>NC_088171.1:66357215-71357215 GCF_028769735.1 Zonotrichia leucophrys gambelii
AAGGCCCAAGTCATTGTAAATTGTCTGCACCTGCCCCCAAAGGACCTAATTCACATATGTTTGTGCTTTTTCAATTTTTTTTCTCCCATAATAGAATATGTTCTAGAAATAAGAGTTTGCGAACTCATTCTTGTTTGCAAGAAGTTTATTAAAATTTTTGGTATTTTTGTTTAGAGAGTTTTTCACATTTTGAATTATGTTGGTGGGAGCTATTCTTGTGACTCCAAGTGCAAGGCTCCTGCATCCTTTGTTTGTGGGGAAACTGAGGCAGAGCACGAGACTTCTCTGTTGTCACCATCAACAGAGAAGGCCTTTGACAGAAATAAAAGCTCTGATCCTTAGTCCATTCCTCGTTTCATTAGGCTATTCCATACTGTTCTATTCTCTATGATGGACAAAATTCCAGATTTTATCATCATTGGTAGCCTGTTGTTCAGGACTAGGCCACTGAGTAACTCTTTGCTCTTCATCATCAGTGATGTCCTGGTGCTGTTGTTAAATGTTATAATGACCCAGGGGAACTGCCTGACTATTTACTCAGATTAATCTCCTGATTTTTCAGCCAACTAATTGGTTTCTATCCTATTTTCTCTTCTGGATTCTATGCTGACTTTTTGCTGATTGCTGCCATCACCTTCATTTCTTTCACATATTACTTGTGAAATTAAGTTCATCTAGCAGCAGCCTTGTAGTTGCCAAACTGCAATTTTTTTTATTTATTTCTTAAACCACTCAGTTTCCTTGTGGCTAAATCCAACCAACCCTTCTGCCTTTCTCCCCCTCATCAAACATTGAATTGCAGAGATTTTCATGATGGCCATCCCAATGGAAGGTCTAATAGATAATTTACCCTGGGAAAAACATTAGGGATTGCATCACCCAAATCTTCAAGAACCTGTGTCCACCACTTTCCTCAGTTGTCAGACACTTGATCTCAAGGTGAGCCAAAATCAGTTTTTCTCTTTTCTCCGGGGGGGTTTAGACACAAAATACTTTGTAGAGTGTCCTAAAGTTCAGGCTGGTAAAGTCTCTGCCCAGTAAAGAGCTTCCAGCAAACTGTCATGACAGGAACACCAAACTTCCAGGAATTATTCTATCTTTGTCTGACAGCAGAAGACAAGGTCAATTTCTCAACTTCAAATGGATGATGTATGTTACAAGCAATCCCTGGACACAGGACTACATTACTTAGCATTTTATCGTAGGCCCATAAAGCAGATGTTATTGTATTTTAGCACTCAGTACATTTTTTTTCCTCAGCTGCTGTCATCAGAAAAAGTCCAAATGCCTTATATCAGTTTGTGCTTTTTAGTGTTCATCACAGTGATACAAAGATTTGGTCTAGCCTGTGCTGAGAAGAGCCCTGTGAGATGGCACTGCTTACATTGCCACAAGACAGGTAAAATTTCCAGCCCAACCATACCGAGAGAATTTATGTCAGATCAAATTAGAATGTGATCTTTCTTTGGTGTCAACTGCACATGCAAGCTGCAGAATCCAGGAACGAGGCTTTTTGGGCATATTCCCACTGCATGGCCTGCCTTGTAGCTGGTGGCTGTATAAGCACCTTTGGACACTGTGGTACTCTGTGGCTTTTGCAAGGAAAATAAAGGAAATACTAATGGTGTTCTCCTGTATGCTGTGCACTTGTAAACGGTTTGAGGCAGTCGGACCCTAAATATTGATGATTCAGGTTAAAATTGTCTCCAGATGACAAGAAGTATTAATTTTTTTCCCTATTATCCCCAATGCACAAATCTTTTTTCAAAACTAGATTATCTCCTAAAATAAAGAAGCTCTAATTAATTCTACCATTTTATCTGCAACAGGCACTGTTAACATCTCATATCATGCTCCAATAAATTTGCCCACAGAGATTAACAACATCTGAGGGAGGAAAGAAAGGGAAAGAAAAAATGGAGGCAAAGAAAGCCTTTTCAGCTGAAGACCAGGAACTGTTCTTCTAATTAGCCCAGGTACAGAATGGCTTTAGCATGGCTATACTGCTTCTGGGAACAAATTAGTGTCTGCGTGGATCTCTGCTGCATCACCTCCAAGCTGCAGAGCTAGGCTGGGCGTACCTAACACAGTGCTGCACATGTCCTACAGGGAAAATCCCGCTGTAAAGTAGAGCATCCTTGCTCCTTATCAAAAGCTAAAGTAGGGACAAGCCTTTGCTAAGGAACAGTTGCTGACAAAAGTTGTTCAAATATGTCGGGACAACATAAGGCCATTCTTGTTCAAGAATGTAACCAGGCAAGACATTGATATAGGAATACACAGACAAAAAAGCTTTGTGAAAGAGCTAGGTAGGATATTAGATTGCTAAAAGTATCAACAGCTGCACTGAGTTCAGTCTGTTTATAGAGAGCTAGAGGCTGACACTTTTTGAACAGGGTCTAAATTTATTCTAAAGAAGTGTTAGGATGAGACATTGGAGAGACAGCAAACACAGGTGAAAAAATAGGCATCTACTGTAAATTTATGTTTGTGCTGCATGTGAAGGAAATGGGAGCTTGCAACACTGCTGATTTGTGTTGGACAAAGTGATTTGCATAAAGGATGGGACCAGAAATATGAATCAAAACCGTACTTTTTTTTTTTTCCTTAAACAATGGCAAAGTTTATATCTAATAATTCAAGTTCTTTGTATGTGGTTCCATGCTTTCTGATTCCAACAGGGACTTTGAAATGGAAATGCCAAACTTGGTATGCAGGGCATGATGGATCACCATGTATGCATAGGAATAAAAGGTTGTCATTGGAAGTAATTTTGCGTTGAATTACACAATGTGTAATCCAATTGAAATCAGCAGAACGGCACAAGGTGTAATGTAGTGTGCAAAACGTGATCCATTGCATGCAATTTTAACAGGGATACTGCAGCACTCATCTAAGTAATGTGCTAAAATTGAATTTGTAAAAGGTAGGGGAGAAGAATTGTGAAGAATGGATGCATTTTATAATTGGGAAAATACTTTTTCAGAATGTGATGAAATATATATTTTTAAGGCTAATTTATTACACTAGGAAGTTGTTTGCTTTGTAATGGTCCTGTCAGATCCTCATAATTTGGCAAGTTACCCCACTGGCATAGAATGAGACCAGCCAAGCCTGCCAGCCTGGGAGAACTTAGTATCCATTTTCCCCATTAACTTGCATCACATTATCTAATACTGTTCCTAAAAGAATTCCATCATCATCATGATGAGTAAATCTTTTCCTCATGCCCTTGACCAACTGTGTTCCTCAGGAAAAGTAGCAGGTCTCACACTGGCATCCCTTGGTACAGTGCCCTCTGTTGCCTGCAAGAAAATAAAAAAGGGGAAAACAACTAATTTCCATGCTGTATTTTTGTTTAAACAGCAGAGAAGATGGTAAGTAATGCAGGACTGGAGCTGGGGATAAAAAATTGTGGGTGCCATGAATACGATGTGGTGCTTTTCAGGGGTCAGGGCAGGTGCAGCACCGTCTGCACTGCTCAGCCTCAGGAACTGCCCCTTCACTAGCGTCCCATCAAAGCTGACAAGTGAGTTTATTCAAGGCTTGGAATATGAACATTTAGACACAGTTATCTGATTTCCTCATTACCTATGGTGTCTGCTGAGGATAAGGGGAATGACACGCAATACCTTTAATTTTTTTTTTTAATTGGGAAGTTTCCTGGTGTTAGTAGTGTTTAACGAGCTGTGTCTTCAAGAGAAAATCTAATGTCCAGTCACTGGTGAAATGCTTTTCAGTATGAAGGTGCCATTAACATGCAATTTTTTATTGAGTACTATTAATGAAAATTAGAAATTCTATGTAAAAATCCCTACCACTCTTCCATATATTTGATACTCTGGAATAAAATTGCACCCTCAGGAATCTTATTTTAGATCTACATAAAAAATATTTCTTTATACATATAATATAGAAAATAATGTTAGATATGTATATCTCAAATGGACATGAACTGAGGTAAATGTGACCAATATCCTGAGTCAGCAATAATAATTAAGAGTGCAAACTAAAAGTATAGCTTCTGATTAATGTTAATTCTTTTTTTTCTTTGAAAAAAAATGAGAATGGCAAGTAAACACTGCTTTATGGACTGCATATTAATTCACTATGTTCTACAAGATTGTAGTTTTATTCTTAGCATCTTCATAACATTTCGATATGAGTAATTCTAGCAACGCAAAATTTTGGAGTAAAATCTTAGATTTTTTTTCTTGTGAAAGTTTCATATTTTCCTACATTATTTTCCATTTTTAAGTCACTGCTGATATGAAGTAAGAACTTATAAATTCACTGGAAACTGATTCAGTTTTTCACTGTGCAGGAACTCCTACTATTTATGCACTTTTCATTGATGATTTTTCTTTGGTTCTTCATTCTGTGAAATTCTTTTTAAATGAAAGGCTTCTTTCTCCTCTCTTATTCTTCAATCCTTTTGAATGGTTTTTTTTTAGAGTTCTTTATAGATTTTTTCAAAGTACAAAGTAGAATAAAAGGCTCAAATAAGCAACTCGTAGATATCAAACTTTATCAATGTAGGGTCTGAATCATGATAACAGGTGGGTGGGACTGCTAGTCACATAACCCATCATGACCTGGAGGAAGGCTAAGTGAAGTAGCTGGAAATGCTGGAAGTGGGACCCTTGCTTTGCCTTCCTTCTAATCCCAAGTCTTGATTCTTCCTGGCCAAGCTGAGGAGGTCACTTTTTTTTTGAGGACAATGAAGTCTGACCCTGGGACACTGCTTTGGCTCTCATAAAGAAGTGGGGAAATACATCATCACAGAGCCTTCAGTCTGGGCCGCCCAAAGGGCCTTGTCTTCTAAGTAAAATGAAGATTATCCCCAGGGAAATAAATCCAGTTCTGTTGAATGGAGAATGTGAGTATTTGCTCTGCTCTTCCCTAATAGGAATTGCAGCTGAAATCAGTGCTTTAAGTCAGGCGTGGAAAAGGAGGATTACTCTTTTCCATTCCCAGCTGCACCACTATGTTTCAAAAGCACTTTGGGTCAAAATGCTGTCTCAGGCTGGAATTTCATCTTTCCACAATGCCTGTGTCTTATTCTATCTGATGCAAAAAGCTTCTAGGAGTTGCCTTAGTAATGCCCAGTAATGTTCTCCCAAGTCATTGGTAGACACTTGTTGACCACACTGCTGTTGGAAAAGGGACTTGTTGCTTATCACGGCAAGTTTGTGCAGACCATACTGTCTGCATACTGTCTTCTAAAGAAAGATGGCTCATGCCAATTTTTTTTCTTTTATCTTGAAAATCAAGCTTCATTCTTGTTTATTCAAGCTTTTAGTAGTCAGTCATCTGGCTATTGATAATTCCTTAATTTTTACTTTAATTGGGAGGCACTTAATGAATCCAACAGAGTTTTGTCTATTCTTTCATTAAATTAAAAACCTAGATCAGTAATACAACATAAATGGAGTAATGGCCTGTTATCCAAATTCCGTGCTATACCTTTCATGTGTCATTGATATGGACTACCTGATCTCTCTGCAGAGCAGAGGACAACATAGAAATTCAGCTTAGTCATGCCTTTCCTGTGTGGTATTCTCAGGACATAGATGGCATAATTGACTACAGACATCTTAGTTTAACAGCCATCTTTTAAGTTTCATCCAGTCCTAGTAATTCGTGTACAGTCCCATGGGCTGTATCCAAGGATTATGCTAATTTTATTAGCAACTCCTCTTCCTTTAATTAAACTGTACAAATTCCCATCTGGTCACTGTTGTGCCAACACCCTTCTTTCCTTTTTTATTTTAATATATAGATAATTTGTGGGTTTGCATTTCAATTCTGATTTCCTGAATTATCCATTGTGTTGTCCACATGAAATAACACAATTTTTAGGGGTGAACTGGACTTCAAATTGAGCTAATGGGTTTGAGGGAATCTCTGGATCAAAGCAAAGATCCAAGTTTCTAAAGTTGGCCAGGTCTTTTTGGGAGCAGGTTGTCAAAGTATATTGCCCTGTTGAAAGCACCAACATATATGGTGCTGTTCAAAACACCTACAAGCAAGCTCTGTATTAACATTTACTGTGTTTATACCACAAAGCAGAGCAATGTGAATTCCTCAGTGGACTGTTAATTTACATGTTATACACTTTCAAATATTTCCAAAAGCAAATGTGAAATGATTAGTAATCTGTTCACATGCTCACAAAATGTTATTAGCAAAATGCCTTGGGCAGTGTGTTATGTTGACTAAAATTGATAATTTTGTATTTTAAAACTAAAGCAACTCCCACTGCCCCTGAATAATTTTAGGGCCTGCCCAGAGCCTAGATCTTCTGGTCACACCACTTCTCAAGGTGTGTGTTGAGCTGAGGGGGTAAAAAAAACCAAGAAAACCCACAAACAACAACATCCCCCATCCAGAGCAGTGACCTAATGTTTGATTGATTCAGCTCTTCTGAAAGCCTCAATTAAAGTTTTCTGTGGAGTCCTGCATTTTAAAATGCCTTGTTATCTATAAAATCACTGTGAGGAGGTGATTCTGTTGTTTACCACTTGTTCTGCTTATGTAAGTTTTAAAGTGTGTATGTTGCTCTAAAGAAATCAAGCCTGGTGGTTCTTTTTCCTTCTGCATAAATGTCTGTCACCAGCTGTGTGTGGTTCTGACCGAGCCAAAGCCCTGGACAAAATATGTCATACTCCTCAAAATGTTGAGGTTGTTATTTTTTTTGAGGAGGACCAGAGAGCAAGCTATTTAATGGTATTTGTTAATGTATCTCTTTTTTTTTTTTTTTTTTAATAATGGTTTCCATTCTGCCTTGCAGATGCAAATATAACATGACACTTCCTTCTAAATACCAATTATTCTGTCCAGAAGAGTTGCCCAAAAGTCTACTCCTCAAAGTTTCACAGCAGACTCACATGGGATAATAAAATTCCACAAAGGCTGTTGTGATAGTCAGATTGTGCAAAAAGCCTGTGCCATAGCCGAGTATTGTTTGCATGGGTGCAAAACATGTGCCAGCAATTTACATTTACAGCTATGAAGTAATTGAATAAAGAAATGCATCATCATTTTCTGTTTTAGCACATAGGTGAATTATTTTACCAACTTGGGAAGGGGTGTTCATATAACATCATGGTGCTTTGTGCTAGAGAAAAACAATTACAGTGAATAAGGTAGAATGGCTCTGTTATTGCAGTACATAAGACTTTGATTACATACTGCCAAGATTCATACCAGCCTAGTAGTTGTTGACAGATAAAGTAACAAAAATGAAACTCATTTATTTTTTCTTTATTGAGACCTCAAGGTAAAGCAAATTTTCAGTTCTTGTACTTACTACATTGAAGGAACAGAGACTGACAGTCAAAATGTGCCAGTCCAGAAATATAAATTAAACCTAGTTTCATATCAAAGTTTCATTTAGTCTCTGAAAGGGAGCTGCTTCTTGGATTATTTTTGATCCTAAAAAAAATACACTGTAGACAACAGTAGTGTATCTTGAAAGAATTAACCCCCTCATGCATTTAGCTTTTATGTATTTTCCAGGATATGCAACTATGTCTATTTAAGCAATTAAAACATTTGTTATGGACTTAATTATTTTACTTCTTTTCCCCCTGTTTAATAACAATTTACAGTGTTTGCAAACCCAGTGAGCATGTGGATGTTTTTAACAGAGTGTAGCATTTTCGCTGAAGAAAATACATATTTTGAGGAAAAAATTTCTTCCCTCCCTGCTTGTGTAAAGAAAATTCTTCTGGCTTTTACCATCAGTTCTTCCAGGCAGCTAGATGCTGTATTATTTTATGATAATTCTAACAAATGATTTTTAATAAATTTGTTTATTTTCTGAAGAACAGATAAAAGTAGCTGTTAAAATAGTCAAGTACTAAAATGAGTGGGTTTATCCCATCAAAACTGTGGATTAGTTACCTAGTCCAACTGAACATAATTGCTGGTCAGATTAATGAGGCGGTATCCTGGTATCTCCTCCGTAATTAAACACTTCTCTGGTTCAATACAGTATTAAAGATGCACCAGACGTTGAAATCTCAGTGGTGAAATTTAAAACTGTTGAAATTGGAGAGGTCAGCTGTGAAATACAAATTCCTTTGCAGTATGGAAAATTCTCTCGTACGGTGTGTTTCAAGAATAATTTGACTTATATTGGGGATGCTGTATTTGTAGAAATGTTTCTTATCTTTCTGCCATCTAAATGTGAGAATTATTTTTCATTAGTTCTTGAGAAAAAGTAACATAAAGTGCACTTGTTTCCACAATTACCTTCTCTGACCTTTCACAAGATGATTGCAGTACCAGTAGGCTTAGAGGACTTGTTAAAAAAATTAAGCTTGTAAAGTAGCAAAAAATGCCCCTTTGCTTGCTGGTGTCGATTTCAAAATTAACATTTTAGTTCATGTGCTTCTAATAATCGCTGACCCTTACTTCATGTGCTTTCCACAGGAAATGAATACAGCAGAAATTACTTTGACCCATTGATGGGTGAGGAAATAAACCCAAGGCAGTGTGGGATGGAGGTCAGTGAGGAAGGTGAGGCAGAATTAAGTATGTAATTTTGGTGTCAGAATATTCTTTTCCATTCATGAAAATGAGGTGTCAGAGATCACATATGCAGTTCTATTTAAATATTGAGGTTTACAATTTAAATTCTAAGCCTTAACTGCTCTGAACAGGATAGCCAGAGTACACAGACTTTGATCAAGGACAGTGAGTTAATGGGCAGGTAAAAATGAACCTGTTCTGTATTCACTCTGCTACTGTAACAAAATTAAGCACACTCCGTGAGCGTTTTATACACCATGTTCTTTTTAATTAATGAAGTTAGTCCAGAACTGAGCGCTAAGCTCTAGCTTTTTCACAATCCTGCTCCCAAAGTCCTCCTCGGACAGCAATTTTATTACAGAGTTGAATGTGTGTTTGCCTAACAGAAGGAAACCCCAGAGTTAGTAAAAGTGCGCGAGGAGGCTTTTTTGGTTTTCTTTTTTGCCAGTTTAGGCGAGATATTTAGCTTTGCTCTTTGTGGGCGATAACAACCGGTGGGAGGGTGTGACTCCGCAGAGCTGGAAGAGCAGAAGTTATGCATAGGTATGAGAGAGATTAACCAGGAGGTATTGTCTAGCAGAGGAAATTCTCCTCTGCTGTCACGGCTTTTAGATAAAAAGGGTGGGAACGGGCCTGCCTGAATTTGCATGGACTTAAGTAAGAGCATCATCATGGTAATGAAGTGCTTAGCTATGCACTGAGTGCTTTGGCCCGGCTCCTGTTGCTAAGCACTAACAAGCCGAAAGCACGCAAGAGCCAGCTCTCCTGTTTTACCTTGCTAGCCCTTGGCTTCTCTAGAGCCTGTGCTTATTTCTACTGCAGAGACCCTCTAGGTGCACAGCTGTAGTCAGATCTAACAAACAGTTATCTGTTGTGTCTCAGAGTTGTTCACTTCTGAAAGTCATGAGAAACTCTGAGCACACATGGAGGTTTTAAAACTTTGAGACAAAAACTTGTGTGATTGAAAAAAGCAGGCTCTGTTGCATATAACTGACTTGAATTTCTGTGTTCTGGTGAAAAAAAAAATCAAGGTTGATCAAGGCTGAGTTATATCTAATCCAAATTATTTCCCCATTCATTGTGTAGAATAGCAGTGTAATATCCTGGAAGTCAACTTCTGGCTCAGAGTTTTTAAAGGAAAGACTTTTTTCCTGTTGGTTCTGCCTTGTTTCATCTTATGAAAAGGCTTTATGAGTCATGATCTGCTTCATAACCAGAGAATGAAAAGCAGATTAGATTTATGTATCTGTGCATGTATGCCTGAAATCATGTACGGACAGAGCGGTATAAAGGATAAGGGATATACGGAAATACAGTTCTCGTTGGGAGGAAATGTTCTCTAGACTGTGTTGAAGAGGCTGAGTGATAAACTTAGTCATAAATGCTGATTTTGTATTGTGTGGTGGGGGTTTATTTAATTTAAAATTTGGAACAGGCTCTTAGTCCATAGACTTCCAGGGTTTGGATTGGAGAGATGGTTTTAGTCAATATCATGCTAAGCCTGAGGTCCATGCATGAAGAGCTGTTTTTTGGTGGCCCCCCTTTGTCTCCCTGGCAAAAATTTTGCTCAAATGTTCGGATAACTCTTGCTTATTAAAAGTCAAATAGCAATAGTGCCAGCCTCAGGTTGGCTGTGTGGACCTCTGTAGAGCAGTTATAATGCTACATTTACCAATACCTCTGCCAAGAGCAAAACATTTACCTTGCAGATATTGAAAAGGTGCCTGGACATGGTCCTGGGCACCTTGGCTCTTTTTAAGCACGGGAAACTGGACTAGATGGACTCCAGAGGTGCCTTCCTACCTTAAGCAGTCTGATTTGTCAGTACTTACAAACCAGGCTCACTGTCTGTCTTCTTTTTCCTTGAAGAAGTGTTAAATTTGTGGAAGTGTATTTGTATGTAGTGGATGGATTAAAAAAAGATGGTCAGAACTAAAGCTTGGTCCTGCATGGTCATCCCTTGATTGGAAACCATACTGGTTTACCTCTTCTTTACAGGTTCTCATGAGCAAGAGACAAAACTAGAAAAACATGAAGAAATCAGGGCACATGTTGAAGTCAGACTTTTAGAACTTTAGGAAGCCAGGCTCAATGACCAAAGAGAATATCTGGTGAAAAGCAAATCTTCAGCCACTAACTATTATCTAATGGGTTATTCTCTGAGAATTAAGCTATTGGCAATTATCTTTCCTATATTTGATAAATTAGATTTGTTCTGGAAATTTGTATGAGTTCATAACGCCATGAGAGCAAACAATGTACCACTATGGATTTGCTTCCCCCCTTGACAAGGGAACGTTTCAATGTTGCAAGCTAAAAGAAAAGTAAGAGATTCTACACTTTCAGAAGAGCTTGCAGAAGCCACTACCTTCTTTGAAAGATCCGTGTAATTGAAAAACTTGCCTCTGAAATTTCATGGGAAAAAGAAATTTATTCTTTGAGATTCTATTGAGCACTTAAAAAAGAGCCACCCAAATTTGCATGTAGCTGTACTTCAATCTGCCTTATGCATTTCTTTGGTCTTCTTCTGCCTGTCTTCACTGACAACTTAGAGAAGTCAGGGTCTGGGAGATCTGGAGAGAAAATGGTCCCAATTGCTCATTTCTTCCTTGAATGTAGAACCTTTAAGTAATTTTTTTTTCCAGGTCTCATGGAAAAGGGTAAGTGTGCAATTCCTTTGCTGCTTTTAAAAATCTGCAGATATTACTGAAAATTTGAATGACTGACCAGCCACAAATTCAAAATTCATAGAGTGTTGTAATGACTATACATATTAGATAATGTGTTAGTAATTTCTAGTGAAGATCCAAAATCACATTAGAATAAATTGAGTATTTTGATTTTCATTAAGAGTCAAATATAATTCATCTGGCAATCTGAATATAAACAGTCATTTCAGCTGCTCTACTAGCAGAATTTATAAACCAGTTTCAGTCCAGATCAACATATAATGTTGCCCATCATTTAAAAGTATATGACTATATTTTTTATTTTGAATTGTCTTGCTTCAAACAAGTGACTGTAATTTTATTCTGAGCTATGAAACTAGCACTGTAAAAACTATCTTCAAGTGTCAAAGGGCTTCCTAACTTTTGTATTTTTATATCTTTACTTTCAATTTAAAATAGTACTTCCTGAAATATTACTGATATTTCTGAAAGAAATTATTGTTACTGAAAGAAACTATAGCTGTTTCGCTGTTGTTTTTTAAAGATCCTGTGAAATTTGATGAGCAAATCCTTTACTCTAAACTGATGAAGCTTCTAGATGAAGAAAACAAGATGCTGGACTTCCAAGGTAAATAACAAAGTCAATTGCATAAAGAAAAATAAAACTCTTTTGAGTCTGCATGTGGGGAGGAGAGAGGGTAATCCATCCCCTTGAACTCAGAAGTCAAAGGGATGATGATTTTAATGCAATTCTGTAAGGTCTTTTTCTCCAAATGTTTTTGTTTTGTGTCATGTTTATGTGGTTTTAACTGTAACTTAAGTGGCGTGCTTTCTCTAGATTGCTTCACTGCATGTTGAATTCCACACTTAAAAAAGAAGGCTGGAAATATCATTGCTTATGTGTTCAAATCTAGAAATGGAAATCCTTTTGTAGGATTTCCTACAAAAGGCAATTAGTCTGATGCATGGGTCATGTTACACTGTTTCAGGTTATCTATACAAGAATTTACGCTAACAGACGAGTAAGAAAGTGTTTTCTGTGGCTCTCTTAGAAAATACAAATTGATGCTCCATCTACAGTAAAAACAATTAAGTATATGAGATTTCTTCACCTCAAGCGAACAGTCATTTCTTTACCTCAAAGAGAAACTTTGATTTCACTCATTTTTAAGGCATTTAAGGCATTACTTAAAACCTGGTTGATTCATGAGACCTTTACCATCTTAGCCTTTACACAAGGCCCATGTCTGCTGCTCTCCTCTGGTTCATCCCAGGAGAAGTGATGTTTGCACGAGCCCAGCTCAGACCCATCCTTGTATTTCTTGCCTATCCACCCTCTCCTTTTTCAGCAGTTGTCTTTCTTGCAAAATTATTTTGTATCCTTTGTGTCTGTATGAGGCTTCCTGTTGTATTTCAGCAGTACACGGGCCTACTTTGTCAGAGAGACAGAGCAGGCCGTTGCCTACGGCACTGGAGCTCCAGGAGCTGCAACTTGTTTTATGACTATTTAGTTTATAAGCAACTTTGTTCTGGAGGAAGCAAATGTTTTCATTTGCCTACGGTTGCAAAATCTCTTGAACTGGCAATGGTCATATCAGTAACATCTTTGAAACCCATTTTATCTCATTTAAATGCAAGAAGAAAAAAGTGCAGCCATCACAACTAAATTCACGCAGATAGTTTAAGCAAAAACCTTTAACTTATTAGCATTATCTCAATTGTTCTACGTTAATGTCAATTCTGGGACAAGAAAATGCATCAGCATGTGTGTCTCACTCTCCATGTGCACGTCAGAGTCCCCCTGTGCAGGCGTGAGCGCAGCAAATGGGGGACGCACTGCAGGCCCCTGCTGTCGTGTGTCTCAAGCTGTGGCTCGGTGCTTTTATTTCTTAAAAGGGCCATGATGGGTATCAGAGCTAGTCCTGTGGGTGAAGCTGCACACGGTTCTAGCTGAATTTATTACTTATCTTTGCTTGGGTGAAGCAATTCCAGAAAAAGAGATTTTCCTGGGGACGTGAAGCTTGTGCAGTTTCCACCTCTGTGCATATATCAGGGTGTATTTATTTCTGCCTGTGTTTTTCCCTCCCAGTATTTGAACCAGTTGGTCACTTCCAACCCTTTTTTTTTTTAACAGGGAGCAAGTCTCACAGGTATGACTTCCCTACCAGTTTTATGGAAGTGGGCAGTTGAGCAGAGCAGACAAGCATTATTAATACCTCCACCGAAAGAAAAGCTAATATAGAGTTTGACCCTTATTAGCATCAGAAAAGCCATAGAAAACCAGGATTCATTTGGTTCCACTCTTATAGAACTGCTGCATTTCTTCATTTGGCCACTGAGCTGAAAAATCACGTAGTCATACATTCCTAATTAATAGATGATCCCCAAAGGAAAGGAAAGAAGATGGCTCAGAATTTATATAATTGTATATTTAAAGCATTTTGTGGCTGAATAACCTGTTGGTCACTCTTGTGGTATGTGTTATTTCATATTATAAGGCAACTTTAAAGGCAACATTGGTGGTTTGTTTTTAAAGATATAGAATACATATTTTTACCTTGCATTTTTGTCAATATGCAGTTGTGATTCATGAACAATTTAAGTGATGATATATGAATGCCATAAAAAGTAATTTCTATTATATTGTTCTTTGGCAAGAACCAAAAAATTGAAGTGCCAAGTTTTACAGAATTTTAGTTGTCTGACCCTGGTGCATGAACCTTCAGCACTGAATGTTTTTAGATACAATTTGTCCATTAATCCATGGTTTTCTAGACCAGGAAGCCAAAATTATTTTTCCATATGGAGTTTGTTGAAGCTTTATCAAACCCATCCTGAGGTGTACTCTGCTACTGAATGTACCCTTTAAATTATCATCTCAGTATATAAACTGCAGCTATCTGGATGGACAAATGCAGATAGCAGCAAGTAAATGAAGGAACAAGCAGTCAAGCTAATACTGGAGAGATTGTTTTAATTACAGTCCAGCGTCTGCAAATACAGCCTGTGCTGAAGTGATTTAAGCTACAAGGAAAGCATGACTCTCAGAGTTATGTACATCCAAAGCAATGAAAATTTTGATGCCCATGCTAACAACTTCAAGCAGGAAGTTTTTAATTAGTTTAGCAATTCATTAATGAATTTTCAGCCATTTTATACTCTGTGAACAAAGTAGTAGAATTTTTGACTCTGACTACTTTTGTAGAGTGAGGATTTGGTTGCTTTTCTTTTGGTCAAGTATTGCTCTGGAGCAGGACCTCAGTCCTCCAACCCATGATCAGTTCAAGCAAGGACCAACCTGATGCTGACCAAGTTTGAGAAGTTTCTTTGCAAAGACACTGCAGAAGGAGCAGATCAGCTGAACTAACCCTGTTCTCTCCTTGTTTCCAATGCAGAAAAATTAGCAACTGTGCTTAAATGAGCATATGTATCTTTTAATCAAATATTTCTCAAATCTAAATTGTAATTTATCACATTATTTTTCAGAGTTGCTTCCCATTAAAAGGCTTTGAAAATGCTCGTTTCTTTTGCTCTTTTTTGACAAAATTTATGCTGAGTCCAGTGTCTTCCACCAAAATTGAGTAAACTTGATATGATTCCTCACAAAAATAAGAAACACAAAAAAGAAAAAGTATATTTTGATGAATTGCTTCATGTTTATCTTTCTGAACCAAATAGTTTTACTCCCTTTTTGACTCTAGCTCTATCCTGAATCTACTGACTTCCCAGGATGTAAACTTGCAGTGCTCCTGTGAAAGCAGTAAAGCAGCTGATTTATACCAGCTGAGCATATGGCCTGTTGTGTACAGCACAGCGTCAAGGGGAACAAGAGATGCTCCATCTTCTGCTTTTGGCAATGTTTCTTTTTCCTGTGCTTCCTGGGTTTTCTCTCTCCTAGCCAAACCCTTAATGTTACAGTAAATTTAAATGTAAATATTGTTTTGTTTTTGCAGTTAATAGTTGTAGGTCAAATCACTTTTCATTAGGTTTGTAAAGTGCTACATGAAGGGATGTGTACCCTAAGGTAATGGTTTGAGTTGTTTATATCTACTGTACATTTCCCCCAACATGATTTTGAATTGTATCCTGTTGTAATTAAATAGAAAACCCACCCTACTTCCTGTGTGTTGGTGGCACTGAGGTGATTTAAGTACTCGGGAGGCTTAACAATTAAAGTCATTAAACAATAAGCAGTGAGCAAAACTGGAAATGTTAATAGCCTTAGTTTTATCTTTCCTTTTCTGGTCTTCATTAGAGAATGAAAGACTTCAAAGGAGGCTGAGGGAAAAAAAAACTCTCTTTTAACTGCTTTCATGTTGTAGGATGGACAAAGAGAAGCAAATAACTAGATATGGCAATTTCTTTAAGAGATAGGCACAGAGAACTATAAAAGCTTACACACAGAAATATGAAGCAAGATAGATAGATGTGAGCAATCTGATATCTGTTATTTTTAAATGATCCTAATGTGGAGACATGAACAAAAATAGTTGTTATTACTTATGATCCAAACTAGTATTAGTACTACAGCAGACATCGATGAGAGGATCTAAATTTTTTTTAACATAGCATGATCAATTAAACTGAAAAAAGACCAAGTTTCTCTTTAAGGCTGATTATGAATGAGATTTTTATTTATGTGGTGCATGTACCCTTTTATTCTGCATATGTTACTGTAGTGAAATCGGGGGAGTGTTGTGGGTGAGAGGAGAACTGGACCCAGTTAATTAGACAGGAGCTGCACGCATACACCTAGGGAAAGGAATCCAATCGTTTGTGATGAGTTGAAAGGAAGATGAAATGCTTGATGAGGCTTCACCTAAAACTCCCATTCAATTGCAGTTATTACTCCTCTTCCACAGGAAGGAATGCTAAAGTTGTTCCAAATCCCAATCCCTCTAAGATTAACAGGTGAGCAAAGTGCCAGTGGAAATGTAGATCATGCCTTTTAAAAACTACGTAAGGAACAAGCTGCACATACTAATTTGTACCTGAATTTAGATGTTGCACTTGAGGACACTTTTTCTGGCACTGGCACTTGGCACCTGTCAGTTGTCTTACTGATGCTGTTCATACTTTAAGTGTTGGTGGGCCAAACATGCTAACTGAGAGGGTAGTAACCAGTGAATGAGCTCCCATTTGCTGAGAGATAGTCTGCCACTTTTGTTTCCAGCAGCCCGTGTCGTCAGTGAAGATTTTCCGGACGCTGTAACGCCTGTCAGCTCCAGTAAGGCATGTGACCTTCACAGGGAGCTTGAAGATGAAGAGATTCCTTCATATATTGAACAGTTTGAGAGAGATGTTCAGAATGACATAATTCTGCTTGGCAGCTTTTCACTGGAACAGGTCAGAGTTAAGAACTATAAGACAATTTTATCACTTGCTTCATAACATGATGCTGGCTTGTTAACCTTGTACACCCCAATTCTATTTCTCTGCCTGGTGATACTTATATTGAAAGAGGAAAGGATAACCATTGTCATTGGCATGCTTTATGTGACTGGCACTTTGCTAAGCTAACAGCAGGACCTTTATCTTTGTCTCCATTTCAATATGAATAAAAATAGATTGCCTTCATGGCTTCTTTCCTAAATAGTGGAAGATCTCTGACTGCTATGTAGTAATATTGCAATTGAGTTTCAATCAAGAGACTAAGTCTAGGACATCTCTCTCTGCCACATTTAACAGAGGCTTATTCATCAGTGAGCAAGTTCGGATTGGAGCCCGGGGAGGATTTATGAAGCAATGTTCATTGTACGGAGGATAAGATTATTTCCCCATTATAAATCTGTTATGTTTGTCAGGGTGGCAGATCTTTCTAAGCTTTTTCTTTTTGTCATTCATGGCATGAAGAGACAGGTTCTGGTTCATGTTGACAAAGGCACAAGTTTGCAGGGCTGAAATGATACTTGTGGGCACCTAATGACCATTTGTCCCTTTGAAAAATTTCATACTAAGACTAGAGGACAGGAAGAGAGATTAATTGATGAATCTATCATTTTTAATTAGCAACATGAGAACAGCGCACTGGCTCTGATGGGCTTAAAATAGGCTATCCAGTGACTGATGGTGATCTAAGCTTTCTTTTATTTTCAGGGGAAGTTTTTAGATTTTTTTTTTCCCACTGCAGGACTAAACCTTATCATTGCCTTCTGCATGATGGTGAGGGACACAATTCTCTTCCTTACTGCTTTCCTCTAAATCCTGTAGCTATATTTCATTCCTTGTGACTTTTTTATAGCTGTATGCATCATGCATGGAAGGTGGTACGGGTAATACTGTTCAGAGAATGTGAAATGGAAAGGAACTGTGAGGGAAAAGGACTCAGATGGTACTAAGAGCCTCATCTGCCTCAAGGGACTGATGGAGAATGAACCTAGGAATAGGTGAACAGAAAGTGCTGCACCTTTCCAGAAGATTATAATGTGTTGAGAATTGGCACTTTAACTATGTTTGGGGTATTCAGATGCCCCCAAAGCTTCATGGGACCTAAAGGAACACAAGAGATGTGTCAAAATTTTGTTTACCCTCCTCTGAACATGGTCACATGGCTGATCATCTTACTTGGAATCTTTTTGGAGGTGTTCAGCAGAGTTTGTTTCCTAGAAACAATCTATGTGGTCACCCCAAAACTATATTCTGCTTTTTAACTGACAACTACATGTGTAAATTTAATACAATATGATACAATAGTGCTTTTCTTCCTTATATTAGCCCAAAAGAAAGGGAATCCTCATTTAGTGGTATTGATCGAGCTGGTCTACCATGAGTTTTCAGAGAGGGACTCATTCTTTACTTTGCAACAAAGAGGTCTTGATTCCCTGTGTTTTATGTCCATTCCTCACACATCTCTAACTTCAGTATTTCATGCCCTGCTAGGGAATTTAGTCCCACTGACACAGTATTAGCTGTCACATCTGCATTCTGCAATACAGAGAGTAAGAAGAGGATCCCTGTAAAATCTGTATTGTCTTCTTGATCAGTGATCTGCTCATCCACCCCTTCCTTAAAAGACTACAGAAATGTTCAAACAGTCCCTTTGAACAGAAAATAGAAGAGCTGACATTGGAAGTAGATGCTGCAAACATCATGTCATTGTATTGGGTTTACAAATTTTGGTGTGGTGGAGGTGGCTATAGGGGTGGCTTCTATGAGAAGCTTCCAGAGGCTTCCGCCATGTCTAGCAGCTCCATTCCCTGGTGGCTTCAAGATCAAACACTGCCGAAGGCTGAGCCAATTAGAAATGGTAACACTTCTGTGATAACGTATTTAAATAGACTAAAAAAGCAGGCAAACTATTGCACAGCTGTAATTGTAGCCAGAGAAGAGCAGAGTGAGAATATGCGAGAGGAGCCGCCCTGCGGACACCAGGCAAGGTCAGTGGAGAAGGAGGGGGAGGAGGTGGTGGAACAGAGGTTCCCCTGCAGCCCATGGTGCAGACCATGGTGAAGTGGCTGCGCCCCTGAAGACCGGGAGGACCATGGGGACGCAGGGATCCACCTGCAGCCCAGGGAGGAGCCCACACCAGAGCAGGTGGATGCTTGAGAGGAGACTGTGATCCTGTGGGAGGCCCATGCTGGGACATGGTCCTGCTGGGACCTGCAGACCTGTGGAGAGGAACCTGTGCTGGAGCAGGTATCCTGGTAGGACTGGTGATCATGGTGGGGACTCACACTGGAGCAGCTTGTCCTTGAAGGAACGCGTTGTGTGAAAGTGTGACCCTGGAGCAGTTTGTGGAGAACTGTTGCCATGGGATGGACTCATGCTGAAGAAATTCATGGAGAACTGTGTCCCATGGGAGGGACCCCCAGCTGGAGCAGGGAAAGGACTCCTCTTCCTAAGCAGTGGCAGGAATAATCTGTTCTGCTTGATGGTCTGACAGTAGCCCCCATTCCCAGTTTCCCTGGGCTGGAGTGGGGGGAAGTAGAGCTGGGTAGGAGGGAGGGCTGGAAGGAAGGTGTTTTTAAGGCCTTAATTTTTTTCTCATTATTCTGCCCTGATTTTGTTAGCAATAAATTCAATTAGCATTTCTAATTCTATCCTGTTTTGCCAGTGAAGATTTTTAGCGAGCAATCTCTCCCAACCCTTATCGCAACCCATTAACCCTTCATTACATTTTCACTCCCTTGTCCTTCTGCAGAGAGGAGTGACAGAGGGCTTTGGTGGGTACCTGGCATCCAGCCACGGTCAACCCACTACAGTCATATTGTATTCCAAGACCTCTAGCAATAATGTGAGCATGCTAATTCTTGTTTAATTGATCTTATTTGTTCTTTAATGGACCTCTTTACTCTTTGATCCATGGGTATACCCCTGCAGCATTGCAGTGTTGATGCTTTTCCACAACAGCTACAGGTTCATTGTTAGACTGCTGCCATGGCCCTCAGAATCTGTTGCTGCTGACTTTGGGATTCTTCCAGCTTTTGTTCCTTGAACGTATGTTTATTGGTTTGTAAAAGTCTTTAATTTTGTGCATGGCATTTATTTCTTATTCAGTAGAAAGACCCTTCCCTTCTCTCTGCAGGTTTAGTGAGTAGCAGATGTACTTTAGCCAGCATAATTTATGATTAGTTAATTTAATCTGCCATAATGACATAAAGTGAGCCTGAAACAAGCTTCTATCAATTTTGCCATTAGAGGTAGCATAATATTTTCAAATGTCTACAAAACTGAGTAATTAACCCTTGGGCTGGATAAAGGAGTCTAACAGACATCTCCCTCACATTCCTTTGTTTTGACAAAATGCAAAAAAACCTATGGGAGCCCAAGGGTTAAAAATACCAGAGGAGATTTTACAGTATGTGAGACTGGTTTTATAAGTGAGGTTCAGAAACACACTTGAGTTGCTGCTGTTTCTTTTTAAGCTGCCAAAAATTCTCTCCAATGAGGCACCTGATTTACTCTGGAGCATTGCTGAAAGTGTTGGCATGAAAAGGATAGCTATATATCAACTATCTATCCCTTAGTTTGTTGTTTTTCTCTGCTTTGTAGCATTACAAAAAATGGGTGACTTTTTTTTTAAACAGCAGCCCTGTGCGCGAGATGACCATGATTCAAAGCTTTTGAAAGGGCAGATGCATTTCTCAAAATAATATTTTTTGGAAAAAGGGTTCATGTTAGATTTTAGCTCTGGAACTTTAGGCTGTGTTGTTTCTTGCTTCATGTTCTGTTTTGTAAATGCAGAAAAAAGAGCTGAGTTTGGCAAGAAATGCATAAAGGGAGATCTGATAGATTCTTGCAAAGAAAGCATTAAGCAGATGTCAATGTTCTGTTAACAAATACATTAAAGAATATTAAATTTGGAAAGCAGTGCTGTTTTGTGTGACCTGCCATGTAGACACAAGGATTTCAAAGGCCCCAATGACATTTGCTTTCAATAAAGAAAAATAAACTCTGTTGCAAGAAAATCAAAACTTGAGACTGTGTTGTGGTAGAAACTGAGGAGGTACAACCAAGGCTGGATATTCAGAGCACCACAGAAAACGATTTGTCATGAGACAATGCAGGGGCACATGCTTAGGGGTGGAAATTGATCTTACAGGGCAGGGAAATATGCAAGGAAATACCTGAAATAATGCTGACTTACCCTGTTTGCTTAAAAATGTGGTGCTCTCAAAACACTGCTGAAGTTGGAGCAAACAGTGATGATTGGAGTGAGATTGCACTTGATGAGCTTTTGGCAACATAATCTTGCTATACACTAATTAAAATTCCATGGAAAAGTACTACTAACTCTAGAATTTTTAGCTGTTTCTGAACTGAGATAATGGAAGTGACTACTCAGTGTTATGTAGGTTCTCTCAGAAAAAAATTAATAATGGGGTGACTGAAAGGATCAGTACTGCCTCACAAACCAAGAACATCTTTGCTGTTTGCCCACCTTCCTCCTGCAACTCAGCCAGTATTCTTTACCAGGGGCAATTTGTTCACAGCCTCCATCTCTCTTTACCAGTTTCATCTGCTACATTTACCCCTCTGTGCAGGGCATAGAACCTTGCAGGACTTGATCATCATCACTATATAATCAGTTTTGATCCATGACCTCCCTGTGAATTACTCAAGAGCCTCCAAATGTAAAGTGCAAGTTTTGCTCTTTGGTATCTGCAGCTGAGTTATAGTAGTAAGAAAGGAGCTATTTGTTGCAGGTGGATAGTAATAAAATGTTGTCTTTCATCAGAAGATTTACCTTTTGGTTAAACAAAGGTTAATGCCTCAGGGTATTAGGTCTAATACTCTTACAGGGTCATTATCGTCACTGCCCTGACTCCTTGCCAAGTCACAGAGATCAATTTATATGATGATGGAGAGATCAGTTTTCCTTTCATTACAGTGGATAGAACATGGGTAAAATTTGGTACTATGTAAGATCGTAAATTTACTCTCCAATCGTGAATTTAACCAATGGGATCAGACCTCAATTGGATAAACATCAGATAAAACACCAATGCACATTTTCTTGCATGTTCTACCCCTTTGGATAATACTGTCATAGAGTCATCTCACAGAATGGTTTGGGTTGGAAGGGACCTGAAAGGTTTTTACATCCTGATGGTACCCACAGACCTTCCCTCATGACAGCTTTAGCTTACTAAGCATTGTACAGTCCATTCTGAGTATAACCCTTGTGGGAATATACTCATCTAAGAGCAATGCAGAGTTGAAGGTGACTTTTTATCAGCAGAAACTTACTTTTTGTCATTTACCAGGACTTTAAATGAGGGTCTTGTGTAAATTAGTTGGGGTGGGGATTTTTTCCTTGTTTGTTTTCTTTCTTTTTTCTTTTTTTTTTTCTGTCCTGAGAATTACAGGTCAAGAATACAAAAGCTGAAAATGTTTAATTCTCACTCTATCTTAAAAGTAGGTGACTTCATTTTAGGCAAGCTACCAATATGCTACATGCATTATTTGCCTGTTAAAGCATTATTTCTAAAGTCAGTGTAATGGTTTCCATTTCATTTGCGTGATATAGTAGGAATTATGGCTATCTTCTTTAGCACATAATTTTCTTTTGAAATCCATCATTTGGCTGAGCTCATTGAATTCATTATAGGTAGCCTGTTCTTGCACTTGTGAAACAAATTATCACAGAAGTCTGTGTTTGGGGACAAAATACAAAAGGTGAACTTCCTGATGGTTGGGATATTGGGCTTCTGCCCTTTGGACTTCTGATTTCCTGCTCAGTGATAGCCTGTGGCCCTCAGATGTGTGTCAGCGCCTGGGCAGACCCATAGTCTGATGTAGAAGCCATACATGTAGCACGGGGACTTCTCCACCCTGTAGGTCAGCAATCCGAGATTTCTAAATATCTCCATTCTATTAGGCTTGTTCCTGTGTCCTCAGTTGGAAGCCTGGGAACCTTCCAAATTTCTGAGGTTTCTACCTTATTGCTTCTGGGCACTTAGATAATTTTTTGTTTTAAAGGAGCTGGGGTGGGGGATTGAAGAGGGAGCATGGAAATTAACATAAGCATAAACAAAATCATGGAAAAGATGTTCTATGTGTTTGTAAATAGTCTGTTGCTGTGTTGTCACAATACCCCCAATATAGCTATAGCTCCTCTTTTAAATTGTGGCACTTTTTTGATTGCTTTGTCCAGGAATTATATGAGTTTCATTTAAAGTAAATATTAAGAGTTTTATTTAAGTAAATATTTAAATGGAAGTAATGAAAATCTTCCATATTTCCTATGTTTTTCACTAAAAATAAATTCATTTAGTTTTTACTGTGTTCTTTCACACTTTAAGATCAGAAGGGCAATTAAAGAACTGAAGTAATTCTTGATATTCTATTGAGCTGGAACAATGATTCCTACAGCTGCTGTAAATGATGATACTGCATTTGCTGCTGCTTAAGGTAATCTGACTGGTCAACTCTCTGGCTCATTATCCCACTATAAACTCCAGTAAGGAAGTCCATTTCTATGGTTCAATAAACAGAGGCAATTGGAAAGATTCTTCAAAGAGAATTAGTGATTGCCAAATCCTGATGAAGTTTAAGAGACTTCATCAAGCACTGACCACCTGTTAAAAGAAGCAAAACTCAGATGAGGATTGTAAGGAAAGCATTAGCATTACTGATGAATAGAGGCACAAACCTGCAAAAAAAAAAGTACAATAAAACCAAAATTTTAATTGCTCATGTATTCTCCAGAATTTTTTTTTCCCCAGGGTTGTTTTATTTGTATTTTTAATACATTTGGAGCCAAACTGTAGTCACGGATGTAGCTAAATCTACCTTCAGTTAGTTATTGTGACAGGGGTGCATACTCCTTAGCAGCATTAATAGACTGCATAGATTTTGAGCTGCAGATAAAGGAATTGCTCTATATGGTGGAAAGTTTTACTTCTGTAGTCTTAAAGTAGAGCTGAATTTGTTGAGTGGAATCTGTGCTGTGTGGCACATCTGACCTTTACTTCATAGAACAGATTAATTCAAGTGGAGACGAGCCAGACCTCTGGAGCCTGTCTAGTCCAACCTCCTGTTCTTGAGGTGCATTGGATTTCTCATGTGTAACCAGACTTTTTAAGGGCTTTGGAGTTCACATCAGTCTGCAAGTGGGAAATATAACCAGTAGTCTGTAAGCTGAGAGATGTTAAAAGACCATGAAGCAGAGTCCAGTTGCATTACATGCCTGCTTATGTATTTAGTACAAAGCTGAAAAATCACCACTGTTGTTCAGCCTGCTGGCAACCTGTTAGCACAATTGGTTTCTCTCATTACTGGGCAGACCCTTAGACGAGATGCAGTTTTCAGAACTAGGTGGTTATGATGAGAATATATAATAACGTCAACATGTTCACTCAAAGATACATCAGCAGAATATGATGTTATTATACAATTGTTCATATCAGCATTCAAATCAGAGAAAGATCCCAGCTGAATATGTGAAACAATTTCCTTTCAGCTGAGACTTGGAGCAGGATGTGGGCCAGCAGGAGGAGGTCTGTTCTTTACAGAGAAAAATCATTAGGCATGGCAACTCATCATAGATACTGTTGTATTTAAGACAATCATACAGTAAACCGTACTTAGGGTTTTTTCCATTTCTGTAATTTTCATACACTAATTGTAAGCGAACATCTCTCTTAAAGTATTCAAATATGTCTGCACACTAGAAACAGAAGATGATGTGAAAGGGAGTAC
Source organism: Zonotrichia leucophrys gambelii (assembly GCF_028769735.1). Classification (NCBI taxonomy): domain Eukaryota; kingdom Metazoa; phylum Chordata; class Aves; order Passeriformes; family Passerellidae; genus Zonotrichia; species Zonotrichia leucophrys. The sequence goes on from NC_088171.1 coordinate 66,381,566, forward strand.
AAATGGGAATTGTTGGATAAAGTTAAAGTCTGTACTTTTTGATTACAATTATAATGGAGGCAGGTTTGTGAGGCAATGCTTTTCTGACAGTCAGAAAAAAGAACAGGGACTCAGAAAGATGAAATAGATTGTAACCTCTGGCCTGAACATGATTTTTTTGGGCAGCTGTAACAAGCAAATTTGTTGCCATGACTCAAGTTTTCCCTATCTGCAAAACAGACCTAAAATTAGACACCTGCGTTGTGGAAGAATAAGAGGATTAAAGGAGTAAAGTTTCATGAGAGACTTTGAAAAGGCTTTACAAATAATAAAAACATTCTGTGCTGAAATTGACAAACATTTTTAAATTGAAGAAGAATGGGGGAAAACCACAATAAAAATGTCAGTGTTTCCGATTGGTATTTCCTTTCCTTTTCCCTTCAGTTGTGTCCTGATTTGCTGTCAGTACCCAAAAAGTAGAAGAAGGTTGCAAAATGCTGAAGTTCATTACGTAGCTTATGAACATTTTCCCATTGTTAATGTAAACTATTCATTTTAGATTTATAGATTGGCATAGTTCACTTTGGTTTTCAGTGGCATCTCTCATGCTGAATGGCTTTATAGTGGAGGGAATGTATTCCCTAATAAAATGTGATTACTTTCTTCCATCATCTCTTGGTAGCATATTCTGTTATATCTTACTGTTTAAAAGTTGCTGAATCTTAGTAACTGGTGACTTCTAGGCTAATCTGGAAGCACCTGAACTTGTGGAACTTTGACAGGCTAAGATGTTTCTGCCTAAACTCTCTTAATCAGCGGCAAAAGACATTTCAGCATTACATGTTTTCAGTGCTTGGCTATGGTAGTCAGATGTTCTCCTGAATGTCCTTGCATTCTCTTACAACACTCTCTAGATTTTGATGAGGGTACTAAAGGTTTATGACCTTGAAGCTACATCTTCTCAGCTGTGAAGTAGGAAGCATCTGAAGGAGCACCTGGTGGTTCTGAAGAAACTGCAGGTGGTCTCTCTCTCAACAGCAAGACAGAAATGAGAAGAATGAATTCTCTTTTTTGAGACTGGAGAGGCAAAATCTTTGTTTTGCAGAAGTTCAGTAGCCCTGCAGCAGTCAGAGCTACTCAATGGAGTTTTCTCAATGCCTCTTAAGCAAAGTGATTCAAGTTCTTTTAATTTGTTAGTCCAGTCCCATCACCTTGGACCAAAAACCTGAATGAAAACACCTCTGAGTTTTGAGAAAATTCACACCTTGTTTACAGCTTGTTTATCACACCTACTTTACAGCTGGATCTAGTTTTCATATCTGTACAAAATTAGTGTCTTTGATGTATATTCTTATAAAAGCACTTACCTTGATAGCAGAATACTACTTTCCTCTTTTGTGACTGGTAGCTCAGTTTTTGCTACATTGTTAGAAATAATGCAGTGCTTTACAGATTTATCAAAATGATCAGCCTATAATGTTGTCACTAAATGTATCTGTATCACTCAGTGTAATAAGGCTGTAGAACAACTGAAGTAAATCTCACTTGCGTTCTGCAGTATCAGTTTTAAAAGAGAGTTTGAGTTCTGTTACAAACACTCAATTGTCTAAGTTTTTAATTTGATTCTCATGAACAGTAAATTAATTTTCCATTTGAAAGGAAAGTCAGGGAGGATTTGCTTTGTTGCCTTTTCTCTTTCTCTTTGAAAAAACATCTAAGAGTTTGTGGTGGATTTTTTAGCAGAGTTCACCATCAATAATACTACCATGTGTCCACGGTTTGGCGCAACTTTCCTTTCTGGTTTGTGGCCATCTCCTTAACAAGGTCAAACAAATTTCATCAGGTAATGAGTAGTGCAATTTTCAGAGCAAATCTTATCCAGCTCCTTTAGTCTTTGCTTCCAATGAAGGGCACTCCATTTAACTGACCTCTCCATGCCTCCCTTCCCTGTGATCTCTCTCTACAGTTACCATGGAGCAGATAAGCCTCTCAGAACTTCAGTTTGCCTGAAAAGAATGTTAACTTTTCTTGCAAGTTTTTTTTTGTTGCTCATCTCAAATGTTTCTTCATTTTTAAACTCGTTTTGTGGTGTACAGTGCATTAGATATTGAAGTCACTGGGAAAGAATCTCCAGACAGCAGCCAGACTGTGAAGGAGAAGAATTAGGTGGCACCAGTGGGACTTGAGATCTGGGCTTTTTTTTTCTAGTCTTGCTGATATTTTGCTCAGTGAGCTCTCCCTTCTCCCATCCGTAAAAAAAGAGTGGGCAGGATTTCCATCACTGAAAAACATTTTAGGATGCAGAGATGGAAATTCTAAGTAAAAGATTTTAATTGGATGTCTGTTTAAACCCAAAAGAAGTCAGTACTACCTGCACTGTGATGTACCAACATGGTATTTCAAGGAGTGGGACAAAGGGGAAGCACCAGCTCTGTGTGTGGGATTGCTGTGGGCAGCGGGAGGCTGCTGGAGACCCCACAGGTTGTGTCTCTGTGCTGCCTCTCCTGCACCCTGACCTGGTGAGGAAGACATGCAGGAAGGTGATCCCCTACAGCACTCCTTGCTTGGAGTAAGATTTTTACCAAGGCCAGTGCTCCACTGGCTGTTTTAAATTGCCATGGGGAGAGCTCCTCAGCAGGAGGCTGTGATAGACTAGGACTGACCAAAAAGGTGTGTGTGCATGTAAATGTTTTCCCTAAATGCTCCATTTTTGCTGAACAATAAAAGCCAAATTGATTTTGCTTCAAAGCTTTGCTGAATTTTGTGGGCTTGCTTTCAAAAAGAAAGGATGTGTTTGGGCGGGGTTTTGTTTAATTTTTCTAATTTTTTGAAAAGTGCTATACAACCAGATCCTGCCATTTGTGAAGTAGTTTCACGCTGAAAATATCCAGTCAGCATTGATTAGTAGTGTTGAGTCAGGTTCTTGTCTTTGCAGAAACAAAGTGCACCATTGTGTGTGTCTAGGCTGAGCCCAGATTGAAAGACCTTTTCAAGCCCTGCTCTTGACAACATGCTCTGAAATCAGTAGATAGGCCATTTCTGTAATTAGACCTCAAGGTAGCTGATGAAGAAGAAACCAGGAGAGATGTGTGAAGGAGCTGGCTCACAGCTACAGCAGAGCCTGGTATCACGATATGGAGTAGGACAAATTGCTGCTGTGATTGAGCCCTTCTGCCTTCAAACAGCTCCACTTTTCCCAGTACCTCCCGGAACAGCAGCTCGCAGATTGTAGCCACTTATTTTCCGAAGGGGCCCTCGATGTCTATAGGGAGTTGAAGCTAAACCACATTTCATGCCTTCTCGTTGGGAACGCCCGTTGTCAACAATGGGTCGTTGTCACAGTCTAGACAATGCTGGTGTCGTGATGAGAAACAAGTGCCTTGCTATGTGTGCCATGGTACATGCCATTGAGAAAAGCACTTGGTTTATTCCAGTAAAGCTCTGATTCAAGGGACATTGTAGAAATGTCTATTCCACATTAAAAAAAAAAAAAAAGAATGTGGGCTGCTCTGTTTTTGAAAACTTACACATTTTTTCCTCTATTAAATTGCTTCCTGGTGATGGAAATGTCTGGGTTTTTTTTTTTTTTTTCTACTGCATCTACTTTCCTTTAGCTTGCACACCCCTGAGGTAATTAGTGTAGGTTAAAATTTACATAACTGACTTAGGGGTTTTGCAAATAGGAAAGATGGAAATTTATTCAAGGTGGTGAATAATTCATTTTAAAGCAAGTTTCCTGTTTTTTTAATCATGTAGAAGATGTATTACAGACTCATAGAGGTTTTCTGAATAGGACCTTGAGCACTGAATTTTTGATATATTTTTTTCTTAGTATAGGTAAAGAAATATTAACCATGACTCATTGCACTTTTCCTGTTCAATAAGATTTGAATAAACTTAACAAATTTATTAGGTAGATGATAGAGCTTTTTAAAAATTATCATGACACACTGTGACAAATATTTTACTAGGATCCAGAAGAAATAGTTTTAAATCATATTCCCATTGCTACTTCAGAGGCAGAGATGGAAAACAGTGCAGTTCATACAGAGAAGCCTGATTCATATTTTCTTTTGAATATTCATAATTTAATTAAGATTAGGAAGATAAACAAGGGGATTGGACAGCTGTGGGAGTCTGGTGATAAAATAAATTTTTTTAAAGAAAACTTCTTTACTACTGGCTCAGTGTAAACCTGGAGTGGTAATGTCTGAATGTTGTTACAATGTTATGGTTACTTGATATTTTACATGAAGTGGGTTTGCTATTTCATCTTATTTTTTAATCTAAGTACTCACCTCAAAAACAGCTTTCACAGACATCCCCAAGAGCTACGTCCAGGAGAAAAAATGTGAACCAACCACTATTCCAACTTTCTGAACTTCGTCTTTAACTGCCTCTGCCCAAAACTGGAAACCTCTTGCCATATTCCCAGGTGACTGCAGCCTGTTGGGCTGTGGGGAGTGTCACAGGGTGGCTCTGACAGCCCTAAGCAGTGACCAGCTCTGCTGGAGCGGAACCCGGAGCAGAGCCAGCTCCCAGCCCTTCCTGGCGATGTGGTGTGGGTGGTGATTTACCAGCCTGGCAAAGAAAATCAGTGCCAGTAGGGATGGGAGAGAAACGGGTCCTGCCCTAGAGAGTCCTAGTAAATTTTAACCAAAAGGTGTCCAGGAGCGGGAGGGCTTGGTTCTCACCAGTGGAGGGGCAGTGGTGAAGGAAGAATTGCCCATGACACAATTGCAATATGGAAAACTGGAAGGTCCCATTTTGAGCTAGTTCAGTAATGCCACCTTTGTAATTCTATGTGATGCTTGACCTGGAGGATTTATTGCATCTGTCTGAGGATAGCTGTTGGGACTGCCAACAAACACCACTGTTCTTTAAGGCAACCATGTTGTTGCTGCTTTAATTTTACAGTGTTAAAAAAGTTACATTAAAAGCTACATGCACAGGCTTTTGTTGGTTTTGTCTGTTTTTACACTCTGACAATTTTAATTTTGGAAATAAGTAGGATGTTTTGCCTTAGTCTTCAACAGACATTTCCAAGCTTCCTTGAAAACAGCAAGAAATTTATCAAAAAATTTAAGAGATTTGGAAGAAACGAGAGACTTTAACAGCCAGATATGGAGATCCGATGGGGAGTTTTTAGTAGGGAGACTCTTGCATTGTCTCCCTACTAAAATGACTTTTTGCCCTTGAGGCTTGATGAGAGTAGAAGTGGAGCATAGTTTCACACTGTTTAGATGACAGTCTAGGGTACACAGTGGGATGTCTTCTTCTGTATTGGTAGTGTATTCACATTTTATGTTGGTCTCAGGAACACCCAGGAAAAGATCAGACCTGAGAAATGCCCTTGAATGTTCAGCAAGATCTCTGAACAGTGCAGGTCATGGGGAAGAATTTTGTTTTCATGAGTGCACAGCCCTCAGCAGTTATTGTTATGAATTTTTGCACAGAGAGCACAGCCTAATACATGCTGATGCTAGCTTCTAGATGGAAAGACTTTTTTCAGCTTGCTGTGCAGGGGAAAAATAACTTCAAGCCCTCCAGCTTCATGCTCGAGAGCTGCAGAACTGTTGGGGGAGAGGACTGCTCATGTGAATTGGCCTCCCACGTGCTGTAACCTCCAAAAAAATGCCAGTCCTTCTCACCAAACATTTAAAAACTTTTGTGGTAAGACAAGAAAGGCATCACGATTTGGAGCAGATTTAAAGCAAGGCTTTAAGATGTGAGTTCTGTGGTCTATGCCTAACTGCTGTGTGTGTGTATGTAAACACACTTGAATGTATGTATGCTTGCACGTGACTGTCTGATCAGCTCTTGCAATAATAAGGACTGTAGGACACTACCGTGTACAAATATACTTTGTACCAAAAAACTTTTAAAACAAGATGAGAGCTCAGTTTCTCTTGGAAATAATGCAGTAAATATGGGAAAACACACAGGGGCGAAAAAAAGTTACGGAAAAAAAAAGTAATAAAGTAATGGTGGCTTAAGTTCCTCATTGCTTCTGAAAAGCTTCAACCAGAAGACCTAAGGCAATCCTTTGGAAAATTGCACATTTACAGCTTTTATTTCCGCGCTATTTCTGTACACTTGGAAATAAATTCTGATTTCTCTTTTTCTTCTTGGCATGTGGGACTCGAAGCACAAGGGAGCTTCTCACCACAAGAAACAAAAGTGGAGAGCCAGGATTCATGAACTCTTTCAAAGGTATGTCAGATAAAGGCTACTTTGTAATTCCATCTAGTATACTTTCCTTCTAAAGATCTTTCGGTTCTTTACAGATATTAGTGAAGGGAACTTCTCCCAAACAAAGGACCTCAGGACTAGAAATATTAAGCCTGTACATTTGAAAGAAGTCTCTGTTTCGGATTACCTCTGTTTTCAGATACCCAGCTTGGACTGTAGCTTTTAAGTGCTACACACAGTGCACTTCAAAAGGTGACCAAATGGCTTGTCCCAGCATCCTTCATCCTCACCTCTGAATTAGTCTTAGAGAGTGAAGGAAATAGGAATTGGAGCAAAGTTTTTGCAATCAATGACCTTCAAATAAATACATGCATCTAATTATCTGTAAAGAAATGAGCAGACAAAATAAAAACCCTCATGAATAGAGCAAAGAAAGCCACGTTCTGCTGTGACAGCTGATGAGCATGCTGCTGAGCACAAAAGAGGCCAAACTTCAGGGAATAAATTATTGTCTTCAATCTCATACTCAGAGAAAGGAGAAAAATGGTGCAACTAGGAGAGATCAAATGTGGTTATTTAAATGTTTGATGTTCAGTAATGAAAACTGTTTACCTTCATAATTGTGTATTAGCAGCTAATAAAGGCAATAGATACAGTAGTTTAAAAGTAATAAAATCAACAACAAAGTGTATTTAATTTTAAATTGAATTGCAAGCAAATGGGCATCCTAATGAACCCCTGTGTCAATGCAACTCTAACCAAATTAAGTGAAATAATTTCCATCATGAGAAGTGAAGTAAGTACAAAGTTCCAAACGACTTCTCTCCTTGAGAATACTTTAACTTCTCTGATCTTTCAGATCTATGTGTTAGTTGGAGCCATTCAAGAGTCAACTTTTATTATACTTCTGTTCAGGACAACTGGACCCAAGTTGGTGTGATTAAAGCTCAGGAATAAAACTTCAGATATGGTTGACCCTGTGCTTCATGTGTTCACTTCTTAGCACTTGAATCTTGTCCTTATTTCTCGTCAGTCCTCGCTTGGGCAAAATTTCCATATACTTCATTGCCACTAGCATCCACACAGACCTTCCAACTGATTCAGTTATTGCTTGGGAATTTATGTGATACAATTCTACTGTAGAGGAATCTGGAAAACAGTTTAGCTCTGAAGCAGTGGTAATTTTGCTGGTAATATGTAAATATGTCCAAATTCAAAAGAAAAGAAATAGGCAAGGTCTGAATAGAAACTGATTTCTAGCAATGTCCTGTGATCTTGGGGGCAGGAGCATCTGTTTCAGAAGAGGGGAATTTGAAACATATGTTACCTAAGCAGTATGCATGCATGAGTTGGGGATGTTTAGTGTGACTGTAATTTTCTTAATGAAGAACCATGTTGCATGTTAATCTTTACAAATGCGGAGACATCTCATATAACCTAGCATGCACAGGAGGAAAATGGGAAGGATCGCGCTGGTATTGAATTTTTCAAAAGCAAGTCAGAAAATACTGAAGGAATGTTTCAGAAATGCAGTCTAGAGAAATGTTGTTGATTTTGAGTCTTGATTTGATTCTTCTCTTTCTTTTTTTTTGTTTTTGACTGAACACCGAATGATAGCATTTTCTTTTGTGGCTAAAGACTTAACAGATTGCATTTGCTTGGGAACCTAAGGCTGCCTGGTCTCTGATGCCTGAGTTGTAGACATCCCAGTCAGTCCTGCATTGTGAGTGCACCTGATGCTGTGGTTTTTCCTTGGCTCCTTGCGGCTCCTCTCAAGAAGCTGCAGAGAGTTCCCTTGACTTCCAGCATGGCTCAGGGCCAGCCTGCCCAGCCTCCACCTTCTGAGACCCACCATGTCTTTGTCTGTGCCTTCCCTGGCTCCACCTGCAAGCGTGGCTGGAATATCACCAGCACTGGTGTGACTGACTGACCCTCCCTGGCCTCCTAAAGCATGTTGTGGAAGCAAGAGCTGACGTGTTTTGAAGCCAGCAGAGCATCTACAGATGTTTTTACTTAGGGTCAATAATATTTAGATGCTGATGACACTTAGGAACAGAGGAATTACTCATGGTTCTGTGTCTGTTGAAAAATGGGATGGGATTGCCAAAGCATGCAGCTTTATAGTGCTCATTGTAAATGACTTAGTTTTGCATTTGCTCCTGCTGTGTTCTAGGAATGAGGTTTTCTCCATAGAGTACTGTGTCTTTTGTGTATCCTGTGAACTAAGAAGGGCAGCATTGGGTTATCCAGTGTTGGGCTATTCTTGCACTATTTGCTGATATTCTGTGTTGCTATAGTGACCTTTCTTCAAAAACAAAAACTCAACAACTTTGAGTTTATATATTAACCCCCCGCCCCCAATCTTTAAATACAAAAGAAGTTAACATGTGAATAACAAGGAAAGTTCTGTGGTTCACATTCACCTGAATTTTTGTGTATGGGCATGTGTATAATTTGTATATAGAGCTCTTGTCCTGTATATATTCTGAAGATTTATAATTTATGTAAGATATACATATAAAATTACAAGACTTTTTTGAAAAAAAATAAAAACAAAAAGTAAAATTTTTAAAAACAGAATTAATTATTTTTAGTGGTTTTTGAGCAGCCTAGGCCCCAAAGAATTCAGTGTTTCCAAAAACCTGTCCAAGTTTATTGAAGCTGTCTGTCAGTTTTCAAGGTGGTGACAGAGGCAATGGTTTCCTACTGAAACATTCTTAACCTGGATCCCAAGTCCCAAAGCCAGACAGAGTTGATTACAGACAGGCAGTGGAAGCTGGGGTTCCTTATATCGACCTGTGACACAGACTGACAAATACTGGTCTTTTTTTTATTTTTTTTATTTTTTTTCTTTTTAATACTGCTTTTTGAAGCCTAGATATTTCTCTGCTTTAGCACGTTCTTGTTTCTCCTGGGTGCCCTGCAAGTCTTATGGTATGTTCAAGGAAAACATCACACTGTTGTATTTCCAACAGCAAGTGATTTCTGTGTGTGCATTGTACTTAATTTCTTTTCCATTCTTCTTCCCTTTCTAACCTCTGCAGAGTAGGAAATCAGCTACTGAAAACAGAGCAGAGTGGAATTGAAGAAGAAATGGTAGCTAGCTTTGGTAACCTTACAGATGTGAATACTGGATTAAATGGAGCAGCAGGACCTCATGGGAAGGTGAGATTCTATATGAGTGCTCTTTTCCCTCATATGAACTGCTAAATCACTGGATCAATTGCATTCCATTATTGCCTTTTGTTTTGTTTTTTTTTTCTCTTTTCATAGTTTAAGAGGATAGAATTTAGCAGTTTCAAAATATGCTTTCCAGCAAAAGTAACCATATGCTTAAAGAGAATGTCTAAAGCTATTAATGATGAATCATTTGGGCATGGCAAGAGTTCTTCAAACAGTTTGTCAGTGCTGGCCAAGCAAAGTCTTTCAGCAGGAGATGAGACAGCTATGCCACCATGCAAATGAGACAGGCTTGAAATATGATGAATCTTCTATCTCCTTTTCCTACTCGACTGACACTGGCTTTGAGGAAGGTTGTAAATGCAAGAGAGATTGTGGTATAATTCCTCAGACTGGCGTTTCTGCCCCCCAGTCACTATTCGATTATCTTCCAAATTGCTGTGTTTCAGAGAGATAAAGATTTTTTATGGCTTGCTGACTTGAAACAACCAGAAGAGCCAGAAAAGAGATGGCTAACCGGCCATGCATAGTAATTCCATTGGTAAATGACAAAATCTTTGTTTGTATGACATTTCCAAAGTTACTACAGAAGATGAATCTAAAATACAAAATGTCACATTTGGCATGCAAAACTATCACAATATATTTCAGTATAAAATTCATAGAGGCGTTTAATTTAGAATGTGTTTAATAACGAAGGCTGCCTGCATCAGTAATCCTGCCTTGAGGTTTAAAAAGATTGTCTTATTTATTCATATAATGTTAATTTTTTTATATACGATTCAGAAACCAAAAATATTAAGGTTAAATCTTCATTGTTAATTAAGATTTTCTAATTAAGCTGAAAATAATTGTCATTCAGATTAGTTGTTAAGTATGGTTTGTGTGGAGAAACAAAAGAAGTTTAACAAATTCAACTGTTTATTTAACTGCTTAATTTAATTCCAGAAGCTTTCTATCTATATGGAAATATGCTATCTCTTCCAAAATAAATCCAAGACAGGATTAAAGAAGAGATTATTTGCTACTGTGAGACCACTAAACCTAGTAGTCAAGGTAGCCATGTGATTCCTAAGTGTGGCATGGATTCTGATATCCAGTTGCATTAAAAGAAGACCTAGCACTAGTGTTTCCTCAAAATAATGCAAGAAATTGATTTCTTGGGGAAAAGAGAAAAAACAATTCTGATTCAAAGCACTATATAATTAGTTATTGCAGAAAGAGTTTTATCCATTCAAATCAACATTGGAGCCTAACTGGGAGTCCCTGTTGTGTGCCAGACCCTGCAGATTGCATTTGGGCAGTGCCAAAATATCTTCTGGTACAGTGGGACAGACCCTATACCATTATTCAGGCAAAGTTTGGTAAAGGTCATGCCATTGTGCCTGTTCCCCTCCACAAACCTCCACATTGGGAAGCTCAGCATACAAGGAAAGCACCAGAAAAGCATTTCCTTACTAAATATTCTGAAACTCAGACAACATCTTGTCAACAGCAAGTGGCAGATGTTTTCTTTTGTCTGGACTTGGAATAAAGGTGCCCGTAGGGAGTATTTATTAATCTCTACACGTGTTGCACTTTGATTACTATTTTTAAGAGAATCTGATTATGATAATCAGAAGGTGAAGGGATAGTCTGCATGCGACACAACACTAATAGCTTTGGCAAGGTTAATAATTAGTATAAAAACATGGCCTGCCATGTTCACTCTGTGCCTGCAGCCTGCTCATCACATCATGTATTGTGCCAGTCTTGAAAAACAAGCTGTGTTTTTGAAGGTATTGTTTTCCAGTTAATTCTGCCTCATTATTGTAGGGTAGTGTCTTCTGGTGTCATACTTCACCAGCTCCACCTTCCCCCCAAGGATGCTGAACATTTTATTAGTAGTATTTGTATTGTTATTTCTTTTATCTGCCATCTCTATGACTTTTGACCTCCCTAATTGCAGATCCTCCGTAAGCAGTAGGTAATTGCAGGTTGAACAAGAGTTGTCTGCTTTTCAGTAGTTATTTTCTGGAAGAAATTTGTACTTGCTAATTGTATGGTTAAAGTGAGCCCAGCCCAGATCAGTAACTCTGAGCCTTCTCTCTAGGTTGACTGCTCCAAGATGCCACAGCCACTAGAAATTCACCTCAGATGCCTGAGGGGAGTCAAAGATAAGGTCCCTAAAGGCCTCTACAGTCTCAAAGTTTCTGTCCTCAGCCGCTTAGGTGGTGCCTTGGTGGAGTGGCCTGAACTGGAGGAGCAGCCTCAGGCCAGGACAACACGGCCTGTTAGTCATGGTGGAAACTTCTACAACACTGAAATCTACTTTGGACAAAGTATCCAGACAGTAAGCAACACTTCATAAATATGCTGTCTTTGCTTTGAAAGTTAAAACACATCCGCCCTTTCTCCTTTAGGCTTATATATTTAATGCATTCCATCATGTTAATAATTTATTTAATAATTTAAGGTGCAATTTAGGAAGGTGCATTTTTTTCCCCCCAGGTTAACCCTCATCACTCACTTTAAGGGTGCCAAACATGGGCTACATCATATAGTGTTGTCAGCTAATTTTAAATTTTACTTTTATTCTCTCTTATCTATGCAGCTTGTCAGCTATGTAATTTGATTTCTGTAAAGTAGATTTAGAATAATAAATGAATGAGTGGGTGTATATAAACACATGAATGCCCAAATCCTTCTGTGAGTTTTTAGCTCCATTGACCCCCATTTGCCAAAAAAGCAGCATTTGGATTATTTTGGAAGGAGCCCAAACACTTGAGGCTCTATTCTGTCTTTTGCAACTGAGGCACACATATTTTCCTGCCTAAGCACGCTGTGCGTGGCAGGATTGTTGTGTGTCAGTTGCTCACTCTTGTAGCTAATTCCTGGTGCTGGTTGGAACACTGGTTTCAGATAAACTCTCTGGCACATGAAGGCTTCTTTACAGTTTGAAAAACAATCTTCATCTCTCTCAGTGTGTTTGCTTTTTTTTTTTGTTTTGTTTTTTTGTTTTGTTTTGGTTTTGTGCATGTTACGAGGCATTGGTAGAATGAGGAGTCTTTTCTGTTTTCAGTTGTTTATTTTGTGGTATGACCTGAATGATAGATTTCCTCCTCCACATGTTCTGTTGTGTAGATCCAGAGCAGACAGACAGCACCTATCCCAAAGAGCTTTCAAATAAAGCAACTTTTATGTGTGGCACTAATGCCTTCAGTTACTTGTAGACAGATAATTTCAGATGTTGGGTTTGTTATGTGACTTCTGCTAAGTCACATTTTCTGCTTTTTAATTGTTTATCATCTATAATTGATAATGAGCAGAGTCTGTAAATACAGCTATTGGTGCAAAAGGAATTGCAGGTATACAGAGGGAAACTGTGAATGGGACTTTCACAAGATGTTAAAACAAATCCAGGCATCCGTCAGAGAAATCACTGAGCTGTGATTCCCTCCCAGGCAGGATGCACCCATCTGGGTCACTTGCCTTGAAGTACTGTCTTGAAAGGAGACAACTGGATGCTAGGGCTGAAGGATTCTAGCATGTCCCGCTTCTTACTTTCAGCATCACATTTTTCCTAGGTCTTTGCAGATTTTGCACTTTCACGTTTGCTTCCAATTTTCTTGGAGCTTCACAGGGGACATTTAATTATCATCTTCACCAAACTTCATTTTTAGACTAGTGAACTGGCATGCAGGAATTGGGCAAGTTCCCTTAAAATATAGGAACAGGAGAAGTTGGATGCAATGACCTTCTGGTAATTCCCTATCTTCATTACTCAGTGATGTACAGCAAAAGCCATAATTTTAGAGTACCCTTTTCACCAGCTCACTTTGGTGACACAGAGTATGTTGTACCCTGGGTGACTCTACCTTTCTGCACTTCCACCTCGGCAGTGGTTCAAAACCTTAAGATATGTTTGAGAAGAAACCTTTACTTTGTGTGCTGAGAAATGAGGCAAATTTTAGGCTTCAGATGGTTGGCATCTACCAAAAGACTTAGGGTAAGTAGTGAGGTCTTAGTGGTGACCTCCATGTGAGCATCTGGGTTTGAACAGAACCTTACACACAGCCCTGCTGCGCTGGGATATATTATGGTGTGAGAAACAGAAGTGCTTATAAATGAAGAATATGCTTTTGTTTCCACTGGCCAGAATAATAATAGCAGTTCAGTGTAAACATGGTGAAAATGAAGACATGCATGCTTGGTATTGAAGGAAAGCCTAATTTTAACTAATATATTAGAGAAATTGTTCCAGAACACTACATCCTTCCAAAAATAATAACCCTGTCATGTCAGCAAAGTTGGTGTCAGCGTGGGTTACCTGCTGCGTACAGAAAGTGCTGGTCATGTAAGTTAGATCTGCCTCAGGGCTAGTCTGACTTGCACACCCGACCTTTCAAAAATGTTTTTTGTTCATTAATCAATGTTCTTTGCTCCAGCTTGCCAGCTTCCCCTCTTTCCGTTCCTTCATTGTCCTCCTTTTTAGTTTGTCAACCTACCTCCCCAAGTAACCTCTGACTACACACTAGACACAGGCTCCTAATAGCTCCAGTTGAATTTTATTTATCCTTCAGTAAGGCCAGACAGTCACACAAGCCATTTATTTTTTTTTAAGTTATGCTGAAAGAAACATATATGAATGCTTTGGATTGTGGTAAAACACGATTGCTGTTTCAAATGACTTTTTACAATTTTATGAATAGTAATGAACTGCATGATCTGAAGGCAACTTGTTTTAGACTCAGCATTTCTAGGATATTTTCATGTATTTAGTTTATGTAAGTGGGCTTTAGGCCTGGATAGATTAAGTCTGTATGGTTTAGGCAAAGTGAGAGCTGTTCTGAAGTTTCACCTACATTATGAAACAAATTCAATGTGAATTTGAGATTAAAAAATTGTGGTATAGGTCAACTGGTGGTGAAGAAGCTTTGTTCCTAAAATTCCAATATATTTTTGCACTGCCAGGTTTTTTTTAGGTCTGGAATGGAAGTTGAGTAAGGAGAGGATAGGAAGGGAGATGAGATGCTTACTGTGCATAGAGTAACGCAGTTATGCAGCTAGGTTGTCCTTGGCAGGACCTGTACAGATGTGGCTGCATCATCTTTACACTAAAACCAGGATTTTACAGGTATAGCTTCCTTATTGCTCTCTCATGGTGGCTAAGATCCTACTATAGATAAGACCTAAGCAGTGAGTAATTTTTTTTGATCATGGTGTATTAAAAGCAGTGTTTTACTCCACAGGATTATGTCCCAGTGTTAGCAAGTCCAGATTACATTTTTAACCTTAGTGATGACTTGAAGAGCTCAAAGGAGTTGCAGTATGCAAAAGTTTAATTTCATTTGTAAAAATAAAGTGCTTAGGTTGTTTTTTCTTTTTTTTTCTTTTTCCTGGCTGGCTTTTCTAAAGTTCAGTAGACATTAAAATAATTGTATGAAACAATTACAACAATAAGAACAAATCTTCACTTTTCAGAATCAAAATATTCAGTGGCTTTAATGGAATAAAAATTGGAGTGTCATAAAAATGCTTCTATTCTTTAAAAAAACCTGTTTTTCAACTATAATTTCAATTATCAGGATCAAAATATTTAGTTGAAAATTGTTGACTTTGCCTACAGGGTAGGAACTTTTAAGGAATGTGTCCCTATTTCAAGTATTTGCAATTTCTGAAACACTTCTTTAGAAAAAAATATTGCCTATTAAGTGGAATTTTTATTCAGAATGGGAAGTTTAAGTAGGAAATTTCCAGCTTTTGTGAAGGGCACTGTAAGCCAATGACGCTGCCTGCAAGTGACATTTAAAAAACACTCATTATGCTGTCCAGTCACCTGGGAAGTCAGTCCAGCACTGCTGAACAGAAACAGGGACAATTGTTTCAGGGCTGAGCTCCCCAAAGAGGTTTTTAACCCTGGTCTCACTGCATCCATTTGGATTGATGAATCCTTATTCTGTGAGAGACTCTCAAAACTGACACTTCAGCAAAGGAGGTGTGAGCTCCACAAGTGTGTCAGGACTGCTGCCATACATTTTCCCCAACATATCTGGAACTTGGGATAGTTCCAGGAATCTGTTCATATGCATGAGAAGATACCATTGCTGACAGAACAGTTCACAGAACTGAGGGTTTTTAAAGAGTTTATCAACTGGTTAATATTTATGTATCAGCGTGGCGAGGTGCTAGCAATATTATAACAGTAGCTGGGTACCATTTTGTTTTACTTGAGGGAAATTCAATATGAATAAAACAGCAACTTTTCAAACATGACATTTAATCCACTCATGTAAATCATACCAGGAGATCTATTATTCATTATTAAAAGGGCACCATATTTTTATTATACTGAAAATGAAACACAAATGCTGTGAAAAATTTAGTGCCTTTTCCTGAAGTTTCAGGACACTTATCATGCAGTCATCTAGCAGGGGCTGACACTCATTTTAAAATATAGCTACAAAATTAATAAATTTGAACTCTTTTGCTTGGAACAAGAGGATGTTCTATTTCACTGAATGAGGGATTTATTATTTATTTAAGCCTTCCTAAATACTTCAGATGGCAAAGTCCTTTGATAATGTTCACATTTGGAGTTAGATTTGTAACGAATAAAGTTCATATCTTTGTTGTTATTAGTCATTTCCAGCATTTTCTTCCCTGAAGTGCATTTTGAAAACTACATATATCAGAAACTGATTAACATGACCTTAGGTATTAATTCTTAAAATATGATGAAACAAACAGTTTCAAGGACATTATTTTCTGTATGTCAGCAGCTGTCTAAGGACTGTGATGCTTTTAATAATTACAAAACAAGGTGTCATTAGGAAAAGTAGACCACAAACTTCCCTTTCCCCCCTCCTCCTCCCCTCCTGGTTTATTTTATTCTTGAGTGAAAGGCTGGCACAAGTGAAGAACATCTAGCTCTAGGACACTTTGTAGGACATAACATAAGAGTTTTATACAGTAAGAAAGAAGATAGTGCTTGGCAGTGCCAGAGGACTTTCAAAATGAGAGCCACTTAAATTTTCTCTGGATGCAATTATTTGTAGTTGGGATGAAAAGGTGCTGCGTGAACCTTTTGGTAAATTCAAGAACTAAGCTTAAACAGACGCTTGTATTCATTTGAAGACTGCAGCGCTAATGGTTTTTTCACAGAGAAGGAACTCATAATTTTACTGCTTTTATTTGGTTTATCTGAGTTTGGGGGGGGGTCTGGTCTTTGCCATTTGCTAGATCTCTCTGCAACATCTTCTCAAAATGCACATTCTCAGAGCAATTCTTACAAAGCTATTACATATTAGAATCTGTTGTGTCTACTTTGTTTAGCACTGTGCAATTTATTTACTTATCTAAAATGTTACTACTTATCCCAAGTTTTGTTTTTTGGTGATTTATTGGAGTTACTTTTCACATGTTGTCTGGTCATTGTGCTCCAGTGGAGGTTTTTCTTGGAAACACCTGCTGGAATGCAGTATGTGTGCTGGATCACCTTAAAGCAATGCAAGCTGTCCAAAAACCTCAGAAATGTGACCTATGTTACAATGCATCATATCTGACTAGAGAAAAGTATGTAGCCTGCTTTGGTAAACCTAGCAGACATATGTTAAACATCAGAAGTGTCTGGGGACAGCATTTTATTTTGGACCACTCCATGGTTTATTCCCCACTTAATTGGAAATTATATCTGTAAGAGAGCTTGACATGAGCCATAGGATACAATAGTTGTAAAAAAGTCATACATTATCTGGGGCAAACCAGCAGGAAGGCAGAATGCAACCTCTGCCTGTATCCTTAGCTCCACATGAATCCCAAACAACAGAGAACACCAAGAACAAAATTATTGCCAGCCCCAACAAAAAAATTCTGTGATTGGAAAAAAAAGAGCATCTCCATGACTCACTAGAGCTGACAGTCTGGAACTGTGAAAAGAGACTTAAACTGTGTTTTGGTCCAGATTTGCAAGTCATGGGAGCCAGCAAAACACCCTCAGAAAATACTTTTATTTTTTTCCCTTAACACACCTGGTTTTAAAGCATTTCACATTTTAAATAATTATCTGTGAGCTCAGGATGAGCAGGGTAGTTGCAAAGCTGTACTACAGAAATGGGAAGAGTACTTTATGAAACCAAAGAACAAAAAGTGATCCTGCTTAATCATGCAATTTTTAAGCAGAGCACACAAGGAAAAATGATTTTTTTCCCAGAGGTTGCTCTTCCTCTCCTCTTCTGGACCAAGAATTGGACTATCCAGGAAATGCTGAAGGAACATGAACTCCGGATTGTCACTGCTTCCCTTGCGAAGTGAGTGTTGCTGCATCCCTGGCTGGACTGAAGCCTATGGTTGAACAGATTGCTAGCTGAGGTGTGATGAGGAATCCAGAACAGCATCAGGGAAGAGACATGAATTGGAGCAGCTGCTGGACCAAGAAAGAGAGGAAAACTGCCTGCTCCTCCTCCAGAGCCTGGGGCAGGCAGAGCAGCACTGCTGCGTGACTCAGCCCTGCATGCTGAACCAGCCACGTCTTCATGAGACTCCTTGGCTCCAAGTGGTTTCTGGGCAAAGTACGTGTCCTCTTGACACAAAAGAAATAAACTTTGCTGCATCGTGTCTGTAGTCCATGTTATCCTGGGAAACTCGTGCTCTGACCGTGCTGAAATCAGTCTCAGGGATAAATAAGTGAAGTGGGAGTGTCAGGAGAATGAACTGGGGTTCCTGCTTCCCTCTCACAAAGACAGTTTCTCCCTCACAAGATGAGGTCAGAATCCACCCAGGCCAGTATATCACCAGAAGCACTCGGGGAGGCAGGAGCTGGATGTACCATACATTACTACTCCCTGCTGGTCCAAGAGCAGAAAAGAATTAGCAGCAGATGTGCCAGGACAATTAGCAACAGATGCAGAGGCTAAAGCTCACAGAATGCAAACATTATTTCTCTATATTAGGGAAGATAAAAGGCCGGATTCTGGTCCTTGGGTGTAAGGTACTTGTGCATGAGATGCTGCTGGTGCTAACTATGGGCTGAGTTATCACTCCTAGAGAAGAAGCAGGCAATGGGGACTTGTCTCTTGCTCTGGTAGCACGGGGGAGGGCAGGTGTTTGCATTGGGGCACTCGGTGTGGCTCTGGGAAGACACTGGGCTGATTTGGTACAGTGTGCCAGGAGGAATCCTGCTCTCTGCCACTGCTGAAAGCAGTGAATAAAGTGCCTGCTTACAAATACTGCTGCCCTGTGCCCCTGGCAGATCATGAGCCTGAGCTTGTGTGCTGTGGCCCAACAGCTTCTGGTCCATAGTCTACTGCTGTCAGGGAGGCTAGGTGCCAGGAAGGATGGAGTTACTGCTTAAAGACCTGCAAGCTGCACAGAGAGGAGTCAGGGAGTCATTTTACCTGTGCCAGACTTGAAAGGCCTACTCTCTTAGAGAATGGGGGAAAAAACATTATTGTGGGGAAATTAACGATATGTCACTGTATGGTCCTCCTCTGATTTGTGTGTTATTTTGTATTCAGATACCTGTTTGAAGACAGGCAATGATGGAAAGCTGGGGAAATAAGTTTTCAGCTATTCCAGAACATTCTGGTGATAGATAGAGACTTTTGGAAAAACCCTAATAACATGATATTTTATTTTTACTTCAGTCCAGGTTTCTATTTCCTCCCCTCTGGTCTTTTATAAATTTCAGAGTTACACAAACACTTCCTAAGAATGCCCTTCTCCCTGCCTGTATGTTGGCCTTGCACATAAACAGGGAGAGCTTGAAATCTGGTTGTGAAAGCTCCCCTTTAATTGGGCAATAACAGCCTCATCTCCAGCACTATTCATTTGACATAGTAAAGTAATTGTTCTTTGTTAATGATGGGAGCTGTTTCCTATTTAAAAGGTTTTTTACCTGTGTTTTGCACCAGTGACATTCATGTGCTGCTGTTTTCATAATCAGAAATGGGCTGTTGGTTTATATGGCATTTTTCAAGATTCTTCTCTATAACAAGTAAATATTGAATTGCCTTTGCATATTTTAATTCACCTTAATCTGTTTGAGTTGTATTGGTCTAATTTTTGTGTGGTATGAATTAAGTAGTGTGACTTTTGTACATTTTTCTTCTAAATTGAAACCATTTGAAGGTGCAGAGGAAAGAAGAAAAAGTTTATTTCTTCTCTGACAAGGTAAAGCCTGACAAAAGTAAGTCAGACAAAAACCCCCAAAAGCTCCCACTGGATATGTTTATTGAAATATTCAAATAGAATTCATTCTCTCTATAGAGTGAAACTATGGTGGCATATGGGGAAGTAAGATATATTACAATAAAACTGATATAAAACAGTTGAATTTAGAAATAGTGGCAGGAGATAATTTTAGTTCATTATGATTTAATTCAATTAAATGCAACACTGTTAACTGCAGACTAAGAAGTATTACTTGTGCCTGTGCGGGCGCACACAAGCATTATTTATTCTCTGCCGCATCTCTCTTTGCAGAAGAAATTACTCCAGTAAAAGGGGGGTGCTCAACGCTTTCATAGCACTGTAAAACCCTCTATACCTCACAGACCTCAGTGGAAATTTGACCTGAGCAAGGAGAAACATTGAAGTAAGGTGTTGGAGAGTAGACCCCTCCAAACCCAGGAAGATGTCCTTAGGTAGGATATGCTCTTTGAATGTCAACAATGTTGGTACAGGCTTGTGGATTAATTTACCAGACAGTGCCTCAAATGAGGGGTTGGCACCAGGGAAAATATATCTGCTAATTTTATTTTTTTTCCTTCAGAACCAAAAACATCCATCAGAACAAGCTGCTCAGTCTGAGCTGCCTGTGCCTTGTCTATCCCAGGCACTGCTCTGAGTTTCCCGAAGGAGAGAAGTGACTGATCCCTGTCCTTCTCCTACGCTGTTCCCTGCTCTGTACCTGGGCACAGCAGCTCAAACCCACAAAGGCATTCAAGGTCCGTGGATTTCAATCTGAGCTATCTGCCTAAATGCCCTTGTGCATCTGTGCCTAAGGGCCATGCTGGCCATGTCCCAAATCCCAGTTCAGGCTCACAGCTGAGGAGGAGGTAATGAAGGGCAGGTGGCACAGGACTCAGCTCCCTCCTCTCTCCCAGGGCTTTCTGACCCTGCAGGTGTGAGATGGTGAGCTGAGAGTGTGTGTTTGTTGTAGCAGTGGGAAAAGGTTTAGCATGGACCCAAAGGCACCTGTATGAATGCTTGGTATGATGGCATAGAGTAACAGGTAGAAGCTTGGCTGGGACTTTTGTATGGATCCAACAGAAAGAAATTTCTTATTTGTCAGGTATGTTTTATTTGACTGTGTAAACTGAGATGTGTGACACTGTCCTACCTGGGTCAGGGACCCAGTGCTCATGCTTAAGGACTCCTTATAGACTTTACAACCTCAGACCCTGTAGCAGATGGGTGTATTATAAAGTCCTTGCTTATGTTTCATGATTATGTGTTTCCATCATTGCATGGTTCAAACACCCAGCTCCTGTAGCTGCAAACAAAAGGATGCTCCCAGTCTCAAAGAATGAGTCTGCAGTTTAAATCTAGGATAAAAGCAAATGAACAATAACTGTGAACGAGAAACAAAGATATGGAAGTTTAATAGTGACAATGATTACCCTTACATCAGCTGTTTGACCACTGCCTGTTTATATGTAAGCTCTCAGAAGAGCATATACTGTTGAATTCTTAAGACAAGAGTCAGCCTGGGAAGCAAGAGAGAAACTGAAAAGGGGGCTGTGACAGAGCAGTGATTTAATCTGTGAATGCTTTGGGATTGTTTGATATTGCAGGTAACTGTCTTTGATCACAGCCTTATAACCATCACCTTTAATTTGTAGCACAGAGGTTACTATCTAGCACCCAGCTAGCCAAATGAAATGTATGGCTTGATTAAGGATCTCTTTTGTCAGTAATTTGTGCCTAATGTTTTTAGCTTTCCCACGGGCTGTTACAGAAAATGGTAAATCTGGTTTAAATGAAACCTGATACTGTTAATGGTTTAATAGCAGCTGCCACAGGGTTATGGCATTTTTCAACAGATGCTTCTGTTTCATTTTAAGCCTAAACTAAGTCTTAGAATATATTTACATAATTAATATAAAGTACACGTACATAATAATGGCAATATTTATAATTTTAAAATATTTCCTTAAATGACTTTGCTGTTATCTAATCACAATATAAAACTTGAAAAAGGAAGGCATATTATTAGAAATAATAATTTATATTCACCTCTTCAAAAAAAGTTGTGGATGCAGCGTGAGTGTGAGCACTTGTCATCTAACATGGCAGTTATTGGTGTAGGCAAATCCCTTACTGCTTCAGAAAAAGAGACAAAAAGTTTTGCTGCACCTGAGTTATGCTTGTTATCTTACCTACTGTTTGGCCAGGAGTATAAAAGTGATGCTTATATTTAAATATACGCGTCAAGAAAGAACTGTGTTGAGGTGTGTACTTAGAAATATTTGAAGTAGTAAAGATTTTTGGATGATTGTTGTCTGCACAATGTTGTCTGATTGAGGAAGCCCCTGCTAATTTAAGAAGAATTTGGCATTTTAAGATATTCATAGTGGGTGATTGGTTTGAATGGATCTCTTTTATCTGGAGGTCTTATTCTTGACTTCCAAGAAGTACTGAGGGTGTATCCTACAGGACATTCAGAGTGAGAGGATGCTGCTGAATATTGTGGCCTTCTACAAGTAGGTGTCTGTTCACAGTGAAGAGAGAAGGAGAAAAGGCTCCTCTTTCTCTGCCTTGGCTGGAAGGCAAGGTAATGTTGAACAGGCAAGTGTACCAAGGCATTTGCTGCTGTGAACTGTGAAGACTGAAATGGGAACAGTAAGACATGAAAAACATGCAAATAACAGAAAATTGTCTCTATTAAAGAAGCATCCAAGATTGTTTATTTAAGAGATTAGGCAGTCGCAGTTCTCTCAGGAGAATGTGTAGGAGCAGTGGTGAAGCAGATGTTTCACTGTGTGAGGGATGTAGCTGATATATTTGCTCCCCTTGTCCCCAGGGTGACTACCCTTCATAGCTGTTAGCCTGGGTATGATGGCAGTCATCTTCTGTGTTCTAGCTTTTGTGAAAGTTTTGTTTTATTTGTCCTTTTGAATGTATTAGAATTGTTCAACAGCACCTGGGTCAATGCCCACTTTAATTAATGAAAACAGTTCAAAATGTGGCATAGGACCAAATTTCTTTTTTTTTTTTTTTTTTAATGTTTACCCTTCTTTCTTCTTTACCCACCAAAACCTTACAGATGGATTTACATAAGTTCATTACTTCAGAGTGTTTCTTCACCACTAGATTTCAAGTCTTTGCTATGGGAACACAATTGCTTCGGCCCTAAGGCACTGGTAGTTCTCTTTCACACCTCCAAGCTGCTCAGAAGAATATCTATACTTATCTTATGAAAAGTGTAAACTGTGTTTGTCAGTTCTCTGTGAGAACTTTTTACCTTAAAATACTTTTAAACCCTACACTGAGGTTCACATACTTTTCACTAAGAGCTTTAATTTGAAGGAAGAAAGCTATTAAGTACCAACATAGTTCCCACAACTGGGTGGAGAAGAGTTTGTGACTCAGTGAGGAGCAAGTTTGCAAGTGTTCTTATTGGGTGTTTGGATGAACCTTCCAAAGCTGCTGCAAAACTAATCCAGTGATGAATCTCAGCAAGCCGTCACAGGGACACCTCAGATTTCCAAGTTGGTTTGTTATTCACTCTGAAAGATTTCTAGTGGCAATGTTTTTCCACCACTGGTAGAGACAGAGTATGAATGCTTTCTGAAAGCAAAGAGGGAAAGAAAAAATTGTAAAATAATCACACTAAAGAAAGTACAGCATTTTTTGTTGGAGTGGAAAATTGTTCAAATATATGATTTTTGGGAAGAGTTGTTAATTGTTTTGGCATGCAAAATTGCACCAAAGGTATGATGTTTGTAGAGCTTTATATGATAAAAGAAACTCAGTTCCCTTGTGATGCTTTTGTAACAAATAAATCTTTCTTCCTCCTTTTCTAGGTTCTACCAGATAGAAAAGCTGTGAAACTAGGCATGGTACTCCTCTTTGAACTCTTCCTTCTTCGTGGCACCTATACCTGGATTGATCGAGAAGTGGGATGGGGAGCTTTTCCCTTATGTGATAGCAATCTTAATGCTTTGGAGGGAAAATTTAAATGTCCCTTCCTCAGAGGACATTATGACTCCAGAATTGACCGATTCAAAAAAATTGAAAATTTTATTTCTCAGGATTTGGATCATTGGTTATGCAATCTCTACTTTCAGGTTTGTGTTTTAAAAAATTTTAGTTTTCTGTATATTTTTCTTTTTGATTCTGAAATTGGCTTGTGGCTCATCTCCCATTTACTGGGATGTCTGCTTTAATCAGTAAGCATGGGGAAGAAATACGCGGGAAAATGATATGGGAGAAAAGTGTAGTAAACAGAGTACAGAGAAACAAAACTGCCTAAAATTCTTATAACAACATCTTGGACTGCTGGGCTTCATAAACAGTGTACAACAGGCATGTTCTGGCTTTGTGGAATTCCAAACTACTTTTTTTTCTTTTTCTTTCTCTTCCTAGATAATTAAACTACCACAGGATTCAGATAAGCAGAATAAGCATGGTATGCATGTTCATCTGCCACCTGAACTTCTTATGTATTCAAGCACTGCTGAAAAGAATGGTGTCTCAGAAAGTGTTGTACAGTCTGGACCACAAGGTGATGGATTCAAACTTTGATGTTTACATTCAGGTTTTCACTGGATCAACCCAACATTTCAATGCTGGCCAGCCATTATTGTTCTTGTTAAGCTAGATTTTCTTCATTCAGATGTGCGTCCAACATGTGTTATAGCAGGAATACTCTGACTCTTTTTATTAAGGTGGTTTAACTTAGTTTTCAGGTGTGAACAGTTTAAACCAGCCTCATTGCTGAGGATGGAATGCTGGCCTGTGCTTAAGGCTGAATAATGCTTGGAATGTTACAGCAATAACAGTTCAGCTGTTTATGGCTCCAAGCTTACAGGAAGAGAAAAGAAAAAGATGCTTTTTGTGTACTTCTGGAAGAACTTTAGCACTTCCCTGGGCTACATTAAGGACTTCAGATTTGGCAGGGAGATAGTTCTGACATCAGAAGCATGCCTTATGCTACTCCTCTGAAATTCTTTTAAAATTCAATCAAGTGATAACTCTTAGGAAGGACAATTATAATTTGCTTGTGTACAGCAGACCTCCCCAGATGCTTTCTCAAAAAATCACGGAATGTTCTTTTTAAACTGATCCTCCCTGGCCTTTGTGAACCTTCCTATGTAGCTACACTGAGGACACAACTGACCATATTGCAGTGGACTCACAAATTGCTCCTCTACTAGTAGAAATCCAGTAATGAGAAGAATTGTAGGATGCTGCTGTTGTTCTTTTCCTTTTTCAGCACATCGCATGAGACTTACATGCACAAAAAGAATTCATTTTCGCTATACAGATATTTCTATATTCCCTCTTGTTTAATGAACTGAAGCATTCAGTCAACTCATAGATTGTAGTGTATGTATGAATATTATGTATAGATCGAAAGCAGAGAATTATTTATTCAGGACAGAGGTTCCTTAGGCATTTGAGAACAGCAGTAGTGATGCTCTGTAGTGGGCACAGAAGGATAAAGAAGAGGCTATGGAAAGGAAAGAAAGAACGCATAAGCAATAATAATTTAGCATGGTAAATGGGCAGCTCAGGTTGGAAGCATAATTTGAAAAGAGTCCAGGAGAAGTATTTTTCAGACAGTTAGTGGTGATTTAAAAGATAAAGAAAATGAGGTTTGCCCTGAGATGCTTTTAGGCTAAGCAGCAACTGCACTGTGATCAAAAGGCTTTTATATATCCGCCCTGATAAGAGAAGCATGGAGGTGTAAACATACACTATACTGAGGATTAAAGTCTTTTTTGTTGTCATATATCTTCTACATATCTGCCAGGTTGCTTTGAGATGCAGCAAACCATGAATAGCGGATCCAGAAGGTAGAATTGCAGGCAACACTGATCAGCAGTGAAGAATTATGGACAAACTCTCAATGGATCAAACTTGTTTGGTCCTACCATCAATCTTCACATGCATTTGGAACTGCACACAGAGGGTGCAGCTAAATCTGTCATGGTTTCTGGAAACACTTGGAAAACTTGTGATGTTCAGTTTGAAAAGTCAAGAAAGACATGGTTTTAAGAACTGAAAAAAAGCATTAGTGTGGGTCCTCTTTTGCATGTAGACCTCTGAAATTTTCAGATAAGGCAATCATGGAAGATCTGTAATTTTCCTGCCAAACAGATTTGCACAAACTAAACTTTTAGGGGTAATTTTTGATATTGCTTATATTTATTTATTTTTCTTGGAGCATTCTTTAAAGATATTATTAGCTGCCAATATCCCCCATGGGTTTGTTTTTTAACGTATCTATGCAGTGCAACAGTATGCTGTTTCTGCTGGTGATATGTTGCTAAGAGATTTAATAATGGGTAAACAAACACAACATGTGGTAATCCTTTTCAAATTAAAAGTTTATTAAATGCTAGCTTGATGACTTTCTGGCTATTTACAATTAAAGGAACAAACCTTAGAGAACTGGAGGTCACGTGGTGAAAATCACAACAAACATTTTCAGCAGAAAAATGTGTTTATGATCTGTGGCAAGCTGTTGCACATTGATATGTCCTATAAATTCAGTATTATATCTATTAAACCACCAAAAACTGGGATGGGGAGGGGAAAGCTCTGCTAGAGTGACATTAAGGTTGAGACACAAGCCAGAGAAAGCAAGAACAGTCTAAATGAAGACGGGTGCTCTGTAACTCACTCTACTGCAGTAGTCTAAATAGTGAGTGATCTTATATATCAATACCATATGTGGTACTGCAACATATAAGAGAAATAAAGCAGGTTAGGAGATGGTGTTTTAGCCTTCACTTCAAGTTTGTCTTGGTTTTAGAAGCTTAAAACAGAGCCTTCATATTATTTCCATTAACTCCAGGCTACATTATTCTTTTAAGCCACAGCTCCATGTAGGGCTAGGTAAAGCTCTTCCCTGCTGCACAGGCTCTCTGGTCTAGAGCACAGTGCAGAGAAATGCAACATAATGCCTCCCATTCTACCTTCTTGGCAGATCAAAGATGCACATTATCAGATCTGGCATGTCTCTTAGTCCCAACCATATCTTCTCTCCATTCTTTTGAAGTGGTATTCTCTAAGAGGTTCATGGCAGAAGACAGCTTCTGCTTTTGCCACCACCATCCTTTGTTTTTCTTAGGAAAATATTTTGCTGTTGATCTGTTGCTCCTTACAGGAACAACAGTCCCTATCAGAATAAATGGCAATTTCTGAGCAGAATTCATTATCTACTCTTGTGTGAGAGGTGTTAACAGCTCTAGTAGAAGGAGCTTAGGTAAGAATATTTGATGCAACTACCAGGAATGTTGCCTTGGTAGTCTTGGATCTAAGTAACAAGGGCTTCTAAAAAGTATGACAACTTCAAAACTGTCAGTCTCCATATAGACACTAAATATACAAATCCATCAAGAAAATGTTCTCACAGTGAAATCCAGCAGGAGCCCTTTTGACTTTAGCATCCACAGGAAGAGGGGATTCACATGTGCAAAATGTCAGCATAACAGTATTTTTTGGAATTGACAGCCCTTTCATCCTCAGAATAGTTGATGGACAGCACTCATATATTAGTTCTACAGCCCAAACACTTTTAGGTCAGACACAGGCTCATTTGTAAAGTGTTGCTGCACATTTGTTGGGAACCTTCATCCAAACAGCTGCTTTCCTTTGCAGCTGTGCTGTTGATCTGACCTGACACACGAACACCATTTTGTGCCCATCTGAACTTGTGATCAGATAAAACAGGCAAGTGGAAAGCTAGGGATGATGTTATCCACTGCAGTTTTTAGAACCAAAGGAAAACCTTTCTCATTCCAGTTGACACTTTAAGGTTGGCTATTTTGAAGTCCTGAAGCTATGGTCAGCACTGTACCAGCACATACTGACATGGACTCAAGACCTAAAAAGGATGCTTATAAGGTAGAAGGTGGAACAGTCCTTGGGGATTAGGATACTGAAGGGATACTGAAGTAGTACTTTTCTATTTTTTAGTTCTAAGCTTCGTGTATTTTTGGTGAACCTAAAGAGTCATGACTGTGCATTTTTTTTTTAAGCAGTAATTTTCCCAAGCTCTGGAGTATGAAATCAAAAAAGGAGTTTTACTTAGCTTGACTGTGCTGGGGGAGAGGTGTTATCAGACAAGATTTTGAGGGAAAGTGTTCAAAGGTAGCTAGTTAGGTCCCAGCACGAGGGTGATCTTGCTGTAGTAGAAGTGGTAGAGTGTCGCATTAGCATGAATACACTGCTCCCAGTGTCTGGGCTAGCAGAAATGTTTGTTGCTATTGCTTTGCTGGGTAGATTTGTCACACAGAAAGACTTCCTCTACCTCAGCTGTTTTGTGTTGGACTAAACACCTACGTGCAGATTTTCTGAGTTTAAAATCTTCTTTCCAGAAATTCTGCTTGTCCCTTATTCGCCCCTGCTCTACTGTGGGAGCAAAAAGAAAAAAAATTCAGCTGTTTGGGAATGGTTTTAAGGACACTCATTTTTTTTACAATGAACAAATATGTCATTTTTCCCTTGCACTTTATTTTTTCTTTCCCCTTGCAAGTGCATGTGGCTATCCCCAAGCAGTGTATGTGGCTCCTGTGCCCTATGCATCAACCAGAAGATAAGTTAGAACTGCTGAAATGCCTTTAGTTATTAGACTATGAGCTTATAACAGAAATAAATATTTGAGAGAGAGAGAGAATTTTCAGGTGTACAATTTTTCCTGTTACTGTACAGTTTAGAGTATTTTTTGGTCCATCTTCCTTCTGTCTGTCTTGCTGTTAATAATAAGATTGGTTTGTACCACTTGGCTTCAGCAGTTCTTGAAACTCGCCAGGATTGTAAAGCTTTAAACAGTTGCACAGGTCTTTAATTGTAAATTAGTTTTGACAGGACTGCTAAGACAAAGGCCTGGCCCATCCCATCGTGATGCTAGCCGACAACCCCTTACTGCTCCTGGAGCAAGGAAACATGTGGAAGGAATTGTTCTTTTACATTTCACAGCTTGTCATTTCCTCTGCAGGGCAACCTCTGACCTCCCCAAAAGATCCTGACACCCATAAGGGAAGTATTCCCACTGTTGTAAAGGAAGTGGAAAAGCAGTTTAATGCTGCGAAAGGAGGAGAAGCGTGTGTGTCAGAAGAAGCTGTGAGGAAAAGAGAAGACCTTAAAATGCTTCCAGCAGGTTAGGAGTTTTATTGTGTTACTTAATTTACTGAAAGTTTGCAAGTAGATCTGCCTGGCATGTGTGTAAATATCCCCATTTGCCTTCCCCCTCACCCTGTGATATCATCTCGTCATTATTTCACCGGGCAAAGGAAGTGATGGAAGAGTTTAAATCAATTGTTAGGGATCAAAAGCAGCTTAGGCAAAAAGGTACAGAAGCAGTGGAGTCCCCTGTCTAAAATATATTTGTAGGCCAAATGTGTTAGTAATTACAAGGTGTGTGTGCAGTGCACTGACAACATTAGATTACAGCTGGTGTTTCCGTGACATTTTTACATCCTTTCCTTTTATTTGGTCATTTATATCCATGGATCACAACATGTTGCTGTTAAGTGCTTGGGAAGTACTTTTTTCTTCCTGCAGCACATTAATAGCAGTATCCTTCGTTAATTGTGCTGAGCTAAATTGCATAAAAGTGCCTGTCTGTATTTACATCAGGTAACATTTGCTTCTGGGGCATGGGATTTTTTCCAAAGTCAAAGCCTAGCAAAGTTACTATGGTGGTTTTTTATTCTCTCGATATTTTTTATTTGTTTATTTTTTATTGGTTGTTTTGGGGATTTTTTGTTAGTTTGGTTTTTGTTTTGTTTTGAAGTCCCAGGTAAAATGTCTTTATCTGAGAATTGAGTAATATAACCCCTAAGTCCTCTCCTAAACTCAAAGACCACCGTGATGGCCAGAGGAGGATTTACCATGGGGCAGGGATTTGAAGGTACCAAGGATATCTGGATATCTACTCCCACTTCATAGCCTAGGCCAGTGTGAGGAGATGAAAGTGCAAGTGGGAATAAGTTAATCACACCTTTTGGAGGGAGAGGGTGACTTTCCTTCTGTACAAGGAAGCTGTAATAGGTCATGGTTAGACACTGAACTGTGAAATATTAGGTAAGAGAGAGCTACCTGAGGTCTGACAGCTAACTTTTATCTGTGTAAACAGTAGCTTCTTATCTTCTTCAAGTCTGTGGGCTCCCTGAAATAATGCAGTAGAATTTTGGATGAATGTTATTTTGAAGCTAATGCCAACTTCCCTTTCACAGCAACCCATGAAATGTCATTCAAAAACAATTTCTTTGGAGCCATCTTTCTCTGTTGACTATCCAGGAAGGCTAGAACCATGCATCTGCTATAATAGGTGCACATGCTGAGTATCTCATGTTAAGTGGGCACAGATAGAGGTAGGAGCTAGTATGGCATTGCCAAGACAGGATTCATAAATGCTGAATATTGACACTTACTATCATAGATGAGTGAGAAGTAGAATATAGAGCTGGTGTCATTTTTTGTTAAAAGGGTGTTTGTGACAAAATGTTAAGCATATTACAGAAAAATTTTTAATATTTCAAGGGTTCCCATTACATGCCCTGATAACATCAACACCTAACATGTCTTTTCTAGATGTTGGTTCTTCCAAGGATATGAACAGAGCCCTGGCTTAAAAATTTTGTTCAACTTCTACATTAGTAGAATCTACTTTGAAATTTATTTTGTTCATTTACCCAAAATTAGTTATGCAAAGCAACTTAAAATACTCAAAATAGTTAAAACTTAAGTGGCCTACATGAACAAAAGGGTTTTAAAATAAAGCTTAGTGGTGTTTGACATTTGCTTTTGTTTACTTTTAATTTTTTTCTGATTTCGTTTCCTTGCCAACATTTGGATGTTTCCACCTTTAGAATGTGTCTCAAAACTCAATTTTTAGTTGTGCAGGTAGACAGGTATTCCTTTTCCCCTCTTCCCATCACTAATGTTTATCTAGATCTAAAACTAGCATGTTGAATTTTTATTCAAAATATTTACGTGGAGTTTGATACAGATCCAGTGGCAAATAGTGCATTTTAGAGCCCACATTTCCAATTCAAGACCGCCTCTTACAAATACCCTGAAATTATGCAGTTACAGAAGTAGCCTGATTTGGAAATTACTGAATTACCACAATCTTTATCAAAGCAAGGTTCAAAGGGCATAATTTTGCATCATCATCAGATCTGACTGGATATATGAAAGAGATAATACTATAATTGACTGAGGACTAAAAAAAAAAAAATAAAAAAATTCTGAGTTTACCTGAACAACAAGCTGATCTCCAAAATATACATGCACTTTGAATTAGGTGAAAAAATTTTTTTGCTTATTTTTATTCATCAGACAACAGAAATTTTTCTTGATGAGCTCAGTTTCTGGTACTGTATATATTGCAAAATATTTTAATGAAAAACTTGTTTCAAAAGTCACATCACTAAAGGATTGGTCTTCTGTGATGGAACGTTGTTAATAATGTTTACACTAAAATCACTATCTGCACTCAAAATGATGGAAAGAAAAAAAGCTTCATTTTTAAATGCCCAGATACTTTCTGCAGGATGACATATAAACTAGGATTTGTACTGTACTGCACGTTTAATTTGAAGCTTCAACAGTGCCTGTATTTTTTTCTCCACCAAAACTCATCCCAGCAGGCACCTTTTCCCCAGCCTTTCTCTCATATGAAGCCTAATTTCTCTTTTCAAAGCCCCCAGTTATGCATGCACCACAAGTAATACCCCTGGAAACTCATGAAGTATTTCTCATAAATATTGTTAGTCCTGGTCAAACTGTTACAAGCAAGTGGCATTCTGCTCATTTTTGAGGTTTGACAGAACCTCTGTGATTCCTTCAGCTCTTTATTTATCACCTTTCTAGGGCATACCCAGGATAAAATTTTAGCTCCTATTTTCAGATCTTCTACCTCAGAAGGAGTCTTTTGTTTGATGTCTGTCTTCTAAAACAAACTGAGTATTGAAAATAAGATGTTCAATATTGTTCATATTTAAGGTTTCAAATTCAACACCCTTCCTGCATTTGTGGAGAAATGTTGGGAAGTGAATTTTGTCCTTTTGTGACATCAAAAGACATTTCTGTCAGAACAAAGCTTCAAAATAATGTCTAAGCAAAGATGGCATCAGACTAACCAAGGAGCTTATTACAGATTCAGAATTTATTAAAATGTTCCTTCAATATCAAAATACTAAACAAAAAACCAGCTTCATTCTAATTTTATCATTGCCTTTGGAGAGGAGGCTTTACATTTGTTAAAATGTGTTTATATAAGTGAGAAATTGTTTCATTAGAGGATTGTATTTATGCTCACAACATTTCAGAAACAATTTTATGAAAACCAGTGAATCTTCATTGTAATATTTCCCCTTATACTGCAATGATGCTCTTTCCCTACTGAGGTGCTGTTTGCTTCTACATAAAATTTGTATGCAGATGCAAAAATATTTACCTAAATAAACAAGCAAACAAACCCCCAAAAAACCAAAAAACAAATCAAAACAAAACAAAAAACCAATCCAAACCAAGAAAAGGCTGTTTTTCCTCATGGGTGCCACTTTAAAGGAAACAAAGTGATATTATAAAATGAAGATTGCTTGGGCCTCATTTTTTAATACAGGGAGGACCCCAGAGGCAGAGCCTCATATGGTGGAAACTTCTTTCTGTGCTGGTCTTTTTCTTCTCTGAGCAGAACTGCATAAAGGATTGCATTGATTTTTCCAATTAGGATCAAAGTCAGGTTCTGGTTTTGAAATCCTCACAATTCAAACTCTTAAATTTTCCAGCTCTTGCCATGCTACTTGATTTCCCATAGACCAGAGCATTACTAGGAAGGGAGTCTAAATAGGGTCTTAATCTTATTTTCTGTCCCTGCTGTGGTGATTTCTTTGTCTTCTGCTCCACTCTTGGATTGTACCACTCTATAACCCTTTCCTACTGACTTAAAAAGAGATTGCAGCTATCAGAAGGCACTGAACTTCTCTTCTTTGGCCCCATATAAATCAGAAGTAGTTCCCATCAAATTTGTGCAAGGTAATTTCCTAGCTGTGCAATTTCTTTTTGCCCATATTTTAAAAAAATCATTTAGACTCCCCATGCCCCCCAAACATAAATAATAAATATTCTGCAGTATCAGACCTATATGCATTTAGGGTGAAGCTGAGCAAGGGGATATACTTTAAATGTACATATCAAGTATTAATGGGCCAGTTACCAGGGCCAGACTAAATAACTGGTCTGACATGAAATCTTCAACACAGAGTGGGGTCCCCACTGTTCAGTGGTGTCGCCCCAAACCTTGGTTACATTCTACAGGTTCACTCCTGTTGCACCACAGTACTTGTTGCACAAGACATAACCAAAGAAGGTAACTTACAGGCTGAAGGCAGAGGGTAAAAAATAAGTTTTATTCTCCAAGGGTTTGGAAGCAGAAAGACACCCTCTAAATGCTGATTTTAAAGGCCATGCTATTACGCTCTGCTATTGCCCTGAGAAGGCTGGTGTGGAGAAAGGTAACAGAGTAGCAATAATGCTTTTGTTTCCAACCTCTTTCCATGGTATTTTAAAAACTCAGGTCCCAGAAGAGCTCAGGGATTTTGTACCAGTAACCCTTTCTTTGTATCCTTTATCAGGCATGATCCGTGTGGTATCTAAACTCTTTGCTTGGGACTTAATATGACCCAGAAATGACTGCTCTCAACATTGTCAAGGTCTGCAAATAATCTTCATATCACCTCGATTTTCCAAATCCGGACATTGGTTTTGTCATGCCCATTCCACAATGGCGGGAAAAAATGCCACCCTATTTTTCCTATTTGTCTTATATGAATGTAGACATTTAAATTATTCTGCTGGACTTCTTATTAATAGCTGATCACAGATTTATAACTTTGGGTTAAGAATCTTATTGCCTTTTCCATGCTCTGGTGTAATCATATTTTCCTGCTTTTATGCGTATGTTTCTTGACTTCCAAATAAATCCATTAACAGAGAGCCTACATCTGCCACTGTGCCTTTGTCACAGCTATGATACCTGTCTCTGATCATTCTTTCTTGGTGCTGTTTTCTCCTCCTCAAATTGTTCATTTTTATCATGAATGATATTATGTTCCCCTGTCAGGGAACAAAATGTATTTTGAGTCAATTTACTAAAATAGTCACTGCTAAGTGTTATATCTGGACAAAGTTGACACCTTTGACATTTTCTAAAATGGCAAAAATAACTGTATTTAAGGTATGATTTATGGGTACTCTATGTCAAAGGAATTTCTATGCTATTACAGTTTCTGATGCAGCAGTCCCACCTCTTTCAATGGAGAAATTGCTGATAGTGCAGCTAATTAATGCATTATTAGGATTCTGTGGTCAATTATAAAAAGTTATAAAAAAGTAAAATGCAATTAAATAATAAAGAATGGTGTGGTTCTCGTTTCTCTCTCAGAACTGCTTTGTTTTTTGCATGTGGAAGAAAATTTCTACACAGCTCAGTTTTATAAGACACATTCCCTTCCCCCCAACCACTAAGTAGGAGCAACTCCTATGATTAAAAAGTAGACTGGAGTCTTTAAATGTCTTTCTGATTGCTGGCCTCTATTAAAAACTTCTTAAAATAATAGATAGGTTTAATTCCTCAAGCCAAAGAAAAATTGTATCATCTTAAGTATTTTCCATATTTATTATATTGATGAGATTTGGCTACTGAGAAAAAAAGGAAGTAAAATATCTTGTATTGCAAGTTTTAAATGTACCAGGCTAAGGTTTACTTAATTAGAACCTCCAGGCAATAAAGGAGCCCTTTTTTAAATTCTGTGAATCTTAATATGCTAAATAATGCAAAGCTTCAACTCTTCAAGCATGAGACACACATCTGGCAGCTTAACATTTAAATTACAGAAAAAAAACCACTTCAGTAGTAATTTTCATGAAGAAAAGAATGGGAAATGTATTACAACTAAATTTAATTTCTTTTTAGATTTTTCATCCTGTCTAATTGCAGGCATTTCCCATATCCTCTTTTATTTATTTATTTTCATACAGATTTTTTCTGTACTTTTTATTGATCTTTAATTTGAGCAGCTTCTAACTGTTACAGCTATTGAAGAATTACATTGTGTTTTTACTTAGCAAAAATTGTTCAGAGAAATCTATGAGGAATTAAAGTAATGAGCTCACTGGTATACAAAGAAAAGAGCATTCAGAGCCTTACAAATAAAATGTAAAAAGAGCACGTCATGATTAAATAACAGACTTGAGATCCTTCTCCCTCCCATTTCTTAAATGAGGAATATTATTGTTTTCTTTATTCTTTTTATTGTCCTTTATTTTTTTTGCCAAGATAATTACTGCTTTATTCATTTGACTCCAAAAACATTGTTAAAGTATTCATCATTTCAGCAAGGCTGTTTGGAAACCCATTTTTGTGCACTGGGAAAAAAAAAATGAAGAAGAAAAATTAAACCAAGAAAACCACAAGAACCATCTTTACAAAGGTATATTTATATTTTAATGTGTTTTTATAGGTCCATACAGGTAACCCATATACAAAATATCTAGAGACAGTTTGAACAGGTTATACTGCATGTGTGCACACACGTGACATAGCCAGCCAGCAGTATTTTAAGCTGTCTTGCTGATTTCAGTAGGCCTCTCCTTTCACCCCAGATGATGTAAATATCTGTAAATTCCTCATTCCTCGACATAGATACACCTGTACATGAGTCTATATATATGTAAAAAGTAAGAAATATATCCATAGGTGTGTACACAAACACAGACTTAAAACTGTGATATGGTATGTGCATATATTGTGTATCAACCACTGTAACACCTAAGAGCAGATCCTTCCTGTACTGTGATTTTAAATAAACTTGACTGTCTTTTACTGTGTGTAACTCAACATATCTTAAAAAGAAAATAATAGAAATAATTGTTAAGTGTGTTTTTGGGTTATTCTCCATGTGCCGCACATTGAAACATGTAATACAGACTTTTATTTTTGCCACACCACTACTTACTATGATGTGGGAGTAATTTTTGTTCATTCCACAGATCACAGCTACAGTGCTTTTCAGGAGCTTGAGGGATGCGTGACTTGTGTTTTCTAAGAAAAGTTTATTCTAGTACTCTGTGTCCCTGTGCCTCATTCTTGATCCACAACTATGCCCATATAAAAAAAATTCACCTCCTTCTGTCTTCTGATGAACACTTACCTCCCAGGGTGTTTAAAATACCCTCCTGTGCCACTCTTGTCATGTCTATTATTTCTTTATTTCTAATTTTCCCCCTCTTTATTTCTAATTTTTCATCTAGGCAATTGTTATTTCCAACATCACAGCATCTGAGGTCTTCTCTGCATTTATCTCACTAACACTTTCAGAATGTAGGAGAGAATAGCCACCCATTTGTAACTCAGATGAAGGGGAGAAATGATCGGCCTGGAGTTAGTCAGCATATTTTTGGGAGAGGGACCAAAACCCAGCTGAATCCTTTCCAGAGGTTTACCTTGTGCACAAATATAAAATTAATTTAGAATTGGTTTTGTTTGTGGTTTTTTTCCTTACAGAGGATTACCAAGATTGCCGTGGCAATGCAGACAAGCACTGTGGCTCGTTTTGGCTGAAGGAGGTCCAAGAAGGACATCACAAGGTACTGGTTTTGATGTGAACATCATCATCTCCCTTAAAGCTCACAGAGAAGCCACTGGAGCTTGTGTCATTTGAGAACGATTTGTGGTCTTGCTTGCTCTGGTTGTTGTGTTTCTTTAATCTATCCCTGTGAATTTTTTAATAGCCACAATAAGGCTTCACATGACCAGGTGTATTGCTGCCTCCTGTATAGTTAATCTCTCTAGCAATGAAACTTCAAAGGAGGAAAGACCACCAAGCAATCAAACAACAGAAGCTTGATCAAGCTGCAGGATGATATAACTTCAGTAATGTGTAAACATGACATATGTTTCATATGCATCCATAAACTTCAAGCTCTCGTGTACTTATGCAGAGGACCATCAGAAAATTTTAGTATCTGTATTTGTAGTATCCTGGCCAAGGACACCATCAATTTTTGAACAGATATTGTGTCCTGTACAAGTAACCATGGAATTTTTTTCTGCCATATGATAACACTTTCAGGGTGAGATGCTACAGAAACTTTCAAATTTTATGTAGATCCTGAGAAACAACACACGAAGAAGATTTTGTATTCCTGAAAATTGCTTCCCTCTGCACTGTATTATTAAATTAGGTATTTCCAATGATAGTTGCAATTTTTTCTCAGTAAGTGTTACTCCATTTCTATCCTTAAATCAGTATGGCTGCAGTGAATGAACTTCAAGAATGAACATTCAAATTAATAATTCTGGTTAATTGTCTCACCCTGTTCTAGATACACTCTGAAGCATTTTTAATCCTTTTAATTGCCCATAACAAAAAATCGCCACAGTACTCAGTACCCAAAAATTTGTACAGTGTAGCACAAATACTCAATAGCTGGGGATTATAATTACAACTTTCAACTTTAGTAGAGTGATGATCTACATTTGTGAGCAAAACCAGATTGGCCAGCTGGATATTCCCTTGTCTTTCAATGTCTAAGTTTCCATGTGATTTATTTTTCCAGGAAGATAAAGGTAACTTGAAGAAAACAGAGTTTCATGTAAGTTTAGCTGCAGACTGAGGTGTGCATGTGTGAGTGTGTTCAGCCTTATATCTAGAGGAGGGATGATTTAAGGAGCGATGGAGTGGGTGTAATGGGCAAAGCAACCCAGCCCAACCCATGGGAGTGGCAGAGTGAAATGCATTTCCTACAATCCCATAATAGCACAATGCCTTTGAACAAAATGCCGTAGTCTTATAGGAACTTCAGTTGTGGGTGGCTCTCAAAGCCACATTAAAGTGACCTGGTTTCAGTGAGGTGCATAAACCCATGGGCAATTCAGCACTGTCTAGCCCCTTTGGTCTCACTGAAATGACTCACAAGCTTACAGTTATTGACATGTTTGAATAGATTCCTGAACTGAGCCTCTTATGGGAATCCTTCTGCACAAAAGAAATGTGAGCATGTGAAATCTTCTTTCAGAGGTTGTGAGAGCCCCTCATTTTTTAATGGGGTGAATGAATCCTAATGTTCAGAAAAAATCTTGTTTTAGCATGTTCAAGATTTAGGCATTTGGCCTGATTTATATAATTTGGGCCTAACTGTATCTCTGGAAAGCATCTTCTAAAATGACTTTACCTAACAACTGTATATAGGAAATAATGACAAACTAATGCAAAGAACATACTTAAAGAAAAAGACAGAAGTTCAAGTTCATGTTTATTCTCCTCAGAAGTCCCTTTACTTTTTGTAAACAGATATTTTATTTTATTTTATTTAAAAAAATATTTAATTTTTTTATTTTTAATTTTTATTTTAAAAATGTTTTATTATTTTTATGTTTATTTTATTTTATATTTATTTTTAAAATTTCTTAATTATTTTATTTTATTTTATTTTATTTTATTTTATTTTATTTTATTTTATTTTATTTTATTTTATTTTATTTTGAAAAGGAATGAGAAATTCTTTGAATCTGACCTCAAGTTTTTGGGGAATATAGATTTCTCTACTTTGCCCTCCCTACCCCAAATTCATGCTAAAGAGTTGCAAAACTCTCCCTCTAAGTGTATTCTGAGTGATGGGCATTAGCAACAATTAAGCTTTTTTTGCAATGAGTGTGCAAATCACTGCATGTATTCAGATATTGGATGGTAGCAATAAAAGAGAGAATGCTCACAATCAGTGACTTCTGAGAGAAGGAAAACATATTCTGTGGTTATAATGCCATCCTCATGCAGATGACGGAGTTCCTGCTTTTTGTACCTCAGACAAGAAAACACAATCTCAGAGAAATTAACTCATAATACTCTTTAACACCTTTGGGATTTATGTCTTAAATAATGTCTTTACATGTACTTTGCACAGGAATAGTTTAATGAAGAAAATATCAATAACAAGGCACCTTGCACACACTACGGATTCTGAAACCTCGTCTTCTAGGGAATAAAGCTGGGCAGTTGTGATTGAAATTCAAAATGTGCATGAGATCCATGATTCTGAATCCAAGATTCAGAATACAAATTCACTTTTTAAAGCAAAATAGTTTACAGAGTTAAAAAAAACCCAAAAACAAAAACCAAAAACCAGCAGATCTAAGCAGAAAAACTTTGTAGTTTTCATAATTAGCAAAGTGTAAAGTGATGTGACTGCACCAATGCATCCATCCACTTTTCCTCTCTAGACTTGTTCACTAAATGTTAGCAAACCCTTTGCAGAGTTTGGTATTGTGCCTGGGAAGGTATTAATAGATTTCACCATGGAAGTCACCTGCAGATATTTGTCTGGTAAATTATGACCTCATTGTGTTTCCTGGTGGAAGTGATGTTTGGCTCTCTGTCCAGGGGCAATAATGCCAAACATCCAGGGAATCTGGCAGTCAGTTCAGAGAGGTGATGCCCGTGCTGAATCAGACCCTGCGCATGCAGAGGTGTTATTCCAGGGATGAGCCAAATCAGGATCCTCTACTTTGTAGAGTAGTTCAAATGAGCATGAGCTGGCACCAGCACTGAAGGATGAGGTACTGTCCCTCTCCTTTGTGCTGGCAGCTGGGGCAGAGTGGCCTGGATCAGTATGAGTCCAGCTGAGAGTTAACCCAGTTAATAAAAAAAAGGGAAAAAAAAAAGAATCCAAACAGTACTAACTCAATTCCCAGGTCAGTTCCTTCCATATGGCTTACTTGCATCCAGATTTTTGCACTGCCAGAGTGTGATGTCCCAGACTGGAAAAAGCAAGCAAGTGGAGGAAGAGTAGTGGCTGACTGCTGGTGTCACCATGCGCTTGCACCTCCTTGAGAGGGTTTGTCACAGCCCCATAGGAGCATAAATCAGCTCACAGAAAAATATTCTGTGTGCAGTTCCACGCCCCACCATTTTAGAAGGTTAAAAAGGTCTTTGGATGTGTCCAGAGGAGGGGAAATAGGGGGCTGGAAGGCATGTCCTGTCAGGAATGGCAGAGGACTTGTCTTGCTTGGAGAAAAGCAGATTTAGGGGAACCTTGTTCTCTTCAGCCTACTGGGGAGAGAAGGTGGAAAGGGAGGTGCTGAGATCTTCTCGCTCATATCCAGCGACAGGATATATGTGAATGTTTCAAAGATGCACCAGGGGAGGTTCAGACTGGACAGCAGGAAGCAATTCTTTACTGAGAGGGTGGCCAAAAGCCTGGAACAGGCTTCCTGGAGAGGTGGTTGATGCCCCCAGCCTGTCAGTGTTTAAGAGGCATTTAGACAGCGTCCTTAACAGCATGCTGTAACTTTTGGTCAGTCCTGAATTGCACCACAGATGCTTGTTTTAGGTCCCTTCCAATTGAAATAGACTAGTCTATTCAGTGTTTTGAATACATACTCAAAGCAGCTTTGCCACTGCTGTTTCCATGTTTGTTATAGAATAAAAACAAAGCTAGAATTCAAAACAGAGAAAGTGGCACCTCTTACTTTGCTAGCTATGTCCTGCTAATTGCCTTAGTATTCTAACTTGTTTCTTATTTTCATTTAAAGGTCAGCAGGAATAACCCACCTGACCAATGCTGCGAATTAAAATCGGGTTCAGAGAACAATGCAAGCCAAGAAGAAGGGAAAACATCTGAAGAGAGCAATTTTTATTTGGAAGACTTGGAGAAATATACATTTTCTGTGTGGTAAGTTATCTCAGCATCAAACAGTTTCACAACCCGAAAGTTTGCCTTGCCATGTGTGCATTACAGAGGCTTCTACCTTTAGATGAAAGTTTTTGGGCTAAAAAAACCCCAAAAAACAAAACACAAAACCCATGGTATTTTCTTGGATACTTCTTAGTATTATTTATGATTGAAGTTGAATTAGAAAAATTAGAAGAACTTTTTGCCTGAGAATGCAATTTTGGCAGTGCTACATTGTTTTGAGAAGCTGTGTCAGGGGAATAAAGGCAAAAGATTTTCAGCATAATCTTTTCAGCATTTTAGGAGCAATACCCTACCTTTTTTGGATGTTACTTTAAATATTATTACTGTTCTCTGTTATAAAATGCACATATGGGGAATGACTTAAAATGAACAGATAAATTAAAGTGAAATTAAAAAGACTACATCAAAATGAAATCTTTTCATTTACTTATAATTATGTATCCTGGAATATCATCTTCTAGGTAATTGCAAAAGTTGGACAGTTATTGGTAATTAGTAAAAAACAATGAAGACCCAATCCTTTACTAAATGAAATGATCTGATAATCTTTCATAT
The DNA here is from genome assembly GCF_028769735.1 of Zonotrichia leucophrys gambelii. NCBI lineage: Eukaryota > Metazoa > Chordata > Aves > Passeriformes > Passerellidae > Zonotrichia > Zonotrichia leucophrys. The sequence continues at coordinate 66,422,390 of NC_088171.1, forward strand.
AGCTCCCTACTGTGCTTTGAACATTCAAAATCCAGCTGTAATGTACATTTCTGGAACCCATCATCTTCTCCAAATCAGCCCCTAGAGTTTCAAATTAAGCATCCAGAAAACAAACATCAGAGTAGGGTGTACGTCTATGAAAATTTAATTTTAAATCACTTCCCTATCAAAACATGAGACAGGATTATCTCACCGGCAAGCCAAGCAGCCCTCACCATCTCTAGTGCTGTCTATGCCCTGCTCTCGTTGGCCTTGGTGCCTTTAAAATTGGCAGGAAGTCAGGCAAAGACCTTACAGACACAAAGTGCATTTTCACTGTGGTAATCTGAACTCAGCCCTAGAGATGATTAACCCTGAGTATTAGAGAAGGCATAAATCAGGCAGGAGAATAGCACACACTCATATAATTAGGCTTTCATAATTCTGCTGGATTAATTATGGTTATTTTGGACAATTAAGGACTCCCCCATCCTGGCCATAATATAAGAATAGATTTTAGAGCAGCAGTGCTCATCCAAATACCCTTGCCAGCTCCCACTGTTTCATTTTACCTACCTCAATTTTCAAATTAAATTAACCAAATTATTATCAATTATCTATCTCAAGTTGCTTGCTTTCTGCAGTGGTGAACTTCACTTTCTCTCTTCCATGTCTTGTACAGTTACAGTGATAGAATGGATATTTAATTGTATATGCCCTATCCATGGAAGTGTTCAAGGCCAGCTTGGATGGAGTCCTGGACCTCCTGGTCTGGCAGAATATGTCCCTACCCATGGCAGAGGGTTTGGAACTAAGCAGCTTTTAGGGTCCCTGCTAACCCAAACCATTCTGTGATTCTGTCTAAAGTTAGCAACGTTCATCCTTTATTCTTTTCAAAGTTGTTCTGCTTAAAATGTTGGGAGAGGGGCTCAACTCCACACTTATCAACCTGGCCCCAGGCTTTGAGCTCCATGGCTTTTCAAATTCCACAAGGTCTGGAGAAGCAGAGCAGAGAGGCACTTATCTCTGTTAGCATGCACCTCACCTTTTGATTTGGAGCATAAGAGAAAACATCTGCCCTTTCTTCCATTTTGTTTTCTGTTTCTCTTCTTTGTCCTTTCCTAGGGAGCCCAGCTGTCCCTGAGCCCCATGTCTGCAGGGACATTGACTTTGCCAGGATTCCCTGGGCAGGCAGAGTTATATCTGGGCACAGGAAGTTACAGGGCATGAACCAGATCTTCCTGGTACGAAACAAAAGCAACAAGACATGTGTTAGGGTGCTGCCTGTCCTAGCTGAGGCCAGTATTTTGTAATTTCAATATGCCATTCTATTTACTGCATCCATCATCCTGTTGGAAATAAGGACCAGTACTTGCTTTATTTACATATTTGTTATGTTCAAGTCCTATGATGTTAGAACTAAACAGAATTTAGAGGGAATCTCTTTGCTTTCTGCTTCACTTGTGGTCACCCTATTTGTCAGAAAGAAAAAAAACTAGGAAAATTTAATTACTCCACTCTTGGTCAAGTAATATAGGTGTTACACATAGCATGTAGTGTAAAGAATCTATAATAATATAATATAATAATGTATTAATAATCTATTTTTTTACTATAGAATTAATTCAGGTAATTTACTCGGGAATCTGATACCTTGTGAGTTGTTAATTCCATTTGTTACTGTACCAGCATGATGTTTCCATTGTTACTCGTTTCTGTCTGTCTCCTCCTTTCCTTCTCTCCCACTTTCTCCATCAAAGGGCATCAACTCCTCTTTGTCTGTTTCCAGACCTTCCTCTCTACTACAATTGCTACCTTTTAAAAAATGCAATGCAAGATAATTAGCTACTACAAAAATTTTTAATAGCACTGTAGATCTGGGGGCAGCTTAGATCTCCATAAACTTCAGAGTTTTAGATGCTCCAAGATGCAATCTGAGCAATTTCCTTGATCTTTTATTGCAGCTGGTAAATCATTTATTGGGCTAGGTTATTTTACAAAATGCTCTTTAGAAACAAAATCCCATAAAATGTATTTATCATAAAGTACTGTATGACCAGCAGTCTTCAAAGCTGTACATACCCTGTATTAATTAAAAGCTAGTGTTGTACTGTGACAAGTTAAAAGTATCCACTGTCTCAGTCTCTCTCTTCCCCCCCATCCCCTGCCTCTCCCAATGATTTTTTTCGCTCTTCTTTTCCTTCTCTCATATGCTCTTCTCTTTTAAGGCTTGCCAAAGGGGAGATTGGTGAGTAAGAACAAGATATTCTTTTGTGATCACAAATATTTTTCTGATAATTGTAATTTTTTTTTCTTCCATTGCTAGAGCATGCTTGTCCTTTTCCATTCATATTAATTTGACAGTGGTGTCTCACATCCGTAGGCCCTAGTCAAACCTCCTTAGAGTGGCCATTATACACTTAGGTAATAAAAAGATAATTTTGGCTGCAGAAGCCCACGGGCTTCAGCTTCCATCTCACAGGAGTGCCTTTCCCTCTGTGCCCATGTACAGCCTTGCTCTGAGCAGCAGGCTTTTGCTTGGGTGCCCTGAGTTGAGGGTGAGGGGGATGAGTCCAAAAGATGAGGTGGGGCAAAGAGATTAAGACAACAGGCAGATGTGGTTGCACATTTCAGGGCCATTCCTGCTGCAGCCACCACCTGGTTGGTGCCAGGTGCTCACCAAGCACTTTGCTGGCCCTTCCTGGAGAGCCCACCCCAGCACCTTGCCTTGCACCACAGCATGGCTGAAGCTCCTTTATCTGAGATTTGTGCTCCTGGAGTTAAAAGCCCGTGTAATCTGCAGCAGAACATCAATACTATCTGTGACTATTGTCTAAATAATACGGCTGACATCTGTAACCTTGAGAGAAAAGGAGGAAATTTTGGAGGAATTTTGACCTTGCAGACCAAAACCTGCTCTCAGAAGCTCTCTAGCTCTCTTCTTCTGTTCCCTGAAAGAAAATTTGAGGAAAAAAATGTTCATCATGACTGTCACTATAAAGCCAGATTTCCTGAACATGTATAAAAAAACAGATGTGAGAAATAATTTTAACGCTTCAGTGCTTTAACATTGCTTTTTATGTATAGTTCTGGAGGAGATGTGAAAAAATCCCAGATTTCAAAAACCACCATTTGTCTTAATACAAAAAAAAAAAAAAAACAACAACAACAAAAAGATAATGACATACACTTTCTGTGACTTTAGGAATCTTCAGGCTTGAGTTTAAATATAAAAACTAGCAGTTTCAATTGCCAACAACTTATCATCAAACACCGCTCTCAAGGGTTAACATTACACACTAATATAAAAGTAACGATCATCCTTTGTCTCCATGCAATTAGCTTTTTAACAACGTGCCTGTAGCTCCTACCCAGGCTAAATGCTGCTTTGAAATATTTTCTCCTCTACTCCAAACGTGTTAAACTGACTCTGGCCAGCTTCTATAAAATCAATTAATTGTAGGGCACTGCCTTTTGTGGGGGAGTAGCCAGTGCCCCACACAGCAGTGCCAGGTGCTGCCCATGGTGGCTCAGCTGCAGGCTGGTCAGTGCAGCACCAGTGCAGGACCAGACAGCATCTTGATGCAGCAGACAAGCTGGTAAATCTTACCCAGAGTCATATTCTTGCATGTCTGGAATCCAGGGTGTTGGACCAGCCTTTGGTTCTCACTTGCACCCATCAGGAGCAGAAGCAGCCCTTAAAATGGGCTCTTGGCAGCGTGTCACAGCCTGGGTAGGGTGAACAAGGCTGAAGACTCCTTTACAACCCTGCCAATGCACCTGTGGACTTTATGAATTTTATCAATTTTATTTCCAAATTGAGGAGGATACTGAGAGGCAGGAAGAGTTAACTGTAAAGAGCACAATACAGTACTCTTGTTTTTTATATAAAGACAATAAACTTTCCCTTTATAATACACATGTGATTTGACATTGAAATAAATGCAGATGCTTCTTTGCTTGGTGTATTCCCTGTTGTGCTTTCTAAAACACCTTCACATATGGTTTGCCTCATTCCTGTGAAAGTGCTTGTTGTTTATGTCATACAAACAGAACAGATTGAATTTATACCAAGTTAGGAGGGTGATGAATCCTACATTAGAGGAAAATCCTTGCCTGAGTGTTTTGAATTTGTTCAAAATTAGTGTTGCTTGTTAAAAATTGTCCTGGATTGTCCCTTGAGCTTTTCTAAAGATTTCATTAAAATTAAAAAAAAAAATAAAATCTGTGGCTGCCTATAAATGCAACCTTTTATTCAAATATGTAACATTTACCTAAAATCAAAGGTCAGATTTTACCAGTTTTATAGCTGTCCTAGTAGCATCTGTTTCATGCACTACATATAAAATACTGCCATTAAGAGCGGATATTCAGCTTCCTTTGTGAAAAGCAGAATAACCCTTTATTGCGTGCTTTAAAAAGTGCTAATCTTTTAAAAATTTCTCAGTAACTCCTGATAGTCCACCTAAACCCTGTTTCATTGTTTCTAATTCCATTTTGAAATTTAATTAAAGGCAGGCCAAGCTTGAACTCTTAGGAGTAATCAGAAGTCCTACTGTTTTCTTTGAATGCTTTCAAATCTTTCACACATTATTCTCAAAAAGGCTTAAGCTTTAGTTGTGTGAGCACAATTCCCTGATTCTGAAATCTTTGTGGAACTTTTTTTGCAGGCAAGTCTCAACAGGACACAAGTCATGTTTTTGTTTTGGTCTGGTTTTTTTAACATATTCAGGTATTAGATGGTGTTTGCTTTAGTGCATGTACTCAAATCTTTTAGGATTGAATTTTTACAGCAGACCAGTACATATTTCTGTGGAGTTTCTGCTTTAGTTTTAGTCTCATGGGAGATTTTTCTGCTACAGGAAATGTTTACTTTTTGGAAAATTATTCTATGGACAAATCATTAAATATGAAAATGGCACCTTTCCTATGCACTCTAATTTTTCTGAAGCTGTCAGATTCTTTTTTATTATATAATTAATTTCATAGTTGGGCAATTTCCAATGAACTGCACACATTTATAGATTTTATTCTTTTTCTCGCTTGTGCAATGAAAGAATTATTTCCCTGTTCTAGTGTATGGTAAAATTTTGGCAGTGAAAATTGAATGAGAAATAAAATGTTTGGAAAAAAATTTGAAACCAACAAAAAGTATTATTTCAAAATTAATCTAAGCTGCTGGGGAAAAAATAAGAAACAAACTTTCAAGGACTGAAAATACATGAAACATGTTAGGATTCATGAAAATACATGAGACTTTGCTAAGAACTGTTTTCTTTGGGAGTCTTTTGCAAAGCTCTCCAATATAAATGCTCTTAATTTTGTATGACACTCTTAATTTTGTCAGGATTGGATATTGTTATGGTGAGAGGAAACATGTATTATTGCAGTACCTATGCATCTCAGTGCAATTATACTTGATGATAATTTTATTTATATGCTCAGGGTGATGGAAAGAGTTGGCATCCAATGTGCTTCCTCCTGCAGATTCCAGAGTGGAAGAACTCCATCAGCTGAGAGCTGGTCTCCAGCAGTAGAGAAGAGAAATTAGTGATACAAAGCATTAGTTGAGAGTTGTCAGTGACTGATCAGTCACAATTACTAGGGAGATGTTTGTCTAGTTGAGTGGTGTTCTTTTTATTTCTTTTGTATTGATGTTAATGTTCTTGAGCAGAAAGGAGTAGAGAGCTTTGTCATGGAGCAATTTTAGTACAGACCCAAATTTTTCCTAGAGATCTTGTCAAGGGAATTGTGTGGTTGACATCCGATTATGAGTAGTGGAGCTGAAAGAGCAGGGAAAATGCTCCCCAGTGCTGGAGCAGTTCACAGTTTGACCTAGACCAATCCAGGATTGTGTGTTTATAATTCCTCACCAAAATGCTCTTTTTTTCTCTTCCTCCATCTAAGAGAATTCTTATCTGGTGAAAATGAAAGGATATGGCTCAAATTTGGTAATAGTTGGGGGAAAATTGAGTATGGCTACTATGCAGCTTTTTGACAATAAATTGCTAATTTCTCTTAAATACGGAAAATGTTGAGTCTCCAGTAACTGAGCAATGTGAACTCACAAAGTTGTTGGAGCCTTTTCTGTGAGTGCAGTCAAAATATCTTCATGACAGCACTGCCAGCTTTTCTCCCTCACAGGCATTTCACACGATTCAGCTTGGATTCCTGCTCAGCACAAAAGCACTTTCTTACTTAGCTGAATTGCCCTTTGGTTTGTTCAGACTCAAAGGAGAGTAAAAGACTTGGGAAACTGGCTCTGAAACGTGGAGTTGAGAGAGATGTGGTTGTTGTTTGTCATTTAATAAACACTTTGTTTTCATGAGCTAGAAAAGATGACATTACTGATGACTAGTGGAGAAAAGTGAAGCTATAAGTGTGCCATACATGGTCATCTCTAATGAATAGAATGAATAAAAATAATAAGTGCATTACATAGCTAACTGTCACGTCTTCAGGGCACTACAGTAAATAAGTGGGAGTTATGCATGTGCATTAGTAGCAAAATGGGTACCACACTTTGGATCCTATTGAGTACAGTGTGGAGAGAAAAATATGATAGATGGTTGCTTTTTATCTGTCACTGCTGTGGCACAGAAGCATAGACCATATGTATGTAAAATGACTTTGTTATTTCAGTAAATTCTCTAACTCTTTCTGTTGTAGCCTGTAGCAAAATGAATAAGTAGCTGAAGATCCTGGTGGGATAGTTCTGATTTTATCAGAATAAAATACCTCTGTGGAGGCATAATTATTATTAAATATACAGTGATGTGTGACAAAACAGCCAGAGAAGTTAGGAGGGTCTCTGCTTTTACAAGTTTTCAGTACAAACAGAGATGCTTCACAAAGGGCGGGAACAAGGAGTTGTGGTGGTGAAGCTGAAAAGGGCAGGAAAGTTCAGGCAAATGTGGGCCTTGTTAACTGTGACTCTTGTTTCCTGTTTCAGAGGTAATGACAAAACTGTGGATGACAGTCAAAATGTTCCTCCTCAATCACCTAGTGGGACCAATATTTCTTGCCTTCTCTTTTGTCTTTCTTTCAGTGGAATACAGTATCTCCTTCTCCAGCAAAGTCGGATTTGGACAGGAGAGAACAGGGAGGATCTGCTATTTGCCTGGCCTTGGATCTGAACACTCAAACCAAACTGCCAGGTTTGGGAGTCTGGTTACAAAATTCTGAATAAAATGCAGTCTGTCTGCCCTTTGATTTAAGAGGAAGTCCAGCCAGTGAGGAATTTACAGTGGTCATGCTTAATTCTTACGATGGTGTGATTCACTGTCTTGAGCTTAGTTTTTGAACAACTTGGTGACCCTCTGGTGTACTTTGTCTTCATAAGATTTTCAGCCTGGTATCTGAATCTATCCCAGTTTTTTGTTAAGGTATCTGCTGAAAGCTAATGACTGAAAACATTCCAGACTCTTTTGTGGAATTAACAGTGGTGAAACTCCTGGTTCAGCTATTCTTTCTTGCAGCTGTACTGAATGTTGCGTCATTCTCACAATGTGAAGAGATGCTCTTCCTGGCTGTTAATTCTCAGTCTAAACCACTGCAGGGGAAGAAAGTTGGGGATGGAAAAAAAAATCCCATTCCTTCATCAGTTCCATTACTCGGAAATAGAGGGCAAGCTATTTTACCATGCTTTTAACTAACTACTAATGTAATTTGTTCTGCATTGTTTGCCCATTAATCCAAAAATTACTTTTCCCTTTGAAGCTTGCTTTATGTAGAGGAAACAACGCCACCTTTAACCATTATGTGTATTATTGTGTGCAGGATAAATGTTTTTATTTGCCTTGCATTTTGGTTAAATGTAGAACATGGGGCTTTGAGCATCTTTGGTTGCTTGGTAAGTTATAGCATTTCAAAGTTGGAATAATTTCCATTTCAAAACATCGTATCATTATCCTCATCTTCTAAAAGACACTTGGATGTATGTTCATACCACAAGTATTCCATTTATCCTTAGATGTGCCAGGAATTTTGAGGAATGAAAGGATTCTCTTGTCTCTTAGAATATGCCTTTCTTTCTCTGGCTTAAAGTACATACATCAGATATAGAGTTTGACCTACAAAATGTCAGAGGGTGAAAGATATGTATTCAGTCTAGTTTATCTTGCATTTCACTATCCTGCACAGTGCATGTCGAGAAATACTTCTCTATCTGCACATGCCTTATATACATAAGCACATAAAAACTCTTTACAGTTTTCCTTGAGATAGTTAGAAGAAGCCGCATCTCCGTGATGGGAATGTCTTTCTTATGGCTCAACTTTCAGCAAAAAAACATGATATGATAAATTAAAGGTTTTAAACCCATAATGCCTATATTTTTTTCCTGAAGGTTAGCACTGAATAAATACTGGATTTCAAGATTTGAGGTCTTGAAAGAAAATAAATAACTGATCCTGGAAATCAAATGGTCTTCTAGTGGCTTTAGATGGAAATATGTTTCCTCGGTATTTTTAATCAGTCCCTGAGACTGATATTATGATCATAGCAGGGCTGTCCAAACAGTGGCCCAAGGAATGACTCTACTCAGCATCTCAGTACCTTCCAGCAATTCCTTTTGATTGTGTATTCCCAAAAGCTTAATGCCAGCTGTGTGGCAGTCACAGAGATGTGACTGTAGTGTGGAGTCATGGGAGATTAAAAAGCTACTCTAGTTCATTTGTAAATTGGCTATTATTTTTAGTTAGTTCCCCAGGTGAATGCATCCATGCTATGCTAATCAGTCTGAATTAATTCTAGGAGACATTTTCCAAAGCAGGCTGGTGTCCCAGTGGTAGGTTCTCTCCTGTGTATTAGTGTGGAAACATGTTACATTAAAAGCTGTTTATTGGACAGCCCTGTTTCTCTAAAGCACTGAGTCTGTTTAACCTACTGTGCTAGTTATTTTCCTAAAGATTTCCAGACTTGCATTTTTCTAATAAAAATTATCACTGAGAGAAAAGATGGGTGGGTGGCAAATTCAATTAGATATGACTTGGACAATGTGAGAAATTCTGAAATCAAGTGACAGGAGAAGTAGTATTTCAAGTCTGGCCCACAGAAAACTAAGGCCATGTGGAATCTTCCCATTTGCCTTCACTGGGCTTTGGATCAGACCCTGGAGATACTAACAATATTTCAAGGGTTTATGATCATTGCTAACTTTGGAAACAGTGCCAGGCTTCAAGAATAGGGACTGCATTCCACATGCAGCAGGAATAGCCTTTTCCCTACTTTGAGTAATGTTACAGGAACAATAAAAAATTCTTGCTGCTGGGAATGCCAGACCCTGTGGGACTTGGACAGGACCTGACATTTATACAGTTCATCACTACTGTAGATCAAGGAATGCTACTTTTAGCAAAGAATGCATATTCATTCTTTTTTGTTAACCTTTGCTTCAGTGCATTCATGACATGATTGTATGGGTATGTAGCTGTGTTTTAACAGTTTTTTAATTTCAGTTGTTGCTTGAAGCACTACTCTGGAAATTAGACACTTTTAGTAGTTCAATTATTGTTGATTTATTCATCCCTCTTGTAGATACAGTGAATGTAGTTACTATAGTAAGGTTATCTAGTTCTGAATGCCAAATGCCAAGCTTCAGAGCTTACATCTTGGCAACTGCAAGACTTATTGGCTTGGAATTTGTCATGCCAGCAGTACTGCCTTGTAGCACTTAATTCACAGATTTCCATTAAATGGGGGAAGACAAGAGAATAGTGCTACTAGTGACATGATGCATCAAAGTGTTTACTAATGTTACAGGGAAATCAGCTCAAAATAACATAACTCCAGGCATCATTCTGCCATTTTCCTAGACTTCATTGGAAGGATAGCAATGATACACTAAATGTAATACATGTAAAAGTGCTAATTGGGAAAAATTTTTTAGTTAATATTACCCACTTGGAAAAAATCAGAAAGTGTAGAACAGTAAAATAAACTAAAAATACTGTACAATGCTTGGAACTTTCATTAACTTAGTTATAATTTCTCTTTTGGGGGCAATGAGTCAGCAGAAACTTGCTTAAGTTCCACCCCCTTTAGCATCTGCTGGGAGTACGTTGCTGGACAGCAAATGCTGCAGTAACACTGAGGGGCAGATCCTCAGCTGAGGTAAGCTGTTGAAGTGCCATTTCCAGTGAAGTGATAACAATTTGCTTTGACTGAAGCATAAACTTTCATGCTAACCTGCTGTAATGCTTTCCATCACCCTGTAGACCGTCTGCATGTGAAATATAATGCACCTAATGGCATTTAAATTAGCTATCATTGGAGGCATCTGTCATACTATAATCTTTCCCAGTCATTTGTAAGGTCTTCTACCACTTAGCCTCCCTCCACTTTTCAGTGGCATCTCTTCTGCTGATGTTACTCTACTACCACAGATATCAGCTCTCATCTCCCTTGCCACTAATTCCAGCTTTAACCCATGACTTTTACTCAGAGATAACTCCTCAGGATATTTGTGAAGTTTTTCCTCTAATCCCCTCCTCCCCAAAAAAGGCAGGTTCATATCATTAACACCTAGCTGTGCTTGGAGTGGTGATAACCTGAATCTGCTGAGACTAACATGCTGCTGCCCCAAAACACAGCCCCATACAGGGCTTTCAGCTTAGGTTGGTGTTTAATCCTCCACTGTGCAGTTTCAGTGTTACAGTACAAGCTCTCTGAAGCATGACTTGACAATTTTATTAGTTTGACCAGCACCTTAGATGCATACAGAATAACAAAACCAGGAATTTGGATTCACCATTTAGCAACCACAGAACTTCAGATGAAGATCAGTGTAATTGCATGGATCTGATTCTAATAGTTCAGACAAAATCTGCAGCAAGTGTCTGAGTATAGCTGATACAGTCTAATGGACTGATCCATAATCAGCTGATAAATAACATTCTTTACCATAGCTGTTATTTCTGTTTCACTGGCTGTCATCAACTAATGATTCTGTCTTTGTTTGGGATTAAAATGAAAAATCACAGACCTTTTCCTTAATCCTTAACTCAAACCTTCTCCCAAAATGACCAAATCAAAACTTTCAACTGCAAAAAAGGACTGTAAACTTTGCTTCCACTGTGATTTTTTTTCCCTGGAGTTTGAGAACAGTATTTTACACTCTTAATGGAGATTTTGCACTGAAGTTTTTTTCTGTTTTATTCACCAAAATTTGAAGATTTCATCTTTAGAAAAATGACCCCTTTTTCACTGCTTTTTTTTCTCTGGATTAAAAAAAGCCTTTTTTTTTTCCTTTTTCTTTTAGGAAACTCAAAATCTAAAAGATAGAAAATGGTAATATTCCTTTGATCCGTATTTGCGTTTCTCATTTTCTTTGAACCTCTGTCCCACTGATTGAATAACTCTTTCTTTTTTACCTGGCTAATTTGTGTGTGTGAAATATTTTTGGTTTCATTGCTGTCCCCTTTCCCTTGTTAGTGGTTCACAGTTTTTCTCAGGCAGTTGGAAAACACATGCTGTTGGCAGGATACTTTCTAATCCATGTTTGCCACTAACTGAATTATACATGGGTGGCATAGCACATATTCAGTCTTTCATCCTTATCAGTTGCTTCATCATTACTTTCAATCTTCAGTGAAAAATGTGACTAACATGTTGTGTGGTATAAATAGACACTGCAGTTTGAGATCATTTATGCATGGTTTGAATTTTGATGAAATTTTATACTGCCCTCTGGGCTAAACACTTAACCTAAGTGATTGTCCCAATAATTCTGTTGAATCAAACCTTTTCAGATGGAAGTTTTACCTTTCATTATCTTCTAAACTGTTTACTATAAAGCTTTCCAGGAGTGTTAGGAAGCAAATAAAAAAGGACGCAGTTGCTGTTTATCAGTGATCCTGTGAATAATTATCTTGTCATTGTAAATGAATGGAAATAAAATACTTCAGCTCAAAAGACTTTTTTTTTTAGGTGATCCCAGGTCATCATCAATATTTTTTTTCTTTCACAGCTACAAAATTTGGAGTTATATGAAATGTGAACGCATAAGTGTAGATTAATATTTGTGTATAAATATATTTGATTTTGGCACCGCTCAATGTACCAATTTATGTGATTTTTTATTTTAATTTCTTTAGTTTCTAATTAGAAATTTCTAGTTGCTACAGTTTCATGATCTTACCATATGTATTTATTTGCTTCTAAAATGACTCAGCATATTTCTGTCATTTTTACAGATGTTGCTCCAGCTCAATATTTGGGATAATTTTTATTTCAATGACAAACATTTTCTCCATGTAGCTTTAGTGGTTTGGATGTTTAAAAGTCTGAAATTAATTTTTATAAGCTGAAAGCAATCATTGAACACTGACACTTCAAGCATTACAATAATGCAGAAAATTGTCATTGACTCAGTTAAAATGTTTCTATTTCTTGCAAGGACCAATTACAATAGAGTGCCTTTGTTTTTTAATCAGAAAAGTGCCTCCTTTGGTTTTAAGCTGAGTATTTTGAAGAGGTTTTCACTGTTTATAAGCATCATGAGTTGTTGTTCAACCACTTCCTTCTTTCCCTTAGCCAGTCTTAGCAGTTCTAATTTGCTAATGAAATTTAGGCATTTCCCCACCCCCTAGAAAGCAATATCTTTTTAAGAAAGCTGAAACACGCAGTCCAGAAGAGTTAAGTGACTTAGTTCAGAGAAGCTGTCCCTTGGTTGCATGCCCAGTGTGACAGAGGCAGGTGCCTCTGTGGTCCGTGTCTCCTGGTCCCCTTGACCAGGGTGGAACGTGAGGGGGTCTCCTACCTCCCCATCCTCCTGGGTTTCTTTGGCAGAGCACTGAGTGCAGTTGGAGTGGGTGGAGGGTGTAGGGGATGGATGGCACTCAGCTCTGATCTCCCCCTGCCCCTTGGAACCCAGGGCTCCTGAGGCAGGCTCTGTGCATGAGCGTGTCCAGGGTGGTCTGTCAGCCCTCGCGCTGCACTTTGGTACATCGGACTCTGCTACACCCAGATGAGGTGACTGGGCAAGAACGCCTCACATGGCACATGGGCTTGTGCAAATGAACAGCTGGTGACTCATTCTGATGAGAGGGACTGCTGGGGGGTAAAAAGTTCTATTTTTCCAGCATCAAAATCTGAACATTTTATCAAGAAAAATTTCCCACAGAATGGCAGTTTTCTGGCAAGCTCTACTAGTCAGAAGTCTCAGCTCCCCTTCACACAGGAGTCTCAATGGAAAATTTTATAGCTAGCCCTAGTGCAAAGTCTTTCAGAGGTGTTGAGCACCCACTGTGACCATTAATTTAAATAAGCCCATAATGTGGTTTACATTTAATAAAGTTGCAGCCTCTGCATGAACCAGGTTTACTGAGTGTTGCCTTCTTTCCTGCTGGGTCTGAGTCTGCTGGTCTGGCTAGTGTAAAAGTCTTGGGCTCAGAGCATGCCTTCACCCCATGTGTTCATTAGGAATATCCAAGAAAAACCTACAGACTGTGTGTTTTCATCTCCTGTAGAGATGATTTTTATTCGGGGATAAGAATGCACACAAGAAAAGTGGCAAATAAATAGGTCTGTACTTGGAAGAGCCCTTTCGTTGCTTGCCCTACTACTGACATATCAGAACTGATAATTCTGATAAAAGCAGTATATTGCTTTAGTACTTACACAGTGCTAGAAAGATAGCATACTATTAATTCTAAAATCTTTAGAAGTAGTGGCAGAATAAAAAGCATCAAGTGCTTATGAAGAAAATAAGCAAAATGAAAACAGATCAGATACTTCAACAGTGTGAATTAGCTTTCAAGTCTGCTAGCTTCAGCAGGGCAGTAATATCAGCTGAGAAACTGAAGTTTAGCTGCACTATTTACAAGAAGAAGTATGTGCAGTTTACAGAAAGGAAGTGTGAAAAGCAATGTATGTCTGATTTGTTCATATTTACTCTGAGAGAGCCCAAGTAGCTGTAGCTTACAGGAAGTGTTCCTTACCTTTGGCATTCTGAATTTAAATATTCTGGTGGTGGATGCTTTTGTAAGCAAGCTGGTCTCATAAGCTGGCTACTTATGCTTCCAATATTTTGTCATTCCACTTTGCTTCTAATGAATCTAACCAGTTTATTGTTCAACTCTCTGTACCAAATTCTTGTCTTCAATTGAGTCCCAGCTTATTTGCAACTAAGGAGGAAAGGAAGATTTGTGGGAAAAATATTTCAAAAACCCACTGAAGGCAACTGACCAGAGTTTTCAGTAGTTCAACATTAACTCATTAGACATATCCACAATCACCTTTTAGCTGTTCTATTTGTGTGGTGGAAATTTGTAGGGTTTGCCTTTCAGTGGCATACCAGGGGTAATTTGTTCAGTGTAGAGCTCTCCTGTTCTCGGTCTTTGCCAGGGATTTGCCAAGCATTCCCTTGTCCTCCCACACAGCTTGTGGCAGCTCTGTCCAAGCCAGAGCACAGCACAGTCTCTCAGCATAAGGTCAGTCCCCAGATCCTTTGGATCACACACAATGGGAGATGTATTTTCAACTTGCAATTCTCACTGTGAGTGCAATCTCAGTGCCCTGTATGATCTGTCACAACACTTCCCAGAAGAGTGCCAGAATGGGTGACACACCAGTATTTTACAGAATTTTACCAATATTTGTCTCAACCTACCCACTGAAATGAAGAAACCATGTGACCCCATCAGAATCAAGAATGTGTGGTATTACTGCTGTGGTTAAGAGGGTTTTTTTGACAAAGTGCTTTGCACTGGAAAACTGTGACTTTCAAAAATGAAATTGTGGGAAAGGATAATTGAAACAAAATTTGCACACTCTTGAAATATTCCATCTTGATATTTTAAAAAGAACATTTGTTTGAAATTACTTTATCCCCCACATTTAAATGTGTTAGATGGGTTAATTTTCTATTGAAAAGGTCAAAATAATTTCAAGCCAGTTTAAATTATCAAAAGAGGTCTTTTCACTAACGAAAATATCCATACACAAACTTTTTTATTTTCACCATTTTCATCCCAGCTCTGGATCAGAGTTGCCTTTTGAAAACCTTTAAATGAAGGGGAAATTACTTCTCATCTTCTCACGCATCTCTATTCTGCAATTAAAAACTTCTAAGAGACCTTCATGTATTAGTTAAGGTGAGGTCTCTTGCAGCATGAAGTAAGGTTTTCTTTGCCTGTGTTGGCCATTACCTTGTGTAACTCCCACATCTCAGCAAAAAAAATAATTAGATTTGGCATGAAAGAAGAACAAATGGGCAGTAAGGATATTTCCCCATCTAGCTACTTGCTTGCCTTGTCTTGTCTTGGAAAATATTCTTGTTGTCTGTACCTCAGCTTCCTTACTGTATTCTTGTTACAATGTGTGTCATGGAAAGATTTTATAGCAACAGACCTTCATACTCATTCTGCATAACGTGGGTGCTTTCTACATGCCTTTATTCGTGCTTGCAAACCTCCTCTCTGCCATTTCTGCTCATTCTCCTGCGTTTTACCTGCTTTGTTGTTTCAGTTTCTGTCAAAATCAAATGTCCATGCCAATGATAGCTATGGTATTCCCTGAATCTTTAGTGCTGATTGGCTGGATTATTCAAAAATTATCACATAACAGAAGGACACTCAGAAATGTTACTGAATTTTATGTTAGTTTCTCACCCAGCTTCATAAAACCTGGCTTTTCCCAGATTCTTCTTTTTGGGCCTGGGTGAAAGCTGAAGACCTCCAACATTTGTTCAAGATGTCTGGATCTCTGACAGCCCATGTGGCAATTCCAGATGCATCCATTCGGCTGTAGGGTCTTGCTCTACAGCACATGAGAAGGGACTCCTCTGTGCCTGAGACATGCTAAATCTATTGTGTGTGCACTAATAGCCTTCAAATGGGCAAGAAATCTGTTACTCTCAGACTCAGTGCACACTTGCAGCTCTGTGGGACAGTACTTCTGAAGTACTTCCTTAACTAATTATTGGATTGAGTGTGTTTATGCTCTGCAGCACGTGCAAATCTGTTTCTTATAAAAAAGCCATAGGATATGAACACCCTAAGCAAAATGGCAAAGATTATTTAGAATTATTTAGAATGAAAAATATCTTAATGATTTTTAATAATTTCTTTTTTTAAAACAAATCATAAAGATCTGATAAGCTCTTTTGCAGCAATTTTCATTCTGCACAATGAGTAGCATTTTCCAGTAGGGCTCTGTATTAGGAAATTTATTGCTATGATATGCTAAAGGGCTAATTTCTGAAACACATCACTTAATCTATGTGTGAAAAACCAGCCCCAAACAAATCACATTGAAATCAGGGTTTCTTAAGTTTCTGGAATAATGGCTCAGAGAGTTTGTCAATATGAAGTTCTCAGATGCTGTTTAATTTTGGGAATCCCATGGATTTTTGCCCGGGACTACAAACAGCAGATGCAATACATGACCCATGTGCATTCTCTTTGTTTCCTTTTATTCCTAACTTCATGTAGGAGAGAAACACCAACTGACAAAATAGCAGCAACAATTACAATGTTCCATTACATAAACTTAGATGAGCTTAATATACACAGTATAACAGTCTTGATCAAAGGATTTGCTGTCAGGCAGAGACTTGACTAACAGGCAAATGATTAGAAACAGCTTTTTTTCCAGCCTGGATTGGGTGATAATAATGTGAAAAGAATGGAAGCTCTAAAAGGAATGCTCTTTCACTGCCTATGTTGGAGCAAGAATGAAAGCCTGTTGTAGTGTGGTAGAGGCTTCTCTTTCTGAGGCTAGACCATTGCTGGGGAAGCAGAGGCAGAGAGGATGCTGCCTTGCTGAAAGGAACTCTCACCTAAGTCAAAGCAGTGCACAAGGATATGTAGAAAGGCTGATACATTTAGGCTTTTTAAAGCTTGTTGGTTTTTTAACCACTGTATGCCCCAGGAAGGGTACATCATTGACACAGAGCCATCACAAAGCTGCAGTCCTGTAGTCTGGGAGGCTGGACCTGATCTGGAGAGAGGTCAAAGCAGCTGGGGTGCATGCATCTCATTTTTCTGGAGGCCTAACACCCTTGGCCAGAAAGTATGCTGAGAGAGGCCAAGGAAAGTAATGTTAATTTTCTCTCCCAGAAAATCAGCACAAGATCACTGAGACAAAGAAAGTACGCCAGGGGTAATTTGACAATTGACACATCAAGGCTTAGAGGCTATATTAAAAGAACTATTAGACATGTCAATTAATTTTCCTTTGCCTCATTAATGAGCATCTGAGCTATGCATCTTGTTTGAAGCAGCAAGTAATCATTTTTCTAGGTTCCTTCATGCTACGACAAGTCACAGCCCTCTTGAGACACACAAGAGACAGGGCATAATAGAGTATGATTATTGTTCCTAATTTCATGAGTGACTCTAAACTTTCAAATTGAAGGGAAATTTAATATTTATTTTGAATGTTAAATGATGCCTCTGAAAAAAGGAAACCTATGCAATTCAATGTTTTTCAAAGGACCAGCTTGTTCCATATTTTAATTTGATTTTTTAGCAGTAACTGAGTTTATCCGCTAACTCCAGTCCCAGATTCCAATGAAAGCTCTAAAAGAAAAAAAAGGGGGAAAAAACCCCAGCAACCCACGCCCCAAAACCAAAGTCAGAGCACACTCTTTCTTTTGCTATGGGAACTATGAAGTTGCTGACAACCTTCATTAAATGCCACAGCCAACTTCTGACATGCTCAGCAGTGAGTCTCATGACCCACAAACAGAAAGCCAATCTAAATCATGGAGTGGTTGTATTTGTCTTTTGTGTCTAGAAACCCACTGCTGGAATTTGCTGAGTGCTTCTAAAATGTAGCAGAAGGTTCACTGTCAAAAAGCATTGTCTTTGTAAATTTTACCTTCAAACCTTGAGCACAGCAAGCAAAAACTATTTAACAAGCAGACAAAAAAAACCGAATGCAACACAAGAACTAAACTACCAAAACCTTCTGTGTCTCTTTTTCTGTGATGATTTGAAGTCTTTAAGCTGAAAGAATAACATCAAATATGACTTGAATCAATATTCCTTCAGAATAAAGGAAGCAAAATAATAAAATAGTGAAGTGTTTTAAACACATGTTAAGGCCACACAACTAAAATGTCCCTATCATGATACTGGATTTGAAAATTAAAATTTTAATACAAATGTAAGTATTCTGCGTTGTGGATCATGTAAGTTTTAGGCTGATCCTTAAGGAAATAAAGGTTATTAAAGCTATGTACTAAACATGGAAAAGAGGCTATGAAATGCAGAGAACCTGAGAGAGCATTATTGTCTGAACTGAGGAAGAGACTTTGAGAGTAGCCTGTATCCTGTGACCACAGTGCTCTTTATAGTTCTAACTTTAGTTTAGCTTGTCTCATTAGTTTAGTTTTTTAGCTAGTTAGTTTTTTTGCTAGTTTAGTTTTTTCTACTCTCATTTTAACTGCATTTCATCAGCTACATTCTTTTGGTATCTTTGGAAATCTCATCCTGACTGCCCCCAACTTCTTGAGGCTCTTGCATCCATACGTTGCTACCAAATTTATGGGAATTCATAGGAAGGTGAGCAGGCTACTTTGCTGAACAAAATTAAGACTGTTCATGTGGTTATTATGCAATGCTTTGCAATTAAATAAAAAGCTCTAAATAGGAAGCAAGGAGCAATAAGGATCTTTCTATAAACATCCTATCAAGAGCTGTAGGAGTGGGAAAGAGCATCAGACCCATAGCACTGTTAGTCTGTCACCTTGAGTTTTGACAAGGGTAGGTTTTTCCATCTGAGAAAGATATGAATATTTTGTAGGTGCTTCTATTTGAATGACTTATGAATCACATGGATTCATAGTACAGTGTAGTACAGTGTACTACAAGCCACTGTAATCCTGTCTGAATTCAGACTGGTAGTGGGAAACCTTATGGGTCAAAGATGATAAAGGGACTTTGTCCTCTAGGGTTGTGATTGTGATTGTCTCTATTGTAGAAAATTAATAACCATTATAGATGATGGGCAAACTGATTGTCCCCCAGTTCTTTCCCTAGTAATCCAGCCTTTCAGCAGAGAAAACTAAAGCCTAATTCAGAATCACCTCTGTGGTGACTCCTGAAGGTTATTTAAGTGTTTCTTGTGTTTATTGCCAGGATGAACCTGGCTCTTTGAAAAACTGCACTATGTCTTCCAGGTATTTGGAGTTGGATGAAAAATCTAAGAGTTCCAAGAAAAAGCATAATCATATCTTTGTAAAAAGTTAAAAATAATATTTTCCATGAGTTTAAAAAACAATAAATCTTTCAACAAAGAATATTATTTACAAATATCCTTTCAGGCAAATATACACAGGGGGGAAAAAATGCCCAAACCAAACAGAGAAGTTAATTTGCATGGTAAGTTCAATACCTGCCAACTGTTGTTTATCAGAGACAGCAAAATAACAAGCCTTTTGTTCTGCCCAAATGCATTATTCTTCTGTTTTGGAAGCTTTGGTCTAATGCCTCCTGAACACTGGAGTTTATTTCTTAGCCAGATATTTCAGCAAGGCAAAGTAGATGCAGTAAGGCTGTCTGTCAGTCTTCCCCAGTAATTTCTGGACCTGCTGGCCAAGAGGGGTGGAAGGGAAGTACCTCAGTTGCTGCCTCCACAGAGAGAAACACTCAGTCCCAACCTACTAGAAAATCAGCTCCCTTGTTCCTGAATATCCTTATTTTATGAGTGAAGTCTGAGAACTGAGTGTCTTTCAAACATTTTCTTTTTAGACATTGTTCATGGGAGGTTGATACGTGGTGTGGTACTTCTTTGTATTTGAATGGAAGGAACAAGCTTAGTGACATCTCTAAATGTGTGCCCCTTCTTTACTCTTAAGCAAATCTGTTTGGGAGTGTCAAGTTCAAAATATTCTAGTGCCCATGAAATATTTGATTATTTTCTTTTAAATATGCTTTTCTTGGTTCTTTTTCAGTCTGATGAAATTGCAGTTACCTAGGAGCCATATCAAAGCCTCTTCAAAACTGCAAAGATTCACATGGATGTTGATATCAATTTTTGCAAGTCAGATTTTATTCTTAAATGAATGTGTCTTTTCTATATCTTAGTTCTCTGCTCTCTAGTTATTTAAAGCTTTTTATCTTAAAATAAGCCCATGTCTTAGGCCAGCACATTATGCTATCTCTCTCTCCTCTGTCCATAGATGCACAAATGTAGCTGTTTTTTTCTGGAATGTTTTTTGTAGGCATAGTGTCCTTTCAGTACCCCAGCATCCTTTACTTACCTCTCTGCTTCTTGTTATTTTTTGATACTGTTGTTTTTCATGGTGACACTCTTTTGTGTTCTGGCACAAGCTGGAGTCACCCACATCTGGGATACGAGTTCTGAATGTGTCTGAGAGGAAATGCACCCAAAGGAAAACATAGACCCAGAGCACATTTTTATCTAAAGCACAAAGAAAAATAATAATGAGCTTATTATATTGCATTTTCATTATTGAAAAACAACATTTCTGACTGGAAAAGGATGGCATCTGCCTCATTTAAGCTTAATTTGTTGGTTTTGTTTTTTTTTTTAAATCCTTTCAGAGATGTGTGTTACTATGGTCCTGTGCAGTAATTAGCAGAAAGTTTTAGGATTTCTTAGCATCAGTCAGAAAGCTTTGCTTCTCATAGCAAATGTCCCCTTTGGGAAGGAAGTTTCAGATGAAGAGCATTTCACTGGATCAATAGATGACACCAACAGAAAAGGAAGCTGGCATTTGTCTTGTCGTGTCTTACATGCAGCTATGGGCTATAGAGGAAAGTATGCTATCTAGAGATTGCCTCTGATAAGGGGATATCCCTGAAACTCCCAGTGCAGCTAGCAATCACACATTGATTTTTGAGAAACAAGCTGTAGCAATTTTAAGTTTCTGTTTTAAGCTATGTCTTCACACTGAAGGAAAATTTGTGAAATTTCTTTCCAAAGGCAGCCAGGCAGCCTGTTATAACACCACCTGAACACCTTAAACACAGCTGGTATCCCTTGTGCCATACAGTATAACAAGTGGGGAGGAGAGCTCTGCACAAGGAATGATACAGTTTTCTTTCTTTTTCTTTCTATCTTTCTTTCATTTTTCTTTCTCTATTTTTTCTTAAAGGCGGAAGACCTGATTTCTGTAAACAACCCCCTAAAGGTACTCCCCCACCAATAGCAGCCCACTGTAAAATGGATAAGGTCCTCATTATGTATCCTCCATGTCTTGATCATAATTTCTTATCATGGTTGACATTCTGGTCCAGTTATATCAGGTACATTCTGTGTAAGTTCTTTAGAAGACCGGGATAAAACCCTGCTGAATGCAGGATCATTTTGCCTTGGGCAGAGAGTTAGTCAAAGTGCACATAGTTCAAGGTGGATTTCTAGTCAGATTCTGCAGTACTGGGACATTCTGAAAGAAGTATTTTTGAATTGAACATAGCTCAGAAGGAATTAAATTAGTTCTTTAATGCTTGGTTTTTCTCCAGAGCCATCAACACAAATTACTTTCTAAAATAGGCAGCAAATATAATAACACAGCATTAAACTGAAAAGAAAAAGTTAATACTGTTATTACGTGATGCATTTTGTTTCACTAAATTGTATGGATAATTTCCACCATAATTTCAGTGGTGTTTACAAAGATCTTTTAAAAATATTTGAGTTTTACATTTCCTATAACTGTGTTTTTCATAATGTAATTGAATTTAAGATATCTGTACAGTGTCTCAGTTTTCTGAGATAACTGTTTAATGATGTTTTTTTCTGAGATAACTGGTAAATGATGTTGTAAATATAATAGTGTCCTAGAGTATTCTGCACATGCACATAAGTCCTTTCTTTTTTAAGGCTCTTAAAGATTTAATTAAGCTGGCCTAGCACAGGTTTACTTCTTTAAGAATGTTGTATTAAAACAAAAACATTTTTGGAGTATGCGGTGTAGTAGCACCAGTCATCTGCTCAAACCTGAGATTGTTCTCTTTCATTAAACTGTGAAGAAGTGTTCTTCCAAAATGTTATAGATATATTTGGAAAATGTATGCCTTGTAAATACTCTAAACATTGCAAGCAATTTTCTGTTTGTGAGATTTCTTTTCTAATGTATTACATTATGTTGTAGTTTCATGAATTGCCTTGTCTGGCCGTGTTTAAATCTACAGGGATTTATTTTTAAATGTATTCTAATTGGTGTTACCTGGGTCATGTCCTACTTCATTCTCTTCGTGGGGGCCATTCTTGAGTCAAACAATTCTGTTTGTGGACATGTTGCTGCACAAAATGATAAAAATCAAAAAGCTCTAATTGATATACAGTAAAAAAATAATTTCCAATGTCAAGATTTCTCTAAATACATGCTACATGCTCCATTGTTCCCACAGATTCCAGCCATTTTTTTTCCTGCCTAGTTCTTCCTTGTAAATTTGCTATGAAAAAGAAAAGGTCATTTTTGTCAGGTCAGTACAGAAGGTTCTGGAGATCTGACTGGAATAACACTAATGGTGTTTTAGAAGCATTTTTATGCACAAGCTTACACTGTAAATTAACTTTTCTTTCTTTCCTTTTATCTTTGGGCCCACCTATTCCTACAGTGCATAAGAATTATAAATCTGCACAAGAACTGAATGGTGCATTTGGTTTGACAACTTCCTAACTCCAGCACTTACATACATACAATTTAATTGTGGCAAGGGAAGCAATGCATGCAGGAATTCAGTTTTTGTTTCATCCTGTTGCTGTGAACACCAGACAGAAGTCAAAGGGCTTTGGCTCGTGGCTTGTCTGTGTTTGTGTAAGATGAAGTTTCACTGCTGTATGGCCAGACCTTCAGAAAGAAAGGGAGGATCAGTTGTGGTGTGCTGTGTCTTCTGCCTGCCCTGCCCACAGCAGCCACCAGTCTGTTGATTCTCACTGAGGGAAGGTGGCTGTTTGTCTCCAGCTGTACATGCTCCTAGTGTGATGCTGCTGCTAATTAAGCACAGGATGGAAAAGATCAAAGCTGTGCCTTTCCCTCCCCCCCCACCTATTATTCCACTCCACAAGGCTGTTTCTTATTTTGGTGTTTCATCTCTCTCTGCTACAGTGTTTTTTGGTAATCTCACCTGTTCGCTTGGTGGAGTTTCAGCTGGGGCTGGATTGCCATTTTAACTTGGCAACTTCAGAGTCTTGTTTCCCAATGGCCTGCCAGCTAAATTGGTGTGTTACAGATGAATGCACAGCTCACAGATGGTGTTTGAGTGTTTAGTGGCTCTCAGAAGTAGATATGTATTTGGTCAGGAGGAAGATTGCATTTGTTCTCCAGAAAGAGCAAATGTCCTTGGGGAGGTTTTCTGTGTCAAGGTAGAAAACAGTTCCACACATCAGGTACAGGGTACTCTCCTAGCTTAGGCACAAGTACTGCCTACAAACATATATGTATTTATTTTCTTCTGGATGGGGTAAAATGCTCCTATTAACATAAACTAGAATTTTTAAATCTTGATTGTCCTGAATGTCTATAAACGTTTTAAGTCCAGCATTTCACTTCCTGTAGTCTTTAATTTATTTTTTAATGAGATAAGCTTGAATGTGACCCTGTAAACTTCTTCTCCAGGTCCTAAATGCTGTTTTATTGCTCATGCACAAGATTGAGCATTCAGCATTACTTTCTGGGTGAACAGCTCTATAGATAATGCTGGGTTTTTTTGAGAGTTATACTTCCTCTGACATCTTGCATCCTCGCCTGTGTGGTTTGTGCCTTTTTCTCATTCATTCATTGTCATCTTATTTACTTAAAGCAGTCAGAGGGCAATAAGTAGGGGAGGAGTTACATGCCTTCTTTTGCTTCTTGACTGGCCTAGTCATGTCATGAGGATGAATAACAGAGGCTGTCTGCTGCCTTTTGTTCCTTTCTAGAATGAAATAAAAACCAGAGCTGCTTAAAAGTTCTGAAAGCTGCACTCGATTTCTTCACTTCATGTTTGTACCCATCCAGAGCTGGAAGCAGCCAGACTGGAATATTTTAACAAAGTCTGTTCTTGTAAGATTTCCAGACTGTTTTGCCAAGCCACTAAGCTCTTGAAAATGCAGTTAAGCATGAAATAGGCAAAGTTTTAGTTGCTTACCTAAACAGCAGCCATGATGATAATAATTTGGTTTTTTTGTAATTTTTGCTTTGTCATTGTCAGATGCTGCTCAAATCTGAAATGTGCAGAGCTTTGCCAGCTCTCTACAAGGAGCCACACTGTCCTCCAGCACTATTGCCACTCTGCCTAAATTTTGTGATTCTTTTTTTGTCCAATGCTTTCTTGCCCAGCTGGGTAAGAAATCTCTTCTTGTGACTGTCTCAGTTAATTCCCTTAGGAAATTTTTAGTTAGCTAAGGTCAGGAGATGGGCTCCTCTGCCAGCCTAACACTATTGGGTAAAGGGACTGCTGAGGACATGAATCTGCTGCTCTTTGCCAATTTTCTATTGTCATAAACTCTTTTATATTGAAAACTGACTGTCCACCATCTTCAGGCTAGCACAGTTATATCCAGAGCAATATGAATCTGTCAGCACTTTCTTGCCATCCTCTTTTATGAACATTTCTTGGCCCACTGACCCAGAGTGTGCCCCCACCCAGTATAGGAGAGCATAGTGGTTTCTCCAGGGCTACAGCTGTGCCAGCACATAACCCCAGGAGCGTGTTGTGGGAAAAGTTCAGCTGCTGTGTTTGTTCTGGCTCTTGGCTATGCATGTAATGCAAACACACCTAAGGTGTAGCTGATCCAGAGTTTACTGCTTGCTGGCTGTCTCCCATGAGCTGGCACAGCCTGGACCTTGGGAGGAGAGCAGCCACCATCAGCCTCCTCCTCCCCAGCTTGGTGAGGCAGCATGGGTGTTTACAGGTGCAGTCACGTACCTGTGTCATATTCTTTGCAATAAATGAAAAACAATTATTGCAGTTATTGGATTACTCTTTTTTCCTGTTTCACACAAATGTTTAATTCCCAAAAGCCTTGCTTTTTTGCTTTTGGATTTTGGATTTTGCTTCTGGCAGTTTCTTTTTCCTACGACAGCTGCACCTGAAAAATAAACGTGCCATGATTTTCAGCATTCCTTCTATATCATGACTTTGGGTTTTTCAGTAAGCAGTAGGTCAAATTCTCCTATGAGCATTAGTATGTTGAGGAACTACCTAATGTCCCCTAAGGTCTTTTGTCACCTCTCTCTCAGCAGATAGCCCCTAGGTAGCCCTTGTAACTGCTTGTGATACCTGCTTTCTTGGTTGCTTGCAAACTGAAGAATATGAAGCATAGGTGTGTCCTGGAAAGAGCTAGGACAAAACAGTGCCTCCATCCTTGGCAAATGCTCTCTCTGGTTATATTCACTTTGCATACAAATAAACAAAAAAGTAATATTTTATTAGGAATCCAGTGGATAGAATAATGGACTGTAACTCAGCAGAGCTCGGTTCGCAGCTCTACTGTAGGCTTATTGGGCAAAGTCATTTGTATCATCACCATACGGCCTGGGATGAAGGCAATTTCTTTGTAATGCAATGTAAGCCTTGAAAAGGAAGAATATTATGCAGAGGGAATAATAATAAAGTCCTTCTAACAATAATAAAATTATGTGTTTTATATATATGTTTATGTTGTGCACAGCGGAACGAAGCATATTCTCTTCTGCCTCATGCTTCATCAGCGGGGCTTTGAACTGGTTTCCATTTGAAGGGTTAAATGTACTAGTGTACTAATTTTAGATGTGCCTTCAGATACAGGTATGATTTTACCCTGAAAGTGATAACATTTCATTGTAGTAACACTGGGCAGCATTTCTTGCATCTTCATTTCTGTTGATAAGCCATAAAGGACTAAGTTTAAGGACCCTGCCATTTCGGGTGGTGGTGGGGAGGGGTATTTTTTATTTGTGAACTGGGTAAACGTGTTGCGCTGACTCTTGGGCTGTAAGGACTGTGTATGATTCCCTGAAGGTAATTTGCATAAACTAATTTGTGTCTGCGTTGGCTCTTTAAATCTTGTCTGTCTGTATGGGTGACAAAGAAACATTTATTTTGCCTTACTTTACGCAATGTAAATAATAGATACATTCAGGATAGATCCTGAATACCTCAGCTGGTGAGCACCAGCGTAGCTCTGGAGTAAGTAGGGTTGCATCAGCTGAGGATCTACCCCACCATCATCTCTAAGTGCCAGCCTTGCAGTGCATTATACAAATGTTCAGCGTAGTTTGTCAGCAACAAA
Organism: Zonotrichia leucophrys gambelii; assembly: GCF_028769735.1. Classification (NCBI taxonomy): domain Eukaryota; kingdom Metazoa; phylum Chordata; class Aves; order Passeriformes; family Passerellidae; genus Zonotrichia; species Zonotrichia leucophrys. The sequence continues at coordinate 66,448,541 of NC_088171.1, forward strand.
GCTGTCACCCAACAGTACACACTGCCTTCTATCAGCCATTACTTTTCCGTCATCATCATCAAGTGCAGCTTAAGAGAATCTGTGCATCGTTTCTTTCCTTCTGAACAATTTCCATAGAAATAATTGACCTGCTTTTATGGTAATTCAGTCTCTGCTGTTTGTTACTGCAGCATTTCCCAAGGAAAAATGCAAAACTAATGCCCTAGAACAAAAACATTCAGCCAAATTACTTACCAGTAATCCAAGGAATCATGGATAAATCCATTGCTCAAGTGGCTTCTTATTTGGAACTTTATATAGTTTTCACCCAAGGGTTAAGTTTTGGGGTTTTTTTGTGGGTGGAGGGGTTATTTTGTTTTTGAAAGGTAATACTCATGCTCTCTGCCCTACAGCAAATTTATATAAATATCTTCTGAAAACTGTATTTGCCAGCACTGCCACTCCACCTCCAAGCTTTTACTACTAACACCAGCGAAAAATATTTAAAGAGACTGTTTCCACTTGTTTGGTGCATTTCATTTCATGTTTCTGCCTCTTCCTTTCTTCATTTTTCAAAAAAGTCAATAAGAGAGGTCATTTAAGCCTAGTGTTTTGAAGTGTCAACCAGTAAACAGCCTTACAGCATGATTAATGAGTTCTCAGGAACAGTTTCCTGAAACTCACAAGTAAGTTGGGGCCAACTGAATTTGTTTTAAAGTAAATGAGGATATTCCAGTCATGGGCTGGGACTTTGACTGAGTGGCTGTGTAGGCTACATTTTCCACCAGTTTCTACCACTGGCTGATGGTGCTCATGTCAAGGTATAACCTTGGGAAGTATAACCAAGGTTAGAGCACAGAAATGGCATTCAGAATCTGGACTTCCAACAAGATAGACAAATAAGTGCTTAATTTCCATTTAAAAGCAGGAAATTGTGATCGAGGCATTTGAAGAAAATTGTGAAGTCTTAAAAAGGATAATTGCTGTTACAAAAACAAAAACAAATGTGGTTTGATTCTACCCAATGGACATATTTTTCTTGATTTCTTTGACTTCTAAAAAGCTTGGGTTTCTGTGGAGTTTCTAGGCTGCTATTGCTTTTTTCAGAGGAAAGGTGTAACTGAGGAAAGACATCATAGATGTTGCTCTGCTCGTTTAGGCAGGGTCATTCTGTGGAAGGCTTTTGGTTTTGATATGTGAGCGCATTCTGAATTTGTCTACTTTCATTTATAAATTTGATGAGCAGATGGATTCCTGTGGCTGACAGAGTCAGCATCTCAGCAGGGATGACACAGGGGAAGACATCAGTTCTCTTTTGACCTCTTGAAAGTGGGAGTAGTGTGTGGAGCAACGGAGTAATGGAAGTATATATTACTTTCATTGCTGCCTAAACTTTAGGGAAGTTCCATAGGCACACTTTGTATGGTGTGCTCACACTGTGTACAGAAGCACCTTCTACACAGCGAGTGACAGAGCTGGAGCAAGTGTGTTCATGGAGCTCCTGTGAAAGTACTGATTGCCCTGGGAAGTCCTGCTGCAGTGAGCAAGGGCTTTACTCACCTTCCCAACCAATGGTTTTGGTGACCAAGGGTTTTCACTACTCCTGGTGCTCCAGGACTGCCATGAATGAAAAAGGATTGAATATTTTCAGTGCTCTGAGCTGTGTGCTCTCTTTCTCTGTTTGTGTGTTGGGTTGGAGGAAGGATTTACGTTCTTGAAATGTTTTACAGGTTGTCCATTGAATATTTTGTTCTGGTGTTGCTTATTTAGAAGTAGCTTCAATTAGTAAATTGAGACTACATGACCTAATAGTAGATGATTCTTATATAAAATGAAATGTTGAGCTAAATCCAATTTTCTTTTTTGAATATACATGGTTACTTGTGCTCTTGGCACAGAGATGAAGATTGGCAGTGATCCCTGTAGGATGTGGATTTCTGACATGGGTGAGGCTGGATGGAACGTCTATGTAATTCTGCTTGTTTGATGAAGGATGAGTATTATGAGCTAAGAGTATTATTTTTTCTTTTTTTCTTTTTTTTTTTTTTTACAAATAAACTATTTGGTCTAACGAAAATACAGTGTGGTTAATCCTGCCCTATTAACTTTTCTCAAAGAGTGAATGCTTTAAGAGTAAATTTGATGGAAGCTATTAAGGATGACAAAAATTTCTTTATATGAAAGGAAGTGTAGTGCAATCTAGCTGCAGAGTTCAGAACATTTAGAATTCCATGGTTATTGTAGTATAATACCACAGTCAATTATATTTCTTATTTTACATTTTTCTTTGTCTCTTTCTCACACAAGCCTAGACTAGGAATTCATAATGTTAATGAAAAGTGTTGTGATGTTCCTGTAGGCTGCTGTGGGAAAATAATTACAACATGAGGAAGGTCATCCATGATGTGGCCCTTCTCTAAAGCAGGACTTTGTGGCTGATTAGGACATAAGCAAAATGGTCTGCATAACTTGAAAAAACCTTCAAAACCCCTGACAGATCAACCTACAGTAATGGCAAGAATCAGCTTTCTCAGCCCAGCAGATCTTTCTGTGAGAAGTTTTAGTTATTTGTGCTTGAGGCCATTAGTGACCCAAACCCTGCTTTTTGGTGCTGTGTCCCTGACAACTTCTCGTCCTCTCCTCCAACCGTGAAACTAAAGCCTGAACCTTCTCATGAGCAAAGGGGCTGTCTGACAGCCTGCCATCTCCTCCACATGCATCCTGCTTAACACTGAGGATCAGGAGTAACATGATGCCAAGGCTGGTCTCAAAATCCAGCCTTATGGCTGGCAGATTTAGATGAGTTTGTTTTTCCCTCTCATTCAATCCTAGACTAAATATAGAAACCTTTTAAGTTTCTTCTCTATTGCTATTCACAGTTTTTTTTGTGACTGCTGGAGAAAGAGATGTACACAGCTACTTAAGAAATATGTGTAGATGGGAAAGTTCTTTAAAAGAGCACAAAATACAGTGCAAGTACATCTGCTGCTTCTTCTTCAGTCACATGCTACAGTTTAAAAAGCCAGCATGTTTTCTTCCACAAAAAGACCTTTATATTTCTGAACTTTCAGAAGCCTTAATCAATATAAATAACAGTTTGAGCATGATGACATATTAAGTCCTAGAGTTGTGCATCTCAGCTGCTTAGTCATTTAAATCAGAGGAAATAAGCATAGCAGTTAGAAGTTTTAAAAGGTCAAAGAACCTGCTGTCTTTTCAGCTTTGAATCAGCTGAGAGACTCCAGTTTCTGGGAAACATAATGCCAAGGCTGCATCTTGGCATGTCATTTCCTCCCTCCACCTCCTTTGAAGCACTACGGTAATTAGCTTAAAGGGAAAATCACACCACACTCAGTAGCAGACTCCTTTACAGTGAAAGTTCCTTTCTATTTTCTCTTTTACTTGAAACTAAAGAAGAGTTTTCACCCACATTGTGTCCTGAAATATTTTGACTGAAGTGCTCTTACCAAATGCCAAAAAGCTGTTCACAGGTTTTCAGTAAAATTAATACTTTTCAGTACAAATATGACAAGTCCTTTTACCATTTTCTCACAAGGAAAACAAGAGATAAAGTGTTCCTCAGAGAACAATTTGTGAGAAAAATTAAAATAAAAAGGAAACCAAAAGGCTTTTAAAACCTTTGTTTAAAATGTGATTTGTTGTCCTTTTAAAAGTGAGGGCGTGATTTCTGGGAGGAAGCTACCTCTCACCTAGACTGCCATTAAAAAAAATATTTTTTTTTTTGTTTTTAATATCAGGTGCATTGTTTAATCAAAGTTGTGATCAGAACCTGTGCTACATTATCTGTACAGCAGGACTCTGCAGCTGCTGCTTCTTATGTGCTTTTAGGAATGACTCTTTGTTTTGTTTCCGTGCATTTCCAGCTGCCGCTCTGCTGCTGCTGCTGATGTGAAGCTGTCCAGGCAGGTTGTGGAGAATTTCCATTTCGTGGTGTACACGGCCTTTTCAGAGCTGGGAGCCACACGCTGGCACTCCAGGGACTTCTGGCTGCTTGCACTGCTGGTGGTTGTGCTTTGGTTCCTGAGACTTTACCTGCATTATTTGAGCCAGTGGCTCTTCCTTTGGACCATCTCAGTTCCTGTTGCAAAGTAAGTCCTGCTGCCCTCTTTTCTCTGTAAGGATATTTCTCCAAATAGCTTGATTCAAAGCAGGTCCTTTGCACTATGAGGAGAACTGATGGCTCATGCTGAGAGTTCAACATGCAAGATCTGATAGGAGCCCCTGCAGAAACTGAGAGAACAAGGACTGCATCCAGAGTCCAGTTATCTGATATGTTAATTTGCCTATCAGGTGAAGGTGTTAGTAATGTAAACCTTAAACACAGAACACGACATGTCCATTTGTGAATCTTGTGTCATGCCTACCTCTCTCCCATCTGAGATATTCAGCAGATTATGTATCTTGCAGAAGATTAATTTATCACTTTAGATAAAGTATTTCAAAGTGCCTAAGGAGTGCACAAAACCGAAGAAGCATTTAAATCAAATTTCATGCTACCAAAGTGATCTATGAGTAAAATACTTATAAGAATTTAACTTTGATATATCAATTTTACTGTGAGTACTGCAATGAGTTGACATATTTTAACTGTATAATACATTGATTTTAGCTCAGGAATTAGACTTCTCTAGAGTGTTGCAGGAAAGTCATTGCTTGTCATTACCTGGCATGAAAAAACCCAAAGATAGAGTACCAGTCCACTAGGTGATAAATACCTGACTCTATTCATGTTTCTGTGTGGTAGAGAAGGGTTTTACAGAGCAAAAATGTTCCATCATGCTTAGGAAAGGAAATATTTCTTTGATAAAAACCTTTTTATTTCTTTTATTCACCTTAAATCATCACATAAACCTGAATCAGTCAGTGTGAGCCAGTAACACGTAACTCTCTGACCTATGTCTGGTGTGGTAGTGGTATTGATTATTGGATGAAATTTGAACAAGGTGTCTGAGCAGACTCTGGACAGTGCTGGGTATTGTTAAGGTGGTCTTCTAGATCTTAATGCAAAGCCAGCCATCTCTCACTTCTGGCCTTGCACAGCCCCTGTCAACTTAGCCAGCTGGCACTAAAACTTCTGGGAGGCCAAGCGTCAAGAGTCTGTGAAAACAAAGGGAGCTCAACAGAAGGAAGCAATGCATGAGAGAGTGGTGGTCATGTTCAAAGCCACTAGTCACAGCTGTCCCAGGCAGTCAGCTAGATAAAGGATAATGGTCTCAAGCCAAAATGCCCTGGATCAGCATCCCAGTCCGTAACTGTGTGCCTGAACAATGAGACTGAGCTGAGCACTCCCTAGTCCTACCAAAGGTAGTGGTGGTACTCACAAGTAGGGAGCAGAGTGAGAATCAAACCACTTCACCTTTAGTTAGGAGCAGAATTTAAGCCATTTCAAAAGGACTGAAATTTTTGCCTCAAATTTCATCATCTGTGTGTAGCTCACAATGCCGTGCTGTTCCTGTCTCTTACAGTGCCAGCAAACTTTCTCATGGTATGAGCTTTGCAAATCCCACCATCTCCTGGTGCTGAGAGGGACATATCCAATCACTTTAGGCATGCTAACTTTTAGCTATGTCTTCTACGGCACATTTTCTGCTGTGTGCAGTGCTCAAAGGTGCTGCTGTGCAGACATGGGTGAACTCCTGGGGCCTGTGCTCACATTGATGGGTCAGGGAGGTAACACCTTCCTGTAGCCTTTCCTGAACAATCCCTAAAGCCTGGATGAAAACAGAGTCAGAGGGGATCCAAGGATGCAGAGACAGGAGGAGGAGGACAAAGTTGTTTTTTTTCTGTCTAGCTTCAGAGTTTTTGGTCAGAGTATTGTGACCCAGATAAGAATGCAACTTTACAATGCAACACGCCTGATCCTACCTCCTTTCAATGGCTTGCTCAGGAGCATGGACAAACACTCTCCTTTTGCTTGTTTACAGATTCCAGCTCTTCCCTCACACTGTGGAACTGTGCTACCAGAACTCCTTGCTGCACACCAGTGAAGAGTTGGCCATGGTTGTGGTGGGACCCCTAACCTTGAACGCAGGGCTGCTTCTCATGGTCCTGATCAGATGGGGCTGTCAGCAGCTGTTTGACTCATTCCCTCCCTTCTTGTCAAAGTTTATCATAGCTATGGGACTATGGACAGTGCTGGACCCCTTGGCAGTGTTTGTAGTGGATTCATTCCTGGGGGTGAGTCACTTAAAATAACTTGGACATGAGAACTTGACGTAGAAGTTTGTTTTATTCAGTGAATCACTGAAAGATATGAAAATCCACCCCTGGCAATGAAATATGAAAGTTAAAAAGAAATTAAATAATAATGTTATACATTACCTTTTTATTAACAAAATTCCCATCTAATGGAGTCACTGTGTTTCTGCATAAAATTAAGAGCACTGTACAAGCCATATTTGGAGATAAGAAAGTAAATCCACTGCTGGAGTGATTGCATCTGCTTTGAAAAGAATTACTGCAATTTTGGATGTTAATGGGCATGGTTTAATGAGCAATCCTGATTATTAACGCTTCAGATTTTTCTAAACATTGAAACAGACAAAATGAAAAACATGGAGGTTATCATGCACTTCTCTGACATGCAAGGTAGTTAATATAATTTACTGGCGCACCTACAAAGACTTGTGAGATTGAAAGACTGACATCTTTCAGGAGAGAGTTTCATCATATATAAAAACAGGAGAGCAAAGATCCCAACTCTATCTGTGCCTGTGTATGGGCTGTGTAGCCCAGCTGTTCTTGGGTGGCTGCAGACTTTTATCACATCAAAGATAAAGCCCAGTATCCCAGACCACAAATTTCAAATTTGGGCCTCACTGTGTATGTGACACAGGCTCCTTTCAATGGTTGCAGGATGCTGAGAGCTTTTCTGGGTTGTGGTATTGCTCTTCTTCTGCTCTTGCTGGTCTTTCAAAGTCATCTACGTTTCTGATAGTCACTCCCGATGAAGCACTGATCTACAGGTGTTTTGTGGATCAGGTTTTCTCAGGTCTCTTAGTTCTTCGTCATCTAACCTGTGCTCTGCAGGTGATTTTTCACTCTTTACACAATATTTTCCATTGCAGTTGTTTTGAAAATTAAAATTCAGCTCTTCAAGAAATTTAATTTGTACTCACTTGAGAGGTAATTGCAATACTTTAAGTATGTGGCAACATTCTGTAGTTTTCACTTGGGCAGCCTGCATTTATTTATTTATTTTTAAATTCCACAATGTAAAATTTGCACAGTATTGAATTTTAATTGTAATTATTCAAATTAAGATTTTTTTTTCCTAAAAGAAAAAAGATTCATTTCCTCAGCAACCAGGCTAGGAGTGTTGAAATTTTTAAATGGATTTTTTATCCCCTCTAATGCTGGTGTATTAATAAAAACTAGAAGAGAGGACAAGGTCTGCCTTATCTTTCCCACACTTGCATTGAAAAAATCGTTGCCATTGACTTCAGTGGAATTATGCTCAGTTCTACACAGGCTGGATTACTTATCAATTTCAAATAGCACTTGGTCAGGGGAAACGTGAGATACAAGTAAAATAACTTAGTTTTTCATTAAAGTGTTAAAAATGCACACACTTCTCTGTACTTCATATTGAAAATTTGGCAGTCTTACCCACCAAGATTATCTTTGGTAGAAACTCATTTGTTCAAATATTACACAATATACTGTATGTATCCTTTCCAAAATGAAACTATATCTCTTACATGTGTTTTCATTATTGCATTTGTAATATTTTTTCTCTTGGCATTCTTTCAGCTGCTATTTCAGATTTTCTTGCCAATCTATTTTAGATCAAGCCTTTTTAAAATACTGTATTGTGGTAATATGAGTTATTTTAGTGCTAGAATGTATTTTAGTATTCAAAATGGCCTTAATACTTATGAAAGATGACAGATAGCCCTGGAGACAAAGGTTTCTGTGTTTACTAACTAACGTTTTCTATTGTTAGGGAAAGGCTAGAGAGCAGTTGCATATTTGGGGGTGTTCAAGTCATCATCCAAAATGCTGTGTCAAATGTGTTATTTCAAATTTCATTTACTGTCAGCTTGTAGAAGGATGTTTCAGGGATAAGAAACATTCCCATGCAGTTCAAGTTCCCGTTCTGTCAGAGCTTTCCTGGAACCTCACTCATTTTGTCTGCCTGGCATCCAAAACGCAGAAAACAATAACACTTCCTTGGTCACATGGATGCGTGTCATTGTGAAAAACAGGAGTCACTGCAGAAGGCTCACATGATCACCACATGTGGTGGCGTGATGAGTACCTGAGAGAGATGTTGACAAATGTTTTTTAAGCTATTTAAAATGAAGACACCTTTCTTGGATCATGTCTTTGAGGACCGCAGAATGTATACAGATTGACAGAGTAACTTTGTTAGAAGAAAAGTATAGAGAAGTAAAGTTCTCCCACACCACTTTTGCTTTGCCAGAGAGAATTGCTTAGATAAGAGAGAAATTTATTCTTATTTGCCATTTAGACTTTTGCCTCTCTGGAGGAATGTCAGGACGTGACTGCTGTGCAGAGAACTTTCCTTGGTAGACAGTAGCTTCAGTAAGAAAGCAGTGGCAGCAGCCAACTGTGGTTTTTTTACATTTTTTTTTCCAAGAAGAGAAGATGCACAGGGAGATAGAAGAGTATTTAATTATTTTTTGAAATAAATATGTGACTTGTCTTTATATGTCATTACCGGTCTCCTGGGAACTTCAATTTTCATGACAGAAACCTAGTAGCTCTGCAAAGGGTGAAGAGAGAACAAAATATGCTCAAGAGTCACAGTTCTTCTATAGCTGGACTTGAAGTTGTCCTTCCTTTTTTATATCCATTCCTTTACTATGCACATCACTGCCAAGGCAGCCAGAACTGTGCAGAAAGTTGTGACACTTCCTAAGGGTTAATCTAGCCCAGTTGCTTAGAAAGGTGCAGATTTCTTGAAGCCTAAAGGTCCCAGATCCTCTCTGAATGATGGGCACTGCATCAGTGGTGCAGTGGTGGTGCAGTTTCACATCCTTGCAAAATGTGTCAACATGATCTAATATGGGTATGGCTGTCGCCGTGTGACTTAAAAAAGGCAAAACTGGAGAGAGGAATTTATTTTAGTTCTGAGCAGTAGAAGACCCATGATATGTAGTTGAATTCTTCTAAATTGATCCAGCAGAGGGCAATAATATGTCAATACAGTAGCTAGTTCTTAAGTACTAGATATGAGGGAAAAAAGATAAAAAAAGGAAAATAATAGATTTTTGGAAAATAATGAATTCAATATTATGCCTCCTTGGTCATTGCATAAAGGAAAATTTCAGCCTTCTGCCCTGCCACTTGTCCTGAAATACACTGAGAGATTTCACTTCAAGCATTTTCACTGTGACATGAGTTTTTCTCAATAAGCCACCTCTATATGGTAGATTTTAATTGGACTAAAATAAGCTAGAAAATAGTTTATTTTGCATCCAGTGTTTAATTTCAAATTCTATCTAGCAGACTCGTAAGCTTCAGACGCTGTACCCCACAAATTACATTTAAATCCTTATTGTACAGATATTCATGTTATTTTGTCTCTATAGTCTAATCAGGTGTGACATTTTCTTATGTTGATTTTTTCTCCCTGACAGCGATTTGGGAACAGCGTAGAGAAACCCATTGCTGATGCTGCAAAACTCTCCTGGGTGTTTCTAAGAGCTGGGGAGTCAGGAGTTCCTGGTGCCTTAATCACAGTGATGCTTTATATCATCCTGTTCATGATCTCATCCACATTGTTGTACCTGTATTTTTTAAGGTATGTCTCTTAATCTCATTATTCCCTTTGGAACTTAGGTTCATGCCTCTTCTCCACTTAGATAAAATAAGGTGACGTCAGAAAAGATGTATCAGTGTCACACACCCAGAAGAGACGAGAACTGCAGATAATTAAGGAGGGGTTTGCTCCTGCTTTACTTTTAATGCACTGGGATTGATGGGCACAGCAAGTCACAGACGAAGTCACTTATTTCCTCAACAGGAACACAATTGATATAATGATTTTTCATAGATTCTAGAAGCCTCTGCTTCTTTGGCTTCAGGCAATTGTGTCTATGAAAGGGCTTAAGCTGTAAAGTGTTTGTACCTTTCGTTTAGGTACTTTGGAAGATGTCTTTACCTTACAAAAAGGGGGTTTGTGAGAAATAGGAACAATTTCAGGAAGCTACATATGATATGAAGTGCAAAATCTCTGAATCTGCAGTGGCTTCCAGAGCCTTACTGACTTTTGATGATACAGGATTTTTGACTTGTGACTGAGTCATCATGACAAGATTTAATCCAAATAATGTTTCCGTGACATAAGCTCATTTTCTAAGCTCAGTTCCTCATGACATTTGGCCAACTATCTTTCTTGCCAGCTTTCTAGTAGAACCATTAGCTGTGCAGTCAATAGGGACAGGTGTGGGACACTGAAAATTATTTAAGTAGACTGTCAAATATATTGAATGAAAAAGTGTATATTTTTTATAAGTGGGTTGTTTATAATGCAGCAGAGATTTTGTGCTGGCCTTCAATTCACCCAGTGATGAACATTGGCAAGCACCAATAAAAAGCCATTAGCAAAGGCAAGATGCAGGCAGGTGTAAGAACAGAAAATCTCACATGCACCCTCCACCTTACTGTATCATGCCTCAGTCGCCCTTCCACAAATTCTGTTGCAGCAGGCAGAAAAAGATAAATGGCAATCTAAATTTCTGCAAAGTATTTCCGAGCTCCTACATTCCTGGGAGCTGTACACAACTCCAATGTACTGGCAGTCTAGTTAATTAGTTTTTGAGACGTTAATGCCTTCTTAATCATTGACTTAATAGTTTTGAATAGCTTCGTAAGTTTTAGCTGCTGTCGTTTATTACTCAGGAAAATTAATTTAAATTAAAACATTTGTAAGGCAGGTTTTTATGAGAATATTACCAACATCTTCATTGTCTGGGGAACAGGTGCAAGATCATCAAAGGTATCTTTCCTTCTGGATCAATTTTCCTGTAATGTTTTCCAATAAAGGGGTGGGGGAATAATGTTACTAGGGGGAAAAAGTTGTCTTAGCGCAACACATTTTAAAAATGATTCATAACAAAGTACAAAAGCAAAGAGAAGATAACAAAATCTGTTACAGTGCGTAAGGTCTTTGAAGTTCTTTGCTTGATAACAAAAGGAAACATTTTGAATACTGGAGTCGGTGCTGAGTAAAGTTATATAATGAGCTTCAGCAATTGTATCAAGTGTCTCCTTGAACATCTGCAGCCATCACCATGGGAAACTTGGACCTAGGTAGGACTCTTGAGGAACACACTGTCAGCCTAATAAAGATAGAATTAAAATCTTTAAAAATACTGTTAAGGACAACACCTCTGCATTTCATAACACTATTTCCTGAATGTGGACATAACAGCATTTGTTTTCAAAAGAGAATAGGTAAAACTATACTGCCAGGGCAGTAGCATCCCTTTGCGTGAATATTTCTCAGATGCCATGTCTCAAATACATTCAAGTGGAATGTTGCTCAGCACAGAAAACATATATTTTTAAATAAGCATCCACCACATTTTTCTCTTGGAAGATAAGCCAGTATAAATATTGAGGGATACCTTCTGTGCCTGAAGCCTCCAATACACAGGGGAGACTTTGGCTGTTTGGTGGAGGAGGTGGTGCTGTTTATTGGATTACTCAGCAGTTTGCCATTGAACTGAAGGGTTTTGAAGTGTGTAAAAGAAGGGATAAAAACACTAAACCCACAATGCCACCAAAGCAAGCAATGGAAGTGTCTTTGTGTGCCACAGCTAGAAAACTTCATGGCAGCACTGGTGAACAGCCAGGAAGCTAATGAAATAACAGGCAGGGGTTAAGTAGCATCTACTTGTGTCTTTATAAACCAAAATACCTCAATAAATCTGATTCCCCATGCTTGTTTTGGGAACCTGTAGTACAAATAGCATGGAGAGATATTCTAATTACTTTTTTGAACCATGAAGAGGCATTAGTTGCAATTTCTTCCTTTTAATTTTACCAGATATTAGAAACAGACAGGAGTTTGTTGGTGAAATGTTTTGTGCACTGTGAGAAAATGCAGACCCGTCTCAACAAAAAGTGTCTGTGAAAAGCATCTGAATTTCCTGGTATTGAAACATTTTTCAGGGAAAAGCTTCAGAAATCTACATGTTTCAGTGTTAATAGCAAAACTGGTTTTGTATTTTCAATGGTGGTTTTCCAAAAACGGATGAGAAAGGCTCAAGCTAAGATGTAAGAAATTGTTTTAAACCACTAAAACTACCCTTTCATTTTTGGTTTGTGTAATTCTTTGAAAAGCCCATTTTTTAATCAGACTCTTGGTAGGAAATATTTTCAATGTTTTCTGTTTTTTCTGATAGCTAAATAAATGAACCTGTAGACTATTATGCTGGTTCTCATATGTCTAGAAAACATAATCTGTGTTTTGTTCTTTCTATTGTATTAGCAATAAAAATAACTACTCTCATGCTTATAACAAGGTATGTTAAGGTATAAAGAAGTGTTTTATTAGTTTTCATGCCAAAGAAAAGAAATTAAAGCAGGTAACAGGAGCAGGCTGAGTACTTTTGGACAAAAGGAACAAAGCTGAAAGAGAGGCTTCATGATTCTTAATTAATTCAAAGTTAATTATATTGTTTATAACCATGTGCTTAAAATCTTCATATAGAAAATGTTTATGGCAGCAAATAGACAGTAATTTAACTGCATTAAATTTTAGTTAATTTGAAATAAGAATGTTGCATTAAGTGAGCTTAAATAAATGGCAAGGTCTTTCTCTTGTTTAGCAAGACAAGTGGCAAACAATTTAAACTGCTGACCTGGAATGTCAAAGACAAACACCATGGAGTAATATTGCTTCAACATAAGCAGAAGGTCAGAAAGTCCACCAGCTTAATTGCTAGTTTTTCAACCAAGCACAAGATAATTCTAAATTATGAGTCAGTTCTTCCAAAAATACATCTATTGCATTGAAAGAATATCTGATGTTGATCCAGAGATTAAGAGAAAAACTTTTAATTTAAAAATATTGTGGAGTTTGGTAAATTATTACATAAAGGGTATTAGTTTTTTATAAAAAATAATCTCTTCTGTAGTGTGTTACTACTTTAGTATCATACTCTGCTTTAGCACTGATTTGTATTTCACACATTTAGAGCATTTTATATTATTTCTTGATAGCCAGTTTGTTTATATTCCCAGACTACTACATCTTGATTAGATGATCTTCCATCTACTCTCCCCTTTTGATAAGAGAATCCCAAAATGGCATCTTGGAAACTACAGCAAATTTAGGGCTGCAGCTTCAAAAAAGAATGTTTCAAAAAAGAAGGGTGGGGAAAAAAGTACAGAGAGAACCTTTGCAGCAAAGTCTGAGATATAAATTCTTAATCTGATGTTGAGTCAGGCTGCCAGATTTTGGAATCAGAATAGCTACTTCATCACAGAAACTCTTGGATATGGTCCTTGACCCAGAGGTACACATTCCGCTTTGAAGAGAGAGCTAAAGCTCCTCCCATGATCAGATTAAAAAATCGTCTGTTGGTGCATCTCCTTATTTGTGTTCCATGCTAAATCTCAGCTGTGGGCAAAACTAACTTGTTGAGTGTGCTACTCTGCACTTTCTGTGAGCACTGTAAGGTGTGATGTAGAGCTGATGTAAATGTGAATTTCATTCTGGTTTAGCTGAGCAACCTTCTGCCTCTGCCAGGCACACACATCTGTTGTTCACCAGGCACACACATCTGTTGTTCACCACATACAGGCCAACACAAGGCCCAAGGATAAGGACCAGCCACAAGAACTGTCACTGGTGCTGCTCAGTGTGAGAAGGGTGACAATTCAGAGGGTCTAAGGCCTTATGCCTGTGCTTCATCTCCCACCTGCCAAGAAATGAAGGATCTAAACAGCTCCACAGAAATCCAGGCATTTTGTTGTTGCAATGCCACAGCAATCCATGCACTTCTCATGATTACCCAACCAGTCTATGGGATGGACAAAAATATTGAAATTGGCGCCAAGAAACAGATGAATTGGAGTAAAGTACTATCTTGGAAAATGGTGCAAAAGAAAAGACCTCTGTTCAATATCCAAAACTCAGATTCCAGACATTTTGATTTCTATTTTCTGAATCCCTGTGTTTGGCATAAAAGTAGAATGAGAAAGAGATTAATTGAAGAGGATCCATTTGGACCCAGCAGCAGTGTTTTGATGTTTTAAAGTTCAATTTAGGCAAAAAATGTGACACCAGGCTTTTCCAAAAGCCCCACAATATTTCTTGGTTTCACCTACATCAAGAAATGCCACACAGCAAGCCTTTCTTGTGGTAGAAAATTTTACTGTGTAGTGCTTAGTCAATTCCTTACCACAGAACTGAAATGTCATAGAAAAACAAAGCCAACAAATGAAATGAACTTTTCTAACATCAAGAGAAGTTTAGATTGTATAGGCTTTAGGCTTGGGGTTGAAAAAAAGAGTTCCCTTCTATATGATGTGGTTTGCCCATTATTGAACCCTGGCACAGCAGGACTTCCATTCATGTCTAACCATGCTACTGGAACTAGTTACCCAGCCCAGTGCTGAGGACAGACATTAGACATTTCTAAAGAGAAGGCACATCAGGATCTTGCTGGGAAGTCAATATGTTTAAATAATTAAATTAAATTGCTGCTTCCATTTATGTGCTTTGATTCAGGTACTGTAAATTCTCCAGAGGGCTGTATGTTGGAGAACTTCTTATCCATGGGCAGAGACCATAGTCATGAAGGGAAAACCAAAACATAAGTCTACAAAAGAATGACCTTTTTTTTTCCCATTAAGAGTCTTTTTAAAGATGAACCAAAAATGTAATTTCTATCTTTAGGCTACATAGTGAAGGTTGGCTGTTGGATGTATTTCGACGCATCCATGCTGAGGAAGGCACATTCTTTGTTCCACTGGACTTGGAGATTTCCATCCAGGAGCTGAGCTACATTATAAAGAGGGCTGAGCAGTGGAGAGGAATCAATGGTGAAAGACGGATGGTGAGTGGTGAACAGTCTCCAAAAAGAGTCTGTGGTCCAAATTAATTCTTTGCATGTCTTAGTGTTATTCAAAAGAATCTACATATTAGAAAATTATTCTTAGGGTGCTTCATTGAATAGAGAAGCTAAGAAGCAACATGTTCAAGAGAATTTTGTGACATTTCATGTGCATTGCCTGAACATCCTGAGGGGTCACAATCTGCTTAGTAACCAGAGACTTAGAGGCATCATGATGTCAAAAATTATCTGTGCTATCTGATGGTCCTTGACTGGCTCTTAGAGACTTCCTACTGATTTAAATATCAGTATCATCCCAGATAATTTCTCAGGCAGCTCAGCAAACTGAGTATTTCCATGAAAAAGTAGAATTCATTCCTTAAGAGGGCGCGGGTGAGGCTGGCCTGAGAAGGGGGTGTGAGTTTGGTCTGTCAGATATGAGAGCCACACTCTTCTCCCTGGCCCTTTTCCTCCAAGATTTCCCAGAAGAGTGGGCTAAGCTGGAAATCAGCAGGGAAAGGTACTCTGCTTTGGTTATCAAAATAATTCCTTTTTCTTCTCCATTAAGCCCATAGCTTCTAGTCCCATTTAGAGACCTTAACCTGTGATGTATAGGAGATACATTCTCTGTTTGCAAAGTGTCCTTTTTGGGGGATGTCATCCACGGATGAGGCTTCTGGTCATAATTGCTTTCAGAGAATTGGAAATAGAAGTAACATGGTCAGTAGTCTCTGAGGGACATTGTCCTCCTTCCTTCCTTGCTTTCTAGCCTTGCTTCAGTGTTATTAATTCCCACAGGACTAATTTAAAAACTAGCTCTTGGACAATTGGTAAAGTGCTCATCTCTTTGATCTATATATCTGTGAATGCCTCTGTGTACAATGCTTTGTTTGGTAACTCTCCTGCTTCAATGTAAAAAAGAACAGATTCCCCGATAGGAAGGAAATTAGTCCTCTTAAGCCTGTATGAGTTGTTTTGTTTTTCTTTTCTAACCCTCTGGAACAAGGGACTTAAGATTAGGGTCTGCAGGTTTTTCAAATCTCTATAACTACCTCTGAAAGATCAGCAGTTTATATAAATATATAGCCTCAGTTGTCACTGTTATAAACATCTGCCACAGCTGTAATTATTTTCCTTTTTTTTTTTCCTGTGATGACAGTTTGGACCCTGAAAGGAAAAACTGAATGAAAAAGCAGATACTCAGTAAGGTTAATTTTTGTGGGAAAGTGCAGAGCAGCACATGGCATTTCAGCAGAGGGGAGGGAAAAGGTTTGAAAGAGTGAATGTGCTTCCACAACCACTTGCCTCAGACATTCTCTCTTTTTGTAGATATAAAACTTGTTTTGTCTTTCCCAGTAAGTAAAATAACTTTTTTTTTTACTTTAAAACTTTCTGCAATAACTCAAAGTATTACCATTGACAATTGGTTTCTATTATCTTTGTTACAAATTAAGTAAAAAACAAAGAACACCTGTATTGGACCTAATTTTGCATGCCAGGACCACCAATGGCATTTGGAAAAAGTGGCAGATGAGGAAACTGCAAACTGCATTTCTAAGTACTTAATAAATTCTTAATGATATTTCCAGCATATAATTTCTTGCAGCAAAACAGAAAGGGCTGGATAAGGTGAACAAAAAAAAAAAAAAAAAAAAAAAAAAAAAAAACAACAAAAAAAAAAACAAAAAAAAACAAAAAAAAAAAGAAGGGTAGGAGTAAAGGAGGAATTGTGGGGGTAAAGACGAACAGAAATGAATGGAAAAAGAAATTACTTCTCTGTATACAGATAGTCTGTACCTGAATGGAGGAAACCTGAATGGGTTGTCCACTGCTACAGTAAGACATAATTCAAGGGACAGGCCACTGAAAGGCATGACCCATAGCTATAGAAACGTGTAAGTGCCTAGTTTTACTCCCAGTATGCAGCCTAGCATGTCTGAAAGGTCACAATGAAATGTGAAATCTTAGTCTGAGATCCTTTAAAATGGACCCAGCCTCAGCTGGATCCAGCACCTCAGATGGTCCAGCCAGAGTAGAGGGAAGAATCCCAATGCCTCACAGGAGCAGCACACATTTCATTCAACAAGGGAAAGTGAGGCACAATTTTGTCTCTGCTAAACCCCTAAGTTTCTGGTTGCTATTCTGTCTACATCTGCATGAATTTCATGCCTTTTCCTTTACATCATCCCTAACAAAATGCCAGGCTGTGACAGTGTTAAACATTCCCGTTCTCTGGGGGACATGCTGATGCAGACTATGTGATGTAAGAAGATATTAACAATGTGGAAAGAGCACAGGAATTTGCATCACTGGCACATCTAGAGATGATCTCCACCATTTACTTCAGTGGTCACAGGATCTGCCTCACAATGAGGAAAATTTGTGAGTGGAGACTAGTGTTCAAAAGTCCTGAATTATCATACAAAACACAAATACTGTGAAAAAAAGAACCAGTCTTCAAAAATCAAAATCTTCCCCATCTCTTCCTTTTTTTTTTTTTTTTTTTTTTAATTTGGTATTATTTTGATGATAAAGGGAACCATCAAAGGAAGTGTTGTTAGCTCTTTACAAATCTAGTTTTGCAATAAAAACTAGCTCCATTCCACAAATATGTTCTCCACATGGAGCAAGAGTGGGAGCTGTATTTGCAGGTCTTTTTATGCTCCTAGGTATTGCAGATACTGAAAGACCCTTTTTTCTGCCATAGATTTGCATAAGGTATTTATCTTGTCCCTTTCTTTTTGTATGTCTAATTGTACAAAGTAATCAGTATGGAAGACACATCACTAGGTCTTATTGCGTGCATTATTAATGTGTTAATTTTTAAATAAAATACGAAATTAACTGTGAACAATTTTTATAAAGGGAAGCATGAGACTGCCATATCTTACATCACTCCATATAAAAAATATATTTTAAATGGAGGTCATTCAAGTAAATAGTCAGTCAAACCTTCTGGAAAAAATAGGTCCACATTTTTGCAATATTTTCTTGCTATTAACCATGTGCTTCTCATTTTTATTCGCTGGATTAAAAATTGCCCCATAAATGGGTATTTTATAATATGCTTAATTTCCTTTTATTAAATTGATAAATGCAGCAGCAGAGGACACATTTACAATATGATGAGAATTTAAGGTTATTGCATTTTATAATTTTTATATTGTTCAGAGGAGTGATTTGTCATTTGTGGAATGATATCCACATCCCTGACATCATTTCAAAGTATTTTCAGTCTTTCTTTTGATAGGAGAAAGGTCACTTTCTGTAGACCAGGAAGACATCAGTCTATTAAACTAATTTGCCTACATGCAAATTTTGTCATTTTTACCTCATTAACTATTTATCATAGAGTAAAAAAATATATATATTCATGAAGGGGCAGCTAACAGCCTGATGGAGCTGGAACTAATATTTTGCAACTCTAATGATTTTTTGCATCCTTAATTAGATAGCATAAGGTTGATATGATTAGGTCAGGATGTAGTGTTTTTCATTAAAATACATTTTAGAAGCTGTATTCATAATCTGCCCTTGCAATTAAATAATGAGCCTATGAGTTTAATATTATCGACCCAATTATTATCGCACGGAAAAGTATACCTTTAATAAATTTGTGCCGTAGGACCTTCATTAGCAACAAAACGAATTATATTTCCAGGTACACAGATTACACGGCCACAATCACATTTACGTAGTGGTTGGGAAGGCACTGTGCAGGCAGAGCCACCGTAGCCCTGTACCTCACAGAAAGGCCCTTGATTATTCTGGAAAAAGCCATTTACAATGCCTTTAATGAGGAAAGATGCAAAGAAGTAAAAATGCTACCTACAGAGGCAGGCAGAAACATTTCTAGAAACAAACATGTGCTGAAGCAGCATTCTGTGCACCAGTGCCAGGAGGAAGCCTGGGCCCCCATTCCTCCATTCCTGTTACAAACATGAATATTTGCTGATCTTTTATTAGAGGCAGTCACGTGATAAATGTGTGTCAGATTCTAGAATTGGTAAAATCAGGACTGGTGGCAGACTGGAATATTTCAATCTGCTATTGTTACCAGATCAGTGATGAGAACAGGACCCTGGATTTTAGCCACGAATTTCCTTTTCTTTCTAGAACTGATAAAAGTGGCAATGTCTTTCTGTCCTCACCGAGTAATTGCTTTTCCAATGTTAAGTAATAGTTTAGAGCCAAAGTATGAGGTGGGATTTTCTTTTGTCTAATCAAATAAGAATAAAAAAACCCCAAAAGTACAAAAAACAGAGGGGGGAAGTATTTCTAGTAAAACAGCTGATCAGAGATGGTCTTTTAAGTAGGATCTGTTGTGATCTGGTTGTTAGGTGTGCATCAGTTTGGTCATGTCTAAAGCCCCCGAACTATTTATCAGGTCAGTTACTATTAGCAGTAATAAATAGGAATAAATATGGCCCTTACAGATTGTTGCTGGACTTAGCTCTCAAAGTACTACCCCTGCTTGCAGTGGGTCTTTTTATGTAGTGATACTAATAAAGTATGAGAAAAGTTGTGCAAGTAGTAAGCTAAAACAAAACGTCATACCAAGCACAGGCGCAAAGTACTGGCACATGAGGAGGTTTTCTGGAAAAAAAAAAGCAAGGTCTGTAGGCAAGAAGATAATGTGAAACTTACACTTGAAATAGAGCCTGATGCACTGCAAAATTATTTTAATGAGACTAGGGCTAATTTTCTAATTTTAAAATGATATTATAGCAAACCATAAAAAATTACCCGGCAGTAGATTTTTGAAAGGAAAATATATTTGTAATTATCTTGAACACACAAGATTACTTCAGGGCCTATTATCGACACAATTTTTGGTACCACTTTACACTAATTTGCATTTATTACTCTCAGGCCAACTATTAATATGTTAATAAATAAGTCATTAATACTTGTTATTTAATTGCTATCTATTTATTCCTGTTCAATAATGCATTAATTACTTGTGAATAGTTGAGGGCAAAATTCTGCCCTTGCTAGTGGAATCAACACTGGCAGGAGAGGAAACTGATGTTGAACGTGGCAGCATTGCAAGGGCTGCTGGAGAGCAAGTCTTTTAACTCATTTAGCACAGGGGGGTTAACTTTTGATTTTGTCTTAGAGGAAACTTCATGAGTTTGCAGTCTGTGCTGCAGCAAAGCTGCTGGACCACAGGTGGAGGCTGATGAAGGCAGGCAGTACCACACCTGAGGTTGCTATAATTTGTCTCTTGTTTTGGTCCTGGTCTTACTTCAACACTGGAGTTTGGAGCTTGCTTGCACATATAGGATAATGGATAAAGAGAAGGGAAGGGCAAAAATTGAAGTCATCTGAAAGCCAGCTCTACGCGGGGGAAAGGGTGGCACATAGTGTGTAGTGAGAAATGGAACTAGGTACAATGCTTTCTTGCTGTTGGATACCAGAAAGAGAAAAAGTAGAATCCTCAACTGTGCTCTAATTCAAAATCCCAGATTCATGATCTCCAGAACCCCTTGTGTAAGTGACTGTAGTGTAGATCAAAAAAGGCTGAAAAATACTCTGACATCATAATTGGTGTATTTTCTGTTTGAAGGTATAGCAATACTCTGAGTGTGATTTCTTGACTCTTTGATGAAAAAAATGGTGAGATGAGGCTAAATTTTGAAGAAGAACACCAGCCTGTTTTTGTGACTAACAGATCTGATCATCTTAAATTTGACCTTTTCAGAGTTGTAGGGTGAATTTTTCCCATGAACACAAACACAAATTTTGCTGTTGCTTTTCAGGAGGA
This sequence comes from Zonotrichia leucophrys gambelii, assembly GCF_028769735.1. NCBI lineage: Eukaryota > Metazoa > Chordata > Aves > Passeriformes > Passerellidae > Zonotrichia > Zonotrichia leucophrys. The sequence continues at coordinate 66,469,343 of NC_088171.1, forward strand.
GCAATTTCCAAAAGACAGGTAAAAAGTTGCAGGGATATTTTGACTTAAAATAAAGACATGATTGAAGAAATGTGCTGGAAGGGATAATACCCTAGCACAGATTGTGGAGGCCTGAAGGAAAAGTCAGAAAGCACAACGTATTAATAGGAGAAAAGAAACAGAAGTGGTTCAGGAATTTGTGCAGAAGACAGAATCATGCCAAAGAAAATAGAAAGAAACTGAGAGAAATGCAAGGTAAGAGAAGTTGATTGGAAAGTACAGCTATACAAGATAACTATAATCATGGTTCTATAGAAGATCTCTTCTCAAATTGCTGATTAAGATACCATTGATCTGCAAATGCAGAGAGGGAGACATGTTGAGAAAGCAGAAGTACATAAAATGTAAATTTCTTTTTTACTCATTCACTCTTCTATTTCCAAACTTTTTTTTTACTTTGAGCTATGCCTTATATATAAAAATATCTCATGTACACTGTATTATATGTTTAAGAAATAGTAAATGGCTGATATCACTCAAGCTGCTGCTCATAAGGTCTTATAATTTTGATCTGTGGTTTCCTTTCCCCAAATTACTTTCAGTGATGTTTTAGAACATTAGCATTTTGCAAGTTTACAATTAGATTTCTTCGTCCTAACCTTAACCCATACTGCAAAAATTTTTGGATCTGCTAACTGGAGCTCTCACTACAATGTCTCCCACAATTTAAATTGTATGGAGAATAAAAACTTCTATGCTGTAAGCGTAGCATATGAGAGTAAAAAGCAGTAGCAAAGCTGATTGAGAGCCTATCTAGAAAAATTTGCAGTAATATAGAATTTAATTCCTTACATGCCAGTATGAAAAAATCACTGTGTTGATGTGGGGTAACGCACAGTTGTTAGAGCCAGAACAAGCAAACTATCCTGCTAGTGCAGAACAATGCAGCTTAGCACCTTAAGGTGATATGTAATCACCTGTCTGCTACAGAAATTGCAGGAGGAGAACCTTGACCCCTTGCAGTCAACAGCAAAACTTGCACTGACTTTATTAGGGCCAGAATTTCCATCTCTCTGTGTGAACACAGGGGAGGGGAGGAAATAGGGCCATGTCTCACTGAAATTCTTTGTGATCTGTGTGTGTAAGGTCAGATTCTCATTTGGGATAAATTATTGAAGGCAGGGTCTGTATTTTTTTAAAGATTAAATGGAGATTTAAAGTCAGAGATGAGCAGAGGGAAGGCTCAGCCCAGTAATGGGATATTACAGAAAACAGAGCAAAATGTAAGGTCAGAAAAGAGGGTGGCACTCTCTTGCCTCTTAGATTTAAACCAAAATGATTTCTGTATGAAAAGACAAGGCCTTGAACTGTGTAGGATTAAAATGGCCATATGGTTCTGAAACACTTTGCTCTCTATTCCTTTAGTGTATTTAGTCCACAGGGAGTGGTGGGTGAAAAGAAGAAAGGGGGGGAAATGCAGATGCTCGGAAACATCTGGAACAGCCAAATATGCTGACCATACCCAGGCATGCCATTAAACCTCACAACTGTTGATTAGTAATTCATCAGAAAGCGTGCAAGTGCAAGCTTTGGAAAACAAGGTAATGCAGTCTAGGTAAAGGAAAACCTTCTTTTGCTTGTGTGGATAGTCTAACGAGTGGAACTGCTTAAACAGATGTGCACACAAAAAGAGGCCTTGTAATAAATTATAACAATGGTAGAACAGATATAATCAACAAGTAAACTAATGGAAACAGCATTAGAAATTGAGCTGTTAGAGTAACACTGCACAGCACTTGCTTGATTCCATGTTGTATCCCATCTTAAAGAGAAAAAATAATTAAAATGAAGAGAAAATGGGGATTAAAACCCCCACATCTATGAAAGCTTCTCTGAATCTGAAAGTTGCATAACAATAAATTAATAGATTAAAACAGATAAAAGCAAGCTATGCAAACTATGTGGGTGCAAGTACTATGAGCTACTTACAGCATTTCTTTTTTTTGGTTGGCATATTCATGGTAAGTATATAAATTGATAACAAAATTATTTAGTCAGACTCCATGGAATTTACTTAGAGAGGTAGTAAACCTTATCTTGTGTTTAGAAAATATGTATTTTATTTCCCCTTTCAGTTTGTATTTTGTTTCCCTTTTAAATGAGAACTGATTTATTCAAGTCTCCTTTACTACCCCCATTATATGTACAATATATTATTTCCAGAGTAAATGGCAACAAATTAATTTAATCCTAAAATCAATAAATTAATTATATAAAGGCATTAATGAAGATGAACCAAACTAATAGTCTGCTGACATCCCTCTGATTATACACTGGCAGAAAGGTGTTAATTTCTCTAATACTTCAACAGACATCCAAACTATTTTGTCAGAGATGTTGGACAGTGATGGAGGAGGAGTACACTTAACTGTAATTTTTGTAGTAATTCATGGGAAGCCTCATTGACATGTGCTAATGGCACTTGATTGCCCTCAAGATGTTTTCACAACAGAACTCTGCAAGTGCCACATCAAGGTTTGCTCAGTCAAATAGTTTTTTCTCCTTGCATCTAGATAATTTGTGACCACAGGCAAACTTTTGAAAATCCAAGGTGGTTTGCAACACTCCGTTGGGGTGAATCTGTCATCAGCCGGCTGGTACAGATCGGTGCACTAATGAAGAGCAAGCTCTTTGGGTTTTTTGTCATTTCTGTGCAAGCAATCCATTTTGTTTCTCCTCAGTGGCAGGGTATGTTATACATCTCATCCTGTATAATCTGACTTACATTATAATTTGATTCATACACAGCCTTTCCACAGAGATTAATTAGCATCAGGCTTGAAGTTTGCAAGTGAAAATATGATAATTAGTTTTCTTGGAACGTTAACATTTCAACACTTCAGGTTCTCTCCATCTTTGTCTTCAATGAAGCTGCAGTAAACGAGCACTATTTCTCTTCTAAATCAGACTCTTGTGAGGTTTGAAATACAGACATTTTCATCAAGCTGGATAATTTCCATAGAAAATTTACTAGCTCATGAAATATTGCAGGAGTAATTCATACAATGACTCCCTCCTCCCCTTGGTAGGTTGAAGAATGATGTGAGCAGTTCTGAAAACCCCCAGGACAGTCACTTATTTAACAACAGTGATTCCTACTCTTTGTAGCAAAAATCAGCTGACTCTTCATTTTTTGCACAAAATAGAATTAGCCAATAGGTCTCTCCTGTGGTTGTTGGGTAGTGTTGTAAACAAGGTTACATTAGTGCTGTAAACAAGGTTACTCCCTGCACTCGTTTGTTCTCTTGGAGTATTTAATACACGTAACTCATTTGGCATATACAACATCCCAGGAACAGTAACTTAGCAGGATTCTGAAAAATAAAAATAGCCATAGGTCTGAGTAATGAGAACATTCAACATTACAATAGTGAGTAAAAATGTTATATGAAATATCAACCCTGATGATTTAAGGACACAATGTAATCACTAACATATGGGGCTTAAGAAGAAACTCACATTATGGAAAAGTTATTGTGTTGTTGTCCATTATGGGTGTGTGTAGCTGTTTAAAAACTAGTACTTGCTTAAAAATTTCTGATTTATACTCCCTGGTGTTAAACAATTTCCTTTTACCAAGGATATGCATGTTTTAAAACATTTCAGTCTTCTCTAATTACTAAATTCTCTATTTAAGATGTAAGTAATCTTATTACAGCTCTGGCATCAGACATCCACTGAGCTTAGTCAGGGTACTGTTGATGCCCATTGTTAAGTCATGTTAGGGGTAAGCGAAATTCTTAACCAAGGTAGAATCTAAATTACCAGGTGGTTGTGAGCTTGCATATGCAAAAGCATGAAGTTCATGTGTCAATTGTGTATATAACTGCAAGAATGGTTTTGCAGATCAGTCTCCTTTTTTTCTTCTTTTAAAGGAAATTAAATTTGCTACCATTTTGTAATTGCCACACATAAGGCTGCTGACAAAGACTGAATTACTTTAGATGCACTAGAGAACAGTTAAACAATGTTACAAAACTGAAGCCTCAGTAGCTTGCTTTCTAGTAATGACCTTTAAATATTCCGGGAACTAATGATATTTAAATGTAAAATTCCACACACTGACAGCAGAGACTACTGAAGACACTTGCACAGGGCAGAGTGAAATCTCTCTGCCCACTGATTGGGGCAGGTCCATTCTGTTTTCTGTCTTAACCTGACCTCACAAGGCAAAGTAAACGGTGTCTGAGCCTACAGGTGAGCTTTGTCACAGCTAAAACAAAGTGCAGGCAGAATGAAAGTAGGTCATAGGACTCAGCGAGGATACCTGTCCTTCCTGCTATAGGTATGCTAAAACTTCTGGTCTCAGTGGGCTACAAACCCCAGGTGTGGATTTGAATCAGCTACCCTTGGAAGCTTAGAAATAGGAGATGGATTAGACTTCCTTTGCTGAAGCCTGAAAGCACTGTCCAAAGCTTATATGCTGAAGTTTTCTGAAGGGGTCACGATTTTCACCCTGACGTGTTTGTCCAGGTAGAAATGTGCTCTCACCATGCTTCCCATCTACGTAATTTTTCCTATCTTAGGAAATAATCAGGGTATCTAAACCAACAGTAATTTCCTGAGTCTGTCTGAAACCTGGTGTGAGCGTCTCTGAGGCCGGCCAGTGAGACTTTGTTGTTGAACAGAGCCTTGTTTTCTCCTGATCGACAAAGAGGGAGAGGAAGACATGCCCCAGGGAGGTGAGGTTGTAAGGAATTCCTTCCAACAACAAAAAAGAGAAGGAGGCAAATTGACTGTTTTATTAGGAACATGATCTGTAGTGTTTTTCATCTGGAGAGGGGATTGTTGCATGCTGATGAATAACGGGTATCGTATCACAAGAGTGCTAAAATGCCCCTGAGCAAGTTTGTTCCTTCAGCTCTCCTTCAGCAGCTCCTGCTATCCCAGCCACTGACCTGTGAAATGTGGTCGCGTGCTCTGGATTTTTTCCTGTATTTTGAAAGCTGTTCTTTTCATCTTTCAAAATATTAGCCTAAACAGTTAAATGGGAGTTGCATTTGTAAGGGTTTGTGTATTAATATTAATGGAAAATCTGACAGGTTGGGTGGCTAGAGAGGAATAACCATGCCTTTCAGGTGACATGTAAATATACAGCAGGTTATATGGATTTATTGTTTTAAAACTTAGTTTCGTCAAAAACAGAACAGCCTTCTAAAAATCCATATTTTTGGAATAAAATACTACAGTTCTAGAGAGGAATATCTAGAAATGATCAAAGGAGAAGATTGGCTCCATCTTCATCAAAGTATGCCAAAGTTAGAAGCTGCCAAACTTGGATACCTTGATAAAAATGGGCACTGTTCAGACAATCTACTTTCCACATGAATCCTAGGGCCTTCCTTCTCTCCTGTTGGCTTTGAATACCTCTTACTGTTCCTAACATAAGGATCACCTCAACAGTTCTGAGGTTTTTATCTCCTCTGCTGGTTGGGTGCATGGACTTATTTGCACATCAGGTTCCCTGATTATAGACCTAAAGTGCATAACTTACCCAGTGACACTAGAATCAGCATACTGATATAACATTCCAGTGCTGCCATCAGGCACTAGGACTGAATTCCTGTTCTCTCAAAAGGAGAGAGGAAAAAGGAAAGGGCAAATCTAGGCAGTGCCTTAGGGAGCTGTGCTCCTCCTGGACCTTGCCAAGGCTGCAGCAGTGGGAGCAGCTCATCTGGCTTTGCAGGGCATTTGTCTGGCTAGAGTAACCACGAAAGGTTATTTAAAAATAGGAGAATTGCACCTGGTCATTTAAAACATTTCAGAAGGGGTTGTTGCGCCTGTCAGATGAACGGCCATTGAAAATGGCACGTTGGCCATGACATGAGTAATTCTTCAATGAATCAGTCTTTTTGCATAGAAAATTATCCCATCAGAAACACTCTGAGTAGTGCTAGCCTGCAGGCTTGAAGCTTAAGCTCAGTCACAGCATAAAAACCTCCCCAGCCTTGTTTTCTTTTGCAGCTGAGATTACCCATTTAGAACTCGTAATTTAGACTTTTCTCAGATAAACATCCTTTTGTATTAATGAGTCTTGCCTGAGAGAGCAAGCCTGCCAACTGGATCCTTACCTCACTAGTTCACAAAGAGGGATGCTTATTTTAGCCTTATGAAATGCACTTGGGCTATGCATTGCCATTTAACAAGTGGGAAATAATGTAGTAAAGGTAGAAAGCTGATTTCTGTCTCTTTCAAAGTCAATATATGCAGAGAAAAAAACCATACATGATAGTGCCTTGTTAAGTTTTTAGGATTACTCTTCTCTTTACCATGATTATTTCCTCTTTGCTGAAGTCTGATGGGCTTCAAATATACTGAAGGCTTGTGAACCTGGGAGCTTAAGCCCTCCTGCTGCTAGGGAAAGGTTTATAGACTAGTTCCTTTCATTATCGCTTTATAAATGGCATTGTTTGAAGCAGTGTGCACTGCAGCTTGAATAACGACTTGGAGGATGTTAGTTAATTTGCTGTTCACAAACTAGTGTCTTTTCAAGTGGTGTTTGTGGGGTTCAGGTAGTTGTTAGTATTTGGGAATAGTAATGACTGGCAAAAGTTATCCCACCTCATGCTTAAGTCTGGGCAGTACCCATTGGATGTGTGCAGGGCTTCAGGGCTACAGATAGCTGTGCGTGCCTTTGGCTCAGCTGGTAAGTGTGACACTGACATAAGCCCTGCATATTTCATCAGGCCTTTGCACAGGATGAGGGAGTCAGAACCTCCATCAGCACACAGCAGACCTCTGTGGGTCACGCCTTCCTTCCAACAGCAGTGCCAGGATTGGAGCAATGTATTTGCACACAGCCTGGTTCAGCCATAACGCCCTCCCCAATGGGGTGATCTTCTATTGCTTGGTACTGTCAGCATCTCACATTTCAGAATAGCTGAGTCTGTGGTGTCCACAACACCAAATTGCTTGCTCCAGTGACAGAGAAAAAGAACTTTGGAATGTTAAAAGGTCTGGGATGTCTGACTTTTAAAGTGTCCTCTTGAAAGCTCTGCTCTTTCTGTCATAGTCCCATCCATTCTTGTCTTCCTCTCTGAACTTCACAGAATCATAGAATCGAAGAATATGCTGATTTGGAAGTGACCCACAAGGATCATTGAGTCCAGCTTCTGACCCTGCACAGAGCAGCCCCAGGAGTCACACCATGTGCCCAAGAGCACTGTCTGAAACCTTCTTAAATTCTTTCAGGCATGGTGCTATGACCACTTTCCTGGTGAGCCTAAACATCCTTTGGGTGAAGGACCTTTTTCTAATATCCAGCCTAAATCTCTCCTGACACAACTTCAGGCCATTCCTTCAGGTCCTATAACTGATCACCAGAGAGAAGAGATCAGTGTCTGCCCCTCCTCTTCCCCTCATAAGGAAATTGTAGACCAAAATGACGTCTCCCCTCAGTATTCTTCAGGCTGAACAGACCAAGTGACCTCAGCTGTCCCTCATATGGCTTCCCCTCAAGGCTCTTCATCATCTTCCTCAACCTCCTTTGGATACTCTTTAAGAGCTTAATATCTTTCTAATATTGCAGTGCCTGAAAGTGCACACAGCACCTGAGGTGAGGCCTCCTCAGGGAGGAGAGGACAGAAGAGCTGGACAATCCTCTCCTTTGACTGGCCATGCTGTGCCTGATGCTCCCCAGGACATGGTTGGCTAACCCAGAGTCTTCTTTCTTGGTACCATGGCTTCCTTGTGTTTGCCTGACTATTTCTGCCATCCCTTGGTCCCCACCTCTGTGAAAAGTAGGGGCCAGGATAACATTTTTGGCTCTGTACCTGAACAAGTGAGTCCTGACCTCTGTGGTGGTGCCAGCTTAGCATGGGTGTGCAGAGGAGGACAATTTTAGGATTTGAGATGCATTCTTCAAAGAAAATAGATGTACAATCAAATATCTGAAGGATGTTGACCACCTGCTGTGGCACAGGCATACTGCTCATCTGAAAAGCACTGCAAGTTTTTGTGAAGTCTTTGAACTGACCAGATGTCCAGCCAGTGACTAAGAAGGTGCTTTAGCCTTAATGGGGAGAGCAGAAACCTATTGCAGACATTCCTACCACGTTGAAATACACCCTTTTCATCACTTCTCATTACTTTTCATCTAAGGATGGAGATCCTTAGCTGTGCTGGGTCAGGGACCAAGGTACCATGGCTCCTTGTACATGGAATGCTTCATGGCTGTAGAGGCCTGGACTGTGGAGGTGCTTGCAAAGAAACTCAAGGCATGCAGTTAGATGTTGCAGAGTGACTAAAAGAAAAGGAGGTCCAGCAATAGTAAAGTATACAAAATATTTTCTTGATAAGTTTTTGCAAGTAGAAGTATAAACATATGTGCATGAGTGAGAATGATATGACAACGGATTATGACTGTTTTTGAGTCTTTACCCTCAATTTCCTTTGCTTGCACTCTGAAAAGCATTCATGTCAACCAGGATTGATGTCACTCATATCCATCCATCTTGAGAAGCTATAAACAGCTTTTAGACATTACAAAAGCAGTTTCTACATTGATTTCAATGTCTCATTGGTGTTAATTTATTTGTATGTGATACTAAGTACTTGAAATCAACCCTTTGGATAGCTTCCAAATGAGTACCCTGTGATGAAAAATAAAAGCAAATGGAATGGGCTTTTGGGGAACAAAGAGGGAGAAAAACACCAAGAATGGCAAATAACAAACAAAAAGCCTCAAAACCAAAACAAAATACTGGAATCTTTTAATAAACACAAAATTCTTCTGCACTGTTTGCACTCCAAATGCAGGAGTACAGCAGAGGGTAAGCAATCAAGAGCGAAGCAATATTTCTATCATCATTATTTACTATAAATGCCTGCTGAATTTTTATTTATTGTCAAGCTGAATGCAAAACACCATGAAAATAAGTGAGTCAAATTTTCCAGGAAATAAAAACATCTTTGCATTTGCACTGGTGATGGTGCAAGTAGTGGTGTCTGTTGTAAGGGTCTGGAATCTCATATATGTTCTGACATTGCGACAAAGCTCTGGCTTGGTCATAAATGCAGGTCAGCTGTGTGAAAAGGCCTGAGCAGTGTACAAAGAGACAGGGATTTATGATTTTCCAACTTGACAGTGCCCTTTAGGCTAACCATGGAGGAACTCTGCTTGGGGTGCCATATATTGCCTCATCTAGGGTCAGTAGGGGTTACTTATTGCCATTTGTTGAATGTGTAATGGGATTTAGAGATGGATTTAGCTAAGTGTTTTGGCTTTAAAGATTGTTTTGCTTTGTTTTTCTTTAGTTTTATGGAACAAACCTCTTTTCTGCCTGCACAAGAAAGGTTGAACAGTTTAAACAAAACCTAATGAAAATTCTTGAATAAGGCAAAGATGCTGCCGTTCCAATACGTTCATTCTGTTTTTGTGGTGATGTGGCATCATCATGACTAGAGTTTGTTGTTTGTTTTTCTGACTGATGTGCAGCCAGGCAGAGATTCTAACTTAAAAGCTTAGGATGCAGATTCTCAGCCCAGACATTTTTGGAAAATCATTATCACTGCAATTGAGCAAGGAGATGTTTTACGGAATAAACAAACAAAAAAAAAATAAACAGAGAGCTCACAGTATTTTTTCATGTTTGCAACCCCATAATGTTTTGTTTTTCATATCTGTATTAAGCATGTGATGTTGAAAGTTACCAAAGGTCAAAGACTTTTTCTTATTTGCTGAAGGATTCTAGTACTCCATTTTCTTTTTCTTTCATAAGGGAATAAAAGCTGTTTCAGAGCACAAACAACCATTTTCATAACTTCCCTAAATTCAGAGAAATAATGATACAATGTCTACATTGGATTGCTGAAGCATATTGCCTATGACATTAATCCTGTTCTAATGCAGTTCTTTCAACTGGAAGTTTTTTTCTCTAGTCTGGGCTGAATTTTGCTTATTCTAGAACTTGGCTGTGTTTGAGGAAGAGAGAGAAGGGGCATTTCTTCATTCAAAAGATCATGTACATGCACATAATTTACTTGTGCCAGGAAGCTGATCCCTCTGTTTTGAGTTCCTGCTGCTTTGCCATCACCCACAGCACCTTTTCTGATCCCTTCAGTGCAAGGAGAGGCCCTAGCAGGTATGCTTGTTCCCAGACTGGCCAGGTGCTGTGACCTGTGCCTGCCACATGATTTGTCAGATCAGACAAATGATTCCTGTATCTGTGCCTCTGTTACCTCTGGAAGGCATTTCCATCTCGCACACAATCCTGGGAGTTGTTGCATTTAGACTGAAACAATCACAGAAAATACAAACCAGAACCATATCACCGCACTGCGTTATTCAAATGAGAGGTCAAATTACCCCCACTGATGTAAGCAGGGTTGCCAAGGTCTAAACGAAGACACAACTTGGCCAAAGGTCTGTTTCTAATGTGAGGTTTGAAGGCTGGTAGGTCTTGACTCTAATATCAAACAGCTGCAAGTCAGTACCAGCTCCATTGAAAAATACACATTTCCAAAAAAAACCCTCCACAAACAAAAACATAAAACCCAACAACCCTGAATCTTGATATATTATTTAAACTTTGCCAGTTTTAAGCTATGGTTACTCATTGTTGCCTACTATTTTAGTTTGAGTTCCCTGTGTGAGACTATTTAGGTGCATTAAAGCATGCTAAAATATTTCAGTATAATGCTCATACTGCTTCTCCTCCCTGCTCTCTCTCTCACACACACACATACAACCCCCCCTAAAAGCCCTTTACTAAAGTGCAATCCACGTTCTTGTATCATTTGTACCCCCATAGATCTGTGGCAGCTTCTCTTCATTTGCATTTAACAGCAGAAAGCAAATGCTGGATGTGAATTTAGTGAACTGGTAGCACAAGCATGGAGGGAGGTAATTTATTAATCCTTACTTTCATTTTGCCATGCAGCTTTTGGTGTCCTAAGATTACATGAGAAGACACTGTTATAACTATAATCACTCAGGAACTCAACTACAGACATTTATAAAAAATGTATACATTACTCAGAAGTTGTTAATGGTCAGCAAAGTATTCTTTTTCTGAATTACTGCCAAGTTTCAAAACTGCATGTGTCATCTTATCACGTACTATACATTAAGTGTTGGTCATGTAAGTCAGATCTGCCCTATGGGTATTTTAAATTGCAAACATAACTTTTTGAAACTCTATTGTAATGGTTTTTATTTGGCTTGGTTTCTAAATCAACATAGTTTGTTCATACCGCTTCAATTGCTTCTGCCTTATTCTTTGCCATGCCTAAATCCTTTATCTGAACAAGATACAAAGATCAAGTAATTTGTTTGGTAGCTGAGCATCTAATGCTGCCTAAACACTCTATAAAATATGTAGTAAATTTATGGTATGTACCTTTTTCTTCCCACATGTAACCAGTATAGAAGTGGAATTAAAAGAGCGTAGAAGTTAGTCATGAAAGAAGCATGTTCTTTTTTTTTTTCATCAATTTTTGACAATAATAAACTTAAACCATTAGAGATAATAATGATTTCAAATCATTTGTGTTTAGGCATCTTTCCTCTGCTGTACAGTTGTAGTTTTCCAGTTCACTTAAAACCCTCCTGTTGTATAACACAGCTCTTAGTTTGGATGTAGTTTCTTGTACAATGTTTGAGGTTTCAACCCATTGCACATCTTCCCTCCTGCCTGAGACCAACTGGACTGTAACAATGCTCAATGCTTATTTTGGTTTCTTTTTTTCTTGCCACATAGTAGCTGACTCTATAAGTAGTTGCTCTTGAAATTCCCAAACCAAAAAGAAGAATGTGAGAACATGAGGTTGCATGGTGCACCAGAACCTAATTGAGATGCTTCTACCTTGGATGTTATGTGGACCTTTTGAGAGCATTTTAGGTAGAAATTCTTTACTGTGGGGATGGTGAGTCACTGGCATGGGTGGTCCAGAGAAGCTGTGGATGCCTCATCACTGGAACTCTTCAGAGCTGGGTTGGATGGGGCTTTAAGAAACCTGGTCTATTGGAAGGTGTCCCTACCCGCAGCAGGGGGGCTGGAACGAGATAGTCTTTAAGGTCCCTTTAAGGTCCTTCCAACCCAAACAGTTCCATGATTCTATAATTGCATGGTTTTTCTTCTGTCCTTTTTCTTAGTAGAAAAACACAGAAGATACTGATGTGCAGATGAAAGCTTTGAAAGAAAATAAATAGAACTGTCTCTAAGAGTTACAGGTGCAGAAATGGATCAGTAAAGGGTTATTTATTACGTGCTAATATATCTGTGAGGTATGAACAAACTATGAGGAAAACACAAGCCTAGAAAATGGAACTGCAACATCTCAAGGCAGAGAAGATTAAAGTAGTTCTTCCAGCTATTCTATTTCAATGAATTATTGTAGATATAAATCCATTTATGTTGGAAGTTGGAGAGGCCATTTGTTTCACAAATACTAGTGTTATCCCAGGAAATAGAAATGGGATTCCAAAATTAGTTATTAAAGATCACACTTTACTGGTTAAGATAGCTCGAGTTCCAAGGGGCCACACAAGATCTAATTCTGGGAGTCAAATTGTCATTCTGTTGAAATGGCTTTTGCCAGGCAGGACACTACAGCACTTGGCTGCTCTTAGCTAAATCCAGAAGTACAAATCCTATGGTCATCAGTCCTTGTCCACAACATCTCAAATTCAAGGTTGCTTTGCAGCACAGGTAAAATGGGATGCTGTGACCACAGGGACAGGGTGGTTTGGGCTGCTGCATCACAGTTATGATGGAGACTCCCAAGCTATGTCTGGTCCTGGTGTCTCTAGAGGAGCAGCCCAGTATGAGGATCTTCCCTGGCTGCAGCAGAAGGCATCAGTCCGGCTGCTGGGGCACTGCTGCTGGCAAAAGAGATGGAGAAGACAGCCTCACGTCCCAGGCATCTGCCTGCTTTAGTTATGCCTGGAGCTGGTCCTGCTTCAAGAAAGCAGAGAGTCTGGGCAAACAGAAGAGTGCTTTTGATGGGTGATTGCATACTAACATAGCCTGATCTTTACTTTGCAATCTTAACTAGAAATCCAAGTTACAGTTGACTAGAAACTGCTTAAATAAGAGAAGAGTCAAGCAGGACTGGTCATCATCTTGCAATGATAGGAAATGTGACCTTAATATGGAAGGAAATACGTTTTCATAATATATCTTTTCCAGATTAGCTCCCAGAAAAGATCTCAAAATATTTTTCTCATTATTTTTTCTCAAAATATGTTTTAGCTTGAGAAAAAGATAGAGCATCCCCATTTTCTATGTGCTAAGACTTTGGAAGTCAACAGCCTTTTGGAAGTATTTCTCTAAAACCAAACCATCAGAATATGCTTGGAGTAAGAGATATTGAGTATTGAGTAAGAGATATATTGAGTATTTTCTGATTTACTTTGAATGGGGTTCACTCCTTCCCACAAGAGATCCCCCTCCCATGTAATGAGAAAAGGAACCAGCAAAGAGCTGAGAAATGGTGTTCTGATTGGAAACTCACATTTCTACATGTACCATAAAAGTGAGGTGGACAGTTAAATCAATCTAAAGTAATTTCAGTGCCCAGGAACCAGCTCTTGGTGCTTTCGATCCTTGAAAAATATCAGCCAAGTTTGTGATAACTCTGCCAACTTCAGAAGGCATTACACTACCCTTGGGCACATTTGCCCCTTTTCTTCTCAAATAATACACTAATTGATTGATTTTTTTCTATGCTTATCATTCTGTGGATTCTTTGACAATGCAGAAATGTTGTGGTTATAGTTAACATAAAATATATTGGTGTGATATATTCCTGTGCTGCTGTCCCTTACTCTAATATTACTTGATCAAAGTAGTTACAACAGCATAAAAGCACCAGAGATGCAGTGAATCAAACACACATGCAAAGCAAAAAACATATTTTTTAATGAAATATAAAATTACTTCAGTGTATTATCTAAATTATGATAAGTATATGTTTTCCAATGAAATTAAAGATTTATACAATGCGATACAAATCTCATTCTAAGAGACATATTTCCTTAGAATAAATGGTGAAAAGACATCAGATCTATATTTCAAAAAATCTACTGTTAATTTTACCAATAATTTTCTCAAAATTTGCCCTTTTGAAAGTAAATATGTCACTTGTAGGTGCTATTTTTTGTATTCCATGTAGCAGAAGCTCAGTCAGCTTTACTCAGAGCAAAGTAATTTTCAATGTACACCTTTTTTTATATCTTCATTACGTAACAAAAATCTCGTATAAAATAAGAACAGCTTTCATTAGTTCTGTGAGTGGATAAGAAACCTGTGCTATATTAAGAAATCAGAATTGAAGCAAAATCATTAGGGAGTAAACAGTCATCTTCCTGCTCAGTGTCCACTGACTGATGTAATGAGGATGGTGAACTGCTTGCATTCCTTATATGATTTGTGGAAGGAGTTGCTATCCAAGCAGAGAAAAAAATTGATACTTGTGTAAAACTTTGCTAAAATTTAGACTCCCAGATCTGTTTGGTTTCCCAACCCAGCATACTGCAGTTTGGTCTCTTTGCTATTATAGTCTTCTACCCAGACTAAGCCACCTTTTAATATATCAGTTGAGACTAATTTATTGGGTTTCTTTTCCCCACTTTACCATTTGTAATATACCTCTTGAGGTAATATATGAGTGGACTATAAGGAGTCTTCACACAGGAAAGGGATATTACCTCCCCCTCTTGTGAACTGTGGGCTCAAGTTATGCCCTCCCAGACTGTGCCTTTCCCAGGGCTCCCTTCCCTCGTCCCAGTGCAGTGCAAGCACTGCTTGGCACTGCTCCCAGGGGATTTCATCTGGCCTCCAACCTCGCTGCTGTGGTGCCTCAGTGACCCCCAGGAGAGAGGACAGTATGCAGTCCCTCTCTGCTAGTGGGACCAGTGGCATTGTACTCCTACCAGAAAACATGGTCACCAGACTAGAAGCTGTAGGAGAAAAATGGGGGAATGACTATTCCTGAAACTTATTAAGATGCTGTGTTTGGGCAAAATACATTTTATTATAACTGGATTTTACTATGAGTAATATTTCCTAATTAACCACAGGGATTCATGAGCTTTGCAGACTGAAAGACTGAGCATAGGAAATGTCCCAGGTCTGGTTTTAATCAAGTTTATGTCCTTAAGAATTGCTTGCTTTTGCAAAAAGTTTCAGGAGTAGCTAGTCTGAGGAATTACCCACGGGGTGTAACGAAACTTCCAGTTACATACTTGAAACATCTCTGGAGCTGTACCTGCCTGAGTTAGAAAAGAATTATCTCTACAGAGATAATACAGTGAGCTAGAGCACACTTCTGAGTGGACATGGGAATGGTGGATGATCTCATTACCTCTATCCTCCTTAGATCTATTTCAAATAATTTCAAGCTCCTTGGGGACTGTCTTCCAGTCCATGTAGACCTTGGTGGGTCATGAATCTGCAAGCTGGACTTTTGCACACAGAGGATGATGGACTTGCAATAATGGAAACCTTCAGCTCTCAAAAATGGTTGGGTTTTTTTAAGAATTCCTTAATAGAAAATACTTTTTTTTTCTGGTGTAGATCAGGCCGATTCTGACTGTGCACACACACACACACACACACACACATATACCAGTGAAGGACTGGGAGGCTATCAGAATATGCTGTGTGTTAAAAATGTGACAGCAATAGCTGTGTAGATAAGTAAAAGGGAACCTATACTCATACAGATGGCAATATCAAGGAGGGAAGGGGAAGAAGAAATTGCAGCATCACCCCAAATTTACCCTGGGTCACACTGGGCCTGTGTGTCACTCAATGTCACAGCCCTCCCTACACAGAACAAAAAAAGGCAGCATTTATCAGAGCTAATGCCCAAGAAGGTGTGACTGGAGTACACACTTTGGCATCTTTCTTTTTCATGGCAAATTTGTGTAAATAAACACATTACAGCCAGAAGTTGTATAATGTTTTTCTGTCATGTGGCTATTCTCCAGCCAGGAATATACTCTTTATGAAAATTAGTGAGTGGCTACTTCAGATAAAATTATCATAATCAGAAACTTAAAAAAAATTGTGCTGGATTTTTTCTTCTCAAAACCAAACCAAAACAAGAACAAAAAGAGCCCTAGAAAAAAGATTTTTTGGTTGCTTACTTCTGTGTAGGGGCAAACTAGTGATCCAAGTGCACTGTTGTGATCCTATTGTGGAGTCACTGATGGCACCAGAAGTCAAAGTGTCTATGTTTATGTGGCTGTGCCAGTGCACCAGTGTTGTGAGGAGCTCTGTGTAGTGGGCACCTGCTGAGCCAAAGATTTGAGATGAATAGCACCCATATTGATTTGCCTATAATGGAGTGGAAAAGAAAAATGTCCAGGTTTTGTTGCAGGTATTTTCATGGGGTATTAAATTGGTGGATTAGTTGAAAACAGCAGTACTGATAAAGTCTCCTGTCCATCTTGATGGTTGGGCCTTTCTATTAAAATGACACATAAATAACCTATTATGTCCCCCACCCATGGAAATTCAAATGCACCTGTCAACTTGATAAAGCACTTGCCTGGAGGGAAGCATTGTTTACATTTTCACTCCATTCTTCAGAAAAAGTGAGATTCTAATTATTTTTCCCACTGTAAATTAATGCTGACTATGATGGTTAGCATATCTCTGTATTGTTATATCTATGCAAAAGTTAAATAATAGAACTGATCCATCATGTATTATGCAATGTGCATTTTTATGACAGGCTTCCCTCTGATCTTATTATGCCTTTCTTCACAAATACTTACTTTTTTTTTTTTTTTTTTCCCTAGCAGCTGGGGGAATCTTTGTTGACTGCTGGTTCAGAAGTTGAAATCTGTCCTGTGTGAAAAGAAAAATGCAATTTACATGTTTATCGGATGCTGAACTCTGCTATCTTCTGAGAAGGAAAAAATAAGGATATAAGAGTATACTCCATTAATAATAAGCTTTATTATAATAGACAATTGGTCACAGTAGACTAAACCATTTTTCTACAAACCAAGCGCATCAAATTCAGTAATACAATGCAATTGTTTCTGGATAGCTCAGACAGTAACTTTTAATTCAGAAAAAGTAAACTAGTTAAGGTAAAATCAAATGCGAACAGTATCTTTCGTTCATTCATAAAATCATACCACACCTTTGCACAAAACTTTAAGCTGTACCATAAACATTTCTTAGGGTTGCTAGCAGTCATTTCTGCTTTGTTTATAATTTTGGTTTTTGTACATTTTATGGTTTCTGCTTGAACTGAAGACAAAACTGCTGCAATACCACAAAGGGGCCGTTTTTGCAATAATGTGCCAGAAGTGGAAAATAATGTGAGAAGCACTCTTGTTATCTGGTTTCTTAACTGAAGCAGGGAAGAAGACATTGCTGAGAGGCTGTTGGTACACTCAGAGAGCTTTGGGAGACAGCCTGATCTTGCAAGTTACTTTTGCAAGTGTGGCAGACCCAATTGGTTTGCATACTCTGTTGAAGGCTCATGCAAACTGCTCTGAGCCTTTAACTCTTTATCTCTACTTGCTACTTGCTCTAGGATTTCCATTCCTAGATTTCTAGAGAAGCATCAATTCCAGGCATGGTTAAACTGTTTGCAAGAGTCTAAAACAAAACCCTGGCGCAGGAAAGAGTAAACTGACAAGGAAATACCTTAGCAGTTGAGGCACTTTGGGTTTAGTTTCTGATGAGCTTGCAATTGGGATGCTGGCCCTATGGAGGCAGAAAAATCATTTTTGGAGTGAAGAAGGCAGAGGGGATGACATGAGAATGGTAAGCGTCAATCTTAATCACAAAGGAATACCCAAACCTCTGCCTTCCTAATTTTCTTCCTTCTTTTCCATACTGAAACCAGCATTTACTTTAGCACCACAGCTTACAAAAATATGTCAGGCCCCTCCACTACTCTTTCACAAACACCTTGCCAGGGAGGTGTTTGTGAAACCTTTTTTTTTCAGTTCTTCCTCCATGGCCTATTTCTGCAGTGATGTCTGCAAGAAAGAATCTGATTGCTGGTGATTATCTGGAGAATCAGAGAGAGATAATTTATGGGCAGTTAAAACAAGCAGCCACATAAATGTCCTCTGATCTCAACACAGGCTGCTAACTCCTTGTTCTGCCAGCAGCCCATTTCTACCTGTCCCTACAGTGCTGAAGCAATGGGGCTGCAGTGTGAGTGAGAGATTCTAGATACTTCTGTGGTAAATGTTTGCTAATAATTAACATCTGTGCTGGAGCAGTCAGTGTACTTATTAGGGTTACTGAAAGATCAGAGCAAAATTACAGTATTTCTATAAGAAGACAACCACCCTTCACAGATGTTCACATATGTTTTACTAAAAGTGTTTAAATTTTTGTTTCACTTTCATTTTCCTAGCCTCCTTCCATCTGCTTCAAAAGAAAGCTGGATCTAAACAAGCAAACTAGGAACATTTTGGTACTTAGTAAAACTTTACTGCAATTTCACTATTCTTTGAATTAAAAAAAGGAAAACATAAATTAAAATTCAAAAGGCACCTTCCACAAGAGCACCATTTCTCAACCCCACTAGCACAAGCATACATTATGCCACTGCCTGCATAGGAGGAAATTTTCTGAAGCTGAAGAGAATGCAAATAGAAGCCACTAGTCCAATGTATTTTAATTTTAAGTTCTCAGCTGATTTACTGTCCATGTAATGATACAGGTTTAAAAACATTTTGCTGCTAGGAAAAGATCTGTCCATCTGATGTCAGTCACAGGTGAATAAAAGCCTGTCTTATTCCCAGACATACATCTTGAATTCACAAAGACAAATTGAATGAAATCTGTGAACATGGACTTGTTTCTTTTAACTATCTTTTTTTCTGCATTTAATCAGTTCCAAACAGTAAAAATAAAATGCTCATTGCCAACAAATTAATTGACAAACTTAGCTCCTTTGTTTTCTGTTTACACATTAGTTTTGAACTGCATTGTAACTTACAGATCTGTCAGGGTTATTTTCACAAATTTTTCACAGAATGTTTTCTGTGGGCAAATTGTATCCCATAAGATGAACTGCTCCATGGATCTATTTACTATTTGTTGTTTTTGGTGTATTTTTGGTCACCAAAGTCATATAGTATTATTTCTGCTTTCTGACTGCATTACATTTGTAAACACATGAGTAATGAATAACAAATGTTGATGAGCAGATAATGAATAGCAGACACTCATTTACACAGATATGCCCTTTTGTGCATTAAAATCCTGACTTCCATAAGGAAAATAACTTTTCCTAAACACTTTTGTATATAAAATCCTGTCTGTCTGAAGTTACTGAAGATGCTTTCTTAAGTAACTGATTCCAGCATCCCTTGTAAAATTTGGGAAATGAGGCATGGAGAGAGATTTCCCTTGCCCATCTGAACCAAACCCACTCGGGGCTCGGAATATAGCAGGATTCTCTGGAGTAGGAAGGGAATGTACTTTATCTCCTTTCCTTAGGGCAAATCAATGGACAAAGACACTGCTATGCACAAGGAAATGCAAGAAAGCTGTGGCCTTTAATTTTTACTCACCAAGGTTTTTGCTTCATTGAATATCAGTTTTCCTTGAATTAATTTTTGAGATGACCCCCCCCCCCCCCGATTTATTATTGTTTGGAAGAGAGTATTTCTACATTTTTATTTTTTTAATGGGTGACTGAAGTGTGGACACTTAAAATCACAAAAGATTGAGATCTGAAAAAATGGGATGGTGAGCAGCAGGCTACACAAGCAATGTGTGTAGTGTAGCTAAAGAATATGTGGCTGCACTTCGTAATTTCTAAAAGCAGGAGATGAAAATCACTCCCAAGAAAAGATCTGCATTGCTGCTCACTGGACATATCCATGAATAGGATGCTATTGCAAATCACAAACAAAAAGACCCGCTGCTGTTTCCTAGTGCTATGGTGCTAAGCAGCTTTCCATAAATCTATTCTGGGATTTCTCCTTAGTCATTTACAAAGAGGTTATTCTCTGTATATGCCTTTTATTCACCATTTAGTCTGTCCATGTCTGTTTGTTAAATAAATCAGGGAAGACTGTAACAACAATGCTTCAGGCATTCATAATTTGACTGAAACAAACAATTCCTGGATACTACTGGTCCCTTATGCTGGTCCATAATGTTGACAAATAGGATGATTTAGAAACAAGGTATCTCTCTGCAGAGTTGCCAGGAGCCCACAAAGGCCTTTGCTAACCTAAGACACTCACATGGCTCATTATTGACCCAGGAACGAGAGCATGTGCTGCCACCCCACCAAAGCATGCTGCACGTGCATAAATGTGTGTGAGTGCTTTGTGCATGTAAGGGTTAAACATGAGGGGTGTCGGTGTGGCCTTCTCGTGGTGGCATGATTTTTGGCAATCCTAATAGCTTTTCTTGTTCGTGCCTTTGCTTGCCATTTCTCCAATTTCACGATTTATTCAAACAGAGTTGAATTTCATGACTTGTAAAGTGTCCCATCCTTCCTACAGTGGCTTGGAAACTTTCCCCACTGTCACATCTGATTCTGACCAAGGTCCAGCGACAACCTCACTGGAACCTGGACACCACCAAGGTGGCTTTGACACAGACAGGAGGGATGTTTTTAGATATTTCCATGTAAATTCTTCTTTTACCAGAGTTGCTGGCAAGGTTTTTAGCAACATTTTGTCAGAAACGGGGTTTGCAATGCTTAAGGGGTGCTGTGCTTCCCTCAGAGGTCAGCACTAGACAGCTTTTGTTTTTTAAATTGTAAAGCTACGCTGGTTTAACAAAGATTGCCTCCAGGACAGTAATTCCCATATTTACAACTCTTACCACAGAAAATGCATTTACCATGTTTATGAAAGTTACTTGAAGTAAATACAGCACCCTTGACTTTTGATGTCTTTTTTTCCCCCTATCATTTCAACACTCTTCTGCCCTTTTGACTAAGTTAACGGCTTGTAACTTTTGCTAATTATTTGTCATGACCAGCGTTCAGTTTCACTCATTCTCAATTGGTTGATTTGGTCCATTTTACTCATTTTATGTGTTTTCTTTGAATGCTGTTTTCAAGCAGTTTTTTTATACATTTTGCAATGCATGAGCCTGGAATTGATTCACATGATGTTGTTAATAATAATAATGCTGCTGCAAAGAGTTAAGAATCAGTACTAATTATAATCAAGTGTTTGGACTTACAGGTATATTCCTCAACTTTTCAAAAGAGCTTTTTCATGCTGATGTCTTTTTTTTAAAGACACTAGAAGTCAGTCTTCCTCTCATTCTCACTGCACCTCAGAAAATCTGAGGAAATATTCTTTCGTCTTTCACAAAAACTGTCAAACAATAGAAAACATCATAGTACCTTTACACACTAGCATGGCATTTTCTGTACCCTGACCTCCGAAATATTGGTAATTATAGTTGGCTGTGCCTCAGTTCTGTAATATATTTATAAATTTAAATTTATAAATTTAAAATTATATAATATATAAATATTATATAATATTATATATATAATATATATAATATATATAATAAATATAAATATATAAATTTAAATTTAAATTTAAAAATATATTTGTGTTTAAAATGTGTTGTGCTTCAATAACGTATTTCTCTACACTTGTGTGGCATAATACATTTATACAACAAAATACATTTTTATTTGTATTACAAATGTATTTTTGTTTTTTTTCTAGGTTACACACTATAATTTCCAAAGGGTTGAAATAATTTACCTTTTTTGTAGGAGAAATGTGTTCCACTCTCTTAAAAACCTGCATTTTTACGTCACGGTGTACGCTAAAGGAGCAGTGATTGAAATAACTGTTGTCAAGGAAGAATGTATTAAAATTATTAATAAGACTTAAACCCACATGAGACTTACTGAATCATCTGATCTGACCTAAATTCATGACCCTTCCTCCCAGTTCTTCCCTTCTCATACTCGCACAAAAATAGGAAGACCAAAAGGAGAAAAAACTGCCAACATAATAAAGGCCCATGAAAACTTGTACATTTGCATTAGGTCGACATAACATTTTATGATTATAATAATATAAACAAATAAACTATAAGGGCATGCACATCAGACCTCATTTCAAGCTGAACTATTATAAAGCGATTAACAGCCTCACAGTCCCGCTTTAATTAAGTTATGTTGTGAAATATTCAGCATTTGAACCTGTTCTGGCCTGCCTCTTTTATCATTGAATTACCATCCTTAATGTGTTTTTCTGCTGAAAGATGAATTTCATTTAAGGATTACTGTACATTGCTCTGGCATTTTGTGGTTTCTTGTCAGCCCTTGTGAATCTAGATCATTGCTAACTTCAGTTTTTCTGACATGTCCTATATGCACAGTCTCTTGACTAGCCTGTCTCTATGGATTTATTAACTCATATTGTATTCCTGTAGAAATGAATGGACATTTTTGATTAACTTAATGATAGAAATTTCAGATGACAGTACAGTTTAATTTTGGAGCTTACTTCTGGTTATGTAGGCCACAGCAGCTCTCTAGTGACCTATCACTTCACAGAAATGTGTTTTGAGAGTTTCAAGGCAGTGGACATCTGTCTGCCAAATACTTTCAGATGGTGCTAGCAAGGAGGGAATTGAAAAGGGTCTTTAAATCCACAGCCACAAACAGAGCTGTTCCTCCTTCTTGGAAGTGGTATACAAATGCTATATTCCTCTTTCCTTGCTACATATTGAAGAGCCTGACTTCAGGGAAACTCCCACTACCAGGTGATTTGAGGAAGAGTTAATGAACAGTGCTCCAGTGAAGGGTCCTCCTTCCTTCCTTTCTAGTGCCGACCCCAGACCAAGGCTATGCAACTCACCGCAGCACCATCAGCTTTGGCTGTGCCTTGTCTCTTTCAGTTGTCAGATGAGCAGTCTGTGTTTTTGTTTTGGTTTTTTTTTGGGGGGGACGATGACAGGAGGGATGGGAAGAGGACATGCAGAACAATATTATCATGTTCTCATGTTCTTTTGACTAGTCACATCAATGTCCTCAGAGGGAGTTCACCAGATCTTGAAATGTGACAACAGATCAGATGGGTTTGTTTACTCCCACTATCCTGCAGAACTGTCTGTTCTTGGGGAGGAAGACAAGGACTTCTGATGCTATATCTGGTCCGATATGGATATGGATATTCCCCTTTTTGCCTGGGAATGGCACCTAGAGTCAAGAACTTCCAAAGAAAGTCTTTGCCCTGGCAAGGTGAAGGTTTGTTCAGACACAAAGGTTTGAGTAACATGGCTTGGGTTTCCCCACATTACCATCTGAGTGTTGTAAATTACACTCAGATCTGGCATTGATTGAAAAAATAGGTGATAATTTATTTGTGTGAAAGTAGTGGAAGGTCCATGCTCTTCCCTGTGCGGGACAAGTACAGAATGCTTATTACTGCCCCCACAGCTCACAGCTCAAACAGGCCAAACAGAGCTGAAAAGAAGCATGTGGTGTTCATATCCATGGCTTGCAAAACACACAGTAAATAAGCCCTCTGTTAGTTGATAGGGACAAGCACAAGAGAAGAACAAGCAGATT
Organism: Zonotrichia leucophrys gambelii; assembly: GCF_028769735.1. NCBI lineage: Eukaryota > Metazoa > Chordata > Aves > Passeriformes > Passerellidae > Zonotrichia > Zonotrichia leucophrys. The sequence goes on from NC_088171.1 coordinate 66,492,881, forward strand.
CACTGAAAGTGAGATAAGATGAAGGTCAGACAAGACGCAGGGGAAAGCATGGGACTGATTCAGGAGGGAAGAAAATTTTGAAGAAAAGAAGCGAGCAATGCAGGGAAAAATGCCTCTAGCATAAAAGGAGGATTGTGACAGAAATCATCCTGTTTGCTGTGTTTCCTGTAGACTGAAGTTCTGAGCTGGGTCTCTCAACCATTTATCTTACCCTAGATCAGGGAGGAGACACGAGGCCAGGAAAGCCTTGATGCTCTTGAACTGGACAGGTTAGAAGTTCTAGTAGTGAGACACTGGGATGAGAGAGGAGGGTAACCACTGCAGGGGCTGTGGTGTGGCAGCTCTTGCAGCTGCTCCTCTGTGCTCACACAGTACCAGTGGATGTTGCCTTCCTGCTTTATTGAAACTACTGACCATGTTAATTCTTATGGAGCACTGTGTAATGCAGGGATGTGTCTTGTGTGTAAGACAGAAGAAAATACAGGCCTTGTCCTGTCCTTATGGCTGCTGTATGTTCCTAATATGTTGTCCTGAATGAAAGCCTTTGAACCCTAGAGACTTTGGTGTGGAAGATTCAGACTGTCCTTATTTTATTCTTAATTTCAGAAGACCTTTCCTTTCATTAAAATGTAAAAAAAAATTATTAGGGCTGATGTAAATGGAAGCTGGTGCTAAAATGAAGCATCCTATTGTTCTGTTGTTCCTGGAAAAGAGTTGGAGATAATTTCCTATACATGTTCTTGCTTTCTTAATTCACCTAAAACAAATCCTCTCCTAAGGCAGTGTCCCATAATAGCAGCATGCACGTCAGGATTGTGGCATTGGCACACTGTGCTAGTTATGGGATTCCTCGTAATGCGTAAGAACAGCTGAGGAAATGTGAACTGGAACACAAGCAAACTGAGCTAAATCTAACTTTTCCCAAGTGAGGGCAAAAATTTGTATCTGGTTTTTGCGGTCTCTTGTAAGAATCTGACCTCTTCATTTCAGCAAAAACTAAAAGCAAGACTATGCACAAGAAGGTTATGATGTACTGATCTTAAATGAGAGCTTTTCTTTAGCTAGCTTTGTGAGTAAGTTCCAGTCGTTTCTGCCAGTGTAATACACATTCTTGAAAGAAAAAGCATATGCTAGGCCAGCAAAAGTGGTATTTTGTCTACATTAAATAGAAATGTTAGGGAAGAGCATGCTGATGTATTGTAAGGATGTAGCAATATCACCAATCCCTTTCTTCCACAAACAGGAGTAGCATCTCATGGGAGAAAATGAATGACGAAAAGGTCTTGCAAAAGTGAGGGTTAAAAAGCTTATGTTTGCACTTCAGGGGAAGTATAAAAATAATGCTTCTCATCATCATTTCTAGTTAAGGATAAAGCGTGCTTAAGCCTTGTGCCATGATCCATCTGAGGTCTTGAATTCTGTGTAAAGAATGAACTGGACTGTGTAAAGAATTAACAGGATAAAGGCTAAATGGAAATTCTGACTGATGTAGGGAGATACAAAACCTACCAAAGCAAACATGTTTAGAGCAAACTAGGAAGCTAGGTAACTGTTAATAAACTAGCTTTACACAATGCCCTAAAATACACCTAATTTACTCTGCCTCATCTACAATTCAGTTAGCAGCACAAGGTTATTTTAATATAATACAGAGATCAGAGACTAAAAAGTGCTTGTGGGTACAGGAGCAAAGGCTTCTCAAAGAGAGAGGAATACAAATACTCGCTCACAAAATTCTTGGGAAGCTTTTCTTTTTTTTTAATCAGCATTGCCATTTTATTGTTTAACCTACCCTGCTCGATCTCCCTACTTTTGGTTAATACAGGAGTCAATTACAGCTTCATCTGTGCAGAATTAACTTTATAGAATATACACTGGGGATTTGTCTATCTCCTCTATTTAGATCTATGTCATAAAAAAAATATGTAGTAGAGAACTGTGTGCAGGCGCTGCATATGGTACAGGCTTTGCAGATTTATTGTAAAATCATTTTAAATCGGTTAAGCTCTTGCCAGAAGTTAATTAAATATGTTCCTTTGGTGGGGGGCGGGGGGCTCTGTGTGTGTGCCGTGTCCGGGGGGCGGGGGGCTCTCTTTCACTAGGTGGCAGTGTCTGATTACATCTGGAAGGACCTCGCCAGCCAGCCTGGTGGCTCCAGCTGTGACCTCCAGCGCCAGCATGAAATGCCCCACGCCGCAGCCAGCTGGGAAGGCAGCACCACTGTCCACGTCTGTGTCTACACGGTTCACCTCAGCGGCTTCCAGGAGCTCCACAGGCGCTTCCTCAGGCTGCCTGATGGGGCTATCATCGAGGTAGGTCCGAGCAGGCTCCTCGCTGCCACATTTTGGAGGCAAAGGGATGCATTGCAGAGCTAGGCACAGCCAAAAGAGGAAAATAGGCCGTGCCTGACCCTGCCTCAAATACACACTGAAAGCTGTAGGAAGACCTCACTCCTGAAGAGAAGTGTATAATCAATGAGTTAATGCTTTTGCAGTGCAAAGTAGCAATTTCGGATTGTTTATAGAGCCATTTAAAGGCAATTATGTAAGATATACATTGAAACTACACACATTGAGATTATTTATAAATATATATCACTTAGAACCACAAAAGTTCATTCTGTACAGGAATTATTATATATATATATATATATAAATATACAAGGTAAGAAATGTGCACATTTAACAGGCAGCTATTACTACAAGTATGGCCATTCACTTAGTTTGTACTCAGATTCACAGAGCTAAGGCACGGTTAGATTACCTACTGGCATCTTGTATGTTTTAGATTGAATCTTGGATGTTGTCAGCACTTCAGCAGCTTGTGCACTAAAATACAATACAGGATGTTATTAAAGAGATGTATCACCCATTACTTGTTTCATGGGCTGCATTTTGTTCATTGCTTTGCCATTTTTGTTCTAAGTGCTTTGAAGAAGAACATTTCCTTTTTGCCTTTGGTCTTGTGTTGAGAGACTCTTAAAAAGAGATTGGCATTTAAGAGAAAGTAGAGTCAAAGAATATTACCTTGCCTACCCAGATAAGAAGTGGGAGCATCATCACAGAGAACTTGGCACAAGTGATGATGAAACACAATGTTTTCATCTGCACACTTCTAAGGTGAAGATTTGAATATGTCTTTCCAGCATGAGGCAAACATTGCATTCTGCTCCTTTGGTTACTGGTTCAAGGCTGTTTTCTTCATTAAAGATTTTGCTCTTAATGTCTTTGCCCTACTTGGCTTTTTAAAGAAAATTTAATTTAAAGGAAACTGTCCTCAAGGATTTCAAACATAATTTTCTGCCTGGGGAACTTGTGATTCACCAGAGTGAAGACACCAGAGTCTTCAAGCTGGCCAAAGAAAACAAGAGAAGGCATGTGGCCTACATGAAGTAGAACCCAATTACTGGAACAAAGAAACTGGCAAATCCAGGTGCCCAAATCTGTTGAAGAAACTCCTAATGTGAATAATTGCCTAGACTTTTGCTAAAACACCTTTTCCATGTTGGAGGTCAACCAGGCAGCCCAACTCCTACTTTCTGCCTGTTACAAATGTACCTTTTTGCAGAATGGTTTTTCCCAGTTACATTTTCCTCAGCTTTTCAGTGGTGAGATTTAATTCAGCTTCCACCAGGCATTGGAAGGAGGGTCTTTGAACACCTGAGGCAATCCTCATCCAGTGCCCTGTTTCAGTTCATTAATGTGAATCTGTTTTGTACTTCTGAGAGAGAAGAAATGTGTTCTCATATGAGGTAGTTTTGTATTCCCAGGTGAGCTTTTGAGAAGCTTCCAGCATCCACAAAGTAAGCAATGTATAATGTGGATAGCTGAAGCCACTTCTCCTTAGTTTCCCACACCAGATCATAACATAGCCTATCCCTAAAATTCATGACTGAGTCTTCCTCATTGTCTTGAAAGCTGCACATCTAATTTAGGAGATCAATGCATGCTTTACAGCATTTTTACTTGTAGATCTAAATGCAATTACATGTAAGAAATGTGCTTAACTAATAATTGCAGTAAAGCCCATATACAGATCTTACATTTAGCTGATAACAGATGTAATTATACATTTGTGTGTTTTATAGGTCAGGGCTTTCTACTTCAGTTCCAAATTAGGAATATTTAATGAATTTTAAAACTATACACTGACAAATGAGAAGTTTGCTGCCATGGGGAAAAATACACCTGAGCTTTACTACTCTTTGCTGCTGTCACCCCTCAGGAACTTTATTTTTTTTTTACCCTTTACTGCAGCTAGACAAGCAGGGGTACTTGAGTGGGGCTAGAAAATTGTTTTGGAGCTGAAGGGTGCATTGCAATGTTATGTATAGTTTGTAAAAGTGTAGGAGATGAAAGGCAGCTGGGCTTCTTGGAATAATATTTTCAGTTTGCTCCCTCTGTTGACAATTTGTTGTGTATAAGCACTTTCAGTTTGGCTATCTAGAGCTAGTTCTAAAGACTCAGGTGATTTAGTTATGTAAACCTGGTCTGTCATAGGGTCAGGTAAACTAAATTTTGCTCCCAGTGACTCAATGGAAAGATTTTTCTGGATCCCTATAATCTGTTTGGTCAGAAGTCTCCTGTTATTCTAAATTTAATCAGCTTCCATTGGATCACTCATTGGTGTAAATAAGATTTCCCTTTACTAAAAATCTACCTACATAATATAATTTCATAATCTTACCTGTTTTATTCTGAAATGGGTACAACACCTCATCAAAAGAAGCAAGATGAGTTTGCATTTTGCTTTTCATTCCTCTCCTCACTTTTCTAGCAATGGTGAAGGAGGGAAGGCTTTTCTTCCACACTGGTGAGGGCAGAGAGTATGATCTATTCTCTTTCCCTGTCATAGGAGACCGGGAGACTTCTAAGACATTCTGTCATAAAAATGACAGCTGCCTTTCTTCTTTCTTCATGATCAGCAAGCCTCTTTCTCCTCACCAGAGACTAGATATTTGTATGAAATGTTGTGTTGGGACTGTGGGAACAAGACCTGTAAGAACAGGGGTGGTCTCTGGCAATTGTGACCTGCCCTACCTTTGTATATACATCTACCTCGTCTGCAGTGTCCACAGAGTAAGAAAACAATCAGTTTTCACTCATTTTGTTCTTCTGGATGGGCTAGTGCTCTGTACAACTGCAGAATGCAAGGAGAAATTCAGCAGCATCTGGGAACTGGGGGTTACATGCACCTTCTTCCTGTGAAACAATCCTCCTTCTTATTGCAGTGACATATCAAAGATGAAAATGTAATTATTTCAGTGTAAATTTTTGCTGGTTTGTTCACTTTTATTGAGGAACTCTGAAGGCATGTTAATCTCAAGACAGCAAAATGAAAAGACTTTGACTTATAATTTCTGTAAGTTTCAGGAATCACAACTGAAAGAGCCATAACATTTGTTCCTAAATACTACAGTGGAACCTCATGAATTTAGGCATTTGGGGACTAAGATCTGTCCATCAGATATTTAATGCTTTGTGCCATTTACAGCATGATGGGTAGGTGGGTTTTGGTGGGTGTTCTTCAAAAATAATATGTTTAATAGGAGGAAATGAGCTATTTGGTAGAAAACAACACAGGAATTATAATTAATTTGAAAAAGTATGTGCAAATATAGGCATTGTTCAGAGGGCACCACTAGCATAAGCAGTATATTCTTGCATTCAGCTAACTGAGGGGTGTGTGCAGGCTGGTGAGATCTGAGGCAATGATTCTCTTGCCAAACCCAGGAACATGAGAAGAGCACTGAAATCACCAGGCCAAATTCTACCTCAGGTTCATGTGTTCAGCTCTTGCTTACTATAACTTCAGATATGTTTCTGTATCTGCAGATATTCTTTGACAGGCATACGAGGAATTTTGTATAATCTTGCTGTGAAGTCCTTGGATGCTCATAAGGAACTCACTTCATATTTACAGCCTCATCCTACTCTTTTATACTTCAGTAAAAGCAAGATTCAAGATTTTCTCATAGCCCTAATCCAGCAAATTACTTCAATGTGAACCTAATTTTATCCAAGGAGCCAAAACTCACTTTAATAATAATTACCTTTCTTTCTTTTTTTTTTTTTTTCCCCAGCAAGCAAAGCCAGTTTGCAAGTACTGTGTACAGAAGGACACTAGCTAGGAATAAATGTCCTCTAAGTAATACCTTCTTTAAAATACTTATTTCTTTTTGTGTGGTATTGCCATTAAAGGTCCAGATTTCCTGGTATAGCTAGAAATTTCATGTCTGGTATGAAAAGTAGTTTTATAGGTTTCATAGGGATGAGGTAAAACTAACTGTTTTAAAAGGAGCATTAAGTACAAGGTGACATGTTTAAATTGCCCTAGACATGTTAAATAAAAAGATTTTTTTTGAATGTGCAACATAAAAATTGTAGAGGTTAAACTTGTAGGTGCAGTCTTTTTATCATAAGCATTGTAAAACTCACAGAATTCACATGCAGTAAAAACCATTTTCCTTTTTACCTATAATATATTTCCCCTTTATAGTAATTCAATTTAACTGTTGGCTAACCAAGGAATGACCTTCCCAAAATAAATCACTTTTCATGCTTTTCGGTGTTCATTAATCTGATGTTATTGTAATATAAAGGAAATTATTGAATTTTAACATTTTAAACATATTTGAAATCGATGCACAGAAAAGTTAATGGTAGTGGTACGTGTTTGCTGTCTTCATGGTGATAACGCCAACTTGGTGATTTTTATCTCAACTTTTGCTGACTGGAGTTGATTTCTTATTAAAAGGGCAAAGATAAGTCACTTTAACTCAACAAAAAATCAGTTTCTTATTATAGGCCTAGTAAACCTCAGCATTGTAGGGGAAGTTTTTGTATAGCATGATTTTATCTATCAAATAAGCCTTCACAAATGTCAAGGATTCATCCAATTTAAACTTACTGGATAAAAGAGATCTGTTTTCCCTAATTACTTGAAAAGTACCTAGCAGTAATAGGATAAGACAGCATAGGTGACTAGCCAATTACTTAGTTTAAGCTATTTACATCAATCCATATGCTATAAATTATGTCTAAACCCTCCTGCACTTCTGGAAAAGTGAATAAAATCATATAAGTTTATTTTGAATACAAGATCAGATATGGTATGCTGAGTGACACTTAAAAAGAATGAAACTGTAACCGTAGCTTATTTTCTGAAGCAATCTTGACACTAATGCTAAATTACAGCTTGGAAACATCTAGCATTTTTACCTTTATAAGAAAAGGCTTTTTACATATTTAACATAATTCTAGGGAAAATATACTGGAATTATGTATAAATATATGTACACTGTAACCAAAGGGCATTTATAGTCCCCAGTAGAATACTTACAACAATTTTATTGCCATTTGGTGTCATTTTCTAACAGATATAAAATACAGCCAGTAAACAAACTAGACTTTAGATTTAAGCTGACAGCTGTTCCTTCAGAAGCAATATTCAGATATTTAATCTTAAGAATACTGAATATTTTACAATTGTTTGAGCAAACTATACTTCTAGCATGTGAAGGACTGCATGCTTTTATATACAGTTCTTGGATCTGATAATGACACTAAAAAACAACCTTAGAATAATCTACACATTTGTTGCTCTCTTATATTCCCTGGGCAAATCAACAAATTGCTTCATGTTTTATTCTTAATTCCACAAATTCTTTTTTTTTATACACAGTGTTGCTATGAATATTGGGCCCTATTTTTTTTTCCTGTGTGCATAAGCCATGCAGTTGACTCCAGCACAGTTTATACATGGATGTGAGTGCAGCTTTTTCTGGCCTTAATTTCATTAAAGCAACAAATTCGCCTATTTACTGCAAAAGCCCCATGTGGTATTTTCATGAAGAGTCTCACTTCAGTGGTCACTAAAGGTCTATGGAGGAGAGAAAGAGGGAGGATTGCTCCAGATCAATACCTGAGGTTGGTGCCCATCCTCATGACTTCATCCTCATCTCACCAGACACTGGAAGGGAACAGCACAGCTCTGGCTTTTGTGTGAGGATGTTCTGGCTGGGACAGAGGCTGGGCAAAGGTAATTACTTGGTGTAAACTGACCCACTTTGGATGGCTTCAGCAGCTTCATGCCAGGTCATCCACAAACATGGCCTATTCAAACCAACCATGACTTGATTTCCTGGAAGTCCCTATAAAAGCAGGGATTAACAGGAGAGGTTTGTCCCACAGAAGAGTGATTAAGGCATGTAGGTGTGTACATACTTGTGGGGTGAATAGGCTTTACCACATGCTGCCAGCCTAATTCTGAGATTTAATCTTGTCCCGTTAAAAACGCAATATATTTTGCAACTGCATTCAATGGGAGCATGATCTCTCTCAACATGCATTGAGGTTCAGTTGGGAATCATACATTTTACCAGCTCAGCTAAGGGATACTCCCATGGACAAAGGCAATTGGATCAGTATATCCTGCAAACTTACAGCCCTTTTGTCCAGGGTTGTGGCACAAGTTTCACCTCAAATAAAAAGTAAACCAGACTGTTTTAAGTTATTGCTACCAGTATATATCTCTCCTTTAATGTTATAATTATATTCAAGGTAATCAGTTTAAGAAAGAAAGTAGTTGTCCAGGCAGCTCTTTTCATCTCACTGAAAATATGAAAATAAGGAAAAGAGATTTCCTGGAGAAATCTTGTGCTTGTATGCTTTGTTCTGAAACTGATCCAGCCCATCTCACATGTGTCATGTAAACCCTGTCCTGAAATGGACCCAGTCTGTTGCTCCTTGCCCTAGTGGTGGGTAAGCCAATCCCTCTGCTGCAGGCGAAGTGTATGAGCATGTGTCTCAGCTGAGCAGGAGTTATTTCTCCATATCTTCTGTTTCAGGTTGTTTCCATGTGAAGTAAAAGATTAGGTCCTTGCCTTTTTTCAGTAAATTGTGGTATAGTTTTAAATGGAAGCTGTGTCTATTAACTGAGAATCTGTGGTCAGGACTACGTTGCAACAGGATGGAAATGCAGGAGGCAGCCTTGCAGCATGTGGTCATTTCCACCCTCCCTGGTGTTCTACAAATCTCAGATTTGATATACTCTGTACCCCAGAAAGTCATAGAGTCATGTGGAAAAAGATGTCTTTCCTCCAAATGGCCATGTCCTGCTTATCCATGCTGCTGTCTGTGCTCTGATAGGAGGAACAGGAAAGAAATGAGACAGTTCCACTGCTGGACATTTTTAGCAGGACTCATTGGCTTTCAGAGAACTAAAAAATTACTGAAATACCAGAACTACAGCATTATAGTCTTGTTCTGTATATTAATATTCAATTTTAAATTATACTGGCATCTTTTTTGCTTGCAGAGAATGTGCGGTGAGGCTCAAGGGTTGCCTACCTAATCAACACATACACAAATATATTGTGCTAATGGAAATTTTAATTTCTTTTTTCTTGGGGTTCTGAAGAATTAGAACTCTTTCCCTCAGTTGCAGAAGGAGTGGCAGCAAGTTCAAGCACAACCATTCAGTCTGAGCCAGTGCTCAAGGGAAAAATGCTGCCATCACTCTCTAGTTGTATTAGCAAACAGCAGTGAGGATAATGAAGGGGTACTTTAAAAGCGTTATTTTGTATTAAAAAAATACATCTTTTAGTTTCAACTCACTTTAAACACCAAGATTTGCTGTATTTTTAGTGATTTTCAGAACAATTTTATGCTGAAAGGGCAGAGCCACTGATTGTTGCAGAAGGTATTTTGTGCTTTTAAACACTTACAATCTTTATTCATCTATCACAGTTTTACCTGAATCAGCAGTAAAATCTCTGAAGTCAAAGGATAATTGCCAAAACAGCATTAACTTACTTCATCTGAATAAAAAAATAACCTTTGAAAAAGTACCTTGCAGCTACACAGATTGACAAAATGCATCAATTATATTTTTGCTCACTTTATAATTACACTGCAGTAAGTGCACAGTGAACTTTACTACATGGTTGATTAACCATAAGGTTACTGCTATTAAGTCACTCTCAGAAACAACAACTTGGACTTTAATTTAAGAACATAACTCTGCACAACATCTGATCAAGTTTAAAAATCTGACATATCTATACAAGCTTCAATTTGAAGTTCACAAGTAAATGATGGCACTTTAAATGTAGCAAAGGGTTCCTATTGCTTCAGTCAGACATGCTGGGTATGTGAACAATCAGGTTTGGAAGAGCTCTTGGTATGTGTTAACCAGCACCAAAGGAAAGGCTTTTCCAGTGAACTCTGAATATCCCCTGTATCCTCGTTTTTCTTGCATAGAAACAAGTCTTATGAAGAGCAGGGGAGGGAGCTGGGGTTGTGTAGCCTGGAGAAACAGAGAAAAGGGGTGATCTTACCACACTACAACTGCTTGAAAGGAGGTTGTGTCCAGGTGGAGGTTGGTTCCTTCTGCCAAGTAACAAGCAACAGGACAAGAGGAAATGGATTGGATATTCGGAAAAATTTCTGGAAGGGTTTTCAAGCACTGGAAAAGGCTGTCCAGAAAAATAGTTAAGTCCCTGGAGGCATTTAAAAGACGTGGGCATGGCACTTGAGAACATGGTTTAGTGGTGGACTTGGTGGACAGCTTATGGCTGTACCAAATGGTCCTGAAGGTCTTTTCCAAATCTACCTAAATGATTCTAAAAGCTTTTGGGGAATTATGGTTGCAACTCCAGGTATACACTGATGATATTTCCACGTATTTTTTTCAGATTATTGCAACTGGAAAAATATTTCTGTTTCTGTTAGCTCACTGACACTGTAGGCCTGTCTCCTGTCTTCTTGACTTTGTATAATGCAAAAGTGTTGCTATGAAGTCCTACCATGATGTTGTATCTGTTTTTGACCTGCCCTGATATGTGTTTATGCCATGAGAGAAACAGCTTTAGACAACCTAAAACTGAACTATCACTTAGTTTGAAAGAATAAAACTTAAAATAAAGTAGCAGCTGTTCTGTGAGAAGAAAGAATAGCCTGGTACAGAGAAACCTGCCTAGGATGTAGGATGCACAACACCCCTCCAGTATTTAGTCTCAACTTTTTATGTGAGGTGGTGCATACTTACTATGTTGCCTGTTTCCCTCTGTTCCTGGGGTAGCAGCAGACAGAAAATAAGAATATAAAAAAAAATACAATAGAAATTACTGACTATTCCCTTACATGTACCTGTGTTTGGAAAATTTATTATAGCTGTGCTAAACTAGATTGAGAATAGTAAAATTCTTTAAAATATTACTAGATGACTGGCTCAACCTGCTTTTTCATGCTAACATTTGAGTAACAGCAGCTAGACAGAGCTGAGCTCAGTTACTTCTCATTATCTGAAATCTGATTTCTGTTCAAATTCTTCAGAGCAAAATTTCTCTTTTATGGGCACTCCAAAATATGAAAACAGTTGGAGTCAGGGCATTCTTGTGCAAAATGCCACCCACATGACACAAGCTGAGCAGCTGACATGTGATGTGGTAGCTACTAATGAAGAGAGCTGAGTGTGATGCAGTGCCTTGGCTTTATAACCAATTTCCAGTCCTATAACATCACCTCCTCATGGCCATGATTTCCTTCTCTGAGTGTATATTCTTTATTCATTCAAATCTTCTCCATGTGTCAAGAACATCATAAGGAGAAATTATGAAAAGCAACGAGTGTAAAAATCCCCATTCCATTGTTTTACTAAAGCATTTAGAGTGAGAAAAATTAGGTGAATTCACATTTCACATATGTTTAAATTGTTAATCTCACTGCTCTATCTGTATTAGTGAATACATTTACAGTAAGTTTTACTTTATAATATTTTGGCAGAACTGTTAGAAAAATTGTCATAAGCCCAGGAGTGGAACTGAACCATGAAAGCTAAACTGTAAGCTTCTGCAAAGCTGGGTTATTAGTATGACAGAATAGAATTTCACACACACAAAAGCTTCTAAGCTGTGATATTTTGAAAGCAAGAAGAGAGGGATGGGGAAGGGTAATCAAAGTCATCTATGTTCTCTCTGATACTTCACTGAATGCTGCCATAATAATATGTTGGTTTTGTCTGTTCTGTTTTTCAGGCATTTGGTGATGTTGGTGAGGAAAGCCTTTTGTGTAAAGTGAGCACAGACCAGGAGCGTAAAAGGGAAAAGGACAGTGTGCTGGGTGCATCTACATGTATCAAGCTGAGGGAGAGGAAAAAGAGTACAGCAAGGTGGAAAGGTATTATTTTCAATTTCTATACCTAGATGAAAAACCTAAAAATCCTGATACCTAAGCATAAAATGTTGGGAGGGGTAGAAAAAAGCAAATAATTTTAGAACAGTTTCTTTTGGGAAAGCTAAGGTGTGATCAGTGACAGCTGAAATTTCACAGTTGTGTTTTCCAATGTGTCTTGATCCCTGGGTAGTTTCATCAGCTGTTGCAAGAATCCTGAAGTGCTGTCCTTTACCCAAACACTGTCGCACTTTTCATTCAGAATCCTAATGCAGTAATGCAATCCAGAGTGATCTAACTTAGGCAAGCATTTAAATTATGTTGAGGGCAGTCTTAAATCAGTTATTGTGTATATATATATATATATATATATTTAGGTATGTGTCCAGACATATTGGACTAAATGCAAAAGTCCAAATCTCTCAGACTTGTATTGTGTTTCCCACCGTGCATTGAGAGCCACTGGCCCCCTCACTGTGCCTAGGGAAGTACATGCAGGGTGGAACATCTGTGTCAAGTTTCCAGTGAAGTTGCTCCTGACCAAAGGTAGTATCAGGGTGTTTGATGACAGAGTGCTACAGAATGTGCTGGGTGTCCTTAGGCATCACTGTTATTATGAGATATCAGTTTCCTCATGTTGCCTATCAAAGCTCGTTGTAGCTGACTTCACAAAGGAGTCCTATCACTGTTGGTTTTCCAATGCCCTTTAAGGAGTAAAATTCAGTCAAAAGCACCTTGTGTTGCTTTTAAATTTACAGTAATCTTATTTGCTAACAGAAAAACTTTGGAAAGTTCACATGAGCACAAAAGACACTTTATTTTTTAGGGAACCTGGTAAATTTAGTGTATGGGCTCTTGCTCTATATCCCTTTTGTTTGGGGAGGGAGGTCATACATTATTGCTGGTGTATTTGCATCATGTCTTTCTCTACATCCTTTATTCTAATCTTCAGGAAATCGCATTGTCCCTGACAAGAGCTACTTTCTGCAGTAACACATGGCCTGTGGAGTTGTTTACATCGTGATCCACATCCATGGTATGGCTACTGTCTGATGGGATTTATGTTTCTGATGGCTGCATTTCTGCCCATGCAGTGCTGTCCTGCGAATGCTCCCTTCACAGCTCTTCTGTGGCTTCAACAAGCTGTGCAGTGTGGTGAATTCACAGGATCAGATCACAGACTGGATCATGAAAACATAATTATTTCATGTGACTTTTTCTCCCTTCACAGTTGTGGGACACTGCTAGATTTCTCAGGTTTGCTTGTTTCTCCTTTTTCAGCTTTGCTTGTGCATGTTAGCTGCGGTGGAGAAAATGTTGCTGATTTGTCTTTCAGGTTTCATGACTAAAAAATTAACAATTTTCAGTAATTATTCCAAGCACAATGCTATTGTAATTGCAAGACTGTGAGAACACCCAGAAGAGGAGCAATGATGACTTCATCCACCAGTTAGCCAAATCCCAACATGCTGCAAAACTTACAAGATCCGAGAAACCATTTTTTCTGAAGCATTTGTGGTGGCCATATCCTGCTTTCCTGTGAGCTACAGCAGCTTAAAGCATCCTGGAGTTTATGTTCATGCTTTCTTAGAAGTATTGAAGTTAGAACCAGTCAGTTCTCTTTAGTTAGAACCAGTCAGTGCATATTCTATTTGCCTCCATACAAATGTTTCAGAAATTGTCCATGCCGCAAAGGCAAGAACTATGAGAGACAACAGAAGAGGGTGGGAAGGGAAACACAGGCAAGAAAGATGAAATAATTTGTGCAAGGCCATCTAAGTCAGAGACAAATAGGAGAAATACAGGGCAAACTGCCAGCATCCTGATTCAGTCTTCCCTTTTTGTCCTGAAAATGAAGCTAGAAACTGGAAGAAACTTACCTTACTGCTATTTTGAATAGTTTATGTAGAATTCTGTAGTCAAGGTAGTAATCAGTGACATTTTTTTAGCATGTTATGATTTTCTGGTGTCTCCTTGTTCACACTGATATGGTAAAAGTTTTTTCAGATGCATTTATCTTTGTAAGATCTTACTCAGTATTTTGAGCATCATTGATTAATAGCACTACTTAAATCTATAGTTCTCATCCACCTGCATAAACATTAAATTACATTAGGTAGTAACCTAAAGGTTTAAATGTCACTTCTGAGCACAGTTTTAGTTTGGGAATACAAGGTTTGGTTTCCACCTTGTTACTTGGTTTTTTTTTCTTTTTTTTTCCAGTTTATTTGTGTGGGTGTGCATATGTCTATGGATATTTTATGGCTTATGCCCAGGCAGAAATGGTGTTAAAAAACTTCTGAATATCTACAAGAATTGATGTGGTTTTTGTGGCTTTTTTTTGCATAAGATATTACTTGGATTACTACTCTCTGTCATAACTGGAATAAAATTGCCTTTTAATGTTTGCTTTGCCTGTTGACACTTTAAACTTTTCTACATAACTTTGGAAAAGAAACTAGCTGAAGAGAAACCACCCAGTAACCTATTGCAGTTTCTGGGTGACAGTACCAAGATGCTTTGGGCAGTATCTTACTATGTGCATCTTCCTGGCCTCGGTTTTGCCTTTCAGCATGACTGACTATAATGGTAAAATCCCTTTGGCCAATATTATACCCTGAGTTTCTCACCACTGAGTTAAGATATCCCAGTCTGGTTCTGTGAGGTTTTAACTTTGGTGTTCATAATACAGTGTTGGAATTTAGTCTGATGGTGGACTGACTTTATGTGTGGAACCACCATAGCTTAAGTTCTGATAGGACTGTGTTGATTTTTCTGACAAATGTGGATCTAGTACTGAAACTTTGTTCAGCATGAAGGACTTGACTGACCACTTTTATTCCTCCAGTTATATTGGAATGTCTCCACTGACTTTCATTTGATATAGGATGTAAAATTCTGTACATTACATATTTGTGAAAGTTGAATTTAAGATATGTTTAAATATTAGGCAAATTTACCTTATTTTTTTAATGTAGCATCCTACCTATTAATTTTGTTTTGATTACTTGCATCTTATGAGTTTCCATGTTTGTTGGTCAATGTGCAGTGGGTGGCGTTGGCTTTGAAATTGTTTTCTGAAGTGCTCTTATCCGCAGCATCATCCATAATGCTCAGTTGTAGTTGGATACTAATTGCCTGTCTTTGCAGTGTTCCTTTGCAACAATTTTCTCCTGTGTAGCTATATATATGTAGTCATTACTGAAAAGTGTAAATAAAGAATCCTTTTAGTGGTGTAGTTTCCCTGGGTACCTACTGTGCTCTTATTATCTAAAACATACTCCCCATCTGTAGTTCTGTTCTATTAAAGGATAAAGACATAACTATGAATTAAAAATTAAAATGCTTGTTGTAGATTGGAGA
The DNA here is from genome assembly GCF_028769735.1 of Zonotrichia leucophrys gambelii. Taxonomy (NCBI): domain Eukaryota; kingdom Metazoa; phylum Chordata; class Aves; order Passeriformes; family Passerellidae; genus Zonotrichia; species Zonotrichia leucophrys. The sequence continues at coordinate 66,508,417 of NC_088171.1, forward strand.
GCAGGATCTATTAGAATATATCTGGTGCTAGGCTTCCAGTACAGTAGATAGATTACACTGAGCACCAGTTAAGCAAGGGGATGAAAAATGAGTGATTTTCATCATTCAGTTAAATATAGTGCTAAGTGGTATGTGCTAGCATTAAAAGCAAATTACTTAGCACTTCACCAATCACAGCATGAGAGCATTCCATTGGAAACAGTATTTTCAGTGATGCTCAGTCCTCAGTTTTATTAAATAAATCCACTGTTAATGCTTAAGGAAGCAGTAGAAGACATATTGCTATGATAATAAAAAGATTGAAAATGTAAAAATAAAGAGAAGCAGTACCTCATTTTAATAAATGTGCTAAGAAATCCTCCCTCTCTCTTAACAACAAAACTCCAAAGTGCTGGTAGATCTATAATTTCCTGTACTTTCTTTAGGTCTCTTCCTTCCTTCCTAATGAATATGACCTTTCCTTTTTTTTCCTTCTTTATAATGACATCTTTTTTTCTCATAAATCTGCTGCCGTGTCACTGAACATTTTGATGAGCTTCTCTGATTCCCTCTTATATCTCCTTGATAGGATATTATTATCCAGTAATCTAAAGATGGGGAGCCTGATCCTCAGCAAAAGTACTTTTTGGCTGCTCGGTTAAAGACAGTGGAGATGTGAGAATTTACAGCACAAGAGGTTTTGACGTGGTTTTTGGCTGCCTTTATATCATGTAGCAACATTTTTCCTCCACAGCAATGAGCATTGGAAGACACTCAGATCTGTTGTCTGAACACATGGAAGATGTGAATAGTCATAAACCTTTCTGAGTCTCAAACCATTCCTAAGCCACTGCCGCCTCCCAAACAGGAGTCAGGAACTACACAAAAAAAATTCTTGGGAATGACACATACAGGAGATGGTCCAAGGTCTGAGCCACAGATCGATCTTCACCAGCTAAATCAAATGTTAGAAGGACATAAAATTACAGTTCAGCTGTAAAAATTACAGGGTCAATGAGCCTACACATGAAGCTATTTTGAGTCCTTCATTTTCCCTGTAGTGACATCTTTGGGGAATCCTGTTCTGAGTTTTCTCTCACAACTAGTTTTGAGGGCTGTTTTCTTTGTGTTTGGCTGACATGGAGTCCATTTCCTTGTGGCAGTTCTCACAGCGCTGTTCTTTCCACGGGCAGCTGGAAAGGTGCTGCTTTGCAATGCCGGTGCCATTGCTGGGGCATGCTCGCACTCTTTCTCCAACATCCTCCTCCTCACCTGCAGGCGGGGCATGGGCAACAATTTGGGTGAGGACACAGCCAAGACTAAAACATTGACATTGACATTTTGGTCCAAGAGACCAAAAGGATGTTCCAGATATTCCATACCCTATGGCACCTGCTCAGCAATAACTGCTAACAGAAAGCAGGACAAAAGGGCGGCATTCGGTATTTATGACATTTGTGTTTTGGAGAAACCGCTGCAAATACCAAAGCTCTGTTTCCTGAGAAGTGGCCAGGCGTTGCCTGCTGATGGGAAGTAGGGAATAAATTCCTTGTTTTCCTTTGCTGGCAATTTATCAAGCTGCCTTTATCTTGACCCATAAGGGATTTTTCTGTTTTATCTTCTCCTCCCCCCCGCTCCCTGCTGTGGAGAAGAGTGATAGAGCAGCTTGGTGGGCATCTGATGTCCAGTCAAGGTCAACTCACGGATAAAGAGAAACATGTAAGAAGTGATGTAGTTCATCTCTTTTTAGTACAAATGTTGACTGGAGGTGTTTTAGTTTTCTTGTGGCCCTAAGTTTCTGGGGTTCTACAGAAATTATGTGATCTTCTCAAAACAGGTACACTTTCCACTGTTGCTTAATGTGTGCTTAATGTTTTAGTGAAGTCAGTGTATTCTACTACATCAGAAGTCTTTTTTGTTGATAGTGTAGGATAATGATATTAGACCTGAAAGAAATATTTTGCAAAATCTAGACCTATTTCAAAAAGTTTCCTTGTGAAAAGTCTCCTTTAAAAAAAAAAAATTTAAAAAGCAAGGCATTTAAGCAATGCTTTCTTCCTTTCATGAAGTAGACTTTTTATTCTCATTTCCCTGTCTTTTTTACTAAAATATAGACTCCAAAATTGGCCTTTCCCCCTGCCCTGTTTTACTAGAGCTTTATTCAAAGTACTTCTTTAAGCCTTAGCAGGTTTTCTTTTTTTTTTTTTTTTTTTAACCAATAGAACATTTCCTTCTCAAAATATTTGAGAACATGATATTTAACTTAGATTTCAAAACATGGAATTGCTTTTTTCATTTTCCTGGCTGGCATATAATGGTTCTGATGCATCTTTCCTGGTATGCCAATCCTGTCATATACGCTAATATGAAATAATGACACAAGGTTGACTTAACTAGACATAATAGGGCATTTTTCTGAAACATTCTGTTTGGGAGGTATATGCACAGACCTTACTACTTGTTAATGAAATTGGAAAACTTCTTCATCTGAACTATGACATATATTTATAATAGCCTCCTACTCCAAAGGCATGGAGTCTTTACACAATAAAATAATAAAAATTTTTCAAAAAGGATTTTTAAAAATCTTCATGTTTAAAATGAATTTTAAAACTTCACCATTCACAGTAAATTTGGAGCAGCAACATCTATGATTGTGTCTAAAATCACTGCAAGAATATGCTTGTATATGTGTGCTCATGTACAGAATGAGAGCGGGACAGATTTCAGTGGCAAGGCTCTGTATTTTAAATCTTTCCAAAGTTTTTTTCTGTTGTTGATGCTGTTTCAGTCTTTATTTTCTGTCTTGAATTAAAAAATAGCTGTTTGAAGGCTTTTGTGTTTTTTTCCAGATATTATCTGTGAATTTATTAGAGAGCCTCTGAATGTCAGAGAACATGCTTTACTTTTTTCATAATATATTTCAAATTAGAGATGAAAAAACCAAAAATCTTTAATGGTCTCATCACACGACTTTTTCACTAACAAGTGGTGGACAGGAATGGGTTGTAGCCCCCGATTCCCCTCTGCTCCCTCCTCTCCCTCTGCACTTTTATAAGCATTGAAAAACTTACGATGTTACAATGACCCACCAGCATCTCTTAAATGCTGATTTTCCTTATGAACCAGTGACCTCATGCATGTGTATCTACCTTATCAGGGACACAACATTTTATCTGAGTCTGGGCTTGAGTGTATAAACTAAGGGCTTGTCTCTGCCCCTCTGACAGGCTGAAGGATTTTAGAAGGGATGTCAAAAGAGCCAATACAGGCATGGCTATGTCCAAAAGGAAAATAGTGTGCACAGACTAAGATGTTGCATTCAGGTTGCTAATTTCTGGCTTTCCTCTTCTACCCTTGCTGTTGTTGTGGACACGCTCTCCTTTGAGCACAGCTGTGCAACCTGAAGAGATCATCTACAGCTGCTTTTTCATGCAGGAGAAGCTCCCATGGGAGCTTTCCCTCACCCATTTCAGATTGAGCAGCAAATACCTTCTGCTCCAGCTGCTCAAGCCTCACGGGACCATGTTTAGCCAAAGCAGGTGAGAAAGCATTCACATGAGCAGCTCTGATAGCTGTTCTGAGTGCAGTCATCTCTCTGAGAAAGGTGGTGAGGACAGGTGGGAGTGATGAGTTGTTCCCTCACCCAATACAACTGAGACTGAAGTGAATTTCTGACCTCTATGTGTGTTTAAAGGTTTATTTGGAAGTCCTGTGTTTCTTATTTGATTATGAATGTTGTGAGTCCTTGAGGTAGGAGTCCTTACCAACAGCCTACTGGCTGGGGATGAAACATGGACTTTAGCACACATTTTAGACAGAGATGAAACAGAAAGCAGGAAGTGTGTGCATCTTACATTACATAAAATGTAATTTATGAAGTTTTTTTATTATTATCATCATTATCCTTTCAATTATATACTCTGCTGCTAGGAAACTCAACCTGTGCCACTCACATACCTTGGGGTAAGAATAGCGCTAAAATGGGAGTTGCCAACCAGCTTCAGACTCATCAACACTGAATAAGGATTGGAAGCCTCTGCATGTTCCCTGAACACAGTGGGCATCAGCCTTCAGAAGCAAATAGGGTAACGGTTTGCTGTTTAGAGTGCCAGCAGCTCTGTGAAGCTGTGCAAAATTCTGTGTGCTGGATAAGGAGTCGCAATCACTCTGCAGGCTGCAGACTTCCAAAGCCCACTTGACTGGGCCACACGCAGTCCCAGATTTTATACTCCTGAGTAGGATGAAATAAAAAGATGCTGAGATAGATACTGCTTTGAGTGAGGGATCCAGTGAGAGAACTTCTCAAGGCTTCTGATCAGATGGGACATGAAGAGGAGAGAAAAGGAGCTTCCTACAAGGTCAGAGCTTTGTCAGCGAATGCTGCAGTGTTTCCACTAGCTCTCAGAAAGGAGAGTGATTTGCCTGGGTAATTAGGTCAGGGCTGTAGTAGTTTGGCCTCCTTTTATCCTTGTTATGTGGATAACTCGGATTTAGTTTTTCTTCTCCACAGACTCAGCAGTACAATTTCAAAATTGACATGGTGCTTATCAGAAGTTAGTAATTGGATAGTGCAACCCATTTGTTTGATAAAGCTGAACAGTTCATTTTTGGCTTCTAAAAGCTAATAGGCATTGTTCCTTCTTTGACATTTGATTTTAATGGCTGTAATGTTGCTCCTGTCTCAACAGCTATATGTCTGGGTGTTTTCCTTGACTCCATGCTTCCTCTGCAGGCTTCAGGAGACTGTTTTTAACACTTTAGCTTCCAGAGTAGCTTCCTCACTCCTCCATATGCTGCTGTATCTTGTAGAGCTGGCAAAGGCAACGTGCTAGGATTCAGGGGTGGATTAAAGCTGAAGGCAGAGGGACAGGTTTTCCCATGCCTGCATTGCTCTAGTTTATTTAGAAATGGTGTATTCATAAAAAATCCCCAAACCCCAAATACTCTCTGTTACAGTTTTGCACCAGCATGATTCCTAACCACCAGAAAAGATGGTTAGGTGAGGGAAAACCTAGATACAAAAGGGATGTGTAAAACTCCTTTGACTCACTTGGCACTAAATGGACTTTTGTGAAGTATCACTTTTGTTACTATAGGACTGGGATATTGCAGCTCCTTTTTCTTTGGCCTTCGAGCAAAATCAATTCATGAACTATGCAACACTGCTTCAAGGCTCTTTTTATGAGACTAGACTAATCTACATATGGCATTGTCCCTACTTTATAGTCTTTTAATTGGCTACAAGTAGCTTACCATATTGATTGAAAAATTCTTCTTGTTACATTTAGGGCTATAGCTAATTATGATCTTTCTCCTCTCCTTGTCTTCTTGATTTGTAGTTCACATCTCCTTCTCAGGAGCTCACTCCTTTCTCTTTCAGCCTGTAGTCTCCTCTACTGGGTCTCATTCCCTCCCTGGTTTCATAAAACCTCATGGCTAAGCTGCTGGTGTTAGAAAGATACTGAATAAGATGAACCCGGGGCTCAATGGCAAATTCTGCTTTCCAAATAAATACTGGAAAGCTCTTGGTAGTATCATTATGTTATCTAAGATTGGTTGTTCAGAGAATATTTCAGTAGCAAACAAGAAAATATAAATTTTAAAAAAATCAACACTAAATATTTTGTTTATGGGGGCTAAAAGAGAGGTTACAGAGAAAAGGTCAGTTGGTAAGTAAAATGCATATTTCCTTCCAGGGAAATACAGTAGAATCCTTACTGAAAGGGCTGTTAAAAACAATTGTCACTCTTGATAACTGTAAATGTGTAGAAAAGTTAATTCATTCACTTATTGTTATGGAAGGAATACCAAAAGAAAATGCTATGATGAAGTATTATTTTCCAGAAATCTGACTATAGTAATTTCTCCTAGATGATGATCCAATGATCCATGAACTTATAACTCCTGCAAAAAATAAAAAGTGTTAAATATTGTGGAATATCCATCTTATTTTTAATGCTGTTGCATCAAATTGCTCTACAATACTCACTGCTGATGTAATCAATGGGGAATCCCTTTTAGCAAGAAAAATATGGATGGCATGGAACACTGTCATGAGTAAAGCTGATTGAAAAATTCTACTTGACACCCTGTGTCACAAACGGGGTGCAGAAGTTTTAGCATAATTCAGGAACTCAAAAGAGAGTTATTCCAAGATCTGGAAAATGCCATCACTCTCTTTGGAGTAAAATGTGTGAATTACTTTTATTGTTGCATTCCTTAGTATCCATATTTCCTTCTTCTGCACCTTATTTTACACATTTAATTTAAATGAGAGCAAATGTGTTCTTGCTGAATGTCATATACATGTTGTATATAACAGAACTATGATTAACTGTATGAATAATTACCAGTTGCAACTAAACAATTCAGATGGATAGTTTCATTAAGAAAACAACATGGGGTCATTATAAGGTTCTGGTCGCTGCCCCCAGTCTTAGAAAAAAAATATAGTTCTCTGAACCACCAATCTGAACTGGTGATAAAATATCCCAAGTAGGCTCACATTAAGCTGTATAATATGCAGGCTGCTTGATTTGTATTGAATATGTGTCTGGTGGCTGGAACCCACTGTAATGAACTAGCCCACAAATCACAGCTTAATGGGAATCTACTTATACATATTGCTTAATTAAAAGTTGTGAGCTTATTAACATGTGTCTTTGGCACTGAGCTTTGGGGATGTAATCTCTGTGCAAATAAGACTAGGTTGTAAAAGTTTTATAGATTGACAATGATATTAAATTCCATACCTTAATAACCCATCATTTTCTGAAAGTGTGGTTCCTATTCTGTATTTATTCAAAGCTGTGACAAATTGTTTGTTTGTAATCCTTTACTGTGTAGGACTTTGTGTGCTTGCTTTATTTCAAAAACAGTACTGCAAATGTCTCATCTAGCTCTGTCAATTTTTTTTGGGTGTTGCTAGCTTTTCTGGCTGGCATACAAGCTCAGAGAGTCTTTTTTTATTATAGAGGCACCCCATGGCACAACACTTTAGTTAGAATTGTGCCAGTGTTTCCATTATAAACCTCTGTTTTCATGGGTTTATAACTTTACTGTAAAAATTTGCTCCAGGCTCAAACTTGGACTAGGAGTTCCAAGAGTGGGAGGAAACATTTTTTAACAATTAGAACAAAAATCTGCAGTATGTTGCTCTTGGTTACATGACTTTCTTCATTCCTGTATGGCTAGTTTCAGAAACCCTTTTGTCCAACTTTTTGCTCAAATTTCTTTTTGGCTGAATCACATTTAGCTCAGCTAATTCCACTTCATGCTCATTACTGAATTGATATTACTTTAAAAGAAAAAAAAAAAAGCAATCTCTTGTAATGCTTTAAAAACATGACTTCCTTCTCTTTGGAAATATTTTTTTCAACCTACTTAGCTCCTTCCCTTAGACTTGGCAATTTCATGATGCTACATGGGGAAGAAGACTGGAGAAAATTGGTAAATGGAAATAGATGAGCTTTCAGAGGCTGTTGCAAGATTCTAGTGGTTTTCATGAATATCGCATGTGCCACAGCTGTCCTTTTGGAAGATAATCACACCTTTTTGCATTACACCCTCTGAATCACAGATATGTTAAAGAGCAAAGAAAATATAGCTCTATTCTCTTTAATTTTGGTGTCTTTCTCTTTGGGAACTTGGCTTGGGAAGAGCCTTGTTCCCTATCCCCTTGCCTCAATGTCCCACCAGAGAGCAGACCAGGTTTTCCCCAGCTGACCTCTTTGCCAAAAAAGGGTTAGGAGCCATTTCAAACAGATGTGCTTCTTCATGCAAGAAAGTTGTCTTCCTCACCAGAACCAAAATGGAACCTTCTCTCCTTGAAGAACTTGAAAGTGAGAAGTGAGGTCTTGAGTCTCCATGGAGGATGGAAAAATGGGAGTGAGATCAGTCTGAGGGAGCTGCTCTAAGCCTCATGATGTTTACCAGAGGTTTACACAGTTATTTTACCCTTGAGGAGACAGGAGGATGTGTGGTATACCTTTGTCTCTGTGCTTTACTATCATGCTGTCCCTAAAAACATACCTGGGGGACAAAGATGGATGGTTGTTCAAACAAGGAAGTGGATGGGCAGGATTCTGGTAAGGCAGAGCTGTCATATCTGACAGTCCGGGATCTGTGCATCTGTGTCTAGCCTGAGGTTTTTCTGCAGCAGCATTAAAACTGAGCAGTGCTGTCACATCTCTTCCACAGTGTAGTGTCACCAAACCAGGATGGTTACCAATCCTTGGAGATTGGCACTGAGAATCTTACATTTGAGATGCCCTACAAGAAGCATCTCCTCCACTCTTGTGTTCAGTTACTGTCTGTCCTGAGGCCCAAATGCTGTTGTGCCTTCTAAAGCTTTGGTCTGAGGGCTTTGGGGTAGACCATTACCAGGAGCCTATTCCTAAGAGAGGTTTTTACTGAGTAAAAGGAGGGAAAGAAGGGTCTGTCTCTGGAGAGGATTTCTGAATGGCCTGGATCTAGTTTCTACTCCAGTCTTTTGTAACTTGCTGGAAAATGCAGTGGGATCTCATTGCAACAAACTGAGACCCAGCAGGCAACAGATCTGGATCAGGCTGTGATAATTCACAATCCTGATTTGTACAGGTGGCCCCTGTGGGAGATTTTACAGTGAGCATTCTACAGTTATAAGGGATTGATCACAAATGACTAACAACTAGATAGTTCTTTCTGGAACAGGATGCAGATGAGTATGTGCTAGTTGAAGTAATAAGTATTGTTTTCAATAAACATTCTGAAATAGACTGTAGTTACTCTGCATTCACAGCAGTTAACACAATGGCACGTGGCAACTGAATAAGCAAAGTTATAGTAGAATATCAATGAAAGATTTTATATTTGTAGCCCACAAATTTTGAAAAAATAAATGCAGTTTGTACACAAACTGCTTTTATTCCAGTTCCTTCCTTTTTTGTGTTCATCAACAGTTCTGACAGCTCAAAGAATAATTATTTCAGTTTGGCACAAAACTCAGTTATTTTGAACAATTGATTAGAAAAGAATCAAGTCAGATGTGGTTTTGATTTCACACTTCTCAACTGTATAGCAAAAAGGAATTCTCAAACAAATGATTGTTTCAGCCTGAATTGTCAAAACATTTAATTACAAAATGAAGGCACTGACAGCGCTGAATTTCTTGAAGGAAATTATTTTGACAAGAAGTTCAGCAACACGTCCATATTTTCATAAATCCATTTGATGGCACCTTTTTGTCTAACAAAAATTTTCCCTGCTTTAATCTGAAAGCCAAACTATTAGGACCTGACCCAACAAAACAATTAAATACCGCTGAAGCCTGGAACTTGAGAAAGTATTTGAAGTGTTGAACATGCTAGGTTTCTGGCCTGATTCCTTCTGAAACTCATTCTTTAGAAATCTACTCCCTCTTAATTAATTTGATTAAGTAGCGTTTTATCTGAGACACCCTACATTGTGAAAAAAAGGAAAGTAAGTAGAGCTGGCTGGCAGTTAGACTAACGAGAAAATGATAATTTCTCTAATACCCTGCCAGGGTCCAGTAAAATACTATTCGTATTAAAATAAAAGTTATATTTCCCTAATCTTTTAGAGATGTGTGATTCTTTCAAAATTATATTAAAATAAAAGATTTATTACTATCCCAAGCCTCAGCCCATTTGTCCTAAGAGGTATGTTTGAATTCCAGGGAAGAAAAGGGAGAATTAATTGCAAATCTGTCTTACATGCTTTTGTATTGTCTTTTCACAATTTCATATTATTTTATTTTTATGATAAAATTGAACTTATATATGTCTTTTGAATATCCTGATGTGTTAGGCAGCCAAAGATTGCTTGATTTTGGTAGAAAGAAATACTTGTGTGTGTTCTTTTACCTGGGTAGGAGACTCAGAGGCAATAACCCCAGCCTTTGCTGTGAAATTAACCTATGAGCATCCTCGCTCAGCCTCAATCCTCATGCACATGTTGGTTGTGAGAAAGCCTCACAAAGGGTGCCCAGAGACACAGCCAAGTCGATGCCAGGCTGCAAGGAGAGTGAGGGGCAGCCAGCGAGGGTGGTGCCATGTGGGATGTGTCCAGGGATTCTGGTGGTGCGGTACAGATTGTCCAGCTGCTGTCGTGGGGGTGATGGCAGTGGCTGCCATGGCAGTGCTTAATGGCACTGGTGAAGGCTCCAGCAGTGACAAGGCTGCACAGAGTCACAGAATCTCTTGCATGCAGCTGGCCATGTGCCTTCCTGCCTTTGGAGCCATCCTCATCCTCCCATGCTGCCGTGCTCACTGACTCCCTGAGGCTTTGGAGGAGCATGTGCTGGCCACATAGAGGGACTGTACTAATTCTGCAGCATCTGGGCTTCAAATGACCACAAAATGGACAAGACCTGAAAATCCAGCTAAAAATCAAGCTGAAAATCAAGACCTAAAATCGAGCTGTTGGTGCAGCTCCTTTGTCATAAGATTTTCAGCTACTGATTCTTCTATGCTCCAGCAGTCAAGCACAAAGTGACCTGCCAAAACCAGGAGAAAATCCAGAGCTAACTGAGGTTCACAAACACTCCTTAACCTTTACACAGGTCCCACCTAAACAAAGACAAGCTGAAGCCATTCACTCCACTCTTTTTGGATCCTCTGCGTATGTGACTCAGACTGTCTCCAACACAGCACACAAGTATACTTCCTCAAAGCTCTAATTCATATTCAGACATAACTTTCTTCATATTAATGGAATTCACAGTTAATCTTCAGGGAAAAAAAATCAGGATTTTTTTGTGAAATTAGGCTTAATCAAGGCTTTTCTGAATTAATTCACTAACAATAAGTATTCATGCTGGTTCTCTTTCAAAAGTCTTTGTTTCAGTACAGCTAATAATTTTTAAACAGTTACAGATAATTATCAAAGAAAAACTAATGAGGGTGTTCATGACATAGTACAAGAGCAAGCCCTGTTGAAATATTATACTTTTTTATTGTTGAAAGGCTCATACTTTTTTTTAGATTATTCTATACTGTAGATATCCCAGGAACAAATTATGTTTTATCTGCTACCCCAGAATGCCATTGAACAGAATTTGATTTTCCACCAAAAAAACCTCAGTGCTTTACAGAAAGAGGAGTCAAATCCTTCCTGCAGCAGTACAAGATCAGCTTTCTGCCCAGACACTGGACCTGACAGAAAAGATGCAATGCAATCCAGATGACAAAACCAAGAACATAAATGCAATAGGAGCAAGGCCAAGAGAGGTGAGATCTAGGGAGACATGAGTAAGGGGTACGGGGCCTTGGGGCCAAAGTTGCCTTTGACCAGGCTGACCTTTACAGAGTGCAAAGTATAGAAACTTATTTCAAACTGCAGAGTAAGGAATGCCCACAGAGCCTGACATCTGGATGTATATCGCACTGTATGCCCTTGGATGAAACCCTTCTCACTCCAGAATCAGCTGGAACTTTGCCCACCTACACCAGGGAGCTGGCATGAGTGCTACGCAGCAGCCAAAGGAAAGGGGTTGTGAGAAAGCCTCGCAGTATGACAGTATTGTAGGATGTGATCCCCTTCACTCAGGAAATGACAGACAAATGACAGTATTGTAGGGTGTGATCCCTTTCACTCAGAAGAACAATCAGTGATTACTCAAGCAACTGAGGCAGAGATAAATTTCTTAGGTGATTAAGACAAACAAGATAGGGCTGCTGGTGTAATATTCTGAGAAAAGTCATTTGTTCTCCAGATCCCATGAGAATGGGAAAAAAAAAAAAAAAGAGAGACAGTCTAACTATTCTCTATTCTCTGGCTGTATGTGTTCCTAGATGAAAAATGGGAACCTGTTTGTGTCATCCAAACTTTTTGAGCTTACTGAGCAGGAGCTGAAGGAACAAGAGGTAATACTTTTCATTTATTCAGTCATGGTCAGGGAGGAAGTCAGTGCAGTGAGGAGATAAATGAAAATGTTCTTCAGTTATTTAAGAGAAAAAAAAAGGAAATTTATTCTGACCTTAAATAGAATAATGAAAAGATCACTGTCTCTAATTTTAAAATAAAACCACATAACCATCTAGGCATATGTAGAACACTTGCTGAAGGTTTTACATTATAATGCAAAAGATTTAATTGTGTTTTCTGCCCTCTCATGAACATACCCAAAAATGAAAGGACTCTCTTCATCCACCATGCAAGTACAGCTGAAATATTACCAATGCGGGCTTTTCTGTCTTGTCCTACTATTCTATGCATCCCTAAAGGTAGGATGATAACTCATTCTTTTTTCTTAGAGCACTCTGGACCATAACACTAAATGAGAGAAGAGTGTGTCTTAATTCTGAGGAATGAGAATAAAAATACCAGTATTTTTGACCAGTATCATTGACCACTGGGTAATCATCAAACATTAAATGCACTCAGAGTTAAAGCAGTGACCAGAGCAGACAGAAGGAATATTTCCATTAGCTTCAGCTGGGCTCTTTTCTGCTCTTGGGCTACATTTTATCAGCAAAACCAACAGAAGATATATCTGTACTGCAATAGGTATATCCCTTCTGAAGAAACTACTTAAAATTTTTCCACAGACATTTGTATGTTAAAACTTTAACTAAAGCCCTGTGTTTCAATGACTTATTGTGCTCAAAACCTATCTTAATATACAATACACAAAGCATTAGTCCATTTTGGTAAACATGGCAAGTACTTCTAAGGATCAAAGTCTACTTAAAATGGTGAAAAACTTTTCACCAAATTGTTAGGTAGGGATTGCAAACAAAATAGTAAGAACACCTACCATTAAATCCAGTGAGTTAACCTTTATTAAAACAAATATAAATTCTTGAATAAGTACTTTGTTCTATTCTAACCTGGATGTGCCAAGTGATCAGGGAAGAGTTGCTTATTTTTGGTGTAGATAGTTTTTTTGTTGTTACCTTTTTATTTATTTGTTTGTAGCTTTTCTTTGTTTGTTTTGAGGGCTTTTTTTCGTTTTGTGTTTTAATTTGAGCTCAGTTGAGGAACACAAATCTTGGCATTGTCACACCTGATATTTGCTGTATTTCCTATGTAACAGTGTTGTATTGGAAGGCTTGAATAAGCATTGTAACACCTGAGATTTTCTAATTGCTGGCTATAATGAACACCTGATGCCCTAAGATAATACAATTTCTTTTACCTTTCCCTTATGAGGACATATTGTGCTGTGTTTCTCCAAGCTGAACAGAAGAGTGAATACTGGTGTCAGATGAAATAAAATCAAGATATCTCCCAATAATTTGAGAGCCAATATATGTCACTGCTCTAGCTCCCTCTGCTCTTGACATCATTTAAGGATTTCTGTGTGAACTCACCTGGGAATGACAGAGACAGACAGCAATCAAGGCAGTCCTTCTTGAAGAAACAACTGTAGATCTGACAGAGAATGAGTTTATTTACTCCTTTGCTTCTTCAGACCTTCACAAAACCATTTGGGAATTACACTGGGATGGATATGTGAATATGACCACTGTGAACTCTGCTTACTGGGAGAAATCTCTTACATTTCTTATTGCCCGCAATCAGTACATGAAACTTTCTTGGCAATACACACACAATATCAGGAGTTTTACCTCTAGACATCTCAAAAAGTAATAAAACCAACACTTTCTGATAAGGCGAAACTTACAATTAGGCAATGTGTTCTCTTGGTGCTGCTGACTCTGCATTTCTAAATTGTGGGATCTGAAAGCAGCTGCTTTATGAGGAAGCAAAGCCTGGACTGGATAAAAATTGCATGGTCTTCCCCAGGCTGCTCTCTACCCTTTCTTAACTTGGAGATCAGCTGTGCTTTAGAGAGAGAATCCCTCTGCCTTCCCTTAGTCTGCATTAATATCTGCTATCAGAGGTCTTAATTTAAGAATTACCAGCCTGGAATGAATCTCATTGATGTTCAGGAATGTTGGTAAGATTAAGTGTATGTCTTTCACTTGTTAACCTTTTCACATGTGCTTACATTCAGCAGTGCTGAACATCCTTGGATGTAACCATCGATTAAATAACTGGTTATATTGGGCAATGACCAACTTCAAGTTCTGAGGCTTCAAGCAGCAGATTTAGATTTGTACAGGGGATTGAAGGAAGGGCAATAGCTCTGTCTCCACACCACTGCAGGAGCAATCCAGCTCCAGTCTGAGAGCACACATATAAATGGCATATGTAAATATATTGGGGTTTGACTGCACCATGCTTTTCTTGTTTAGCGCTACATTCACATGAACACTGAGTAAGTCACTGCTCAGTCTAAGAATGGGTGGGTCCATACACTTGCACATCCTTAACTCCTGGGGCAAGGCTTATTTATGCCTTTTGCCTGCAGATATTTTGTTAACTTTTTGTGTGTGTGTGTGTGTGAATTTATTCTAGAGCTCAGACTTTGTGTTTAGCACACTGCTATTTACTGCCTCTTTTTGAATGATGGTGGGAGAACGCTTTTTCTGGTTTTAACTATTTTTGAACTGTATTTCCACTAACATTTTAGTTTACAACACTGGGATCAAAAGCAGTTATAACTGTGGTACAAATAACTGTGTGGCTTTGGTTTCTCCATAGTTAAGCCATAGTTAAGACTGTACATGTGAACTGCCAGAACAGTTTCCAATTACTCCTTGGGGTTTGGCCATTTATTTCTGTATCTCAAGCTTTCAACTCATGTGAAAAGTAAAATTCATTATAAATTTATCTATATTGTCACAATTTTAAAATTTAATTGGAATTGTTTTTAGCAAAAGCAGTATGTTCAAGCAGCAGCAATGTTAGTAGATTTCTAGGGGAGAAGGAGGGATAAGCTTATACTTTCAGTGCAATAACTGCTATATATCTTAAAAACTTGGTATTGGCAAGAATCAAAATGCTTCCTACAAAATAAAAAAGATCTGATTTTTTCGTTCCTGAAAAAGCACAAAAAATCCCATGTTAAATATTTTTTCTGTCAGGTCAGTGCTGCTTTCTTTCTCTGGTTCTTCTCTTACCTTTCCTTTTACTCAATAAAGGCTCCGGTTCTTAATTCTCTCTCTGTTTGTTTCTGAGTGCTGTCAGAATGAACACAAACTCATCTCCTTCTGTTTTGCTACTGACTCCCACTGCTACCTCACCTCTTTTGACCTGTTTCCTTCTACCTCAAAATACCAGCTCCTCTCCCTCTCTTCTGCCTCTGAAGTGTCTCAGATCTGCTCTAAAGTCCCCAAGGCTCTCATTCTTTTCATTTTCCATGTGCAGTGTATCCCTGTGCTTCTTGCCACTGCTGCCCACCCTCCAGGGCATTGTCTCACTCCCTCCTGAGCCTTGCAGATACAAAGCTCTTCATCTTGGAGAGGGTGCTGCTTTCTCAGAACCTGTCCAAAGCAATCCAACCACTTTGGTAAACAGGTGAAAGGCCACCCCAAGGAGATGTCATTTGTCGGTTGCTTTGGCTGTGTACTGCTCTCCAATTATCTCTTCCACATTCACCTCAAACTTCTGCACCAAGTCATTATGTTGGCTTCTATACACCCCAATCACCACCCCCCTTCCTTTTGTTTTTTTGCAGTGCTCAAAAACGCTATTGCTTTTTTCACAATTCCTTCACAACCCTGCCTCATGACTTTCCTTTAAATTCCTTCTTCAAGCTCCTAGTTTACTGTGCTGCAGAAAAATTATTGGGCTTCTGCCAAGTGTTCAGGAAGAATCTGATAGTAATTTACTGTTATTCTGCAAAAAAATATTATTTCATTTTTCCTCTGTGCTCCCCTGTCTGTGTTACTGTCTGACTTTATCTCTTGTGTCTATCAGTTGCATTCAGAGCCCACATGCAAGTTTTCTCTGTCACAGTCTGTACCATTTTTTCTATGGATACATATCCTGCAGCAGAAAACCCTGATCCTAGGAAATGCTGAGCCAGCAGCAGAAGATGATGTTTGGCTAAAGATTTTTGCAGTTTTTTCCCTGGTTTTTTTCCTATTTTTTTTTCCTGGAGATTCTTAGAGTTTTGTTTCTTTCCTTTGTGTTGTTTCCTTTTAAAATTGATTTCTTTTTTATGCATTTGGCTAAGAATGGCTTTGAACAACAGTGAGGGATACCAGTCTAGCTCTTGACAAGCAGCTCTTTGTAGATAGATATTTGAAATGGAGGAAAGTAAGAGTGCTACACAGCAGAGGTAATCCTAACATTGACATCACTGAGTGCTTCTTAGTTGGCAGAATAAACCCTAATAAAGTAACCAATACCGTCATGCAATATTTACATTTAAACTTAAATCAGGACATACATATGGAAAAACTATATATGATGACATTGCAGATTGCCTTTTTTCAAAAAGGTCCTTCAGGGTAGCAGCTGGATTGGTTTTCAGATAGGAGCTTCTTAATCCAGGCAGATGTAGCTCTCATCAGAAGTTAATTTGCAGAGATATTCACATATGCAAATCATGTCACAATGGTGAAATGCAACCACGTAATGACTGGAAAATGTTATACCCATAAATCATACTACCACGATCATCAAAATTTCCACTCAGCCAGGACAAATTCAACAGCATTTATGTCTTTCCAGCTTTTAGCCCATAAAAAATCTGTGTTTTTGGAGACTGTGTTACACTGGTGATCTTAAAACTCCCAAGTCTGGTATAATGAGTCCTCAAGTGCGTTATAACTTACCAGTAATTACATTTCAACATTTCTGCTTTCAGCAGTTAGTGTTTTATTCATAAACATTTAAACACTGAATTAGGCATAAAATAAGAATGTTGGCAACAACCGGGCTTAATTTCATTAACTATTAGGTAAACGTAGTATTGCTTCTTCAAATAATCCTTGGTTTGAATGCTAAAGATGTAATGAACTTCATGGTTCATAGCATCTGACATTGCTTAATTAATGGGTGCATTTATAGTACATAGGCCTTGGTAATTGATTTATATGCATGATTTGCACATACAGCTGTTAGTTCCTGTAGGAAAGTCATAATTCAAATGTGTGCATATATTCAAGATATGGGGAAAGGGGAGAAATACCCACCTCACAAACTTGTCGAGTTCCCAATAACAAACTAATAGCACAAGAAATATAAATAGCATCAGAAAAAAAAACTACCAGAAGAAACATTATTATGATCACTTTGAGTTTCCACAGCTCACACTTTTCAAGTGGAAAACATGACAAAATGCTTCTCAGCATTTTTTTCCTCTTTACAGTAGATGTGGTTAAGTCTATATATGCCCACACACCTCTGTGAGTCTGTTCATATTACAACATATATAGGGTGAATGGAGTCCACATTTTCCATGCCCATTTGAGTTCCTCTCCCTCAGTCAAATACACATAAACTCACCCAAGGTATACATAATTTAGATTTAGGAGCAAGAACAATAAAACTAAGAAAAGGTTACGCTTAATATTACACATGCTGAGTCTTGGGGCAAATCTTCTCCTAAGCAAAGCCAAACATTGGAGGCGAGGGAATTCAGCACAGGTTTTCTAGCCTGTCCAACAGATTACTTGTGAAAGCCAAAGTGGTGTGTTGAGAAGTCGATGCTGAAGAATAACTGAGCTCTGAGTGGAAAGAGGTCTCCTGTGGCAGTTTAAAAAGGTTGAAGAGAAACAGCTATTTCTGGATTATCCATTACCTTGGAGCTAAGACTGCATCCTTCCTAGTACTTTCCTTGCTGTTCAGTGTATCCCAAGCAGCAGTCCCGCGTGCTGAAGGAAATGTCCTCATTCCAGCATGCAGTTTCAATTCCCCCATTTTCTCCTTTACACTGACAACTACCCCATATTAACAGCAATCCTTATTTCAAGGGTTCTTCCAGGAAGTGCTTGCCATTTTAGGGTTTTTGGTTTTGGTTATCAAAGCATTTCATTGTACATTAAGGAATGCAGAGCTCAGGCAGCTTGATGGCTTTCACAACCCTGGCTCCATTTCCTGGTGCTCTGAGGCAACACTTAGCTTTTCACTCTCCAGACCCTTATACACCCTACATCTGCTATTCTAATGCCTGCATTCATCAGTAGACTGGCAATAATAAATTTTCTTCTTTCCTTTCTCTTTTCTTTCCAAAGGCTCTCCCTTGTACACACGTTTGTCATTTCTTCACTATTGACTGCTGACTGGCCAAACCTCCATGAACAATAATTCCATTATAATGTAAGCCAGAGGCATGGCTGGCTTTATGGTTTGACTGGAAGCAGGTGAAAGGGTGGAAAGGAGATTATTTTAAACTCTTAATCATCACTCATCTTTTTTCAATATTCATTGACAAGCTGTAGTGGAAACTATATTTTTTCATGTGAACCCAGGCACTCTTCCAGACTCTTATTCCCCAGTATTAGCCCAATGCTTTCCTTCTGAGAGTTTTACTGCAGTCTTCTGAAATCAAATCTTTCTCACAGTGTTAGTAACTATGCCCTTACAGTCTGAAAAGGCCTAGCACCCAAACTGGTGGGCTAAAATAATTTACATCACCGAGACCTAAGGGGTGTGGAGAACAAGAGCTGAGGGCCTGAACACAAGCCTAGTCCCCACACAGAGCAGATGAGTTTGTGCTGTGTGGATTGAAAGTCTTGTACCCCAGCTATCTCTTGAGAAATGCTGAGTTATTCCATTTAATTCAGAAGGTAGACAGCTAAAAATAGAGATGGTGGTGTAAGGCAACATCTCCTTTTCTCCTTGTTGTAGAAGTAGAGGCAGTTTAGAAAGCTGTGGAGTACTAAGGACCAGCTCAGCTCTTACCATCTCCAATGCAGCATTGATGGGCACAGTGGAGCTGCCACAGAAGAACTGAATCAGAGAAACATTTGGCTGTGGGGATATGGTGCACGTCAGGAGTGAGGTCAGAGCCAAACTGTATGACCATATAAATATCCCAGTGTTTGCTTCAGTGATATGTCCATTCTACTGTCTCTACATGAAACACACACAATGCTCCAGTTTTCTTGGAAATGAACAGTAGCCAGGATTTAGTCCACAGAGTGAATTGCTATAGCTGCTGCTAACTTTTATAGTGGAGGAAACTGAAACACAGACACTTAAGCTATGCTTAGGAGACATTATGTTAATATTGGCTGATTTATATAATATGCATGAAAAAAAGAAGTAATTTGAAATCCTAAATCTAAAGAAAACTAAAAGTAGGAGAGGAAAAGAGAAAAAATATATTGCAGTTTTTGAGTCAGACGATTACATGACTTCTCCCCTTGTCCTCTTCAGCCTGATTTTACTGATCTGGCACACTATTTGGAAGTATTTAAGTAATGGGTTTAGATTTTCTGAGGGGATGACATCTAAAATTATCCCGAAATTGTTACATATTTTTCAGAGAAGCAGAATGAGTTTCTTGGAAGATGTAGGCAGAAATGGTGATTATCTAAGATAAAAAATACTATGTAAACATTTTCTGCTAATGCCTCCTCCTCTCCAATGTATAATACAGTTCTCATTGATTTCAAAAGCAGTTGGGTTTCATCTGATCACTAGCTGTTATTAAACAGCTTCTAATGCTATAAAAAAAAACTTCAAAGCTTTTCTAGAAATAATCTTTGTTTTCTTGCCAGACTGTAACAATAATAACAATTATATATAAACATGTATATACACACATTTCCTTTCCATTTTTATATCTTCGATCATCTGGAGTTCTTCAAGCATTTTATGCAGGTGAGTAAAAAATAATTATCTTTGTTTTGCAGGCACAAAGGGAACGTATGGTTGAAGTTGTCAGAAAAAGGAATAATATTGTGAATTTTCCACCAAGATTAAAAAAGATCACATCTATATGAAAACTGCACTGTGTATCTTTGACCAAATAGGCTATTCAGTATTTTTTACCATTGCCTTTACTTCTCCCAGCCTCCCAAGTATCCTTGAGACAAGGTTTGAACTCTTACATCAGCCTTGGCAACATTCTTGACATAAATTCGGACAATCGTTAGATCATGTGTTCCTTCTGTTCAGATAGGACCACTGCTAGGTCTGCCATTTCTCAGAGTCTGATTCTGGTCCCTGAGCTTTCATTTGGTGTACCTTTTCACCCCACATCAGGTGCCAGCTGGCACTGCCAGCAGGGGCCAGTCCCTGGCTGCCCATACCTGTCCCTGTGTCCAGGCTATGCCAACATGCAGCGTTCCTACGCAAGGGCAAGCAGAAGTGGAACACTGGGGCATGCCATGCTCAAGAGATTGTTGTTGTTTTGTTGTTGGTTTTTTTTTTTTTTGCTACAAGCCAAAAAAGCCCTATCATTTGCCCACAGGGCACATGTCCTTCTTATCATGCTGCTGAGCAGGGACTGCTCATCTGCAGCAAGGTGACCACAGTCCTTCCCCCACCCAAATCTGTCCTTACCCATGCAGAATCAGTGGTATCTGCAGGGATAATGGTAGATGAGGAAACAGGCAAGGCTGAAGGTGTTAGCTGATTTATTAATGTGGTAGGATGCTGTTTACTTTACATCAGATAGCACTGAAACAACTGATTTTTCAATCAGTGTTAATGTTTCTTGCTGGAGGGGTGAAGCTTGCTGTGTGACATGTCCTTTGAACTGGTTTTAGAACATGTTCATTCCCGGCAATGGTTCCAAAGTTTGTGGGTGTTTGCACAGCAGGGAAACATGCTCAATGCTGCTCTAGTCTCATTTGAACTATGTAAAAGCATATGGATGGGATCTTGTGATTAAAAATAAAGTTTCCTCTAAACAGGTTCCTGGGGAAGTATTCGTCTGTTCTGCAAAGGGATTGCAGTTAATTCTAACTAAGGAACACTTTAAAACTATTAGGAGAGAGTAATTTTAGCAGTTCTACACATGATTAAAAAGTCATTTTCTAAAATATTCTCACTAGAGGTTTTTTTCTTTTCTTAAAGAAAACATTTAATTGCTCCAATCAACCATAGCTACTTTCTGCTCATGATGTAATTTGTATACAAGGTATATGGCAATTTTTCATACTTGATTAGTAATGTATTCCCTATAGTTAATATCATTCACCTTTAATTGACTATAACTCACTCATCATTAAAGAAAGAAGGATTACAGTGAGATGGAGAAGAGGAACACTCTGGTTTTGCAGTAACATGACCTGGCACACTTGGTGATGTCCCTCTGATAGAAGCTGCTTCTATTATTTTTTCACTCCTGTGACACCAGCAGTGGAAGTCCCACCGCACAGATAGGTGAGGCCAGTTTTGATTTTAGTTCCAGAATTTGCATTGGCATCACCCACTTGCATACTACAAAACCAGTCTCTCTGATAGGCAGAAGAAATTCTGGCCAGCAAGTGCCACCAACGCCTGACAACACTTGAAATACTGAACAGCTTAAGTGGTCAAAGAATGTGACTCCTCTTTCCAACCTTGATGCTGAAGTTAGTTAGGGATCCCTATCACATAGCAAAGAAGGCTGTTTCCATATTTGCAGCACTGCACTCCTTGAGGACATGGCATGGTAAATAACAATAGAACCCATGTATTTTAATGTTTTTCTAACACCCTTTCTAAGCCCTCAGTTCTTCCTGATAACTTATCTTGGGTGAGTAGTGACACAGGCAAATCTGGTATCCAGCCAATGTGCAGCATGCTGGCAGCCTTGCTGGTCTTTGGATTCTGCTCGTGCAATAAATCCAGGAAGCTATATGGCTGTGGTTATGGGTGAGTGGTGTACATGGAAGGACAGCTAGGCTCCCACCTGTCTGTAGCTTCCTCTTGGGATAAACATCTTCTTTTCACTATGAAAAGCAATCCCAGCAAGCAAGTACTACTACAGAGCTTTGAGGTTCATTTGGTATCAATAGTGTGTATTACCTTGTGTCTCATCCATGGCAGACATCATTCAGTGGTGTCTTACTTACTTACTGTCATTGCTTTATGCTTATCTTTGTGAATTTGTTTCCTCACTAGAATACACCCAGACACATTTTCCGTGCTATAATTCTGAATCCTCTTTTTTTTTTTTTTTTTTCTTGAGGGAATTGTTGTGTCCTAAGGACCGTGGTAGCAACACTGAGCTGCCCATGGTGGAGCAGTTCCATAAATGTCATGGTACTTGGTACATCTGCTGCTGTGAAGAAATAGCTGCCAGTGACATAATCACTAGGACCACTCTACCATTACTTGTTTTCAAGGACTTAAATCCCAGTTTATTCTTTCCAGCCTTGTCGATAGTCCACGGAAACCCAAAACTTCAGTATGGTTTTTCCCCAAGAGATTTCTTGGAAGTTTTGAAAGTTGAAGCATTTTTATTTTTTTTATAATTGTTCCTAGGAGCACCTGTCAAGGACTAGGTACTCTGATGTCATAAAAACATGAAACAGCAGAGTGCCTGTAAGCAAAAAAACAGCCACAGTTCAGAGCAGCAGAGCACTGGCAGTGACTTGTTGGACTCTCCCTGTTCACACTGGTGGTGCCCAAAATGCTTTGGTTGGGCCTTTGAACTAGGGAAAAAAGAGACCTGATGCTGCCCAGATTATTCCACAGCATGCCTGGCCTTGCCAAGCACGGACTGTAGCTTCCCCTTCACTTGTAACCTTGGGCTGGAAGCAGTCACAGTGTTCCTGCTGATGCCTCAAACTCCATCCACCTTCCCAGATTTCTTGAACTTTTTCCCTACGTGCAGCAACCTGTCTATTCTCCAGGTGGTTCCCTAAGAGGAACAGTGTCCGCACCTGTGTGGCTGTGACCATGGCTGAGCTTCTGCTGACACAAGCAACATCATCTTTCGAGTCACCACAGAAAACTCACCTCACCCAGGATGACTTGTAGCTTTAGCAGCCAGAGGACTCATTGCTAATGAGAAGTTTCACCTTTTTTTTCACTTTTTGGCTTAGCACACCACAGGGAGATAATCTACAGGAAAGAGTGAAGGGGCTAATCAGGACACCCTATTATTAGTCCTTTTCCCAGCCTTTATATTTCTGTTCCCCTGGCCCACCCTTTTCCCAAAACACTGTGGCTTTCAGCATGTCCTAATAGAGAATTCTTCTTCAAAAAAGAGATCAACACTAAGGAAACCATTACATTGTTGTGCAGTCCTCTTTGTTCTGTAATATTCTGGTAATTTGTTTGGACAAAAAATTAGTTCATTTGTATAACTACTTAGTAGTTCCATTTTTCTCCCTGAAAACCAAATTCTTAATTTCATGACCCTCTAATTCCTGTGTTTTTTGAATCTACACCATTCCCCAAACTTCCATCAAGTCATGGTCCCTTGCTATCCTTTCCATGTGACACCACCAAACAGTCATGCTGCCCTTTGCCCCTAGACAACTATTGTTCTTCACATCAGTTCGTTTTGCCCTCACAGGAGTTGTAGACACATACCTGTCTACATTTACTCCTATGGAAAAAGAAAGAGCAGAATTTAACGGGGTGATAGCTGCCTCTCACACAGGTTATGCTATCTGTGACCAAGGCTCTGTGTAGCTGTCCTGAGATGGTAATTTTCTGTTTTCTCATCTCTGAAACCTCCTTTGCAGAGGCTCCTTGAGCCCTTTACCTGAGTAATCTTTCCTGAAAACCCAGTATTACAGTAACTAAAAAAAAAAAAATCTCCTTTTAAGGAATGGAGGGCTGCCTGGCCAGTGTGAGGTGAGTCCTGAGCAAGCACTGCAGAGGGGTGGGGAGGAAGAAAGGATGCTCCAGACGCCTGTGTTATGTTGAGACCCACCTGAGAGATGGCCTCTGGTAGATATAGCACAGAACCTCTGCTGACAAATGTCACCTGCCTTCTAGATGGCTGTCATGGTTTGAGCCTGGCACAGAGCCAGTGCCCCCATGAAAATGCCTCACCCTGGTGTCTGCTGTGAGATGTGACCAGGAATAAGCAAAACAGGCTCCAACTTAAACATAAATAACACTTTATTACCTAAAACTACAGGAAAAAATAGGAAAGACTATAAGGAAAAGAAAAAAAATTGAAAACCTTACAAAAACCACTTTTCCTCCTCCCCACTCCCTAACTTTCCCAATCTAATACATTCTCTCAAAACAACTGCTCAGCCTTGGCCCCACACGTTAGTATACTCAAACTGCAGTTCATGGAGAGGAAAAGGAGTCCTTCTTGTTCCATAGGCTTTTCCTGGAAACAGTGAAATCCCGGATGCTTCTTTGTCACTTTGGCACCGCCCGGAAAGTCCATTTGCCGCTTGTGACATGTTCCTTCCATGCTCAGTGCTCTCACCACCGAGACATGGCCAGAGCTGCTTTTAGGGTGGTCTTTCAAGGATGCCTTGTCTCACTCCAAAAAGGCACAGTCTCTGCTTTTGGGACAACTGTCCCCCCCATATATTTCCAACCCCCTGGGGCCGGGGGGTCCTCACAAATGAACCCTCCTGGTTTTGAGGCACTGCCTCCCCCTAAATGCAGTCTGTGTCACAGGAACAACTGAGTCCATGGCTACAAGAAAACGTCCAGCCCAAAGGCCACTCCAAATCATCTCTCCCCATCCAATCATCTCCACAAACTCCGGGCCAAGGTCCTTATCTCATATCATCTCTCATCTCCCTTCTTATTCAGCTTCGAGGAGGATTAGCATTTTCGCAAGGCCCCAATCATGCAGGAAAGGGTTAAAAGTTTTCAGTCTCTGTCTGTCCTGGGAGGAGATGATACTCCCACACGTGCTGCTGCTGCGGCCGGCCGGGCTCTCTCTCTCTCCCCCCTTCTCCTCCTGGCTGGCTGCCATCACATTCGGTGCCGCCGGCTCTCTCTCTCCGGGGGGGGGGGAAAGGGGCTGGCTGCCCGATATCTCGATGTCTCTTGGGGCTCCGCCACCCTTCCATCCTCGAAGCCCCCCCGAAGCCCCCTCAAGCCCATCTCTGTCCAGGCCCCAGGCCTCACCGCATGGCTGGCCCCTCCCCCGCCCAGCAGCAGCGGGCCGGGCGAGGGAGAGAGGTCTGAACTCCTCGGCCGCGATGTCCAAAAAGAGGAAATGCCAGGGCAGTGCCCTGCTTTTAACCCCTGTGTATTCTCGGAGGTGTGTCCAAACCCCACTGGCTACACCAGGTGTCAGTATGAAACCCAAAACCTTCATTGGTTTGACCACAGCTTCCCAGAATTCCCACTCCTTCCGGGTCAAACCATGACAATGGCCCTGTAAGTAAGGACATACAAATGGATATTGGTAATTATCGTGTCCCTTTTTTGCTTTTTCAGACTTTTGTTTTATCAGGAACATTAATAAATCCTTCCATTACATTACATACAGCTATCTGTTTTCTACACTCATGAATCCAAAAAACTCTTAAAATAATCTGTTAAAATCCATCCCAGGGAAATGTGCTAAACCAATCTTGCAATTTAAAAAAAAATTAATCTAAAAAGTAGCATGTTATGTTACATTTCATATGTATTAACTCGTTTTGTTCCCAGGATTGGGGATGGGAGTTGGTTTGTTTAGTAATCTGAAAATACAATTTTTTCAGATTTGTACCAAGTTATACACTTTTCATTTCTCTTATCCTAGCACTCAACATCATGTCCAACAAAAGGCTGTGTGCAGCCAGAAGCTGCTCTGACTTTGCAGGTGGTGGTTCTGGTTGTCTTTACAGCTGTTTATGTGAGTGCAGGCCTGGGAGTAAAGGCATTATGCCAGCTGGACCCTCTCCCTTTTCCAGGAAGGCTGAGGGTGGACACAGCTTCTGATACCAGTCTGTCTCAAATGATGCCATCACGAAGAAATCCCAGAAGGCAGCTGTGTCCTGACAGGAACCCCCTTGCCATGCCTTAAACCACTGCTGGGGTTCTGTCTCAATTGAGGAAGTGAATTGGAGTAGAAAGATTTTGGCTCTCTGGGGATGCATTTTCACACTGAGTCTCCCTGGGTGTACAGCTCTCTGGATTTTTGTTGTACTTCACAGAAAACATCAGGCTCCACAAAAAAGAAAGCTGCATAGTAGCAAGGGTGAAAAAAGATCCGGTAATGAAACAAAAATAAAATTGAAAAGAGTTTCAGTTAAAAAAGTTTAAATGCTTCCACATATCTCAGCCTCACTGTGGAAACTTGACAGTCAAATATTAAACAGTACACCATCTCACTGAATTTTATGTCATTATAGTAACAATGTTATTAAACTTGATACAGTTTTCTTTTAAATTCCAATGAAACATATTTCCTGATCTTTTCATACAAATGACCTTTGGGAACCATAGAAATCTAGACATTTCTTTATTTATGCTGCTGCATCAGCTAATACTTCCAGTCAGAAGCTATATTGGAAAGCATATGAAAGCCCTTATATGATACAGTAATATTGCCAGCTAAATGTTGCATTAGTACATTTTAAACTAACAAGTAGAAAGCTTTCTTCTATGAAATTACTTGATGTGTTTTCATGAACAAGGTAGTGCCAATGGATCTCTGATATTTTGCAGATATTTCTCTATACTCTTCATTCTGTTCTGGAATTTTAAACCTGTTTCTTTCTGTCTTACAAGCTTTCTTTTTATAACATCTTTTTCACAAAGTAAAAGAAAGGCATATATGTACATATAGTCTAAATATGCCATTATTCATCTTTTTAAAAAGCAGGCAAAACATTTTTGATAGCTCTCCATTGTATATAGTGACATAAAACATTACTATGAATATTACTAGAGTATATAATATTACAGTATTGATTTTCACTGTTTATTGTGTTTTATGGATAGGTATATTTTCTGAGAACTGTCCAATAGACAGGAAGTTCTGAATGAATCAGGAAATCTTGAAGCCTGGGCTTAATCCCATCTTCCCACTGACTTTCTTCAAACAACATAGCTTTAAAAAAAAAATCAGTTTGAAGTTAATGAGGAGAAAAAGCCTGAAGGACACCAAAAGCCTTGTTTGACTTATTTGTGAATGATCTGAATATTTCAAAATCTAGTAGTATTTGAAAATCTAAACTGGATTCACAAACGGCCAAGTCTCTAAAAATCACAGGCAGCTTCTGAGAAAATGGACTTTAAAATATTTGTCCTTAAATCCTTTTCAAATCACATCTTAAAAGAAACCCAGCCTAGTATTCAGAAAGTTAGGAAAATCAAAAATCATGAAAAAAAATGTCTTACTGTCAAATTCATCAAGTGAGGAGAAGAAAACATTAGAAAAGAAGTTATCACATCCATACAGATTTTAAAGCAGGTCAGGAGCAACAAAGAGATTGCATTCTGTAGGAAGCATTGCAGTGTGAATTGGAAATAGGAATAAATACCACCATAAATATATCAAAAATAAACTTTTTTTTTTTTAGAATTGATCTACTAATTCAGAATAAATATGCACTACAGAAGTTACTTTCTAACTTTTCAAGTGTCAGAAGAACTAGAAACAGTACTGACTAAAATTAATGTATGATTCCTCTATTCATTTACTGCATTTTAGAATTTAGTGAGATTTAGTATTGAGATAAATCTAACATACATTTCTGACAGGATCAAGGAAATAATTGACTTGTTGCTAGAATTTTCCTTCATAATTGTCTTGAATTGTATCAGTGATCAGAAATGGAATGTACTCTGTTGGTCTTGTGACTAGAAAACTGAATTTCTTAGAAGAAGATAAAAATGAACAATTTCTTCCTTCACTTATATTCCAGGATTTCCTCAAAACATGGTTCTTTGTTTACAACCTCAGTCACATCAATGTAATAAAAGGAAGAGTTATATGTATAGCGTTTTCCACAATATATTTTGACATAATTATGTAATTTTTAGCCTGAATCTTTGTTAGCACAAAAAAGCTAATTCACTTCACAGACAACAGCATAGTGCTTTGATTAAATCTCATTTAACAGCAAATCATTATCTTATTGCTGACCTAAGCTCACTTTGAGAGTCAGGTCAAGCAAGGAATTTGGAGATCTGAGGTATATAAACAGTTGTAAATATAATTCTGCAGAAATATGTATGAATATGTAAACCAAACCACAATTTTTAGATAATGCTAAGCACATATCACTGTATGCCAGATCCATCCAAAATTAAGCCCTTGGATCAAACAGATTCACACCTGCTTACCTGGGAATTAACTTTAGGGCAGGACATCAATTAGAGTAGGCAGTGCTGCTGTTCGACTCTGCTAATGAGGAAAAGAAATGCTGAGTATTGCCCCATTTTTTTAACAGAATGGGCCAAATGCTGCCCTTGGTTAGATTCCCAGGCCTCAGATAACATGAGTATAATTGAAAGCAGTTTTGGTTCAATATTTCTTGTATTTTAGAAGCTATGGAGCAATCAAGCAATATGACCTTTTAGTGGTCCACCAAAGAATCAAGTTCTGTTCTGTATGGGATCCAGACTAATCAATATCCTATTACAACCACAGCCTGTTTGGTTTGTTTTTTTTTTTTTTACAACTGAGACACATTGGGAATAGCTTGGACAAAACATTTCTCCCTGCAACAGCTGAGACTTGGCAGATTCACAAACTATTAGCGAGTTAAATCTATGCTTTTCAATAAAATTATATGAGTGTTTAAGCTGTATTGTACAATGTAGTGCAAACATACCCAGACTTAATTCATTTAAGCACTCCTCATTAAGTTAAATTTCCAAACAACATCCACAATGAGAGGGAGTTTAGAATAATACACCCATCTTTATGCATTCATAAATACTTAAAGATAGCAAGATCATATGAAATTGTCAGGTATAGCAGAGATTTTATAGTCGGAAGCATAGGATGAAGTCCTTATTGGTACAAGGTCTAATTTTTCTCTTTGATGAGAGAAGGCAGAATTGACTTCAGGAAATCTCTGAACCACAGAAAGAGCCAAAAATATTCCAGTGAGTCAGGATATCATCCACCATATTCAAGCACAGGAATTGACTGATAGCTTCTTCAACTTGCAGAAATATGGGGTGAGGCCCTGGGGTGAGGGTCTTACCCTGCCATTGAAGCCCATGGCATCTCTCCAGCTCTTCAGCATGTTCAGACTTCCACTGGTGAGATCAGTGCAAAATAACAATGGCACTACAGGTGTGCCTGAGCACACATGTTGCATACACATTGATGAGTAGAAGGACAAAAAGCACTGGGCCTGTTCTTATTTCACAAGACTGTCTCAAAGGAAGTAAAGCCAGATTGTCTCCGTGTGCACTTGTCTATATTTCAGACCAGAAATAAGGAGGAAAAAGTACAACCCAAACCAAACCCTACATTTTCCTTGAGAAGGGGTTGGTTTTCTTAAAGCAAAATAGCCACAGCCCTGTTATTAAAATCAATAATGAACTAAAGTCAGGTCATAGTTGTTCTTTGGTTTTTAGGATGAACATTTCTGAGGAATAAATCTAGTGGACTTGTAGGTCAGAATAACACAGCAGTTTCACTTGTTTGTCTTTACCTCCAGTAAGGCTTGCCTGTGGGTATTTTATTGCTTAAAATTATTACACTGGCCATCATGGGAACAGTGGGGTGAAAGATAAGAATGCTGTAACCTTCAGGTTGTTTTGCTGTGAAAGGGATGTGGGCAGGGGTCCTGCATTGCCACATTCCTGCAGCAACATGGTGCTTCATGGGGGACAAACACCAGTGTGGAACTGAAGCCTATTGCCACCCAGTGATTCCATCCCTCTTGGATTTGAGTTTCTGTGCCGTGCCTACTGCAGGCCATGAAGAAAAAAAATGGTAGGTAAAGCACTTTTATTGAAGCTTCATACTGCACAATATTTAATATGCCCTTCCCTGGATACTTGTTTGAAAGAAAGAAGGAACCTCTAGAATCCCTCAAACTCCTATTTGAACTTGGTAATGTGCTAAAGTAAATGTATGGAACAGTATTTTTCTTATTTGTTCATTTTTACACACATATGCAAGCAGGCCAGAAAATCTGTAGTATATCACTCCATATTCTGCATCTACTTGATCTCTCCTTGCTATGCTAATGAAAAACTAATGGCATTTGACTTTCCTGTTTACAGGAGGAAAGAGTACTTTTTATAAGAGTGAGCAGAATTTTAAAAAAATGCTTTAACTCCTTTTGGAGTCAAAACCATGTGTCCCTGAGGCCATGGCTTGAGACCTGGTAAGGCATGAGCTATGTATGCATCCTTAAAACTGAAATAATGGGAGGTCTGTAACTGTTGTGGCATGAACACATTGGCTCTAAGTATCTAAATGAAGCTGACCTTTTACATACTAATGTTCCATTGCTGCTAATAAAAAAAAAGAATCCCACTTTTTTAAGAGGTAGCAGTAGGAAGAAATATTACTAATACTTTAGTAAGATCTATGTATTCTTTCTGGAATGAAATGAGAAAGGTCAAATTTCCTCTCCCATCCCTTTTTTCTT
Source organism: Zonotrichia leucophrys gambelii (assembly GCF_028769735.1). Lineage (NCBI taxonomy): Eukaryota > Metazoa > Chordata > Aves > Passeriformes > Passerellidae > Zonotrichia > Zonotrichia leucophrys. The sequence continues at coordinate 66,538,620 of NC_088171.1, forward strand.
TTTGTATTCTCTAACTTCTCACCCATCTTTGTTGTACTAATGAAATTAAGATATCCTTCATGATATAACTGTGAGCTAGGGGGATCTAAATTACCTTCATCTGGCATCATTCCAGTATACTATAAATGAAGTAATTGTCCTTGACTATAAAATTTGCATTTTCAAGACTTAATTGCTATCATTACATCTTTTTGTAATTCTATTAATTTAACTGAATGGAGCATTTGGTTTTATGGTAAAAAATTTGCATTAAAACATTGTACATCTAAATAGAATTTTAATATTTGTGTCAAAAGCTCAGTACAGTTGTTCCACAGGACCTAAACAATTTCACAAGAGGAGAATAGAAAGCAGTCGCACTTTAGGTCAACAAACAGGTTTCCCTTTGGTGAATATTAATAGAACTTGCTGTAACTGGCTTCATATGATGAAAATCATGCCTGCCTGATCTCTACAAAAGTTTTGTTAATATATGAATTCCATACCTTAATTCTTAGCAGGAAATTAATTTGCCTGGATTTAGAATAGGTAGGACATGTGTTTGTTTTGTCAGGAAACAAACTCTTTTATTTTTCTTCCTTTCTTTTCTGACAGAACAAGGTACTTTGGTCAAAGACTATGGACAAATGGCTAAAGCAGTGTGAGGACTCAGAACTGGCTGAATGCACTGCAATTGCCGTGATGCCTTGTGCACTTTTTTATACATGGTGCCCAGTGGTAAGCTAAGACTGTGTTACAAAGTACATATAATTTGAAACTAGGTCCATCTTCTTGCAGTAAATTTATGTGATACTTGGGGACTGTGACCTCTCATTAGGTCTTTGGAGGTATTTAAGCCACTGGATCCCTTGGGAAGTAGGTACCCTGTGGGTTTGGGGTCCCACTCAGGCAACACTACAGGCAGTCACTCCAGGCACTACATGAAACAACTAACATGTGGGTGAGTAAACTGTGTTTCATGTTGATCAGAAAAGTCTATGGTATTTTCTGTTTTGTGTTGACAAACACCATCGAGTTGTATAACATTATTTATGCAAGTAATCAAGATAGATTGGCTTTACAATGAATCGGTGTGGGTTTTTTTGTTTGTTTGGTTTTTTAAAATTGTTGTTTTAACTTACGAGTCATATTTCACAAGAGTTAGTGACAGAAATCTCATTAACTGCTCTTAATATATGTTGTATTTACTGGACTTCATAATCATTGTGTAATTAAGCTTCACAACTGGCTTATGAAGCAGAAAAGATGAAAGATGCCTCCATGAAAGCAATTTATGGGACAGTGAAATTAAAGACAGATTTCTGAAAGTGTATAGGTACCACATTTTGTTGGTTTTGGTGCCTAAATACCTCTGAGGGCCCAAAGCTCTTGCAAAGCTGCGCAGTGAGACACTGGCACCAGACTAAACCAAAACCTGGGAGCGCAGGATGAAGCCTCTGTTTGAGATCATGGCTTTTGGGCAAGTGTCACAGTGGCTCTGCCTTCTGCCTTTGTCTCTTGAATGGCAATCACATTTACTCACTTTGTAGATTGTGTGATGGTTCAGGGTAAGCTGGAAATGCAATATGAAAGTCATAAGAGCAGGTAACCTGCTTCTTCTACAGCCATCCATCCATCCATACATCATTTCTAGGGGGGTGTTGGCCTGGAGTTTTTCAGCACCACCCTGGCCTCAGGGTGATGCTGAAAAACTCCAGCATCACAGATGGGGCACGAAGGACTGACAAGAGTTTTAGTTCAGTGCTGAATCTCCCAGACCTACAAATATCAGCTCTACTGTGCCATTTGAGTCTGCTCTGTTGTTGTAGGCATGTGCACAGGGTATGAAGGCTCACAGGGGATCTGCTGTACACAAATACTGCATTTTTTCCACTTCAGGGAGGACCCTGTGTATGTTCTTTCTTAACTGGTGAATTTCATTTGATGTGAACATTATGTTAAGGCTGAATTTCTAGGCAGATTATATGATAGTGCATTAGAAGGAAAAAAAAACAACAACCCACCCAACCACCAACAAAAAAACCCAAATCCAAAACAAAACACATATTCTTTTGAAAAATCCAGGTCTAGCTGTTAGCATCAATTACTTCAAACACCTACTGACTTTTCTGGCACATCTATCTCATTGAATCTTGGAAGTGATTTTATGTGCTTTAAGCATTTGATCACATAATCAGCTTCTGCATAGCAATGCAAAGGATCCTGAGCATTGTCCTGGCAGATAGTCAAGTCAAACCTGACACGGAAACAAACATAAGGGAACAATTGTTGTCAAAACACATTGCTTCACTTTGCATGCTAAAGCATTTGCTCTGGTAATCCACCATGCTGACGTGTCCCTCTGTTGATGCCATCTGAGCAGGGACTGTATCCTTAAAGTTGACATGTGCATCACATTACAGCAGTGATTTTGTTATATATCATTGGCATAATGGATATTCAGAAGAGATTCATAATCTTGAAAGGTGGCTTGAATCCACAGATCTCATCCATGTTCTGGTGACTCAGAGCATTTTGGAAACTCATTTTATAACATCTCACGCTGGCTTGGGCAAAGGCAAAGTAAACAGTTGCCTAGGGCAGCAGACTTAGGAGAGAAGCAGTCCAGGTCTCCTTTCCTACTTGCTCTCTGCTGACAACAACAGGAATACAGTGCTTTAACCTGCCTTGCCACTGTCCTTCCCACTCCCCTTTCCAATTTAATTTTAATGGAAATCTAAAGACATCTTTTTGCCTTCTCCCTGTCTCTTTTTCTTATTCACTCTCTCTCTAAAACTCCTACTGGTTTCTCCTAGGTTTTCTTTTCCATGGAAACTCCACTGTCTCCTTTTTGGGCAATTCCAGTCCTGTGAGAGGGTTCCAAGACTCACATTTCTTTCTGCAAACAGCTATTTGCTATTTATTATTTGCCACCTTTGCTGGACAGCCTCAGCCATCCTGAGGTTTATGGTAGAATGAGCTGTGTGAATAATGCAACACTGTGAAAAAGTACACCAGATCATTTCCCTGTTGACAGCCATTGCTTTAAAAGAGCTTTTTGATATTGGGGAAAAATTCAGATAGCTGTAGAAAATTTTGCTGTATTGCTTATGATTTATGAGATTAAATGAGACAAAAGTAAGATGGTGTCAGCATGTTACTGAATCCCTGGAAAGGTGTGGCTTGCTCTGACAGTAATGCTAGTCATACAACATAAAATTAGATTGCAGAATTCATCGCCATGGGATGTTATAGAAGCCAAAAGGCATAATTGTCTTCAAGGGGGAATTAGGAAAATTGTTCCATCAATGTCTGTCGAATGTAGTTATCCAGATGCAGCACCAAGCACAGGAAACCCCTAAAACACAGGTTGCTGGAAGCTATTTGGCTGTAGCCGTGCAAGGATCACCCTCTCCATGAGTGAGAACAGTTCCTGTTTGAGCTGTGTTAAGACTGATCTTTCAGTCTCACTCATTAATACGTGCCTCATGGTTAAGGTGAACCGCTCTGGACTTAGTCATCTGAAAGTTAATGTCATTTGAAAGTGAAGTTAGAGGAAGCCTGTTCCAAGTGGCAGCTACTCCTGTCTGTGTTGAAAACACTAAAGGGTGAGATAAATTACTTAGATTAAGTGTCCTGTACTTATGACTGGTACTTTTGTCCATTAAGCTTGAAGGCTTTGTCTGTAAAAATGAACAGAGTTCAGAAGGAGTTTGTTTTTCCAAGCAAGAAAGCAAGACCTCAGATAGTCTGTATGGGTGTTGTTTATGCCTGTACTGTGTCCTTCCACATAGATTTATTTTTGCCCTGTCTCAAAGCTTTGGATTGCCTTAACTTGCTCAACTTGGCCAACTCCACCTCCTTCTGGCATACATAACATGAAGTCATTCCCTCAATCTACACTGAAAGAAGCTCAGAGGTGTGCCACCTTTCTAAAATGACAAAGCAGCAACCTTCCTTTGGGAGTAGTACAAGTTTCTGAAATCAGTAATTTGACAAGCTGTGGCAATTTGACAAGCTGTGACAGAAGTCTCTGGAAGCTTCTTGCACATCAGTGTATACACAGCTACCATACATAAGAGAGCAGCAGATCCTTCACTCATTTGGCTCATTATTTTTGCCCGAGGAAGTGGAGCTCACAAATGTAGGCATGTATTTGTTAGGGTTTTTTGCTACACTCATTGCCTCAGATCCCTACTGGCAATGGTTGTTATCGAGACAATCTTGTGAAGGGAAGCAAGGAACTGTGAGTAATTTGCTAAGTGTGAGGCCAGACATTATGGTTTTTGCTTACTGCTCTCAATGTCTTAATTAGTACAATACTTACACTAAGTGTTGGGATCTCTTCAGGAGTCAAAAAGGTGGTGCTGGTGGTGCCTTGGCAGAGGTTTAGAAAGGATGGGGAAAAGGTGACAGATAATACACTGACAGATGGCAATGACTATGTTCTGTGCTCTTTTAATGCTCTTCAGGTAGATCTCAAGGAGGCTCAGTAAAAGTATGAGTGAGGATGAAACTGTGCCCTGGTGTCACTAGAGTTAATAACAGCTTGATAGTGTCTTCTAGGCACAAGGAGGAATTTGAATCACACATGCCAGTAGGGTTCTAGCAGGACCTTTGCTTGGGGCTCAGGGAGGTTCAACCACGGTTCAAGGTTCGAGCAGACAAGGCTGCAGGCAACATAAATGGTACAAGGAAGCATTACCTCTTTTTGACATCCAGAACCTAATTGTTCTCACTCTTTCTGGGAAGGATGCATTTTTTTCTGTTCAGTCTGAGACTTCTGTGGGATTGGGATCTCACATTCTTCTTTCTTAGCCTGTTCTCTGTTCAATTAGGTAGAAATCAGACTCCATATTTATTCTTATTTAAGCAATGAGTATCTGTGGATACACATCTCTAAAATAAACATCCAAACATTAGAAAGCTTATTTTTCATTAATTTTATGTAGGTGTGTATATATATATATATATATATATATATATGTCTATCTTTTTTCTGTTACTTTCTAATCTTTTAAAAAATTTTCTTATAGAAAAGTAGCAGGGCTTTAGCTGATAATTTCTCAGGTAATGAATTGGACTTTCACAAAGACTCAGCAAAGAGCCTCTGGATGTAAAAATGAAACTGCTGATGTGAAAATACTATCTGTAGTAACCACTGGAAGCAAACTGCAAAAATTCAGGTGGCTGATCAATGTCTACTTTGCAAAGTAAGAACATAGTCAAGTACAAGCCCTGTGGTCCAAGTGCCTTCTCTCCCTCTTGGAGTCTGACAGTTAACTGCTGTAGCTGAGATTTAGATCAATTACACTTTATATTGCTGAGATCATGTGTTTTGCGGACAGACAGGCTTGTATCCTACTCACTCTCATCCATCTCAGTCACATTAGGAGCTTCAAAGGTATTAAGGAGCGAGCAAGCCTGACCTTCTTCACAGCCCCAAATGACCTTGGGGAATTTTTTTTTTTTGGTGTTTGTGTGTGGACAACAGACAGCAGGTGAGTCTATGTAGACAGTATTAGTAAAGCTATATGGCTCTGCAACAAGGCATTTTGGAGAGAAAGAGAATTTCTGAGAAGGTGTTTGTAGGTGCACACTTTTCAGTCCTTGATATTGACCTCCAGATTTAAGCTTCTCATGAATCAGTTTAGTAGTTGTGGAAATGGTTAGGCTCAAAGAGAATGAATGCATACATTTTTTATTTTCTCATTAGGTGCTTAATCTGAAACTGTTTTTAAACAAAACTTTTTGTATTAAATGTAATTTTCTTAACATTCTCTTCTCATACCATTTTGGTTTAACAGCTAAGGCAGAAAATTGACACACATTTAATATTGTTAATTTAAAAAAAAATCATTTTAAGTTGTAGAAACACCAAACTATTTTTTTTTAATCCATTTATGGCTTAGCCCTATTTCCTGAAGTTTTCCTCCAATGTATGCTGGAGTTTTTTTCCATCTCTCACTGTGCTCTGTTTATTATTCTTACAGCTTAGAGTTTTCTTCTTCCTCAGCTGCCAGTTTGTCAGCTATGATCAAGTGTCAAAACGAAAGCAAGGATAAGCATCAATTACCAAAAATTACGTAGTCAGTTTACATATTCATTAGAAGAAAGGATTTTTCTCTCAATGCATACCGGATGTGAACTGTAACTAGGCACGTGAGTTGTCTACACACTCATTTTCACATCTGAGATCTAACAGCTAGGTTGGGTAATCCAGTATTCACCTGCCAGGCATGGAGTTCTTGCAGTATAGGAGCAATACCTTTAAATCTTTTAATACTGGAGGTTGTTCAAATACCATCTTTTTTGCAGGAACAACTTTTTAGTCTCTTCTCCATAGGAAGACTGCAATCTCAGGTTACACAATCTTCTACTTTAAATTCTTTAGCATTTTCTTCTCTCCCTCTCCTTCACTTTATTTTTTCTGAACAAAATGATGGGTATTCTACAAAATCAAAGTTAAAAAAATAGAAGCAGGACTGTAATTACTTTTAATGTTGCTGCCATGAAATGAAGTATTTTCTTTATTATGAGGAAAAATAAATGATACCTTTGATACTTTAGAATCTCCTTTTCACTTCACAGTTAGGAGAAATTATTTTTCGCAATTCATAATTTTTTTCAGTGTATAATTTGATTTTCTTTTTCAGTATGAAAATGAATTGTAGACAAGCATATATTCTCCATTAGAAATAGAAAAAGTGAGTGAGGTAAACTGGCAGTTCTCAAGGTTTTTTAAGTCACTACCCAGATTTCTATTTGTCTCCCCACTACACAGATTTGTCTTTGTCCCTCCACTTATTTGTGGGGTATACACTGTGGACATCCTTGCTGCAAATCATTCTGAGCCCACTCTAGAAATGTGAGATTTCCTTCATGCTCAAATGTACTGGAATTTTTAAGAACTATATTTAAAGTGCTTCTTCTGCAGCCTGTTTGGCCCATTTGATGCCAGTTGGGTCTGCCTAGTACAGATTAGTCTGCTGACATGGGAGAAAAATCAAGCAAAATCTCAGTGTTTTGTACCTATGGGTTGTCCATTTCCACCTTGGCCTCTCTGACAACCTTCAGGCTGAAGTAGATCCCTGAGTTCATAACAAGACTTTGGAAAGTCCTTTGTGGTTGCTTCAGCATGAAAGCACAACTCTGTGGATCTGGTGGCAGGAATGTGGGCTTATGCTGGTTTGGGCAATGATGCTGTTATTCTTTCACTTGGTGAGTGGAGACTGAAATCGTAAACTAATGCTTTCCACATAGACGATAGGGAGAACAGCTGCTGCCTTGAGGAAAAATCAAAACATTTCACTTCTAAAATATATTTATAAAGCCATATAAATGTATTTTTCATTTTGTGTACCTGGGAATAGCTAAGTCCAAGCATAGTTAGGGGTAGACTTGCTGAAATATTGCTGTGAGACTTGTCATCAAGCCCTTCCTAGTGTTTGGGTCACTTTGGCACCTGCAGTCTTAGGACTTTTAAGCTTGCAAATGTAACTCAAACTCAGACTAAATGCATTGTGAGCATACTCCTTTAGAGATTTGTACCTCTGACATGCAGCTCTGTTGAGACTGGCAGCAAGCTTGCTAATTTTTACCAGTTGTGGTAGACTGTTTCAATGTCTTTTACCCTTTATATAAAGCCAGTCTGCTCAAATGCCTGTATTTTTTGTGTTTAAAGCCATTGAACCTTTCCTAAATGGTAAAATCATGTATTCCCCCTACTTTTCTTAAACGTTTCCAGAACGCACCATTGGACTGCAGCTCTGTACATATTCCTAATTTCATTCTGTCTGAAAGCCATAGAGATGTCCTGCAATTCTTTTCCCTGCCCCTGAAATATCTAGAGCACTTCTTGATGTCTTCAGGGCTCAATTTCTTATTTCTCAATTTCTTATTTCTCTGTTTGTAGAAGGAGTGGAGAAACTCCTGGGTGTGGATGAGTGTGAGAGCAGAATTTTGGTAATCCCTGGCTGGCCACTGGTCCTTTGGGATAGTGTCACCATCCCATGCCATGCAGAGCAGCCTGTAATAACTCCTGCCTCTTTTGGGTATGAAGGCAGAAGAAAGGGAATATATGACTTTCTTCCATAACTTACTCCCCTGTAAAAGGATTTTAAAGAATCTTTGGGGAAAAATTTATGTCTCAGATTCGCACACGTGAATCTCACTGAGCTCACAGAAGGCCAAGCGAGTGCATGCATTAACAGACAAAATATGGCTTTTAATCTTTAACAGAAATTAATATAAAATATGTAATTACATTACTGTATAATGGGATATTTTTAATACTTTGTTAAAAATACTCCCCAAACTGAAATAAAAAAACAACATAATATCCCAGGCCTCCGTCTGTTAATGGCCTATCTTCACTAATGCACATCTCACCTTTGATGCTGTTTGTAAATGTGCTTTTGTGCTTTGAAATTCAGTAAAATATTTGTACTTAATGAAATACTAGCCAAAGCACCTTCCTGTCCTCACGTCTGTCCATGTTTGAGAATGGCATCATATTTGGAAGAGAAATATACATACTTGTCCTGGCCATCTGCAGGGCCTCCGCTGTGACCAGGCCTTTTCTGCTACTACACAAAACCCAACTCTGATGGCTCAGCACTCATTCCATGGACCTGCAAGCACAGAGACTTCCAGCACGTGCTTACATTCCTGAGCCTGCAGGTTTCCCAGCACTTCTTGTAGCTATTTCCTGAAAGAGTGTGATGGATTAAAAACCTCTGCTGACATAGACCTCTCAGGGGTGTGCAGGACTGACAGCTTGGAGGTGGCTCCCCAGGGTCTATTGACACCTTGAAACTGCTGCAGTTGCATCAACCTGTGAGTGGGTGGTAATGAAAGGCAATGAACCTCAACCAGAGGCATCTTGGCTTTCATTTTACCTGCCCGAAATTCTCAGTGTGTTGGTCTGACATAAATGTTCACCGAAATCTGAAGCAGCTTCTGCCTGGAAAGGTTCCTACAAACAGAAAAACAAGCCCAAGGGTGAGCAAGTGGTATTGAGCAGAGTCTGCCTGAGACAAGTTCTTAGGAGGAACAGCAAACTCTCCTATTTCTTCATCAGAGAAATAGCACAATGAAGAAGAAATTAACATAAGGCCTTTCCAGGTCTCTATTGCTCTGTCAAATTGCAAATAAAAGGGAGGTAAACTGTAAGATCCACTTCATCAAGGTAACAGTCTTAGGTGAATAGGATCGTTGTGTCTTCTCAGAACAAGCATTAACATGTTTCCAACTGAAATGAGGTCTGGTCTTTTTCCCTGTTCTCCAGTCTGTTGGTTACACAAGAGACCTTTCTCCTGAAAGGTTTCCTTAAGTCTTCCCAGTTGTAAAACTGGATTTGTTCCCCATTTTGTACTGGAGCATCTCTATTTTTCGGCTGAAATGTTTGGTATGTGTTCACCTTTAGACAGAAACAGAGGCTAGAACCTTTCCATCTGGTCCTTTAGCTGAGATTTTATGAAGTCGTGAACAATGAAGCGAAGGGTAACAATAGAAACATACATGCAGCCCTTACCATGAAAAGATCTTGCATTTTAGCAACAACAAAATATGTATTTTTTACAGTATTTCTATTTTCTTGATTCTCAAAGTCTAATAGACTAAATATTTTTTTGCTATTAAGCTTCATAGATTATAGCTGAAGTCATAATATTCTATGAAAAGCCATCTATCTCAATGAGTTTTGATTGGAATTTTATTGTTTAGTTGACTGTATCAGGTGCTGTTTATTCCATTCAGATCCACAAGTAAAAAACATTTATTATTGTTTTTGGTGACACTAATTTGGTGTGCAAAATGATGTTTTTGGTCCCCTGCCCATCTCCTTAAAGAGTATTGACTAAAATTTTGCTGAAAAAAATAAAGCAGCAGAGAAATAACAAACAAACAAACAAACAAAAAAAAACAGGATCCACAAACAAACAACTAAAATGACAAAAAACACCCTGGAAACCGAAACTCTGTTTTTTCATGCCTTGTTAAACTATTAGAAAATATTTATTTGCAGCAAATTGCTACAGAGGTAGAAGTGAGGAACAGAATGCTATAGCTTATAGAAAAGTATTGACATAGCTGGAGATCAGGTACATTCCTTAGCACCCATCCCCTGTCCTCTTTGTAGTGGGAGATATTCCTGCAGTGCTTTGGAGGTGAGAGAAGCTGAAACCAAAGGACTCTCTACATAATGCTGTATTACAATGAACCTTTTCAATGTGTTAATACAGTAAAATCCCTGTTATCTGAATTCCATATTCTTCAATTACCATAGCTTGTGATTCAGATAAATGGGAATCACCAAGATATGAACTTGCACTGTATACTAACTCACTGGATATTAATCTCTTTCTTACATTATGTATATAAACTGCAGCATGATTTGGCACATAAACACAGTAGGTTTAGTTTATTTTAGAAATTCTGTGCAAATTATATCTTGCACCAAAAAAATGCATTCAAGTTATATCTTAAGGTATAAATCTGAATTAATATTAACCAGGCTTTATATGTTCAAGTTTGTAAGCATATCCTAGCAGATTCATCAGAAAGAAGGCTAGTCAGTACAGATGAAAAATAAGAAATTATTATCTCTGTTGCAGCACACAAAGAAGTGAAGATAGGATCTACTTTCATTCTTTTCCAGCTGCTAGAAGATTTTAGATAGCATTTTGGATAGCTTCTTTCTTCTATTTATATTAGAGAATGGAGTAGAGAAAGTCTTGGGGCAACTGAAGCCCTATGGTAAATTGATTAAAGTAGATGTAGGTAGATAATTTGTGAATTTTGTTCCTGGCACTACAACAAGTGACAATGCTGAAGGTAGCTTTTCTGAACATCAGAAGTGCAGATAAAGTTTTTTGTTTTGTGTGATGGTTTAGTTGGATGCAGTACTGCTCTTTAAAGATAATGTCAGCCTCATTAAACATGGGTGTACATTACCACTTCGATCTATAGCTTCTGCCCATCTTCACGGTTAGCATTTGGTTGCTGCTGAATGCTTATTTTATTTTTAGGTTTAGCTTGTTCATGCAGCTGAAGTTTATCTAAGCTTGGCTTTTTTTTCTGAAAGAAAACACTCATACTTGGAATCCAGAGTACCTCATGCTCTTTTGACGCTGTGCTATCTCTTTGCTGGCTGTCAAGGATGGGAAGGGCCATAGGTATTGCCCCCTGTAGAATGGGTGAATCAGGAGTGTTTGGTTTTGAGGTGGGAAAAAAGTGCCATCCAATCCTGGTACTCATTTTGATGCTCAAAGATGACATAAAAGCTGCACGCCAGGAAGGAATGCCCACTGAGGAGGAAGAAAGCAGCCCTGCACTCCTCTGTGATTGGGACTGACTGTGTTGTTGCTGGGTGGAACAGCGTAATGCTGCTGCTGCTCCTGCTCCAGCACTGTGATGTTTCTGTTCCAGATTGTGCTGACTCACATCCAAGAAAATATGATACACAGATATAATGCACTGTAACTCTTTTCCTTCCCCCCCGTAACCTCGGTAAGTGTTTGGTTTCTTTTTCCTCTCTTTGGCTAGCGTGGTGCTAATATAGCTTTACTGTTAGAATTAATAGGAGGGGGAAAGGCAACCTTGTAAACAAACTGGTAGCAGACAGATTAATCTTGGAGAGGGCATTTAAATGCAACCTGCTGTTTGTGGTACGTCCACCTCCCTTTAAAGATGATCAATCCAAATAACTCGCCCATCTCTACAAACGACACTTGTTAGAGCTGTGTTCTTAAATGGGAGAAGTGCTTACAATGCCCATTTACAACTGTATTCTGTTTAATTAGTCAGCACAGCCAGTGCTGCAGGGATAGATCACTTGCCTTTAAAGATTTGAGAATGTTAATAGTACAGTATATCATTTTAATTATTATTGGATTAATGTTGTGTCTCGAAGAACATCTAATGCAAATCACAAGAAATGGCCTGAAGTGACCCAAGGGTTGTGCTTTATTAGAAAAGTAATAGGTCCATTGCTTAAATATAAAAAGAGGTTCTTTCTTCAAATGTCACTCTACACTGGGCTTCTCCATGTGTGTATGTGAAAATGAAATCCTTTTACTTCCACTTTGTCCACAGAAAGTTTCTGTAGCTAATGCATTAAATGGCTGAGAGAGCAGCTGTAATATCGAGAGATGAAGAGAAGATCCAAAACAGCAGTGATGATGAAGACAGGTTTCCTACTCAAGTTGCTGTAACAGCATCCCCTGGTTGCTCTGCCTGCCCTTCACTAGACAGCCTTGATGAAGACAAGGGAAGCTCAGCAGAGCCAGAAAGACTGTCTGTCCTCTCCAGCAGGGCAGTGGCGCAGCTAAAAGCCCCGACTGGCCCAGAGATGGTTCGTGGTGGCCAGGCACAGATGACAGTCCGTGCTGTAGATGCATCCTTGGGTGCCTCCTCATGCCCTGCAGCAGTTGATAACCTGCTGCCTGTGCACCTTGCCTCCTTGTATGCCAAAAGCCCCTGCTGTGATGGCAAACTGAGCTCAGAGGTGCTGCAGGTCCCGAGGGTGCCCGGTGAGGCCCTGCAGGCACGGACTGGCACCCAGCAGGCAGGGAATGACACCCAGCAGGCAGGGACTGACACCCAGAGCAGCATGGCCTCCTGCAGTTTGGGCCGTGTGATTTGGATGAAGACCACAACAGTAATGGAGACCTTAGAAAAGAAGAAGAAGGAGGAAAAGGAGAAGTACCGGCTCCAGCTAGCAATGTACCGACGGCTCCTGCTGCTGCGCTCCATCAGGAGTTTGCATAGGCAGCTGGAGCAGCAGCAGGCCAGGCTGCAGGAATGCTATGGCACGGTGATAAATACAAAGAAAGAAGTGTTGAAACACATTTGCCCAACCTCGCCCTCACCTTCGCCGTAATCATGTTGCTGCCTGCAGAAATGAGCTTTGCAATGCCACCCGAGCCGCCTTGCATGCCATCGGGGTGGTGTCTTTGTGTGCGCCGAGTGGAGAGGAAACAGCAGCAGCAGCAGATCAAGAAGAGAGGAGACAAGGTACAGCCTTAGCCCCTGAATTTATTTGGAGGAAAAAGGAGCAAGGGTGAACCTGTGCAAGAAGCTGGCTCCTGATTCCCATTCAAAGCCTCAAGGTGGAAAAGGATTTTTTTGGCAGATAGGTTTGTAAAAAGGAAAAAGTCACCACAAACTGGGAACCTAGTTTGTCACCTGACCCATAAAGGATGCAAAGTTGCTGCCTGCTGAACATGTAATATGGTACATCTCCCTTCTACTTTCAGAGCCAACAAAATTTGAACAGAATTAGGGTTTATTTATCTACAAGAATATCCGAATTTAAAAAATCAGGATATTTGAAACACTTAGGCTAAGACTTGATTATATCTACCAAGCTGCCTGTTTTTCACAAAACTACTATGGACACTGTATGTTTGCAACCTCTACTTTCCTTTAAAATTAATTCAGATTGATCAGAAATTATTGTGGAAAGGTAGGACAGCCAAACACACACAGGGAAAGAAAGCAAAAGCCTAAGCCTGATTTCCTCAGGAAAGTAATGTAAAAACAAGGGCCTTGTAGTCTGACGTTGCACTGGAAACCCAGGCTGGCAGTGCCAGGGGAATGTTCAAGGTCTGCACAATTATTAATCTGCTGCTAATTCCCAATGGCACTAGCATCTGCAAATCAAGCATATTTTGTGCCTTACTGCTGTCATTTAATGCAAGTTGGTGACAATTAGCACTTTTTATCCAGGTGTATCAGACATGTGGAAAACCCTGGAGCGCTGTTTCTCCAATTGCAAGGTTAGGATGCCTGCAGGGAATTTGATGTCAGTATGCAACAAACACACAGGGGAAATGAAAACAAAAAGATGCAACTTTCTTGTATGCATTTAAAAGGCAATGTGAGTCACTATTATTGAACAGCAAACTGAATAGTTGAATGTGCTGTTTTAGGATCAGAAGCAAAATATGATTCAAGAAGGAAAGCCACAGAAATATTTCCTATTCTACAATTTCAAGGGATACAGAAATATCTTTGTTCCCAAATATTTATTTCTGATCATGCCAGCTAGATGAACAGGTTTTGGTGTAGGGTTTTTTCTGCATAAAAAGGCATGTCTGCTTTTAATCATCCTTTATGAAAATAATGTGCTATATAGAGGAAAAATGTTATTCTCACATTATTTTTGATATATATAGAGGGAGGGGTATGTGGTTGTTAGTGTATGCATGTACACACACCTCCCTGTATTCAAGAAGCTATGAAAGGCTGATGCTTCTTTTCCTGTAACAGAAGCAGGAATAATCTCTCAAAATAATCTCTGCTGTCTATGAGGAGTTTGTTTGATTAGATTCACATGCACACATCTGTGAACAAGGTATTGAAGTAATTCAACAAATGAAGTGCAGCACAACATTGTCATTATTCCGTCTTTGTATTTCTGTGCACCCAAAAATTATGGAAGCCCCCTGGGTATGCACAACCTTAGACAGGTTCATTCATTTCCTTGGGCCCTTGTGTAGCCTCTCATGCAACACGAACCAGTAACTTTGAATGCAGAATTACCATAGAAACATCCTTGGCATCAAGGAGATATTTGAAGGAGCATCCTCTACTGCCTCATTTGGGGAATTTAGGTTGCCAGAGGCCTTTAGTGGGCTACAGAAGAGAGCTGCTGGTCACATGTGACTGGGAAACATTACTCCTGAGCTCTGATCCCATCTTGCTCTCTGCTCAGCCTTCGGAAAGCTGTTGTCTCAGCAATGCAGGTTTCCTAAAGAATGCTTAAATACTAAACTTGCCTCAAAGGTAACCTGTTCTTTCTTCATGTGCCTCTAGAGAAGGATTCAAGGGGTTGATCATGGTCAAGAGTCCCTCGTGAAGATTTTTTAATTTCTTTCCCCCCATACTTCTTGCACTAGAAAAGCCTTTTTGTCATTGTTAAGAGTATGAACCAAACACAAGCAAATCAATATGATATCACCTCCTTTGGGCAAAGATATATTGGAGAAGGGTCACATCTCAAAAATATTGCTGCATTTTGAAACCAAATGTCAAATTGTTCCCTTTAGGAAGACACTCAAAATGAATATTTTTGTTAATGTTAGCCAACTTTTCTTTAGAACTGAAAAAATAATTATCTTTTAAAGTGCATTCAGATTGACTGACACTATCATGTAACTTTCCACTGAGATATAATAGATCAATGAAAATATCACCCCACCTCACCAAAATACAAAAAAAAGCCGTTAAAACAAAGTAACAGTTTTGCCTCAGTAGCTGCTGAAGTAGAGCACTGTTCTGCATTTGCTGCAAGAGTGCCCTACATTACTGCACAGAGCTACCTATAGTGTCATATTTGCATACCTATAGTGTCATATTTGCATTAAGGAGTGACTAGAATAAGATTAGGAAATACATTTCACATAACAATTAGTGCAGAAATAGTTAATCTGTCAGTCTGTCCAACTATAAATTCTTTGTGGCAGAACAGTGATAATCTTTGTTTTGTACATCATCACATAAAATTTCTTGATCCTAACTGGGATCAGTAGATGCTTCTGCTTTATGAATATTAAATACTGAAAGATTTGTGCATGAGCAATGCTGCCTGATAGCTGGCAGGAAAATGAAGCCAGGAGTTATTCTGTGTGTGCACACTCCTTCCATGTAGTACTTCTATGGATACAAGCAAAATAAATATTAACTGAGGAAATAACTTCAGTCTTTGCAAGAATTTGCTTTTCAGCCAGTGCTTCTAGTGGTTACTAATAAGTGGAGTTGGACAAAACAGTTTAAGGCAATATGACTTTTTAAATTAGTTTATTTTAGAAGCTTGGAAAATGTGGCTTAGCAGCTACGGGCTTTTTCCTTGTATGTTTTAGTGTGTTTTGGAAGTTGAAGGTCAGTGAGAAAGTTCCAGAATGCCATGGGTAACTCTCAGAGGTGTTTTCAGGCATATCAAACTGAGCAACAGTCTCAGGTTGAATAAAAGTGTTTCCTCTCTTATAGTTTGACCTCTTCATGTTCCTAAGAGCTTTGGTGCTTTGGGTGAGGTCCGATGAAATTTCTTAAAATTTGTACTTTTATCTGAACTCAACTCTCGGCCCTCACAGGAACTGGGGTAATGATGACAAATTGAGCAGTTTCAGTAGGACCTTTCTCCCCATTATCTTTACTGAACTTCCAGAGCCTGCCAAACTAATGATCTGTGGGAGAAATATTCCATGCACCCCAACAACTTGTGTACTTTTACAGCAAAGATTGAAGGTAGATTATGCTGCCTGAGCTGTAAGGTCCTGCTGCTCACCTGTTTCTGAAATGGCAGAAAATAATCATGGGTTTACTGTGAAAGAGAGGAATATTTAAAAGGTGTCAGCCCTCTCATAACAGTTGCTAATACTAAAAAAGTTGTAGCTTCTGCCAACCTAAAGCCAGAAATATTCAAGAACAGAATGGAGTTATAATACACTTGAGTGACAAAATGCATTACTGAGATGTTCTTCTACAGAAGTCCTTCTCTTTTGCATCCCCAACATTTCAGTGGGCTGAACTGCTGTCCTAGAGACTGGTCAGAACTGTGGTTTTGCTATTTCTGTTGTTGATGACACGAGTCAGTCAAGATAAACAGCCCACCTAAACACGTTCATTTATTACCTTTTGTGATGTAGCTCTGCAAGGGATTTGTTCTGTTCCTCCTTCCTGAGGTTTTCCTATGTGTCAATCATATTTTTTAATTAGGACAGTGAAAATTTTATGGATTTATAGTAAATTAGTGATGTTGTGGTAAACTTATGATCCATGTACTGCTAAATGCAGATCACCCTGGATTGTTCTTGGAACTGTGAAAATTATGGACTCTGGTCATGACATAAGCATACAAAACATAGATTTAAAGATGGCATTGTTTAAATCTTTCCTAGATGATAAGTAGACTAGGAGAGACCCTTTAGAATCTTTGTTACAGTTTATTTCTTCAAATGTTATTAATCTAGAATATAAATGCATTGGGGAGGCCCTTTTGCTTGTGACTGTTGAAAGCAGTAATGCAAAGATGGGTTTGGGATATGCTTGAATGGGACTGCACTCCAAACGCACTCAGCAAGGAGTGAGAGTTCCTCACTTTTAAAACTCAGGGATTCAGGGCACGATAGCCAAAACCCTGGATGGTGGATGGAGTGGAATTACAGGAGAAGTTTCAGGGTTTGATTTTTAATTCAGCATGCAGAATCTCACACTGGACAGTTTATTTTTTCAGTTAAGGGTACCTTTTACTTCTTCTCACTCCTGGAAAAGCTCTTTTGGATCATTTGGCTAGGTTTATGCCAGTGGTTGTTTGTGCAATGCGCAAATTGTTTCCCATCTCTGAATTCGAGTGACAATAGATATTGCTGCCAAAGTATATACATACAACTTAGTCCCCTAAATCTGGCTGCCCCCTAAATTATAATATATTGAAATTGAGTGTCCTGATGATTTTAAATGTCATTTTTATGTGTGCCAGGACTTTGAGGTATGCCTTGTTCATGTTCCTTCTTAATTTTGACGCATTTCTACCTCTTAGTATCTTCAAACAGCTACAAATGTCTTGTATGGCACTAATCTTTGTCTCTCTGGCTTTTCTATATTTGGAGGCCTTCCCATAAGTCCTTTGTGCTATTAAAGAAAAGGGAGTTAGTTGGTTTTGTTTTGTTTCTTTTTAATTTAGTGAAAACTTGAAGCAGAGGAGAGGGTTCTGTGAAGACATTTTTAGAGGTTTTACTTAAATGTCTTGAAAATAACAGAGGTTCTTACAGCTGCAAATAAGTTCCCCTAATTGTATTGATCATCTTCTCACACAATTTTAGCCAAGTGTACAGAGCAAATGAAAAAGTTGCCTCCCTCTTTGGCAAATGAAGTCTCTAAGTCCGCTGCCCAAAGTGACTTCTCTGTGCATGAGAAGCAAGAAATTCTTGAGAATCTCAATAAAAGTTACATTTTCCCTTTGATGGGTGGGGGTTGGAAAGGAAAGGGAATGTGTGACCATTCATCACAGCACCAGGCTCGTTAGTACCCAGGAACTTTCTACTCTAAATGACAAAGAGCTTCACTGTCACCAAAGAGAAATTGCTGCTGACCTTAGACCTCTTTTTGGAAAGTAAAATAATGGAGCACAGGAGCAGAGTTTGATATTTGACCGAATTCTACACAATTATCATGCATGTGTATATAATAAAATTAATTCTGTGTCTCTGCATTGTAGCCTCAGGCTAGCAGCGTACAATCAGTTTTGTATGTATAATAGATCACAGAGTTGTTCATGAATAATACAAATGCATTGAGCAGATACTAGTGAGTGAGGATGTTTGTCTTTGCATGGAATCGAAGTGAACATGTAATATTGTGATAATATATATTTGATGAATTCAGGTCTGACTTGCCTTTGCCATAGCCTGCTAATTCCCCGACAAGGGTTGCCATAATAATTGAGTTTCCAATAACATTATGATTATTTCCACATGATAATTTAATTGTAGGTATTTTTTAATATTGTAATAATGTAGATTTGTGATTATTATGCATTTGCATGCAGATTTTCATGGTGTCTTGGAGCACATCCCTACATTTATAACTTAATTTCCTCTATTATTGCATATATATTTTGGGATGAACTCATTAATGCAAACTAAAAAAAAAAAAAGTAGGTCTTTTTGGTCATTTTGCCTTTATTATAAATGGTTGAAAGCTTTGCTCATTTTTTTAGACCAGCCTAAACAAGTGAATAAACAAAAGACAACTGTAATTCATGGATGGATTAATTCAAAATAATAATGTAATTACAAATCATGGCAGATTTGTCTGGGATAATTGGGATGTAGACTGGTACAAATTTTGCTTTACTGAAACAAAGCTTGTTTAAATGAATCACCAAGTTTAGTAGAGGCTGTTTTCCATTCTTCCAATTCCCCAATATAACATGATGGCAAAGTAACGCTGGCTCAAAAATTGTGGATGCCTGTGCAAATGCATATAACAACATGGAACCTGGAACTTCTGTACCTACCTAGATATTATTTTGTCAAGCAAAATGACCAGTAAGAATATAATTCCAAATACAGAGTCATAACACCAGCAGGGATTTCAATCAGTTAATTTCTCCACTCTGGAAAGAGGTTGGTTGCTTGTTTTACAACAACCTTCAAACTGTGTTAGAAAACCTGGCCTGAAACTTAGTGGGACAAAGGGAAATAGAATTAAACTTTGTTCCCATTATTGGAGCAGACATTTGTGCAATCCTGTGAGCATTCTGCCTCAAATAGGAGAGCTCTCTTCCAGACCTATCAGAAATTCAAAGAAAATGAGTAGGAAATGTCTTTAGCTAAATATATCTGTTTTGAAAAGAAACTTCCCAGAGAAAATGACCTGGGCTCTGGGTGTTGCTTGTTTTTCTGGTACATGTAGCTGTAGGACTGTCCTCTTCTTATCTGTAAAATCTCAGCTCTGCAAATTGAACTGGGGTCACAGCAGGGTTCTTGGTCTCTTTCAGGTTATGCATAGCTAATATGTTCATTTTCCGTTACTTGCATGGTAGGAACATGCAGCAGGAACTAGGAGAACGGGCCTGTTCCAAAACTTCATAAATGAAAGTTTAAAACTAGGTGCTGGAATATCTAATTTTCTGCTCTCCCTTCACGTTGCCCTTTAGTGCACATCAATGCTACTGTTTCCAGTGTGGTTTGGTGCCTGCTTTCTCCTTTCAAACTCCTCTAAATTATTCCTCTCAATTAACCACAGACAAGACACAATGAGATTAAGTCCCTCTCTTTCATCTTTCCTTGCTCTGTGGACCTAAGTGTTGAACAGAAAAGCTGATGCCTGATTTAGGCAATGAGGAGAAAAGTCATGATTCTGCAGTACAAGAAGGTCTCTGTGCTTTGCAGCAGAACAACCACTTGTATAGGTAAATTAGATTATATCCTGAAACCCATTAAGGCTTTTTTAAATTCCATGTCTCACTAAGAAGTACCTGGCTGGTAACTGGCTTCTCTTGAAGCTGTAAAAGTATCAAAACATGAAAGCAGTCCCATTGACAGAAGTTTATAAATCTAAACCCATGCTTTGGTGAGACCAAGAGATACTTCAAAACAAGATCTGAGAGGTCAGTTTATCTGTTATTTTGTTTTATAATGGCCTACCAACATAAAATTAAGGATGTCTTTTACCCTGTGGCCTTAGATCTAAACATTATCTCAGGTGTTTTCATACATGAAATACCATGGAATATGAACATATCATTCTCTCCATAAGTCTTAGATGCATGTTATAATTCTTGCTTGTTGTGAAGAAATTCGACATTGTGCCAGATAACAAATTATTTAGAATTGGATGACTGTCTTCATTACTATATGTTTCTGATGTTACTTACATAGGTGGGTGTACATAAAATTAGAAGAAATCCTGTTGAAAAACACTGATTTGTGTCATTTTCATGAGCAATTTTCTCTGATGAAAGAAACTGATACTAAACATTTATAATGCAGAGTATGTATCTGCCCTGGCCTCTCAACCCTTTGAGCAACACAGAGGCTAGGACTGAAAGAGCATAGGTCCTTTTCTACCTTCACCTGATGGGTTTTGAACTTAAGCCACTCATTTGCTCAGAGATGTCAGAATTGCTCTAATATTTTAAATTGGGGGAAGTGAAGTGGGGTCCCTCAGTCTTTCCTATTTGTGCTGCTTCCCACTAAGTAAAAAAAGTTGAATGAACTTTAAGGTCCTTTCCAACTGAAACCATTCTATACTTCTGTGTCCCTTACTTTGGTCACAATGTATGACAAAGAAACATTTAATTTCAGGTCACTTGGAAGAAAGACTTCTTTTTACACAAAATCATTTGCTGTTGCTGCTTTGCTCCTTCAGTTGAATGAGAAAAAAACCCAACAAAACACCTTCAGTTTTCTTGCAGTAATTTTTTTCCATTTGTAGTTATCTCTGAAGCAGTGGGACTATGACATTTCTGCGTGAGGCAGGGATGTTTTTTTTCTTGTGCACAGACCAGCATTTCCCAGTTTATTCTTAAGAAAAGCATTCCTCAAAAATAAGGAGGTATTTATGTATTGCCCATCTTCTCTATTGCTTGAAAAATGCATGATTCATGGCCACTGGTTGTTCTTCTCATAGTGGAGAGGGTTTATTGGCCATAATCCTGGAAGTCTGGGAGTCCCCTGTGTGTCAAATGATCACTGATTGTATTGGAAAAGGATGGCTCAGTGACAGCAGGCAGCCCCTGGGCAGAGAGACGTGTCCCTTGTCCCTGAGCAATAACCTGTATGGATGATTGAGACTTGTTGATAGACCTCCATGAAGTCTCACCTAGTAGTCAGGGCTTAGCAGTGTCTAGCTAGTGAAGGATCCCTCAGTACAGGATGCTTGAACTTGATTTGTTGCTCTCATCAAGGAGGGCATAAAGGTAGGCAAGAACTGAACATGCCTTGAGGCCCAGGCAGATGCAGTTGTACCACAGCCTCTGTCTTACTGGAGAGAGAGAGGAGGAAAGAAAAGGCTGCTAAATTTACAGAATATAGTTATTGACTAATTTCTTCATCAGCAAGAGCAGTAAGAAATCAGTGAGGTCTCTCCTGAGAGATCACTGGTGTCACCTCACATGTCCTCAGGGTGTCAAATGGTATAAAACACTCACTTTGAAAGTACTGCACTGTGATAAGCTTCAACTCCCAAGGGGTGCATTGTGTGTACATTTTGTTATATGTAATGACACACTGAAAGGGCAGTGAAGCTGTTAAGGGAATGCTGCATGTCTAAAAAGAACTTATTCTTCTTTCAACCAATAAAAGAAAGAAAGAAAGAGTATTTCAAAAAAGCAATCAAAATAATATCATTCAAATGCAGGAAATTATAAAATACTAGAGAGAATTCACCTTTGGATGAAGAAATTTAAAACATGAGACCTTCTCTGTAATATAAATGCTTCAAATTGGACCATTTTCCAGGCAAAGCAAGAAACTTCTGCAAAAACCTTTAAAAATAGTTGATATATGTACAAAATTTTAAAGCTGACACAACCAGCATAATGGCAGCAATTATTTAAAACAGTAGATTTGAAGAATAAAGAACAAATTGCAGTAATTTCATGTAGTCATTCCAGACAATGTATAGAGATTGTGAGTTTCAACAAGACCAAAGTTGGATGTGAGACTCTGGGAATTTCTCAGCAAAGGTGATTTTGTAGAAAAACTGTTCAGTGCATATAAAAAATACCCCTAGAGGTGACTACAATGCTAACAACAATATTTTGAAATGAAGCTAAAAAAGACTCATGTTCCCTTCAGCATAATTCCACGTGGACACATTCAAGAATTCTGTATGGCCTCAGTGTACCAGGGCCCATTTTCCAGCAGAAATACTTCTGCCTACAAAATACATGGAAATGTATGTGAATGTTTTCATGTATTTTGAAGGCAAAAGAAGTTGCCCTCCTTAAACCTGACACAGAACAAATCTGACTATAGGAAATTTCAGTCAGCAAAACGACAGAACAATTGGGCAAATGCATTCCTGATGAACTTTAAATGTGGAATTATAATTGGACAAATAATTCATTTTATATCATTCAGAAATAAACAAAGACTCGTAAAAAATAGAAAAGTGAATTGGATGGAATTGGGCAGTTTTATCTACTATTACTTCAGAACTAACCATCAATCACTGTCAGTTAATTATCATTAAGATTGCACAAAAAAAGGCCCCTGTGGGAGTTGGATAGGCTGTGAGTTTCATTCTTTCATTAAAAACAAGACAAACAATATAAGCCTTGTTTGAATTTTTGGGTTTATTTGTTTTGTTTTATTTGGTTTGTTTTGTTTTTATTCATTTGGATCTTTTTGTATTCAAAGAAATGATGTGAAAAGGTGAATATTGAATAATTGGTCTGAGAGTTACCATATGGATTGCAGAAGCAAGGAAATAGAACAAGGGATTCGAAATTAAAGATGTTATTTGTCAGGAAAAGTTTAAAGATTTTTAATTTCTTTCTTTTTTGTTCCTTACAAAATTAAATTGTCTTTCTAAGTAGGAAAACTTGCTGGATTTTTTTTTTAAATGCTTGCTTTTTAATTAATTGTACAATTTTTAAGTCCCTAGGGTTTATACACCCAGTTTGTAAACCTTCTTTTTAAAAAAAGAGTCTGAAAACTAAAGTTGTGTGACTCCAAAAATTTATTCTTTAGCAGAATGCAAACCACTGTGAAACCCCATAAAGATACAAGCCAAAGAAATTTTTGCAGCTTACGAACTGATCTGTGAGGCTCACAGCACGTAGCTAAGGACAGAAGCAGGGATGCAGCTGTGGGCAGGAGCAGCTGCTGCTGTTTCCAGGGTGCATCCCTGCCCTGCTGGGGAGCCACTCACACTCTGAAAAGTGCCAAGGTTTATCGGCAGTGCTCACCAGCATCACAAACAGAGCTGGTGCCCGTGCTCTGTGCAGTTCCTGCCCGGGATATAACTCTGGTTCTGTCAGCTGCTGCTTGCTCAGCCCCAGGATCACAAGGCTCTCCTTGCCAGGCACTCCCTGCAGAAGGAGGCTATAGAGATTAAACTAAGCTAAAGTGTGATTTTATTTAGTTATATAAATGTATATAACTGTAATCTTTAGATAACATATTATAATTATATTTTACTATAAAACATTAAAGTTATAAATTATGTATTTGTTTATAAAGGTCTTATACATTTCTATAGCTATATAAATCAATACAAATTTATATAAATCTATATAACTAAACTAACACACAATTTCCAGATCTTTGAGTATCTGCTTATCATGGTAAAATATTTGTTTTATAGGATGAATTGTTTGTCTGTTTGTTAGGATTTCAGTTTGGTTTTCTAAGCGAGGCTTCCTTGTTGACTTTTTTTCCTCTCAAATGACAGAAGAGCCTTATGAGCAAAAAGGATTTAAAGTCTGGAGCCTTCAGGGCCAAAGGCCTCTCAGTTCAGCAAAAGAATAATTAAAAAGCTCAAACCCTTGCACTTGGAATTAACCAGGTATTTGGTTGGTTACTCAAATAAACCTCAGAGCTAGAGATGTAAATGTAAATGTTCCCACACAGATGTCAAAGAGGAAAAAGGCCTGTAAATGACACAATTTGAAACCAAAATGAAGTCTTTAGCACTGCTGAGCAATGGTTTCTAATGAGGACAAGTGACAGACTCAAATTAGAGCAGAGCTGTCCCATTTAGGGCTCTTCAGGCTGAATGCAGCCCATCACGACAATTCATCTGCTCCTTGTCGACCCCTTCCTCTTGGGAAAGCCTCTTTTCCCATACCCAAACTGCAGGCCATACTTAGGGAGTGATGGTCAGCCAGATGGACACAAAACAGAGACCCATGTTTGGATCAGTCCAAACAGTCCAGGAAACTCACATTGGCCATGCATCCCATTGTATTTTACTGGATATATTCTGATGTGTCAGGAGAGGTTATGCTTTGGCATAAAAGCACAGCAAGTTTGTTTCTATTCTCCTATCTTTTCTCCACCATGTGTGGAGTTTCAAGCCTCTTATTTAGCCATTGGAGAAGGAAGATCCTCCAGTGCCAATTTTCTTTTGCAAGGTTGGGTCAATGTTAGCATGTCTGTAAACTAGTAGAAAGGGGAATTAGGCTATAGCAGAAAGGGACAGTGGATCTTGAAAGAAAACTAAGATGGAAACCCTAACCTCTTCTAATTTACATATGGTGACATTTTGCAGAAATATTGTAACATTAGCAGTGGCATAATGAAATTCTGCCTATCAGCCGTGGAAGGAATAATGTTACTGTAAAGGTAACCTGTCCGCAGTTTGTTATCAAGAAAATATTCATGGCAAGAAACATACATTTACCAATGAGTGTTAAGAATAGTAGTTTTCCCTTATAGTTTTTCCTCGTGGGCTATCCATCTTCCCCTCCAGATTTACTGCATGATCACTCCCTTTACATGCTAATTATATGCTGCTCTGGTGAATTTGTTAGTAGTGACACTTTGGGCACCCAGTGGGACTGCAACTCATTATGTGGCAATGTCCAGATATATCAGATATTATTAGCTGTCATTAATCTGCTGTGGAAGCATTGAGTGCACAGCCAGGAGAGAGACCAGGAAATAGAGCAAAAATGAAGTCTGCAGCCACCCTGGCCCCCAGAAGGTCAGAGGGCAAATCAGCAGGGGAGAAGAATACACCTTAAAATGGCCAGTGCTTAGCAGCAGATTTTTAACCCATTATAAGCCAGCATTCCTTACAAGAGAAAAGGCAAAAAGAAACTATACTGTTTATGTGGTCTGTCTGGCTATGCCTTATTGGAGGAAACAGGAATACAGCATCTCAAACTGTCTTTTTTATAAACTGTTTTGTAAACTGAATCAAAGCAATAAAAGTGTGTGAATTTGAAGAGTGAGCAACACACAGTGTCCATCTGAATGTGGACAGCACTCAGGCATAAAGCTTTGAAATTAGGCACATGTAACTTGGAATAGGATTAGTCCTGCCCCTCCATTTGAAGGTTGTATTTTATAGAACTGGACCAGACAGTACAGAAAATGCTGCAGAAATGAAGAGAATGCTCTTAATGTCCATCCAGTCCTGTAATTTGCCTTTGTAAAGGGTTTGCCTCTAGACTGCGAATTCTGCGCTGATCAGCCTCTGCTATGCAGCTTAAAAACACAAATCAAAATAGATTGCATTTTTGCTATCAATTCTGAAAACTAGTCACACATAAGAGTTATGCTTATCTGTGTTTGTGCAGAATTTATTACATCTGTTTGGAGTGCAGAAAAAAGAGCTGAAGAAACATTCTTCCCAGAAAAATCCACAGTCTTTCCAATCTCCAAGATGACTTGAAGAGTTCTGTCCAGGATTGTAAGAAGAAGCATTTTCTTTCTTTACATCAGCTACTAAGGCTGGAAGAAACCAATCAGGCTTTAAGGCAAGTAGAGTCTTCTCTTGTCTGAAATTAAACAAAAACCAGCAAAGTAGAAGTTAGAAATATTTGAGGTTGGTGGTGATGTATTATCAAGACAATTTTCAGAGCAGGGGGAAGGTATTAGTTTGGTTAGTCTTTGTGCATTGGTAACTTACAGGCACCTTTTGCTACTGCCAAAGGGCAGCCTGAAAACTCAGGGACCTTAAAATTGAAGGATGAGATAGGGAGACTTAAGATAGGCAAAACTGCATTGTATTGAGGAAAATGAAAATAAACGTTTGTTTCCAAGATTGCAAGAAACTATGCTCCCTTGTTTAGAAGTTGCAGTGTTTTAGTTAGAAGGCTTATATAAAGACTAGAGGAAAGAAATCACCCCAAAATTCTTCAATAAATGACAAATGCTTGTTTGGGAAGCTGGAGTGAAGTTCATTTTCCAGTGAGCCACTCATCTGAGTTTCCTGAAGGAATTTGGGAAGTACTGGTTTTATTCCCATGTAAGGGGTCTAGTCTAATGCTTCACAATTTTTCACATACTGTGACATTTCTATGCTCTTAATGAGGGTAATAACAGGAAGGATAAAGAAGGCCTGATGTTTTATTTATAGAACTGTCTTTACTTAGACAGACTCTGATAAACCCATGCAAAAACAACCACCATGGGCCAGGTTTAAGGCTGTTTTAAATTCTGCACAATCCCATGAAATAGAAAGCAATGTTAGTATTTGGTTGAATGGCTCCCTTTAAGACTTCCTAAACTAACATTCATGAACTCAGGTTCTAAGAAAAGATTTAAAAGTGATTTTGGTGTAATTTCAGGGTTTGCAGAAATACCCTGAAATGCTAGTGTTAGCAATGGGGCAGATGGAAAGTACCCAGGGAAATAATTAAAAGTTTTATCATTGGTCTTGAACCTTCGCAGTCTTGGCTTTCAGGAGAATTGATTTACATATATGTGAGAACAATGAAATATGAAAGTAGAGTTACAGTCCAATGGTGTTAATGTGGACAAAAAAAAAATAAAAAGGAATGCTGTATGAACATATTCAATAAGTCATTCATAGTTTCTTTTTTGGTCTTTTTCTAGTGTTTATGAAATTTTGCACCTATGGCATGGCTTGCCCTTTTTCCAGGGAAGTGGAATAAAAATTCATTCCAGTTTTCTTTTCCTTTGAGTTCTTTGAATAACTGAATATGAGCTGAATACTGTTTTAGTGGTAGGTTAATGAGTTACAGGTCAGGCTTACCGTGGAAAAACTACAGTCAGCCTCCATGGTTCTGTTTGCCAAATTTGCACTGATGAAGTTATTATGGCAGGCTCACTTTATTTTTTATTTTCATGAAGGAATATTTCTGTGATTTTCCCATCAAGATTATGCTGTCTTTTCAGTGCCTGTGTTGCTCCTTAAGTTCCTGCAGGCACTTATTTTCACATTTAACATGACACGCATGAGTAACCCTCTCTCAACTGGTGAAACTAGTCAGGTGTAAAACTCTGATGAACGCACTCTTTAGGGCTGAGGCCTGAGCAAATTCCGCAGAACACAAAAGTGTGTTACGTTTTGCAGCTCTCTGGATCATTTCATATCCCATTGTTTGTAATAAGATGAATAGTTAGGTCTTATCTAGAGAAACCTATATCAGCAATGCTAACAGTTATCTGCACAGCTGTCTTTGATAATTATTGTACTGAAAATGGTGTGTTAGATATTAAGTTCAGTCCTTAAAAAGGTGATCGATATTTGTACTCTTTTATATACATACCCAGAATTGTTTTCAAAGTAAAATCCTAAGAATAAGTTTAAAATTATTGTAAGTAACATAATGGCAGGAGAAGGCCATCATCTTGAATGTGGAGTGTAGAGAGTGCTGGAATGCTCTTTTCCTTGTGGCTCAGACCCCTAGCAGCAGTTTTACCTTCCTGGACAAGCATGAACCCTTTTAGGAATATTCCACTGCACTTGCTTTTTTTTTTTCATTATCTGCTTTGTAAAAGCTAATAATAGTTAGAGATTTATAGTGTTTAAAGTGTGCACAGTTAGTTGAAATTAAGACTATATTCATCTTCCTGAAAGTTAAAATCAGTATCAGCTCTGAACTAATATATTTTATTTGCCCAGGAATTGCTTAGCCTGTGAGCCATTAGATCAGAGGCTGTGGAAGA
Organism: Zonotrichia leucophrys gambelii; assembly: GCF_028769735.1. Taxonomy (NCBI): domain Eukaryota; kingdom Metazoa; phylum Chordata; class Aves; order Passeriformes; family Passerellidae; genus Zonotrichia; species Zonotrichia leucophrys. The sequence goes on from NC_088171.1 coordinate 66,566,699, forward strand.
GCCTTTCCTCCCAAATTTTTAGGATCATGACATGAACATCTGATTCTGCAACTCCTTTGCAAATGTCTGCAAATGGCAGGGCTCTGTCATAATTCTTCTCTTACCTCATGCAGCACTTTATAGCAGCACTGACTGCACAGTAAGTGGTCAAGTGTAATAAATTACCCCATCTCAGGTTAGGGGCAATTGATGCCTGGGATGATTAACTGTTTTTGTGATGTTTGCTAGGAAAAACTGTAAGGAGAAATTAGTCGAAGTTGAGAGTCACTGCAGTTTTCTGATATACCTGATCATTTACTCATTATTATGACAATCATTCATTTAGGTGATTTAGGCTCTTGCAGATTGAGGTACTGGTTAGCCTGACTGAAGAGGGGTGGATCTTACCTGAAATTAGGGCTGTGAATTGTCATTAACATTTTATTTTAAAGGATTCTGGTGCCACTGAGACAGGAACAAGAAAATGCAATCAGAGCAGCGATGCAACCACCAAAGCTCAGGACAATATTCAAGACTGTTCCTTGAAAAAAGCGAAAGATTTTCACTATATTTTCCAAAGTCACAGATGTTTTTTTATAATTGCCAGTCCTTGTATTTTGTTAGCACCAAAAGAATGGAAATCAGAGCCCTCTTGCTGTTCTTCTATGTAGAAAAAAAAAGGTAGGACTGTTTTGAACCACAGAAAAATAATATTTAAATGGATAAAGCAGATTAAAGAGACTGTTTAAAGTGTGTAGAACTATGAACATTTGAGAATTCATGATTTGCTGCCAAAAATCATTGCAGAAATTGTGTTGCACATGTCTGTGCATGTGTCTGTGTGTTTATATGTGCTGAAAATATATATCACTGGATCAAGAGTGAATAACAATTTCATAAGCCTCTACCAGACAGTTGTAACTGTTCCTTTCAGATAAGAACAAATTATTTCACAACCAAATATGGATAAAACAGATCTTAAATTCATTTTGATTTCTTCTAGTGAGGGGTTACATTATGCAGTACCAAAACATAATAATTTCCTAGATTTATTGTAATATGTTTTTAAACACATCAGGTGTTTACTGAGGTTTTGTTTCCTTAGAAGCACTGTGGCTATGCATTCAACTTTTGAACCTTGTTCTGCAATGTTGTAGAACCAACTGCCTCTGGAAAAAGAAAAAAAAGAAACAAACAAACAAAATCCCCCAAAGCAGCAACAGACTAACAAACACAAACCAGAAACTCCAAAATAAACAAAGAAAAAACACTGCTGAAATATTGTTAGGAGAAAAAGATTTAGAGGTTTGCAGGAATTGTTCCATTCCTCTTAACAAAGCCAAGGTTCGGCTCTGGTGGTCCGGTCCTGGATCTAGCATAATCCTGTGTTAGGTGGGTACCTCCTCTGAATGTGTTAAAGATCTTAGTGATCTCTCTCACTCTCTTCCTTCTCTGTGCACCCAAACCTACCCTTGTTTTGACGGCCTCCCCTTTTGAACAGCTTTATATGATTGCTTCCATCCACAGGTTACTTTACTCGAGTCGATTTGCCACAGAACACTCGCCCATTAGCAAACTCGTCTGCAGCCTGCTTTAAAATCTGCTTATGGTTATGTCCAGATAAAAGCATGTGAGGTCAGTTTGGTAGAGCGGAGACAAAATGCTTTAACATAAGGTTTTCTATTCTGTGCAGGCAGCTAATAAAAGTGCCCGCAGGTGTTGAGAATTATCCTTCTCTAGGAGATTTCTTTACAATCTGAACCTAATCTTGGTGAAAGCTTTGGCAAGGATATCTGGCACATTAATTAAGTGACTTTCCCTCCCCCACAGGTCTTAGGCTGTAACTTTGATTAACCACCTCTGTGCCCAGGAAACAAACTGCTGGATAGGCATTATCAGTTTTTCAGGTGTATGGATGTTAGAGATAACTTGGGATTCCTCCTTTATCTGGATAGATGCTCCTTCCTCTTTCAACACTACACGGCTTTTCCCTTAGTTACTGCTACAGGGATCCTGCAGGCATATTATGAGATTTTAGTATGAAGACCTTTTTATTCAGTGTGTATCTCTGGATGGCCTCTGCTGAGAAGTTTCAGATCCTTAGGGGAAAATGCCTAAATAACTCCTCCAAAGCTCCCCCTCTATTTAAATGGCTTTTCCTTGGTGCAGTATCACAGCTGTGACACATCAAAGTTAGTAGCTGGTGTGGCAGGACATGCATTCCCAAATCAGCCTCAGTGACGAAAGGTGATTTGCAGTGACAGGTTTCATATCTTACGGTGTCATTTTCATGAATGGCTTGGTTAATTAAATTTAATGTGGAACAAGAGCTTGCTTACATTCTGCCAGGCTTAAGATGTTCTTACTCACACCTTACTTAAAGAACAATTCCTACTGTTAAATAAGGGCTCCAGAATTTAGCCCTCTGTTAGCAGTCTTCCATAAACCCTTTGTTTTCCTAACATGTTAAAAACCAAGGCTTAATGGGTTCATGATGACATCAGTTATCAAGATTTGTGTGGTGTTGGCAGATGTTGAATTTTCAGTGGAAAACCATTAAGCAGATTTGAGTCAGGGCAAGTTTCACAACATGCAGGTATTATACCGGTGGTTACATGTGTTGACTTCAGCTTTATTTATTACAAAGGAAAACAGGCCTGTACTTATACAACAACAGCAATGAGAAATTAATCTTCCCAATAGGAAAATCAGTCTTGTCTTGTTAAAGGTACTCAGAATTACTTGTTGAGCATGCTGAGCTTGCAAAAACAATGTCTGCAACTTTCAGATTTAATAAATCTAAAATTAAATATTTAAAATAAATATAAGAAAAACAATTTTTGGTTACCTAGGCCTTTTTTTGGTATCAAGTGTAAAGAAAGCAGTATTTCAGAAAGTGTTGAATGTCCATTTTTTCACAACCTTTCTTTCCAAAATTTCTCCAGTTTATTTTCCTCTCTGATTAGATTTGTTACTTTTGAGTACTCATTGCCTGTCAGCTCACAATGCACCAATTCTGTACTAGTTCTTCAAGACTAAGATTGAAATTCTTCAACATTAAAAAGTTGCTTTTTGTCATATGAGTACAAAGTTTGGACAATGTTATTATCTAGACCAAGGCCTACATGTGGTGTGCTATGTGTGTAATAAATACATGCCAAAAACTGAAACCAAATACATTGGGAGAAATGATTCTTCAGATAAAAGCAAGGACTCTAATGTAGGAGGAAAAAAGTGAAATCCCACAACAAACTGAGGTGATAACAGCAACAAAAATTAAAGTAGAGCACTTTCAATTTTGTGTACCTGGTAATTTGAAATTAGATGGATTTAGTTGCTGCAATGTTTGGTTCTTACATTAATTAGGACTTCAGTTTGCAGATTTACTGGTGCAGTGTACTGAAGTAAAAATCTCTTATGTCTGCTGTTCTATTCAACTGTAAACATGCTGGAGACTGTATTTTCTTGGAAACTAAACTTCACACAGTTCACGCACAATTCACACAGGATTACTTCAAATTATGCTTATGCATCAGGAAGCATCTAATCTTAGTCCCTTTGTTTTACCAGTAAAGTTGCTCTTACAATGCACCTTTTTCATACCTGAAGTTTTTCTTGAGTCTCTGGCTGTTGATACTGTGAGGGCATGAACTTTTCTGAATGCCAAAATTCATACTGATGGTAACTAGAAGGTTTCAAGGGGTCCATTAATATTTTTCACTTTTATGGAGCACTGCATAGAGAATCATTAGAACATCAAGGGGATTTCACTTCTGTGTGTTTAAAAGTCATTAAAACAGAAAAGGGGAACCTAAAATTCTGTCTTATGAAAAAGGACTTTATTTTCTATTTTTTTAGACCATTTGCGAGAACTTTGCTTTTCTATATGCTGATTTATAAAAATTAAAACTCTTTCCAATATGGCTTTTATTCAGAAAATATTAAAAATAACTTCATATTGAAAAGTTGCTTTGATATTGTGGGATTCAAAAATATTTTTAATTTTTGTCAGCTTTTCAGTTTGTTTTATTCCCATTTGCCTTATTTAACATTATAGATGCACAAAATAAGATCAATTTATTTTGAACAAGTAATGGAATTTTCCTTCACTATTATTTCCACTATTTAAGTTTAGCTCCAGGTTGGAACCGAGTCAATTTTTTCTATCTTGCAGCCCTGTATAAAAGAAACTTTGACTTCCATGGAGGGCTATTTTTCATCAGGCAAACAAACAAAAAAGTCCCTTATTGGGTCCATGTAAAACCACAGTTTCTTCATCAGCACAACTTTTCCAGTATGTGAAACCAGTCACCTGATAAAAAGGTTATGGCAGATGATAAGCTTTGAATCAGGACTTCAGTTTTCACTAGCTAAAGAACAAATGATCATCCACAGATGTGAACATGCAAAAGAAAAACATTCTTTCCCAAACTTTTCAAGTAAAAAACAAATGATGAAATGTTGGATAATTATAATTTCATGAGTTACGTGATCTCCTATTTATTACAAATGGGTAAATACAAAGACTCTGATTATTTACTCTGCTGACCTGCCCCAGGTTTATGGCATTTATTATAGTCAGTAATGTTTATAGCAAATTTTTTCTTAACAATAACATTTATAATATTTTAATGTGTGTGTATGAGGGGACATAGTACATGAAAGAATTTCAGTGCAAATAAACCTAAACCGTTTTGCATTTGGAACTCCTCTGTATTATTTTAGGACCTCAGTTCTCAAAACAGTTATGGTTAACTTTATTCACACAATTCCAATGGGACAACTCATATGTAGAAAGCTAAGTCTTCTCTTAAGTGTTTTCTTGTATCCTTTCCCATCCCACCCTTCGCTTCCTCATGTGCATGTGTTGGGGTAGGTATGTCTCAACACATTCCTGAGCACACTCTTCCTTGTCTGAAGCGCATAATTTTAATTAAATAAATATATAGGGGTTTGTGTTTGGATGAATGTACAGATATTTGCACAAGTATTAATTAATTTATTCCGTGGGTATCAAGTAATTATCTCTTTTGCTGCAAGGGCAATTTGCTGCCATACTAAGCAGAAGGCATTCTTTCCCCAAACAAAACAAGCACAGCACCACTTTCAGCTATGTGCTGAAATGTGTGATCAGTATTGTAATGTGTTAAGCATGGCATCATTATTCTAAAGCCAGCAACAGAGATATAAAATGCACTGTGAGACTGCAAACTGAGCACAGTTTGATTGTAGGACACCCGGGTAGAAGGGTTTTGTATTAGAATATACATTGCATTTATAATGCCTTCTTCTCTAAAATGTAATTAGGTTTTTTTATGAACTGGTAAAATATAGTAAATAAAGGACTCAGGGGATTTCCATATAGCCACATTTATTCCCACATGTCTTTCCAAATCATAAATGGTTGTCTTCCTTAGAAATGGATTAAGACAAATTGCATTAGGACACGATCATGAATCTGATTAAGGTGGAACCATGATCAGGTTTTTTCTTTTGGGCAACCATGTTTTCTTATAACAACCAGAAGAAAAAAAAGCCTTTGGCAAGATGTTTCAAAAGGCCTTTCTCATATGCACATAAAAGCAGTTTTCATGCTAATTCAAAAATTGGTCCACACCTATAATTTCTTTATATATCCAAGACAAAGCTTTGGGCAAAATTTTTCAGTAGTATATATTTTCAGATACAGACTTGTGGTTTCAATGAAAGCTCCTAAAAAGGAATTTCCATGCATAATTTCCTTAAGGAGAACACTCTGAAGGCAAGTTGCAAGAGAGGCAGAAGATCAGGAATTGATTCCAAATTGGTTAAGAGAGAGGAATACTGAGAACAAAAACATCCCCAGTGGAAAACTGATGCAATATACAGAATAAACACCTTTTATGAACACACTCTCACAAAGGCCCCAGCTCCTTCTCTTCCTGTGTTAGTAAGAGACCCAAACTGAGCACATTATGTTACACTATTTGACAAAGAAGGAAACTAATGCGGATGTGTCTTTTGATGCACAGAAATACAAATGTGTTGAAAATGCCTATCTCAACAAAAAAAAAGGCTGTTACTTCCTTCTCCATTCCCCCCCCCCCCCGCCATTTATCTTTCTTTAAAAAGAGTAGTTTCAACTCCATGTAGCTAAAGGGAACTTAATTGCAGTGTTGTTATCTCGGTGTCATAGTCAAATCTGAGGTGATTTGAAGGGTCTGGGAAGGACGTCTGCATTCACCCTCTTGGGGCTCCATGGCATATGAGCTCTTTGGCCTCTCACACTAACATGTAGGGGTCAGCTAATAGGAAGAACTCCACTTTAAATCTATAGAAGTCTATACAAAAAAAGAAGTTCTCTGTCTACAAGGACGAGTGCTTGTCATATGAAAATAAAGAGAATAGATAGGTCTAATGGGTAAGTTCTGGAAGCTAAAGAAGTTCCATAATCTTTGTGCTTACTATTGTAATGTAACACTGCTCAAGTAACTCTATCTATCTGCTTTATGGTTAGTCTTACTGGCTTTTACTTGTTTGGGGTTTTTCTCCAGTTTAGACCAAGATTCAGGGATTTTTATTTCAAGTTGTTCATCTTTTACTCTATATTAGCCTTGTTATGGCAAATGTAGGGAAGAATCTAAATTCTTCATTGTGTTTCATGCAGGCAGAGACCAGACCAAAAAAACTCAGGTCTGCGCTCTGGCCCAAATTTCGGAGTGCACCCATCTGAACTAGGTTTTTCCTCAGGCTGGAAAACATCTAGCTGTCTCTTGTACATTGTTCTTGGCAACTTGCTCTGGTTTCATCCAGAAGCTGAGGGCCTGATGTGAATGGGAGTGCAAGCTGGAGCTAGTGACCCAGCATGTGAATCCTCACTGTTTTTCCAGGATGACAGTCCTTAGGTACTCCACCAAACTTTGCATATTTATACAAACTGGGTGTCTAAAATAATTTTGAATCAGTAACATTAGTTCATAATCTGGTGTGATAATGACCTGAGAAATGCAAAATCCCTTTGTTGTCTCTTACTTCCCCTGGCATTTCCAAAAGGATTTGCTCACAGCTGGGACTTTCAACACAGCTAGGGGAAGGTCCTGTTCAGCGTGACTGAAACCAGCAGTGATGGGGCACACTTCTGGATTTCTTGGCCAAGCTGGGACTAAGTTCTGAAATAAAAAATATGCATGTTCGCACTTGGGCTCTTCAAAGCAGAGGTTCAGCTATGTTTCACAACAATAATTTTCAGCTGAAACAGGAAAGGTGCAAAAGCCCTACCCTGATGTTCCCCAAACCTTCTGTTTGACAACACCCTGTACAAGAGAACACGCTGGCTCATGAGTCGAGACTTGTACAGTCCAGGCCTTAGCAAAATTGTTAGAAAACTCAAGTTCAAAAATAATTATGGTGAATTGGGAAATAATTGTGTTAAATAGAAAAAAAAACAAGTTAAAATGGGAGAAAGAAAAGGTCAGTTAAAACAGACATACCAAATTTTCCTATCTATTTGAGTTTGTCTCAGGTTCGTTCCTCTAGTTTATATAAATACATGAAAAGAGAGTGAACAAGACACAGGCACACACACTTATGTGTATATAAACAAGAAAATGCTGAGGTCAAAAATCCAAAATCAAAAATTAAATTTTTACAGGATGTAAGAGACAGAACCCATTTGGTAAATTGCTTAGATAGATAGCCTGTCTATAAGAACAGATTATTATTTTCAGAAAATGTAGTCTCTTTTTCTCAGTAATAATTAGCCTCTCTAGTGCAAATTTTACCTTGTAGAAAGTTAAAAATTTCTGTGAAATGTAGAGCTGGCTGGGAAGTCCGATAAATTTCCATGAAAACAATTTCTTTACATGTATTTAAAAGTATATCCAGACATTTTCAGGATCTTCCCAGCTCTAAAGCTAACTGAACTATGTACTAAAAAGGGTAAAAATTTCACATTGTCTTTGTTCCAATTATTTTTCTTGACCATTTTAGCTTTTGTTTTAAATTGACAATGGACCAGTCCAATAGAATTTAGGGGTTTCTCTCTTAAAATGGAATTTTATGTGTAAAACGTTAAATGAAAATATTTCAATTACATATCATGTAAACAGTGTTCATATTTGATTTTCCCACAGATTCTCTGCTTGGAAAGTTCCTTTGAAAATTAAATAGTTCATACAATCTATCAGAACAGTCATCTCAATCATGCGATTTTCTTATTTTCTCTGATTGGGTAAGGTTTTATAAACTACTTTCACTTCTGCCTGAAGAAAGGTTTATTTGTTTCACAAAAGTATTTTCATTTCATGAATGAATTAATCTCAGCTGCAGACATAAAAATTCATTCTCTTGACACTGTGTTCACATTAATACTTGTGAGACTCAACAAAGATGAAGCAAAATTCAATGTTTCTTAAAAGTGTCATGTTTGTTTTTGTTGTTAATTCACTGGTACCTTGCAGCTTGACCATCACTGCAAATCTGTTATTTAATTTCTCAAAAAAAAAAAGAGGTAAATTAGTCACCAGAAGGCCCTGCAATTAAAAGTATGTATGGAAAGTGATTGGAAAACCTGGGTTCCTGGTTGTAATTATACATATGATTTACATGCAGTCATGTCACTTTTATGGCGCTAAAAGATATGTTATATTTATTTATTCAGCTAATTGTTCCAATCAATTTCTGTGACAAATGTACTTAAATCTAATAGGGTTGGGTGCTACCTTCTCAGCTACCTTAAAGCTTTATGGATTTATGTCAGCTGGAAAATCTGGCCAAGGAAAAGGGGGAAATGGAGCAGACCAGAATAATCCCTGAGACTTTTTTTTCTCTTTATATTATTCCAGTTTTATTTCAAGTAATTTCTAATGAAGAAATGTACTGGAAAGACTATCAGAGCACTAGAATAATGGTGTCTGGAAGGAATTTAGGAGGTCATCCAGTCAAAGTTTTCTGTAGAGCTCCAATCTTTGGCCCATCCAATTGGGAAAGTATCTTCAGCAAGACCCTTTCCAGTTTGTCCCTGTATTTCTTGTACTGAACGGACAAAAAGTATAGACAGTAAGTAAGACATGTCCTTTCTAAAGCTTTTATTTGCCATCTCTGACAGCTACTGTAACATAAAGTTATTTTGGTTAGGTTTGTTCCATACTACTAAATTTAGACCATCTGAGCATTTTGCGACTGGAAAAATTTCCAAAGTTTTCTCCGATTTCCAGCTAAACATCAATTATCTGTAATATTGGAGAACTCTTTCTCTGTAGACAGGTATTTATGTAAACAAACACAGTTGCAATATGCCCTCTAGATATATCATAGATGCACAATCCTGCCTCTTGGACTCAAAGAGATCACAGGTGTCACAGAGGAAAACAAAACTCTATAAAAAGGAGGCTGTGAAAAAAAAAATTGGAGTAAGGCAATTAGGGTAGCAGCATTCTGCTCAGAATAAGTGATGGGTATGGCCTGTCTGACCTGATACACAAGCCAAGCCAATCCATGAATTCATGAATGCATCACCCACTGTTCCCCCCTGCTACCACATCAGCCTCACTGCTAAGGAATTCTTACACTCTCAGCATCCAAAGCTCTTAATGAGTTCTGTGCAACATCCAGGATGTGTGTCTGCACAACAGCAGATCTGGTACATCCACTGAAATTAGGAATAGACCAAGAGAAAACGTCTTGGAAAGAAAACCAAGGTCACAACAGAACAGCTTCATGTTGACCTACAGACTTTGAAAGTGACTGGGAAGAAGTCATTCTGCTAAATGACTGAGTGAAGGCACACACAAGTACATACTAATGTGTGGATGCATGCGTATGCATGTATGTGCATGCAAAAATAAAAATGAATTTTTTTTTTCACCATTTCAGCAGGTTTTTTTTCAAAAACCACAGAAATTTAGATTATCAAGTACACTTTATTTAATCATCCTGCAATTACAAAGTCATATATATTAAAATCTAAAAGTCCTTAATGTGGGGTCAGGTTGATATTAAGAATTCAGGTGAAGGAGTTCACATGATGTCTTACAGCTACATATGGTTAGAAACTGGAGTTTTCTGACAAAACTGCTATGGAATAATTATGGGATTAAAAAGCTGGAATAAGGTTATTTTAAAAAAAAATGGTGTAAGGTAATGTGAGCCAGAACTCTCAAAGTCCCTTAATAGCTGTTCTTAACTCAGTGTTAATACTTTATTTAACATAATGCGCTCTGCACTCTTTAAATTGTTAGCCTGGAACAGATGATTTATGTTACTCTTGCATCCAAACAAGAATTAATGCCCTGATCCTATTTGACTGGAATTGTTAAGCACTTTTGTTCTCAGGCTTGTATCAGAATGATAATAAAAACATAAAATCAGCAAGATTTTTAATGAATGTGGGGTTAATTTGAAGTGCCCTGATTTACAGATATTAGAGTAATGCTCTTTCAAGTATTTACTGAGGTGTTAGAAAGTTTGTGTTCACATTCATCTCAAACATTTAGTGTACTGCAGTTTCTTTGTTTCCAAAATATTAGAAGATTGCAGTTAAGAAAGCTATTGTAACTGAGTATCTTTTTTTAAATTATTTTTTACAAACAGAGATATCTTTCATCATATTTTGAGGGAGTCACAAGGGAATGCCAAAGGTAGTTCTTTTGATCCTGTTCAGATCTTGATTTTGTAGGCTTCTCTTGTTTTCCAGGTGTTGTTTTTCCTTCCCCTCCAATAATTTAATTTTATGTATTTCATGTCTGCATAATGTTTTTCTCATCTGCTTTAATTAGTCTTATTTATTAATCTTGATACAAATGGATTTTTCTAGTGTAAAAGGCAATCAGCGCAAGCACAGTGACTGATGCAGTTACTTGCCAGGATTTCACTACAGGTGTGCAATATTATAGTCAACTGTAAGGATGACTTTCACTACAGTTCTTTTTGGTTTAACTACTGAAAAAAATGGGAGCACTGCCTTTTCTTTGCTGATTATTGTTCCTGTGGAGTTTTGCTGGCAAGAGTGGTGGACAGTCCCCTGTCCTGGTGCTGGTGGTTAGAGCTGTTCAAAGGAACTAACAAATAGGTTCCTCACAAGTTTGGTACCATTTTCAACCATTTCCAACTTTTATGAAAAACCTTCTGACCAGAATGTTCAGAGAAGTTAAGCTGTTTTTATGATCTGGTGTGTAAAGCAAGAGTTATTTTCACCTTGGCATGGTTTTGACTTAATAAACATCTTACGAGGTCTACATAGAGTATTTAAGTGATTACATGCTTACATATGTTCTGTCTAAACAGAAAGAAAAGGAAGGAAAGAAACATATATTCTGTCTAAAAACAAAGAAGAAGAAGGGAAGAAATGCTAGCTAATGAATACTTGATGTGCATACAATTGAAACGAAGAAGGTGGAAATAAAAGTTCAAGCCATGGCAATGAGAAATAACATATGGGCACAGTAAAATGTAGAGTTCACCCATGGAAAATTTCAGTGAGAACCCTAAGTGACACTGCTGAAACTGTCCTGAAAAAAGAATAAGAGAATTTCTAAAGCTGGTGGGATGAACATGATGTTTTTCCAAGGTCAATTCAACTTCCCACGCTCTGCCAAGCTTGTCTGAATATTCATTATAATGTGATTTCTTATGATTCTGAAGGTTGATATCCTACTTCAGCTTGACCATGAGTAAGAGAGAGATTGGTGACAATAAATATCCTACAACTGTGAATTTAGCAGATTAGCAGAACTTTGGTCTGTTTGAATTTATAGTCTGATATAGTCCTTCCTATCTGGATTGATCCTTTCAGTCCTAAAATATGTACTATTTATTTAACACTGCAAGAGAGTGAGATTGTAGCTGGCAATTTAACTTTAATATCAGAGTTTGAGAGGTTGTTTCTTATAAAGCAATGTAAACTGCTAGCAAATCTAAAAAGTCTTTCATATATACAGTATATGCATAAAATATTTCACTTCACTTCCTCCAAGTATGAAGTTCTTCAAATTGCTCTGTGGTTATCTCTTTACTTCTTCCAAACACCTGCTTTTCACTTTTGTGTGTTCTTCAGTCATTAAAAGGTTTATGTCATGTGATGGGAAGAAATTATTTGGGAAAAGAGCTGATATTTTAGAACTATTATGTCTCTTACTAACTTAATCTGGATGATTTAGCTGTCTCAAACTGGGCTTCGAAAATTCTGGCAGTCCATAAACCCAAAGTTTCTTCAGAGAAGTCCTAGAACAGCTAACAAATCATGCTATATGTATGTTATATCAAACAGCTCTGAAGCCCTGAAAGGATCAAGATCCAGAGACTCCATCAAGTCCCTTGAGAGTTTTACTTTTGCTGTTGGTTGTACATGCAAAACAGTCATATACTCTGGAGATGAGAAGTAGAATGAAAGCCTGAGGAAATAGCATCCATTTCTGAAAATGTTACAATAAGTGACTTTGCCAAGGTCGTGTGGGAAATGGGAGTCAGACTATATACATCTAAAGTTTTTAGTCATGGCCCTCTAAAGCAGCCTTTCTTTTTTTTCTTTTTTTCTCTTTCAACTCGAGCTGCCACAACCCACATTTATATTCTAGATGTTGTCTAAAAGAAATGAGAAATGAATTTTCAAATTTTCTTTCTGCTGCACTGTCTGTTTATTACAGTGTTGTTGCACATAATGCCTGGATGTAAAATGATTCAGGGACTAATGTCTTCAGTCATAACGTGGGAAAACAGAGAAGCAGTTGGATAGTAATTTCTCACACTGTTCTGCCATGGCAGTTCTTTCTGCTGTGATTTAAGAAAGTGCAGGCAGTGGAAAAGGTTCCCTTTGAAAGTGTTTTAAATGTCAAATATAAGATTCATTTTTGTACTGCTTTAATCCAAATGCCAGAGCTCTGAGCTAATCTATCAGTCTGACCAGACTTCATGTGTTTTACCTATCCAAACAGCTATCTCTTGAACTGCAAGTCCTGCTAACACCAATTCATAATACCAGCATATTTTTTAAGAAAAGACTACCTTAATTTCCTTGTGAATGTGTGCTGTGGCATCCTTAGGTTCTTTTAGCAGGGCTGTATGTGACAGGGCCTTGGATATAACTTGGTAGTAGCTGTGCTGTGCCTGGTTGTTGTACACTGGAACAACAGGCTGGGGAGACAGGAATGTGGGAGGGAAGAAACCCCGGAACTATTCCTGCAGTGGAAGTGAATGAGCAGTGCTAAGGATATTTCATATAGAGATACTAAGTCTAAATCTGATCACTGCTGTCATCAGATAAGGCCTCTGCCACAGGGACCCTGGAGCTGGCCTGGGTGCATAATCATCTGCTGATGCTCTGCTTGAAAGGGCAAGCCTCGGAAATTCGGTCAGCTCTGCCTGTGAGAGTGGATCAGCTGTTATTGAATAGTCTCTGTTCAGTCATTGCAAAGGAATATATACGCTCCTGAAAAATATATGCTCTCCTTCAGCTCAAAGTAAAACTATTCCCAGCTTTTAGCCAGGAACTTAGCCAGCTAATTTCCCTTTTGATTTCAGGTCTTTTCCTCCAGAAGAAATTTACATTCATCTCCCATTTTTGGTCTTATTTTTCAGTCCTTTATTTGTGTGATTCTTCTAATTTTTTCCAATTATTTAACTCATTTTTTTATGTATGCACATCAAAGTGCATACATAAAGTATACATTACATACATACATACATGCGTACATTCCAGTAGTACTTCTCTCATTACCAGATGCAGAGTTAATATCACCTATTTGCTTCTCCACAATGCCATCCTGTCTGGGCCATCAAGGTAACACAGTTAGCCACTGCAGTACACTTTGCTTCCCCTTTCCGGGGTGTTTAGCATTTTTTTTTTTCTGGGCTGCTGTTTTCCCATATGATGTAAGGTCTAAGGTCTACCTTAGATAGAAAATTCCTTAAAGAAGTTTATTTGAAATTTTTTATTGACTTGGCATATATATATATATTTTTTTTTTTTCCAAGATAGATAATTTTGTACTTTTTAGATTTCAATAGAGTGGAAGCTTCCACAGGAAGACAATACCTTTCTGATCTGTGAAGGATTTTGCAGCAAAGAACTCAACAGCATGCAGTGGCTCAACCACGGAAATTTCTGTCTGACACTTAATTCTACTAAAGCTTAAAGACTATGCTACAAAGAGTCCATGTTTTCTAATGTAAAATAGAATGATCTCAAATCACTGGAAAAGCTGTTCAGACATAGAGTGATCACTTACTTGATTTTTTTTTTTTGGCAAAAAATAACACAACCTTATGATTGACGTAATTCATAATGAGCAGATTATGGTTATTCAGCCACTCTCCTTCCAGGAAGGGCTGCTCACTGGTTTTCTGTTGCAGGAAGGTAATTATGTTTTGTGGGAACCAAATTTTGAGTCACCAGCATGGTGATGGTAAAGAAAGGTCTCAGTTGCATCTCACTGCACCAGTCTGTCTCAGTGACTTTACTGTGTCAGCTGTTTCTTAGTTCCCATCTTCAGGCATGGATATCCAGGTGTGATTGTTTCCAGAAATGCTGTCAGATAACAGGAATTCCATAAGGCTATGTTTGTTAGGGCAGGCTGTGTAAAGCAAGCACTAACACTGGTTTCAGGAGTGACCTTCACAGTGTTCACTTTCCCCCGTTTACTTCACAGATATGTTCTGTCTCCCAGACATCTTGCTCATCAACCCCAAAGCTCTTGCAGTTGATGTGGGGATTATTTCCACACAGGCCAATTTGTTTCAGGTAAGACAAGCTGTTAAGGTAATGTTTAATGAAGACTGAGGTGAATCAGACTGATTCAGACTGAAATTACATTGGACAATTATGAGCGATGCCTTAGCTAAATTAAAAGAGTTTAAAACCCAAACTAGTGAAGTTAAAGTAGCTACAGTTTAAAATTAGGTCTATAGGGACTTCCATCCAAATATCAAGATCAGGCTCTCTTTTTGAAGAAGACAGTGGGACCAGAGACCAAACAACACTCTAGTCAGGAGCAGATGTGATGTGTATGAACCTGTGGAGGTAAAATGAAAGAACATTTTCTTTAACAGGACCATGCATGTAAAACTACTCCTGGACAACTAATACCTTAGGTATTTGTTATTTTTTACAAGTGAAATAAAATAAAAAATTAATTAAAGTTTCCCACCATCTTCAAGATTTTTTTAATAAGCAAACCAAGTGCTTTTGCAAAAGTTCTATGTAGGCATAGTTAGAAGAGGAAGGGATGGATCAGATTATTGCACAATCTGATTGAAGTTTTCTTTTGACCACAATTAAAGTCAAAGAGCCTATCTGAGTTTTATGCAGCAATTTTTCTTCATGGCAGTTGTGTCATCCTTAGAAAGTAGCATGTGAAATACTGATCCTGTTAAATAACCTGGAGCACTTCAGATGACTCAGGAAGGTCAAATATTCATCCTAAAGACCTAGAGTCATATTATAATGTCTCTAGTACAAAATCCAAAATTAGACATTTGTTAAAGTCCTTATTTTTGCCAGTTAGGTTTAGCACTTGGGTATGGAAGGGAGTGTAGTACAAAGACAGATATTTATGTGAGTTTTGGAGTAGGCATAGGAGTAGTTTTCTTTACGTTGTCCTTGTTCTTTTTTAATCAATGTCAAAAAGGAGAACAGAGAGTTTTTAGAGTTCTGCATTCATTTTCTCTTGCTGCTGAGAATGATCTCTTATAGAAATGTCTATCCAGGTTTGAAACAAAATCACCAATAGTCCAAAGATTGTCAGTATTGAGCAAGTATTAAGATTGTCAGTACTGAGCAACCATTAAGATTTATGTAGTATCCTAGCTATCTAGCTTGAAAAAGCTTTTCTTTTTTTTTTCTTTTTTACAGTTTTTTAAATGAGGAGTTCTGTAAAACTAAATAATAAGTGTAATTCTTGTAGTCAACAAAAATTAAGACTTGAAGCATACAATTTGGCAAGATGCAGCATTCTGGTTGGGTTTTTGTGTTTGATTGGTTGGTTTGGGTTTTTTTGCTGTTGCTGTTTTCTCTTACTGTGTAGTTTAAATGTAATATGATGTTTGGAGAGCCAGCTCTTCCTCTGGGAAATCTGTGCAAATAGCAGGCACAGACACATCTAAAATAAGACTTTTGGGGAAAAAGAGATGATCCTATTCATGACTTTGGAAAGGTAAAGAAGCAATCAGAAATAGTTGATTTTTTTTTTTCCAGAGAAATTCTCTCAATGAAAAGCTAAACAAAGTAGAATGTGTGAGTTTAAGGACCCAGGCCCTACCTGGTTGTATTTACTCACTTAAATAACTCCATTGAGTAGGGCAAATATACTGAGTCTAAATGGGCTCCTTTAGGGAGTGTGGTCCTATTAGAAAGCAGCATAATCTTTGGCAATGGCAGAAGGAGTCCAAATTTCCTTTTTAACAGACAGGTTAATCAGTAGTAATTAAGAGGCAAAGTAGCAGACTAATAAAGTATACTTGTCACCAGTTGTCATCTTAGTGATCAATTCACACCTCCACCACAATAACATAGACCCTTCAATGCTCTAATGACCCTGAATCCCCAAAGTGACAAAAGGATTAGGGCAAAGATAATGTGCTGGAAAGGTGCTAATGAAGTGGTGGGATTACAAGATGAGTTTCACCCTTGATAGACAGCAAAAGGGAGTGTTCAGTCCCACTCCAGCTATGAAATTCACATGGATAAGCTCTCATTGACTTCCACTTCCAGTCAGGATCAGGACCTTAATTTAATTAATTAGGGTTTTTAATTTTTTAGTTAAATTTAAAACATGCATCTTTGTGTTATCTGAATGTAGCAGATATTTTTTCGGAAACAACTCTCATGCTGTTTTTCAACTTGTCTCTGCAAATTGTATATTACAGACATTTGTGTTTGTATAATTTTAATTTTTTGCAGTTAGTTTTAGAGAGATTTAATTTTTTTGCGTGTAGAACATACACATTTGCTTTTTCATGTTTTAAAAAATGAGAAACAGTATGTAATTTGAGTGTATAAAAATGATGTCATCTTCTTGCTCAGCATTACAAGTGAATAGATAGACAGAAAGACAGATAATGTATGGTAATACCATTTTGAGGTGCTAATAGAGAAATGGTGTTCTAGTAGATGTTGTTGAAAATACATATTTTAAAATGACCACAAATTTTAACATATAATAAAAGTAATAAATAAACATGTTCATTAAATGCCACCTGTCTCTTGAACTATATCTGTAACCCATTTCAAAAGAAAGGCTAATATTAAAGATGGGGAAAAAGGTACAACAGGCATTTATGGTATTTTAAGCCTCAGTCTTCATTAGATGTTACTCCGTACTTCGTTGTAGCTAATTAACTTGTATATTGAAAACCCTTTAGAATGATTTGATACAGGGAGATGTGGGAATACATCGTGCTGGGATTAACACATTTATATTGCTGTAGCTGTGTGCCTGCTGTTTGGGTGCAGGGGGAGATAACCATTTGCAAATTTAGCTGTATTAGGATCATTTTCAAGTGGTATAAATTCTATTGCTGGCAATTTGAACAAAAGCCGCTTGACTTCAGTGAGAGATGTACAGATAGTTTGCTGCTGCACATTCTCGTGCAAGATTCTGCCTTGAAAATTCAGTTTTGAGAAGCTTTATTTATTTTTGTTATTTTGTGATTTGTGTGTTTGTGGGGAGAAATAAAGAAGTTTCAAAATTCTGACATTAGAAAGTTGTATTTTATAACAAGATGTTGTAACTTCCTTGATAATCAAAATGAAATTTTAAATATGACTGTGTTGTGCCCTCTGTTTCTCTCAAGATTTTGAATTTCCTGGGTTTTAGCTTTACCGTTAAGCACTCAAAAAGTAGCTGACTATGCTAGAACAATTTTTCCTATTGGGTACTTTACACCATGCAGTACTATTCTTAAGTCTGTAAAATATTGCACATGTGCTAATTAATTAACTCTTCATAGAAAGCTTAACTTTGTGTAGAAAATTGGCTCAAAACTGATTTTTTTCCCAAATTTCAGGAGTAAAAAACAAAAAGTGATTGTAATGCAGAGCACAGGTGTGAACTTCCCTTGGCTGAACACAAGTCAAGGAACACGGCTCAAGCATTTATGAAAAAAGTCATGCCGGATGTGTTTCAGCACCAGTAGTGCATCCATGAAGTAATATGATCTTGAACCAGGAATGAATGACATCTACTAGCACGTCATATGACACTTCTTTTAAATTAAATAAATGACTTTACAATGCATCTAGAGTTATTCATAAAACAAAGAAGTAGTTTCTGTTCCAGACCTAAGACGAAGCTTGTAATATTAACTTTAAAGCAGTTGCCATGATGTGTCACATCCTTACACCTTGGGAGAGAAATGGAGTCACAAGACATGTTCTGTACAAGCTGCAAAAGAATTGCTGGAGAGAAATGACTTTTTGCCATTGTGAGCCAGGGACAGAAGAGAGCTCATGGTCCAGCCTAGGAGATGAAGGCAGTATCTCCTTGCCAATTCCTATCCACACATGAACACACTCTTAGGAGAAGTAAATCCTGAACTGTAGGAGTTTACTGTGGGCTTTTTTGTTCAAAGGTGAGATCAGATCCTATAATTTGAGTTCATTACATACCAAATATGAGATAGGCAGCATATAAAGGGGAATATTTTTCCTGCAGAAATATGATCTGAATTTAATATTGTGGACCCTGTAATTTTGTGTTACAAGACAGATTTGATCTTTCTTTACAGTTGCAGTACATTGGGATAGAGGTACTTTTAATTTCACTTTGATATTGTAGGGTGAGCCATTTTTCAAACAATATGTCCAGTCAGTTTTTTATTTATTATTTCTTTTTATGCTTAACAGATTGCCTATTCAAAATTGAAGAGCATGAGCACTGTTGCCTCGTCAGTCACCTTGCTGTGAAGTTGCAACGTAACAAATGGCTAATGTATGCATACATGTGAGCACTGTTTTAACCCACATTTCACACTGCCATAATCGATTTGTTGGTTTTGAAGAACAAAACAAAAACAACCTCCCTTGCCCAGCTGCAGGAGGCGAGAGTTGGGACATATGCTGGTGTGAAAGGGGGAGTGGGGCTGGAGACCCCCGCCGAAAACACCAGAACAAAGGGAGCGCAATCGCCTTGGCAAGGCATGGGATGACTTAAACACCGCATTGTATGAAATATGAATAGGTTGGCATTGTGCATTGCAGCGTGGGGGGCTGCTCCGTGCTGCCGATTAGCCACACGATTACGCGGATTACACGGGGAACGGCTAAGGTAAATAAGGCCAGCCTTCTGCCACCTCCTCCGCAGGGCCAGCAGCAGGCTGGCCCAACCCTGCCCCACTTCTGGGAGCTGGAAGGGGCAGGGATAGAGGAGAAGGCAAGTGAAGATTCACATAAGTCCTGTGGATAACAAAAATAAGGATTTCAAGGGTAAGAGTGTTTAAGTGTCTTTCTGGTCAAGTGATGTATGGGCATTGTTCCCTGCTGTCACGCAGTGCACAAGTAAACTGCTTAGTCAAAAAGAGACTTTGTATCCTCTCTGTTGTCACTCGCTCCTCTCAGGCTAAGGGACAGCAACTGGGTGATGATCACAAAGACTGTGGCAGGAGCAATTTGTGTCCTGCAATCTTCTCTCCTCTCCACAATCTTTTGCACAGATTGGTTCTCCCCTCCCTTCTCACCATGCAGCTCTTACAGCCATGGGGTAGCACTGTGAAAATCGTGTTTATCCAACCCAGGGCAACTCAAGGAGAGATTATTTCCCTATGCTGGAGTCTTAACGTACATATAATCAGCTGTGATTCAAAATAAATTCACATCTATATTATCTCAGCTTCAAATGAGATTCAATGTGCACATGTTCACAGTATGAACTGTATAATGTGAAATATGTGTGTATATGTTATGGATTTCAGGGTGTCCAACAGTTCCACTTGTTACTGAATCACAGAATTATAGAATATGCTGAGCTAAAAGGGATCCACAAGGGTCATTGAATCCAGCTCCTGGCCCTGCATAGCACCATGCCCAAGAGTCACACCATGTGCCCAAGAGCATTGTCCACTTTCAGGCTTGGTTCTGCAACCACTTCCCTGGGGAGCCTGCTCTGGTGTCCAAACACCCTGTGGGGAAAGAAACTTTTTATAATATCCAACCTAACCCTTCCCTGACACCATTTCAGGCCATTCCCTTGGGTCCTGTCACTGGCAACCACAGAGAAGAGATCAGTGCCTGCCCCTCCTGTTCCCCTCACAAGGAAGCTGTAACTGCAATGAGGTCTCCCCTCAGTTTCCTCTTCTGCAGGCTGAACAGACCAAGTGACCTCAGCTGCTCCTCGGGGGCTTTGCCTCGAGGCTCTTCATCATCTGTGTGTCCCTCCTTTGGATGCTCTCTAGTAGTTTAATGCTCTTTTTATACTGTGCCTCCCAGAACTGCCCCCAGCACTGGAGGTGAGGCTGCCCCAGAGCAGAGCAGGACAATCCCCTCCCTTGCCTGCCTGGCCGTGCTGTGCCTGATGCCCCCCCAGGACAGGGCTGGCCCTCCTGGCTGCCAGGGCACTGCTGGCTCATGTTCAGCTTGCCACTGACCAGGAGCCCCAGGTCCCTTTCCATGGGGCTGCATTCCAGCCTGTCATTCCACAGTCTGTCTGTACATCCAGGATTTTTCCATCCAAGGTGCAGGATCCAGAACTTTCCCTTGTTGAACTTCATGAGGTTGGGAATTACCCATCTCTAATTTGTCAAAGTCTCTCGTCTCTGCCTCCAAGGGACTTCAACAGCTCCTCCTAGTTTTGAATCCTCTGTGAACTTGGTCAGTGTCCCTTCCAGTCCTGCATCCAAGTAAATGAAGATGTATCATATTCCTACTTCTCAGTTAAAAAGGCTTCTAATATTTGTGTGTTTTGCAACATCTTTTACAATAGTAATCTCCATCTCTTTTCCTGAATCATGGAATTGCTAAATTGGAAAATATTATCAAGTTTAACATTAACCCAGCACCACCATGTTCACTACTAAACCACATCTCTGAGTGCCCACATCCACATATCTTTAGAACACTTCCAAGGATGGCGATACCATCACTTCCCTGGGCAGCCTGATTCAGTGCCTAATCACCCCTTCACTAAAAAAAAGGTCTGTAATACCCAATCTAAGCCTCCCTTGGCGGAGCTTGAGGCCATTTTCCCTTGTCCTGTCACTTGCTACCTGAGAGAAGAGAACAGCCCCCACTTTGCTCCAACCTCCTTTTGGGTAGTAGTAAAGTGCAATAAGGCGCCCCCTATCCTCCAGAGAATTTAATTGGAGGTGCTGTGGGATCTCCTAGCTCATATCAAAGGTACTGCCGGTGTGCGAACGAAGACACAACATCCTTGCAGGGAGGAGCCTTTGCACCAGGAGCTCTTTGACGCAAATGATGTTCTCACCTCCAAGGCAATCAAAGAACATCAGGGCTCCCAAAGGAGACCACAGCTCCCTGGGTGTTTTTAGGGAAATTTTGGTGTCTGTAAGTCACAGTTGTTCAGAAGGTATTTAAGTGGGTTAAACTGAGACCTGGTTTTCCCTAGAATGGAAAATAATTTGAGGCAATAACTGGAAACATTGTTCAAAACAAGGGGAAAGGGGTGGTTTGACTTTTGTGATTTTCTTTCTTAGTTTCAGGTGACCTACTAACAAAATTCAGCACAGGTTTATGAATAGTTTGTCTTGTCCCAAATTTGCATTCTTCCCAAAATAAAACAGCTGGAAATTTTTACCCAAGATTAATTTATATTACTACATTGAGATTATCAGTTAATGGCAAAGCAGATTAAGAAATCTATTGAATGAGAATGATAAGTCTTTGGTATTTAATGGATTTTTATTCATATATATGCGAATAATTTTGAAAATATTCACAAATCTTAATGAATTGCAGATAAAAAAGTGCAATATTCACTTTTGCTTTGATGCACAGTTGGAAGTATAAAATAAATTTCATATCTTGCCTCACTGCTGCAGAGATCAAACAATTGAAGTAGGAAGAAAAACCCCAAACCCAAAGTAAAAAAACACTCAGCAGAACTTAAAAAAAAATCGATGAAGATGTATTTTTTTAGAAGTGCATATTTTAAATAATTATATTTCTAAATGTTGGACACCCCCCACCCCCAAAAAAAGAAATAATCTAAATTATCTAAATTTATTCCCTGACCATCAAATAGAGTGCTTGTTGTAATTTGCCAAAAGTCCTGGGGACTGTGAGGTCCTTGCCCTTTCTGTGCTGCAAGCCAATTTGGCTAATTGCACCATTTTATATAATTTAAATATCTCATATTTTTCCACTTCATGCCATGATCTGCTGAGCATTTTGACTTTGTCTAGTTATATGGTATTTGTGTTTCACTCAGGGATGGGTTTGTACCTGTCTATGTGCTTCGTACTGAAGGTGCAACCTCTCAGAGAACTTGTGTTTTCTAATGCTATATTTCCTTACATTTTGGATTTGAAAAGACATCTTGAATGTGCTGAACTTTATTGATGGTTTCTGGTGAAGTCAAATAAAAAGTGCCTGTTTTACAGCCATTCTTTATTTGAGAATAAATTTTTTTCTTTCTTCATAGCTGTCTCTATTTGCAATCTCTGGATGTCTAGAGCTTTGGGTATGGGCACTTCTTATTACCTTTATCAAATTCAATCAGAACAGTTCAGTGGGACAGAATGGTTTGTAAAAGCTTTATGTTGCCTAAAAATGGTGCAGTTTTTTATCACATCCTTCATTTTTAATTTGATTTTTATATTGTGAAATTTTGCATACACTTCTGGTTTAACATATAGTTCCACCAGTTATCCAAAGACCTGCACTGTTATTGGACCTTTATGCTCAGTTCAGATCTTTCTGTTGTCTCAAAATCTAATCCTCTACAGTATTGTTTTGACTATTTGCTGTGTTTGTGTGCTCAGGAGGGGCCCAGAAAGCCAACCATATGTAGATAGCATGCCAAATAATAGGAGAGAAACTTCCTAGGCAGGTTTCTTTCCAGTGACCTGTTTGTTGTTTAGGACATGCAGAGATTATTGATTGAACAGCAAGAAGGAAGGACGAATTGATCTGATGGTGAAATGATGCATTTTTTGCTGAGCAGGGGATTTTTCTGGTGGAGAAGGAACAAATTGACTTATTGCTTAATTGAAGGAGAGAATTGACTGGGAGAGGCAGTGAGAATTTGACAAATGTCATCTGCAGGAAAGAAGGATTCTTCAAATATATATATATGCATAAACATTTATTTATTTCCTCATTTGCCTGCCTTTTACTTGATGTGTAATAGAGATGGGTGGCTTTACTTTGACTCTTTTTGGCAAGATGGGTAGGCTGATTTTGTGTAAAATTTGTTCTCTTTTTAAAGATGACTGGAAATGCTCCTTCATTGAAGTGTGCAAAAGTTTGTTGCTGTTGTTTTTTTCCTAAAGCTGTGCCTTCTGTTTCAGTTTATTAAGTCTGCCAGTGTATGTGTACATTCTTTTTCACCAGCTGAAGTTGTCTAATACTGTCCTGGTTTTAAAGCATGTTAGGCACCTAATTTATACAGGAAACAACATGAATGAATGATTTTTAAATTATTTTTTTTTAATTTTAAGTAGTCTACCAAATTTCACTAGGCAACTCTGTATTGGTAGGACCAAAACTGCTCCCATAAGTATGGTTGTTGGTCTTTTACCCTTTGGAGAGGAGACCATGTTTTGTTCTGTTTTGCTGGTACAGCAGTGGTCTTATCTCTAATGAGGGCTTCTAAGTGCCACAGTAATTAAAAAAAATAATAAAAGTGATACTAACAACACTCTTACTAGTAGTAATAAATAGTTATATACCGGTGCTACTTACATATTAATTAATCCAATGCTTAATTTAAGTTCTAATTAATTTAGAATTAATTTCCTAATTTGTCTCTGGATGAGGTTGCTATAATCTTCATATGGTGCCTTTAGGAGACCAGAAGTGCTTTCATTCCCGTTTTACAGGAATGGCATTGAAGGCATTCAAAACTGTCTTCTGAGGACTCGTAACTCTTAGAGTGTCCTCAAAGAAGTTTCTGTCCTCTGCTTGAGAAGACTTTGTAATGGGGTTAGGGAAGGAGCCTATTCAGGGAATTTTCTGTGTTGTGGGGCAGCAAATGGCAAAGTCCCAGGGATCAGTGTGGTTATTGGAGTTCAGTCTTGCAATGTTACAATAATTTCCCTCTTGCAATGATATCACCATGGGGGTTGTGGGGAAACTGAAGGCTAGGTACTGATCTGGCTTGTGAAGAAACTGTGTCTGTCCTCTTCCTCCTCCTCTCTGTACCTTTCCAGACTGCTCAGATATGCTGTGGCCTTATTTTATAATCATTAGGAAAGATTCAGCTGCATTTACAGCAGGGATATTGTAGGAACAAGTTCTGTGAAGAAATAATGGTAGAGATTTTAAACTCCCAAGAGAAGAAGGAAGAACCTTTAATTAGCAAATAATAGGTTTAGCCCACAAACTACTCACCAAAAAAAAAAAAAAAAAGTCACCAGGCATCAGAAAGGAAGGGGATAAGTCTCTAAATAATTTACACACGAAAAGAATTCTTGTTTGTGTCTGGGACATTGCTTTATTTAAACATACATTTGCTATTTTAAAAGATATAGAAACAGCTTTGCTTGAAGTCACTCATTCCAGATTTAACTTAGCACTTGTATGTTGTTGAAGAAACACCAGAAGTAGGTAACTTGGGGGAAGGATGTTTGGGGAAGTTTTTGCAGTTGGAAAATATTCTCAAATTTGAATTCTTAATGGGAAACTTATAAACATACCAGAGCTGAACAATTATTTCAGTTTGAATAATTTATATGAGGATACCCCTCATAATAGCAGACTTCTGCAGCTCTGTGGGATGGCCAGCACTGATTGACTGATGGAGGAGGAGAGGTGTCACCATCACACGATAACCCTTGCACCAGCTGGGATATCACCTTGAAGGGAATCAATCCATCATTCTGCTAAAGAAAATATAACTGACTGGCTTTTTCCATAAAACAAAAGAGTTTGATTGAAGGACATTTTTTCTCCATTTTCCTCCCTTATAATTTCGAAAGTTTTCCCTTGTAGAAAGTGGAACCTTAGAAAGTTTCCTGCGAAATCAAAAGCTCCGCCTCTGTTAAATGTGCACTGCTCATTTGTCAGAGATGCTCTAAATGCTGCTGAAGCTGACAGGACACAAGCAGGAGCTGACAGCTTCACTCCAGTTTCAGCTGATTAAAGGCTGCAGAGGCCTGGGGCCCCCATCTAGGAAAGAGAACCTCTGCAAATTCACCAGAGCAATTCCAATCTGCACATTTTGCATCAGCTGGCTCAGGGTAGGCCAGCTATTGCACCAGGAATCAACTTCTGCCTCCAATTTTGGAGTGTTTGAGGAGAGATAAAAAAAGAAGTTAAAAATGTATATGAGGATTAGCTTATATTATGTATGTACATTATATTATGTGTGATAAATCACAGTGCAAAATGTAAAAACTGCATGTGTGTGATGTGTGTACACTTAGAGCCATTTTGGCTCTAAAATATGACTTAAATCTTGAGGTGGGGTCCTCTCACAGCCTTCTCCCCATTCCTATGCTTATCTTGGACATCGAGCTCCTGCAGGCTGAGCATGCTGGCTGCTCAGTTTGGGAGCTCTTCCCAAGGCCCTGCAGCCAAGGTGTTCAAGCACAACCAGGGATCCAGCATGATCTAACCAGAAACATTAAAAAAAAAAAAGAAATTATCAGGATCAAAGGGTTCTTGGCATACTTTTGTCTGGAAACAAGAAAGACATCTCAGCTCCTGCTTTTCTGAATGTTCTCCTTTATAATTTCCATCTCCTAGCAAGTGTGCAGTGCTTGTGCATGCTGTATATACCTTGTGCTTCAGCCTACAGTGAATGAACAGCTAATTGGGAAAATCTTTTCCTCTCTGTTTCTTCACCAATCGGTTTTTTCATGGTGGTGTTTTCCTTATTCCTTCACTAATGCAAAGAGAACATCCCAAACAAATATCCCCTGCCAAAAATGGATAATAAAATACTATTTTAAAATGGTATTTTAAAAATACTATTTTAAAATTTTATTTTACCGAAATAAATAGAGAATTTTCCTTCCATTTTTTCTTCCAGGACCTTTCTGTTAAGCAAGACTACCACAATCCCCCTTCTTCCCTAATTTTAAATTTCAGTCTTGATTTATTAGCACCAGAGTTATATTCTTAAAACTGCTAATTAAAAACTTCATGCAATCTTTGGAACAATTTGGAAAGCTACTTTTAAAAACAACTGAAAATAAACCAGAACTTGTGTCTTAATAATCAGAACTGCAGGCACAAAATATAGCAAGTCAAGTAACAGACATTTGTTAGCTTTTTTTACATTAATCCATTAATATATTTTTAGAAATATTGAATATTTAAAGCTCCAGACCGAGAGCTATTCTTAGGGTGATTTTTTCCCTTAAGTTGAGCTCAGGTGATACTTTTGATCTCCATTTCCACTCACCTAACTGAAAATTAATTTTTCACAAGTGAGTATTTGCTGAGAGGAAGACACAGAGGATATGCCTCCAAATAAAAGGAATTAAGGAAATATATTTTTATTGATCTCTCTGTTTTTAATAAAAAATTTAGACAAACTGTTGAACAGTGCACCAGTATATCAATAGAACCTTTCTATAGTCTGAGTCCTCTTTTATCAGTTTGTAAAGGAAGACAGAAATACCTGTAGGTTTTGAGACTTCAGAACTCAAGGAATTTGATAATTTACCCACACTGAGCAATAAGAACCCCATATAGGCGTATTTCATGTGTGCGGCTGTATGTATGTGTCTGCATTTTTTAAATATACATGCCTACACTTTTTATTTAAGTATAAGATATATATGTGTACATATATATATGTGTGTGCCCATGCATGTATAAATTACTTGCCCTGCATGCAAACATGCATACACATGCATGCATTCTCTTAGTCTACTTTTCTCCCAGTTTTCTTTGAGTCTATCCTTCTTCATTTCAAATCACTTTTTGGTTCATTTAAGGCTCTGCTGGACCCATTAAATTCTGCCTCAGATGGTATATAAGACTTGCTTTCGATTAAAGGGTTTTTCTTAAACATGACATAATAATTTTGAGATAATAGAGAGGACAGATAATACGAAGATATTACAAAGCAATAACAAGAGAATATAATTTCCATTACTTGAATAGTTTATTAAGAAAATAAAAAAGATATACAAATTAGAATCCTCACATTAAAATGTGTCCACTTCTGAAGGGATGCTCTGATATTTTGAATAGGATTTGGACTACCAAAAAAAGAGGATAGGAGTGTGCTTGTAAAGAGACCAGGAAAGCCAGCTTGGAAAAGCAAATGTGCTCTGCAGAAGTAGTTCACTTTGCATAATTTATTTTAAATATGGATCCTCTCTGGTGTGTGAGCACTCCCTCCCTCACCACCCCTACCCCTCCTCTTTTCTTTTAAAAATAGGAATTTCTCTGCTGCTGTTGGTGTTCCAATATTCCAGTTCAAATAGGGTGCCTGCTGGTAGCTCAGCACTTGTGTACTTGACTTCTTTCTGCTGAGGAGCCTTGCTTGCCAGTAATCTAGATTTATGGTAAGTCTACCCTTTCCCTTCATCTACGAGGTCCAGGGACATTTGGGTAGCCAATCTGCCCTTAAATATGTCTCTGAGGAAATGGTGCTAATTAGTATTGGAATTTACAGCCTTTCATTTTATTGACTTGTCCTACTTTCTTTGATAATTAACTAATGAGTAAAGTAATGAGCTATGTTAGTCAGTCATGATGTTCAATTAAACAGCAAATCAATTATTGAAAATAGTTTCGGACAGCTCTGGTGTCGTCACGGGGAGTGTGTGTGTGTGCGTGTGTGTGCACATGTGCTTTAAATGCATGCCCTAAATGTGGCAGTGTCCCTCCCTGGAGGGCACCTGGCTCCTGGAGGGCTCTGTGGTCACAGCCAAACCAGACCAGTGGTCCCTCTTGCTTGCCCCGGTCATGGTCTGCTCAGCTGCGCTACACAGCACCCTGATGCTGCACCTTGACAGGCTGAGCTTGTCTGTAAGGGGTTCCCAAAGCCTGAGAAAGATGGTTACTCTAAATTAGGGAGCACTTTTCCCAATCGGAAGATTGAATGTCGCAAAACAGGTGTGCCTGTTCACTGGTGCCTCTGCCTCTTTCTTGGCGGGTGCAATGTTTCCTACGTGTCCCAGAGCTCGGCATTACAGCAGCAGGGACTAACACACAAATATGCGTCCTCAAAGCCTTACCTCTCTTCTGGCCACAGTAAATACCCATGAACAACAGAGAGGCTGGCAGGGAGTTCAGGATTTTTCCCCTTTTGAAGGCTTTCCATACCAGCCTGAGCAGCACCTGTCCATGGGAAGACGCTTCCAGGGCCATCATGTCACGAGTCTCCTGCATCAAACCTGGGGAACTGCTGCAAACACACTCCTGTGTGGCCAGTGGCAGGTCAGGGCACAGTTTTCTGGGGCAAATTCATGACAATTGGGCCTGGTACATCTGTCTGTCTGTACAGCTCAGCCAATTTCATTTGCTATGGGCCGGGCAAAGATATGTGTTGGCAGGATGAGAAACAGGCATTCAGTATTTCCCTAATGCGGTGACTTCAGGTAGGAAATAGAAAGGGCAAAGAAAAGTGTAGCTGGCATCATCATTCACTACCTTGCTAGCTCTTTAGGTCTAATTATTCTTCCAATGGAACTTTTAGCCTTCCTGTTTCCTTCAGGTCCTTTGCTTCATCTTCTCTTCCACAGGAGCTAGTAGCACAGTCGTCCCTGCTACCTACGGCTCTTCAGGCTTTCACACCCACCTTCCTGGCACCCACCTTAGTTCTGTGTTTGGTGTTAGAGTGTACTACAGCTCCCAGCAGCAAACCTGTCCTGAAACTTCAGAAGTTTGGGAACAACTTTAACTGCCCTGTACTCCACTGACACAAATAAATTTTGACTTGCCCTGTGAAAATATCGCTTCGTTATGGACAGTAGCGGCTTTTAGAGAGGACAGTAATATTGCATATATTGCATTAAGCAAAAAAAAAAAAAAATGTTGAGGTTATTAGATGGAAAATTTGGGTTGGGATTAAAATTTTAACCTAATGTCAGTCAGAGATGCTACCAGAAAGAACATTCTGGCACAGCTCTGTTTGAGTAGCAAAGGAGCACAAATAGTGCCATGTCATGCTCGTAGGTTCTCTAGTCATAGAAAATATAATTTATTAATAATAATAATAGCCATTTTATGATGTTTTTTCTCTAAGAGAGTGAGCAGGCAGAAAGCTCCCCCCCTGCCTTCCAAATTCAGAAGGACAAGCAGGCCAGTGAGCAAGCTGCATAAATACATAGAGAGGAGACTAAACGCATTGGCCTTAGCCATCCAATTGAATCATGATTCATTAGAGAAACAGCAAGCCAAAAGAAATCAAAGACAGTTCAAAAAAGGCAACATAAAGTTTTCATTTCCAAACAGTTTTAATTCACTGTTTGTGCTCTTTACTGAGAATATGCAAGGAACACAAACATTCCCATATGATTCAAATTACAATTTACATATGAATTACATTAGAAATATGAGCTACACTAAAGAGATAATTAGTGCTGTCCTGGGTTATGTGAGCACAAACAAAATTAAATAAGAACAATTTCAAAGCCAAGTTTTGCTTTGCCTTTTCAACTAAGCTGGTTTAATCAGTGATAATGATGGAAATAAATCCACTACATATAAAACAACGCACAACATACCATACTGTGTGAAATGTCATTATTACATCCCTTGCCTTGGTAAATCTCACAGTCAAAAAAGAATACAACATCCCTGGTAGGATGCTACACAAAATTTGCTACTGCTGGGTGTCCAGCACTGGAGGTGATGGTCCCTAGGGCTTGCAAGGAAACAAGACCCACAGCAGGCCGGCAGCGCTGCACAGCACCACAGAGAAAGTAACAGGGAGGGGAGGGCTCTGAGGGTGTGTGACAGGGATTTTTTTTTAACATAGCATATGAATGAGAAAGAGCTGCCACAGGGAAAATAAAACCTGCCAATGTTAGCAGAGAGCAATGAGAGGGAGTGGAGCAGGAGAGGAGGGGGGAGACAGGGGAAGAAGAGAAGAAAGTGAGAAGGATAAAAAAACCACACACAAGCGAACTACCTGAGCATCAGTGCCTCAGCCCTTAAATAGAGCTATGGTTTATGACTACCTTGCCTAATGAGCTAAACTCTCGTGACCATAAAACTGAAATATAATTATGACATTAAAGATGCCTATATTTGAACTTAATTATTAATTAATTTAATGAGAGAATAGGAGGTTGTAAAATTGCTAATTAAACAGCTCTGTAAAACTGCAGACGGCAGAGGATTTACCAAATGATGAATCCCACAACAGTATTTGGGATATATCAATATTCTATTAATATACAGTATGCCAGAGGTACTGGCTAGTACGCTGCTCACAGTTAAGCCGATGTGACAGGCATACAGAGTGAAAGAAAATGAAGGACATAAAATTCTGGATGACAACAACCTTGAAGACGATCTCTGCCCCCCACCTCTGTGGCAATTTCTGAAATCAGTTAAATAAACTCAGAAATGCAGGATAAAAATCAATCTTACCATCACAAATGTGAGTAAATTGGCTTGAAGCACAGGACCCACCTGTGGTCTTTAGGCACCGTGGTGCTGTGTCGCTCTCCGCTCGTGAGCAGGAATGGCCAGAGAGAATCTGGACTTAAGTGCAACAGAAAGGGAGGGATGCAGCGTGAGTGAGTGAATATGTGTGCGTGCTTGCAAGTGAAAGAGAAGCTGAGCAAGAGCAAAAAATAACTGTCCCCGTGTGATTAGTGAAATTAAACTCAAGTGAACCTTCAGGGGCTGAATTGGAACCTACGGGGGACAATTTTAGAGATTCCCACATTGCAGTATCAACATATGAGGAATTTTGCTGTAAGATTTGAGTGGCAATGCTATTTGGACAACATTCATTTAAAAATACAGGGCAGGGGTGCAGGGAAACATTTTCCTTTAGCATTGAGCCTAATTCAAGGACCATTAAAAGAAAATGCACTGGGGTATCTAGTCCGCATATCTCTAAATGTCACTCAGGACTAATTACTGGGATAAAAGTAAAATAAAAAAATCAAATATCCTTTTTGTAGGAAACAATGAAACACCTCTGGACAGTGTAACAGAAACCATGAATAACACTAGGTTAACTGTAGGAGGTACATTTTAATATTTGCATGAATCCTTAGAACTGTTGCTTTTTATACCTGCCATGTGGGATAGCTTTTCCTTTATGTATTTTGGTTTTTAAATTCACAGAATATTTTGTTTTTTAAATGCCCTGTTGACAGCCACGAGAAGGAATTTAACAAACAATACCAAGAAAATTGTGTGGGAGGAGACTTGCCTTTCACTCTAAGGGAAAAAATACAGTCATCACACTAACATCTCCCACGTCTGGAAAACTAATGGGCAATCCTGAGAGCAAGGACAAGAGCTGTATTCCCAAGTCCTTTGGCAGTTCTAAAGAAGCTACACATATTTTCAGTGCCTCAGTTTCTACTTTCTAAGCTAGGAATAAGAACAGTTTTGTGTTATTTATCATTCATGTTTCAGAACAGTAAATAGAAGCTTGCACTTAATTTCTGAGTGATCTCCAGAAGTTGTTCTTTATTGACTGGTTTGGAAAAAGACTTTACAAGTGTCACTCCCTGCACTTTTTTTTATTTCTTTAATGTCCATCTTTGTCTGTATGAACAAGGTAATTTAAAGCAGCTATAAATTTCACATGATAGTCTTGTTACCTTGTCTCAAATACTTACACAGTTTTTAGTCTCTTGATGTTCAGAAACTTTACTGGTGGGTTTTGTATGAGAATCTGCCACTGAAAGAGCTGCTGCTTTAAAAAATCTTGATCCCAATTTAGAAAACTACTCTGGCTGGTTTCTATCTTATAATATGTGCAATTAATAAATATGAAAGCTTCTATGCATTTATTATCGTTGTATCATGCCCTGCAGTTTTATAGATCCAATTTTTCAAAAAGTGACTTCATCTACCAGAAATAAAACCAGACAGACTTCTTCTATTGTATAGTCAGCTATTGAACCAGCCCCTTGACTGGAGGGTTTTGTGAGATCTGGACTGTGTTCTTTCCCAGTTTTCAAGCTCAACAAATCAGGCAATGTATTAAAACTGGTGGGTTATAGTAAAAAGGACATTCCAGAGGGCTCATCATCACCACATTCCAGGTTACACATCTAGAACATCAAAGAAATTGGCTCCGTACCTCCACCATAACTACCCCATGGTTAACTTTATTACAGGTAGCTCTCTCTCTTTGCTACAGAAACTCAACCTGCAGCAGATTGACTGCCTTGAAACACAAAAAGAAAGGCACAAAATCTGGGGATGCCATTCCCTCCAAGTTCCCTTGATGCAACCATTGTAGCAGCTTCCTTTCAGACAGAAATATTTGAGAAAGGGTAAACACTGGTTAGTTATTGTCCAGCCAAAATTTGGTTGATGTTTTCTGTGATACTTGCTGCTTTCCAGTTGTGAGAAAATCCTGGGCAGGAACGGACAGGGACCTCCTCATTGTAAGGAGCATGAGAGGTCCAGCCAATAGCTCTGAATCTGAAGACCATGCTCATCTTTGTAAGACTGGTCACTGCAGACCCTGGGAGAAAATTATTTTGTCTCATTTCTCTGCTATGAGTGCTGGGGGCTGTTCACTGCTGCCTGACAGTGATTTTAGGCTTAGCAGGGGCAGAGATCTCTCTGGGCATCAGCAGCCATGGCAGCAATGCTGCTCCCAGCCTTGTGTCACCCATCACCCTAAAGTGGGTCACAGCTTGACAGCCTCTGGGATGGCAGAGTCTGTAAATGCTATGGGCGAAATCCAGCTGTGGCCCAGAGCTAAACTGTGTGGCTGACAGGGGTGCCTGTCAAGCTTGATTACCAGGAGAGAGCTCCAAAGTGAGAGGAGTTGTGATGAGCCATCACTGGTACTGCAGGCCTGTGTCAGGGTCTCGCTGTGATACGTGTGAAAAGTTTGCAAACCCAAAGCTTTCATTGATCTGATTTAATTCCTAAGGATTTAAATTGTTTTTTTAATAATGATTTAAATCTTAAAGGAGGTTAACTTGGTTCAAGTTATCTTCTGCTTTTGTTTGCATCTGTCCCTTTTGTGCCCTTTAGAAAGCATTCCCTTTTTCGATTGGATGGTATGCTGTAAAATATGTGACTAAATGCATCCTACTAAGTAAGCTGCTCATTTTGTGTTTGTTGCTGATCAGAAAGAGTTTTTTTATCTTTGCCCATTCAATTAGCCAGGTCTTTAATTTAATATAATTTAACTTCATCCTTTTAACATTTCAGAATGTTAGACTATGGTGTGTGGTTTAAGTCCTTTTCATTAGGTGAATACTATTTTTGTTTCAGTATTTGTGTTAGAAAATATTTATAAACACATTTAACATACTTACAAATGAAGGAAAAAACACTTTAAAATAGTTCTCATTAAGTAAATAAATCTGTCTTTAACTCAATGGATATGTAGAAGGGAAAACATATTTCCTTAAACAGATAATTAATTTGATATCTACTGTATGCATTATAACTTAAAGACAAAACCAGGATTTTTTTTTAAGCTTCCAACTGGTTTCTAATGCTGATTGAATTATTCATTGATAAGACCTAATCTAATACATTGAAATCAAGATAAAAACTTTTATAATTCCTGAAAACAAATTTTCTGCAGTCAAAAATTCTAAACTGAAGGAAAAAATTGCAGACTATATTTTATTTCTTTACTAGAGATTTCAAATGATCAGTGATTTGAAGTTTTTTTCAAACCTCAAAGTGAGACTAGCACTCCTTGCAATGATCACTGCAGAGACAAAAACATGGGCGAAACACATGAACAAAAGTTTAAAAAAAAAGTTTCTTACTCTAGCATGAAGTTTACAGATCAGAAAGTTGTGGTCTGAAAATAGAGGATTACTGTATTTATCAAAAAGCAAAAGAATTTGCATTAGTTCCAGTTACTACAGACTTTCTTTAAATCAAAATGAATGGCACAGAATGAATCAGACAGGAAATATATGAATTCAGCTTTTCCATGTCAGGAAAACAGTTCAATTATTACATTTGTTATGAGATCTGAAAGGATAAAAGGTGTCCTCCCATGTATGTGTATTGGCATATGTATATATGGCAAAAGTTTGGAGAGGAGTTAAATTAACCGCTCTGTTGTTCCATAAGGTAAAGAATCCATCTGGCCTTGCAAACTAAATGAAAGAGTTTACCAGTGGTAAAATACTAAGTAAAAAGCATTTTTAGTAAAATACTAAGTAAAAACCATTCTAAACCCACAGGGATTAAGTAGCTCTTTGTAGCATTGAGGTGACAGGTACTTTAGGATTATAGGCTGTTGAGAGAAAGAACTGCTTATTTTATGTTGCTTTTCTAGGAGATCACAAGTTCTTCTGGAAGAAAGATAAAGAACAACTTTGGGGTCCACAATCTATAGAATACTCTTGCCTTTCACTTGGTCATCAGATCACACCTTTGGATTAACCTCTATACCCAACTGTCCTCACTGTTTATCTATGAATACCCCGTGAACTTTCCATACCTCATTTAGATAATTATCAAAAACCCTCTTCCAAATGCAAGTGTTTAGAGGACAGCAAGCAGGTTTCAGCTGCTGAAGCAGAGGCTGTGACCTCTGTATTTTGCTTCAAGGAATTACACAACCTTTCATAGTATGTCATGAGGAAGGTTGAAGCATGGCAACCCTTAATGCTTGGCCTGTCCTTTAAAAATCTAGCTGGGTACATGGCGAGTGTTCTAAATCACAAACCAGGCAAGCATCATCAGGAACAAGGCAACCTTTCTGCTCCTGAGCTCCATATGTGTTAATCTTTTCCTGACTCTGTGAGTTTTGATTTAGCTCTGGAGGAAAGGGAAGGTGAGAAAGCAATCTGAGTGATGCTGGCTGCACCCAGGTCTCAAGCTGGTTGCTTAGCAAGGTGTCTCACAGCATCCTTCTGCTGCAGCTTTGACTGCAGTTTGTCCAACTGAGAGAAGGCATCAGGAATAAAATCACTCTACAAATGTGTTGTGCTCGAGCACCAAACTTGTCACAACCCCAGCTGGTCACAGCAATGCTCAAAAACTGTTCTAAACACCCTGTCCTAGATTTCAGTGGGACTTTTTTACAGTTAAAACTATGTGTCTGTGTAAGTCCTAGACTGCATTTAGAGGCAAATTTTAGATCTTGGGTCCATCTCAATATGTTGGGTTTTTTTCCCTTTTTGTTTTGTGAAATTAGCTAATTCTTATTTGTTGTAAAATAAGCTTCCTTTATATATTAAAAGCTTATAGAGGAAACCACAAATTAAAGTCACAAATTAAAAAAATGTTAAAAAACCTAAAAAAAAAGAAAATTAAGTACTAAATAAACAATGTGGGAAGATATAAGTACTAGTTACAGAAAAAATAAATAATTTAAATGCAAAGACACTTTATCTACATGTAGATACATTCTGAGACAATATTTTCTTCTGAAAGAAAAATCTAAATATAAAGTGTATGACATAATTTAAGTACATATTTCCTGAAAAAATAACAGCTGTCTGTTTTCATCAGACCCATTCAAGAAATTAAGGATAAAAAGGAAAAGGTTAGCAAAGCATCTTAGATGTGCAGCATTTGTTGTGTTGCAGCATTTGGTTGCAGCATTTGGTGTTGCAGGATTTAAAAAAGTAATTCTGAAGAACTAGAGGAAGGGATCATAATGCCACTATTTTTTTCTAAAATGTAGAGATGCCTTAAAGGAGGATAGGAAGGTGAAGGCATGCGTGTCTTCTGTGACATGCATGTGAAAGTCTTCTAATGCCTGAAATATGATTGATCATATTCAATCATGTAGGTTCATCTTTGTGCTTGTGAAAGAAAGTTTAAGAACTGGGAGATAAGCCAGTTCTGGGATGGAGTGGTAAGCCCCCCAAATTCTTCAGCTCCTACCATTAGCAACAGAAGAGATGTCTGACACAGTAAATCAATTTGGAAGGATTAAATAACAATTTGGTCTTTGCATTATGAAAAGTGAGATCCCATCTGGTCTGAGTTTGCTTCTTGTTTACAGATGCCTTAGTTTGAATGAAGAATAGGAAAAAAAAAAAAAGAAGAAAAAAAAAGAAATTGCTCATTCCCCCAGACAAATAGAAATGTTCCTCCACCACAGGCAGGTCAGCAGGATGTCATTTATAGATGGCCATTGACATTTCTTCAGGTAGCTCTATGTATACACCTGCCCTTGGCCATGCCTAAGCTTTTCTGGTGACTTCATCTCCCTAAAAACATATTTATCTTCCTTTTGATGTATCCTGTCACAGTAACATGTTCTTTCACTGTATAATCAAATTATATGAGGACACATGAGACAAGCCACCCAAGCAGACGAACTCGCTCTCGCCCTACTTTGATCTAGCTCAGTCATTTCTGGTGACTCAGGTGTACAAAACAATTCCCAGGAAATGGCAGAAAAAACATGCATGGATGTGCATTTGGGAATACCAACTGCAGTGAGCAATTGGACAGCACAAGTTCAAGTTACACAAAGGATTTAAATAATGTGCCGGAAAACATCCCAACCACAAGTTGAAAGGCTTCCTTTTTTCCATGCCTTCTTCTTAAGAGGTCTAATTTAAAAATGCAACATGCAGTCAAAACGTTAAACATAATAATGGGTCAATCTAACACTCTTCTTGTTGCAATCAAAGAGGAGGAAAGCTTTATGTGTACATGTGATGAACAAACATACATACCTTATAGCAATGTTGAAACAGATTCTCCTGGTCCACCTATGCACCTGCGATGTCAATACATTTACACACATGTTTATACTCATAAATGAGAGGAAAATTTATAGAAGGAGACAGTAAATGAGTAGTATCAGTTTCACATTTCACCTTCAGGAGTAGTTTAAGAGCAAAGGTTCTGACTCTTGCTTACACTAATAACATCACAATCCAAAATAAACTTGAACAATGGTGCAAATTGCATTTAATCTTTACAGTCTGATGCAAGATGGAGAGTAGTATTAATGAGGAAGTGCCTTAGATACTCTTCCTCTGCAAATTGTTTAATGTAACAACATTAGGTGCAGTTTAGTTATCCTCTAAACAGAAATGACCTGGTGTTTTACTGGTATGAAAGTTTTTATTAAACTGCTTGAATACTAGGAAAACCAGAACATTTTGTGTCCTCGATTTTCCCACTTGTATCAGTTGCTCTAATGAGAGACATTGCCTTTCTCAACATGCCTTCTCTTCTGTCTCTTTACACCAGCATGGCAACAAGAACATTACTACCACAAAATTATGTGCTACATTTCAAAAATGCAGCAGGAGAGAAAATTTTAAAAATCATTTTTCCTCCCCCTCTCTCCCCATGCTTCTCAAGCTCTTTTGTATTGACACCTTTTCCTGCCCTGCTTGTAGAAAGGTTTATTTCTTCTCCAGCAATGCATTTTAGATGCGAGTGGATCACAGTTGTGTGTTAAATCATGAACAAAACCAATCTCTCTCCCTCTCCCTCTCTCCCCCTTTCTTGTTGTCTGTCCTTTTTACTTAAACATAGCTTCTAGATTAATGATTCATTCTTCTAAAAGGCTGCTGTGCCTAGCAGATTACACTGTAAAATCTGCCATTCTGTTTATGTTTAAAATACAAGATTAAAGCAGTGGTCATGCTGAGGGAAATGGTTCTCACACAGAACAAGAAAGGATCAATCCACGTCTGCCGAATCCAGGCTGTTTTAGCAGAGTCTGCCGTTTTGGTGCGCTGCCAGACCCCAAAGAAACGCTGGTGAGCTTTGAAACTTCGTAGCCACTCTTAGACTGAGCACAGCAAGTACTTAAAATACAGCTTATCACACGCTAATGTACCTCTGAAAGTTACAGCAGCCTAGCTGTCTCTAAATTGCAGGGAAAGCACTTGAGAAATAAATTACTGATTCCTATTCAGAAACAAAAAGGCGAAAGATTTTAACAAAAAGTAGCCTCTATGGTGCTTTTGTAAGTATATGGGGCTAGAATTTGCCCCTGGTACAGTTGAATCTATATCCAGGTCATTTATAGTTAAATTATCACTGGCAGTAATGCTCTTTTTTTATTGTGTCAAGCATTAGCGTAAAGACAAATCAGACCCCAAGTTTTTTTTTTTTGTTTTTTTTTGGTGGTTTGTTTTTTTTTTTTTTGTTGTTGTTGTTGTTATTGTTCCTTCAGTGTGACTTACTCACCAGATCAAATAAGTTGATCCATAAAAGCTAGTTGGGCATGTAATGTCAGCCAGATATTAGATTGGAGACTTGTATACACTTGAAATTTACAAAAATAACTCATTTGAAATAATTGCTCTGAAACAGCTATTTGGGCAGAAAAGCTGTAGGGATATTTCTCAGCCATTTCAGATTAGTTATCTCAGTAAATTTCTAAGTATAGACAAGCCCTCGTGATCTGTCCTGCCAAATGAAGATTGTTCTATTCAATTAGCTCTCATAAAGTAAAGTGGGGAGGGGTAAAAGTAGCTCTCATTAAATATAAATTTCCATATTTATTAAGCAAATGTGAGAAAACACAAATTCGAATTCACATACATTTTGTACTCATTAAGTGAAGCAGGCCTTCTAAAGAAGCCATGAGTCTACTCACTGGAGATTCAAATCAGAGAAAGGTTGTTTGGTGTTTGAGGGACCTGGGCTGATGGGGACTCTGCCTTTTGGGTGAGGGTCTGAGACATGGTTATGAATCATGATTACAAATTACAGTTATTTCAAAGAAAGGCCATTCTGGAAACATCTTATGGTTTGTTGGAGATTTCTTTTCTTCCTCGAAATTTTGGCCCTATTTTTAAGCAGGACAGGGAGTACTTTTAAATAAAAGGCAGTATTTTGAGGGGCAGGGAGTGAAAATACTGTCAGCTCCTCCATAAAAGTCAAAGCCATCCATGAAAAGATGATACCTTTTCTAACTGTGGTGTTTAAAGCAGAAGTGAGTTTAAATGCTGTGGATTAAATGCATAGTTTAAATAAGAAATCTAGACATTTCAGCCATCATGTCTGTGAGTAGAAAATGCTGCTGCTATTTGGTACTCAGAGTGGTCCTTGGCAGTGTTGTGTTGAAGCTGCTTTCCATCCTTGCAGGGCTGGCCTTGACCTTCCCCTCCTCCAGAAAACATGTATTAGCGAAAAATCACCTAAATTTTTTCTAAAACCTCATGGCTAAAGAGATTGTTACATGCATATGGATTAAAAGCTAGACTGTTTATTATACATATTTAGATCTGAATTGGAAGTAGATTACTATCCAGGCCAGACTAAACACTTTTAATTTAACGAACCAGTGCTGGCCTTAAAGAGGGGGTGAAATAAATGTTTAATATATCCTATATCATCTTTCCCCAAATGGTTTCTATTTATCATCCAAGTACCTAAGCAATGTAACTACATATAAAATCCACAGATTTTATAGTTCAGTAATAAGTACATGCAAATTATGTTGTCATATAAACATACTGGCACAAAAAGATGTATAATACCTATCAGACTAGTTAGCCATTATCTTAATTACAAAAGGATTATCCCTGCAAAGGCAAGGCCATAATATAATAGGAGTTCTGAAATATGAACAATCTGTAGCTATGTTTACCATTAATTCAGACTGCACTTATATTTCCATTTCCCTTTTTCTACTGTTTATTTTTGTTAATGTTTATGTGTCCCTTTGTAAGCAGCAGTATGGTACAGCATCCCATCAAATTCACCGTGAAAGCTCCAAAGAGCCATCCTGAGTATATTAATCCTCCATAAAAATAAATAAGCTATATGAGAGAGAGCATTTCTATAAGGCTCGAGTGTTAGTACTGGCAGCTGGACCATGAGGTGGCGAGAATGCTCGTGCCAACTTTGAGATTCATGCATGAAAAGGCTTTTTCTTTTTTTTTTCTGAGATGGGCTTTGAATTTTTTTACTCTTTTAGTAAAATTTTCCTGTAATAATGACACTGTCTTTATCCTTCCATCTGTGGAAGTCACAAACGCTTTCTAAAGGGCAGGTGAAAGACAGGAGGGTCTGAAAGAGGTCAGGTCACACAAGAAAGATGTTTCACAGTTGGGACTTTGCAAACATAATGTAGGAAAAATACCAAATATGAGTAAATCTTCATCTTTTCCTAACGTTACATTTGCTCTGATGTATTTTCTGAAAGCTGCCCAAGTATAACTATTTATTTTAACTAAAGTAATCAAGATTAATGTCAGCAGTTATGACACACGCTGTTTGCTAAAGAACACATAGAACAATTGCTCAAGGCAAGCTTCATTAAGAAATCAGATAAAATTAGTAAAACTGATTATATTTCAAAACTCAGCAGCGGCAGCAGCTCAAATTGCCATTCAGGAGCCTCCAATTAACACAATAGGTCTTGTTCACAATCAGCTCTGTAATCTCATTAGCCTATTATATTTTAATCATTGGGATAACTGCACAACAAAACTTATTTTATTTTTACACTGACTGCTGATGGCATAAGTGAACGTGCAACATACTTTTTCTTTCTCTTTTGCTTTCCTTTCTTTTTTTCCCCCCCCATCCAGAGAACAATGCAGACTCCTTAGAGCATTATCCTGGTTACAGATTATTACCATACACTCTGTCAGAGCTAGGGAACACTGACAGCAGGCATCTAATTTGGCATTAATTGGCAGGGGACTAATTGCATAACTGACATTGCTAGTGAAACTTAGAGAATGTAAGGTAGGGACGGTGCAAAGTACCAGAAGAGAGAGAGAAAGAGAAAGAGAGGGGAGCAAGAGCAAACAAACGCCTGCAGACAGCTCTGTGGACACACACATATAACTCATTTGCCTCCTTGGTGTGCTGCCTTGTTTCATAAATGTGTTCCAGAGATATTGGCCCTTGTAAAAACATAAAGTCTTTCTGTCCTTTAGGTACTGGCAGTCTGCAGATGCCTACAATACCAGTGTTTCATTGATATTGAGTATTGCCTGCTGCAATGAGATTATGTTCTATTGATGGGAACTGGGGTGTAACATAGCCATCTACAGAAAGCAAT
Source organism: Zonotrichia leucophrys gambelii (assembly GCF_028769735.1). Lineage (NCBI taxonomy): Eukaryota > Metazoa > Chordata > Aves > Passeriformes > Passerellidae > Zonotrichia > Zonotrichia leucophrys. The sequence continues at coordinate 66,607,849 of NC_088171.1, forward strand.
AGGTTGCCCTATTTTCAAGCTGAAAATGCTATGTATTTTATGAACTGCCTCTATCTTGCACACCAGGGATGTCTCTGTGGCTAAAGCCATAATAGGATTTTCCTAAATGATACAGAAATACAAATATTCTGACTGAGCACTTTTCTGGGGTCGTCTTATTTACCAGCAAGCTTTGATACAGTATTTTGCTTCCATCTTTTAAAGGACATTTTCAATTTCCCATTTCCCTTATGAGTGCTTCCTGTAAAGGTGTCAATAACCACTAATTGCGTTCTGCTTGGCCAGTCTGCAAATCAAAACAGCAGAGGCAGCAAGCCAATATGCATTCAAATCCCGTTACTTGGCTGCCTCATTCTCAACTGGAAAGATATGAGAAGGCAAACATTCACACAATTGTATGCTGGGAAATTTGGAGTTGCTCCTGTGATCTCCAAAGATACCTGTGAGGCTGCTGCTAATTCTCAGACTTTTATTTTAAGAGGCTTACTGATGGGGGTATTTCTGTGTTGTTCCTTTTATTGTCAGTCCAAAAAATGGTATGTCTTAGGTCAGAGGAAATGTCAAAGGAAATAACTCTGCAGTAAGAGTACAATGTATGCAATAACTAAATTAGGAGCCTCTTCCCACAGGCAGGCAGGCCATCTCCTCAACATGGAATATTTCACTGTTTTGGTGGCCTAAGCAAGGAATAGGTGGGGATTTAGCTGTGCTAAATATCATGGAGAGAAACAAGACATTGATTTGATTACTTTTGCTCTTCTTTCATGACTTATATGTCAGCAGAGTGTTGATTTTCTTAAATCAATTTGTCATGCCAAAGTGTTAGCTGCCTAATTTCTGCTTGTAATATTCAGTCTGGAGTTCGGTTGAGAGCAGTCTGCTGTCAGCATTTTCTTCTGCACTTCAAACCACTTTGATTTCAATGTTTTGAAAGTCAATTTCCTTTCCTGGTTTGAGGAATGAGCTGTTCACCAAAAGAAATTCCAGAAACACTTTCCACAGATATTTTTTTCCAATTTCACTTAAAATCTTAAGCTAAGGAAAAGTTTCCACCGAAGACATTCATACACACAGAAAACCCTTACAGGAAGGCTGTCCAGAGGTGCCAAGAAAGCCAGCTCAGGCTGACTGAAAACACCAAAGGCCTGTGTGCAGGACAATCCATTTCCAAGCCCATTTTGTTCTGTTCTGACACAGAGGGGAAGGACAGGTGGGATCTTCTGTGTGTCTCCCCACCACAGCCCATTCTGAACCACACTTAACTTGGCTGCTAGGAGGCCACAGGTTTTATATTTCTGCTGACCATAGGGATGGCTCTTCCTGATGATGTTGGAGGATTGCTGAGTCACAGACTTTTTGTCTTGTAACTGTGGATCCAAAAGCAGCAATTTGTCCCTCTTCCACAAAGCATGTGAGCAGATGCATGGAAGGATAATAAATTAACATTGAGAGAGCAGAGGAAGGGAGATCTTTCCTTTCATCTGTGACCTAGCATATCTGACTGTGTTTATAGCAATCAGAAGTTTAGAAAATACTAAAAGATTACTCCACCATCTTTTTGGGGAGCAATACTTTGAAGAGTCAATGGATTTTGTCATCATTTTTCCTAAATACCTTCCACTGTTAATCTTTTTTTGTTTAGCAATCAACTTGTCACTTTCTACCCTGTTCTGCTAGCTTTCTATGAAAGACATAAAATACACTGAAAAAGCTGGATAAACCACTGATCTGATGCTCATGTTCAAATTAAAAAATGCTAGGAGGAGAGCATAAAGATACCAGCAGCTCAAGCTGCTGCTTACCACTAGATGTCACGCAGTGGCACAAATGGCTAAGGTAAGTCAAGTCTGGCACAATGCTGGTGCTGTGAGTTATTCAGTGATGTTTCTTTGGTTGTCACAAGAGACTTAGAAATCGCTGTTGTCTCCTTTCTTCACCTTGTGTTTCACCTTGGTCTTTGAACGAAAGCAGGCCCCAAAGGGCACTGATCTCTAGACTGATATGCCTAAACATATTGATGTACCTGCTGCCAGGCCTCCTCCCCATTCCCTGAGTGTTCTGCAGTATCACTTCTTTGCACAAGTCTCCTGGTGAGGATTTCTACTTTCCTGTAAAAGTTTGCTGGGGTGGGAGCTGAGGCCAGCTCATTCTTAGTATCAAGTGGAGCTGTGGTAGGCAGATACTGCCAAGTATCAGCCAAACTGATGCTGTCTAATGCTATAAGTTTCTGACAGCTGCTGGCTTACTGGTGTGTTTTGCTCACCAAACACATTCTGCATGAGCTGCAAAGGTGATGCTCTCTGTGGTAGTAAGTGGGCTCATCATGGCAGAAAAGTACAGGCAGCAGCAGAGCACCAGTGCAGCAGAAAGAGGTGAGGGGTGAAAGCTATTCTGATGTTTAAATGGAGTTGAATTCTGCTTCAGAATCTGCAACTGAGCATTTCTGACCTGTAAAGGAGAGATTCTGCTGCTGTCATGCATGCTGACTGTACCCTTATCTCTTCCTTTTCTCTTGAGGTTTAACCCTGTTGGCTTCAGCACTCTGTGGAGCAAGCTGCTTGTCACCAGCTGCAGTCAGAGTGCACAGGAATATCCTCCCTCTCTGTACCTGCCAGCTGTATTGGAATGAGGTCAAGCTGCCACCTCTCACACCCATGAGATGAACAAGCTACTCCCAGGCAATAGACTGAAGTATTCAAAGCTGTGGTTGTGTCTCCATGCACACCTGGCCAGCTGCAAGAGAGCTGTTTCATCTTCGTGGGAGACATCCCTATGGTGTGGTGTCACCTGTCACTGTGGGTTTGAGAGTTAAAATGCATTCCAAATTTAGAGATTTTCTTAAGAAAATATTTGTGGCAACTGTAAAAGGCTGGTGTAGCTGTATAAAAGTACCTAAAGACAATAATTCATGGCTCTGCTGAAACAAATGGCTTTTTCCTTCACAATTGCAACTGACATATATTAATTTTTTTCTTTGCCCTTTACCAAGGTGGTTCACATTTTATTTATATCAGGTTCTTTGCAGCACTAGCCAGCCATTTTAAGCCTGGGAACACAGTTGGGAACACATTACATGGCCAAGCTGGATTTTAAAATGCCTACACCTTGGTAGAATCATCAGGTTTCTTCCTTACAGAAAAGCTTCTCTGCTCATACCTAGGCTGGTTGGGTACCATGTGCCCTGCAGTCATGTGTGTCATCTCCTCTGCATGCCTCCTTCTCCCCTTGCTGTTCTTTGTTTCTGCCATTTCACAGTCTTTTTCACTACTGGTCTGGGCACACAGTGACTCTGGAAGACCAGAAGCAAAGAAAATTAAAATTATGTGCCTTGGATTTTGCACCAGTGGGCCTCAGTTCAGTTTCAGAAGTTCATTGTTATTCTTTTGGTATGATAGTGACTCCCTCAGCAGCTCAGACAGCAGCAGCAGATGGGCCTAAGAGTTATGTTTCTGAGCCTGCCTGCCCCTCCTTGCTCTTCCTGTCTGTCTGAGTGCTCACATTTTGTGCTGTAAAATCACACAGCGTGTATCCCGACACCACCCCCAGCAGCAACAACAGAAAAACCCTGGGACCCACAGAAAATGTATCTGTGGGACCAAAAGATATCTCAGGATCCCAGGATCCTGCTTTCTGCAGTCCCAGGTTGCATTCCCTAGTTAAGCACCATCAATATCAATACTTAATGGTATTCTCTAAGCTCAGGCAGTGAAGAAAATAGGGTTGTTATCTATCAAAGCACATTTTAGTTTTTGACAAGTAAAAAGCAGCATGGGGAATGCAGTAAGTCTGAAATGAAAGCCTAAAAGAAAACTCATATAACATCTGGTGTCATTTATCCCCTGTTGGCCTTCCATAGTGTGATATGATGAGCTTGTTCTGATTTAAGATCAGATGATTTGGTTTGAAAGAGGGGAGTGGGGGATGCAGGCAGTCTGGCAGCAAATTGGGATACAAAATCTGCTCAAATAATTGGAAACACGACAGATTTTCCTTAACTGATGCCAGTGGCATCTTAGTTTATCCATCTCTCTCAGCTGAATTTGTTAAGTGCATTATCTTATTGGTTTTAAAGTTTTCATCTCACTTATTTGCAGGGGAAAATGTGAGCAAATCAGTCATGATGGATTGCCTAATTTTCTGGGCTGAATAAACCAGTTTTATAAGACTGTTGATTCCTGGGTTATTAGTTAATAGAAACATTTATCAATTTCTTTATAGAGAAAGGGAAAAAAAACTTTAACCAATGATTGCATTTTAAAACTTTCATTAATGTTTCCACATAATGCTTAGTGTTGGACATGAATATGGTAATCACAGTTTTAAGGTTGGCTTGAAGCAAATTTTTTTCTGTCCTTCCTCTCTTCTCTTTTTTCTGTAGAAATTAGGAAAAAAAAAGTGAAGCAAAAGGATGTCATTAGATTGGTAATTATGTTGAGTGTTCTTTGATCAAGAAAAGGGGCAGAGGAAGAGAAAGATCATTTCCTAGCTAGCAAATGCAATGCCTGTATCTATTACCAATTTTCTCTATGTAAACAGGGCCTGATTCTGTGAGCTTGCACCCTTATGACCTACCAGTCTCTGTCTTCTTCTTGATTTAAGTGTAAGCTGGATGTTAACCCTCACTTCTGTGTGGCTTCAGCACAACACTAGAGTTGTGCCTAAAGGTATTCCATGAAGCCTTTGAGGTACATTGAGGTACCTAAAATAATACACCAGGTTTGGGTGGTTCACAATGGGAGCTCTAAAAATGTTGGCTTGCTGATTGAGATCCAAGAGATATAATCCATATAGTAAGCCTATTTAAAAAAAAAAATAGTTCCTAATGAGCAAACCTCTCCCTTCAGTCTTACAGAAGTGTCATCAATATTTGTTTTTAGATGCAAAGTCTGCAAGCAGACGAACACCCAGTGGGTGACATAGCCAGTGTACTGCATTAGGTGTGGCACCACACACTGCCCCAGCTGATGCTCACAGGGACAAAAAGATGTCTTCTTGCTCTCATTGAGGTGTAGCTTGCCCTCACCCAGGTATGGCTGTGCCTGTTACACATACATTATATAGCCCTTTGCATAAAGGGCCTTAATATAACTAAGAATCTTCTCACATTGATCAAACCGAAGTATCATTTAAAAAGACATCAAGTTCAGAGCAAGAATACATCATGTATGGACTGGTGAATAATGAAGTCATGTTCTAAATGAGATGCAGGATGTCCATTAAATTTTTTTAACACCTCTATTTCCCTTTCCATCTCCTTTTTAACATCTCAGATACCTGTGTTGAGCGGCGGTTCCAGAAGTGCAAAAGGCACTTCCTTCAGAATAAGAATGAAGGGAGTTAAAAAACTTTTATGCAAGTAGACTTTGCTGTGAAATGTTATCTTTTGTTAGTTCAAAGGTTTCTGAAGATATAAATTCTTCACAACTGCCCTGAGGTACTGAGAATGTAAATTGAATACTTTACAATTTGTAGACTGTTCCTGCAGTAATGTGTATCTCCTCTGTGAGTGAGTGTTTAGGGATTTTTCAATTACTGTAGTCTGAAAACTCTCTGAGATTCTTTAGGGCAGAAAAAGGCTTCCTTCTCAAAGTTGAGTCACTGATGTTCAAATTAGCTGCCAAAAGCATTCTAATGATCTGTGTTCCAGATTTTGCTAAACAGGGAAAAAAATTGGCCCATTTCACCAGGGGAAAGAAAAAAACACCCCAAGCCCTTCCTCCCCCAACCAGAAGTATTCAAAGGTTAGGCATTTTGCCAGGGTCAAGAGTGAGATGAATTGTTGACAATAAGTACACCTTGTTCAATAGGTCAAGGTCATTATTAAGGGATTCAAATGAACTTCTTTACATTTCCAGGGCTGTAGCATATGTGTGGCCTCCAGGCTCACTGTGTTGTTTAATAGCTTTTGTGAAGCTGTAAGTTAAATGATAAATTGGTTGAATATGTCTTTAAATCCAGTCCATTCCAAAACTGTATAGAGTACTCTTACACTTTTATGTACTATTATCAAGTGCACTTTACAGGGTGTGGTACAAATGGTCAGAAATACCAGCATTATGCCAGCTGATTATGATTTAGCGGTGTTTACAACAGACTACTCTTGCTACAGTTTATTGCTGCTAAGGTCAATAACAAATACAATTTAACAACTATTGCATCTCTAACAAATAAAAGATCCTAGCATATTTCTAAATGCAACGTGCATCAAAAATAGTGCAGGTAAAAACACTGGGGGTGATAGAAGTCTATAATATTAAGTAACTCATTAGGACATCAGGAGGATCTTCTGTGGCAGCCAGCAAGGGTGACCATCCTCATCCCTCTGACTGTCCAGGTTTGAGCTCCTTTCTGGCTTGAGAACAGGTGGGTGGGTGATCTACCACACCAGGCTGCAGCATCTGTGGGATCCTTCCTAAATCATGCACTGGTCATTTACTTCCAGAGGCAGCAATTGCATAATTAGTCCCCGGTTGAGTTGATGGACTTCATTTGCCAAGAATTGTATTCCTCACATGGTTTCTGCACATTGATTGGTCATCTGGAGCCACTTCTGACACAGAAAGTGGGGAATGGTCTCTGAAATTAGAGGACAGCAGGTTAAAGTGTGATGAGAGGGAGTATTTCTTAGAATCATAGAATCCTTAAGGTTGGAAAAGAGCTCTAAGATCATGGAATCTGACCGTTTACCCAGCACTGCCAAGTCACCACTAAACCATGTCCCCCAGTGCCACATCCACACAACTTTTAAATACAACCAGGGCTGGTGACTCAACCACTTCCCTGGGAAGCCTTTTCCAATGCTTGACAACCCTTTCCTTGAAGATTTTTTTCCTAATATCCAATCTAAATGTACCCTGACTCAATTTGAGGCCATCTTGTATGGTACAAGTGGTAACTGATGGAATTAATTGTCATCAAGTTGCATTTGTGAGAACATTCCAGTTCTGAGAGCTGGAAAGGGAGAACTGAGAGGAAAACTCAGCTGTATCTAAAAACTGATTCATTCTTGTAGCCTTCAGAATGCTCAGCCTTAATCTGACTTTGTTTGAAAACATGTAGGTGAATATTGCCAGTCTCCTCTCCAGATTTTTTCCTGCCCCTGAGCCTGTTGGTCCCTGGCTTGTATTCTCTGCTCACAAACTTTGTTTTCATTAAGATCCTACCTATTACAATCCCAAGATTCACCCCTTCCTGTTTCATTACTCCCTATCCACCAGTATTAATTTGTTCCACTGCACGCTTTACTATTTAGCTTTGTGAGATTTTCTAGTCATCCCAGAGACTTTGATGCCATTTAAGTTATGCAAAATGTGTATGCTTTTAAAACAAAAATGTACACAGCCTGCCCTTTGCAGTCAGTTTATGAAATGGTGTTATTGCAAATGAGAACCATGTCTTTGCAGTGCATAAATTCAGTTCACAGTCACTGGTGAACTTCTCTTCCCTGCCTCCAGCTCTGCCAGTGGCCCCCTTCTGCACCCCCAGTGGGCTGGTGTGTTTCTGGCCATGCTGAATGTGACACCTACTCTTCTCTGCAGATCTGCCAGGGTCAAAAGTCCTGCAGTGTGCTCTTCATAGACCATCTGCACTATGCCAGGCTTTCAAGAGTGTGATCCACAGGGAGGAGATTTGTCTGCATAGGAATTCTTCATAGGATACAATGAATGCATAATTAAAGAGGATTTTAATGCAAGGGAGTAACAGAAACATAACTTTGGCCATCCTGTCAGAGCTTAGGCACACCAGAAGCTTTACTGTGACTTTGAAGAAAAAGAAGTTACAACTGATAAGCCTTCCTTAGCTGACCACTTCTTAAACAAACTGTGATAATTCCCTATTGATAATGTGGGAAACAGGGAAATAAGGACACTGACAATTAGGTTATACGGCACAGTTAAACCCCTTGAGAGCCAGGAAAAAAAGAGGCAAGAGCGGTTTGGCGAACACACGGCAGCCACGAGAGTATTTTCAACATGGATTTCTTTGCAACCCAACTTTTTAATCCTGCGTCTTTGCTTTTCCTCCATCACTGTTTAGTTGCACAAATTATCCAGGATAAACTGAGTAACTGGGCCAGATTATGCAGTTTGATGTGCTTATTTCTGGGTGAGCAGTTTCTGGGATCTGTTAATGTTTCCCGGCTGGATTACGGAAACGCCGAGTTTCCCCCTTTCCTGAACAGTTCGGCGCTCTTCCCCACTGGTCCCTTGCCGGCGAGGATGACATAATCTGCCGTCGGGCCTGTTCCCTGGCAACCGTCCCATTTCTTGGCTCTTTCCAGCTGAAAGCCAGTCTGAGTCACCCTGCACATTTCCAGTGTATCAAACAGACATAGGCTCGAGTTAATCTTGTTAGCACAATGAGGCAGTTTTCAAACATTGCAGCAAATCAAATCATCCCTAAGGACCGGGAGGGAGGAGAGGGCGGAGGGAGGGCGGGGGAGAAGGAGGCAAAGGCTAACCATCAAAGGTGGAATAAGCGCAGAGGGAGCCCGGCTTCTACCTGGACAGCAGCTCCTGCATCCCGGCACGGCCAGATCCTGCTCTTCCCAGTGGCACCTCCCTTCCCACCGGTCCCGCATCCATGCCGTGCTCGGAGCAGAGGCAGCGGTGGGCAGCAACAGTGAGAGAGCTCATCCATCTGCGAGGAAAGAAGCAGCTTTGATGGTTCCCCAGTGGATGTAATTGTGCTCATTACTGCCCATTTACATTTCATCACTCGATTATCGCAAATGCCTCATTACTGTTGATAAGGGTTTGCTGTTGAACTACTTGCTAACTATTCATTCCTGAGCTTTGCTGTCATCAGGCAGACCCGTGTGAGACGGGAGAGGACTGGGGAGGGCTGGGGGAGAGGGGGGAGCATTGAGAAGACATGAGGAGGGGGAGGAGAGACAGGAGGTGAGAAAGGTCTTCTATCAGATTTGATTAAAGGCTGTGATTTAAATCGATATTTAATAAAGTGGCTGCTGCCACATAACGCGTGCAATTCCCCATGCAGGCAGAATCATGAATCCAAGGGCCTTGCTGCCTGCTACATAACTCAATTGGGTTTTGTGCACTGGTCTGGCACCTGTGTCCCTGAGCACAGCGCCTCCGAGGTAATGGGTTTATGAGCCGATGAACAGAGCTGATAGGTTCTAAATGGATTAACTAGGTGTCTGCAGCCTAGTGATGAATACATCAGGAGAAAGAAAAAAAAAAGGAGAGATAGAGAGAGAAAGGCAAAAGGAAAAAAAAAATGTCTGCATAAGCAGAGAGTGATAGAATGTGTTGACAGACACTGTGGCTGCCACGAACCCCACAGGGTGAAACACTGCTCAGCTCCTGTCAGTCAAGTGCTCTCTGGATAGCGGGTGAAGACAGTAGGCAGCAAGGCTTCACAAGCCTGCAGGTGACAGGTAGCATCACCCAACAACTGCTTCAAAAGGCTAAAATGGAGCATGACTCATCTCACAGCTATGGCAGGTCTGGGATTTCCTCGAAAGCTCTGCATATGCTGTTTTGGCTGGTGGGCCTGCCTTCCACTGTGGCTCAAGCACATGCTCCAGCCAACCTGTGTGTGTATTTGTATCCCTGACAGTGAGTTACTGTTGCTATAGTTGTGGTCTCGCAGTAGTTCCTCCATCAGGGTTGGATTTCTGCCGTGCTGAGCCTTGCACAGACACCCACTGTGGGGCACTTCCTGCCCCTAAGTGTTTTTTTAAGTGAATAAGCCACAAGGGCCATGAAAGTATTATTGTATTTCCACACGGGAGGTAGGAATTGATATGTTAAATAATTTGCCCAAGATTCCGTAGGAGGACTGGAAATTGAAGCCAAATCTCTTAAACTCAGGTCTAATGCCCCAACTGTGGAGCCATCCTTCCTCCTGTGGACAGGGCCATGGAGTATCACTGTCTATGACTGATGTACAGAATATATTGTAGGTGGAAAATAAAGTCAAATAGACCTTAATGATGACCTCTGTTTGCTACCATTAAGCTACAGTGTTAGGTTGGAGGATTTTGTGGGTTTATGGCTTTTCTACCACCCTTCATATGGGCTAAGAAGATACATGTTTTGTAAGTGCCATATTCTGCCACAGCACCTAAAAAAAAAAAAGCCATGTCATTATATGCAGACATGACACGGATAAATGAACCAGTGTCTGTATCCGCTGTCACAGTCACACAGGAGTTAACCAGACTGGTTTGAAGTAGGCATCTCTTTTTGAGAATATGTTGCCTTTTTACTAAAAATTGAAAACTGAATACTTTTATTTGAAAAATACTTCCACAGTGCTCATGAGAGCTATATTTTGGATTTTTATCCCACCATGGTTCTTGTTGTGTGATTCTCCCCAAACAGATTACATTGCATATAATTTTCACCTCTTGCTGAGCTGCTGCAATGAATTATGGAATCCATTGGTTTCCCATGGGAAATGAAGTCAGAAATATAAGTATCCCAGATATTTCAAAGCTGAAATCTTTGGTTAAAAGAAAAAAAAAAAGTTGTAAGAATGGAACCTTTTGCAAGAAATAGTTTATTTCACCCTCTTTTTTTGAGTGAAAAATTGAATAATTTTTAGCCATAAATACGTTTAATGTAGAACAGGGTAGACATAGAAGATAGCTGTTTACTATGTTGTTGCACATAAACCACAATTTAAAACCGTTGCCTGATTGTGTTAAGCCATGGTTTCAAAAGTCTGACCAGACAGGTCGAATCCAGGAGAGTGAATTCTCTGAGGTATTGCTCTATACCTGCATTTACTGGTTGCTTTTTAAATTCTTGTCTCAATTTTTTGTAAGTCTATTTCTGAAAGGAAAAAAAATTACTGGAATGAGTTACATTTTTTTTTTCCTACAAAACAACTTCTACAACAAAATTTTATGCAATTAGATTGACTTGAACCATTCAGTATTATTCAGACCATCTGGGTTAACTACATGATGCCATCCCAGCTACAGCAGACTTCATTCAAAAGTATTATGAGAAGAAGCAGGCTTTTCTGTAAGGATGCATTTTGGAAAAGGAAAATAAAGTTATGGACATGGAGACAAATACATCCATCAGCAAATGGTGAGGTAACAGTTGGTTCTGTGTAAGATAATGCAAAAAGGCTCCAATCATAATGCTTGTCTGACTCACTGAACTTGTAAGGGATTTCCTTCTCCTTTTAAATTCACAGTGTATAATCCAGCCAGATCTCAGCCACACAGATATCTGAAGACTCTGGACACAAAAGTTCCTTCTGAGTTCTGAAGACTCTGATGTCTGTGACAATTAAAGATAGAGTAAATGTCAAGATTATACATACATAAGTCTACATTAAATGAACAGCCATTGATAACAACCAAAGTGCACCATATTATGTCTATATGCCTTAACTGTTTCTTCATGTTGGTTAGCTTGATTTTACAAAACCAGATTAGATCACAGAATTTTCAACCTGAAATTTAAGATGAAAAATAAAAGTGAATCAACCATGGCAAACAAGAGTGTGACCCACCAAACACCAAAAGGAAAAAGTACTCTAATCTGAAAATACCAATGTGACAGATGTCAAATGCACTATTGGTTGACTCACCATGGAGGGATGTGTTGTGGTATGGCATGACTCTTGATAATTTTTTAGATGAAATTTTCAGTTCTCGTCAAATTCTGTTTGTTTTGCTCAAAAGTTTACTGTCCAATTGCTAATGTGCTATCTCCTACCAATGAAAATTCCTGCTTAGTACTTGTCCAATTGAGTTGTGACCTAATTTCACAGATAGATCATTTGTTACAGCCTTAAAACATGAGTGTTGCCAACGCTCCTACAATCAGTTCCTCCATTGTATATAGACTTAGAAAAATGTACACACTCAGGTCAGTGCACTCAGCACAGAGCAAGAAGAAAGAAAATGTAGCTACTTCTATTTGCCTGATCAGGAAATACCAAAATAAAATGTTATAGGGAAACCAATAACATATCATTCTAATTCCCCGTGCAATTTGGAAAATGTACAAATATTTTTAAAATATTTTTGTGTCAGAGTGATTCCTTTTATTAAAAATATCAATTAAATATTCCTGCTCTGTCCCTTGACCTCTCCCCCCGCCTTCCCTCCAGAATAAAAAGACTGTTATAGAGGAAGAGTAGCTGCCACCTGGCATTAAAACACGGACTATGTGCATCCATCTGTTCAATGGAAATCATAGACCCTTGAGTCACACAAAATGGTGACTCAGAATCAGAGGGAGATGACCTTCAGAGACTCTCTGTCAAGGCAGTTCTGATGCTTTTGTTGTCTTTTGTGATCCTTGAAGATTCTTTGTCTTGCTTTCTGAAGGGCCTTAATTTTTGTCCTCTGGAAAACTGAGGTCAGTCAGAAATATTTCCTTCAAAGAGGTAACATGCCGTAGAGAGCCCTTTGATTGTGTTTACTAAATGCTCTCCTCCTTCTGTCGCTGCTCTCTGTGGTTGTCCCTTTGTGGAGATGGTTTTTGGCCGCCCTACAGCCATGACCCCTCCAGCTTGGCCCTACAAATTCCTCTCAGATGCTTTAACCAGCATTCACATCCTCCTGCTCATCCATTCCTACAAAAATGGAAACCTTAATGTCCTGTCCTTTCTTGTCTAACTCCACAAAATATTAATTATACATGTACGTAAATATATTTGTGTGTTGAGGAGTGATCCATGAGCAGTTTCTTCTGTTGTGAAACTTTGCACCACTGAGACGTGCAAAGCTGCCTATAAAACAGTTTAGGGTGCTGAGCTCTCGCAACTTGCACCTCCAGAAGAGCCATGAGGGTGTTCAGCTTGCCTGGATCTTGGCCACAGAAGCATAACACAGGAAGGATTTAGTCCTCATCCAAGAAATATTTTGCAGATGCGGCTCAACGAAGGCATCTGGACCAAGAAAGATAATTAAACCAGGACAGAAACAAAGACAAACTCCTTTCATAACCTAAAGAGAATTTGACCAATTGAGTCCCTTTGTTTGTATCAGCTAAACATTCGTGCGTGGAAATCGGATGGTTAGAATAAATATTTGGTGCCTACTTGGTAATATTCATGAAATGTATTTACATGTTTAGATTATTCTAAATCTGCATACCTAAACTTTAAGCATATGTGCAATCAGCTTCAAGTTTTCCAAACAAAAAAAGACCAAGAAAGGGGGGAAAAATAGCATCTGCTCCTCAGCTAATCAAACCACCCAGGGAGATTGTCAATAAACAGTGCAAGGACCGGGTCCTCCTGCCGCTCCTTATTTCCTACGTGTCATATTCCATAATGGCACTTAACTGAAAGCAGATCATTGAAGACTGCTCACAAAGGATTGCTGCTTTTTGGTTTTTTATTTAAGAAAGGCCAAAACGTTGAGGAGTGGGAAGCACTGGCAAAACAGTGGGGTGAGGAGAAGAAAGTGTGAGAAGAGTCTTCCTGATCATCACAGTGAGAGGAGGGTAAAGAGTTCCTCCAGGTGTGAGAGTCCCCTGCCACCACTGGAGAGACCCTGGTGGGGCTAGGGGAGCTGGAAATGAAGCAATGAAGTTAAGAATAGGAATCAGAGGGTGAGAGTATTTCACTTTTTTTTGCCTTTGCTCCAAACATTCAGCTCTTTTTAAGCTGGCAATAAATAATTAATAAAATAACTTGTTAATTTATTTTTAATGAAAAAAATTACTTTTCACCAAATCAAGTCTGTTTTACCCATGAACATTGATAATTTTATTGACAATTTTGGGTAAACTTTTTCAACTTATTTTTTCCCCCTTATCCTCCTGAGGAGGAGAAGTAGGAAAGGAGCGCATGGCCAAGGGCAACCTTCCACAGAAGGAAAGTCATGATAGCAATATATAAAAGGATTTCCTTGACAAAATAAATTATAACATTTTTGAATATCAGGAGGCAGTCTGTGACTATATGATATAGTTTACAATGAAAAACTGGAATAAAGCACCCAGTGTGTGTTCTGAAGAAAATGCCAGCTCTTCCTGGCATGCCTAAGTATCCCTTAAGAAGAGATACTGGCCATCTTATTTAATAGGTTTTGTGCATGTTGAAAAAGAAAAGGTGATTTCTGTCAGTGCTGTTAGAGCAACATTTTGAGTATATGGAAACCTGATGCCTTGAATTGAAAAATATTATAGTATACAATTTGTTTAATGTTGCATGCTGCTTAGAACTGTATCCTGTATGGGATAAGATAGAATAGGAAACATGCCAATATAGGGAAAGGTGAGGGACAAAAGTGACAGCTGCTTTATCCATTATCATCTCATACTCACAACAAAAGCTCCATTTTTGGTTTTTTGTTCCAGGTTTATTATTTTGATTGCTTTTTTTTTTGTCCTTTTCCCCCCGCTTTTATTTTTATTGAAGATAAGGCTCTCTTATGCTTTTATACAATGCATAACATACAAACACGTCAGCTTGTGTGTTGTGTTATGTTATGTTATGTTATGTTTTTCCCTTGACTAGTCAACACGTGGTAGAGATGCTGTTACATTAAAACTGGTAACACTGGAGAAACTCAACATAAGTAGAATGGAAAGTGGTTGGGGTAGGAGTGATGGATATTTTCCCAGTATAATCGTTGCAGGATTTCCCAGTCAGAAGAAAGCCTATGCCAGAATGGAAATGGTGGCAGAAAGAGCCAAAACCTGCTGAGCATGGAGGTAAGGTGTTGCTTTCATTTCTTATACCCAGGTTTTGTGCCGCCAAACCTGTGGCCGCAGCTCTATGCAACCACGGGCCAGTGCATGGCAGTACCACTGTGCCGTTGGAATCAGTTTTCCATAAGATCAGGATGTGCCATCCTTTGGTTTTTGACATGTGGGCTGCAATGGGGAGTTTGTGCTTAAACAACTTTAATTTTGGTGTCAAACCACCAGTTCACTGTTTCCTTGAGTTGCAAAATGCTGTAACACACTGAGGAGGTTGCTGTAAGGTTGCCCCACATGCTCACCCTGGTTGTAAGCTGAGCTTAAAGCAGTAGCCAAGATGTATAGAGAAATTACTTCAGATTTATTTACAGAGACTCATTTGTGTTGAACTTGCAGTTTTCTATTGTGTCAGCAACTCTCTATTGCATTTATTTGTTACTGTGACATTAGGCAAGAGTACAATCCTATTAAACCTGTACATTACATTTCACAGAATTGTAAGCCTTTTTTATTTCACAGAATGAGAAGAAATATGAATTCTTACTGCTGAAAATTCCTGATACAGCAGTCAAGACTGAAAATACTGTCACTCTCAGAGCAGGAGCTTGGCGCGTTTTTTTTAAACTCATGTATTTTTTAATAATTTAATACCTGAAATAAAATTTGCTGTGTTTTACCACTCATCAGGATGATAAGGAAGACACTTAGACATCTATCAGTGAAGAGAGGAAAGTTTTCACTCTGTTCTTTTCAGCTGGCATCTTATCTGGCAAGGAATTTCTTTGTTTTGAGTTTAGCCTCTGTTTTGCAGATAGACCATTGATGCAAGGTTTAATAACCCATCTGTTAAAAAAACCTGAGTTTAAAATGGCAATTCTTCCTAAGTCCACACTATGTAAGACCCTCTGAGTATTGAGATGGTTATGGAAAGATGATGGCCCTGGGATTTGCCCACAGGTTCTCAGGGCCAGCTGAGGGATCACTCTCATGGATTCTGCAAAAACCCTCAGCAGAGACATTCTTCAGAACATGCTCAGGTAGCAAAAAGCACTCTATTGAATCATTGTTCAGGAGTTCTTTGGTTCTCTTCGGGGACAGCTAACATTTTGCACCAGCAATGCAGACTCTGAAAATTCCATGTGAGTGAATGACCGTAGAGCACAAATTTGCTTCCTTTACTTTTTGTGAATGCCTTGGGTATAGGAAACAGATCACAAATGGAAAAAGAGTCTTTAGTGAGACAGGCATTTAGCTTTGTCCTCATTTAGAGTACAAATGGAGGAAAAATAATATTTCTGCAAATCTCTTCCAGAAAGGAACAAAATGGGAAACCAGCTTTGAAAGTCTCTCACTATTGTGGTAAGAGTGCATGAGATCAGAGCCTGTATATGCAGGGGTTTTTTTCTGCTAACACTATAAACTATTTTAATTAATATGATGGATTCACTGGAAATAATAAAGAAATAAGAACTTGAATTCTGCTGAGGACTAAAGTCTGTGGTGCTGTTTCAAACTCTGGTTGGGAACCCACCAAATTCTAATTAATTTCTTGTTTGCGTCATGCCTTTGGTGTCACCTTGTACAAATCTTTGTGCCTCTACCACTGTTCTATTTCCCATAAAAAGGAAATAATACCTCCTCCCCCGGAGATGTTTTGTAAGGATGTGTTTTTAAGGCACTTCAATATTTTTGTGATCAATCCCATTGAATTTCTGGGGATGAAAAGTCTGTTTGCAAAAGATTATAGGAACTAATTACAAGGTTCAAATATTTCTTTACAGGCTATTTTATTTGCTATAATATAAAATTTGTTGAAAATTTCCCTCTGCCAACAATTTCTATATTATTTGTAATACATAAGAGTGAAAAGTTAAATTATGACAAATTTTGGGCTTTAAAAAAGTGACTGTTGAAAAGTTCTACTTGTACTTCTCAATGTGAGATTGTTTACAGCAATATGAATTTTCTGAGGCAAATTTTCCATGAGACTGCATTGATTTACAACAGCTAGAGATCTGGTCTGTTGTGTCTATATTAATAATAATTTTACCTGAAGTTGCAGTAATTTTAAATGTTGACAGCAAGGCTATTTGTTTTCTGCCATGCACTTGTATCTGGCAATGCCTGAATATTTACATATTTGTCTCAATTTTGTATCAAAATAATGTGACAAAATAGTGTTTAGTACAAAACTGTTGACTCAATTTAGTTATAATTTTCTTTTCTTATGAGTAATTCATTATGCAAATGGAAACAACTGAACATGTGCCCTATTATTAATTTTTATCCTTTTCAAATGTGCAGATAGTCTTGAATCCTAAATCCCATATGGAATAAATAGTTACATCAACACACATGTTATTTGCAAACCTGCATGCTGTAAATCATATGTGCTAACATGGTAATTGTTTGAACAGTTGAGATATTGGATGACCTTCAAGATCTTAGCTGGTGAAAAGTTGGAGGCATGAGGAGTTCTGTGAGAGTTAAGCAAGGTTTATCAAAGTTCAATGCTGAAAAAATGACACATATTTACCTTTTGGTACTTCTTGAGGTAATTTGCAATTTTTTATTTGGCAAAATATTTGCATTAAAATGTACCTGTTTTTCTGCTTCTGAGAGAAGATTTTTATCCATCCTAACTCTCTAATGCAATATAAAAAGACTGTGGTAATATCAAATTTTAGGTCTGGTGAATTTCCCAGGATAAAAGTCCCCTGTGGAAGCATGAGTGCAGGGGCCACCAGAAAGCAGAGCTGGGAAGAGACGTGGTGCTCAAGACTGGGATATTGGCAGGAAATTCTAGGAAATTCCAGGAAATTCTGTGGCAGCCTGGTGAGACTGATCTGAGGCACGGCTGAGACAAGATAAAAAGACTTCTCTAAGGCAAAGACAGGATTTTGAAGCTCTCAAACAATCCAGTATCATCAAGGTCAGAAGGCAAATTTTTACCTGATATGTCCAGGGTGAGTGAAGAAAGAGAAGGCAGGGTTCCCTGCTTATTCCAGAGTTCAGGCTTATTCAGCATGATTTCAAAAAGTGAGTCATGGTTGCATGTGTCCAGCATGAGACACCTGAAAAATGCCAGTTCAAGCAAGACCCCGAGCATGTGATCTCTTTTTTGTCAGTTATCTGAAGATGGAGAAGAAACTTGGAGCTGGGATAGTAGTCAGAGTTTCTAGTCCTGTTTGAAAGGGTAAAATTAACAGCTTGTACTGGCTGTTTTGTTAATTCATTATATAAATATCGGGGCATCTCCAATTCTCTGCGCAATAACTCTGTTTTCATGCACAGGAATATCGTATCTTGAAGGAGAACATATTTAACAGCAGACACCACTGTAGGTTTTATATTATAAGGAAATATTTTTAAAATTTCCTTCTGTCATTAACTATTTTTTTTAATCTAAAGTATATTTAACATTACAGCATTTTACCACAGGTGTCCTGGGTATAAATGCAAGTTACTTTAAATATATGTGTGTTTGTGTATGAATACAAACTATAGTAGAATTGATGTCTGTTGAAAAATGTGAGGCTTTATCTCAGCAGTATATTTTCCCTCCAGAGCACTACCTTCTTCATCAGCATTGGACATCATTTGTAGATGGCAGCTCATGAGAATGAAACACCCTAATATGGCCCTTAGTGAACTGGATCTTTAATTTTTAAATTTTTTCCTTTTTCCATAAGTTATCATCATTAAGCATTTTCATTAGGACATGTAGAGGTCAAGTTCCTTGAATTGTGCTGATGGCAAGCCAGGAAGATCTGGTGAAAGTTATATCTAACGCAAATATATTCCTATTTACAACATTGAAAAAGAAAATCTCAAGTTTACAACCAAAGTTAGAGACCAGATTCAAAGTCATGTTTGGTTAATCTGCCATCTATCTCTCCCCACCAAAAGTGGTGACTTTTGGTTTTGTTTTTAATATTTTGATTCTGAGCTCTTTTCAAGTGGTGTGTGGGTGTTTTAGTAAATATTGTAAATTAAATGCTAAACATGATGCATTTTAACAAGAAAAAGTACTTGAAAATCTGTGCACTGCTTTTCAAGGAAAATCGTGTGTTTTCTAAAAGTTAAATGCATTAGCAAATGCTGATGAATAGAGAAATATAATGCAAAATGTAGGAGGCCTTTTGTAGATTGAGAAGGTTGTACTTTCAGTCTTTTGACATAATAACTATTGTAACATTGTTTTGAAATGTTTTGCAGAATTTTGTAGCTGAGAGAGAAATAATCCAGAGCTCAGGGAAGACAGAAAACATCTTGTGGTTCAGTATTGTGGGAAGGCAAAATAATATATGTGAAAGTTACAAAGTTCAGATAACAAGTATTTTGTTTCCACTGATTAAAAATGGAATAGAAGAAGACTTTGCTGAGATTTCTAAAATAAAAAGAGATCAAGTGTTGCTAATTTTTTTTTTTTTTTTATGCAAGAGCACTCAGGATCTGGCAATAATACTCCAATTCAGAAACCATTTTGTGGTGACAGCTGGCAAACACCTTCTTTCTTAGTGTCAGTCCCAGTGATACACTTGGAACATATGCTGGAAGATGAAACAGATACTGTGTGGACAGCTCAGAAAACTTCTAGTTTGTAATTTATTTTCCAAGACGAATTCAATTTGTTTGCTACATCAAAAAAATCACCAAAAAGAATAGCATGAAAGACAAAAGAACTGGCCAACAATTGCAACTTGGAAACAGTGTAATTCCCCTGTGTGTTTCCCTGAAAATAGTTCCTTTAAGAATAACAGTGTTGTGTCAGCAGTCTTTAAGAAATCACTTTTAAGTTTCTGAGATGAATGATTCTAAGTGACATGGTTCAAAAGAGAATGAACTATGTCAATAAATGGTGAGGTGTCATCAAAGAGGCCAAGAAAGCTGTAAAGGTATTAAATTATCACCCTTAAGTAACTCTCATTATGTAAAGAGCTTTTTTTTTCCCTTTGCAGCTTTTTAGCATTCTCATTCTTCTAAAAATCCCGGTTGAAATTTTGCAAATACTGACATATATTAGAGTTCTTCAGAATTATTCCTGTTCCATAACTATCATGTTGCAGGGAAAGTACATGGTTGATAAATGGAATCATTTCTGTGCCACAGATAGCACATCTGTCACTCACATGTCACTCATTTGAGCCTGCACGAAGGTGATCAGAGAATTTCCCACACTTCCCACCTTTGTCCAAAGACATTTCTTTTTAAAGCACTTTGTCATGTCTTTCAAGATCTATGTTAATGGTTGTGAAAATCTAAATGAAGTCTCCTTCCTCTATTTATTTTAACCCAAAATACAGGCATATATGTGTGCATATAAAAAATAAATATTATTAATTATAAAATAGTCTTTGTGGATGCATTTCAAAGTTTAGAATTCCCAAATAAAACAATATTCCCAACAGCTTTTTCCTCATTTAAAATTATTCATATGCATTCCCCAGAGTACCGGGAAAGCAGATAGCAGAGGCTTTTTATATACAGCGTATAATTGACAAAATCAGGTTCCCGGCATACAGATAAAAAGGTGTCCCATTTCCGCTGGATCCACTTTTTGAAAACCTGTGATGTGTTTTTTGATTTACTCACTGAGACCTGTGCTCAGAGAAGGGATGGGATAATTTTGGGGAGAGAAGAGACTCGTGTTTCAGGAAAAGTGATTGCCCGGTATCCAGAGATCATCTGGGAACCAAGAGAAGACAGTGTGTGTGTGGTCCGAGGTCAACTGTCCCCATTGTTCAGCCTAGTCTGTCTCTCAATAATGAACTAGTCATTCTGCAAGCTCTGCCTTTATAACAGAGCCAAGAATAGAGGGTGCTCATTTTAAACAAGCATCTCACTGACACTCACATTTGCCCCCACTGAATTTCATGGATGCTAAACTATTGCTGCTGAAAATGCTGACTTCCTTTTCTTACCTGTTCTTCCCTTGAGAAGAGGCAGGGAAGCAAAGGGCTTCTCCTGATGTGAGGAGGGAGAAGTCCTTTGCTCTGGAAATATTGGCAGGTCCAGACCTTTGAGTTGGAGGAAGGTTTAGGCCGGGAACCTGGCATGCATGGTGCTGCAGGCACCAGAGGCTGGCTCTGCCCCTGAAGCAACAGCCCCTGCACCTGGGGCTGAATTGGGGTATGCCATGTTGTAACAGGGATATTCCTAAACTTGCAATCTTCTGACACTGTGTCTGTTGCTTTAGAGAAACAGTGAGCTGTGAGTAAAGTTATTTAACAGTTTCTGTCAAAAAATTTGGAACCTCAACAGCTATTTGACTTAAGCAGTTGGGAGATATTTTTCTGGAAAATGTTTCAAGGCCAGGAGGTAATGCTATTTTATAAATGTTTTCTTCCTTAAGCAGCACTCTGAAGGGGTTAGGTTCAGTTTTGAGCATTACCTCAGACAGTTTTCATAAACAGATTTTGAAAGATGGTGGCTGGGCTGATTTTGTTGGAAAATACTGTTTCCCTTTTGTGAAATTTTATTCTAAATTATTATTTGAACATGTTTATTGGAGCTTGTCATCCTAAAATCCTTGAACACATAGAAACCTTCCAGAATTAGAGAAGATAACACATCTCTGTGTTTAATAGTCCTGACAGATTTTTCTTCTAGGTTCACTTCTAATTTTTCTTTTATCCCTTTTATTATTTCTGGCTCCAAAATTTCCTGTAGCAATAAGCTTCATATTTTAATTACATGTCAAATGAGAAAGTATTTACTTCTGTTAACTTTAAACAGGCTGTAATAATTTCATGTCCTTCAGAATGAGAAACAATTATAATTGTTACCTATTCATTCTCTCCATGCCATTTGTGTTATGCTTTACTTTTCTAAAACCATAATTTATTTCTTTCTGAATTGGTAGAGTCATTGTATGTAGTAGGTCTCCCACACTGCTCATCAGTGGCATCATCTCTTTTTTTCTAGGAGACAGAATGCCACAGGGAAGTATTTTAAAATTATGCTTTTGTTGTCCTGGTCTGTACTAAACTTGGAGCTGTGAGTGGAAACAATTCATCTGATTTCAAGGGCTCTGATGCATCCTAAGAGTAAGGATAGTTCTGTGTGTACTTTTCTTTTACCTTTTAAGTTTTGATGCATTAGTGGAGCAGAATATTTGTGGTGTCCCAAGAAGAGTGCAGGCCTGATTCATACACACCTGTCTGAACAGTGTGGGTGCAGTCACCTTCTGCAGTCACAGCCGCTTTCCACCCAGCTCCAAGGGAACCCTAATGATGACCAGTTTGCAAAAATCCAGGGGTGAGTGTACACAGGGAAGTGTGAATTTATATCAGATATTTTATGCCAGATTGTGCTTAGTTTTAAAATGTCATCTGAGTAAAGGTGTGTGAAAGGAGATGGAGATCAGTATCACAGGACAGAGAGAACCTTGAGAGCTCTCCTGGAGCCACGTTTCACTGTCCAACAGCTTGACTTGAGGTCTGTTTGGGTCAGGCTCCTTGCTGGAGTACCCAGGCTCCAAACACACTCCCCTGGTGAGCTGTGTCCTGTGACAATTGGCATTAACCACACTGCAAGAGCCAGTGTGAGCTGGCTGGTGAGCAGAAGGCTTCTATAGCAAGAACAACTACAAAAAAAGGAAGATATGTATGACCTGGCAAACAGAGATTTCACTGCCATCACAACTTGCTTCAGAGCAGAATTTCTGCTCGTTTTAAAGCAAAAAGTGATGTCTTTTTATCACAGCTGTAACTCTGAGACAGTAGGTGAAAATACTTGGAAGCTAAGAAAGTTGAATAAGTGCTTGTTCTTAATGGGTGTTTTTAAGAACTGTGTTCACAGAGATGTTATTCTCTAGGTGTATGTCATTCAATGTCATCACATTAACACTGATATTATGATTCTTACATTCAACAGAGCAAGAATTTACTGCATTTTCTGCTATGCACTTCCAGTGAAATAGAAATATCAGTTCAAATATTTTGGAGCATTAGATATTCTTTAATAAATAATACATGAACAATCATGTATTAAGGTCTTTTTCAGTCATCTGGAGGGAGCAGAAGGAAAGAAGGAAGAAAAGTAGGGAGAAAACTACTAAGGTGGGAAATGCAGAACTTCACTGAAATCATCAGTTTGTGTCCGAAGGGACTAGGTTTTACTTGTGACAGGACTTTTTTTTTCTAGATCTACAGCAGTGAAATAGATCTAGTTCACTTACTTGACCATAATAATTTTTAGGCAGACAGGAAAATGTACTTGCCTGAGAACTCTGACTGGCTGAAGTGGATTAAGCCCATGGATTGAGACCAATATCGAAGATTATTTTTTCTAGAGTTGTGGTTGTTTGTACGTTTGCATTGTTTTTAATTTCTTCAGCCCACTCAGCAGACTAGACAGACAAAAGAAAAGTAGATCTGCAAGAATGCCACCATCTACTGAAAAATACTGTAGGTCTGCCCTCTTCTGGGCAATAGGGTTCCAGAGTCTACTGTGACAGGTTTTTGGTTTCCCTCACACTATTTTCTAGCCAACTGTGTAAGTTTTGTAGGCCATTGAGCTGAGAAAGCTCTTCATGTCTTCTTCTCCCTGTTATCTCAAAGTGTGAGACAGTCCACCTTGTACCTATTAGAAAGTAACAGAAGTCAGGAATTAGGGACATGAGGTCATCAGCTTACTGGGAAAAGATAAACTCTGCCCTCCTTCATTGTGATCTCCTATAGAACTTGGAGTGCTCCTGAGCCAATTCTTTAGGACATGCTTAACACAAATCCCAGTCTCTCCATGTGTCGAATGTCCCACCCAGTCTTGAATGTCATAATACAATGTCTTCTCACAGGTAACTTAAATATCCGTGTTAAGCCTGGATCAGAATAAAAGAATCATAAGGAAAAAGAAAATCCAAAGAAGGAAATCTCAAGTTAAAGACAGCATAAGGAAGTAATCTCTCTAATTATGATATGCCGTTTCACCACACTCATTCTGCATCCAGAAACCCAAAATGAGCATTTGCTCAGAGCCAGTACAAGTTAACTCTTCCTGTCCATTCCATGAGTAAGTGAATATGAAAGCTGTCTAGTTATTTTGAGATCTTCTATTCAGTCGCTTTAACACATTCTGATTCTCAGTTGCAACCATTTTAAATCCTCAGTAGTTTTGAAAACATTAAAGCAGGGGGCTTTTGTGACGTTTCCTGCTCTAGACCACCAGACTTTGGATCCACCTGGACCCAGTCACATTTGCAGGGCTTTGCAGTAGATTTGGGGTGCAGCCTGTACTGTGAAATGGCATGGCTGGCCTGCCTGATTTGCTTGGAGGGACGTTGTTCAGGGCCTGATTGCTGGATTATCCCAGTGTCTGTGAGGGATGTTTGCCATTCCACATCATGGTTTGACATCTTGTTATAATCTACCTTACTTCTGCATGCTTTGAGAAGACTTGGCAGTTTTCTTCTCACTTAGACAGTGTGTGTGTATCGAACCTCTGGCTGTGGATGAGAGTGCCTGGAATTAAGAACATTCACACCCTTCATTTTCCTTTTGTGAAGCTCAGTTTTCACGGTTGCTTTCCAAAAAGACAATTTGCATATTTCATCCATTGTTAGTAAACAGATTATAAGGCAGTCGTTTGTGTGCTAAATCACAGCAAACTGTGCTTTGTGAATCTGATTCTCATCTCCCCTTCATTCTAACCTGGCTTAACTCCATTGATTTCAGTGGAATTACTGCTGATTTATGTTGTGAAAGTGAGGGGAGAATCCAACAAGCAAATTTCCCTTTTGCACATGAGCATGCCAAAGGAAGTCCTAATTTACCATTGTGGATCTCTTCCAATACGGTGCTGGCTTAATTTCTTTTGAATTACTTGGCTGGAAGGTTACTGCAGTGAATCAAGCCCAGGATTCATATAATTATCTTTGTGTGCTTCTTTTTCCTCTTTTTTTTCTCTATGTATATTACCTCACATGAAGACTGAATTTACTATCTGCTTTGCAGGTGACTTGCATATGGCTCTATAAGGAAATGCATTTTTTGAAATCACAAGATCAGTTTAACAGATAATGGCTACTAAAACTGGGAATTCCAACACAACAAATCTTTGTTTCTGCTTATGCCATACTATCTAAATAACCTGTAATTTCTCCCCAGATTTTTAGAGTAGTATCTCAGTGCGTACTATAATTACAGAACAATTTTGCTGTAACATGGCTTTGGTAGTGATGTGAAAATGTTGCTCTGCCTGTCCTTTTATCTTGAGAAGGATATACATAACACAATATAGCTAAGTGTGTGATAACTGCTTATTCACACATACCTGTATCTAGCAATAACTACACAAAACTTAGTTTTCAGCTGTCTTTTCTGGTTTTTCTATGTTTATATACTTGTAAATACAGTCTGGAAATTAATATATCTGTGATATATTTTAGGATAAAATACAATACAGATGAGTCCATCTTTTAAAAATTCAAATCAAATATACAAGCAAACTGAACTAGAATCAATATAAAAACTGGCAAGAGTAAGTGAAAGAGAATTTTCTATTTGTATGAACAAATTATACAATTTTGCATCATGCTGGTTGCACTCACTCTAGACAACTTACAATATTTATGTGGAAAATCTCTTCCATGATCTAGGTTTCTTTAGTAGTGGGTTTTGTACACTTGACAAATCAACAGGGTTTACACTCCTAAATAACTGAAGTGCTTTGAAACATTTCTTGCCCACCTCTGTTTGCTGTACACCCTACATACAAAGCATAAGATTAAAATCACCTTAATGGCTGTGTTTCTGCAGCTGACTTAGGTGGGAAGCAGACACAATCTCCTGTAAAAGCCTTTCTCAAATTCTTCTCTTCTAAGACAATCCATGTGGAGAGGAGAGGAGAAAACACTGGCTGAGAAGCAGTAATGATGGATGTTTTCACTGCACCACAGTTGCAATCACCTGTGCGTGATGTCAAATTTTGCTCGGCACTGCCCTAATGCTATCTGGATCCATTTAAGCTTTCACAAGCTGTAGCTCCTCAGGTCCCTTCTTCCTGTGACAAAGGACTAGCTGAAGTATAAGTTAAAATGAAATCTCATTATCTTGGCCTTTACTGCTCATACAGTAATGATTAGAAGAAAATCTGGAAACATGGAAAGACTAAGAGCACATTCACATAAGAAAAAAAAGAGATTACTTGCATCTTTCACAAGTAAACCATCAAGATATCAGTTCCACAGAATGCCAATATTAACACTATTACAATGAAAAACAATTAAACTAGAGTGATTTGAAAATAGCACTAACAATTTTGCCCGAACACTGCCTAGTGAGTAACTAATGACAATTATTGCCATTTCTTAGTCAAGCTCCATGCAACAGAGCTATTGAAAAATAATTTTCTTGCAGCCCACTGTAGGAACAACTATTCTAAGTCCCCTACAAACAGGAGATGGCAATGTCAAAATCTTTAATTTAAGTATTGAATCTATTATGTCATATGCTAAGTATGGAGAATAAAGATATATTTGAAATGTTAAATGCTTTTAAGCATTTCTTGATTGAGCATGTCACCATGTCAACAGTATTTCAAATACTGCATTGCATTTTCAAAGAAGGAGTAATGTGGTTTGTGGGGTTACACCCAACTTTGTACATTAATATTTTCTCTCATGCATTCATAAACACATCTGAATTGAAACATGCAAACTGTGTTTGTGCAGAAATGTGGAGGGATGGGATGGGATGGGATGGGATGGGATGGGATGGGATGGGATGGGATGGGATGGGATGGGATGGACGATCTCTAACCCCCTTGGTGGTTTGTATAAATAGTATATTTGTAAAAGGAGTGGAGGAACACAATTAAAGAGTCAATTGTTCCTAAAGAAAATAAACACTTTTTGTTAGACATACAGTATCAGTTGCCAGTTATTACCTGTATGTGCCTGCTGTTACCTGTATGTGTCCAATGTCCGAAAAATAGTAATAGTAATAAAAAAATAAGAGAAGTAATTTCTTAGTAACAATTGGAAAACCTGGGCTGCCTTTTGCTTCATTCCTGAAAGGTGCAGGGCAATATTCAATTTCCCTCTGTTTCATGACAGCATCTGTCACATTATAGGACTGGACCATCAGCGTATACAGAGGACAAGAAAGAAGGAGGCCAAGAGAAATGGAATTGGTCTAATGCCAGTGTTGCAATGATTGAAAGGAACGAGCTACAGTGCAAACACAAAAACAAATTCTGGGAGCTGCCATGGGACAACGTGGAAAGCTGGAAGGTCAACTTTTTTACTCCCTCTTTACTATCAGAACTAATGGTAGAGATACAGAGCAGGCTGTTTGCTTAACATGGTCACTTTCTGCTAGATGTATTTACTAGCAGGAATATCAAATGACACTGTCCCCTAAATTGTTCAATCTACCCCTTGTGCTCCCTCTGTTCCAGGACCAGTCATAATCAATCAGGACATTAAATGCAAGAATCTTTTCTCACAGCATCTTAGGCTTTACAGAGCATTTCACAAAGGAGAACAAAGCATGTATCAGTGACTATGAAACAAACAACACACAGAGCAGTAAATAGGCAGTGGCACAGTGGGATATTCATACCACCAACCTCAGTCACCTGCTAAGTTAGCTTGTGAAGAGTCACAGGCTCTTTGTGTAGTCAGTGAGGAGGGAGAGCTCTTCTGTGAGGAAATTCAAAGAAGCAAAGAGTATTTTCATCTGCTGCATTGCTTGTGCTAGACAATTTGATGTGGGTATTATGAATACTTACTATAATGTAGTAATAGTAAAACAACTGCTTCAATGACTGGAACAGACATCACAACCTCACATCCAATTACTTCCTTTCTAAATTGTGGGAGAAATCTATTCAAGCTCAGAGTTGTCCTAGCTAGAGGAAAAGCCTCCTTACCAATGCTATTGAGGATTCAAAAATTTTGAGCAAGCACAAGGAATCCTCAAAATGTTTGTCAACAGTGTTTCCACATTGAGAAGAAGATATGTCTAAAGGAAGTAATGGTGTTATAACCAGAGCTTTGTGATAGCTCAAAGAGCTCAGATTCCATACTACAAAGCTAAAATATCTTTGCAGTTTGGGTCATTAGTTTATGTTAAATTGAAACAGAAGGAGCCAAGTCTATGTTGGAGCAAAAAGAGGGATGTTCTGTTGTGCCTGTTAGTCCTGTCTGGCAGCAGCATTCCAGTGTGATGCAAGGGAAAGGAAGGAATAAGGTCCCTGGATTTGAGAAGTAAGAAGGGTGAGACTGTAGGAGTGCAGGTGCTGCTCATAAAATGTGGCTGAGGGAATTTTCTCCATCACTCATGCTTGGAATGTCAGCTAAGCGAGGATGTCTAAAATGAGTGGATAAACTGCAGGTAGTGTTTCAAGAAAGGAGAGTCTAGTTTGAGAATACAGTAAAAATTATCTAAAGAACAGACTCAGTTTTCATTGTTGATAACTAATACTGGTAATAATCTAGTGTGAATCTATGTGCGTGCCTATTTCTGCCAACCCTGCCTCCTATCCAGGCCACAATACTGGCCAGTGCTTTAATGGCACAATCTGGCCCAAGATGGGCATTGATTCAAAACAGCCAACTCAGAAATGAAATACATGGAGAGGGAAAAAGCAAAACAAAACTCCATGTGAAAGGAAAAAGATCCAAACAACTGATGGTCTTTCTGATCCCTGAATGGATGCCAGTTGTCCTGAGGCAGTGAAAAGGCCAAGAGATAATTCCAAACTTTGAAAGGCATCCATATCACCACTCGGTCAGGCAAGGGAAAAAAACCCAGCATATTAAAAAAAAGAGGAAGGTTAAAAAAAATGCCCCAGTTCTCTGTCAACAGCCTTTATAAAAATGTCTCTTTAAAAAAATGGATCTCAGGATGGATTTCCATTCAGTCTGCCAAAGCCACATTTACCCATCAGGTCTGTTCCCTGCTCAAGCCAAGTTTACCATCTCACAGCAATCCTCATGACTCAGGAAGCCAACAGGGATGACTAATGAAACTGCACTTCCATGAACTATGGCAACAAGCATGTGGGGCACACTCCGCAGAGGAACAAATAGGAAATTCGTACATGGCCATTTTGTGTTTGCCTGCTTGGGGGGGAAACAGGCCCAATCATCCACATGCACAGAGGGAGCAAGCAAGCTTTCCAGATCAACTGGCTCCTTCATGACGAGAGCAGGACACGAGCCAGACATGTCACTCTCACTTTCTGCCTCTTTTATCTCTCGCCACAACTAGGGACTGCAGAGAGGAGATTGTTCTGGCTGGAAGCGAAGGGACACAGGTGGTACCAGCAGCTGCAAGCTCTTTAGCTCTCGTTGGCTCCACTTATTAGAACATGCATTGTATGTTTAATACATCGCCTCCCGCGGTGTGGGAGCGGGAGCTGGAGGCTGGGGGTGCTGCACCGCGGCCTCCTGTATTGCTGGGGAGGCAAGGCAAGGTGGAGGCTGCTCCTAGTTAGAGATAATTAGAAGCTAGGGCTCCTGAAGAGAATTTGGTAACTCCACAAGAAAACCAGCTGTCCTTGATTACAGTGATATATTAGTCACTCTACGGTTGCTGTGCCAGTCAGCATTTTGCATACAGCAGATAAATGCAGAGATATTTTCCAGGCAGAAATATGTGGGGACAAAGTTCTATGCATGGCTTACCTCTGAGATGGGCTGATTTGTTTGTTTATTTTTTTTTTATATTGCTAGCTATAAAGAACAAAGGATTTGGGGAGGTCTGAGCCAGGTATCTTCCTTTTATTTACTTTTTAAATCCAAGGATCACCATATTTTTAGTCTTGCCAAACTCCCTCTGTGCTGTTCACCTATAGCACACATGGGGGAGGTTCTACCATGAGCAGTATGATTTGAATCATTTTAAATTACCACACGCTCTGATAACTGAGTAGAATTTTATGAACCCCTATTGACATCCATGGGAAACTATTTTCCATGGTGCTTATTTTCAGAAATATTATGTGTAAAAAATTGTTTACTCCTCATAGTCTTAATTTTACAAACTAGTTGGTCATATTGTGTTAATTTTATTCAAGGTTTTCAGATAAAATCTGAGTAACTACAGGGTAGCGCTTTTGAGTCTGAAAGTTACTGGAATGTGTTTTCAGAGAAAATAATAAAAAAGTGTAGAAAAAAATGGGTGAAAGGGGAGAAAAATGCAGCGTAGGTCATCGATGTTGACTGTTAGCACACTCAACTGATGCTACTTCTTGGTAAGGTTTCCTTAGACAAATGAAAGTGCAGAAGTTTTGTGGACTTGTGTACCTTAAGGGTGGAAAATTACCAAGGCATAAACGATTGGGTCAAGAGCTTTGAGGAGGGGCAGAATAAGTTAAAGGGCACAATAAGTTAAAGGGCACATTACAGTATTTTATGCTGAAAGAGTAGGTATAGGTATTGCAGTTACAGGCTCCTGCAGGCTCAGTCTTATGACAGGTTTTACTTAATACTTGCATGATTGACCATGTCATATAAAGCAAGAGAGTGCTAATGAAATTCGTTGGGGTTTTCCTAACCTTGGGAAACCTTGACTGCAGAGATACATAGCATACATACCAGAAAGGCAGTGTGGATGGGAGTCTTAATCAATGGAGGGAGGATACTACACAAGATGTTAGCAGTAGCATGAAGTGTTTGGTCACCCATGAAGCAGCAACAGTTTCAGGTGCTTTTTGTTAGAGCTTCTTACCTGGGAATAACAGAAGGGAAAGAATTGAGTATGTGATCAGTCAAGCACATCCGTGGCTGAGACCCATCAGGCTGATCCCATGGAAGGGGCAAATGCAGGCCTAGGATGTATTGACAATTAATAAAATCCAGAGTTCTCAGTAGAAAATCCATACCTGTGTCAAATAGATGAAAATAATTCTGATCTACAGAAACATGTTAAGTTTTGCTGACCAGATGAAATATCACCTAAGTTTCTGAAATGCTTGAAAACTGATATTCAAGCACATGTCAAAATAATCACAAACAATTTATTTGGCTCATTCTCCAGACTGCCAGATTTTACTCATTCTTTTGCTGTTCTGTTAAACCTAAATATAGTCTTAAACACTTTTTCCCCTGTGTTGCAGAATGACTGTGATTTTTCCTCAGACTTCTGTCCCGCTCCCTCCCCCAGCTCTTTGTTGTCTAACTGACTGCAATGGGAAGCAGAACAGTTTTAAGGAGGCAAGACCCTCACAGAGGACAAAAAGAAACTGTTATTTGCCATCAAATGAAAATAACTTAGTCAAATGCAATCTAACACTTGATGGGGACTGTGAGGGTTTCTGCTGTACCGCAATACTTACCTGCCACATACACAAGACAAAACAGATCTCCTGAGCTCTTTTAGTCTCCCCATGCCTTCCACTCCCAATAAGCTGTATAGTCCTGAAGCAGTTTTATTTTATTTTTGAATGCAATGTGCAATTGTGTAATTAATTCCCTTTGGCATAGTTAACAGTCCTGACGTCTAATGTAATTCTTTCTTTAGGAGATGTTGATGAAACAGTATCTGAAAACTTACAATTTACCCTAAGTGATCACCATTGGGATCTACCCTGATGTCAGAGTACTTTTGCTACATTGGGATATCCTCAGCAAAGTATTTTTCTAGTTCTCTAAACTCTGAAGTATATTAAAATATATGCTGTCAGGCTAGTGTACTCTAAGTCCAGAGGAAAAAAACAAACCCTCCTGTATAAGATACACCCAGCTTCTTCAACTCACTAATAGGTTTTGTTTTTGGTGATTTGTTTAGTATTGTTACAGTCCTGGCCTAGAAGATAAAAATACCATTTACTAACCAGCTTTTCCATTATCTCTGTTAGCAGTCCCCCAACATGAAACTACAATGGAAGAAAAGGAAGCATGAAGTACTTTGACTTCTTACCCGATGTCAGTGGATCATACACTCTTTGGAACTAAGATTTCCTTTTGCAGATTAACATTTCCTGAGACATTAAGTCAAGTAATTATGAGCACAGCTTGATTACTACATGTAATCAAAGCCAGGGTTGCTGTTTTGGACCAGTTTTTTCCAGTCAGTGTAAACACTGTTATTACCAACTCTTGCTTTTCCTGGTTTTCATCTTGTTTACAGGCTGGAAAAACAGAAATGTCATAAGTAACTGAGGGAAAACTAGGCTAAGTAGAAACTTGTCATGGATTTGGCCTCATTTCACTCACACCCTTTCCCAATACTGCAAATAGACTCCTGAGAGCAAGCATCAATGCCATGCAAATCTAATTGGAAAAGTAATAAGCAGAAACTTACTTGGATGCTTTTCTTGCTGCTTATAACCCAGGAAGCCACCTAGAAATTTAATCCATTTCACTGAGTCTGTTGACATGTTGACAAATAGGAAATTAGGAAAAAAAGTATAAGTAAAATAATGTACTTTCTGATGCCCCTGACATTTATATTTCCTGTCATACGCTGTAGTCATTAGAGAACATTAACTTTTATCTGTCTGCAACTTCTCCGCATTTTCTTGTGTCCTATTCCTGTCCTATTTTATTCCTATGAAAGATAAAAAATTAACAGTCTGTAGATCAAGTAATTATAATCGTGAGGCCACAGGTTGATAGGGCCTATGGAGAAATGTCTACCTTTAAAAATGTAAGTATAATTACTACATTATGTCTTGGAATAAATGGGAGAGAGGGGGAGCTGCGGACTCCTGTCAGGGCTATTGAATCAAAATGAGGAGGGAAGAGAACATCACTGGCTAGGGCAGAGACTAAGCAAAAAAAGGAAGGTTTAAAATAAATGAGGGGCAGATCCTCAACAGTTTTCATTCATTACCTACCTCCTTTAATACTCCTGAAAGCATTTCTGTTTTGTGCTGTTCTGTAAGGTGTACCAGCCTAACTGATTTTGCATATCCAAGGCACATTATCTGTGCTGCTCATGTAATAGTGCAGCATTTTGCTCACAAATACAAATAAGTATGTACTGGGAGGAAAGATTGTCTCTCCCACCTCCTTACTCCACAGCTGTCTGGAACCACTCCAGGCCTCAGAAAGAGGCTTACATTTGATCCTGGAAAGTCCAGTCTGTAAAAGAAAAGATGGTTTCTCTTTCCCCTGTAGACATAGTTGTACAGCCTAACTTTCTTATTCTTCTGTTTTCTCCAGGAAGGCATTGAGGAAATTTTACATGCACGTGGTCTTTTGGGGAATCAACACTTGTTTTGTTCTCCTCCTGGGGTGACTTTCCTGAATGGGACTTGATCCCAATCTGTGCAGATTGAGCAAGTAAAATGCATACAGTGGTTTCCTCTCCATAAATGGTGCTGCAGTCAGGAACTTGCTAAAAGGAAGGTGACTGATCTGTTGCTGTATTTTCAGGCTTTAAATGAGCCCTCTGGAAACCTGCACCTTTGCAAAGGTATCCTTACTTGAAAATGGCTCCTCTGACCTCCTCTGACAATCAGGGTGGGAAGAAGGGAGTCAGTGAACAAATGAAGAAAAGGGCAAACCTGGAGTAATACCCACAGAAAAGAGTGCAACTCCTACACCATGGCAGGAAGATGGTTAACCTATGGGTTAAAAGTATAAAACCACCATAATTTGGGAAATACAATGGTGGTAGCTGCTGGAAATAGGGAAGAGAATTTGCATGATGTCATTATAGAAATACTTTCTGTTGCTCCTAATTTCATTACTCCTCTTTCTTCTGACTTGCTGAGCAGCTTTAGACAAGGCTTATAACATGCAAGGCTTGCAAGAAGACCTCTGTTTACTCATTAGTGAAGTGTGTGTGTACAGTAATATTACCTACCTCAAAGGTCAAATGATTGAAGCTTAATTACTGCTTTCTTCTATAATATCTGTTGAAACATAAGACACTACTGCAATACTCCTACTGTATTATTGCAGTTTTTAAATTTTATTATGCCTTCCCAACCTTTGTTGTCATCATGCTGTCTTAATATTTATTGCACAAAAGCAATTGAGAACTCTTTCAAAATATGGGGAAGGAAAGGGAAAGTCAGTAGTAATAGAGAGGCAATAGCACTATATTAGAAACACTTACCTGTTGTGAATTCCAGACATATATGGAGCCTTCCAGTGTGGGGCCTCTGTGGGATGTGAGCAGCACATAAGCAGCAGCTAGAGATAAGGAAGGATTTGTCTCACTGTGCTGCTGTTTTTTGGAAGCACAAGGCAACAGAATGAGCCATAAACTAAAATCTCAGCTTTGTGTTGGATGTAGATGTTCAAAATAAACTCTACCTTTTGATACTCCAAAACATCCTAGTCAGTATTTTGAGACATGTATTCTTTTTTTTTTTTCACTACATTACATGGAATAATGAGCAGACTAATACATGGATCTATGAAATATGTGAAGGAGAAAACAAAGGATGTTGTAAGTGGCTAAACTTTGTAGCTAGATGAAATTTTGGGCCAGCGTAAGTCTAAGGGACAAATCCTGGGCATTTCTTTTAAAATCTGGAAAAGGGAAAGGATTTTTGCCCACATGATCATTTTCTTTCCTGAAGGGACTGTAGACCTGCCATTTCTGGACCAGCTAAATCAAGTGTTTCATTGCCAGAAGCCCTGTTCCTGGCAGCATCACATCCTTTGGCTTCTGCCCCTGGCTGAAAAGCCTCTCTGCTCCAGCAGGAATGGAACCACGGCCTCAGTGTGGTGAGTGCTGGTGGGTGCCAGAGAGGTGCCTCTTGCAACTGTGTTTGCAGAGAAAAGGGTCCAAAATTTCACCCTTTGCTCACACCTGTGTTTGAGCATAGCAGTTCTGTGGCCTGTCTGGCACCTGCAGGACAGCAAACAACAACTTAATGAAAGTTTACAGTCAGAAGGATGCACCACAAAAAGATAAATGAGCAAGTGAAATCCTTCTTGCTCTGTTTGGATTAATAAAATTAAATAATTGCTTGAAATCAAGTGTGAAGGAATATTATTATTCTATTAACAGTATTAATATTTATGTATTCTAGAAGGTAACTCTGCCTTAGAAATTATCTCGAATTGGACTGGAAGATTTTTCTCTCTAATTTCAGGGTAAGTTTGAAAGAAATTAGGCCTCCACATTTTGGGCAGCATTCTGCCACCAACAAGAGTAAGATAAATTAAACAGGAATCTTTTTTTCTGGACCTTTGATTTCTGGAATATTTTTGGAACTCTTCCTGGCAACTGATGATGTAAGATTGAAAAATGGAGTAAGATTTTTCAGTCCTCGATTGAGTTCGCATTGTGCAAGCATCTTCCTTTAGACTGCAAACCCTGCAAATTTCATATAAAGTAAATGAGAGGGAGTAAACAGGGATCCCCACAGTGCCATTTTCCCAAGATCAGAATATAAGTTAATGTAAATGCATTGCTGCCATTTCTCTATAGACCATGGCAATAAAGCCCCCTTCCATTTCCACAGATAACCTAACTATTCAACTTTCTGATGGCTATTTCATGATTAAGACACTTATTTGAGATATGGGAGATCTGTGTCAACTTTCTGGCCTTGCAAGAGAGTCCTATGTGACCTGGGGCAAAGCAATTATTATTTCTGTGATTTCACTCCCTGACTGTAAAACAAAGATGGTATTGCTTTTGCCTGTCTACAGGATTACCTACAAGCACCAGCAGTGTAAAATTTTTGAAGGAAAATAATTTTCTTTTTACTGCTTTTCATCTTGCAACTCTTTAATGTTAGTACAATGTTTATAGGATACAGTGGGTGGAGAAAAATAAGAAGTCGTGGGCCCCTAACCTGTATCAGATCAGTTAAATTGGTGGATACTGAACTGAGGAGACAGTGCTGGGGACCTGGGGTGAATCAAGAAAATTTCAGCTGAGCATCTTTGCTGAGAAAAAGCTAAATGGAATTGTACCCCATCTTCTAGCTGCACATGAGCCCCACCAGCACAGTTGTTGTTTAAAGCACCGTAGCTAGACAGCCAAATTGCTATTGGAATTAAACTGTGATAGACTCTAGAAATGATAGCATTTGTTAAATGACTATTGTCCTGAACAGCTACTTTAGAATTGGATATGTTGATCAAAGAAAATATCTCTGTTTTCCACTTGGGACAGTGAGGACAGGCTAATGAAGTAATTTGTTGACAGCTGAAACTGCATCAACACTAAGAACCAAATTCAGTTCCCTGCAATCCCTGCTTAGTGTTTTTCTCAGGGGGCTCTCTTTTCTCCCCACCAGCTTGAAGATTGCGCCCATAAATTCAATGGATTCAAACTGTACCTTTAGTAGAATTAGTAAGTATTTCTGCCAGGAAAATACTAATCTCCAGGGAATAAGGTTTGGACAGGGCCTCATAGCATAGCACATATGCAAATACTAGTCCAAGTATGTGAGGTTATAAGGCAGAGGGAATAAATATTTCCTGCCCCAGAAAACAGAGGCATTCCCATTCTGCAGGCCAGTACTGCAACTTCCAAAAAGAGGGTGATAGCCAGAAGTGAATGTTTATGGGTTAAGAAGTAAACAGCATCTCCCACCCAAGGGCTCTGCACTCCAAACCAGGTGCCTCTGCCCCCATCCCTTCATCTACCAGTCCCTCTTGTTGCCCTGCCTGAGGAAGCCCCAGGGCTCTAACAGCAAAAGAGATGCCACAACTTCCCATGGGCTTCCCTTGGTGCCTGCAGCTCCATGTTGGTCCCGGCACTAATTGTATGACCTTGCAGGGCAGGGAGGACCTGCCCTTCTCCCACCTGAGTGTGGCAGGCTGCAGAGCCCTACTGGGAATCGGAGGAGCTGGAACAGGCACCCCATCTCGGACAGGCACACCAGGTTTGTGGCTCTGCCCTTCACCATTTGTAGCTGAAGAAATGGCTTTGAAAGTTGATTCCCAGCATAATTACAGAGCAAGGGCATGGCACCTTCTCCTCCTGTGGAACTCTACAACCTACCTGCAGCATTAGTATCTGTGTATGGTTGCTCTCTGCTGGGGCAATCATCTTGCTTTAATTTAGGACACTAATGATATCATAAGATAGTTTGATGACAGTGTAATTCTTCTGATGTTTGTTGTTACTGGATATAACAGCTGGTTTCGATACTATAAAACACAACATTTCATGTCCTCTGAGGGAGTGGAAAGGGGAAGAAAGAGGGTGGTAGCAGGGAGACAGGCAGAAGAGGAGGGAGAGAAGGAAAGGGAAGTCATTGAGTGCTTGCCTGATCTGCTATTCGGAGTGAATGATAATTTTTCAGTACAGCAAAGCTGGCAGCAGTGCTTTTGCTATCAGGGTTTTTACCGTGCTTCTCTGCTTATCTCTCAGCATGACCACTGAAATCTGTGAGATCACACTACGAGCCATGGTATCCTGTCAGGTTTGAAATTATTTCCGACAGGCTACAAAAACAATTGGGCCCTCACTTTGGCTGCTTTTACACTAGTTGAAGTCTAATTTATAAGATAGATCATTCGCTCCACTGGTTCTGTCCTTGATACTTTTCAAGCTATGGCTGGTGTTGGTGACTTTTGTTTTGTAATTCTTACATCTTCTGTAGGGTTTTTTATTTGCTTTGATTTTTGGGTGGTTTCTTTTTGTTTTTCCAGCTCATATCCCTATTTGATAGGCACAACTTCTTTATCCAAATGCATTATTTCCCTGCAAGTAGCTACTTCACTGTTCATATCAGCTGTGACCTTCACAATACATCACAGTCTGCCTGAGCTGAGATTTATTTAATACTCTCTAGAAAGCTCTCCAGTTAGATTTTAATAGTATTTGTTCTACCTTTGTGTATGAAATAGGAGAAAGCTTATTTTCCCTTTAGACCACAGGGCAATGCACAATTACTGCTAGGGACTGCTAAAGAATTAAATAATAATAATTTAAAGCCACAGTTTTGCTGAGCTCCATTGGACCTGCCTAGTTATAAGCCCACTCTTTGTTATGTAAAACTGAGTATTAAATTGAAATCATGCTTTATTTATAGAGAAATACACAGTGAGATTTGAGCTTAAATAAACTAACTGGGCAGCTCAGTTCTCACCAAAATGCCTTTGAAAATCTCACCTCTGCGGGATTCACTGTAAGAATTAGATATTCCTTTTGATCCTTTTGTCTCTAGCAAAGAACACAGTGAAATAAAATTTCAGTAAAATATGAAAAGTTTAAACTTGTACCTCATCTATGCTCCTTTGTGAATTGAAACCAGGTTATATTTTTTATGGCTACTGAAATATACCTATATTTTAAAAATATTGTGTACATTTTCCTGGCCACATTATGAACATTTAGCATATGAGATAGTCAGGGAATGACACCCATGTAAGTAAAACAACTTTTTTCCTCTTCACACCTTTAGTCTTCTACTTTCTAAAAATCCAAAAGTCCATTGAAAGTCCGTTAATTCTTTGTACTTTACAATTTTCAAATATTGTGCATTAGTTGCATCATGAGGGCTCCTGATCCTGCAGCACTGAGCCCCATGTTTAAATGAAGCACCCCGGCAGACTTCATGCAGATCTTAGAATGTAAAAGGCTTGGTAAAAGGAGCACTGTGGTCAAACTCAGGAGGAGGAGGTTTCATCCTTCTTCCTATATTTGCCTTTGGCTTTCTGGGACAAAAGGACTCAGCTTCACACAATGCCTTGTTATGTTTGATGGATTATCACTGTAGCCTGATGCTGCTCTAGAGTTTCTGTTTCACCATCCACTAAGCAAGGTCTGTGTTTCCTAGCATTTTGGTGAAGTTCACGGACAGGTTTTTGATGAAAAGCATCCCACAGTATGCAGCTATTATTAAATGCTGGCCAGATCACTGTGCATTTTGTAAAGCGTTTTTAGCCAGGCTCTAAAATCAATGAGAAGACAAAGGAATTTAACTTATTCTGTGCTAAAGAACTTTCCTATAACATGGTTTTTAGGGCTTCGTGGGAGAAAACCCAAAGCATAGAAGGTGCCATGAAGATGGCATTTGTTATTTTTTGCAAACACAATACAGATATGCCATGTTAAGGCCATTCCTCCCAACAGCAAAACTGTTCAGATCAAGAAATGTGAAATTTCTGTTTCTACACTTCTCTTCCTATGTTCTTTTTGACTGACTCCAAGGTGACAGATGACTGGGTGGCAGAATGTGTGATGGATAGCTTGATTATTTTAACAATTAAATATGTAATGAAGAGCTGGAAAGGTTCCATGTAAGTCTCATTTTCATCCTGGTTAAATATGGTGTGCATAATTAATTTTCAAATAAGAAAGGGCTCCAGCAAGAAAAGAAATGAAAGAAAGTTGAAGAGATGGTGAATATTTTATCAAACGTCACTCATTCAAAACTCATTAATATACATAGTCCAGGAGTAACCATCTCTTATGAAGTTAAATGCAGCAGTGCTTATTTTCTTGGCAGATTATCCAGTTTATTGTTAAACTTAATGGCTTAATACCATCTATGGCCCAAACCCAAGCTTGTGTGCCTCTCAGAGAGGCCAGCAGAAGGTGAAAAGCCGTGGCTTTCTGTGGGGAGGTCAGAGGTAGCACAAATTTAAAAGAAAGGAAACTTTGTCTTTTTGGTCAATACACAAGTTTCTTTAAAAGCAAAGCCAAATGAGCCACTTTTCCTCATCCAAAAGGGATTAATCTTGTCTACCTAGAGCCAACTCAGAGGTCTGACCTACGATAAAGAGCTTCTTCAGCGCTCAGTGAAGTGAAACAGACATTCTTGGAAAGATTTTGACCCCCCTGTGTCAGTCATGCATCTTGTGCAGAGACCACCAGTAAACCTCCTTCTTCCTCTGTGACCAAACCTCCTTCTCCCTCTGTGACCACTGGTGACCAAGGATGGATGAACAGTCTTGTGTTCCTGTGCTGGCAAGGTACTTACGTGCATCTAAATTTTGGACACCTGAATCCCACCATTGGCCTTTCCCTATTTAAAAACATCATTTTCTCTTTCTTTGTGCTCCTTCTTCAGCTGGAGACAATGATTTCCTCATTTTCTTTCTGAGACCCTGGTTCACACAGCAAACGGCTAGAGGTGAGGAAAATGGCTCAATGCTCTCTCATCATTTTGCACTTAATGGAGATGATGAAAACTTGGACATTCATATCAAGGGAAAATCCACTACTTCAAAATCTATGTGTTCTACATTGAAAATGCCTCTCTGTGCTATTATGGTTTTTTTCTGGATTTTAATTTTTCATAATTGTGAAAGTGTTTTTTAAAAAAAATCAACTAAATATTCTATTTCAAGTTGTTGGACCAAATCTACCTATCACTTTTGGGCCCAATTCAGTATTCCTCTGAGCTGTTTGGATGCCACAGATGGACAGGCTGTGGTCCTTATCTTTTCCAAGGAACTAGGCTACTTTGTCAAACTGAAAGATATTCAGGTTCAAATATGAGCTAATTATACTACTCCACATCATAAAATCAGGACTTTAAAAAAATGTTTTTCTTTCAAAAAATTTGCAGGGAAATCCTAGCTAGTTCTATAAGTTAAATTGTGAGCAGTGTGATTCATAGCTAGAGAATGCTTTGAAGATATATAGTGTTATGTAAATGCTAAGAAATAATAATTATTTTAATTAGAATATTATTAACTATGGGAGGAGAGAAGATTAAACAATGGGCTTCATTATGAAATGCTTTTGAATGAACTAAGGCTGAGGACATTTATTAAATGCAGTGCCATTCCTCTGCAAAAGGAACATCCTTGCTCCTGCATGCTGCTTTCTGATCTTAGTGCACATCCTTAGCCTTTCAGCATGAATCAGATATGAGCAAGAAGCTCAGCATAAGGAGGAAAAATGAGTGTAGTAACAGAGGCTTTATTGTACGCTTGTTGCCAAGAAGACACTGTTTTTATTCTCAATTACCCAGTCATGGCCACTAAATTCCTAGACATGTAATCCAAGAGAGTTTGAGCTTGTCTGTGAAGTTGCAGGCTACATCCTGGTCCATCTGAAGAGTTAAAATTTTGTTATGTTGAATTTTCCATGTGTTATTTCTTCTCACCTGACACTGTGGACATAAACTTCAGAATGCCTTTCTTCTTTGCTTTTCTGAACATTTAATTTTTTTAAGAGGAACCACTGATCACTATTATTATTATTTACTAATTTTGTTTGCTGTAGTCCCTAGAAGTGACTAACCAAGCTCAGAACACCTCTGTGTTATTTAGCATGTTTCCAAAGCCCAAAATAACTGAAATTTCGAAGGGAAATATAGGTTGGATATTAGGAAAAAGTTTTTTATGGAAGGAATGATAAAGTACTGGAATGGTCTGCCTGGGGAGGTGGTGAAGTCACCATGCCTGGATGTGTTTAAAAAAAGCCTGGATGTGGCACTTGGTGCCATGGTTTAGTTGAAGTGTTATGGCATGGGTTAGACTTCATTATCTTGAAGGTCTTTTCCAACTCAGTGATTCTGTGATTCTGTGAACATTATCTTCCAAACTGCAAGGAAACTGATCGTCATCACCTTGCTAAAATAAGGATTCAATCTCAAATAAGGAGAAGCAGTAATATCTCAATATTTGCAATCACTGTCAGCCTACCAATTATGGAGTCCTTTCTTTTGGCTCTTAAACCACAGTGATACAAAATTCCTGGTTAAAATAGGGTTTCCTCTGCATCTCTGGGTACTGCTGCCAGAAGAATGCAACTCCACCAAAAAAAGGGGTACTGAAAAATATTCCAGTGGCTCCCATCAGTCCCAGTTTACCTCAAAATGCACTGTCATACAAGACAGGAAGTGGAAGACTGAAGGGGGAAACTTCAAATTTTGTGTAGACAACTGTGGCTGCATAGAATATGGCCCCGTGGCAGTCAGGGGCATCCTTGACGCTGACTTCAATGGGCATCACTGTCTGTGGTTGATGGATGGAGGTCCAGGCTGGGTGTGGCAGGCCCAAAGGAGACAAAACTGGAACATGGTGTGTCCATGACTCGATGGCCTTTACACAATCTTTTTTATATGTGCTTTTAGTTTTGGAGCTGCTTTGGAGCTCTTTGTGTGATAATTTAGGTAGGTCATTTCTCCAGCATCCGTGTGAATGATCAAGCTCGCATTTTGTTTCTTCTCTGTCCTTACTGGCTTTATTCTGCTTCTACCAAGTCAAAGGTGAAGCTTGTGTTGATTTCACAGATGGCACAGATAAACCCTGTTCTTCTAGAGGAGCATTATATGCTAAAACTTTTGGTTCATTTACATCATATTGTGTTATATAACAAATAGTAGTGTCAGTGAATCCTGTTAAGAATCTGGTTTATCACCTTGTACCTCTTCAGATTACTGAGTCGTATCTAATGATCAAAGAACTTGTTGATCCTCCACATGTTTTTGTAGCATTTCTTATGGACTTCTCTGTAAAAGATATTAATTTTGGTGTACACTAAATTTTATCTAAAATTGTGGGGTTTGTTGTTGGTATGTTGATCTTCTATAAGGAAAACAAGCCTTCTAAATGTGTTCTCTGCT
This sequence comes from Zonotrichia leucophrys gambelii, assembly GCF_028769735.1. NCBI lineage: Eukaryota > Metazoa > Chordata > Aves > Passeriformes > Passerellidae > Zonotrichia > Zonotrichia leucophrys. Next base: position 66,649,893 of record NC_088171.1, read on the forward strand.
GTTATTTGCCTTTGATTCCCATTTACTGTTTATTCAATTCAGGAAAGTCTTTTGTTCTTTAGAATATTTTAACAAATGCTGAGCTCCCAGAGTCAACTCTACAACCCCCCTTATTTATCTGCTCTCCCATCATTCTGTCACTGAACCCAGCTTGCTGTCCTAGAGCTATGTGGAATTCATTGTAAAGAAAATCTTAATGTGTCAAGTAGATAAAACAAACTTTAAAAATAAGTAACTTCTTGAGAAGTGAGACAATGCAATTTTTTAAGCTGCACCATGTGCTGTCAATATTAGCCAGAGACTGTGCAGCCACTGGCTGTTGATAAAATGGAGATCAGTGATTCCCTGAGTCAAGGTCACAGATGATAAAGTGACAAAGGCCCAGAAGCAGGGATGGAAGGCCTAAATATCAGATCAGCTTTTGTGTCTTTGAATAGCAAAACCATTTCAATATTTAACTTCCTTTTCTGCCTAAGCCTTCGAGGTCCACAGTGGGTAAGAAGTCACTCAAGTTGTCTTCTTCGTCAGTTTTAAATCATTCCAAGAGATGCAAATCACTTCCTAACAGAGACCTCTCATGAGCTGTGTTTGCATTTTGCAGAATAATAATAAGAGCTTTTTAAAGCTTTCCACTTCATAAAGGGCCTAACATCTTCTATTCTCTTTGTCAAGTGACTCTTGAAAGAATATGTGGTACTGTACCTTTGGAACATTAAAATGAGAGATAATCCCTTATTCTGCAGGGAGTTTGAAACCAAGATATTGCAGATTTAAAAAGAGCAACTTGAAGAGATCCGCTGATGTGAGACTATTGTGAAACATCATTTTTACAGATTTTAGCTCATGTCAGAAGCAGTTTATTTACAATAATTGATCTATTCCAACAATGCTTCTGGTTAGTTTGGTGGTTTATTGTCATTGTTCTAAAAATATTCATACAGTGCCTGGTCCTGACTGGATGCTCTTTTAGAATTCACTTAGCATTTTTGACTAAATACTGATTTTAGGACTGTGCCAAAGTAACAAGAGGCAAAGACTTGCACCAAGGAAAGAACTATACCTAGAAGTATATATACTGAATGATGTATCTCCTCTAGATCTCATTTGAATAACTATGAGTTTAATCACAATGAGAAAATCCCAACTGTGTACTGCTTACATTTCTTCTTAACTAAAACTGGCAGTGCAGGAATAGGATCCAGTTAGCAAGAGTGTCCTTGTCTGATGCAATAATATAAAAATTCCAGTGAAGTGTTTATTTTCCAGCAACATTTATAGTAATCTTAATAGATCTCTTCCAACTGTATCCCAAAGACAAGATGGTTTGCCAAGCAGAGGGTGGAGAAAAGTTAGGCTGGCCAAAATCCCCCCAAAAATTCTATTTAATAAAAAATCTTGAGATTTCAAGACCTGTTTTCACAACAATGCAGAATAAAACCAAAACCCCCAGTAATTATTTACACACATAAGCAGTGACTCCACAGTAGTCCCTATCTTAACTATTACGACTCTCAGCTGAGATGTGAGACATAGAAATAGGAAATGTTGGGGAAAAAAGCCAAAATAAAACAGTGTAAAAGTACCACAAAGAAGAAGACAGTAGTGTCACTCAATATCCTATTCATCACTCTGAGATTTGTAGCATGTGATGGCATTGTGGTCCAGAGCTGCACAAGCCTGAAAAGTAGTTTCCAATAACTCCTTTAGAATTCAATCTCTATGGATTCAAAGAGCAAACCAAACATGTTTGGCTTCAGGATCTGCATCTGTGATGGTATTTTACCACTGTTTTTCTTAGTTAGGATTTTTTTTTTGTTAAAAATTCAATCTGCAGGACTTGTGGACATATCTGGATGGCACCTTAGAGCACACTTTGTGATCTATAGTCTGCAGACTTATTGTAATCAGTGAGTTATATTTTTAAACATTTTTAAACAATCCTGATGATGTGCATCCTTTGAAATTCAAACAAACTATGAGAGTTTCTGGTGAATTTATGAATTGCTGACTTCAAGTGCCAGTAAATATTTGTGCTTTCTTAATGTCAGGTAAGAAAAGAAATTTCAACATAGTATTAGAGAAATGCATCTTCCAACAAGAAAAAAAGTTTTATTTCCTAACCTTATCCAGTTATTTTGTACTATGCAGGTTGGAACTACATTGCTTAGAGATTGTTTTTCCTCTGATCGCTATAAAATGCTCACCACAAGATAATCCTCATCCGAGCCTAATGACATAACTGACATCAACTGGGTGCATACAAATTTCTAGCATGAAAGAAAATTGCCAAGTGAATGTTCTGGTCACTCAGGTAGTTGTACATATATGTATAGGGACATACAGATGTATGATTAAATATGTAATTCTTTGCATCTGCATGCACATTGGAGATTTCCTGTATATACTTTGAGAAGCAATTATGCAGAAAGAAATGTTACTACATGCATTTGTCTAGTGGAGAAACACTCAGAGAATTTAGAGAGGGAAAGACAGGCACTTGAGAATCTTGCCTAGTTTAGAATAAGAGAGAAAATTTCAAATTAAACCATTGGCTCTAGGAGAAACACCTGCTACAAGTCAGAGGAAAAAAGAGGACAGTAGAATATGCCTATATTCATCCAGTCAAAAGGCTCCTTCTGGTTACATGTAATGGAGACAGAACTGATTCTGGAGGAAGATGTCTTTCCATCTCATTGGGGATACCATATGAAAAATACAGTTTGCTTTCTTACCCCCATTGCCCCATAAACTGGGAAAGAAGAGGTGTGGAGGAAGGTGAAGAAGAGTACTTTGGCTGAGCAGAATCAAGGGGGGAAAAATTAATTGAATCAAATGGCTGACCAGCTGTCTTTGCAGCATCTTGTCTTCTGAAGACTCTAGATGCTGCAGTGCTCTACAAAACGCTCCCTCACCTCGGTTTTAAAAAGCTTCATTGCACCTTATCACATCAAAGCAAAGCATCTGCATGTTTCAGTTGTGGGGCATCATGTGTCTGGCTCCCCTCTGGCTCTCACTAATCCCCTGGATTATCACAGCTCTCTAAAGCGGCTCTTAAAAACCCTGTGAAAATAGGACTCCAAGTGGGTGTGTGAGAAGTGGAGACTGCAGCAATAAGCCTGCCTGTGCCTATGGAATTCATATAATCACAGCCTACATTACCAAAAAAGGTGTTGAAAAGTCTGCTTTTGCCCCAGCTGATCCCAGACAATACTGGCTCTCAGTGAGACAAAACAAGATTGAGTCTGGTTCATTCATTTGCTGGAGCACATCTGAACTGCTGCTACGTGTTATAGCTCATGCTGAGTACACGAGGCACTGCTCCTCTGTAATCCTCCAACATTCAGGTTTTTTGCTCTTTTTCAAAGTCCCCATCTGTAAATGAGGGAGTTCGACAAGGTGACGATGCCCTCCTAGAGGGGCTGTGGTTTGTGCAGGGTGGTCTTTAGCATGGGCAGCAAAGACAGGAGATGAGTGGGAAGCCTTTGCTATGGAGGTGGCATGTGACCCCTCTGTAGCTGGTGTCTGTCCCTTTAGATCTGTGGGGAGGAGATGGTCTCACAGGGCTGCTATCCCAGCAGTTCAGGTGTGAAAAAAAGAGGGCTCCAGCCTGTACTGAGAGGCCAGTGCCTTTCATAGTCCTCAAATCCACTTCAGAGAAAAGAAGCCAAGGAAGGAACACAAAAGGAAAAGTTTTCATTGTGTAAAGGGGAAAGAAGTTTTTGCAGAAATTATGGCTCTTCCCCTGTCTTAGATCTGTTGGCTGCTCATTCCCAAAGGAAAACATAATAATCCCATGAAAGTCATGGTATTGAGAACTAAATGATAGTAAACCCTAAAATCTTCAGTAGTTAATGAGATTTTTTTTCCTTTTCTCTCATTTAAAAATAAAAAAGATTATGCATGTCTGACATTGACACAAAGTCTGGAGAACTGACCCATAAAGTAATTAGAAGAGGAATTCACCCTCTGCTCTGCCCCCCTCCCCAACCTTTCCCATCTCAAAGTCAGATCAGATGAAAGGCAAGCTCTGTTTACTTCCTGATCTGTCTAATTTCAGTAACGAGGACCATCCCGACTTCATCTTCCTGCAGCTGCTAGGAGTGAAACTCAAGAGTCTGCCCCAGGCACTGCAGCACCTTCTCAGAGCTGCTTGACCTTAATGGATTAGCGTTTCCCTGAGCAGGTGGCAATATAACAAGAGGAGACAAACTTTTACACTTAGGAGACCTCTGGTGAATGGCATCAAATTTCAGAAGGTTGAAACAGAGCAAAGAGACTTCTGATGCCTTCCCACCTTAACCCTGCGTCACCTTAACCTCCTTGCTATGCACATAAGTTACAGCTTTCCAGTTGGGAATCTAAGTCTGTTTATTAAGGAATCAAAGTAAAAACAGCCTTATATTCTTAACATGTCCTACTCTCACAAATCCTATTGAATTAAAGGAGAGCAACGGGTGCTTTGATTTCAGTCTGCTTATGTCTGAGTGTCTGAATAGGGTGTTAGGAGTATTACTTTAGGCTCTTCATTTTGCAAGTATGTGCCACGGTAAATGCATCATAGTCAAAGCAATAATAGCATCTTTTGCTTTGAGGTTCTAATTCTACCAAATAATTCAGGGTTTAAAATGGCAATGCCAAATGCACTGTATGCTTTCAGTAGGTAGAAGAGCAGAAAAAATGCTGGTTTATTTTAAAAAACACAAAAGTATTTGTCGATTCCTCCTACACACATCAGCCCTAGTAACAGACCAGATTCTACTTTATCCTAGTCTACTTTCCACTGTCTACTATGATCTGTTTGTTTAAGGATTCATCATAATAATTACAAGTCAAAACTGTCAAACAGATGTCCAAGATCTGATAGCCTGGTGTCAGTTACCATATTAAAACCTCGAGACAGAGATACCTCTACTTAGGCTTCTTTACACTAACTCTTCATTTGCTCAGCACCTGCAGCTCCCACTATGTTGACTTACGAGACCAGATCATTCATGTTTTCAAACAGGTTAGTTGCTAGATTTTCCAATCAGCAGCCAAGAAATATGAGATTGGTTTTTACCAGTATACAAAGGAACATTTCAAGGAGACAGACAAGGCAATAAAGCAAGAGCAAGTAAAATGTAGTGATAGAAATTTTTTTTTGCTATAAGTAAACCTGTTACCTTCTGAATAGTTTGCTCTTGTCAATAATGTGTAGGAATCTTATGTAAATATGCATATGTTTATATATTTAGTTTTCTATATGCCTTTGTGTCTACTATTACATATACACGTGCATATATATGTGTTTGCGTATTTTTAATCCACATAAGATGCTACCAGATATTTATTTATTAAGTATTTCTTTTTGGGCTCCAGTAGTTAGTAAATTTCCTCTTCAGCAGAATATGTTTTGTGTATTTTAAAGTTGTCATGTCAAATGATTTCAGTGGAAAGTACTGACATACTATTCACTTAAAACCTGCAGTCATTTAGGATCAAGGACGTTGTCCCTATAAGAAAATAATGTCCTGAGAAGCATAGCTTCTGGGATCACATCATGTGTTTGTCCAGTGACATCCAACTGTTCTGAACATATCTGGCTCTGTATTGTCCTGTCCCCAAAGACCTGTGTCGCCGTGTACTTGTATCATGAATATTAAAAGCACGATTATACTTTTCACCCCAGCACAGTTCATCTGTCCATCCAGATATGTATGTCAGCTATTTTAACTGAAACTGTCTCTCTGACAAGTACCTCACATACTCGTACAGTATTTGTATGACTTTATGAATACATCAAGATTGGAAAGCTGCATGTCCTACACGCACATTTTTGAATTTTTTTAGTAAGGGTGAATCCCCCGGGGCCTGTGCAACGAAGGAGGAGAAGTAACTGTCAGACAGAAAGACCAGCGAAATGAGATCGGTGGATTTCTCCCCTAGACCGGTGGGGACCCCTCCGGTCTAGGGGAGAACACAACAACCCCAAGTGCAGAGAGCACTTGCTGATGCTGTGTCAGTGCCAGTTTTGTGGGCAGTGATACACAGCTTTGCAGGTATGTCCACCTAAAAAACCTCTCCTGTCCTCTAGAAGAAAAAACTACCCTAGAGCTTAGCTGCACAAGCCAGCAGGTTTCAGCAAGTGGCTTGACTTCACTCTCTGCACCACGGATCTCCATGCCCTTGGACCTCCTCTGTGGACAGCCCAATGGGTGCATCTCCTGCCCAACACGGTCAGATGCTTTTTCTGCAATAGACTGGAAAGGGGAAAATATTACATGAGTGAAGTACACACAGAAGCATTCAAATTAACACACAGCACATATCTTTCGACTTCATCAGAAACTTTGCATATATGTGAGAGTCAGGGAAATCCTGGAAATTTCTGGCACTCCCTTAGATTTGAGGGTCTATAAACTAATTAATGGATGGCATCATCTTTACAATGCAATAGGTAGATTTTTTATTTGTGGCAGATATAATAATGATAGTTTCTTTCATTAAGTTTTAGTAATAATCTTTATTTAATATTTAATACAAGTATAATTTAATACAGTACAAATTAAAAGTATTCTTCATTTCTCTGTAATGTTTCAGAAAGCCCTGTCAAAGGACAAACGATAGTAATTGCTTACAAAATACATGCATTAGTCAGATTATATGTGGACATTTACATTGCAATATCTAATGCCCTTGTCCTGATGACACTTTACAGCACTGTTACTATACTGAATAGTAAACTTTTGATTTGTCAAAAGAAGCTAGTCAGATATAGCCTGTATTCTTGTATGTTATAGATATAAAATATGGGCAATCGTTTTTGCTTGAACACTGGATTTCATGGTAATCATTGTCAGATTTTACCCAGAAATCCTCCAGCTGTCACCATTTAAATGATGGCATCAGTCTTACTGAATAAAACAATATCTCTCTTTTCCATAGTTAGATAAGAAGTAAGACTTTTTCCATGAAGGCAGATGCAGACAATTCCCACCAGCAAAGGCTCTGTTGACTAACGAGTCACATTATTAGGTGGGGCACGTGTAATTGTGTAATTCCCCATGTATCTTCACCATAGTATTACACTGACATGCCACAGCCTTCTGGTATTTAAATTAGCAGTGCAGATAAGCCATTATTCTGCTGTGAAGTTGCTGCATCTTTCAGAGGCTATCCCCAGGCCAAAATGAAGCTTCCACCTTCAACTGAAGCCTTCAGGTATGCCAAAACCTGCAACAAGAAGCAGTAAAGTTGTTCTGACATGATCAGTCAATGAGGCCTATGTATCTTTCCTTAAACTATGGTTTGGTACTTAACTCTTCTTCCAAAATCATAATATGATAGCAGTTATGATTTTCCAGCACTTTATGATTCTGGTAGAGGTAGGTTAAAATCATTTCACACAGGTAAAACTTAGCATAAAAAACTTAGCATAAAGAAAGTTAAACATTGTTTTACATTCATTCCAAAAGTTAAAAGGAAAAATATTAGTATTTTTGAGTCTTTATTGGAATTTCTCATTGTTCTTCCATATAAAGGACTCTCAAGAATTGGTGTATGACTACATATATAATATGAGGATGTATCTTCCACTGCAAGTGAGTACTTGCTGTTTTTAAAAGACCTAATACTTAGGCTGCGTGTATACCAAAATATTTGGTTTTCCTCATAACCATTAGAGACTACAGCATTTTCAGTTCAGATGCTTCCTACCCACAGATAGTATCTTAGTTTTGGCTGACTTTTCAGTCAAAAACAGGAAAGGAGTGGCAAAGAACACTGAATTTTTAATAAAGCCATAATGGCTTTAATCTTCCTTGCTCAACAGTTGCAAAAGACTGAAACATCAAAGAAATATAAGCAAAAGATGAAGAATATATAGCAGAGGAAAAAAAAAGAAAAGACAAAAGTTGTCTCTTAGATATTCCCTTAGAGTTGTTCTGTTTTCCAGCTTCAGACCCAACTCCACAAGTGGTCAAAGATAAAGAAAAGACTGTGAGCATTTTACAAAGAAGAATCAATTCTGAAATGGAAAAGAGATTGGTTATTTGTGGGGAACTTTTTCAGGACAAAATTGTGTAAATTTTGGATTACGCAGACCTCAAAGTTCTTAAAACCTGCTGAAAAAAATGTACCTGGGGGGGAAAGGCCTGACTTGGGGAAAAAAATCAGAGTATCAGAGTGGATAAAAGTTTTGTGAAAGAAACTTCTTTCCTTACCTTGGGAAAGATATTTATTGTGACATGAGCTGGCATTTGGAGCTCCTGTGTGTTGCACCATATTCATGCACCTCTCCTGATGGGAAAAAAAAGGAAAGATATTTGCATGGAGTTATTAAGAAGATTGGTCCCAGGCCTAATGAAGATAGGCAAATACTTGCTTTGATTACTTTGCAGGCAAATGCAGGGTCTTTATGCCCTGTGGATCAAGATAATCAAACTCAAGGATGTAATGAGCTTAAAAAGGAAACATCACTCCTGACACCTTTAATCCAAGAGATCTTTATTGATGTTGTCAAGAAGCTGTGTATTTCTATAACAGTCAAGGTCTTCAAATGTTGCAAAAACATTTTTTGGTGGATTTTCAGAATTAGAGATTTATGAAAACTTGATTGTTTTACATTTCTCCAAAGTAAACATAAAGGTCTTGAAACTGGCATGTATATGAGACCTTAGACTGCTACATGTAAAAATACCATCTCCTATAAATCTCAGGACATTTTTGTTGCTTGGCATGTTTAGAGAGATATAATACTCACTTTTTGGCTTTAAAATTTTACTTTTTTCCTTTTTTTAATTTACTGCCATTGTTTTAGGAAAACATTTAAATAACTTAATGACCATCTACCTCCCAAAATTCTCTCATAATTTCCAATTGGCTGCAAATGCCTTTTTATTTTCTTCCCTGCACTACCACATAACGTCACATTAGTCTGTCCATCAGCTGCCAAACTTGTCCTTGTCCCTATCTTCTGATAGGAGACATCAATACTCTGTACCAGATCCTGCAGGCTGCCTATCGCATCCTCACATGAAAGCATAGGAATCAGGTTTCTTGTTGCCAAATGTCAGCTGAGAAATTTATCCTGCCTAAAGATCTGGATTTATTTATCACATCCAGCATTTTATTTGGAAAGCTTTCATGGAAGAAAATTATAAAAGAATCTCTCACCATGCCAGTGGACTGAAACACCTTCAGGACTCTTTTTTTCCCCCCTTTTTTCAACATTTCCCTATTGTTTTAAATTTTAAATTTCTATGGCTTCTGAGCACACAGTGAAACTTCTTTTAAAGAGATTTTGCTTGCCTTGTGTTTCTCAAACTCTCTACTCCATCTCTGACTCATTCCACGTGGGAGTATTTGCAAAACTCTTTGGCTCACCCAGTCTTTGATTGACGTCACCATTGTCTCCTTACTATTTTTATCCACCTTGTCAGGGCTAGTAAGCACAGTGCAGCATGTTGATTCTGAGTCAATTTTTCATCACTGTTATGCAGCTTGAAGGTTTTAGTGATGTCTTTAAAGCTGCTTAGTTGATCTTTATGTGGAAGCTTAAATAAATGCTGTTTACATTTAGGACTAGTAAATCTGCAGGATTTCTGTTCCTCATTCTTCGCCACCTCAGCAGCAGTAAGGTGCTTTGCAGAATTTCAGCCAGTGCCTACATGTCATTTATTCTTAGTTATGTATTGGTATTTTCATGATTCATCACAGAAGAGGGAGGGTGGCAGGGAATTTGTGAGGAAAAAAAAAAGAGGATGAAATAATACAACGGCACCTTGCCACAGTTTTCACATATAACCTCTGGCAAATCACTCAGTCTTTCTGCCCCTGTGGCTCATGTCTGCAGCTGGATATTCAGCACTCATTCCTCTCTGACTTGCAGAACTCAGTTCATGCCTGATGAAGAGGTGCAAGAAGAGCAAAGTTCAAACAAATCCTGAGGGAGAACCTGAAAAGTGGAGTTAACCTCTATTCTGTTGCTGTCATCAAAAAGGGACCTGTAAATATATAGGTTACTATTATGTTTAATTAACTCTTGAAGGCTCCAGGCACTATGGCCCAAATCCAGCTTCCACCTCTGCAGGCTTTGAAGTGCTGGAGGAAGCGTGTCTATGGCAGCGTAATCAATTTCTTCTCACAAGGTGAGAGGACTTTAATGAAGGAAAGAATGATCGATGGATGTTTGCCAGCATGCTTGGCTTTGCTTCACAAATGTTCTCATTGCTGGCATTAAACCAAGCCAGAGGATCCACTTATCCACCCACATGTTACTTACTCGTGGTGGGAGGTAGAAGAACATGGCAGAATGAGCAAGAGGGATCACATTTCCTCAGCTTTCTGTCCCACCAAGTAATCCAATCCATTTCCTAGTATACAGGTCTTACCAAAATGTTACTTTTTTTCCTTGTGACACTCTTGTTTATTCTACCTCCCAATCTACTTGCATTGTGGTCCTTGTACAGCCCTGCAAGTAGTTGCAGGACTTTCCCCAAAGTGTAGAGCTGCTATCAGGGCCAGTGGGATCAGACGCATGGGCTAGTCTAAAACAGCTCAGCAACCACTTGCTGAAATTCCTGCTTGCTCAGCTGGCCAGTGTGCTCAGCCTCGATCAGCTGCTGATTGCTGCTTCAGCTCTACTCCCTGCTCATGTCGGGTGGACTTCTTATTAGACAGTTTTATATCCTTGGCACAAGAGCCAAATGCTGGAGCAAATATCTTCCAACTGATCATACTACACTTAACAACTTCCGCCCCTTGATTACTGGGGAAATTATTAGAAGAAGAAAGTGTGTAGATCTTTCATTATGCCTGCCTTAACTTAAGGGAGGTCAGGAATGATAAGGGGAGGAGAGATTTGAGCAATCATTTAACTTTCTTAAAAGCTCTTATTCCTCTGTTTTCTCTATTTTGCATCTTGTCTGCTATCTACTTTCATATCAAGTTCTTTAATTCAGCATCCCACCTCCTCTGCAGGCTTTTTAATTTCATACAGATCTGTGTCTGAAAGTGCCATTGTGAGACCCTCTTTTCTCTTCGCACAAACACAGAGTCTGTAACTTTCAAAAACAGATGCATTATAGCTGAAACTTTCATCCAGACTTGATGTGTTCCACTCTTGTCCCTGTGATGTCAATGAAACTGCACAGCATGCTCAGGTTCACTGCAACCACAAGTCTCTTCTGAAGCTGGTCCCTAATGTGCTTGTTTGTGATCCTCAGTAAAATATTTGAAACTAGAATAACTGGAAAGAGTTCAGGTAATTTCAGGTGCTTATTATTGCGACTTGGGCATTTATGTGGTATGAGGTAAGAGTCAGGTTGAAAAAAATTATTTGATGCAGAATGAAGGAATTCTCAAAATTCCTTCATTCTGCATCCTCAAAAAAGCAACGAAAGTGTCTTACTCACACCTGCAATACAGCATGATGTTTCTGTTCTTCAGAGCAGATTTCTGAAGCAGAGAAATACAAGTTCCCATTGCTATATTTTAATTCACATAAAAGAATGAATTAGCTGGGAAATGTAAGTATAGTAGGAGTTTTGTTACCATGGAAATTACAATGATTCCTAAACTGCTTGTAATGGGAAGAAAATCTCTTTGAAGAGGATTTGGTCTCATATGTGGTGCTGAATTTAGATGATTTAATGGTGAAAGAAGCAGTTAAAATCAGTGCTGTCAGATAACAGCATTTATTGGGCCAAATAAATAGGACTAAGGCCCATGTTTTAAAATATATTTCTCTTCAGCTTCCAGTGTCTTTGACTTCAGCTTCAAGTAGGCAAATGCTCAGTTTCCTGAAAGCTATTTGAGGTATCAGAGCCTGATCTTGTATGAGAGGTTTTGTGCTTAGTATTCAATTTGGGCAACACGAGGAGATCCAATGTTTATAGGTTGAAATAATCTTTATACATGCAAATCAAGTAGTTTGATAGCTAAATGCCAGCAACTCTATCTGTAACTGATGACACCTCCATTCCTTTAGGCTAAGACTGACCTTGTCAAGCCTTTGGGCTGCATTTTTTCAAAAGCTTAGGGATTTGTATGCATACTTCCCAGTAAGAGAAAAATAAACCGGGCACTCAGGTCCTATAGCCAGCATCAAAGATGACTTTCCAAATGCACTCAGCCTCTTCCTTTCTCTACCAATACAGAGAATGCTTGGGTGCCTATTGGAAACATTCCTTTAAGAAAATGACCATTTTAACTAAACTGTGCTTAAATGAATGAACCAGGCTGGACAGCAAAAGAGACAGAAGTTGCTCTCTGATCTTAAAGTGAGGAAAAAGACTGATCCAGAGGAAGAAGAAATGACAGGATAAGCTGATGGAGTTCTTTCCAACTCCCACGTATATGCTAAGTACGATTATCTGCCTCACGGCCCTAGAGGACTTCCAGTAGTTCAGGGAGAATGGATCTTATGTTTCTTTTCTCCACAGCAAAGTTTTCCAAGAGCAGAGATTATGCTCAATAAATAAGGGTTTTTTTCCTGACTATTGGCTATTGCAATATTCCATTTTATTCCATATTTTCTGTACCATGTAATTTGGGCCTTGTACACAGTGTTAATACATGCAATAATTATAATTCTCCTTGACTGCATCATATTTAAAGGTGTAAGCTTCTCAATTCATCTCCTTGAGGCAGATTACCCAGGAGACAACCCGCACATTACAGATGGAGCTACTCTGATCCCATTAACTGAACAGTGAGGAGAGCATTTGAATCACAGACTCCAGAGCCTAGTGAAACCCTGATCTCATTAAAAGCAAAGCCGGCAAGACTGCACCATTGGGGTGCCACTTTGGGTGTGCCTTTGAACTTAGGGCTGCATCCAAGGGGCAAGTGTTGAGTGGAAATGGGACTGAGACGTCGGGATGAGGTCCCTCACACCACATCCACCTGTGCCTGTGAACTTCTGATCCTTTCTACCAGACACCTCTCAGCAATTCCTGCAGGTGCCAGGGGGCTCAAACCACCAAAGTGAGGCACAGAAGGAAAATAAGAGAGTAGACAACTTAAAACCAAGTGGATTAATTAAATAATCTATATATTTACCAGTGATAATTCTACAGTAAAAAGCCTCCAGGGTTAGACATTTTATAGGGATTTCAATTCCTTAATTTGGAAGGTTTGAAGCCCTGAGGATTGTACTCCTTTTGGTTTTTTAAGTGATTTTGTGGAATTGTCATGGTGCAGGCTTTGTCTTTTGGGCTGTTGGCTGTCAATACAAACATCTTTCAAGGACAAGCTGTAAGATACTCCCACTGTCATATTACAACTTTGATTTTTGTAGTGCTTAACAGTCTATAGGTACACATACTAATCTGGAAAATTAGGAAATCTGGACTACATTTCCTGCCTCACCAAAAAAAAATCCCTTTTCTATACGTAGGATAAGAGACTTGTTTGCTGAATTTTGCATTTTGTTGTCTGATTTACTGCTGTGGTGAAATATTTTCTGTGTAAGAATTAAGCACTGATTGTTACTATGGTCATGTGTTAATTCTGGATGTGGGTAAGTACATTGCATATATACATTGAGTAACACTAATGAAGATGAACAAAACAAAAACTCCAAACCATATAAATCTCACCCTTACTCTCCTTCCTTCTCTGTCCCAAATGATCTCTTTAAAATCTCACAATTTTACAACTTTATTATTGGGAAACACAAGCCCATATATATTTTTGTTTTCTTCCTCGCTTTCTGTTCCCTTTCGCACCTCTCCTCCCACCCCTTTCAACAGTGCTTGTCAGAAATGAAAATCTAATATCCTGTTTGAGTGGTAGGCTTTTCCAGAGCATGGCTCTGGAATTGTAACCTAATGACAGTGGATATGGAAGCATAAAACTCTTCTTTCTCCCACAAGGAATCTGGAAAGGTTTAAGATGAAAATGTCACTGAATCAGTTGTTTAAGTAGAAGTGTAAGCTGTATTCAAACTCCAATTGGACATTTCTGTATGGAAAAAAAATGGCAGCAAGTTTAAAAACAGTGGCATTACAAGCATACCTTCAGCCTCAGGAAGCTCGTATTTCCTTGTTATGATACTCCTGTTGTGTCCCTGTTAGTTTGATTCTTCCAGTACAATGGAAAGAAATCACAAATCTTATAAAAACCCCAAAACAAAACCACCCAGTTTTTTATTTCTATTTTTCTTTCTGGATAAAAATGCAGAAATCTTTCCACACCAAGAGGGAATAGGGACACAGCATTCTGTTTTGCTTTTAGGCACTTTAGGGATGGAACAAAGCAAAGGCAAACTAAATGCCTAAACTAAATGAGAGTTAAACTTACCTTGGGGAAAAAGGGAATCAGAAGCTAGAAACAATATTTGCTTTCAAGCAGCGATGTGCTATAGATAAGACTGTTTTGTCCCAGCCTCCAATAAGTACTCTGTCCTTGAATGCTCCCACAGGAGGAGAGGAGGAGAAATCAGACAAATAAGTAACATCTCCTGCCATTTTAAGTCATAAAAATTTTGCATAGCAAAGGTGAGGTGAAAGCACTGCTTAGAAAGCTGGGAAGATAGCATTGCTGTGAGGGGGATTCATCTGTACCAGGTTATATATTCCTGGAAGAATAGGTCAGATGAGCTCTGGGTGGGTGGGGGAAATGGCTCCTTCCTGCAGTGAGGTGCTGGTGTTGCTCAGAGGAGCAGGAGACCCGTGTGACAGATGGGAGCAGCTGCCTCAGAGGTGATGGGAAGCCTTTCCCAAAACATCAGGCAGGTTTAGCTGCTGGACAGTGAGTCATAGCAAGCCAAACATAGAAACTGCAAAGACATAGTGGGCAAGACTGGAGTTGGATTTAAGCTTTTTCCTTTCTTTTTCATGAGCGACTTTGGTGGTGGTGTTTTTTTGTTTGGTTGGCTTGGGTTTGGGGCTGTCTGTGTTATTATTTATTTATTGAATCTGTTACCTATTTGGCAAATGTGTTTTTAACAGCTTCTAGTTTTTATTCAACTGAATTTATGACTTTTTTTTCCTATCTTCTCCATGAATCATGTTCAAAAAATGAGCAAAGAACCTCAGCTGCAGCTTCAGCTGCTGTTGTGTTTCTCTCACAGTTACACTTTCCTGGATATAGGTGGGTACTTTTTCCTTAAAAATTTACTCTCTTTTGGCAGATATTACTGTATTATTTTGACAGTGTTATTGTGCAATGAGTGTCAGAGTTAGCAGAACCTGTGGAACATGTCAGTATACCATAAAAATACCTGCTATCTTAATAAATGCAATTAATTGCAGGGGCAAAAATTATTCTTATGGAGAAGTATTGTAGAAAAGAAAGGGATAAATCATTGCTCAAAGCCATGTTTGAACCTCTATCCAGAGAGTCAATATGTGTGGGAGAGATTGGAGGCATGGAAAGAGTCTCAAATTTCCCTCTGCTCTGGGTTTAAAATTTTAGAGAGATGCTTCTCAGATCAACCTTTAACATGTGAGGAATCCTGGGGTGGCTGTACCTGCATTATGATTGTTTTATTCGTTTTTCCAAGAGATTTGCTACAGAGCTGGAAGGGAACAGCTTATTACATTGCTTCTCCCCATATCCCAGGCAGCACATCAGTTCAGGGACAGCCATAGTGTCTTTCCTGGGGTCTTCAGAGGTCACACAGCAGAGCTTCTGTGGAGCTGTCACCTTCTCTGTGTGGCAGGGTTGAGTTTTGTGGCAAGAGACTGTTTCCCTTTATGCAGCAAACTGGACAATGTAGGTCAATAAAAATACACATCCATTGTACAGCATGAAAGAGGCTTCTCTGCAAAGATTGTTGTTTGTTTTCCTTTATGTCCTCTCTGCTGCCAAACATGGACTTCTTCTGTTTCTTCTCTCTCATCATCAGCTCCCACTCAGTGTGCCTCTTTAGCATGCTCTGTGATGGTGACACACACTCCATTGAACCCTGCTGGAGTCTGTAATTCCCCAGCATGAGACAAATAAACAGCTTTTTTTTTTTTTTTTTCTGGTCTAACTTTCCAGACTGATGTGCTGTAAAATAAAATAAACACGAATTTTGAAACCTACGTTGATCAACACTGGTGTGGTATGCAGAAAATATGTTGTGAAACAAATGCTTTGAATTAGGAAAAATGCAAAGGCTTAGGGATGATTAATAGCTACTGCAGTCAAAGACTTCTGAGATTTTTTTTCTGTGCTGTGGGCCAGGATAGAATTCCAAACATATTAATTAGCAATAGTGTGCATGTTTGTGGCTGAACCACTAAGCAAAGAAAAGTAAGTGCTAGAACAAGCCAAGAAATACTTTTGGATACTCTGTCACAAAGAAATCAAAGCAAGAGTAACACTGTCAGCCTCTGCATTAATTGGTCTTAGGAGTGGGTGACTTTGAAGATAGGGAGGAATGAAAGACTGATAGACTAAGGATAGATTTCACTTGCTAGTCATGCACCAATATTTGATTGATGGATTGATTCAGTCTGACTGATGAAAAGCTCTATCAGCCTTCTGCTGCATCAAGACACAAACATGTCCAAACAGGTAAAAATGTTCATCTGAATAAACTAGTCATCCTAGTGGTATATGAAGAGGATCTCTACAACAGCTGGAACAATCTCTCACTGTAAAAATAATATTTTCCTCTTTGATATGGTGAATTTTTGCATATAAATTGAAAAAATGTGGATTTTTTTTTTAAATCAAATTATCCCCTAGGAATGGTTGATTAGACACCCTTTCTACCTCCTCCTTGAACTGGCATTTCACATGATGAAGACAGAGGTAACAACAGAAAGTTGTTGAGCCTCTATTATCTCTTCACCCAAAGTTAGTCAGAGCTGAGGAACTGGCTGCCAACCAGAAAAATCACCTGCTCTCATAAGCTGGTAACTGAGTAACTGATTATCTGATGATGAAATCTGGTGATTACAAAGGAAAAGGTCTCAAGGTCTTTTGTCATCTCATTTATTGGGAAGCAGAAGTGCTCTGCTACCTCAGCGGCTGCAGGGATAAGATGGGATGCCAGATGCTTAAAGGAAATCAATGCAAGTCCATATGCAAGGGGAAAGACAAGATCCTGTAAATCTAAAAGGATTCAGATGAATGCTCAGGAGCAGGGGGAAAAACTTATGTAAGTGAAGGCATATACTTATATCACTATTTTTTTAAACTCCATTTAGCTTTTCTCACAAAGCGTGGGCTAATGGCATAAAAGCCCTTGGAGAAGCTGTTATGTTACACATTTCACAGCATCTGCGAAGAGGTGATCAAGAGCCTTTACAAAGCTGGTGAAAAATGCTCAAGCAACTGTTACAGTGAGGGAGCAGCACAGGTCTTGGTTCCTCACTTTAGCAGCCAAAGTGCCCAAGTTGAAAGGGCACTGAAATGTGCTCTGGTTAAGTGAAGCAGGAGACCTTTGTCCACTATGGTGGGACACACCACTGTAGATTTGAAAGTGTTTGCCAAGAAACAATTATCAGGCCCCATGTTCTCCATAATATTGACACCACTGAGAAATTTCTCCATCTGATTTCTCTCGAGTCTGGAGCAGAAGCAGATATCTAGAAGTCCTTTGAAATTTGTTGAGCACTCATTCAGGGCAGGAGATCCATACTGGGGAAAGAAAAATGTGCCTGTATAACAACTCTGCAAGGCTGGGAAATACTTTCAGTTCTGACCACATGGTGCTGCTTGATCTGGGAAGATGTCTAACTGTTCAGAATTATAAAAAAATATATCTTTGGCCTCCCCCAGTAGAAAGGAGTCCAGCAACAAAGATACTGCCAGTTGCAAAGCGAGCATAGTGAGAGAGGCAGAAGTTATTACAGATACATCCAGAAATGGTATTGTTAAGGCTCCATCTCCTGGAGTCATGCAATTATGCAAAACATTCATGGTTTCATGGTTTGTTCTTTTAACACCTTGTCTTAACATGGTTGAAAAGTCAAGTTGGAAATGGCTGTAGAGCACAAGGCAAGCAAAGGCAACCACGGAGCTGGTTGGTTTTCAATTGCATGATTTGGGTAAGGGATTGGGAGTTCAGGAGAGCCTCTCCTCAACAGTAGTGAGAGCTCCCTCTAGATGATTCTGTATCAAGCACTAGCAGAAATTCTCATGAGGGCTATATCTGACCCCTGGATGTTGTGATATTATTTACTTCATACCAGTCCCATGTGAATGATAACACCATCTGGAGGTGTTCCAAGGCTGGCAGAGCCCTGTGGCACGGGACTCTGTGATACCATATGAAACTTTTAAGTGCTGAGTAACTACTGCCTGAGAATCCACCTCTTCCCTTCTGGTCACTTCCGGAAACCAAAAGTCAAAATTTGCTTTAAACCACAACTTGCTCCAAAAACCTCAGCCACGCAGCACACAAGTCCATCCCCACCAGAACAACACTCCCTCACAGGTCAGACCTGGTTCTAAGTCCCAAGTGCCACAGATGACTTTTGCATCTCTTAGCACCACACCTGCCAGGAAAGTGGACAATTACCTGTGATTACTCCAGCTTAAAATATTATGTTGGGGCTCCATAAGTAAGGACATCAAACTGGTAATGACATCTTTGGTGCTCGAGGAAGTCGTTACTTTATCATAACACCAAAGGTTTCTCATGTTCTCTGTTTTAAGTGGTGGCTGATGGCTGGTGCTTTCCTAAAGCTTTCTTCTATAAAAAAATAACATGCTGAATTTTCTATTGTGAAAACTGATTTTTCTAATTGTAATATTTTCTTCCATGAACCTTTGGGCTGTTGCTGCAGTTATTAAACATGTTGATTTTTTCACTAACAATTTGCACCATGGTATTAGAGTCCTAATCAGTTCCCAGACATATACACACACCTATCCACTGTTTTTGAAGTGGTAAGGCAAATACATTATTTTGCTTTCTAAGCTATAAAAGCATTTTTTAAAGTTCAAATATACTTAATCCATAAAACTAATTTATGCCTCTGCAAGTAGGAGAACAAAGGTTACCAATTAATGGCCTGAGTTATTTAAAAATTACTGAGGTAGGCACTTTTCCTCTTGATTTTTGATGACTTTTCACATGCAAATGTGGCCTACATTGTGCATGAGCTTACTAAAGGTAGACTCATGCAGATATGGAAATCATTGCACAGTATTGAAAAGATAGATTTAATGCACACACTGACTAAACCATAATGTTGTGGTGGCATAAAGTACATCTGTTATGCTTCTGCATTACTCTAATCACATGAACAGCTGAGAAAAAGTCTGAGGAAAAAAATTCTGGGCCCAATAAAGTAAATGCCAAAACTTCTCATTGATTTGACATTAGGAAGAGGTTTTCACTGCCTTGCAATGGCTCATGGCTGGCACCATCAGCATAAGATACAGCAAGAGCTCTTTTATTTAATCAGTGTTACTTTAGTCTCCTGAAGTTTCCTACATTTCCTTTTACTTCTCTAAACAGTCACTTTCCCCCTGCGATACTGATTAAGTATATTGCTCTTCATGAGACCAAATTTAGTAAAACACATGCATGCTTAATATCAAAGATCTCTGAAGCCTATTTACTGAATAGCAGTGTGCTGAATGTTTGGCAGTTTTTAATTAGACATATATCTAAAATTTGGTTGGATCATGTCTTTACCTACCCTAGCAGCAATAAAACACAGCAGTGTGTTTGTTTATGTTTCCTTGATGGTTACTGAAACTAGTTTAAATAGTGTGATTCTACCGAGATGTTACAAAATATCATCTTGGGGAGCACATTGTGACAACAACACTGCGAACAAGAGTGTGGTGGGAACTCCAGGTCACCCATCCCCTTCCTCTGGATGTTTTAGCCTAGCAGGACAGCTAGACTGGAGACTAGCCAATGCACATTATGAAACAGGGAAATAAATGCTTTCTTAGAGATTTTCATAGACACATTCAAGAAGAACATCTGTGGATTCAGAGAGTGGCTTAAGCCCTCCCTAATCATAGTATTTTATGTGAATAATATTGAAGAATTTAACCTTGATCTGGTAACACAACCTCAGTTTTATTTATGCAAATAATATTGATTTATTAGATACCCTTAACTCTACATCACAGACAAGGAAAGGGGAGGGAAGGGGTGAAAAACTACTGCTTATTCACAGCTTTAAAGGAAGTCTTTAAGGCATTGTTCTGGGAGGTGAAATTATCTATTCCCCCCAAGGTTCAATGCAGAGTAGCTGAGCTTTTTTAATTGGTTGAAATTACAATTATGCTCTAAGGTTTTTCTCTCCTTGTCTCTCTCCTCTTTTATCAATTCCTTCCTTCCTTCCTTCCTTCCTTCCTTCCTTCCTTCCTTCCTTCCTTCCTTCCTTCCTTCCTTCCTTCCTTCCTTCCCTTTTCTTCCTTCTTTTCCTTTTTTCCTTTCTCTCATAGATTTGTATTTTTTTTTCTTTCTACATCCTACTAGAAATACTCTCAAAATATTCCTGATAGACTGAGGCTTCACAAGGAGAATAATAGGCATAATAACTATCATACAGTTAGAGTGGAAAAGAGGCATGCTGGGTATATCTGTCTCCCTATAGATGCTATTCCATTTTTATTCAAGTGGAAATTGCAAGAGTTGGGTAGATGGGTCCTCTGAAGATCTCTGAATCAAAGCAGTTTTAATTAATCTTATCAATCATTTCAGAATAATCAAATTAATGAAAAAAATGTGGTTGACTCTTTGATTCCAGCAGCAGCTACGTTTTATCATATGAAAAAATGGCTTTTTCCTTTGTATTCTAAATGACTGAAATTTGAAAAATAGATTTGTTAACTTCATAAAGGGCAGTAAATGTTATTACAAAAGTGGTTGGTTAACTTGTCACTGTTCTGTTCTGAGGTTTGGAGTAACACTCACAATGGGATTATTGATATAAATAGCATCTTTTTAGGAGGAGGAAAGCAACATGTTCCTTTGCAGCAGTTCATTTATTAAAACCTCAAATAATCTTCACCCTTTCAAAAGATGGGAGGTCCCTGAAACTAAAGGGTTTATTAATGAGGGGCATATAACTCACCAAGCTTAGAGATATTCTATCACTCTTCAGGACCATAATATGGATTTTGATAGAGTCAGGTGTATGATGAAGAGCCGTGGTTGTTGCGTGGCACTCTGCAAAAGCAACGGGAGTACCTAGCCCATCTGCTAACTGCAATTTAATAGCTTGACTTCTGGCACATTGCTGGCAGAAAAAGCAACAAGAACTGCTTTATACACTGAGCAATGTGCAGTCTACACTAGTTCCATTTTATTTAGACAGTAAACTCCTCGGGGCAAGGTACCTTTCTGTTCTGTGTTTGTCAAAAGCTTTGCACAATGAGGCTCTAGGTTTGGGACTGGATGTTTTTACACAGGGCAGAGATGCTCAGGCCAGCAGCACCTGAGCTCCTGCTGGGAGCAGAGGCAGCCCAGCTTCAGCACTGGAGTGCTGTGCTTGCATGGCTGAGAAAGTGCCAGGCTCTCGCCTGTCTCTGACAAGGATGGTGCTGTGCCATGCCAGCACACCACGCTGCTGTGGGATCCATGTTGACAGAGCTGTGCCCCCCAGATGTGCCAGCTTGGATCTCCCTTAGCTCAGGCACCTTTGTGCCGTGACTTGTATCCCAGGACAGAATGACACTTAGGTCCAGTGACACTGCTAAAAGACACAGCCCTGCAGATGCTGCTCTGTGACCTGTGCCCTAAGCAAATCTGCAAAAGCAGCTCCTTCTGCCAGACACATCCAAACCATTCCAATTCTCCTGCCTGTTTGGGACTCTTGGTTCCACCACATGCCTCATCCTGTGAAATTTTCGTGCACAGAAGTAGCACCAGGGATTTCACCAGATCGTATTACGTATCTAATCTATTTAAACTCGATTATGGTGCTTTCTTGATTGTATGTCTGAGCATTCTGTGCTTTATAGGGTGTTGCTCAGATTTGTTTTAATGGGATTAAAGGTATTTCAGAAGTTGTTTCTATAGGAATTTGACCCATTTTTTTGATGCTATGAGATCTACTCTGACGTTCTGCAGATACAGGGTGTGTTGGTTCCCCTCCGACCTTGTGTTTCAGTGTTGACCTGCATGCTTTCAGTGGCACATTCTGGATTTTTTTTTCCCTACTCACCTTTTTTTTCTGTACCTTGCAATTCATCCTTGCTTTGGGAAAATCAGTGCAGTTTGGGCAGTAGTGGCAGGTGACAATGAATTATCTTTCTTGATTCTAAATGCTGATGCCAATACTGTGGCATGGTAATACTACAGCAACTTTCATAGCATTAGTCTTGAGTCCCCCTCTTTCTGTGCACATGATGTTTTCCTATCTCTGGTTCTCACCTTTCACAGTATCTCTCTGTGTGTTCCCTTAGAGCTGAGAGGCTGCTACCTGCACTTTTCCCAGATGAGAGAAGGAGAAGGGAGAGGCAGGAGATCAGCACATGCCCTTCTCTGCACAGCTCTGCAGTTGTGCCAGTTGTTGAGCTGCAAACAGGTTGTTGCAAAAGAGCAGGGGAGGGAAGGAGGCCATGCTGGGGAGGAAAATCCTGTATCACAAGAGATTTGGGTTGAAAAAGGGTCCAGGTACCTCTGGTAATACCTTGTTAATGTCCTGTTGAGTGACGGATGCAAGAACTCAATACCTAAGTTGAACTATTTTTTCTTTTCTAAAGAATTTTTCTTTCTAAAGAACTTTTTAAATACAGCTTAGAAATGGAGTGTCCCACAAATATCAAGCAAAAGTAAACTAAATATTTTTACCATTTCAAATCATCCTAATTGAATGAGAAGGCTGTGTATAGAACTGTAATTCTGTCCAGAGGCTGCTTGTCAAGTCATGTTTTTATTGTAATTACCTGATTTGTTCAGCTTTAATCGTATTTACTTTCGAAGGTCAGCTGTCCTGCTCTGAAATGGTTAGTGAAGGCTATGAGAGTACATAATACCCATGGGGAGAAAAGCAAAGACCACATATGCTCTTTTAATTTTTACTTCACAGCAGAAGAGGTAGTATTTTCCTCCACTTCTTAGCAGTCCATATTTCTTCATCAATGCTATTTATTATTTGGCACATAGTAACTCCTAGAAGTGCTGCTTGTGTCTGGTCTCCGTGAATGCTTCTATAGATATGTCTATCATCAGCATCAACCCATACCTCAGACACCCTATAATTTTAAGAGGCAAAACAAAGCACAAGAGAAACAGTATCATTCTCTTCACAGAGAACAGAAAAAGTGCAAAATGTTGTGCAACACCCTCCCAACTTTGCTTAACATCATAATCACAGAGTTGTCAGCTCTCTCTACATCACATGAGTGAGCAAATCATGTTCTGTCGTCCTGTCGGGGTGACATGAAAATACTTGGTCTCTCTCCCCCAAAATCATTTCCACAAACTGGAAGAAGACCAATAAGTCTTAACAGTGAACTTGAAAGCAATCAAATATACATTATGAGTTTTCAAAGTTGCTCTAAGATTTTGTTGTTGTTGTTTACCTTTTGATAATGTTACAAACTTAGCTGTCTAAAAAAGATTTAGAGAAGAAAATAAACCTGCTCCCCTAGGAAGATGAGAGATATTAATATTTTTCTTCTACCTCAAAAACAGTTTCAGGCTGAAAGTTAAACTTTGTTCCTCTAATCATTGCTTATTGGGATACCTTGCAAGGCAGACCTTTACAATTCATTTACCACTTATAACAAAGGTAAAAAGAGCAGGTTTAACATTTCTTCTTAAATTAAAAAATATTTTTAAAAAATTATGCTAGCTCATTATTTCTTTGTTCGGCAATCCTTGTTTTGGTTCATCAGTTCAGTCTTCAGTTTAGTTTCCAAACTCTGGCCATGCAATGGAAGACCAGTGGCACCTGACTCATGAGTTTTTCCATGGAACAGCCATTTTGTGTGCAACCTGCTGATTACCTGTGCTACAGCATAAATCCAGCAGAGGAAAATCCCCAATTCATAAAATAACCTAACATGCAAATCCAGCAGTCGACTTTTAAGTACACTTCATTATTTTTAAAGTCGTTATGTTCCTTACAATTTGAAAGGAATGGTAATATATTCATAAACACTAACTTTAAGTCAGTGCTGCGTGCTCAAGCATAAATTCTATTATCAGTGGATCTACTGCAATTCCTGGAAGAGGGAATGTTGCTGAGCAATAATGTTGTGGGCAGCTTCTTGTTGAATATAAGAACTTTTGTAGAGCTCACCTAAAGAGAAAGACTTTTGTAACTCCTTTCTCACACTCCTCTCCTCAATTACCCTCTCCCCTATTCCTAACCTTATTGAATCTCTACTTTTACGTAAAATTTTCTTTACTTTTAAGCAAAATCTTCTAACAAAGCTAAATTTCCATATTAAATTTACCTTTAAGGTATGAGCACAATAATTTTCCCAAGTAGATAATCTGTAGCATCTCCATTTCTGGGCTTGCACGAGCTTCTTTGACCCTCTGTTCAAGGAGATACATTTCCAGTTTCTTTTTTAGTGAGATTCTCAGAGGACTGGAATAAGGATTTTGTCAGCTCGCATTAGCAAAGCTGGGCAGAGGAAACGACACTACACTCGCTTATGCAAAGCATATTATATATCCATAGGCACACCTCAACAGCATTAAACGTAATCTAAAGAATCCAGAGGAAGTGTGGGACAGGGAGAATTAGGTCCATCACAGGGTTTATCCTGGTTCCCTCAGGTCCTCCCAGTAACTCCCTTGGCAGTCTGAAGTTTATCAGCACAGCATTTCCTGCAGCATACGCCTCCTCACCTGCTGCTGGCTCAAAACATGACTAGAAGAGCCCTAAAGGAAGGTAAACCATGTAAATGAGGATACCGTGCTTCATCTCAGCTGTGGTCTCCTCCTGCACATGAAAAATGTATCCTGCTGAAACACTGGACTCTCTCACTTTCCATTAAAGACTTGTACACATCAAAGGACTGTCTACACAGAAAGGAGACCAAATCTGGGCTATTCTATTTACTGGAATATCAAGGGATTGCATACAGAACTCCTTTGCTTAGTGACATTTTAGCATCAGCCCAAGAAACACAGGAAGATGCTGATTCCATAATGAAGAGAGTTAAAATGTAGGAATAAGGGCTTTCATCACTATAAAATAGGAATTCTGGAGCTATCATTAGAAAAATTAACAAACAAACAAAAAGGTTGTCTAATTAGAATTGAAGTAAATTTTTTTTTCAGTAAAATCTCTTCCTTAAAATTGACACGTATCCAGTAATAGCGCAAATAGTGACAGCACTGCCAACACTCCACTTTGACAGACATAATTTCATACCAAAATCAGACCAAATTCCTTAATTTTATGTGTAAATAAAGAGCAGCTTTCTGCATGTAAACTGGTCCAAAGTTTACCCACCTTCGCCTCTGACTGCTTTTTTATAAAGGACATGCTGTAATGATGTGCTCACATATGGGATTATGGGGTTAAACGAGGCAAGCCCTTAAATATAATAATAATAATTATATTGTACAAAATTCCATACTTAGTTACCTTCCTTTCAAACTGTAACCTTATATTTTGTTTTCAAACTTAGGACTCTTTGTTATATTGTATAGTTAACAATTTCAAATTGTACCATGTCTCCTCCCTTACTTAGAAAGCTTTTGTTCACTGCTTCATCACTATCTGCATGTCGAGACAGGCAACCATGTTCTGTAGGCCACAATAATAATGGCACACTAGATAACATCACCGGATCAGCTTCATGCTACAAACACATCTGAACATTTCCATGCTTCACAACTACTAGGAGGCTCAGTTATCTTATGAGCATTAGGAAACATAGATTTATTACAATGGGATCTAGTTATGCCAAGGTGAAAAAATGTCTTGCATGGAGAACTTGACACCTGGAATATAAAAAGGGGAGGCTAGAAGTGATAAAAAAGTAAGAACAGAGACAAAAAAGGCAACATGAAATTAGGCCCCACCCCAAAAAAAAAAGGAAGAGAGAGAGAATTAAGTATATATTCATACTATTAATTCCTTCAGAATGCAGAATTTTACCAAATTCTGACTTTTCTAGGTTCAGCATTTCTGCCAGAAACTTCCCTAACTTGAATTTGAAGACAGTACTTAGCATTTGTGTGGCACAGGGGATGGAGAAGAAGTGTTATGCCTTTTAAAAGTAAGGGGTGGCCAGTGGGTTATGATGCAGTCATTTCTCTTTTCAGCTTATGTTTTTAAGAAGATGTTACCAATCATGACTGGGATTTTTTAAAGGCGTGAGCTAACTGTTTTGCAGAAAATAAGAATAGAACCAAAATACACACAAATTCATGGGAAATTTACAAGAGCTGAAATTCTGAGGACTTTAAGTTACACACTTATTGAGTGCAAAGTCAGACAGGCCACTAGAAATCAGTCTTATTTCTCAGTCATCCTAGGCCCTTGCAACCCATATGCATTACTTTGTATGATGATCAATTACTTGTTTTTTATTAAAATATCTCTTTAAAGAAGACGTAAGATGTTGATTTGGTGCTTTGTTGTGTCAATTTATCCCTTCGAACCAGTACTGTTAAAGATGTGTACCCTAACTTCTATCTGAATGGGACTCCTGCCTTGTCATGAACTCTATTTTTTCCTCTTAGATAGGACTAATTAGCTGTATTCAAAATAGTCCGTTTGGACAAGCTTAGCTACAACTGATCCAGGCCAGTTTGTGTGCCTGTTTCCACGATATCTTGGCCACCTAGAATCCTCCACAGATGCAATTCATTATTTCCCAGTCACTGATTCCCAGCACCAAAAATGCTGAACAATACTGGCCCAGTACTGACCCTTGTGGTAACTTCCCAACGTTAGGATACAACTGTTCAACAGCAAGGTTACCCATTGACCACTGATGACTGTGATTTTGAAAGCTGTCAGGTGGCCAACTTTTAATCCATTTAACATGTTCTTTATTGGTGTTGCATAGCATTGATTCCATAATCAGAACATTATGCACCACTGATTCAAAGGTCTTTGAAAAGCCCATTACATTTTCAGAATATCCCTTCAATCAATCCTCAAAACAGAGCAGTGAAATGATACTTCCTTCCTCAAGTGTAAAAGATGCTTATTTTCTAGGATTTGTTTCTGTTATTCCATTAGAAAGGAAGAAGGCTGGTAATATACCTCATCATCAGATAGAAGGATACCATCACCCTTGTTTCCAAATAAAGGGAACAGAAATATTTATTGAAGTTTTCTATCCTTTTTGTATCCTGGATAGTTCTGCCATTTCCCCTTGTTTTGTTGTCACCTTGATGCAAGAAACCTTCCAAACATTTTAGATCATCCAACTTCTACTTGTCTTTTATACTATCATATGTTTGTCTATCATGAAAAAATTAGATTGATACACTTTTTTCTCCTTCTCTTGCATCAAAATATGATTTATGGCCATGAAGTTTTTTTCAGAGAATTCCAACTTTTCATTCATATTTTTCTTCCCGGATTTTGTTTTGGATTTTACCAAATTTTTCTTCTTTAAATCACCATGTCGTGTGCATATATACATCATTATTATCAATCAATGTCAATATGAGAGTTAGTGGCTTGATAAACCAAATCTCTTCATTTTGCCTCCTACTAAACTTGTTACCTGATTGACTGAATATTGGAAAAATTGGTATGACAAGAGACTTTAAAATATGGAGCATGTAGTTGAACTGACAGTCCCACAGAAGACAGTCACTGAGGATTTATGAAAGGAAAAAGAGTTTATGTGGTTTATGTGCATGAACTGGGCAAGGGACACAGAAGAATGCGCAGAACTGAGAGCCATTGTGGTTCCTGCTTGCTGCTGTGAAGAGGGAACTTTGACAGCCTATAGGTTTTTTCCAGATCCTACTCTTACTTTTGTAAATGGCTATTCTTCACACAATTTCTTCCAGCAAAGCCAATTGCTTTTGTTATTTGCTTTTTAGCTGAGTCTTCAGTTCGTAATGAGTCTTGATTCAAAATGAATTTTTTAGGTCTGACTTTGTCAGGTCTTTTTCTGAAAATCCCATTCACAGAAATTATCTTGAATAAGACTATAAACATAAATTACCTCTTCCACTTATTGAAATTTTAATTCCTGCTAGAACTTTTTGTGTAGCATGTGCCCTACCAGAGATACAGTTGCCTGCCCCAAGTTTTTAATTCCTCTTTGAATGGGGCAATCAATACTTTTCCTTAAATTATTACTAAATTTAATGACTTGCTTGATTTCGCTTTCTAGGATCTCTTTGTGGTCATGTGTGTTAGTATACTGAAAGATAAAGCAACAGCAAACCTGCTACTTTATCCTTTTCTGGAGTACAAACCAGTAATTAATAAATTTCACAATATGTTTTCACAGTAACACATCAATTAAGCATATAATGTGTCAAGTGAACATGGTGGACATGCCATCGTCAAGCCAAAGCTTACTTTCTCCTAATCAAATCCCTTAAAAGGAGCTAAGCAGACATACAGTTGGCACTAGTATCCCACCTCGTGATCTCTTGTGCCCCCTTCTAGATGTGACCAGTGTGTGTTTGACAGCTATTTGTAATTCCTACTTCTTTTTGGCCTTTCTTTTGTTACAACTGAGGGAACTCTTGTGCACTTTTCCTAGCTGACTTCCTGAGGCCCCAGCATATGGAAGGATCCTACCTAACAATCTCATTTCATCATAAATAACATAACTGTGCTTTGGACAGAGGATATCCTGTATTCAACATAATCAAACCAGGCTCACTGACCCTTAGACAACCACTGTTGTCTAGTTCCAGCAAGAAAGGAATTAATTTTTACACCATAAAGAAGTCTACTAAGTCTATATATCTGGATTGTAGTTCAAAAGAAAAGCATTTGGAAATATTTTTAATGAGCATCCTCTGATTACAATGGGACCAAGATTTTTCTTTGACCAACTTTTTTGTTTCCATTTTGAAATGCTGAAGAATGGATAATCCATCAGTACTGTCTACACAGTTCAAGAACTATTGTCAGGACATATAAAAAATGCCTGAAATGTGAAGGCCTGACACAATGCACATTTATGTCAATAACAGTGCATTTTTCTGCAGAACTCATGGATTTGCATCAGATTTCATCACAAAGGAAATGATAAAATGCTTGAGAACTCCAATCCTGTTCTGTTAAATTAAATGAAATTGCTATAGATCAAAGGAAAGCCCAAACAGTTAGCATGGAGAAACAATAGGATCGTGCAATCTTAAAGAAAATGGAAAATAGTAATCATATTCAAAAGAAAAATGCAATAAAGAAAACAATTTGACGTAATATTCTGTTGGCAAAAAAAAGATATCTCATTTTCAATTTAATATTAAAAAATTGCTCACATTAATTCTCTTCAGTTTTCCAATATACATGTATGAGCTGCAGATTGAGCTGTGCAATTAATCTTAAGTGTTATTTGCCAATATAATGTCCAGACTACTGACTCTGACAAGAGGGAACAACTTACTTGATACTTTACATCCTTCATATTCTCAGTTCCTTACTCCTGTCAGACACTGAAATAGTTCATGCCTCAAACATGGATACAAAGTTTTGGACATTTTAACAAAAACTGTATAAAGAAGCTATAACCAAAAAAGCCTCTCTGAAGATACCTGACTGGGACTTTGGACTATAAAAGTCAAACTGCTGAGATTAGTTAAATGGAGAACCCATTTTTCAATCACCTGAAACAAACAAGTAAACAAGGAAAAGAAAACCCAGCAGCCATGCTAAGAATCATCTCTGGCTTGCTTTAAGGTGGGGGAGACTGTAGCCCACGGACCCATTTGCTGGGAGCAGGTTTGCACAGATTTCCCCCCAGCTGAGGTGGGAGGATGAAGTTTTGGTGTGTTGTAACCTCTGCTCAGGGCCAGTGAACCCATCCTCCCTTACACAAAGTGGCTATGGAACCTCCAATCCTGGGAAAGCCACATGCACAGGACATTCACGAGAAAAGCAGCTGTGGGGGTGCTTTAATCCATGAGTTTAATCCCTGAAGTGCCCCCCAGAGTCATTCCTGAGGTCTTGCACCACTGGACTGCACATGATGCAACAAACCCAGAGGCTGTTGTAAGAGGCAATGGCAACCTTTCCCTTCCTCCCCACCAGGGAGATGCCTGGATTTTCCTACCTGGCCTGAACATATACTAACCCATCAGATTCTAGGCTTTCAGGGTGACCATCACCACCAGGAAGACCAGTTGGAGAGGATCAGTGGAGCATCATTGGGACTCATGAAATGGTGATATTTTCCTTACTCTCCTTCTGTCCTCCCTACATATCAAATAAAATCCATACTATTGTCACTGGCTTATGATCTCATTTTCTCCTTAATTTGGGCAAGGGCATTTCTAAGAACCTTAGTAATCAACTCCCTGTGTTACAATGCAGTAGTGTTATTAGTTCATTAAAAAAAAAAAATGGTTGATATTGCCTGACAGTGTCTTTTATAACCAGTAGTGCAAAGAGTATGCGAAGTCCAAAGTGAGGGAATAGCAAAGAGTAGGAATACTGCAAATATGTTTTATACTGCTTGAACATCAATTCACAAAACTTGTACGCTATTTGGTTTTCATCTGGTAATTTAGTTTCTTTACTGAAATAGTTCCATTCTCAGTATCATGCAGATATATAGGTGAGAAAAATTGAAGTACTACTTGAAAAAAATTACACAAACATGCCTACAATGGTTCAGTAGACTTCTGCCCAAACAGAAGAATATGGAAAAAATGATGTCTCCATCAAACTATCAATGTCCAGGATGTCTTCTATCTCCAGTTTTTTCAGATAGTGTTTAGATTCCATAGCCTAGCTTAAGTCCTAACTTTGCTGTCTGTGCATTTACAGATTTTGGGTAAAACCTGAATAGAACATATTTAATTAAAATCCAATCTGCAGAGCGCCAAAATCTAGTTTCACTGAGACTCCTGCTCATTCCCATAATGCAAACTTATATTATCTTTCAAAATAGTAATGGGAGAGTCAACACAGAACACACTGAAATAAAGGATTGTTTTCTTTTTGAGTTTCACAGTATATTTGCTCTTCCATAGCCTGGCTGCATCATAGGTCCCTTCCCTGTGTGTCCTTTAGGTTAATGTGATCCCATGCATTGATGGAAATTTGGCTGTGATACCGTAGATGAAAAAAAAGACATATATAAAGTCTCCCAAGTAGGAAAGATATTCAAGGTTACAATTTTGGTGTAGAATAACGTAAATTGAGATTTCAGGCTTCGCAAAATGCCAGGTGTAGGATTGACTTTGGGGCTGTTTTTCTACTTTGCTTGGCAGAACCATGGTTCGAATTTAGCCCTTCCATCACAGGCAGTATTGTGCCAACACAAATATTGGCCTGTTGTGGTTGATACCACAAATACAGCTCTTGATTGGGCTACAAAAATCTGCTGTGTCAAGAAGAAAGACATGCTCTAGACATAGGTTAGAAAAGCAATTTCTCAGGGTAGCAGGGTGCCATAGACACAGAGAAATGACACAGATTCCATGTCCACCTGTACCTCTGTGGATGGCAGGATGGCTGCAGCTGCCACCTCAGAAACAGCAACCAAATTTATGATCCAGTCATGCTTCTCTCAAACAGGTCCGGGTTTTCCCATCTTACAGACACAGTAACTGTTCTTACCCCTCACTTCTGGATCAATAAAACTGATTTTCTGCCTACTCTACTGAGAAGCCCTGAGTTGGGCCAGCCACGTGCTTAATTCTTACCACTTCAAAACAATTATGAATAAATAGATGGCCATACAACCCAGTCTACAGACTGAATAGCAATTTGCCTGTCTTTTTTTAGAACTAAATACCAAAGAGATTTTTTTTTCTCTCCCTGTTTGTATCATATCCTGGCTTCTTATACACAAAGCAATTCACTGGAAATAGAACTCATCTCTTTTTTTAAGTACTTTCATTCATTACATTAATCAGAAGTTAATCAGAGTAAGTGGGAGTCCCATGTTCCCAGAATAGCCCCAGAAAGCATTCAGGAAGCAGGAGCTACACTGGTACTTCTACGCAAAAGGTTGCCATGACAAGAGAACTGTTCCTTCTTCTTTTTTGATTGTTTCTGAGGTCATCTTGGGCAGCCAGCACTATGTGAGAGAAGAATGAGAAGCCCAAAATCATCATAATAATACCAAAATAGGCTAATTTTCACATTATGTAACTAAATGGGAAAGGAAGGAAATGAAGATAGCATTGGATTAAATTAATGTAGTTGCAGATCACTGTAGTCTGAGTAATCATCTTTGTATGATTTAAAAAGGAGAGGGTGTTTTTTTTTTAATGGATCCAGCTGCAAGCAATTGTGAAGGAACTAAATAGAATCAGTAATGATGGTCTAAGAAGGAAGCAATGTTGTTTGTTTGTTTCTTTCTGTGGGGAAATGAAATAAATAAATTACTCAGAATTTAAGACAGATTCCACAAACAGAGCATTTGACAGGTTGTCACAAACCAAAAGACCGGTTCTCCATGAGATATCAGAAAGGTGGTGTACAGAAAAATTAACTTCAGCATCCCCCAAGTCAGCAGGGAATCTTCTTTCAGAATAGAGGTTTTATCTGCCTGCTGGGAATTACCTCCTTGGGCAACCCATGTCTCTCCAATTTTGGCATTTCCTCATTAGGTTATCCCTGGTGACTATCACTCCTTCTTCACCTTCAACTGCTGCAGAAGATAGTCCTGATGATTCTCAGATAAACAGTTTATTAATAAAACCACTCCTAACTTTTAAAAAAGATTAAAAATATAATCAGTCAGAAACTAAAAGTGGCAGTCATCAAAACCTGAAATTTAGGAACAAAAGCAGGTCCTGGTCAAACTTGCAAGTTAGTAACGGACTGAAATATGCTGCTTGTCTAACAGGGATCCCTGGCTGTTCAGGCAACTGGTCTCCCATATCTCATTTTCTGACACTGAAGTCTCCTTGTGATCCACACACCAGGGAATTATCTCCCATCTTGCCTATAGTGTACTCAGCCCTTTGCAATGCATTGGCATAGAAGGAGGGGGGAAGATGAGAGAGGAAAGGGGAGGAGTTGATTAATTTTTCCCAAAAGCTATAGAAAATTATTCCTTTTACTCCTCCAACTGAAATAATTTCAACCTGCCTGGTGTGATTTACTGCATCAACCCATCCCTAAGGACTACAGTAATCAAGTTGTCCTTCAGTAACATGTAATTGTCACCTTTACTCTATTGTCTTGCAACACAGGAAAGACGACCTAAAGCCATGAATGCTGGAGAGGGTTTAAGGCTATGAAACAAATTCTGGGGCAGCACCAGGTGTCTAATTCTCGGTTAAGTAAGTAAATGTCTCTTTTCTTCCCTCAACAAGCTGGTTGCCTCTGAACATTTCTCGATTGCCCCTTGCTGTCCCTTGTTGCAAGGCAATGACATGACTTTCATAGGGAGCAATCCCACCGATGGCAACGGGACCGCTCAACAGCTTGTACAGTCTTTGCAGATGTGGGCTTCTTGACTTGGCCAAATTCCCACATGACACAGCTGTCACGCACTGGAGAAGCACAATTTACTTTCTAAAGTGTAAAATGAGACAGAGAATGAGAGAGAAAGTAATTCTAATGGCAGATTAATTTCCTATCAGTGAAGACAGATTATAAAGGGTAATGTTTCCTGGACCTTTTCAAATGTACCACTTTGTAGCAGGACAAATGTAAAATGATATGAGGAAATGCAAACTATTATAGACAGTGGTGCTGTTTGGCCTGTCTGTCCAATGGGCTCACTTTTTTGTTTTTAGTTTAAAGAGAAATTTCATTGCTTGCCTTGGAGATTATTAATTTTACTCTGAAATTTGAAAATCATGAATGTCAAAAAATACTCTGGGATTTGTAAATGTTAGAATTCTTGTATTCAGAGTACTTGTGAATTCTCCAAACTATTCTGCATGTATAAGCACTTTTTGGAAGGAAGAATAGAAATGTTTTGTTGATTCTTAGCCCTCCTAACAGTTTAAATATCACCCTGCAATAGCACTCATCAGTAGAGGTATCATTTCTCTTTCTCAATTTAATAATAAGTTATCTAAACAAATAAGCCATGCATCCGTTGGGCATGGCCATGCTGAAACTAAATGTAGAGAAAAAACCACAAGTTATTCAGCTGGAATATATTATGGGTAACACTAGTTTTCACAAACATGTTCACTCCTATGGGTAAATCAACTTTTCTCCAAAGGACACTTTGTGGATAACTGTGCATTTTCAATAGGTTGTTCTCCTGTGTTGCTCAGATAAACAGCATGAATTTTACGGTACCAAATTCAGTATCCAAGTAAGACAAACAGAATAAAAGACCAGAGAATTTGCAGGTGACTTATTCCATGAATTACAGCCAATTTATTCCGTGAATTGCAGCCGTGAATTGTCAACTACTGGAACGTTGTTTTTCTTTTATTGACTACCTGTTGGGAATATTCTGATGTTTTAAAAATCATTCTTGATCACTCTTAGTTTGCCATTTACTCGGGATTAGTTGACTCCAAATGAATTAAAGTACAATGAATTTTATTGGACTATGGCTAATTTTTCATGCTTATGTAACACGTAAACTTGAGTTTACTATGGTTTATAAAACACACTTGTATTGTGAGAAATAAAGTTTATTTTCCTTTTTTTTTTTTTTTGTGAGTTACCTGGACCTTAAAATCTTTCATTTGGACAAACATTCCTGCCAATAAATCATTCACTAGAATGATCAGATAAAGTGTACATGAAATATGCATGAACATAATTGAAATGAGTTTATTTAAGTGCTCAAATGAGTATTTGTAGACAGCTTTCTGAAGCATTTATCCAGCACTACTGAAAATAGCATAATTATTGAATAAGAAGAAATGACACCTGATAAACGTAGGGCTGACAGCACACAGGAAGAAAACTACAGAAGATATTACTGGGAAGGAAAAATCTTTTATGTAAAAAAACAAAACCACCAAACAATTAATTCATTCCATATCCTGTACAGAAAATGTTCTTACTTGTCTGGGCAAACTCAAACTTGTGTTGTTAAAAGGGGAGTTAAAATCGGAAGGAAAAATGCATGGTAGAGTCACCATAAATGCCAGTAATGCAAAATGGGGAGATTGAAGATTGCTTGGTAGAATTGTGCATAACCAGGGTGTGTTCCAAAGCAGATTTGTTCAGTCATTGCTTCTTTATACTCTACAGCAACACTGATTTCACATTCAACTTGTTTGGTCTTGTTTCTGAAGGGCAGGAAAAAAAGAATTTTTCATATATTTATATTATTTATATATTTTTGCCCTGCATTTGTGATATTCCACACTAAAAAAAAATCCAATGTTATTGGTGAGGTTCAAAGCCTTTTTCAGACACTAACTAGTTAAATATCACAACACTTCTCTGAGGCAGAAAATTAAGTTTTAAAGTTCCCAGTTGTTGAATAAGGGAACTTAGGGACAAAGGTTAAGTGATTTACTGAGGCCACAGGAAACCGTATAAGTAGTGGAATAAGAACTTGTTCCAGCCCATTCCTGTGGCTGGTAACATACCAGAGCACAGGACAATTATAAAATTTCACACACTTTATCCATAGTCTACCTTTTTGCTCCCTCCTCTTTCTGCCCAGATAAAATAATTTTCTGCCAAGCATTATTCCATATAAAGTACTGGTATTTCTATTTCTGTCATCTTGTTTCTTCAAACTAACTAAGTTTTTACTCTTTGTTTACTCTTTGTTTAAAAGGCTTCATTATCTTATAGACAAGTTAGTCTTCCTCTCAGGAATAAAAAGTGCCTGTGGATACTGAAAACCTGACCACTACTAAAGTGTCCAAGATCCACACTCACAGAGACCACAAATGATGGCTCCACACCTTTGTTGGAGCCTTTGGAATAATGCAAGTCAAGCTGTAAGTCAAACCAAATTGATTTTTTCAAAGCTAAAATGTCATCTCATTGAAAACAGTTACTGAAATAAAATTAATTTAAGAATATATTTCCAAATATTTTAGACTAAAAATTTTGCAATCAGATTAAATTTCCGTTTTCTGACTTAAATGTTTACTTACCGATTTAAAAGAACAATATTAATACATTAAATCAAAATTTTCCCCACTCTTCATTCTTATAAGCTTTGTTATGGTTGCAATAAACAGGATAAGTAGTGGATTTATTTCTGTTACTCTTATCTTCACCTGTGTGTGCCCCTCCTCCTTCCTTTTATGTGTCCGTGTTCAATTTTCAAACCTTCCTTGACTTTGGAAGGCAGAAGGGAAAAGTGGAATAGTGTGAATAGGCCACCACACATCCTGAAGCATTGAGAAAATGGTAAAAAAGTAAAAAGGTGGAGAGAAGACAAAAAGCTGATGCTTCATAAATTGAAAGCTTTGAGGTAAAATGACCTAGAAAAAAAAAAATTCCTGCAAGTACATTTAAAATTAGTATTTTTAAATTGTTGGGGGAGGACTGGGTGGGGTCTATATTTAAAATTTCCCCTGAAACATTCTTGAATGGAAAAGGTGAAGAGTATTTTGGGAAGCCTTTTCCATAAAGAAGCCTGAGATTTTAGATGAATGGGGCAAACTACACAACAGCTTTTAGAGCATTTTTATTAATAAATAATAAATTTATAAAAATCACTCTCATTTTTCTGTATTCAGGTAACTTTGTTTACGTAGGGCCCATCAAGAAAAAACAGTTGTCAAGAAGTTAATTGCCCTACAGTCTTTATACAAACTTCCTCCAGCAGGCCAAACTCACTTGAAAAGCTTCCCTCCCCTTTCTGCAAGTGTCCTTCAAATACACAATTTGTGTAAGCAGTGTGTTTTGTCAGATGGCTCAGGCTGCCTAGGAACAGCCTTTCCTGAGCAGGAGCTGGGGACAGATCCTAAGTCCTCAACTGGAAGCCTGCGGTGAGGCAGTGCTGTGTGATAAGCACAGCAAACACAGGAGTGGAGCAAGAGGAGCTTGCAGCAGACATCCTGGGAACCCCTAGAACACAGCTGGGCTTGCACACATTTCAGAAGTGGTCAGGGTTGCCCTCATCCAGGCAGAGACTTGGGGCCTGCCTGCTCATCTGCTCATAGGATGCATAGCCCCTTATTTGTTCCTCTCATACCTTCCAAGAGATAGATAGTGAAAGCCATTCACAACATATCTTAAGTTTGTACTGGATACATGTGGATCGATCAACAGCAAAACAACAGCGAAAAAATTTTTTCAAATAAAATTCCTTTTTATTTCAGTTAAATTGCAAATTTAATTTCTTGAATAACTTATCACAGCAATATGACAAGTGGGACATAATGCTTTTAGTACTTGATGGAGCTTCCCACATGATTCACAACAAAACATTTTAAGTAATAGTAATTCCTTTAAAAAAATGATAAATTTGGATAATTCCACCATAGAAGAATCACCTGAAGCCCACATGAAGCACTTGCTAATGAGTGTGTTGGCTAAATCCAAAGATTTAGTTTTAAAAGCCATATGGAACATGTGCCAGAAAAACGCAGCAGGCTTCCATCTGTAGTTTGCTTCAATCTGATACAATTAAATGGACCTTTGTGTGACCTCCCTGACCTATCCAGAACTCCCACTGGCTTTCAAGATTGACAGTAATGCTGGCGAGAAGCTTATGAAACAGGGCAAATCTGCTAAGGCACGTAAACCCCTTCTTCAATAGTGCCTCAAGCATTTAGGCACAGATCTTGGAAGGGATCTCAGCAGTAATAAACTTCCTAAAGACCACAGCCTCAATGCCAAAGTTTTCCAGTCTCTGACATAAGCTACCCAGCCAGGGGTCTTAAGAGTCCAAATGATAAACAGGCCTCAGGTGCTTTGAGATCCACAGACAGCGTGTGCCATACATGTTTAAACAAGTACATCTTTGACAAATCCCAAAAGCATTCCAAAATCCTGACTCAGGACTCTACTAGGTAGAGTTTCTAACTCACAGAAAATGGACAGTGATTGCAGTAATACAGCTGTGGGTTTCTTTTGTTTCTCATAATGCTTCAGATTATGGCCTTCCATTGAGCTGCTTTGTATCCTTAGAGGCAAAAAGCCAGTCTAACTCAGTATTGGGGAATTATTAATCCCAAGGCACCATGGAGTTAGTGTGGTCAGCCAGGAGCAGTGACTATCCTGTAACTGAAGGTCTCTAAGAAAAGCCTTATTCGGTTCTGACCTGCCATGAATGCATCTCAAGGGCAGGGTTATTATGCTTTAACTAAGCATTTCACTTATGAATGCCTCTGCTATTATCTAAGCTGCTGATATCTTATTGAGGAGTGAATCCAGAGGAGTGTAGAGCAAAGAGAACAACACAAGGATGTGGAAGTAATGGTGGGAGATTGAAAGAATATTAAAACAGAACAGAGAAATTGAATGGCAAAAGATGAAGAGGAATAAAGTATGCCTTGCAAAGGGCAAGTCACACAAGGCATGAAGAGGGAGGTTATTTTGGAAAATGCATCGAACCCACCTCCATTTCTATTTACAAGCTGATTCAGCAGTGCCTGTCATTCAAATCATGTCTCAACAGCAAAGGAATTGTTGTGAGAAGCAAATCATAAAACCAACAGGTGCAGAGAACATGCCGCTGCTGCTGTGTTTGAAAAAAAATAAATTACAGGTCTCACATTTAACATCAACTACAAAAAGTTGAGGTGGAAGAAACTGCTATAAGAATGTGAGCCAGCGAGCTCCTATCCCTACAGTGGTTTGGTGGTGGTTCTTTGGTTTTTTTAACTCATCACACTTTCCATGCAGGATCTGTGTGCGTGTGTGTGTGGGTGTGTGCGTGCGTTTGTGTGTGTGCATTTGTCTTTTGCGTTTTTAAATCTACTTCCCCAAATTTCTCACTGGTTTCTCTAATGAAAAGTCTGTTTCTAGAAGACAGAATCCACTTTCTTCCCCTTATTATTTTAAATTACATTTTGTGAGCTGCCTAGGGACTTTGTGGCCACAACTGTCCTATTTACTTCGCCGCCTTCTTCTTCCTTTTTTCTTTATTGTTATTACTGTATATTATTATTATTATTTTTATTACTACTACTACTACTTCTTCCACAATTCTGCAAATGCCGTGACTGAAAACACAGGATGCCTGAGCCCACACAACTGGGTCAGCAGAGGTGTCTGTGTGTGAGGGAGCACAGATAACTGCACTAACTAGCAAATTCTGACCTTTTTTACAGCAAACCAGTACAGATTTCATGTGAGCTGTGCTTCTCCAGCAGCAACAGCAACATTCACCGCGTGCCAAACTGATAGCCCCCCACAAGTGCCTGTCCTTTAGCCACGGCAAGCACCCACGCACCCGCACACCACTCGGGCAGCAGGCAGAGGAGCCTCAGCCCAGCCCGGCAGCCAAATGCAGAGGTAACACGGTGAGAGGGAACCTCGCACAAGCTGCAGTTAGCCAACTGCCATATGCCCTGACAAAGCTACTGACAGCAGTGGCGAGCCCAGGGAGGGCTTTTATCATTAGCCCCTCACCCAGCAGAGGAGGAAACTCATTTAGCCCCATGCTGGACTTTCATTAGGAGCGACTTGCATCAGATGGTCACAGCGTTCTGGCACTGGTGTCGCCCGGCCCGTTGCTGGAGACGTGGCCATATCTCACCCCAGCAGGGATCCCCAGATCAGAGCGGCGCTTTGTCGACAGATGCCAAGACAGCAGTGGTAGTAGTGACAAAGGCAGCTTGGTTTGGTGTTATCTTTTATGCTGGCATGTTGCAGCCCTGAACTTTTCAAGAGGTGGCTTTTCACAAACTACTTATTCCTGTTGCAGACAGAAAGGCAGGGAGTTTATATAGATGGGGAGAAATAATCTAAAATAAAATATGCTTGAAATTACCACTTGAAGCTGAAGCAAGCAGCAAAGAAGCTGTCGCTGACAATCATTATTTCCAACCTTGGGACTGTAATAAAAAATCAATGAAGCAAGAGATGTCAATATTCTAGTAACAAAGATGTGATACCAATACCCTCTCCTCCCAATATCCTAGCTGTTTATAGTAAAAATATACAAAAGTGGAAGCATAGATGCCACAACAGAAACACTTTTCTCTTTCCAGATATATTCTATCATTTTGGGACAACTACTTGCATTGCTTGCAGGAGAGGATTTTCAAGGAGAAGTGAACCAAAACAGGTTTTTTGACACTGAGCTGTGAGTTCTTTGAAGAGTATAGTATCTCTTGTCAAATGTAATTTAAAAAAAACCAAAACACCTTGACTGTTTCACTTCTTTCCTGCCTGCTTCCCAAACATGGATATTCAGTATTTAAATCCCTCGCACATCTTGCAGCTGACTACATCACCATGCAGATACACTATAAACTGTTATGGGCTAACAAAAGAAACCCCTAAATAAAACTCTTGATTTTTATCAGTGCATTTTAATGAATTTCTGTGTTTAATTAAAAACAAACACACCCAAAGAAGAAAATGAGCTTTTAAAAAATCTATAGTTTTCTTCCCTTGCTTTTCTTATCACCATGATAGAAGGCTGTCCTACGCTATTTAATGGGTTTGACTTCGGGGTAGGCAAAACAGCAGTAGCTCCTTTATATAGTCACGGAACAAAAAACAGTAGGAGAGACGAGGTCCTGGCTCCTCGAGCGGAGGCTGCAGCCCAGATTTCCACTCGGAGGGGCTGACAGAGCCGGTGTGAAGGGCAGGCACTGCGGGGCATGGGACCAGCTAGTCGGGAAGCTGAGCTGGCAGCTCTGGGGAGAGGGTGCAAGGAGCTCGCGTTAACTGACCTGCTGCCTAACTCTTCCCTGTTTCAGGTGCCAACCCACAGCCCAGCACCCTCTCCTGATACAGCAGCTTCTCATTCCCAAAAGGGAGTGCTTCAGCTTTCCATGGAACCACTTTTGTGCCACCACAGCCCCGCTGCACCCGCCGTGTGATCCCAGGGGATGCGCTAGCCTTTCATGCCCGGGCACCGACTGCAGCAGTGACCGGGGCTGCAGCCGGGCAGGCTCTGTCAGGCTCCGCTCGCCCGAGACTAAAGTGGTTTTAATTCGCATTTTTTTAATAGCTCTTCCGTAAGCCAAAAGCCCATTGGGGCAGACAGCCGGGCAAGCAGGACCGTGACGTTGGTGTCCTCACGCCGGCAGCGGGCTGCAGGCCCATCCTGCCGCTCCGCTTTTCAGAAGACATCGCGCAGGGGGAGCGGTGGGCAGCTTTGCTCCTCCGCTGTATTATTTTAATATTTTATTTTATGCCGTCCTCCCGAGCAGGCCGGGCCGGGCCAGGCCAGGCCTGCGCAGGTGGGCGGTGTCGAGGCGCCACCTACCGGGCGGAGGCGGCAGCGGCCCCCTCAGCGGGGCGGGGGTGGGGCTGTGGGTGCGCAGCCCTGCCCGCACGCACGGACATTACCCAAAACAAATAAATACATCGCCCCTTTATTTCAGCAGAAACCCCCACCGAGCCCTTCTGCCTGACCGCGGGGCCCGGCAAAGGTCGGAGGCGCCGCCGCGTTAGGGGCTGGGCGGCGGCGAGGGGGGGGGGGGGGCACCGGACAACGCGGACCCCGGCTTTAATTGCTTCCATTTGGCCTCAGCCAGGGGTGGGCGCGACACGGACGTAAGCGAATGCGTCCCGACCACAGGAAGGAACAGTGTTAAACATTTTAATTATGCGGGGAGGGAAACAAAGTCAAAGCAGAACAATGAACAAGAGCAAATATAAAGAAAGGGAGGCTAGTTAATGGAACATTAACGTAAGAATTTAATGCAACCAGGCTGAATCTGTTTTGCAGCATGGAAGGAAGGAAAACAGATCTATTGTCCTGGAAAGAAGTGAGCGCAGCCCAGCTCCCAAGCCT
Organism: Zonotrichia leucophrys gambelii; assembly: GCF_028769735.1. Taxonomy (NCBI): domain Eukaryota; kingdom Metazoa; phylum Chordata; class Aves; order Passeriformes; family Passerellidae; genus Zonotrichia; species Zonotrichia leucophrys. The sequence goes on from NC_088171.1 coordinate 66,691,671, forward strand.
GTCCCTGTACGTGGCAGGGCTGCCGTGACCCTGAGCGGGTTGTTTCCACTGGAGAAATGCATCTTTAGGGATTTGGGAACCAACTATCTAGCCTTGAAATCCATAGAAATGCCAGGTACACAGCCATTCATCCTGATCATTTAATCTCCATTGGCAAATAGGTCAGAATATACTCTAAGCTACCCTTGCCACTTGCCTCAGACCTACCTGTACAATAAAACACGAATTGAAAAGGGCCACCCAGTTGGCAGGACCCTGTTTTTAACGCATGCCACGCTTGGTTATTCTTATACCCCAAATGCGGGTATTTCATGAGGGTCAAGTTACCCCTGGTATCCCCTGGGGTCAGAGTGAAAAAGAGGCTGTGCTGATGATACATTGATATAATTCTAATGCCAATGTGCTAGTATTGTGCAATGAGCCAATATGATTGTGGCACATAACAATGTGATGCTAATGCCAAAATTTGCCTTCTTCTTTTGCATGGGGAAGAGCCACTCTCTTCCACTGGCCTGCTGACTATAGAGGGAGCCCAGGGTGACCACCTCGCTGGTTTAACTGCTCAGCATTGGATCACAATGCTGCCAGGAGCAAGTAACTTTCCTTAAAGGAGCCCCTCTAAAGTCTGTTCAGGTTTCAGGTAAACTCTTTCCTATTCCAAACATCTTTGGTTTTCCCACAATTAGTGTGAGGCACTTCAACATATGTGCATAAGCAGAAGAGATGGAGGTTAAGGATCCTTTGCTTATTTGTCCCAAATGCTGTCTTGCTTGTGTTACAGTTGGTGCTGTAATGAAGTTTTCATTACAGTCCCTGAACTTCAGCCAAGTTTTCAGACCTGTTGATGACATGTCAGAAAACGCAAAAGAATCAAAGAGTTTTTCGCAGAAAGCATTTATGTGTCATGAGATACATATTTTAAGCAGAAATTTGCAGTTCCTGGCAGACTGTGACTGGTTTAGTTAAGCTTCCATAATTCAAAGCACAATGCACAGACTATGAACATCAAAAACATCAGAATCCCACAAACAGGTATGTCACTGCCTGGAAGCTTCGGCCAAAATTTGCAAAAGGGATCAAAGAGCTTCTACTCAACATTTAGGACTTACTGTAAATCATAGTCATCTTAGTGGGGGTTTCGCAATTGCATTTACTAGGAGGCAAAGTCATCCTTCTGTGGGGATGCAGGAAGCAGGAAGAGTCATCCTTAATATGAAAGGGTATCCTAATATATTCTACAGTTACTTGAACAAGTGGTTTTTTTGTGTGTTGTTTTTTAAAGCAGCTAACTAGCTAGTATCACAAAGTAGGTACAGAAGCAAGCCAATAAAGCCAGCCATATGTTATTTCAGAGTTGTTTTTTAATCATCCTAATATGCTTTTATGTAAAGCATGTTCATAGCAAATACACTATGGATTTGAGAAAGTGCTGCTAGAGAACAGTGAGATGGTAAAGAATAGAAAAGTGTACTTGCTTAAAGTTATATCATACTTTTACAAATTTAATTGTGATGTTTGGATCTGAATGTTTTCACTGAGTATTAGGACCTTTTCCAAATGCCACTTCAGGGTTAGGTGTTAGGCTGTTGATGCAGTGGATGGATCACAGGGTAAAGTCTCAAGTCATCAGGTTTTGAATTTTGTCTAATACTAGACCTAGTCCAGGATCAAAAAAACCTTCCCCCAAATCCAAAAAGCTTGCAATTTTAAAAGCTGAATGTTGCCAAACTTCTTAAAATTTTAAATCCAGAAACATAGGCAGTTCTGATTCTTTCAATGTTATCACTCTAATGCAGTGTGTCTGGATGCGGGAGGAATATTTGAGCATTGGAGACCAAATAATTAACTATTTTGTGTCTTCCATCTTGTAGTTTATTGCATCATAAATACCTCCATTGTGTAACACTAACTTCAGTAAAATAAGCCATTGATCCTGGAAAACAGAGTGAATGTGGATAACCAGATTTTTTTCTGTTTCTACTGGAAATCTTAAACCGAGCAAAATTAATGTACCACCACAGAAGGCCACAGTTTGCTCTTCTGCTCTACATCTTCTAACTATATTTATAGTCCATTTCAGAAAAGAAACTAATTAACACAGCCCTTGACTTTTTCCTTCCATCATCAGAATGAATGAAGGATGGTGCGTAAAACTATTTGGAATTATGGACTTTTCAGGAACATTTCTTCTGACTCAGTGTTAGAGGATATTCCAGTGAAAACAGCTGTCAAATGAGCAGAGCTTGGAATCTGTTCCTCAGAGGTTTTACCTGCTTCACCTTCTACTATCCTAGTATCCACAAATTTTCCCTCCAAGCCACCCAGTGGGAGATTGTTTTGGCCATTCCTCTCTTCCAGGAGTACTTGAGAAAGTTGCAGAGGCCAGGCCAGTTATCTTGATGGCAAATGGAGAAAAATCCTTGGGCATTTCAGAGGAGTCTAAATGGGAATATATCTGAAATTTATAGTGCATTGCATCAATGATGCCAAGTCAAAGTTTTGGGCTCAAATATTCTCGTACATGTAAATACAGAAGTGCTTGCAAAAGAGGGAACAAACTTTCTTCCTGGAGCTGATCATGAATGTAAACAGTAATTCGAATCACCCCTGGAAAAGTCTGTGGTATCAAAGCCTTCCTTCTGGAGCGGGTCAGACTCGCTCTATTCTTCTCTGAGGATAGTTTTTCACAGTATTCAGGTACACAAAAAACTGGCAGGGCAGAGGACTTGGCATCACATCACTGCAGTCAGCCCAGCTGTAATGAGAGGATTTTCTAGAGCCCATTAGAAGCAAATTGGTTTGCATTTTCCTTGGTATGGTCTCTGTCCCATAATGTTTGTCACAACCTCAAGTGCAGCATTGATGGAAGCTCTGCAATGGCTCTGTGGAGGGTAGTGAAGTGTTAGCAGTAAGAAGCAGGAGACATTCATGAAAATATTAATCTCTGGCCTCATCTGCTGACACCCTGTAGGATTGATGCATGAACATAGTAGATGAAGGACACAAACAGGCAAGAGACTAGCAAATATCTCATTGATAGCTGATGTCTTTTGGAAGACAGATGAGCAGAAGGTACTCAGAAATAGTTCCCAGCATAATGGATGCAAGTAACAGCAGGTAAACTATAGCAAACTATACAAATATTGGTGGTTAAGCTTGCTTCAAGTTCAGAGATGGTAGAAAGACTAGAGAATATTATGTGCTGGAAAGTATGTCTGGAAAGTATGGCCTTCATGGTTTTCTCTCAAATGGGCCATTGACTCTTGACCGTTAGCAAATATCTGTCTTCAGCCTGGCTCATCTTCTGAAACTGAAAATGAGCTCTGAGGCTACAATATTGAGGGGAAATAGCAGATTTGCAAATCTATTTTACGATCCATCTTACACCTTTTAATGATGGGATATATATACAAGGGATGCAGTGAAGGTGAGCATATTTTTGGTGCTTTTTATTAAAGTGCCACTTCCATTCATATGAATGAAATTTAACAGCAAGACATATGTGTGCATGTGTTTCTGTGTCCATGTATTTAAATAAAGTATTCTTCAAGAAGGATACACTGAATGTGTTTTCCAAGATGATAAATAATTCAATATGGTATCAAGACAAAAAATCTCAAGAGGTTATCACAAATAGAGATTCCAACCTTTTTTGTTTTTTTAATATACTAGAAGCAATTTTGTGCATATGATTTCTTAATGGAATTATGTAATATGCATATTTTACAGAAAAATCAGTATATAGCAAAGAGCTGCTTTGAGTGATATGTTTTAAAAGTTTCTAGGGTTTATTTGTAGGGATCTGTAGGGATTTTGAATACAATGCAGTTTTTCAGAGTAAATGAAAGGTACCTCTTACATGATGCCGGCAGCTAGCGCGACCTGTATGTCACTCCATGTGACATCTCCATGGGAGTGACCAATAATTTTCAAAATGCAGAAAAGTCTTACCTGTCAATATTCAGTATCTTAGCAAATTTTTATACAGAACTGAAAGCCTATTTTTGTAAAAAAAAAAATTGAAATAGAGTCTAAAAAATTTGGGGCAACTTTGAGTTTCTCCTTTAGTGTAGAAGTAGTAGCAATGGGAAAAATAACCTGGAGAAAAATAGATATATAGATAGAATGTAAATTCAGGACATAGTGATGAAAGCATCTCTTCGTGTTTAATATGGTTCTAATGAAAGACAATTGCTAATAAGAAGTGACTGGTTAAATTGTGTCAATGACCAATCCTATTCTGCATGTTCGGCTGAAGCCAGGCACCCTCTGAGGACAGCTGGAGCTCAGCCAGAATGTCATGACCATGGTCAAGGTCATAGGTCCTCATGTGCCAGGCAATAGAGTCTTGTTCCTAATCTTTACAAACTCTTTTTTTTTTTTTTTTTCCGTGGGGAAACAGACTGGAATATACTCAGTTAGACACCGTTAGTATTTTTAATCCTTATCTCCTTTTGATATAAAAATAAAGCTACTAGTTATTTTTTGTTTCATTATTAAGCCCTTGGTTTTTATAAGGATTTCAGAACTTGCCCTAGATTAGAAACAAAAATAGTAAGAGCTCCTTTTCACAAGAAATAAGATTTAAAGGTATTAGGGGGCATATGCCCTCCTTTTTAGCAATCAGCACAGGGACTTCATTTTTTCTGACCCTGAAAAAATCAACTACAGTCGCTCAAAATATGTTTTTATTGTTTATTTGTGTAAATGCTGTTTGTAGTAATATTCCACTAACACACATACACACAAGTCCTTTCACAGTCTTTTTCTGGCTAAAATTTGACTTGCTATGAATAGTTGGTAGGCAGCCCAGTGCAGGGAGATTGGACTGAATGTTGAGACAGGTGTATTTTTGGCTCAGCCAGTGCCCCAGTATGTAATTGTGGTCTCTGCATCAGTTTTTCCTTCTACCCTAGTTTTTCTGTTCTACTTAAACAAAAGATTTGAGTTTTAAGGCAGGACATCTCACTATGTATTGGTAAGTAACCAGACTCTAAACAATGGTTTGTACTTGAATTCTTATGCTCCATTAACATTGGAATAACAGCAGCATTTCAATGGTTGCCTCTTCAGAGGAGTTGGGCAGTTTTGACATCATGCTTTAATATTAAATTAGGCTTTGTTCAGAGCTGTAGCAGTCAGGAACAAACTATTATGTGTGGGCATGTGAATGCAGGAACAAATGGAAATGGCTGCATCCAGGACTCTGGAAATCGTTATGTTTGTGCCATCACAGGCTACCACATTGCACATTTTTTTCCAGAATCAGAGCCTCAGCTTGAAGGGCTATTAGACTCTACAGATTTTGCTAAAAAACAAAAACCTGGCTATTTTTTTTTGGAGATTCCTGATGCTTGTGAGTCTACATCCTTAATCAGTGCCACTGCTGAATATTCAGTGGCCTCATCACTCTCCAACACTGATGCTAGCCAGGTCCCTTTCATTCCTTGGTGCTGGCAACAATGTTCTGATGCAAGACTAAATCTCTGTCCTCAGTGAGAGTGTTTTTTGGAAAAGGATGAAGTGCCAGACAAGATCAGACTAGGCCTATGGCTCAACTACTGTAACACCTGTTCTCTGGCTCTCTGGCATGGAAGTAGCTCTCACCTTGATTTCTAAGCTAGAAGAATTAAATGTTCACACCCAGCTTTGTGTGGTTTAATCTACCTTTCAGAAGAAAAGTGGAATAGTTTTGCATATTTTTATTACTGTTCAGAGAAATTTCCTCTTCACATTCCATGTCTTCTGGGCCTCATTGCCTAGGCACATTTCAATCCAAGGTGCATTTTTTATCTTGCAGTTCAACAAGGGCCTTCCTTCTCCTTGCACTGTGAGACACGTTAACTCCTTTCTTATGAATATACACTACATTACCCAGTCTAATTTTAAAGAAGAAAATTTATTTCCTCATTAGATGTTTGAATTACCTGAAGCCCGTTTGTCATGATCCTCTTTCTTAAATATTCTTTAATCCTTTTGAAGTATATGACCATACACCACAGGTAATATCAGGCATTGCTGGTGATTTATGTAAAGACATTCCATTATTTCCCATATTACTGTCCAATCCATCTCTAATTCACCCTACTTGCATTTGCCAAACAAAATAGCAATATTGATCATTGCTTTCCTAGCAATTGTCTGCCTCTGTTTTGTGTCTCATATAGTCAGTATTAAAGGCAGCAAATGAAGTCTAATGAGTTTCAGAAAGCCCAGTTTTGAACTCAAAGTACTTTTTTTGTGCAGACATGAAGAGTTGGCTTGTCCACAGACTCAATTTAGATGCACAAGACTAGATAGTTTGCAAAAAAATTCTATTCAGACAAGCTGGACAAGTGACCTATGAAAACACTTTTCATTACCAAATTCCCTGAATCTAAACCACATAATACTTTTGCTATGCTTTGCCATTGGTATCCCTTAGAAAATATATCTTTTTTTTGTGAACTTGGCCAATCATAGCAAATAAGTTCTCTTTGCTTCTCTTCCTGCACTCCCATCTTACAATGTAGCTGATTCACATGTAAATAAAATATTCCCAGCTACAATTGCTACTGGTGTCTGTTCATTCATTTGCAGATTTTTATGACTTTAGTGGCCATTTTCTTACCTTACCTGGGCATGAGGAAAGCTGTGTAAATTGCCTCCAGTTGATGAAATGCAGTGAAAACATGAAGGACCAACAGAAAGACTAGCTTACAACTACTCTGGAAAAGACAGCTACCTTACTTTTGTATTGAAAAATGTATATGCCTATAGTCCATAAAATGGATTATTTAACCTGCTCTTGAACTTTCCAAAAGTGTTCCCACACCAAGCATCCATATGTGAAGGATTCTGGTTGCTTCATATTTGAATTCCTGAGCTTAAGCTTTAGTCTTTTGGGACAAGTGGGCACAAGCCCAAGAGCCTGGCATTTTATCCCTCTTCCCACATCCAGATGAAAGCAACTGGGACTCCAGTCTTGCCCTGGAGACTCTTAACTGTTCTGCATACATGAAAAAGTGAGTTCCAAAAAACAAGCTAATAGAAATAAGCTATTTTGCCAACCATGCACAAGAGTTTTGTGCACAGTCAGCTGTGTGGTGTGGGTGCATGCCTGCCTACAGAAATGTGAGCTTGAGAGTTGTAGACCTCTCTAAGGTAAAAAGGAAGAGTTAAACAAGAAATGCTTTCCAGACCTCATAGTTTTTTTCATAATCATAATGCAGTTGGCTTCTCTGGAGAAACGGAACTATTTGCTTCTTTCTCCTCAATGGTTAAAACTACATTTCTTGGGAAAGACTAATAAAGCGAACAATAGAACCCTGGAGCCTGCAGAGCTTGGGTCCAGTTTGTACAAAGAGAAAACAACAACAACAACAACAACAACAAAAAAAAAAAAAAAAAAAAAAAAGGCTCTCTTCTTAAATTTTGCCACAATAATCTCATGCCTAGAACCACAGAAGGATGTCCACACATAGCTTGGCCATTAATTACAATTTTTGCATCCCTTTGGTTGTATTTTCTGATGACAACAGCAACTAGAGAAAATCAGAACAGAGAGTTGGGGATCATTCTGAGTAACTTTTTGCTTTCCCTGCCTTGTCTCAGGGGGTGGCAGCTCCTGGACTATTTCTGCAATTTCCTGAACATTTTCCATGAAGTGCTGACTTGCAGTCTGCAGTCTGTATCACTCAGAGCAATATACAGCATCACAAAGGATCAAATCCCATAGCAGAATCCAGCCAATCTGGATTTACAACTTGTCAGCAGTAATCCACTGTAAGCAAGGTGACAGAGTACCAAAGATCAGCATGGCTGGATGGTTGGCACATGTGTCCCACATTTTTGGGGGCACATGTATGACTGTGTGTTACATTAATATGCTCTGACTTAGTCTTACTGTGAAGAACTATCAGCCTCCTTCAATAAATTCGTTGTGGTTGAGTGCTCACAGATTATCTGTAGGAGTGCAAATACAGCTGTTTGTTAGACATGAGACATTAATTTAACTCTCTGTATTGTCAAATACATTATTAGCTAATTTATGGCAGGAGAATCTTTACCTCCAGTATATGTGATGAACCTCATTTGAACCTATTTTGCACCTATTCTTGCTTGCTCTGGGTAATGAGTAGTGATGTGTATGAGCTAGAAAGAACTGCTTCAGTTTCATAAATATAATGAGCTTCCAAGAGTGGCAATTCAAAAAAGAAATATGCATAAATTAATTTCTAATTTCTTACTGGTAAATGCAATGTATTTTGTGTTGATTAACAAAGACACAATGCCCATGAAATCCTACAAAACCATTTCTTTTCCCCATCATGTTTCAGAAGATAAATTTGCTTTAATACTTAGTTTTAGAAATAACTCAAAATGAGACATGACAGTCCTAGAAATCCTAAAGCACCAAATATGAATTTCTCCAAAGGGATTTGATCTCAGTTTCACATTCAGCATTTCTGCTTACTGGTTTATTTGGAGCATATAAAAGTATTAATTTATTGCTGCATTTAACATGGAGAGTGGTGAGTAGCTGGATTTTGAACCAACTTGTCATTGCTGAAAATGTCAGGGCCACTTCTTCAATAGTAATTGAAATTTTTAATTAATCAATGATAGATATATATATCTATATATCTATATATCGATATATCTATATATCTATATATCTATATATCTATATATAATATATATATATATATATATATATATATATATATATATATATATATATATATATAAAAGCAGTCAAAGAAAAGCATACTTTATGTCAATGAAACAGTGCATAACATCATCTTCTTAGGAGGACAGAAATTATCACTTTTAAAGAAATACTCTGATTTTTCAGGTTTAAATCAAAGTGTGAGAAGCCATATGTTTCCTGTTCCACTTAGAGGCCACAGGATATAGTAACATACTCCAGCCTCACAGGTAGGGAAAGATTCAGATCACATGGAAGGAGGCCAGGAAGAAGCAATGAGAATTGCAAGGAACTCAGAACCCATGGGATGTCAGAAAACACTGGTAGTCAGTCAGTGGTGGTCAAAAGCAACTGTTAAAGGAAACTAAGCAGGAAAAAGATGGTAAGAGTCTGGCTACTTATAAAGAAGTGAAAAGCATATTTTCATGTCCACTGAAGATAAAGGAAAAAATTATTTCAAGTAAGAAAGACTTAGGTTTGGATTTCAGGTAAAAAAATTTCTAGTGATACAAGTAATGAAACACCAGAATACATTGCCAAGAGAAGCTGTTGAATTTCAAGTCAAGTCAAGATTTTTAGAAATGTATTGAGAAGATGCTTTCATATATGCATAGTTATTCCCATCAGAAAGGTGGAAGGTGTTCTGAAACACAGGATCCTATGATGAAGTCTATTTTCTTTGCTTCTGTTAAGGCTATTTTTTCTATGGTCTGGGAGTAAACTTACCAGCATTAGACCTGAAGGTGTTGGAAACAAAAGAAAAAAAACTTACTTTTCTCACATTTTCGTTCTTCCCCTTTTTGTTTGTTCCTTCTGGATCCATTGAAAAGGGAATGGGTTTTGTCTCATTGCTAGACTAACCTTCTGTAATCTTTCTTCCACATCTGTGCAAAAGCTACTCTCTTTTTCTTGTGTGTTTCCAGAATACATCCCTGCAAAGTTACATCCTTGTTTGATTGCACATTGGAATCACCCAATTATCAATGACAGAAACAATCCTATTCCTGCCGAAAATATCAAGATTTGTTCCCAGCCTCTGATCCTCAAATAAGCAGAAGCAAAACTTTTATTATACACAGTTTTGGTCACCATGAACTTTACAGTGAAAAAGAATTCTCAGTCACTAAACTGCTGTGAGATTTTTTAAGAACCAGGCCTATACAAAAGTTACTTGCTGTTCTTCCAAAAGGGTCCAGAAGTTTTGTTACACATTTAAGTAGCAGTAGGACTACCTCATTGTACTGGGAGGACGTTATTTACCCTCCTTTTTTTCTTTTTTCTTTTTTTTTTTTTTCACTTTGCATGACAGTTCTCATAGAATACTCAATAATGCCAGCAGGATTTAAAACTGAATTCAGAATTATTTCAATTACCTTAAATGTTTTACTTTATTTCAAACTAAATGCATAAATGGGATCTGTTCAAACATGCCTAGCAGGAGGCATTTAAATGCCTCATGCAGATAGGCTGTTCCCTGCTTCCTTGTTTGGTTTGGTTTTCCCTTTCTTGTTTAAAAAAATCCAGTAGTGAATGAATGAAACATAATTATGCAAATATGCTAAATCCAGTTGACAGGCAGGACGCAGGCAATGCTAAAGCAAAACTGGTAAGCTGAGGGCAACATCTACATTTCATTATTTATTAGGGGACAGATATGAAAAGGCATTTGAGCACACAGAGAGACAGCCAGTCAGTTTTACAAAAAACACCTCAGTGAATGAGGTGCGTTATTCCTGTACAGTTTTACTAGTGGCAATGTGGGGAAATTAGTGGGGGGAAATTAGTGAGCAGTGGTCCTCCAAATTAATCTACTTTATGAGTCAGCAATCTTATGTGTTTCTCTGAATGCAAATCCCAAGTGCAAAACAAGTGTCATGCATACATCTACACTCTCATTTTTTTTAAATTTACTGTATGCTGTATGTAAGAAAAGAACATTTTGTCCAGTATATAGAAACTCTGCTAGTGACAGTTTTACCCGTTCATATTGAAATGCTGTAGGAAATTATGGATCATGAGCTATAATTTCAGTGGTAAACCCAAAAGTTATTTCCAAGTCACTGCAAAGGTGTGTCATAAATCTGGTCAAAGAGAACATGACAAAGAACTTACATAGTTAGCATTTTTCTCCTGTAAGGAACTGAAAAAAATCTGGGGGAAAAAAAAAAAAAGCAATGGCACTATTCTTTCTATGTGCAATTTATGAAAGTCATTGCTTCTGACACAGCTACTTACAGACACTGATCTTTGTAAAGGAATAAGGATGCAAACTTTCGTATGTTGAGGTAAATTGGCTGTTATGAATGAATGGAGTGGAGGATTCCAAACAAAATAAACCCGAAATTTGCCAGTTTTAGCAGCTTGCTATAAAACTCACACAACAAATTTGTTTTGGGTCTAATCTATTGAACAGTCACATTACTGAGTTGGACAATGAATTATGGAGTACGCATAAAACTGGCAGATGGCATCTTTCTAGGAGAGATTCCAAGCACATGGGAGGACAAGATCAGTACTCACAGTGATCCCAGAAATGTTGCTGAAATACTCCAAAACCAACAATATGAAATTCTAAGGAATACTATGTTTGGGAAGGACGAAACCCAACAGAAAATGTGAAATGACTGAACAGAAAAATACCTAGCAGCAATGATGAGTTAAAATATCTTAATATGTTTGAACATTATATCAAGTAAAAAGACCGGTGTCATTCTGGAGTGTGCTAGGTGCCATAATTTAGAGACGGAGGTCTTTATTCTGACCTATGCAGCAATAACAGGACTTCAGCTAAAATATGTGGTCAGGTTTTGAGCATGGCATTTTAAGAAATGATGGAGTCTAAATAGAGTGTGGGCCAAGAGCATAAATCTTTTAAAAATGTGACAGAAGGTTGAAAGAAATGGGTTTGTTTAGTTTTGAGAAGAATGAGGAGCAATTCAGTAATTATCAAATATATAAAAAGGTTTTATAACGAGCATGGTCATCAGTTACTCTCCATGTTCACCCAATGTAGAAAAGAAATCACAGCCCTAATTTTTCTAAAGGGAGAAGAAGATGAGATTAGATTAGATTAGACATGAAAAAAACCCTTTCCATCTGCAAAGGCTTTTAAGGACTGAAAGAGGCTGCCTATGGATCTTCTTTATTTCATAATTGAAGACCTCTGTGAACAGATTAGAGAAAAATCAGATGGTCTGAGAATATTTGACAATCAAAGCAGGAAGAGCTTAGTTTTAAAGATGATTTTCATTCCTGCATTTCTATGGTGCTACTGCTAAAGCCCCTAGAAATTAATATTCTTAAATTACTCGAAATCCAGATTTCCTTTTTTAAGTAACTTTTTAAGTAACATTTATAGAAAAGATTTAATGCATTCAGAAATTCATATTGATCATGTCAATTGCAGATAGTCCCTTTGGGATTTACATTCCAGTGTGGAAGGCTTCATTAAAACAAGCAAACAAAATCTGGATAAACTCTTTTTACTTGTCTCAGAAAATGCAGGGAGAGTTTATATCTCTTTGAAATAAAAGGCATGCTTTGTATTGGTTACAAGAGAGAATACTGTGTTCAGGATTGGGATTTATTATGCTTCTTCCTCGAGAAGTGCACTTGGATCAGCAGATTTGCAAAAAGTGCAAGGCAAATTTAATAGGCTACTTATTAAGTTCATAAAACATGGTGTCTACATCAATTGTATGTTTATTTAAAATATTATGATACACAGGTGTAATGCTATATTTTTTTGTGTTTTGGGAATGTAGAGTTCTCAGAGGTTTTTCTAAAGGTACTGTGTATAAACTAGCCACTAAAGTGTTATATCCTCTTAAACTCAAGCAGTGGAATAGCATTTTTAGCTAATAAGCTTAAACTTGTGCTCTTTGGGCTTGCCAGTGCCAAAAATCCTGTTAAAAAAGTAGCCTTATCTGAACCTTAAGTCATGACAGTCAGATTGCAAAGATTAACATGTCTGTAATCTACATGCAAGTCATTTGATTTGAAAACAGTAGGACTTGCAGAAGGAAACTTTTCCCAGGTGCCAATGTACTTTAACTAGACGTTAGTAAGTAATGTTGTAAATATTAAAATTACACACATTTCAAAGGGAGTCAAATAGCCATTCCCTTTAACCCTCTGCCAAGTTTAATTCTTCCTAAAATTACAGAGTGGCTGTTCTTCAGACATTGTAGCGATTTGCCATACAGATAACCAATATGCACTTAGTAACTGCAGCACCATGCAGATCCATGGCAAAAAATACAGCAGCCTGCTCAAAATTAGGTTTTATGTTTATGGCTTTCTAAGATCAAGAGCTGCCTCTTCCTCCTGTCTGACTGTCTTTCCCTTCTCATACCTGCTGCATTCAGATCACTTTTACAATAATGACGTTCTCATTTTGAGCATGTGCTTGAGACCTTACTTATACCTTATAGGCTAATGATTGGCTTTACCCTGCCGAACATGAAGGTGTCAGTAGGTATTAATAATACTGTGAAAGAGATAACAGTATTTCCATAAATTGACCTTCTTGATGATGACTTCACCCCATTTTCTTCAGTTCATTTTAATGACTTGAAGAGTGTTCAGTGATGAAACCATTCCCAAGCATAAATTATTCACTACAGGAAAAAAGTAGTAGTTCCATTTTGCAATTTCCATCAGTGGCCGAACCTCTGTAGGTGAATTGTCTGCAGAGGCAGAACAATTCTTCTGACCTCGTAAACTTATTCACACCCTTTTTTAAAACAAGACAGCAATAAAAAAATTGAATAAGGAGAAAAAACATTTTCTTCAAAACAAGTGTTGATCCATCCATTCGTGCTCTTAAAAATGTGTGTGCATATATACATATAGCATGTAGAAGAAAAAAACATCTTTTAAAATACATTTACTCTAGGTTATTAACAAAGAACTTCATTTAAAAGATACAAATCAAAGAGCTGGACTAGAACCAACATGACCATAAATATTTTAAATGCTTGACATTACATACCAGACACAAATAAACAGAGAAGCAAATTATAGCTAATATTTCTAAAGATAAAAATATTTACCATCTGCATGTTAATATTTGCATATTCAGTATGAGCTTTGTAGCTGTATTTCTGAAATGGTGATTTTCCTATTATCTCTCTGTTGCTTATTATATCACACTACCACATTCACCTAGAATTCGATGCAGAGAAAAAATTCTCTGCCTTTTTTCAGCGAGAGTTTTCCAGGTGGGATTTACAGTATCTGCTGTCCTTCCCTGGTGTTTTTCCTGATCTGTTTCCTTGGCATCTTGCATCTGCTGGAGGTGGTGGGGTAGAGGCAGCCTGCTGCTGGACCGCAGTGTCTGCTGCTGTCTGAGAGAAGTGTGCTTAGAAATGAGTTGTAAATTCTCAGCCATATCATAAGAATGGGCACCATACAGGGAAGCCTTTTTGGAGCTCCAGAATGCCTGCTTTATGATTTATATATTTTTTTAATACACATCACAGCCATAACAGACTGAAAGTATGAACTTTTGGGGTACAAGGTCTGTTTCAGCTTATACACTGTCATGAATGGAAACTACTCCTGAATTTATGCTGTGCATAAAGTCAGAGAGCAGAGATTTCATTCCATCAGCACAATTTGGTCATATGATAACAGGCCTGTAGAGGATGGAAATTCTGCAGAGATTTTTGCAAATTACTTTCCCACTTAGTCACATTAAAACACCAAAATATTTCCTTTCCTTTTACAATAAATATTTCCTTTCAAATATATCCCTTTCCCTGATGCTATTGAGAGAATAATTTTTAAGCCACAAGTCAGAAGGTAGGATAGGAGGAAATAAAAGGAAAGCTGTTGTATATATGCATCATAATCTTCTGATATTCAAAGGAATATAATCTTATATTAGGAACTACCTGGCTGTTCCAAGAGGTCTCAAATTATGAAGATCTAAATCAAACCTGGTAGACCATCATATTTTAGCAATTTGATGGATTTTCTCTTGCCTTTTACCCTTATTACTGTGTAACGGCACAGAAGTTGTAATTCCTGAAAAGTCCCAGAATGGTAAATGCTGCTCAGATCTGGGCACTTGCTGGTTTCTCCGCTTTGAAAGGTAATTGAATGGGAACAAGTACAAGTGCAATTGAATATGTAGGCTAGAGGCACTAAGTTGCAGCCTCAAAGAGGTCATGCAGAAATGAATTTTTAAAAAGGACTATAAAATTGCATCTAAGATAGATGGGGTGCAAAAGCAATATTTAAATGAAATTGTTATGGATATAAGTCACTTGCCAGGCATTCTAACTATTTCCAACATAAAATATGTTTTCACTTCATATATAAAACATTGTTATTATTCACATCCTGTGTCATGTTAACATATTAAAACTTAAATGTTTAATGCATATATTAAAATTTTGTGTCATCATTAACACCACTGATGAATACCCTTAACAAAAATAATGGAAAAGATATGTCAAGGCAGATAATTTTTACAATTAGAATAAAAATATGTAACTTAAAGTGTGATAAGATAGAAAAGCTTAATTCAAAGTTTCACAATCCCCTCTCCTTGCTCATGGGAATCCAACTGCCATTTGTTTTCCTATTAAATGACATTTCAAATACTTTATTATAAACATAAATCACATCTCCTTTTGAGAAGGCAAATGACAAACTAAATTTAAGATCTGACTTGCATTCCTATGCTCTACCCAGGACTAAATAGATGAGCAGTTGCTATATAGATTGTATTTGATGGATAAACAAAGAGAGGCAGTAGGTTATGGAAAACATGTCACTTGGAACTGACATCTGCCCTCATAATTTGTGAGTGTCTTACCCTGCCGTGTCACCTCTGCAGACATCAGTTCTCCGTCCTGGTTCACAACATCCAGGGGAAGAGATTTACTCTTTTTTAAAGTCAAACTGCTTCCTGTAAAAGACATACCTTCCCCTAATGTGGGACATTCTCTCCTGTGTGGTCAGGTAGCCAGGGAGAAATGCCCTCAGTACAGGGGATGAGGTGTGCAGAACAGGAGAGCAGGAGAGCAGGAGAGCGTTGGCAGGGAGGTGGGGTCAGGGGAAGCGTGCTCAGGCTGCCCTTTGTGGGGATGCCATAGTCTGGGTGAGACTACTCCAGCCAGCAAGGTGCCACCAGCATGGTCCCAGCTTTATGGTCACTGGATGTGTTAAATGGAACCTTACAGAGAGATTTTTTCCATCAGCAATGATTTCCTTCCCTGGACATGCAGGAGGTGTTGGTGCTGGCAATCCATCAACACTTCTCACATAGACACACACAGGGCGAGTACATGCACGGGTGTACATGCACCTCTTTGACCAGCAGGGTGATAAATCTGGGCTAGATATTTTATATAGAGACATGGTTAGGTTTGTCTGTACCAAATCTAGAGATACCCTTGGACCCCACTGAATTCGCCTGAATTAATGAACCAAGGGGTTCACTAATTAACGTTCACACTTTACAAGTGGAGAAAGGAAATAAATTATCTTAATGAAATTACTGAAAACTACAAGATGCAACACACTAAAGTGGAAATCTCTAACATTTACATCAGATCATTTCTAGCTGTTACAGTTTTATTACCATTTTTATAAAGATCAGGTGTTTGGGTACGTTTTTCCTAAAAACACATTCTTACAATTAAGTGGTTAAAAGATTATTTCCTCTTTCATTTAAATATCATGCACTTATTCATCATACAGCTGTAGAGAAAAATTTAAGTATTTGACTCTTCAGGGTCCACAATTGAAAAGACAAGCAAATAAACCTTTGTTGTTTTTTTTTCTTCAGTAAACTTCTGGGGTTGTAATGTCACCCAACTCAAGATTGCTGAAAGCTGGATATTGGCAGCATCAATGCTCTTATTCTGCAACACATATTGTCAGCACATATTTGGAATGACCTCCGTAATTCATTCATGAGTTACACATTCAAACATATACTGAAAAAATCCTTTACCGTCTCATTCATTTTTATTTGGGTGATGTGTATTTATAATGTGCAATGAAGTAACATAATCCTCTCTCATACTCTAGTATGCTTTTGATTTTCACCTGTTATTGTCAGTGACAAAATTAGTTTAGCCTGATTATTAGCCAAATTAATTGTAGTGGGGAAGAGAGTGTCCCAAAAGAATACCAAGAATAAACTTAATTTCCCTCTCTTTTTTTGTGATGCAAATCAGTAAATGAGTTTAGATATTTTCTTTCTATCTAGTATTTCTCTGTTTTCCACTAGCACAAAATTATTTAGGAATATTTTTAAATTTTTTTTTTCAGATAGACAGATTAATCACATTTATTTTCAGAGAGAAAGAGCAAGAGGGCTTTGTAGAGTTTTAAAAATTCCTGTGCATAACTCTCACTTTTAAAAACCTATCTCTAAATATATTTTAATGTTTCCTCTGTCACTTAAAGACCTTTTTCAGTTGGATCTTTATTAGAAAACTTAAGCCTTTGTTTTGTTTTAGGTTTTAGGAACATCAGAAATATTAAATTTGTCTTTTTTAGTTTGGATTAAAAATAGGTTTTTTAAGTCAGCTAATCTGATGTGGATATTAATCATACTTTAAAAAAATCTATGGGGACAACTAATCATGAAATATGTGGGTTTTTCCTCATATTTTCTAGGATCAGTTGACTTAATGTTAGTCTATCTAAATTTAAAAAAAATTAAAAAAGCATTTTTCAAATGATCACAGGCTGAAAGAAGTTTTGAAGGAAGATTGTTTCTGAAATAATTCCATGACATAGAAAAGATCCACCAACAGGCAAGAAAAAAGGAATATTCAGTTCTAATAACTAATGATAAAATTGCCAGGAAATTTTTAAAACACTCTGACATGTAGCAGAATACATCAGATTCAGGTGAATCTGATAAATACATAGAATAAGAATTATAAGACTCGTAACCTTATTAACTGTTAAACGTGTCATTTTCTGACACTGAAATAATTAAAGGAAAATAAAAAAGGGCTACTTTCTATAAAAAACTTCTACATATTTAACTATCAATGTTTTATTGGTTAGGCATAAATCACTAGTCATAAAAAAGAAAATTTTCAGAAAATATATCCTTATTCTTTAAATACAAGGATTACAACTATAACAAATTCTCTGAAATTAAGTTAAATTGAAATTATCTTTTACCTTCTAATATGTCTGAAAAGGCTCATCTGAAATATAATGTAAATGTCAAAAAAGGGGAAAATAATGCCTGAGAAGTTATAGCAGACCTATAAGCATTCTTATAAAAATAAATGCAGAAAATTTGACTATAACTTCCATCTAAGTAATACGTGTTTTGGAAATTAAAAACTTTCATTAAAATGCTGAATTAAAAAAAAAAAAGGCAAACCCAAAAACAGGACCGAGCTTATAATTATGATATCATCATCATGAAATTCGGGGGAACATATCAGGAAAAAATTTAACCATTATACAATTTCCCATACTCATGCTTATTTAGCATAAAAATACCCTTCCTTTTTGAAACGTTGTAGGTGTACATCATGGATTACTGAATAAAAATGCATATGCATGAAGGTGTAGTGCAATTTCAACTTCACAATGTTTTGTCCTGAGATGCTAATAGGGTAGCTTTAAAAAATCAGGCAACATTTGACTATAAATATTTTTATGGAACATGCATATACTGCAGCAAATAATATTCTAAAAGGCTTTTCAAAGGATCATAAGGGAGATACCATCACCATATTTTATTGAATTCGGTTATGCATTCCCTTATAGATTATCTTGGAAAATCCCAGTGTACATGATAATACAAATCAAAACAGCTGCTGTTTTATCCATCTCACTATAAACAGAGACCTACTGCAGTCAGTGCTGACTACCAGAGTTGTCAGATTAACACACCGGGGCAATTGAGCAAGAGAGGTGATTTTCTCTTCTCAGCATGCAACTTGATAGTGTTTCACAAATCACTGCTCTGTATCTGTTTTCTGCTGTTGAATCTAAAACCTGCCTTCTGTATTCCTCTGTATATTTCTTCATGGAACCAGGCACACATAAATCATCACTTTACAAATCTCAGCTTCTTAAATACAGCCGTGCATACCTGGCCTGATGACAGCAGCCCTAGCACCTGGCAGCTCCCACTGCTGCCAGCAGCCGCTGAATTATGGACACAGCTTTGGAGTCAGCTCAGGTACGACATGGGCACAGCACCGGCAATTTGGGCAGACAGGGGACTGCTCTGGTGATGACACTGCTAGTGCAAAACGTCCTGGATTACCTGGAATAAGAATGAAGCGCTCATACTTTCTAAAACAGGACAGTTGCACACAGACGGGGCACTGGAAATTATCTGTGCCCCTTCAAATCTCCTGAAACATGCCCTAGGAATTGCTCAGGGTGATATTGGCTGGTGGTGCTAGCATGTCCAAAGCAATGGAAGAGCCCAGACTAACAATTCAGTAATGCAGAGGGTAAGTGTCCAATCCTAAGGAATATTCCCTGGCAGGTTTCAGTACAGCAGCGTGAGTCTGGCTGCAGAAACCACATTTACTTTCCTATCAATAAAGTATTAGAGACAAATCTTTTCTTCAGCAGCCACAGGAGAGTAACACCAGAGAAAAGCATTCAGATAAGACGAAAAACTGTTTCAGTGTTTAATGGTAATAGACAGAGTACCTTGAATATTTTTTCCCAGACACAGTATATTTCACTCACATTTTAGCCCAGTGTTTCTGTGGCAAATCCCAAACCAAACTTCACAGTTTAGTCTCAGAATAAATGAGTGTTTAATTAAAAGTTGCCACTTCTAGGCAAGTTTGGGTTTATTTCTATATTAATATTTAGTCAGTTAATGTGGTGGAAATTAGCATTTACTGGTGGAAGGGTAACACTTAGCTCTAAATACTATCAAAATAGAAAGTAAAAGAGGAAAACTCACACAGCAGTGTTTCTGATTAAATTAAAAACATGATGTGTAGTGATTTCAACTATCCACCAGGTATCAAGGCCAACAGGCTGAGTTTCTCTAAATACACATAAACAGGTGTGGGGAAAAGCCTTTTCACAATCCTGAAGCTTTCTTTTACCAGTTTTCTCACATAGGCTTGGTGTGACTGTTGTTTTGAAAGGCCGAGGTCAAATATGCGGTTTCAGAGTTCAGGTTGTTTTCCCCCTTTCCTGAAGAGCAGCCACTGTCTGTTATTTCCTGCAGGGCACATGTCAAGCCCATTTCAGTGGAGCTGGCTCTCCCCTCTAGAAGGCTTTCCCAGGGAAAGGTAGGCTGACCACCCTCGTGATTATAGTTGCCAATTCCATCGCTTGCAGTGAGGAAATTCAGCTTGACTCAGGGAAGGGGGCCCCCTCCTGATTTCCACAGACAGGGATTGCAGTAGTAAGCAATAAATGAATGGGGGAAGCCGGAGACATTCTGGAATGCCAAGGGGAAAGTACTTTGAGAGTGGTTGAAGAGGGTTGACGGGATGGGTCTGAAGGGACTGTGAGAAAAGGGTCCATGAACATGAAACACGGAGAAAGGGTGTCAGAAAACAGGTAAATGTAGGCTAAAAGAGAGTAAGGGGTCACTAGGCAGAATACAGGATGCAATCTGCACATAGAAAATTATTGCAGTGCTGAGACTCTAAAAATAATCACACTGCAAAACCTCTGATGAACATGAAGTGCTAATG
The DNA here is from genome assembly GCF_028769735.1 of Zonotrichia leucophrys gambelii. Classification (NCBI taxonomy): domain Eukaryota; kingdom Metazoa; phylum Chordata; class Aves; order Passeriformes; family Passerellidae; genus Zonotrichia; species Zonotrichia leucophrys. Next base: position 66,712,032 of record NC_088171.1, read on the forward strand.
TATATGAATTGCTGGTATGTACGTATGTATGCATTCTTGTAAAATATATTTATTATTGCAATATCAGTAGGTAATACATATTCACTATATAATACATATCTATTTATATATATTTTATATATATATGTATATAAAATGATTTTCAGGGTTTGATCTGTTAGGGGTGTTTCCGTGCAGTAGAGCTGGTACACGTTTCCTCCAATGCACACTGAACAAGAAGAAAAGAAACTTCACTCTTTTAAAGGGTCAGAAGACAAAAACAATTTTTTAAAAAATGGACCAACAGTGAGATTAAGAAAGTATTTCTGTCTCTAACACAAATAGAAATTGAAGGCAGTTCTGAGGATCTTGCAGATTAACAGGAAAACAAGACACCACTAGCTTAAAAAAGTTACCCAGTCTGGGGACCAGGCAGCCATTTCACCTGCCAGTATAACTGGATATGGTATTAGAAGCTTTTTCACATGCAGGAGTGTGAGCTGTCCAGAGACCTCAAAATGTAAAATGCAATGCAGTGTTGTAGCCATTTTCCTTGTGCCCATAAACATTTCATCCAGTTGTCTACCTGTGTACAGGGTTATAACCACATACAACATATAATAGCTAGCTTAATGCCTGCTGAGCTTAAATACACACATATTTACAAGGTATTTATTGAGGGAGCTACTGCCTCTTAATCTCCTTTTTGCATTTCAATAAAATCAGCCTTTCTGAAGAAGCTAATTAGAGCCTCTCTGTATCTCATAAATCTCACCCATCTTGCGCCAATAAAAAACTGGATTACAACTTGCTTTTAGATTGCACTGACCAGGAAGACCTGGAGAACGTTCCCTCACCCAACATCATTTCAATTCATCTTTATTTTACTTTGCTAGAAAGTGCGTCTTTGTAACTCGCGGTGCTGGGTGAAGTGCCCTGCTGTGACATGAGACGTCAGGTTCTGTCAGTCACATCAACTGATGTGATGTGACGGAGCCTAATGTGATGGGACCAATGCCCTGCTGAATGTCTACTGTGTCACTGCAGTATTCAGGGGCTGGTTCCTCTGAGAAGAAATGCAGTGAAGGAAGCCAGGCTTCCCACAGCTGACGAAGCCAAATGATTTTGTAAATGAAAATGCAATAAGGTGTTTGCTGCATAGGCAGGCACAAGTAGCATATTTGGTGTGTTTTGGTTTTCTATTTGTTTGCAATGGCAAACAAATGATATCCAGTCGTGAATTTTGCCTAAGTTTTCTGTCCTTCTGTAAAGCTCTGACTAGTGTCTATCTGAGGGCAGGACTGGAGTGCTCCCTCTTGGAGTGCTGCTCTGTTTGGGACAAATGCTGTTTCTGGAAGACCCATCCACCTGATGGGTGCCACAATGCAAATTTGAAGGTCTCCTCCTGCAGTCCCTCCATGTTCAGAGCCAACAACCACTGCTTTTGCTAGCAGATTTTTCACACCAATCCTACCCTATGCCCCTCATCCTCAGCAACAAAACATCTTGAGGCAGCTTGTCCTAGTGGCAGCTCCTCTTAGAATGCAAACTAGTCTCTGAAAAAGCACCATAAAGTTTACTCAGATCTTAAAAATGTTTTCAGAATACTTCCAAGGAAATAAACCCAGTAATCACTCATTAAGACATCACACTTAGCAGAGATGTTGACTTTTAAAGATAGAGCTTTCTCTACTCATTTGGCAGTGACAACCCTCAGATCTCTGTACCTTCTTATTAGCAGTCCTTCCATGTGAGACAGCCGCAGGAACTGGTGAAGCCTATAAAAGAAAGCAAGTCAGTCCTGTCCTCGTCATCTGCCAGTAATAGCTCCCAGTGAAACTGGATGGACAATGGGAGTAAATTATCTCTTTCTCAAGTCAGCTCCAGGTGAGAGTTCTAGCAAGAATTTTTATATATTTTGGCTAAGTGCTTCAGTCAGTGAAATGCTGGCCATCCCAACCCTGCACTATCACTAGTTTCACCATAGTGATCTTAAACAATTGCTCTGACACTAAACAGCTATTTCATTTTAAGATCAAGCCAATTTCACAAAAATTTTTCAAAATCACTTTACATGGGTCACCTTGATCACAGAGAAATTGCTGATTAGCTTTTTATTCTAACCACCTTAGTTTCTGTACATACTGGTTATGGTAGAAATGCCCCCCTGTTCATTAATTCTCATTATGGAGTAATCCAATAAATAGCATGCAGCAGTGTTGCAGGAACAGGGAAGCCCCTTTGGGTTATATATGAATATGGATGAAACAATGGAAATGTCCAAGAAGGATGGTATAGATCTTCTGGCACAATTTCTTAGCAACACGTCAGTCATGTTGCTATTATAGAAAAGCTTATTTAAAAAGAAATAGCAAATAAACCCAGCTCAACCAAACCTATCAAATTTTATGCAGCTAAATAATCAATTTATTCTCCTACTCCATTTAAGAGTCTCCCAAGTATTGTATGTTCCATCACTGGAACTTCTTTGTTTTTATTTTACATTGGAAATTACTGACTTTGAGAAAAGTGGACCAAGCACATCAAAAGGAAAAATAAGCCAAAAAGCTTGCTTTTGAGGAAGTCATTACTGGGATTTTTTTTTTTTGCTAATACAAAATGTGTTATCTTGGTAGAAAACAGAAAAAGAGCTGGGTGGTAGAGCACAGAGAGAGAGAGACAGAGAGCAAATCTAAGAACTGGAGTTTAAAAGGGACTTGGAATGTATTCATTTCAGTGAGCAGAATTCACAAAGCCAAGGTCTACATACAAAAAAGACAGAGGAAGTGTGTCTCAACAGTCCCAACACTGAGTAGCAGAGGGGTTATCAAAATGAACTCCTACCAAATGGGATTGATGGAACACAAGAACAACACCCTCTCCACTGCCATACAAAGCTGCCAACCCACAGCATTGAGTCAAGCAGGTTTTTGAAAACTCTTACTTTAAGCCAAGGTATGGTTTCTGGTACTTAAAAGTATAAAACAGTCTCTTGAATGTAGATGACTGTCTCATTCCTCATGATGGGAAGATGAGCTGGCAGAAATATTCCTCCTGGGAACTAAGTTCAAACACTTTCAAACTGGGTGCATGGCTCAGGTTTCCCAGTCTTGTGCAAAAACTCCAACCCGCTAATCATCTGCTGTTTTCTAAAAGGCAGACTTTCCTTTTTGACTGCACCACACCCCTTCCCCCTCAGGCTTCACACCGTGTCTCTGACTGACAGTGACTGTGCACTGGGGTAATGACAGTGCTGCTGGGTGCACTCCTACCTCCCCAGGCCCATCACATCTGAGGTTCAGCTGTAGGAATGGCAAGGCTGCAAAGCCCTACAAAGCCCTGCCCTGCTCTGTCCAACTACGATAAGGGCAACCCTGCATGCATGTGGTAACATCACTTCAAGGCTATAAATAAGCTTTGTGGTGTAAACAGAGGTTCCTGGATAGGCTCTCCTACACTAAATAGTTAGGCAATGTAATTGTTATTTGTTTTTTAATCGTTCCCTTTGATTTAGTTGCATATATGCACCCTAGGGTGCATTTTAATTACCAAACTACTACTTTGGATCCTGGCTAAGTACTTCCTCAAAGAAGTGAGTCCTGAAATTCAGGAAAAGGTGAGTTCCTCATGCTGGACAGTGGCCCACAGTTTAAAATCCAGGATTTACAAGGTACAAGTAAAATTCTCTTATTCATGGCATAAGTGGAGAGAGTGGATGGAAAGGAGGTTAAGAGGGTGACATCTACCTATTTTATCCTTACACATTAATGTGCACAGATGGGTGTGGTGGCCATGTTCCAGCTCAATTTCAGGGGCAATCATGGTGCACTGTGTCCCACCTGCATTTCTACAACAGCTGCTGGAGAGATCAAAGCTTGCAGGCAGGAATTTCCAGGAACCAGCTGTTGGCTGCCAGCACTGCTCCTCTGGGATTTGGGACTGGTAGAAGCTGGCATCACAGCTGTGTGCTCTAGTACTCCACCACTGGATGGGGAGATGGCAATCCTGTATGAAGAATGTTGTCAGAGCATCATCTGTCTGACTCCAGAGGAGAAGGAAATATTTCTGTTGTAGACATGGTCTCTGACAGGGTTCAATGAAATCACTGCCATCTGTGATGGCTGAAAAAGCTTTGGGAGTTGTCCAGGAGGGTCACTGGACAGAATGGCTGTGCCTTGGAAAGGAGATGACTTGCATGATCTAATAGGCATTCTCCACCTCCAGTATTTATATTTCCATGATTATTGGTAAGGAATGAGGTAGAGAAAGACACAGCAGTTGATGGATTAGGATCCTACTTAATTTTCATTAGGTGTCTCTTCAGATGGAAAATGAGACCTTATAACCTTCTAGCAAGCTCCCTGCTAGAATCTGCACTGTGGATTCTGTAAAAATGAGGCTGTTTAGATGCTGCTTATTCACCCTTTGTGCAAGTGGCTGTTAAATGGTGCTGTTATATCTAATAGTTAGGCACTTGGATTCTGCTTGTGCAGAGACAGCAGCAGCCCCAGTGGGACAGGCAGTACTGCAGAGAGCAGTGAAGATGCTTCTGTCATGGCATCTTCGTCAGTCTTTGCTCAGAGCAGGATAGCAATTATAAACATAGACTCTGAGTGGCAAATATGAATATTAAAGGGCCAGATACATTTGTAAGGGAGAAGAAGATTCCATAGCTTGATTAGTCTTAGGACCATCTCAGATAATTTTTTTTTTCTTTCTATGATTACTCCTAGGACACTTGACTCTTCATTACACACAGCATAAGAAACTCAGGTCTTGCTATGATATCCATTCATTTTGTGTAGCTTTTCCTTGCCTCTTTCTGCTTCTGACTCCTCCTTTGGTTTACATCTTGGAGGAATATCATGTAATAATAGAATAAAACTTTATTTAATCTTTCTGCGTGCATATAGGTCCCAAAAGCTTGGAGGAACAGCAGAAAATATTATTTTGTCTGGGACTTTTAACAGGCACAAGAAAAAGTGACAGCAATTGTACTTGAAGTGTGGACATTGTACATAAAATAATTACATCTCATGGCTTTTTCTTTTGGGGAAAAGAAATGCCATTATAAAAGTAGTTTCCATGGGGTGAGATTTTCAAAAGTGCCAAGCATACACAATTGGGACCAGATTTCTAGAAGGCTTTAGCTCTGGCATAGAAATAAGTGGCCAGATGTCCAAAGAGCTCTAAACACTAGATTGTAAGCATTTATAAAAATCTGGCCTGTATTTAAGAGCATAAATGGGAGCTGAGCTATTTGGAAAAAAATCTCACCTCCATGCTGGGTGTTGAGCTGGCTGGGAAAAAAAAAAGTCTTGGTCTAAGGCTGTTTTGTTGGGGGGATTGTTTTTTGTTTTGTGGGGTTTTTTGGTCTTGTTTTGTTTAGAGATTTTTTTTTCTGTTGTTTGTAAAGAGGACTGGTCTTGCATGTCATTAAGTTGTTTACTGGTTTTGTGGAGGATTTTGCTTCTAAGCACATATTTCAGTTTGTCCATCCAAACAGTCCAGTTGCCTTTAAGCAATATTGATGTACTTAAAACTAAGCATGTCTTTTGTTGGGCTGGAAATTGAATTTATTTTTTTTTAATACTTCCCTGTTTAACTGTGAAATGTACACTATCTTTACATGCATGGAGGAGGTGAGACTGAATGGGGACCAGTCCCAGAAAAGCAAAGCTTATCTCAGTGTTTGTGGCTGTGTAACTCTGCTTGTGTCTTGGGAATAAGATCTAAATATTACAGTTGAGCCAGAAATAAAGACATTTGAGACAATTTTTTTTTTTTTGTTAAATATTGATGACATTACTTCTGGAGCTGTGCAGGAAGAGTTGAGTAGGCTAGAAATGTGCTGGAGGCTTGATGATATTGTGATTCTGTGAAAATGCACCTATACCAAAAGAAACAGGATACTTTTATCCCCCTCCAAAAAAATTACTGAGGTTGTAAAGTTTTTTCAAGAGATTTATTCTAAAGAGCAGTGAAAATGGCGCCCTCCATTCCCTCTGAAGCCTGAGTGTTGGTTAGAGCATTGAAGGGTAAGGCAATATATCTTTTATTTCTTTTAGAGGAATATATATCTACTTTAGATATCAATTCAGCTTTGGAGAATAATTTAGTCATACTTGTAAATGGCATTCCAACAAAAAAGGTCATCAGATTTGACAGCATTGCATTGATTTATGGAAAACTAAGGCTGTCTTTCTGATGTTAAAAATTTTAACCCTCTTCCAGCAACTACTGATTCTAGGAATCTGGTACAAATTTCTATGAAGGTAGGAGGAGATAGGAACACAGAACTACCTACACAACAAGCAGTTCTTTCAGAATATCCCAGCAAACTTACTTTGAATATTGCATCCTCTATATAAACCTAAAACACCTATCAGATATTGAAAAGGCATGGACAACAGCTCTTGTACAGGATTGAATGGATTGCAGGTCAGGTTGGCTGATGGATGACATAAACACCTCTCATCACTATGCTGGATCAATCTTTACTTAAGTGCTAGATTTATGACTGCTTCTCCCATCCATTTTCAGATTCTGTCATTGTTACTGCTTTGGCTCATGGCCAAATTAAGTTGTTCTACTATAAGTCAATGTTTAGAGCCCCAGGTCCTGGAGTAGAAAGTGATTTCACAACCTCTGCTCTCAATTAAAAGAAAATACAATTTTTGTGAATCAGTGTTTGTCACTGTATAGCATGTACTGCCTTCACATGTTCACTCCCTGTCTCAGGGCTTTCAAAAAATGGGGCACTGCAACATATAACCCTGACTGAAATATTTTCTGGAGGTGACATGGCCTGATATGTAATTCCTAATTCTTCTGATCCCAACTTTTAGGAACAGAAAGAGTAAAGGGACAGGATGAGTAGTTCTGTAACAGGCATTCAATTTAGCTTCACAGCTGAAACCACCACATCTCACAGCCCCCAATATTTTTTGGATGCATTGCAGTGTTGTCCTTCCACAGAAAACCTGAAATTTCATGGGCTGATGAGATTCCAATCCAGCAGAATGCTACTGGGTGTTGAAATGCCACCCAGGCATGGGTGTGGCCAAACTGTGTCAGGTCAGCACTTTCCAACATCTCCAGGTCTGCCAATCTCAAAGCTAGAGAAACCCACAGGGAACAATTTTTCATCTTCTACATAAACATCTTTTGGGAACAGTTTTTTTCCAGAAGAAAGTTGCTAAGCATTTCCATACGACAGCTTCATTTTCTGTCCATCAGCAGCACTGTGCAGGCAGACTGCTGTATCAGGCAGCTACAATGAACATGTGTCTTGGAGCTTCACCAAGCCTTTTTCCCATAGAGATTTTGTTCAGTTCTTCTGGAGGTACTGAACAGCACTGTAGCTCTTGCCAAAACGCTTCCTTGTACATTAATTTAGCATGTATGAAATAGCTATTCCTCTAGCATGGATCCACTCCTATTCACCTGCCTTTTCTTTTTTTTTTTCTTTTAGAAATATAATGTCAGTAGGGAATTAAAAAGGCAAAAAGTGTTGTTTAGCCTATCTGTAGAGAGAACACCATGAAATAGGAAGCATATGCAAAACTAACCCTGCCCAGCACTGACAGCTGGACTAATCATAAAGGTATCCAGCACAAATGTCTTTCAGTAGGTGAAAAATATCTATGAACACTTTTTAAGCCTTGTGTGCCACAGAAGTTGTATCCCTGAAGACCTTCTGTTGCCTGGTGAGAAAAAGCTCAGATGCAGCAGCATGACTCCTTATTAGTGTATCCATGTTCACTGATCTTCCTGTGGTTAGGCAGGAAACCGTGACTGCCAACTCCCAGACAGGAGCAGAACCTTGTAACCCCAAAGCAGGCATTAAGTAGGAGGAGCAGCCTTCTCTGCCTCTCTTACTCAAATTCTTGCGCAAAACCTTTACTGAGGAAAAATTGAACCATAATTGCAAGTTCTGAATTCAATAGAATTTCTAAATCCAGAGCAAAGGGGTTCTGCTCTCATGCTAAGAGCCTGGTAATCTTCACGGCACAAAAACCTCGATCCCTGAAATGGCTGTGAATAGTATCACAGCTGAAAATTTTCCAGTGATATTAATTATCCATCTGAAAACAGATTCACTGATGCAAAAATATCTTGAAAGACAATGATACAATATATCAAGGCAGTAATGTAAAAAAGCATGCTTAGCTCTCATCAACAAGAAGCAATCTGATAAAGTCAGACAATTACCTGAAATTACATTTACTGGATATTTTAAATAGCTGTTTTAATTTATTTAAGATTTATCTGGGATTTCAATCAGTATACCCATATAAGCTGAAATAAAATTTCAAAACATTTGTCTCTTGCATGGAATTTGATGACTGAATTCTCAATACTAAAAATTACTGATGGATATAGTTTCTTTATTCTGATGTGTAGCTGTGCAGCGTTGGAGCCTGCTAGAAACTAACAGAAATGAAGCACTTAAATACTGCCAGAGATAAGAAGACTCACTTCCTTCTTCTGTGATCTAATCTGCCATTACTTGAAGAGTATCTTTAAAGGACTGAATATATAAATAATGTTCATGTAATATACTTAATAAGCAGTCGCTTGCTGAGGGCTGTCTGCACAGTTACTTCAAGCTGGAATGCTGGTCCTGAATATTTGAATTCCCTCTTTTGCCTTTCACCTCCTTCTTTTCTGCCAAGCTGCAATTTCCATACTGGGTTATATCAACAGTGGTGGGAATAATGTTTCTAACTGCATCTCCACTTCTATTAAAAACAAACGTTTCCACATAAACCTGCTAATGTAGGGCATGGTATTACTAACATTTTTTTTCCCTGTTAATGATGAAAACAAATGAGTAAGATTTATCTCTTTGACAAGTCATGTGGGTGTGAATCTTTAATTAGCATATAACAGGTTTAGACTTCAAGTCCCTATAGGCGTGGGAATCACTTAAAGAAGAAAATCCCACTTGGTAAATCTTTGACTTAGGAAGCCAAGAATGTTATTTTAAGAGATACCTGTAAAGATGAAGATTGCAATCTTTGTGCATGTCAAGGTAAAAAAAGCAAGCTATTTCATCTCCCAGAAACTCGGTGACCATACTTTGATGACAAGCCAGATGGCAGCTGTTCCCCAAGCCCGGTGCCAAGAAAGATGATTGGAGCTGCAATTTACCTTCCGTGGTGAAGCTCAATGCTGGAGCATACCACAGCTGTGGATTTGGCTGCTGCCAGTAGGTGTGTGCACAGTTGGTTTCCTCCCAATTTGGATTCATCAGGTAAGAGGCTGTATCAGTACCCAGCAATTATGAAATTGGCATGTGTTGGATTGTTTACTCACAGTAATATTCCTACTGGACTTTATTAAAACACCATCTGTTGTCAGTACAGACAAAGAATCAAACCAGAAATATCCACGGAGAGAGAGTGGGCATGTGCACGTGTGTGAGTGTATGTTCAGCTGTGTTGCAGGCTCAGGCCATATTTCATATTCTCTTTTCTTCTTTCCTTTTCCTTTACAGGTAGTTCTTTAAAAAATGCCTACATTCCTAATCATTTTCCCCCCTCTCCTAATTCCACCTAGAAAAAGAAAATTAGAGTGGAAAAAAATAGAAACTGGTCAGAGGGAAGTTATGCCTCTGTGAGCAATGCTGGAATGGAAATAAACCAGTCTTTGCGTATGGGTAGAACAACATTATCTTTACTACAAATTAGGGCTGAAATGATTGAAGAAAAAGTCATCTGACTGAATGATGTTCAGTTAGAACAAACTTCCAAGTTAATGTGTAGTATATAGGGTGAGTAATAAAGGATATCTGCCAATAATAATATCTTTAGGGCTTGAGAAGAAAAGGGACTAGCTTTTACAGTCAGCTGTTTGCTCTTGATTACTTTTTTTTCTTTAATCTTTCAGATGGGGACCAGATATTCTTAACACACAGCTGGTCTCCACAAATGGCCGAGAATAATTTTTCATATACCTACATATAATTCCAGGTGAAAATAATTAGTTGGAATTCTTCATCAGGTAACACACTAATAAAATATGATGCAAGTAATTAAAAATGCAAATACAGGGAAGAGAGCAGTAAAACTTAGATATGTCATTTCAGTCCTACAAAAAGGCATCTGTCAATTTAGATCTTTAGTGCATGCATTTACACATACACGTTCACAAAAAACCCTTTAAAAATAAAAATGTAAACAAGTCCCAGTTCACATCGTAAGATTAAAGCTGTAATAAAGGGAGAGAACACAAGCCAAGAACATCCCCTGGGAGAAGGAGGAAAGTGCGTTAAAATGCTTGGGTTGTTTATGAACTAAGTGTTTGGAGATCTCTCTCAGTGCTGAATGAAGGAGTTGGGGTATTTTAGAGGACCCACAGGAGGTTATTTACTACTATGGGGAGTCACTAAAGCCTGTTTTGCTCACTATACCCAGCCATTAGAAAAAAGATATTAGTCCTAATATTAGTGCATACAATGTACCACCTGTGGTGGGATTGCACATAGTCAAGAGAGAAGGGCGTTTGCCCCAAATATGAGCCCATCCTTGTTGCATTATCCAATTTCATCCTCATGTGGGGTAAAGTTCTTCCCTAAGTTATAACCACAAAGCCATTGCGGGAGTTTGTCTCTGGGCAGGGTAGAGCATCATTTCGATGCCTAAGGTATAATTCTCTCCCTTTGTTTTCATCATCATCATCATCACTGCTCCTCTACCCAATTCCTTAAACCCTGAATTCTTAAGTCTTGTAGCCTACTCTACCAAACCTAAAATGGATGCATTGCATTAAAGCAGCAACATCTCTAGCAATAATGCCCCCAAAATCTAGGCCCTTGTTTTTTGGAACTCATAGAAGACTAATCTCCTCAAGTTTATACCAGTGTTCCTCAAAAATTACTTTGCTTTTGTGCTTCAGTTTTATGTATCTATTTGTTCTCCTGATGAGAGGAATGTAACATTTTGCCTTTATTTATATGCTACATAATTTTTTTTTCCCTAACAACTTAGTAGCAATAATCTCAGTAGTTAGACACTGGAAGAGGTTGCCCACAAGAGAAGTTGTGGATGCCCTATTCTTGGAAGTGTTGAAGGCCAGGCTGGATGGTCTGCTGGGTTTGTGCAACCTGATTTGGTGGAAGGTATCCCTGACCATGGCAGGGGAGATAGGCTAGATGTTAATAGAATCAGAGATGAGAATCACAGGATATGATGAAAGGACTCAGAAGGATCATTGAAGTCCAGGTCCTGACCCTGCACAGGACCCCCACAAGAATCACATTATGTGCCTGAGAGTGTTACCCAAATATTTTGGTCACCAACACATCATGCACTGTGGAATTTGCACTCCTGAGGAATATGTGTCAGGTAAAGAGTAAAGTTAGACCCCTGAACTTTAGAATAGAAGATTTTCAGCTCTTCTGGAAGGTAGTCAGCTGAATCCCCTGCAAGACTGCCTTTAGGGACAAGGAAGAGAACAGAGCTGGAAGATCTTTTAGGAAGTCTTTCATAGCTTGCAAAAGCTGGCAATCCCCAGGGGCAAGAAACCAGGCAAAGAAGGCAAGAGACCAGCATGGTTGAGTGGGAACCTGCTGGTCAAATTACAGGGAAAGAAGTAAATGCATAGATGGTTTAAGCTAGGACAAGTGACCTGGGAAGAGTGTAGAGATGAAATACAGTTGTGCAGAGATGGGGTGAGGAAGACCAAGGCAAAACTGGAATTGAACCTGGCAAGGGGTGCAAAGAATAATAAGAAAGGCTTTTACAGATATGTGAACCAGAAAAGGAGGGTCAAAGAATGTGTACCCCACCTCATAAACAGGGCTGAAAATCTCATAGCAATGGATGAGGAGAAGCCTGAGGTACTCATCAGCTTTCTTCCTCAGTCTTTACTGTCAGCCTCTCTTCCCACACCTCTCAAATGGAGAGACAGCTGGATGGGGACTGGAGGAGCAATGTGCTTCCCACTGCAAGTGAAGATCAGGTTCATGACCACCTCACATCCTAATATACATAAGTCTATGGGACCTGATGAGATGCATCCCAGGGAGCTGGCTGACGTAGTTCCCAAGCCACTCTCCATGATGTTTGAAAAGTTGTAGCAATTACAGAATCACAGAATCACAGAGTTATTGAAAAAGTCATGGCAATCACAGAACCACAGAATCACAGAATTACTAAGTTGGAAGAGACCTTCAAGATCATTGAGTCCAACCCCTGCCCTAACATTTCAACTAAACCATGGCACCAAGTGCCATGTCCAATCTTTTTTTAAACACATCCAGGGATGGTGACTCCACTACCTCCCTGGGCAGACTATTCTAGTATTTTCAGGTGAAGTCCCAGATGACTGGAAAAGGCAAAGCATTGTACCCATTTTCAATAAGGGTAGAAAGGAAGACACTGGGAACTGCTGACCTGTCAGCCTCACCTCTGTACCTGGGAAGATCATGGAACAAATCCTCCTAAGAAGCTATGTTAAGGCACATGGAGGACAAGGAAGTGATTCAGGACAGCCAGTATGGCTTCACCAAGGGTCTTATCAACCTTTTGACCTTTTATTGTGGGGTGACTACATCAGAAGAAAAGGGAAGGGCTACAGATATCATTTATGTGGACTTCTCTAAAGCCTGTGACATGGTTCCCCATGACATCCTTCCCTCTGAACTGGAGAGAGATGGGTTTGATGAGTGGACTGTTAGAAGGTGAAGAAAGTGGCTGGATGGTCATGTCCAGAGGGTAGACATCAATGGCTTAGTGTCCCAAAGGACTTCTATGACAATGGTGTTTCTCGGGGTCCATACTGGACCAGTGTTATTTCATATCTTCATTAATGATGTAGATGAAGAGATCAAGTGCCCCCTCAGTAGATTTGCAGGTGGCCCCAAGCTGAGCAGTGTAGAAAACTAGCAGGATTCATATTTGTCCCCAGCTCCTAGCCCTTCTCAGCCTCAGAACTTCAAGGCTTATGAATACCAGTGCTTAGAAAAAGGAGGTATTTGGATCAGTACTGCAGTAGTTAGACTAGGTGGACTCCCACACTTCATTACATCATGAAATATGAAATGTCTTTAAGCTACTTAAGTTGACTTTTTTAGAGGAAATACAGTGTTCACAATCTGGCTTTCCAATGTCTTATTTTTCCTGAATGCTAACATTTGAAATGTGGATTTTAATGATTTGATGGTCTTCATTTGCTCTGATAATACTTACAAGCAAAAACAAAACTTATCAATCATACCAAGCTTCCTGAAGAAGGAGGAAGACAGTTTCCATAGCAAAGTACATTTTTATTCTGTGTATCCTCTCAGCCTCCAAGCCTTCTCTATGGGGGTGGTGGGCAGAGAAGAGACGGAAAAAAAAGCAAACACATGAAATGGAGCTGCCAACTGTTCCAAAACAGAAAGGTTTTTGTGGCCCACAGGTCCATTAGAAATTCAACAGAAGCATCTAATTACAAGAACCAAACAATCCTCCTCCCCAAAGTGCAGCATGCAGAAATGACCTGTTAGGAAGATGGATGCCAAACGCGTTTGCCAGCAGCAGGGCCAGGGTTTGCCCCGCACAGTAGCTGGGAGGGCACCGCTGGCACACAGGCTGCCTGCTGCCCTACCTGTGCATCAGCTCTTCCAGAACAGTCTGCCATGCTGTGCACTGCAAACATGCTGAGGCTGTACAACATCTGTGCCAGCATTTCTGCATCCTTATAAATCATTTCCCAGCTCTTGCTGGGGCAACAAGGAAGAAAATGTTGGCATATAAATGTAAACCACTGTGTGTTCTATGGAATAGAATAATAATTGTGTTGATTTACCAGTCATGCACTCTTCCCAGGGACGGATGGGAAATATTGGCAAAGAAAGGACTGTACTTCCAGCAAAAGAACAGATTTGCTGAACTATATAAAAATGGTTGGAATAATCAGATGCTTCTGTCTAGGAAACTTCTTTCCTGTTAGACTGAGCATGAGGGCTTCACCTCATTGCTGGTTGAAATGCAATTACTTCACCTCTAGTCATGTTAAAAATAAAAGTGTCCAGAGATGTTTTTTAATCAGTTATATGGTGAGCATATGTGGGCAATTTTTTTCCCCTCCTATGTGGGGTTGTGGATACTTCTGAAGCCACAGGCCGCATGCATTCCCTGTGCATTCAATCTCAGTTGAGATCAATCTTAAAATGTTCACTGGGACCAAGGTTTTACCCACCAAAACAGAAGTCACTTTTTGACCATAACTGTGAAGCCTATGACCGACTTTGCAGGGTTTTGTATGTTTTTTCCTCTCAAATTTTTACTAAAGACAAGCTCACTATCATGTTTAGTATCTCACCACCTACAAATGTATTATGAAAAGAACATGGAAAATCTAGCACACAGTAGCTCTAGCATCAACCCTAAAGCTACACCAATGGGATGAAATGCCCTCTAGTCAATTCTATTTTCTCATTAGCTTCCAGCCAGAGCACTTTGTTTAATTTTCCATACTGTGTGGACCACAATAAACTATGTAAAGCAATTTTACTAATGTTTCAGGATTTTTTGGGAGACTGACAGAGTGCTTTTCTTGCTTGACAGTTACATAATCCTAACAATTCCTATTAAGATATACAATGACATTTCTTAATACTACTTTTCTCTCAAAATTCCCCATGTTCTGCACCTGTACTTTTTGAACACACAACCACCCAAACACACACAGTCTAGTACATTTCATCATATTATCTGTTCCAGTTGTACTGCTAAAGCTGAAAAACTTTTTTGTCACACTGTGCTGCAGTGGCTGAATTCACATCTCAAAGCACTAGCAGAAATGAATAAAAATTCATGTGAAACAAAATTTTCTTCTGAGGCATCTCAACCTAAGTTCGAAAAATATAGCTATATGTACCACCTGTGACTTAGCAGATTGAATTCCCAATCAGTACCACAGCATTAGTCTGAATACCTTAAAAGTATTTTTTCTGGTTTAACCTATACATGTATGACAGATATTTTTGCAGATTTTCTTAGGTTCCAGTATTTTTTCCATGTATATAGCTCTGTTATTGTGAAAGATCTAGAAACTTCATAATTTTTGAGTGTGTGCATGGCTGAAGGTAGTAATGTTCAGATCAAAATTTAAAATTATACAAAAATCATAAGATTTTGACCAAAACTATGTTAAATAAAAGCTTTGATAGCAAGTATTATGCTTGGTAACAAATTTTCCACAAATATATACACAGAATAGTGTATATTATGCGCTATTTTATTCTTATATACTTCATTTTCTACATTATACAGTATTATTATATACAATTATTATATAATTTATATAATATATAAACTATTGTATATTTATATACAATATATTGTATACAGTATATTGTATATTTATATAGTATATATATATATACTATATATATATATATATATATATATATATATACTTAATGATTGATCATTCTTACTGTGAAGAAAATCACTAAAGGCCAAACAAAGCAAGGCAAAAATCACAATCTATTTTTACGATTACAACAGTGCCAGAGTAGCTCAAATGTGTAGAACCCTTTATTCTAATGTCTCAACTGAGCAATACCACACAGTAAATTGCACAGCAATCAGGGTATCCAGAATGATAAAAAGATCATGTAGTATTTCAAGTTAAACCTTAGACTTTCCAACAGATCTCACACCTAAAAATATTCTTGACATAAATTACTTGAATTCCCATCAAATGATCTAAGCAAATTATATAGGATGCATTTCAGGATGGGACAAGTCATTATCTGGCTGTGCTGGCTTTCTCATCAGAGAAACCAAACAGCTTGTTTTGGCTAGAAATTCATTTCAACCAACTTCAGACAAGCAGCTAGGATGCAGAAAGGATGCATTTGGGGGCAAAAAATGAAGAGTTCTGCAGAAGCTACCTTGTTGTTTACTAGAGATGCAGCCAAGCACACAAAAAAGAGCTTGGTTTTGATTGGGTTGTTTTTATTTTTGAGAGCCTGCTAAAGGTAGAGAAACTCTATTCAGCTTGGGGTTCACAGGTTCATATGCCCAAATTGAACATAATTGATAAAAAAGGTACGCCAGATACACATGTTCATGACCTCAGAGTCCATGCCTAAAAATTAATTAAGCACAGTTGAAGAAATGGAAACTAGTTGTATGGGTCTTCACTCTTACCACATCAAATAAACCTGGCTGATTAGCTGCAATCTCAACTCACCTTTTCTCAAAGAAAAATGCATTTCCTACTTTTCCTGCAATTCGCCTACTGTTGATATTGAGAATGTCCCCCTATCCACCACTGGATAAAGAGATATTCCATACATACAGCACCACAGCTCTAATCCAGAGTTCACACTCTGTTTTCTAATAAGAAATAAAACCAAGAAAACAAAACCATCAGGGCCATTTGGCAGATGTCTGAAAGCTCTGACAAGCAAATTTAGAGCCAATGGTTAGGCATTTTTGGTTCTCATGTGGTCATACATCTCCTTTGTAGGAAAGACACAACTGCACACATTCTGTGCAACAGATCTAATTATGCCTTTCATCTAACATTCAACTTCTACCTCCAAAACACAATAGAAAAATGGAAATTAAATTAAGATCCTCAGGTTTTCCCACCAAACCAAACTGACCAGCATATCAAAGAAAGTTTTCCATTGACTGTGCAGCTGTCAATGAATTTCCAGCTCTTTTCTCAATATCTTATGCTTCATACTTAATGTCTGACTTCAAATCAAGCTAGTGAGGTAACATGCAGAAGTTAAGTCAAAATAATGTCTAAATAAGGCCATCTGGTTAAAGTAATTCTCATAGCCACACAAATAGACCAAACCTTATAAATGCTCAATCAATAAGATAATTCTCATAAATGCCATTAAATAAAAGGAGACATCGCTATTCATTGTTGTTATTCTACCTATTTTAAAAAATCTTGGGATATACTCAGACAAAAAGGTGCCAGGAGACACATAAAAAGAGAGGAGGAGAGGAGGAGAAAAGGAGAGGGAGAAAAAATACTGCATTTTTGGAAATAAGAATCACTTTATTGAGGAAACAAACATTTCCTACAAAAATGAAAATACTAATCACTGAAGTTTTCATTAAAGCTCTGCCTACAGAATCTGAATAAGAGACATTTCTCTAACTCCTGTGTTTAACCTACTTTCTTTTAATTTATCATTTATTTGTTCTTCTGTTCTCCTGATGGAAACAGAGAAAGGAAAAGAAAACCCAAATAGTGGGGAATCAGGAAGCTAGGATCTGTAAGCTAAAAGAAAAAGCTTTTTGTGTTAAAAAACAAAACAAAATAAAACCAAACAAAACAAACAAATCATTCAAATTCCCAGAATATCCCACCTATCACCTTGTCCACATTCTCAGCCATTTCAAATGGGTTTGCTTTGTTGATGAAACTGTGCTTTTTGCTGGGATCTTTTAGAAGACCAGACTCTGAACTTTGGTATTCAGACATGCTACAATCATCCATGGCATTCAGGTATGGGAGCCTGGTTGTCATCTCTTCCTCTTCTAGAGGCATAATGCCAGTAGATAATACTAATAGCATGCCAAAACAGAAATGCATTTAGATTCATAATTATTTTGGTGCTCAGATGTTTGCATTTATTTAAATACAGAGAAATGACACTGGATTGAGATGGCCTTGGGCTTTAAAAACATATTTATCACACCATTTTTACTTCTCTTGATCCTCCCTTCTTGGTCGCCTGTTTTGCTAATTTATATTTTGCCTGATGCCCTAAGTTCAGCAGTGAAAATGTTTCCAGTTTTTCGAGAAAGATGGGACCCCAGATCCAGTTCTGCTTTTCTATCTTGTAAATATTCAGACAATTATTGCAACAAAATGTGTATATATGCAGGTACTGCATGTTCATTCACTGATTATCTGCAAAAGCGTAGAAACTATTGCATGAAAATACAATAAAGAAGGGACATTACTTCATGTTTTCAGCATCTTCAATTTTAGTGAATAATCTTCTAATGCAGAGTTAATCCTGATCAGCAACGGAAAAGTTCGGCTACAGAGATTATTTATTCTGCTTCTGCTACCCCAACCATCAGTATTCATTCTGAAGTACAGCTGAGTTTGGCAGTGCTACAGACATTTTCTCTGAGGACAAAAGCATCCTGAAGAGAAGCAAATAGCTGTGCTGTATTGCTGCTTTGCACCAAACAGGCACCTAAGTTCACCACTTCTGTTGTGTAAGTAGCATTTCTCTGTGTTATGTGGATGCAGCCTAATTGCCAGGAAGCAGATTTTCACCAGCAATTATACTGACATGAGTCAATGGTCATTGGTCAGAGACATGGCAAGGCTCCTCACATCCTGGTGTTTAACAATAGGCCCTTTGCCTTGAATAATTACAAATCTTATATGGCTGACACATCTTAATTCATGAGATCCTGGTGTGTATAATTGGATAGAAGTATGAACTTGATTACACTAGTGAATTTGCTTTCCAGAGGGGGGAAAAAAGTGATAACAGGCTTCATTGTCATCAAAGGGTAAAGAAATGTGACAATCTGGGAACCAGTTTTAGGACCCCATCTGCTAAACCAGAGAGAAATCAAGATTTTACAGTTCTATAAATATTTTAGTGTATGCCATCATTTATGAACTCTGGCAGCTATCATAAAATCTCTCTGACTTTTGTTACAACTGCATATAAGGCCAGAAAATTGCATCTCATGGTAAACCATAAAAACCTAAGTAAAAGCACCATTCCTTTCAGTATATTCTAAAAATATACAACCTTCCTGTCAGTACATGGCAGGGTTGTTACCATCCCAAGATGCCTGTTTCTTTCTCATTTTTTTTTATCTGATCTTACCCTGGTCTTTTCAAACCCTTTTGTATTTCAGTATCCTTTTATGTTCCATAAATAACAGCCATCACAGAATAACAGCTGAAATAGCTTTTACTTTGTCACAACGTACTGTAAGCAAGAGACACTTGGGTGATGCTAATGCCCTGGATACAGGAAGAATTTATGCGGACCTTCTCTCTAATTTTTCCTGGAATGATTTTCATTCAGTGCTGAGTTCCTTTAGAGCCCTGAAATAGAGGTGGCCTCAGAGCAGGTTTTGATGCTTTAATCACCCTAGTAGAAAACCTCCATAAAAGAAAGGATATAAATAAAGAATTATCCTGAGATTAACAATGCTCCTTCTAAACTTAAACTCCCAGTCTGGCCCTGTGTTACAAAGTGTCTCTAAAAGACACCGAGATCATGAATCATCAGGTTTTTGATTGCAGAGGCTATTCTGACATTCTAGGTAGCATCTGCACAGCTTGAATTATAGGACAATATTGTCTAAAATAACCTGTCAATCTGAATAATACTAATTTATATTTTACTTCTACAGAGTGTCTAGAATACATTTAGTTGAACAGAGGGTGGGGGAAAGGGGGAGCCTGTGTGTGTGTGTGTGTGTGTGTAGCCAAACAAGAGAAGAGACAATCACTCTATTAAAAATAAATACAGAAGTCAATGGGTTGTCAAAGACCCTTAATTCATGAAAGATATATACCAAATTTAAGACCAAATTTCAGAAGATGTCTAGACAGCACAAGGAGTGAAATCTCTGTCATCTCATTTGTAGAGTCAAAGCAGAAAGCTGAACATTGAAGTGACTGCACATGCAACTATCTCCAAAATAAATGCAAAAATCAGATTTCTGACATATTCATTACGCACCTGAGCTGGGCATGTGCCTTTGCAAAGGCAACTGGCTAAAACACTGCACATGATGCTTCTCCTTTTTCATGCAACAAGACTCCCTGTAGTTCCTGGTGTTACTATGTTTTAGGATTTTCATTTCTTTTAACCAAACATATGCTTTGATCTTTCATAAAAAATATGGAGGTGGCTGATGTATGTACAGATGCATATACATGTACATATATGTATTCATATATGCATGTTATGTGGTGTATAAATCAATATATATAAAGGTACTTTTGGACAGTATAGTAGCAATCCAGCTGAATGCTTCTTGTGTCATATCTCTCTCCCAAAACTCATCTACTGAAAGAGAAAGAGGTAAAATTTAAATGAAGGGCTAAGGATTGACCAAATAGTAAATAGGTAAACCCTTTATCAGGAAGCTCTAATATATTCCATCCTGTAGGAGCATGTTCCCTGTCCCTTTAGGAAATTGCCCTAGACTGCATACCAATTTCAGGGCAAATTGGTACAGAGTTGTGCTGATGTTGGCTAGGGTACAGGTAATTTTCTTCACTCTGGGCAACATGGGAGTATGTTCTGGATTTGTGCTGAACACAGGGCTGGTAATACAGAGATGTTTTGGTTATTGCTGAGCAAGGCTTGCACAGAGCCAAAGCCTTTCTGCTTTTTGCACTGCTATGCTGGCAAGGGGTTTGGGAGTTCATAGGAGGCTGGGAGAAGACACAGCCAAGGCAGGTGACCCCAGGTGACCAAAGGGATATTCCAGACCACATGGCATCATGCTCAGTATATAAAGCTGAGGGGAAGAAGGAAGAAGGAGGGATGTTTGTAGTGAGGACTTTTGTCTTCCAAGTACCTCTTATTTGTGGCGGGGCCCTGCTCTCCTGGAGATGGCTGAACACCTGCCTGCCCATGGGAAGCAGTGAATTAATTCCTTGCTTTGCTTTGTCTGTGTCCACAGCTTTTGCTTTTCCTGTCTGTATGTTAATGCAAAAGCTTTCCTGTTTCTGCCCTTCCAATTATCTCTCTGATCCCACTGGTGTGGAAGTAAATGTGTGACTGAGTGGGACTTGTTTGTTGGGGGCGAATAAACCATGACAAGAATGCAGGAGAAACACTGGTAAAAAATCCTAATGGTGATCCAAAAATTTCCATTAAAAAAAATATACATGATCCAAAAATATATATGATCCAAAAATATACATATGAAAATTATAAACAGCTTCACTTAATACTTTCAAGTTTATGTATATGTTTTTTAAGATCCAACACTCACTTCCTTAAATAAAAAAAAATTCTTTCAAAAATTAAAATTAAAAAATCAATCAATTAATCTTTCTGTTGTTGACAGCTACAACCTTTAAAATTAAGATCCTTCTTCCCCAGCTCGTACAGGTTCTAACTCAAATGAAGATTCATTCTTCATGTCTCATGGCTGGCTGGTGTTAGGTCACAAGTCCCTCATCCTTATACTCTATACAGAAAGCCTACACAGTGTGCTCAGATTGCTCTTGACTTGTGGTTAACATGGAAAGGTCTCCCTGCTCATCTGCTAATGTACGTGGGATTTCTGAGGAGGCAGCAGGAAGATTATTCAAGCTTGACCTCACAACATCTTTTATTGTCCCTTCTAGCTTCTACTTCCATTTCTTTCACCACCATCAGCTCCTGCACTACTTTGTAAGAAGTGGTATCATCATTTGCCTGTAAAGCCAACACTGTAGTTGAGAGTTGAGAAACAAAGAGCACAAGCAAGTTTTCAAATGTACTTCATTTCAGAACCAAAAAAAAAAAAAAAAAAAAAAGAGCAGGAAAAACCCCCACAAAAATCAAAAAGCAAGAACCAAGCTTTCAGGTAAAAATGGGGTTTGCTTTGCTTGCTTAATGATATAGTTAGTCAAGTTTCTACCCTTCATCTAAAAAGCAAACAAGAGCATGTTTAGTTGTGGAGAAGCTTGTGCAGTCCTACTTTAACAAGATTCCAACCCCTTAACCCTTTTCCTGCAGCAATGTCACATCTCTGTGGAAGCTACATGGAAACTCCTTTAAAGAGCATGAGAAACAGGAGCCCAGTACCAGTCCAGTGTACCAGTCCACACCACCAGAAATCACTTTGAACTGATACACAGCAGTGGGCTGGTGTGAAAATATTAGACTGGGAAATGATGCTGGGGCTGGAAATGCCTCCACCAGAGGGACAGCAACTTCAGGCTGGAAAGCAAGCAGTTATCTCATCATCATGGAACCCACCTGGAGTCCTGAGTCCATGCACCTGTTGGAATGAGTCCAGAGGAGGCCACAAAGGCAATCAGAGGGCTGGAGCACTTCTCCTGTGAAGACAGGGTGAGAGATTTGGGACTGTTCAGCGTGGAGAAGGCTCCAGGGAGACCTCAGAGCAACTTTCTGGTACCTAAAGGGGACCTGTAAAAAAGATGACAACAAACCTTTTAGTAGGATATGTTGCAATAGAACGAAAACAATGGTTTAAAACTAAAGGAGAGTTGGTTTAGATTAGATATAAGGAAATTTTTTTTACAGTGGGAGTGGTAAAACACTGAAACATGTTGGTCAGAGAAGTTGTGGATGGCCCATGTCTGGAAATATTCAAGGGCTCTGAACAACCTGGTCTAGTTGAAGATGCCCTGCTTATTGCAGGGAGGTTGGACTGGATAACCTTTAAAGGTGCCTTCCAGTCCAAACTATTCTGTGATTCTGTAATTCTGTTTTATTGTCCTGCTGATAGTACACAGTGATGGGAGTGGTCAAGTTAATGTCATGTGTCATTTCTAAGGGTGATTAAAATTAACTAAGGGTGATTAAGAAATAAGTCAAAATATGTAAGTTTTAATGGCTGGGGAGAGATTCCATCAAAGAAAACTGTACATGTGAAAAAAGTAGATGCTACATCAAAGCCTATCTAAAACTGGCAAACATAATTTAAACAGATAGAGACCAAAATCAGAGGTCATTCCATATTTTCATAGTTGTACTCTGGGTGCTATGTTGAGGCACCTGATTCATGAACTTTGATCAGAGAAGGAGATGTGACTTCACTACATTCCACTGTTTTCCTAGGGTGACAATTGTTCAGCGTAACTGTGCGTGAGGATCTTTTTGCTGGAAGGCAAGTTTGCATTGAAATCTCAAAAAGATGCGAATGCTGTAAACCACATTTCAAACTCCCAGGCTTTCAAGAGGTTTGGCCTATTCAGACCTGTTTAATTAAAATGTCCCTCTTCAGTCATCCTCTCCATGACTGTTGACACCAATACATTTTTTTTTAAAGCTTAATAAAATTTTCCAGTTTTGCTTTGCATGGCTTTTGATTTATTGTTAGTTTATTTCAACACGTTCAGGGACAGATCCCCACAGGCTTTAACTTGGTATTCAGAGAAGCTTCTTATCATAGAAATCAATTCAGTTTTATGTTTTCCAGAATCCAATTGGTTGATGGCAAATTCAGCATGAAATTCACAGATGTTTTGATTTCTCCATAGAGAACTAAGTATATGGTCATGAAGAGCAATCAGCTGATTGTTGTAAAAAGTCCTGTCATGTGAAAATACTGAGATTACAAAACTCAAGCCAGAAGAATTTGACCCTTATTGCTAAACCAGTGACAGAATTATTTCATAGATTCTGTTTAGCCATAAATGTTACATATACTTTTATAAAGTTTACATGTTACCAGGCTTTTTTGAGTAGAAATTGTTCCAGGAAGTAATCTTTTAAATAAAATATTTAGCAAAAGACTGCAGTAAGAGCATAAACATTTCAGTCAGTGTAACTAGACCATTGAATCAGGACAAAGAAAATGTTCTTCTAATATTTTGGTAGAGAAAATTAATATAGCATGTCATTCCATTAATTATAGCTGTTCATATTTCCTTATAAACCCATCACAAATGTCAGCAGCCCAAATTCCATAATTTCAAAGACCTAAAAGGAAAAATCTTACCTTAAAGTTGAATAAGACCTTCTAATAAAGCAACAAGAAGTGACGAAAATTAAAGACAGGTCACCTTTTAAAGATTTATTGAAAATGGTTTTCCTGAAATCAACAAAACAAAAAATTTCCCTACATGACTATTCTTCAAGTCTTGCAAAATTTTCCAAGACTGACCCCTATTGAGTGAATATAATTGGAGCCTTCTCCTTGGTATCTGTGAACAATGGATCAAAAACCTCACTTTAATCAAGTGTGTTATCCAAAACAGCCCAGGAATCCAACCACAGCACAGATAAAACAGATTTCATTGTAGTTTTCTGCTTGGTACTGGGAATATGTGCTTCGCATATTATTTATTGAATCTTCCAAACTGTTAAAAAGATGCTGTAGAAAAGTAGGCAATATGACAATTCCCACAAAAACTCAAACTGCCCATGTCAAAACCCTGTTGTCATCCATTCCTACTTCTCCTTTAGAAATCTTTAACCACTTTCAGCCCAAGTAACAGTGTTCCTATCACCACCACTTGGCATTGTTTTCCAAAGGCAATGTTGTGAAGCACATATCCTAATGTTTTCTTAACATTCAGAAATGTGGCCTCTGTCCTCTTCCTTTGGTCTCAGCTGAGAATACCCACAGTACACAAGCTGCTGTGACACAGTTTGAAATAGATACTTTCTACTTATGTAGTATTTTTTGCTACCAGTTTTCAGATTTTCTGTCTTAATAGCTCCATCATTTTACTGGACAGGTAAATCACACTTGCTAGATGCTAAATGACCATATTTCTCTTTCCCCATGCTCACTCCCTCTGCACTTTACAATATAAACATACTCTATTTTATTGCAGGGAACAGCAGTCTGGCTTTGAAAATTACCTCTTAGTGATTCAGTACAAAGTTCACAAATTTCCTTTAGGTGAAGTAAATACTGCTGATCTGTGCATTTAATTTTCCCAGGTATTTACTCACCTGCATTTATCAATAACCACACCAGCCATGATCTTCTTTCCTTCTTAATTGCCCATACTCTTTTATTTCCCTTTAAACGATAGATTCAAAAAAAGCAGCTTAGTGGTTCAGTCATATTAAAATCATAATTGATTTTGCCTCACTCCTCATTTATTAATGGACTTAGACTACCTTCTTGCTAATAAACCTCCCAGTAATGAGTTTAGTCCACAGAGGATACATTTCCACCTCAGCAAACCACCAAGCAATTTAGGACAGTTGGTAGTCTCTGCTTAAGGGAGTCCGAAAACTGGAATAGAAATTTATGCAGGCCATAATTAAAGTACTTTCTGGGAGCTGTGTGGGGACTTTACCGACATTCTTTGCACCGTGCCCATCTGTGGTCAGTGTAATTAATCCTTGACTCACAATCCAATGAGAACTAATCCTCACTGACAATTTTGGATAAAGATAAGCCCCCAAATACTTATGCAGTGATCAAACTCTGGTTATTTTCTTTCTTTAAACAGAAAAGGCATGTGAAGGTGATGAGGACAGATCTTTTTGGAGCTGCTCAGTACTGGGAAAGCCATGCAGACAGCAAAAAAGCCATTCACTGGGATAACAGCAGTTCCAGATGTGTGAAAAGCCCAACATGCATAAAAAAATAAGAAGCAGAACTTTGCCAGTGCACAGCTACAAGATTACCTTATGGAAGTAAAATAGAAGTTGCTTCTTCTGGAGTTACTTAACTGAAAGCACAATTATACATTTGAGAGAGGTCATTGGGCTGAGAGATAATACACTGCGAAATTCTGATATTTCTGATAATTCTGAATACAAGCTGAAATGCTGAGATTGAGAAGGTTTAATTATGTCCTTGTCTGTGTTTAATGACAAATCCCTATGACCTCCTTCTCTTTTGGGACTTTTAAGATTTTAGGAGCAAGAAATTTATTTGTCCAGCACCTAAAAAACTGAGCTCATGATATGGGATGGGGGCTCTCATAAATCTAACCTTGTAGTGCTGCCCAGCAAGAAACGCTTGTAATAATGCAATTTTCTCCTTTCTTCACACAGGATTACTTAGAGACAAGAGAAAGAGGATAGTACTTAGAAACAAGAGAAAGGGGATAGTGAGGTAAGTCTTCCTCCCTGCTGCTCTCTGGGAGCAGCACCGCTGATCTTTTCCAGACTGATAGGAGGCTGAGGGAAAGAAAATGGGCTAAACTGGGAGAGAGGAGTCCTGCTGGGAGTGATCTTACCACAGTTTACTGGGAGACAGTTTACTGGGAGTGAGACACTCCCTGTTTTCCACCTCACAGGGAGAGTGAGGCTGAGGTCTTGCCTTTTCAGTTTGCTGATACTAAATGATACTTTGCAAAGTAAAATACCACCTAATACATAAAGGAGAACCTGGCCTAGAAAGAGTAAGGCATTAATGGAAATTACTTACTTTCTTCTGGACCTCTTCTTCTGGGATCTTTGGATTTTGGAGGTATAGTTGGTATTTTTGGTGCACTCTGGGAAGGACAGGGAATATTTCTCTCCCTGCCATTTTCTTACAGTTTCCCCCATTTTCACACACATAAATACAAATCCCAAAGGGAGATTAGTTCAAGACTTTACGTTCCTCTATATGCAAGTAACCCACCTACAGTTTTATCCATGGTATTTTATCACCAATAATTAACATGGACACACACACACTAAAATGCAGATGTTGACCAACCAGAATAACAGCAAACTGAACTCCCTTTGCAACATAAAGATAAAGAATTCTACTAAGAATTTGGGAAAGGTTTCAGGGAGAAAACACAAGAGAGTCTAGTTTTCTAAAGGCATTTTTAGTTGTCATTAAACACAGTCAGGGTTTCCAAAGCTAAAATACATGTTAACACATTCCAAAACACTTCTAATAGAATATTTTTTCAGTACTTCACTACAGCAAATGATGCAAAGCCAAAATTCCCCAGACAATGCACAGAACATTAGAGAATTAGTTTAACATTCTTACAACCCTGCAATTTTATTTAAACAAATTCTTCCCTACCCAATTCCCTGCAGAGAAGTATTGTACCCTTTTGTTGATTGTAGTGGACATATTGCAGATCTCCGATTACCTTCCCAAAGGACCACCCACAACAAGAAGTTTTTTGTGTTGCAAGCACAGCTTAGTTCATTCCCTTCTAGTCACCTTCTTTTTTCTTTTCTTCTTGTTTTTTCTTTTTTTTTTCCCCCTCAATTTTAATTTTCACAGCATTCTTATAGGCTGTGGATGAACTGACTAGCCTGCCATCTGTTCTTTCATGACATGGTGCAACCTAATCAATTATCCCCAAACCACTTTGGAGTAAATAACATGTCTACAATAATAATAATTAGTCAGCTAAAAAGAAAACAGCATCATGCTGCTCCTGGTGGGAATTAGGTAGATTTCAGAACACAGCATTTTATTAACTGAGATTTTCAGACCAGGAGAAGACAACTTTGTAAGGAAAAAAAATACATCTTCAGTAATTTATTCTGAAACATGAGTACAAGACATCATGCCTAGACTTTGGACATGTTCGACCCTCTGTAACCAATGATGCCAGATTCAAGTAAGTGTGCCACTCATGAGTTTCTAAGATTTTGGTATTAATATATGTGTTAGAATAAGCCTAAGCACTTGTATTAGTATAGGAACCAAATCAAAATTATAAGTATTTTAAAAATCAACTAATGGAAAGCAGATGACATTATTATAGTGTTATATTCCACAAACAAAAGGAGAAAATTGCATTATTACAGGAGTTTCTGGCTAGGCAACACTACATTATTACATTTATGAGAGCTCCCATCCAGTACCATGAACTGACATCTTCAGGGAGAGATTTGTCTTCAGCAACCATCACAAGTAGAAATCCTGAGCAAGAGTAGTACATGACACATGTACCCACTTGAAGAACAGGCAAAACGCAGAAACACAAACTGCTGCAGGCAGAAAACAGGTTTGCCATAAGTAAAAGGACTTCAGAATTTCAGGAAGATTGCAGGTAATATCAGTGGATGCTAAGATTACACCGTTTCTTATGAAGGCCATTTCCTATGAAGTAATTCTGAACATAATTTTTCACAATCCAACTGTTTGCTGTTTTAACTCTGTGACATTGATTTAGAGATAATACACTAGAAACTATTCTACTTACTCAATTGAGGGACATTTAAAATATATCTTAGCACTTGAGTGTTTAGAACACTCTCAATATTTTCATTTTTGCGACATGATGGAAGCAATAGATAAATCATAAAGATTCAATGTTCCAGTGAGCTAATCAGCAAATTGCCAACAAAAATTTCAGTTAAGGAATCAGTGCAATCTCAGTGAATAGATCATATTGATGGATCAGAAGGAAGAATTTCCTCATTGCTATCTTTACTTTGAATACAGAAGTATTGTTATCGGGTACATTCTATGTGTTGTGTCCTGAAAGAAGACAACATGTAGCTGTGATCCAAATGATATCTCTGCTGTGTTTGTAAGTATTAAGGACAGGCAATATGTAAAATAACTCCTAGTTGTCAAGTGCAGTCCTAGATCTTTTCTAAATTGTCAAAACTTCTCATCCTTGAACCAGGTTCCTTTAACCTTCCCCCTGGAAAACCTATCCAATTTTAGCAGTAAGTTAGAAAGTAACATAGCAATGTAAATCTGGACATTTTACCCAAAACTGCCTGATCAGCCTGAGACAATGCAGACTATCTCCTGTGAAATGAAAAACAAGAAGAATTGTAGAAAACATCTTAGAGGCTTTGGCATACATAAATATCAAACCACTTACCACGTCATATCATAATCTCAGTAAATCTAAATGAGAATACTGAACACATTGGATTTGTGTGCTTGCTCACATGCTGCCTTGTCTACCAAGGAAATTATCCATAAAACATAATACATGGCAGCCAAGAATCTCACACTTTATGATGCAGTCCTTCACAGGCAAGACTTTGTCTCTCCTTACATATAGATGGTGAGGTGTGAGGCAGACTCAAACTCACACACATGTGGCCGTGTTGCAGATTCTCAGAAGATAAACAATAAGGTGGGATCATGGAGAGAGAGAGTGAAGAGGAGTCTCTGTCATGACGCAGGCCAGTGAGGATAAAGGAATGAACCACAGAAGATCTTCATTGGTCCCTCCGTGACTGCTCTGCTGTGATTTCTGTGACATGCATGTACCAACATATTTGCCTGTTTAGGTTCTCATACCACTCCTCCTCCTGCAGAAGCCAAATGTTTCTGGCATCCTGACAATTATGTTTCACTTCCAATTTTCTAGGTCCTTCAAAAGAGCATTCACCTTTCTGTTGCAGCTGCTGACCTCTTGCTTCTGCCTGTTTCTCCATGTTTTACCATCCACTTCAGAAAGGGGCTAGCAATTATGTGCCTGATGTTTCCCTAACCTTGACCACCTTGAAATGTGATTTTGTGATTTTTGTTGAAATGTAGGACATGGATCCCTTGCAGGCTTTTACAAACATGAGAGTTCCCATGTGTCATTGACACTGATGAATTGCTAGATCACTACAGAACAACTTGGAAATGGCAACAGAGCTGGCTCCACTGCAGCTAACTTGAGCTCCTGAGAGGGACCAGAGGGGTTTTTTGATTCTTTTTATTATGTGATATCAATTAAGCATTTAACAAGTTACAATAAAAAGCAACTTTCCAACGGAATTTTTAATGCAATGAAAACAAATTACCTTCAAGATGGTTATCATTTGGAATCTTGAAGAGAATGAAAATAAGGCAAATGCCAACACATATTCATCCAGATTGCCCATAACAACTTGCCAGGCATCCCTGTTTCAAATCAAGTAAATCTGTGCAGCTTCTCTTTGACAGCAACACAAAATCCCTTGTGCAATGCATTGAATGGCGCAGCTGAGGCAGAATGTTAGCAGAAGATACTGCGCCAAGCAGCTTTTGTTTTGAAGTGGGTACTTCTGTTATGCAATCCTCTTAGAATTTGCTTCTTTCAAAGAATGAAAGACACAAAAAAAAAGCCTCAGCAAACAAAAACCACAAATCCCATACATTTCTCAACTTGGTTGATATTTCTCCACTTGGACACAGTCTATTCCCATCAGTTCCAAAATTCTGGCATTGGCACAGACTATATTTGTAGCATTCAGCTGGAGTGAAGGACCAAACAGTTCATGATGTCTGGGATGAAGGTGTTTAGTGGAAGAGAGAGGCTTCAACTCTCTCAACAAGAATGATGCCCATAAACAGAAAATAGAAGCAGAATTCACTAATATCAACAATGTGCTAATTAGGCACATGAGCAACTTTAACAACTCACTTTAAGCCTGAGCCTTTCTGACACTTTCTGTAGTCAGAAGGAAGATGAGACCATGGACAGAACTCTCATAATATAAAAATATTAATTTACAAGCTTAAGATCTTGCTCATGTAATTTTGCATGTATCCAAGAAAAGGAAACATAAAATTATTATTGAAAACTTCTGAGCCCTTCATCAAAGGCTCACTTGAGCAACAGGTATGAGGGAGAATGCAGCTAGTCAACTCCATGTACCATTTCTCACCTAAAAGCCATCCACAAATGCACACTCAGACAGTGGGGATGAGTAACATACTTTGCTTTTTCTGTGCTTTCTTTGCCCTTGGGAGAAGTGGGGAAGGAGGCACGCAGTGGAGAGGAGGTGAGGTGTGGGCTGTGTTTCCTGTCCATGAGGCAGACCAAGCTAAACAGAGCCTGTGTGAAGGCAAAACACTGCTCAGAAAAGTGGTCTGGGGTCTGCAGGCCACGTGTTCTGAAGGGAGAAACTGTCCCTCACTGAGCTCTCCCACATTTGTACATCATACGACACTACACTTTTGCAGCCTCACTCTACATATGTTTTCTCACTAGTGTACACAGTGTTACAGGCACTGTTCCTCCTCCCCCAAACAGAAGATCTTTTCATTTCACTCAGGCACATTGTCATGGCTGCAGATTCCTGCTGCTCATTTCTGGTGTGATGTCCATATGCACAGCACTTCTAGAGATGTGTTGTTGTCTTTGCAGTACAGGCAGAGAGTTATCATCTTTGCCTTCTCCCATGACCAATGCTACCTCCACACTGCACATTTTTTGGAGATTACTTATTTACTTGTTCCCTCTGCTCTCTGCAGAGTGTATCCAACATGTCACAGAGTAAGAATACACTTGCTGCTTCCCCAAGACATATTAACAGATTTAGTATCTTTCATCTTCTCTGACCTTTTCCATTTTGTTCTCAGAAGCTCAGAAAATCTCATGACAATATGGGGAAAAAACCCTCCAGTGCTCTGTGCACATATGTGGGCTTTCTCTTGTGTTGCACTCAAGTTCAGTTAGATGTTCTTCAGCCTTTGATCTTCTTTAATCAGAAGAAGGAAGGAGGCTGAGGAAGGAGAATATGAGCTTTCTTTCATGCTTGTTCTAATTCTTAGGTCCAATAAAGAGGACAGAACAAGGATGCTCAGGGTATTAAGTGCAAGACAATCAAAGAAGTGACTGAGAGGATTCTGCACCCTGCCAGCCATCCTGAGCTTTGCCCTCACTCATGTGGCTAAGCTTTGGGGAAGGAGAGCTTCTCTGTTAACAGGGGTTAGTGTCTTTACTCTCCCACCCCCTTCTCTACCACCTCATGCTCATCTTTATTAGCTTTTTCACACTACACAGTCCTCTCATCGATTACAAGGGCCAGCACAAAGCAGCCTAATGATGGGTCAGTCTTAATGAGAAAAGCAGCTGCTTTTGAAGTGGTGTGGCTTCGTCCTGCACCCTGCCGATTCCTGGCATGCAGAGCTTTGCCTCCTTTTAGAGAGCAGAGCCATGGAAAATCAACAGTGAGCAGCCTGGTGCCTCTGAACAGAAAGGGCCATGTGCATGGCTATTTAGTGCTGTAAAAGAGAGAGCATTTGCACAAACGGGAGTGAACATAAGGAGGCCTTCAGAGAAGAATGGGGCCTTGGCAAATTTATAGACTCCCCTGAAAGAAAGTGATTACAGATCATTATCCAATTGAGGCAGATTGATGGGTTAGGGTCAAAGTAATACTGCAGAGCTCACTGGAGGGACAATGCCTGCTTGTCAGTTCTGTCCAGGAAAAGAAAGAGAAGGGAAACTACCACACAGAGAGGAAAGGCTTAAGCTTTTCCAGCCCTTATCTTAAAAATAGTTTCTTATCTTGAACGTGTCCTTTAAAGAAAAAAAAAGGCCAAAAAAAACCAAAAAAACCCCACACAAATAAATAAACAAACAAAAACCACCAAGGAAAAAACATACCCTGAAATTGCAGGACCGGTATCACTGAGTTAAAATTGTGCATTCGGAATTGTGAAATAATTGTACAAACAGCACACACCCAAAGCCTTGTGATCACTCTCAGAAATCACTAGTACTAGCACTAGTAAAGGATAAATTGCATCTTTGTTTCATTTGTATTAAAAACTCTAAGCGATCTTCTAAAATAAATGTGTATAATTTTTTTCATTTTGGTGAAAGAAGGACATTTTGTTAACAGCTATGGTTGAACTGATTTGAAACTCTGCAACATCTGGTCAGGCAAAACTCAGCAACATTGACATTGAATAAAACAAGAATAAATGTGTTTCTATTGTTTCTTCTGTATTAATTTTTAGAGTGTTTAAAAGTGCTTTGCATTCATGCACTTTTCAAATAGCCATAGAAATGGAAACAGCATGGCCCAAAAAGCAGCTCACAGCATTTATTGTGCATTTGCCTCACATTTTCCAATATGGTTATGGAATGTAAAGAATTTGAGAAAAGACAGAAGACAATGCATTCATGAGAGACCTGATTTGTTTAATTGTGTTTATTTATTAACTTCTCTGTTGTTCCCCATGTGTCAGAAGCAGAGCACCACACACACTTTAATGGATATGTCCTCATGTCCCCGTGGATAGAAGAGTAACGTTGGCCTTGTTTCAAGAAAGGCTCAGTAGGGCAGCTTGGCCTTGGGGCCACTGTCTTGAGAGTTTAGCAAGGGTTCCCTCAAGCTTTGTTACAAAACCTCCACAGACATGAAAGCTATGGCCCCAGCACTCTGGGGCTCTGGTGTCTTTCCTGGAAACTCTTGTCCTCTTGCAGAGGGTGTTCAGACACAAAAGGAGTTATCCTGACTCAGAGACCATTGGAGAGGACACACTCCAGCCTGCTAGTTCTCACTTAAAACAGTAAGGATAACAAAGAAAGTAAAAGCATTGCTGGTGTCATACTCATCTGCAAGTTGTAAAGGTGTTAAAAGCATCAGCAGAGACTCAAAGACTCTCACTTCATGCAGTACCTCTTGCATTCAGGTGGTTTTTTATATTCATTAGGTAGCAACCCAGTTGCAGCATGATCATGTGCCTTGTACTCTCTATCCAAGAGAGTTCTCTGATATTTTTGCTGAAAGGGAAGAGATAGTTCACCAAATTACTCCTTCCTTTTGTGAGGGTTCCCCCAGACTCTTAGCACCACCATTTTTATCTTCTCTCTTCTGATTCTCAGGACCACTGAATTTTCAGTGTGACTGACAGCTCTTCTCCACTCATCTGAAATGGTTTGTCATCTCATATTCTATCTATAAAGCAAAAAGAACTGAAATTACATTCATCCCATAAAAATTCTAGAAAGGGCCATGGGGTGTCTGTAGAATGCCACTCCACATAAGACATCTTCCCCCACCTTGGGGTCAGTAAAACCAGTTATGTTACATGGTAAAAAAAAAAAAAAAGATCTGTGGTTGGTTTCCTACCGTACTCTGGAGTCTACCTTACTAGGCTGGAG
Organism: Zonotrichia leucophrys gambelii; assembly: GCF_028769735.1. NCBI lineage: Eukaryota > Metazoa > Chordata > Aves > Passeriformes > Passerellidae > Zonotrichia > Zonotrichia leucophrys. The sequence goes on from NC_088171.1 coordinate 66,745,422, forward strand.
TTTTAACTTGTGTGTGTATTCCTTGAACTAAGTTTAGCTCTTTGACTCTTTTCCCCATTCATCATTTAGTTGCTGGGTATGACATGGGTTCCTCCACACCAATTCCTTCCACACATTCTGGAATCTCTCAGCATGTGATGGAGTTGTAATTCAGAGCAGATACCACTAATGACTTTTCCTGGTCTTAAAAGATCGAGAGCCAGACACAGCCAAAGAATAAGAGGTTTTACCTTGGTATTTACCTTGGAATACACCACAATGTGCTGTGGAAAATTCGTGCACCAATAAGGACCCTTATTAAAATACTGAGGTAAAATCCCTTATCCCTTAACTGTGTCTGGTTCTTACATTTTTAAGACAAGGAATAGGTATCACCACCTATAAGATGACACACACTGTGATAAGATATCTTTTGTTGTGTCTTTCCTTCCAACTTTTTTTTTGTTTTAGACTAACAATATTCTTTTTTGTTCATGGTTTAGAAACAACTTGCATCCATTCTTCTTGAGGTTTGCTTGCATTTTTTTCCAGTTGCTTCCTTTGGTTTGGCAGGAGATGTGCATATGTGCAGGACTCCATATGTTTTCAGAGATAATCTGCTTTTTACTACCAGTAAGAATAACCTTGAATACATATTGCACTGTCACAGCACATTTTCTATATGAATCAGAAAGTAGAACTGGTGCATTGGAAAAGCAGACCATATTTTTAAAGGCAAATTCATAAAGCCTGCTTTTATGAACAGAGAAAGCTGAGGGGTGGGGGTGGGGGATATCACAGGAAAAGAGATGAGTGCTTGTGATCTGAACTCTCTGTCCTACCAACATCATGTTATGTTGGAGCTGATTCATGGAGAAGTCTCCCTGTAAATGGAGGCTGGGTGCTGAAATGTCCATACCATTTCAGTGAACTCAGCATGAGCACATTGAGTGGAACGCAGCACAGAACAAGGTCGAAGGAGTGAAATGGCTGTTCCCTTCCACTCCAATCAAGAAAGCCATCAGCTATTCAGGGAAAAAAACAAAGCAACAACAAAAAACAAACCACAAATCCTAGAATCACTCAGCTGGGAATAAGGGAGGGAAAAAAGAGCATTTCTCTTAAGGACACTTTCCATTCTATTTATAGCTATAGTTTGTATGGTGCTTAACGCTTGACCCACAGGGTTCATAGGTAAGAAAGAAATGAGCAGATGTGTATATTCTAAGTTATATTTCATCCATATGTGCAAAATAGTCACAGGAGAGCTACAGAGAACTATGCACTTGGGGTAGCAACCTTCCTAGACCAGGAACAACATCTGATTCATGCTCAGTTTATCCTCTGGCAAATCTTGAATTTCGATGATGATTCTGTTTGAGTAAAAACTCAGGGCAAAATCCTGAGAAATTCAGCATCGGTGGAAATCTTGTCACAAATGTCAAAGGATTCATGAGTTTAGCATGAGCAAGCCTTGCCCTTTAATTGTTTTCATTTTACAATGTTTACAATATTGTAGTGGCAAAGAACATGAATCTTCTCCCAAAAAAGTTGTACATACATCCTCTCAGTGTGAAAAGGGTAAGAGGAGAATCAAGTCTGCTCCAAATTTTGGTGTTCTGGAAGAGTTTCCTCATTTTTAAGTTCTTGAGTAAAAGGGAAACAAATTTTAAAAAGCCTAATTTTCTGCTAATATAGTTTCCTCTTTTTTCCTTTTATTTTTAAGTAGTTTTTTATTGTTGTTATCTGAGATATTGGCTAGGTACTTTTTAGAGAAGGGAGGCATCTTGTCTGTGTGGGTGAATTGCACTCACTAAAACATGTTTCTGCCTGCTAAGTCTTATTGCAATGGCTTACTGTGTTCTTCCTGTTGATACAGCATCCCCTCTACACAGAACAGGCAGAGTAATGACAACAATTTCAGATACATAATTTTTAAAGGAAAAAATGCCAAAACTGGGCTCTAATATCCATTATGAGTTTCTCAATTGTGCCTAAAAACAACTTGAACTACAGAATAACTTTGTGTTTAGGGCCTTTCTTCCCAGGAAAGATTATCTCATCTCCCTTGTGCTCTCAGGTGGAGAGACTCTTAGGGATGTAGGCATTGCAGGTGCCTACATTTGTCATGTAAATGGAGATTCCCACATAGATCAAATCTCCCTGAACACCTGATCAAGTCTCCTCTTCACCAACAGAGCAGGCCTACTACTTCAGTTGCATGGGGCTACTGCCACTGATTTATCGGAAGATGTATCCTGGTGTTCCATTATATATGGATAGCAATATTTTTGTAGCCACAAAGCCTAAGAACATGAGTAACATATATATATATATATATATATATATATATATATATATAAATTTGATATATAATTTATATTTAAAACAGCATAGACAAGTGCAATATTTTAGGAAAAATGTTGACCAAATCAAATATATTACCCTTCCACAAAAATTTTATTTATGTGCAAAGGCATGAGTAAAAGGGTGTTTAATTTTACCAGTTAAGTAAAAAGGTCTAAAGAATGCTATCACATTCTCTGTTATTTTTTCCTTCCCTAAAGACATGTTTGGCCACTGAAATCATGACTTTATGCCAACAAAAGATGAAGAACCTCTCTGTCCCAGGTCATTTCCTCCAATCAAACCCAGGTCTGCAACAGGGTTGAAATTTGTTACCACATGCCTGCTCTTTACAGGCCTGTGTAAAGGACAAGGTGGATAAACTGTAGCAGCCAGACAGGCTGTAACATCTTAAGAAAAATACCAAAGAAGCAGATTCAGCAAAAGAGGTCTGAACATGAAGGATTAATTATATCCTGTACCCTTCCAAGTGGTCCTGCCCTATTGAGACTGAGAAAAATGAGTGATGAAGATGCTGAAGCCTGTACTTTCGAGCATGTGAAAACTATTCTGTGACTAGAACAAGGGTCACGCATTTTCAAAGTCAGTTCAATTAAGCAAAACGCCAGTCCCAGTTCCTTGGACCCACCAATTAAACTGCAGCCAAAAATGTCGCCCATTTGCCCCACAGAGGACTGAGTGTATTTATAGTCCCCAAATGCCTATGGTTCCTTGGGCCCACCAATTAAACTGCAGCCAAAAATGTCGCCCATTTGCCCCACAGAGGACTGAGTGTATTTATAGTCCCCAAATGCCTATGGTCTAATCAAAACTGTCACATAGCAAGAAGCCAGCCAAGAAACTCAGACAGTTTGGTTAATGAGACAAAGAGCAGCTTCGTATTCATTCCCTCCTAAACAAAGATCTGAGGAAAGGGTTTGGACTGGTGGGGGAGAGAGACTACAAGTACAGCAGGCCCAAAGAGAAGGGCACAAGCAGACAGTCAATTAGGCAATGCATCCAAGCCTGATCTGAAGGCTCATGGCAAACAGAGCAGTCATTCATGCACTGTGACATGCAGGTCAATAGAAGAAATCACATGCTCGCCTGGAAATTACGGATGTGTCCGCAAAACAGCACGTGGCAACATATGATGGAACTCAACTCCTGATCACAATCTACCGTGACAAAATGAAAAGCATCTCTGATTTTTTCCCATTAAAAACAAAATTGTATTCTTTTTTAATTCAAAATACATATTTTTTCCCACTGAATAATTACCAGTAATTTTAAAGAATTTGGCATGTATTGTGCTCCATATCTGAATTATTTGTCTTTCTGATTATCTGACAATTTTTATCTTCCAAGAAAACATACCAAGATTCTCAACAAAAATCATAGATGTGAACTATTCTTATGCACAAGACAAATGCATTTTCTGTTTCAAGGCATGCATTGATCAAAAGAAAAGCTAGAAAATAATTTTTCTTCCTATTGGGTGCTACTTCCTGTTTGGTCAGATGCATTATCTTGTTTTCATTCTCAGTTTCTGAAGCATCTGCTAGCAGTTACTGTCAGAAATGTGATAATGACCATGGTCAACCAGTAGTTTTAGCTGGTGGATCCTGTGTTCTGAGCAAATTGCAGATATGGCTTTCTCTAACTTCAGCAACACGTGCCAGCAAGCAGAGCAGAAGAGCTTGACCTCTGTTTCTACATGGACAAGATCAAGCATATCTACAACAGATCAGAAAGCCACAAAATGGAAAGAATCCAGGCTAAAGGTTTTCCAACAAATAATCACACTGAGCTCCAGCAAGGGCTTGTATCTTTTTCTTTGAGAGCTAACCCATTCAGCTCACTAGCAAGTTTGGGCAAAGAGATTGCTCACAGGCCAAGACCTAAGAGCTTACAAACACTTCTGCAACGCCAAGCTTGTCTAGAAGCTGCATTAAAATTAAAAAACAAAAAAACCCCAAAAAAAAAAAAAAAAAAAAAAAAAAAAAAAAGAAGAAAAGAAAGATAAGTTAGCACTCTCCTGGCAGGGTTTTTGAAGCATTCATAATGTTGGCAGGGCAAGGAGCTGTTGAGTTGTACCATTGTCTTTAGGAGGTGAGGTAGAAAGGGATTTCTTCACCACACCCTTTTTTCAGGTGTCTAGTCAGTGTTTGAGCCAAAAGACAAAGCAAAGAAAATTAGAAGAAACAGTAGCATGAAGCATCAGTTTTAAGAAGGGGAGTTTTTCTCATATATCTGTTTTTCCTAACAATATCTTGAAGGGAAGGCAGTCAAAACTCCAGTGTATCCCAAGAACCGTATTTTCTGCCAATATGATATGAAAGCAAGAATAATAAACATGAGGAGAACAAATGAGCTGGTTGGTTAAATGTGGTCACAAACCAGTGTGTTAACAGGGCAGGGGGTGGAGGGGGAGAAGAGTAAAGACACAGTGTCACCTAATCTGTTAAATCTGTGAGAATCTTGCTTTGGAAACAGTTCTGTTACATCTGCCTTGTAATCTCCAGAGATTAAAAGGGCAACACAGCCAGTTTTAGGATTGCTGGTACAAAAACTTCCTCAAATAAAGAATACAAGTAACTGTGCCTTTCATTCAAGTCTAGAGGAGCCCTCAAAAGCTATAAATAATTTGTGCAAGCCTCTTATCATCCTGAAATACATGTGATTAGAAATCTGCTAGAACTAAGCTGCCAGAGGCAGCAGTCCCGTTACATACTGTTGGCCTGTATGTCTGATACGTGACATTTTCCTAAATCCTGTCAGGGATAATCTGTCACATAGCCATCTTTTAGATTATACTTTGAGACTGTGGTCTTTTAGTACAAATATAAATTAAATTATTATGCTGCCAATTAGGGAGATGATCACTGTTCTTGTACAGAGGAAAATATTACCAGATAACCAAATACATTCTAAGCAGCAGAGCAATGGATCAGGGGTGAACAGAAGCACAAACCAGCCCAAAGGCTTAGACAGAGTAGTGGCTATGACCTAAACAGATTTTGTCTCCTCTGCTTGTATTCAGGAAATCCAGGTTTGCTTTTCCACCTATTAACTATCTGTAGATCTAATGGAAGGGCAATACACTTGAGTATCTGTGCCACAAACTGGTCTCCAGGAAATATCCAGATAACATAGTATTTTTCTACTGAAGTCATAGGATACTCCTGAATGCTGTTATTTCCTTTAATTATTTTCAATTAGTTTCTTTCCAATACTTTTATCACCTCCTGCTCCAAATCAACTAATTTTTATTCAGTTTTGCATGTTGTGACATGTAGGTGGAATTTGTCTTGAATTAATCTGAAGCCCAAAGTCTTCTGATTCTGATTCTTTTTCTGCATGAATAAAAAATAGCACACTGCATTTTGGCATGGAAGAAACTGGCCACAAGAAATATTGCTAAATAGCTTAACAGCAGACTCATTCAAAGACTAGCAACTTGAAAATTATAGCAATGATGAGGAATTCACATATTCTATAGTGAATTATTTAATTTTGCCTTATTGATAGACAAAAGGCATTGGATTTCAGTAGTATGGACACATTATGTAGGGCAAGCAGGAGTGGGACGCACTGGGATTCCACTGAACCTATTCTGCAACATCTGTTGTTCAACCTACTCATGGATGATTTGGAAGACAGGGTCAACAATGAGGTGACTAAGATTGGGGTTGATACAAAGTGATCTGTGGTCATCAAACTGACTGTGAACAGCTGCAGAAGGATACCATGGCATTGGGTGCCTGGGTAGAAAAATGGCAGATGGAATGCTTTGTTTTTAAGTCCCAAATAACGCATATGGGAAAAACATATGCCACTGTATATAACTGTGCTGTGTCCAATACTGCATCTGCTTCTGGATAACCAACATCTCAGGAGGTATGTGGAAGAGCTGGAACAGCAGGGACAAAAGTAGTACAGATATGCAGAAATATGAGGTTGGTTCCTTATGAGTAGAGACTGAATAATCTGGGACATGTGAAAGAGACACCTAAAATGTTAAAGGTGATAAAACCATGAATTTCATTAAGGAAATTATCATAGATTATTTTTCTTTCAAGTTATGTATGTATGTATGTATGTGTGTATATATTGTGCATATTATTTTCCACAACCTAGGGATCACAACAGGTAGCAACAGGAATAAGGTTTAGAACAAATGAAAGTCCTTGCTCTAGGGAAATAAAGTTTTATCAATGGGTTGCTTGGGATGTCAAACGTATAAATGAGTTCAAAACATCCTTAGACATACTCATGAAGAAAAGGTCCATTGGGACATCTCAAAGACATAAACACAACACCCAGCTCAGGAAGATCAGGTTTTCAGGCATGGAAGGCCTTGCCAGAAGCAGCATCACTCTGTGTTTGCCCCGCTGACATCCTTGCTCCCCAGGCTCCTCTTACTGACCACAGCCAGAGACCCTTGGGCTTATACTGCAACAGAGGGGAAAGTCTGCATTAACATGCCCCTGAGGAACTTAGAATCATTCTAAAGTGAAACTAAAATGTTGGATTTGTTTTTTTTTTTTTTAGGAGATCAACTTGAGATTTCTCATTGCATTTACATATATTTGTTGCATTCACCACTTCCAATAATTATATTTGTAGTTTAATCCTCTGCTTTAGTAAATACCCTCCCAAGCACTCCAGGTCTTTGAATGCAAAACAAGCTATACACAAGTAAGCCAGGAGTGGACACGCTTGGTTGCCTGGTTGTTTAATTAGAAACTGAAGCAAAAGGCATCCTGCCTCAGGGAGACAACCGGGCTGCAGATTGTGACACTGCCATAGCCTTGCTCTGTCTCTCTTTAGCCTTAAGCAAATCTGATCTTGGGCATCCTGACCCTGACTAATTGCACACTGTTTCCTGTGATGCTGTGAAGCTCCTTCCACCCATTGCTGGACTATTAAGCTTCTCTGCTCTATCTGGTAATTAAGCAGCAGAATAGCAAACTCTTTTTTGTTGCTGTTGTTTTGGGGTGGTTATTTTTGCATCCTTCTTCCCTCCTCCTCTCCAATTCCCTGCTATACAAAGGCCAGTTGAATGCTTTGTTTGTCTTTTTGTTTCACTGTTGAGGGGCGAAGACATCATATCACCTTTCAAGAGAAGAGGAAGATGATAAATGCATTAACTTGAGAGGCAAAGTGTCAGGACGCTAATGAAAATCTCTAGTGACTAGACAGCAAGGAAAACCTAATTTTAACAGACTCTGTAAGAGAAGAAAACTTTTTCAGCTTATGCAAATGTCAAGTCTAAAGTACTCTGGTTTAATGGAGGAGCATATTTTTCTGTCAGGAACAAAAGGCTAGGCGTTATAGGGAGTCATTTGCAAGTAACTATGTAAGCAAGTTTAAGTGTCATCCATAAAATACATGAGTTACAAGTCTCTTCTAGGTCATATCCTGGCATCTAGATTTACAAAAAAAATGACGTGGCCTAGATTAAAAGAGTTGTTTTTGTGATTTTTTTTTTTTTTTTAGTTTAATAGGAACTGTGTGTGAGAATGACATGCACTTTTGATTTTTTAATGAAAGTGGAGACTAAAATAATTCATCACAATTTTAGCAGCCATAAAGGCTTCACTGGGTCATTTTATTAGTTTAATAGATAAAATTAAACAAAAAGATACTTTAAATTAATTATAACCAGCTTGCAAAATAACAAGTACATTGTATACGGGAAAAGTAGCTCCATCTGATGTGCAGCAGTCAGCATGTGTAACATGGTGACTATTTGTCCTGTCCCTTTGAAAATCATTTTATTGGAATGTATCAGTTAAACTAAAACACATGACCCTCCTTCTTGTGACATGAAAGAAACCACTGAAGAGAAGTCTCTTTTTTTTTTTCTTCCCTTCTACTCATGTGAACTTTCTGAGAAAAAAAAGTAGCTTCAAGGATTTTTATCAGTGTCTGTGTAATGACTTGTGCATCACATGCATCCTGAACCATTAGCTGCCTACATCTGAAAGAATTTGCTCAACATTTAGGAATTCACTTAATGAAAGGCTGGCCTATTAAGCTCTGCTAGCTTTGGAAGTTGATTGAGCCTTTCTTTTCAACTTCCTGCACTGTTGTAAATGATGCTATGCAGTGCCCTCATGTGATCTATTCTAGACAACAAGTTTGCTTTGTAACACCAAAAGAATCCAAGTACCAGGTGATGCATTTCTGATTGGAGATGCAACTATATGGAACAAGAGTCTTCACAAATCTCTGTATGACATCACAAATTTAAAAAGTAGCAGCTCTAAAAAGCATCCATTTATATTCTGGGGAGATAAAGAAACAACATTTCTCTCATATATCCACATCACTTTTGAATCAATAATTTGATAAAAAAATAGATAATCAGTAAAAGGCCAAGAGTCAGCACATGATATTTCTTCTCTCACACTACTGAAGCCAACAAAGACCAGAATTAGGTCCGCCAGGTACTGGTCTGTAATTTTTGGCTGAAAGATGAATTTGCTTTTTTTAATGGCTCAACACTCCTGACATTTCAAGACCATTGTGAAGGGGGCTGAGAGAGCAGTGTGCTCTGCACCAAGAGCAGTGTGCTCTGCACCAAGTAGGCGCTGCTGCCTCCCAACCCTTGCTGATTAATGTAAATGCCTGATGTGGGGGAACACACAGGATGGCATTAAAGGAAGAAGTTGTCATGGGAGGACATACAAGAAAGAGAGTCCACTGGCTTGTGGAGTACTCACTTGCATCCCAAACACAACTGTATTGTCAAATTTATGGGATGAGCAGGACACATTCTCTCAAAATTGCAGAGAAAACGGGTTTCTTTTCTATGACCTCATTTTCTCTTCATGGTGAGTGTAAGCACCACTAAACAGTGTCAGGCAGGCAGCACTGGAGACTGGAATTGCTAACAAAAGGAGTTTAATTTTGTTTTGGGATTTACAGGCAGAGTGCCTATGAATGAGGATGGGACTTGGCTCTATTTCCATGGGATAGGTAAAGCACAGGGAAAACCAAGAAAGAGTTATTCTTTTGAGGCTTGGGAAGAGAGTTGTGTCACATGAGTTTGGCACAGGGTCCCTCAACAAGACATCTTATGAATAGCTTATGAAATTACATTTATGAAATTAAATTTAATTTTAGAACAAAACTACAGACAGTGTGAATTCCAGTTAATTTTTCTTCAGGCTCCAAGGACTGAGGGGTTGGGTTTTTTGGTTTTCTTTTTTGTTTCCTAAACTGAGTACCTACTTAAATCCTCAAATAATTATCCCTGATCACTTTGATCTACAGTTTCTAGTGAAATAACACCTTCTTCTAGGGGGCAGGTTGCCAGTTTCCTCCAAATGAAAGGCCTGGATTTATGAAGTCATTTCTTGATGATCTCACTAATTATCTTCTTGTCTCTGATCTTCCCTTTTGGGTAAGGTTATTGGGAAAGCTGAGTAAGGTAACTGTAGTCTCGGGACAAATTTATCCTCCTCTATTGTGTATGTTGCCTTTAAGACTTGATGTAGAACAGACTTTATTACACTCTATGGGGAAGTGCTCAACACAATGACAGACAGGAGATAGGGCAAACAGATATTTATGTACAGGAAAATCATGGCTCTTATACCAACGATCAGGAGATTTTCTTTCAAATTATATGTGTTTGGTGTGGAATACCATCATACTGATCCTGAATTGTTCTCCATCTCTAATTCAAAATTAGTCAATAAAGTACCCATTGGTGCTTGTTCCAACATCTCCAGAAGGAGAGCTTCTCCAAGAGAAATTCCTTTGAGCAGATAAAAGACCGATGATAATGGAATAAGACCTTATAGCATGCATGTGTTATCAGAGTCTAGCTGACAGCAGAATACAGAAGCTGCTTGTCATACAATCCATTTTTCACAACTCCCACTCTGGCTAGATGGAAGCAAACACTCAGCCAGGAGAAAAATAAGTGGCTAAAAATAGTGCCAGCAGCCATAATGGCTGGAATTGGACACTGGAGGGAGACACAGTTGCATAGGCTAACCCAAAGACACTCTTGTCCTTTCTTGCACGAGTATTGAGTGCATGCCCTAAGAATGATGCATTGGAACCCTAGCTGATCTGCCTTGATTCCTCATTCTCCACATCAGCAGGGAAGGAAAGAGAAAAAGAAAGCCTGGGCCAGTTAATGAATCATAAAGCCCTACTCTTTGTTGTTGTTGGAGGAGGAGTGTGAAGTTCCTGTATAAAGCCTGCAGGAATTCATCACCAATCTTGTGGAACCATTTTTCGAATCAAGCCCTGAGAGCCCATCATGATTTGCATTCATGTAAACACCTACATTTTTTCGTTAACTGAACTGATTTAACTGCTAATTAAAACTAGTCAGTAAGCACAACGCAAAATTAATTAAACCATTTAGTCAGTAGATGCAAATGAGGCAAAGTTATGGCTTGGACACAATGAAAAGAAGTACAAGTACTACTCATCATCTGGCAAAATAGTACTTGAGGTAAATACTTTCCCCAGAGATGATGTAAAGCAATAAAAAAAATCACACTGCTGACTACATATGATCTTTTATAGATAAAATGTGCTGGAATCCAGCTTCTTCTCTTTGAAACAGTGATGAAATGGACTCAGTGGATTTTAAAAATGCTCTCCCATAGTAAGGTCTGGATCCCAGCTCAATCTATGTAGTCATGCAAAGTTGCTCCTGTCTGACACTGGCAAGTGTTTTGCCTCAACCTGGACCTTATACTTTTGACAGCTATTTTTATAGCTTTAAATTTTCTCATGGGGAAAGTGTCTGCTTGGTGAACTATATTGTGTGATAAGAAGTGGAAGTAGTATCTTCTCAGAGAAAGAGCCAGAAATGTGTGCTTCTGTCAGTAATATCTCTGCATTCTGTCTCCTCTTTTCACAGAACTCATGTGCCTCACAACCCTTATTGTACTTATTTTACTAAGACCTGTCCTGGGACAGCAACAGACATAGTTACCCATGTTGTATAAACTGTGAACTGAAATAGCTTTAAGCAAAAAAAATAGAGCAAAGAAAAAGAACCAAGATGCACAAAGGTGTGTTCTATCTGCTATTAATGTGTAAAAGGCTGAACCCAGGAACAAGTCCAGTTTTCATGAGTCACTGTGCTGCCTAGGAGGTGCTTGGCAGTGCTCAGGAGAGTTTCCTTAGGTAGGTTCAGGTATTTAGCAGGTGTCATTGTGCCATTCGGACCTACCTGCAATGCCTGCAATTAGACAGTGCAAGCCATCCTTCCACCTTTTCCCTTACTCCAGGTGCCCCAGAATGGCACTGAAAACAAGAGCCCATGGAATGGGAGACGTCTGCACTCAAGAGACTGTCCAGCAAAAGGGGCTGAGAGGTGGGATTTAAACGTTTCCTCTTTCTCTGGCTCTCCACAGCAGTGCCCCCTCTTCTCTGGCTTCCTTCTCCCAGCATGTGGCTTTTCCTGCGGAGCCACACATAGCTCACACTTCACTCTTTCTGAGTGCAGGATCCAAGTTTTCTTTTTGTGGCGTGTAGTTGCCCTTGTGGAGGCTTTTTGCACTCACACAGTCCTTAAAACACTCATCCAGGATGCAGGAGAGCTTGCTCCATTTCCTCCTGCTGCCTGATGGAATGCAAGCTTGCACAGCCTAATCCTGGAAGTCCAAGTCAGCAGGCTGATGGCAACGATGGTAGGCACTGGAGGACAAGGGGACTTGCCTCCCTCCTTCCAAGCACATATTGTTCCACAGAAATATTCTTGAGGACCCTTGGGACAAAGACAATTTCCCAGGCCTTTGGCTGGGGAAGAACTGCTTTCAGCTGCTGACCCTGCTCACAGCATCACGTCCTGTACCTGTTTCACAGACAGCTGCTGGGCTGGCCCCTGAGGGGTTTTCACCTGCAAAATGTATAATTCCTGACTTTCCAGTGGGGTTAAGTAGGAAGGCTTTGCCAGGAAGGCTGAGGCATTTCTATCCATGAACGAAGTGTGATCTGTCAGTCACCGGAGACAGGAAAATGTAAAGCACCTTTGGAGGCTGGAGGCTGTATGGGCAGAGAGCTCAGACTTTGGCCAGGCCTAGGGCAATGTGCTTGAGGCCTCCAAAGAAGCAGACAACAGCCCCCAACCTCCCCCACAGCCCCCAAAACCCTCTGCTGTCACTCCAGCTTTCCCCAGTCTCTCCTGAACAGCCAAAGCAGCTGAGCGCTGGAAGGGCTGCACATGCTGGTGAGATACAAGGATGCAGCAGCTGGAAAGGTCCCTGCTTGGCTGGATCCTTCCCAGGCTGACAACCAGCCTGGAAGCCAGGTATCCTGAACACCAGCAGTCAAGTGCCGTGCAGAGCATCATCCATTCTGCCAGAACAATGCCTCATGTTCTGATCTGTGCTACCAAACTGTTTGAACGCAGTTGGAAAAACTAAAAACAACAGCTTGCTTATTTTTAGCTAAGTAAAGAAGTCTGCCAGCCCCACATCTGATTGCTGGTTGGTTCTCACTTAATAATAGTCTTCTGTTTGAGATGTTACCACATCCTTTCTCATTACAGTTATGACAGTGTAAGTCTTTGTTTTCTTAACCTTTTTTTCAGCCACCTTTAGATGGATTTCTGCCTTTAGCTGCTTCCATTCTAACACAGAAAACACAAGTTAAGGGAAAAAAATAAAAGAACTATTGAGGACACTTCTGCTTTCCTTAAACATTTCTTCTTTCCTTGGATGTTCCCCCTTCCGGAGGAAGGTGGAACAGGGCAAGGTCATGTCTTTATTTTAATATTCCTCTCTTCCCTTGTGATTTCGGCTAATTGTAAGAATACCTCACTCCTCAAGTGTTCAGTCAGGGTGATACTTACCATGCTCTGTCTTTCCTACTTTTATGTGGTCCATTATGAGCTATGGGAGACAACACACTGAAAAGAGTGTGGAGCTCCTGCTACCACGGCACCCCTTACACCAGACACCTGTTATGGCTGTTGTGCACAAGGCTTGCTGACTGCTAGCTTTGAGGCAAACCTAATATAGTTACACTGTCAAAGGTATGGTACTTATCTGCATACTGCAAAGATGGAACTAATGCAAGCCAAAATAATTTTTCTTTTCTTTCTGTAAGTACCATTACTAATATATTTCACATGGTTAAAAATGCATTATATCTAGGCTCCTTCTTTAAATGTGCATGCATAAATTTAGCTTGGATACTGTTAAATATAATTTCAAGCAGCAGAAACAAAATACCATTTTGTAAAAAAGCATTTAAGCAGAAACAAATGCATTACAGTTAAAGTTTCATGAACACTGATAAGATTGCAGAGTAAAGCAGCTTAGTAAAAACAAAACAGAAACAAAGGGCCATAAACCTCAGTCAGGGCTGTGGGAGGCAACTTCAGTTTACAAAATCCACACTGTAGGAAAAACTCAACCAAGAACTGTTCTTTTTGAGCAAAAAGGGCCAAAAGGCATGTTTTTGTGGGCAGATCTTTGAGCTGTACAGGTGGAACGAGTTGGACTAGAGATGCTGCTATCTCAGCTGTGGCACAAGGCACAGCTCTGCAGCGCCACTTGGAGAGAAAGTGGCTGAGGAGCTCACCACAAGTATGAGCAACCAGGTCCCTGCTTGGGCTGCTTCCTCCCTGCCCAGCTGCAGCAGCAAACCCTGTCACTGCCTAAGGTAGCAGGCTGCTGTAGCCAGCACAGTCCCTGCCTATTTTGCCTGTTCTCCCAGTCCCTGGAAACTCACATGGCTGCAGCTGCCACCACCAGTGAAGACAGTCAGGATGCACGGGATGTCCAGGACACCGATATGAGCATCCCAGTAGTAACTGTATTTTCTTCACTCTTTTCAATCAATCCCACATCCCATAGGCTGATATAGAAGCAGCAAGCCTGGTTCACTAGGCTTCTCCATCCTGGCTCTGCGACTTTCCCTTTCCCATCTCTGTTGCCTCCTGCTCAGTTTTGCCAACACAGCTGAGCTGGATAAAGGAAGCTGAAGATATTGGCGGAATGTGAATGTTCTAGAGTTCAAGATAGCCCAAAAGGGCTGTACATTACTGCGCTGTATAGCTATATGCCCTGAGTTAATAATGTCATTAACTTCACAGCACAGGCCTGTGTCAGCCATTTGAGCCTTTTTACCAACTCAGAATAGGTATAATTTAGTTGGAAGGTCCTTTGGAGCAGGGATTTTCCTCTGCTAAATACCTGCATGGCAGCCTGTTGAAAAGAGACAGGCTTCTGATCAATGCCTCATGGTAATCCTGTAACCCAAATAATTTTCATAAGAAAATTAATATATCTCACATCAAATGCCTAATGTTCAATACTTCCTGGAGGTGTTTCTAAAATTTTTTTCAATCATATTAAAAATACAAGATCTTGGTATAATTTCATTACCTTATACAGTATTTCAGGCAACCAAAAGGCCTTTTTTCTCTCTTTTTCGTCCACTTAGAAGCTTATGGCTATTGCAGGAGGAACAAAGAGGGGCTAGAAATCATACATGTAATCATAAGAATCTACAGTTTGTCACAAACAACCCTATCTCCCTCCATTTTCCTGTGCCAGAATAGTATTACTTGGGTTGCAAAATCAGGCATCCAAAAGTTTGGAAGTTCAGATTTTATCTACATATCTAATTCAGCCACACTATGTGTATTACAACAGCATGTGAGTAATTAAAGTCTATTATTATCAAGTGAATTTCACCTTCTCCAGAGCAGACTGGATGGGGCACATTTAATGAGTGACTTTGCAATAACACTTTTTCCTTCTTCTCAGTGTGAGGTCCCCAGCTCTGCAGCTGGAACTCTATTAGGATCTTAAAATAATTTTTTCACAATCTTTTCTGTGCCTCCACCATTCTTGTGTGCTCTATGGGTATCAGTGCTTGGTTTGCCTTTTTCCTTTTTTAGCAATATCCTCCTAAGGTAACAAATCATTATCTGTGTTTTAGAAATCAGGAAGTGGGATACAGAAAGGTTGAGATTTTATGTGAAACCACATTGTGGGTACTCAATCTGAGATGACACTGGTTTTATAGATCTTTTCAAGTGCAGACTGCTATCATTTACATCTCTAAGCGTGATGTATTTCTCTTGACCTTGTTCTAACCTCCCATCTTGGGTAGACAAAAGAGGTAAGATACTACAATCAGAAATTTTCCCTGGAAACAACTGTGAGAACCTGGTGGAAAGGGCAGAAAAGAAATCCTACTGATGTGGGCAATTCCTAAGTGTCATTACTATGAAAGTAATCTCTTTCACATGCAATCCCTGCCCTGTGCACCTACATCTTGTAGGTCTATCAGACAAACAATCAAGCAAGGGTCCCTGAGACAACTGTCTCCTTCATTACAAAACCTTGGTTCAGGTCCAGAACAGCCTGAGCAACAAGGAGCCCAACAGCCCCACCTATAATAATGAAGTGAGCTTCCAAATACAATATCAAACACGAAGGCTTAAGGAATGTTAACAGCTGCATGCAGAACAAGCTTAAGTTAACATACTGACAGATTTATTTGTTCCAGTTGAAAAACCAAACAACATTCAATGAATTTAGGGTGTGATAGCAGCAAACAGTAAGAGCACACATCAAGCCTCACTTGATGAGGCTTCCTCGTCACTGTGAGGTTTCCTTGTTGGCCATCTGCTGTGGAGAACAGATCTGCATCAGAGAGACCAAACACAGTGTCACCAGTCTTCTCATTGTATGTACCAGTAAAACATTCATGTCAAAATCATTTAACATGTATTTTGCAACAAAACCACAGTGTGTGTTTTTGCTCTGGCATGTCCCTATATTTGCTATTTCTTAGACAGCACAGCATCTAATCTGATAGCTGGTGCAGAGTCCCCATGCTGTCAGAGGTGCCTGGAGCCACAGCAAGGCAAGGGCAAGAAGGATCCCCAGGAGGGAGCTAAATACACCTGGGCTGTGCATCAGCACTGCCAGCAGTGCCACCCAGGTCTGTGGTTGAAATCTGTCTACACTATCAGTGTGATTAACTACTCAAGCAACTTTTAATTACCTGCAGATGGGGTGGGAGCATGTGGGGAAATCGCTATCTTGTAGAATAAATCATAGCCTCCCTTCCTTTTATCCCTTGTGCAATAGAGAACACTGAGTGTGCCTACTGACAGCAACAGGACCAGGATTTCCTAAGCCTACTTTTGGGGATCTAGTACTGAAAATGATGGAAAATTTTGGCAGTATTTTTAATAGATCTCTTCCAGTTGGAAACCTTCAATTTTGATAAATGCTCTGTATGGATTGGCTCGATGGAAAGCATTAAACTGGTGTAGGATCAGACCCATCATTGAGAACAGCAATGGTTTTCTCCTTCTGCCTGCTCGATGACATATTTTTGTCTGATGCCATCAGGCTTTTTGAAAAGAAGCTAACCTCCTATTGGAGTCAGTGCAAGGGAAGAAATGCAAAATGCACTGGGAAGGACTAGGTAAGTTTTCAAAAAAAAATTAAGCCTGCACAAGATTCTCATTTTTAAACACTTTAAATACAAGGATCAGTTGTAGCAGTTGATGCTGAAGGACTACCTTAGAAGGAACTGAGGTCAATGCCACAGCTTTCTCATGTGGTGGCTCAGTATTTTTTTAAAAATCAGGATTCTTCCAAAATTCATATGCATTCACATGTATCTCTCATTTCTGAAAGTTTGAGCCAGTAATCATTATAAACATGTTGCTAGCTTGCAAAACAGCAAGGAGCTTTGTGTTCAGTCTTTTCAACAATGTTCTAGCACAATTAAATTCTGTTCTGTACACTAAGTTTCTCTTTGTCAAAAAAGTTTTTTCTGCAAGCACTGACATTAATTAAACACAATTTCTCAAGGTTATTTCAACTGAAAGTCCAGCTCTGCCTCCTTAAGTTTTATGACCCCTACCATCAACTTGTGTGCCCATTTCTAGTAAGGAATGGTTTTGTGTCCATCTCGGCATATTTTTCTTTCTTTCCTTCCGTGTTTTCACTCAATTTTGTCAGCTAAGCAGAGGGTGCATGTGGATTGCCCTCTGTGTCAACTGCCCAGTACATACTCGACTGGGCAGTTCCTCAGATGCTGGGTCAGCCAAATGCTTTGGGGAAGGGCTAAACTTTACATCACGGCTCTTTCTGTAAAAAGGAGTGGACAAAGATTTCTTTGCAACCCAGTCTCAGTTTTTATAAGGCATCTGTTCCTCTCTGCAATTTGGGTGATGTCCCAACTCCCAGGTTCAAAAGTTTCTAGAAGATGAGTGACTGATTGATATGGAAGTCTGGCAACTCCTCCAGCAACCAAGCCACAAACATACTCTGCCAGGAATACTATGTGTTGATGAAAACTTTTATGAAGAAGAGCTCACACATATCTGAAACAGAAGGAAACACATATCAAAAAGCACAGCAGAGCCAGTATACAGAAATAACATCTGCAATTACTTGAGTATATACCAAGAGAATTTTGTATACCACTTAGGGCACACCATACTGGTGTTTAAAAAGAAAATCTTTTTCGTTTTCATCACACTAAAAATTTACCATCTGTTACATGGAAGTTTGTTTTTCCCTTTCCTTGTAATTAACTTTTTATTGAATTAATTACTCCAGGTGAGCTGGAAGCAGCTTTTCTACCTCACCTGGTGTGGCTGAGTGTACCCACGCCCAGCCCTGCCATTCACCATTCAGATGCAAATCGTCCTGCTCCCCACATGAAATCCTTGGCAAACACCCAAAAAGCCTGCTAGCGACAAAAAACAATAACATGGCAGGCAGCTGCTGCTGCACAGAAGGGAAAAAAGTTTTAGTAAAAAGGACATATATTTCCTGCTTGGTCATTTAAAAATGTGTATTCTACTGAACAAAGCAGGTGAGAAAACATTGGAGATAAAGAGAGAGTGAATTTAAAGTAACTTGCACATGGCACCTACAGGACACTGATCCCTTTTCTGCATGACAATGAATAATTTTGCTACCTTGATACATTATGCATTTGTGTGTGTCTGTATATATGTATACACACAGTCACAAGCAGTGAAGAAAACCTGTCAAGAAATTAGAATAAAGCAGTGAGCTGAACTGGATTATGAAAGAGTTCTGTTAATTGCAGTAACATTATACTCAAACATATTAAAAAAGGTAGAAGTCCTCATCTGAGGAGCCTGTCTGGAGATGATGAATTAATTCCATGCACATTTATAAATTGAGGTCGCAAAAGAAATAGATGAAAGCTGCTTAAAATAAAATTACATATTGCATGCATGATTATTTCTCTATGACACACCAAGAAAGAATAATCTGTTGCTAAATGTTATATATTTTAGCTATTTACTGAACGTTCCTTTGGTGAAGAGTAGAAAAGAACAGACTAGAGAATGGTAGTGGCAGAAGCCAGACCCTCATGGACTGATGAGTACTACACCACGTGGCACAATCCATATAATTTGAGAATGTCCTAAGACACTGTGGCAGTTTTTTGCAGTAAAGGTGGTCTCCACCTTGCAATGGTTCTCATATATGTGCAAAGCCCAGTACAGTAATGTGGCTTTTAATGCCCTTGAGACAGCATATGCTGTTCTTTTTTTTACCAAGTCAGTACCTCTTCATGTACTTTTGCTTTTTGTTATTTTGATGAACTTTTTTCTTCATCTTCAAAACCTACTCAAATCTTAGGTTAAAGCTCCCCTTGCCGAGAGACAGATGCAGGGATGAGGTTCCTATTATCGGAGTTGTTCATGGCCAACAGAAGAAGCAACAAAATAGGATCATGCAGCACAGGCATACATGTCATCACTGTTAGTGAAGTAATTACACATTTGGCACTGCTACAGGCTTTCTGCTTGCCAAAGCACTGGGTGGAAGTTTAGGAAGAAAATGGTTATCCCTATTTAGGGCAAAGCTGGTCAATCAATCCTTTATCAATTCCCTCGACACAGCAGCACAAGATTGTGGTTGACTTTCCAGAGAGCACATGGGATGTCTCCAGTTAGCTGAAACCCACTTCTGAGCGTATCTATCCTGAAACCACATGATCCTTGGAGGCAATGAGCTCCAGCGACTTGCTAGAAAGGGTAATTCCATATTAAGATGCTTTTCTGGTCTGGATGCAACATTACAAAATGAGAAAAGATGCAGTCAGGAGAAACTCTAATCCACACAACAAACTTAATCGCATTAGGTTTGCCAACCACACAGTAACTTTTATGCTTTTCTGAGTACTGGTGTGGAGCTCAGGTTTTGACAGTCATTGTCTCAGTAACTGTTTGCTGGCTTGAGTTTGTCTTTGTCTGACTGTGTCACAACTAAAATGGAATAGTGTGCTGAAATGATCAAAAAAGAGAAATGTGTGAGTAACAATGACCAAACCTACCACAGGAAATGTAGGGAAGAGTTCTCAGAGCTGGTGGAACAATACTATTGCAATACGCCCTTGATGGGACTCAAGCCAACATCTCCGCATGATGCTGCAACACACAGCATGGACGGAACAGCTCAGGGCAAGTTTAATCCCAACACCTCTGCACCACATCATTGCACAGCACGGACCTGCCAAAGAAGTCAACATGAGGCCAGCTGGCACGGCAGCTGGCACAGATTCTCTTACCTGGCTGACAAGCCCTCAGAGGCAGTGTAAGGGAAAATGATGACACAACAGACACTGGCCCCCACCATGAGCACAGTCAAACTCAATATCAAATCACATGAAAACTCTTACATGCCTCCTATTTATCCTTCTCTGCCCAAGCTATCTATAGCAGTTATTTGGGACTTCATTTATTTTAAAAAGACTCATCCTCTGAACCAGCTGCTAAAGCAAGGTGACTAAACAACTGCTCAGGTGGGGAATAGGATCAACAGGATTACAGATCTGGTTAAACTAAGCTATCAGAAGCTGCAATAATTAGGTTGCCTTGGGGACTCAGCTTCATGCCCAGCCCAGCATCATCATTGGAGGAAATGGTAACTCTGCTGGAAATTTGTTATCTCTTTCTTACAAACCACATCAGGAGATTTCTCATCTCTCAAGCACAGGTCTTGTGATCGTAGCCACAGAAATGCCATCTAATGGGTGGAGAAAGTAGACAACCCTGGACTAAATCCTTCTTTGTTTTGGATGGAAACTGACACATGAATGGTAAACTGCAATTTTTATTTTATTTAAAAGCTACTTAAAGATCATATTCACATGCTGTCAAACATGTTATTAATTTGGATAAGGCAAGTGTGAATACAATTTCACCCTTATTACATAAATGTGTGAAAGGACAGCTAGAGCATTCATCACACCAAAAATAACTCTCATGTATTTCCATGTAAAAGTTATTTAAACGGATGTGCAAACCTATGTGACTATATATGCGTTCTGTAACTGGAATATATGTCATAGATAATGTATCCTAGATAAATTATATCTATCTCTACAGATAGCCTCCATATTTATTTAAACAGTTATTTCTATATCTGACCTATGTGATTTTTGCTCAGTCTTTTTAGGCCTTAACATGCTCAAATATGACTTAAATTACTATGACCTGCCATTTGCTTGTAAGAGGAAGCTGTAAATAAATATGAGCCTCTCATCCTAAATAAAAAAAAAATAGTGTGAATTTGACTCTGTGAAGAAAACAGCAAAACCTTCAGTGACTTTTTTAAAAACACAGGATTTTTCCAGCTATTTATTACCATTACTAGATTACATTTTCACATGCCACAAATAGAATCATAGAATGGTTTGGGTTGGCAGAGACTTTGTGCAAAAATATCCTGAATGAGATCAGGTTGCCCAGGGCCCCTGGCCTTGAACACTTGCAGGGATGGGACATCCACTGCTCCTATGGCCAACCTGTCCAAGTGCCTCATCACCCTCAAAGTAAAGAATTTCTTCCTAGTCTAAGCTTACCCCCTGTCAGTTTAAAGTCATTGTCCCTTGTCCTGTGGCTACTATCCTTGTAAAACCTCCCCCAGGGACTTAGCTAAATTCCATCAATTTCACCAGAAGTAAGGAGGTGCAGTCTTGAAGCTCCTCTTTGCGGGAAGAGTGTTGGATACATTGAGTAACAATACCTGCATGCCTTCATGTCAAAGAACCACCGACAAAAGGCAGAAGAATGAGCAGCTAAACAGAAGCTCTTCAGCTGCACTCAGTGAAGGCTTTGACATGCACTGAATAAGCTGCTGGAGGAGACCCACCCACACACTCCTGATTGCAGTGAACATTTTAAATTTGAATCCAGAGAACACTGTCTTCAGCTAGATCTCACTACTCACATGACTAAAAATTACACAGCTGAACTGTCCCTCAGTCTGTTACCATATACAAGTTACCAAAGTATGATATGAGGTTGTTTGATAAGGTTTAGATCACCCATGAATTATACCAGAATGATAAATTTAAGGCATGTATGCTATGCTGATAACTTTTTGAAGAGGAAATTGCACAAACTATAGAGACATATTGTTCTTTTAAAATCTTCCTTTCCAGAAGTTTATAATGATTTTGGCTACTACCTCTAGCTAAAATGCAGAGAGAAAAGAGAGCTAGGGCTATGACAAGAACAACTTGGCTTCTGAAGGAGCAGTATTAATTTTCAGTTATAAAAATAATCGTATACAGATAGTACAACTTACAGCCTTCTTCATTCATACAGAGGGCTTTCAATGAAGTGTTTACATATTATTTTCCTAGAGAAACATTTCAATAAACCCCAAAACACAGCAATGATCCTGTAAGTAAATAAAATTATTTACTCTAACTGCACATGAATGGTATTATTATTGTGGCAAAATCTACTGATCCCTGGAAACCCACTGGAGACAATTTCTGATATGCGGGGTTTATGGGAGTAGATGAAGGCATATCCCAGAAGGTTGCTAAGGAACTAGCAGATATATGCATTTTTTGCAGATCTGACATGTAAAATATATCCCTGTTTCTTGGATTAGGCAAACTGAGAAAGCTGTGTGGAATGAGATACTCACAACAAATTCTCCTTATTTCCCTCTAATCAAGAAACCCCTGAGAACTATAATTATGAATAATTCAACCTTTCACTAACATTTGGTGCAATTAATAACAGTACTTTAAAGCTGCTAGCTTTGTTTATCTTTTTATGCATAATTAAAGGGTGTTGATATTTAAGTTTTCAGCCAAGGAGCAAACTAGGTTTGGTTTTGCTGGCAGCAACTGCTCCTGGCTTAACTAGGATGTGATAACCTGATATTGCCCCATCTCAGCTCATGCGGTGCAGTCAGCTTTCTTCTCTGCCACCACTCCTGTTCATGCTTCATTGTGCTAGAATTCTGTGCTCTGTTTGAATCAGTAGCTGACTGTCTTCTTCCTCCTCCCCTCTTCTTTCCACACATGCATTAGCAGCTTGGAGCTGTGGTCAGAACTTGCCTAATTTTCTCAGGGGTACCAGTCACCAAAGACATGATTTTTGAAAAGCAATTTTCTGTTTTCTGCTTTCCAACAGTTTCAGATGCATACGGAAAATAGAGAAATCTGAAAAATAGACCGCTACCAGTGCATTAGATTTTCTGCTCCTGTGATTAAATGGATCCCTGGCTTCCAAGGCATAAATGAAATCCAGAAAACTTCCCTTTTTAAAATATGTGCTCCAAATTTCTATGGTGCTACTACATGCTCTGTCATTTCAGTTTCCTTTTGTCTCATCAGAGAATTCCTCTAGCAGATTGCTTTATTACTTTTGCTGAAAGGAAACTCTCCAACAAGGTCTCTAGTAAGAGATTTCACATAATTTTCCATTTTCCCAGTGTTTTTATTAATTAAAAAAAAGTGATTTTTAATTTACAGCACTTTCTGGTAATTGGGAAAGTTTTTAAATTAGGAACCAAAAGCAACAAATGAGTGATTGTATTTCTCCTTTAGTTCAGAACTTAAACTGCTGGACTCTGGATTTAATAAGACTACAAAGAGTTTCCTTTTACATTTTCTATAACCTAGCTGGTTTCTGACCACAGGGCCCTTTACATGTTTTGAAGTGGTACATATGCCTACATTAGCATCAACATTTCAAGTTCCATCTGCATATATGAGCACTATTAACTTTTTGAGTTTTTCAGACTCTTAAATCCATCTGAACAAAGAGAAAAGTCAAAATATGGCCATGTTTTCATCAAATTAAACAGTCAATTGCAGCCACAACCCCACAACCTCAAAACAGCCCCTGCTTCCAGAGCTAGAGGGAGAACAAACTTCCTAGGCGTAGTCTGAGCCAACTTTCTCTTGTGGGATACAAACATCCTTCTGGGCTAAGCTGGATAACTTCCCATTTTCTTGTGAGAGCATGCTTTGCAAAAGCAAAGTGATTGCAGGTAGTAGGGGCATCCAGTTAGGAACTACAGCACTTGGTTCCATATATTCCCACCCACCATTTGGTTCCCAACTTTTCCTCTTTTTCTGGTGAACACATAGCCCATGTTCTGAAGCCCTCTGAAGCCTTTTCAGAGATATATGGATGATTGGGTAATCCCTGTCAATCTGAGAAAGATTTTCTCAGCAATGGTGCAATAAAGGAGAAGGGAACATGGTGTTTTCTGTGGACCCAGTCTGGTTTTGCGCTTCAAGACAATTCACTGGATAGAGAAATACCACATTTTGTTTCCATTCATTGTGTTCATACTTTGACCTATGCTTGGAGAGAGAAGTCAATATTCAACTACTTATATCCATGGTTCCATGCTTTGAAAGGTTGTTCAAGGGTCTGAATGCACATGAAACCAACTGATCTCAGCTGGAACTTTGGGAACAGAAAATCAAAGTTAATATTCTCAAACATGACAATGTCATACAGAATCCAAAGTCTCAGTTACAAAATGCCACAGGGCCATAAATTAAAAATAATAATAATAAAAAAAAACTAAGAAAACCCGCGAACAAACAAAAAAACCCACCAGAACAAAAAAAACTTTAACAAACAAACAAACAAAACAAAACAAAACAACAGAATAAAAAATTCAGATTTTAGGGAATGATAAAATTCTGAGCCTTTAGAAGGGCTAAGATGATAGATGGGCTTCATGGTGCCCTGGCTCCTAAATCTCTGAGTAACATTTGAAATAGGCTTTGGTTC
Source organism: Zonotrichia leucophrys gambelii (assembly GCF_028769735.1). NCBI lineage: Eukaryota > Metazoa > Chordata > Aves > Passeriformes > Passerellidae > Zonotrichia > Zonotrichia leucophrys. The sequence goes on from NC_088171.1 coordinate 66,769,810, forward strand.
TAGAGGTCACTTAGCTACCTCAGAATATTTTTCTCCCAGATACTAAATATGTGATTAAAGAGTCAGCTGCCTGTAAGGCTATTGGCTTGTTTCCCTAACCCAGGAAGGACTAACATCCTGCCAAAATCTTTTTCAGGCTTTTCCCTCAGGCTGACTTTATTAATTCAGGAGGAAAAAAAAAAAAGGAAGAAGAAAAGAAAAAGAAACCATCTCTCACAAAACATAAGCTGCAGGGGCCATTTCCCCATGCTGCAGCTCTCCTTGCTCTAGAGCCAACATCTCTCCTTTTATTCCTCATCTTAATGAGCTTTCTCAACTCTTGGTAAGCTCTGTCTGACCTAAATGAGTCAGGGAATGGGCAGAAGTTTCTGCCTCCTGGGGCCCTTGACCCTTAACGTGGCTGCCTCTTCTGCTGTCATGCCTGACCTCAAACTCCAGGACTGGCATTAAGCTCTTTAGGAAATTAGCACAGTAGACATTATAGTTAAGTACCTACTTGGATATCCAATTTCTAGCTCCTGTTTCTGAGAACATGCCTACTGTTCCCTCTGCTGTAAGGCAGGATGTGGTTATTGCTGGCATTAAATGTTGTTCTGCATCCTTAACTTCTCATGGAAGGGAAAAACTGAGCAAGGTACTCCACAGAGTGGAAGCAAGGTGCTCATATGAAGCTGTCAGCTTGCTCAACATTAGAGCTGTATTTGTACCAACACATGCTTTACAAAGTCATTCCTGCTTCTGTTGTAGCATTTCTGCTGCGGCTCCCTAAATAGAATAATTGGCCAGTTTGCTCAAAACATGGCCTCAGTCTCTAGATGGCAGGTAGAACAGAGACCACGTTATTACAGTGAGCCACAGCCCAGCACTCTGTCATTTAAATGTCATGAAGCACAAAGATGGATGTTGCATAAATATCAGTGTGGGCAGAACAAAGGCCCCATTCTATAGGTGGCCAGCAGTGCACACAGTTTAAGGGGAAGTGCCCTAAGTCACTATGATGTATGGAGGTGAAAAGCATGAAGAAGGCCAACTTTGCCCTCCAAAACACTGCCAGTGTTTCCCAGGCTCACACAAGCAGGTGCCAAGCAGAGCAGTAGCAGCCTGCAAAGAGCTACCCTTTCCCCATCACAGAGTCAGTGTTACCTCCTGCTTCGGCATGCTGAAAGCTCCTTTGGTAGGTCTGTTCTCCACAGCCAATATGTTCATACATTTAAATACCAAATATTTCCCTCTCAGCGCCTGTCATGCCTATATCACACCTTGATAGCATGACAGCCACTTGCTTTTTCTCTTTGTAGTGCAAGGTTGTCACCACCTACACTCCCAAGACCTGAGAATGTCTCCAAGTTATTATAGTTTATATTAAAAGAGCAGTTAAGCAGCACTAATCTCTGTAATTGCAGAAGAAGGATAATGCAATACATTATTTCATGTTAAATAAACCTCTATGTCTTTTAATGACAGAGAAAGGAATTGTTTTTCATTTCTTTTTGTTTTAATCTGGTTTTGCTGACATTGAATTCAATGGGAGGGAAAATTTTAATGCAATTCAAAGCAGGTCTTTTTTGAAGCAGGCACAGGAGATCAGAAAACCTACCCTATGCTGGCAATAACTTTTAGCTAGAACAGCTGGGAAGGTTTGATCAGATTCTAGTTCTCCCAATGGTGTGAATAGAGAAGAAGGCCAAAAAGACAAACTAGAGGGGAAAAAAGGATTTCTTTTTGAAGGTGTAGCTCTAGTTCCTTCCCACATGCATCTCCACAAGGGCAATAAAAGCAAATGGCTTCCTGCTCCTTGTTCCTACCATGTATTTGAGATTTTGTGTCATTTGACCAGGGTTACTGTCACTTAATAATTTCTAGAATGCATTAGGTGAAAATAGCACTTTGCAAACAACTTGAAATTTCTACTTGAAACTTTGCAAACAATTTGAAAATTCCTGTCCCAAATGTTCTATAATCTAGGGACAAATCTTTACAAATCCTGTGGCTCTGCAGCTCACATTTATGCCACAAGGGCTCAGGAGCTCTCAGGAGTCAGTACTTTTCAGCTAGATCATTCTCTGAATTAAGTCAGTGGGAATTTTGCCAATGACTTCATCAGTTGAAGGCACAAGCTATAATTCAGAGGACCAGGATGTCAGAGCCAGCAGGACAAGCTTAGAAGGGTGACAGCAACACATGAAAAGGAAAAACTGGCAGAAGGCATAACCCTTCTGTTTGAGGTGGACTTCAGCAGCTTGGGAGATAATAACTGGGATGAGAGGTGGAGAGGGAAGACTGCAGGAACAAATCCATCTTGTGCTACATTCTTGACTAATTCCTTTGACTTCAGCAAGAGTTACTGCCCTGAGTAAGGTGAGGATTTAGAGGTGCCTGTTCCTACACAGCACAATGCATGAACTGTAGACATTTACAAGCATTTCAGACCAACACCCAGCCTGTTAAAACCAGGAAACTGGCCACTCGGGATTAACCTTGCAGCATGATATTCATTATTCACCAGCATGGCAATCCAACAGAGACTGACGATGAAGTCTGATATTCATTAAACTGCAGTACAGCATCTCTGAGGTGGCCATGGTGCAGCCCTCTGCGTGTGCATTTCTGTGTGTGCACTTATGTACGTTACTATAAAATATGATGGCAAGAGGGAGGATGTATGTTTTAGAGAGGACACAAATTCAGCACAAGCAGTGGCTGGCCTTGCAGGGATCTCTGGTAAAGATGCCAAGTAATGTTTGGCTTCCAGGTCAGACAATTTTTTTTTTATCCTAAATCTACTCATGCAAAGACACAGCTTATAGCTTGCAGATGGCTCATTCTGCTGATCTGCCAGTATTCACACTCAGAGTGTGGAATTATATCACATGAGAGAGGGGATTGCTGTCTTTTTCCATGGCTTTGTTATTGCAGGCAAAAAAATACAGCTAACCAAAAAATAAGAAAGAAGGGGGCTACTGAATCATTATTTTTTGGAGAGATTTTAAAATTTAATTTAAAAAGACAAGGCAAACATGAGCTCCCAGTCAAACACTATCTCTTACTCATATGTTTGTCAAGACAGCCAGAAAATGAGGATGGATTATATATTTTAAATAAAGGATCCGCTAACACTATTAGGCAAAAGTTTTTTTTCTCTCACTTGGGTGCTTACTTGCATTTTTCATACTTTGAAAAATTCCCTGAACAATGATAATCATTAAGAATAATTGCTAATGTTATAAATACTAACAGCCTCAAATTCATTAACAACACCAAGGAAAACAAATTAGTATGAATGCTTAGATTCAGTTCGTGAAAAGGAGAGACACAATCTATTTGCACAATATTATAATAAATTTCAAAATCTCAGTAGAGTTGCACTTCTGTAAACCAGAAGTGATTGTATTAATTTATTGAATTTATCTAGGGATTGTGCCAATATAGCACAGAAAGGCTGACCTGTGAAATATGTAGTCTATAAAAAAAACACACAAGAAATCCATTGATGCAAGTTGATCTAAAGAAAAAAGTTTAATATTTTGTCCTTTGGAAAATTATTTGGATTAATAAAAGCTATTCACACATTTGTGATTAAGTGGTTGGATGTTTTCATCTGAAAATGCATTTTTTAAAAGGGTAAGGCTAAGTGTTTCACAACAGCTGCAAGACAACAGAAATGTGGAGCACAAGAGATAGTTCAGCGAAGGGCCACTAAGATAATGAAGGGACTGGAGCATGTCTCCCATGAGGAAGGGCTGGAAAGGCTAAGACAGACAGGACTGTCCTCTCAGAGGACAGACCCCTCAGGGGGGTCTTACAAACTTATGTAAATACTTGAAGGGAGGTTTTGTGAAGAAGGACCCAGGTTCTTCCCAGTAGTGCCCAGTAACAAAGACAAAAGACAAAAGTATAAACTGAAACACAGGAGGTTCTCTCTGACCATCAGGAAACACTTCTTCACTGAGGAAAAAGTGATGATGACTGAGCACTGGCACAGTTTGCCCAGACAGGTGGAGGGTTCTCCACCCCTGAAAACATTCAAAAGCTGTCTAGAAATGGTCCTGGAGCTTGTTCTAAGGGACCTTGTTTAAGCAGAGGGGTTGGACGAGATGACCTTCAGAGATCCCTTCCAACGCCAAGCAGCCTGTGATTCTGTGATTCATCATTTCACAGCATCACAGAATATTCAGAGTTAGAAGGGACTCACAAGGATCATCAAGACCAGCTCTTAAGTGAATTCTCCATAGGGGGACTCAACCCACAACCTTGGGGTTGTCAGCACCACGCTCTAACCAAGATAATCTCAGGTCTTTCTGTTCTTGTTTGTTTGTTTGTTTTTTGGGGGGTTTTTTTGGTTTTTGTTTGTTTTTTTGTTTTTTTTTTTTTTGTTTTTTTTGGGTTTTGTGGTTGGATTTTTTGGTTGTTTTTTTGGTTTTGTTTTGGGGTTTTTTGGGTTTTTTTTGTTTGTTTCTGAAAGATATCATTTAACTGAAATGAGCCTGTTTTGTTTGGGTGAGGAAAGTGGTAAGGAAGAGCAAAGAGATCCTTTTAGCCCAAGATTTAGCGTACTGGTTTAAGCTTCCTCAGTTATGGTGCTGGCACACCGTAAAGTTCAATCCCCTGTAGCTGTGTAGGGGATTGTGTAGGGGATTGTGTAGCTGTGAAGGTCACTGCCCCAGCTGTGTCAGAGGCCTCCAGACAGACACACACACAGACCTGATGGGAGGTGCAGCTCTCCAGGCCAGAGTTTGCCCAGAGTGCCTGAGGCCTCTTAGCAAGGCTGGGTTCACAAGCAGTTCTTTTGCAGAAACTGTGCTGTGGTTGAGGAGCCGCATGGCCAGGTGAAGGAGCTACGGGAAGCAGTGTTCAGGCTACCCAGAACTCAAGCAAACGAGCGAGACATTGACCAGTTACTTTCAGAGATGTTGCAGCCTCAAGACACTTGGGAGTGTGGGGCCTCCATTGCTGCATAGAAGCAGGTGGCCTCAGAACCCTGCAGGGGAATTAAAGGACTGTTACTGAAGGGTCCCATGAAGATGAAGGCTGGAAGCAGGTTATGATATGTGCCAGGAGGAAGGTTCCTCTTCCTTCTCAGAATTTGCATAGTAGGAATGGTACTTTCTGTAACAGGTATGAGGTTCCAGAATCAGAAGGCCAGACAACTGATGGGGTGGGCAAAGGTCCTACAGGGATAGTGGGGTGTCTTAAAACAGCACCTCCTCTACCCTTCATCACAACCTCCACTGTTAAGAGGAAAAGAAGGAGAATTTAAATAGGACATTCCCTCCTAAGGGGAACAGAGCGCCCAATGTGCAGACCAGACACAACTCACAGGGAAGTGTGCTCTCTCCCAGGGGAGATAAGGGACGCTACTGGAAAATTCTCCAGTCTGGTAAGGTTCTGTGATCACTACCCACTACAGGTTGTTCAAACTGGCAGTGACAAAATAAAAAAGAGAAGTCCGAGGGCAATCAAAAGAATCTGCAGGGCCCTGGGATGATTGGGAGAAGGGATCGGGAGCACAGGTAGTCATTTCCTCAATTCTTCTGGTAACAAGGAATAATATTGATAAGAATAGGCAGATCCATCAGGTCAGTGCATGGCTCCGAGGTGGTTGTCAGCAGAAAAATTCCAACTCAGCATATTCTGTGATACTGTGAAATTACTTTACCCTCTCTCCTCCATTTATCCAACAAACTGAAAGATTAAACTGGGCCTTCTCTCATCATCATTGGAATCTGGTGTGATTCCTTACTCAGTTTTCATCTCAAAAAGATTCCCTAAAATAATTTGCACTAGCAAACCCCCACCCATTAGACCCATTCTCCTCCTTTTTGCCTGTACTTTCATGTCTTTGGCCTTGAGTGTATACTGAGGGCAATTAATTTACCTGAGCTTGTATGCCCAGCTTGAATATACATGAAGGTGGCAGCACAGAGTGGCCTAAAATGAACAAGAAGAACCAGTGATCCCTGTGCTCCTTGCACCATATAGTCCTCAGGCTCCTAAGGAATCACTAGCCATGGATCTTCGTGTGTAATAATACACAGGAAAAAAAACAAAAAACAAAAAAAAAAAAAAAAAAAAAACCAAACAAAAAAAAAAAAAACCAAAGCAAAACAAAGAAAAAAATGTGGTTTTTGACTAGTTAAGACTGAAGTTTATTTGGACAACTTTGCAGAATTTTGTCTCGTGACACGTGAGAGGAAACAAGTTGTTGAGCAAACTCTGTAATGAGGTTGCAGGATAGGTGCATCTGCAGATGTTTGATTCCAGATGATGATAAGTGTAACACAGGACAAAAGACTGAAGTGGCAGTAACTTTTTACTTGTGTTTCCACAATTCTTAAGAGACCCAGTCCTAGACTGATATCTCTATGGCAATCAGCATTCTACAAAGATTAATATGATGATTAGAGCTGCCACAGATTACAACTGCAATATAAAGAAAGTTATTAATGCTTAACAAACGGATATCCAGGGAGTAAAAAGAAACATGGAAAAAATATTGATAAGAAAGGTAAGCAGTGGACAATATACTGAAGTTTGTGACATTTGGAGAAATGTAGGAAGGCAAGGAGAATTTCAAAGGAGGCTTTGAAATGTAGGCAATGGAGTGGCCCTGAAATTTTCTGTTGAATTTCTCCTAAAAGTAAAGGGCAGAATAAAATAAATCATAGGAATAGTTTGAAAATTGACCTAAAAACAGTGAAACATAAACTAAAAATCCTTAAAAGCCAGCATACTTGTCCAAGCAGTGCAAATAGAAGGGGTGCCAGGGTTTAATTAAAATAATAGAAAATTCATATCTGCAGCATTACCTGTAAGAGCACAGAACTGTAAACGTCTAGAGAAAGAGAGAAGAAAATACTGAGCCACCGCATGATAAAAGCCCAGACAACAGCAAACAGCTTTTCAAATAGAAAATAACCACATGACTTTGAACTGTTACTCTGAGAAAATCAGCAAACTTACAACCTTGAGAAGGTCATTGTAGAGAAAAGACCAAGTGAAAGAGGGTGACCATTTGTGAATCTGCTTATAAGGAGTAAGCAAAAGAAAGAAATTATACAGAATATTCACCTAAGAGAAAAGAAAGAGAACAAAGTTTCAGGAAGTGTGTACCCAGGGAAGAAGAAGAAGAAGAGGATAAGGAAGTAGGGAATAGAGAACAGCAGATAAGAGGAAAAGAGAAAGAGCAACTAGGAATTCATTGAAGCAGTAAATGCACTATGTTAAAGTAAGTTAAATACAGAAAGCATTATTCCAATACTACTCTTTTCAAAAACTGTGTCTGTTACAACATTGCTGAGAGATCTTGAATGTGAGAAGGTAAGTCTGTAAAGTTCTATTAGTAAAACTCTGCTAAAATTCTGCCTAAGATACAAATATATCACATAGATTCTGCTCTGAGAGAAGAAAATTACCCTATTTGATAAGCACAAATTACTTGGAGAGCATTTTGGTACATCTCTTGTCCAAGAAAGAAATAACCAATAGTCAAATAATTTTCAAATTCCCTTTAAAATATATTTTAAGAGAGTATTGGGTCTCCTTTTCTTCCTATTTTTATCTATGCCAGGTTAACAATCCCTAAAGAGGATAATAGTTTCTAGAGCACTCCTTTGGGAGATTTCAGCTAGGTGTGGCCTAATTGTGAGATGTGCTGCCACATGAAAGCTTCTTCAGGGCAAGGAACAGAGATTATGTTAGCATTTTAATCATTCTGTGGTAGGCAAAACAGCAGGATTTGTAACCTGAAATGGCTACAGCACCCTTCCAAATAGGGTTTAAGTGACAAAGTCAAGTCAGGATATGCAGAATGAGGAAAATGCATCAAATAATCCATGTGGAAAATCACGTCCAAATGCCCTCAACTCCAGTTGTGAAAACTCTTGAGAAGCATAATGAGAGATGGGGATCAACAGGGCTATGGAAAATAATGAACAATGACTATAAAGCAGCCTACTCTAGAGTCAGATTTCTGATCTGTAGCCTTGTTGTTGTCCCTGATTCATGATGCTCTTTACCCATCTGAGAAAAAGGAACAGGGTTATTTTACAGGGTGGGGGGATGTGAACCTTAATTTGCTAACATTTCCAAAAGAATTGTGAGATCCTGAGATGAAGGGCCCAAATTTAATGCTCATTGTTTAGGCTGTAGTCTGTCTGTGCTCAGACAGAACTCCCACTGAGACTGGGAGCTGAACAACAGTTCCCGAAGTTGGTCCATTTTTCCCTGGAAAATGAGACAGTTGCAAAGTACAGTTTGTTTGCCGCATTCATTCAGTACCCTGGAGATACAGCATTATGGTTAGTTACACATCTCAGAAAGCTTCTTCAGCAATATTGCAATGGCTTTGAATTCTTACAAGGCTATGCAGTCCAAGTAAAACAAAGCTACTGGCAAAAGTAATAAGCCAGCACTCCACACCTGATTAAACAGCATTGTTTTTAGTCTAGCACCATGCCAAGTTCTCATGTCAATGTGGATGCACAGTATCCGAGAGCTGCTTAAAGCGAAGCTTTCACCACAGCAGCAGTGAGCAACTTGCTCTGAGAGCAGGTATGCCTAACACTGTTTCTAAACTCAGCAGTTTTCAGGAATCAAACACCTCTCCATACACACACACACACGCACAAAAAAAAAAAAGGTAAAAAACCCAAAAACCCCCAACAAGAAAAGACCCAACAACCCTTTCTCAAATCCCAGCGGTGATGGAATGTAAATAAGGGAAACTGAGCCCTTAAATGATCTGCACATGCACACATTATCTACAGCATTTTTGGTTCTAACCGTAAGCAGCTGCCAATTTCCCTCTAATGCTCAGACGACTTGCTAACTGATCTGCAAGTCCCAAAAGTGTGTTATCTTTAATGTGCCTCTAATTTTGCTAAGAGCCTACTATTTATAGTGTGCCATTTATTTACTTATTTACCTTCAACTAATTAAAGCTATCATTTTAAAAAAAATGCAGAAGAAAAGCACACACTTTTCTTGTGCATATGTGTGTGTGTAGAAAACCCAATCTGTTCACTTAACTGGATGAATGTTACAAAAGTTCTGTTTTGCTTGGAAAAGCAATGCATGAATAAAAGCTCCAAAACCCTAGCATTATTATCTCTAATTACAATTGGCAATATGTGGCAATCATAATTATTCATTTATGCAAAATAGCTTACAGTGTGTCTCATTTTTTATTCCCTGTTAAAGGATGGCTCGACAAAAGAAGAAAAAAAAAGATTATAGTGCTGAGCATAATTGTGCTAAATGCTCAGTCATTTTGTTTAAAAAATACTGCAAGACTAAACTGCTATTTCTGCAGAGACAGAAAATGATTTAACAAAGATATATAGTATACTCTGCAGGTGGCAATCCATCTAGAAAACATATTTCCCTGAAAATAAGAGTTACTTCACAAAAAACTTGAAAGCATAATTTTTGAAGAAAGAAAGAAAAAAAAGAAAGAAAGAAAGAAAAGAAAGAGACCCTCCTTGTTTTAATCTAGCACATGTTTCTCCTGTTAGTAAAATGCAAATTTGCAAATAGTCAGAGGAGAGACCGTGACCATAATAACTCGCTATGGTTCTGCAATATGACACTCTATTCTATTTCAGTTCTACCACAGTACACTAAGCAATTGAATAAGATCAATTCATGACAAAAGAATAAGGAAGGACGAGTTCACGCTACTCACATAAGTAATCCTTATTTATGTGTGTATTTCTAGTGGAATATCACCCTAATTTAGGGTACTCAGAAAAGCCACAATTCATGAGAGCTGCCAGTCACGCTTTAATCAGGCACTTGGGGTCAGGGACTTTAGAGGACAACCTCCCCAGATAAAAAGGACTCAGATTCAGGATGCCAGGTCTAGAGATTCAGTCTCACGAAAATAAATGCTAATTAGGAGAAGCTGGAAAGATACTCTAAAACCTGTCTGAAACAGACAGGGCAGCCTTAATCCTGACATGCTGCACCAAATCAGCAAACTTTACTCTTGGATCCAATCCCACTCTTTCTTGTGGAACAGTCTTCCCCCCATCACAGTTATTCCTGTCTCAGAGTAAAACTGAAGGCAATAGAGCTATTTCTGTGGAAAGGATCATCCACTGAACCCATGGGTTTTTTGATGGCTAGGCATTTAAAAACTTTTTCAAAGTGTCTTAGATATATAAAAATGTAGGGGACTTTAAAATCAAATAGGAAGCAGATTTTTTTTTTTTCTTGTGCTGATGGTGTTGATTAGAGCAGAGGAAATGGGGATCACTATTGGAATGCATGGGAAAAACCAGACTTCCAGAATAATATAAGTTGCACTATGTATTTTTACCAAACAAAAATTGGTTAGCTTCACAAAGCTTTTAAAAGAGTCAATTTTCTTCTCCTGAACTAGTAAATGAGGACAGAAAATAAGGGAAACAGGGAAGAACATCATACATTAAAAATTTAAAGCAATATAAGTAAAATATAATTCTGAAAGAAATAAAGAACAATATTGCCTTTACTTTCCGCTTGTTTTTACCATCAGACACAATAAATGATTATCATGTGAGCTTGTCTCTCTTTTTCTCTCTTGAGCACATGATTAGGATGCAGGAGATACCAACTAGACCGAGCAGTGATTGCTTACTATAGATAATTCATTGTGTCTTGGTCCATTACCACTAGAAGACATTTTCCACCCTTCCCACAGAACCAGGAAGAAACACTCTGTTTGCATTACAGTAAATGTCAAAATTCATTTCTTAATCAGAATGTGGAGCTGGGTCCTGTGTCTGCTGTGCATATTACAGCAGACAGCTTGTGCCTGCTCAGAGGTCTGGGTTTACTAACACAGTCATCATTTCCTTTACACAGCACAACACCTGCATGAGATGCCCTGATTACAAAAACCAGATTGTTATGTTGTTGTTGTTGTTATTGCACTGTGATCCACAGAAAATGATGTCAAACACCAGGACTCTGGATGTACCTTTGGCACAATGAGAAAGTATTACCATCCCCTGTAGCAGATGAAGGGAAAAGTGAAGGGCATCTAGAAAAGGTACACTTCAGTGAGGACAGTGTTCACTTGGGACAGCTGAGAGTTGTAGCCCGGCCCCCTGTCTATTGGCAGCGTGAAACAAAATAACAAAGTTTGATATCAACAAGAAAAGACTATAAAAGACCACTCTTCCCAGATATATGCAGCTTCCAGTCCACTCCAGGAATTCACATGGGTGAATGTCAAAATTGAACATTATCACTCAGTGACCAGTAGGCCAGGTTGGATTGTGGACAGAGTATTTATCACCCAGACCACTGTCACAGGGATCACTGAGGACTGCTTGCATATGTAAAACAGTATGCAGAGGACTAAATATGTTACCTTAGGAGAAATGTACAGAATACAGCATTTCCAGCATGAAGAAACTGCCATTTCTGCATCACTCTTCTAATTTTAGGAGGTCAATCTGTCCAAAATTAAGAAATACAAACCAAAGACTATTAATCAAGACAACTATTTGGAAAGAAGAGTACCATTCCTTTTAAAAATTCTCTTTAACTTAGAGCAAAAATTTGGACTTTATCCTACCTAAATGTTTCATGTACTTCAATAATTCAGTCAGAATTGCTTGGTGGTCAGCTCTGTCACTAAAACTATCTCATGGCAGTCAGAAATAAACATATGACATATGTATTTTCTCCTATTGACCTGGCTTCTTGGCCAGGCCATGTATTCCTTATGGCATTCAGAGAGTTGTGACAGTCATAACATAATGACTGGATTAAGACAAGAAGAATCATCTCTGAACCACAGGAAGAGTAGGGAAATCTCCAAGACACCACAAACTGCAGAAGTGAATTATAATTTATAACAAGATCATGGCTTAATTTACCTTGTGACTTAAATTAATTCAGGTCAAATGTTACAATTAAAAATATTCTACCATAAGGAAAAGCTTTGTCAAAGTTTCCTAAATGAAACTTAAAGTGTGCAATCAGAAAAGCACATTGTTTGGCATTTCTAGGCAGGCTTTTAATACAAGGAATGTTCTTTCCTCTTGCCTTTACAAAATAATGATCGGCTGGCACAGAAGTGAAGATTCATTGTAATATGGATAATAATGATTGTAAAAATAGGAAATATATTTTAAAATTACAATAGCCAAAACAATTTCATTTTCATATGTTTCAAAATGACCGGTTTACCTGAAAGCTTTTTTCCATCAATGTGTCTGGGATTTCACAAGCCACATTCTTTCCACCAATATTATGGCTGGTAACATCCTCTACAAGCACTAATTCCTCCCTCTTCATTGAAGACACTGATTTTTCTAGCCTTGGAATTATTGTCTTAAGTCACTCATAAAGTTAAATTTTACCTTACACAAAATACTTCAGTTGAGTTTTTTCCTATACGTCTTGTTAGTACAGTGTGTCTCCCCAGAGTATCAACAGGCCTGTTTTTAAAAAGAATAGTTCTCCATATCTTGGAGATGGTTTTCAGAATCTTAAATTATATTTATCCATCGTTTTCTATGGTATTATATATAATATTTGGAAATGCAATCTGAATAATAACTAATCCATCCTCTGGCTGGGAATTAATTTGCCTTATCTCAGTTTTTCATATGTGGAAAAAATACAAAAGGACTAATATCAGAAATGGGGAATGCTAAATGAAATTCACAGGGGCTTGGTGTAATGAATTAGATAAAGAACATAGGTTATGTCAATTTAAAAGTGATTCCAAAGCTCAGGCTTTGGACCTTTTAGTACAAGTCCCTGAGTTTTACCCACAGTGGCAGTAAAACCCAAGTCTGACTTATTTACTAGCGGTCAGCTCTGTCACTAAAACAATCTCATGGCAGACAGTATGACATATGTATTTTCTGCTATAGACCTGGCTTATCTACTGCATTTTCAGGTCTTCAGTCCAGCTCATTCGTACTCTCTCATAGCCCCTTCAGAGACTATTTACCTCCTCTTGGAAATAAGCAGAGTACTTGGTAACACAAGCATACAAAATCCTTCAGACAATAACTGAGCAGCACATCAAGCAATTACAAATTAAAAAAGGTTAGAAACTTTCTCAAAATAAAATTTACACCTATTTTTCCAGATAAACATCACATGACAAATTAACATCTAATCTACTCATTAGTTTCCAGAAGTGTTTCTCCATGGTAGAAAATCATGCCAATGGAATAGCTTGATTTAACTTGGCAAAAATCAGCTAATGGAGGGTACACAATTGCTAAATCATAAAAAACATGTGCTTCAATAGTGAGGGGTTTTTAATCTTTCCATCATAATTTCCTCCTTCTCATCCTTCACAATCTAACTTCAAAAGGGAGCACTTTAGGACTGGGACAGTCAGTGCATGTAGCTCTGATGTTCTCTTCCAGCAAGCACCACGGTGCCCTGGCACTGCACATAAAGGGATGTAACACCAGCAGGATGGAACTGCATTCCACTAACTCAGGGGCAAGCCTTCCACTGACTGCAGCGGGGCCACACTTCATATGATCCACAGTCCCATTTAATAAGAAAATAAGCCTTTTCCTCTAAGAGGAAACAGCTTCCCTTCAGTATCAGTAGTTTTAAGATGATATAAGAATTGGTATGTTTGCAATTATTTGGCTTGAACTGTACACTGAGGACTAATAAACAATTACTAGCTTGGCTTAACAGTTTTCAAAAACACAAAAAAAAGGTTCTGAAGAATCACAGGTTACCCAGGGAAACCTTAATGTAATTCACAGAGAAGCTTGCAATTTCTTCAGCTTAGAGTTTGAAAACAAAGCAAAACAAAGATTTGTCATGTTTCATATTTCCGAGTCAGTATGCCTACACTCATGTGGTTTCCACCTCTGGCAGAGTGTAAAGAGGAAGTAAAATGTCAAGTTGTTTATTTCTGTGCAATTTTCTTATCTCAAAATAACACTGAGTTTGCTAAAGCCAATCTGTCTTCAATAATAGACAGAGGAAATCCATTGCTTGGCATCTTGCTTTTACAGAAATCTTATGATCTGGAAAGAGAGGAGTTAAATCTCTTTTGACAATTTTGTCAAAACCAAAAAAGTCATCTAAAACAGCAGCCTTGTTTTCTAGGGAAAGAAAAAAAATTGTTTTTCTTTAGTTCAGTCCATATACTGCCTTTTCTTAGTATTTTCTCTTTTTTTTCATATTGTTTTACTGCAGATGAAAAAGAAGAGCAGAATAGACACAAGGACACCTAGAAATTCACTCTTTATGATCATAAGCTTTCACTTAATAGTGTGAGAAAAATGAATATGCTTAAATCAGCAAGTTGCTCTTTACCTCCACAGAACCATCTTCATTGTCAAGTATGTGATCAAAGTTCCCTGCCTAAAAGTCGAGAAGCCATAAGTTTTTATTAGACACCCTAGGCCTGATTTCAAAGTATATGAGATTCAGCTACATCTTTCTTTTTGAAAAGAAATATATATTTCAGCATGTAGCCCTGTGTGTCTTTCCTTTTCAACTGTCCATTTCAGAGATTAATGAAATGCATGAATACATAAAAGTTCTCTGTTTCCATATACTTTGTTCTTAAATCATATTGCAGATTAAAGTGATATAGCATTTATTTTTTAAAAAGGCATTTTCAAACATATCTACTCCAAATTTGATTTATTAATATGTTTTTCTATGTCAATATTGCTTGCATTTTCCAATGCACATGTAAGTACCCACTTCCCTACCCCTCTGTACTTTGTAAGAGAGATTTAAACACAGCAGGATGGAAACACAGCAGCCCCAAGGAAAAATGAAAAGAGAAAAACATTCCTTCCATTGTTCCATTTTGATTCTATCCAAAATACTCTATCTATCTCGTGCATTTGGACAAAGAGAAGAATAAAAGCTTGTGCCTCTTCCTGCAGTCATCTTTGGCCTTGTGGTTAACATTGTCTTTCTGACCTTTATATAGGATAGCCTCAGATGATGGTACCAGACTGTAGCACAAGGCTGTATAGCTCATGGTCTTGCTTTTACAACTGGAAACAACTCCCTTACAAATGACAAGACTCTAAAAGGGCTGACTAATAGAAGAGGAGCAAACATTCCTGAGATAGCTAGCAATAAATATAAAACTGGAGGATGAATTAAAAACTTCACAGACCAACACAGACCTTCCTTTCTGTTTAAATTCTTATTATTCTTGCATAAGGATGATCAAATGATTCAGGATTGGTTCATTAGCAGAAAGCTAGTTGAACACAAATGGCTATGTTCACATTTAGTGTCACTTGATATCTAGGTAAAAGATACAAAATCTGTGTAGATTACAGATTTCCTTAAAAACATTCACAGCTGAAAAGAACACTTTTAGATTAAATGAGTGCCTGTTTCCTTCCTCTACATCTCTATTCATACGGCTAACAGAAAGTGAGAGTGCCTCCCCTTGCAGACATGGAATATACTTTGATATCTGAAGACAAAGTCATCCTCTTGGTTCCTGCATGTTGAGACCGTAAGGCTTGTGATGTCTACAAACCAAGTTTTGCAAACCACCCACAGCCCTCATGCCCGTATGTGTCTGTTTTATCATCCCTCACAAACAGGCTGAATTCCTCTCAGTGCACACAGGCAGATGAGGCACAGGGATACCCACAGTGAAATGCTTTTTATTTTTATTTAGCTACTTAATACTTAAGCAACTTGTTTAGGCCAGACACCCAGGCTCCCTCAGTATCAATGGGTGCAGATACAGGCACCTGCAGGGGGTGATTCATCTTCTTCAAAGATAGGGGTCTGAACCAGGGCTTACAGCTGCCTTCTGGAGGTGCCTATCTCTCAGGTTGACTATAGTGGGAGCCTAGATGACTAGCTGAGATTAGGTACCTAATTTTTAGGCAGATAAATTTTCTTGCCCGAGGTTACATGAGAAATCTGTGGCAGAACCAGGGTTTGAACCCACGTGTTCCACACAGAGCTGGTAAGGAATCATTCAGTCAAATCCAGTGCCTGTGTTACAAAGGTTTTGTGAGTCCACAATAGGTTGTTAGACAAGACACACACACATCAAAAAGTCTAATAAATTGGTGATTAGTCACCAAATTCTCACACACCTTAGCATATGAAACACCTATTTTAAATGTCTAAACTAGCCAATGAGAAGTTTTACCTGTGGTCTGCCACCTTCCCAAT
The DNA here is from genome assembly GCF_028769735.1 of Zonotrichia leucophrys gambelii. NCBI lineage: Eukaryota > Metazoa > Chordata > Aves > Passeriformes > Passerellidae > Zonotrichia > Zonotrichia leucophrys. The sequence goes on from NC_088171.1 coordinate 66,785,956, forward strand.
AAGTGTCCTGACCACACAGATTCTCAGGGATCTGAGAATTCTGCAAAATAGTTACAATAATTTGCTATTTATGAAGATGGAAGGAGACAGTTACATCAACACTCATAAAAACAGTGATAACAATTTGTTAAGGAAGAATCACATGGAACATGCCAGAGTTCTTGGTAATCAAAAAAGTCTTCCCATCTAAACTCTGCTTTTTCAGATTAAACAAGCTCAGCAATATCCAGGTACTTCAGAAGGAACCTCTTCACATATATTTAGTACTCCACCCAGATTTCTCACATTTCTGGCCAATGGAGGATGCAAAATATTACCCATACCAAATGGAAAGATGGACACATTTATCTAACACGCTTAGACTTAATTCCGACAGTTTGAAGAGTTCAGTAGAAGCTGCAGGGATTAGTATGAATACAATCATCCAGACTCTAAACCCAACTGGATTGTGGGCAAATGGCCAGAATTGTTCACCTAAGCCTGAATCCTCTGTAAAAATAACTGAATAGTTGTATTTGTCAAATGCTTGTGTCACCGAGGAATTATATATTTTACACCAGCTGCATATATTGTATTTTCTACATTTCTTAAGTTTACTTCTCAGTTATTTTTCCCATTTGATCAAAATATGTTGTCCTCTCAGAGACCTAATTATGCGATAAAATGGTTCAATTTGTAATTCCAGTATTCATTTATGGCTCAACAACATTATTGCTTCTTATATATCATCTTCTTTGTGCATGTGTAACTCAAAATTAGGTTCATTGCTCTTTTTTCAGGTTCACAGAGATGCAAAAACCACGGAGGATAAGGAGATTTACATCAGTCTAAAAGCTAATTTGGGAGAAAACTTCAAAATCCCTCAAAATAAATCTTTGCAGAAAGAAAGTTCTTTCTGATATGCAAAACAAATTTCAAGAGTTTTGTCTTGAAGCAGTGCAGGTTTTATATGACATATTAATAAAGCAGGAATATTACAGAACTTGGAATCATTCACTCTCATACTTTAGGGGAGACTTTGCCCTTTTGATATTTTTCTACTTTATTTTGAGATGCTTTCTACCCTGGCACTTGCTCAGTCCTCAAAAAAAAAAACCTCAAAACCAAAACCTCAACACACAAACATTCAGAATTGCTCTCTGAGTCTTAGTCCCATCACAGTAGGATCTGACAAAATAATTCAAAAGTGGGTACTGCAAACAGTGTGCTCTCAGAACCCCATTCACACCAATCTGAGGCAATGGTTTAAATGCTATAAATATCCATTTGATATCTTTTCCATACTAAAATATTTTCAAACTATTCTGATATAGTTCAGAGGTTTCCAAAATTCTAAAAGTATTTATATAGCTCCTGTAAAACCACAGGAATTCTTAGTCCTGGGTGGATCAGGGAAATGGCCAGGGAAGAGGGAGAGGGAGAGGGAGAGGGAGAGGGAGAGGGAGAGGGAGAAGAGAAGAGAAGAGAAGAGAAGAGAAGAGAAGAGAAGAGAAGAGAAGAGAAGAGAAGAGAAGAGAAGAGAAGAGAAGAGAAGAGAAGAGAAGAGAAGAGAAGAGAAGAGAAGAGAAGAGAAGAGAAGAGAAGAGAAGAGAAGAGAAGAGAAGAGAAGAGAAGAGAAGAGAAGAGAAGAGAAGAGAAGAGAAGAGAAGAGAAGAGAAGAGAGAAGAGAAGGAAAAGAAAAAAAAAGGGGAGAAAGGAAAGGAACGAAAATAAGGAAAGGAAGAAAGAAGGAGTTCGAGTTCTTTGTGAAATGCTGCCATCTATGGAGTTCCAATCGACACTGCTTTCTGTGGAGATGTCAAGGAAAACCACAGACAGGTTACCTCACAACGTGGTTAATCCAGTAAATGACACAGTTTTTTAATCGACAAACAATAATATAAATTATAGCTTTGGCTCTAACACAAAGTTGGCAGTAGTTTCTACCACAACTATTTCTTGAATGTATAAGCAGCAATTTTAGTTATCTACTGCAAGATTTTCCTGTGATTTGTTTGGGGCATGTATTAATATCAGCACATTGTGTTGTCCAGTTTTTATTTAAACTTGTTTCCCAAATTTCAAGGCATACAAGCAGAACTCTTTCCTATTGTTCCCCATGTACATATCCCCAAGCATAATATTGCCTGCATTCTCAAAATGGCCAAATTAATAAGCAGCTAATTATAATTTTTATAATTATAATTTTCTCACATTATCTCTATTATACCTAAAAATTAAGGTGTTTGGCACTTTAAAAACACACACATCACTCCTTTTTCCTTAGCACTTCTGCTAATGATATGGCAGCAGCTGCACCCATGGGTAAGAAAAGCAGACAGAAAGATGATAACTTTGAAGAAATAGAAGTATTAGGACTATTTTTCAGCTGTAACAAATAATAACCATATCAAAAATTCCAGTTTGGAAGCCACTCAGATCTTCAGGAAAAAATGGTCCTCATTCAGTACTGCAAAGATCTGAGTACTCTTTATCATACTCACCAGAGGACTAGGTACAAATGAAATGCAGGAGTCATTTTGCTTGCTTAAATTGTGATTAAGTGACATTAATTATTAAGGTAGGCATAAGCATGAACAGCAGTAATTCTAGGGTTGATGAAAATCTGTACCACCAGAGCTATCTTGTATCCAGAGGCTGTGATGTAAAGATGGAGAAAAAGTAGTACACAGGAATTCTGAAAGATGCTTCTTTGAGGCAGTGCTGCTCAGGCCTGTTTTACAGAATCACAGAATCATAGAATCAATTAGGTTGCAAAGACCTCTGAGATCATCAAGCCCAACCTCTGAGATCGTCAAGCCCAAACACCCCCATGCCAAATAGATCATGGCACAAAATGCCACATCTGGCCTCTCCTTAAACACCTCCAGGGACAGTGACTCCACCACCTCCCTGGGCAGCCAATTCCAATGTCTAACCATGCCTCTTGTGAAGGAATTCCTCCTAAAATCTGGAAATTGTCTCTTGCTTGCCACAGTCTTCCCTTGCCACCCATTCCCACCAGCTGAGATATTTCCCATGTCTGGAAAGGTATGGTGGGAATAACCCTCATTCATGCCTGCTCAGAAAGACAGGGACAGTTCAGCTCTCATCCGTATGGGGGTCAGCCATATAAAAAAGAACATTAGTGGAATGAAAAATAATATCTGCCCTACATTCCCTGACAAAATACCTAGCGAAATACTTACTTTCACATTGTCTTACTATATCCGAATTGCTCAGTGCCAGCAAATCCTTATTATCCTAACCATGGTTTAACTATCTGCAGGCAAAAGGTTGCCTCTTCCAGTTTGACTCCCCACAGTGGCTTTTTCAAGTGTTTACCATTTTTACACAATGTATTGACTTTGGAGGGTGGAACTTGTCTAGCAAACTGTGATGGATTAATCACCTCTTGAGCATAAGTATCAGTGGACCAAGTTACTAAACCTCTATCCTCTGCAGGTCATTCAATAGGAAAATGTTGGAATCATTAACAATTAACAATTAATTGTATTATAAGCAAAATAAGATTCTAAATGAAGTTATTTTACCTCCTAGAGAAACACCTAGCAGGTATCAAAGATGAGACACTCCTAGAGAACTCCCAGAGGCAGAGATTGTTTTAAGACGTTCATCCCACCCTGTTTCACTTCCAGCTCCCAAACACATACCCTATCGCTGTGCTTCAGAAAGGAGGCAGTAGTCAAATGTCCATTAGCAGCAGCCATAGCCACACTAAGCTGCTAAATTCTTCCTTCATTGCACAGCTGGTGAGACAGCCAAATCTGCCTAAGGTGCTTAAAAAGGTGTGGCAGCTCTACTTGTTTGGCTCTTGTCGACAGAAATTCTAAGATGGTCTTTCTGGATTTTCCTATTTTCCAGCTCAGCAAGGTCATATGAGGTGTGAAAATATTTGCCAGCCCACGACAAATAAAAGGTGTGATAATAACAACTTACTGCTTTCGGAGTGATCTAGTTTGCATTTAAATCAAACCCATCTGAATGACGCTGCCTCAGATAACGCTGCCCGTGTTGCAGTTGGTGTTTTATCAGGAGGCTTGGAAGGGCCCCAGTTTGTTGCACATCACTGAAGGAGCTTCTTTCTCACTGCACCCCGGTGCAGAGGCAATGCCAGCATGCCAGGCTATGGCCATGGCACGAGGACAGAAGGTAGAGTTGTCAGGCTCTGCATGTGCTTTGAGGGAGAACCACAAGCCCTGGGGCTTAGTGGCCATTGGACTGAGGGCCACAACAAATGAGACAGTCTTCAATTGCTCTCCCATCTAGCTCATGCAGCAAAAACAGCAAACAGGTGGACAGGATGGGTTGCAAGCACTAGAAGCAGATGGGAAGTGAGGCAGTGGTCTCCTTTGCTGAGGTGTAGCAGCAGTTCAGGTTTAGGGCTCCGTTCATAAGCACAGCTGCTCAAATGCAGCCCAGACTGATGGTGAATACTTAGATGTGGTCACCTGTTCCATTATTCTTCACTGTTAAAAACCAATCCCTTTTGCAGAGCAGGATGGATCATTTGCCCACCATATACTGCCATGTAGGTGCAGAATCACTCATGGCCCTGAGATGGAGCATCACCACTGATAATTTGTTTAAATAATATTGGGAGTGAGGCCTGGGGAAGGGGCAACAGGCCCCATTGCACTCACCAGAAAATAGGGATATCCATTCATGAAAAAGAACATGCACAATTCATGTCTATTTGTCACTTGTCACATTAATCATTTGGCTTTTTCAATATTTTCTGTCACAAGAGGAGTCAGGACAAACTGCTACTGAGGAAACCAATCACCACAAATGAGGCAAAGTGAACAGATCACCAAAACCTTGCAGGTTGGGAGAGATCATCCAAATATCTGTTGAATCCCTGTATAGAGTGAATCATGAATTGCTATCATCTCACCACAGAGAAAAATGCCATATTTTTCATCTAATGCAGATGAAAGATAATTTGGACATTCTGAAGAGTCTGAGATGCATGCTTTTAATGAAATACAGCCTATTTCCCCTGTCCTGCAGAAAGACTCCAATCTCCCTGCTTCGCTGCACAGATTCAGGTTTGCATTTAAATGTGAGCGAAGTTTCTTGGCTGACAAATCTCGTTCAGTCGCTGAGGGTAACTCCACATTGCCAGAATGAACCAGTAAGGTTCTTGCTGCTGAAGGTACTGTACCCGACAGGATACGTCTTACTCAAGAATTCAGATGTCACCCACCTGCCATTAGGTACAATGCACACTTTTATAGCCAGCACAGCTGCCTGCAAGGCAGGACAAGATATGAATAACCATTTCCTAGCCAATTTTCTTCAGCTGCGAGTCTTCTACGCTGCTGAACTGCTTCAGATATTAAGATAGAATAACTAACACTGGATCACATATATGAAATGGCATCAAGCAGGAATACTAAGTAGTAACATACGTGAATAAAACAGTGATTGCAATAAGTATGAGCCAAATAAATGAATATTTTGCCTTGGATAGGATTCTTTATGTATGGTAACTATTGCTTGTGCTGAAGATATAACACATGCTGACACCAAATATCAATTCTAGGTAAATCCAATTAAGCCCAGAAGCAAAACAGCTGGATTAGCAGTTCACTGCATAAATTATTTTTCTTCCATTTACTTTGTCTTTTTGTAAATGAGCCTTTTAACATAAAAAAATTTAGCACTCAAGTTCTCCTTTGCTTATTAATCCCAGAAGCCTAAAATGAAGAAGAAGAAGAAAAAAAGAATTTTTTTCCTTTGTTGTTTGTGGGTGCATGCTTTTCAGCTCCCTCATGTAATCTCCTCACATTGCAGGTAGTTTTCATTCTTTCTTGAATAATTCACTCTCATTGCACTTACAATGGTGTCAGACCAAGAAATTCACTTTTTTGTTTTTAATTTCTAGGTGATGCATAAATGCATTATTATTTTATATTTTATGTTTTTTTGAATTTTCTGGTTCTATAAAGAATTAGTATAAAACTGATAAGGCTGGAGTTGAACATGCTTGCAACTGCTTTATTTCAGTTGTAATAACATAGACTATACAGGAGTTGTTTTATTTGATCTCTTTTTTTTTTCTTATTGTTTTTCTTCATTATATGGCTGTCAGCAGAAAGGGCAATGTAGAGATTGGGAATCAATACATGCTACTCCTGTAGATACACAAATAATCACAAATTGTAATCATTGATTGATTTTCAGCATTCTGATAGTGACACATTGAGTGGAAGGGACTCTGATCTCAGTTGTGCTAGAGGAAATCTAGAGCAGTGATTCACAGCTGGAATTGTAATAAAGACCTGCCTGAGAAATGCATCATTTCAGTCAATGGAACGTGTAACGCATTATTGGGGAAAATTACTTTTCCCTTCTGCTCATGATCAGGGCTGAGAGCAGCAAATGTTTGAGCAGCAGAGCCATGCTTCAGCCCCCAAGGTTGAGTGCCACCAGTTCAACTCAGGGCTTACTCCAAAGCCCATGTCAAACACAGTGGTGTTGCCATTACCACACACAGGCATTCCTATTCCAACCCCCTCAGAGAATAGCAGGTTGAGATTCCTGCCCCTCTAAGCCTTTATTTTCCAGAGAGACCTTTCATGCCATGGATACACAGGAGCCTACCGCCCAGCTTTCCTAGAGAACAGGTCACACATGGGTATCTGCAAGCACCAGAGCAGAGGGTCACAGTCCAGGTAAAGGATACCCACACACCAGGTGTCAGACCAGTTGATGGTACACTGTCCAGACAAATATATCTTTGTAGACAACTACATGTCTATAAATATAAAATTATTATTAGAAGACTATTAAATTATGCCTACTGCTGTGAAGTGATTTTCAAAATATTTTTTCTATCATATGTCTTTATACCTGTTATACCTTTATACCTATTAAGGATCTTTAAAGAAAAAAAAAATCAGTCCTTTTTCCTTAACTGTAGTGGGAGACGAGGAAATATTTTGGCTTTGTTGCAAATGCAGAAGAAATGAGGGTTAAAAAATGAGAACCATCTTTGTACAAGCTAAAAGAAGGAGAAAGACTACTGTTAACAGTGTGTTCCTCTTATTTTCCAGTAGTAGGAAAGCATTTTTGTTTCCTATTTTTTTTATGTAAAATACCTTCCATATAAAGACTGATACTGCTTCCACTGGCATAAGCAGTAACTTTATTGCGGACTTTCCTAGGGGCAGACACAGGGGCAGATTAGTCATAGATCAATTTTATAAACAGGTGTTTTCTTAAGCAGATAAAATTTTAGAGAGATAGCTCTTACCTGTATCAGCCGATTTTCAAAAAAATAAATCCTTTTTCCTAAAAACAGAGTGAAAAAGTGAAACACACAAAGTATCTATGATAACACAAAGAAATCATTTGGCACAGAATGACATGTGAGTCTAAAATTTCAGAATTCAAAGACAAAAAAGGAGTTATTAATTCTGGCAGGAAAACTTCTGTGCCTGATGTGCTTCTCTGCATTCTTGAATTTGCCGATTTGCAAGTAACTAATGCAAATCCTTTTCTTTAAAATAAATACATGGAAAAAATACTTACTGGTCATCAAATTGATGATTGTTGTGGGTCCCTTCCAACTCAGAATATTCTGTGATTCTTAATGTCATTATTTGAAAACTGGAGAAAGGGGAGATAAGAAGGAATAAAAGATTAATAACTGAAGTAGTAAATTTGTTTTTCCACTCTAGGTAAGAAGCATTGGCATTTGTATTCACAAAAAAGGTGATTTTTTTGTTTGATGCACATTCATATCTGATTCATTAATTTACACAGAAGACTAAAGTTCACCTTTTCTCACTGCTTCTGTAGGTAGAAAATTAGGAAATTTCACACTCTAACAATTAGTAAATACAAAAATATCAGCCGACAATCTCAATAAAATTAAACTTACTTTGCAAAATGAAAATGCCTTCTGCTTTGTTTATAAGCACTATAATATTCTTGAGGAGACAGGGTCCTGCTGGCACTGCCTTGGGACAGCCAAGGGCCTTGGCTATGGCAGGGAAGGTGGCAGCTCTGTGAAACACTCAGCGTGGTGCCCTCAGTGGCCATTGGTTCTGCCACAGGTTGTAATTATGGACAGATTCATCCTCTGACACTGGATTAAAGGAGTAAAATTACAACTATTGACACACAAAATTACAATAAAATAAAAACCTCAAAATTTTAATTTGTGCATGAAGAATGTCTTGCTATTCACTGAAGGAAGTGAACTGGAAAGTTGTGCAAATGGCAAGGTACAGAGAGGTAACTGGAAGCAGTGTAGCACACTTGGGAGATATGCCCAAGTTTTTTGTCTTGAGCCCTGAATAAAAGAATTAATTTTATATTATCCATACGAACTTGTGAGTCTTCATGATTCTCATTTAATAAATTTCTTAATCTGGCTAATAAACCTTCAGTAATCATTTAAAGTTTTATGTTTAGAGAAATGTTCTTGGAAAGTTTTTAATATTTATATTATACATTTTTACATTTGAATATCAAAAATCTGCAGATTTACCTTTGAAGATCCTGATTCATAGATGAGAAATAAACACAGCCCTGATGGGGAAGTTCTGGTGACTCTGCACAATCACCTACTGGGCTTCCATCCTGAAATGGACATTGATATAGTGACAACATCTGAATGTGTGTATTCAAAATGGCACTGATAGTCTCTTATCCCATTACACCCCTAATATTTTTATCACCATTTGGTCTTGCTGTCTATTCTCAAAGGAAATTAAATTTTTTGTCAGTTAATACCCACCAACTTTTCTTTAATAACAGTACTTTAATTCTACAAATCTATGCTTACCAAAAGGGAGCTGAAATTTTCAATGTAAAAAGTACCCATCTATTCATGAAGCCTCAAAACATAACTAAAAGTAATGAGTTAGGTATTCCTCCAGTATCTGTGTCCTCAAGATACAAGTATTGGAATAAAATTGCAAACTTGTGAATTGTTCTCCAAAATATTTCACAAATTTTAAAGTCTCTTAAGACAAAAAATTTGCAAGAAGCTATTTGGGTAAATGTGCAATGCTATGTGACACTACAAATAATGATAATACTGCCAAACTGTGCCTTTTCTAACTGTGATCTGGCAACTGAAAACCAGATATAGAAAGATAATGCCATTTTTCCTTGCAGTGGTTGCAGAGAGCTGCCACTTGAGAGGTGTTCTTCCATGTTGAATGTTTATTCTTCTGTACTCAGTTCAAATACTGTCATTCTGCATACGACTGTAATGGCCCAAACAGTTGTGCCAATGTGTGAAGTCCATGTAGGAGGTCCTTTGAACTCAGCACCAGTGTACTGAACAAGGCTCTCAGATGTAGATACAGACATGCTCTTTCTCCTCACCATACCTTCCAAACACTCAAAAGTATTTACATGGCAAATTGGCCAATGCAGTGGGTGCATTTCCTGTGCAAGAACTATGAATTTTCCTCAGTGCTGACTCCAGCAAAGCACATCTCAGCTTTTACAGTCTTCAAAAGAGAGATTCTCCTTGAAGAATGAGGGATTTCTTTCATAGCTGTGATTTAGCGCATCATGAAATATGTATCCCTAAGGTTTCTTGTCCCAATTTTTTAAGAAAACTCCTACTTTAGCCAGCATTTAACACTCATTTTTATATTTCAATAAACCCTGAATGGATAACAGCTGGTGATCTTTGATTTATTTTAAAACATCTTCTTGACTGCTTTCTGAAAGTGAGAGCACTTGCCGCTTTTACAAGTCAGGTTGGTAACTATTTCTTCACTCAGAGATTATTAAGGGATTGATTTTTTTGTGTCTGGGTTCACCAGTGCAAGTGGAATAGAGCTTAGATGGGACTGTTTGTTAGCCATGCTAACCAGACTGGGAAACAACCAGGAGGTGATTTTGTCTTAATTGATGCTACCAATTCTCAATCCCTTTTTCTCTTCATTACAGTATCTGAAACAAGGCAAATAATGCCAAGCGTGTGGGTTTGGACTCCATTTGGGCTGTTCCCTTAAGAGTTGGACTTGATGATCCTTGTGGGTCCCTTCCAACTCAGAATATTCTGTGATTCTTCTGAGAACAGCTACTTTGCAACTGATGCCATAATAAGATTTACTGCTGGTTCCTGTCTATACCACAACTCATCATTCAGTATGCAAAGCTGTTATTCAAACCCCCTGCCCCTCTGCCATGTATATATAAATATATATATATATATATTAATGGTTTTATAATTCACTTTTTTTCATAAGCCCATCAAGTTACACAAAATTCTTCAGAATGGAGGAATACTCTGCTCTACTTGTGCAGTTTAGAAGCTAAATCATACTGCAAACTTCACTCTCTTTGTGTTAATTATTTGTGAAAAATATTTTCCCTGGCAACAACAAGTAATTGCAATGCTACCTGTTGTTAATAAGAAGGTTGAATGTGCATTTATCACACACATCAAGAAACAGCCAGCAGATATTCTAACTCATAATTCTGAAAACATATTGCAACAGACTTTTTATTTATAATATGTAAACAAACTATATGTATTTGAATACTAGACACATTGATAAGTAGCACTTTTTCTCCATTTAAATAAATCTGGCAGTACATTATTAGATTGAATTTTCTCCAGTTCTTACTTGGATAAATTGCAATACTTGCAAAATAACATATAACCTCAGCAAATTTCAGCAAAGATTTAAAACGTGTGAGACACAAAAGAAAATGCAGCTCACCAGGTTTTCATGTCATCAACGCTGCAACTCCACAGTGGAATATCATGAAGCATTTTTAATTGTATTTAAAAAAACCCAAACACTCAAGATCTTTTTTGCAAGTTGTTAAATGATGTAACCCACACTCTCACTGATTTACAAGGTCCCATCTTTCTGCAACTCATATTAAAATATGCTACTACTACTACTAATAATAATAACAACAATAATAATACACAAAGCTATGTAGTGGTGCAACAGCCTGGATTCTTTAAGCTTGCTTCATGCATTAATGCAGTCTTGAGGTCCTATGTCACGTGAAACACTAAGGCCAGATTCTTACATATCATGTTAAAGAGATATTTGGAGGCAAAGCACAGCTCACATTACTGAGGTCATCAGAATTTGTCTCCTTGTTAAGGTTTGGAAAAATGAAAAAGATCTTAATCAATTACCAACATCATGCATTTCCACAGCCAGCCTCTGGAAAACATTGCCAAATAAAGTCACAGAATGTGATTAACAGGAAACACAAAATGTTTTAGTGCTGCTTTTAGGAAAAGAGAAAAATAAATAAAAGCTCTTTAGAAAGCTTAGAGACATTATATAGAGTATTCTGTGGTAGGTTTTTTAAATTGAAAAAGAAAGAAAATCCAAGCAAGACTGGTAAGTTTTCATTGCTTTATAAATAACTTCTCTTTACATTTATTTACCCAGAATTATTTTTATGTCTCGATGCCAAGAAATCTGGTTAGTAAAGTACCAGATTCTTTTATTTGATTTCATTTGATTTCATTTGATTTCATTAGGGACCATCAGCCTTGCTGCTTAAGTGCCCAACTACTGTTTGCAGTTAAACATTCATTAGGGAATCCCCAGTGGGTTCATTCATTTCACTGAGGTCCAATTACATTGCCACAAAAGCAGTTTTTGCAGCAATTAGCTGATTTTTCCTGTTTATGTTCTGTGTCTTTAGGAAGACGACTATTTTGTGGAGGTCAGATTTTTAATTAGGTGCAATTTAGGGCCAATAAGAAAACTGATAATTTACTAAATAGCTGTGGTGGACTTAACTGCTCAGAGCAGAGGTAAATAACACAACAGGGACACCAGGAATAAGCTCTCCTGGTGTGCAGAGCTCGGAGCCCCATGGTGTGAGGAATAGATTACGTGTTAAATGCCTGTCAGGGCCCTCTTTCCGTCGCCTCTATCGCCACTCGGCCTCACCTCAAGAGCCACCACGTTATCAGCAGAGGGAACAGGGAAGCCAGTCTGGAAAAGCACCTGCAGAGAGCTGCTGGATTCGGGTAGCTGCAAAAAGATGTCAGGGTGAAAGAAAACAACAAAAAAAATCACATTCTGCTCCCTGAATATTTGGCAGCACCTTTATCGACTGCTGCATGAAACAAATTATATTCAAGGGTGTGTGCGGTGTGCTCACAGTCACTACGAGTATGTTCTTACCAAAGTGGATCACTCTGTGATAGCTTGGATTTCTGCAAAGGTCTGTGCTTTCTGCCCTCTAAATAAAGTGCCCTCTGCACTTCATTTTTTTCAACAATGTGCACAGGTTGCCTTACACTTTGGGAAACCAAGAGCTGTGAGAGTTGATAAAGAGCACTCATTTAAAGTGAGATCTTCAGAGAATCATAAATGTCTTCTGAAACATTCTAAGCAGACTTGCCACCTCAAAATTCTCTCATCTAAAGACCATGATAGTTGAATATCAGCCACTGCATCACAATGAAATTTCTGAAGAGACTCATGGCTGGCTGAAATGTCTCTCTCCTACAGGAAATAGGTAAGGAAGGGCCAGAAGGTCACTGCATTTTTTTCTTCAACCTTTGACCCAGTACTCAACTGCAAAGTTGTAGCCAGGCATGTAAATAAGCAATGCATCAAGAAAGGCATGTTACAAACATTGAACTTTCTTTGCCAGCCACCATTTCTATCAGAATTTATAAAAACATGAAAAAGAGTAGGCCAGATATTCCTGTATTTTCTAGTGAGAAGAAAAATGTACAATTAAACTGTAAATGTGCAAAGAGAACGTACGATGGCTGTCTGTCTGAGTGTATACAAAAATACAACAACAGAATATTTTTGGAAAACATGGTATCTTGATAAAAACACACTCTACATCGTGACCCTCATCCTTCCCATGAAAACTCCCCATGCTGGCATGCAGTCCTTAACCATGGGTACAATTTTTAGGTTTATTTAATTTAAAAAACCAAAAAACAAACCAACCTCTGGAAAAATCATAAATTTTCAGAAAAATTTAGATCATGAAAATCCATTATTAGGCAGTTATTCCCTTTCTTATTTTTTAGCCAATAAAACATCACTTTCTTTTGTTTTCAACTCATCAGTGTTCCTTATACATAGAAATAAGATTGAAAGATGCTGGCTAAAAAACATTTCAAGTTACATTTTGAGACACTGATACCAAACTCTCAGATCAGTGGTAAACCAAAGAGCATCTCTGTAAGGTGGTCTGAAAGGAATCCATGCTGTGGATGCAAAGACAGTGACTCTATGGTCTAAACTACCTAATACAAAATAAGTTCTGTTCAAACTTGCATCCCACCTTCAGTGAGGGGTCTTAAACCCATAAAGTAACAGAATAAAATGAATGCATGAATTCTCTGCACCTAGTCAAACATGCATAGAGTTGAAGGTCTGTCTTTTCTAATATATTTCAAAATCATTTCTACATTTCAGAGAAAGATTAGAGGGTTCTGAAGCAAATGAACAATTTTGTAAATATGCTATCACAAGAGTACAATACAATAAGCAACACACTTTGCAACATTAACTCCTAATTACTTTGGAAAGCAAACTTCGTTTGGAGTCCAGCTTGACTTTCAAAGAACTCAGGGTGGTAATTAATAACAATCAGACACTGAAGTAACTTTGTACAAATAATGTGCTGAACTATGTCCCATAAGGGCTAAAACAAACACACGGACTTCAGCATGAACTCAGCCAAATGAAAAAAAAGAAAAATAAAAATTGCAAGCGACTTAATTTTGCACTTTTTATGCTTAGCTGTTCCCTCAGTGTATTACACATCATATCTCAAAGGCCAGGCTTTTTGTCATTAACATAATCAGAAATGCAATTTTCATAGTACAAGTCATATAAACAATGAGCTGAGGGCACCTGGGGGACAGGTGTCATCCACAGCATGTAGCTCTAGTGGAAAGGCAGATACAATTAAGTGACAAGGAAGCATTATTATTACAGTGAGAATAACTTCCAAGTGCATGAGATAGAGAGACTTTTTCACGGCTCAGAGAGGCATCCCAGTCAAATATCCTGTTATTTGCCAGTTCACATCCCTCTGCATGGGGAGAAAAGTAGGGCAGCAGGATATAGGGACAGAAATAAGCTGTTAGACCATAGGATCATAGGTCAGTTCAGGTCAGGTCAGAGGAGACCAAATCCAACCTCCTGCTCAAAGCTGGGTCAACTTCATTCATTCTTTTGTGACAGCATATACATAAACTAGTTCAGCTAAAATAAAAAATATATATAAAATAACATATATATATACACACACACACACACACACACACATACATATATACATATATATAAATTATAGGTATTAAAAAGTTTTATGAGTGAATCCTGGCTTTTTAAGGAAATTAATGTTATCACACTCTTTCATAGTTATTATCAGGTGTTGGCCCATTCCGTCCCTGTTAGCTGCAGGTTTAGAGGTGTGAAGGCTTACAGAGACAAAGAGGAACAGTGGTTTTATGAGAAGCACAACTATAGAAAAAGCTTCAAACAAAAATTTTACCTTAGTAGAACCAGAATTAACTAAATATCAAACTTGAAAAGCAGGGCTCACATTGCTTCCTTTTAGGTAGCCCATCTCTTCCCTAGTTGCAGCTGGAAAACAGAATGGCAGGCTCAGAAGAGGCAAGCGCTTAACACTTCCAATGTAACTAGAAGTCCAAAGTAATGGAAATCCCATAAGAAAGGGAATTTTCTGCCATCTGCAGGATAAGTAGACAATTTGAGGTGATGCCAATGAGGTCATCTATTTTAGGACCTTCTCAGGCCTTCAGATTTTCTTTCTTTCTGCATAACAACTTAAAAGTGAAACTAGCACTTCTAGACCTTCTTAGAGGTTAAAGAAGGCTGCTTATCCTAAAGCTTTATTTCATCATCCTGATTGTCTCCCTGCGAAAACTAAAAAACATTCCCAAAGACTTCAGCTGTAGAGGGACCAAGTTCCAGAAAGCAGCATTGAAATAATTTCATGGGCAAGTGATTGACCATTTTTTGCAGATATTTCTTCCATGTTTATATACTGATTTGAAGAGTACAACACAACAGTCAGGTCACAATCTGCACTGCTGTGCTCACCTGTTCATCCTTTTTCCTCAGAGAGAATTTTGGAATCCAAAGGGGCCAGTTCTTCATACAGCCCTGTAAAAACTTCTTAATTGTTTAGTTAAGCTTAAAATTATATTTGGCAGATTGTTAGGCCAGAAAGCTGGTTGAGGTCACCTGATATTTAAAAACTAATTGAAAACAGGCAACTGCTTTATTACTTTAACTGTGCATCTCAAAACTGACTGCTAAGCATTCATGTACCACAAGAGATGTACAAGATGAGCATCTATTCTAGTAATGTATCAGCAACCTTTTAGAGAAATACAAGAGGAGGGCAAAATAGAGAATAGTTCGTAACACAGTAGGAGCCTTGAAGGTTCTCCTGACTTCAAACCTCAGAGGCAAGAACAATCTTAATAACAAATACTATAATAGCACAAAATAACCTGTTACACTGAGATATACTGCAGATCTAGCAGTACTTGATTCAATGTGTGTATGAAGTGCAGTGATGGTGCTTTTGAACTAAACATTCTCATGTGTAAGAATTCATTCCTTAGTGTGTTTTGTTAGACACCAAGAAATTCACTAAGAAATTGCATTTCCTAATTATAGGATACCTGCAGAGCCAGAAAATTTATCAGTTTTACTTAGAGTATTTTGTCACTGTGTTTTGCACAGAGAAAGAACAACAAAACAAAAAAACAATTTCCTTTCTCTTGCCTCCTATTGTCATTGCACAAATGGTAGCTATTTCATTCTGATTACTGATCTGCACATTAGAAAAAGAAGGCTGGTCAAATATGGTCAAAGAGCCAATTTTCAAATATTATTCATTTGTCTGATTTAATATTCTGAAATTTTCAACTGACCTTAGCCCACATTCTGGGTGAACAATCAGTAATTTTTAATAAACCTGTTTTCAATAAGGGGAGAGAGCAGAGGGGAATTGAGAAAATTAATAGTTCTGCTGATCTGCTAAATTTTGAAACAAAGAAAAGAAGTACGGTCCAAGGTGCAATAACCTTTAGATACAAGCGAGCCAGAGCAGTATTTTGCACCTAAACTATAAAACCACACACTGAAAACTAAGTTCAGTGCCAAGTTACATGCCATGGAATCATTCCACATTTAATGAAATCACATGGGGTGTAAGTCAGGCCAGAAATCTGACCTTGGTTTTAATTTGAAACTGACAAAAATTTAGCTGTAAAAAAGCACATTTGCTTTTTAATAGTGTGATGTACTGTGCATTTACTCTAAAACCATAATTATTACAATCATCACGAGCTCTGCTTCATCTCAGTCTTTTTTTTTTCTGAAATTATTTCATCTGTTGTTTCCAAACCTAAATATGGCAATGATTTCATTTTCAATGACATGAAGTGATTCAACATTCAACATGAATCACTTCATTCAAAATGAAGTGATTCATTCCTTGTCTAAAGAGTGTCCTTAGAAAAGAAAAGCTACAAAATTATTAAACAGCATCTAGATACCAGCAAGTCTCAAGAGCGTACAGTGTGCTCCCAAGAGCAACAGAGTAGACAGAGGGATTCAGGTGACTTTAGAATAAAACCTTTATCTGAACATTGCCTTAAACCTTCATCTTTTACTATAAAAAATGGGAAGAGGAATCCCATTACTCAACAGTCTGCAGTCCCACAGATTGGAGGTGTGAAAGGGTAAGTACTGTGACACATGAAAGCAATCCACCATATCCTTCCTGTAAAACTTTTCCCAGGCAATTCCAGCATCAGAGGATGATGACAAGACAAGCATATGTGTAATTCATCATATTGTCTAGGAGTTGCTTGTTCACTGCTAGTGACACACTCCCAAAGCTCTCCATCCTTTCCCATCATTTGCCATGACAATATGGAGTGTGCTGGTTCGCTGTCATGATGGTGAGGCACCCCTTTATGTGACAGATTCCATGAGTAAAGCTAGCTGTGCCAAAATGGGAAAAGTCTTCCTGAAAACAGCATGACTGGTAACACCAATGCCTCTGCCAGGCCCTTGCTTTTGACCATCTCCCTTTCTTCTTTTAAACAACTCTCTCTGTTCATTGACAGTCCAGAACCTCTCCCCTCTTACAAAGCTGCAGGCAATAATGGAGTCACCAGCTGGCAAGTCAGGTAGGAGCCCTACCTGCCAGCTCCTGACTTCCAGCCAAAAGACCAGGATATTGCAGACAGCAATGCAATATTACTGGCTAGAAAATGGATCACTCAGGAGCACATCCCCAGAGCCTGCACAGAATAGAATAGACCCAGCTAGTGAGAACCATGGCACTTGACACCAGCTCTGTCACTGAAAATGACAGGAGGAACTCTATTTCCTTGCCTTTTAAGCAGAGAAGTGTTTCTCCCACTTTAGGCAGGCAGGGTAGGAATAGCCATACAAACACACTGTGTTTGTAACTAGATCATATCTTTGTTTCCTATAGTGAAAATAATGTCCCCACTATAGAAATATCTTTCCTCTCCCACCTCTCTCCTCCATCTGGTGGTCCAGCCTGAATCCTCATGTTGTGTCTGGGAAATTGGCCAATCTATAAGTATCAGCTCTGAAAAAGTTCCTAAGAAGCAGCTTGAGTCACAATATCCCTTTTCCACCCAATTGCAGCATTATTTTTAGCTGTAAAAAACTGTCAAGAAAGGAGGGGGCTTGCCACTGGAAAACAGTACAGGGGTATCCAGTTCCTTAGAAGCAGAGATTTTGCCACAAGAAAGCCAATCCAGCATCCAGCAGAGCACAATTCCTATAGCAAATCCAGATCCCACTTGCACTTTAAAAGCTCAGGTTTGTGACCTGCTCTCCACCTGAATGCAGTACATACTCAATTTATTGCAGAGCAGCCTCAAAATCTGACAACTACTGTGACAAGTGACATGGTGTTTATTCAGTAAAAGCTTCTGTTTGCTCAGGAAAGCTCTCAGCTATCTCCTGCCCAGCTGGGGATCTCTGTTCCTGGGGACAATCTGAAAACACACACAGAGTGCCACAGGGGGATCAGTGACAGGCTGGTCCTTCACAGAGTTTTCTTTACCTGTCTGTAACTGAGGATCATTCAGTCTGTCCTTAGACCTGGCCTTTCCCCTTTCCCCACTCTACCTTGCAGAAGTAGAAACGGGTAATTGTTGAGAAGAGTTTACCTCCTGGAAAATGTGTCTTTTTACCAATTACCGAAAGCACATTTCATTTCACAAGCCATTACACAAACCAACCCTGTAGACTTTGAACAGCCCCAGTGACAAGTCACTCCTTCCCAGTCCACCCATGACATGTTAAATAAGACCAGTGCCTGATAGAACCATGCCAAAGAAGTACACTGGCCACCGAATAATCATTGGGAGCCAGAGAGTAACCCACAGAAGTGGGCAATGCCTCCCGAAGTCCACATCCACGGCAATTTCTACCAAGTCAGACTGAACTGGAGTACACATGTTGACAACTGTGTAAATCTTGGATAAATGTTTTATTCTGCTGCCATGGGAAAAGTGCTTGGCAAAAGAAACAAAGAGTAACGAGACAGCTTTGGAAAATGGGCAATATGAAACATTGGTTGTTCCACTTCCTCGTTTACCTTATTGCATACATGCAAACTGCAATGTGAAATTAAGATATTTTGACAAGGAAAATAATGCTGAAAACACCATGAGGAGACAAAAATCTTATTATTTTAATATTAATATTATTACTGTGTGTAATACTTGAATACTTCTGTTATGTTCCTCAGATTGTTTTCTGAGTTAATTACACAACTACTTCTTAAAATGGCCTTGATTACCTGTAATATCCATATAGAAAGTGGAAACTGTTGGAAAGACAAAAAATATGGCACTAACAGAAGCAAAAAGAAAAGAAAAAATTAAACCCATTGCATGAAACTTTGTAAATCAAGAAAATTTTCAGATGACCAGAACGACATTGAACAGTAGCTTTGGTGCTGACTTGCATCAGTTGACAAGCAGTTGATCAAATAGCTCAGATACACATAAAATCACAGAATCACAGACTGGCTGAGGTTGCAAGGGACCTCTGGAGGTCACACAGTCCAAGCCACCTGCTCAAGCAGAGCCTTCTGGAGTTGGTTCCTCAGGACCACGTCCAAATTGCTTTTGAGTACCTCCAAGCATGGAGCCTCTCTGGGCAACCTGTGCCAGTGCTTGGTCACCCTCCCAGCACAAAAGTGACTGATGGGATCAGCTGGAGAGGCAGGCTCAGGACGTGACTGTGCCATGACATACAAATGTACATGTGCATGTGTGTGCTTGCATTTCACATGCACGTGTGTAGCCCTGCTGCTGCAGCTTTGGACTGGAGCCCAGGGACACCGGCTGGGGTGCAATGAGTGCTTGCAGGTTCCTTCTCCTCAAATGCTTGTTTTTCTTTCTCACTGGTTTCAAACATGCTCAGCTTATCAGTGCAACAAGAGGTAAACATGGTGCCGTCTCAGATTACATCTGTTCCCCAGGCGATCTCCAAAGCAAACATTGGTCTCCCAATGAAAAATACAGCTATTACCCATTATTGGACATATCCAGTCACTGCCTGACCACCAAGTTGCAGAGTTAATGAATCTGCCCATTTCTAATAAAAATAAACCAGACAAAGGAAGTGGCCAGCTTAAGCTGAACTTGAAGAGAAGACGAAAAGAGATTTAATAAAACATACTAAAGGTTGACATTTCCTTTTTATTGGAAACATGGCTTTTTCAGGAATGACATGATCACATAGACACTATTAGTAAAGCCACATATTGGCGCCAGGGTTTAAGATCTTTACCCACATGATTTAATTTTGGAAGCAGTAAAAACCAAAAGGGAAATTCCTCTGGCCCTGTTATTTCACAGTTCAAGCTTCAATTTAAAATATTTCAAAACAGAGCATAAAAGTATATCAGTCAAAATTAACCAAGTCACTTCTTATAACACTAGTAGAAATAGTATTTAAAGATTGTATCTGTATTCCCTGGTCTCCTTCTTACCTAGTCAAGTTATTTAGGAATCAAGTCAGTTTATATAAAGCAATGATCAAGAAAAGCTCCAGCAGAAACAGTCTACAAACGACAATTTTTTAAGAGAAATTTTAGTGGATACATCCTAGATCTTTTTTCCAGAGAGTCAATCAGTTCACATGCAGAAGATTCCTTCCAAGCTTTAATATTTTTTATAAATCCAGAATCAACATTTATACTGAACATAAATACAGGTATTTTAAAGTTCAAATAATTTAGTTAAGAAACACTTCAAGTCTACACTATTTCCAAATGGAGGTTTGAATTTCTTGTTAGAATTTTCTAAAACTCTCAGGGAGACTGACTTTTTTTTTCTTGTAAATTTTGGTTATGAAAACTTTTTTTTTTTAACAAAAAACTTCCAACTAGAAAAAAATAATTACCTGAAAGAGATTTCCCTGTCTTGCAATTGGCATTGAGAAACTACAACAGCATTATGTATATTTTCATTGCTTTTTTCCTACAGAGGAAAATCACACATACTTTCATGTAAAGTATTTTTTATTGACTTAAGGAAAACTGCTTGGGACCAGGAGAAAAGAAAACCAGAGACTTAATAATAAGACTTAATAATATGAATTAATAATAAGACAATAATATGAATTAATAATAAAACTTAATAATAATTTCTCTTTAGTTCCAAAGACTGTGATTTGTGTTCTTCAGCAACAAGATAATATCACACAAATATATTTACCAAATGCAGACAAAACCGTGAACTGATTTTTATGTTGCAGAAACTGGCACATTCTGTGCTAACTGAAGATACCAGGCTTCATATTGTGACAACCCACTGAGAGTTTTTGAAAAGAAAGCAGTAGTGGTTTTTACTCTGGTTTCTGGAAGGATTTCAGGATTATGAAACGTCACACTTTAATAGAAATGAAGAATTGCAGCTGAAGCAAAATCTCTTAGGCAGAAGGCAGTGAATATTGGCTGTGTTATCAGTTATCAGTGTGACAATTCTTTCTCCCTCAGCTGACCTAACTGCTCTCTTGGCAAGCAGACAGCACCAAAGCCACAACCGGAATGCTGGCAATCAAAAGTGGCTTTCACTGCCTAAAGAGAGCTGCTCTCACAGCTTCAAAAATGTTCCATGTCAGCTAATAACAATACTGGTAAAACAGAAAAGGGATGTGATTTGGAGGTGTCTGACCTTTAAGGATGTCTTTTCTTCCAGCGCTGATTGGCCTGACCAGCCTTTAAGAATTAAATCAAGCCAGAGTTACTGGCATGGCCTTGAGCCTCCATTAATTTCTGAATGTGTGAATGAGCAAACAGTCCCCTTACACGAGCACACTGCACACTCAGCTGCTGGGTCATTTCATTCTCTGCCATACAAAAGGACCTGATTGTGCTACCCAAAGTTTTTCATAGACAGAGAGGGCAGGGTCAGTCTGTGGGAAAATGCATTTATTTCTTTATCTAACCTCAAAATATTATTTGTATTATCATATTTGTCTAAAGGTAATGTGTTCTTCCTCTTCTCCCTCTCTTGGTAGACCTTCTGAGAATTTCATTTCACATTTTCATAACCAGTAACTTTAAAAATATGAACCAGACATAGACTTTCATGGTTTCTTTGGTTTCAGTGGAATCTCCATGAGGAGGTTGAGCCTAAGACTGTATTTATAGAGAGTCAGCAGCAGCAAAGCATATTGTAGTTTCATATCATTCTAATCTAACTCCTCTACATCTTGTTATCTACTTCAGCAAATTAGCATATAAACATATAAATGATTGGCAAAAATTAACTGTACATTTCTACTTTAACTGAACAATTTACATGGCATTACAGGAGGGTAGATTAGTTTTTCAAGATATAAACAAGCATTATTTTGCAATCTTTGGCCTGTAACTGAAAGATAATAGTTTTAATTTGCATTCAAATAAAGTAAATCTCTCAGTGTAAAAGACTTTTTATAGTTCCCATAAACCAGAAACAGATTAAAGTGTAGACAGTGTAAGGAGGACAGGAGGATAAATCAACCAGACAAACAAGATGATCAAAAAAAGGGAAAAATAATCTTTTTTAAATAATCATTTAGTCAGCTTCACAAATCCTGTGGACTGGACAAAAGTGCATGTGATTTCTCCAGATTTCTGTCATTAGAGTTTTGGCTTTAGCTCAAAAGGCAAGAACCTTTACTGAGGGGTACCAAGCCTGGAAATACTCCAACTTTCTCTTGTTAATTCCAAATCCTTTTATTTAGAGACCCTGCCTTCCACCAGGAAGGACACATCAGCTCCTTGGATCAAGTATTTTTGCAAATATGCCAGTATTGTACCTTTACTATGGCAACATGAAACACAGTTTTCTGGTTCTGAAAGTGTAACATGCCCACAGTTGCCTCTAAAGTCAGTCATGATTATCAGCATTCCCAAACTCTGAAAAGACCTACCAGATTTTCTCCTGTGGAGTCACTGAAACAAGGTATATGTCACTCTCAAAATGATTTTTACTGTTTATTTGGTTATAGTTTAATGTAATACATGTAAGCAGCTCTGAGAGCAGATATCAAGGACACACATCTACATTCTGGCAAACAAAGATGCAAGATAAATGAGCACGTGTCTCATAGCATATTACCCATGAGCCAGACCCCTGATTTTTGTCCAGTTGCAGTGTGCCACTCCTCCACCTGAATGGTCAAGCTGGTTTTACCTCACAGCCTGGGATTTAAGGTATCCACATGGGAGATGTGCTTTCAGACCTCCTTTGAGAATAGCAGATTAAAGAGCCTTTGCACCTGGATGAGAACATTAATCACAAGGCTAATTTACAAAAGGCACATTCCACCTGCTGGGAATGCTTTATGAAAGTTAACCTGGCTCAGCCCTTTAAAAGAAACTCTTTTCCTTAGGCCCCTGCCCTAAGGAAAGAGTGCCAGTCCCTGGGTCCCGTGGAGACAACGCTGAAAGCTCAGCTCTGAGAAGTAATAGGAGTTAAAGCTACTTCTCCATTGAGAATTTTGTCCTGGTTAGCTGCACTTCCCCCTCATTTTGCAATTATTCTGCCCTTTGTATGAGCCCTCCTTTTGCCAGGAACTGTACAGAGAAAACAGTTAACCTGAGACTTTGGATTCCACTTGGAGCTGGTGCTGCCCAAAAGATTAACGATGGGCCTTGAACTAAATGGGCTTAGCATTGGGTTAAGTGCAAATAATCTGTGGTTTTCAGGTTGCAAAGCAAGGGAAGTGAAAGTATAAAAATAACAACTAGTTTGAGAATTCTACCTGGCATTAAATTATGTTATGGAGCCACAAGTCTTGAAACCAGGGATCAGCTCCATGAAGTTCCCACCTACATGTGGGCCTAAATGTATATACCTAATTAGGAAGTTATTTACAATAATGCAGTTATTGATTGAGCTTCATGTCTGTACATTCATAGGTATATATTTTGTTGTGAGGACTCTAATTCATTACACTGTGGGAAGTATGGAATTGATCTGCCCTGACAGATCAGGAACTTCTCAGGAATGGCACTTGTACATCTCAGTCTTCCACACAAATATGCTTCTGTACAACTGCTTTGAGTGAAATCATGTAAGGATACGGCTCAATGTATTTTATCTGGCTTCCTATCTTAGCTAAAAAGTTTTGGGTTTTAATACACCCAAAGAAAGAGAAGCCTAATCAAAAACTTTTGAGAGATCCAGAATACTATTCTTCCTAAGGGCACATTCTCCCATCTCTCATTGTAATCAAGGACTGAATTTGGCCTCAAACGGCCAAATCATCATTTGTTGTCATCACCTGTGACAACAAAGACTGAGGAAATGTTGTGCCCTCTGTACCATGTATTTTTAACACAATGAACAAAAAAAGTAACAGTTGGGGGTTTTGTAACAGAAGATCAAGTTTTAGACTGTTTTAAAAGCCCTTCTGAATCAAACATTAGAAAACATCATGCATAGTTCCTAAAAACTGGTCTGGCAAGAAACTGTGGGTCTTCAGATTAAAAAGGAAAGGCAGGGGATGGTTTTGTGGCATTTAGTTCAATTTTAAGCCAATAAGAGGCAATAGATTCATGAAGGCATAAAAGCTGAAAATAGCATTCTGTTCTCTCACTACCTGACTGGTCTTTGTTTTAGAAAAGAGTATTTAGGAACAGTTCTAACAATAAGGAGCATTATTTCATTTGGACATGGAAAGTTATGAAAATGCTGTATTTTTTTCTAGGGATTTCTCTCTCTACCAAATGTATATGTGTGTATATATATATACACATATATATATATATATTTAAGGCTGCTTTGAGAAGCTATTGCTTTAAAGGAATGAGAATAAAACACAAATTCTTTCCATTTCTAGAAGATACATTATTTCAGGACTGTATATTCAACTAGTAAGAAAATTTTTTGTGTCATGGCTTTACAACTAACAGCTTCACTGACTTTAAATAGAAAATGGCAATTTTGAAAATGGAAAGGAAATGACAACCAAAGTGAGTGAACTTTCATAGTAGCTAATCTACCTTCATATGCTTGGTACTAAGGTTAACGTTATTATTTGTATCCTTAAAGTTAAATGCTCTGATGATCAAGACAACAGAGCACATCTTTGTTCTCAGTAAGAAACTGTGTCTAAATTTCTTACAGTAAAAAAAAAAGACCTTTTCTTTGTACAAATGAAACGTAAGAAATTATGCAAAAAATAAGGGCAAGGTTAGTACTTTAAAGCAAAAAACAGATAGTGGTGCAGGAAAAGAAAAAGTGCAACAGACCTGGAAAAAGGGAACAAGTAGGGGTCTTTAGGTGACTCAGAGGACCATTCCTCTTTTTAAGGTGGTAAAAACATTCTAAACATCCCACCATTCACACACAAATAAAAAAAAACAAAATGGAAACAAACTAAATAAAAGTGTTCAGCTCTTATTTAGCTATATCTAAAGCTATTCTGAAATTCAGAACAAGCTCAACACTGGGTTTCCCTCTTAGTAGATAAGGCATTTCTCTATTGCATAGGGCACAACAGTGAACGGTAGGAGGCAGCTCACTGCAATAGCAGAATTAAGCATCTTGATTGGAGTAAAAAAATATCTTTCTTTATATAAGTTGAAAATCTAACTCTGTAAGTATGCCTGCTACACTTTATTAAAAAGGCAAGAATGAAATACAATCAAAAAATCCAATTTACTTTAAAAAAATGTTAGAGCAATGCAAAACTGACTATTGCTTATGCTTCTAGACACAGGGCAATAAAGTTTTAAGACCCCATCTGTCATTGCACCTGAGTGCCCTTTGCAGTAGGTATGCACAAGTAGGGAGGGCTGAATTCAGCTCTAACATGAGTAGGGGCACGTGCAATGGAACTCTTTATCTGATGCCAGTGGTGAACTAAGCATGCAGTGTTCAAAAGGAAAGGTTTTATAAAACACAACAGAATCTTCTGATATGAGTCCCTTGAAAATTATTTAATGGCTGGAAATCTTTGAGGGAACAGAATAGATGAAGTTCCTCTGTGGCTTTTTACAATAGCCACTCCACTAATGAACATCTGGAGTTGTTGCTGCTCTCTCAGTTTTATTCAGTCTAATCCGTACTGCATTAGACCTTTGTGTGTTCATGATAAACTGGCAGCAAAGACTGCCTTAAATAGAAAGAGAGGATGAAGACAATTTTTCCATTAACAATATATTTCCCTTTGGAGTCAGAGGTACATTATTGGTTTGCTCCAAAAGTGAAACATAAACGGCCTCCTATTTGTGAAACATTATTATTGTAGCTTCCACCTGGAGATATTTCTTGAACAAAAGCCTCAAGTCTATTCCTTCTCAAAAATCAAACTATGATACCACATACAAGCACATGTGCTCGTCCATCATAAGCTACACTGGAAAAATTAATTCACACAAATTACTTGTTTTGAAGTGTGTGGTTCTCACTGATTTGTCAATCAGCTGCTCCTAAAAGCAGCGCTGCTTCAGTTCAGTCCTCCTGCAAGGACTGAGGTGTGAGCCAAGCAGTCACTTGGCTCTGTACTCTGCTCTCCACTGAGAGAAGGTGGTGCTCATAGTCCACACTCCAAGCTGCTCACAGTGCCTGAAACACATAGGTTTTTCACTGGTACAGTCTCATGGAAGTCAAACAGGACACAGTTCCTTGTTCTGTCAGAGCTCCAACTTTGGACATTTCCATTCCATTTATTTACTAATGCCATCTTGCAAACATGGCCTGATTCCTAGGCAATTCTTCCAAAATACTAGAGGAACACCTAGAAATTTTTTTTCCAAAGATATGCTCCACTTCCCTGCTGCCAGCATCCAAAGTCCATCAGGGAGAGCAGAGTCCTTCTCCTCCACTTTATTAGCAATTCACCCACAGCAATCTGGTAACACTCACTTCTCTCTGAATCATTGTTTATGCTCTTCTCTTTCAGCAACTATTCTAAAACTAAAAAATCCATTCAAATGCTTGTTAATAAAGAAATACAAGGCTTGTTAACCTGGTGATACTATGCTAAAGATTATATTTGCAAGAACATTACTGACAACTTCTATGTGCTACATTCAGCCAAGCCTGTTAAAGCTCTCTCTCCTCATTGTTTTCCTCTGCTTTTAGTGCATTGGCATTCCTTCCAAAACTGTACTCTTAAATGACTTCCCACCTCATTCAATTGTTCAACCCTTTTCTTTTCAGCCTTCCCTTCATGAATTTCTCCACAGATTTTAAAACCTGTCCTTTGAAGCTTATCCACCACCACGATGCCAGTTTGTTGCAGTCTGACCCATCACATTCCTCTGACATTCCAGGTGTGGGTCCCAGACTGATGGAAGTGCCATTGACTGTCACAGACCGGTGCTCCTTTCCCAGTCCCAAGAGCCCCCAGGCTTTAATGTTTCATTATAGTTTTCTCCACAGTTTTCAATAATCAGCCTTTTTTTGAGTTTCAACCAGTGCCTAACACAAGTCTCCTTACAAAACTTTCCAAACTTACTTTTCTTTTCCCCTATTTTTTTAATTATTTGGCAGGCTAGAATTGTTATGAGTCCTCTACTCTGAAGCACAGAGGCAGAAAAACTTTCTCTGCATGGGGTAATGCTGTGCTGGGCTTCAGCTCAGAGCCTTAGCTCTAACAGTAAGAAAGAGAGCACATTAGTAGTGTATCTCTCTGCTCCTGCTTTTCTTTTTGGCAAGAACTGCTTCTCTGAGCCAGCAGGTGTTTAATGCTATTAAATTTATGGGTAGTGAAAGCTGCTGAATTTTAAAACATCTGGGTAACATAAATTATCAGAACTTCTTTTTTTTTTCTCAGTATAAGGCTGAAAAATGGTTTTGAGATCAGCACAAAAGCATTAGCAGCATTGAGAAAACCGCTTATTTATGAATATTTGACCATTTGACTCTGGCTTCCCACAAGGATCCTCATACTTGTAGTTTGTAGTTTGTAGTTACTACTTTGTAGTTAAAGAGTGCCCATAGATTGTGAGCTTGGAAAGAGCAGGTAAATATCATAAACTTTCAATTTTCAGTGTGTTCCATATGGATCATGTAATATGTCAGCAAAAAGCGTCAAAAGTGATGGTTGTTTCTAACAAGGTGCACAATCACCTGGATCTCCTTCTGCAGGGTTTCATTCACATTCTTCCTCACATAGGTCTGGCTGTTCTTAGCCATAGCATATCATGAAAAGCATAACAGGGGAAGGGGGCAGAAAAGAGGAAAGAAGGTCATAATTTGGAAAAGTTCACTGGCTGCTATGGTGTGAAAGAGCTAGTGAACAAAGTAGCAGGTGATAAGAAGCATGAAAAATTATTTGAAGTGTTTAATTTATTTCACAGCCAACCCTCTTGACTCGAGTGGAAGCAGCGTGAGTTTTCAAGGCACTGAGGATCTTTGGCCCAACAGGACTGAGGATGGATAACAGCCATTGGATGATGACCTGCAGGGTGGTTTCTATTTTGTGGAGTCAAATTCTAATTTAGATAGCTGAAGGTTTCTGAAACCTCACTGATTCATCACCGACTTGCAGGCTGCCCGAGACAAGACACTGTTTTCCCAGAGTCTGGCATCACTGAGCGTGGGATGTACTCAGGCTGTGAACAGAGAGTTGATTTGACAATTTCTGTTGGAGCAGACCCAAGTATTGCTGGCTGAGATGCTTCCACAAGGCTGAGCACCCTGTGATCCACAGGGCGTAGGAGATAACAAATTTGCATCTATGTGGGCAACACAGACATGTCAAAAAAGCAGCACAAGAGATGAAATACGAGGTCCAATGCCCATCAGAAACATAATTCTGATAGAATTTGTTTTCTTCTCTATGACACTCTTTTGTCACCTATTTTCTCTGTCACTCATATTTTCACTATTATTTTTCTCCCTTCCATCAAGGTTTCCTAGAGCTCAGAGCTCATCAGCTCTATGGGGGATTTCAAGCCCATAAATTCAATAAACAGAAGAAATACTGCTGTGGATTTTTAACAGTCATAATCATCAATGCATGAGAAATAGAAGCCAAGGAAATAAAATGCACCCCGTAATTTTTTTTCCCCTTTAACAGCAGTTATTTTAAGCTTTGTTACACCAATGTGCTTTGTATAAACTAAAAAGATATGTTTCCAACGTGGACGTTTGGTGCCTGGTCTACATTAGAAGTAACACAGAAGATAAGAGAAAAGACATAACTATTCAGAAGCACAACATCGTGTGCATTAGGTAAACATTTCCATTAAAAGTGCATAGTGCATCCACAACTAAATGTTTTCTCTGATATGATTGTCTGATGGAACAGTGACCTAATGCCAAGCACTCCTGATTCAGGGATGGGTCAGATACAAATAAAAATGTGATGTCTGGCCTCCAGTTCTATAGTAAGTCATGTCTCTTTAGGAAAAAAAAGTAAAAGTATTTGGGATAATATTACCAACTCTGAAAAATGAAGGAGCTGAAATCCTGCTTAGTGACCTTATCTCCTGACTAGCCTCTTACAGCTCTGATTTCTTTTCCCCACAAGAGAGCAAAAAACATTACTATAATAAAATAATAATAAAAATAAAAAGCCTGGAAATTTCCAGGTCACCTTGGTTTGAAGGCTGGTTAACCAACCTGAGTGTTTTCCTTCCACAGTTTTACAGATCTCAGTCAAACGCTTTCCCCAGATGACCGTGCTTTCCTCAGTGAAGCAGCCTACTCTGCCTGCCCTGCTGCAGCTGTGGAACATCTGGGTGGGAAGATCCTTTGCCCCCAGGACTCCCCACAGCACAGTGCAGTTACGGATTTGAATGGTGCACAGGGAATATGATTTGGCTCTCTACATTTCCTGCTATGAAGTTTTGACCTACTCTGATTAATGTTTGTTTTTATATGACTACCAAGTTATTGGAAGTTCTTTTCCCCTACTCTCACCTTCTTTGGATACCATGTATGCAGACACACACATAAATATACATAGGCATTATTAGAAATATTATTTCAAACCATTAAAACACATGCTTTATAATAAAAAAAATCCACTTTTCTCAAAACCTGTGGAAATTCTGAAGGTTCAGTTTCATTCACTATCAAAATCCTCAATTACACTTTTCCAATTTAAACTGACTTTTTAACCAAAACCAAAACAAACACAGGCAGTTACTGTTGGCACATGTTCCTAACTTTTTTCAGCACTTTTTTTACCAGCCATTCCCTTAAGCTACATTTCAAAACCACAGCTTATTTTTTCTCCTGTACAAAGGAAAAGGTTCTTTATGTCATTTTCATGACTACACAAGGAAATCTATCATCATTTTTACTAACCAACTACTTCCCTTCATTCATTCCCAGATCTATGTCTATTGTTAAATATAGTGTAATATAGAATAAAACCCTACAAAATAAAGTGGTTACATCATCTAAAAATCAGGTTTCTTTGTTAACTAGTGATTTTCCATTACTCTCAGTGCCTGAATAATATCTTAAGAGCTTAAGGCAAAGAAAGTACTTAAAGACAGCATTCTACTTATTAAAAAGAAAACACTCCCAAAATATTCAGAGAACAACTTAGAACAATATTAGGCTGCATGCTATAAAATTACATTATTTTAAAATTGTTTCCCCTCTACATTTCACAGATTATTCCCATTACTAGAATCTGGTGGATGCTCACCATATAAAAGTGTGCTTAGTGAAGAATGAGGTACTAGCAGCACATTACTTAAGACATGGGGCTCTGTCAAAGCGTCTTACCCTTCAAGTGCCCTGTTCAGGACACTTCAAAAACGTGAGAGAAATACCCACTTCAGCCCTCCAAAGACACCAGCAGAATGCTAGCAACCCAGAAGAGTAGCTGAAAACATTAATTTGTTCTCAAGGACTGTTTTGGCACAGCAAGATTTAGCAGTTGGGCTCAAGGGTTAATCCTAAATCAGCTCTTTAATCAGAGGCCAGTACAGCTGGGAAACTGAGGCACAGATGCACAGGACACTAGAATAGAAACAATTCAACATCATCACAGAGACAATTAAAGAGTAGGGAATTTAGGAATCTAATAACCCATGTTGGAATTTAGCCAAGATGCTGAAACAGATGCACAAAGCTGTTGCAAGGATGCTTTGTGTATTCTTTATCATTTTAATATCTTATGTTATACCATATGGCCCCACATTTCAATCATTGCGATATAAGCCACAAAAGAGGTAAAAGAAAATTGTGACAAAACATTTATAGAGATTAAATTCCCTAAGGATCTTTTGGGTCT
The DNA here is from genome assembly GCF_028769735.1 of Zonotrichia leucophrys gambelii. Classification (NCBI taxonomy): domain Eukaryota; kingdom Metazoa; phylum Chordata; class Aves; order Passeriformes; family Passerellidae; genus Zonotrichia; species Zonotrichia leucophrys. The sequence continues at coordinate 66,816,696 of NC_088171.1, forward strand.
GGGATTTTACAGGCATCCCATTTTCAAAATGCTTCTAGACTTAAATAATCCTGGGGAAATATCCCTTTCTCCAGGGCACAGTTGGAAACACAAGACATAGACTGGGCCCAGTGATAGAGCGAAGTCCATAGACCAAAGAAAAATAGGAAAGACAGACATTCTAAACCACTTGAGAAGGCCTGTGGCAAGAAAAGGAGCTATTCAGAGCAGGGGACACCAGGTCAGGAAAGAGCATGGCCAGGAGAAGCAGCCAGGAGAGCTACCACACAGCTGCTTCCTCCTCTGCCCCCTCTCCCAGTGCTTTGTCCTTTAGCTGACTCTGGCTCTGTCTGCTTTAGAAGGCTTCCTGCTCTTTGTAGATTTAAACAAATTCTTTGTTATTTGCTTATAAGCTTTCGGCTGTTTGCTTTGCAAAATGCCTTTTAGTATCCCCACATTTCTGTCTCATATTTACCTGCCATTAATTATAATCCTCTTCATAAGCTGAGATCTTCCGATACAGAGACACGCTTCGATTTTCCAGAATTTTTCCTTTTCCTATACCTGTTAATTTGCACTCCTACTCTTTGTGTAGCTCCTTTTTTTTTTTTTTTCCTCCTAGGGGTAGTAATTTATTACTCATTTTATGGGACGTTTAAGTAGCCCCCATGCTGAGCTGCAACACTTTAATTTCCTCACTTTTCACCTTAACATCTTTTTTACTAGCTTCCTCATTTTTAAGCCTCCAATTTAGTGCACAATTTAGGATCAGTGCACTGGTTCTCAGAACAATTCATCCTCTGAGGACACTTGTATTATACTATTACTTAAGCACATCTGTATTAATGTCACTTTTGCGTGGCTGCATGGCAAGGCAGAGATACAGAACCCTGCTCTGTGTCAGCCAGATTTCCCACTGCTCATGGGGCTACAGCAGCACACACTCACCACTTAATTTGTCCTGATTTTAAAGGGGTCACTGGGAGCTCTGCCCCAAAACCAATGCGTCCAGATAAGGAGTTTTACTCACAGTGGGTTGGGAGAATTCTAGTACAGAAAACTTGGCCATGAGCAGGTGCTGCAAGGGTGGTGGTGGTGCTGAAGTTTAGCTGTTTTGCTTGAGGGTTTTTTCAGTTTCATGGTAACACATGTGTGTTCTTTTCAGTTTGCCTTAGCATGGGTATGAATATACAAGAACTCTTAATAAAACAAAACTCGATCTCATTTTTTAAACTCCAAGATAAGATAAGAAGAAAGGGGAAGCTGGGAAAGGCTTTGCAATCACCTCTTATGAAGCATACAGTCACTTCAAGAGACAGCTGGAAAGAAAAAAATATCCCACAAAAATTCAGGGATATTGGAAGCTTTTACTGAGGGTTTACCCCACAATCCATGTGAACAAAATATCCCTTGACAGAAAACCCTGATAATATTTGGTGTCTTCCAGAGAAAATGTTGATTTCCTCAGAACCTGAATTTGTGATGGTTATTTTCAAGGCCTATTTAGTCATCTGTACCTCTGTGCTCTCTTTAGGGGCATGGCTTTTCTTTGTGGGATTTTATGCAGTGCCTGCTATAAAATGACATTAATCTTATGTTCAAATGCCTGGACCTTATTCTAATTTCATGATTACAGTAATCCTCTGTTTCAATTTTATGGCTGCATCTCTTACTTTTGCTTTCAAATGGATTAGTGGAGGATAAGACACCTGAACACAAAAAAATAAGCAAAGGAAACTATGTTTGTTCTTCAGACTATAGCGTCACCCAGCAAAGTTGGTTACTTCATTTTTTGAAGCCAGGACCAGCTGAAGTTCAGATATGCATTTATCACAACAATGGAAAACACAAATTGGCTTTGTTTCCTTTTCCTTTATATGAAGTCATTACCAAACATATTGGCTTGGAACCCTAGGGATTTGGAAGCAGTGAGATTTAGAACAGGAATAAAAATACTAGGATTTTTCAGCAATAAAAGAGTGAACTTGAACCTACAAAGGAAAAGTGAGAAAGCCAAAAATAGTGATAGAATTGAGACTGATGACTTTGTAACTGTAAATAAAACACTAAGGAAATTAACAGACTTGGGAAATGTTTTAGACACACAGAGAACATTAGAAGTTGATTCTTTTAAGTACAAAAAGGGAAAGACCAAAGCTGTAAGGACTATAAAATCACATTTTCTTCAGTAAGAAAAGGGTTAAAATACAAGGGACAATGCAGGAGAAGGAAAACAGAGAAAATTACCACTTTGATCTAGGCTTTTCTTAATTCCACAACTGAACAACTCTGAGACATCTTGAAAAGCTCATTGTGTGGAGAAAGCATATTTTCATTCCTGCTGGCATCTGGGATGCCATTAACTGTGGGTTGGCCACTGTAGCCAAACGTTTTGGTGCAAGTCTCAGTGGCAGAGAAGGCATGAGGAATTGGGGAATACAGAGCAGTGGGATGGGCAGTCTCTCCACTCTCCTTACTACACACATCAGCTGTCCCAGCTTCCTGCCAGCACAGGGAGGTGATCCTTCAGCCTGTCCCTGCCATCCATCCCTGACTGCCCCTTGCTTCTTGGGCAGTTGTTGCTTTTCCTACTGTGTGGGAACCCAGGACATCCCTCTGGCTGTCCAGGATGGCCAAGATTCCTGCCAGGGGGCTCAGAAGCCCTGACACGGAGCCCAAAACACCTGTGGGTTTGATTATGACCCATGGAGCAAATTATCAACCTTATATAATATTAGCAAGTCACAACAGTTTAAGGAAAATAATAGCGAAGTTATCACGGGGTAGAAAAGCAGATTTTGGGGTTTCTAGAATGGGGTTCAGGAGGCAAGATGGAGGGATCTGGGCATGTCCAGCCTTTCTCCTTCTTCTTCTTGTCCTCCATCTTCTGCTGTGATGGTGGCACTTTTAGATTGGTTTAGAGTAGAAGCTCACTGTCTAACATGGGTGATAGGTATTGGAAAGTAATTGTAAACGCAGTTTTTAGTACAAAGACATAACACCGCCCCAGGGGCAGGCAGTGTGCCTGGAACTGACCTGCTGGATGGACCTCAGCAGGGCAGGAGAAAATTTTTTATAGATAAGATACAATAAACAACCTTGAGAACTGAAGAGCTTCGACTCATTCTTCAAGCGCTCTGGCTGGGAAAAGAGACTTTTAACATTTCTTGGGGTCACAGCAACCACCAAAAGATCCCAAGACCACTGCATGTCGGTGAGGGGTTCAGCTTCTGTAAGAGGGTGAAGGTAATATTCCAGAAGACTTGTGCTGCAATATCCTTCCCTGCTCAAAATATTCAACAGGAAGCCGGAAATTTTAGGCCATTCCCTATCCAATAATCTCCTTAAAAAGACATCCTGGATCCAGTTGCTTTATGATGCTTCTGGTAATGCACATCAATAGATAGCGATAGAGTTATGTTCCAAACCCTATCCAAAATGGTCCATAATCAATTTTTTGACCGCATAGGAGATTCAAAATTCAATCGTCTGGAAGCCTAGGCAAGAGAAAGCTATGTTTAAACATCATCCCCTGCATGCCTGCAGAGTATAATACTTTTTAAAAGCTCATTTGACATATAGAAAAACATTTTGCTATCCATAAACACAGTAGCTCTGTGTATAAAAGAGTGGGTAAATTAAACTATCTGAATGAAAAAAAGAACTGAACTATGGGAGCAAAAATCAGCTGAGTTAAAATGAGCGAAAGTTGAAGCCCTTTGTATCAAATATAAAGAGCGAGGCAGGAAAAATAGTCTTCTGAAACATTCATGGTCTGAAGACATGCTTTAAGTATATATAAAAATCCCAGTTTTTACTTTTATCAGGTCATGACTTAGTCCCTGGATAGACACATTTTGACCCAATACCTCTCATTCTGGGATCAGGGCTTAAATGACCTATTTGGATCTTAGATAAAGCAGCTGCTCGGGGGAGATGCAGACTCTCTGCAGCATCTGTCTTCCTTAATGGAAAGCAACTTCCTATTTGTTTACCTGCAAAAGACTGCAAGTGCCATTACAAGAGTGTTCATGACAGTTTCAGTGCCATGTCCTCTGATATAAAATTTTCTTTGATGTTTTACATTGGTTTCAATCAAGAATTCTCAACCTACTTTTAATTTTCCTGTATTCCTTGCACCAAACAATAACAGTAGGAAACTAAAACATCCCCAGTGTTACTAGAATTGTGAAAAAGGGAGATACCCAGCTTACTGAATTGCTTCCAAATACTACTGTAGTTCTCTATGAATCCTTAGTAAAAAGGGGAAAAAAGTGAAACCTAATCATTAAAAGAAAACCTGTTTGGGTTGTTTGAAGTGTGAAGGTCTTGTGTTTTGTAGCTAGAAATTACACTTCTTTACATGTTTCTTAATCTGATCCAAGTTTTTCCTTTTCTTTCCCTCTTGCTTTTAATTTGACATGCCAGTCAAAGTTAACATTAGGAAAAACAGCAAATATAAACTTTGTCATTTATATGCATTCATGCTGTACACCATAATAGCTCTCATCTTGGCAAAAGTTAGCAGATCGTTTTCTGCTCTCAGGAGGAAATAGCACTCATTTTAGGTTTTAATGAAGCTTTAGGGTTATAGTAACTCAAATTAAACTAAATCATCATGAATTATTTCTGAATCCCATGTTATGTGCTCTCTTTTCTTCCCTTTGTTGGTTTGTGAACATGTGAGTTTCACACGCTGGCAACTAAAACTTGTGCGCTAAATAATCTACAGCCCCTCATTTTGAATTGAAACAACGACACATCAGACCATTCCTGAAATGACAGGAACCCTGTCCCAGCAACAATGGCACATGCAGACAAATGTCTGGCATTATGGGATAATAATGATGATTTGGACACATAGAACTATGTCACCACAGGAACAACAGCTACAAGCATAAATTCTCATTCACAGGTACTTCTACCAGGATACTGCAACTGGACTGGCATTACGTCTCACAAAGAGATGGGAAACGAGAAGCAAACGTAGGTAAAGTCAAGTAATTACTGCTGTTTGGCCAAATTTAATGTAAAATTGCAAAAGTATTTTAGAATAGATTTTCTGCAGTTGAAAGAGCAAGACATTCTGATCTGTGACTAGAAAATTCCAGGTTATGTTTCTCCATTTATCTAAAACCTGTTTCAGTCTGGAATGGAATGCACAGACACTCAAGCTGACTGGTGTGACAGTGCAAAAGTGCATACACCAGCATGAGAAGTTAGCTTTAGCATAAATTTCTGTGACATTAACCATAACCACCAAAACATAAATCTTATTTTAATATTTTTGTCAGGAGGTTGGCATCCTTTCTAAGGTGTCTTCTTGAAAGATTTGTCTGTACTTGCCCTTGTGCTCCTAGAGCTGAGAGATATACAGATTTGTAGTACTTTTCAATGAGATTTGTCAGCTACTCTAATGAGACAGTAGATTAACTCTACAGCATTATGGAGAACCACAGAGCCTGATGATATGCCAGATGGCCTTGGGAACTACTTTTGATCCAGACAATTCATAATTTCTGTATCTTTTTGATACATTTGGTCCAGAACAAAATTTTACCAGACTTGAACCACTGACATTGCTTTTTTCTTCTATAGCCCAATCAGTCAGAAAGATTAAATGTTTTTTGGACTGTACTTGTTTAGAAATCATAGGAGGTTCAAAAATTCTTCAGATTTTGAAATCTTGATGTGTGCAATGATGTGAAGCCAGTGTCACTTCCATTTTAAATGCTAAACTTGTATTCTAAAGTAGAGCACAGGTACTTACAGGTTCAGATTTTGCCACTTGTGGTTTGCTGGTATATTTTATTCTTGGTAAGAAGCCATTTAGGATGAATAAGAAAAAGGATAAATAACTTCTAGGCCATCCACACTTGACATGTTATTTTTGTTATACATAATTAGCTATGGAAAAATGATCGAAGAACAAAATACATGTAACCAGCAAGTTATTTATAGTTGTGGCTTTTCAGCCACTTGGCATTAACTATGTCATGAACCACATAGGGATAAGAAAAACTGTTGGCTTGCTACCAGAAAAAAGATTTTCTGCACTCAGCATATCTTTTCACACAGAACATACTCTCAACAAAAGCAGCATAGCTTCTGATAAGGAAAATCCAGGCACTTTGAAAAGCCACCAGGGAGGCAAATGCCTCTATTCCATGCTCAGCATTGGTAATTCACAGACTAGAAGAAAAAAATGTAGTTTTGAGATCCTTTGGATAAATTAACTGATGTAACTTAACAAGAGGTGTTACTGCAGTGGCAGTGACATTCCAAACTCTCTATTTCCTTCCTCTTACCCCTTCTACATAGCTTTATCTTCTGCTGTCCAACAAAAGTAGGCTTTTTACCTTGCAGGATGTTGTACTTGAGGCCACTTACCAGGAAAGAAAGAATGACACTCTTCTGTAGGTGCAGGTACACTGCATAAATTAACAACCACTGCCATCTAACAAGGACAAGGATAGTAAACAAAAATTCAACATTTTGTCTTACGTTTATGATCCTGAAAGAAACTAGACCAATGTGATCCTAGACCTAAGAAGAAAAATCAAAATGAGCTTTGGAAATAGAAAAGGTGTATTCTGCATTTCTTCAGTTTTACTGACAAACTCTGAAGGTAGATGTAAGATGCTGGATAAAAGCAATATGCAAATCTGAGGGACATGCTGAAATAAGGAGGCACATATAATGGAAACTGGTGTACCATCCATTTCTGATATAGCAGCACCCACTCATTACAGACATTACAGACAGACATTCTTCTCGCTTCCCTCCTTCACACTATTTCATTTCTCCTTTAAGTAATAAGTCTTGATTCTTCCTTGTGCTTCAGTGTCATAACAATAGCTCTCTTTTTCTTTCCTCCTCTTTCTTCACACAGTGACAAAGGTTTCTTTTGCCCATGATTCCTACTGGGTCTTTTTCTCTACATAGTATTTTCTAATTCCATCCATTTTCCTTTCTACAAAGTTTAATCCTTCCACAAAAGATTTAATTACCTAGCCTAAGTATGTGAAAGGATGTTCCCACAAGTCAAGGTAGTAAAATGCAAGAGTTGGCCCCATTATGTTTATTTTACACACAGGGGGGAGAAAGGGAACCTGTATGATGAGAAAAAATACAAAAAGGAAAAAAATTAAAACTAACACTTGCAGTGATTTCAGCCCCAGTGGAAAACACACATTTATTGGGAAGAATTCTCAGCAGTAATGCTGGAAATCTAACATTTTCTAGTTCAATTACAACATCGGATCCTAGATATTGGTAAGAGGCTTGTTTCTCAGAACTTTGATACTGAATCAATACTGTGCTAACTTGTGATGCATTAAAACAGTGCAGGAGGTGTCCAAATGTTATTAATAGTTTCATAGCCTTCCCATCTATTCTGCCAGACATACTTAGTTATTGTCAAAATTACTGTTTTATTGAAATAAAAACAAGCACGTTATGGACTTACATGAAGTTACACTTTGAAAGACAGCCTAACGAATTCCAGGGGGTCTGACTGCACGCTCAGTGTTTTTTCCTTCTCTCTGCACCATGATCACAGAAATGCAAAGCCTTCACTTTACTCCTGGCCTGCTTTTGAACAGCAGGAATGATGGTGACCCCAAAAGCACCACCATATTTTGGGTCTGGTGCAGGTTCAGTGACAATTAAGAACCAAGCACGTGGCCAAGTCCCCAGATATGAAAGGCAAGTACTTACACATGGGATTAATCTTCTCCCACTTCACAGATCCAGAGTGGAAGTCCCTACATCCCACCTGCTGGTACAGACTCCCTTCCTACTCTATGCAGAAAAGGAAGCACTGGCAGAGTGCTTACAGGTCACCTGCTGTGCCTTGAAAGAGGAAAAACAGTACTAAGAATTGCCTGATTTTTATCACAGACCTGCAAAGCCAAGCAGATGGAGATATGGGCACTATTGATTCCTGCATTTGGGCAAACAACCCCCAGCCATGGTGTATAAACTGAGCAATATGGATTGTCTCTTCAGCCTTGTGTCCTGGAGCTATTCCATTCCCCTTCATCCTCTGAGTAGCCCTATACAATGACTTCCATATTTTTGGGGCTTTTTTCATCAGCGTCTCAACTGCTACTTCATTGGACTGAATTTCCATGCTGCTCTCTCATTTAGGCAGCTCACATAACTAATTCACTTCTCTTCCCAAATCTTCTAATTGATTATTTCCAGTTTCCTAGAAGGACACTATTGTTATAAGTCTCTTGATGGTTGGGTAATTCAGAAAAGCCCATCTCACATTTCTTCCTTTAAAAACTTGACCTATGTTTCCCTGTCTATTCACACAGTCATTGACTCTGTTAGGAGGCTCCAACTATAAATTAGAGTTTACTGGGATGACTGAGAACTTTTCAGTTTATTTTTATGAAATGGATTATTCTCAGCTGGGACCTAGATGTTGACCTCATTGATTTTTTTTCCCCCACATAGGCCACTAATGTAGCACTGGAATGTATCATATTTGACTGGGCACAATCAAAGCTGCTGAACTTGCCTAAAACCACTTTTGTGTGTAGTTCTATTAGGCTGAGGCTCCCTGATGCATGCAAAGGTGTATAACACTTTTTATATATGAAATATATATATTTCATGTATATGTATAACATATGTATAATGTATATATGTATATATATATAAAATATGTATAACACTTATAAGAAAGTGTTATACAACCTTCATAAAGGTTATTCATTTTTCTCCTCTCCAAAGAATTACTAGTTGACTACCATTTCCTTCTTTAGGACTATCGCTGACAAAACTGCATCTTTAAAATCTAACCTATTAGTGTTTGCAAAAATGACACTCTGTTAAGAAATAAATTAATCATTCATCTATGATGGCCACAAAAAGCAGTGAGGTTTTTTTTCTCCTTCTTTTTTCCTTTCCTAATCCTTGGATTTTACCTATAGCCTGCGTGCAAGTAATGCACATTAGTCAATTAATAAGCTGTTAAATGACAACAGTTCCAGGCAATTTAATTACTGTTGGTAAAATAAAAAATGAGTTATTGCATGTCAGTAACTAATTTCAGCTCCTTTCCTTGGAACAAATCAACTTTGAATGTGATGGCTTATTTAGGGGAAAAAACCAATTTCTTCCTAAGAATGAAAACTATTGAGTCATTTTTGGAAAAGAAATGTAAATGGCTTGTAAAATTCTTCTGCCCTTTGCTCCTAGTGCCAGGCAAAGTTTATTTTAAAACTAGGTTACTGTTTCTGCAACTAAATATACTAAAAAATATAGTGTGAGCATAAATAAAGAAAAAGAACCCAAGCAACCCAGAATGCTCTTCCCTCCATTTCAGTTATTCTGTATATTTATATCATAAGCACGTTACAATGAATGAACTTTAACCATCCACTGAAATACATAATTCTGTAGTAAAACAGAGTTATTTGCTGTAGCTGAGGGTTTGCTCAAGAGAGAGCAGCGGCAATTGTGCATAAATTTTCTTTCTAAAGTACAAAGATATCATTTAATATAGATAATAATGTCTAGCATAGCAATTTATAATCCTACATTTTAATAACTCCCCATAATAAAAGTACATATCCGAAACATGCTAGTAGGTGCTGGTCTCAAAAGTCAACAGTGTGGTTTACAACCTCTTCTGGAGGAAGAGGAAGCACCTGTTTAGAAAAATCTCATATTAATGTTGGCGCTTTATACCAGAAAGAATTCAGCAGCACCCCAGTGGCTCCACCTCCTTCATGCAGGTTCTGCATTTCCGGTGTGAATCGACTCCACCGCAACTCTATGACTACAGACAGCTTTCTCAGACATTTTATTTCACTATTCCGTGACATTTTTTACAGGGAAGAAAGTCTCTTTTAATGCAAACAGCTCTGAGAAAATTTCATTTTCCTATCCTTGTATACATCTAGACTGCTGAGCAAATTGCTAACAGGCTCTTGAATGAGTGTCTAGAACGAAAGCAAGGAAAATCACTGGAAACATTTTGAGTTTTTTTCAACCACAGCCTATTTAAACTTAAGGTTTAAGTACCTTATCACTTTCTGGAACCTGGTGCTTTACTGAGGACTCGTCACCAAAAAAAAAAGATGGTACAGATGGAGTTTATGCAAGCATTAGTCAATGCAAAGATTGTCACAAATAAAACAAACAGATAATAAAAATCTAGCACTACCAGGTACCTTTGCTTTTGAAAAATCTTCCAGAAAACACTTTTTTAAAAAGAAAGTGCACCAGTTTCTTGAACACTTAGTAAGAGTTACATGATAATCAAACTGGAGCAGTTCTTATAGAATCAAGTTAATTGAGTGAAAAGAAACCAATTTTATACTAATGTTCAAGAAGTGAGCTGGTCCAAAGCTCTGAAACAAAATAATTTTCACTTAAAAATCACTTGTGCAAGAGAGCTGCTTAAACTCAGTTATAAATTCAAAGCTCTAAAACAAAAATAAAGCAAAAGAAATAGCCCTTATACCCATAAATTCCTGGAAATTTTCATATTAATAATTTATTTTTTAATTTTTTTTTCAGATAACATAGCCCATAGTATGACCAGAATTCTTACTGCATTCACATTTATAGGCTAAAATCCAGTGTAAAAGACCCCTTTTTTCTGGCCTCAAAGCCTTAAAATATTAGAAAAAAGATTAGCTAGGAACTCCCATTTTCATCCTCCCCATGAAGTACTGGTTCCTCTCTGCATAATAATATGTATGAATCCTTTAAAAGTGAAATTGAATTTGCCTCCCAAATGGAGCAACACAGATCTGAGAACTAACACAGATCAAGGTATCAATGGCTGGCTGTGTTAGAGCATCAGACAGATTTCCCAAGTGCTCAGTGATGAGATCCTCACACCTCTCTTCATATTTTATTGCTGTAGCAACCACCTATTGCAGACTACCTACATAGCACTCCCTTGTCCTGCAACTCTGATGGAACGGCTGCATTGCATAGCAAATCATGTTTTACTCAAACTCAAGATATTTTGTTTCTGCTTTTGTACTTATTTTGTTGTACTCCTTATTGCTATACTGTCCTATGCAATTTGACTGCCACTCTTTTAAATTAAAATTAATACACATAAAGTTATGCCCCTCTAATAAATGAAAATTAAGTGCACAGAAAGAATTAAACACACGCTTACACATAATAACTGTTCATATATGACAGATATCCATAGTAGTTTTGCTGCAGGTAAAAAATAAGCAACCTTACTAAAAAAAGATATTGAAGTTATGAGGCTGATCTAAAGGCTCACCAGATCAGAGATTTCCTAGAATAAACCCGACAATCATCTGCAGTATGAGAGTGCAAACAGCTTAATAATTAGGAGCATTTCTGTGTACAGAGTTACTTCACTAGTAAAGCAGTACACACTTCCTCTCTGCAGCTCCTTGATAGTTCATTCCTTGATGTAACAATCCACTTGCTGCTCTCTAAATACAGATACAAGACAGATTCCCCTACACAAGAGCTATTGTATTTCTGTTCATGACTCTGTGAACATGAATAGTCCTAGTTTAGATGCACAGTGAAGCAAATAAAATTGATATGTTAGGATTCACAAGTCATAATAAGAGGTGCATAATAAACAAGTCAGGTCCAGAAGCATCCACTTTGTTGTGCAAGTGCAGTGACTGTCTAATGCATGCAGAGTTCATCACTCTGTGCTTTCTAGGACAGGGAAAAAGGCTGCTCTGCACAGAGTTACTGCACATTAGCTATAACCATCCTGCTGCAGTTATGTCCAAAATACTCAGGAGTAGCACAGAGAGAATCATCCTGCCTGTCACAGCAGAGTACTTGAAAATACTCCAAACCTATGAAGTCCTGAGGCACAGATTAAACCCGGGGCCAGGCAACAGGAATTGGTGCTCTATTGCTTGAAGTCCACAGAATTCATCAACTAGACAAATGCATTTGTAGGTAGCAGGACCTTCCACCATCACAATACAGAGTGTCACCATGGTCACTGCCTAGTCAAAAGTGCTGGGTTTGTTTTTCACCAGTCACACAGATCACTGCTGGCTATCAATAGAAAAAAGTAAAAAGAGCATTTTCATTTTTATGGCAAGGAATAACGGAATTTGCAAACTTTCTGCAATATGGTACGATCTTAGAAAAATTACAAATTTGTTTGTAAGCAGAAGAAAAAAAATTCCATCTCTCCTTCATCCTGCCCACACTTAAGTCATGTCTATTGCAATTACTTGGGACATCAACATTCCTCATTAATACCCAACAACTGCACGATTTGGAGCCCTATTTATGAGCATATGCCTTGCCAGAGACAACCTTACTTCATTTTTTAACTGTTAGAGCTGCAGAAAGACACCAAGAAGGAAATTACCTTCCTGAACAGTTTTGCTTTTTAACTCTTCCATAAAGAAGGAAGAGCTTCTTTAAGTATGCTTTACTAATCAGCTGGATGATACCCTTCAAATCAGAAAGTAGAGTTCATACAACCTGTAGTATAGTTACACCTCTATTACTTAAGAACACACTTTCAGTTGCACAGCAGTTGTCTTGTGTTGGAAAGTATCCATATATTTACAGGGCAAATGCAATTTATTGCAGAAGCAATAATAAAGAGGCAGAGCAGAGGTAATACAGGAAATATAGTCAGATCTACAGTTTCAGTCACAATGCACTGTCTACTTATTAAAAACTACTTAGTAATAAATAAAAACATCCAAAGAGATCCATAAGGCTGAGTAGCATCTAGAGAAGAGAAATCAGAAATGTTGTATGAACCACCACAGAAGAATATGTCAGAAAGCCTCTTGTCACAGGCACTGTCCACTACCTTTCCACTCCCCTCACAAAATGCCTCATAACAGAAAGGACAAGAACAAATACTGCCTCAGGACACAGATTACCCACTATATGCTATTTCAGGTAATAGGGCACAGCATTTCACAGGGACATTAGCAAGTCAATTGCCATCCTAGAAGGGACTTTGCACCCAAAAGGCAGGACATGAAATTTTAGGAAGTACCTGATTATCACTGTTCTTTGAAAATACAGCTTAGCAATGCCTAAGCATATATAGAAGCTCCTCTTTAGATATCTATCCCTTCATCCTTTTTCTAGTTATCAATAATCATAAAGAATTATTACATCAGAATTCTTTCAATATCAGACTATTAAAAAAAAAAAGTCTATCAGGCATTTTATAATGCAAATATGTCTTTTTAGGACTTGCAGAGGGAATGAATCCAGAAGTTATTGTCCATTCATCCTTTGACCTCTCATCTTCCAGAGCCTCTGGTACATCTACCCTTTTCCTTATGCATTAGCTATTAAAGGAGCAGACTTCAGATCTGCCTTCCAAGGAAACTCACATTCAATCCCCTACTTGTAATAGCGATTTACAGTTTAGTTACCTATTGTGAATAATTAGTCTCCTAAAAATTGCTTTGGTAACATTTAACGTGACACAGGTTCTCTGCTATGCTCTCCTTCCATATTTCAACATTTTATATTGTAGCTCCCTTCCGACAAACCCTATTAACCAAACCTTCCAGGCCTTACTGAAAATGTCAGGCTATAGAAAACAGATAAGAATTGTCATTCTGCAGTGCCAGCAGAGGCCTCCTGACTTGAATCTGGCAATGCTTTACTAAAGCTGTAACTCACAGGGCAAGAGAAGAAACAGCATCAATTGCTAGGGCAGTGTAAAAGCAAACACAGCAGGATGTTTTACAGTTTGCTGTTTTCTGCAATTAGCTGCTATCTTCTTTTCCTCTGAAAACCTACCAAAATTGCAATTCTCAAACAAGGCAATGATGAATTGAGTAAGATTAGAGAAGTGTCTGGGTCGCAATGCAGTGACCAGTGCAGGACCCAGCATTTCAGAACACTTGATCTCAGAATCAGTTGCTAAACCAACAGCTTTAAGAATCACATCCAAATTCCAGTGGCTTTATATTCAGAAGTAGTTTTCATTTTGTTGATTACCAAGATGAAGAAGGGAATGTGAATACACTTTGTACATATATTCTCATTTCAGTATTTTAAGGACTCAGTATCGAAAGACTAGATTTTTTTTCTGTAATTTGAAAATTTGTGATCCTTTGAGGAAAGAGAGGTGTATTTTCTTCTTGCAGACAAAGAATCAAAATTTATCATTTTTGCCATTTGCCGTAGCTGCTTCACATCATTTTGCTCACAAGACCAGATTTTGGAAATAGAATTCCTGGACACATTGCCTGTGTCCAGGATCACTGAGATTCTGAACAGCAATGGCCTCTTGCTTTGACTTCCAGAGCTGAGGCATTTTAAAAAGGCAGGCAGCTAGCACTAAATCAATCACAGCCATACTCAAAATATCTCACTGGAAGATCCTGTCGTGGCTAATCACACTCCATGGCAGGTAGCTAGAAGCCAGATAGAGCCCTTATCTCATACTGAAAACCACAGATGTTGGTACGAGTCTCTCACTCTCAGTTCCTCTCGTTTTACTTCTTCAATATGCTTTGGCAAATCCTAGCAATCCAGCTGCATCCTCAGGCTCCCAAAACAAGTTTTAGGAGCAAATTGAAAATTATGCAGACTGCCACCATCACCTGCTTTACCCATGTTGGAAAGCCAAGGTGGAGCAATCAGAGTGTGTGTCTTGAGAAGCAGACCTAGATGAATTACCAAGGCTTCTCTTCCTACAAATTGCTCCTTGCTCCTAGCTGGATATATTCAGTCCATCTAATGAAGTCAGCAGTACCACATATAAATGTTACTATGAATGAGACCATGAATGAAACATTTATTTTTAAAGGTGGTTCAAAAGGAAGAGAACAAAGTAATTGCCATAAAAGTTGTTGGTCGCATTACTACATCATATCACCTTGGGGCCTGCTGGTCTAGGACAGGTGATCAAACCAAAACCTTTTGTGAAAGGTAAAGTCAGCAGCTGCACTCACCAACATGGGCTGCCACCTAATGCTTGTGTCATGGTAAATGATTATAGGCAGAAAAATCTCCTGCTTTGTTTTAATCAGTTACTTAATCAGCTTCCTTGGAATGAACTGGTTTGCCTCAACAGACTGAGTGACAAAACTTGTCAAAGCAGAGGGTGTAATAAAAATGTACTGATAAATCATGGAAAAGTGATAGCATTGTTCTTTTTATTTACCCTTTTGTTTCTATCAGAGCAAGTTAACCTCAGCTCCTTTCATTCATCTTTTGTGGTTATTGCTGGGTAATTTAGTATTTAGTTCAAGATGTTTCGCATGATGAATTATTAAAAATCTTTAACTGTTGGACAACCTTCTAGAGGTATAAGATTTTTTAGGAAAAAAATTATCCCTTGTTTTGCTGTGAGGGGAGACAGCTAATGAAAAATGGTCCAGAATTATTGTGAAACAATTGTCTGTAGTGTAATCAAGTCTGCTTCTGCCCTCCAACTACTCCAAGATATAATGATACATGTATCATTAAGCAGCTGCTATGGATGCCTGGGGAAACTGGTAGAAATTTGTACCTATTGTTTTTCTTTCTCCATTTCAATCTGCTCCGTTACACTCCTTCCATCCACCTCCCACTGCACTTTTTAAATGCTACAGGCCTGGGGAAGAGCAGCTGGCAAGTGCCCAGCAGGACAAGACCTGGGGGTGCAGGTTGACAGTGGATGGGCATGAGCCAGCGTGTGCCCAGGGCAATGGACAGTGACATCCTGGCCTGTATCAGCAGCAGCGTGCCCAGCAGGACCAGGGCAGGGATTTTGCCCCTGTACTTGCACTGGTGAGGCCACGCCTCGAATCCTCTGTTCAGTTCCGGGCCCCTCACAGCAAGATGTGCATTGAGGGGCTAGAGCATGTCCAGAGAAAGGAACAAAGATGGAGAAGGGTCTGGAGCACAAGTCCTGTGAGGAGCAGCTGAGGGAGCTGGGAATGTTTAGCCTGGAGAAAAGGAGGCTCAGGAACCTTGTTATTCTCTAAAACTGCCTGAAAGGAGGGTGTTGTCAGGTTGGTTTCCTCTCCCAAGTTGCAAGTGATAGAACAAGAGGAAATGGCCTTAAGTTGAACTGGAGGTGGAGGGGGAGGCAGGACTTAGACTGGATTTTAGGAAAAATTTCTTCACTGAAAGGGTTGTCAGGTACTGGAACAGGCTCCTCAGAGAAGTGGTGTAATTATCATTCCTGGAAGTGTTAAAAAAATGAGGGGATGTGACACTCAGGAACACAGTCTAGTGGTGCACTTGGTAGTGCTGGGCTATTGGCTGGACTCAAATTTCTTTTCCAAACTGAAGGATTCTACGATTCCATATACTCTTAGCTGGATACTGCCACTGGATACACTGGTGTAACCCTTCACCCAAAGAGATGTCTGCTGTCCCTGGGAAAGGACATTCCTGGACTAAGTGTCTCCTTAATTATGGAATCATTCAAATAAGCACTTTTAGGATCATGATTTTTAACACAGCAAGTCAAGGGCAAGGGAGAATGTGTGACTAATGTTCAATTGTTTTTTTAATGGTTGATAAACATTGTGCAATATTAAAGACTACAATTAGGTGTGTGGGATGTTCCTACCCTGTTCCCACCCCCAACGCACATGGTCTCCAGTTTTCCTATGCAAAGGTACAAGGCATGATTTTTCCAATAGGCTCTTAGGAAGAGCCAAAACCACTCCTGATGGTTGTCACCTCCCACAGTGGTCTATTCAGTACAGTATTTCGAGGATTTTAACTGAACTGCTGTTAAATGTTGTTACTACTTAAGGTTGATTTTCATTCTCTTTAACAAAGAGGCCACAAAGCAAGACTTAGGAAGGAGCAAAATACTGGGAGAGTTTACCGAAAGAAGGAACATGGATATAAAGCATTTTCCTGAACCCTTCCACAAAATAATTCAAATCTGGTTTCTAACTTTATTTTATTTTTTTAAATGGATAAGCTGTCACCAGGGTGCCTGCCAAGAAAAATTTATTTCTGGCATGTGCTGCAGAACACTAGCCTCCATTTTAGTCATCAACAAAAACACTAATGTGATCATGCCAGCACACAGGCATTCAAAAAGGTGGACACTGATGAGTGGGTGTCATGGAAAATGCTACAGAGGGACCTCTTTATTGGCAGAGGTGGAGTATTTGTACATGGCTAAACTCCACAGTAGCTTGATTTTCCTAAGAGAGAAAGAAAACAGCTAAGCAGCTCTCGGGTAAATTTCTGTGTGCTGGCAAAAAGTGGGTGAGAGGGTAAAGCTGCATGAAATGTTCCTGTTGAAACCTGAAATAATGCTAGATCAAATCCAAACCAGCCTCCAGGAGTCAGTGAAGCTCTGGAATATTTTCAACCAAGGAGATTTCTCCTAGATTTTGACTCTGTTTAAGGACAGATAGGACAGTATGCCTCCTCTCCCATCCCCTGTGGCCAGAGCCCTGATCAAGGGCCTCAGTGACTGCAAGGTTTCACAAGCAATCAGCTTTACTCTAAATCTGCCACCATTGGTTCAGTGACAGAAAGCTTTCAAAAAATTCCAGCCCAGAGGATCTGCTTTTATTTGCACAAAACAAAGAAAAATCTAGACCTTTCTGCATCTAAAAAGACTAAGATTTGTCAAATATGAGTTAGCACAAGCAGTCAGAAAATATAGAGAGATCTGTGGCACCAAAAATTAATTTTGCACAGACATAATTTCAGAGAAGTTCTGGAGGCTACTGCTTAAAGAGCTAGTATCTCCAACAGCCTACCTGGCCCACTATGCTTGCAGTCTCAGGAACAGCAACAGAAAAGGAAATATTTGGGCAATTTGTTCAGCTAATTTTACTCACCGTGGCAGTGTGGATGGTTACACCAGACTGCAAATGAGTCAGCTGGAGCACAGGTACCCGTTACCTCCTGGTTTTCCCTTCAGAGGACATGGGAAAAGGCCTGGGGAGACAGGAATATCAGAGTCAGAAATCAGCCAGTGAGATTCATCACAGAATGTCAGAGGTCCTTTTATCCTGTCACAGGCAATTCTGACTGTTACTGAAGAAAGAAGGAAAGCTGTAATTTTTTATGTGTTCAAGGTACCAAAAACCCTTCTACTAGCCATGCCACAACAAAAGCCAGATCTATTAGGATAGGAATATTTGATTTCAGCTTTGAAAATACTTTTTTACCAACAGGATGCTGGCACAAAATATTCTCCAAAACATAATTAATTTAAAAAAAACAGTAGTAATCTGTAAAACATCAATAATGTGCAAGTCTTATGGTGCTTTTTTTTTCATGAATTAGTAAAAGAAAAGGAAAAAAATGTCTATTTTTAAAATTATTATTGATTTTTCTTGTCCACATCACTTTAACTTTGACCCATGAGATTTGTCTCTTCTGTAAGATCAATATAAAGCATTGGACCTTATAGGATATAATTTTTCACATCCTGTAGATGACATGCTATAGATTCATATTTTGGTCAGAATTTCCCTTCTGCAGCCAGGCATTGATGATTTTCAAAGCACTCATATTAATTAAAAAACATAATTAGGACAGCAAATGAATGATAATTGCACTACTTATTGACTGGGAACGAAGAGAAGACATTGCAATTCTCTGTTCTGTGTAAATTTCACAATTTACTGCTACTGCAAGATTTTTAAGAGAAAGAAGCTTCCCTAACCCAGAAAGTACATCTCTTCAACAAGGTCATTTACAAAGCAGCTGAGGAAACAGCACAGGACAACATTGAAACATCAAAGCTTCACACAGCACAGTACATGCTTGCAGTCTATACCTCGTCCAGCCCCTGAACTTTGGAACACTTCTTGATGCCAGTTCTCCACCACATTCTCAGAACAGAGATGTTTACTGTCTCACAGTAAGAAATCAAAGTTAGTTCACAGTTAGAAATCAAAGTTAGAAGTGGGAGAAACCAATAGATCACAGGCCCTTTCCTATTGCCTGGGACAACCTTCCAGCATGGAGAAGCCTCTAGGCAGCACAATTCTTCTGTTTGTGAATTCTGTGCTTATTTTGAGAATTTGTTGACAAACAATACTAAAATGATGACAGGATGCTTTTAAATCTCTTACCCCTCAAAGAGTAACCAGTCAAAAAAGCTCTCCTCACAGACAAATTATTTTCTTCTAAGAATGATTACACAAGAATTTTAGTTTGAATTATATAAGGAATTGTGTGATTTTTTTAACTTACCAAATAATCAATAAAAGTTGTGGGAAGCATAACTTGGGACTACATATTAATCTTGCATTCAGCCTTCCTTGCTAGTTTTGAACAGGACCTATTCATCTTGCTGAGTCTATAGGAGTGATTTGTTTCATCGGTACACTCCATGCACCACTAAATATAAAATCAACTTCTGTTTAACAAAGTGGATAGCAGCATGAGGCCCTTCCTGAGGCCTGGGCCCTGGCAAGAGCATTGCAAATGATGAGAAGTTGTTAGCCTGGGAAAGAAACTACTTTATGGCATAAGCCACACTATAAGCAGATCAGTTTTGGAAAGAAACAATGTTGGTTTATCCTCTACGCAACTCCACAGGTGCCCTGTGGGCCTTCTGTGATGTGGCATATTTGTAGGAAAGCACTGCAACACCTAAGAGCAACCAGACTGGATCAGCCATGGGTCTGTTTAGCACCGTGTCCTGTGTCTGACAATGCCAAAGGGGGATGAAAGGACAATAGGAAAAGCTGTATATAAAGGTGCTTTTCCAAAATGCTTTCCCAGCTTTTAACTGGGAGATATTTAATTCAACAAATGTGTCTGCCATAACCACCACACTTTTTTATCCATAAAGTTATTCAGCTATTGAACCTGTGCTAACATTCGATTCCAATCACACGGTAGCAGGTAGTTTCAGCGCATTGCTGGGTCCTTTGTGCACACTGATTTTTATTTTTTTTTTTTCTGAAATGGCTACTCTGGCTTCATCTGACACCTCCTAACTCTTCCACAAGCTAGGCAGATCTGGATTCACAGAAATTTCTCCCCTCTCCATGCTGGGCTGAAGTGCCTTGGCTTACCTCAGGGTTCCTTGGGCCTTGTCAGCATCCCCTTACTCTTTTTGAATGTCAGGAGAGAGAGAGTACATCATGCCAACACACCAGCTCTGTAGAAGCCTGGGGAGATAAAGAGCCCATGCAGGACTGAGCTGAAGGAGGAGAACATTTTCATTGTCTCATTCAGAGTTGCTGAGGGGCCAATCTGCCAATGCAGTTCTGTGGTTTTCCCTCGGCTCCATTTAGCTGTGACACAGGGCAGAAGCAAGGAGCAGGAAAGGCCAGCACTTACAGCCCCCAAAGACTTCTCCCCCCTTGTTTGAAAGGCTTAAGAGCATTGCAATACCTGCTTGTACTGTGGCTCTTCCTGGTGAAAGATTTGGATGTTACCCCCTGAGCCACTCTCCTTCTCACTGGGTATTAAAGCAGTGACCATTCCAGAGCAACTCCAAATTTCTTGGGGGTCTCAGTGCACCACTGCGCCACAGTCATCTACAGAGCTTTCATCAGTAAAAGCAGACACAGGAGAAATTTTGAAGGCCTCAGAGATTTCCACTCGGAAATTTCATTTCTGGGGACTCAGCAGTTTTTTTGTTTAGTCAGGCACACAGGTCAAACAGCACTGCAAAAAATATTGGTGTCAAAGGTGCTGCAGGTATCACTGGACTAGAGTGAAGTTCAAGGGAGGTGAGACCCAAAAGGTCCTGCTTGATTTTTCCATTTGTGCCCAAAAACTGCTGCAAGGAGAGAAAAATATATGGTACCAGCCCTCCACAGATGAAAGAAAATCTGCATTTTCTGCAGTGTAACATTTTTTTGAGAGTACAGAATGCAAATCTTGCAGCTTTTGTCAATCTGTGGTCACCTCAAGAGACATAGGAAAGGCATCTGAGTTATTCTCTGATAGAAATTTACCTATGAAGTCTTGCTAAGGTTTGATGTTGTGAAACAAAAATTAAATTAGTCTTAATACTGGGGGTAGAATTGCAGATTGGAAAAAAGAAACAGAATATATTTATATGCAATGAGCCACAAAAAAAACATGCACATGGAAAGAGAAAACCTGAGAAAATAGAATCCTCTTTTTAATAAAGTTCTAAGATAAATTATCTAAATTTGGGGGGAATCAAAGAGCAGGAAATTTAATTCCTTACTTTTTCCTTCTGACTTCAAAGGAAAGACCTGATTTCTTATGCACAGCATTAAAGGAGCATGTTATCAAAGAATAGCTATATGTATCCCATAGAACAGAGAAATTTAAACGTCCTTTTTTTCCATATGTTTTAGCAATACAAAATATTCTCTACAAGTTCTTCTAAACACTAAACAGAGCTACTATTGACCATCCAAAATTTCCACATTTCTAGTGTTTTCTAATACAGCAAAGAGGAAAGAATTTGTCTCTGTGGTCTCTATAATTAGCACTCAGATTCTCAGGGTGCTTCCAGGCCTCCTTAGGAAGTTGGAAAGCCTAGTAATATTCACTTCATATATCATCAAGAATCACTGATGCATAATAATATGTAGCAATGCAGAAATCTGACTGCAGACCACAGTAATATTGACTACCAGCACTATACTGGTATAACAATTACAAAAGTAATTAGCATGTCATCTTCCTTTCTGACAGCCAACTAATCAAATGACAGAAGCAGAAAATAAGAAAAATATAAAGAGAGTAATGAAAATAGTTGTAAATAGCTTTTTCTACCTCTTGGTGATATATGTACACTGATATTTTTCTTCAGAATCACTGATGAAAAATAGAGTAGCATAAGAAAATCCAGGATCCTAAAGAAGAGGCTTTATTTTCACACCTGCCCTGTAGTCTGAGTCAGCTACCAATAGTGAGGTCTACTCCAGGTAGCATGGGTTTGCAACTTAAAATCATGACAGTAGCTGCAAGGGCTTCTCAGAAAGGTGTCACTCATATTAAGATAAGGAACCACACTTCCTGAGGTTAAAAAAAACCCTCAGTAATTTCCTACAGAAAAGACTGTGCAAGGTGCTGAGCCTTTTGAGCAAATTCTCCCAGTGCTTGCTGGTGCATGAGCCAATGCAGTTGAAACAGTCCCAGAGAAACCAGTGGCAAAGCTCTTGCTTGCACCAACAAAACACCACCCTCTTTATTTGCAGACAAAATCCCAAGTTGCTTCTATGATTTCTGTGCACCAAGTGCCTGGGAGAGGACTGGCTTTGTTTTGGGGAGCAAAGAGCAGAAGGCAGGTGAGCCATTCCCACCCAAGGCCACAGTTCTGCTTCTCACACAAGCCCCGGCAGACGCCCCTAGACCAACAAAGAGGAGTTTGACAGGTTAAATAAGCAGTGATTTAATGTGGGCTACTCCTGCACTGTGAGGGGACTCTCACAGCTCCTTCCTGGAGATGGCTGCTGAGCTACCACAGACACTGGAGGAGCTGGCTGTGCTTCACTGTGCAGCTACCACAGGGCTTGGTGGGGGCACTTCCAGATGCGCAGTCCCCGTGCAGCCTCAGTAACATAATTAGACCTGGGATTTATTTAGCGCTATTCAACATGTTTTCAGTAGGGCTGATTATGTGCCGTTCCCTTAGGAGCCCTGTTATAATTTGGAGCTTCCTCAGAGCTGCAGGGATTTGAAGCAGGGGGGACCTAAATAGCATTACATTTGTACTGCCGAGGTATTCCCTTTCGGGCCAGAGGTAGCTTAGCCTCCTACCATGCCCGCAAGATTTTCTTTCTGTCAGCACATCTACAGTTGATAATTTGAAGCATTTTCCAGGAAGCTGGATGGAGTTATGTCTCCCAACAGTTGTTATTCAAACACGTTACGGATATTTGGGCATTTTGGCAGAGAGTGGTTTCATGTAATTAGGATCAGTTTCTGGTTATGGCCATGCCAGGCCAGAGGCAGAGGGCACTTCTCAGAGTGGGAAGAGGAAAAGCCAAAGGCAACGATTAAAACAGATTATTATACACTTTTGAGCTAACATGTGGAATCAATA
Organism: Zonotrichia leucophrys gambelii; assembly: GCF_028769735.1. Taxonomy (NCBI): domain Eukaryota; kingdom Metazoa; phylum Chordata; class Aves; order Passeriformes; family Passerellidae; genus Zonotrichia; species Zonotrichia leucophrys. The sequence continues at coordinate 66,839,611 of NC_088171.1, forward strand.
GCAAAACACTAGCAGCTGTGCTCAGCTGTAGAAAAGCCTGCAGTCTTACTGTAACCAATAAAAATAAATTATGGACTGAAAGGAAGGAATGGAAAAAATGGTGGGGAAAGCAGAGCAACATTCAAAGAAAAAAATGTAATACCAACATTGAAAATAATTTCTAACCTGAAACAGTGGGTTTGTTTAGTTTGTCTTCAGTTTGTTTGGTTTTAAATTATATTAACAAGTCAAAAGCATGCTTTAATTAGTGGGAATCCATGATAATCAGGGCAATAATGGCAACAACCCGCAAGCTCAGAAGGGAAAAACAGGGAAAGTGGTAATCAAATTGGCAAATGTTTGATTTTGCACACTTTTCCCGATAAAGTGAAAGGAGACCTTACCCTGAATTTTAGCTTGGCAGAAATATGAGGGAGGAAAACTGCAGTCCTGAGAAGTTTGCTTGGTGTAAAGGCACTGTACAGTAAGTGAGCAGATCTGCTGGACACCCAGAAAGAAGGTAAGGCTCTAACTTGTTGGTTACAAGCAAAAATCAAGAATACAATCTTCTTCTGTTAAGATGCAGGACAAGGTTGACTCAGGGTAAAGGACGAAGAGCAAGATTTAGTTCCAAAACTTGAAAATTGTTGGAGTACAATCTAAAGTGCTAATGTATGTGATTCGTGTAAACAATGAAGTTTGGTCAGGGGAGTTTATTAACCACTAAAATTAAGAAGTTCTTGGGAAACAATCTATTCATACATATTAAAAAGTTGTGAGTCTTCTCTGGCACTAAATTTCTGCCTCATATTTAAATATATCACTGGACCAAAATAAAAAAGATTAACAGATTTAAGCTCTGAAGGAAAAAAACAAAACAAAACAAAACAAAACAAAACAGCAGTAGTATTTTAGTAAAAATGAGAAAGCTAATCCTGCATCTTAATTTCCACTTAAATAAACTTGTGGCTTTCAGTGATAATTTCAGCATGACTGGTCAGAAATGAAGCTAACAAAAGTAACAAGTGTTAATTGACCCATATTTAATTTTAATCTAATCTGACGGTCAAGAGTGACTAATTAACTTTACAGAACAAATGAAGACTTTGTTAAATATCTAATTTCTTCATCCCTTTGATTTTGATGTTAGAGCCGATGAGAAATCATCTCAGACATTTACAAAGACCCTCAAAACCAAACAGAGAAGACCTGAATGCATATTTATAGACTTCATAAGAAGAAAGGAAAAGGAAGAAAAGCTATAACAAATAATTTAACCAAATAAGAAAAAAGATTAAGAGATGATCAACACTGCTCTGGATTCAAAACACAGCCAAACAATTTTTATACAGAGAGGGTCCATACATTTAAGATAGAACAGTATAAGATCTTTCTGAGAAAAAGATTAATATTGTCAAAGATGAAATGCTGAACATCCCAAAAACTGAGACAAAACCAGAGAACATGTCCTTAGCAAAGCCAGGTCTTACATGTTTTTTCCCATACCACTGAAAGGTTTCAGTCTTCAAAATTATTCCATCCTTTCTTTGAATTTAAAGTCTTTCAAATCTACAACAAATTTATGCAATGAAAAATGAGAAATTATCCTCACTGCCTCATCATAGCTATTAATCCCAAAGACAGAAGTCACAGATTACAGGACTTTTCCTGATTCACACAGTAACCAGATACAAACCTCAGCACATCATAGATGCCATTTTGTTAGTAGTATTTCTGCTTTAAATGAGACACTTTCAAATATAACCCCAAATTTAAGGGATTTTTAACCCACATTTTACTTTTGGAGGACATCCTTGTTAGAAAATTTCTGCTGCAGTCACCACAGTCCATCTCCAGGATCAAAACCACATTCTCATTCCTTTTCCTGGTTGCCATGATTTGTTCCTTTTCTGGTGTTTCATTAAGAACATGTCAGGATAAGTCATGCCTGAGTGAATTAGGATATTCTGTACTACTCTAAAAATGTATATGCATCTTCTCTTATCACTTAGCAAATTCCTATCAGAGAATCATAGTGGATTGTATATCACCAAAGTGATCTCCTGGGTACTTTGGTAGCAGTGCGGGGGTGGGAGGCTGAGACTGTTAGTGCTCCAAAATGCAATAGAGGTCATTTTACAGCTGCACATATCCAAGACAGTTTCTGCTGCATAGGCCTGGGCTGCACAGCCCCACCAAGCAATCTGGAGGAGTCTACACAAGCTCAGATGGGTAAGGTAATTTTGCCAAGCTTTGAAACTGTGGTTTCACAGACAGTAAATATTTGAAGTGGTAGAACAAAATGACTATAGAATCTCTCCCAACGGTAGCAAAGAACTCCATTAAAACAGTTTTCCTACTTTGTCTTGAAACCAATATCAATATAGATGTAGAAAACACTTGTGGTCTGCCTTTTACACTCCACATTCCTACTTTTTCCCCTTATTTGTATATCCCGAGAATTGTTCTCCTCAGCCTCCGTGGAAGCAAGAATCCTAGCTTATACAAAGAAGAAGTGCCCCTCCAGCTCCATTATCAGCTATGTATACATACATATTTTTGTTCCTCCACATTACAGAGAGTAACTGACTCTTACAGGAAACTGCACGGAAAACCTTGTTTAATTCTCACAAGGAACATGTAACTAAATACCAACATCACCATCTTAGCATGACTTCTAAGCATTTTGTTTAAATTTTTACAGTAAATTAATATCTAGCTCAAGGAACAAACTCATGGATCATTCATAACCTGCCTCAGAATATAATCCACTCCACTTCATTGTCTCAGCATTCTTCCCTGGAAAATGGGCTTGATAACATGCTGTATATTGTCAACTGTGGTTTTAAACTACAGTTTGCAGTGTCTGAATGCATGAGTAGTCACTCTGACTTCACTATAATTAATTCATCTATGATACGTGAAAATCTGTTCTCCACCTGTTCAATACAAAACTAGCTTTTTGGTTTATCAGTTTTTAATTAATCATACATGTTTTCACCCCTCCATCTTCACCTACTTTCATGTTGTTGAACTGAAAACCCAGCTTCCTCTAACTGCAGCACTAGACTGACGTCTGTCATGTCTTTAACTGCATCCAAAATAATATGTAATTTTTGTGTTGCACTGTAATATATTTGTAACTTAAAAAGAGCAGGCATTTTTTGTATGAACATGATTATCACCTTTATGTGTTCCTCCTTCCATTCCCTATTAATTCCTTAACTGCTACACTCTTTCATCTTCCATTAATTAATACCTAATACCTGTAATTCGGTCTCACCCATCACTAAATTATTTTCAATATTTCATCTGGAGCTTCTGATGAAAACTGCAATGTAATCAATGTAATTGATGACCCAAAAACAACTGATATGCTCGGACACAGAAACTGGCCATGCAATGAAAACCACTTTACTTAACATACCATCCTCGAAGGCAGTTTGGCCACTGCCATGTGAGCAGTTGGATAATCCCAACAACTAGAATAAAAACTTCTGGAAAAGGAAAACCAACAGCCAGTCAGAAGTAACATGAGTTAGCATCCTGGGCACATGTGCTGGATAACAGGAGAGGAAATTCCCTTCTATTTGTTAAGCTATTGCTTAAAAATTTCACAAACCCCTCAATTTCAGGTGGCAGTGGAAGAAAAAGTTTGATTTTACCACAGTCCTAAAATACATGAAAATACACTGAAAAGTTAATTGCATACTTATGATTAAGAGCACAATTGTCTTGATAAGAATTACAAGACATACAGATTATAGGATTTTGATTGCCTCCCTTTTTCAGCCTATAAATTTCACAGTCTTAGACAGTAGAATGTCTTCAAATGACTTCAAAAGAAAAAAATTGTAAATCCTGGGTATTTGTACATCCAAATCTATTTACTTGAGACAATGTGCAACTTGAAAAGCATCAAAATCCATAACAGAGATGTTATCAATATCGTCTTGGTTGTTCTCAAAATAATGAGAGAAACAAAGTGCTGTTATCTTTGCCACATTACCTATGCGAGTAACTCCATTAAAGACCAGGCTAGCCTCTCAGAAACTTCTTTTACTCAATCAATGACCTCGTTTCCATGGCAGGCTAACACAAGGTGCCACTGATGATGACTTGATTTCCTTTCGCATCTGAAGTGGAAAAGGAGAAGACAGACTAAATGAAATCCCATCCATCTTAATGAAATACAATTATATTCTCCTTATTAATCATTTAAAAATCAATATGTCTCTTCATGGCAAACCCCGCCAGAATTTGTCATTCTGTGCCAGGCCTCAATACATCTTGTCCTGTAGTGATTTTTATAAGTTCAGTCACCTGTTTCCCAGGGTAAATAACAGAGTCTCTTTGTGTTGTGATTAGAGCGCAAAGAATGACACTGGCAGGGAGGCTAAAAAGACAGCCTGCACATTTTAATCAGTAAAAACAAACATTTCTTTCCTGTGGATATTTTTAAATGAGTAGTGTTCTCTAGGAAAAAAAAAGGTCTAGATAAAAACACCTTCAGGTCAACTGATATGCATAGTTTCATTTAGAGCTTTTTTTATGTCGTCAGCAATAGTTTCTGCCTTAAATAATCTTACTTATTGCATGGGATGGTAATAATTGTAGGGACTTGCTTGCAAATCTCAAGGTCTGAAAGAACAGCGTGAGCTGGAATTCTTCCTATACCAATTTCTTCTGATTTACAGACTTGTACAAAGAACATTCCTCACTGCGTCCAAATATTTCAATTTTCTTTACTTTAGATGTGACAAAAACTTAAAATCTTCAGCAACTGAAGCATGCATTATATTAAAATAAAATGGAAGAATTAATTGAAAAATGTTTGCAGGAAGCTGTTCTAGTCCTTTAATGATATTGCCAACAATAATAGGCAATATCAAAAAGATATTTATATGGTGTAGGACACTAGGACACTTATTAAAACTTGTGCAAGGAGGGGTGAAACTTCAACCTTTTTTCCCTTTGGGAAATCCCCAAAAGTCATTGATAAAGTTTTAAGAAAAACTACCATTAAGAAATCATAGCATTTTAAGAACAGCTGTCTTATGGATCCTGCTTCAGCCAACCTTTCCCACACAGAATCACTGATGTTCCCATGAGAATGTCATTAATGTACCTCCTTTGGGTGAAAAAGACACCTCACTGCAGCACCAGGATAAATCCTTGCGTCCCCTGGCTCCAGCCATGGTGTGGCACAGCTGCAATCCTTAACACCCCTTACATTCCCATTCCTCCCTGCTCCTTATATTGGAGTGGATGTGGGAAAACCTGCAAAGTGCATCAGCTTCCCAAAGACATTTTACATTGGCCATGAAAAGTTGCAACTACCAGGATTTCATCTGGCCTGTAACCAATTAAAAAAAAAAAAAATAGGCCATATTAGCTGACTTTTTCCAAAAAGACAAGAAACATAGCTGAAATAACTGGCAGGGGAAAGGAACTCACAAACAAGTCTGACAAGATTACAAGAGCACCCTCCCCATCCTGCTACCTCTCTGAGGCCTGTGAAACTATGAAGTTTGCTCTGTACAGCTATGCAAAACTTGCAATGTCCAAAGGGGATAGATATACAGTAATGTGTGTTACCATTTACTGCTGGTGTTGATTTCTTCTCTTTGTTCTATTAACCTCCTCTGCTTTATGTTCCAAAATGGAGCCAAATACCATTCACAACAATTCAATATTTACCTGCCCAAAGTAAATAAGAGATCCCTGAAGACCTACATTCGATATGTATTGAGTTTCTAATAAATCCTGTTTGCACATGGAAATACAAGACTTGCCAGGATGGATGATATTTCAAACCCATTTAGTCCAATATTCTGCCTTAGTAAACAGCACCAAGGTGCTTCAGAGAAAGGTAAAAGAAATCGAGCAATAATCAATTATATAGATTTATATACTTTGGTCTGTGAGGGACTTCTGGAAGGCATCTGACCCAAGCTCCCCTCAAAGCAATGCCCTGTTTCAGGCTGGATTTGCTGTTTGTACAGAGAACATGCAGGTAGGGCAGGGCCTGAGATGTGACGAGGGGACAAGTCCTCGCATGCCACCAGGCATACCAGAACAAGAGTTGTGGGCAGGCCTGGGAGCATTCCTACTCCTCATACACGCAGGGAGGTGTGAACTATGCAGGTGAGCATTCACACAGCATTTGCAACCACTTCTGAGACTGCTCTTAGGAGCTCCCAAACACTTTCCTATATTCCTTATAGTAAATAAAATAAAGTGCCCCATCAAAGTAGCATTACTACCCAGACAGGAAATGTAGTGGGAAGAAGCAGGGTCCTAACACAGGCACAGTACTCTGGCACACACTGCCACAAGTGTTCATGCAAAATTAAGCAACATCCTCTGCTACCTGATTTTTAGCCCCCGAAAATATGTACAATATTTAATTACAGCAATAATTAATTATAATTTAAACAGTTTGGGATAAATAAAATAGAATAAAGCAATGGTAAATTAAAGGGGCATTTTTCTCCTATGGCTTGAAAGTTTTTATTCTTGTCTCTTACATTACATTATACAATTAGAATACCTTAGTTTTAATAGACAGCATTTACTTTACAAAAAACCCTAATAAACATTTTAAACAAATGTACTAAGTATAGTAGATTGGTTTTCTACATCCTGAGGCCTCCGCTGTTCCCATAGGCATAGTCCAAAAAGTCTGATATAGTCCATTTGCATTTAACATAGGAAAAATAAAATAGATTAAGTCGTTCCTTAATTCTTCTTTTCAAAAATTATTTTTGCCTGTGGTATTTGTGAGATTTTTGTGGGATTTTCTTGTTAAAACCTTAGCAGAGGCATCATCAAAATAAAGACATACCAATAGAAAGCTCTTTTTCATAAAGTCTATTATTTTGCAGCACTTCTTTTATCAATTGGAACTTTTTTCAACTCCAGGCTTTAGGGTTGAAATTGTACATCTGTATTTCATGCCGAACCTTCAGCAGCTGGAATAGCTTTAGTGATCAGCAATTAGGAAAATGTTAATGAACCTGCTGATAATGCAGTGCAGAGGCAGGGGCTGTCACAGAAGAGGCAGCCACACATGAGAGAGAAGCCTGACTGGTACTGGTGACCAGTGTAAATGTGATACCATCTCAAATGGCAGCAGTGTGCCCTGCCTTACTGACAGACACCTCAAAGTTTGGCTGCTCAGCCAACACAGAAGGGAATGCACCGGACATCTCCAGAGTCAAGTCACCCCATCCTAAGAGAGGAACCTGGGCACCAGGCTGGGCCTGTTACTTCGATGTTGAACTTACAACAGGAAATACAAGCTTGCCCTCCTTCAAGAAATATTGATGATGATTCTTCCCATAAACTATGGGATCATCAGGTAGAGGAGATGAAGGAGTAGAAAGAAACAGTTGCAGTGACCAGGATGACCACTGGTCAGCTCTGGGTCCTTGAAAACTGTGGGTATTATCCCAGGCTGCATCAGGTTCAGTATTTCCAGAAGCAGAAAAAAAAAATCAGCAGCCCCTGTTTAAGGATTTGTGCAAGGGGACTCAGACAGACCACGAAGCCCCATTGGGGTCAAACATGTTTAATATTGATTAGTTTAAAGAGTAGGTACTGAACAGAAACAATTGAAGGAAAGGAACACCTATTTTATTAGAGGAGCCCAACAGTGCACTGCATGTTTAACAGAGCAGAACAAAGGCTAAAGAGGCGCCGTGATTGCTGTCTATAAATGTATCAGGGGGTAAGCAGCAGGGAGGAAGAAAGCTATTCACATTGAAGGACAGCGCTGACACAAAACAAATAGGTATAAACCAGCCACAATTATGCTGGAAATTACAGGAGGATTTCTAACCATCAAAGCAGTGAAATATTTCCTAATCAGAATAGAGGGGAACAAAATCAAAATTATTTTAACTTTGGACCATGAGGTGTTTATGAATGGGATTAGAGATGATGTGATTGTCCTCCATATTCAATGACTAGTTTAATGATTAAGGAAGTCACCTCCCTTCATTCACCCCAGGTATTCAGCAGCTTACTGCCTAAATACAATAGACTCATGGTCATTTGCATTTAGCCCATTGTCGAAATCAGTCATCTACACAAGCTTCATCTCTACATTTAATATTTACTGAATAATAAACAATAGTTACATATTTAGATAGGAAAAAATCCCACACAGTGCCTATTATTTCCTCTTTTTCACACTGTGCTCTCACAGCTTTCTCATATATTTCTTCACATTAATCCTTAAGTTCCTACAGAAACACTAATATTTGTCCAAGTAGAAACTACACGGAAATATCAGTACTTCTGTCCCCATAAACGTTTTTGTATAATCAATTCCAAAATGATGGAGCTGATTTCATTTAAAAAAATTTAAAATGTTTAATTTATTCGGACTGGTGTGTTATCTTCTCCTCTTTTTTGTCTCCTTATTTCATTTTTCACTTTACATGAAATCTCCTACTTTGTTTCCATTACTTGTTCACCCTTGTTGTCCAAAATTAAATTTGAAAGAAAGTTAAATTGTTTAGGGTCAAGAATAAAATAATTTTTCATATGCTAAGGAAAGGGAGGGATTAATGCACTTTGACGTTTATACCATGTCTTTTGTAGTTTTCCTGTTTGTTTGTTTTCATCTTTCCCTATTGTCAACAATGTACCACATTTTATAGGCAGCCTAACACAGAGCAGATGCTGATTAAAGGAAATGTGGTTTTCACAGTGATATTCAAAAAAATATAACTCGCTTGAGTCTAAACACTATATTCCTATATAACTGTTGTGCGAAAACACAATGAGTTTATATTTAATTGAAACAGAAGTTTTTACAGCTAACCTGATGGACTGTGATTAGGCAGTTAAGACTGACCAGAATCCTCCTGCTGTCTACCCTGAGGGCTGAGATATGAGGTGCAGGCACACATGGCTGTTCACTCCCATGCATCCATGTGGCTGGACTGGAGCGACTGCTTCACTCCATGGCACAAGCTGACACTCTCTTGCTACCGCTTCCTTCTTCTTATCACCTTCCTTCCCTTCTGGATTCATCAATTCCAGCTCCATAGGGCAGAGGCTGGATATTCTTAACTTAAATGAACCCTAATTTTTACCAGTCATCACCTCAGCAGGCATTTCTAGATACAGTTGTACCTATGGTGTGCCTGTAGATAACAGTCTGCCTTTTATATCTACAGAAGACATAAATTGTTCCAAATGCTGGTAGCCTAAAGAGACATTGCAAATGGAAGTCAAGAAACAGAGGGAAAAAAGCTCACACATGTGAGAAAACTTAATAGCAGTTTAAAAAAAAAAAAGTTATTGCATAATGATTTTCATGACATTGTGAAACACATCTGCTCACTTTGACTTAAAATAAAATTAATTTTGTCTGAGGTGCAGTTGGAAAATGTAAGGGTATGTATCATTATGCTTGAATTTTTGAAATAAACTCCCATAATAGATTAGAGTTGTGCAGATTGTTCATTGTTACAGGCTTCACAGGAACTAGAGGAACACGTCACTTCAGCCCCAATCCTAGAGCAACATAACTTAGTAAAATTGCTGCTGGATTTAAGATGTCCATGATCTGATTCTCTCACCTGGAAAGGAGTGGCACTCCTCCCAAGCTTTCTACAGTGCAACCTGATATGCTTTTCCCTCTACATCATATTTGTACTGTGAACAGCAGGTAGTGACAAAGGATTCTTTCCTTAGCAACAACATCTTTATCTTTGACAACATCAGCACTCATAGAGCAATGAACAAACACAGATGAAGTAATCCAGAGGTTAAATTACTGAATTTGTAAGTGTACCTATTGCTTCTATAGGAAAGCAGGGAGCACAGCCCCAACTTTACTCAAGAGTATTTGCAATACAGCACAGGGAATGAAAAGACATTCAGAATACTTTGACCTTTAAAATCTAAATCTCAGTTCACCTGATTTTCAAGTTATCTCCATCTTTTCTTTGCAGAATGATAGCAGCTCATATCTGATTTTCATCTTTACCCACCAGGTCAAGATGTAGCAGATGGCTGACCTGAGGTGATTGATCAGTGGGGAAGAGGGGTAGGGCATGGCACAGAGGCCCAGAGTATGAAATTTCCAGACTCATTTTCCTGTCATTGAAAGCAAAGATGTACCTCACTCTTGACACACTGCTCATTTTGAAGCTAGGCCAGCTTGAAGTTCACTGCTCTGTCGTCATGTCTAGAGCATGGTTGAATATTATTAGCCTATGCAGTAGAGCCTGTCCTAGACTTGCAGCTGTATGTCAAAAAGAAAACAAATTAAGTCTTGTTCTCTTTAAATTATTATCCAAGCATCACCATGCAACAAGCCATGGCAAGTTGTAATTCAAAGGGATTTGGCCACAGCTGGCAGTTTATGGTTATCACAGGGCTTGATCTCAGTGTGTTCCATCTCTCTACAGAAAGCAATATGGCTTATGTGAAATAGATTCTTTTACCTGATGCCTTCTCTTTCTCCAGGTCCAAAATATAATTACTACTAACTTCTTCACTATCCTTTAGGCTCCTCAGGATCTCACCTTCTCAGCACTATTGTCAGAATTCCCTTTCTAAATGAAACCCTCAATAGGCATTTTAGCAGCTAATGTAGGTGATTACAGCCACTCCAACTGCTGTCAACTATACACTAAAAGAAAATATATTTTTTCTTTGTCTCAGATTTCCATTACTGAAATTCTCTGTCAGAAAAGGATGAACACCACCAAAAAAACCCCAAAATCACACAGCACATTAGCAAGAGAAAGTTTGGGGGAGAAATTCTGAGGCCCAGTTAATGAAAAGACTGATCCCATTTAGTTTAGATGTTCACATAAGTTGGCCAAAAGGCTCTACCCACAGAAAGTTACCAGAATACAGAACAATTAACCCAAAAATCTCTCTAGATTTTCAGGATGTCTTTTCACAGCTTCTGCCAACAACAGCAGAGAGGTAAGTTCATCTTTCTGAGATTTCTTTTTGGCAGATATCTTCCACCTTGCCAGAGAAGAAAGTGCTATGGATACACACATAAGACACCCAGGAAGCTGCTTTTGACAAAGGATATATTAAGCAGTGTTCAGCTAGAGAAATGCTAAAAAATCATGTTTCCTACAATCCAACTGAACCAATCTTCTATATTCAAGGTAGCATTGCCCAGTATGTAAGGAAGGATTTCTAAGTGTATATCCTAGATAAGGGCAATTAAAATATCAAATCCAGCTATGACTAGGGTTGTGAACATGGTCTGCCTAGACTATGACTAAATTCCAGGTGTGTGATGACTGTTGTGCTCCCCTTTCATATATCCCACTTTTCCCTAGGCTTTGAGGGACCAAACACAGGCCAAGGTCAGGCTGCAGGGGTGATACATACCTTGCTGCCCTGGGATAACCTGCAGACCACATGCTGGCAAAATACCTCAACAAACCTTGGTAAAAATAAATCCAGCAACTTTATTGAACATACTCTAAAGGAGACCATTTGGAGAAAAACAATTCTATTATCAGGGCCAATTATTTACTTCAAGACAAGTCCTCTGTCCTGGATACTTCCTCGCAAGTTAGCTCTCATTTCCTAGACTCATGCTAATCCCATACACATGGCCATATCCTTAGTTTATGTAAATAACTGCAGCACTGTTAATGCAAATATAGGCAAACCTGTGTCAACTTAGACCAGCTGAGGATAAGGCTGAAGTTCTTATGACATAAGTAGAGACAGACAGGAGGGGATAAAAGAAAGAAATACTCTTAACTACAAAATAAGAAAAATAGTGCAATTCATTACAGCTCATACCTAAAATTGTAGACAAAATAAATGGCATCATACTGGACTTGTGATAGGAATTTACAGGGAAAGCAGACAGGCACCATGATTTTATTCCAGCTTTGTGCCCATAGTTTCTAACACAGTAACACTGGGGAAAAGATAAAGCAAGTCTCTGCAGTCTCTCGTTCTAGTTGTACAAACAAAATACATTCTTTTAGAGTGGGGCAATCACACATATATAATTCTTCCTTTGTGTGTGTATGTCTGAGTCTCTAAGACTTTGAATACTGCATGTTAATTCCAAAACAAATCTGTCAGGAAAAAGACAAAAACAGTGCCTTGACTAAGATAAAGATGGCATCATTAGCAAACCTCACTATTCACTATGAGAGAGTCCACACAGGACCTAACCACAGATTTCATAAGCTCATTGCTCATAGAAAAATTTCCTAGTCTTTTTTTTTTTAACTTATCTACTATGGATATCTTTTCCTCACCTGCTTCAAAGAAATTTGTAATATTTCTAAGCTTTGGTAGTAGAAAGCAAAGAGGACTTCAAAGGACAGCTCATGTTCAGACCCATACTTTGCAGACAGACATCTTTCTAAGACACCATCCCCAGACTGGTAGATGTGAAAAACCTCCAACTTTTAATTGTTTACAATCTAGATATGGCAGTCCAGACTGAGGATTTTGGCGGTCACAAAGCCAAATAGCTTAAAATTTCCTCAGCTTTGGCTATTGTGAAAATGGCAAAACTTAGCACCTGCTGAAACAGAGAAAAATAATTGTGTTGTATTTTAGAACCATGGGACTGGTTTCCATCTGTGCCTGAAACAGGACTGAGATAAAACACTTTCACACAAAGTTTTGGGAAAGGAGTGGAAATTTTCTCATTAATTTGAGCTCCATTTCATGTGTGCACAGCACTTCACAATACGAGATCCTGGTGCCTGTGCATGGGTTGGAACATTCTCATGTTACAGCCGTTCAATTCTTGTTTTCTTATTGAAGATTAATAGCAAGGAAATGTTAAGCAAAATTTGCTGGTTGGAAACATAGTAAAGACTTTGGTCATGTTTCCCTGAAATCCACCATAAATGGAAGAGGCAAAGTTATGCCATGTGAACAAAAACAAATTCAAAATTCTTCCCCAGAACTAGACCCCTTTCACAGTGTGATGTATCACACAGTAATACACCCCGTTGATGCAAGCTTAAATTGAAGCAAGAAGATTGAGAAGCAGCATTTAAATTTCTTTAACATGGTTGAAGCACCAAAGAGTCCATGATTGAAAGCAGTACTGAGAATACAGTTTACTTTCCTCAGAACTGATCTTCTGTTGTTTGCTTAGTCCAGCTGTGGCATAGCATTAACACCTTGTGTGAATTTCTTCCTTGCTCATGGATTATCACTATTACAGTGATTCAAAACAAGTGAGTTTATTGTTTTCAATATTTTCATTTAAGCTCTTTGATCAATATCTGCCAAGACAATTAAAGGGCTCAAATAGTTTCCAAGAGGAATTTTCCCTTGGAATCGATCTCCTTTTTTTATTATTTTTTTTTAATTTATTCCCCTATTTAATTTATTTTTTAACACTAACCAAAAAAAAAGTTAACACTATTTCCCCAAATTCATCCACTATTCTTATTCTCGTTTTATAAAGGAAATGAAATTTGTCATGCTGCTGTACATCATTTACACTGCAGTACAATGTCCCATCTGTGTGTCAAGTACAAAACAAAAGCATTTTGTGAAAAATTGCTAAAGTAGTAATGATTTTTGTCCTCAACTCTTTGTTTTGCCTTTCAATAAAGAAGGCGACATGTGCCACAAATGATATATTATTGTTTAAGTACAACCCTAGTAACACAGTGCATAACCAAAACCATGTTTCACAGCAGAGAAACTATAGTTTACTGCCCCTATGGCTCTGATGAGAATATAATGTTCTACAGTTTATAAATGCTTTGAGGTCAACACATGATTTACTTCAGCTTGTTCATCCAATGAGCAGGAGGTCCAAAAATATATCAAGCTATTAGACAGCCCACTGGAAGCTTGGCGGAGGCTCCCAGTGATGGAAAGCATGCCATGGAAGCCTCTCTGTCAGCTGGAGATGAGATAATTAGATCCAGGTAATACATTGGAGCCCCAACAGGGAACAGGACAGCAAACATGTCATCTTTATGATTTTTTCTCATCCTCCCCAGTACCATTGGCCTGAGATAGTAAAAAGTGTGAAGGATTCATCAGTCCCTGGCAAAAGCACAGCAGCAGGATAATCAAGCTATCATCTGTCCATCATCCTCATTATCCAGAGACCTGGTGTTCTGTATAAACAGCAAAACAACATCAACTACAGATTGAGGAGCTGTGCTAGTTAGCTCCAGCTTTTGTTTAATGTTCCAGGGTGATGCCACACAACACTGTTGGGCCAGAATCTTGTAATGCCAAAAAGAGCTTGAGAGCCTATATTTAAGTTAAAAAAAAATATTTTGTGCAAAAATCTCTTTCTACTAATTAGAGATTTGAGCTTCTACCCAAAGAATAAATATTCTAAATGTAATATTCTGGTGCATCAGACCATGTGTGACTGCTGGGGTAAAGTTGGTTTATACAGCACATTCAGCTAAAACCATAATGCCCTGGCCTTTTTTCTCATGAACATCATTATGTACACATATTTTTGGAGGACCAACTAGCCAAAATTTGAGAGTGGAGAGTTGCTACAAGGAGAACCCCAGTGCTTAAGAGTAGCAACTCCTTTGCATAAGAAAGATAATTGAAAAACCCCCATCCACGTCTTAGCATAAAAATGTGTTTAATACTCAAATCAACAGCTTAGATGATGTTTATGCTTTCCTTAGACAATCATGCACCCTTGAACACCAGGCAAAAAAAAGAATTTAGAGAAATTGTGGTCAGAAATCAAAATATCTTAGAATGTAGCGTATTATAACTACATAATCTTTTCCATTTTCCAGATTTTTTATATTCATAGGAAAAGCAGAAGGATAGTTTCAGTCATGACTGATCTGATGTTGAAAAATCACAGTCTTAGATGTGCTCAATTATTGCTAGCATCTAACTTTTTAATATAGTTATATAAATATATATATACTCATTATATACAGTAAAATTCCTTTTCCCAAAAAAATATAGATAACTCATGTTTCATTTCCTTTCCTGGTAGCTGACATTTAGAAAAATCATTCTTCTCCCTTGTTATTTCTCTCACTCACACATTGCACATAGGTAAAGGAAGTAGGTTATAAGAGGGAAAAAGAAGAGTTTCTTATCTCAGTTGCAGAGTCCTTGAAGCCTGATTTCTGTCAGTGACAAAACCTCTCACTGGAGAAACTGATGGACTAACTTCATGTGCTTATCCACATTTGCACTCTTGTATTTTACTTTTCCTGAATATAATTGTTCTGTGAACCCACCAGGAGAGGAAAGCTGGACATGGCTCTTGCATATTGGGAATGGATTTACTCCATTTCACACTTCAATCTTAAACAATCTTAAAACCCAAAGCCATGGAAATCCAGAATCCTCATGATTGACTGTACAGCTTAGTCCTGTAGAAGTTTAAATGAGATTTTTAAGTGATCTTTTAAATAAAGACATCCACACCCCTGAAAACATTTACTGCCATGGCACATACCCAACATTGCTTTTACTTCTTTTTTCAGAAAATATAAAAAACTAAAAAAAAAACCTTAATGGAAAGAAATTACTAATATTGCAAGCATTAAGTGGATTCTAAAGAAATTACTAATATTGCAAGTATGAAGTGGACTCTAAAGAGAATCACAAAACTCAAACAGCACTACCTTTAGAAAAGCGGGCTGAATAAAACATCCTGAAAGTAGAATGCAGGTCAAAAATGTATTTTTTCCAATTGCCATCTAAGTAAAATTGATTTTTCTATTCTTCCCCTTCATAAGTATGACAGTGAGTATCTTCATGGAGCTCCAGGAACCTAAGAGAGCAGTTGTGGCAACCATCATTGATGTGACCAAAGGTGAGTAAATTTAAGCTACTGAAAACACTAAAAGAGGAAAAATTCATGTCTAGCAGAGAAAGTACTAAGATTAAAAATGAAAAAGCATGGGTAGGCTAGATAAAATCAATATAACTTTTCCCAGGGTGTTCTTTTATAAACATTACTTTGGTTCTTCCTTACCCACAATATATATACAGAAAATAAAATGGCATTTTTATGACTCATAATCCCAATCTTTACCTCCATGAAGCTGTTCACAAAGACTTAGAAGTTGAATGGATTTAAGACAGGAACCATAATGGCAAATCATATCTTTTTGCATCACACACAGCATTTAGGATTCCCATCTATAAAAACGAGAAGCTAATGGCAAAGCCACAAAACACTGCTACAGTTACAGTATCGAAATTTAAATTCTGAACTAGCAGCCATGAAGAAAGATCATCAATATAGCTCTCAGCTACATGGGACAGGGGGAAAATTACAGAAACTTACATATTTAAGACCTTCCTAGGCATGAAGAAAATGTAGACATGTATAAAAAGTATGCAAGACGTAGGTGGACAGCAAACCCTTAAGATTTAAGATTTGGTTCCTTTTACCTCTGATAATAGGAAAAGAATAGAAATACCTTTTCTTTTCCCCCTTTTTCTTTCTTATTTGCTACTATAATAGTACACTGTCTATCTAAATAGAATAGAATCAGGAAAAGAAAATAATCCCTGAAGATTTGCAGGCAAGACATAAGAAAAAACTCAGTTAGAGCCACATCTGAGCAACAGCCACACAGGAAAACAAGGCGTAAGCAGTAAAAGCTGACTGATCTTATGACTTAAATTAGAGAAAGATATCTAAGAATTTTCTAGCAATGAACCCTGGAATACCTGCCAACTTTTACAGATGCAGAACAATGACAGAGGGAAAAAAAAAAAAAGAAAATAAAAGAAAGCTAAACTGAATACTGAAGCTGGAATACTGTAACAAAGCAGAATTAAGATGGAAGACAACTGCACAACAAAAAAGGGACCAGTTTAGGACAAGAGGAGGAAAATAAATTCAGAAGGCACAGGAAAAATACACAAATTAACACATAAAATAAAGGGATTTTAAAAAGAGGCAGAGATTCAACATGTTAATGAAGTGAGTGATGAGTGGATGTTAGCTGCAAAAAATGATAGGACTTGAAGAAATCTGGATATCTGGAGATAAAACCACAGAGAAGAAAAATCATACTCATAGTTACCATGACACTCCATAAAAATCCCATACTTAAAATGTTTTTTATTATTCCAATTTGAAAAAAACAATAATTCAAAAACCAATTTGATTCAGCCTCCTGATTTTTTTAAATTATTTGTAATAATTAATTACTTGGAATTTCCATATGAACATTTCAAATTAGTGTTATTTGCCAGTACAACTGAGAAGACAGGCACAGCCCACCCTGTTGGACCCCAGCCCTACATGGGACTTGCTGTCTTGGAACTCAGCAAAAATAGGAAAGACTGAAAATTGTCCAGGGAGTCTCTGAACTAAACTTTCTATTCACTTCAGTGAACAGAGCCACTACAGATCTCACATTTGACACATTGGAAGTAACTTCTACAGACAGAGGAAGCAAACTATGCAAGATTTGCTTTCTCTCTGAAGATCTCTCATAAAAGTTCAACAATATTTAATTTCCTCACAACCTTTTCTTGCCTACCAGAGCACTAAGTGCTTTTTATAGTACTAAACACAATTTATTTTTCTTAAAGTATAGGAAAATCACCTAAAAAACGTTTATCATAACTTTATTGTAAAACTTTTTAAAAACTTCATTTTAAAACTTTTCAAGAAACTTCTGATCCAGTTTCACCACCACCCCCTAAAAAAAACCCAAAAATCCCCATCATAACCCACCCAAAAAAACACCCAAACAAAAACATATTTTTGATATGCTGTGTACCATCCTCTTTGAAAGCATCCCAGCTAAATGTGAAAAAGTGCCAATGTTGCAAGTAGCCCAGGAAAAAAAAAAGTTTAAAATATGAGAAGATGATATCCTGTAAGTGGCAGGGATTGTGTTGTTCGTGGTCTTTTGCAAAGATTTGTATGGAGAAAAAGTAATTTAGATGAAAAACGAGCACTTAGAAATTAGAATGCTGTCAGGTAAGATATCTGGAATCAGGCTGCAAATTTAGGTGGATGAGTTGTTACTGTCAGTCACCAGTGATGTACAATATTAGTACAGGAATCCATACAAAAGTTATATACTGCATGCAGAACCAATAATGTCATGAATGATCATTAATCTGCTAAACAGTAGGAAAGATTCCCTCAAAATAACAGATTTCATTTTTGAAAGAAAAATGATACTAGAAGAAATCAAAGACATAAGTGGATCACATTTGTCTTACACAATAATATTCTTTTAATGATAACAACTGAATCTTACAGTGTACTCTATATATAAATTTCATACATGCTACCTTCAAGCACACAGTAGATCATTTTAATTAAACCATAGTTTCTCAAAATTGTAGAATAAATTTTATTCTGTGCCATTACCACAGATTAATACAGATGCATTTTTGAAGTGACGTATACAGACTGTAGAGTAGATCTTCCCATAAATGTAGAGACAACTCAGTCAAAATATTAATTTATTATCTTTGTCTTTGTTGATGCAATAAAGTGTAATAGTAAGTATACTTTTACACTGACATCTAGCAATGAGAGGGTCAAGTCAGTGTCATAAAGCTGGCAGACTAGCACAAGTGTCTCTGCTTGTGTTATAAATATTACATAGCAGACATTTTCCAAATGAGAATACGAATGAATATTCCAGAAAAGGAATGCAAATTTACTGTGAACATCAGAAAATTGAAACAGCCATGAGTTCAAAAAGTTGAACCTAAATCAGGGAGGTGTCAAGACTTTGACACTGCAATCTCAATGTGGTTCAGAATACAGCCAGGAAACAGCTAACATGCATATACAAAGTGCCTTCAAACATATTTTTTATCAAAATCTATGAGGATTATTACAAGACAGTTATTATATTCGTGAACTATTTTCAAGCACTCACATAAAATGTAGATTATATGCTTGATTAATTTGCCCCAATTCCTTGAACTCTCTCCAACACCATAAAAACGTTTTGTACACTGCAACTACCTTACAATACATCTGAAAGGAGATTGTAAATAATATGGCAAGTTGGAAAGCATTAGAAAGTAAAACTAAGCCTTTAGACTGTGTCTTTTTCCTTGCTGTTCTTTGCTAAACAACATACCATTGGATCTTATGGCTCTGAATCATCTGGTACTACCCGTTAGTGGATAAGTGACTGAGTCAATGGTCTTAGAATATACAAACAAGAAAATCTCCAAAATCAGATCTCCTCTTTTAATCTCCAGCCTAAAGATATATTTCCACTTCTTTTCCCTAACAAAAACTGCTTTTTTGGCAGGACTAGCAGAGACTCTTGTGATTCTTGTCTTTGTCATGGAACTTCGTTGAACATAAATACTGTTCACACCCAATATTTGTCAATACTCTGTAATGACTGCAACTATTTAAGCTCCACATTCAAAGTCCTTTACACATGCTATATAGCCCTGCTAGCATTTCCCAACTCAACTGTAACTTGGCACTTGACAAAAGAAAACAATCCTTTTGCTTACGGTCAAAGAGCTGAAGTCTAGACCAGAGACAATGCACTGGTTTCCCCTTTTGAGTGATGTAGGGTTGTTGCTCATGTGTAAAACTTTGATAGACCAAGTATTACAGTGCATTCCAAATGCAGTTTGCTGCTGGATGCAAATCTTTGGCAGCATCTCATGGCAAACTTTGCAGGCATGTATGGAAAAGGAGCAGATGTATGGGAGGTTTCTGGCTCTCAGTGAGATCAGGCACTGAGGTAATGCCAATCCCAAACACCCACCACACCAATGCTGCAGTGGCAAATTGCCTTTACAGACACAAGAGGCAAGCAAAGGAAGGGAGCCACTGCCTCTCCATCAGTTCTCACACTGTGGTCACCTCTCAATCCACCTCTCAAACAGCTGTGAACAGAACTGTGCCAGAAAGGGCACCATGGTGTTTCTCTAACTCTGCTAATTCCCTGTGCTCAGTTTAATTATATGAACTGCTCCGGATACTAATCAACACATCACATTATGATGATGCAGTTATAAATGTAATTATAAAAGCAACATGAATAATTTCGTTAACTACATTTCAAGCTGTCTCTTTCTCTCCATTCCCTTTGTTGCCAACATACAGTGGGTCTGCTCAGAACTTCTAGGAGTTAGGCCACAGACATATGACGTGTTTGTACTGAAAAGCAGAGTCCTGCAGACCTGAATCAAGTAATAAGTAACTTAGATGTCTGTTGGGAGTTTTGCCAGAATTATGACTGTAGTATTCAGGCCACTGTGTGCCAAGGACTCTGAAAATAAATGCTTCTTTACAGAAAATAATGTTTGATTTTAAAATCCAATTCCAGTACCCAAGTGGCAGGATGCAAGTCTGCCAGTGGCCCTATAAACACGGTGTCAATAACTGTCCATTCTTCTTTCTGCTGCTTGCTCTGTGTAATCCAGCAGTACCTGGCAGGCTACAACAGGGAGAATGGCCACGCTTGCTGTGTGCTTTAGAAATAAAGGAAAGAAAAAGCACCAGTCTTAAACAACATATAATTTAGGATTATGAAAATAAAAAGATGGAACATGAAGAGTTAAAAGGACAAACTACACCCACACTAACAAAAAAAAAAAAAAAAAGCAAGCCTCCCTGTTGCCTCCTACCAGCTTACCAGCTTTTCCTTCTCCCTTTTTCCCACCAGTCAGGCCTCTCCCCTCCTCAGGCTGAGACAAAGAAGTTTCAACACCGCTTCGCAGGACAAACCAAGCCTGATTCCCACCCTCCAAGCCTTCTGCTGTCCTTACAACATGCTAAGGCTTTGCTAGCTTGATACCTGGTTTAGAGTACATGGCACAAATGGAGGCAAGCAGAACTCCACCAGAGCAAGTGGCCTTAAATTACAGTTAGAGAATGATAAGCAAACCCAGATTGATCACTGACATCTTGCCAGGGGATGAACACAGTTCTCAGGCTGTCACCTGTGCAACGTGATGCAACGTGCTGTGCACCCAGGTCTGTCCCATTTCCCAAGCTCACACTGCTCTAAAGCTCAGCTTACATCTAGATTCCAGCATGCTCCAACAAATCAAGAATGCCGAGGGTCTGAAGTGTGATCAGCCATGCAAACACAGCCATGTCTGACAGGACAACAGTGATGGACATTTAGCACCTGACTGATTCAAGTCCTGAGTATCCCAATCATGGAACTGACAGGGTGGTATCAAATGCTGCAGAGACTATGGTTAAAAAATAAAATCTCAAAATGTTCCCACAGAAATGCTGCTTCAATTTGCAACTAATGGAGTTTTCCTAAGCTAAAAGACAGGGTGAAGTTTCTTTATTCATTTCATCTATGGGACTTTAACATGCACATGCTATAGGAACTATAAATTAAGAAGCTAAAATAAACCTATTTTTCAGATGAACAAAGAAAATCCATGAGAAAAGAGAAAGAACTGTTGACATATTTTGTTTTACTCCAGCTATTGCTCTGAGTTGTATAAGGATATTAACAAAAATTTTATCCACAGATCCCGCATGGGAAGTACACAGAAGCTAACTTCTGAAATAAGAAAACCTATACTAAGCTCATGAACATTTTGAAATCCCCCCTTGTATTTATATCCAATATAATGACAATTTTCTGTATTAGGAATGACCTTAAAACAGGAAGCCTGGATATAGCTGGGGGATAAGATTCAGATGGATCCTACAGAAGAATGATCTTACAACTAAATTAAAACAAACACATCATTAAAAGTATGCAAACAGTCTCATTCATTGAAGTATGCCTTTTCTTGAAAGCATCTTCAGTTTGGAGGACACAGACAATGAGATTAGCTTTCTGCACATTGCCAAGGTAAAGGAAAAAAAAAGGAGAAAACGGTTATAATTGTACTTTCTAATGAAATATATGACTTCAGAATCACTTAGAGAGTTCAGACTATATAATTGTGATTCTCACTTCTTACAGATACACGTCTGTGCTGTTTAGGTTTTACATTACAAACCTAATTTTTATGATTTCTAACTAGGCATAAAATCCCACAGGTGTGACAAAGGGTGTCAATATAAGGTCTCATCTTGGAAGTGCACTACTATTTTTTCCTCTGTTAGTAAATTTAAAAATGCTTTTAAAGAAAGTTAGGCACGGTGATTAAGTTGAAAGGAGGCAACAATTAAAAGTCTGTCAGTGCCAAGTATATTCTGCTCCTGTGTAATGAATAAAGAACTTATGAGTCTAATTCATCACTCTATTTTTGGTGAAACTTTTATGCTTTCAGTGAAGTTATTTTGAGAGACAACCACAGTGCAAAAAGTATTAGGACATGTTGCACTAATATATAGTCCCACTGGATTCAGTTTTAAAGAAAAATAACAGAAGAAAAAAATAGAAGCAAAAAAAATCAAGCAGAGTGAACAACCATGAGAATTCTGCAAGAAAATTTAGGAGACAAATATGGTTCTTAAATTCTGCATTTCCATGATGTTCCAGAAGAATTCCACTGAACAACTTGGGATGTATGTAGAAAAGGAGCATATGATATCTTGGAAACAAAAAGGCAGCAGAGAAGGCAAATTTTGCAAAACATGAAAGATCACATGCAGAAGGAAGGAACACAGAACTGTTTCATGCTTAAATAGAAGAAGCAAGCAGATTCTGTTAAAACTTGTATGAGACCCTTATTGTTCCTGAAGTGTTGTGCTTAATAAGGACTTTTCTTTTCTAGTAAGCTCTACCACGACCTGAAGGAAAAAGTGAAACTGCTGAAAAGGCCATGTGTGGAATGTCTGGTTTATATTGGTCTGTTGTTTTTGGTTTTGTTTTTAATATGACAAACGTGAAAACATCAACTAATTTCACTTGCTTATGTTCTGATCAATGTCAGGCATGATTTCTGCATGTTAAATTCCTAAAGACGGTTTTAATTGAACTTTACAAACTAGCAGGGACTATGTTAGTCCTCTTCTTAATTTCACTCTCATATTTGTGACAGCTGGGGAAGAGCTCAAGTAATTTCAAGAGGACATCATTTTCTCTGGAAGAAATACAGAACCAGTGATGTGTACAGAGCAGCCTCATTTTTTATCTGACTACAAAGACCAGGATATAAGGGCTCTCAAAATGCATTATTTTATATTGGGAAAAATCACACTGACAATGCAGACCATTTCAGTGATAACTAAAAAATTGCATATTAGAACAGTTCTAATAAATCAGTGACATTTTAAACCAAACCAATTTGTATTTAAGATACGTCTAAAACTAAAGCCCTCCACTGTGAGCTGGAAATTGAATGGCTCAAAAGATATTGAGATCACAGAGTTTGCTTTTTAGGTGGAGGTGTCAGCTAGTGACATGTCATCCCATTGAGGGGTCTTCCCTGAAAACTTTGATCCAATATAATTTCCCCGAACCCTTCAGAAATAGAATATCTGGATTCAAGCAGCCTCAGCTCATTCCCATCATTTGTAATTAGCAATGAAGCACTTGAATAAATTGTCTTTTGGAATATAAATTGAAATTGCAATGTCAAAAATTTTGCTGGCTGAACAGAATATCCCTGTTACACACGAGCCTTTTTTTCTTCTCCAAGTTGTGGTTGCTTTCATGCTCACGCTGAGAGCAGGTGGTCAGCATAAATATGTAGAATGTTTTGTTGAACACAGAAAATATTGAGCACTAAGAATAATACACACATTGTTTAGATTCTCCAAAGGAGCTCCCCAGGTTTCACTGCAGCTTTTGAAACTCCAGTCCACAGTGTGGAAATAGTGAAGTTTTATATGCTTTTATAGAAGCTCCTTGTCACCTTCTGCTGAACAAATACTGGAAAACAATTTTGAACATTTCCCTAGTGTCAAAATAAATAAATAACAAATTTAAATTTGCTTCACAGACAAGCACGACCCTTTAAATATGTTTTCCACCTACATTTTGGTATGCATATACATCCCTCAGAGACTACTTACAGAATTGAAGGACTTTGGCAAATATATGCAAATATGTTCACACAAAAATTTGCCCAAGGGATGACTGTCCTAAAACCTCTTCACAAAAGTCTGTTTGTCAACCTGGGGTAGTAAAAATACCCTGAAAGGAAGGTCATCTATCACAAACTGCAAACAAATAAGTAGATGAAAAAAACACATAAAACAGTTTGCAAAACAATCATAGGTTTTAAAATATGTTTCCATAAGGGTTTCCTGACCAATATCAAACTAAGATTCATTTCAAACTTCTTCTCCCCCCTCCAAAAAAAGAAGGGTGAATTCACCAGATGCATTATATACCACATCTGTCACCTTGCTGTCAACTCCTAACACTTTTTTCTTCACCACTAACAAAAAGTTCAAAAGGGGAAGATCATCTGATTTTTCTTGACAATCCCTTTCCTATTTCCCAATCTGCAAGCATATATATTTGAGCTATTTAGCTCTGGCTGGTTTGTTTCAGGTTTGATACTTTTCAGAAGCTTACTGTATGTGTGTTACCATATATGTCTCAATATGTTTTTTTAAAAAAAGGAAAGAAAGGGGAAAAAATCATTCTGTTTCAAATAATGAGCATGTGCACCTTTTTGCCTCAGGCCTTCATACACAATTTAGCCAGAAAGCCAGGGCAGATCATGATTTAGCATTTGACATCTCTTGCCTTCAGGCCAGGGGAGACTAATACAGATTTCTGACTCTGAGCACACCATGGAAAAAAAAAAAGTGAGAGAGAGAGGCCTTTTATTGACTAAATGATAAAGAGGTTTGTAATGATAAATAACAGTCATTTTATTGTGGAATTCCCCAGAAAAGATGCATTCTGCAGTGTCTGAAGAAGCCTAAAAGCCGAAGCTGGTTCCCTGTGGATCCAAACCTGTTAAGCTCCAATCTTTCCAGGCAGAAATAGAGGTCGCAAATTGCATAGGACCTGCACTATTAAAACTGTATAAGCACGATACATAATCACTGCTGCATCCAGGACAGTTAGCACTAAGAGGATTAGCTGAAGGCTGCTTCTGGCTTTTTCTCCCTCAGCCTGCATCTAAAACAAGCCTGGTACACACCCAGGCTGCTTGAGAATTTTCTGCCAGCTTTGATCGATAGTTTAATTGTAAACTTTGGGAGCAATAATGGATAATTCAGCTTGAACCGTCCATTATAAGCGCTGTTGCAGAGGATGGAGCTTTCAAAATTAAACAAGAGTTGTGTAATATTATTACATTTGTACTGCTCACCTAGAGTTAAATTCCATTTACAAATACTGTCTTGACAATGTATGGAGTTCAATAAACATAGGCCCAGGTGGGTTGAATGGGGAAAGGGAAGAGGAGAAAAGCTGAAGCCAATTATTTGCCATCTATTCCAGAAAGATTTTTATTTTAACCTCACATACTAAAGCACATCGAAATGGAAACAGGAAGACAGGAGACAGAGACAGATTTAAGCACTGACCTAAGTTGTGGTTACTGTTTTGACTGCGGCACCATGATGGAAATGTACCTAAATGTCTGTAGAGGAATTGTGGTACAACAATAGCAGCAGAAAAATATCCCAGGAAAGTGGTAAACATGCACTGCTCACCAGGTAGTCTATGCTGGTGTAATCAAATTTTTAGTAGGACTCGTACCAGTCAGTTGAGCTAGACTGGAGATGTTCAGTATGGGTCATTTTCTAAAACATGAGGAGACACAGCAGCATTCTGTGGTAAGAAATCATCCTGTCTTGAAAGATGAATAGACAGAATGGCCAGGAATTTAGCTATCAAGTTTTCTGCCAAACACACCCTACCACACCACATATGGAAATACTTCCAAACAATTTTAAAATGAGGAGTGAGGAAGAGGGGCTTGTGAGAACATGGACCTTGAAATAAAAGCAGCAGTTCTGCAGGCAAAAACTGAATTCTGTTTACAGAATCAAGCATTTTCCTAGTTTTATTAGTAAATTAGTTGCTTGAACAAAATTTGCTGAAAATTACAAAATGAGGTTAGAAAAGTAACTCATGCTACCAGATTTCCAATGAATTTAGGAACTCAAGTCAAATTTACTCCATAAGCCACTCCACAGCTTATTTCTATTAAATGAATTGCCTAATCATAGCAAGATCTGTGAGATAGGAAGGAGTGTCAATGTCACAAAGATTTTTTCCCACTCCTCATAAAGGCCATTGACATCCATCTAAAATCTCCAAAAGCCCCTTTTAGTTTTCTCAGCCAAACTCTCATGTTTTGAGCTAATGACCAGGACTCAGGGCCAGAAGTATTATTTTGTCTTGGCTTCCTTTGTTTTTTGAGAAGGTGACATCCATATTTAACTATGTCCTACACACAAAGGTCAGCTAAAGCTCTTCCTGCATGCTCTCTCATGCCTGATTAAATGCAATTAAATGCATAGTATTCCTACTGCCTTTCTTATCACCCGGCTAGAACACCTTGACAGAAAAATTCCCAGCATGAAGAAAAGGAGCAAAAAAGAAAAGGGTTTTTCTGTTTGCTTGCAAGCCTGGAGCTCCACTTGAAAAAGCAAGCATGTAGCAAACAAACTTCAACGAGTGCAATTTGCAAACCAGGAAGCTGCTGGACTTGGCAGACAAAGCCAGGTAGCACCAATTTTTGCTGCACAACAGTACCTGCACTGTATGTAAGCCATTGCCATGCAAATGCTCTAACTTTCATGGCTCAGTTATCTTCAAAGAAAACTTAAACTCATTCCACTCCTTTTCTGTTACAGCAAAGAAACATTTTTCTATTTGCAATAAGTTCTTTGTAAAATGATTCAGATTTAGGCATCATAAAGTATTGACACGTTTTTAGCCTTTAATTGTGGTTTCTCCTCTTGGGAAATGAGGCAAATAAAAATTTTCTTTGCTGGTCATTGGTTTATAATGCCACCATATTGCTACCAGCTCCAACAAAGAACTGCTTGCACCAACAAAGTCTCCCTTAGGCTGTGGGAAGAGACCAGAGTTTGCAAATGGATTCTTCATTCCAGGGAATCGGGGAATTATCTATGGCTCTAACAGTGTATGCTTGGAGAGAGTCAAACTGCCATCCACCATCAGAAACTGTGCAGCCAGAAGGGCCAGGGCAGGGATTTTCCCTCTGGACTTGGCACTTGTAAGGCTGCATTTCAAATCATATACTCAGTTTTGGGCCCCTCTCTACAACAAAGACGTTGAAGTGCTGGAGCACGTCCAGAGAAGGGCAACAAAGCTGGCAAAGGGTCTGGAGAGCAAATCCAATGAGGAGTGGCTGAAAAAGCTGGGGATGTTTAGCCTGGAGAAAAGGAGGCTGAGGGCAAAACTTATTGGTCTCTACAGCAATCTGAAAGGAAGGTGTGGCCAGGTGAGAGTCAAAGTCTTCTCCCAAGTTACAAGTGATAGGATGGGAGGAAATGGCCTGAAGTTCAATCAGCAGGAGTTCAGCTTGAATATTAGGAAAAATTTCTTCACTGGAAGTGTTGTCAGGTATTGAGACAGACTGCCAAGGGAAGTGGTGGAATCACCATCCCTGGAAGCATTCAAAAAACCTGCATTTAGATGCAGAACTAATTTTTTGCCAGATCTTTAATCTGATCAGGTACATATTTGGAGAATGTTACAGGAACAGTTATCAACTACAAGCACAAGGCAGCTTATGATTAATTCTGCTCAGTAAAGAAGATTTCAGTTTTAAAAATAGGAACGGACTGAAACTATTGACATAGACTTGTTTTTTCCAGGATATTGAGGCTAAAACTGAAATACTAGGAAAATCAACAGAGTCCATCCAACATGTCTTCCAGCTTTCACAGGTCCTTCACATAAAAAGAAATTAGGCAAAGCTCTGTGTGTGAAAATAAGGTGGAATTTTTTGGCCTAGTTACTGGGGTGATTGACAGAGTTTAATCTATCAAATTGTGTGCTGTGGTCACAAGCCATCAACCTGTGCTCAGCAATCACAGGTTCAAGGATAAATAGTTAGCATCTGTCAGAATTGAGACAATGTTAGCCCAAGTAGAGGTTTAATAAAAGGGGCCTATTTCCTCCTCCTTTCCCGAGAAACAGATTAAGAGCAATGTATTCAAAGGGAAAAAAAAAGTTAAAAAAGAAGCTATGTATGTAAAGCTAAGACTTTCTGATTGTGTAATTTACAATACAGTTTGGCCTTTAGTAATCATTTGCTTTGCTTAAAATGGATAGACCAAAAATCACGTAATCCAACTGAAACATCTCGATTCACTTTCATCTCTCTCCCTCCCTTTTCCATTTCCCAGGGTCACCCACCAGTCTCAAGACTATCTGTCCCATTTCCCCCCTTTTATAACTCTCGACAACAAAATTCCTGAAATTTATTTCTATCAGAAAGCTTAACAGAGGTGTGACAAAAAAGCATGCAAAACCAAACTACTGCAGGTAAGTACACCTAATTATTCAGTACATATAAGCTCATTCTGTCAAGAGGCAGGGCTATGGTTGCCTAAGCTCTGGGTTAGTTTATCCAGAATGAGCTCTGATCCTTCCTTTGTCTCTCTCTTGCACTTGACACGCAGTGAATGCCCACAGCCTGTTCCTCTCAGAGCTGGATATTGCAAGAGTTACTAAAACATTTAAGAGGCACAAGAGTTCTGTTCTTCCTCAGCAGGCTCATGTGAAAAGAACTAAACTGGCATTTGCGACTGTGGAGTTTCTTATTTCCAATTTCCTTTGGCTCTCAATAGCATTTTTTCTCAAGACTAATTTCATCCCAGTATATCTGATAAGAGATTTTTAAAAATACACATTTTTGGTGAAGATACAGTATTCATGTGGGCATCCAGCCATTTCTTTCAGAAAGACAAAAGTACTTTTATGCAAGCTCTTTAGTTTTCTATTTGTAGAAAAACTTCTTGGCAGATACTGCTTAATTGATATGCACATTTCCAAGGTCACTTTTTACAGCAAAATAAATATTTCCCTCTGTTCTCTTTCTAAATCCCTGCATTTTCCTCATGATGATATCTATGACAACAGGACTGTGTGTTTGAAGCACAGGGTCACACTCAATTTTTCACAAGCACACATTTGTCCTTGGAAGAGGTTTTTGCTGTCTACCCAGCAGTGCGCTCTGATGGCACACATGACAGCCTGAAAAGCTTGGGAAGAAAGAGTTGCAGAAATGCTGTGCAAAGAACTCCAGTTTGGGAACAAGGCAACAAACCTTGTTGTTGGCAACAAGGTTTATAACCACAAGAAAACCACTCCTAATAAATGTTGGTCTTCTGATACACTGCTTAGTACAATCCTGTTCTGTAGCCCCCAGCTCTGGCTAAGTGCCACTGCCATTAGAAACCCACGATAAAATGCCTCTTGATTTTAACAGGATGAGTTATGCCAGTTATATTGCTTGCTTTTAAATACTCTAACATAGTGTCCTTATACCCAGATCAGATATACAAAATCAGCTGGGTTTATTTAGTTACTTACTGTCCTTGAAGGTTTTGCAGCTCCCTGTGGCCTGTGATTTTTCTAGGAGAGGTTCAGCTCCATTGTCTCCATCACGTCTGAGCAGCTCTTGCTTCCAATCACTTGGTGGTGCTGCAGGAGAACCAGAAGGGGCATCTCCAAACCTGCCCATAGGGAACTTATTTTTCCCTCTTCTCTGGAAAAGATTAATGAAAAGAATAGTCTGGAAACATGTTTTATCCAGTCAGGGAGACAACTGATCAAACTCTTCACCTATATCCCAACGCTCCATAAGAGCTCTGTGGTTTTTAGCATCTGTTGGAAAACAAGAGAATAACTCCTTCAAGGCCACAAAGTGCTGGTGTCTGTGCTCAGAACAGGCAAAAACCACAGATGCCTTTCAAAGTTAAATGGGCACTACCTTTGAGATTAAAACATGTCATTTACTGTCACCTGTACTTTAGTAGTAGGAAGGGACACCAACTCTGTTATGTGATGACACTCACCAAACAAGAGGTAATCCACACTGAAACAATCTTACAGTTTCAAGATAAAAGAAGGTAGGCAGTAGAAGAAACAAATATCAGTATACAAAATATTTATATTCAGCATGAACTGCAAGAAGGGAGGTCACTAGCACAGTTCTGATGGACATTTGTCAGGAATTCAGAAAAGGCTCTTTAGCAGAGACTGCAATGACTTGTTGCTTTGGATTTTTGGGGCCAGGTTTTGGTAGCAGCAGAGCTCCAGGGGTGGTTTCTGAGAGAAGTTGCCAGGAGCTTCCCCCATGTCTGAGGAAGCCATTGCCAGCCAGATCCAAGACAGACCCATCACTGACCAAGGCTGAGCAACAGTGGTTGCAATTTTGGGATAATATGTTTGAGGAGAAAAAGTTGTCACACAAGAGCAATTGCAGTGGGAGAGAGGAGTGAGACCATGTCAGAGAAACAGCCCTGCAGACACCAAGGTCAGTGAAGGAGGAGAGGGAGGAGGTGCGCCAGGTGCCAGAGCACAGATTCCCCTGCTGCTGTCCCGAGAGATTCACGGTGGAGCAGAGATCCACCTGTAGCCCACAGAGGACCAGTTGGATGTGCACAAAGGGGGCAGTGACCCTGTGGGAAGCACATGCTGGAAAAGTCTCCTGGCAGGATCCTCAGCCCTGTGGAGAGGGGAGCGGGTTTGTTGCTCCATCTTGGAGCAGGTTTGCTGGCACGATTTGTGACCTCGTGGAGACCAACACTGGAGCAGGCTGTTCCTGAAGGATTGCACCCCACAGAAGGGACCCACAGTGTAGCAGGCTCCGAGTCTGCTATGGCCTCATGGTGGGCTGAGGCTTAACAATAAGAATTGCTGAGTCACGATGAAATAGCAAAATAAGCTCCTCTCTTCGGCCTTTCGGACCCCAGCTTATCTCTGTAACTCCATAGGTCACTTTCCCTTAACCCCTACTATTGGACAAGTTTGGATCCCCTCATACTCTATAAAAAGGGACTGTGTTAGCTCATTTGGCAGAAGAAGAGCTGTTGCTGGAACCCTTCACAGACCCCTCAATAAAACCACCGCTGTGGAACCCCAGGACAATTTTCCTCTCCCCTCTCGCAGCATCCGCTTTCCAACTAGCCTGCAAGGTGCCTTAGCAAGCAAAGAGCTGGAATCCTAAAGAGCTGATACTCACTAAAGAGCTGATATCCAGTAAGCTTGCTAAGGTAGCCACGGCTACGAGCAGCCTGGGTGTTCGGACAATCCGTCCCCGGGAGGGATTGAGCTATCCGGCCGTCCTGCCTGCTCGGGGGCAAAACCAGCCCAGCAAGCAGTCAGGTTTACCACAGTGGGGCAGCTGATGAAGAACTGCAGCCTGTGGGAAGGATTTACCTCACAGAAATTCATGGAGAACTGTGTCCAGTGGGGGGGATCCCACACCAGATCCAGGGAGGAATGTGAGGAGCCCTCTCTATGTGGAGGAAGGAGTGGTAGGGACCTGTGATGCACTGATCACAGCCTCAGTTCCACATCCCCCTACACAAACGTGCGGAGGAGGTAGAGAATTTTGGAGTGAAGCTGGGAAGGGTAGGGGAAGGTGTTTTTAAGATTTAGTGTTTCATTCTCATTATCCTACTCTGACTTGTTTGGCAATAAATTAAACTAATTTTCCCCTTGATTGGCAATAAATAAAACTAATTTTCCCTAGATGGAGTTTATTTCCAGCTGAGGAAGGGAGTGATAGTGCTTTGGTGGGCAGCTGCATTAGCCCACCACACAGGAGTTAACATAAGGTACAAGCGAGCATAATCATGACTCAGGACACACCAAATTTCCACCATCTCCTGCCAATCACTTCAAGAAAAGTCCCAGGGAAATTCCAATAAACGGAACACTTATAATTGTTTTGTAAAATTTTGTGGAGATAAAAATGCAGTTGCATACCCTGCAGTATACAGGAGTATAGGACTATAGGAGGATAAAAAATCAAATATATAGGCTATCTTCTATTATTATGTGTGAGTGTTGGTAAACAGATTTCTAATAAAATGGGGGTGCTTAATTTCTAAGACACTAGTTTTGATACAAGTGATGTTCAAGTCCTAGCTAATCACAGTGGGAGAAAAATCCTTACAGCAGATACTTGACATCTTCTACCTCAAAACAGTGAGGTCACTACTCTTAGGAAAGCTGACCAGACAGCTCTGCTAGCAGTCTCCATGCATGTAGGAGTCAGGATTCCAGTTTTAATGCTGAAACCTGCAGTATGTTTGCATCCCCATTAAGGCAAATTTTCCTTGCATGATGCTTTTATGAAGATCAGCAACTGAGGAAACAAACATTGCTCTAAGCTTGGCGATGGCTAGTCCAAAACCCTTCAGCAAAGAGCCAGTCACAAAAAAAGCAGATTGTAATTCCCTTGTGCTGACATCCACTTCCAGTCCTTGCTGTGGCAGCAATTCACCTTTGTAGGGTTAAACACATTTCCATCTGTAGGCTGCCAAAAACCAGCATTTACTTTGAGCAGAAATGAACGGACTTGCGAGCACAACACAACTTCTTTTTCCTTTTCTGTGTGGGTGTTTCTTTACTTAAAGGAAAGCTGCATGAAAGACAAGGAAAATGTCTTTGATGTGTATGTGCCATTTTAAAAATAAAGGTTCCCTCTCACATACTCAGAATTTTACCAAGAAGTAGCAATTACAGGATTATCTGTGACTTCAAACATGAATTCTTTGGATGCTGTTCTTGCCTTGCTTTGTTACATTAATAATTATGTTTTAAGCAGTCTGGGGTTTTTTTTCCTATTTACAATCGGTAGTGTGGTAATAAATGTGCAGTCACAGGAGTGCTCACCAAAAAGGAAAGTTTTCTTTCTCTCTTGTTATAACAAGTTTCAGCAGATAGCTAGTTAACATAAAAGAAATATTTCTTCAGTCCCTTTACGGGAAGGAAGCTAGGGTAGACAAGCTATGAATTTCTGAATGAGGTTTTGGTGTTTGGATTTGGTAGGACCTGATGAAGTAAGTGTGCTTACTTCTGTATAAAAATTTGTGTTTGAAATTTGGAAAAGCTGTCTTCAAGGCATCCAGAAAATCATGCAAACACTAAGAAATTATTATCAAGCAAATTACCAGATGTTATTAGAACTCATGCTTTGATCAAGAAGATGGGAATTTTTGTTTAAATATCTGACCACAGTCTAACTGTGACTCCAAATCAAAGCATTTAGAAGTGCTGGTGGCACAGACACTCCTGGGGAATGGGGCTGTACCCAGGTGGTGACCTTCACCAAGGGACAGAACAGGCAGGCTCTGCAAAGCCACAGGCAAACATTACAGAAAAGGGCTCAACAGTTGCCTTCTGAGATGCCCTAAATAAACACTGGAATAATAACATTTGCCAATGCCAGAACTCTGGATAAAATGTTTCAGTACTGGAATTTAACACGGAAGAAATTTTGTCACTCTTTTAATTCCTTGGAAGCCCCAGGAGAGAAGACACAAAAATACAAATATCTATAAATCAGACTGGAATTCAAGGCTGCAAAGATTCTTTAAAGTCACCTCAGCTTTCTTTTATGCACCTTGGTTTGCAAGTTCATCTTCCAAAGAATTTTACTGTTAAAATAAACTCACACACAGTTTAGCTGAAAAAAAATATGGGGGTTGGAACAGGAAGTAATTGAACATGTCAAAGAGTAGCTGGAGGTTTTTTCCTGACAGAGCTATTTCAGAAATGCTAAGGACTTCACTGTCTGAAATGTAAAAAACATTCTGCTTCAATTCTAGATAGAATTGGTCTTCCCAGAAGGACAGTTTTCATTTAAAAATTCACCTATGACTTAAAAAAAATTTAAATATTTAAAAATAAACAAACAAAGAAAAAAATCAAAAACCTCAAACCTCACATTTATACAGCATGATGGAACAATTCAATATATGCTGGCCAAAGCACTTTGACTGATTAGAAACATTCTTCCTTTTTTTTTTTTTTAAGAGAGAACTGAAAACATTCTGTGCTGGTTCAAGCCATGAAAAACAAAATATCCTTTATTCACATCAACAGTCATAACACCTGTGCAAGCCACAGAAATAGTATTGTTCTCTTCTTGAGGAAGCTGAGCACACAATAGTCCAGTGACTTACCCAAGATCACATAAGAAGTCAATATTATTGCAGAGAATTATTCCCTTCCCCTTTCCTTGTTAGTGAAAAGTATTAACAGGGCCACCAGAAAAAAAAAAACCCAGTCAACTCATCCTGCCAGTCTCTGCAAACAAAAAGCCAAAGTGAAATAGGAGTTGGAGGTAGATCCTATCAGAACCATCTTGCATCTACCATACTTAGAATTTTCATTCTGAGAGTGGATTTTTTGTCTGGCTGTTGATTTCATGAATCTTTGAAACCATTGAGCATATTAGAACATTCAGAACACATCAGACAGAAACCTCCCATGTTTTGGTTTTTCCTTTAGAGATTTCCAAAGCCTTACTCTGTCTAGAATACTTCCACCTACACGAAAATTTACGCTTGGTTACTTGACATGCAAACCACCAATAGCAGAGAAAATTACTCTACTCTTCAATGGCAGCTTCAAGGTGATCCTGTAAAAACCAGCTCTCAGCAGAGCAGGAAGACCACGTTGCTGAGGGTTCTTTGGGACGATTGCATGTGTGCACAGGGAGGAGTTTCAGTGCACTGATGACACACAGCTCTGTCTCTCTGCTCTGCTTCACCCTGCATGGTAAATCTCTGCCCTGAAGGAATACCAGAAAGGCTTTTACAGAAGGAGGTCTCTGAATTGGGGAAAAATGGAAACCCTGCTATGGGGTGTAACCGTGTTTATACTGTTGATTTGCCATGATTGCTGCTTTTGCAGCCAAACAGCTCAACTTTGTTGCCACCCCATGAGCACCAGGTTTGCAGGCACCTGACATATACAAACCCTAACTTAATTACAGATTGTGCACCTTCTAACGCCGTAAGATTTCAGTCCCTTCCTGCACTCCTGCATTCCACTACTATTTCATCAAGAGGAACAAAGACTACCTTATCTAATCAGATTGAAGGACATCTTTTATTCTCCATCAAAAAGCATGACCATGGTGCCTCACAAGTAGCTTGAGTCTTTTATGTTTATGTTTTCAGTTTGAGCAAGAGGAAAATAACAGGTTTAGCTTTTGTAATTCTGTACATACTTCCCAAAAACAGCCCAGCTCTATTCTGACCACAGAAGTCCTTGCTTTCCAAACACAGGAATGTGTTAGATGAGCCTGGATAGAAACAGGACTAAAATGAGACCACAACATTCATTTTTATCTTTAACTTTTGGCACTGAAATGTGGGTCTAGAGAGATGCCACAAAGCCATTTTGAAAATAGTTTCCAGAGGACAAAGATAAAATCTGGGCTTCATTGCACTCTGTCCTAGATAAAGATTTGTCCTAAACTGTTTACAGATTGTAGAGGAAGCAGACACTTTTCATGCATTTTTCCCAAATATGCATGAAAAGATGATGGCAGACTGAGGAGCTGATCCTGTTCTTCCACTGTGCCATACAGATTAGCACAGAACACTTTGTGCATTTTTACTTGCATAAAATTTTGCCTGCCCTGTTGAGGTGACCCAAAGCAAGCAAAGGACACAAACTGTGCTTTTTTTAGTGGAAGAGCATCTCTTGAGAAAAGAACCACATTTGCCTTGCCAAAGATTGTGATAAAAAAGAACTCAAACAAAAAGACTCCCACACCACTCTAGTACTGTAGCTACTCCTTTATTACAGGAGCTCTCTTGTGCAGAAATAGGAGGCTGGCCTTTCACATGTCCCAGGAAGTGTGCACGGTGCTTGTCTAGCTTCACATCCCCAAGACAAACACATGTGAGGGAGATGATATTGGACATCCCTGAATACTCTGAAGGACTGCAGTGAAGACCAAGACTCAAATTACTGCTAACAAATGCCCAGTGTTATCATGGCCAGAACTTCCTGCAAAGCCACATTTCCATTTTCTATTTTGCCTGATCTGGGCTGAGCTACTGTACTCTAAACCAGACACATGCACACAAGAAGGCTTTAAACAATTTACTTTTTGTTACCAGTAATGAAAAAAAAAAATGTCTAAGCCTAAGAATAAGCATGAAACTAATTTTTCTTACAGCTCCATCCTAAAAATATGTAATTCAAGACATATTTGATGCATGCTTTTAGAATGTTGAAAAATTATGTTCACATGGATAAAAGTCAGTTTTTTAAGGCAGCATCCTACACTCTTTCCCAAGAACTGCTATGGTTCATCATTTCTCTGTCAGACCTCCTGTCACACTCAAATGAATTGACAAAAAATCCCATTACAAAATGCAGAAAAGAAGCACAGTTTCTTCCTGCAATCATATTTTGTAAGTAATAAATCCAGACTACACAAAGAAAATTGTCAGCAATAAATTCAGTAGAGAAACTTAATGGTTGTAACAGACTACACTTGTGTTACAGCACAATAATAATTTCCTGATTAATTCATAATTGTACACCACAGCTTCCCTTTTTCACTTTTCAATATTAAGCAGTAATCCCATCTATTCACACCCATGGCATATCAGTGAAAGAGACCTAAGAACTGCATACTGAATCATATTTAGACTTTGAAAAGAGACAGAATATTGTCTGAAACGCACATCTTGTCTCAGGACCCAGAAACACCACCAGGTCTACTGGTTAAGATAAATAACTAGCATAAACACTAAGCGTAAGACAACACAAGAAAGCAAGAGGACACCTTGATCAAACAGCCCACCCTGTTCCAACATTTAATGGTAGCATTTCTTTGTTTTGACATTGCAAGAGTCTTCTATTACTAGAAAAAAGCTTTTTCCAGCAAACATCCTAGTGGAAGGAATATCCTATAACTTCCTGGGGGAGCTGAAGAACACTGCAAACCTAACAGACACAATCTTCATAAAATTTCCATCAGAGGCCATCAGACTCAGGCAAAAACATTTAATGCTGAAGACCACAAGAACCAGGGACTAAAAAGATGTACCAGACTACAAGAGCCATGTCCCTTGCAGACACGTCACAGGAGTGGGTGATCCACAATTTATCAGTATGGAAATGTTGTCAAAGGTTATGCCACAACAGGAAACAATGGGGGAGAAAAAAATAATTTAAATCATAAATAGCCAACATTGAACCAAATGTTGAGAGAGAGATTCCAACTTCAGGATTGGTCTCAAGATGTCCACATACCCAGCTCTAAATCAAAGCAAATGCTCTTAAGTGAATTACAATTGTTCAGGTAACTAGCAAGAATGTGGTAGAAGATACTAATACCTTAGAAAAGATTAAAAAATACTTGGCAGTTAGCATAGTAAAAATAAGCAAGGTACCAAGCTATGATTATACACAGTATCGACCTGTTCAATAATTTATTAGTCCTTATTGGGCAATGGTTAACTTATACTAATCATTTTATCAATATTTTTTTAATATGAAATGTGAATGAAAAAGTGCTAGTGGCAATACTGGATATGAGAATAACTTAGTTAACAGGCTGACAAAAAAAATCCCAGGATGATCTATAAAACAGGCAGTTGAACGTAAATTCCATGATGTAAGCCTATGAGTTTTCAATGCATTTGATTGGTCAGCAGGGTCAATTTTTTTTTTTTTTATTAAATAGAAAATGTTTGGAGAAGTATCACACCTAAAGAAAAAGTTCAGTGAAAAAAATAGATTACAGGAACATCTTCCTATGATTTAGAAACTAGTTACCAGTTTACAGTTTAGGAAGAAGCAGAACATGGGTCCAACAAACTAAACAAAGAAAATACATGACAGGATAAAGTAAGGTAATAGAGAGGTTGGAAACTGTGCTAAATTATGCGAGCTAGCCAAAAATAAAGATGAATAGGATGTTTAAAAGGACCAAAAAACCTAGGACATCATGTATTTGAAATTCAATACAGAAAAGGAATACTTACTTTCTCTGAAAGAAAAAAAAATTCTTAGTTTCACACATGTATAAGTAGCTACTCCAGTGAAAAATAAAGGAAAATCTAGAACACTGCAACAAAAAAAGGAAAGCAATTTGCACAGCTGTATGAAGGTATATTTCTCTTGACCACACACCTACATGAAAACTACTACAAGTTCCATTTATGGAATATCAACAATGAAATAGTAAATTTTGAAATTTTTACATTTCTTTACTTCTAACACTAACTTCATTATGATAAACTCTATCTTAAATAAAACACAGGAGATAAAGAAAGGGCACGGAACTTAGCAGTGGTACTGAAAAACTTACCCAGAAGTAGAAATAAGAAATTTTAACACTATTCTATTGAAAGAAGCGCCGACAAGAGTTAATGTAATGGGGAAAAGGATGGGTACAAACAGGCAGGTGACAGTGTTGTTACTGGCTTAGAGCAACTATTGCTCCTTTCCACTGAGCTCAAGGAAATGCAATCTTCACTCCCAATTTGTTCCCATACAGGTCCTGGGGTCTGTCCCACAGACACAAGTACGTGCAGCCACAGCATTCTGTTCTTCCCTCTCAACCAGCAACACTTCCCAATACCTGTGGTTCACTGATGTGATATATGACTGCTGACAATCTTAAATGCATAGTTTTTTATCAATCTTTGTAATTGCATTTTTGGATCAGTCTTTTATCAGCAAACAGGCTTCTTTCATGTACACCATCTTCTGAAATGCTTGAGCACACAGGGATTGACAGAAAGGATATGGATATCTGTCATGTAATTATTTTTTTAATCTATTACATAAACAGTATAACTGTTATCAAGATATTTATTGGTTATTGTTCAGAAAATACTATCTTTTAGTCTTCTACTATTATTTGAAATGATCCTCAAACTCACTAAGGTATCCTTATCCACAAAAATGTTGAGGAATTTCTGAATTAACATGATGCAAGGACCACAAGACCTGGGTCACAAACAATGTCTTTTGCTCCCAAAGCAAGCTTCTATTACTGTGGGCACAGATTCAAGCCTTGCCTTAACAGGCAAGAAATGATGAGTGAGTTAACAGCACAGAATTGCCATGCTGAAAGACAAGGGGAACTGTTCAGTGCAGGTGCAAAATTCCGGGGGCTCGAGGCACATAATGTCAGTTCTCATAAGTAATCATCTTCCAACACTGCTATTATTTCAGGTGCTCCACAGTATTTACATGGAAAACAGTTGTCATTATTTCATCATCTGGCCACTTCGGAGGACTCCGCAGGATTTAGATAATGCTTTTTAAAAATTGCATGGATTATTGAATTAAACCAAATTGATTTGTTGGCTTGAGAAAGGGGTGAGAAAAAGAGCCTTACTGCCATTACTCAGTAAGTTTGTTACAGATTGCTCACTAAACAAAAATTACAGGCTTTGTTTGCATGTTGTGTGACAAACTCGAAACTACAAGTGTTTACATGTGCTGCACGCATACACTTTGGGGTTTTAATAGCTGGTTGACAAGAGATTAAAGGCAGAAATATGGCATTTTATTAAAGCAAACATATCAGTATGCCTACCATGATAAAATGATCTAGTTTTCTTCAGACACAAAAGTTTCTGTTGAGTGATACCTTTGAAATTCCTTGAGGGCACCCTATTATTCACTTTCCTCAGCAGAGAGCAGCTGCAAATGGTCTCCAATTTTCAAAGAGTATTGCCTGGTCATTCTTTACTGTCAAAATGAAGAAGAGCATAAAAGTTAAGTCAATAAAGTAATATGAAATGCTTAATATAAAAATTCAAGAATGAATGATTAACCATTAAAAACTTACAGTAGCTATTTCAGCCAGGAAAAAAAATTAACATTTCCCTTGAAACCTATTAACACTCCTTGTAAACAATATTCTTTCTTGAAATATATGACCTTTCCTAATGCTCTCTATACACATGGCATTTTTCTTATATCCACTTTACCTTCACTGATATGCAGCTGAATTCCTCGGGAGAGGGTGTTTAGAGCCCCTTCCTCTGATGCACTGAAAAAAATGTACCCTTTGATTGCATTCCCCTTCACAAATACACCTAACTTTCAGCTTTAGATCTTGAAATCCTTTCCTCATCTGAGAGTCCCATGGCCTGCTGTGGCTGTCGACATGCCACCACCATTCGAGCCACAGCCAAGTGCTGAGCATAAAATTGCCCTCTCTCCTTTGAGCCCCTGGTAGCTACATGTATGTGCAGCAGGTGAAATGGTGCTTCCCTGCTGCATGCAGCTGGACAGGACATTTAAAAATCACCTAATTATCTCAGTTTCTGAGCCTTGGGTGGCTGCTTACACTGCTCGTGCAACCTTCTGCACAGGAAATATTATCCAGATTTTAGGAAAACAGAAATTGTCC
Source organism: Zonotrichia leucophrys gambelii (assembly GCF_028769735.1). NCBI lineage: Eukaryota > Metazoa > Chordata > Aves > Passeriformes > Passerellidae > Zonotrichia > Zonotrichia leucophrys. The sequence goes on from NC_088171.1 coordinate 66,879,769, forward strand.
CACTTCTGACCTTTCTTAGTACCAGCTTTTCCCTAAAAGTGCTGAATGTGTGAACTACGTATTGTGCAGGTGACCCTGAGGAAAAAAATCACATAGAAAATGCCTGTATTTTGCACCTGAGACTGACAGATGTATTGGTCTAAAACCATCAAAAGACAACCTTAGGAGTACACACAGGGTTAGAACCTGAGATTCCACTGGTTTCACAATGACAGCGCGGGCCAAAACAATGGCAAGGTAATTTGTATCTTGCTGGAAGCAATTACATCATTAGAAAGATTTTGTGACAAAAATTATTTAAACAGTGATGGAATTGGAAGGCGCACAGCAAAGGTGAGCGTCAATGCTGTGTGAAGTCACAGTATCAAGTCCCCAGTTGAAAAATATGTCAAAGGAAGGGGAGGGTGACACCCAGGGCTGGCTTCCTATGGCCCACTCAGAGTGCATAGGTAACTGCCACTGGGGCTACGACTTCTCCTTTAATTTCTCCTTCTCATTGGGATTTATGGGAGCAGCCCAACAGGCCAGCATTCTGTGCAAGACAGCACACCACAGTGACAGTGACTACAGCAGATCTCTGAATTTCATGTCTACTGCACTTTGCACGTAGTGCCTGGCACAGGAAAACACACTTGCAGATCACTTCAGTTAGACCACAACCAGATTTTTGGGGGAGGCAAAATCAGAGAAACACCAATCGGGAAAGTCAAGGTAACCATGGCTTGGAAAAATGAAACCCAAAACAATAAACAAATAATCAGTAATTTAAAATTAGGAAAATACTCTTTAAAAAAGCAGAGCAGAGCTCAACTCAGATAATGCAAAAGACACAGATATCCACTTGCAGTTCTAGCAATTCTAGGAGGACAAGTAATACAGATTATAGGGAGTTAATTATCTGCATCATTCAAGAGGATAACTTCATTCTGAATTTGGAAACAGGTGTGTAAATACAGATATAAATAAAAATACAGTCATATCCTATATTTCAGGGCCCATCAAGGCAGGGAGAACAGGGCTCTGAGCCCCTCCCTGGTCCAGTAGAAGGTCATGGCATGGGGGTATTGTAACTACGTTATCTTCCAATCCAAAACCTTCTGTAATTCTATGACTCTAAGATTTCTGGTTATCTGGGAAACTGAAATTCCCACTTCACTAGCTGCCTGTGCTAAAGACACAGAATCTGTGGGAAAAAAATACATAAAAATTTGGAAAATTGCTCGGAAACACAGAACTCTGCCTTTACTGCACAGACTGAACCCATACCAAAATAATCACAATTTACATATATCCATAAGGAACTTAAACAATTTCCCTGAAGTGCTGCTCAAATCTATCTCTGAATAAAAGAAAGAAACACCCACATTCTTCACTGTACAATTAAAGGTGTCAAAGGAATATCAGCTTACATCAGGTCTACAGAAGACAGTGAACTGAAGTGAACCCCACATTAACAGGCCTTGTTTCCTTGTTACAAACCTTAATGCAAACTGTTGGTAATTAGATGTTAAGTAGATCTTTCAAGGCAGCAATTTAGAAAACACAAAGCCACAAGCATCAGTGATGGATATTGCATTTGAAGTCACATTTAAAGTGAAGATGGTAAAACTTACATTGTAACTGGTGAATCCTTTGATCTAGTGCTGCAGCGTTCAGTGTTACAGCATTTACTCTAATAATCTTGGAAATACACACTTTTCCTGTACTCTGATTTCAAATAGAAATAGTGGAAACATCGTATAGTAAAAGCCTCAAAAGACTTTTCCACAAAGCTAGAAAAAAATTCAGTGAGGTGCTGAATTTAATATGAACATTTTAATCAAAGTAATCTTAATTTAAAGAAACAAAATATGGGATAGCTCAGACAGGCTTATACAAGCTTATTGAAAATCTTGTATTTCTGCTAAAGCTAACATACTTTGTTCAGTCCCACTGATATTTGTATCTTCTAGATTAAAAAATAAGCTTTAGTTTCTTCATTTTCCTGACAGAAATCTCAGTTTTCATGGTCTGACATCATTAAAGATTACCACTCCCTCCAAAGAATTATTAAAACCACATTGTTTAGACCCTTATTGCTGGTTGCCATGAAAAAGTTTTTTAAATAAAGTTCTTTATCAACTGACCTTAGTGAAAACCGCCATGACTGGTCATAGGCTACCCAATCATTCCAGATTTCTTGTCGCAGTAAGAAATTAAACTCACCTGTGCAGTAGGCATCCAGTTAGAGTAAATGAGAGTGGATCATACATATAGTAAAAGAGTGAGCAGCTCAGACATATTTATTGTTTGAATTTCACAAAATTTAGCAAAGCTTTAAAGTGGGACCTCATTGAAACCACGCAGACAGGCACTTGCAAGGGAAGAAGACTCAAAAGTAAGACACAGGATGTTGCAGGCAGTAAATAGACAAAAAAACTCTAATAAAAAGCAAGACAGAATTAGAAGTGGTATGTGGTAATAATGAGTTCCATATAGTCTCAAAATGGAATGGAATAAGTATTAGAAAAATGCTAATGAAGTCCTTTGAAAGCTTAAAGACAAACCAGAGACTGAGGATCAGATACAGCTGAATAAAAATAGATGTGGATGGTGCAGAGCTGTATATTTGAGCTCACTGTTCAAGGAGTCTCTTATACAGATAGTGGCCATCTAGTCATGAAATAGCAGCACAATTACAGAAAACACATCTTGCCATGGTTCTTACTATAATTTATTTTCCTTTTACAATATGGTAGAAGTGCCAGCATACTGTGTGTACCCAAAAGTTGCTTTCATACCTTCATTTATCTGCTTGAAGATGTGCTAAACATCATCCACACCGAAAAAAATCTAAGACCAGAAGCTGACATTATTCAACCTTTTCTGGAAACTTCTAACTCAGACTTCCTTCTCCCAGAAGAAATGTATTGGTCAGGCATAAGTAGTCAGCATCATTGTGTTTGTTTCTTTATTTGATTTAAATGCATGGGTTTTTTCTATATGAAGCTTCTGTGAGTTCTAGCTAAAAACTAAATTACATCCCTTAAAATATATTATTGGCATCTAATTTGTGCTCATGAATTAAATTCCTACAGGTAGTTTTCCTTATAAAGGAACATTATAGAAATAGAAGAAAATGTTAAAGGTGTGCCATGGCATATTTTATATGATTTCCTGTGATAAGCAGCAGAAACCCTCTATACTTGAATTATGTTCCACAGGCCATGTTCATCAGTGAAAACAGCAATCCTAATTTGACTGCTGTCTAAACCAAAGTGGAATTGTCATAGAACAATTCAGAGCATTTATTATTAATAATAACATTATTATTATTATTAGGCATTTACTGACAGAAAAATACACTCCCCAGTTCACTCTCTCTGTAGTTATTGTTGTTTGGCTAGTAGCCACCACCAAGTGTGGTGAGAGTAGGAACAGCTCCAGCACATTTGGGCATTCTACTTTACTCTTTTTGATGACACACCTTGATATTGCTTTGCCTCATAAACACGTACCACTGGGTGTAATTCTGAAAGCCCCAAATCTCAGAACACTGAATGAACTTTTCTCAGTTTTAAACCAGACTCATGAAGTTAGAGGATATGGTCTGACGCATGAATTCAGCAGGGGCAGCACCAGCAGGGGCATTGCGCTGCAGTAGATGCTACAGGTCAAGGCAGCCCTGCATAACTAAAAGCAGAAGTTTCCATTAAAATTTTTTAGGATCCCAGTAAAATTTTCCTAAAACATTCTTGTAGTTGAGACAGTACAGTTCGATCTTGATGAGTGCCATTTTAGCTTGTCTTCTTCCATGCATTCACTTATGATTTATATGCTTTGCCTCTGCAATGAATTATGGGGCCCAGTCCAGGAGGAACAGGGTTGTACTCAATGGAATGCCAGAGTTCTAACATACACTTGAGATGAGAAGCAAGTCTCTAAGGCACAGAACACACCAGGTCCTGAATCACACTAACCTTAAGCACAGCCTGTTGCTCTCCATTTTTATTGTACCTCCCCACCACAGCAAAAGCAGTCATAATGTGAGAGAGCTTCTACAAAATGAAATAAACTCAGGAGAAGGTACAATTCTACATGCTGAGGTATTATTCTAAGCTTTCTTCAGCCAGCCTCATAAATCATAGGATAAAATCCTTCTTTTTCATGAATATTCAGTTCACAGCCTTTTACAGAAAATCATTGAGAGCCGTCCTGATGGAGGGTGACATCTTGATCTCACATTGACACATTACATTGCTTCCCATCTTCTCAAATCATAAATGAAAAGAGTGACTGCATTCCACAGTCTCTGAATTCTTTCAAGACAGCTCAGCAATCTACGACTGAAAGGTAGGATAAATTATTACAGGAGACTTCTCAGCATGGCTGTTCTAAATCAAATGCTGTCAAATAATTTTTAACTTTCTTTGATCTGCACTCAATCTCTGTGTTCTTTGCTGACCTATAGCACAGACTCTCCTTGACTTCCATTCCTCTCCTTTTCAGTGTCTCTGCTCATAAACTTTTATTTTCCCTTTTTTATCATGTACCTGTAGAAATATATATAAAAAAGACCCTAGATCCAATGGCTTAGTGACTTTTATTTTATAGTTGCTTGAAAAAAAAAAAAACACCAGCCTAGTAAGTATGGTAGGAATCTAAAAAGAAATGAGAAAAAGACAGGAAGTTAAATAATCTTGCAAGAAGGAAAAATATGATGTTTTGGGCTGAGAAAGTATTCTCCCTAAGGTGTTTTATGGTTATAGGAGGCACATCACACAAACTCTGTGTCTGCTGGCTCCTACAATATATTTTATAGGAGTAATGACTATAACTTAAAAAGCTGGACAGAGAAGAAACTTGGGCAGGAAGGAAAATAAATTTAAAAAAGGAATAGGAATATTAATGAAGAGAAGTAAATGAGAGCAAAACCATAGAGACACAGAGTAGGACAAAATGAAAAGGAAACAACATGGCTCGAGAAATAGCATAGTAAAATTAAACAGATGAATCCACAGTAAATGCTGACATCATTGATGGTGGTTGCTACTGAAATGGTGCCTGGAGACTGCAGTGCAGGGTCTCGTTGCATTACACACTGCATTGCATTGTATGAACAAACTCCAGACACAAAAGGCACTCACCTGTCTTGCCAGGGTGTAATAGATGAAGATGTGCACAGCGATAAAGAGAGAGGACACAAGGTAACAGTAGGCCAAGGCACCATGAGTCTGAAATGTCACACTCTTCTGCTTACTTTGAGGAGAAATATGGAGCCTAGTTCATATGACCTGAACAGAACTACTATTCAGCTTTGCACTCTTTATACCTGAGCACTTTCAAACAAAGTCCAAGATCTGGAGAAAACAAATGTATTTCATTCCCTTACTGGCTCTTAAACACCTCTTTTGCAACACCTGGGTTTTCAAGTGCTTCCTCTGTGGTAGCAGAGCACAGTAACTGATATGCAGTGATTCTTGATTTACTGAAGATGTGACAATTTATTGGTTTGGGACATTGCCCATGCACCAATCCTCAGAAAGCGCAATGCAAAACACCAGAATTGGTTCTCTGTTTTGCACTACAGCAGGTAGAAGATACAAACAAGAATTTGTCCAACCTCTTTAAAAGTCTCCACTGGCAAAGACTGCATAACCTGTCATTCCAGGGATTAGCTTAGTTACAGCTAGAAGTCCTTCCTAATGTCAGTCATTTTTGTTGATAAATGAACAAACTGTTTCCTGTCATGACTTTGCTGGACCTGGAGATGAGTCCTTGATACATAAGAAAACTGCTTTCTGTCTCTGCAAATTTCTTTTTATGGAAAGCAAGAGAAACACCATTTTAAAAAGGTTTTACTTGGTGAGTTCTACACCATGATCCTTTTATTTTGTGCTCTACCTGTTAGCCTTCTTTTGAACACTCCACAGCCTGTCCATATTTATTCCTAAAATGTAATTCCCAGAACTTAGACAAAGCTATTCCAATTGAACAGCAAAGATGAAACAGGTATCAGACCTTATATTCAGTCATATTAAAGTGTCTTATAGAAGTTCAGGCTTGATACCAAACACAGATATGAACTATCCTAATTAAATTCTGTTTAAATGCCAACTCAACTACAGAGCTTCCTCAACAACACCTCACCCTGCTATTGAAATCATGTTCCAAACTCTCATTCCTCACTGCTCTTAATACCAATTTATGGTGAAGTTACAGGGAATTTGCAGGACAGACAGAGATGGCAAGTCTAATTCCTTTTTAACAAACAATCATATATGAGAGCCATGAAGAAGGGGGAATAGCTGCTATTTTACATTAAAGAGGGTGGCTGGATGCAGATACACCCTAATAGTTTGATTGAAAAGTTACTAAAAAGGACAGAATTTGGCAGTTGGGTTGTTTTCAATGGCCAAGTGCATAACAGAGTCTCAAAGAGACCTGGATTACATCAGCTATGAGCACATACTGTGAACTGTACCTCTAAGAACTGCTCAGACCCTTTTGTTGTATGAACAAGCATCCTGAGACTCCAGTCAGCAAAGAACACAGAAATCTGTAGGAAGGGTTTTCATAGTCCAGACTTACTTCCTTTCACAGTTTTCATTCCTTGCCCCAGGAAAGTTACAGCTACTGTTAAAGCAATGAAGACACCATTGTTCAGCTTTGCACTGTTTAAACCTGTGCAGCTACTGGAGTTCATACTTTGTTTTCCATATTTCTCCTCTTATGCATTCAAATTCAAATTGACAAATGCCTTTGTATATAATTTTAAACCCTCCCCATCTCTAATGCATCAGTATCTTGTTACATTGCCTTTGATTTCATTGTTTGCAATGCTAGTATCAGCAGCATGGAATTGCCAAGGCACTAAGCAGCCCAATTTTTCTTTAATTTCTCAGAAAATTGACAGCTTTATGAACTGTCTCTTTACCTATGCCCCATAAACATGTCAGGCTGTGGAAAACCATTCTAATTAAATCCCGAGGGATTGCAATGGAAGATTATAGCTTCTTGGCAGGTTATTAAAAAACAGTTGTTCATATATACACAAATATCTGTACTGGAAGCTAGCATTTGACAGAACAGCCAAGGAATTAACCCCACTGGCAACTCCAAATAACACTCACCAAAAAAGCCCAAAACAACAACAAAAACAAGAACCACCACCAAAAAAAGCAACAAACCACCAAAAACTAAAACCAACAATAAGCCATAAGCCATCAGCAAAAGAACCCAAGCAACCAAAAAAGCCAAGGAAAAACAAGCAAATTTTTAAAAATGGGAGTGGGCAGGGACAAATGAGGGAGGTTTCCTTGTACTTGATTCCTTTCCAAAAGCTGCAAATTCACACTGTCATCTGGAATCATCACCTTTTATCCTTGGTTATGAGCACCTGATAAAAAAGAAAGCAGAAAAATTCCTGTAGGGTCCATAGAAATGGCCTTGCTAGCTGCATAGCCTTGTAGTAAGTATATTAGAGTAGATGGATAACGTGAAATATTTGATTCAGCATAATACTCCTTCTGTCCGCTCTGAACATCCCAGGGAACACATCAGAACTTCTGATGGGAAAATGTTTATTAGAGGTCAGCATGCGTCCTTCCCAACAACCTCCTCAAAAAACCTTGCCTTTGAGAGAGGCATTTGTTGCCCTGCTCTTGCACCTGAAGAAAGTTGTCCAGCCTCTCATCTCAGCAACAGATATTCAGGACTTAGATACTGAGGAATTCCTGGAAGACTATAGAGCGATTTGATTTTGTCACCTGTGCCTGACTTTTCACAAATGATCAGTTTGCATTGTGAAGGCAACTTCCAAAATGCTGTTTTGTTGAGGGCCTCTTGAGCTGCAGTCACAACAGGCAACTTTCATCTCTCCTCTAGGGCTTGCCATCCTCAGGGAGAACAGCCTTGTTACCAGAGAGGAGGAGAGGAAAGGGAACAAATTAAATGCTATTGCACCAAATGTTCTTGCTATGAAGAAACAGGTACAGCATCACTGAGCCAGCTGTGTAAAGGGTTTTGCAAATATCTGGACTTCTGAGGAGCTATAGATGATTTTAGTATTTATTTTTCTGAAAATGTTCTGGTGTCACCAAATATAATCTGCCATGCAAATGTTTAGTACATCACTACTTAGATTTGCTGGTGTTCCACATTTAAGAGAATAGAATTTCAATCAACATAAAGCATGGGAAACATCCAAGACTTAAAATCTTAAAAGACTGATGCACAAAGATGCACTGATTTCATGGTCTGAGATGACAGAGAATCACACTTACAGGACTTCAAGTTTTTATCTGAAGAAAACTACATTAGTTGCACTTTACATAAATGGAGCTTTAAAAAAATACCTGCTACTCTGGCAATACGTGTGTGAAACACCACGAAAGCTCTGTATCAAACTGAAAACAAGATTAATAAAGAACAAACACAGAGGTACCTGACTATAGCACCAGACTGACTCAAGTCCACAACTTCAGAATTAAATATATCTAGTGTCATCTCTTGTGTGCACTGATAAACTGAAAATGATGCTCTAGCATTGGTTACCCAAAAATCCCATTCCTACCAAGGAGAGTGAGGAATCAACTAAAGATAAGAATTAAATGGTATATTTTAGAAGTACATTGGACCTGACAGACGATTTCCCCCCTGCCAATTCCTTGATTTATTTGGTCATATAAAATACATAAGATATACCACACCTTGTCTATTACTTGGCTAGGAAATGATTAGGTGGTTTTAAAAAATACACTAAACCTTTTCCAATGTTCACACAGTGCATTAAAGGTCTGAGATGACTACTGGCTACCTTCCTGCCTTATGTGCCATTAGTTCTGCTTCTAGAAGGGAATACATTAATGGATAATGACAAGTAGAATAAACATTGGAATTTGAACCCTGATAAGGTATTTTCTTTTTGGATAGGGGAATTTATATTCTAAATCACTTAACAGCTTTCAACAAAGTGCCAATCTTGGTCTGATTTAAAAAGAGGATTACTTTCTTACTCTTACCGGAAAAATATTACAGATCATATTTTTGGCTGTGAGCAAGGACACTTTCAATGTGATAGGGACATGTTCCTCCACAAATTAATACATTTAATTTTGAAAGTTATTCTGTCAGCCTACAGGTTTTATTCATGGTTTGGTTTGTGCCATTCTCAGAAACTTCCATATTAAAAATGCACTAATCAAACTATTTGAAGAGAGAAAAACCAAGACAGAAACCATGCTTCTTCTTCATTAAAAAAAAACCAAAAAAAACAAACAAAAAACCCACAAACAAACAACAACAAAAAAACCAACCTAATTTAGCTTTCTACTGACACAAGTCCATTTTATTCAAGATCAAATGAAGTTTGTAAATGTTCAGATAAATCGTTTAATTTTTAGGCTACTCACACTTAAGTGGTAAAAGTCTATTGCGACAGCAAAACTGTGGAAACCTATAGCTGAAGAAAAAAACTGGGAGGTGGGCAGGTGCTAGAAAAGGATCATGGGTACATTAAGTCCCATAGTAAGGAATTCACAGATGAAAACTCAAGGGAGGAAGTACCACTTAGAAAGGTAAGTTCTCACCCCTCCCTACCTGAAACAATGCCAGGATTACACACCTGAACCTCCTTTATCCTCATATAGCATCTCAGGTCTTTTTTCCTTTGAACAAATCAGCCACTGATTCACGGCATAGAATATGATTTTACTTGGAAGGCACCTAATTTATATCTTCACATACTATCACAAAAGAAGATTGCAGTCTTCTGAGAAAAATAATGGGAAACAGTACAACAAAAATATCCAGTATTACCTAATTTCTTATTTTATACTTGCAAATTCAAAAGGGGTGGAATATTTGAATTTGGAGTCACTGCACATAACAACTAACAAATAAGGCACTGACTGTATCTACTGCATGGCCCCTTCTTTTTCAGGTGAGAAAAAAATTTCTTCAAAATAATGAAGCCACTTCTATCTGAGTTCTATAAAAACACCCATCTTTTTCCGAAACTTAGTGCTAACTGGGATGAATCTGGCTTCCTTGCTTTCTAATAGCTGGGTTTTGGTCACTGGAAGGGGGCATAGGGTGGAGAAAGTGATTTTGATTTATGTACCTGCAATCATAGGATGGAGGAAAAAAAATCTTCAACCACAATCCCCAGTTCTCAAAATGAATCATTTGCTATTTGTTATAGTTGAGTGGAGACTGATTTACCAAAGTATTTAAAAAAAAAAAAAAAACTTTTCAGAAAAATGTTAACAAAAAATGCATGTTAAACTAATTTTCTTGCTCTCCACTACAGTAAAGAAAAAAAATTGGGAAGACATAAGATTAAGTATTAAATAATTCAGAATTCTGCCATGTTGTATATCCAAGAATTGCCCAATCCCAGTGAAAGCCTAATGTTTAAGAATTAAGTCAGGACTTTTATGGAAACAACAAGGCAAGAGAGTGGCATGAAACCTTGAGCAGCCTCCTGCTCTAATTTGTAAAAAAATACAGACTTCTTGCATAATAAATTGTACCTCCATCACCTGGTTGTCAGTGTGCCTCTCACACCAATATTAACAGGAAAGTACAATTTAAGAAGGAGACAAAGAGTTTGAAGCACAGAAGTGATCCTTAGTTTTACCAAAGTTGAATGCAGCACCAGAGATAAAGTCGGAATTACTTTAGACTTTTTTTGGCAGTAACACATTTATAATAAGTACTAATATTAATTAATAATTATGATTGGTTCTCTGGAAGCTCTAAAATCAGGTTCAACATTTCCTAAAGAGCAGTGGTGACTGAACCTCTCCACATTCAATGAAGAAGGCTAAGGAACTTAAGTTAGCCTTTGCCAGAGGCTAGGAGTGTGAACATGAACAGTTCTTTTCCCTCTTTAATATTCATTTATACAAGTCAAATTCTGATCCCATTTATAATAACATAAATCTGGAATGACTCCCTTGCAGTCACTGGAGTGAGTTCAGATTTACTGCAGACTCTGTAAATAAGAACAGAATTTAGCCCATACACATTTAATTATCTTGTCTAACAGATTATATCTCTTGATGAAAGAAAAAAAAAAAAACACAACCAAACTGCCTCAGACTTGGGAATGAGCAATAAAAAAGGTAGCACTGAGCAGCTCCTGCACTAGCAGGAAGGTCCCCAGTAAAGGTAGGTAAGTACAACCTAAGGGACAAACCTATTTCTTTATGTTTTTCTGGAGATCTTAAATTCTGTCAAAAGTATATTCAGCTCTGATAAATCGTAAATATACTGTAGACTTGCTCCATTTCCTAGGTGTGTTGCTGATTGTTAGTAATTTACACTCAAGATATAGCAACGATTTGCCATTGGCTTGGGGGAAATTGTTTTGCTGCCTATGATTTATAGCTATGATTTGCCTAAGAGTTTTATGAGGCAGTTTTTCCTGAATATGCCCTCAGTGAAAGGCCCCCAAACCGAGGCAGCTTACAGAGACCCTCAGACAGTATCTTATTTCTCCTTCACCCAAATAACAGGAGACTGCTCAAATTTTGTATTACTTTCACCCTTCTTTTCCTCTTGCTCAAAAAAAAAAAAAATAAAGCACACCATGAGGCAAGGCAATATTGACACTATATTGACTGAATGCCAGGTTTTCATGGATTTCATGATATGTAGCACATGTCTGTCTTGGCATGATGTATCACAGCATTCTCTGTGACAGTGACATATCAGTCAATCCGGGCAAGGTATAATCCTTGATATCACTCTGGTACAAGGGATACCTGGCTACATCTGCTTCTCGTGGGAAGGCACAAAGACCTTACAGAGCAGGAAGGTCTGATGATGGGGGAAAAGTGCCAAAATCTCATTTCTGAATACTTGAAGCACCTGTTTAGAAGGGTCCATTTACTTTGTCAGAAATAAGCCCAAGAGGGTGTTCTGTGGTCTGTTACTGCTGAGTTACCTGACTAGGGAATAACATATCTCATCTGATATGTTTTGAACCTAACTCACAGGAGAGGTACAAACAGCTCTCAGTATTATGTTCATTTTCTGTAAACTACTTCACTTTCTTTTTTTCTTTGTCACATATTTTCCCCAACAGTAATAATCAGTTTTTGAAAATATATATGGCCAAAACACTATCTAGATATTCACAGATGTTCTATGTTTTATTTAATTAGCAGATTCCCTTATGGTATTGATTACTTTTTATTGCTGCTGCATTAGAACTTCTGAAATAATGGGATTCCATTATTGTGCTGGAACTTGGAAAACACAGAACAGACTAATTTATTATAGCCTAAATGTAGTTACGTGTTAAACTTCCCAAGGTCAGCACCAGAAATGCTGAATGACCTGAATGATCCAGCAGGGAAGGAAGCATTTGCCTAACTCAGGCAGCCTCAGGAGAGAAGTTCACAAGTTGGACCATGCACCACCCTACATGGACTATTCAGCACCTTCCCAGAGTTCTGATTTAGTTTCTGCTTGAAGCTCAGATTTCAGGTTTAAACAGAAGGAATGTTGTTTTATATATTAAAGACAAATTTCTATAACTTCAACACTACCCAGTCTTTGATCACATATCATTTCCTTAAACTTGTAAATATAAAAAACTTTGCAGGCTTAAAATACCAACTCTCCTCTTACTTCTGAGATAACAGAGACATTGTGAACAGTGGCTAAAGCTCATTTTTCCACTTTGATCTCAGTAGCTGAACATCTCATTAGTCTTGGCGAGCAAAGCTGCATGGAAGCTTGGTGTCCAGAAGGCCACTGGACACTCGTTTAGTTGCTGTGCAGTAAAATTATTTGCTTTTATTTACTTATTGCCATGAAGTCTAAGGGAAAGTAGACATCTAACATTAGGCAGTAATGCAATTTGTACTCTGCAAAACCAAAACAAACAAACACAAAAATCTCTTCTCATGACCATAGAAAAAACAGGAAAATGGAACATTCTGCACTGGTCCCGCAGAGCCATAGCTCAGGCCCACATTGCAAATACTGACTTTTCCTTTCACAGCTTTGGCAAAGTACACCACAGCAAGCTGCTGCACTTGCTCAGCTGAGGATGGGCAGACAGTAAAAAAGGTAATTGTGGTATCTTTCAGAAGAATATTAGGGTGTAGACATAAAAGCATCAAAGCAGGTTAGATTTAGGAATACTTGTGAATACCAAAGTTGTCTGCTAGAGATGAATGCAAGAGAAGGATGAATTTATGCTGAGACTTCATATAGGTTCAGAAATTTGGCTTCTTATATATTTGTGTGTCACTCACTTGACTAAGTCCTATTTATATTTATTTACCCGTTTAAGGAACTACCCTTTTTCCTTAGAGGAAGTACTATGTCATTTGAAAGTAAGAATTTATTTTTCATCATGCCATCTCAATATTATAAAATGTATACTACCAATTATAACTTCACACTGTTTCTATAAATATTTGCATAACTGACAGATCAAGTGCAAACAAAGGGCTGTTGGGCCCATCAAGGTACAAAGTGCCACCTGCCTGGGTTAATCCTCATGCTTATAGCCACAAATAAAATGAGATGAGAGTATGTCCCAATAAATATTGATGCTATCAGCTCTGAATAGCAATTATATATATTCCTCTTTAAATAATTTATAATCAGTGGTAAACCACAAGTCACCTCCAGCTACCATCCATAAAGTACAGTTTTCTACACTCGGTATGCAACAAATTCATTTTGAAGCATGTCTGAACTTTTTTGTCATGAGCATCAGACTGAATGCCTGTAATAAAAATGACAGGTAAATAAGAATAAATGGTTTAACGTTAGCAAGAAATAGGGCTCTGCTGTTTCACCTCTGATGACAGAATCACAAGTTTAGCTCTCCCCTGAAGTTAAATGCAATGTTCTCCCACATCAAACCTTTAGCGCCTCTTTTTTTTTCCAAGATTGCAGCAGCCCAAATGTAATTTGAGCGAATTCACGAAACGCACTTTGTAAACAGATATTTATTGCCTGCAAGATAAATAGTCAAAATACATCAGATTTATTGATGCCTTGGGAATGTGGTATTATGGCAGTTTAGAAAGGAACCGTGAGCAAAATCACTGCAGGAACTGACTGTGGATCAGTCTGTGCAGAGAGAGGGAAAAACAGCACCACAGGAAACATACAGGAGACAAAATGTTTAGGATAACATGACTAAACCAAAGGTACTGCAGCTTTTGTAGCAAACATGTTCAACAGAAACACCTACATCAAATGCCTAGAATTTATTTAAACAAAAAGTATTTTATACATTAAGGGAGAAATAAAGAGGAGGGAAATAATCCATTCTGCTTGTGCACTTTGGCAGGGTAAGTAGTAAGATATTTATCTTTCAGCAGGTGAGATTTAGAAAACAGTGAAAACTTTCTAATAGTAGGAACAGTTAAGCCTTAAAATAGACTGCTTAGAGTGATTGTGGAATCTGCAGTTGGAGGTTTTCATTGGGATGTTAGACAAATATCTGTCAAAACCAATACAGATAAACTTGATTCTACTACTTGATACTTCTCAGATTTATTTCCCATTATTCTATGAAACATTTGCAAACTGCTTTTTTAAAATCACCATTAGAATTGTATTTTACATTTAAAATAACATATGAAAACTCTAATGCTGCAGAATGAAAACAACTTGGATTTCACTAATTTTATTTTTTAGATTTTTAATTGCCTCTAAGACCACACAAGAAGTAGTACTCTTATTGATTAACTACATTACACTGAAATGCAGAAAGCTCTGACCTGTCTGTTGTGAAGTAGACAGCTTATGGTGTCCTAATACCACAGGGTCCATACAATGACCAAGAATTTTGGATATTAAGAGGTCCGCAACACTCCTAGCAGTGAAGCAGTGAAGGAGAGATATGCTGCTGTGTGAGTTCAATCTCGTCACTGACAGAAGATTTAGAAGAGAATTTAGAAGAGAATGTGGGCTATGTTTTGCCCATATTTATTTATTTATAGAGATATACATTGTAAACATGGGCAAAAAACACACTGTAACAACACTGCAGAAATTCCTATCCACTCACCTCACTTATACCTAACATCAGGAACTGTCCTCTCCCTGACCTGTCCAGTCCATATAAAAGCTTGCCTCAGATTTCCTTGATTCTTTCAATCTACCATACTGCATTCAGCATGTAAGTATACACTTATGTTGTTCATTTGTCGATTATTTTACTTTTAAAATATGGTTTAAACAGTGGTCCACATAAGGTAATGTCCTTAAGAATATTATTTACAAATGTTCACTTCAAACTAGATGTGTGCTCTTTATTCCCAGGTTGCAAAGACCTCTTATTTCAACAAGCACCCCAATAAACATTTATCTAGGTCCCATGGGTGTTTATTACACCAGTTGCCAGTGCTTCTGAAAATGACTAAGGTTTTGCAATAGCAATATTCTATAACCCATTCTAATTTTTTTAATGAGTTTCCTAGAGCGTGGTGTCTCCTTTTGTAAATGGTAGAAGGATTAGGTATATTTTGTATCTTATGGAGCATCAACTAAACCTCAACAATCCTTACCAGTTCTATGCAAGTCCCCTTCACGTGAGCCAACAAACATGATGTGGAAGAAGCATCTCAACAGCACAACTGAGCCAGTGTGAACCAGGGCTGATTGCTATAATTATTGCAAAACCTGTTCCTACCCTGCTCACCACTAAGCTATGTGTCTTGTTAAAGCTGTGTGTCTTTTTACCAGTTATTCCTTTATCTGAAATTTTTACACAACAGTAAGAGGCAGAAAACTCTCAAGTTGCATTTTGGAAGTACACTCTACATACAAATGAAATTTGTGATGAAGAGAGGAGTCAGTTCAGTACAAACAATACTGAGCTGTTGTTTACTGCACAAAACAGGGAGATGTGAAGGGAGCACACACAGCCTAACTTTGGGCAGCACAGTCAGGCCAGTTATGAGCAGAGAGAAATAATTCACTTCATAGGACCACAAGCAGTTTCCTGCCCAAGGTGCTTTGAACTGTCCTCTGGGGTAATACATCTTTTTCTACCAATTTGAGAGGAACCCAGAGCTAATTAACTAATGGCTTCCTACCTCAGTACGTCATATAATGGGTCTAATTTTCATTCAGATCTTTGCAGCAGGTTAGAGATTAAAAGTTATCAACAGCCACAGCTTCCTAGAAGACATTTTCATTCTTCTTTTTCTTTGTTTCTCTTTCTTTTGCTTGACTCTGAAAATCATTTCCACTCTTGTAACACCTGATGTGTGCAGGCTCCCCAGGACAGACAAATCCATGTGTAAGCAGACTGTTTGTTTTAAATGAGAAAAAAACTTTTTTGAGTCATTCCTCATAAACCAAACAGATGACATTAAAGGAAACAGTGGATAATCTCTGTTGGTTTAAAAAGGGTAATGAACAAGTGCCAAAAAGATTTTCACTGATAATACAAACTGATTTGAAACAGGCTGACTGCACTCTGGCCTGCAGTGGTAGACTGGTTGGTGTTCACTGCAGTATACCTAATTTATGGACCATCTCCTAATGACTAGAATCTGCTTTTCACGGGAAATATATCTAGCCTACTTTATATCTATATATGCCTAAGAATCCTTTAAAAAGATGCAATTCACAGAGGCTTGTATCCACAGGGGTGGCTTAGAGAGCTCCCCCAAAGTTTTCTGCAGCTCAGGACTGTCAGATCTCACCCTGCTCAGGCAATCTCTGCAGCCCTTCAGCATTGCCTCACCAACAGTCCTTCCTGTGCACCTGGAAGGGGCTTTCCACCTGTGAGCAAAAGCTGACTCACATCATTCAGCTTTCCACAGCCAGCCTGACAAGCTCCCCAGAGCTGGAGCTTGGAGATTCAGAGCAGCAGTACAGCTTTTGTGTAATCAAACCAAAAGACAGGCAGTGTAAGGATACCCCTACAATGCTCTGCAGTCCAGGTGATCCAACCCACCAGGAAACGGGGATTTGTAAGTGATTTTTTTAAGAGTTTTTATTTTAGTTTAAAATGAGCAAACAAAACTAAGAGTCTGCAAATCCAGTGGGGGAAAACAATAATCTTGCGACACAGCCAGTCCAGCTTGAAACTGATCTCCCACTGTCGTTTGGGTTTGAGTGTTTCGGGATTTTTTAAGGACTCAAGACTCAACCCTCAACCTCCCCCTAGCCTGTCCCTTGGCTAGCCAGAACAACTGCCGAGGAACTCCAATACAGGAAAAAATCCCCGTGTGCATAAGGAATCCCTTCACAGACAAAATTTGGGAGATGGATTTCTTCATTTAAGGGAAGCCAAGACATAAATTTAATTTTTTAAATTATTTCTAGTTTCACAATGTTGTTTTAAGACCCTTTTGTTTGTTTCAGTATCAGTCACCTTGAGGTGGAACCAGAACAGGATGCTGAAATGTCAAATGTCTGAAAAAAAACCTGTTCTTGTGGTTCTCCTGACCACACCAAATGCAAAGAGCACAAAGAGCTCATTTTCTTAAGTCTCCCAAACCCATTTCCACCCCAAAGAGCCACAGAAAAGCCTCAGATAAACATCCAGATCTTTGATTGTTTATGCAAACTGAACACTTCACAGGTTTTTGGAGACTAGCCCATCACTAAAAGGAATAAGAAAAGCTTTCCATACCCAGAATCCAAGAGCTTTTGTCTCCTTCACGGCCATGATCAAATACAGGTGTTTTTTCCTCTTATTTTCAGATTTCATCCAGCAGACAGAAAAACAGGCAAGCACACTGTATGATTCAGGTAAGCTTTCTTATTAGAATTTACAGATTACCATAAACAAAACCAAATTATCAGTGCAGGCCAAACAAGTCACACAAAGAGCCCAATGCTATAGGTCAAATTCCATTCCTGCAACAATTTTACCCAAAACAGATGTATAACTAACCTTACAAAAACATGTGAGTCCCTATTTTGGCTGCTGGTTAAGAACCTCCTGTGCAGTCTATTCCTGTCAAGGGCAGAGGTAAAATACTCCAGACAAAAAAAAAAGTGACCCTCAGAAGCATACATGCAAAACTTATTGAATGACTAATTCTCTAAGTACACATGGACAGTGAACAATATTGATTTTAGGGATATTCAGTATTTTAAACTAATTGGCTTTCCTCTAGCGCAGCTCCCCATCCCCACTAGCCTTAAATGGAGAATGATGCAAAGATTCAAGCCCAGGATTATTTTTCCACAATGCACTAGACTTTCTAGATGACTCTCAAATACTCTCAAATCATGCACATCACTCAGAACACAGCAAAAGACACTTTAAAATTCTGATTCCTGCAAAAGCTACTCAGTATAAACCTGACATTTCAAAAACTATAAACTGGGAAGAACTATAATAGGTAAAACTAAAAAAACCAAACAAACGAACAAAGAAAAAAACAAAACAAAACAAGCGTGTGACTGAGTCTGTTAATGTTTTTATACCTGCACAAATAATGTTACTGTTTTATACCTCCACAAACACATTCCCCATGGAAAGCGAAGACAGCTATTAACAGGAAATAGAAGGAGTGCAATGTACCACATGGATGCCTGTTAGCAAAGGTGCCAGATCTTGTCTCTTTCAGAAACTTATAGGGAGAAAATCCTACATCACAACTAAGACTTCTGTTTATCTCAATATTAGATAACCTGGAGTTAAGGGCTAATGTGGCTTTTAGGCAAACCAAGTTGAAAGGCAGTTGTCCCAGCTCAATATGTATTGAACTGGAGAATAAAGATCACTGAAGCACGAAAGGTATAGCATAGGACTAGCTATGAACCTAATTACTTGAGTAATTGAATGAGAATATGCCCCACCCTAATTACAAGCAATAATATTTTTTTAAGTAAACAAACTATAAGATGTCAATATATGATAATCAAAAATATGCAGCATAGCTCTTGGATTTTATGGGATCAATACATCTGCTTCTAGTGGCATTCTAAATTGCTTCCTTTGTATGGGCCGCTACATCATCCTTTAACAACCTCCACCTAGCCCCACTAAAGGAAAAAGAAAAGTGAATTGACTGGTGCTCATGAGTCACTCTGCCAGAGTGGCACTTGGAACCCTCCTGTCCTGCCAAGGTGTGGCTTTGCTGCAAATCCAGGTACACTCAGGTGTCCCATGACACAGACTCTTCCATGGGGTTCTGTGATCTCCCAGGAAAGATCTTGCATCACTTTTGTTAATGCTGACAGCGTAATTTCTGCTAAAGATCAGCTTTTCTTAGCTACAAATGAAATATTTTTTAAAGAAAACCTGCTTTTCCTCTGCTGGCTTTGTTCAAGGTCTGTAGCACACACAGAGCACCTTTACAGCCATGCAGCAAAACCACAGAGCTGAGACAAACCCTTGTCCAGAGCTTGGGCTGCCAGTTCAGACTGCTTTCCTTCCTTCTTCCTTCCCTCCTCATGGTTTTATGTTTACTTTATTTGTGAGTAAGGGGAGGGTTTAGCCGTGATTGGTCTGAATCTGCAAGGGTCAGAGGTTTCAGATCTCCTCCTGATCGATTTGTGCGTGCCAAGTTCCATAAGGGACAAAATGTTTTATGCTTTCTCCAAGTGGCGCAAAAGCACAAGCCCGGTTCTCTCGAGTAACAAAGATTGTTTCTGAGCAGCTTTTCCCGAGGCACCGAGTGATGTAAAGGATGATTGGCAGAGTGCGTGGCTCTGAATAAATTAATAGCACACATATGTTCTTTTATTTTTTTTCCTCTTTTCCTTTCCCCCCCTCTCCTCCGAGAGGTTTTCGGCCCTGCTTCAGAGCGTGCACTTGCCGAGCAGCACCTGCGTTTTGCTGGCTTTTTTCAGGAGACCTGGCGGGCTGGCACTCCCACGGCGAAGGGCTAGCTTAATAAACGCTTCTGAGGCAAAAATCCATTTTTTTGGGCTCGTTTCCGGCGCGGCGCCATCCGCACGCCCACACTGCCACCTGCCGGCACCGGCCGGGCACGGCCCGCTCCGCCCGCCAAAAAAACAAACAAACAAATTTAAAAAATAAAACAGGAAAGTGAAGTTACCCTTGAAAGGTGGAAAGTTTCGTAGTGGTGTCCCGAAAAGAGACAGCTGGCCCTGCACAGCTGCCGGGAGTTGTTTTTTGCTGAACGGTGAGGATTGCCCAGCCTGCTGAGGGCGTGCAGTGGAGCCGGCCCAGCGCCCCGCCTGTAGCCAGCCCTAAGAGCTCCCACAGGTCACACTGGCTTTAGCAAATAGACGGACGGCAAAGAATCATTCCCAGTTATTGCCAAACATGCTTGGAGACCGTATTGCTTTTTAAAGGCAATTATTGATCTGCAGTTGCACGGTGGCCGTCCATTTCATTCATCCCCTTCGTCACTGAGGGCTGTGTCACAAGTTCCCAGTTAAATGGAATTAGATGATTTGGGCAATTGCCAGTTCCACATGAGTTACTTTAACTCCTCTAATGCCACACTGCCCTTCCCATGCCATGACTTACTGATACTCCTGCAGAACCTACTGGATCCTAGGTCTGAGGTGAAGTAGAGGTGCCTTCTCAAACACCAGAGGTCCAGAGGTAATTGTACCTTAGCTCTGGATCTTGGAATAGTGATGAGCCAACCCATGAGCCAAACAAAAAAAAAAAAATTCAAAACCCAAACAAAAACAGAAAACAGAAGATCTCTCACCATCTCTTTGCCACAGTCACATTCAAGCCTTGTGCAAAGAATGGAAGAACCATAATTTACACTGATCACTTGAATTGTCACTGAAAGAAATAGCCATGGTTTGTAAAAAGTATTTCATTTTAAACGTGTTAAATGATCTTGCTTTTTGTGAGCATTTGTGTGAGGAAAGTTTCCTCCACGCAAGTGTTTACAGTAAACAAATTGGAGGCCCACTACTCCAGCTGGCAGGCAAAAAACCAGAATGGTATTCCTCAATGAGTTAAATTCTTTCTTTAAGGAAAAGGAAAAGTCTACCTTCCTTTTGGGACAAATACTACGGAATAGTACTACATTTCTGGCCAAACATTTTTAACAAAGGAACCAGTAAAAAAAACATACATCTTAATTATCCTGACAGATCCAGTAGACCTTCAAGGCTTACAAAATATACAACTCATTACATTTAAGATGTCAGGTGCAAAAACAGTATCAATACCATGTAATTCAGGTGGCCAATCATGCAGCCAAAGTATCTTAGCATTTCACAGGATGACAGCAGGGACAAATCAGATAATGATCCACAGGCTAAAATGTGCCTTATGTTTATAGTTGAAGCAGCACAATGGAAAAAAAGGAAGAAAGATAAACTAGATAAAATAACCCTTTACAAAAATCTTCCCAGAAAAAAAAATGGCAGGAAAAACATTCTAAACATTCTTCAACCAGCTTTAATTATGACTTTTGTGGCTGTTCCTATGTCAGAAAGCAATGCTGGGGGTTCTCCAAATGATTTGTATCCAGGTAAAACACTTCCATCAGTAAAACGCTCACTGACCTCAGCTTATCATCTCTAGTCACATGGACACTAGAACTAGCCATGCACAAAACAGATTGCCCTTTCTGTGTCAACTCCAGGTTCTTTAGGCTCTACCCTGCATTGAGCACCTCCAGAACTGGACTTTGAGGGTAGAAAGTTGAAGAAATTTCAATTCCAACTCATTCTGAAGATCTCTGTGATTCTATTAGAATCTCTGCAGCAGTCCACCCAGCCCAGCAGTTCAATAAGTTATAATTAAAAACAAAAACAAAACAAACACAAAAAAACACCCTATCTATGCCTTTTTTACTTGTCCTACTTGCTGAGTAGTAAGGCAGTTATCCACAGAGGTTCTGTCTGCACTCTCAAGTTTTGGAACTCCCGTGCAGTCACATCAAAGCAGCAGCCTTGGCTACAGCAGCTCATCTGACTGCTCACACATGGACTAAAGGGCTCACAGTTATTGCAGTAACATTTACTGCCCTCACAGCCATCACATACTCTGGAGGCAAGCAAGCAGAACAGATGAAATATCTTCTTGCTGTAATCACATGAACTGAAATCCCTTCAACGTCACAAAAGAAAAAGAAAAAAAGAAAAAGAGCTAAAAGCACAACTGAAAATTATTCAACACCACCATAACGGTTCAAAAATAAACTCTCTTCGAAAATTCTCACCGTAACTTCTGCTGGTTAAATCCATGGGAGTAGTCAATATTTCTTATTAGCTTTTAACATACTACTGTTCAATTTCATGAGCTAACATCTGTGATTCTGAACTACTGACAGAAATAACTAGGATACAAAAATAAGTAATTCCATGTATTTACAATAGCAATGTTTTGGGAGTTTCACCATCTGAAAGCAAGTTGGCATACAAACAGACTGTAATAAATACAAAGATGTCTTGAAGATCACTATGTAAGAAAGTCCCTAATAAATGGTAGATGAACCCTTGGCTCTCAGTCATGTGCCTGCTCTGAATCTCAAATCCATTTTGGTTACATAATATCAAAAATTATCCTTTTCTTGAGCTGGCTTAACAACAATGGTAAAACTACATGCATTTTTTTCCCGTATGAGATATTCATAAACTGTTTGAGGCATCTAATTTTTTTTCTCTAAAACTGTCTCAAGTAATTGCAAGTAAAAGCTTCATTTCTATTCTATATATTTTAAATGAAGAAAAGGTTACTAGTATTTTAAATTTACCAGAGCTATCCTGTGCATTCCAAGACCATAACATTTTGGAAAATGGACTATTTAGCAACTGATCTACATTCATTCTTAATTAAAATTTTAGTGAAAATAATCAGTGAACATTTTAATCAGGAGAGAATATGCATCATTTTTGAAACCTGGATAAGAAAAATAACTTTCTCCCAAAAAATAAAGAGGAACAATGAGTTTATCAATTAAGTTTACCAGTTAGTTGGTTGGTTTTTTTTCCAAACAGCTTCAGTAGAGGAAAAATTATATAACAGAAAATGGCAACTGGCATAGTTGCCAGTTGCAGTTGGCAGCTATATTGCCAATATTTAACTGAACTCCCCTATATCCCATTAATTTCCCCAATCATCTGAAAGAACCTCGTATTTCAGTTGACTGAACAAAATGTTTGTGCTTAAGATTCCATAACATGTTTGCGCCATTTGAGTTTCTAGACTGCCCACTGAATATTTCACCAAATTCTTTGCACTGTGGAAATCAGCAAACAAACATTTTTAAGTCACAGAACACAAAAGCATTACAGGGGCAGTGCTCACTCTTGCATGGGAAATGGGGGTCCTCAGAAGTAGCCATTAATATTTGTAGGCAGCAGGTTAACAAAATTATTGGTATAAAGGGGATATTCCTTGTCAGTTACTTTTCAAGGCCAAAATCTGTTATCCACACTGCAGTGGATATCAGGAGTTTTAGCAGTATTAAAAAAAAAAAAAAAAAAATCAACCCCACAGCTAGAAAATATAAATTTCATGATCTTGGAAGAACAGTATTTCTGCAGACATAATTAGACACCAAATTCACAATACACACATATTAATAGGATTCATAGCTATATAAAAGCATAGATCCCCTTGGAAATCAACAAGACTTTGGCTTATGCACGAAGTCAGGCCTCTAAATACTTGCAAGCGGTCTGATTTACTCATTTACACCAGTCTGATTTACTCATTTAAACCAGTGAAAAATCTGAAATCAATAATACTATAAAATTTGGAAGTACAGATAATGTTAACTGGAGCATCACAAGTTCAGGTACTTGTTTTACAGATTTCTTAGAGACTTAAGCCTGAAGTCATGAATGCATCAGACTTCATTATTTTAAGCGATTGTTAAAATATTGATAAGCCTTCAGTTACAGATGATAGACCAAAACTGTGACCTCTGAAGACTGCCCCAAAAGCTGTAGGGAAATGAAAATAATTGATTTTAATCACAAATTTATAATTGGTACTGTTACTTATAGACTGTAGCTGCTGGTACAATTGTGCTACTTCACACCTGAGTGAGACAGCATCCTCTCCCTTCCTAGTGAAATATGCTGCCCTGCATCTGTGACTAAACTGCAGGCCCTCTCCCTTTTTTCACCATGGTCTGGGTCAAAAGTGTGCATCCTTAGTGTACTTTAACTCAAGTGTGAGGAATTCTTGCTTGGATTTCCCTTAGAAACCAGCCCAAGTGGTAGCTGAAGACAGATCATTGCAAGCTGTGGTAAATATCCTGCCCTGCATAATCACTGTATCTATCAAGATTAAAGCCCCACCAACACCTGTCCCTGCTGCAAAGTTTAGATGACTTTTTCTGTAAGTAACTCAATGAAGCTAATGGGGTCTGGATTCCTATGAACTTGTACTTGTTGGATCGTGTAATGAAACCCCAAAGAACTCCATAGTGAATTTGTGAGGCCTTTCTCTTGTGCAGGTTCCCAAGAGTCCAACAGGTGAGCTCAGCTTGCAGTCACTTTGTCAGCGTAGCTGCTAGTATCAACTCCCACTTCTTCCATACATTTCTGAAACTCATGGACACATCATTCCTTCAGAACTGCTCTTCTCCTGACAAATCTGGCAGAAGATTTCCAAGAGTTTGGGAGTCATAAGGATGGTCAAAAAGAAGAATAAAAAAAGGCAGAGACAGACACAATGACCACCTCTGCCTCCTCCTTAGGAAACTAAGCTAAAAGAGAAAACATGTCTGCAGAATTATGTGCTGAGCTTGTTTCTGTCAAGTGGGTGGCTCCTAGTTTTCATGTAGAATACTAACTGAATTAAACCGTCTTTGATTAAATACAACTAATTTTAAAATGTACGTTGGAGCTGTGCAGTGCTACTGAGCTCAGAGTTTTTAAGAGACTAACAAGAATGTACTGTATTTTTTTCCAATCTATTTCAATTACACTTTTACAATGGCAGAATAATGGTGAGATTAGTCTATTTTATCATGATTAAATCTTGATTAACATATTAAATAACCATTGTACACTAATTAACTCTATTAAATGCAATGTCCAATACATTGTTCTACTTCTGCAGACTTCCAATGAAAAAGTAACTATCTTTAGTATGGTTATTTCTTATAGAGTGTTTTTAGGATCTGACACAGAGTATCACTATGGACTAAATACCTTAAAGTATGATTTTTGCAGATAAGGTACAATATGAACGGAAAATAATACATTATTTCAGGGAGCACTTCCAAACATGCCCTATGCGATCTGAACGCTGAGGAGATAAAATTTAAATCTGTACCCTTGTAAGGACAGCATGAAGTTGAATTTTAGATAACCTTCCAGTTCAATTATGTGAAGTGGCATTATAGTATTTTACAGGATGCGCAGATGAAAAGCCATTACCAGGCATTTGTCACTATTTCATAACTGTGAACAACTCTAGGCAAGGCTTTTAACCAGCAGTTAAAAACTCCCTTGTGTCTTCATCTTCCAGTAACTTTTTATTCCACTGGAAACACTTTAAACATCTAGTTTCCTCTGTCATGAGCACTCACAGGAACCCAGACATCTGCAGCCTGATTTCCTTGTGTTGCAAACATCCTCTCAAAGTACAAAATGAGAGCAGCCGTCACTGTAAGCCAACACATTTATGCCAGGTTTTCAGCCAACTCTTAAATACAGTTGGGCGTTTTTGTGCACAAAAAACATATGGGCTGAACTGAAATGAGCAAAAAATAGATTTTTTAAAATCTGTCTATCCACTCTATGAGCTGTTTCAAAAGTGCAATGGGTGATGACATGAAATGCTCAAACTCAAACTTGTCTAACTCGGGGCACTGAGCTGAGGCACCTCCACTTTCTTAAAGGTCACTGAAGGGACTCATGCACCTCCACATGCCATTTTAGAGACAACGTGTAAAAACAAATCAGCAGAAGTTCTTGCTGTGATAGAAATGAGCAATAGTTCCATATGTTGCTTCCAATAAAAGGCAAAATTTTACTTCAAGAAGCACAAATGAACAGCTGGAATTGTCCACCCCGCTATTTTGCCTTTTCCTACTTCTCTTGATTAAAATCCTACAACATAACAAAAGTACACTGTAAGGCAGTAAGTAAACTTCAGTTTGGCGTTACATAGCACCTTTCCAGATAATTGTATCCACACAAAGGAAATTTAATGATGAGCAGAAACCATCACTGTGCCAGAAAGCTGCAAGGTTCTGACCTTTAGGCACAATGGCCCAGGAGCTGGGGCTTATAACACAGTTGCCAAGATAGGGTTTCACCAGGCAGGTGGCATGTGCCATTGTCCTCAAGTAAAGCAAGGGCCAGGCATGGCGGCCAGGTTCAAAAATGAGATCATAAGGCAATTTTAGGTGATGAGGCAGTTTTGAGGTCAAGCTGGGAAGTCAGATCAAGTCCTGTGGAGTATCCAGGGCTAGACAAAGCCCTGTGGTCTCTGGGAAAGGTCCATGGTGACAAGTGAGGTCCAAGGTCAAACCAAGAAATCAGTCCTTGGGTCTCAGTTCAGATCAATGGGGCCCTTGGCCAGGCACAGACACAACTGAGGCTGAGCTGAGAAAAGACACATTCACAGCTCAGGCAGACACTGAAGATCCAGGGCTGCAGAGCCCAGAGTAGAGGATATGGAGTAAAAACCCAAATGACAGTATTGACAGTATTTCTGTTGGTAGGACAGCATTGCATCTCTCTCCAGATATGATGCACCAGACATCCTCTGCCAGTCACCTTCTCCATCTGCCCGGAGAGCAGGAGAGAGGTGCCAAGAGCAGGCAGGTCACCGGTGCCTTATAGCAGAGGCTTGCTCTCAGAAACAGTCCTGGACCCCCAAAATTCCCAACCAGCACCAGCACAGCTCTGTCCTATCATCTGGGTGCATCCAAGAGAAGGATTTCCCCCTTGTCACACCATAGCACAGACCTGTGCTCACCCTGGGACCAGATGTCTGCACTCCTTTCCTCCCTCCATATGATGCAGGAAAAGCTGTTGCACGTGTCCTCCAGGACACTGAGAGGTCTGCCCGTGTGGGGTGCAATTATGTTGAATATTTTCATACAGCTCAAGGAAATGTAAATGTGAGCAATAAATATCTTTGTCAGATTTCCAAAGAATGAACAATGTACTCACAGACAAAAGGGATTGTTTCTGAACATGATCTCTGCCTTCAGGCTGTAGGACAAGGCCTTTTTAGTGGTCTCCATCAAACTTTGTTTGAAATTATGTGAGTAACTGGCAGAATTTTTTAATTAGACCGCCAAATGGCAACCTTAATGCACAGGATATACAGTCATTGGCTTTTACTTTGAATTTCTTTTATTGTCTAGAGTAAAAGAATCAGCAAGAAGAGGAACTGATTACTACAAAAGCATGATAACTACTTCAATCCCTAGCTATAAACATACAGTAATTAATCAATTATTGCAGATCACATACGTCAAGGAAAAAATGGAGTATATATGATGAAGTCAGCATAATCCTTTGGTATAGTTTTATGAATGATCTAATGTTGTAACTCAAGATACTTGAGATTTACAGCAATACATAAGCAGACAATCAAAATTAAAGAGCTAATCCATAGTGATAATATTTTTTTTAAAAAAAAGAAGTAATTGTTTCTAATTGTTTTTAAGAGATTTTGATATTCATTGTGGAATAGAAATGCATCATGACTTTCCACAGTCAGAGCTGAATCAGAAAAGCAAACTTATTCAGCAAGAGCCCTTAAAAATTAATTATGTAGTCATGGCCATGGAACTTTAGCACGTGCTTACAATTAGCCATTACCTTGAATGCATTTAAGAATGAGGAACAAATTCAAATTCTGAATTTAAGAATAAGTTAAAATGGTCACAAAAATTTTTGATCCCTTAATACTCTTTTTTAAAATGGGCTTTTTCATGAAGTGCATTTTCAGGACTAATTAACTACTACCTCTGAAATGGAAGTACTTTCAGACCCTCAGAGGAACCATTTCATGTATTACTATTCTTTGCCATCCTTTGCATGTCCAGTACACAAGCCTTTGTTACTTTTTCACCAGAATGTTTGTGCATATATGTATATATATATGCACATTATACAAATAAATTTATTGTTGTCTGCAGCTGTATAAAGTTTAAGAAAACTTCTCTCAGAAGCCTTTATTTTTAATTCTCTCAGTCTTTACATATATAAGTATTACATTTATATTTAATACATTAAATATACGTTAAACATATATTTATTAATGTTTCAACTCACAATCTGGAAGAAAAATAAAAGCAAACAAAACAAAAAGATATATTGAAATTAATTTTAAAAGGAAGTTATTCATGGGAATTTTGAGAGCATAAACCCCCTTTTGATAACAGCTTATGTTTTATATGGGAGTGTGTGTTCACCAGCTAAGCTCCCTTATCCACAGGCTCAAATTGCAAGGCCATGGAAATAAGTTATTTGATTCCTTGAAAACAATTCAACTGAATCAATTTCTAGTTATCTTTGGTCATGTTCTTTAAATTAAAAGAAACAAAAAATTTTATTATTCTATAACTGGCTTTTCATCTGAAGAAAGTGTCATGCATTTATAATTTTGAGCACTGCTTAACTCCATATTTTCATCTGAAGACTTCCCCTGATGTTGTGTGTAGTTGTGTGGCATTGATTTCAGCATAAGCTTCTAAGTTAAGGTGTGATCAGTTACATAGACAGGCTCACTGCACTTTCTTATATCTGAAATATCCCTGGAGGCTTTTACCATTTCTCAGTGTCATAGATTTTAATCTTTATGAAGTGAAATCCAAAATTACTGAACACGAAGTATCTCTCACTTCAAGTACAGTACATGGTAATCACAAGAACTCCATAATCCAAAATGCAAGATGCATATAGAGATTATTCCACAGTCTATTGAGGTCAAAGTCCATCCTAAGTTTTGTTATTCCAAGATCATGAGTTTATTCATGTGCTACGAATCACTTCTCAAAATCCCTTCTTAGAAGGGAAAAAAATATATTCCATAACAAGAAGAAGATAATTAGATTTCAAACACATCTTCATGTGTAATATTTCTTTAGAAGTCATAGTAATGCAAAATAAATTAAATTCCCCATATAAAATGAAGCCCAAGTCAATGTTTTAATGTCTCTGAATGCAATCATAAGTGAAACCTTTGGGCTTTTAATACCAAAAGAGGAATTAAGACCTGCTTAGTCTGGAAGAACAAGTGTTAACTAAAATGTAGGAAAGCATTTTAATACAAAACTTGTAAGCTCGTTCCTCCTGGACACCCATGAAAACATCCCCATAGTTCAAACTGACTCAAAGTTCTGTGACTCAGTGCATTTCTACAGCAATGAGATTAAATTATTAACCTGAACTGAGTTGCAAAACACATGCATCTGTGCAGTTTGACCCTAATCACACTGCTTTTGGACTGGAACTAGATCATACCTTGCTCACACCATCACAGACAATAACTTGTGAATACCACAATAACTAAAAATAAAAAGGTAAAAAAAAAGCCCAAACTTATATTAACAAAAAGAAAGGTAAAACTTGTTGAACTCTCCAGAATTTGCGAGGTAGGGTGAGACAGGGAGATACAGGAGCTCCAAAAAATGGCAATGGATTCATATTTAAAGTTAGGTTGACACTGCTGCTAAATTCCACAGGATTGGAATTCAGGTCTGGGTTTTTTGCTGCCTGTGTCATAGACACATGATGTGATTTTAGATGACCTAAGCTGCCATAATCTTAGTTCATTTAGACACCAACATACATATTTACAAGAGATAAATTAGATGCTTTGAGAGGCAGGTGCTTAAAGCACCTTCCTCAGTCAGTGCAAACCTTACTCTGTCTCCAATGCTACAGCATAAAATGAGAATAAAGGCATCCTGAATACACATTTTCCTCTTTTTATTTTCCACATTTCAAGGGCCCTTACTGATTCCTTTGTCCCCGTTTTCTGTGTACATTAACTAGCACAAAACCTCAGATTGTTATAAAGCCTGGGGACCTTTAAGTAAAGTGATATACCAGTAAGTACTTAGCACACTCTCAATACAGTCTCTACCAGAACAATTTCTCACTGTTAGCAACAACCTTTGCTGAAAGACAACATGCCAATGTACTCTCAGGGAATTTGGACAGTTTTCTAATTAATTTCTGAACATTTGTAGCACAAACTAAGCATCAGTAAATTATGCTTAGAGTATTTGGAACACTTCCAACCTCATTTTCTTCTCCCTCTTCTTTCACTAGAACAGGCAGATACGGTTAAAATCACACAACAAAAATATTTCTTTACAGAACACTTGCAGCAATTATCATTTTTATAAATCTTATTCTTTTATGCTTAGGGTTTGTCCTCAGCTGATCTTGTTTCAGGTCAAGAATTGACCCAATAAATGCAAGAAGCAGATACTCTAGACTTCCTGCTTAAGTATAGTTCAATACAAAGCATGTTAATGGTAAAAGTCTCTCAAGAGCACTTATGAGACAGGGAAACACTTAAAGGAATTCTTCATACACTTGTTTACATTAGTATTTATAGCATTACCCTTAAAATGATCATTTCACCACATAAAATCCACTGTACCTATAAAATGTTACATCGAAAGCAAACCAATCAAATAAATAATGCAGGACTATTTCACACTATATGCTTGCACTGAGTCACAACCCTACTTAGGTCTGTCAAGTTTAATTCAGGAATTGAGTGAAAGAATCTCATTCAAAGTCCACATTGCATAGCTCACAACATTTTGGCAAGACATCTTTCACAGTGTTGCAGGCAGTAAGGTCAGGGCTGTCCTGCTGTGGGTCCCAAACACAACAGTTTTCTCAAATGACCCATTTTATTTCCTGATTTGAGAGTCAAGGGGCAGCACTAGGTCCTTTCTGAAAAATTTCTTCATCTAATTGTCAGGTATTTCATTAAGAAAAACACCACCAAGATAAACTCTTCTTCTGCAACTTGATTGATTATGGTGGCTTCCTTCCTAAAATTCAGAAGAAAATTCTGCCCTGGCACCCACAATTACATGAAGTGCTGCAGCTCAAAGCAAAGCCTGAGGCAGCCAAATCAAACAATCAGATCCATCTACTGCAACACCACTCATTTCAATTCCACTTCTATATTAAACATCATTAGTGTGGTCTAATGTTGCCTTCAAAATGCGCCTCCCACTCAGCAAGCACGCCCTTTCTCTAGCTCAGATCCTGGGCTCAGTGTACAGACCCTGTAAAAGTCATTACGGCAATGTAATTTCTACTACTTGCATTTTCACTATAACAAAATCTCACAGGGATCAGACCCACTTATGGTCTTAACTAAAACTAGCCATCTGACTTAATTAACATTTAGAATTCATCAAACCTTGCAGGGCTCATACTGGGCTCTGGGGCAGCTTGGCAGTGCTCACATTGGGCTCCTGCTGGGTCTACGTCTCTGGTAGCAGCATTTTTCCATCAGATGACACACTTGGTGTTAAAGAATATGAAGAAGGAAACTAAAAAAAAAAAAAAAAAAAAAAAATCAGTTTCACAGTATCTCCACGCCACACAACGCACCACAGAGCACAGGGGGAACAGGAGGCAGAAATAGTTAAGAGCAGCAGGAACTAGGAGACACATTGCCCTTATATATTTTCTCCATAAGCTGTAACCCAACAACAGTTGTGTCTTTTCAATACCTTTCTGTGCAATACAGATCCTGAATGAATTTTTGTTTCTCTATATATGCACATTGATATTAAAAGCAGT
Source organism: Zonotrichia leucophrys gambelii (assembly GCF_028769735.1). Lineage (NCBI taxonomy): Eukaryota > Metazoa > Chordata > Aves > Passeriformes > Passerellidae > Zonotrichia > Zonotrichia leucophrys. Next base: position 66,911,401 of record NC_088171.1, read on the forward strand.
ATAAAGGTTTGTTTCTCTGAAGGTACCGCAGATGATGAAAAGGTTTCCCAAAATTGGGAGTGATGTCAATAGAGAAACAGACTCCTATTTGGGCCATCCAAAACATCTAAATTTTTCAAGAACGAAGTTCTATGCTCAGAGCATCGAACACTAATGGCCAGACAGCTGCTGCCCATAGTCTTGGCTGCTTCAGGTGGGTCTGGAACAGACCTTTGGAGCTAGAGCTCTTTATAACCTCTTTTCTCTTTGTGATCTCAATACATAGTCTTCACACAAGCCTGCTTTGCATTTCTTCCTTCTTTGTACCCGAGTGGCAAATTACCAAGTAATACTCAAGCAACCACCAGGGACACAGCATTTTTTCTGTGACCTTAATGTGCAGTGGCTTTATGAAGTGATATATTTTTCTGCTCTATGTGAAAATGTAGTTGAATGTAAAAACCTGTTCATTAAGAGCTATTGTGAGATTAACTACTTCCAAAATGTTTAAACACAATGATATTGAGAAAAGAAAATGTCAGCTGTATAAATATACTTTTACAACATGCAATATGAAAGACAAGCTTCAAACATTTAGCATCAATATCCACTACAATTTGAGGTTTTTCCTTCTTAAAGCTTTGAAAATTAATTTGTACTTTGATGTTCCCCATTCCTCAGGGAATTATTATTATCATCATTATTACTATTGTTAGTATTATTATTAATTATTAAGAAAAGCACCATAAGTCTTACATTTTGTCATATATGAAGACTCTAATATTGTTAAGACACGAAGACTGTACATCTTTTTCACTGTATATCAGTGGCTGCAGGCACTGAGAAGGAGCAATGAGAAAGGAAGTGCATGAGAAAGGCAAAAAATACCAAATTCCAACCCAGGTCTTTCCTGAGAAAGCTATAATTTCCTACAGGACAGACAACATATTTGGTGGCAGTGAAAATATGACAACTCTATCTATCAATCCAACCAAGTTTATCATGAGGTTTAAGCATTTCTTAACTGTCAAACTATAACATGTCCCTAGAAATAACAAACTACATTCTGAACTATCTACCAAAAGCACACAGGAAAAAAAAAAAAAGATACAAAAGATGACTTCCAAACTATAAATAATATTTTTGCAGTCATACTTGCATCCTTATTCCTGAAACCAATTTAGAAAACAATTGGACAGGGCAGCCTGGGAATAAAGAATCATTTGCCATTAGAGTTTAATGTGTGATTACTTAGTAATGTAATTGAAAGCATGACTGTAGCACATTGCCAGCTTTCTATTGCCAGGAGATTACATCATAAATGATACAGAGCATTTTATATATATTTTTTTTTAATTCCATATTTTTTGTGTCAAGAAGTTTTGCTCTAATATTTGAATTTACTTTTCTTTCTCAAAAATTGCAGAATCAAGGGTTTCTGTGAAGGAGGTGTGGTGAAGGAGAGGTGATAGGTCTCAATTCATAATTAACATGAGAAAACAAAATATTCTAATTGCTACAATTGTGCACTGACGGATTTGTGGTGAAGGTCAATGATGTCTAAGCATATATAAGTGACACAATGATACACCTTTAGGGCTCTATTTTTGGCTCTGATTCTGTGAATTAGAGTAAAATCCAAGAACTGACTGTGCAGACTATGTCTGTTGGAGCAACTTCCTGGAAATGTGTTGAGTTATAGTGACTGTACCTCGAGGACACCTGACCCAAATCATAGTACTCTACAAAGCCTCATGGTGTTTAAAGACTTGATCTTCTACCAAGGTAGCCTGGCAAAGCTGGGTGGGCTTTTGGAGGAGCTGTGTTTTTTTACACCTGCAGAGACCCTAGACCTTCATTAAGAAGCTGCACAGACAGCTTACAGAAGAGCTTCAGAAATTCAGTGCTCCCCCCTCGCACAGAAAACTTTGGCTTAGCAGCGTTTTTCCTCCTTTGTATTTACAGCCTTTCCCTCCAAGCATCCTGTGGCTTCAACAACTTTCACAACAAAAATTCCAAAGGCTTTACTGATAAGTGGAACTTTTCACCCCACATCACCTAAGGCATCCTGGCTATGAAACTCCTTCCTTCCCAGAGTTCATCTAGTTCACAAAAACGACTCTCAACAGTAAATAATTTACAAGTTCAAGGGTTTTTGGAACACTAGGACTTCTGCTCCTGCAGACTGGGGTACCGATCACTCCCTGCTGGTCCTTGTCCAAAGAACCTGTTTCACCCCATCCACATGATCCCCACACCCAAGGAACTTGCCTGCCCAGCAGTCCCTCTATGCCTACACCAAGAACAAACATCATCAGACAAATTCAGTAGAACTGTGCTGCCACAGAGCTGTCATCAAATGCTGTAGCATTCATATTTGATTGTTTGATGCCTTCAGATCACCTAAGATATGCATTTCACAATTTAAGGGCAGTAGTTTCTGGGATTTAAATCCCACTCTGACAAGAGAATTCAAGAGGGAACTGAAATTCACAGTGATTTTGTTTTCCTTGCAGCCTGTTCTCACAGGTTTTTCATCAAAAAGCAGGGAATGGAGCTTGCGTAAGGATTCTGGCTTTTGGCTCACAGGCTTAGTTTTGTCTTTACTCTATTTTGCTGAATGTCAGATGACCATGGAGGCAATACAGAACTCCAAGATGCCGGATGTTTCAGAATAGGAATTATCATTCACAGGTAACAGTCCCTCTCCTCTGTCACACCACTAGTACTGAAACCAAGAAGGAAAGAATAAAACAACAACTGCAAGGTGGCAGGGCACAGTCTTCCTTCCAGTGACTGATTCTGGGCTAACTTTCTCTCCAGAAAAAACCATTACTGCATCTTGACAGGGGGCCTTCTACTACAATATGCAATTCATTTTTCAAGAAAAACTTTTTATTACAAGACTTCTCATAAAAATAATTTGCTTTGCAGCTGCTTTTACATAGTTTCTTAAACTGTTTTAACAGTACTGAATGATTGGAACAAACCAGATTACTTCCCTCTAATTTGTCCTAGTGACCTACCGTATATATTAATAAAGGGGTATTTTGTCTGTCTATAGCTCTGTTTTCACTGAAGAAAGCTATGCCAGTTGCATTAAAATACTTTTAACCTATTCAGTTCATGACAGTGGAAGTACCAGAGCCTTCTGGGCTTTGTAATATAATAGCATCCCTTTATCACGTTGAATGGTTTATTGGAACCAGCTTGTACAGATGATTTAGTTTACCATAGTGAGGCCACAACTGCAGGGCTCCAATCTCTGTTTGGGGACTCTTCTATAATTTTCAGTGTTTCCAGTTTGGCCTTCAAATGGGTTTGCTTTTTTGGTGTTTTCTGTTTGTGTTTTCTAGGGGCATTAGGGGGGTTTGTGTGATTTCTGTTGGGTTTTTTTTCTGTTTGCTTCCTTTTAACTAATTTTTTCATATAACTTCAGTTAGAATTTTCATTATTTGCCCTCTTGGTATATATATTCTTAAGACAAGACCTGGTGCATTTTGCAAACACCTAATGGCCACTCACTCTCATCAAAACAGGAATTGGTTTTACCCAACACGAGGCAGAAACCTTTGCCAACTTTATTTTATGTAGAAATTCTAATACTATAAATATTGCTAGGACAAGTGTCACTGCACATGGACTGGGTCAGGTAATGAACCTGGTGATTTCATGTAGCAGCTAACACCAGTCATGCAGCTAGCATGGCTCCTAGCATAAGTCTGTGAATTTTAACCTACCGTTTGCTAGGACAGGCATAAATTAAAAACTACCCCACACTTGTCCCAAGCAATCAGTTTTGCTGTGCTCAGGGAACTAGATGGCCAAACCATACATACAAAAGTGTCCTGAGTTGTCTGGAACAGGTAAACCAAGCACTAACAATAGAATCTGAGAACAAAATCCACTTAGCCTTTACACTGTCATTTTGCCTTAAACCATGATACTTTGCCAGAAGACAGCATTCCTTCCAGGGCATTTAATGGGATCTCCGCACATGATAATCTGCTGTTGATCTCATAATATGGTTCTGTGTCTGGGTGTATTAACAATCACATAAATAAAAGATTCTCTTTTAACATACCGATGAGTATGTAAAAACATAACTTTCTACACTTTTGTATGATTACACTTACATACAAAAGCATTTTAATTGCATTACAAATCAAGATTTACCATGAATATATTGAAAAACATCCAAGCAGTCTCTGTGTTATTTCAAAATTTTTTCTGAAATGGTAGAATTTCACAAACTTTAGTGTGAGGTTTGCAGTGGTACCAAAGTGAGATTCTTACTTCAAAACCATGCAGCTGCCTCTCCTATCTTGAGCTGCTGAGTAGCATGGATTTGACTCAGTTTCATTTGTTTTTGAAGATTTCCTAAAAACACTTGCCTAGTGCATTTCTCCATCTCCTGAGTAATTTTGACAAGGGGCAGGCAAAATATAGGGAATTTTGCATCCTTTCTATAAAGACATTCCATGATGGAGGCGGGGGGGGGAAGGGCTGGACAGAAGAAAATTTTGAATCTGGTATTTTTCCCCCTCTGGAAGAGAATTAGACAGTAGAAAAGTCTGAGGCCAAACTTATAAGACTTGCTGAGCACTCCAGAGGAAGGGAGGAGTGAGGAAATGAAGAAGACTAATGATGACTTTCCAGAAGTATGCTGGTGGACAGAAGCAAATTCCTTCCAAGAAAGGACAAAAACCAACAGTTGCAAATAGCAACAAATTCCAATACAAATTCCAATTGTGTGTATATATATATATATAATTTCTCAATTTCTCACAATAAGCATATCTAAACACTGAAGCAGTTGCCCAGAGAGGCAGGGAACCTTACATCCTGAGAATTTCCAGATCCTTTTCTAAAGTGCCTGAACGTCCTTATCCAAAACTGAACAGGGCAAGCTCAGCAACCTTGAGCCGGAAAGGCTAAATGACCTCCATAAATTCCCTCCAATCTAAATTTTTGTATGATTCTCCTTTTCCATGTTTACACACTCTCAAAGGGTGATAGTAGGAGTATATGGTCACAGGCTCTACAGTCACTGATACAAAAGTTGTGGCTACTGTCACTGATACACACTGTCTACTGTCATCAAAGAAATTGAAGAAAATCAGCCAAAGAGACCAAATTACAGACCCCCATAGTAAAAATTATTTCTGCTGTTTGGTGTACAGTAATTATGTCCTCATGCAGAACCAGAAGAAAACTACTTTGGCCTTGGAAAGGATATTGCTCTGTATCTTAGAAAATGCAATCACAGCAGGTACAGAGATGGACATTCACTAAAACTAGAAGATGAAAAAAGAATCCATAGTGTGCACATTAAAGAATTTCAACAACTGTCCTTTCTTATGAAAATATTCACCCCACAGTATTGTCACATCAGCAAAGCTTGTGGTGTCTACTGTACAAGTTGTGACCATCAGATACCCAGATCAGAGAGAATCCATTCTGAACTCTGCCATTTTCTTCCACTATTTGACTTCTCTGGATCAGAGGATACATATTGCCCTGGGCTCCATCAAATCTGAGTAGTTTGTCTAATATGGACAAATTTCTCCTGGTGACGTGCTGGTAAATGAGACCACAAAACCCATTATTCTATTGAACTCCCATCACATGTGAATCCAGATTCACAGAATTAGAAGGGGAAGACATTACTCCAGTTGACCACAGAGCCTCTAGTATGTAAATTAGATTTGCCTAGTTCTGTGCAACAGAGCTATCAAGTAAACTGGCAAAACATATCATAAGAAACCAAATACAACAGCCTGAAGTAAACTACAGTTGATTTGTCAAACTTTATAAATACAGTTATGTTGACTGAAAAAAATTATCCCTGCCAGTTAGTCCAATTTGGGGAATTACTTGGGAATGTTACCTCATGACTCAAAAAGTTCTGCCATAGTTACAACACATGGAATGTATTAAGTGAACACTCCACAATTCTTGTGGGATTCATTTTTTATTACAGGTCCTGAGACGATTTTTTATTTTCTCTCTTACAGCTTTTTGTCTTTTACTATCCAGATCACTGTACACCAAGTGTAGACTGGTCCTGGAGAGCTCTAATCCCTCTTTCTAAACTACAACCACAACTTTCCCCAGTTCAACACCTATAAACCCACCAAAACCACAACCATATTACTTTGTGCTGATTTATTTCTCTCACGTCTGAAGTGAATCAGTACTTGGCCATCTCTGGAACATGGTCTTACTGCAAAGAACATATCATTAATTAAGCACTGGCTGATTTGAATTATCCGGCCAACAACAGAGGCAAAGCAATCTCCTTAAGTACTGGTACAGATGTCATGGGCCAATATGGTTTATCTATATCCACCTAGCCCTACTGAACTCTACAGAAATTATTCTCACTGAAGAGAGATTCTTTCAAGTTTAAGATGCAGTCAAGATGCCCAGAATATTGTGGATTAGCAAAGAGCCTTCTGGCACATTTAAAATAAGAGCAGCAACATTAGCTTCATCACCAGCACTGAACTTGATAGTGGGAAATTACATCTAGGAGTTGGAACTGTATCAAAAAGAAATTCCTGTACAGCATCACCGTATGCTTTTAAACCACTACTAGCTTTTGCCCCAGAGACAGGATATACTTCAATGATGTGTGAAGTAATCTCTGTATACTTTGCAGTTAGGTTTGCAATTCTTTTTGTCATTCCTCAAGATAAAATGGCACTAGCCAGAGGAAAGAGTATATTTCAACAGTAGGGCGGTTTGTGTTGGTTTTTTGGTTTTGTTTTGTTGGGGTTTTTTTCCTCCATTTTTGCGTCCACCAGTCCAGTTGGTGGAGACTAGTATCTAGTCTTCCTTCTCTAAAAAGCATTCCATGACTTGACTGCTATGGATAAATGTTCCTCATCCTGGTATCTGCCAGCAGCACGCAGACAGAGATTTTCCCCAGTATCAGAAAATCTAATCTAACCTTACTCAGAAAATTCTCTGAGTAAGGTTAGATTAGATAATAGTAGCTTCCTCTCCACAGTTCCACTCCCAAAAAGTTGCAATCATCCCCATAATTGTTAGACAATTGAATAATTTTCTAAAACTGTAGCAGCAACACTTTGATGCACACTGTAGGAATAAACCAGCACAATGGATTTTATTTTCTAAGATTTTGTAACATGCACTGTAATAAAATAGTCTAATAAGATCTCTGGAGACATATATCCTATTGAAGAACATCTGCTGAGCAAACATCACCAAATAGTATTCTTCAGCATGCTAGAAGAAAGGGAAAACATGCTTGCTTCATTCACCACTCCAACTCAGTGCTCTATCAACTGGCTGCTATTGGCAGGCCTACTCTGGTAAATTTTGCCGCTGCTTGCTCCTGATACCTCTCCTACATAAAAAGCCAGAGCACTGATTTAAAACTAAGTAAATAGCTAAGTCTCACCCCAGATTGGTCTAACACACTTAGCTCGAGCACAAGTATCACTTTTTATGGTTTAGTTTAACCTTCACAGGAAGAGGTCTAAGGTTGGCCAAAATCCTAAACTACGTACAAGGCACTGGGTACCTTGAGAGACCAACATTTCTATAGCTGGTAAAACATTTCTGTACAGCCAACAACACCACATGTTGCTGAAATCATGCTTAATGTTAATCCATTTTACAGTAAACTAATAAATAATATAGATGTCCTTCCTTCATCACATTAGTGTTAAGTGTTTGATCAATCCATATGAACATTAAAAGTAATTTCTAAAACACCTTGGTTATCTCAAACTTTCAGCCAACAAGTCTCTTCAGAATATAGTTGCCTGTGGAGCTATAGAGATCCACATTGTATGGAGGTGTTCTCTCAGGAAACTTGGTTGCCCAAAAAATTATGATCAAGACTGTATATTTGATCTGAGCTGTCCACGAAATCGGTACTAAGAGTGGCTAATTCTTGGGGGCTATCTCCCTTTGAGGAAGATAGATACCATTTTTGGTCAGAGTATCTCTGGAATAGTTTTCAATATTTTTCCTACTGATGGCATCAAACTATGGCTAAAGTCATCAAATTCCAAATCACCCCTAGTGCTGCACCGCACAAGGTGTTGAGCAGCCATGATGCAGAAGAACTGATGTATCTGTCATGCACTATCAATGTGCATTATCTGTCAAGGCAATGTTTTACCATCTCCTATTGACACTCGCTTTGCTAAAGTAATTCTCTCCCATTAACATTACTGCAACTGTGGCAACCATTAGAGAGCTAACATTTCCTAAATGAACCAAACAATCACAAAGTCACCAGCAGACACAATGCAAAAGTTATTCACAAAAGGTTAAATGCTTCTGCCCATCAAGAACCTGCCTCGTTTTGACAAGGGCCTTATTTGAAAAATACTTGATGGTCATGAATGCAGGGATTGTCCTTTTCTTTGCCCTTTTAAACCTTGTTAATCTGAAAATAACATTGACTGGTAAGTATCAGAAAATTTAATTTTAACCGTGGCCAGATAATATGAAGAACTAAAGTTTAAAAAATGGAACTTTTTTTTTTTTTTCTTCTAATTGTGTATATACATGTATCAATGATGATGCATCTGTTTCAGAAAAAAATACAGCTAGGAATCCCAGTGGAAAGCTGTCTTCTGTTTTATCTTCACAATTTATGTCTTTGATATTGATTTTAGTGACAAAAGCAAGTAGTATTGATGTTACATCTACAGCAGAGACCAAATAAAATATTACATTTTAAATTAGGAAAAACTGTTGAAGATTGTATGCCATAACCAGAAAATCAGCATTAAATTGAGCAACACTTCGCACTTCAGACACTTCTGTGCAATTGAAGGGTACTGGGTTTAAATGGAAGAATAGAATCAGTCAAGAATAGTCAAGACTGACAGATTTTGGAAAGATACAAAACTGCTGGTAGGACAGGTTCAAATATGTATGTTTCTTAATAAAACAAAATCACATAAACCTGACTGTACTTGCTGACAAGCTACAGCAGATTGACACAATAGTTTGGACAGATTATCAACCCAAAACTGTTAAGGTGAACAGTGTAATTAGTAGAGCAGCTAAAAACATTTAAGAAGATACTAGGATTTCAGCTAGAATCAGACCAGAAGTTTTCCAGTACCTTTTCTTTTTAAATACATCTTCTTTTCAAAAAGGTAAACTGCCAAAACACAAGCTTCTTCTAGAGAAGGTTAAAATGGTAGCTTCTTTATAGGCTTTTTAAAATATAATATCCTGTGATTTTTTTCTTTCAGAGGGAGGAACTGAAAGGGATGAAACATTAGAGTGATTTGGGAATTTGATAGAAGTGCACTACTTCAGAAGTGGAAATAAAGGACACCCATTCCTATCCATCCTGGCCCAGGACACTTGGACATCCTCTTTTGCCTTCACTGCTGTCAAAAGTGCAGTGAGGGCTACAACACACTTGGTATGAGCTTCAGTGTGCCAAGTCACAGGCAAAAGAGAAAATCAGCAAGCAAGAAAACAAACAACAAAACCAAGAGCACCAACTGCCTCAGGGAGGAAAGGAAAATTAGTCTATTGTTGCTATGAACTGTTCCTAAAGATACTTCAGAAACGTGCTTAAGGGTGTGGCATAAAACCTTATTAGGCAAGAAAATTACTGTCATAATCCTCTGAGCACTGCTTCTTGGGGACAAACATCTAAAACCAAAACACATTTTTTTCCATATCTGCTTTTTACCTGGCCTAATATACTGATAGTTAATGAGAAATTAAAGATATCTGCCTTTGGTTATTGTTGCTAATTAAAGAACAAAGTAGAATATTTTCATCTGTATCCATGATTTAAACAGTAGTTGAGCTTAAATAGGAATTATCTAAGGATTGCAGGGTTTGTCCCACCATGTTACCTATAATTACTCTTAACCTACATAAATAAGATAACAATATTTCCAAAGTAAACGAGATGTCAGCCTTCAGCTTGTTTCAGCAGCCTGTTCAACCCATTGAAGGCACCGAAAATCTCCACTGACTTCAATGGACGTTGGATCAAACCCGTAAATCTTTAAAGTATTTTGGATTAAAGTGGATTTTGGCAGCTATCCAAAGAGAAAAGACTTTTGAGCAGCAGAGGGGTTCCTGGGAATTGTGAGATGACAGGTTTTCCTATAGCAACAGACTTTCTTCACAGTATAATTGTATCAAGCCTGGCACTCGTTAAAAAAAAAAAAAGTGTCCATTATAGGAATCTATTTGTTTTAGCATAAGTATTGTGCCTATTTAAGTGTCTGGGAATTTATCTTTAGGGGAGAGAAAAGCTTTATGGATAGCTAAATATACTCTGAATGCTGGTTAAAGTATCTTCTCTTTAATGTTTTTAAGGTTTAACTTTAATATATGGCATTATTACTTTGTGGAAGAGAAATTAAATGTAATGTAGTGGAATCTAATGGCACATGACATATCTAATCAAAGCTTAAGAGAGAGAATAATGCTTTATGGATAAGAGCTGCCACTCAAATTACAGCATTTTGTATTCCTTTAAATGAATAGATGTTGAGGAGATAATCGCTATTTCATGAGTGATATCTAAGTATTGTTTTAAGTCTCAATATTTCCCACATATATGCTGGTCACAGCTTCAGGGCTTGTGTTCTCCACCTTGCTCACCCTAGACTTTTCTGAGCTTTGGAGAGAAAAGTGAAAAAAGCACGTTGTGATGTGTAAGCCTTGAAATGAGAAAAACAAATGAAAGAAATTCTCTCATTCAATCTACATAATGATTTTCAAGAAGCCAGCTTCTAGATGCTGTATGGTGCTCACCTCATACTGACAGCAATTGGTGGAGATCCAGTGAATTGTCAACATTGTCAGCGATTTCACTGGGATGAGCTGTAGGAGCACTGGATTGGATGACTTTTCCAGGCCACCAAGGCTATCCCAGCTGGATATCCCAGACAAGAGAAGCCCAAGCATATTACCACCTTCAATTTCTTTTCATTCTAACTTCTAAAGGAGTTAGAAGGTTTCAGGTTTGTTGCTGTGGTATTTGTGTGTTTTTTGTTGTTTTTTTTTTTTTCACTCTCACTCTTCCTATCAGAGAGATGTTCCAGAACCTAAGTTCTCAAATAGAACAGGAACATCTTTCTAATTTCCATTCTAATGAATTTATGGGTGTTTTATATCCATTTATTCTTATCCCAGTGTTGCTCATTCTTCCTTCCTGGCTTTTATTTCCTGACATATAAAGACAGCAATGATATCTCCCCCCAGAGCTTTAGGCATAAAAGGGTGATTGTGCAGTAAAGTCTAGAGTTGAGCAGCAGAAAACACATCCATTGCTGAGCTGTTCATCTTTCCTTAGGGTGGTGGTGTACCAGCTTCAATAAGCCAACTTAGTTATATACAAAATACAAATCAGTCTGTGTCTAAAGATGCTGCATTTTATATTGGCTATATTCCTTTAAAACTTACTAGCTTCACATTATTTTTATTTTGCCACTTTGGGCAGTTTTAGGGGCAACAACAGATGAATTTCTACAAGAAAATATTAGTGTTCATGTGATCACAGAACATTTAAGAATGAAACTAATAGAAATTTCTCTATGAGAGAAGAAAGCAAAGGAGAAAATTTTCATAAGAAAACTTGTTTGTCTTGTTTCTTACAAGAGATGAAGAATTTCCCTTTTCTATTGCTCAGTTCAGCTGTGACTGAGGAGTTCCTGCTTCATCAGCTACCCAGCCTGACTAATCAAGTGGACAAAGACCATTTCCATGTTTCTGGCTTTCAGAGATTGTGTCATACTTACTGATAGGTAGAAATTAGTATGACTAGCTAGAAATTAAGATGAACAAAGAAGAAAGTGATACAGTTCCAGCCAACACACCAAAAAACTGACAGAAGAAAAATCCCCAGCTGCACCCCTCTTTAGGTGAGGTTAAATGCAAAAGAAACTGTAATGAAATTCAGAGGAATTCTCATCTACTAAAACCAGTTTAATCATCCAAAGATCTAAGGCCTGCATGTTCTGAAAAGCAAGACAAAATATGCTAAATCAAAGACTGTTTCCTTGAAGTATTTTGAAGTATTGACTTTTAGCAGACTAAAAAGTAAGTTTTTTATTCCACCCTATTAAGACATCCTCTTACTGGTCTGCCATCCAATTGCAATTGATATCCCTTAAAGTTCAACACTTTGACCTTCCTGACACAAAACTCTCTTCCTAGTAATTCTGTCTTAAGAGACACACAGATGAAAGAGACCAGGCAAAAAAGAAGCAGGAGGGAATTGCACACTAAGCATCAAATGTCACTTTATTGAATCTGGGAAAAGAGTGTAAAGTTTCCACTTCTTTTCTCAAGCCTACATTGCAGCTAGAATGAAAAAAAAATGAGGATATTCCACTTTTTTAAGCACTCAGTACTTGTGTGCTGCCTGCCAATACTGTCGGGAAAGGCAGTACTCAATCTACTCATGTGTGCTTCCCTAAATAAACAAACAAAAACCAGAAACACTCCCAGAAACAAAGAAATCCTCCCCTACTTTTCTCTCTCTGCCACACACACAAAAAAAAAAAAAAAACCAACAAAAAACAGCCACCAAAAAACCCCACCACGTACTATGAGTTTGTTTTACAATCCAGAGTTGTTCATGTACCTGTGGCTTTCAAGAGACTGTATAAAATATCTCTGAACAAATCTGCAGAGATTTGAATCTCAGTCAACCCATTAAGAAACTTACAATAATGTTCAAAAGGGTTATGGAAAGACATTATATTTGCAGAAAACCAAGTAACAAACAAAACCACAAAAAAAAAAAATTGACTGACATACTGGCAATGCCCCATGAACTCAGGCATCAAAAGATTTTCCTCCCCACTATTCCAGGTATTTATAAAAATATGCAAGTCAAGGATTCTTATGCTCATCTAAGGGGCACCCTTCCCAATGTTCCACTCACAAGTGGATGAATACATGCACAGTAGGACACAGCCTCTTAATGATTTTATTCTTTTCATGAATGCAATGCTAATAACTACCTAGCATCAGACTATTCGTAATTACTGTACCATCTAAACATAAAAAATTTCAACCAAGAAATAAAATTCAATAAGTAGAATTAAGCTTTTAATCACTATATAGATAAATCTATAAACATCTTTATTTTCTTATTCTGGTCCCTCAGCTCTACTTCTTATGGTGCTGGATGAGTCATCTAAGTGAACAGCAATTACATTTAGTCATTAGTATTTCCCACATGTGTATTTCAAACTGTTTAAATGTTTAACTTACAAATTCATGAATATACCCATGAAAAACACTATTACTCTACCAGCTTTAGTAACAGGCAAAAGACATAGGAGATCAATTTATTTAATCCTTGATCCTTAAGCCATCCTCTTGGAAAGGCCAATGATATTTTGATGCAATAGAGATGTATACACAACCTACCACATAATATTAAGGATATCTAATACCACTTACAAAGTCAGTGGCTGCAAATGCCTGCAAATGTGCAGAAGTCTGGGTTTTACCTTAGTATCCTGACCAAGTTAAACTATAGAGCTGTAAGTTCTTAAATCACCTGGCAGGGCATTTGTACTGCAGAGGGTGTGAATTATGATTCTTTGACTCCTTATGTTTTTTTCCTTACTGCAGAGCTGCTCCAATGACTTATATCTTGGGCACTGCCACAAGATGGATGTTTTAGAGCATTTGCAGTGGGGGGTGAATGTAATTGTGATTCTTAAATGAGTGCAAGAAATACTTCTGGTGTTTTAAAGCATGAGGAAAAAATATCAAACATGATTCTTTAATTTTTTTTCAGCTTTCCTATTATAAAACACAATTAATTTAACAAAAAGACCTAAATTGGCAATATTGAAAGTGAAAGCTACAGAGACATCTTAGTACTGACACAGCATGTTAATGTAAATGAAGCCCTTGCTAATATTAAAATTATACTTATGAAATATCAATTTCTTTACATATAATTGTTACCCTTGTGAATTTTCAAATAATTGCAGAAAAAAAATTCAAATACCATATTTCTTGAAATATGCAAAGTAAAAATTATAATATTTGTTGTTTGTGTTGTGTTGATTCACATGCCTTTTACTCTCTACCACAAATTTAACATTATCCATCTGTGGTTTCATCCATTTCACAGATGCAACTTGTTCTGGAGACAGGGTAGAATCAATTTCCATTGTAGAAATAGCAAGAGGAAGGAATGAAGAATGACTAGGAAAAAACCCTCATACCTAAGAAATTGCTGTTGGAGAGATTTGCGGCTTCCAGGAACTAAAATGCACTATGAGTTTCTTTCCAAAATTACTTCTTTCAAGCATCATAAATTCAATGCAAGACAGGCTTCAGAAACCCAGGTAAAAAGAGATTTGGGCTGTGAACTAAATGAGAGCCAGACAAGGACCATCAGTAGTGCAACACCACCATTGGTATTTGCACTAGATGCCTAAGTTGCTCTGCACTGGCAGCCCTACAAGAAAAACTAACAGTTTACAAGTAAAGCTGAGATATTTTGTCTCCTACAAACATCCAGTCTCTGCCAGCTCCAGACAGAAGCAAGGAGCATGAAATGCGAATGTGATTTCCCTTGGGACTACATATTATTACAAAAGACAGAGGCTAAATTCTTGACAACTTTGTAGGATCTCTTAACTTCAGATGTGCTGAGATTATTTTAGAACTCCTTATATGGTGAATTAGAGATTAAGAACAGTATCTCCCATTTATTTTGTCACCTAATTCTGATCAGAACATGACTCTGCCTCATATTTTCAAAATAATCATAGGAAATCTTGGGGGAGAAAAGCAACAAAAAATATAAATTAAAAAAAAAAAAGCAAAACATAAGAAGACCAACTAAGCCATGAACCTATTCACCATAAAACAAACCAGTTACCTTCTTAGGACCTAAAGTCACATGCAGCCAACTAGAAGAACCACTTGTAAATACTAGAGGCAATGGCTTGGCTGCAGTGAAGTCAACAAGGTTTCTGCTACTGGTCTTCAGCTACTGAGGTTTCACCTCATCTTTTGTCATCTCCTGGAATCAGTGCCTCGTATCACCACACTACTCTGCCCAAGACAACATTTCTGCATGCAGAAGAAACCCATAATTCCTGCTCATTCATAGCAACCACAATTCAGTTAGTGTAATGGATGCCAGGGTTTAGCTAGGTTATCATCTGGAACAGGTTTAACATAGAGCCTATAATCAGCAGGATTCTTGGAAAAACAAATAGCCTTGAAGGGATAATCGCTATTTGGAAGTCAAGTTATGTAAAACATATTTCCCCCTGTGTTATTGCTTCAAGTTGTTTGATTGCACCTAGTATGTGTAAAAAGTGGAAATTATAGAATCTTCACCCTGAGTGGTTTAGGCTCTGTTGTTGTAATAGCTACTTAAGTTTTAAAGGGTTTTCTTGCCTTTTTCTTTTGGTCTTTCTTCATGCAGGTAAAAGCTGATAGGAGCAAAGTAATGAGGCGGGATAAAGAAATTTGCAGCCAAGGAAAGTCTGCCAATTTTCTAAAACAGATGCCAATGCTTTTGGCACCTTCTTGTAGTTGACTAAAAACTGAGTCCAAATTTATCATCAAAGAGCTAGCCAGGCATGCAGATTGCACACATATCTCCCTCAAAGGGAAAGCTTACAAAGTTAAAAAACTTCACAGTATCACTCTCTCTTAAAACACAGATCAAATAACCCTCCTTCCTTCCTCCCAGCACAGGCAGCACTATCTACTCCAGTATACACACAATTGCATTTCTTTCTACTCTATTATCTGTGCATATTGTACACATAACAGACAATAAGATGCGCTAGGAGTAAATATAATAAATCCCCACATACCAGTGTGTAGCTACTATTTACCCCCAAATAATTCTCAGTACGGAAACTGAACTAGAAAATGGTAGCATCAATAGACCAAATATCCCTGCTCAACTACAGACAAACTATTTATTTCACGGTTTCATCCTGTCAGGAAGAGTGCCAAAGCCTGGGCCCATGACTTTCTTCAAGCAAAACATTTCCTCACATGTATTCTTCAAGCAATACTAGAATTGCACAATGTAACTACAATACCACTACCCCTGGCTAGCCACGGTCTTCAAGGTACATGTGCATTGTTGGATCAAACCCAATTTCCCACATGCCTAAGTTTTGTTTATAAATAACATACTCCTGACTGTGCTTGAAGAGAGGTTAGGGAATGGGAAGCAAGGGAAAAAGGGTAACAGCCACTGTACTTTACAATTCTATTTGTTTCGCCCTTCTGTTTTCCTTCATTCTCAGTGTCAGCCAACAGAAGACCAAGCAGAAAAACCTTCACCTTCCAGTCTGGACACAACAGTCCTGTTGCTAAAGTAGGCTGACAAGGTTTTCTAAAGTAGGCTGACAAGGTTTTCTTATGGAAAGAGTTGAAAAATGGAAGATACTTTTTAGAAAGATTATTTTCTCATAAGTGCATGAAATTAACACTGTTTTTAGAGATGCAATGTTTTAGTTTCCTGACCTGGGAGTGTGAATTGGCCTCAGTCATGCTAGGATTACATTCCTGAAAATTTGCATTGCATAGTCATAATATGTACCATAGTCATAACATAATATGCCATAACCATAGTGTGATAAAATACATTAAAGGTACAATAGAATGTGGAATAAAACTGCATTAACATGGTCTTTTAACAGGCCATGCCACACTTGCCATGAGGCAGATCCTTAGCTGGGGCAGACTCTTGTAAGCCAACCCAAAGCTAAGGCAGCTACACTTAATTTTGTTGAAAGACAGAAGGGAAAAGAAAAATTAAAAAAAAAAAGAAAAATAAGAAAGAAAAGGGGAAAAGAGAAAGGAAAAGAAACAGGAAAAAAAGAGTTTGAGGATTTTGTTTTAGTTCTATTTTTCTGTAACCATACATACTTGACAACGAGAGGACAAGCATTTTGACAGTCAGATGTGTATGCACATTACACACACACACACATGTGGAAAACTGAGTCCATGCATATTTCTGTACAGATCATACACATAGCAACTTTCCAAGGTTCTCCTTGTTCTCTTACACAGGAATGTATTTTATCGACAAATGAAACATTATTCATTTTTCATTATAGTTATAATTTCACAAAAGCAGAATGGTGCCAAAGTCACTTAATTTTCACATTCATTTTACAAGATGGAGATTACACTTTAAACAGATAAAAAGAATCTAAATGAACTAGAACTGGCAAATACATTTTGTCAGTTTTGCTTGAATGTTATTAACTCAGGAGGTGAAGGTCATGCTTCATGTCCTTTAAAAAAATAGCTTTCCTTTAAAATTGTATTTCTACAGTCTCATTCTGTAGAATGTTTTCTGAGATGGCTTTTTAATTTTCCCTAATTTTCAGATAAATAGACATACATACACCCCAAAAGTGACTTAACCCAAGACAACTACTTTAATAAGCTACACATTCTCAATATCATTCTTAATGCATCACACATGTGATAGTCTCCTAGGACCACGTTTTGCCCTCTGCTATGCAGACAGCTTATTATTCAAAATATGCAATGAATCATTAATGATACACACCCGCAGAGGGGAGATCAGAACGAAGCCCTTAGTCTGTGTGTAATATTTGCTCTCAAACTTCATCTATCAGGAGCAATGGTACTTCACTTACTGTTGCCAAAAAAACAAATTGGAAAAAAAATTTAAAAATTTATAAGGTCTATATGATTTCTCTCTGTGACCTCTACACCATGTATTAGGGACAGGTATTTTACTGAGTGCTCTCCTGTTTCTGCTTGTGCACAGATATAATGATCCATTTAGCTGCTTCGGCTGTCTTGTCCTCCCTGCTGCCAAGGTAGCACCATTTTTGGTTTTGTTTACATGTATGATGAAGAAGCATAGCTCCTTTGTCTACTTCTATGTCATTACCAAAGCTGGAAAGACTAGAAGGGGTGCCCTAGAAAGAGAACCTCAAAACATTTCCAGTTTCCAAATACCACAACTCACAACAAGCCTCGATTTTCGTTCTACAACTCCTGGAATTATTTTTCTGTCACATATGTGTGTATTTATTTTTATGGAAAATAAGAAAAAAAGCTTTTAGCTATTTTGAATGAAACCTGCTTCTAGAACTATAGTATTTTCTTAGACAACTATTACTACAATATTTTGTCATAGGTATCCAATTAAAAAAAATAAACTGGAAAAAGTCATGCAAATTTAACACAAAGAAATTAAAAACTGTTTCAATTTTCCTTAAAAAAAAAATCTTTTTACAGAAAAACATTAACTTGCTAAGTATGTATTATGGCAGCCAAAGACCTTTTATGATGTGCCCATATTCCCTTTAGGCCAGACCTCAAATTACTAATAGAAGAGCACAGCAGAGTTAGACCTCTTTTCAGGCTCTATATGTATTCTCTGCATTTAAACCTGGAAGTCTGGAGACAGTGAGCTCTTGTAATCCTTCCAAAAACTTTTGAGGAGAGCAGGCAAAAATAACACCAGCGTTCTTCCAGTATATCATACCCCTACAAACCAAGTCAAACCCCAAAACCCGAGCTTTAGAAGGACTTTCATCACCTCTGTCTTTAATATAATCTGTATCAGATTTACCATATCGCTTCATAATTAATTGGGGCTTAAGACAGTTTTGACAGAAAGCACACACATTAGGCCCACATGCCCTGCACCTGAAGCTCACCCTAAATTTTGATAACCTTCAGATCTGGACCTCAGGTATGAAATGTGTTTGTGTATGAAATATTATATATGCACACATTGAGACACCTTTCCTAATGTACATCTTCATCTTAAAAGCTAAAGGAACATGAGCAGTAAGGAGTTTGCTGCAACACTCCACAAAGCAGGTTTTAGATATGGAAAGGGTGAAGAATACATTTCATTATTAAAACACCTTTATGCCTTCTGTGGCCCTATAGTGGGGTGCAGGAGAAGGAGGGAGGAAATTTTTAGATGGGTATGCTTTGTTGTCACAGCCAAAGAATATTTTAGGAGTACAGTACATGTTTCTTATCAGACTTACAAACAAAGGGAAGTTCTTGCTAGCAGAGATAAAATAGCTAGAGAATAAAATGAACTGCATCAATGCTGGCTAAAATTCACATCTCAACCAAGGCCCAGCACCTTGAAGAAGCACCTAACTTCTCAATTCCTCTAGATAATGAAATTAAGCTGAGAGGAAACCTCTCTTGTGGGACCCACCACCTTACAGAAACAACTTCTCAGTTAAAAAATTCAAAAACTGACGGGCAAATCCTAATCTATGTTGTCTCTATGCACAGGTACCATGCTGCTGACAGATTAACAGATTGTTTTACAGTGAGACATTTTGGACACCTAACTGAGTCCTCCTGGTGAGCCCCTCCCGAGCTTACTCATCTGCTACCAAACATGAGACAGCTGACAGGTTTTTAAATGATGAACTCCTAAGGGTCACATTACTTAATTATACAGTACATCCAGGGATAGGCACATGGGTCTTTTATGGTAAATGATATGACTGTCTTAAAAACTCATTAATATGTCATTAACCAAGCAGACATTTACTAATTAAACAATTAGCCCCTCTCTTCTATTCCTTTGTTCCACTCAGAGATGCTCATTTATTGTGATCCCCACTCAGATACTTTTTTTCCCTTTTAATTTCTTTTTCAGGAAAACTAAGTATCTATAAAACATTTCCTTTTTGAATCAGTTTAGTCAAATGAGAAACCAAAACAAAGTCTAGATTCCCAGCAGGTGAAAATCAGCTTTATCTCATGGAAGTCAAAGGAGTTATGGTGATTTACTCCACCTGAGGATTTTGCTCCAGGCTTCCCAAATCCAAGTCATGTATTGATTGCAAATGCATGTCTACTGTCAAAATATGCAGGCTTTGCCTGTTCAAACTGATACTGATTTTTACAAAACTTTCAGAAATGCATTCAACAGCCACTGTGAGCTGCATTATTATTAAATACAAACAAAACCCCCAAAACCAATAAAGTATAAATATGCAAAGATCAAGGCCTGGAAGCAGATTACTCTGCATCACCATATGAAGTTAGACACCAAAGGAGCATGCTGTATTCTTACCTTTGAAATTCAAAGGATTTTTAATAATTTTACTTGAGCTGTTTTCTGCTGATAAACGTAGCTTGATCATGTTTGATGTGCTTTAACTGTGTAGTAAACTCTGATACAAAGAAGGATTATCAAATATCTCAAACTGGAATATAGTGATTTTCTTTTTGGAGAGAAATCCCCCATTTCTCCTTTATGATCAAAAGGTAAACATAATTTTATTTCTACTCAAATTGCCATATTTTTTTTACTGTATTTACAGTAGTTTCACTAACATATGAATATCTGATATATAGAGGCAGAAAGAAAAAAAGGCAAAAAGAATGTTTCTTTTACTTTTTACATTACAAGCACTCTAACTCCTATAGTTTTATTTTCTCTTAGTTGCCACAAAAATTCCTTCAGGAGCACCAGATCATTTGCAGAGGATCATAGAAAGGATTCAACCAGGCACCAGCAAAGGAAGAAAGACAAACCTTTCAAAAGACCTATCCTCTAATCCTTCCTGCACTGTATCTTCACTCAGAATCACACTAAACTGCAAGTCAGGTCCTAGAGGTCTTGGGGGGTCACTAGCCTAAATGAAATACAACCTTAGCCACAAGGAGGGATGAAACCCTTCCCTTGGGTCTTCACCTGCCTTCTCAGGTAAGCAATTTATGGCAGCTGGAGGCTGGTATAGTCCAGTAGCATAAGTCATCAGGGATGATGATGTAGCTTCAAAGTACTTAAGAGCAGCTTACACCTCAGAATTCATCAGAACCCAGTAAGCCACCAGAAAAATGCCAGCAGCTTTACTGCAGTGGAAGATCTGGCCCGAAAATGGAGATAGAGTATGTGAACAAGCCAAATGAATATAGTATTTAAGACCAAACAAAACTTGGAAGTTAAAGAGGAAGTTCTTGTTTAGGAGAAGGGTTCTGTACACAGTCATGAGACAGAAGTCTTCCATATTCTTTGTGGGCAAGCAGAGTGTGGGTAATGATAACAAAGGGGTCTCCTACACTGCATTGTTGAAATGCCTCTTCCTGAACCGGAAGGACAGCAGTGTGGGCTCTGGAAAAGTCAGACCCTGTCTTCCCTAACTCCTGCTCAGTCACATATTTAGAACAAGCAGCCCTTTGGAAAGTAACTGACTCCCTTCTTGCTGATTTATTTCTGCGGTCTGCGAGGGATCAAGTCAATTATAACCAGCAGAAACCTCCATTGTATATTCCTTGTCACGGTCTGGAGGTGCTTTCAGGCCATCAGGAACACTCACCATCCTGCACAGGCCCACCATGCTGTCACTCACAATTACCTACAGCCCCTGTGCTTAACTCCAGATCAATTAGACAACAAAAAGCCTATCACAGTGAAGACCTTTCCTGCAAAATATCTATGAGGCATTAATTTTGTGGCAATAACTTTTTTGCAGCTATCAAAAATTATAAAGAAGTTAAAGCCCAGAAGAAAATTGATCTCTAAGGATGAATCTCTAAATTTCAGATTATGGCTTTTTTTTATGCAAGATTTCTTCCTGAATTGCCACTTATTTAGATAAAAAAGGCAGTGTAGAATGGAGAAACACATTATGAATGTGATGTAAATCATGCATAATTTTCATAGATTTTCAAGAAGCCTTTAGACTGAAGAAATATGTGTCTTCTAGTCATTTTTAGAATCAGCTAAAGGTTGGCACATTTGCTACCAGCCAAACCACCCTTATTCCACAATCAGATAGTGATTAAGTATTATGATGAAACCCTGTATTGTGGATCTTCACTTTCATCACTGCTACACAGACAAGAGCACACAGGCAAGGAAGCTGCAGCCCCACTCCTTAATAGCTGTTGCATAGAAGGACAAATTTCCAGAACTGGAAACATAGAAGAGCAAAGTGGTATTTGCGTGAGAAAGATTTTCACAAAGGAAAGATCAATCCCCCCTCCACTGACTGAAGAGAAAATTAATTACTGCAGTTGGCAGAGGATAAATGATTCCAATTTACAGAGTTGTGTAATTATAGCAGCTGCAGAGTTGAAGACTGGATGCTAACTTTGAACCTCCACCCCAACATGACATTTCTACTTGCATTTAGTTCTGCCACTTGTGAGCATGTTGAAAGTTCTCTCACTGTGTCTTCATAATTATATGTTGGTTCAAAAATAATCATTGGCTCCATTGCATAGACGAAACCTTATCATCTAGTTAGCAAAAGGTATGTTGTATCATCTTTGAAGTGCTGAAATCCCCACAGTGGAAAATTTATTAGGGGAAAGTGATGTTATGGCAACACAATTAATTCCGCCACAACATGCAGAATTAACTACACTGTTAAGAATTAAGGATTCAAAGAGGAGTTCAAAGGGAGAAATATACTGTATGTCAAATCATAAAGTATAACCTTTGCATAAGGTCTAACAACATTATATTGTAAAGAGGCATCTCAGTGAGCTATCTAGTTTAAAAAAAAGGAAAAGAAATGGTTAAGGAGATGGGGAAACATCTTTAGTGTTTTACTTGTTTTTCTCATGGGAGGTTGTCAGTTATGCTTGTATAGAGAATTCGCTTCTTTTGAAGCCAAGAGGAAAGTTTTTAATCTCATCTTTAATCCTTTAATATATGTAAGAGATTTAGACGTGTACAGGGTAAATTTGGCAGAAGATCCTAGCTATGGAAGTAAGGTAATTTCTTTCAACTACTGATTGCCAAGGGAGTTCAAAGCCCGCCACCTAAACTATCTGTCAATTCCAGCTACAAGCTGCAATCTACTGATTTTTTACATTTCTTTATATTGATCAAAAATATTTAGAAAAGTCACCAGCTACGAGTGAGTGAAACGATGTGATTATTACAGACAGGGATGAGGGCTCTCTAGTGCTGTTGCTTTTTTCAGAACAAATGAAGAATGAAAGACATTTTCTCAAGCAATATGCACAATAGTATCTGTTGTGACTGTAGTTATTTTATGCAACAACAAGAAAGGAGCTAGTCCACAAGAACAATTTCAGAAAGTATTAGAAAACTGGCAACTGAGCCAAATATTTCACTTTTAATACAAGGAGACTTTTGACTTTAACAGACAGTTTTTTACCATCTAAAGGTCACATAAGCCTCATGTACAAAGCAACCTGATTACATTCCATTCCTGGAATCTAGGTGTAGAAGCCACTGTATGACTTTTTCCCCTTAAGTACCTGTATATCCATACATACACTGAAAACCCCTGCCATACACAACTATTAGGCTATTGCAGTTGAACTGAGGTCAAATCCCACAGTATCCTCTAAGACTGTGTTCCTGTTCAATTGAGCACTTCCTAATGGCAGTAAAAAACATTTGAGGTTGTTTTCGGTTCTGGTTACAACAAAGCTGGAAACTAAAGACATTTATGTGGATAATTGGCACAGAGTAACAACAGACCTCGACTAAGGATACACAGAAAAGCTGAACATTGAGCCAAAGAGCTGAAACCTCCCTCTTCTGGTCACGATCAGCCTTTGGTTTTAATTACCTGGGTACAAATCTACCAGCTAAAGGGAACTAACAGATTTACACCTCTTTATTTAAACCACTCTTATTTATTAGGAAAATTTGCAGTTTTCAGTGCCATTGCATTAACAAACCTAGAAGACAGCTGAGGCCTGTTTTAGAAAGGACTGATTCAAAATGACTGGAGATCTCAGGTTTTGGCCCTGTGCAACTACAGCACGACAGATGAAGCAATTATATAATCAGATAGGCTTGGCCTTGTCTACTCTTTGATCAATTCAACATGCGCCAAATCCATGTCATATGAATGAAAAAATCTAATCCAGAACAAAATGACTATGTCATAGGAACAAAAACCTAATCTGAGAGGGCTCACATCTGTTCCCAGTCACATCAGACCCGGACAAGCTGAAATCCCATTGAACTTGATGCATTTTATACCAGTACTAATAAGATTAGGACTTAACTTCCTCTTCCCTCTCTTAAATAATGTACAGAGTCAGCATAATTAAAAATCAATATGGAAAAAAAATAAACTGCTGCAGTACTCAATGCAGATCTAATAATATTTAAAATACCATAAAAATTTTGTTTCTTTGGAATCTAAATTGTATAAGGTCCCATTGTACAGATGAAACACTTCATTAATACACCTCAAACACTTACTGCAAAACTTTTTTGAAACATCACCAGCAAGATCATGAACACCAGTTATGGGTATAAGATATGCTTGAGGAAACATTCTGGAAATCTTGAGCAAGCATTTGGGATATTTGTACAAGTTATACACTTTAATTATAGGTTAAAATTTTGTAAGTGTACTAACCTATGACATAGGAATCCGTATAATTGGAAAACTCCCAGAGAATTCAGTAAAGATGTTGCCTGAGCAATGTATTCAGAACCTGCCAGAGATATGGAGAAGTTAGTGTTACCAGAGTTCTGTCAGGAGCCAGTCCAAATGTGCACAAAGTCAATTCAGACAACTCTGTACCACCCCTCTTAACATTTTTATCCTTGAGCAAACATAAAGACAGAATTTTAATAAAGCACTTTTCACTTAGTATGAGATTTTTCCTCAAGCTTTCATCCACACCACTGGCAGCCTTCTGTAGCTGGATTTTGCTTACCTTCCTAATACTATGATTGTTGCCATGGAAATTATAGCCATCTCACAAACACAAATTTATGCCTTTGAGGAAAAAACCAATATTCTAACCTATCCCTATATAATATCCCTAACTAAAAATTGACAAAAAAATAAAGAAGGTTGCTGTGAAAACTTTGCTAATGTTGAATTTGGAATCAGAAAGAAGATTGAGTATATTTGCAATTTCAAGCTGTTGAAATGTCCTTGTGTGCATGAAGAACACATTGGGTGCATGGAGGTTTCTGACTATAAGCTCACTACCGCTTCCTGTATTTAGTCAGAAAATAAAAATAGATCTATACTAAGTAATAGATCTATACTAATAAATCTATACTAACTGGGTAGATTTAAGAATTTAAATATGGATAGAAACCAGTATCCCAGACTCAGGAGGGCTCTTCCTTTGAAATATATATTAGGTGTAAGAATAAGAGTAGGGAGACAGTCATAGCACCCTTGTTAGAAGTTTATCTTCTCATGTTTCCTCTATACATGAAAGACAGCAGATTCCTTCAGAAGGCACATTCTAGAGACTCAAGAGAATTCTCACTTGAACCTGAGTCCTGTTCTGACATTCTGGAAGAGAACTGGGCATTTAAATGATTTTACTTTTTCTGTTTGCTGTTTTTGCATGTGCTTTCTACAAATGCTGCTGGAATCTATTGTGGCCATATCCACAATAACAATAACAGCAATTTTGAATGCTCACTTATCTACTCATTTTTCTTTTCAAAAATCTATAATAACATAAAGGTCATCTGTGTGAGCTCATAAACCCACTTGATGTGATTATTTCATTTATGTTATTCTTCATACACTTCTTCATACACTTTCTCTCCAATTTTCCTTTTTAATGAAAATTCCATGCAAATTCAATTATTAGTTTTCTGCACATAGTTTTCTGGATCTTTACACTACTGCTAATGAAATCTAGACAGAAAGTTCAGAACCACATGTTTTCAGATAGACAAAAGATTCTATAATTTTTTTTCAATAACATGCCACTCGTGTTGCTTTCCTGCAGGAAAGTTTTTCAGTTAAAAAAAATCTCAGAAAAACAGAATATGCACCAGAGAATTAAGACTACTGGGAGGATCTCTAGCTGCCAAGTTCAAGAAGTGCTAAAATTCACAACTTCCAGACAAAGACTACTGTTGATTTTACTCTCTGAAACCATGACTCTTCAGAAAGAGCACAGATGTGTGAATTTCCGTAACTTTCCTTCAGGTCCTTGTAATTCAAAAGATTTTGCTCCTAAATTCCTTTGTCCTTCATCAGAAATGAGAACTGGATATGGTTAACATATAATAAGGATGCTTCATCTTTGTGAAACTGGAAAACATCATTCCTCATGTCCCTCCCCATTATCTTGAAACATGACCTCAATGTAATACATTTCATTGAGGGAAATTTATTCCTCCTCCTTTGTTTTCTTTGCCTTCCTTTTTTTTTTTTTATTCCCAGACCAGGAAGTGGGGTGGGAAGCTGGGGAAAAAAATCAGGAAAAAAACAAGTTGAAAATCACAAAGGTGCATATTATGAGCACAAAAATTATCCTATTACAAACCTCAAAACAGCAAACAACCCCATAAACAAAGCTTTCTCGTCTATCTAATTGCTTATATTTTTGCAATTTTCTCAGTTACGCTAATTCAGCTGACCAACATTTCATTCACATAAATATTTCCAGAAAGCTTAAGAATAGCAAAGGCTGGCCCAAATTATTATTATTGTTTGATATTATTATTGTTGCTGTTGCTTTGAAGTTGTTAATTATATGATTATACTTAATAATAACAACAATAACAATAAACAACACTGGAGGAGATGACTAAAATATTTCTAAAAGCTTGCAAAGACTAAAAAACAGTCAATTTTGTATAACTCTGTGTCATCTACCCAAAAAAGCCAAAACAGGCTGTAACTGATGAACCAGCTCCTGAGAAAAATCACAAAAACCAAATGACAAATTCCATTTGTCAAGCAATCGATATGGTTAAGGTTTGACACAAATAATTACCTAAATAAATTAAAGACTCCACATGAACATCAATCTTAGAATAATCTTACATTGACTTTCAGAATTATCTAGCCTCTCTGGCATGGAGTTGAAGAATAAGGTGCTGAAAAACAGACAGAAAAACAGGGGTGCCAGCTGGGGAGGGGAAAAAAGCCTTTTTGATTTAACTATAAAAGGTGTTTAAGGTATTTTTTTTAAAGAGCTTTGGTAGAGTGGAATAGGGTGAAGGAAAATTGATAGAGTTGAAACAGTACTCATGAGCCACTGAATGAAAGAAAATAAGGCAGCAATCTGAAACATTATCAAGTATTGGATACATAAACAAATTTATGATATATCATGCAAAATTATTATTATCATATAAATATATTTATTTTTCTTGCAATGGAAAGAAGTTAAGGTACTTCACATGAGGACATTACTCTGCTACCATAAGAAAACAATCTCTACATACAGACACACAAAGGCTTTATCTGTCCTTGAAATCTGTAATGCAACAGCTGTAATGGGTACCACTCTTAGACTCTTCTTTCACTTATTGCAGCAGACTAAAACCTAATATCTGAAAGTAAATATGAAATCCAATAAAATTTCACAACTAGGAACATTTAATACAGCTGATGTGATTATTTTTTTTGCAGCAGCAGTGGGTATTTGTTAGTGATCTGTTTTGGTTCATTCATAGCAGTCTTTCACATTTCTTTACCAAGCTTCTATAGTTACCTGAAATTTTTTGCTGCATGCTTGCTTTCTTTGGCAAATAATCGAGTGACAATTGTATTAAAAGGAACACATATAAAAGCACAAAACAGGTAATGAGTTTCTTATATTCCACTACAGCTTCTCCTAAAAAGTTCACTGATTTTTTTCTTTTCCATTAATTGAAATTAAACAGTTGTGCAATTCAACAGTTTAACACATGATCCATAGGCAAGTTCTAAGGTAACCATGCCAAGAGCTTAGCATCCATAATAAATTAATTACAAAAGGGTTTGGACATTCACTTGGAAATGTTTAGAGATCTGAAAATCAAGGAACTTCAAAAGCAACTGTGCAGCAATATCAGTATTACTTAAAGCAGATGAAAGTCCCCTCTTTGAGGATTTTATAATGTTGCACAGATGACAATGACATCAGAGTCTGATGCAAATTTCACTTCCTTATTGACCTGATTTCTGTCTTAAATCATATAAGAGCCATGCCAATACTCACTTCAGTAGTCCCTAAGCTTCACAGAATTTCTGTGAGCAAGACATAGAAAGGAAAGCTCCTTGCTTGCATCAGACATTTGTTTGCAAGAAGGGTTTTCTTAAGAGGTTGCTCTTTGCTCTAGAAGCATCTTAATTTTGTCCCAGGTATTTTCAGTCCTGAAAGCAAAACAAAGCACTCTGTTTCAAGTTGGTTTTATTGCAATCCAAAATATTTTGCTTTAGTTTGTTACCATTCTGCACCTGCAGAAGCCCACAGTTCAACACCCAGGCTGCTTGCTGCCTCAGCGGGGACTGTATCTCCCGTCAGAGAGTGGTCTATGCTTTGATCACACAACATGAGCCATTGTTGGAAACCCAACAGCACTGGTGGACAAAAGCAGATACAGAACACAGCAGCCACATGAGAGCTCTCATGCAGCAGCAGAGAATTTTGGACAGGTGCAGTGTACCACTAAAGAAAAATGTGCACCTTTCCCCTTCCATGTATTCTGCATATTTTGTACCACTTCTAAACAAAATGTAATGTCCCACAGGGCTGGTGTGCCACTGTTTAACTCTACATGGGGCTAAAAAGAGTGCTTTTCATAATTTGTGCA
Source organism: Zonotrichia leucophrys gambelii (assembly GCF_028769735.1). NCBI lineage: Eukaryota > Metazoa > Chordata > Aves > Passeriformes > Passerellidae > Zonotrichia > Zonotrichia leucophrys. Next base: position 66,939,899 of record NC_088171.1, read on the forward strand.
AGGGAAAAAAAAACCCAACTTCCAGTTAATTTGTGATTTATGTTTATGCTTTCCTCATGACTGCGCTGAAACAAAGCTTCAATGACCTGCCATCAGTCCAGTTTCCTGATTTCCTTAAGCTTGAGTGAAGTTTGATACAAGTTTTGACTTGGCTTACTTTTCTTATATTCATTGCTTCCTATTTATGTTTATTGGTTTTGTTTTGTGGGGTTTTATTTGTTTGTTTTGTGTGTGTGTGTGTTTTAATGACTCAGGGAAATTTTTTTCACTGATTTTTTAATTTCAAATTCACTGAATTTTTTTCATTTTTTTCACAGTTTATCAGCTGTACGAAAAAAAGATGCAACTGATAAACTGATATTCAATTTTCTTTACAGATTTTTAGTCTTCAGAAGTGCACTAGGCATTTCATAAGAGGTATGAAGGGCATCAGTGACCTTGTGAAGGTGAACTGTAGTTTGTAGGCCATTATACATTTTATGAGATTAATTAAAGAGAGATACAAATTTCAGATTAGATATAATTTTATATCTTAATATGATTACAAATAAAATTGTCTGCTCCTCCTCAATATATTTAATATCAACATAATATAGCACATTTTTTCATTCGCTTTTTCTCATCACAGAAAACTAAAAAAAGCCAGCCTTATACCTCAGAAGGTTTCAAGGACCAGAACAATAATAAGAAATTCATGTTAAAGTGATTAAGAATTAAACTGAAGACAACTTTCACACTCAGTAAGGAAATTGATAGTACTGGATTCTTTTTCCACTACTTTTCAAAGCATGGATACCTCTGTCCATCTGGCTCTCCCAGCATGGGTACCCTGAAGACAGGAACCTCCTCTACCTCACCACTCTTGGTGAAGTAGAATGGGATAGGGCTGTCGTCCAGTTTTGATTAGCAGCCTTGTGATCAGTGGAGTCCTTCGGGAAATGGAAAAGTCTATTCCAAAAGCACCTTCAACATCTTTACAGAGTTCAAACCCCCATCTACAGAGATCACTGTCCACACCAAAATATGTCCTGTTCTGGAATAAGGAATTTTCTCATTATTTCCCTTTGAGGCTATGAAACTGGAATGGTAGAAATCCAGATTCATTGGATCAGAGAGAGTAACTGCAGAGAGGATATAAGTGAGAGGATCTGAATTCTAGGAATTTTCTCAAGCAGACTTCAATGCAAAGCACCAGAGCATCCAGCCAGCTTGTAATATGGCTACTGGAATTTTTCCTGCAGGGATTTACATGAAGGAAGAGCCAGTTTCTGCTTCCCAAATGAGTTTTAAGGAATATACACTGACATATACACAACACCAAAATATCCTGTGTTCCCAAGTGTGGAGGGTAGCTCTTAGTGCACCTAGGGCTCCAGAACAGTCATGGGGTGGCACCTCATGAAGCTGACATCTGCAGCCCTAACCAACAGCTGAACAGGGACTTCCTGGGACACAGTTTTTGGGTTCAGATGTCTGTGTCTTATTCATGCTCCTAAGCTCAGTTACTGAATCTAGCCTGAAGTGTACTTGTGGCCACTCTTGGGGAATACTCAGGTACAAGGGTGGGCAATAGCACAGCCCAGAGATTAATTATTCACAATGCAGGAGTGAATGTTATGTCCTGAAGGGATTTTGGATAACACTGCTCCCACCAAATCCTATAGCAAAACTCTTCATTGCAGTGTAAGCAGTGCAGGTATGTATTGTCTGTTGTTGTTTTTAAGAGCTGCCATTGAGCTGTAATTTGTGTGAAGAGGACATTGCTCCAGAAATATAAATATATGAGAAATCCATCTAAACATTTCCAGCCTTGACATTATTACTTTGTATCACCAAACCCATCCTTGAAATAATCTATTTTCATGCCCTTCTACAGCTTTTCACCAATCCTTTATCCATCGCTGCACAACAAACAGCCTTAAACTTTAATGGCCTGCATGACTTTTATTTCCTCCCTGTTCATTACATTTCGTCTCCAAAGTTGCCACATATTTTATATTTTTAACACAAAGACACTTGGAGTTGTGTTTGTGCCTGGAAGATTGGAAAATATCTAGCTTTAGGCTATATTATATGCATATGAGGACCTAATACTATTTAAATAACAGTTAAAACCACAACCTTCAAATGCAAACCCAGCTATTAAAATATTGCTGGAGGCAATGTGGCAAGGTTTTATTCTAGTTTTATGCAAGATACGGGAACAGGAGAGAAGGTTGTGTCATTTGAATGACTACACTGCATTCCTTTCTATTTTCTAATTATCACAGATTTAATCAACTTGTTCTGTTTGTATATTTTGTAATAACCTTTCCTCTTCCCCTTTTATTCAGGGGAGGAGAAGGAGAGGAATTTATATAACATAGTAAGTTTAAAAAATATGAGCTACATGGAAGACAGAACAGCAACTAAGATACTGTGATTAATTTCATAGACTTCCAGTAGGAAGTATTTAGTTTATCGGCACATAGTAAATGAATATTAAAATATGCATACCCCAAGGCTACAAGTGAAAGTAGATAACAGCTGTTGGTCTAAAATGTGGTTCCATAATGCAGAGATTGGAATAAGCTTGTAATTATGAATTAAAGCTAGAACAGTAAAAAAAAAATTACAAACACATTATGAAGATATTCTTTAGCTCATACCATTTAAAATTAGTTCTCTTCATTTACAAAATGGAGCAGAATGGAATGGATTTCTCTTATCAGATTCAGAAAAAATATTTGAGAAAAATCACTAATGACCACCTGCTTTTTTTTAGCTCACGTTAAAGAAAAAAGTAACTCTGTTTTAGATAAACAGAATTTCATAGCAGACAGTAAAAAAAAAAACCATTGCTTACTACTTTAATAGAAAAATAACTTAGTATAGCAAGTATGCTACTACTCCTAAACAAGACACCACAGATGTGGAAAAGGTGGAAAAAAATTAGAGCCAAATAATCTGCTTCATTAAGTATGCTCTTGGCCAGTCTGTTATTCCTTTTACTCCGTGTATTGTCATTAAAATGCAAGAAAAATGCATGCCAACCTGAAGGACAAAATTTTGTCTGACATTAAACAAAAAACAACTTATAAACTCTGCTTTACCTCATGTACATATTATAGAAACTGTTTTTAGCTTATGCCTCAAAATTTTCAAATCACTTATCCTACAAGAAGTCATTTAGAGTGCAATTAAAAAGGTGTTTCATGGAAGAAAACAAAGAGGACAAAATTTTATAAACAAAGTCTAAGTGAAGCCCATCTAAAAAGGTCCTTTTTTTTATCCCACCAGGCAATATTTGTACAAAAACACACAAAATCACTCCTTGGACAGATTTGTTAGTTGGATTTCCCTAGCAGAAATAATCCCTTGACTGGCACAGACAAAAAAGATGTAAAGCACAATGTGAAAGTTTATCCAAAACATGGAGGTGAAAGAGGGGAAGATTCATAAAATCTAGTTCCAGTGCACAAATTATAAGGTGAATCTCCTTGCATACTTGATGGAAAATGCTTAGTTTTCCCAGGATATAATTCTAACCAGCCTCCTTGCTCTGAATCACCTGAGGGCTTTTCTTTCTCTATTGCCTAAACCTGACACAGGCAGATGTTGAATTTGTCCCTCAGTGACTTGGATGAGGGGGCAGATGCCTCCTCAGAAATTTCACTGATGATACAAAGCACAGGCTGATACCACAGAGGATTGTGCTGACCTTAGCAGGTTGGAGAGATGGGCAGAGAAGAACCCTCTGAAATTCAGCAAAAGCAAATTAAGCGTCCTACACCTGGGGAGGAATAATCCCATGCACCAGGCTGAAAGTTGATCTGCTGCAAAGCATCTCTGCAGAGAAGGACCTTGGAGTCCTGGTGGACAACAAGCTGTCCATGAGCCAGCAGTGTATCCTTGTGGCCAAGAGGGCCAATGGAATCGTGGAGTTCATTTGGAAAAGCATTGCCAGCAGGTCAGGGGAAGTGATCTGTCCCTCTACCCAGCCCTGGTGAGGCCAGACCAGGACTGCTGTGCCCAGCTCTGGTCCATACAGGACAAGAGAGACATGGAGCTCTTGGAGTGGGTCCAGTGGAGAGCTACTAAGTTGGTCAAGAGTCTGGAGAATCTCTCTTATGATGAAAAGTTGAGGGAGCTGGCCCCATTCAGTATCAAGAAGAGGCAGCTGAGAATACACCTCATCAATGTCTATCAGTATCTGAAGCAAGGGTGCCAAAAGAACAGATCCAGCCTCTTCTCAGTGGTGCCAAGCAATGGCACAAGAGGTGGTGGGCAGCAGCTGATACACAAGAAGTTCCACCTGAACAGTAGGAAGAACTTCTTTACTGTGTGGACAACTCACACCGGAGCAGACTGCCCAGAAAAGTTGCAGTCTAACTGACTGGAGATATTCCGGAATGATCTGAATGCAATCCTGTGCAATGTGCTCGAGGCCAACACTGCTTGGGCAGAGAAGTTGGACCAGATGACCCATTCTGTGATTCTGGGATAGTTTGAGTATAAGATGGGTATGAACAATCTAGAGTTCATAGCAAATCAACATGACCCTAGGAAGGCCTGTTAAAATATTAAAAGCTACTTGGTCTGACTTCATTTAATCTACTTTCTGCAAGGTAAGAGACTTATGTGTGTGACTTCTGACACACTATATATTTTAATTTTAAAATCACAAGTAATTAGAATCACTAAAAGTCAAGAGTAACACAATAGACATTCTATTCTTTAATTCATTCATTGCATTGATGAATAGTTCTGACTTTACCATGTCTGTCAACCCAGGAGATGCTCTTCCTTTTTAAAGTCTACATAGATAATTTTTAATAAGTTCTTCCTATTTTCTTTTCCTCTCTGCCTTCTACTCATCCATCCTGCCATATAAATTTCTATGTGGTTTCATGTGGTTTTTCCCTAAATGACAGAGACTGTCAAGAGACTAAAACATCCATTGACTAGTAAAATGCAAGAAAATATAACCATCCTTAGGAAATCAATGAGCTTTAAAAGACTATCGCTAACTATTGCTAAAATGTTATTCTGTCTTACATTATTTTATTTCAAAAGCCACTACAGGTCTTCTATGAATAACTACATCAGAGCTCTTTTTCATGTCATCATAAAGACAAAGCTTTTTATGGCAACAGGAAATATCACTAAGAAGAACCACAGAAGTTTTTAATCTTTGCCCTGTTGCATTTGTCATCTTATGATTTCCAATAAATACCCAATTTTTAGCGAACTCTTACATTTAGTGTCTCTTTTAGAGAAGAGTTTTGTGAGAATGAATGAAATTTTAAACCATTTTTGGTTATGACACCACTAATAAAAATGAATGAGTTTTATATGAGGCAGACAGTGTGCACCACTTGCTATGTACTGGTAAGCAAGTTCAATTAGCCCCTTTCTCTTCAGGACTAGGAGATTTAGTCTATCAGATTATCCTTTCCAAACAAATGCTTAAGCTTTCCACAAAGAAAAGAAAATACAGCAGCAGAAATTAAATTACAGAAATTTAGTAAATCTTTGCAAGTATTTTACAAAATACCATTCTTTACTTAATAACAGGCAAGCAACATATTTTATGATTTCCCATTCGTTCGACAAAGCTATGGTGTTTGTAATTGTGTATATAAAGCCATCAGTCTTGCAGAGCCATCTTTAGCTGAGCAAGCCCCAAAGCATCCCGTCCATTCTGCTCAGATCTGATCAGCATCTTTATAGTTTATCAGCCTTGGGGTTCAATTTTGTTTTGGATGCTTTTATAAATGAGCACAATCACTGGTGAATCTGTTCTTCCAGATTGCAAAGAGAAAAATCGAGAGAAGAACTTTAGTAGATTACTGTGTCACTGAGGATAAAGTACAAGCACAAATGCACCTAAAGTAGTCTCAGAGATTATTTCATTGGGTGTACATTTTCAGTTTTATTTCAGTAAAATTAGATGATTGTCTTAGTTATTATTGTTTTTGAAGCTATATTCTGTCCCCAGGCAAGGTGCATGATCAATGCACTATCTAGCAAAATCAATTTGTTGCAAAGTACTATTTATTTAAGAAAAGGAAAGAGGGGGAGAGAAGAAGAGAGTAATGCATAGCAAATGTGAAGATGATTATAAGACTTTCTTCTAGTAAAGCTGAATTTTATCACTGAAGCATGGAAGTTAAGAAATAATATGGTTGATTTCACAAACCGTGTACAAAACTACTTCTATATACATATTTAAACTCTAAGGTAACCAGTGAAAAGCTATCATCAAGTTTTGTGTCTCCTATTTTTCCTATAAGAAATGAGTTTCCAGCAATAAATTAATGTGACCAATGATACTTTTCTCATACACAGATCAACTGCAGAAGTGTTTCCACTTCTACATAAACAGGACAGAGGAAATAGCATACATTATAATATAAAAGAGGGTTTGGTTTCTTTTCTACAGCAATAAAGAGTCTGTACATGCTATGCTTTCTTATTCAAGAGATCATCAATATCACTGAATATCTTATGGGTTAGGGGAATGTGATTTTCTCAAATAGCAGAAAGGCTGCATTCTCATGACAGATAGGGTCAATTTTGTTTTCAGAAGCTGTTGACGCTCTTGCGTTATCTCTGTCATGGCCACCATATTAGAAGAGTAGCAAAAATCCATTATCTGCAATCTCAGTCGAAACACTGGCCTCTCTGAATAGTTACAGGCAGCACAAACTTCCAGTCAGCTGCAAACTGAATATTCGTAGGTTCAATGAGAAAAAATACTTCACCAGAAGTGGTTAACTGCAACTGGTCAGAGTTGCCATCACCTCCTCATTCAGGATCATCATCAGGATATCAAAAAAGGTTCCAGAAATTGTGTTGCTGTAAAGAAATTGGATTCCTAAACTGTATTAGGAATCCAAACTCTGGCACCAGTTTTGATCTCCATCTATCAGTAACTATAACCCGTGTTGCACAGAAACCACTCATACACACAGATGTGAATGAAACCATTTCAATTTAGTACCTGAGCAACAATTGAGCTGAAATCAGGGGAAAGAAAACACCTACCCAAAAATGATGGAGAATCTGGGTGGTTTTCCATCTCATACAAAGCAGTGCTCTCAGTACTGAATTTTGAGGTGAGTAGTTTCTCTTCTAGCAGATTAGTAGAAAAGGGGTTACTTGGAATGCAGCAACAATCTCTAATGGCACCACTTAAGTTTCCTTGCTCTCTACTTAATTATCCTACCCTTTAACTGGAAAAAAGAGAAGAAAGACCCATATTGTTGTACAACAGTGTGATAAGTTAATCTATCTGCCATTTGCTATTAATAATGCATGTTTTCAAGCAGCAGAGCTACAAAATAATGCTTTCTGGGTTTACACTATCAAATGTTAGGAAGCATTGTTGAAATAGATCCTCTCGAGGCCACAATGGTGAGAGATTTGAACAAGCCATTTTCAAAAGGTGAGATGCTACCTATTACTCAGAGCTACTTAATGAAGCAACCAGGTGTTTGAAACTGCTGCAGGAGAAAGAGACTTGGCAGGTGAGTGAGAGCAGCCCCACAGGAATTAGGAGAATGCTGAGAGCCCCATGGATGGTCCTAGTCCAAGCAGAGGATGGGAAAGATAGCAAGCCTGTCCAGCCAGACAGCTACCAATGTCCATGTCATACCTACGTGCTCACTTTAATTCTCCCTTTAGAATTCCCCATCACTCTGCAGAAACAGATGCAACCTTGGCTGAGTGAGTGGGTAGATATCACAATAAAGGTAACTCAACAAACCTGTACTGACCCCATGTAAAAGTATTTTTGCTGACCTGTCTGCTCTTTTACACCATCTTATATTCCTGTTAAGTGTTATTGTGTCTTAATATGCTCTTTCAAAAATATTTTCATTGCTAAGGGAGAGGAATAAAACCACTGGAGTTATAAATCAGAACTAGGTTTCCACTGAAATTTAAAATTCAACTCCTTCCCTTCCCCCACCCAAATATTTGAGTTTCTGTCATTCAGATTGTAAATTACTTTGTGTATGTATGTAGTCATGGGCACAAAATATATACATAAACATTTACATACAAATCCAGACATGAATACACACCCAGAAAAGATGTGTTATTCTGCAAATAGCCTGGCAGATTATGGTGACTAAAATTAAAATTCCTCCATGAATACATCATTTCCAGGGAACCACTTGAAGCTACTTACATTTTCCTCTGAAATGTGTGGTAATGGTCACTGTTGAAAGGGAGAAACGAGGCCAGACATTTAATGGGTGAGACGCAGCATGGAGGCACCTCATGTTCCTGAGACTGAGGCTGCAGACAAACCCACCCCATTCTGAGATCCTGTTTCAGATGAGAACATCTGTAGCAGACTTGAGGACCCTCAAAGACCAGAAAAGCACCAATTCTGGGGAGGAGCCCCATGTGCATATGGCACACTACTGCTCACAGAGGAAGAGAGAATTAATAGTTCACAATCTGTTGTATATGATGGTATCATCCTGGCCTGACAGTTTTGGGTCAAGGACACAGAAATCAAAATGTAAATTAACACACAGTGAATGATAAGGGGAAAAAAGGCTACACAGGAACTATTAGATAAAGAGATTATGACAAAGGAGTCAGATTCCATTAGGACACTCACAGTAACGTTCTCAAAAAGATGCAATACACTTATTTTTAAGGAATACACAACGGTGAAGCTTAAGAGATTTCAGCATACATATTTTCTCTCATTTCAATCTACACATCACCTTTTCAGTTATGTTCCGTTGTGAGTTTTATGTTTAAGTAGACTTCAAATACTGAAGGTGAAGACACAATCAAAACAGACAGCATTCTTATGAGTTTTATGTGCATTCAATGACAAGTTGTAATATTCATGTATTTCTTACTAACTTGCTATCAAAGTGGACTCAAACTTCAACATATTTCCAGATAAAAAATGGAAGGCTTAGTTTTGCTAAGTCTCATATTTATCTCACATATTAAAATACACTTTTTTTTAAAGGGCTTCAGTAGCTGTAATGTATAGATTACATTAGAAATAGATTTCCATTAGAGAAAAAAAATTCATAACCACAGATACTCATTTAAATTCTGTTGATGAAATTGTGGAGAATATGCTTAGATGGTTACATTCTTAGCTCAAAAAACAAAAAAAAATCAAGATGTAAATATTTTCAGGGTACTACTGGTAACTTGTAAATAGTTTCAACCATGCAAAAAAGTAATTTGGAAAAAAAAAGAAATTGAAATTAAGTAGCAGATACAGCAGTAAAGTAACCATAATGAGATTGTTTGACTATATTTAAACACACTAAGGATCAAAAGAGTTAACAGTCAAAGAGCAAAGAAAGAAAATAGATCATGATATCAGGCGAAGAAGTCATGCACAATCATAAGCAGTTAAAACATATATTGTTCTAAGTCATTAGTTAAAATATTGAAAGACTTAACTACAGTAGAAATTAAAACATTTATTTGTATATTTTGAAATTAACATAGTAAACTACAGCATTGCCTTCTCAGGAAATGGAGCAAGTTCACTGGTTTTACCCTACTTCACATTTTCATGGTGGTTTGTTCAAACAGTAACTGGAACACACCTAGTTATACAACAATAGCAGCTTTTAGCAGCTTGTACAGCTTCTGGTCACAACTGACTCAAGGCTGAAAAGCTTAAGAAGCCTAAATTTTTCAAGGAGTTCTTGTGGAAGAACATGTGGGTTTTTAACTTCTAAGAGCAAAAGATGAGAAAAATGAGCCAACAAGGGAGAATGAATGAAAGCTTTCCAAGCTATGTTTGGAAAGGCACCTGAAAGGTGGCATCCATTTCCAAAGCTTAATAGTTTGAGATTGCATGTTTCTCTCTTTTAGCAGAAATCCTGCAATGCCATTTTTCATCTTCTGTTCTTCATTTGGCCACAGTAACTTCCTACTTCTCAAAGAATAAATTTCCACCTTTTTTTTTCAGTACTGTCCTTGTTTTCAATCGTGTTATATTCCAACTCTGAATCCAGACACTGTATTTAGGAAAGTTATCTGTACTCTGATAGAAGCATTTATTTGTTGCTGTTGCAACAAACTAAGACCAGAATTTTTCCAAAGTTCAGACCTGTATATCAAAAAATTTGTTACTACCTCAGTTTCATCTACAGATGAAGCACTCCAATTTTGAAGTGGTTACACCTACAGTAGAGAGGATTACTCACTGTTTTAATTCTATAATTAGCTATAACTTATGTCAATATGTAACAGATAGGTAGGAAAATATTTATCATTTTGAAGCTGTGACAAGAATGGAGGGGTGAGAAAAACAAGGGGAAATACAGGATTTGCCTTAACATGGATATAGCTGGACAAAAAATGGGTACAGATGAAATTCTACACTTTAATTGTCACAGACTAAACTAAAGAAAAGTTTCAAAGAAATGCAGAAACATTTTTTCAGTCTCTCAAAAACATCTAACATTTACAAGAGCCAGCTGTATCTTGCTAGGATATTTTTTCTCCCCTTCCAAGAGACTTTGCCCCTCAACATTCACAGATTTACCTCCAACATCATGGTTATGCTTCCTCTTCTACATGCAGAAAGGAAACAAGCTGATGTACCAGCTTGGACTGAGCTAAAAGGCAGGAAATAAAACTTCTGTAAAGTATTCCATTTTAATCAGATACAGTCACGCTATCCAAATAGGAAGAAATTTGCTATAAAGTAGCCATTTTCCTCCTGCATTTACAGTCAGAGAAGAATAATTGCATTTTGCAGCCATTCACACTATTGGTTTTGGGTTTTCACCAGGTTGCAGACTTGTCTCAAAGACTTGCACTCCAACTACAGTCTACCAGTTCAATCTTAACAAGCACTGGGAGAAGACAGGAGCAGCCAGTTCCTCATTCCTCTATCAAAGTGCTTTGTCCTTAGGCTGTTACAAAACCCCATGAGGGGTTCAGAGAAAAAGTCCAGTGCAGCTGTTAGAGAAAGGCTGTTTCAAACCCACACAGAGCTGCCACAACAGAAGACAACATGTTGTGGGAATTCACTGCTTGTAGACAAATGCTGAACAATTGCTACCAGAAGTATCTTTGATGCTCAGAAAGCTATTTCTAAAACATTGTTTTCAAAATCATATAAGGCGGCAGGAATTCTCAAAGAGTACACTCTAAGTTTGTTCTAAATACCGAGGCACGTCCTGAAGAGAATTAATTTCCATTTGTGGTCTGCCTTCACTATTGTTATTTAAAAAGCACCCAAAGTTCCAATAAAAGCATTTTAGTTACTTGATAAGCTGTTGTAGTGTGTTGTTAAGTTTCTTGTGTTATTCCCCCAATTTATGTATTGTTTCCCCCTATTGTGTGTAAAATGGTTTTGTCCCCCCAGTTTTTCCGGCCACAGCCCTGATGTCTGTCTGTTACCCAAGTTATATAATTTCTCCTGCCCCTTTTTCCCTTTTTAGTAAATCTTTTCTCCTCCCTGGGCTCAGTCAATCAGCCCCCACCTCCTCCTGGTTTTCCAGAACTTTCTTTCCCCTGGAGGTGGTGGTTGGCTGGGGTCCCGGGACCCCTCCCGTACTTTTTGAGTATTGGTTTCCATGGAGTGTCAGTTCTGTGAACTTCATCCCCTCACCTTTCTCGATTGGTTCCACCTGTATCCACCCCCCCCCCCCCCTTTATAATCCTGTTTCACCCCCTATTCGGGCCACTTTCCCGGTTGGTTTCCCCACGTTGGATCCCGCAACACCTTCAATGAACCGACGTTTAACCCCCGGGTTAAGTGGTCAGCTCCGTTCCTCGCCGATACCAGCGGTGTGAGCCAGTCCGCAGCCAGCGCAGCCCGAGGCCATCAGACGCTGAGGGATGCTGGCCAGGAATTGCAGAGGGGCGTCGGCCTTTCACCCTCAGCTAGCCGGACTTCGAACATGGGGCCACATACGCCCCCCCGCAATAAACAATGCTTTACAAAAGTTAATCCTGTAACACAGGAACTGGGTCACACCTACAGGTCATCTGGGCCTGTATCTGATCAAACATACATCCCTAATGGATGTTCTGTGAAAGAAACAGCAAATCTAGACTAACATCTTTTTCTAGCATACCTTACATATCATAGTCACCTGTGCTTTTACAAGTTTCCCTAAGACAGATAAGTTGTCTTCATGCTATAAAAGAGGTCCTATCTAAGTCAGAGACATACCAGGAACAGAAGCCTTTTTAAATGCCTTTTGGCCTTGCAAAAAATTTGATCTGCATTAACCAGGTTAGGATCTCCTCCTCATACAGCACAGATGTGTCACCGAAGGCAAAACAAGCATCTCAACAGGACATCATGCAGGCACAGTAGTCTACTAATATGATGCCAATCGTACAATTAAGACAGAGTTTGTTCCTTTGTTTATTCTAAGATTTTTATTCCCAGTGTTACCAGAAGATATTCTGGATGAGGCTTTTAAATGTGTTGCAGTTTGGGTGAGATTTAGTTTGCTGCAAACACATCCCCTAATTTATTTAGTTACCTATGTCCTAAACACTGCACCTGACAGGCTCAGGACTCCCCTCTCCACCCACCCCATATATCCTCCAATCTGCTCTCAAAACTTGGTTGCCTCTGTACACACATACAAAACCTAAAATAAGCTGTTCACTGTCAGTGAAGGGACAGCACAGCCGGTAGCCAGGTAGGTGGTCATTAAGGGAGTTAAAAAACCCCTCAAACTCCAGAGAAGAAAATGCATCCAGAAACCATTTTCCAACTTAGTAGATAATTTTAGAAATACAAAAGAACGTTCACAGCATAGATATTTGCTTTAACATTGCTCCTGTATAACTAAGGAACAATTTTGGTTCATAACAAATGATTAAAGCACCAATTATTTTGACTAAACATGTATTTGAAACCCTCAGGCTACCATGGACTTTAAAGCCATTAATTCATTATTTAGCTGTCAGCATGGAAAAATGTCACAAGCTTAAAGGTTCAACAAACACTTCGCAATATTAAAGCAAATGATCACATTTGAAATTTCAAACTGTTACACGATTTTATTTATTAGATAGTGTAGATTACCTTTTGTACACACATTTCTTGCAATGTATTCTAGAACAATTTTGTGTTGAACAGAATCTAATCATATTTTAAGCATAAATTTAAATAAAGAGAGAAAATACCCCCTCAAGAGCTTCTGGGAAATCATTTACAAAAATCTTTGAGGCTCAGGTGAAACAAGTTGTGCTGCGGGATTTGAAAGATCTGTGGAAGTGTAAGCTATAAAATCACTTCATCTTGGATGCTTAGAAAGGTGGTTTGGGAAAGAAACTCCACTTTTTCAATGCCTCAGTGATATATGGCACTGACACTAATGGCTATAAAACCTTATTAGGGAGTGCTGTGAAACTCATATATTTGAGTTTCTTATGTGGAAAGATTTGAGTATTCACATTACTGTGGAAAAGAGGACATGTCCACGTTCATCTCTGGAAAGTGGATTGATTCTGGCAATCTATTCGGGTATATACAAATATCTTAGCTCTCCAGGACTGTGACAGAGACAAGCAAATGGCACAGCTCTCAGTCTTAAAGCTCTGGCAAGACTTGCTGATGATTTGATACATAACCTAACTTTCCCTGAACCTCAGCTGCGTGGCCATCTAAAATAAAACTATGACACAAACCACGGTTTGCGTGCTGCAAATTCAGCAATGAAGCAAGAACAGTGAATCATTTACATCTTGGCTAATCTTAGAATTAAACTTTGCATTACATAAAGCTAAATGCTGGCTGTAAATTAGCAGACCCAACACTTAAGAGCTGGGGCTGAAGCCGAGCTGGAAAATCAAGCCAGCAGATTGGGACAGCAAGGCACGAGGCTCTCAAGCCTCAGGGTGGGGGATTCCCAGGAGGCTCCTCACAGGTCTGACACAGGGTTGTAGGGCTGTATCACATTGAGGCACACCTTAATCACAGGCAACCGAAGCCCTTGAGTGTGGGTTGTGAGTCCTCTCCAGACCCTGGCACACTGAGGTCCAAAAGGGATTTGCTTTTTAGTGCGCTGCTTTGATTCAAGGGAGAGACTATTCAGTCCCAGTTCTGCTTAAGTGGACATCAGGCTGTCTCTGATAATCAGTGCACTGTCAAATGATCCCACTTGCCATCACCTTCCTCCTCTACACTGCATGCTGTGGAACTGCATCACCAGATGCTGAGGACACTGCTGTGCTTACCCTGTAATCAATCTCAACTCCTGGCTCAGCCACAGCATGGAGAGACCGGTCCTGGCTCTTTCAAGCACCTGCCCCAGGAGCAGTGGAGAACCAGAACTACAGCAAGAATCAAATAATTATTTCTTGGGAAAAGGAGTACACCTTGCACTTAATTAATCTGTCCCTGTCTGTCTGTAGAAAAGGCTACTCAGAAAGACCAGAGAGGAAAAAAAAATGAAGACTTTCTTTGGATCGGAGGAGAGAGCCATAACCTGAATGTCAGAAGAGCAAGCCTTGAAAGGAAAAGGAAAAGGCACTACAGGAGCTCTATGTTTAAAAGGATGTCAAAGGATTCCAGAAAAAATAATGCAAGTTCATAAGTTCCTGATTGTAAGTCAGTCCTGGAAAGAATCAACAAAGAAATGAAATCATATTGTGAGCCACGTTTAGGGATGGTGTTGTGTAAGACACTAACTCAAAAGATACAAGAATTAAATTGATAAATCCTAGATGGCTTTAGATATGAGATTTTCTAGGTGAAACTCCTAGTAATTTAGTTACTATATCCCACAGGAGAGAGCGGAATCTGAATTACAGAGGTATTTAATATACCCAAATTTAACCAATATAAACAAATCTCCCATATTAATTTTCCAATCCACACAATATCTTTTTAAGGTGCTCTTTCGTTCCCCTCATTTTCTTTTCACCTTCTAAACAATAGGAGATCCAATTCAGTTTGCCACCGCTGGCATTTCCAGTATCTCAAGTGTAGATCTGTCATTCTAGAGTCCAAGCTCACTGATAAGGTGAGTGCAGATTCCTCAGAGTGGCAGGGACCATTCTTTGTCAGTAGACCTGCACATAAGCATCATACACACTAGAAACACCAACTCTGGAAATTGCCCTCACCAAAGGACAAAGAAGAGAACACTTCTCCATGTGAAAGCCAGGTGGTTCCAGAGGGCTTGGCAGAAATTCTGAAAGTGTTTTCACTGTTCTTCCAGAATCCACATATATCCCCTCCCAATACCCACCACCACTGGTAAGAATGCACTTTGAAAAGCAGAGAGGGCAAATACTCCACCAATAGTCTGACAGTGCAGAAACGTACAGTTAGAGCTCATTTAAAGTACTAAAAACGGACCTCTCTCAGCAGTCTGCAAAATGTAGACAATGGATGTTCCTTCTGATTTTTGTCAACCAGGAAGAATTCTGCCTTTAGCTGGGCTGCACATAACATGGTCATTTTAAGGTGTGTCAATATCTTCCACAAGACAGTTACCTAAGCCTGCCTTGTCCATCTAATCTCATCGCAATTTCTGCTACTAATAAATGCTACATTCCTCAGCCTGGAATCATTTCAGTGGCAAAAGGAACTGTGTGTTATTGCTGAAGCCCCCCAGCCATCGTCCAATAAGTTTTTAACTTAAGGTTAAAAAATTAGTTTTCAGTGAAATTAGATACTGTGTGCATCTTAGGAAAGCAGAGACAAAGAAAAACCATTTTTAATGTCATCTCCAAAGCAAAGAAAATGCTGTGAGCAATACTGTGTTAAAAATTTAAGTCCTGCAAAAACAAAAGCCTTAAAAATGCAAGATGTTACTAATATCAATTGAAGAAAATTTTAAAATATTTAACAGGTTCCTGCTTTTCCATTTAGACAAAGAAAGGAAGATTGCAAAGACTTAGTAATTATACTACATGCCAGAGACTCACAGTTACAGAAAATATATTGTCATGGGTGTATGGATTTGCAATCATTGTTTAATATGGTGAATGTAATGAATAACTGAAAGACATTCTCTATTTATACATTTAGAGACATTTGTCTGAGTGTATTTTTTGCTGCCACACAGTATAAACATATGAACAAAAGCTTGGTCCCACTGCAGTCAGTGGTAAAACACCACTGCCTTCAATGAAGCCAGATGTAAGTATTTACATATGTACACTCATACAGTAAATATCTTTCATTCTTATGTGTTGAAGCTTTACCCATTAAGCTGAAGTCGGAGAGAATATTAGGTTTCTGGGCCTCTGAAAACGTATACCAAGTAATTTGGTGCAAAGATGCTCCTGAAATCATATCACTGATAGATCTTCTGGATTCATAGTTGTGCATCAGTTCTGGTGTACATGCTAGTTATGGCCTGAAGGTACAATAAACAATGCAAGTTAGTAAGAGGGGCCCTGAATTTTTGTTTCAAACAAGCATTTAGTTTACAGCAGCAGGAATAAATATGAACAAAGGAAAGAACAGGACAGTACAAGTTTAGACAAGAGAGATGGCTCTTTTACCTGAATTTAATCTTTCCCCTGCAAAGACAGGAAAAAAAAAATCCCCATTTCTTTTTTTTGATCCTGTCCAAAAATTAATAGAAATCCTGGTATCAGTGGATTTTGGATCAGGTTGGCTAGGAATGTGTTCATGAACAAATAAAAATTTTAATTTTAAAACATTCAGCAAATAGCTCATGAAAGAAAAAAATCTATGAAATTGAAAAACTTGGCCACAACAAAATAACTAGGACATTTGGAGTATATTCCATTCTAAACTCTCTTAAGACACTAAGCAGCTTCACAAGAATCAAAGTACTTGAAAATTGTTATAATGAGAGTTAACTGAGTAAAAAGCATTGGACAAATATTTGCAATCACCTATTTGACCAAAACACTGTTCTAAATATGATTTGTTAACCAGAATTTATTAGGAATAAATGAGAGATAGCTTTTGCCACCAAAACCAAGCTCTCTTGGGCTAAGCAACTCAGCCCTGTTCTTAGGTTTGTGAATTTTACAATGAAATAAGTAAGCTTCTTGTCCTTACCACCCAAAACCTTAAATTGCCCTAATGGTTAAAAAAATCCTTAAAAACCCATCATAATGCATTTTTACATATATCTTCTGCTAAAATGCTTATTGAACTTTTTAATCTCTTCTTCACACCTATTATCTTTACATCTTCATCTATTTATGCAGAAATAGCTATTTTTTTCATTTTTTCAAAAATTATGAAATTATCATATTGTTTCTCCACAAAAAGAAGGCATGTTATCCTCAAAATATTATTTCCCTCTTGTCTTTATGTATTCTCAAGTAAAACATATGCTTGGATCTTGACTAGACATAGATAATCAAATTTCTGCATACAAGAAGTTTCAATGAACACAGGAGAAAATTATTAATAACCAATTATTAATAACTGTGCCTTTTTAGAGTGAGACAAGGCATCCTTAAAAGACAACCCTAAAAGCAGCTCTAGTCCATGCGTCAGTAGTGAGAGCACTAAGCATAGAAGGGGGCACTAGCTCTGTGCCAGGCTCAAACCATGACACCAAAGTTAAGAATTCATTCATTTTCCAAAGTATTTTTAAACATATTTCATAGCAGGAATACCAAATGGATCTTCTAGTTCTAGTGGCAAAAACCCCCAATAAATACACATTATAGAGACTCAGTACTGACAAGAAGCAAAGTATCAGTAGATCAATATCCTAGCATGAATATTTCATTAATATTTAGTTAATATTTTACACTAAGTCTTTTCAAGAATTCTACATGCTCCTCTCATTTGAACTGGCATTGAAAACTATTTCCTCTTTGCAGCATGCTTTTCTTGTACTAAACAAAATACAAAGTGAACTCAATTTACACAAATTAGACAGCTAATAAAGCAGGACTAAAGTACAATAAAGTTTCAGAAAATGCAACCACTACTGAAGAGAAAACAAAGTAATCAAAAAAAGTTTTGTAAATTGGCTCTTCATCTTTAAACTAATAGCCTTTGACACTTCTCTCTTATAAATCCAAAACCTTGTCAACACCTTCATCTTCTTGTTTCTGTAAACCTAAGAATTTTTCAGATTCTTAACTTGATAAATAAAGAGCTATGACAAGTACAGGCTTTGCCCAAATGCCCTCCTTAATAATCCTAATGCTAAAAGAGACTGTTGGATATTTGGTAGTAAATTATGACACAGAAGCTAATCAACAAAAAATAAGCCTGTCAGATCAGTTGCATGCTTAAAGACAAAACATCTGACACACCTGGGTTGTGTTCTCACAGGATCTTGTATAGTGGAACTTCAATTGTCTCTACTAACAGCTATTTCAATATCAGAATTGAATAATAGTCAATGACAAGACGTGACAAACACTATAAATTTTAGGGGGACACCTATCACTGCTTATGTATGAAATTCTATCTGTGGTGCGATCCCCTGAGAACTCCAACACCAGATAAAGCAACTTGCTAGAAAAAATGTAAGGAGATACTGATGAATATCCTTTACTTTAACAGACGCAAGGCTATGTTTATGGAGAGGAGAAAAAACTATAAATATATAGAAATATTTAAGTTTGTGAGCAGTGGAATCAAGAATACCTCATAGGAGTCTGTGTTTTATGACTGAGATTTTCTAATGCGATGTGACTTCCAATTGCAATTCTACCAGTCAGGGCATTTATAATTTCTCCTTCCTACACAGATTCACTTTTGGTAATAAACATACTTCCAACATCAATTCTTTCCTGCAGAGGCATTAATGATTATTTTCTTCTCTATCCAGATGCTTTGTGAGAAATGTCCACAAAATTATCATCCTTGATAAAAACCTCTAGGTTTTGTCAAATTGCATGGTCAAAGTCTGGCAAATAGTTAGAAATTTAGCCCTGGAAAACAGATGTTCACAGGGATAAGTCCTATTTCCTTCTGAGGCCATGCTAAGCTGTAGTAGGCAAAGGTTTTTCAGTTTTTGTTCATTAATAAATATCAGAACACTTACAAAGACTTACTTACACTGGTATTTAGGGATAGGTCTATATTGTAGACCTCTGAGGTCAGATGAAAACACTGGAACACAATCAAACTCCAGATCTAATGATGTAGCTAAGAACTGTCTCCTTCAGTGCAGATGTCTCACAAACTTTTTTTTGAAGCTGCCTTCTGCAGACCTCTGTGCAAGCCCAAACTGACAGAACACAGCTTAAAAAAGAGGAGCAGGTCAGTTTACAGGTCAGCCAAAGGGATGGAGTTACTTAGCCAGGCCTTCAGGCTGCCTCTACTAAGCAGAGCATCTCAGTGACCTCTGGAATAAGCCACACTGGAAAGGTGCAAAGGTGCTTTAAAATTCCCTTATCCATTTCCCTCATAGGCCAGATTTGCTGTTCAGCCCTACAAAGGTGCTCTCCCAGTGTAACATTTGCTCATGTTGAGTAGTCTGAAATAATGCTTGGTTTATTTATCTACTTTGGATGAGAACCAATCCCAAGGCCCTCAGCACATTGTTAATTAATTCCTTTCCCATGAGAAGAAAATTATTTCTTTCCTTATTTTTAACAGCCTTCGAACAACGTGAGGGTCTTTCTGGCTGCAAGGTAATTACAGAGCTGCTGCTTCTCACCTAAATCCTCTCACTGTATGCACAGAAACATTTTTAGTATGCACTACATCCTTGTCATCCTTTAAATGTTTCTGTAATTAAAGGCAATGCTGCCAAAAAGATGTTCCAAGTTGAATAAAAAAATATTTATTTGCATGAGTAAACCAGCTAATTACTTGGGCTATCTCACACAAATATTTTTTTCCACAAGTTGCGTTTAGGAATAGAAAAAGTAATCATCAACTCAAGCATGCATTGAGGGAAATAAACCACCAGTTTTACAGCACAGCCATTAATTTAAACTTGGTATACATCTCTATACTTGATTTTTCAGGAAAAAATGAATATATTTGTTGTAAACACCCAGTCCTGCACATGCATTGACTATTACTGCAAGATTACTTCTCCACTGTTCAGTAGAACTGAAAACATGATCACGAGCACATGCCCTCATTGAAACAAAAGAAAAATCAAATAAACAGATTCAGACTGTGCTGTTAAGCCACTCACCAGCCCCAACAAGAACTCGTGGTGTTATTTTGCTCTGTTGCTTCCACTGTATCACTTCAGAGATTTGAGAAACACTCATTTCTATGAGCAAACAACTCTGCAGGCTGGCATTATCAGGACAGTCACAGAACTCCTTCTCCCTCTATCACATTTACTTGTCATAAAGTATTTGGCTAGATTTTGTTTTAGAATAATTCAAAACAGGTTGGTGAGCAAAGAGAGAAGGCAGGGGATTCCATTAAAGAAGGCTGTTAAGGTATTATTTGTAACAGTAATAGTGACCTTCCCCTTCCATGGAAAGATAGCTGCTTCTTTTACATGCCCTAGGTCAAGTCCAAAACATGAAAGATATGTGAAAACATTAGCCCTGCTTATGCAAGCCAGAAGTTTTACTGACTCCTTGACATTCGATTATGTTTCCATTCATAACCTCAAATGAGTCATTTCATCCTACCACCTGGTTTCCAGACACTTCATCCCCCAACTTGGTTTGCTTAAGGAGCTCTTCTTGTTCATCTGAATGTTTTGGGTACTAATTGGCAAAGGATTTCCCTTCCACTGTTTTTCATTGTGTGTTTTCGTGGTGGTCCTTTATCTAAGCCCATTCAAAGACAGCTCTGCTTGCCAGGTACTGAATGCCCTTGAGCTGTGTTACATCACTCACAACTGCAAATAGTTTGCAGTGATCTCTCTTGGCCCAGCTTTAATAAGAATGCTGTGGAAAGGGCTGGTGATTCTGTTTTGGATTTTAGTGTTTGGGTTACTCATGTTTCCAGAAAACTGCATGTGGGTCACAAAGCAACCACTGAAGCGGATTTATAACCTTAATATGGGAAGTACATCTTCCCTGAGATCGGATTCCTGCTATGCCTGAACTCAGCTGCAAAGCACTGTATCAAGGCCTTGAGCCCTTCAATGGTAAATATTTATGGTATAAATGTAATGGTAAAAAGTAATGGTAAATATAATGGTAAAAAAATGGTTTTCTTCTTCAATAAATACTAATTATGGGTTAGGGTGGGTAGTAACATTCACCTTTCGAAAATTATCCTCCAAAAATAGACCAAAGAGCTTTCTTCTTCCCAAAGGTCTAGACCTAACTGCTGCTGAGAGTAGTATATAACAGAGCAACTCATAAAAAAAAAGAGATATTACAATAGTAAAGAAGGCAAAAAGAGTTAAGTGATGTTTGAGGTAACTGGGTTGGGGGTGGATGTGCAGAAAACAAGGGGGAAAAACCAAAACAAACTACATTTAAATGTTCACGACGGATTCTCAGACCCATTTTATGTCCAGCATTAATAAGCTTAGGTAATCCACACACTGAGCCAAAAGAATAAGGCCTAGTTAACCATAACTAGGCTGCTGAAAAAACACAAAGGTAAACCTTAGACAAATACCTCAAGCTTTAAAAAGAAGGAAATTGTCTCTAGGAAACAATTTCTGGTAACAGAAGGCTATACTTAATCCAGTCAAGCCTTTTAGCTGCTAGATGATGCAGCAAAAAAAGTTAAACAGAATGTGTCACTATGCTTTTGAAAGGAAGAACACTATGCTAGTAATGACTCTGGAAAATGTACATCAGTTACTTGGTCCTAGAATTAAAACAGTATCATTTTTCTGATAGTCTTAACTTCCACAATGAGCTTAACCCTGCTTCTTTTTCTGAGATGACTGTACAATGAAATTATGAGAAAACAAGAAATAGGGACAAGAGATGACAGTCTGGACACCACATTTCCAGAAGAGAGTAAATAGTTTAAACCTGTGATCAAGTCAATATAATTTGTTCCAAAGAGGGTAGCACATCAAGAACATCTGGGGGTGTACCTGTGAGATCTCTGTGCAGACTGTTTCAGTCAGTATTTCATGTATTATGTCTTAGAAAAATCACATACAGTTTGCTAATGTTACATATCAAAAGAAAAAGAGAGAAACCTAGTCTGCCTTAGATTATGATCTGTTTCAAATAATGGCCAAATGCTCTCCTGGCCTAATTCCATTAAGTGCAATGGAGTCATGCCAGGAAAGTATTTGGCCCTAAGCATTTAATGAGCATGTTACTTGAAAGATTAGGGGCCAATTCATCCCCTGGTATAAGCTGGTATAATTTCATTGCCTTACATGGAACCATGCCAGCTCACAATGGCTGAGGATCTAGACTCACAAGTGAAGTTACTTGTGCCCTAACAAGCATACGTAGCTCATATCTTCACATATGCTCAACTTGTCAAATACTCTTGCAAAGATCAAGCCTGGCCTGCAAAGCTTCCCCACCCCTGAAAACACCTAAGTGGTCATTTCTTCCATTCTTATATACCCATTTAACAACATGGGATTCTCTTTCTCCCCTCCTAAGCCTTCAAGTAAGGATTCTGCTAAATGCATACTTCTTAAGTCATATCTCATTTGGCTCTGACTACTATGAAGTTACATTAAGGTAAAAATTATTTCATGTTAGATTGCCAGTTATGCAAAAGTCATAAGCCATTTTTACCATCCAAGTCTATAAATTTCAGTTTTCTTTAAGATAATATCATTCTGCCTCAAAACAATGCTGAAAGCAAAGCTAATAACACACAAACTTCCATTCTCTGATGAAGGGTTATTATTCTTCATGCAATGACATTCAAAACCAATCTTCTCATTCTTTTTCCTATTACTAACTACATATACACTTAGGTATGCTTATCAATTTTTGCTCATGGTTATGAATTCTAAATCATTAGGGCAAAAGCTAACTTCAGTCAAAGGCTTTAAACTAACAATTGCAAGATACAATAAGCATCTGTTGTACTTTCTTCCATCTCAGCTGTCGGATTTAATATGAATATAACATTTCTAATCCAACTGAATGTGCTGAAAAGCAAAGAGATGGACTATCAGCTGATGTAAATCATCTTAATGCCATTAAAATTGATTTACAACACTAAAAATCTCCCTCCTTAACGAGGACTAAAATGACTCTTTGACTAAATGTCAGAGGTTTTGAACAACATCATTTCAGTAAAATCCTTGAGGATTTTAATGGGACTAGACGTATGACCAGTTCTTCTGCCAGATTTCTGCTTTGGGGTGAATTCTAGACAAACAAGTAGAGTAGTTTCAAGATAAAAAAATAAATAGAACAGCATTCCATTTAAATTCTTTAGGAAGATTTCAGAAAATTCTCAGCAACTGATAGAAAACACACTGACCTAACACATAACCACATGTAAAGGATTTGCCAACTGGATTGTCCATAAAGTCCTAAGCACAATATATTACTTTGGTTGATTGAGAATATATCAAATAATCATTTCAATCACTTCAAAATATGCTGAAGGAAACTCTGGATAAGAATTGTCATATGATCTTCACTTAATTGAAGATTTTTCTGAAATGTATGAAGGAAGTATGCAAATAGTGCATTTATGTAATAGGAATGGTTAGCAATATAGCATTAGGGCACTCTAGGGCATGTTTTACTGGTTCATTAAATCTTGCCTCAGGTGTGTTCTACCACTCGAGGCAAGTATTAATGGACCAATGAAAAAGACCCTGGGGTGTTTTAATGCCATAATACTATGTCTGTCTACATTTAAATTAATTTTTAAAATAGCTTTTAAAAATAATTTTCCATGGTATTTAATATATCCTTGCACTATTTAAAATTTTCTAGTAGAAATATGAAATGGCTAAAAAAAAAAAAGAGAGAAAAGTCTACTGTCTAATAAAAATATAAGTACTTTCTGAACTGTAAAAATGTTAACCTCTTGTACTTCAAATACCTCCCTCATTTTATACACTCACTTTTTGTTTTCCAATTCATTCTCATATCATAAAACCAGTATGAAAGACAGCTAGGTAGACCTGTTTCTTTCTTTTACTAGAATCCATCAGAATCCATCTGTTCTTCAAAGAACTTGATTTCAACAATCTTAACACTTAAGCTGAATTCCCTAGACAGCTGTTAAGTGATACAAGGATCATGTTTGGTTTTCTACAGATGGACAAGATGATAGTCTGCAATAAAAACTCTAAGACCATTTTCTGCCAGTAGCAGACACAGAACAGGAAAGCACACACCTTGAAAAGATATTGTTTTGGGGCAGAAGAAGAGGACAAGTAATAGCCAGCTCGAATTATGAAATATCCTGCTTCACAACTGTAGGGGGATACAATATGGGTAAATGAAGGTGATATAGAATGTAATCTTATCCCACAATGAGTTGCAGCTGGACCAATTACTAAAGATTAGGAGCAGGCCTGATCTTAACAGGCCACACCTGCAGCCAATAAGAACAAGTGGTACAAAAGAGGATTGGTGGGAACTGGAGTCAGTCAGATGACTACTGCAAGGACCAGGAACAGTCAGTGCTTAGAGGAGCTGCCTACAAGAAACATCAAGGAGGTATGAAAATCTGGCAATATGGAATCCTTGCACTACAGTAATAAGAGAACTCTTGACGCATAAGACAACACAACTTCTGCAATAAAGAGCATTTCCCCTCCCCTTTCAGAATAGCAGAAGAATTGAAATCTCAATAAACTTCCTTCAGGTGAACTGGGGCTTTTGACAACACTCTGGTATCAGTACAGCAACGCTGCAGAAAACAACCTGACTGGGAATGGCGCACTTAAGGATAATAAACTGAAAATATAAGGCATGAAGATACCCAGCATTTTGGAATATATATGCCAGTTTGATTGGAGCAAAATGACATGATTTACAAGTGTCTTGTAACACGGCCTTCCCCTGCAAAGTGTTTGGCACAAAGCAGTTCTAATTCAACCTTTTTTTTTCCCCGAAGTAATCATTATAACTTCCAGTGCTACAAGTGAGGTTGCAGAGTTGATGGTACAGACTGATCTCACAAGACTAGTGATGAAGGCCTTGTTGAGACTAAGAAATATCTGAATGCACTCAAATGCTGCTGGTGTAAAAATTTCCTGGGAAGTCAGTCGCATACTGTCTGACAAATTCTGCTGACACTGCAAGATTTTTTTCTTTCATTAGACAGACTACCAAGGAAGCTGTTGAAGGCACGTGTATATGCCCCACTTGGGGGATGCCCTTGGCTCCTGAGTTACCCTTAGACCCACAATGATTGCTGATAGGGTAAACTGTGGCCCAAGTCAGCTTAACAGCATTTAAGAAACAATGTGGGTAAGTCCAGCTATAAAAATTGCTAGTAACTGGTGCAGGGGTCTCCTTTGAGATACACAACAACAACTACATATTCCTTGTCCTACTGGACAAGAATTTCACCATCGTTTTGGGATCAGGACGCAGCATTGTCTCACACTTTGTATGCTGTCTTCCCAGAACTTCTATGGAAACTTGTGGCACCATGCATGCTAGTCTACTATGGGAAGGCGTACAAGTGCAAAGTGACTCTGTCCTACAGGAAACACTTATGCCCCCAAATTAGGTACCATTCCTGCTTTGTAGGTTATTTAAATGGATTAGCACAAAGAGAAGCTGATGATGTATAAAGGACTTACAACTTATTGTTAATGATTAATTCTCTTCTTGTGTGCAAGGTATGTTCTCACCATGTACAGAAGAATAAACAACAGAACGCAAAATATCCCAAGATTCTCCCTCCTGTGTCAACCAGTGATGAATGGCTGACTTCAGCCTGGTTGCAAAGCAGACAGGATGGTTTTCGTGCAAGAAATGTCCTTCTAAACTATCAGTAAATAGCAAGACCTACCTGCCAAGTCCCCTCAGTCTACAAAGAAATTGATTGTGTCACTATTCCAGTGTGTCAAAATGTTTCCAGGACTGGATGAAAGTCTAAGTTTATTTCTACATCAAGAGGCACAAATATTTTCGGAGTAATGACCAAGACGCTTTGCCATCAATACACAATCCAAATGTAAATACTCAGACATTACAGTTATGTAGATACAAAAAAGCTCTGCAAGATATCAGCATTACTTATTGTACATGAAGTGGTTTTGAAAGGAAATGCAGAAGCAGAGCTACTATTTTTCCCTCTAATTCTGCCACCTAAGCCCACTAGAGATCACACCTAGAGCTGTATTTCTAGTGCAACCACTTGAATTCACATTAGATTTATCTCACCCTATAAAAGCACAATTCATTAAACAGACTGATAAAACTGGTCTGTTTAAACTCAGGCAATTTTATCACAGTCATTTCAATTATTTAACACTGCTTTCTTAAATCAGTACTTAAAGCTTTCCTTTGACAAGTATTCTTTTAAATAAATGAGCTGCAATTTAAACAATGAGAAAATAATGACCCAGAACAATATATACAATTAGGGAGATATTTTTCAAATATAAATGCTCAGTATATTTTAAAAGTGATGTACAATGTCTTGGGCAATGCACACTTACACACTGAAGTGACTCTTACAGTTGGATAGTGGGGTCATCCAAAGAACTTCTAACCCAAAGGCTCACTCCTAATCCCAAATTTTGACTAAGCTTTACCACAACAACATTTTTTGACAATTGAGGGTTGTCCAACTCAATCTTGTCCAGTTCTCACAGGACAAAAATATTACAGTGTTGCCATGAAGCCAATGACATATTTAGAAGAGCTTTTCACTGAGTTATGGTGACATACCCAGGAATTTGAACCATGGTGACCAAGTCAGAGGTTATAAACCAAGCATGACAGATAGCAAGCAAAACTGGTATGAGCTCTACAAGCACTTTTGTATGCTTCTGGTAAACTGTTTCAGGCTTTTTCTTCCATATAGAAAACATTTTTTAAACAAAAGATCTGTCCAAGCACTGCATCTTTCAATTTTTTTATATCATGGAAAAATCACTGAAATCACTGAAAGAGAGTAAGTTTGAATTTTTAAAGACCTCCTAATCAAGGGGACCACTACAGTACCTTTGGAATTATCTGGATATGCCTTCCTAATATTGCTTTCATTCCAGCTAGTATCTCCACCATGATGACTTTTAAAACAAATCTAGATCTCAGGACATAAGCTGCATACCTATTTTGCCTAACTCTGCATACAACAAAATGCATCATGGATTTCAGTTTTAAGACTACCTGCAATAAAGTTAGACAAGACCCTGAGGTATAATTTATTCATTCCTTATTGAAGCAATTTCCTATACTGAATTCACAGTCACAGATACCAACAATGAAATGCTGAATCAAATTTTAGCCACAAGAGAAATGCACTGCATAAAGTCCATCATAAATAAGTTTACAGACTTTTAAAATGAAATAAACTTTCATATAGGTTCTCCTTCAACTTAATCATGCATTGCTAAGAATTCACCATGCTGTAACAACTCAAATTTAAGCTTTCCTTGTTTAAGGATAGAGCAATTAGCCTTCAGGTTATTTCAAAGAGAGCAACAGCGCTCATCCAGCCCTGAAGAAAGGAGATGGTTCAGAGGAAGAGAGTTGTAAAACCAAATATTTAAGTTTTCCAACTTTGTCATGCTTATCAGCAGTACTCCCATATTTGGCAAACACTGCAAGTTCTGACAAACAACAATGACACAGGGGCCCCTCACTTCAAGAAGGATATTGAGGTGCTGGAGTCTGTCCAAAAAAGGGCAGTGGAGCTGGTGAAAGGATGAGAACAGAAGTGTGATGAGGAGCAGCTGAGGGAGCTGGGTTTGTTTAGCCTGGAAAAAGGGTCCTCAGGAGACCTTGTCCCTCCCTCTATCTACATGAAAGGTGGTTGTACTGAGATGGAGGTCAGTCCCCCACATAATATGTGGCAGGATGAGAGGAAATAGCCTCAAGTTATGCCAGGAGAAATTTAAACTGAATATTCAGAATTTTTTTCCACTGGAAGGGTTGTCAGTCATTACAACACCTGGTAAATGAAGTGGTGGAATCACCACCCCTAGATCATTCAAAACGTGTTTGCATGTGGCACGAGAACATGGCTTAGCAGTGCACGTGGCAGTCCTGGGGTAATGGGTGGACCAAGTGATCTTAGAGGCCTTTTCAAAGACAATTCTATGATTATACATTACAGGTACCACACTAATTACTTCCCCCCACCATACCCATTCCCTTATTCCCATATCTAACTTGAAGTTGATCATCATGATAAAACTTCATGTAGTCTAACAGTATACCTAAATCTGAAGGGTAGTGAGCACTACTCAGCTCTCAGGACATAATGTAGGTAAAATTCAATCTTCATAATACATAAGCATGTCATTTTAAACCTGAATCAAAATTGTGTCTCAACACAAGAACAGAAGGCTTCTTTCGTGAAAACAACTTCTGAAAACAACCTCTATGGTCATGTCACAGCCTTTAAGATCCCAAGTGCAACCAACACCAAGTCATACTAACCTTTTACTTCCTCAGGAGCTTGGTCAAAGTTAGTGGAGCTGCTCCTGCTGTTAAATCCTGCTCTGCCTGATGGTGAGACTTACAGAATCTGATTCTCATGGACATTTAGATCATCACTGCTGTTGCATTGTCAGGTATGAAAATGGGCTGCTTCTATCACTGTCTTTTTAAGCTTATGAGAAAAAAACTGCTTGTCATAAACAAATTTCAAAATTTGAAGAATTCTCAGCTCAGACCATTCTGAATACAAGTCTGCAACTCCTTTTCAAACCAAAATGTTTGCAATATTAGCAAGAGATGCATAAATAGTGATGAGATGAGAAAGAAGGAATGAGTATATTTTAGCTTAGACAGACTATTCCTACACCATCAGTTGCTGACACGAAGCCCTTGAAAAATAAACAGATTTATGCAATTGCTACACAGACCTCCTGTGTGGTATAAATAGATACTCTGCTAAATATAAAAACAGCAAGCATGCACAAAAATACACATGCACTAAGGATTAGTTACAGGGGAGCTAACAGAAAGACAATGCCTCCTGGGTTTACAGGGCAAATGTAATTTCTATAATGAACCTTTATATAAAAAATTTCTGATAGTTTTAGACCCAGGCAATAAGGTAGAAGTTTCTGTAAGAGAAAGCAGTACACTGACAATATCAGGAAGGAGAGAATTTATTTCAAACAAATGAATATTAAATAGCAAGACATCAAAAGCAAGTACACAATTGTTGCTTTAGGAAGGAGAGGGGAAATGCCACACCATTTTCAATAATCATCAGTAGCCAAAAAACAACACAAAGATACCATTAGTGTTTACTGATGATAACTAGATATGCTTCTGTTAGTATTCCAGAGCCAGCCCTGCCATAGTAATGTTTATTATTATTCTTTGTAGCTGTAGGCAGCTAGAGGCTCACTGTGTCTATCCCCCTCTCATCATTTTAAAAAGATTAATCTTTAGACAATGATCTGCTGATATCATTAATCTTAGTCTTGAACTTCTTTGTTGTTCTTGCCCAGTAATGAACAGTAACACAAAAAATGCCTTTCCTTCAAAAACAACCAGGACCTGATTTGTTGGGACTCTGCACTTGGAGTAATTTTTCATCGCAGCACAATATCAATGTAAGATGGCCACATAGGTGAGACAACTTTGTTCTCTACATCACTGCCCCATTTTTGTACCAAGCCAAATCTGCTTATGTTAATATAATTATAGCTGCTGCCAGAGCAGAAAACAGTGCCAGGGTTTTTCACATGCACTTCATGGCACAGATGGCTCTGCAGTCCAGCATTGTACCACAAAGGTATTCCTCTTCTTTGTATTAGAGAAAGACACAAAATCTTTGTGGCAAGGGGTAATAAGTTTTTCTAGACTCACTACTCAAATGTTCAGCTGCTCACATATTTTGCTCTCAATAAAAACTCCAGAAGTCACCCCTCTATGAAACTTGTCACTTTTACACTTTCTTTTCCCCAGCTTTAATATTTTCTAGAAATAAGAAAAAATATTCCTTGCTCCAGAAACATTGACAAGTAATTTTCATCTACATCTTCCAGGAAAAAAAACCCCAAACCATATTCTTAGCAGAAATTTAAACACGCTTAAAACTGAAAAGTTTACTTTTCCATTTTTTCTATCTTCTTTCATGCAGAATATTTTCCATTAAACCAAATTCACTGGGAAGACCAGTTCTCATGACAGCAATGCTGTTTTACACCAGTTAACCCATGTCTAACAGGGGACTACTCACTCAGATAAAAGCCAGCTATATGGCTTCCAAGTCTGAGCTTTTTGTATGAGCTAGTGTAGCATTCTCACCAGAGCTGCTGGTGAAACAGTGCTAATTTATTTAGAGGTTGTTCATGACAAAACTATTAACTGTCTTCTTCTATTCAGCTTATCTTGGCATCTTAGAGTTCCAAGCTTTGGAGAAATTAATAATATGTATGTCACACAGGGACAGATTCTCTTCAATAAATTTAATAAACACAGCATTTTAAAAATAAAAAGTTTATAAAAATAACGCAGCAAACAAAGATTGCAAAAAAAACCCCAAACAAAACTTTCAAGACTTGTGTTTGTGAGAAGTGTTACCATTTTCATCTTTCACAATCTGTCTTCCAAACCAGTATATAATTTCCTGGTTAGATCTACTCTTTCACATTCAGGTAAATTCTCACAATGTGCCACCCACACAGATATTACGCTCTTTCTTATGAGTAAAGTCAATGCTATTCAAATACATGTATACAGATGATTTTTTTCCTTCTCTCCTCACCAACAACCCCACAGCTCCTGGAAAAAAAGTGAAAAGAAAAGAGCAAAAGAAAGAGATGCTCAAGTGAAAGTATTTATAGGAGTCACATCTGATATTTTTTGTCAGTATCACAAAGTAAAACTACTGCTTCCCAAATTAGGCAGACCAGATAAAATCTTGGAGCAAGGTCTTCTCTTTGTCACTCTTATTGCCCATTTAATCAGTAAAACAGACAAGTTGCCCAGAGTTATCCAAGAGCAGAAGCTGTACCAGATTTGCCCCATGATCTCCATCCTGTAAAAAGCTAATTCTGTACTGTATGTGTAGCCCCAAGAGAAACCAATTATTCTACAAGCTATGGCTGGTATAGAATAGAATAATCAGTTATGGCTGCCCTAGTCAAAAAACAAACAAACAAACAACCAAATTAAAAAAATGTGCTCTCTAATAACCTGGTTTTTGGGGTAAAATTTTCCATCCTAGGTCTTTA
Source organism: Zonotrichia leucophrys gambelii (assembly GCF_028769735.1). Classification (NCBI taxonomy): domain Eukaryota; kingdom Metazoa; phylum Chordata; class Aves; order Passeriformes; family Passerellidae; genus Zonotrichia; species Zonotrichia leucophrys. Next base: position 66,971,023 of record NC_088171.1, read on the forward strand.
CCCAATGTTGAAATATTTTAATATTTTATTAAATTCCTTTCAAACCCTTATTTGTGGAAAGGTAAAATAAAAATCATTCCAGACTGGTAAAAGAAAATCTACCCAGATTTTTAACCACAGCTAAAAAGATGGAAGCTGAGAATATTTAAACTAAATGCATGAGAGTATGATTTAAATATGCATAGGCATTTCTACCTCAATTAAAATTCACAAACACAAAGAATTCTAAGCCATAAGGAAGAATAAAGTGCAAAAGAAAAACAAGCAAAACAAAACAAAAACTCAAGACTGTTCTAGGTTTTTAGTTAAATAATTAAAGATAACTTGTGCATAAACACAAAAGATAATAATGGGATCTTATTCTATCACCATTAAATTTCACAGCAAAATTCCCATTCATTTGACATGGGACAGTGTTATGGAAGAAAGGAAGAAACAACAGAATTCAGTCCTTATAAACACAGATTCCATTGCTGTTCCTGCAACAAATTACCTATGCATCCTGCAAGTAAATACTCAAAGCCTGGTCCAGCCCATTGGTGTTCTAGCTATCTGGAACTGAGGTCTCTTCATGCACATAAGGGTGAGGAGAAAGAGGCTGAATGGCAGGAAAAAGAGTTCCCTATGTCTCCACAAAGTGCAAAAGCACTGTGGGTAATTTCCCATGTTCCTCCCATCTCCATTCGTTTGGAAATCCAACACAGCTGGGCTTCATTCCTTACAACGTAGTTCCTGGTGCTCTTTGGGTTGTCCAAAAGAAGTAAAGGTAATTCCTGGGGCAGAATGGGCATGGGAACACACAGCTTCCAGCATCCCTGCCTCCGATTCCCAGCTGAAAAGGGAATGGGTATTGCAGTTGTACAACAGTAGAGAATTCGCAAAGTTTAACTACAGATAAATAAAGCAATTGTCCAATTTTGAAAATTTGACATGGAAAACACAGTGGACTCCAAAAGCAAAAAAAAAAAAAATTCAGCTTTTTTGCCAACACCTTGTCCCAGTGTTCTTGTTTATTCTCTGTAAAAATAAAGCTAACTTATCATGTGATAGAATGGTGCAATACCTGATATGTACTTTTTTCCTTTCTTGACATTATACTTTTTAGCAGCAGAATATTTACATATTTTCTGACAATAAAATCTTTTGAGAAAGTATTTTCAAGGTTTTGTTCAAAATAACCTAAAATTAAGATACCTCACAAATATATTTAGTTTTCATCAATCAAGTGTCTTTAAAACATTTGGCTTATGCATGATTCTTTACAGTTTAGGGGCCTAGAAGAATTGAGATGAAAGACAAGAAGCAGCAGAAAGAGCATTAAACAAAATACAAATAAAACAGAAAAAACAATACAAATAATACCAGAGCAAACATCAGAAAAAACAATCATCCACTCCACTGCAGCAAAGGAGCTATCCAGCAAAATCTGACTGAACACCTTGTTTCCAGGGTTTGGGCATTTTTTTTTTTAGACTCTGTTAAAACACTTCTAAAATATGCAAGTAATGACTTTGAAAAGCAGTAATTGCAATATTAAATTTTGCTTAAATTTCTTGGGCACTGATTTGTGTACAGGCTTTTGTACCAAGTTCCCACGAAGCCATAAAACGTTTAAAATACTGTCTGTGCAAATGCAAAATTTATGAATTCACACATCTCTGGTTGATTTATGTGAAATAATAATGCACTATTTAATGCTTAAACATGGCTAGAAGCAATGCTAGGCTATCAAGATGTACAATGAAATAATAGATTTATAAGACAGATAACCTTCCTGCCTAGAGAAGCTTGTTTAAAGGTGTTGTACAGATATATTAAACTATATGTAATTTTATACTAACTTAATGCTGTAGGCCTATACTGCAAGCAATAAAAGATTACTGCCACAGTATTTTCAATAATAAAATGATCTGGCTATTCAACATAAGGTATCAGAGGAATGAAAAAAAAATTCTTTATGATTTCAAACTTTTTACTCCTCTTTTGATTTAATTTAAATATTTACCTGTTATCTTTGCCTTGCACAGCTCACTGTCATCAACTCTCATCTGATTTATCAAAATTGTTTTTATTTCGCCCTTCAAGTTAAAATGTGCCAGATTTTCTCAGTGACACTAAACAACATATTCAAAGATATTTGCATTAAAATAAAAAGGGCTTTGTGTGGGACATGGTGCCTCTTACAGGAACAGATTTCTGCTGATTTAGAAAATACCACTATTCCCTTATGGTGAGCAGGAGCTTCCATCAGCTGCATACTCTTGGCAGGGCATACGAAGGGAGCAGAATCCAGCCCTTAAGTCAACAAGCAGGATCCAGTGTTGCACAGAGACACTCAATATTGATTGATATTAACTGGACTACTTCTAAAAGACAATGGGAAAAACAAAACCTTAGCCTCACCTATTTAAGGATTTGTACCATTAGTTCAATGACAGGCACCCTCTCAATTCCATGCTGGAGCAGCACCCATGGAGCCCACATGTTCACATATTTTTTTTCTCGGAAGAACTCACACTTTACTTAACTGTTTGTTCTTTAATTCAGTACTAAACAAAAGACCTTTAAATAAAAGGCTCTTTCAGGTAATTATCACTATATAAGGATATTTTCACAGAAATTCTGATTAGGAATCTACCCTTGGAAATAAACTCATATTAGAATCTGACAATGAACAATTCTTCCTCTGGTTTTCTTTTTCAATTTTACTTTCTTCTGCTGATTGTTTAGTTGTTCAAGTGAGTAGGTTTTCTTAAGTCAATCAATGAAAAAAAATTTAATGGCATTCAAATACACTTAGTAGGCAAAAAAATTAATGCATTTTTCTTAGTGTGTCTCTTACCACAGTTGCCATAGATTGAATCCTGTTCTTCTTTGATAGTCTCAAGCCATGAGAGAGCTCAGACCTCACACTGAAAGTTGAAAGTTTTCAAGTGACTCTGTAGGCACAGAGTTTGTGGTAATTGGAAGTGGGGCTGTGATAGAGCCTCATCCCTAATGGGCTACAGCTGTGCAGGACAGGTGACCAATATTGAAGATAACAAGACGGAGTGCCAAGGTGCACTGACCAATCACAAAGGGAACAGAGGGCACACAGGTGCAGTGTATGTAAGATAAAGTGTATAAAATGCTGTGCTGAGGAGCAAAAATGCATGGATGATGCTCAAAGCCTTCTGAAATTGTATAGTGTTACTTTGTGTGTTATGGCCATCTCAACTCCATCATGACTCTAGATTTTGATATGCAACTAGTGGCTTATAAATATGAAGGACAAGCAAAGTGGTCTAAAGCCAGTTCAAGTTGCAGGCAGTTAGCACAAAAAGTAAACAGAGCAATGGTGCTCTGGTAAAAAAACTTAAGTTGAAATAACTTCTCAGTCAACCATTTCCCATTAAACCACCCTGGGTTTGGCTTTGAAGCTCCCTGGACAAGCATAGTTCTCCTCTTGCAAATGGATGGGTCAGTCTGAACATGGTAACTCATATGGCACCTGAGCCCAGCTGAGGTGGGTGCATCTGGCAGCTCTGCAGTGGTCAGCCTCAGGGGATTTCCAGAAAGCACTGGCAGGATGCATCTTTTCCAACTTCAGACATGCAGAAGGGAGATGCCTGCTCATGACCCCAGCAGTGGTAGTTCTACTTTTAACTTGTTGCTTACCTAAGATAGTCAAAATGAATCATAGCCTAGATGTCCATTTCTTTACACTAAGAGCAGACTCTACAGGATCAGGTTCAGCATTCTACTTCATATTCTAAAGACAAGATGAATTTCCCCCCAAAGGTCTTAAGGAAGTTTATACTGTGGTCAGTACTTTCTTTCACTCAATCTTAACATAAGTTAATAAAGAATATACAAGCTATATGATGAGTTTGTTATATAGAATAATTGGAGTTAATGGTGTCTGCAAGGAAGAGGGGAAACAATCCAGACCTCATTGCATTATTTTGCCCTCATTCAGTGGCTATTCTGGGCATCCAGATTGAGGCACATTATTACACATTCCCATTCTCCTCAGAGCTTGCAAAACTGCTACCCCTTACACAGAAGAGGAAGAAGACCCTCATTTCTGTCACCAGCAAGCAGGTTACAATTGATTCTGGTTTACATTAAATTGGTCTTTGATGATGTTCTACATTTTCAAAGTATCCTAGAGACTTTCAACTAAACCTTTTAACACCCTAATGAGACAGGGGAATTGCTGTTCTGCCTCCTTGTAAATGAAGAACAGAAAGACAGATATCACAGGCTATGCATTTAAAACCATTTGCTAAATTTGAGTAATTCAGTATCTGGATTCTCATTTTGGGACTCCCAAAGCATAACTTTTGAAGGTAATCAGTACCCACTGCTCTGAGCTCAACAGCAGCTGAGATCATTCACCTCCTGCAAAAAAAAAATCATATTGAAGACCTTTCAAAGCAGGCATATACGAAGCAGAGCACACAAAATACTGGGCCGTTCTGAACGTGCTTTGCTAAATTACTGGCTTGAAATAAAAAAATATATCCACTCGAACATTAATTAACAGCACAGAAAGGGAAGCAAACACTATGCTTGAGCGTGTAAATCATTCACCTGCATATTGCACAACTACTTATGCATGTTAGTTTCCAGTTTCATTATTAGTCACTGTTTCTTATTTTAAACAGAAAAGCAATATACACACCACCATAAATACTCTGGTTTACTAGCTTTTTTTTCTTTCTGTATTTATTCTACTCTCAACAGTGGTTAGCATCTAATAAGCATTCTATGAGGGAAGAAGTTTGTTTTGTGCTAAAGACACTTTTAATAGCCATTTAAAACGAGATGAAGTAGAGTGTGGACAGCTTTATATTCATATAAGTGTTTAGTCTTTTTAACCAGCAAACCCACTTTTGCAAAGTTTAGAAACAAATTAATCCAAACTATATAATATCTTGCTTGCACAAATGCTAGCTGCAGGTGAAGAATATTTCCTGCATTTTCAGAACCTAAGCAAATATTATTTCAAGTCAGTGTGGTAGTGAGTATTTATGGCTAAATGTGCTGCAGAGGCTCAAACAAGATGGTGAAGGGAGGTGATGGTTACAGAGGCTTCATGAATCATGACATCTCATGGCCTCAATTTATTCTACAGCTCCCCACTTGGGAAAAAACAACTTGAAAAGAGAGGTAAAATAACCCCAGCAGGAGCACAGTTATTCTCGCCATCCCTAAACTCTGTGCAAATCCAGCCACTTTTAACTCCAACAGTAAATACTGACAACTCTGACTCTAAATCCTCCCTTACCTAAACTTGCAAAAATGCCCAATAAAACTATTGCAACTAGAGTTCTACAACCATGGAGGAGAAATACAGAATGAACTATATATTATCATATGTGTATTTAACAACTATAATTATCAGCATTTAGAGCAAAATTCTCTCTTCCATTAACTAGATATTTGTCACCAAGATTTGATGCAGGATACACAATAAAACTTGCCTTAGGTAACCACAGGAGGACCAAAAAAAAACTAGCCTCATCCAAGGTCATTTTTAACTAAGTTGTAGCAAAATTACTGTGAAAACTTCCAAAGTAGATAAAAATTATTCCACGTGGGCATTCTCTGAGGAAGAATTATATAATACCAAATAATAAACTCTGTTATAACACACCACAAATAAAGGGACTTCTACATATGATCATGATCTCTAGTTTCATAATATCCTGCTTCAAGAAGATTAGTCCACCATTAAAAGTACTCAACTTATTTAAAACTCTACTTCAATTCACAACAGAAAGCACTGCAAAGTGTTATAGATCTAATAGAAGAGTAAAAATATTTATTAAACACAGCATTAAAGGATGATAAACATTTCAATTTAGAAGCTGAAAATATCCTGCAAAATTCAAAAAAAGTACGCTAACATACATCTAGAGCTTGATCCGTTTTCTCAAAATCACTCATATAATCTTAATACATTTTAGAAGATTGAGTAGATCTGTGACAAAAATTCTAGAAAGGAATGTTTGTTGAATATGCTGGCTTCCAACTAAAAAGATAGTGACAAAAGATTGATCATGAAATAACCACAACCTTAATTCCAGTGTGATATAAACTGAAAATGGAGCATAGGTCAGTGAAGGGACAGACAGAGACCATACTTCAATGCAAGGTCACTGTCAGGGTATTCTCATAAACAAACACAATCATTTGAACATTCCAAAAATCCACCTACTGCATGTGCTGGTCCAGCCAGTAAGTTTTTCCAAGCAAAACTTCCCAAAATTTTCTTTAAGTGAGGAACATCTTGTGAATGCTACATGCTTATACTGCTTAAATAAGGATATTCTAAATATTTTAAGATGTTTTATGAGACAGTGAGTGTCTATTTCAGTGCACAGTTAAACATATGCCATATTAATGCTGTGAGAAGTCATCAGAGCTGCAAACTGTTACAGCACAGATTATGTGTTTATTTATACAGACCTATTTATTATGTTACTTTCTCCCCAAAACTACATCAAAAGACAACAATTTCTTTCAACCAAAAATCAATAAAACACAAAAAAACACCCAAAAAAAATAAACTTAATTTTGATCTCTATTAGTCTCATGTAAGTCTAAAGTTTTTATTATCAGCTTGAAACATTTCTAGCTTAAGTCCCCCAAAATTGTTTTTATTCCCATATATATATATATAACTAAAAACAATTAGCTGAACTTTCTAAGAAAATGCTCTGTTAGGCTATGACTAAGCATGTAAAGTTTCAGAGCCCAGGAGGGAATTTTCTGCAAAATTACAAGCAATTGAACATCTCCACTACAATTAATCGTGTGCCCTAGGAAACGTACATCTTGGACAATTAAATTTTCTCCTACTTATGCTCAGTACAGCATTTTCAATTGGTCGTAACCTTTTCTTGACTCCATTTTCTTAAAGTAGATGGTCCTCCTAAGAGTGCTCCTATGTCTCATTTTAATGTTATGTCTATCAGTATATTTTACATTTTTTACAACTAGGTGCTTGAAGCAATACTTCCACACTCATGTTTAAGAGCCTCAGAGTCATTTTATTGCCCTGAATGTGAGGTATTACAGCTCCAGCTGACTTCAGTAAATATACATGGGAGATCTAGTCACTACAAACAGAAAATGAAATTTCTCTAAAAATAAGTTTGATAATTTTGGCGTACTATTAACAATATCTGACAAAACCTCAGTCCAAAGAATTTGAGATCTTTTGATGCAATGAATGCAATGGCAAAATTTCATCAGCCAACAATCTGCTCTAGTTGCTTTCAGTTCAGAGCCATTGACCCTAAGAAACCGAAGATCAGTCAAATTATGTATTTGAGTGTTGATCACCTCTTATTATCAGCAATTTTAAATTGGTTGAGCCAAACTAGTAAACAGAAGCCCAAAAACAAAACTAAAAGCAAAAGGTTCCTTGACATAACGCACTAATGCATTCCAGTGTCATCCAATACACAAAGCCTTGCTGTCCTCAGGGCACAATGCACAAGGGCTCCTGCAACTTTTCTCAGAGCAAAGTGGCATCCTGACAAGTGAATAATCTGAGCAACACAATGAGACTCAACAAGTCAAGACCAGTTCAAAGCTGACTGATAGTCTTTTTAACAGAGTTACCTTGCTATTTAGGCACTAGCATTACTTATATTGTGGATTAAGGCTAGAAAGCTTGTAAAATATTCTACCATGGCATATTTGGCTTCCCAGATGCCAAAGCCATTTTGCACAGAGCCTTGAGCTATTGGAAAAAAGAGTAAGGAAGCAATATTTTATTCCTCTGCCTACCTGAAAGTTACATCCTTCCCCAAACTGAGGAAAAACTGGCCTGTGAATTCATTTTCCCTCCACTCATCTACTTGCAGAAAAGGAGATGTAAGAGTGTCAGGTAGCTGAAGGGTGCCTGAGAATAACACCTGGTGTTGTTCTGCCTGCCAATCTCATAACTGCAGGAAACAGACAGAGGTCCCCAGTGCCAAAACCCAAGCAAAGTAAATGAGATTCCAATATATTTTTAAAATAATGTTTGTGTGCTGAGGGAAAACACAATTCTTGCCCCTTTCCAATCAATGAAACCCAGTGTCTGCAATTACCTACAGGGAAGTTTCTATGCAGTAAAGGAGAATTACATGCTTCTGGCAGAAACATTCCTAGGCTAAAGCCCCTAACTCTATCAGTCAGTCATTCTTGAGTATTTAAATTCTCTGCGATCCAGAAATCCTCTGGATGTGTGGACTAGCTGTGTAACAGAAACAGCACTAATAGACGCTTCCAGATTACTCAAATTCTCATAGTCACCTTTTTTTCTTTTCCATTTGCTGTACTTCTCAAAGACACTACTATTGAAAATTATATTTAATGGTGCATAAACAACAAGGATGTAAGCTCTTCACATCCAAAGCAATCAAGCTAACAAGTCTGTAATAAGTAACTTTTTCCTCCCTCCTCAGTTGTAAATGCAGAACACAATAGGTGATTCTAAAGAGTTAATAAATCCTAAGCTAAAGAAATATCTTTATGATTTTGATAGAGTCCTTAGATGGTTCAGCAGTCTGAGCTTTGCATTTAGTTACAATGCAGGAATAAAAACAAAGGCAAAAAAAAGTTTTTAAGTGCCATCACAGAAGTGGTTGATACAGTGAGATGGTTCCCTCTTCTGGCCAAAGCTGGAGGAAAATAAGCTCTGATCTTACTTTAATTGAAATCACATATTTTCTAGAATCTAAAATTTAAATATCAGTCTAACTTTACAAAGAAATTATCAACATATTTTTACCATATATTTTCAGAAATTAGTTTTGAGGCAAGAAATTTTCAGAAAATGCTTTAGGAAAGGTTCTATTATATCTGCTTTCTGGAGCTTCATGTATAGATTACTTGACTGATAACCCAATATTACCTTAAATCTCAGAAACATGCATCCAACTCATTTATCACATAATGAATATGCATTCTTGAAAAGAAAGAAACTGTAAAAAAATCCCACCAAAAGAGTTTAACTTTTACATTGAAAGCTAATTCAATGTTATATTTTAAAAAATCATTCCTCATTTGGCCCTGGCTAACCTGTTAGTTTCCAACAATGTTGCAATCCAAATACCTATTGGTATTTATAGCAATGGAAGGCTTAAAAATACTTTTTTTTAAAGAAAGGCCCCAAACCAGAATATCTCCTTTCTGCATAGTGCGGCCAAGAACCAAACTATACCACTAACAGCACCAATGCACATGCAAGAGCATATATCATGTTTTCACCACAAGGTAAACTAAAAAAAAAAAGTTAATCTGTACCAAAAAGACAAGCAATACCACACTAAACTGAAAGAGCAACTCCTTGGGAAATCAGTGAAAATTATTGTCACTGAGAACATAATTTCAGACTTCAATGCATAATTCTCCAGTCTCATCTGTTCAGAAGCCATTTTTTACCTCGTCTGCATGACAATGTACATCTACAAAACTCCATCTAAAGAGTAGATAAAGAAAGAAGTGGCTGAAAAGCAGCAACAAAAACTTCCTAGTTAGCTCCCACTAAAAGAAGGGAAAATGGAAAAGACAAGACTTCCATAGGGCCCAAAGTTTCGTTGTGATTCTAAAGCTCTAATGAATAACATGGAACTCGGGGAGGATGCAAACAGATTTTTCTATTGAAATGTACAGGAGGTAAGGATTGTCATAGAACAGTGTTGGCTGCTCCATGTTAGTTTGTTAAAAGCAGACTGAGTTTTACTGAGGTTTCACAGTGCAGCACATGTCACTCAAGCCAAGGGTGTTACCTGGTTAATGAAGGCAAACAGGGGAGGACATGAAAAAATATTCTCTTCTCTTGCACTTTAAGACTTCTACTCTTTTGGCAGGAATTCACAGCACTGAATTTCTTCATAAAAAGATCCTTTCTCCCTCCACCAAGTTGATGTGGCCACATAATTCTGAATCATTTAAACAACATTCCTTTTCCCTTAACTTGCCTTGCTTCTTTTATTATTCAGACATAGATTATTATCTCTGGTTTGTACCCGACCTTTTTTTGCTCAGGAAAATCAGAGTAAGGTAATTAAAGCTTAGTTAAAACAAAACCAACACAGGTTAAAGCAAACGAAACGCACAATTTTGGCAGTGCAACATCACAGAGAACCAGGAAGAGATGTCATGGATCTTGAAAAGGAAGATTTTGGACATGGTGCAAACTTCTGTGCACACGAGATGAAAAAAAAATCAAGTTATCATTCAAAGAGTTCAATAAAAACTTGGATTAAAAAATCCAATCCAGGTCTCATTTAGAATGAGGAGCTGCATCTACAGCAGCCCACAGAGCACAGCCAAGGCACAGGATTGAATACAAGCCTATAACCATCTATTAATACATAACTGCTGTGTGTTGCCCACCATGGCTTCATGCCACGTCAAGAAGCGATCTCCAAGACCATTCCCAGACTTCATCTGTGGTGCAACACAGCACAGAGCTTGTTCTCAATGTACAACATTGATAAGGGCAGCCTGTTCTGGGAGCAGGCAGGCAAGGAAGGGGTAAGAATGAATTTAGCTTTAAAAGCAAACTACTAATTTGCCTTTGTATTTCTGCCTTCTCTGCATTACTTTGCTAAGGTATATTTCACATGCAACTCAGGAGTGTAAATTACATTTATTGGCTAATGCACACAAAACACCAGCAAGGATAAATGGGTTACTTGGGTAAGCATTAATATTGTCACCATTCTTAATAATACACCTCAGTAATAATGAGTATTTTCCAGCTAGGCAGGCATCAGCCTGGTGGGGAAAGGTTGGTCTCTCTTACTCTTTGATCTTCTTGATCTCCTATCTGTCAGATATTTTTCTATTTTTCCATATTACCAGTTTTCCTCTTGAATCCCTGAAAACTTTTATCTAAATACAGTTCATCTATCTTACCTTCATCTGCCATTTCACCTTTCTTGTCTGGTCCAATTCTTGTTTGGGTACTTTCTTACAATTCAGATTTTCTCTAGAGTCTAAGATGTTACACTGCCTTATCAATGCTGAACCTTGGAGGAAGTTAATGCCTGAGAGAATGGTCACGCTTTCAAGGTCAAGAGAAAGGGATTTCTTCCAATTTATTGGCAAATAAAAGCAGTTTTGTATCAGCAAGTTACATAAAAGTTAGCTTAGTTAGAACTGATTCTGGAATATTAAAGTACTCTATATGAACAATAATTTATACATCACTTTTTTTTCCCCTTGGAGGAAAAAAATAAGAACCACTTTGCTTCCTCTAAAAATATTGTCCTGAAAGTTCAAGTCTATCACTGGTTTTCTAAAAATAAAATTAATTTTCATGGAAAAAGTTGTGAAATGTTCCAAAACAGTACAAAACAAAAATATTTTGCTGGTGAAATTAATGTTGCAAGCCAAAATGGGACTTGATTTTTTTTGTGTTTCTTTTGTATTGAATTACAATTAATTTTAATGGTAGAATGAGCTGATATTAAAAGGTTTTCCTTTAACATATGCTTTGATACAGCACCAGAATTTTCTCATAATGGCAAGCTCTTCAAAATACAACTTATTATAAAAACTCCATATATGAAATGCCAGTTTACTTTTTCTGCAAGCTTGACCTCCTCACTTATTACTGTTGCATGAAAGAATGACAAAAACTTTTTATAGAGCACAGCAAAACAATGTTTTGAGTATTAAAAACAAGCTCCTGTAAATTTCTTTTGTCTCAGATGATTTGCTTACTGAATCTTGAATCCTCCAACAACACTCACATTAGCAATGCTAACATTGGTAGATGACAAACAATGTTTCCCCACACATGAAGCCCAGCTGAACAAAAAGGAATTCAAGAAAATTTTTACCAGTTTCAGTGATGACAAGCATTAAATAAAGCATTTGAAAAAAAAAGTCAAGAAAGCAATAAATAGCAAGAGTGAGCATGGGCAAACTAAGCCCCAAATTTCTAAATATATAAGGAACATTATATAAAATATCATGTGCTTTATAGTCTTCTGTATCTTGGTTCCAGGATTTTCTCTTTGGAAGGAAAAATAGTCAACAAGAATATTTTAAATTTGATACTATTTTTTGCCCAACATAGAATTTCATGAATATAACGGAAATAAGACCAACAAATCCAAAAGACAGTTCATACATGTGCACTTTGAAATTCTCATGCCACCCTCAAGCAGTATTTCTATGTTTTTATTTGTTTTTCAGTGAAAACAATAAAATAACTGCCAGTGTTCAGTGTGTGACAATTTTAGCATTGTTTGAAGGAGATCTCAACAGTAGAAGTCTCAAAATGCATGTTACATGTCAATTTCACATTTTCAAGAGAAGATTTAAGTTACACATTAAGAAAAACAATCCAAGGAACAAAAACCTAAAAATCATAACTCCTAAAAATCAGACCTCCAGATAATAGTTTTTGCTGAATTTTAAATGACAGTTCTTCTTTCAGGTCCAGGTTGTGGATGCTAGAGTTTGGTGTAATTTAATTTTTAATTCTTGGTGGTATGAACATAGATTGTAACTTGATTCCATTATTTTATTTCAAATCAGATTTAAATATTACATGTATTATTGCCTTTCAGTTTGGTTTTCTAAACTTAATGCTATACAAAGTATTCTTAATTAGTAGCAACCATGGAAAAACAAAAAAAGCAGCTCAGATTTTGTGGGGGCCTGAATATGTAATGTTAAGTATATTGTAAAGACCTGTGTGGGTCTGAGTTGCTCCAAACGAGCTGCAGCTGCAGGGTCCTTAGTTGGGCAGCAGCTGTAGTTTGTGAAGGTAACTGAGACAAATAGGGGTGGGTCAAGAGCCCAGGGGGAGCCCCTGAGAAGACAGGAAGGACTGTGCTGCAGAGAATGGAGAAGAGCCCCAGCAGAGAGCAAGAACAACACTGCAGCGAAGACTACAAGATTTGGGTAAGATAAAGACATCAACTACCACAGAGCTTAGGGTTTTTTTTTAAAGGAGATCTAATAACTCAACACAAAGTTGCTGGGTTTTTGTCTCATAACAATCAGAAAAAAAACAGCTCAGATGCATACACCAAAGCTTTAAACAATTTTCAAGAGGTAAACTTAAGGAAGGTTCTGTGGAGAAATTTAGGAGTTAGACTCCACAATCCATGTGTCTCCCTTCCAAAACAGGATTTTCAATGGTTCTGGGATTCATTTCAACTTGGCCAGCCATAATTTTACTCCTTTAGAAGATGGCTTAATAACATGCCAATGACAGAGTCACCTTGAGTGTCACTCAGTTTTGTGGTCAGCTGGCATTGGTGCCAGACACATCACTCCGTGGGAGAAAAGTGCTCAAGCCGCGACAGCATTGTGCGGTGTTCCCTCACACACCAGACTCCACACTGACAGATCCAGCTCTGCAGACAGCCTCTCAGACAAGCCTGCATTTACCAGGGATGATGCCAAGCACTCTTATTTTGTATTTCTGAGGGTCTTTATGCTGTGATGTGACTGCTGACATTTTGGCAGTTTGATGTGAAGAACATGGATATATCTTCCTGCAGTCTTGCATATGACATATGGGAACCAGAACTTACCTGTCACAAGTTGCCAACCACAATACGTAGTTTGTAAGAAAAAAATAACCTCTGGGAATATCCAAATGATATTAATACAGTATGGCTAAGGAGACAGAGGCCATAGGCAAGCCTGGCATATAAGGGCACAACTACCATTGACTTTGAATGGTGTAACACTTCCTCACACCACAGCTGCACATGGTCCCAAGTGACTTCCAATTTAAAGAAATATTCTCAATTAAAGAAATATTACAATCACAGACACATATATAAGAACTTCATTTCTTTCAGGCTTATTATGAAATCATAAGAAGCATAGTGAACAGAAATCACCTTCAAGCCATCGAATGGCTTTTTCCTGAGAAATCTGATTTTAAAACATATGCTGTTTCAGTGCCTAAATGATGGGTTCACTCACCCACAATTCTTACTACACCATAATATCTCTAAAAGTAAATAAAAAAGGTCCATATAGAGACACATCTGGAAATATAAATAAGATTCCCACAAAAATAGTTGGTTAGAAAATGATTCTTCACACCCAAGTTGAATAATATATAACAGCTGAAAATAATAGAAAATGTAGAAAGTCCTGAACTTATAAAGAATAATATTTTTGAGTACGAACAAAGATAAAAAAAGTTCTGCATAAAACTGGAGAAGGGTCACAGCATCTGCCACAGTATACATCACAGTTTAGAGAGCCATGATACACTGAGTATCACCACACAATTTCAGAAGACTTCAAGCATCAGCCAATACAGAGTAACATCATACAACACCAGAAGGCTTCAAGCATTTGCTCTGTACCACTCTTCAGACTAACCTTTTATACCCTTCATCTCACATGCCTCACACCTGTGTGCCCTCGGTTCCCTTTGGTGATTGGTCAGCGCACCTCAGCGCTTCATCTCTCATTAACTTCAATATTATTCACCTGTCCTGCACAGCTGCAGCCCATTAGGGATGAGGCTTTATCACAGCCCCACTCCCAATTACCACAAACTCTGTGCCTACAAGCCCCTTTTCTTTCTCCTTAATACATGCCATGTCTACCACCCCTCTACGGGGCACTTGCAGAAGAAATAGCAAACATGGTATAAGTATCCCTTGCTCCACTAATTCCACAGAATGCATCCAGGTACTGACCTTAATTCCTTCCCCAAACTACATTACATATTGAAGTTTTTTGCTTATGGAATATTCTCAAGCACCAAAGTCTTTATACCTATGCCTATTGAATCAACTTTCATATCTATGCCTACAGATTATTAATATTATTAGCTGCAATTCACAATCACAACACCTATGTTTCACTGGCAAATATACACATTGTATTAAATAATATAATTACTCTCTCTAGCTCCCACTGCTGCTTTAGGAAATTCTTTTGTCTGCAGGTATTTTGAAATACACCATATTGTACTGGTTGAAACAAAACTGTAGCCAGATGCATGACATCATAAGGAACAAGCCCATCAGCATTAATAACACAAATTATTTGCGCTTCTGGAGAATTAATACCATATTTAGCTAACTTTGCTGGGAAGTCTTGCACATTCTTCCATGCAAAAATGCAATGACTATCATTTCATCCTGAATTAGGAACTGCTCTCAAGGAAAAGCCATAGGCTCATTACAAGTAACATTCACATCAACACTCTGCATATTTGATATTTTTGGTAGACCTATCTTTTCTAATAAATCTCAATCCCCCACTTCAGCTGCTTTATTTTCAACATGCTCCCAAAATTGTAAAGGCTGTCAAGTGGTCACAGTCACTTGACAAGGGGGTAAAGTCGAAGGAGTAGCAGGTTTGGATCTGTTACCGGCTTTGCTACAAAGAGGTCCCTGCACCAGTTTAGGCTTTCTTATCACTATTAAACAACACAATGTTAAACAACTATTAATGCCTTCATTTGTTCATGTAGTTCAGAGGGATACACATGCTTAACAAAGTCTTTTGGGGATGATACCAAGAGGCATTTTCAGTTTGTCATCTATTTCCCACAGCAGTAGACTCTGGAGAAATCTCTGCAGAAGCAGCTCCAACAGGCTCTACTTCAGGGAAAGGCAAATCCTCAGGCTGAACCTCATTTTTCTGTTGCTCCCCATTAACTTCAATTTCTTGCTCTGATTCTTCTTCTACCTCCCATTCTGTTTTATGAAATTTTAAAAGAATTGAAAACGATCTCCAGGTGGTAGCCAAATCTGCATCTTCCTTGTCCCCCACAACCCATAGTCATTTCCCAACAACAAAAACAGTACTTGTATCAGTCTCAAAATCTTGTCTTTGCCATAGTGAAATGCTACAAAGGACATAGTCAGTAGTCTCAATGCCTTCTCTTTTCAAGAAGTCTTTCCACATCAATAAATACAATCTGTTCTTTATTTAATAAGTTATTGCCCATTATGTCCCCAGCAGCTCACCTGTACTCCAGTTGCCAAAATCAGCCAGGTCCAGACCAGGCAGTGTCTCCTCACTGCTCTTCTGGGCTCCATCTCTGGCTGTACTTCACCCTAGAGCCCAGTCCTGAATCACATCAGGGTCACCCTATGTCACAGTCAAGACAGCCACAATGCACAGAGCATCAGGAATCACCAGCCCATCCAGAGTACCACCACACTACAAGGCACCAAGCAGCTGCTCTGTATTGCTCTTTAGTCCAACCTTTTATACCCTTCATCTCACATGCCTCACACCTGTGTGCCCTCTGTTCCCTTTGTGATTGGTCAGTGCACCTCAGCACTCCCTGTCTTGTTACCTTCAATATTGATCACCTGTCCTGCACAGCTGTAGCCCATTAGGGATGAGGCTCCATCACAGCCCCACTCCCAATTACCACAAACTGTGTGCCTACAGAAAAGTACTCTCAGAAATACAAGCACCTGTGAAATTTAAATAATTGGTCTCCTCCTACAAACCATCATGAAACAGTAGTGTATCGATCAATACATCCAATGGAATACAATAAATTGCCACGAGTTTCACATCTACCCTTACAGCAATTCTCTTTCCAGCTCCTCTCTTCCAGTCAAATCCCAGCACATTGCTAACAGCCAGCTCACATAACTTCTCCCACAAGCAATACTTTGCTATAGTTTTTTTTCATTCATTCTGTTCATCCTTTGCACTGAAACAGCAGTTACTGTGTTATAATTCACACACAAACTCACCACAAAACCCAAATTTGTACACCTTGAAAAGCTTGCAAAGCCCAGTCCCACAACATTTAACATAATTACATATATGTGATACCAGACCTGATCTTGCATTCCAAAAAGGGTTTCAATGAACCAAAATTCCCATGATGCTGAGCAGAAACAGCAGCATATCTCATGACACCCGAAGTCTTTCATATCCAATCAGTATAGTCAATCTCAATACAACTTAATTTGGAGCTGAAGAACCACAGCTACTGAGTGGTGTGCATCTTATAATGCTATGTGCTGCAATCATTTTTATATCAAGCCTGTATAATCACCAGATCACCCTGGGGAATGCTACTGACTAAAAAAACAACTGATAACTTAATATTCAAAATGCACAATCTCACCAGATACCCAAGACCATTGCTGTTATTTTTGCTACCACTAGAAGCTGCTGCTCCTGAGAACAAACATCAAATAGGGGAAAAACCCTCAAAACCAAAAATAAATTTGTAAATTTATAGCACCATCATCATCATCATTATTATTGTTAATATCATTATTGTTAACCCAGTTTTGAGGTTAGCCAAATTATGGTGCAAAGCGTCTTAATCCTGTGACCTTCCTAAATAGCTGACCACTTTTATTTTGCTATTAAGATACTTAATGTCATGAATTATCAAAGAGAATACACATTCATGATAATTGATATAAAATTCACAATGGATGAAATTTCATTAAAGAAAAAAGAGCAACCAAGAGGTTTTGGGCTTCCTTAGAATGTTGAACTATAGACAGAAATATAGAAACTAATGGAATTGGTTTTCTTTAGTTTCAAAAGGTTGGCTTTCTGAAGGTTTAGAGTCTTTTTTGATTCATGTACAAATAAAAGTAATTGAAAATTTATCATTCTCTTGTTTTATCCATTTGTGTGTGTGTGTGATGATCTATGGTGCTGCCTAGATGATTATACTTCACGATCTGGTTAACCTTATCAGCAAGACACTAGAAAACAAATCCTGTGCAGTACAATTTTATCTATACTTCAGTTATTCTGATCAGAAGCAGTTACCCAAAACTATGAAAAATTGTTATGGAGACTTGAAATGTGCTGCATAAACCACTTGTGACCGAATTGAACTAAGGGCTCCTGAACTATTCAAGGAAAAGTATTATCCCCCCAAACTCCACTCATGATCATGGTTTTCATGAGTGAGAATATGCTATGTTCGATACTAGACAAACAGATAATACTGGTTGGTACCAAAGTACTAAGAAAGCAGAGGACTTGAAAGCAGATTAAAGTTCTTCATATGCAAAAAACCCACAAAACATTCCTGTCTTGGTAACTTATTTGGAATTTAGAAAATATAAGCAGCAATTAAATTTTGCATTTGATTCTTCAGGGCAAAATGGACATGTTTATCCTATAGATCAACAGTTACACTGAAAGTCTCCCACAGAAGTTATCCATATACACATGAGAGAGAAAACTCTTGAATTTATAGCTTAAGTGCTAAGCAGAACTAAATAACTCATATATCACTTAACAGTCATGCTGATGATCATAAGTAATCTCTTATTAAGAAAGCTACTTTCTAAAGGATGTATTTCTGTGTTAATTCTGGAAAATTGATCTTTCTCAGTATTTGAGACAGTAGAGTCTCCTGAACAGTCCACTTAAACTTCAGAACAAATTTAGACCATGCTAGAAAGGGAAGTGGAAATCATCAGGCATACTGACTGGTTCTCATAATTTCTCAGGGAAAAAGATTTACCAGAGCGGACTTTTTTAATCGTAGGCATACTCAAAGAAAGCACGGGTACCTTATTTTTCTAAATGGCAGCAAGGAACATGTTACCTAATAATTTCTCCATTATTGGTAAAGGGAGAAGTCTTTATGAAGTAAAGGCAAACATTCTAATTGAAGCTGATAAAAGAATAAATCTCCAAGAAATGGAAAAACCTTGCTAAGCTATTCTCATTCAGCTTTCTCTGGCAAAAATACCAGAGTCCCACTTTCTCCTGTAAGGTGGCTTCCAGCTGTCATAGTCATAAAGAAATGAGGAGGAGTAAACAAAGCATAAAGATGGACATTGTTACTACCTCACAAGAGTGGTTCAGTATTCCTCAGGTGATACTCCAAGTGTATTGTCCAGCCTACCTTTTTGGTGCAGCAGTTTTCTTGAAAACAGAATTAAAATTTATCGTAGTTTGAATCCTATTTTGTGTTATGTACTGTACGAGGTCATAAACAAAGAGATTAGCTCTGCAAATGAATGCAAACTGCTCTACTTGGACAGAACATTTTAGCAGTTAAGCAGAGCTGCTTGGATTAACCACTACTAATGTGATAAACAAGCAAAATGAGTAAATCAGAAGGAGGTAGGGAGAAATTACCACAGGAAGGCAACACAGAGTAAACAAAACTGCCTTATAGTCCATGCCAGGCCCTAGTACAGAGCAGGATTAGGTGTGTGAAAACCTTGGATCTCAGTGTACGGCAGATACATAGTATATTGCATGCCACTGCTGAAGAAAGGCTGCAATGAATTACAGCACTCCACATAAATTCTCTAATTTATGCCAGAAGCTGTCATAATCCCTCCCTTGACAGAACCTTCTTTATTTCAACTCCCAGGAGAGTTGCATCAAATAATCTGCTGCACTGAGTCATGCATATTACAGACACACACATCCTTTACAGCAGGACTTCAATATAGTGGGCAGCCCAGACTGTTATTTTTAGAAAGAACAAAGCCAGAATCTTCTGATAAACACTTCACTTGAAAGGAATTGAAAAATTTTTGTTTGCAAAAACAAAACACACACTCTTGTGCTTATTGTCACCCAAAAGAAAGACCAGCAATACAAGTTATGTTTTCTCTCAACATAAAATCTCAAAAATTACCTTAGAGAACCACCATATCCTGCTAACACAGAATTTAGTGTTCTACATTCCAGAGGAATTCTATCCTAACCCCTGTTACAATCTCTCTTTTCCTCATACCTACAGAATGCCAAGAGCTTTGAAATGCATTAGTATGCAAATATCTTGGGTGGCTTTACTACACATTTATATTGCAGAGTAATCAATAAATTATTATTTCAATATTTATTGGAATCTCAGAATAAGAAAGAAGACAGATTACACAAATCCATCTTAGTTGATTAATGGGTACTCCAGCAAAAGGCATACACTGATGGAGTGGGTCAGTATGCAGACTATATTACTGAATATTTCAGCTCAGTTGTAAATATAGTATCTGTTTCTCTTAGGGACTGTCACACTGAGTGCAGTATAAAAGGCAATAAATTTCAACAGATTAATTAACTCTTTGGTTACTGGGGCTGTGTGTCACCTATCCTGGCACCTAATAAAAAATCCTTTAATGCCAAGACATAAAGAAGGGCCTCTTTGAAAATGAGTTATTAACAGCATTTCGTGAATAGATGGAGAAATTGTAGCCCAGCCATTTAAGTGTCATAAAGTGCAGCAAAGGCTGCTGGAGGCCTCTGAGGGACGCCAGGCAATACCATAACAATCAAATCTGAGATGGAAGAGGGATTGAGCTGTCCACTCAGAATTTTTATATTGTCAAAGAGCAGCGAGGAAATAATGTGATCAAGAAGTGAATTAACCTTGTGTGTGAAAGAGAGGGGATGATCTGATGGAAAAGGCAGTAAAGTAAAAATCACTCCATAATGCCTACATTGCAGGCTGGTCATGAGGGGCCCCTAATGTCTGCAGGCTGTCAGGGAACAGATCCAGCCCTCTAAGTACCATAAACCCATTACCTGCATTAGTCAGTAATTGGAATACATTTATTCATACTTTCAAAGTTCTTATGGTCCTGATGCTAGCTAACTACACGGCATTAATTTCTAAAATGTTTTTTGTTTCTAGCCTTGTGATAGAGCAGGGACAGTCTTCTGGGGCAATCAATACTCAAAAAGGCATGAAAGACTTATATACCATGTTACATTTAGACATATGTCTATATAACACCATACAGTTTAATCTGGTTTCCTTGTTGTCAATTCCCTATGAAGCTATGCTGGCATTTCCAGTAAATAAAAAGCTACAGAAATTTGCACTGTTGGAAGTGAGGCAATCATATGAGAGGACTCCACCAAGAAGGAAATAATCCATACCAAGTTTAACAAGGTTGCTTTTGTCTTTAGTAACATGCTAGTCAAGAAAGGCTGTGAAAATCATACAGTACATTTCTGCTCTGTACGAGCATGGAAAGATTTTTCTTCTTCTTACACAAGACAAAAATCTTCCTTGAGCCACTCATTATGGAAATAGACAGAGTCTGGAAGTAGATGATGTCTACTCAGTCCAAACCTCTTGCATATATAAAACTCACAATGAGATGTGACACCAATGAAGTCTAGTATAAGAATCTTGGATGGACATGCATATATATAGCAACCCACAAGTCTAGAGAAAGGACATGTAGGGTGGGTTCACACCTGATGTTTTGCATGTTTAAAATATCCTTCTATTCTTAAGGCTGCCTTCCTCATAAAAGAATTGTTAACCATTACCTCAAAGCAGAACATATAACTGTGCATTGAGACCTAAGACCATCTGGTAACAACATTATTATATAAAGCAAGCACTAGAAAAGCATCCTCTGGGGAAGGTCCAAAATTTTTATTCTGACTATTAGAAGTAGACAGAATTACAAAATCAATATGAAATTTTAACAAATATTTCAAAATGTAATATGGTTTTCCAATAATTCTTACTTTGTGAGGAAATTTTAATTATCATCCATTCCTGCATACTGCAGTTCATCTAGCAATCAAAATCAGAACTTGCAAGAATGCAAATTCTCCTTGTTGCTGCCAACAGAATTTGCCAAAAAGAGTATGTTTCCTAGTCAGCCACTGGCTTGAAAGGAAAGGCACAGGACTTGTGGGGTAAGCCATGTCCCTGCATAGCTCATGTTCAGTCACCATCCTGAGATGGTACTGCTGGTGGTTGTTCTCCACCGGCAAATCCCCCCAGTCCAGGCCCCAGCACTTCTGACTCTCAGCATGTGAACACAGTTTCAGTTTAACAAAGGTCGTTTATTAAGAATTACTGTTGTATTTAAATTTCAGAGAGCCTAGAGTAAATACTAGTGCAGGCTATCCTTTCCTTTATCAAACTGACATGAAGAAAACAAAGATTACAACTGATATTTCTGCAAATACCACTTCTCAGACAAGCTTTTGTGAAACAGTGCTTGCATTTTTGCAGAGGATTTACTAACATAAGAAAGGGATAAAAAATAAAAATAATAATAAACAACAAAGTATTTTCCACTCATTGTGAATGCATTATCTTCCTCAAATTCTATTCAGTGGTCAACAATAACAGAACTTGAATGAGTTTGGAAAGCTTTGGACATGCTTATGTAACAAATTACATTAGGAATATAACCCTTGAGTTACTCTTCTCTGCTCCATCAAGATTGTCCAGACTCCTTTATGTTCATGACAAACATACAGCAAAATACCTTGCTGTTTGTCAGCATTATATTCACTTATCACCAGAAACTATGCAAAAGCTGCCTCTAGACACATCTCTCCAGGGCATGGAAAAATGCAGCCCTAATCTCCCTTTCCCTTCTGTTCAAGCAGCCAAATATCCAAAGCAACTAAGTGAGCAAAAAATATTGGAGAATACATTCATAGCTGAAATTAGGTTACTCACTTTCAACTCTGAAGAACAACAAATGATGTACCCAAATCCATGACCCATGAAAATATGGAATCAAAATGTGCCTTGCTGAGCAGATTAAAAAGCACTTTCACTTAAAAAAACCAAACCCAAGCAGTTTTGCCACAAAACAGATGAATGAAAAAGTCTTTTTCTAGGTCTGCAGAGCAGCAGGAAGCGCCCAACAAGGCTCAAGCACAGCAAAATTAAATGTAGCAGAAGTCCAGGTACAGACTGCCAAGTATTGT
Source organism: Zonotrichia leucophrys gambelii (assembly GCF_028769735.1). Lineage (NCBI taxonomy): Eukaryota > Metazoa > Chordata > Aves > Passeriformes > Passerellidae > Zonotrichia > Zonotrichia leucophrys. The sequence continues at coordinate 66,993,667 of NC_088171.1, forward strand.
GTGCAGCAGGGAAAACTATGTATCCTCCTACCAGACTTCCAGTTCAGTAGTAGGTGAAAACACCTCATCATTTTTAGTAACTTCACACTGATAACCCAATTGCTTTAAATGAAAAATATTTTTGCCAAAGAATATTAAATTCAGGCAACATTTGCTGAGCCTAATAGCGTTCAAGCACATGGCCACAAACGTAGATCAGTGTTTCAGACTCTTCCAGATTGGCGTGAAACAGACACTTCACCCCTCAACAAACATTACAAAAATTGATATCTCCATGAATAGCTTGTTTAGTTGTTTGGCTGCATTTTAATTCCTTAAAATTCATTACTTAATCCACAGGCTTCATGTTCTGGTAATGAAATGGGCAGAAACAATTAGGAGGAAAATTTACTTATGCAATAGTACTATTCACATTCACAATCAGAGAAGCCTTACTGATCCTGATTAACTCTTGAATGTCATCCTGCTAAAGTCAGGTTGAATTAAACGTTTCCCATGACTATGCTACATGCACAAATATTTCTCAAATAAAATAAATCACAGAACAGAAACATACTTATATGCGCAAATTTTTTAAAAATTATGATAAATGCATCGAGCTAGCAAAATTTTGAGAGCAAAGACAAATATGCCTGTCTTTGGCAAAAAATTTAAAAAATAATATGATAAGAATCAGCCTACATTTTAAATGGCAAAGTAAAGTCAAGCCGTCCTTAAAGCTGGAGCATTCTGGGACAATGATCACTGGGCTGTGAAAGGAATTAATGAGCTCTAACAGTACAAGTACTACTGCCCACTGTGTTATAAATGCTTCACTCACTTCTTCAGTTTTCTCACCTATAAACAGGAGCTGGAATAAAAACAGCATGGTGTTGAAAGACTACTTGTGAGACCTTACATCAGCTTCAGAAATTATCAGACACTGTACTAGATTAAAGTATTGCAAATAAATGGTTAGACTAAAAGGCTACATTTCTATGCAGATGACTTTTCACTTCAGGAAATGAGTAAACAAAATGGTTTCCATTCTTTCATAATAGAAAATGTTAAAAATGAATGGCATGAGTCATGAAACATCAGTGTTCACCCCTTAAGGTCATGCCTACCACTACACTCCCTTTGTACTGAGCTGAGTTCATTTTTGCAGTTGAGGAACTTAAAGACCTAGGTGGACACTCCAGCATGGAAAACACTGAACATTAAGACACTAAAGAATCCCATGGAAAATTACACAAAGAAACTTCGCTTCAGTACAAAAAAATGCACATTTTTGTTTTGGAAGAGTCACTGAAAGATGTCCAGACATCTCAGCCAAGAACAATGATCCTGGTTAGGGAAAATTGTTCTGGAGTGAACTATCAAAGAGCTTCTAATAAGGAGCAAACTAGCACAGTTCTAGATACTTCTCCTAAGAAATTGCCTTTAAGATAGCTGAAGTGTAATATCTTACAAGCAAAGGACCATGAAATTATTTTTCTATACAACCAGGTTCTCTTCTAATACAATTGTAGTATAACATGTTTTCAGAATGGCCAATTGAGATTATTGCTCATACAAACAGAATACTTCTAACCAATTTTTACCAGTCAAAGTATTTGCCACAGCCATTACCATTAAAAGAACACTGTTTTATGTTAATGAACCTAAAACATTTATTTTTCTGTTTCTTTAATTAATCTTCAAATTAAATGCAGTAGGTACATAGGAACTAAAGGCCACTAGTTTCTACCTAAAAAAATGTTTAACACTATCTTTACTCCTTTACAATGAACTCTGCTGATTCTTGCTTGTAGTAGGAATTTCTGCCACTAGTTTTTGTGCCTCAAGTAATTTTCATCTTTCTCACACACCATTAATAATGCTACTGCTCCAGGTATCACTAAACAATATAATTAATGGAGCCCAAGAACACTGCAACCTAGCCATGTTGCAATGTGATTTGGATCTATAAAGAACATGCTGAAGGCTTTGGATGAATTGGCCAGATTACCCCAAATAATAATGCTGTGTAGGTTTCAGGAAAAGAAAAAATAACACAGAAATACACTACCTTCAACATATCCAAGCAATCAGAATATAACTGTATTAAACTGAGAATAATATGCATGTTACAATGCTGCTTCACTTATTTGTAAATATCAGTTTAAACTGCTTAGCAAAGGAAAAAAGCTTGTAAGGTGTACCATAGGGGGGAAAAAAAAACCAAAACCTTTAGATTATTGGCCTAAGTTCAGCAGCAGAGTTGGCAATTTATGGACTTGATTATACCTTCAAAATGAACAATAACCCAGTAACTACTGCAGTAGAAAGGTACTAAATTTTTATGATATGGGATAATCAGGTTGGCTACCAAAGACATAGTAGACATGCTGCAAAGAAGAAACAATTCACATTAAAATAGTCAAGTAACAAATTCCCTTCTTGAAAAGGGTATTTTTCTTTATATGATGTCTTTAGCAGACTGTAGGCTGTTTCTTTAAATGAATGCTTATGACACACTTAATTTTCAGGCACACTTCGTTACAGAAACAGGCACCACAGTGTACATCATGTTTAGAAATAAATAGAGCTGTCATACTTGGATTCATATTGACATTACATCAGACTCTTAATCTGTGTAGATTTGACAGATGGGAAAAAGTCAGCCACCCCACATATAAATGACACTTACATATTCATAATCAACATATTTTTGGTTGTTTACTCAGTAAAGCAAAACTAGTTTATTTTTACATCTCTACTATGGCAGTAAATAGTCTGACATTTCAGCATATTTGGAGATGGTATGCCATTTTATTGCAATTACTATTTCCAGGAAAAAAAAAAAGAGGCAAAAAAATAGTGGTGCTTTACCCAAAAAAATATAATGTATTCTTTTGTGTAGAAGATTAAAAAATGTATATATTCTTTGCTTCATGGTGTAATGGGTACTCACAGACTGTGGAATTAGCAATTTCATGCAAAATCAGTAAACTTTTCCCTTCCATTTAGTGCATGAATTGTTAACAAAAATGAAATAAAAATGAAGTACCTATGGTAACTCAATAAATACCCAAAGAAATGTAGTGCTTTATAATTACCTAATGCCTGCAGTAGTAATTCAGTGGCTATAAAAATATGCAAATAAAATTATAAAACAGAACTCAAAATTCAAAAAAAATCAAAATTTAATAAAAAATTACATCCAAAATATTTTGTACTTTACTAATTTTTTTTCAATTTCTTGCTATTATCTAGAATTTAAAACACTTTTTACACTGTCCTCTCATGACTGTTTGTGTAATGAGCTGAGAACAGATTTGGGCATGATCCCTGTGTAGTTAGATGCTGGATCCATCCATGAGGATTTTTTAAGAAGGCCATGAAGTCACATAAGACACAGGACAAGTCTTAAGGTATTGTACACAACTTTCTAGATATCAATTTATCTTTGTCAGTCGCATTTATTATGCCACAAAATATTATTCCATTCAAACATTTTAGATAGACTGGGTACATCATAACTTACCCTATTTTGAAAAGCCAATGCTTTAGAAAGCAAAAAGACAATTTACCAATATACTCAATCCTAATAAAAAGAAGCCAACAAAACACCAACAATGCAGGAAAACCTCAAGCTTTGAGAAGACAAAGGAGTTCCAGCTATCCTTGCATTCTCTTCACGCACAGCAGGAGACACACAAAAAACTGTGACCGTGCAGAGGGTGCACTACACCAAAGGGAATGTGCATCATATGAATTAGTATATATTTCTACTTTTTTCCTAATTTATTCCACATTATAATCTCCCCTGTTTAGAGAGGCTTATTTGCTGTAAATTTATGCAAACTTGGCTACAATTCAAGCTCTGTCTGCTGAAAGAATCTAGATGTTATCATACAATAAAAACAATTCAAGAATGGACAAACAAGATACTTATTATGTAACAGTTTTTAAAGCATTGCTCTAAAATAAAATATGATGTAAATAAAATATTTAGAGGCCTTCCTGGACATCTGTAACAGAAAACATTCCTGGTGACACTAAATTATACAAACCAACCCAACATGGAACCTTTTAGCAAAGAATGAGCCAAAGGGTGAAGTTGGCACTTACAGAAATGTCTGACTTTGATCACTTGAATTTTGCAGAAGTTTAATGGCATTTCTCATCAAAAGGACAGAGGAAGCTGTACCTGGCACACGTCAGTTCAAAAGAGAATATATCCAATGACAAGAAGACAACATCTTTGTCATCAGCTCTGTGACTCCTCTAGAAATCTCTAGTGATTTCAAACATGGAAGACATAATTTTATGTTGATTTGGGGCAGGAAGAAATAGGCTCAATTGCACACAGTTTCACTGGTCATTTTTCACTACAGTGTGTCTTATGGATCCATTCTCAGGTAACTGCAGAGTAGAGATAAGGATACCTTAACAGAATTTATCACTAAAATGGTTCAGTACACAGAGGACAAATTCCCAACCCTTGTAAAACACCAGGAAGAGTTAACACAATAGGGAGATCTGCATTCCCTTTTTATCTTAGACACTGGAGCCCATTTAAAAGTGAGCATAACATCATATCTTGTAGCATATCAGTTCTGATGACAATAAAGCAGTGACAAAATTACTTCAGGGGAATACTGCTTTAGTTTAGAAAGATACTACTAAGACACTACAAAATATCACTAAAACACCCCTGAGTACAAAACAAGTGATGTGAAAATTCATTTCAATGCCTTCCCATGCATAACACTTTAGTTACTTCAGATTACACTATGCTACAGAGGTTTTTCACAATCTTGCCTTCAGAAAATTTGAGAATATGTATAAAATCCATTATTTATTACACCACATCTTTAGTAATAAATAGAGTATATTGCTTTTAACTTCAATTGTGACTAATTCCCAGCTGATTTTATTTTTTATCACATTAGCAAATACATAGACTTCTTTGACATCAATTATTAACTTATAAACTAATTCAGAAGAAGAAACCAATGTAGTATAAAAATTACTGCAATCCTCTTTTAAGAGGAATTAAGATGTAATGAAGAATGAGCTTCAGAAATTCAGGAGTTTTGTTTCAAATTAATTTCTATTCAATATAAAATATGTTTATGCTTATCTAAAAGTGTTATTCTCCAGCCAAGCCTGTCCAAACTTACTCTCTCCCTAAAGCGACCAATCAGAAGTATAAAACATACTCCCATATTGTTCTTTTCTTCTTCTGAGAAATATCAATCTTTCCTTTCCAGTATCCACTTGAAACCAAACAAGCTGTTTGCTTTGTTTTCCAGGAACATGGCCTGCTTGCCAAACACCAACTTTCAAGTTTATGTACTTGGAAATATATTATATGGTAATATAATGCATGAGTATAATGACAGAAAAAGAGAAACAGAGAAAAAAGAAAAGAGAGAGAGAGAAAAAAAGGAGGAAAAAAGGAAAACCTGGGGATGTACAGGCTGTCAGTCTCACCTCTGCACCCAGCAAGATCATGGAGTAGATCCTCCTGGAAATTATGCTGAGCCATGTAGAAAATAAGGTGGTGATTTGTGACATACAATATGGCTTCAAAAAAGGCAAATTATGCCTTACAAATCTGGTGGGCTTCTATAATGGAATTACAGTGGTGGTGAATGAGGGAAAAGCAATTGAAGCCATTGCCTGGGTTTGTGCAAAGCATTTGATGTTGTGCCACGCTATGCCATTGTCTCTAAAATGGAGAGAAACTGATTTGATGGGTAAAGAATGGTTACACTCAAACAACTGCAATACATGGCTCAATGTCCAAGTGGAGACCAGTGACAAGGGGCTCTCCTCAAGGGTCAGTGTTGAGACTGTCCCTGTTTAACATTTTCATCCGTGACATGGACAGTGGAAATTGAGCAGACCCTCAGCAAGTTGGCCAGAAAGTCAGTCATAACTTGGGCTACACCAAAAGACGTGTGACCAGCAGGTCAAGGGAGGTGATTCTGCACCTCTACTCCAGTATTGTATAACCCCACCTGGTGTTCTGTGTCCAGGCTCTGGGGTCCACAACATAAGCAGGACATGGATCTGTTGGAGCAAGTCCAAAGGAGGGTCATGAAAATTATCATGAGCATCTCTCCTATGAAGACAGGCTGACAGAGTTGGGGTGTCCAGCCTGGAGAAGAGAAGAACTAAGGAGAGGCCTTAGAGCAGCCTTCCAGTACCTAAAGGAGGCCTTGCAGGAGAGCTGAAGAGGGAGTTTTTACAAGGCTTGTAGTGACAGGGCAAGGGGGAATGGCTCTAAACTGAAGGAGGGTAGGTTTACATCAGATTTAAGGCAGAAATTCTTCCATGTGATTATGATGAGGTACTGGAACACATTGCCCAGAGAAGTTATGGACACCCATCCCTGGAAGCATTCAAGGCCAAACTGGATAGGGCTTTCACCAACCCGGTGAATGGAAGGGTGTCGCTGACATGACAGAGTGATTGGAACTAGATTATCTTTAAAGTCTCTTCCAACCCAAACCATTCTGTGGTAACTTCACTTATCAATTCCATTACCTCCACTGTACTCTTCAGTCCTAGATTGATCCAGACTGATAATCCATTACAGCTGCCTAAATGAACATTACAGAGGCCAAAAACTTGAATGACTTGAAAGCAATAGACCAAGTGTAGGAGGAAATGTCTACTAGAGGCCGTTACACAATCTACACAATCTACACACAACCTCCACAAAAGTTACTAGCCCAAGTTGGGCCTATGCTAAGAGAGGGAATACTTGACCTATCCTCAGCCCCCTAGACTCCATTACAGAGAATGACTAAACAAACCTTTGATCTGACCTAATACTTGCTCTTAGGTTACTACTCACACCCAGATATCCCTCAACCTTTATCAAAACACACATGGCATATCCCCAGGACATATAAACATCTTCATCCTTACTCAGCAAACCTTCCACATAAGAAAAAACACCCATCACACCTTTCCTTCTCAGAAGCAGTGCTTGAATTCAAGCCTTGCACAGCCACAACGTACTCTATTATTATAGAATAGTCTTGAAGACCCAAAACTATTTCAAAAACAATGCAATAGGACAGTGAGAATTATTTTTTTTTTACAGCAAACCTTCTGACAATTGACCTGCCTCACTAGCACATACTCTGCCAGCATAACACAAGACCTGCAGGCACACTTTTACTCCCATGATCTGGAGTGTCATCAGTGTAATGCTGCCAATACCAAGTCATAAGCCCATTCACAACTGTGTATGAATAAAAAGAAGTTATTTCAAAGAAGACTGCTTGTGACCTCCACGGAGCAGTTAAAGTTGCTTCAATCACCTCCAATCACAATGTACAAAACTATTTAAGCACGATTTTTCTGATATCAACCAGTTATGATTGCAAAATTTCCTACACTGTTATTGCAAATAAGTTGTAGAATATACGTCTGGACACCCACTCTCTCTGAGCAAATTAGTTAATGTATGCATTTCTAAGTGCTAGCATTTATATGCACCAGTGACGAGACAGAAATAATGAAGTTGTATCTAGACTGTTATCAACACTTGATAGATTATCTATCTAGCCCTACGTTCCATGTTTTAAGTGCAATTTAAAAATTTAAAAATCAGTATTACAGTACTTTTTAATGTCAGAAGGCAGAACTTTAATTTAACTTTATAATTCTAGATACAATATCTTTCCCTTGAATATGAAGTGATGTATCACACATTCCAAGCTCTGTATTCTATAATCATAGAGCTTTTTGTTACTGTTAAAGCCACAATTTAGGTTCTGAGGCAGTAAAATGCAGTAGTACAAGGAATACATTAGAAACGGTTTTTAAAATTAGGCTAAGAAAAATCATTGCAGCTGGAATTTAAGTAGAGAAAATGATAGGAAAGTATTCAGAAAACATTTATTACAGAAGCCTAAACAACATACACATTTTGATAACATATATATTAAAACATATGGATTTTTAATTGCATTGCTATTGTGATACTTAGCTAGCCATCCTCAGTTTTGATGGGCACTTATTTCTAATTTTAAAAATATTCCAAGCAAAAAGCCCATCAAGTCTTTCTTGTGTGTGTGTCTTATTTGTTTTGTTCATATTCTACTGCATCTCAGAGTAACAGAGATCAAAACCTGTACAAGGCTGGCAGAAAAATTTTAATGGATTAAATTACCAGAAATATCATTATGCCTCTCAACAGGAGAGGAAAATTACTGTTTTCCCCCTTTTCCCCATGCTACAGAGGTAAACAGCTGCTCTTTTTTCTGCTAGTCAAGCTTCTAGGTTTACCTAACTCCCACTAAGTCAGCAGAGGACCAGTTATGACAGCCAAACACATTTCCATCTAACCAAAATACTTACTTTTGTGTAATACTCATCTCAGGTGTAAACCCTAAAACAAAATTCACAGAAAAATTGGTCACTTTGCATGTAATTACCCACCACTTTTGATAAGGATGAGAAAGCAATAAATGGTATCAGCCTTAGCTGTATCAAGACTAACAACTGCATCCTCATTGACTTATACTCTGATTTAGTCAACATAGAAGATTATAAAAATATTTACCCAAATAACACACATCTCTGAGAGGTGGGTTCAAGCATTTGAAAGTGGTGTTAATTTGCCTTTCATGCTGAAATATAGGAAATGCTCCTCATTGTTCTACTTCATTAGCTTCATTTTATTTATAACCCTAGTGAAAATGTTCATGGATATTTGTGTCACTCATGATATACCTGCACACATTTCATGGGGAGGCATACTCACATTTGGTAATTTTGCCACACATAGGAAATATTTTTAGTCCTTTAAATTCTTAATAGCAACACACATTATGCCACAAAGATATTATTGTCCAAAGCCCATTGACAAAATGCAAGATGTGTACCTATTATAAATATTTCATATTTGTGTTCTCTTCACAAATAAGAAGTGCCAAACACCTTTGTTCTGATTAATTCCCAATCTGGTGTATGGGAAGTGGGTACAGGGTTACCATTTCACTGCAGAAAAATTAGAATTGCTCATATTGAATGGGGATGAAAACAATCTAGACTAGACAACAAAGGTAACAAAGCCTATTATGGAGCTAACATTTCTAAATTAGACTGTAGTGAACAAAAGCTTTTGTTAATAAAGCTGTAGCCAACAGTACTGTGTAACTTCCAGGAGAAAAAAAATTAGGAGTAAGTTTGTGCACAGACTATGCTTGCCTATTGGTACCTTGAGTAGGTCAAGACGGAGAAGTACAGACAGGGTGTGTGAGAACTTTGAGATCTTTAATACTTCCACTGCCTCTGCTTGTGATGTACAACATCTATTTCCTGGATAAACAGAGAAGTTTGGTCCCCAGAGCCTGAATCCAGTGCCTTTCATAAGCCCTAACTTCATTTTTACAAACGATAAAAGAAAATGTAATTTGCTTTCCAGCTTTACCAGTAATCCATACGTGTTCATATTGCAGGCTGCAAAAGCATCTGTGAGATGAATAATAAACCTCCCACTCATCGTTTACTCTTCTGCTTTATTTAAAGAGAACATTCTCCAGCATACCTGCCACTTTCCAGTTGGAATGATGGAATCCAGATACAGAAATAGAAAAATACATTGCAAATAGCAAAATATATGCTCTTTAGCAACAGGCAGGAGACGTCCCAAAATCAAGCAGACAAATTTCTACATTTCTGAATTATGAACCAAAGAATACAATAGGGTACCAACAAGTCTCAGATATGAGGGAATATCAGATCACATCTGCCAGTGTGTTTCTTCTCAATATTCTTCCTAATCAAGAAGCCTCACATACTCAGGTTCCTTCCACCCAGCTACGGGTTATTTAGTCAATCCAACTCAGAGGTGCAGTTTGATTTTTTCCTGCTATCTGACTGCCTCCACTGAGTCAGTAAGGCCCACTCAGAGAAACACAGAACAGGGAAGGTTAGAAAGGACCACTGGAGGTTATCCAGTCCAACCACTCTGTTCAAGCAGGGTGCACTTGAGCACACTACTCAGGATTGTGTCCAAATGGATTTTGAATATCTCCAGTGAAGGAGAACCCTGAATATCTCCAGTGGAGGAGAATCCACAGCCTCTCTGGGCCATCTGTTCCAGTACTCAGCCACGCACACAGAAAATAACTTCTTCCTCATGTTCAGGTGGAACTTCCTGTGCAATCACTCCACTTACATCTGTAACAGTAAAGTTTATTACAGCTGCCATATCTAGAGAATTTATTGACATGAACTAGAAAATCCCTGCTGATCACATGCAAGCTTGAATATATTTACTTGAGTTATTGGGGAAGTTACTTCTGTCACAGAGATGGTTAAAAGCACTATCCATATTGTTGCTAAAAGCACATTGTTTACTAAATGTGAAATCCCTCAATCTGGTAGAGGAAACTTGAACCAAGAAGCCCTGGAACTTCACAGGGTGGCTGCAAGTATTTTTCTCAATAACTACTAATCCCATTTTTCAGAAACAGCTAGTTGCTAAAAGGTTTTAGGGGGTTCAAATTTTTGTTTGTTTATTTGTTTTTAAGTAACCATTGCACATTTTCTTTTTGCTGTTTGTCCCTTAATAAATACCCTTAAAAAATACGTTGTTAAATGTTGGAGCACATGTTATTACTATCTATAATACACACTGATTTACTACACTAACATTGGAAAAGGTTAAAAAAACCTTTTAAAACACAGTAAACATAAAAGCTTGAATTTCCTAAATATATATCTCTTTTCCTGCAGTGATTATGTGTAATGTTAAATACCTCTGCAAATAATTACGGAAAATACAGCACTGCCATTTTATGGACTGATATGAATAATAACTGGATTTTATGTATTTTCAAGTTACACCAAATTTGCACATTTTGCCCGAAATGCCTTTAGCTACCTTTCTCCTAAATTCTTCGTCTGATTCCTTTGGCCATTAGGTTCTATGCATTCTGCTGTTATTGCTCTCATTTACCTTTCCACTTGTCATTATTAAATACTTTTATTATTTCCTTCGTGCAGCCTCATGTGGAATGATCACAAGAATACCTCTCTCTAAACGCTTTTTTTTTTCTTTTTTTTTTTTTTAATGAAAGCAGCAGCTTTGCGTGGGTGATTCATTGCTCACATTAGAACAGCAGAGCATCAACCAAACCTCGGAAAGAAAAAAAAAAATAGCAACTTTTTCATGACTCCAAACAACCTCGATGTCGCCGTGGCGTGAAATACAATCTCCTGCTCCGGGAGGCTTTTCCAGAGTACAGAGGCAGCCCCAGTCTCTGCGGACCCACAGCAATGCCTGACTGCAGTGCACCTGGGAGGCGAGGGGACACCCCCACCCACACGGGTCCCTGTCCCTCCTCCTGGCAGCTGCAGGGCGCCCGGGCAGGCACGGAGCTCCTCAGCCCCTCGCGGTGCTGCTGCCACCCCGGGCTCCTTCCCCACGTCCCGGCTGCTCTCTGGCGGGGCAGGGCAGGGCACAGCGGGGTCATTGCCCTGCCAGCAGCACCAGCGGTACCCTGGGGGGCACCGAGAAAGGGTGTGCAACAGGTGGAAGGAGGCGATTCCCCGTCTCTGCTCGGTCCCGGTGAGGCCTCTTCTGGAGCGCTGTGCCCAGTTCTGGGCTACTCAGTATAGGAGAGATCAGCAGCTCCTGGAGAGGTTTCAGTGGAAGGACACAATGATTTGGGGTGTGGAGCATCTCTTATGAGGAGAGACTGAGGGAGCTGGGCTTGTTTAGTCTGAAGAAAAGAAGACTGAGAGAGGATCTCTAATGCATACAAATATCTCAGAGACAGGTGCCAAGAGGATGGTGCCAGACTCTTTTCAGTGGCGCCCGGAGAGAGGACGAGGAGCAGTGGCCATAAACTGAAACACAGGAAGTTCTACCTCAACACGAGGAAGAACTTCTCTGCATTGAGGGTGGCAGAGCACTGGAACAGGCTGCCCAGGGAAGTTGTGGAGTCTCCCTCTCTGGAGACATTCCAAACCCTCCTGGATGCGTTCCCGTGTCACCTGCTCTAGGTCACGCTGCCTTGTCAAGGGGGTTGGACTGGATTGGTCCCTTCCAACCCTGACAATTCTGTGATCTCCCCCAGAGACAAGTAGGGAAGCCCTCTCTGGCAGCCAGGAACACGGGAACCGAGAGCGGGGAACCGGTTTTGGGGTTTTTTGTGTAAAAGTCGGGAACGCAGAGCGGAGCCCTGGCCCGGCCCCGCCCCTCAGGCGCGGTGGGCGGTCCCTAACGCGGGCGGGCTCGAGGGCGCCGTCCCCGCCCGCCCCAGGCCGGGTAGCGGAGCACCGAGCGGGCGGCGCTGTGTCGATGCGCTCGCTGCTCGCGCCGACCCCTGGCGCCGGGCGGCCGCCACTTCCGGCGGCGCGGGCCCGCGGAGGCGGCGATCCCGGCAGGCGGGCGGGACGCGCTGGCGGGGGCGGCCGGCTGGAGCCGCCGTGCCCCTCCTCGCCTGCCGGACAGGTACGGGGCGGGGGCGGGGCCGCTCCCCGCTCCTTCCCTCCCTCCCTCAGGCACGGGGGGCGAGCGGGAAGGAGGCGGGGTCGCTTCCTGCGAAGCGTCGCCCGGCATCGGGGGGCCATGGGGGTGATGGTGAGGGGCGCCGGGGGCGGGATGTGGAGCGGGGGGAGCCGGCACTGAGTGCCGGGAGGGTTCGGGTTACCTTTCCCGGGGCAAGGGCGGGGAATGGCGGCCCGTGGCGGCTGGAGAGGCTGTGCCAGCCCTGCCGGGACAGCTGCCAGGCGCTCGGGAAGGGCACACCTGGCGCAGGAGAGCGGGCAGCAGGGAAGGAAGGCTCAGGGCTCCTGCTGGACTCGGTTCCCTTCCCGGTTTGCCTCCGGAGCAGGACGCGGTAGCGCCAAGCGAAGTGTCTGCTCAGGTTTCCCGCAGATGGAATTTGGCTTCCCTGTCACCTGGGGCATCCCTGCTGCGGTGCCAGCTGCGGTCCTGCCACCAGGCATTCCTGGCACTGTCTCCGAAGGGTCATGGCCAAAGCCAACGTGGAGCTCGCCTTGCGTGTCTCAGGCGAGCAGTTCTTCTGAGCGGACTAAGACGCTGGTTTCTGCCAACATGATGGGTTTAACAGATGTTCCTCAGTGTTAAAAACCTTGGCCAACCAAGGCTCGAGCTCCTTCATGATTTTTTTTCCATGCTTAGTACAAGTTGTTAACTTTCTGGAGGCAGAAGAAATTTTGCTTTTCTACTCGTTCATTCGTTTCTCCTTCATGTAATAATCACTATTTTCCGTGCTAGGTTAAAATACTGATCTGCAAGGGACTTTTTTTTTGAAGGGGGAGAAGCAGGAAGTCTCTGATCTAAAGAATCTGTTGTTTACACTTTCACGAAAGGGAGGAGAAAGAAGAGAGGGAAATTGGTATTTTACACAAATCGGGACAGCTCTTAACTCTTCATAAAACAGATTTTTGCTCTATGTTCAAGATATGAATTAGGTGCTTGAGAAATTTGGTGAGAGGAGTAGGAATAACAGTTTTCATGCTTAGAAAAATAGCAGTTTGAGAAGTCAGTGTGAATTTCAGAAGAATTCTGTCGCTGTTGCTAATGAAATTACTTGGTGGAGACTTTCAAATGCATACACACATTTACAGTTTCTTCAGCTGTTAAATAATATTCTTTGAAGGATGTAGAGAAAAACAATTACCGTGTGTCACAGTTTTATGGATGGTTGTGGGTGTGTCTGGAGTGATCAGTTTCCACTTTCCACAGTTTACCACTTTCATGACAGACTCAGTAATCTGCAAAAAATTAAGTGGAGAGACTGTAAAATCTGGTGGTGTTCCTGAGGAAATATTTTTAATAGAAATAGTTGGAAATCGAAGTTTATGTTAATTGTGTGGTTTAATGCTGGGAGGCAGCTCAGCACTACACAGCCACTTGCTCACTTTCCTCACTACCCCCAGAGGGATGGGGTGAGAGGAAAGGAAGAGTAAAATCAAAAGTTATGGGTTGAGATAAAATTTTTTAAGAAGTGAAGAAAAATATGGGTAAAGAGAAGCAAACCAAAGCTGGTGATTTAGGATCTCCTAAATCAATGTCCAGCCAGTTCCTGAGCTAACCAGATAGTCTGAAAAGTGTAAATTTGTTCATGATCACTTCATACCCACTTGTTCTCATTCTCCTGTCCTTAAAACTGTTTTTTCTCCTTAGTGATACTCCATACTTGTATGGAAAGCAGGTCTATTTCCTTTTCATAGGGGTTTTGTTAGGCTAGACAAGTTATGCTTTCATCTTTTTTCAGTTCCTAAGATGGGCAACCTGCTCCTCCATCCTGATAACCCTTGTTTGCCATTGTTCTTTCAATCTTTCTCTGAGGGTGATCAGAACTCTCTTATATCGTCTGTGAAGGTTCATTCATGCCTCATTATCTGACATTAGTTCTTTTCTGGTTTTACTAAAATTAGTCTAAAACTTTTTTTCTTTTGTTTTATGGTCACTTCATGTTGGAATTAGTTAAAAATCCGCAGGGGTAAACTTTCTACCTCTCACTTCTGATCTTGAAGTGAAGAGCTATGAATTTAGGCACAAATAATTGTTATGGTCCCTGAACACCTGTTATACTCCCCAAGATGGTCTTTCAGAACTCTAGTAGGAGTCTTGTTCTAACCTGATAGTAGCTCATATGAAAAAGAAACCATAAGCACCTTGCATGCTTCATACTAATACTTAATTTCTCAGCTAACCTTAAAATTTCTAGTATTGTATCATATATTCTATTTACCAGTGTTTTTGCAGACTACAGTGTTTGCATGATCTAGTGTCAATGTACTGGGACATTTAAAATGGGGAAAGCATTTTTTTATGTATGTGTGATGAGAAGAATTATTCTTGAGGTGGGAAAAACAAATCACTAAACAGCTGGGACAGGCACACTGTAATTACTGTCTGCTCACAGAACTTGATGCTGACCTACACTTAAAAATCCTGGGACAATTGGCTGACCAGTGTGTTTTATCTTTAAAAAACCCATCAAATATTTACTCTCTGCTGAGCTGGAAAACAGAATTATTTCCATCTCAGTCTACTAAGCCGCTACATTCCTTCTGTAGGCTTCAGTCATCTGGTTTTGTTTTCTGTTACATGTGGAAATTGCTACATATGATAAATATTAAATATTGAAGATGGAGGGAGAGACCCAACTTCCTTGTTCAGCATCTGACTCCGTTTATTCACTCAGTCACTTTTTATAACAGTGGTAATCAAGTTCATGCATATTGCAAAATCTGAGCTCCTGACAGGCTGTAGAGAAAACTTCAGCTCCTCCTTTTGTTTACAATACCTGAAGTTAGTTTACTGAAACCAAGATCAGTGTTCCCACCATAATATGAAAGGTTCTCAAAACCTTCATATCTATTCCCAGGCTGGCCGTCTGTTCCCAGTAGCAGCCAAGGACAGAACGGTCTGAGAATCTTGTTCTTTATATAAAAGGTGGCTGAGAACCTAATTATTTACAGGATCAAGCCTGGGAAAGGCTGCTTTTTCCCTTAGCTGAATACCTTCATGGCCTCTTTCTTTAAGCCATGCTTAAACCAGGCTCTCCACAATTAAAGAGATTGCCATATCATAGACCTGATCAGATAAACAGTCTGATTTTTGAGACTGGCGTCTCAATCTGCTTGTTTCAATCTCCATGTACTTTTCTGAAAAACTGTGCAAGAAATAGTGAATACATGTGAGGATGAGGAGATAACTTCTTTGGTTTCCATGCTTGTATGGAATGTGCTTGTAGCTGGTCCTAGGCTCAAATCTGTAATTTTTAGCAAGGCTTCCCATGTTGTGAGCTAGTCTGGTGTGTTTTGCTGAGGAGATGAAGGAAGGTGGGCAGAACCACAGTGCTTCAATGCCAGTTCTTTCACTGCTGGTCATGGAGATCACTTCTCTCCCAAGCAGTCACTTCTGTGAGTATGAGAGGACCACTTGGAGGTGTTGGGACACTCAAGCTGGTTTTCTGTTGCTGATTTTTTGGGGTTGATTGGTTGGTTTGTTTGCTATGTCAAGTGTAGGAATGAAGCAAAACTGCTTTCATAAAGTGTTGTTTGCCTCTGGTGTTAACAAAGTTAACTGATGTTAACTTTGGACTTCAGAAAAGATAAGTAAAACTTGTGAGTAAAAACAATTCAACAAAACTCTGAAACCTTTATATTTCCCCTGTAAAGTCCCATTCATTTACTGTTGTTGTTGAAGGCTGTATGTTGTGTCCCATCTGACTTTAGCATTTCTTTCAGCTTTTAGACAGAGAACACACAGGAGAAAAGCAGGCAGAAGACAACAATAGCCCCGAATGCAGCGAGCCAGGAACCATGGATCTGAAATTCACTTCATCAAGAAAATACATTTCCATCAGTGTACCCTCCAAATCTCAAGCTATGTCTCCCCATATCAAATCAGTAGATGATGTTGTAGTTCTTGGCATGAATCTCAGCAAATTTAGCAAACCTACTCAATTTTTTATCTGTGTTTCTGGAGTTTTTATGTTTTATCTAATCTATGGATATTTACAGGTAAATATTATGAACTTGTGTCTTAGGCCAATTCCTCCTACCCCTTGTCTTTTTCAATAGCATAATAATATAGTATGTATTTTAATATGCATAGATGTTTTAAATTAGATCTTTGTTGCAAAGTCAGCCTTTCAGTGTTTAAGAGCAGAAAGTAATATATAATCTAAGTTGCCATTATGGTTCATGTGCCTGTAAAGTTTAGATCCCTTGGACTTTCATAACTTGATCTTTTACTTCTGTGTGCAAGATACATCAAAGTCTTCATTGATGCTGAAAACTTTAGATCTCCTTAAGTTGCATGAGTACTGTGCAGTTACAGTCATCTTACTTTTCTCTCTGCTCTCAGGACAGAGCTGAAACATGTACTATGGTAATTTTTTAAGCAGAAGGATAATGTTTATGCCATTTTAGTTAAACATTCACCATTCTGCTAGTCTTTTCTCTCTTATCTTGAGCAGCTACATTTCTGTTCCCTTTTTAAAATTATTTTTGAATTCATGGAGTATTCTGAATAAAGCAGTGATTAAAAAACTTGATCATTAAAAATCATGTTTCTAATGCAGTTTTCAAAAGCAGCTGAGAAGTTTGCGAACATAAAGTTACTTCAAAAGAGTTAGGAAAATATGATCAGTAATTAAAAGCAGAATCCCCAAAAGGTAGATATTAGGTAGCCTTTTGTTTCTATAACTGATACACCTACATAACTCTTTATGACGTGTATATATTTTTCCAGAACAAATTGCTCTGGTTTGAAATATTCCTAGAGCCTACAAATTTTTATGAACTCACATGGGCTGTTTAATGTTGGCACTCACAGTATTGGGTGTGCATTTCTAAGAGTTGAAAATTATCAGTAAGCATGTTTGTTAGAGAAAATTTGTATTAAATTTATCTAGAGATATTTATAAAATCTGAATAAAAACGGTCTGCTGAAGTAAATGAATGGAAGAGCAGCAAAAAAGGCAGGCAGGAAGCTGTCTGTAATATGAGATAATTAGTAATGCATCAAATGTATTCCCCTAATGAATTGATCCATTAATTTTATTGTATTTATAACAACAGTAAATTTTCTCCTTTCATTTTGGAGAACTTAAATGGTCTTTTTCAATATTTTCACAAGTTACATGTGGCAGATAAATCTAGTTAATAACCAGCAACTGCAAAGGCTAGATTTGCATGCACATCAAGGGAAAAAGGTCTGTTAATTCTTCTTTATCCATTTAATATTTTGGTGTATGTACATGACTGTGGTGGGTTTTTGTTTTTATAGGAATTGATATTTTCAGTGGAAGGTTTTAAACCTTTTGGTTGGTACCTCACTTTAGTGCAATTTGGATTTTATTCCATTTTTGGACTAATAGAATTGCAGTTGATTCAGGACAAAAGAAGAAGGTATGTGTTTTTCCAAGCATTTTACACTGTCCGTGAAATTAGAAGTATTTGATACTTAGCATAAATTTAACTTGTGTTTTTTGAATGTGAGTACTGTAAAGCATTGCTAGCAGTTCTGTAGATAAAAGGAAGTGAATTTGCTGGATGATGTTAGAGAATATTTTAGAAGCACCCTCTTGGATTTCGGGCCTGTAAGTAGTTCTGTTGACTCTGCTGTCACTGTCCCACTTGCAGAACATATTGTGTCCTTAATGTGGCTGATAGAGAGTGAGTCACGTATGTGTTGCTTGGGATTGTCACATCTAGAATAGAGCCAATGCACTTCACAGCACTTGAAGCCATCTGTCAGTGAATATGTTTTCCTCAAATATTGGCACCTCCTCACCAAGAGATTCCTCTTACGTGCTGTGCATCTTGGAGAATGTCAGAGGTCAGCTCTCTGCTTACTGTGTAGCTGAGTGGGTTTGCTTCAAAGGATGTGCTGAAGTCTTGTGTTTTGCATTTAAGACAGCACTCATACCACTCTGCCACAAAACTGTTCTGTGTTTTCACTGCAGTGGACGAAGGAAATTTTTGATTTCTGAATCCCACTGGAAATGGGATCTTTTCTGACTCAGTGTAGCCATTCTGCAGCCTCCTACCCAGCTATAGTCTCTGCAAAGTGTTTATTGAGGCACTCTGGAAACTTGAATACAGGCTGTCATGGTGTACATGAATTTTAAAGGTGCCTCATATTGTAGTAGAACATAACTAGTTTTCCTTACCTGCAGTCAGCCTTGGACGATTTTGCATATACTGGTTTTAGATTATAAAATTCTTTTTTAGCGAAACAACATAACTTTGATAAATTATTCCTTTTACTTTAAACACTGACAGCTTGTATTTCAAGTTACCTGACTTCTTGAGATGCATCAGATAATATTGCACAGTTACCTTTTGGATTACTTGTATTTATGGGGTTTTATTACCAGTTGGAAATGCTTACAGAGCATTTGCCTTCAAGTAAGTCGTGTTGGAAATGTAGATCTGAAATAGATTTTACATTTTATTTTCTATAACCCAGACATCTTCTTGTAGACATGCAGAAATCTATATTTTTAAAATTTTTAATTTTTCTTTCATGGCTCAGAGTATATGTACATCACATAATGAGTTACAGAGAAGACAGGATTGCAGCATGACGGCTCCTTATGTTCTTAGTGTGGTTCTGAGTGCATGAAAAATAGCTGAACATATGCACAGCAGTAACTGTAAAAAAATCACAAAGTGAGCACAAAAGTAACTGTTGGATCATCTGTTGTCAGGTGGTAATTTCATCAGATTGTGAACAAAATATTGAAAATGTTCAACAAGCCCCTCTGTTCATGGTGTCTGAATCACTGCTCTCTTAGTTTCATTGGGTTTCATTAAAAAATGGTACTTTTTTCAACTTTCTTCATTTTAAAATTGTCCAGGTTCACATGAAAACTTCACCAAAGAAGTTGTCACAGTGACCTGTGAGAGAACAAAGATCCAGGTTATTTCAGTATACCAATTTGCCACATTTCCTTTGAAACCTTTGTCTTGATTCTTGTGTAAATAACATACCTTCTCAGAAGCAGGTTAAAGAATTACTTCTTGAATACTTCATGAGCCATGAAGTTTTTATTGTCTTGTATTTGCTTTTTATTTGCAGTAATTGAAAGAAATTAAATATGAAATCAGAGATTTTTGTGCATTTTTAAATTTCTATTAAATGAAATTCAGTGAGGAAGATGTTGAGGTTGTATTACAAAAGTATTTCTTTAACTGAAATTTCCAAGCTAAATCTCCTCTAGATGAGTCTGTAATGCCAAGATCTGTATGTTTATGTTTTGTAGAATTCCTGGCAAAACCTACATGATAATAGCATTTTTGACAGTGGGAACTATGGGTTTGTCAAATACCTCTTTAGGATATCTGAATTACCCTACTCAAGTCATCTTCAAGTGCTGTAAACTGATTCCAGTTATGATAGGTGGGGTTTTTATACAAGGTAAGTGTTAGTCTTGCTATTCGATGATTTTTTTAAAAAAAAAATCTTTCTTTGAGAGGCAGTCACAGGTGGAATCCTGTACTTTTTAATATTCTGCTGGTAGAATTTTTCTTATAGGAGGAAAAATGAGAATTTCTGAAGCATCTTCTGGGAAATGTACAAATGTATTTAGATCAACAGAAAGTATGGGGAAAAACATTGTACTGGTCACTTGCAAAACTTGATTTTTACACAAGCTTTCTTAATTTTTAGGAAGTGTAAGTTTGTTTTCTAATCTAAATCACTTAATAAATGAAACAATTTCAATATTGAAATGGAAAAAAGAATCCAACCAGGAGTTGTGAAGAAAATCTCTACTCTTGTTTGAAAAGATTAATTCCTAAATTTTGATTAAATGTTTAATCGGAAATACACCTGATTTTGCATGTCTTTGGCTAGTCCTAAAGTCATAGTGCATATTCCAATAAGAGAAAATGGAATATGGAGAAAAACAGGAAAAGTTTGTAGTTATGTGAATAAGTATACTTCAGTGTTTCTGGATTTAGAAGGGTTAAGCATATTATAATAATAAAGTTTGTGTTCAATACACAAATGTTTAGTCAGTAACACTCCGCATGGACAAGTATAATGGAACAAAGTCTAGAATGCTGTGTTTCTGTTTCTGTTGGTAATCCTGATCTTCTGGCTGAAAAACAACTGAATTTTCAAAGGAGTTTTCAAGTTTACATACGTACATGCCTACACAGTATTTACCTTTTATTTGGAGTAATTTTATCATTTTAATGCAAAGTGACTGGTATTTCCCTAAAGCTTTATGAAACTTTTTATTGTGTTGTAGTAGTGTTGTAGTCTCAGAAGCTATTTCTTTTTAATATTGTTGTTACAAAAATTCAGTTCAACAAACTTCTCTTGAAGCTTATGTTCAAAGTTCAGCTTCTGAGCAAAGAATACATTATTTTAAACAAGATATACTAACTCCTGCTTTATCATGCCCTTACTTTCTTTTTCCATTCCCCTCCACAACCTGTCTCTCCCAAACTATAAGACAATGTAGAGTTCTCAGAGTACCAAAGTTGTCTGTCAGTGTTTGGAACTGACTTCTTTCCGATTAGTAAAGGCAGCTGAAATGTCTTGTGTGAGGGAAAAGTATTAAGAAACATCTAAGCTGTCCTGAAGTTGCTAGGGGAATGCTTTGTCAGGGAGGAAGTGCTTTGTGTCAGTGCTGCAACTGTGAACTCAAACCAAAGCTGATCACAAGAATCAGGTATTTCCCCTGTGGTAGGAATTTCTGTTGTAGAAGAAACTAAGTCTGGTTGTGAAAGACCAGAACATTGAGTCTCCTGTCTAAATAGAAGAATGACATTGGAACAATGTTTCCTTAGTCTTCTAGTCTGTTAAACAGGATAAACATGAAATTCTGAGTGCTAACAGTGCATTCTTGCTGTTTGTATTTTGTAGGAAAACGTTACAATATTGTAGATGTGTCTGCTGCCTTGTGTATGAGCCTTGGATTAATATGGTTTACTTTAGCTGACAGCACAGTTGCACCAAACTTCAACTTGACAGGTAAAAACACAATTTAGAGTTTAAAAAAATGCTTGGTTTTTCCTACAATAAGCATTCCATTGAAGTTCTGAGTTCTTGCTGGAGTGCCTTCAGGTATCCTACTGAAAATGCAGTTTCATTGTAGCTTTGCTCTAGCAGAACTCTGTGGCCTCTGGTTGAAATGTCTCATATATTCTTAAGAAAGACTTACCCCAGTACATATATATTAAAATAAATATGATAAATTTGGTTGGAACATTTTAAAACTTAAAAAGATAAGTTGTCTTTCCCAGTTAAATGTTTAAGTATTTTTCCATTTCAGAACCGTTTGCTTTATATTAACGGATGATCGCTGTCAGATTTGCTGTAGTTTTTAGGTGGAGTTCTCACATTTTAACCTTTTAATACT
Organism: Zonotrichia leucophrys gambelii; assembly: GCF_028769735.1. Taxonomy (NCBI): domain Eukaryota; kingdom Metazoa; phylum Chordata; class Aves; order Passeriformes; family Passerellidae; genus Zonotrichia; species Zonotrichia leucophrys. The sequence continues at coordinate 67,015,536 of NC_088171.1, forward strand.
ATCTAAGTCAGAAGCAAAGCAAGGATTTTGAACTGCTTGGAATGAAAAACTTCATTGAATTTCCTTGTCAAATGACAAAGGGTAACTGAATTCCTGAGTTCATTCCAGTGATTTGTATGGAACTGTTTCTATGCAGATTTCTTTCAGAACTAATTTGGGTCCAGTTTTTCCAATTGTTTTTACTCATGCTTTACATCCAATAAAACACAGGTGGTCTTATCCATGACTTTGCTGCTGCTGCTTCTGTTCAGCACTGCCACAATGACTGGAACAATTCTCCTCACACTCTAAAATGTGCAATGGACATAAGATTAACATTTCTCTTGTTCCCCACGTTTCTCCTCTCCATGTGCACTGGTGCTTCAAGTTCCAGGTAACCTTTTCATCTCAGTCCAGTGCTAATAATGCATTTGTCCAGTGGTGTGCCTAGGCCATTAAGCATGGCCAGAACATGAATCATGATGAAGAATGCCCATGGAGGGACATTCATCCCTCACTTTACAGAGTGGAATTGCTGAACTGGAGCCGTTATTATATCTTTGGACCAGAGCTGAATCCATGCAGATGAGATTCCTATATTTTTAGCATTACCAATATTATTCATGTTATCATGTCTTTTCCATTGAGTTATACCTTGTCCATTGCCTGATAATCTTGAATGATGAAGAGACCTGGAAAGTCTGGCCTTGGAAAGGAAATGGTTCCCAAACTAAAAACATTGATTTAAAGTTCTTTCCGAGAAAATACCACCTTAAGCTTCATGGGCCTTAAAAATGTGAAAATCTTCCACCTCTGACTGTAAGAACATAGGATTAAGAAAATAAAACACTGCTTGTTTCTAGTCTTCTAGTTTCTTCCCTGACATGATCTTTTAAGGAACCAAGACTAGAGCGGGTTTTGATTTGCATTTTGATGATTAGTATCTTCTGTAATGTTGTATACTTAGGAAAAGTGATATTTCAACCTGTGTTCATCATTAAATAGAACAGTCATGAAAGTTTGTGGGTTGGGAAATGAGCTGTGATTGACATGACTAGAGTTATCAGGTTTTTTGTTATTGGAAAGCTCATTGCAGTAGTGACTATATAGTGACTTCCTTGTCAGCATAAATGGTAACCTAAAACCATGGAGCTTGTACCTGAACAGTAGTTTTTCTTTTAAATTAGTGTTTCAGTAATTAAAGATCTCTACTTTCCAATCCTCTTGCATTTTTTTACCATCACATCTAACATTTCTATTTGCCTTTGTCAGGGAAAAAAAAAAAAGTGGAATTAACTACTGAAAAAGAGTATTTTCATTTTCTCTGGTTATATATCATCATTAACTAACTGCAGATGATACTCTTTGTCACTCTTGTTACTACAAAAGCTACAGCTGGCTTCTTTATAGCAATGTCCAGATGTTCCCATCAAGCTTAGAGACACACAGTGCTCAGGGGTTAATTGGTGGAGACAGAGTGGAGGTGGGAACTTCCTTGTGCTGGTGTCATGAAATATTTTTGCTGACTTCTATAGGGGAGGGCTGGTTATTATTGCTCTATTCCTTGGACTTTTTGCCACCATTCTGCAATGAATATTCTGAAGAGTGTTTTTTGTTTGTTTGTTTTAATAGGTGTGATCCTAATATCCCTTGCCCTCTGTGCAGATGCAGTTATAGGAAATGTACAGGAAAAAGCTATGAAGTTGCACAATGGTTCTAATTCAGAAATGGTAAATACCACATTTGCAATTTTAAAAGAACATGTTTTATCATGGGCAAGGCATCCATTAACAAAGCATGGGATTTAATGTGCTTTTCTCTTGCTTCTGGAGGGAAAAGCTCTTGGTGTACTGTTCTTGGGGTTTTCTGTTTGTCTGAGGAGTTCTGCTGATTTTCCTGTTTCATTTTCAATCTTTCAAGGGTGCTGCTTTCTGAGTGCAACTTCAAATACAAATACAATATAGCTACAGAAACACTCATTTCTAGCAACAATTCCTTTGTCTACCCTGCAGGCCTGAGATCAATGTAGTGCTTTTTGTATGATCATGCACTTCATCTCTGAGAAATACACACTGTTCCTCTGGTGTAGCTGGGCATGTGTTACATGGAGCATGTTGCTTTACTTTACTTGCTATACTTTATATTCCAGAGTGTGCTAGCACCTGGGAGGCAGGTTTTTAAAAATCTTTTGAAATCTGTTAAACTCTGGGTGAATTTTTTTATTCCTGATTCAGTGAAATACAATTTTGACAATGTCTTGCTCCGTTTTTTTAATATACTTACCTGAAATGCAGATTATCTCTTCATATGGTCTGAAGTTATTTTTCTTTTCAGACAAGACTTGTTTGAATTTTGCATATTTCTCTCTGAAGTTGAGTAAATATAAGTAAATCTTTTACTATAAAAGGCATGATATGAATATGCTACAAGTAAAAAGTTACTGAAATTTGTTTTCTATATTTGGCATGTATTTGATATTTAAAAAGAAAAATCTAATTTTTCATGAGAATAGCTTCAGAAATGGAGAAAAAGTTAGAAAGTATCTTCATATAAGGCTAGAAGTGATTTAGGATGGCTTGAGAGGTTTCAGCTACATACAGGTTTCTGGAAAGTGGAAGATTGTATACCTAAAAGTACCGCTATATTCCTGTTTTTATTCTTGTACTTAGTGTTCACTGTTGAGGTCTGCGGGGAACAGAGATTTGGCTATGTGACCTGATGCAGCCTTCTTTGGCTGTCATTTCCAAAATCCAAAACCAAAGTGCAATCTGTAGCTTTTTTCTTGCCCACTTTGCATTTGACAGTCTTTGCTGCCTTACCTACAAAACTCCTGCTGTCTCCAGGACTTTGCTTTTTGTTCTGCATTAGTCTGACAATGTTGGTCTTCATATGGTATACTCGTACTACTTGTCGGGAATGAGTGTAGTGGTTTAGGATCTAAAGGTTTTTTTCGTGGTTTGGACATTCTACTTCAGGATTTTGTTCAGAGAATTCCGTGCAGAAGTACAAGCAGAATTTTGGAAGTCATTTTTTATACTTGAGACTCTGGGTAAAAATTGAATTGGAATTGGAGATCACGTTTAATGGACAGTGATCTGGAAATAAAATTGAACAATAAAGGTACATGTCATCCACAGGGTCTCTCTTACTCTGTCAAATTTGGAAATTGCCCTAGATTTAAGCAGTTGTGAAAAGAGAAAAGATGTTTTGTGGCTGAAATAATAATCACTGTTCTGCAAGGTGTTACCTAATTTTTGCCTTACATGTCATTTTATAGAAGTGACATATATTACACTGCCTAACAAGGAAATAGCAATGTGGTGCTTATTCCTGGCTGTGAAAAGTGAAGCCTTTAGGAACTTAGGGAGACCAGCTGGATGCAGAGGCAAGCGAAGAACTGGGGACTGACTTCTGTGTGTATAAACAGTGTAAAGTAAAAGCTCTGAGGATTAGGTCATTGGCTTTTAAATGTTTGAAAGCAGGTCTGCTCTTTAAACATGTATGCATCCTTCTTTATTATAGAGCAGTGATAAGTGGTCTGTTGTCTCAAGGAGTTGCTAACAATTTTTAATAGTTTTTTCTCAATAACTGAGATATAACAAGACACTGAGTTTTGAAAGCATAGTAGATCAGCATGTGCTAGCCAGTATGTGTAGAATAGTTCTGTTGACAAGAAAAGACTACTAAATGTTGCCCAAACAGCTGAACGACTCCTGCTGCATGGATGGATGGATGGATGGATGGATGGATGGATGGATGGATGGACAGACGGACGGACAGTTCCAGTTTCTACTTCGGGCTTAGTGTGGGAAAGGCTAGATGAAGATTGTTTTGTTGCTCGGTGCACCTATTAATTGAGTAAGGGTGCAGACAAATAAAGGGCTTACCTGTTTCCTGAGTGTTCTGAGCACTCAACTAGGCCAAAACTGGTCGTATTTAAAAATCCTGCATGTTATAACCATGCGTGTGTGCCATGCATGTGAAATGAAGTGACTCAGATGAAACTTACGTGATGCTTCTGGTGGTTCTGTGCTACCCTTTGCACATTTAATGTAATGCAGGTGTTTACTGTGCTGGATAAGTAGCAGAAAATGAAATAAGTTTAACATGTTCTTCAGACTATTAAATTGCATAGTTGTGGGAAGTTTTATTTAGGCTGTGAAATCCTGAACCTGAAGGATTTACCACATTTGACACTGACCTCAGGACATTATTAACTGGCTAGCTTTCCAAACTTTTTATGTTGTTGTGGGTAGGAAGAATGTGTCTAACACTTAATGTTGACTTTTCACTGTACATCAACCATTATATAAATGCTAGTAAAAATATCATCAAACCCTTCAAATTCAGCTCTGAGTTTCTGAGCATATTAATAGGGCCAAGCATCTGAAAGCATTTAATTTTGTCCTTTTGAAAAGTATCACCTAGTAATTATTTTCTCTTACACTATTCTAGGTTTTGTATTCCTATTCAATAGGTTTTGTGTATATTTTATTTGGATTAACATGCACTAGTGGATTAAGCCCTGCAGTAACATTTTGCTCAAAGGTAAGTGTAAATATTTACCTTTTCTATGAAGAACCTCATTGGAAAACCTTGCTCTCTATGATTCAGAAAATCTTACTTCTATCTCTAAAGTTCTATTTTCATCATGTAAACAGGTTAACTTGTATAATTCATACAGTAAGCAAGTTTTTCCAGTCTTTGATGTGTTAGATAGGGTAATGTTTTAAAAAGCAACAAAATCACAGGACCAGACTTATGAGCTTATAATTTCATTATTATTTTTCCATTATTTAACTAAAATTAAATAAGTATTTTTGCATGAATGCATTGTTGAACAGCTTATTATTGCTCAAGCAGTTGATTAAAGCCTGTAGTTTTATGTCATTTTGCAATACCTCAGGGTTTGTTTTACATTTTCCTAACCGGCTTTTTTATTGTTGCAGCATCCAGTTCAGACTTATGGTTATGCATTCCTTTTCTCCCTGACTGGATATTTTGGCATATCCTTTGTTCTAGCTTTGATTAAAATCTTTGGTGCCCTTCTCGCTGTAACAGGTATGAGCAAATTATATTTTTACTGCCTTTGTATAAAAACAAAGTAATCCTATTCTATTATTTAGGGCAGAGCTTTTGAGAATGTTTCTTACTCTGGCTTTTTTTCTGTTCTTTGTGCTGACTGATTTGTGTAGCATGGATCTTCACATGGTAGAATGTGTTTGAGATCTTCCTGATTCTTTTTGTGCCACAGTTTCAACCCTGAAGAGCCTGTTAAGTGAACTTGTCCGTATAGTCTGTGCTATGTTTTAGTGCAGAACCAGACACTGTTCTGAATGGAGAAGTTGAAATTGAATCACAGAATCATTTGGGTTGGAAGGAACTTCAATGACCATCTAGTTCCAGCTGCCCTGCTATGGGCAGGGACACTTTCCACTAGACCAGTTTGCTCAAAAGCACCATCCAGCTTGGCCTTGAACCCTTCTGGGGATAAGGCAGACACGGCTTCTCTGGACAATCTGTGTCTTACCACTCTGCCAGTAAAGAGTTTCTTTCTGATATCTCATCTAAAGCAGCCCTCTTTCAGTTTAAAGGTGCTCCCCCTTGTCCTGTCACTGCATGCCCTTGTGAAGAGTCCCTTTCCAGCTCTCATGTAGGCCCCCTTCAGGTACTGTGGGTGCTATAGGGTCTTCCCAGAGCCTTCTCTTCTCCAGGCTGAACAATCCCAAGCCTCTCAGCCTGCTTTCATAGGAAAATACAAAAAGGAAAAGACATGTGTCAATTAAAATACTAAAGGAAAAGTAAGGATGTTCTAGAAGGCATAGTAGGCAGTAACATTGTTTCTAAGCATGTGAAACTACAAACATTAGTCCCAAGGGCCTGGTGGGGGGAAGGTGTAGCAAGATGTCATGTAGCTACTTGCCTTTCTTCTTCTCCTAAAAGACACCCTGGTTTCTGTCAGGTGATGCTCTACTTCATTCACAGTAGTGGAAGGGAAAATTCATCATTGTTCTCTGACCTGAGGGTTACATGCTCTGATTTCCTATCAGTTATTGCCTATGCAGCTTGTCTGTTTTGTATTTGCTTTTAACCAAGTTCAGTAGCTCTCTTCACTAGAAATTGACCCAGAGGAGAGGGTTGTTTCATGTATTAAAATACCTCTTAAAAAAAAAAGTCTGACTGTACTAAAAAAAGTTTAAAAATGCTGTAGAATAGTAAACCTTTCCCCAGTTTTCTTATGCCTGACCTTGACAATTCTACCACTTGAGCCCTTTCTGTCTTGCCTGTAGCAATATGAAAATGTTTATTGTTCCTTGGAAGAACACCACATTCATTACTGTCCCTCCCAGCTCCCCCATCCACCCTCCTCCTTCTTGAGGGGAGTGGGGTGAAAGAGTTTAATGAAAATTGTATTTCTATTAGCAGAATGAGAAATTATCAGACTTAATTGGGAAAAAGAAGAAAAGGCACTTAATTTAGAAGGAAATGGTTACATAAATATTTTAATTAATAACTGATTTGAAAGAACAGAAATAATTGTAATTAGAAAAACTGAAGTAATTTAACCATTTTTTAAATTATTCATTTGTAAACTGTTTTCTAATTAAAACTCAATTTTCTTTTTCATTCTTCTTTAATTTTTCATGTAATAGAAAATCATTTTATTTGATGTGCATAAATTTCTTAAAATGTAAAAGGAAAATTATTACTAAAAAGTTGAAGTTGGGGCAGATGTAGCAGTACTGAAGGCTGTTTCTTCTACTATAAAACACTCTTAAGTGAATATTTGTTTTTGGGGTAGAGTTGGGAAGAATGAAACTTGCTTTTCTAGCTAAAGCACTGTGGAAAGGCATCAGTAGTCATTGGATCCCTTTGCCAGTGTGTTGCAGTAAGACTAATTTGGATGTGGTTACACAAATAGGACTTTGCAGTATGATATAGTTAAAGGAACTTCATGGTAAGCAAAATATTTTCTGATATTAAAGTAATAATATTCTTTAGGTGCAGACCTACTGCGCCCTGTGCAAGGGTCTTTCTCAAGTGAGAACCCTGTGCCATTCTATAAAATAACACCTTCTCAGCTCCTTAGCTTCCATAGCTAAACTTGTGTGCTTTCTTACTTTGTTTTTAAACATCTTCTACAACTTTCACTCATTTATTGATTTTGCTTCAGTGATAAACTACATAGGTTTCCTGGTACACAGTTCGCTAGTAATGCTTTATCCTTGTTCATTGCAGGTAGCATTGAAATTGTTAAAAAAATTGTTGGAGCTATAGTTAATTTCAGAGCAACAAAGAGTTTATCTCTATTTTGGAAACAGGATTGTGTTCTCCACTCTTCTTACTACTTGATTCTTTTTAGTGAATGGATCAGGTGTAGAAGAATGTCTCTTAGTGGTTTTGAGGGAAACTTCCTAATGCAGTCACTGTAGTCAGACATTCTTGGTCTCTTTAGCTTCTATGCAAATTTGTAATTCTACTGTTACGGAAATTTTCAGTAACTTCAAAAGAATGATGAGAGGATAATCCCATTCCACTCAAAAATAGAGCCCAAAACACCATGCAGTTGTAATAACATGAGGTGTAAACAGCAAGATATTTGACCTTTGGTCTACATCCAAGCTTTAACAGATGAGTTTATATCAGTTATTTGCATGTTGCTCTCAGAGACTGTGGATTGATTACCATGAAGTTATTAAATAGTAGGTCTTGTTCTGGAAATTTCCTTGCTGTGAGTAGTGTGACTTGAGATGGCACTACTGACACAGTGTATTTGTTTCCAAAAATCACATGGTTCCAGTGCTGTTTTGCATTGCAGTGCAGTCTGTGTTTGCACCAAGGGTGTGATCATCATTTTAGTGAGACAATTATTTTATGACCTGCTAAGCCTTTGTTATGTTCTTTTGTTGTAACTGAATTCTTAAAGAGGTTAATACTTGTTTTCCTCTCTAGTAACAACAGGAAGAAAAGCAATGTCCATTGTGCTTTCTTTTTTGTTCTTTGCAAAGCCATTCACGTTACAGTAAGTACTTACAGTTTTTAGTGGTTTGCAAAGTATTTTGTAAAAAATTATGTTCATCATGAAAATATAACAACACTTACTAATCATATTCAGGGGTTAATATCTTTTTATATCTTCTACAAATGTTGGCAATCTATTGTAAATATTGACTGGCTTGTTAATTCTAATCATGCTAGAGAAAAGAGTTTACATTTTTCTAAAGGTCTGGAAGACAGCAAATAAAATTAGTCATAATATCTAGTGCTTATGATACATTATAAATTGTTTGGGTACTTTCTCTGTGTTGGAAAACTTGTGTAAAGGAAGGGATTTTCTCCATTATGGTATTGCTCCTGCTTTTATAAGCTCAAATTTGAATTCTTAGCTAGCCCTTTTAAATAACTGTATTATCTTGATGTATTATAGTGCCAAATGTTTGAGTAAATGCAGCAAAGTTGCTACTTTGATTTTAATTGCTTCAGTTTTGAAAGAACATAAAATTCTATTTTATTTCTATATACAAATTGCTTTAAGAAAAAAGCTTGCATGCAAATCCCAAATGGAATTTACTACAGCTAAAAATATTGAGGGTTAAAAGAATGGAGAGCTGAAAAAAAATGTGCCTACATTGGGAAGAATGGATATAAGGCACTGAGTGAGAAAATGTTTTGGACCAGTATAGCTCCCATAATCATAGGAAGGAAAAACATACTAAAACCCCTCAGGATTATTTTATTCATATGAGAAAGAACAGATACTATTTAGTTATTATTTAATTTATATATGCATTTCAATAAGCTCTCCAGCCAGGACAGGAATAAAGAAAGGTGGAAGGATAGTAATAATAAATATTCAGGGAAATTCTATCTCAGAGCCCACTGGTTTTTGGGGGATTTTTACTTAACTCTTCTCTTCTTAATGTGAGGTTTGTTTGATCCACAAATATTGATATGTAATTGCTAAAGATGAAGTGCTAATGGTAACTTTTTCCCTCTCCTCTGCCTCCCGTTTAGGTACGTGTGGTCAGGCTTACTGGTTGTCCTTGGTATATTTCTTAATGTTTACAGTAAGAATATGGACAAAATCAAACTGCCTTCACTGCTTGGTCTTTGGAAAAAAAGTGTGGAAGAAAGAAAATCAAGGACGTTGTCACAAACTGTATAAACAGTGGTTCATGCCTTGTCTAGACTTTGACTTACTATTTCATCATACAGTCTTCAACTGATTCACTTTCCAAAGGGAATGTTATTTAAACCAAAGGAGCTGAAGGCATATTGTCTGCTTGCAGATTGCTATAAGTGCACACTTTCATGAGCCCTTTCTTCAGAGCACTTGAATTCATCACAAACGGTGTTGTAGGCCATTGCCAGATGGTTTTATCAGCAATGAAGGACAGCAGCTCCTGGCAAACTGCTGAGAAGCTGCACTCAAGTGAGACACGGTAGAAGACTGGTTTGGGCATTTTAATAATATTGACCATGTGACTGATCTGAAATTAGTGGTTCTTTGTTAATTGTCTAGGTGGGGTAATTTAAATGTAATACTGTACTAATCACCAACTGGTTGACCAAATCGTGAATTCAAAGGTGGAAGGTTTAGAATACAGTATGTTTTCACTCTTTTATATTTTAAATAAAAATGTTGGGGTTTGTTTAAGTTATTTTTTAGGTCATCACAGAACTTGATATTTATTTTAATAATTGAAATTTTATTGAAATCCTAGTGTTTCTCTTTTTGTAGTATTGCTTGCAAGTCACAAAACTGAGATTGAGTTTGTGCAGTCAACACTCATGCTCATGCTAGGAGGAAATGGGCTTTTAAGCTTGAATGGGGTGAGATGGAAACATTGGTGTAAGAAACTGTTATTTGCTTAATCTGTGGTCAAATACATCATTTTTAGTGGCCTGTGGCCGTCTCTCTGATCGTGGTATAAAGAGACATAGAAGTTCTTAAATTTATATCATCAAATCAAAATTCTTCAATTTCAGTATTGGGGTAAATAATAACAGCATCAGCTAATGTGATTGGAATATGTATTATGTCAGTCTGTGTGGTCTTCTGATGAAGTTAAGAGGATTAGGATACAGATTAGTTTTCTTTCTTCAGTGACAGGAGGAGACAATGTGCTACCAGTCTGTCTTTTTCATCATGAATTTAGGAAGACTAAGTCCCTTTATCTCTCTTTCTTTTATAGTCAACTTTCTTTTGAATCACTTGCCATCTCTTTCATTTTATATATTTAACAACAGCACTTTAAAAATACTAATCACCTTACAAATCATTGTTCTTACATGGTCATGGTTTTTTTGTTATTGTGTCCCTTAGATGCATCTTGGTGTGTGTTTCTTTCAACTTAGACACAAATTAATTAGAATTAATTAGAATTAATAGAAATACATAGTCAGAAAGGACATACTGAGAATTAAAAAATCTCACAGGATGGCCTTCTGTCAAAAATACTAGTTGATGAAAGTATTAGAGATATACAAAATGTTTTTCAGACACTTAAGAAGAATTGCTGTTCAAAGGAGCTTGTAGTCAAAGCACAGACACAAAATGTGCCTTAAATTTTTCTTATTTATTTGGTAGCTTGCATCTGCCATGTTAAATATCTTATGGAATAGAGCATGGAGTAACAGCCAGCTGAGCACAAATGGATGAACAAGAGAAGAGCTGTGCTGACATAACTGCACTGTTCCAGTGCTGACACTTCTCTGGGGTGTCAGCAAAGCTTCTCAACACATATAAACCCACTGTTGCCAAATCAGGAGAATTTATTGCATGGAAGAGTTTTGGGTTTTAAATTCCCAGCTGCTGCATGATTGTGTCCTGGATGAGGTAGAGAAGTGAGAATTTGATGGACAGATACACCTTGAGGGAGACAGATGGCCTGCCATGGCTGTCCATTTTCATGTTGCAGCCCAAGTATTATGGTAAGATATAATAAAGCATTCCAATTTCAAATTTGGTGTAAGAGTGCATTTGACCAAGTCAAGGGGATTGATACACTTCTTTCCCTGTAATATTTATCAACTCTTACATTCCTTTGCATTCTTTTCACTAAATGAAGTTGGTCTTTCCAGTGAGGTTAAGATAATTTTACAATCCTCATTCTGCCAGCCGTAAACTCTGCCTGCTGCTAAACTTTATTAACCTTTAGAAAAACAAATTATGTGAAAGCTACAATATATGCAGAAAGTCATAGTAAATATAATTCATTTGGCATCTGTTTTATTTAAATAGATGAGAAGTCACTCACAAAGTTTCTGACTAGAATTCAAATGTAGTATGTATGTTTCTGGACAGCTAATATAATCCAGTTTTGTCTCTGTTGTCTCTCTTTGAAGAGAATAGTAATCACAATAATTCACCTTTTAATTTATTTTCTATTGTACACAGGGCTGAGCTTATGAGCTATCGTTAGGGGAAGTTTTGATTTATTTTTTTATTGTTTTCTTAACTGTAGAAGTGTGTGTTTTGTTTTACTGGTGTACTTCAAAATTATTTTTATATACAAATGGATATTGTAGGTTTACTGTTAATAGCATAGATTTAAGAGTTAGCCCTTTATTTTCATAGGTACGAGTCTAGTACTTGCCAATCAACAATATGCGTGTTAAAGAAAATGCACACACAAGTGAGATTAGTTTATAATTTGCCACACATCATGGTCTGTGCAGTTTGATGCCTTCTTTAAGAAAAACTTCATTTCAGTGAATTACTGTTTGTGGGTTTTTTTTATAAGCTTCATAGTGCATGCAAGCTAGAAAACCTTACAAACCTACAAGTGTTCTTACTACAAAATTTTGGGATTGAGTCTTCTGTACTGTGTATGTATGTTGGTTTTGTGTTGTCTATGAAATATGAATAAGGGCTTGTCCACAAAGTACCTGTAAATTATTTATTTTTTGTGTAAGAGCACTTATATTGGGGTATTGGTTAACCCTTCCCAGTGTTGAAGGCTGGTCATAGTTACTGTTGCATTTTATACTTGTTGTTTCCTGGGCTCTGCAGTAGGCATGGTGAAACTATAGGAAAAAGCCAATCAATTATCTCACCAGAAAATTTGTTACCTAAATATAATGTGAATTAGTTGCTTTTTATTCTTGTGCTACACAACTTTGTCCTCTCTATAAAAAAATTCTATGATGTAGGAATTAGTAATAACAACATTGAAATTCTGAGTAAAATTTAAGTCTGACCAGCATCTCCTCTGATGTCAGGAATCTACTTCTGTGATACCTGCTTCTGCCTCCTTTGGATAGGTGAGGGAGCTCTGTTTTTCTAAATGAACGTGCATTTGCAGTTGCTTTCATATTACATTTTTGCATTTTTCTGGCACACTTCAGTAATGAGGTAACTGACTGAGCAGTGGATTTCTTCAGTGTTTCAGTACTTCAGTATCAGCAGAGCTGCTGATTACACAGGTACCTGTATGGGAATACAAGTCTGGAAGAACTAATGCCCTTCCCTCCAAACCTACAGTGTTTCCTGATCTTGCATTAAATTGTTTGTCTTCATCTTGTTTTACCTCTCCTGTGCTTTGAACTTACCAAACTTTTCAAGCTAAAGCTTGGGCTTTATATCATTCCTACTTGACTTTCTTACTTGTATTTCTTGCTTTTGCATGTGAAATCCTTTTTTAACATGTTCTGTTTATGCACTGTGGATTGTTTCAGGTTTGTATTCCTGTATTTAAGGGCTTACATCACACTTAATCACACTGCGATTACTTTAAATCCTTTATTCTCCATGAAAAAATCTTTCATACTTCTCATTATTTTTGGAAAGGTCTTGCTGAGTGCACATATGAGTTAACTCCTTGACCTCATTCCATCTTCCAAGAAAATCTCTCTTCTCCTTTGCCTGCCTGTGAGAACTAGAGGAAGAGGAAATAAATTATTTCAAGTGCTCTTTTTTTCCCTTTAATAAGTGCCTTCCTTACTTAACCTGGTATGTCTTAATTGTTTCTTTTATTTCTGCCTCCCATGCTCCCAGGCACAAACAAGCCCCTCTCATGTTTGACTGCTGCTTGTTCAATCATGGAAACTTTTTGAGTTGTTTACTGTTCTGAAAAGAAGTATAAAATTGCATGTATACTCTGGAGGGCAGGAAATAATAAGTAAACTTCACAAGTTAAGGAAGTAATTAAATGGATTAATACTTTTTTTCTGGAGGGATTTTTTTATATGGTTTAGTTAATAGCTCAGAATTTTTTAGTGGAGGGGGTTTTCTTTTACATTTTACCTGTTTAAAAGTCTTTATTGTTGGAGATTTTTTCAGAGATGGCCTAGAAGGCAGCTGTGAGGAGCAGGTTCTCACAGCCTGCTTCTGTAAACAGCAGAGGTTCTCAGGTTATTTTTAATTACAAGTAAAGGTGACAAACATGAAGGCCTTGAGAGCCTTGCACATCAGAGTTCTCAGGCAGCTTTCTCATAACAAGTGGATGTTCTATCTTTGGCTGTTTTGGGAAAGCAAGAATAATTTTGAGAACACAAATCTTGGTATTGGAAACATAAGGAGGGGTTGGTATGTTATCTCTGACCTGTTGTGAGCTCAGATTTTGCAATATGCGTGAAGTGAATTAACACTGTTATAAAAAGTGCCTGATTGATGAAAAAGTGGAGTCGATGGCTGACCAATGCAAGGTGGGTCGTCTCCCTCCAACTTCAATACTTTATATTAATTCTAATATTTAATATAAAACTCCTGATGTTTCAGCTTTTAGAGATTAATTTCAGTCTTGCCTATGAGGCAGGAAAACCCTATCACCATTTCAGAGATGTAGCATAAATGGTATCTTGCCCAAAGTTGCCTTGGTAAGTCTGATGAGCAAGGAATAGGGGGTTAATACCCTAAGTCCAGTGTGCCCCAAGTCCAGCAGAGCCCATCTGTACTTTAAATGAAATGGTACCAATGAAAAGTCAATTTTCTTTTACCCCCAGTACTAGAGATGTTCAATTGTTTCTTTTCCTTGTTCTGTACAAGTACAATTTAAAGGGAAAATAAGGCAGCCATAAAATAGCTTTTTCTGCATTTTATTTGAAGTTTTTTGCATTGTCATTTTTTGTTGATTTGTTGTTTTCTGTGAGCACCTCTGTGGAAGCAAGCTGGACACAGTAGTAGATTTAGGAGAAGCATAATATCCTTCACTTTAAGGTGACTGGTTCACTTTGCTACTAGTCAAAAGCTGCTGCCATGGAAAAACTATGAGGAATTGTCATCACATGAGGAATTAAGCATAATGATGCATTGTGGGGTCTGTATCACTTTTGCCATTCTCTTGTAGAGAAGCAAAGACTATTGCAATAAAGAATATTCATGCACAAATAGCGTAGAATACAATGCTGACTTAACACTTCTCTACACCTGGATTGTGTTGTTATGCTAGTTTTTTGAGATGTGTTAGTAATGTATTGCTTGTCTCTACTTTTTAGATGTTTTCATTGTTAGATTTCTCAGTTTTATGCTTCTTTTTTTTTCTTTTTTTTTTTTTTTTTTATCGCTTAGGTTTTAAGTGTGGAGTTTTACATTGTAATTTTGATTACATCTCTAGTGCTGTGACCAGTTCTGGGCTCACCAGCTTGAGAGGGAAATGGGGCTACAAGAGAGAGTCCAGCAAAGTGACGAGAAGATGATGGACTCAGCCATCTCACCTGTGAGGAGAGGCTGAGACACCTGGGATTTTTCATCCTGGAGAAGAGAAGGCTGGGGGGAATTCCATCAATGTGTACAAACACTGAAGGGAGGACACAAAGATGGGGGAGCCAGGAATGACAGCCCTGAGGCAGTGGGCACACACTGAAACACAGGGAGTTCCCTCTGAATAGAGGAAATACTTCCTTACTGTGAAGGTGATTGAGCACTGGCATGGATTGCCCAGAGAAGTTGGGAAGTCTCCATCACTGGATATATTCAAAAATTGGGTGTGGTCTTGGGCAGCTGGCTGTAGGTGGCTTTGCTTTGAGCAGGGGCAAAGGCACCTTCCAACCTCAGTCACTCTGTGATCTTTAACTTTGCTGTCTTTGTCTATCTTCCACTTTTTCTCATGTTTACAAATTGTTAATAAATATGATTAAAGCGAGTATCTCTGAGTTGGCTACAGTAACTGCTAAATCTGGCAGCACCATTCTGGAAACGCCTGAGAGTGTGGTTCTGGCTGCACAGGGAGTACCTCCAGAGCAGAATCCCGTGGGGAGAGAGACACCTTCCTTTGGTAACTGCTGCTCAGTGCAAAACAAGGGTATGTGACAGCAAATGCAAGACACTTGTAGATGAAATTGATACTGTCAATATAGAAGGAGTTCAAAGTTGCTTTTTATTTTCTACATTTAGAGCTTGCAAAGCTCTCTGCTGCTCTAGTGCAGCACCTGATTCACAGGTACGCTGGAAGTGCTGCTACGCTGCCTGCTGCCTTCTTGTCAGCATTCTGCATGAACATGGACAGCTGTGGTAGATGCCCTCTCACTTGTTCAGAGCCTGAGTATGAACTCCACTTAAATACAGCTCTGTAGTAACAGGCATTCGTGGGAGCAGATCTTTGCAAAAGTCCAGTGCATAACAGGGTCTGCAAGGAACATGCACAAATTGTTTATTGGGGACTGTTGTGCTGGGGTACTGGTTTTAAACTAAAATAGGGTAGATATAGATTGGGTATAAGGAAGAAACTGTTTACAATGAGAGTGGCAAACCAGTGGAACAGTTGCCCTGAGAGGTGGTAGATGTCCCATCCCTAGAAACATTCAGGGTTCTGTTGAACAGAAGTCTGAGCCACCTGATCTAATTGAAGGTGTTCCTGCTCATTGCAGAGGGTTAGACCAAGTGACCTTTAGAGGTCTCTTCTAAACCAAACTATTCTATGTTCTCAAAGGCGATTTGAGGCCCCTGGAAGGTTTTAATGCATAAAGAAGAGTTTGTATAGGCTTCAGGCAGCAACAAGCAGAATTTAAGCTCTTTAGGCTTTAACATGCCTTTAATCTTTTGTTGATTTAGCCTTAAGTTAGGATTATTCATTTTATGTACTATCCAAATTTTGGTACTGGAAAATCTTTTTAGTGAGAAATACACTAAAAGTTGCCCTTAATAAGCAGTTCAAGCTGACAGCTGGTAGTGCTGTATACCTAATTTACACTGTCCTGTGCAGTGCACCTTATAAACAAATAACTGAGTGAGTGCTTGGCCTCTTCTAATGAAGACTGTATTCTCACTGTTAGGAAATATATAAAAGAAAACAAATTCTGTGTAACTTTGTAGATAAGAACTGGTTTAAAGCTAGCCAATCCTTATTTTGAGTCACACCTGATTTCCCTGGACTCCTTAATAAATAGCTCATGCCTGGCTGTACAAGCTTGGCTTGCAGACTTCAACTTTCCTGGGATTAAAACAGCCTGAGATTAAGCTATCATGCTTGCATGCTTGCCAGGTCTGAGACCACTTATTGCCTGAAGCTTTTGGATCCCCAGGCACATAGGTAAAGGCTGCTTGAATCGACCATCTTAGACTTGGTAAATTTTGCATCAAAACACAGCTTCAATAGAATTTATTCTTTGATGAGAATTCAGGTTTTTTTCCCAGGAAGTTGAAGGATAGGCTGCATACAAATGATACATAGTTTGGCATCTCAGTAAAAATGTCACTAGTGAAGAGAGCTAACTCTCTTCCTACTGAGAGCTAAATTTGTGCAGAGAACCGGTGTAGCTGTGTATCAGAAAGGTGCAATGTGATATCTTTTACCGATTATATTTCTGCACTCTGCACTGGGGTAGGATAAAGAAAGGAATGAAAGTCAAGATGTGTTGGAGAGCAATAGTATTAATTCTTGACCATCCTACTTTTACATTGCATAACATTGAATGCAACAGATACAAAGCAGTTTTCAGTAATCAAACTAAGGCTCAGGACAGGGATTTTTCAAAGGAATTGAAGACAATTTAAATACTATTGAGCCTTTACTACTCTACTGTTCTGAAAATATCAAATTCAACCACTACTGAAGAGCATCAGGCTGCCTCTCTCTGTGGAAAGCTTCTCTTCCTGTCTATGGAGATCCACAGTGAAGGCAGATTAATCTTAAATGTTTATCTTGCTTGATGTAGGTATGCTGAGACTTTGTGGTTGGAAAAAGGATGGCTTCTGTCAGTCATCTTCAGTGCAGGTCCTCCAAATCTGAGAACATCTGTGCAAAACTGAAAATGACTGAACAATGTTTGGTAGGTACACAAGTGGCCAAAGGGAGTTTTTTATAATTTAGTGTGCAATTTCCTCAATATGCTAGATTTCTTCTTCTGGAGCTGTAGTTGTTTGATCAGCTTAACTGTTCTCTTTCTGCTAATGACTTAGAGTGTTAAAATGTGGGTTTTTTTAGAAAATTCAGATACTTGTGTTTTGCACAATTTAGGGAGTTCAGATTGATTCTTTTTAATTTGTTTTATTTTTCCTAATTAGAATTTTATGGTGCAGGGGATTATTTATAAGTAGTTTTCAATATTAGTCTTTTATCCTCTGTTTAGTTTATTTATTGAGACTCACAGTAAAAACTGCATGTCTTCTTGTCCATCTTCATTTCTATTATTGCAATCTCTCTTCAAGAGAATTGGTGACCTGCATCATTTTTTCAACATCATGTAGTAAATAATGGTACATGTCTGAAATTCATCACAATGGCAAATAAGATGGTGCATAGTGCATCATCCTTTCCAAACTGCCATAGCAGGGAGGCCTGGCAGTACATCCATTACCTCTGTAATTTCTTGCAAAAAGCTTGATTTTTCTGCTCTTTGATGTTTTAAGGCAGCAACAGAAAAAGAGCTGAGGTAGCTACATGGGGATGTGAGCCTTTGGGAGAATGTTGTTTTATTTTAGTCAGAGGTTCAACCCACACAAAATTGCTTGTGGCTTTATCTCCATATTTGCTCCTCTGCCCTTACCCTTTTCATTTTCTCATAACTGGAGAATACATTTAAAAACCTGGCATCCTAGTTACTAATTTTGTACTGTGCAGGATTTTTTTTTGTTGTTGTTTTGTATTCCTTTCACCATGACAACTATGCCCTTATTGAATGTTCATTTTGTTCTCCTTTTGAGCAGAAGATGCATGGACTATTTCTTTGTGCAAAGTTCTTGAATTATTAAAAATAAGGACCAGATCCCTAAAAATATGTAAATGTTTTGCTATCATCCATCCTTAAAATGGATGATAGACAGCAAAGAGTTTTTGTCCACAAATTTCTGTGATGTGAGATTGTGAGACTCAGAAAAATTCCACGCAGTAGGAGCTGCCCGTGTGTGCACACTTATCACTGGAAAAACCCATAAATTATCTCATATGTGTTGAGCACATGGGATGTCACTGTGGAATAGCTGACAGTATAAAATCGCATTCTTCCATACTTTGCAGCAGCTTTGATGTGTCTGTGACCTGTACTCAGTTACATTTTGCAAAGAGCTGGAGAATATCTGGGAATGAGCAGAGGGATGCAGCCAATACCTCCTTAAATACATGTGTAGCCTCATAACTTCAGCAGTCTCTTTAGCAGAAAAAATGGTGAAAAAATCACAGCAAAGTCCCACTGCTTGTGGTCTTTTAATATCCAGCTATGAAAACAGCAGTACCAGTAGCCTGTGAGTTCCCACTGCTGTAGGGATGAACATTTCCCCTCTCTGCTAAACCAGTTAATATTAAGTCTGAATTTATACCTGTTATATTATCCTACCAATAAACAAAACCAAAACATTTTTCTATCAGGTATAATTTCCTTTCTGTTAAAGTGTGAGCTACATCCAGGCTCTCTTAACTACCATATAGTCAATTTATAGTCAATTTCAGATTTATTTTGACAGTGAAATAACTGACACTTATGAGTCTAATTTAATTTCATCTCTTTGCCTCTGGAATTCTAGTATCCAAAAGCAAACCAAGTGATTTACTTGTATTTGTTGCTCAGAAGTCTGTGTCTGGCACTACTGCATCTTATTTTTTAAACAATGTATTAATAAAGTTTTGTTCAGTCACAACTGCCTGTTTCTCCACAGCTATCTGTGAAAATCTGTATTTTTAGTCTACAAGAAGTGTATTAACTACAAATTTGTCCAAATTCTATTGAATGTAGTGCATTGCACAGTGTACCATACAGTCTGTTGACAGTTATGAGCTGCATGGACTGCAGATCTATTGTGACTTCACTGCAAGAAGACTGTAACTGCTACTTACATTTCAGAAGAGAACAGAATCTCCTATCTTTGGGATCTCCTGTTGAAACAGATGAATTAGTTCTGTTCTGCCAAAAAATAACATCAGAAAATATTTGAGACCTTGCCTTGTCAATGGAGGACATCTCACTTGTATGAGCTCATATGTTTAATATGCATGAAATTAGTGTGGTTTTGCAGAATGGACAACAATTAATGGTTTTTAAAGAAACTGTGTATGATTAAGCAAAAACATACAGTTTACCACAAAATGAGATCAACCACCTCCTCCCTGGGGCTGAGTTTCAGCAATTTAAACTCCTTCAAACTCAACAGCTAAACTGGAGTAGTTGTGTGTATGATTTGGCTTGGGTTGAGGACAAATTTCATCCTTAGGGAAAGTGTAGGAAATATTTTGGTGGTAGAAAATGTAGGAACAACAAAAGCTAAGAAAGAGCAATTCAGTCTTACTGGAAATACTGTTTGATCTAAGACAAGATGTTACATTTTTAGTTAAGTGCCAGAATAGATCTTTATCCAGTGATCCAGTTACCACACCAGTCATCCTGACTCCTGGAGTCCCTTTCCTTGAGAAGACTGTAATGTTACAAGTTCATAGAGGAGGTTTAAATAAGAGGATGACAAGATGGGCATTTTCCCACCACATTGTGGAACATAATTTACTTGGGCAGTTTTGTAGCTAGGAGAGAACTGAAATAAAAGAATTAGGTCTTCTATGTAGGTCCTATATTAAAGGTGCATTGTATCTTACCAGTTTTACAGGACAAAATAGAATCGGCCCAAAATATTCTTTCCAATTTCATTCTTTATATTTTACTAACATTATAGTTGGAGCATCAGCACCTGGGAATCTGACCTTCACAGTTCTGTTACTCCTCCAGAATAAGGCTGGCATGGCTGTTTAGCAGGGGTTCCAGAGAGCATTCTCAATCTGGAGAAATACCAGGGTTTTGTTTTACCTGTCCTTTTAAAATCTTGCCAATCTGAAAGTCCTCTAAAACAGCAAGTAAATGGGAGAAAAAAAATGTCAAAATGCATACTTGTTTCCTTTGATTTTGCTCTAGCCAATTTTTTTTTTTGGAGTAAAAGTCTGCATGAGTGCTCAGGATTTTTAAATTTTAATGCTACCTTCATTAGGAATATTAAGTGCTAGTACTTAGTAGAGTTTCTTAATTGGCATTAATGTAACAGGATTTTAATAGTTTATCCTAAGGAGTCTTGAGCTAAATTAAATTTGAGTTCACATTTTGATAATGTAAATGTACAGAATATAAATTTTGTGGGAAGGTTATAACTATCCCCAACCAGAGCAGCCCAGTTTATCACTTTGCCCTCCCATCCCAATCAGCCCACACCTTTTCCCTGCTTTGCACTGAGGCATGCAAAGGGTAAAATGCTGAAGGAAAAATATATAATGCTGTTTTAAAAGTCTTTTATTTGAAGATCTAAAATGCCTGTCTGTCACTGAATAGTTACAGCTTCAGGTCTCTGCAGGCTGAGGTGAGGCTGAGGGTTTTAGTTACATTCTCTGCTTTGTTCCCCATAATTTCATAAGTGGAACTTCAATTGAATTTTCTGGATTTACAGTGCTTGTCTTAGGGAGATTATTTGAACCCCATAGCTGTGGCTGTTTGTGTTGGGGTGACACATACCCAGCTCTGCCTTGCAAACAGCCCTGTGGTGCAGAGTCACCTTTGTCACGGGAAGCAAACCAAACCAACAGGCAATCAGCCACACGTGAAAAAATATATTTCTCCCCACTTCAGAGGAAAAGAAAAGAGAGTGACTCTAATGTGGACCTGCTGGATCCCAGCCCAGTGCCTTTGTACCATAACCTCTGTATTGCTCTTCCTTTGTCTTATTAATTATTTATTTTATTAATTTCATTAGTGTGATAACTGCTCTCATTCTGACTGATATAACATGAAAAAATGTAGTTTGAAAATACCTTCCAGGGCTGTTGTGGTGGCCCAGATAGGGCTGTGTCAGAGACCCCAGTTCATTTCACAGCCTTTCAGTCCTCTGGATGGCACATTTACTAACTAGACTCCCACAGGTTTCTCCACAACAGGCAGAAGGGCAGATGAGCAAGAAGCAGAGTCAGTACTTCAGCAAGTGTTGAATGCTTGATAGAGTTTAATCAGGAAATGCTTCTGGTGCAGTAACTTCCTAAGGCTTCCTTAATTAGCACCTGGGCTTGCAACCTTCGCTATGCAAGGATGCTCTCTCAGCAGCAGGATAAAAACAGGTCTCCCTCTCATCTTACTACAAAGGAAGCTGTGAGTCTCTTGGGCAATGTCTCCTCAGAGCAAAGAGCTCCCATTGTCATCTGTGAGTTTTGGATTAAAAAGTTCTTGTACTCAACTTAATTTAGGGGAAATAATTGAATCTTGAAAGCATGGGTGTTCAGCAAGTAAAATTCAAAATGCCTCGACTAGCTACTGTCAAACACCCAACTCTTCCTGGATAAACAACAGGCTACAAATATGTCACAAAAAAATGGAAAATAATGTTAAATTATAAATATATATGAGAAAATTGTACCACACTGGCTAGCAATTCATTTTAAAAGAGGAGTTGAAATTGATCAAATGAATTGTTTGTTACTAATTATTTGCCTAGTGCTAGCTGTGATGTGAGACCTTGAGGGTGGGAATAAATTATCTTAATGAGGGATTAGGTTAAGACATGTTATAAATTCTCATTTCAAGAGCTAACCCCACTATTAATATATTTGCCTATAACTGTGAATCTTCTTTAATAGCTGCCTGTCTTTTTCTGCACTGCATGAAATGTTCCTCTGTTTTCAAATCCCTGTTCTGAAGAGGAAGTCTTGGCCTCCCTGATTTTATCTTCATTAGAAACCATTCAGAAATATCAGCAAGGAAAGAACAGTAATGTAGAATGTAAGTTATATTTCATTATAGAGAGAGAAGTGTTCACATCCCAAGGATGAAGTCCCAGATGCCTTTTAGCAGGAGCTGAACACATCCCTGCTTTCGGAAGTCCTGTTGTGTAGAGCATGAAACCTTACAGAGAGTTTTCCAAGTGAAATGAGGATGGAGAAATGCAGAGAAACTGTTTATACAACCTTGAAGGGAAAAGAGGAACAAGGAGGCATGTACTCCTTCCTGGTCAGAGTCAATAGCTGCCTCTCATGATCCAAATGCTGTACAGGCTTATCACGGTTTGCCTCAGACAATCTAAGTAGCAAGGATTTTAAATCCTATCTTTGTCTACTAAGCCTCTGTAGTCACATTATTAGCATACTTAATTATTATAACTGCTATTAATAATTCATAGCAAATTCTGAGATAAATCATAGGCATATTGAAATGGGGACCATTTCTCTTTATGTATGTAGGCAATATTTTGTGAGTCTAGATGTTAACACAATCTAACAACCACATAATAATAAAACATTATGTTTTTTTCTCTCCCTGTGCCTTTCCCATTTTCCTTAGTTGTCCTCAAAATGCTTTTAAAAGAAAGGGCATGTTAGTATCTGCATTCCTACAGGCAGGTCAGCACCCACAGTCAGCACTCAGCAGGTCAGTGTGGCAATCAACACTCACACACCTCCCTGTGCCTCCTGTGTCTGCTTTTTCTATAGATACTGCTATCTGAAGTGGGATGGCTATTTTCTAAGGTGGGAGTGGAGAAGCAGGAAGATATGTTAGAAAGTCTTGCCTTTCCATAAACTTGGTTTGTTTCAGGTTTCATTTCATTGGATTTTAAGGCATGATATAATGCCTCAGTTTGCCAAGAACTTTAGAGGACTTTTTGAAGAGATATTTTATTTCCCTTCTTTTTTACTTTTTAAATATACACTGCTGGTTTGGACTTATTGCCTGTCTCTCCTTTTCTGCAGCACTCTGTGTACAATTGCTTCAGCTCTGGGGACACACAGGGGATGATACACTATCCATACTGATTGTCAGAGCTTTTAGGGGATGCTGTTCATCTCACTGGAAACAGAGCTGGGCCCTCTCTACTTTCAGAAAGACTATTTTCCAGGCACTGCCAAGCCCCTTGCTATTGAAATTCAGAACAGTAGCAAACTTCCCAGTATTCATTATTCTATTCAGTCTCAATTCAGAAGCAGCACTTGTGTGTTTGGTTTGTGCAGGAAAGATTCATCACATTCTTGGGTCAGCTACCTTGTCAGCTCCACAAACACAAACACATGGACACACAGAGAGGGGAGAAAAAATGAGCTTCATATGCTTCATTCATGTCAGAACTCAACAACTTTAAGAGTGCAAATATTCTGCAGTCACTCATGAAAAGAAATTTTTAATAATAAATATCTAACAATTAATGGGCTGGTAGCTGCAGTTGTCTTCAGGGCATAATATCTAATTTCCTTGCAATGTTTCATATCCTTACTTTTCATGCTGCAACAGTCTATCATTAAAACCAAATGCAGGTTTCTATCACTTTTATTTATTTTTCAAATCAACTTATAAATCAGTGCCAGACCTTGTTACAGATGAGTTCCAATAAATTATCAGCTGTGGACAAATTCTGAATGTTAAACATTCTCTGTTTTTTCCTTTTTTTTTCCACCCCCACATACTATGCTCCTATGTCACCCTTTGAGGCTGGAGCTCATGCAGGAGCTTTTGGAGGGGTTTTGCCCTCTTTAACAAGATGGAAACCTGGCTACATTTTTAAACAATGTAAAAATGTAAAAATGTTTGTGTCTCAAGTTAAAAACTACCTAAGGAAACTGTTTCACACAACCTGCAACAAAATTTACATCTCTGGACTTCAGTAAAATAGACATCATTTCTTCTACTTCTAGCTGACAGGCAATTACCAGAGCAGCTTGTAACCCTAATCTAACTCACATTAATACTTTTACCAAAATGCTGTGTTGCCCTTCAGAAGAAGGTCAAAAATGCTATCATGTGCTGATGCTTCACTTTCCCTTGGCTGGTTTGTCACTTCTAAATTGGATTGTTGCAATTAGCAGCGTATTGCTGGTTTTGATATGACTCTATCAGTTAAGTAAATTTTATTACTAGTTTAACCAGTAGGCTGAGATATATCAAATGGCCTGAAGTGGCACAACCTTGCATGGTTGATAGGAAGCTCTGAATATAGTAATTAGCAAAATAACCTCTAAAACATTCTAGGTTCAATTAGCCTGAATGAACTCTGTAAGATGTGAACGTATATGGAAGATGCACCCAAAGAATTTCATTCACAGAAGGCCCTCTTCAAAATGTTGTGTTCTCTCACAGTTTCCCTATTTTAGGTCTCCTCAATTCTGCTTGTTTTCGTCTTTTTTCTTTTTCTTTTAAATCATTATGCTTCTTTTTTTCTTTCACATCTCTTGGGTTTTCAAAATGTTCCCTTTATTGTTAGACAACATGGATTTCAATTCCCACAGACAGAGTATGATTTAGTTGATTTTATCTGTTTGAATTCAAGTAAACCTCGACCCATTCCAACCTTAAAAGGAATCAAATGGAAATTACCCAGTGTTCTTTTTTAATTTTTTTTTTCTTTTTATAAAACCCCCTGTTATTAGACTCTACTGTTACTTTACCAAGTGGTATTTCTGGTCATTGTTTAATATTTACCTTGCTGGGTAAATTAGGTCATTTGATATATTGTTGAGTGACAGACAACATTAATCCTTAGCATAAAATAGGAAATCCTTGAAGAAAAACAGGAAGAATTTCTACACAATATGGCTAGACCATGGCATGGATGAGAGCCACAAGTGCAGATTATGCAGCAGTTTTAGACATTTTCCATCAGAATTAAAAAAAAAAATGTAATTAAAAAGTGCCAACTTTTGGCTTCATCTGAATGCAGCGAGAAAATCCTTGGCGTGTGTTTGAGGTCTCTTCTGATTCCTGCCTAATGAATCATTTGTAGTCTTTTTTATGCATCTCTTCCCAGGTACCTGCCATTATTTCAGTAAAGCAATTACTTTTTTCCCCTGAATTCTTCATTTAAATACATATCCTTGTAATCGGCCAGATGAAACTACCTTATTCCTATGGCAAAGTAATTATATGTATGACTGGTTGTTTCTCCTTGTCCCTCAGATTAAATGCTCTTCAGGGCAAAGATGTTGCTGGTTTCATGGTCTGCTCTGCATCCACTGTCAGCACAACAGCAAGTGCACAGGTACAGAGCTGAGCCACATAATCTCCTTCTGATTAAAGATGTAACTTTGCTGCTACACAGAAGCGCCTGCTTTGTTTGGTTTATCAGTCCCTGTGAAAGACCAACAAGGAAAATCAAGGATGTCTTGAGTTGCAAAACATGCAAATCTGGGGACAGGGCAAAACTTGGACTTTGCTGCCCTGCCGCACTAAATTTCAATCAGCCCATTTACACTGTTTATGTGATACAAAAAGCTGTCTAGAACAAGTACTGAGCTGGGAATGTGCAATTCACAGCTTTCCTGGCGAGGTGTATTTTTAAATCTGGACCCAGTGAGGAAGAGAAATTGATTTGATCCTTCCCCTTAATTCTATGTTTGTGAAAAAAGAAATTGGGGTAAGAAGCAGAGATAACCTTTTCCATTCTCTGCAGTGAGTCTTTTGAGTTTATTTCAAAAGTATTTAATATTGCTGAGAGGAGCGCACTTATATATCCATTTAAATACAGGGGATAATCTACAGGAGAGATGTAACCACAAAAAGGGAGCAAATTTGTGCCTATAGAAGGATTCAGGTTCCTGGGTCAGTATGAAGAAAAGTTCCACAGATTTTTGTCACTCCTGCACTCAGGTGATGCCACTGAAACCACACAGGACATGAACCTCTCACCCATGGTTCTGCCTGTCAGCCAAATGTCTTTGCAGCATAACTCGGTCCTATGAGTAAAACAGATCTATTGTAGACCTATGGTTCTATTAGTATAACACAGGCATGTTGCACCTTAAGGACAAAACAGACAGATCAGTTGTACATCAAGAAAATAACCAGATTCCATTAGCTGTGACGCTGAATTGCCTCCAGTTTGAATCCCAGATCCTTTCAACAAGAAGTTTAAATTCATACTGAGGTGCCTAGACTTAAACTGAGATCTAGCTGTGCGTGCTCAGTGTCACTGAAAAGCAGGGCAGTTTTATGTGTTTATACAGAAGCTGATTTCAGGAACCCAGACTGAAAATTAATAACCGATATGGATACTTTATTTATGAGAAATTTCTTTCTCCATCTCCCTGTGTTCTTTGCACTGTATAGATGAAGTTGCCTTATAGTCTGACTTCAGGGAAATATGAATTGGGACTACAGCTTCTATCCACAGCTCTCCCATTGACCCCCCCTTGGAGTACAGGGCAAATCTCACTCTTTTCCCATCTACATTGTCTCAGATCCCACAACAGATTGTTGGGAATGCAATGTACCAGAATTGCTGTCAGGCCTAATTAATTTTCAGGATGCTTGGAGTTGTTTGAATGAAAGGTGCTATAGAAGGGGGATAAAAAGTGTGAACTTTATTATCATTGCTGTTGTTATTTCACAGAAGCCCTGTCCATTGTTCTCAGGAGCAGCCTATGCCTTGTGGAGGACTGCCTTCCAATCTTTCTAGACATGAGCTCTATTAACATACAAACGAACAGGTCACACTATTCTTGAAGCAGAACTCTTTAGCATGTTAATGACATTCACACTGGTGGCCC
This sequence comes from Zonotrichia leucophrys gambelii, assembly GCF_028769735.1. Taxonomy (NCBI): domain Eukaryota; kingdom Metazoa; phylum Chordata; class Aves; order Passeriformes; family Passerellidae; genus Zonotrichia; species Zonotrichia leucophrys. Next base: position 67,042,379 of record NC_088171.1, read on the forward strand.
CTCAGTGCTCTGGAGAAATACAGGTTTTGCTTAGTGCTTAATAAAATAAGGCAGTCATAAAATATGTCACTTGGGGCCACTGAATATTGTCACAAGAGATAAAACTGAAGAGGAAAATGACATGGATTTATCTTTTCTTGGGTGCCAAGTGTAGCTTCCACTTGTGCTGGAACCTCCTTGTTACTGTAGCATTTATTAATAGCTGCCTGGCAAAGGCGTATAGGAGGCTAAATTTTCAAGTAAAGGCTCAGAAAAAAAGGGCTTAACTTCTGTTTCTGGGCACCTGAAATGACAACCTCTATCTGTGGCTTAGAAAAGGGACCATTGTAAATATGGATTAATGTGGTGACAGACACTAGAAGCCATGGGATGGATCCACAGCAATCATATCCTGCCCTAAGGCCACCAGAGGACTACAACTGATGTCATCCAAGGACTGGTCTCACAGCTTTGGCCATCTAATTTAGTCCTCCTGTGCAAGATGAGCATTTCTGAACATGTGGTCCTGCATATAAACAGGTGAGATCTTTTTACATTTATGGCCACAGTAATATGCAGTATTTCACAGGTTCAGGTATATTTTAGATGTGACAAGGCATGGGGAAAACTTCTGCTCCTCATTTCTTAGAAAGCAAAATTTATGGAACACTTTTTTGGATCAGAGATTCTACATGTCACTTACATGAGCTGTGGATGAGAGAAAAATGTTTTGCTTGAAGGGCTTCATCCATAGCCCAAAGTGAGCAGAAATCACTCTCCTTGATTTTCTTGGGCTTTGGATCAATCCCTCAGTTAGGAATTACATTTTATTGTTGAAAAAATTGTTTGGTGGCAAGATATGTATGCATGCCTTTAAAAACATCTTCTGTTAAAACATAGTAGATTAATTTTTCTCTGTAATTTTTATTTGAGAAGCAAACAGCTTCAACAGGGTGCAGGAGTGCACAGCAGCCTTACCCATATCCAGTGCTTGTTGCTTGCTACATTGTCCATTACAGCAAAGGTGAGTTGTTCCAAAAGGGAAAGAAAACACTTTAGGGCTTCCAGAAGCCAAGCAGAGAGATCAAGCAGAGCTCTGCACCAGCCAGAGGCTGTCCACATGCTGCTCCAGCCAGAAATGCTCTGTACACAGGCTGAAAATCATGGCAGGGATTTCAAGATGTCATGCTGACACTGATGTTGCCATTTTAAATTCAATCAATTAATATTCTAAAGAGGCAAAAACATTTCAGTAGTAGGTTTACTGCTGCTGCCCTCATGGAGCTAAACATTATAACAAGTGCTGGTACTAAGTGGTTTTCTGAGTCCCATAAAGGTTAGATCATATCTTTGAGGATTTCATGCATTTCTTTTTTTTTTTCTTTTTCTGATTAGTTCATTTTTTATTATTATTAGCTATAGTAAGGGAGTTTACCCAGAAGTGAATGAGAAAATGAAACAGAAAAGCAGTTAATTGGTACTTTAATTGCACAGATACAGGCTTTGAAATTCCAGCAGCAAACCAAAGTTACAATATTTACAGGGAAAAGAGCAACAGAGATATTTCTTCACAGGCTTTTAATTGGAATCCTAATGAAATCACCTTGTGAAGGTGTGGGATGCCTGAAGCATGTACGTGATGGTGAAGAAGGTGACTCTGTGCATTAGCATTCACAAAGAGAACAGCCTGTGACATGGTTTAGGAACAGTCTACTCAAAGCTTCCCAGATATGGGGAAAGCAAACTTTGCCACTGAAAGAGCAGGAAGCTGAGCTTTCCAGTATGTCTTTCTAGGCTTTCTCAGCAGTGGGTAGAAAAAGAGGGATTCCTCCAAGAGGCAGCAGTGGCTACAGGTAAGGACTCCTGTGAGATGCAATGGGACTCTTTGGCTTTCATTCATGCCTTGTTTACCCATAGGAAAATCGGAGCACCAGGTAGATGTGCAGAGCTGATTTTCAGATGGAATGAAGAGCTGACACAGAACACGGCTGTACCCAGCTCAGTACACAGGAGAGTTTTCCCAGGCTTTACAACAATAACCTAGACCCAAATCACCTTCCTCCAAATCACCTTCCTGTGACTCTCCATCAATCAAAGAGGAATAAGGGCCTGAACAGATAACACTGAATCAGTGTGGCTTGGGTACTCCTGCAAGTGTAGAATAATAACCACCATTTTACATTTCCTAAGGATAGATAAGTCTAGGGTATGTCTGTATTCTTAGTCCACTGCAATTTTGGAAATGGCAGAAAAAGATTAGACTTTTTATTTTTCTTCCTGTGGTTTTATGCAGGAGAATCTATCCTGACTTGTATGAAATCGCTATTTCCATAATTGTGATTGTACCAATAAGAGTACTAGTGTACTTACAAGAGTAAACCAGCATGAGACTAATTTCTTAATGTTTGAAAAACTTGGCCTGGAAAAAGGAATATTTGTGTCACATGGGAGTATGCCTCTGAGGGAACAGTGGTATTTTGGTCAGCATTCTCAGGGTTTTTGCACCAACAATGAGCATCTTGTTTTCAAAGATGTTGCCTGTCTAGCAAGCCTTATAGGACTTGGCAGCATAGGCTTTGATGAACATTTTGAGACATTAAATGAGAGACATTAAATAAGGCTCTCCCTGAAAACTCCCTATTTATCTGATTTCAACTCTCTTCTACTGCATTGCTTGATCACAGAAATTTTCCATTCCTGAGATAACAAAGAAGACAGAAGAAACTAACTTATCACCCCAACTGAAGATGAACATGACCTCACTAATTCATCAAACTGAACCAAAGTGTAGATAACAGATTCAGTAAATCCCATTTAATGATCTCTCACAAAAGCCCCTTTATTTATTTGAAATACAATTCAGTGCACACCAAAGGCTCAATTAGCCACTGGGGCAGCAAAAATTTCTAAGAGAACCTCATGTTTTACCAGAACCGCTAAAATAGTCAAGGGCTGCTAAGAACAATGACAGTAGTTGAAAGATCACCTTATATTCTGATGTCTGGTGAAAGGCTTCTATTAAACATTACATTGGCAAGGGAATCCAAAATGTGACACTACCAGATATCTACTGCACTGCTAGACTAATGACATGAAACTTTAAGCAGGGCAAGAATTTTGTTTCATATGAAGGGTTAAATTCACTTTCAGAGGAAAGCACCAGTTTTCATATGAACATCTCAAGTCCAGTTTCCCATCCCTCATATCTTCTTTTCTTTGCAAAATATCTTTTTTAAATGCAGCTTTCAACCAAAGATGCATGTGGGTTTTAGCTTGCATGACAAATGAGCCAGCACACATTTAAGTTGAATTAATGTCATCAATTGCATTATGCCCATCCCTACTCTCCCTGAACTCAGCAGGAAGCTGGTGAGAGCAGAGTACTGAGATATTTGGCATCAGCAAGGATTGTAAAGGCTTTTGGAATTTATGGAAGCACAAGAGGCCATGCCTATGTAAGATTGTACCCCAGAGTGAAGAGTAGGAGAATGGAAAAAGAGAAGGAATATTTATATATGCTAGCAAGTGACATTTTATATCAAATTTTACTCAAGAGATCATTCTCTTCCATTCTGGTCTTAATACATAGACTGGACTAAACTAGAATAGACTAGACTAGACTAGACTAGAATAGAATAGAATAGAATAGAATAGAATAGAATAGAATAGAATAGAATAGAATAGAATAGAAATTTCTTTGGGAAGGGACCCGCAACAATCATGAAGTCAAACTGCCTGCTATAATAACACTCCAGTTTTCTCTCTCTTCCTCCATATATACATATGAGTCATTTATATGGTATCTGCATTTTCCAAGTAAACAAAAAATGTGCAAAATTTTGAGACTATAGAATTTAATTATAAATTCAATGATACTAACTTTCAAACAGAGATGGATTGTCCATTTCATCAGCTAAGTAACCCTTTGATGAACCTTTGATCTCTTCATTTGCAAATATTCTTCCACATTAAACTTACAGCCTCTCTTTCATTTGGATAAATTCAATTGTGCAACTTCAGGGCATTTATTCATGAGTCTCTTAGAAAATCTTTGTGAGAGCCAGTAAAGAAAACACAAAACCTTGTCTCTGAGAATAAAGCAGTATGTATCTGGTTAGAGTATTCAGGATGGTCCACAATCTCCATGATACTGTATTTAGGAGAAAATAATACTGATTTTTGCTTGTTGGGACAGATCCAAAACACACCAATGTAAGAGGTCCATTAACTTCACTGGGCTCTGGATGAAGCTTCCATTCCAGGAAGAAGGATGCTGCTGTGCACTCCAACAGCAGCAGTAGCCCTGGCAGTTATCTTCGCCCCTAAACATATCCAAAAAGCAATTTAACGCACCAGCAGCCGTTGCCTGTTAATCGGGCTAGAAAAAAAGGTAGCCTGGGAGGGTGGGTTTAAAAAGAGGAATGTGGCACTATTATGTATTGCTTGCAAAGTAAACAAGCAACATCAGTATAGTCATTTCCTAATTACGAGCTGTTTCATAAACTGTAAATGCTAACATGGGAGAGGTAAATCATAGCAATTTAATTAATAAAACACTTTAGACAATTAAATCCATATGTGCATGTCCTGGGGCACAACATCAATAATAGAAGCTTGCAGGCATATTTTGGAAATTTTATGCAATCATTTGCAGATCTTGTAGTCAATAATTGGTACAAACTGTTTTAACCCTTCCTTACTCTGTCTGGAAAACTGAAAGGAATTGCTAATTACAATTATTATTATTGATTTCATTACTGTTATTTTGTTGCCCATTTTTCCATTCTATGTGTATATTTTAAAATTATTTCTGTGCAGGCTACAAAATTAATCTGAAGTAAAATTCTTGTAACAAAGAAACTAAAATTTCTTTCTTACGTGTGTGTTAGCTTTCTATACAGTATAATGAATTAACTGAATCCTGGGGAAGTACTAGACTTGTTTTTCTGGTCCACAGAGCTAAACTAAAATTTGTACAAATAATTCAACTTTGGACTCTGAAGTCTGAGTACAATTTCTGAACAATGAGACTTGAACTCTAGAGTTTAAGGATCTATCTGTGAGCAAAGATATCTTTACAGCTTTTGGAGACTCTAAGCACAGAGCTGAAAGGTGATTTTCAGCTAAAAGATGTTCAGAGAGACTGGCTCATGTGTGCAATAAGGCAGATTCGTGCACAGGCTGTCGTCCTGATACTCCACAAACCATGTTGACAGCAATCCAGAAAAGAAACTAAACTCCTGTGTACCCAGAAAGTGCCGGGGTCTTCCAAGGCTCATTAAGCCTGGAGAAGGAGATACCATGGTTCCCATCCTTGCGCTGGCTCCCAGCTAATTTTCAGTGTCCAAGTAAAGCTTTGTTCTTACAATTTCAGGCAATAATGAATCCAGCCCTGGCAACATCAAAGCATGGTATGATCTTTGAATCACTATAACTGCATGTCCTCTGGGACAATGCAAATCACAAAGACTTTTAAAGCAATTAATGGATTCAGCCCCATTTACATCAAAGTTCCAGTTCTGATTTATGCACTGCCATGATAGCAGTGCTTCCTGGGGACAAGGCAGTTCACAAAGCCCCAGAAGCAGCACATAAATGCTGGGGACATCTTCAGTTAAGGGGATCTCACGGTGCCTAGTCTTCCAGTAGAGATCAAACAGATGTTCAATCTCCAGGGAAAACAGCCAAGCCTTCAGAGAAACTCCACTTTGAGTCAAACATGCAATTTAAGCCCCTGAAGCTTAACTGTCTACTCACTGTAAACCTTAAATGTCCATACACTTCCCAAAAAGAGACAAAGAAGAGATTTAATCCCAGAAAGGGAAGATTTGTCAAAGACTTAATGAAATCCACCAGGGGTTTCACCATGTTTACTGCTGTCATATAAAAAACAATGGATGATAATTTTAAATTGTTGAACAGATAAGTAGAGAGATTAATTAGTTGGCAAAGTATCTTTGCTCTTTACTTATGAAGATAGTATGGGAAAAAAATCCATTCTCTGGGAACACACTACCAATAACCATGAATTCCATCTTCCCTTGAATATTTGTTGTCCCAAGTTGTGTTAAGTATTGCTATAACCTTTCTCTCTGTAGAAAATCAAGAGATTAAACACATGTCCTTCTTCCTGATCTGTAACAGATGATGTTTCCAGTGCCTGTTGTTATATGCAGGGTCAGAATTTCTTACACTTCAATCTGCAGAACATTTGAGGCTTTCTGAGAGAGTAAAGTAAGTATGAATCACTGGTGCTGTTACTGATAATGATGCAAAAATATTTGTCTGTTTGTAGGGAGAGAAAAAATCAGGAGCCTTCTGGAAATGTGGATTAAAGGGCCTAAGAGATTTAAAAATTTCAGTGTTCAATTGCAACTCATTGTAAATTGAAGCTTAGTTTTTTCAAATTCCTTTTTAATTATTATTATTCAGTTATTTGGGAATTCAATAGAGCATTACCAGAGCAGTTCTATTTTAAACTGTGAGGGCACTTGTGGCATGAAATTCTGACATAAGGGATGTTGGTTGTAACTGTGTGGGCCATTATGAAGTAAATTGCCAATAGATAATAATGACTATTTGCTTTTTGGTTTTATTTTTATATAATTGTTTTTTTCTACCCTGTAGAACACAGTAAAGCTTGTCTGGCTCATGCATGTTTTCACAGCGTGGAGTGACATCAAAATGAATAATGCTGAGGTGGTTACTGGCAAAGCATTACAGGGAATATGTTTGTTTGACATCATTTATATGTAAATCCTGCTCCAGTTCATCGAGATGTGAGGGAATTTCAGAGCCATGCTGCACTGCCTTACTATCTTCTCACAGGAGTTTCGTCTGTTGCACTGCTTTGATTCCTGATACAGGCTGGCCTCCTTCCTTGGATGAGAAGTGAGCAAATGCCCCTATCACACTTCAAGTCCCATCGCTCAGCTGGGCTGGTACATTTCCTCTGATAACACTGCTGCTGACTCCTGCTGCCCAGCTCTAAGACTGTCTTGGCATCTGAGAATAATTTTCCCATTTATTTTTTTTTGTGACTCAGAAAATTTTACTGCAGAAAATCTTGATTGAAAGGGGAAAACAGGCATTCAGTGTTCTGAACTGGCACCCCTGTTCGTTTGTCTGTCGCTTTCCTCCACTTTGCAGCTGTGAGAGAGCTGAGACATCACCTTGTGTAGCACGGTCCCTAGTGGGGTTCTGCAGGGCTCCATCCTCGGCCCTGTGCTCTTTGATATCTTCATAAACCACTTGGATGTGGGGCTTGAAGAAATACTAACTAAGTTTGCAGATAGCACAAAATTGGAGGAGCTGTCAATTTCCTCAAGGGCAGAGAGGTCCTGCAAAGATACCTTGACAAATCAGAGGACTGGGCAAGCACCAGCTGTGTGAAATTCCACAAGGGAAGGTGACAGATTCTGCACCTCAGGCAGAACAACCCTGGATGTACAGACAGACTGGAATGAGAGGCTGGAATGCAGCCCCATGGAAAGGGACCTGGGGCTCCTGGTCAGTGGCAAGCTGAACACGAGCCAGCAGTGCCCTGGCAGCCAGGAGGGCCAGCCCTGTCCTGGGGGGCATCAGGCACAGCATGGCCAGGCAGGCAAGGGAGGGGATTGTCCTGCTCTGCTCTGGGCTGGGGCAGCCTCACCTCCAGTGCTGGGGGCAGTTCTGGGTGCCACAACATAAAAGAATATAAGGGTATTAGAGAGGGTCCAAAGGAGAGCTACAAAGATGGTGAAGGATAATGGAGGGAAAGCCTTACCAGGAGCAACTGATATCATTTTAATTGGCTTCAATTTTTATTGAGTCTGAGGTGCAGCAGCAAAACACCCCATGTGATTTGAATTCATGATAGGCAGACTGTGTGAAACAGTCTGTGGGATGTGGCCTACAGAATGCTGCTGCCCACCAGGGTGGCACCTTTTGCTGTGTGCCTAAAAAAAGGAGTGAAACTCTCAAACAGGGATGATGTTGGTCTTTTTATACTGCAAGAGCCTGCTTTCATCTTACCTAGAAAAGATATTCATAAAATAGTAGTTGCTACTGGTAGCCAGATATGCTCACCTGTAAAGAGTAAAAGCATCATGACCCAGGGTGAATATGGGAGGAATCACTGTGTGTGTTCGACAGCCTTCCCTTGGACCCTGGGCAGCTGCAGGGAGGCCATTGCAAGGAAGGTGCTCAGAGATGGAATATTGTCCTTCTAGACTGGACTCCCTCCTGTCTTCACCAGATTGAGGTAGAATCTTACAGGTGTTCCAGACACTGAGTATTTTTGTGGGCTCTGTCAGGGAATGGAGATACCAATTGGTGGGATATAATCATCATCATCATTATCGTCATCATAAAATATTGCTGTTATTATAGTAATAGTTATTATCACAATGACACTAGCAACCACAAAAAAAAAAAAAAAACACAAAAAAAAAAGTCCTCACTTGATGCTTTCAAACAAAGTTTTCTGGCCAGATCATTGAGATTTAGAGAACCCTGGAAGTGTCCAGCACATATGCTCAAATTTGAGGGGCACATTTGTTTATTAAAAGAAACGAATCATACTGTCATTATTAGAGAAGGAAAGTGGTGTGAATCCACACAGCTCCCTGATATATCCAAAAGTGATTGCAGTCAAAAACTAAACACAGTCTATTTCTCACTGTAATAACAGGGAAGTTATTAAAAATATTATTGCAATCCATGAGATTGCAATAATCTACTGTCAAAATTAAATGCTTTTTCTCTCTTCACTTCATTTGGTAATAATAAAAATATATTTTCAGGACATTACATGACATCATGGGGATTTTTTGTAATAATAGCTACATGGGTTTAGCTATCTCCCCAGTAAATTAAAATTTAATTTTCAGCTATTTAAAGGTCACTCTGAATAATATATATGCTGCTTAATAATCAGTTAAAATAAAGGCACCTTTCAGAAGTGTAGGCTAATAGCAGTATTGCCTTTGCACAGGCCTTTGCTGTTTTCATTTGTTGTATGATCAATGAAGCAAGAGAGAAGTTCCCTTCATACACCCAAGCCAGATCTTCAGTCTTTCTTTCTTTCTCTTTTTAATGGGAGGAACAAAAACCTTTTCGCAATCAGCAGTAATCTCTCCAAAGGTCTTTTAATTTAAAAAGTCATAAGTGTTAATTAGCTATTATTAAGTGCCCCCTGTATAAATTAACGTGATTGATGAAAAAATTAAGGGTAATGAAAAATGTAGCAATGCATGTATTTTTAAGAGACTATATTAAAGATGAAAGTCCCCAAAGACAGAAACTAAGGCCTGCTGCACCCGTGCCCTGCCTTTATTAGTATTAGTAATAAAAAAATATATAGATATATATCTCAGGAATGCACGTGGATATGTCGGATATACCAGTTTTAATATACTTCTCACTTCACTGAGGTTTGAATACCTCTTTGTCACAAAGGCTTGTTCCAGTGTGATATACTGTCCAAATTCTATTTGGTTTGTGGACCAAAATGAGTTCCTTTGAAACTGGAAACTGAGATCTTCAGTTAGAATGAAAAGAGAACTGAACTAACTGAATGAAGGGTTTTCTCTTAATTTTGCATATACCTCAGTAGGACACTACAGTACTTTACAAAACAAGTTCTTGTTTTATCTGTTATCAGAATTTAAAAAATCAACAAACAAAAATTTTTTTTCTCCACACAGCTGATTTTCTTTTCTGTTATAAAGAGTTTACAACTTCACTGGGTTCTGCCACGTATTTGGCTACACGAAGCTGATTGAACCATTGTTTGTTTTAACAGCATTTCACAAGAAACAGGTTAGATTAGGCCACAGCAGCTGCACATCAAGAGATATTTTTCCAGCGAAAACCATTAGAATAAATTATATCAGATCTGGATATTTTATTTGTCTTCTTCTTTACTACCCAGAAAATATTACTACCATCATGTAGTCACTATTTCACTTGCATTTCTGGCCTCACATAAAATCATAATCATAATGGGACCTACGCAACATTAACACCCATTAAGGAATAGTTCCCACCAAAACCAAGCTGCCACTACAAAGAGAAGGACTAGGAGAAATTTATTACTAGCCTTCTTAGATGCTACAAACTCAGAATCTCTCTCCAAGAGACAGAGACTTAACCCTAGACTACAGGACTCCACTGAGGTGTGTGAGCAGTCAGAAGTTGCACAATCTCTGAAGTTTCATGGGCTGTGAAAAGGCCTGGCCTTCTATGGCACCGTGTCATGTAGTGTGGCTGTCATACCTGCATCACATCCTCCTGTTGCCTGGTCAGCAGGCTGGGGGGCTGTGAATCTGTGTATTGTGGGCTGGCTGGCCAGACCAGGGATTCTGCATGACAAAATCAGTTTGTGTTTGCTGGCTCTGGGTAGCCTGAAAAGTGACCAATCTCTCACAAGCATGTAGTCTCCAAAAATGGCTTCAGAGGGTTCATAAAATCTCCTCCTTTTCCCTCAATCCAGCCCCCCAGAAATTATTATGTAGAACTAACATGGGAGTACCTCTCTGTAACTCTGAATGAATCTGAAGCTGAAGATGATTCAAGGTATTGGATGGTCAAGAACAGCACAAGCTTATAAGCCTGTTCTACTTATTTTATTTTGTTTTCAGTCTGTGACTTCTTCACCCCAGTTCTGCATCTTGTTAACTAAACTAAATGGGATTTAAACTGCACTGTTCTACAGACTGTGAGCTCTGGAAGTCCAGACTAACTTGTATGGTTTAGAAACCAGCACAACTCAAAGTATAGGTATATGTGACATATGATATTAAATCTATCCAATACCTTCCAGTATGAGACCATATTTTTCATTTGTGCATCACCTTTTTTCATTTAATTAATTAAGTAATTGTAATGAAATAATTTTTCAGGGCAAGAATCTGTATCACTAATAGTTTTAAAGCAAAAAGGGCTAAATATTTTTGAGAGAAAATGTGGTTTTCTGGTTCTAATAAAAGAATCTTGCAGTTATTCGTTGATTATATGCCCCACATTTTATGCTCTAGTGCAAAAGTTGGAAAGTGGGAAGAACATACTAGATATATGCCTTTAGCACAAATTTGATCAAATCTCAAATCTCTATAAACCCTCTGTGAAGTCTGCTGTCAAGAACTGGAAAGATTTTGACAGCTGAAGTCTCTGAAGAGCCTGACTGCATTAAGCAGCCCCATGCAATGAGCAAGGTGCACGTGCACTGCTCCCAGAGGGCTGGGCATTCTTTAGCCAAGAGCTCCAGGGGAGAAGAAAAAAATTATCTCAACACACCAGAAAAGGAGAAAAGACCAAAAGAACAGCTATATTAAGTCAGATCAAAAGATCATCTAATCCAATACCTTTTTTCTGAAGGCGATAAATAGTAGATGCATAAGGAAAAGTACAAGAGTAAAGTAAGTATGAAACAATACTAGCCTTGAATATACTTCAGTTTTCTGAAAATTTGCAACTCTGGGACTTCTGGAGTCAGAGGTAGTTTCTGTTTATGAAATCATCACCAGATTTCTCCTCAATGAGCCTGTCCAGTCCTGGACTCCACGTGAATCTCAAGCTTTCATTATGCAGAAAGAATTGCTATAAAGAACCCTCTTTGCTTTGAATTTGTTCCTATTCCATTAATATCCCAATAGCTGTTGTATTGGAAAATACATAACAGAGTAAATCCTTATTAATTTGCATTTAAATGTAGAAGAAAATACTGTCTGAAGATCTAGTAGATCTGCTGACTTGGAGAAAAGTCCACCACAGTAGCAGAAAGATTCCCAGAGACTTAAGTGGACTACATTTGACTTTTTCATGAAATTTATACTCAGTTATCAGGTACTATTATTCCTCGTGATCTACAGCACAAGAAGTCACTCTGGCACAGATCTTATGCCACCTATCCACACAGAGTCTCAATTATTCAAGAGCAAAGTCCTTATGAACTTTATTTAATATGGAAAATAAATAGATTAAACCACCAAGCCAACATTTACAAACTAGAAAGATAATTTTTTACTATAAACCTGTAGAAATTTCTATCCACTTCAGTAAAATCAAAGAATGCTTTCAATTGCACAAGGCCTTAAAAAAAGAATACCCTTGGATTGTGTTTGAATATGTACAAAAATATCTGCAAATTTTGTGTCTCTCTATACTATAAATCACTCCACCATAATAATGCCTTCCTGTCCAAGCTCACTAATCAAATCTCTTCCCTGTCACTGGAATTATTACATTTTAACAAGCACAGGATTTAATCATCAGTGTAGGCTTTTCACGCATTTGCTTCATTCAGGTCTTGACAGCAAACCTTTACTCATGAGTTGTCCTTACAGTGGTGGTTTGATTACCATTTTGACTACTCATGTGGGTAATACTTTCCTGTGTCAGGCCTTTAATTAGCTGAATGCTTTCAGAGATATTTCTATAAACTGCATTTTCTCTGTGAACCATGGTATCCTTTCTCCCTCCCTAATGTTAATGACTTGGGCAGGTATGCATTTGCCTGATGTATCAATCACTTTCTCCTCACTTTCTACACATATAAAGTCTTTCTGATTGCTTCTCATGAATTTTAAGAAGCTCCTTTGATAGAAAAGACCTTGGCATCTGTACTGCCAGATAGGATGGCATATCATGTAGGATTTAATGTTTTGTGACTGAAATACAGGGCACTGCCCAGCTAAAACATTAGCCCACGTTGTTCTCAAACTTGCCAGCTGTTTTGCTTCTTTGTCTTTCTGATGCCCTCTCATGGCCTCTGCAGCTTGAAGGTCATCTGTGCATGTTCACAGGTCTCCATCAGCATCCAGGAGTGACTACAGATGTTGCTAAGGTGATTTCTTTAATTAGATAAGTAGCTGCTCATTGGCAGAATGTGCTGCACCCGGGACTAACAATGACTTTCTGTAATATATTAATCTATTCCTGTTAGAGACCTGAGGTGAGAAAGGAGAAGGAACTTATAAAACTCGATTAACTGTCTAAATTGACTTGTTGTTCAAAATGCTCCATTTTCTATATAAACTGATGGATAATCAAAAGCTAAAACTCATCAGCAATGCCAGGGATGTCCTGCACCCAAAAGTTTGTTTACAAACATTTTTGTTCTGTGTCATATATTCAAGGAAGACCAATCTTACAAGATTTTACAAGTTGAGGAAGGATTAAAAATCCCACATCAGAGCCTGAAGAGTGGTCACCCTACAGCTGCTTTTCCAGTAACTCAGATCAGTAACTCAGTTCAGTGGACTTTGCAGGAGAGCAGCTGAGTGAGACCTGTGCAAATTAAATCCTGCTAGCTCATTGTGGTAACAATAATATCTATAGAAGGCTGAAATGAAGCTGGGGAGGTAACTTGTAAGGCTCTGCTGGATTAGTCAGGGCTTACCTGTCATCATGTTTGAGTTAGAGGCTGGAATGCCAACTAAAAGAAAGTAAGTTTGACAAGGAAATTCCCACTGTGCTCTGGTCCATTTCTCATTGGCCTCCTGTGATACATCATATTGCAACAAATTCTGACAAGTGATGAAGAATCTGAGTTCTCAAGCTCATCTAGGAATTATTCTCCCTTCTTCACCTTCAGGGAAAATTAATTTGTTTGCTTATAAAATATTTATTTTATATTCAAGTATTATTCACAGTTTCAAATGTAAAACATTCAAACCTTATTTTGTTTGGAGGAAGGGCAAAGTGGATCCAGTTTTCACATCCAGATAATGATTCTGTTTTTTCTCTATTGCATCAAGCTTCAAAAAGGGCTGGTTTTCCACATCCTTCAAACATTTTTTTCAATGAAATTGTGAGCAAAAAGGCATAAATTTAAAAACAAACAAGCAAAACACTTTGGGTCACATAACTCATATTTTTTCATTTCTATAATGCCTGCCAAGATTGAGAAGAGGCTACACAATTTCTGTAAGATCTCACAAATAGCAAGGTGAATGCAGACGCTTTTTTTCTGGGATGAAAAAGGCCTAAGCAAACAAGGAAAAGGGGGATTGCAAATGAGGATTCTCAGAATTGTACCCAAACTCTAGACAACACAAAGTATCTAAGTAATGAAATTAATTTTCCAATGCAACTATTTATATTTTACTACTACCACTGTTCCTAGTGAGGATTTGAGGTCATATCAAGCAGACTGGTCAGTCCATATCCTCAGATCAGAAACAACTTCATCAGATTCCAAATCCACCCTTGGGTATTGCAGATCATATGGGAAACAAGATAATTGAATGTTCTGAGAACCCTAGAAGCTGATTCAAGCAACTGCCCTAGATAAGCTTAATAGGTGAAACGAGGAGAGAATTTTAGCCTTAACTCTGAATATCCCTGCATTCACCATTCATATAGGCAATACTTCACGAGGCAACTACAGCCTCGGGAATGCAGGGGGCAGTCTCCACTAATGTTATGAGTCCTGTGATATTAAGAAATGTCCACTGGCTCAATGGATCAAGTTCTGTCACTTCATATGCCACCTCAGTAGCACTGGGGGGTTGTTCTACATCCTTAATACCAGCAACTACAAGACAGCAAAAAATTCAATATTCTTTCTCTAGTTGTTACTCCTGTTTCACATATGAATATCCTTCTGCCACTAACTGCAATTGTACCACCTTAAGGCACAGATTTACACACCTACAACACAAAATATATGAGTGGGATGTCCATACCTAAAAATGAAGGGGCCTTAGAACTGTGACTTCCACTCTGTCAAGTTCAATTTCAAACAGCTTCCAGAAGTTCTTGAGACACAGATATGTTTTCTCACTCTAGGTCTTCTTAAAAAGCATTGGAAAGCTCAGCTGCATGAGGGGAAAACATCACAATTGTCTTGCTAAAGGATAAAAACAGAGCAAACCACACTGCCACTGAAAGCCCCTCCCTGTCAATAAAGCAGTTTTACAGCAAAAACATTTAATTTTATTTTGTTTTTCATTCATTGCCATCAAGTCCTAGCTGTCTTCAGGAAAAGAATGAATTTGACAGTTTCATGTTGACTTTTACATTTCCCATTACTGACTCTTTTCATCTCTGTCCTAGAGCAAAAATACATTTCCCTTTTTAAGCTTTTGATGATAAAAATCTCATCTGTAACCTCATAAATGATCCTTTATTATCTATATTAATAATGAATAAATGTCTGTTGAATACCCCTGATCCTTTGCATTAATAGTGCCAGATGTATTATAGATAACCTTTTGATTTAACAGCACAAACTGTGAAACAATATTAAACCAGCAAAGGACTGATCTTACTGGAGTCGCTGAGGTCAAAATTATAAACATTTCTTTCATTTCTATTTGTAAATTGTTCCATTATGCAGCACCAGTCTCCATCATTTATTTTTGAGAGAGGTACCACACTAGCAGCACTCCTAGAAATAGAGCTCATAAATAATACCTTGAATAATTTTTTTAAACATTTCCGTCTCTTCTACTTCTCCTTCCTCATGCCTCCTGATGATCTTAATTAATAGAGCATTACTACACGAGCAGATCCACTTCCGTTTACTGCACTATCATTTAAAAATATGTTGCTTGCCTCTTTTCCCATTAGCCCTGTCAGAATCAGGCACAAACTTCACTCAATCATTTTTTGAGATAACACTGAGAGAACTGTAGTTATTCCTGAACAAAGGGATGAAGCTCCCATTAGTTTAGCAGAACTGCATCCCATAACTTTGACTGCTTTCCTCTTACATACCTGTTTTGATCATTCCTTTATGGTCATTTTCAAGTGGGTTGCTTTACACTGATGGCCATAACATCTGAAAAGCCATTTGCCTGTAACTCTGGGTAACACTGATCCTAAATATTCCCTTCCACCTGCTGTTCTGTGACTCCTGTTCCAACTTCTAGTGCCTTGAACAGAAGAGGAGAACCTTCTTCAATATTAGGTAACAAAATACAGTGTGTCTTTTTTTTTTTTTTCAGGGGAAGAAGAAAAAGATTCCCACTAAAGTCAGGTGGCAAATATCCTAGTTTTGTGCTTATTCTTAACTGTAGTTTCTGAAATAGATTACTTTATGCTGCTGAAGCTAAAGCACAGCAATTCCACACATCCACTTACCTGTGGAAATAAGTGTAGCTATACTGTTACTAGGCCAGTTTCAAAAGCCTGAAAATTTCTTATTCTTATTATTCTTATTTAGGATGGGTGCCCTGACAGGGTCACCTGAAAAATGTTGTTGAGACACATGGTGGCTGACGGAGGTGCCTTAGCGCAGCCCAGCTTTTATTCCCAGCTCTGTGCTACCAAGTTTGCCTAAAAACCATCTTTAGGAATACTCTTGTACCTCAATAGCTGGGGCACAGTTTATCCCCAAATACTTGTGAGTTTTTTAGAAAATGTTCTGCAGTAATAATATTGTTACCAGTACAATTCAATAATTACTAGTTTAATGTCTAAGCATAGTTAGCAGTGCAGTGACCCTTATGTTCTGTTCAGGACCCTGCAGTGGCTGCAGTTACTCCCAATTTAACTATCAAGAAAGTATTTCAAGACTTAAACATGAAAAATGTAAAATTATGCTTTGGATTCAATATTAAAGTGAGTTGCAACAGTTCTCTTGGAATTTAAGAAAGAAAACTCAATAGGTTTTGATGCAGCAAAAGTGTAGCAGGTAACGATTATAAAGTGTGATGATAAACGCCAGTGGAAAAAACAAACTTCAGAATTATTAAATTGTACCGTTGGTCAAGTTTTGATGACCCACCACCAAAAGAGCATTCATGGCTTTGATTTTCAATTACATATATTGTAATAAACACTGTCTACAGAGACTATTCTCTGATTGTATCACTGCTGGAATTACCCAAGCACAACAAAGGTTCTCAAAATACATATATGTAAGAAAGTAGCACGCTTTGGGCAGTTTAGCAATCTGTAGGCTGAAAAAATCCTATTTCTGTAATCTCATAGCTGAATTTGGAGTTGCATGTCAGTTCAAACCATGCTGGAAGCTGTGAGTGAAAACCTGATACCATTGAAGTCAACAGCAGTACTCGGCTATTCCAAAGAAAGTCAAGGGTAGCTTTTGACAAATAACCAACCAAAAAAAAAAAAAAGATTAAACAATTTAAATAAAATTAAATTGCTGAGATAGTAATAGCTAAAGTTGACATTAAAATTTATGGTGTTTGTTATCGCTTCAAAGGCAAAATAAGTACCTCTCTTCTGCCAGTGTTGTAACATTATCATACATCAACTAATTCCATTTGATTCATGAGTTACATCCATAACAGTTACAGCCATTAGGCAAGATCTGCTTTAAAGGCCTAATCCAAGAAACACCTGCATACTTAATCACTTCAGTCACAAGTACAAGTGTTCCCTGTGTTGCAGACTCCTTTTCAGTACAACATGCATGCATCTGTCAGGAAAGGCATGTAAGACACATTTGGCCAAGTTCCTGGCTAATCTGGAAAGTGGCGTGGCAATATCCTCATTCTCCGTATCATCCTGTCACATCACCGGGTGGGTTCTGTTTTTGTTGTTTCAGAGAACACCCAAGAGCAACAGAATTAGATGGCAAGTGCCAAAATGAATCTGCCTGTGAAATCTTGGCTCAGTGGGTCCAAGAGCAGTTTTGTTGCTGGCTTGGAGTGGACTTGGAGGGCTTCACTCTAACTTCAGCTACCAGAATTGGTTATACATAATGTATGCATGTCAGTAGTACCCTACCTTAAACCTCCTCTGTAATCTCAAACCAGAGAAACAGATTTTCCAGGCTAGTCAGGTAATTAAAGAAAAGTTCAAAATATATGTAATTTACTTAGGCTAAGCCCTGACAGGGGGATTTGTAACAAAATGCCTATTTTCCTACACTCTTTCTTAACTGCATAACAAAACACTGCAGACTTCATGGTTTGCTTTCTTGTTGAATGATAAATAGTTCCTCAAATTATACATCATTTTTCTCCGTGAAACTAAACTACAGCTTCCTAAAGACAGTAATAGCATTTCCTTTTTCTGTTGCTTTTCTCTCCATTTCCTCTTGATGAAAGGCGCTGTCGGCATTGCCAGGTTTTAGTATTTCAGCTGGACTGATAGCATCAAAGATATTTCATGCCTTGAACCTTTCCTTTGTCTTCACTATTCTATATACGAAATACTCCCACATCTGATTCTTTGACTTTTTCTGTGATTCTTTGCATCTCTAACTCTACTCTATTTCTCTAAATTAACACGTCATTCTATTTAATGCCCCAGACATCTAGGTAGTTAGCATACCTTCAAACCTTCTACCCTTTTCTATTTGCTACATTTACACTATTACAAATATTAGCAAATGCTGATCTTAGTCTCTCACTTCCTTTATGAATCTCCTCATGTTCATTAGCACCAGCTCTTCAAGGACTCATGCTCAAATCATTTGGTGATATTCTCCAGATATTTCATGCTGTGACCCACAGCAGAATTGTTACTGACAGTTGACAGAGTCCTCATCACACCCTGTGAGTCTAGACAAGAGAAGAAAAGCCATAGTCTGAAACCTTTTATCTTTCTCTCTTGTTCATGTACAATTCTGGATTCTGGTTTCAGTTAGAAGAAGAAATTTGTTGTGAAAAATGTATTTCTGCTTCCAGAATCTGGACTACCTGTAATATGCTGAAGAGACAATATTTCCTGCAGAGATACAGCCACAGTGTGACACACTGTAATAAAATAATAAAAATGGAATAACAGCTGATGAGAGAAGTAGAGCTCTAGCTCAACATCTCTGAATGCTGGACAAACTTTAAGTCTCGTGTGGAACCCAAAAAAATAGTTTTACAGAGGAAATACACAAGAGGTATTCAGCCTGAAACACTGCATATAACCACTACTAAAACTCACATGCTTGCAGCTGATCTTTACAATCACAGAACAATAAGTTTCTTCAATCAAAGATCTAAACAGTTAGGTGCAGAATTCCCTGACTTATTTTCTATCCTTGAACTTCTACCCTATGTTGCAACTCTGCAAATGAAGCTACAGCAAACTGGCCTTAATCCATCCTTCCTCTTCCATCCTGCCCATAAGAACAGGCTTCTTTTAGTATTTAGTATATTTTCCATCTTTGATCAGGTGAAGATTTCTGAACACAGAAAAATCAACCTATAAAATCTATATATGTTAGCCATCAGAATTTGATATTTTTTTATTATTGTAAAACATTTTTTGAAGTTATATCTAAACAAAATTGCCCCAGCCTGTCCTCAGTGGCACTGCATATTAGAATGAAATTCCATAACTGGCAATAAATAAATCAGAAAGCAGGATTTAACTGTTCCTGATGTTTAATGCTGTCACACAAAGAGAAATAGTTAATGCTTTTACCAGAGTAAGTAGAAGCAAGATGACATTTTCTTTCAGTTCTGAAATTTAAGATAGCATGCTGTTAGTGGTGAATGATAACAGTGTTCTAGGTCCTTTTTCTTCTTGTTTTGAGGGAACCTAATTCTTTTTTTTCTTCGTTGAACAAGCACATTTTCTGTCCACAATCCAATAAACACAAGGAATATCTTTTTTAGCTTCATTCATAGTCACCCTTTCTGGTTCTTATGCCAGCCTGGAATATTATTTTAACTATCTTCAAAGAGGTCATCAGGGCAGAAGTAGTCAGAGGGAAAATGTGGGGGAGGGGAGAGAAGCAGTTAAATAAGTAAGTGCAATAATTGTTCTTCTATGAAGAAAAAGGTAGAAGAAAAAATATCCAGCTTCATCAGTAATGCAGGCCCTGCCATCCCCAGATGTTACAGAAGCATTAGAATAGCTCCCTGCAAGAAAAATTGGATTAGTCACAATCTTGTCGACTAATGGGCACACTCTGTGATCTTTAGAGCTTCATTTACTGGGTTAATAGTGCTTTGCCTGAGTTCCTTTGCAATAGGGAAAAAAAAAAGAACCCTGTAAGAAGAAATATTCTGGGTGCAGTCCACAGCCACTGACACGAGTAATATCATATTCATCACAGACAGACCTCGTATCTCATTACTACTGAAGAGTTTGCCCCTAAGGCATTTGAGCTCAGTCAGGCCAGGCCCCTCATGTGGAACCGTTCAGGTATATTGTGAAATGATTTAATGCGATAATAATGTCCACTTTGTGAGATAGATTATGTTTTTTATAGTGGCTGATGGTTAATGAATGATACATTAGCAAACATCACTAAAACATTATTGAGAAAATGCAGATATGAGATAGTAACTCCCTCATTCCCTACCCCCACTCTCTCCCAGATGCATAAAAATGGAAAGCAGAACTTACAGAAAACAGAAAACTTTACACTGTCGTGATGATACCAGCTTGTGTCTCTCTTGTTTGCTTGTTCTGTAGACAAGGGGCAAAAGAGATACTTTAAAATGTTGTAAACACAAACTGAAATATCTCTTCTTAAATCAAATGAGAATCAATGAAAGTGCAAACCTGAAAAATACATTATATGTTGACCCAGTTTATTAGATGAAACCGTTTACCCTGATTTGATTTATCTGGCAATACACTGCTCAGCTGTGAAATGAGATAAGAAGTGCCTATTCACCTTATTTACAATATTATAGTGACTCCCTAGCACCACTATGGTAAAGGATCTGTCAGCAATTCCATTGCAAACACTGGTTTTTTAGGGTTTGTAACATGACTGTCGACTCATGCTTAGTTTGAACATGGCAATCCAAAACTGATAGATTAAATAAAAATCTCCTATAGAGTTCCATGGCTTTTGGATTTATGAAGCTCAATATTAAAAATGTGAATAACTATAGTTAATTTTCTACATTTTTAGTTATTATTGTTGTGCCTTGAGAACTACCAAGAGGGTCATATCCCCTGACAGAGCAAGTTTACTGAGGTCAGCAGAGTGACAATGGTTTACACCACTTGAAAAGCTGCCCCTTTTGTCAGGGTTATACTTGACAAAAGTGAATTACACCAAGCAGTCCTTTTTCTCTTTTTGTATTACTTTGATTTTCTGTGTTCTTTGACTCACATACATTTCTTAAACCTCTTTGTCTTCACCAAGGGGGGAATTTGTCCCACACCTTGTCAATGGGAGTTAAACTACTTCTGAACCCACAGTCTAGAATTGTGGTGTTTTTCCATAAACCTTCTGGAATGGCTGCGGACTTTGAGTTTTCTTTGCAAAAATAACGATATTTTCTTTTCCAGGCCTTTGTTCCCTTTTGTTCTGTATTAAAACTTAAGCCTCCAAAGAAGTGCTGTTCTTGTTTTCTTAATTTTAATTTGTGAATGCCTTACAAGAACTGAGAAGACAAAAAAAGTATAGAAGGCTATGGAGTGACTGTCTCCTGAGATCAAACAGTACTTGATGAATGCAATTGGATTGTGCAACAGACACAAAATGGATTTTATTTCTTTCACAGGCAGTGTAGATGAATACTTACCAGCAGCATCACCAAGCAATAACTAATTAGACAAAGCAAAGTCCTTCGCTGCTCTGGATTTCATTAGATCTGCACCTGTGTGACTGAGGAGGCTGGATCACGCCAGGTAGGATACTGCCTCCTTATTTTGTTAAACAAAACAAAGTGCATATTAAAAAATCAGTATAGTCCTTTAGCAATGGTCCTTCTACCTCATGGGCTTTGGAAAGAAATTTGGGAGGGGAAAAAACCTCAGAAATTTGCATAGACTAAGACTGCAATAAAGTGACAGTTAGTCCATTCCTTTCCTCACAGCCACATTCACAAATTTTTACTCAGGTTCACAAGGAAAAGTATAACAACAGGCCTGCGCAACTGTGATGGTGGGAGCTGCGAGGAGGTGGTGCAAAGAAGTTCCCTTCATCACAGAGCCTGCCCAGGTCCCCATACCTATTTGTGAGAGGCAGAGCACGGTGGTGGCTGTGAGGAAGAGCCCTGTCCCACCAGCTAAGCCATCCCAAACCCTGGCTGCTGCCATGGATCCTGTCTGTACCAGCGGGGAGGCCTGCAGGGGAACCTGCAGCCACGAGAGGTGGCTGTCTGAGGAGTAAGGACAGGGTGAGGGGTCAAAGTATCTGGGGGCTCAGGGTTTAAACCCACCTTGCTAAATTGCTTTTATAAAGAAAAAGAAAATTATGGCAGGAGGGTTGTGCAGTCCTATGGTTCTCTGCTTTTGGCACCAGTGCAGGCAGGACTCGATGCCATTGCAGCCCCCTCAGAGCTGTTGGGGCACAGCTGGGTGGGCCCAGGCGTGCTGTGCAGGGCAGTGCCATGGGTGCTGAGGCTGCCCTGGGGAAATAAACCTGCAAGGGGAAATACTGGGATATACTGGGATATTTCCAGGGGCAGCCACATCTCCCTGAGCCACAATCCAGGTGCCCGAGGGAGAGGTGGCTCCCAGGGGACTGTGAGGAATGTAGCAGCCCCTTTAGGTGAGTGTCCATCTTGGGAGCTGGGAGTCACAGGGGGGGCCCAGCCCCAGGCCTGGCAGTCAGTGGGACTCATAAGTACTGAGCCTTTTCTCCCCTCCAAGGGATATCTGGATTTAGACTCCCAAGATGAGGTAGTTTAAGGGCAGAGGACAGATTTTCTTTTTTAAAGTAGATTCTGGAAGGCAAAAGCTCGGGATCTGCCGTGGCATGGCCTGTGCTAAGATGCACCTTGATGTTCTCAGTGGGACCTGCCTCCGTGGGAGCTGTGGCAGGAGTCAGCCCCAGCTCTGGTCATGATCTGCAATCAGCCATCAAGCTCCAGTTCTCTCGTGTTGGTAAGGTTTTACTTCACTTTCTTGCCTAGTTGACATTTTAGTGGTATTTCTTTTTAGGTTGTCTACATTTGTAATGTTCTGAAATTTTGTGTGTGGATTATCTGTGCTAGTTAAGTGCATCTCTTCTGCTGTGTAGGCTTCAGCACATGTGCATTACTGAAAATATTTGCAGAATGTTCTGATTCTATGCTTAGGCAGAAAATACTTTTTTCTACTTACACTTAGCATCTCATTAATCATTGCTGCAGTCACAATGTCTTATTTGTGATGGCTTGGTTGCCCCAGTCTTTTATAAAATAACATGCACGGCGCTTTTGTATGTTCTGTTCTTTTCTCACACTGCCTGCTATGATCAGAATCAGAGGAAAACAAAATGCTGGTATAAAAAACCCTTCTTCGGTTGTGTCAGTAAAACCAAAGTCATACTCGGTCTTTGTGAATTGCAAATTAAACCTCCAAAGCATATAGAAATTTGAGGCAAATGTAACCCTTCTATGTTACCTTATTTTGATGGATGTAGACTGCTTAACAAATTAAGAAAAACAAAATTACTTGCCCTTCTTGCATTTTAGCAGAGTGATGGAATTCACATAAGACAGGGGGTTTAGGGTTATATGTTTATACATTTGGAAAAGATGCCACATATAAGCTCATGAATGTGTGGACTTTTCCACCATGGCAGGCAGCTCAAACTCTTCAAAGAAAGGGAATGATGACTTGAGAAATAATCAGAGTATCTGGAAATTGGACAGAATATATCTGAAATTAATCTTTTGAAATTATAGATAGCCAGAAAATACAGGAAATTCATAGTTTATTCTCCCACTCAATGACATTACTAGAAGGAAGGATCAATTTCTTTTTCATTCCTGGAGACATCATGGGGTGAGCTTTGAAATGAGACAGGGATCTTTGTTGGTGACAGGAAATAGCAGGCAGAGAGCAGAGGCCAGAAACTCATGAAGAGAAACTCTCTTTAACTGTCAATTTCATAAAGATGACATTGTGTCTTGTCAAATACTGGCACTGATTTTTGTCAACCTGCTCAGTGACACTGTGTAGCACTAATCATTTGAATTGAGGATATCTTTATTTTTAGGTAGAGTTGCAGATTCTTTGTTAATGATGTAGGAAACTATTTTTAAGTATTTTAACAATATTTGGCCTATTCTTCAAGTGAAGCTATATGATAAATGAATTGTATACCTACATATTGAATCTAAATACTTTCACAAACATCCCAGGGTATTTCTGGCATTTGCTTTTCTGTGACTGTTATTCTGGCAAATACTTTTTGTGAACCATGACTATTCTTTTCCTTTATTTCTCCAAAGATATTGATTTGTATGTACAGAGAAGTGGAGACCAACCAGGGACACCAATAGCAATAGTAACACATTGAAAACCAGTCTGAGCACTTAAAGAACTTCTCTCAGCTCAAGAAGTTGGAGTTACTATGGAAATCTCAGTGCTGTGCCTGTTTGCTGTAATACCTAGAAGTCCTACTCATGGAATAATACCATGCTGTATTAGAGATTAAACACACATGGAACAGGAAAAACCTCTGTGTAAAATGAATATAAAGTAAGAAATAAAAGAGGAAACAGGCAGGTTAGGGGACACAAGAAAATACTGGATAGCATAATAAGTTTCATCTGAGGAATATTTCTTTTTATTCATAATATGGGAATGCAAATGGCATTCTGATATCTAGAAATTCAGGATCAGTCAACAGGAAGGAGCAAAATAAGCATATTTCACAACCAGGAGGAAGCTTCAGGATAAATTTGCAACTAGACACACACATTATGTTTGCATTGTACAGAGGCTGTGTGAAGTGATTTAGTTTGTCCAGTTTTCAAATTTTATTTTTACATAATTAATCCTTAGAAATCCTCTGCCTATTTAAATAAACAAGGAGAAATGGGAGAACGTTTTATTCTCCAGTTTCTAAGTAATGATCAGAACAGGTCAGTGAAATATTATCCCTTTGATAAAGTTATAAAAGTTCAGGTTCTTCTTTTCCTGTCTTTTGTTTGTTTGTTTGCCCATTTCAGTTGTCTCCAGGTGTTTGGTGTTATCCTGTGCTCTTCAAGACGACAGGAAGGGGAGGATGCCTCTAAATAATATGTTGCCCTGACTTCACAAGGCTTGTTTTGTCTGGCAAATGAATTATGTAAACCTTCTCCACCCGAAACTGTTTCAAGTCAATTAATTGTTGTAATTACTTAAGATTTCTTTTTAATGAATATGACTCTCAGGGGATTTGATGATATCCTGTCATCTGTAGGCCTGATAAATGAAATGTGATTTGTGGCTTGCTGCAAACTGAACCCTCTTACTTGAACAATGCCTCTCTTTCCTATGTGCTCATTAAATGGAAGAAATGCCCTTGATGGAATTAGGAACATTTGCTCTAGTCGGTCCCTAGTAAGAATGGATAGTATAGGCAGATAAATTTTAGCAATTTACCCTTTTGTTCTCAGTTCCTTTAAATGCAGGTCTTGTTAACACATAGACAATTACTCAGACCAAACACATGACCCCAGTGAGGTCACCCATTGTAACTGAGAGCAGTTTAGCTGTTCCATCTCTCATCTCCGTCAGGTGCACTGAAATGGGAAAGATTAGCAGTCAGTGCTGAAGGAGAGTATGGCATACCAGGGCAGTATGATGACTTCTCATCCCATGTTTTGTACAGCCTTCTCCATGCCCACCAACACTCAGCAATCAGGACAGCCAAATCTGACTAGCAAAGCACCTTCCCTTTGTTTTTGTGCAGCACTAGTTTCCAGCACTGCCTGGTTTCCAGTGCCTCTCAAGGAAATCAGAGCAGCCCAGAGCCACAGACAGACAAGCAATCCAAAGCAGCATGACAAGGAACCATGAAGTCTGCCCTGGGTTCCTACAAACAGTGAGACTGCTTATATATTTGTTTCAGCTAACCTATTCTCCCCTACATGGCCATTAACATAATCTAATCACCAGTGCTAGGGAAGTACAAAGCAGGTGGGTTTTCCTGATTGAATTTCCATTGGTGAAATGCAGATTATTGCTTTTATTGCAAGACCTTTCCTGAATATCATGTGGGTACATTACACATCATAAAGGTCATGCCAAAACATAGTGTCTTGGTCACAATTTGGAATGTAAGGACAATGAATTATTGTGTATTAGAAGCAAAGATCACTTTGACATTTTGGCAATCGGGAGAGGGTGGCTCAGATGTGTAGCTGTCTAAATGTGGCAGTCGTGGGTAGTGGAAGTGCATAAAAGAGCATCCCTGATAATAGAAGAAAATCAACAAGCAGAAGAAACTTTGGAATAAACTCCATATATTAGTTATTTAGGAAAAACAAGTGGAGATGAAGGATAGGAAGATAAAAAATGTGAGGAAAGAGGGACAAGGAAGCACTGGGGCAAAGATGCCATGGAAGAGAAGAAAACATGGAATTTTCACAGAAAGGGATTATACATTTTGTGGTTCAATACCCAGGAATGATTGCAGTGGTTTAAACAAAATGACATCAGATTCTGAATCTTTCCTAAACTCTTAACCCCACTTCTTTGTGCTGGCATTACAGAGACTGTTCCACCCTTCCCCTTCCCCCCCATCCTGCCCTTTTTCACTCTGGGTTGTCAGGAGCCACAGGCAAGGACACAGGTGTACAGTAAAGTGCAAGGAACTGGTTTTCCTAGCTTGATGGGCCCAGTTGAAAGAGCAGTTTCTGGAAGTATTATGAAACTGATTGTCTTTGGCGCAGTAATTGGATGGAAGACATTCAGATCACCTTTGATTAGATGAACTTTTGAAACTACTGAGATTTATCAGTGCACAGATCTTATTCTCAGAGGACTCAAGAGAAAGTGTCCCATTAACTTAATGAATCAGGCCGCCAGAGAACAACTGCTCTTGAAGTCAGAATGAGAGATTTCCCATCAGTGGCACAAATTCTGCCAATAAAGGCAGCAGGATTTCTCAAGTGAAATGAGATTAGAATATGTCTCCCCTGATTTTCAGTAGTTAAATGATTGACTATCCTGTAATAGGCTAATTATTAGATTTCCCTTCAATTTTTGTGTTGCAGGAAGGAATGAGCACTTTCTTTCCCTACCTAGATTGTGTGGCAGCTGTGGCAGTGTTTCATCAATGCCGTTGCAAAGTCTTGACCTTTGAGAGGTGGCATGGTGCATTCATCTTTCCCAACCTCATCTGCCTTCAGCAAGGTGTCACAGCTCTGGAACTTCTGGCAATTTGACAAAGGCATCTTCCTACATGTCAGTTCTTGTTATCCACTCTGTCTTCTTCACATGTGACACACATGTCAGCTCTCATTTTTCCACTACTTGCTTTGTTTGTCTCTTCACAGGTGGGAGATTCCACATTCTCTTTTTAGAACTATTACCAGTATGGCTCTTATTTCCCGGCAGTACCTTTCTGGCCTTACTTGACAACTTAAAAGATCCTTTTTGTCACTGATGGTTTGCAGTTCTTCACCAAGTAAAACAGCTTTTTAGAGTCTTTCTTAGTTAGCTGTAGTATTTCCACGCCTTTTTTATGAATTATATTCTCCCAGCTCCCATAGAGAAGTTGTTGCTAAATGTTTTTGACATAATGCGTATGGAAGTTGCTCACCTCAGAGTGCTTGTTTAGCAACAGCAACAAATTTTTTTATAGCCCCTTTATTCCCTTTAAAAACATTTCAAGAACTGCTTGTTTCATCATTATAAAATAGAGTTATTGTGAAATATGAACATCCTCATTTTACAGATGGCAAAACTAGCACCAACATCCCATACACTCCTGCTTAGACTGCAGGACTCCAAGTAGGATTATTTGTGATGGGGTATGAAGAAAAAAGGCTATTCAAATCACTGATCACCACTTCTGCTCTCACCTGGAAGTGAAAGAGCAGGAAACTGAGATTATGGAAACATATTCTTGCCAGTCTGTTGTTCATACCTGCAGGGAGCATCTGGCTGTGCCCCTCGTAGCTGCTCAGTAGTCTTTGAAGCTGGTGGTTCTAGGGAAGACAACAAAAACTTACAAGGAATACCTGTTGTCTTCCACGTGGTCATGAAGGTTGAAATAACCCATATTCCTGGCCCCATTATTCATATGCTTGGACATCTGCAGTAAAGAATTCAATAAGAGCTGAGGCAATGTGCAGGTACTGTTCAAATTGCATGTGATGGCTGCACATACTTAATTACTTATCTGAATGATGAAATTGAAAGAAATATGGTCATTTCAATAACTCCTAAGCCCTGTTTCTCCTTCCTTATGTGACTGTTTTCAGTTTTGACTTTTTAAAATATGGTTCTATTAATTTCATATCAAAATGACATTACAAAATAGAAGCAGATAATAAAGGAATCCCATTGCTGAGGCATCCTCCTATATAAGACTAGACCACCTTGGACCACATACTAAAAAATTCTTTTCTAGACAGTTTGGGATTTTTATTACATTATTTTGTTTTTTTAGTCATTGTTTTGTTTGTTTGTTTGTTCTGAGCCTACTTGAGAAGCTGCTAGCACAAAGTAGTATGAATAGTGATGTTCGTCTCATCTTTCAGAGTTCTTATTTTAATGTAGTGCACTGAGATTGCTCAGTCAATGACCTCTGTCAAATCAAATCCATTACCTTGTTTTTACGTAAGTTTTATAGAGACAATGTGTGTTCCTAAAATTAGAAATGTTTTTTCAGTAACTGGCTAAATGACAAACAAGTGTTGATTAAATTGTAGTGTTAATTTAAAATTTAACAAAGTTATTGCAGTTTTTACACAAAATGGAACTGCCAAACAGACAAATCTGTCTTGCCCAATTCAAACATGATTCAAAGGAAAGATTCAAAAGAATGCACAACCTAAACTTAGAAGAAAGTTAACTGACATTATCAAATAAGAGGTATTAGAAGTCTTTAAAATGCTTTTCTCCATATCAGGCAGTTTCCAGTAACAAAATAAAAGATGTAATATTTTATTATTGTAGATAGAATGCATGCTTTCAGAAATTGCCTATAGGCACACACTTTTATGCTACACAGTAAACACTTTAAATTGTGTGTCTCAATAATAACAACATTAAGAACCACCCATTTACATTTGATAAGCTCTTTTCTGTTATTTATGTGAGTGAAATAACAATATCTACTTCAGAGATATGATGTGGGCATTTATTAATTGATGTTTTATCCAAGTTTTCACAGTTCTAAAATGCAAAGCATTTATGTTGTATGTGTCTGCATGTATATATTACACATATATGCAAATCATTCTGTGAATGTATTATTCTTTCTGTTCTAAATCTTTCTTCAGTTTTAGCTCCCTGCATCAAAATCTTATTTTAAAAATCCTTGGTACTGTAAGTGTGAAAAACAGTCAGCTATTTGAATGTCTGTAAATCAGCCATCTGTGATAACACTGTAACAACAAAAAAAGGAATCGAGTTAGCCAGTAAATGCTACTCTGATAAATCTAATTTTAAGTGCAAGTTATGACTAAGGATGTATTATAACACATTTCATGACTCTAAAGAGGCAAATAAGTTATTTGTCTCTTTACTAATTGCACTTTATGTGGTGATTAAGAGTAGTTTGGAATTTAGATTTTTACTTCAATGGTAATTACATTCATCTCAAGGAACTTCATTCTGCACTTTTGGAGATGTTAATTGCACTGTACACCACTGTAATCAAGAAACCAAAAAAGTCATGCAAATTGATATATCTTAGACAACCAGAGCACTGCAGGGGACAAAGGACAATGTGTTCTTTCAGCTAGTGCTGTATCCTTCACACCAGTTTATCTAGAAATAGGTTTTAAGGAAAAGCATGGCAGAGGTCTTTAGGAGCATGTATGATTTTTGCTTGCTATTTTGAAGTCTCTCTTTTTTATTCCTTTTTTTTTTTTAAAGTTTATCTTTGTCCTTTGCAAAATCTCAGGATATTTTTAAGGACAGGCAAGTATGAGTTTCACGATTATTAAATATGCCACCTTAATAACCTCCACACTCTGAGGTTAGATCAATAAAGACACACTTCCATAATGACCCACCCAACTCAGTGCACTGAGGACAGCCGTTCAAATGATGCGACAGTAAGTAAGAAGGGAGTTAACAGCAAAGGAGAAATAATGTCAGGCATGGCCATAAAAGTGTATGTAAAGCAAGTGTAGAGCCAGGATGGGCTCTAAGACCCCCATAATCCCCCCATGCACACATCCACCACATCCCCCATCGTGAAGCTACAGGGAGGTGGAACTCTGCAGTGCAGAATTCTACACACCTTCGTGTCCAAAGGCTCTCCCAAAATATGAGAAGTGGTGTCATGGTGCCTGTCCTAGTACAGTGGATGTGTGCAGCAGATGCAAAATAGAGCACCTACATGAGCTTTATTTAATAAAGTACAGTTTCCAAGTGATCAGAAAATAAATTATGAGAGATCCCCCCCATAAGCAAGGTAAGAGGATGTTGACTACTATAACAGTTTTCTATGAATAAATCTCTCTGCATATCTTATATAGCAGTTAACAATTCATTTCTGGATGTTCCTAGACTCCAAGTCATGAATTCATTCTGAGCAGGGGCACAGCTACTGAACATGTAGATAGGTCTTTAGCTAGCTCAAATTAGAGCACACCTTCCTGTTAGCTTTTGGGGTTTGTGTATATATATATATTTTTTAGTAAATGCAATTTCCTCAGCAATTTCTTTTTATAGACTTCACTTTGTAATGAAGCCTACTTTCATATGCACCCAGCTTAAGAGTAAGAAGCGCAATGTCAATTAGAGGAAAAGTAAACAAAATGATGTCACATAGTTTCAAATACAATGAAGAAAAAAGATGTTTCCCTTGGTTTTGGTTTCCATCAATCTGAGTACATTGTCTTTGTACAGTACTTTCTCACCAACACTTCAACCATTTCCAAAGGTAGAAGGAAGAAGAAGTAGGATGCACAAAAGAAAAGCATTTTATGCTGCTGGATTTTTATTATACTTGATGAAGGATTTAAAGGGCAATGTTACTGAAGTACTGTGGAATCTTCCTTTAAATTGTTGGATTGGCAGAAGAACTGATTTGTTATTTATTTTAAGTGTCCTTTATTGTTTTATTATCTGCAACAGTATATAATAGATCATAATCAGATGTACAAGAAACAAAAATTACCAAGGGACTTACATAAAGAGATGTGCTTAACCTGATTTTAAAGCCCATGTAGTTCTTCTCCAGGGAAACTAGCAAAGGTGAATGTTTGGGAAGGGAAGCTAGAACGCATTTGTGCCTGGCAAAATAAGTCATCCAGAAGAATGTCAATATTGGTGAAATATTTGTATGGGGAAATCATGATTGAAACTGCACAGACAAGAAAAAATTAATTTTAGTCAGTCTAATTTTGTAAAAGGCTGATTCCAGAAGGCTGGCAAGGAACAAGGATATATGATAATAACACTGCCAGCAGTTTTGGGAGAAGGCTCCAAAAATAATTAAGATGTTCTAAAAATAACGCACCTTAAAATAATAATTAATTTTTAGGTACTTTTTATTAACTTTTTAGGTTACAAGGCTGTAGGAATTTAATTCATGTTTTCAAGTGGTTCTTTGCATCTGCAAAGAAACTTTTAAGAAAAACTAGTGAATGTAAGTTCAGATTTTTATTAAGTCTGTGTGACTGTAGGAGTTTGCTCAACAAGGCTACTAAATACCATGGTAAAATAAGAACTTGGCAAGACTGTATATTCATACACATTTATAAAACACATGGGACACACAAACATGCTAACCTCTGTCTTTGTGTGGAAAAAAAAAACAAACAAGGGGCTTTCCAGGAATCTGTAATTTTTCTTCACATAATAAATTTTCTACCAAGCTTTGGCAGATAGTAAATTTCAAAAGAGAAGTAAATATTTCCTGTGCTATGATCTTTGTATGGAATACACATATAGGAAGCAGAAAGGCAATCTTTCAATTCAGTATAAAACCCCTTAATAGAAAAATTATAAACAGAGATGGAGAAAGCTGGACAGATGCAATACTTAAACATGCTCCTTTAAGAATTCCTGTGTTCTCCTGAGTTGTTTTTCATCACTAAGCTCTCTGCTAGGTGTGAAACCATAAGCATATGAAAGCCTGTCATGCAGGTGTATTTTTGTATACCTGCCACACTGTGAACTCACCATGTCTCTGGCCCTGAGGAGAAGTTCTCTTTCCTTGCAGCAAGATTATGTTTTTAAAATCTGACTTTTAAACCTCTTACTGAATTTTTTAATGGATTAAATTCATCATGTCACCAGCTGCTGTGCAGCTAATAGAGCCATAAAACACTGTATTAAAGGATTACCCATGCAAAATTTCCTTTTGTGCTAATGTGAATTTTAATACTTTTAACATTTAGTTGAGATGGGAATGTCCAAGAACAGATTGTTCAATAGGTTGTTCTATAAAATTAAGTTCCTCAGCTCATCACAAATGCCAGGACTCTATTAAGTTGAAATTTTACAGAGAGGCTAAGATGATTCACTGTATATAGCGTTCACAGGGAGAAAGGCAACATCTGCTTCTCCATTAATGCTATAAAACAAGGAAGTAAAACACACGTGAGCACTGTAACTGCAGGGAAACTGGGCTGAGCTGCTGAGAATCCTCACTCCAAATTAGTTGGAGGTCAGTTTATGCCATACTGTCCATGGGTATAGGAACTGAGGGAATATGATATCCCACTCTCTGAAGCAGGGTGACAACGGTAGGCCTTGTGTTTAGTCTCACATTAATGCAAAGTCAGGAGGAATTTCATGAAAGAAAGTAATTTAACTTGGATAGGAGCTGTGGGGAAGAGAAGGGATAGTCGTGCTTTCAGAACAGGGAGTGAGACCTTTCTTTTTATTCTTATCTATAAACAGTAATTAACCAGGTAACATTTATGTACCTGAAATCATGAAGTGACTGCAAATAAGATGCAAAAGGTTATAGTTTGAATTTCTTTCATCTGACAGCAACAAAATGGTCTTCTGGAGGATTTCTGTCTGCTGCAGGTATAGGATTAAAACCAGGATGCCTTTCTGGCTTTTGACTGCTATTTTGTGCAGAAGAGGATAGGTTCATGGGATGTTAGTAGGCATTAGAAAGATCCTCAACAAGCTTCTTCAATGCCATCTTACCCATAAAAAGGATTGCTCATGGAAACCATAATCACTAGGTAGACATAATCCTTGATTACTGCTGGAATTTAATACATAATTAAGTACTCAGACCTTGCTCCGATTGTTTTTTCCTACCCTGCACAAGAGGATAAGCTTGAAGGAAGGGAAAAAAGCAGGCAAAAAATGGCACTCACAGTCCATCAACAACTGCACTGAGCATCACTCTTGGTAGTGCAGCATTTGAGTAGGGAAGACTCAAAAATATGGAAAACTAAGTTTTCTTGTGACCATAAGATCATTTGGGCAAAAATAATGACCAGTAATGCAGACAAATAATTTTTTGTGCTTTCAAATAATCGTGTGAAAATTGTTTTCTCCTTAAGATAGTTTGTCTGGGTACTGCTCATCCCAATACCAACTAACGCATGATGCCACACACTTTCCACTGCTGACTGTGCCTGATTGTGCAGAAGGTGCTTCCAAATTCCTGGGGCATCCAGAGTGCTTCTTCCATCCCACCCTGTACATATGGGAAAGGAGGAAGAACCTGCTCACACTAACCCAAACACCACGCACTCTGGAAGAGAGAAAGGTGGCTGCCTTGTCACCCACTGATCCCAAAGGGACAACAACAACTGCCAACAATCCCCTCCATAGACACCTGTGTAGGTGTTCACCTCTGAAAGTTTCCTGAAGGGGAGGGATGCTCTCAGCCAGGAACCTGATCAGTGGGCAGAGAAGGACAACAGGAACTGCCAGTGGATTTTAGATTCTCAAAATGCTTTTAAAATGCTCAAAATACTTTAAAAATTCAGCCTTTTAAATATTTCCCAATTAGGGAGACTTTCCATATAGCAAGTATTTCATACTGCTAAATTATTAGACACAATTTTTTTGGTACTAATAGTAGTAGTAGTAGCAGCAGTAGTAGTAATAGTACTGGTCCTAGGAGTAAAGGTTTCTGATGCTCACTTTGGAATAAAAGTAGGGACAGTTATTTAAAATCCAACACAAGGTTGGTGAGGAAGTTTTAATAGGAATATACTTGAGCTGCTGTTCCTTGCCCCAACTGAATTTTCTCCACAGCTCCATATTTTGTTCTCCATGTGTATTAGTGTTCTGAGAGCCTGTCATTTCTTATCAGAATGAGAAAGGCTAAAGAGATAATATTTCAATAACATACTGGCCTGATCATAAAATAACTCAATGGAAATGTGTAACTGCCTCAGGCAGCACAGCAGGATAGTCAGCAGTCAGATGATTTCTATTCTGGGTTTCTTTTTTTTATGGTTACATTTTCTGTTATATCAGACATACCCTCAAGTCTTAGTTATGCTTTTATTCAAAAGGAGATCCGCAGTATAAAGACCTACAAAACTTATTATGATATATTACTGTAAAGAAATAAAAGTTGGTGCCACAGTAGCATATTGATAAGGACAGGCCTGCCACATTAATTGACCTTTTTCATCTCAACAACCAGGGCTGAGGCCTAAGCATCTCAGTTGCTTAGCAACAAGGTCACTGCTTTCAGGCCTTAAATGCACCAAAAAAAAAAAAAAAAAAAGTTAAGAAAAAATCAGAAGATGTGATCTTATGAAGACAGCAGATATTTGGCAAAAGAAAATTTTTTTCAATTGCTATTTTACCCTGTTCTGTTGATTGCAATGCTTAGAGGGCAAAAGGGAAACGAGAGTCTGAAGTTTTACTGGTATAAATAAACAGCAAAATAGTACTGAAACCACAGGCACATGTTCCTGCTCAGTTCCAGTCCTGAAGAAATGCTTTTGATTTTTAGAACCTCCATAGATGTTTACAGATAGCTCATACTATTCTTTTATGTGCATCAAATGTATCCATACATTCAAATTACTAAGTGGCTCTGGACAATATACATATATTTTTTGGACAGCAGGATGCAACAAAAAAGTAAAGAGGGGTTCCTATTGTCTAGATTCCATTTTAGCATTCTATCACAAACATTAGTGCTCACCACTATGTTTAATGACAGGGCTTTAGGCAACACAACATCTCCTAAAGGTCAGCTCAGAGCGCAGTTTGTTTCTTCCCTCCACAGCATGAAATACAGAGAAAAGTCAACACTTCTTTTAAACTTCAGTAAAGGCCATGGAACAAGAGGGCTTCTCTGCCAGAAAGCAAAATCTTTGTGCACTAGAGTAGCCAAATGTTCACCGCAGGTTTCTCCTGAAGAGGAATCTTATTGCCAGAGTTATAAAATCTGTTTTCTATTCCCAAATAGTCATCATTAAAAATGACAAATGGCACCATAAATTTGACTTTGTCTTCACACTAATCCTTTCCTAGCCTAAATTTGAGTTGGGAGGCTTCTATTTTATCAGACCTAACGTAAATAACAAATGGTTTTCAGTGAACAAAGTGTTTATGTAAAATAAAAGCTGATATTTTCTTCTTACAAAAATCAGTTATGGTTAAGTCTAATGTTAAATATGGGCCACAAAAAGGTGAGGTTTTTAATTTTTTTCATTTACGCTTTTACTTTTAATAGCCTAGACCTTCTCTAGAATGTTTAAATATTTTCTCAATGTCGCTACATGGCAACAGAAGTATTTGTATGGAAGATTTTCACAGAATGATAGTAGCATTGAGGATGGAAGGGGCCTCTGGAGATAGGCTAGTCCAATCTCCCTGGATGCAAGGTTCCCTCGCATCTTCTGTTCTTGAGGTGGAACAGTCTCAACTCTCCTAGTCTCTTCTCATACAAAGCTCTGCACCTTTGTCATCCTTATGGTCCTATGCTGGCCTTGTTCCAATGTTTCTTGTCCTTAGAAGCCCTGAACTGCATCCAACACTCCAAATTTATGAAATCAGGGCTGTCACATCCCACCTACTGTTCATTCATCTAATTTATACATTTGCAATTTGTCTATGATGATGTTAGATTGTAAAAGTGTCAAAAGCCTTACCACAGCCAATATAAACAGCAACCACTGGTCTCCTCTCATCCACAAAGCTAGTCTTCTCATCACAAAAGCAATCAGGTTGGTGAAGTGTGGTTTCCTCTTTGTAAATGCATTCTCCTCTTCCTCCATGTTTTCAGAAGTAGGTTGCAGTAGGATTCACTACTTGGCCTTCCCCAGGAACCAGACAAAGTTGACCTCAATTCACCGTGTGAGAGCATCCATCAGTCCCAGGCATTCATGTACATCCGTATGTTTATGTAATCCCTAACTTAGTCCTCTTCTACGGAGGGTAGGTCTTTCTTGCTCTGGAACTTTCACACTGGTCTGAGGTAGCTGGGATTCCTTAAGCTCAGTCATGCTTTCAAGACCAAGAAGAAGAAGGCATTGAGTACCTTGACCTATTTGCTGTTCCCTGACACCAGATCAACTGTCCCATTCATCAGAATGTTTGCATATTCTCTGTAGTCTTTCTTTTGCTGGTGATGTCCTAGCAGAAGATCTTATTGCCCTTCACATGCCTTATCAGTTTCAAATCAACGGGCCTTGTTTTTTCTTGCCTTGTCTTTGCATACTCAGACAGTGTCCTGATATTCCTCCTGCATCACCTGCCCCTGCTTCCATCTCCTATATACTTCCTTTATACATTTGAATTTTGACAGGAGCTCCTTGCTCATCTATGCAGGCCTCCTGTCACCTTGGCTTCATTTCCTGTGCACAGACATAAACCATTCTTGAGTTTGGAGAATGTGATCCCTCAAAATCAGTCAGCTTTCTTAGACTCATCTTCTCTCCAGAGCCGTTTCATACGGGACTTTTTTCAAGCAGATTCCTGAAGAGCTCAAGGTCTGCTCTCCTGAAATCCAGGGTTGCAATCCTGCTTTTAACCTTTTGTTGTATTATCCCAATTAATGGTGTTTAAATGTAAGAGGAAAGGGGAAATGATACACAGCTATAAAATAACAGAAAAACTGCTGTGGTTGCAAATTCTCCAGAATATAGTAGGATTTTAAGAACACATTCTAGGCAGGGATGCCTCAGCAAGCTCTCACTGTATTAATACAATGCCCTCTCTTTCCCTTCAGTTATGTTTCTAATAAAATTACCAAAATACCTACACTCAGTTGTTGTCTGGAGCAGCTGATAAAATGGCCGCCTCAGCACTGCCTTCTGATCTTGGTACCCAAAAGGGGAATTTGAATGCCCTAGTTTAGTCCTCACACTCATGTACTAACATCCAAAATAGAGTTATCACTAGGGTTACAGATATTGGAGAAGGCTCTGTATCACATGAGGACTTTACATAGTGAACAAGCATTAGTCTTCTCCTATCTCACGAAGCTGGAGCATTTTGTCTACACAATACATTTGAGGAGGTAAATGCATTTAACTAGAAAAAATCCATTTAGAAATTGTGATCATGGATGTCATAGATATTACCAGTAGTGTCCTAAAACAAGCTCCACTTGCATACAAAATTTAAATGTCTGCACACACAGTGTCTAGCGATGCCTTCAGTTTGACAATATTTAATAGTTGTGCGCAGGGAACCCAGCAATTTGCACAGTTGTTGTTTGATCTTACTTGTTGATTTTAAATAACATCAGCAGGATGCTTGCCATGAACAAAAGATGAGCTTTAGTACAATATCTTTTGGCTAATTGAGTTTAGCCTTCTGATAGCTTCCTGAACATCAAAATGTTAATCATTATCGCAGCTAAATCAGCATGGCAGGCTCTGTCTCTACAGCAAGATAGGGTATTAAATATATATTAACCTTCAAAGTTACCTGCTCTTGGTATTCATTAACACCAAAGATCACCAAAGACTTTTGATGAATTAAAACCTGGCCTACATATAAAAGTTCTGTGAAAGTGTGAGTTTCAATGGTAGCACTATGGAAGTGACACAGTAGGAGGGTAAGAGTAAATGTAAATCAGTGTAAATGTAGTCAAATAGCAAGCACAGCCTTCCTGCTGCTTCTTTCCTCTAGTGGTCCTATGTGAAATTCTTAGCCAAACCACACCTTTACTAGTGTAGGTGGATCTTCTATACACCACTCAGCAAAATGTGACTTCTAATATGGAGCCCAAGTACATTTCTGGCTTGGAGAGAGAAAGACCTGTGTAAACCTATGCCGTAAATATGTCAAAACATAGGTGATTATGCCTTTAAATGGTGATAAATGAGACCACAAGCTGTAGCTATGGTATGCCCAGATTTCAGCTCCAGCAACTTCCAGAGTGGTACGTTCCCTTTTTTGTCTCAGTGCAAACTCCTACAAGGTTCTGTCAGGTTTTTGGCTCTGCAGGTGTTGATTTACCATGGTGGTGAAAGTCTGAAACCCAGAAGAGTATCACAGGCGAGTGCCCTTCAGTTTTCCTACTTGGTCAAACCAATCTTGTGCATTCACAGATGCTACTGGAATGTTCTTTGACCTGCAGGACTGGAAAATAAATTCTTGAAAAGATAACCAATGAGACCCAGTGATCATTATGACTCTTTACAAGAGAAATAGTTGAACTGAGTTATGCTGTTATTGGCACAAGCCAGCAACAAGTACTTTTAACACATGGGGGACATAGTTTCATTGGCAACAGCAGCTTAAAAAAATCAACCAGTGCCCAAAATTTCCAAAAAGAGATCTGAAACAAAAGTGAATTTCCTAGTGTAAACTACAGTGAATCTATATTGGACTCTGAGTCTAGATAAAAGGATAGTCAGTACCTGCACAGGTATGTCAGCTTCATTTTGTATAGCAGTGGGCAACAGTTTCTCTGCATTAATTTGAGGTTAAAATTGCTCAAGAGAAATATTTCCTTCTACCCATTCCCTTTGAGACACTTTTTCTCCAGTTATCTAGCAAAAGGACTCAGTGCAAAGTTACTATGGTCATTCTTATTGCATGCAGAAAAAATCTGATTGAACTTTTTACCTTTTGGTTATGCTTTTGATCTGTAGCCCACATGAGCTCATTAAGATCATATTATTTAGCTTAAACTTCAGATACTTCACCATTTTTCACAGTAGCCCCAGGCTGGGTGTGGAGTAATATCGCTCATGCCGGCTTCCTGGCATGGCCAACATGTCATAAAATATCTGCTGGGATATGACAGAAGAGGTGGGCTGGGGGATGGAAGATGGAATAAAGAGGCTCAGACACTTAAGAGAGATTGCAAGGAGAGGTCAGTGCCCATCAGATGGTAGGATAGAGAATCCCAATTACTCAGGAATGCTCAGTGTGGGCTGCCTGATGCAGACTGCAATAAATCTTATGGCAGGCATTAGGAACACCTGGTTTCAGATGAGAACACTTGTCTTAGGTCCATCTAAATCAATCCTCTTTCTTCCCCTTGCCTGCGCTGATCTCTATCTTGTGCAGGGAGGAGGGGCAAAAGCAACAGGCAGGCCATCTTATTATGGGTCTTGTCAGCCTCAGTAAAGCAAAACAGGTAACAGGCAGAAAAGACAAAAAGGAGAAGGTTTAAATTGTGCAATAGCTCCTGTCACCTGCCATGAGATTTGAGAGGAGCTTGGCATATGTCATAACACTGGATTCTTTCCAGCCCACGCTCAGATGTCAGATGTGCTTGATGGTCATGAGTCCATCCATTAAAGCTTTTAACATTGCTGACCTCCTGCATAGCTTGGGTCCATTGTTCTACCAGGAGAAGAAGCAGGAAGGTAAACAGAGTTCAGCCACTGTCAGCTCTGCTAATCTAAATCAAAATAGTGATTTCAGGAAACTTAGTCTGGTCACATTTACTATTTACTATAGTCCTACCTTGCTTTTAAAGGACAAAAGGATAGCCCTTAATTTTATTTTTTTTAATAAGGCCATAAGCATTTCATTGTTTACAGATTTGTATATTTTAGCTTTGCTGTCTGAG
Organism: Zonotrichia leucophrys gambelii; assembly: GCF_028769735.1. NCBI lineage: Eukaryota > Metazoa > Chordata > Aves > Passeriformes > Passerellidae > Zonotrichia > Zonotrichia leucophrys. The sequence continues at coordinate 67,082,022 of NC_088171.1, forward strand.
AAGGCATAAGCTCTGATTTAAGCATTTTGCCTGGACTGAAACATCAGTAGGATCTTTTTCCTCCAACCTGCTCTTATAAAAGTTGCTTAATATCTCAGAGATCTCTACTTTTCTATTAAATTCTGATGATATTTTGAAAAGATTCAAAATTTACCAAGGAGGGAGGGATATATGTACTTGCACAAGAAGAGGGGAACTAATTATTCCATGAGCTTGTTCCTTGTCAAGCAGCCTGAAAATCAGCCATCAGGCAAGCTGGGGTTGTGGTTCCATGTGTTGTCCATTTTTTCTTTCTAATTTTTCTTTTATCCTTCTACTTTTTCTCTTAAAAAAAAAAAAACAAACAAAAAAAAAAAAACTTCTCAAATTATTTTTTTTCCTTTGTCTCAAGATGGGGTTTTCCCTTTTTGAAAAACAGCTCCCATGAGGTCCCCTAAGACACAACATGACCCAGTTACAAATGGAGAATATATGTACAGCCACATAGTGGTCTGTAGGTATGTGGCTGTCCCAGCATTGCTGTCTGTCAGCATCCCCTGCAAACAGACATCTACTTCTGACCCTGGCTAACACATCCATATAATTTTCCATGATGAGAAACTCCAGTTCAAGGCCTTAAACAAGGAAGGAAATAGAAAAAATTCTTCACACATGGCACCCAGTGGCAGATTGGAGCTTGCTGGCTGCCCCATTGCGCCCTGTGATTAGCCACTGTGTTCCCAAGGTCTCCAAGGAGAGTGTCACCCACAGCACTGGCTGTGTGTAATGAAAGCACTGGAGAATCTGCCACTTGGGATCATTTCAGAAATGGTTCTCACCAGACTACCTCACTGATAATCATCTCCCCCTGGTGTATACAGCAGCACCACAACTCAGGGCACTCAAAGCTACAGGAGCCACTGAAAAACTTCACAGTAAATTAAGTACAATTAGCAGAGCAAACATCACTACTGCTAGCCTCATAGTCTTGTAATTATTCTGACAGCACTTATTATTTGGGCCATTTCTCAAATCAGTGGTCTTTGTAAATGAATACCATCATAATTAAGTCCTTTTTCAAACAGAGTATCCCTGGGTACAGTAAAGATTTGGGGAAGAAGGGGTTTAGATCTTCTAACATTGCAGTGCCACTTGTCAGACTCTGTCAGGTGAATGCCAGGACAGCTACAAAAAGATCCCATGACCTGGTTCTTCTTGACGACATCAGTATTTAGATGCTGAATTTTTAAGTTGTATCCAGATGGCACTGTGACACAGATTGCAGGAGAAGATCTGGCTAGAACTGTAAAAAGCCATATGTCAGACTGCCTGTGTCCAGCATCCCTCCTACATGCTGGTCCTTCATGGGTCTGTGAAACTCTATGTCATTATGGAATGATGTAACTGAAGTTAAAACCTTTCAAACACAGGCAGGTCTTCTCAGGGCAGATTTTCTCAGTGCTTGGCAACCCCTGTTCATTGACCATTGCTGCCTGTGAAAGCATTCTGCACTTAGGCTTATATTTAACATAAAGAGTTAAAACCCAAAGGGTTTGCCAAATAGGAGCCAGCCTGACTTGGCTGAACACTGGAGTTTAGTGTCTGAAGTGCATCACTGGAAGCACAGAAACAAGATGCATCCTTAGGATCCTCACAACAGTTATCTTGAGGTCAGATGTGGGATGGGCTGGCACTGTCACATCTCAAATTCCTTCTGAAGCCCATGGGATCTGTCCTTTTTTTGCAGCCTCTGGGAACCTGTTGGCTCTACTGCTCTTTTACTGCCCAAATATAGATGGAGGTGACTGACTTCAAACAGCAAGACTCAAAAAGCTGTGACTTGTACAGATAACAGCATAGTTATTTGAAAAGGTTCAATGTCTTTCCTGCTCTATGCTGACTTAGCTCCACTGAGTGACAAAGTGGTGGCAATTTGTTCCATTTTCAATGACCCCAAGAGTAAGGGTGAATTGAGGACTCATCTGTTGAGGGCATCAAAATAGGGAAGTCTTAAGAGACTGGAAATTACAAGACCTTATGTCAGAAAAAAACTCCAGTAATAAAGATTCACATTTGTGATAACTCTCTCTGCATAGCACAGGTCAGGCATGGATGACTGCAGAGATAAGGGGTAAACAACCAAATAAAAACTGCAAGAAAAAATATCAAAGGATAATATTCATAGTTAAACTATGTGATTTTAGCTCTTTGATTCACAATTTACTACTACTGAAGGGTTTCTACAACATTTAAAGGCCAGAGGCCTGCAGAATTTTAGGCAAAAGGCCAGACTCATTTCTCAGAGAGGAGGGGCCACTAGGTGGCACAAAAGTTGCCTAATTTAAGCAAACTCTCTGGTTTCAGATTGGAAAATGTCACTTCAAGTGGTGAACTGCAGCTTTATAAACACAACTTTGTAATGCAACCATCAAGGGAAATACACTGATGTTCAGAATCTCAGGGTACTTTTGGTTCTTCCTGTACATTGTAGGATTAGTGTAGTTCTGCTATTATTCTCTCCTCCCTCCAAAAAACCCAAAACAAAGCTGCATTCTTTTTCAAAATGATAATTGACTCAGTCTCAGGAAAAGCAATTCTGCATAATAAGAAGAGAAGAAAAAAATATACCAAAGCAATGCTTCTTGTATTACAAATGAAAAATGTATACCCAGAAAGAATTGAGAGATTAACTGTACAAAAATAAACATGGAATATGATGTATTAAAAAAATTATATTTTGCATTGCTCTGTAGTACAGTCTAGATAGAGAAAGCCTCCATGGAAAGACACCCTAACATCAAGCATATAGGATTGTTTTTGAAAGAGGTGAGAATGACATCAGGAAAAAAAAATTGGAAAAAGAAAACTATGTGTAGTGTAGAGGTTGTAGCAGAGAAAATTTGTAACCTGAGAAGCAGTTAGATATTGTAGAAGTCATCCTTATCCATGAAATCTCAGAGGCACTTAAATATCCCCCTCATTAATAAAAGGGAAACAACTGAAGACCAAACACTTTGGCCTCTGTGGACATGCAAAGAAGATCCCAGTATTCATCTGACCTCCTGGCCATATAGAATGCTGCACAATTTGCTGCTGGGCTACCAACTGTCTGAGCAATGCCTTACACACTACATGAATACCCACAGAGTCAATCTGGTCAAGGAGAGTCAGCCCACAATCTGATATCAGTTTTAATGAGAAGACTTTGATGGGCATTATGTCAGCTTCTTTCAACCTTGGGCTTTTGATTGACTGCTGAGGACTGTCCTTTAGATGATAACAAGGATGCTGTCAGTCCTGCACAGATAGCCTGCACCAGGCTTGAATGCAAAAGCAAGTACTGAGTATATCATACATGCTCTTTCTGCTTCAGAATGAATTTTTGATTGAATTAATTTCACCCTAGGTAGCATTTAAAAACCAGTTATGGATGACACCTTAAAAATTGGTTGCTCCTCCCAAGGAGGAGCATCCAAACTATGGGTCTGATCACAGAAATGGAGGAAAGAGGAGAGGAGAGGAGAGGAGAGGAGAGGAGAGGAGAGGAGAGGAGAGGAGAGGAGAGGAGAGGAGAGGAGAGGAGAGGAGAGGAGAGGAGAGGAGAGGAGAGGAGAGGAGAGGAGAGGAGAGGAGAGGAGAGGAGAGGAGAGGAGAGGAGAGGAGAGGAGAGGAGAGGAGAGGAGAGGAGAGGAGAGGAGAGGAGAGGAGAGGAGAGGAGAGGAGAGGAGAGGAGAGGGAGAGGAGAGGAGAGGAGAGGAGAGGAGAGGAGAGGAGAGGAGAGGAGAGGGATAGAAGCTGTTGGACTTTCAGCCGTGCTACTGCAAATATTGAAAAGCAAGATGTACCTTTAAGAAGAAATTAATGAAATTCAGTTTTCTACTGGTTCACTTCTTACTTTCTCACAAAAAAGCGATACCTGTTAACACCTCTGTACTTCAGATGTCAGAGCAAAGCAGTTCAAAAATCCCCAGACAGAGAAATAAAAAAAGAGGAAAACCTTTGTCAATGACAGATTTTTCAGAGAAAATGGAGCTCTGTATTGAATATTCAGAGTCCTAGAAACATGATAACATGTTGGAAAAGAAGTATTGTTTTTATAAAAGGACTCATAAGATTTTGAATTCTGCTGCAGCTCATCTAAGTACAAAATGGCCACTCTCCCCGAGCTATATCCTTCAATGAAGCTATGACTAAGGCATGCAATAAGCTGGGAATTTTTACCCTGGAATATTCAAAAATGGATTCTCTCTATACTTTTGTTCATGACATACAATATTATCACATGATCAGGCAGAAAATACCATTTATCTGCTGGAAAAAATTATCCCTGGTTCCCACAAGATTGCACTCGGTATTAGCATTCCACTGTTAAGCGGTTTATAAAGGTTAATAAATAATTAATGGATGTTATAAGCACATTTCAGATATGATCAGTATATGCAATAGATGCATATCAGTGTGTGCAATTGTAGTTAGTTATGCGGTATTGGGCTGCTGTAGTCCATTTATTAAAACAGCTGCAAATAATTTAGTAACTCTCTCTACACTTCATATATCTGGAAGAATAACATGAAGTGGGACCAAAAAAGCAGTACAAGTCAGTCTAATTAGACTTTGAGTTGGTCCTAACACATTATTCAGATTTATCATTGTTATTTTAGCTCTAGAATCTATTAAATGAGATAGTAATCCATGAGATTTAAAATCTTTATTGTGGTTGAGTAACAAGGCCCTGAAACAACAGGAGAGATTAACAGTTGATAAAAATTCTTAAAGACTTAAACTTGCGTGTTGTAAATGCAGATGTGTATAAGATCGATTTGTGGTACAATACACCTTTCCCACTGTATCACTAACTGGGAAATTGAATTATACAAAAATTTTGATGTAGGATCAGATGCATATTTTCTGCCCATTTTTGATAGGACCAAACCTGAGGTGGTCTTTTGGGTTTGGATTTTGGGATATATAAGGTGTACATATATATAAGGATATATAAGGATATCTATTCTGAGCAAAGACTCTAAGAAGGTAGTAGCAAATAAAAGGGGATATACCTCTCTGTACCAGCCAAAATTCCCCACTCTGCCTTATCCAATCTAATAGTGGATAAAATCTTTCTACTTGAACTGGCTGTTGCCTTCACTGTGCTCTACCTAGGGACTCTGACAGACCAGCTGATAAATACTGGAGTGTACAACATCACTGCCTTTTGCCACATGTGCCATCTTTCCTCCAGAAGTTTCTGCCCCATGTCTTTGGCTGCAGAACAGAACACATAAGGCTCTGCATCATCACCACTCTTCAGTTGTCTGTGGTTAATCCTGAGGTGCAGGTTCCTTTCATTCCCTTGACTGTACAACAGGGTGACTACCTAGGGCATTGCATGGAAGGAGGAAGCATAACATTTTTGGACAGCAAGATTTGCAAACTCTTTTTGTTCATCTTACTCAGGAAAACAGAACGTTTCCAACATCACATCCCTTATATTTTCTCTTTTAATCTGATACTTAACTTTGTCTTATCCTTTAGGCTGTCATGGTACTTTAGATCTTAGTCCCATGAGAAGATGTAAACTGAGAGCAATATCTAATTCCTTCTCAATGCAGTCCTTCCCAGAAGATCAGGAACCCTGTCCAGTGTATTTCTGTGAAACAGGGGCCAAGACATTCCAAATACTTTTGCCAAAACTTTAGTCAAAGTGGATTTATTGCTTTTAGAAATACATATTCATATGATGATCAACAGCAACAACAAGAGTAGTATCAGTAGCAGCACCAGTAGGAACAGCAACATAGTAGTAGTAAAATAAATACACCTTATCTATGCCTCAAGGTTAAAATTTCTGGGTTTTGAGAAACCATTAAAAACTTGTTCGTCGAACAGTAGCCAGGAAGATGGCAAAAATGAAAGGGGAAAATTAAATAACAACTACTTAAAACACATGACTTATTTTTGCTTGGAGAAGGATCCAAGTTCAAGTCTGAACTGACTGAGTTGCCTGCTTACTTCATTTTGCCTTATTATTACCCACCAGTACTTTGAAATTTCTCCCAGTGCCCATCGGGGGGTCATTAAGATTTTATTTTGGTCAATACAGCCTATTTTGCTTACATTTTCAAATTCATCAGTTTGTGGTTTTTGGAAACCTCAAGTCCAAGCACTTCCCTGGGGATTTCTGAGTTCCCATAACATTCCCTATCTCTGCAGTGAAGACTATGGGGAAAGCTCTGGCCCCAGAAGCCAATGACAAAGCTGATATTAGCACAGCAAATTCAGAATTTGAGTAGCACACTGGATCTTGCAGATTCTTATCTCTATTTTTTTCTGATTCTCCAGATTTATTGCATTTCTGAAAGATGCTGTGTTAATTAACTAATCAGCACACAGATTTTCTCTTTAACATAAACAGTTAGTTTTTCTACCTAATTATTCACCACGTCAAGGAATTAAAAAGAATATGTTGAGGGGGTTGCCCTTGATTAAAACATAAAATGTGGCAATAAATATTTTTTATTGGTTATAATACCTTTTTCTTTATTAGGAAGGTAACAGACTGCTGGTTAACTGATAATGAAATATGAATTTAAAAGAAAAATATATGGTAGAGAGTAATTTCTGTTGTGTCTGCCTGGTTTTTATGTCTTCTTGTCTTTCTTTAAAAATTGGAGCTCTTCTAGTTTGTTTCTTACTAACTACTTGATATGATATTACCTGCCCAAGTCAGTGCAGTGAAACAGCAGATTTTCAACTGATGTTAGCACTTGCTTCACTTGCTTGTTAGTGCTATTCGGCTATATGGATTTTTAAGCAGAATGAAAAATAAAAATAACTTTCAGCACTGATTTCAGAAAAACTTTTACAGTATCTTATATATATATATATATAAAATATATAATAAGTCTACTTCATATTTCATATAAATTATCTGCAACATTCACATGTACTTGAGCTTATAAGGGTGAATTGAAAGCTTTGCCAAAATACTTTACTGAACTGGGGGGATGACACACACTTCATTTCAAAAATCACTACCAATATATTACAATTATCATGATGAAAATCCACCTAAAACTGCATAGCAAGTTTGACATTTTGAGAAAGACTTAGTGTTCTAAGGTGTTTATTGTATTGTATTGTATTGCACATTACAATATTTATAAAATTTTTAAAAAGCTTATTTTTTAGTTATGTTTTACAGGGTTTTTATTTCTAACTCCACTAATGCTACATAGTTGGGGATCTTATATGCCTACTTCTCATTTAATAAAAAAAAAATCTTATTACTGTAAAATTCCATTACTCTCATGCCTCCCTATGTAGTACAATGTTAAGTACACTACAATACTGAGTCCCAGATGGAATACAATGCTGTAATTCAATTGAGGGATCCTGCTAATGTCCCACACTGAAGAATATTGCTTAAGGGTTTGGGTATGGTAGCAAACCTCTCAGCCTGGAGACTGAATTACAACCTGACTATTCAATCTGGGCCTTTGTGCCACTGTTTGCAGTTTACAGGACCCTGATTTTTCGTAATACATCTGTAAAACAATTATTACAATGAAAAAAGAGAAAGAAAAAGCACTGTAAATTAAAGTTTATCCATAAGAATGATGCCATTATAGGACAGGGGTTACAACGAGCACAGAGCAGAAAGCGAAGGCTTTCAAACAGTGTTAAAGATGGTATATAGCAATCATGGAAGCAATCATGGAACCCTACTGAAGGAGGGTTCAATCCAGCCATTCACAGTTCTCTTACAAAGGATCGTTGGTTGACTTCTCAAAGATAAATTAAATCCTCTGAGTAGGTTTGAGCCTTGATCTAGTTGAAGAGATATTCGTGAAGATTATAATCTCCTCCCTTTAGATATCTAATATCACATTTGACCTTGAAGCCACCTGCCAAACTTCCAGCCAACTCTTGTGGCACCCAAAATCTCTGGTCCCGTAGTTTTCAGCAGTAAAGCTTACTCACCACCAACAGGTGTCCAGAAGTGCTTCTATTGTGGCAGAGATGGACAGCTCATATTAAAGCCTTTCCTGCAGCTCCAATTGCTTTTGTTGCTGCTGCTCTGCTTTTAGTGGAATATTGAAACACCACTGGAGCCAGGCATGGGAAGAGTAACCATGGCTCTATTGCACAGCATTTTCATCACTCCGGCCAAGGTTTATTTTAAACGGGAGGAATTAAATTGGGAAAACAAAAAAGTGAGTGGTGCTATTGCACAGCATTTCAAAAGCTCTGAGGCAGAGTAAACCAAAGCCTTCTCCATTTCTCAAATGGTGTTTGCCTGAATACAGGAGCTGGTCTTAAAACTATGCCAATCTGTAAAGCTTTCAGCACAGAATACACCCTTACTAGATCAATACATCAGAGTTATGGAGATACCAAGGAAAAAATTGTAATTGGTTAAATGAATGCCCTTCACTGTCATAACAGAGGGAAATGAGAGCTGAAAGGAGGCTTGTTATGGTGCTCCCCCTTGAGCCAAGGTGCACTGAATGTGCTGGACTATGGGTCACTGGGGTGTCACAAAGTTGTGGATTACCAAGTACCTCTCCTATGTTTCCCTTGTTGTCAAGAAATCTGTACCTTCATAGAATTACCAATAAAAGAGTCGTAGCAGCAGATTAGGTTTAAAAATCTACCTAATGTAGCGTGAAATTTAGAGTGTATGCTCCAGCGATCAGAGCTGCAGTGTTGACCCATTATGCTCTGCAGTCACATTCTTCCATTTTCACTCTTTGAAGCCACAAAGGGAGGGGGAACAAATAACACACACACTTGCAACCATTTTCTCTTGTGTTTTTCGGTTGTTTTTTTTTGCTGAAGTAGGGTTGTAGCTCACAGTGCCTGTGAGGGTTTCCTTAGAGCTTTGCTTAACTTTGCCTAATAGAATACATCATGGTTGTTTACTGTTCTTTGTGGCAAAGCAGCCTTGGGTTTTCAGATTCAGAGAAAGAAAGCATGTTCCTAATTTTTCAGGCTCGGGGTTTAGCAAAATTAAGCTGTCATCCTATCTAAGTTAAGAACAATCAAAGCTTTAGCCTTTAGCATACAGTGAAATATATTTCACTGAGAACCAGAGAGGCAAAAGACAGTGTAATAGCTATATATGTTGTGTTACATGTCAGGAAGCTGCAGCCGTGATAAAAAAGGTATATATGAGATATTCTGCCCTGCCTTAGCAATTAAGCTGTAGTATTAAATGGGAATTGAAAGAATTTACCTCTTTCTTCCCCTTCTCTGCTTTGATAAGGAATAAATAACACATAATCAGTAGTCAGAAAAGTTCAGAGTGTTGACACATGTGAACTCCATTTTTAATCTTGGATCAGATATGCCTAGTGGTTTTAGCAGTTAGTTTAACTTTGCATTTCTGGGTCAAGACTGAGTTGTCATTCCACGGATACCTGCAGCAGTTCTCAGCTGTAGTAATATTAGGTGAACAAGAAAAGAGATGAATTTATGTCCATATTACAAATTGCTATATACACCGTCCTATTTGAAAAATCTGAATTTTCTTCCTATTCTGATTCACTGAGATTTGTATGCTGTAATATGATGGATCCTGAATTGTGGCAAAATAAGATTCCTAAATTCCATTCTGACAGATCTTGTCAAAGAGTTTAGTGAGCATTCTGTCCTACTGTGTCAAGTTGTGCTGGAAGTCCCCAGTGTGCAAATTGGACACTGGTTCCCCCATAGCACCTGTAGAAATTGAATTTCCATCACAACTTTGATAAGAAAAGACCAAAGATATGCAAATATGACTAAAGAAATTTCACTTTTGTGATGAAAGAAAGAATTCAGAAGTTGTCTTCAGCCTTTGTCTGACAGACTGGTATTTTCCTTTTCTTTGGTTATATATTCTAAAGAAAATAAAAACCTTCTGTTCTGTACTTTTTGCAAAACTGCAGACTGCAAGCACACATCTCACAAAATTCTAATTCCTACACAGAGATAGCTTGAAAAATAAGTATATTCCTTTCATATTACTGTTGAGCACTGCAGATTGTGTTGAGACCCATCGTGTATTGAAGTCTTCACAAAAGACCAAAGGGTTCTAGTTGTTTAATGATTTTATTCCCTATCACAGAAATTCTAGAGAATGCTGCAGAACAAGAGGGTTACTAGTATTTGACTGTTTATACCACATAGTCTGACAAAACAAAAGAAATGCCCCTGTTAAACTTTCCAGGGGATTTTAAGAAACCCAGAACTATGTATATATACATTTCAGCCTCTACTGAACTATTACATTTCTTACATTTGGTAGCGCTCTCTCAGCATGAAACTATTTTCCATCATATATTTAACTGTGAGAATACCATCAGACAACAGGGATCTCATTCCCAGATTCCACTGCCATCTGTGAAACAGCTCCAGGGGTACAGAGCTGTAACCACAACCAGAATCTGCCCTTGTCTCCTGAAGTGAGGACAGTACTCAAATATACCTGCATGACAGCACCTGGGTGCAGACTTTGTGATATTGAGATGGGAAGACTTAGAGGAACCATAATTCTTCCCATTGAACCCTCTGCTATGACACGAATATTTTGGATCAAAGTTGCTAAAATGACCACTCAGCTGGGCAGCCCTTCTTTTCACACCATAGTGGTTGTGAGCCACTAATGGATATTATAGCACTTGCAGTGTCTAATGTTTTTCTTTACTGCCCCTTCAAGTTATTAGAAGGACAATCTTGGCTGTCAGTGCAAAGAGATTTCCAGCCCTTCTTACCCAGTAAGAGAAGATAGAAAACAAAAGGCAAAAAAGAAAAAAACAAACAAACAACAAAAAACCCAACTTATCGGGTTTTGAATCTTGTGATTTTTAAGACAATTGGATGATTCTGTGGAGCCTGGTTCATGATTCTTCAGTGCTTGGGTGTGTGTTTTCTTATTAAACACTGTCAGTAAAATCACACAATAGAAGCTGGTTGCAACTCAGTTGGGAAACCGCATTTCCCCTGTGCAGCAAGCTCAGGGCACTGTGGGGCCTGGTATATAAGCCAAAAGATTTCTGCATTACAGCATCAGGTTATCATAACCTATCTCCCCCTCCTTCCTACCCCCAGAACTCATCTATATGCTAATTTAACATGACTAATGCCGCCCCACAATATAATGGCTCTAATGTTTTCAGGGGAGGAAAGAGAGTGGAAAGGAGCTGATGGTCCTGTTTGATTAGCGAAGTGTCTTCTGACAAAAATCCCAGATTTTCTGATGATGAGGTCTCATTGCATCAACACCCTGGATGCATCTGGTTCAGCATTTAACCAAGGCTGCAGTTAGGTTTGAGTTTACATTCCTGTGACTCAAATGTAAGCAAATGTAAAATACAATTTTCTCACCTGTTTTTGTGGAAATGACTAATCAAGTACAGCTGTTTGTTTAAAGGGAAAGGCACTGTCATTCTTATTGTCAGGGGCTAGAAATTACCCCAGCTGCATATGACAGAGCTCCCTGCTGAGTTACAGGATACCTGAGCTAGCTGGGATTTGGCTCCTGGGCCTTTCTGGCTCAGTCATACAGCCTGGGGAGCTTTTGGTTTCTCCACAAACACATGCATTGATAGTCCCTCTGCCCCTTTCCCCCTTCCTCCCTCACACTCACTGTAACACTATTAAGATATCAAATGCAGCAATTACAACAAGAAAACCCTAATTAGGCAGCAGCAGCTTCTGTAATAAAGGAATGAAGGAAATCTGAATAAAGAGCTAAGAGGAAACACAACAGAGGCTTTCAAATCACAGGCTTCTTGTTCTTAAAGGACTCCTCAATACAGATAGAGCTCCACGAGTTTCACTTCACCAGCTTTCTCTGTACTTTTCTAGGACAAAAGGAGTAATACCAACATAGAGTCCTGTGGCCATAATCAAATAATAATTGGCCTCGGAGATCACTTATGACAATCAGGGAAGTAATAAGGTTTCTGAATAATTATGAATAATTAGGCACATTTATGAATAATTACACTGTTAATAACTATCTAACACATCCAGTTTTTAAACTGTAATTCAGTCATTATTGATTGGTTAGCCATCATCTTCACTGCTGTTTCCCTAGTCATTAACATCCTGATTCAGCCAGGAGCCCTGCAAGGCTGAATTTTTTCTTTTGGCAGGTCAGAAAAGAGGAGTTTTATTGCTATAACTTCTGAATACCACAGAGCCAGATTTCACTGACCATGGGGAAGGAACATTTTTGGAAGGAAAATATCCTGTCACTTTCGAAATGTGATGTTAAGACAGTGCAAAGATACTATGACTATGCGGAGCAGGGAAAACTGTTCAACAGTGGCATGTCTGGAATTTCTGACTATGTAACTTCCTGTGTTTGGACTGCAAAATTTCTGAGGTGTGGAGCATCTTGCCTGAAATTGAGTTAGCAGAGCTAATTCAAGATGCACCCCTCAGCAGCACTGGTGGAAATAAATTATGTTTCTTCAAGACAGAAGGGTCTAGGGCATAAAATTTCTGCCTTGGGAAGGAAAAATCTGGGAAGCAAGGTCCCAGCCAGAACCTCGGGTACAAAGGAAGCCTTGCCTGCTGCTCTGCAGAGAGACACAGTAATGGCCCCAGCAATGCCAGAACCTCCATGAGCACTTCTCTGTGCTCTGCCAGCTCTCCCATGGCTCAGCTGGAGCCCAAGACAGCAGAATTGCCCAGGCTCTGGCCCTGCCTGGTAAGCACCGTTGCAAGAAGGAACCTGCTCCTGATGTTTTAGCAGACTCCGCAAACATTTGTTGTGCCTGTGTCTAAAGTTGGCCCTGGTTACATAAATTAGGTAGATAAATGAAAGCCACACTTGCTGGCAAAGCCAATAATTAAAGATAATGCTATGTATATCATACAGAACATCTCTCTTTTCAGGGACATGGTATCAGCTTTACACCAATAGCATAGAATCAAGCCAGCCTAGAAAAGTAGATAGAGCATCCTAGCCTTTAAACAAGAAGCTGTTCCTGCTCCTCTACCTCTTATTTACACAGCACATTTCACCCTGAAGAGCTGGGTCTGACATGGCGGAAGTGTGAGTCAGGGTCTTGTATGATTTCAGTACATTGGACACATGCTACTTGTTTTTGGAAAAGCATTCAGGAGAGTCAAAAATACAGATCAGGTGCCATGAACTGAAAGGCCCAGTTTGAAAATACAGAAATGCTGTATTAGGATGGGAATTTTGCATTAGGTAAAAACCAAAACAGACCAACATTTGTAAATTCCTTCTATTTCTAGGACATGAGTAGCATTCTGAATGGTTTTTGATTGGTTTTCTTTATTTATTTGGTGTTTACCAGTTCTGACAGGTAATCCAAGATAGCAAATTTCATGGTGAACATAAAGATAAGTGCTTAAATCACTCCAAGTATTCCTTTATAAAGTATTGACGAAAATAGCCATAGATAAGTATTCTGCCTCTATGATTTTACATTTCTCTCCATTCCCCTGGAAAGAACATTGATTCATTTCCCCTTTGGAGGAATTTACTTTCCGCCTTTTTCTCCATAAATGTTTATAAAACATTTTTGTGCCACTGTGCACTGTTTTTATACTTCAGATCAGAAAAAAAAATTTAAAAACACTTGCTAAGGTTTTGGCTCAAACTATGTTTCAGACTCTGCAAGGGTCAAAACAGCTGTGATAAACTCTGCTATCTCTTTCATAATCTTCAAGCATTGTCTTTCTAATCTCCTCCTGAAGGCCCTGAAAGGAGAAGAAAATAGACCAAACCACTTAGCAGGAAAAGTGAGTGAGTGAATGTTAAATGTTTGTTAGCCTGGAAGTGACCATTTCTGAAAAGCTGAAAAAGGTGCCAACACATAATTCTGAGAGGGAGCTGTGAAAGACTTGCTCTTCGACTTTGGTTTTGATGTGCTAAGATATGGCATGAAAAATGGCTAAGAAAAACTGCACGCTTTGCACTTTCAGGTAGCAAAAATGACAAATCTCTATCAAAGATCCAGAAAAGTCCATTATTTTCTTTTCATACACTGCCTCTTTAAACAGTAGAACTTATTGCTATCGAATGTTGTGGAGACAAAAAGATTGGAGAAGTCCATGGGGACTCTAGTGACCATATATGACCTCTAGCTCACATACTTTAAACTGGACTAGATTATAAGTATCCCAGTTTATATACAGGCCCTTAAAAAAAAAGGCAAGTCAAGAACCTTTCATTTTCTCTAGAGGTCTAGTTTTTAACCCCTTTCTCAGTACCAGTAGTTCATATTCCATTTCTTTCCCTATTGCTATGAAAAAAAGGGATTGGTAATTCCCTGGTAGGACATTTGCCTCTACCAACTGATGCAGTAGATATGTCCAAAGGCAGAATTTCCTTTTGTAATTAGAGGTAACCACTGCTGCTGTGTTTCCTATGAAGACCACATGCAATCTCTCTGAAGTGTTTCCATGATTATGTCAGATCCACCACCTAAGGGCATGGCAAAGTCCTTCATTTTTAGGGAAAGGGAGAAGGGTGAACTGAGGGGAAAATAAAGCTTTTGCTGTGACTAGCTATTTGTGTATTGCTTTAAAGTGTCAGGTAGCATTCAGAAACCCTGAGTTTTCTTTCTGGTAATTGTCATTCTGATTGAATTTTGAGCTTGAGTAAATGATCAAAGCCCTGCATGGACTTACTGAGAAAAATAAGTAGATAAATAGTTGTTCATTCCCATCTCGAATTGTTTGATTTTTTCAAAGTTTGTGTTGGTTTTGTGGTCTACATGAGAAATTTCTGTTTTAATTTGTTCAAACTCTGGCACATATTGGCAACCGCTATTTTACTGAACTCTGAAACACCACTAAAAACACTCATTTTCCTGAGCATGAACATCTCGAGGATCTGTCTCCCCAGCACTAGACTCTGCAAGGCTTTGTGTATAGTCCTTCCTTCACATCATGGAGAAACACCTCGTTGCAGCTGGTGCCTGTACCAGGGAGGCAGAGAAATGTGAGACCAATCTTCTTTCAAAGTGAAAAAATCACCTTGCACACAGCCACCTGGGGACCCCACACTCTCTCGCCTCTCCCCAGTTGTGCAGACATTGTGCCCCAGGCCATGCTAACTTCCCCCTGCCCCCACCCCAGCCCACCCTTTCATCTTCAATTTGCTCATCCCCACACCACGGATGTCATCGAAAGCAAGGGCCAATTAGCTGAATGTAGTCAGGGCATAGTGATTTGGATCCTGGTTTTTTGAAAAATATATCCAAAAGCGTACAATCAAAGTGGTTCCTGACTGCAACTATCAGAGGTGGTGAAATGCTGGCAACCTGGGGCAATGAGAGGCAGAGCAGAAAGAGGACACTTGGGTGGGACCAAGCCCTCAGGTTAGCTGTGGGACACAGACTTGAGGCCATGATAACTTCCAGTGGTTCTTTTGGTCTCCATTAAACGTTAATGTTTTCAAAGAAGTGTGAAATCCACACTCCTGATTCCTCTGTTCCCCTTCCCCCATCCATGTCCCTTCTGAATCACAAAGGGGACCTTCTTTTATTATATTTAGATAATTATTCTGCTGTCTTTCCTCCTGCTACCCGCTAAACATATGTGATTGATGAAGGGGACACATTGAGAATTTGAGATGAAAAAGTGAAGAGAGAGCAAAGCTGGGCAAATGAGCCAGTGGGTTGAAGCACTTGGGACATTAGAGGGTGTCAAGGATGGCAAATGACTTCATTGAAGTAATGATGATAAACATTTTATCCCTGTGCATATATGTGCATTATACCTAACGATCTCAAGCGTAAGTAAGTGAAGAAAGGCACTAAATAAATCATATGAACAGGCCCTAAATGGGAATCCCTAAGGAATAGGATCTGAATTGTAAATGTGTGCCTGAATTTCACACATCAAATTACAATAAGGAGATTGATATTTTAAACAGCTCTGTACTTAAAGGGTACTGTATCTAGTCCTGCGGATTTTTCTTTTGCTCAGGGTTAGGGGTTTTTTTCAGTTAAATTGTGTATTTGTGTGTACACATACACATATACATGTACACATATGTGTGTGTAAATTCATTAAATGAGGTACTTTACAGATCAGTGTGTTGCTCTGGGTTTCATCAGCCTCTCAGAGACTGGCTAAAAAGTGGTTTTTTTCTGCCTCACTGAGATTTTTGAAGACATAAATTCTCAGGGACAAACTCTCTTCTGTTACACCAAAGAAAATAGAAAAAAAAATCCCTTGCTTTAAATGAATTTACTCTGGACTTGATCTGATGGAAATGGAAATGCAATCTGACACTTACACTAACACTTATTTAAACTTTGTCCCTCCTTCCCTCAAACTGAGGAGCCAAGTTCTTAGCTGGTGTCAACTGGCAAAGCTTCTTGAGCTGTCAGCAAAGTGTGCCTGTTGGCATGAGCTGATTTGGTCCAGTAGCTTCACAAATAGAGAATGAACTTCAGTATTAATAGGAACAGGTTTTATGCAGAACAAATTACACTAGAAATGTCATCCCATTCCCTTCCAGTCTCAGACATCCTAAAACCATCAAAGTACAACTGCAGTATTATAATCACACATTAATGAATCTAATAAGGTATGGGAAAGCGTTCAGGCTGGAAGAAATGGAAATGTCTAATAAGAGGTAGCAGCACTATGTCCTCACAGGTAGCTCTGGCCCCCACTGCATTCTTCAGCGGAAATGCATGAGAAGATAACTATGAAGACTAAAAACCTGTGGGATTTCAGCTGTTCTACAGGTTTTCTCATTAAAAGAAAAGGATATTCACCTGGCTAGTAAAAGAATTCTGCCCCCAGATATCACAGCCACAGGATCTCCACATCTTTCTTCCCAGCAGCTGCAGAAAGGCTGGTGAAGGAGCAGGATCTGCATGAAAGCTGAAGGTCTCTTCCCTTCACATTCCTCACTGGCAGGCAGGAGTGCTCTCAGCACAGGTTTTGGAGATGCTGCACCTGAGTTTCCCATTCAGCATTTTCAGAGCAGAAAGAAACAATGAATAAACCTTTTACGTATCAACTCTTCTGGCTTTTTCCCCAGAGGATTGCCAGCCCTGCACAGAGTTTCTTTCCAGGTCTTAATCTTGCCTGGGAAATTACCAACTGCATTTAGCAGCAATATGCATTGGTTCTTTGTGTTGCTGCTAAGGATGTGCACTCCCACATGCTCACCTGTATGTACATTATACCTGCATTCCTATTTAAGTATTTGTGTATTTGTGTACACAGACAAATACACACACACTTATTTTGCATTGGGGAAATATTTGTACCACATGCCACACCATAAATAAGAAATTTAACCCATCCCCTGATTAAACGTTTTCCATTATGAGGAATCTAGAAAGTGAACACATGAAATATGCATTTTTCATTTGAAATATTGAATATATTTCAAAGGGTTGCAAAATTGTAAGTAAGTTGCTAAATTAGAAGTTTCCTATCAGCACTGCAACCACTTTTATTTTACTGGGAAAACAGAATTCCTTTTTGAAATATGAAAAGACATATCCACTTATTTTTTATATTAGCAAACTATATTTTCTATAATAAAAATTTTAAAAAAAGTATTACATCCTGTAGTCCCTGAAGGAGTGCTCAATTCTTCACTAGACTTATTTGACTGTTGATTGATTTTCAGAAATATTTTGAAATAGACCTTTCTGGGGAAAAGTCACTTCCCTTTTCTTTCATTCCTAAACTGGTATGTCACATTTTTGCCTTTTTGTCACATGATTAATGTGGCTTTGAAAGATTCAAGAATCAATACACATATGCACAGATGAAAACATCTGTATTTTAAATGTGTCTTCTCATCTTAGTTTTCCAGCCAATCTGCAAAATATATTTCCTGTTGGACTTATTAGGTGTTAGTGGTGCAGGTAGTAGTAACATAGGAGGTCTTCTGATCTGACCTTGTCCTTGCCATGAAACCAAATCCTCCTTGCAGATTCAGGAATGTGGTGTATCTGGTACAATTTTCTTCTCCCTCCAGGTCTCCAAGAAGTATTTTTCTTATTAGATTTTTTGTTTGTTTGTTTGTTTAAGTGTTCCTATTTCTTCTTGCCTTGAAATATTTTTCATGACATTGAGCACATAACATAACATAACTACTGCAACACATATCTTCATGTCTTCAGCCAGCAGATAGCTTTACATTCTCAGATTCCTCTGGCTTCCTTAAATACTCAGCCTATTCAGTGTATTGCAGGATCAAACTTTCAGTGGATATCCCCTGGGAAATCAAATGAAAGATTTCTTCAAGCCAGCTAGCATCATACGTATTCAATGAATACAAAGGGGATGAGACAGAGCATAATCCAGTATTTGAGGGATTTTACTGGCATGATATTGCAAAGATCATGTTAGTCCATGCTGAGAAACACTGCAGGTTTTGTGAGGGCTAAATGTGTGTTCTCTGTCAATGTAGGAATCTGCCCTTTAAGTGGTCACACTCCTGTTTCCTAACTCAGAATCAGCAACTGACTGGCAGCAACTCAACTGCATGAGCCTGGCCTGTACTAATCCTTCAAAGTGCTGGAGTGTAGAGAAGGGGAAAGAAATATTTACTGGCAGGATTCTTTTTACTCCTCAACAGATTTAATACCACGCACTTGGAACTTTGCAGAAGCATGGAATACTAATCCCAGTCCCAGAGAAATGGATCAGTGGATGGACTATGTAATAACCTATAAAACCCATTTACAAATGTTACCAGCAACTTCTGTTACACCTGTGGAGTCTCTGCCATCTTTCACACTGTTATGAAAGCTCCTACATCTCTGTATGGCACTGCGTGTACTCCATGGTCTAAGCTGTAATTAGGAAATAGTTACTCCACGGTAAATGCAGAATTTGAATGTAGGAGCAGCAATCCACCCCAGGAGAAAGAGGGGCAGAGGGGTAGGAGGAGGAAACCTGCTGAAAAGCACAGTTAAGCCCTTTGTACTGTGGAAATGAATCTGGTTTTGGTGCTGGGGGCTGAGTTTGTGTTGATGCACAGAAGTAAAACAAGAGTATTCAGACAAGTGGAACATGATCTGATAAGCCTGGAAATAACTCTGTCAGGCTATCCAGCCCGAATGACATCCCTGTCTGTGTCCTTTCAACACATTTGATTTGAGTACAAGCTTCCCAGAGGAAGGCTTTTCCTGCGCTTTCCGTCCTGCTTCACCACTTCACAAACTCCCTGATGGCCGAAGCAGTGCAGGCTAATGTGAGAGGAGAGCTATGTACTTTTCTAGAAGGGACAATAATTCTTCTGTGGGTTTTTTTTCTTTTTCAGCTTGCAACCTGACTGTCCTTTCAATATGTGCTAGCCAATCCTTTTACTTACTCTGCCAGCTTCAAACAGAAATGAAGTTGTACCTTTCATTTATGAGATGCTTGAACTCTGTGTGTACACAAATAGATAAAATTAGAATTAGGTCTGTTCAGGTTTTGTGTGGGAGATGCAACAATTTTTATAGACTTCCCAGAGCACAATTTCATAAAGGTTGATATTCACTGAATGAAACTTTTGCAAAATGTATCTCCTTATAACACAAATAAAATGCAACAAGATTTGTGCCTGAAATTCATAGACATGAATAATGTTCACACAATACCAAATTTCACTAAACTTAATATAAAGATATATATTTGAACTATAGTCTTCAATTTGCACGATTTATGCCCTAGTAGTTACATGACTGCATTTATCAGAAAGGGGCTGTTCTTCTGGGAGGTAATTCTACTAAAGCTTGTGATCATTTGGCTCTTGATCAGTGAAATGAACTCAATCTTATTTTCTGTGTCTGTCTCTTCATATGTTTTCCACTCTTATATGCTTTAGCTCTGGCAAGAAGAATACATATTTCAAATGAGGATATGAATCATCTGCCCATGAATAGCCAAAAAAATGCAGGTTCTGCACCTAGCATCATCTTTAATATTTCTCCTAGGCATGATAGTTGTCCTATCCACAACATGCATGGATTTTACAAATCAGAAATATTTTATATGTGGAGAAGTAAATACACACCACTCTTGTTAATTACAAATGTCTAAGTGCTTACTTGTGAGCAATCAGGCACTTCATAGGTGGGTGGGAGAACAGCAGTCTTTGGGAAATCTTCAGAGTCACACTGACACCTCCAAAGCTGTCATCGTGTACCCATTACCACTGATTGAATGGTGGTGCCTTTGGGAGAGGAATTTTGACTCAAGTCAGAAAATTGGCAAGGCTCAGGAAAACCTGGATCAGGATATAAACGTTGAACGCGTTGACTCTCTTGGGCTATGGCAAACAATGAAGGTCATCACACAGTCGCATTAATGTGGTCACTTATCCCTGAAAGAATCCTTATTGACTGCTGTGATATCATTTGCATTAATCAATTAATAAATAGTGCTTTCATCTTAATAAGAAAGAACAGAATAATCTCGACTAGATTAGGAATGTTAGATATAGAAAATCTAGATATAGAAAATAGAAATAGCCAGATAACCATCTTAAGGAGATAAAACAGGACAAAACTCTTCATACTTTTCCCAAAAACAATATTTTGGTTTAAAAAAACCCAAGAAAATTAAAGGGAAAGAATCACGAAAAGCACTTTTTTTTCATGACTTATGCCTCTTCTGCCACTGTGAGCACATTAATTTCTTCATAATCCCTAGCACTGCAGAAGAAAGAAGGCCTTCAGGTGAAAGGTTACCTACATTTATAATGTCAGGCACTGAAGCTGGTGAGGTAAAAGGTAAATGGTAATTTTATCATTAGCGTGCCTGACCCCTTGCCCTGGCCATATCTCACAGGAGACATTAGGAACGGCTCACCTGTCAAGATGCAAACACTTAAAGGTCAATGCGCACAGAAATCTTCAAGAGCTTACAACTGAATTGCTGACACCTTTTATTATCACCGCTTAAATAAATGATTCAAGTGGCAAGACAATGCTGAGACTGGTTTAATGTCAAGATTTACAGGAGGAGCTCTTGGAGCACTATTTTCCAAAGTCTGACTACATAGATATGATTTTTTAATTCTAGAACTGCATGAACGAGGAGGGGGACTTCACACCACTTAAAGGAGTTTTAACATGTATCCCACTTTTGCAAAACTTTCTAGCACTGCACCAGGACAAAGTTTTATTTCCATTGGAGCAATGAATGCAGATTCCTGGATCCACTATCATCCTAGTGTATGATGTTGGAAAACTCATTTGACTTCTGAGCATGAGAAGTTATGACATGTGGGAGGATATCTTGCAACCGAATGGCAAATTACTGGGACACCATCTACACTCCATTATTATTTAATGAAGTAACTAGGTAAAGATCCTTGCCTATTTTTCCAAATTGTTTCCACATTAAAAAGCTCTGAAATGTGGACACATCAGCATCAGGGTTTGAAAGAGCACCAAGGTTTACCCATGCATGCAATCAACAACTGTGCTTCTAAGGGGTGAATGTAATTTACTCCTGACCCTGTATCCCGCACCTCCCATTGTTAATAAAAGCATTTACTGGTTCCAGTCAGGTTCACAGGGCCCTGAGTGGTTTGAGATTTGTGTACATGTTAAAGCTACCTTACATAAAGTTTCACCAGTACAGGATACCCTGAGCATTCACATCTACAAAGTAGCAATATTTTGTGTTTGACACTATAAACACAGAAATTGATTATCGGTGTGTGATGCAAGCCCTCTGCATCTGTATCTCTTTTGTTCTTCTGGCACAATGGTCATGTTCTCATTAATCTGCCTTGTCTCCATTTACTCCATCTCTCCTCAGAAATAATATATTCACTTCCTTTGACTTAGTGATATTCAAATTTTCTTCTCCAGGTAATGTTCCACTTACTTTTGCCATGTATTTCATTAATCTCCTTCCTAAAACAGTTGCATAACCCTGAAGCTGTCAGATGAAAAGCTTCATTTCTGCTTCCCACCTGTCACCTGTATCACTACCACACTGTGGTGCTTGCACTTTTCTCCTGTGTTATTTTGTTCCTGCCATCTTCCTCCTGCGCTGCATAAAGAGGTAATGCAGTAATAATAGCAGTTTAAATTACAGAAAAAATATATGTGTGTACCCAAAGAATGCATATTTCAAGAAACTGATCAAAACCAAGGACTTTTATAAAAAAAGATCTGTCATAGAAGCTTCAGTCATCCAAGTGCTTTGCTAGGAACAATAGCAGGTTTGCCACACATTTTTGGCTGTTTACACCACAGCAATATTTACAGATAAATAAAGCATTGCTACAAGATGATGCACCTACTGAGTGTAAAACTCAGGACAGGCTTCTGTTTTCACAAATCTCTTTGTTTTTTCCCTGTGATATCCTACATAAGTCATCTGGTCATAAGTGTCATTTCTTGGCTTCATCATGTAATGTAATTCTATGTAGAAACATATCAGTAAAATGTTATTGCAAATCTGTAATCTTACTTTGGCTTTCACACTTATAAAATGAAAAAGAATGTTGCACCTCCAGAGGGCTGCTAAGTATACATCTGAAATGCAGTTTAAGAAAGCATTTTTATATTATTTATTGCTAATGCCTCTTTATTAATAATTATAATTTATTATTATCATTCTTACTAATTGTGAAGGTCAAGGACACCAGGGATTACTACTTACTTAACTTCTAATGAATGTAAGATTTCATTTTTCTTTGTCACCCTCTGTTGAAATGGCTTATTGTCTGAAGGTAGATCTTTTGGGAGAGAAGGAAAATAACCATCTATCAAAGGTTTTGAAATTGTGAAGTCCTCAACAGATATGAGAATAGACTCCAAATCACTTGACATGTTAGGAAGGTTCATCTAAGGCTCAAATGATGTCGAACTTTGACTGGCAACACTGGACATCAGGTGCTTCAGATAATTTAAATGCTTCTGTTTCCCAATAATTCAGCATGCTTAGTTAGCATTCCATCTAAGATATTTTCCCTCATTGCTAGCACAGCAATTGCACAGCAGATAGATTGCACAGCAGATCTATCAGTGGAAGATAAAAAGCAATCAAAGCCCTGGTATATTTAGTGCTTTAGCATGTAATATTATTAGAGCTCTGCCTGGCCAGGTCTCTAAAACGTCACTGACTTGGGGCACCCTCTCCACAGGAGCATCTGGCTGCATAGGCAGAGCTTTAGCAGACACCCACATGCCAGGAGTATTAGGGAATTCACTGGAGCAGAGCTGAACTGAGCCACAGATTTAACTATGACTAACTTTCCGCAGCAAGTTATCTCAGGGGGACTTAAACCTAGCCTGATGCTTAAGCACTTAGATGACTCGAGGATGTAATAATGAAGTGCTGGAATTACAGTTGCCATTTCATAAAATGAATTGTATAAAATATATACTTTTGTACTCATCTACAGCTTTCTACTTGCAGAGCTGCTTTCATGGAGTTTAAAAACATAACAAAACTGCACAAACTGCAATCTTTCTTGCTTTGCACTGGTCTTGTGCATCAAAACCTTCTGTACAATCTCAATTTTGACAATACATGATTAAGATATCATAAAACAGTTTATAACCATTATAAAAATATATTTACTTTTTTATCCAGCCACCTGATGAACACACTAGGTAGTAATAAAATTAATTTTATTACATGTCTCTCAGGACACAAAAGAAATAAAACACTTTCTTTTTTATGCCAATGTTATACAACCATGCTTCAGCAAAACATCTGTTCTGCCTCACCTTTTTATGTTTCTTGGTTGTTTCTCTTGTTTGCTTTGAAATACTTCTTTTCCACACCACCACAAGCACTCAAAGAGTAATCAACAGGCGAAATTATCTTAGGAAACACTCAGAAAAGCTCAAAGAGATAGAGGCTTCCTTCTTTGCTTATCATGCAAAGTTATTTCTTCTTGGATCACAGTGATCCCTATTTGAATTCTGACTGAGAGTGTGTGCAGAGCACACCACTGTCTCTGACACCAACTGCTTATTTGCACATGTGGAAATAGACTCCCCTCAACACAGAAAGTAAGCATTGTGTTGCAGCTCTCAAATAATGATGAGAGGTTCTCAATTTTTAATGCAGTACTGCTGATGGAAACCAGCTACTAACAGCTGGAATGCGACAAAACATACCCAACTCAGCACCTTTTCCCAGCTCAGCAGAGAAGGATAACTGATGCACTTGCACCTTTCCACAAAGATGGAGGATGCTGCTCTGACCACTTCCAAGAATGGAAGAAGGCAGAGATGCCTAGAGGCATGCTTACTTTTATATCTGTCGATATATGCAGCCATAAACTCCAACATGGTGTAAAACATCTCATTCTGAATCCACAAGAAAGTGAAATCGAGAAAAGACCTGGGCTGGATATTCTTGGCGTGAGAAGCTGATATTCTATTACAGGATCAGACCCTCCTTCCTTTCTGTTCATCCACACAGACTAATACCAAGTGTTTACAGATCTCAGGTAGTTTGGTGTGGAAGTATCTGATGTTTACATTTCCTTAATGGAAGTGCCAAAACCACAATGCATGAGAACACATTATTTGGTCACAGCACTTCAGGATAATGCTTGCTTTTAAATATGGTTACAAGGCTTTCAGGTAGCTCTTTCCTCCATGCTTCTGCCCCCCTACAACACACATTCTTGTGCACATTTGTGTAATCAGACCTCACTGCAGCAGAGGAACAAACAGTCAGATCAATGTAATTATAATTCTTCCTAATCCACACCAATTTTTCTTTGTTGTTTTGTTTCTTAATAACCTCCAATTGCAAAATATGTAGGAAGCCACGCATAAATTCAGGTTATAGTGTCATCCCCTAAGAGACAAACACAGGCAGCAGCATTTTTATGTGAAGAGGGAAAAAAGAATATCCAATTTTCCACTACAAAACAGGTGCACTCAGATTTTCAAAGTACATCACACTTGTCTCTCTTGTTTATTTAATCCTAATTTATCGGATCAAGACAAAGAATTGTACAGTTTGGTTTTCTGGCATGTTCATGTCCACAGAAAAAAAGAAGGTCATTGCATTTGGGTACTAATCTACCAGTGCAGTAAGCCGTGATTAAAATGTCTTCGTAATGTTCTCAGAAAAGCATTACAACTGCTTGAATCTATATTCATCCATGGCCAGAGAAGAGGGGATGCTCGTCTGGTTTGGTTACATACATATAAACTTATTCCCCAATCAGTCAGATAGAGATGCAGCCCTGTATTTCAGCAAGAGAAATAAAAAGATTGCCTGGGGTCAGGATAAAAGCAAGGTACTCAGGGCCATGAAACAGTTTTCACTGTTGTCACTGCACTTCAGAGGACCCAATAGAGCTCCCACTAGGGATCACAAGTGATCTCAGCTCTCCTTATAAGTTTCTTATGCCTCTAAATTTATTTTAATGTCCACTAAGAAGGTGAAGGGTTAAATAAGGAGGACAACCGGCGGAGTGGGGGGGATGTGTGTTTTGTCTTTGTGCTGTGTTCTAATTCTGTCAAGGAGTCTGAGCTTTGGACAGATAAGCAAGGAGAGATGTAGTCCTTAGAATAAAGTGAAATGAAGGTGCAGTGCAAAAAAAAAGGATATCTCTGTTCAACTTCTGAGTGAAGTTCTGTGTGCCTGAGCTACGCTTCCCCTGCTGCCACTGCTGCGGCTTCTCCTCTTCTTTTTTCATAATCGTCCCCGCTATGAGTCTTTGTTCACAAAGGTGGAAAACACGGAGGGCTCTAATGATGCATTATCACAGGTCAGGGAATGAAGAACATAAATCTCCCTGGCATTTGCCTCTACACAATACCTCTAAAAGGACAGCAGCATTCCTTAAAGATGTAGCTTTTCCCCAGTCAGATGACTCAACAAGGCAATGTACCTGTGGGCTTTTGCCAGGATAATCACCTTTTCCTCTCACTGCTCCTTGGACAGTTACGACCTTGTCTGCTTTTCTTTAGTCTGCTGTGTTTTCTGTAATGAAGACTAGAATACAATTGTACATCTGAGACTAATAGCTTTAAAACCTAAATTATTTCTCTCACAATTACAGACAGATTGTCATAAACATACAAGCAGTGAAGTACAGAGAGATGCTTTCACTGTAAAAGCCATTTTGAAAGCAAAACTTCAGTCTAATTTAAAGACGCTATTGTTGTTATAGTTGGAGACTGATGGAACTGTCTTTGAAGACCATGTCAGTACTGCAATTGGCTTAGTTTAAATCAACAGAAACCTGGACTGTACAGAGAAGTGAGAGTAAGACTATGTACAAAATGTCAGTAATTAATGGCAGTTGTGTTATCATCATGACAGTATGACGGCAGTTCAGTGAAGCAATTATTAATTTTTCATAATACAACTGAAAGCAGAGACTTCCAAAGAAATAACAAGGTTTACTACATATTACACAATTACCAAGGAAAGAGTAAAATAGAATAGAAAATTCTGTCATATACTCTGAGAAGAATCTACATTTTAAACCACAGATCATTGTACAAGTTCTCTGCAATTGTAAATGGAATAACATCACCACTGTAGTTAATGCACTATTTTAGACCAGCTGGGTACTAGAAATTACCAATTCAATTATGATGGCTTCCTTCACATGTAGACATTACACTAGTGTTGACTCTGAAAATGGCAACATTGTCATTTTGTAGGAATCTAAATCCCAGTTCTTTGCACTCTGCACTCGAATGACCAGTTGTACATGGAAAGACAGCAGAGAATTGAGCACTTGATTAACACTTATGATGTTGCCAAAATAGAGGCACTTGTTCCACTGGCCATATGGAATCAAGTGCAATACTGGCAGTTCCTATTGGCTTTGAGTCCTCCATTGATAAACATTGAGTCCTCCATTGATAAACATTTATATTTTAATATGTAATCAAATGTTAATTTAACTGGAAGTCCACTCTCTTGTAAAGAAAAAATTCAGTGCAAGCAATGATGGCCTCCAATATGCTGCCAGCCCTGCTATTATACCCAGACTCACAAAAGACTCAGATTGTATGTTTAAGGAATACAGCTTGTACAGGGTCTTCATCCTGACAAGGGTCCTACACTTCTTATGAGAATTCTAGTAGACCATAACAAAATCATTTTCCCATTCTCCATTTCTTTGTTATGGCTTAATTAACAGTGGATATGGGTATCATTATTTCTACTGTTCTCAGAACTTTTTCAGAATGAAATCCCATTTATTTTGCATAATGCTCATCTATTTATTTCTCTCTTTCTTGATTTGTGCTTCATCCTGCTTCCTACAGAACAGTTTTGCAACTGTTAATATAAGCAATATCTTTCCTTCTATTCCAGAATAAAGGTTACACATATTTCTTTACTTGGTGTTCTCAGAACAGCATGCTTTCTCATCACGATGCTTCTAAACAAACTAGCAATCATTTTCCATTAATTTCAACTTTTACTTATGATTTTAAGACAAATTTATCTCAATCACAAAAGCACATATGACTGTGTTCTTCTATCTACTTATTTTACATTCTCTTTTATGAATATTCAGAATGATCAAAGGTGCTTAATTAGTCCCTTGTTAAAACTCTCTGGTTGCTGGGCTTTGACTTCCTTTGCATTGGACTCAGAGGATTGTCTTCCTTTTATTCATAAAATATTATAAAGCTACAGCATTTAGTTACTTTCAAAGTAGAACTGAAAGCTCTTTTTCAATATGTTGTTCCTTGAGTCTGTAGACTCAACATGCTGATTGTACTCCCGTTTTCATAAAGAGTCATGAGATACTTGGTGTGAAAAATAATAATGCCCATATTGAACTGGCATTGCACAGTGCATGTCTCTCCCAGCAGAGTAGTGGGCTTTGCTAACTATTCTTTCATGACAACCATATCTTACTTCTAATGAACACAGCAAGAGGTCAACTGAGAGGATGAGCCTTAGCACAATGAATTTAAAGTATATTAACACTTGAGTTAATCATCAGCAAGCGTTGGTGAATCTGAAAACAGATCCAAATCAAATGCAAGGAATTTTTATTCACCCTTATAGGTGGTAGCACAACTGACTCCACAGAGAAGAGTAAGATCTGTGGAGAAAAGCCCAGTGATGGACACCAAATTGATATAAATCTGCTGAGAATTAGGAGTGAGAAGAAGATTAGAGAAGAGGGTTATAGAAAGCACAAAAAAGTGTTGTTTTGTGCACAAAATTAGATTACCTGCTGTTTCTGGATAATTTAGGTTAATATTTTTCCTAATGAAGACTTAGAAGTTTTTCACAATCAAAGAATCTCAAGGATTTGATCAATTAAACAAAACCAAAAACTATTTACCCAATAATAAACAAGTTGTCAGATAAGAAATAAGAAAGGAAAATTTTCTTCATCTTTGGTAGCATTGTAAAACTGTAGTTGCTGAATCTAAACTATCATATTCAGCTGTACCAGCTGAGAAGAACATGAAGAACATTTCATTGCCTGGATTCCTTTTATCCTTGTCATCACGTTTTATAAAAAAGATGGCACAACCAACCTTCCACCCATAATACAGAAGTGCTGATCATACAAGTGTTTTCTGTGATTCTAGATATGGCCCCTTTGTTTTTAAGGGTTGCTTCTCAAGGAATTCTGAACAAGTGTCCCTGCTATGCTCCCTCCTAGTTTCTTTTATGTATCTTCTCACTGACACAGCATGAGACACAAAAAAAAAAAAAAAGTTCTAGATTTAAGATAAACATATCTTAGCAAAACGCAAAACATTAGTATATTCTCATTCTGTATCCAAAACACAGCATTGAACCAGGGTCGTGGTTTCACAGACAGGAAGTAGCTTTTTTGGGATATGCTGTGGTTACCAATAGGTGCTCAGATTTTAATATTGGCACCTGACGTAGCCACTGAGGTTCGGACACGCCTCCGAGAACACACAGGGGTTAAAAAGCAGAGCTGCTGCCCTGGGAAAGCTCTCTGGGACTTGGAGGGAAAGAGGTGGGATCTTCCTACCCCGTCCAGCTGCTGCTGCTGGGCAGGGCAGGGGCAGCCATGTGGTAGGCCTGGGCCTGGACAGAGATGGGGGTGAGGAGGCCCTTGAGGGTGGAGGAGCACCAAGAGACATCAGGCAGCCACCCCCCCAGGAGAGAGAGAAAGGGAGACCCGGCGACAGAATGTGACAGCAGCCGGCCCAGGAGGAGAAGGGGGGAGTGCGGCAAGAAGGTGCCCAGCAGGGCAGCGTGGGAGTTCTGGAGCTCTGGGACAGGCAGAGACTGAAATTTTTAACCCTTTTCTTTCATGATTGAAACCTTGCAAATGCTGATCCTCCTGGAGCTGAATGAGAAGAGACATAAGAGATAAGAAGGAATGGGCCATGAGGGAAGTGCAGAAGACTCTTGTCTGGGGGAAGAGATGATGGAGTGGCCTTTTGGCTGGACTCTTCTTGCGTGGCCATAGACGGAACCAATTTTTTTTTCCTGTGACCCAGAGACTACATTTAGGGGGAGGCAGTGCCTCAGAACCAGGAGGGTTCATTGTGGGTAACCCTCGACCCCAGGGGGTGAAAAATTTGCGGGGGACAGATGTCCCAAAGGAGAGACTGTGCCTTTCTGGAGTGAGACAAGGCATCCTTGAAAGACAGCCCTGGAAGCAGCTCTGGTCCATGCACAGTGGTGAGAGCACTGGGCATGGAAAGAAGATGTCACGATAGCAAAGGACTTTCCGGGCGGTGCTGAGTGACATGGAAACACGCGAGTTCAACAGTGTTTCCAGGGGAAGCCTATGGTACAAGAAGGACTCCTCTCCTCTTCATGAACTGAAGATTGAGTATTCTAAAGGGTGGTGCTGGACTGAGAGTTGGTGATTTGGGGGAATGTATTGCATTGGGAAATTTGGTGGGGGGGAGGAGGAAAATGCTTTTGTAAGGTTTTCATTTTCCTTTTTTTTTCTTTTTCCTTTTCTTGTAGTTTAGTTAATAAAGTTTTCTTTATTTCTAAGTAGGAGCCTGCTTTGCTTATTCCTGGTCACATCTCACAGCAGACACCAGGGAAAGTGTATTCTCATGGGGGCACTGGCTCTGTGCCAGGGTCAAACCATGACAACCAACCACTGAAAAGAAGTTAACTTTATCCCAGCTTAAGAGGGGACATACCCTTCAGCCCCCTTACCAGCATGGCAGTTCAAGAAGCAGAAAAGGCCTTGATTCTGCAAACACTGCTGAGCAATAAGAAAAACATCCCTCTATTATCAATACCATTTTCAACACAAATCCAAAACACAGTCCCATGCTAGTCACTAAAGAAAGTTAACCTCACCCCAGCCAAAACTAGCACACCGAGCAACAAGTTCTGAATTGCTTTCTGTGATATGAAAGGAACAAAATTCAGGCACCAAAGCCTGCTAGTTATCATAATAGTACTGAGGGGCATTTTTTCAAATAGTTAAACTTTACATCCACATTTCAGGATTATGTGCAGTGTCATTATCAAGAAAAACCTGCATTTTTAGAAAGCTAGAGACAATGGGGTTTGGTTAAAAACAAAACAAAACCATGAAAGCCTTATCACATCAGCAGCATGAATTATGTGGGAAAATAACGCATGTAATGACAATTGACACTTCCCTAGCTCTTGTAATAATAAAGTATATTCTCAAGTCAATCTTTTTTATGTAACAGGAATGGTGTTTAATTCATCTACGTCTTAAGTGTGTGCCCAACACCAAGTGTGAAATTTATAGAGCCCCTCACCTTTTCAAGTACCTTTGTAAAGTCAGGACGTGCTTACAAAAGCTTATCTGTTTAAGCAAAATGAGGAAAGGCTTGACAATGGTTTTGGAAGTTATCCTGCCATTCCCACAATCAAATCTCGCCCAAATATTTCACCCATTTAGCATCCATTCTTTTGCATTAATTTGCTTATAGGCCTGATGTTTATGTCAACCCCTCAGGATTATTGAGGTGTAGGTAAGAGTAGATAGAATGAAAGTATGCTGTAGCTGTATGGTAGGAGATTGAAGACAAGATTTTTCCCTTCTTATTTGCTAACATTTGTTGCCATTGTTTCATTAACAAAATATACAGTCATAAACACTACACCCCCTCTTCAGACAAAGAGTCATCCCTGGTATCCAGCACAAAACTTTCAGTTCCTCTCTGACTCGCAATACTTATCCCCACAAAATGTATCTGTATGTCTGTCATGCCTGGCTATGTAAACAGGGCAACTTCAGCATGCAGCTTTCAAAGGTAAATTCTTTCAGCTGGAACTGTACTGCTTCACAAGTAATTGTGCTGTATATTAAATGAAGTCCTGAAAGAGAATAGCTCAGCTTTTATATAAGCATATGTGATGAATGACCAGCAGAATCAGCTGAGTCAGTAATCAATGGTTGACTACAAAATACATATGTCTGGGAATCCAATAAATTGGTTTGTTTTCAGAAATCTCGTCTTATGTTGAATGTGGTGTTTATCAGCATTAATCTTCAATAGTGGCTGCCAGTGGGGCTGTAAGTTTTTCATTTGAGTGAGCTCCTTGATTGATGTTGTTCATAGAAACTTCTATTCTCAAAGCAATATCTACATGGAAAAAACACTTTGCCATGATTAAGGAAATTATTGATGTTTTCATTTTTAGACAGTAACATCTCATCTAGGATTCACCAATAGCAGCAGATTCAGCAGCTTCAAGTTTTAGATATTTGTAGTAGCATAATGGATTCAAAGCATGAGGTGAGACTTCAGGCAAAACTTGCAGCACAGAGAAGCAGGAGATTTGGATAATAGCAGCACAACTTCATGCCTTCACAGTTCTGTTTAAAGTCAATCCCTTGACATTGCTGGTATGATAGCCAAGCTGAGGCACAGAGGAACACTGTTAGCACCCAGGGAAACATTCAGGTAAAGAAAGAGTAACCACTGATCTGCTCACTCTGCCCATCTCCACTGCCCCATCCATGATCTCACCTCAAAACTAGAAAGTGTGGAGGAAACCTCCTTGGAGCATTTTACTTCTTACAATAGGGACATTCTCCATATGCCAGAAAATAAGTTTTAATGTCTCACTCATCTGAAGAAAACAAAGTAAAAGAGATCATTCTTATGTTTTTCTCTATATCCACTTTAGTATCATAAACCCCCCCACTACTTACATATCTAGGCAGCTTTTGATTTTCCTTTAAAATATTTTAGGGGTTTTTTTCTTACAAATCTGCTTTAGTCTTGCATCTTCTTTAATCTGTATTTTCATCATCCACTTCACAATATACATACATTACTGAAGGAAGTCTGTTGTTGGTTTTAAGGGATATTTGTTTGAGTGCTTGTTGATTTTTCATTGCATGTTAAAAGGAGGAAGACTGGAAAGATTTTTGTAATTTAAATATACTCACAGTTTGGACTGAAGTATACGATCTGACTGGCCTGGTCAAAAATTAAGATCCATAGGAAATTTAAAATAGCATCAATTGCATATTCCTCCCTTTCAGTTAGATAGTACACCTCTGAGTTACATATTTTAGCTTCCCAAGGGTTAATTATTTCAGCTTGGTAGTCTAATTCTAAATATCAGCTGTAGGTTTAAACCCTGGAGTGTGAATCTGAGAAATTGTCTTCTGCTAATCCAACTCCCCAGAGGCATTTTAGGTGATTACAGTCATTCTAGCTGTAATTTATATAATTATAGAAAATTTGATTTTTCTTGGTTGTCTTTTTTTTCCCATTTGTCTCCTGTTGCCTGGCCTGAAATAGAAGGTAGAGATTTCATTTATGCTGCTAGATATGTAAGTATATGTATTTTTCCCAAGCTGCTGTATTGATCATGGGATGTTGTGTAGATGTTTTACCAAGTGACAGCTTTAGAACAATACATGTGTTCAGGTGTACATGAAAGTCAAGATGGGGAAATAAAACAGCAAGACATGCATGATCACCCCTGCAAAAGTGTGGCAAATTGCAGGATACCACCGTGTGGAAGCTACAGCCAGTGGTATACTTTGCAATTAACCAGTCCTGTGGATAACACAGGAACTTGGGGATGGTTTAACAGAGAACTACCAATGCAACATGCAATGTCTTTCCTCTCCAGGGAAAAGAAGCATTGATGGGAGGGGCTGGATAGCACATGGAGGCCGAAGAACATTTCATGAAGGAAGGAAGAAAACTTGGGTCTTGCATGCCTCTGAGTTTTTCCTGTTCTCATGAAAACTTTTTTTCTGCCTATATGCAGAAGGACCTTTCTTGCTGTTATGAGTTGTCTACTCTCTAATCACAGCCCATTTTATACCATCTTTCTCTCATAATGTGCTGGGATTTCTAGGAGATATCTAATTCCATACCAAAGCTATGCCAAGCCGTAAAGAGGTTGTATTGAAAACAAAACAAACAAACAAAGCAAAACAAAACAAAGAAAAAAGAAGAGGTCTACAGAAAAAAATTCAGACACAAAATCCCTAACAAAGAACAGAAACAACCATTATGCACAATGCAAAAGATATCTGATTAATAACAGAAATTTGGCATTAATTATTTACAACCTTGTCAAAGACATATGACATCACAGCCATGAGCTCTGTTTTATTCTCCTTTGTTATGGTCCATGGAGTAGAGGGAAGGAGCATTATGGCAATGAGGGGACATGGGGAAGTCTATTTACAGTACTGTATGGCTAGACAATAATTTAATTAATGCTAAAATGTTGTAAAATACATATACTTTTAATTTACTTTAAAATGTTGGGAGAGGATGAGGACACATCTTATTTCCACTTGAAAATTTTATTCTAATAACAAGTACCAATTTTCCTTGAGAAAGGTGTAGATGCTCACAATTGGAATTCCTCTGATTTTATTTTGCTTCTCCTGAGCACCATAGAGTGACTGGACTAAAAAATATCTGAGTGCAAATCTCAGGTTGCTGGGAAGGGCTCAGAATATTCCTCTGAGTATCAAGAGGATTTTTTATGTCCTGATGAAATGCTTCCACTACTTGGGAAAGTTTTACATGCTCATTAGAGCACATTAGGGAGAGTATGAGAACAACCTGATAGCTGCTCACCAGGAAACCCTTGCAACAAACTGAATTAATTGTGATAGATAGATAGATAGATGTTGTATTGTTGTTATTACGTTCTTAAAGAGTCCATACTCTTTATGCAGGCAGGGACAATGCAGGCTACTTCGTGCATTTCTTCTCTTTCTATCAAAGCATGAATCTGTCCAAAAACCTTCTGAAGAAAAGAGATAATATTTTTGTTGTGAGCTAGGGCAGATCCTCAGAAGCAAATACATGGCAGATCTCAGATCTTTGCCCTGGGAAGGATTTCACAGCTGCAATTCTCCTTTGCACTCAGTTTCACAGCAGTGTGACACCGACCACAATGGCCCTTTGTTAGCATAACAGATAAATGAGTCCTATAGTGGTTTAGTTACTTTAAAGAATCAAAAATCAAAAAATAATGGTAATGCTTGCTTTTGATTCACAGGGTTTTTTTTTATTTATTAGAAATTAGTTAATATCATGGTGCACAAATCTTAAGCCCTTTGGATCTCCTCCTCTTCCATTCCAAGAAAGAGCAGGTGAATGACATATGATGTGTTTTTAAACCAGGAAATATTATTCCTTATCAATTTGCCTGCATTAAGGAACAGGTTATATGATATGGTCAGAACAATATTTATTTGTAGCAGTTCATGACCTCTTCATTTATATAAATACTTATGACTTGTATTTCTTGCATTCTCCATCTCTTGCTCCCCAATAGCTTTATTTTTATTACAAGCTTTTATATTTGCTATTAGTCATAAAACACTTTCAAGTAGATATTTAGGTGCTGTCACCTGGATCTGACCCTCTAAGTTCTATCTGTCCTGTTAAAAAATAGTCAGTGAGTGACTGAAAAGCAGAGGAAAAGTAATAACTGCTAAATCATCAAGTAGGTTATTGCTTTTCTTACTCATCCCTCCCCACCTCACCCCCACATACTAAAAAAAAAAAAAAATCAAGACAGGCAAGGTTTTCAAATCACATATTCCTTCAGCAATAATAAGGTGGTTGATGCTTAAAGCCTCTCGCCAACCTTAATCCCTAAATCCCTTGCATGCCATAGCAAATTGAAATTCAGTTTGGGCTGTCCAGCCTTGTAAAGACAAACCATCCCTCATCAAAGAGGTGTCTGTGTTGATAAATTGCTCCCTTCATACACATGACACTATCTCTAAAAGTGATTTGTGTACATTAGGACAGCAGAAAAAGATGAAACGAAAAACCCTTAAGAGTAAACTAAGATGAAGAATAAAAAAGATTACTTGGAGCAGTCAAGTAGCTTTTTACAGAATCAAATTTTGGGGAAAATCATTCATTGTAGTCTCTGTAAAACACAAATCCTGCATATAGGCCCAGCAGACATGACTTACCATGAATGTAAAACCCACTGTGGAATTGCTCGGATGTGTTTGCAAAGCTGTTTCTGGGATGGAGTTCAGGAGGGCAAAATACTGAGCAAATGGAATGAATTCTTCTGTTGTCTGATTGAAAGCAAACATATTACTATATTAACACGTATTTTGGTTCCTGCTGTTCTAGTGCAGCTAGGATGAAATCTTAAGATGATTGTGTTTTATCCAATGCACGATCATTTTTCTCCTAGGAAAGAAGAAGTCTGGCTGCTGCTGTTGCTGCTGTCTTCCAGTTGGAATTTGTGTGTCCTGAGTAGCTATTCTTCATTGCTTTTTGCAGTGCTCCTAATATAACATACTTTGAGGATAGTTTGCTCCTGCCCTAGATTTTCACAGCAACTACTGCTTAGGATGCAAAATGCTGCTCCTGATACTTCAAGGGTCTCTAAGTATTCCTGATGAAGAAATCAAAATAAACAAAAGCTGAGAGAAATTGAATATGCAAAGAGTAAAGGATTAAGTATTTTATCCAAACAAAATTCAATGGAATTGAAAGGTGACCATCTGATAGTGTCTGTTTTAATAGTAACACTCTGTATTGCAGTGATTAGTGGGTGAATATCTATTTTGCAGTTATTAGGGAAAAAAAGGCTTGTTGAAGAATTTACTGTGTAGCTTCTCACCCCCATATAATAGCAAAAGAATATTTTTAGTATTCTTGTCTAGAAAACCCTCTCTTGTCTCCTGCTACAAAAATCCCTCAGACTTCAGTCTCTATAATGAAGAATGGAGACAGGTTATGGTGGAACAAGTTTTGCAGTTGTGTTTTGAACCTGTATCAAGTCCTTTTCTCCCACTTCCCACAGCCTTCCAAGTAGTATTGTGGGCACTTCACAAGAATGGCCACTAGACAGAATTTGCCCACCTAAAATAGTTCCCTGAAGATGAGCAACAAGGAAAACACCAAAGAGAAATCCAAAGGAGAAAAGAGATGATCCCAAAAGTAAGCACCCTTTTAGAAATATGTGGCAAGTCTATATGCATGTCCCTGAAGGTAATCAGATCAGACATAAGAATTATGCTGATCCCTACATGGATCCTTTGTCTCTCCTTAAGGCTGATAACTCACATCTCAAAGAACCTTGACAAACAGCAGTGATTGACACTCTCCTCATTCAGACCTGATGTGCCTCAACCATTTTTCCATAATTCAATTTGGTATGCATGATCTGAGTTCTTCTACAATGTGTCGTTCAGAGAATTCATATGGCTTTGCACACCTGATTAATTATTTAACTAATCCTGGGTTTTTTCCACTTTGCAAATCAGAACTTCAAGTAAATTCCTCTATGCAAGCTGCTGCATTCAGATGCTTATTTCAAATATAATATGAGTGGAGATGTAAGACTAAACTATAATTTATATTGTCTGCTTTCTTAATTTGCTGTTGATATAAAAGCAAGGAAAAGAAAACAAAGGCAGAATGGAATGGTTGATGGGTCCAGAACAGAGTAGAAATCAGAAAGGAAGAAGGGCCAGCCTAAATGCATGGATGCTTGGATGGGTAAGATTCAAAATTGCTCATGTCGCCACAGCCTTATCACCTTTCCACTGTCTTCTGTATGTACATATATATGTATATGTGCATATATTAATATCCGTAAATAATTAAATTACGTAGTTCAGATATTTAATTTATGCCATGCCCCTGAAAATGTTTCTTCTAGTATTAGAACTTTTGCCAACAAAGAGTTTTCATACCTACATCTTCTTTCACCCCTGTTGTCTGTGGAATCCAGAAAATTAGTATATTTTCTGTCATTTCTATACTCTTTTTAATTTTTTATATGTGGTTTCAAGTTTAATTTTGATATTCAGATTAGTTCAGTCCTCCCACAGGATTTCTAATGGAACTTCAGAATATCAATTAGTTAAAATGTTGTCCCTATTGATAGGGACAACATTCTTTTGTGTCATGCATTAGCAGCAGTCACTTTACAGTACCATAGAGAGATTTGTTAGACCGGATCCTCCGCACAGACTTGATTTGACCTGTGAGGGTCTGTAGCCTGAAGATCTTGTAATTTAAATAATCAAGGAAAATGGAAGGTGGGAGAGCAGCGTGGGAAGTGTCCCAGCTTACAAAGACAGGTAGAGGAGCAGAGTGGGCAGACTGCTGGATTCACAGCGCAGCAAGATTAAGTACAGGTGCCTCACTCCTGACTGCTCCTTTCAGGCAGCAAACAGACAGGAAGCCCAGAGAAGCCAGGTCAGCCTGGCTGAGATCTGAATCTCTGCTACAAGTGCTTTCCCATGGACTAACAGGGAGCCAAAGGCAACTGTGCTCCCAGGCACAGAGGTTTCCTTGACGGTCTGTAATCCTTTAAATCTACACGATTGGTGAAAGATGCTCGTGGCTCCAAGGGTTCAGCACAGTCCTAAGTCTCATGGAATAAAGTTTCTAGATGGCTTTACAAATTGGTCCCACGCTCCACCTTTCAACCATTTCTGATTGCCATAATGTTTGCAGCAAAAACAATTTCCTGGTCTTCCTTTGCCCCTGAGCAGTCCCTGTCCCACGCCCCATTCCTGCTGACCTTGTCAGACCTGCTTTAACTCCACTGGTCTCATAGATCCCTATCCCTGCTCACCCAGCCCAGGGGTTCATCTCCAGGATTGCTCAGGGACTGGGCAGAGAGCCCTCCAGGCTCCCTTGGAGTGGCACCATGGCAGCAGCTGTCGGGAAATGCTGAATGCTGTGCAGGCTCCAAGCTTCCCAGCAGCCAAACACAGCACCAGTGCAGCACCCTCAGCTTTTTCAGGCCCAGGTGCCACCAGCTCCTTCTCACCCCCAGCATCAGCCCCACCAGCCCCATGCTGTGCAAATGCTTCTGCACTCACAGGTAAAAATCCCTGCTGAGGGCTCATATTCCCAGTCACCCCCCTGCACAAAACTACCCCCACCTCCTCTGATATCTTGGAGTAGTAAACCATTTGTTTAATCTCTTTGCTTTTCCCTGACTTCCAGTAATGAAATGCTGCTCTTTCTGAAATAATTTCCTGACTATTTGCTGAGATTCATCTCCGACATTTCATTAAATATGATCATTTAACTGTACAAGTACAAATGTATTTTTAATTTAGCTTACTGCAGATATTATAGATGTGGGGAAATGAATTTGCATTGCTCTAGGACAAATATATCATTCACATATGAATGCCACAAAAGAACAAATTATTAAAAATTACTGAAACTTCCACAAAGATTTATACTTAACATTTCCATTTTCAATCTTGGTGCCAGGGAAACATATAGCTTGTCACTATATCGCACATGATATTATGAAGAATGTTTTGAAGATTTCCCTGGGAATCTTTATCAACATTTCCATGTTGGATTTCATGTCAAGGAATAAAATCTGCTTTCAGAGAGAAAGGTTAATTCAGCTGAGGTTTGTTTGGGAAAACTTGGCTTATCAAATAGGTTTTCATTAAAGAATTCCATGACCACAAATAAAAAGAGATATCACTTTAATGAAGATAAACTCAAAAGAATAGAGACAGATTAAATATTGATTAATTTATCCAATGCATCTTCCATCCATAATTTGCAAACCATCAAAGTTAGAAAAGAGAAAAAAAGATAAAAAATTAATGACAAATTGGTCACAAAGAGAGATTATTTGGACTCCAAGATGCGTTTCAGGTATTTTTGAATTTCAAGAGAATCAGGAAGTGAACTGTTTTAGGTTAGATTGCTTAGAAATTTTTCACATTTCAGGACTAAACACTGTTGTTTAGGAAGAAGGCAAAAGAGTTACCATCAATATACAGTTTTAATACTAAAAGTTATCTGTATTAGAACTTTTATATTAGCAAAACTTCCAAACATCCAGTTTTGGAGAATGAGTGGTATATTGTGCTAATCTCTACATAAAGAGGAGAAAAAGAAGGCAAGCTCTGCTCCTATATATTAGAGTTTGTCTTTTAGAAGATACATTACTTAGAAATAGGTTGATAAATAGCATCAGTTTACTCAACACCTCAAAGTGGTGCAGTGAAATTTTAAGAATGTAATTCAATCTGTCTTGGCCTTGATGACAGAATTTCAAACATATTTGAATTTTGGGTCATCATTTCTGTACAGTATGGGGAGCTCTGGATTATGAACCTTTTGTTTATATATGAGAGGAATAGTAACAGTAATGCAATAGAAGAATCACATGCTGGAATTTATATTTTATCATGTTCTGTTTCCATGAAATGCAACATTTTCTTAACTGTATTGCATTAATTTCTCTCTTTTTTCCCTATACCTATTTTGTATTAGCATTTTGAACATAATTTCTCTACTTTCACAAGAAACAACATTACAACACAAACACTTCTGATGTCTTTTCAAAGCTTGAAATATTGACTTTCAAAGTGGCCCCTCTGTGACTCAGAGCTTTCAGATTACCTCTTCACAACCTGAAGGCCATCACTTCATTGAAAACCTGCTCTTCTTGGCTTACAACTGTGTCTGACAGGTGTCTCTGAAATTAATTCTAAAAAATTAGTTCAAGATGAGCCTCTCAAATTGTTATTGTAAAGAGACCAGAGCCATATGCCATTTTTTTTCCAGTTAATTTTATAGTCAGATCACAGTGAAGCGAGTTTAGGATGCTACACATAATGTCTATTTAATTTTGGTACATGTCTGTGAGGAGACTGGAGGTGAAAGTTGGTCTGAATTGATGCCAGTCTGGCTGAGCACATTTGAAATGCATGTAACTCAGTTCTTCAAAGTTTCCCAGTGGACACTTAGGTATGTCCCACAGAAGGGCGCTTTCTGACTTCTAGGTGGGAGAGGACAAAACTTTTATTGCTGAGAGATGACATTGTTCCAGTACTAAGGAAAAGTGTCTGAGCTGGGAAACAGACCTTTCCTCAGAATGCTCAGAGGCCACATGAGGAGACACAGGGGCCATGGGTTTTGTGAGCTAGCAAATTGCAAACAGTTCCCACTGACTGGTTTTATGTCTCTCAGGCTCCTCATGAAACCTTCATCTCCTTCTTACTAGTCTGTGTGCTGGGTGATGGGATGGGATGACAAGCTTGCTTGTGGACAGGGCCAGAGACCAGGACTGCAATTCCTGCTTCCACTCCTTACCTGCCAGATGAGCTGAGAAAATCCCTTCACCTAGTTTCAATCCTTGTCACATCACCTGAATTTTTCTAGAATACACCTTACAATTTCAAATGCAGCAAAACAGCCTCTTGAAGCAGTCTCCCCATCATCTGATAAAGAACACATTGCAACAAAAGTAAAAGAAAACTTTGCCAAGTGTCTCAGTTGCTCAGCTGTGGTCACATTGGAAAAAATATGCCTAAGAACAAAACTATCAGCATGCACAAAACAACAAAAAAGGCATTGCCCATAGCAGCACAATTGCTGAGTCATTTCAGAAACTTTTCTGTCAGTTTTTCTAGATTATTTATGCTCTATGCATCTGTAGTCTGACTTCTGTTTTGGTTGTTCAAAATGCATTTAAAAGTCTGGCCTTGGATGTTTACAAAGAAAACTCATATGGAATTCAGTCATAACTTAACTGGAAAAACACAGAAGAGAAACGTGGTAAGCAACTTAGGATTCAGCTCAACTTCATTTTAATACATTTCTTCCCTGAGAAACAATCAATCATAAAACTGGTGTCCTGCTGGAGTGTCCTCCCAACCTTTACCTGACAGGGAAAATAGATGTCTTACCCAGTCTCACAGAGAGATGTTTGAAGGGTCCTATCATGGATGCCATTACCTGCACATGAAGGCCCACATCAGTTGGAGACGGAGCACAGCTGCACAACTGGTCACACTCCTCTTGTCTGAGAGGTCAAATACCAATAATATTGACATGATAGGAATTAGAGGTAATGGTTAATGAAGATAGGATCCTTGTTTTCACAAATATCAGGGGATATTTGCCAGGGTGACTAGTTCTGTCTGTAGCTGAAAGGATAAGCAATGTAGCCAAGTAGCAAATATGTGAGCCAACATGAGTAAATATTTGTATCACACCAATGGATGATTCTGGCCAGCAACAGAACCATGTTTTGCAGTTCAAAAAAATAACCGAATAAGGGGAAACCAGAATAATCATGCTGTGATAAATTAGGTTTCTGATTAGAAAGACTGTAATTCCTGGGTAGTAGAAATAGCAGATGCTTGAGGAAATGCCAGGCTAAGGGAGTTAAGTAACAAATCTCATTGAATTCCAACTGCCATGTTAGTTATCTAATTGTACTGCAATAAGAAAGTTGCTTTAAAGGCCCTACAGCATTTTTTACACCAGTAACTTTTGACAAAGTTTACTGGGGATTTTTTTCTACTTTTTATCCCCAAGGACCTTCTTTACTGAGCAGTGAAGGAGAAGCCCCCTGCCTCAGTTTTTCCATGGTCTCTGCAACTCACTAGTGTTATACTTGGTTTATTTTCCAGTTCCAGCTTATTTCCAACAACAACACAGATTCCTCAGTATTCAAATCTGTTCCAGGATATATAGAATAGAAGAAAGCAGAGGCAGATTTTTAAGTTTTGGGTTTTTTTTTTTTTCCTTAGGATGGAGCTAGTGGAAGAATTGTCTTGATATTTGACCAAGCAAATTATGCCAGCTAGTAGGTGCTTTAATTTGTATGCCTGAGGCTTAAACAATGCCACATCCACTTAGGGACCTGAGCATTACTGCTCTGCTCCTGTTACAGTTTGTGATATCAGATCATGTTACCATGGATGTGTGTCTGTAAGTCCTACTGGCTACGTGTGTGCTTATGGGTGTATTTCTAGCATGAGAATGGGTGATGAAAAATAAATCTTAAGATTATGGAGAAGCACTGATTTTTGTAATTTAAATTAAATGATCCATTGGTCCTGCTTTTGGATCAAATGAACAAAGATGTCACAAGTAATCAAAAGTTTATGGTCTGGAATTCCTACTAATCTGAAGTGATCTTGAATGCAGGATGTCAAAAGCTTTAAAATTGATAAGAGAACAGTCCTAGATCAGCATGACATAGCAAACAACCAGTTGAAGTGCTGAGCTAAATAAGCCACACTAACATGTTGGACACCTTATTTATTTATTTTAAAATAAGTTAATATCTATAGCTTTTCCTGTCAGGATATGTCCCTTAAAATGTTCTCTATAATTTGTTTTATGGATTTGCACCATGTGAACATATTGTAATGAGATACAGGTCCTCTAATTACATGTTTGTTTCAAGCACATTATGCATATTCCAAATGTTCTGATTATCAACTGCAGCATCACAGGAGCACATAAGTTGCTCCCAGTGCTCAGTTATCTTCTACAAAAAGTTATCATCACAAACTGTCTCACCTACTGAGAGTAACACTAACTGTATTTTCTCATCTGCAACTAATGCCCTGCCCCAGTGCTGTCACTGTTATTACTGTGTGGCTATAGATTTGTAGAACTGGGAAAAAAGCACCAAATTCATCCAGGCCAAGTATTTTCATTCTCCTCTCCCCATGTAAACATGTTTGTTACCTACTTGATGACAAGTACTGACTGAAACCTGTTATGGAGTTATTGCCAACAAGTGCAGAAGTGGTATTCTATGTTATCAAAGCAGGACAAATGGTAAGTATTTCCTTAATGATGCCTCTACAGAAATTAGGAAATCTTTAGAGAGATAAAATACAGAACTGAATGCAGGAGATCTAAATTCTGTTAGTGCCTCTGCTTCAGGTATCTTCTGTCACGATATTTATGTGAGTCACTGTTTGAATGCATATTTGTCCTGTAAAACAGGAATATTGCCATTTGCGGATGTAGGTATTTTTGGTCACGTATTTTGGAGGAGCTCTCTGACTGGCATGCTATGAAACTTCATGCACTGAGATATTTTAAGCCTCTAGGCATTTAAAAACATGCAGGTGAAGCTCCTACGGAAATTTTATTTAAATTTCCATCAAGCAAAGTTTTTTAGATGCAGTGCTGATTTTCTATTCAGAGATCATGGGTTTGTCTGTGCTTCACACTGACCCTTAATAATGGTTGAAGTTAAAACAGTGAAAACAGCATAATAACATCTTGGTAATAGAAGCTTACTCCATACTGACAGGTAAAATACTGTCAAGTTCAGATAATTAGACTCCATAGCCTTTTTCAGTCACTGAATCAACCATCACACAGACAAGGCTTCCACAATTTAGTCATAAATGATCCATTAATCCATATAAGCATCATTTCAAAAGCAGAAGCCTAATGATGATGGTAAGAATGGTAACAGCAACAAGACAGGTAAAAGAAGATGGACTTGCTTGCCAGGAAGAAATATGAGTGAATTGCTCATAGGCAACACTATATGCCCAAAAAAGCCAACATTTTAATTAACTGTGCCTTAAGTGGAAATGGAGAATTCTCTTTCCCCAACCATCCAAGCTGCCATGGAGTTAAAGCCAAAAATATATATAACGACAGTGTACTGTCAAGTGGTTGGCACTGTTTTTGTCACCAAGGCCTTCATGTCCTGACTGAGAACTGCACACACAATAGATCATATCCAAGCTTTGGGAAACCCAGGCAAGGAGAGAGAGCAGACTCTATCAGAATTTGAACACACTGCCTTGCCACAAGCCTTTGTCCTCTGGATGGTAAACAGACTGTAGATGTACCTATAAGATCATAAAATAAGGGAGTTCTAACTCTGGTAAAATTGTATCAATAATTTCATGAAGAAATTGGTAAGAAATAACGGATACTAAGCACAGCTCTAGGTTAAACATTAGCAAGGAATTTTCTACCTGTCACCTCAGGTGCAAAAATAAATATATTAGAGAGAACTCCATTTTGTCTAGAAAGATGGCTCTTACACTTTGCCACAGAACCAACTGAGCTGAAAAGCAAGTAATCGCCAGCTAAAGTGAAAGTTTTAAAGCATCATCAAAGGTCTGAATCTTCAGTGGTTTTGCGTGCACCTCTTTATTTTAGTAGGCTCTGAAATAAAATCCTGAGCAAAACCACCTAATTTTTGTGAACAGCCTCTGGTAAAACAACAAAGAAGTTACTTGAAAACCTATTTAACATTGTATAGCAAGTGCCCTTCAGGTCCTGCACAACAAGTCAACAGGTAAATTGTAATGACAGAGTCATTTTTAAGGGGCAGGTTTTCGGTGTATTCACTTTGGTACAATTTTCTTCTTGTCATTTTTTTGGAAAGCTTATTATCCACTATTTTCAGTCTTTTATTTATTTTTAGCTTTCAGTTTTTTATCTATACAGTGATTCAAGCAAATACTTTCTGCATGTATCTTGTTCTTGCATAAGACATGAGCAGCTCTTTTTGTTATGCCTTCCTTGAAATAAAGGAGCAAATTGTAAAGTATTATTTTAAAAATCACCCAGTCACATCCACTGGTGCAGTAACTTTATTGTGTTCAACTAGCTCCATGTTTCCAACAGAAATCTTGTTAAAATGCAAGCTGGAATGATATATTAATTGCACTAATGGGTGACTGTGTTTAACTGAAAAACAGCCTGACCTAAATT
Source organism: Zonotrichia leucophrys gambelii (assembly GCF_028769735.1). NCBI lineage: Eukaryota > Metazoa > Chordata > Aves > Passeriformes > Passerellidae > Zonotrichia > Zonotrichia leucophrys. The sequence continues at coordinate 67,126,847 of NC_088171.1, forward strand.
TGCTAAACTGCTCAAGGAGTGGCAGATAAGTGAGCCACGGTAGCTGAGACAGAAGAATGGGGCTCAGAAGGCGATTCCACCCTAACATTTTTGCACCCTATCTTGGTGACTTCAGGCAAGCCACGTAAGCCCTTTTCCCTCTTTCTTACCATCTTCACACTATTAATTCAAATTGATGTTTAGCTTCATCACCAAGATGATGTTAAATGTATTAGAACCCATAAGCATTGCCTCTCGAGCGAGTCTTCCAATTGTAAAACAAAATTGTGACACGATGGGAAATCTGTCTATCTGCATCTTATGAATCCTAATTTTACTGTGAAATTACTCTATCATCAAACATATCAGTGTAAGTGGGGTCTACCATACACTATCTATGCTGTATCATATATTGATCTGCCTTCAAAAGTATGGCATTTTGAATATCAGTCATCTCCTCTTGAAATGTACACTCAGTGTAACAACAACTGGTTGAAGTGAGGAGCATAATCCATCCTATTTTTCTGTGAGGGGAAGAATTATAGACTACAGAATTTCTTGTAGCAAACACAAGTACTGGGTGTGAAACTCATGTAGCAAGACTGGAAGCCCATGCCAAGTAAGAGGATGAGAGGAATATATCCTTGTAACAAGGAAAGACTTATAAAATCAGGCAGCAGCTAGTGCAGAGCAAGTTTACTTAGAACAGAGAGATCAAGACAGAGACTTAATGGTCCCAAAAATGCTGTGTAGAAAAAGGAATTCATGACTGGCCTGACTCAAAAAACTTTTTGGAATTAATGAAAAAACTAAAACATGAAATCTGTATAGAGTTTATTGCCATAGCCAGATTTGAATTTTTCATTTGTATAGGACAGAATAACTGGCTTTAAGATTGTGTGCAAACTGTCTCTGTGTGTCGTGTCATTTCCTATTTCTTGTCTTTGAAGAGTTAAATTATAAATGCAGAGTGCCTGCTATGCACTCACTCCATGGAAGAGTGGAATTAAGCTATTGGGCAAGTAACACCTATCTGAAAGACCTGAAGCACCCGAAGCCAACATCTCAATTTTTTTGGTAAGGAATAGCAGAACTGCATGCCAGAAATACAACATGAATGCAGAAGGAAATATTTAAAACATATAGCCCAGACTAAAACACAAAGCCTTAACTAACAATATTCATTTATCTAGCTACAACTTTGATGGGTTTTGCACATATAAGTGTGAATAGTCAACTGAGAAAATTCAAAGAGAAAAGTTACAAAGGAAGTAAATATGTGCTGTAAAAATCTTGAGTTACATATTGCAATCCACCTTGATCTAGTTCCTTGCTGCACTTGGTTATATTGTTCTTTGGTTTTTTCCCTGTCTTGTTCTATCCAAAGCACTTTAAGTAAAGCAAAAAGGGAAAATCTTCTCCATTCAACATAAAGAAAAATTATTTTAAGAGAAACCAGAATAGTTTTCTTGGTATAAATACCATACCAAAACTTTATCAGTTTCCTAGTTTTATTTTAGGCTATTTGATACACACATGGGTTTAAAAGCTTAATTTAACAGCAAGGACAATAACAGCAGCAGACTTCACAGGTCTGGATTTGCTGCAGCTACACTACCACAGGTGAACTGGGGAGTAAGAACCCAGCAGAGGCAAAGGAACTCACTTCCCATAACCATGGGAACAGACTATTCCTATGCAATTAATATTATATGTAGCTTAGATCAAGGTGAGAATTCATGAGGCTGATTTCTGGCCAAGGGGAAACATTTCCTTGCATTTAATTCCCATGCTAAATGGAAGGTTCTGCACTCCTCACATCCGACATTCTGCCCTCTGGAGCACAGAGTGCTGCAGGTCCCATCTAGATATGCACACATACATGACTGCTTTTCTGTTGAATTAGTCAGGCTACATTATACAGAGTTTATGCAAGCTTTATTTCTTGTGAATGTTGTATTAGGCTGAGGGAGATCAGCTGCTGGTTTAGAGCAAAAGTTTAAATGAAGCAGGCAGACAGTCTGTAATTTGGCAGAAACCCCAGCAGTATGAAATTAAGACATCCAAATACTTTTACCTCTTTTAAATTGCTGGAGTGAGATTATCCCAGCTCAGTGCTTTAAATCCTATAGCCAAAAAGTTTTTGATGTGGAATTAGTGCCCTATTGTTAGATTTACTGTGGCCACAAATTTATTCAGCTAATATCTTTTCTTCCCTGGGCTGCTGGCTCAATGTAGAGCTGGAGGGCAACCACCAACTCAGCACATCTACATACATTGAAGTGTCTACTCTAAGGCAACCTGTGATTCTCATGTGTTTCTGGTTTTGTTTTTTGAAAGAAGCCTTTAATTTCTCTCAGCTTATCATAGGGTTTTGCTGAATCTCAGGTGTGACTAATTCTGGTAGGGCCCCTGATTAAGCTAACGGCTAACCCCTTAGAACATTTTAAACTAACCTCAGCAAGCCCTTGCACTTGTCTCTAGCACTGAAGTTCCCCAAGGTTTTCCAAAAGCACAGTTAGAAAACAAAGCTTTCCACAAGGCTTGGCAAAAGTCCATCATGCGGCTGCTAGTGATCTGTTTTTGAAAATCTTTCTTCCAGATGGCTAAAGTATAGCCACTCTCCCAAGAGTGATTATGCTGTAGATGAGACCTCCCTATTTTTGATCATAAATTCATTGTAAAGGAGATTTAGTCTTGTACAACACCAGGTGTATTGTCTGTGATTAAATAGCAGGTGATAAGAACAATAATGATTCAACGTCATGGAGAGAAGTCTGTTCCTACCAGAGAAAAGTCCAAAAAGTAGGGAAAAGAAAGCTGGTAATACTTGGATTTGTTAAATCCACTCAGATTTACTGGATGCAAAAAGATGCATCCCTGTACTCCACTCAGCTAGCAAGTCAGATGGAGACAGACTGCCAGATGCAATCAGCTGCAAGGGAATCAGACTCAACAACCTGACTTTTCTTTTTCTTTACCTTGTCCTCAACATTAGCCTAACTTTTCAGAGACACTAATATCTGCCATCTTCCCCAGCCCAATGTGGCCAAAGTTTAAATTAGTCATAGCTTTACTAACAATTAATTTAAGAGCAAAACTATATAATTAGTTCGGTGAAATAATAAACACGTAGCACTAGGAAAATTGTTTTATTTAGAGGTATTACCCTTATTTCCTTAAGGAATTTCATTTGTAAAAGTCATCTTTTATTGAACTTGATAGCCATCTCACAGCAGGAGAACTGCCAGTGTGAGGTACAAATCATGTAGGAATACAGAATATTTAAGGAAAATATTTGAACATGTGAGGGATTACTGTTTAGGTGCTAGTTTATATGGATAAGTGAAGCTTGTAGAATTTTTCACAATTTTGAAAAATCTACCAAGATAATGGCATGGCTGTGCCATTCCATGGACACTTAACCCTTTCACAGACTTCATCAGTCTCTACTGTTCCCCTGAGTTTCACAGTGTATACACTATGAAGTCTTTCACCAACAAGAGAAGCATGTCCACCTCTACAGTTTCACACCTGTAGGGTAGTCAAACAGTATGAAACAGAATTTTCCTGATCTTAAGCCCCATTAAGGCTCTGATTCTGCATTAACCCACATGGAGAATCACTGAATCCAGTGTGTTCTCTATGGATATCAGCACATGCTCTGAAACTATTTTGAACGAGAGGAAAAGTTGCAGCAGAACTGGCAATGCTCCTATCACAACTTGTCAGCTACTTAGCAGAGAAAAAATTTGTTGATTAAAACCCATTTGGCAGCAATGTAAGTAAACTCATTTCTTAGAGTAAAGAAAACATATCTTCAAGCCTTTGGAGATTTGAATTACTTATTTTGCATGCCACATTGGGCTCACAACCATGCATTTCCTAGTAACAAATTATAAGAATATTTAAGTAAAAGTGTACCAGCATTCTCTTTCCCCCTGACTCAGGCTAAAGAAATGTCAAAAGAGTTGGTGCAAATGGTCAACATGAGACAGAGTCAATGACAGAGATTTGCAGTGGTTCTGGTTTCACCCAGATTATTCAGTTTTATCTTCTAAGCTAAGTATGAAAGGACCCTACCTTATTTAACAGTAAATATGTGGATGTTACCAAACCAATCCAAAGCAGGATTGCATCCCTCATTTTTAATTACAATGTACACGTTAGTGTTAAAAGTCTGATTAAATAAAAATGTAATGCTTTACATCTACTGAATTGCTGTAAGATTTATAAAGCTTTGATATTGTGTCCTACATTGAAATAATAGACAGATTAGAGCTGAAGACAGGAATTTTCCAATTAAGATAAATGATTGGTAACCTTAAAGGAAAGGTAAAACAATTGATCCCCTGCATCACCTCCTTACTGACAATAAAGACATGTGAACGAGGAAGAGACAATTACTCTTTTCTGATCTACCAGAGAAACAGACTGTGCATAGCAGTTGCACTGGATGGCTCTGGCAACCACCTTTACCAGTGAGAAAAAAAATATACCTTTTGGATTTTGGCAGGGTATACCAGCCTTGGGGTACATTGTAAAGGCTAATCAGCCAGTCTGACAGGAAGCTGAGATGTTAAATCAGCTAAGAAGGATACTTATTAAGTATAATCTTTGTAATACATTTTCTTACTTCATCTATTTGTAATTTTATTCTATTATTTCTAATGTGCATTATTTCCTAGCTAACTGTGGGTTTTTTATCCTTAAACCTTTTCAAAGGATTTAAGGATCTAACAAACTACAAAGCATGCCAGTTCTTTATCCCTGAAGTCAGACAGCTGAAATACTCTTTGTTGTGCCCCATATCTCAATACCTTTATCCATATTTTCCAAAGAGAATCAGTGCTGAACCTCTAATTTTGCCTAACTGAGAAACAATAGTTTTAAGGGTGAGTGAAAGAAACCTCATCAGTGGTCTGTGTATGGTAAATGTTTCCTCATTCTCTCAAAGAATTTTGGAAACTGTCTAAACTTCAGGGTCCTTATACCATCACAGATCACAGTATATGTTATAATTTCGGTAGTATGTAGCTACTTCCTGGAAAAACAATTACAAGGCATTTTGTGTTTTATACTCTATTGTTTACTCATCTTTGAACAGTTTTAAAAGCAATACTGAAATTGCTTTACTACTGTACTAATGACAAAGTTTCTACTGGGATTTTTTGTGATCAGAGAGTCCTTTATTCCTCCATTACTGGCAACAGCTGCAAGTAGCAACACAATCTTTTTCCCTATTAACGATAATCACAATAACATACATTTAACATCTTCCCCTTATTGAAATTTGAGGTCTTCATCACGCACACATCTGGTCACAAGCTCTTCCTTTCCTCACTAAACGCAGTTAGGATCAGTGTAAGAGCCTCTGCTGACATGGCCTGCATGAAATTATGCTCTTTAGTCTCCCTTACACACCTGCATGCAGGACATTTGTATCAGTGTGCTGCAGAATGGTGCTAGGCAGCTCTTTGCCCATTCATCTGTCTGAAGCTGCATCAACATGACATCTCAGCCTCCTGAAACATATGTCTCTATGCCTTTTGCTTCTTTCTTTGATAATGCTGACAAAGTATCTTTCTTGAATGTGCGTTGGAATAAAAAATGAAAAAGAGGAGAGAATGTGGCAGTTTGAAGGTGCAGCCCAGTTGGATACTTTTGTCCTTGTAGGGAAGGCAGAGGGCAGAGATGTGCTTGTTCTTGCTTTCCTGCAGATCTCAAGCAAAGCTTAAGATGAAAGCAAGAGTGAGAATGAGTAGCAGTATAGAGGGGCCAGGACACTTCAGTGACCAGGTTCAAGTGTTATTCTTCTTCAATATCCTAATTCCAGCCATAAAAAAAAAAATAAATCACAGAACTTGTTTATATTAATTTGAGCAACACATTTTTTAATCTGTGTTTTTAAATCTTGTTAAGCACTTTCCTGCAAAATACACATACTAGGTTGCATATGCCATGGAAAATATTGTAAAGGAGATTCACAGAGGACTGGACTTACTGAGTTCTCTCTCCTCACTTCCATTAGCTCCCATCTAGCAGCTTCCTCTGGTTCATGCTAAATGAAAACCAGAGAAGAGGTGACTTTAAAAACCACTTCTCAAGTGACTTTTGCTACTTAACTCGTTGGCAGAAAGTCAGAGTTGATATCAGCAGGAACACAGGCAGTAAAACAAAAGGGAAGAAAGCATGCATCAGATGATTGGAGAGGCCCATCAAGGAGAGAAATGAAAGAGAAATAATTGCTAGGAAGTTTTCTTAGTGCATTTCCAACTTAGACACATGCATGGAGCTACCGAAGACGGAGATGACAACCAATAATAATGCTTTGCTAGAGAGGCAGGTCTAGGTCACGGCTGCATTCATGCTGGTCAGATCTGATTGACTGTGACAAACAGTGCTGAGTAATTGCTCTAATCACTCCAGGAGGCATTGTACCTTGGCCCAACAAAAGGATGATGCAACAGCGGCTTGAGAAGGCTGCTGGCCCTTCAACCTGACATCTCTGACAGCAGCGCATTTGTTTTAATGGGAGGGTTATTTGGAGTTGCTGCTGTTCAACAGGGGGAAAGCCCAATGAGTATTCCTAAGTTGGCCAGAGATAAGGGCCTCATTAAAGTGCTCAGGAGTACTTATTTGCAGGTTGACTTGCTGTGATGATCAGTTGGTGGAAAGCTATAACAATGAGAAGCACAAAAACATGTCATAGAGCATTGTCTGCAGGTTTGTGTTTCTCAAGAGCAGCAATTAGGATGGTGTGTCATCAAAACTTTCACATCAACAAAGCAACACATTTGCTTTAAATAAGACAAAGTCAAATCTACTTAAAGGAAACCAGGACTGGAACATTCTTCTGTAGTGCAAGCCACTTTAGGATGCCAGACAATCTAAGAAGAGTATTGGGTGAAAGACCCCATGAAGACTCTCTAGTTCCTTCCTGTAACTCCTGCTTTTTTCTTTCTTTATGTTAAATAAGTCTCTGCTTATAGCAGTAAAGTTTTGTGATATCTCCCTTCTAAAGCAGATGAAGCAGCCTGAGATATCTTCATCTTCCTTGTTACAGGATGTCTTAAGAATGACTGCTGTGTAGAAAGAAGCCGTCTCTGTTTGCCTGATTATAAAGGAATGATACACTTCTTAAGCTCTTCTGCCACTCCACTCTCCTAATCATTTCCTGCCTCTGGAAGCCAAGTGTGTTCAGGGCTCTCCTTGTTCAGAGTAAGTCTGATGCACACACTGAGCACCCCAGATGAACTTGAGTATCTGGTTTGCTGGCTGCCACAAGAGCATCTGCCTCACAAACAGTATGCACTATGTGATTTTAATGCCCACTCTCTCAGTATCAAAAGCAAACACTGCTTGCTGGGATGCACTCCCAAGTATCTCATCTGTAAGTACTAAGTGAATTGTCATTGAAATATACAGCATAGCCTTCCATTATAAGAGCTAAAATGTTTAACACATGGGTGAGTCCCCTCTGGGGAACTAACACTTGGCAGAGCTGGCCTCCCTCAGTAACATGTTCTCCAATGGAATGACTACAATAGATAATACTAAGTGGATGTAAGTGAAAGGCATGTTGGTAAATAGTTTGTTTATTTTTACTTACTTCTGTGTGTATGTGCACACATGCAGCAGTGTGTGTCTGTAGGGAGTTCAGGCTGCCTGACCTTCAGAAAATAGGTGGAGCTGCAAATTCAGCAGCACAGCTGTTTGCACTGCCTTGAGCATTAATTCCTCTGTAACAGAGGAATTCCAGTGCTGACCCTTAGGGTAAGTTTATAGTTTATATCACCTGGCTGCTGCCAGGAAGTGGGATCTGTGATTCAGCTTTATATTTAAAATGCATTTTTGTCTTAATTATTTGCTGTTAACTTAGGTTGTCAGCATTTTGCAGGAATATGTGGATGTGCACGTGATAATGTGTGTGTGAGAGAGAGAAAAGAGGAAGACTTGGAGTGTGGCTGAGCATCAGACCCTTTAACAAGGGCTGTGGCTTCCTCCTTGGTGACCATTGCACAAGAAAGGCACAGTGTGCTTGGGAAGGTAGCCACATTTGCCTTCTCTTAGAAGTGAAAGGTGAATTTGAACAGATTGGCTCACCCTGACTAGAGCTATAAATGAAAAGTGGAAGTCTGGAGAATGACCTGCAGGACCATTTTAGTAATAGCACAGCAAAGGCAGCACTTGAGTGTCACACATATAAAGGGATGCAGTTTTAGCCCATACTTTCTTCAAAGCTGACATAAATATCTTCATTGAATTAATCTTAAATTAAATTAAAGATTGATCATCTAAAATATAGTCTATTGAGGTAGTGAACTCTTAAGATGGTTTGTCATTGGAGTTCTTGGGCCACTGAAGCCTCTCCTGAGCCAGCTTTTGAAACATTACTATCCTTGTATCCAGCTCCACTTAATTTTATTCAAAGGTTGCATGAGGGAAGGTTTGGAGTATTGGAAAATTACAAAAAACTATGCAGCTTCTGTCATTCATTGATGTAAAAGGTAATTTATTTTGACTTATTGGTCCTATATTTTTCCTCTTGTCATATCAGTATTAATAAGTGATTTTGTTTACTTCATTGAAAGTAATCAGTTATAGCCACAATTGGTGCCTACAGATACAGCTCCAGTGCCTTTGATTTGCAAAGCTGTGGATTTGGCCCATGTTCTCAGTGGACCAATTCCAGATACACATGAAGGTTAGAATCTAACCCAACAGGTATCCAGAACGGTTACAGTTTTAATTGTGGGAATTACTTGTGTAGGGACATTACAGTGAAATTTGATTATAGCTGCTTTGACAAGTGTAACACTCTGTAGGAAAATCAATCCTGTTTCTGTAATGAAGAAAAACAAGTCATTTTCAAAAGGAAATATGATTATACATTCACAGCTTAGGTTGAAGAAACAGAAGGCAGCTTAATACAGTGCAGGCTTGCTCAGAGGGAATATCCACTCGCTGAGGCCAGCATAACAAGATTGGATTCCAGTTTAATGTGGTTGTGACTCAAATCCCTTTGGAGAGTTTGTTTGACAATCTGACAAAATTATCTCAAGAAAAATAGGTTAAAAAACATAAACTTGACTTCAGTAACTGCATTTCCTCTTCAGCATGTAGAGTATTTTGCCTGGAGGCCCCTGCAGCCCGAAGCCCCATAGGTAATACCACTTTGTGCCTTTACATAAACCAAAATGTTTTAGCAGGCATTTTGCTCCAAGAAAACGTTTGCCGTGTGATCTTAATATGGGGAAATAAGGTCTTTCTGATCTCTCTCTATGAAAAAGAGAATATGAAGGAGATGAAGTGTAGCTGTTGTTACTGCAAGGACATGGGCTCATTTCCAGTAATTTCTAACTACTGTTTTAGCTATATTTGAGTAGATGCCTAGTTCCCTCATGATGCATTTCAGAAATCCCAGTTTAAAGTTGAATCCTCACACTTAGTGTCAAAGCAGAATGTGCTAAGTGAAAGTGAATGCACAGCACTGCTCTGCTTCCACAGATGGGAAATGGAGGCCCAGAGAAATGTGCCATGTTGCCTTTGGGGCTAATTGCTTAGTCACTGGCAGAGTCGAGTCACTCCCACACTCTGTCTTCAGGCACAGTCACAGAGTAGCAATGGCAGTAATTGGAGCCTTCAAGATATTACAACCTCTAACTATTCATTACTGTCCCCAGTTGTCATTTACCATCTTTCAGCGGGTGGTTACCAGCTCACAGTTGAGCCACCAGAACAGATTATGTAAATCCTAGAGATTCAAAGCCTAATCAGACAGGTCTTCTCAAGTCACCTTCATCTCCTATGAGGAAAAGCTGAGGGAGTTGAGTTTGATCTGCCAGGAGGAAAGAAGGTTCCAGGGAGACCTTATTCTGGACTTTCAGTACATAAAGGCAGCCTACGAGAAACATGGAGACAGACTTTTCAGTAGGGTCTGTTCCAACAGGACAAGGACTAATGGTTTTAAATTAAAAGAGGATCCATTTAGATTAGATATAAGGAAAAACTCTTTTATGATGTGGTTGGTGAAGCCCTGGTACAGTTTGCCCAGAGAGGTGGTGGATGCACCATCTCCGGAAATATTGAAGGCCAAGCTGGATAGGACTCTGATCAATCTGATCTAGTTATTGGAGGGGGGTTGGGCTATATCACTTTTAATGGACCCTTCTAACCCAAACTAGTCTATAATTCTACTGTTTTATCTCTGGTTTAGCTTAAGCTAGATTAAATGAAGTAAGTGTGGCATGGGATATTTTTAGAAGCACAAAATAACATGGCTATGACAGCAGACTGTCCTGTCTCCAGGGCATCAGCTGAGAAATACAGAAAACATAAGCTTCATGAGGTCTAAAACCAGCTGAAGATGACCCCAGCACAATATTGCAGTGACCCAAGATGTTGATAAGCAATCAGGACATGTCACAGGACAGAGAGAGAGGATACATACTCAGTTGAAAAACTTTCATTCCGAATTCCTGCAGGGCTCGTTCAGACTGTGAGCTGGGACCCTTCCAAAGAGCATTCTCAACTTCAGCATTGTCTTGCTGAAGTTGCAATCAATCTTGCCCAAATTGATTCAGATCCAAATGCTAAGAGCCAAGAGCTGCCATGTCTCAGAAACTTTGAGCCCCTTTCTCCTCAGTGTTCAGTAAATATCACTGGTTGGGTGGGCACCTTCCTGAGAAACGTCTAATAGGAGATGTTTGAGGACACTTCCTTTCAGAAGCTCTCCTCATACTCTGGATCTCCCCAAATTTTAAGTGTAACCTTCTGGTGTGGTTATAGCTCTTCTCACAACCCAGATGCCTCAGGAAAGAGGAATCTCTCATTTCTTGGCCTTACTGTGCTCCATTGAATCAGCAATAAGAAAAGGTTTGGCAAAACAATTAGTTCTGTCCTCTGTTCTCTGTTCATGCAGCCCAGTGTGAAACACCATACTCTGGGCATCACATCTTCACTCCTTCCATCACCAGCTCGTGGCAGGAAATGGGCACTTCCAGGGACAGAGCCAAAAACACATCCATGTTGCCACCTACGGCAGCCTGGGACTGTGATGCCCTGACATGTTGTGATATTAAAGCAGTGCCTTGCTTGTGACATGGTCACTTTCTAGGGTTTTTCCTGTAGTAATAACAGCCTCATAAGCCAAAGCTAACTTTCCTACCTCAGTGCAACAGGCCATCATCCCAAACTACACCTGAGAGAGGAGAACAAATGGCATATGGGATACTCTGTACTCTGGGCTATCTCAGGGCTCCAGCTGACATAAGTACTATCTGATGGACTGTGAAAATCAACTGGAGTGCATGCCTGCCTGCACCAAATTTGTATGGCCAGGTGATCCAGTAATGCATAAATCCAATCTTAGTGGTCATCTGACCACAGCCTAAATGTTCAATGCTTGGCTGTATCATTAATCTCACTGTGTGATTTTAGACAAGTCATTTTCCCTTTCCTGAAAATCATTTTCCCACAGCTGGAAAATGGGACATAAGAGGTTCCTGTAAACCCGTAGCTCTTGGGGGCTTACTGTCCCACTGCAGGATGTAAGTAAATTCTGCTTAGTTAGAATGAGTGTTTGCAAAGAAATAGTACTCATAAAATTTAAAAAAAAAATGTGAGAGAAGTCAGAATGGAGAACAGTTGTGTTTTAAAATGTTGGTTGAAGGCTGTCTCTAAAAATAATGGGCATTATTTTTTACCCAGAAAACAACTTTCAGAGAAATAAATTGTCTATCTGTCCATCCACTTGATGCAGTTAGTCCAAAAGAGCCCTTTACTGAGGGCTGTAATCTGGAGCAGAGAAATCAGCCTCAGCATTGGCAAATTCTAATACTGAATTAGAATCTTTCTACTTCTGTAATTATTAGATTAAATTGAAATAATATTTGCAGTTTTATCCATCTGTTCCATTTTTAATTTTCAAATGGGTTTTTCTCTTTATTACCAGATTGAAATATTTCTGCGAAGGGTATTAGGTGATTTCATATAATGATAACCTGTGAATCATTATAAAGTTAAAAAAGTAGATGTGTGGGAATAGTATGATGAAATTCACCTTTGTTCAGTCAAATTATTTGTTTTGATTTTTTTTTAAACTGAGAGAAAATGACATAATATGCATCAGAAGTCATTCTAAACCATACTTACTAGCTTTTTCAAAATTTCATCTTTTACCCTTTCATAATAAGTTATGCTAAAGCAGAGTGCAGTGTTGAAGAAAGTATTGCATTTACTCAGACTATTTTTCTCTCACTACCAATGTCTGCCACATGCTGCCACTGTTACTATTGCCCTTAGTGATTAATGGGTTTGCCCATGTTTTGGAAGAAAAGCAGTTTTAACATTATGGGATAGATTCAGTCATGTACTGGAACACCTCAAATCTGTCTAAAGCCTGTTTTAAGCTCATATATACTTTTTGGCTTGTTCCTTTTTTCCCTTTTAAAAATGTATATCCCCATTGCACACAATGGGGACTGACTGTAAGCGAATTAGTCCCCATTTTAACAAAGCTGTTAAAGTTAAGGCTGTTTAAGTATTTGAGTAATCAATAAGCTCAACTCCAGGGACATGAAATAAGTATGTGAATATAAAGATCCCTGAATACATGCCTTAGCGTGGCTGAGGAATGGGAAGTCTTCTTCCTAAAGCTGATCCCAGAGCTGCTGAACAGTGGGGGACTGCAAATCAAAGCAGCCACCCGTGTCCTGAACAATCTTCTCTCTAACACAACCTCATGAGTTTAGTTGTCATGCTTTGCCCATCACCATAGTACCTGAGCACATTTGGAAAGTTAAGGCAGCCATTTTACACTAGATTCTAAGATTAAAAATATTTACACTTCAGTTTTCAACCGTGGAAATTTACTTACATTACTTTTTGGGCACAGAGGGAGAACATATTGCCTTACACATCCACCCAAAAGTTGATGATTTCAAAAAACCGCAGGCCTAGAGAATATGAAGGAAATGTATTGTTTGAATCAAGGTTAAATTTATAATGCGCTTTGATCTTCTACTAAAAAGTAACAAATTAAGAACATTATCTTATGCCTACCACAGATTTAAAAATATTAAAAATTGAGAAACTCCTTTCACTCATAAGGATCTAACGTCTTTTACTATTGTGCAGGATTTTTTTTAATTAATATCACATTTACTAGCATTTTATCCAGCAAAGGTTTAAATGTCTCAAAGAAGATATTTTACAGTTTATATCATTCTTTCAGTGCTGAGATAATGGTGTTACTGGTGCTGCATAAAAATCAATAAATAAGTATTAAAAGTAAGTGGAAAGGTTTCTTGCCATTTCCAATGAGAAACACTCTGCCATGTGTTCATCCATGTGTCTGAATCTGAGCTGGCATTTCAGAATATGAATTTTAGTAAGTCCTTCAGGTAAAATGGAGGCTAAGTCTCTGTCAAAGTACCAAGTAAAAAAAAAAATTACCACCACCACACAAAACCTCCTCTTATTTCTGAATTATATTTAGGGCAGATATTTTCAGGAAAAAACCTGATCCAGTGGTCAATCAAAACCCCTTCTCTGAAAGCCGTATGTGCCAAAGATTTTATTATTATTATTATTATTATTGTTGTTGTTGTTGTTGTTGTTGTTGTTATTATTTCTTTATTACAATTAAATGGTGAATATTTTTTATTCTGTTTATTTTTTCCCCTATACTTGTTTGCTTTTAAAATAATGGGTAAGATCCTGCACAGCTTAAGCTCCTGGGAGATTTGCCAAGATATCAGTCATCTAGTGCAGCTTTCACACCATAATGTAAGTATTGTGGATGTTGAATTTTAAATAAAAACATCCTCTTTCCAAATGCTTTTTAGATGCTAAAATTAAACAAAATGAAAAAATCATAACAGTCATGCCTAAAAACCCTTTTTCCTCTAAAGACTTGACATTTTTGCTCCTGATTCTTCCAGTGTTATAATTTAAACACTTTTTTGCTTCTTACAGGCAGGCAGGCAAGACAGGACCTGAACACTGAACATAAAATCCTTGCTTTCTTCTTTCCTCCTTTTGAAAAATGCCTATCAGACAGTCTTCATATGCATAAAAATACATTTTAAAAAGCAAACAAATCTATTCTTTTTACGGGTCACGATTAAGACTTCAATTGGTTGGCTTACTCAGTTAATTCAACTTTTAGCTAACGTTTCATTTTTGAGCAAGAGATATTGACTCACTCACTGAAGTTCCTAACAAGCAGTTCTACTCTATTATTTGAAATAGAGGTTTTTCACTTTTCTTAAATCATATTTCTTTCTATTTTCAAGGGATTTTAGCCTATGCATATAGATCATAGACACTGTTGATTTAGATGGCACCTACATGCAAGAACCAAATGATACTCCCTTTTCCATCAGCTGGAGAGGCATTTCAAGAGCATTGAGGCAAGGCAAATTTAAGTTATGACATTGTAATAGAAATTCTTGTGAAGCACGAAATGCTCAATAAATGACAAAGGTATCTCTTGAGGAGCAGCTAAAAAGCCATCTATACTCAGGTATTTCTATAGCATAAGGAAAGCAGAATGAGAAAAATTTATTGTTGTTATTTTTATTGATTAAACTTCATGTTAAATTTGAAATAAGTGTATTCAATGGCAGTGTAGTCTCTGGAACCTACTGTCTAATCCAACTAACTCGAGGATAAAACAGTTATAGAGATGATGTGCATTCAGATGCTGTTAGCTGTGACACAGAGAGTGATACAGCATAAGAACATTTGGGGGGGGGAAGGGTTCTTAATGTTGGAAAGAGGCCTGAAATTTTGCATGACAGACATGCAAAATACTCTTCTATTAAATAAAATTAGTAATATGTGAGAGCTGGTGAAGGAATCACTGACAAATGGGCAAATGGGTTATAAATCTTATTCCATCTGCTACATGCAAGGCTTTAAGAATATAGATTCATGTCAGAAGACAGATAGATATTGTATTATTGTGTTTGTGTAGAAAAAGTCTTGCAGATGAAAGGAAGACTGCAAAACACAGCATTACCTACACACAGGTATATGAGATGGATTTCAGAAAAGTTGATCACCTCTTTATTAGGAGACTTACCTAAGTCTGACAACTTCTTCTTTCAAATCACATGAATATGTGGCCATTTGCCCCTCACTTAGGCAATTTGTGTTTATTTCCATGAGTTAAACTGGATCAGGCCCATGCCACAGCCTCGTGTCCTCTAATAAAACACAACTATGGACTACCTAGGCCAGACTCTGTCTCTGCCATTAGAGCACAAAAGCCTCACTTAGAGACAAATAGACCTGGGGCAATCTGATTTCACCTGACCTTTTCCCTTGGAGCACATGAAGGATATCTTTTATTTTGCTCCAAAGAGAGAGGCTCCAGCCTTGGGGAGTAATTCTGATCACTCCCTGTGGGTTCTTGCTCCTTACTTTCACTAGTAGAGTTCAAAAGTGGCTTCTCTGCAAATACAGTTGGTTTTTTCCGCTGTAAAAATGTATGTGTTATTATTCCTATGTCACACTGCTTTACAATGTTCATCACAGACATGGAGTGTCATCTCATTTTTGTTGTCCTCTTATGAGTGACCCCAGGGGAAAGGCAGGCAACTCTCTTGTTGTAGTTGGGCCCTCACCTCTCAGTGATGGCAACTCCGAGGACTGGTTCAAGCTCTGAGGAAGCAGAGTATCCTTCCTCTATCAGAAGCTGAATGTACACTTCTTCCAATGCATCTGAAAAAGGTCACTTATAGGAACTGCTTCTAGAAAGGCTGTGTGATCTGTATAGGGCTCTTCTGAATTGGATTTGTCCGTGGGTTGAGCTGTGAATTAAGCTTTCCTGACTATTCAGTAGTTTAGTCTTCATCTTCTAATATAGCACTCTTTTCTCTCTGAACTCATGGGGAGGTTGGAAAGCCTTTCTTTACAGGCCCGTGGGATTCCCGGTATGGAAGGAAAACTCCTGCAGATCCAGTAGTGGGCTTTGTGGTTCATTTTAGCCTGGTGGGCTCCAGGCTTGCCAAGCCTGAAATTCGGACTCACAGGAGGCATTTTTTATGTTTTCTCACATCTCCTTATTTCTTCTCTGCTCCAGAGAACATTTTGTTCTTACTTTTGAGCATCAGTCTCTGATATCTATATGCAATGCTTCCTGTACACTATTTCATTCATCAGACCATAAGTAATTTAAGGTAAGGATGTCCTTTGCAGACTTAGTCTAATGAGTAAAGGACCTGAATTTCAAGAACCAGCTGTATGAAAAATAAAATGTTGATATTACCTACTATTTCAGCTGCCTAGTCCAAATTTATTGTGTTTAATTGAACAGTGATAAATTCAGCTACCCAGTATAGCAGATCCCCTTTTCTTTCCCAAGTATCTATCAGTCCTCCCTCAAACAATATTGTATTTATGGAGATTTTAGGTATTCACCTACAGCCACCATAGAGCAAGATATAAATGGGGACAACTCCAAGAGGAAAGACAAACTGATAGATTGTCAGACAGACTGAATCCGTTTGCAGAGTTGACAATTATATTCATTAACTCAATCAGGCTTCTGTTAATAGTGTGGGTTTGATTGCCGTCTTGCCTACAGGTAATTCCCCATCAAAATTACAACCATCAGTTAGTCCCCATTTTTAGAAACTATATGTGCTGGGAGAAAAAAAAAAAAAAAAAAAGAAGAAGAAAAAAAGAAAAATCTGTTGCCGTATCCTTTCTTACGGCAGCAAAAAGCTGCTCCAAAAGCAGCGGGAGGTGCGGAGCCACAGTGACCTCCGCCGGCGCTGCAGGGACCGTGCGGCACCGGCGGGACCGCATCCCCCACTCTGCCGCGCCGCGCTTCCAGCGGGAGCTGCCCCGCGTTCTCCGCCCCCTGCTACTGCTCTCCATCCCTGATAAAGATCCAGGTGCGGGATCTGAGATCTCGGACTGCGCTGACATCTTCTCCAACTCCCCATCCTCAGAGCCTCTGAGAAACAGGGTTCAGCATGGCCACACCTCCAATGTCGCTGGCTAAGGATGTACAGCAGTAACTAAGCAGATGTTGGCTGGTACCTGTGAGAACAGTTTATTATGGGCTAAAATTAATATTATTATTTTTTGCAGGCACTTGTAGCAGCTTTTTGAAACTGTCCCCCAATATTTAGTAATAAACAGCACATATGCTGATATTAGCCTCAAATTCAAGGGCTGTGGTGACATGAAAAAAATAATTCTCAGTAAAATTCTCTATCAAGTAAATAAATTTCATAAAAATTTCTACACTTTACAAAATTATTATATCTGATATTCATATATTATGAATTCTCAAGTCATAGTCCATAATTATTCAGTACATCTTCATGAAAAAAGCAATGCTGTTAAGAGCACTAACATACACATTCCAAGGTGAATGGTGATTATTTCTGTCCAAGCACTCATTTTCATATTTCTGCACACATTTTGTACTAACTTTTTAACTGAGATCATTATGTTTGCAAATAACAGAATCATCGTTTACAATTAAAGGCATCTTTTAGTTTCACTCGTGAAGTTTCCATAATTTAAAAATACATCATATTACTGAAGCCATAAAAATGTGAGTCAGTCTTAGTTTTGAGGATAATAGAAACATTTTATTTTTTTTTACTGATAAGGAATAAAACCAAGATATTTTATTTCTCAACACAAAAAAAAAAAACTGTGGGTAGACCCAGAATGTACAGATTGTACACTCAGCTAAAGACAAATGCATCTTGTTCTATTTACATTCGTGAGCTATTGTAGATTCTACCAATCCAAGAATCAAGCTTCCTGTGTGTTCAGGGGCAATGTCTCTGTAGTCCACAATCCTCATAAAATCTAAGCCATCTTTTCCTGGCCCAGGTTCACATGCTGTTCAACAGAAAGCCTGTTGTTGGGAGCTGGAGTAGGTCAGAGCACCATGCTGTGCTATAAGGAAAGGTCACTCAGAGGGCTGAAAACTGAGGGCAGTTGAGGTTGAAAAGCGGGAAGAGCAATCTGGGAATGGGGCACAGCCAGTGTTCACAGTGAACTAGCAACTCTGTGACAAAGTTTCCAGGGAGCCACAGTTTCACCCTGAAGCTGTTTCTCACTGCAGAACATTTTGAGAAGTGATTGTGTGTCCCTTATTCAGAGGAAATTCTCTAAGAACTTACACTGCTCTATATTAATATGGCCTTTTTTTTTGTCTGATATAGTGTATCTGGGCCCTTTAGATCTCATCACTTGTGTCCAGAAGCTTTAAACCTGAACTGCATTTATTTTACACAATCACAAGCAAGTACTGCATGCTTCCTTTCCCCTTTTTGAATTTAGGAATGTATACATGCCCTCAGCTTGTTGTTTTGGTTTTTCTACTTGCATCATCAGGAGAACTGGAAATGATCCAGAGGCTGCCCATCTGTCAGAAAAATGTAATTTTTTAGTCAAATTCCACCCTACTATCAGGAGAATAGACATTTCCTTTCTAGCTGCAGCCTAAGTCAGTTTTCTTTTGTGTGCTCTAATGTGCTTCTGACCAACCAAAGGTTTTTTTTTGTTGTTTTTTTTTGGCAGGGTGGATGTTGGCTTATTGGTTATGAGAGCCTGTACAATCACTGTGGTGGAAATAAAAAGCCCTGACACTAGAGCAGTAGAAATAACAATGTTGGTTTCTTCCCACTAAGTGGAAATAACATGCTTTGTTCCACCAATTTGAGGTACGGAATACCTGACATGAGATGGTGTATAACATTTTGCAATTTTTCTGGGAAAATGTCTCAGCCACACTGCACTGTGCCAAAGCAAAACTACACCAAAAATGGCCAGGTACAAGGTCAGTGATAACAGAACAGATTCTCAGGGCTGAGGTAAATTGGAAGCATGAAGTTTACAAGGACTAGTATCAATTGATGTGTCCCATTTATTTCACTGACTAATAGTCAGCTCTTGAGTATTGGGCCCTAATACCTCTGTGTGAAATCTTTTAAAAGACTGTCTCTAAACTCCAAAAAAAAAAAAAAATCATGAGTGATAGACACTTTCAATAACTGGTCACATATAACTGACAGGAAGAAATGGTGAGCCCAGTTGAATAAATCATGCAGCTTGCTGAACTCAATAGCATCATATATTTTTAAGGTAAGCCCTCATGGATTTTAAATAAAACAGGAATCACTCAGAGAAAGGCATGCTTTTGCCTGTTTCCTATCTCACTATAAAGGTAATAAAAAGCCAGTAAGTTGCCAGATTCACTTTCACTGTCTCCTTTGCAATTCTGCATGGTCACAGATAATAAGGAACAAAATCTTTCTACTACCCACTTGTAACATCATTTTTAGTATATAGTCTCTTAAAGAACTTAAAAGTATCTGTAGTTAAAAATTATTCTAAAGTTTTGGAGGGACCCTAGATGTATTAGGATTAATGCAAACATACAAATAGCTACTTCAGTGGACAGTGAATCAGGACTGGCTTACTGCGGGAAAGGCTGAATAGGAAGAGAGTATTTTTAAAATACATAAATCAGCAGCATTTCCATGAGGAAATTTTAAAACATAATTCTGGAAAAGGAAACATAAATTCTTCTTTTTAAGGTTTTTCCATTCCTTTTTCTCCACAATTTTTTATATATTTTTATAGTCTAATTTAGGACAAATCCTACAAAACTGTTGTCCAAGAGTTCTTGAACTTTCCTTCCTATTTGCTGGCAATTTAAACTAAAAGTGAGTGTCACTTGGCATAACTGAATATCCACTGGGGTCAGCAGTACCATCGTTCAGACCCTGAGATTCGTGCCTGCTTTGTGAGCACAGATGGAGCTGTACAATGCAGGGGTACCAGCCAGGTTGCTTGTCTGCCTCTCTCTCCCCTGACATCCATGAGTACAAGCTGGGCACTGGGAAGTGCTGGTGGAGCCAAGGGGAGTGCCTTTGAATCATCCCAGTTTTTGGGCTGCTCTCCTGTTAGCAGTGTGGCAACAGCAAATTTAAAATCAATTGCCTTTATATAACATTCTCCATTTGTCAGCTCACAAGACAGACGTTTCCACTTTTCTGTGTTGCTTAAGCTGGAGCATAAATAACTGACTTTCCAAAGATTATCAATAGCCTCTGTATTAATTAAACAACACATGGAGACCTCGGCAGGCAGAAGTGGTCTGGGGACCGTGGCATTAGCCCAGCATGAGAGACTCAAGCTCTTCTGATAGGTCTTCCTGGGTAGCATTGAGCAAACCACTTACTTACCCTGTTGTGTCCTGTTTGGCCAAACTGGACAACTAACCCTTCCTCATTCCATGAGAGGGTTTGGTATAAGAATAACTATATCAAAGGTAAGAGCACACAGTCTGTGTAATGGGGTGATGTACATGTCTTATAGTGCAATTACAGCTATGAGATTTTTTTTTGAACTTTGGTCTGGTCACCTTACATCTTCCCTTGAAATAAACTGGGTTTTTTTGCCCCAGTGTAAGTCTATACAGATTTCATACAAATCTGATCAGAGTATTTGTTTGAAATTTTTCCCAGACTGGCCTGAAGTAAAAGAGAGAGATCTATGAGGGCAAGATGAAGCTACAAATGGATGCTTTTCTGTTACAGCTCCTGGATCAGATTCTCAGCTGATAGAGTTACAGGGTAATTGGATTGCAATTAATGTAAATCTCTTGATTGATACCACTTAAGAATATAGTCCCATCTTCTAAAATCAGACTTTTTTTGCAGAGGACTGTGATTCCTGTAATGTTTTTTCTGTCTGTTTGTTAAAAGATGTAATGAGAAAAATAGAACGAGCTTTAACAGTGAACTTCTGGGCCTTTCTGAATTTCAGTTTACTCTTACTGTAATATCTTTTTTTATGTCACAACTAGACTGCAGATAGAAAGACTGACTGTGTCGAGGGAATTTGATGTTTTACATTTAGAAGGAACATTTAATGAATTATGCTGCCCCCAGATAACCCCTATTTCATTTGTATATAATGCTCAGGGCTAAGGATTGTCTTCCTGATCCTTCTCAGATGTTAGACAATACTATTCAAAAGTGGTCAAATTACTGCTCACATCCTTACTTCAATTCTGCAAGTGCTGAGTGCCTTAATTCCCACTGAGGACATAAAATGGCTTAAATACAAAAATAATCTTAAATTTATCAAAGTTCAGAATGAAATCAAATACTTGACTTTTCTTCTTTGTGTGGTTAGAGTACAAAGCATACATAAACCTGACCTTTTAGTAGTGTACTATTTGGTTCATTTTACATTAGTGCCTAATTGTTAGGTTTTTTTCTATATGAAAAGTACTCTAAAACATTAAATTGCTCGTAAATATTCTGCCTCCTTAACCTCTGGAGGTATTACTGACTCAGATCCCACTAACTGGACTCGTCAGTTATCAATTCCACATCTTCAGGAGAGGAGGAACAGGTATTTAGGTTGATGTCAGAAAAAAAACTAAGAGGAATACATCAAATGGTATCTTGGTAAATGGAACAGTATTGGTCTTAGGAAAAAACGATTTTATTCCTTACAGCCTTTCAGTAAAAAAACTGAAAAACTAACCAGACATCAGGCTTCAGGGTAGAAGTTTGTTGTCTGTCAGGGTCAGTGGAAATATTTCTCCCCCTTCCCCTCTGTCAAGACACTGGTATAATTGGCTCCATGCATTATGGAAAGCAGCAGGTCTCCCTGTGGCACAAGGCAATTGTCAGCAGCCTCTGGAAACTGGGCCTTACCCCCAACATGCTTATGTGCTTCACATCCTATGTCTCCATTTCATGTTTGCTTCTATTGTATTTGATTTTTAAATATTCTAATTATTTGCAGCCATAAACACACAAGCGTATTTGTACCTATGTGAGAGATCAGGCCAGGTGAAAAGTTTCTGCCTGTCCTCTGTGAGGTTAAGCAGGTGAGTGAAAGCCAGCAAGACTCAGGTGTGGCTGCAAAGACCAAGCAGCTGCACTTGCAACCCCTCCAAGTGACTGGACCCTCACAACAACCATAAAATTTAACTACTACAAGCAGTGTCCAGCTGCAGTTACATGTCTGTAAAACTAGCCTGTGAGAAATGAACTAAAGTCAGTCTGAAAATAACTTACATTTTTTAATACAAAATGTAACACTTCTGAAGTGTTGCCTGACAACTGCATTTGCTCTCTGATTTCTACCCCACCCAGGTATACAGAGAGAACAGCAGCCTACAGAACAATGATATGTCCAAACACTGTCAGCCCAAGCCTTGGACAGGAATAATTGGGGTAACTTCAGTGAATACAGCATACATCACTGGCTACAATGGAACTGGGCTAATTTAATTACCAGAGGATCTGCTCTGTGCTTCCTCAGAGCTCTAAGTACTTCTTCCTTTCTGCTTTAGTGTGGTTTTCCTATCATATGAATCAACAAAGAAAGTGTGGCTGTAGTGCCTGCAGAAGGCTTACCACAAGCACTCTCATTTGAACTGGTGGCAGAACTCCCCTTGTAAAGAGTGGAAGTCCATTTGGGCCTGGAATGGCATGTTTTCACTGGATTTTCCTCTCCTTAGGATTATGAATGAATCACTAAGGACTGAATCACTTTTCGGTTGATATGGTAGTTTCAAGAAGGAAACTCAAGTCCAAGTATTGGAATAGGACCAGAACATTTTTGAGTAGCACTGATAATTTTCTTCCACCTGTTTTCCACTTGCATTCCCACTTTGGTACAATCACAAAATAAGAGCTTTTTGACCAGCAGCACTTGTTGTTCCAGGGCAGAGAGCATAGGACAGAACCAACACATGCTCCCCGCTCATACAGAATCCAGACGATATAAAGTGCAGCAGAAGCAAGACAAGCTGTGAAATAGAAATAGACAAAACATTCTGCAAATCCAAGGACTCCTTCACGTACTTGCTTCTCAAACAAAGAGCAACCTGATATGTTGGAACTGAGCTTTTGGCATCAGTATCAGAGGAGGATGAAAAGTAGCTCTGCTGAGCAGAGCTGGGTGCCTCCATTACAGCAAAGTAACTGTACGTGACAAATAGCAAACACCTGCTCTTTGGTGGGAGCAATGGTGCATGGAAGAGCTGCAGACCTCCAAGATGCTCCTCCTTGTCATCCATATTGACCCAGCTGCCTTTCATGGTGTCCATAAAACCATTTGTACCAGGACATGGTATTTTTTTATCATAAGGAGGTCTGTTGCAAAAAATCTACCTGAAGTTCCTGAACTCCTCTCCTTTGACTAGACCCAGCCAAGTGCAGATCAAACTTTGTCAGGAAAGTTTCAGTGCTGGTGGGCTTGCTACAGCAGACTACCTTAGTATTTGTTGCATGGTATACTGTTAGATTGTAATTCATGAATTGTTCCTGCTACTGGGTATGTTTATTTACACATAGTCAAAGACTGGATACAGAAGAGAAAGATGTGTTACAGCCAGAATAACACAGAATATTCTGAGCTGGAAAAAACACAGAAGAATCATCAAGTCCAGCTCTTAACTGATTGGGCTATACAAAGATAGAACCCACAACCTTGGCGTCATCAGCACCATGTTCCAACCAACTGAGCTAAATCATGTGGCATATATATCAATCCTTTCCGTGTATAGCCCATTTATCCCAAAATTAGTCATTTTGCCAATGAGAAGATAGATAAGATTAGTTTGCAAGCATGAAGTGGTATTCACAATATTTTTAATGATCATTCATCTGTAGATATTTCTGATGGGTAGTAAAGATTGGTCATTTCTAGCTCATTGGCTAAGATGCTAAGGCTGTGAGCCCAAACTGCAGTAGCTTGACACTTAACTGTGTTTTCTGCATACCTGAATTCCTTCAAAAATGCAAAGCAATAGAAGATATTCTGTTAGCTCTCTGCTGAGTGTTCAAGGAACTATTACACACTGACAACTGTTCTCCAAGTTGCATAGACTCTCTCTAAGATTGCATCTCAACCTCTTTGCTCTCATTACTTAAACACTGCATCTCTGTAGAAAGCTGATACAGCCCAGTCCCAAGGCCTAGGATATGAATTAAGAGTCATACAACACATCAAAATCTCAAGAAAAATTGATTTGCAGTGCATGCAGTAGACATATAAGGAAATGCTCAGCAGGATCTGAACAGATTTTGTCATTCTAATTAGGGATAATGATAGCTGCTGCATTGTAGCTGCACTTCCTTACTCAGGCAAAGTTCTGCTCTGTTTAATGTCATCCAGCACAGGAGGACTGACAAATTCTGGTGAAATAACAAATAATATGGTATTGCTCTGCCCCAAAAGAAATAGGTTTACTGTGTCTTTGAATAACTGAAATTTGCAGAGTTATGTTTTGATATGCCCAAGAAGTTAGTGCAAGACCATATTCTGAAAACTTAAAAGCCACCAGCTATTCTGCCTTTTAATCATTAAATACATGATATCTACATTCACAAAGGGTGGCTCTTAAAACTTTTATGTTACTATGGCACATTCCCCACGCTTCTGAGAGCAGTTCTCTTCCGTTACCTGAGGCAGCAATCCCAATCATGGTTCAGCTCTTCAGCCTCCATCAACAGCAGCTTGGCTCATAAACACCAATCAGTCTCCATGGCTAATTTCAATAAACACAGCAGGCTTTGAAAGAGGACAGTGGAAGGGTGGCCATGAGCTTCTTTCCATCTCCACTGGAATAAGGGCCATAACCCCCAGCAAAAGGACAAAGCAGACACCCAGGGACAGTGACCCCTTAAACTACCTCAGCAAGCACTGGCAGGGGCCATCTGAGCACACCCTGAGGGCTCACCACTCTCCCTGTGAAGAATGAGTGCAGACAGCTTCTGTACCCTCAGTTTTCATCTTACCTTACCCCATGCTGTTTTCTCCACACAAACAGGCCTTTGGCTGCCCTTTAGAGTCTGCTTGCTCCACAGACATTTGTTAGTCAACTTTAAAACTGTGAGGAGTAAGAATTAGCATCAAAGATGCCCCTGTCATTTAAAGGCTGCTTCTGGACCCTGACCATATTACAAAGCTAAACAGAAAATCTTGCTGACATCTGGGAACCAAAATTTTTTGGGTCAGGCTGATTTGTGTTCACTGCAACCTACTTATGATATATTTAATTAGTCCATACTTCAGGGCTGCTGTCAATCAATCTCCTCTGTCAATTGGCCACAGATGGAGCTGCGTTGCTGAGGGAGGTAGTGGATATTCCTGACACTACTGAAGATCAGCATGTCTTTTTCACACACTCACACCATTAAACCCTTCACCAGATTCAATAGTAACAAGCTAATGGTTTGGTAACAACACATTTCAGGACAGAATTTTATTCAGGAAATTACCTGGGAATATTCTTCCTCCTCTGGAGATTAAGGCATGGCACATGGTCCCGTATCTTCCTGGGAAGACCTGGAAATGCCACCTAAGAAACTGCTACTTCACCCAAAATATTGGCAATGCCTTTTATTTCATCTCTTCCTTACCTGTAGCAACATTTTTAGGTTTAGAATCATTATAACAATTGCAAGGTCTCTCACTCAGAGCTGTTAAAGAGGGTTTCATAAATTTGCTCTGTTTTAAAGGACTGTCTACAGATGTCAGACACTGATTTCATGATGCAGTAGGTCATTTTATATTCCTCCTTTCCTAAATGAACCAGAGCTCAAAGACAAACCTGGGAGGCACTTCATCTTTTCCAAAATAAAAGGAGCTTAATTTCTAGATTTAGAGTGAGTCAGGCAAACAATGCATCTAATTTTATTTCCCATGGCAAATGGGCAGTAGATTATTTTATTCACCTGATCTTTTCCATGGAAAGATCTCAAATAAGCAGACTGCATTATAAATGGTAGAGAAAAATGATAATCCCAACGCTGTCTCCTGCTCCTAAATGATGATGTGCAAGACACATACATAACTTCTTGGCAAGAATCCATTTGTCAAAATAAGAGAAGCCAACTGCATAAGGGAAAGAGACGATAGATCTTGACAAACTTGTAGATGCTAGCAAAAATGGAAACAAGAAGTTGCTGTGACTGATGTATTAATGTAACACTGCCAGAATACTAGCCTCAAAAATTAACAGCTGTTGATGCTTTTGTGTCTAGTCAAAAGAGCAAGTGTCATGATTTCTGCTATGTTTGACATTTTCTATGGTTTCTACTCAATTTTAATCTCTGTGTAATACTCAATGCTCAGCTTTCTACAAGAAAGACAGAATAAGTAAGATTCCCACAAATGGGATAATATGTTTGAAGACAGCTGACCTTAGAAAAGAGATAGCAGAGATGAAAATTTCTTGACATTTTTATGAACACATCATTTTTGCCATTTAATATATAAAAAGAAAAACCTATTTCCACTGATTGATTACTTTAATGAATAAATGTACTCAATGATTTGGTGGCTTGAGTGGATTAAATTTCCCTTGCTGGCAGGAACTGGCCTTGGATGAAAGTATTTTGAGGGTTTATTCCTTTTTGCCACACCAAAAAAAAACCCAAGAGAAGATAGAAAATCACTCTGAATCTCAAACCATTTGATCTCTGTGTATATTTTGTAAGCCACTGTCTGAAACTCTGCGAGCTCCCAAGAAGTAAAATTACAGGCACCCAGACTATAGGCTCAAATAATTCTAAACCAGTTATTTTAAAATGTCACTGATGTGTTGAACAAACCCAGCAGCTTATAACCATAACCTGTTTTCTTTGCATTAAAGTTCCTTGCTGTAATCAGTTCAAATACTCATCATTACAAAATCCTTGCTCCTCACCTTCACAAAATGCTTTCCAAAACAGCAGTAAATAAACACTTGATTTAAAAAACTGTCTGTCTCACCATATATGGTTTTGACAAGTTTTGGATGGAGAGTAGAAAAAAGACTGAAGATCACAGCAGGGAGGGACAGGGAAAAGGAGGGGAGATCAGTACAAAAATTGAAATTTAGGAAAGAAGACCAAACCAAAACCAAAACCACCCTAACATCTAGCAAAAGAAAGAATTGTGTGATTTTGCAGAGTCACTGAAAAAAGATAATCTTCTATTTGTGACCCTGTTTTCTTCTGGTAGGCCCATTATCAAACTCATGGGTTATGGTCAACATCACCTGAAATTCTTAAACTCATAAAGTTGGTGTGTAATTCCTTCCTGCAATCCTGGGTAAAGTGCCATGAATCACAGTAGCAGAGCTTCATCTGACATCTCCATACCCATACAGATTTCCCTTTAGGAGATGTATGTGCTAATGTCAAACAAACTTGCTAAAAGCTAAATGTAAATTTCCTCTCACAAAGGCAGCCACCCACAGACAGAGCTGGTGCTGACCTGTGTCTCTAAATTATATTCCAAACACGTTTTACCTTTAAAAAGTTGTTTTCCTGGAAAAATAAGCATTAAAAAGTTATATAATGTACTGCCTAATTCAAATTCTATATTTTTAATTTGTTATCTTACTTACTGTGTCTCCAGCAATTAAAAGTTAAAAGAGACCAAACAAAGAGAAGCAAAGAACAAATGCAGGAACCTTCATTTTTACTTCACATTTACTTTCACTAGCAATATCAGCTTCAGGGGGCTTTGCTGCAAATAAACCCTGCGACTGCATGTATATGAAGGAGATCTCAAACTATGGTCAGTCATCAGCTCTATATTTTCATTTGTCTGGTTGTGACCCGATGTTTTCTCCAGCTGTCTTCGTGCAACTTGTCTTAAACCACACTTGCAGGAGAAAGGGTTTTTTAGCTTTCCTTTGGGGCTGGCTGCTGCTGAGGGAAGGAGCCTCTTGGTGCTCATGTCTGGATAAACACACCTGCCTATTCACTCTGCCAAGTCTCTATTGCTCTTTTCAGTGAGATTTCCCCATTGCTACTCTCAAGAGACCCAACTATTTCACTACTCAGTGAAACTACATAAGCATTTTCTTTTTTCAGAATTCTCAACTGATAAGAGCCACAAGTAGCAGTAGTTTAGAGGAGTGTAGAAAAAAACCCATGTTTTGCACCATTTGTTATCCAGAGATGTCCTGATTAGGTTTAGATGAACTGGCCATAAAAACTGCCTTGCTTCTATGGAAGTACTTGAGCCCTGAAACAGATACAAGAAACTACCTAAGATTCTCAGTAGAGACTTGTTTTTTCTGTACCAATAACTATATTACCATTAGTCTATCTGTAGAGTAGCTGTGTCCTTAAAATCAGAAGAATACTTGGCCATTAAAATCAGAAGAGGGGCACCAGTTCAGAAATTCTCACACCAGAGCAGGAATCCTAAATGCATCTGACTGCAACTCAACATTGAGGAAACTTTTTGTCTGGGACCGGAAAAGCAATTGATGGCCACTCATAGCTCTCCTGCAACTACCACTAATGGAAAAGCACAGAACTACAGGAAAGACTTTTAAAATGTGGTTCATTCTTAGAGCCCTGTGAGACTCACCTATGACATTAGCATAATCTGATAGTGATGTGACATCTCCTTTCAAATCCACCCTTTCCTCAAGGACATCAGGAGAGGTGAAAGCTTACAGCTTTCTGATACAGTGACAGAGCTGTGGGTCAAGCGAGCACCACAAGTTTACATGAGGGCTGAATTTGACCTTGTGTCACGACAGCTCCCAAAGGATCCTGCCGTAAGCAATAATGTATTCAAGGCTGTACATACTGGCATTGCAATGAGATCACCACTTTAAGGGCAACGTTGAGGGCATCTTTCATCCTGGGGCATCACAGAGCATTGGAAAGATGTTCTGCTACAAAAAATTTGCGACAAGCTGCCATCATCTCCTGCAGGGCAAATGCAGGAGTCTACTGTTGAAGACAAGCCATCAGAGCCTGCCTCAGGTGCTGACAGCACTTCTTTAACACATGCACTTCTCTAACACAAGCCTTATTCTCAACAACAGCTGTTACTGATCGAGCTGCTACTGATCGGGCATCTTCTCCTTGTCGGCTAAAAGGCAAAAGCAAATCTGTCAGAAACAACATGGCCAGGCGTCCTGTGGGCAGAGGGCTACATCAGTTTCTAGTCTGCTGACTGCATGCTCATATCTAGTACAGCCAGCCAAATGTGCTTTGCAGAGGCCTGGGGAAGACCAATTGATCTTTTAGAGGCAGGAGAGAGACTGTGTGATGAATGGGCAAGGCTCGCTTCCAGCCCCCTGACCCGCCTGCCATCTAGTGTATATTCAGGACATATTTCCAGCTCAGCACAGCCATAGCTGGAGAACAAAGAACAGAACTAGTCCGGACAAACATGGCACGTTACTGATAGGCTACACTGAAATAGCTTAACCTTTTCATCTCAGGACTCTGCATTATGTAATTAGGGCAAACCCCCCTAAAACAGCTTCTTCTTACAATGATCATGTTCTCAAAAACACAACAGACTAAACTCAGCACTTACTTACCTGTAAAAGAAGGCGCTGATTATATTTTATTAACCAAATGTACCACATTTAGAGATGATAAAACAGGTGTAGTTTTCTAGGTAAAGCACGTTTAAAATCTGTCATCTGCTTCATCTATTTAGCTGTCAAGGACAGAACTGCTTCTGCCAGATACACACGACTGCTGAAAGAAACAGTGGTCCCCTGATGAACCAAACCTTAGCACTCAGGATGGTATGTCAGACACCAGTTTGTTCTCCTCTGTGCCATTTTTTGTAAGCCTGAAAAATACACCCAGAAATAATGGTTGCTTCTCTTTAATGATATCTTCAAATTTGGAAGGCAACTGAGAAATGAAGGATAGTAAATTTGACTTAAGAGGATGAAGCTGAGAGCAGAATATGTCTCTACAGAACTCTCAATTTAAAAAAAACTCTCTGTGTAGGTCCATATTTCCCTTTCTCAGGGAAATAAACCTCATAACAATCAGTGCTTAAGAGTTGACTCTTTCCTTATTGAAGAATAAAGTTTCCTGGGCTTTTTGTCAAAAAATACTCAAAAGGAACATCAATGAGACAATTTTTATAGATGAATATATGTGTTTATGAATACATACACACTCTGTTGATTGGTCTCCAAATCCATGGAAAACAGTCAAAGTTATTTTGGAATTATCAAACCCAAACTGTCACCTATGTTCAACAGTTGTTTAATTTCAAAATTGAGTCACAAGGTTTTTGAGACCTAAATGTAGATATGCCTATAAGAGACAAAGTTCGGGGATCTCTGAGCTATGTACAAGTGAGTCAGGTCTGGGAACATTTTAGGCATGGCGGTGTGAGAGCTGATTCCCTCTTACCTGGGTTGATTAGCTTTCATGCAGCATGCAGTAATGCAGCTGTCCTGCCTGCGGATCTGGCCCTGTCTTGCAGCTAAGATGATGATCTTAACTCACTGCAGTGCCTGGGCAGCACCATGACTTGCAATTGTCTTCCATGGAACAGAAGTGAAAAAGAAATCAGTCCATTTTATACTGGTCAGTGACTAATCCCGCTGTTGTTGTGACTGAAATGAATATAAACATATTAATCTTGCTGAATTAGGTATACATGTGCATGAGGTCAGTATTCTCAGAAGTATGACGAGTGTCCCTTTCCCTGCTTTTGGTGCACTACCACAGCAGTAATCACACAGCAATGTTCCCTTCCCTGCTTCCTTCAATATGCACTTAGGCTAAAATCAGCTGGTGGGACAGTAACCTCTCAGAGCACCTGCCTGCAGAAAGGCTTCTAAGTAGCAGTCCTTTTGTCAGTGTAACCTAGTAGAAATGAGAAAAAAAGAAAAAAAATTGTTGTGCCTCTTTGGTTTAAAATATTGCTTTGGAGTTGTTTTCTGCCTGACACATACAAGAATGCCTAAATTTCAACACAGACCTAGGGCTCATGTTTATCTTATAGAGCACAGGGTTGAGCAAAAAATAAGAGAAGTTGAAGCAGAGGAGAGTTGACTGTTACAAGCACCATTCTTTTCATATGTTCGATTTTCCAAGAGCACTTGGGGAAAAAAAGTCTACTTCATCTTTGCTTTATTCAGCCACTGCAGGAACTGAGAACAAGTCTGGATCTTTCAGTTTGTCTGCACAAGTTCCCCTCATTTCAATGAGCAGGTCTCAGTCTCTTTTTTTTTTTTCTCTTAAGCTAAATTAATATCCTGATCACACAAGCAGTGTAAAGGGTATCTCCCACAAACATTTAGCCGGTTTGTTGTCCACATTTAAAAATTAATGGTGAAACCTTGCTGCAGCACCCTGCTCGGGAAATTTTTATGAGGTTTGGATTAGAAAGGTCCTACTGGTCCTGTTAGTGGGAAATAACATGGTATGCTGAAATTTTTATTTGAACAAATAAAAGTGTGTAAAAGTGTTAATTGTAGAAACCTGCCTCTTCCACCTCCCTGGAGGTACCTGTGAATAAACAAGCCTTAAGGTGAGCATAGTTCATTGTGCAAAGCAAGGACACAAATCACAAAATGTGAAAAAGATCTCTTTGCTTCTGGTTTGGGGCAAGGGTAGGAGGCCATGCAAATGGGATCTCCACACCCCAGAGAAGTGGCTGAGGAAGGAGTGGTACTCAATTATAACCTTGGTCTCTCTGTGGAAGAGGATGGCAGGGCTACAACTGCTGTTGCTGAAGTTAAGAAGATGGAAGGAAAACTGGATTCAAATTATGGGTTCAAGGCACAGGGCAGAAAACATTCTCCATTTGTATAAAATATAGATTTGTATGTAAATATTCAAGAATAGCTTCTGTAGTAATGAATAAGAAATAAATTGCTTATTTGATGTATGATAAAACCACTATTCTGCACAGATGATGCAGATGACACTTGATTTATATTGTCTTGCAAAAGCTTCAGACAATTAAGGAGAAAACTGTTCTGAGACTTATTCCATCGACAAAATTCTGGTACAGCTAACAGCAATATGATTCACACAAGGATCGTCTGGCATGTGAAGCTTGTTTTAACAGATACCAATGTGACATACATAAAGCTGTCAGGCTTTCTCCAAAGGACAGTCATCCACTTCATGTTTCAAGTGGCAAATTAATTATATTTGACATTTAATTTATAACCTAAGGTATTTTAGACTCGGAACTTGACTATGACAACAGCAGATTAGAGCAGGGCCCTGTTTGACAGAATCGATTTTTCAATTTATTTTCCTTGTATGTGAGGGTCTTGATTCAGATTTTTGTGTCTCAAGCTCGCGTACAGGACAACGATACCTCTAAGCAAAGAAGGCTTCGTTCACCTCCTCCCCCAGCCATTTCCTGGTGAATTATTTTGCACTCAGATGCAAGTTTCTTCTGCAGCCTTAATCACAAAGCTCCACCTAATGGAATGAAGGGAGAACTGTGCCCAGGAAAAGAGACTTTGCTAAACATTGATGTCAAGGGAAAACTACTACACAACCGTGAGTAGTTTAATCTCCTCCATCTAATTTATAAAGTCTCCTTTTCCAAGGTTTTTAAAACTTTGAGGTTTGAGGGTAGAAAGTCATAACAAAAAAAAAAAAAAACAAAAAACAACAACAACAACAACAAAGCAAGCGACCACACAACGACCCCCAGGTTTCATCTGACTGAAATTGTGACCTTTTTATTTCAAATGATAGATACTTCAACACATCAATACTAAATTTTACACTGGTGGATTGCATCTTCTAGGTTCCAAAATATCTAAAAATTATAAATATATAAAATAACCTGTAAGTATAGGCATATATTTACTGATGGATGGTTCATTAATAAAAGTAAAATTGCTTAATAATGAAACTATCAACAATCTTTCAAAAAGGTGGGAAAGCATTTCTTTCAATTTTTTTCACTGAAAAGGAAGCCTTCTGTACAATTTTAGATCATTCATTGATATCACAGAGCTGGAACATTACTGGAACAATATAATTTCAAAATATTGCTTAAAGAAAGGAGCTGACTAATTTTAAAAAGCTCTGCAAAGAGCAAGGCCATTTTCAAGGGGTTTTTTTTAATTAAGTGCTGTGCAGATGTTAATATAAAAGATCCTATAGAGTTTAAAAATCCACTCATAATTTCAGAATTGCTCCCCAGCAAGAGGAATGCTCAGTGTCCACTTTCAGACTTTTTCTATAACAGAAGGTACAAATCTAAACGTCACCTTGTATCAAGACAAAGTGTTTCACTGGAGAAACAGGACATTTGTCAGGATCATCTTATCTGAGATGACTAACGCAGTGAGAGCCCTGAGTCTGTATTGTGAAAATGCCAGTAGTAGGACAAGACTAGCTCATTCTTTCTAGTAAAAAGAAAATGTTAATTTGGTGTTTAATAGCCTTCTATCAAGAATTGCGCTTTGATACTCTGCACAAATAAACCTGGAAGTCTAAAACTCTTTTAACTTGTAACATTTATGATCAGATGTAAAAGTATGACATCTGCAGCAGAGTATCTTGCATTAGAAAGGTGATTAAATCATGTCTTCATCAAATCTCAAATACACTAAAATGCAGTTAAATAAGGCTATTGCATTGCCAGCTGAGATTTTGTGATGTTTATCTCTTAACTCCACTGCTTCTATTAACAGTGGTGATTAGGATGATTTTCTTAATCCTATTTTTATCTCTCCTCCTCCTCCTTTGTTGCCCTTGAGTAGCACCTTGGTTCTAGCTCATCTTTTCACAAGATCCCTATTGATGTAGCTATGCACAAAACTTCAGCTCCCCTACTAAATTTGGCTGCACTTGGACAATGAGTCCAAGATTTGCCAAATGGAGGAAGGCAGGACAGGCGAACGGATGGATAGAAGCAGTGCCTGAGAATGGTTCTTGAGAAGCCGAGGAGAAGGGAGGGATGGTCTGTGTGGAGAACCGGAGGGCATCCCCCAGGGACACATCAGGGCAGCCCCTTGTGTAGCACTGAGCCGTCCATGGAACCGAGCAGCGAGGGGCTGGCAGGCCGGGACACCGGGGGTGTGGGGACGCGGGGACAGAGCCGGAGCTGTCCAGAGAAGGGCAGCGAAGCTGGGGGAGGTCCGGAGCACAAGTCCTGTGAGGAGGGGCTGAGCGAGCTGGGTGTTTAGCCTGGACAAGAGGAGGCTCATGGGGGACCTGATCACTCTCTCCAGCTGCCTAAATGAGGCTGTAGCTGTACTCTTCTGCCAGGCACCAGCAACAGAGCAAGAGGAAACGGCCTAAAGCTGCACCAGGGTCCCCTGTTCAGGCTGGACATCAGGAGGGATTTTTCCACAGAAAAGGTGGAATTTGGAATTCCATTGGCATTTGGCATTGGAATGGGCTGCCCGGGGGGGTGGTGGAGTCACCATCTCTGGAGGTGTTGAAGGACAGACTGGACGTGGCAGTCAGTGCCATGGTCCAACTGACACAGTGGTGCTGGGTCATAGATAGGACTCCGTGATCGCTGAGGTCTTTTCCGATCAAAGCGATCCAGTGAAACCCCAGCGCCAGGACACCTCCCGGGACGGGACACCTCCCGCACCCCCCCGCCCCGCCGGGGCTGGGCAAAGGGGCGGCTCCCCGCCCCCCGCCCCTCACGGCTGCCCCGTCCCCCGCAAGGCCCCGCCCCGGGGGCGCGGCTTGGCCCGAGCGTGCCCGGCCCACCGTGCGGCCGGGGACGTGCAGGCGCGATTGCGCATGGGCCATCCGTGACCCTGCTGCTCCTCCCTCCCCCTCGGAAAGGCTGAACCCGAAGCCTCTCTTGGCTTCTCATTGGCTGGCTGGCCCTTTCAGGCCAATGGCAGCGGCGCTTCCTCCGCCGGCGCCGTGGCGCTCTCCGCCAATAGGACGAGCGGTTGTTGCCGCCCTCCTTCCCAGTCCCGCGTGTCCCGCCGCGCAAGATGGCGGCAGCGGTGCGGGGCGCGGAAGAGCTGGAGCTGCTGGAGCGGCTGCTGGGGCTGCCGGGCGGGAACAAGTACGGCGTCCAGGGGGAGCGGAAGGTGAAGGGAGCGAGGAGGGGCCTGGAGCGGGTGGCGGTGGCGACGCGCGTGGGAGGGCGGGCGTTCTCTGGTCTCCTTTCCCCAGTGACTACTTCGCTCCGAGCTTCCCTTCCCGCCCCCCTGGCAATTCCCCTCAGACACCGATGTGAACGTGGCTGCGGCGCCCCAGATACCAGTCCGACGTCTCCTTGAGTGGGGTCTCACCTGTGCTCCCTCCAGCCCTTCCCTCACCATATGTTGTGGATGCTGTAGGGCCTCGCTGCCTGCGAGCCTGTCGGTTCTGGAAACTCCTTCCCTCTGCTTGTGGGAAGGATCATCATGTGTCATGGAAGGGATTTCGGCTTGATTTATACTTGTTCTTTCAGCACTTTCCTTGCCCTGTGCCTGTGCTATCTTGATTGAATGACGTGAGAAGAAAAAGGTGGTATTTTAATAATAGGAAGATATCTGTACGGAGGACGTGTTGCTCTTAAATATTTAATCTTTAGAGTACTCCTACCTGACACGAGGTTGTAGTGAGGTGGGAGTTGGTCTGTCTGCTGTGCCTGCAGTGAGGGCCAGAGGAAATGGCCTAAACTGAGACAGGGGAGATTCAGATTCGATATTAGAAAATGTTTTTCCCTCTTGTGGTGCTCAGGCATTGGAATAGGTGCCCAGGGAGGTGGTGGAGTACCCGTTTGTGGAGATGTTTAAGAGCTGTCTGGATGTGGCACTGAGTGGTGATTCAGTGATTTAGGGTTGCAGTGACAGTGCTGGGTGGATGCTTGACTGTATGATCTTAAAGGGCCTTTCTGACTTTCATGATTCTATGGTTCTAGATGTCTTGATTATTCAAGGTTTGTATGGAAACATTAGGTTCCATTGTTTAAGAGACATCTGAGGCATGAAAAATGCAATTTAGAGCTGGGAGTGTCACAAATTTATGAGCCCTTTGTTTGATCCTCCCTCCTAGAGAAGGTTGGTTGAAAAATGAAGCTCTGCAGTTGTCTTGTGTTTGGGGTTTTTTTAATTGACTGCTTGTGCTGGTGATTGGAGTCCTGAGTATCTATGTGTGTTTTTCAGTTGCAAAAACTGCCTTAATTATTTTCCAGCCCAGCTGGTATTTTAGTGCTATTACCATAAAGCATAATGCTGAAAAATTCAAGTAACTGGGTCTGTGTGTAGTTTTTCTGGCTGGATGCTAAGTGGAAAAAAAAAAAACTTTATAGTAGTGGAAGACTCTTGATACAAGTACAAAAATAATATTATGCTTTCAACTTGCAGCTTAGATTAAATAAATCTGGACGTAAACAGACTCCTCTGTGTGGTCAAATATTTAAAAGAAAGAGTGTTGCAGTTTAATCAGTTTCTTTCATTTTATGTTATAAATGCCTGAATGGGCTTCAGCCCATTGCAGTGAGTTCCAGTTCCCTCACTTCATTTCTCGAGGTGGCAGTCCAGTTTCCCTTCCCATGCTTGAACACATGCTGCTGTCACTCACAAAGACATCGTGGCTAGAGCTGGAGGTGTACTGTGCTGCCCTGCTGGTACCAGTGAGCTCCTGGCTGCTGTTCAGGGCCTTTTGGAATGGTGCAGTGTGTAGGAATAAGCTTTTCAGGAGGTGTGGTTACTGCAGCCTGCCTGCTCAGAGAGAAGTTGGATGCTACTGACTTCACAGTCTGAAGTCAGAGTCCTGAACTGGGAAATGAGTTAGAAGTCAGTTCATGAGATTTCTGACAGTGTTAAAACACACAATGCTATTTCTGCCTAATGTTGGCAGAATTGGCTTAATTGGAGCCAAGGGTGTCATGGTTTGTTCATATTCTTCTGTAAGAATTGAAAATCACCCAAAAGAGCAAAAAGTGGACAGCACAGAATTGGTTTTGATGGCATTGCCTTTACCAGGAATGCTTTTAAGTTCTGAGGGAGCATAAAAAAAAAACCCCAAACCAATAGCTATTCATATAGAGATTGCTTTCTTCAATTATTTGTTTAGCCCTCCACTTGTGTTTCCACTCCAGGTTCCTGTCCTGCAAAGCAACAATGGCCCCGGGCTGAGGGGGCTGATGACCATTGCTGCCCACCTGGTCAGGCAGGCCCGGAAAGAGCAGCTGCTGGGCAGCACTGCTGAGGAGAAGGCTGTGGTGCAGCAGTGGCTGGAGTACAGGGTGACCCGGGTCAATGGAGGCTCCAGCAAGGAGGATACCAGAACAATTCTGAAGGTGAGGAGTGCTTCGTTACCTTGCCACTGAATTTTGGAATGACTAGACCTTGAAGGAAATTACAGTGCTAATGTGTGTATGAGCATTCAATTAATAAAATTTAACAAATGCTAAGGCTTGACTGTATCACTAAGTTCTGGCTTTTATTCCTCTTGCTGCTTTTCACTTTTATTGACAAAAATACCCTGGCAACCTGAAACAGGAAAACAGCTAAAACTGTGACATATATGAAGCAAAGCTCTTGCAGTGCTCAATGGCTGTAAATTGTGAAGGGTGTTCCACACAGTTTAGAGGCTGTTCAGCTGCCTGTGTGAGGCACCAGTTTCTTACTATCTTCATAAACCCTTTGTTTTAAGCAAGTTGGTGTAGTATTCCAGGACAACACTTCTCTGTTTGTTTTAAGAGCTGTTCTTAATGATGTGGCAGTTATGGGATACAAGCCATACTTGATGCTGTGGTCATTGATATTGATGCTAAAAGGAGGTACTGGACAGAATTGTGTGTGAAAACTGAAATCATAAAGGAACAACTACATAACTGTCCTTAACATGGAGTGACTTTGTGTGGAGTCCTTGGTCTGCTGTTATTAAACTTTTATTGTAGGCTGAAGCTTACTTCCTCTTAAACAGGTGGAAGCAGAAAAGAAAATCTTGGAAGTCCCCCTTGTTGTTAGAGCAGCCAGATGACGAGGAGCAGATAGCAAAACTTACTCTATTTTCCCTATTCCTTGCAACTGGTAATAAGTATTTTTGCAGTCTTGAGGGAACAACTTGAAGACAAAATTTGCTTTACACTGTTAAACACTGTTTACAAAATATGTATAAAAGAGCAGTGAAATTCAATCACTTTTTAAAGTGTTTATTTTTTCTAGTTTTAAAAGTATGTTTTACATGGATGGTACATTTTACATGTTCCATTGGTCGATGCTGCCAGTGAGTCTGAGTTTAGAAATTTGTGAGCTGCAAGGTTGATTCTACTTCAACCTGGCAGAGTCCTAATAACTTCTGGCTCTGGCAAGGTGGGCAGAAACCAAAGATAAACTGAAGCAGTATTAACATTGTTACTTAAAATAAAGGAAAAATGTGTCTTAAAGTGATACAAAACAACTCTTTGTTGCTCTTCGAGCTGATAGCCCTCTTGATCTTGAGGCTGATGGTGCCTGCATTACCTACCAACTAGGTGAAAACCCTGACAAACCATTTCTCTCACTTGAACCCCAAATAATCTGAGTTATCTGGGTTTCATTGTATCTGGGGAATATCTTCCATTGGTTAATCATGAATTTGTTTACATTGCTTTTCTTTTTGTAACATATCTGCTCTTACTTTCTATGTGCAAATGCTATCAAAACCTTCACAGTCATGGTTTATCTACACATACAGCATGAAAACTGTCTACCCTTCAGGATTTTTAGAACTTAATTGAAGGAGGCATTGACTAATCAGGGTTTAGCTTCAGATTTAGCTGTGGTATGACTAGGTGGCCCATGGAGGTCCCTGTTGTCTAAACTTTTATACCAAGTGTCACAGAGTTTCAGTCATTCTTTGAACAAACTTGAAATTTGTGATGCTTTATGTTCTCCCAAACTGTGAGAAAACCATATGAGAATAAATAACTAACTTCCATTTACCTCTCTTGCCTTTTATAAAAACCAAAAGCAAATTTTCTGTCTTGTTATAACAAAATTTATCTGCTCAGGATGGTTTTAGGGATGATATTTGCAGTGTCAGCACATGCAAGAGTATTTGCAGAACTGCATTGGAGCATTAAAACCAGATGCAGTGATATAGCAGTTTCCTGCTGGAGCTGGGATCTCTTTCCATCTTTGGCCTTAGTGACACTGGTTGTGTAGAAAAGGCAATATGCTGAATACAAATATGTAGATGTATCAAGTGTTTCCAAGCAAAGCAAAATTTCCTTACTGAGGAACAGTCAGTGTTACTTTAGAGAGAATCTCTGCCTTGAAGTGCATTTAAAAGTTTTGCTGTGGATTTTTTTTTAAGCAAGTGTTGAATAACCAGAATTTATTTTAACACAAGGCTGCTGTGGAATTGTTTCAGCACTAATAATTTCATAGTATAGCAATTAAGAGCCTTTTTTTTGTAATTTGTTCTCCTGCCACCATGATTAATCAGAAAAGGGGCAGCCTACCATTAAAGTATACTGTGCCAAAAGGGAGTAAGGGTGGAAAAAAAAGAAGAACTAAAATAGGGAGGGAAGTCTGAGGCTGTAGTTTTACAACGTGTCTGGAATACACAATGGCAGCCTTGGGACGATTGCAGCCTAGAGCCACAATTTATAATAAGCTGCACCAAAAACAGTTCAGTAACTTCTGCTATAAACTTTAGGCTGCCTCTATTTAACCCTTAACTGATGTTGTTCTACAAAATGTCAGTAAATAACTGGTTTCATGTTTGTTAATTTGAACGGGAAGGATTTTCTGTTTGCTTTGTGAAAATAGGTTGTTAAATTGTTCTTACTGATGTGTTGCCTTAAGCTGTTACTTGGCAGGAATATTATGGTGAAAGAGACCATCTCAACCAGGGTTTTAATATTCATCCAGAGCAAATGCCACAATGTTCAGAATGGACCAATAAAGGGCTTGTTGAGTTTTGTCTAATTTTGATTTGTGCTTGTGTACTTGACAAAATAACTGGGAGCAGTACTTTTGCTCTAAATCTGTTCATCAGCGGATTCATAGGAATGATGAATGTCAATAGCAGTAACAGCATAATATACAGTGCATTATATTAACTTTCTTTTCCACAGGATGAAGGAGTATAATATTTTGTTTCTTTGATGTTTAGTTAGTGGTAAATTAAGCTGCATAGGAAAAAAAATCTGAAAATTTCTGAGTTGTCATGCAGGATAAGCAGTGTTTTTTCTGTTTCTCTGTCCCATCAAATGTCTACTTAGGTGTTAGTGAATTCTATTCAGGAGATTTTAATGTCTCTGCTTTATCAATTTTAGGTATTTTATACCTGAAGATTCTTCCCCCCTCATACTGCATCTTCAGAAACCTCTGACAAATAACTGGTAGCTTGTTAAATTCATATAAAAGCATCCACATAAATGTAGAAACTTCTGTTCTGTGAAGGATAATAACTAAGGGTCTCTGTGTACTACTTCCAATGTCTCATACAGAACAATGTTCCATGATTTCAATTAGCTTTATCTCAGTCTCCTGTGCTGCCTGGCTGTAATAATGAAATCCAAATAGAAATCTGAATAAGAGAGCTGTAATTTCTGTTTAATGTGCTTGCTTGAAAAATTACTGTTTCCACAGGTGCAAAAGCAGGTTAATCCATGCTCTGTTCACAGCATTAATCCACAGCTCTGTACACTGTTTTTTTGTACACTTACAGGTTTAAAGATTGAATTTTTATTATTGCAGCAACATTTGATTATTTTTTTTCTTTTACGAGAAACTCAGTAATATGATATTCTTCCAGACCAGATTTAGCTCATAGTTTGCCAGTTAGAGAGAAGAGTCTTGCATGAGAATTAAAAATATGTCTATATATCAAAAGTGTAGTTCTGCTTTTCTTGGATGTGGCTGCTGAAACCCTTTCTTGTGTTCTGCGTTGTCAGGGGCTTTCCTGAAACATTTGGGAGTGCTCAGCTTTTTGTCTTTGCATGGTGTGAGAGACATAAAAGCATTTAGGGCATAAATGACCTCGGGAATCTTGCTGACTGAAAGGACAGGACGTCTGTGTGTACGGGAAGCACGTACACCAGCAGGGTGTTGTGGGCAGAATATCCAGAACAAAATCAGAGTGTGATTAGGTCCATTGGAAGCTCCTGAGTTGTCCTAAGAGGCAACTGTTCCTTATCCGAGCTGCTGTCACAACTGGCAGTGACTGGCAGGGATTCGTGAGCAGATTAAATGGATTAGGGGCCATTGGATTGCATATTTAACAGGCAGAAAGCAAGGCTGGTGGTGCTCAGGAGTGTGAATGGGATGCGTTGAGCTGTTGCTAGATACAGGCTGTAAATTGGATTTTTTTTTTCCCTATAGAGCAAGCAAATGGAAATACATCAGTTAGTCCATAAATAATGCAACAACTCTTTCTGTTGCTTTTCTCTCCCTCAAAATGGTGTTTGAATTGCTGCAGTTGTTCAGTGTATGTTAATGCATTGTAATGCAGCTATGCCTTAAGTATGTCTGAAATTTGAGAGTTTCCTGAGGGGAATGCAACAGTAAGTTTATATAGTTACAAACAATTTTCGGGACTATCTTAGTCTTTTAATCCTGAGTTTGTATATATGGAATTCATTTAAGTAGTGGCATTCAGTACATGAAGGACAAATTATTCAGATGACAGCCAGCAGACCTGAATTTCCTGCATGTGATAGAAGTTCTATAGAGTTTTGTGTTCATATTTTCATTAATCTCTCCAGGACTGGAACACTATTTCACTTAATTACAGTGGTCACTTGAGCAAACTTGACTTTGAGGAATTTTAGCACATTTGGCTATTAGCCAGTAATATAATCATCCATGGGAAGCACAACCCATGCAGCAAGATTAACTAGATGTGCCTAATGCACATGAAAAAAATATGGTGTTTCAGAATTAGTGTGACTTGCAGAATGAAATCAAAGTATCTGTCTGTATTTTAGCGGAGAGAAGTACATGTTCAAAAACAGAATTGTAAACTAATGCTAATTTATACAAGACTAAACCATTTTTGTCAAATTTAATTTGCTCAGTTAACTGACTTCATAAAATTTGATGAACCAGAATAAATAATTGTTCACGCTATAATGGCTTACCTTGCCTTTAAAGTTTTAGGATTTTTTATTGATGACTATTTTGAATGTACATATGCAATATAAAACTCAGAATTAGCATGCTGTAATTTCTTTGATGCAGAAATCCAAAATTTTCAGCAGGTGTATAACTATGGTGATGATACCTTCAAAGATAATGAGCTTTTTCCTTTACAAAATCCTGATTCCGTAGCCTAAGCTAAGAAGAAGAGAGGAGGGGGGGGAGAAAATATAATTTCAGCTGTGTTAGTTTTCATTATAATGCATGAGGAATTTCTGGTTAATTGAAATGAAAAATGCTGGTCAGAGAATTTGTTTCAAAACAGACAAGTTTGTGGGTTTTGGGTTTTTTTCTAGTAAAGCAGATCTTTAGGTTTGGGGGTTTTTTTCTTCCAAGTTTTTTCTTCTTAACACTGGATTTTCCTTTGTGTTGTATTGTAGGAAATGCCACAGAACTGTAGTTACATGTTTGAGGTAATTCGAGCCCCCACTAACATGAGCAAAGCAGTAAACCAGTCTAAAGAAAAGAAGCTACATAGCCAGGGGCAGTTGACCTTACAGAATTTTAACTATGCAGGGGTTAATATGTTTCCCTGATTTGCTCTAATAAAAGAAATCAAAGCAGACGTGGGGATGTTCAAATATTATAGAAGTACAGGAGTCCTGTCATGAAGAGGTTATCAAAGAATAGTAA
This sequence comes from Zonotrichia leucophrys gambelii, assembly GCF_028769735.1. Classification (NCBI taxonomy): domain Eukaryota; kingdom Metazoa; phylum Chordata; class Aves; order Passeriformes; family Passerellidae; genus Zonotrichia; species Zonotrichia leucophrys. The sequence goes on from NC_088171.1 coordinate 67,169,319, forward strand.
GGTAGCTTAATGGAGTCGAACTTGTCAAAAGCAAATGCAAGGTTAGATGTCTTAAAGTCTCAGCATTCTAATTTTGTGTTTTGGTCTTGGTTTATTTTCTATACATGCATTATAGGAAATCCCTCTATCAGTAAAATTATGGAACCACAAAAACATGCTAAAGGCCAAATATAATTTTTTAATTGTTCACTAAGTATTAACCCCTTTCTCCTTGCCCAAGACTTATTTTTTCAATAAAGTGTCTGAAAATGGAATTTGCTGTAATTGAGACTGAAAAATTAACATTTTTGAAAATGTTAGTTATGTTTAAGCTGCTTACCTCTGTTTCTAGGGCAGGGGAAGGGAGTGGCTTAAGCAGATGTTGTGTCCTTCTTTTTTTTCTCTCTGATGAGGGGAGTTTCCAAATCCAAGTGAAAGCTGGGAAACTGTTTCTATAGATGTCTGAAAATAATACTGGAAAACCAAAGCTGGCTTATGCAGGTTAAAGTGGATAATTTTGTTGTTAAAGTTCTTTAGAGAAAAGGGTGGGGGGGCAAAAGGTTTATAAATTGCATGACAAGTAGGTAAGATTTGGAGAAGAGGAAGGACAGGTAAGAGAGGTAGAGCTGCTGTGTGGTGCCTGTGTCCTCAGAATGATAAACTCAAGCAACAGTGAGCCTGTCAGTCTCTTGGTTTTTGGCAGAGATTGGCTGCATACAAAAAGCCATGAAAATGAGTCTTTCTGTTAATAGGCATTTGAAATAATTATTTACTGAACCTGAACAGAAGCCACCTACTACCTACCCTGTTGGCTTCTGATCTGGAACAGTTGAGAGATGGTCTTAAAATGCTGAAATTCTCTCTTCTGAGAGACTTGGACAGCAGCTGAATTAACAATATCAGTCACAAAGAATTGTTAGCAGTAATTTCAACATTAATAAAAGCAGGTGTCAAGTAATAGCAGCTGATGGGTATCAAGTTACCAGCATCAAGCTTGAAACACCTTGTTTCCCACCCCACTATTCCTGTGTGCTTCCCTGGTTCTTGGACATTTGGTGTTCCAGAGCCTTGCTGACCAGCTGCATGGAATCCTGGAGGACAGGCTTTGCTGCTGCTGGGAGAGCAGTGTGCTGTCCTTTTGTCATAGGACTGCTTTTTCTATTAAACAAATGTTAACATTTGAATTTGCACTCATAATAAATGCACAGCTCTCCTAATTTTTGAATTGCAGTCATTTGAAGCCAAGAAAAGACAGACTTGAAAATATTTCAGTGGAGTCAGCTTAAAATCAATTGCACTTGCATTTACAAAAATTTCACTGTGTATAAACTACTTTGTTTAGAGACCAGCATTTAAATTTTACCTAATTCTCACAGTCAAAGATTGATATTTTATTTTATTATCTTATCACTTACTTTCTAGATTTTTTTTCTTTTATTGTTTGTTTCATTTGCTGAATAAGGATAACTTAAAACTGATGTTTATTTTATATGCATGGTCTCCAGAGGAAATTTCTATTATTTTTAATAGCTGCCTTAATATATCATTTCACAAAGTCAATACTACAGCAGTGTAATGACTTTTTCCTTTTTAGGATCTTAACATGCACCTTGAAGATAAAGTCTACCTTGCAGGAAACATTTTTACCTTAGCAGACATTTTGATGTACTATGGATTGCATTATATCATGGTAAGCATTACTTGCATCATTTTTATATGTGCAACTATCATAATTCCTATTTATCTAAAGGGCATTTTATTGTTGTAGAAGTTAACTAACAGAACAGAGAAAGATAAAACTTGTTTTATCTTTCAGGTTTTTCATTTTATTCATTAATATTTAGCTGTGTATCTGTCAAAAGACCTGTAGTGTCAGAATGCTTTAGTTTCCTCTGCAAAATATAGCAAGGATGATACCTATCCCTGTGTTTCTATGATTAAGGACTCTTGCCTTTTCAAGTCTGAAACATCACTGAACTGCAGTACAGAAGTACATGGGCAAATAGATAAATGAAGCTGAAAGGATGTGCCAGAACTGAAAGTTGACTTTGTTAGTATTAGAGAAATAGAAATGCATGTAAATTAAGTTCTTTAATGCATATAAAAAAGTTTGAGACATAACAAATTGTCATTTGTAATTCCAGACTTGATAAGGTACATAATATGAAAATAACACAGGGAGCTGGTGCTTAAGGGGAAAATGTAAAAAAACAAAACCCATGCCAATAATAAATTTGTTCTAAGTGGGGAAGATGTTGAGATTATTTGTAGTCCACTCAGGCTACTATGAAGTGCTTAAAAATTGGTGCACCTTCAGTTCTGAACCCCAAGTACTAATTTAAAGATAAAGCAGTAGAAGCTATTTGCATTTTGGTAGCTGGAATGTGTTTGTAAATGAGCCATTGTCATTCTCTCGAGTGGGAAGAAACCAAAGGACTCGCATAAAAAGGTCTTCTTAATTCTTGGGAAAAGATGAAATCAGTCAGTTTTGCATTAGAAGATTGAGGAGGGGAGTGAGGATAATTAGAAGATGCCTCTGACAAATGGATGTGTGTCTGAGAATTGAATTCAATCAACTGGGTGAATGGTTACTTTTATACAATTAAAAGCAGAGCTCTGGGAGAAGTGTAGAGGAATACATTTTAAAATGGAAGCAGAGGGGAGGGGCAATCAAGTAGTAAAATTCTACCAGAAATGAAAGGAAACTTATCTATCTGTATCTTGACTGTCCAGGAGTAAAAGTTCAAATAAGTGTCAAGCAGAGGAGAGCAAAGCTTCATTTCAAAAGGTTTTTGAAAACCTGCTAGAGTAAGTCACATAGAATTAATTCTGTTAAATCATATTTACCTTGTAAAGTATCTTAAGCAGTAGGATAGATGTGTTGATTACAGAGTCAGAATGGGTTACCTTTCACATATGATATGCAGACATAAAAAAGACTATAAGTATTTTCTAAAAATATGATTGTATATTCTGTAAGAGAGTACAAGTTCAAATGAGTCTTTAAAAAAAAAAACTTGGCAAGGGAAAATCCAAGCGTATTTTAAATTTAGAGTTTGCTCTAGAGTAGACCACCTAATCAAGATGAAAAGATACAAGTTATTGCTTTGGGAAATAGAACAGATGGTAAAAACAAATGACTTGGTGCTCCTGTGTGCCTGCAACCATCCAGACACTACTTGGGACAAGTTTGTAGTACAGCATCTGTTTCTGAATGTTTGATTTCATCGGAGATAATTTTCTGAATCAGAAAGGTATAAAGGACTAGCAATGGGGTGACTGTTCTAAATAAATATGAAAATCTAGAAGCTACTAACTAGCAATTACATGTAATATGAAGGTTTCAGAATTGATAAACATATAGAGATAGAGGCAGAATCTTGAACTCTAGAGTCTTGTGGGGTTTTTTTTGATGTCTTTTAATTATTTTTAATTTTCTTGTAAACAAAAGAGTATGTCCAGAGCTGCTGCTCTGCCCTAAGCTTAATGGGAGAATCAGGGAAAGCTTCTGTATCTCCTCATTTGAAGTGGTTCAGAGAAGGAGATTGTCATATCCCCCACTGCTTCAGCTAAGCCTTGTGCAAAATATCAATATGTGTTTCATATGATGCTTTAAGAAAGGAGGTAGAAATGGGAGACGTGGGGCATAGGGCAAACCCACAGATCTTGCTGTCCATCAAGTTACCTAGAAATTTTATCTAAAAACATCACTGGTAGTACCTTAAAGGTTAATCTCTGCTTTTGGTAGGCTGAAAACTACATGCTAGCACAGACATTAGTGATAGGATACTGTAAATACTTCTGGCATACCATGGTCATCCTGAATAAGCCAAGCAGAAAAACTTTAAAACCCTTCTGATGCACATTTCGTTGGAAAAGTGTTTAAGACCAGCCACTCCTATAGCTCAATTCTTCACCTGTTGTGTCCTGGTTTCTCTGAGTATAGATCATGCATCGTTGTATTCATTCCCCCCTCCCATCCTCTTTTGCCCTTCCCATTATCCAGGAGGGGTTCTGGAGTCTGGTTCTTCACTGTCCAGGCTCATCCATTTGACCTGACAGTTTGTTAACTGAACAGCAGCAACCCTTAATTCTGCTGCTGTGTGCCTGCCTTTCATTCTCCCTGTCCCTTTTAGTTATCCTAATAAACATAATAGTGCAATGTGTTTAAAAATCCATATTGTGGGGAAAAAATTATTATTTCAATCAGTGAGAATCAGATTCACAGGTAGTGTTTCAAGGTTCTTGCATACAGAATCTGTTTGGGTCTTTTAATTAGAAATACACACTCATATATAGGTTTGTGACCTAATATAGGTCACAGACATGAAAAAATATAATGCTTGATACTTCCTTTTCAATCAATGTGATCTACATTGTCATATGTAATTGATGTCTCTGTGTATGTAACATTAATATTGTTGTCTTATAGACACTTCAGTTCCAGAAATACATATGTGGATAAATGTGGATAATAAAATTCTACTAGGTTAAAGCATAGATTGCAGTGAAAACTTGAATTTAGAAGTGTTGCTTGAGATTAGCTTAGGCAATCAGTAAGCATTAAATTCCTCCTGTGGTAATGAACTTGTTTACTAATCTGGGGGATTTTTAAAATTATTTCTTTGAAAGTTTCCAGATGTCTTCATTCTTAAATGTTTTTGACCAGCTCAAGTCCAGTTCTATTTAAAGAGAAATAATCAATATGATGATTGGTCTGCTTTTATACTTCAAAAATTTTGTCAGAACCAAGGAAATGCTCTCAAATCTATATGTCTGACTTGAAATTTTTTTTAAAAAGGTCTGGAAAATTACTTATGGGTGAAGTTTATATCTGCAAATGGAAGATTCCTCAGTCAAAATTTTGGTGTCAAACCAAATATGATCAAGCACAGAACAAAGTAAGCAGTTGTCCTTGAGTCAGAACCACTAATATTGAACTATAATGAGACTGAGGGAGAAGAATTTCAAGGAGTTATAAATAACTATAATAAACTACAACAGTAGTTTATTTTGGAGCTATTTTTCCCATAAGGAACATTTCCTGTAATAAACAGACTGCCATGACTTTTTGTTAAGATTCACTGATATGCTGCTTATTTTAGTACTGAGGTAACAGGCTTTTCTTCTAAGCAATGATGCTAAAAATGGTTCTTCAACTGAATTGCAAAAGAAGCAGCTTTAACTTAAAAAAAAAGATGTGATTTTGAGCTTATTCCTTTAGCAGCTGAAAATTAGACCGAACTATGAGAAGGTACATGTATGTCATGAAATATACCATCCAGATGTTGGGTTATTTTGTCTTTCTCCCCTGTCTAAAGGTTAAATTTAAAAAGTCAGGTAGTATCTATCCTTGTCTTGGTGCTGAAGAGGTTCATATGTAGGGAGGTATTTTTAGATTTTCTGTGACCTGCAGGTTGTGGGAATGGGGCTTTATGCCTGCATCCCCAATGCGATAGAAAGAAAATATAATTAAAGCTTGTGTATTTTTAGCCCTTTCAGAAACTCTTAAAGTTGCATTGTATGATAACCACCTTGGTGCCCCTCAGTGAGCTTTGTGGTGGAAGAAAAAGACTTTTTTTTTTCATCACATGAAAGAAAAAAAAGTCTGTCAAATTAAGTGTCTGCTTCTTTGCTATTAAAATAATTGCTTTAATAGCAAATAATTATTTTAACAGCAGAACAGCAGCCTTTCTTAACTTGGGGGAATTATCTAATTTAATGAGGAAGAACAGAAAATACCCATCTAACAAAATGTTGTAAAAAATGCCATGGAAGTGATCTCTAAACAATTAACCTAAGAGTTATGTTCAGAGTAAAAAGTAGAGCATGCCACAAAGTGCTTTTTAATATATTTCACTGATAGAGTACATTATGTAAATAAGTAAAAATATCTCGCTTGTTGTGCCTAGAGTACAAAAAGGGGTCTTATTATTAGCATAGGTGTTTTGCCCTTCAGATGTTTTTTCACTATGCTAACAGAATGGAAGAGGACTAGTTTTCCAGACTTACATTTTTGATTTACATTGGAGAAACATGAAGATCGAGAATTACCAATGAAAGATGATGGGAAAGAAATACTGTATCTGCTGCAAAATATAAAATTTAGCTCAGCCTTTCCATAACCAGGTGCTCATCCAGTAAAGGCTTCAAAAAAGGTTACTGTAAACTCAAGGAATTTAAAGTTTTAGTATTTTAGTATTTGCTCATTATTAAATACCTTTCGTCACTTCCAGTAGTTTTAGGTTGCCTTAGAGCACACACATAGTTCTTTTCACGCACTGTGTTACTTTGTAAATGGTCTCCCAGCTTCATATCAAGCATCAGCATCCAGCTACCATTAATTGTAATACACTGCAAGTGATCAAAAGCATCTTTCCCTAAATGGTACTGCCTTTTTTTTTTGGTCCTGAATATACTGCACTTGTAGAAGCTCAGGCAGTGTGTGAAACAGTGTTATATTACCATAGCTTCCACTTTTAATTTATAATGTCTTTAAAAATTCTAGACTTTTTCCCCCCTTTGTTAGGGCTGTTCTGGTTAATGCTATTTACTTGGTTAATTGCCAATAACTCTCTTATATTTCTAGATCTGCAAAAATATGTGGCTGATTTTTATGGTTTTTTTGTGCATTTCTATCAGACTATACAACTGTAGGAACAATGTTTGCATTTCCATGCCAGCAGCAAGAAGAACAGATTTTCTCATATGCCTGAACTGAGGTTCATAACAGTACAAAATTGCAGAAAGAAATACATCTGTAGTGCTGTGCTTGTATTCTGGCAGGAACATTCCTTAGGAAGAGCAGCTACTTGGGTTTAGGAGTAGCTGCAAGATCCCTGCCTTTTGGTTACTGCCACAGTTACTATGCTCCTAACTCCCCATTAATTGAGCTTTAATGCTGTTTAGAATTCCCTTCTGCAACTTCTTGAAATTCTTCTCCCTCAGTATTTTTCCACTGGTTCTAGTATATATCCTTACAGTCTTTTTGCTGCTACATGTTCAAAGCTTCCCAGTTCTAAGCCAAGTGCTGGGCTGTGTGAGAGAACAGCAAGGAGAAGCAGCAAATCTGATGGGAAACTCCTGAAATCAAAAGTGCAGTATGTCACAAGGTTAAATATAAGATGAGGGTTTAAAGAGCAGCTTTTTACTCATACACCTCAATATCTGTAAATGAGTATGTTTAGCTCTTTCTGTGATCCAAAGTTTGTTGAAACAGATTTGTTTCCAGCTGTCTTGTGCCCAAAACCAAATTTTCAGTGAACCTGCAGCATCCATAAAATCTAGTGTTTGTAGAACAAAGCGTAAGGAATACACCATCTGTTTAGCTTTTGAGAAGATTAACCTTGATTAGCTTTAGAAATCTAAACGTGAAAAATATTAGGCATGTCTAGATCATTTTTTCTGGTAAAACTGTCCTGTGCAGATGTGCCCTTTTTTGTTGACTGCCGGCATTGTCAAGATTTAAATTAAGCTTGATGGTTAATTGGCTAGCTGAAAATGAAGTGAGGTGAATCCTGCACTGATTGGTTTCAGTTTTGGTGAGATGGGATAGGGGAGCTGATGTGAGCGTCACATTTTGTTCCTGAGGCAGGTTTTTTAGTCTGTTTTGAGGACTCCCCCATTTGTAATTCAGTTGTAGTATGTTAATGTGAGAAAAGAGATTATGGTCTAAACTGATAAGCCACTTTGATTACAGAGAAATGAGAAGATATGAAATTGCTAATCAAGAATAGTAATATAGGTGATACAGGGTGGGAATAGTTTTACAGCTGGCTTGAAAGACTCCAAAGTAATAACAGACTTTGTAGTAAAGCTTTGAGGGTGCTGCTGACCTAGATTTGAAAGACTTTTAAAGGTAGAATTTGGATCTGAAACTGTAGATAACTTTACCTAAGCCAGTCTTCTGATTAAGGATAGGCTTGAAGCTCTGCATTAATCTTAACCACACATCCTGTGTCAAGGAGCTGTTGCAATAGTGTGATGGAGACTTCTCCCTGATTGATCTTGAAGCTGTTCTGTGTGATAGTACTTTAAATATTTTTATGGAGTATGGGTAGGTTTCCAGTTTGTTTTACTGTTGTAATTTGAATAATGCCATTGCTATCTTAATAATGAAAGCTAGCAGATCTGAGCAGTTAAATTATGCTGATTCTTAGTAACTATTCTATTTTGAGCAATAGTCATACAAAACAACTTCCAATTATCCTATCCAGTCTGAAATTGCCTGGAAAAAGCTTACTCCTGTACTTAAAATACACTTTGAAACATGAAGTAGTCACTTTGCCTGTGAGACAAGACTGTCTGCTAAATGAACATGAAAGGGTTGTGCATGTTGTGGAACTCTTCCCTGCACTGTCCTGTACTGTATCCTGACCCCATGAATAGAGAGATGCTTTAAATTCATGCAAGCTTTCCCCCCTCTCTGTAATACAACTGTATTCCACCTCCAGGTCTGTTTCTTTGAGTAGATTAAATTTCCATACATGTCATGGGTTTGAGTTTTACTGTGTGAAATTAGGATAAAACGCTGCTGGACTGTAACAAGTTACTTAAGTTTAAATCATTTCTAAAATGTTCCACTTTTATTCTGCCTTACCATGATGCAATGCCCGGTGTTACTGGTGCCTTGTATTTATTCCCCATGCAGGTGGACCTCACAGTGCAAGAAAAGGAGAAATACCTTAACGTGTCCCGTTGGTTCAACCACATCCAGCATTACCCCGGTGTCCGACAGCATCTGTCTGATGTCGTCTTTATCAAGAACAGATTATACACTAATGCTCATTAAGGCAGATCTTAATGTTGTGTTGGAATGAGGTGAGGGAGTTCAGAAGTTGTGCTGTCCAAAGCCACTCACCTGCAAATACTGTTTTGTAACCTTCTGTATGTGAACCGAAACTGTCAATGCCTCAAGTCATACAACTGCATTGAATTGCTGTTGTTCATTCAAGAATTTGAACTAAAGAATTGTTATTGTGTATCTGATTAAATGCAAAAATGGTAAAAAGGTGGGAAAATGGAGTTTTAATTCACTATTTTTAAAAAAAATTAAGGTTCTTTTAATTAAACATTCAAGTGAAATTACATGATCTTTACCATCAATTATTCACTCCTTTTGCTATTTATTGAATGTTTATGTATGTCAACCAGCTTTCCTTTCATTTTCCATGGATGTTTACACTAGTTTTGTACGAGTTAAGAGCTATATTGTGTGCCAAGGATGTGAAAAAGGGAACATGCAAATGTTACAAAGTATTTATGTGACCGAATAAATTATTTTAAAACTGTAGTCCTAATTTGGCTGTGGAACTTCTTAGTTTTTCTTCAGTGAAGAAGATTTCAAAAGGTTAGTTCACTTCCTGCTTCATTTTGTGGTGTACACTTTTGACTGTGGAAGCATTTCCTTTCAAACTGGGTAGCAAAGTTAGTGTCCTTAAAGATTTTGCATGTGCCTTGCTTCGTTTTTTTACACAAGTGCAGATGCACTTTTCCCGCCCTGAAACAAAACCAACCAGAATCCTCAAGATAATTTGCTCCTCTATCAAGTTCATTACCAATGTTTAAAATGGGCTTTAAAACCAACTACACTGTTGTTGAGTCACACATTTGGATAGGTCATTTTACTGTAGAATGTGGTCCTCTGATTTTTATTTGTAAAAAGTATAAAAGTGCTAACTTAAATTGGTTAATTACCTTCTCCACGATTCAGATAACATTTCTTTTAAGACAAAAAATAAATACAAAAATACTTTGATATTTTAATTGACAAATGAACTTCTACGTTGGTTTTTTCAGCAGTGCTTAGCAGACAGCTTCACTCGTACATTCTTTTGTTTTATGTGCTACTTAGAAGCCTCTCACCCAGTAAATATAAAAAAAGCTATCTTGGATAGATGTTTGAGCATTTTAAATGTTAAAAGGCCTTAAAAAAATATAATGAGATGAGGTAATAAAAATATATCCTGACACATAAATGGACAGAAGAAACTTGGAAGGATAAGCATAGCCTGGACAATTCCACACTCTAATAGGTGTTTCCTGTAGATATACATAATTTTATTCTTAATTCTTTTACTGAAGGTTTACAGGCACACCAAGTTACTTTAAGGGCAATACTTTCAGCAATTTCTCACCGTTTCTGGGGGACTTAATTCTCCACTTCTAGCTACTCTTGTTCCTTGCTATTTAGAAGCTCACCTTATGTACTTACAAAAATCTCTCTGAAATCTTTTCATCTGTTCAAGAGTTGTGGAGTGGGCTTTAGTACAAATATTTGTGAGAAACTTCTTTCTCAAAGCTTTTCATTTTCAACTGCCTGAGCTCTTCAGGTGTTTACTGTTATTGTACCTTTAATATCCAATTTATTCAAAAATTTGTTACCTAGTAGCATTTATTCAAGTGAGTTTGCTTTTTCCGTCGTGTATGGCGGCAAGTGATGGTAATACTTATAAAAATACCTGCATTTCGACTAAATTCTGCTGTAGTGAACCATTTTCTTTTTCAGAGTGGGTGCATGGGTGTGAATCGCCAGTGCATTTAGTTAGGGAAGTTTCACGTTCATCTTACGGATTTATTGTTTTTATCAATGCTTTTGCAAATGAGAATGATTGAAGTTCTTTAAAGTGAATATGCAAGCCTTCAACCATGAAAATAGCTTACATTACAGCTGAGAATGCTGATATTGAGCTGGAGCTAAATGTTGCTGGGAACAGTACTGTCATCTTTTCAGTTAGGTTGTTGTAGAGATGATGCTACAAAATGTCATATTTTTTTAAATCCCAAACAGCTGCTGTTTGCAAGTATTGGGATTTCTCAGGCTGGCTACATGCTACTGCTGCAGTATCCCCTAGCCTCTTGTGCCAGTTTTATTTTCTCTGGTGTAGAACAAAAGTGTTACTTGCTGCTGAAATGTTAAAAAAAAAGTTCACCTAGTAGAAAGATCAAATGTTTAGAAGCGGATTAGTAGTATTTAACTCCCTACTATCTAAAAGGCATTTGTTAATTATCATATACTAACTTGAGCACAATTCAATTTTCTTTCCCCTGCTTAGAGAAACTTTAGGGGATAGAGGGTTAAAAGCAAAGAATGATGAATTGAGACTTTGCCTTTAGAGAGATGACTGGGAAAACCAGATGGTATTGATTTTTGTCGCCTCTCCCCCTTTCTACCTAATGCCTTTTGATCAAGGACAAATAAATCTGTAAGAAAACTTCTGAAAAATCCCACAATTCTATTTGAGTCGGTCTGAGACTGTATGAGGTACATATATTACAACTAGGCTTCACAATTTTAAAAGAGATGTGTAGTGGGAGCTCTGAAATTAACATTGATGGTCTGTGGTTTGCATGGGTAAATGTTCAGCTACTTTTAAAGCTACTTCCTCTTTCTGTAATATTTTATTATACTTTCACTGAACATTAGTAAAAGAGACTTTGCTCCCTTGCAACCCCTTTCTCCATTCTTGTAACTCCAGTTGCTGAAGGGCACTGTGATGTTTTACTTTTGTTGCTTTGCATTTTGATGATGATGATGACCACAGTGATGTGTGGAATTTATTTTCACAGCATTTCATGAACAGCACCACTTTCATTTGTTAATGTATCTCATCATTGCAGTATTATTATTTTGCATAATTGTTCTAATTTATTCAAGGGGCCTGACATGTTATGGTCTTATAAGTATGTGCCCCTGGGACTTGAGTGTGTTGCCATATGGTGAGATAGTGCTGCATGACAACCTTTCAGCAACAGAAGAATTCAGCAGTGAAATAAATATGATAATTGTAAGTGTTCAGTGAAATCCTGCACTTAGCCCTTTGTCATTTTCCCTTGATGCCAAGATGACTGCTTGTAGACCAACCAGGTTGAAACAGCTGTTCGAGTCTAGCATGAGATATGTTAGAAATGCACTGATAATTTTTAGTTGTCTTTGTGTGTGTAACTTCACTTTTAAGTTAGGGTTCAGTTTGACTTCTGAAGTCTCTAGGTGTGTTGCTTGCTCTAAGACTTGTAACTGGACAAGAGTAATTTATAGAAAAATCCAGGTTTAATACAGGATTAGGAAAGACTGAGCAGGAATGAGAATTTTGGAAAAATTACACTGAACAAACAAAAATTAGTTCCAGTTTGGACCTGGGGACTAAGAAGATCTGACCATTCAAATTGAACCAAAGTGAAGGGTTTTGAACAGCAAAACTAAAGAAATTATTTATGATAGCTTAAATGTGTAACATGCTTTCTGTCTTGTTCCTGGTCATGAGTGCTTTACCTTCCAGGCTGGTATCGCAGTGTTTCACACAGAAAATGAGTTAGAAGATACCACTTCTGGTTCACACTTGAAAGAGTCCAATCCAGCCACTTTTGTTACCTTTCTTCCCCCCACTCAGAGTAAGTACTTGCTGTGATTAGGTTTGCACCTATTGAATTCCCAAGATTCTTTGTGTAGAAAGTGTAACTTTTACAAATGAAATCTCCTAGCAAACACCTTAGCTGTTTGCCTGCAAGAGGTGATATTTTCACATATTTTTAATCTTTTCCATTTTGTATTCCTTCTCTATGGTCTATCCAGCCCTCTTCAAAACATTTGTAAACTAAAGTAGACCTTCTCTCAGGAATTTCATGCTACTGGCTGAATCTTTGGAAGCACATAGGCCTCAAAATGGGGAACTGATTTTTAAGGTGAGGTGCACCTTAGACGTCCCAATAGTTGTTACAGCTTTGGAATATCTGGATAAAATAATTCTATAACTTCACTTTGTTTCACTCTCACATGCATACACACACATTAATTTCAATTATAGCTGATGGAAGATTAATCTGGACCCTTCAGTGTGGGTGTGGATCCTGGGTTACTTGCAGGGAGCTGAAAAACTTTAAGTAAGGTTTAATGTAGATGTACTTTGCAACTCAAATAAGACATTAATTTATATTCATTATTTTATATGAAAATGTGTCTTAGAAGTGTTTTTGTCTGTGAAATACACCCAAATAACATTACAGATGAAAGAGTAGTAGAACTTAGCTATCTTTTATTTTCTGCTTGGTTAAAAAAACAATAGATGATCAAAAGACAGATGTTGATTTGGAAGAGGACAAAGTACTTAGAAAGCTATTAGCTGAGAGAGCTGAAAATAAAAGAATAGATAGAACTATAAAATCATTATTAAGAAATCCAGTGTAAGCTCTTCTATTCAGAAGTCTGTTCATAATCTTTCTGATCTGCTAGCATCTTGTTTGCATCTCTGTAGGTGATTTATGGTCTGTCTGCGACATGAATGTTGAAGTTGGGAATAGATTTTTTTAAGTAGATTTGCTTGGTATGGCCACAAATTGATTTTACAATTGTATGTATATACAGAACCTAGTATGTAATTTTTTTCTATCATTTTGATTTTTTTTTTTTTTTTTTGCTAGAAAGAAGGATCAGTAGGCCTATTTGATTTTTTCCCCCTTTTGGTTTTTAATCTTATCACCTCTTTTAATCTTTGGTGCGTTTCACAGTCTTTAACTTCAAAGTGTAATTGCAGTGATGCAGCTGCTTAATGGATTGCTACATTTAATATTTTCCCCCTAAGAGCAGTATTTCTTCTTTGCATCTATAATTGGCTCATGCAACTGCTGTCCCTGATGGAGATGCCAGGTTTCATATTCACCATACACCTGAGCACATGCTTACTCACTTGGTAATCTTAATATTTTTTTTTCTATCTATCAAAATTGACTTTGATTACACACATTTTCTTTGTGCTGGAATTATATTGCAAAGGAAATTAAGGGGAAATGCCACCGTGCACCTCTTGCTTTGCAGAGTTTTCAGATTCAGACTGGGCCTTTGTATCCCACTGCTTCATGTCTTGAATGTGAGATGTATGGTACCTCAGAGCCCAGCTCCAGGGCAACATAAACATATCACAGATTTGGAAAGGGGGATCGATTTTGTAGCAAGCATTGCTTCTTGCCGCTCTGTGCACATTCCTGCAGGCGTGGCCTTTATTTTCCACGCTGGTAGTGACTACAGCCAGCGTGGCTGCCACAGAACACCACGCATCCCATCTCTCACTCTGCAGGCAGGCAGGAGGTGATTAATTTTTCATTGTTGCTGCATCTGAAGGATTCCCCTTTCCCCTCCTACACTACCTTGGCCCCTTTAGGAAGATTTTCATCCATTAAACTTTCCCTTCTCTGTTGGAACTAAATCTCTTTCAGCATTTTCAGGCTGGTGATCTAATTTGACAGCTCGTAGGTGATGTCTGTTCCTCTTCAAAGAGGCAGGTAGCCCCAGGCTAGCCAGCTGCATTGTGGATTCTGCAGATTTGGCTTGCTGTTCCTGCTGGGTGTCATCTGTCTTCTCAGTCTTGCGCTGGATAATTTTTGTCCTCCCCAGCATCATCTGCCTGAGCAGTTTCTGCCTGGCAGGCCTGTCTGTCCAGGTTGAGCATCAAACGCAGCGGCCGCCCGGCTAATGTGACAAGGCACTGCTCCAAAGAGCGCAGCCCGGGGCCTGCTTTGGCCAGCATCGGCATCGCAGCCTGCAAACTTCCAGCCATCACCATCGTGGTCTTGCTCTCCCATCACGGGTGCAGCCCATGGACTTATTCTGCTGGCACAAAGTATGTCCCCCGCCTCGCCCTCTTAAGGGCCGTCACTCCGATTCCTCCCATCTGGGCAGATGTCTGCCTCAACAGGTTTGGGTTTTCCTGCCTGTTGCCGGCATTTGACTCGGACACCGCCACTTGGATGAAATAATCCTTTTGTGGATTATCATCGCCAGACAGCCTGTGGGGGAAATGACAGGACTCGGCACGTTCAGCTGAAGATTCTGCAATTCAGAGTGCTGCTAATGCTAATGGGAAGCGGCAGGGTGATCCCTAAAAGAGAAAGCGGGTTCCATTGCACGGCAAAAATGACAGAGGTTGTTTAGCCTATCTTCCAAAAAAATACATGATGACTACATATGTTGATTTTCAGGCTGCAAGCCATAGCTATTTCCATATTTTTGTGACTTGATGACTACTTTCTACAAACTGACAGGTTAGGGGCTCCACAAGTATTGTCTTTTTATAGCCATCACCTCTTTAAGTCCTCCTTAATTTCTTTAAAATATGTTTTGAAAATAAGCTTGACTGGGCAATGAGAGTAAGCAGGGGAACAAAAAACAAAACCAGGCATAAATACAACAAATAGCATATTCTTAAAAAAAAAAAAAGAAAGAAAAGAAAAAATAAGCAAAACCCAACATTATTCAAACAAAGGAGGAATGGTTTCAGAACAGTAGTCCTAGAAACCAATGGAACTATCTGTCACATGGTTTGCCCTTGTTGCAGTCCCATAATTCTGAACCTGACATTAGTCATGATGTAAAAAACTCTTTCCTAGAAACGCAGTAGTTACAAAGCTGCTTAACTACAGGATTTCCTTTTTGACAAATAAAATGCTGGAGCATAGGGCCTAGAGGGGCAAATAACTTGTCTGAGAGCCTATGAAAGGAAAGCTGGAAAGGGTAAAATTAAGATTTGAACAGTTCTAACCCAAATTAGTAGTGATGATTAAGCCAGCTGGAATATCCTGCAGATATTATTCATATATGAGCATGACTGTAATTTAATGGTGATTATCAAATACTTACATGTTTGGGATCAAGTGGAAAAACATAAATACTAATTTACAGGTTGCAATAGCAGGTCACTTTCAGGAAATAGATAATGTAGAAGGGAACTATTTTTAAAGTAATTATTATATCTACTAATTGCCTAATTAATGTAATACAGACTATGTAACAGTGAAGGAGTGAAAAACTATTTTACATTATGTAATTATGCTAAATTTAATAATAATGTTAGTTGAAGTATTGAACACTTCCCAATGTTAACTCATTTATAAGCCTGAGTGTAGGAGTTTATAGACATTGTCAAAAAAACCCCATGTAGTAATTTCCATTAGCAGTTTCCAAGCTTTTATGATGTGGCACAGGATTTAATAATAGAATAATTTTTTGTGTCAGTTCAAATAGCTTTTAAAAAGTCCCCCTTTTCCTGAGCCACACAATTGCTCCCATTTATAAAAGCTATGCAGAGTAGAACATGTGCAGAACTAATTTCTAACAAAGAATACATACTAGTCCTGTTTTCTGCTAATAAACTAGTAATTGTTCCAGCTAAACTGGCACCTTTCTGGTATTCCAGGTAGGAAGGAAGCCTTCAGACACTGAAGGCTGCAGTAGCTGTAGCAGAATTTGTGGTCCAATTTATTCTTTATTGACCATACAATGACACTGAGAAGTGTGGTATGTCTTGCAGATTAAAAAAAAAAATGTGTAAAACAAGAAACAACCTTAGATGCAATGGTCTAAACAGAATCGACCTGTTCTAGAAATTATTTTTATTGAGTTTATTAGCAAGAAGAAAAAAGTCACAAACAGAAGTTAATATACTGTAACATATAAGCAGCCAAGAGGGAGGGGAAGTGTATTTAGAATATCCTAATGCTCTCACAGAATCACTGGATGGGTCAGGTTGGAAGGGACCATGGTGGCTCATCTGGTCCAACCTCCCTGCCCAAGCAGGGACATCCTAGAGCACTTGGTACAGGATTGCATCCAGAAGGTACTTAAGTATCTCCAGGGAGGGAGACTCCACAACCTCTCTGGATAATCTGTTCTAGTGCTCAGTCACCTGAACAGTAAAGAACTTCTTCCTCATATTCAGGTGAAATTTCCTGTGCATCAGTTTCTGCCCATTGCCTCTTGTCCTATTGCTTGGCAATAGGCACGAAAAAGAGCTTGGCTCCATCCTCTTGTTACCCTCCTTTCAGATGCTGATAGACATTGATTAGGTTCCCTCTCAGGTGTTTCTTCTCAGGGCTGAACAAGCCCAGTTTCCTCAGCCTTTCATTGTAAAAAATGCTCCAGTCCCCTAATCAGTTTTGTAGCTCTCCACTGAAGAGCTCCAAGTCTTACTCATACTGAGAGTGTCTCTTGTACTCTGAAAATGTTTTAAAAGAAATGTACAGGGGGTTTACATCATTTTTTGCTTTAATAGTTGTAAAAAGAGTCTGCTGCTCTTTTTTGTCCATTTGGTTTTTGTTTATTTGTAGTCTGTGTGTCCAGCAGTTGTTATTCATGTTAGCTGCACCTAGAAGCAAACTGGGTTAATGTATGTCTCTTACTATACTTACTGAATCAGAGAATCAATTAGATTGGAAAAAATATCTGAGATCATCGAATTCTACCTATGACTAAACATCACCATGCCAGCTAGACCAAGCGCCACGTCCAATCTTTCCTTAAACACCTCCAGGAATGGCGACTCCACCACCTCGCGGGGCAGCCCATTGCAGTGTCTAATCACACTAATCACATTTCCCCACACCGTTTCTGTGGGGAAATTCCTCCTGATGTCCAACCTGAACATCCCCAGACACACTTTGAGGCCATGTCATCCTGTCCTGTCACTGATTACCCGGGAGAAGCGACCGACCCCACCTCGCTACTCCCTCCTTTCAGGCGTTTGTGGAGAGCAGTAAGGTCTCTCTGAGTAAGGTCTCTCTGCCTCACGCTAACACCCGCACTCCCTCAAGCCCTCCTCAGGCCATGCCCTCCGGCCCCTCTCTGGACCCGTGCGCGTCTCTCCCTCCCCACAGGAGCCGCCCCAGGCCCGCAGGCTCGGGAGCGCTCGGGGCTCCTTGGGGGCGGTTCCGCGGCCGGCGCGCCGCGATGAGCTCACGGCGCGGCAGCGGGCCCGGCGGAAGCGCTGCGGGAAGGGACGGAGGCCGGGCCAGGGCCGGGGCGGCCCGGGCTGCGCTGCCCAGGGGCCGCCGAGCGCCATGAGCGGGGCCGGCCCCGCGTCCCCCGGCCGCGGCAGCGCGGCGGCCCCGCCGCCCGCCGACAGGAGACGGGACTCCCCGGCCGCCGGCTCCCCGATCCAGCCCATCATCAAGGGTAAGGAGGGAGCGGTGCGGGCCCGCGGAGGCGCCGAGCCCGCCGTGTAACCCCGCGGCAGCGGCGGAGAGACGGCCCGGGGGCCCCGGGAGCGGCCGCAGTGTGCCGGCACCCCAGCACCGTCCAGCTCTCTCCGGGATTCCAGCCCTCCGAGGTGCGGCGCCTGTGCTGGGGTTTAAAGCTGGACACCCGGCAGGCTTTGCTGGCTCTCGTCTCTCCGAGCTGGGAACCTGGGTGTCTCTGTGGCTTTTTTTCGGGGAGCCGAGTCGGCCACCGCGGCCCTTGCCACAGGCATGGAGTTTCCTGGGAAGTTCTTACTTTTGGTCTTGTTCACCCAAGTTTTGTCGTGGTTAATCCGCGCTCTGAACCGTTCGTACTCAGCCCATGCATTATTTACTGCAGTCATGATTTTCCCGAATTTCTAAATAATCTTTCTGCACCGTTGTGAACGTGCTGGGATTCAGGGTGTTGAACAAACACAGGTGGATACAGTAGAGCCACAGGACAGGTCCATCAGCTGGGGCAGGAGAACACATCCTTCAGATGGCAGTGCCATCTTAAAGTCTTTTTTTGGGACTGTATTTTATATGTCTTGAAACAGTACTTGCTATGTTCTCAGAGTGCTTTTCAATTTAACCGGCTTTTTCTTTGCGACAGGCAAGCCTGTTTCTCCACATATATTTAAATAGTAAATACTCTTTTTCAAGACTCAATTTCAAGTCTGGCCCTAGAAAACAAGAAAATATTGACAGTTTTTCTTTGTAGTGAGGATTCCTCCTGTCTCTTGCTGCAGAAGACTCCCACACTTACTCTGTGGATCTCTGTTAAGCTGTAGTGTTTAGCTCTGGTCTTTTACCAGCACTAAAAATCAGATATGGAAGCTGTACTAAGGAGAAAGAGGATTGAGACAAAGGGTGCCGAGAGGAAAGCATTCACCTTCACAGAAAGGTGTCTTTGGCATCTGGAATAGTGAAACGTGTCTTTGGAATCTGGTTTGTTGTGTTTTATCTAAGCTGGCAGTTTGCTGGATACATAGGTTACTCTGAAAATTCTGTTCTGATGCTCCTTTGGTTTTGTATGTACTTGGTGAGCAATAGTCTTTCCTCACACTGAGGTGCAGTGTGCTGCGTGTGTTGTGTTGCCTGGTGTAAGAGTGAGAGAAAAACTAAAATTCTGTATTTCAATAATCTTCTAGATGTTGGGGAAGTCTATTCAAGACTGCTGGATCACCGACCAGTAATTCAGGGAGAAATACGTTACTTTGTTAAAGAATTTGAAGTAAGTATTTGTAAGTAAGAAGTATGAAGTAAGAATTTGAAGTATTCGATGCAGGCAGTGTCAAACTTTGAACAGTTTTAGCATCTTTTTAGATATCATAGCAGGTACATAACTTTCTTCAAAAGGGTTTGACATGGATTTTTTTTCCAAAAGTAACACACCTGTAGTATATGTCTGCATCTTTAGCAAACAAGGCAGTAATTTAGGTCTTTTTCTTTTAAAACTTTTGAAAAGAAGATGTGGTTTTTTGGTTTATTTTTTCCTGTACAAGACTGGCAAGAATATTGATGTTGGAGAATAATGTAGTTCTAACATCTTAGAGAAATCCAGTTGGTTCAAGGAAAGTATTGTTGGCTAGCGTGGGTTTACATCTCTTTGAAAAGCTACTTTATGCCTCAGCTGGATTCAGCTGGCACGGTTTTTTTTATTTTCATTACACAAGAGAAACTTATACTACTGGAAGGGAAGAGGAGCACTTTTTGCAAAGTAATAAAATAGTTAAAAATTGAATAACTGTTATTTCATTGGCTGCAATTAAGGCTAAAGTACTGAATGTGTAGAAGTGTTTATGTACACCTTTGCCTGGAAAGTGTAATTTGGTTTCCACAAGATGGCAGCAAAAGTTCAGAAAATTTGAATCCTCACCAGCAAAGGATACCAGTTTCTGAATAGATTTTCTTTCTTACAGAATGTGGAATTTAAAAATGTAGCTGAAAATGCAGCTACACCTACCTCAAAATTCCAGTATGCAGACCTGATTTGAATGACATTAAACTGTCTTTCTCCCTCAATCCCCCACAACCTAGATTGTGGCTTATATTTCAAGTAGGTCTATTTTGTCTCTGCTGGTTTAGCAAAATGTGGATATGAAATAAACTCTCATCAGATCTGTATCATGTGGGCTTGAGAGTCAGAAGTTATTTCTTTTCCATGCTTTCGCTAACTAAGCTGTAGGATACAGTAAGTAGTTTTAAATGTCATTCCATAGGAAGGAAAATGTTAAACTCATGGACAAAATTAGAATTTATATCTTTAGGCTGATAATTCATGTATTTGTCTCATTTCACCTGAAGTCGTGTTCTGTTTTTTAGACAAATTGGATTTTTTTTTGAAATTTAGTTACTGGTTTATACTTTTATGGGGGGAAAATGGCAAAGTAGAGGATTATTTAAATTTTTGCAATTCAGAATTTCTTTAAAGTGGGGTTAGGACCACCAGCACTCAAAAATTCCATTTGTTTCTAACTTTGAGATACATGCTTATTTTTTCAATGATTAGCACCTAGTGTGCAAAGAATGGAGATTTGCATTCAGGAAATCTGGAACCTGTTTAGTTAAGGAGTTTTGCTTGCCTGTGCTCTGTTTCTGAAGTTTTAAAATGGGTGTGGTGATCCCTGTCCCACTTCATGTAAAAGAGTATTTTTTGTTTATGTCGAGTTTTTATCTAAAGTAAAATGCTGGTGAAATTCAGAGTGGGAATAGTGCTGTGGCTTCAGAAAAATAGATTGTTTCATAAATTTAGACAGTAAAACAAGATCTTATTGTACTTGTAATTAATCATGGTGAGTAGTGATCTAGAAGACTTGTGTTATATTATTGTTTAGTCAATTTCATTGCTTCACTTCAGTTAAAACAATTTTACTTGCGTTATTTTCACCTCCTGCCATACTAAATATGGAAGATCAGGCATCAAGCAAGCAGAATCACTACTATATTATTTCTCAGTAACCAGCTGAGTTATAAAAATGAAATGCTTTCAAGCTCTGTTGCTCTCTGTTGTTTTAGAGATGCTGTAAATTATCAATACACAACAGGACATTTTTCCCCACAGTGTGTAAATAGTTGATACTGTCTTTTCTCATAAGGGCCAGAGGAGTCAGTCAGAGGATTTTTTGTATTTTAATGTGAAGAATGGAACATTGCTGTCTTTTTTTGGCAATTTTATCTTTGTTGTTAAATAAGTAGAGTGACACTTCCATAGACAATGGTCTAGTCTTTGAGATAAAGCTATTAGTTTATCAACTGGGAAACCATCTCTAATTTGTGAAGTGGAATTCGTTGCTAGCCACTCACTTTCTTTCCTTTTTGTGGCAGGAAAAACGTGGCCTCCGAGAGCTGCGAGTACTTGAAAATCTCAAAAATACGATCTTTGATGCAAATGAACATGTTCTTCCAAAGTGTGAGCAGGCAATGCAGGACAATCTGAGTGAAACCTTCAAGAGATGTAAGCAGGTTGCTTCTTATTGCTCTTGATGCATCATTTTGATGAATAATTTAAGTAGTTTGGATTCAAAGTATAATCTGTTAAAAAATTGCCACTCTTGTGTAATTTTCTATTCTTTATGTGCTTTGTTCTCACTTCTGTGCAACTTTGAAAAGGAAACAACAGGGATGTTTTGTGATACTTGATAGTCCAGCCAATCAGCTCTTGTTAAGATTACATTAGAGTTTTTTGTTGGTTTAAGTAGAAGCTATTTCAGCTCATTCTTTTTCTATTCACTTGGAAACAGTGTTTTACATTGACTGAAGCCATGGACAAAAGTTTCAGTTTCCTGGTTTGTTACAGCCGTGCTGTGATGTGAACTTCAAGTTTCTGAATTTTCCCACAGGAGTGCATAATACTGTCTCCCTTAAATCCTTTAAAATAAAACTTTCTTCTGTATAGTATGAAATTTATTATTATTATTATTATTCAGTCACAAGTTGGGAAGTAATAGTAATTGCATGCTAATTTTAGTTTCATCCTTATTAATATATTTCTTTACTGCTCAGATTTTAGAAGAATGTTTGAAATTTTTACCAGTTTTTAAATGTGCTTTTTTTCCCTTACTCATTTGGCAGGATGACTTCTTCAAAAGAGGTTCTAAGAGAGTGTGGGTACACAGCTTTAGCTGCCGAATTTATGCAGTTGAAACATGCCCCTGTGGATTTTGTTACAATTCGTTGGCATGTTGTATAAGCATTTAATTTCCTATAACTTATTTGTATGGCATCTGGCATATGCAGAATAGTAAATGGTCGATGGTACTTTCCACACCAAAAGGATTGCAGGAAAACATTGAAACTTACAATTTAGTCGTGCAAACAAGGCATCCTAATACCTAACTGGTGTGAACCTTCAATGCTACTCCCTGATTTTTCTCATGGCCAGCTGTGCAGTTCATCTTCAGTAATGGAATCTCAGAATGGCTGAAGTGGGAAGGGACCTCTGGAGCAGCAGCAACTTGAGCCAGTTGTCCAGGACTGCATCCAGTTGCTGCTTGGGAAATTAGTGTATTTAATTCTGTGTTGGGGGTGGGGGGGGGGGAAGTGCATAGGAATGCAGTTCCTATTTCCACTGACAAGTTTTCCCAGGCTTAGTCTTAGGGAGAAAAGAGATGGACTCATAAAGGTGTTAAAGAGCATAAAGATGTACCTGTGGAGTCTATACACAGCTGATGGGGAAAAAATTTTAAAAAACCCTCAACTAACTCAAGAGTTAGAGTTTGATCACCTGTTTCTACTTGCTGCCTTGAGAGTGGTTTTTGATGTCTTCTGAGGTTCTGAGTAGTGCACTCCAGCTCACCAGCAACACTAAAAGTGTGGGCACAAGAGGACCTCACTGCCTTCCTGCTTTTGGTTTCTAGAACACACAAAGGTTGAACTCTGCAATAAGCCTGCTTACTTTTATAAGTGTTGAAGTTGTAAGTGTGAAGCATTTTCTGCAAGTACAGGTGACTCTTGGCACAGTTAAGTGACACAGTGGAATATAATCTTCACCTTGCAACAGCCTTGCATCTTCTAAATCCCTTTCAGGCAAGTTTCTTTGATTTCCAACAGCAGACTGATCTACTGCGTTTTCTTGTTTCAGTGCAAGCTGCCAATGCCATGATCCATAGACTCCAAGAGAGGGAGTGTGAAGCAAGAAAGGTAAAGGATAGATGGATGGGTTTTTATTTTGTGATCTAAGAGTTTTGTGCTTCACAGCAGGTTTGTCTACCTTCAGTATAAACTTAAAAACATATTTTTCTGTACCTTATATACTGGCAGTAAAACTTCTCTTGGGGTGATTTCTGCACTTATATAATGCTCACTGCAAAGTTAATGATCTAGCTAACTCTTTCTACAATCTCCTGATATATGGAAACTATTTTTTATTTCCTTTGCTTTATTTTTCCTCCTAGCTCAGACTATAACATTTGTCACATACAGGGAAAGCTTAAATATAAAAAGCTTATTTTCTGTGGAACAAAAAACATCTACTAACCTACCAGAATGGAAATGTAAATCTGTCCTAGTTAGCTGAGAACATTGACCATATTATATATATTGCTTGTTGAAAAGGAAGTGTTTTTTTCACTTGTGGATGGGTTATTTAATGAAGAGGTATATTATAGGAACATGCGAATCATTGGAACCTTTTCAGTTGGCTACACACTTTGCTTATTTGAAATACATGTGCTCTGAATCTAAAACCTGGAAAATTATACATTAAATTAGTTTCATGTATTCCCAATCCTACTTCTTTATTGTATTCCTGTGTTATCTCTTTACTTGCAAAATGCTCTTGATTATAATTTAGTTCAGGAAAAACCAAAGACATTTCCATGGCTATCAAGCAAAACAGGCTGTGCATTCATGGATGTAAGCTGATAGTCATGTTTTTCTTTCCTTTTTTGCAACTGATGATGGGCAGTCCAGTTGCAATTGAGCACTGGTACTGGGCAAACAGCACATGTCTGAGCACTGCCAGAGTTTGCTTGTTTCTGACGCTAGAGTAGATACTCAGAGAGAGGTAGGAAATTCTTACAGTTCTGCTACTGTTTGTTTGAGGTAAAACTTTAATAAGAAATTTATAACTTAGAAAATGAACAGTCACCTAGTAAGAATGGTGACTGTACTTTTTAAAAAAATATTAGCTGGATGTTTCCACTCTTTTTTTTTTTTTCTTTTAATATGTAGTGGAAGAGTAGTTATAGGTATCCAGGATTCATAGCATTTCTTAAAGTTTGCATAGTACAACTTTATGGCTTGAAACTTTCCAAATGAGAGTAGTAACATGTAGGTAGCTTGTTAAAAAATTATAGGTAAAAGTTGTCATTGTAGTGCAGCCACTTGAGGAGAAATACCTTTTTCTTACTTTTCTAAAATTATGTGTTCTGAAAAAATAATGAGATTTTGGCAGAAAGCATTGTTAGGTTTGGGTAGGTGATGTGTAATTGTGTCAAAAAGTTTCAAATGTTTCAAAAGTTCCATGTTTCAAAACCTGTTGAATACAAAGTAGTGTACCTGTCAAACTGTTAGTGTACACTTGTGTATCTTGTCGGGAGATGTTACTGTATTGGTGCAAACCAAATGGATCTTGACACAATGTCGTTAAAGTGTATCAAAAGCTGCACTGAAAAAAGTCATTTATTTAGCCCCTGCTGTGCGATCTTGAAGAACAGCAGAAATATAAAAATACATAAATGGGTTTAAGAATACATAAATGGGTTCCCAGTGCCTTTAGTTGACAAAAATGCCACACATCAGAAACAGTTATTGCTGATACACTGAAAAGGAGAGAGAAAAAGAAGGATTAATCCTCTATTTTGCTGGGACATGGAGCAAATGGAGGAACAACTGCCTAGGTTTATTTTGGCTTCTGCACTTTTAATATAAGGGGGCCAGACTGTCAATTCAGCTCCCAAGCAATCCACAGTTACGTTGTGTTTTGTCATGTGCATTCAATATGTCTGGGATGTCTTTTTCTAGATATCTAGACTTTTTTTTTTTTCAAGATAAGATAGTGAATGGAATTAAACTTAGCTAAGTCAAGCAGTAGGAAAATATGAGGGGAAAAATAACTTATTTATAAAGGAAGACATTAATCACAGTGAGAGCTAGCTGGCTAAAGCAGAAACACTAGCTGCCAGTTTCAAAACATTTAATATCTCTGTTATAATTTTTTATAGAAATAGCATCATTGCTAATACAATCACATTAATAGTATTGCAGACATTTTACCACTTGTTTTGGATTGGCTATACAAAAATAAATGTTTTCTCTTTAGTTTCTCCTTTCCATATGTCTTTGTGCTGGTTTCCAGATAGTTTAACATTGTGTTGCTCTCATTAACCCCCCTGTTTTACTATGGAAATGATGGTTAAAAGCTTCCTATTTTCCTCCTGTCAGCTTCAGGCAGACAAGATGATGGCTCGTGAGGAGAAGTGCATTGCTCACTGGGAGGAGTTCATGAGAGAACAGCAGAACAAACGTGCGGACGTGGACGAAGAGCACAGAAAGGCGATGGAGCGCCTCAAAGAGCAGTATTCTGAGATGGAGAAGGAACTGGCCAAATACGCTTCTTTTTAACACCTTTTTCAATAATGCTGGATTGGTGCCATGCTCAGTTGCTTCTGACTTGAATTGAGGTTCTTTTGGAAAGCTGAAGCTGATAGAAAAAAAGGAGGATTTCCTCTACAGTCTTGGTACGGGAAGAAATGTTTTGCATACTTTCAACTTAAGTGCCTATCTATGCTTTTTTGGTTCAGGGCAGGTGGAATGCCAGTATTTCTTTGTTTGTTGGAAGCTGGAGCTGAAAACTGTGTGACTACATCAAGCTCAGGGAGTTGCAAACTGGAGTTCTCTCCCATCGGCAGAGTATCATATCATTTGGGAAAACAGAGACTAATGTAATATCAGCCATCCTGGTGTGCAGCCACAGACCTTTCCCAAAAAGTAGGTTAATAGATTCCAGCCATAGTTAGCTGAGAATTCACTGGGAAAACTATATTCTGCTTGTAGATTTCAAGCAAATAAACTTGTCTTATGGAATATATTACTTTGAAGATTAACCAGTGAAAGATCTCAACAGAGTTTTAAATCCAATTGTAATTTAAACTTTTGGGTTGAATGTTCAGTATTATGAAGGAGAGTTGCAATTTGAATAGTTTTTGTTAACAAAAAATGTGTAAGGTAAGCTTGGTCAAAAATTCCTTCTTTTTTCTCCCTGTAAAATGTCTCAGGCATCTCTTTTACTGTTCTAAGCAAAGCCAAAACAAGCTAAAAAAGTGATCATGAGAAGCATATCAGTCTTTGTATTAGCTTTGTAGCTAGTACAGTTTTACCTTAAATATTTGGCATGCTGTTGGTTTACTTAGGATAAGCTTGTCAGAACTTTATGAAGCAATTGAGGGAAGATTTTTGTTTCTTTATCAGCATAACAAATGAGCAGATTAGTGTTTAAATGCCTGTAGTACTGATCTTCTTTCTTACCGACTTTTACAGCATATGTGAAATACTCTCCTACACTGCTTTCCTTTATCCCAAACTTGCAGTTACCAGCAGTGCAACTGAAGTTAACTCAATCAGTTCATTAACCAAGGAAAATGAGACGTAGTACCTTAATGAAATTTGCTGCAAGCTAACCGTTAGTGCAGGAAATATCTTTCCATAATTTAGCTGGTGTCCAATGGAGAATGGAAACAGGTAAAAATAAACAGAATTTACACTTTACCTGTATTGCAGCAGTAATACACCAACAAGGGTTGCTTGTGTAGGTTTATGGCTTGGTTTCAAGGCTCCATTCCTGGCAGCATGTTGATAGTGTGATTAAAGTTAGTAGAGGAGATGGAATAAGTATTTGAGATTTCTTTCAATAACACTGAATTCCTGCCAAGCTGTTCTGCCTGCTACCGTGGGCCCAACAGCTTCATCAATCATCATTGTGTATCTGGACTGAAAGAGGATTTGCCAACACTGGGGCACACTGGAATGTTGTTAATTCTCTGTTCTGAATGGAAAAAACATAGATGTCTCAAAAGGATCCCACATATGAAAAATAGGAAAGCCTCTTTTTTGAACAACTCCTATCTGAATATAGGGTGACTTCTGTAATATTTCTCAGCTTGTGTACCCGTGATGAATGTTGTAACTAAGCTCAGACTTTTCATTTAAAAAGAAGAAATTAGTTCTTGCCTGTCTTTAGAACTGGGTGTGGAATAGTTTTGTTTGGAGCACAGACTGGAAGTGGCTTCTCTTAACAGATAATTTGATGTATACGTGCTCAAAGCCCAAATATCTTTCTAACAAAATGCATTTAACTGTATACTGAATTAATTTTTATTTTTGCACTGATAATTTTTATTAAGATTTAGATATCTAATTAACTGTGCACTGGAGCTTTTAGTATTTCATCAATTTGATGGTTGATAAACAATGATGCAAGTGTTACATTTGGATATTCACTGGAAAATAAAATGGTATTTCCAAAACCTGGGATGTGTGCTCCTGATTTTTTTGAAAGCTTAGTAAGTACTAGCACTGAAAATGTGTTGCTCTTTCAGGATGTTTTATGCTAAAGAATCCTTTATGCTGGAGATCATTTGAAAACACACTTCTTGAAAATCTGTCTATCTCTTGGTCAATGTTATTCATTGTGGGAACTAAATGAAAAATGTATGTTCCTGAAATAATTTCATTTAGTAACTTCCACCTTTTTTTGCATGATATGCTGTAGGTGCTTGGAAAAGTTTAATCATCTTTGAAGTAGCTTGTCAACATTTGTAGGAAAACCTTTTTTTCTGTCCAAATGCCTAAAACAAATCTCAACCAATACCTGATGTGTCCAATACTATCTCAGTATGTCTGACTGATAAAGATTTCTATTTTCAGAATTTTTTTATCAAAGTGGCACTGTGGTCTGTCTGAACACAATGGTTCTCCACAGTGCAACTTTCTTTGCAAAATTCCAGATTTTGTTATTCACAGTCTCAACTATTTGGGAGATAGAAAAAATCAATGCTTTAGTAGTTGGTTTTATGCCATCGGTGCATGAAGGAAGTGTTTCACCTTATACTTGCAATTTTACATCACTGAATTCCATAGCTTTAAAAATCTTGAGGATTTATTTAGCCCCTCTTAAACCTCACAGAAGTTTGCATTGGATTCCAATGAAGGAGTTGAAAAAGGTCCTCAATATTAAGTTAACTTCCAGTATGAAAGGTGAGTTTTGCAATCCTTTTCGTACCAGACTATGTGTATAACTTTTTGTTTAACTATTAGTGCTGCTTATTTTGTTGAAAAGTTCTTTGGAACTGAAAGTGGGGTTGGATGTCACGTAACCACTGGAATATTCTCTGAGTTTTTCTGTTCTAACAAACACATAGCAAGAAGCTGGAGTCTTCCTTGGAACTGCTGTATGAAATCTGCCCCTGCTTAGGAGCAATAACAAATTGAGGAAATGAAGAGGTATGTAAGGGTTTGGGTTTTTTTTAAACTGCCTTATGTTAACAACGAACCTAAGTACTGCTCTTGGAGTGTTTTATATCTAAGGCCTACCACGTTGTTTTATTCCTAGGAATGAAGGAAGGGGCTGATTCGTGTGTTCTTCCTCAGCTTCTTTCCATGGTGACACTTGTCATGGTTTGAGCCTGGCACAGAGCCAGTGCCCCCCATGAAAAAAATGCACTAGATAATGCATTTTAAAGAAAAGGAAGGTCGTTATAACTAGAACATCACATCTTCTCTGATAATTTATGGCTTGTTAGATCTTTCCTCAAAAATTGTGGGGTTTTTTTTTTCAGAAGCCAAACTATACAGCAGATACATGGCATAATCAGGCAGAAAATTGAATCAGTTCATTGCCGAGTTGAAAATTGCTGATGATAGTCTCAAGGATGTGGATTCTGAGGTTGACAGAAGTTCCCCAGCAGGTGTCAGTATAGTCTGGAGAAGGAGCACAACGAGGAAGCCTGGTTTATACGAGGTGTGAAACATAAATGCTTTACAATGTTCAGTTGTAACACAGTAACTTACACAGTGTTCTGTGTAAGTAAAAGACATTTGATGGATGAAGCCACATACTTTAGAGTGACACTACTTACCAGTGGCATTTACCCCATTAGAACAGGACACTTAAACTTTTTTATGTTAAATGTGCTGCTGATATGAACAATGGTGTCTGCAGTTCTTTTGCATTCCAATTAAAATGTATTATAATCGCAGACTCAAATGCTGGAAATTAAAACTTTGAAGAGCTGCATTCCAACACTACTGTTGGTTTTAGTGGATCAGGTTTTCTGAAGATTTGATGCAAAAATTTAAGCTTATTGAAGGAGGTTGTGCCATGAAAAGGAAATGGGATGTTCTACAAATAAAATTTTTGAACCAAATTACTGTTCCACACATTTTGAAAGCAGATTAGTTATTTTAATTGCTTATAATGAAATGGACTTCTCAAAGTATTAAAGATGCTGTATGCCCAGTGCTCTCGGGCAAGCTTCTGGTCTGTGTGTCAAGGTGCAGCAGAATTTGCAGGAAGATGGAATTGCAGCAGCTGTAGTAGGATATTAATGATTACCACAACTTTCATAAATAGCTTAATAGTCAAAGATTGTTCAAAAAATCTAGATAATGTAGACACTTAAAAGAGAAGGTGGAAATCAAAAGCATCAGTCTATTTTGAAGCAATTAACAAAGGGAGTTTTCTAGGGGTCAAAAGAAATCCTGTAAAAGTACATTACTCCATATCCATGTTCCTTCCAGTTCTGCAGAGTGTGCAGTTTTGCATGCAGTATCTTGGTGCTTTCATATGTAAGCAATGAGCAAAGTAGGAACACATTTACTCAAGATAATTGTGAGCATTAGAAAGAAGAAAACCTTGCAGAAGTCCTGCTAGGGTGTAAAGCTGTAGCTTTGAAAATCTCGTCTCAAGCTTATACTTCCTAACTAGAAGTCATGTAGAGCTATCCAGCTAAGTTTCAGTCTGCCACCTTCTATGCTTAGTCTGGGCCAAATCAGAACATAGAGGTTCAGATTTTTATTTAACATCATTTTTTATTTGGTGAAGAAAAAGACAACCCTTTCAAGATGAGCTTTTGAGACAACTGTATCTTAAAACTGTAATTTAAACTAAAACCTTGCATTTCCTCAGTCTTCCCCACTAATGACTCACTGGGTGGATACAAGGAGACCTACAATTGAGTATATATATTTTTTATATTATTATTACTTTTGTTTTTTATCAGACATTGCATTAAATGTGATGTAATGGAATTTAGTGGGAACCAAAGCACTATTAATTGCTTTTGCTTGGAACTCATTATTAACATTTTGAGATGGACATACTCTACAAATTCATCCAGCATTTCATGACACGTGGTCTCAATATTCTTTAATCTGGGAAAAAAAAAACCCAAACCTTGGTTCTTGCTGCAGGAAATGTTGCAGGAACTGGATAAGCATTTTTACTTGTCTTTAAATTAATTGTGAAATAAATTTGCCCTCTTGATTCGGAAAGCTTGTGGGGTGGTCCCTAGTCAGTGCTTTCCCAAACCAGGATATGCA
The DNA here is from genome assembly GCF_028769735.1 of Zonotrichia leucophrys gambelii. Lineage (NCBI taxonomy): Eukaryota > Metazoa > Chordata > Aves > Passeriformes > Passerellidae > Zonotrichia > Zonotrichia leucophrys. The sequence continues at coordinate 67,199,820 of NC_088171.1, forward strand.
AAAATGCCTCTTGCTACGATGTGTTCTAGAATATGCACAGCACTTTTCAGTAGCTTTAGCCCTGGGAAATTTAGTTCAGGATTGCTTGAGGTCATAGGAAGTCCTTTATGAGTGGACACAAGTTTGTCCTTTCCAGATGTTTTTAGCCCTCATTAAATAAATTCCGGTTCCTGAAAATCCCCTCTCCAGATGGCTCTAAATATGTTCCAATATTTACTATGTCAACTAGAAACCTTCTAAGCTGAATTACATAAATAGGAAATATTGTGCATCCTTCCAATGCACTGATTTGAAAGAAAATTGAGCATCGTTTATTTACTAAACAATGAATGTTCAACATTGTAAAGCAGAATTACAGCAGTAGGCCTAGGTAGCAGCTTAGGTTCAAACAACAAATTAGCTTTTGGAATCCTAAGGAGGAGTTAACTATCAACCTCTCAAAGTCCTAAGGATTCAATTTTTGTTTTAGAATAAGCAGCCTGCAATACATTGCCAGAGTGAAAAAATTTTCTGGAATCACAAAGTACTTGAAGATAACAGCATTGTGATATTTGTGTCTTTAGCAAGTTTAGAGATGCTCATTTTATCAGGCAATGTGATGAATTTGCTGTCTGGGGCACCTTGTACAGAATACAAATACTGCACAGATACCTAGTGTAGGACAGCACCTTTCTCTCATTTTGTTTAAAAATTGTTGTGTATCCAGGACAAGTAGCCTAATCACTGGCTATCATCACTGGTTGTAAAAAGACATAAAAAACAAAAACACTAAATCTCAAAATATATACACATGTACTAAACAATAATAAATTTGGGATGACCAGGATGCATTGTGTTTTGAAACTTTCTTGCAGCTGTGACTTGCAGATGATATAGCAAATGCAATTTCCTTTAAAACATCCACAAACAGATAGAATATTATGTAATAAAACTGTCTAATTATTGACTTTTGTTTCTTAGCCAGATGTTGAGGATAGGGAGGAAATGCAGCCCCCTTCATCAGGTTGTTGTAAAGTTTGTATTTACCGCTGAGGTGGTCACCATCAGCACATGGTTACTAAATGCAAAAATCTACCTCCAGTTTGTTTTTAGAAGATATAAGTCCTCGAGAAATGTGTGGTGGTCAACCTGGACCATGGAAAGCCTTAGCAGAGTTCCTGCATGCTGTCCCTTAGTCCTTAAACCCCTCTCCCTTAGAAGAAATAGTACACCCTTTCTAGGCCCAATTTTACTTCAATTAAAAATGAAATTGAATTGAAAAATGGTGAAAATTTAACTGTGTTACCTTTCCTTTTTTTCTTTTGAAGTTTAACTGTATTAAATTTTCACTATTATCTTTAGTCAATATAAAGAAAGAGGCTCAAACTGAGCCCTTGTTCTTACAAGTTTCAGTCCTTGTTATATTTTCCCTGTTGACACATAACTGGACTAAGACCACATACCTCTGTGAGGAGGTTATCCAGCAGCCATTGTATCAGTGCTACTGTAGGTCATTGCCTCAGTGTGCTCCCTTTGAAAAGGCTGCCAGAAAGAGAAACCTTAGCTGAAAACTATTTCCAAATAATTTTCACACGGTAAGGAATTATTCTTCATATATGATGTGATTTCCACGTGCACCTTCCTTCTGCTTTCAAGTTCCCAGGCTGGTTTGTCCCACAGAATCCAATAAAGAAAGTGTAATTTCTCCCTAGGGTCTTTTCTGGTCATGCTTGATATCACTTAACATAATGAGCTTTTTACTCTCACATCATAAAAGGTTTTGTTTGAAATTTCTCCCTTTTTTTGTACTTCAACAAAAAGTGTTGCTTACATCCCTTCTAAAGAATGCTCTGAGTTATGTGAAATGTGGACATGCTGTCTGGGCCAACCCCTTATCTCTGCCAGATTTAAAAAGTCTGGTTCAGTACAGTGGCTTAGACTGCAAGTTTTTATTGTGTTTTGTTTCTTTTAAAAATATGTATGTGTGTGTCTTGTTAAAAAACATTGCTGCCCCCATCTAGGAACAATGCAACACTCACATCATTTCCTGAAAGAATAGAGTTGGAAGGCAATTATCTACTCACCAAACAGGCTAAAACAACAGTTCCTGATATTCTTCTCAAATATTTCAACTTCCCAGGAATCCGGAAAAAATAATTCCATGAGACGGTGTTGTGAATGAAGGTATGACATTTCAGTTCCCTTCGCTTGGAATCAGACATCCAGAGGCAATAAATTACCATGGGCTTGGCACTGCTGGGAGGGGGTCTGGCTGTGGCAAATTGTTTTCCTTCAGAGCAGGAACAATGAAGTGCTTTTACATCCTCCTTTGTCCAGTGACAAGCAAAGGCTTCTTTCTTAATGAGCTTTCATTAGCAATCACATTAATTACACATAGAAGGAACAGGAACCTGATGGCCAAGTACCTTTATCAAATCAAATTTATTTAGAGATAGGAAAGTACAATAAAGATATTGTTTTTCCCATTTTATCTCTGTGAAATAAAGCCAGTGACATGGTCTCAGAAATGTGCTCTTCCAGGAAACTATATGGGAAAAAATGAGTGGTGACAAAGCATTTTTACCTCTTTCAACTCAGTGTCATTTTTACCAGCATTATCTTGGTTCAGTTTCTGTCACTCAGAAATCACTGTTTCTGCTTTCTGTGTTCATTTTATGCCTCTTCTTTTTGTTTGTTTTATTAATTATTTTAATAATAATAATTGCTTTTGCAGGTTAATCTTCAGCTTACTCATTAATTTGTGCTTGAGTAGGTCTTAGAGGGGATTGCAATTTGGACTGTATGATAGAAATTATATTGGCATATAAAAAAATGAAACACTGCTCCTGGGAAAAGAGTTGATGCTCTTGATCTTTGAAGAGCTCCTTTTACATGTTTAATAATCAAGGAAATGGAAAATACTTCTGAAAATTGTATATTTGGATCCAAAATGAAGAATCTTAGCAAGGCAGCAGCACAGGTAACCTTGCACTATTTAATTTGTGAAGTGATAACAAGGAAACTGCAAGTCAATGCACATCAAAAATCAAGTAGTATAGAACCAGAAGCCCTTAATTGAATTTACTCTCATTCTTGCCTCTGGATGAAGCATGAAGAAAATATTCTTAAAAGGTGAAGGCATCAATTCCATTTACTTAAGAAGGGAGATATTTCTAATTTAATGAGGATGTATAGATATCATATAATCTTCCTTAGAGTTGTTTTTATTTTCTTATTTCTTTGACACTTGACAGAGTTCTGCCAGCTCCAGGGCTGTGTGAGATCACTTGTAGCATGGCAGCAGAGGCTGCAGAGTCTGTCTGGACTCAGCATCTGGAAGCACATTCAGCATTTACAAGGGATCACTTGGCCAGAAGGACCTGGACTCAGCAGAGGGCTTTGCATGTCTCCACATTGTGTTGTGTTTGTGCCAGGGAAAACAGGACAAAATCCTGCTCTTGCTGAAATCTTTAGCAAAATTCACATGAATGTCACTGCAGCTAGAATTTATCTGGAAGTTTTGTAGTCAGGCATGATTTCTTGAGGACAGAAGCAAGTAGTCCCTTTTTCAAATAATGGCCTGAACTCTGGTGAGGAAATCTGATTAATGTAATCACTATTCTCATGCCACAGAACTTTCATGCCTGTGCTATTTAGATCTTTGTCAAATTGAATCTATTGTTGGAGGTTTTCCACTTATCTATTTATTTCTGTTTTATGAAATAGTGAAGATGTGATCTCGTTTGCTGTATCAAGATTTAATTAGTTCATCAGAACTCAAAACTACATTTTCCAAGCATTTAAAACTGAAGGCATCTCATGAGCAATGAGGTCAAAACACTTCAGCATGTTTCATGGCTCATGCCATGTTTTATGAATAGTTGTGAAGGGTGGGTAATAAGAGTACTTTGTCTTTCACCCAAAATGTCACAGTGGCTTTTACATGAACCAAAAAAATAGAGGTTCAATTTAATTTATTGTTAAGTAGATCTTTCCTACCTGATAGCTCTGGATGCATAAACAGGCATGTATGAAGGTGAGCTTCCATTTTGCCTTCTCTACTCTTGCTCATAGTAAAGAGATGATAAGCTGATGTTTCCACAATTGTTTTGGTAGAGCCCTGCAGGCTTCACCTCCCGTCCTTTTTCACTTGGCCTTGTAGCTGTGACTGCCACAGGACTTGATGCTCTGCTTTCCACCAGTGCTGTCCCTTTGGCTTCACTTCAGCTCACTGCTGAGTTGGCAGTGTAACACAAAAGGAGCAAAAGGCAGTAAATTATTTCTGCTCCTGGAACACCATTAGTGGCCATTAAGCCAGTAGCAGAGGTTTAACTGAAAGGTCAGATAATTTACAATGTGAAACATTATTTTGGTTGCCACCTTTCACAATTAGAAGTATGTAGTTTACCTACCTAATACTCAAAGTGTTTGTGGCCCTGTGCAATTAGGTAAAACCTGGCCTGAGAATCAGACCCTCACTCCATTACGGCATCATAAGGAAGAACAAGGAGGGGAGAAAAAACAGTCCCAGCAAGCTGAGTGAATAAAGTAAAGAGTCATTATGTCTTGGTATTCTATAATATCTATTCTGATATTTTGCTAAGCCCTTTGATCAGAAGAAATTGAACTGAGCAATGAACAGCTAAAGATTAGATAAGAAGACTCAAGTGTCAGCTTGCTTGGAAGCAAAGTATGTTTTAGAGTATGTTGTCTAGAAACCTTAGGCAATCTATTATATATATTTTTTTAAAAAACATGGAATTTATTAGAGAGGAGTGGAATTTATTATCATTATTTTAATGCACGTAGAAAACAGGATTGTCACCTTTTCTTAGTGTGCACATAATTGAGTCATGAAGGTTCCAAATTTATTTTCTATGAAATTGAAAGAGAAACAAAAGGTCTCAAATTGTGTTTCTTTCTAACAGGTAACTTTACTGTGCATCCAATTGTAGTAGCAGGGAGAATTGTAGGCCTTTTTTGAGTTATTTTTTTGTGGGGGGTGCTTCCTGAATATGCTGGTGGAATAGCTGTGTTTTGTGCTAAGTATATTATCTTGCTCCTGGGATCTGTGTAACTTCTGTTTAACTAAGGAAAAGGAGAAAACCCGGACTGTAGAAACAGAAGCACTACATAGATAAAGCATTGGAAGTTATGTTATTTTTATATATTTCTTACTATTAAATGCTACAAACACAGAAGAGATGAAAGCTAATGCATATTCAGAACAAATCCCATTGATTTTGCATATTAAACGGATATTCATTTAATTTTTAGATTGGCGGTTGAGCCAGCATTTCAGATAATTATTAAAAAATGAAAATGGACTTTCTGGGGGCTGCTGTGTTGCCAGCCCGTGGCCGGATGCCCAGGCAGACTTTCCCCAATTAGCAGGTTGCGTGCCCGTTCTGCTTGGCCAACTCCACAGTTTATGCATCCTACACGTTACCGCAGTCGAGACTCAAAACAGTAAACACCTCGGAACACCAAAAGTGCCAAATGCCACCTTATTTCTGTTGTTATTTTCTGTAATTATACCTGGGAGGACTGGAGAGTTTTAGCACATTTCTTCCCTCCCTTTTTTTTCCCCTTTTTTTATGACTTGGTTTTTGCATCCCATAAACCCTTGGCAATGGGTACAACAGCTGCCTTTGGACTTGCAGGAGATGAGGTCCTCAGGGACGGGCATATTTCAGCAATGACCAGTCCCTTCTTCGACCATGCCAGGAGTTGTTGGTCTGACCAAGAGAGTGGCCATCCTTTGTACAGCCTCCTTGAGTGGTGTGGGACTCGCCCTCAAGGCTCCCAAAGGCTCACTCCTGTGATTTCTCTCCTCTCCTTTCTATTTTGTGCTTGGCTTCCTAGTGAGCAATGATGCCCTCTGAGCTCTAACTTCTATATTTTACCCACTTTTCTCCTCAACAAGCCTATATCAGGGATTGCACAGTTTTGGGGGTTTTTTTCCTATTTTTTCCTCTTTAACATGAAAAGGTCAGTTTGGTTTACTTTATGGTAGAAAGTATGAGGCTCTACAGCGGAAAAGGTGGATGCAAGTTGTTTTCATAGAGTTTAATTAAGGTTAAGTGGAGTTCCCCCAAAGTTTGTGCTGGTGCTCTCTAATGTTTGATTTGGAGGAAGGCACAAGCACTGGGATCGTAAAATCAACACGTGCCCCAAAGAAATTACTCAGTCACATTTAGAAAGGAGGAGAAGGAAGTGTGGAAGGACCTAACAAAGATCAGGCAATCTGACATGATAATAAAGCTGCTATTGCAGTGTAATGTGATTTAGAGAGCAATGTTGACTATTTGTAGATACTGGATTTTAATTCACTGAAACCAGCTGGGAAAAGGACACAGATGTGTCTGTGAAGAATTGAGATAAAGGATCTTTCCATCATGTCACATTGGCTGAAAAGCAAAGAGATACATGGGAAATAAGGTAGTATTGAGAGAAGAATAAAGAACAGTACTAAAAATAAAACAACATTAAACCTTGATATAGAGGATGTACTTGGACTACTAAACACAGTCTGCTCCACCTCAGAAGGAATATGACTGAAAAGAGAAAAGGACAACAAAAATCTAAAGAAGTTTTGAGAGGTGTGTATGTAGGGAGAAAGTTTTAGAGACATGGTGTGGAGTCTGAAGTTTTTAATACAGTAAACAGCACAAAGTAAATCATAGATCTATTCAAATTCCTTTATTATCCAAGAGCAGAGAGAAAATGGATTAAATCTATTTGACTGTTACAACTGATTAGAGAAATTGAGTTTTTTATATAACATTTTTTTCATTTTATATAACAGCAATTGATTTGTTGTCCACACTATAGGTTGTCATTGGCCAACTGCTTTGTTGGTGAACTTTCTGGGAAAATTGTCCATGCTTCATCGAAGGACTCTGCTTAGGAAAATTTCCATTGGCTTTCTTGGCCGAATTTCAGTGTGACCTTTCCTAGCTCTTGAACACTATCCTTTGCACTTTTAGCACAGATGAAGGCATCTCATCAGACACCTGTCTTAAGGTATGTGTTTTCTATGTATTTTAGTTCTTCAAACAATTTCTTTCACAATGTATATTGTGTAACAGTTGCTATCTAACTCTTAGGGATCTCTAGGAATGAATTAACAAAAAATCTCACATTTTACTGGAAGTATGATGTATCCTTTTTCCTTTAAGATTCATTCCCACATCCTATTGCACCTTGCTGTTTTCCTGGGTAGATAAACATTCATGTGCATTTCATAAAATTCTTGAAGAGGAGAATGTACATATCTGGTCATATCTGGTTTATTTCCAGTGTTAAACTTGTCAATGAATTTTGGGCAGGAAGAATGAGCAGTGCAGTTGGTTGGGAATACCTTGTTGGAGCTGGGGTGACATTGGATTCTGCATGGCTTTGATAGGTCCCCTGGGGGGAAATTAAATGGCACATTGACTGGGGGAGAGAGAGGATTTGCTTCTGCTAGGAAAATACAAAGAATCCCATTTATTTTTTTTCCCTATAAAGCAAATACCTGTCATTAGAATTACTTTCCTGGGCTTTCAAATAAATTTAACCATGCAAAGGCAAACAGAAAGCCTGTGCCAAACTTTATTCTTTGTTGTAATACTTTGTGGCTCTTGCTTATTAAGAGTTTGCTGTAAATAAGGTTTCTATCTGTATGTCCCTATTTGCTTTATGTGGAATTGATAGTCCAGCAGCAGGTTTGCCTACAGCTCCTTTTGCTTCCAGCTTTTCTGAAGTGTAACAAACCTATCTTCCTCTCTTTTAATACCACTGGAATAGTTGTGCACTTCAGTGGGGGCTGACTCCAGTGTCTGCTGGAGGGCAAGACTGGCTTCTGAAGGAGAGAGAAGGCATCTTGCAGATGAGGAAACTGTGAGGTTTTCCCAGTGCTGGCACAAAGAAAGTAGGGTTGCTGTCTTTAAGGGTGGCATAAGGAGCATCAAGAAAGCTGAGCCAGGTTTTCCTTTTACACTGAAATGATGCTGCTGGACAAAAACTGAGGCCCCATCCAAATGAAATTTTTCCTGGTCAACAGTGGGCTATGGACAAGGAAAAAATCCAAATATCGTCTCTTTGGAAAAAAATAAATTAACACGAAGTAAACCCCATCAACCCCATCCACCAAAAAGCTGCAATCCCCCATCCTCCAAGTCCCATGTTCCTGAATCTGATCACATGCTTCTGCTTCAGCAAAGAAGAGAATTCCATGAGAACTTAATACTTCAGTTCTGAGCTTCCCACAGAGCAGCTGGCTTGGGTTCCTTCACAGAGACAGGGTAAGCAGTAGGTGATAGAAGGTTTTCCAGTTAGCACTGGCATATTCCACAAAGCAGGGAAGGTATAGAAACAGATATAAATTAATAATTAAAAATAACCCACTTTCACCAATAACAACAGAGAAAATACTTTCCATGCTATGTAAGTAATACATCAACATTTAAGCTGATTAAAATTTGATAAACTACTAACTTCCCCATTTTCTGATAAGAAGGCTGGGGCCCAAGATAAAGCAGTGTCATGCTGGGGAGGACAAATACCTTAGCATCCAAACTTTCAAGGCATTTATTTTGTTAAGACTGATCCCTGCTTCCTTTGTAACTCTTTGTTTATTAATGAGTTGACTCATCCAAAGTCCAGCAGCTTGTTTCCACACCAGAGAGATGGATTTGCGCCTCTGCCAAGTGGAGTCAGAGGCAGAGATAACAGCCAGCAACAACAAAAGTCTTCCCTGGTCCCTTTGCCAAGAACAACTGGCAGAAAGGACTTGAGGAGTAACTTATCACCAGCACAGGGAGAGGCTGAAGCTCTGGAAGCAGAAGGGCTGCTGCTTGCCTGCCACAGATAAACAGCAGGCTGCAGCCCAAAGCCAACATGTGTTGCAGGCTTTACCTGGAGCAGGAGGAGGAGGAGGAGGAGAAGAAGAAGGAGGAGGAGGAGGAGGAGGCAGAGGCAGAGGCGCCCAGCAGGTGCTGGAATACTCTGGGAGAGCCAGCCAGTTATTTTAAGTGGCCTACTGTTGGTACCAGCCTAATGCAGCAGGATTTTCTTCCTTCAGGTGCCAAAGCCACACTGACAAAACCCTGAGGATAAGTAGGTCCTGGGGTAAGTGTTGTCCACAAATGCACACACATCCTTGAGATGGTTCGGGTCTTCTCAGGTGAAGTGCTGGGTTTTTCACGTGTGAGCAGCAGTCAGGTCCTGTAGTAAGGGTGATGTGAAACTAGCTCACAGCCATTCACATTTGACATTTCAACCTGTTTCTTTCCAGTGTTATTCTACAAAATAGTGATCACCTGTTCATATCAATGCTTCTGTGTTTGATCTGGATGATTTTTTTGCTCAAGGGTAAAATTATAGCAACACCTAAGGCAAATTCTCGTACAAAAATTATATCAGAATTTGAGCTTGTGACTGCATTATGGTTCTCTCTGATGGGAGATCTATCTGCTAGCTAATCAGAGAAACTCAGGCTTCAGCAAAATGATAACTCTAAATTACAGCTTTGCAGCTGATATCTGCACGGCTTTTTGGACAAAAGACTCATCTTACCAAACAGCACATTGAATGTAACTGGAGCACTGATGGAGAAAAAAAGTTCTGTTACACAAATCTCGTAATGATTAATGAAATACGACTCAATATGTTTAATTTAGCAAAAGAATATAGAAAATCTAGGAGTTTAGAGTGGGCAGAAGTGGGAAATGTTGTGGAATGTCCACTACAGCTGGCCTTCATACTGCTAAACCCATTTCAGATTAAGGAGAAACTGGAGCATGCAATTTTTTCTGCATCTCTTGTATGCCTTAAATCAAATTTACTTCTTGATGTGACTCAATGTCAGAAAAAGTCTTTCCAATCTGGCTTGGTAGAGATTATTTTTTGTTATTTTTCTCTCTTCCCTGTCAATACAGCTAGATTGTATTGAGGTCCTTCCACTTTTTTTTCTGAGAAGCAGTTTTTTCCACAACTTCATCCAGATTTCTCATTTGAGCTTTTATTGTACCATGTGTTAGTCTTCAGCTTGCAACATGCTCTTTGCAAGGGTCACAGAGACACGTTTCCCCCCCGAAACAAGTATTCAATTCAATTCAACATTTATATTTGTTTGATCATGCTACTTCTCACTTGAGATCTCAGATTTGGCTTCCATGAAGCATCGTATCTAATTTAGGACTCTAGTTCCTTCAACACAGGACAGAAAAATTGCTATCAACTTTTAAACTTTAAATTTCCTAGTATTTTGAATTCTAAAGTTAGGCTTTACTGAACAATCAAGACTATTTTTGTTTCACAGCAGAAACAACAGAAGTAAAAAAACATCATGAAGATGGTTTGCAATGAAATTTTTCATAACCACTAGACCAAGAGATGAGAAAGTTACTGATTTCTGAGGTATGAGTTCAGGATGGCAAAATAATGATTTCCTGTGAATCAACAATATTATTATAAAAACTGAACATCCAAAATGTACTTAGGCTGTAATCTTTGTTCATGAGCCCATCTCAGCCTCCACCCTTCTCACTCCCACTTTACCCCATAAAGTCAGATTTTTAGCACCAGAGACCACGCCTCTCCCATATCTATTTTTTAAAGAGTTTATCCCATTCTTGCTTGCTCTATAAATAACTAATAACTAGTGTGGAGCAGAGGAAGGAAGGAAAAAAACAGGTACATTAGATCACAAGGCAAAATAAGAAATTGACAAACATAAATATTTTCCCTTCAAAATGCAACTGCTCTTGGGAGAAATCAACACAGCCAGTGTTATGAATGAAATTCACCTCTTCATTGTAGCGCCCCTCTTCTGGTGTAAAGACACTGCCATGCCATGCAAGGACATTTGGGACACCAAAATGACCAGGCAGACCAGCACTGTGGGCTGGTCACTGAGAGCCCCCTTGGGAGCCACTGTCAGGCAGAGCCAAGGCCAGAGATGCTCCATGAGCTGCCAGAACCCCTGAGGGGCTCAGCAGTGCTCCCCACCCTGTGGCTGTGCTGCCCTTCCTTGTGACAGGTGCTTGGAGCAGGATTGGTGCCCCGATGGGCTCGGTCAGGTGAAGGTGTGCACAGCTGTGCCAGCACAACAGGGAAGGGATGAGCAGGGAGAAGGAGTTGTGGGCCGGGAGCTGCTGATGCCATCGTGACTTTCTACTTACATCAGCCAGGTGAGTGGGGGATGAGTGGGTCTTTGTTCCCAGCGTTACCCCAGAGTCAACAGGTCAACCATGGCTTTAAAAACCCCTTGGTATTCATTCCCCTGAAGGTATTGGGGTGTTCACCCCGTTACCCTATCTCGTGTGTTTCTAAGCAATCAGCCATACAGGCATTAGAAATGCTGCAATCTGTTTGTTATTTGATGTCCTTTTCTTTGACCTACTTTTTTTTTTAATGATGTTTTATTGGTTCCATTTGCCTGTTGTGTTTTCACTCTTCCCCTTTCCTTCCCATCTAATACCTCCTTAAGTTTCCTTTTTGTGGCATCATCCTTCAACACAGGACAGAAAAATTGCCAAATATTAACTTTAAACTTAACTTTGCCGAAGATTCAGTTCTGCTTTTCATTTGACTTCTAAGACTTTTCACAAGAATTTGAGGAAGCTGGAACGCAGTTCTCCATCTTGAATGGATGTCTTGTAATTCTATAAAGTGTAGTAGATTTCTTATCAGTAGCAAAACATGAATGAGGAGCATGAACTGCACTTGATTCCCAACAGAATGTAGGAGAGAGGAAGCTGAACACCTTTTCATGAATTAGAAGGGAGCATTGTGTTGGGACCCTCAGCTTTTTCTTTTAGAGTTTCTTATTCACACACAGCAGTAACATTGGCTCAGAGGATTCTAAGCAGGCATCTTGTCCCTCTTCAAACCCTTTCTTAACACAAATGTTAACAAAGACAACACCCAAAATGTGTAGCTGGTAGCTGCACCATGTAGCAGCCTTCTATTTGTTGACAAAGGACTGCAGAAGCTGGGTAACACCTACAGTTGCCATCTCACATTCTACATGGGAAGACACATCTGTTTGTGGTTTTCCCCCTCCCTGGAGCGTTATTTTGTTAGCACCTGGCAAATGCACCTGATGGGGGTTTCTGGGACTGAGGAACAAACAGCCCCAAACATGCTCACTGTGCTGGATGAGGAGGAGCACGTCATGTTAGTCCAAAATAGCATTTGAAAGTGTCAAAGGAAAATAACCCTTCCTGCAGCTACAGGTCTAGGTGGCAACTATTCTAATTTAGTCCAGATCTATAGGTTTTGCAGAATCTGTCCCCCAAAAGGATCCAAACAGATCAGAAACCTAGAGATCTAAAAGATTGCTTAACTTTTCAACAGATACTTCTGAGCTGGACAATTCCTTCCTACTAATATTTAAATACATTCATGGAAAAGCAATTTTCTGCCTTCAATAAGAGGACACCAAGGGCTTTCCCAGAGTTTGAGACAGGGTGCATGCACAGCACTGGGACAGCCCCACCAAAAGAAAGGCATGTGTGGGGTGACAGCTTGGTTTGGAGGTTTCAGTTTAGAAGGTGATATCTGGAAGCTGCTGTCTAAGCCTTTTTCAGAATTTTAGTATATTTTATGAACTGATTCCTTTCCCATTTCCCTCTCTATTTCTTTGACAAAGTTAGAAAATTCAATGTCTTAAGGTACCAGGCATGTGACAGAGGTACCTTGTAAGAATGGTTAAAAACATGCAATGTTGCACAATATTGCCACATGAAATTAATAGTTTACACACTAAAGCCAGGTCCATTTGCTTCAGCAGGACTTCAGGCATGTCTGTATGAGAAATGTGGCATGTAAACCCCCACATCCTTCTCCACACTTTCTAATTTTCTACAATTGATGAAGATTTAAGCAGCTGGAGGCAGTGAGGAGCTGCTGAAGATGGAGGTGATGCAAAGCCCTGGGTGTAAATGTGCCCTCCAACCCTGTGAGAGCTTGGGTATGTATCTCAAATTTATGACTGGGATTCCAACAAGGAGTAATTGTTGTAATTGTAGTCCAAGAGCAGTAGTTTCTGTGCTAGGGTACCTGAAATGGTGAAGTGTCCTTTCACTGGCAGGTGCTGAGCACACAGAGGCTTGGAGGGGTGACTCACTGCAATAAAGCTGGTGACTTATGGAGCTCTGTCAAGGAACTGCACTTCCTTCTTCTGCTGCCTGAACTTTATCTGCAAACAGAGGCCCCAAGCCAGGTGTCTCTGTGGCAAGACATGTTAAGAGTGACAGCAGATATTACAAAGCTTATTTCTTAGCATGGTTTCTCATAATCACATTGTAAAATCCATGTTTTCATATTTTACTACACAGTAGGAATGTCCAAGTGGAGTTGTTTAAGAGGTGTAACCTCACCCTTATTTCAGTGACTATAAAGAACAGGAAAAAACAAACTTAAAGGAAAAATGAAGCAAAAGTTAACCATATGCTAGAAGTTGTTCCTGCATTTGCTAGCTGGGGTGCTCAATAAAACTTATTTGCTATTTATATCTTTTTTCCAAAGTAATTTGCAAGTATTCATAAATCAGTCCTTACAACACTCTTGTGGATTGAGTATAAATTTCTTTTCAACCAAGCAAAAGTACAGACATGTCACTATACAGTGGCTCATTAGGAAGATGTTGAGTTTACTGTGCCACTCCAGACCTGGTAGCACTGGAGTTTTTGGATTGGATCCTTTGGCTGGTGGCCACTGAGGTGGCTTTGCACAGACAGTGCCTCTCTGCCAGGAGTGCTGGAAGCTCAAGCCAGCTGCCTGTCAGTCATGCACTGCCAATAAAAGATCAACTTTAAAAGCAGGATCTGCCATTAAAAAATAACATCCATGTCCAAACAAGCCTTATGTACACAGCCTTATCTAGAGAACCCTAGATTGCCTCCACTCTGAGATAACAGAGAAAGAAACCTTAGCCAGGACCACATCTCAGTGGATGAAATGAGCGCCTGTGTCATGGGTGCTGCCTGCTCAAGGAGGATCTGCTCTGTATCAAACAGGATCCAGAGCCTGTAAAACCCAGGATAGCTCCTGCATGCCTTCAGGCACAGCCAAAATGTCTTTCTCTTCTCATGCTATGGTCAAAATGTTTTTTCCAGGCAGTGCTCATGCAGATTCATCTCATTCACACATGGAAGAAAAAGGTGGTTTCATGAATTTTTTTATGCCCTGTCATTTTAAGGTGGTTAATTAAAAGTCTGAGATTCCTTTTTTTGCTGAAACCTTCTTCAGGTCCTAGAATCAGGTAAATATTTTCAACCAAAGGAAGCCCATCACATGAATCTCTAAGCAGAAACATTCTTTGGCACATAAGCCTTGATGGTGAATGTTAAAAATTTCTTCATGGTTGTTATCACTGCAATACCTTGAAGCAGGGGTACTTTGTAGGCAGGACACACAGTCCTGTTCTTTGCTTGAGTAATTTCAGATTTACAATAGAATTCTTTTAAACTTATGTAGAATGGATTCATTATATCTGAATGAAGAGTCTGTCAAGTGGACAAGTGTTTTATGTTAACCCTGGGTTTCCTCTCTCTCCTGGCCCTATCATCCAAAACACGCTTAGCCCTTGCCTAGGTTATTGTCCTAATGTTTGTGGAGTACAGTGCAAAACTGAAATAGTGATTCAAAGTTGAATCAGTATTCCTGAAGAATCTAATATTCATTCAACTTAACTTAGTAATTTGAATAAAAAATTTATCTACTGTGTAGGGTGTCTTTCTGGTGTGAGAGTAAAGGTGCTTTCCTTTCTTTCCAGTGTGAAAAGGGCACTTGGTTTGTTGTTGCCCCATGCCAGCAGGAATGGCTGTTAAATGCCTACATTGTGTTGTTGACTTAGTGATATGATCTATTTGCCATCAGGGACTCCACGTAGTGCTTTGTGCACATGAAAAGCAAGCAGTTATGGCTTCTTTTTTTCCTGCTGTTTGAAGAGGTTGAGAGTCCTTTAGTGTGACAGAAAATCAGACCCTGAGGCAATTTCTGGTTTTGAGTACATGAAATCATTGATCAGCATATAGAATACAAGTTCAGTAAGTGATACGTGAGGATACATTAATTTTTAATGTTTTAAAAACAGAGTGAGATTCATCCCTCCCCCTTTTTAAACAGAAAGTTGAGCAGCAGAATAGATGGGGTAAAAGACATTTTATTTACCTGGAAGTTTTGTAGAGAACGAAACTTTAGAGAGGCTTTTGCTGGTGCCCTACTGTCTTTGAGAGGAGTATTACGACCTGCAACAGAGCATGACCAACTGGCAGTAATTCCTGGTGAAGGGTTTTCAGTTATGGTGGCTTCACAGAAACAGGAATTTTTGTGGGTTTATGCCACTGGTTGAATGTACCCAGACTACTCTTGGTATCGCCTTGTTTCTGATCAAATTGAATGTTGTTCTGCTTGAGATGGAGGAAAAGATAGATTTAATTGTTCAAAGGTTGGTGGTAGGATGTTCTAAGTCATCAGTAACTTCTGTTGCTCCAGCCTCTTTGCAAGCTACTGCTGTTTTCCCGTGGGATACCACATTGAAGTCCATGTGCCTCAGTGATGAATTCAGCATTGTGTGTGAATAACTGATTGTCTCTCCTTCATTTTCAGAATCTAAGTGGGAAGAGAAAGAATAGTTAACTGTGCAATTTCAGAGCAGCAAATTCAAGCTGCCCTTGTGTGGTTGGTCGCATAAGAGTTTCTATAAAATCTAAGTTGTTCAAAATGAATAGAGCTAAAACTGTGTAATTATAAAACTGTGTATCTGTGTAATTATATTTTAATTTTTCTACATGCAGAGCTCTAACTAAGTGTGTTTGAGCTTATACCAAGGGAAAATACTTATTTAATGTTTTCTAGCCATAGGCACACATACAGTCTATGTGTGTTGGCAAGATGGCAGTCAAGGAAGGGTTTGCTTATCACACAGACTGAACCCTCACAGAAAATGCAGTGTGTTTAGTTTTGTTAAACTGCTTGAGGTACCTCTGATTTTCATTGAGAACATCAGCTCAGAAAATTAATTTCTCCCCAGCTGAGTACCTAAAGCTACAGTCACTGATTTAGTATTATTTACCCAAGGATTAGGTCAGAAATACAGACACCTAATACTTTTCTAGCAAACCAAATGTACTAGAAATATGGTCCCATTTCATGAAATGAGATAAGATTAAAATCTGTCTACAAAAAAAAAATAAATTTTTTCATCAAGAATAATGATTCCAAATTCTCTGATAGCTAAAGCAGTTTAGAGCAAGCTGAAATGGCAGGGACACAGCCAATGTTCTTAAAACAGAAATCTCTGTTTAGGAACAATTTGGACACACCGGAGAATGACAGAAAAGTTGATGAAACTGCACTGGTCACCAGGCATCTGAAAAAACTTCCTAAGGCCTACCACAGGGCCTCTTCCCATCCTGTAAAGGAGTAGTAGTAAAAAATCTGTTTAAGACAGTGCTTAACCTGCATCATGTTTTGATATTTTTCTCACCAAGCAGGAGTTGAACAGATCCCTCAGGGTGAGCTAAAGACCTAATTTGGCTAAATCATTGTCTAACCAAATGATTTCTGTCTAATCACTGTTATCTGCCAACATCTTGTGTTTTCTCTTTCTTCAGAAATACAGTTATACCCATTTCCAAAGAGTTTGTGGATATCTCTCTGTGTTCAGGGCAATGATGGCAGGATTTTCTGCTACATGTGGCCTGCTGGATGACTTCATTTTGTCTGAAGTTTTGTTTTTTCTTGAGTTTTGTGACATTATTATTTCCCATTTCAGCTCTGTTTTCCTGTCTCCTTTTTCCATAAGTGCTCTCCCTTCCCTTCCTTGGTTTCTAGGGAAAAGTCCCACCATGTTCTGTCTTTAGCCATCTCACTGTGTAGCCAAACACCTCCCAAGCTCCTTGTGAAGCTCTTGCCTCTTGAACACCATCCTTTACTCCCTAAATTAGGGCATGATTCCTTATTTTAAAGCACAAGACTGTCAGGACTGAGAACATCCCTCTGGCTGTCCTGAGCATCCAAGACCCCTGCCAGGAGTCTCAGAGACCCTGGCACAGAGCCCAAAATGCCTGTGGTTTTGATTATGACCTGTGGAGCAAGTTACCAACCTTAGATGAAAATCTGCAAGCCATGACAAATTAAGTAGAATTATAGTGAATTTACCACAAGGTGAAAAAGTTGATTTTGGGGTTTTCTAGAATGGAGGTTCAGGGGGCAAGATGGAGGGATCTGGGTGTGTTCTGACTTTCTCCTTCTTCTTCTTCTTGGCTTCCATTTGCTGCTGTGATGGGAGCACTTTTAGATTGATTTAGGGCAGAAGCTCACTGTCTAACATAGGTGATAGGTATTGGAAAGTAATTGTAAATATTGTACACATAATTTTTAGTATAAAGACATAACACCGCCCCGGGGGCAGGCAGAGTGCCTCTGTCTTACCTGATGAGCAGACCTTGGCAGGACAGAAGAAAGAATTTTATAGATAAGATACAATAAACAACCTTGAGACCGAGAAATGAAGAACCCTGACTCCTTCAAGTGCCAGGCTGGGAAAGGAGACTTTCTAACATTTCTCGGGGTCACTCTGACCAGCTAGAGACCCTGACACAAGACTTTTTATTTGGCTTTGCTAAGGTGTCCATCTTACCAAGACATTGACATCCTCTATAATCTTTTTTACATGCCATGAGTAAATCTATCATTGAAAAGGTGTAAATATTGACGGCCCCTTCTGAGAGCTCCTCCCCCTGCAGCCTGTTTGCTCCCTGGTGGGTAACCTTTTGCAGTGCTGAGTGTAGTGTGTGCTCTGTGGTCCCTGATTCACTCCCCAGGCTCAGGTGGGATCTGCCAGCCAGAGCAGGTTACAGCTGCTCTCATGCTCTTAAGAACAGCCGGCTTTGAAGCGAGTGAAGTGCACGTATTGAAGGCATTTGTGTTTACATCCAAATCAGCCAGCTCCCATTTAAAAGGTTGGCTGTTTGTTTTATTTTTCTAATGTCTGTACATCCCTCTTTGCTTCTCTGAAGCTGTTAGGACTGGATTTGACATCAGAGATTGCAGGGAAAAGTTCATTAGTGCTCCAAAACTTCCAAATTAGATTATGTGACATACTGCAAGTATAAAACAAACATTAAGTAATGGCAGCCCTGTCAGTTAGAATTACAGTCCTTCCCAGTCCAGTCCTTACAGTTTTAGGGCTTCTTTACTAAAGAGAGGTGGTGTCAATGTTCAAATGAGAAAAACGAAGGGAAAAAAATTGGTCTTATTGGTCCCCTTAATTGCAGCTGGCTTTCAAGGGGTAACATCAGAGTCCAAATTTTCTTTGGGTGGATATTGGAGTATGCTGGTTATGAGCCACCAGAAGAGTGCAGGGCAGATCAGGGAGAAACTGCTGATTAAAAAATAATTAAAACCAGTTTTCTTGCTTTACAGCATGTGGAGCTGGCCAAAAATTATGAGTGAGTAAGTCTTGTCTACTGATGCTCTTTTTGGGCTTTTTTCCCCCCTTAATCTTCACTCACCTTCTCAATATGTCAGAGCATTTTAAAATTCTTCTCATGCCTGCAGCCACCACTTCTTGAGCTTCAGGTTGGTTTTATTTAGGGTATGTGGAGAAATCACAGGGGCTCTGTAATGTGTCAAATATCACAATGGATCAGCATTTGTACTGGCAGATAAAACAGCTGCAGGTTACTCAAGAGGGTGTGTGCAGTGTAATGGAAGAGAATTCAAGCATGGAAAAAAAATAGCCTCCAGTATTCCGTCATTAAGAGGAATACATTAAAGCAGCTGCAGAATTAATAGCAGGAAATTCCTTCTTTATGATCCATGAAATTTTCAATCTGCATTATCCTATTCTTCCTAACAACTTCTAATTGCAAACGTGAATTTCTCTCTTTATTAATTTTGCCACATACTGACTTACAATTGAGACTAAATTGCCTGAAAACAAAATTCAGTTTCATTTGACTGAACCATAAAAATCAGAGGACCATGGAGCGAGTAGCATTCCCAGCAATTATATATTCTTTTCCTGCAGACAATGAAGAGAGCAACCATTGAATCTGGGGTTTGTGGCCGCGGTGGTCAGAGTCCCACAGAGACAGTGGCAGGCCAGCACAATGAGAATGTGTTTCCTCCAGAGAGAAGAGCCCTCACTTGCCATGAGACTGCTCTTTCCTTGCTGCTGTGCCGTTTGCTAGGCTGACAAACTCGTAACATTTTGTGGGTGGCAAAGTGATGTCATTTTACTCAACAGCTTGTAGTAATTTCCACTCCTAACCCTTCATGAGAGGTACAAATTACCAAAGAAAAAGGTCTATAAGCTTACAGATGGCAGTATCGCTTTTCTTTTCCATTGAGATCACAACATTCTTCTTTCTAGCTGAATGACAATTGGGCTGTCACTAAAATTACATAATGCTGTGTCCCCTGAGGGGCTATAGTTTGGGATTCAAAGGACAGCTGTCAAAATACAAGTTGCTCTATTTTGAGCTTTAAAAGTCTCTTAGTGGGCTGCATATAAGAGTTTATCTTTTTGTGTGTGTGAGTGTTAGAGGCAGAGTTAAAAATGGGAAGTTAATGAAAAAACTACACTTATATGGTAAGTTAAATGATACACACAAGATAAAAATGACACGTTAAAATAACTAGTGTTTGCTGTAAATCATTGGCTTATGCAAATGGCAGCACTATAATGACCCAGTGGCTTTTCCCTTTGCTTTGTATTCTATCGCATCATACAATGTGTAGTAAAATCTGCTGTGATTTTCCAGGTTTTGTCTGGTGTTTTGAAGTCAGCTGTGCTCTAATAGTATTTACTGCTGTACACTGAACATTTGCAAATGACTGTGAACAAGCATTAAATTGAATTTTCTCAGTACAGCCTTTGACTCTGACTGGAAGGTACAGCTTGGGTAGTTTTAGAAAGCTTCTCCAAAATTTCCCCAAACAAGAAGGGGAGAAAAAAAAAGGAAAAGATTGGAAAAAGTATCTTGGTTTGGTTTTTGGGCTTTTGTAGATGCTTTTGGAAAAAGTATCTACAGAAAGTAGTTTGGTAAATGTTCTGGTTTAGCTCCAGTGGGGACCTGCCCCTAAACAGCTTTATGGCCACTCCCTGTGAGTGGGATGGAAGAGAAAATCAGAAGGCTCAAGATGTGAAAACTCATGGATTGAGATAAAGGCAGTTTAGTATGTGAAGCAAAAGATGTGTTCACAAGCAATGCAAAATATGGGATTCATTCACACTTTGCAATTGGCAGGAAAATATTCAGCTGTCTCTAAAAGCATTGGGCTCCATCTTCCATAACAGTGACTTAGGAAGAAAAATTACATAATTCTGAACTTCTCTCTTTCTCCTTCTTTCTCCCAGCTTTTATTGATGAGGACAACATCCTGTGGTGGGTTGTGTCCCTCTGGTCAGTTGGGCTCAGCTGATTGAACCTGGCCTCCTACAGTGGGCAGTTCTACATTCCCCCAGTCCCCACCTTTGCCTTCTGCTGCTCAGACACTGTCACTGGACCCCTTGCAGGTGAGGAACAAGGCAAAAATGTCTTCTCCCTCAGCCTTCTCCATTTTTCTGGTAACCAGGTCTCTTGTTCCCTTCTGAAGAAATCACACATTTTCCCTATTCTTCCTTTTATCAGAAACATACCTATAGAAGCTTTTTTTTCTTTTTGTTGCCCTTGATGTCCCTGGACAAGTTTAATTCTCTCAGAACTTTAGTTTTTCTAACCTGGTCCCTGCTTGCTTGGAGAACTTCTCTGAACTTCTCCCAGACTACCTGTTCCTGTTTCCACTCTTTGTAGGCTTCGTGTTTGTGTTTTAGTTGGTCCAGGAGCTCCTTGTTCATCATGCAGGCCTCCTGGAATTTTTGCCCAACTTCCTCTTTGCTATGCATCATCCCTGAACTTGGAGAAGGGGATCCTTGAATGTTGACCAACTTTCTTGGGCTCCTTGCAGGGTCTTATCTCATGATATACTACCAAGCAGAACCCTGAAGAGGCCAAAATCTGCTCTGCTGAAGTCCAGAGTAGGGAGCTTGCCGTACGCCCTCCTTGGTGCTCTAAGGAACCCCGCTATGTCATGGTCACTGCAGCCCAAGCAGAGCGGGGTGTGTGTGTGTGTCAGAGTGCCTATTTCTGGGCTCTAACAAGCAGGGCAGTCTTTTGCTGTATATTGCTTTAGCTGGCAGCAAGACAATGACATTTAAAGAACGCCGAAACAAACTGAATGCATACAAAATATCACCTTTTCAGGTCTGAGTCACTGAGAGGAAGTAGGTGTCTGTGACATGAATGGAAAGGGAAATATCTGCAAAATAGTCAAACTCTCAGATTCAATGGTAGTCCCATTTCTGAAATGCATTTAACACTGGGCCTAAGATGACTGAGATGTGCAAGTGTCAGAACACATATTTGCTGCTCAGCTGTGTGGGAATGAATGAGAGGATGAATGATTGTTTTTATTTGCCAGTCTGATTTGTGCAGGAGATTTGTGGGATGGTACTCAGGCATGAATGGAATGGGAACTGTTGGCTTCTTTAGTAAGAGCAGAACAAAAGAGAGAAAGGTCATTGCTACCTCTAAATACTGTCAGAGGGGAAAAGAATATTACATTGAAAAGACAATGCTGGCAGACAAATGCCCTGGTATGAATGAGCTGTAAGTAAATATAGGCTGACTATGAAAGAGTTCATAATCCTAGGCAAGGAACTAACTTTTAGAGAGTGGTAGGCAAAAAAAAAAAACCTCTGAGATTTTGCTTGTTTTAAAGAAGAGCTGAGACAGTTTACAAATAGGATTGTATGATGCTATTTATGTGGCAGAATGAGAACTAAAATTCATCCACTCTGAGGTCTTTTTCAGTCCTAGGTTCCTTGGTTCTACAAAGCATTTACATCAGACCTAAGCATTGCACAGCCTCCCTGAGCATATACGATGCACCAAAGGCTTTCTTTGGCCAAGCACATGTGGATAAATAATTTGTTTTTCCTGTTTGACATCTGCAGGTCAAAGCTTCCACCAGGAATAGGGTGATGTCTCTTAGCCAGAGGGAGCTGGCTGCGTGGAGAGTTAAGAGGCAGTGGGCCAGGTTTGAAGTATCAGGATTATTTCTCTGCAAAGATTTTGAGATTGTGCTTCCAGAAGTGAGATCAAGAGAACGTTGGGAGGACGTTGGGAGATGGCATATGTGCACAGGGGCTGTAGGATTCACTGGGAGTCAGAATCAGCAATGACTGTGACATCCCTGGATGAGCCCTCATGTTTATAAACATTGTGGGCTAATTGCTGTGTATGGCAATTTCCTCTCCATTAGGAGTTAGTTTGGATCAGTCTTTGCAACAATCAGCTACCATCTGTAACTTTGTCTTTCCTAATGTTTTTTACCTCCTGATACATGTTCCCACCCAAAATGGGTTGCTGTGAGCTGCTCACCAGTGAGAAGCAATTGGAGCGGGCACAAGTGGTTGATGTTGGTGGCTCTTCATCCTCGGGGCTATTTGCCCTAAGTTTTGCCTTCTCAGCTGTTCCATAACATTTACTCTGGGACAGGCAGAGGGTGCAGGGAGCTGGAGTGAGGTGCTGGACAAAGTAATTGAGTTTTAATCAAAATGCAAATCAGCAAGCAGGAAACACTAACTTGTATAAGCAATATTAAACTTACAAGCATTTTATGGAGATGAAAGAGGTATTCTCAGAGAAAGAATTATTCTTATTGACAGTCCTAACCTAGCAGTAGTTCTGGCTAATTCACAAGATCTTAACTATAATCTGTACCTGTTCCTCTAGGGAATGTTGTTACATATTACATATTCTACAGGAAATGGTGATGCATTGCTGTCCCTTTCTCTGTGGTATGCACCATAGATAGAAGACTTAATTCCACGTGTTCATTAAAATAATATTCTAAAATAGCTTTTAATTAGTCCATTTTTAATTAAGGTAAGAAGATCTGTAATTTAAATGTCTATTTTTAAGTATGGTAAATGTACAGAGAACAAGCAGATCAAAAATACACTCCTGGGGAAAAGAAACAGCTCTCTTAACAACAGGAGGTACTTTCTGTGGTTAGAAAACTCACCTGGTTGTATCAGCACTTGTAGTCCAAAATGTCTGAGAATTAGTCATTCTCACCCTGTCTGATACTGCCTTTTCCTTTAGGGGATTTGTTGACTTTTTTCATATGCTGAAGAGGGAAGTAATCTGCATTTGTCTTTTTTTTATGCATAATTAGTCACTTAATTTGAACACCACAGAAAGAAATTTTGTTTAAAAAAGGGCTACTGCTTTGTATTTAATCTTAGTGATTTGAAATTAAATTTTGATTCAGGTGATTAGCTACTTTTCTGGACACTCTAGGTTTGTCCTTTTAGCTTGGCAATAAGTGTAGTTTTATCTTTTTGTAGTTGTTTCATGTATATGTAATAAAGAATTTTTGAAGAGTAATTTTGAGGCAGATAATAGCTTTAGAAAGCAATTAAAATTTTTCAAAGAAAAGACATCTCTAATTTTAATTTCTTTTTTTTTTTTGGAGAGGGGGAGGGGTTGAGAAGTGATTCTTGTTGGCTCTAAGGATGGCCTTTGTAGCATAAAAGTGAGCTGTGCAACCAGTCAGCACAGGCTCTAAGCAAAAACCAGCCCAGGAAACGGGATGGATGTTACACAAGTACTTGGGCAGCACAGCCAGCTCCTTCCTTGTGTTAGTCCTGTGGAAGAGGTGATGTTGGAGTGAAGCATTCAGTGATGGGATGATGTGGGGAAGAAGGAGTCTGGAGACAAAATTTGAAGCGAGCTCTGCCTGTCGGGGCACTTGACTACAAGCAGCAGCTTGTCAGCGAGCAGAGCAATGCCAGGAGGAGCCTGTCTTGCTGGTTTTGAGTCCTGACATTGCACCAGCACAGACCACTGCAGGTACAAGGGTCAGATACGTGCCTGCATGCACATGTGCATGATGAATTATTTAGTTTTTCATAGAAATGGACAAGGGGAGTCCCTGATTATTACCCACTTCACTATCACAAGCTCAAAGACTTGAAGTTCAAATCTAAACTAAAAATAATTGAAATTGAAGAGCATATAGAAATACTCTGGGACCTCCAACACAAGAAAGTTATGGACCTCTTGGAACAAGCCCACAGCAGGGCCACAAAGGTGCTGAGTGAGCTGGAGCACCTCTTCTATGAAGGCAGGCTGAGAGAGTTGGGGCTGCTCATCCTGGAGAAGAGAAGGCTCTGGAGGCACCTTGGAACAGCATTCCAGTGCCCAAAGGGGGCCTGCAAGAGAACGTGGAGAGGGACTTGTTACAGGGGCATGGAATGATAAGACAAGGGTAATGGCTTTGAGGTGAAGGAGGGTAGGTTTACATTAGATTAGATTTTGGGAAGAAATTCTTTACTGTGAGAGTGGGGTGGCTTTGGAACAGGTGGCCCAGAGAAACTGTGGATGCTCCATCCCTGGAAGTGTTCAAGGCCAGGCTGGACAGGGCTTTTCTATTGGGAGGTGTCCCTGACTGTGGCAGGGGGGTTGGAACTAGATGATCTTTAAGGCCCCTTCGACTCCAAATCATTCTGTGATTCCATGAAATACAACACCCCTCTCCCATGTTACATCAGTTTGCAGCTACCTCATACTGATCTCCTTGTTGCAGTATTTGCTGCTACTATTACTACAGTTTACTGATTATCATTACTCTGTTGCAGCTCAAAAACCCTCAAGCAGTGCGAGCACCCATTTGTTCCCTTCCCTCAGAAGTAAGGGAACCAAGCCAAGGGAATGGAGACCTCTTTCCAGTTGGGCAGGGAGCTGGGATTAAGAGCCTCAGTGGCCAGGCTTTCTGCCAGAGACACAGCACCATTACTGACCGGGCTGGTACCACCACACCTGCCTTCTCAGCACTCATTTATTGTGCAAAAAGATTCATTGCAGTATATGTGCATGAGTAAATATATATATTCCAAAATTATTATTTGAAACTTTAATATAAATCAACATCATTATAATGAATATAATTAATATAATTACCAGTATACATACTATAATAATTAATAATTAATAGAAATAGTATATATAGTTATATATAATATAATTATATGTATATAATTAATATATACTATAAAACAGATATTATGTGTTATAGAAATAATATAATATATATAAAATAAAGATATTATATTATATTATATTATATTATATTATATTATATTATATTATAATAATATAAAATATATATTTATAAATAGTATATTGAAATTGCTTTGTTTTAAATTCTAATATAGATTTATGGATCAATATAATCAAAATATAATAAAAAAATAGATATTATATGGTATTTAAATAATTTCATAAAATTAAAGATTTCCAGAAATGATCATGTTTCAGTATTAAAACATATAAAATCTGCAATTATTTTAGACTTTATTATGGATGTATAGAGCAATTTAATTAATGAGTAACATAAGAAATAGGTGTCGGGTGCTGCACAGGCAGCACGTTTGCAGAGTGCAGTATTTCCCGGCAGGAGGGTCCGGCTGTGCGTGCGGGGGTGCCGGGAGGCGGAGGGCGGGAGGCGGGCGGGGGCGGGGGCCGCGGGCGGGGCGGGGCGGAGGCGGCAGCGGCCGCCCGGGGCTCGTCCCGCTCTCTCCGCCGCTGCCATGGCTGCGTTCCGCTCCGGCCCGGCGTGGTGGCGCCTCCTGTCCCTGGCCGTGCTCGGCCCCGCGCTCTGCGGCCGCTCGGCGCGGGCCGAGCCGGAGCCGGGGCCGGGCCCGGCGGCGGAGGGGGACCCGCACGGGCGGCACCTCTACAGCGCGGAGATGCTGCGGCACGGCGCCGCCGCCGCCCCCCACTTCGTCATGTTCTTCGCCCCGTGGTGGGTACCGAGCGCGGCGCGGCCCGCGCCCTCCGCCCGCCTCCTCCCCGTTGACGTGGCGGGGGAGGCGGCGGGCAGGGCCGGGCCGGGCCGGGCTGGGGCGGCGGGGAGGCCGCGGGGTCGCGCTGCCCCGGGACTGGGGGCGGACTGGCGGGGAGGGGCAGCCCCGGGGCCGGGAGGGGCTGGGACGGGGAGCGGGACCCCCCGTGTGCTGGCCCCGGCCCGGCGGCCGCCCCCGCCACGGAGCCACGGGCTCGGCTGGGGTGGAAAAGACCTCTGAGATCATCAGGTCCAACCCAACGGCGCCCGAAGCCGCCCCGGCCGGGGTGCGGGGGAGCCGCTCCGGCGCGCCCCAAAGGGACCCAGAACAGTCGCAGCTTGGCCACCGTCACTTACTCACCCTGGGCCCCCCAGCCCAGCTCGCAGATGCTTTCGTTGCAGAATCCATGTTCTCTTTGCATGCACAAAATTTAAGGGTAAATTTGCTGTGGTAACCATCGTGCTGTGTCCCCGAGGCCTCAGGTATCCGTAGGAGAGCTGGAGAGTTATTGGGTTTGTGAGAGACCCACTGGGCTTTTGTCATGGACTGGTGCTTTTGGCTCGAAAATGGTTGAGATGAATGAGGGAGCAGTGCTTTACTGGATATTCCTAGTCAACAGCACTGTACTTCTCATGCCTGGGTCTTTCTCATGGTTGTTCATATTCTTCTCTTTTCTTTGCCTCTTCCCCTACCCTTTTTTGTCTTACTGATATCCAGTAGACGTTATTGGGAGTTCTATTGTTAGGGTTGTTAGGTTTCTTTTTTACGTTTTTATTTTTCCTCCCAAGTTTTCTTTAATCTAGATAAAATAAAGTTAAGGGAACAATGTGCAAAAGTTGTGTTTTGATCCAAAGTTATCCATTGCTACGCGGTGCCATTTAGGCGTATGAGAGTCTTTGAAATCCATAGTAGGAAAGCATTTTCTTTGAAAACTTTTTTTTGTTATTAACATTGACTTATTTATGCCATGTGAAAATGTTAAGTGAAAGCTTGAAAGAGCAGATGCCTTTGTTCTCTGAAGATCACAACAATGGGTGACGCCTGACTTGCTGGTGAAGGACTTTTGCCTGAGAGTGCAGTACGACCTGAGAAATGCCCGATATCTGTGTCTGTGATATCTGTGTCTATTCACACCTTGACTGACTCTTTCACAGGCATCCCTGAAACCAGATGAGCTTTCTCTTGTCCCAAGACACTTTTTGTAGGAGGCCCTCTGCCGAAAGGGCTGTTGCAGAATCCAGTGTATGCTGCACATCCTCAGCACACATCAAAAGGAGCGCTGGCCTTGCCCACTTGGATCACACTGTGCCCTCGGGAGGGCTGGGGATCTCTGCTCAACTTAAGTGTGAGGGAACGGTGTTGTTTACCAGATTTGTTGCAACTTCTCTGGATTTTCTCTGCATCCTTAGCAAATCTCCTCCAGATCTCTGGTCTTGGCCTCAGGGCCCTTGGTCTGGATGTCTGGCTCCTGACAGGCAGCAGTAGGAGCAGGTTTCAGGTCCAAGGGAAGCACAGAGCAAAGGGAACATCCAAGTACCTGAGAGAGTTGCTTATACCACTACACCAGTAGTTTAATTGTCATTGGAATTAGGGTGGGCAGCCTGACAGTCCTGGAGTCTGTGTTAGAGCCTCTTGCCCTGTTCTGAGGTGATGTGCTTATCTCCCAATGCTTCCCACAGGCTGTTGTCTGTAGTTCCTAGGCAAACAGCAAACAGCCCAGCATCCAGCTGGGATTGTCTTTCATATCTATGTGGGTGCTGCTAATGTTGCATCATCAATGCTACCAGTAAGAGCTGGGTTAGAGCCAGCACCGCCCCTCTCTTCCAGATTCTTGAAACAAATGTAGCAGAGGGCCTCACTCAGAAACAGTAGTGGCACTGGTGGGGTTCTACATTATTGGAAGTCCCTTGCCATCAGATGTCATAAGATTTTTGTTCAGAAGGCTGTCTGACTTGGTAGGTACACCTGGGGACAAAACAGGTTACTCTCTTGGTGACACAAAGTATTCTTAAGTTGTTTGCCATGCCAGTTCCATTTCTACAGAGGAGGGAGGTTCCCCTGGTTCCTCAGCAGGAAATCATCTCAACTGAGTAGTTTTACTTCATTATTTTGATTCTTACAGGTCTTTTCAACATATGTTCTTACTTGGTAAATCTGGCAAGCCCACTGAGCTGCAGCAGAATTGATCACCAGAGTTTGTTGCTGTTGAATAGAGCTCTGTTGGCTGGATTTCACTTCAGTTGGATTATTCTGTGCAGAGCAAGAATGGTTCTGGGCTGCTTATACCACGTCTGTGTTTTTAACTGGATAAGGATTTGAGCTGTACCTTACTGTGGAACTGCCTTTGCTGGCTGCAGAGCTCAAGTTCTACTAGTGGCCCCCAGAAATGTCTGTGTTAGTCTCTTTTAGATCTTCTTTTGTGCTTGCCAGTGGAGGTTGTGGATGATTACAACTTTCTAGATCATGTAGGGATAAAAGAGCAGAACTCATCATTGACACCCAGGTCTCCACTGTCCCCAGCAGCTCCTCCAGCCCCACTGATGTGTTGTAGAGTAGCAGCAGTAAAGGACTCTGTAGGTACATGGGGTTGAGGGAAGCCTGTGATATTGCATGGTCTTGTTCTTTGATTTTGCCCTCCTTGGTTTTATATATATTTCCTTGGAAATGTCAGAAAAAGTGTTTTCAGGACCATCATGTATTTCCTTCTATATAATACTGTTTTGGGTTTTTTTTCATACTGGGAATGACTAACTAGTCGATTACTGATTCAGATAGGAACATTTTTCCTGCTTTATTCTCAGTTTTAGCTTCCATAATCCAAAGAAGGAAGGAAAGGGGTGTGTATAGCAGAGATCACAGTGTTAGGTAGCTCAAGGCAGCTCTGTCGTGCTTAAAAAACAGGAGGTTAATTACTTGGGATTCCCTTACCTAGTTTTCCATGCTCTGTTCTCTAACACCAGCTAGTATTCATTTGGTGTTTTGAATCACTGCGTCTGCTAGGGGAAGGGATCAGAGTATCCAAAATCCTCCTCTTAATTCAAGCTCTGCGAAGGAGTTGACTATGGAGGGACTTCAGTCAGAAGTTACATGTTTAAGGAATATTTGATTTTAATAACAACACATTGTATCCCTTCACCATTCAGTATAGAATCACATAGGAGATTGTATTCAGCCACATCACAGGAGCATATGTCACCCACGGTACCTGACTGTTACAGGACCTTATTAAGATCAGGAAAAATTCTTTATCTTAAAGTAAAGAGGTTTTTTTGGTTGGTTTGTTGGTTGGTTGGTTTTATCTCAGGGGTTTTTTTGTTGGTTGGTTGGTTGGTTGGTTTTATCTCTCAATGATCTCAGGATAGAAAGGTGTGAATCCATGCAACTTTCCTACAAGTGTACTAAAAATCATTTGTATGAGTGAAATTATTTTAAGTCCAAGCAAAGTTCTCCAAAGTCCTGCTGGTGATGTAATTGTTACTTACAAAGTAGATGTTGTAGGTCATGCCAAGCAATAACTGCTGTCATACTGTCAGTCTGAGAATGCTTTCTGTTACTCCAGCTTTGTATTTCTTAGATGTCTTGGAGGGTTGGCAAAAGCAGACATTAAAGAGAAATGAAAATCCATTCCTTAAAACTTTCCATCATACTTTGAGGAATAGAGTATTGCTATAATGATTTGAAAGACTGGGAAAACAGTGAGAAGAATAATAGCTATTTTTTGCTTTTGGGTGGTGCTGTTGCAGGAACTGTATGAGGCCAGTTTTCTGTGTGTCTGCAGATATAAAGAGTTGATAGTGTCCGGCTGGGGCAGGAATGGGAGCATAGAATGGGAGGATTTTCACAGAATATTCTGAGCTGGAAGTGACCCACAAGGGTCATCAAAATTTTCAGAAACTGTATCACAAAATTGGATATGATGTTTCTTGACTTGTGTGTTACAATTCCTCTGAAGCATGGAAGTGCAAGTGGCCTTACAAAGTGGCTAGAAACTAATATGTTCTTATCTGCTGCTAAAAAAGGGGAATTTTGAAATATTAGAATGTAAGGAAAGCTGGGCACCCTTGCAGGTTTTTTCTAGAATGTTAGAAGACTGACAGGGCTTTGGTTAATAGCCTTACTAAGTTTGGGGGGTATTCATAGGATTTGTACTGTAAAAAGAGAGTAGCAAGAGATTCTCAAATCTTGATGATTTTTACATGAGATGTGTTTGCAGCATGCTGCAGTTCTTAATAGCATTTGCTGTTGCTTAGTGTAACAGTGCTTGAGTATGGAAGATTTTTGATGTAACTGATTTTACTTTTGATTTAAAGATTTGTTTAAATTTATGGAAACCACCATTCTGCATATGACTTTTCCATGGGATTATTTCCCTCTAAGTGGGAGCAGATATTAAACAGTATCATGTCCTTTCTGTCACAGGTGTGGACATTGTCAGCGCCTCCAGCCAACTTGGAATGACTTGGGAGATAAATACAACAACATGGAAAACCCACAGGTCTATGTTGTTAAAGTGGATTGTACTGTAGATCTTCCACTGTGCTCTGAATTTGGCGTGCGAGGATACCCTACGTAAGTATAGAGAGAAGTCTGCTCCTATTTTTCTTGTTTTAGTTTTCCATGATCCTCTGCCAATTTCTTGAAGCTGACTTCTAAGCTGTATTTTTGCTGGGTTTCTTTGTAGCCCTTTGGACCTGCTACATTCATTTGAAGCCTGTTTGCAATGTTGCCAAGTATCATGTGATACATAGTACTCTTAGGCTTTTTCTTTCTTTTTTTTTTTTTTTCTTTCAAGAAGCGGTTTTATGTCTTCGAAGGTGGCTGTGTTTAACTGAAGTCCAGAATTTTCCTGTTCTTTTGTGTGGGGGGAGTACCTCTTTCTGAAGCAACAGTACATTGTGCAGCTGTGATATGCATGACAGAGCTGGTTTCTACCAACAGTACTTTTGAAAGTAACTTGCCACAAGTTTTTCTGCCACAAGATTTTTTGTTCGCTAAAAATCTGAGACCACCTAAAATGCAATTACAAATGCACCCTTTGTAATTGTATTATAGGTGGTCTCTTGGATTTTTAGTGAACTAAGTGCTCGCAAAGCAATAAATGAATAGTATCACTTAGCATAGCAGTTGTGATACTGTGTGGATTTTTTTCTAGCTAAATTTGCTTATATTGGTCTAGCATTTTAAGGTTGCTGTGTTTATGCTGTTAACAAGGATGTATGTCTTACTGCCTCAGCTTTGGTGTGCAGAGCATGGTCTAGAGTATCTATGAGAGGTCAGTGCCTTTGGGTTAGATGTGTGTTCCCTTTTAAACTGACAGAAAAGGAGCAAAAGGATTTATTTTTCACTTGTGTCTTTTTAAACTTCTTGCAAATATTGATGGGATGCTTTCTGCTGCTTTATTAATTATTCATCCTAGTGGGGATAAGTGGAGATTGTAACCATGATTATCTGTAGCCCTTCCACAGCCTGTATTTTTCAGTTTCCTTCCCTTTGCTCACTTTGTCTGGTGTTTTTGCCAACCCCAGCAACAGCCTGAACTTTTCATTTGCTCCTGGCTGCACCCACTTGGACGCAGATGAGTGTGACTGAGTAGAAGTTGAGTTATAAATAGCACAGTCCTTGTTGAGATAGGAATTGCCCTTAAGGGCAGTGTGTGTCTTGCTTCCACTACAAATACCAAGAAAGAATGAATGTTACAGTTCTGTTTTCATATCTGCAGAAGTGAGCATTGCTTGTCATTGCCTGTTTGCATAGATTATATTATGGCGCTGTTCCTCTTGAAACAGAATGGCAGAGATTTTTGAATAGGAAAAAATCAATGGATGTGTAATTGCTGGAGGGTTTTTTCCCCTCCCTCCTCTTTAAGGTCATTGAATACATAGGAATAGTTAGTGCTTGCTTTTATCTATTCAAAAAGTTAAAAATAATAAGGCAATCATCTGCTAGACATAGAAATATAGCAATGAAGGGGAATTCATGGTAACAGTTCTCTTTCTATTTGAGTCAGGTTTGAAGTAGCTTGTTTCTAAAAACCTCCAGCAAGGGAACTTTCACAGTTTCCTCAGGCAGAGGTATTGCTGGAAGTCCAAGTTATGTTGATCCCTACACTGCTTTCCTAAACACCTGTCAAAGGAAAGGCTGCATTCCCTTTCTATCCCCACAGAGAAAAAGTGTCTGAGCATGTCCCTGCACTTTCTATCACAGTTGTCTCGGGACTACTTGGTGGTGCAAAATAAATATTCTCTCAACTGTACTAGAGAAATTGTACCCTTGTTTGCAGAAAATAAAGGTGCAGCTAGCTTTTTTTAAGATGTTACCTGAATTTGTTTTGTTACTTTTCAAAAAATATTGCCAGGGTGTGTGTTTTAGATATTTTTCTTTTTAATTTTTTCCCTTCCTTATTATTCTGATTTTCTGTTATCACAAGGAACATTCAAGAGTATCTTGAGAAGAAAATAACGGTGGGAGCTCCTATCTCTTTTGAATGTATTTGCATTATGTGGTTTTTAAACACTTTTCATATGTTCATTTCTTCCAACTGTGGAACAAGAAGAGAGAGAAAAACATGCCAAGAAGTTAACGAAGCAGTACAAAATGACAGCTTGTCAAGGGGAAGTGAGGGCTTGGTGACAGTAGTAATTGAAAGTCTGATTTTCTTTAAAAAATAAGACTAGGTCAGAATGCAGTATCATACCTTTATTAAACAGACTTCCAATTTCAACTTAAAATTTGCAGTAGAAGCTTTACGCAGTCTATGAAAATGTTTTGATGGCGATTAATGAATGTTGTAATCATGAAATCTGGATGCCTGGAAGAAGTCACTTATCCTCTTGTCCTATTGACTTGCCTCAGTGTGTTTTTAATCAGTTTAATACCACATGACAAGCCCTACACTGCAACAGCAGTCAGGGAACAAAAGGTGAGAAAGAAATTCCTGGGAAAATAAGTGCTAGATATTTTTCCTTTGGTGATGGAGAGAGGTGGACAAAACAAAATTGATGTTCTTTGATAAACTGAAATAGGATTAATAGAACTGAATGCTGCAATTTTAAAATTGCTTTTTCTTATTGATCAAAGTAATATTACACTATGCTGATTTTTAACTAAGTATGTCTTATTTTCTCTTTTAAAAATTTCCTTAAAGCTTACATGGGAAAGAAAAGGGGTCCTAAGTTCTAGCCATGACACTTTAATCTGAAAGGGGTGCCTGATGCTGATGTTAATAGTCGAGAGACCTGGTACTGCAGCCTGGGATGCATTGCCATGGATTAGCAAAGCACATTATCTTTCTGAGCATGTTTCCTGTGTGAAAAATTGTTGCCTCACTCTTCTCTATATTTTGACCCTTTAGGCTAAAGTTGCTTAAACCAGGACAAGAACCTCTGAAATACCAAGGCCCTAGGGACTTCCAGGCACTGGAAAACTGGATGTTGGAGAAACTAAATGAGGAACCATCTGTAAGTGAAAAGGAAATAATCTTTTCTGCAGGCTTACTTATCTATCATTTCTCTAAGTTAGGTTTCAATTTCCAGGAGGAAATCTGCTCCTGAGAATAAAAGTCAGGTTGCTGTATCAATCTGAAACAGCATACATGTAAGTCAGAGTAGTAATTAAAACTGTCATCCTGTGACCTGCTCTCTGTTTCCTGCTTTTAAAATTACAGTACATAATGCAGTTTTAATGCCTATACATTTGACATTTTAAGATACAGTCCTTGCTGTCAATTCATTTGACACCTGTACGCCATAATGTTTCTAGAGTGAGAAAAGCAATTTAGCTCTAATACATTATAAATTGCATTTGTGTTGGGCTTAATTACCTCTTAAAACATGGATGCCATCTTTAGCTGAGTTACTTTCTGATAATATTGTGCCTAAGAAAAGATTTAAAATGATCAGTTAAGTAAGATAGGCTAATACCATCACGAGGAAAATCCTTAAGTTTAGGGGTATCATTCACATACGGGAGCCAAGCCTTGCCTAAAATTAAATTTTTGATTGCTGTTTCTCATGAAGAGAAAGCTTTAGTGATTGCTGAATCACAGTTAGAACATAATTACATTTAAACAAACATTATATTTTTAATAATTGAACATTAAATACTAAATTATTTTAAGAAATACACGTTGAGGCTCCTAAAAATTCTTTTCAGCTCTAGGGTTAGAGTCTGGAAAATATTCACCTGCTTTTGCTGAAATGCTCATGAGTTTCTTGCAAGTTAAATGTATTAAGTGTTTGCTCCATTTCCACTGTTGCTGTTTTCCTGGAGCCATTAGGTAGACAGCATTCCTTCTGATATTAGGGGAGCAGAAAATAACTTTTGCACTATTTTTAAATAGCCCAGAGACCACTGAAATGGGTGTGATGGCAGTTGTGGCTGATGTGTGATGCTCTGGAGGCACTGTTATATAATTTAAGTGTGTTAATATATGGTGATGCAACGAATGCTGCAGCAATTACTGTGCCCTGTGACTGTACTACAGCACAGTGAAAGACTGGTATTCCACAGGCTCTGGTATCTCTCTTTTATGTGGCAGTCCTTTTCACCTTTTGCTTTCATGTAGTTGTTTTTAGGAAACATTAGGTACCTAAATCAAGCTAAATAAGGACATTGCTTTAGGAATTTAAAATTTCAGAGTCTATGGCACTATCAAGCAATGGTGTGATACAAGAAAAAAATTATTGTGTATTTACTGTAGAAGAGAAATAAAAGTTAATTTTTCTTGTGAATAGGACCCTGAATCTGATGTGGAACCACCAAAAGCCCCTGAACCTAAGCAAGGAATGTATGAACTCTCAGCAGACAATTTCAAGATGCACATAGCAGAAGGTAACTAATTTTTCCAAACAAGAGAAATTTGGTTACAGAGACATTAGTAGTGGGAAGTCTACACCAGAAATGTTCATTTTGAGGGCACCTCCTTCTCACTTTTATTTTCCAGTAATACCTAGTGAAAGAGGTAACTACATAGCAAACTATGTTAAAATGCTCTGGTTAAATTACATGTTGCAGACTGTAAGAAAGTTGAAGCAGAGCACTCAGAAGGCAGTAAAATTATGGTTGCTAATCCCAAGGAAGAAGCTAGTGGGGCTTGCTCAACTAAACTGTCTCTTTTCCTGAGCTCCTTGCTCAGTCACAGCCTTGTCACTTTGTGTTTTTGCAAGTCCCATTTCCTCCTTCCCTAGGTGCTGGTTTGTTCTTCCTCCCAGGTTGTTATTCTGGATAAGTGTAATCCACCCGCTTCCTCCTTCCAGCCCCCATCCCACTCCAGTCTGGCTCTTTATTTGATATTGTTTCATTTCCTTCCTCCAGAATTAATGTGGGCAAAACAGTTTGTCTGTTTGGCTATTTTAAAAAATATTTTGTCTGGAAGCTTTAAAATTAATGCCAGGAGGGATACCTAATAAGGGAAATTTCACCACTCACATGATGTTTTTTTAGACAATGAGCAAAATCTTAGAATACAAACGTTGGGCTGGCATGCCAACAGAGGATCCTACTTTCTCCATCTGTTATCTGAAAAAGAAAGGCTGGATAAAATTGTTTGCCCATTTGAAATCACTAGGGAAGTCAAACTAGAACTTCTTAAAGTAACCATTTGCTCATTAGAAACATTTTCATGTGTAAAACAGCATTTTGTGCAGCTAACTTAAAATTTCCCAGCATGTCTGATTTAATGTAGAATTCAAACAAAATTCTCAATTAATTTTCCTCTAAGCCATCAGGGATATGCTAAGCATTTGTCAGCTTAATAACCTTCTCAGACTGTAAAATTCAGTGCATTGTAAATGTTTTAAGTGTTTTTATTATGCACCCATTGGCCTTCATAGAGGAGACATTCTTATGGTCATATTACAATCATCTGTAAATGTGTTGTCCTCTCTTGACTTCAGTTATGAGAAATTCAGTGCTTAAATTTAATGTGACCCTTAGCAGTTACACCAGCAAAGTTGACCTCTGTTCTTAAACAGCCTCCTTTCACCTTTTTGCTCTCTGGGAAAAAAATAAATTATATTGTTTTCTATTGAGGAGAGTATGTCAGAGTACATGGTAAAGAATAGCTGATTTTGACTAGTGTTCTTATTAATTCATCGGAAATTTGATTTTGCAGTTTACTTAACCAGTACAGAGCATGTCAATCAGTTTGAAAGTCTTCCACATGCAGACCAGTCAAGTTAGAGTACACTATTACTGCAGTTTGTTTCCTGGTTATTTTGTATTGCCTTTCCTCTGACCTTCCTTTGTGGACAAGCCTTCAAACTAGAAATTATTTCAAGTAATATCATCCCCAAAGCAGTCTTCAAAGGATTATGAACAATTCTGTTAAAAAGAGCTTTTCTCCTGTTGCTGGTGTTTCCTGCAAATTAATTTTTTCCCACTTATTTTAATTAAGT
The DNA here is from genome assembly GCF_028769735.1 of Zonotrichia leucophrys gambelii. Classification (NCBI taxonomy): domain Eukaryota; kingdom Metazoa; phylum Chordata; class Aves; order Passeriformes; family Passerellidae; genus Zonotrichia; species Zonotrichia leucophrys. The sequence goes on from NC_088171.1 coordinate 67,236,090, forward strand.
TCATTTTTATTTCATTTAACAGAGCCTTGCCTTGATGTATGCAAAAATGTGCAGCAATTTGAATTAAATAACCTTAATTGAAAGAAATTGCATATTCTGGTACTCTTCAAACAATAATATATACTTTTTAACTAAACCTTAGTAGGAGATAGCACAGGAACCCTTCTCTGTGTAAAATGCCATGAACATCTTCTAAAGGCAGAAACTTCTGAGTAGTTGACATGAAAATTCAAAGAGCAGGGCAGAAAAAGAAAAATGGAAAACTGAACAACATTTTTCAGGTAATTAATGGACTTAATAATTTCTTAGGAAACATCATTGCATAAAGTTGAAATTTAATACTTCAATTTATGCTGCTATCAACATATATTCCTTGGTAGTTCTTTCTACTCTGTAAGAGAGCAACTGGTAGAATTAAACACTAAGGTAAATGGTTAGATTAAAAGTATCAGTTTTAATACCTCACTTGTTGGCTTGAGATTGTGAAGCTGTTTGAATTTTCAGGAAATTTGGCAACGCTGTGGGACTGCATACAGTATTGAAAACCTAACTGCTGAAGTATTTTGTCCTGGCCTTTGATTCACAGTGTTTCCTATCCTTAACTCAGGAAATACCATGATAAATTTGCAGCCTGAGATTAGTACCTCGGCTTTAATTGCAGCCAAGTTCATTCCAAATTAGCTAATTTTTTTTTCTTTTTCTTTTTTCTTTCTTTTTTACTTAAAAGGTAATCATTTCATCAAGTTCTTTGCCCCTTGGTGTGGTCACTGCAAGGCTTTGGCCCCAACCTGGGAACAGCTGGCTCAAGTCTTTGAGCATTCGGAAACTGTCAAAATTGGTAAGGTAGGTGAAACACTCTTAGTTTGAAAATATGGTTTGTGTCAACATATGTTTCAGCCAATAATCATGCCTTTTGTGCTATGATTTGCAAATCACAATTGTCTTGTTTGTCACCTCTTAAATCCTTTTATAGTCACAGTTTGTATTTTTGTTTTGAGACGGTCATGGTTTTTTTTCTCACACATCCACAGTTAACAGGACCTCCCCCATTTTAAGCAAAGCCTTGTTACAAACAGAGCTGCCTCTCTGCATTTCAGAGAGCTGGGAATAAGTCTGATACATCAGATGCAGGGAATAATATTTTGAGATTTGCTTTTTATTATTCATTTGCTTTGCAGAACTTGATAGACTTCAGCATTTATTTTGAGCGGGAAAGTGACTTCTAATTTGTTCTTTGCAGCATTAGATTCCTTAGCAAGCCTTAGCCCTACTGAGTATTTATGATGAGTTATTTCTTTGTTGGTTTTGGTTTCTTTTCCTCTTTTTCCCCATAAAACTATTAAAAGGTTTCAGGAGGGTCTTACACCTTAAAAATTGATATCTTGTCCTGCTTTACTATTTCCCTTAGGGTTGATAACCAGGTTCTGTGGTGTATTTACCATGGGAGCTTGTTACTTGTACGTGGAGTGACTACTGTGCAGAGGTATGGAGGTGGTCTGGCAATTGCAGTTAGTGGCTTTATTTGCTGACCCATACCTAAGTCCAGGTGGCTCATGATGGGAATCCCTCTGTGTCTGCCAACCATGGAAACTGGACTGGGCTCAACTTCCACGTCCCTAAACTTTCACAGTGGTTCCACTGGCCTGAAATACTGCATGGCAGTGATGTCAGTGCTGCAGAGGGACTCTCCCTCTGCTGCCTCCCCTGCCTCTGCCCTCACAGCACTTTCAGCTGCAGTAGGAGGGATGAGCTTAACTGTTTTTTTTTAATGCTTTTGAAAATCTCTTAATTCAGGTATGCTGTACGTGTACAGCACAGGCCAGCAGAGTTGAATTTTAGAGGAGACATACATATAGATATATATAAGCAAGTTGAACTTCAGAGAAGACACACAAATATATATATATGTTCAGATCTGGTGGTTATAAAGTTAGATTCCCTCTGAGAATGAAATATCAGAAGCTTTTTCTCCTTTGAATCTTTCTGCACTTTTTGATACCTTTGTTTGCTGTCTGATGAAGTTGCTTAAGTATCTTTATGAAGTTACCATTTTATGGTACCCAGAGAAAAACAAACAATAAATTTCCAAAATTTCAGTTTTAATCAGTTGTCTGTGGTGTTTGCAGTTTGTATTACTGAGAGCTGCTGTTTAATACTTCCACTAAGATTCATCTGGATGCCTAGACAATTTTATGTAACTGTATAGCTTGTGAAATATATCTTGAAGCATGTCTTGGCTAAGATTTTAAGTCTGTAAGTAAACAGGAAGCACAACTGTTTCTAAGAAGGTTGAACCATGACCTTCATCTAATCTGGGGGAATAGTGTCTTAACACTGTTTAATCTTTAGAATTGATCTTCGGTGAAAAGTTTATAAACAAGTAACTTTACAGACTATATTAGAATTGAATGTTGCTATGCACTTGGAGCTTCCCTTGAAATACAGTTCACTTGCTAACTGTTGACATGCCTTCTGAAGTCTTTAAAGAGTAGTTTTTTAAAAAATGGGTGAGCCAATATGTCTTCACTTTAAAGCTCTCTCACATTAGTGTTTTGTGTCTCATTGTCCATGTACTGATTTTATTAGCTGAGAATACCAAGTACTTTTTAATTGAAATATTTAATTATGTCTTCATTGTTCTTTGTAACTGCTACTACTTCCTTCTAGCCATACCTCCCTCCCTGATCCCTCCTTAAAAAAAATAAATAAATCAAACACACACAGACCCTCCCAATTATACAACCATACCACTGTTTGGAAGGCAGACATAATCATTCTCAAGACAGTACTTGGTACTGAGTTTTGCCAAGCCTTGTATTGCTTGTTCCTGTATTTTTCTGAGCTTTTAAACAAGGGAGGCTGTGATGCTTGTTGTATGTTTATTTTAGGCGCTGAATAGTTTTGGATTTTATTCCCAAAATGTAGGTCGACTGTACCCAGCATTATGAAGTCTGCTCTGAAGCCCAAGTTCGTGGTTATCCCACCCTCCTTTGGTTTAGGAATGGTGAAAAGGTGAGTCTGCAATTTCAGCAAAAAATCACACCATTTTTCTCTGAATAATATATGGACTATGCTTACATTCTGGAAAAAAAGTCTGCTTGTGAGAGAAAAGATATTGGATGTTAATTTGGGTGCTAGAAGAGGTAGAGTTTGTCCACAGATAAAGGTTTTTTTCTCTGTTTTGCAAACAACTGATACATGTTCATAAATCTGTAAGCAGGATCTCCAGTTATGCTACGCTGTGAGAGAATTCTGGGTTTACTTTATCATGGTATTTTACTTCATATGGAACACAAAAATATACCTGAAATAGAAATATTAAAAAGTATGTAATTTTCACAAAGTGTATCAGAAGGGTCTCATCCCTAAGTGGTGCCCATCTGCTGAGTGGCGTCTAGAGATGCAAATTTTCTTTTTTATATAAACCCAAACATTTCACATGACATTGTGAATGAGAATCTTGTGGGTCCAGTTAACATATTTCCTTGCAGCAATTCAGAGAACTAAATATTGAAATTATGGTAGATAAAATATTTATAAATACCACATACCTGAACAGCAGTAAATAAACATATTATAAATTGCAGAGTTATTTATAGTATATTTCACAATTTAAAGATAAGTTAAATATATTCAATGGATATTCAAAACAGGCGTGCAAGAGAGCCCAGGACTCCACTTGTAGCTCTTATCTGCCAAGTTCTTGGCAGGGGAAAGGATGAGGGGGTTTTCTCTCATTCACCCTGCGTTCCTTTTTAAACATTTACAGTATCAGCCTCGTTAAGTTTTGTTACATGAAACAGTTTAGTGGCCACTGCTTGTGGCAATTTTCTGGCACTCTGAAGAGAAACTGGCTGCAAGCACATACCCTATGAGGTTTGGTATAAGCACCCCTGTAAGATCAGACACTAGGGAATTTAAATGAAGCAGCCCCTGTGTTTTTGAATCCAAACCAGATTCACATTCAAGCAGCACTGCTGGAAGCTGAGGAAGTGCTCAAATCAAGCATGGTGGCAGGTTCAAGGCTAGAGGTTTTTTAGTTAATTAAACTTTAGTTTAAATATTGTAATAATTGGAGTTCCTTGGAGGTATTTCAATCAAGAGTGCAGCAAAAGAAAAAAAAATTACTGCTGTTGTATTTGGTAAAGCTGAACCTCAGCCATTAATCTGAACAATGTATTTCAGTTGACATCAAACTGTCTTTCCCCACTGGCAGTGTGGCATTCCTTGGTGGAATACAGCCACCAAAATCACATGTTCCTCCATGGGCTGATACAACATATCTGAAAAAACACAGAACAATAATCTGGCCCAGAAATTCCTGAAACTCTCTCTGGCAGCTATGATACTGGTCAGTAAGGGGAAGGAGGAGAACTGATTCAGTCATCCAGCCTTGTCTGTAATACCTTCACACCCTTTGCCATTACTGAAGTCTGGCATCACACCACTGCTGTTGGTACAAACAAACAGGTACAGGCTTCTTGCCAGGAAAGGGGCAGTAGTTAGAGGAAACATTAACAATTACAAAAGAAGGAAAATGTGTAGAAGGAGTTCCAATGATAAAGGAAAGCTGAAGAGATGTCAGTTCCTCCTTCTAATGTATGGAAGATTGGATGTTGTTTCTTAAAGAGTCTTCCTCATCTACAAGAGGAAATATATCTTGCAGCCCACACCACATAGGACCACATCTCAAGAATTCTATCCAAAATGGATATGTAATGCCTCAAAGATATGATCTCTCTTCTGAACAGGAAAATTAGTACTAATTTTCACAGACAGCCCTGAGGGCAATCATGCAAGAGCCAAACTGGAGAGGGCCGACAGTGGGTTTGAGACTACAAGCTGCTCACAAGTGCTCTGATTTCTTGTTCTGACAATCTCCTGATTGTCTTGTTCTCTGGATTTGGAAAGTACCTGAAATATGGGGAAGCATCCAAGGTAAACTGTGGCCTCTCAAAGATCTGGCTGGCTGACCGCTTTATGTGCAGGTTAAAAAATAGGATTAACTTGTGGGAGAGTGGTGCCATTGGAAATGTCTGCCCTGCAGCAGGCTGCTGTTGTCTCTTGCACCCTGGTGAATTTAGGTGCCCAGAGTGCAATGCCTTACTATTTGGGTTTTCCAAGGACTTGTGGCAAGTGTGTAGGCCAGAGGAATAACTGTGTAGTCCAGAGACAGGCAAGTTAAATTTTTCAGCCCTGTCAAAGCGCTGTGTAGACCTCACAGGGCTCTACACCCTGTAGAGACCAACAGAGACCACACCCAAACCACAGTGGGTATTGTATTTTATTGTTCCTTGTAGTAGAGTTAGATGCAAAAAAATAACTCTTGAAAAGCTGACTAAGGTGAGACCAGAGGGTCAAAGTGGAAATGTTTCCAAAATTTGCTTCTATGTTTTGAAAATACCTTTCAGTTCAAGGGAATGTTAGATTGCTCCCTTTGGGTACTGAAGAGTCCGTGGCAAAAGCTGAAGACATGGAGTGAATGGAATGTCATAGAGAAGTTTTAGAACTAGATATTTATTATTTGTTTGCTTACACTTGGCAATCATGTCTTACTAGTAATTATTTATTTGCTTTGTCAACTGCATATAGAAGGTTGCACAAACTATTTGCTTATTGTAGGGTGACCAGTACAAAGGGAAGAGGGACTTTGATTCCTTGAAAGAATATGTGGATTCCCAACTGCAGAGCTCTGGGAAGGAGCCACCAGCAGATAAACCTGTTGAAGCCCCCCCACAGCCACCTGCAGAGCCCACCCCTGTTGAGGTAAGTGCTCCAATGTAAGGTGTTGAGACTGTTTTAGCTGCCTGTCTGAGCCCTCCATGTGTTTCTCTCTCTCTGATAGCTTGACAGTTTCTGGAGGTAAACTGTACCAAATAATTCCCTGGTTATTTTTTTTGAGTAACTAATGAGTGGAATCAGATCACAAATCCTAGAGATACTTTTACTACCCTGATGAATTGGAGAAGGAAAAAAAAATCTGATTCCTATTTTATGGTTGCAGTAAGTTACTTAGATACAGGCATGAATGTGGTCTCTTTGGCCTATGGAACTGCTGGCACCTGGGTCTTTATGACAGCGCAGCTCACCACCATAGGGATGAACATTCCTTGCAACATTACCACTTGAATCCAGGGGGATGGGGCACACTGCTAAGCCCCTAAAATAAGCCAGGGTTCTATACTTAGAAATCTATCAGCAGAAGCAATGAACAAAGATTAGGAAGACCAGTACCAATATGGTAAGGTAACATGCCCTGTGACAGGAAAACTCCTTGGCGTTTGGAGACTTATTTTTATCTTGGTTGTTGGGACTACAGGATTATGTTGTGAAGAAATTGGCAGAAATTACCTTTGTACAATTGTAGTTAATGTCATATCATTTTCTGTCTTTTCTAATCCCGTTGGCATTTCATCTGCCATTTTTCTTGGAGATGAATGAAAAATTGGTGAGGCTGAGAAATTAGGGATGGACTTCAAACATAATTTTTCATGAAATGTGCAGAACATTCTTTCTGCCTATAAAATAAGGGAGAGGGATTTACGTTCCCTTGTGCTATAGAATGAACTTAAATAATTAGGCAAAAATATTATTAATATAAATACAGATTCTATGCAGCTTCTTACAGGAAAATATTACCTTTCCCAGCTGACTTTTCCAGCAGCATTACCCATCTTGGATAAAGTGGCTTACCAAACATTACAGACCACATAGATTTGCAATTGTCACACTCTTCAATTTTTATTTTCTTAATTGACCTCATATTTGGAAGATCCCAATGAGCTGGTGTTAGTACAATGCCGAAAGTAATTAGTTGTCTTTCTATTTTTATAGAAATAACACAAACCACATGTGACACAAATTCCCACTTCTGCCTTGCATTCACCAGCACACACACAAGGAAGAAAGGATTGTTGAGGGAATTTTTGCCAAATAATAGCAGACATAGTGCTGGACTCAGCTTGTCCTTACAACTTTATCTTCAGACCCCCTGACTCTGTTTTCATGAATTTTGAAACAAGGGGCCAGCCCCTGTAGCCAGCAAACACTGACTGCATTTGCCAGCAGTTGACCACAGGCAGCAAAGGCAATGAGTTCCCACTCCAAATGTGTGTCCCAGTGTTGAGCCCCTACTTGGATTCCCCCATGTCTTATACAGCCCAAGTACTTGCCAGCTGTAATGTCCTTTACAGCCCAAGTACTTTTACATCCATGAGACTTCTCTACTGCCAGACATGGCTAAAATCATACAAAAAATGATCCTGGTGGATTAAGGCAGCGTGACCAGCAGATGCTCAGATTATGTGATTGCATTAGATGTCTTTTTTTGAGATGCAAAGCTAAAATTGAGATATCTGATATTAAAATTATTTGTGTGGTTATATAGTTCACATTGCTATTCTGATAGTAATCTACAGAGCTTTAAAATTCGTTTTACTGTGCAAATCACGGGGAAGTTGTTACTAATCAGGTTTTCAAATTTTGTATTTTAGATTGTATATTATGTTTGGAACATCAGTTTTAGATAGCCATTTAGGAAAATCAGAGTAGAAGCACAGTGCTTACTTTTTGCTTCATTTAATTATTTCTGATAATTTAATAATTAGAAAGTATAAAAGTATAATTTCTAATTTCTTAACAATTATTTAGAGGTAATAACACTTCAGCACAGTGAAATAATTCCATGAACTAACAGCTATTTACAAAAATGTTTAAAGGTACTGGATAATCTGGATTTTCAAATTTAATTTTGGCTTCACAAAACTTACTGGGGTTAGAATAGAATTGATAATAGTGTTAGCTGTGATCTTGTTTTTCTCTTGCTTTCATTTGATTTTGAAGCTTTTATAGGCATGAGGTACATTTATTTGTTTTTAATCCCTCCCCCCTTAAAGGTCTCACACAAAAAATGAAGTTTCAGCTCCATGCTCTCATGTGAGAATGTAAGCAATGTGCTTTCCTCCCATCATTCCCTTGCTCCTGATAGTATCAGCAGTAGAAACATTTCCTGGCACCCATGCAAGTGTGGTGTTGTGATGTCCTCTTGACAGGCAAATCTGTGTTTCTGGTAACAGATTTTTCTGTGAATGCAATGCAGGGGAAGAAAGAACAGAGAGAGCAGCTCTTGAGACATCACTTGTGTGCCTTGAGTACCTAATTAAAACCTCAGATGTCCATTACCTGCTTGAAGCCTACTCCTCTAAGGGCCGTTCCTTGAAACATAGTGTATTAAAATTATGGTGATTTTTTAGAATTACTGAAAATTTGGATACAGGCAAATCCTTTGAAAATAGGAAAGCTTTGTTTCTCCAGTTATGGATGAGATTCAGTGTAAAACACTCTTTTCTCTGCATCTCTCTAGGGAAGGAAAGTTGCTGAGAAGTAAAAGGCAGGTCTGCTGCTGCTACTCTTGTTTATATTACCAACAATATTATCTTTTCCAATTCCAGTTTCCCTTTTAGGAATGTAAAAGCTTGGTAGACTGATGTTGTACATACAAAATGTTTTGACATATTTTTCTCTTTTTTTCAGGGGCAGGCTTCAGTGCTCGCTCTCTCTGAAAAAGACTTTGATGCAACCATTGCTAGGGGGATCACTTTTATTAAATTCTACGCTCCATGGTAAGCAGTTTTCAGCTGTTGCTGTTCAGGATTATTGCTGGCTAAGATGTGAGTGCAATAGTTGCTGTAGTACTGGATTTGTTGTCTGGATCTAAACTGTGAATTAGCTGAAGAATGTGTGTGTTGGCAAGAGTCACAGCAAAAAAAAAGCTCAGTCTTTTTTAGCTCCCTTGAGCTGCCTCTCTGTGGAAAGGCTGACACAGAAGCTTTACCATGTCAGCCTCCAGGTCCTGCTGGGGTAACAGGGAGAGTGAAGCTTTCTTTGCAGGTGCAGCATGTTCCTATCCCTGGGTTAGGGTTAGATGAGGGGAGTATATCGCCATATCTCAGTGCTGAGAAAGGAGAGGATGCTGGCCTTAGGGCACTCTCCAGACACATTGGGAGCCTCATTGGAGCACCTGAGTTTTGATACAGATTGTTGAGCTATGGATAATTAACTGCCTGTTACTCTTCAAATAACTGTCCAAAAGCTAACTTGCACATGTGACAATTTTAAGATGTTCTTAAGAGTATGTGCAGTATGTTTTTAGAGGGACCCAGAGCAGATGATGTAGGTGGAAATACCCAATGGAATGCCTTGGAGAGGGAAATGAAAGTCACGTCTGGCATCTGCCATTCCTGCTATATCCAGCAGAGCCTGGCACTCCAGATGGGTTAAGACCTCAGTATTACAAACCTGTAGAAGTATTTCCCCTTTTGTCTTACTATTCCCTTTCTGAAATAAAAAGAAAGTTTCACATTTCTCTTTCTGGTTTATAGAATTCATCTTATTTGTGTCTCTACAGAATTTAATGAAACTTGCATGCCATCTTGCTCATCCATTGCTGGTCTTTTAACCAACAGAAGGAAGCCTAGTGTAGTGGGAGAGATTAAAATTAAGTTGTATTTCACTGTGTGAAAGATAGCACATCTCTGATTTAATCACTAGCATTCCATTAACACAGTGTAGAAAATACAAAAAGATGTTTTGTTTATGTTACAAAAGGCCCCATTACAAAGCAACACAAGAAAATACCACCCATATTTAGATGTGCTCAGGCATCTCAAAATATTGCCATTTAACTTCAATAATAAGCATGAATATGTTTCTTAGTGTAGGCAAGAATTACCTGGGAGCATTTAATTTCACTTAAGCTCATTGCTGCAGGCTTTTCCAGTGTTGTCACCCTTTGCTGCTTGAGAACCACTGTTATGCTCTCTTCCACCTGTAAGATCTGCTTTTGGATATGAGCAAATATCTGCCACCACTGGGTTAAGAAATGTCCTGCCCATAGCATGCACACCCCTCATCTTTGACTGCTCTTTCCTCACTGCCTTTGTCCCTTCTGTACTCTGGGAGGGATTTAGATTGTGCCCATGCTGCTTCTGCCCCACCTGCAGAACTGGCTGGGAAATTCACTTCACACCTGTGCTCAAGAGCAGCTTCCAGTCTGAATTCTGAACCCAGGGCTTGCTGGCATATCTACTAGTTCATTACCTGGAGCAACTTTTTCGGGAAGAGTTTGAGATTAAGAAATTCCCCCCTTTTGATTATCTCTTATTGACAATACCACGTCCTCAACGAGATTATCACGGGATGCTGCTGGATCTCACAGATAGGATCAGTGCTGGATGGCAGGGGGAGAAACAGTGGTTTCAGGATGTAGAGTCACCAATGTGTGCTGCCTGGCTGCAATGCTCCGAAAGCCACCATTTAGGAAAATGCTTCCTATATTTATGTAACTCGTATCCTAGTTTTGGCTCTGAAAGTCAGGCTTGTGACTGCCTGTAGTGCTCTGCATGTAAATGACCATATTCTCTTCCAAGTGGATTAACTTATGTAGGGCTCAGCAAACACTATTATGTTGCTTTCTAGTTCTGCCCTTCAGTTAGTTTTGGATAAATATTAATGCTAATTTGCATCGTAAGCACAAAATCATTCTGTTCTCGTAGTTTTTGTGCGTGGTCAGAAATGCTTTTATACTGTCACTGTGCATTAACAAGGTAGTTTAAATATACACTGGCTTGCTTTAAGAAAACTTCTGCTGAGACATCTTTCATTATTTTTGTAAATGCCCTGATCTAGCCTCGAGGCAATTATGGGTCTGTTTTAATAACCCAATTAAGGTGCAGCTGGGTTAGAATAGTATGAGCAATGCAGATTTAAAGGCTAAAGCGCTTTGGGAATTCTTCTTAAAGGCAGTAAGAAGTTCACATTAGGAACTTGACTAAGCCAAGTTCAAAATATAAACAAAATGAATGCTAATGGTCGAGGAGGCCATTAGGAACTGGAAGAAATTTAATAGGGAAATTAAAATCTCATTTAACTAATTAAAACTCGGGCTATGTAGCTTTAGTATGACTGGCATATGCTACCTGAAAAATTAATTCTACAGACATTCTGTGTCTTCCTAAAAGCATTTTTGTTTCCAAGAGATCTTTTTTTTCCATTTAAACATTCTCTGTGCTTGTCTTTATTTGGCTTCATATTCCTCTGTGGGGTAAAATGTTAATGTACCGAGATCTAGAATACCATTCTAGGCAAGGCTAACAAAGGCCAGAAAGTACTTCAGTGCTTAACTTAAATAAAATCACTTCTTTTCTTAGCTCATTTACTGACATAATAGTGCAAGGGAGTTGGGAGGGCGAAATCATTAGGGGATAGGAAAGGCTGCTAGTTAAACTTACAGTAATTGCAGCAAGACAGTAGAGATAAAGTAGAAAGTGTATCTGTTAAACAAATCTCCCTCCTTTGTTTCTAGGTGTGGTCACTGTAAGAACTTGGCTCCAATCTGGGAGAACCTTGCCAAAGAGCAATTTCCAGGTTTGACTGATGTCAAAATAGCAGAAGTGGACTGCACTGTGGAACGTAACATCTGCAACAGATTTTCCGTAAGTGTGAAAGTTCTGAAATGAAGGGGACAGTATTGTGTACCAGATGTTGGAGGCTCCAGTGTGCAGCCCAGTTGGCTGCTGCACTCCAGGTGCCTGGTGACAGTACAGCTGTGGTCTCAGCTAGTCAATAAGAGGCACCTGGTGACATCATTTTGTTACTGAACTGTTTGTTCAGGCTTGGTCATTTCCATTATTGGACAAAGCTGGAGAAGTTCCTACTTTAGGAAGCCTCTCTGAAAACACTAAAGCTGTCTTGTGGTATCCAATGCTGAATTCTGTTCCTAGAAAAAAAGAAGTCTTTCAGAGCTGTTAGGCAGACAATTGAAGATAGAAGGCTGTCATTCCAAGAGCCTAGAGGAACATTCCCCATTCTCTTTAAAATGTTCAGAAATTGCAGGTTGGCATTTAAAGTTCTGCTGGGGGTTTGTTTTTTTAAATTAAAATGGCTTACTGTTTTGAGGGGTTTGATGGCTTTTCAGAATCAGGTAAATATGAGTGACGGATACAAGTTTGAACATTAACAGCAAATTTCGTTTTTCGTGTGTGTCTTTTGAAGGTCAATGGTTATCCTACACTTCTGCTTTTCCGAGGTGGAAAGAAAATCGGTGAACACAACGGAACGAGAGACCTCAAATCACTGCATAACTTTGTCCTGCGTCAGGCAAGGGATGAACTGTAATAAAAGTCTGGATGCTCTGTACCCTGGCTGTCTCTGTACAGTAGCTGAGGGATTTCTATCTTTGCTAATTTTTAAATAGTGTATTTGGGGGGGGTTGCAGCTTTTTTTGTTTCTTTGTTTCTAGGAAATTGAATGTACTAAACTTTGGTATCTTCCCCTTGTGTGTGTGTTAGAGACATGTGTGTGAAGGAAAGCTAACAAGTAGTTACTGTGCAAATCAAGAGTATTTTCAGCATTGGTAGTTGCACTGCATTTCTGCATTCCTGCAATGAAGTGTAAATGGTTTCCTTTGAGACCAAAATACGTTAAGAAAACCAACTGAAGGGCAGCAGTAGAATATTTTTGTCTTCAGGTTAGATCTGGTTAAAAAGTAATCCTTACAAACTGCTTACTATTACTAGAAAGGCAAAAGCTACAGCTGTATTTAGTCACTTTTGCCTCTAAAATCGTATACTTAATCCTTATTTGTCTTACTAGAGCTGCTGAAAGGTTGAAAACACACACACCTTTGGAAGATACCAGGCCACCATGAGCTGGTTGTTTCCTGTTAATCCTCTCAGCATGGGAGGTCTAGCCATAATGAAAGTGATGGTACTGTAACATGTGCCTGAACGTTACTGATGCCATAGTGTACGTGTGTCAGGTGCATTTCCATAGGCTGCTGCCATCCAGCTCCAGAGGCACAACTATGCTCTACTTCTCTAGAGCCAGAGTGAAAAATAGGTGCTGTTATAACTGCCCCGTTAATGGTAAATGATCAGTCAGATTCCAGAGCTAAGGATGTGTTTCCTACCCCCGCCTGAATCCAGACATTGTGCTGACCTGCTCCTTAGTCAGAGTACCTAGAAAACAACAAGTAATACAATGTTTAATTGTTTTTTCCATTCAGCTCTTCTGCAGTAGTTTAAAATAGTTCCCCCCCTCTTCTTGAGCCTTAATGTTTTTCCAAGCTGTAAGCATTGATAAGTTTGAATGCTAGGACCACACACTTTGTGGTGTCTTGGATTATAATATGAATCTATTCTTTGGTGCATAAGATGTTCCATGTTAGACTTAACCAAAAGCCAAAGAATTTACATAGCAGAGACTGTCATGATACAAAGGCAACAGCAAACCAAGGACTGAATTCTGCTGTCTCATGTGCACAGAAACTCATGAGGAATGAGGATTGCTACAGGCTAATTTGACTAATCTGTCAAGATGCTGGGTTTTGTCCATCATATGGAGTAAGTTGGGTTGCTTTTCTTTTTTTATTAAAAAAAAAAAGGCAAAACATCAATGAACTTTTAAACCAGTGAATTTCTCCTGGTTCTTCACTTCACTGTCTGTCCAAAACTTTTGATTCTGTTCAGTCTGAAAATGTGTGAAGATGAAAAAGCCACAGTGAAAGCTAAGTGTTGTACTGGCAGATGTATTGGATCAACATGTGTACTTCTGCCTTTCAGGAAGCCTTTATTATGTTTTTAACAACTTTCTAGTGAAGCACAATCTCATGAGTTTCTTGTATAAAATCAAAGTGGTACAATTGTTTACACTGAGATTTTTCTAAATAAAAACTTTTTAAAAAAGCAGTCTTTCTATAAATGATACAGCACAATGAATATACAGTGACAAGTGCAATAAATTATAGCTTGTATTTACAAGAAGCCTTTTAAATGCAAGTAGAGGTAAGTGCATTTAATACAAGTTTAATATTGATCAAAACAATTTGCTATTAGCTTCTGCTAGACAAACCATGGCTCTACGCTGCATTTCCTTTATACCAGTTTGTTAGTTGCATGAGTTGAAAAGGAAAGATTGCAAATTTTGTTGACATTCTGTCTTCCTGTAAACAAACTGTCCAGCTAGAGGCTGAATGGCCCCTAAGCTTTTACGTCTGAATTACAGCGAAGAAGTGTCCTGACTTCCTTCCTTCCTGGGCAAGTGGTGGTAGATGAGGCAGCTCCACGTGGGGAGTGGAAGGAAGCTGCATAAGAGCAAGTGTATAAATTTGTATTGCTCAGTCAGATGGTGAATTGGGAAGACCAGCCAGGGTCTGAGTTCATGGTAGTGTTTCTAACACAGGGTGCAGCCATGCCATCTTACACTTGCAAGATCAGAGTTAAACGGTGCTGGGAGCATAAGAGAACTGAAACATCTGCTTTGGCACAATTTTAGATGCTTACTGTCACGACAGATGTCAGGAGAAGACTAACAGTCTAGGTGCAGTAACTGGTCCTTCTGGCCAAAAGGATCTTGCATGAGACGTACACTCTACGTCTGAAGTACTAACACCACCTTTCTTTAGCTTCTCTGCCTCTCCCCCTCATCTTCCCTCCCTGCCCCCAAAGAAAGACCTCACTTGTTTTTGGTGTTGAGTGCTCAACTGGTAAAACTGCAGCACATATCCAAGCACCTGCTACAGGTCAAGCTTCTCTGTGAGATTAAGACCATCCCATCCCAGCCAAATAAAGTGTGTGGGCATTTTGCTGCTGCTGCTGCTGAGCTGGGCAGCCACCGTGGTGTAGGGTCAGTCTGTAAGGAGTTCAGCACCCTGGGGGTGGTCCCCACACCCCTTCCTCCCACAAGGCACATACATGGTGTTCTGAAGGATGGTTCATCACGTGGGCTTTTTTCCCCCAAGGTCATGAAAACAGGGAGGGGTGTATCCAAGTTCATGGCAGCATCACAGAGTCCATGTGAAGACTTTGTCAGTGACATCCACAAGCTCTTACTACCATATTCCTGTATTTCTTCAAGATTACATTAGAATTATCATCGAAGTAAAGGACAGATATGGCATTTAGTTTGGTAGGTGCACAGCATGGTTTGGGAACGTAATCAGGATTCATTAGATGAACCTGTTGCCAAGAAAGAAAACACAACTGAGACACTGGTATATTGCTTACAAATTCACCTGGTGCTTTGGCACTGAGCTGCCTGGAGACTTACCAGAGTTTGTACAATGGCATGATTGGTTGCGTTCATATGGGCGTTGAGTGGGAATGAGCACTCCCCATCACAGTAGTTGGCTGCGTAGCCTTTTGGAGCGATTATCCAGTCCTTTTTAGGGAAACAAACACAACGTGGTTCAACAGACAACTGCACACAATTAAGAGCAGCTGAAAATTTTCCACTAACTTCTTCCTTGAGGGTGAAAATGTGTTTTCACTGAAACTGCTCGAGTTTTAGTTGGGGTTTTTTTTTATTTCTTTTTGTGCACCACTTTTTGTGTGTCACTTTTCCATGGACACACTCATTTTAATGTCCAAAGAATTATGCACATCTATGTACAGCTCAACTACCATTAACTAAGAGGGATTTACCCCTAAAACTCTCGTTGGGTTGCATTGTGGGGATTGTGGTTTGGAGGCCTTTATTTCCAGCATTTCCTGCAGGCCCCCTGGCTGAAATACCTTTCCTAGGTTGAGTCACAGGCACAGCTGGTGTCCCTCAGAATGAGCCTAGCTTATACCCTCTTATAGAGGGATACTACTCTGCTAAAGACACTGTGGGAAATCTTGTCTGCCTAACAGCTTCTCCACAGCCAGACTCCTAAAGGAGGGGCAGGACAGCCAGCCTGAGCTGAGGTGGCCCCAGTGGCAACCTGAGTGCCATGCTAGGCAAAAAGGGGACTCTTCACCAAAGGAAGCTTGTCTGCTGCTGACACAAAAGAGCCAAAGGGAAATTAAAAGCAGCACCACAGAACAGGAGACACTTGGCCTCCCTCGGTGTTGGGTCACTGCAGATCACCCTGCAGAAGGACATGTGAGTATGTTTCATGTGCATGTATCTCTTAGGCAGCTTCCACTCTACCTGACAACCCCCTGAGTTTGCCTGAATTTTGCTTCAGCAGAGCTGAGCAGCCACACACTGTTGCTGTAGCTTCGCTAACCAAGTTTGTTCTGAAGGAAATAGCAGTGCCCAACTGCAGGGGGCTCTACCTTGCCTTGATCATTTTCCTACAAAAAGTAGGACCTGGATTCCAGGTCTTAGAATGAGCCCTGCTGGTCTGTGGCCTTCCTTTGGCAGCATCTTACCTTTCTGCAACCAGAATGGTGAAGGTATTACCTTCAAGATCATTAACTTCCCAACTGGAATCCACTTCCTGCCCAAAAGCAGGGCAAGTAAGATTAAGGAAGAGGTGGAATGTCTCTGCTCAAATGAAAAATCACCCATAAGTAATGGGGAATGGAGTCACCCTACAACCACAGTTGCAGCTACTGGGCTGGAGTTGACACATGAGCTACAAAAAATGCAGCTATCCCATTAGCTGAGAGGGGACTTGCATGTGTTGAGTATTACAGAAGCAGCAGGGACAGCCCTGGCATCCTGAATTATAACCTGGTAAAAACATTACCTAATAGAAATGGGACCTCCCTCACAAGTGCTGAATGAAGGAATTTAAAATAAATAAAATAAAAAGAGAAGGTGAGGGCATTCTTTGAAATATGATGTTTGTTTGCACTATAGCCTGGTTCTAAATAACTTACTTAATAATGACTTTCTGGCCTCATGGTGTTGCAACTAAACTCAGTCTTCAGTCTACCTACCGCAGACCATGCTAATTGTGGGGCAGGGATTGTGGAGGATTTCAAACAATGGCCAAGGTTAAAATCAGGGTGATCACTAGAAAAAAATTGAGTTAAAATCACTGCTTAACATCAGATTGTTTTCCTTATCGTTAGAGGTACACAGATATAAGCCCTTGCCCGTACCATGACTCCCATGAGTGACAGAGAATGACTGTATACTTGAATCCCATAAAGTATCAAGCTTTCTCTGGGTCTTATCAAATGTCACAACTATCAATATTTATTTGCCCTTCTCTGTGACTGGTTTTAGTGAGGAGGCACAAGGGACATTTTAAAGCATAATGGCAGACTCGAGTGGAATTACTGTGACACTGTTTAGATAACATTTCATAACAAAATGTCTGGTTTACCCAGAGAGAAACATCACACACCTGCCATCCCAAGTCTTGGAAGCTAACGTAAAGCTCATGCTTTCTGCACGCTGTTTTTAAGTCACTGCTGTTGTAATCTGTTAAAAGAAAAAGAGCAAAACAAGAATTAAGAAAGTAAAACAGGCTGAGCATTGCTGGAGGGTACATCTGGCCGGATGTGTGCATGCTGCGGGCTCAGCAGTGAGAAGTGATGAGCTCCCTCAGCAGCTAAAAGGATAAGGGTGTTGAGGGACATCCAAAGCAGGGCTGAAGCTTTTAAGATGCCTGTAGGAATGGAGGAACCCAAGTAACAGTGACTCAGTTATAGTAACTCAGCTGTCTTTAAAGTGCTTGGAAAACACCTCCAGTAAAATGACTTCTTAAAAATAAATCTACTTCACTACTACCCTGCATAGCCTGCATCTCCACCGAGTACTCACGCTCACCCCACTTCCTCAGCTCCCATTTCTGGCACGTGCTGCCCCAGGTGGGGAGCTCAAGCCGCACACACTCACTGAGAGAGAGAACTACAGCCCCAGGAAGGTTAATCATCACGTTGTGCTCCTGTACCAGTCTGCAGAAGTCCTCAAACAGCTAAGGTGTCCCATAGGCAGGGAAGCCATGTCCTTATTCCTCTCTGTACCTTATCCCAGTTTGCCCCACACTCTCATGTGACCCATGGCACCACCTCTGCCCCTGGACCTTGCTCTGAGCAAACCATGCTCTGAAAAACACATTTCTACTTTCTATAAACTGCTTATTTGCAGATGACACAGCACTTGACGTGCTCTCACCATTCATTTGCTCCTTATTGTCAATAAAGTGAGGACACAGGATGCAAAGACCTTCTCCCTTGCCCATACATTAACAATGTATGGGGATGTTTCAACCATGCAGGAGCTGCTCCTGATGATCCCACAAAGTACAGCTATTGACAGCAAGTGGAATTTCCCATTTATATTTGGAAAGAGAGGCAGCTTGGCATGTGAACACCTGAAACCACAGTGAGCAGAGGAGCTGAGCTGTGACAGAGGAGCCTTTCACCTCCAGGTGGCTGCACACATCCACCCTGATGGGTGGTTGCTGATTTTGTCACACCTCAGGTGGCTGCCGGACCTCAGCAGAGCAGCCACAGAAACCGCCCTTGCACTGAGGTGACTTGGCCACCAGCTACAGCTGCTGATCCTGTGCTTCGTGCCCGATGGTAGGCATGAGAGAAAGAGATGGCAACAAATTCAGCCAAGCAGCTTGGGAGCCAAAGTCACCATCCGTGTTTTCCTCCCATGCCTTTCCACAGGGGCCTTCTCCTCCCTCACAGCTCCCATTTGCAAGTACAGGCACTCCTGTCAGCAGGCAGATGCCACAGGCTGATGCCCCTGCCCCCTGCTGCCCTGGATCTTTCAGCTTACCAGCCCCTGGTGCCCCTAACATGGCTTGAAAGGGCACCCTCCCAGTGCAGCTTTCCCCAGATGCAGCAGCTGGGACAGAAAAATATTTTTAGTGATTTTTTCCTTGGCTCTGAATAAGCCTTTCTTTTTCTTCCCTCCAGCACCATTCCCCCCCCCCCCCCCCCCCCCCCGCCAGAAGTTTGGGAACTACAAATGCAAATATTTATTCAGAAGAAAAACTATAATACTAAAAGCACATCCAACTGACATTAAGGGCAGCACAGCAGTACAGCCGGGTACAGTTAACACTGAGGGCTGAAAAAACCCTACACCTCAAACCCAGCTTCCCAACCACCAAAGATTAGAGAGTTGTTTTTAGAAGCAGTTGGGTTTTAAACTCTGAGGATTGCATTTCAGCCTTTGAATAGCTTCACTTCAATCACGGATTTAATCAGGTGAGCAGAGCTGGTTAACAGCCTGCTGCAGCATAAACATTCGCTCTTCCAGCAGCACGCGGCAGCAAGAACGGAGGCGAGCCTCTCTATTCAAGCTTTCCTTTTTCAAACCAGACATACCCAGTAGAAACCAGGGTGTGGTGGTTTATTTCAGATGAAGCTTCCCAGTCCCTGGCTTAGCCCAGGAGCAAATTTCTACCATGAGATGTTTTGAAATGATTTGGTCATAATGAGGGAAAAAAAAAATATGAGAAGATGCTTTTAGTGATCAACGGCCTTCATTAAAACACCTGAGAACACAACTTCATTGTTCTTCAATGGGATATATAGATTGTTTAGAGGAAAACCATCTGTATTTGACAGTGGAGTTGATCTATTCACAACTGAGTGGGTAAAATTGTGCTATGTTCCAAATCTAGCTACAATTTACCCAGATCTTCTACAGGAAAGGGGAGAAGGCAAGGGAGGCAGAGAAAACAGGAGTGGGAAGGAAGGCTGCAAGCAATCACAAGTTTAAGAAAACACAGGGGTGGAAAAAAAGAGCAGCTTAACAAGGTACACCAAGCAGAACATGCTATGAACGTGTCCTCTCTCACACTATCCCCAAAACCTCGCCTCAGCTCACTGGTCAGAGTCACCTGATTCACACTCTGCAGGGAGCCCTGGCTGCTCTCCATCCAGGGCAGATGCAGACAGCTCTACCTCCTCACTTGCCCAGCCTCAGCCTTTGCTTTTCTAAATGTCAACACATTAAACATCCCCTCTCCCTAGCTTTACACTCTTCTCTGTTTAACCCTCACCCCAAGATCTCCTGCCCTCTTTTCTTGTTAAGTGTTTGACTATGTTTGCTTTGTGGGAGCAGTTTTAGCCCAACTTTAGGTAAGTCACAAACCTTTAAGCAACCCTTAGCAGTGGCTTTCTGAATTGGGAAAAAGATGCAGCAGTACAGATGCACATAATCATGAGCATTCCCTACAGTTAGGGGCCCAGCATATGCCCTACATAGGGCCCACATCCTGAAATCCCATCAGTTATGGGCCTGAAAAGAAGAGGAATACAGAGTCACAGGGTTTTGGCAGTGAGCTAAAGCTCACTGAGCTACTGAAGCTGGCTTCCACAACACATTTTCTGCAAAGCCTGGAAAGCAGCATCAGCCACCTCAGGCCAGCGTGCTCAGCTGTTTTAGACCAAATTGCCACTCGGGGTGGTTTGCAGTGCAAGATCCAACTGCCAAGAGGTGACAGGGATGGTGTCCCTTCCTGTCAGCCTTGCAGCAGGGAGCCAGGAGGGCCAAAAGCAGGCAGCCTGCAGAGGGGAAGTAGCTGCCACAGGGCTGGCCCACACTGCCATGGCACAATTGGCAAGAATTGCTCATCAGAGGCCTTCAGCATCTCTGAGAGCTTAGGGAGCTGCTCTGGGAGCTCCTGTAGGCTCATTGTGGGTTTAGTGAAATTGTCTCTATTTTTTGCCCTGAACATACCAATTCAGAAATGCTAACTTGGCACTTACAAGGCACTGCATTTAATCATGCTGCAAACAATTTTGTCTAAAACAGAGATTCACAAAAAGCTCAAACCCCTAGTTCTACACTTAAAAATAACTCCCGGAGCAGCACAGTTAAAACAGCACAGCTAAGATGGCTTGTCTCTGTGGTGTGTTTGCACTGAATGTTTTCTGCCTTCACCAGGACCCAGGTCTGACTTTCTGCAAGCACAGATGTTTCTCTTAAGGCTGGACACTGGCATGTGTGTTGCTGAAAAGGGTGAGAGAACAGCCTGACCCTAATGGTCTTCCTCCTACAGACACTTATGCACCCACCTTAGATTTCCTATAGCCTCTCCCACATTTAAGTGCTGGCAAAGAACATATAAATATTTATTGGGTCAATCCATCTGAGAACACCCTCGCTGCTCCCAAGGTGCCAGTTTACCAAATTCCACACCGCAATTAATTGCTTCTGTGATTCAAAATAGCTTTGACAGAGGTCTCCAAGGCCAGCCCCTTCTTCTTGGTGTTTGACTTTGGTGATTTGTCCGCATAAAGCTGGTGTAAACTGATCACACAGTTAATAACAGCCCACTTCAGATGAAAGTGATCTGCCTGGGTGGGAAGAAGGGGAGATGTCGGGCTGACGTGAACCTGCATGTGAAGGCACACACACAGAAATGCCAACCACGCTGCTCCAGTCTGCATCCAAACCCTGCACTGAAGGGAAAACTATACTGGAGGGAAGATTGGCTGCCAGATAACAAAGTTTATTAACAAGGCCCTTGCCATCACAAAAGCATTTGGCCTTATTTGCCTTCAGTGTTTGTGCATGCTGCCCTTTGCAATATCTGGTTCCTGTACATATGGGGAAATCTGTCTGGTGCAGTGCGCATCTGCTGGAAGGAAAGGCCACTTGAAGGGCCTCTCCATTTTTCAAGGAGCTCCTCACATCAGTCCAGGCGGCATTAAAGAGAAGGACCTGAAAAGGGACTTGGCTTGAGTTTCATTCAGAGCAGCAAGTGCAGCCCAAAGTCAGGAATTTAAATTCTCCCCACGAGGAGGGGCTGACAGGAAGGGATGTGCCTGGAGGCTGACTTGCAGAAGAGAAGGATTATTGCCACTGGAGAAAGAGATAGCCCTGTGCAAAACCCATAAATCATGGAGGTGGCTGAAGGGCAGAGGTTCACCGCCTGTTATGCTGGACAGTCCCATCTCTTTGTTCAGCTGGAGGGTCAGCATGAGTCTGAGAGCACGAGTTCAAGCCACTGCCAGATTCAGCTGAGCTAGGGCCTCCAGGCCCCGCAGACAAGAGCAGAGAAACACCTGCGGGCTCCTCACACCCACCCTGTCCCTCCATGGCTGGGGCCAGACCTGGCATGTGACTTCCTGCCTCAGCAGATGAAAATACTCCCTTTTCTTCCTGCTCATCCTCCTTCTGCAGAAGAATTGAGGCTCCAGGAACGCACTGACGCAGGACTCTATGTCAAAGCAGTTTGTAACCACGGGGGTTGCTTAGTTCTGCTTTATATGAGCCAGAGATAATTACGTGTTTATAACACATGGAAATAAGCATTCTTGGCAAAAAAATACAGACCATTGAGAACCTTGTGCCACAGACACAACCTTAGCATCTGAGCTCTTGGTACTGACTGCAGGACAACTGTAATTGGGGCTTTTTAAAACATACTGCCCCAAAACAACTCTCAGCATCTTTTGGGAAAGGTGTTCCTTTTTGGACTGAAAAAAGAAAACCCTGTGTATTGATTAACACAGAGGAAGGAAGTTGCAGTCTACACAAAAAAAAAAAAAAAACCATTAAAACTAAAAAGTGCCTTGCTCTGCAGAAGAGAAACTGCTCTCAAGCCCTGGTAGGGAGCAGCAATCCTCTTCCTTGGGGAAGAGCACTGACCAAAAATCTGACAAGATGTGAGATACAATAAGAGAAGAAGATGCACGTGCGAGGAGAGGCACAGAAGGGAACGGCAGCATCCCAGTTCTGCGCCCACTTTGGGTCCACATGCATCAGGGCACCCTAAGAGCTAGGCAGCCTTTAGGATAATCCCTGGGCTTGCCTTCTGCTTCATCCTGGGGCAAATGCTTCCTCAGCCCCATCATCCATCAGGATTCTTTTATCCTCCCAGGTTAAAAAAAAGAAAAAATCCCTGTGATCTCTAACACTAAAAACACTTTTTGGTCATTGGTGCCTCTTGGGCTGTTAAATCAACCACTTCTTAAAGAGAACAGAGTCTGAGAGTGTCACACTTAGAAAGGAAAACAAGATGATGTAGTCTCTCTTTTCTAAGCACAGAAACCAACCAAACATACAACTTAACTTTAAATTCCTCTCCTTTCCTGGCTTAAATCTACAGTCTCAACTATACCTTGTTGACCACTGTGCTGCCAAATTCCAGGTTTTAAATTAAAGCTGGCCCCAAAAAAGCACTCGAGACCACAGAATGCCAGCTATTTTCCCTTTTTGTCATTTTAGAATTTTATGACCTGATGTGTGGTGTAGTCAAGAAAGCAGCAAACTACAAATAGCCCTTTTTCCCCAACATATCTGCTCCCTCTGGGGCTTTGAGTCACATCACCTGATTTAATAGTGTGAAAATTTTGTTTCAGCACTGTGAAGTTTGCAGAGCCAGGGAGAGAAAGCTGGAGCTTATCCTGACTCCAAGTGCCACTAGCACCACAAAACAGCAGTGCAGCACGTAACTTTCCCAAAGCACCATGAATGCATTAAAAAATTGGCTCTTGTGAAGGGAGCACAGAAGCTGAGCCTACCTAAGTGGGAGAACTGCCTGCATAACAGCTGGGCTTACAACACCCAGCTGAATAAACCACCTGTGCCCTTGGCAAGCTCATCATGCGGGAAAATAACTCAGCAAGCAGCTACGATGCCCAGCTGTAAAACTGCAGCACAGAAACCTGAAGGAGGACCAAAGCAGGTCCCAGCAACTTGGATCCACAGAAGGTGTTCCAGTGGCAGATTAGATGATAACTCCTCCAGAAATGCTACGCTGGCACTGGCCAGCCTCCCCCAGGGAGGTTGGGCTACAGAACCAAGTTGTTCCTCCTGCCCTTAAAATCCAGAGGACATCTCACACCCAGCCGAGCCTGGCACTTGCATGGCATGGCATGGCATGGCATGGGAACCCACAGCCACACTGCAGGGTGCACCACAAGGACATGCAAAGGCCACCAGGGGCCAACTGCTGCTGGCAACACTAGCCCAGAGGGCAAGGCCATCACCACAGCGGGCTGGAGCAATTGAGCTGAGTCAACACACGGCCATGCACAAACCCTGGCTGCCAGCCCTGGAAGGGCTCCCAGCCTGGCGCTGCTCCCTGCAGCATGGAGCCACCTTGGGATCAAGCATGGCTCACCCACAATCCAAGCATGCAAGAGCAGGGAACAGCCTACATATTCTCACCAGCTAAGCATCAGCAATGCTGGTTCATCTCCCTCTGCTGTGTTTGGACATAGAATAAAAAATACAACTGCCTCTCTTCCTTGGGGCATAGTCATTTCTAAACATAAGAAAAGCAGGGATACTACAGGAAACAAAGGGGGCAGCATAAGCAAATTAATCAAGCAACTTGGAATAGGCTGAAATGTTTGAGAGGAAAGAAGGTACTCAGCGAATGATGGGCTTGTGGTAATGGAAAAGAGACAAGACTTAGAAGACAGAAAGCTCACAATTTTTGCCAAAATGTCATTGTTACTCTATTGCCCCACCGGCCCACAAGAGCACTCAAAAGGCTTCTGTAACAAACCTGCAACATACAACCTCTCCACAGCAAAACTTCTTTGCCTGCCTGGAAAGGTACTCCACCATGTGTACACTGATAAAGCACCTCATGCTGTTCTTCCATGTTTTTTCCAAAGAAAACTGAAAGAGGACTCTGCTGGGAATGCATACATGCAACACCATAAATCTCAGTGCATACAGAGATAGAGTCTTTGGAATACTGCACATCACAGGGCATAATTCTAGACAAATACTGTATAGCAAGCAACCTACAAGCGCAAGAGTTGTGGTTAAAATACCTCACCACCTTGAATTCAATGGATGCAAGTTCACATGGGGGTCTGGGCTCCATGCTGGGTTCAAGAGGACTCCTGTAAGTTTCATTACGTGAGACCTCCTCTCCTACAACCTTGCAGATGTAACCTATTACCCCAAGGAAGAGCATCCCACCTCACGACCCCCTTCTTGCTTCTGCCCTCCAAAGCATCCAACACCATTGCAAGACATCATCCCAGCTTGTTCTGCATGATTGATTACCCATGTTCCATGGTTACCTGTGACACTGGACACCCTGGAAACGTCCTGAGTCTGGGTGGAGCGGTTCCGGCTCTGCTGCCTGCGCCGGCTGGTGGCTGACCTCGTGGTGCGCAGATGAACCTCGCTCACTTTGAAGAAGGCCACCATGAAAGGTTGCTTGTCATAAGGGCCGTCTCGCCCTACCAGCCCTGCTTCCCTAGGGTTTACACTGAAACCTTCAAGCCAAACAGAAAACGGGGGAAAAGTTTGAGAAATGGTGCAGTTGCACTGCTCCTTTAAGCAACCAGTGTCTCCTCTCTTCTTGCTCATACTCCTCTTTAAACATTGAACATTCCTTTCCTGCCACCACAACCTATGGACATTTTTATGACAGCTCTCCACCCATGCTGGACAAGCCTTCACTGCAGCATCTGGTTCCTTGGTTCCCCTTTGGCACCTCCAGTCCCATTTTGGCAGCGAAGCTATATAGATAGATATGTAAAACACTGAACTTGATGTGTCATGACATCAGTCCTGCTGCCTGTGAAACACAAGCAGCAGACATGAGATTAGGAGATGTCTAGGGACAGCAGAGGGCAAAGAGATGGTGTGCTTTGGCCAGGAGCACAGTGATGGGCTCTCAGCCCAGCTGGGAAGGTAGAGTTTGGCACTAACATTTCCTCAGGGAGAAGTAGACAGCCCCTCTAGTCTTACTTGACATCACAGGTGTACTAAACTGCAGAATGAAGCAATAGAAAAAAACAAGGTTGGAGATTGGTTCCTATAGAAGATAGATGTCAGTCACCTTCTGCTCATCTAGATCCTCTCCATTGCTTATCTTCCAATTTCATGCACTTTTGCGGTCTCTTATTTTCTTTTCTTTTCCACCTTTCAAAGTTTCTGTAGGCTGCGAAATGCTGCTATTACCGCTGCCCCACACAGCAACCACATAGTTTCTCCAGCAGTGCTCCCGTGTCAGCTTTGATGAGATCAACAGCAGCCACAGCAGCCAGGACAGCTGACATAAACCCACATGGGGAGGTACACACCTCTGCCTTTTCTTTTCTTCTCATCCCCAAACCTCACCCCACATGGTATCCCAGTTCCATGCCCCCTTCCACCTCCAAGGAGAAACTGAGGCCCTATCCAAAGCCATCTCCACCAGCTGGCCTGGTACTCCTAGGGACAGCTGACCTCACTTATGGGGAAAGACATGTCCATCATGGGACAGCCAGGAGCCAACAGCCCGCCACCTGTACCCTCAGACATCTCGCTCCTGGTGTTGGCTGCAGCTGCCTTAGGAATGCAGAGTGCCCACCCTGCCTCATCCCAGCGGAGTTCTGCTAGCACCACTCCCAGACAGCATCCAAGAGACTGAGGGGAGACTCGTGCTACCTGGCCCATGACCTACCATCGCGCGTCACCACGCTCAGCTGCAGCCCCATGTTGTGCTGGGGGTTCATCACCCACATGTTGCTGGTGGCAGTGACGTCAAACTCCAGCCAGCCCTCCTCCGAGGCCCACACAGCCCGTGTGTCCAGCAGAAACAGGTCAGAGGCCCTGCAGAGAAGGGGAATGACAAGAATGGCTTTTGCTGTTACAGAAACAAAATCTGCAATAGTTCTAAGTTATGTTAGTGTCTAAACCAAAACAATGTCTCAAATCTGCCTGTTTGTATCCAGAGTTTTGCCATGAGACACACATACTTCCACACATGAAATTCAGGATTATAAAGGTTTTCACCATTTTCTAGGATGGAGGAAAGCAATCCTGCTCCTCAGAGCTGTCCATTTCTTCACCAGCAAGGGATGAGTACGGCACTCTTCTTCCTGAAGAATGTACTGCTAGCCCTGACATTACTTCATTCATACATTTACTACATTAAGAGCCAGTGGAACCACCAGCATGACCAGGCATTCTATGGCTTTTGCCACAGGGGTGTCATGGTTTAAGCTCCCCACACACAAACACAGGCTTACCTCAACTGACCAAAATAAAGCACCAAAAAACAACTGGCCAAGCATGAAACAGTGAAGGAAAATGGACCTCTAAAGGCTTCTAAAGACATTTTTCTGAGACTTATCAACAGCAACTGGATGCCTTGCTTCAAGGCTGCTGGTCTTGTACCACCTTCATGGGCTTCAGCTTCAAATGCTTTTAAGTCAATAACTTTTTTGCAGCACCAAGTACTCACCCAAACTCTATCCAATGAAATCAGCTGCAGAAGCACACAGAGAAATCCCATGTATATTTTCTTACTGTATTAGAGATGTAACTTTCCTGTGCAAGAAAGCTACAATTCCTATCCTTTACCTGTGGTCATCGCCACAAATGGATACTAGGTGTCAATCCCATCTTCCTATCTTTTCCCCCCTGGATGTTTTTTCCCTAACATTTGTAGATGAGGAAACAGGGTACCTGTCTCTCCTACCCACCAAAGGTTAAGTTCAGAAAAAAATTTTGATTAAGTTACATTTTATTTTTGGCCAACTGCTATGTCATATTGCCCAGCAGCTTGGTTTGCATGAGATCACACATGGAAAAAAAAAGCACTTAAGTGTACTAGAGCTCCTATTTTTACAGCATGGAGGCTTTCCTCCACCTCACTGGTAGCTGCACGCTGTGGTTGACTCAGCAGCCTTTCCCACAGGAGTCTTTGCCACCGTTCCTCCAGTGGCAAGAGGGCTCAGGATCAACTCTGACCTTCACCTCCAACAGCAGCAAGCAGCTACGGCCGGTCAGCTGCTCCATGCTTTGGAAACCCTAAGGCTGAGAGATTTGGGCTTTCCCAGGCAAGGTATTTAAACAGAAACATTGCTTCAAGGCAACTGCAAACAGCAGCTGCAGCTGTGACCACTCTTTCCCTCTCCAGTTTTAAGAGAGGAATGAACTTCTACATCATTCCCACCTCTGAATATGACTTAAACATTGGGCCTCTCCAATGCCTGAAGTCAACTATATCTGAAAACGGATTTTCCTAGCACCTGTTCTGACCTTCTTCCTCACACCAGTTGCTTCCTGAACTCTGTAACTCCTCTACACAAGGAACTCTCTAAGAGCAAACCTGAACATTGAAACACATGCACAGGAGTAGTCAGGTCTAAAAAAACACAAAGAGGAGGTCGAAAGTTTACATTCCCACTGCCTTGACCTTTGGGAAGGCACCTGGACATCAGAGAGCTGTAAAGCCAAAATGGCCCACACAGCATCATGTAGGCCACTCTCCTGAACTCCAGGCAGGATCACCTACTACCCATGTTGTTCCTGAGAGATGTTTGCCTGACCTGATCTCCTATATCTCCAGCTTCAGGAACTCTCTCATCTTTCCAGGAAATTGAATGGGCTTCATGTGACCTTTCTCCTCCTTCTTTTATCTAACTTAAATGTCACAACAATGCCCCCTTCTCACTACAGCAATATCTTCAGTCTCTCCTTAACAAGCCCTGGTTTATAGATTTTGACTTCTCTCATTGCTTTTTATTGACCCAGCTCAGATCAAGACCTCACTGATGCTGAGTACGGTGGAAGGATAATCCTGATACATCTCACAGACTGCGCCTCTACTCATAAACCTCAGAATACGATTTTGGCTTCTTCACAAAACTCACACTGTTAACCCATGTTCACCTTGTGATCTACTATAATCCTTGGATTCATGCTGCTGAGCTACAAAGGACACAGTAATTCCCTAGTCATTCAAATTTCAATGATTTTTCATGTCTAAATGCAACTTTTCTTTCCACCAAATCAAATTCCCTCCCCCCCCCCCACCTCAGACTGAACCTCCACAATTATCAGATTACTTAAAATACAGACTTGCCTTCCAATGGGTGTCCCCCATTTCAGTATCCTTCACAAACATAGTAAGAAAACTGCCTGATCAAAGAACAATTCCACCAAACAAGAACGAGCCACTTTATCCCAGTCACTCTCCCTTTGGAAAGATTTTTATTCCTCTGTAAAATGAAGAAAAATGGACCATCAGGCTTTCCAGTCCAGTTAAGTCTCTCCAAAAAGTCCCATACAGGACTGGTTTTCAACCAGCTCTGCTATTCAGATGACTTTTGCATTGTTCAACTGGATGAAGGTTCACCCCACAAGTATTTTAGGACATAGTGGATGTGTAGGCAACATATCTGAATACCTTTTCTTTAAGCCTCTTTTCAATCAACATTTGTTGCCCAAGGCTCAGCAGGCTGCACAGAACTGTGTATTATTACTAATTTCCATTTCGGCATGAAGGTTTTAAAAAAATATTCAGTCACCTATTTCCAAAGACAAAATTAGGGGGGAAGAAGGGGGGAAAAATTTACTCACATATAAAAACCTCCCAACAATTTAACTGTGTGTCTTTAACCACTCCTTTATATTTTTCAGAACAGAACTCTCGCATGTCCCCCCCCGCCCCTTAACAAAATCACCTCAAATTTGGCCAAGCAGTAAGTACTTGAAAATTGCTCAACAGAGATTCAGCTCTTAGCAACAAAATTCTCTGGAGTTCTTTTTGCATGCAGGGAACATACTTTCCCCTCCTTCCCCCCCAAATACCAGATACCATGAATCACCTGAGGAGAATCTGCCCTTTCTAGAGCTGCGTGGCTAAGAGATACCCTTGCTACTCCTGCAAAAAAAAGGCATATGATGTCTGATCTTGAAGTGGACACTGGGAAATCTCCCAGACTAGCCTCTGGCCAAAGAAAAATAGGAAGGAAGGTTAAAAGGAAAAAAAATGTCATCTCAGCCCCTGGTCAAAGAGAAAGAATATCTCATTAGACAGGGAAAGGTGAAGGAGCTTTTGCAGTCGCGAGGGACACAGAGACGTGCAAGGACTAAATGGAGAGACCTTGGATAAAAAGTCTGCAGAGAAAAAGGGATTACAAAGATTTTCATCTGCATAACAAGAACGAGGCCTTATAGCTATGTCCAAAAGATAAATAGTCTAGGAAGCAGTCAAACACCATGCTGAAGAGCACTACACATAAGTAGCTGCAAGCCCACAGTCAAAGCAAAATTTAAGAGTGAACAAGAAAGTGAGAAATATACTGAACAAGTCACACAAAATAAATTATTGAATTTCTAGTTATTAAGTGACAACATTGATCGTGTGCAGTGAGGCAGGCAGTGGCCTGCCAAGAGGAAGCAGCAAATGTGTATGTGGTCACATTCATGGAAGGGTGTCTAAAAGCTTCAGCTTTTGAGAACAACAGAGGCAAGATGGAACCTGAGGAAAACAGAAAGAGAGTGTGAAGAACAAGAAAATCTAGAAAAATAAAGGCTGGAAGAAATGTTTGAGCCAGCATCACTGAAGAGAGAGGAAGAAGTATCTGCTCTTAACATAGGCTGAAGAAAGCAGAGTCAGTCCAAAGGTTTAATGCCCAAGGAACCCCAGATGTCAAGGACATCAAAGGACCTCTGGCACCTCCTTTAAAATTCAGCCCACAGAAGATAAATTTCATCACCAAAACAGGCAGCTTCTTCATGCTCTCTGTCT
The DNA here is from genome assembly GCF_028769735.1 of Zonotrichia leucophrys gambelii. Lineage (NCBI taxonomy): Eukaryota > Metazoa > Chordata > Aves > Passeriformes > Passerellidae > Zonotrichia > Zonotrichia leucophrys. The sequence continues at coordinate 67,266,277 of NC_088171.1, forward strand.
AAACCTGCCCCTGGGTTTTTACACAGCTACTGCCACCTCATTGTCACTAAAGAGCCCAACAGTCTCATCTGGATGGGTCCTTTTACTGATTTCTACAGGAAGGTATGCTGCAGGCATATTTTTTATTAACTTTTTGTTATTAAAGGGAAGCAAGTAAATGGGAGAAACTGAGGTGAGGAGCTGAAACAACTTTCCTGATACAAGAGAGGATATTAAACAGGAAAATGCAAATTAGAGAGTCCCAGCTCAAAACAGGAGGTCTTTGCTCTGCATCAAGGCCCTGAAATACAGCTCAAGTCTCAAGAAATAGATGGGAGTGTTTCCATGGCCTTCAGAAGGCTTTGGAGAAGGACAGAGAAGCAAAGGTCAACGGAGCAATCACAAGTGGCTGCAATAAACAGAATGGAGTACACAGTTTACTGGAGGAAATATGGCCTGTGTAATTCAGAAGGCAGGATTTAGCTCCAGTGTCCTCAGAGAGCAGATTTGTCAGATATAAATATCAAATATAGCTACTATTCTTAATGCCAGCATCTCAACCATGTGCTCAGGGCATTTTTAGGAGAAACAGCTTGCATTTAGCTTCAGTGCTCTCCCCCTCTAAGAATAATATTTTGTTAACTGAAACCTCTGTGTAAACCTTTCAACAGAATTTCTCTAGGTGTTAATTCTTTTTAATTGAACACTAATTAAATTAGAATTCAGTCAAATTAGTAACCAGGTCAAGTGGTTTCTCTTAGTTACTATACTTAGTGAAATGTTCACATTAAAATAATTTCTCCGTTCTGGATACACATTACAACATGGAACTTTGCTACAGGAAAAACACCAAAGCTATAAAAAGCTAAATTTAAAGAAGCATCTGTTGAACTATTTTTTTTACTTTCCCACCCTCCCTGGCCTTCTTTCCCTGAGCAGACAGAAGTTTTACCAGGGAGACAGTGAGAACAAACAGAAATCTCACCTTCAAAATGACCAAGTTAAAGGTCTCGTATTTTAATTACATGTCTTGGAACAACATTTTTGGCCCAACTTCAAAGCTTGCAATTACCCAGGTGTTTAAAGGATTGTTACGCATCAACAGCCATTTACCAAAACATTAATTACTATAAGTCTCTAAAACTTTCCTCAGCTCAACCTTTTTGTTTACTTTTCTTCAAAGACAAGTTGACATAATAGTCTAGACTGCCTAGCAGCAGTTACTCAAAAGGGAATTTTGCACAGAAGTGTGTGGAATCTACATTTTAATTAATACACTTTCCAAATACTCCATACCTCAGGATCAGTGTCTTTAGTTTGTGATGACATCAACTTTCTCTAAAAATTGCATTATGTTCTATATATAGCAAACTAGCAAAATTATTCGCTCTTATCTACTTTCAATGGGCAAATCACTCTTACCCACAACTGACTTGATCTTGCAGAGTTGGATAGAGCTCCACACAGATAAAACTTTGAAACTACAGCCTCTTCAGACCTGTAGATCCCTCATCTTGCAGTAGATGTAAGCATTGCTTCAAATTTAAAAGTGTTTATTACTTATAGAATGGATTTTATGTGGAGCTCCCATGGCACAAGGTACTGCCAAGAGATGCAATACAAAACCTTAACAACTCAGCGTGTCCAAATGACCAGCACTCCAAAGACCTAACAGCAGCACAGGAAATTTAATCTCTCAGTGCTCCCCTGTACAGAGAGCCTCAGGCAGGGGAATGCCAGCACCTGGAGCCAGCTGCCATGGAAAGCAAAGGCAGTCTATACTGTTCCATGAGAAGTCAGGCTCAGTTTAGCTGCCCTGAAGAAGCAAAGCCACCTGTGGGCCAGAAGGCCAGGAGAGAGGTACACAGCCTGTAAGAGTTTCTTAGAAACAAGGAAGGAAATATGAAGAAATGCCAACCTACAAATGAAGCTGGTTCCATGGTGGAAGAGAAGACCAGCAGCTGGGCACTGATTTGCAAGGACTGAGAGCCAGCAGAGGAAAAAAGCACAGAATGGAGATGTTGGGACATTCTGGAGGAGGTCTGCAATTCAGCATAAGTAAGGGAAAGCCATCCTGGATGCATCCAGATATGGAAAAGCACAAGAAGGAATGGATAAGCTCAGCCTCGCATCTCCACTGCTCCGTTTAAAGAGTAATCCTGTGCTGAAAAGGCTGTTCTGTAACACTGTGTCCATTGCCTCCAGTACCAAAGTCTCCTGGGGCAGAGGGTTAAGTCTTCCAGACTCACCAGAGTGAAACCCAAGTTTCAGAGCTGCTTCTGGCAAAGGAAAATCAGAGCCTAGAACTAGAAGACACCAAGACTATGGGAAGTTCAACCTACAGGTCCATGATAATGCCCAGTAAAATCAACACAAATGTCTGGGTGCAAAGGTGTGCCAACCCATTCAGCTTAAATTCTTGAGCTTTACAGATATGAGGAATTAATATTTTACCAACTGGAACAGTTAAAGCGAAGAAAAAAATCATCCCAAGTCATAGGAATAAGAAATTTTGTTTTTTACTTTTTACTACAATTCTATAAGGAAAAGGGGCATTCCAGCTATAGTGACAGCTATAGTACTACACCTCAGAGTTTAAATGCAGTTTGAGGCATGAAGATGGGGGAGAGGACAAAGGGGTAGTATTTATCTTTGTCCATTAAGTAAAGAAATAAGGCACTGATATGGCATTCTTTAGTTTAGATAGAAAATGCCAGCTGGTTACGGAACCAGTATGTTTCACGCAGAATAACTCTGACTTTCAAACTGCTCTAAACCAACCAGCCTAAAACACAACAAATCACATACCCACAGTGGGAGCTGAACTGAGATGCGGACAGATGCCTCTCTATAGCATCATGGAAACAGCTCCATCATATACAAATATATGCACACTATATACAAATCTGACCCCAACTTGAAACAGATTGATGCTAGCTTTGTCATTTGTATTACACAACCCGTTCCAAAACCCAGTTGAGGAGGGTTATTTATTTTCTAAGCTATAAACACTGCAGTTGAATCAATTTGCCCTTTAGATTAGAAGCTCGGATCACATTTGTATAAATATCCTGTTGCAAAGAGGAAGACTTTATTACCACTATAACTGGCAGCTAAAACCAACAAGCGCTTTAACCCTTAAGGAATTGTGCTCCGTAGAACAGGAACACGGTCCCCAGGCAGTTGCTCTGCAGAGCACATTTGTGTCCACACATGTCTTTTCATGTAGGAGGAATCTTCCTTGACCATCATGTTCCCATATTTCATTCTGGGTGCAAACGAAACTGTTTAATAAACTGACCATTAATGTACCGTATCTTCCTTTGATCACTAACACAGGCCAGTGTGTTTTTCATAGATCAGTTGTTTGGACAGTGTGGGAGTGTTTTGAGGTCTGCATTAGCAGGATATTTACACTTGAAAACATACTGATGATCCAAACCAAGGACTAACATCTTTGATCAACCATAAACTGCCTTCCCTAGTCCTGACCTGACACCTCTCTGGGTGAGGGCATGGAAGTTTTGAGAAAGAAACTGTTTAAATAATGATCGGTTTTCAGGGACAAACTCATTTCTTCCCTTCCTTTGTAAAGGTCTTGTTTACATGGCATTCCACTCCCAAGAGGTACCAGAAATCACAGAGGGCTTTTTCTTCCACAAAATCAGTCCTGCACTTTAGACTCAAGTCCAGGTGCCAGGTTTAGCTGTGTGTTAGTACCACACAAGGGAGGAGAGTTGAGGCTGTGTAGCTCCTGCCTGCTGAAATTAAACAGTCCGCCAGATACAGCCAAGGTGGGACAAGCACCTGGAAGCTGACAAAGCTGACACCACTTGCCTTCCTAAACTAATGCTTTGGCAAAGGTCCCTGTTTCCTGCATGTTCCAAAGGAGGGGGGAAAAAAAAAAAAGAAGAAAAAGGTCCCACCCTAGTGTTCAAACAGCCCAGTCTCTTAAAACTCTGGGGTGTCAGAAGCTGAAGGGCAGCAACACCCGCCAGATGTGTCGCCCATTCCCTCTCCCAGCATCAGCCCCTACAGCCTGCAGCCTGTTCCAAAACCCAGCCATCCCCCTCAAAGCAAACCAGATGTCACCTCAGCCCTGCCTGGTGAAGCCTCTTCTCCACACAATCCAAAATGCACACCGTTGATGGCTGGCCACAAGCTTGACCCATCCATCCCGAGGATTTCATTAATCTCCTCGCAGTATCCCACTGACAGCTCCAGCAGTTTGTGTTATGACAAAACGTGGCCATTAACCACGGTTTGGTTAAAAAACAAAAGCTTCGTTTCTAGGCAGTATTTTTCTTACTTTATGAAAGGGTGGAAGGAATGGGGAGATGAAAATATTACTGACACAAGTGAGTCAGTATTAAAAATGTTTTCTTTTTTGAGAGAGAATGTACATAGACTACACTGTCAGCAATGTGAGTTTCTCTACCTGGAACCCCCAGAAGTATATTTTTCATATTTCTGATGGGACAAAGTCACATTTCTGCCCAGAGGTTTTATGCTATTTCAATCAGCATTGATCTCTGATCATTCATGCTCTCTTTCCATACATGTCTGCCTAGAAGACAGCCTCAAATGGCCCCCTATAGTCCCTAATATTAGCCTTGTCTACAGTGGCAAAAATCAGTTTGGTAATTCAGTAACTGGCAGAAGTTTTAGCCTCAGGCTTGGTTCCATTTTTAGCCATCAGGGAGCAGCCAGCAATGCCTCACGAATCCGTGCAGCAGCGCACATCTGGGCTGGAGTCACACGCTCTCGCTGTTACTGTCCAGATGAGCTTTTTTTTCCCTTTGCTCAAGTAATACTGAATTAAGCCACTTCATTACACTTAATTGGAGCCAAGGGATACTTCCAGGCTCTGAGCTTTGGTGAAGATTTGAGATCTCTTATCTCCTGCCCTGCCAAACTTGTTTCTTTGACAGAAGCAGGCAGGATCCTTTTTCTTTATTTTCCTCCCCCAGAGGTGCATGCTGCCTTTCCCTTGTAGATTCCTGGTTTTAATCCATACATGCCAGCTACCCTCTTAAGAATCATTTGTACCCAAAAGTATTTTAGGAGCTACCAATAATTGCCCCAGACAACTGTTAACCTCATAAACACCACAATTAACATTGTGTCTTTGTCTTTGAACTTTCTCGGCAGACTGAAAATCTTGACTGAACAGGCACCTTCTGCAGCCCTTAGAGATGAATTGTCCTGACCAGAAGGAATGTATGTCAGCACAAAAAGATGAAAAAAAGATGTGACACCGACTCCTCTCTCTCACCTGCTAGTTCACCAGCTAGACTTCAAAATTTTTACAGTCTCCTCCTCATGCAATAAAATGTCATAAAATGTCAGGAAATATCAGGCTTTCATTCAAAACCATTAATCTAAAGGAAGTGTGACCCAACATTTTTAATAGTTTTTGACTTTTTAAGTCAAAGGCAGCTGTTATTTTCTGGCTCATAAGATGTTTTCTAAAATTCAATAGAAGCCTTACAAATATTTAGCAAGTTCATTCAAAACCAAGTGCTTTCTTTTTCTTATAATCTAACTTTTCTTATAATCCAGATCAGTGTTCTGATCTGGAAAAGAGAACACGGTATTCCAAATTAATCCACTGAGACAAGAGGGGAGAAAAAAAAAAATTGGACTTTTGCCCCCCAGTAAAAGCAAGTAAGTGAATGGATGATCAAAACCCATAATGTCTCAAATAATATAGTTTCTTCAGGCATACCAAAATAATCTGAGGCATTTTCCTCCTCCATGCAGAGATTTTAGCAAACAGCTAAATACCATTTTTTAGTATTTGTTTTCAGGAATATTTAGAGGTCATATTCCACCCAGGTCACCAGTGAGGGTGAATGTTTGTAGCCAATGGAGTCAGACCTCAACTGAATGTAACACTGAATATGCAATCTGCAGTTTCTACTATCTTAACTCTTTCAGCATCTGCATATTTTTAATATAAAGGGGACAATTAATAAATATATATGCACTTTTTTTAACATATAATATATATAAAATAGAAAGCCTACAGCCTAAAATAGAAAGCCGTACAGAAAATAAAAGCCTATCCATGTATTAATAAAGAAGCACACATTTTCAAATATGATTTTATATTCTTCACATACATGAAAGAGTCCTTTAAGCTGAAAGGAAAAAAGAATGGAAAAGGGCATGTCCTTTCTACAGCTGCAGGAATCTGTGAGCCACATCTTGTCCACCTCTGTGAGGATGATGTGACAAGTCCCACAGACTCATCTGAAGTACAAAATGCTTCAGCCAAACGTCTCCCTCCTTCCCACCAGTAAAAGTAAATAAATAAAGCAGGAAAAGAAACAAAAAGGGAGCCTTGAGGGACTGGATGAGTCAGGGGTTAGTAATGAACTACAGACACTCATCCCTGGGTCAGCGGTTCACGCCCAGCCCCTGTCAGGAGGGACAGGGAATTGCTGGCAGCAGCCTGGGCCTGGAGGAAGCCGCGTTAGGATTCCCAGTCCCAGCGGCAGGATCCCCTCCGCATGGCCGCCAGCAACGGCAGAAGGGAATGGAAAGACCCAAAATACTCGGCAGCTCTTTGGCAGAAACCACCCTGGGGATTCCCACCAGGTGCTCCTGCCTCTGCTCTGTCCATAGGGAGACGTCTAGCACACAGGGATGGCCAGGACATGCAGATGCCAAAGGACATGTACCAGCTTCACAGTGCAATCCCATTTTGGCGTGCTTCTGGTATGGTGTGTGAAACAGAGATACAAGGTACATTGAGATACAGAGATACCAGCATCATTGCTGCACACAGCCACTTTCATAACAGAAAGTTTCTAAATTTGTTAGGGACAGGGTATACTAGGGGCCATATTCTGTACTTTATCCAATTCTTTATTCTCTTTTCCACATTGCCTTGCTTGCTCAGTTTACTCTGAAAAATGTTATATCCACATAAAAGTTGACAGTTCTACTCTGTGCCCTGCTTTGGTGACTGTCACAGAGCAGCATATCAATTTCTGCTATAGACACTTGGCAGAGGTTTCCTTCCTGCTCCAGAGGTGGGACCTCTACTTCTGCAATCTGAAGCAGACCGACACTTGCCATTTTTTCTGCAGTGTGTCTCCAAATGAACAATATATCTAACATCTATGAAATCTGCAGGACTGTCTGGACTTTGATCAGTTCTTCAACTGGACACTGATATAACTAACATCCTAACCAGCAAGCACAACACCCCAGGAGGCACTCCAGTAATCTCCAAGTTGAAGCACAAAGGGAGCACTGATCTCCCAAAACCCACACCTCCTTCCCCATCACCTACGTACCCAAGTATTTCTCTCTTCTCCTCAGAAGCCACACTCCCCACAGAACAACCACGAGCTATTTGATGTTGCCCTAAGAACAGCCAATAACCAAAGGCTAATCCCTCCAAATGGTACCAGTGGAAAGGCTGGAGAAAGAAGGAGCAGAAAGGAAAATGTCCATGAAGCCTTCCAAGAGAAAACAAATTGAACTTTTTTCAAACACTGCTGGTTTTGATATTTTTTTTTTTTTAATGCCTGCAGCAGAGGAACAGTTACAGTCCTGACAAGTTTCGGTAGAAGTAATGAAACACTTTTGTACCACAGCATTACTCTGACACTTAACTGACCATGTATTTCCATCTTTTAGCCTTACATGATTCCTCCATCTGAAACATTACTCTTTTAAAATTAATCACTCCATTTACACTTGTTTGGATTTTTGTGTCACAGTTTCTACCCTGCCTCTCTCACTTTTCCTCTTCTTATTGCCACTGAAAGACCAGAAATTATTTTGTACCTGTGGTCAGCACGTTGAATTTTCTTCTGCTTTATTTACTTCAATATAAGTCCAGCTGAGAGCAGATCAAGTCTGAGTTAATTACCAGTGTTTTTCAAATAGGCTGCTAGTATTAAGTTGAAAGGGGATATGTGAATTTTAGTACACAACAGCAATGCCAGCAGTGCTTTAAAAATCTACTACTTCTCAGCAGATTCTTTCTTTATTTAAAGACAAAGCTTGCAGCTAAGTCATGCCCTCATTCACACCCTACCATGCCCATTTCCCATAAGGAAAGGACCATGCAATAACATAACCCTGTTAACATGAACAAACCTACATTTATTTTTAGCCTTATCAATACTATTGCACAACCTCAGCCTTCTCCAGGACAGCAGTATGCGGCACAGAGCAAGCCCCTCTTGCATACCTGTTCTGATGTTCCTGCAGCACCTGGTAGATGCTGATAAGGAAGGTTTGGTTTTTAAAGCTTCCCAAAACGCAGTCCTTGTAGATCCGAAACTCAGCAGCTGTGACAGCCTCGCCCTCAGGAATCTGAGACAAATTAAATTTGAATTCCTTGTGGTGCCGCTGGTGAGGCGTGAACTCCTTGTCATACTCAACTGCAGATGGGAAAAGGAAAGAGAAGAAAAAAAAAAGGAACCATGACTAAAATTTAACAACAAAAGGGTTCTACATGCTGCCACCTGTTCCTTCAAAAAAACCAAGAATCTTGTTTTTTTCCTCCAAAGATAGCCCTGGCGAGTGTCAGGAAAACTTGTGCAATTAAAGCTTTTCAAATACAGTACTAAGTGAAGATGAATGTTCCTTCTCTCTAGCCAATTTCTTTAAAAAACAGGAAATCCAAAAGGAAAGTCAACTTTGACAGGTGAAATATGACCATGCATTTTGCTCCTGTGCAAAACTCTGAACCTTGTGATCACTCTCAGCATTTTCCACCTGTGGCTCTCCAGGTTCTTTACAGCATTTCCCTAAGTCTCATAGCTCTTTTCCAAGCAGAGAGACATGTAGCTCCATTTTGCTTTAGCACACACAGGCACAGGCAGAACCAAGTGACAGCACCAGGTCAACCGATTCCCTAAGTGCCCTAACACGTCCTGTTTTTCTGGCACCCAGGTTTGTACACTAGCCATTGGACCATCTTTTGAGTGAATACAATTAACATGACATTTATTTGAGGGTTAAAGCCAACCAGAGCTCCCCCTCCTTTGCAGAAACTTATTTTAGAAGGAGAGAGCTGAAGAGTGACCACTTTTAGTTTCTGGTCTTAGACCTCCTTGGGTACACCCTCAGGCACAGGATTTAAGACAGACACAAAGCAGAATTCCTCCTTCCATAGGATTTGCATTTTCTCTGTTTGAGGCTCCCTTCACAAACTCTGCTTCCAGTCCCACTCTTGTATTACTTGATTACATCTCAGTTTAGTCTGACTTTGATTAATTGTTTGTTATTTTTTCTAATTTTCTACTAGAAATTGCTTAAAACATTAACATATTATACAAACATACAAAATTACATCTTTACAGGCCTGAGGGGACAAAAAGTAAAAACAAAAAGCCATTCCCACCAGTGGAACTGAAGGAGTGGATGTCAGTGATGAATAAGTCACCATTACATTATCATTAGGGACATGATTACGTGCACAGGCAGCAAAGGAAGAACAGATCACTTTTAATGTTTGTCTTTGTGGCCACTTTTTGTTGTTCCCCCCTGCCTCCATTGAATCCATCAGACTGCAAAGGCGTCCACGAGCCTACTCTCACAACATCCCCATGAGGTAAGCAGCAATGCCTGTTCTCCAGCTGGGATACTGAGTCACCGGGAGAGTGACTTGTCCAAGGACAGGCGGCGGAGGCTTGCGGCAGAGCCAGGAATGACAGCCAGCGTGCCTGAGGTTCGGCACTTTACCCACAGGTTACCTCCCTGAAGAACAGACATCTCCCAGCTGCTGGAAACAGCCCATGGAGACTTTCCCCTCCACCTTGCCCAATTGCCTGTTCCTCCTCATTCTCCAGTCACAGTTTCATCCGCCCTCTCCCTTTTCTTTGGCAGCTCTTCCATGTGAGCTGCCTCATCTGGCTGGGTCCATGTCCTGGCTCCTTGTGAGACAGTTAGTCACATCCTTCTCTTTGAAGCTCACCTGGAAATCTTTTCTCCTCTGCATAACTGCTGCCAAGCATTCTGTGGGACACCACACTGGGAAATGCCATGTTAAAGGCAGCCACAAGGCAAACAGGCAAATTCTCAAACTGCTGTCAGAGTCAGACACTGCCGCCAATTTTGTTAGTCTTGCACTGCATCTGTCTGAGCAGCTCATATGTCAAACAACAGACAAATGAGGGTGATTGGGATCTATGGCTTCCACAAATGGGGTTGTGATACCCAGCACCTCCATCAGAGACTGCACCAAGGCCAATGAAGGTAACACACTCAATTCCAGTGCCACCAGGAATTACCTCTCTGGCTGTTGGTTATGGGTGATCTGGGCTTCCCTTTGGAGCACCTGCCCCTGTATTTAATGGGGATTGATTCCAGTAATACTGGACTGGTTGGTGTCACTTGGATGTACGTCCTCTGAGACAGGACCTGAGCTGCCCAATCCCTCCCCATCCTGAGGAAAGCCCCACAGGATGCACTTCCTAAAGGAGAGGAGTCATGTACTTTGAGAAACTTGTAAGCAGAGAACCAATGAGAAATGGTGTTGGGCCGCTTGCAGCAGGACATGCCCAGCTTGGCCCGTTTACTCACTGCTAAAAGACGAGAGGATGTAATTAATGGTGAGGGAATGTCTAAATCCAGGGCTTTGGAGAGGCACACGTATGAAGCAAGAGCTCTTGATTTAGAACTCGCTACATCCTCGCTCATGGGTGCAGTGAGCAGCTGAAGCCCACACCCCCTTCCGTGCTGCCACAGGGATGAGCTGACCTACGGGCGAGGTACAATGAGGCGGCTTCTCCCCAGGCTCGTGGCTGAGGGTGATAAAGAAGAAGCAGGAAGAGCAAGGGGAAGGACACAACCAGGATAAGCAACAGAACTCCATCAGGGTGCCAGAAAGCTAAAATTACACCAGAGACAGCAAAGGAGTCATTGATGCTTCCTGCCAGCTCTTGTCCTACATCCACATGTGATATGGTCTCTCCTTGCACACAAGAGAGCCTGGAGCTGTCCCACACAGCACAGAGCTCAAAATGAGCCCAAATATCACTTTTTGTTGTTCTTTTCTGACCTCAAGCCAGCTACAGTGGCCTGACCTCCACTCATCACCACAAAATGTGCAGTTTAAAAGGGATATAACCAAACTCTAGTCCTTTAAATCAGTATTTTCCCACACTCCTCTCCTAAAACGTCAAACACAAGTCACAAGAGGAAGAAAAGTCCACCAAAACAATTACCACAGAGTATGACAAGTAGCAGCAGGTATGATGCTTGACTCCAATTACCCTTTCTCAGTTTATAACTTGCCTGATATATTCACAATAGTATTTTCCTGTTTTTTTCAAACTTTCTTCCTTTATCCCTGTTCTTACCCAAATACACCACACAATCATAGAAGCTGACTCAACTGATTACAGGGGAAACATTCAGACTGATTTCGTTATCAGGCTTGGCAGAATAAACAACCCGAAACACACAAACAAGGAAATCTTTTTTTAATCCTTCAGATTAAGCAATTCAGCTCATTCTGTTAAAAGAAAGGCAGGTTTCTGTTATAAGAAAGAAATACTGCTAAGATGATGGTGTCCTCCTCCACTGGGATCAGTTCAGAAGTAACCCAACAACATCACAGGATGGAAAAAAGCCTACATTAAGCTTGTATGAAGCAAGTATAAAAGTTTAATGAGTTGGAAAGTTTTTCTGGCTATGTATCTTCCCATGATACAATGGAGGGTGGATATTTTTTTCTTTGTGGGAGTGGTGAGATATTTAAGTTCTATATACTCATTGTCACCCCATCAAGCTAATAATCAACTGTTTTCATTCAGCAAGACAGCTTAAAAATATAAAATGCCAACAGTCTTTCTCTGGGGGCTTTTTGGCCCCCTGGAAACTCTTCATTTTTAACAAAGAAGTCAAGTTTTAGAACAGTAAAAATTTGGAAAGGCATGATTCAAGCTGCTGGTTCCCAGGATTACCCAGTCAGGATTGCTATTGCATTACAATGCATCGGATGAGCTTGTATTTAAAGGACAGACAGCACACACCAAAATGCAAGGCAACAGCAAAAAGCAGAAATCATTTCTCAAGCTGCTTTCTCGTTCTTATTTTTTCCACATGAATACATTCGGGTCAGTCTGACCGGTGATGTGAAATCCAAAGCTAATTTCCGTCTGATGACGGACATAAGAATGTCCCAACTGTGCAAAGCTCTTGCAGGGAAAATCAGGCAGCTCGCAGCTGGGGCAGGTTGGAAGGTAGAAGCCCTGAGTGGTGTTGGGCCCCTGTAACCTTTTCCCAGAGTGCTGGCTGGAACATTAGGACCAAGCCAGGCAGAACCAGTCTTTGTGAGGTCATGGCATGAACTACAGCCTATAAAACTCATCTTCATGGTCAGACGGTATTATCCCAAACCATTACTATCCTTTTACTGGAGTAAGTCCCTGGAGGTTACAAATCCAGGCCTGCACATACCAGGGCAAGTTGGAAAAGGAGATGGCAAACAGACTTTAGCCCATCACGAGCCAGAGGGACTGCCCATTCCACCATGGGGGTCTGCCCCCATCCTGGCTGGTGGCTGCTCCTTTGCTTGCAATGCAAAGGAAGGTGTGAGCACTGGACATGGGACTCATCCCCGAGTTTTCACCAGAGTCCATTTCGGACCAGACTGCCAAAGTGCGCAGAAAGAGTTAACAGAGCAGCCTGCCAGTAGCTCTTTACATTCCCCTTAACAAATATTTTTAAATGCTATACAAACACAGCACTATTGTTGAGCAGTTAAAAAGGCAAGAATGGCAAAATTAGGGTTACTGTGGTTTTGAATTTTGTGTATTCTAATTCTAACCCAGTGTTGCAATAGCCAATTTCAGCACAAAATGTCCCTGGTTTAAAAATAGCGTGCTGCTTACAATACTTGTTACTTTAAAAACACTGCACAGAAAAAAGAATTAATTGAGAAATTAACACTCTATTTTGGCAACTATACCATCCTACTTCCATTTGACTGTGTAGGGCACACCTTGGACCAAAGGAAGCATAAGTCTAATGACAGCCATGGAAATAAATTCTCCTTCTGCATTGGAATTTTAAGCATTTCTTTTTGGATCTAAATCAAACCAGTATGCAGAAATAACAGGTCAAGAGCCTTTCCTGAGGAAACACAATTTTCACTTAGAACAGCAGCACCAAGTATCATATCTGGTGATTTTCTCCAGTTCTCAGCTGCTGAAAAAAGTGTTAGGTCAAGTGTTCAGGTGAGAATTAAAATACTGGCTTAAGAAAATTTCCAGTTCCAACTCTAATAAAACAAAGCCAAAAATACTAACCTAGAGCTCTAAAAGTAATTTTTAAAAAATAAATTTCCTATATAAATAATTATTATTTCCATGACAATGTGCCTCAGAGGGCACAGGGAAGGAGTGGGGTTGCAAATTAATAAGATAGGACTATTTAGGACATTCTGCATCTGTTCTGACCCCAGCAAAGCTGAAACTACTGAAAAATCTTTTGCACATCGAGATCTTGATTGGTGACTTGGTTTGCAGAGCCACATGCTCCAGGAAAAGTAGCCAGGATTCACAGCCTGCTTATGCAAAGTGAGTTTTGCATAAGTGTTCCTGAATTCAGTTTGAGAACAAATGTAAGTGGTTCCTATTTACTTCTCCTCAGCATGACCCGCTCCCAAATAAAATGAGAAAACATCTGAAAACTGGAATTGCTAACAGGAGATTCACCACCACATCTACATGATCAGCACAAAGGCAATTCCTCTGTATTCCATCACCAATTTCTGCTCTAAGTCAACAGCATTTATCACATCTGGAACAATGAAGCAGTGTATTATGCTTCAAATGCTTTAAGCATTACTAAAGCTCCAACAGTCCCCTCTAATAAATGGACCATATACATATGTGACTGATCTACTGCTGTGAACCTACAGTGGCATCACCAGAATGTCTTTAATATTGGCAGACAATAGCTTGCACAGAACAAAATTCATGTAAGCTTAATTTCCCCCCCCCTTGATCTTGGTCCACAGTTGCAAGTTGCTTCTTTTGAAGAAAAAGAGAGTAAGAATGGAGATTTGTACACCCAATCTGAATGATGTCCAACTTTAGAGCAAGACTTAGTCTTCATTTGGATCTTCTAATTTGCCTTCTGTTTCATAGTGGATCTACATGGATGGGGCCTGCAGCGCATTCCTTCTACTCTGAAGAGATGCCCACAATGTGCCTGAAGGCTTGTTTGTGTTTTCCAAATCCATCAGGTCAATCTAAAAAAAGATACCAAGTCTCCCGAACAGTCTCACATCTCTGACAGATGATCACAACTGCAGAAGCATTGTTACTGTTAAAGATTAAAGCTGACATTTCTTCTTAAAATAAGCAGCATTTCCTAAACACTGTTCTAAAAACTGCAGAGTATAACCCAAAGAGCACAATGTACCAGTTAATTGTCTTCAGAGAGGAAGGAGAGAAGACTAAAGGGCTTTACAGGTACTTTCTGCTGTTTAACAAGGAAACAGAAGTTACATTGCTCTAGGTGGACCTGCAGGTTCAAGAGCAGGTCAGCAGCAAAAGCAGATGTCTCCAGAAAGTAGTGAGGATGCCTCAGAAAAGGATCACTGCTGCCTGTTTTTCACACTTCCACGTATACAATGTGTGCCACTGTCACTTGGGCACCAAGATAAAGAGATAAGTGGTCCATCCCACTGCAGTGACATCCTAAATCCACTATGGACAAGACTGATCACTTTCTCTTTACTGTAAAGACCCAAAAGAAAGCAAAACCTTCCCCTTTCCAAAACTATGATTTATTAACAAGCCATTTCACAGGTGGTGAGTAGGACAATTCTTTAAAAGTGAAGACACTCAGATGAGACATTAAAACACAAGGTCTGAAAGCAAACCCTTCCTGCCCAACATGCACAAGAGGTGGGGAGATAATTTCTTCCCACCTTGGTCTCAGCCCAGCAACTTCAACTACCTTCTGCAAACACAGCAACTCTACACAGCCTCCTAGAATCTCCTAAAAAATGACTGTTTCTTTCATTTACCCCAGTCATGATGAGGGATTCATCACCTACATCAAGTCTGCTGCCCATTGCTCCAGCCGCTGCTCTTGTGCATGACAGATCTTCCTAAATTCCCCCCTCCCCCTTCATCCATTTCTGAAAAGCAGAATGAGCAAAAATAACTAACTCCAAAAAGAAGTAGTCCCTCTGCTTCTCAGACATTTCCCCTGGATTTTCAGCACAGTATTCCAAACAAACTGACCAAGGTTTGCTCTCATGAATAAGAGCATGTAAAAGTTAGCTGCAACTCCCTGATGAACTTGTCCCACATCCACAGGGACAAAAGGCAGTTTTTAAACATAAAACAAGGTCAAGATTCCTACGGTTCAGTCTGGCATTGCACCATTTGCTGATCCCTCTGGGTCCAGCTGAGGTGGGTTGGACACAACAACCAGCTGTGCAACCATAAATTTAATGCAATTTTAACTCAGTGCCCAGACACCTTTACAATAATATGAAGATTCAAAGCCAACAAATTCCAAAAGGATGCCTTCTTCAAAACAGCTCTAATATTACATCTGGGCTGACACAATATAAAGAGGAATTATTCCACTGGCTTTGGTGGAGTGATGCCAGTTTACAGCCAATGAAGACCTGGCTTTATGCTCAATAGCTGTGTGGGCCAGAAAATAATGACTCAGAAAATAACCCATCATTAATCTAATCCCAATGTAATTATGGAGATTAAATTTAAACAATAGCAAATCTCTCTCTAAACATAACACTCTACAGAAGAGCTTCAAAGGAGGAGGGGTTTTTACTTTTGGATCAAAAATTCAACTGAGCTCTTCTTTGTTTCTTTGTGCTGGGAATCAAGCTGGAATCGGCTTGTAAAATCAGATTAAAATAGTTGCACAACAGTTTCCTTTCAGGATTTTTGAACCAAAGGCAGTCTAAAAATCAAAATAATGCCCTAATCAAATACATAATACCCATGGGACACCAGAAAGTACTAGAAAGGCATTTTCACAAAGATGCCTACTGTATGGCTTTTCCACTCTGCAATGGGAAGAGGCAGCAGTGGGGACAGCCTTGCTCTAGCACATGATGGGAAAAGCTAAAGCAAAACTGAGGTGAAGGAGAGCCCTTGGCAAAGTGCTCAGGGAGCAGCTAAGCCAGGAGGCTGACTGCAGGCCACCAGCACCTCTGCCACTAGCACTCACTTTGGGGCTTCCTGGGCTGTCCCCCTTGAAATAACAGAGATCGCTTTGCAACTGCTTCCATAGCCGCCCCCTTCGTTCCTTCCCCACAGCTTCCCAACACAAATGTTAACAAAGCTGGTGTTTTCCTTCCATATGCTGGCACATATGGCAGGTCCCTGCACTGCAAACAGTGTTGTATCTTAGGAAAACAAAACATCTTATTGCTTAAGAGATGCCAAACTGCTTTATCAAAGGCACTACTGTTTGCATTTTTGTGGCAATATTAATGCAGTTCCCACTGAGAAGCTGATAAAGACTCTGCAAAAACACCCCTCTGGAAGAAGTGATCTGAAGCTATTTCTGTATTTCGTTTCCAAATAATTTGTGATTAAAATAATATTATGCTTTTCAAAAAGCATTTCTATTTCACAGCCAGGCTTCATGCGAGCACAGCCAGCTTGCAGGAGGGGAGAAGCCGATGCTGCCAGCCCATCAGCACAGAGACACGCTCAGAAGTGCTCTGCAGCTGTGCACGTGGTGGGAAGGGAATTCTCCTACTGCTCCTGCCTGCTTCCTTGGCTTAGCACTGGCTCCTGTGTCCATACCCACACAGCAACTGCCTGGGACACTCAGAGCTGCCTGCAGAAATCTTCTCACAGCGTTTCCCACCCTCCAGGTTTGCCACAGGTCACGCTGCATTTCCTGCTGGCACGGCCACTGGCACGCAGCTCCCTGGAAGCACAGCTGCCCTGGGTGCACCAACTGGGCCTGGAAATATTTTCAGAATTTTTTAAGTGGCACAGTCATCTCGCACCATCTCTCAAAATTATCTGTCCTTCTGCAGGAATTTAAGGCAGGACAGACCAATTGACTTGCAAGTTTGAGTTAAATTTCAAAATACAGGTTGTGCAAAGTGGGGAAGTTTTTTAATTTATGGGCATTATCCTCCCTGCTTTTCTTGCAGGTGAGGTTTTATGTTTGTTGGTATGACTCTGAATCAACAAGCAGTGAGTAGGAAAGCAGGCAACAGATGAATGTTTGCAATTTAAGATGCAAGTTTTCATTTTGTTGAGCACTCATCTCTTGGCATCACAGGCAGGTTTCAACTTTTCATTTAATAGCCCAGCTGAGAAAGATATCTCCAGAGCACAATGCAATCACTCTCCATAAAAATACTGTCCAGAGCATTTATAAATTTTTGGAAAAGATCAATCCAGCACTCAAGACTCAGCTACACAGAAGAATTCAGCCCTGCTCCAGAGGCTGTCAGGCTGTCCTGGAGACTACACCACCACTGTAAGGGCATGGCCATTGCTGACATGACTTGTGACTCCAACTGATACCATGAAATGCTGTTGCCTCACTTATTGTTCAGTATTTACTATTTTACATGGGGTTCCAATTTCAAATGACTGAATTAAGCAGCATCCAGCCAAAAGACCACCAAAGAGCATGGGCTTTGGGGAACGGGCAGGGCACTCTGTGATACAGCATGAAGGACACCAGACTTGGCATGAGCCAGAGAAAAGAAGATCCAAGAAAGGAGGAAGCACTGCCCCTAAGAAGGGCAGAAAGTGGCCGCAGGGATAAAAAGAGTAAAATCATGGTCTGGAGACCCCAGAAATTCCCAACCTCTAACATGACTACAAAGCAAACACTCTTTGTGACAGTCAAGGCAAAGAGATGCTACAGCTCTGAAGACTGAAGAGAGTGAATGCCTGAAGTGCCTGAAGAAACAATGAAGTGTTTTAAAGACTATTACTCCTGGCCATGTATATTTGTCCAAGGAACAGCATGGTGTGCTGGATTAGGACACTGATCCAGAGAAAGGGGTTCCAACATGCCACTGGGATGGGAGATTCTCAACCACCACTGGCATTGAACACGACCATAGCATTAGGAAAACTCCCTGTGCCAAGCAGAAGAAACAGCACCTTGGATGACATTGATCTACACAGAAATACCAGAGTACCTTTGCTAAACCCACTATTTCTCTTGCCACCCTTCTTATTTATCACTCTTTCCTCCCTGTCCTTCTGTCCTGGTCATCCTGACAGGTTCCCTGAAGGTTCAGGCAAGACTCTCTCAGGCCCAGGAAGCTGGCAAAGAGAGAGGATGGGCAAAGAAGGATGGAGGAAGGCAAAGGAAAGTCTCACCACTTCCACAGCCTTCTCCAGCAAAGGCAGGAGGGCCGTGAAGCTGCTCACTGTGCAACTCTAACACATCTGGGAAGTGCTCAAGAGCAGCAACCATGAAAACTGAAAAAAACCCCCCAGAAATCCTAGAATATTTTACAGCCCTTACAGCAATGTGAAGTAAGTGTTCCTCTTTCTGAGGCAATAACATCTTGCAAAGACTCTCCCCACACTACCCTTGTGTCATGATTTGCCCCCACTCTGCACGCAGCTAGAGACAGCCAGAGGCAACTCTTGGCATGCCTGGCTCATAAAAACCGAGATCTCCTGCCCTACCATGCCACTGAACTCCCTTTTTTAAATCTGTCTACTGGCCATGCCAGCAGGGTGCAGTTTGGGAAGTGACTTTTTTACCTCTGAAACCTCATCTGCTGTCAACCAACATAATGACGCTGCGGAGAGCCAAGCAGCCGTCAGACGTTTAAAAATTGCAGCCGCTGTGGGCGGTTGGAGCAGAGGTCAAAAAATGGTCATTAATAGTTTTACCTAACCTGTAGCTTTCAGCCGCTCAAAACACAGCCTTAAAAAGAAAAGAAAATGACATCACATAGCTTTAACAATCTGCTTAGGAGTAAAGAATTTCATTCCTTAAGAACAGAAATTAAGAAAAAAAAAAAAAAGCCTTGACAAAAAAGCCTGGTTTGACTAACAGCTTTGGTCTAAGCCTTCTTTTTTCATTATTTTTTTATATTCCCATATCCCACAGTGACCAGAAGCATACTTGGAATGTCTCTGTCCATCTGATAAAGCCATCAGTGGCGGCAGCCCTGCGCCGGGCCTGCGGGGGACACGGCTCCTATTCCCAGCTGCAGAGCACAGTACCCAGCCCGGGGGAAAGGCCAGGGAGATGCAATGCTTTGGGAATGATGGGAGACTCCCAGGCAGGGCAGGGAATCCTAGGAAAAAAGACTTGAGGAAAAGCACCATTAAAAGAACTATTAAAAGGGGATTTGTGGAATAATCCTTAGTTCCACATAGTTGGCCTGACTTACATACAGTAGCATAGCTGGGTAGTTCACCTGAAAAACATCCAGCAGGAAAAGGGACAGACTTTGCCAAGTACTACTTTTTTTTTTCCCTCGCCTTTCTCCCAACCCCCTTCACTTTCACCAAATACCCAAAGCAATCCTTGGGTCTCTAGGCATTTAAAAATCAAAAGTTGTCTATAAATGTTCTTAAAGTAATAGCTCATAAATTGACTCCAAAAGGTCTCAAGTTAACAAATAGGAAATGAATAAACTTCACTGGTTTAAAAACAACCTGGTATGTTGGCATTTCTGGCTTTCAGTTTATCTTGCCCTTTTTCTGTAAGTTATCAGGTTCCTGGAGACAGAATTTAAAATGAAAAAAAAGAGAATGTGTTAAAATTTTCAGCAGAGCTGCTTGCCCACAAATTAATTTTTAGACATTTGGCTTCTATATCTTCACTCCTTGCAATCATGTCCTGGCTGTTTGGCTACCCCAGCATTTCTCTGCCCCACCCAATCCAGCCTTGTCATCACTGATTTTATTTTTCCGCTCTTCTCTCTTAGTAATGCCCTCCTCTCTTGCCTTGATTGGTCACATGCCAACCTTGGAGAAAAACATCAGAACTCTTTCAAATTTGAGTATACATAAATATATAGAGAGAAATCAATTTAAATAAATGCCTACAACAAATTTCTTCTTAAAATACATCTTTTATCTTTTGTTGTGCCTGAAGTGCTTTTAATGTTGTCAACAACTAAATTACCCAGACACAGATTCTAGTTTATGACTCAGTTTATGATTTAGTTTGTGACTATTTTGCATTATGACTTTAGGCACATTGGTTAAAAAATTACTTTTTTTTTAATTTAAGTCCTTTAAAGAATTTTTTAAGTTACAGCAGGAGGGTAATGCTATGTATCTGACAGTACTAACAAGACTCCATGGAGACAGCTGCCATACTTACTCAGTTTTTATTTGTGTTTTAATAAGAAAACCATCAGCCATAAGAAAGTTTGGATCAGGTTAGCACATTAAAGCACACTTTTTATGAACATATAGACAGTGGGGAGAGTTGAAAAGCACCAGACTGTTAAAATGCAAATTTACTGAATCTTTTTCTCTCCTGCACACCAAGCCACCCTAACAAGTGAGGTTGTGGCTTCAGCAAGTGAATCTTTTTTTTAGGGCTATTCTCTCATAGACACAGCAAGACTAAAGCTTTTATAATGTTTGTAGGCAGAAAAAAAGGCAATTAATTATATGGCATGTCCTAGTGAAGAACTTCCTCCAGTCAAAATAGAACAGGAACCTCAGTGTTATATAATTGATGTTATTAGCTGCAGCTGCTATCATACTTGGAGAAATCTCCAACTCCGAAACAGCAGTGATGAAGTGCTCCAAGATGAGCAATAATATGCTTGATATTAAGGGAGGGGGATAAAAAGGATTCTAAAAAATGTGCTCTCTGGTACAGTAACAGTCTCAGATAATTGCCAGGCAGAAAACACTGTGAGATACCAACAGAAAAACACACCACATTTAAAGTGTTGTCTCCATGAAACTGAAACTGGGGAGGGGAGAAGTGGGTAGAGAGGAAATCCCTTATATTTGCTTAACCTATATGAATGCTAATGCTCACACGTGTGTTGTAACAAGATTGGGGACTTTGAAAGCTCCAATCAGTAGGTGCATGAGCAAATATTTATTCTGATCATTCCAACTCTCTGCGGTTTGTAAATCCCTGAGAAAAAAACCACTGCAGAACAAAGCAGTCTAGACCACAGAATCTGGCTACTGTATGCTAGTTGGAAAATTACAGGAAATAGACCAAGTCAAGAAGGGATTATTTGGTGGATTTTTTGTTTGTTTTCTGAAGACCTGTGACTACCTGATATATGTGCACTTGTTCGAGTAGCTGATGAGAATTCTTTTCAGCATTATTTCAAGCATAATCACTACAATATTGAATTCCACATGCTTGATGTCTTGGTGAGGTGTTGATGTATATAACCTTCCAGATTCTTTCTGACCCACACTTTTCATCTGAAGACATTATAAAAAAACCAACCCTAACCTGAACAATGTCGCCTTTGTATTTCAAGATCCTGAAGAGCTTGTAGCAACATTATTTTTCTCCCTGATACTCAAATGCATGGAAAGAATCACTCGATATCTTTCCATCAGAGGAAAATCTGAGATGGAAAATATTTTACATAGGTTTATCTTACTGGGGATAGCATCCATTCAAAGTATTAGAAGGTCTTTCCAACCAGTATTAGAAAACTTTTTTTGTGGGATGAAAAGAAAAGTTTCTGCCTTTACCATGTGGAAAATATCAATAGCTTGAGCAACTCTGCTTTACGCTGAGCCAGAAAGAGGCTGGGTTAAACAGAGCTCTCAGCTTCTACTGTAGGCACTGAGATAAGGCTGGGAACCTAAAAAAATCCTGGCAAAGACAAAATATTTTCTAATAAGTATTTCCATAAGAAATGCTTTTCTCATAATTATGCTTTTAATATTTTGGAATCTGAAATATATGTTTATTTTCTACTAGGGAAAACCAAAGCAAAAATCACAGTAAGCTTTTTCAGTGGGAAGAAATGTTAACGGCAAGATTTTACTCTCTCTACAAAAAAGCCTTGATACTCAACAACAGCAAAAATGATACAAACCTTTTTGAGTAACTATTTTAGCCTCATACATCTAGCTCAATTTTATGAAAAGTTTCTTTCCTCTGCCACTGCCTTTCTGCTGTTTCTTCAGCAGAGCAGCAGCAGCTGGGATGGCAGCCCTACATCCAATGCATTGTTTGTCACAGGACCAGCCCAGGCTGCATCTCACCCAAAACAGCTCAGAGCATGGGCAGTGACCTGATAACTAACCTTGAGATAAGGTTATTAGCCCCTGTGATTTGCTACACTCAAATGTTTGTTTTGGCTCAGTGTGTCACAGACCAGTCCTGTTTGGGCACCATGGGATTACAAAGCACAAACATCTAGGTCTTTAGTCAGGTATCTGAACAGTAAGATATTTCATAAAGGAGTCAACTGTACTCTGCTCACAGAAGAAAGAGTGATTGAAAGGCTTTGAAGAGACGGTCAAATGTGAATTCTGCTTTCAGAATGGATCAAAGGGAGAAATATTATCTAGTCTATCCATAAATAAATGAAAGTTTAGCTGGATTTGCTAAGGTTTTTAGTTTTGGTTACATTGCTAACAGCATAATGTGCACCGATAAACTTCCCCAACTAGTAGATGTGTAAGTGTGGAATCAAGTACATGCCAATTCCCTTTGAATAAAAAAAAGTTTTGCTATTTTAAAATAAAGAGAACCATGAATGCAATAGTTCAATGCCTTAACACTTACAACCTGCTGTTAGATACAAATAGCCAAGGCTCAAGTTAACATTCTGTGCTCCATATTCATGATGTCCTGCATGCAGAACAGCAGTAGAGGCTAAAGCTGCACTTCTGTACAGCTCAGGTAAAGCTGTGGGACATATTTTCACTATATTCTTCTTCAAAGACTTGCATTTCTTCTATATGTAGTTTTAATCTTTTCTTTTCTGACATGTGTCATGGTTTGAGCCTGGCACAGAGCCAGTGCCCCCCATGAAAATGCCTCACCCTGGTGTCTGCTGTGAGATGTGACCAGGAATAAGCAAAACAGGCTCTAACTTAAACATAAAGACCACTTTATTACTTAAACTACAGGAAAATAGGGAGAGACTATAAGGAAAAAAAAAAAGAAAAGAATTGAAAACCTTACAAAAAAACCATTTTCCTCCTCCCCCACCACCTGACTTTCCCAATCCAATACATTCTCCCAAAACAACTGCCCAGCCCGGCACGACACTTTAGTATACTCAAACATCAGTTCATGAAGAGGAAAGGAGTCCTTCTCGTTCCATAGGCTTCTCCTGGAAACACACTGAAACCTCGTGTGCTTCTCTGTTACTTCGGCACCGCCCGGAAGAAAAAAAGTCCTTCTGCCGCTTGTAACATCGTCCTTCCATGCCCAGTGCTCTCACCACTGACGGCATGGACCAGAGCTGCTTTTAGGGTTGTCTTTCAAGGATGCCTTGTCTCACTCCAAAAAGGCACAGTCTCTGCTTTGGGACATCTGTCCCCCCCATATTTTTCCAACCCCCTGGGGCCGGGGGGTCCTCACGAAGAACCTTCCTGGTTTTGAGGCACTGCCTCCCCCTAAATGCAGTCTGTGTCACAGGAACAACTGAGTCCATAGCCACGAGAAAAGTCCAGCCAAAAGGCCACTCCAAATCATCTCTCCCCATCCAATCATCTCCACATTCTTTGGGCCAGGTCCTTATCTTATCTCATCTCTTATCTCCCTTCTTATTCAGCTTCGAGGAGGATTAGCATTTTTGCAAGGCCCCAATCATGCAAGAAAGGGTTAAAAGTTTTCAGTCTCTGTCTGTCCTGGGACGAGATGATACTCCCACACGTGCTGCTGCTGCGGCCGGCCGGCACTCTCCCTCCCCCCTTCTCCTCCTGGCTGGCTGCCATCACATTCGGTGCCGCCGGCTCTCTCTCTCTCTCTCTCTCCGGGGGGGGGGGGGCGCTGGCTGCCCGAGGGCTCGATGTCTCTTGGGGCTCCGCCACCCTTCCATCCTTGAAAGCCCCTCAACCCCCACCTCTGTCCAGGCCCCTGGCCTACCGCATGGCCGCCCCTCCCCCGCCCAGCAGCAGCGGGCTGGGCGGGGGAAGAGATCTGACCTCTTCGCCCGACGATGTCCCAAAGAGGAAGTGCCAGGGCAGTGCCTTGCTTTTAACCCCTGTGTATTCTCGGAGGTGTGTCCAAACCCCACTGGCTACACCAGGTGTCAGTATGAAACCCAAAACCTTCATTGGTTTGACCACAGCTTCCCAGAATTCCCACTCCTTCCTGGTCAAACCATGACAACATGGAATAGTTTTCTTCTTAAAACTAGAAGTTTCTGAAAGGCTGTATACTCTTACAAAACCAGCACAGGCTGAATCAAAAAGTCTTTCGGACTGATACGTCATATACATGAATATGACATATCAGTCCAAAATACAACATATATTCCTTCTACCCCTACCTTTCATACCTTGTCCAAGGAGATACAGCTTACAAGTTCAAATATTACAAGTTCATGCATTAAGCAACAGCAAGAAACTGCCCCTCAGAACCCCTTTCAAATGCAGCCACATTTGCAAGGAAAGTTATGGTCTTGCTTGAATTCCACATAACTGGAAAACAGAGCTTTCAACAATCAACAGGGAATGTTACTGAATGAGGAGCAAATATTTCTTATTTATATTCCAATCTGAAATACTTCACAAACTTTATGGCTACCATCACAGCTCAGATGCCTTACAGGGAAGCATTAAATGATGAATGTCATAGGAACACACCCAGGGGTCTTGGGATCCTGCAGTTATCATAGGGCTAGAAATGGAGATTCCACTTCCAAAACCTCAACGCTTCCAAATGGATGCTCTTTAATGTCAGACTGGAACCAAAACATCCCAAAGTGAACATACACCACTGAAATCATATTTCACTGAAGAAAAAGGTTTCATGCTAACAGTATATAAAAACTTGTAAGAAAACACAGATTGCTAGATGGAAATATACAAATGGCCTAATTTCACCTCAATAGAGGGCAGAGCAAGCTAAGAGAAAGAGGGCAAGGAAACCTGACCCAGTTTCATAGAAGTTGCTGCTTTATCAGGTAGAATCCAAAAGTACACTTAAGCCATTCCTGGTAATTCACAAAGAACCCAGCTGAGATGAAACAATTATTAGAAACACAGACAGCCTTGGCCCTTCTGGTTTGAGCAAGAAGGCTCAACCAAAACCATGCCTGACACTCCTGAGTTATCTGAAGAACTGCAATCAAAGCAGTGCCCCAATTAAATGCTCTTTAGGACAAGTGCTGGAATAGCCACACCTTTCACAAAACTGCAAGGGGTAGATAAAGACTCATGAAAACCCTTTTCCATTCTTAAATCGTTGTTAAGAGACTTGTGAAAACACCTTCCCACAAAAAAAAACTTCTCTCGAAGTTATTTTACCAACTGCACTTTGCTTTTTTTTTTTTTTTGTCTTTTTTTTCCCCCAATAAAGACCTTGGAAAGACCTGGAAAACCAGAATGTAAATTTTTTTGCAGCTTCCCTTACAATGCTCTTCTTTCTACAAGATGAAATATTTTGCTGGCACCCACAGCAAATCTATATTTTAATACCAGTAGCATGATGGAGAAGCAAGGCAATTTAATGGTGGAAAATATTCTACTTGATTTTCCTCATTTCCCAATAAAATTGGCTGAACTTTATTTGGCTGTTCACCTCCACCAACTCAAGACTAACATCTGCTTTTTGGTCTATGTAGGTAATAGAAAGTTTCCATATATTTGGAGTTCATTTCGCATTCCTATAGATAGCAGAAAACTGTAAAAAAAGTTTGCATTTGCAGAAAATAGCATCCACATCACAAGGTACAGGAGCAGACATTCAGAAAGACTAGAAAATACATTATCAAATATTGCATAATGTACCTTGCTCAATAGCTATTTTAACTCCTAAAAATCTACTCTCCATTGCTTGTTTAGTATACATGCAGGCACTTGGTAAATTTTGATCAGGTTGCAAATGTTACAGCATAAAAAATGTGTTTTCAGGCCATTTCCTAACTTTCCTGTAGATGTAACTGTGTTTTATAGCTGGGAAAGGGCTCTGGGGCAGATGGTATGGCCAAGTACCAGTGTAGGTGCATTAATAAAGGAATGAAACTCTCCTTCTGATTTGATCAACATATGTAATAGGATAATCATGGATAAACTGCAGTTCTTATGCTTCTTTCTCCTGCCCACTGGCTGCACCTTTGCCATGACTCACAAAATATTGTTGGCATGTGGGTTTTTTACCCTCCAACCGAGTTGCTTCCTTCCAAGTGTGCGATCCCTTGCTCTCTCACTAACACCCACTAAACCAGCAGTAGTGGGACGGGGTATAAATGCTTGCCTTCATTTGGGTGATAAGAGACTGGCAGTAGATAGGTCTACACAGATGTTCAAATTCACTATTTTCTTGTTTGTTGAGTTTGCACTCACATCATGAAGGCCTCAGGTCCTCCATTCCACCAGTCATCTTCTAGGGATGGCCATGGCTTTGTATCCACCCAAAGTGCTACATTAGCTCCAGCAAGAGACACTTGCCCACATCAGGAAGGGAGAAAGACCTCTGTGGCACATGCACCCCATCCACTTCTCTTGCCTCTCAAATAAGAGGTCAAGACAATTGTTAGAAAACTAAATTCACATCATGTTAAGTCCTCCCTTTGTTCTAGCTACATGGACCAGGATGTTTGCATACTGCATTGTCAGAGTCTACTGGTGAGACACTGGGAGGAGAGGATGTATGTGTCCTACTCTCTCGAGAACCTGAAAAGTCAGAGTGGGAAACAAGTTACTGGTTCCCCAGTCACCCCCAGCACACTGACCAGGAGAGCAGTGGCAAGGACCTAGCTTTTTCTTACCAAGCACAAAGGTTCATCAAGGGAGTAAGAATTTTGGAAACATGAACTTTTTCTGCATGTTAGATTTAGCTTTGATTAACTGGACAAGGGGAAAAAGGCTTTTATGATATATACAAACCCAGTTGGAAAGCACATAAAATAGAATTTATAAAGCTGACAAAAGCCTCTGAGTGTGAAAATGTGAATTTTAGCCTCTTTTATATGCGCTCAAGGCTAATGAGAGGATTGATGCTAGAGCCTCTTTCCAGAAGTTTGACTGGCCACAGCAGTGTTCACGCAAGCTCAGGTGCCAGTGCTCTGCCAACTCAGCGCAAGCCCTTGGTATGCTGGAGTGCCAGGACATGGGCTGGAAGCACCAGCCCAGATCCCAGGAGGATACAGCTTAACTTCTAACTGCAAGTTTTAAGTGAGTTAGAAACATATGATGTGTTGGAGTTGAATGGGGTTAAGCCACTTGTCTAGACTTAGCCAACCACACTTTGAAATAAAGCCTTTTAAGACTGAGACTATTCAGTGCAGTATTTTGAAAGCTTTATGCTACTGTACTCAAAATGCTGGGGATGGAGTGAAAACAGAGAAGATAAATCCCCTTCCACAGGGCAGCTGAATCTGAGGTTTAGATCTACAAACAGTTTAAATCCCCAGGAAGAACTTGCAAATGCCCAGAATAAACTCCCTATTCTTTGTCTACGGAACCTTTCCCACTCTATCCCAGCCCAGATACAGCCTCAAGTTCAGATATAAACCCAATTCGCCAGCTGCAAAAGCTTAGAAGAGATACTCACAATAAACTGCCCCTCATTAAAAAAAAAAAAAAAAAAAAAAAAAAAAAAGAAGAAGAAGAAACACTAAACAAGTCTCTTGCCACTGGCTTGCTTGTGGACTCTAAAAATCCCTAATGGGTGGTGAGTGGGATGTGGTCAGTAGTCAGCAATGTCTCCTGCACACACAAACTTTCTCTGCAGTCCTCAAAGGAGAACAGAGGTTGTCTGTGTTTGATTTCTGAACCACATTTTCATCCTTTTCTGCCTGCACCCGACCACAAAGAAAAAACAGCATCCGCACAGTGCATTCTTTTCCCAGCTTGAGCTGCTCCTCCACTTTTCCTTGGGACAGCTCATTTGCTAAAAAGTGCTTCATCTCACAGCAAGGTAAGCTGGGATGCAAAAACCAGGACCACAAGCTTTATTTTTTGGGGACTGTCAGCCAAATTAGCTCTTGTAGGGATGTGGATCTATTTCTGTCTGCAAAGGATTATATACTGAAACCACTTCTGACAGTCCAAGTTAAACTGCAAAGAGGAGGAGGGTGGGGATGGGGTAGGGAGTGAGGTCCTTCCCAATGTATGGATCAAAGACAAGAGTGTATATCCTGTCATTGCTTGAAAGCACTGGAATTTATGCCAGATTATATGTGGTTTTCAAATTAAAAAAGAAGAAGATGACTCTCTGCTTTCCTTACAGTCTCAAGATTTCAGAAGTTTAAGGAAGCATAAGAAATAATGAGAAGCGGGTGATGCTGGTTACTGTGGTTCAGCCAATTGTCCAATTTCCCCTGCCTCTCAAAGTAAATAAAAATAGACAACTCCAGTGTTGGCAGGGAGGGGGAAATATCAACATCTTTCTAAGCCTTTCTGTTTCCTAAGAACAAATGTTCAAATAAAAAAAAAAAAAATTCAAAACCAGGATCTCAACTGAGCTATTTGTTCCACTGAGTCCAGAGCAACAGATTGTGACACATCAGCTTAATCTTCAAGACTGTGAAAAAGGCTCCTAAAGAAAGATTTACAAGATTCACAATCCTGTTTTAGAAACATCCCTCCATCAGGCCTTGCTGATCAGAACATTTCCTTTGACATTCAACAACAGAAGCTGTGAGAGGACCTTGAGAGATTCTACACCTAGAAGAAAATTGACCTTAAATTTTGAAACATTTAATTGATTGTGATTCCTTGTACTAAATCATACTAAAAATAAGCCACAAAGCAATATACACTAATTTAACTCATCTTCCCACTGTTTTACACAGCCACAAAATCAACACTGACATAATCCATGCCTTTCTGAAATAAATGTGCCAGCAGTCTAGGTTAAAGGAAAGGTCTGAATGAAGAATGTTACCACCAAAGAAATGTGTTCCTCTTAAGATTTTATACTGTAGAGACTATTGCATTCCTTTAAAGTTATGACTAAGGCAAATTGTCCACATGCCACTCCAAAAAAGGCAGTATATTAAGCAGTTTCTTAGCCAGTCTTTCCTGAATTATTTAGACTTAACAAGGAATGATAAACCATCACCAAAAGTGATATTCCTGACAAGGTAGAAGAAGACATCAGTTTCTTTTAGCTACTTGTTTTAGACATCTACATTTATCTACCACAGTAACAATGCCAGAAGTCACCAGAGATACTGCGTGGTATTTTGGAAAAGTTCATGGAAGGTTTTTAAAATGTGGGCATTAGGAGGGCACTCCATCATCACCTATTTTTTTGCCACTAAGATGGCAATAGAAACTGCAACCTTCACCCTTCTGGGTAAGGGCTTTTGGGGGCTTTGGTTTTGTTAGTTTGGGGGGGTTGTTGTTTTTTTTTTTCTGTTTTTGTTTTTTGGGTTTGTTTGTTTGTTTTGTCTGGTTTGGTTTTGGTTTTGCTTGATTGGGGTTTTTTTCAGGTTTTTTTTCAGTTTCAGTATATGACAGAAGGAAAGTAGAAGGTAAAGTCAGAAATGGGAAACTCCCAGTTGAGAAGTAACAACACTTTCTTGCTTGACTTAGGTTGGACACTTACTCTCCTCTCATAGCCCAAGACTGACATGTTTGTGTAATGTAATTCATCCTGGCAACCTTTGAGGATGCAAGAGAACAGAGACTGCCAGGACCACTCTGTGAAGAACAATAGGGTTTGAAAAAAATATGTTCTTCTGGCTTTGTTTCAGCCCTCCACTGCCAGCAGTAATAGCACACTATATTCCTTGAAACAGCTGAATACCAAGAAGTCCCAATCACAGACGTCCACAGGGTTAATTTTGTATTCTCAAGGACTTCAGTTTAAAATGCATTAAACATTAATAGTTTGAAATGTTATGAGCCATAGTGTTGACCTGACCCATTAAAACAGAGCAATCCCTAGGGGTGAAAAGCGTGTAGTCTTTTTAACCTGACACTTCACACTTCAGCAGTAATGAGACTAAAACCCAAATGAAGTCATGTGTCGCTTTGACTGGAGATAAACAGAGCTAGCTCTGCTTTATTTGATGACCTCCCATAGTGTGGGAAGGCTCAGCCTGAAATTTTTCACATACATATCTAAGGCATTGAAGCTCTTGTGACATTTTTCATTGTACAGTATTTTATGCTCTCATTTGAACCCTTTGATACTTCTCTCTGGGATTCTATTTTGCCTTAAATGGTTCTGCAAGTTCCTTTTTGAAACAAAGGCTGCTAAACTCACTGTTGATGCCATGCTTGTTTTCTTTCGTCATAATGAAGTCCTAAGTAATTGATTCATAGTCCTTCTCTTTACATGAAAACTTCAGCATGACCCTCACTGGGAAAGAGCTGGCTTCATTCCAAAGTATCTGATCCATCTGTATAATTAAAATGCCATCTATTTTGAACTATTTAAAACAGAGATAAGCTGTGAGAAGAAAAGCAACCTGGGTAATGCAAAAAAAAAAAAAAAAAGCAACCAACAACCCAACATCAGCATCTTAATGTCTGAACTCTGTAAAGTTATCGTAGGAAAACATTTAAGTCGAGTCTCCTATTCAAGGTAATCACTCTCTAGATAACAATCTCACCTGTACTCAATAGAGCCAGAGCCTTTCTCATACCTGTATATCAGTATATGATTTCAAAATTCAAAAAGCATGAGGCATGAACTACACATTGTTAGACATTTACAATGAGCCTATGTGTGACAGTCCAACTCACCAAGTGAGTCAACATCTGGCAAAAGCCAGTTTGTTGTATAGGAAAATATACATCTCTCCCTTCCTCTTGCAAAGCAGGAAAGCAATAGGACACTAAATATCACAGGTGGTTTAAGAAACATCAAGTTTTTATAATCATCCCAGAAAGAAAAAAATAAAGGAAAGCCCTCAGTGGCAGTTTCCACCAACACAACCACCAAAGCATCCTTAATAGAAATTATGAAGGAGCAAAGCACAGTTGAAGTGATGCTGGTTACTGTATTTCTTATCAGTTAATGGGAAATAACAAAGATTTTTAAATAAAACAATGCTTTTGAATGGTACAAATATGTGCATGCAGCATAATACAGACTTTTGTATGCAAAAAGTATTTTTGTTTCTTTCAAACAAAGTGAGCGAGGCAGCTGCTCAGCTCTTCTCCTGATATAGAGAGGAGTTTCAGGATGCTTAGTAAGTGATAAGAGGCTCCCCTGCCCAAAACATCACATGTCTCCAGGATACAGGAAAACCATATCAACCCTCCCTCCATTACTCCAAAATGTTCTGTTCCTCATGTGACATTAGCTAGGCAGGCTTTCAACTGTCATTCAGACTTTGGACCAGCAAGGCAGGCCAAAAAAATGAGGAAGGCAAAAACTTTGTTGCAACAGAAACCAGTTTCTAGACTAATGAATGACTCTTCTCTCATTGCTCTGCAAGGAGAAGACGGAGCAGTCAGTTCCCCAACCTGACAGCAAACAAGAATGGCTTCCAGGAGCTGAACAGGAAAGCCAGAAAAGGGATGAGCCAAGAATCACAGGTTCAAAGGGCAAGGTCCCTTATGTTTCTTAGGGGAAATTACATGATTTACGCAAGGTCAGGAGGGAGCCAAGGTCTGAGCCATGATCCAAATTCAGATGCTTTTGGAAGCTTCATTTTTGACACAGTTTAGAGTGTTTCATCTTATCAGAAGAGAGTCTGTGAGTCTGCCTTGAAGTTCCCAAATTATTAAGTGCTCAACTAACCACATGTCCTGCAATTCCTCTTTTCTTTCTCCCTTCAGGACTTTCAGGGACAAGTATTTCCCAGGACCCTCAATCCAGGCTGGCAGTAAACAAAGCAGGAGTGGTACCAATCTCCTGCACCTCAGGAAAGCACAGAGTAACCAGCTGTTGGGGGCAGTCTGTAGCCCACATAATGGCCCTCAGCTTCCCCCAGCACCAGCCAAGCATCAGCACACCCTGGCTCTGCCACAAACCTCCCAGGGCAGCTCTCCATGCCAAGAGGGGAAGGTTGCAACAACAGACACCCACGGCTGCAGCAGCACGGGCGACACCTCAGCATCCTCTGCATCAGCACACAGAGTGCAGAGGAAGTTCTCCTGCCCTTCTGAAATGTAATCTCAGCATGTCCAAGCAAAGACTATGTGCTGTGGCTCTGCAGAGCAATGAGGATCCAGTCCTGGGGAGTAGAGAAGTCACCCATGCTCTCAGGGCTTGTTGCCTTTTTACAGCCCTGATGTATTGAACACTGGAAAGATTTCTTTTTTCCTTGGGACTTTTTTTTTTGTGTGGGAGGAGGAAAGAGTGCTTGTTCTTAGGAAAAAATCTGTAACAGATTTTTGATGTAAAAGACTCTCAAGCATTTAATAAAGTGGAAAGTTAGTCTTTTTTTGGGAAAAAACTCACAGCATTTATAGCCTTCACACATCTATGCCAAAGTTAAACCTCTTCAGAAATAAACTTGGTGTTCATCAGGCAAGGATTAGGAGATCACAGAGAAGAGTGGGGCAAAGATTCTTCTTTACATCTCTCGATTACTATGCAGCTAGTGCAGTTCAGTGTTTACTAACAGTATTTTTACAGGTCATGCCTGAGCACAGCAGAAGACAAGTATCATTCCCCAGCATGGGGCCAGGACACAGGAGAGGAGTGATCACAATTTCTTGTGACATTCTCTCCTTCTCAGCCTTCAGAATATAGTCTGCAAATGGAGATAACTTTACCCCTGTTCAGTCTGCATTCTGCCCCACGGTGTCAGTGGAAAAGCTCCCTGGAAGGTGCTCCTAACCATCACGAGGCAGGGGAAGGTACAGCTGATGCCTGAGAGCACCACATGGGGTATGAGGACATACCATGCCAGAAACCCAGAGACAAGACCCAAAATTCTTGTCTCAAAATGCTCCGCATGACACATAAACAGACTAAAAGCTACTTCAGCTCCCAGCTAGATCAAAAGCAAGAAAAACTTTCTGGCACAATAAAAGAGAAAGCAAGCAAGGCTTTATCATATGATTCCAATCACAGACAAGAGGCCTTTCAGCCCTCCAGAGATTAGCTTGAATGAGCATAGTAGGTTTGGGGCAGAATAACTCTCCATTTCTTAGGAAGTTAATCTGTCTAATTTTGGAGGGGGCTGGTGAGGGGGTTCTCCTCCTCAGGAGATAAGCTGCTTTTATAGACTTGGCAATTCTTACAGCTGCCAGGGGCATTAGCAAGGCTCATACACACAGCGTGATCCCCTCTGCTTTCAGTAAGAGCAAAGCTAGAGCTGCTGGCAGCCCATTTTACAGCCATCGGGTCACACCACTGACAAACAGGTTCCCAAGCATTACCAGATTGTTTGCATTAGTTTACAGGAGACTTTCATTTGTGGTTTTGTTGTTTTGTTTTTGGGTTTTTTTTTAAATAGGAGGCAAGGAATGTATCAGCATTTCCCTCAAGCATAACTACATTTCTGACATGTTAATTGCTGCTCAGAAAGGCTGCAATTAGCCAAGCCTAACTTCATTGCTCTCCATGTCTATCATCGAAATCATAATTTCAGACCAATTAAAGGAGCCCCTCACCCACCTGATGAATCAGGCCAGGCTCCTTTGACACAAAATCCCTTTTGTGGTGGACACAATTACTTGAGGGATGATGCTGGCCCTGTCACCAGTTGGAACAAGGCCCTTTCTTCAATAAAATTTTACTGACAGAGAAGGTCTGCTTCCTGCCCTGATAGAAAGAGTACAAAACTACTTCGAGAGCATCTTTGAATGCCATCCATCCCACCTGCTGACTGGCTATGCTTTATGAGCAAAACCCCCCAGTTCATAGTAGCTAATGCAAAAGGCTACTCGCATTCAAACCTCCCCAGATCATTTGTGTCTTGCCATGCTTCTCATAATCATCTTTCATGTACTAGTGACCTAATATTTTGGCCACATCCTCATGATAGAATCTCTGAACTGTGGAGGTTAGAGAAAGCAGCAACAGAGAGGTCTCTGAACAGATCCCACTACCTTCCCATGCCTACTCTGAACAAGAACACCACATAACATAACATAACAAAGCAGCACAGCATGCCCAGGTGCTGCTTCCCTGTTGTTTGTCACAGATTTATTTCCCCACATGCATGGCAGAGTGCTGCCAAGATGGTCATAGACAGAGGAGAGACCCTGTTAGCAATATCCATTCTAATCAAAGGATTAAATACACAGTCCAATCACAGCATCTACCCTTACTCGTTTTGGATACTCACTGTAATTAGGATATCAGCAAAATTTGTCCATGATGGCTCTTTAGCTGCATGAAGTACATAAAACACCCCTAAATACATTTGCCTCCTACAAACTCTCTGTGTCTCTTGATCCAGATTAAGATAATCCTCAAACTAGGTAGGGGGTTTCAGAAGCTGCTGTCAAAATACAAGGGATTCTTTTCAGCAACACATCACTTCATAAACGTGGTTGCTGTGTCTGCCATAGAGAAAATAAGTTTCCTGAACAATGCACCCCCCCCATAAATTCTGCTTGCAAATTAGAAACCACTCCAGGGAGGTGACTATCTGTGTGTTTTTACTTCATTACTGCAGTCAATATACAGAGCAACTGTGGAAGGGTAGTGAGGTAAAAAGTTCTACTACTTATTTTGTCTCTTTCAAAATTCATATAGTGTTTTACTCTGAATTGCCTGAACAACAGTAATAAAACAATAAACTTACATTCTGGACCTTTTCAGCCATTTCTTAAAACTATTAATGAGTATATTAGGAAAAATAAATATGCATGCAACATGTGACTGGGAAAAATCCATTTGAAACTTGTCTCCTAGTAGATCAGAGCATCAAAGCCTAAATTCTGTCCCCTTCTGCCATGGGAGTAATTGTAACACAGGTACAGCTGAAGGCGAAATTTACTCCTAAAACATGGTAAAGAGGAAACCATTTTCCCTTCTTATCGATTTGCTTCTCTTTAAGAAGCACTCACACCCAACCAGGCAAAAAATAGCTTCACACTGCAAATTCTCACAGGTTTCTCTCTAACACATTTCAACAGCTCAAAAGACAATGACAAAGAGCTCATCTTCGGTCTAGCCAATAGCTGATTGATAACAACCAAAATAATGATCTAGTTGATAGATAACAATCAAAAATGAAGCTTTTAAATAAAACAGAAACAAAGCCTTCCACAGCAACTGCAGCCTAAGTTTGAAAAGCATGAGTATGTGGCCATTTTGATATAGGGAAAAGTAAGAAGGATGCCAAGGTGAAGCCTTAATCAAGGTACACACCTTCCCTCTGGAAGAGGGGGCAGTCTGTCATGTGAGAAAAACTGCTGCTGCTAAAACAAGGGCCTGCTATGGTTAAGGCAAAGTAAAAATGACCCCCAGTAACTAACAGCATCACTCTGGAAACCCACGTTTGGCTGCTGGCCCACCTCTAGAGTCAGGAACAAGCACAGATACAGCAGAGCAACAGGAGGAGAAGACCTTCCCACCTGCTCTGGGTGGTACCAACAGCAGCAACCAAAACTCTCTCTTCACACCACCTTCCTCAGACAAGGGTGCCCAGATTCCCAGCCACCATGGGGGTGGTAAAACTCAGCAGGAAAAAACCAACAATTTCAAGAAGAAAGACATGGAAAGCCTTTAGCTAAGAAAGGACGAAAGAATTACAACATAACTATATTTACTGTGAATTCAAGAACTCTTTTTTTTCTTCCTCCTCCTCCAAAGGCTTACAGGCTGAAATGAGAAAACTTCCCATGGGCCAGTTAAAGGCAGCATGGTTCTGTACAAAATGCAGGTGTTAGCCTGGGGGTATTCCTGTCCCTGAGCCTCACAGCTGAACCACAGGGGATGCTGTGCTGAGGATGACTCCTCCAGTTCACTGGAGAAGCCTAAGCAGAAAATACCACTGTTCAATCATGCCCTTTCCTACATATGACACACCTGCTTCCTCCTGTGACTAATCCCCTTTTCTGTTGTGGAAACATCTGGTTATGAAGACAGCGTGGGCATGGAGAGGCGGCTAACAGCCTACGGCACTTGCTGACAGTCCATAAACATGGGTAATGGGAAGACTGTGAAGAACAAATAGGCTGTCCTGCAGTGACAGCAGGATTAAGTACAGCCTGCCAAACACAGGGTCTAACCCAAAGGCCAACAAAATGAACAGGAGCTTTTCTGTACAAAGATGCCAAAGGCAGCCTTAGCAAGGGCTCAGTTGCACATACCTGGGGCAGCAGTGCCACTTGCAAGTCCCACTGCCAGCAAGGATGGCCACAGGAACCCAGCACCTCCTTAACTCAAGCCATGTGGGCTCAGATTCTGGTGCTCTTAAATCTCACTCTACAGAGTCTCATTTGAAGTCTGGGCAAGTGAAGCAAATCAGAGGAGCAACCATCTGCCTGCAAGCTGCTGCTGTCACAGAGAGCCTGGACTGAAACAGCTTCGTGACAAATCACACCACTTCCTAGATTTCTGTGACAGACAGAGGGAAGAGGTATTTTGGAGGATATTTTATGGGTGGGATTTTAAGAACACCTGAAGCCTTTTCAAGGAGTTCCCTACAATCCCAGTTGACAGAGGTATTCATTCATTCTCATCCGAGCATGTTCCACATCAAAAATCTTAATTCAAATCCTATCTTAGTTGGGACCCAAGATACTGTCCTCATTGTTCATGAAAGCACATGTGAACATTTAACACACAATGCAACACAAAGACAGAGTGAAAAAAGATATACTCCAACTTGCTCTGCCTAATGAATAAAATGTTCTCTGACCAGACAGTCAGGATGATAACAAAAGCTCACTTAATATGCTAACAAAAAACATGAATTTTGCCTTTGGTTTTTTTTACTATTGTTAAAACGTGCTTAGGCCAGTCTTCAAATACTTTTTCTGATCTCCATTTACTGCCTGAAGGCATCTCTCCAATGAGAGTTCTTTCCTCCCCATCTCCAGTAATCGTCCATATTAAAAATACTGGGGGTCTAACTATAAAAGCTGAATATAAGATTAAGTTTGTACATCCAGAGTTACAAGAAACTTCTTACTTTTCTTAGTGACAGTAGGCTTGTTATGATGCAGGTGTTTCCACAAAGATTTCTCCTTACTGGCCCTGCTGTGCTGAAGCGTGCCCTGAACAAATAAACTCTTGATGAAATGTTTGCTACCTTTCTAGAGGGGGACAGGGATGGGAAGGGCAGTGATTTCTCCCAGTTGAGGTTCTAGAAGAAATGTCAACTGGAAGCCATCTCAGGAGGAGTCCTCCTGGCCAATCCCTGTGGAAAGGCTCCTTAATAGACAAGAGGGACACAGCCACCATGTTCCCAGGTGGAGGAGAGAGGACACCAGTGGAACAGCATGGCAGGGTGTGTATTTCTGCTGCTCCTTCCAAACCTGTCTGCAGGACTCCTAAGGAGGACCAGGTAGTGCTTTAACCCTCCTGGTTTTGCAATGCAACACCTACATTTCTCCAGCAGGGCTCACTCCTACCAGCAACATGGGTTGCACCTTGCTTGTAATCAGAGGCAGAGAGAGAACTAGGAGCAGCCTGGAATCAAGGCATGTACTAAATGTCTGATCAAGGATGCCCAGTGGCAGTGTAATAATGCAGAGACCTCTGTTCATTTTCTGCCTGTGTTTCTTTGCAGACTGAGCTGCTGACAGTTGAGGCTGCTGCACTTAGGTCCAAGACTCCAGCAGCTGTGCCTCCATGAGCTTTGCACTTGTCCAGGCTCCCACCAGGAGATCTTTCTACCACTGCAACCTTCAAACCTTCCTCTGAACACAGCTGTAGAAATCCAACTGTGAAAAAATGCAAAGTATACCAGCAAAACAATGAGTTTCACAACTTAAAATACTGCTTTCACAATTTCCTATGAATTTGGGGGTTTTTAAACGTGACTCCAGACACAACAAAACCACCGTGCTTTACCATTTCCCTCTTCCCATTCCCATTTGAATTTTTGGCAAAGCTACTCACTGAATCTAGTTTTAATTAGACTGTGAACTCTCCTAGACAAGGATTGATCCTTATGTACAGTGCCTTGCACAACAGGAGAACGCCAGTTCAGATCAAGGCTTCCAGATGTCAGCATAAACCAAACAAAACAGAATGTTCATAAATTTCAATGCTTGGAGTAGCTCTTAAGGCATAAAAGGCCAGTCATGCATGCACTTATTTCACCAGGAAAATTGCCTTTCCAGTTTCAAGCCTCACAAAAGCAAAGGTAGTCCCTGAGAATTGCTTGAAGACTAAGGAATGGCAAAGATACATATTCATAATTTTACAGCCACCAATTGACATTTTCTTAGCTAATTAATATGCCTGCTACCAGCATAACTGAAAGATACTAGAGCATATATCAAACCGTAATAAGCTTTTACAATCAAACTGTTTGGATATGTAGCTCCCAAGTTCATATTTAATACGGTATAATGTTTCCAAGAGGGAACAATATTTTCTACTCTAATTCTATTATGTAAAAATATGTTTTCGCTGCCAGTGAAGCATATGGGACAGTTTTTCTGTTGTTAATAAATGAAGTCATGCAGTACAGATTTTCACATTTAGTATTCTGAAACTAAGCCCTTTTTGGTAAAAAAAAACTTAGCCAAAAATAATCCTAAACAGAAGTGAAATTAAGTGCTTTCCCATAATCTTTTCTAAAGGGTGAACTTCTACACAGTGTTTTTAAATAGTCATTGAAATGCAACAATCATGGGTAACAAAGCTTCTCAGTGTGGATCTTTCACTGAAGCCAGTTGGTAACCACTCTGTAACAGGAGGGGGTTGCAGAAAGAGGCTCTCAGGAAGATGCATGGTTATGCTTCTCAAGCTACACAGAAAAAAGCAGTGCTCTCATTCACTTGGACCCAAATGCTTCATCAGCCCTCCTAAATGGTATTCACATGCACAGCTTTTCAAGTTGTCTGCATTCCACTCAAATTTTAATGAGCCTTTTCTGAGTACACAGGTTTAAGTATCAGCTTAAGCTTCTGAGGTGTTCAAACCTAGATCAGAAGCAAGTAAATTTCAAAGGGGAGCTGTCTATTTAAGCTATCATATGGGCAGAACTGGTAAACCTGCATTAACTGAAAAAAGAAATCAGACCTCTTTTGTTATTAGGAATAAATGTGCCTCACTTCAGGATATAAAAAAATCCCAACTCTTACTGTTTCATTAACCTTAAAAAGTGGTTTTGCCCTAAAGAACACCTTCAAAAATATGAAAGACAAATACACCTTTCTAGCCTTATAATATTTTTCATATCACATCTTCTAATACTGCAAATGCCATAATAATGATAAAATCATAAGAAAAACTTTCTGCATAACTTTTTTGTGATACCATCTCAAAAAAGTAAACTCTCACCAGTAAACTCTCTGAAAAGTTTACTTCAGCAGCAAATAAGCTCTGAAACAACTGCTACAACAGAAAGAGACAAGAGCTCAAATCCTTCTGCTACAACAGAAAGACACAAGAGCCAAATACCCAAAGTATGGAAATGAGCTAACTAGCAAATGCCATCCCTGTTCTTGGCCCTCCTGACTCAGCAGGCAAAGAAATGGCATTTAATTTTGCATGACACCACATGAGTCTGGCATGTTCAGCTTTAACCCACTTAATCTGGCATGGGAGGTGCAGATCAGTGACAGTGACGTAGAAAAGGCAGTATTGAAAGGAGTGACACAACACAAACGCCAACAAAAAGCAACTTTCTCTTTCAAAAGCTAAGCTGGAAGGTGTTTCAAATGAGAAATCACCTCCAACCACTTGCAGAATGGTAGTCTGCTCAAGTGAAAGAGAGGGAAGGGTCCATCTCTGATGCAGCTGTGGGAGGAAACAACTGGGCAGCAGGCATGAAGGACAGACATGGCGATGTCTCCATCATGATTAGTTGCACGTCATTCTCTTTCATGGGCACTCTGACTGCAGCCCAGAGGGTGAGTGCCACCAGATTCCTGCCTCGACCCTCTTGTCAGGTATCCTTGCAACCTTCTGGCTTCCCTGATGCATGAGCACATATTGAATAGGAGCCCAACCCAATTTACCCAACCTCACGCATTTCATCACTGTCCCTGGACAGGAAGGACCCCAGCTCTCTGACCCTGCTGCTCCTCTGCCACAGGCAACCTCCACTTCACCCTCTGCTGAGGATCCCCAGAAATCAGCTCAAGCAGACAACTATCCTTCAGGCGTTGCTATTCCTCTCCAGGACACAAAGCTCCCTTGCATAAAAAATCTACTCCATTCAGATTTGATTTCTCAGTGCTTCTCCCTTCCATGCCAGAGCTGCCTCCACTCCCTGTGCTCTGCAAGAAGCCAGAGCACGATGGCCATTTATTAAAAGAGAATGGCAGTGTCTTGTACTTCCTTTTGCAAGACCACACAGCCAATTTAACTCGTCATTAGGGGTGGCCAGCTGAGCTCTTTCACAAAAGAATCACAAAATGCAAAATCATTTTACCACTTGTCTCTTTATCCAGCAATCTCTTTGGTTTGACATCCAACCTTCCAGCTGCTGCTCTGAGAGTCTGAACTGAAAAAAAAATCAACCTTATTTCTCAGAGTTGTGAAGATGTCACAAGAAATTATCTGCCCAGTCCAGACT
This sequence comes from Zonotrichia leucophrys gambelii, assembly GCF_028769735.1. NCBI lineage: Eukaryota > Metazoa > Chordata > Aves > Passeriformes > Passerellidae > Zonotrichia > Zonotrichia leucophrys. The sequence goes on from NC_088171.1 coordinate 67,306,916, forward strand.
TGACAAAACAATGACAAAAGAGCTGACAGGCGTTTGAGTTAACAAAGCTGCACCGGACCCTCAACCAACCAATTCCATCAGCATCCTCCAGAGACATCTGAAATCTGCTGTTATAAAACTTGAAACCTTGTTGGGAAAAAGCAGCCCCGGATTTATTGGCCCACACAACAGAAGTGAACATGGCAGTAACAACCCTGGAGCCTTCCAACAACATTCACTTTTCCTGCACTCCAATGAAGAAAGGAACTACCAAAAAAAAATTAAAAGAAAAAGCAGCAGATGAAATATATCCGTGATTTTGCAAACAAGTTAAGAAACAAACATCTTTGTTCAAAGGCAAGTGCAGAAAGGATTCATCTTTGGACTTCTTCCCCCAGAATGATCCACAGAAATCTGCCTGCTGAAAGGGAATACAAATGGGAAAAATCCATCTCATGAGCCAAGGACTGGTTATGAACGCCTGGGGATTTTTGTCAGCTGGCCAAAATGGACCCTCTGGCTTGTTTTCATTCTTCCTTCTGCCCACTACCTGCAATCAAAACTTTTTGTTTCAGTAGAGGACAAATCTCTGCCGAAGGCACATGAGGGAACACTGTGGGGGGATGACAGGAGCAGGTGAGCAAGCGTGCACTCCTCTCCAGGATGACAGACAGGTACCTGCCTTGATGTTTTAAGCCAGGGAGCTCATTTAAGGACCTGCAGTTGGACAAAAGCTATTGAGATGTCACTCCCTCAAGGCAGAGGACAGCTCCAGCCACCATAGCAGGGTCCTGGCATGACTGACCCTTGTCTCAAGTGCTTTTCCATCTTTTCCCCAGACCATTTTAGGAGAAGCTGCAGGTACATTAGCCCATCTGCCCACAGCTGAGCCTGCAGAGCCCCATCCCTGGGCCCACTGCAACCTGCTGAAGTGACCCCCCAGCAGTAGCAGGTGCTGCTGGGGGTCTGCCCCCGGGCTCTGTGCTACAGCTCTTATGGAGGGACCCCTGCCAGGGCTGTGAGCAGTCAGCTTTCCTCAGGGAGTTGATAAATAAAGGAAAAACAGACGAAAGAAGGAAAAAGCAGCTGTTCGGAAACGAACTGTAAAAACATCTGTAGTGCACCACCGACTGCTTCTGGCTGTGGCCACAGAGTGCTTTAAAGGGCCATGAAGTTCCTTCCAGCAGAGAACTGGAACCTGAGCACCCTGACTAGAAGGACACAGGACCAAATGGCACCCCCAACAAATAAAACCAGAGCAAATCAGAGGCATGCCACCGCAATGAACCCACTGCTTTTGGGGCCAGGCAAAAGAAGGAAAGAGTAGTTAAAATTATGAACAAGAAAAAGTCCTTAGTAACACTGTAGTTCACCTCCCACAGCCCCTTACAGGTGCTGATCTTTATGGAGAGTGGCAACAAGGGGAGATTTAAAAAAGGCTTTGTGGCGTTTTAGTTTATTGCTGGAAGGCTGGCGGCGGCAGCACTGGAAGTGGTTAGTTCACACACAGATGAACTCCATCGCTGCCTGCACTTCACTAGCTGACAACACACCAAAGAAACTTTAAAATCAATCTATTTGGCTTCGGTGCATATCATTCCAGCACAATTTTATGCATTTGCTTCATACCCAGCAGGAGGGGGAGAAAAAAAATAACAAGGTTCAAGGGTCTAAGTAGCTCAATTTATTTTTCAGTAACTAAGTTACCAGAGACTTGTAGGGCGATTGTATTTACTTTCTAAAGGAGGCTCCAAGTTGGCAGAGAGGTCTTTGGAAGTACATATTTCTTCACGTTCTCTTGATCTCAGTGTGTGGAGATTCACTTAACAGCTGTTTTATGTGCAAATATTTTTTCAGGCATGTCCTCCCCAACCATAAACAGATTTTTAAAGGAAACCCTCTTAAAAGAAGTTAAGAGACAACAAATCTCTGAGCCTGTTCTCACTCAGACCTGGAGAAGAGATTTGAGCAAAGCCCAGAGGGTCTTCACACCACAGAATGTCAAGGGGATATGGAGGGGGGTTGAGCTTTTGTTTGGGATTTATTTTTTCTTTTTTCTCCTTTGTTTTTAATGTATCAATACTGACACAGAAAAAACCAAGGTTCTGCTTTCTGCCCTGCTATACTTCATTCCTTTTTCTACATATACATGCATTTACATGGATTGATACATGCAATATCTCTATTAGGTCTACCTATATTTAACCTTAAAATTACAAAATTAACAAGGTTTTCTGGCAATGCAGAAGCAAGAGACAGTCACCTTTTAAGAGTCACAATGAAATCATGTAAACATTTAGCTGCCACACAAGCGAGGCACATCAGTATATCTGTACACATGTGTGCCTACAAGCAGGAATGAAGAATTCTGGAAAAGACCGAGGCCAACCCACCCTACCATTTTCTGGGGCACAGATTTAATAAAGAACATTTGGGGTAACTGTTTATGAACACATCTAAGAGCCTACAAGAAACACTTGAAGGTTCTTACCTCATACTACAAAATCGTTTATATTAACTTCTTCAGGTTCATTAGAACAAAAAGGGATCTGTAGACAGGACTTCTAAGCAAATATATAATTTGTGATTCTAAGGATAAACTGTCATGAATTCCAGCAGGGAAAAAAAATATGCAAAACTGGTTTTAAGCACCAGAAAAGGGGAAAAAAAAAACCCAAAAAGCAAACAAAAATCTCAAAACGAACAGAAGAAGAGGAAAGACAAAATGTGTTTTGAAAGGAATAACATTCAGCACAAAAGAAGCACCTCTGAAGCCAGCTGGAAAGGCAGATTCTAACTCCGAGAGGGGAGTCCCACAACCTACGTCCCTTGGTGGCAGAGACAGTTTAGGGGTTTCTCTCTGCCTTTCTACTTTCAGGATGCCATTCTGGACATCACATCCTCAATGGCTCTTGTTGGCCCCTTGTTGCACTGAGTGAAGTGTGTGTAAATCCAATCTCCAGGTCAGATCTGCAAAACAATCTAGCTAAACAAAGCAGAAGGAAATGGGATGAAAACCAGTATTAATGCTGATGCTGTGGTTTACTGCTATGGTGAATCCAGTTTTAAAACTCCTACTACTGAATTTTTTAAAAAGTGATAAAAAACCAAGACACAGGAAAACTTTCCTCTGGTGGTTGAAGCCTGCTCCACCTCTTGCTACCTATTTGAACTTGTATTGGCAGACTCCTGGCCAAGTCATCTGTCAGTCTGTGCCTCCCACAGGCAACATAAGGCCAACATAAAAGCACCGAGGCAGCATTATATCCCACGTCATCTGTTCACAGCTGATCCAGATCACATCCATACTGCAGAGTGATCCAGTCTGAGACAGGGACCTGGGGCCAGACCACAGATCCACAGTGGAGTCATTGCCTCACATCAATGAGTAGGCAGGGCAGTTGACAAAGCCCTGATGAAATCTCCTTCCTGCATTTAGCAGCGCCATTACCTCTTCTGTCCCAAGCTGTCAGCCAGTAATTAGGATCTTGCAGGTTGTTTCCATTAGGAGATGAAATTGGAGCCAGGTATAGAGCTGGCAGAAAAACAGCATTTCCAGTTGTCAGGAAATTTTCACTTCTTTTGAGTATGGTTTTGGGCTAAATTTGATGTACTTTTCCTGCAGCTGGGGATCATGGTTGAGAGTCTCCTGTAATACTTGTGCTGGAACTGGGGACCCCAACACTCCCATCACCTCCTGCCATAGGGGGAGGCTGCCACATGCAACACATTTCTCCTGGACTCTAGATTCAGCAGCAGCTCAGCAGCCCAAGGTATTTCAAGCGAAACAATGTAGGGTCAGCTACTCTTATGTCCTCCTTAATCCTTGTAAGTATTTCCTCAAGGTAATACACCTGACCCACAGAGAAGTTATCCCTGTGCAAAGCCCTGCTGTCCTGAGTAGACCAGAGGGCTCTGCTGAGTTCTCCAAAGTGCCTTTCACATCCCCCAAACTGCAATCGAAACTTGTATCATCTATATTCTGAACTCACAGAAGTAATGGGCGGTCAAAACAAAACTCAGCGTCTGAGACAAAATATCAGAACCATCTCTGAGAAGTGGGTATGGAAGAGGTAAATGCTCCATCTTGGAAACCCATCAGCCCAGTGAGTAAAGAGGAATGATACATTTCAGATGGCTCACAGGTGAACCAGAGAATCACAGACTATGCTGAATTGGATAGGACTCATCAGGATCATTGAGTCCTACACCTGGCTCTGCACAGCATTGTCTGCAAGAACCACACCATGTGCCCAAAAGAACTGCCCAAATGCTTCTTGAACTCTATCAGGCTTGGTGCTGTGACCACTTCCTTGGGGAGCCTGTTCCAGTGCCCAATTACCCTCTGGGTGAAAATAACCAACTTAAACCTCTCCTGACACAGCTTCAGGCCATTCCCTTGGGTCCTGTCACTGGTCACCACAGGAAAGAGATCAGCATCTTCCCCTCTTCTTCTCCGCACAAGGAAGCTGTAACTGCAATGAGGTCTCCCCTCAGCCTCCTCTTCTCCAGGCGGCTGAACAGACCAAGTGACCTCAGTCACATTTCATAAGGCTTTCCCTCCAGACCCTTCACCATCCTTGTGTCCCTCCTTTGGATGGTCTCTAAAAGCTTAATGACATTTTTTATATCATGGCACCCAGAACTGCCCCCAGCACTGGAGGTGAGGCTGCCCCAGCCCAGAGCAGGGCAGGACAATCCCTCCCTTGCCTGCCTGGCCATGCTGTGCCTGATGCCCCCCAGGACAGGGCTGGCCCTCCTGGCTGCCAGGGCACTGCTGGCTCATGTTCAGCTTGCCACTGACCAGGAGCCCCAGGTCCCTTTCCATGGGGCAGCTTTCCAGCCTCTCATTCCACAGTCTGTCTGTACATCCAGGGTTGTGCTGCCTGAGATGCAGAATCTGTGACCTTCCCCTGCTGAATTTCATACAGTTGGGGATTGCCTGTCTCTAATTTGTCACAGTCTCTCGGCAGGCCCTCTCTGCCTTTGAGGGAGTCAACAACTCCTCTTAGTTTTGTATCATCTGTGAACTTGCTCAGCATCCTAGTCCTGGATCCAAGTCATTTATGAAGATTTTGAAGAGCACAGGGCTAAGGATGGGGCCCTGTGGAACTCCACTAGTGACAGTCACCTGTCTAATGTCACCCCCTTCACTGTAACCATTTGTGCCTGACCTGTGAGCCGTTTGCTCATCCATCACATGATGTGTTGCTTGCCCAGGAGGATTCTGTGAGAGACACTATCAAAATCTTTACTGAAATCCAGAGGGGTTACATCAGCTGGCTCCCCTTGATCAGCAGGGTGGGTTACCTTGTCATACAAGGAAATCAGGTTTGATAAGCAGGACTCTCCTCTCATAAAGCTGTGCCAGCTGTGACTGATTGACTGCATTGTCTTTCAGGTGTTTTTCCATACCTCCCAGAATAATCTTCTCCATAACTTTACTGGGCACTGAAGTGAGACTGACAGACCTGTAATTTCCAGCATCCCCTTTCTTGCCCTTTAAAATCAGGACATGACCTCTCAAATTCATCAAGAGACATTTTGAGATTCACAGCAGCCAGCTCTTCGAGGATTCTCAAGGGGATGAGGGCAATTCATATCACACTCACTTTTCCTGACAGTTGCTGTGAAAGTTATCTTTCCAAATTTCAACTTATGAGAGGGAAAAAAGCAACAAAGACTCTTGAACTAGTTTCTTTATTTATTTGAAGCAGTCATCCCACCCATCAAGCACTACTGTTCTCAAGGTTAAGAATCCTTCAAGGATTTAACCAGCCAAAAGATCTTTTTCTCTTTTCCAGTTGTCAATGAGAAGCTTGTGAACAACCCAGATCTGTTAGTCAGAATAATTCATTCCACTCTTTTTTACAACTAATTTCCAAGGCCTGTCAGCTGCAAACAGGACATTCACTGCCATCCCATTGACTTGTTCCATGAACACTAAATCTGCAGCTCCTTTTCATTCACATATACAACCCTACTAAAATCTTATGCCAGCAACAGATTTCTAATTTGTCCACTCACTTGACTGCAAAAAAGCCTCAAAACAACAAAATTCTTGCAAGATCCAGAAAGCACACAGAAACACAGCATTGTCTCCCAGAACATAATGCACAGCACATAGACCAGGATCAGTGAAAGCAGCCCCACTGCAGGACTGCTACTTGGCAGTGGATCATCTTCCCTGTCCATTCTGAATCTGTAGGTCAGTGATGTCCATGGGTATCACTACAATTTATGCTGGTGCTCACTTTTTGGGTCATTTGAGGGCTTTCTAAGTCAGTCACAAGATCTTCCCACCAGAACTTGGCCTAAAAGAACCCTGAGCTAGGACTGGATACTTTAATTCAAAACAAAACAAAACCTCGAAACATCTGTTTGCACATTTTTGTTTTTCCAATTGTAGGTATGTCCAAACCAAACAATCTTGCCTCAAAAGCCCTGTTTGTGCTCTCATAACTCTAAGTCCATATTGATAACAGGTTTACTTTTTTCCTAGGTCTGTAGTTCACCCCTTGGGTATCTGCTCAAGGACCCCTAATGAACAGGTCTAGGACTGAAATAGCTGTTACTGGCACCTAGTTTTTCTCATCTGTGTAACACAGCTTGCCTGGTGCACAATCTGTCCAACAGACCAACAGGAAGGGGTTTCCTGCAGCCACAGTACAGCTGATGCCCTTGTACCATCAATATTGCACTTCATTCCATTCCCATATTGAAAATTTTATCATGAGTCTTATATCATACATCTTTATTTGATGTTATATATTCAAAACCCTTGAGTCAGCCACTAAACTAATCACAACTCCTTCTGGTATTAAATGACACATGTCAAGGTATCTTTCCAGACTTCTACAGGAGAATTCAGAACTAAAGAGTGAAAAGCAAAGAACAAAGATAATAACCAGCTTCCTCTTTTCAGCTGAGACAACAACATGAGGAGCTTGATCTTAGTTGCTCATTTCTGCTCTAGACATACACAAAAAAGAAAGGCTGGAAATCCACTCCCTAGAGTTTTCATGTGGGAAAAGGCTGATGGGGGCAAAAATCACAGAAGTGGTTGTGGGTCCCTGGTGGACTGCCCACAAGCTCATGCCCTGGAGGCAGGTGCTGTAAGGCAATAGGTGATCAAAGCTTCTCAGAAAAGAAAACCAGCAACACGCAAGCAAAAGGGACAATTTCCAATAAAGTCTCTTGATACTGCTCCATGACAAGCTCAAAAACTGAAGGATCTTTCTTCTTTCAATCTGCTCAACCAAAATAACAACAAAGGCTGATGGAGGAGTGAGGCTGATCCTACAGTCTGTGATGTGGTACTCAGCAAGTCAAACTTATTTATTTACAGCCCTAACCGGACAGAGTCTGATTGATGAGATCACAGAAAGAGCTGTAATAGACCAGACCAGGAACTCAGGCAGCCCAGAGCCTTGTTTCCAAAGGTGGCCCGTAAGAAATGCTCAGGGACACAGGCAAGACAACACAGGCAAGACATCACACTCTTCCAGCCATCAGAAAGCTTAGCTCTACAAAGGGAGTCTTGGAGGGGAAAGGGGGTGAGGAGGGGAAGGAGAAGAAATCACACTCACAGGACAAACTGAACTGGAACTGATCATAAGACACACACAGACTATCAGCCAACGAAAAATTGGTAAAACAATGAAGGTATAAGAATGAAATTAATGACAAAAACACATGTTCTGAGATAAAAATCAGAGAAAAACAGTAAAGGAATTTCTGAAGAGCTGCACAAGAAAAAGTAATGAAAAGGCAAGGTCAACCCTAAAATACTTATGCGTGACTGTATGAAAATAACTGATTTTTCAATTATTCCAAAAGGGAAGCAAAAAATTTGCTCCAAAGTGCTACAATCTGGTCTTTTTATTTGCACTCTACAAGCTAACCTTCAGAAGATGATACTTTTCACCCCTGGTGTTTTTCACAATGCATGACATGCGTGTTTTCTGCATAATTCATCTGGACTAACAGTTTAATCTATGTGCACTCTCTATCTTTCAGCTGATTCTTTCATTCTAATCCTACTCTGTCCAAAAAAGAAGAAAAACTGTTATGCAGAGATCCACTGATGAAAACAGATTCAAGAGACCAACAAGGTAGCTCCAGTTGGTAAACTGAGCTCACAGCAAGAAAAACCCTCCAAAATTAAGTAAATGAAAAATCAAGTTAATGAAAAATGATGTTTTCCATATTTAAAACATTTCCTTCAAGAAAAAAGGCTGGGGGCTCTTGAAAAATATGAAAGAAACTTTTGCAAATAAGCATCATATATGCCAGTAAAAGGATGGAAAAAAGAATCTTAATGGAAAAGGCACTTCTTTTTCTTCCCATTTTCATTTCTATTTCAATAGAAAGAAGAATGTCCTTAAAAAGTCCAAACCATAACACTTTAGCTCTTTTGTTAAAAAAGCTAAAATGTTATTTTTTTAAAAAAGACTGACCAACAATAATGCTGAAACCCAGCAATTCAACTCATGACAAGTCGTACTTACATAATACCAAAATTGTTATTTACTAGAACTAATCAAAAATACACGAGAAGAGTTACTTTCAAGCCAAATTGCATCTGCTCACTGTTGGCACCTGTGAGCTCAGACTCCAAAGTCACTGCAAGCTGGGGGCCCCCAGCACTTCCAGAAGAAGAGGCATGGAAAGGTAGTGCCCAGCCCTCCCCCTCAATCACATATGCTGCAACAAGGTTTGGAATAATTTTATATCTGTGGCAGGGATGCTCAGGCTGGTCCCAGGAAGTGAAGGGGATCATGCTGGCACCCAGTTCATCCCCAAGGAGGACTGGCCACAGGCAGGACAAAAGACAGCTTGGAGTAGGAACTCTGGCACTCAGTGCTTGCAAACGTGGCTGAGATTAGCTTAGAACACCACTGAAAGTCAACAGTAGCAAAATTACTCCAACTTCCTTTGCAAACTTGTCCACTCCCTCGAAATATCACTTGTAGGGTAATTCAGCATCTCAAACTCTTAAGAACACTCTTTCAATTTGTTTAATGCTGTTTTCACAAACAGCACTGCATTTCTGCAGCACTGTGCCAGCTACAACCAGAAGCTCAGCAGCAGCCTTACACCCCAACTTGCTCACATAGTGCATCAGTAATCCACCTCACTCACTCCTCCACCCAGGAATCTGCGCAGAAACATTCCTGCCTGACTCATCTGTTTCACCAGTCCCACATTTCCCTCCCCTCCAACACTGACCAATGCAGAGTCCTGGCCCCAGCCTCTGGCCACTTTTTCCACTTCAGCCTAACTTAGTACTCATCTGTTCTCACCACCACCAGCCAAGAACACGATTTGCCATCTGAATTCTTCACTGCCACGTATTTCAGAGGAGTCCACAAGTGTCCAAACTCACTCTGGCATCAGCCACCTCTCACCCATGAGGGCTCACAGATCATCAGTGCAAACCACAGCATCTACGAAGCCAACCCAAAAGTCACATTGTGAACATTGGCTGGACTGTGGTGGAGATTGCTGCTTTCTTCAAAGCTAAGAACAGGAAGATCCAGAAATTAATCCCTAAGACTGAGACCTCAGCATGTGTGTAATCAGCAAAAAGGAGGCTTAAATGGTAAAACCCAAGACAGCAAGGGTGCAACGTGGCACACAGCCTCCCACATTCATCCACAAAAATGCAAGCACCTCAGAATTACTTGATCAAATTATGAGCCCTTGCATAGCTGAACAGATAATGTTCTTCCACTGAGGCATGGGCTGTCTTCAAGTGCTGCAGAAAGCCCCCAGCAAACAAACTCAGAGCTAAGACCAATATCCACATTACTGTAAGAAACGGGAATGCATTTGCATTTCCAGACTTCTCAGGAAACTTTTGTCCATGTTCAACCCTCTTGGTCCCTGTGATTTCACAGTATGGACATCAAAATGGCCAGAAAGCCCATTTAGCAGACACAGGAAAATGTTCTCCTCTCACCTCCAGGGAGTCCACAAGCTCCCCTGTAGAATATACCATGAAATGCAAAGCCATGCCTCCAAGCCTCTGAAAGCCACAGCAAACAATGTGGGCAGCAAATGACAGGTTACCTTTACCTCAGTGACTGCTTTTTGTCACAAACCCTATACAAACTCTTGCTATCCTCCAAAAAAAAATATCTTTAAGGGGAAAGATTCCTTTCTGTCCATCTAGGCTTGGCACTGAAATAGAAATTTGCTTGGTTTCCTCCTGTTCAGTTAACTGACTCAATCCCCTACATGCTGTTCTCCAAAAGTGATTCTGAATATTCTGCTGAGACCAACCATCAATACAAGTCCATCACTCAACATATGAAATGATCACTCTGCTCTCCACCAAGTAGAGAGTTCAAAACATCCATTTATAAGCAGATATCCAAGTTAAAAACCCAGGCACCACTGATGTCTCATTTTCCATTTCAGCTGCACCAGCCTAAAAATGATTTCCATGTACACATGCCTCCCAGGGACATGGAAGCAAGATTAGGTACAGAAGACTACTCTGCCTGTACAGAACTAAACTTTGTACAATCCTTAGTTTTCCTTAAAGATTAAAAAACCACATAAATCTCTAAATGTGATATGAAATACTGTAAAATGCATATTCCTGCATATTGATACATAGCACACTGTATTTCAATTAATTTATTTAATGTGGGTATACACATACTTTTCTGTTCATCTCTGAGCATTTTGCTACTCTGTCCTCCACCCCTTTTGTTATTCCTGTCATCCTGTTATGTCCTCTTAGCAGTCAAGGGCAGAGCTGCCTTCTCTGTTATGTATTGGTACAACGCCCAACACAGACTTCTCATTACGAACTCCAAGCCCTGCTGTAAAAGAAATAGCAATTAAACCCATGAAAAAATAGATAAATTTCTGAAGAGAATGAACAACTTACATAATGACACAAATTCACAAAAATGCTGGTTTCGTGTCAGTCAGTGCTGCAGACACCAACTCCCTTGAGAACCTCCATATTTTATAGGGCTTTTTATGGCACGCTGGGACAGAAGTGAGGAGACAACAGCCCAAAGCCAGCTCTTAATTAAATGCAGATTTACCTATGCAGCGCGGACCGATTATTAGCAAGTTGCATTAGGAAACAGCTGGGGAACCAGAATGACTCTTGGTGGTCATGGAACCTCAGGTCACCTGAATTTAAAATAAAACTCTTCAAGAAAAAACTCTTCAGTTAGCCATCATTTTTTATTACCGGTATGTGGGACACTCCCTGCTAAAAATTCCTGCTTCTCTGGGTGGAGACTGATCACTTCTGAGCCATTTCTTCACTGAGTCTGAACCACCCACATCTACCAGGAACATTTATTGTGATGAATAGACCTATTAATACCAGCTTCACCCCACCCTATACTGCTTCAGAGTATGGAAACTCAATGGATGTATCTGGTTTTGGTTAATATGCCATGACTCTCAAGTTTTACAATGGGAAGAAGCAGAGGAAATACATTATGTATTTTATTGTAGAATTCTGGCACATTCTCCATCAAATGGAAAATTCAACCTATCAGGAATGCAATTTTCAGTCTTTGTTTACCAAATCTTACATCCTTCTTCACCCTTTTCCACAACAAATATTTACTCCTTTGTTCTTTGCCTCTTTACCAGGAAGAGCCAAGAGCAAGCTTTACGTCCTCCCAAGCTCAAGTTGAAGCCACATCCAAAAGGACAAGAAAGGGACAGCTACATGTGAGGCTTAGTGTGGGAAAAATCTTTCAGGAACAGTTTTGAATGTGGCATGGACTTGCTTCCACCCCCATTTTTTAAATCCTTCCCACATCTAACATCCCTAGACATCAGAAATTAAATGCTGATGTAAAACTCAAGGGTACTGAAACCTGATGAAAACTCTATGCAAGTTTTTGCACTCAGAAGAACCAAACACAAAAAGGCAACAGCTTGGATTGCTGTGAGCTACCCCACAACTACAGATCACAAATTTGGAGCAAAGAATATAATAATAAGTGAGACAGGGCAACCATCATAACAACAGAGTCAACTCAAAAGGACAGCAGAAGTGAGGAAGAAACTGAACTGCTTTAGTTATGAGCTAAAGGGCAGGCATACCAAGCCTAAGATGAGGGAAAGAAAATGCAACAGGCTTTCAAACCATATACACTTTAAACATAAAGTCTGACTCCTCAGGAAAACCAAAGGGTGAATTTCCTCATTCATAGGACAGCTGAGGCTGCTACAAGGCAGGAATCCAACACTACTTCCAGCACTTCACCAAAATGGCTTCTGGAGAGGGATGCCTCAGGTTCAGGACCTGAGGTGAGCTCTGCATGCAAATCAAAGTCACTTGTCTGCTTCCAAGGTACTAGAATAAAACTCTTCCTTTTCTGTGTTTCCTGGCACTGCAGGAGATGCTTGAAGGGCAGCTCCTTGGGGAACAAGGACTCCTTGACAACCTCTTCCAGAACAACTTCATTTTCACAATTACTAGTGTGACCAGCTCACACCTGTCCCTCCCAGCAAGGCAACTTCTTAACTACTTTGGCAACTCTTGCTCCTCCAGGTGGGAAGCTCCAAACACGTAATGCAGGGAAGGGCAGGAGGAGCCGCCAGTGCTTCATCTGCACTTCAGAGTCAACCAGGACCCTGGGTCAGGGCAGGAGCAGCATTGCAATGACTTCACTTTCCAGCACATCTGATAGTGCCATTAGCACAACTGGCTCCCAGCCACCTGAGTGGGAAAAAAGAACAACTGGACGCTTGTGAGGAATGATCAAATAAAAATTTAACGTCTGAATAAACAGACCAGAACACCTGGCAGAATGAGTGAGGTCCAGCCACAAGCACTGGCGGCTCCAGCAAGAGCTCCAGTGATGCTCAGCACTGTTGTGGTGGGGAGAAGCCCTGAGCTTGCTCCACTGGAGACCCTGTAAACAGTTTTGGGCCACTTCTTGGAAGAGCTCTTCAATTTATTTTAGATTTCCAGCACTTGCCAGAGGGAGCTATTGGGAGGCTCATAAAAATTGAGTTTCCTCTCACAGTGTCAACTGATGAAGTAGTCTTTGCTTCCTGGCCGCAGTCATTGTAGAGCACTACCGCCTGCTGTTACAGAAAGCTGCTGTGTGACAGTAAGCAAGCTGACACCTAATTGTTACATTTGACCAAGGGTTTTAATTAAGGGCAGAGTGTCTTTAAAATAAACTCTTAGGAGGCTTTGGCCCACATTCAGGAAAGCACTTAAGTATAAGCCTTAGACTGTCTCTATTCAGGAAAGCATGTGCTTAAGTGCTTTCCTGAATGCAGATATATTCCTGCCCTGGGGCCTTAAAAGTGCACTAAATAATAACATTTATTGCAATTTGACTTCACTGTTTTCTTGAAATATTTATTTAGCTGTTTCTTTATTAAGAGCAGAGTCACTTGAATTTTGTATCTATTTAACAATCCTTACTGCTTGCTGATTGCATTCCAAGACACAATCTGTAAATGCTGTTCAGTTAAACTCTAGGGCTTTTTCCCCCACTAGCATAAAGCTGTGTCATTTTCTTGACACACCAGTTACTCTAACACAGGGTACCTACTAGCCACATACCACTCAAAATAGTTTTGCATAGAGTTGGAGAACTTTGATGCTGTTCTCCACCAAATACCCAAGAAAGATATAAAGTCAAGCTTTATCTAAACCAACACTCATGCCTGGGGCATTCACTGAACACTATTATATACTATTGCTCCTACAAATAGTAATGCCTGTATTGTTTCACCAACATAGATGTCACAAGCCAGAATAAAAAGCCAAATTCCAACTAGCAGATCCTTCCCCCCACAGACAATACACAGTACCTTTGTTTCACATCTCTCACAAGCCACATCCAACACCTTTGCACTGCAAACTTTAGATTTTCTTTTAGATAGAAAGCTGAGAGGAGGGGAAGAGCATGTGAGCACAGCATGCACACATCCACATGAAAAACCGGGAGAAGAGGTGGGCTGTGCTTTGTCCTACTTAAACACTGATCCTGCAGTTTCTGAAACGGGAACTTGAAACTTGGGAAATGAGGACAGAGGTGTCAAATTTGTCAGTACTGCTAGAGCCCAATGAAGTGGGAGGAGATCATTCTTTTTCCTGTGCTCATCTGGCCCATAGGTACACTGTATCAGTCCCACATTTCCTGACTTACATCAACAATCTGAGCCTTTTCCTGTGGTCCCGTGAAGAAGTATCAGGTATTGATTGACCCAAGCTAAAGAGCCTCAGTGTCTCTACTTTGGGTCAATCAATACCTGATGCTTCTTCACAGGACCACAGGAAAAGGGCCAAGAGCCTGCTCAGACCCCATTACTGCCTTACTGACAATCTCTCACATGCTCAGGCTAGCACCAGTGATGAAATTTTCCTCAAATCAAAGCAGCATGAGGAGTTTGCATGTTAGGTATTTTCCCTCTGTAACACTGAGAACATTCACATCCACCTGGGAACACCACCTAACAGCTGCTGCACTGCTGTGAGGAGACCCAGGACACCAGTGACGCTGCTGATCTCTCCTGCTCCCAGCACATCTTCCCCACAGCTGCAGGCACTGCTTTTCACTTTTTCACTCCTACTTTTTTTTTTTTCCAGGGCAGCTGGCAGGAGTTCTGTGACCTCCTGGACATAGAGGAAAACTGGAATGGATTTCTGTGGAGCTTGCTGGACAGAATGCCTACAACATCTTCGTTTTCAATAGCTCTGAGGGTCGTTGCTAGTCCTAACATGAATTTACCATTCTAGTTAAGACTTGGGCTTTTTGTGTACACCACCACTGCTAATGAAAGTACCAACTGCTGTACTCTAGCTTACTACCTCTGCACTCCAAGCACATAAAGAAATGCCAGAGTGATGTAAAAACAGGACATTGAATGATTTAACATAATTTGCACAATGCACAAAAAAAAAAGTTTTCAAAGGCTGGGAAAAAAACCTGCAGCATTAATTGTCCTCTGGCTACGCAAAGAAGCAGATGCAAATATAGGTGTCCCAACTGTGACCAGCAGGTACTTAATTAAGGGAACATCACATGAAGACACATGCTTAATTTATTCAGGTGGCAAGGTTAACAAAATAAGCTCAGAGAATGAATGCAACACAAGCAGAATGACTTAAAAACTAAGAAAAAGCCAGTCAAGATGAACCACACATCTCAGTCAAATAAAGGAACAGTCTACTTGCTTTAAACTCCATCATAATTGGTTTCCCCTACCTTCCAAAAGCATATTTAAAAAGGAAAATAGTATTTACAGCTCAAGTTAAACCACTACCACTTTAATCAGCTGTTGTTTCAATTTTTCCTTAAGGCTTGTGTTTAAAGGCAACCCAAAGCATCTCAGCAGCCTTTTCACAAAACACTGCATTTAACGAGAAAGAGCAAAAGTCATTATGATGAAGTTTTGTAGGAGAAGACACTGCAAGAAAAGAAAGAGCATCATTTTCCTCTGACTTCTCTTCTGGGCACCACCAAACACAGACATCTGAGCCCTCACTCCAGCAGCTGCTTGAGGATGCACAGGGGATCTCTTGGACAAAAAGGCATTCAGGACAGATCTCCTGCCCCGTAAGCCTTGTCTGTGTCACACAGCACTGCTCTCGCCACAGTGAGGCACCATTACTACTGTTTACATAAGTCTGAATCATGCAAACTAGGAAAGATAGAATAAGAGGTAAAATAATCAAAAGCTGCATCAGCAAGAGCCGTGGTTTCAGTCAGTGGAAAGCCTTATTTTTAGAAAACCAGAATCTCTTAGTCACCATCCTTCAAATTCACTTGCCTGCACAGGCAAGAGCCATGACCCTCTCTCTGGTCCAGTCCATTCCTCCTTCTCCAGAGTTTCTCCTCTCATTCATGCCCATGAAATCAGGCATGCATGGCCAGCCCACATGATCTGCTGGATATGACCCACCTATATCCAGCTGCTGCACTTACTACAGCTCTGGTGGAGTCTCCCATATTTTGCTTGTGATTGTATCCAACATCCCAAGGGCTGGATTTTTTCAGGGGTCTTCCCCAGTTGTGCTTCACATCAGCCTCAGATAACCCAAGCAGCTTTCACAGTTCAGCTGCCCCAGAAAACACTCCAACATTTTTTTTCTCCTCGAGTACAGCTTGGGTTTGTTCATCAAGAAAGGCATAAGTAGCAATGTGTGCCCTTCATGCCACACACAGTGGCAGGCAAATACCCTGCAACCCAGCCAGAAATTATCTGAATTGCTGGATAATTGACTTAAAAGCTTGAATTCAAATCTAGGATGGCAGATGACATGCAATTTTGCTGAGGGTTCCCCTCTTATTCTCTCTTGCTTCTTTGCATCCCAGTTAGCCTGAACACACCCACATGCCCATGGAATTCCTACTGCAGCAGAGGGCAAGGCAAAACCAGTGGAGACCTCTGCTTCAGCAGCTCTGACACGGAGCTTGTGGCAGGGAGCAGTAAGACAGCAACAAGGTGGATCCCACCAGAACACCGTGGCAGAGCACGGGCCAGGTATCTTTCAGCACCAAGCCCTTGTCTGCATGACTTCCTGATGTGATTTTCCCACCTTATCTTTGGGATTCAGAACCGATATCGAGTAGCTTCCCACAGGCAAGAAGGCAGTGAGGCAAGAAAATCCATGACATGAGACAAACCATGAAACCCACAAGGGACAGCAAGCATCTCCTTCCAGACCACTACGACCTGGGCTTACTACACAATCCCTAACCTCAGCTGAAGTTTTGTCTGTATATGCTGAGGGCAACTTTTGCTGTCCTTACTCCTCAAATAGGAGCAGTGAAATATCTTCTCTGGGTAACTGCTGTCTCTGACTCTGGCAAAAAGCTGCACTTCCAGCAGGAGAAACACATTAGAAAACCACTGTCTGATATCAAAGCCTCCACAGTCTCTTAATAGTCCTTCATATTTTTTATAGCTTCATACAGTTTTAGAAAATTTTAATTTTAAATTAATTACTTTATTCAATTATAATATTTCTCTCTTGATTGCTGAGAGGATCTGTAGTACAAATCCAGGTTTTCTTCCATCTCAAATTGGTACAGTGCAAAGCCAAAAATGTATATGTTGCTAGCTGGAAAATAAAGTGCCCTTGATTCCTAACTTTATTTTGGACAGTTCACGCCAAGTTACTAAAAGCCAAATTCAGTAGTGAGAAAATATATATAGCTTCAACTGTTTTGTGTGGGTTTAAAGTACTATTTGCTTTATGAGTAAGAGATTCAATAATGCATATATTTACATAAAAATAGTTTTGACATTTAAGTTTACTTCTTGCCAAGCTGGTGCAAAAATGGAAATGTAAAAAGCATAAGCACAGAAATAAGCCCCTATGCTGTAAGTCTGCTATTTACAGGTAATTTTTTTTCCTTGGCAATAATACCTGAACGGTATGTTTTATAGCACTAGACCTAGCCACTCTGAGTCAATTTAGTGTTTATGGAACGTGCCAGACTGACAGTTTGAGATTTAAATGCTCCATGCCAGCCTGCAGTTGAGCTGGGGTAGGGGCTAGGAGAGTTTCCAGAACCCAGGCCACTGATGGACCCCAGTGGTGTTCTGCAGACATGACAAAATCCACGATGGCACGAGTCCAGCACACAGCAACGCGAACACCCAATTATTCCTCAAGCCCCAGGAGGCTTCTGAAGAGGGTGGCACCAACCTGTGCTGTGCAGGAGCATGGAATGACACACCAACCACAAGTCAAAGCCCCAAAATGGCTATAAAATGCCCAAAACTTTAAAACTGTTGTTCAAAACTGCCCTACTCTGCTAGCTCTGGGGATGACCATGCAGCAGTCCCTAGATAATGGATTTGATGGACAGAAGAGGTTGGAAACTTCTCTACTACAGTAACCAAGAGTCCTTTTTTTTTTCCCCCAGAGCAATTAGTCAGCTCAGGGATGTCAAAACATATAACTGGGCCATGAGACAAATTACAGTGTAAGTGCTGCTACTTTGCCAATGACCTAGCAGGCTTGACCCTGAGATTTCTAATGTTTGAAGTCTCATGTTCCTTGTTCAGTATTGCAGTACTTCTAAAGACATTTTAATTAAGATGAAGTGACAGGCAAAGCTACCTGCATGGATCCTTCACATATATAAACAAATAACAACAAAGCCCAGATGACCAAAGGGGTGATATATTTATATAAAAGAGAGAAATATAAAATAAATACATACAAATTCATCAAGCCTCTGGTGGCTAATTCACTCTTTTGCAAAAGTTCGTGACAACTGGCTCATCTATACTTAATACTCTGCAGCAGCTGAATGGTCTGACAATCAACAGTAATCTTTCCATTCTAAGCATCATAAACAGATGAACAGAAACAATTATTCAGAGCTGAGGATAGTCTTGATCCTTACTACAGCCTCATGTGTTACATATTTTTTTCTGCTGTGATCTCACTAGCAATGCATCACTGTTTTTAACCACTCTGAGCACTGATTCTACGTTCAGCAGCTGTGTTTGTTTACAGGGCTAGAAATTAGCACAGGACAAATGGACTTCATCCAACTGAAATTTTATTTTGGCATTTTCCACTACACTTCACAATATATTGGTCCTCATAGACCAATTATGTATTTGCCACTGACGCTGGCCAAAGAGAGTGCATAAGCAAAGATGGTGCTCACTAATACTACACATGGATGCTTTTATTGCTCCAAATGTGGGCTCCCTAATTACTAAGCACAGCCCAGTCACTTGTAGCCAGGAAAGTCCACTACTGTATTGTCCATACTTTTTTTTCCACTAAGAACATAAAGAATTTCATCATAATCCATCCTGCACTTTGCTAGCTCAGAGCAATGAAAAGAAAAAATATTTTATATTTAAAGGGACCTGCCTGTGCCCTTCGCACTTATAATCGAGTTCCCAAAGCCAACTCCAAAAGACTGTAAACCAGATTCAGATAAGTCAGCCCTAACATCATTTTCCATTTGAACATTCATGTGCTTTTTCATGAACATGTATTTCAAACCGAACAAAAGAGCAGCCCTTTGCCCCTATGCCCTTTTCATCTCCTTGACCATTACCTTAGCACAGAGTTGGGGGGTACTTCAGTTTTCCCCATCCTGCTCTAGAATAAACTGTTCAAGAGGAGCTACTGAAATCACTGAACATTGTGGCAAACACACCTGCCAAGTTCTCACAGACTTGAAGTGTAATTTTAAATGTTCACCCTAGTTATTCAGAATACATTTGTAAGCAATTTCGATTTATGTTAGAACTCACAGAAGAGACAAACATAAAGTGCTGATAAAAATACTCTGGATCTAGCTTTAAAAAATGTATTTTAGAGAAACTACCAAACAGTCCCGCAGGCACCAAATAATTTCTTCAGGCAAATATCCACAGCTAATCTTTCAATTAAATCAATAAGTCCTGATCAAGCATCTCTCTGGAGAGAATAAAGTTAAAAGCACTACGCAAGCTCTTGAAATGTTTTTTTGGGGACTGAAAATGCCAGGAATATTTGCATGGCATTTTATTTCTGAGGAACTGCCTCTCACTATTTTTAACTTTGTTTCATGCAACAAACTCTGATAATTTAAAATAATAGCAATGATGATGTTCTGACATCACAAGATGCATGAAGAACCCTGTCAAAGTAACATATTGCACTCTGCCATGTAATTATGTTATGTTGGAGCAGAGTGTTGGAAAACTTAGTATAATCATTAACTGAGTGCTGAATGTTTTGATTGTCAGACAGGTTGTATATGATGCAAATATATGACTCAGAAATGATTTCACATAAACATTTTGGTAACAGTATTCTGACTCATAACCTCCAACATAGAAAATAACAAGCTGCACAAAACATCTGTGCGCTCTGAGCAACCCCGGCTTGCAGCAACCTTCGCGAGTCTGCCGGCACAGAGAGACCAGAGGTCCCACTCCTGAGGACCTGGAGCTCAGAGATGGTGACACCTACCTTCCCAAAAAGAGCCAAACAAGGAGTGAGAAGTGCTGCCATTCCCACCGGGGATCCCTGGCAGAGAGCTATGATAGTTTATGCCATCTGAGAGCCTGCCCAGTGGGCACTGCTTGGCTTCAGTGCACAATTAACAGGGCTGAGATGGGAGGGAAGGTTTGTTGTTATTCCACCACGGAGCTTCACCATGTCAAGTACAACACAATGCACAGTTGTTCTTCTATTTATTTTTTCATTCATTAAGAGATGGACAGCTTCTTTCACAGCCCCCTTCTGAAGACAAATGTGCAGTCTTGAGTGACAAGAAGGATTTACCGTCTGTTATTTCAGAGGAGGTTTGCTATGTTTATTCTGGAGAGTGCCATGAATTAATGAACTATCTCTTCAAGCCTCAGTGCATCGGAACTGCCAGCTCTCTGGCTGCCAGAAGCAACAGACTGTTTTGGGACCCCATAAAACTGCTTTTACTGAGGCTAGAGATAGCAACAGTATCAGGCAGACCCAATCCCAATAGCTTCTGAAATATAAAGGAGTCATTATACCAACTTCAGCTGTTACTCTGCATTTTTATGGGGAGTTTCTCAACAAAACTGACAGTTAACTTGGAAGAACATCTACTATTAGCTTCCCTGCAGCATGGGCTTTATCAAAAGTCAACCAAACCTTCATTAGGCTCCCCAATCAAATGAAACGTGCTAGCCTGGGACCTCTTTCATCTCTCCTATGTTCAGCCGTTGGCAAGCATGTCTGAAGAGCCATGTCCCTAATGGAGCATGGCTGCAGAAGGCACAGACTGTGCAACACTAATGAGCAAGGTTCAAAGCAGGAAGAACTAAAGCCTAAGCCAAGTGAGAACCTGTCGGCTCCAGCAGATTCATGCTGCCACCTGAGAAAAGCCAGGTTTCGCCAGATAAGACCCTCTTGTTTCACTGGCTCCACAAGACACTGGAGGTCTGGCCAGGTCAATAAAACAGGTGAGATTGCAGGACCAGAAGCAAGAATTTCAGGGATCTCATCACAGCCCTCATCCACTCATAACCCCTGAGCCTCAGCTTAGTTATCTGGAAAATCAGTATGAGTGATTCATATTTGTCAGAGCACATGGAGAGAGTTAAATGATTATGAAGTGTTTTGAGGTTCTGAATAAGAGACAGGGTAGTATCTTGATGTTGTCTAGCAAGTAATGAGCATTACATATCCTGCAGAATGGAACATTTTTGGACAAGACAGCTGCTACAATCATTAAAGTGTAAAAACTATCACATGCAAGAGACAAGACACAGACATCTCAAAGAGAAAATCTAGTATGTTAAACAAATGTATTTTCTCTCCAGCTATCTTCCATAGCATAATAAGTTGGAACTTCCTTAAATATGAGAACTCTCTTTTTTTTTTTAAAGTCTCCCTTCATTTCTCTTCATTCCGTTCCCCCTCTGCCTTTTTTCTTTGTGGGTTTAAAAAAAAAAGATTAAAAAAAAATTTAAAAAATTGAAAGAGCAAGCCAAGAGATTCACAATCACCAAAGCCTGCAGAACATACAGTGAATTTTGGCAGGACATGCATGTTTATCCTTTTCATATGTTGTTTGAATTATTTTTATAAACAAGTCATTATCTTGCCCAGCCACTGCTTGGTCCCTTTCATGTCAAAGATGTTTGATGTTACAATAATTAAGCAAAAAGGTCTGCATGCTTGAAATGCTGTCTCAGGATGATGGTTTGTGGGCAAGAGAGGCTGCTGCTTTTCTAAAATGAAGGGTTTCTTTGCCAACCTTCATCATTTAAGTCGAGCACCTGGATTCTGTACTTGTGAATCAAATCTTTGTGTAGATATTAAAACATGAATTTCAAACCAGGCTTAAATTTTAGAACTATCCTCCTACTTTTTTGCATCAAAATTGTGCACACATGTCAAGGCTTGCAGAGAAGCCTCTCCCTGTTTGCACACAAAAGTTTTGAAGAACCAAGCCTGGCATCATTATGAAGACTCAGGTATATTAAAAGTGTGTAAGGCCTCTTCCTGCAGCACACCACCAGTGTGGCCAAAAGTAGTGAAGAAACATGAATGGGAAGCCCATGGTAAGTGACATGGGAAATGCTTCCTCCTGTTTTCCTGCAGAGCATCTGGCAATTAAAGACTGCTGCCTCTACCTCTGCTCATCTGACTTTGGACTGAAAGAGGGAGCTTGCGCCTCTGTGCCATGAGGAATTAAAGCTGTGACCACTTCTTTAATCCCTGATACAGAATACTTTTATCCAGAGATTTTAAAGCAGTTTGAAAAATATGGAAGTTAGGCTGCAGCAAGCGTTCATGTTCAAACAGCTTTGTATTATTACAGAGTTTACAAAGACAGAGGCAGACAAGTCTTTTGCATGTTGTACGCATTAGTTACAGTTAAACCTCATTTTCCAACTTATTTGGATAATTTTATTCCCCATAAAAATACTGGAATTGACTACTAAGAGCTTTACTCTTCTGGTTTTCTCTCTCAAGTGGTCTGGAAAGCCCAGGAGAGACAAGGATGCAAGGAGGCACATCTGTTTCACACCATAGCTGTTGACCCTTTCCTCCCTCCAACACCTCTTGGCTTGTGTGTGCAACTATCAGACCCTGCTCGTGAGCTCTAATCTGTTCTCATTTTTTAAGTGCTCTTTGTTGCCTGGTGTGGAGCCTAACACTTGTGCTTCAATAGACATTATGTCACCCTTCAGCCCTTGTACAAACAGAGTGTCTAATACCTTGACCATACACGCCACACGATGAGGTGAGCGACAAGATAAGAGAGCTGCAGCAGTACACTTCAACATAAACATCCCTGTGCATGCTTTAAACATGGCACATTTTACAGCGTGCACTTGATAAAAGAAACTGCAGATCTACATTTGACAAGATTTTGGGTTGAACAAATATAAATTCTTTAGAAGAGTGTTTGAAATAGCCAATTCATACATTTCTCACACTGCAAACAACCATTAACATACATGGAATAGCACATCTTTGGAATACTGTTTGAAAACACTCCCTCATTTACTATCAGGAAATTTGACTCTTCAGAACAAGTGTTAACACTGTCTTGTTTAATTTGTAAAGCTATTCAAGCCATGAAGTACATCTGCACATTCAGTATATTTCCAATACTGTGCTTCTGTTTTCATTTTCAAAATGTTTTTATTTATACACTAATATTTGACCTAAGAACGTTCCAAGTTTATATGGAGCCAGCTGTTCTAAATTCTGGTTATACTGAGCATTAGTGCAAAACATCAGGTGATATCATTGGATATTTTTAAGGGGAAAGTTCACAGGAAAGCAGTTATGTATTCTTGTGATTAACACCACATTGGATCAAAACAGTCATGTCTAGCTCTCTGAAAAATACAGCTACTGTTTTAGTTAGCAGAACACTTCGGCTCTGTCTACATTATCCTTTTTTGCCAAAAGTTCCCACTGTTGCTACCACTGATTCAATTCTGTCATTGTGCTATGATGAACACTGCTACGTAAAATAAAAAGAGCTGAAAGCAGTGCTGTCAAAATCTTTGTGCCCTTAACAACAAAATAAAAAAATAATCTCATTACATCACCAAAAAAACCCAACCAACCCAAAACGCAAACAAACAAAAAAATCCATTCCAAAACTCTACCCAACACTACAAGACTGTTTCTTAAGTAACTGAGAGTTCAGGAAATGCCAGCCCCAATCCACAGCAGTTTTTAGGAATCAAAGTCCATTACGAGGTATTAAACACTCCTACAATCCCACAGGGACTCAGTTTCTTTAATTAAGCTTTTTTCTCCTGCAGCAGCTGCAGCCACACGCCCTTCCCAGAGCCCCTGTGTGGGAGCCTGCTCGGGGTGCAAAGCACCAGGCCACTCAGTGTGCTGCTGCCAGCCACCCCTGCTGCAAGGGCTGCAGAAGGCACCACTCCTCATCCCCTGCCAGCCACGACTGAAGAAAAGGTGGAAAGAAACCACCCACTGAATGTTCTCAGGCGTGTCTCCTCACCCTCAGCATACCATCGCTACAGAGTCCCAGTCTCAAGTGCCTTCCCAATTCCCACTTAGAATTCCAGGCAATTTGGGCTAGAATGGATATTCAGAAGTCATCCAGATCACCCCCTGCCATGGGCAGGAACATTGTTCAGTAAAACAGATTACTCAAAGCCCCATCCAACCTGACTTTGAACAGCTCCATGACTGGGACATCTACAGCTCTTCTGAGGAACCCATTTCAGTGTCTCACTACTGCTGTTGGAAAAACTTCTGCCTTCTGTCCAATCCTAACCTGCCCTCTTTGAGTTTAAAACTGCTGCTCCATCAAACAGGCAATCTAGGTGTGAACCAAAACTAGGCTCCAAGAATCAGGTGGGCAGCAGACAGTTTCCCAGTCCTTAACCTCCATCTCCCAGGCTCGGAGGTCTGATACTTGCTGTAACAAATGGGAATCTCTAACCCATGAGCCCTTTTCCCCTTTGGGCAGTAGTGCTTGCTCTTTGCTTCACACTGCTATATAAATGGTCAAGTGGAAATGCTAAATGATTAGGAGGTGGGCTGTACCTTACAGCATAGCTGTGCATCTGCTGGGATACAGCAGAAACACACAATGGGACTGTTTATGTCCCAAGTAAATCATACCTTCCTGTAACCCCCTACAAGTTAGCAATGAAGCAAGATGACCTAAAAAGAATCGTGACTCCATGGCATGGAAAGTCTAAACACCATCTTCCTTCCTCCTAAATCACAAACACTGCTTAGAAGTTTATATTTAAAACTACAAGAGAGAGTGTAACCACTGCAATGCACCAGGCTAGACCAGCAAGGATCCACAGCTCCTTGGCAGAGGTACAAGCCTGCAGCAAGCAGTCCCAGCAGGAGCTCAGCACAAGACATCCATGACAGCTGCCCAAGTGATTTTCTGCTGAAGCCATGTTGAGCTGGAAAAAAATTGCCAAGAGAAACCTTTTTATAAAAAGTGGTTTAGCTTCATTTTTTTTTTCTGAGGGAAAGAACTAGGAAGTTCTGCTTTTATTAAAAAAAAAAAATTAAAAATAACCACAAAAAAACCTCACCAGCCCCATACCTGGGTTTCTAATGGAAAATGCAACTTTTCATTTATTTACAGATAAAAAATTTGGCTTGAAGTAATCAAGACTGGTTTGGCAATACTAGCTTTTTAAATTACAATAAATTGCTGTTGTTATTGTTGTTGCTGGAAGAAAAATTTGTGCGAAATGTTGAAGTCTAAGACTGTAAATTTTGAAGCTCTGAAAAGCTTTCACAAGACAGAAAATGAGCCTACTAATGTCACACTGTCTGCTCCCAGTAGTTTAGTCCAGATGACAATCAGACTTGGATAAATTGCTTACGTGAACATGACTCTCCACTCATTTCAACAGTACAGGTTTTGAAGAGCATTTCCAGGAGCCACACATCTTCCAGGGCTCTTGCCTAAGGCAGAAGGATGACTACAGTCCCTCAAATCCCAAGTCCAGAGGAACTGAGGACTTCTAAAAGACCATTTTCCCTTTCTTTAACTGTGCTGCCAGGCAGCTCCACACTAGCAGGCAGCTTGCAAGCAGCAGCTACTCCAAGGAGATTACATAAATGAGAATCTCAAGCTGCATCAGTTGAACAGCAAATATAAGGCTGTTCTTCAGCATTTGGGAATCTGTCTTGGCATCAAAGCCCACTATACAAGGCTTGGCAGAAGTCAGTAAACTCATTCCCATCATCAGTTTCATGATTTCTAGTATTGGCCTGCTCAGAACACACGTGGAGGACACTGCTCACATGCTGAGCAAGTGAGGCTGTACACAGCCAGCTGGCAGCACAGCCAGATCTGCAGCATCACACACTCCAGTTATTCCCTCTGAGTTGATGTCTTGACCTTTACAACACGTGGCCAAGAGTACAAACAGATGGGATGACACTATGAATGGTACGGTCCCATCAATCCAATCACGCAACGTCCCTGAGACATCTTGGTTGCCTAATTTTGTATCTCCCAACAGCAAGCACGGTGCTGGGAAAGAGGCAGGTGGGCTGATCAAATCCTTCAGATGAAAAAACTCACCTGCTTTAGAAACACATGTAAGGATGTTGGAGCACTGCTTCCCTCCTGTGAAAAGCTGTGCAGAGCAAAGGCATATTGCTTGCACCTAAGGTGCTATGGATTTGGGCAAGATCATTCCTAGAAGGAAATCTGGTAGGTAACCACTGCCAAAAAGATGAAAAGTCTGTTTGTAAGACATCACATCCATAAGATGCTGCTTTATAGGCAAGGACAAAGAGAGTGTGTTTGTACAACAAGTCTTATAGCTACCTCCAAGCAACTTCCTTGCATTGAAAGGGAGCACCCTCGCCCCAGCTGACACTTGAAGTCTTGCAGGGAAGATGGGGACTGCCTGGAGTTTGGGGATTCAAAAATAGAAGAAGAGTCTTTCCACCCCAACCCCAATTCAAATAATGTTGAAGCTTCAGGGCTGACTGCAGGACTGACTGGCAAAAGGTGAGCTTCCCCTCAACCTTTTGCATGAAGCCCTCCCAAGGGATCTGTAGGTCTTATGATAAAAGAGAAAACCCTCTCTCCAAAAGTGGATGTACAGTGAATCAGTGCTGCTAGTCTGCTACAAAAAGCCACAATGCTGAATAACCAGGTACCACACCCCAAAGCACACTTTTTATGATCCTTATCTCTGGCAGGTTTGATGGGTTCAGACTTTTCCTGTATGTCTATCAACAGCTCCAGATTCGGGTCACAGCAGAAACTCAGACTGCCACTAAATTCCTTGGGTTTGATTGTAGGAAGTGCATGGCTTTTTTCCTCTCAGTGTGGATGCCAGGATAGGAAGACATGGGTGAAGACCATGTTCTGACACAGGATTGCTTCACAGAGCTCCTCAGGGTACACAAATAATTCTGGATGCCATTAAAGTAGCAAAGTCTTTGAGAGCCTTGTTTTCTGCTGCTTCGCACAGCATGCACTACTCTGAAGACACCAGCTGGTGAAAGAGAGGATGCAGCACAGATCTCCTTCACATCAGCACTGATGAGCCTGAGAACACTGGGGTCAAGCTGTCAATCCAGCATCACTGCCTCAAGAAGTATCTCCATACCAACCCCACGCTGTTCTGCCAAGAGGAGATAACCTTATCTCGTGCCATGAGGCAGGTACATTTTCCAGATAGGAAACATTAATAGATATTATTCTCCCAACACTACTGTGTCAAGACATGCCACATATTTATATCAAGGCTATTCCTACAAGAAGAGCTGAACAGTTTCACAAAGACAACTGCTGGCCCACAATGCATTCCCCGCCCCAGCCCCACAACCCTGCTGTACAGCCATTTCCACAGCACAGGAGATTGGAACCCTGCTTCCTCAGTGAATCCATGCAGATATTTCCATCTGTGCTGGCTATCCAGATTTCCTATGTGTGAAATGAAAAGAAACAGGCACTTGTCGGACACTTCATCCTAATGAAAACACCCAAAACAGACACTTCTAGGATCATCCTCCCAAAGAAGGGACTAGATTTACCAAGGTCAGGTTATGTTTTCTGTCAAATTATGTTTTGGTATTTAACCTGATAGATTAAATTTATTATCTAAATTATCTGAACTGGTTTATATTTCATGTGATTTTGCTTACAATGGGAACAAAAAAATATTTCTCCTCCCTGATACTGCTGTCCAGGTGCAGTTTTTTTCATAAAACTAAGTGCTAAGCATCTCCTGGAAACACTAAGCTCCCCTATGATCAGTCCCTCTGGGAATCATTGCCCACACCACAATACAGACACCACCAGGTAAGCAAGATAAATCGCAGATTCCCTATTTCAAAGACTGATATTTCTTGTCCTCTCTGTAAGACAGCAACTCCCAGTGTGTGAAGAACCTCCACACTTCTGTGACCTTCCTGTTTCCCTTTAAAAAAAAAAACCCAAAACAAAATAGAAACTATCTCCAAGAACACTATCACCTTTGAGGCTGGGCATGCCTGCACTGCCTGAATAATCCGAAACTTCACCAAAGTCCCTCAGCTTTGCAAGACCTTTGCAAAAAGGACTCATACCCTGAGCACATATGGAAACATAGCCTTCCTCAGAGAGAAAACACATCTGCTGTGTCCCCAGGCTGAAGGATGTAGGTTGGTCAGGAAGGGCTGGAGCCCTGCATGTTTAAAATCAGCTGTGACTACAAGCTAGTGACTCTTTTTGGGCTACAGGGCTGGAAAAATTAAATGCACTTTTATAAGAACATCAACACTTGCAAACTTTCATGACAAAGTAGGACTCCTCTGCACAGCTGCCCTAGATGATGCCTTTCCAGCACAACAAGATGCATCAAACTTTTGTCTGGTTCTGAGCTGCAGCAGAAGCAGCATCAGCACGTGCAGGCAGGTCACCCACACAGCCATATTCACCTGCATACCCAGGTGATACCATACACTCCTCACCCTGAGAGAACAGCAAGGGCCCCTCCTCACATCTCTTTAGCAGTTGCCCCTTCAATAATGGAATGGGAAGTCTTTAAGGTTGAACACAATATTCTTCAGAAGTCAGTTTTAACTGAAGTAACTGAATATATGGCCACATGCAGAAAACCCCAACTAAAATAATTCTGGCAGTGTCCACTTATAAGCAGACTCCAGCTGTGAGTTTTCAGGGCTGTTTGACATGTACTTCATTGGATTAGTCAGTGTGCTTGAAATCAAGAATTCTTCCCTTTCTGCTGTGAACCTACCATCTCTTGCTGCATTTAATGCTTCATCTAATAAGCTGCTTTGACAGTTTACAAGCTGGCTTTCTCCCATCAAACCTTTGGTTTCTATATTGGAATATAACCTTAGGCTTCCTCTAGTTTTGCAAACTGAATTACTGTTAAATGGAAAAGAAAATGTCAATACACAGGTGAAAGACCCAAAAAACTCCCTGGTATGTCAGAGAAGCCACAGAAAACAGCCAAACAGCTGTTCAGTCCCAGCCCATCGATTTGTCAACACTCTGGTAACAAACAATCACGTTAAATGACATTATGGTTTATGACTTGGGATTTGGAAGTTGATGAGAAATTTCTACAGTTGATTCATGCTTCCTGAGACACATAACTAGCATTTCAATTGCACTATTTTACCACATTACATGAATAATTTTCCTTGTTGTTACAGAAGGGTCTAGATCCAAATTCTCAGAACTGATTTGAATCATATGAGTGGAAGGGGTTGTTTTCAAAAGAAACACATACTTTCAGATGATACCATCTAATAATACTCTCCTGGTGCTTTACAAAACAGCTAATTACCTTCTTAAGCACCACATGCTCACACTTATCCCTGAAATCAGCTCTTTAAGGAACTGCCTAGCCCCTCGCAGGCACCTTGTTTCACATCCCTCAAGTGCAATGTGACATGGGGACTGCTTATAGACAACTACAGTGAGCATCGCACTTCTCAAACTCACAGCTCTAAGTACAGCTCCTCAAAGTCCCCAGGGCAAAGAACAGGGACAGCAGCTCTGTGTATTCAAAGGACAGAGAGGTCTGGCGATGCTGGGAGGGAAGAAAAACAGGTGCCCTTTGGATTTAAAACCTGTATAGTATTTCCCAAATGTCAGCTTCTGATCTGAGACCACAGACCATGCCAGTTTCATCCATGACAATTTCAGGATGTCTCAAACACATCCGAGCTCTGAGATGGCAACACCACCTAAACATCCCCGAGCTGACTTAAAAGAAGGCAGATGAGACCCTGACAGCTACACACCTGCAGTACAAGGAGACACCAGGGCTCCAGGCTCCTGGAAGGTCTGAGCACCTAAGGCAGCTCAGCTGTACCCTTACGAGTTGTGGCTGCCTCGGTTTCAATGCAGACAAATCCCTCAACAACTATTTGCAACTCTTCTGACCTACCACGTGATTTCCACCAGGAACAAAAATTAATCAGCTCCTGTTCTCGATGCACAGAGCATGGCACACACCTGTACCAGCACTTAGAGCTCCGAGAAATTTCCTGATGCAGTGACATAGCCCTGCTCCAAACGAGTAAACACACAACAAATTCGGTTTGTTTTTGTTGTTGTTTTTTTTTTTTTTTAAACAAGACAAGCTGTTGTAGTTCTGGCACACAGCTCTGGCAGCACAAGTAAAAAGGCAAAGTCTTCAGCTGACCAGCTAAGACACTTGAGCTTCACAGGAATTCCCTAAAAAAAGGAACTGTTATTTGCCAACTGAAATATTTTCATTCTCCACATTAGGCTGAATCTAATTACACTGTTTCCTTACAATTGCATAGTACTAAGAGCTCCTCTAAGTAAAAAACTTAATGATTTTCCCACTGCAATGCCTGCCTTAGAGCCCTTCACATCGCTGACAGGATGATTTGTTTGAAGAGCAGGTTGACGTCTAACAAAACTTAATTTAAGATTTCCACATGACACAGACTTTTCTCACGTTCCCGTGCTATATCACCAGAATAACCTACACAGAGTAGTGCACATATTCACCACCACGCTAACTCTGACCCCTTAAAATAAAAACAAACAAAAAATATTTAAAAGTGAGAAGACGAGGACAGTGTGAAGTAGTGCGGATACACGTTGTTCAAGCCCAGAGTCTTGAGTCTGGTATCTCTGGGCTGCTGGACCTCGCATAGAGAGAGTGCAACCTGTACTCCGGCATGACCCCAGCTCTGCAAGAAGCAGCCGAAGGTGTGCTTAATTCTGAACTACTACAGGCTCTGACCACTATCATCAGAACAAGGAAAACTAAAAAAATTATTACTCTTTTTTTTTTTCTTCCTTCCTCTCACTCCCTCCCCCCAAGGTTTTGCATGCTGGGGTACATTCTGTTTTGACTGCTTGCGCGAAGTGAGCTGCCCTCCTAGCCGAAACCCGCGCAGTCCAAGGTGGGTCCCAGCCGGCAAAGTCCCGAACCCGTCGCGCCCCACCGGGGAGCGACCGCGCGTCCCCGCTGCCCAGGCCAGGGGTGTCCGCGGGACGGACGGACGGACGGGCGAGCGGCTGGGTGGGCTCCGCGCATCCCAGGACTCCCTCCCTCTCTCCTTCCCTCACTCACCCAGGTTGACGAAGCTCATGACCATATCGGCGTCGTTGAGGAAGGCGCTGTCCTGCGGGCTGGGCAGCGGCGGGGCAGGGGTCGGCGGGCGGCCCCCGCTGTCCGCGCCCGCGCTGCCCTCCGCGCCCTCGGCCAGGGAGTGGTAGAGGTCCAGCATGAAGCGCGGTGCCGCTCTCAGCCGTCCCGGCGGCGGGGCCGGCGGCTCCCGCGGCAGCGGCCGGGGCCGGTGCGGCAGCCCCAGCACCGAGAGGATCTCCCGCTGCATCTCCCGCTTCTCGTGCGACTTCAGCCGCCGGTAGAGGAAGCCCGAGCCGGCGGCGGCGGGCGGCTCCCCGCCCTCGGCGGGCAGCGCGGGCTCGGCGGGGCGGCAGGCGCCGCTCAGCAGCGCCCAGCAGCAGCACAGCCAGGCCAGCCGGCGCGGCATGGCGCTCGGCCGGGCGCAGGCGGGCGACGTCCCCGCTCCGCGCTGTCCCCGCGGGCCGCCCGCCGCCCTCCAGCCCTGCCCCGCCGCGGCGGGTTCGGCCCGGGCCGGCGGGGGGCGGCCAGGCCGGGGGGGCTCAGCGCTCGCCGCCGCCGCGCATGGCCGCCCGCGGGGCAGCGCGCTGCGGAGCCCCCCGCGCCCCCAAACGCCGCTCAGGTGCGGCGGGGCCGCCCCCGGCCCGCTGCGGCCGCTCAGCGCGCCATGCCCCTGCCCGGGGGATCCGCGCCGGGCCGCGGGGGCTGCGGACGGCGGGAGAAGGAGCAGGGTGAAGAGCGGCAAACTTTTCTCGCTGCCAGGGAGCGAGGGAGGCAGAGAGCGAGCGAGCGGCTCGTGCGGCTGCAGCCCCGGTCCCCGCGGGCTGGCCGGAGCGCGGCTGCTGACAGCGAAGGCAAATCAGCAGCGCGCCCGCCTCTCTGCGGGGCGGGCGGCCGCTCCTCCGGGGCGGGGAGCCGGCGCAGGTAGCGCGGCCCCGCGGGGGCGGACCGGCGGAGCAGGAGCAGGAGCAGGAGCAGGTTGAGAAGTGTCAGCCCCGTCGGGTGTCGCGGGCTCGCTGCGCTGGAGTGGCGCTCCGCCGAACTGCGGCTTCTGCCGCCGGACTCTGCCGGCTTGTTACTTGTTAAAGGAAGGGTTTGGGCCACCCTTCCTGCCCCCAGCGGGTGTTGGCTATTTGTCCTGAAAATAGGTGGAGTTTTCTAAATGTGAATAAGCGTTGCGGTTTATTTTAGCAGGTTACGACATATTACACAGCTTTTTTTTTTTTTTTTTTTTTTTTTTTTTTTTTTTTTTCTGGAGTATCTTGGAGAACTGAACGTGAAACTGTGGTACATGGCTGAGACTACCCAGGTACCCCATGCCAGCCCTGATTGATGGAGTATCGGTCTGCATCCTGTGGAGCAGGCTATGCTGCCAGAAATGAACATACCCCCTCCTACAGTAATGCTGCAGCTCTGATTTCATCACTTTCATCAAAGAGTAAAAAACAAACAAACAAAAAAAAACCAAAAAAACAACCACCAAAACCCGAACACCATCCATCATTCCAATAACAGCAGTTTGGTTGAGGGAGAGGCAGCTCTTCCATACCCTGATTTCTGACTTCATGGACCTTCCTCAGAGTGGATGAGTAAAGCCAGTCTAGTCTCACTGAAATCAGTGCAATTGCTCTAGGTTTCAACTGGGATAATTTCATAGGAGTGGGCCCGAGAATAATATCTGGACCATTTGAAGTCGCTGGCAAAATTTCCATTAACTTTATTAGAATCAGAATCTGGCAATAAGCTCATAGTCAGCTTCCCAGAGACACAGCTGAGAATATTCAGGGCAGAACACAGTATTTTCAGAAGTGGAGGTTACACTGAGCCTTCACATCTCTGAAAGCAAGGTTACAGATGTGTGCTTTAACTGCACCAGTCAAGAAACACTGTAATGCTGGATATTTAAAAACTTGTTTTGATAGGAAAAAGGGCATTAATTAGGAGATTTCAGAAGTGGAGGTTACACTGAGCCTTCACATCTCTGAAAGCAAGGTTACAGATGTGTGCTTTTACTGCACCAGTCAAGAAACACTGTAATGCTGGATATTTAAAAACTTGTTTTGATAGGAAAAAGGGCATTAATTAGGAGATTTGAGCATACAGTCGTGGGGGTGGGAGGGAGGGTACAAGTTGCTTTTGCAATTGTCTTTTTTTTTTTTTCCCAGATTGTGAAGAGACTCAAAATTTGAAAATGGGGGTGCATGGGACAGCACAGACCCAGCATGTTCCTTTTGGTGTAGTGGATCCCACTACCTTAATGAAAGAGGTCTGTGTTTCCCGGGAAGGACTCAAGAAGGCAACGTCCAGGGAAATTTTTGTGCTGTTGGTTCATTTATTCACTTTTCTCAACACAGAGCAGTGGGGCTGCTTTTGTTCGATGAGACTAGGGCTCACTCCCAGAGAGGTGGTGAGCAACACACCTTTCCTTCTGTACGGCAGTGTGGGATCCTGCTGGGAAAACCCAGGTTCCCAGGAGCAGAGCTTGGTGCACAAGCTGTCTCCTTTGTGAGCTGAGAGGGATGCAGGACATTTTGCAACTCCTTAGGAAGGGCGTCTGGAGGTTGGGAGGAAGTGCAGGGGCCCTTAGGTGAGTGAGGGACGTTTCCTAGGCAGGTACTTTTCCCGCAGGTGGTGGGGGAGGAAGGAGAACAGCCACTTCCCACAGACATTCACTTCCCGGTCCCCGAGCTCGTTTGGGTGTAGCTCCTGCCGCTGTGTCCAGAAGAGCTTTGTAGCCTCGGCTTCCTGTTTTGACAATGAGAGAGGGAAATGTCCCATTACACGGTTATTGCTGAAGAATGAGCATTTCCATCCAAAGTGTCCCCTGCTTCTCTCCAAGATAGGAAGAGATTTAGCAACAGACATTGCCAAACTCTGGAGCAGCTCTTGCGTGTTTCTGCTCCTCTGATTCTCACACATGTATCAAACCTTCATGGTTTTAATCTGAAATAGTAGTTACTGCAATAAACAGCAGCTGTTATAACAGTTGGAAGCATTTGGGCACCTGAGTTTAAAGTAGTCTGAGGACAGGGACACACAGCAAACCTTCCAGTAGTTCCCTCTTAATTTACTTTGTTCTGGAGGTAAATTCCCTCATGTAGATGGGAAGCTAATGCCCTCCTTAAGAAGTCATTGCAGCTTATTAAGTTTAAGTGCTCCAACTTTTTCTCCAGAAGTGCTCTCCAGAGTTGTACACTGCTTATGCCTGGAAATACCTCTGTTTGTGGATGTGAATGCTTTACTGAGGGATTAAGTTAATGCTATCAGACCTACGAAAGCTACAGTGTCACTCAGCAACTCAATGGGGCTGAAAAGGACTAGGTCTCCTTCCCGAGTCACTCTCTCAGATATTCCTGCCATCTGAAAGGGCAAGTTTCCCAGAAGGATTTTAGGATTTTGGATAAGAGCTGCATTCCTAGTTCTCTGGAGGAGCACACAGGCTCTGTATTCTACAACTACTACATACAGACACACACGTTTTAAGAGTTAAACATAGATTTTAGAGCTACCGGCAGGACTTTGGATTTTTCGCAGCCAAAAAGCCCTTGCAGCATACTTGCCGTCCAAAACTCTATGGTAACAGGTAATTTCATTCGAGTTTTCGCTGTCAGATCTTCAAAAATGCGGCGTCCAGGTTTTTGGGTATAGTGCAAGTCACCAGCTTTCCCTGCTCATGACGGACATCTGGCGGCAAAGCGGAGAAACTCGGGTCTGTTCCTCGAAGTTTCCCTCGTTGGCAAGTCAGCAATAAAACACTTCTTTGTCTCTCAGACAAACAAACAATCAAAACCAAAATCAAACCAAAATGAAAGAAACCGACAAAAGAAACCAACTACCCCCAACCAAAACAAGCAACACCCCCTTCTATATAATACAAAAACGTCTCCTCCATCCCCCAGACCAATCTCTATGTAATTTTCTGTCCTTAAGCCAAACTTTAGTCTACATTCAACCCCACAAGTGCTCAGTGCTTCATGAAGGAAGTCTTTTATACATGACCATGAACAGAGCCTGTACCCCACAGAATACCCATCCCAAGGTGTGGCATGGGGCCAGCAAGGATTACCTACAGCTGTTAGCTTCTTCTGATAGTGACAGTGTTTAGATTATATGCAATTAAAAGCTGGGCTACCTGTTTCTAGTCAGAGAGGATTTACTGGATTTTCAGTTGTCTACTTTTATCAAATAATTTCTTCCTCTTCTTTAAGAAAATTAAGTTTCCTCGTTTTATGCAAAAGTTGTGAGGAGCAGTTCAAGGCACATGAAATACTGAAGGAGTAAAGAGATAGTTCACTTTAGCTGGAAGCCTTCAGAATAAAAAGAACTAAACAACAATACAAACAAACAAAAAACCTATAACAAACAAACAAAAAAATAGTGTTTTCATCACAATGCCTTAAAATACACTACCTCATCTGTACTCATGAGGAGAACTATGCAAAATTTTCATTAATTGTCTCAGGTACTGGGATTACACAACTCTACCAGAATTATATATGTTAAATTAATTTTTTTCAGGATTAATAAAATACTGTTGAATAGAGTGGAGAACTAACTATTCTAGTGATCCCTTCTCCATCTCCTGAGCATAGAAAAGACACAACTTTGCATTCACACCTTCCCCCCAGATGAACCACTGGCTTCCAAAGCGCCTGTGACAAACACAGGCTCCTATGCTCATGGGGTCAGCAAGGACACTGCAGTAAGGGCAGCTTTGGTCCCCACACTCATTTTGCCAAACAAAGTGGGTATTTTTTTTAAAGCTACATGGAAGAGATGTAAGCAATGACATTTGCTTTCTAAAAAAAACCCCAAACCCTATGTTGTACATAATAACATGGCTGGAATGAACTATTTGCAGCACTGCACTTGGAGAGGTTGAAAATGCAAACATGCCTCCTAATTTTAGTGTATCGGTTTCCAAAGTCTGCTTGTGCAATGAGAAAGAGTGGTTGAGTATAATCTTAGTTCAAAGATTGAAGCAGGCTAAAAACAGCATTTGCTATGAAAGCTCAATTTTTATTTTTTTTTTTGCTTGCTGAACGAACTTTCTCCCCTGCAAGTAGAGGCAGTTGAAAAATAGTAACATCATCTTATTTGCACATAGCAAACCACTACTCTCTTTACTCAGAAATCTGATCTAAAAATATTGAATGGTAATTTCCCAGATCAGAACACTTTAAAAAAATGGTTATTAATATCAATTCAATAACACAACTGGACTGCTATCCCTGCAAAAGCAAACAGTTAAAAGTGAAATAAGTCGCAGTGTGGGGTTCACAAACAATTCCATCTCTGTTCCAATACTGGCTCCATCTTCACCCTACCAAGGATGTATGAACAATTGTACCTTAAATTTTATTTGAAGTTAACAGTATCAAGGGAATTGATACTGTTAACTTCAAATAAAATTTAAGGTACAATTGTTCACCTGAAACTGCAGCAATTAAGTAAATATGAATATATTGCATCACTGATATAATTTTTCAGGGTATTTTCATGGTATTTGCTTTTACTTTCATTTTTGTTAGTGGTATCTCAGTGAAAGAACTGAATTTCTTCTGAACAATGAAAACTAGAGAGGTACCTGGCTGCAAGAACCTCAGTGCTGCAAAAAGAGATGACAAGAGGAGGAGAGGCCCTCACTCCATCCTCTGCTGGTGCCAGCTGGGGAGCCATCAGCCAGTGTCCCTCCATGAGCGTTGTCTGGCATACTGAATAGAAAAAATGGACACCAGTGGTGGTAGCTCACAACAGGAGAATGAGCTGTAAGACTCTGGTTTTAGCAAGTGGCACTTTGCAGCACTCTGCATTAGCCAGTTACCAGAAACAGTGCATAATCTCTACCTCAAGGTGGTAAGGAAAGGATCCAGCTGTATTTCCCACATCATGGTGCTTGGGTACTCACTGTTCATCCCTCTGACTATCCAGCTCCTTTCAACAGAAGAGGAGGATTGGGCAGTGTGCTTTGCTCGAACAATTCTCTTCCACTTCTGCCTCGTCCTGCTGCCAGCTTTGAGCACACACATCCCTCTGAGGCTGGTGTGCTCACACATCCCTCTGAGGCTGGTGTGCTGCAGACAGGCACCTACAATTGCTTCCCAGGGCTGAACACTTGAGCAAAAAAAAAAAAAAAAAACAAACCAAAAACCAAGACCAATGACAATGGTTAAGGAAAGAACAGCTGTTAAAATTGCTCATAAACACTGCAGAATGGAGCTGGAAAATATCTGGGAGAGAAAAAAAAAGAAAGGTTCTGAAATCTTATTTAAAGTAACTCCAGTGAGGTCTGCTCTTACCAGTGTTCAAAATATGTCTTTTCAACAACACTTTTCAATAAAATTGGGATAGACTCAAGTAGCATGAGGCCACAGTGGGGACTGCCAGATTATTAAAGTTTGAAAATACAAATGCCATTCCCAGCAGTATCCTATTTTAAAGTCCACTGTACTCAAACTGCCTTTCCCTTATCTATTTGCAAGGGGCAAGTTTTCAAAGACAAAGAGTCCTAAACATCCTCCAATAATAAATGTAGAGACCTTTCCCAACTGCTTTGGTCTCAGTTGCTGTTTTGTACCAGGAAGCCCAGTGGCCTCACACCCATCCCACCCTGGACACCTCCTTCCTGCGTGGGGCAGCTGCAGGAAGCCTGACAGGCAGCTTGGTGCCTTTTCCCATCCTCAGCCATCTCCAAGGCTTCCCCACTGCCACCATTACCCCTTCTTTCAACAGAGCTGCCACCAATGGCTTTTCTGCCTTGTGGCCTCCTCTAGCTCTGGGGAATAAAACACATTTCCTACAGTTCTTTGCTACTTACTAACATTCAGTAGACACCAATAGCTTTCATTCACTTTTGCTTTAAAAGGCACCTCATACAGTGCCAAATCAAACATGGTATTTTAGGAAAAAGCAGGGTCCCAGAAGACACTGCACAGGGCAGCAAGTCTACAAAGGCATTTTTAGGCATCAAGAACTGTAGCAGCTTAAAAAAACTTTTAAACCCCTGTTGTCTTATAGCTGAGCCTTTTCTTTCATACATTTTTCTTTCAAGCACTCCCTCATCCCCCAAAGAGAATATTTTTCATTACCTGTACTTACTGTGACAGCTAATAGCCTTACGGATTAGTTCCTTAAGGGAACTGACTCAGCTAAGAAGAAAGAGGGCATGAATTCTTCCCAAACACAATTTAACATTTAAATTTAAGAGGTGCACATTGAAATAATCATTTTGTTAACAAGTCAGGAGAGGAGCTGAGGCAAGCAGCAGCCATATAGCAATTTTAGCTTAAAAGATGCAGCTGCCATTGAGCACCAAACAAGCTTCCATGCCAGCTCAAGATGAGGTAACTCAGAAAAAAGAATAATCTTTTTTCTTTTCACAGGAAATGTTTAGAGGCTGATAAAAGATATTTTATCCATGTGCCTTCTGGAGGTAGGCAGAAACCACAGAGAAAGAGAAGCGGTTTCCTTAGACACTGTTAGAAGGAAGCCTTGTAAAAGAAAAAAAAACCCCAATTTTTCTGTGTCCTTAGTGTTCTCTAAATTAATAAATTTCCTCCTTGGTGAGGCAGAAGTGATAAGCAGCTAGTAATTGCATTGCTTTTGAGAGGCTTCAAGTTTCCAGAGCAACAGCATGCCTGTAATGCAGGGCTTGTCTTTGTTGCACTGTTGGCCCAAAGAAGAGCTCAAATTTTCTGTCTCAGCCAGCTTGCACACAAGCTCTGAAGTCTCTATCCCTCCTGCAGGATGTCAGCAGCCCAGATCTTGCTGGGCCCCCAGGGGATGCAGGCTGAGAAGCCATGGCTGCTTCTCAGGGTAGGAAAAACCAGCTGGGACATGGCCACCCGGTGTCATTGGGCAGCATGGATGCTGCCTGGAGCCAGCGCATCCACACAGGGCACAGGCTCACTGGCACTGAAAAGCAGGCAAAGCCTTCCCTTGCCAGACCCAGCCCCTGCAAGTCATTCAGAAGGGAACTTGGGTAGCTGATCTGCTCCAGGTTCACACAAGTCTTTGTTCCTATGTAAAAGGATGACTCGCATGGGGTGGAAAGAGTAGCCCCTAATGTATTGTTGCTGTTTTCATATTTGACAAGTACAGTACTATAATAAATAATGTA
This sequence comes from Zonotrichia leucophrys gambelii, assembly GCF_028769735.1. Taxonomy (NCBI): domain Eukaryota; kingdom Metazoa; phylum Chordata; class Aves; order Passeriformes; family Passerellidae; genus Zonotrichia; species Zonotrichia leucophrys. Next base: position 67,346,052 of record NC_088171.1, read on the forward strand.
AAACAATGAATAAATAATGCCAACGAGAAGATATGATTAGCTTAAAACTCAGTACCTCCAGTGTGCAGGATGCCAGAGGTCAGACACCAGAAGCGGCAGAGTTGTGTTGATGTGGTGTCCTGCTGCTCTGCTCAGACTTTCTAGATGGATGGAGCACTGTGACCACCCTCTATCTCACTGAGCAGGGGTGGTGGGACAGCCTCTGAAGGCACACCAATGCCTGCAGGACTCTCACTCTGTTCTGAAGTTAAATGTTGTTGGGACTGCTCTCTGAGAGTGCCCTCCCACCAGACAGGGGAGGCTCATGATCATGGCACTCCTCCCTTACTCCCCAGGACTGCCTCTGGTCAGTCCCAGCACCCACCCAGCTTGGGAGCCACTTGAGATGGCACTGCCTGGCCCAAGGTGAAGAAACACCCAAGAACACTGCGCTCAACCACAAGGACAAACCTGTCCCAGGACACAACATCATAAGCGGTCTCTGCTTAATGTATGGGAACAGAAGTAATGTGGGTTGCATGGGATGCAGGCTGGATGCTTCCTGAGCATCCTTCATGGCAGCCCTGGGAAGGGCACTGCTCTTGGCCCTGGGCAAACAGCGACATTTTGCGCTGTTGTGAATTAAAAACACTATTCATTCCAAAATATACTCATTTCAAAATGCTACCTGAGGTTTGGGGCAGTTATTTGCAAACTGCTGAGCAGAGCTCCCAGTAGAAATACAGCATTTGGCTTGGGAAGGAAACATTTCTAAGCTAACTTCTGGCTTAGAGTAATTCTATTCTCTTACGACGTCTTTATTTCACTCGGCTTTGAAGAGATAGAGGAGTCAGATAATTAATTATAAAAGACAGTTAAAAAAAAAAAAATAACCAGTCATTCCAGCATCTTGAAGCCCGAAGACAAAACTGATACACCAGTGACAGCATATGGGCCCTTGTTAGTGTGGAACCAAATGCCTGCATCTGATCTCCATTAGAGAAGTCTCTGTTCACTTCCCTCACCCAAAACGATAGGAAAACCCATTTAATCTTCTTCAAACCATACAACAATACTTGGTGAGTTTTGTTTCCTCCCATGTAAAATAAAATAAAGCAGTAAAATATGATAGCAGTCCATCAAGTGATGTTCCAGTTTCACTTATGTGATGTTCAGAACAGTTTGTGGCAATAAAAGGAATGGGTACTTGAATGAGGTATTATGGTCAGCAGCCTGTGGGAAGATATATTTAGTTTGAATACTAATAATAGCCTAATAGCATCAAAGCAAGATAATGGAATGTGACAGATGTTGGATGTTCTCTCTTTGCAGTGTGCCAGATGTATATTTTAAATTACTGTTTGCATGACGAAAGGGCCAAGAGGCCTCACTTTTGGATTCAGGGCGCTCTGAGGCTGGGCTCTGCAGCAAAGAATGCAATCCCATTCTTGTGGTTTAACCCCAGTCAGAAACCCAGCCCCACACAGCCACTCACTCACTCTGCCCTGGTAGGATGGGGAAGAGAATCAGGAGGGTAAAAGTGAGAAAACTTGTGGGTTGAGATGAACACAATTTAACAAGCAAAGAAAAACAAGGAATTATCAGCTACTTCTTATTTTCAGGCGGGTGTTTGGTCATCTCCAAAAAAGCATGGCTTCATCATGGGTAACAGTTACTTGGGAAGACAAATTCCATAACTCCAAATATCCCCCCTTCCTCCTCCTTCCCTGGGCTTTTATATGCTGAGCACAATGCCATATGGTCCAGGAGATCCCTTTGGTCAGTTGGGGTCAGTTGTCCTAGATCTGTTACTCCACAATTTCTTGTGCACCCCCAGCCTACTTTTTGACAGGGTGGGTCTGAGAAGCAGAAAAAGCTGTACGAGCACAGCTTAGCAATAATGAGAAACATCTCTGTATTATTGACACTGTTTCCTGCACATACTCAAAATGCAGCTCCATGCTAATTACTGTGAAAATAACTTTATCGCACACAAAACCAGTGCACTCTCCCTAAAAATAGAAATGGCAAGTTATTTTTATCATGTGCATCAATGTTTTTGCATAGCCTAGAGCATCCTTAAAGGTGGCATTGTCAAAATGTTCACATGAAACCCATTTATTTCCCTGTGCAGGTCATCCAGCAGTGAGCCTGGCTGTGTGGAGCAGTGCTTGGCAAGGTGCTGACTCCAGGCTGGCTGCCTGGACTGAGATCCAAAGCTCCTGGGTGATCACTTCATTTGGGCAGTCAGACAGTGCCACCAGCAATTGGAGGAACCCTTTCCAAGAACAAATGCATACATATACTACAGACGTTTTCTTGGAATTATGTTACTGTCAGAAATGCTCTGCACAATTGAGCACTATCATTAGGAAGCTTTTTTAGTATTTGCCCTTCAGTTTTACATTTGAAGAGGCAAAAAGTTATATATAATGTCAGTTGCAGGTTCATGTTATAGAAAAAACTCTGAAAAGGAGAGTTGACCTCTGTATTTTACTCCCACCAGTGATATCTGATACTCATTTCCATGTAATTTGTCTGTCGTATGAACTAAGACTGGATTTCTAAACTCAGACAAAGCCCTTCACAGACCTTCACAAGTACTTATCATTGATCCATATTATGCCCTGCAATATATTTTTGTAGACTTGATGCCATCAACAAAATTTTACAGAAGCTGTAAATTAGCAAAATATGGAATTAGTGCTACAGACTGGGAATTTCCAGCTCACATCCTCTCCAAATTGTTGGCTCTTGAAACTGTCAGAAGGAAAATACAGAGACCTGCTGTAAGTCTCTGTAATCCATGCAGTAAGACTTGCCTTTCCAAAAAAAACTCTCCAGGTTGGAGCTGTGTGGGAATTAGATGAGATGATGATGTTGTTGGGAATTATTCCAAAGGGCCAACATGATCTTCCATACAGCTACTCTGTGATTTGCTAAATGACTGTGGTCTTTGCTCTGACATCAAAGTTCCCAGGAGCTGCAAACAGTAAACACACAGCTCACCTCTGTCCAGCATAATATCATTTGGTGCTGAATCACTCTCACACCAGAGGACAACCCCTTTAGGCCTTCAACTGCACCCATCTGAACTCCTACCATTGTTAGAGCACTCAGATGTTCCAGCACTTAATGAAGTCGTTCTTACAGGTCTCTGCAGGAAAAAAAAATCTATTTTCACCCAGAGAACTAAGGAACAAGGAGAATAAAATGTCTATTCCATGGTTAAATGGAAAAATGAGAGCTGAATCCTGGTTTTCTGGTTCCCAAACAGTTCCCTAAACATTAGCCTCTTTTTCCTCCAATAACAGATTCAAGATGTTACAGGATTCTGACATATGGATTTCCTCCTGCTGCCAAAGATTTTTGAGCATTTGGGGTTTGATCAGCCACTGTCACCACCATGTTTCTTCAAAGAGATGTCCTGAAGTGTTTTCTGATGAGCAGCTGCAAACCAAAACAGGGAGAAAGAGAAATGGCTCACAGATCCTCAGAGCTACTACGCAGATATGTGGTTGGGATCAAAGGGGACTGCAGATGACAACAGCAGTGCTTAAAAGTGATTTTGAGAGTTGCGTTTTCTTGCACAAAGTTTTATATAACCACACCACTTTGTTCTCAAATACTTGAGCAGGTTAGTGACAATGAATGAACTGTAATCATTATAACATGACAACATTGAAGCCAGTGTGGTGAAAGTGCTTTGTATTCCCAGGCATCCTACAGTCATCATCATCTTCAATGTCTGACCATAACTCAGATCCAAGAGAGTATTAGAATGAACTAGAGTGCCAACAATTGATTAATTAAATGCCTCCTTGATCAACTACTTCCTTTACACAGAGGCCTGTGTGGTTATTATATTACACTGTCATCATTAAATCTTTGGCTGGATAAGGCAGAGTGTACAACCCTCTGTTCCATGAAGTACAGTTAGAGCAATCCAGCACCAGAAAATGTGGATGTTTTTGTTCAAATCGTATGTGAATTTAAGAAAATTCAGCTAAGATATACTAAGCAAACAATAATAACAACTAAGGTAAACTTCCCCAGCCACCAAAGGACTCCCCAAATGCCAAGGGAGCAATTTCCATAGGACACAGACTACAGTTCTCCCCTTCTTGCTCTCAGGCAATTTTTTCTTTTTTTTGCTTTCTTAAGGCATCTCAGCATGGTGTAGACTCTATGAAGTTTCCTGGTAAATGATCATTGAGGTACAAATAAATACAGGTTTGGTGAGAAGCTCTGAACTCCTCTGACCATTAGTAGGTAGTGCTGTCCATTTGCTGATGAACATGGTTCCATGGGAGAAAATGCGAGCTCTGGATGTGTGACCCAGTGGGAAACTCAAGGATATACAATGAGCCATGAAAATGCCACCCTCCAAAGAAGAGAGACAGGAGACAGAGATTCATCAATTCCCAGATCCCATATAATTTCCAGCAGTTGTTGTACAGCTAATTATTTCTCATCCCAAATTCCTTCCAAAAATGACATGGGCTTTACTGCTCAAAATAACAGAACTGAGTATTGCAGCAAGACTGAGGCTTTCTGCCCCCTCCTTGAGCCCTGCCTCTTCCCAGCACCCTGTTCCTTAAACTTGCCTTTGCTTCTGCTATTCCTGCCTGAGATTCCATAATCTCAAAACTCCAAGCCTTCCATATCAAATTTCCCACAAAGATAATGAAAGAAAATGCATCAATAATATGTTTTCATGCATTCTGCTTCCACAGGATTTCCCACATATCTCTGTCCTCCAAGGATGTGGTAAGGAAAACACTGGGACTAGGGGTTTGCTTTGCTGGATTATTAAAATGGAAAATGACCTTTAATTTCTCTTGTGAATAAGCTATCATAATCCTTTGTGCCTTACCTTTCATCAGACACATATAACAATTTTTATTTCTATTTTCATTGTCTCTGCCCAATTGAAAAAAAAAACTTGACAGAGTCTTAGTTCCAGGACATTTGTTAGTTGTGGCTGCAATTGCTAGGCATGCCTTTAAAGGAATTTGAATTAACAGTTGATCAACTTAAATTAACAGTAACTGCACCAATGAAACATCCCAAGCCTTGGTAACACTGTAGTAAACTATTTACTTTTGATTTTTTTCCAGGGCAGAGAAAATGGGAAGAATTGCAGAAGAATAATGAGACATAAGGAGTGCAAGACCTGGAGGGACTGGATCAGGAGGGAAAATTGAGTGTGGGTATCGCCAGAGATGTGCTGCAGTTCAACAACAACAACAACAACAAAAAAAAAACAAACAACAAAAAACCAACCAACCAAACAAACAAACAAAAAAACAACCAAAAACCCCAATGAAAATAAACAAAAAAACCCCAGAGTTCAGGAGAGTGAGCTACTGAAATCACTTCTTGTCTCAAAATTGAGATGTTCCAACTACAAGCTTAAAGATACTTTCAGCATTATATTCAAAGTAATTGAGTGTAACTCACTTAATAACCAATTTTCATTTGTGTCACTTAGGGTGTATTTGTCTTTTTCAGTAGCATCTTGGCCACTGCAGAGTGGACCTAATGGTAGACCTTTCTCACATCCCTTCCCAAACTCACCATAGCAGCACTTGAAAATTACTTCTTTCTTCCCCTATTGATGGCTCTGACTGATTAAAAATCATTTTGGATTACTATATATTAACAAAATCCCTTGCTAACATTACCAGCACATGCTCAGGGTCCACTCAAATTCAGCCTCTTCGCACTTTTCACTCTACTAACAGAAGTCATTGCAAGGTTTCTTAATTTTCAAGCTTACCTTAGGAAAATGACAATTCAAAAAGCTGACCAAAAAAAACCAAAATAATAAAAGTAGTAAGGGTGGAAAATCATGAGGGCTTAGGACTTATTCTCAAATAGGTTGACAATCTGAAATTTTGCAAACCTAGCTTACATCCAAACCAGACACTGATAAGTTTAAGAATGGGATTTCCAGCAAGATAGAGGTTTTACCAATGTAAAATCTGTGTATGTGCATTTGTACATAGAAGTGGCTGTGAGCCTAAGAGCATTTTCAGATACTTAGCATGTGCCTTTTCTAGAGAAACTTTCTCAAAAATGCACTGAGATGACACAGAGCTCTCCAAAGTGTTCTTTTCTCCAAAATATATCAGTCAGGAAGAAAACATATTTCCAGTCCACCAGCACTGCACACTTGCCTCTTTCAACAGCTCCATGCTTAGGAAACTTTTCATGAGGAAGAATGCCTTTGAAATGTTCTAAACTCCCATACACATATATACATTTATGTACTATTTTGGTATTGTACACAAGAAGAATCTAATTTTACAGAAACACAATTCAGTGGATAAATAGAATGGAATGGAGGATGCAAAGATTTCATCTGAGACCTCAGATCTGTGCCTGACCTGAAGTATTTGCAGCAAACTTGACCTTTGCAGCAATCTTGTTTGCAACTAATCTACATGCTGATTCTGGGTTTTGTTTGACCAGTTTCCAGTTTTATCAGTAGAGTTTGATTAGCTTAGTGGAGACTGCTGCATAGTGACACATCTCAAACAACTACCAATGCACTAAAACTCAGCAGTCCCATTTAGTCAGACCTCTATGGGAAAAAAAGTAACTCAATGGGAAAATAGGGACTGTTACTGCTTGTCATATAGTAAGCAGAGAGAGCCCTCTTTAACTGCTCACAACCAAAATTAAGGTATAATGGACTAGCAGTTAGAAAAAAAAAAGTTTTGCTTGCAAACTGAGAAAGAAAGTGAAGATTTTCTTACTGCCTTTTCTATAGATTCACTCTTCAGAACCAAACTGAGCTTTGAATTAATGCACAAATCTGACAAAGGACAAAACAACATTTAAATTACCATTGATAAATGTCCAGCCAAAAGTAATTACTTATTCTACTGTGGCTCATTAAGAAACTGTTCCATTAAAGAAGAGTTAAATAATGAAGGAGATGAGAGATTTAAGGTTAGGGGAGCTAATGCATAAATGCAAAAATGCTTGTAAAATGCTCAGATTGTACTTTTTAAAGGCATGATTTTTCACCCTGTTTCCAACCCACCTTAGTTCTCCCTAACATCTCCTCACTGATGAAATGAATCTTGCCTTTTTTGCCTGTCTGCAGCTGGAAGGAATCAGGCCGGCTACAAGGGGTTGCAGGGGGATGGTAAAGGGAGAGGGAGAAATGGAGTTCAGAGGACTTAGCTGAGCACCACCATGGCTAGTCCAGCTGAGCTCAGAGAGCAAGAATATGTGGAGACAATGGACTTGAGCAAAGAGTGTTAGAGGGGGGTGGATATTGAGTTGCAGAAGGACCTCAGTGCCGTTATATAAAGTAGGAAGGCTAGAATAGGGTGACAATATAAAACTGCTGGGCGGCACAGACTGTATTCACATAATTAGGCATTATTCTGCATTATGGTTTTGGCTGAGTACCCCAGCCCCATAATCCTGTTGCTACCATAATGAAAGACAAAAATAACTGATAGAAATCATCTCAACATCTTAGCTTGATTTCTCCTGTTATGCTCCAATGTCACATTGCAATATCTCTGCAATAATTAGACATAAATGGACAGTGTTGAGCACCAAGAATCACTGATCATTTAATAGAGAAATAACCCGTATGATTGCATCCCATGGCCAGCCCACTGAGTTTTACACTTCTACCTTCCTCATTTGTAACAGTCTGTTCATTAATACAGCTAAATACTTGAAAAATTAATAATTATATTTTTAAGAGGGAAGAAACGGAAGTGTGACACTTCAATGATCCATGCACACCTTAAACAGCCCAGATACTTTGCTTGGTAGAAGTATGTTGAGGCTAGAACTCTTAGGATAACATGAATAAAGCATCTGGAAAACTAACTTTGAAGCAGCAAACCCTCTGTATTAGTTACATAGCTTTGTCTGTCAAAAACCAAGAGTGATCTCCAAATGAGAGGAGCTGCTACAAATTTCAGATGATACAACTGCCCTGTTTCCATTTCAACTGGAAAAGCCTACTGACCTGGCTGGCTCTAACATTACCTGAGGTGAGACCAGAAGAGATACAGTGTTGGGTCAATAGATACTGATACCTGTGCATCCAATACTGATACCTGTGTATCTAATTCAAGAGTTTGCTTTCTGAAACTGTATCCACCTGCATTGCTTTTTATTAACAGCCCATTATGAATGTGCCTCTGGCAAATTCACAGCTGATGGAAATGTAGCCATGTCCCTTGATACTGTCCAAAATGATTTATAGAAATGGATAATGGGGCATACACCAGTGAAGAGGTCAGAAGCAGTATAAAAATCCCTTGCCCAACATTCCCTGCCAGTAACAGACTGGTTTATCCCAAATTTCTTTGGTAAAACAGGAATGTTTCCAATGCCAGCTCTGAAAGCACAGGCCACTGTTTTTAGGAGCATTTGACTCTTCAATCCGTCTTTATTCCTCTGTGAGGTGGCATGGACAGCTCTCCTGACATCTTTGCAGGAGCCACACTGGAAGGTGCTCCACCCATAAGAGAAGAAGAGTGAGTTATGTCTTTTCACACACCAGACAAACTCTGCACCCTTGCTTGCCACCAACATTGCATAAAACCCCAAAAATGTCATCTGAAGAATTGGTTCAGGAGCTCTTGCTGCATGCTTTGTCTTCCTTGTCCTTGCTAAGATCAATGTCAAGCATTTTTCTGGGCTTCAGTCTAACTCTCAGCCCCAGGAAGACAGGATATACACATCCTTAAAATCTTTAGGTGACACCACACATGGACAGTGGTAATTACTTCACATTCGTAGTGGAAAAGTTCATCTAAGTGGGAAGTTTTGTGCTGAGGAAGCCTTTTTAGAGCTAAGACACAGACTACCCAAAGCTTGTAAAGCTTCTAGAAAAACTAGAATGAAATTGGGTAGACAGAGACATGATACAAGAGATGACACAGATGGCATGACACAGATTGGGAACAAAACTACAGATTAGGAACAAAACTTTTTTGTCTACAAGGCAATAGTCATGACGTTCCTACTTTATAAGCATCATATTTGGACTGCCCAGAGCTACTAAGCTTGGGATTTTGTCTAAGTTTCCTCAGAGAATTTGCAAGAAGACATAAGACAGCAGAAAGTAAAGTCCAAGGATGTAATCAAAAAGAGCAAAAATGTAACTGAATGCCCTGTGATGAAATTAAATTTGATAAACTCTCAGCTTAAAAGATAGAAGGACACCCAGTCAGAAACATGTCTTTCTGCTGACATACAGAAACACAATTTTATGAGAGAGAAAAAACCCAAGTATTTCAGAAGGCAATTTATTTATGGCTTAACAACAATTAAACCAACTATTATTAAGTTAGCTGAAATGAAAAAGAAATCACTGGCAAATTGGAAAAGAACAACCCTTAGGTCAATATGACAAATTTGTTATCCTGTGTGTGGGAAAACATCCCTTACAAAATTTGAACTTCACAGCTGGATGAGAACACATAAGCAAATTTAATGCAGAGCATGAACAGTTGGTTGTCACCATCCACAACAATGTAAAATCAGGGCACCCTACATAAATGAGAGACAATCAGCCCCTCTCCATTTAAAGCTGCATAGAAATCTGGATTTACCAGCAAAACTAGGATGGCTCCTTGTAATGCCAGGCCAAAGCTTTCCTGAAGATCTACTCAAAGGCACTGAATATTTGAAAAGGGTTAAATGGCAAATCTGAGAATCCCCTCGATCTCTCCATAGCCTCTGCCTAGCAGCATTGCATTTCCATTTGAACTACAAATGACCCTGTACACACAATCATGTAATTCATATTTATATAAACAGAGGGTACAGTATGTATAATTTGAAAGATTTCTGGGAGGGGATGCATCATAACTAAACTCCTACTTTTCCCTTGAGGAAACAATCCCATTTGGTTTTAGTTAACTTCAAAGGACAAAAGTATTTTTCCTTCTGTGTCAATAATTTAACAGAAATTTGTCATTTCTGTCCACAAATCCAGCTTTCAGAGTTGCCCTATCTCAGTGACACACACACCCACAAGCAAGCCCGCAACGTCCCCCACACCCCCACACAAACACACAGAGAACAGCAACTGCAGCACAATGAAATGCTCCTGCAGCAATTTCTAGCCATGGAAATTGAGTTTAGTTTCACTGACTTGCCAGAAAGCTCTCTGCACTGGGGAGTTGTATTTCCAAGCACATACCATGGGACCAGGACCTTTGGTGACATGTTGTTCCAATTTGATTGAGGTTGGGTTGCAGGCCAGGCCTTTCAAATCATAACCACCACAGAAATTACCTCCTACAAAACACTGCAGAAAAGTGAGACTGCAGCAGCAAATCTGGGAAAGCTTCATTTTAGAGTCAATGCAGCTTTAAGCATTGATAACATTTTTTTCCCCTCAGAGTTTGTCCAAGAACTGTTTTGGAGGAGGCTGAAAGGACACTGTTCGCTTTCATTTGGAAATTTATGTGCCCTGATTGCCTAATTCAGAATTTGGGGGAGGAAAAAATTAAGTATGAACATTTAAAGGAACAGATTTGGATTAGAAAACATCGCATATAAATCTTAGACAATCATCACTTTTTTCCAACCCATTCACTGTCTTCAGCACAGAGCTAGAAAGGCATTCTTTTCAAAACAAATTAATAAAAAAGTGCAATGATGTCTATTGTCTATAATAAAGCTACAGTTTAATTCATAGCAACCCAAATTGTCCCAGTCCTAAACATCTGCAAATACATTAACCAGAGATGCAGCTGTGCCTCAACAGGACCAGCCTTAGCTGTGGGGGATGCCAGGTTGATACTCCCATGGTTTCAGATCCAGGGCAGCCAAAGCCTCAGCATGGTCACTGTCCATCTTCCCCAGCTGAGCTCTGCTCAGGCTCCAGGGCTAATTCTCCAAGTGTTTGCTTCTCTGCAGAAGCTGCTTCCTCACTTTGAAACTGATTTTAGGTCAGACTACAGCATTTCATGATGAATTATAATGTTTGATAGAGCTGTTAAAACATAGTAGGAAATGTTAACAGCTAGAAACATGTCCTTAAGTGTATCCTAATCATGTATCTTGCTTTTAATTGTTTTAGTTTAATTTAGAAATTAATTGAATTATAAAATTTCAGAGGGTTTTGGGCTGTATGAATAAGTCATATTTAGAGATATAGGGCCATTAGAATGGAGTAGCTTCTTTGACATATCATTGAGATTACACTCATTCAAACTCTCTGGAAATCTGACTCATAAAGTAGAGGTATTAAATGGGAAGTAACATTTTTATATGGCTCATTCTGTCAGCTGTATACAGTCTAAGCAGGAGAAGGAAAAGTACATTCTTACTTACACCTAGAAGTATTTACACCACCATGGAAGCACAAAGGTCCTTATAAAGGTATGTTATATCTAAAAACTGCAGGTAAAAGTCAGAATATTTTGAGCAGCTTGCTACATTAGTCCACTTCTCACTAGCAGCACGGCATGCTCAATAACATCCATTTCCTTAAGACCGTAATATACTAAATATTTGTGCAAGGGCTTTTTTTACATCTATTAAATAGCTAGTTGGAAAAGTAGTGAGAGGTAATGAAGCAAGCTCTAAGCACTAATGGATATAGAAGAGGGCAGAGGAAAAAGTTGCACAGGCAGCCTTAATTCCTCATTCTCATAGCCCAAGAGTCCCTCTTTCCAATCTTTATTTCAGCGCTCTCTAACCCAAGGCAGCAATGAGGAGGACAAGCCTTTTCCTTATTGTGGGTTTGCCAGATGTTCTCCAGCACCTGAGGGCCTTTTTGGTTGGACAAGCATATGTCTCAGCATTTGTTACAGGAGTCATGAATCACCACTCCTAAACTTTTAAATTAACGGCGCTGCCTTCACCCCAAGCCAGCAGCTCTGTGCATGGAGCTAACTCCAGTGCTTGTACGAGGCTCTACCCTGGCAGCAGCCAGAACATCCCTCCACAGGGATAGGACAAGGCAGACCAAGACAAAATCTGACCCATTGCTTTGCAAGCGGACTAGTCAGAATCCATGATCGCAACAACACAGGATGAATGGAAAAAAACACATCTCTCCAGGGTAATGCAAACCCATCCAAACTTCATTCACAGATAAATATTCTTCCTCTTTGCTGGGATTCCTATTGCTTGGCTACTTCTCCTATGGGATAAAAGTGGGAGAAGAGAGTGAGTACTTCATCTTCCCCCAGGGAAGAAAAAACCCTTTCCAGATATGGATGCATAAAGGAAAGATGAAAGAAAGAAGCCCACATGGGCTACTATCTTATAGGCCATCTAAAGCCAGGTTACAAACATAGATAGAAATAACTGATTCAATATTTTAAATTACTTTTTTTTACACTGTGTACATTGAGCTGAAGCTTTATCATTCTAAGTATAACACCAAGAAGAGAAAATTAAAGAGATTTTGCTTCCCTGCACCGTGACCAATGCAAAGCCACTGATCCTTAATGATCAGTGAGGGATGTTCTGCTCCAGGACAGGAATTCTTTTGGAAACACAGTTTGTGGATTGTCAGTGAACAGGTCTTCCTGCCAAAAAGGTTAAGAATAAATTCACACCTTTGGGCTCTCTTGTGAACTATTCTTGGGCATGTTGGGAAAGATGATGATATATTTCTCTGAGCCCTCATATTGAAATAAGGCCCTTATAGAGGAAAAGGCACTTATATTGAAAGTGGGAAACCACATATAAACATGTTGCGCTGATTCTTTATCCTTGAGATGATCAGAACAGAGTTTAAAAACATCCTCAAGAGAAGAGAAAAATATCTCAGCACACAAGTTCATTCCAGTGCTGTGTCAGATCAATAAATACATATGCAAATCTCTCATGGAACTTTGGAAGACATTAAAAGGGAGCACTTCATTAACAGGATGCTGAGAGTCAGCAACAGCTGTATAAACCTAAACATCTACTTGCATTCCAAATTCAGAACAGATTTAAAGATAACCAAGGGTTTTTTTCCACCCCTGAATGTCAAAGAGATGCTGATATAAAATTAAGTTCTTATTCACATTTACAGCAGGAATGAGGTAAAGGACATAAGGGATGTAGAAAACTAAAAAAGGAAGGAAATGGGGGAAGAAAAAGGGCATATTCTGACTGAGCACCCAAGAATTACTGTTCAAGAGTATCAAATTTGTTACTGTGAAAATGCCACAACAGTGTTCAAATAAAAACCTGGATAAGCAGGTTTTTAAAATGACTGTGTCTGAAGGAGGCTCTTGGGCTATAAAACCACTCACTGTGGACCAGATCTAGTAATGTTCAAATGTGTGTCCTAGACAGGGCCTTTAAATGTAGAAGATTCCTAGGGACATACAGGATCAGGCAAAAACCACACAGTTTTAGATACACGCACATATATATAATCTATCCATGTAACAAAATACGGTGCATGGTAACACGCAGGAAGGCAATGATTCACTTTCCAGTACTACGTCCAATGAACCATGACATATAACATTTTTTATTTCTTGGTGGTAGCTGTCAAAATGCATTTACTTTGGGGAGATGAAGAGGGAATGCACAAAGAAGTGTAGAATAATTATGTGTTGAAAATTAAACCCAGTTGTCTGAACTGGGAAGAACAATATAATGTACCAAAGGAGGTCTAAAGTGTTTTGGCCAACAAACTTAGAGGTCATCCAAGACAACATACTTTGTAAATGAAAGGCAAAGCCAGTTTTTTGTAGTGTTCTCTTTACCTCTGTTTTTAAGAGTTTAGATCTACATTTAACACGAAAAAAATTCATAGTTTAGTTTATTCGTATTATAGGGCTGTTTCTCTTATAACTACCCAAAAACTGTGGGTTATGTCTAAGGACACGGAGTCAGGCCCACATTCTTTGTTCATGAATGTTTGTATGTGCAGAACTTCAGAAAGAACAAATTCCCATTCAAGAGTGGCATGAAAAAAGGCACTTTCTCTCTGCTTCAGAACAACAGCAGTAAGAGGATTTGAAGAGTCATGAAACTCTAACTTTCCAGGATGTCTGTGGAACCAGAGATATACTGGCCAAACTTTTAACTCCCAGTTTGTGTCCTGGATAAACCCACAGGACAGGCTCTCTAAGGGCTCTGTGTCAATCATATGGAACACCTGAATTACAGTCTGCTCTGCCAGAAATTCCTGCTAAGGAAGCAGTGGGAAGACATGATTGTCACTGTGGAGCATTCATACAAAAATCCCTGAAAGGTCCAGAAGTGCCAAAAATCTCAGTGCTTCAGTGACCAGTGTTGTGACAAGACTAGAGGGGTATAGCATGCGCTCACAGTGATTAAGAAATTGCTTCCCAAAAAGCAAACACAGCAATTAAATAAGTTGCTTGCTGTGCTGATGGGGGAGATTCTTGCCTATCAGCAAGTTATCAGCATTGCAGTGATTTTTCTGTTAATCTGTCCCATGTTCTTTCCTTGTACCCTGACTGATTATGCCCTGAAGAGATACTGCATTCCACAAAGATGTTGAAAAGAGAACAAGCATGGAGCCAAAGCAAGCCTTGCAATGACTCGTGCCAAGATGAAGGGGCACCCAAAGGGAGGTGAGGCGAATGGTGTAATCTGAGCATTCTGGACCACAAGGGAGGATGGTATGTGCTCCTCAAGGCTGTCCATATACCACAAAATATAAAGAGAGACTGCAGGCAGGGAACAGCCATGTTCCCTGCATTTTAAGGATGGATACACAGAAAGAAAACTGAATACATTTCCAGAGTCTTTTCACAGGGTAAACCAGAATTATACCCCCTCCTAATCTGCAGCCATATTTCCTCATCACTGGGGATATATATTCTCTGTCTATGCAACCAGGCCTGACAGAAGACTAAATTCTTCTTTGAGTGGCTAAGGTATCATTATTTTTAGGTTCTGCAAGAATACTCAGCTGCTGATTAAACCACAGTGATGGAAATCAGAACACACAATATACTTTGGTACCAGATTGTATGACATCACAAATTCTCCAGAACATACATGGAAAGCAGGAACTTACTTGCAGAGTGTAACAGACAGAATCATTGTAAAGGTCTGCAAAATTCAATGTTATAATGTTCTCATTTTAGATAATTTCTGTGCTATATATAATTCATACATATGCTCCAAGAAAACAAGCTGCAAATCACACACAAGTTCCTTTTTTTCCCACCTTTTTTAAAAGTCTTTTACACTAAATTACATTGATTTTAGGACTTGCCATACCAGTATTTTCCAATTCCTTTCTTTTATCTTTTTTTCCTTCTGGATAAAAAGTGGCATGGTTTTGAATAGGCACATTAGTATTGTGATTGTGTCACAAGTATTATAAGGTAGAATAAGCAACAGCCTGGAAAATGAGGAAAAAATGAATAGTTTAGCTCGGGAGGAAATTCTCAATAACTATGTGACATTCCCAGCATTTTTCTTTCAGAATGCTCAAGTTGAGGTGTTTTAGAAAGGTTTCTGGTTTTGAGGTATGTTAGAAACGTTTTCAGTTTTTTCTAGTTAGGTGGTCAATACTCCTTTGCATTATATGTGTATCTGCAAGGTATCTCAGGCCACACTCATCCAGACACTGAAAAGAGTTAAAGGCTTCCCCTACCTCACTCCAAGGATGACAGCAACTGCACTCAGACAGAAGCTCCGCCTGAGCCAAAAGGTCACGGTGACAGACTAGTCCAAAGCAGAAGCAGAGCAATTTTGCATTTGTTGACATTAGACTGTTTTAGGATGCCATCAGCATCCAAAACCTAAGAAAAAATTTTCCACAAAACAAAATCTTGTAACTTACCTCTTAAAGATGGCAACATCAGGAATACATCTATTTTTGCAATTAATATGGTGTCATTCTAAATTACAAGAATATCTGTGTTTTTCAAGGTTTTGGGGTTAGCTAGCTTTTCAGGAAACAAAAAAAAAGACATTGTGAATGTCACTACAGGAACCATGAGACATGATGGAAGAGGACAACAGCTAAATTCACAGTGTCTTACACTATGGAGGTAAATGAAGATACTGTCTACAGATATTTGGCCCATCATCATTTTCTTGAAGTAAGGGGAGATAGAAGTGGAGCTGTTCTTCCTGAAGCTCCACACTGTCTCCTCTGACACTCATGTGATGACAAACCCAAAGGCTGGCACACTTACGTTTTTGTGTGTCTTTGGGAAGAAGGGTAGCATTGTGAATGACCCACCTGGCCAATATGGGAAAACCAGTTGCTGTAATCTTTTTGGACTTCAGCAAAGCTTTTGACACTGTCTTCCACAGGATCCTTCTGGACAAAATATTCAGCCCACAGGTGGATAAACAACACATCATGTGATAGATGAGCAAACGGCTCACAGGTCAGGTACAAAGGGTTACAGTGAAGGGGGTGACATCAGACTGGTGACCTGTCACTAGTGGAGTTCCACAGGGCCCCATCCTTAGCCCTGTTCTCTTGAAAATCTCCATAAATGACTTGGATGCAGGACTGGAAGGGACACTGAGAAAATTCACAGATGATACAAAACTGAGAGGAGTTGCTGACGCCTTCAAAAGCAGAGAGGCCTTGCAGAGAGACTGTGACAAAGCAGAGACATGGGCAATCCCGAGCTGCATGAAATTCAACAAGGGGAGGTGACAGATTCCACACCTGGGGTGGGACAGCCCTGGTTATATATAAAGATTGAGAAATGACATGCTGGAAAGAAGTGCTGCTGAAAGGGACCTGGGGCTCCTGGTCAGTGGCAAGCTGAACACGAGCCAGCAGTGCCCTGGCAGCCAGGAGGGCCAGCCCTGGTCTGGGGGGCATCAGGCACAGCATGGCCAGGCAGGCAAGGGAGGGGATTGTCCTGCTCTGCTCTGGGCTGGGGCAGCCTCACGTCCAGTGCTGGGGGCAGTTCTGGGTGCCACAATACAAAAAAGACATGGAGCTATTAGAGATCATACAAAGGAGGAGAGGAAGGACCTTGAAGGGAAGCTGTATGAGGTTTGTTCAGCCTGGAGAAGAGGAGGCTGAGGGGAGGCCTTGTAGCAGTCTACAACTTCTTCCCGAGGGGAAGAGGAGGGGCAGATACCAATCTTTTAACTCTTATGACTGGTGACAGGATTCCAGAAAACAGCATGAAGCTGAGTCAGAGTAGATATAGGTTGGTTATCAGGGAATGGTTCTTCACCCAGAGGGTGGTTGGGCACTAGAACAGGCTCCCCAGGTGAGTAATCACAGCACAAGGTCTGACAGAGTTCAAGAAGTGTTTGGACAATCCTCTCAGGAACCTGGTGTGCCCCTTGAGGTGTCCTGTGCAGAGCCAGGAGTTGGACTCAATGATCCTGATGGGTACCTTCCCACTAAATATATTCTATTAGTCAATGATTCAATGACTTACATCACAAATGTGTCCCTTGTTAATTGCTATACTGCCACATATATGACTTCAATTCAAATAAAAATCCTAGAAAAGCTAAGATCCCAGCAGGCTGAAACCAGCAGGGTATATCAATCTGCAGTTACCAGGTAATAAGCTATTATACAGTTGGCTACATTACTTTTCAGTATAAACCAAAGTAAAGACAGATTCAAGTTTTCGTTTGCTTTTTCATTTGATTCACTAAATTTAGCAAAATGAACTTCAGTGGAGAGTACTGGTTTGCAAAAACCTGGCCATCTCCAGACTTAGAACTGTAATGCTAGGCTGGGTGTTTGATCTGCTACTTTCCTGAAGCAGATCTGTTTTCTTTCAAAACTGACAGGAAGATTGGATTTAGACATTTACTGTTCAGAAATACTGAGTTCCACTCATTCAATTTGTATATTTACAGTCTGTTGAAAATTTACCATATAAAAATGAATTCATCCATTTTTATTCATGATGTTTCAAAGGCTAATAATCACTGTTTAATACTCTAAAGTGCAGATCTTATGAGTATATACTTATCCATTTCTTTCATACTATTTTAAATTACAAAAACTAAATTCAAACGCTAACTTAGTTAATTTTGGGGCACAGTATGCCTTCAATTTACTCTCTGTGCATTTACAGCAGCGATATAATCAGCTCTGAGGCTACTTTCTAAGGTAAACCAGAGGAAAAGAGCATACATGTAAAAAAAAAAAATAGAAGGTAATATAATAATAAGGACAATTAGTTGTAAGTGCTGGTCCATGCAAGGTGTCATTACTAAGATTTTAACCTGCAAATGTAAATAATTATCTTTGAACTAACTCTGCAGGGACTTTGGTAAGCATTCTTAATACTTTAATGATGAACAATAGATAGAAATATCTCATACCCAAACAACATCTGGGCACTTAGTTCTAATTAGCAATTAATAATATTCCTCCCTGATTTGCTGTCTTTGCTTGACAAAACATGAAATGTTCTTTGATATATTCTCTAAAATGGGGTGCAAGGCTGCAGTTTCCAGACTTAGGGTTTAAGTATTCCCTGTCCACTATTCCCCTCCTAGATTTTTGAGATAACAAATATATTATGAAAAAGAGGTAGACATTAAATAACACTCACTCTTCCCGTATTTTGGCTTTTGTATTTCATGAACCTCAGGTCATGGCTGCACTAACAAGTGGAGCAGCCCTAAATTGTTGGGGCTGAGCATGAGATGTCTGTGCTAAGCACCTTTCAAGACTGGTTACTTGCCTTTAGTTCTCATGTGCTCCCACGGATAGAGCACTGGTTAGCAGGTGGAGCACAGCCACTGGAGAGCATCTTCCAGTTCTGTGTGGTGTGGAAGCAACCTTGTAAGTTGTAGACATGAAAGTAAACCCAGTGAGAGAGGACATTCAGGAACTGGGCTTCAGAAACACGTCCCTGCTGCAAAAGTAATTTGCTATTTGAGGGGCAACCTGTGTTTCATGCTCATAAATGTGAGCAAAGTGTGAAAAAGAAGTCATCACCAGAGTTTTCTGCCATGTCCCATGAGGTATGCCTCCATGCAAGGACAAAGAACACTCTCAGAAGTCAAACAGTTCCCCAATCACTGTAAATAAAAGAATTTCCAGATTAGACTCCTTGTGGGAGATAATGCAGGAAACCACACTGTTTTACAATGGATGAGGCTCAGATACTGAATTTTCTGATTAGCGTGCTTCTCTATATGTTTAAAAAGAACAAAAATAAGACTTACTAGTTCAAAAGAAATAAAAGGTGCATTTTGCTGCAAACATCAAAGAAAACCAGTATGGCATTTAAAAGTGTTTCACACAACCTCAACTTTAACATGTAATTTTCAATATTTAAGTGGACTTCTAAAAAAAATGTTAATTATTTCACAACCTAAGATTTTCACATGACCGTTTTCATCCAGTTGTTGAAAACATATAGGATTGAGAGGTTTCTTTGCCTTAAGTAGGTTCAAACTACATTTGATGATTCATTTATGTAGTCACATTTTAGGAAGGGCAAGGAGACCAAACAAGAGTAAGAAAACCCCTCATTTGGGTACTTTTATTTCCTAGTGCACAACCATTTTAGCATCTTCAGTGATGAGGAGATCAGAGGGTTGCTTTGTTGTTTTGGTTTTTAGTACTGGAAAATCCAAATTTCAATTTCCTTAGGAAAAAAAATAAACAAACAAAAAAAAAAGAGGAAAAAATTAGTCTCACAGTGTTTCTTTAATTTTTTTTTCATTCACTGTGTGTTAAAGCCTCTCCTTGACAGCTAACAGTGTTAAAGTAAACCCAAACTATTGCTGGCAATTGCCAGATGAATGGCTCTGCCAAAGTGGAAGGCAAGGATTCAGCACTGTTAGAACCCAACTCTCTCCCAGCTATCCCTAAGGAAGAATTGGTTCAGTAAAAACTCCACAAAAGAAAATAAGAAATAGAAGTGGCATTCACAAATAAACACCTTAAAGTGCAGATGCCACCTAAGGGTAAGAACTGGACTGGGGCTGGACAGAAATCAACACTCTGGGGATGCAGGAACAAGAACAGCCCGGCATATTTTTCTCGGTGATGATTTTCGTCATAGTGATGAAAGCCTTCAGAAGCTTTAGCAGTTGTAAGGTGAAGGCTGCAAGACTATATTCTCCTGCAACTCACCCTAACTCTTTTACATGGATTATGAGAAAAGCCTGTGTTTTTTAGTTCTTTGCAAGTTCTTTTGCAAAGGATTGCACTTTCTGCTTTAACTGTGATTTGTTCTTGACCAGCAGGATGATAAATTAGAGTGCTCAAGTAATTGGAATTTTGGAAAAAGCCAAGCACCAGCTGGGAATGAGCTAGGAGAAAATTAGTGTCCGCTTCAAGGCCTCAGACACGCAAACTGGGAGGACCCCCATCGCTGCACTGACAGCCAGGCACAGTCCCTGCAGCTGGAGACTGTGCACTGGAGCAACAGAGAAGCTGGAACTGGTTTTTTGCTGGACCTACCTGGCTAAGAAGCACACAGGGCTCTAATGAGCTCTCCATTGTAATTATCTGCTGATCATTCATTGTCAGAGTTGACAGTCCCAAGAAACTTCACATTTTCAGGAAACACACGTAGAGCAATCCACTTCAAAGTTTTGAACATGAGTAAATAACAAAGCATTAGTTTCCTGAGTTTTGGCACCATTAACATTAAAAGTCTTCTGGACTGCTAATTCAATAGTCATAATGCTCAGCGTTTTTCTGTGCTGACATCTCTCTTCCCATGTTAAGCCAAAAAACATCAGCCAGAAAAAAAATGCATTTAGGCTTATGAAGAAGGGTACCTGGGATGCTTATGTTGTCTCATTACATTTACCACAACACTTCAAAATAAACACCAGAGGTGAACCTGGGATATTACTTTTTTACCCCCTACAAAAGTTACTTCTTCACAAATGTGATCCACCACAAAATATGATTTCAATTTTTCCACTATTGTGTTTCGATGAATTTTGCTCAGTTTGTATTTAAAATCACCAAATTAGAACATAGGCTATTTCCTGGGGATTAATAAGAAGGACCAGCTGTGAAGAATGGATGGTCTCAGGCACAGCTGGGGACCACTAATCTCCCTGCACAAAATGAAAAATACTAAACTTTTCCTTAATGCCTTAGAGAGATCTAGTGGGGTCTGTAGGCATGCACCATCTGCAGAGACTTAGTTCAAATCTCTGCATGCTTCACATTGCTTGAAAACTCTCTTGATAGTCCCCCTTCAAAAAACATTAACTTCTAATTAGGCAATAACTGGGATTAAATGAGAACAGAGAAAAATTAAGTTTTCTTGAGATTCAAGAACTCAAATGTACCAAGAAATGAAATACAGGAATTAAATTCTATTCTCAGTGAAGAGTCAGCTTGAAAACCTTCTGGGGAGGGATTGTCCTGTAGTACATATTTGAGCAGCATCTAGCAAACACAGTTCAGATTTCTAGGCACTATTGTAACACAAAACAATAAAAATAGCTGCAGGAATTTACACAGAACTACTCCAAACAACTCAAGCATAATGGTGAGTACCAAAGATGAAGGTACATTCCTTGTAAATGTTTTCACCATGTACAATCAAAAATAAAATATTTTGACTGTATATAGAACCACAGCAGGAAATGATGGTTGAAATTCAGAAGAAACAATATGGCTGATTTGCATTCTGTTTCGTCCTACTTTCCTCAACACAGTCCGTTGCATTGACATTAACTAAAGTTCTGTCCTTATTGCTCATTTCTGGTGGACTCCTGGACAGACTCATCTCTTTTTCTGCCTTGCTAGAAATGGTAGAAATGTTAATGCCAAAATTCTTCCACTAAAGAAAGGGAAGGAGCCCAAATGGCAGGACAGTGAAGAGGTCTGTCAATCCTGCCCAACTGTCTATTTGAACACTTGGGGATAGAAAGGATAATCGTTGTGGGAACAGGGTATTTTGTCATATATTATTATTTTGGATGGAGAGTGAGGAAAAACTGCTGGCTCTCTTTGTAAAGTTATTGTATTTTCAATTGCTCACAAGGTCTCCCAGAGCTCAGAGAGGTATTCTGTTAAACACTGAAATAAATAAAAACTGCTGTTTGATTGGCCAGACATGAATAATTTCTACTACCCCCAGATGTATCCATCTAGGATGTGCTTATTTGCATGATATGTGAACTAATTGTTTAACACTAGCCCAGAACATAGCATTGTTCACTCAGAGAAAGCTACACAATAGAAATTTATTGACTCATCACACTACTATTTTTTAGCCAATTATGTGCCAGGATTTTTCCTTCAGATACATAACAATAGCAGAAAGACGCTTCATTTCCTTGGGACTATTACTCTCCTGGGTGGCAAAATTAAAGTCAGCCTCTGTAATGCACACTTGTGGCAGCCTACAGCAACCCCAAACGGCACGGAGGGTGTATTTTATGCCTATACACTGTAGGCAGCGATCTGGAAAACTTCAGGGGGAGTAGAGGGAGTGCCGTACAAAACCCAGAGAGGTGCGGACCAGCACAAAACCTTTGCACTGCCTCTACCCCACCAAACGCTCCCACGAGGGACAGCATCCATTACAAAATAAAGGGGGTCCGGAGGGGATGGGATGGTGACAATCACCTTAATTACTTACTAGTTAGATGCTTGGTAGAAAATTCCTTTTAAAAAAATTAGAACGGAGGTATTCGTTTAGTTCTTTGGAGACAGCTGCCAGGCGGGAGGGACTGTAGAGCTTTTCCCTGCGGGAGGATGGGGGCGGCGGTGAACACCCCGCGCCAGGTACCGGTGCGCTCTTGCCCTCCCGCCCAGCCCTGGGCGAAGCGGGAGGAATTCTCACTACCGCTGTACCCCGTTAAACAGAGCAAACCCCAGCAGCCTAGCAGGAAAAAGCTGTGTAAAGCGTGTGCAAACCCACATACGAGCGCGGAGCAGGTGCCGGCCGCCGCCGCATCAGCGGCATCAGCGCTCTCTGCCGGGCGCCCGGAGCCGCCGACTCGGCGGGGCCGCAGCCGGACCGGCCCGGGACAGGGATCCGTGCACGGCCCGGGATGCCTCTGCCTGCCCCTGGCATCTCCGCCCCGGCGGCACTCTGGCGGCAGGGCTGCTGCTGGCATCCCTGACTGACAGAGGTGCTCCAGTAAGCAGCTGATATTATAACAACAATTCAGATATTAACTTAGAGACAGACAGAGACACACACACATCACTCCCATCACACCGTCAGGGAAATCCCAATCCTCAAGACATGCCGCGACACATGCAGGGTGGAGCAACAGATATAACAGATTATGTCATTGAGTAGATAATAAAATGTCACTGGGAAACAAAGCTGGTGAAGGGTCTGAAGCAGAAGTTTTATGAGGAGTGGCTGAAGGAGTTGGGGTTGTTCAATCTGGAGAAAAGGAGGCTGAACAGTGACTGTATCATCTCTCCAGCTGCGTGAAAGGAGGGTGTAGTCAGGTGGGGATCGGCCTCTTCTTCCAGGTAACCAGCGACAGGACAGGAAGAAGGTCTTAACCTGCACCTGGAGCAAAACTATTTATCAAAGAACCTATTCAACCATCAACACCTCCTCATTCTTATTTATCACAACCCCAATACTAGCTTTATTTCTAGCAATCTCAATATGAACCCCACTGCCCCTTCCATTCTCCTTAGCAGACCCTTAACCTAGGCCTACTCTTCCTATTAGCCATGTCGAACTTAGCAGTATTCTCCATCCTATGGTCAGGCTGAGCTTCTAATTCAAAATACGCCCTGACTAGGGCACTATGGGCAGTAGTTCAAACAATCTCCTATGAGGTTGTTTGATCCACTTTCACAGCTTATGAAATATGAAAAAGTGAGCGGGGACAACTCTTCATAACAGCACCTCAGTGACTGAATAGCACAGCAGCCCAGTCTCATACACAGACAGCACTGGCAACAATCCCCAGCAGCAGTCTATACTGTTGTTTTGGCTTTTTTTCTAAAATTTCTATCAAATATATACAGCAGGCAGCCTGTGCATTCCCTCAGAGCAGCCAGAGCTGCCATATCCACTAACCCAGGGACAATGAGTTCAGCAAGCATAAAGGTGCAGCCCTATGGAAATATCTTGGGTTACCTCAGGCTAAACTCATGCTGCAGCACAGAGGCAGTGCTGGGGCTGAATTATCCATTTGGATAACCTGGAGGCTGAGCTGTCTGCACAGTATCCTGCTGCTCAGGGTTTAGTGCTTTTATTGTCCTGACTTATAGCCTAGGCAGATAACCTACGACTCAGCCAGCCCAGCAGGAGTGCATCCACAGCTGCAGACATCACATAATAGCATGTCTCTGCAAGGGGAACTTTTATGCCTTCTACAGATATTCCTAGCTTGATTTTTCCAAATTCCTCTCCTTCCTAAGAGAGACCCTGTTGAAAGTCCTTTTCACTCCAAAAACATCCTCTTTACTTTTGGATGCTGCTAGTTTCAGTTCATATGAGCAAAGCCAACTGTTGCAGAAGTTTTCAAAGTTAGTGTTTTGAGCATTTTCCTTTATGAAATCTCAAGCTTTTGCTGGTTGATGGTATTCTTCTGGTCATTTGGGAGTATTCCTGTTTGCTTTTTCTCCATAGCTTCTTACTAGATAAAAGAAACACTTCCAGAATAAAATAAACATTGTAGGTCAAAACACACATGTCTGAACACCATTACAAAGTGGCTCCCCAGGTCTTGTAACCTAGCTCTGGTTTGATACATGAGCTCTTTACTCCAGTTTAGGGTAGAGCAGTGCTTTAGAGTCTGACACAGGCCTGCTGGGACTCAGAATCAGCTATAGCACTGCCTCCTAGTAACACACACTCCTCGCTTCGCATCATGCATGTGAAAATTTCCATATGTTCAGTTATCATTTTCAAAATGTGGTTTCCTGTTTGCTTTTTCAGAGATTGTTCTTCCTTATAAAGTCTGCAATCCATAAGCACTCTTCAGAAAGTCTGGACTTAATTTGAAACACTCCTTCCAGGTACCATCCTTATATCTGCTGTAAAACATGTCCTTTTCTTATTTTTAACACAAATATATTTTTAGTTCTTAAGGCAGCAAATACTTTTGCAATCAGTCTGTGCCTGTCTACTCTGTCAACATATGAGGAATGTTTTAGAGATAAATCCTCTAGAACTCACTGTATCCAATTTGTTAGATTTACTTTCACCTCCTGAAGTTTTATTGAATTATTCTTGAACTTCTATTGATTCTACATCCTGCTATAAACAAAACAAGAGGATGAAAGAAGGAAAGACAGTCTTTATTTCATGAACAAGAATTTAATCCAGAGTGCTAAGCTTCAGAATGGCTGAATAGTGTGTGCCATTTCCATGTATACCTCTCCCTTTAGCTTTTTTGCAGAATTTATAGTCTTCTAGAAAGGCAGTCAACAGAAAGACTGTTCTTCACACAGCTATCAATCTGGATACATCATTTGGCAAACTGCAATGCCTTTAAAATTATTTTCTGTAAGGAAATGTTGTGCTCTCTCCAGAAAGAATATTTGGCCAGTCACACATGTCTCCAGGTTTCCAGTAAATTAGCTGATGAGTAACAGAGGTGGTTACAGTAGCCTCTCTTTACTGCCTGTAGAAAACCTCCAACAATTTATTTGCAAGAGGCTTGGCCAGGACCCAGAGCAGAGCTCTGAAAGCAAGGAGGCAGCAGCATACCTAACTTGGGCTAATACCTGGACTTTGTGGAAGTGGTTTAAGATGTGTACAGTCCTGTGGTATTTTAAAAGATTGTGAGCAATTTCTGAAATAGTAAATCTGAAAACAACTTTTTCTAAAAAAAAATAGGGAGACAGAAGCTCAGACTTTTGTTCAGGATTAATAATGCTGCTGTTTTTCAATGACAGCCCAATGTATGCTGTATACTGCTGAGTGTTGTATGATTGACCCTCATTCTGTGGCATCACAAGAGAAAAATCCATTAGTTAAGGCTCCCCACAGCAAGGCTGTGACGGGCTAATGTGGCTACAGATGGAACCTGAAGCAGGTATGTTTTCCTTATTCCTCCTTGCTATGGCTAGAAGAAATAGGAGCCTCAGCACGGAGGAAATTGGAGTCTGCTCCTCAGGTACCTTCTCTTTGGGAATAGGTGAGTTGGGAAAAGGTGTGAGTTTTCCTAGAGGTCCCTCTCCCACTCTGTGGATGCAGAGCAGGCAGACAGAGCCTGGGGTAATTTACATCTCCTGGCAAGTCACTCCATTATGACACAGCCCACCAAGGGATTGTCTCCCCCTTGAAGCAACCTGTCCTCACACCACACCATGGCTAAGGAGAAATTTTGCCAGCTCCAGCAGAGGCTGTGTACATCTCTTACCAGACAGAAGGCACAAACATGCTACAGCTGTGGCAAAGAAAGGAGCAATTCCTGGGCCTTATTTCAGTTTTTAATATCAGCTTGATCTAAGTCTTCTCTTCCTCTCCCAGACTAAAACTATGAACCATGCAGAAACCTAAAGATGCAATAATTTTACAATTTTTCAGTGCAGCAGTTTCCTTCTCTTATTTGTCAGTGAGGGTATATTGGCAGTAAAGAGCAGGGTCCAGACTGCAGAGGCAGTGGCAGATGCCTAAACAGAAGTTATTTGGCAACAAGAGATTAAACTCTTATGTCGCCCCTAATCACCCCTCTAGTCCTCCCTCTGCTGAGACTGACAATTAATGCAACAATTAACATCTAATCAACAATTAGCAGTCTGCAATAGCTCAGCATAAGACTTTGTGCTGACTACTTTTTTTCCATTGTCAAATACACTAATATAACAAACTCTATCAGTTCCTTAATAGACCACCTATAAGCAGAAGAATGTATACCGGCAAAACACCATTTCCTTTGTCATCTTGAAGATCAGAGCAGCAGAAAAGAGTTTGACAGCTGTTTGCTTGAGTGCTCTACCTCAGAAGAGTTTGTTTTACAAGCTTAAAGCCTAAGTACAAACAATAAATGACAAACTTCAAGGCCTGTTAGCCATGTACCTTGTTGCCGTTGTTCCTTGTCTCTCCAGGATCCCATTAGAAGAGAAAATCATTAGAAAATAATATTTGAAACTACTCTCAATGTCCTTAATGCGATGCATTCTATTTTTCTCCTCACCATATTTCAACCACATGTCTCAAGTTTCTGTTTCCTAAACGACTCTGTCAAGCTCCCCCAAGCATGTTTATAGGCCATGTTTTAAAAAGAAACACATTTGAAATTATGGGTCGTATGACTAGAACTTGAGGAAGCATCTGCAGTTTGCTTTTGCAAATGTTCTGTGGTGAAGTAAAGATTTTTTTCAAGCTTTACAGAAAAAACTTCTCTTCCTGAAAATGTTTTCTGGGAAGAGTTTCTTTCATTTGATAATGCTTTTGATTAGAGAATGAATATCCAAAATATTTGTGTGGGAGAGGCAGGAAAACATCAATTTTTTAGCATAATTTTATGCATCAGTAGAATTAGGAAAAACACAGCCATTCTCCCTAGCTTTATGGCTCCTTATCACTCACATATTCCTCATTTCAGGGGACATAATTTGGTTTCATATCAAGATATCTATCAAAACTAAGATATTGATGTTCCCTCCTAACGTTTCAGATGTAACCAATTTAAACTCTAAAGATTGGGAAAGTGTAATCTTGAATTAAATTAACAGACTTATTTCCATGGGTCTTTGAGATTCCTGTCTGGAGGATTCTTTGTGTGTTCTTTTCCTTTCTTTTTGGATTTTTATCATATGTCATATCATTTATTTGGATCTTAGAAGATTAAGAAGTATGTCTAGGCCTCAACACCCGGTGCCTGAGTGTCTCCTAAATTATTAAAAACAGATATAGCAACAACATGAACATCTATTTTTATGTATAGTGCAATCATTACTACTCTGACCCCAATTCAGAAAAATATGTATAGTCTGAAAAAAAACCCAAACAACATATGTGTAACTAATATTTCTGTTAAGTACATCAAAGTGGCAAGTTTCAGAGCACAACTGGAGCTAAAGAAGGTGTTCCTGTGAACCATATATTTAGTCATATATTCAGCCACAAGTGCGACATGAAAATAGCACTGCAGAAAAACACTCTTAGTATTGAATGAAATATAATTCAGGACCAGTTTTAAGACAGTTTTAAGACAGTTATACTTTGCCTTTAAATTATACATTAATATAAATTTTCTGCTTACTTGACTACTTCTTGCAGAGGTTTCATCTTTCTTCGGTGTCACTCATTCTAATAGATGTGTGTAAGTGGAACTAAGAATAAATGATCCACTTATCCCAGCCACAGGAGCAAATTTGAGGTTTAAATTAGTGGCAAGTGAATTATAATCATAATTTCTGAGGATGGTTTCTGGTCTTCTGAAACTGTTAAAGATGAAATCATGCACTGGTTTATACCGGCTTACAACGCCTTTGTCAGTTGCAGAAAAGGATCAGTAATAAATGAGATGATTTCTGCAAGGAACTAATACCAAACTGAGAACTCCAAACATACAGCAATAGAGTTACTGAGACCCCATATAGAATTCAGTTGCTCTTGGGAACCAGTTAATTCAGTTTGAAGTTGTTGCACATAGCTATGAAGCTTTTGGCTTTGCAGCAGCAAAATCTGGTTGAAAAAAATTATTAGTTTCCTTTCTGCAGTTTTCTAGTTACAAAGCTATGCACTCCATCCAAACAAAACTGCCACTGGTTTGCTAAAAGTCTATTCCATCCAGTCTGAGTCAGTTTTGCCCCTATGTTTCTAAGGAAATAATGTGTACCAGTGATTTTCACTCTGTCTCTGGAGACCCTTATAGGTCTGCAGTAATATTTTAAGGTATTTAAGAACAGTAATTCAGAAAAGCATTTCTATGACTAATCACCTTAATTTGGGGATTTAGGGGTTGTGGTCTCCCTGGAAAAAAATCTGGTGGCCTGCCAACAGTAAAATAAACCTCAGTTTTCCTGTGTGCCTTTTATTTGTATATATACAGCCATTTTCCCATCCAGGGGCAGCACTGAGATTCACATCCCCATTCCTTGGACATCTGCAAAGGTTTCCTTGTCACAGCCTCTAGCTGAGCCAGGTTACAGTATTTGCATTTCTCATTGAGGCTGCAAATAGCTACCAAGGTTCCACCACTCATCACTCTGATTTTGAAGCCAGCATTGGTCTGATCCCAAATTTCAGGGAGATGAATTTCACTTTCTGACATACAAAAAAAAACCAAACAAACAAACAAAAAAAAAAAAAACCAAAAACAACAGCAACAAAAAAAAACCTGAACAAACCAAAAACCCCCCTCATATGGAGCCACTAGATGGCACTTTCAAAATGTGATTTTGCACTTTCTGTCCAGCTAGTTACTCTTCTGGGTCTGAATCCCAAAATCTCAAGGCGTACTGTAAACCTTCAGATTTATTTTATCTATTTGCTAAGCAATAAATGCTACTCTCTGAAACTTACAGTGATTGCCCTTAGCAACAGACATATTCAAAAGGTAGAACAAGCAAACCTACGTTTTCACAAAGTGTGGAGTTTCTCCTCCTTTTCCCCATGCCATGATCCTCTCTGGAGCGCAAGGCCATCAGCATATAACTGTGGGCATACTTATTATGACAGCTCTTATAACATCTGTAGGGGTAGAAACAACACAACTTCACAACAGATGAGATACATAGTATAGTGGGAGCAGCAGTCTCCTTCCTTGTTTAGAACCTATATAAGAGCCCAGATTTTCCAGCCATGAGACCAGAAAACCCATTGTATGTTGAGTATATTTTGTATGGCTCTTTCCTCTTTTACCCCTTCTCAGGTATCCATTCCAGAGGAAGCACTGATGAAGGAACCCAGTTTTAAAAAACAGAAAATGAAAAAACCTGTTTCAGGCCATAAGCTCTTCATGGCAGGGCCTGTTTATGTTTCTCTAGCTCTCAGCACCATGATAGTCCACATTCAGTGAGGTCTCAAAACCTTCCTTTGGATGATTTTATAAAAAATCATTCCATCATAGAGCTTCACAAGATGTTGCTAATTACTATTGTAAGTTTAATGAGTAATTCTTTTACTCCAGGGTAGAAAAGATGGAAATGTTATGATTGCATACAGAGGGTCACCACCTGTTTAGCCTCTTTATAAGAGGATAAGATAACCTATGATAACCTTGCAATACTGGACAAAAAGAAATTGTTAGGCTGTGCACTGCTATTCAGAATTCAATTCCATGGACTGAAATTTTCTAGTTTTACTTTTACTCATTTCCTACTCCTGTCTACAAACAGTGTGTCAGCAGACACTTTCAGTCCTTGAATCTTGTTAATTTTTAGAACTCTGGACACAAAATACATGGAATTGACTGGGGCTTAATAGTTCTGGGTGGTTTTGTTTTCATGTCACTAGAAAGATTGCTGTTATAAAAGCTGTGTTACCTCAACTCTTGAAGCATTTTCTGCAGGTGGAGTAAAATGGATCATCCATGGCACTATCTGTAGTACAGTATGTATTTGGTTGTTTGAGATACTGGAAACATAAAACTTGGAGACAAAAGTTCCCATGGTTCAGACTTGATGGCAGAGAAGAGGGAAAGAGGACAGCTGTGTTTGTGAACCAGACAAAGCTTTGTTCCACTGAGCTAGCTTTTTGGATGGCATACAGGAATCTTGTTAACCATGCCAGTCTGCTCAATCTGCAAGGATTGGAAAATTTTCCTAGCAAGGAAGCATTTAAAGTGTCTTCCAGAGTATTTGCATTGAGGAAACATGTGGAAAGACAGGTTTCATTGAAATATATATGTCACACACACAAACAAAAAAAAAATTACTAAAAGAACCTCTTCAGGTGCAAAGTTAAACAAGTCAGCATCAAGAAATACCAGAATTAAGGCTACTTAAGGACCATCAATTTAGTTCCTTTGAGTCTACAAATTCTGGTAGTCTTTAATTTCATTATAATAGGCTGGTGGTATTTCTTTCCATGACAACACTGTTTTTTTGAGAATATACAGAATAATATGTTATCTTGTCTTCAATAGATATTTTGCCTGCTGTCATTCGCTGTTATGGTCCTTACTTGTTGCACATTTTAATCCTTCTAAGAGTAGACTCCCCAACCCTTTTAAAGTATTTGTGTTTTAAATAGCTAGGGGTTTCATAAATCATTTACTTTCATAAGATCTGTTGAAATAAATGGTTAGTAAGACAAGAGATCTTACAGACTGGTTGTGAAGCAGAGGTTGGAAACATTCCATTTGGCTGCTTAGCCAAAATTCCAACTACATGATTTTTGCATATTTACCATTATAGGTCAGTTTTCATGGTCGGGCAGAACTCTCCTGGTATTCACGTAGTAAATGAAATACAACCCCTTTTTTTTTAAGGGGTTCTGAGTGACTCATTAGCATCAAGGCTAGAAGAAGCAAACAATTTCAATGGAGAATTATACACATAATAATTGAATATCTTTTCTCTTTTTCCAACCCTTTGCCTGATTTCCTAATATGCATATGTGTGACAAAAGAGAAAAATGCAGACATAAAATCACATCTTCATTACACAGCCTCAACAGTAACATTGTCACAGGAAGGCCGGTATTTTCTTTGTGAATCAGCCCTTAAGGGAACTGCAGCATGATACTTTGTCTGTAAAACAGCAATCCTCTGAAGTGACCTTTGGGTTAAGATACAGACTACTTTACCTATTCAAAAAGAACCAATTTTGTTCACCAGTCTGTATTACACTCTTGTCCTTATTTATCTTTGCCTTATTTTCTGTAGTTCTAGATTCCTCATCTACTAAGACTGCTTTTGAGTTTTTATATTGGATCCTTGTTTCTTTGCCCCAAGTTTCTTTGCCTGAACTTTGCCTGATTTTTCTGTTCCCACTAACTTCTCCATTCAGGCTTCCTCCTACAATCCTACAAATGACTCCTAATCTGAGTCTCCAACACCAGGCTTCTTCAATCTCAATGACTCTGGCTTTACATTTATTTGTATCCTTCCCTGGATTTCTCAGGGTAAATACTCCTCTAATTTATGCATAAAAGAGAACCATTGTTTCAGGATTTTCCAGCTATGTCCTGCACCTTGAGACAATTGGTCTCTTGTGGCTTCTAAAGTCTTAGTTTTTATTTAAACTATGTTCTACATATGCAGAATTAGGACTCTAATTCAGTCTTCTGTACTTACTTCAAATTCACATTTGTCATTAATCTGTATCAACTGTCCTGACCATCCCTATGTGTAAAGGAAAGCTGAGGAGAGGAATCTTTTAACACAGAACAAGCTGGTGCCCTTGAGTCATCTCACCACTTCACATTGTTCACAAGCTGAAGCCTTGACTTTTTTACACCTTGAATAGGACATGATACCAATCAAACCACACTGCCTAACTGTGAAGAGAAAGTACAAAGAGTTTGAGACAGCATTAATACAGAGAGGAGAGGAGAGGAGAGGAATCTCTGTCAATGACTATTTTACATCTGCAGCATTTGCATGCAGAGTTACTGATAATATTGTATGTCTTTTCTATTTTGGAATTTTCTCAGTGGAAGTCATCAGACTCAGAGCAATGTCTTACAATTACACCATCTACTCATACTCTCCATTATTATCTTCTCACCATTGTTTTTGCTGTCAAGACAGTTATTGTGCAATTTGATAATTTAATAAGACCTATGATAATTAACAAGAATAGGAGATGACACAGGATAATGCAGTAAAGACAAAAGTCCAAGGAGCAAGGAGACATTCTATACAAGGCACAAATTGCAATATGCAATATAATTTTTCTTTCTCCTGTCATATAATTCCTATTGGTAGAATTAAAAGATCAAATAAAATTACACAAAGAATCAAGTTTTAGGGGTCTTTTCCTCTGGAAGAGTGAAAATAAGTTTGTTTGCTTGTAGTTTTTGGTTTGGGGTTTTTGTAAAAAGAAATAACTCACATGTCACTTAGACATGTATAAGGGATCAAGTTAAAAAAGGCTTTCCAGACTGAATGGCTGGAAATGACTGAATTGCTCTGAAATTGTTCTCTCCAAATCAGTACCCTAGGTACTGAAATGTTCTGGTAATTCAAGCACAGAGTTTGAACAAACTACTATTAAGAAATAACACTACATAAAGGGTATGACTAGCATGTCTCACAGAAAATGCTTTGGTGAGCAAAATTGCTTAATGGTAGATGAAAGATTATTATCTTAGCATGAATAGCTGTGACTCACAGTCTGACTAAGCAGAGTCTGAGTGAGAAACAAAAAGCAAATTCAGGGAATCTAGCTTTTATCTGCTAAGGAACCAGCTATTTTGGTTCAAGTTTTGTTTATATCATCAGGTTATTAGAGGACACAAAGCTCTAAAGATGTGGTTTGCATGTTCCAGCATATCTCCTGTTCCTTCTCTGGATACCTCTCTTTATTCATTTCACATGCTACAAAAGGAATTGCCACATCCACTCCAAGAGAATTGCCACATCCACTCCAGTAAACAACACAGAAGCAAGGGCGAGGACTCCTCACAGCAGCCCTGGCATGTGCAGCACGTCAGACTGCTATCAGCCGTGGG
The DNA here is from genome assembly GCF_028769735.1 of Zonotrichia leucophrys gambelii. Classification (NCBI taxonomy): domain Eukaryota; kingdom Metazoa; phylum Chordata; class Aves; order Passeriformes; family Passerellidae; genus Zonotrichia; species Zonotrichia leucophrys. The sequence continues at coordinate 67,379,450 of NC_088171.1, forward strand.
CACACCAGCCTCACATCCGATGGAGGAAGGATTGCAGGAGTCGTGGGTACCTCGCACGCTTGGGGGACGGCAGCTCCTCGGCCCGCTCCCGGGATCAGCACCAGGGACAGCGACAGCGCCCCGCTGGGAACTGAGAACTTTTTGTTTCTCTACATTATGTATGGGCATATATACACATATATTAGCAAAACGTGTCAGAAAAGCAAACAAAATATTTTATAATTGAAATAAGGCTGTATTAAAAGAATTCTCGGAATCTTAAAAGTCCATTGTCATTTCAGCTATTCAGTGGGATCCAGGCAATGTTCTTCTGATAGTGTTTTTTCCTCTTACAAGAAGCAGTAATGAAAAAAACACAGAAATCCTGTATACCAGTTAAATCCCAGACCATGCTGAGGTGAAGTATGGCTGAAGGGGCAAGGTCTGAGCAGAGAAGCTAAGATGATCAGGTATATTTGCATTTTGGAATCGTGTATCTCTCACCATTTTGAATCTTGCCATAGGCTTGTCTGGAGCACAAAGATCAACACACAACAGTTGCCAAAACTCCCGTGAAAAACAATTATACTAGAGAAAGGACAACCAAAGAAAACAGAAAATATACACAGAAGTTCAGCTATGAATGGCAAATGTTAAAAGAAAAATCATTACCATGTGTGGAATTACTGAAGCATATCTGACTAGTTCCTTTAGGGTTCAGTAACTGTGATATTACCTCTGACTTGAGTACAAAGTAATAATAAAACTTCTGTTTACCCTTTTTAATATAATTTACTAATTGCAAGCCTGTTTATATCTCCATTCTGAATGTTATCCACAGAATTCTATATAGAAGACAACGTGGCTTTTATATAATTTATCCCAGTGACAGAATCTTACAAAAAAGACCTCCTGAAGTGTATTTAGGCTTTATAATTTTTGACTGATCTTCCATACTTATGGGCATCTATTTCCATGTCATATGGCAAGCTAGTCATATTCATTTATTAAGCTAATGTTTATAGTGTGGCAGTAAATTAGACACCTTATGTGACTGAACAGAAGTATCACATATTTTGCATGTGAAGAGATGGGCAAATGTGTTTATTCTTCTAACTTCCAGCTAGAAGAAGAAAACTAGAGGAGAAAAAAGGTATGCAAATTACTCATCCTGCTGTTCTGTAATCACCTCTAATTATGGGTGGACCTGGCTGCACAGTCACCTGTGTGGGACAGACTCTTGTCCACCCCCTGCAGTGGAAGCTGGATGCAGTGATAAGTTTTCTAGTCACTGGTAAGGGTATGACGACATACAGAATAACTGATGAACTGTCAGCATGTAAGCAAACTTGCTGAGATTTCAACCTGGGAATATTCAGATCAGTTTTGATCAATCCAGTAGAAGTTGGTGGGACTATTCAAGAACTGCTTTCACTTGGAACCATGGTCAGGGACTGCAAATGATCCATGAAACAAAACTGCTGCAACAAAGCCTTGTCTACTCTAAGAAATTATTTGTACTTCTACCTCAGCATTGATTTTCTGTTTAACTCTCCACTCTCTAGGCAAGTAATAAATAAGCTAGAATTTAATTCACACACTTTCCACTGGAGCCCCTGTACTGGACCCCCTTCTGCTCACCTGAGATTGGCTCCTTCAGCTTTCATTTCAGCAGTTCCCACACTAATGTAAAGTGCCAAGTTATACAGCCTGATTTAAATAGCCCTCGACCAAACACCCTATTTAAAATTAATGGAAATGAAATGGAAATATTTTCATGTCCCAAGGGAGAGTACCCAGACAGATTGATAATCTGCAAGGCAAATCTGTACCTTGAAAATTATTACTGTGACACACACACCTGAGACATAGCACAGATTACTATGCACTGCTAACTTTGGTGGCCTACTTGGGTAAGCGTATGTTCCTCATGTATTACAAAAACACATACATATAAAAACACACACATATATATACACACATGTACATACAGAAAATGTAGATATACATGTATGTATCTCTTGTTAGGACATACATGGCAAAAGAAAAAAAAATAAAATGTCTCAAGGAGAGATTGTACAAATCAAGTATCTGCTCCAGACAGCTGTAAACTGTTGACTTTTTGTACCTCTAGCCTAAAAATGTAACCTGTTACCAAATAGTTACAGGGTCAAAAATGTTACCAGCCTGGAACAAAGACTAGGAGACAGAAAGTCACAGCTTAAAATTGTAACGAACCCTTTGTCTTTCTGACATATGAAGGTAATGGGGAAGTTGATTAGGTTGCTACCATTTCAGAATTTTAAGCAACTGTGCCTGAAATAATTTGTTAAAGTCAGTTTTGTTCCATTTATAGAGAAAATTATTTCAGAGAACCACTGTATCATTAAAGTTGCCTGTTTTCATCACTGTGTTGATCTGTGTTCATTCATGCCCAAAGGCAGCAAATCACTCAAACATGTACATAATTTAAAACATCTCTCCAAGATCCCTAGTACCTTAATTCAAAATTAAAACTGGAAGTGGTTCAATGAATCAGTGCTTCTGACAAGAGACAACTCCTTTCTTCCTCCCAACCTTTTAAGAAGAAAACAAAGCCACCCCTCTCACACTTCAGAAGGACATTAAAATGACAATCAAATAAGAGGCAAAAAAGAGCTTCAGTTAAGAAACCTGCCAAGCAAAGAGAAAGTCACTTGCAACTTAATGAAACAGCGGAAAAGAATCACAAAGTCCATAAAGGAAGACTGATTTTGCAGGAAACAGGGATCATAAGTGATGAGGCAAATTGTCCATGACACAAGATTATTTAGAGCAATAAGAATTAGAGATTTTTTTTTGAAATTTCGGGGATTATTTTAAGAGATCAGCAAACACCAGATCTGCTATAAATCAGTGTTGCCAAAATGTGAGATAAGGCATATCTGGAGAAATAACATGCAGGAATTACTGGGTTCCTATAGCCATCTAGAAGAAGAGCTAGTCATTCACGTAAGTCCAGTTTCCACTGTAATTGGAATTATTAAAATTTCTTTTTAAAATGTATTATCAAATATTTTCACATTTTATCCCATAAGTCATTGAAAGTTACCATGTCTAGCACCTCCAGTGTCCAGTCCTGTGCTCCTCAAACCTAGTGAGATGTCGACGTACTTGAGAGAGTTCCATAAAAAGCCAAGATGATGGAGGATGTGTAGCACCTCATAGATGAGGAGACAATGGGAGATTTGGGACCACTCAAACAGGAGTGCAGAACACTCAGGGTAGGATCTCACTGATGTATTTAAATACCTGAAGGGAGGGTGGAAAGGAGAGCCAGGCCCTTTCCAGTGGTACCCAATGACAGAAGCAGGGCCAATGGGCACAAAGTGAAACTTGGCAGGTTCCCTCTGAACAGCAGGAAACAGTTCTCACTGTGAGGGTAACCAGGCCCTGTCACAAGTTTCCCAGAGAGGTTGTGGAGCCTCCACCCTTGGAGATACTCAAAAACCTAATCATGGTCCCGGGCAGGTTCCTGTAGACAAACCTGACAGATCTGGGGATTTGGACCAGATGATGTCCAGAGATCCCTTCCAATCTCAATTATTCTGTTATTTATATCATTAAATGAATGGTAGTGATTGAGTTTAACCTGAACTTGTTTGTATATACTGCAACCAAAAGATCTTCATTGAGACTTCTGGATGCATTTGCCAAATGACAAACCACTAGAAAGAAAAAGCAGGCACTGAAAATTACCAAGTCACCAAGAATCCTGAAATCACACTTTACCTGAAACCATTTTCTATTATGTTTTGCATCATCTAGATGTTGACATTTTGTCAAACTCAACCTTCATCTCTATCTCTGTATATAGGTAAAAACATTGTTCAGTAAAGGTATTGGATCAAAAGCAAAACTAAAATTTTGAATTTTCCTGTTGCTTTTCACAAACTCAAAGAAAGAAATCATGTATCTCAGCGCCTTTCAAAATCAGACACTCTTCCTCTGTGTTCATAAAAGGTTTTGTGTAACTTTCTCCTGTGGACAAGAATGTCTAGTCTTGCTGCCAGCTGAACTTCGTTACGCACATTCCTGGCCAGATTTACAGTTCCTAAACACTGGGGAAAATTGCAACTCAATTCCTACTTTCAACTTACAATTTAAGGAGTGTCTTCAACAATGTTATTTTTAGTAAATGATCAAAAATTAGATAGGCAAGCACAAAAATAATTCATTAAATAAATTACACAAATGTTTTTACATAAAATATGTTTTTACATATTTTCAAGCTTAGCTTATTAAATTTAAAAAAAGAAAACAAAACAAAACAAAACCCCCAAATCGTTACTATTAGGCACATTGTTAAAACAATAAAGGAATGTATGAGGGGTAATATTTTTTCCTAAGCTTTTTCAGTTACAGAAACCATTTGGTTTCTGAGAGTTCTTTTTTTTAATTATTTTTAATCTCACAGTGCTTTACTGAACTATTACACTTTTTGTAAACAAGCTTCAGGTCTCACCACCGATTTTAAAAATAATTGTCATTCAGGTAAATGCCTAAGCCTGGTACTTCCCATTGGCATGCACCCAAGCCGTGCTTGTTCCAGATATTGAAACAGGGATGGCAGAAAGGTTTTCCTCTCTGGGGGACAAGCAACACAGCCGTCCCAGGTGGGCAGTGGCAGCACTGGGGACAGTGGCGTGTGCCCCATGCCATTCCTGATGGTTACAGCTTTCCAGGAGCTGTTCCCTGCCTCTGTAGGGAGCAGATGTGGCCGAGGCCCAGACCTCAGCATGTTTTGTCTCAAACATGCTGAGTATTGCTACAGGAAACATGATCAGAGGAGAGGGCGCCCTCAGAGGTGGGGCAGCACTCCTCTCAGCCAAATTGTTGCTCTGCCTTGAGGCTCACTCCACCCCCCAGTGCATCTCCTGGAGGAGGGCTGTGCAAAAAAACCATGTAAAAATCCTTGTTTCCATTAGAGGTGGGCACCAAGTATAAAAGGGAGAGGATTGAACCCCCTTGCTCTCCTTGCTTTCTTATTGTCTAGCGGCCCCAGCTCCTGATCATCCATGTGACAAGACCAGCCTCTGGGACCTAAGGACTGGTGATATATTTTTCTTTCCCTTGCTTTGCCCAGGCAAAGCACACCTATCATATTCTACTCTGTGACCAGAGAATATTGGTGTGTTGTGGTGGCAGTGACAGACTCTGTCATCCAATCCCTCTAGGACCCCTGAGGTTTCCTTCTGATCCCCTTAACACCATGGAACTCTGCTTGGAAACACTTCCAAATTCATCATGGTGAAGAAAGGTGACAATGCAGCAGCAGCAGACACCTCATTGAATGCCTGGAGACCCAAGGGAACGCCGGAGGTGGGGCCATTCTTTCTGTGCCCTATCTTCATTGTGTAGTGGGCGGACTTTTTCCAGGTGGGGACAAATGCAGCCTCTCCTAGGAGAATCCTCAGTGAGGCGGTCAGTTTCTCAAATAAACCTGGTGCCAACACGTGCTGAAGGGAAAGTCATCCCACAGGCAGTGGGACAGGCCTAGCAGGACAGTCTGCTCAGGATGCTGCACATCTGAAGGACACCATTGGTTTGAGGCCAATTGTTCTGACTTTATGAAATCACAGCTACCCTCCTGGTTCTGGGCACCAGCAGCACAATGTTCGCAGGATGAATCCTTGTTTTCGCTGAACCTTTCGACTCCTCAGGATGCAGCTCATCTGAACTGCCAGGCCAGAGACAGAGGGATCACTGTCTGTCTGCAGGGGCTGAAGGGCTGGGACCAAAAGGAACAGAACCAAGATGAACTCCTGTGTTTGCAGAGATCCCCAGACATCCCCTCCCACCCACACTCCCCACTCACCACTGCAGATCTCATCCAGCTTCTCCATGCTTCGGAGGTGCCATGCAGCCAGCCCTAGGCACAAAGATTCATCAGCTCCTGCTCCCTAGCATGCTTCCACTAGCCTGGCCCCTGGCCCTGCCTTCTCCCTGAACAGGGATGGCCCCAGGAACTACCAGCAGTCCAGGGGAGTGCAACTGAGCCAAGTGGCCACCAAGCCCAGCTACAGCGGTGGCACAAAGAGGGCTGAGACCCTGCACACAGGAGGGACAGGGCAGTGCAGCAGCAGGAACAGGGGCCAGGCTGCCCAAAGGGGGTCTCCAGGAGCTGGGGCTCACCAGTGAACCTGACAGCCACCTCTCGCACGGTGGCCTGAGGGTCCTTGAGGTACAGCAGGCTCTGACACAGGTACTCCTCAGCCCTGCTCTTGTCCTTCGCCAGCTGGAGAGAGGACGAGGGGATGGGCATGTCACACAGCCCCCCAGCTGGCTGGGACAGTCCCTCCTGCCAGCACTAGTCATTATTGAGAGCCCTCCCTCTCAATGGGTGCGGGGAAGGGAAAGACCCCTTGAGGCTCTGTTCTTGGAGACAGGAACAAGGATGCAGCTCCAGGCTGTGGGCTCGGTGCTGCAGCAGGGCTGGGGGGGGCTTTGGTTGCAGGGCAACTCTCACCCAGACTGCACCCTGGGGCTTGTCCTTACCAAGCACTTGCTGATCCTACGTGTCTGCTGGGTCTCCAGCAGGTGCTTGAGCTCCTTCCACTTGAGGAGCTTGGCAGCAGCAAGGAGGGCTTCCCCAGAGGCCTGCACAACAGCAGAAGCTGTGAGATAGCACCATGACTGGCAAAGGAGACCTCTTGTCTTTGTTCCTGAGGTGAACCTGCCTTTAGGAAGCTGGAATGTGCCCTCACCAAAGCATCTAGGGGTCCCTTGAGGACAGCCCTGAGGTACAGGGATGGAGTCTTAAAGCCCTGGCCTCCAACACATGCCAGGGACAGCAAAGAAATGTGTGGGGACACAACTATTCCAACTTTGGTGGCCATGGGTTGCTGCCAAGCCCTGCTGGAGCAGGTAGGGCAGGTGCTGGAAATGGCCATGCCAGTTTCTCCACCCCTGCTCACACTGGTTCTGCAGGGACCTTTCCCACAGGCTGTGCCGGGGGAGCTCTGCTCACTGCCAGCAGCCCACCCCTGTCTATGCCACTGATCAGCCTTGAAATCTGTACCTTGGCCACACCGGGGCTCTGGTCACTCATGTGAAAGAAGAGTGGGATCAGTACACTCCTTATGTAGCTATTGCTCCTCTTGCTGCTCCCCACCACAGCCTCCAGCTGGTCTCTGAAGATGCAGATGGAGAGCTCTCGCAGCTGGCTGCACTCCTGGTAGGAAGGAAGAAAGATAAGCTTTGGAAACAGCAGCTCCCTGCCCACTCTGATCGTGGCTGAGGTGAGGGAATATGATCTAGGGTCCGATTCCACAGTGGGGAGAAGTAGTGCTGGGCTGCAAGGCCCAGAAGCCACAAGAGCCCAGAGGAGAAGAAGCTGCTCTGAGTACTGCTCACACAGCTGGGCTGGAGGGCAGCTGTCACTGCCCAGAGCCAGGTTCAGGGCCCCACATCAGCCTTACCGAGTCAAAGAGGAGCGGGAGTTTTTCCATCAGCTTCCCAGTGATGGGGCTGCCCACAGCCTCCTCTAGGTTTTGAAACACGGTGGGTTTGCCCATCACATTTTTAAAGAACATCAGGCTCTTTATCTTGAGGTCTGCGCTGCCAACCTGCAGGACCCCCATCATATGTGGCAGGAGGACATGCATTTTTCTTGCCTGTATGAAAGTTTATTTTTTGTGAGAAGATTCCCACCTGGAAAACTCCTCAGGCAGCCACTAAGCCCTACCATGGCAGGGAGGGTGTTTGGAGGAGCCATCTCCCTGCCTGACGCCTAGGCCAGGCCAGGCCAGGCCAGGCCAAGCCAAGTCAAGCCAAGCCAAGCCAGTCCAAGCCATCACATTATCCTCAGCCCCAAAGTCCAGCTGCCAACGTGATTGTCCCCAACACCACTCTGCTCACCATGTCACGCGTTTCTGACAGCATGTGGAGGACTCCGACCAGCAGGGAGGCTGTCACCATTCTAGGAAGCCTCTGATTGCTCTCAGTGTCAGGCTTGTCACCCAAATCCTTGGATGGAAACTGTCTGGAGGATGGCTGCAAGAGTAACCACAGGAGTGAGATACACTGGCAGAGCCTGCAGGCTCGTGGCAGGGGATCAAGGCCTTTTCTGGTTACTCACAGCCATGTCAGGCATGCAGGTGCCCTCTGCAGTAGAGCTGGGAATGTTGGTCATGCAGAGGAGCTGAAGCAAGCTAACTAATACCATTAATATCTTCTCTCGAATCTGGGGCTTGTGGAAGATCTGACCCCACAGCCGCAGGGCAGGGCTGCAAGGCAGAGCACTCTGTCAGCAGGGCCTGGGGCAGCCCCATGGGGCTTAGCAGGCCTGGGGGCCCTGCCAGGCAGGCAGGAGGGCACTGAGGTGGTGCTCCCCAGGAGCAGCATGATGGCTCTGGGCTGGCTCAGCCAGCTTTGGCTGCTGCAAGCCCTGACAACTTATCAGGGCTGGAAGTCTTGGTGGGATGGAGAACTCCACTCCCTGCAGCATTCCTTCGGTCTGGAAGTCAGAGAGTCTCAAGGTCTCTTTCCCCACAGCAAACAAGCCCTCAAGGTTGTCAGGGCCAGTACCTGTCTCCCTGTGCAGCGATGCTCAGCAGGGTTGTGACTACTGCCTCAGGGTTCTTGTCAGCCACCTTCATAAGCAGGGAGTGGAAGCAGTGCCGAATTGATAGTTTCTGGATGTCCTTCAGGCTGTCATGGATGCAGCTCACAATCTTTCGCACCTGGAGGGAACACAGGTGAAATTTGTGCTGCCACTGAAGTGCAGCTACATCCTCAGCTTCCATTTCCATCCCTCTCTGCTGCCTCAAGGCAGCTTCAGGTGCCTGAGACCCCTGGGATGGGAGGGAGGGATGGAGAGAGGAACAAGGCCTGACAGGGCTGAAGGGCAGGGCAATCCAACCACAGGGCACTTACATCCGTCAGCCAGAAGTCGGGGTCTCCCATGGCTATTTTCAGAATGTGTTTTGCCGCTGTCTTGTCAAAGACTGAGGTTTCTGTCATTACCTCCATGGCCGCAAGGATGATGTGTGTCCTCTCACAAGGTGTGAGGTACCTTTCAAAGGGCTATGCCAGGAAGGAAGGGAGCAGAGACATGTCACACCAAGCGCCCTGATGGTGCTGCTTAGCTGAGCAGAGTGAGCTGTCACAGGGTGCTGGCCCTACAGAGAACCAGGGCTCACTGGTGGACAGGAGGGCTGGAGCTGCTGCTGGCACACCAGAGTGCCACCCTCAGATAGTCCCTGCTTGGGGGGACAGCAGGAGCTTTCTCATCAGTGAGGCCACATCAGCACCAGTGATTCTGGGTCCCTTTGCTCTCACAAGTGCCCTGCCCATGGCACAGACAAGAGTGCCAGCAAAGGAGGAGCTCATTACCTTGATGTTGCGCAGGTTGACATAACGCAGCAAGGAGGTGGTGTCACCTTCTCCATGGAGCTGTGTGTTATCCTTGAGCCTGGACGTGCCTAAACAGGGGGATGGACACAGAAGTCAGTAAGACAGCAGCTTTGCCAGCATTCTGGAGGGTGTCTTGCTCACAGGTCAGCAGGGTTGAAGATGGAGGAAGGAGAGCAGCAGAGGAAAGATCTTGGATGTGAGGAGAGCACTTGGTTTCAGTAGCAAATGATTGCTGGATGATACAGGAAGCATCCAGACGAGGAAAGATGGTCAAGCAGAGAGGCAGAGCTTTGAGGAGATATCTGTGTGAAGGGGAATGAAGTCCACCACAGTGTCCCTTATCATTTTGCTCACAGATGAATTCACTGAGGTAATGAAGAGCGCTCAAAGCCGTTTCCTTTTCTCTGGACGAAGTTTGTAAAAGGAGAAGACGTCCCAGCAGCTGTCCAAGGATTGAGATCTGGATGTCTTCATAGCAGACAGTGCAGTCCTTTTTAATAAAGAGGTCCCAGTCCTGTGTGAGGGAGGCAGAAGAGCAGCAGGGCTGACAGCAGGCAGCTGGTGCTGAGGCCCCGCACCCAAGAGTGTTTCCAGGGCTGGATCCCTGATGAGTGCAGGATTTACAGAGCTATTGTCCCAGAGGAGTCAGCTGGGCAGCAGCCCCGGCAGGAGGGTGCCATGGCCTTACCTTCTGTGTGGAATAGTGGTACAGGAAATGGCTCAGCATTTCAATCCTCCCCAAGGCTCTTGACCACACTTCCTGTATCTCAGAACTGGTGAAATCCAGCAGCACCTGGGCAGAGAGAAGCTGTCAGTGAGCCCTGGAGCAAACACACGCTTCAGCAGCAGCAGGGCAGCTCCAGCCCTGCACAGGACTTGCACAATCCCTCAAGGCTTCCTCTGACCTCGAGCAAAGCCTAGAGCAAGGCTCCTGCCCCTGGGCTCTTTTGCAGGTCTGGGAAAAAGGACCTGGGCCAACCATGTGGCCATGAAGGAAGACACCTTCTGTACTCCTGAAGGAGCCTGGTGACAGCCTGGGGACAGCCCCTGTTTCCCCTTGGAGATGGGCACTGCCCTGCAAGGCACTGATCTGGAGGAGCACTCACCCATGAATGGGCAACACCTCCCTCTCAGGGTGACGAGCAGCTCTGGGGCCCCCACCTTTCACACAGGCCATACCTGCAAGATGTTCTGCAGCTCCTCGCTGATTTTGGAGGGAGAAGAGCTGAGCACTATTGCCCTCAGCATGGAGTCCATGCTTCTCAGGGTCTGCAAGGAGGTCAGAGAGTGGTGGCAGTGATTATTGACCTGATTTGAGACTGATCTTAGTTGCTAATGTTAGGGGAGGATGCCCATGCTGCCCAGGAGAGATCTGGGAGCTGGAAGTCTGCTGCGGACAGAGCACCCTGCCGCATCGGACCTGGCTGGGCCCTGACAAGGGGATGGAAGGACTAGGGCAGGAAAGCAAAGCTGAGACCCTAGCCTTCCTTGAATCTCTGGTCATGGGGCAACACAGCGTGGCCAAGAAGCAGCCCAGAGGGACTGGGAGCTTCCACAGCTCATCCAGAACTTACATTCCTTAAGAGGCGTTTTTGATGTCTGTTTAAATGAGCACGCGGAGGAAGCCAGAAGACAGTTCTGAAGCATGTCTCTAGGAGGCTTCTCTTTTTGTCTTCCAGCACCACTTCCACTGTCTTGCTGAAAGAAAAAGCCTATCTAGACACAGGGAGCAGTGCCTTGAGGCCTTGTGCAGAGGGATGCTGTCCTTTGGGGAAGGGTCCTTGGGAGGGATGGGCAGGTACCTCAACATTTCAATGGTGAGCATGGCAACCTGCCGCAACTCTGTGCTCAGCTGGTACCAGGGCTCATCTTCCAGCAGCACCTGCAGAGCACAACAGAGCTGCTACCCAGTGCCACCAGACCCTAGCTCTGCCCAAGTGCTGCTCTCACAGGGTGCCAGTGCTGGGGTCCTTTCCCTCTTCCCCTGAGCACTCTGTGTCTCCTCACCTGGATCCTCTCAACCAGGTTGTATCTGCGGCAGAAGTCAATCAGGCGCCGTGAGGAGCCGAAGAAGGCAGTGTTCATGCATAGATCCATGATTTTGTAAAGAAAGTTGGTCTTGCTTCTCACATCCTGGCAGCCAGGTTTGTTTGATAGACAAAGAGAGAGTATGAGAAGGGGGGATGCATGGCCAGCAGGACTGGAGTTCTAAGGGGCAGCACCATGTGAAAGCAGCAGCCCTGTCCAGCCAGGACACCTCCAGCAGCCCAGCCTCTGCCAGAAGATGCTGGAACAGTCACTGTCCAGCTGGCCACAGTTACCTGACCAAGGTCACTGGCAAGGATCTGGATGGAGTCCAGAACTTCCTCTTCCTCTCTGGACATTTGTAGCCAGCTGGCATCTAAAAGAGGGGTAGAACAGGGAGGGCTACTGAAGGTCTGGCAACAGGAGAGAGCAGAGGAAGATCTGCCCTCTGCCCAGCCCCCCACGAGCTCCCCTGGCATGGCCTTCCCATGTAGCCCCCAGCTGAAGGGTCCCCAGCAGAGGAGCTGCTATGCTGGAGTCCAGCAAAGTGCCAGTGCCCCAGACTGAGGAATGTGCTGGCAGAGAGATAGGAAAAGTTCAACGCTCCACAGCATTGCTGCCTCCCACCAGCCAGCTGCCCTTCTCTGCCCATACCATGGAGCAGGAGCTGGGCCCCTCCTTGGGAGAGGCTGCGCTGGGACAGCCCTGAGCAGCCCCAGCATTCAGGCATCACACCCACCCTCCAGGACCCTCGCTGTCAGCATGCCAGGGAAACATGACCCTGGCATTGTGCAGGATGTGCTGGCAGCCCCAGCCCTGCCCAGTCCAACAGGGCCCACTCACTCATTCACTCAACTCACCTGTCTGCAGTGGATCCACCACAATCATCTGGCAGGGCTCTGCTGAAGAGCTGTTTTTCTGGGGAGCACCATCCTCCGCCCAGGCCATCCTGAGCAGGGTAGGACGTGCCTCCTCCATTCTGCAGGAGAAGAAATGAAACGTGGGAAAGGGAGAAGTGAGAAGCTTTGCGGAAAGACCTCAGCATGACAGGGACTGCTGAGACAGCAGGGAAAGTTGGGCTATGCTTGCAAGCTCCTCACCTTGAGCTCTGGGATCTCATCCTATCCCATCATCCTGCTGGGCATGGCAGCTGTACTGACCAGATGTGCTCTGGTGGGGTGTCACAAAGGGCCCCTCTGTGACCTACACCTTCCCCTAGCACTGTTGCAGTGTTTGCAGACATGGAACCAGCCCCTAGCTATGGGTGCTGGCAATGAAGAAAATCATGCTATGGGTTTTGACATCGTATATTTTCAAGTTCATCTTATTTTGAAAAAACATAAAACAAACAAAAAACCCACCAAACAAAAAACTCAGAAAACTTTATTATTATATAGTTTAAAAAAATAAAAGACTGTATAGGGGTAACATTGGGAGTTTCCTCCTAAGCTCATTCAGCCACAAAAATCCTTGTGTCTCTGAGATTTGCTTTTTCTAACCTCACAGTAGTTTACTGAACTGTTATTCTTCTTGTAAACAATACTGAGGTCTTACTATTAATTTTAAAAACAATTTCAATTTAAGTAAATGCCTAAGCCTAGTACTTCCTATTGGCATGGACTTCAGCTTTGCATATTTCAGATATTACAACTAAGATGATAAAAAGTTTTCCTTCTCTGAGATGAACATATTCTTATACTGTAGGTGATCATTTTAAGCTCCTCCTGAGGGCTGCAACTCTTGGTGCTAGAGGCATTTTTGTAAAAGAGCAAAATAATTCCTTCCTAGGGAAAAAAGCTTTCTGCAAAAGCTGTGCAATGCAGCATTTTATTACCTCTGTATACCAAAAATGCTGCAGTATCTTACCTACCAAAAAATGACAGATAATATGCATTAATGAAAGTGCTAAGTCTCCCCAAAGGGTAACTGGTCTTCCCTGCAAATTATTATGCTGCCTTGGCTTAATGCATCATCACAGGACCATTGGATAGTTCTGGTTGGAGAGGTCATCTAGTCCAACTCACTCATCAAACGCAAGGCAACAGTGTGAGCTCAGAACTCTAGAAATCCTGAAGAGTTTGCAAAGACACTGTATATCTGCCATGAGCTGAAAAGGTTTATCTTTCTGTGATTACACGGGTCCTGATGGTCTTTGGCTGTCCCTTTGACATGGATAACAGTGGGGGCCTGGACTCCAGTTTGCCTTGCTGTGAAGCCATTCCACGGCAAAGGAGAAGAGCTGTCTTGATACAGTTCAGTTACATGATATTAAAGCAATTAACTTAGTTTGACGAAAGGCAAAAGTAACTAGAGAGTCCATCTATTTTTATTTTTTTCCAGTTAGTTTATTCATATTTTCAGTAGATTTCACAGATCTAAAATATTGTATAAGAATTACTTTATTTTACTTGTTTACCTATATATTTCTCCTTCCTTAAAAGTGTTACAGTATATTTAAAGCCCTCTTTGGTACATTTATTGCCCTTCCACTGACAGGCATAGTTCCCTGCTATCATTAATGGGAAAAAAATAATCTCAAGAGGACTTCATAATGTTGCAGTGATAAAAAAGAAATACTTTTAAAATTGTCCTGTAGTTTGTTTCTAGACTTGTTCTTCCTGAGGAATGTTCCATTGTCTTTGCCTTTCAGAAGGAAAGGGAGTCCTTCTAAGATTACATGGGAGATAAAGGACAGAGATGGGGATGGCCAGTTCAAGCTACTTCTTCATGGGGAGAGCAAGGCAATTAGTATCTACAATACAGCTGAAGAAGGGTCTGGCAGAGAGAGATCCATCTTTGAGAACATGGGAAAGGTTTTGGATGGAGCCTGGCACAAACTTTCAAGGGAAATCCTACTCACTGTGTGTGTGTAGCCCCTGTCAGTCCCTACAGAGCAAGCAGGGCGGATGGAGATTGTGCCCTGGCAAGGTAAGCCCAGGACAATGCTGCTCCCTGGGCGATCATGGGGACCTTATTGTGCATGGAGATCTCCATTGGATCTCAGCTGCCAAGAGCTAGCCCATGCATGGCTTTGATTATGTGCTGCAATAGCAGGAATTTATCACTTCATCACCCTTGTTATTACTATGAATGACAGAAACAGAGCTGTAGCTAGTGGTCTGAGAACAGTGTTTGTTTTACTTCAGGTGCAAAGGATGCCTTCGCTGTAACTAGAAGTGACTGGCTCAAAAGTCTTTAAAGCTTTCATTTATCAAAAGAGACTGATGAATGTGTACTGCCTTTTGTTTTGGTTCCTCCAAAATACAGAACAAGTCTCTGTTCCATAGTCAAAATAATCTGGAGACTGAAACTAAAGTCATAGCATTTAACTGCCCTGTGTGGCCCTGACTTACTACAAAAAGTAACCACTGAAACAATACGGGGCTATCCAACCTGGGAAAAGCAACATAGGATTTCATTCACAAAAAAATTCTAGAAACTCACTTCCTGCTGAAATTACTTCAGATCATACCCCACTCCAAACTAAATGCACAAGGTATTTCCTTGATGTTTAATTTTTCCACAATTACTTCTTACAATGAAAGAACCACCACACCAGAAATCCTCTCTATCCCATGCAGACAAATTCACAAAACTACCAAAGTCTTTCTCCCCAAAACTGGGAATTAGTTTTGTCCTATATTTGGGAAATGCTTGCTATGCTAGTGAAGGTGTCTATGTGCACAGGCAGTCAGACTGGAGAAGGTGTGTGTATGGGTAAGGAGACAGACTGGACCTAGACTGTAGCTGTTCAGAAAGTTTAACACATATCTTCCAGTTCATTTACCCTGTAGATTAATGTGCCAGTGCCTGAGCTTCTCATAGATCATAACATGGCAGCAGAGGAAACCTGCTGTGAAGTTCCTGGAGTGGCAAGCTGACTGACAGCAAATAAAACATCTTTGTGGCTTCTTTCCCTGGGGTTTTAAACAAATTAATTTGCCTAGTTTTCACTGTTGCTTTTTCCTTCATGCCTTCTTCACAGGAAGATAAGCAGGCAACTTTCTTACTTTATCAATTTGTAAATAAGGAAATTAGATGTACATATATTTTTTACAACTTGGTACACACAAGGGAAGTGTATATCAAGCAATGCTTAAATGTACCAAGTTTAGCCTATCTGTTCTTTAGCTGTTTGCTTTCCTTGTTGCATTTTTCCTCCCTTTACCACTAGAAAAGAATGTGAGAGAGTGCTAGTTTGGGGTATATGGAAACTCCCTGAAGATTGGAGCAGTGCTTTTCAGAGGGCCAGGTCACTCCGTTTCCCTGGTAAGAAGGGCATGCATTTACATTATAAAGCAGAACAAGCATCTAACAATACATGAAACATTAGGGGGTTGCAAGACGGTATTACTCATTTGCTTAAAAATTTGAGTTTGTTTGAAAATATTAAAGGGCTAAGGTAGAAAACTGGTCCCACTGGAACTGGTCTGTTCCCTGCTCTTTTTGTGGAGCCAGAACTTCATCCTAGATCTCCAGGAGGCAAAGCCGCTCTCTTTATAGCTGCAAATCAAAGTTCTTTTCATTCCTCTTAATTTACCTAAGATTATAAAGAGGTGTGATTACCCTAATTGGGATCTGTATTTGAATCCAATAAAAATTTCAGTTCTAGAGCCACTGCAAATTTAAATTTTCAGAAGATAGGCTTTTCCTACTCTCTGAATATTTTTCATAACTCTTCATGGGCACATTAGTTTTTACCAAGAGTGAACCAAGTGGTTCCAGCTTTTTCCTTGGAACCTGCCTTAGCCCAAGGCTGTATTTACTGTCTAGGGTTAGGGTTACAGCTAGGGTTAGGGTTTTGAAACCACAAAGCCCAGAGCTCCAGGCACAGTGCAGCTGCAAAAAGCATCCCAAGGGCACAATGTGGCTTCCACCACAGCTTTTTCCTTGGAACCTGCCTGAGCCTAAATTGCCGGCTGGTGCTGAAATTCCACATTGTGCAGGATGCCTCCCAGACCCAAGCTGGCACCAGTGTCAACCGGGGCTGGTTTGACAGTGCCTCCTGCAATCTGCCATCAGGAACCTGGAATGGTGAGTTTTGTTTGCCAGGGAAAAGGGTTCTTCTCCTACTGGGTTGGGAGAAGAATTCATAAATATCAAAGACAGCAAAATGTTCATATTTTATTTATTATTCTGCAATTCTACAATTGTCAGGAGAACAACCATGTAGTCACACCAAGGAATAGCAAATAATACTTAGCTGTCAGATGCTGATAAATGAAATAATTTTTTTAATGCTCTAAATTTATTCCAGATATAAAAGACAGTATCTTGAATTTGAACTGCATCTAACTGAAAGTGATATGTCCCATTAATGTTTCTTAGCCTCTCTCTGAAACATTAGAAGGTTATTATGGTTTATATATAAAAGTACTTTCTTTTTCTATTTATTTCCTTCCCCATCAACCTGCTTTTAGGCCAGCCTAGTACTTGCAATACATAAAATCATAAGGCATGTAGGAGTTACTGCAAAGTGTACTACCACTGGGCAACCACTGCTGTAGAACTGCCTTTCATAGAAGCCCTTCTTATCTTTTTTCCCATCTTTCAGGTACCAGAATATCAGATTGAAACTCATTTCATCTCATCAGTGATGTCCCTGCTCCAGAGTTATCACTCAGAACTCGCTTTATAGCTCACAGGTCGTCTCAGACCCAGTGGACTCTGAAAGACCCTCCTGCTACTCAGACATGTGCCAAATAATCAGAATCCTTGAATAACACACAGAATTACACAGCATATAGCAGTTGCCCTGTTCTTTTGTCCCCTTCATTAAATATTATCCTTTTTCTTTATCAGATACCAGTTACCAGGGATTAGGCAGACCAGTTAGCTGGTCTTCAACAGTTTTGGGTTTGTGTGGTTCCAAATGAGAAAGAGAGACTTTTTGACACAGGTTTGAAAGTTCTTACTTGTATTAAAAAGTCCACATAAATAACTGTCTACATGAAGAAAAAGGTAAAATTTGTCCTCAAGGTGGAAAAGCCAATATTTTGGATTGCCTCATATCTCAACTTTTATACTAAATATCAGTTATTTAATTAGAGCACAACCATCTCACCCTTGTTTAAATCTCTTGTTCACTTGCAAATGAGTATCCTCAATTGTAACATTTCAATACAAGTAGACAGTTATTTTACCTTTTGAAAATGAAATGTTATTTTTAGGATAAATTTCAGTCCAAACACCACCTCTATGCAACTGACAGTTGCATAGAAGTGGTGTTTGGACTGAAATTTATGGTCTTTTAAGTGGTCTTTTACCACCTTCCACTAATTTAAAGCATTGAGACACATCACTGCTCATTAAGTATCTGTACCAGCCACCGGGACAGGAGGCTGGCGTGGCTTACAGGTGTGGCTTACAGCCAACAGCAGCCAGTCCTAGATCCACACAATTCCTGAGCAGATACATGTTTTCTATGCCTCTTATTTTGTGTGTTTTTGTTGCAGTTGTTGCTGTTGGTTTGTGTTGGTTTTGGGTTTTTTTTGGGGGGGAGGGGTGGCAATAGTTGTTAATGCATTGATTTCCAGCTGCATCTCTTCTCTGTTCAGGCTGTATAAGAAAAGTCAGCAAAAGTGGGATTAATGCAGGTTTTATCCTAGTGCTGGTGCTCCCAAGAGGTGCCAACAGGCTCAACACCTTCTAGACCCCAGCACTGTAACAAAAATACCTTTAAAAATTCCTGTACCTGCTCACTCATGGAAACATCTTTCCCAAAAATGAGTCTTCCTGGTTCCAGCAGGACTGAGAATTCAAGTACTGAGAAGACTGCAAAATCTAGGCTTAAGGAATATTCAGTGATTTTCAGCAGGCTTGCTTGAATGACTAGGACTACCAAAAACTGCCTACTCCTAAGGCTGCTCTTTCTGCACAAATAACTTAGGAAGGACACAAAGCATTTGGGCAATCTCATTGTATCAGCCAAAGGACAGGGTTCAAATATAGAGCCACATGATAGCCAGAAACACTGCAGCATTGAGATTATTTTATTCATTACTCTAAAAATTAAGAGAATTATTATTACTGTACAGGGTGGTTAGCCCTGACTGTGGTCTTTGCAAAACATTTTCTAATGTTTGTTATTCAGAGGATCACAGTCTTTCTGATGTCATATACTCTGTACCACATGCAGTTTCAGGCAACTCATTTACAGCACCAATCCTTTAATTCTGCTTTAGTCAAGATTATATAGGAGGTATGGGAGAGACTGAGAAGGTGAGCATATGATATTAAACTAGGTCATTTTGAGTTTGGGCCTACATCAGTGATATCAATGGTGCCAGAAATTTCTGTAAAGCAAACATCATTTTTTTAAAAGTGATTTTTAGGGATCCACAATGAAAACATTTTTACTTTATTTTTCCCCTTTTTGGAAATAGCCAACATCCTTGCTGTGAAACAGCACCTTACTCTTACTCCTGGAACTGCAATACTTGGACTCCACTGCATGATGGCATGCAGAATATGCCTTTCCCTAAAAGGCTGTCGGGATCTTTTCTTGGGTGACCATGAACTGGAGAAGCAAAAAACTGTTTGATACATTGTTCAGGTGGCCTGTAATCAAAGTTATACTCTTGTTCCTGAAGATGTCTGACTAAAAGCATGCAAGAGGAACACTATGGGCAAACCTCCAGCTTTGAAGCAGTTCCTGATTTGTGTTGGAAATAACTATTAAGTGGTATGAATCAAGATTATTGGATTGTTAAATTCACTTTTATATACAAACAATAGCAAAACGATCCTCTGAAAAAACAAGAAATACTGAGCAAGATGAGGAGCTTTATTTGGAGTGCTTTGTCATTTTCACAGCAATGAAGGGAATGTGGGATCTCAGGAGTGGATGGCAGTTCAGGGAGGTGAGTTAATGTTTGCTTCAAAATTCTAAACAAACCAGTTTTCAAGCAAAAAGGCTTATCCTGGCAAAGATTTCATTGTTTGCTCAGGGTCCCCCAGGGACTAGGAGGTAAGAAAGGATTTCTTGGTCGCAAAGACAATAGAGTGTGGCTGGCACACCAAATCAGTTTCAGTACTCAAAATAACTGGGATGAAGAACAAATAGAAGTAAAATGATAGCAGAAAGTAACGTCTTCCAGAACTTTATTTTCCAATACTATGAAACTGACTTTACTGCAGAAGGCCTTGCCAAAAATCTGATCGTGGCTAAAGAACTCCAGATGATTTCACAGCCTATTTTTTTTTACTATGATTATACCAAGAGGCTTGCCATGCAATCCAGTAATATCCTTGGCTACTGCTTTCTAAGCTTCTCCCTTCCTGCTAGTCAGGGTTGCTGTAAAAATAAACTGGAAATAGAATTTTTATTATTCCTCCAGAACTAAAAAATAAATAGGAGTTTCATAATTTGTTATAATAGTGGCTTAAAAACTCTCCAAAGATTCATCTTAACTGCATAGTGAGCTTGTATCAAAGTCTGTTGCCATTAACTGCCCTTTTCTGGAAGTGAATGATCCCAGATGTTTTCAACTGCCTTGGCAGAGGTAAGAGCGAGCAGGGCCAAGGAGGCTCCCCAAGGAGACTGGGCTTTATTGTAATACACAGCACACACAGCCTGCATCTTCAGTAGTGGAACTTGGGTACCAGTTTTAGGTCCCAGTGTGGTACCAATACATGTGACAGTGTACCTGTCATGTGCCAACATAGCAAGAAGCAGCACTTAATTTATTTTTCTTAACTTCTTCAAATACTATCTTCAGTTTGCTGCAAAGCCCAGCAGGACATTCATGTCTGGAGCAAAGCTGGCAGGAAGATACCCTGGTGCTAAGGCCTAACAGCAGCTCCTGAGGGAAACACATAACTACAGTCTTCCTGTGAATTAGTGGATATCTGAGATGTGGCTGGGACAAAGGGAAGCACCATGTCCCTGCTACAAGCAGAATCCTACTTACCCCTGGAGCAGACGCACATGGCACTGTGCAACACTCAGAGCTCAACAAGGTCTGATGAGAATTGCTAACAGAAGGTGTTTCCAAAGTTTCCAGCAGAAATGAAAATCTTTGTTTTTAGGAGCCACTTTTGTTTCCAGACATGTAGTGGAGGAAAGAAAGATCTTCATATATATTTCTGGAGACCAGAAATATAAAACTAAACTCACTTAGACAGTTCAAGATCCAAGTCTGAGTTTGACTTTAAGATAAAGATATTTCAAATGCTAAAATTAAAGGAGAGTAAAGGAGGCAGATGTCAGAAAATCCGTTCCAAAAATGACCTTTAGAAGAAGAATAAGCCAAGAGTGTCATCTGGGGGGGAATAGGGGGTAGGGGTGGAAAGCAAACTTACAAACCTCTCACTAAGTATATATAAAAATAACTAAAGAAAATTAATGCACTGTCAATGTCAAGCAAATATATAACTGAACTTTTATGCAGCCTCTGTGCACATTAGTGCAGAGATTGAGACACTGCCTGCTATTTTATATTCTCTGGAACAGGTCTAATTTTTATATCCTCTGGAACAGGTGAACAGAGAACTGAAAATAGTTCTTGCTTGACTTGTGAATATAAATAAAATTCTCACAGATGTAAATAGAGCCTAATTCAAACAACACTAGGAAATCTTTGCTTGCTGGGAACTTGAGAGTACTAATTCAGCTAGTAGCCTGTAATTGTTCTCATAGCACTTTCCACATGTACCTATAAGAAATCAAATGAGTTTTATATTACTGGCATTTGTGATCTCCTGAACTTGCTCCTCAGGTGTAGACTTCTCAGCCATTCATCACTGCATCAACAAGTGGCGATGGTTTACTCTCATATTGAACAGTTACATCCACCAGAAAGCCTGATCTGCCTTGGCAGGTTATGTTCATATAATTAATTTTTATGATCTTATAAAAGTGACTCCTGAAATATTAGCCATTCTTTAGCTTCCTCTGCCAATAGTTCTCATAACTGGTTGTGCCTCTTCACCCTTCCATCTTGAACTGAAGGGCAATACCCACTAATACACAATCAAGTCTCACCCTCTGCTCAGGAACACCAACAGTTTTTGAGTGTCCTCCCTACCCTTTGCCAGAAATGTGGCACAGCTTAACTGCAACACAGTGATGAGCTTTCTGAGACGAGTGCCCCAATGATGCTCAATCAAGTTTCACTGATTTTATCCTTTCCAAAGCTCTCAATCACACAGCCTCACATGTGTGCAATACAAGCAACTCGGTCCCATTCAAAAATTCCTACATTTTCTTGTCTTAAAGCCTAGGAAAAATGAGCTTTGGCAAGAATATTTCCCATCTCCCAAGACTAGTTCCTCACCACCCACAAATTCTGAGATCACTGTGAACGATCTGGAGTCCAGAATGGAAGGAATTTTCTCTTAATCACTACCTGCCACAGGTCATAGTTGTTCAAACTCTTTATCTATACCTGCAGATGACCAATCCTGTGATGTCATCTGACAACTGGGCAATTTGGTGCAGACTCTGGACCTGAACACTAGGAACCGCTCCAGAAGGTGTGGCAGTACGCAGACATCCATCCCAAGTGCTGGAATGCAGGATGGCATCACAGGTAAATATGGGTAACAAACCCCAGATCCCTCAAATTGCCAAAGCAAGGACTTGTAGGTACCTGGCTTTCCCATTAACTTGGCCTGCTAAGTACATAAGTCATGGGATAGTGCATGCCTTCAAGATGCTCGTTGTGTCAAATGGCTTCAATAGAGCCTGCTCACCCTGCTTTTACAACCTGCTCACCCTGCTTTTACAAACCTGCTCAGTTTCCCAGTAGAGGCAGCTTAGATATTCCAGCCCATGGGTCCACATATAGGCATACCAAGGTATTTTTCTGGAATGATCTGGATCAATCATATTGAAGGATGTTCCATTTATTGCCCACACCAGACAGCCACTGTTCATATATGGGTCCTTTGCAGGCTGGATGTAAAGCTGTGTCACTTCTCCTGTGTTTTGAGGTAACAAATCATAAGATAACATTTCTGGAAAAAAAATTTGCACTCCATCCCAAGATTCTCTTAATAGAAAGTCATCTGCAAATGCCAGTTATGTCAAATGTGTCTAACAATGCTGGTACTCATCCCCTTCCTCCTCCAACTTGCACAGCAGAGGGTCCACAGATAAGAATACATTGGGCAACATTAGATTATAATCTCTAATAGTAACCTGAAAGAAATGGAGGCTTTAAAGTGCATTCCTCCTACATAAGTGCATTCCTCCTACTCTCCTCCTTACACATCCCTCTAATAATTTTCCAGAAAAACTGATAATGCTAGATCAATTACACCTATTTTGAAACACGTGCTAAATGCTGTGAACAGATATACAGATGAAAAAAGAGTTAGAGAGGTTTAAAGATTTTCCTGCTATTTCCTAAATGTAAATATTTATACTGACATTTTAAAATTGAATTGAATTTAATAATAAAGTTCTAAAAATAAAACATTATGAGAAAGAAACGTTGGATTATGTTTTTAAACTCTTTAGCTCAGCCAAGAAACCAAGCACTATCCCAGTTCTACCCTTGACTGCTTGTAAAAAACTTTCCAGTACTTTGCTTTTATAGGAGAAAAAAAAGGACAACCACTTTACTCTTGGCCTAATTAAAAAATAAATAAACAAAAATCTGCAACATTTTGAAAAAGAGAAATCTAATCTGCCTGGGCTTAATGGCGAGCCTGGCCCCAGAGGACCTAAGGGATATTTTTGAGTGAAAGAAACAGCTAGGAATGAAGGTAGGAATCCAAAAGCCCCTAGGGTTGGTTCACAAAGAAGAGTTGTGGCCAGATGTGCTTCTCTTATTTTGTGTCCTGCGAGATACAAAGGCTGTAAGAGGTAAAAAGGCAGTTTGGGTAGGGGTCTCTCTAGCATAGACAGATGCCATGGTCTTGGAGGTAATGTTCACACTGAATGAGAGCCACCTCTTATACTTTCATCCTCTATTTACCATCAATTCAACCATTAAATGGCATGTTTTAGGAGCAAACAGCTTTGTATACAGTATGGGACTTATTTGTAATCAAATAACAATACTCAGCAGCAGCAGAAGCTTCCATGTATTTATTGTTGTAGCTATGCTGCAATGCCAGTGCTCATTTAACCTCTGTAAGAAACTGAGTTTGTCCCACAGTTCCCACCAAGCAGGCAGGTAATGGGATGTGTCCCTAGTCATTTCCTTTGGTGAGAGAAATGGCACAGGCATGCCTGTTGAAGGAAAGGTAGAGAAAGATGCTTTGTGTCCCAGCAGCCTTTTCATTGCCAGGGAACCCTGCCACTCCCCCTTAAGCATCTGTCCTGTGGTGATTAAGTGATAATGACCCCAAAGCCCTAAATGGGGCACTTAGAGACACGGTTTGGTGATGGATTTGACAGCGTTAGGTTAACAGTCAAAGATCTTAGAGGTCTTTACTGTCCTCAGAGATTCTATGACTTGCATAAGGAGGGTGCAGCACGTACAGGAGAATCTAAGAGAAGGCATGACCTTATCCAGTGCTTTGCTACTCAGTTTCCACTGACCTACTAATGCTCACTGGTATTTCTCATGTGCATATGCTAGACTTGGGTCCTCCTCATGTTTTACACTAGTACAGTTTCATTCTGTTTCACTGAGTCACTTTTGCACAAAGCAGCAGGAATTAGTCTTATATTTTTGGCCATGTAAAAAAAAGTATTTTTGAGTGTAGCATTATTCTTTGAGAGCATTACACAGCATATAAATTCTGCTCATCTCAGAACAGCTGAGGATCACAGAAACATCAGCAAAGTAAATTACTCTTCCAGATTTATATTACAAAAAATGTATAAAAATTGCAACAAACTCAATCCAAAAACTGACCAAAACCTACCTTCTGCCTAAACACAATTTGCTAGTAATTTAAACATGGTTATACCAAGTCATATTGCTGCTATTCTGTAAATCTCCCCACCTCTCTTCCATATTGATAGGGCTGGACTATTAATTAACCATGGCAGTGCACATCTCCAAATAGCCTAAGACAAACAAAACTATGTCTTGAGCACTGCTGTGCCATGCAAACCTCATGGTGCATTACTCACTTGGGCTCTAACCAGCAGTCATTTCCCAGGTTAAAACTGAGGACAGCAAATTCACAACATCAAGGCCATTAAATCAGTCAGTAAAACCCTCATGAATGAATTGCTATCCTGCTCAGAGCCAAGACCAATTCTCTAAAGAGTTGCTTGCTAATGAGAAACCAAGCACTATCCTCCCCAGCCGAGTCAGCACACTGGGCACACATTTGCCATTGAACAGGGTGAGAATCACCTACCCCAAGGCACAAGGAGGAAGCAAGTGGCAGCAAATTCAGAGCAGTGGCTGGAAAGTATGAGGCTGCCAATGAGTACAGCCAGCTCAGCACTCCTTCTGAACAGGGAAGTGTTTACAACTACAGGCTGAACCAACAGGTACACTCAGGCTTTCCAACAACAGGGAGTTACTGTTTCAGCAGCAGAGATCATCCAAAGTCGCCAGTCTTTCTTTTTAAAATGCACGAATGCAGTTCATTCCACCTTTGGTGCAAAAGAGCTACAGATCTTATGAACATCCTGCCCCAAATGCACAGCAGCAGCCCCCAACCAATGCCCGTGCTCCTGCTACACTCCACCACAAGAAACCACAGCCTTTCTACTCTTCAAGCCCCAGGCAAAGCTCTCCTAGCCCAGAAATGCTGAGCACTGCTGCAAACACAGTCTCCACACTGCTCTGCTGGGTGTGCTCACTTGTCATGCCTCTCTCTGCCAGCTGACCTCCCCACTGGGCTGCAAATGGAAAAAAGAGATTCTTCCAAACTTCCTTCCTCAGCACCTTTTGATGGTGGAGGAAAACTCTCCACTTATCTCTTTAGCATCCCACATTAGCAGTGCCCTGTCCCACCTGCTGCCTCAGCTCTGGCACATAAGGCCACCACTAATACCACACTGGCAGCTGCTGCTGGAATGTGTGCAAGGAGAAAGCACTGTCACCGTAATTTCTGTGATATCATCTCCTATTTCGGTCACTGTGAGAGGACAAAACATTGACTGAGCAGTATGAAAGGTAGTATGCAAAGATGGAGCTTTAAAACAATGTAACAGAGACACCAGGAATGTCTTGAATAAAACACCTAAGCCCAGTCTGCTGTGGAATGTGTAGGATTTCTCAGCCCATGCAAACTGGTGTGCGCATCCAAGAGTGAGCATTCCTTTAGTAATGACCAGCTTTACTCTTACTGTAGACACTAGGAACCCCATAGTCATTAAAAGCTGCAGAATCAGTCTGGGATTCTATTAAGCAGTGATTGCTTTTGTTTTTTTTTACAGAGTTGTTTCTCCCTAGCAGTCAGAAAGCCTTTCAGACACTGACTCCTCCTCTGTGGCACAGCAAAAATACTCAGCTGTAGAGAGAAATCTCCAAAGCTCTGAAGATTCCCTAGATGACAGGATGCACTTTCGCACTTACTTTCTGTGGAGGTCTCCAACACTGACCTGTAAGAATCCAAATAATTTCTTAGTCCAGTAACTGAAGATAGTTTATGTATGGCAGAGATTTTATACACAGCCATTGTCAGGAAACACTGGAAATATTTCCCAGACAGGTAAGAAGCTAAAGTTCATCCACAGACAGCAGGATCAGAGCATGTGCTATGCCTTACTGCACAAAAGAAACATTCTAGAAAAAATTAGGCAGCATAATTAACAGTGACTAACATTTATGCCCATCATCTTCTTTCTAGCTATAGGAACTAAAATTCATAGAGCAGCAGGGTTCCTACACGGTTCATGGCTAAAAGGAAGTATGGGCTTTGAACAACTTAAGGGAAGAAATTATTTCAGCTACTGGCAAATTATACTAACAGATTTGTCACTAAAGCACTGTATAAAAGCATAGCATGTCACTGAAGCAGTTGTATAAAACCATACTAAGTTCTGATAACTGATCAATCATTGTGCCTACTCAGAGGTATCCGCACTGTGTGTCACAGGGGAGAGGACAGGACAGCCCCCATATATACAAGTCATTTTCTGTGCTGGCTGAAGTGGCTTCAAATCACTCCTGTGTCCTCTAATACTGTGGTCATTTAGTTCTGCTCTGGTTCCTCAGCTCAGATAAAAGGAGTCAACAGGATGCCAGCAGCCTGCATAAAACTGACGACAGCAAGGTATCATGCAAGCTCTGCTACACTACCGCAGTTCTCTCAAGCTAGGCTTTCAGGAGCCAACAGAAGAGGCAAAAGGATATCACAAGAGGCAATTGTTCAGGTTTTGAAAGATGTTCGTGTGCCACAGTTGGCCAGCTAAGCCAGCCAGTTTTTTGTTCTGCTCACTGTCCAAACTTGCATGGATGTGTAAGGGAGAATCTGACTCAGTCCCTTGTAGCTGCAGAGACAATGAGCTGGATTACAAGCAGAAAAAGATATGCTTCCTATTATCACCATCAACTCTATAAACAAGTGTACAAACAGGCATTCTGCTTCTGGAGCATAGCTTCCATTATTGGTGCTACCTTAATTTTCTTACTGAAAAATCAGAATCAGAAGTCCTCATTCATAAAAGTGATGGCTCAGCATCATGAAATTGAACTTGCCTGTGCACTTTTTACAACAAAGCTACTATCTGCTTCTTTTAAAACTGGTTCTTTCTCTCACTTGCACTTCCAAGAATGTCCACAGATAAAATTATTAAGTACACACCAAACACTTTAAAACTTCAGAAGTTTATTGTCCAGAATAGCTGACATGGTACAGTTAGATTCTTTTTTCTTTGTTACAGGAAAATAAAGCAAAATAGTAGAAAATTGTATATGGCTTAACAGTAAAACAAAAGCCCAGCCTAACAATAGCCCTTTACATCCACCAAGTTATACTTCAGAAAATGACTAGCCAAACATAAAGAAGTAGAGCATCTGAAAGACAGTCTCATATTTACGGTATAGATTCTAAACCAGTACTAAGGGCATTTTCTGTCCATATTGTTAATATCTTTTTTTCATAATAGCAAATTGAAAAAGGTCTATGTGGATAAAAAGTTAACTACTGCAAGACTTTCAAACCTCAGTTATCACCTTATAGGTTGACAGTAATGGATAACGAGAGAAGGCACATGACACAGTATTTAAAATATACAGAGACCTATTAAAATCCTATGACTAAGAGGAAATGGGAACTGAAACTCAAAATTCACAAATAGTACTTTTGCATTCCCTAATCTATATTCTATAAGTTTGCATCCAAACATTTTACAGCTTTTTCAGAAGAAAAGTGTAACACACCCAGAAAAGACTTCAAGGCTTTGCTTTGAGTTATTTTGTTGTTTTGTTTCTTTTTCTTTTAGTAAATGCAATATAGGATAATCTAAATTATAATAAAATGCAGACACATTCCCTCACTTGTTATTAGCGCCCAATAGACCCACTGCTGAAGGCTGAGTATGAGTAAGAATATGAAGAGCTTGCTGAGGCATCAAAGCTTCCTCTCCTAGACCCACTGCGTGAGCCTGAACGTGAGCCAGAGCGAGAGCCAGAGCGAGAGCCAGGTGCCGAGGAGACATTGTAGGGACTGGATATGCCTTTAGAGGAAACAGAGGCTGCTTCCAACAGTTTAAGCCCGGTGATGTCTTCCACCATTGACCGGTTCATTGCATCTTTGTAGGATATTTTCAGCTTGGTCTTGGGGCAGGTCAGAATTTTGGGATAGCTGTTGGTGTCTTGTAATTTCTGGGAAGCGCGGCCGTCGATCAATCCATTCCTAATGGCTTCTTCAGTAGTTATTCTTCCACGTACTTCCGGGTCCACGAGACCTCCAGTGAGGTACTGGAATTCAAGGAACCGCTGCCCAGCCTCATAAGGCAGCCACTTCTCCTTCACTGCTTCAGCTGCTGACATCCTCTTGCGTCCGCCCTTTATGCCTTCGAACCCTATGAAGGCCTTCTGGGCTGGCTTCAGACGTGTGGCCATATCCTGATCAATGATGCCTTGGCTAGTGGCTTCCTGGAGGGAAAGCCTCTGGCCAGTGGTAGGGCAGATTATGCCACCAGTGCAGGCCTGGGCTTCAAGTAACCGCTGCCCAGTGATGCTATCCACGATGCCCCGCTGTATGGCTTCTGAAATGGAGATTTTCTCCAAGTTTTCTGTGTCAAAAATGGCTGCAATAGGACTGCACTCATCTGGGGTCTCTGAGAAAGAACCGCTCCTGATCACTGAAGAAGAGCTCCTGACACTCAGCACGGTGGGAGACCGAGTCACGGACTCGTGCCGGAACACCTCGTCAGTGCCATTACGGCAGGAAATCATGTCTGCAAACTGGGTCAGGCTCAAGCTGCCAGAACGGTACTGGTCAAAAAACTTCCTCTCCACCAGGCCTTTATCAATGGCGTCTTGGATGTCATACTGGCTACCTGTTTTTCTGTCCACAAGGACGACTCTACTGCTGCCATCCGATCCTGTGATAGTTATTTCTTCCCACTCACACTCCTGTTCAGCTAGCTCTGTGTAGGTGTCATAATCTATGAGGCCTTTGCTGTACGCCTCCTGAACAGACATCTCCCGGTTTGTTTCTGGATCCACAATGACCACCCTGCGCTTCCTAAGGGTGTTCTTCTGTGAGGTGTGCACCACCTTCTTCTTCTCTCTCAGGGGCAGAAGGCAGAGCCCCGTTGCATCATCCTTTATGCATCTTTCTTTCAGCTGCAGGTAGGTCAAGTTTTCCTCAGTGTTGGGATCAAAGAACCCTTTGGTGTCATCACTTGGATCACTAAGGATCTGGTTGAGCTCCTCATTGAAGTAGCCACGCTTGTAGGCCGTCTCTACTGGCAAGCGGTAGCTCTCCTTGGGGTCGATGATCCCTCCAGTAGCGATCTGCGCCTCCAGCAGACGAATGCCGTGGCCTCTCTCTATGAGCTCTTTGTTCATTGCTTGGAACAGAGAAATGATGTTTCCAGTTTCTGGGTCTTTGTACCCAGTGACAGCTCTTTCAGCAGAGAGAAGTTTCTCTTTAAATTCAATTCCAACAAGGCCTCTTTTGTAGGCTTCCTCAACAGGCAGCCTCACATTGCTGACAGGATCCACTATGAACCCTGTGGCTGCCTGGGCTTCTAGGAGTTCAAGGGCTGTTCCCGGCCTAACCAAACCTATTTTCATAGCCTGGTAAATGCCAAGTTTCTCTTTAGTAGCCTCATTGTAGATACCAGCAATACAGCTAGAGCCTTGAAGGAAATCGATAATTCTCTCACTCACTTCTTCCACTGTAATTGCACCTCTTTCCAAGTCATTCCTTGTTGATTCCTTAATGATTCCAGCCTCAAGCAGTGCATCTGCTGAGACAGGCTGCCGGATCCCTTGGAATGACATGCTCCTCTTCTGCACTGGAAGGAGCAGCAGACCAGTGTGTGGTTCAATCCTGCATTTTTCCTTCAGCTGCATATAAGTGACTGCCTTTTTGGTGGTGGGATCAATGAAGTTCTTTGTACTGCCTTGGCAGTTGTTTAGCATCCTGTACAGGTCTTTGTCAATCAAACCACGAGATAAAGCTATTTCTTTGGGTAGGAAAACACTGTTGACAGGATCAACTATCCCTCCTACAGCCAGCTGGGCTTCAAGCAGACGAATTCCAGTTTCTCTGTCAACCAGATTTTTCTTGATGGCTTCAGATACCGGCACAGTTTTGCCTGAGAAAGGATCCTTAAATCCTGTAATAGCCTTTTCTGCTGTATAGATCTGCTCTCTGTCATCGAAGTCAATCAGATCCCTGGCAATAGCACTGTCCACTGTTAATATCTCATTTCGGTGTGGGTCTATCACACCCCCTGTTGCTGCCTGGGCTTCTAGGAGCAGGACTGCATTTTCTGCTGTTAGCAGCTGGTTCCGTTTGGCCTCAACAAAAGAGTACTTCTGTCGGGGTGAAAGGGACACCCCTGCAATAGCACCTGCCCCTTTGAGGTAGGGTTCAATGTCAGCCGCGACCTCTTCCACCGACCTCTGCCCCTTCAGCAGTTTATCCAGTGTGAGTTTGTCTATCAACTGGCACTCGTACAGCTGCATGGCTGTGATCTTCTTCCGCAGCCCACTGAACACCAGCTTGGAGGCATCGATACAGAAGTCTTCCTCGGTCTGTGTAGATCTGTGAGCCCCATACGGGCGCTGCTTGAGCTTCTCGATCTCTCTTTGCAGCCTGAGACGCTCCGACTCCAGCTCCGACTGGCTCTTGACAGCGGTCTCTTCCAGTCTGCACCGGTATCTCTCCTCAATCCGTTTGATTTCCATCTGCAGCCTTTCAATCTCACTCCTCAGGCTGTTCTTCTCCCTCTCACTCTTCTCCCTCTCACACTGGATCTTCCTTATAGATTCCTCTGTTCGGGAGTGCTGGCTCTTCCACTGGTTGAGATCATTCAGAATTTGTTGCTTCTCACTTTCCAGGCGTTGCTTCAAACGTGATTCTGACTCCAGGGTAACTTTCAAACGGTTCAGCTCCTCTTCTAATCTCTGCAGTCTGGCTTTGTCTTGCTCCAAAGCACTCATTTTAATCAGCAGGGTTTCTCTTTCTTGCATAATCTGACTACACTGATTTTTGGATTCTTGAATCCTACTGGATGCCTAAAATTGTGGAGGAGAAATAAAGCAAGAAAGGATGGTTAGAGTTTGCGCTGGTCAGAGTTATGCCCTCTGCCTACAATGCTCTCCAGCCTGTCATTTAACCTGCAGCAAACTCCCACTGGAAAATATTCTAGTCACAGCAGCGCCTTACCCAAGATTATGGACGCACATAAACCAGACAAGGCACATCATCCCTTCACTTACAGTGTCTTCAGCACTGGCAGAGACTCAAGAGACTTCACTCTGTTACCCACAGCCTCAACCTTTGGCTGATTTAGTTCTCTGTACCTTTTTGACACTTCTCACAGTACACTGACAAATACACAGAGCATTTGAGACTCATAAATAGCCTGATGCTCAGCAGATGTCCTGGCAGTCCTACTAATCCAGGGGAATTTGCATCAGCTAAGGACTGGTCATACATGGATAAAAGGAAACATATGACTCAATTTTTGCTTTCCTGTTAGTTTCACATTTCACTCCAAATAATTTTACCTGTGTTGCCTTCCATTTTAATTCATGCAGTGTCTTCATGCATGTGTTCATATGCACAAACACCCACAAGCATGCATGTTTATATGCATATTAAACTGAATACAAGTTTATCTATCTGTAATACATGCATAAATATGTGCATATATATGTGTATGTATATATATATATACACACACACACATATATATGCATGGGTGTTATATATTCCTAAATGTTAGTATTTTTTTAATATCAGTATTAGGATTTTTAGAATAAAGGAAAGAAAAACTGAATAAAGGATATGAGAAAAGAAATATAAGGGACAAGTCTAGGAAAAAATACATTTTCACAAGTGCTCACTTATATATATTTAAAGAGTAGCTCTTTGTACAGGAAACTAGGCAGAATAACAAAATATTAAAAAATGTTTTCTTTAACTTGTTTATGTTGTCACTAAAAGTTTAAGAAGTAAGGGCCAATAGTAAAATTTGCAAACGCCCTTAATGACTTAGGAACATAAGTCCTCAAAACAGTCCAAGAAAGATATGCTTTTAATACCTTAGGCACACGACTCTTAATCCTCACTTGGAGTCAACATCTTACCCAGCTAATCAGCACCTTGACAGCTTGTTGGTTCTGGGGTTTTTAGCCAGTTTAGTTTGTGACAGCATTCAGGTCAGCCTCAAAGGACAGCTTAAACCCATCCTGGCTGAAACAGCCTGGGAAGCACACACAGCCAGCAGGGAACTGTTAAAGCACATTGGTAATCCCCATGCTCCCATTTTTCCCTAGGATAGTTTGCTGGACACTGGCACAAAAGACAGATTTCTTCTGGGACAAGGTCTGAGAACAAAGCTCTCCTAGGTGATGAGAGCTTGTGGCTCCCTAGAACAGTTCCCAGAGAGTAAAGAGGTTAAGGAAGTGGCCAAATCCTGCCATTTTTCTTTAAAACTTAACCATGAGGAAGGGTCATAAAGGGGATGTTAGTCACAAGTACAGTGACTTCAAAGAGCAAAGAGTGAATTAATTTGTTCAAACTGACACTGCAATTAACTACATATTTGAGAAACAGTAAAGCTGGGATCAAAATATGTGTGAATACCTCTAGAGCTTGCTTTTGGAATTTTTCAATTTCCTGTCTCAATTTTTCCCTTTCTTTCTGTAAATCATTAAGCAACCCCTGAAGTTCCAGGGTTTGCTTGCTGCTCATCTGAAGCTGATTCTTTAGTTCAGCAATGGTGGTATTTTTCTCATCAACTTCATTTCTGACCATTCTGAGGTCATCATACTCCAATCTAACATTTCGCAGCTCCTCCTCCAGTAACAAGTGTTCCTTGGTAAGGTTCTCGGTGAGAGACTGAAGCCTTTCGATCTCTATTTTGCACTCATTCAAGGCTTTGCTTTTTTCCTCAGAGGTTTTCTGTAAGTGCTCATATCGTAGGTGAGCCTGCTTTAATTGCTCCTGTTCTTGGACCAACTGACGACGTAAAGTCTCAATATCAGACGTGTATTTTCTTAACTCCTCCATGTATCTTTGCTTCTCTCTCACGTGACCATCTAATACTTCTCTTTGGTGTCTAAGGTCATCTTCATTCCTCTTCTTGACAATAGATACTTCCTCTATCTGCTGTGTGAGATTAGTTATTTTAACCGATTGGTCTCTCAGAGATCTCCTCATGCCTTCTATTTCCTCCTCCAGTTTTTTCCTCCTGGATGTTTCCTCCATTAAATTTTTGTTCTGTCTGCAAAGCTCCTCCTCCAGCTTATGCTTCTGGATCTGCAAGTCTTTTACAGTGCTCTGGAACTTTGCACTTTCTTGATCCCTGCCTTTTTTCTCTTGTGAAACTCTTTCATAGTCAATTTTCAGTCTGGCCAGTTCCTGCTCTTGGATCCTCAGCTTGTTAATTGTCTCAGTCGCACTTGTGTTTGCTTTCTGCAGGTCGAACTGGACTCTTTTCAGCTGATTGTTCTCATCCTCCACTTCTTTCCTCTGACTTGTTTCTACATCCAACAACTTTCTCAGCCTTTCAATCTCTTTGTTTCTTTCCTTAATGGTTTTAGAAGCATCATCAAGTGACTGTTTGTACCGCATGGTTTCATCGGAGTGTCTCTGAATAACTTGTTTTAGCTCAATCTCCAGCTGCTGTTTCTTCTGAGAAAGCTCTGAGCCAGCTGCCTTCTGCTGCTGAGCATTCTCTTCTATTTTCCGTAGATTGTCTGTTGTCTGAGTTATCGTATTCTTCAGTCTCCTAATTTCCTCACACAAATTCCTGTTTTCTCTCATGGCATTATCAAGCTGTGTTCTATAATTATTTGTCTCCTCTTCCTTTTGCATGGTGACCTGGTGAATTGTGTTCTTTGTGATATTAATCTCAGTTTCATATTTGTTCTTTAAACTAATAATTTCCTCATCATAACTGTTTCTTACCTTAGCCAATTCATTTTCAAGTTCCCATCGGCTTTTAGCCTCTTCCTGAAGCTGAAGCTTTAGCCTTTCCAGCTCCTTAGTTTTATCCTGAATAGTTGAGGCAGCCTCCTCAAGAGCCTGCTTGTATCTTGAGTTGTCTTCCCCACGAAGCTGAATGATCTGTTTCAGCTCCAGCTCTAGCTGGTGCTTCTGCTGTGACACCTCAGAGCTGCAAGCCTTCTGCTGGAGAGCATCTTCCTCTGCCCTCCGCCGCTGGTCTGTTGTTTGCAGAATGGCATCGTTCAGCCTCACGATCTCATCCTTAAGGTCTCTGTTCTCTCTTGTCAGTCTGTCAACCTGGGCTCTGAGGCCTTTTGCATCATCATCTTTTTGTGCAGCTATCTGCTGGATTGTTGTCTTCTTAATATTAATTTCTGTTTCATACTTGTTCTTTAAATTACTCATCTCCTCGCTAAACTGGTTTCTTACCTTAGCCAGCTCATTTTCATACTCCCTCTTCCGTGTGCCTTCGTCCTGAAGAAGAACCCTTAATCTTTCTATCTCGTACTCCTTCTCCTTGATGACCTTCTCAGACTCTAACTTCTGCCAACCAAGGCTGTCTTTCTCATTTTGCCTTGTTTTTTGCAGTTGGTCATAGTCATTCTTCTGCTGCTCATATCTATCCTCCAGCAACTTCCTTTTCCTTTTCTCATCTTCAGTCTCATAAGTCAGCCTGGTTATTCTGTCATTTAGATCCTTTATTTGGGCATAGCATTTGTCTAGGTTTTGCTTAGCAGAGTTTCCATCCATTTCAGCTTGTCTTTTCATTTCCTCCAAACTCATCAACTTTGCCTTGAGCTGAGAAATGTCCATCTGGTACTTCTGCAGATTTTGCTCCAGGAATTTATGTTTGTTGCTTGTCTCTGAATTTGAATCCCTAGCAAGTCTGAGTTCCTCTTCCAGGAGTTCAATTTTGGTGTTTTTCATCTGCAACATGATAGCAGAAAAACAATCAGAAAAACTCCCGTAAATATTTTGACAACTGTTTCAAAATCATCAAATGCAATAAAATATACATTGTAACACTAACAACTTAAAAATGATTTTTTTTGCTGCTTCAATGAGATCTAAACCCCCTTTTTCTTATTTAATGTCATCAAGACAGATTCTGTAATCTTTATTTATTCAGAAACCTTATTCAGAAATCAGCGTATAATGACTTTCAGAGGGGCAAAGATACTTGATGGGGGGAGGGAGGTGCATTACTGATAGTAAAATGTGGTCTAGCAGAAGTTCACTGGGGAAGTATGGAACAGTCACCTTTAGAACCTCCCCAGTTTTCAAACAGGTGAAAATTCACATTCTATTTATGCAACTTGTTTAATGGGCATCTCTGTTTCACTGAGCTGCCTCAAATCAGAAGTTGCTTCTTTCAAAACACTTTAGGATATGGTCAAAAATGAGATGCCCTCAACCACTAGGAGCAAGTTTTCAGCACTGAGGTATCTGTGCTGTCACTGAGCTCAAGGCTGGGATGGGCAGGGAAGGATCGCTCATGTGCCTTGATGAGCACTTCCTTATTTACCAAGGAGACCAGTTCTCTACCTCACTTCACACACCACCTTGGAGACCACTTTGTAAAACACTGTACTTTATCACAAAAGATGCATGACTCTGCTGATATGCCTCCTTTGTAGGGCACCTCTGAGTTTGAATACAGTTTTGCGAGCTATTTTATACTGTACTTTCTGCCTCTGATTAGCGATAGTTTTCTAATATGTGATAAAAATGAAAGCTACAGAAAATAAAATATTTAGAATACCTTCAGATCCTCCATGCTCTTTAACATTTCACTCAAGAATCTGTAATAATCTCCTGATCTTGTAAGAAGCTCTACATAGCGGGACTGAGCCTCATTAGCCTTGAAAAGAAACAGAATTGTTAGCACCTTATAGTAGAGGTAGACATCAACATACCTATGTCCAGACCACTTAAAGGATTCCAATCTACTTGAGCAAAGATATCACTCAACAAAGTAAAAAGCAGATTCTCCTCCTCACAAACTCACATGACATTCTGAGGACCCCAAAAGTGTGAATTCTTCCTTACGAAAAATCCACATCTCCTTTGGTTTTTCAGGATTGTTTGCCCCTCACTGCTGATGTGATATTAAATTCAAGCCTTCATCCCCTGGTTCATCCCGCTCTTCCCGTCTGACAGTCACAAGTAACCCAAGATAAATTTTTAATAGCAGTTAATTCCCTGGCTGAAAGTGACTAAACCACTTGGGGCAAGAATCTACCTTTCTCACAGTATGTATGCAGTGGACAGTGCATAGGAATGAGATAAATTCCTGAGGGCTAATCTAATGTCTGAACAAGCCCAGGTCTGATTTTACAGCACAATGACTATTCTGCACTAATTCTTTTTGCTTACGTGCCTAGCACACATTACCAGTGACAGTGCTAAGTGTTAGAACACAAGGGCTCACACGGACAAACAAATGCATTCAGACAATTGAAAGGGAGGAAAGAAAGGTACCTCTTGTAGGATTAGAACTGCAGGAGACTGAACCACACTCTTCTTGATAGGTATGTTGAGCAATGTTTCTAATCCCGAACTGTAGGAAGCAACCTGTAGTTCATAATCCTGAAAAATAAGACAAAAAGCAAGACCTGTTTAGAAACTGCCAAAGAATTCTCTGTGAAACTATTGCAGAAAATGCAAGTTT
This sequence comes from Zonotrichia leucophrys gambelii, assembly GCF_028769735.1. NCBI lineage: Eukaryota > Metazoa > Chordata > Aves > Passeriformes > Passerellidae > Zonotrichia > Zonotrichia leucophrys. Next base: position 67,416,024 of record NC_088171.1, read on the forward strand.
TTGGTGATTTTTCCTTTTGTTTTCTTAATAAAAAGCTACATTTCCCCCTTGTTTATATTTCTGACCATGTAGAGATGATCCTCTGTCATAAACAGAAGCTCATCAGTTTAAGTACCCCTGCGGAGATTCATGGGGGAGAATGACAAGGGAAAAAGAGGAAAAACATTTTACAAAAACAAGAGGACAACTGTTTCTGTAAGTTGAGGGCTATAAGGAGATGAAAAAGATTCAGTTTCATGGGAGTAACTGGTCTAAGTACTGTTATCCACCAAAACTTCATCAGACATAACAGTCTCTGCAGCTCTTTTGTATCACATATGCCATGTTACATATATAGCAAAATCTTTGTCACAGAGTAAGATTGAGCTGGAGAAAGCATGAACAGAAAGGTGACATAAAAATTCAAGGACCGCAAAACTATTCCCTCTGTATGTTACTGATTTTCATGGCTATTGCACACCATTCCTCCTGCTAATCTGCATTTGTCTTGCCTCCTAGATCAGATCCTAATCAGACCGAATTTGTTAAGCACCAATCTGTTCTTGACTTTATGTTTTTTAACACGTGACCTGGAAAGTTTGGTCCGGCTAGAAGGAGGCTTTGATTAACCTGAAGAGAAGCTCTCACTGGTATCTGCTGCATTATCCCACAGTCTTCAGGTGGCAAGTACACAAATTGCTTTCATTGTGTTTTGTACTCAGAAGTATTTCACCCCACCAATTTCTGTACACATGCATCAGGGAGTTGACTTTCCACCCGTCAGCAGAGCAGAGACAATGGGAAGTGCCTGACCATGAAAAACCACACCCCACAAAAATGCTGAGATCCAAGTACCTTAATTGCAGCTGAGCACTGATCTGCATGCTTGAGAAGCTCCTCGACTTTGTCTCGCTTCCCACAGATTTCACTGTGCAAGTTCTGCCAAGAGAAAGGTGAGCCATGAAACACTCCTGCAAGATTTACCAGTATTTCCTCCTGTCCACGCTGCCTCCATCAGAAAGCACCTGCAGCAGGAGACTACTGCAGCCCCTGAGGCTGAGGCCTGAAGTGACCTGTACCTGGGCAGTTTTTACAACAGCAAGCTCTTTGGCCATGAGAAGGTTTTTCTCAGAGAGAACACTCAGCAACTGAAAAACCTCCAGCACTGGGAAGGCAGAGTTCCTTGACTTTAGTTTAGATGCATCTACTTGATTTTTATTTTTGTGCTGTAATTTTTCCCATAAGTTGCACCATCTTACAGTCCCTTGAATTAATTCAAAGCTGATGTGTAAAAGTGTCAGTGAATGTGTAGGAGCCAAACGCAGTCCTGTTCATAATCTGTTGCAGTGTTGACAGAAAGTAATGAGGACAATAATATTTCCTCCCTCCTGCCTTCTACATATGTGGTGTTTTTTGGTAGCTTGCATACTTTATAATTCAAAACAGGCCAGTGTATTGCAGACTGCATTGATACTGATATTTTCTGTACAGCAAAACAATTTAAATCCAAATAGCTGAAGACAACTCATTCAGGTGCTGCATACCTTCTGATCATGCAGGTATCTCATGATAGTGTTGGAATCACACAGCTTCATGGACTCAATAGCATCCTGCCGGCGCTTGGCATCACAGATCCACTTGCTAAGAGCCTGGTAGAGATCTCGGTAGGTTTTCAGCTGTTTGATCTGCCTTTCTAAATCCCATGACCTAGGGGGAAAAAGGGAAAAACTTGTCAAAATGGAAAGTGCATTCTCTTTCTCTCTCTTTACACAGTTTTCAAATAAACTTATGTAAAACTATGGGAAGCTCTGAAAAGGAGATTCTGAACAAAAACTTTAAATAAATGAGAATTGTACTCATTATTAGTCACCAATATGGGGTTTTAATACCTCACTTTTGAGTAACTCTGTAATAGACAGAGTTACTCACAACTCTGGGCCTTCCTGTCAAAGTGAGGAATAAATAAAACTAGCAGTGATAAAAATCAAGTTTGCTGACTTCAGTACTCTTCTTCTCAATTTTCACTGAAGAACCAGCAACCAGTTAGGACTGCATTTTGTCCTCAGATAAAAACAAAATAAAACAAAATCAAACAAGCCATACCTCAACTTCCACCTCTCCCCCTCAAACAATCAGAATATGCCCTCTGTTCATGATTCAGATTCAAGGTTCGATTTTGTTACTTAATTCTTAGTGTTATTTTTTTAACCCTAAAGTATAAGTTGTTGAGGAATAAGCATCGTTGCTTTTTTGAGGGGTGAAAATGTTGACTGGAAGCACTTAATCCAAGAACATTAGCAAGAATTTAAAAAAAAAATTTGGAACAACTCTTTAGCATATAGGTTAGACATTTGCATGGCTAACTACATTTTTCTGCTTGGTCTTACACAATTCCTTTCGAAGTATGTTCAACCTATTCACAATAGCTCAAGTCTCATTGCCCTGAAGTCACCATTTGTCCTTTGGAAGCAAAGATTAGTGCACATCAGGTCTTTTAGAATTCACTGCTAAGATGATCTTGGTAGCAACAGCAATAAGGAAAACGCTCTGAAAACATGAACAAACCTGTTATCTATCTGCTTCTCAGCCCTCTGCCAGCGGTCTATTAGCTGGGTGACTTTGTCACAGTACTTTCCAATGTCCATGTCATACAGGGTGTATGACTGGCAAGACTGTGAGTGAATCTGAAGTGTTCTCTGCAGCTCATTTTCCAAGGTGTTCAGTAATGACTTCTTCATATTTAGGTCTGCTTTCATTTTCTGGAGAAAAAACCAAAATGTTGTCATTTAATTTATTCTTGAGAAGATACTGATACTTCACCAATTTAACAGCATGCACAGTATGTTGGGATCTAAAGATGTTGCTTTTAACTCAGTAAGGTATGTATAGTGATGTCAGCTGGACTTAAACTATTTAAAGTGAAACACCTATTTTGGTAAACAGCTCGGCTTAAAAATGCGTTTAAAGTTAGACTAAATAATTTGCTAAACCAAAGCCCTCTGCTATTATATTCTGAAGTCAACATTTCAGTTTCTCAGAACTCTGCAGAGCAGTTACCAGAGTAGAACAAGAGCCTTGCTTGTTCCTAGAAACAACTGACTAGAAAATTCCACTGAAGTATAAAAGATTCCTGCACTTGCAACACCGGTGGAATCAAGCCTCAGGAGTGACATATCCAGTTTTTAAACACCTAAAAATCCGCACAGATTTTTTGTTATTGTTTTATTTTATTTTATTTATTTTTGGTTGTTTTTTTATTTTGTGTGTAGCTCAAATTTACTCCAGCTAAGAACAACTCCTAGCTGCATGGAAGGTCTCTGTAACCCATTTTTGTACACTATTATTTGTGTTTATCACTAGTGAATGTAGATTTGAAGGCAGTATCTCCTTTCTTGCATGTAGGTTTGTTAATTGCCCTTGTTGTCCTCTAGGTGAAGCAAGTAAATTTGAGTGTTATTGAGTGTCCTGGTTTTGCTACAGAGTCTATGTCAAATCATAGAGTGAAAGTATTCAGCTTGTACAAGGGGAAAAGGGAAATAACTGCTTTGCTGAGCACAAAGTTGTCTTGCAGATCCAGTCTTTTATCTGCCTTTATCTGCTGGTCCTTTAGTGCACTGAATGCATTTGGGAGAATAAGAACTCTTTCATTATTTTCTGTTCTTACCTTTAGTAGGGAAAAAAAGTGTGTAGGTGGTGCAAATGGAACACAACCCAGTTACCTTTTTGTCATGTCAAATGAGAGCTACAGAAACCTTCCAAGCAGCTGCCCTTGCTCTGTGGGCAGCAACAATCAGGGGGTGGAAGAAGTAATAACCTGTGTGTTACTTCCAACAATTTCAAAGAATCACAGTTTCCTGAGTCAGAAATGACCCACAAGGGCCATTGAATCCAACTCCTGGCCTTGCACAGGACATCCCAAGAGTCACACTACGTGCCTGAGAGCACTGTCCAAACGCTTCTTGAACACTGTCAGGCTGGTGCTGTGACCACTGCCCTGGGGAGCCTGTTCCAGTGCCCTGCCCACTTCTGGATGAAGAACCTTTTCTAAACTTCCCCTAAACCTCCCCTGACACAGCTCCTTCCTGTTTCCTTGGGTCCTGCCACTGATCACCACAGAGAAGAGATCAAAGTCTGCCTCTCCTCTTCCCCTTTTGAAGAAGCTGTAGACTGCAATGAGATCTCCCCTCAGTCTTTTCTTTTCCAGGCCAAACAGACCAAGTGACCTCAGGCACTCCTCATACAGCTTCCTCAAAGCCCTTCACCATTCTCACAGCCCTCCTTTGGACACCATCTAATAACTTCATACATTTTTTTATCTTGTGGGACCCAAAACTAAACACAGGACTCAAAGGAAAGCTGCACTAGTGCAGAGCTCCAGAGCAGGACAATCCCCTCCCTGGACCGGCCAAGCAAGAATGTGCCTGATTTACAAAACATTGTATGTCTATGCATAAAATACAACAGGATCAGCATTTCTGTCTCCTGTGGTTTTGGAAAGGTTTCCCCCAGGTCAATAGATCAGTGCCAGCAGGTACCAATTTTGTTTTGGTGTGTCCTTGGGTTTTGGTCCCTCACCTTCAGACAAGCCCGATAAGCCTCCACTTTATCAAGATCCAAAGGAACAGTCTCCTCTTCAGACAGCCTGACTTCAAAAACTCTGATCACATCTTCTGTTTGCAGAATAACCTGGAGCAGACACCTCAGTGCATTCAAGCTAAAATAAATGATACAAGGCAAATCCATTATAAGGAAGGACTAAGGACTAATCCATTATATATAAGGACTAAGAAAGGAACAGTGATATTTTTAAGTAATTGCAGATGATTGGCTAAAGAGAATAGGTAACACAAGAAATTTATGTGACACTCGCGCTTCTCACCTTTTTTAAAGTGCTCCAGAAAAGAAAAGAAAAGAAATTCATGTGTCTGTTTCTATCAACATGTACACACTTTGCAGAGAAGGTGTAATTTTGCTACTATTGGTAGCAAAAGGGAGCTTTCTGGACTATGAGTTATGTGAAAAGTGAATATTTATTGCAAGAGCCTCAATTTACTTACCTGTCTAAGTAGCCAGCAGAAACACCATTAATATTTTCCAGTTTTTGAAAGAGGGCATTTATCTCTGATTGCAAGTATACATACTTCTCACAGCCTCTGAAGTTAGGCAGCAAGTCCTTATGCTTATTGAGGGTTTCAGCCATTATTTGAGAGTCGTTCTGCACACCCTAAAGAAAAAGAAAATGCCTGTTTTACACATTTTTGGTTGGCTGAGTGATCATTTTATTCTATATTCACACAGAATTGGTCTCCTTATCCAAGCAGCCTGCTCTTTATACATAACCAGCATGACTGAGGACTGAAGAAGTGGCTGAGCTTGCTTTCTTCAAGGCAAGCACTACTGAGCAATTTCTTTTTAGTCCACAATAGGTCATATGTCTTTTTGAGAATCTACACTCCAAAACTCAGCTCTGACATGCCAAGGTGCTTCTGCTCTTGATACCTTTGCAATCTCCTTGCCCCATGGGAATTTCTCACATGCCAAACCTGTCACCTTTTTGTACCAATCTTCCTCCCATGGTCTCCCACAAATCTAAAGAGCTAGTAGAGGGATAGTAAGTATCGTGTATCCAGTCTGTATCCCACATACAGCACTTTACAGGTAGGTGGTTACATGAAGTCCTTGGAAAAGGATTTTAATGGTGCTTTACTCTGGATGAGGCATAACATGAACTTACAGCCACCTGACATCAGTCTTTCTGTATTCCTTGCCTGGCAGAATTTGATTTTTAAAATTCAAGAGTCAACTTTTTCTACTTGGAAGGTAAATTCTAATCCAAATCATTATGGTTAGCCTCCAACTGAGATTATTCTGCAAAGGATATGTGTCTTTCACAGCTGATCATAAACAGAACTGCAGCATAGAGTCATACAGAGCTTGAGACGCTCAAAGACAAACATCTATGGTTACCTCTAAGTCCTTTATTCTGGCTGAAAAGTCATGCATAGCCCCTTGATCCACTCCAAGAGGAGCTCTTTGAACCATCTGAATCTCAGCAGCTTCAATCTGACGCCGAAGTTTCTGAAGCTCCATCAGCAGCCAGGCCTCCTGCTTCTCATACTCTCGGTTTCTCTCATTAACAATTATGGTGTTTGAGGAACCCACGGGACAGCACTCAGTTGGGACCACTGAAATGGTAAAATGAATTTGGTAAGCATCAACTGCCAGAGAGCTGAGCAGGAACATGGAGAAAGCCAAGGCAGTGCCCAAGGGACCCAAGCACTGAGTTGACTTGTAGAACTGAGTACAGGTGGAAGATCTGGGCCTTAGGCAGCTGTTTCAGAGAATGAAATCTCTCCCTCACAAAAATATAAACTTGCTTCCTAAAACACAGCAGTGAGATTTAGCTTCCTAATAATAGAAAATTTATCAGATGGACTAAATTCCTCTCTTTCTCTCAGCAGGTTCCATGAATTTTAGAGCACTATTACCAGACTCCCATCAAAGGAAGGAGCCATGCACTCCTCTGTGCATGGCCAGTTTTGTTATGTTGGGAGACCGCAGAACAGTTCTTGAACATATTCCTATTCGTATGTTGAAAATAACATTTTCACATAAAAGAATGCACAACGGGCCACCTCTGCCCCAAATAAACCCCAGCAACCCAAGCTCTACAAAAGCCAGGATGACAAGAAACCTGTTTGTGGTGGTCGTGCTTGATTAGGCAGTTGTATGATCAAGGTTTGGTAGTGCTTCTGAGCATCAGTGAACTGAGTCTGCATCTTTCGTTTGTCTTCATCACCAAACATCTCTGAGCCTTGGCTGTTTCTGAGGAATTCTTGATAATGGATCTCCAGGTCAGTTATTATTTTTTGGTAATCTTCCTTACGCATTGTTTTCAGCTGAAATAAGGAAGAAGGGAATTTTGAAATAAAAGGGAAAAAAAAAAAGCAATTGGGGAAGTTTTATGAGTAGTTAATCATTAAGGAACAAACTAATAAGCCTATAAAAACCCAAAGTAATCACACTTTAGAATAAATCCTAACTAGGTTGCCTCTAAAAGTGTGCTGCTAAGAGTACCATCTGAGTTAACCTATCCTTGTTACCATCATTTCATACCTTAACAGCAGTTTGAAATTCTACCTCTTATTCTGTTTATCCATGCCCCTGTACAGTGGGAGCTAATACAGCAAGTATGTAATAAAGACCCTTAGCTAATCTTTCTGCTTATATGTTTGAGTAGGAAAACATTTTGTTTCTCCCTTAATAAAATTACAACTCCCATATGTGCGAGTTTTTGTGCAACCCAGCCAAAGAAGGCCTGTGGTTTTGTAGAACATACATCTGCACAGGATACTGCAGGGTCTGTCTGGGACAGCAGACATCAGGTCATGGATGTCTCTGGTCTGCAGGCAAGGCCAGCTGGTGTCTTACCTTGGCAATAGTCATGGCTCTGATTTTCTCAATGTCAATCATGCAGTAATGCCAGGACACCAGGCTCTTCATGTTGATATACAGCTGGTTCCACAAAGCTAAAATAGCTTCATAGTATTGCTCAATTCTAGTATGAAGGAAAAAAAAAAAAACATGATCAAAATGCATCTGTCCTTGTAGCATGGATACAAAATATCCCAAGAAATATCCACCAGATATGGAGCACGTTAAGGCTTGTTCTCTACTTGAAAAAATCTTGGAAATTAATTTATACCTGACTTTCATTAATACAGATAAGAAAAACAGTGTAGATATTAACTTTTAAACATTTCTAGGACCCAGCCTGGATCCCAGCAAGTTTCACTGAAGTGAGTTTCCTCAAGTCAAGGTTCTAGTCCTTAATCCCCCACCTTTAGGGGCAGGGGCAGTGCACTCTGAGCAAGGCACAGAACATATTTTGTGACTGGTTGCTGTTTTGAGTGAACTCTAACCCCAGTGGCAAGCATCCAAACTCGGGCAGCAACTCACTTGGTAGCCAGATCCACTGCCAATGGGTTGGGGGGTGGGATGATAAGGCTGACAGATGGCACCAGCATGTCCACTCCTCCGGGGCCCGTCACCAGCCACTTGCTGCGCTCGTTGTTGTCCTTCAGGATGCACTCATCGCCTTTGCGCACCGTTTTCTGCAAGGGACACAGAACAGGGCTTCTCCTTAGCTAACTAAGGTGGGGCTTCCAGGAGAGACAGACAAGGGAGATGCACCTAGATCACAGAAGCAGGAGCGCTTCCCAGCTGGTCCAGGTGTGCATCTCAGCTTCACATTAGGGCAATAGATCAGTACAGATCAACCAACCCCTTCCCCCTGAATCTGGTTTCCACGTGAAGAAAACCCAAAAAAGCCCAAGAGTGAGCCAGAGAACCACAGTCTGCTAGATCATCAGATGTGGGGCTTGCCCTAACAAAGACTGAATGTGGACACACGGCCTGGGTAAGCTAGGCAACCATGCATGGCTTTCAGCCAGTGAGCTGAAGGCATGAGGACATTCAGTGCTGCATCCATATTTGCAAAGGGACTGGGAGTGAGTGTGGCAGAGCCAGATTCACCAGCTCCAACTGCCAGAAATCCTGACACCAGGCAGCCACAGGTGTGGCCATGGTGCAGGAAGAAGCACATAAGCAGAAAGCACATCTAAATTTATTATTAAGAAAAAAAAAAAAAAGAAATAAACCCAAGCAGCCTCAGTACTGAGGAGGAAGAAAAACCATAATTAATTTCATAGTCCATCCAGAAAAGAAATGGGAATACTAATGAATAACTGCATATTCTTCACTTTTGTTAGATGAATTGTTCACCTAAGAATCCAGAGAAGCACTGGAAAGGTGAGCAATCAGCAAAAAAAAAAAAGGTGTGGATGCACAGAGACATCTGTACAACAATTTTAGTCTTATCAGCCATAAGACTTTTATGTTCAAATTTGAAATATTAGTATTAATGCTATTTAATAGATTGATAATAGTCATTTGACTAGATTTATTAACCAATAAGAACCTACTTGTTTATTCATAGTGCCAAGAAATGCAAGGCTTCTTCCGTCAAAGAAATTCAAGCTGACTAAAACCAGATAAAGGGCTTACACCTATCAGCTCAATGGTCTGCTTACTAAGCAATTTGCAATGTTCTAGCTTACACAATGCTCATTCTCAGCCAAAAAGAGATACAATACCAGATCCTGTTTGTAGTCACACAGAGCCTTGAGGATAATGGGCTTGTTACTCCGATAGTCTGGGTTACGTGGCTTCAGCTGCACAATCTTCCTGGATTTATTCACCAAACTCTGCACTTGCCTCTTGTATTCAAGAATTCTCTCTCGTTCATTCTGCAAAGATTAATTATATGTTACAAATTTATTCTAAAAATAAAAGGCATCTAGTTCCCGCTGTTTTATTAAGAGAGGAATACATCTGGAACTTACAGTAGGCAAAACTTACTTTAGCTCCAATGGGATGAGCCTTTGGCCTACAATGTAAAACTGCAGTTTTAAAAAGAGCTGAGAAACAGCTAAGTATCTTTGCAGCTCTGGCAAGATGCAAAGTTTGCAAGATTTTCATAGCAGGTTTTTCATACAGATCTTCAATGTGGTTAAAGTGGTGTTTAAGAAACACAGGCATAAATTGAAAAAATCTAACAAAATGTATGCTAACAAAAAAAGGCAACAATTACACTTTCAAACCTGACTTCATCAATTGGCCTTTTACACCACTGACCATTTTTTCTCCAATTTGGGACTGTAGTGCTTAACTCGTGATAAGAGCTAAAAAAGCTGACTTCTATCCTTTCAAAGAGACTACAGTGATAGAGTGACATGATGAATCATTTATCAAATGTGTTTATCCTTTGAGGCAAAATCTATTCTACCACACAAGAATAAAAGTATTTCTTTTTTTATTCCATTTGTTAACATGTCAGAAAATTGGGGATCTGTTGGACTCATTCCAGACTTAAAAATATAGTTGTCTCAAGTTCATACAGTACTGTATTCAAACATCGCAGTGCACTTGGGTTTACATTTGTTATCTAAAGAGGACAGCTGGTTTCCCAGAAAAGCAGAACATAACCTGTCAGGTGAGTATGACAGTACCTCCAGCTCTTTGATCTGCTCCAGCAAAGTCTGCAGTGACATGCTCTTATCACAGATGAACTTCTTTCTGATAGAGTCTTGTAAGTTTTTCAGGTAGCACTCCGTGGCTTGGGCCTCTTCAAAGAACTACAGGAGAAAAGTTGTGAATTTGGCTGTGTGTAGCTCTTAAAAATGTCTGCTAAAAATTGATGGACTCCTTTAATGAGAAATCCCAGTTCACCTCTGGTTATAAATGGTAACATTTATAACATCGCAACAGTGTGCTGTAGTAAATATATGTGTGCACAATAAATATATCTTTGATGGGATTCACACCTTTTTTAAAGTTGTGTGAATTCTCCATATCACTACTCACCTGAAAGTAAGCTGCATTCTCCTTCAGATGAACATCAATACATTTGGTGATCTGAAGAATCCAGCTCCACTGAGTTTGCAAAGTATCCATGTAGGCCTAAGAAAAACAGCAATATACACAATTCAGGCCACCACACTGATCTCTCTCCCACACCTAGACTCAAGCAAAATTATCTATGCTTCACACAAATGCAAATGAAAAATCTGCTAAAACAAATTCATGGATACCAGTACAATATCATTCATGCAAATGGCTTCACAACTTCTAAGCATCCACCTAACTGAAATGAGTTAAATACCTGCTTGTGAGACACAAAGAGAAATCTGTTTGTGACCTGAATTTGTTTGATCAACATAAAGCCCCAGGTGCATTAACAGAAAGGGGTGAAATGCACAAAGAGTAGTGCAAATAAAGTATTTCAGCTGCAAATGGCCATGTTCTCATTCTTTCAGGGAACACCACCAAACATTATATTTTATGCTGGTTGTTTTTAAATTCAAAACACTCAAGCAGCCATGTCTATTCTTTAAAAAATGACACACAACTTTCACTTCACTGCTGGAGCTTAAAAGAATCTTTCCTTTAAGAGAGAATCTGACTACAGGAGAAATAGGATTTTACACAATATGCTAACAGTTAATCAAGTAAACATACTGAAAGGTAGAAAAGATATTTTTTTCCTTTTAGTTTCTTTAGTTGCAGAGTTGTTATGCACTCTTGAAACGACAACAACTACAGCATCTCCTAATAAATTGTCCAAATTTTTGCAGCCTTTTTAATTAAAAAGTAAGAGCACACCAAGCTGTGAAAGCAAAAGTGTCTTGGCTAAGCCATAGAAAGGCACTATGAATTTCAGCTGCAGAAAGTATTTGCACTTAGATTAAACATAAACCCTCAACAAAGGGTGTGGCTTTTTTCAAAACATGCCCACTAAGACAGCAGAACAGCAATTACATGCCTTCCTATCATAAATTCTGCTGTACTGTAGTCAGCACAATCAAGATACAGCAATTTCAACACACTCAGATAACGCCCTAAACTTAGATTTCATTTTTACTTGCATCTATCACCATGCAGTTGTTAATGGCCAGGTTTGTAGAGGAAGATAGTAACATTTATTAGAGCAGTCCTTAAAGCTGGGTAAAATGGGCATGATTTTGGGCAAGCAAACCCTTCTTGAGCCCAAATGCAGCACTTGGTATGTGAACTTTCACTGAGGACTTTTCCCATGTAGCAACTAAAGGAGCAAGTGAAATCACACAAAGTCTAACTCACCTCAATTTTGTCTGAAGCAGGATGCTGATTGAGCACTAGCTGGTCACTTTCTTGCTTTAGCTTGTTGAGTTCTTTTTCTTTAACCTCCAGTTCACTCATACGTTTCTAAATAACCAAAACACAGCATTAAACTAATTCCAAAGGTACACTGCACATCCAGAACAGTGTTTTCATCTGCTTAAAATTTCCCAGATAGTTGTGATAATATAAAATTATCCCCTCTAACACAAGGGGGTGTTTCCACTAGGTGTTTCCACTAGGTGTACTGAAGTTAATTATGAAGCCAGTAGAATCAAAGAAGGTGCAATCATCTCAATTCTAGTCTCTGGGCTTGCTTTTTCAGAGAGCAAAGCACATAAAGTTCTGTCTTTCTTAAAAATGATGGAAGCAAAAACCACTGCCTCTTGCAACACCCAGAACAACTGAACTAAAAAAAAGGCACTTTCACAATAGTGTGAACCTCCGTTCTTTTTTCAATTTAGTGATCAGCACCAATACTGGTTAAACAAACACACATGCTCAATTTCCCTACACAGCCACAGACAACCAGGAGCAGGGCAAACTACATCTGACCCTGCATGCAATGTGCTGCATGCAGAGCCATCAGAGGAACAGAGCACAGCTCTGCTTCCTGGTGACAGATAATCAGGGCCAAATACAGGGACCTCTGACCCCTGCATAGTCCCAACAGGGAGAATTAAAATTGCTTGATTCCAGTCCCCTAGTCTGGCATGCCAGCACAATGACTGTGCTGTGCTGTGTGCACAAGCAGTAGGTGATCACTGGTCTGTAGTGGACTGCACCAAGAAGGCCACATTCCAAGGTCAAAATAAACTATGAGACTCCCTGAATGGGAGCAAAATCCTCCAAAAAATATCCTGTCCTGACTCCAAAGGTTATTACATAGTACTTCACTGAAAACTGTTGATAAAAAACCCCAGGAACTCCAAAAGAGTGAAGAAACACCCTGTGATGAGCCTCTCCCAAGAGAGGCTGTTTCTCCCTGACTATTCCAAGAGAGGGCTGATGGAAAGCATAGGGAGGTTGAGCTATCTTACAGAGAAGGACTCCTGCTTCCTGGCAATATCAGTGTTCCTGTCACTCCAGTCATAGAGGAGCTCCTCCTCCTCACAGTCATTGATCCACATGATCTCTCTGCTGGTGGCCTGGATGAGGTTCTGGAATTGGCGAAGCTGATCCATTCTCTCAAAGGAATATTTCTGCAAGGAAGTACAGATATGAGAAGCCATAAACATATAAATGCCTGAGCTGTGTGGAGAAAGGGAAGCTAAGAGCACAGCGTGGCTTTTGCCTTTTTTTTTTGTTTAATTGGTTTTGGTGGGGTTTTTTGTTTGTTTTTTGGGGTTTTTGTTTGTTTGGTTGTTTTTTTTGTTTTGGAGGTTTTTTTAATGTAAAATAACAATAAAACCCACATGTCTGTAAAACCTGTTGGCAATGGATAGCAGGTGTGCCTGGGTTTATTGAACCACGAAAGCTGTTAGCAATAGACAGTGCACAACATGTCAGGATTTACAGAATAGGAACCTGATGACAGCACCTTCCCAAAGTCATTTCTAACACACATGTGGCAGACATGTAGGAAGGCAAGCAAAAAGGCATGAGGGACGTACAAGAAATGCCTGAGCATTTAACATCCTTTTGCTTGCATTTGCTGCTCATAGTATATCCTTGATGTTATAGCAGCATCTTTTGCACGGTTGACACTTCAAGAAAAAATTGTCTTCACGTCATAATACACATCCTGTTGCTTGAAATCAGGTTGCCAGGAATCAGATTCTGCTCCCAAGTGTTAAATAAACTATTTGCACAAGGTTCTCACTGTGTTTTACGTGAAGGTCCACAGCAGGGAAGATGCACAGCCCTACACAGAATTTGGTTGGTTCTAGTCCCACCTTTGAATAACTTTTTAAGCTTCATATACAGCATAATTTCATCATTACACTTACTCCCATTAAGGAGGTAGAGGTCTACTCTTCACCTGCTTGGTGACCAACTCCCTTCACCAGGTGCAAACTAGAAACTTCCCTGTGAGAACAAGTCAATTATACAGCAGGCAATGCTGTATCTTAAAGTCCATTAATCTCAAGTCCATGACCCAGAAGGAATCTTTCAGAAACTACAAAGCACTTTCAGTTTACTGCTGAATAGAATTATTCAAATGTGCATCTGTCACTCTGTCAAAACCTGAAGTGTCCCTTGACAATCACATTGGTGCTAATAAAGAAAACAGGGTCTCAGAAAGGACCACATCCCTTGCTTACCAGCAGGCCTTCATATTCTTCCTCCAGCTGATGAACTGCAGCCTTCTCCCGCTGGAAGAGAGACAGCAAACACTTAGTGAGCCTTTTACAAGTTGCCTATTTGCTGATACTTCCTCTACAGAGTCAATATCATAATTGCAGGTGGTAACAGGCAAATGCCTGCAAGAGACATCTGTCAATAGCAGATTTGCTCTGTTGGATGACTCAGGAAGTACAAAACCAAGGCCTGGACAAACTTACTGCTCTCATGGATGTTTGGTATATATATCCAAGTCTGCACATAATCTGTAACACCAAAACAACACCTGAAACTGGATTTCTTTCTGCACCAAACTCCTGCACCAGCTAGTCCTAGAGCAAGCTTTGGAGATTATGAACTAGTATAAATTATGATGTGAGCAGACAGCTCCAGTCTTTATCCCCATTTCTATGGCTGGGAACCTGCCCAGCCCTGGAACTGGTATTCCACAGGGCAGACTATCACCTTTCCTATTTGAAACAGAAGGGAAAAGGGATAAAAATCCTTTCCACTCTTCAGCTTTGTTGAGAGATCAGGGCTCCAGAACAGACTACCTTTTCTTTAGATTGAACTCTCTCTTGCCAAATAAGAGAAAAGATGAATGGAAATTAAATAAGCCTCCTCTCTCCTATACCTAACTGCTGGGCTGATAGGAGAGGAAGTTAACATGGTATTTTCAGTCACTTCTTTATTCCAATCACAAGACTCAGAGGGCAACAGAAGTCTCAGAGGAAAAAAAAAAAGAGAAATAATATCAACACATAAGAAAAGCTTTAATCTTAGCCCAGAATTTGGGCATTTTTCACAGGAAAAAGCCTGATGACTCAAGGTTGCATCTGAGCACCCACTTTATTCTTTCACTTCCTTGTTTAATATACTGAGACACCAAGTGAGAATAATCACTCTTAGTCATCTGTCTCGCAAATAATATGGCAATATTTATTTGCCAGCCTTTGTGCACAACAACAAAAAGCTAAATAGCTACTAATTTTTTATTTTAAAATTCTGAGGAACTGTCGAGGAATTAAGAATTGGAAGTGTTTGCTACCATGACACCAGTGCTTTCTGAAGAGGGAATGAACTTCCCAACATTCCTTTTTTTTGTAGTGGAACACCAGTGAGCCAATGCTATATAACTAGACCAAACAAAGTGTAAGGTAGGACAGCAAATTACCAGATCTGTTTTGACTTTGTCCAGGTGCCAACGATAGTCTCCGATGGCATTGTGGGTTCTCCTGTGCTCACAAATTTGTTGCTCAATGGATGCTGCTTCAAACCCCCACTTCACTTGCTCCATTTCAACCTAAGAGTAAGAAACAGGATTGGTACTTTAATTTCCAATACTACTGCCTAAATTGAAGCATAAAGGAATTGAACTGAAGGCAACTGACTATGTGGTAGAGAGTAAAACTGAAATAAAGAGAAGTTCAGGATAGAATTTTACAGTTTCTTTAAATTGCCATCAATTAAACTGCGTGACAGGCTCCCAAAGCAGAAGAAACAAAATAGGAAAAATATTTCAGTTGTTTAAAGTTCTACTAGATGAAAAACGCTCAGTAGTGTATTTTCATCTGTTGTCTTTGGATCAAACTGTTATTTTATGTTCTACAGTAAAATTACATTCTTATCACTCTGAAAACAAACCATGACTTATCAAACAATGCTATTCATGCAATTCATGTGAAAATGCCCAATTAAGTTCTATAGCCCAGTACACCAGATTTCCATTTTAATTTTGCTCATGTAAACTTCAACAACTTCAGTTAAATACGGTCACTCTAAAAAACCTTGACAGAATAGAAACTGAAATTATTAGAAAATGTGTTGTTTGTCTTGCATTTTAGCAACATTTATTGTAGGATGACAAGAGAAAATGTCTAAAAATAGAATTGAAAAACAGTAATACACCTGCTAATTACTATCCCAAAAACTGACTGCATTCCTTGTTTCATTTTTTTCCAAATATTAAAAGCCACCTATCTTTAAATTCAGCTCCTCAAACTCCAAATCCTCTTCTATGCTGCAAAGACACACTGCAGCTCTATCTGAATGCCTGTCTATGCACATGCCCAGTAAAGAAAGAGGTATCCTAATCTTGGGTTGGAACTGAATTTGGTAATTACCAGCCTGGAGTCAAATCTCTATGAGTCAACAGATGACAATAAAGCCAGAACTCAAGCGTAGGGGTTCAAAGGCAGTGCTGAAAATGATCCAAGAAACAAAACCATTTTTCATTCAGACATCTGAAAGTTAGAGGACTTTGACCCTTCTTGTTATATTTAAACAGTCCAAAGAGACTGTAGCAACAGTGACAGCCGTGGCTGGCTGCCACATGCAAACAAAGGCTGTCTGGATTTCCCTGCAGTTTCCCCAGCTCCGCACTGGAAATTTGACTAACCCTCCCTACCATCTGATTCTCCTACCAGCAAACCATGCAGACAAAAACCAGAAAAACAGCAAAAAACATCAGCTGCTCAGAACTTTTTCCCACATCTCACCACATTACTAGGGGAAACATTATCCTAATCTCGATGTGAGCAAGTAATGGGGCACAGCAAGGCACGACGGAAAGAAGCAGCATCGTGGCAAGTTCAAAATAAATTTTCCCAGTGAGGTAAGTGCTTACTGGCCCCACCTCAGCTTTCTGTAGGGATGAAGGGGAAGAGAGAGGGAGCACCTTTGACTTTCACAGGAGGTTTAGTGTGGGAACACAGCTATAAAGCAGTTGCGTATGCTCCCTGTGTTTAGCACGGAGTGTCTGAGGAGGGCGTCACGTGGTGTCTTTGGGAGGTGCAGCCTGTTCCCCATCTTTCATCGCTGGAAGCATGCCCAGAGTCTGTCCAACACCACTCCTCAAGCCATGGCAGGTCTGACAATCAGCCTCCTCTTCCACAGCATGTGAAGAGCAATGATGTTGGCTGTGGCTGTCCAGGCACAATGCTTATATACATTACCACTCAAGGAGTGCATCTCCACTTCCCCTTCCTCCTCTAAAACATGCCACACAAAGACTGGACTGTAACTAGCACTCACGTAAAAATACTGCAACCCTACAGAGCTCTACCCTCCCCATTTGGTTTGCATAGAAGCCACCTGACAAATGCCAAACGCAGATAATAATGACAGAATCGCAAAGCAACAACCTAATAAAGAGAGATAAAAATAATGCAATTTCAATTTACAAGGTGTCTGCATGTGTGACTTCTGCCACCTTGTTCCATCCTCCCTACCTGTCTCTCGGAAAGGGCTGTCCAACCACAAACTCACAACTTTCACTTCAAAACAGAACTTTCACCTCAGTAGCACAAAAAACAGTGTGTGTTTTCCATTCCAGATTACATCAGCAACAGCTGTGAATTGGCAAATCTGTTCTCAGAATGCAACAAACAGTAGCTTCAGCACTTCTGTGTGCATTTTAGCACTGACTTCTGAGAGCCTAGTCCCGTGGCAATCAGCTCTACCTCTCTGTGATAAAGACAGACTAGAGGGGGAGAGCAATTGTAAAACACTGGACAATGGTTAAATCTGTGAAGATGGTCCTGTCTGTGTAAAGGGTTAAAATAAATATGAATCAAAGGAAATCTGTGCAAGGAAGGAGGGAGGGAAATATTGAGCATAATAATCTCTAACACAAATATGCCAATGTTTTTGTTATGCTAACACCTGTGTTTCATTTAGCTTTCAAATCTAACTTCTACACCTTTTCTTCTGCAAAAGAAGACACCAATCCATGTTTGGATTTCAGTGAGAATTCACTATATGTATAATACTGGCAGGGTAAAAAGGAACTTGAAATAACATGCAAGCATTCACATGTACCTTTACTTTTCTACTGGCGCCCAAAACATTACTACATATGAGGCGACATTCATAAACAACACCAAATTTTAGCATTGTCCCTGGGTTTTGCACAGATTTACCTTCTGCTGCCTCATCCAGTTTAAGCATTCACTTGTGACACGTTTTGTGTACTCATCCCAGCCCGAGCCGCTCTGAGAGGAGAAGCAGCCGCCGCCTTTGGAGCTGGCCCTCCTGGCGCGGGGAACGCTGATGGCTTTGTACAGGGCACGCATCTGCTCCTGCAGCTGAAGCAGCCTGAAAGGGAAGGAAACAATGTCTGTGAGCAAAACACCCAGAAAACACAGAAACAATTTATCTTTCCTACTGGACCACCAACTATTCAAAACAAAGTGTTGAAAGCAAAGAACGTGGAAAAAATATGCGGATTAAGATTTCATGGAGACAACTAAGGGGTCAATTTCTATCAGAAATATGTTACTGCAAGACCCCTCTCCATGTTAGTGTGACCAAAAAGATTTAGTTCCACCTTACTGATTTCTATTACATCCTGCAACACCAAGGAAGGTGAGCACTTGAGGCACCACAAATTTTATCAGTCACATTCCTGACCCCAACCCTTCCCTGACAATACCTTTTCTGATACATGTCACAGGGCTGGCCCATCTGCCTCATCTCTCTGATCAGTCCATCCAGGATGTCCATTTGGTCATTTGCCTGTGCAAAACAATCTTCTAGATCCCTGTTCCCTCTAAGTGGGACACCATCCCCATATTTCAATTCCTAATGAAAAAAAAACAGATGGGAGATTAATTTAAATATTCATCATCTAAGCTTCCTTTGATTGTCTTAAAAAAGGTGTTGTGAGGACTGGGGATTTTTTAGGAAGCATGATAAGTTTCAACTGCCAGGTCTCTGACTGCCAGTTTTAACTGGCAGAAGGTTGATGATCCACAGTCACTGAAAAGTGCTTATTAAAACAAAATATGGAAGAAAATTATCAAAATGTAGCGATCAAACAAAACTTTCCATAAAGAGCAGCACATCTTGATGTTTATTTCAGTGGAACCAAGGCTTCACATGATGAGCTAGCTTCTTAAGACATTGTGCTTTTGTGTTCAGAAGATGAGAAGGAAACACTATCTTAGTAGGAGAGAGTAGATATTGCTCCTGATTTTCCACAAGGTTCCCTGAGGTTCTAAGACCTCCCCCTCCTGCAAAAATACAAGCAGGACAGTCTGCCTGCATCCAGCTCCATGCCCCATCACATTTGCATCCCACCTTATCACCCAAAGTCTAGGCAAGTTCTCCATGCACCCTCTCAGTGCAGTTGGACCAACATGGCCATGGTGTTCCAACCAGGGAGATGGGGCTCTTTGACCTCACTGCACACTGACACAGCCATGCTGAGCAAAACACAATACAGCTGTGACCTGATATTCCAGATAAAATATTATGGACCTCATTGCTCTGTCCCTTAGAAAGAAAAGAAAGAAACAAAGCAGGCAATGCATGTTGTGGCACCAAGCTGGAAGTAAACATCTCTTTCTTTCAAGTTCACTGGAATAATATTAACCCTGAACAAAAGGCAGTATTTACTCTGGCATTGATTTTTGTATAAACATGCTCACACGTCCTGTATCTCTGAAAAGGAAATGAACTCCTAACCACAGAGTTCATTTCTGAAAGAATTTTCTGCCCACAGAGGGTCCAAAAGTGTGCATTAAATCACATCTACTACCAGGACTGATGAAGTGTTTCACATCTCAGTGGCCTCAGCAGCAGGATGCACTCACCACCCTGCACCTCCTCTGCTTCAGCAGGAACAGGAGACACCCCATGTTTGCCAGGAGTGAATTTAGCATCAGTGAGTAACCTGCCCCCAGGTACTCGGGGTTTGTACCAGAGTAGCATACTGCAGAGGTTATGTGTATGCATTTGAGCTGAAACAGCCAGGAAAACTTTAGTCTGGTTTCATTTACCTCTTTGGGAATTATCTGGAAGAATAAAATGAAGGTAATGAAGGTATTTCCTAAGGTGGCTCAGGTTCATTACAGCCCTGAAAACGATGACAATATTCTACAGAACACACTAAGAGAGTGTAAGTAGTCATTAGTAACAGATGTGAACACTGACAGTGGTCCTGATCTAAAACTGAAAAATAAGACGCAGTAGAACCTGTTTGAGGGTGGGTTTGTTGGGTTTTGCTTTTTTTTTAATCAAGAAGACCCCTTTCATTAACCAGATGCATTTCAATCAGTTTTACTGAACAGTGTACAGAGGGAAGAAAGAGACCTAAGAAGGAGGCATGTCATCCCACTCCCTGTTGCTTCCCACAAACAGCTGACAGGGGAGAAAGGAGATGAAGAAGCAGAGCCTGTGAGTCCAGATAACAGCACAGAATATGTGTGTAATATTCATAATCAGTTTGGATAAGGAGAACAAGAAGCACTCACGGGCTGTACTATGAGCTCAGCTCGCGTCAGGCAATCCGAGCAGTTCTGCAAAAGCTCTTGGATGGTGTTCTGGCGTCTGGACATGGTACAGGTCCCATTCTGGCTGTTGTGGGGGAGAAAAAGATGATGAAGTAAATACAGAGCAATTACATGTTTTGAAGAAATACAAGAAACACAAATTGAGAACACTTAAGAGAAGTTACACAGAATAATCCACCTTGTATAGTTTCATGGAGACACACACACTTCAACTGCACTGGGAAATTACAATGACAGTTCCATGATGGCAGAGCCACTTTATAGTCCTGCAACAGCAGGCACAGACTGACTTTCCCACAGGACAGTGTAGAACGTGGAAACTGGCATGCCATAAAGGAGAAAGTTTTTCTTCCAGCACAGGTATTTGCTGCTTTGATAGACAAAACTTTGGCAGCTTTACAGCGAGAATGAATTATTCACAATCTTTGTTAAAGTCAATACATTAGAGCATAGCCTTTGTGTGATGTAATTGTTCATGTTATCACACCAGCCATCAAATGCCAGGGCACACAAGGAAAGCAGGATCCTCAGCTAGGCAAGCACAAGAGCACACAAGTCCATGCAAGTGTAAGAAGGGCCCTTTTATCAGCAGAAATGCACAAAGCTAGTGCAGTGTCTTGGGAATTAATTGCAAGACACACAAGCTACTACAAAAATAGATGTAGAGCTTGGAGTCAGAGGACATGCTTTCTTTCAAATACATGAAGTGTGACTTTGGAGTCTCTAAGTAAAAAACACTAGTGGGGGAAAAAACTGAGTCAGGTAACGGGGTCTTTATTGTTATCTTGCACATAATCTACTGCATCCATACTGCCAGAATGTGAATTTGCCAGCATTTAGGATTCAGCCATCAAAGTGAACCACTGTAGTTGAATGGGGGTGAGGTGATTCAAGCAAGGAACCATTCCTTGGTGATGGGATCAGACCTCCCAAGCAAGCCCAGGCGGCTCCTAAACCCAAACACTTGCCAGTGAAACTAAAACAAGCCTAACTAACAGACAGTAAGAGCTAAGGTGTTTCCAAGCCTTGCCTTTCTAACTCCTGTGCTCACAGTAGGTAACCCTTTCCATTACAAATCACTGAAGAGACATTCAGTTCACATTCAGACACATTACAACACTAATGCCAACAAGAGCACCAGTGTGAACCTGTCCAACTCGGAGCCAGCAAACAATCTGGATTCAATGGAAATCTTTCCACTGACTTGAACAGACTCTGACAATCCTTCATAAAAGCAATAGTGACAATGAAATAGCAGAACTGTCCAAAGGCAAAATCACTGGAGTGGTGAGAATCATTTAATATTTTTAAGAGCTCTTCTGCAGTGTGTGCTTTTGATGCACCAGCAGCATTGCCATTCTCCTGTCAGCTCATCTGGAAGAAACAGAAAGGGTCTGAGCAACTTTTCAGCAACTTCCCCCGTACCAGGGAACAGACCCTCAGAGGTGCAGAGACAAAACTGCAGAGTCACTGGGTGACATGAAACAAGCTGAACACATGCAGCCCCCAGCTTGTACTGTGACCCCTTGGCTGCACAAACACTGCGCCCCACTCTGCTATGCACCCCTGTGTGTCTTGGAAACAGCTTAAAGAAAACAACCATGGAAAATAACATACGGGTCTGATTTTGTGCCAGGCTTTGTGTCAGCTTCCTTTTCTAAATCATTCCTTCTCCTTAGGCATCACTGCTGTGTTTAGATATAGAAATATCTGACTGCATCCGAAATTTACATTTAATTACACCCACAATTATTCTCATGAATGAAACATAATAAAAAAGAGAGAGGAGCATTCCAAGCAATTTTCTCTTTTTAGAACACTGGAAGAGTTTTTTTCTTTAATCCCTTTTTCCATCATGTTCTGGCAGCTACAAATGCTGGATATCCATTAAAGCCAAATAAAGTATAGAAGGTGACCAGATTTATACTGTAACCAGTCAGTCTATCTCCACTGGCTTCAGGATAACTTCACAGAACTCAAAGACATTACTCCACCATGACAAGAGGTCTAAACAACAGCTATTATAGTCAACATGGTAAGAAATTGTGAAGAAAAGCTATTTTCAAATAAATCAAACTATTAAATTAAAATACAAACAGGTAGAAATACAAGCATTTTGTGTTCATTCTAATGATGTTTGAATGCCACATCCGTAATTATTGCCCAAATAATTAAAAAAATTGAAAACCTGAAGATGGCTAAATATAGATGCACAAAACTGTTTCAAAGGCAGGAGCAGAAGCCTGGAAATGAGAGGCTTATTTGAAGACCTAGATAGGGTGTACTTAGAGTAACAAGTTACTTGTTTATAGTTCATAGGGACCTTCACAAGAAGAAAGCAGTACATATTTAAGGCTCTCCAATCCAGCAGATAAAGATATAACCAAAATAATGGCAGAAGCTGGAGCCATACAAATTGAAAACAGAAAAGAGCACACTATATTATTGATGCTTTCTTTGTTGTTAAAAATCTAACCAGTTTTGCCAGTGAAAAAACAAAGATAAATCCCATTATAACAATAAAAAGGTCATGGTCTGTTAGAGGCATTTGCTTTCAAATCTGTCAGAAGACCAGAGCTACATGGAGTAATCAGAAGCATAGGAGCTGATGTTTGATGCCATAACTCCACCAAGCCAACAGAAACCAAGAATTTCAAATCTGAAGGGGATTTATCTGTACAAACACGTCCAAGGGCATAAATCAATCTCTGAACTTTAAAAATAAAAATACTTGGTGAGACAACACCTTAACAGGCATATACTGATGTTGATACATCAGATGGCACTAACACAGTCCCACAGGGACACATCTTCAATACTTTTCACCCTTGTGACAGGAAGGTACTCCATTAGAAGTTTCAAAGTCCTTCAGTTTAATCTACCTCTTAATGAAGTCAACAGGCCTTCAATGGGGATGAGCAGATCAAAGCAGAAGCTCCAGTTCAGAGTAATAAGACAACCAACCTTGAGGCAGTAGGAAACAGGCAGCCAAACTAAAACCATATCCAACACAGAAAATACTGGACCAAACAAACTGAGCCAAGCCCGGAACACGCTGGACAGGCAAGAACAAAGCTGGATTTTTAAAGTAAAAACATGTAACCTACATGTTACATAAAAATATATTTATGTCCCTTAGAAAAATGTAGGATACCAACAATCCTCCGAAAACACAGATTAAGTGGGTTACATTACATGGTATTTTGTCAATGTCTCTCTTGTTTTGTGTGATTTTGTTTACATGAAACTGAATGAGTTTAGAGTAATGTTTGGTCATTTTAACACCTACTGCTGCTATGACAATTTGATTTAACTCTGGCAGCATCTAAACCTCGCACGTATGAATAGGATCCTGTTATGTCCAACACTGTGGGCACACCATGCAGTGAAAATATGGGCAGATTTTTCATTTGTTTTACTGCACCCCTGCAAATGCAGCATATGTTATCAACCATTCCAGCAGAACTGGCAAGAACTGGAAGCTGGTCTTTTAGAAGGACTCATAACAAAAGAGTGCAGGGTCTGTCACTAATAAATATATACATTTGCAGTAGCCTGACTATTTGCTGTGCTGCTTTGGTTTTGTAAACCCTGCAGAACAGTGCTGAGGGAAACAGACTGGACTGCTTCTGACCTTAGCTTCGTATTTGTCCCTGCAACTCACTTTAGACCATGGCACTTATTTGGAAGGCAACTCATGAATTTCAAAAAGGGCCTATTAAAGCAGAGTTCTTCATTAAAATAATTTTAATAGTCATTAACTATTAAAGGAACAAAGGAAAATAAAAGGGGATAGTGCCTTTGTTTTAAAATTATGAAAACACTTCAAAACACAGATGAATTGCTTTTACTTGGGATGTTGAAATGGCCTGTTGCTCTCCACTGTCAGGAGACCCCTAGGAAAGGCATAGCATCTCCCTGTCGTCATTGTGTACAGGAGCCACCCTTTTCAGTGCATGTCAAGGCAGAACACACTGCTCCCTTGCTATTCCACCCTCCTGCTCTCCCTGAGAAATGAGAGGACAGCCCAACCCCTGCTGCCACTGGGATTTGGGCAGGATAGCAGCTCAGCCAACAACTCCCTGCTGAAAAATATCCCAACTGAGCTAAATCCTGCCATTACTGTTGAATCCCCAGTGTCTGAACTGAGATTTGTGTTTAACTGATGAGCAGTACCCGCGATCCTTACAAGCCCCCCAGGTCTACTGAAACAAGAAAGAACTACTCCTGCTTTTCCTTTAAAAGGGACTGAGAAACGTGTTCAAGGCCATATGATGAGTTATGAGCATAGAGACAGACGTGTCAGCAGTGCCCGCCTCCCCAGAACACAGCAGGGCTGGGTACTGCTGGCACCAATTTATTCAAGCAGTCAAAAAATTATCATAAGGGATGTGTTTTGAATACAGCAAATACCTCTCTATAATACCTTCAGCTTGCACCCTCACAGCCCACTGTGGGAGCTGATATCACTGCAGAACCCAAGGGGCAAGGGAGCCAGCTACCTTCTGCTTTCTCACTTGCCTCCTGCTGCTGCAAGACCTGCACACCCCAGCACAAACACCTCCACTGTGGGGGCTGCTCCAGTGTCTGCCTTTGCTACTGCACATCCAGAGGCTGCTGGGCTATCCAGAGTGTGATAGAGAAGCAGGGCAAAGGAGACACAGAAACACATCCAGCAATTCTGAGGAGCCTTCCCACAGCTTCACAACTCCCTAAACTTTGGGAGGTTGCACAAAGAGGTTGCTCTTGTCCAGAAGATACTATTTAAAATTACTTATTATACTCTTTGCTAAATTTTCCAAGCCCTCCACAAAACTTCCAGCCTTTTAAAAATTCAAAGCTTTTATTTTTTTTTATTCATCCAAAAAACAGAGGAAGCCTTAAGAAAAAGTCTTCTAGCAGATCCAGAATACTGAACGATTCCCATAATTCAACAAGAGCAAAAAAGTTGCGCTTCTTTTTCTTCACACTTCCCATCCCCCTCCACACAAACCTGTTTGAACAAGCAAAAGATTCATAAAGGGATTACCTGGTATGCCCAGGGTAGGCAAGTCAGAAGAAAAACCTGACCTGGAATCTGCATTCCCAGCACAGCGCCTGCACATACCACCGCCCATCCGCCACCACCTGCCAGCTGGGTGTGTGTGTGTGCTGGAAAATGCAACGGCACAAAGGTGGTGAATCACGACATCCATATGAAAATAACCAGGAGTTGAAATGCCGCAGTCCAGTTTTCCCCCTCCTGCCTCAAAGGAGGTGAATACAAGCTGTCAAATCATCAAGAGCTCTCCCTGTATGTCTCTACTCTAACTAGAACCAGTTTTGGCACACCACAGCCTCACCAAACTAGTCCCATCTGCCAAGTATGCACATAGACTGGGGCTTCCATGATGGCTGGAAACCTCAAAAGACCTCTGCAACTGGCACAATCAGGCTCTAAATACCATTTAAAATGTGCAAAAATCTTGTAGTCACAAGTGAATTATTGAATTGTTAGGACCCCCGAGGCTTAGTGCCTTCTCAGCGTGCAGGGTTTCACAAGGGATCGTGCCACACCTGTTCACAGCACGTCCTCATGCCTTTTCCCAGCGGTATGAATCACAGGAGCGACAGAACGGTTCCCAAGGGCCGTGCTTGCCCGATGGAGCTGGCTGCTCGCACGCTGCCTCTCCCACCTCCGCCGCTGGGACAGGGAGGTGCCAAACGCCGGCTCCAGCCCGGACCATGGAAACACACCTCTGCTGCTCCACAGGCAGCAAAGCCCCTTCTCCTGATAAGAGGCTCTCACACCTGCACGTCCCTGCGGAACAGAGACCTGGGAAAGGCTCAGCCTGGGTCTCCTCTCACGGCGAGGCAGCATTTCCCTGCCAGCCGGAGCGCGGCGCAGGCTCCGCCGGCAGGGCAGGTGTTCCACGGCAATATTCAGACACATTCCTATATTCCTCCCTCCCTGCCTCCCGCGCCGTCTGAGCAACTCGGAGGGAAAGCTACCACGCCAGATCTATCACCACTCAGCTCAGCCAGGACTCCACAGATCCTTGCAAGGCTGATGGGAAAGGCAGAACTGTGGCTTTGAGTCAGTTTTCTCCACTTTTACTTTGTTCCTTGGCTCCTCAAAGTAATGCCAGGGCAGGGCAGGTAATTGTCTAACTCCTTTTCTAAACACAGAAGTTACATTAATTCTTAAAAGTAGAACTCTGTAAATTAATTTATTTTTATGTCACTCAGTGACCGTGAATCCTAGGCTATTTTTCCCCCTAATCTCAGCAATGACAAATAAAACTGCACAGCTTTGCATTTTTTTCTTTTCTCTCATGGTTTATCAGATTTTCTATCTCCATAGCAAAGACATTGATAAATATTTGACTGATGAATTGGCAGTTTAGCAGCGTGTGAGTCACTGTCAAGCTGAGTATCTGTACTCCGGGCCAAGCTCATCCTGAGTTCCCAAGCCAGAAGAAACAGGGAATGTTGTAAAAGCACCTTGCTGAGCCCTAAGGGTAGGGAGCGTCCTATATTGCTCTGTGAGTAATGTAATGCTCAGCACAGACTTGTTTGGCAGAATACGCCCCAAAACTTACAAGACTAGACCCTAACTTGAATCCTGCTGCATTTAAAAATTAGGGTAGAGTGATTTTCCCCATGGAAAAAAGAAGCCTTCATTTTCTGAGTTCAGTAGATGTCACTAAACTTTGACACTGAATATGTCAGGCTAAATGTAGTTAATAAAACCAGTTCCATAATGATGGCCCTGGTCCCAATAGCACAACATGCAGAGCATTTAGTGGATTTTCTGCGCATAAACATGTACAAAATCTGGCAAAACTGCTTTTTTCATTAACTGACAATAAATCACGTGTTTTGAGACACATTTTAACGTGTATCAGCACTGCTTAAAAATAAACCTATGTAACTCAGTAAGGTGGCAAACACACATACTCTGTTGCAAAAAATATTTAAAGTATTTGGGATGGTCAGATTTTTGCACATAAAACAATATGTATATGCTTTTTTAAAAAATTTTTTTTGTCATCCCAATAACAACTGTCTTTAGTTCCTCTCAGAAATCTCACAATAAAGTGAACAGGAACTTCCATTGCAACCTCCTTGCCAGACATACCTCCCCAGAAAGGAGATATGAATATTATGTTATAAAAAGCAAATGAAAGAATGTTGATATAAGGTTGTTAACCTCTCGATTAGGTCTGTCCTTTCCACCCTTGCTACACCACCACTGAATGCTACAGAAAGAAGAGCCTAACAAACTACAGACTGGCTTAAAATATGTAACTGTAACCAAAGAATGCTAAATTAAAGGAAAGCACTTCTCTAGTGAAAGTTGGGAGTGATATGGAAATCACCCTGCTGAATCCAAATAGAGTTGCACCAGTGAAAAGTGAGAGAAAAGAGAACTGCTGGGATGTAACATGTCCTGCCATTCATTTTTCATGGCTGTCTCTTGTAAATAGGTAAAGGTAAGTAAAGGTAAATCTTGTAAAGGTATTTGCAATGAAGCATGACCAGAGAAACAAATCCTCACACAGGCAGCGCAGAAATGGCATTTTGGAGTCCTAGTGTGTGCACTCACCAGTGCTACAGTACTGAATTGTTCTTATTCTATAGCAATAAATAGATATTATCATACTATTGTATTGGTAAGTGGATGTGTTCTAGCTGCAAGTCATTGTAACTAACTTAACTATGCACACCACAAACAAAGTCAAACAAAGAACTAAAACGAAGAACTGGGCAGTCATAAACAAAAAAAAACCCATAGAATGCAAGTATTTCATTCATTCAGTGGTCTTCTAGCAACTGGTTTGACTTATGTAAGCTGAACGCTCTGTGCTCTCTAGACAACCCTAATTCTCTGTGGTCACTTATGGATCTGCTTGATTTTAAAAAGCCTTCCTTTTCTCACCTGCTGTTTATTTACTATGTATGTTTAATTCCCACCCTTTTGCAATCTAATTATGTACTATCCATAAAATTAGGGCTTAAATTCTAATACAGCATACATGACAGGTCTTCTGCATCAATTCCTGAGTCACTGGCATCCATAATGAGACCAACAGACTTAATACAGCCATTCCACACACACAGACTAGTCATCACCAGCTGTGCTTTGTGATGGTGCTGTACCATACATCAGCACCGCTTCCTTCAGTGTCTCTAACTGCTGCCTGCTTTTCAGTCCTGTGAACTCCCAGACAAGGAGACAAATGGAGAAGTCTTCATGATTACTGCACTCTGCAGAAAGTCCTTGTCAGACTTGATGTGCCCAGATTGGGCATCCATGAGAACAGGAATTCCCCAAGCCAGGATTCACAGCTGGCACCGTGCCTACAAGAACCTTGACTGTGCTCACTGCACCAGGGCAAGCAGAAGGTTAAAAAGGTAAGAGACAAGGAGAGCAGACCGACGTTGCTTGTCATGTATCTCTGCTCCCTGCCACAAAATGTCAGGGATGGCTCTACAAAAGATCACGACTTAAACTCCCAGGCCTTGCACAAGCTAGAAACAAACTCAAAAATTAACAAGAGGACATTTCCCACTACTTAAAATGGTTTTATAGCCCTAGTTATGCAACTAGTTGGGGAAGGCAGAGCCTGGGTGTATGGGGTATAAAGCAATTCACTTCAGTTCAGCTTGTTTTGCGTCACCGAGCAAAGCAGGGCTTTATCAGCACAGAACTGTTGGGTCAATAGAGCCAGCACCGACCCATTTACAGCCCTCAGCGCAAGCGGGAGACATCGCTGCTTTTAGTCCTGCTACTCTCTTCAAGGAGAGTCACCGCTAGAAGTGTTTTTTTTACAAGTTCTTCGCTTGCATTTAAAAGCCTTTTAGAGAAGTTAAGACGCCTCAGGGAGGAACAGCAAAAGGAAACTTGCGAGCTCGCACATCTAGGGAATCCCACCGCGAGCGGGCTCACGGCAGCTGTCCAGGGCGGCCCGAGGGAGCGGGGCCGGGGCCGGCAGGACCCGCACCTACCCGTATCCATCGGAGGCGTAGTCCCCCCCGTAGGTCTTCTGGTAGTAGTAGGTCTTGTGGGAGGTGTGCGTGTGGGTGCCGCCGCCGCCGCCGCCGCCGCCGCCCCCGACATGGGAGCTCATCTCGTAGCGCAGGTCGGTGCCCGACTCGGCCCGGGCCATGCGGCCCAGCGTGTTGATGCGCGGGTGGGAGCCGCCGTTGATGCTCATGGCGGCGGGGGAGCCGCCCGGGGCCGCGCGGGGCGAGCGGCAAAGCGACGGGGACACCGAGCGGCACCCGACGGCAGCAAAAGCATTCACGGCCGGCAGCGCCCGCCGCCGAGCCGCCGCTCCCTCGCGGTGCGCCGGGGGCCGGGGAAGGGCCGGGAGGCGGCGGTGCGGCGGCCCGCAGGTGAGGCAGGGCAGGAGCGCGGAGCGGAGCCGGGCGGGCGGCGAGGGCTGCTGGCGGCGGCGGCGGCAAGAGCAGAGGTCCCGTCCCGTCCCCTCCCCGCCGGCAGAGGAAAGGCGAGGCCACACCTTTCCGCGGTGGTTTTAAGCGGCGCTCCTGGGCGTGGGGCCGCGCCTCGCCTGCGCGCTCCGCGCCTCCTCGGCGGCCGCCCCGGGCTCGGCCGCGGCCCCGGCCCCCGCCCCGCCGCGCTGCCGCTCCCCGGTGGCCGCCCGGCCTCTGTCACCGCCGCACCGGTGTTTGCAGCACCTCTCCCGGTGCGTGTGCCGCCCTCAGGAGTCGCCAGCCGAGGTTGGAGTCCGCTGGAAACTCCCGACCTGTGTCTGCCCTGTGTCTGCGGGCTGGCGCTTCGAAGCCGCGGAGCACGGAGCGGCTCGTCCGAGGGCTGGGAGCGCTGCGGGGAGGATGAACGGGGCCAGGGTGCCCTCGACGCCAAACACCTCCGTGCCTCTCCGGAAAGAGCCTGGCAAGGCAGCGCTGGGTAAATCGGCACCATTCCGTCGAGGATGGGTCTGTTCCACTGGAAGCTGCTCTCTGCCCTGCGCATCGCAGAGTGTTGATGCACGTCGGGAAAACGATGTGTGTGTTTCATTAATTCCAAAATACACAGTGTCCCACATTCAGGAGGGCTTTGGGCACTCCAATCCCAGAGCATTTCTGAAAATGGGCTGAAATTTGTGCCCCAGTGCATGAAATATTGGACTGGTGTTATGCTCTGATTGCATTTGTGCCTGAGAAAGAAGATATGCAGAAACAGGCATTCAAACTTGTCTTTTCTTCTCAGATTTTCTTGATTCCTGCCTTCCGGTGCTGTGAAAGTTTTGTTTAACTTTCAAATAGGCCGTATCTTAGGAGACAAAGTCATTTTAACACATCCATGCCTGTACAGGGTGTTGGCAAAGGCATTTACTGTCGGATGCCCAGAGGGGCCTTTGCTGCCAGGCAGTGACCATCGGATTAGTCCTAAGTCTCAACTGAGCACCAATTCTTAGCTAGTTCCAGTGGCACTGCCTCATGTGGTCTGGCCACTTGTCCGTGGTGTTGGAAAACTAAGATGGTCAGTTTTTAAGAAGCAGCAGTCACTCATAAATAGCCGTGCCAGGCTTTTCTGAAATACTCCTGAGGCTTCCATCCCGTGTGCAGTACCTGAGCCAGCCGTATCACCCACCTGATGCTCTGTGACAGCACACCTGCTGGAACATTTTACAATTTGTGTAGCAGCCCATACCATGCATAAATTCTTGAACCTGTTTCTGTCTTTTCTGCACTCCTCATTTTCCTGCTATTTTAAACCCAAGTGATAGGTCATGGGACAGTAAGTAAAAACTAGATAAACATATCAAAAGACAAGACTTCCGAAACTATTCAAGAGAAAACCAAACTTGTGCAGTTTTCCCGAGCGCCACTGAAACTGCTGGAGCTCTGTGGGAGCACCATGGCACAGGGCACATGAGAACCTGCCCTGCTGCTGGAGGTGATGGGCAAAGTGTGGCACAGAGGAGCCATAAGAGCTCCTCCAAGCAAACGTGGGGTTGCTTGGTCCTGAGGAGCATCCTGGTGGCACCGCCCGGAGCTGTAAAGAGCGCTAAGAAGAGGCAGAATGCAAGGTGGCTTATTATATGTGAAGTCATGCAGGGACCTTTATATTGTAATATATATGCTGTATTATATGTAACATGAATCACTGCATATGAGTGAATATATATATGTATACAGACATACATATATATTTGGGTATATATGTGGATTTGGGATGGTGTTTTGAATACAGATTACATCTGCACGATTGGATGGTTTGACATTACATTTCAAAGCTGTAAGGGAGCAGAATACAAAATGAGGATGAGTAAGAAAAACAAATATAGAGGCTTAATGCTGTAAAGAAGGAAGGAAAAAAGTAGAAAACAGACATGGAATGGGCAGGAAATGCCAAATGAGAGAAACTTGAACTTTGTGCTTTGACACTTCAGTCCAAACTTTTTGAAACGTAAATACAGAATTAGTACCACAAATATACATAAAAGTTAAATTTTTGCATGGTGGTGTATCAAGCCAGGCATTTGTATTCAGACATACAAACATGAAGCTTTTTTTTTTTTCCCCAGCAAGTCCCTTTGAAAGCTGTCCATTTATATTTATGCACAGTTAGGGATCCAAAAGTATTACACCGACTTGAGGTTCTTGCTGAGTTTTAGCACCACCTCCCATCAGCCCCACCCTTCAGCTTGGGCTGGTGTGCCAGCTCAGTGAGACACACCATTATCTGTGATGGAGCCAGCGTGTGTGAGATACACCCAGAGGCCTGGATGAGTCACTGCTACCTGGACACGCAGAAAAATCCTTAAATACATTAATAATGGCTGTGTTCTGGTGGTCCCACTTGCACAATTAGCCCCACTGAAATGAGAACGAGAGGATAAGACTGAGATGATACTGCGAGCAGCACAGTTCTCCTATCTTAGATGTTTTTATAGAGACAGAAATGAAACAAATAAATTTGCTGAAATAGTCAATGTTTCTTGGGTGTTTACCCTAGCTGGACTCAGTTACCTTGAAGAAGTCACATAGATATTGCTTGAAATTCATCTAAATGCATGAAAATATCAGCATAACAGCTGGATGATCCCACTTAAGTCTTGCTTCACTACTTCTGGAAAGGCCCAGTCCTGACGTACCTAAGGCCACATCCTAAGTTCCTTGTTTTTCTTTGGTATCAGAGAGTTTTTGAGTGCAAATAGCCAGTTAACTGCAAACTGCAGTCTCATGGTGTCCCTCCCCATGGCAGCGGGATTGGAAGTCACTGACCTTTAGAGTGCCTTCCCACTCAAACCAAACCATGACTGTATGATTTTCCCTCCAAGGAAAACTACATGCAGGAGTGGATAAAATGCAGTAATTTGGAGTTTATAGTTCATCTCCTTTAGCAGAGTTCTGTCTCCTAAGGTAAGGATCTGTTAAAATTGTGCAGATCTTAGGAGCCCTCTTTAAGCAGGTTAGTCTAAAGGAGGTACAATATTCCCTACAGGCACCTGAACCCAAGCTAGAGCTGGGGTCCATGCTGCAGCCCTGTTTCCTAATGTGCCTCCCTTGGAACTGCAGACACCATGAGGATGTCAGGAGACAGCAGTTCCAGAGGCAAAATGTCAGCAGCGGATGACTGCTTCAGTAAACGGAGTCTCCTTTATACATAATATTACTACTAGGCCTATCTCTTTAGTTTTAATAAAAGGCTCCTTTCCAACCCCAAATGATGGACCCAAAAGCCCTATTTTAGGCTTAGGCTGGTAATAATGGGTCTTCACTCAGGACACTACCTGAACTGAACTTAACATGCTGTGTTGGTCCCTGTCTATACCAGGGAAACCTCTGTATTTTATCTTAAGAACTGAATTCCCAGGGGCACACTGAAATTCCCCTCAATGGTTTGTTAATTCTTTGCTGTTGGCAATAGTTGCCAGCCCCTCCTATTTCACGTGGCTTCTTCTGAGCTTATTTAATGGCATCCTCTCTTTAATGCCCTCCTTGCCTGGATAGAAACCAAATAAATTTAAAGTAGCTGAAACACATTGATAACCAGTGACATCTGACATTCAAAGTCCAAATCTGAATTTGACTTGGTAACTGATTTCCATTATGGTAGCTTGCAAAAAAACCAGCTCTGGCCTTCCGAACACATCAAATCATCCAGGTAAACCAGTGTGTGACGCTTGTGTTCCTAACTCCTACAGCTTTGGGCAGTAAGGACAAGTTTGCACGTGCAAGCCACTGATCTGGTGATGTGCCTTTGTCAGGTGCTCGATATGCACCACCCTGCTGTGCAGGGGCTGCCTGGGAAGAGGCAGCTTGGGCTGAGTGGCAGCATCCACAAAGTCCATGTTTGTGATGATGTGAAAGTCAGTCCTGGGCATTTCCACTTCCTCCCTTTGCTCAGGCAGAGTTCTCCCCAGAAAACTCACAGTCAACACTCCAGAGTCTGAGCTGCTCTATGCACATGAAGAGAGGCTGGTGCCACTAGGAAGACCCCTGAGCAACAGCAGGCATGGTCCAAAATGTCATTAATAACAAACTGAGAGGTCTCAGACTCTCTCTTTATTCAGCTGTATCCTTGTCATGGGGAAGATATACCTTAAATGCACTCAGATGGTTTCTAATTATGGGCAGGTTTACAGGGCCCTGCAGCAAAATGCACTTTAAAATGTAGATATGCCCCAGTGGATGCTTGGAGAGTTTTTGGAGGGCAGGGTACGATTGATACAAGGTGCTCCCTGTGAGCCTGTGTCCAGTCCAGTCCAGGACTGCCTGCCAAGAGCTGTCATTCCCAGCTTCCTGAACAGCCACTGTGCTCCTTTCAGACAGTCCCTGGAATATTACCACCCCCCACCTCAGTCTCTGGCAGGGTTTAAGAAAAAGCCTTTGAATTCATCAAGAGGAATGAAGCTTAGGACTGCACAATTCCTTCTATACCATGCAAAAGTAGAGGGTGTGGTAAGGGATGTGTCAGCCTTGCCAAACCTGACTGACTACTCAGACAAAAAGTTTCAGGATGCCTCCCTCTTCAGCTTCAGGTGGAGACCAGCAAGGGACATTGTTTTCCCAGCATGGTCCTACCGTGACCCACAGAGCATGCACACAGTATTTCTACACAGCTCCTCATTTCATGCTGCTGCAAGTAGAGCATTCAAACAGTGACTGTACAAGGTAAAATACTTAATGTTACATTACTATGGTTCCTTTAAAGTCTCACTTCACCATTCTGTTTCTTTCACCAACACCTGGTGATATTTGCTAGAGCTTGAGAAGTTAACATATCTCAAGATACTTAAAAGTGCTGAGAGCAGTACAAGGCTATTTCTGACTAATTATTCTTTAGTAGTTGGACAAAAATCCTGGATCAAGCCACACCCCTTGCATGCAAAATGTATTCATTTATGAATTATTTTAATAAAATATGAACTTTTGGCAAGGTGCATCTGCCCCTCATTATTCATACAGTTTGATAATTGGTGTTAGATACTACAGAGTTGTTCAACCACGCAGCACAAGGTGAGAAGTAGGACATCTCTCAACCTCTCAAGGGATCTTTACACTGGGGCTGCTCTAATTAACACCCAGGTGTCTTCAAGCCCAAGGGGATAAGGAGCACCATGATTTTATTGACACCCATCCCTTTCTTCTGCTTGTGCATTCTTTGAAATGGAAGTGAAGGATCAAATGGGAGCCTCTACAGTTGCCTTGTAGACACCCAGGGATCCCCCTCATTAGAGCAAATCTTCCATCAGCAAGGTTGCACATCATAACAGATGTTTGTCATCCCAATATCTCAAATAACTGGGTTATGGCACTGTCCTGAGGCACTGATAGCCTTATTAAAATGTTACCACCATAATTTAAAATACTTTGTAAGAGGGAATGCCAGATCAGAGCAGTTATAAAGGTTCCAAGCATCTTTATTAACTCAATGGAGAAGGGAAGGATAGAACTTTTAAAAATATTTTCATGCACATCTCCCCTATACTGAACTTTTATGGTATATACAAGACTGCGGAGGATAATGGAGAATTTGATTTAATATATGTAAAGGAATGCAAATTAACTCACTTTGCACTAGTTTTTGCAAGCAGACCTGTCATTTCATGTTGAATTTGTGGGTCATGCCACAACTACTTTGATAACAACCAGGGAAAGTAAAGATTCATTTCTTTGCTGTGCCAGAAGCTCTGCTTCTCACAGCTGAGGAGTGGAGGTGCCATCCTTAAAGGAATATTTTGTTCTCCGAAGCCCTGAGGCTACGGAGGGCAATTTATTTTCTGGTAGGATTGGAAACCTCCTTACCAAGATACCTTCTGTACAAATTCCAGATGTTATCAGAGTGTTGTGTGCTCCAGCTGTGCATGCTTGTACACCCAGCCAGCAAGAGCTCACCACACCAAAGGGACCTTGCGCTACTTGGCAAAGGCAGCTTTAAGGATTGATGGGTGCAAAAAAGCCTTTTCAAATAAATAACTTCTGAAATTGACTTCAGAAAGTTTCCTAAGAGTCCTTTTTATTCTCATCATTCAACAGGGGATTTTGTTACTATCAAGTTCACAGTACAATGAGAAAAGAAAGCAAAAAGAGGCAGCCTTCTCTCTCACATGCCCCCCTTAACTCCCTAATGACAAATTCAGAAGTGAGAAGTTGAAGTCAGCCTCTCTCCTCCCTCCAGCTGAGTCATGTTGATCAGAAATGGGAGTTCTTTTATTCCAGCTGTATTTTCTTCCATTATAAAAGCACAACCATTGCTAGAACTCATTTAAACCTTGAGCATTTCTCATCAGAGGGACCAGAATACTGCAAGGCAGCCACTGGGCATCATGAAACATCTGTGATTTCCACAGCTTTCAAGATGTGGCGATGTAAATGTGGAAGTGTTCTCCGGTCTAGACCAAATTCCAGTGCTGCCTAAGTTTTTCTCAGACTTGCAATATTCTCCTCCTTCTCACTTATTGCTGTAGTTCTGCTGCTCAGCATTCAGGAGCTGCTGTGCTTTGCTTCTTGCCCCAAACACCTACACGAGCCTTGTAGTTCAAATAGCAGAATCAATTGCATTTAGTTTCCTGCCTTCTCATTCTCTGCTCCATGTAATTATAAAAGTCTGATAAAGAGACAAGAGAACTAAAGTCCTAATATGATGAGATGCTAAAGAAGCTACTTTGCATCAGTGTTTTCTTCCCAGCTCTCCATCTGATTTGGATGTGTGGGTATTTTTGTGTTAACTTTCTTGGCATAGCTCTGAGCTCCTGCGCTGGCAATGAGAGGTCAACAATTTTATTTTTTCTGCATGGATTCCTAGAAAATTACCTCCAAATGGCATTGTAGGAATCCAGATCAGCTCACTCTACAAATGCCTCCTATGCCTTGTGCATAGGTCTGAGTGACCTAAGTGTGCTCAAGTAGGGTTTAAAACATCTGTGAACAGATACTGTAGTACCCCTCAATATGAAAGTTGTATGTATGTACATATGTAGCACACTGTATACATGATTTCCTTCAATATATGCAGAAATTTCACTTGCCCATGCCACTCTGCTAAATGTAGTATGAGTTTAAATTAAGAACATGTCCAGTCCTGCTGGTTACATGACTGGAATGGCCTCACCTCCAGGACAGACTCTAGCCACATCCTTGAAAAAAGTCTTGTCTGCAAGAAAACAATAAAATAATGATTATGAACTGGACTGCTGTGTAGAGCACTGCTCTTTCTTGTGCTTTTGTAGCCATTGCACCTTGTTGATGCAGACAAGAACAAGAGGAAGCACAATCTGGCTCTTCTGGGAGAGGTGGGAGTACTCGGGGCTTGCTCCATCTTTCTGTGAGCTGGGCAAAGGGCACATGGGAAGTGGCACATGGGAAATGAGAGAGACACTGTGCCCAAGGAGAGCTCCTATGCAGAGGTGCTGGGCAGGAGGAGGTCTCCTGGCAGGACTCTCATGTGTATTGGACATATTTGGCTGTGGGGTTTTGCCTGCAGAGCTCAGCAGCGGCCTGTGCTGCTGCAAGGAGCTGCTTCACCTCAGCTGCAGGACCTCAGAGCTGTCCCTGTCAAATGTCATGGGGTTTAGACCTGTTGGTCCCTTCCTCCCGCTGCTCTGCAGTTCTGCCCTGACATGTGTCAGTCGCTGTCCTTTGGTGAGTTTGGTGGCAGCTGCAGGCCTGATGAGGGTGCACAGTCTCCACTTTCACATCACTGACAAAAATATTAAATTGCCCAAATGGATCCCAGAGGAATTCTGCTTATAAAAGCCTCCAGGTAGAATATGAACCCTTTAAGTTCAAAAAGCAAGGCAGTTTTTCACCCACCTACTAATCCACCTGTTCAAACCAGAATGTTCCTGACTAGATACAAAAGTGCTCTAGGAAATCATATCTAACTAAGCTAAACTCAGGGGAGATAACAGCCACTCTTCTTCCCTTATCACACAGAGCAATCAGTTTTGTCAAGCAGGGGAAATTCCCAGTCAGTATTAGGGAAAATAAGTTTACCATGAGGGTAAACACTGGAGCAGGTGCCCAGGGAGGCTGGGGAGTCTCCACCCTGGAGATACTCAAAATCCAGCTGGGCAAGACCCTGAGCAACCTGCTCTACCTGGACCTACTTTGTGGAGGGATGGGATGGGAGACCTCCAGAACTCCTGCAAAGCCTGTGTGATCTGATGATGCAGCCTTGGTAAATCCATGTTGTCTATTCCCAATCAACACCTTCTCATTCACATAACAAAGCTTTTACATTTACCACTGTCCCTCAAAAAGGTTTGCTAGCAGCATGATCCCACCACACCTACCCTGGAATGTCCTCATTCCAAAGGATATAAATCACCTTTTTTGTTATTCAGTAGCATACACACAAATTCTGACAAACTCAGTATAGACCCTGATACTTCTGCTTTTTGGGTGGACAAAGACAAGGCTTTTCCTAGGGCATGTTGTTTTAAATTTATTTCTGGTTGCTGGATGATAGCAATTAGGAGAAGGTGGAGCTGTCAGCATTGTTGTTATAATGGTAGAATAAGGGACACAGATGTGTCCAAGTGTTAGTGATATTCACATTCAAGCATGCTAAAGCATTAGAACTGATCATGATTTTGCCAGTAACAATAGGGAGGAAATACTTTCCAAAATCTCCCCTGTATTTTTGCATCTCTGAGAGATGCCAAATGATCCAAAAACTAATGAGATGAGACAACGTAACAGCTATGCTAACATTAGAAACGTAACAAGCAGAAAACAATGCAAAATTCTTATGAGTAAATGGCAAACAAGCTGATTTACAGCTGAAGATTAATGTTCATTGCTCACAACAATATGCTGTAAAACCATTAGACATCATCCTTAGGACACATCCACACTATCATTGTGGTTTGCTCCCTCCTTCACTCCTGGGCCCCTGATTGTCCACACCACTTATATGCTGGTTTGCCCCCAGGCTTCTACACTGAGAAAATCAATTTTCTCCCTCCCAGAGGGCACAAAATTCCCAAATCCCAGCTCCAAGGACACAAGACGCTCCACTGCCTAGGTCAGACTTTTCTTCCCGAGGCAGTCAGGGTTTGCTTCCCAAGCAGACCACGGGTGGTGTAGGCTCGCTCGCAGTCTCTCGTCACACTGAGACATTCATTTTGCTCTGTTGCTTCATCTGGAGCAGATGAGCAGCTTTCTGCAGGGCTACTGGAAGGCTGCTCCAGGGGAAACTGTGGATACAGTCCTTCAGTGAAATAGTCCACTGTGGGTTTACAACAGATCCCCAGGAACACCAGTTCGGATTTTGTGTACGTTGGCGCTGGCTCTCTTCTGTTAAACTTGCTCTGAGCCAATTTTGGGGTAAAAAAACACCCTGTTTCCTCTAGAATCCCCATGCTACTAGTAATGAGAGGAATCACCCCTGTAGTAGCAGCAGGAGTTTTCCTTAAAACCG
The DNA here is from genome assembly GCF_028769735.1 of Zonotrichia leucophrys gambelii. Lineage (NCBI taxonomy): Eukaryota > Metazoa > Chordata > Aves > Passeriformes > Passerellidae > Zonotrichia > Zonotrichia leucophrys. Next base: position 67,455,183 of record NC_088171.1, read on the forward strand.
TTTCAGATTTCAAACAAGCATTCCAGATTTCTGTCACAAAACCTGATTTCCTGTATGTTTGCTGAAGGCTGGATCCTTCATGCATGGAGATGTTGTCCTGCCATGTCTATGAGAGATCTGTGGGATGCTCTGGCTTAAGATAATACCTATTATATATACAGTACTGCATGCAGAGCTACTTTCAAATAAACACACAAAAAGTCAGACCTAGGGGTTTGCAAGGATTTTCATGTTCTACATTGCTATCATCTCCCTTCTAGCTTCACATGTCCTCAAGAAAATCAGGTTTTGCCTATCAAATTGGCTGATGGGTGTATTCTATATACCCTACCACATATGTCATGCATAACAAGAATAAAAACAAATAAAAACATCCTGCTCCAGAAGAACGACTGCATTCATTCATTCATTGGTCTCCATTTCCTTCCCCTTAATCCTTTTTTTCTGCAGACTTTGATGAGTTTCCACAGCTGAAAACGCTGTGCAAAATTTACACCAACACACTGAAAAATCCACTGCTGTGTGCCCTTGTTTTTGATGGGAATAGCCCATCGGGTTGCTTGTTCTGACACGCGTGATACGATTTTTGCACCAGCGAACAAGTTTTTATCTAGCACGCAGAACTTATTCAGAAGGTATTACTTGTGCTGGGACTAGAGGCAGGAATGAGTCACATCTCTTTAATACGCATGAAGTGCCCTGCCCCAAGGAGTGCCTCTGTTTTCCTCCCTTCCCTGTCTCGCGCGCTCTCTCTCAAGCCTTAATTGTCTTGAGTTATAATGCTTTTGAGAAATCGCTCTTAAAATTATGACTCCTGTTAAAGTTAATGAGACATGAACCCCAGCCAGGAGAGCAGGGATAGTTTCATAATTGTTATTCTAGCTGAAACCAGGAGGATTCCCTGACCACAGGAAGTTCAAAGGACCAGCAGCAAAAGGAGGAGATAACCTTTGTTTCCAGAGAACACTGGCTTCACTTGGGATGCCAGCGGATTTATGACAGGAGCTTCGCTCTAATTACTGTTTGGGGTGGAGCCTCTCACAATGATAAACAATAGGGTTTCTACAGGGCTGAAGTTTGTAACAGCACCACGTATTTAGGCACAGGCATGTTATAGCAACACGCATTCAGTGTATGTTAGAGTCTTCTCTCCCTGGAGCTGGGTATCGCCCTAAAAGAGCAGGTGTTGCCCCATGTGACCCATTTGGGAAAAAAAATATGCTTCACTGAAGTCACATTATTTTAGCAAGCAAAATGTAGCCAACTTTACAAATTTACAAAGCCAGAAGACATTGGAATCTGTGACATTTAAGAGAGAAAGGGAGCTTAATGTAGACGGTATTTATCTATATAGAAATAAAGTCAAAGCTAACTAATAACCTGAACCTTCAACAGGACAACAATTATTGTGTACTCAAAAACACCCTGTGGCAGAATTCCCATTGACTTTATTGACTAAATTCTCACCCCACAGATTTTTCTTAAGCTGCTTCAAACATAAAATTAATTTCAAAGTCCTTTCAAAGATGAATAATGCTCTTATTTTTTGAGTGCCAATGGCGTATTTAATGATTTATAAACAGAATGTTCCAGCATTTATACTGCAGAGTCTTTTCCTGGAGGTCACCAAAGTCTAAGTAAAATACAGCTAGAACAGACTCAGAACAGCATAACAGCTACCTAATATAAACATTGATCATATATGCAGACTTACAAATGCGGAGGTGGATGGAGAAACATTTCGGATGCCGCCGTTTAAAGGGTTCATACATATACAGATGGTTTTGGAAAAAAGAGAGGAAGGTCATATGACTCTGTCAGGATGAAAGCCAGTTCTGTTAGAAGGCACCAAGCTGGGCTCTGTAAACACGTGTGGTCGAGTATGGGCTATGGTCTGCAGGGAATCTGGAGCAGCCTGAGAGCAAGATAAGGGAGGAATGTGTGAGCAGATAGAGAGACAGGGGTCAGGAAGGGCATCGCTTGGGAAAGCAAGAGGCTCCAAACTCAGTGCAGAGAGACAGGAAAACCTGGAGAGAGGGGGTGTGAGGGGACAGTGTGGCAGCAAGGAAGGTTGACTTCAGCTATAGATGCATTTAGAATAATCCATTATATGAAGCAAGGACGTACAAAGGTACAATTTAGGTTTTTTTCCTGCAAGCTTTAAATAACGATGATTTCTGTTGAAAGAATATATTTTGTCATTTTTTAAAGGGATTCAAGAAATAATTTCTGTGTATGAATTGCAGATCTTACCTCTCCAGACCTGTAGACATTATCTTTCTCTTTAATACTCCAAGAAGAAGGCTGGTCACTTCTTGCAGAAAAGTGCAACACAACATATTTCTGCATACAATATACATGTTTTCTATGAATGCTATAATTTTTTTTTAGCAGAGGGCAGTTTGGCAGTTTGTGTTAAGGATTTACTTCAGTAAAATTGTGGTACAGAGTGAGCCTCGGCAGCAAAACCTTGAAAGGCAACATGGAGATTCAGGAGCAATTCAGGCATGGATCGGCACAGGGCTCAAAGTGGACTTCACTGCTGCTTGAAAGCCAGCAAGTTTACAGAGACCCAGGATCCCATGGCTCCCACAGCCTGCAAAAATAGCACAAGAGAGTGGGGAAAGTCATCCAGCTGAGGACTACCAGCCCTGCAACTGCAGGAATCTCAGTTTGCTTCAGGTAAAGGGTATTTTTTCCACACCTTTTTCTCATCTGTGAATGCCCTCAGACACTGTCAGAAGGTCAGCAAACCACTACCTTGCAGGAAAACAGCAAACACAATAAATAGGTGGATATGCCAGCACGAGATGGCTGAAGGAGATGTAACAGAGACCATGTTCTAAGTATGCTCTATCCTGCATGCACCCATAGCTTAAAACAGTGGGCTACCTTTCAGAGAGATTAAATTTTTAAACCAGAAGGAATTGATTTGATAATATAATTGGTCCCTGGCATAGGGCAAACTATGCTATCTCACCCTGTAAATCTAATCTTTTATCATAACCTACATTTTGTGGCTGAGTTAAAGCATAACTTTTGCAAAGATAGGCAATTCCACTTTTACTTTGGATGACTGGATGTTTGGTGGTTAAGGGCTTCAAGAGGGAAAAATTGTCTTCAAAGGATCATTTTGGATCACAGGTCTATGAAGCTGGCAGTTTCATTTCCCCTTATCCTTGGATTAGGAAATAGTACAAGAGCACTTGAGTCCTGCCCTGTTATGGGAGAATTGGCTTGCGTGGAACAAGCTACGAAAGTTTAGGTGGGAAAAAAAGAGACATGACAAAGGGATACTGAGGTGAATTCTTGTCTATCTTACCAACCATATTACTTGGTCTGACAAAAGATTTTTAGTCAAACAAACAAACCAGCCTTTTTTCTCTTTTACCCTCAAATCATCCCAGCTACTATATCTTGCATCTTGCATTTGACCTCAGAAAATAGCATACTCAAAGAAATAGAGAAAACCACAGTAAAATAACAAAGCACATTACACCCCCATTGTGTGGCTCACAGCCAGGTAGGATGGTCTCAAGATCTGTTATTAAGCAGAAATTAACAAACATTTGATCCTAGAGATGCAAAATGATGGACTCAAACAGAGCAAGCACTCATGCGCATGCCCTCCATCTCCTGACTCACACGTGCAACACTGGAATGTGTTACTTTCATAAAATATGCCTTTTATCTTGCTGCAGCTAACAGCCGGTCTGTGGTTAGGAATTTTTCAGGCATGCTTCATTCAAGTGGTGCTGTCTCAACAGAGAGCTGCTGTGCCTTTCCCCTCCCCTCACAGCCCTGCCAGGCAGCATATCCCGAGGGAAGCCTGGCACAATGGAAAACTGGCTCCTGCCAAACTTACCTCCTGAAAAGAGGAGGGGTAACAGGGGCATGGCCAAAACCAAGAAGTCTTCACAGTGGTCCTCGTGCAGCATGATCCCTTTGCCTGCAGGAGCTCTGACTGAAACAAGCAGTATTAGTGCAAGAAAAGGAAATTAATTTCATCCTGTGAAGTAGCACTCCATGCTTAGGGTACCTTGCAGAACTTAGCAGAAGATCAGGTGTTGCCTGACACCAGCTAGGTACTCTTATATCTAAATCTCTTGACTTAAACTAAGAAATGTAAATGTCCATCCACATTGCAGGCAGAATTTTTAGTTCTTCCACTTATGCACAGTAGAACCAAGGTCTCCTGAGGTGCAAAAGAACTGCAGACTAATTTTAGTGACTGGCAAATAAACTCAGTTTGTATAAGCATGCTGCCTGGAGAAATATTTGATTTATGATGAAATAGGTTTATTTCTAACATAGAAGGATTTGGCACAGAAACTCTTTTTTTTATTACAGAGTTGCTATATTTCTAAACTGCAATCTCATCAAGACAATTACCTTCTTTTCACAGCATGTTCCATTCATGGTCCCTTCTGTTATATCTGTTGTCTTCACACATGTCCTGAAGAACTGGGAAATACAGGCAGGCCTCCACCCCCCAGTATATGAAATGAAATTATCCCAGTCATTAATAAGCTTGTTTGAGTTCCAGCTAAATAAAATACATGAGAAGAGGGCAAGGATCTGGATCTTTTTATCTGGGAGAGCTGAGGCCCCTACTCTGCTCCCCAGGCTCCTGCAACTTGCTTGGGAGGTCCAAGGAGGACAGTGGTCTCTCTCTGCAACTTGTGATCCTGGATGCTAATCTGAAAATCACCAGATTAGAGAAACATTCGATTCCACCCACTGAACCAAACACCTCTTGCATTTAAATCCATTGATATTGGTAGCTGTGCACAAAGGATGGATTTGCTGCACTGCAGCTAACCATGGATATCAGAAATTGCTGTTTTCAAATATTGTGTGGGTTTATCTCGTTTATGTCTATATTGTCCTGGCCCTGCTGGCCTTGGCCCACCTCCCTTCTTCGTGTGATTTCTGGAGCGATGCTATTGAGCATCATCCCCATGTGGAATAATGAGGCTAGGAAAGTACAGCAGTGTGGAAACTAGAAACCTTGGGTGAGCACATTCCATGGGGGAAGGAGCATAGAGACTTCAAATTTTGCCCAGACTTTCTGTTCATCTAGCTCCAGCACTCTCCCTGCAGCAGCGGTTGTTTCAGAAAGAAACAACATCATGAAAAATAAGTTTGGATAATGCTCTGATGAATATGATTGTAACAGTGCTAAGGATCATCTGTTTTTTGAAAAAAACAGAAGGGATCACTTTCCTTTTCTCCCCTGTATTAATGAGAAGTGATCTGAATCCATCAATGGTCTAGAAATCCATCTTTTGAAAAGAATCCTGCAGATCCTCTGGTAGGTGATATTTGAGAACATACAAAGTAAGCTTGCAAAGAATAAAAAAGCATATATGTATCGTGCACTTGCACATACAAGTTTTCGTGTATTCCAAGCTTTTACCTTAAAGCACAGGCTGCCCGCAGGTATTTCCATCACACATTTAGTTGTGAAGGACTTTCAACTCACCAGCCAAGAGTTTTGTCTCAGAGTGTAGCCTCCTTTAGAAGAAACCACATCAACATGCCAGACAGACTCCCCCAGGAGTTATTTTCCACTATTTCCTACTGACTCTTTCCAAAGTCACACTGCATCTGACCTTTTCAAAGGCCAAGCCCTTTTCCTGGGCCAGGAGGGGAGAATTTGCCTCTCCCATGCATCCCTGGCACAGCTGCCATGGAGCTGCCCTAGCACGGAGGAATGGGTGTGGAAGGCAGGTAGCTTCCACTCCCATCCCCTCACTATCAATAAACCATCCTTCATGCTGAGCTGCAGGTGGGAACATGCCCCTGGATGAGCTGCAGGTGGGAACATGCCCCCTGGCTGTGCGCCTGCCTTGGTTTTGCCACTGGTGGCTGCAAGTAATTATCAGTCAGCCCTGCAGAGAGAACAAGGAGCTGTTTTTACAGGTCTGGCAAGCTGTGATTATAGACCACAATAAAGGTTGAAAATAACCCCACATGGACAAACACCAGTGGAGAGGGAGTGCTTTGCACTGTGGATCCAGTCAGCTTTCCATTTTCCAAACTCAAGGAAATGCCCACCTCCCTTGGCAGCTACAGGTCCATTTCACCACAGTGTTGTACCAGTGAGCCAGGAACGTATGCCACTCTCTGTTTGCACACCCTCCAGCTCCTCCCTGACTTTCACTTGCCTCCCAGACTGAAAATCACTGCCCAGGTTAGCAATCACACTGCCAACAACAAAAAGGAGAGAGAGAGGGGTAGAAAACTCAAAAAAGCCTGTGGTGGTAGAAAACAGACCCTGCAGCACTGGGGCTGGATTGGAGCAATGCCTGCACTGACAGACTGTGGTGCTGGGAGCAGGTGGGATTCCCTGCATTCATCTGTGGGACTTAGGGAGATTGAGAAGATATAACTTTTACAGGGCCATATAAAACCCCACATGCTCTGGGCAATCAGGGAAATAGAAACTGGAGCCCATGTGCTGTGCACATTCAGACATTGCATTGGCTCCAGCAAACACAGGGCAGGCAGAAAGGAAAGCCTTTGGGGTTTTTTAGGTGGGAGCTGTCAGCAGCTCCAGGGGGAAGAGGGTAAGCTCCAGACAAAAAGGTGAGGGGGATCAGCCTGGGAAGACTCTGCTGCTGCAACCTGGACCCCTGTGCGAGCACTGGCAGGAGATCCAACAGGGAGAAAGTAAAGGAGCTGGTTCTGGGGGCTCTGAACTTATCCCTGCCCACAGCAGAGGCTGAGCACATCCAAACAAAAAGAAACTGGAATTCAGCATTTGGGGATCTAATGCTGGCAACATTAACAAGAGAAGTAGGACTTCAGGGTAATTCAGGGGGTTGTGATCTTTTATCCCACCTCCCCTCATCCTTGTGCTATTTTCATTCAGAAAAATGAAAAATCTGTCATTTTTGCTCTTCCACGAAAGTGTTCCTCTGTTTAAAAGGAAATTTTTCAGAGGAGCCTTAGTGAGGCATTAGTGAGTCCCATTTGTTTTCTTTAGGTTTTATAATTACTCAGGCAGCTATTTTAGAAGATCTTTGCTTGGAAAGCAGGGATATGGATCCAGATCAAAGTTAAGAGCCCAAAAATCTGCAGACAGGCATTTGCCAAAGCCCAGTGGGTTAAAGTGCTGAACTTCCTTACGCTGGGATAAACTGTTCACCAAAGAAATCTTACCTCTCCCTTCTTTTCTTCATAAACGAAAACAAGGGGAGAAATTTACATTATCCTGACATAAGTGTGTTTAAACACAGTCAAAAACTTCTGCAAGTTCAACCCATGATTTCACCCAGTCCAAACCAAACTGATTGCTTCTCACTAAGCCGCTTGTTAGCAAATGCAGTGTGATAAAGTATCATCACTATCATAGAATGACAGACTCATTTATGTTGTAAAAGACCTCTTAGATCATGAAGTGCAACCATGAGCCTAGCACTGCCAAATCCAGACCTTATTTCCTTTTAAAAAACAGCCACTCTTAGCCAGTTGCCCAGGGATGCTCTTATTACATCACTATTATACAAAATAATTTCCCTTAATTTGAAATGACATAGAGAGATCATTCCTACTGTGAGGTTGTGCTGTATTTAATACAATTAAAAATCTTTCCACATGTCCTGCATGCCTATTAAAGCACTCTAATAGTACCTCCTAGGAGAGTGCTTTTGAAGAGAACTCTGCAAATTTGGTATCAGCGAAGTTGTGAGAAATTGAAGCCCTTCTCTGGCCATCAGTGGGAGTAGCTGCAGTCCCAGTGATTAATGCAGCTAGTCAGATACAAAGAAAACTCTTCATCCGACTGTCCTCTGACTCAGCCAAAAACAAACTTGCTTTATCTCTCCTTCTCCAGTCCAGGCCCCCTCCCTCGCTCCTTTTCCACATCAACAAAGGAAAATATGGGACAAGATGAAAGAGCAGAGCCAGGGCTTTCATTAGCATACCAGGCCAAGAAAAAAAGGTAAGAAGCTCAGGGAAGGACTCAGTGCCCAATTCGTGCCTTGTAACCCATGCCAAGGAGTTCTAGGTGAAGCAACACGGTCGGTGTGTAGCGTTTAATCACATTTAATGTTGCTGCCTCCTGCCCATACCAAATGTCATCCTTCAACATGGTTTTCAGGCAAGTTCTGGTTTTAATCCTGCCTTCCTTCTGACTCAAAAAGCATATGCAATAATCAGCACAGAAAGAGAGCTCATAAACCCATCCTGCTGAATACCTCTGTCAAAAGCTTTTCATTTGAAGCCACTTTATCGAACTGCCTGTCACATGGTTTCAGCTTTATTAATGTCTCTTCCTAAACCTCCTTAAGCATATATTTTACTATGCCATGTAAAAAGGCAGCACTTTATCAGGAGGTTTCAGTGCATACAGAATAATTTACAGCATCTGAAGAGTGGGCCAACATATATTTACAGTTCCACTATTTGTTACTTTTTATTACTGTGTGCTTTTTAATGTACTGTGTATTCAGTCTGAAAAGGCAATATAATCCAAGCAAATAATACCAGTAATGAGCACTGAATAATGTCTTTTATACCACAGAGGGATCTCAGCCAAGCTAGACATTGTCCCTTGCCTGCAAGGAATTCAAGTGACACAACTGATAAAAGAGGGAAGGAGGGAAAATCCACATCATCACTGCAATGCCCAGTAAGATTTTCCTAGTTAAGCTGGCCAGGTAAGCTTCTGCTACAAGAATATTTTCACTAGTATGTTACGTTTTGGTATGGATGAACACATTCTTTTACAACTAGTCCTGACCTGCTACACTCTTGGCCAAATAAAAGCAGCAGTATCTTCCATTTTGGGAATGGATGGGGAAGAATAGTGTTTCCAGGGGATATCAGGAGAGTTCAGTCCTTTTTGCTACAACGTCCCAGATAGTGACTCACCCCCGCTGCTATGTGTAAAACCAATCCTCCAGGGTGTTGCTTCTATAAGCCCCATCCTACTCTTATCCCCTTTTTCCCAAATGGAACAAAAAGGCAAGGGACATTTTCCAGCATACGCTTGTGCCTGCTAGATTTTATTATTTATTTCATCCATTTCCTTATTTGAAAACCTTTTTATGTGGCTGGGGAAGATGCTGAGCTGGACTCTCTGTGTCCAGCTCCCACCAGGCCAGATGAACCACAGTGAGATCTCACACAGCAACATGGGATAGTGATGGTGTTTCTTCCCCCCACCAAGTTCTGCTTATCACACACCTACTAAGCTTCTGTCCTCTTCTGGAAAGAGGCTCCTACAGCACAAAGGGCGCCCCAAAATTGCTTAAACCTTTCTACAACGCAGGAAATAGTACTATAAAATTTGTGAATGGAGGAGGAGCAAGTCCTGCAATGCCTTGCTTTTCCTATCTGCTTTTCTCTTGCCGTTGATACGGAGTTTAAAAGGGCTGCTGTGGCTGCACTGGGCCTCATGAAAGAGCACAGGCAGGAGTGAGCTATGGTGCCTCCTCTCTCCTTTATGTCACAGGTGTTGGTGGTGGCCTCTAGCAGCCATCCATCCATCCATCCATCCATCCATCCATCCATCCATCCGTCCGTCCGTCCCTCCTTCCGTCCATCCATCCATCAGAATTTCCTGCAGATTTTCTCACCCCACTGATGACATCCCTCTGTGGCCATGCTTCTGCATTCACTTTGCCTTCCCCCAGGGGCGAGATCTCTCCTAGTAAATGGTGAAAGCTCCTTGTTTTTCTATAACTCTTTAATTACCATGGCAGTAATCATCCAGTTACTGACTTTGCACTTCCAGTAATTACACTGTGCGGGTATTTATGGGTGTAATGGACTCATAGAACAACAGATCCACCAGAGTACCTATAAAAATTAGGATTTGTACTCCACCCAAACGCGGGTTTCAGTAAGCACATATGTACAGCATCTCCCAGTTTAGTGAGGCTTTCCACAGTCATCCTCATGTTGCTCCTGGAGGCTCCATTTTCCCAGCAGAGCAGTGGTCGGAATGCCTGACACATTTGCTGGTGCTGCATTTGATGCTGGAGAGCATTGCTTCCCTGTGACTGAAATGAAGTCCAGTCCAATCAATCATCATCATCATCATTATTAACCCCATGCCTTCCCCAGAGAGTGAACAACCAGCCAGGCAAGCAGAGTGGCACCAGAGAGGCATCCTACAGCACAGCCTCTTCCAGAAGAAATCAGACACACAAGGGCAGATGACATTTGCTTCCACACTTGCTTGAGGAATGCTCGTTTTCTCAGTGGCTGCACAGTGCCCATGTGCGGAATACAGGCTTCTCTGACAAAATCAGACACAGCAAAGGTAAGATACACATTCATACCCAAAAAGTATGCAGGAGACATTAATCTATTTCATGAATCCCCTGTCCGCTACTTAGAGTTTGCAAACACACATCTCAGTGTTAAGTGCATGCCCACAAAGAGTCATAATCAGATCAGAAATATCATTGTGGGACAGCATCCTGTGCTCTAACTTAGAGTGGAAATAACTAAGAAATAAGTCTGTTACTTTCTTTCCAAAATGTTAACACTCTCACGCTAAGTGCTACACATTTGCATGTATTCTTCTCTTTTAGGACATTTCCATATTTGTGCCAGCACTGCTGGGTTTTGTAAATATGTTAACGTTATTTGTATTATCTTCATTTCTCAGCCAGAAAAAATATCTAAAGGGATTTTTTTCTTAATCATCTAAATAGTCAAAGCTGGATATGTTCTACATAGTAGACTCATGAGGTTTACATTAATGAATTGTGGTTGGAAGAAGGACATTTATGGCACATTTTTACACAGAACAATTTTCACTGAAAGAGATGAAAAATAGTTGTTGGGGTTTTTTCTTACAGAGACTCAAAAGTTGGAAAAATACCATCTGTTTTCATTAAAATTAAGAAACATGATATTTTCTGACCTTGTTCTGGATTGACTTTTTTCTGATGAACCTCTTTGATCATCGTCGTTTCATACTTAATTTCAAATCATCACAGACAAGGTCAGCACCTCTCTGCATAACAAAAATTTGTATTAATCCCTGCATTAATACCACACTCACACTTGACAGGCCATACTTTTTTTGTGACACTGGTTGTGGACTGTATCTAGTATTGCTATCCAAGTATTAGTTAAGTAACACTTCAGGGAATGTTGGTAATATTCATGCCAGGTGCTTTCACATGTACCTACATGACACACACTCTGCTGCCAGCAAACATGATAACTGAACCTTTCTGAGGGGTAGTCAGTGTATCTCAGATAACTATGAGAAAATAAGAGAAAAGGGAGATGGGATTCCTGCTGTTCCTCAGCCTGTCCCTGTGGGGTTTCCCTATTTGCAAGGCCTTGAAGGATTGTTGCCTTCAAATCATCAAGATCAAATGCACCCAAATGAATTTGCCCCGCTAATTCAGGCCTGAGTATTTGCAAAAATGTTGGGGTTTTTTTATTCCTATTTTGAAATCTCTTGCACAGGCTTCAGAAGAGGCAGCCCTCTGCATGTCTTCCTGCCATCTCCCAATAATTCACTACCAAAAGGAAACCACCAGGAAAAAAAATGGAGCTCAGATGTTTCAGAGGATTAGAGTTTTCCATCTTTTATGAAAAGAATTAATGGGAGAACACTATCCAGAACGACCATATAAATAATCTCTTTTTTCTTCAGCTGGCTTTAATCTCTCCCTGACTTTCAGCAAGGACGACTCCCAGTGGTGGTCCCAGATCAGATGCTGTACATGAAGCAGCTGCATTTCAGAGCACAGTAAATCACTTGCAGATATCCAAATTGGCCTCAGACGCAGAGCTAACTCATCCAGCAATGTACAGGACAGTAATGCTCAGGAAGCAACTTTAGTTTCATCAACTAAGGTAGCTTGGGTGACGCCTTTGCCTGAAGCACTGCCCTGGCTTTCTGTTGCAGCCAAAAAAAAAAGCTGCTGAGTCTGGACAAATCATGGAACAGATTAAAAAGTAGCTGAGCTGATGCATGTTCTTTGTATATCATCTTCCTTCAATGTACAATTCAATCCAAACTCCTCAGGCATCAAATGGTGAACAGGGGATGTGACTTATTTTTTCCTGCATTATATAAGAAAAATCCACAATATGGTTTTTGAAAGGATCAGCTTGAATTGATGCACCACCACCCAAAAGTACCTCACTCCAAATTGCATAAACATTCAGGATAACATATATTCTTTTAAAATGTTCTTTTTGATATTGCTTCACAAATTGCATATGCAGAAAATGGCTCCATGTTCTCTTACAACAGACAGCTACAGTTCTGCCAATACACCTGCACAGAGCTAATGGGAAAGGTTCTTGGGTTTCCCTGGATCAAAATATCTTGTGTACATCTTGAATTTCCCAAGACATGATAAGAGTACATGTGTAGCACCTCAGAAATAATAAAAAAAAATCTTTAATATCAAAAATAGGGAATGGAGATATTTCACATCTTTCAGAACCTCCTGCTCTGGCTGAGCACAGTCATGCTACAACCTCCAAACCATCAAGAAGAAACACAAATGATTTGCAAAGAGCCTGAGGTCTGCAACTAGTTTTTAAAGTATATAAATCAGAGGGGGGGGAAAAAAGGAATTGGACAATTGTTTTAACTTCTGGTGTTTTGCAAACATGATGAACAATTGCAAATACCAATGTATTCAGTGGTATTCAGTTCAGGGGCAGGGGACCTGCTGGAAAGACGAGCAGTACCTTTTTGAACAGTCTGAGGCATCTGTCAGGGCACAGTAAGGAGATTTATGTTAACAGGGCCTCACTGTGCCATGAGCTCAGGACTGGGTCTAAGCCTTCCCTTGAGCCCACTGTGAGCTGCAGGAGAAGCCCCTTGGCTGCAGGGCCCGTGGGTCAGTGCCACAGCAAACACGAGGCAAAACAACCTGCAGAGAACAAAGTAAAAACAAAACCACATTGCCAAGAGATAGAGAGCTGGAACAGGGGCTGGTGCATCCCACTTGTGTAGGAGCAGCCCCAGCTGGTACCAAATGACAAGAGCCAGGACTGGGTGAGGCATTTGTGATTCAAAGGGGTGATGGTGCCAGAGGCAGAAATGGAAGCCCAGCAAAGCCTCTGCTCTCCCGCCCTGAGCACAACAGCAGAGGAAGGAGTTAACACCACCTCGGTTTCGCTTTACTGAAAAGATTTTTGTTTTGGTTTGGTTTAAAATCAACATGCCTGCACCTGTCAGGGAGAAACCATGCACTCAGTACAATCACGGAGATCTAGAGGGCAGATCCTCAAGGATCATCCATCACGCCCTGCTCTGGAGGAGTTGAAAAAGTTGTAATAAACACAATGCAAGCAAGCAAAGGCTGGAAGGAGAGATCAAAGGGTTTACCCGGCATGCCTCGCTGTGGGAATGGGGAGCGCAGCTGCGTACATGAAGGGGTTACACCCAAAAAATGAAGATGATTGCCAAGCAGGGTGGAAAGAAAATCTGTTTACAATTGCAAAGCCTCATGCTTCCATCATCAGGTGTTACAGAGCAGGAATCGTTTCCTGCTAAATTTTCCAATTAGCTTCCTTGACTTTTTTAATCGTGTAGTTTCCTTTCTTATTATTTGTTTGGAAAATTCTTTTCTAGACTACTGTTCCCATGCAAACCAAGAATTAAAATACAAATCCCAAAAAATCCTGATGTCATTAGGATGAGCCGTATGCCAGTTCAGACAGGATCATAATAGAAAAAATCCCAAAACTCTCAACCCTTTGCTCTGATTCAGGTTCAACTCGTCAGCTTCAGCTGTAACAAAAACAGTGATAACTTCCTCTGTCCTTACAGAGGGTCCAATTAATGGAATAATTTGAAGTTTTATCACCCTCCCCCTCCAAAAAAAAATAATCAGAAAAGCGAAGTAAGTTATTGTTGTTTCCTCTCTCCCAGAGAAAGTGCAAGTTCTGAATATGCCTTTATGTTTTCAAAGAAGTGGTCAATTTTAAAATAAAACTTTTAAAAATTGAAAGAAAGAACATAGAAGTATTTTGAAAAAGAAGAATTGAAACAGCTACAGACTTAGTGATGGGCAGTACTTTGCAGTCTGAGAAGCTTAAGATTGGGTCTTCAATAAGAATGTGTTCAGTACTGCAAAGATGAGTTAAAAAGAAGAAAAAGAAAGGAACTTCCAGGGAGCCCTTTCAGGCACCACGTCACTGAGGATGAGGCCGGGCCTCTGCTGGGCCCTCAGGCTCTTCGCTGGGAGGGAACTCAAACTCTTCCTCTTGAGAGATAAGGCTAAGAAAACCATCATCAAACAGCTGCATTGAAATGCTGCTAATAATACAGCATTCTGCTTTCCTGGGATGGTTTAAAAGCTTGTCATGTTTTTATTGGACTTTCCAATGATGTCAGTTCGAGGCAGGGCTTAGACAAGTAATTGCTAAAGGGTGAGTCTAAAAAGGGTATAATTACTGAAGGGAGTGTCTGATGTGGGAAAGTGGCATTCCAGCTGGAAGGAGAGATGAGCTGGTCTCTCATAGGTCCTAGTGAACTCCCAGATGCTGCATGAGTATTCCCAGCCCCATGCAGCCAGTTACGTCCCTGCAATGCTCCTGACCTCAGTTATTCTTTAGCAATTACTTGGGCAGCAGCAATTTCTTGTCCAGCACTGCTCACTGTCACCGTGCTGGGAATGCAGGCACATCTTGAACCCCTAAGATACGTAACCCTCGAGTTATTGCATCAGGCCAGGGTTGCAAAACAGACAATTGCTGACTTCAGTAAGGTTGCATGGGTGTAACTGAGAATAAAATTTGGCCCGTAGCGTTGGGAAGGGTTTCATTGTAACTTGCAAAAGGGATGGGGAGGAATCCTCCTTTTGAAATGGAAACACTACATCCCCTGCTGTCCATCTCCTGCCCACAAGGGTTGCTCATCCTCCTCTTACAAATGAGAGGAATTCCAGGTGTCACTCCATACATCCATCCTCTTTTAAACCACTCGTTCACACTCACCTCTCCCACAAATGCTGACAGGCACCAAAGCAGCCTGTAAATAGTCTGTACCAAAACTCCTTGCTGGCCCTGCACTGTGAAGCTGCTCCTACAGCCATGCCCATGGAGCCATTCCCTTCATTCAGCTTGTGGGTCTTGCCACTGACAAAGGCTGGAAAAGTTCTGCAGCTTTTTCTCTCAGACAAGGTGCCACAGTCAAACTGCCCCAAAGTGCACAACCACAAGGCAGTGGGCATCATCCAAGCACAAGCAGTTCAATCTCCCTGATGAACCCTGCCAGATCCAGTACCCTGTGAGCCACCCAGTGATGTGAGGATATGGCTGCCCTGGGAGTAAAACCACTCCTAACAAGCTACAGTTTTGACATGCCTGCTCCTAGATGCCTTCCCACATGAATCTGTGGCTTCTGCCTGAACCATCCATCAAATCCAAAGCAAACTCCCAGAAGGAGTCACCCGCTGGAGGCTTTTGTAGGAGCTGCTGTGTTAGTCTGAGCTTACACCTCTTCACAGCCCTATCTAACGTAACTGTGAGGTGGCAAAAAGCATCAGCAAAGAGTGGCCCAAGTCTGAAGGTGCTGTTATGGTGCACTGGCACCCTGAAGGCAGGCATGGCTGAGAGCACAGCACACACTGATCAATGACTCCATGTACTCTGCACCTTTAAGGATTTCAATTTTGTTATCTTATTTTTCTCCCTCACTTGTCCATGGGTTCTCTTGGCAGCTCTCCCTGTACCAGCTACCTTCAGAATTTGACCAAAATGGACTTCACTTAAGCCTTGCCACCAAACTGATTTAATTTCTCTCAGCTCCCATCTCCAACACTTCCCCATCCCAGCCAGTACAAAGCAAGAGAATATCACATCACACAGCGTCACATATTGTCAAAAAATTGTACTCATTAAACATCTCCTAGAGCAACACACAGAGTAATGGCAACAGCACCAACATTGTTGAAATAGTCTATTTATTTCCAGGTCACAGAATAGTCTGAGTTGGAAGGGACCCACAAGGATCGTTGGGTCAAACCCTGAAGTGAATGGTCGATACAGGGATTGATCCCAAAACCTTGGTCTGACCAACTGAAAAAACCTCAGGTTGCTAATCCCACACGAATTGTAATCCTTTAATTCTGCACAGCACAACCCATAGGCAGCCACAGGGCACTTAGTGTAATTCATGGGCTTCCTATAAAAGGGCCTGGCTGGTCGCAGAAAGCCAACATCTCATTTCTATTTATTGAAGTTGAAATCACTTTGTAGTAGCATCTGCGGGCATTGCTGCTTGTTTCCCCACATGAAAAAAGTGATGAGAGTGTTCCTGGTTCACCTGTGGGAAAGAAAATAGTCCACAAAATAAGTTTGACAGGGATTTGCCAGGATCTTGGGAAAATTTTATATTTAAATACTTGGAAAGCCAGTACTAAAGGCAAGTTGAAATTGGTTTTTGATTCCTTTACGCAATAACAAATTTTGTCTGTCTTTTCTTCACTCTCAAATAAATAAACAGTTCCATTACAGGCTGGAGCCTGTTCAACTTTGAGGAAAGACCAGGACTGGCTTTTCTCTCCAGCATGTGTATAATGTTAAATGACATCTTAATGCAATCACTTTGGATGGCTGAAAAGAGATTTTCACAAATAGGGTATTTTCTAGTTTTTCAGGGCTATAAGCAGTAATTCTTAGAAGCTCAGGGAAAGGAAAAAAACCCCACACAATGGATTCTTCTGAACTCTTCTTCTAAATGCTTTTAAAACAACTTTGAAGGAACCATTCAGTTTCTTCTATTCCACCAACACTAATGCACCAGAACACCAAAAATGTGACAGGATCAAGAAACCCCTTTTTTAGCTGCAAGCTCTTCAGCCCCATTTTAAGTCAGGCTCAAAGTTCCATTTCCTTCAGTTGAACCTGGATTTGAGCCTTCAGCAGGACTGAGCCCTTGGTCTGTCCCTTCCCATCCCCAGTAATGACTCGCACCCTGCGCTGCGCTGATGCACCTGATGTCAGGGAGTCAAGTCACTGCAAATCTGCCACCTCAGCCACATAGTCCCACAGGGAGTGGCTTTTCAAACTAGTCAAAACTGCCCTGAGAAGAGTCTCCAACTCTCCCTGCTGTTCCTTTGTTCTTCCCCATCTGTAGCTGGCATGTATGCTGTAGTGAATGTGAGGAGCTGAGACCAGGCTGGATCATTAAGGCAGAGGGACTGCAAAGTACCAATTGGTCACAGCATCCAGAGCAAGCAGTGGTGCAAAAGAGGCTGAAGAACCACAAAGGGACAACCCCTTCTCTCCTCTTCAATTGCTCTTTCCCCTCTACTTTTGTCTCTCCAGACCACTGCTCCATCACTTGAGCTACCATTGAGAGAACGAGTGCTCCCCACATTCACCATTATTAGAGCACAGAAAGTTGTACAAACTGTGTGTTTCACACAGCATGGTAACACCTCCTTACATTTCCTCCAGGGTCCAGGTATCTGTCACACCTGAGGTGCACAGTGGTAGCTCTCAAGTCCACATAAAGGCCTCTTCATAGCCCAGAGAGACATAGTGCTCTGCAACACGTGTCCACTTCACACTCTACAAGCTCATGCCTGACTGAGGAGCACAAAATGAGAAACCTGGCAAGGAGAGAGAACAAACAATTCCTTAAGTTTCTTTTCTATCCAGAAGCAAAAGCATTAGAAGCGACATCTTATGTCAAGCACATAAATTAGACTTTTTCTTTGAAAAAGCAACAATCAGCAAACCCTCTGCTCTCCAGTTCTAGTCAGTATCAGCCTTCATCTCATCCTGCCAACTCGCAGCTCTCTGTGCATCCCAAATGCAAACCCTGGCATGCAGACCAAAACTGGTCCTCTTACCCCCTCAGAGCAAACCTTACCCCAAACAACTCTACACCTCAAGCCTCACCTGAGCCCTGAATCCTTACTAGATCTAGTGAGAGGTCTGCTTACCCAGCCCTCCCTGTCCAAACCTTGACTTCAGCCTGCTTTGATTCTTTATAGGTCAACAGCAACCTTATGAATATGGCAACCTTAATTTATGTACCATAAAAACACCAGTCTGCACAGTGAAGAATCGAGAAAGATACTACACCTTTTCAGACTTGCTGTCCACATCCCTAACCAAAGCACTGGTGGCAAACCTGCAATATCTCCCTGCTCAGAGTTCAGCACCAAACATCCATTCAGACTTCACAGAGCTGCCCATCCTGAGTCTCATCCTTCTTTCAGGCAACCCACAGCCAGCGCTAAAGACAGAGAAGAATAAACAATGGATCCTGGAAGTACCACCAAAGTAGGCTGATTCCAGACATTTCCAGCTTGGCAAGCTGCTGGCTCCATCTGATCATGGGTGTAGATTATGGGGTGAAGGGGCTGCAGAACCAGCTTTGTATCTTTCTTGTTTAGGTGCCAGCTGGTGCTGATCATACCTCCCAGAAGGATGTCTGGGGAACACTGGACTTTCCAGTTTCAGGGCAAGGCTACAGTTGGAACTGGGGTTAACACTCAGGGCTGGAGGCACTAAAAAACCAGATGGGTAGGGGTAGGGGGCTGCAGTCAGCCACAGAGAATCAGCCCTGGCTGAGTCTGGGAGTGAAGTGACAGCACAGAGCACAGGGCTCATGTTCAGCTTCAGGGGCTGAGGCTCAGATTAGGCAAAGGGATGAAAAGGATGCTCAAGAGCAGGAATGCCAAGTAAATGCTCTGAACCTCTTGTAGATAACTATTAATTAGGCTTCCTGTCCTCATGTCCCCATCACCAGCCTTCATGCCAGCCCTTAACCCAGCCCTAATACAGGAGAAGGGTCACTGGCCATCCTTCACCCTGTTCTGCAGCAGCCTGCTGCAACCACAGCCTGCTGGCTTGGGGGAGCAAGAAAAGAGAGGAAAAAAGGAAACAACACCCCAAACCCCCAAGCAGTCTCTGCCAACTGCAAGGCCCAGCCTTGTGGCCTTTGCTGCAGACATGGATCTCAGGGCTAGATCAGAGAGATAGCCTTAAACCTAGTGCTGCAGGCTAGGTCTAACATTCACACTCTGCTTAGGAGAGCCTGCAACTCCAGGCAGGCTGCAAAGGTGGAGGCAGGTTGTTGCATGCCAGGAAGAAAGGCCAAGTTTGTTCTTATGTCAGTCCTTAGAAAATAAACAGCTATGGAGGGGAGGTGGGGAAGGGAAAAAAAACCAAACCAGCATCTGTCAATAACTCAAACTGTGTTTAGGGCTAGTGATTGTGGCAAAATGATTGCTACCTATTGCATTACACAAAAGATGGATGTTTATGCCTGTGAATTTGGGCAGCTGAAGAATTATATCCCTGATATTTTTTAGATTCTTACCACGAGCCTTCATCATTTGTACAGGGGGAAGGAATTCTCCTTGGTGTTTGCCATCTAGAACCTCTTCCTAAACCCAGCATCAATATCATTGTTACAGGCTGGCCTGGCCCAGAACAAATTATGCCCCTATGTCCTCAAGATATAAAACTTTGTCCAAGAACTACAAATTCAGGAGGAAAAAACCCCCAAATAACATCTAGGTGCATGTACAACTCCATCAAAATTTAAAGTTATGTAGATGATTGAAACATAATTAGCACTTTTGACATATTAAAGGAGCTTTGGCACTTTCCAACAGTCTGAGCACGAACTTACTTCTCCCTCTAGAGGACACGGAGATTAGCACAAGGAACATGAGGTTATGTCAAGACCAGAAAAGTAACGAGATGCTAAGGCAAAGGGTCGGCATTTTTGCTTTGAAAGTTTACTAGCAGTTCAGAAGGATCAAAATTACAACTGTAAAAACAACGAGTCATTAAGTTATGTGTTTATTTTTCCAGCGATACCACAGAAAGTTCTAAATAAATTCTGAGTTAACTTTCTGAGTTAACCTGGTATCCTGAAATCCAGCCCTCACAGCTCTTCATCATCAGCTCCTCCACTACCTATGACCAAAATCTGTAGGATGCATTGATCCCCAGAAAATGTCAGCCTTGCTTCTTTTGTGTCTCAAAGCACCCCAGATTCTCACCAAGCCTTGCCTGAGCACACAGGCCAAAAGCAAACGTGCAGCCTGCCACAGCTGGTTGTGCACTGTTGCATTGTTTAATCAAAATATTTCAGCATGGAAATCTAATCCCTCTGAGCAGACGTATCCTTACAAAGCTGGTTTTACTGGCTTCGTCACGGGGAAACCGAATCTACAAAACTCCACCTTCCAACTGCTACATATAATAAAATATATAATGTGGAAAAAGCAACAATTTAATACCAGCCCTGTACAGACCTGAGAGGAGGCCTGGTACCAACTGCTCAGAGTGCAAACCAACCTTACAGCACTGCAGAACTTCAGGGGGTGGGTGGCTGAATCCCCCCAAAAAACTCCACCACCTCACTAATGAATTTCTTTGGAATTTAACATACATTATTTAGCAGTATCTCCTTCCAGTCCTCTCCCCCTGAATCCCAGTGAATGACTACAAAGACAGGACTACTTGGAAAGGCCCTGGAAGATGAGATAAATTGCTTTTGGACATTTTTATCTCTGATAAAAGGGTTGTAAGTATCCCCACTCTACATACTTCAGCTTTCTAATGCCACTAAATCTTCTGGCCTTAAATTCCCAGAAATGCATTTTTCCAAGCATCTGACCTGTGCTTGAGAATTTGATGTCGTTCACATGCTCAGCCTGTTCTAAAGAAGTATAATAATAATAATAATAATAGTAGTAGTAGTAGTAGTAGTAGCAGCAGTAGTAAAAAATAACAGCATCTCAGATTAGACAGCTAATTTCAAGCTCATTCTCACCCACACTGGTGCAAACCCCACGGGCAGCATTCTGCCAAAACCCACCCACAGCCTGCCCTCTGCATAAAGCCTTTTTAAAGCCAATCCTCCTCCACTACTTTATGCCAGAAAGGAGTATCAAAGTAGTAGAAAGTTCTGCTTTTGCAGCTGTAAAAATTCCTTTTGATTGCCTGACAGAACTGAACTCCAATCCATTTTCAGAGAAGACAGAAAACAAAACAGTTGTGCTTTGAAAAACACACCAGACAGTTATCAAAAGCCCTGCTTGCAGAAACATTCTCAAAGCCTCAGTGACAAAGCAAGGGAGTTTATGGCACGGCCTCAGTAAAGATGTTCTCATTCAAAAGGGGAAAAATAGTAATCTGAGTGCTCCACTTTGACATTGGAACACCCAGTGAGCAGGAAGCAGAGGAGGAACATGGTTTGCAGTCAGCAGAAGGGAATTCTCAGTCTTAGGGGCAGGTATCACACCTGCACAGTTCAGTCTCACTGCTGCTGGGACATCTCAGGGTCATCTCCTGGCTCCACAGCCCACCAGCACCACACAGCCCCCTCTCCAGGCTCTGTTTGCTGGTGCTGTGACAGGAGATGAGTTCCGCCATGGAGATTCTTGCAATGGCCCACAAGAGACCCAAGAACCCTACCAGCAAGTACAGTCTTGGGGAGTAGAGGAAGAGGGGGTAGGAGGAAACTTATGGAAGATAAAGGGGAAGCATTAGCTCGGAGCTGGTTTTGTCCCCCTTGCTTTTATACATAGAACTGTTATATGGTAATATTACTCTGTCTGCACAGGTGCCAGCTGCAGGGCACAGCAAAAACATGCTGCCATGGCAAACAGAGTGGGCCTTGTAGGATCCTCATCTCTGGGGGGAAAATGGGGTTAACTGAGTCTCTGTGCTACTCTGAAGCTTTTTCTTTAGCACAGGATATAAAGTCATGCCATCCCATCCTCATCCTCCCCACACCCAACGAGACTGCTGCCTTTTGGTAGTTATGTGTAGCAAGAGAATGGTTGAAGAATGCTTCAGAGATCTTCAGGAAGATGCTTCATCTCCTGGCTCTGGCCCAAGAAGCTCCCCATCAACCCATCCCTGTGGACTGCCTCACTTCAATACCTGTCCGGCCTGCAGTGGCCAGGACACACCAACTGCACTCACAGCCCACCTGTGACAAGCACATACCCACTGCAGCAGCCCCCCAGGCCATGGCCACTGCACATGGCTTTTCTGGCTGTGCTTCACCTCAGGTCCCCTGCCAACACCCAACTGGGTACACCTGTCCTCCAGCAAACACCTGAGGCAGGCAGCTCATGCTTTGAACAGCCTGCACAGACAGTCCTGCTGCACATCACTGAGAGCAAGGTTCCAATCCAA
Organism: Zonotrichia leucophrys gambelii; assembly: GCF_028769735.1. NCBI lineage: Eukaryota > Metazoa > Chordata > Aves > Passeriformes > Passerellidae > Zonotrichia > Zonotrichia leucophrys. The sequence goes on from NC_088171.1 coordinate 67,477,305, forward strand.
AATGACAGAGCCAGGATCCTGCTACAGGACAGCTAGAGCCAGGCAAACTTGATAAGGCTGTGGTGCATGGCCTGGAGGGAAGACAAGGTTACGTGGGCCGGGACATTTCCTCTTCCCTCAAGCACAGATGAGAGCAACCTCCTTTCTCTGAAGTGTCTCCTCAGGTAGAGCAGGTAAACACCACCCCGTGGGACATGCTGTCTCTGGGGCTTCCAGGCTCTTTGCCAGGAACCAGCACCCATCCCTGCCTTCAGAGCAGCCAGACCCAAAGAGAAGGTGGCTGTCTCTTGTGTGTGACAACCCCCACTCCCACGGATCAGCCACGGACCAGTTTCCTGGTGGAGTCATCCACTGCTGAGCTACACAAAATAAAGCACGCACAGCTTCACAGTCACTTATGCCCACTTCACTAAAAACACCAAGGTCTGCCCAGTCAGTGCACAACTTGTTCCTGGGGAAAGGCAACAACTCAGACACAATTCCCCACTCCATCCACAACTCTCAGGCCCTACACCCACTTCCTAGTGCTCTATCTATCTTCATGATTCAAGGCAGATGGGCACACCACAGCCCTGTTGGTCAGTAGGGAGAATCCCCACTCCAATGGGACTTCAAGGACAAAGTGTACAAAGCTGTTACTGCTTCAGTCACCTTCAGCACTGCACTGATGAACAAAACCAGCCAGGCTCAGGGCAGCCAGCACCGAGGTCACCTCACCCTGAATAAATCTGTACACAGGCAGGAAATAAGGTGTCCATGCTTCTTGGCAGCATCTAAGCCCTTGGTGTTATGAGAATCACTAATACTCCCTCACCCCTGGATGTGGATCGTGCAAGTCCTCCTTCCTTCACTTCCAAGTTGGAGGCTAGGCCCTCTCTTGCACCTAATGTAATGCCAATTCCCAAAATGCATATATTTCATCTCAGTGCCCCAACAAACATCCCCATTTGCTAAGAAAATATCAGTCCTGCTTGCTCCAGTAATAGTGTCTACATGTACATGAACACTGTATGTGAGAGTGTTATCAACCCCTGTGTTGATGGAGAAAGGGAGCAGAGGGAGAGAAAGAGGGATCTGGAAGCCCTGATGGGTTCCTCTCTTATGAGATTTCTAGCCAAAGGCACCAGAGAGGCTGTGAAGGTCAAACTGGGGACTGCAGCCACGTGTGCACTTGGCCATCAATGGAATGCAAGCACAGGGAGGCAGCAAAGGCACAATGCCTGCAGGGTTATCCCAGGGGACTGTGAGGGCCTGCAGAGCTCAGTTTGCTCCCATACTGTGAAGAAGGCATGGGGAGTTAGAACACAGGAACAAATAAGTGTGAGTTTAGCAAAAAAGTCAAACCTGCATAGATAAAGAATTTTAGCAGGCACAAATATTAGATTCAGTCTCTCCCATCAAGAAACCTGTGTTATGCACTCTGTTCAAACAACTACAACATCTTATTAACAAAAAATATCCTCACAGTTTACACTGTATGTATATAAATAAAGGATTTTTAATTTTTTAATACAGAAAAAAAGATGGTGGCTGACTAATCCACAACACATCATCCCTTTCTCTGAGCCAAAGACGGTTTTATTTGCCTTTCTTCATTTTTGCAGTTTTTTCTTTCCTCTTCTTCACATGCTTCGGGATTTTGGTTTTTCTCTTTTCTCTTTGGGCTTCTTTGACCATCTTTTTCCTTTCCTATAAGGAATCAAACACCATTCATTTAAAGCCAGAAGGGAATGAAGAATTTTAAACGAGTCAATCAATTGTTACATAACAAGTTAATTAACACATGACATAAAAATAAGGTTATCAAGATAAAGAAATTTTAAAAATCAATAGAAATTATGAGGGGATAGGTTGGGGGTGGAGCCCAGACCTGCACATTGGGAATGACAAACTAGTTAGAACCTGAGTTTCATGTAACCTTTGAAGAAAGTGAACAAGAGGCACTCTTAACTCATGCTATTTACACTTCAGATTACAACAGGTTGTCTGGTCTACATTTTCTGCTACCCACAGTGCTACTATAGCATCTGTTTGTATGTATCATGTATCAAAATATTGATCCAGTAAGTGCTGATGGAGCAAGCTGATCCCCAGCAGGACTGACAGGAAAGAACGCCATGCTACTGCAACACACTGTAAACCTGTGCCAGACAGAAGGGACAAGACTCAACTAGAAAACAAAAAGTCAGCAAAGTGGAAGGAGTAGGTAGAAGTAATTGCTGCTAATCAGTTGTTCAACCTACAGCTAAACATAAGTTACAAAAAAACCTCACCTCACACAAAAAGAAGTCCAAATGAAAACCTATCAGATGAGAAGTGGCCAAGACTTCCCTCTTTCACATCTAAAAGGCAGCAGCTCTAGACTGGCAGTGTGTAGTGGAGTGCTGCATTTTTATTTGACAGATATTAAATATATAATCTTACCTTTTCTAGGAAGAAAAACCTAAAATGCCATGTCCCAAACCTTGAACCCCTTAAGCCTGCAAGTTTCACCCTGGTTTTTAATTATTTTTTTTTCCACAGCACCTAAAAGGCTGCCAAAAGGCTCTCACTCATGAGTGATACTCTGCAGGAGAGCCTCACCAAAACTAAGCATATTGTTCCACAGTTTAAAAAAATGAAACCTCAAAGAAAACCCAAACCCCAGACCCTAACCATAATTCCTTTGCTGGACTGCATTACATCTCTTGCCCACAGGAAAGCTAGGCAGCCCGTACTAATGGTACTGCAAAAGCCACTGCAAAAGCACTGTGGGACAAACACTGTCACCAAATCTCCAGCTCTACAGATCAAGTGGTCTCAGCTGTCTGGGCATAGGGAGGTTCATCAGGGACCACAGCCACAAACCTGAGCACCAAAGCCTGGAAGAGTAGCCAGAGGGACTGAAAAGCTGCCCAGGCTCCACTGCATTCTACTTTGTGTAGCCCTGTAATTCCCTGTAGAGATCTCTCTTCCAGCTTTGCCTAAGCTACGGAGAGCTGTGTTGCACACTGCTCTACATAAAACCACCTTTAATAAAGCATCCTCAATGAAATTCACTGCCTCTGCTCTTGTTCTCTACAACAGGAAAAGTCCACAGCTTGTTTCAGACAGGAAGAAGCAAGAGTCACTAAGTTTGGATATTTTTGTGTCATATAAGCAAAGGTGGGAAAAAATAAACAATTCCCGGCCAGCTGACCTTTTTGTCCATGCTAACTTCAGCAGGTTTGTCTTTGGGATGTACAGATTCTTTACAGCCCAAATCAGAATCCTCTGAGCTGCCACCACCACCATCATCATCATCATCAGAGTCTGTTTCTGAATTGTCAGCCTCTTCAAGGAGTGCAGGAATCTGCAAAATATATCAAGAATTACATCAAATCAAAACCAAGAAACCTAATGGCAGCATACACACATACACAATGTATATATATACTCACAAAAAAGAAAACAGAATCTGTTGCAAAGAAGCCCTTGAGCAATCTGATGCTATCTCCCTTACCACAGCCCTCACTGAGTTTCAAGATAAAGAATGAAAAGTAGGTTAAGTCAAACTAAGAAAAAGGAATCTAAAATATACACCACAGATTCTTTTAGGTCAGGGCTCAAAGCACAGCTGTTATTTGCACTCCCAAACTAATTTCCCTAAGTTAAACAGCAATTTGCTAACATATGTGGAAGCCTATTTTTAATTATCCTTGGATCATACCCAGATCTACCTTGGGGGCACTCTATGTATTCTATATTGCAAACACAAATATCTGCACTGAACACTCACTTATTCTTAAACAAGCCTGGAGACTGTGCTATAGCCCAATCCCATCCATATTTATATTTCCATTTTAAATCAAGAGTCTACACCACTGCTAGAGAATATTCACAAAGTAAGGAGGGGGAATCCACACAGGGCTTCTGCCTTGAATGACATGGCTCCAAGTGATCTGTATCCAACTTCTCATCCAATCTACTTTACAGAAGTGTCACTGTCAAGTACTTCAAACACAGTAAGACATAATATTTTATAGCTTATACTGCAGGACTGTTCTTTATGCAATATTACAACAGATACCCTATCATATCAACATATCTGATATTAAATCTGATATCAGAAACATATCAAAACTTGCAGTCATGCAACAGTTTAAATCAATTACATTTTCCATAATCAGAAAACACTTTCCCTCATTGACACCTTAACTTTAGAGATCATGGCCACAGCAAGGATTTTAATTAATTTCATTCTCAAGCAACCCAGCATCAGCCACAGTGCAGGGAAGCAAATTCTGTATTGTGCAGACCCATCCTGACACAAATGGTCACTCTGCACACAAAGGCTTCTTTCACAGTGTCAGCTGTAGGACCAGGCATTCTCTGAACTACCTGTAAGCACTTTTCTGAAAAGGGCTAAAATTAAGGATTTCAAAAAGACCCTCTCACCTTCTGAACACCAGACAAATCCTTCTTCAGTCCTGTCACAGTCTGGTAGAGAATCTGCTCCAAGGGAGAGAGGAAGAAATTACATTATCAAATTATATCTTAATTCTTTATGCCCAGAGAGAATTACTATCTAAAAATAAATTTAAAGAAATAAAGACCAGGGTAAAATCCACAATGTTAGCATTAAGCACTAACCAGACGATTTTAAAGTATGGTATAGATTTAGTACTCCACACCTTGGTAGCAATGCTTCTGTTTTTATTTATTGCTAACAGTGTCCAGTAAGAAGAATTCATATTCCCTCTCTCTCTTTTGCAGGGCCTCAGCATGCCTACTCACATTATCTTGCTGAACATTCAATGCCATATCCTCTTCTTTCAATTTCATCATTATGTCCACATCCCTCTCATAGTTTTTAACTTCAGTCAGAGTTCGAGGTATGTAGGCCTTCTTAAATACCTAGCACAGTGAAGGGAAACACAGACTTACTAATTTACATATAGTGTCATGATGTTCTTCTCTCCTAATTATGCATCCTTAGGAGAATAATCACAGAGAAACAACAAATGAACATAGCAATCATCCCCTACCATTTGAACTACAGAGTTATTTTTTGTTTGGTTATTTTTTGCAGGGGCAGGCTTAATGTGCAACCTAGACATTATTAATAGATCACAACTAAGAAGGCTCCTTCCTCAGCCTGACTCATACCAGCCCACTTATAAAATTCTCCAACCACCTCTTAGCCTATTTAAATCCTAAGGTTTTGTGTCCTAATAATTTTTCTAATGCTTTTATTGTAATGTTTATAATGCCTTCAGGAAGCAACTCCATTGAAATGCACTGCTACAACCTAAATCTTTTCATGTAACAACACCCACTTCAACCTACAGTACAACTCAAAAAAGGTACTTGCAGCAGTACAGTACAATCAAAACTAACTGCAGTATCAATAACATTCCAGTCTTTCAGCAAGCTTAGGATCCTAAGATCAATGTGTTTTGCTTCTGTGTTTCACGGTATTAGTTCAATCCCAGTACAGATTCAGTACCCTTCGTGATCATCACTGCTCATCTGAGAGCTGTGCACAAAGCACAGTTCCCCACTTCCACAGAGCTGCCCTTATTCAGCTCTACTCTTTTGCAAGGAAAGCGGCACAAATTAGCCATGGTCACATGGAAAGTCTAGGACAAATGAACTGAACTTAAATTTTATGAAACCACCTCTCTTACAGGTCAGTACCTCATATAAACAAAGGAGTAACTTGCTTGCAAAAGATGGACATGCTACCAAACACTAGAATCTGACTCTATACCTCAGTAGTGTTATGCTGAGGCTATACTGGGAAACAAAATACATCTTTCCTTGACAAAGCCTGAAGCAGTTAGAGAAACCTGCTGAGCTCTAAGACAAAAAAGTCTTGAATAAATCAAGTTGTACTGACCCACAAGATAAGAGGCTTTTGTTGATTGTTGGTTTTGTTTTTAGACTCTTCTGGAACAGACAGTTAAGACTAAGATAGAAATGGTTCTATCTTTACATCAAGCATTTCCAGAATGTTAACAGCTTTCAGTAATGGACTTGAGATGGCTTCACTTAATGTAAAAGCACTGGCAGAACTGAGCTAGACTGGGAGTGGAGCTAGATAGGCAATTTGGCCAATGCACTTATCCAAATAGCCTGCTTCTGTATCACTGGTCCAAAACCACTGGCACAATCAGATCAGAACCTCTACTCAGGTTTTTTGTTAACTAAACCTAAACTGGAAGATACACCAAGAGACACACATGTCAGCAAGCAAACTGGTTTTGAAAATCGAATATTTGCCTTCTAACAGCTTATTGCTGTCAGCTTTTACACATGGCATCCCTTAATACTTCACATCTCAACTAGGTCAAGATATCTCAGCATCAGAAACAATGTTTTGTTTACCATCAACTGTACATTTTTCCAAAGAAAACACAACATTTTTCAGTGTTTAGAAGAGGTAAGGTTAACATTAATTTCATAGCAGGAACAGAAATCCTCACTTCCTCATCCACTTTATCTTGACTGGATCTTTCCTCTTCTGTTCTTTTCGATGCTATTTCCATCGCCTAAAGAAACACAAAACATTACAAAAAAAGTTATCATTCTTTAGAATCGCGTCACTAAGCCTTTAGAATCACATCCAACTATTCATATCTGTGTTTCTCCCTGTGCTCCACCGTCACACACGCACTCCAGCAGTCCCTGTGGGAATGCCTTCAGCGACACCTAATGGTGACCAGCCCAGCTGCGAAGCACACGCACAGCTGCAGATCGGGGCCGTACCCGCGGGAAAAACACACGCGCAGCTCCTCCCAAACCAAACCGCGGCAGGCCAGCACGGCTACAGGACATACAACACCACCCTACATATAAGCACGGTTATACTTCTGCAGAGCTCCTCCTTGCCAGAAACAAAGAGCTAGCTTAAAGCATCCTGGTTCTTACAGCACTTCAAACAGACATTTGAGTCTTCATGATTAGACAGACTTTCTTGTAGTGGTGTTCACAGGGGTCCCAAAACGAGGGAAGAGATGAGAATCTTGACTCTATGTTTCAGAAGGCTGATTTATTATTTTATGATATATATTATATTAAAAGAAAATTATATATAAAAACTATACTAAAAGAATAGAAGAAAGGATTTCATCAGAAGGCCAGCAAGGAAAGAAATGGAATGGAATGGAATGGAATGGAATGGAATGGAATGGAATGGAATGGAATGGAATGATAATAAAATCTTGTGACTGACCAGACAGTCTGAGACAGCTGGGCTGTGATTGGCCATTAATTAAAAACAACCACATAAGACCAATCAAAGATGCACCTGTTGCATTCCACAGCAGCAGATAATTATTGTTTACATTTCATTTCTGAGGCCTTTCAGCTTCTCAGGAGAAAAGATCCTAGCAAAAGGATTTTTCATAAAATATGTCTAAGACACTTTCTGAGACAACATGCAAGAAAAGCAGTGTCACCCTACAATGGTATAAATGGAAAAGATCTCTATGCATTTCTGAAGCACTAGCACAACAATGTCATGTGCTGGCTTCCTTAGGGTGTAGAATAAATGAGACGTTGGAGCTTGAACTACATCTGATTTTGCCGTCCTCTTACTCAGTAACAAGGCCATGAGGTCTTACCTTAGACAGGTAGTCATCAATGTTTTCACTTGTGATAGAAGGATCAGTAATAAATTCAAACAGCTCCCTCACTGTCATCACTGCAACATTGTGCTTCTGGAAAAAGTCTGCCAGGAGAGACAAAACCCATTAGTAATTCCGTCTAACATACACAGCTTGGATGTTAAAGTGACAGTTCCAGCGAGCCAACAACTCTGATAACTTGGGGAAGTCTCAGCAGCACATTCTACATCATATGGAGTTTAGTCACCAGATGATTCTTGGTCATCTGAAATAAAACTGTTCATCTCCCAGATGCAACAAACACTAACAGGAGAAAAACTGCATAAATATAAAAGCCAAATCAATTTCAGAAGGATCCTGACTTAATGGAATATGGATTAAGAAGTAAAGAATTCAAGACAGGTGTAGTATTTGCAATGACCAAGATAAAAAAAAAAGTATTTCAAGTAAGGAATGGAGACCTTTTGCCAGAGAGAAACAAGTGGCCACTGAAATATAGTACATTGTGATCCACCCAAAAGGGAAGACACATTTATGTCCTAGAATCTTCCTCGCTACTACACTCAGAATTGCTTTCTTAAATCAGTTATGACCAAATTCATAGGCTGCACTTCTGTTCTGAAAAACAGCAGCAAGTGACACTGAGGACTGTTCAACAAGTTTTTCCTACTAAAACTCCCAGAAGATCTCTCACTGTGAGAAATTAATCACGGAAGGATTAGAGAAGCACTTAGATTGGAGGTAGCTCTCCGTGCTCACTGAACCACAAATCTCTGCAGAGATCACACCTAGAGCAGAACCAGGTGTTTCTTAGAGTCTCTGTAGATTTAGACAGAGAAAGCTGCAGTGACAGAAAACAAAACAACACCAAAACCACTGCAACTCACTGAGACACTAGAATATCTAGGGAGAGGAGCACAAAAGACATGAATAAAGAGCAAGGGTATGACTAGCTGAGACAGAAGAGAGTTACTAGAAATGCATGAACTGAAAAGGAATAAGGAAAAAGTAGCAAACTGGATGTCAACAAACATACAGCATGCACACAGTTCTTTCCTAATTACGTGCCAGGCTTTCAAGAGCCTGTGTAAAATAAGAAAAAAGTCAATGTGAAAAGAAAGGGGAGACAAAAGCAGCCTATAAAGAGATTTTTTTCGTCCTCAGGGGCACACCCTACCAGGAGGTGTGTATCTGTTACACAACATGTAAATCCACACATGTAGACGAAATTCTCAAGAGAAAAACACCATTAAACTTAACTTATCAAAATGCTGTGACAAGTGATAACATCTCTAATTAATTACTCTATGCCTCAATCCTCTCAGCTGCCCTTAGTGCAGGGAACTTTATAACACACAGAAACATCTTGCCAGCTGAGGAATCCTAGATGTGGATTCAGCTCACAGAAGGCAACACATCAGTATGTCTGCACAGTATTTTCAGTAAGGGAAGTTAAGATTGGGGTGAGCACTGCTGCAGACTGGGAGTGATCTTAAATCTATCCTACCTCAGAGATTCAGTCATGGCACTCATTTAAGAGAGATGATTTCTAGCAAAATAAGCTGCACTACTCTGAACTCAGCACAGCACACTGCTCCCTGAGGAAGTCACAAGAACATAGGAGAGGAAGTATTTTAATGCAATTTTGACAGCTTCTACAGTCAGTTACACCTGAAAAAACATGAGGCGAACTGAGTCCACCCTGCTAAACAAACCAGGTGTCAGAACAAGGGCTGGAGTGCAGCCCCCTCACCGTTAACGTTGGCACAATCCTTGCGCAGGAACTCCAGCGCGTGCGGGTGGTCGTGCTCCACGGACTGAGACACGTCAATGATGTACACGTCCCCCCCGTGGTACCTGCAAGGAAACCCCACACAGGGCTGCACCAACTCCACCAGATACTGAGAGACAGGCAACAAAGCATGCCTCAAACTTAAGAACCAGCAAAAAAAAAATCTTAACTTCTTTCTCCAGCATACACCTTGCATGTGAGGGCCAGGGTGGCTTTTTTCAGTCAATCCTCTCCCTCTCTATACAAGCTGTATAATTAAACTTTTTTTAAAAACAGTCTGCTCATGAACAAAAAAAAGCAGAGAGGTGCATGAAAAAGAAATAAAACAAGAAACAAGTTATAAAAATATAGCAGTGAAATGATACCTAACTAATATAAAATACTTTACATAAAAATGATACCTTACTAATTTTTGCTGGAGTTGATGGGTTTTTTTCTAGTTGTGAGGGGGTTTTGTGAGGTGATTTTGTTGTGTCTTTTAACTTTTTTTTCTTTCTTATTTTATGGTTTCTTTTGTTTGTTGGCGTTTTTTAACAGAGAAAGCTCAGATCTGGGCTAAAAGCGACATAATTAATTAGGAAAGTTACAAAACCCAGTAACGACAAGGACTCCGCCCTCGCTGAAAGGTACATCAGTACTCTCACACAGAGGCTGCCAGTGCATACATCTTGGATGTCACAATTCAGAGCAAGGATTAAAAACATACAGCATATTAAATTCACTGAGATCTGCATGAACAAGTCTGGCATCTTGATACATTCTTCTCATGTACTGGATGATCTGCAGGTACAGCTCCCGGACTTTGGAGTCAGACAGCTGAGCATTCTTCAACAGAGGAGCAGGCCTTGAAATTACAAAAAAAAAAAAAAAAAACAAAAAACCACAACAGAAACTAAAAATATAGCTAAAACTAAATAGAAACTAAATACTTTTTCCTTTTTCACACCAGCTGCAAATGCTTTAATTGCTGTGCCTGAATCTTTCACTCCACGAGTATGTCAAGCAAGTCAGGATGAGCAACCAAGAGCAAGGAGCCAGCAGGAAGGGGAGCAAAACCTTGCTACATGCTTGCCTGAGATTCTGAAGCTCTGTTTTCAACAGGAGCTAATTTGGACCATGCTACATTAATGTCAGCAACTACAAAACAATAAACTATCTTCATGTACAATTAGCAAGCCTTTCCAGCATTAATCTCTGGTTAAGCCACTTTATGAACTCATTTTGCACACAACTGAGGCTTCACAATCACACAGATTGCCTGCAGTAGTAGCTGACAAGTGTCTGGGACCATTCCACAGATCACATGCACATGTTAACTTTACAGCCCTAGAGTAACTGTAGGTAAATTCAGATGGTTGGTTTGGTTGGTTTTAATAAACCTTTGAGAAAAGCTATTACTAAATTAAAAAAAAAAAAAAAATTTTCTAAGGATACTTACCTATCACCTTTACCAATAAAGCCCATGACAAGCACATGACTCCTTAGCATAATTGGCTCTGGGCAAGGTATCTGGGCTGTATTCAACCTGAAACACAGGAACAAAGCCAAAATAAAAATAAATAAAACCAAACTCTATTTGCTTTGCACCCGTGCATAAAGGAGCTCTGCAGCTTAGAACATAACACAGTGAGAGCTCAGGAAACTCTCCCTTGTGAAGAACTAGGAAATGCACACAAAAACCCACAACCATTCTGACCCTTTTCTAAGCATTCCTGTGTCAAAGAATCTTTAGACAGTTCAGGTTAATCCCAGATTAACCCATATCACACAGTGTGTTGCTGCTCAGCAGCAGCTATTTCTAGCTTCTCCTTGCTGTTCAGTCATGTCAGACAGAGTTCAGACACTGAAGAGCTTCGAGTATTAGCAGGAAAACAAAAGAAGATCTTTATTCTTCCCTCCCCTTTTGTTTCTCTCCCATAATGAAGCTTAAGACACTTTTCCTGAACACTCCAGAGACCTGATAGGTTAGTGGTAGCCACAGAGAGAGCATCTCGTCTAAACTTAAAAGTTTTTGTAACCTCTGCATGATGAAATAAAAACTGGAAGAATCACCTTATTAAATTCCTCATTTCTTTTTCGGCCCATGTCTTCACCATTTTTCTTGGGTTGCCTTTGCAGTATCCATGACGAAATCTTCAAATAAAAAAATAAAAGACAACAGGGACTCTTAGTGTATCAACACAGCGAGTACTAGTTATTTTAACACCTGTCAAAACAATCCCTCTTCCCAAGCAAAACGCAGCAGAAGTCAAACTCACCTGAATTCACCACTCACATACTTATCCCGATCTTTAAACATCAGAATAGAGGTTTTGTAAATCTTTATTGCTCTGTTCTCCCCATTTGCAGTACTGGCATGATATACATTGGCCTATTAGATTAGGGAAGAAATAACATTAAAGAAAAGCTCTTTAAAACAACATAGTCTTCTCTCTTCTTCTCATTCTGACACCTGGAAAAGGGCTGATCCCACCCCAGCCCCTGTGTGGCATCCAGCTGGAGGAGACTGCACACCAGGGCAATCCTTTTTCCATGAAGGGCAACTTACAGGAAGTACATTGGATGGGGCAGGGGTGCAACAATGCCCTCAAAATAAAATCAACATTGCACAAGAAAACTCTGCCTCATGCACACTTGGGAGACTGAAACAAGCCCTTGTGTGAAAGGTTAACTTGAGCCTGTGCACTGTTCAGGCCCTAAAGCATGGCCCAAATGTCTCATGTTTTCACCTCTACACAGGGCAGAAGTATGTCTTTAATTGGAATTATCTGGGTTTGTATGGTTCTTTAGGCACCATTTAATACTATGGGTATACATAACTCTGCTAAAATTTTTGTTGAAAGATGCAATTAACAACATCCACAAATTTAAGATAATATTAAAGCATTCTCAGAAATCTTCCATACTTGGGAAAATTGGTTTCCTTTACCATAAATATTTTTTTCTTAAGATGACTTCTTACCAATCAAGTAGCACAAAATATTTAGAACCAAGCCCAAGTGCTTCACTACATTTTCTGAGCATCATAAACTTCCACCCAGCTGGCTAAAAAAAAAAAGCCTACTACATTATTTGCAATAAAACTTACTTCTTTCCCTGTGCTGATGCAGCCATTGATTTCTGATATAATACCTCTAGAGAGCATCTTGAACAGAATGATTCGGGTCCTTGGGTCCAACACCTCAAATTTAATACAGAAAAGTCAGCACAGAAAAAAAACCAAATAATAATGCCCAGTCCTACCATCATATTAAAGGCCCCTGGGCATCAGACTGTTCTCAAGGATCAAATACTAATCTGAATATATAATAATAATAACTCAGAATTTTACCATGAATCTAGGATGATATTTCACTTTTTCTTCAAATTTTTTTTCTCTTTTTAAATTAAGCATATGTCTTCAACCTAACTCTAGAAGAGACAAACAAATAATGTCCCACCCATAGCTGCATTAAACGTTTTAAAGTAAGATATTTCTTGGGATACAGATAACATAACTGAGATAGAACAGCCATGTGGGCTCAGCCCAGTAATAATTCAGTCTTGCTAAAGAAGAAAAAAAGGAAAACGCAAACTCGGCATTTTTTCTTGTTCTTTGGAATTCAATAAAAGCTTAAGATGGAATTCTGCATTACACATATAAACTAATTACAATGTTAAACACAAAAATGAGCTCTAAAATGTTTATGGAACCAAAGTTAACTTTCATAAGTGAAACAAAGAAAGAAAGAAACAACAGGTCTCTTCAGCATAACAAGAGAGACAGAATTCCAAAACTCCATTCTTGCTTTTAAGTGCTTTTTCATTGATTCCAAAATTCTACACTATTTGCTCTGGTCAAAAGAGAATTTTGATGAACAAAGGCCTTACCTGTTCTACTGTTGCTCTGTCTGACTTGTCTTTGACTCGGTACCTAGCAGAAGGGAAAATAAAATGTTACAATCCCACATATGGGCTGGGTACTTTGACAGAGCAAACTGTGCCATCCTGTGCCAAAGGTTAAGATGACAGCCTTAAGAAGTAAGGCTTTCAGTTCATACAAAACCAAAGGTCTCTCCTGCAGACAGAGGGATGGAAAGGAAAACATCAACAAACTACCACCACCATTAACATCAGAGCCCTTCACTTTTATAGATGACCTTCCTGCTTTTTCTGAATCATGCTCATTCAGGAGAAAACCGTATCTCTCTTTACAACTTAGGACTATAAGCTGCAGGCAAAAAAAAATTATTAAGAAGAAATACTTTTCCACCACCAAATCATCAGGATGAACTTTCCTCCAACACCTTTTGAGCTCAGTGGTTTAAGGATTTATGTTTAGAAAAAAAGAGTATCAAAGGGTCTTTTCTAGGGGAATGACACCCATCACTTCTGCCTTACTATACTACAGCAATACAATCAGACGTGCTACCAGTGACAGAAGAATCAAAACTTTCCAAAAACTGATTTGGAAACCAAAAAATAGAAAACCAAAGGGCAAACTGCATGTAGACTACTTCTAAACTTCATTTTTCTTAACAAATGTATTTAAACAAGGAAATAAGCACTATACTTCTGGGTTTAAAGTATTTAAGTGAAAACAGAAGCATAAGTAATACTCACATGTCTGCTTCCTTCTGCCTAGACTTTTCTGTGACTCTGTTTATAACAGAGTCATCAAAATTTAGCTTATCTGAAAAACACATAAGAAGCAATGAAAAAAAACAAAACCCCAAAACCCAAAGAAGTTTACTACACACCAGGATTAACCCAGCACTTTACTCTGTTTACATTTCAGGGCAGGACTATAAGGTAACAAAACAGATGAGTGAGACAATTCCAGAGACTTGGAAATGTTATACCAGTAATGCCTTCTGGATAACATCTCACCAATAAATTTGTCTGTTCTTCTCTTAAAACAATCAAATGCCACTTTTCTTAACACAATAAACAACAGCCTTCCAGATTCTCTTCGACAATGCATTTAAATGGTGTTTGATTAAATGCTAAATGTATAAAAGCTGCTGTATTTGGCCACAAACACCAGCAGCCTTCACCCTAGCACCACTTTGTTATAAAGGAAAACCCAACCTCGGATCTCTACCCTCTCAGAAGGTGCCAATTACAGCTTCCCCTGGTCCTGACAGGCTGTGCTGAGCAGCCATCTCCATCTCAGGGTAAAAATCAAACCACTCCAGCTGGGACAGCAGCCTCTTCACTTAGCACAGGATCTCTGCTCCTGGGAGAGAATTGCTGCATAATATACCCCCTTTAATACTACAGGGGACTACTGCATTTGTCTAGAAAGTGCAGCTTTCTAGTAGTGGTAGCAGCTGTGGGAATCACCAACATCACTACAGAGCTGATACCCTCCCTCCACCCAAATAGCTTTTTCCTAAAGGGAATCTAGGGAAGAAAGACTTCATGTTGCCTGGAGAAGTGAAAGGGAAAGAAAAAACCCCAACAAAACAGCCATGTGGTGCCGAAGGTGGAGAGAGAGGGGGGTATGACAGCCAGTTCTTGGAGACTAAAGGCAACTTCAAGTACTCAAAAGCCATTTTTAATCTCTCTGGCAATGGCTAACCCACCCATTCCAGTGAACTCTGGCTTAACATAAGCAGAATTAGTCTGAGAATGCCACAGACTGGTAACTGTTTAAAATAAAGGACAGCAGTGCAATTATACTCACCTAAATTGATTTTGTGTTCAAATTTTCTTAAAACCTTGCCTGCAGGGGTTGACAGTTTTGCTGAAGAGCAATTAGGGGTCTGTCTATTTGCCTGAAATAAAGGATTTGTTAACATAAGTCACATTCTGTACACAGCCCTTTGAAATTCAAACCATTTCATTGGAAAAGTAATCTCAAATGCCCATGCCTAAAGCTGCAAGATGAAAACTACATGGGATATAAGGAAACAGACATGGATTAACACCAGATTTTTCTTAAATCAGGAAAGGAAAATACAGGTAATACACCAGTTAAAATTCTAAAAGTGCTCCAAATCAGAGTTATTTTTTAGTCTAGGAAGCTACAAGTCTCTCACACAGCACTTTTTCCTGTCTGTAAAAGGAATAGAAGACAGAAACAATGAATAAATCAAGAGGGGAAAAATGCAGAGGAAATGAACTGAGAAAACTTCCCAAGATTCTGTCTTTTCTTCCATGTAGTCCTCCCCAAACACAACTAATACCTGAACATGATTTCACCATCATTGAACAGCATAAACCTCTGAAAAAAGGCAAGAATATACCACCCAGGACAAATGCTGCCAGACATGGTATGCTATGCTATGATCAGCAAACTCTGATTTACCTCAACTGTTCTGCTAAGTTGGTAGCAATAAGAAAAATGAGGTTTTGAACCTCTAGTGTCCCAGCTGATGTGAAAACTAGCACCCTCCTTACCTTCACGAGTGCTCTCTATTCTGCACAACACCAGAATTTCTATGCCAACACCATACACTCTAAATTAATTCACTTCAAGCACCCCCCTGCATTTCCCATCCTTGTATTTTTGTTTGCCTTCTTCACTATTAAGTCAAAAATAGAACTGATTTCACCCTGGATATGACTAGCAGATAGTCTAAAAATAAACAGAAAGGCTGGGGAAGATGCTCAGAAACACAGAGGACAAATAACAAAAAGTAAGGAACATCTTAAGGGTAAGCAAAGAAAAGTTGAGTAAGGTAAGGAAGAGAAGGAAACTGCAGTGACACAGACAATCCAGCAACAGGGTTTGAGACAAGAAAATCAAATGCAGCTCGGGCTATAGTGCACATACACACAAGGCAAGTAAGAGGAACAGATGCAAAGGAAGGGGATTCTCTGAAGGAAAAATTTCTGCTTGCATTTGCCCCCAATATAACACTAACAACAACAAAGCCTCCAGGCTGGCCCCACTAGCTCTCAGGCACCCTCAAAGCCCACAGTATAACCTTCAACATACCTGTGGATTGCATCCACCAGCAGCATTGTGGCGCTTCGTGAGTCTTCCCACCTCATCATCCCAGTCCCAGTCTTCATCTTCCTCTTCAGCATCATTGTCATCATCACCATCTCCTTCCTCAGCGTTAACTTCTTCACACGTGCATAGCTGGCAGCTCTCAGGGACCTCACCCTCTTTACACGCTTCTGTGTCTTCCACAGATTCACTGAAAAGAAACACAGATGTCTCTATAACTAAAAATTATAGCTACAGTCACCAAAAATTCAATACACTTATCCCCATAAATGACTTTACATTTTCACCCGTGTTTTAATTCACTGAATCCAGTTCTGAGGTCACCTATTCAGGTGCTGGATCAGGTCTAGAAAAGGGAAATGAAGTTGGTGAAGGGTCTGGAGCACAAGTCCTGTGAGGAGCAGCTGAGGGAGCTGGGGGTGTTTAGCCTGGAGGAAAGAAGGCTCAGAGGGGCCCTTATCACTCTCTACGACTCCCTGAAAGGAGGCTGCAGCCACGTGGGGGTCGGTCTCTTCTCCCAGGCAGAAAGTGACAGGAAAAGAGGACACGGCCTAAAGATGTAAAGTTGCACCAGGAGAATTTGGAAGAATTTCTTCACAGCAAGGGGTGGTTAGACATTGGAATGGATTGCTCAGGGAGGTGGTGGAGTCCCCGTTCCTGGAGGTGTTTAAGGGAAAACTGGAGTTGTTACTCAGTGTCTAGTTGGGACGGTGGTGCTGGGTCACAGCTTGGCCTCGATGATCCCAGAGGTCTTTTCCAACCTAACTGATGCTACCATTCTGTAATGTCAATAACGTGTCACGGCTTTCTGCCAGGACAAGTATGTCCCAAAGCAGCACACTCCATGGAAAAGGGAAGCCGAGAGACACACGCAGCCTTTCCTCTCACCTCCTCCCGTGGCGGGGCAGCACCACCCGCTCTCCTTTGCCTGCTGCCGGGCAAGTCCCAGGGCTGCTCCCGCTCCCGCTCCGCGTGTCCGCTCGGCCCGGCCCCCCCAGCGCCCTCAGCCCCGGCCCGCGGCGCGCCCTCACCTGTCCGAGCAGTCCGCATCGTCGAACTGCCCGGGCACGACCTGGCTCATCACCAGCGCCCGGTAATCCATGGCGGCGGGGCGGGAGGCAGGAACCGGGAGCAGGAATCACCGGGAGCAGGAATCACCGGCAGCCGGGATGCCCGCGGCACGCAGGCGCCGGCCCGGCCCAGCCGCTACGGCGCCGCCAGAGGGACCAAAAGCTTCGCGGGCGAGCGCGGCGGGGACGGCCTCGCCCCAGCTCCGGCCCCGCTCCCGTCCCCGCCCGCTTCCCAGGCTCCTGCGCCGGGAGAGCCTGTCTGGCACACGGAGGGGCTTCATACAAGGGCTTGTAGCGGGGAATGGCTTTGCGCTGAACGAGAGCAGGGTTAGATTAGATAGTAGTAAGAAATTCTTTACTGTGAGGGTGGTGAGGCCCTGGAACAGGTTTCCCAGAGAAGCTGTGGATGCCCCATCCCTGGAAGTGTTCCAGGCCAGGCTGGACGGGGCTTGGAGCAACCTGGTGTAGTGGAAGGTGTCCCTGCCCAGAATCACAGAGCGGTTTGGGTCGGAAGGGACATTAAAGATCATTTAGTTCCATCCCAACTATGTGATCTTTAATGTCCCTTCCGACCCAAACCGTTCTGTGATTCGTCGAATCCCCAGCAGCTGCCGATACATCAATACTGAACTGTGGCGCATCTGTATAATATTAAACAATTTAGCCTTAGAAATAGGCATTTTCAAGCCCTCAATTCTTGACTGGAAATGACCATTCCTGCTGCAGATTCATGGTTGTTTTCCCCAAAACACAGATGATGATCTGTGTCCTCTGTAGTAGATACTGAGAAGTTTTATTTGGTGTACTCTAAAATATTAAATTCCAATCTTTATTAAAATAAAGCTCTAGTTGAAGCCAAAGGAATTCCAAATTTGCAAGCCTGGCTAGAAGCATCTTTGCTTAATCTATAAACAGATTATAATATTATTATATACTGTTTATATACCGATATAATGCAGGATTAAGAAAATAAAAGTGAGTGCTGGGCTTTTGCTGTCTGGTACACAAGGGCAAAATTTTAAAATGCAGTCTCTTTTTTTGTAGATGTTTCTGCATAATCCAAGTGGTATGTATAAAAGCTATGAAAAAACTGTGATTGTGCAGAAAACATAGACGCTTGTGCAGAGATGCCTTTAAAATAGATTTGATACAATAGGTGTTATTTGCATCTGCAACATTTCCATGCAGTCAGCTCTTTGAGAGTCTCTGTGCCCATTTTCCCCAATGCACAGCCACGTCAGCAGAAATCAGATTAACATCATCTGTTTACTGATCTTTTTCCTAGAACCAGGTGTTGGAGGACTCCTAATCCCCATGGGTTAATCCATGTGTGTAGAGAAGGCGCTGTTCTACAGGATTATTTCACTCTCTAATAAACAATTCAGTGCTCTTAAGTAAACATTCCCATTTATTGTAATGACAAGGGACTGTTTGAAACATAACACTGCCAGAGGATTTCCACATTCATTTTTATTCCTTCTATGCTTCAGGCTTCTGTGTAACTTTTTTGACAGCCTTGGAGTGCAGCACACTTTTGTTATCCCAGGCTTTAAGAGCTCCTTTGGAAGCAGGCAAAAACTGTTCTACAAGCAATTCATCTGCAACAGGGTTAATCCACTAGGCAATGGTGATACTTTCAGAAGGAGAATGGGAAAAAAGGTGTCAGAGACCTACCAGTTATCACCCCTAATCCATGGCAGGACAGACTGTCTATGAGAGTATGTATTTAGCTCGGACCACTGTAGCTCCATGTTCCCTGTCCCATGAGACTTCTCAGGAAATACTACCTCCCTTACTCTTCCTATGGCTACATAATTATATTTCCCGAAGATTAAGAGTAAAAATGTTTGTTAACACTGCAAGATGCAATAATTCTGTACTTAACGTGACATATTATGTAGTACAGGTATATATTCTGGTTCACACAGAAGCTGGGAAGCTAAGAAAAGAGACCATACTCAGAATCCCTGGGAGAACTGCAGTGCTGCTCGTTCCTGGAAGAAGACTGACTTGAGAGGACCACCAGGAGCTTCCTTTTCATATTTGCAGGATGAAATGTACAATTCAGTGGCAAGAAAACATGCTGCCAGCCAGCTCTGTGAAGCAACCTGTGCTTCTGAGCCCATCTTGGAAAATCTAACATGCAGTATGTTCCTGTTGGTGAGGATAAACATGAGAGGGATTTCAAGTGCCATGTGCTAGGATGAGCAAGTTATAATGACATATATCTGTCACACTCCCCTCCCCTGACAAAGCATGCCAGGCAGTACTTGGTAGCTCACAGTGCTGTCTACCAGATCTTTAGTCAGTGTAAAACCTGTTTAAATCAACAGAGTTTGTTAGATTTTGAGGTCAGCTCTTACTGCCATGGCACGAGTGAAGCACATGAACAATACAGACTGTACAGAACATGGGGAGACATGAAAGGGGGGAACAAAGCATGGTCAAGGGACTGTGAGATGATTGACATGAAAACCCATCTGAAAATGGAAAATGGCATCTATATCCTGAGCAATTATTACAGCAACACAGCAAGTGATCAGGATCCTCTCTATCTCATGCAGTAAGATTGACATTCCAATATTCTAGGCTATATTTCCACTTTATACAAGACATTGGTTTAAATGGAATTGGCACACATATATATGAAAGAGAAATTAGCTAATATGATACTTGAATACTGCTGTGAATGTTCATGTAGTTCCATCATATTTTTGTTAGAGGACTCATGATAAAGAAGGATACACACTGAGGAGGCCAAGTGATACATTCATTCATTAAGTTCCAAACAAAACACCTGTTTTCCTCAGTTGTATTGTCTCCATGAATATCCTCTGAAAACACTCTAAAAAACTTAATTCTTCTTTTGAGTCCATATAAATTTTGGGATACCTCTCAGCAAACAACAGATTCCCTAAGCCATAGAAACACTTGCTGTAGAACCAACATACCTTTCTGCATAGTCAAGTGGAAGCAGTCTTTGGGTGTGGATACATTTTTCCCAGAGAAGGAATCCCTAGGCAAGGAAGAACAACCACATCAAAGGAAAGTGTTGGGCTGACAAAAAAAAGACAATACTAAGAAAGAATGCAGGAGCCTGGGAGATATTTCATTGCCAGAATAATCATCAGTTAAGCCTATTGTAGGTCCTCATGAAGAACCATTTGCAGAAATGTGGAGTCACTTCTGGATTGCATTATTAAAGTATCCTCCATAACAGACATGTCTTATTTTCTCACTCAAACCCTTGTCTCTCTGTTCAAGACATACTCAGGTTTTGATACTGAGAAACACATCCCTGGAGAAGATAATTTGAATTAGCTAGCAAGAAGCCATGGTAAGATTCCACGGAGGCATTAATGATGAAAACACCCTTCTCTGATAAAATTAGTAGTAGTGGATTTTTGCACTAATATTGCAAAATTTTATAAGTATGTGCCAGGCCTCACAGATGTGTAACATAAAAGATAAGTGCTAAGAATACCAAATGCAGGTGCTGGAGTTGTGCCTTGAATTAACTGAGTAATGAATGTAGGGAGTAATGCATTTGCATTTCAGTTCCCATTCTGATTACAAATTATTTAAAATTTTGATTAATATTTAAATTTAATAATGTTTAATTACAGTTATTACAAATTTAAAACATCAAATTAAATTTAAAATTGAAGAAGTTACAAATTACATGCTTTTGGTAGGCAGCCACTGGAAAACAAATATAGCTTCCAAATAACTGGAGAGAGAATAACATGAGTATATAATCTGATTCTTTCCATGAGAACACAGTGCACATACCAGGCCTGATACAGTCAAACAGAGAAGTGAAAATAGGTATAAAGAACAGTGTAAGACACTACAACAAAAGGGGAAATACTCTCAGAGTGTTTCCACCAGAATCTAAAATGCTTTTTCTTTTTTACAGTTTTTTTTTTCCTTCAGTTACACGTGGTGTAAGGAAAAAAGTAAATCAAATAATTTAAACATGGTGGATCAAATGCAACTCCTGTTCATTGCTAAATTTATTATATATCTAGGAAATTCAGTGAAAAAATGTATAGCCTTCTTCTAACAGACTAACTCAGTAGCATTTCAAACATGGTTTTTTCCTTCTTTCTTTGTCTTCAGTGAGTGAAATCTCTCTTTAATTGACCTTCTCAAAATTCAGTAAAGAGAACAATTCATAGAGCATGGAAGACTTTTTTATTTCCTCTTTCTTTAATGTTAACATTTATTTTCTTGATTTTCTACAATCAAAGGGGTTAGCCAACAGCTGGATTTTGATTTTTTGGTGGGTTTTGTTTCCTTTTTAAAAAATCCTGCTTTAAAATCTGAGATTACTGTACGTTAGGCCAAAATCTGAAAATTACACTCTTTAGACTTGTCACCCCACTGGAACTTGATGCAGGTGCAAGGATTGTAGGCACTGTATAAGGGTGAGCTTCTTAATTTTCATAATTTTATAATTTTGCCCACACTGACTGTTGTGGTGTGTTGCAATATCCTGTTTTACCTTCTCCCTTCCCCCTCGCCCCTCGCTGAGTGTGCCCTGTCAATCAGGCTAACATACCAGCAAGGCGTCGTGTGATAGGTGTCCCTAGTCCCTTGAGACCCTGCCCCTTCACCTGGTTGGTGGCTCACCTGTCCCCTCCCCTTCCCCTGCCTTGAGCTTAAAATGTGAATGAGACCATGTGGCCTCCATTCTGTTAGCAGCAGTGGCCCGGTGCAGACATCTCTGTACCATGGAATAAACATCTGGCAACCTTCTAGCAGAATCCACTCCTTCTTTCTCTCCACCATCGCCAGAAGCTCTCTCTCCTGAGGTAACGGAGTCCTGACAAGCCTGGAAGTGCCCCGCTACACTCTCAGCCAAGGTATCTCTGGGGTAAAACACCACAGTGCTGCCTTTGGCCCAGCAGCGAGGGTCAGAACTGGCCCAGGCACCATCTAACTGGTTATATTGGGATTCATATTCCAATAACTGACTTTTCTTCACAGATGGAAAATTTCCACTGAAGTTGGTAAAAAATGAGTTTGCATGAACTGAATGGTGTCACCTTTTCTTTTGCAATAGCAGAATGACACAACTCCACTACTACAGTAACGGTATGGGTGAAGTTTACTCACATTTTTCCTCATTTGCTTTTCCACTTCCTCTGAATAGAATGCTGTCAAACCATGTGACCCCTCCTTTTTCTAATTAGTTGATGATAGAAAGTGTTGTTCCCCTAGGAAATGTTGAAAGTTGGTGAGGACTTTTTACTCCAGCATTTTGGGACATTACTTGCTGCCAAGGAAGAATGAAAACAGGGAGATAAAATGAAGGGATAAAGATGATCCCACTGAAGGGATTTTCTCCACTCACAGAACAGGGAGCTACTTGCAGCTCCTTGTACACAGCCCAATCTTGTTGTTCTTCTCCCTCTTCATGTACAGCACGATTTGGGTGGAGTGAGAGTCATATATATAGTAGGATGCTCTTCATTGAGCTTGTTAGCACATGCAGGGATGAGCTTTAATCTTTAAACCACCCTTAAATCAACAAAAGCTACTTTTTGACCATTGTGTCCTTCGAAGTTTCAGTGATATAACTTTGTTTCACTCCTCAGAGCCTAAACAGGACTTTCCCATCTCCACCTTTGGAGTCCTCCTCCTTTGGCCAAGTCAGCCTTTCTCAGCGTCAGCCACACAATCCTCATCCACAAAGATAACAGGGAATGCACACAGTGTATCCACAGATAGAAAACCTTAGCCCTGGCCTGGCCTCTTGGCCAGCACAGTGCAGCGCTGAGGGAGGAAAAGGAGGATGCACACAGAAATGGCTCCTGTCCTTGCAAACAAAATTCCAGGGAGAAAGGGATGACAAGCTGGCAGAAAGTCAACAGCCACTATCTAAATATAACAAGCTGGCTCCTTGGCTTAATATCCTGCAAGCAGAACTTGAAAATGAGCAAGCTGAGATGAAGAAAACACAACAACAGATTTGTGAGTTCAGAAGGGAGAACCAACAGCTGAAGCAACAGAGGGTGAAAGACCTTCAAGGAAAAACCACATCCTGCAGCTCAAAACCAATGAAAAGAGATATGATATAGTTAGAGAACCCCAGACAGCTACAGCATAATTCAGTCTGATACTGTAAGCACTGAAAGTGTCTATAATGCACAATCCTAGCTGCCATGTGCAGCAGTTCCCAGTTGCCAGGTGCAGCAGTTCCCCTTCCCTTCTAGGGACAAACTTCCACAGGTTCCAGCTGAGGGTTCTGTTAAAAAAACTACTTTAAGAACTTTAAAGGTAAGATAGTGCTCCTGAAGTCCTTTACTGGATTTGAGTCCAAATGTGGAATTCTGTATTACACAGATATTTATGCAATAATCTAATTTCAAGCACTGATGTAATATTTTGCAATTTATTATTTCAAGTAAACGAGGGAATAAAAAGATAATGAACCTTTTTTTACTACTTCAAGGGGAAAAGGAAAGAAAGGATCAGAATGTAAATGTTGCATAGTATGTTACCTTCTCTCTTTTTTCAACTTTGCAGAAGCTTGCAGATGGTTTTATATCTGTCTTGCATGGGTTGGGAAACATTCAAAACTGGACACAATATTCTAGATGCAATCCAATAATGATTAGAGATGTAGAAGTCACTCATAAAGAAAACAGATCTGCTTTGTTAATTTTCCATGGCATGAAGTGTAACATCTAGAAATAAATCTTCAATTTTCCTTTTTTTTCCCCCTTTAACATTGGCAACTCTATCTTAGCCATGGGTGGCTTTCTTACTTACTGATTACTCCATATGCAATTACAGGTACACGTTCTCTTACTGGCTATATTTTATTTCACTATTGTACTTTAGGCTTAAAATAGATTTTTGGTTTCACCATATGGGACAATACTCACAATGATAAAATCAAGAGATTGGGGGTTGTTTGGATATACTCAGTGCTGCTAACAAATACTGCTGCAGTATATGTAGTGTACTCCCTAAGTGAGAAAGACTGGACTTGTGAAATCCACCAAATAGCCAACCTATCACTGAATTAGTAGCAATAATTAACTTGCAGTGTAGAATAAAAATAGCTTTTTATCTTTTCATGTCAACAACTTTGTTTCTATTTTTCATGCAGAGAGTAGATAAAAAAATCTGGTGACTAAAAATACTCTGTATGCTTTAAGTTGTATCTATTGCAAAACCATCACCCCAACCCAAGTGTTGCACAGAATCTCAAGGCCAAAGGGAGCTCTGAAGTTCCTTTCCTGTTACCATCATATGGAGCATATGGAATCCATAAATCTGTTTAAACAATCATAATTAACAATTACAAATTTATCTACTCTATTACACTTTTCATTTGATTTTTCCATTTCTCAAAAAAAAAAAGTCTAATTATTCATTCAAGTTTGTGGAACACAATTTCACATGTATTTCTCTAAGAGAGATCTCCAGAGAGGTATCTCTCTCTTTTTTTTTTTTCTTAGATAAAATACAGAATCTGTGTGTGGTTGAGACAACTTTCTGCAATAGGGTTGCTAAAGTTCCTTCCAGCAAAAAACTTGGGAAAGCACCAGCCTTCAAAGAACCACCACAATTCAGGCAAAAATTGAGCAGATCTCATTAAGAGCTCCTGTGAACACTGGTTTGTCTCCTGTGCTATCACCCAGTAGAAGCAGCTGACAGGACTTCCAGGGATGGGGGTTGCTGTATGACCTCTTTCTGCCTGCATAAATTTCAGACATGTTGATTCCCCACAGTTATAATCAGTGGTGAGAAAGAATAATGTCAGCTTGACAGGTCTAAGTGGGAGATTCTCACTTGAATTCTTAATAACTACCACATACAATAACTGTTTGTAATTTTGAAAAGTACTATAGAAATTAAGGGGGAAAAAACCTGAGAATTCAATATCCATATAATTATTTCTCTGAACTATAGAAAGTAATGAAGAGATAAATCTTAGTAGATTTTTTTTTTTAAAAAGTAATATTGTCTCTTCTGATTTCAGCGGGCATGGCAAAATGTGGAAGGGTACAAAATCATCAACTACTAGAAGAAGATTTAAGAGCTTTTGAAAGCAAAAGCTCTTAAAGCTTTTAACCTTATCTGCCAGCCCCAGAAAACTTTCAGAAGAAAATAGCAAGCAAAAATAGCAAGTTATATTTTTGGGATGCACTGGAAAAGTGGGTTACTTATCAAAACTATTGCATCAAGCTGAACCTGAAGAAATCTGAGAAGGATTCAGTTCTTGGCATGTGATAGCAAGGTATTAACACCTACAGCAATGTCCACAGAGAAATAGCTGAGAAAAAAATAAACTCTCTAAACATTTTGCTAACACATAAAATTCTAGGAAAACTCAGGGAGCAAGTGATCCTCCTGATTTTCCCAACTAAATTTCCTTCTACAATACCAGCAAGCTCTCCATCCTAGTCAGATTATATTCTTGTGTCCGCTTTTTCCTGACACAAGAAGTGCCATCCAAAAGTGAGAAACTGGAAGCAGAAAACAGATTAGGACTGTACATGTGACACTGCTCCTAAAAGTGCTTTGTTGAATTCATCACTCATAGAAGGCATTGTGTAAATAATGAGAAGGGAGTCCAGCTGATTATTGAACCCTTGGCCATGCCAAAAGCAATTATTGATAAGCAAAAATAAAAAGTCTCTACAGAAAGTTATTTGCCTTTTGCTGATATCTTCAAAGGGGAAACAACACATCTGGGAGATTAAGTTCAAAATGGAAATGTAAGGTAGTTATTATTTATAGATCACACACTAGGAATGCTCACCATTTTTGTAACACTCGTTATGAAATTGAAGGCACATTTCCTCCTAACAGTTTTACGTGTAATTTTTAAGGGAAAACCCTCTTTTAAATGCAGGATACAATTCTTGTACATGACTGCAATCACATTCCCAGGGGCAACATGAACTCTGAGTGAACACCAGTCTTAGAATTAGCATCCAACATAACAGATGTCAAAGCTCAATGCCACAATAGTGGCAAATATTGTCAACACTTACTTTACTGGGAATAACAACACTTTACTTACTGGGAATAAACACACGGAGCAGTCCATGCACAAAGAAAAAAAAAATCTCTGCAGCTGGTTTCAGGTTTTCATAGAGACTTTTCTTTCAAATTATAACTTGTTTAATGTGGGTAGAATACTTAGCACAAGAGAATGCAGGCTTCCAGGTACAGTTGTAACTTCGGAGTCAGTCTTGGCTTGGTTTGTTGCTGAAGCTGGTCAAGGCACCGCAATTGTTTCCAGGTACAATTTTAATTAACACCTTTCTGTGCCTCCACAGGCACATACAAACCCAGTAAGAGCACCACACAGGTTAATTAATTAGTAACACCAAGAACAGTTAACTCAGATGGAAAAGCAGCACTTAAAGTACATAGTCACTGTGTAGAAGACACAAAGTGCTTCAGATCTGGCAGTGCTATATAGGAAACCTCCTACAGCATGCCAGTATTCTTTCACTTTCCTGAAGAAAAAATAACTAGCTGCTTTCCCTCAAAAAGAAAAAAAAAAAAAAAACCTCCTCCAAAACAACCAAATCACAACTAGGATAAAGACATCACCACCTGGTGAAAGACCTTTACAGAAAAGGTAATGTTACACCATTGAGTGGATATTATCTAACTAGAAATACTTTTACCAGTAGCAATTAATGTTTTCCAGTGTTCATATTTACATGCCACTTTTAGTCAATACTTAACAGCATTTCAATAACATTGTCAGCATGTTAAAATAAGATTAAGTTGAGCTAGAATGGTTACTTCTGATATTTTTTTAGTGTAATTTGGTTCAAAATCAAATGAGTGAAATTGAAAAATGAAAGCCTCAAGACTACATTTACCATTGTCATGATAGCAAGCTGCATATGCCCAAATGACAAATTAAAGTTACCTCAAATATAGAATGTATCTTAACACTACTTTTGTTCATTTTACCTTGTATGCAAAGACTGAATAAACTGTGGGAGAAAAGAGAAAGGATAGAGGGAGTCTGGTTTGGGCCTTGGCATTTTTATTTTCACTGAATGTTTTGACTGTAGGGTTTGGGAAAGCTCTCCCTTTTAATATCCCTTGCATTGCATTTAACAAAAGGTCTACTGAGATAAATGTATCAGTACCATATTCATTGCCTATCATGCTTTGGGAAACTTTCAATTAAACTAGCAAATATATGACTCAAAACCAGCTATTCTAGAGCAACATGGAATTTTGAGATTTCCATAGCACTTTTGTTTCAGTACTATGCTTTATCCTTGGTCTTTCCAGAGGTATGTTGGCCTACTTCCCAGAGAATCACAGAATATTCTGAGTTGGAAGGGATCCACTGTTGTCTAGAAAAAACTAGACTTGTTACCTGGTGTGCAATAAGCCAATAATTTCACACTCTGGAGAGACATTGATAACTTTTTCCAGAGTTGCACCAGCCTGGCTGCTCAGTGGTATTCCACAAGTCAAGCACACCACCTATCAAAACTTTTCACTATTTATACATTTTAGCAAACAAAGGCATTAATGTTCATTATCTACAAGTTACATATTTCTCTTATTAAGTTGTATTTTATCTTTTATTGGTTAATGAGTCTTTCACTTCTCACACTAATTAATCCACATGCTCAGTCTTTCTCTGCTTAGGAGTCAGAGGGTTTCTCGGGACGGTGGTCTCCATGTGCCAGAATTGCCTTTTATCCACACAGAGGTAATTCAGCACAATTTATTAAGTTTCATCCTTATCTTTAGAGTTCTGCCAAATGTCCTTGTGGCCTGTAAATTCTGCATTCTTAGTGCCCACTATTATTCTTACATCTTTCTTCCCAGGCATTGCCCAGGTGTGAGAACATTGTAGCACGTCAAGGCCTAAACCTCAACAAGGCACTTCTACCAACAAGTAATTTATCTTTTTAATACCCAGACATCACACAGAGCTTGTTTGCTGGCTGCTGTTTGACAGCTTACATCCTCAAATCCCACCTTTCCCAATGCCACAAGGACTGTCAAACCCCTGGCACTGTGCAGGACCCCAGACCGCCTGATGCACCGGGAGCGCTGTCCAAAGGCTTGGTGCCGCCGGCCCTTCCCAGGGGTGGGACACCACGCCCCAGCTGTTATAAATGAGAAACTTGACTAGGCCAATATTCAAGCAGCAATCAATTTATTAATTAATATGGTAAAATATGAGCAATACAGCGCTGGGTACAGTGGTGGAGGTTTTCCCTCCAACTGCACACCAATGGTTGAGGCTTACAGGTATTTATAGGGGTACTCATCAGCTTTCTCAGCAGTTTCTATTCCTAATTTTTACCCACCAGCAGTTTCTATTCCCAATATTTACATCACAATTCTATACACTATTGTGATTTAGTTTTTCTCAGGATGTATCCCAGAAAGGAGTATCCCCAGATGGTCCGCAGGTGGTCCAGTTTCTGGAAGAAGGAAGAAGCATCCCAGCTGGTGAAGTCCAGCTCTCCGGATGTGGGTCCACCTTTTAATTGCAAGGACTATAAATCTCATAACAGTGATGTCCAGCTTCCCTTGGTCGAAACTATTAATCCTTGAGTTGATGCTCATCTCCCTTTCTTAAGCTGCTTTTCACTGTTTTGTTAAGGCGTGAGATAAGCATGTTTCCTTTTTATATTTTTTTAAAGCTGTAGTTTCAAGAATACAAGCAATATTCTAAAACTATACTTCAAAAGGGTATTATTGCAAAACTCTTTAAGACTTACTACAAGCAGAAAGTTCCTGTCAAACAGCAACATCCTTAACGCTTTAATTCAAATGTTCCTAAATCAACTTAAGACTTATAAAGGTTAACTGTGAACAAAAGATAGGTTCAAAGGCCTTCTTCCATGCTTTACTTTCCTCAGTTGTTATTAGAATTCGTCTTTATAACTGTCCCATGGTCGGTTTCCACACATACCGCAATCACAAATACACACGTTGCCTGTATGTACCCGACACGAAACCCAGCTTTGTATTTCACAGAGCGCTGTCCGGAGGCTCCCGGGAGCCGCCGGCCCTGCCCGGGAGCGCAGGAAGCGCCGCCCCCGCCGCGCGCTCACGTGGCCGCCGCGCCTCCTGCCCGGCCGAGCCACGTCCGCGGAGGCGGAGCGGGGCGGGCGCGGCCCCGGATGGAGCAGCGGGGGGAGGCGGCTCCAGCTGCCGCTCCAGCCCCAGCGCCCGCCGCCGCCGCCATTTAGACATCCCGCCGCGGCAGCCAGCGCCGGGACAGGGTGCGCGGGAGGGCTCGGGTCGCCGCCGTCCTCATCGTCGCCATGAGCCGCCTGTCGCAGCTGCTGCTGCTCGCCCTGCTCGTCTTCCCCGCCGCGCTGCTGCTCGGGGGCTCCCGCGGCGGCCCAGGTGAGGGCGGGCGGGCGGCCGTCACTGCCGGGGAGCGGGGCCGGTGGGTGTGTGCGGGTGTGTGGGGGATCGCCGCGGGGAGGAGGAGCCGCTCCGGCCGGGCCTGCGGGAGCTCCGCCGAGAGGCGGCGGCGGCTCCGCTCATTCATCGCCCCGGCCGCCCGCGCACGTGGCGTCTGCCGGGGCTGCGGTGCCCGCGGGGCCCGGGCCCGTCCGAGGCGCCGGGCGGGGGCAAGGCCGCGCTCCGGCCCCTCCGGCGCTGCCACCCGCGGGGTCGGGCAGGGCCCCGCCGGCAACGGCCTCGGCCCGGCCGTGACAGCGGCCCGGGAGAGCCGGAGAGCCCGTCCGGAGGCGGCGGCAGCGGGTTTGTCCTTCTCCCCGCTCGCCCGCGGGGCTGGTTCCACATTCCCCAGCAGATGCGCTGGCTGCCACCCTGCCTTCCCACCTCGTCTGCCGCCACCCCCCGAGTGTCCTTGGCGACACCGAGGAGCGCTAATCTCTGTTTACGCTGTGGCGTTATCTGATTCACGATCTGGAAATCGCTTCCCTACTACTAAGTTTGGGAAGGCTTTTCGCCCAGCTCCTGCAGTGGGCTGCGGCTCACGCCCTGTACGAGTCCCTTCCCAGAGCTCTCCCGCTATTGCCACATCATCAGCCCCTCTGACATCCACCGTGAGGGGTCTGAGGGTGTGCTGGGCAGCAGATGGCAAAGGGTGCCTACAGCCTATCTGTACGCTGTTCATTTTTAATTTAAAATCCTCCACCTTTATTTGTAAGAATTTTTGTAGAAATTAATTTTTTTCCACACTTACGCGTTTAAAACATGAAATAAAATCACTGTAGTTAAGGCTTGGGTTAAGTGTTGCACGTGGTCGAGCAAAAGTCTTTGAGTGTGCTTTCTAAAGACACTTGAGAGGAGAGGTTGGGTTTGCTCTCTCTAGCACTGACTGGCACTTCTTAAGTCCTTGGATATACTTGTCCTGCTCAAGGATTCCTGTTTCCTGTGAAAATTTTAAAGTATTTCTTTTAAATTTTGTATTTATAGTAGCTAGGTCTTTTTTCAGACCTATGTAAATCAGTCATCCATTCATTTCTACTCTTTCATATTCAGAAAACACTACATTTGTTTAAACAAAACCCAAACCTGCTGTTTTGTGCACGTGTTTTAGATGTCAGACTTGCTTGCATGTGCTCTGAACTGCAAACAGACAGAACTTTGTCCCGTGGCCAGTATTTTTATGAATCATATTTGCCCAGTGTTTGAATGTATGAGGCTTGGCTCCACGGAAGCAAAGAGGCAGTGGACTATCAGATTGCACTTGTCTTGGAGCCCTGCTCTAGGTCACGTTTCTTTTCTGACTGCTGCTGTGGCTCTGTTGGATAGATGGCTACGCGTGATGTTGAGGAGATCGTAGTAAAAAAGACATTCTTTAAGTTTCAAAACTTGGATGAAAATAAGTACCCAAAAAAACCCAACAAAGTAACTTTTTAGGTACCTTTCAAAGTGTTTTGTTACCAGTGTGCTAATAACTTGTTAACTTGCCAGTCTTAGAAGAAACTGTAGTTACAAATTAATTTCCTGTCAATAGGAATGCCTTATGTTCACTTCTGTAATTGTAACATTAAATTATTTTCACATATTTAATGTAACTTGGTTGCCTTCTGCAAATTTAGGCATTGCTGTGCGAATGCTGAACGTTTTGTCATCCAGCTGTAAATTTTTGGTTTTGAACTTATGGTGGATAAATTAGTAAATGAGAAAGTTCTTAGCAAAGGAATAAGGCTGAAAGATCAACACAGGCATCATTTGAATAGGAGTATTTTGCAACTGAGGCTTCAACACACTGTGTTGGGCAGGTTTTTAAGAAGTTCCTCAAACATTAGTTTGAGAGTTGTACTTAATGTCAGTTTTTTGTTGATTAACTAGACCTTTAAAAGACTTTATTATATTTGCATTTTGTTTTGGCAGGTTTATTGGTTGCAGCTCAAGATGCTACAGAAGATGAGGAAGCTGTGGAAGATACTATAGTTGAAGATGAGGATGATGAAGCTGAAGTTGAAGAAGATGAGCCAACAGACTTGGTAATTTTAGATGAATGTTACTTCAAAAGTATGAATTAGACCAGAAATGCTTGAAACTGGATAAATTAAATAATTGAATTTACTTACATTGCTTTTTTCAGGTGGCTATTTCCATGTATCTGATTATGTTTGTGTTCAGTTTGAAGTGTCAGAAGGATTTAGCTTTTTTGTCTGAATCACCAGCTGAAACGCCACATAAGGACAACCTGATTTCTGACTATCAAAACTGTAGGCCACAAAAAAAAAAAAAAAACAAAACCCAAACAAACAAAAAAACCAAACCACCAAGTGAGAGAACCACATTCTCATAGGAGCCCTCTGTAGTCCTTTTCTATCTGAAGCTGCACCTTAGTAAAGTGAGAAGAACGTTGAGGGATAGAACTACTTCATTCTGACTTTTTTGATAATGCTTTCTAAGGGTGACAGAGTTCTTAGTTTAGCTCAGAATAAATTTTAAAACCCTTGTTAAAAAAAATACAGCTTAGTTTACAACAGAAACTCAAAAAATTACCCAGAAAATCAAAAACAGAAAAGTGAAATGTTTTACAGAGTTTTGTGATCTGCTTATAGCAGTGGCATGTTAGGCTTGCTAGGCCATGTGCTTAAAGTGGTACAAAATGTTTTCAAATCTCTGATGGACGTTAGTAGGAGAAAACATGCATAACAAAAATGAAGATTTTGTAAAGTGTTACTTGATTCTATGAGATTTTACTGCTGTTATTAAGTTGGTGAGCTTATGGTTGACCAACTTTGCTAAGTTGTAGAAGGTATACTATGTCAACATTGACAGAATATTATTAAATAAACTTTTGGATGTAATTTCCTTTTAATTATTTTTGGCTCAGGTACAAAACATGGTGCTTTTTTGGCAATTTCTTTTATTTGTCTCTCAAATAAAAGGGTTTTTCATTATGTCTTGGAATCAAGATGCAACATGCTCAGCTCTGGTCCCCTAGTTCATAGTATGTATATGACTGATCCAGTAGGATTTCCACTGCTTCAGGAGGTTGTTTAAGCACTGAAGTCAAATGATCCAACTGAGTTCTCAGCACTTAGCTGAGACTGTTCAATACTGGGTCAGCCTTGTTTTCATTTGGTGGGGATGCTGATGATCCCCAAATGGAAAATAAGCTCTTAATGCTTGCATCTGTCAAAAAGTGATTCATCACAAGGTGAGCTTGAACGAGTCCATGGACTTACATAGTTCTAATAGCCTAACCATTTCCAGGCATACATAACATTTAACTAATTAAAGCTGAATAGAAAGCTGCCATAAACCCTCCCTGTAGTGAAAATGACTAGTTTGTTTTATGGCTGTCTTTACTTTGAAATGCTTGTTTTCTAACTGGAAGTAGCTTAGATGTGAACACTTAACGTTTAGATTCTATTCTTTTCCTTCCACCCCCAAACAGAAGCATTACTGATGATTTTTGATTCCAAACCCTTCAATAGAGCTAAATATGTTCAGATTAGTCACTGTGTCAAATATAACAAGTAGAAAGATAAATGCTGAAAGGAATGCTCAGCAAATCTAGAGGGAGAACAGACTATGGTGCTAATCCTGCAAGAGCAGGATTTGGTACAAGTACTTGCCGCTGTTACTTGCTTTGACACATGGGATTCTCATGAACCAAGCATGGTTTTTGCTTCACTGTTCATTATAGGATTTTTCAAATAAGTCTCTTGTCTTAGACAGAAGAAAAAGAGGAAGAAGACTTGTCAGGAGAGCCTAAAGCTTCACCCAGTGCTGATACAACCATCTTATTTGTGAAAGGCGAAGGTAAGAGTCCTCTGCTAATCCACCATTCTCTTTACTGTTGCTCAGACTGTTCTAGATACTCTCTGTTTAGAATTGGCTGTGTGTTGTGTATGAGATTTCTCATGGTTGAATTTTTTTTGGTGTGTTTCAGACTTTCCAGCGAACAACATCGTAAAATTTCTGGTGGGCTTCACCAATAAGGGTACAGAAGACTTCATTGTCGAGTCTCTCGATGCTTCTTTCCGGTACCCTCAAGACTACCAGTTTTACATCCAGAACTTCACAGCTCTCTCTCTGAACACAGTAGTTCCACCACAGAGACAAGCCACGTTTGAGTACTCCTTCATCCCTGCTGAGCCTATGGGTGGTCGTCCTTTTGGGCTGGTTATCAATCTCAACTACAGAGATGCAAGTGTAAGCCTGATACTCCAATTTATTTGAATCTTTCTAGTTCATCTGGAGGTGTCAGGAAGGAACTACTTAGTCAAGTACCTCTCCAGAGAGTGAATGCCTCTGTAGTATTTAAGCAAATCAGTGGGTACATAAGCACAGCAAGTGATTCCTACATGCACCTCAAGTTGTATCAGTTGTATGCAGTGGAAGCCGGGGTGTCTTTAAACTGTAGAGGACAACAGAACATTTGTGCTTTTATGTGTTGAGTGAAACTAGCATAACTTGCAACCTTAAGAAAGTCTTGTGCAGGAGTTGCTGCTTTCCAGATTTTCTCTGAGAACATGAAAAAAGGTAAACATTTGTGTATGTGTTGAAGAAATCAATTTAAAATGTCATGTGCAAACTTTGTTCTAGGGCAACGTTTTTCAAGATGCTGTCTTCAATCAAACTGTTACCATTATTGAAAAAGAAGATGGGCTGGATGGAGAAACGTAAGGAGACTGGAGATCCTGGTTTAGTTGGTGCACTGGTAGAACAGGTTATTGATGGTGCCATTGAAAATAGTTCTTATATTGTCATTTTATTGAGTGTTAGGTCTGCTGTGTTTTGTGTATGATGTAGCAGCATTTGACAGGCTGAAAATACAAATTTTTCCCAAAATTGAGATCTCTGTTATTAGTGGGAATCTTCAGGGCTGGTACTGTGTCAGTGAGAAGTTGACAGATGTACTTTAGCCCAGAGGGCTTAAGCCTGGTGTTTTTCAGCTGCATAGCAATTCAAAGCTGTTAAACTTCTGTTATGCTACTGTGCTTTTTCCTAAGAGTTAAAAATGCAGGGAGTCCATAGTATCAGGCTATGAGTCCTGCTGTCAGGACTGGAATAACTTTCTTCTGGAACACTGCAGTGTAATCTAAGTTTACATAAACTAAAAAATGTATTTGGAGTACCAGATAGCACAGCAAAGAATGACTGAGTTCCTCTAAACCCTGTCTGTAGTAGGTATCTTCCAGGAGTGATTTTTTTTAGACTTGGGTAGATCTGACACACCAAGTATCTTCCAAGGCTATGCTGTGCTAAAATGCTATTAAATATTGTAGCACTGGAATGGAATTTTAAGTGAAGCTGTGAGTTAGAAAAGTTCATCTTCAGAAATACTTGTAGACAATGCTGAATATGTGAACTTTCCTGCCACAGATAGAAATTGCCTGTTGAGCAAGCTTTCTTTTAGAAAAGGTCATCCAAAATAAATCACTGTTGCATTAATTTGCATTTCTCAAGTACAATGGTATAAGTGAAAGAACAGTTGGTCACATGAAAATGTGTGATGCTCTGAAAAAGGAGCTCTCCAAACAATTCAGATACTAGAATCAGTTTGTGTGAATGTCCTGTGAACAGATAAATTGCCCTATAACAGGTATTGAAATTAAGTATCTTCTTTAGTTTAACTCCATAATTTCCTTTATCGTAAATGAGAGTTCACATGTTCAGCTTGGAATAAGTTCTTTACCTGTAAATTCCTTAATCCTCAAACCAGTTTTAGCTATAACTTAGGTTTACCTCTTGCTGAGTGTCAACAGATACTTCAGATAAAATTCTTGAAAACAAACCAGAATGCACAGATTAAGAAAATTGATTTTGTAGGTAGAATTTTAACTGTGGAACAGTTAAGATAAGAGAGCAAGATAAGCAAAGTCTTTCAAAGCTCTGTTGCAAATTAATAGTGTCCTAGTAGTACTTGCTTTGCAATAGCATGCTAAAAGCATATAAGACACTTCTAAGGGTTTTATAAGTGATTAAAGCTGTCACAGACCAAAATAGTGCCTGTGACCCAATATCTTCACACTTTATGATAGTGTGAAAGAATTCTTGAAATTAGTAAATTTTGGTATTTATTATAACATTTTCTTAATTTATACAGCATTTTTCAAACATTCTGTTGTTCAGAATTATACTTAAAATTACAGTTTCTAAAATCCAAATCAGAATAATTGCATTATAGTTGTTAGAATGTTAGTTTGATTCCTTGGGTATTTTCCCCTCTTATCCCCCTACAGAAGTTCTTGAGAAAGTTTCGGTGGATGTGCATCCAAAGTTAGGCTTAATTTCTATGCCTCTTCATAAGCTGTCTTCAAAACTTGACATTTTTAGTTAATGCATTGTTTCTTAAACTTTTTTAAAGGATCTTCATGTACATGTTCCTTGCTGGACTTGGTCTGCTGGTCATAGTTGGCCTACATCAGTTGCTAGAGTCTAGGAAGGTGGGTAGCATGTTTGTCTGTGTACTTGTTAATACAAAACCTTTCTGATGTGAAAAGAAAGCAGTTCAGTGGTTGCTTCTGGCATATGATGGTAAAGGTGCAAGATTTATTTTTAGAACCCTAGAGATTATTGGGGAAACTAGAGTGTTCTTAAAAAATGTTCCTAATGAAAGATACTTTGGTTGCTGAGCCTGGTGCCCTTTGGATCTGCCCTTTGGCTCCACACTGAAGTGGTGGAATTGGAATACCTTGTAATCACTGGGTGTCTGTGTCTACTGATCCAGTACTTACTTTCCCCATGCTCTCTACTTCTGCCTATTAGTCTAATCCAGGTCAAACTTCAGGGGAAAACAGCTGAAGTCCTTTATTTAGTTCTTAGCAAAGCTTTGCCATAATATTGATTATTTTGCAAGGTCAGATCACGTATGACAATATTGTGCTAATCTGAGAAATCAAAATAAAACTTGCTATCACAAAGTTTGACTGATCATCAGCAAAAGGTGTAATGAATTTGCCCAGGTGTGCATGAAGTCTTGGTGCCTTTATGTGGAATAAATGTTGTAAGGTGTTAGAAGTGGTAATACAAAGCTTAGGGGAATAAATTGCTAATGGGAAAGACAGCTCTGTGTATTGACTAGCCTTAAGTTTGTACCTTAGTGGAATAATTGTGATTCACTAAATATCGCTTTGTTAGTAATTTCTAATACTTGTGCTATCCAAGTCTTACTTAAAAGAAAAATCTTTCTTATTTCTTGAAT
The DNA here is from genome assembly GCF_028769735.1 of Zonotrichia leucophrys gambelii. NCBI lineage: Eukaryota > Metazoa > Chordata > Aves > Passeriformes > Passerellidae > Zonotrichia > Zonotrichia leucophrys. The sequence continues at coordinate 67,514,320 of NC_088171.1, forward strand.
TTTCAGAGGAAAAGACCGGTACAGAAAGTAGAGATGGGAACATCAAATCAGAACGATGTTGATATGAGCTGGATTCCCCAAGAAACTTTAAATCAAATAAGTGAGTAGTCTGCCTTTCACAGACTAGACCATAACAAACTTAACTTTACTATTAAATTGTAAGTAAGTAGCTGATACCAATTTCTTAGAACAGCATGTATTTTCTAGGGAATAACAAATTGTCTTAAGGATGAGATTATTGCTTTAGCAGCCCATTCCTTGTAGAACAAACTTTATTGGTTGATAAGATAATGACTACTGGTGACTTTTATGATTTGTTCTGTAGAGTATTTTTCAACAGTGTAAGATCTCTACCCAAAACCTGGATTGCAAAGATGGTTTAAATAGGAGAAAGTAGATGTCATCTCAGAGTTTCTGTAAGTTGTTTGGAAGTTTACCTATAGACCAAAGTCTTAAATAAGCATTAGAAGTGTGTTTTAATTAAAGCCACATAACTACTTGTTATTGATGTCCTTCACAAGTCCAAAAGTTCTACTTAATACCTGAAATACCAACACTAAACCCAATATCTGATTTCTTTAGACTGTGGATATTTCTAACTTCTCTTACTCTTTCTTCTCTTTTGCTTTCCCATGGCTTCAGTGCAAAGTAGAAGAGGTGAGGCAGACCCTTTGTGAGCTGAAAAGTGCTTAGTGTGTTGTCCATGTAATAATTAGGCATGGATAGAAGTACAACTTCCTGCATGCTGTGACTGGTGATGTAGCATGAGCAGTGAAAGATGCAGAACAGATGCACGCAGTGGCATACATTTTATATACTTCTAAATTTGTTTTCATGTATTTTGTGGAGATATTTCTGGTTATATTGTAGGAACATAGTTTCAGTAGAATATTGGTGAAGTATTGTCTTCTCTCACAGTTCCCAGAATCCTTTTTCTAAAAGGCAGATGTTTATCTTGCCTTCCCTGCTCACCTCGGTGTATCAGGCTGATAAACTCCTGCCATCAGCAGCAGTCACTGCTGTGAGGTGGGAAAGCCTCAGTGAAGTGCATCCTACATGAGATGCAGAGTTCAAAAACCCTTTGCAGGAGCTACCCTTACTAGGTAGGGACTGCTGTTTTGATCAAATAAGCATATTCTGAGCTTCATTTGGTGCAGAAGGGCTAGGGGCCTTAGCTGTGGTATGAAGTTGTGCCAGGAGTTAATGACTTTGGGCTTTTTAAATTCCTTTACTCTTTTTAAGAGTACTTGCACAACATAGGTTTAAAGACTAGTGCTTTAATTGTGAAGATGAAAGCTTTCTTGTACACTTTTTTCTGTTAGACACTAAAATAGTATAAAACACAGACACAGGAATTTGGAAAGCCTCCCTCTAGCAAGAAAAACTGAAGGTCTAAGTACTGTTTTTTCCTGAAGAGCACGCTGACTTAAAAAGGTTCAAATTCTGGTCATGTTTGGGCCCCACCACCATCCTTTTCTTCAGCCAAATAAATATTCATATCCGAACACTTGAAGTTTAGGAAAAAATGAATGGTTAAGTTGTTCTTAATTGTGGTTTTCTCAGCTCCAGGTTTGTTTCAGTTAGAACTCTACACTAGAGTTCTTTAAAATAATGACCTCCAAGATCTCAGATATTCTTGACTTTTTTTATTATTGACACTTCATACTGTACTGATTGGCCTGTAAGGGCATGATGGCTGCTCCTTAGTTAGTGTTTGCACAAACTCTAACCAGGGAGGCTATTGGAGATTGTTCTGTTTGAGAAAATTAGTCACCACTTAGCAATCACTTCAGCATTTCATGTAGAGTATTGAAGGTTATTGAAAGTATTCTCTGCAGTAATCATAGAACCATAGAATGGTTTGGTTGGGAAGGGGCCTTAAAGGTCATCCAGTCAAATGTGAATGCTTCCTGGAAAAGTGCAGTTTTCCACAACAGTTTTCTTCTGCTGTTAGTTGTCTGAATGTGGAAATAGTACATGCAAGACACAGCTGTCTGAAGAAGAGTCAATCTCACATTCTTCAGCCATGTAAACTCAAGGCAGTGGCCATCAAAATAATTCATTTAACTTTCTAAAAGTATAATTACTGAACATGAAAATTTTCTAAGCAGCAATGCCTGGAGCTTCACATAGGGATGACAAGGTTTTTTTTTGGTTAGGGTTTTTTTGCATTTTAGTAACTGACAAATAAGACAAACCTTACCCTGTTGTTGCATGTTAGAGTATTTTTTTGTTACCTTCTATTTATGGTGCTGGTAGTTAAAAAGCCTTAACAAGTTGTTTGAACTGGCTTCTCTGTGGCGATGCATTGCACTAGAAGGGCAGCTTGTCTTGTGTTTGGGAGGAGAAAAATACATGCTCATGTAACAATTGCAATTGATGCAACTATCTCTTTTTTCTTTCTTTTTCTTTTTTAATCTAGATAAAGCTTCACCAAGGAGGTTGCCCTACAAGAGGGCACAGAAGAGACCAGTGGGCTCTGATGAGTAATGTTAAATAGTGCAACAGTTGAACCTTTACTAATTCTGCCTGTTTGGTTTTTTTGGATTGGAGTAGTGCAGAGAACCCATACCACCATAAGGAAAATACTGCTAAACATTTGGACTGAACAGATTAACTGAATGGTGTTAATATTACTGAAAATGCACTTCTCTTTAATTTTGTTTTTTAAATTGTTGGGGGTCGGGGGAGGTAGCCATTAAGAGTTGTGCCTGCGTGTGTAAGCGGTTGGTCTTAACAGAAACGTGTTACCTGAAATGTGCCTTTAGAGTTCTTTGTAATGCTGGCTTGCCATCTGTACATTGTCATTGAAGGATTTCTCTCCTCTCCCTAATCTGAATGTCTGGTGACTTTAATCTGTCTTGATTGTATCATACCTGTATCAGAACCTGAATGCAATTGTTCTTACTCAGCTATTCTTTACAAGGTGCGCACACTGAAGTTCGTGTGTCCTGTCTCAGTGACCAGGCACTGATCATCTCAACTTCTGCATTAGTCTTCATTCTAAAGGCACAATTGGGTATAGCTGCTTGTAGTGGTAGATGTTTTGCTGCTGTTTTGATCTGGGCATGCAGTGACCTAAAAATCTGAATTTAGCTGCATAGATGTTAGGAAGACTCTTGCACAGCAGCAGAACTTGTGAAGCATGGAATTTGTGTGCTGAATTGGTATTACTACATAAATTTCTTTTTTATACCCAATTTGTTAAATGGTTAGTTATTGAATTGTGCCAGCATCTTAGGTATTCAGATTATAGTGATAGTTCTGCAATGTTTACTCAAGAAACTGTTGAATAAGCCAGAACAACTTTTCAGTGAGTTCTTGGTTCTCTCTCTTAAGAACTAGAATGTCATATGTATCAAAAGGCCAATTTATTTTTTTTAAAGCTTTACAAGGATTTGCTGTACACACTTGAAACTGAATTTGAAAAACAGTTGGATTCAAATAATTATTTTTATTGGCAAGCTATTTAATTCACCATTTCAGTTTTTAAATCTGAGACATCTTTACACTGGTCAGTACATTGGTCTGAGGTTTTTTCACCTACTGTTTCTTAACTAGTAACACAGATGTGTTTTCATCACTAGCTGCCTGTTGGTTCAGTAGTCAAGCAGAAAAGCTGTGTGCAAAATCAAAGCAAGATTTCCTTTTGTGGCTTACATGATTACCAGGTACTGAGGTATTGATCCACATCCACTGTGTCCAGGAATTGACTGATAGGGAAAAGAGCCAGTTTGCAGAACATCACTTTGCTTGGGCAAGGCTTGGACTGTTTGCATCTCCGCTGCCTCTCTTCCTATGTCTGAATGTTATCAGAAGGCTTGTTGAGTTCAGGAAGAGGCATAGATTTGAGGCCTCTGTTGTCTTCTTTTCCTCCCTTTTCTCATCCCCACCTGTGAAAATGCCCTTTTAGTTCCTCACTTGGTCTTCAGGGACTGAACTTCTGAGCCAGTGAATGCTGAGTGATCCTTCCAAATCCCCTGTGTGTTTGAAGCAGCTAGGCTCTGAATCTACCTGTGCTGGTACTATTTTGTTACACACCTTGCCAGAATGAACTGTGTTATTGACTCATACTGCTATGGAGAAGATGCTTTGTTCAACTTCATGAAAATACAGCTAGTCCGGGCAAAATATTCTTTGCAGTTAAGGTTGCTTAAATTGTCATTCAGATAATTTAGGAAACAGTTGAATGCTGCCCTCATAAGGAGTATCTCCACTCAAATTGTGTGGAACAGCTTTATTTGACTTTATTGATATAATCTGACTGGTTCTGTGGTAGATTTGCAGGCTTGTATTCCAGCTTGCATTGATTCAACAGTGTTTATGGATTAAATGCTTCCTGTGCTAAAGCCTCGTAGTGATTGCAGCACCTGATGCACTGAACTTGGAGGTTCCCTCTCTTGGATTGTCTCTGACCTGGCATCAAGAGGGGCTTTTTTCACCTTCTTGTAATAGGTCATCTTGAACTGTATATTCTAATTCTTCCTGAGATTTAAAGGTACTCTTTGAGGGGGTGGTTATGATACAGTGGTATGCCAGGAAAAAAGACAAAGGATCAGAACAGAGGATGTTAATTTGTAATGTCCTAGTTTTATTCCTACAAGTAAGAAGTATTTGAAGGCTGAGCTCTCGTCTCTGTAGTCAGTGGCTGACTTCCAAATGCTTAAGCATGAAAGAAGCGAGAAGGCAGCTTGCACTGGAACCAGCAGTGGGAAAGTCCAGGTGTACCAAGGCTGTTTTTCTCATGGTACAACTTGGCATTCACTGTAGATGGTTCATAGTGACTTTCTTAGCCAGAAGCAGTTCTTAAGAGCAGGGCCCAGTAGATCACTGCTGCTCATGATGAATGTCATAACATTTTTTTAATTACTTGTTTCTCATGAATTTGCTGTAGTTGAAATTTAGCAGTAACATTCCAGCATGCAGTGTGGTAACTGAACTTTGGCATCTCTAGTATTATTTCTAGAGAAAAAACCAGTCTACTGCACTCAGCTTTCTTAAATTGGGGACGTAGAGTTGTTGCTTTATCCTATTGGTTATAAACTTCTTATTTTGGTACTTGAATTTTATACTCTATTTTTAAACAGGGATAGCTTAGCATCACAGGTATGTTGCTGGATATAATTATTATTCTCAGCTGAGTAGGGTGTAGTTTTGCTACTTAAAGATGAGACAGCAGCAATTCTGCCTTTCTATGCCACCCATTTCCATTTGGCAGCACAAGCGTCTGTATAATCCAGCATTGTTACCAGTTCTCAGCCAGCTTGCTACACTGCCACACAGCTGCTCCTGGAGGGTGCTGGGAACAGTGACAACTGTGAAAGAAGCTGTGGGCTAGGGTTTCTGTATTTGTAAAAGATCCTAAAATGGTTTTAGAGAGCAGATGAACTATGGGCTTAGAGTGAAGGACCTCTGTGAATTCCTTTCTCACAGCTCCTTAACTTACTCAAAAAATTGTGAAGACCTAACAATTCTACACTTGGGGTAGGAAAAGCAGCTTTAGAGTTCACATCTACAGAGGCAGCAAAGCATTAATTCAGGCTACCCTTGAACTGCATGTGACACCTGTAGCCCTCTGTTTGCTGTCTGCTTTCTGGCAGCAGTTCATTTTTTCCCCAGTATCCTTTAGTCAGAGAAAGAAGAGTGGCTGCTCTCAAGGATTGAAGTTCATTCTCCATGTACAAAATTATTAAGGTGTAGGCTGTGGAGCTGGATGGAACAGAGTGGAGGTGGCAGTGCTTCTGCTTGTGCTAAAACATTTATTCTGAATGTCTTCCTTAGCTTGGGTAAGGTGTAATCAAAAGTATCATTTACTGGTTATTCCTGGAATGCATGGTGCTAAACAAAATGTTGCAGGTGAGAGCTCTGAATCCATTCAAATGCTGAAGTGGGCTGGTTGTGCTGTTTCTCAGTGTTCTTGATGTACTGAGCAGTAGAGAGTCTGTTCTCTTTTCTTCTCCAAAGGAAGGACAGTACCTACCTCATAGGAGTGACATAAGGGCTGTTTCAAGAGTGTTTTGAAGTTGTTTGGCACTTGCACAATACACTTCCATGGAGATAGTGAGCACAGCACTAGTGTAAATGGTTGGCAGCTGTACCCATAGATCCATACTGTACCAATTTAATCCCCTCACTGACCAGATTTTAGCAGCTTTACACTTTGACCATTTCTAAAATACGCAGAGGAGTTGCAGTTAACATACAGAGGAGAGCAAAGCCAGAAAGATTTCTTAGTTTCTGCAAACATGTATAGGTGGGCTAAGTAACATTGTTCTGATATTTTTCCATTTATCTCCAAATTTTCCCAGGGATTTTTTCTAATCAGTTGATACAGATGATTGTTTATGTAGCTACAATCAACAGTCAACTTAAGAATGACTGATTGTTTTGGATGATTAAGTTCAGGTGATGTACTGCAACTGAAGTGTTAAATTATCATTTAATTTCTTACCTGCTGACTTGCATTTATAAGTGAGATCAGATCTCTTGAAAACAGCTGCAGGTTTTTTGTAAAGTATACTTGATTTTTTTTTTTCCTTAGCATTGTGTAGCTTTTTTTTTTTAATAAAGCATGAGTATGGCACCAAAAAAAGGCCTTTTCCTTGATAAGCAATCGGTAGTAGGAAATATGCAAAGTGTGAAAACATGCCATTCTTAAAAATCTTTCTACCTGTGTAATTGGAATGGAAATAATATTGAGCAAGTTTCTTTGATATTTTGGACAATGGACTAATAACTAAGATTAGAATTCTCTTAAGGGAGGGCCCTGGGGAAATGTGCAGTAAATTCCTGAATTCTGATGGTTTAAAAGTGAGCCATAGTGCCCTACATTTTTAGAAGGAATAACCTCATGTTAAACCATAGGCAGCATAAAAAGGATCTGTTAAGATGCTTAAAGGTTGCTGAAGCACAAGGACAAATCCTTCCTGGTTTTATGTGCATGCTGTTGTGTGACCAAGCAAATGCTCACATTCCATGCAGTTACTCTGAAAATAGCAGTTCCAGCAGGTGTTCTGCATCCAAACAGAAGACGGTAAGGCTTGTTGGGGAAAAAAGCCAACAAAAAACAAGACAAGGTTTAAGAATAAAGAATGCTGGGACCCCTGTATTTGTGAGCTATATCTGTGGGTAAAAGAGGGAAAAACTAGAAGCAGATATGTTGATGTATTTTTAGGTCCTGGAACACATAAAAATTACTAGAATTTGAAGCCTGCCTCATCTTTCACTGAAAAGATCATGATAGATAGATTGCAATAGCTGGCTCAGAAGGAACAGATACCAAGACCAAGATGAGGTCTTGAATATCTGTCTGGCTGTCTTTTCTGTCCCCTTGTGTAAATAGTCTTGGCTATAAATTTATGTTAACCACGATGCAGCAAAATTGCAGCATTACAACATTGCAGTCCCTTAGCTGGTAAGGCAAAGCTGAAATTTAACCTGCCTTTCCTCATCATTATCAATCTGTTCAGCCTGCATGGAAAGCACACCTGTTTTCCCTGTGCCACCTAAGTTCACATAATGAATCTGTCACTTGAGAGCTCTCTATCACACAGCAAAGAGAACACTTGGAGTTGATGCACTTGGTCTCACAATGGTCTGAGCAGATTTTCAAGAGGACCCCACAGTCAATGTTCTAGTAAAGGAGGTTCAGTCCTGCCCTGCTGGGCCTGGATGGAGCTACACCGTGTATTTTCCATAGAGATGAGCCTGCAGTGGTGGAGCATTAACCCTGGAGGTAAAATACAGTACTAGGTTCACTAGATGGAAATTATTACAGCCAGCAATTCCCAGATCTGCCAGCTGAGGGATCTCCCAAGCCGGTGACAGCTGCTGCTCATAGCAGACAAGCACAAAGAGAGCTTTAGCCCCTTCTGAAAGAGCAGGATCTAAATGGAGCAGTCACAGCAACTGTGTCTGGCCTTTCTAAATCATTCCATGCTTTATCTTGGCCACTGAAGTAAGTTTGGGCACTGCATTTTTCTGCGCTGTTCAGAAAATAACAGACAAATGTGAAGCTCGAACTCAGATAAGCTGTAAATGCTGGTGCTGTATTTACTTCCAAAAAAATTCAGGGCTGTGGCCACCTACAGGGTCAGCCGAAGGTTTGCAGAGGTGGAGCTTATAGTGACACACTGCCTCTGCCACCTGGTGTTTGGCCCCACAGCCAGTTTTCCTTAGAAGTTAAATGAAATTGGATCTTTTAGCCCCATGTGTACCTTGACCACATGCAGACACAGAGAGGTTCCCATTCAGCTTTTTCCATGCAGGCTGAATCAAAGAGCCAGACTGTTCAGAACACTGAAGGAACTCCCCTGGCAGAGCCTGGATCCACAGCCCTGCAGAAGCAAGCAGGGGACAGGACCTTGCCCTAAGAGGGGATTTGATCCAGTATCAGCTGGCAAGTTTTCCACCCATAAGTTTTCAAGAGTAAAAGAAAGAAGGAACACCCTGTTTTCTTTGAGAGGAGTCCACAGAGCAAGGAGGGCAGTTAAAATGCCCTGTTGCAGGTTTCCATTGGAAAGGAAAAGCTGGAATTTAAATGGCATCTGATGACTGTTGAGCACAGTATGGCAAACAGCTACCAAAATAACAGGTTATATTTAGAAGCAAGTTCAAATACCCTAAAACATTTTATTTGGAAGTGTGTCATATTTTCCTCAGAGCCTGTATTTAAGGCTCAGTTAATGCTTGGTTGTTTGTAATAGTGGTTCATTCATAGAGCATGGAATTACTTCTCACAGCTGGAAATGACATTTTGCCCAACTAATCCTAACTTGTTGCTGCTATAAAGCAAATTGGAAACCAGGAAGCACATCCTGCTGTTAGGCACCACAGCAAAGAAAAAAACTGAAGAAATATTTTAGAAATACACTGCTCAGGGACCATCTCCTTTCCACCACCTTTTTGCCTGGCAGATTGCAGTTCTGCAGCATTCCATTACCACCACCCCAGCTAAAGGTACATCAAGGGTGAAATACAAGGCACCAGTCACAGTCATGCAGCCAGAACAATCACTTTGTGCTCATGCAGGGCAAGACATTCCCTCAAGGTCCTCCTGAGGCTGAACTCCTGCTCCCATCTCGCTGGGTGTCATTTACTGTTCCTTTAGCGAGCTGCAGCACCCCTTGTGGTTACTCCTTTCCTTTCACTGGCAGTCCCCAGGGACCATCACCCTGTCATTCCCATTCTGCCGAATTTATGGAATTGAATGGAGCCAGATGTCACTGATGCAGTGCAGTGGGAATAAGTGCAGGCCACCAAGGACCTGCTGACAGTGCAAAGCATCCCTCAGCTGCAGTTCAGTAAAACACTGCCTGAAGGAACTGGTGGAGAAGCTGCTATCACTATTTTTCAAATTAAGTAACTTAATTTTTAAGCAGGTGTTCTGCAGCTGCTAAAGAGAATCTTAAGGTTCAGAAAAAGTTAAAAACTGTCAAAGAGGTGCATTCATAAAAAGTAATAACCAAACGTATTAAAGGCAGCATGTGGCTCTGCATCCTGTTCCAAAATAGATTACCACAGGGTGCCCAGGTTGCTCACTTGTCCAGATTCCTCCCTTTCCATCACTTACAGCCCCAGCTCATGTTCTGGTGAGTTCTGGGTCTTGAGTAGCTGTGCTAGGCACCCTCTGTGGTTTAAACTCCAAGATGCTGCCAGAGTGATATAGACACAAGATCAAAGGTCAGGCTCACTGTGTTGTGGTGCAGACTTACACTGACTGCTGTGTGAATGCAGACAGGTTGATACTTTGATTTTCTCTGACTGTGGAATATTGTGGACCTGGTGCACGTAGCCTTGGAGCCGGTAAAGCGTCCGTGATACAGGCATCTTGACAGCAGCAGATTAAATGGTGTTAAATGTCCTGCCACCAAAAAAGGACTTTTCTGGCAAAGTGTGCAAATCTGGGAGTGCTGGATCCCATTCGGCAGCAGTGCATGCAGCAGGATATGGGAGGTGCATGTGCTGCCCCCTCCCCAGCTGCTGCCCAGGAGCCCCGTGCATCAAGCAGGGCTGGGCTTTGGTAGAACTAAACAGCAATGACAAAGATTACAGTCTCTGTTTACAGCCAGGTTTTGCCCTTCCCAAGCACAGGTCATACAGTAAAGTTTGAGCTGCAAAAACTTGGGAGGAATATTGGTCAAAGCAAGCCTGCATCTCACAGCTAGCACTGCCATCACCCCAAATAAAGTAGAAATACTTATTTTGGGTGCAGATTGCTTGGAAGTCAGATGCTGCTTATTGCAAACAACAAACCTAGGCTGTCATTCTCTGCAGGATCAGGTAACAGGAGATGGGAGGAAAGGCCAACACACCAATTGCTTTTGTTACCCAAATACAGCTCCATGTCTGAGGGCAGGGGCCCATGGACCTGTGTGCACACGTTCACAGGAGTGTTTATTTCTGCCATTCCTCCTACCCCAGTGCTCGGGGCAGGCCCTGTCCTGGAGCCACCGACCCCTCTGGCTGACATTCCATCCCAACCTTGGCACATTTTCACGAGCAGCAGGGCCGTGCTCCGTGTGTGGTTACAGCTAAAAATGACTGACGGAAAGTCAGCCCGCAGCGACGCTGGCCTCCACTGCAGTAACCTCTGCCTCCGAGATTGTGAAAACAGATCAGCCCTTTGGTGATGAAAAGCCTTTTCTCCAGCAGATTTCTCTTATTTACAGCCTCCCATTAACTGATGTTCGTAAACTGCTTCACAACCCTCTGCTGAAAGGCTCTAGAGAAGTTCAAGTGCTTTCACAACAGCGTATTCCAAACACCATCGCCCAGAGTTTCCTCATACACTCCTGGCAGTTTTCCCTGCCAAACAAGAGACAGATCTGGCACAGGAGAAATAAACAAGCACAGCAAAGGAGAAAGCTATTTTCAGTTCCTACTAGTTGGGAGGATTGCTACAACATTTTCTACTGCATTACGCAGTGAGGTTGGGTGAGTCAGAGAAGTCTTCCCATTTTACTACTGTTTAATATATGAAAAACTCCTGCTTCCTTTTTGTGAGGATTTTTTTTTTAGTATTCTGAGAGGGGTCTTGAAAAATGAAATAGGCAATACTAGAATTTTTGAAAAGCCTGAAGAATGCTTCTCATCTCCATTTAGTTTCACTTCTTCAGGCTGATTTCAGACACATCTTGAAATGAAGGCATCAGAGCCCCTTACCTGGCCACACTCTGGAGGTTTACATCTCCCCAGAGAGCTCAGTCAAGCCCATTAACGCTGGCACATGTGTGCAGGTTACACATCACTTACCCGGGGTGACACTTGCACACAACAGCAAGGTAGATGCTCCTGTGTCTTTTGGGATCCATTCTGTGCAGAGACAGCACAGAAGGCAGCAGTCTGTGTCTTCACTGCTGCCTTTGAGCAGGCCAGCTGCCTCCCCACTCTTTTTCTCCCAGGTACTAATTGACTCCTTTTTTAAAAAAAAGATACTTCTGGAAAAACGGCCTCATAAACATCTTTTTACAATACAGAACTTGATGTTGCTCCCAAACAACTCTCCCCTTGCCCACAGCCCAACTCTCATCCCTCCCCTTGTTTTAAATAGGCCTCCCTGCCCAGGTGAAGCCACTGATGAGGCCTGGCAGCCCACAGGGATGGTGCTCTTGCAGCTGGTGACAAATCCTAAAAACACCAAATAATTCTGTGCCAGAGCACTCCTCCCTGTGCTATTCTCCCCCTGCCCCTTCCCTTCCCCTCCTGTCCTCTGATATTTCCTGAGAAATACGTGCAGACCACTGGACAAGTGAGTCCCTAACTTGTCACAGGGCCAAGGACACACACCATCTGCGTGTGACACCTACTCATCCTGTGGGAGAAACACCTTGGGCTTACTTGGCATAAATCATCCTTTCAGGACTGGTGAGAAAAGTTTTAATCACCTAAAAATGCATTCCCTGAAACTGCATTGCAAAAACACAACCCTCAGCTGAGGGGACAAGGAAGGACACCATGGAGGCTGTGTTGAGAAAGGCCAAGAGGTCTGAATTTGCTGAGTGCAAGACCCTGCACCTTCAGGAGATGCTTTAGGCTCTGGCAGGGGCTCCATGAACAAGCCACTATTCCTGTTAATGTTTTTACTTCAAAACCAGAGGAAGAGACTGACCATACATACTCTCAGCAGAGCTGTTAGCTCAGAAACCCCAGCTGTGCTCTACCTCCTGTCATTTTAGGGTTGTTTCCAGTTTTTCTAACCCTGTGATCCAGCATGGCACTAATTGCCCAAGACTAGGGAAATCCTCTGATCCGCCAGCAAATCTGCAGGTACTGGCATCACCAGTTTCCAGACAGGGACAACAGTTTGCTCCTGGATGTTGGTTTCCCTCATTCCCTGAGTGTGCACATGAGGACATGGGCAAGGAGGGCAGCTCCGGTGTGGGGCTGGTGGCCAAAGCCAAGAACTCCAGAGCACAGCCAGGACTCCAGGGATCACTGTAGTGACTGGGGAGAGCACACACAGCCAGGTGACCCATCACGTCCCCAGCTCAGACACCAGCCAAGCTAGGGTGCAGATGTGTATGCAGATCAAGCCATCCCACTAGCAGGTTAGACCTTTCCTTGTACACACTCTTCCCCCTTCCCAACCTCACACCATTTTTCATGGAACATTCAGCTCTTCCCTGACATGGAGGAGGTTTTCAAAATCTAAGTAAATTCCTTTATTTCCAAGCAGATTGGAGCCCAAATCCCAGTATCTCTCTCATGGCTCCTTTGGCTGTTGCAGAGTGGATGCAGCCTCTCCCCTGCACAGTAATTACTGCCAAGGAAGGGGATGAAAGGGGGAAAGTACTTTAGTGCTGCTCCTGCTCCGCTGCAGGGCTCAGCTGACCCACGACACCCAAAGATGCTGTGCCTTGTACAGATTTAACTCACTTCCCTTCCTGATGCTACTCCAGTACTCAGGTTTTGGGAAGTCCTGGCATGGCCCCTTTTCCCACAGTCCAGCAGTTAAGAGATGTTCCAATTGAACAATCCCATTTCTCCACCCTTTTCTTTTTTTGCTTTGCCAGAGTGGGTAATGAAAAATGGTGCCTTTTTGATGTGCAGAAAGTGCTGGTTATTCTGTGCTGGAGTCTTGAGTCTCCCTTTGATGTAATCCTGAACTTCAGGGTTTCCAAAAGTGACATTTTCAATCCCATCATAACTACAGAAATGCTGAAAGAAAATGGCATGTATGATTCCCCAAACTGGAGATTTGTGAAAAAGGAAAGATTTCAAATTAACTTTTGCCCCTTGCTGCCTTTGCTAGTTGAATTGTGACTCATTTTGTTTGAGAAAGGGTTTTTCCAACAGAACAGGCCAAAACACTGTTAAGTGTAAACAGCAAATCACTTCTCATTGCACTCACTTTCTGAAGATCTTCGTGTAGGTGTACAGCCCTCCCATCTCACAAATGCTGGCTGCTTTGAGACAGCTGCATAATGAAAAGCAAGTAACTTTATTCCTTTCTCTTTACTTGTTTGCATTTCAGTAGCAGAAAACAAAAAAAAAGAAAAGATGCTCCAACCAGGCTTCACGTTCTGTTTTGGGGCAGTTTTCACCCAATTCTGCTATCTCCTGCCCATCCCCACAGCTTCACTCTCCACACTGCAGGAAAAAACCCACCTTCCTGGTGCCCCTTGCTGCCAAGGCATCCCTGTGGTGGCAGAAGACTTGGGTCATCCCCAAGCTTTAATGCTCTGGGCCAGCACGTGGCCTCCACACCTGAAGCACAGCAGTGCCTCAAAGAGGGGCTGTGCCACTCTCCCCCTCCATGTCAGGAATTAAGTCCAGCTTCACTCTTGCCAGGGTGGGAAAAAAAGCTTTAGGGAATGAGGTGAGGAAGCAGCAAGTTGGAGGAGGCACATGGAGATACCTCCCCACCTCTGCTAACCTGGTGTTTCAGGCCAGCTGCAGCTATCCCTGCCATGGGTGCTGGTGTGGGAAGGAGTGGAGGCAGGAAGAGGGAAAGGGAAATGCCAACAAGGAGCACAGTTCAGCTGGTCTGCAGGGTGTTACCCTGTCCAAGACAGGAAGAGCAGGGGAATTCCCAACTCGGCAATAGTCACTGTCAAACTGAGGTAGAAGGAGAAAAGGGCTGCAATTATACTCTTCCATGGCCAAAAACCAAGAACCAAGTGCTTTCTAAGTCATCTGTTTTGTAAGTTATTAGTCACCAGCACTTCCTAGCCACATAAACTCATCCCATTTGATTTTACACCTCCTGACAGGTCCCCGGGCCACTTGGACGCGAGCTTCCCATCAGTCTCACGAGAGGAGAGGCGATTCAGGTCAGTGGGTGGGAGAGGGAAAATTATTATTCTGAGGGGAGCTTTCCACCCTCAGAAATGATGTTTCCACCCAATGAGCTCACCCAGAGAGCTTTCAGAACTCCACTTCATCAGATATCCTTGGTTTGGGGCTGAGCTGGCTGAATGCTTCTGTCCCTCCCTGCGGGTGAGGGACCAAGGTCCTCAGCAGACCAAGTGCTGTGGGGCATTCTGACCTCCATGGGGAAGGTGCAGGAGGTCTGAGGGAGGAAAGCAGCAGCAGCTCAGCCCCCCAGTCTGTCTCTCATTCTGAACCTGGTTCACTTCTCTGCCAGAAAGCACCACCGCAGCAGGACTTAGGAAGATGTGGATGCTTTGCTTCGCTGCAATTCCCTGGCCTCGAGAGCTGGATGCACAACTCAGATGATTCTTTGGCTCACTGTCCTGTGAAATGGGGTTTTTTTATAGGAAAGCACATAAAATGCAGCTAAGGCAGCTCTGACAAGCTAAACCAAAGGATTTGTCTCTGTTAATGACACATGCATATGGCTTTTGAATGTATCCTGAAGAATTTGCGGCCATAAACATTTATGCAAGAAGGAAACTGTGGTAGCAGAAACCTACCTAATTTATAAAATAGTGACTGGTGCACTACATGCTGAGAGGATGCTCACCTATGTGACCATGGGGCTACCATTAATTGAAAAAGAATCCTGACCCTGCCCATGCAGGAAAATCAGCATTTTCTGCTGTCTTCAGTCGCTGCGTTGAGGAACTGCACCGGGAGACAAGCAGCATTTCAAAGGGGCCTGGCTACCAGAAAACAGTGCTCAAAATGAACACGAGTTTTCAGAGTGCTGCAAACATCTCCAGCCCAAATTCAGATCAACCCAAGGAAGAGAAACAGTGATCCATTGGCACAGACAAACTCTGGCTTGCACGTCGTCCTCCAGCAGAGCTAAGGCAGAGAACATCACCACAAACCCACAAGAAGCGCCACGCCCATTCAATAACCTATAATTTTTAAATATAACATTTTATTGCTTAGATGGTTTGATACAGAACAAGTTTTACTTTTTATTTTGAATTTGGAAGTACTGTACAACTGAAAAAAAGAGGAATAAAAGTACCAAAACTATGTGTGATTCTCTGTTCATGTGGCATAAACCAGTCTTGTACACAATTCGTAGCAGCAGTTTAAGTTCCCTTTAGAAAAATATGAATTCTACACATTTATTACTGTTTCCTGCATGGGATGAAATCACTAGGATTAAACTTCCTTCGTGGAGAGAGAAGAGAGAGAAAGGAGACACACAGAGAGGAAAGAGAGGATGAATCATTCTGAAAATGGAATCAGACTGTCACATAGCCCACTAAAGTTATTTCACAACAGCCTCAAACAAGGTTCTCTCTTTTTTTTTCGTTTTCCTTTATTTTTTTTGCGCTTTCACAGTCAAGTGCTTAATGTAGTGATTGAATTATCTCCATGTTAAGTCCATTGCAACTCAGGCAAAAGAATTTTAGAAGATCTTTTTTTTTGTTTTCTTTTTGTTTTGTTTTTGTTTTTTTGTTTTTTGTAAAAGCCCTGAGAGAGGAAAAAAATAAAAAGATTCAAACGAAAATCGTATAGAGACAAATTAGCTGAACATGCAAACTAAAGCCTAAGATTCACCCATAGTTTAAACACATTATAAATTTCACAGTTTAATATTGGGGGAGGAAGGGAAACAAAAAAAAACCCCAACAACAGCAACAGTTCTCAGTCAAACTCAACTAATAAAAATGTCAATAAAATGTGGCAAGACCTTATACTCTACTAGGATATAGATAAAGGCTAAATAAAGCTTTAAATCAATAGTGATTATTGCTAGCAGATGTCCCGGCAGGCTGCTGGGAATTAATTACTTGCTACATTGTTCTGCAGCATATAGTTTAGTAATGGCTTCTCCCCCACAGTATTGCGCAGTTTAGTGTGGAGAGCTGCAAAAAAAAAAAAAAAAAACCCAAAACAAAACAACAAAACAACAACCCCAAAATAAACAAACAAAAAAATTACAAAAACAAAAAATTACCCAAAATAATAATAATAATTATTATTATAATTATAATAGCAATAACAATTTAAGGGATGCGTGAACTGGTTTTAATTAAGTAGAATGCACCTGGGTAGAGTTTCAAATGAATCATTGGTTGTGATTGATTTATCTATATCTGGCGTTAGCTTCGTTTCTGAACTGGTTCAAACATCCCTATTTAAAAATTAAAAAAAAAAAACAAAACACAAAAAAAAAAATAGAAATCACATATACCTCAACCATTTTTTTCTTATTCTATTTGCAAGAATATTACTCAAGAACGTTTCTCTTCCTTTGAATTCTGGACAGTGAGATTTCAGTCTCCAGAAATTTTTCAGAGAATTTTTAATATATAGATATATATAGATATATATATATTATATAATATAGACTGGGTCCGAGGCCCACTTCCTCCATGTCTGGTGAGAGCAGGAAAAGCAGTTCTGTGGTGGGAAGGAGGGAGGGTCACAGTGCGGGCTGGGCTGGGGGCTGCAGTGGTGGAATAGCACAGTGAGGCTCCGGCAATGCTATTATGGCTCTGTCTGTCCCAGAGGTCATGACTGAAGGACATTTAACAAACAACAATAACGACAACAACGACAAGAACAACACAAATGCTGGGCACTCCTAAAAATGCGCAGCTACAGTAGGATACATTTCGTTTAACCCCTTCAATATTGGAGGCTGGAGTGTCTGTCACCTGTTGCCGGCAACAGGAGCCATATGGAGAAATTCCAGCTGCCAGCATTAAAGGGGTTAAATTACTGATATGAAATTTAGACACACACCTCAAGTCTTCAAGCATCAACCCCAAAATCTCAGGAAGAATTTATTTCTTTTTTTTTTCTTTTAAATTAATTTTATTTATTTTTAACATGTCGTATATCTGTAGTTTCATCACCAGTAGTATTTTCTTGCTCTTAGAACACGACAGAAGCAAGACGAGGGTAAGGCTCGCATTTCTCTCTTGCTTTCCACTGGAAGACGGGATAACTTTGCTCTGTGAGTGAGTGACCGTCGCCGAGGGGAGGGCAGCGAGGTCACTGCGGCACTGGCGGTGCCCCTCTCCCGCAGCCGGGGCTCCGCTGCCGCCCGTGCCCACCGCCAGGGAGGAGGGAGGGAGGGAAGGAGGAAAGGAAGGAAGGAGGGAGATGCGCCCGCACGGGCACGGTACCTCGCTGGCCTCCACGGGACGCTCCGGTCGGAGGAAGGGGTTCATGTAAAGTACAGTAGAAGAGCTGCAACAACAACAGGAGGAGGAGGAGGAGGAGGAGGAGCTGGTGAAAGCTGATGAGTCAAGAACACTCCGAGACGGGATCCAAGCTGCGCTACGCATCTCCGTGGGCAAATATTGCCCATTGGCTTCTGCTGACTGCAGAGACAAGCGAACTGATGGATTTATAAAATAATAATAAAATAATAATAATAATAATATACTGAAGCAAATCAAACATATGTAACAGCGGGTGCATAATTTCCATAGGTTACGTTGCTATGTAACTCTTCTCTGTATACACGCTCAGTCCGTGACGGCCAGAAAAAACCCCTAGGATTTAGAAGACCACTTCTAATGCTGAAAAGTGGAAACAAGCATGAGGTTGAAATTAATTTGTGTTTCCTGCTTTTGGCTTGAACCACTTTGAACACCTTCAACTGCCACGTTGTTCGTGCCTGGAACAGGCTTAATGCTCCACCATGTGGCAAATGCAAGAACATCTACTGAGAAAAAAAACAATAAATCAACGTCTCCTCTGCATCTCCTCGGACTATTTCATATGAAATTCACATCATTTTTCTTCCAGTTATTGGCTATGGTATCCAAGGGCCTCCCACCCCACTGCCCCATTCCAGCTCAGAGAACAAACACAGCGACTATCACAGATATACAAGAACAAGCTCACACACACCAATACAAAAGGTAACATTAATGCTTAAATGAAAAAGGGTCCTCTCCAAATAATTCTTTAAAATATTAAAATCATTTTTGAAAAAAATCTATAATACCAAAAGATCTAATAAAGTAGTAAGGCACTCAAATCAGTATATACTGTAGTCTCTTGCATTATTATACTGAAAGGCATATGGCACCACGTCCAGTCTGCCATACTCTTCCCCGTAGCTGTAAGGTCGCTCTTCCAAAAACAGCCTCCAGAAACCTTGCTCTGCTGGCTTCAGTTTGCCTGCTGAGAGGGGTCCAACCTCCAAGCAAGTCATTCCACCCCCAAGAGCTGAGGCGCGCTGTCGGCAGAGGCCAGGATGTGATTCATGGGAGACGGAGCGTTGTGCATCTCCAGCAAGTCCTGGATGAAACCCGAGGGCCCCTCGTGCTCGGAGCTGCCCCGCGGTTCCTGGTCCTTTGCCGCGTGTTTCTTGGCGGGCTCGGCGAGGCAGGAGCCGCCGCTCTCCTCTCCGCAGGGCGAGTCCGTGACCGTGCCGGCCAGGGGCTCGCTCCGGCTCCCCGCCAGGGACGAGTGGCTGCCGACGGCCCCCGCGGAGTCGCACTCGCTCTCGGAGATGGGGTTGGCGCCGCTGTGGCTGGACTCGTTCTCGCTGTCTTCTCCGCACCGCGACTGCGTCTCCTCCTTGTCGCTCTCCTTCCCGTGGTTTCGGGCATTTCTCACTTTCTGGTGGATGCGCTGGTGACGGACCAGGCTGTGCTTCAGAGTGAAGGTCCGTTCGCAGGTTTGACACTTGTAAGGTCGCTCACCTGGAAGAGAATGACAACACAAAGTCAGCTGTGGGGTCACACATGCTCCTCCCTCTTGTTTCAAGCAGCATGAAACACTCTGCACTTTGGGAATTCACAAATTGAACATCATGTTTATGCAGATTATTTGCTTCTGTACTAGCAAACTAGCTGATGGAGTGCAAGCAGGAATACAGGTAGATGCCCATGGCACAAATGGAGCATTGAACTAAGTGTCTATGAGCTTGGCGAGGCCCTGCACTGAGGAGGGAGGAAGGCCGTAAGCACCAGGTGCTCACCAGCATCCTGCCTAATTTAGTCAGCAGCTTTTCTGGAGAAAGTCTACAGTCGATCTCTGGAACTCAAAAGCCTTTATGAAATCAGCCCACCACGTGGGCTCCCTGATGCAGGTCAGCCCCAGACACATGTGGAGAGACAGAACACTTTCCTCAGCAAGAACTCATTGGAAAACAAAGCAACCACAGCCCCACAGACAGAATTCTCCCAAAATACAAACCACGCACACTGCCCCAAGGTGCTCTCTGCCCTGAAGAAACAAAGGTCCCACCCCAACCTGTCCTCCCTTTCCAAGTGTGCCTCTTAAAGACTTTTCAGCGCTTCAGTTCCATCAAGACACCATGTTGTGCCAATGAGCATCAGACTGAGACACGCGGTAAGCAGGCAGAGGTTTCCTGCACACTTCAGTCTGTCCCAAATGTTTCTCTCCTGAGTAAACAAATCCCAAAACTCTACAGGTATCTTTAATAAACCTCACACATTAAAACTGAAATATAAGGAATGTGCAACCTGACAGTATTTTGGCAATATAGTTGAACAAGTGGGAAGGAGACAAGGAGAAGAGTCAACCCACAGCATTGGTGCAAAATCCTCAGCTGAAAATACGTTGATCTGATAGTGGGGGTAGGTCATAGTTACATTTATGAATTTGAAGAAAGCACTGTGCCAGGTTCCTGTTCCACACCTATTCTATGTTAAAACATCCTTCAAGTACCAAATAAGAAAGAGAAACAAACAGGAAAAAAACATACCGACAAAGCCCACAATAACCCAGTAGCCAATGAAAACAATTAAAACAGAGAGTATGGAAATGTCCATGGGCACACATGGTTTGGGGGAAAAGCTCAGTACTTTGGATATCAGCATTTCCCTGAAGCTTCTGCACTTGTATGAAAATAGGCTCTAAAAAGGGACCTGTCGTGTTTCACTTGTGGCTCAGTGACAGAAGAAAACAGGTCAGTTTTGTGCTCAATAGGTGAATATTTATGTTTTAGAAGGGTTGAAGCTATTCAGGCATTAGTCTTTGGAGTAGTTTTCTAAAAACCACTGTCAATTACAACACAAATATTTTGTCAATGGCAAAGATCTTGTCTTCAGCAGAGAGAACCCTCAAAAGACACAAAATGTCAAAATGGAGCAGTTTTCCCACGTCAGAGCAGCTTGCTGGCAGGTAAAATACATAATAAGGATGAATGATTAATTCACCTTTGAGCTGGTTCATGCCTTCATCTCATTTGCAAGGCACTGCTGCAATCTGCCTATCACACAAAGCAATCCCACTGCCCAGTCAAGTCACTGGGCAAGTGTTTCACTACCTGTGTTCCACCTTCCCTACCCAAGTGACCACTGGATCTCTGCCTTCCACCCAAGCAGCAGGTCACAAACATCACCAGCATGGTAGCCATATTAGGCTCAGAACATCAGACAAAACCAGACTCTTTCTCTCCTCTCTCTCTAAACTTTGACTCAGAGGTGAAGTCTCATGATACAATTTCTCCACTGCTTCTCAAAATATTGGGAAGAAGTAAAGCCTCACACACATGGCAAGAAGGGAGTCAGAAGCTGCCCAGGGATCTCCACACTTGCCCTCACCTCTGAACTCTGCAAGCAATCATGGGGAAAATAGTCTGGGAGCTGAAAATAAGGCAGTGGCTTCAATTCTTGCTCCCTCTCTAGGCCTTTTATGCAGCATGGGGGACTGGGGCAGAGAAGACACCTTGCAGATACCTTTAGGACTAAAAGCAGTGTCTCCAACCTCAACTGCCAGCAGCAACTGTGCACCTCCAGAGCAGACACCTCAGTCTGGTGGGACACCTCATGGTCTGTTCTGCCCTCAAGCCTCCTCTTACCTGTATGAGACCGCATATGTCGCGTCAGATCTTGCAGAGACCAGAAACGCTTGTTGCACACAGTACAGACTTTCTTTCTTTTGTCTGCTTTTGCAGTACTCTTAGCCCCATCAGTCTTTGGTTTGTCATCACTGCTCTTCTCAGTGGACTTTCTCTCTGTGCCTTCCCCCTCAGAGATGCTTTCGCTCTCTTCATTCTCCTTTCCTGTTGCCTCAAAGTCCACAGGAGACTCCACTACCTTCAAGTCCAACGGAGACTCTTCCTGCTCAAGACCAGAGTCATGCATCGAGGGAGCTCCTGCATCATCCTGAATGCTTTTGCTTTCATCCTCACTGCTCCTTTCATCCTTTCTGTCCTCACGAATGTGGGCCTTTTTGTGACGGCTAAGAGTGCCAGCAAACTTGAAGGTTTTGCCACAAATCTCACAGGCATGTTTCCTTTCAGTCTGAGAACTGCTGCCTGCACTCTGGTCACTCTCTGCCAGCTTGAAGTCCATTAATTTGCTGGCAAAATTGAGGTCAAGACTTTTGTTACTTACAGAATCTTCCTCAGGGCCCTCTTCATATCCATCCACTTTTTCTTCAGCATCCTCTTCTGCCAGAAGGGAATCGGCCTTCTGCTCCTCCTTGGGGCTGCGCTCACTCTCTGGCAGCTCTGTCATTTCCTCTGACTGCTCCTTCTCCCCATAGCTCAGGTTCAAGGCTTTGTTTCCTGTAGCTAGTGCCTCTGCATCCGCCTGGCTCTCTGCAAGGAAACACAGAGAAACTTTCAGTGGGATTCCCAAGTGCCAGCAGTGAGCCTGCACATGGACCCAGGAGCACTGCTTCTGATCAAGCATCCCAATATCTGTTTCTCTTGTCTGTGACCTAGGCCAGCAACTTACAGCTGAAAAGAGATTAAAATACTACAGAACCCAATCAACAAGATGATACAAACTCTTTCACAAAATGCTTTCTTTTCCAAAACAGACTCACAAACTCAGCAGCTTCCTGCAATAGTTTTTAATATAATCACTTTTAACCAGAGAACACATTATGCTGACACACTGAAGAAGGGCTGAAGTCATTATCAGAAACAGACCATTCCAGAGACACATGGATGTATTACTAATAAACTTGTGTATGAAAAACATGAACACAAATTGAAATAATATGCAACTCGCATATTTATCAAACTAATTTTTGTGTAGCAAGAAATGTTTTTCCAAGGAAATGCAAAGGCCTCATGCAACCACCTGGTACAACTAAATGTGAATACTTAGTGCAGACAGTAGCACAAAAGTTAGCTTAAAACATTGAGTATGCAGCATGAAAGTGGAAGATGTGTAAGTTTGTCCACACCTGAGTCTCTGATATGTCACTTGGAATCAAAGCATAAAGCCAAGGGAGAGTAACAGGCTTTGCTGTTTCACAGTTACCTCACAAGAAGACAAAAATTACCTAAGATGTGGTCCTTAATGGTGTCCTCTGTTTATTTACCTGTCTGCAGCATTAATATTGCTGAAGATGTAACATATGTCCAAAAAACTGAAACAGGTAAGGTGCTTAAGGAGAACAGAGGGGTGGAGCTGTACTCCTTCCAAGCTCCACACAAACAGTGCATTAGTAAATAGGAAATAAACTGGTCAGGCTCTGGAGGCCAAAGCTGCAGCTGATGTAACTGCATCCCCAGTGCCACTTCCCAGGAATTGTTCCAGGACACAAAGTTCGCAAAGTGGTGCTCTCTGAAAGCTGAAACTTTCCTTTCAGTCCTGCACCCCGCCTCCTGCTTATTGACAGCAAGCAGCAAAGGGAGCCCACAACCCAGCCGGCATTTCAACATTCATCTGCAAGAACTATAGCTGCTGAGTAACTCCAGAGATTTAGAAACTCTAGGAGAGCAGTGCAAGTTCTCTGTTTGGCACAGCACAACATGTCTCCAAACTGCCCAGATTTTCTATTACAGGCTTTTTCCCTAAGCAAGGAGTAAAAACAGAAGATAAGAAGATGGTTCTCAGGCACTTATTAGTTTGAATGTAGTCTTGAAAGATGATTTGCACTGGGCCCATCTCCTCTCAACAGTAATAACAAATGGCCACTAAACAAATGTCAAAGTGAAGCAGTGTTTCTGGGGATAGCAAATGATCACTTAATAGTGTGCAATTCTTGGTACACTTTTTCTTGGGGGAGTTTAAGGGGGAGAAGTGACCTATCACAAAAAGTAATCTCACCTTTTAATCAGAACAGATCTGTTTACAGAGACAGTGGATTACACAAAGTTCATTGCTCATCTAATTATCTGCCCGTTAGAACACGCAAGCAAGCCCTAATCTGCGTGTGAGGCCACAGAATGTGAGGATGGGGACATCTGAAAGCAGACATGGGCTGCCCTGTCTCATCCCGTGAGGTCAGGAAATGCTCCCCTGATGGGATGGATGTGTGCTGGGCTGAAGAAAGGCTGCCAGCACAGCACAGCACAGAGGGGGTTCGTTAGGGAGAGGGGCAGGAAACCACGTGAGCTCTGTTAGTATGGAGATGAGAGAAGAGCACAAGGAAACCAAGATGGGAAAAAGCTCCTCTTAATCATACCCAGAGAGATGTTCTGTAACTCTTTATCGACCAAACAGAAAACAGTGCATGCAGAGGGAGATTTTCTTCCTGTTTTTCAACATGAAACATAAGAAGCAAGGTGAGTGAGGAGAATATGCATGGGTAGCACTCAAGGTAAGCAAGCCAAAACCATTATGTCTCTCAATACAGAAGTCCCAACTTCAACATTCAATGACATATATCATTCATGATTTTCCAATTTTTCCACAACTTTTTCTTCTTTTGCTTCTAGTATTTGGAAAAATATATTATTTTTCTCAGTCATTCTTCAGTATATTCTCAGTATACTCATTCTTCAGTGAATTGTACTTGAATTCTATCTCCTTCTTTCCTCTCCTCTGTGCCCTGGGCCTCTTCCAAGCTGTTATTCTGTTCTTGCATGTGTGGCCTACAACTACATTTCCTGGTGCACAAGAGAAAAACATTCAAGGGATAGGTGGTCCACAGGTAAGTGATGTACTGGCACAGGCAAACAGATGAGGTCAACATCAAGAAAAACAAACCCCTAAGTTTAAACAATGTGCCTTCACAAAGGGCAAAGCCACTCCAGAACCTAGGAACACAAATGTCCAGAGGCTTTATCTTCTGAAGCTCCTCTAGGCTCGGCAGCCCTGAAGGAACATTCAAAGCTCAGGCAGTGACATAGCCAGGGATATGCTGACACATGTACGTGCTTGGCGGAGCGCTCTTCCTCCTCCCCTGCACAAACCACACCTGCCCTTTTCCTTGTCAAGAAGGAGTTTCACAGGCCCCTTAGGAAACTTCATGCATGGACCTCAGGTAAAGCAGCAGTTCCTGACTAGCTGAGCTGCTCTGTGGTTGTCTCCAACCTGTGCGGTTGGTTCTGCAGCCGGTGAAAAAGTGAGCTGCTTTGCACAAATCCTGGTTATTGGGGATGGGTGAGAATCAGCCCAGTTCTGCTTCCGATGAACTAGAATAGCAGCAGAGAAGCTGTGAAGGTGTGTGGCAAACACAATGGTTGTGAAGACAATTGGCCAGGTCCAGTGTGAGACTTCTCTTGCAGTGCAAGAAATGGCTGCAAGGGTAGTCTTGCACTGGCAGCTGCTTCATCCACTCCAGCAGAGGTTAGGCCTGGTCTGCACTACTGTTTTCTGCCTTCTTACATGCCCACTGTAGCAACAGAAACCCTGCTGGCCACACAGCTCCAGCAGGCTTCTATCTTACACAAGGAGGAGGATTTTGACTGAGCCTTCAAATCCGGACAAACATCCCTCCAACAAGACAGAGCTCCTCTCACATGGATAATTCCCATCTCCAGAATTTGGCTGATTTATGTTGCAGAGCAGTCATTCGATTCCAGGCAGTGAAAGAAACAGGATGCACAGGAAAGACCTGCTGTTTCTTTTGCCCCTTTCCCATTTTTCACTTACTGAGGCTGTAAAATGCTTTCCAGTCCACTTGTTATCCCACAGAATTTACACTTGGTGAATCAAGAGGACAAGAGCAGAGAAATCCACTTCTCAAGGCTCCCACCCACTGCCACTTCTTCAGCAACCATGGGAGCAGCACACATTAACTTGTCGTGCGCAGCCAGTGTGTCACTCCCCCAAAATGAAGAGAAGAAGGTGACACTATCTGAAGATCTCAATTCTGACACCCGAGTCAAAAAAGATGTGCAGGATACGGGAGAAAGAGGAGAAGAGCAGGGAAGTAAGGACATACGGAAGAAGGTGACAAAAAACCACTGGTAACTCAGCTGCTGCCTCATCAGCTCCTGGGAAAAAAAAAAAACTCATGAGATGTATTCATAAGCTAAACCTCAAGGACTCCATCTGAGAATCCAAAAACTTTTCTGCTTGCATGAAAGAAACCACTATATAGATGTAGCCAAAATCATTTTTCCTTCAAACTGTGGAAAGACAAGACTGTTTTGCTGAAGTCTATTTACAAATCAAGTAGCAGTCTTTTGTCGGCCCAGTCAGAAGAATCCACTTCATCTTTTATTGGTGGCAAGAAAGAGGAGGGAATTGCTTCCCTACATATGCAAACCAAATTATGAAGAGGGACGCCAAATGTGAACAATTTCAGATGAAAGAGGAGATACAGATCAAGGTGGGGAGCTTGCTGGCATGATTCTTTTTATACATGGTTTTATTTTTTCCTGGAACTATGGTGGAATAGAGACTAGAGCTTGAGACGCTACAAAGTTAGTAGACAAAACAGGAGGTAATGAAAAACATTTTGGTGCTAAAGCAAGTGTTTATTGACAAATATTCCTAACATCCCAAGAGAAGAGTTAGAAAACCCATCACATAAATAATCCTCAAAATTGGAGCAAACACACCACTGGAAATGGATATGGTACAAGCAGTTGGCATTATCAGTCAGATGAGCTGATGATTTACTATCTTCCCTACATTAACTGAAATAACCCCAGCTTGTTTTGTATTTTACAATAGAGGCAGCCACCACTAGGTGGTAGCAGTTCTAGTAAATTTGGGATTTTTTGGACTCACACACACACAATGCTGCATCCACTTCCACTCATGAACTGGAGAACATCTTTTAAACCCAGAGAATCCACTTGAAAAATTTTGGGTGTTATCTTCATCCATTTTTATTGTAAACATTCTAAATAATAAAATTCAGCCACCTTCATTACATCACCTGCAAACACTCAAGTTAACTATTTAATCATCCCTCACAGGGTTGAGAGAGCTTCAACTGTGTCTTCATGCCTTGTGAAATGAAAATATTCAAGCTAGAAAAGGACTATTTACAGTAAATGGAACTGAATATGTCTGGGGAAAAAGAAAAACAATTCTGGGAAAAAAATCACTTTCTGTCTTTAACACACACTATGATTCCCCAGTATCTTCAACAGAGCAGCTGAAGTCGTGATGAAAAGTTTTCAGGATTAGCTCTGACTGCACCTACCATGGGGAAATCCGCATTTAAGGTAGCAGGGGCAAAGCCCACACTATGAGCTTATGATGGATTGCACCATTCAGCAGAAAGGCAGTCTGATGTAGAGCTGCCAATGCAGCCAGCAGGCTATACACCATCTCCTCAGTACCTTCATGCAACAGCTCTAGCACTCAGGCCAACCCCAGCAGCAAATGACTCCTGCTTTACCCTGAGCTCTGGCTCTAGAGCAGCTGTTAAACTTTGCCTGACACTGAAAACACGATTTCAAGCCCTTTGGCCTCTAAGAAATACCCACAAATGTAGTTCAGAGGTACAGACAGCTAGAACAGTTTGGAAAAAGTCCCCCACTATACCCAGGGCTCAGATGATTTCTGGAGGGATCACAGTGTGCAGATATCTAGAGCAAAGATGAGTTCTGCTAAATGCTAATCAGAAAATTCACTGTTGAGTATACTTTGTAAATATTTGTCTAGCAAACACAGAGCAGTTGTGTTCGACCCTCTCACATTAGGGGCAAGTCTCTTTACGAAAGGGATCTTTCCTTATTAAGTTCTCTTTCTCCATTATGTAAGAGATAATCCCTTACCCCATTCCTAGCCTACATCTCTGTCAACTGTATTTTATTGCAAGAGGGGAGCCTTAAGACAGCCCTAAGGAGACAAAGGCAGGGTTGCTTTAACATGACGAAAGTGGGCAATTAATTAAGCCTTGTATGCCTCTCTGCCGGGACAGCTCTCTGCTGGTCTGACTGCTGTGAGCTGGGGGAAATGCCCTCATTTTGCTTCAGGCACTTCAGACCATTCCCTTCCTCCCCATGTAGCAAAGATATGAGCAAGCCCCATCACTTACACAGTCTCCTCATCTCTGAATCCTGTTCTAAACCACCATCCTGTTTTTGTTTTGGTTTAAAACAAGACCAAAAGAAACCCTCTATAAACTTGTTCCCAGTGACACTCTATTGAATTGCACTTCCTGTCTTACACCTCATCCTAAAGCTTTGCTTCATTTACGGCTGACCAAACACCATCCAAGCATCTCCCCTCATTCCCTTTCCTTTGGGCATACAGTGAAATCCAGATGACCACTCACTTCCAAGGACAGCTCTCACAAGGACTCCGCATGTGAGCCCTGAGCATGCTACTTACCCACCAAAAGAAACCACCTCATTTTAAACTTGACATGGTTTCAAATTCTTACTTTACTTCTACTTCCAAAGGATTTGGAAACTCCTTTTTCTCGGACAATCGAGGGAGACCACAAGTCCAAAGCTGTTGAATGATTCTGAACTGAGATTAACCACCGCTTGGTGAAGCCAGTTACAAACGCTAAGCTGTGCTATAAAGTGCATGTGGTAACTATAACTGTGGGCACTATCGGATCTGGGCTCCCTCCTTGATGCCTAAAGCTGCTATTTCAAGACACAAAGCACTGACAACAAAGCCAATTTCAACAGCATCTATCCCCAGTGCCTCCCAGAAGATGATGCTAGCTCCACACCTCAGCTGCATCCATGTGCTCCTTTAGGGCTGTACTGCCAGCCAGATCCGGGAACTGATCTCATGACTACCAGTCCCTCCCCTTGCCCTTTTCATTTTTTTGGGCAGCTGGGTCAGCCACAGCTGCAGGGATGAACAGTTGGGAACAGGTCGAGCCAGTACTGCCAATAAGAGCTTTGTGTTATCCAACCATGGCCCAGGGCTCTGTCTGCTGGGGGCAGGTCGAACCACTCTGACCAGCCCGGCGCCGGCTGCTCAGAACATCTACCTTGCACCCAAGTCCTACCCACCCTACGTGCTGCAACAGCGCTCGTCCAGCAGCTTTAGAAATGCCTGCCTCCCCACACCACCAAACAGCTGAGCTGCTTTAGGACCCCTCTGACTATAAAGGAAGTCTTCAGGCGACTCAAGTAGGACATTTCAGTTTTATTCTGCCAGGAAAATTGTCAGAGGTGAGCACTTTCAGAGCCCTTCCTGCAGACTTTTGTTCTTGGAGGGGATCATGTCATAACACGAGTCTTCCTCTCTCAGGCTGTAGCCATCTGCTGTCTGCATAGGCAGGATGGGCCCACGTGACACTGCAGACACCATGCTACAGCCCTCTGAAGTTACAGGCTGTTAGCATGGTAACGAGGCAACTTAGTCTCTTCCTGATAGGCAAGATCAAACCATGTCGTAACAGGTCCCCAGCACGGCAGATTGCAAAGCCAGACTAGTACTGAGACCTGTACTACCACATTTGAATCACTGCAAGGCAACCTGCTGTATTAAAAGAAGCAGAAAGGATGAGAGAGGCTGGCAAGACAGCAGACTTTCCCAAACAAACTGGTGCATGGGGATGTAAGAGAAAAATCCTGTGCACACTCTGTGCAATCTGATCAGCAGCTACACTGAGATTGAGAGTAATAACTCATTTGTAATTTTAACTACCCTGACATGGAGAGCCAACTTCTTGCTGCTTTCAAGTTTGTTACTTCCAACAATTTTCCCATGAAACCAACTCAAAGTGACACAAAGTGACGCTGTCTGTACTGGAGGTGTGAATAACTTAGAGCAACAGCTCCCTTGTGCAAGCAGTTTTCAGGCAAGGGGCATGTACCACCATCTGCTGAGCTTCCTTCTTGCACCCATCCCATTTGGTCAGCACAGAATGACTGTGCTCACCCTTGGTTTTGTGTCAGCTCCTCCTCTCTGGCTGAATGCCACTCACCAGCCTACAATAAAGCCCAGCATGATCTGACAGCCAACCTCTTTCACTACTGACAAGACAGAGGGAGGTATGATGGCAGGTGAGCTTCAGAGCAGATGAACACAAGGTAAAACAATCTAAAGTGTACCTTTGTGATGCTGAGCACAGTACCGGCAGGTACATCCAGGCAGGAGGACTCAAAGCCATCGCTGATGTCTCTCCAGATCACTGACATGGCCTGCAGCAGCAGCCAAATTAAAACCAGGCTTCATCAGCAGGTTCAGAAAACAACTGGAAGTACCTGCAGACAGCAGCTCCACAGACAGGTTGCAAAGGGAGAGGGCAGTGATGCATCTTCAAACACGCAACCCTAAGGAAGCAGTTGTGGATGCTGATAGAGCTTTAAGAGCAACAGGCCAGAGGAAGTGGCTGTGTCCACATGCTCACACTAAAGAGCACATCCCCCTGCTACCAGTGGAGACCAGAGTACCACTGCTCCAATGTGGAAGGGCACTTCTCACATTCTTATGCTTTGCTTGTCTGCACCGTTCAGCCCAACTAAGTACAACTTTGCCTTGGTGTTCTGAGCAGCTGGGAAAAAGTGTGTGTACCACTGTAAGATCCAACATCCTCTTCCTTAGGCTGGGGGATAAGCACGTTTCTCCACAGGCAGCAGCTGGCAACTCCAGGTTTGTGGAAATTCTGCTAGATTTGGTAGAAATGACACCACCTTTCTGACAGAGGAAGGGCTTCTGGCCTGACGCAAGATAAAATGTATGAATTTATCCTGCTCTGTAATAAGAAACTTCCTTGGTTTTCTTCCTTTGCCTCTGTTATTGCTTGGTGACCAATCACAATATCCTGACTGCAAGCTCCTCAACAGCAGGCTCTCTCTGGAAATGCCTGTCACCTATGTGAATTGGACACAATTTCCATCAAAGCCACAGGGCATCTCTCCACTGACTTCAGTGGAATCAAGGCCCATATGCTGAATAAGCAATAAATTATTTTCTCTTAGACGAAAGTTTTTCATGTCTATAATTCATTTAAATGACTAGAACAGGGGAGGGACTAAGCAGAGGTAAAGTTGAAAGAAAAGCCAGGATCATGCAGTGCAATGAGGACAGCAATCCTGCAAGGCATCTTTGTGATGAAGAAAGAGATTGAGAGGATAGTTACTTGTAAAAGGAGATCAGCTCCTGTCACACCTTCCACCTCACATCCAAAACCCCTGAAAACACAGGCACACCACCCACCCCCTGCCACAGCCGGCAGCCTCTTTGATACAACACTGCAGGTATCTCTCTCACTTTCATCTTCTGAAAGTTGGCTCTGTTCTAGTTAACATCTCAACCCATACCAGGGATTCCCTGCATCTCACAGACATCTCAGAAGCTGTTTCTTTCTCTTCATTTTCTTCCAGTGTCAACACAACTTTTTAGATGCATCATAGTACTGCATTTTTGTAGGCTTTCAAGTCACTCTTTCCTTTTAGATGCCTGCTAATTCACCCATAAATTTACGGCTACAAATATCACTATTTTTTGCACTTCTATCTGGCTTCATTCACAATGCAAATACAAAACTCCAAAGTTGAGGAGAAATCCTTTTGCTTCAAGGTAGCCCAATTCCTTTCCACATTTCTTTTCAAGCATGCAATGACAGGATTAGCTAAGGATTAATTACTTGAAACTCAACCTGCATCTCACGTCACAATTTTCTCATATTTTCAACATTTAAAATCTTTGTATCAAGCAAATATTTGTCATACAAACCAATATTTGCAACAGATAAAATATACTTCTTTCCACATAGATGTCCTAGCTGGTGGTCTCAAAACCCAAACAAAAATTCCACTTACTCTGCAAACTCCAATCCTCCCACCTGAAGTTGCAGTGCTTTCCAAAAATGTCACCTTTAAAGGCACAAAACCAGAATTTTCCAAAAAAGCAGTTTTCTCTGCCTTCTTTCTTCATTTGTCCCTTAAAGGCAACAGCCCTTCTGATAAAATACATTTACTCACTGGAAGGTAACCTAACAAGTCAATGTGATTTGATTTTTTTATTAAATTTTTCCATATGAATAGTCATGGGTTGTATTAAAATACATCTGTGCCTAAATATTGACTTGGGACTGACTGTAAACTTTGTTTAGCAGCACGGCAGGACTAGCCTAGTCTGGCTACATTTCATAGTAGCCAACTGTTGGAAGAATGTCTTTTTCAGTATTAAGGGTCACCGGAATAATCAAAGCATGTAAGATCAGTCCTCAAGGTATCTCCTGCCACTGCTAGCAGAAACATGTTATTCACCATGGTAATTACAAATGTTGCAAAATAAAGATGTTTACAATTTTACTGTGATTTAAATCATAAAAGCAAAGAATAAAACTGCCTCAAAGTCCTTTTTTTTGGTGACTTGAGACCTCCAATCAATAGGAAACATTCAAATTCATGGGCTAGATGTAAGAATTTTCTATTTATTTATTCCTTTATTTTCTTTAGAGATATTTCCTTGGATGGTTTGCTCCTGTTGTAGCAGCAAAACAAAACAAAATCAAAAAACCTCCTCTGCCATTAAATTTTGCTTTTTCCAAAATTTAATCTCGGGCCAAGTATGATCTGCCAGTAACCCTCTGAAAATATTCTCAAGTAATTCTCTGCAAACAGATTAGGTTATCTATAACAAACTGGTGGTTAAAAACAACCATTACTGTAATTTTATACTGTACCTAGTCTGATCTGCATCCTATAAAAAGGAGCAAAACCAACTGCATCACCTGCAGGGCACATCTTAGTCACAATTCTGAGAATTTAAAAAAAAAAAAAAGGCAGCAAACCATGTTGAACACAGGAAAGTAAATTATACATTAAAGACATCAAAAGAAAGAAAGTATTAAAAGCAAGTGTTCAAGCATGTTCAAACAAAACACAGTTACTGCATTAGGCACTGTATAAAACCAAGCTATGCCAAATTCCCAGTGTTCCACTTCTGAGCTCACTATTAAAATAAAAAACCACTGAGGAAGGTGTATGCTTCTTCATGGAAATGTTTATGAATTTAAAAAAACCAAACACACAGTGGTATTGAAGCAAGGTTCAGCAGGGCAAAAACTTCCCTGAGAGACACTTCTGGTTGCATGAGGGATGTGGGTCACTGGTAGCATGTGCATTTTTGCACTTTCACAAAAGAGAAATAGGATCTTGACACCACATGGAAGGTGGCCTCTGTGTTGAAATTTTATTGAACATGAATGACAGACTTGCAAAAACCTTCTTACATCTGTATGGATACAGCAGTTCAAAACTCATAATATACAGACAGCACTTATATGCTCAGAATTATGTACCTTTTCCTCATCTTAACTTAGACCACTTACATGAATTACCTCAATAACAACTTTCCTATAAACAGATACAGAAGAGCTAGGTGCTGCTTTTTAGCTCAAACAACTGCTTTGAGTTTTTTGGGGTTTTTTTGTAGCAGTGTTAAACAATCAGCTTGCCTGCTGTGATTGCCTATGGATCACATATCCAACATATGCAGTTTGGAAGCAGATCACCAGGAATCTCATCTATCCCATCCACGTTAGCTTGTTCATCCTTTCTCTGCCCAGGTCAGGGAGCAGCCATCAAACACAGACAATAATAAAGTTCTCTTTTTCTCTTTACAAAGATTAGCAAATAGATTTGTTTCTTAACTAATTTTAAAAAACAGAACTATCTGACAAGTCACAAGTCATCTACCTGTGCAATAGGTGGGGACAGGGACACTGTGCTGTACTACAACACTGTTGATTTCTCCTCAAGAAAACCAGTTTGTCCATCCAGAAGACAAAGCCAACAAACTGCTGCATCTACCACAGAGCTGCCAAACTCCCTGCATGCCACCAGCACCTGACACCTACCACAAAAACACAGGGCTTGCTCCACCTGAATGCAATCCTCAGGCTTGCTTTGGCACCACCTCCCTGGATAAAATTTCCTCCACCTTCCTAGCTTAGCTTTCCCCCTCCCCTCCAGCAGGCCCCATGGACACTGCTGCCACAGGGGAGCTGCTGGAAACTACCAGTTTAGAAAGAAAACACTCATGCCATCTGAAGGCAGATGCCCCAAGGCTAGACCAAACTTGGTATGGGGTGGTTCTCCAGCAAGAAGTCTCTCTCAACATTGAGATGATGATTACAAAAGAGCTCAGTTTGATCAGTGCCAGAGCACACCAACTGGAATGTGATTACTGCCACTGCTCTAGTATCACCAAAAATCCTGTATCTGTGGTGAGGATTTAGTCCTGTTATGGCCACAGTTGCTGGCTCTCCTCATGGGGATTCCAGCACAGTCTTTCTAAAAGGACAGTGCCTCCTTACAAGCCTGGTGGTCGTCAGTTTTACCAGTATAATTCATGGCTGAGTGAATTTTCCTGTCTTCATAAAGGGTTTACACCAGTGCTGCTACCTTGGAAGTCTGCCACCAATAAGCAGGTCAAACCTCTTAGTCTGGGAAAAGCCTCTCCATTGT
This sequence comes from Zonotrichia leucophrys gambelii, assembly GCF_028769735.1. Classification (NCBI taxonomy): domain Eukaryota; kingdom Metazoa; phylum Chordata; class Aves; order Passeriformes; family Passerellidae; genus Zonotrichia; species Zonotrichia leucophrys. The sequence continues at coordinate 67,548,158 of NC_088171.1, forward strand.
CTTCTGTCTCATGAACAGTTCTTCAGTAACTATGTATTTTTTTGGAGACCAGGGTGTTGGAAAACAATTGAGATACGAGTAAAGCGCTCTCCTTCACCACAAAGTAAACTGTATGCTTAATAAGATGAAATAATTTGGTCTCTGAGGACCAGAAAACAATAGCCTCACTGTTGCACTGATACCTTTCAAGTTATGTCCTCGTGTCACCCAAAGCAAACTGTAATAGGGACTGCTCCACAGCTCAGATTCCCTTTAAACCCCTTAGCTAACCTCTTTTACCTCTTCAGGTTTCCCTCTTTAGCACAGTCATTTCAGGAAACCTCATTTTCTTAAAAAAAAAAAAAAAAGGCAGCAAAAAAAGTGCTAACTTTTCCAAGGCCATACTCAAATCCCCTATGTTTCTTATAAACATCCCTAATTTTTATTCTTTATGCCAGGAGCTGAGATGCATAATGAAGTAAATAATATCAACAACTGTGACTGACTTTGAAGGGCACAACAGCAAGTAGAGCTTTGCCCTCTCCCCCCAGAGAAGGATGAGAATCTACTAATTACTTTACTACAGTGTGGGTGGAAGAATGAGGGAACTTCAAATCAGCACAGCATTCAATGCAGTATTTCCTTTATAGTGAAGAACAAAAAATAACCCCAGACCTAGAATAAATCTCCCTACCCAATTCCTCCTTTTGTTTACACCAGGTCTGAGGTTACTTACACAGCAGCACAATGCTAGAGATTCCACACACATCTCTACACCTTAGGGCATGTGTCCACCTTTAGTTGTCTAGCTCTGGGGAGAAACTTTTCCTAGAGGCAAGCTATTATGTAATGCTCAGGATGAGCAGTTTCTCACATCCTCCTTTGATCTGTTAAATAAAAGCCACCACAAGAAAAAAAAATGCTAAGCACTATATTATTTTATTTTCCTGCCACAGTTCTACACTTATTGTCTCTCATTTTTAGAGATCTTTTTATCATTACTCAAGCCAACAAACAGCCATCAGAAGCAGACAAATAAACCATGTAAGGCACAATTAAATATTCAAAATGTTCTCCTTCAAGACATGGAAATAATAACAAAACAACTGAAATCTGAGCCTCTTTCCAGCTACACTAAATTATGCCACTGAAATCAAATGCTTATTAACGGTTTTATTTACCCTCTGATACTCAAAGACACAGATTATTCCATTTCTGAAAAATCTACCACCATCACTGTGCTGCCGCAACAGCTAGCGATCAGCAAAATAATAAAGGAAAATACAATTCAGACATCAGAGAAAGGAAGATTCCTCCGTGGAGAGGCCCTTCCATGGGGAACAACCTCAGGGGCTACAATCTACTGTGAGCCCAGATCACTCTTACCTGTGTGACTGAGCATGTGCCGCTGCAAGGCACTCGCCCATGGAAAGACTTGAGGACAGTAAGGACAGGGAATATTTTGCAGGCAGTCTGAGTAAGCGTTCCTCTTCCCTCTCAGCAGCTTATCCTTGGCAGTTTCCTTCTCATCTTCACTTGTTCCATTTCTGCCACCTTCTTCCTTGAAATTGTCAGTGGACTGCAGAAATGGGCTAAATTTGTTAGTGTCTGTGGTAGCCAGCATCTTCTCTATGCTAGCAAATTCCCCACTTGACTCCAGATCCACACTACTGATAAGTTTGGGCTTATTTTTCGTTCCTTTCTTTCTACCTCTTTTCTTAGTCAACCCAGCATCAGCAACAGGAGACTGCTCTAGATCACAAGCCTGAGACAGGTCACTGGGCAGGCTGGAGTCTCTCTGAATGGTGCTCACGATTGTCACTTTAGCTTTGGCATTCCCTGATTTGTCACACCCAGCGGAGCTGCTCACTGCCTTGGGACTGGCATCTGCAGCCTCTGTTTTCAGCAAAGTGGGAGCAGAAGATACAGATGAAATGATCTGTGCAATGGAAGCCAATGGTGGCAGCTCTTTAGTTACCGAAGGCTTTGGCAAGAGAGGTGGTGGTGGTGGCTTAGGCCTCAGGGGTCTCAGCAAGGCAGCATTGCCAGGGAGAGCCGGGGAAATGATCGGGACAGTCAAATGCAACGAACCTTTTAGTGGCTGGGGATGTCTGACACCCCGGTTTGTTTCTGAGTTCCCACTGGCACCAAAAACCAAAGGACACTGCAGACAGTTATAGGCCATATCACTGTTCCCAGACGCAGCCAGCTCTTGATTCCTGGCTTCACAGGGGACATCATCTTTATCCTTCTTCAGGATTTTGGGGATGGACAGGTCAATAGGCTCCATGGAACAGTCATAAAGGGACAGAGATGAACCGAACAGGTTCTCCTGCTTCACCTGCACAGCACTCAGGCTTTTGCTTTTCTGAGAGAAATCCAATGGCTCATCAAAATCCATGGGGTAGTTGCCCACAGGTTCACGTTTGATGGAAACGTGAGATGATGTTCCCAGCAAGAAGCCGTTCTGTGGCTCCAGGAAAGGCGTCATGGGCTTGTGGTCCATATAAGTGCTGTCATCCAATAGAGAAGGGTCTGTCTGGCTTTCCTGGGCACTGCAGTCCACCATTAAGATGTAATTCTCAATCTCCTTTTCCTGCACATGCAAGTGCTGCTTGAGGATGTGGTGAATGCAATTCCTCTTGGCTGTAAACGCCGTGCCACACTCCTTGCACTCAAACGGCTTCTTCTTCTGGCAGCCGCTGTGCGTCCTCATGTGAATGCGGAGCGCCCGGTAGTGCTTCAGGTCCTCTCCACAGAGCTTGCACACCGTGTCTGGCGAGCAGAAGGCATCCACCATCTCTGCAGCATTGCTGGTGACATATTCAATGTTCTTCTCGATATCCTTCCTGGTGGTTTTGAGGTGCTTCTTTCGCAGGTGCCTCTCACAATTGGCTTTCACCGTGAAGGGGTAGTGGCAGATTTTACAGATGTAAGGTCGCTCCCCGCTGTGCGTCCGCAGGTGCCGGATCAGCGCCGCCTTGTCAGCCGCAATGTAGTCACAGATGTTGCACTGATACGGGGAAATACCTAAGTGAGAACGGATGTGAGCTCTCAGGACACCAGAGAAGGCAAACACCTGGTCACAGAAACGGCAGGGGTACAAAACTTTCCTCATAGTTGGGGTCTTCTTGTTCGCTGCCCCTGCGATGATGGCTTTGAGTTCTCCTTCTGTGACTTCTTGCTTGATCTTGGCTTCCATACTTAGAGGCAGGAGAGCTTCAATGATGCTGTCCTGCTCCAGCTGTGTCTTCATCTCGTGCTGAGTTAATGGCTCTACTTTGGGTTGGAGGAGCAGCTGTGAGGAAGGACTTGATTTGGCTCCTGGCTGGGGGAGATGAGAATTGGAGGCAGATTCCACTGAGTTCTTGATCAGCCTCAGAGGGGGAGGTGGGAGGCTTGGGCTGATGCAGCCAGGGGAGGCTTGCTGGGCACTGATAAGAGGAGGAGGTGTAGAGGTTGCGACAACTGTTCGGGGCGTTACCAAAGGCTTTGGCTTCAGTGGTGGCATATGCTTGAAAATAGACTGCACGGGGACAGAAGGTGCCTTAGAAAGTGGAGGAAGACTGATTTGAGGAGGAGCAGAAGAAGCCATCTTCAAGATCTGCTGAATGTCTGCCAGCTCAATGGCAGACTCATTGGAGATGGGTTTCACCACAATACTGCTGTCAGGCTGGATAATAAAACCCTTCTGGAAAGGCTGCAGCGAGAGAAGCTTTATGTTTTCTTTTGTAGGGGGAAGGACTGAAAATGACCCTCCCATGGAGGCAGCTTCCAGAGGAGAGAGGCTGAGCAGACTGGTGCTGCCAGGTTCCTGAGGTAGGTTACTCTTCAGAGCTCTGAGCCGCATTTCTTGGACCTCGTCTTGTGTATTGTCCTCCTGCTTGACAGGCTTGATGTCTTTGGTGTACTGTAGGCCCAAGGATGCCATGAAGACTTTCTGGTCTGGGCTCTCACTGGGTGGGGTTGTGGACTGTGGCTTGTGCTTGTCTTTTCCCTGATCCACCACGTGAGTTTCTGTGTGCAGTTTGAGTGCCGAAAGCATGGGGAATGCCTTGTTACACATCTCGCAAATAAATCGATGGAAGTCACTGATGCACCTTCGCAAATTTGTTTCACACCAGACCTGCAAGACATGCAAAAATATTTAGAGTAGGAATCTCAACCTGGGAAGGCATCACAAACTGCTGCAAAACACAAACAGTTCACTCTCTCTTCATAACTGATTAAGTTATGAGGTCTAGAGCAGCCCTCCCCTACCTGGCATGAAGATATTCCACTTCACAGCCTTTAGTCTCCTAAGGGGTGTAACTGAATTAGGAGCTGATTCTCCACAAGTTCCCTTCTACAAAAGTAAACTCCTTCAAAAGGCTATTCAGGCTCTCAAATTCTTTTCCATCCTAAATTTCCCTATTAGAAACTTCTCTTGTGTCATTGACAGGACAGGAGCCTCAGCGTACTACACAGCAAGGAAGCCAGGCAGTAGACTATCTCATTTAGCTCTACTACAAAGAAACCAGGAGCAAAGAAAAGAAAAAAAAAAAAAGAAAAATAAAAAAAAGGCATCCAAGAAGCTAAACCAATGTAAACCAACCAAAATAAAATCCCCCAAAAGCAAATCAATGAAACTCAGCGCTTAAAGCAGAGTGGTTTTTGGTTAGGGAAGTCTGATTACATTTATTCTCCCAAGAAAAATACTAGTAGAGGGCTGGCAAGATCTTTACAGACTTTAAATACTTTATAAATCTTCTCTCACAGTGCAAGCAAAATTATTACAAAAGGAAAATACCAACATTCAAATCCCTTAATAACTTTACATGTCTGTCATTAATTACAAAAGAAATAAACTTTGTTTAAAAGTTCTTTCTTTTGATATTGTAAGTTTTATACAAAAACTGTAACAGACTGACAGAAAGACTGACATGCTCCCCTAGCCCAGCAGCAAATTTCAAGTCTACCACTTTGCAGTCAGAAGAGTTGGAAATCAATGTTTTAACCCCAGAAGAGTACGAAAAGTGCAGAAACTAAGCATGGTCCAGGTGGATTTGCTGTTGATTTTCTAATAGATAATGCAGCTTCATCCAGACCCAAACTAGGATAGGCAAGATTTGACAGCGGGAGGAATCACATCACCCAACAGAAATGTTTATGGCTCTCAGAAAAATATTTACAGACTACCTCCCTGACTTTCCCCATCCACTGTCCCTCAAACCTTACATGAGGAACATTGTGGAGTGTTTTGTCAGGAAATCACTGAAGATGTCACTGTTTAGTTAGTAAGGTGACTGCTCAAGGTTTTTTGTGTTAAAATCTTTCATACCCCAACTACATCCTTGTTAGAGTAAACTAAAATAAATAATGTCTTCCTTACCATGTGTACTCTCTGTTGATTTCAGATGTAGGATTTTTTGGTGTGCTCAAAGGGGCAAGCAACTAATATGATCAAAGTTTTTCTTGAAAATTTTTTATACATCTTTACATTGGTAGCTATCCGCTGTAATGGTGAAAAAGCCATTACAGTGGATAACTGTAATGTTATTGGCACATTACCCAGTGCCAATATTCTTTAGATGAAAAAAGAAAAGGGAGAGGCATAAAGTGTTTAAAGCCTACATGAACAGTGGTGAAGTACCTTCCACAAAATATTCTATGTACAGGATGAGTCTTTCAACGACCTCATCAGATAAGCACTGTAGCAGCTGGCACCTAAAGCTACCAAGAACAGAGAGTACCTGAGAAATGCGGGGGAACTTCCTACAGGAGAAGTCCGTGAATCCCAAGTCGTGGAAGCCTGCTGGAATTGAAGGGTTGTTCTGAATGAAGGGCTTTCCCATGGGATCTCTGGGAAGCTGCTTGTGGATAACTGCATTGTGGCGCAGTAGGCCCCGATGAGTACGAAAGGTGATACAACAGATGTCACACCTGGAAAGGAGAGGAATGAAACAGAAATTTCTTACTGACTGCTGCAAGCTCAAGAACTAGCATTCTTCTTGCACCGTGACATCCTCTTTCCTCTCACCCCATGATACCAAGAACTTGTTAAAGGCAAAATAAAGCCACAGTGTATCACCACAAAAGGCCATTTTGGTCACAGTCACTTTCTACCAGTTTCTGGCTAGTGAGTCCACTGGAAGTTTAAAGAATGTGAGAACTGACAATCTCACATGGGCAGACAGGAGAATGGCGGCTGAGATAACAGCATTCTGAAAACCTTTTCATTGTCCAATGAAAAATATTTCAGTGGCCTTACACCATTTTATTTTTACCGAAAAGTCCTGTTAAAATAAACAACATTTAAAAAAAATCAGTGACAAGGAGAGGCTAAATCTGACCTAAATAGAAAGCAAATGTAAAAGCAGCACCTTTCATATCCACTACTTAAAACTTACTGCTGCATCCACTCTAATATCTGTGTGTCAATCTTCATCACATTGCTTTTCCATAACCTTTCACTGGTATTTTTTAAAGCTGTTATGAGAAATAGACTGTTTGAAAAGGAAAACTAGTGCTCCTTAAATGGGAGAAAGGTTCAGAGAAGGAAGACCTGAAACAAGTTCAACACTTCTGACACTTTTAGACCCCCTTCACAGCCAGTTTGCCCTGAAGAAAAATGCAGAAGCACTGTTTTTTCCTACCCACATTATTGCTGCGATTTCTTGTTTTTCTTAAGTTCTCAAATCCCAAATTCAGCTAAACAAGGGCTTCTCACATAAAACACTGCATTAAACAATCAAAGCTATGCTGCAGGCAGGAAGGGCTATGCAGCAACATTTGGTCAACACGTCAACAAGGCCTATTGCCTTTAAAATATTTGGTATGTGAGCTCTGCAGCATGACAGGTCATGTCCAGTCTGCATTCAATAAGTGACACACAGTTTCACTCAACCTCAAGTTCCTTGTGGTTATAGGTCCAGCTCCCAGCCAAAACGTGGGTTTCCCAGAAGCAAAACACCAGTGGGTATGAGGCAGTCAGATTTTGTCACTGAGAATGTTATATGCACTAGGAGTTTTTCACATCTGCCTGTGGCCTTGGTTTTCCCCATACCGCCTTTGCTCTCTACATCAAGGAAAAGGACATGTGTCTAGTCATTAAAAAAACATCCTGCAATTAGAAATGACTTCTGACAAAATCTTGAAACCACCCCCTCCCTGCTCTATCCCTAACAAACTCCCATTGTTGTGCATTTTATCACTACATAAACTCCCACAGCCATTTTTTTATTCTCTGAAAACGAAAAGATAACCAAGTCACCCACAAAGCAACTGGCCTCATAGTCCCTGAGTGGTGAAAGAAGCAAGTGTGAAGTGTATATAACACGGCCATTGTTATCACAGTACCCAGAAAGCTTAGACATAAATATGCACTGAAGGTTTAATCTGTTTTAACTCTCCTGTCAATTCACTTGCATCCTACCTGTATAATTACTGCTGACATAGTTCCTGCATTCCATTAAATACCAAACCAATGCCATTTACAAAGCTAATGTTTACTTAAAGAGGTATGCCAAGTGTGACAACAATCTCAGGGGGGCGGGGTGGGATGGCCAACACATAGTGCTTCTTCAGCATCAGGATCTACGGCTCTCCTCCAGCTCACTTGGCAGCACCTATTCTGTGATGCAAAGCTTTCATCTTCAGTGAAGGCAAAAACACAATCACCAAAACCACTGGGGGCCAAAGAGCATTAAAAAATTATGAGTAGTCACCTAAAGAACTTGCAGGCTACTGAAATTAATTGCTTTTAGAGGTGATGAAAATACCTTGCATGAAAACAAGCAGTGCTTCTGACATGTTCCTCCTGGTATGTCAATATACAAACAAGGAGGGTTTGGAAACAATTCTCCTGCACCGCTGGCAGCATTGCAGGGACACAGACCCTGACCTCAGGGCATCCTGAAGCATCTCTGGGGTCCCAATGTGCCTGGCCTGTCCTGGGCACAGGGAGCCAGTGCAGCAGCTGTATCCCCTTGCGTGTGACAGGGCAGGCACAGCCACCAGTGATGGCTCCACAGAGCTACTGGGAGCACTGACACCTGCCACTGCACCCCAGGATCTGGGCTGAGCAGGAGCCAGTGCTCCTTGCCAAGCAGCCACACATCCCACTCAGCAGGGAGGTGTGCCTTGTTCATCCTGCACTCCTCCTCGCCTCCCTCTTGCAACACGCTGATTTTCAGCGCTACTTTATTTGGGTCTCCCATCAAAAGCTGTACTTGAGAGTTAATCTTTCAGAGCAAATACCCATGTGAAAGTCCTTCACAGTACACCTGTATCAACTGCCAGCCTCAAGACAGTAAAAATTTGCAAGTTAAAAATGGTGTTTTCCATGCAAAGGGCACCACCTTTTGTCCCCTGAACAAAAGTAATGTATCTTATAAAAGGAATATAAGCTTTCTCTTTTATTAAGCATATTTATTTTTCTTTTTCTTCCCTTTTATTTTCCCTGCTGTGAGTGAAGAAGCAGCAAACAAAAAGGAGAATGTCGGACGAAGACTAAGCTCTTTTTTCATTAGGTCAGAAAGAAGCACCTGGCTGAAAAAAAGAAACATCCTGATAAATCCTGCCTGTCACCTCAAGCTGCAGGCTCTTCAGGGCATAAAAATGCACTGCACCTTGCCCTGGTGGCACAGCTTACAGAACAACATGGGAAGGAGCTGTGGATGCCCTGCCTTCCCCTGTGGTCCAGGTATGGACTCCTAGCACCTCTAAGAAAAACTTATAGCTACTAAGTGTCAAAACCTAACAAAGGCAAGCATCACTGCACTGACTAAGTCTTGTGTTAATTTAAAATTGAGTAAGCTGCCATGCCTAACAGTGCATTAACTGGAAGTATTAGTTTTTTTTAAGGGAGTCTAACTATTAATTTCTCTGTTTTGTCATCAGTACTATTTTCTATTTTTCAGTAGTGTCACTGCCTATAGTACTTTTAAACCTAGACCCACAGTTTAAGAAGGAAAAGAGTAAGGAATCCTAGGTGATATGAACATTTCTTCATCTTGTTTAAACTGCTTTAAAAAAAAAAAAAAAAAGTAATTGTGGAAAGTCTGAAAAGTCCAGCATATCAAATAAAGCATCTGAAACATATGGTAATAGTTTGCTCAAGATGAATGTTCAAAAAAACCCAACAAAACAAACAAACCCAACAAAAAAAAAAAAAAAAAAAAAAAAAAAAAACCCAAACATACAAAAACCCCAAAAAACCAAAAAAAAAACCCAACAGAGAGGCCTCCCTCTCCTTAACACTTCTCAAGTCTGCTCATGTGCAGTTAGTTCCAAGTCAAACATGGATGACATGGCTGCAGAGAACAGTGATGGGAACAGGTTCTGAGGTTGTCAGCACCACAGGCCAAGCAGTGGCTCAACACCTGTGCAGAAATAAAAGCACTCTATCTGCAAGGTAAGTTTCCAGATGTATCTAATAAAAGCTGCTGTGTTATCATGTGATTGCTAGTCCTGGCCCCAGTCTTCAATTTTTCTATAAATATGATTACAGAGTAAGGAGAAAAAAGCTGTTCAGTTCCAAGTATAGAGATTAAATTTTAAGCAGAAAGGAAAAAACTGTTTTTAGCAGCTAAGGCCCCTTTAAAATTACTTTAATTCTCAATTGCCTTTATGTTTTGGACTTGCTCATATCTGTAACAATACAAATATAATACTAAGGCTCTGGCTTACTGGCAGAGGTATAAAAAACGAGCAGGTAAGGAAACAGACCTCCTAAAACACAAAAGCAGAACCAAAATGTAACAATGCAACAACCAGGCTGTCCTTGGTGTTTGGGTCATGTATCACACCAGGCAGGTCTGATTAATTATTACTACACCAGTGCACCTTTTCTTTCTTTTTAAAATTTTCTTAATGCAGACAAGTGTATGCATCTTTGTGTAAAAACACACCATTAAAAAGCTTTCTTCTAAAATAAGTTAGTATTCTTGAAATGTGTAATGCTAATTAGGATATAAAATAATTTTCACAGGCTTTAAGAAATAGTCGGTGCTTTGCAAAACTTGTTTGTTCAAGGAGGCAAGGCAGGATTTGCTGCTCTTCATAAGTGGCACCTCTGCAAGGAAAGTTTACATAAGCAGTGCCTGTTACCTTGCATTACACTCTCCTCTGAGACAACTCCAATTTGTCTGCAGAGGAAATAGCTGTCCTTCTTTAAGAAATGGAAAGACATTTTAGAAAGGAAATGCAGAGCCAAATTTTTAGCAAAATTAATCAGTCTTGATTTTGATTAAGAGTAAGGCAGACAACCACTAAATCCTTCTAGATTTTATATTTCAGTAGTCAAGACGAAAATGCCAAATATTTGTATTTACCGTTGTGTTACCAAGAAATTAAACAAAACACTATGCTCTGCATTACCCGAGACTGCTGGTAAGCAAGTGACATTTACCATTGTTCTGCTTGTACTTCTGAAACCACACAGACTAAAACCTGAAGTTTTCACCCATGCAACTCACTAATACAAAGTTGCCCATATTGTGTATGTTAACAAATAAAAACAGTCTTAAATTCCTAGGCCTTATCAAAAATAAAAAAGCTTGGTACCATTTTGTTCCTTTCCTGTCCGTGCTCTTTAGCAACTTCCACAAACAGAAGCAAGGAAAACAAACAAAAAGAATTAAACATATCCTGAGACAGAAGTCATTAATACACAATTAAGTTACGAAGTTGTCTAACTCCTCCCACTGAAATTCCCAGTCAGTACCGTGTATTTTTCTATCTCTGTTGTTATTATTCTCCTTTCTCTCTTGAAGTTATTTGCAGAATTAATGTGGCTCTCATGAGCAAAGAAATTCCTATGCTGACCTAAAAATAACACAACTGGGTAGCAGAGAAAGATGGGTGATTCCCTGCTGATGACTCATGTGCACACCGGCGGTGGGAGCAGGCTCCCAGCCTCCACACTGGCAATGTCCCGCTGCAGGGGAGCCTGGCAAGGAGGGGGACATGGAGAAAGGATGGTTTTGAACACAAGGGCTTTCACCATCTGAGAAAGAAAAGCTAGCAGGTTACAGACATATGCCCCTTCAGGAAATGATTCCTCTGCTTCTCTTTCACTTCTTCAGGGACAAGGCAAAGTGAGAGAGATGAGAAAGAGCCAACTGGTTTCTGCTCCTGTGCAACCCCACCCAGGTCCAGATACTCATCTCCTTTTGGATAAAAAAACCAAAAAACAACCTTTCCTGGCCTCCACACCCAGGGCCTTGGGAAATAACATCCAATAGCCGCACTAATCTCTCCCATTTGCTGCAGATGAGTGATGGAAAAGCAGCAGTGCTGCGAGCCCCGTTCCTGCCCCCCTCCGGCTCCTCCTGCTATCCTGCAATGCCCATTCCTGCCCCTCTCCAGGTCTCCTGCTGCTCTGCAATGCCCGCTCCTGCCTCCCTCCGGCTCCTCCTGCTGTCCTGCCTCCCTCCAGGTCTCCTGCTATCCTGCAATGCCCGCTCCTGCCTCCTCCCCCGCAGCTCCCCAGCGTGTCTGACCCCGGAGGACCGGCTGCTCTGCCATCTCGACCTCGCCCACCGCTGTGGGGCTGTGCTGGAACCGCAGGCAGCACCAGGAGCCAACTCCCTGCCAGCTGCAGAGGCTACCCTCCCCTTCCCTCTGTGCCTAAGGGGACGGACACAGCCCGCTAGATGTTCAGTGCATGCTGCTTCACAGCCTCGACAAAAGAGGCACTTTTCCCCCCTTCCACCGCCCCCGTGGCCGTCTGATTTTGTTACCGATGTTCTGTCGCTCTCTTTAATCTTCTCCCTCAAAGAAGCCAAGCCACCCTTGGGTGCAGCCAAGGCTGAACCCCCTGTACCAACCCTTCTATTAATAGAGGGATGCACAGCATTATGTACATTCCTACAGCTGCCCTGTGGTCCAGGCAAGAAAAGTATCGTGTAGGAGCCAGGAGAGACCCGATATAAACCAGGGTGATGTTGCGCTTTAGAAATTTGTCAGCATGCAGCAGAGCCAGTGTCCGCACCAGCGACTCCCCCATCAGAGTAACTCCAGTGAAATTAACTGCTGTAAGGTTTAATAAAAAGGCACAAGCCATGCTGTGTCACGTTTAAACTTCCTTTGTGTGTGAGCAAAGAAAAACGAGTAAAAACTTCTTCCTAACGCTGTAATGAATTGCACTTACCAGCAATACTTCAACAACGCCAGATTTAAACACCTCTGCCCTCGTGAAACAGCACCTTACTCTACCATTTACTTCAACACAATTAACATGCAACTAAGACAAAATAATGGGAGATGGCCTGCAGACACTCATACAAAGTAGTCATTTTCTCATAATGACTTTTTTTACTTAATAAAGGTCAAAGTTTTAAAAAACAGAAGTATCAACACTTTGGCTGGACAGAATCACAGAGAAATAGATGAAGATCAACTTAAACAATGAAGGGTTTAATAGTCAGGGCAAACACATCTGAGGGGCAAAAAAACTTGACCAGAATAGTCCTCTACAGCTACCAAAATTAGAAGCTGCACAACATGCAGAGTAACAGTTATTTGTGCACACCAACTCATGTGCAACTTCTGGTATTCTTTCAAGGTAAAAAAATGAAAAGCTCTTCTTATCTTCTAACACATCTTTCAAATATGAAAGCAAGTACTTCTGTAATTTTTAAATTAATAGCAAGAGTTAAAAAAGAAATCTATGTGTCTACCCTGTTAAAAAAAGGTCACTGCTTTTCATGAGTAACATAAGGAAATACATCTCCAGGGGTTTCTCTACCCTGTAAGCATCCACTGATCAGAACAGGGCTCACAAATAGGTGCAGCTGGATCTGGATTGCAGCCCCTTGCCCTTATCTACATTTGCAGATTAAGATATGCTCAGCATGCAGACATGACTGCCAACACGCTGAGCAGCACCCAGCACTCTGAGAGAGCCTGCAAATAAACAAATCCCGCTCCTTAGGATCAGGCAGGCGTGCTAATAACCTCTTTTGGCTCAGCCCCTTTTCCCTCCTGCATGCCCCTTTACAAGCAGCTTTCCTCTACAGTCAGCTTTGCATTTAGCCACTTTCTATTCTGGCAGCCAAGCTAAGATATTTAACAGCATGTGACACAGCACACAGTTTCACATGAGAGCATCACTCCCTGTGTCCATTCACCAGCCAATATTTTTATCCGGCTGCTCTGGATTCCCAGTTTCCTCACACAATGAGTTCCCTGATGTGAGCTGACCACTTCTAGGCCAGCGCTGGCCTCGCGCTGCTCTTCAGATGTTTCCCAGCTCTCTTTTCTGAACAGGAACTTCAGAAGGCATGTAACATGCAGTTCTGTTCTGCTTTTGCAAGACAACCCACTGATTCTACTTCTCCATTTGCTCAGTAAAAGGATGCCTTCACCAGCTTGCTTGCATACCCTCTCCTCTGCCTCACCAAGAACTGTGTTGTACTGCAGCACATTTCTGGTCACAGAATTTACCAGAGCTGGACTTCATCATCATCAGCTGTCTCATGGAATTGCTCCTGCACTGAAAATGCTGCCAGCAAGCGATTAGGAGTTGGTTCCTAGTTTCTATCAGAAAGACATTGAGCAAACAGCTTGAGAGCTGAATTGGCAGGGTCACACCACTGCCACCTCCATCTTTGGCTGTATTAAGTTTTGTAGCATTAACTGTGTTAGTACTCAGTAACTCCAGAGCAATTTCTACCTAAACTGTCCTTGCTGGTACAATCTCAGTGACTAAAAAAGGAAGTACTAGGCCCAAAATATAGTATGCCAAAAGCAGAGCTCACGGAGGTCCATGAACATGTGTATGCTGGAGTGCTCTCCATCCCTCTCAACAACTGTGTAGGATACAACAACCTCAGAATTATCCATCTTCATTAAAACAGCATACTGTTTTTTATTTTGAAATGTTAGCAAGGAATGAGGTCATGTGCACATCAACAATTGTGACAGAGAGAAAAGTAGTATATAACCTCACAATGCTGAATGAAAATGACTTGTCATTGATCCTTCAAGTTGCTTCCAATAATAGCAGTGTCAACTAGCTGGAAGAAGCTTCCTCTTCCCACCATGAACCCATAGTTTTGTCTCACAGTAAAATTAATTGCAAACAACATCTAGTTTTCAAACACCTTCACTCCTGCACATTTGTAGCATCACTAACACTCTCTTCCCACTAAAGGCTTGTCACATGTAGAGAGCAGTGTGCTTCAGAATAAGGAAGCCAGAAGGATTATCCCTACTATATAAGGAGAGAACAGATAGAAAGTGAATTCCTAAACTTGCTTGGATAGGCATTTGCAAAAACAGGAATGGCACTAGGGTATTTTTCTGGCTGTTTTCTTTTTTTTCCTTTTAACATTCAGTTCAATGTACTTTTATATGGTCAGACGACTGCTTCAAAAATCTAATATTGTACTGGTCTTTTCTACTGGTGATAATGCCCGAAATAATCTCCATACTTTAAATCTCCATTCATTTATTTTCTTTCCTATTTTATCTCCCTAAAGCCAGGGTGCAGAACTGCCTTGAAGAAGAGTAACTGGGCAATAAACACGCCATATTCTAAGTAGCTGTTATCTTTTTCACCCAAAGCCTACTTCCTCTTGTCTTGACTTAAATGGAGTTGCTCATGCACATTGTCTAAAATGATTAAAGACTGGGACATAGGTCTAGGTGCCTAGCAGCATCCCACCACACACTGAAGAATGTGGATGTGCAGGCAAAGGGGGCAACCTGGTGACCAACCTGGTGACCAATTGCAAGCTGCACATGACAGATATCTTCAATTTACCCACAGAGTCCAGCAGACCATTCCTATGGCATTTAAGTTGTCTACTCCATATTGGTGAAGCCAGGTAACACCAAGAAACAACAACAGCATTTTTCACCCATAAGTGTTTTCAAAAACAAGACCTGACAGTGGTTACCCTGGCAAAACTAGAGGCAGATGATCACAGATCCTAATGGTCAGACTCCTAACACCTTTCTTTCCAAGGCCTGAGTTCTTCTGTTGCTGAGCCTGTTAGTAACCTGGGTTCAAAACAATAGCTTTCCATGGCAGTGTTCAACCGCTACACAATTTCAGCAAAACCTGGGCAGGCTATTTTGAAGAACAAGGTAGGCTGTAAACAGCTTTTGGTGTCCTTTGTTTGGAGGTTTTACAGAAGCACATAACCCTGGGGGAAGAGAACTGCTTTTGTTGTCCTTGTGAAAATATGGCCAGGATTTTCAAGTTACAAAGCTTAATATATTAAATCATTGTTTGGACAGGCTCTGTAGAAGGTCAAAAACTTAATCTCCCCTGAATCTATTAATGGCAACTGGTTCTGGTCACCAGGTCAGCTGTGTGACATAGGCAGAGAGTAACTTTCACACTGCAATGTCTTATTTCTTATATCTTACAAAAATATAGCAAAACCAAATCTTGTAACTGGAGGCAATGCCATACGGAACCAGGTGTGATGAGAAAGCCTCATGATATTCATTAAGAAGAAACCTTTTACCACATTCAAACTGCACAACTATCCTGGCTGAGAAATAATATTGGAATGAGTCTAACACCATAACCAGCTCCCTCCTCCTCTCCTCAGGAAGATACCTAGGCATGAGAGGCAGCATAATTGTCTCTTTGCTACTGTGAGGAAGGAAAAATTAAAAATACTTTAGCTCTTGGTACAGCATACTGCACTAAACCTCCTGGAGGAGAAGGAGAGGAAATAAAAAGGGTATGGTCTGGCTACAGTGAAATCCAAGAGAGGAATTTTATAGTTCATATACTTTTTTTAAAAAGCCACACATTTTACTTTAAGCTTGTTCCACTGTATTTGCCAAAAGAAAGAGGAGAAACCCAGCATAGCATCTGAAGAGGTTTCTCCCCGGGAAATCCTCACATCTCCTCTGCTTACACTGCTACTCAGAGCTGTCAGGTGACCTTTACAAGCACAGTTTCACGTCTGACAGCAACTCTGAGCCACTAAAGTTTCCAGAGAAACTCCCCTGCTCTGTGAGGTTTCTCATTTTCCCTATTGGCTGTGCAGCGTTTCAGCTCTCTGCTAATTATATCAACACTCAGATACAAACTCACCAAAATAGACAGTGTCCTGAGGCCCCAGCTGCAGGGAAGCAGACTTCTTTAATCCAGGTAGAGAGGCCAAGGGGGTCAGAAAGCGCTCCTGGGCCACCCCCCACTGCTAATGGGCATTGCAGACAACCTTGCTGGGGGGCAGCTCATGTCTTTAATTAGGGTGCAGGGCACGGGGCTTCAAAGGGACAGCGACTGACCAGGGGGTGTAATGCCATGAAGGAGATGCAGTGCCACAGCCCATTGTCAATGGGACAAAGGGCCCTATTATTACTCTCAAGACCAGGGCAGTTCCTACCGTAATTAGGAGACAAAGATGCACGATTTAGGATTTTACATAATCAAGAGATACTCTCCCAAGAAGGAGCCCCTCTCACACAATCAGTGGATTAAGAATTGTTTATTCTGCTGCAAGTAAACAATGAGGTGCTCACTGCTCTGGGTTTTACATGAAAAAGCATTTCTGGGCAAGACAATGGGGAGTGTCTTTTCATCTGACTTTGAACAGCTAACCCTGCGATTTAAAGTTGTTCATTTGACAGTATCTGGAAGGGTGATGGCCCACCCTGTAAATTAGCTGCACACATACTAATCCCAGGGCTGCTAGACAGCCTTACCTTTTCTGATACTTAGCAGAAGGTGGTAGGGACAGACAGACTCAGACAGCTCTGGGGGCAAGAGGCTGTATTTGCACAGCAGCACTGAAATGGCGGGATTAAAGAACCACAGAGAAGCCAGGCAGAAGCTCCTGCCCACCCTGGCACCTTGCCTCAGCCACGGATGCATCTCTGCAGGGAGGCTGGTGCCACCATCAAGACAGTGCACAAACTGGTGCACTGCTTCAGAGCCAGTTTGCAATCCTTTATATAGGAGCTGGGGGAGCAAAAGGGAATTGGATGTTTGACCTGTACCTTTACAACGAAAGGCACTGGCTAGGCAGATTGAGCATCACTTATTTTTGATCATGACAAAACAGTCTGTGCTGGGCTACTGCCTACTGCAGTAGTTCCAAATTAATCACAAATCCTGAGTATCTGGCTCTGGGATACACAGTCTTCCTCACAGGTCCCCATCAAGTGACTCTGCTTTTACAATATGGGCAATAAAAGGAGACTGGGGGTGTTACACTCCCTGCCCTTTGCTCACAACACAGTTACTGTGCTTTTTTGCTTGTTTGAACTTTTAACAAGAGTTACTTCCCCTTGTCTTCTACAATAAGGCAACAACAGGATTTGATGGAAGCCTTCTAACATTCTGCAGTTTGCTTCCCTGTCACAAGTACACCCATACACACAAGTCTCCTGCTCTACTACTCTAGCAAAATATTCTCATTTCTTGAGCTCTTTCACTCAAAAAAACACCCTTAAGCCTCACCAAAAGGACCTCAATCACTTGTACTCAGGACTGAGAAAGGCATGCTACTTTCTCTGTGTCTTGTTGAATCCTATAAACAGTACTACAGAACCCTGGGAACCAGGGGATTACAGCCCCTGCTGGCCACGGATTTTAACCCATTTCGTTTGGGATGAAAGAGTCACCTTAACAGCAGTCCAAACTGCTCTGCTTACTAGAGGATTTTCTGTCAGGCTGGGCTAGGCAGACAGTGTCATTTGACTTGTCTAGACTAGGACAAAAGGTGTGGTTTAAACCAGATGGGCAGGCTAAGTTGCACCTTAATGTATTAGCTGCCCAGAAAGGACCACATCTTCCTTGTTCTGTCTTCACTGACAGATCTTAAATGGCTGAGGCAAATACCTGACAAAATCCTCTTACTATCACCCAGACAATTCTATAAAGATAAGCATCCCAGCACTACTCTTAAACCATACCCATCGAGCTTGACAACTGTGACTTTGATTTAAGGACACTTGCTGCTCAGCAGAACCAAGGGTAGCAAAATCCATTTCAGGAGAATATTATCCCAAAGCAAGTCTAATGCCAGAGCACGAGCTGCATAAGGAGGAACAGCATGTCTGCACAGCCACTGTGTCTTTCTGCCTTGCCACAGCAGACTGCAAAGCTGCCAAGCTAGAAGGATATTCTATTATCTTATCAAAGCAGGAAAATCCACCTCTCCACTCAGGTCCATGGAGTATAACTTTGCAAAGAGGTTCTATCTTCAGAAAAGCTTCAAAATGAGGGTAATGAGCTAATATGTCAGCTGCTTTCTCTAAAGCATGAAGTGTAAGGCAAAATTGTTCAAGACTCCATTTTGTAGGGGTTACAGAGCTCTTACTGGAAAACAACCATTTCAGCTTTGATCTATAACAAAAATTTACCTCATTTACTTCAGAAACAGCAAAGTATGTTTAATTAACTACTGTTGAATGGACCAAGCTTTCAACTCTTTTCCCCAGTAACTGCAACATTAACAATGCCTTTAAAAAGTATTTTACATGTATTTACAAAGGTTTTCTAAACAAACATTTAGGAAAGGGAAAACTTAATAGAATTAATCCAATTTAATAGAATGGGATGCCTCTGCTCCATGTCATTCTATTAAGAACCTGTATCCAGAAGTGAATGTTGATATTTCAAGATGCTGAATTCTTCACCCATTCCAAAAGATCATTAGAGTCAAATGTCCCAAAATAAGTTTAAAATATTGACAAGCTTAAAACAGACAATCTCCTTTCTACATGTTTCAACTAGACATGAAAAATTTCTTTTAGATCTTCATGTATCTGGCTCTACATTTTTCTGTGGTAAAAAAAAGGAAATAAAACAGTTTCAGGAGTCCCAGAGGCAATTACTTGAATCAAAACACAACATTCAAGCACCTTCCCTAACAATTAATAAATAAGTTTTCCTTGGTAGGAAAAGCTCATTTAAGCCAAAGTCCACATCATTCCCTAACCTCAAAAGGCAGAAAAGCATAAAACATTTTGTTGAAAGTCTGAAACCAGAAACTCATCTACCTTCACTCACTCCAATGACTGAAAAACCCTTCCTATCCAGCTGCTGCCTTCTCCACACAGAATCATCTCATAGGATGACACCTCAATACTTTTATCAAGTTTTTTTTATCAAGTTTTAAGCATCTTCAGTTTATCTTGTTAAAATTTTGCAGTGTTGGCATTTTACAGTTTTATGTAACAGTGATGTGTTTCAATGGAATGAAGAAGGGCTTTAATTTTTTCTAAAAACATTTCCAGCTATTAACTGGCAAGCTTTCCTGTATTTGCAAAAAATAATTAAATTAAGCCCTACAGCACCCTGGTGACACAAGATGAGGCAAACTATTTAAAAACCTGCTCTAAACCACAAAGGAGGGCAGCTAAGAGTGCAGGGGGCTGAGGGGCTCCTGCCCCTCCACAGCAGGCTTCTTTAAGCTGTCTGGTGACCAGAGACACTCTGGGCACTATCTCTTACCTCAATGAATTATCTGGATGTGTTTCCATGTGGGACTCCAGCCCATACTTGCAAAAAAAGTCTTTGAAACACACTGGACAATGATAAACTTCATCGTCAGCCCTCTTATCCCCTTCACCGGAATGGCCATCCTCGAGAACCTTCAGAAAAAGGGAAAAGAAAAACCTCACTAGACCAACTCATAAGCAACAAACCAAACTTGCAATCCATTCAAAGTCTTTCTCTCACAAAAAGTTGCAGGCTTCATGTGTAACCTTGCTGCAAGCAAATACAAAAGCATTCCTTAAGAGAGATGGTAAGTGCCAGAGCCTTGGCACATGTGTAAGAACATGCATGATAGAAAAGGAGGCTCAGTAGGAGATAAAGTGTGCAGCTGAGTCACAGATATATCAGTTCTAATGAGGAACTGTGATTTGAAGAACTTATAAACCCATGTGTTCATATACCACTGAACTAGCATTCCTCTCCCTTCAGAAAGCCAGGAGAGCTGTCAGCCTAAATTATTTATGCCACTGAGATACTGCCAACTGCTAAGTCAAGTGGTTCAGGGAGAAGCAATGAACTTCTGCATGTTTTCTATACTTCTGATTAGAGGGAGAAAAGCATGCACAGAGCTTGGGATACTCTGCTAAATGGAACTGCTACTAGCTTGCCATTTAGAGATAGTAAGTGGAGAGTTAAGTTTGGCAGACAACATACATTTTGTACAAATGGCTGAGATGTGTTAAAATATTTTATAAACAGAACCCTAACGGAAATGTCTAGCCCTCAAATAAATATTTTCTGGTCACTCTTGTAACTCCAGTAAGGTAGGATTATGCTACTGTGAATGGGAAATGTACTGCAGATTTTTTTTCCCTCCAGATCTAGGCAAAAGCAGACTTAAGCTGCTGCTGCTTTTGAAGTAAAAATTGTTTCTTTTAAGTTTAAATCACCATCCTTCAAGAATACTACAAAATATATGGGAGGAAAAAAAAAAGCTAGGGGAAAAGCTGCAACAGCAAAGGAATAGTACATCCTGCTGTCGTCCAACAATAATTATTTATAAATCAGAAGCAAATTAAAAAATTTAAGCAATAAAAAATTTAAAAATGGAACTATTTCAATCTCTGAAATTAGAAAATAATGTTCAATCCCAGACAACTATGTTGGCTACAACAGGATAAGCAAGGCAACTCATATACAGAGCTGCAACAAGTCTGTGATGACTGCACAAATCAAACAGCTGACAATTTAGGAGGTAACCAGGAACATCTTTCGTTTCATGCCCTATAAAGAACCTTTTTTGCAGGTGTCCTCTCCTCTCTGTCCAGCTCAGCATCGTGACTGAACTTCCGTTTCGAAGACAATCGCCTGCGCTTCAGTGGCGAGGGGGGAGTGGTGCTCGCTGTGCTGTTTGGATCCTTCTCATGAATCTTCATGTGCCTGAGCAGGAAGGGGAAGAAGACACCATCAGCAGGCAAATCTGGGGCAGGAAGTCCAATGTGAATTTTAATGCCAACACCACTTCTAAGGTTTGCCTTTAAAGGACACCATTAGCTATCCCATAAACTGGCCTGAATTTCTGAAAAACGGCTGGGGCATGATCCAGCATGGGCCCTTTGCAGTGCCTGGGCCTGTGAGGGGCTGCAGCAGGGAGCCCACAAGCTTTCCCCCATGTCCCAGCTCCCAGCACGACACCTGCCCTGCTAACATCTATCTCCATGAGCAGCGTGCCCATTCTCCACCATCCATGAGGTCCTGATTCTGCCTAAACCTGCTCAACAATCCACATACCCAGCCTCCCTGTCTTGTGGCAGCCTAGTAAGCAAAAGCCTGCAGCTTAGCATTCACTTCTCTCAGTGCAAAAAAAGCACCTCATCTTCAACTGGCTCTCTGTCTAGAGTTTGAGACTGTACCTCAAATAGATCTGCATATGCCAACACCAGAGCAACATTTCTTAAATATATTTGTTTCCTTCTCATCCTTAACACAGTGTTGGACCCCAGTATCAAATTTCAAGTGCAGCTTTGAAGTCAGGATTATCTGGTCCCACTGTTACAGTGCACTAGGTATGGCTTGCAAAACTCTGTACTGCCAAGGCATGCTCACAAACCTGCTTTTCCAGGAAAACAACTATTTCTTGTCACAAAGACACAGGAAAAGGGAAAGTAACAGAATTACTCAGGAAGCAATATCATTAATATCTGTTTACCTGACCCACTTGCCTCTTGGTTTTCTGTATTTGCAACCTGAGGAAGCCACTGTTGTCTAGTTCCTTTCAGTTAGATGGAAGGTATTGCTGCCATGCTTTTTTTTATGACAACGCAAAGCTCAAATTTCAATTTTCTTTTTTTTTTTTTTAAGACATGACCTTTAACCTCACTTCAAATTTATATTGCTATTGGGAAAAAAAATCAAATGTATGCTCCAGATACAATGGAAATTTTTTGCTCCTCACAGCTAGATAGATATGTGAGTGCAGGAGGGAGCTGCCATTTGTCCACGACTGACTTCAAAGAAACACAATGGAGACAATGTTAATGGCACTTGGGCAAATCTTTCAGAAGTCACATCCACAACTCAGCTCAGGACAGTGCCATTTAACATGACTACACAATATCATGTTCTAACATGAGAGAATGTTGTAACCCAGACAAGCCTTGCATGTCCTCATAACTGCTTTGGTGTTATGATATAAAATCTGTTTTAGTTTTGGATGCCAAGGGCATGATGCTTTGAGATAACACACTGGACCAAACTGACCCACAGCAGACCCCAATGGAGCTGCTGGGAAGACTGTCTCATCACACAATGCTTTTTTTAAGCTCAGAAGCTTTAAAAAAAAATAAGGCTTCTAAATTACTGTCTCAAAGTATAGCCTGTCTCAAACTGCAGGGTGTTGTGCAGGAACAGCCTCAAGCCAAAAGCACCACAGGTACCAGAAACAATGCAAGATGAAAATGCCTGTTCAGCTACTGCCTGCTTTCAGCATCCATCAAGGCTGGGGCTGCTTGGAGGATCAGGTCCACGAGAAAAAAACCTGTTGTTTCCCCAAATCCCCAGTAACTCACACTGGTTGCACAACTGGTGGACAGACACTGGTGACACCTGTCAGTCACATCTATGTGCAGATGTGCCCAGCAGATTAGACATGGAATCACAGAAGTGATGCTGAAATTGTCTGACCTCTTTCCCTGTCAATCACCCATTTGAGAGGAGAAGGAATGCTGAAGGTTTGAGCATTTGGCCCTCTCCAGGTTTGACAGAAGCCAGAGAAAACCCAGAGTGCTGACACAGCATACAGAGTGCTGCACCCTCCCCTGCCTTGGCCCTCTGGTAGCTCTGGCACCACAGGCACCAAAGCAACTGATTCATCCACACAGTGCTACCTTGTCTCACAAAATCTGCAGGAAGGCATCTATAGATACTATACTGCCTTCTTTTCTTCAATCTTGGTTTGCTTTTTTCCCTGTGACACTGATCTAACTTCTCATGCTAGTTAGAGCTTCTTTCATGGGTGATAAAACAGCAGCCTGAACTGCAGTTGTCTGTATTCACACAAGAATAAAGGAGAAGAAACCAGTTATTTGTTCAAGGGGTTCCTGTCCACAATGACAGAAGATAAAATTCAGAAAGCATCTTGCAACAAAAAGTCAAAATATTCAACTGCACAGCAAAGCAACACCTGGAAGTTTGGACTGTTTGTCTATGTTTTTATTACTTCTTTTTGGTAAAGACTGCTTTCCAGTTTTCCTTGGTCCTTACTGAATAGTAAGGACAGAGGTTTTTGCTGTCTGTCTGTGCCTGCACCCCAGGCACTCACACACAGCCTGACTGCTTAACCCTCTGGCAGCCCAGCTGAAGCACAGCTAACTCTACTTGGCCAGTTACTTTTCAGATATAGCTAGAGAGCAAAATCAGTCAAGATAAATCACATTAATCCTGAAAACAAACAACAAAAGAATACTGCCATGCACTGAGTGTGGGACTTTTTCTTCTCATTTTATTTTAAAGTCTCTTTCCAACCATTAACAAGTATGCACAACTCCTGTTTAGCAGCTACCTATGCAAAACAGCTTCCTTAGGGCTAAGTTCTTTCCTCCTGCTGTTTGTCCACCTGTTGAACTCTGCGTGTTTTGATGGAGCTGGCTCCTACTTGAGAGGGATGCAATGGCACATCCACAGTACACCAACAGGAAAAACCCTTGGGTCCTCCAGGTTAGTGCCAGCCCAGCCTAGCACCTCTGCCTGGCATGACCTACTGCATGCAAACACACTGGCTCCTGCAAGTCCCAAAAGCAGTTTAGCTATGCTTGAAGTGTGAAGTTTGCCAATAAGGCAGGGCTTGCTAACATGGGTACAGCACCACAGTATGGGGGCTTTGCTATGTCCGGTGTCAGCCACTGGCTGCCCCAACTGCTTGCAGTTCTCATTCCTGCAACGTGTGTGCTTTTGCCATGTCCTAAAAGCCACAGCAGAAATCCATACCACAGCAAGGAATGTGGTGACCCCCTTCATGTTTTAGTTTCGCACATTTGAAAGGAAGCAGCCCAAGCTATTGAGCTATAAACAGGAAGACACCCTGACTGCACCTTTGACTTTTACTGTGTAGGTCAAACATCACAGCTGCTGTGATAGCTCTATGCATGTGATCATTAAGGAAGAAAAGGAAAATTCTGAAACCAAAGCAGCAGGTTCCAGAGTTCTCAAGGAGAGTCACAACCTGCCCATGTTACAGCCAGCAGGTTGCTCCTTTGGCAGGTTAGGCAAGTTTCACTGCATCAAGTTCAGGGCGGAGAGGAAAAAGATTACTAGAGCTACAGCCCTAGATAAGCGGGAAGATAAAGCCAAGAAGTACAAAGGATAGACACAATCTTCATCTCTCTCTTTTACTTTGCAACATGGATGTCATTCTGCCTCCAGACAACATTTATCACCCAACATGGGCTGAACTTCAGCAGATGCCAAGTCACATCCACATCCACAACCTTTCTTTCAAACATTCCCTTCACTGAGGCTTCTTCTAGTTTAAAAATTTCCTAACCATAATTAAGGGGGGGGGTAAGTATTTGTGTTGCCTTACTCCTTTAGAGGAGTTTGCCTTGATTAAATCTTACATGTAACACTGAAAATATTCAACCTCACTGTTTAGCCTGCCAAGATACAAGATGAACAGGAACAAAGCTGTGTTTAGAAGTTATTTTCCCTTTGTGACTATAACAACATATTTTGGCCTGACAACACTGGCATACTTAGAATGTAAAAGACAGGCTCATAAGTCAGGCTGGCTTTCAGCATCTTACAGTGATAGAGAAAAATGATATGACATTCATCAATTCCAAAAAATAAAGATAAACACTCAACACTTTAAGTGAGAATGTAGTACAGAAAAAAAGAAGGGCAAAGTAAGGACATGTACAGAAATGCTTATATTCAATTGCAGATACAAGTGCCAGCAGCTTTAAAGTGACCACTACTGCAGCTCAGAAGACATCCAGAATCACAGCAGATGAAACTTGGATTTCTTTTCCTAAATTAAATCAATGAATTGTGGCTCTGAGCCATTCTACAGAGCAACCAAAGAACAGCAGACAAGTTCAGAGAGGTACAGAGCCCTGAAATCTGCACCGCACAGTCTCCCCAGCATGCATGCAAGTACACATGCATTTGGGACAGTGCTGAGGGTAGAACACTAAAATCCAGCCATGATACACAGGATGAGGAAGGAGATAAACACTTGAGCTTAATATTAGGGAGGACTCATTTGCACTAAGTGCTAGCTAGCCTTGATTAACCTCTCAAAAGAAAGTGATGGAACTCTATTTGAAATTAGACCAGAGAAAGAACCAGAAAAATCTGCAAAACATAAATACAAAATGAAAAGAGGAAACTAAGTCTTTTCTAAACATGGTCTGATCCACCTCTGAACTAAACTCTTAATGTTTAAGAACTGCTATGCAAAAAACGTGAAATACCTTGCTATATGATATGCTTTATGCAGCACAGCTGTATGAGAAAAAGCTCTCCTCATAATCTCTTCCCTACCCCTCACATAAAGAATTCCACAGGTGAGCCAAGAGGATCCAACTGTGCTAGGACTGTGTGCCAGTCACCCCTCCCAACAAATCACAATTTTTCAAGTTCTTGACTGCCTTTCATTCCATCCTCCCACCGAGGATCACCTTCTGCTTCCCCTCTTCTGCCACAGCTCTCCTCTCCCCTCTCGGTGTCACATGAGCAGGATGACTAAGATGATAGTGCACAAGAATTCCCCTGGCTTTTTTTTTTGATTAAGACAAATGGACAGAAAAAGTTTCTAGCTCCACACTGTAATGCAGAGCATGATTTCAGGAGAGTAACTATTCTACTAGTACGGCAGCAAGTGAACATTTTGCTACTTTACATTGAAGAAGAGATTTCTGTAGTAATAGGCAAATGCAGAACACAAGTGCCTTTTTCCTTTTTCTCTTGGGATGGTGTTGGAACAGTGTCTGTGGGAGGTGACTCATGGGGAGGGCAGAGGAGCATGTGGTCTCCTGAAGGGACATGCAGCTCCTGCTGGTCACATCCCAGTTTTTACCAGATCTCAAAAAAGGGCTGATATATTTTCATAATGCCAAGGGGATTTGCATATTGATAGTGTAAGCTTTCTGGAGCTCTCAAAACAGGGCAGCCTACAGTTTCAATGCCAAAACCAGAACGTGGGCAGGTTTTGACTGGCTGGCTCAAGGCTAGAATGAGCAGCCAAAGCATCCTGAAGGAGGCAAATGCAAGATGCAGCTGCTCCTGGCTCTGGGTCCCACTGAATTATGAACAAAACCAGGAGCTTCTGCTTTGCATGCAGATAACCTGATCAGCATCAGTTTGGCTCTTGGATAGAAATCATCCCTCAGCATGTGTGGGAATCCCTCACCTCTTAATTCTGGGGAGAAAAAAAGTACACTCTAGCTGCACCTTGAGTTTCCGTGCCTCCTGATGTGCTTTAGGTCCCAAAGTAAAAAGGCCTGTCTGGCTTAGAGGCCCAGCCTAAAGGAAGGTATGGAACAAACGGGTGCATTTGCAGCCCCTGAGCAGGGCTCAGGGTTAAGCCTCTCCCTTAGAACTGTGGCAGCACAAGCACTGCTGGCTTTCAGTCAAGAGAGGTTTATGCCAGGTAGGTCTGATTAGAAGGAGCAGCATGTCCAGAGGGGGAGCAGCAAGCAATTTCAGTGAGGCCTGGTTGGGAAAGTCCCAGCATCGAAATCAAGATTAATTCTTGAGCACAGAATCCAGTGTATGTATAAACACCCTCCTCCTCCCTCATGTCTGTGGAAACGCGGTGGGGAGGCCAATGAATCCGGGCATTATCAGTCCAGAGAGATCATCTGACAGTATCAAGTTCAGGTTCTGGCTTCATATCCCACATATTATTAAAAGTTTCTCCACTTTACCACTAGATGTACCCTATACTCTACTGTATTGCACATGATTATTCCTCATCTCCCTCGTGATTTCTAGGCAGTTCAGTACCAAAACCAAGTGGAAAATCCACTGATACATCTGATGCTTATCGGAAGACAAGGAAGCCACACATCCAATCATTCAAATCAAAGGCAAAGAATAAAAATCAGTGCTTTCCATCCTCCACCTTATTTACAATACAATTTGTTTTTCCCCTTACAACAAAAAGAATTACTGAAGTTCTCAAGCTGGTCTGGGAAGGACTGTGCTGGTCAGTACAATTCAGCTGATTCAATTGCTTTATATCTTTCACTGTTTTGTGTCTCAAAATCTTTCACTTACACTGCTCCTCCCAAGTAACAGTAAACAAACTCTAAAGAACCATAAAACCCCTTTTCAATATTAAATTTAAAAAAAGTCTGTCCTTCAGAACATGACCAAACATCTCTGTTTAGAAAAAAATATTCTGCTTTGTTAAAGCTTTGACATAGTGCCATGGTATCAGAACGAACAGGAGCGCAAGATGCATCCAGGACAGGTTGAAATTTGGACCACGATGGACCATGGGGCACTTCATGCTCCATGAAATGGAAAATGTCTCAAAGAAAGAGAAGACAGTCTTTAGAATTACACTTCTTTCAGTCACGTTATCTTTGTCACTGTTTTTGTTTCATTCTTCTTAAAAAAATGATACTTTAGCCCAAGTTGTCTGGAAATGTAGGAAAACACAGGGAACTTCTCTTCAAAGCTCCTGCCATTTGATGCATACAGGAAGCAAATCCTAAACAAAGCGAAAGTGAAGCAGCAGTATTTTTAGGAACAAGCATTTAATACCCTGCTGCTAAGTCCCTCCTTAAGAGTCTCGTGAATATGACTGAAATCTAAGTCAAAAGTGCAGTAACATTATGCCCTTGGGTTAAAGAGTTTAGTCAGTTGTTTGTTTGTTAAAACATGTAGAGAATCTGTATTGACAATGTATTTCCAGTGTTAATTACCAACATCACGCACTTAAGAGAGCAATCTACTCAGCCCTTGCCAGTTGTGATTACAGGAACCAAAAAGATGCAGGCAATTTTGCAAATCAGACATGATCTGTACTAGAACAAGTTTCTGTTTGTCTTCTCTTTTTGACTTAATATTTGTATCCTCAAAAAAAATCCAAAAATGGCCCAAAAAGTCCTCAGACACACACACATACTTCACAGCAAGTCACAAGACAAATACCAAAATCCCAATCACATGGGAAACTCCCTCTTACAACTGCAGAGCAATTTCAAAACAAACTCCGAGCACCCCCATATACTCTAGAGGTTACCTTAGAGCCCCAAATGCCACCTTTAATCTGATACCCAGACCCTGGGGAAATGACTTTTTTTTCCCATGGAAAATAGCCTCCGCTTGTGGCTACTCGCACTGGCAGACCGTGTGGTGCTAAGTGAGAAATTTGCAAATTTTGCTGGATTTCTCCAAAACTAAAGCTGCCAGCAGCTAGGACCCTGCAAGTCCTTACAGCCCCAAACGTCCCCATGCTAGTGCTGAACCCTAGCATGGGACAAACCAAAGGAAGTTGAGCAGTGGAGGCCTCTATGGCTACGCTGGTAGGAAGGTCATTGCAGAGCCTGCAGGGAAAGGGTAGGGTGGGGCAAACAGGTCCTAGGAAGGATCAGATTGGGATGTCCTGACTCATTTCAGCCACATGTGTGCAAGCAGGCCCAGTGGGAGATGTCCCTGCTGGCACTCCCCACGGCAGCCAGGCAGTGCCATCCTGCCACCATGGCAGCACACCTCACCATCCTCATGGAGTCTCCAGCACTTGTCGCGCTGTGCACCAAGGCTAAGGCGGCCCTGGGAGCCTCTCCACACAGCAGCGTGTGGTGGCACGTGGGTGCAGCCACCCCCTCAGCATCCCCCAGGTGCCACACGGATGTGGCCTCAGCATCCTCCCCAGCCCACAGCAGCTGCTGCACCGCCTGGCTCCCGGTGCAGTGAGGTTCTCCTGGCAGAACGCATCGCTGGATGACAGAAGTGCTGCCATTCAGATCCACCAAGGCTGGCTGGGTGTGCTGAAAAAGCCACCGGTGATTGAATTCGAATGACAGATTTCAAATCTCTTTTCAGTGTTGCTGGGACAGTCTGCAAAGTTAGCCAGTGCCACACAGCTGCTAATACATGATACCTAAGGATATATGATACACACACATGCACACAGACCATTCTATATTTTTATCCTAGAGAAAAAATTTGCTTTGCTGTGAATAAAGGCAAGTTGTAAGCATGAGAGGAAAGATAATGATCTACACATCCAGTGAGGGGGGGTACCCACTTTTGAATAATTATTCTGTATTCACATTTAAGCAACTACTTGCTACACAGACTCAGCAAGTTCAAACAGGCTGAAATTGATACAACTGCATTCCCCGCTTGGCTCAAAGTTACTCCAATTCCCTAACAGCGACGTTGTCAGAACACCTCAAAGGAAAAAAAGGGAGACAAATATTTGCCTGATGATGCTGTGACAGGGAAGTGATTCAAACCATGCCTCCAAAGCAAAGCTTCGCAAAGGACTGCAGAAGAAAGCAGTTTGCATCAACCCTGGCATAAGGGGGGGCAAAAGAGGAGGAAATGCAGCGTGAGCTTCCCAGCACCTCTTCACCAAGCTGTCACACACAGTTTGCATTATGTTCAGAGCAGACCTAAATTAACAGTGCCAAATACTCCAAGGAGATTTCCAAGCTGTAAGAAAATTTTATATGGGCCAAGATCCTCCTTTGTTAAACAAGACCCTTCTCAGGCCACCATACTTCCCTAAGCTTGGAGAAAAAAGTGTATTAACAACAGTAAAATCAAGCAGAAGTAATATTTTCTAAATGTACAAAAAATCTGGCCTGGGCTATTCTGACTGTTTCCTTCAATCTGTTTGGAGATTTGTGGTTTTCAGGCATGTCCTTTAGTTACCAGACTATATAACCTTATTCAGTGACTCCACTGCTGATTTTTTGGGAAACTTTATGTTTAAAGAAAACAAGTGTTATTAGGAGGTAAGGATAATTAAGGCCATTGTATATTTTAGTAACAGGGGGAAGAAGGAGAGAGAGGGAAAGAGAAAATCAGAGAAAGTATATCACAACAGGGAAAAGATTTATCCTAAAGAGCAAATACAGTCAAAAAAGTCCTAGGTATGTCCTGCCTCCCGTCAAGAACCACACCCTTTTCTTAACCAAGCAAACATAAGCCTCAGCTACTTCCCAGAACCAGGCAAGCCCTCTTGCTGTGGGTTCCCTCTCACACTCCACTGTTGAGCAATCCTGATGGCACAGCACAGAGCAACTTGCTGCGTCACACAGCTCAAGGAGGAAAACACAGAGGGCCCCGGCACTGCTGGGGACGCTGTGCAGATGGAGCAGGGTATCTCTCCCCGACACACACACACGAACGCACACACAACAGACGCACGCACGCAAGGAAGCTGCACGAGATAAGGGAAGCACATCTTCCTTAAAAGCAGGTTCTCCACATTACCCCACTATCAGCAGCCACCAAGTATCTCAAGGGGCAAGGAAGTAAAAGGTTATCACTGCACACACACAAACTGCAAACTTCCCAGCGCTGAGGATGGCATCCTAGCAAAAGCGGTTTCACGTGCTCAGCCCATTTCCTCTCCTGTTCCTGAACATGTGGTCCTCCTTCCTTAGAGTGTTCCCTTGCTGAGGAGAGAAGCACAAGGAAGAAGTTTCACATCTTGTTACGTGTCTGTTTAGTCAAACTGGAAATAAAAGTCCCCACATGACTGTGCTACAGGAGTTTGAGAACTTTAGCCCTCAAGTGGAATTCATACAGTCCAT
Source organism: Zonotrichia leucophrys gambelii (assembly GCF_028769735.1). Classification (NCBI taxonomy): domain Eukaryota; kingdom Metazoa; phylum Chordata; class Aves; order Passeriformes; family Passerellidae; genus Zonotrichia; species Zonotrichia leucophrys. The sequence goes on from NC_088171.1 coordinate 67,578,812, forward strand.
GAACAACTGTCACCTTACTCTCCTCTCTGTCTGAAACTGTCAAAAAACATAACACTGAAGTGTCTTGGTGTAAAAAATGAGCCACACAGAAGCTGGGCACCTTCTCTATTTCAAGATATCTTTCCACATGAGTCAGCACTGGAAAGATGACTCGGAGGATTTACAAAAAAAATCACTTTGAGTGTTCAGCAAACTTCAACTAAGCGACCAGTCTGAAAAACTTGGCATATCTATAGATACCCTCAAGAAACAGAAAACAGTATTTGCATATTGTGTGCTATTTAGCAGTTGTATAATGGCACTACTACTTTAAATACTGTGTCTTTGCCTAGGCTGTGTACATCATGCATATGAGCATCAAGGCTCAACAACCCAAGTGAAAAGAGCTGGCTAAGTCCAAATGACAAGACAGATTCCCCTTGCTTTTTTAATTTTTTTTAACAGCTACAGAAGCTTCCCCCAATGCTGTCAATGTACTGTTATGGAATAGCCCATTTTTAAAAGAGGGGAGGAAAGAAAAGGGAAAAAACTTGCTGACCCTGAGAGGGGTATGTTCTGCTGTTTGCTGGTTCCAGCATGCTGAACCAGAACAGGTTGAGCAGGTTAGATACTGGGGGGAAAAAACGTAAAGCTGGAAGACATACATTAAAGGTGGAATGACAGCAACCACAAATGCAGTTTGTGATAGACTTTTTCCCCATTCTCATGGGTACTTTGCCCAGGAATCTTTTCAGGGGATAGGAGGACAGGGAATACATGTTCATAAGAGAAGTGATGCAAGTATTTCTGATATGCATGCACAACAGGCTGAACAAAGATTACCTTAACATACAAACTCTCTCAGCAAACTTTCTCACCACCAGCATTTTCTACAGAGAATCAGCCAACCGAAGTACAAGCTACAAGACAAACCACCAATCGAAAAGCGAACAAAACAACACGTTATTTGGTAACCTTGAGAGCTAACATGTCCACAAGAATCACATGTCAGGTTTATGGCAGAGGACTAAAAGCACCTCAATTCCTCACAAAGATCACCTGGATTTTGTAGTGCTTGCTAAGTTAAGGCTTGTATTTATTTTGTAGCTCTTCAAGGTGAGAAGGGGAGGAAACATCTCTGAGAATACTAGACCTTCAGAGGAGGTGATATTCCTGAAGGGGTACTTATGTGGAAAGATCAAGGTCTTGCACTGCCATGTGCTCTGAGACTAGAGTCTAATCTGTCAAGTGGCTTGTGCTTATTTGAACTGTGACACGGGTAACAAAGCAGCACTAAGCCACGCTCAATACGCTCTGTTCTACAGGAGATTCACGTTACTGCCCCTGAGCAGGGCGGCATCACCCTGCCATGTCAGGCCACCTTCTCCTCAACACAAATCACATCAGAAACCTAAACTCATTAAGACTGTCCCCTTTTTTTGCCTTGCAGAAAACCAAAACCCAAGAACCCACAGCCTTACAGTGCACAAGATTAGATTTGTGCAGAGGCATACACAGAGAAAGGCAACACACAGAGAAAATCTAGGACAGAAAAACACACTGAAGTCTCATGTTTGGGTACTGAGGAGCTCTGGAGATGCAAGAATAATGTTCCTCATTGTGTACACTTAGGTTCTCAAGAACAATGGAGCTAATTAAGGTCTGCATATAAATCTTAACTCTGCACTTCCTTGCTTCGCTTGATTCTAATCAGATCTCAGCATTCATGTTTTTGTGTTAACTTCCTTTGCTGTTCTTTAATGATAACTGAAGGGGGATACTGTCCAAGCCTACAAGCAGCATGTAACACATCTGAAATCGTGGCATCTCCGTTCAGCTCTGAGGGCTCACAGAGGTTCTGTGGCACAGGAGGTCATCCAGAGTCTTTTACTGCTGAAGATACTGGTGGAGGGGTTTTTTTGAACACCCTGTTTGTGAGCCATGTTAATTAAATAGAAGTTTATATATAGTCTTTCCAGAAGTAAATCTACTCAGCAAGAGTGAGACAGACAAAAGTTTCTTCCTGGAACAATTAAAAATATTGTAGACTTCTAATTTAAACCAAAGACACAGAGAAAGAGACTCTTCTCTTAGTGCTGTATTGTTGTTGAAAAGGCTTTCTTTCTCTCTTTCTAATTCAACCTTCTTCAAAACATGGGGGTCCCAGCAGAGTACCAAACACATATTCTGGGTATTATCTGCTGACAGGAGAGGCCAAAAAGCTTCCTTCCACCTGTTTCTCCACCCGTATTTACAAAACATACTAGCAAAAAATGTAACAAACATTCTTAACTGCAAAAAAAGCCAAAACAGCTATCCCATCTCACCTGCATCCCACAACTACAGTCATCAGTTACTAGAAGCAGAAGTTAGTCCTTTGTGTTCTTATCCCTGATGAAGAATTAGGGCACTTGCATTTGCTGAAGCTTATCTTTCACTAGCATGGTGACAGTGAAAGATAAATCATCCCCCCACATATAAGGAATGGATTTAAAAGCCTTGTTCTTAATATTTGTAGTACAGCCTTGTTCTTAGTATTTAAGAGCACTGCTCACCAATTGCTACATTGAAATAAAAGCTCCTTAGGAGATGACCAAAGAGACATTTCTATTGTGCAAGACAATGAGAGACAGCCTTTTCATATGTGTGAAGTGTCAATAATTTTCTGTGTGGTGAGCTCCTTGGTTATTTGTTTTTAGCTTCAACATCTTGTAGGTTCAGTTTTTCAAAGCTACACCAAATTTCCACTTGCAAACCACCAGAAAGCCAACCATGTTGTAATAAGGCAGTTCCTCTCCTCTTCTGGGAAAGAAAAAAAGGTCTTCTTCACATCTGGCTATGTTCTGCCTCCAAAACTTCCATCCTAAGCAAATGCCAGCCTGCACGTGCTGGACTACAGAGATCCTATTTGTACTTGGAGGCTGGGCATTGTTACTGTGCTGCACCCCACAAAGCACACACAAGGTATGGAAGCAGGCCAATGCCATAAATAACATGGGAGCGATTCACAGGTGGAATGCAGGGAGAGGACGGATTCAGCCAGATCTTGAGGACACTCTGACTATTGGACATTTGCAGAGTCACAGATGGCCTGTGTGCATGCCTGCCCATGACACACAGACTCTTGTTAAAGGCAGCAGGGAAACCTTTGAAGTGCATGCATCCCAATCCCTATGCCTTCATCAGGATCCAACACTCATTTTCTGAGCAGTGCATTACAATCTTCCAGACTTGCACGCTCATCATGTGCCAGCAAAAATGGCTGGTTAAAATGTCAAAATTCACAGATTACCCTCCAGCATGTGCATTTTCTGTCTTTCTCAAGAAACTCAGTCAGCAACACGCAGGTGCACATACAAAGTGTTGTTTCAGAAAGCCTTGAACATCAGAACATTACCATACCTTGATTAAAAAGACAGCTGTTTATCTCTCCACAGCGTATTAAAATCAGAAGTTTGGGAAAACTATCTAGTACTGAAAGTAAGACTGAGAAATGAAAGTGCCTTCTTAATTAAAAGAAGAAATACCTTCTTTGATAGGACCCTTTGTAAGAATGCTTCAAAGCATAGCTTCTGCGATCCAGATCTTCCAATCTGAGTTTCAAAGACTTCTGCATGTGGTTGTTGCATGCGGTGTTTCACATGTGCCAAAAAAAAAAAAAAAATCCCCAAACTTTGAGACCTGCTCCTGAGAGATGGTAGATAAACAGTCCACAAGTACCCAAGCAGGATGTAAATAAAAAACCATACTAAATATTTTTGTCACATATGGGCAAGGAATGGAAGAAGAGAAAGAAGGTAGATACTTTCTACATTTCAGTTTCAAATGAAACACTTCAGTTAGTTTGCATTACTGGACTTATATGGACAGCCTGGAGAAACCCAGCCATGGACAATGCTCCTTCATTTACCAAACTGGGGAAGCTGTGGCTGAAACACATGTGTTATCCCTTTACTCTTGTCAGACTTGCCACAGAGCCTTTAATAGCTTCCCACTGGAAACTGGCAGGAAGGTCATTTCTCGCCTCCCTTTTGGCATTTATACCCCATTAACATTTTCTACTTGCATGGAGAGCATGTCTTTGGCAGGGAGGAAAATGTGACTTTAAAGTGATAGGCATGGACTATCCTTAGTCACAGAAATGGAAAAGGAACTGCTGGCAAAGGATCCTACCCCCAAAGGAAACACTTTTGGAGCAAAGTGGAGGCATCGCCCTTCCCACTGAAGGCTGATGCACATTCTATTTGAATGCAACACAGTAAGTCAAGGAAAATTTTTTTCTCTCCTTCAAGGTCCTTTCCTTATGCTCACAAACCACCACTACAAACCACAGCAGCAGCCTAACTCCTCTGTGCATTTTGGGGAGAAGCAGTGATAGAGATGGAGTCTAGACCCAAAAGGGCTCCTCGGAGTTGGCATTATTCACAGAAAAATTCCCTAGGGAATGTTACTATGACAGTACAGATGGAAAATCTTTGGAAAGTCTTTAGTAGTTGCAATCTTTTGAGTGGAGACAGTACACTGGAAATCCCCAGCTCTTCTACAGCTACAGAAACTCTTTATACACCCCCTTCCCCTCCATACAGTCTATGTTCCTAATGGAGATATGAGTATTCAACTTTAACTCACTGTGACTGAGAGAAAGCCACAGGGTCTGTATCTCTGGCAAAGAAGGGTGAGGATAAGGCATATCCTAAATTGCAGATTTTCTTATGTACTGATCATTACAGTGCCAGTTACAGGAATGATGAACTCAAAACTACCATGATCTAACTCTTTCCTCCAGATTCTTAAAAGAGCCCCAAGAAAACAATGCTCCCAAATCTCTAATCAGCTCCTGATTCTACGAGGCTTGCTATATCCAAGAAGACTTGCTCTTTTCAATACTGGTCAAAAACAAAACTCCAAGAAACTCAGCATCATCTCCAAGTCTTCTTCTCCAGAGCAATTCCTGATGCTGATATCAGGCACTAACAGATCTTTCAGCTGTTGTATCAGATGGCACCAACCCTCCACAAACAGTAGGAGAGCAGTGATATGGCAGCACACAGTCTGACACCACTTCAATTTTTTGTTCTGGACATTGAGCATTCTTCAGAGACCTTTGCTCTCTCCAAATGTGACTGTCCCCATAGAAGGCTCAGGACACTCCTGAACAGCCTGGCAGCCAATAAGAGAGTTTTCTGAGATACCCTGGGCTCAAAGTTCCCTGTTGAAAATCCTGGCCAAGAGTCACACTGGTCAGAAAGGGAAGCAGGTTTTAACCTCTTTTTCTTATTAGTATTGCACAAGAGAACCTTCCCACTCCACCCCAGTCTGCTATGCCCATTCAACTTAACTTGTTGACGAGGAGCCAAAGAGCACAACAAAAAGAAATTGGACTTCATATGAGAGGCTATGACTCATTTACAAATGAAGTGTTGCACGTATTGTGGGAGTCAGGAAGGCCAGCATCGATTTCACAAGTGAAGAGTACATGCAACACCCCAGCACAGCTAGAGTAACTCAAGGAAGAGATGTGCAGGAAACAGCATTCTCACTCACACCACAAAAAGTTCACCTGTTGCACAGTAGTTTTACTGTAATGCAAAAGAGCATCAAGTAAGAGCTCTGGAGTTTTTTTTCTCCCTTGGTCAAGTGAAGGTGGTGAAAAAATACTTTTGATGGAGATGGTCAACACTTGAGAGTATAACAGCATAGGTAATAATTTTCTAACCCAAAAAAGCAACCAAAACTTGTCTCCTTCCCTCCTCTAGTCAGCTGAATGCACAATGATGTGGCTGCTTTGAGGTTGAAAGATCAGAAATATCATTCTGTGATGGAACAGCAGTAAGTACTCCCATGGCACAGTATTCCCCAGGACAAAACCATTCCATTGAACTTTTTCCCCTAAAAGGTCTTTTAAAAGTCTGGATTTTAAAATAGTATGGGCAACTAAATAAGAGCCAGCACATGGCAGGGGGAAAAAGAAAAGAGAGGATGGGCATGGCATAAGCCCACACATTTTTCCCACCATTCAGATACCAATGGACCAACTTCTCCCTTGCTCATCTCCTACAAACCAAGCATATTTGGTGTAAGTGCAGTAAATCCTGGGAAACTCCTGCAGGACCTTCACAAGTTACACTAATTCTTTACCAGCACATCACAAGTTTCTGCTGGACCTGTAACTCCTCTTTCACCCCATGCTGTGCAATGATCCAGGGATACCACCCTGCTGGCTACCAGGGGCACATGAGAAATTGTTTTCTTGGTTTTTTTGCTGCTTTGGACATATACATCTGTCACTACTTAGATGCTGTAGCACAAAAATAGGGAACAATAAAAGAGGAGAAAGATAGACTTGTAGTATCATCTAGCTGGTACAGAAGAACAGACATGGCACCACCACAGAGGTGGCCTGCAGGAGTTACACATGAGGCAGGACCTGGCAAACAGGTCCTTGCTCTGGAATCCTGAGGCAGAAGCAGTTTTGAATGAGATGTGAGACAGATTCAGCCACAGCACTGACAGTCCACTGGACACGATGCTACAGCTAAGTTTGAGATCCCTGAAAGAGAAATTTACTTCACACCATCTTGGACCAGAAATACCTGTTTCAGAAGGAGGTATTGGTGGGCAAAATGAACGTCTTCCTTGTGAGTATGTCATAGCATCAGATAAAAAATTTGATTTCACTTTGCATTTATCCTCATCAGCCTACTTGCACATTTATGCCTTCCTTCAGCAACAAGATCCAGTATTAGTCAGTTATAGCAACAAGAAAAGGTTATTCACTGAAAAAGACCAGAAGGCACAGTCTGCCAACCACAACTCTCCTGTAGCAGAACCAGCATGTTTCAGTTGCTCAGGATTTTGCTGGTCATGAGTCTGGGGTCACTCATTGCAGAGACACCAAGCTCGGGAACAGCCTTCTGCTGTTGCAGGGCAGCCCTGCACAAGAAGGAGTTTAACAGAACCAACAGGCACCCATCAGACAAAAAGACTTTTCATATCAAGATCTTCCTTTCATGAACTTAGGCCCTTCTTAGTGGGGTCAGTAAATACAACATGCCATGCTGGTAACTTCAGGCATCATCTTGTTCAGAGAAAAAATTAAAACCAAACTATTTTCTCATCAGGAAGTACTGATTTCTACTTATTTTGGGCAAGTCACTGAGTCTGGCAATTCTGGCTATAAATTTGCTACAAAAGCATGCTAAGAGTTTCTATATGGGGAAACCTGTACAAGCAAAAGTGACTACATCAATCTCTTATAGGCCTGGAGTCAAGTTTCAGGTGAAGTCTCCCTTTCCTGCTTCTAGAAGAGCAAAAGAGATGCCTAGTGAGCAAAAACTCAAATAAACCACACAAGCAGTCCTTCAGCAAGCCACCCAGACACAAATGACTGACCATCCCAGAGTTCTGCCACTGGAAGTCACCCTTGGATACTGACAGCGGCATCAGTTGCAACTCAGCATGGCCCTGCCTTCCCCACGTCATGCAGAGTAATGACCCGACCTGGCAAACATGGCTCACAACACCTCTGGTCAGATGAGTCAGATGTGTGATTTATTCAGTGCCCAAGGCCAGTATGTCTTTGTGTTCTCCCCTTCTCATTTTTTATCTATCTTGCTAACTCTCCCCAGTTCCAATCAACTCTAAGTTAAATAAATAAGGAATCACAAAACTGCATTCCCTCTCTTTTCACCAAAGTGTTAACAGGAGTAAAACTATACAGAAAAGGTAATGCTGCAAGTAGGTATTGCTCCCATTGTGCAGGACTACGTTATCTTTCCCATTGTCATCAAAATCATCTTTTCATTCTACCTGTAACACACTGCTTGGAAAATAATTAGTAATAACCAGGAAAACAAGACTTCCTTTCCACACAGAAACAGTCTGTAACCATCACTCTTGCCCTTTTGCTTGTAAGCAATATTCTTTTCCCCTGCTTGCCTTACTGTTTCTTTGTAGGTTGTAAACTCTTTGAAATGGGGACTAAAGCCATGTGGGAATCCATGAAGTCTTAATCAGTTCTGAGATGTTCCACCCATGCAAATAAATGAATACTGAATCAAGGGATGAGGGAGGGGAAGGAAAATCCATGTGCTTTAACATTTTGGTTCCCCAGTTGACAACTGTACATATTGCTACATCCCTACAAAGGAAACTACATTTGGAAATTTGGACTGCAGAGAATTTGCCAGATCTATAGCGCAATGAGTTGTATGTAGTGCAAACAAATATTGATGTATGTATTTAGAAACAAAATAAAAACACCAAAGAGGCATCTTCCTGGTGGCACTTGGATACTTAGGTACATAACACCAACAAAACCCCAGATGCTCCAATGCAACCACTTGAATCCATGACTCTGAAGCTATGGAATTAGAAATTACTATATAGCTTGGCTATATATTTTTATCCCCTGAGAAAAATCCATTTGTCATACTATCCATTTGTCATACTACTACTATTACTAAAAAAAAAAAAAAGCTATAACAACTCTTGATAATACTTAAAGAAAGCTAGAACATCTTTATCAAGTCTGATTTCCTCCCACTACTCAATTCTGATTTCTTCCCACTACTTAAACATCCTAGTAGCTGTAGTGTGTGTTATACCACATTTGTAGGTCAGAGATATTCCACATTTCCTGCCCAAGTGTCTTTGGTCTTTGCTAAGGACACTTTGCCCAAGTGTCTTTGCTAGTCCCTCCAAGGAAACAAAAGAGCCCCCATGCTGTAATTCTTTCCAAACTCCTGGGACGCGCTCAGCACTCACCTGTGCATGTTTCCATTGGTGGTGAAGGACTGTCCACATACTGAACATTTATAAGGCCTTTCACCTGAGTGCACCAGCATGTGGCGATCAAGGGAGCTCGCTGAGCTCAGAGACTTTCCACAGATGCTGCAGGAATGGTCTGTCCCTCCAGTGTCAGTGTTATGCTGGAGAAAGCAATGATTTTTTTTTTTCATTGAATGTCCCTTCTGAAGTGCCAGTAAAATATCAGCAAGAACTATAAACATCTTAAATTAAGCAGCTCTAAAGAGCTAGTTGGCACAGCACCTTAAATGAGGGTGTGCCCTGTAGATACCTCTCTTCCCCAGCCCTCCTCCCTCAACTGCAGCCCCCCTCCTCCTCCCTCATCTTTAACCCCTTAATGCACCAGCACACGTAGCTGTTTCATACAGCCTGCAATGCAGCAATTCTGCTGGGTCTGCAGCAAAAGAAGATACAGAGGGACTCAGCAACAACCCATCAGACAAATGGAACCTTGGGATACTTGAAGCTATGCAGTGGTTTGGGGCTGTATGAGTGGTAAGGAAAGAGGATGGAATTATGAACTTCACAGTGGAAGACAGACACTTAAAAACAAATTGTCTTTAAAGATATTAATTTTTAACTTACTGCATAGCAAGACAACAAAACTAAACTGCTTCTGAGTGTACATGCAGACTTCTATGGCCATGAGAATGCATTACAAGGTCAAGTAATGGCCATAGCCACAGTGCTGTATGTACCAGTCTTTCTCACTTGCATTCAGAGACTTGAAGATTTCTTCACATACAAAAAAAATCCCCAAAAAACACCAGGAGAGTAAGAAAAAAATAATTAAGTAACAGCTGCAGTACAGGAGGAAAAACTGAAGTAATAAGTATCTAGTGAAGCCAGTCATCAACCACACCTTAGCATCCAAAGCAGAACCTTCTGCTAGAGAAAAGGGCAAACCTCCTTATTAAGTATGCATATATTTCAGGAGGAGCAAGAACAGGCCTGTAGATGACAAAAAAGTGCACTATCCATTAAAAAAAAAAAGAAAAAAAAAGCCTCTCAAAACTGCTATATCCTGTGAAAGACTGAGAGTCTCTTCTCCACTGAGTTGATTTAAAAATTATGTCTTCCTGCTTCTTAATTTGCATGACCAGTAAAAAGATCTGTACTCAAACAGGATAATAAAACAGGACTTAGGCCTCATGATGAAAGTGGTTTTCCGGATCCTTAGGATACCTTAAGCAATGCAGAACAGGACACACATCCTTGTTTGAGCCACTGGGGGGAGGGGGGGGGGGTGGAATGCCAGGCAAGGAAGGGAGGAAAATCACCCACCTCAGGGTTAGGTTTGTGGGGTGTGCTTTTTGAAGAAAATGCAAGAGAAGGCCAAAGTAAAAGGGAAACAATGGAGGCATTTCATTGGCTTGCACATGGAACTGTTTTACATCACTGCAAAATGCAACCTGGCAAAGGAAACTCTTAATAAAAGTAAGAAACCAAGAGCTCTGCATACCTGACGAATGTGCATAGTTAGCTGGTGCTGTGTAGTGCAAATCTTTTCACACAGAGGACAGGTATAGGAAGACTTCTCTTCTTTTGTTTCCTGTGGACAAAAGAGAACAAAACAATCAGAAGGAATATCAATGTAAAAGGACTAGAAACCTGTCAGTGATGAGGATGGAAAAACATAATCCATCCCAAGTACAAAAGGCCATTGCTAAAAGAATAACTGGCATTTATACATTTATCAAGTGATAGATCCCTCAAGCAAGTTTCAGAAACTTCTGAATTTATAAACAGGGGCCATTTCAACTACCACAGAAGTACAGCAGCTGTTTTAACAGCACACAGATACTCAGCAGTAGTAATTTAGGACAGGAAGTGAAGGCAATTGCAAGGAGCTCAAACTGCCAGGAGGAATTTAGCCGACCAGAAAATAATTCCTGGAACATCATCAGAATACATGGGCAAACATCATTATTTTTCCCAAAGATTTTTAATAGCACAAGTTGTCAGAACTTCAGATTTTCCACCTCATCTTGATGGCAAAGCACTATCTTGGTGCCCTTTTGTAGGGGCTGCACGCTCTCTATGGCTGACTCAGAAGGAAGAGTGGCATTTACTGAATCATCAGCACCATTTCCTTCAGCATCCTGTGTTTCTGCTGGAAGCATCCCATCCAGGCACACCAGCCAGGCCCCACCCTTCTGAAGCTCGCAAGATCTGATGAGATCATAGCAAGAAAGAGGTGACAATGCAGGAGTGTACGTGACTCCAAAAAAACCCATTATGAACCCCATCATTCTCTGCCCAGGTGAGAATCAGAAGTTGATGATCAAACCACAGTACAAACAATGAAGCCGACCCGGAGAGCTAAACCTGATTTAAGTATGCCCTTGAGACACAGAGCAAAGCCACCACTCTTCCAGCCAAGGATGAAATGACACACTTGCAGAAACCAAAGCTGTTTGCCTCAATTTGTCCACAAGGATGGCTGCTGGATGATGTAAAGAGCATTTTCACAACCTCACCAGAAGCCAGGCATGGCTTATGCACCAACGCCTGTATATTAAAAGGAAGATGATTTGGCACTCAAAATTAAACCTCAGTTTTCAATTTGAATGATGCATACCACTAGTGACAAGACAGTACAAAAACCATCTCTGCATGACCAGTGGGAAAGCATAATTTTTATGCCAGTGACATTTTCTACTCAAGTTCTTTGCGGTTGTCTTAAGTATCATTAGTAAAAGCTTGAAAACAAGCAAAAAGCAGAACCCATTCTCAGCCCTTCTTTAGCTGCAAACTGATGGATATGAGTGTGTCTATGCATTTCCTCTCTCCACACAATTCTCTTTCCCCAGTGATATTCCAAAGTCATCAACACAGAAGCAACCATTTCCAGGCTGTCAGACACAAGCACTCACAAAGAACATTGTGAATGACTAACCCAAGTCTCTGTGACAAATTTGCTGGCACATTAGGACGGTGAGACGCTGACACAGAGTTAGAGAAAGTTCTTTTTTTATGTCTCATTAAAAGCAATATTCCCTCCTGCATGATTTGGGGAACCATACTAGAGAGTGCCCGTATTATGTTTTGTTTTCAAAAACAGGGCCATAATAATTTTGCAATAACTTCTGTGACCTGTGGACATGGATGAAGAGCTGTTCCCATTTGTTCTGAAGAAAACAAGTCTTGAGACTTTGTTTCTAAAATGAAAGGATTAGGTTGTCCCACTCCTCGCCATTCTTTTGCTTGTACATGTTTTTCCAACTGCATTTCAGCCTCTACATCCCAAAGGTAATCACTGTAGGCCACACATACAGGCCAAGGTCTAATGTACTAGTGCTTGCAAAACATCAGAAAGAAAGCAAGAAAGGCTGCCATTATGAAGTCTGAACTCTCAAAGAAAATTAAAATGCATTATCTCAGTGCTCCTGCCCCAATTTTTTATATACAAACGTGTCATTCACAAACATTCATTCCATCCTACTAATACAACTTTAATTTTACTACATGCAACCCGACCGTGGAGTAATGTTCAGCTCCAATTATACTGCACCCTGTTAAAAGCTGGCTCAAGACAGAACACAAACACACTGTGCCATGAGGAAAATCCCTGCATACGTGCTGACAGTTTAGATGATGTTTAATCCCCAGGCTATTTCTGAAAAATTATCAACACACTACTGGTTTTTTGTCCCCCTCCTCTTTAAACGAGTGCTGCAGTTCTTCATGATGCACTTGATGATTTCAAAGCCTGCTTTCCAGGCTGCCTTTCTTCAAATCAGCAAATTAGCAGAAGATAGAGCAATTACTAGTTCACCTTGAAGCAAAGATCAGAAACACACTATAGTTCAGCCAGAGCTGATTAGTATTGAATCTGGGGTTTATTATTAACTAGAACTCAAACTTTCTCCAGTGGTCAGACAGGCTACAAGCTGCATACCATAACACAGCTCAAGCAAATCCGTTGACTAACCCAATCCAGACCAAAAAACATTAGCATCCCTACTGTAAGAGTACCCTCATTCACCAATTTAAAACACAGCATTCAGCTACCCCACCAGAGCCAAGCTGGTGAAAACACAGTTCTTGAACTGAAAGATAAAATTAGCAGCTCATTTGTCAGCTACTCTCCCTTTAGTAAGTCAATCTGGCACAACTGCTCTGCATTCAACTGATGGCAAATGCTTTTGGAGCTGTGCTTTAAGTCTGTCTGTTTTTCTCCAGCCCAAAAAACACCTCTGTCACATTTTTTATTTTTGTCAAGAGCAAAGCAAATGAGAAGTTAAAATATATGCAGGTTGATGTGAGAACATGCTTTTTAGACTATGGGTAGACGGCAGCCAAGATAAAGTCAGCATTATAAAGAGAACCATAGACTTTGGGACAAAGGTTCAGGGCAAAATGTTTCACTGCCAACTCGTGGGAAACAGCGATCAGATCCAGAAAATCAGCTGTTATTATCCTTGAAATTATAATAAGGGGCATATTCTGACCAGAATCTGAGGTCCCTGCATTGCTACACACTAAAACAATTCAGTGCTTTCATTCTGCTAGCTGAAAGTGGAAATTTGCTGTATTAGAGCCTGCTAACAAGATTGATACCCACTTAGTATTTCACATCTCACTTCTGTTTTCTCAGTAATGTAGCCATTTGCCCCTCTGGCTTCAACAATCTTTCAGCCTAAAGACAAATAGGCAATTTACTATGTTTTCAATGTATTTGTTTATTTTTATGCTGTAAGAATCCCTCTTAATCCTGTCACATTTACTCTAGAGCTTCCTTTGATTTGATGCCCACCGAAATACCAGGTGGAATAAAGGTCACCAACACTAATAAACTTCCCTGAAGCCAGACCACATGGTGTACCGGTGGACAGCTGAGTAACAGCACTGCCCTGAGACTGGTCTGGACTCCGGTGCCTCACTTCACATGATGAAATCAAGGAACCAGAGCAGCCCCTAAGTGAGAACATTGTAAATACACCTCAGAGCCAGGTGCTAATCAATAGAATCCCACAAACACAGCTGTCTGTATACTGCCCATTCCTCATTTGAGGATGTTCATTTACAGCTAATGGCTTTTAACTCCTTTCATGCTAAAAAATCCAAGACAAGTCATAAGTCTGTCAACTGGGCAGCTACTCAGCAAGCTATTAATAAACTACTATAGGAACATCACATGAGTCACGCCTCTCAACCTTTCTGGTCCCTGTTACATCTTGATTCGTTTACAAAGTCTGTGTGCTTCACTTCAAGCTCTAAAGTCAAATGACCACAGGGATTTGGGTTTTTTTTTTGTATTCTACAGCACCTTCTTTGGTGGAGCTTGGCTCAGCAGGAGAAAAACACGGATATAAATAACTACAGCTTAACTGATACGACTCTCTCCTTTCACTTGTTTAGATCAATATTGCTACCACCTGGTGCCATCAACGGGGAAATGGAAAAAAACTGATAAAAGCTACATATATTTACTCTGCAAAATTCATACAAGGCATTCTGCACTAGCTCTTCAGGCTTTTATTAACAAGGAAGTTAAGGGCACCTTACACTACACATATGAACTGAGCATCCTGATGAATATTTTGTTCCAGAACCATCTTTAACCATAAATTACTTGAACCTTCCATGGCGCAGCTGCACGCCTCTTGAGATTATGTGAATGCAAGAGCCTGGAGAAAAGATGCAGCAGGACAAAATGGCAATTCTTAGGTGACTTTGTTGTTGCTAGGGGCATCTGCTAGACCAGCTCAACATTGCATGGCACTGGAGCTCATGCTCAAATATTTGTCAGTCCAAGCATGTGGACCCTTCCCATTCCCAGTTTTCTAAGTTATGGTCTGGGTCTCGAGAGATACCAGAAAACATACAGAGAGGAACAACGGCAGGGGCAAGAAACAACCACTGAGGGGAAAAAAGGCAAACAGTCAACGAAACATAAATTACATCTTATCACTTTCCAGGCAGCTGCTTGTCTCCCCTTTGCCCTCCCTGCATTTGGGTTTATGTACCTGGTTCCTCCTGCCAATCCGATTTGGTGCAGGAGACTTTGAGGGGGATTTGACATTTTGAGAATTCCCGCCGTTTTCAGCAATCTTCCCCACATTCATCACTGCTGACATCATGGCGTCAATGGAGGACAAGTCTGCTCCGTCCAAACTGTTTGGGGAACTTGGTGATACCTTATAGCTGTTTAAGCTTTCCAGCTGCTTCTCTGGAATTAAAAACAAAAACACACATAGGAGTTCCTAGGCTATCTCAAAAAAAACCCAAACAACCCACAGTATTTTCAGCTGCCTGTAGCTCACATCACACTCTGCTGGATCATCATGGAGCACAGGCAACAGGCCATAATAAGTGGAGCTCTGTAACAGGACAAGATTCTCATAATGGAATGCACAGGACAAAGTGAACATTTTTCTCATAGGACATTCCCATTTTCTTCCTTTTCAACCTTAATTCAATATGGAGCTTATATATTTACTTTATACTCTCTTGCTGTGAAATGGAATTATTTGTGGTACCTTGTGATCACCATGAACTAGTAGAGCAGTACTGATGAATTGCACTCTGGCAAGCACATTCAAGCAGGTATGTGTTTTAAACAGGACTGTGCTAATTAAGGCATTAGTAACACAGTGTAGGGTACTGGGTTCCCTTTTAAGCATGGTTTAAGCCATCTTTGTATACAGAATAAGCTAAAGTAGCAAGAATCCAACCAAACCAAAACCCTCTATCCCCCATATTGCCTCTTTACTGCCACAGATGGCACACGTGTGATTTTGGTATGCCAAGCCATACTAGTCCATGGAGAATATGTTACATACATTACTATGTCACAGCTAAAGCTGTCGAGGTTCCAACTTCTCCATCACATGCTGTAAGCAGCAGGGATGCTTCTATCTCTAATACACCTAAAATTTCATCTCTGGTTTCTTAACATACAGACATGTCAAACACACAGAAAAGGCCTTCTATTTTCTTCTTTACAGGTTTGAAAAGGAAGAGGCTTTCAAATGAAACACTCCTTTCCCCCACAAGAAGTTTCCCTAAGAAACAGGAAGACCCTGCAAGTCTACTGCTCTGTCACCTCTGGTGGAAAAGCACAGAATCTTAATGTGTTGTGAGAAAGTCACTGAAACAGAAGAGTATGTGAGGGTGAACAAGGAGGAACACGTTTGTCTGTGAACATTTGATCTCTGCATAATACTGTCTTTGGAACATAAGTTTGAGGATTATAAACAGGTGGTTTTTTGAGGCTAAGTTACGTGGTGCCAAAGTTACTGTGAGCCAAGAAAATCTTTGTTTGGAAGCCTGCAGTGGTAGCTGAGAATTTGTGTGCTCATGCTTCTGTTCAACCTATTTTATACTTTTCAGACAGATAAAAGTTAGGGATGGGAAAAGAAATGTATGCACCAGTGCTTCTGCTCAATGTATTTTACACTCTTCACACAACAAGGTGTATGGATGGGTGAGAAATGTTTCTACATTCATAATCAATGCCCTAATTTAGCTGGTTGAACCAATTACCTTCATCTTTCTCCCCTGATTGACTGTGGCTCTCTTCAGGGTTGCTGGTCTCCTCACTTAGTGTAGCATGTACAGTTGCGTCTGGCTCTTCAGCCTCTTCTTCAGCAGCACCCTCTAGCACTACACGAGGGAGAAGGCAAAAAGAGAAAGGGAGTAAGCTTTTATGGAAGCCATTTTAGGAAAGTAAGACTACTGCCCTTTATTTTGAGGGCTCCCCTGACTCCCAGATAGGTCTGATGACAGAAGCACTCCAGCAGTGCCAGTGCAGCCAAGCAGCCACTCTCATGAGTGCCCAGGCACTGAGCTGGGAGATGCTGCTGCTTCACCAGTGGCAAAACCTGAGCAAATAAAGAAACCCCCACCAGCCTGGTGTGCAGCATTAAGGCAGCAAAAAATGGAGGAAGAGAGAGCAAGCTAGCCTATCACTGACAGTAGTGACATTTGATTAAGAAGTTGGAAGAATATTCTGCACCTAGAGAATTTAGGTGATTCAATTTCATACATGCACTGCTCCCTTCTCTCTCCTTGGAAGACTAACATTTACTCCAATCCATGAATTCATGGTGGCCACCTTCTTCCTTCTAGCAGTGGTAAAATTACTACAGAGGTTTCTGGGACCATTTGGCACATTCCTCACATCCACTGCCCAAGGTTCCCACACAAGTTGAAGACATAAGTAACCACTGTATGTACCAAGAGAATTCTTCCACACACCTTTCTGAAACCACAAACTTATCATGCTATCATTGGGGTTTAAGGAAGGGTGTCTGTTCTCTCTGGAGAATGACAGAGCAGTTAAACATCATTTTTAGAAGTGATGGGGAATGATCAACACATGAGAAACAGTTGTCTGCTCACAGCACTCATGGCTATAGCCTCTGGAAAAGGTTATTTGTAATATGGAAAACTGCTGATAGGTTTTTAACAGAGAAATACACCTTTATAACCTTACAAGCAAAATGTTTATTTCATTATGAAAACAAACACACCGTGGACATTTCATCATCTCAGATATACAAATCACAACTAGTAAGCCCAATACAGGTTTTCCTTTTATCAAGACAACAGAGACAATTGCCTTCAAACCACAGTTAAGAGGGTTTCTTCCTTTAAAAAAATTACATTCTCAAGGATAACATGCAAATTAGTCATGCAACACATTTTCAAATGCTGTTTGAACATCATCAATCATTGAAAACCATCAATGACTGTGTTACCCCAACTGCCAACAATTTGGAGTGCCCAAGTACAGGCAGGCAAAAAGAAAGGGCCCACCCACCTTGTGCCAAGTGGTTCCTCATTTCACACCATGCCAGACACAGCAGTGGATTCAACCTTCCTACATTTAGCTGCCAACCTTCTAAGGAGCGCACACAGATGCAGTCTAGAGACAAAACCTGGGACCTGACTAAGCCCAGGCAGTGTAAGGCTCAGGAAAACATCAACCTCTTAACAAACACTGCCCTCCATCTGCACCTTCAAAACCAAAAAAACAGACTAATCTGAACAACTCAAAATAACTTCTCCCTAATTATTTTTGTACTTTTCTGTTAAGAAAATAGTAATGATCCCTGTGACATAGGGATTTCTTGCTCCAAGGTGAGGCCAAGCTCCCATCCTTCTGTGTTTCCTCCAGTAATTATGGGAGCCACTTATTTGTCTGGCTTTGTTTTAGCTGTTGTAACTGCTGTAACTTTACTGTTATTTTGTTTGTTTTTAAAAAAGGTCCATCTCATTCAAGAGCAACATAATTATTTCTTTCCCCCCTGCCCCCATCTTATTTCAGTCACTTACATGGTAGCTGAGTTACTTTTGAATAGAATAAGCAACAGAATTATTTTCAGGACTGGCCTAAATCTAAAACTGCTTGCTCCACCAGCTTAGCACTATCAAAAATAAGGACCAGTTTGAACTATTTTGAAGTATTTCTGTTAAAAAAGTGTTTTAGTCCTTAAAAAAACCCTAAACAAACAAAATACACAATTCCTTCCAAAATACACATATTCATTCCTCCTTCAGTCAATACCTAGCACATTAATGTCACCACTGATACATCCTGGAAGAAAATCTACTGTGTAACTGTGAAGACTCCTGTGTTTGCCAAGGTAACTTAAAGACAGCTTAGTTGCTTCCCAGAGAACTACAGTCAGAATTTCTAGTGTTGCTTTTAGCAACATCAAAAATGGGAAATGCACTTTCCAGAAAGAGACTGCAGAACAGGCAGGCATATATGTACATTGAAAAACCCTACCTACTGTTTCATACAAACCTGCTACCTTGCTCTCTGTTTTTTTCACAAGGAAAACTACGTATTATACTGTTACAGTCTTTCATGGTTTCTTAGCCAACAGTTATTCTTCTTTTCTGAATCCAAATATTTTCCTCCAAAGGCAAGCAAATATATGTAGTCAGAGATCGTGTCCTTAAAACCATTTTCTGCATATTAAAAATTTCCAATTTCTAAAGTTGTCCAGAGATCGCAACTGAACTGCTCTGCATGCTTTAATCTACCTATCTATTTTCCACTCTCCTGCATGAAACAAAAATGCACCACTGAAACAAAGACAACTACATGAGCAGCACACACCAATTTCAGAAGCATAACTTTCTATTTGCAATAGGATATAGAAACAATAAGAACGCTGGGCCAAATCACTCCTTCCTGTGGGAAAACCCGTGGCAGAGTGCCTTCAGGCAGGAACACACTGAGAGATTTCTCTTGCAGCTTTGTTTTTGGTTGCTTTTTGGTTGTGGTTTTGGTTTTTTTTTGTTTTTTTTTGCTTTGGGCCGGTTGTTTTTTTTTTGTTTGTTGGGGTTTTTTTCCCCTTTAAAAAAACACATCACTGAGGATGGGGAAGTGTTGGGATTTTCTTCTACAGCACCTAAGAAACTCAGGGAATGGGACAGGCAGCAACCAGCACACATGCCCTATGCCATACTGCCTTCAGGACTGTAAACCCTCCCAGCTCACACCAAATGCCCCGGCGTGGAGGTTGTGCTGACAGAGCCTCCTTCCTCCCTCTCCCCAAAAGAAAACAAAGACCTCCAGGAAAAAGGATAAACAGGAAATAAGCTGAGAAACAGTGCAGCCTCAGGTTACATTCAACATCGGACCAAAGCCTCTAGGAAACAGGGAAGTGGTCACAAGCATTCAAGTCATCTTCTACTTTGAAGAAACCCCCCAGTGTCACATTCATCCTGTGTGAAAAGGAGGAAAAGCAGAGAGCAAGTGACTAAGCAAGAGTGCTGACAAATGGTAGGGGGGACAGGACCAAACAAGACAATGCAGCCCTCTCTGCACAGCCACACCAAGAGACCTGTCTTTTCTGCAGGAACGTGTTCCTTCCACTTGATGAGGTTGCTGACAATTGAAACTGGGGCAACTTCCATCCCACAGAGAGCCCTGAGGGGCCTATAGCTCCTGCTTCTGACAGTGGTTGGCCCCTGATGCCCCACACAGCCAGCTAATGGCAGAGAAACTGCAAAAGCAGAGCTTACAAAAAAAAAAAAATCCACCACCTTGTTGCTTCCCATTCAGTCTGTACAGGAAGACACTTGCTAGACCTATTTCCTCCTTTGGGATAAAGTGTGACTCCACTGTATGTTAAAGCTGAACCAATCAACAGTTACTCCCCCCGCTTTGCTTATGTGTATTTATTTGGGGTTTTTTGTTTGTTTGTTTTAAGACAACTCTAAACAGCTACAGCTGCTTCGCCTTCTGGCGAAGAGCATCACGCATGAAGCAAAAAGGAGAACACAGGCCACAGGAGAAGGAAGAAGAAAGGAGAAAAAATGATGAGTTTTCAGAGTCATAGTCATTTGACTTGCAACTGAGAGGCAGATACACAAGCACAGAGCAGCACGTCCTGGCCCCTGGGAGCTGGTACAAGTCTCTGTTCCAGATTGCTCCACTGTCTGTGCACATAAGCTCTCCCTTTGGAATAGATAGGAAGAAACGCACAATGCAGGCAAGAAGGGGGAAAACCTGGTACACACAGCACAAAGCTGCTTATTGTTCTGCCTTCCGAAAAAAATCCACATTAATGTTAAAAGTAGAAGCCATGCACTAATTGGGCCAGGGAAAGATTAACACTCTTGGCCAAATAGTTTTATTGGTTTCATTAAACATACTGTAGTATTTAGTAAAGAACACAGTGGGGGAGAAGAAACAGGGAAAAGAAATGACAGGTTTAGCACTGTGCAGTCCCCCCACCATGCATTTCAAACCACTTTTTCCCATGAGGTCCAAACAGGAATCCTGAGCCCTCTTCATCATTTCCATCTTAGCAACACTATTAGCTTAGTCAAGGCTTTCCCACTGTTTTTTGTTCTAAGTGGCATGAAAAAACCCCAAGGATCATTTAAATGAAGGCCAGACCTGCTAGTATACAAATTTAGACAAGAACAGAACTTCAAAGAGAGATATATCGCATTTGAATAAACAAAGTTTACTGTTTACCCTTGAGATTATAATACCTAAGAATCGCTACACTGCACTCCAAACTGCTTCTGATGCACTGGTCTCCTACTAAGCTTCTACACAGAGGAGAGGATTTTACTCCCAGAGCACAAACGCTCCCAAGCACAAATGGTCACTCCCACCCCAAAAGTGATGCACGCTATCACCCGCACTACCTTTTGAACATAACTTTCTGTCAAAGCTGGCAGGAAGGAAAAAGGGTGAAAAGGCATCGTGTGGGAAGAAAAAAGAGCTAACACTATTCAAAGCACTGCCTCAAGGCAAAGGAAAACCAAATGAACAAAGTTTTCCCAACTGACCTTTTTTAATACCAACTCTGCCCTTGCTACTAAAGTGCTGGTGCTGACTCTGCACCCCAGCAGTCGAAAACACTACTGGGAGCGTCACCTCACCGTCACCACTGCTGGAGCACCACTACAGGGCAGCCCATGGGAAAAGGAAGACAAGCACAGAAAGGAAGAGAGTGGCACCAGAATATCTGGGGGCTGCTCTTTCACTTTAAAGTAAAAACTAAGAATGCTACCCCAAAGCTTTTGAACTTGCTCCTGTTAGTAACATTTTCCTCTATAAAAAAACCCAAAACCAAACACAAAACCAACAACCAAAAGGAGTAACATCTATTGAAGGGTACTCTCTGAGCATCAAAGAAGACACACTCTTTCTATAAACTCTGAACTGTTAGTGAAACAATCATTTTACCTGTGTTAGTGCAGGTACAATACTTTGCCTCTTGAAATAACCATGTGAGTCTACAACATCCATATGTCTAACTTGTACACAGACAGATACACCCCGACATGGAATAAACAAGTGAACCACATGCTCATGGACATGCCTTAAAACTGAGTTCTGGATGATGATCTGGTGGGAGCGGGACAGGGCAAGAAGCGCTAAACAAGAACAAGATGATCCCAGACTATTTCCAGACTATTTTGCATGCTGTTGCTATAACACCTAACAGTTAGGCTAAATTTTAAATATTCAAACATATTTACTCCTCCTGCTTTATTTCCTTGCAAGCATGATGGGATATATGTGCGCATTCAGTTTTTATGTAGCTTTTGAAAATCCCTTTTTGGTGACTTATGGACTAGTAATGCTCCTCAGGACTTTGGCTCAGATGACCAGAAGCTTCTCTCCAAAAAGTATAGCAGATTTTGAACTTAGCTAATGCCTTTAGTGAACAACACTGAATCACCACAATACTCTGGCATTACATTGGTGCAATACACTGGAAACAAGGAAGTTGTACTAATATAACAATGAGACACTATCCTGGCAAAGCAGGGGTTTCCTGGGTAAAATTCACCTTTATGGTCCAACTGGTTTGCAGCAATGCACACAGCTACCAGGCAGCCTTAATACAAAATGAATTCATGCCCATTCTTTTGGCCCTGTGCTCCATTTGCTAACTTGAAGCCATGTCTGCACCTTTTGCAAGTGCTGCGTGCTGTGGGAACAGCCCTCACACAGGAGCCTGTGGTCGTGCTAGGCTAGAAAAGAGAACTCGGGCAAAAGTTGCTCCTGCACCAAGAGCGAAGCGAAAGCAAAACCTGACGGCCCCCTGGCTCCAAACAGGAAAGCCCAGCACACTTGGTAATCACCTCACAGAGTTTGATCTGAACCTACACCGAGTTCCTGACCAGCACTGCTCTCTTTGGGGACAACAGTGCCACACAGAACACACAGCACTGCAAGAACTGCAATAACCTACGGCTGCACTTAGGATCAGCAGCTGCTGATGAATTTTGAGACTTTTCTAATATCTTAGCAATCTTTCCCCTGACCAAAGACATATCTGTGAGCTGCTCCTCATTTCTGCTGTTTGTATCAGTGTGTTGGTGAGTACCTGGCCCTCCAGGAAGCCTTTATCACAAAACTGCATCTAGCTTCAAGAATTCGCTCAAGCAAAAAGGATACTGAGATTTGAAGACAGCTTAACAAACCTGGGACCATGAACCCCACCCACATTTAGGCAACAATAAAAAGTCTGGGCAACAGGAGAGCAAAACAAGTGGCTCTAAGCAGACATCCATCCATTCCTTCCCATGTTGACAACTGCAAACACTCCTCCATCCTCATCCTTGCCTGCCTGCACAGCTGTGAAGAGGCCAGTGGGAAGGGAGTCTGGCTTCCCCCAGGCACTGGGAATCATGGCAATGTAGGGGGAACACAGAACAAGACAGGCCTTGGGCTTTACCCAGCACATCCCCTCCCCTGCACCCTCCCCACTGGCTGAGGAAGGACACAAAAGCAATACTGTCTGTCCTTATAAGCTCTGCTTTGCATGTGTTCAGGGAGTGGGGACAGCTGTGCGGACGGCTCGCAGAGTTCCAGGAAGTCAATGTGTGTCTTGGCTTTAACTCCAGTTTATTTGCCTTAGCTGAAGTGGCGACACGAGAAAGTCCCTTTGAGTCTCCCCTGAGCTGGCACTGGCTGTAGCAGGGCAAAACTCCTTGGGACATGGCCTGGGGTCCCTCCCTACACTACCAGACTTCCCTAGTCCGGCTGCTGCATCTTTCACTCGGGCCAGGGCTGGCTTACATCCCACTGGGCAAGGGGACAGCCTTGGAAGATGGTGTGGGAGAGGGTGGGACTCCAAAGCAGAGCCAGAGACTGGAGGGAGTGGGCCCTGAAGGCAGGATGGAAGTATCTTGCAAAGGCAGGACAGGTCAGGCAAGTGGCATCCCACTGCCTGCCAAAACCACTGCCCACACGCCCTGAAGGAGCCCAGGGTGAGGCAAGAGAGCAGAAGGGCAGGGGGAAGTTGAAGCAAGGACGAGTGGGCAACCCCACCGTGGCCTGTGCCCATGCCCAACAGGCCGAGGAAAGGGAGATGCACCTGTCTGAGGGGAGCAATCCTAGGGAAGCACACCCCTGGGAGACAAAACCTCATCGCCTGCTGCTGCTGCCATCTCAGACAAGCAAGAGGGGATAGCAAAATGAGGAAAACACTCACAATGTAGCTTTGTGTGTTTGTTGCTTGGGGGATTTCTTCATTTTTATGCTACCCTGACAAACCCACTTGACCTAAAATCCTGGAGGGGACATGGGGGGAGCTATAGGTTAATGTCACATCACCTGTGTGCCTAAGCAAGTACTGTGCTGAGGAAATGGGATACTTGTCCGAGAGCCCAATGGGTGAGCTAGATGCACTGCACTAGGGAGAGTCAGATGGGAAACACTTCTGAGTAACAGAGAAGAAAAGAGACCATCCCCCCCTTCAAATACTCCGAGTTACAGCACCCCTCTCTCTGACTGAGGAGAGGCTGCAGGCACGCAGGGCGGGCAAAGCAGGACTGGGCTCAGCTGGGTAGCTGTGACGGAGATGCTGACATCCCCGACAATATATGGCCAGCCTAAACCACGGGATATCTTGTCCTTTTAAGGTGGGCCAAGAGCAAGCATCTGTGCAGCAGCAGCAGCACAGCCCCAGCCTGCCATCAATAGCCCTGGTGTCACTGAAAAAACAGGGGCTCCTGTGCCATACCAACTGGCTGTGCAGATGCCTGGGCATCCACCCCGAGAGGAGACAATCCGTCTGGTTGTTCCTCTGCTCAGCATCACGGAAACAAGCAGGCACATTAGTAAGGAGAGGAAGAAAGCCACGAAACCATGCAGCCGGGCTGCTCCCTGGCAATTGGTGCCTGCAGCTGTTGGGGAGGGAGGGAGGGAGGGAGGGAGGGAGAGCCTGTCCCTGTCCCCATCTCTGTCCCTCACCCTGATGGCCAGCAGCTCAGCCAAGGGCAGCTTTGGAGCCAGCGCTCAAAGTGAAGGTTTAAAGCAAATCTCGGGAGGGAGAAACAAGCAAACATTTCATCCCCTCACACTTCACATGTAGCCAGAGCCGTGTGTGTGTGCAGGACAGGTTCAGCAAGGATTAGAGAGGCAGGATGAATCACACTGAGGAAGACATAGAAAACCTCCTGTGCTAGTGCCCTGCTTCTTGTGTGCTGCTCTGGTTGCAATTCTCTTCCTCCAAGATGAGTATTTGAAGAGTTTCACAGAGGAACTGAATGCACAGGCAATTTTACAAAAATCATTCTGAAAATAGGATAAGCTAGAGACCAGGAAAAAACTCCTCTTGGAGTAGCTATGTCCCACATGGTGTTTCACCACTCTAACTGCATCCATATGCTAGCAAACACAGGCAAGCCCCAGGGGAGAGCATCAGTTTGCTTGCAGAGCTCCCAACTCATCCTTTGCAGCCCAACCACACTGTCTTTGCAGGAGATGCCAGCACACTCTCTGCTTGGAGCACTGTACCAGGTAGCTTGCTAAAACATTTTGTGCTTCACAAGGTAACACAGCAAAATGAGAAAAGAAAAAGTGGAAATTACAGGGATTTAAACCCATTTCCTAGTGTTGTCAACCACCAGGATTTTATCATGAGCCTGTAAAATCTGATGGTGCTACATTACTGCACAAAATCTCAAATTTTTAAAGTAAAAATGCTAGTTTTTTGATTTTTGCAAAAAGGATAAACACATTACATGCTCAGCAAAATACAAAAAGCAAACTGAAGTGAACAGATTAATTTTAAAGCCTCAAGCTTTTCAGGATAACCATGATCTCAAATGCTCAACCTGTAATTTTTTAACATACAGGGATAGCAACACAGTGTCCCCTCTCTACCCAGTACATTTTGTACTCTGGAAAATATACCTTCTAAAACTAAAATTACTCTTTTAAAGAGAGAAAAATTTGCAATATCTCAGCGTGTTTCTAACATTTTATTTAAAAGCCAACACAGCTGCACTTTAATGTTACTTAAAGATGGAAACCTACATCAAATTACCAAACTTGTTTTAAACAGACTCAACATGCAAATATTTTGAAGATAGAATGATTCAAGAGTTTGAAGCTCTTCTCACTGCTCTTTTCCAGGGAGCATGACTTGCTGACAGGATTAACTACTGCCAGGCTCACGAAGCTGGGAGACAGCTGCCACATGGCAGCCATTTATTACAAAGCTCCACTCCTCTAAAGTTAGGAAAGAGGCAGACCGTTTCATCTGTGTTATCAGCAGGGTTCCTCTGCCCCACAGGCTTTAGTGACTAGGCTTTTTCTAAACAAACACCTCCTTTTCTCCCCCACCTTGTTAACATCATATCTTCCTGTATTGTGTTTCTGGTCAGCACAGAAACTATTCCTCCTACCACATCCTCCAAATAACAAGAAGAACAACAATCTATAACCAAGATAATTTTAAAACTTCAGAAACACAAATCCTATCCCTACCCCTTTCCCCTGAAATACATTTTTAAATTAGGGAGTTTTAGCTTGAGCTTTTCAGAGGGGAAAGCACAGCCCACAGGGAGGAGAGAGAGAGAGATGCTGGAGCAAAGAGAAGCATGCTGTACAGCCCTCCCTCTCCCACCCATGCTAGGAGACACTTGTAATGTCAGCCTCCAGCTGCAATATCCCAAGGGCCTACCCAGCTTTTCACGAGCAAGATAACTGGTAGCACTCCTTCTGAGATTGTATCTCCACACCAAGCAGACTCTGCAGGCCCACAAGCCAAAGCCAACATCTGCCCCTCACCATAAGAGGCACAAGCAGATCTCAAGCCAACCAACTCCTACAGTGTGCTAAGGACCAGGAACAGATAGAAACCAGCTACATAATCTCCATGTGATATTAAGCACAACCATCAGCTGACATTGCCCTGATACTGTGAGCCAGAATTAAAAGATACAAACTAGCAGTTTTAATTTTACAGGGGGTTATTCTAGATGTGTATTTGCCATAGATGCTAAAGCACCAAAGATCACTCAGACTGAGGTTTATTGCTCCGTCCAGGTGAGGGAGAAATCCAGCCTTCAGAAAAAGAGCTCTCTCCCACCACCTATGAACAAGGTGCCACAAGTTTTGTGAGCACACCCACTGGCTTACACCCGCTGGCCAGTAGCCTTTGGGCTTGTTTACAGAGCTCTAAATTCTGAAATACAAGGTTTCTTTCTTGGTTTAGTTAGGTAAATTAATTACAGCAATAGATAGCGCTGGCAAGACTCTCCAAGTTGAGATTCACACAGGAAAGACACTTAACAAATTTTAAACAGCAGAGCTACTTGCCAGTGGTACTCTTCAATATGAGTTTTCTTTCTATTTTGAAGTAGATGCAGTGCAAATAACCTGTGGGAGGTGCTTCCAGCACACTGACAAAATGAAACAGCATCTGTTCATCAAAATGAATGTGCAACACACATGAAAAAAAAAGGGCATAGGGATCTTGTTCATCAATTTCTTATGGAATTCAGAAGTCACTCAGCTTTATCAGAGAGTACAAGAAGCCTTCTCAGGAACAATATATCTCTATCTGATCTGAAAAAATATGCCTTTTCAAAACAAGAACTGCACACACACACACACACACATATATACAAATCCCCCTTCATCCACAACCACATCCAGCTGCTGACCTTCTGAGTTCCTTGTACTATGGTCTATGCTCTGGGACTTTAAAAGCCTAGCAGGCATTTCTAAAGGATTTCACAAAGTACACTGGCCTGGCCTTGTAAAAGCTCATGAGGAATCCATGAAGGTCATCGTGCAGCTTAGACAGTCTGCAAACAGCATAATCCACGTGCTGGTGAGGTAAGAAATGACCAAAGTCGGGCAGATAGGCCTGAAGACTTCTGCAAGGAATGTTTCCTCCAACAATGCTGTAAACCCTGGAGGAAATGCCTGCTGATCTTCAAAGCCCTTCAGTAGGAACAGCCTTAAGTTTCCTGAACATGAGCATTCTGGTTGCAAGGCCGCAATCCTCTTAGGCATACAGAGAAAAACATAAAACCAAAGGAAATTAAAAAAAAAATTAAAATCCACTAAGGTTAATAACTGCAAATAAGCAGCAGGACTGACCCTCTACTTTGCAACGAGCTGTCGGATCCATCCAGCAAAGTTTTGATGTTCCTCGGCACAAGAGCCACACGGATCAAGCAGCAGCTCACAATCTCTGCAGCTTTCCTCTTTCTACTCCAGGCAGTCCTCCACACGTGCAGACTCCTGGACAGCAATACTCAGTTGTTCGGACTACGAGGGGATGCTACAGCTGTGGCTGCTGCACAAGGTGTCCACCGTAACTATATCAAGGCCCCTGCAGTGTGCTGCACTGCCAGCAGAATTTTAGGTACAGCCTTCAGTTGCCTGACGGGTTTCACAGGCGACCATGAGTAAAGGGGAGTCTGGACACCTGCACACTGCAAAGAATTGCAGGAAGTTTATTTCAGGAACGCTGGGGAAAAAAAAAAAGAACAGACAAAATTGTGAACAGGTTTCTTCAGTAAGTGAAGTTTCAAGTTGCTATTCCTCCAGCCAAAAATGTCTGCTGCTAGTCCAAAACCACCCTCTCCTTCCAAAAATCCAATTCTACTGCTAGTGCTTTACACTCTTCCATGAAACAGATGATACAGACAATTCTTGAAACAATTCACATATGAAAAGGGAAATTAATTTCCTTCTTCTGACTCCATTGATAAATATTTAACAAAAGCATTAGATTGAAACAAACTCGTATGAACTACATATAGGTTCAATTCAATTCTGGGTAAAGTAATAGTTGCACACAGAGAAAAATGAACAAACAGCAACAAAAGTGATCAAGTGGCCTGTGCACCCACCTCAATTTCTGCAGGAGGACAGCAAGAGTTTGCCAGTGGAAACTTGACTAATCACTTTCAAATATGCACATATAGCAAAGCAACACTGAAGTATCATCATCAGACCTATGATACTGAAAGTCACACTTCTTTTGAGGAGTGATGCTTCCACATTTACATTTTCTCAGGCATATAAACATACACCCCCACACAGCCACCTTCTTTTCATTCTAAGCATGAAATTGCCTTCCTTTAAAGTTTTAAGCCAGTATACACTACAACAATATTTTTATTTACATCGATCTTGCTAAGGTCACTTAGAATATACAACCAGAAGTGAAGAAAACCTTAAGTATTTTAAAAGAACCACAAAATTTTAAGAAATCCTGATATTACTAATTGATTACGTTATAACTCTTTCAAGGAACAAGCTGTTATTTCTACCCAGCTGACAGATTCAATCCTCCAAATTTCACACAAAAATCGTGTTCATTCAGAGCAAAAGTAAAGGACAAAGAAACCTCAACATGAGAACTCATATTTTCACTCAGATGCTAAACAGCAGGAGCTGTTTTCCACTTCCAGTTCAAACACTATTGTTTTGTAGTAAGTTTTATATGTCTCATGGAACTCAACCATTCAATACAAAAAGATACAAGAGAAGAATTCAGGCAATCAGTAGCTACCTCAACCTGTACAGCAGACAAGCATGTATTATGAATGAGTTAAAACAGGAAACTGAAAGGAGAATGCAAGCAAAACCACTAGTTAAATGAATTATTTTTTACAGTAAGGTAAAAACTTTTCCTAATCTACCCACTCATTTCACACACAGTAATATGCAACTATCATTCTACCAAAAATTAGAAGAGCGTTACCACCAGATTTGTTTCATTCATTTCTTCATGTGAACTTCAAATGGGGTTTCTGAAGCTAGAAGATTTTGCCATCCCTATCTAGTAAGAGCTGAAGACAGAAACTGGCCCTTTCCTTATCTCTTAGGGTCTGGCATGCCATGGGGGCTATGAAGGTAGGCACTTTCATAAGCAGAAACATGTTCAGTGTTTTCACACCAAACTTGAAACAATATTCAATATAAATTTGACATAAAAAAATATGAGAGCTTACAGGTTCAAAAGAGTCTCAGTAAATACAACCCTTTAAACTTCCTAAAATCTCCAAACATGGACAATTTCTGATGTAACAAGGTCTTTAAAACAGCAGTAAGCAAGCTCCCTGAAGGGTGGGGTAATTGGGAGGGTTATCACACCTCTGGGGAAGTCACAGGCTCTATCTTGGCAGAGGTTCATCCCTTCATATACCCAGGGGACTGATTAGTTCATGATAAGCAATTAGGCACCCCAGGGAGGACGGTTAACTGTCTTACCAAAACAAAAAGGCTGCACAAATGTAAGTCTCATTAGATTAAAGAAACACTATCTACAGAACAGCAAATTTGTGTATATTCCCTTCTACTGGAACAAGTACTACATTTTGCCTACATATGGCACACACAGATCTCAGAAATCCCAAATTTGAGCACGTACTTGATGCTAAATTGGTAACAAATGCTCTGAAGCATTTTCTTTCCCAAGACACTAGTGCTGCGATGCAGGAAAAAAGGAGGAGGGATGGAGGGGAGGAATACAGTAAATACTGATTAGAAGATTTGAACTAGTAATCTCATTCAATTAAATTTTCTTCCTCATTGTTAAAATAGTTCCTAACCAAAGATGAGCTGCAGAAAGTGGGTCCTGGAAAGGCTATACATGGCTGAATGCTGATTGAATTTTAGAATGAGACCCCAGCAGCAGACCCACCTTTACATGCCTTGCTCCTAAAAAATGTCTGGGAAGCTCCTGCCTGCTGTGGGTCTTGTGGTGAGGCACCTATGCATATCACAGTCCTACCCATGTTAAATCTTTATCTCTGATGAAGCAGAGGGACAAATTCATCTTTTGCCTGCCAACTGATGTAAAAGCTCCAACACATCCCAATAGGGCTGCTCCTGACTTACATCAGGCTCAATGTATTTCAAAGTACTTCGATGGCTTAAAATATGAAGGAATGCTTTTCAATTAGGCGACCCCCTGTCCTTTTCTGTTCTTTTATCTTTTTTTAACAGTTTGCCATCCAGTGATAGGAGGGAACCCCAGCTGCATAGCCTGAGCTTTTATCTTCTGCTGACCATGCAACAACACAAAGCTCAGTGCTGGATTTCCTGCTGCTTGCTGAAAGGGGCTGTTCAGCTTGTTTAAATATTACTTGCCTTGGGAGCCTTGGAGTTGTGCCCAAGCACTGTACTGTATCTTCCCAGCATCCATTTCAGCGTGTACTTTAAAGGTCTTCAGGTTCCATGTACTATGCTCCCTCTCTGCTACGGGAGGAGTCTCCTGACTCCAGAAAAGAAAAGAAACCCCATTCAACTCCTCCCTCTCTCCCCATTTTCCCCACTAATCCCTCTGCCTCATTCCATTACACAGGTAACAGAAGTCCATGTTCATCCCAAAAGCATGCAAACACATTTAGTCCTGTAAACTGAACCAACTGCAACCAAGGTAAAAGACATTTTGGTACAAAAGGCTGCAGCTAGGAAGAAATCAGATGCCATGTATCCTGTACAGCAAGCTACCAGTGTGCAGTGAGCAAGCAACCAAGAAAGTACAGCAGCAAAAGTGGATTGAGTACAGCAGCCTCCTGCCATACTAAATTTAAAGTCTCCACTGTGGATTTTAGAAAAAAAAGAATCTTTAAACACAACCTTCTCTGAATTTGCAAACTTAACATTAAGGCGCTTTCCCTTGCCATCCAGAGCAGTGATGAAAAAACCCCACGGTTTTCACAAAAGCAGAAAGGATATTCCAGCCTACAGGAATTCTTTCAGAAGCCCTCCTTTTCACGATTACCGTGCCAACGGGAGGCTGAAGTCTGGCTACAAGGTCAGGAGGAGATAACCTTGGCCAATAGAAATTATTTGCATCAGCCCAAAGGCAGCACCAGGCCACCCATTAAGCAGCCCAGCAGGCCTCACTGTTAACCTGTGAGCAGCCAGAAACAGCTGATAGGAATGGAGAAACAGGAGGTAAAAATCCAGATTCACAATCT
Source organism: Zonotrichia leucophrys gambelii (assembly GCF_028769735.1). Lineage (NCBI taxonomy): Eukaryota > Metazoa > Chordata > Aves > Passeriformes > Passerellidae > Zonotrichia > Zonotrichia leucophrys. The sequence goes on from NC_088171.1 coordinate 67,610,276, forward strand.
ATCCATGAGAGCTGTGGACACAGCCATTCGAATCAGGAAAACTTCAGTAAATACTGACTGTGAGAACTGTCCTGTAAGAAGATGTCTCTCACTTTCCATGGCAGCTGGGATGCAGAAATACATGTACCCCCACAAGCTGATGCAGGACTGCAGGAAACTCAAGGCTAGAAGTGAAAACCTGCTTTTAGTCCGTTCTGCTTTGCCTCAGCCTGCAGCGTACAGACTGATTTAACCTGATGTAAGCCACAGCTGTCATTCAGAAGGACAGACTGCCAGTCCTCACTTTACCCCACAGCTCTGGCCACGTGTTCTCCCTCCGGCCTTATGCCAGTTCTAGAGTTTGAACAACCACATCCAGGACCATGGAACAGATCTGAATTGAGATTTGCGTTTGTTTGTGTTTGGTTTTTGTTTGTACTTAAAAATGCACATACATACAGTTTCATCAACAGCATTCACACATGGGAGCTGAGACATAGTCAAATTACACCCTCTATTTGAGTGAGAGATGAGAGACCTGAGCAAGAATGTTGTCGGTAACTCTACTCCTGCGGTGCTGCAGTACCGGGGAAAGATGAAAAGATGTAGTGGAACGAACCCACAACCGGCTCCATCTCCAGACTCCCTCCTCCCGCTCCCCCCTCGCTCCCTTGTCTCCAACTCAGAGCTCACTTGCAGCATCTCTGCCATAAAAACATCTAAAAATATACCTGAAGTTCAGTTTTCTGATTAATGCCAGTGAAAATAAGTTCACAATAAAATAAACTACCACAATTAAAATGTCTCCACCGCACCTCTCCCATGGCATCCCTGGATGAGAGTAAGAGAGCAAGAGCAGTCTTAGGCAATGAGCTAGTATTTTTCTGCTTACCTATCCAATTTTTCCTACATCAAGAACTGGGTGTAACTTTTGCACAGTGCTAAGCACAAAACAAACACAACTCGAAAATATCCACCTCCCTTCCCGCACATGGCTGAACTAAGCCTAATTTTAAACACGTTTGTTTGTTTGTAAACTTTTGTCAATTACCCTTTCCCCATGTACAAAGACAAAAATTACCCCCTCCAATACCACTCATGCTTCATTAAATCAGATCAGTAACAATGCTGAAACAGCCTGCCACCGTGTGCCACATGTACCAACCACAGCTCCAGAGCCACCAGCAAGTAGGGCAAGCAGCTCACCTGGAGTCCCCAGATACTTTTGAAACAATATTTACAAACCTTGGGCCTTTGGATTTAACACACAGCACAGTGGGAATGGTACACATGCTTCCACAGGGGCAGCTCACCTCCTAGAGAGATTGGTGTTTATTGTAAAATGCATCACCTTAAGGGGATAGGATGGGACAGAAGTGGAGAAAAGAAACCAAAGCTGCAGAAGGACAGGACATGTTGCCCTGAGCATGTCCTCAGGCACTGCTAGCTCACATTGCTGGCACCATCTGATCTCTCAAAGCTAAACATGGAATGTAGGTAGCAAGTCATAACGCTGTGCAGGCCTGGAGACGTGACCCATCAGCTGTTTCTGCATTATAATTATTGCACTGGAGCACAGTAGGACCAAAAGTTTGCCTGGGCAGATTTCTGTAAAGTTCTGGCTTGTTAGAAATGACAAGAAAGGTCACATGCTGCTTTCAGATTTGTGATTACAGTCACTTTTCTACAGGACTGGCATTCCCTGTTTAAAATCCTCGGTCTGCAAGAGAAGTGGAAGGCCCAGAACTGTTTCATGTTATTCAAAACTGCATTAAGAAGTGAGATTGTACAGAACTGTGATCTCCCTCACCCCCCTTCATGAGACAGCCAGGAGTTTCTCACAGATGCAGTGAAGCAGCAACTCCTGAATCACGGTTCTCTGCATTTCTCAGCTGGTCTTGGTCAGTTCCCCTTCAGGCTACTCCTGCTCCCAGGCTTTCTCTCACTCTCTTTTTATTTTTAAAGTTTCTGTTACTAATAAAAAAATTATTGCAATACCATCATTTCCTTGTATTATCATATTCTCTAGTGAACTGATTAATTCTCAGAGTGATCCTGACCCTCAGCTCCCACTGGGCCTCAAGTGATGCAAAAAGCTTCTTTCAGATTCTCCTCCATTTTATTTTTGTCCCAACATGCACAGGACTCAGTTTGGAACTCTAGACTTAAAATGCAAATATCTTTGCTTTTAGGAAATCTGATTGTTTCTATAACATGCTCACAATTGAGCAAAGCTCAAAGAGTACAAGTCAGTAAGGAAATTATTTTATCCAATATGCATTCGGTACATTGTACTGTCCAGACTTTGCTCTGTAAGTAAACTTTAAATTATTAAGAGCTCAGTTTTGTCAGGCAGTGACATGAAGTTTAGTGCAACAGGTCAATGGAGAAGCCATCAACAAACCTGTAGAAGGACAACAAAAGCCTACAGCAGTACACAACTGCAGCATTTCTGTTACACAAAACACAGCGGACACTGCAAATCTGGGTAGCACAGCCCTTTCCAAGTGACTGCCTTTAGAAGATTTGCAGACTGGAGGGATGCTTTCAAGGAGGCCACTTTCAGCTACATCAAGCTTCCTGTTTGACACCATGTGGACTCACCCTGCCTTCCCACCTATCTCTCAACCAAATAAAATAAAAATCCTAGCACTATTAGTGTATTTCCCAACCAAGATGCACTCAAAGCAAAATCACTGCGAGGGCCAAACACTACAGGGATATTGCCCAAACTTCTAAGGCACTACTTTTTGCAAGAGCAGAGAGGTATTGGGATGCCAGGTGGTTAATGGGGAGATGTACACAAGGAAGACATCAGTAAATGATGAACAAGTCTGTAGGTCAGAAAAGGCCACTTGAGGTTAAGAGACCAAAAGCTCTGTTAGCAGAAGAAGAGCACCCATCTCTAAGAAACCACTTTCTCTTACTCTCCCCATCCCCTCCCTGATACCATTCTCCCTACTGTAACTCAGAACAGCAAGGCAAGTGATGTCTAACCAGGCACCAGAAGAACTGGCTAACACATTGTCACCCAGCATGAACAAAAACCATCAATGAACCCTGCTAGTGGTTTACTGCAAATTTTTGCTTTACTGACGGTATTACACTGCCAAGGGTTCCCTTGTCTTTGCACACACACTGCCCACTCACAAACGCCAAATCTGCTCAAACCCAGATTTACAAATACATGCACAGATATTCTACACATCTGCTTCCACCTGGTGGATTACCAGAGATGGGAGACTGCAGCATTTTTTAAACAAATGTGTAAACCCACCTCTAAAATTAGTTGCATGATAATTCTGTGGGCTAGTGGAGAGGGGCAGAGAGGTCAGGCTCAGGGGCAAGGGAGAAGTTTGCAAGAAATGGAATAAGAATCACTAAACTGTTTAAACCATTTTTCAATTCAGTTTTCCCCTCTTGGAAAACAAACAAAAAAGGGATTTTCTTTCATTTTAAGGAGTTCTTTAAAACAGAAGAGGACAGAACTATTTAATATTGCTCTTAACATGAATAAATAATTTCAATCAAGTGTCTCGCTAAAGAAGTTAAAATTCTCTTTCCACAGTCCCCCCCTTCCATAATCAAGCAAAAAAATATATGTTTTACATATACCTGGTATATAATCAAAACAAACCCATAAAGTAATTTATTGCTACTCATAACTACAGAAACCGGGGGTTCTTTTAACAGTTTAGCAAAGCAAATGAGAAATGACAGGGAGTATCCTGAGAAACTCTCTGTTGCAAATTCTTTCAGGTCTGGTTTCTAAAAACGTCCTTGCTATGATACCTGCAAATGCAGCTTTGCAGTAACTTCCAGTTCCATTTTCACACACGTATTTTTAAATATAGCAGCAGCCTTTGCCGTATGTATTAGGCACCAGGGGTATTTAATTCTCTGTGGCCAAGGTTTGCAGGAAAGCTGACTGGAGATCCTAGAGGTGTGGCACACTTATTTTTTGCTCTAAATACTTCTGACTGGAAGCAAAGGTAAGTATTACTCCAGCCTCAATCTGTTTCCCTCCTGCACCCACAGCAGCTTAGTAAGATACAGTCAACAGGCTACTGCAAATTACACTTAAGGGCTCATTACAAATCAAGGCCTCAGTCTTGCTAATGAACTGATACTAATAGGTTCATTCTATGGAGGAGAGCTACTAGCTTCAGTAGTGGTCCCTGAATCAGGAAATTTGTTTACATCACATGCACAGGTATTTACAATCTTCTGGGCCCTTGTTTTTATTTAGGAGACCAGTGATGTTTGGCAAGGAGTGCAAATCTTGTCCAACAACTTTCAAGCTACCCTTACTCCATATGGAGCAGAAGTGCCTACAGAGTAAAGCACTTTCACAAGAACAGTGTTTTCATCTTACACTAATCCCTCTACCAGGAATTCTATGTCTGTACCTGTACATCATAGTGCAAGAGAAACAATCATGCATTCCCCACGTATGTTTTGCACCTGAAAGAGTGGACAAATACAGAGATATATGCACAACATCACTAAAGTGCTTACTCAAGATGTGGGATTAGGTTACCAAGTTCAGTCTTTACAGAGCTGAAATTACCTACTCTGCAAGCAAGACAGACATGGGGATTGCTTGGTTTCCACTGGATCATGCACAGCCCCTTTTACTTCTGAATTACAAAAGACATTAGGACCAGACCACAGTGGAGAAATCACCATTGCCGTTATCAGCAATGATAACAAAAAACTTAATTCAATTGATGGCTACAATTCCAATCTCCCACCCACTTTGTCTTTCTCAAATCTCAATGCCCCAGCATTACAGCTTTGAGAACTTGAAGAACAAGTCAATGTTTTACCCCTTTGTTAGGGATTCAAAGTTTGCCGTTGGTTTTTCTATTTTCTGTTAAAAAGGGGAACATGAAAGTAATTCAAAGCCTGAAGTAACTTTTCCCTCATCTTCATTCTCAGGAATGGCTGAAGAAATTTTTTTTACTACTTACTTTTCTTTCAAAAGCAAATGTGGCCTGAAGCTAAACACCTGACATGCAGTGCTTAAGCACAAATGGTTAAAGCTCTGTAGAGCCACATGCAAGAGAAAACAGGGGCAGTAATAAAGCTGCCTGGTGATCTCCAATTGGAAATCCTCCTGGCAGCACAGATTCTTTCATGCAGAGCAACTTACTGACATTCTCTCTCCATTCCTCTCCCTGATGACTCTTTCACGACACCTGGAAATTTGAAAGCTGACTAAGCTCCCTGAAAACTGGTCTGGTTAGCCCCAGTCACCCCTGCTCCAAAACGGTGAAAGCAGACGGTGTGATATCTCAGCAGATGAGGTCTGAGACTAAACTGGAGGAATCGGCAGCAAACACTAAAGGTACCTTCTTTCCTCGAGTTCAGTTGCTGTCATGGACCGTCATTCTAAAAGTCAAGAGAGATTTTCAATGTGTTTTTGGGCTTGCTGACTTTAAGCCCACAGGATAAACTCCACTTGAGATTGTTCACAACTCAGAAAATGTTTGGAGAAAGGAAGCAGAAAAAAGCTGAAATTCTCTCACAGTCACATAAGCCCAAGAGCCACAACCTTAACACCACCAGCTTCCCATCTCAGTAAGTGTCTTGCAATACTTGTTTTTGTAATCATTTTCCATGCTGTCTACACAAAAAAAGTACCTCAGAAGCCAGAATAACTACATTCCTCAAACATGGACCCTTTCCAGACTCACCCCAAACCTTTCTGTGCTTAAGGTCCTATACACACATGAACACACAGCTCATTTAAGGCCCAGCAGTTAAATCCCCTTCAAGTCACCCTACTTTTGAGGCTGAACACTTCCTAACCTTGTGCATCCCTGATGGCTGGCTGAGGAAAGGCAGGCTGCCTCCTGCTTCCTCTGCATTCCCATCTGGCAGGGCAGGACAGCAGTGCGGCCTACCCGCGCTGCTGTGCCCTGACCACGCCGCTGTGTCCCCGCGCACAGGGGCCATCACGGCCACCCCTGTGTACACAGATCCCTTCTTCCCGAGAAATTCAGTGACAAACTGTCTGCTTTCCAGTTTTTCCTTTTCAATTCTTTTCTTTTTTTAGGACAAAGACACCTCCTCACCCTCATTTCGTCATCACCTCCGCTCAGAAAGCCAGAGGCTCACTGATCCCACGGTAGATGGCAAGGCCTTTGAATCGGTGTCTGCTGGAACCAGCCTAGGTAATGTTCCAACAGGGCACACATCACAAACTCTCTTCCAGAAACTTTAAAATCCAAAATGCAAATGCTCCACCCATCACCTTGAATGCTGTCAGGCAGTAAAAATGCTAATAAAAGAAGTCACAGTATGAGAAGTCTCTGGCTACCTGCCTGGGGTCTGATGACTGCCGCTAAGTCCTTGAGAGGAAAGGATGCGATCCGGCCACCACTGGTGGTTGCTTCCTTCAGATCCTCCAGCAGATCCTGCCCTACAGACCAGGCCCTGTGGTGAGCTCTCCTGGGTTCCTACATTTCTCAGGCATAACAAACAGTAATGGCAGAACACCAGTAAGAGCCACCCCAACTCAACAGTGACCATGTCCTCTTATCCCCCCTGCCACGATGCCGCAGACATCCCAGGGCTCAACACCACCAACTCGGAAGTACATCCTCTCTGACTACGTCAAAACAAATGCCCTTTTGGAAAGGTTTTTAAGAACAAAAAGTCACAGTCCTAAGTTTTGTGCAAGGAAAAAACCCTGCAATACCTGCCTTGTGTGTTTCAGGCCCTGAAAGCTGCCAGAAACAGCTGAATGATGGAAGGAGAAGGAAGACTTTTGTGATGAATCCTCTTTTCAGGAAGTTTTAGAAATAACTGTACAATCACACAGATGCAATGCATTCCTCAAATAAGGATGTAAACTCAGAACGGGAACTATTTTAAAAATCACTATGGCTTCAGGTTTTATATTTATTTACTATTTTGACTGCAAAAGACAAATGGTCTCCTGTAACAGAAAATTACTTTTCAACTTCAATATATAATTAACACAGGAACTGGTACCTTTACATCTTTCCTATGCATTTGTATCATAGACTCAATGGCACAAACACAAGGATGCTTACCTGTAAGGTTCATAACCACACCTCTGCATTAAAAAGATTACTGAGCAGTCTAACAAAAGGGTGTTTACTTTTAGTGCACCCTGATTCTGTATCACCCATTTGCAATCTGTAACACTGATATCGCTCAACTGATATTTACTGATATTTGAAGACAAAGCGACCCATGTTTCTCCCTCAATCAGATTTAATAAATCCACAAAAGTAAAAACAAAACAAGTCAAGAGACAGAAGAATCAGGCCTTTGGGATGCTATACTACTGCCTTCAGTGTGGCTAATTTTGATGAGCTTGTTGAAGCACAGCCTTTAGCCAAGTGCTTTTTCATACAAACATCCACAGCTCAGAGACGATTAATCACCATTTATTACTCACCTTCTGGCAACACCCACTCTAAGCCAGGCACCATCCAGACACATTAAGACAGACAGTCCCAGTCTGAAGGCTTTGTGGTAAAAGAAAGCCATTCCTGAGACCCGATGCTGATGCAGAGATTTCTACAGACCCCCGTGGTACTCAGCACAGCTACTGGATCTGCCAGAATAAAGGTGCTGAAAGGAACACTTAATCACAAATACCGATCTTTCAAAAAGGGACAAGGTACGTATGAAATACATCGGCTATACCTACTTTTCAGTACCTGCCAACTGCTACTGGTGTACAAGTAAGCCTCGTGAAAGGATTTTGCTGAAGAAATAGGGTGAATCTTCATCGATTTATCTATCAGAGCCCCTCACTTGGTTACAGGAAAGTAGTTATTCTGTTCTTCTGCAGCATTAGTAACTTCTCAAACAAAGAAGCCTGATTGAGGCAGACAGTGAGGGGCTTATCAGCTTAGGAAATGGGAAGGATGGTCCAATTAACTGCCAAGCAGTCAGACATAATTCACTCTGACCAGGCCAATGAGAGACGAGTCCCAGAAATGCATGTCCTGTTCATTTATGTAACACCCAAACATTCCCCCCTGCAAAGGCTTCCCTTCTGGAAGCACTGCCTAAATAAGGAGCAAGCCTCTAAAAGAAAATCCACCTGTATGAGCATCCATACCCACCTGATTAAGCAATCATCTCAGTGGTACAGGAGGCTTTGCTAGCCACCACACCACTGAACTCAGGCACTAACAGGCATCACCAAGCAGACAGCCAGAATGCTCTGTGCAAGGTTATCTGGGGTCCACATCACTGCGCTGTCTTCTCACACATCAACAAACAGGACAAGATGTAGAAGGCACAAAAAGGAAAAACCCCACCCTGGTGTAAGTAGGAAGGCTTCATACCATTTTCCTGAGCTACTTCTGCCTAGCACAGAAATAACCAGATGTTATTTAAGTAATTTCACAACGTTAAAAACAAACAAACAAAAAAGCATGAAGGCAAACTGTATGTAAGACGTGATTAGCTGTGAATCCAGCTACAGTGCTGCCCTTTGTGCCCTCTGCCATGCTTAGCACCCTGCTAGCACAGGGTAAAGAGAAAGAAGGCCAAGAGAAAGTTAAGAGGAGAAATTCTACAAAAGATGCTAGAATGAAAAGAGAGAGTTCTCAGTCAACCAAAGCTTTAACTTGGGATCCATAACCTAGGATGAAGCAGGCATTAAAAGTTGAGAGAGGAGAAAAAAGGAAAAAAAACCATGTCCCCAAAATACGGATTCGTAAACATCTGATGTTTAGGGGAAGCGCGGAACCTTTATTCTGCAAAAAAATGTGTGCATGAGGGATCTGGTCCATCCTTTGATAAATTACCTTGTTTTGTGTAATCCTCTCAATTTCTAAGTGCCAGACTTAAGACTGCCACAGTCAGAAAAGCATGCCATGAGTAGGAGAGTAAAAAAACCGAGTTGTGTGGAATATTTATGTTACATATGGCAACATACTATTTGTCAGGAAGTTAACAGGAGCTAAGGAATCTGTGTGGTACCAGCAAATTTCGCCTTGCAGCAGGGTGTTAGAGCAAGCACAAAACAGACTATATATGGTATGTTTACTGAATGATTAGGCATAAACATGTTACAGAAGAAATGATGTCTTGTATTAGATGCTGGGCTTCCTGCTGCAAGGGAAACCATCCTGCTCAGAAAGCAGTCTCACATATTCCTCATCTGCTCCTGGCTGAGGGTGCCAGTGAAACCTCTAGAAAACAGGAACAGGTTATGTGGCAAGTAATGATTAACTATGTGGAGGATCAGCCCTCTAAGCTCCACCCGCCAGCATTCCCTGTCTCCTTGCTGCTCTTCCTCCCCCGCTACTTTTCGGCTGGGACTGTTTGCAGGGCAAGCCGGTGGAGGGGATGAAGGCACTCACAGGCACACATGGCACCGAGCGCTGCCTCTGCCACAGGATGACGGGCACGGACAAGTGCACCCTCTCTTTCTTAAGAAACAGCTGGCAGCAGGCGAGCGAGCGCTGCAACCATCCATCCATCTGCCTGCCCCATGTCCAAACCCAGCTGGCCCAGGACTATTTCATAATGGGGAGGAGGGGGGAAAATCCTGAAAGGGTAGAGGGAGGAGGGTGTACTGAAGATGCCTTAAAGCGCAGAAGAAGGTTCATATCTGACTTCTGCGTCCTGCCTAACCTGTTTTGTGGCATGTTCCGGTTAACTCTCCTTTTGGTCGAGGTTGTTCGTTGTTTTTCTTTTGGCATCAAAGCCAAGCTGCAGCCCCTTCTCTTCTCTGACTCCTTTCACGCTCCATCACACTCCAGTACAAACATGGGCACATGGAACGGAGACGCCAGAAAACGAAATGCTGAGTTCATCACAGACTGAAACTGGATGCAGAGTTTCTTTACTGGAGGGAACTGGATCTTCCTTGTAAACTCACCAGGACCATCAGCCCTCAGGTGCCAGACTTCTCACCTTCATCACTGCTTTTTGACATTAGCAACTCATCAAAAAAACTTTAAACTACACAAAGTGGTAAGGGGTGGAAAAACAAAGGGGAAAAAAAGTACCAAGCCTCCAAACACACACGTGGAAGATTGCATGCCACACAAATCTAACAGAGCGCAGTGCAGGAGCAGCAGCAGTGATCATAGCACCAGGACGTACTGTCACCACTGCAGCAGACTGATGCCTTCACTGTGTACAGTATTCACAGGGTTAATGAGCAGCCCAAAGATCAGAAGTAAACCTGCTAATCAACAAAAGCATCAAGTCCAAGCAGAGCTGGGTGGTTTCTGACAGGGTCAGTAACCAGTGACAAGAACTTGGTGGTGGTTCAGTAGCCATTTTAAGCAGCAGATACATTAATCATGGGAATGCAGTAACAAAAGAACCAGGAGCAAAAGCATGCTTCAGAAAGGAGGACCCCTAAAAGCTCAGCAGCACACACATACCCCTCTGTCATGTGCAAAATAAACTTAGAGAAGCCAGCAAAGAAGAAAGATTATTCCATGACCTCCAGAGCACAGCAAATCCCTCAGAGCAATGAGTGCTAGGCATCAGAAACTTCCTGGTTTCCAGGCCGTTGTTTCACATGTTTTCTGGGGAGTTTGCATGCTGTGGGAAAGATTCCCAAGTATACTGAAAGCAAGCCTGAAACATCCCCTTCCACTCCCACAGCAAGTATGCAGTCCATAAAAGATTAAAGTGTTGGAAACATATGCTCGAGCAAAGATTCCTCTTTTTTTAAAAAAAACACACCAACCATTTAGCAGTTGATGCATTTATCAAAATATTTTGCCATCCCTTTTTTAAGACAGCAAGGTGGGGGGCAGGGAGACGGAGCAAGCGAGCAAGAGCGTGTGAGACACATGCAGTCTGTAACCTGAACACCGTTTTACAGATGTATTTACTATCCTGCTTTTCTTTGGGGGCTTTTCAGGCCAGGGTGGCTTTTGTCTCTGTGCTATATGCCAGCCAGCTCATAACAAATGGACAATCACAGAGTAAGCAGATCTGGCTCCTTCTCTGAATCTACTGGGATGCTGAGGCATGAAGATGGGCCTGAAGAAACTGTTCGACTACGAGCCTGATCAACCCCTTTGGTCACGCGAGCGCCTGAAGTCTGGTACAATTATTAACTGTGCTGCAGTCACATGAAAGGGAACAAGCTTCCCCCTCCCACCCTCATCCCACGGCTAACATTATGTGGGCAGCAAATATATGAAGGAACATGGTGAGGCTGGGGGGTACGTGTAGAAGCCTCCACAGAAAGGAGGTTTCATAGCTGTACATTTTATTATTTCTTTTTGGTGGATGAATTATGGACATTACAGGAAAGCCTGACTGATGCCCAGACACATTTGGGTACCCAAAGGAGAGTGAAGTGGGGGACCCTAATCTCTACTCAGTGCTGCCTTCATTCAAGAGGGAAAATCATAGGTGTTTCCAGTTTTCTCCATTTCTTAAACACCATGATGATGGAGCATGGAAAATATTTTTACTAAAGCACAAATGAGTAATTTCTAAACTGGTGGGCTTGCTTTTGAGTTGTTCTTATTTGTTGGAGGGGATTCAACAGGTATGAGAGAAGAGAGATGGGAAAAAGAGAGCACTGTGCTTCTAAAGAGAAACTCTTGGCATTGAGACAAATGAGGCAGGCAGTGTTGACTAAAACCCTAAGCTGTGATTCAGCTGTTGGGAGCTGAGTCTCATGGAACCTCCCTGCCTTACAGCTTGCACTCACATAACTAAGAATGGAGATGGCACTTTCCAAAAGCTGCTTTCCAGGACCGAGAGCGAAACGACAGAGAAAGAGCATTCAATCAGCACAGTACCCAGCTAACCCCCAACTCATGCACATCTCAGACTGCCAGAGGGCTGCTGTGGCACTATTTTAGCTGTGAACCAAACATCACAGGTGTGTGCATGCTGTAGAAAACTGAGCTCAGAAACCCCAGCTTGGATGGAAGCAGTGCCTGGCGGATGTGCAGCCCCTCCGGCCTCCCCCGATACATCCTGGCCCTGCACAGCAGCCCCTCCTGCACAGCATTTCAGCTGAAAACAGTACATTCTGCTGACCTCAGAAGGGGGGTAAGCAGGGCAGGTGGTGAGAAAGAGCGTCAGGTTTGGCATAAGATGACATTTCCTAGACATAATTAAAAATATAAAGCACGGCGCATCTTTAAGTGGTTCCATCTATACAGTCAGCAGTCCTGTGACACTGAACAAGAAAAGGTGGTGGTGGGGGAGATGAACAGCGGGTTGATGACAAACAATACAACATAAATGAGCACATCCTCTTTCAAAGTGCTACATGTAATTTCTGTTTAGTTATAATTGAGTATGTCCCCAACAAAACAACTACATTTGTAATATTATACCATGCATCCATTTTATAAAATATTTCAAAATATGCTTTTGTCTTGGCCTGCCTACACAAAATAATGAAGAAATATCACTCATCAAGAGCTCCCTGAGAAAAATAAGCCTTAAAATAGCGTGATACACTCGCTGAGTAACACGTATTTCTGCAAAACTCCTGTTCTTTATATATTTTGCATCTGAAAACTGCAAATCTCACACGCGCACACACAAAAGACAGACAGACTGTTGCTATGGACAAAATGGTGCCATTTAATACAAAAATCTGGTTTATGCATAGCCTGGCTGTAGTGCATGCTGGGCCCAAGCAGAGTGGGATGCAGCCAGTTATATCGAACAGTTGTGCCCTCAGCAACAAATGGTGCATTCATAAAACTGGAAAAGCCTCTGTCTAGGGGATTGCAGCTCTGCAAAGGAAACAATTGCTTGCTGACATTTCTGAGGGAGGATATGGCCAAAAGAGGTTGAGGGGGAGAAGTATGATCTACAGGAAAGTTATGTTCAGATGAAATACCAAAATGCAAGGGAAGAAAACCCCAATCTACCACTGAGCTCCCTTTGCAGTCTCCCTCCATTAGCTAGTCTCTAACAAAAGAGCAAGGCCACCTGAAAAGACATGTGGTTAGAAAACACTTGGCCAGTCAAGAGTATAGAAGAAAAAGAAGAAAAGAGAAAGCTTTCTTGTAGAACGCTGGCCCATGAAGAAGCGACAGCCATCATGTAGGCTGCACTACACAAAGCTGCATGTGACAGGCAGTTTCTCACAAGTTTCTTACCCTTGCCTTTATTAGCTATGCCACCTCCACTCTGGTAACTAAAAGCCAACATCTGGTGCTAGCTAAGTGTCACCACAGACAATCCCTTTAATAAAAATTTAAAGAGTCTGAATCCCAACAAGGAAATCATTAGTGCTTTGAATATAAGACCCTATGCAAGTGCTTCAAGACTGGAAAAAATCCTGGCTTTTAAGCTGCCCAGACCAGTGACTTTGGTGTGCACTAGGCCCCTTCTCCAGGCCCCATGCCACCTCACTTAGGCGATGTTCAATTCACAGCTTCTGACCCATGTGTAGCCCATCTGGACAGTTCAGCCAGTCAGCATCCTGTGCTGGGAAGCCCAAACAGATCTACGGATCTTGCCGCAGAACGAGAACATGCTGTCCAGTCTGCCCCTGGCTGAGGGAGCTCTGGCTCCTGAAGCTGAAATGCCAGACACTGCAATCAGCCCCAAACACACCTGACATCTCTGAAAGCAAACCTGACCTGTCCCTAAGATGCACAAGACACCCATGCAAGTCTATGCAAAAGTGCTCACTTTGGAGATAAGCAGCTAAGCAGCACGGCTTATTAATGAATACCTGTCACCTGCTCCATTCTACTGAGCTAAGCAACAAAGCAAAAAAACCCCACATCATACACCATAACTGAAGTTCATTGGGAGAGTCAGTGGCAATTCCTGTAAGACACCGAAAGAATTAAGTCCCACCTGCAAATTGACAGGAAATAAGAAACAACTCTCCCCAGCCCCTCCTGGCTGCCCTGAGGCTGTGCACCTTACTTCCTCATGGCACCCATGCAGCACAGAGGTCTCACATCTCGCCCAATAGAAGTTTTCTCCGAAAAAATTATCTCAACAGTTTGGGAGAACTGACACTTCCACGGCCAAGGCAAGCCCAGCTGAAGGAGAGATGACAGAAATTTTGTGGCTGACAGAATGACTCCCTCCATTGTATCATCAAGAGAGAGTGTGTTAAGACATTATTAATAGAGTCCTCTGGCACTGAAGCCTTTGCAAGGGTATCTAAAAAGGGGATGCACGTAACTCTTCCTATCCCCAGTGCACCTAATGGTCTTCTGAGAGCCTATTATGAAACCATTTCAGAAGTGAACAGGACTGTGGTCCCACAGACTGACAGTAAAAGTATTTTTCCACTGAGGTTTAAAAAAACCCAAGCAAGAAAGCAACCAACCAACCAAAAAAACGCAAAACAGGATGAGTGGTTCTTCAAGACAGAGACAGCCATTCCTGCCCCCCTGTGCCAAAGCAGCCAAAACCTGCAGGTCCACTGGAGTTGAGGAATAAACACTGGGAGCATGCACAGCAAGCTACAGTGCTGAGAACTGAGCCATAGCTATTGAGGTTCTGGAGAATGAACAGTAATGCTTCTGCTTACCAGCTGTGCACTGCAAATGACTGCTTTTGCAAGAAAGTTTGCACTGTAGTTGCATAAATAATTTCAATAAAACTGCATAAAAAGCCACTTCATTAATGCCAGTTATCAGCTGCAGACCTACAGCAAATACAAAACTGCAAACGTTTTTACAGACGCATCAAAGCAATCTAAAAACTGTCTGACTTTACTTGTTGGTCAGTTTCCAGGCCAGACAAAAGTCTACACATACATGTCATGTTTTGTACATGCTCCCATGAAAGCTGCCCTCGGCATTCTAGAATTCAAGTGGCACACATGATTTGGTTTTCCTCCATAGGCTTTACAAAAGCTTCTAATACAACACATGATCAACTTACTGGGAAATTGTTTGTTAGTTTTAAATTTGGAGAAGGCAACACAAACACCTGGGAAACTGTGGGAGAACATCAACAGAGCTGAAAAGAAAATTACATCCCAGCCTCCTGAAAAACTTTAATATAAAGCTCTTTAGGAAGTCTCTGAATAAGGGATGTACTCCATTTGAGAAGTGTCCTTGCTTTGAACACTGAATCACAGAATACAAGTCTCCGCATCACCTTGCAAAAGAAAAAGGAAAAAAATCCTGCCTGAAATGTGTCACTTTTTTGCTACTGTTTACTTTGTTTGTTTGTAGTGGTTTTGTAAAATCCCACAAATATTTCAAACCGAAACCACAGTCCATATTTTATATTTAGATGAACTATGGCATCTTTCAAGAAGCTGTAATGGCAAGCCTGCATGTAAAGCTCTCCCTGTGCCTGCCCTGGGACCATGCAGCCATTGCAGAAGGAAGGACACGGGCCACCACGGCAGCCCTGCTGGTGACCCTCCTCCATGTTCTGGCCCAGCCACCCCACAGCTCAGCTCCACCAGGATGTGGGAGTGAGTCCTTGCACCTCCCATGACAGGAGAATGGTCAATGTCTATAGGTAAAATTTAAAACCAACAAAAAAGTTTCCTCCTTTCTTTCTTTTACTTCCCATCTCATCCAGGTGGGACATACAGGATGGAATTTGCCTCTCGTGCTGATGCTTCCAGTATCAGCCCTGATTTGAATCAATAAAACGCAGCAGGGAAAGGAGCCTGAAGGTTTCTAACCGGGTGTGTTGAACACCATGACCTCCTCACACCCCCGCCCCACAAATGCTTAACTGCTGAAAGAAATTCCTCTCGTTTCCTGCACTGAATCATCTGTGTCACCACAAAGATGAGATTTTTAACCGTGCGCACACGTTTCTGATTTGAGGGGCATGCAGTGGAGGGTGTTTCTCAAACTACTGTCAGACTAGCCACACACGGTTTGGATTTCTTCTGTGTTTGATGTATCATTTAACTAAATCTGTGTTATTCCAATGAGGTACAACCTCTCAGTGATGCTGTTTTCTAGGAAATACATAGGTGAATGCTGCTGCTTCTGTCGCAAAGTATTATTTGAATGGAGCTGGGAGGGACAGGATATGCTGATTTGCACAATTAAAAATAACTTAGAATTTGAACTGTGGCATCAGATGCTTCAACAAATTTCATTAGGGCAGATTACATGCTCTTTCCAAAATGCCTTTTTTCCAGACCGCAACGTAAAATAATTTCATTAATTTAGCCACAATTACCTCATTTTCATTGCTAAGCTGATCAATTCATTCTGCAGGAAAGTTAGTAGCACTGTAGCCCTCAAATGCAATAAAGAAACATCCAAGTTGCCCAAGAGAAAGAAAGGTGAGGTAAAATGCTAAACCACAGTTCCTTAACCTCCCTTCCTAACCAGGATGGCTTTGTATTGTTGCAGGCACAGAAGGGGGGGAACTGTGATCTCTGTTTGGCTATGCACTGCAGAAGTCAGTGGGATCTTTGTGGATGCTGGGTGGGAACAGGCCCCTACAAATATGCAACAAGCAATAGCAAAGCTTATACTCTGCTCTGGATTGATCTGAGTCACGAGGAGCTAAGCTGTCAGTCAGCAAGAGTGCAAGGAGGGCTGATTGTTCTGGTCACCTCACTGGAGCAGAAGAAAAATTCAAGATGCACATCGTCCTTGCAGTACCCCCACATACTCTCACCCAGATGAAAGCTTGAGGACAAGAATCATGTTTTCTCACAGGCCTATTTTTTCCACGAAGTGTTGTCAACCTTCTCCACCCCTTATTTTAATAAAAGAAAATCTACCATCCTTTTGACCTTGGACTTGTTCATTTTCTCTGTTTCTCTCAGTACATGCTCTTTGCTAACCATTCAGCATGCTGCAAGCCCTGATAAAAGTGGTTAATGTTTACTGAAACCTGCGTATGAACTGTACTAAACCTGATGCAGGGGGAGGCAAAGTTCTGCTAGCAGCATCCATGACCAATTAAAAAGAAGCCTTAGCTTGTTTTTCTTTTTAAACTCATCCCCCTCCCACTAAACAGCTGCATGAGTAGATGGGCACGCAGCTCAGGGAGATGACTGAAAAAGTTCTTCAAATCCATCCACCTAGACACTTCAAAATAAGTCCCTGTTCTGAGTACCACAGGCCTTTCAAGGATATACAAAAGGAATGAAATAACTACTAGGGTTCTCTTTCTGGGGGATGGATACTTTGCCCCCAAATAATTGATTTTCAAAACAGTCTGAAAACCTACAAGTCTAGCAGAACTGTTGAGTGTTTTCTTTTAGCTTTCCCTCTAGAAGTCCACACACCCTTGGCTTGAGCATTCTTCAAAACATCCTATCAATTAAGTGAAAAAGCAGAATATTACTACTGTAAACTCAAACTACAACTACCAGTTGATCAGTATTATTCAGAGACTTTAAATTTATCATCATTTCTTCCCAGCAGAGACAGACTTAAAAACAATCAGCTTCAACAGCTGTATATGTGCACTATTTAGGAGCAATATTTTGTAGCATAGACTAAATGTGTGCATCGCTCCTTCTTAGCTTACTGGCATTTTATCCATCTGTATTGTAACATCCAGCCCAGAGAGCTCTTACAGACAGCTCCTGCTTCCCTCCCATTGTCTGGTGACAGTGGGATGCTCTCAGGTGTTTGATGACAATTTTTTTTTTTTTTTGTACTAGAGGGCAGCAACAGTGCCGCAGTCACCTTGGAAACAACCATCACCCACTGTTTGCAGAACAAACAATGGTACCTTTTCAGGCAGTGCAAGGCAGGCAGGGCAAGGGGCAGCCAAGCAATTCTGGGACTTACAGGAGTGTTAACACATTGCATTCATTCACTGCGTCAAAAAATAGTTCAGCACGAGGAGCAAGGCGCTCTCAAAGTGAGAGCCTTTGGCTGCAAACCACAGACAAGTGCACAGGGCTCAGAAGGTCAAACAAGTCTCCCCAGTCAGCAACGAGGTCTTTTCCTCTGATTTTTTTACTTGCCCTCCTGTTCCCCTCTCTCATACACACAGAAGGAAGAAAAACACACCTATTTAAACTGATCTTATCCACGAAAAGTCAAGTGCTCGGCTTCCAAGTAGCACTCTCTGAAGTTTTCTCAGTGTGCCAAAATATTTTAAAGAACTGTTTACCCGCACTTGTAGTGCTTTGTACCCAATGCATCAAGAGCCATTTCCAGAAGCGTTCCTTGTGAAGTTAGTGAGGATTGCGGTTATTCAGCATTTCAGACCGTATGCCTAAGCACTCCATCTGTTACATGCCCCTCTCTTCTCAAAATAATTCCATTTTCAGAAGACAGTCTGCCTGCTTTAGAATACAGATGATGTACATCTGGCTCTACACTAACCTCTCAGTGTCTTCCTGTCTCCTGGAGACTTTTTTCTCTGCTCAAAAAAAATCCTCAGCACCAAAGAAGCGTTTTTTACCTACAATAACCACAGTGGAAAGCTAAATATTTAAGGATTCAAGTTTTATCAATTTCAACACACTCTCACAAAGGGGTCTGCTCTTGTGGCCTGTTGCAAGCTGAGTGTTTAAAGCAGAACGGAGACTGAGGTGTCACTCAGATACTTTAGTGCTTTACAACCTTCCCACACCGGCTCGCAGACACCTACAGTGCTGAGAGCAAACTGACAGCAGTCCAGCTGCCCAGCTCGCCCGTATGGCCACTGGGCAAAGGACTGCAAGGCCCTACAAAACCACACTGCTGCTTGACTCGTGCATAAAAGGGCATCCAGGTGTGCTGTGAAGGAGTGCCAGGCACAACACACCCTGCTGAGAACTGCACTGAGGTGATGAGAGCTGTACAAAGGTACAACAAAGCAGCTCTTGGGCGAGATCTGTAGATTTCCACATCACAATATAAACACTTTTCTATAGCCTTCCACTCGTCTTTCACAGCATGCTCAGCTTTGGCAAAATAAAAAGGAAAAAAAAAAAAAGGCAGATCACCTTTAGACCTTCAGAAACAGTGACTGGTGCTGTCCTGCAAACTAAAGCCTCCAGCAAGCTTGTCCATCTGGGCTGGACAGGTTCACTCACGACTACAACCATGGTAGCTCTGTTGAGTCAGACTAACATTACTAAAAACCTACCTTAACGTTCATTAAGATGCAGGTTAGCACATTAACTGGTCTTGCACAGCCACAAACACAGCTTTGGACATGGTAGGCTGTACCTTAAGGAGCATCAAGAGAGCTGCTTTTTTTTTTTTTTTTAATTGTATTCGGCTAACTCAGTTGACCTCAAACAATTGAGACACACACCCTTTTTGCCTGTCAGGACAGGGTCCTTCTCTGTCTTGCACTGCTGGGACAGGAGAAGTGAAATATGTATGGAGGTGATTCACATACAACCCATCCTTCACTTACTCCTAATAGGGGGTGGAGGGGAGGGAAGCATATGGGTGAAAAGCCGCAGCTGTTCCAAGGCTGTTCCAACTTTACAGCACAGGATTTATGGAAAACAAAACAAGAGGAGCAGAAAAATAGGATTTGAACATTACTGACCTAAAAGAATCATTGTAAATACCTCCTGCTCTGTGCAAGGGCTACCCTGGGCTCCATCTGCCTTCAAGGCCGAGAAAGGAAACATTAAACTTGAACAGCAGCCAGAATTCACTGCTTCCTAACACGCTTAGATGGGGCAGTCTCTACCTGTGGCAGAGCACAGGGAGGGCACTGCCCAAGCCTTGCTACTGCTCTGCGCTTGGCACTGTCCCTGCGAGTGCCAGCCAGAGCTGGCCAAGGGGCAAACACAGCTCTGCCCCGCAGGGCTGCCCCTGCCCCGCATCCGCAACCTGCTCCGAGCTGGGATGGGATCACTTCCCTGCACCCCAGCAGCCGGCTCTGGCAATTTTGGCAGAGGCACAAGCTCCAGAGGGCTCTGGCACAGCTGGCGAGAGAGGTGCGGGTACCAGCGGGGCAGGAACACGCTCCTGCACAGGACAGCCTTCCAGACAAACAGAGATGCAGGCACATCCCCCTGGCATCACCGCCAAAACTCCCCGTAGCCGTGCCCAGGGGAGCCAGGCCTCCCTGCCACGAGGGCCAGGGAGCAGCAGCGGCTGCAGCAGGGCCGGCCCTTCCCTCCCTTCCCCCGCGCAGCCGCCCCCACCCTCCAGGAGCTCTATCGCAAATCCCCAGGCCGCGCCGACTGCCAGCTGACAGAACTGTTTAGTCAGCAACCAGGCAGAGAGGAGCGGCCGCCCCCCTCCATCCTTCCCGGCTCCTTCCCGTGGTACCTTCCCCGCCGCCAGCAGCGCCGGGGAAAGAAACATTCTCGTGCTCCCCAAGCCCTCCCCAAAACGGTGAATACGCGAAGTATTCACATTTCCGAAAAGTTTGTCGAGCTTTGCACGTAAGCTGAAGGATCCGGGTTGTTGTTTGGCTTCTTTTTTTTTTCCCACCCCTCCCCTCGGTGCTTTGTATAGCCCTCTTTCACCACCCTGCCCCATCCCCCAGGCGAGAGCAGATCCAGAAGCGCCGTGCTGCTGCTGCTGCTGGAGGAACTTCCTCCATTTGCTGTGAGAACATCGCTCCGGCGGCCCCGCGCCCCGCGCCGCCCCGCAGAGGAAGTGCAACATAATAGCCAGGCCCCAGGTGCCAAGGTTAGCCTGTCCTTTTCCTCTCCCCGGGATGATATCCACTCCTTTCAATACCAGCCTCCCCAAGAACAAGGCCTTTAAAGCTGCGTGTTAAAGTTATGAACAACAGCAGCAACAACAACAACAAAAAACAAAGCTGAAACTTGCTCAAGCACCACCACACGGCCTTTGCACACCAGAACTTACACGATTCAGAAAGGTCGAACACTGCTGATGAAGAGAAAAGTCTGTTTTCACCCGTGCACTAAAAAGCTGAACAACTTTGCCCGTACTTTTCTCAGTCAGAGCAGCAGCCCAGCCCGTGCCAGCGAGGCAGCAGTGCCACCAGCGCATGGAACTGCCTGTGCTGGCCTTCTCTGCTCGCCCAGGGCACATGTAACAACCACAGCAATACAAATGTCTCGGCTAAAAGGAAAACCGCATCTCAGGCCAGGCTGGAATAATGAAAACCCTGGGCAAAAGGCATGGATTTAGTCTACAAGGAAGATGGAGATCGGCACCCAAACCCTGTTTCTCAGAGAATTGAGTACACAGTTTCCATTCCCTATTCTGACAACATCTGCAAAACTGAAGGCACAAAGTAATTTTTACAAAATAGGTTTAAATGGAAAGTCTCACAGTGTCTTATTATACTTTTCCCTTTTCAGTTTGCTTGCCTGGTATAAAAGCATGCATCTGCTTCCTCCAAAATGCAAAAACTCAATGTTGAGGGAAGTTCCTATGCTGGCTCATCTCGCAAAATCCTCTGCTTTTCCAGGTGGAACAAGGGGAGATTAAAAGGTGTAACTATGCCCTAGGTGTTATGATGTAATCAATAATTTATGCAGAAACAAAATGTCCCATACTGACATCCCTGTAACAAAGCATTTATTTGGCTTATACAAAAGTGTTTCATGGCAGAAAAAGCAAAGTTTCTCCTTTACTCCTCTCCTACCCATAACAAAATACATGCATGCATTCTTTTTTGCCTTTCCTCCCAGCTGGGTATCCATGCAACTGGCTCCAATTAATTTGATTACTAAACTGCAGAACTGAGGAAAGTGAAGAGTTAGCAACCTGTCTCAGTTTATGAGAGACACTCCTGTTACTGTGAACATAAGGAGTTACTGAAAGGAAAAAAACCAACCCTACAGTCTCCAAATAACTAAGCAATGGTGAGGGCTGAAATTCACTAGAACAGAATGACTGAAGTTCAGAACCCCTTAATTCTCTCTTCCACGTTTCAGTGCTAAAACCTCACATTCTACACAAGCTGCCTTCTGCCAAGAGATAGACAGCTGCAACACATAGACACAAAAAGGAGGTGTCTTTTGGCTGGGGTTTCAGATTTCTACATGCTGCCCCATTTTATACGCTACTCCCCCAAACAGTTACAAAAAAAAAAAAAATAAAACCTGCAGAAATCTAAAAGCAAGTGGGACTATTGTAACCGAAGATAGTACTGATAGAGCCTGTATTAAATGTGCAGATGCCATAAGGCCCTTTCACAGTCCATGTTCCTCTGCAACAAGACAATTTTCTTGGAAATGTGGTGTCACAGTCTTTGTACTTACTTGGCTTTTAGCATATGTTTAGTTTCACATCTTATAATAGAAGCCTGGGCATTCCAACAAAACCTACATCAGTCTTCACTCTTATTTTCCTTAAGCTGGTATTTCTGGGCTGTGATGGATACTCTGCCCCCAGCTACTCAAACTGACTTCTTTCACAAAAGAGACACCAACACTGGCAAAGCTGCACCAGATTTGTACCAGTCCAGTCAGAACAAAACCTGGACCACAATCTTACATGATGAAACATGATTTCCTTACACAATATCAAGCATGATTAAGAAAGATACTCTCTCAAGATAGAAATTAATTTGGAAACAGAAAGAACAGCTAAAAGGGACCTGATTTACAGAATTTTTACACAGCTAATGCAGTAACAAGATTTGCATCAAGAGAAAAAACAAGGAATGTGTGATAAGGTGGGAAGATGCAGCCAAAACTCTCAAGCCTCTTGATAAAAACAGCACATAGTTTTGCGCTGCTTGCACTGAGGGTCAACATCTCTACAGAAGCTCTTCCCTTCCTTCTGCTGCTCATTTCCATATCAGGGAAAGCCTATGATTGCCTCCCCTCTACTGATCAAAACAAAAGTTGGCGAGGTAGGATTGTTCAAAGACACAAAAAATTGAAGAAGATTGGCTACTCAGAACGTTTTAGAGATAAGGCTTTCAGTGAAACCCCACAAACACTTGTATCAGCATCTCAGAAGATTACAACAGCAGGAGTGAACTGCTAGAGGTGAGGGGGTAAACAAATTACAAAAAAACCCCAAACAACCAAACCTCTTCAAGCTGGTTTTACCACTTCTTCATCCTATGATGCCAAATGCCCATTTAAGTTGCCAGGGAATCCATTCTGAAGTCACTAATTCAATGTCATTATGAATTTTTTTAATTACCAATGCAAAGACACCAGAAAAGGGAAAGCTGTGAGGAAATACCTAAATATCAAAAGACTCTTAAAAAATGCATCTTCAAAGAGATAAAAAACATCAAGAACAGATCTCCATTGAGATGTTTCCCTTTGCATTGTTTGCAGTCACATACCTGGAAGAATACTTGCCTTGAAGTGGTGGAGGGAAGATGCTTGAATACAAGTGGTGTTAAACACAACCTTTAAAGGCAAACACCACAATGTACCTGAAACACAGAGGCAAGTGGGAAAAGGAAAAGGGGAGGGGGAAAGTGGTTCTATTAACATAAGCCTGCCACTCTTACAGTTACTGGAATCACAGCAGAGACACCCATGAACTGACAGCAGCCACGGAGGGGATGCTCATTCTCACCTTCAAGTAGGCCGAGGGCAGCTAAGAACCTACATGTTAAAAATGAAGCATCTTTTAAAAAGTGCAAAATGGTTGTGCTGGTTTTTCAACACCACAACTCTGAGACAAAGATGCTAAGCCCAACATACACAGCAGATGCAGCTCCTATAGGCAAGGACAGATACAACAGACATTGCTCATCACCCCCCACCCATGGAGCAAACTTGAATTAGGCTCTGTCTGCAGGAATTCATTAACCTAGCAGCACTGATTCCAGGATCAAGGATCCATCCTACCAGGCAATGCATCTTCTTGCATCCAGGTTTGATTCAAGGACCTTGCAAAGATAAACTGGCAAAAAGGCATTCCACTTGATTCTTCATCCTGGCCCTTGCTTCACAAGGAAGACATGATGGCTCTGATGGTTTGAGCAATGGTCTTTTTAATAACGGTTGCCTGGGCTTTTAAAATCTGTTCTACCTGCACTGCAATCAGAAGTCCTGTCATCCTCTGTTCTTCTCCCACCTCCTTCTTCCAGCACAACTACATCACCTGCACAGTAAGTCTGCTAAGAGGACTGACTGAGCCAAAACTGAACTTTGAAAAGACAGAGGGACAAATACAAAAAGTTCCTATCAGCTTTCTGGCCTAGCACTTTAGGGCATACCTTTAAGGTATTTAAAATATTTATTATTTTGAATACATACCCCAAGAAAACAAGCAGTCAAGAAAACACTTCTAATTAAAGGAACATAAACATGCCCTCCCGCTTACACATACACAATGACTTTATTTTATGTTTATTTTTAGGTTTTCCTGATCTAACACCCAAGAGCAGAGAGACACCTGCAAAGCATGTACCATGCTAGGGCTTCATTCCTTGCTCCTCAAGTGACCTTTATGATATGAAATTTAAATTTCAGCCACTAAATGCATAGAGCAGCAGCAGAACAATACAAGAGGAGCTTTGAATTCAACAATCAGACCTACAACCACAACCTGATAGTTTAAAAGAATAGCCCCTGTCCCCTTTCTCCAAACACATATGCTTGCTACTTTCAAATACCATATAATTCACCAAGCCTACAGAGCTCAGTATTAAGTGTTGAACAGCTTATTTAGAATAGTTTTACACACAGCAACCTTCAAAGATTTTCATCATAAATCAGAACTACCTGATGAACAGGGCTTGTTTCTCCTAAGACCACTACATTTCATCAGGCTAAGTACATGGAGTAAGTAACCCAGATAAAACTGAGTTCCCACTGTGGAAGGCTTTCCCTCCCAGGTTTCAAATCACTAGCGTCACCCTTGCAACTAAGTTCCCAATTCAGGCACCTTGGAATAAAGTTTTCAACAGCTAAACACAAATCAAGCAGTACACATCATTTGGTGGGCAGGTTAAGGTAGAGCTTTAAAAGGCAAGGTTCCTTTTTAGGCCATGTCAGCAGTGAAGAATGTGCAGCACACAGAGGAAGAAAGGGGTTAGCATGACCTGATCCAAACCTCTCCTTCCTCACTCTCCACAAACGGCTGCATTTCGGCAGCCTTGTAAGCACTGATTTGTAAAGCAATCTAACCAAGTAAATACCAGCACTATGCCTAGCACTGAAGCAAAATTGTTTCCTTTGCAAAAAATAAAATCTCAAAGTCCACCAACATAGATCACTTGGTCCTACAGGTGGGCAAGTGGGTTCACAACTAGCAAATATAAAAAGGGGGATGCAGAAACAGTAGAATTACGGAATATTACTTCAGAATTGCTAATTTTACTTCAGTCAGCTCAAAACAATTCCTCTGATACTGGCCAAGAATAAACTGATGGCTGAGTCCTAGTCATCATCCCAAATCATCAGGCAAGCATAGGAAATGGGCAAACTTTAATGTGGGTAATATCTCTCCATTTAAGTGGAACCTAAAGAAACACCCAGAGCGAGCAAGGACAAATGTCCCTTGTCTCTGGTAAGTTGTATTCGCCAAGGTTTCAGATACACAGGGCATGCTTCAGGCTGCCATTTGTAGGGAGGAAGCAGGGGGGCATATTAAGTGGGGGGATACAGGGACATTGCTCATGGAAACCAGCAGTATATCTGGGAAGGAAAACAGCAAGAAAAGCACCATTTAAACAGGCAGTTCTCAAGCAATCAGGATGGAAGCAACTGAGCCAGACCTACAAACAACCTCACCAATCATCATCTTCTGACTGTGACTTGCCAACATGGAGAAAGTTTCACAAAAAAGCTGCTGCAGAATCGTGGCAGCACCTGGAAATCTTTAAAGTCTGTCCAAGTATGTCTTACAGCAATAAATATCTAGGCAAATAAAGTATTTTTGGCATGTGCCTGTGATAGATGTTAACAAGGCAAACCAAAGCTTTTAAAAGCATTGACCAACGTTGTAATCAGAAGTATGAAACAATTTCTGCATAATAATGGATACTCAGATTAGGACTCCAACCTGGGAGGAAAGCCACAGAGGTGATACAGCAGGGGTCCAGAAAATCCTGAAAGGTGTGGAGACAGTTGGTAGCAAATTAATACCTGCTACTTCCCTTAGTACAAGTCTTAAATGGTGTTAAGTGAAAGCATAAAATGAGAGATTCAGAAAATCAATTGTTCAGCTCCTCACCAACAGAGCATGCAGTTAAACAGCAAAACTCACCATCACAACATACCAAGAGCCAGTACAGGGTCGAAAAGCCACTGGACAAGCCCACAAAAAAAGGATCTTTGAAACTAAATACTCCAACTACACAAATACCCCTTGGCTCAAGGGATTCCAGAAGCATGTTGCTGGTAGGCTACATTAGGAAAGCACCACTAATAGGTGCCCTCTTGCCATACTCTCTTTTGATAAATGCACATTGACCAGCATCTTGGGCATGGCAAGCTTTGGGTCTGACTTGGTACTTAGACACAATCAGGATTCCCACTGGTTTTCAGCAGGCAAAAAACCAAAAAACACAGCATGACCTACTCCACAGAATTTAGCACAGAACTAAAGCACCTCCTGCAACAGATCCAGAGGCATTTCTGTCAGCTTGAGGAAGCATTCTCTGCTCTGAATCCAAGCTTCACTGGAGAAGCAGGTACCAGGAACTGCTCATTCCAGGACAGGGCAGTCCTGAGGAAATGTCACCAGAGCCACAGCTTCAACATGATTCAGGTCAGGGTGATTTCAGAGGTTACTGTACCAGGGCTGTCATCCCTGTCTGACGGCCAGTGGTTACTGTGCTTGCAGCAGAGACACGTACAACTCCAGAGATGCCCATAATTGAAGTTTTAACTACCTACCACTCACTTCAATTCAAACACAGCAAACTCTGAAGTACTCTGCTTTGGAGGAGACACATCCACCCTTGTGCCTCCTCTGCAACATAAGTCCAAGTCCTTCATCCAGGGCCAGACCAACAGGACAAGAAACCTTTGGAAAAAAATTAAAATCTTTTTCTGTATCAAACATCTTCCTGAGGTTCTCACCCAGGCAGTGAACACGGGCATGCTTAGTTCCAGGCCTTCCGATAGGGACAGTCGTTAGCAGCTCATTTGTGGACCACCTCCACCAGAAGAGCCCAGCACAGAGCCAGGCCTCTTGTTGGTCCTGCCACAGGCCATATTAACTTGTCGCCTTCAATATGCATCCAGCAGAGTTCAGGTCATGGATTTGTTGGAAGTTCATCACTTATTCAGGCTTTTGTGTGAGAGGTCATTGCTGTCAAACTGTCTGCTTTCACAAGCACAAAAGCTCATGTTAAAATGTAAATACTTACAGGTGTTCCACTAGGCACTCAAGATGAAAGTCAGAGCAAATATATTAGTCCTAGCCATATTTTACAATGCTAGTAGTACTAGAATGTCATCTGTTTGTGAACCCAGGTTTTTATGTGGGTTCATCTGCCTAGACAGGAAGCATGATCTAATGGTGGAGACACAGGACAGGATTAACAGCACTTGGGCTCTTTTTCTGCATCTCTTACTGTCTCCCTGTGTGACCTTCAGTAAAGAAATTCTTCATGCCACTGTCCCAGTTGAAAAGAATGTGACTAGATGCTTACTTGGCCATGTATGAGGCCATGACCCTATGTCATTTTTCCTAATTACTACAATAATTCTGCAATGATACTGAAAAGTTAATCCATCTGATAAAGTTAACCTGAGTTAACAAAAAGCAAGAGCCTTATAAAAGAACACGACACCCTCCTCCCTCAATGCCTGTGTTTCACTGTTTGTTTTTCGAGACGGAATCTCTGCAACTTATTATTACATCGCCCTTGATGGAGACAGCATTTTGCAAATTCAGCTTTGCAAGAAGCCTGGGTAGGCTGGCTCACCCCTGTCGCCTAGATTTACGTGCTGCTTACCACTTTGCAAGCCATTCAAAGCATGACTTCTGTGTTGGGATAACACCACAAGGCCAGCACAGGACTATGCTGGCATGGGCCGACTGGGAGAATCAACTCCCCAGCTGTGGGAAGAAGCAAAGCCGGCAGAGGCTGCAATCACCACGTCACCCTGGAATCCAGTTTCATGTCCAGTCCAACCTCGTTCTGTGACTGAGCTGCACAGTTCTGGAAAAGCTGGTATCCTCTTCCCTCAGCACTTCCAGCTACACGTCATATTCCCTTGTGACTTCTGGAAACTGCTATGTTAGCTACTAAACTGGAAAAAGCATCTTTGGCCTGCAAGGAACTCACATTCATCCAGTTCAGTACCTATGACAGGGGTAATTTTGCACTGTGCATCCCACATCATGGAAGTCATGAGAGAATCCCCTCCCACCCTTAACAATGCAGAGGCATCTCCATCAGGGAACCTGGTTATCAGCACACCAGGAAAGGCAGCTTTGGTAAACCTCATGGGTGACACCTCTCTGACTCCACTCATGGAGTGCTGCCTGTCTGGAACAAGCAAGGGGAGTGGAAGGAAGCTGTGAACAACTGTGCTCTTCTGATGTGCATTCCCTTCCTCTGCTCAGGCACGCGCAGGAGGCCAAGCAAGCACACATGACATGCTCCCTGCAGGATGCCACATCCTGCCGTATTTCATACAGCATCCCAAGGCAAGCCAGATACTTTTCAAACACAGTATGATCTTTGACAGTATGATCTGTCACAGTGTGAGAGGTTCCCAGAGACAACATAGGGGACAAAGGAGGGAACAGCACTGACAGATTTATCCAACAGCGACAAACTGTTCCTAGCCACACTTCTCTTAAAAGGAAGAAACCCAAGCAAACAGACACACCGCAGCCACATGCAAGTTTTACAATGGATATTCCTTCTGCTCTTTGCTTTTGGTAACTTGTTTTAGTTTTATGAATTTCTCGTAACTCTCACTCACCCAAACACTTCCCATTCCTACAGAAAGTAGAGGTCTGTTTAGAAGAGGGGGGGGGTGAAAAAAAGAACTGTGGAAGTGGTTTTATGTACTGCTTAACCCCCTCAAGCTGCTCCCAGCCCTGCTCCCCATCACCCTCCACACACGGTGCTGCGTTTTAAGGAGCGCTGGTTATGCTGACATCAGTGAGGCTCCGGGGGCCATCTAGGCAGCTGTTCCTGCTCCTGTGTGTGGCCAGGAGCCAAATCACTCTGCCTTTTTGGTGGTGTTCCCTCCTGCCGGCTACCCCCACTCCCGCCCACACGTCTGCAGGGTGGGGCAAGGTGGCCACTGGCAGCCTCAGCGAAGAAACTCAAGTGGAAAAAAAGACTGGCAGCTTTCACTTCCAGCCTATGGTCAGAAATGCTCAGTGATTTTTGACAGCGTGCTGTGGATTCAAAGAACTGCAGCTTCTCTTCCCGGAGAGCCAAAGACCAAGTTGCCCTTAGGACTTTGTCATCTAGAGAAGAAAAACACGTGCTCTGCCTTTCCTGTCCCCACGTGCAGGGGCAGCCCAACATCATGGAAACCACTCTTTACAGCTGTTCCCCTTTTAAAGCAGACCCATCCATGGAGGCAGCAATTTTCCAGCCAAATGATGATAGCAGAGGAGCAGAAAGCTCATCCAGGTCGACCCAAGTGCACAGGATGGGTGCAAGAGATCTTCCAGGTGCAGAAAAAGGGGCCAGAGGAGCGCTTTTTCTTCCCTCTGCTGCTCCCAGTGTGAGGGCAGGAGAGGTGTGCCAGGGCACCTCTCAGCCCAGCCTGTCCCGTGCAGGGAATTTTGGGTAGCAGGCTCTCTGCAGCCAGTAATCCCAGCGGCAGGGAGCGTCCCTGTGCTGAGCCACAGCCAGATCCAGGCAGTGAAAAGGTGACAGCCAAGCCAACTTCACATACACCCTCAGAGCCTGCAGCTCAGACCCCATGTCAAGATTAGGAAAGTATGCGCACACAGAGAGCACATGAGCTGCTGGAGTACTTTCATTTAACTCTTGCACACACTGTGTATTGAAGAAGTTTGGGTTCACGGCCACGTTTTTGGCTGCTTCTCTTCAAAACCGGCTCTTCTCAGGCTGCAAGAGCTGGGGCAATTCCTTGGGCTGAGCAATGCTTCCTGAAGAAGTTGGTGAGGTGAGTTTGGAGATGTGGCTCACACGGGTTAAAGATTCTGGCTTGTGTCACCAATACTTTTTCTTAAAGTTTAAGGCAGGCTCCAATCCCAAAACACTTTCCCTAACTTTTGCCCATGCCAGTATTTTGACTTTAAAGGAACAACCTGCTTAAGTAGAATTGTATCTGTGTTAAAGTGTCTGCAGGATCACTGCTTGGCTCGATCTAGACTTGCTGCTGACATATGCACATACACACACACACACACACACAACCCCCCAGCAAATTCAGAAAATACCTTGAGAGCTATCAGGGTAAGACAAAAAAAAAAAAAAAAAGGATGAAGATGGTAACCCCCACCAAAGCATGTTTAAAATTTACATGTGTGTATGTTGGAGGACGATTCACCAGGGCAGGAAAAATAAGAGATGCCTGAGGGCTATGGCTGGAAGCACAAGGTCCCTAATACTCAAGTTTATCTGGGCAAAGGGGAGTCCCAAAAGCAAACAGGTTTGTACACCACCAGCACCAGAAACACTGATAATTCTGGGAGTCATGCTTTTAGTTTTATCACTTCTAAAGAATAAGAATTTAGGTACTGTAATGTCAGCAATACTATAATGCAAAGAAACACTCCTTCAGCCACGAAAACAAACTCAGTTCCTTACTTCTCTGTACTGAGCACAAAAGCAGCACATAGAAACACAAGTTTCTCTGGAACAAACCAGTCAAATTCATTCAAATCTTCCCGAAGCACAACAGGGCAGAACCCATTCCTGTTCCCAGAGCTTATTACAGTAACATGACTAAACATGCTCAGCAGTCCAATGTGATAGGCTGCATCCATTTGCTGATGCCAGAGGAAGATGCGTGTCTCTCCTACATGGCACTGCTCTCACAGGCTGCTTTTCAAAAGATGTTTTGAAAAGCGACCTGCTGCGTACATTCTTAACAAGTCATAGTATCACCGGCTGTACAAGTGTTTGACCTCTACTTGTTATGCACTGTGGACAAAAATCTGACATCAGCTTATTCCAACCTTAGTAACACCAAACTGCTTCTGCAAAGCTGGCTGGAACAGACTACAGCAACGCACCGATAAACTCCCAGACAGACCCCTGGAGTGCTGAAAGTGCAACTAGTTTAGTGCATGAGCCCATGTGTTTTAAATTTGGGTTGGATTAATCCAAGTAAGTAACCTGATTAAAATGGGAGTCTTCTCTGGAGGTCTAATTTATAGATGTTTCCATTACTCCATATGCTCTTATGCTGTATAAACATAATGAATGATACATACATCACTTTTGGGATGATTTAAGAATTCAGTTTAAAACTACAATAGAAGTCATTCAAGGCATCAAAATTAAATTACTTTGTGAATGGTAACAGCCAGCAAATGCTCTTCATTTCAGTCTTGGGAAGGTGACATACTGAGGGGGTGACATCTTTCTATTCCCAGTTTCTCCTTCTAATTTTCTAATTTCAGAACCCTGACATTTGTCCCTTTTATGTACAGACCTAAAGCAAAAAGGAGAGAGAAGGATGTGATTTGACTGGTGGTTTAGAACACATATTAAAGCTAGAGACGTATTTGCTTCTGAACCAAACAACCAGAGGCAGACTCCTGAACATGTGTATATACTTGCACCTACACCACCTAGAAAAGAAATCAGTAAATAATCTGCCCCTCACGTGCAAAACAGGCATTTATGAGAGCTGCCCAAATGCTGCTTTGCAACCAAAGCTGTCTATTTATAAGGAGACACCTCAGCAGGAGCAGTGCAGGTTCCCAGCATGCCACTACCTTGGTATCTGGAAAGGCTCCACTATGGGGTAAGAAGATAGTTATAATTAAACATTTATACTGAGGTAGTGCTGTGCAGGTCGGTTCCACAGTGTGTTAGGTGGCTTTTCAAAACTCAGTAATTGAATGCTGATCCCTGCCCCGAAGAGTTTACAGAGTAGGAAATCAAAGCATAACACTTGGCATCTGTATACCAGGAATTAAACAAAGACCACCACCAGTTCATTTCCTGGGTCTTTGGACTAGGCAGCTCACATAAACATCCACTACCAGAAATACTGGAAATTTTAAAATCAGCAGTCTGGACCTTCCTAATCCACATCTGTGCAGCTCTGTTTGAATTAGTAGCTGGGACAGTAACTCCAGCATGCAATTTGCACATGCTGCTGGCATCTTCTTGTCCAGGGTAGATTATTTTTGGCCCAAATACTTTTTAGCAATCATTTTGAAAAGACAGCGAGCACACAAACGGAAACATTTACTGCAAGTCAGTGGATTCAGGCCGTGCAAGCGCAGGAGAAGCTGCCAATGCACGAGGTCCAAAGTCAGGCAGCAGCAGATTCTTCTGTCCTGAATCTCCAGGACAAGCCCAGGGAGGCATCAGCACACCCACAAGGCAGTGCTAGCGCACACCATGGCCACGTGCAGGCCTGTGGCCCATGCGGCGTTGCAATGCCACTAACCCACATCTCTTCCTATGGAGACTTGGTTACGCAATGGTGCAAATACAAACTCTGGCCCCAAACACACAGGGGCCATCTCTGTCCCAAATCCATCCTCGGGGAGAATTCTCTGCATTCCCCTTTTCCTGCAGGGAAGGACAGCCTGGGAAGGACAAGTCCTACTCACCAGACTGAATACGTTCAAGAAAGTAAAAGCACAACCTCTAGGATTTAAAAGAAGGACACAGCAGTGGCCAGAGCTGCAATGATGCCCAAAACCTGGATGGAAGAATTTAGCCAAAATAGACTATTATACTGCAAATTCCATTTGCTGTTTATCAAACAAGCTCCTAAAACAGATGCACTGACTTTGTAACTACACCTGTAGGAATTTCAAACACCAAAAAAATACAAAGATGCTATTAGTATTTCAGTTTTTTAAAGTTTCCTGGCATCTTTCATGCTATGAATTCTCAAGAGCTTTCAGCTGTACATACCCCACATAAAATCTTAGTCCAGAGAAGCCTGAAAGAAATTTGCTGTTGATTCAAATGAAGACACGTTTTCCACTTCTATCTGCTATTTACGTATCTATTGATTTTTTAAACATGAAACAGCAACTGTAACGGGGCATGATCAGTGTTCACCTTATCTACTTACTTATTCTGTGAACACCTCAACTTTCATTTGTTGCCCTTTGAGCATTTAAAATGAGTAACCTTACTATTTATTTCTAACTTTTTTTTTCCCCTCAAGGGAAAAGGGAAGCATGGAAAATCCTCAGTCACTAGATTTAAAGAGCTTAAAAGTTCCAAAAGCTTTGCAAGTAGAGATTGGGAACTGCTTGAAACTGCAGTTACTGAGGCCACAGAGTTTAGAGAATCCATCAGATCCTTCCTGCAGAGTTTATAATCTGCATGGCTTCCTCCCAAGGTAACCAGCATCCACTCTGAGGTGCGGATCATTTCCCTAGAAATTCACCCCTAGAAATTCACCCCCTGCTTTGGCGGCACACAGGATTCACTGCACTCAGCAAAAAACCACTGCCATTTTGCCAAAAGGAGGAATGGAGACAGAGGATGGAGAACACTTCTCCCACAAACTGCAGGCAACACTAATATGAAAAAATCCTCACTTTTTGAACAAAACCAGTTTCCAACAATAAAGCAAGTTTGCACCAGGGAAACAGGGGCACTGTGATACAGCTGTCTTTACACTTTTACAACATGGACAGTCAGACTCCTGACAGTCCAGAGTGTGACAGGAGATCTTACCAGGCAGCAAAGACACCTATCTACTGTAAAGGCTGAGACGTTGCTCCAAGACTTCTTCCAGAAGTTGCCAATGCCTACAGTCTTGAAACTTACTTGGAAATACAGTAGATGTACTTAGCAACACCTGGCTGGGGAATCTGATAAGGTAGAAAAACAAATGATGCAGTGCTTGGAAGAACAGAGCAAAAGAAATATACTTAACAACTAAATACAAGACGTAAGTTACATCTCTGTAGAGAAGCACTTGTCACTGCACTCACAGCTCTTGCCCTGGAAAATACAGTCAAACCTCACAAATGGAATCCCTCAGTAATCCAGCTACAGCTCTTCTACAGCTGGCTTCTCTGGTGCGTGCTTCCACTTCCTGAACCCTCAGTGTCTTGCTTAGAAAGCAAACCTCCTTCTGCAGCCCTCCTCCCTCTCACCCAAAAGCATAAGGATGTACACACAGCTAAGTATGTCAGCTGTGCTGCAAGTTATCCAGCTGGAGACCATTTCAGGACACCTTAATGCTTTTGGGAAGAAGGAGGGGATGAAGCAGGTAAGCACATGCACAAGACACCACAGACACCTTGCGTGTTTCTGCAATACAATGGCAACTGCATCAACATAAGAAAAAAAATGCACACTTGGGTGAGGAGCAGCACACAGGTATTCATGACCTGGTTGCTTCTCATGTTCTCAAAACACAAAGAGCAATAAGATGTGATGAACTTAATTTAATAAAGAAAATACAGTTTGTGTAACAAAAAGAGGAACTTAAACTAGGGTCCTTCCCCTACCCAAAACTGTGAGGGGTCCAAATTAACAAGGAAGTAGTACTGCATATTGGTGCAAAATCCAAAGCAGCTCTCTCTTGTTCAAGCCCTGATGCTACCAGTGAGGAGGAGTCCAGCCTGAACACAGCAGTGGAATTTATTGCTGTGATGCAAGAGCTCTGAACAAAGCACTCCCAGCTACTGATACACCTGAACACTGACATCACCTGCTGTATGAAACAGGACTAACAAGGGCTCCAGTTAAAGCCAGCTAATCACACACAATAAAAGGAAAGCTACACTTCAGCATGAACATTTTGTTTCTCTCATCCTCAGATAGGAAGCACATACCTAACTTAACTAAAAAGTTTGTCAACTGCTGACCATCCTCCATTTTCAAAGACAAATGATGCAAGCCCCCATTCCTAAAACACCTACGGGTACATTTGTGCTGTTTCAGGAAAGCACATGCTAACACCTGTTAAAGTATCTACCAGGAGATGCTAAGTGGAGAAGTTCTACATGTATGAGAGGCTGGAAATTCCACTATTAATCACAAAATATCTTTCTCTTTTAGAACCAAATTAACAAGTCACTTAGGCACATCAGCACAGAAAATTTCCAAGAAGCTTAACACATTTTTTTATCCAGAGTGACTTGAAAGTATAAATTTCATTTTTCAAAGCTGACACTGGGAAGTCATTTGGCCATTGCATGCAAGCACCTTTCCCACACTTTTTCAGAGCATTACACAAATAACATCCCTTGTGCAAATGGATCTTCGAAGAAATTTCAGACAGCAGGATGCAGGGATGCCTTCTCCAAAAGGAAAAGGATCTCTCAAAATCCTGAGATTATATAAGTACATAAGATAAAACAAAAAACATTTTTACTCAGGAAGGTTAGATGCAGGAAAACGAATTTGAAAGTTGCATTCCACATGCTTCTACAGGAAAACTGCAAAGGAGACAGGAGAGGTCATCAAGGCCTGAAAGGCCTCCCTCTCTAATGGTCCTTGGAATACCTGTTTTAGCTCAGAAGCCTAACAATGCCCTGGGGGATTTTGACAGTTTTTCTTTTCCCTTGCTGTAACACCTCTGTGGATGGCTGGGACTCCGCAGATGAATCCTGCTGTTGAAACAGCTGCCTCTCTCTACATCTTTAAAGAGGTATTCAGATTCCCTTAGCCTTACTTAGTTGAATCATTCTGAATAAACAGTCACCACCCATCAACTATGTATTTTTGTAAAGCACCTAGTCAAAGGCAACCACCTTTATTGATTGCTATGCTGGCCAACCTGAAGGCTGAAATGTTATTATTAAGGAAAAAAAAAAAAAGAGCAGGATACACTTGAAGGCCTGTGTTGTTTCTAAAGGAAGCACAGGTCCAGGCGTTGCTCAGTGACATGAGGACGATTCCTCTCTGCCTGCAGGAGGCTGCTCTAACAGGTTTCATACCAGCACAGCCACAAGCCAAGTATCCCACTGACTCTTCTCCCTTTTGTCCAGGCCCTTTTCCTTGTTCTGACCCTTTTCCACCACAACATGAACGAGCCGCCCAACAGGAGCCCAGAGCATATGCCCCAGCTAGCAATTATTTCTACTTTCAACATTTCATAATAAAGCATTAGCACAAGCTCCAAATAAGTCCTGTCACCCTGCTCCAAGTAAAATGCTGCAGGAAGGAGCATGAGATGCTGCGGTACTGCTGGCTCAGAAGCTTGTACTCTCTTAAGTCACTGGCCCTCAAATGTTGCTATTCAAAACAGAGTGGTACAGGGTGAGGTGGAGGGAACACCTTCGGGTGGGAAAAACATCACTGGCAGACATCAAAGATAAGCCACCATCAGATTTCTTGCACCAAAGAAGAACAAAGAGTCAATGCTCCTGAAATTCCTGTTCAGAAGTACCCCAGAACACAGCCAGCACTTCCCACCTCAGCCAACCTCACCTATGTTCATTTGTAATCAAACGCTGATAACCAAACCTGGCCTGGCAAAGCTCTGCCAGTTTCAAGCCCATCCTGGCTCCCCACAAACACCTTGACTTTTCAGTGTATCACCAGAGAGTGACATTCCCAGAAATAATCAAGTCCTGCCTTTGAAATCACTGCCTGTAAAGATTCTTCTAAATGTGCGTGGGGGAGAAGGGGGAAACCACAGCTCCCACAGGTGCTGGTTTATGTAGGACATTAAAAAGAAAAGCAACAAACAAGCAAACAAAATAAAACAATGCACACAGAGAAAGGATTCCTCATATGCCTCCCCAAAGAAAATCTGCTTTAACTGCTGAGCAACATCTAGTCAAGTCAAATCTCCCACCCCAAAGCAAGAAAAAAAAGCTGTTGCATTGTCTCAGAAGGCAATTCCTTCTCACCCTCAAAGTTTACATCTGCTCCATAAAAGACTTTCCAGCAAAGCTGCAGGGTACCTGAGCACTCCATCCATGATAAAGCTGCTCTCAAAAGAACACGAAGCAGTTTCTGGCCCCTTTCCAAGTTGTAGAATGCTGTTGAAAAGGCATATTTTAAAGCTGTAACCCTATCACTGTCCATCTTGCTTGAACTCAGAAAGGAGGCAGAAGACAGAGAGCAAGAAGTATTCTCACTACCTTCAGGAGAAGAGAAAGCAGCACTACCATCCTCCTCTACAGACAATTATCTCCCAAGCAAGAAGCTACCACATCAACAAGGCAGCAGTGGCAAACTGGTCTAGTAACACAGTCCAATAATACACTCATTTCAAAACAACTTTATCGTGCTGAAAGAGGAAGACATGATTTCACATGTTTTAAGAGTGTACACCTAAAACAGAGATTTCCAAACTTAGGCATCATTCATCAAAAAGTTAAAAGGGGCTTTTTTCCACACATGCATAGATTTCAGACTAACAGGATTTACTTGTTTTCTGCCTGTTCCTGGGGAGCTTCTGCAGTTTCTTTTTTCCCAAGACTGTCCCTACAGGCTGCTATCCAACATACATCAGATGCTCCTGGAGCAACAGATAACTCTGCAGGGACATTTGCAAAGGGCACAGATCAAGGGCCTGATGTTAGTAAAATTTCAGTGTACTGGGGGAGGGTAGAATTACTCCTGTACGTAGGTAATTTGAACATTTGACACAGTCCCCTGGAAAGCTTTACTTATGCATCTACGTATATATTTTTTTTAAGTCTTACTAGCAAAAGGTGTATTTTAAGTAAATTAAAAAATTATTGCAACTTAAAAAGTGAATCCTTTTCAAAAACACTCAGGTTAATTTTAGCATCCTTCTGTTTAGCTGCTTAGCAACACTTATCCTATGACCTTCTAAGCACCACCTACTTTTACAAGGGATAATGAATATAACCAAAGGGATTTATCTATATGTTTTTAATCTATACAGTGTAAGTGCATCACCAGTCTTTATTTAAATGAGAAATCCAATCCAACTGAGAGCAATTCAAACTATTTCTGTTTAAGAAGAAAGTTTCACAGACTAAAGTCAAGCTACTGTTATGACTGTAGTGTTACTTCAACACAGGCAAAGTGATAATATCGTTAAGGAGTGAGAAAAGCACTACACAGGTCAGTGTTTGTACACTTTGGGAAACACTGCACTTATCTTTGGCACCAAAAGAGATCACACATGCTACTGACAGGTAATGAAGAGATTCAGCTTTCCAATTTTGAAAGCTGAAGTTACTTCCCCATCCTCAATCAAAGAGAAAAGCCATTTTGTCAGAGGGTCACTGAATACTGTAGAGTTAAGAGAGGCATCACAACCTGGGTGAGCTAAGTCAGAAAAAGAGGCTTCATTACACTGAAATCTTCAAGTGAAGCTTCAAACATCCAGGTCCAGATGGGGGAAAAAAAAAAAAGCAAGAAAAAAACCCCCAAAGCCCAGAAAAACAGTCAACACTCTGCCATATAAGCCAAATATATATATATATATATATATATATATCTTCTTTAGCATTGTTAGTTCTCAAAAGAAATGTGTAAGAGTGGCTACATAAATAATCCATTCTGATGAGCAAATAAAAATTTGACAACTAGAAGCTGTAATGAAAGGAGAATAAAAGTTTACTTGATTGCACTTAAAGGCTGATATTTTTCCAACTACACGATACGAATTCAGTTCCAAATACGGATGCCAGGAGGAGGAAGGTGAGGGAGCAAAGGAGGCCACCCTCGGTCGGGAACAGCTGCCCTGCAGCATGAGAGGCTGGGATGCGTCCCTGCCGGCAGGTGAGGCAGAGCCCGGGTACTCTGATTGATTGGATGATGGATTCATGCTGTTCCTGGGATTCTAACAAACAAAAGGGCCTATTCTTTCCTGGATGTACCCAACTCCGGTTAAGGCTAATCGGCATTATGCAGGCCCACCAAGAAAAGACTATATACCCTTAAGTCTTCAAAGAGAAAATTAAAACCTAAAACAAATATGGCTGGCCTGACCCTGAGTCACTGCATCCCTTTCACGCACGCTGACCCTGTGGAAAACAGGAACTGCGGTAACAAAACTCAGCGCTGGTGTCAAAACGACCGACCTCAACGAAAAAACTTCAGCCATCATAACAGCTGTCTACTGTGCGCTGTAGGGGTGACAACACGGCGTTATTTAGCAACCGCTCCTGTTGTTAATAAGCAATTTCTTTTCCAAGCCATGGGGCTGGATGTTGGAATGGTAGGAAACATCCACTGCATTGGCTGTCTCTCTTAGACCACTGCCCCCAAATCACACTGAACTAGGTGTTTACTTTCTCAAATAAGTAAATACACTTGATCTTATCTCCAAGAGAAAACAGGCGAAAGAGGGAGCTGGGATTAAAACTGAATGGTTGGTGTGCCCCCCGCCTTCCCCGCAGCAATCAGCCCGGTGGCTCCGGGCAGGATGCTGGCTCCTCGGCGAGCAGGACCAGAGCATCAGCTGCGGGCCGGAGCCCGCGGCGCGGCCGTGGGAGGGCGGCGGGGCACGGAGGCGCCCGGGCCTCCGCGGGGTGCGCAGCCGAGCACAGCGGCCCGGGCAGGGAAATGTGCTGAGCCAGGAGAAGCGCTCTCCTCCTCCTGCGCAACCCCGCGAGGATGCCGAGGAGGAGAAGATATCGCAGCCGAGAAGTGAAACGGGGAAAATTATTAAAAAACGAAAGAAGAAAAAAAAAATAAAAAACCCAAATGTGCGTGCGGAGGGAGGCGGGGGAGAAGTGCAGGGAGAAGAAGCCAAAGGAAACTTATCTGCGACATGACAAAGTTCAATCCACCGCCCTCCCTCCTCTGCTGAAAAAAAAAAAGTTGCAGCATCTCGGCGCGCCCCGCTCCCGGCCCGGCCCGGCCCGCGACCCCCGCGCCCCCTCACCCCGGGCGGATGGGGCGGGGGGGATGCCGAGCCCGTGTGCTACGAGCTGGGCAGGAGGAGCTGCCTCGCATCCTCAGCGCGGCCCCCGC
Source organism: Zonotrichia leucophrys gambelii (assembly GCF_028769735.1). Lineage (NCBI taxonomy): Eukaryota > Metazoa > Chordata > Aves > Passeriformes > Passerellidae > Zonotrichia > Zonotrichia leucophrys. Next base: position 67,649,978 of record NC_088171.1, read on the forward strand.
GGCGCTGCCGGGGGTGTCCGGCCCGTAGCAACGGCGATGGGGAGGGAGCGCAGTCGCCCAGAGACGGGGCTCGGCCGGCTCCCATCCGCACCGGGCACCGCGCCGGGGGGGCGCCAGCCGCGCCGCCCCAAACTTTTGTTTTCACCTCAAACACCGCCACTGCGGGAAGGGGGTCACCTCTGCCTCGCCGCTCCTCCGCCCCCCCGCCAAGATGGGGCTGAAGGGGGCGAGGGCCCGGACACCCCTGTTCAGCTTCGGATGCTGCCCGGCTCCTTCCTGTAGTGGTGACGCCGCCCAGGCGTCCCTGGCCCCGCCGCGCAGGGATGTGTTCCTGGCACCGCACAAAGGCAGCGGGACGGGGGGGACCCACGGGGGGCAGCGCCCCCCGCCCTCCCCGGGCACGGCTCCCCCGCGCCCCCGCCGCGCAGGCCGGGAGGGGAAAGGACACGCACGTCCCTACCGGGACGGGGGGGAGGAAGACCGGGGGGGGGGGGGGCGGCGGGTGGAGAAAGTGGAGGAAAGGCGAAAAAAATCAAATAAAGTAAGGAAGAGGGGCACAGAAGAGAGGAGAGAGGTACCCGGGTGCCGAGGAAAGGCAGGCGCGGCCGTCCGGCCCTGCCGGGGGAGCGGAAAGTGAGCGGAGAGATGCGCGGCGCAAGCCGGCTCTACCTGCGGAGAAGGGGCGCCTTCATCCCAACTTCCCAGCTCCGGCGCGGCCCTCCCAGCCGGGAACTGCGGGCAGGGGCCGCCGCGGGACCCGCCGCCACCTCCGGCAGGAAAATAACCCTGAAGGAAAAGTTAAAAGGCAAGCTCGGGAGACGGGGGCGAGCCGGGCTAGAAGATGTTGCTTCCTCGCAGCCCCATCCAAATTGTGGCGGTGGCTGGTTAAAAATAAACTTTGCAGCAGGAGGGGGGGGATGATCTGGCCGGATTCCTGAGCTCAGACGGTTTAATATGGATGAGCATCAGGTCCTGAAGGCAAAACGCCGCGGCTGGTGCCGCTGGTTGGTAGAAAGTCTGCAACAGGGAAGGGAAAAAAAAAAAAAAAAAAAAAAAAACAGGAGCCGCGGAGGGAGGAGAGGAGAGGGAGGAGCGGGGGAAGGGAAGAGGGAGGCTGCACGAACTCATCATCATCTCCACCGCTGCCAGCCAAACTTTTTTCCTCCTTTTTTTTTTTTAAAGGAAACTTTTTTCCCCCCCTCTAAGAAGCATTTCATTTTTTTAAATAAGTCGCACGACCAGTCGACACGCTGCAACGTCCTCACGGCCGCGCCTGCCCCCTCCCAGAAGTTTATTTTTCCTCATCTTTCTTCCTGCCCTCCCTTAAGAAAAAGAAAAGAAGAAGGAAAAAAAAAAAAGAAATAGATATCCCTCCAGAGTTAAGGCACGCTCCTGCCCTTTGTGAGGGAGCTCCGCGGCCGGGCAGCCCCGCGGTACTTACGCCGGACTTTGCTGGGGCTGGGCTGCTTGCGCCGCGACATGCCGGGAGGATGGGCCGCCGGGGGGGAGCGGGGGCGCGCCGGGGGGAGCGCGCACGGGAGGGAGCCGCAAACTTGTTCCGGAAAAAGGAATCAAAATGGCGTTTCTGTGGATGTGCAAAGTTCATCAACTCCGCGCTAACTTCCCGTCCTCCGCGCCTCCCTGGAGGGGAGAGATGGGCACGGTTAGGGACCCCGCCGCGCCGCGCTCCGCGGGCGCCCCCGCCCCCTGCCCGCCCCCGCGCTGCCCCGCGCACCCTGATAAGGAGACACATCACGTGTCGCTCCGGCTCCTCTCCCGGGGACGCGCTACCGCGGCAGCAGCAGCCTGTTGCAAATAGCATCTCTAACTCGCCCTCGTCGCGGGGAGGGAGGGGCGCCTCCAAGGAGAGGAGTGAGCACAACTTTCCCCCCCCCACCCTTCCTCCGTCCCTCCCTTCTCCGCCCGGCAGCGCAGCAGCAGCGGGATGCCCGGGGCAGGCGCGGGGGAGCGGGGGGGCGGCCAGGTGCCACGCGGCGCCCCGCGCCCTCCCGCTGCTCCGCCGGCCGCGCCCGCGGGGCTCTCCCGGGCGGGCCCGGCCCGCCGCGCTCCCGGCCCAACGTGCGTGTCCCCCGGCGCCCGGCCGCTCGCCCGGATCGGGGCCGGAGCGCATCCGGAGCCGCCGGTGGCGGTGCCGCGCCGCCGGCTCTAAGGAATTCACCGGGGCTCTCCGCTGCCGTGGAAATGTCTGTGCATCCTCCTGCGCCTCCCAGCCCGGTGCCTCACCAGGTACAGCGGCCGCAGGCAGCACAGCCCGTGCTCCGCGGGCAGGAGTCACCTTCTGGGTGTGTTTGGTTCCTCGGAAACTTTTCGTCCTTGCGCGATTTGGGTCCCCGCAGGGGTCAGTCATGCATCCAGACCTAAAGGACGCCTTAAATGTAACAGCACCGCGAGCATCAGCGCAGGAACAGAGGTGCAAATGCTGTGCCTAATCAAAGGCAAGATGCAGGCGCTCGCACGTACAGGTAGTTACACTGCGCGGCTCCGCACGCACCATCCTTCCCGTCACTTTCCCTGCAGTGGAAGTTCAAAGGTGCAGGAGACTTAACAAGTGATGGAGAGGTGTTCAGAGTGGTGAGGATTTCACTGTAAAGCCGGTACCGGTTTAGAGTTGTGTGGCAAATAATAACACTACATAAAAACAAAATACCTGGCAATACTCCATCCTGAAAGCTCGATGGGAAAAAAAGAAAAGTAAACCAGCACTGCTTCCGAGGAGTGCCTAATGAGTATAGGAGGAACCAGCTTACCTTTAAGGAAATGGTTATTTACACTACATCTAGAGCTACTAAAACTAGGCCTTTTAAAGCTGTTACTGGTGAGGTGGAACCTGCAGTCTCTGCCTCTTTTTTAAAGAAATCAAGTCGTGGCCTCTAGGCAAAAGGCTTGTGCCAGCTTACGTGGTATCCTATCTCCTGATTGAAAAGGGATTCACCTGGAAAACAAGGCGAAATTCCAGGTATGTGGCAGTGAGCCCTCAACTGACTATTTTCACAGACTATTGCATGTAAGATGTCATGATTAACTTCATTTGCACCATTTTTTTCAAATACTGGATAAAGGCATACAAGTCAGGAATGCACGGGTCCTGTCTCAAAGCCATGAGCTGTAATTCATATCAGTAATAAACCTCATCCCTTCTGGACTCACAAGTCAAACACGTGCAGGTCTGGTGAACTGGGAGTTAGAGATTCCACAAGTGCAAAACCGAAAGGTAGCGCACGTATATTCAGAACGTGAAACTGCAGCTTTGACATGTGTGTGATGTGGTGGTTTCTGCGAGCTCAATTTTTGCCACTTGTGCTCTGTACTGTGTTCTCTGCTGTACTTCCCAAATGGAGTTGCTGACTGGCAGAGGAGCAATATCATTGTTTATCCCACAATATTAGCAACAAACATGAGAGAAAGCACATTCTCATTGTTCTAAGGTTCTTATTTTACCGGAAAAAAAGAGAGGAAAGCCATTAAAAATAAACTGATAGCAAAGTGTCTTTAACCTTTTCATCTCTGTCCCCATTGAACCTGTCAACCTGCCCTGGCAGAACTGCTGGTAAGTTCAGCAGCTTTACAGCCAGCTTGCATCTTCAGTATCATGTGCTGTCAGGCATCCAATTAATCAAAAACCTGAGCAGTTTATCCATCTCAGGCTCAGCCCTTGAAACATTCTATTTACATTGGAAGACTGCTGTGATTTAAGCCTTCATGGCACACACATACAAACTCACAGGGACTGGGCCTGGTTTGCACAGCCATCTATTTGCACAAATGGCTGCAGCTGAAACTGGTGAAAATTCCTGTATGGGTAATCCTATTTGGAGGTTAGCAATGACCTCTGCCCAATATTTCTAGAATAGTCTTGGAGGCATTTTGGACTACCTCAACATGAAGATTCCCATCCTCTATGTATTTTTTAACCTTGGAGGTGCTTAAGAGCCCTTCAATGTGGGAAGTTTAGCAAGCAGGTATATGGAATAGATGGAATAGAAAAACAAGTGTTTCTCAATTCAGCATCTGAAATCTGCTCTGAAAAGGTGGACATGTAAAACTCACATTGGAAAAAAATAATGATTTTAGTCTTTGGAGAAAATATGCAGGTAGTTTTTTATAGCACTTACCCCTATTCTTCTTGTAAGATGGAATGAAGCATGAACCAGTACATACTGTGTTACATTAATACTGAAAATTAAAAAAAAAACCCAACAAACAACCCAGTGATGAAAAAAAGTTATGTAATAACTTTAAAACCCCATTAACTACTAGGGTTTATAAAATAATAAAAAGTTATATGTCTTTTAGCAGTTAAGGAATTAATGATAATTCTGGGTTATTGGTGGGCAACAGAAATTAAATATTTCTTTCAGCCTTCTGTCATTTGAACTTTTATAATGCATCAGAGAAGTAAAGCACCACTGTGATCTAGTACTGAATGAGAAGTTTTGAGAAAATGGTTCCTTTTTTCTATTACTTATTATAGAGAAAGAGAAGGTAGAGGTAATTTCTGTCTAATAAACCCCACTTTTATGAATGACTCTCCCAAAATGGTACTACATGACTGATACAGCTATTCTCTTCATTCTGCACGTTTCACTATTTACATTACTGTGGTTTATCCCATCTCCTTTGACCACTCTATGACAAGATAAGTAAAAAGTTGGGGTTTTTTTCCCTAGGACTATTCATATTTTCTAGACTTTCTGGATACTGACTGTAAACACACTCAGGGGCAAGAAGACTTTCTTTAGCTTCTGCGTAACCCTCACACACCTTTCCAATTCTTCAAAATAAGGATAAATATAATGAACAATAGTAGAAATAAAACCAATAGATTTGTGAAGATGTTTAGTGTGTTACCAGATTCATTGACACCACTGGGTGACACAGCAATATGGGTGACAATAGCCACCTGCTGTGGTCCCAAGAAAAGGACAACTCTGCCCCCACCCACAATTTAAATATCAGAGATGCTGATTAAAGGTATTCAAGGAGAGAAGAAAAACAGGATGTATAGCTTATATGAAGGCCACAACCTGAGGATGTCTTAAAGCACAGACACTAAAGCTAACATTAGCGTTAAGAGAGAAGTTAAAGGTTAGTTGGAAAAAAATTTTCCCCTATCTTATGAGACATTATCAACATTCTGTGGTTTAGATCTTGATCTTTAGAAGTTACTGTAATATCTTGCAAATTTACACATCACTTTCAGCCAAAGCAGTTCAGAGTAAGGCATTTCTCTGGCTAACCAGACACATTTTATATGCTGAGAGGCAGGACTGGGCCCTGACTTTACAACACCTCACGACTGCTGGGTGAGGGAGCTGCCAAGCCCCAGCTCCCTCGCCCTGATGTGGCTGTCCAGCCTCAGAGGATGTCAGAGGCATTTGAGGCCCCGTGCCCTGCCTGAGCTTGTGCTGCTCAGCGTCTGGAGTCCTCTTGCTGACATCCTTTTCCTGATGTCCTCGCTCGTGCCAAGAGGGAGAACTCGGCTGACATACTAACACAGGGAAAAGCCTACTTGGAGGATCAGAGAATACAGCCCTGAGGGCTTTGAGAAATGTCTTTATAAAACCTGAGACCAAAAGAAATGTTTGAATTTCCTTTATGTTTCAACCAGTTATTTCTTTAAATGAACAAACATGCCATTGCTGAGTCTTCTCATGGGTTGAGAGGTTTTTTATTCTCCAAGACACATGTTTCTTGGGTCAAAAACCCCTTAAGAACTAACGCAGAACTGACAAATATGACCACCATAGAGCCAGGGTAATTATACAAATAAAATGGGAAAAGTTCAATTAAACATATATCCTATAAATTGCTTGGAAAAGTTGATGAATTTGTGCACTGGAAAACCACACAGAAGAGCATAATCCATGAGCTGCAAACTCTCTCAGAGCATTTGTCTGAAGACACAGGGAAATGTGATGCACCACCATGCTCAGCTACCCTGGTGTCTGGAAACTGGGCAGCTGGAGAACAGGGGAGTGGTGGAACTTGCTCCTGTAACAACCCCACTCACTATATTCAAGGGCAGCTAGGCCAAAGCTTTAGTCCAAACTTATTTTAACATCAGCCTTTACAGAGTGAAAGAAAAGCTGATGTATCCCAGCACGCTTAAGCACTTTCCCTCACATCCCAACAGGCTGGCAGTGGCAGGCCTGGAATTAAAACCAGTATTTCCCCCAAAATCCCAGTGTAGTTCTCCAGGCACAAAGCCATCCACTCTGCTGGGTGTCTCTTCTCAGCAGACAGTGTGTTAGTGATAACAAACAGCAAAAGATCATGTGCAAGTGTTTGCTCCCTGTTTGCTCTGAGACATTTCAACAGCGCAAAGCAGTCCTTGTGCTGGCTCACCTAGCCAGCCAAGACTACCTCTTGGCTAAGGATTCATATGGAAATATGAAGATAGTGTTTCTGAAACTCACACCACTTCTTTCCCCCCCACAGATCACAGCCTGTAGGACATAGTGCAGGACTGCTTGGAGTTTCTGGCTGCAATAATTGCTGGTCCCATCTCCTTCTCTCTTTTCACTGTGGGAGTCTCCTGCAGATGGATGCAATGCAGAGCAGCCCTGCTGCTGGGACTGGACCAGCTTGATGAACTAGTCCCTTTCCCCAGCTCTAATTTTCAGGAGGTAAAAAGTAGCATAAACTATTCACCTAAACTATTGTAACAATAACCACTGTTTCTAAACCCTTTCAGGGGAAGTTCACCAGCCTAAACCTATTTTTCAGGATATACAGTCATAACTACAGAGAATGGCTAAAAGGCTAATCAGCTGACATATCTTTCAGCCTTATAACCAAAACAAACAACAGAGGCACAAGAGTGTAATTACAGTTTTAGTAACAAAAATTCTTTAAAGAAGAATTATTTTTAAAATAGCACATTTTAAATGAATGAAACTAAGATTCCCTTCTGCATATTGAATTATTTAGCAAATTTTGAAGCAGCACAGCCTACTTCTTCCTCAACAGACTGTTTGAAAACATAGCATGAAAAAACTTGTGGGTAGATGTTTGACATTTACATTCTCAAGCAATTCTGTGATCACTAATGTAGAGCCTCAGAAACAGGTTGTATAATCCATGTGCAAATGTGTCAGTGTAGAGATGGAGCAGGTAAAAGAACAATAAGCAAAACCACCCACTGCAATACTTTCACTTGTTTTAAAACTCTGCATTGTTGCCCAGAAACTTTTGTTGCCTGGCAATGCAAAAAAAACCCACAGGTGTGCAAAAAGAAGTCAGTGTTCAATGCCCAGCCTGTGATTTGGTACTAACATGTTTCATTCTTACTGACCACCCAGCCTCTCACACCTAATTGATTGTTAGCTTAAATGTGATTATTTTCCCTCCCAAAGGCAAGCCAGCTGTGTGTTTCCCTGTGTCTCATTTGCTAAGGAGTGTGGATTCTGAAGCCTCTCACAATCAAAATAAATGCATGTTTAAGCATTTATGCTTAAACAAAATAAATGCTTATCTTAACAGCGACGTCAGGTTCAGTTGTTCAAATGGAGGAGACAGTGGCAGCTAAAGGAAGGGGGCAATATCCAATTGAAGCATCACTTCTTATCTTTTGGTATCATAGACTAGAGGTGGGAAGCACCTACTCTCCATTCTCTGAGGCTGCCACAGTAATTCTCTGCACAGTACACTTGTCAGAACTGTCTTGGTTTAGCTTTAAGTATTCTCAGTTTAAGTATTCTCTGTGCCCTTGCTGATTTTGCTGTTAGGATGTTTCTACTGATTTTTCTAGCCTGCATTTTTATTTTCTTAACTTTGGGCCACAGCTAATTATAGCTTACAGAGTGCAAATAGAAAAGGGGATGGGGAAGAAGGAAACCCCCGTTGCAGGGAGAAGATGGTAGGCAGTGCTTTGAGATGCACTCACAAAGCAGCAGAGAGGGCCAGCAAGCAGCAGAGACGTGAAGAAATAGGAAGTGAGGCAGCAGTCATGAAGAAAGTAGGCAAGGAAGCAGTTACCCTGCAGGGAAGGAAAAAGCAGGACAACTTTAAAGGGCAGAGATTAATATAACTTGTGGGAAGCTGCAATGACAGGATTTGAGGAAGAGAGGAACCAAATTACCAGGAAAAAATGGCCAATGGATGCAGTAGGCAAAGAATCAAGGAGGAAGCAGAAGAAAATGGTGAGGCTCAGGTAAATGAATATGAAAAGAGTCATTATTGTTTTGTACCTATTAAATTGTGCTCTGCATCTCCTTAAATCCGAAGCAAAATTGCTCTGGGTCAGGTCTGTGCCATAAAGTTCTGCAGGCAGATGTGCAAAGGGATATGGTTGCAACTGAGCTTAGAACCCAGCTGTGCTACCAAAGGCAGCGAATGTGCAGAGTTAGGCAGTCAGAACCATACCTTCACCAGCACAGCTTGTGTCATTCAGACAACGATGAGCCATGCTGGCAAAAGCAGTCTTGCTGTTGTAAATGGTACTGGGGGTAGTTATACCTCTGCTGCAGTGTACAGGGCTGTAACTACACCAGGAGAGCTCTCTGCTTGTCAGAACAGCCATGCTCTGCTAACAGATTGTCCATAATGGACACATGATTAAGAGAGGTAAAAGGAATTCTTCTACTGACATGACTTCCACAACCACAGCAAAAACTGTCAGCACAAGGTTTTTCCTGGCAGAGGAAGATAGCTGGTTAGACCAGAGGGGTGTAAGATACAGACATATTTTAGATAACTTCTGAAGCTTTCATACAGGAAAGTATTTGCTTCTACAAAAAGAAAACTCAATAATTGCCAAGTGTATGAATTTAGGGCAATGTGGATAAGAGCATTCAAATCCTTTTACCTTTATTTATCATTCAACATTCACTTGTTTTTAAATATAGGATTCTTCACAAGAAAGAATTCTCAGTATATTTTTCTGCATTCCTGTCTTCAACTTGAATAACAGATAATATGCTCCATAATCTTCTTTCCTTCTATGCAATACAAAGAAGGTGAAACTTCTCTTAATGAGCATGCAGGCAGGAAAGGTTTGGTAGAGACAAACTTTTGCTTTGTTTTGGTTTTTGTTTTTGTTTTTATTTTCAATTACTTTGCTCCAACTGAACTGAAACTTGAAAAGGAAAAAAACCCTAAACCCCTATTATCAGAATGAGTGCAAGAGAGCTGTTACCTGAAATGATTCACTGTATGGAAATCTCAACTCTTGAAATAAATGATTTCTAAGAACAGGTCATAGACATCAGCCTCTTCCGCAAAAGAACTCCAAGTAAATAGAAAGGGCAGAGGACATTTAAACTCCCACTTTTCAGCTTGCAATCAATTTTTACAGCAAAGGATTAAAACTCTTGGGATTAATGTCTATGAAAATATCCCGAAATCCTAACACTCATGCAAAATTTTTCCTGCAGCCTTTTGTGAACTGGTAATAGACTGCTGTGCCTCTCTAAACTCAGCAGAGAAATAATCTTCTAAACTATAAATTTGGATGAAATGGCAACTGCAAATAAGATTTTCTCTAATAATTTCCTGAACAATCTTATGTACTCATTTCATACACACCTTCTGAACTTGTTTCATTATGCTATTTTCCTCCATGTCCTTTCCCTTTCAGAAGTGGTTGAAGGTAATTCTTAGAGTACAAATGAGCAGACTGAATAATTCAGCAAAATGATTTTTAAAACTATTAAATGCAAAGAAACTAATTAAAAAAACACAGAAACCCCAAGAAAAGTCCTGGGGGTAGAGTCTAATGTCACTAGAATAAGAGTTATACAGCAGATAATCCAAGAGGAGGCTGAGGAGAACACTGATAAGGTGACCACTGGCACAGTGGATGGGAGCACTGTATTCTTACCTCTTGAGATTTGGGTGAAAAGCCTCATTTAAAAATACATTAAAATGACTGTGATGAATTAATCTTAGAGCCTTCAGAGCAGTGGTCTTCATGTAAAAATGAGGACCTTCTGTTGAAGGACACTAATTCTCTCCACAGTTGCTTGTCCCCCTACACACACATACACACACACTAAATAAGGCTAGGAAGCTGCATGGGTCTTCTGACTGAAAAGTACGATTGCTTTTGTTTCCTGTTTATTTTTATCTGGTATTTAGAGAGTTTTGCTATAGTTATATGCAATAAAGAACTGTGTAGTTGATATTCTCCTATGTGACTTGAGATTCAGAGCTGTGGTTTCTGCTGTAAATGGGAGTGATTCACCTCAGAAGAGCTGGTCTGTTGTTCTTTAGGTACAGACTTAATCAGTAAACTCCAGCCTGATGTTTTTACATTGCTCCCTGGTCCACTAGCCAATGGACAGAATTCACCACAGTCCATACAGTTTTTTTGGGATAATCTCAAAGACAGATCCACTGATGATGTTCCTGGTCAAGACTCCAGTTTACTGACACTGCAAAAGAGAGGAAATATTGCTTGCACTAGCTTGAGTGTGGTGATTCAGTAGAGCTGGTATCATTCATCCTGTCCTATGATGAACACCACATTGCCCAACCACACTGGAAAAGAATGAACAGGCTCAGATTTCCTATCTGGAAACTGAGAGCTGTTGCAAAACTTGGTACATGGATAAAATAGAAACAACATGTATGTTGCATGTAAATAGGAACAACAGCAAAATCTTGTGGTAGTAAATTGAGGTTAAATTGGCATAAAAGTGGTGAGGTTTGGAGAGCTAGGACAGCAATGGAATGAAGAGAAAGTAAGATGGGAGTGGTGTATCATAGTTCAGTATACAAAAGTTTGGTAGCATGGAAATTAATACAGACAGTTCCTGGCATGATTTTGGGCTAGTGCTGACTGCAAGAGGGCTGCTGTACAGCTGGGATACTCGTGTGAAAATGTTAGCAGCATATGTAATAAAAACCACTAACTGGAATTATACAGAAATAAGTTATTATTGAAACACAGCTGTACTTTGAACAAAGCATTGAGGAATTTATAAGACAATGATTTGCCAAAGGGAACAGCATAAACTTATCTCAGCCAGAGAGCCACAACCAGTTCCTGTGGCTGCTCCCCACCACGAGCACAAACTCCACTTCCCTCCAGCAATGAAATGGGGACCAAAAGCTTTAATTGTGTGGTGTGCTCCATGTCAATTCCTATAAATTGATGTCCTCTCTTCATATGAACTAAAAACGTGTCAAGTGTCTTGCAAGTTTTTCACCCTCTTTATCATTGCTATCACTCTTATCATATGAAAGTTCATCACAAGTGAATTGTAATTATTCAGCTAGCAGCTCAGTGGTGAGAACATCAAAGCGCAAGTATGTTTGTAGGGTTAATGCATGATTATTTTAGCATCCCAAAGGCTTTGGAATGCCATACCATCCAATTATCCCAGGGCTATGTGAGAAGAGGGAACTTCATGTAATTAGGAGGGCCTAAACTAAGCTTTCAGGATCAGTAGAATACATCATGTCACATTTCCCAATGCCAGCTGTTTCTCCCCAAACTTTACAGAACATAATACTACAATTTTTAGAATTTAAAAAGTGAAACAAACACGTAAAATCAGACTGTAGGATTAGTAATTACATCTTAGTTTTTTAATAGAAAAATCAATATATTTGCCAAACATTATAAATATGCTTATCAGACTGCCACTTCTGAATGAGCATGAGATCCATTAAGTCATATGCTCTATTTCTGCTAGGAACCAATACTTCACCCATATCAAATAAATTTTTTTTAAAGGTTATTTTTTTTTCTTCTAATTAGGATGCCCTGGTCAAATATTTTATGCTGTATTTTCTAGTCATCTACATAGCCTGATTTTCAGAGGTGTTGAGCACATTCATTGCTTCTATGGCTGCTGAGCAACTCTGAAACTTATGCATGTGAGTACAAATTAGATGCCAAACTACAGTCATCCCATTTTAAAAATTAATAGCATGATGAATACAACCAGTTGTGTGATCTCTGATGAAAATAGGATGAAAATGAATGGAAATATTTTCCTGCATCTTGGGATTAGTTTAAAAGTGAAACTTGATGAAAAATATTCATTTAGAAGCCTCTGCAGTTTGTAAAATATGCTGCAGCATGTTGAAGCACTTGGAAAACTATTACTAAGGAAACAAGTTCTTCCCAATGAATTCTAAATAGTTGGGAAAAGTGGTGGAGACCACTGGGATTAAGGGGAGATAGGAAGACTGCTGTGAACACAAAAGAAATGGCTTTCAGGAATACAAATAATATAATGAAGAAATACGTTGAACTTTAGATGAGTGACGTAAGTAAAGAGGTGTTTATATAGATAATTTGAAAAATTATATGTTCAGTAAGTTTTCTTTGATTATCAAACAGCAATAATTATTTGTACACACAATGATAGAATGATCTCCTAAAGAGGTATTCTGCTATAGCCTGTCTGCATGAAAAATTAGAGGATGGAGTCAGATATCTAACAACAGAATATTTTCCTGGTACAGTGGGAAGGGGTTAATGTGCAGATAACAGCAAAGAGAGCTGTTAATAATATTGTGTAACAGACATCCCCTTGTAAATGTGACCTGCAAACACCTTTAAACAGTTCAGTAATGCTAGATGTTTGCCTAATTCTTCTGAGTATCAGAAGGCTCCATGAGTTACTAGCCTAAGCATTGAATACCATGTGCTTGGTGACTTAGCAGGGCTCTGGTGAATCTGCTCCCAGTGATGATGCTGCATGCTGCCTGCTGGCTGTGTGCAGTATGGACTGAAGGCTCCATGCACCATTCCTGCAGACCTCACAGCACCTGCAGTTAGAAATATAAATGTTGATTTATTACAGTGCTTTCCATGCTTCCGAGCCTACTTTTCAGTTCAGCATTTTATTTATCATTTGGCATTATCATTAACTCTCCAAAGCAAAATTCTCGATCCCATGACGCAGACACACTGGTCCATGATAGGAATATACAGAATTTTAATATCACCTGCACTGTGCTTTCTGGGACATTCTTTGGAAAACATGTGTCTGACCCAGACAGGACCTAGGGGTAAAATGGTGTAAGGATGAAAAGGCTCACCTTCAGATTAGTAAAATGTACAACACATACAACTGTGGCGCATCTGACACTGCTGCTTTGGTGGAAAATTATATTTTAGGGGATGAGTTGGAGAAGAGTGCAGATGCAATGTAATTACTTTCCTCCCCTATTCAGAACCCTAAATCTGCATCTGCGTTTCAGTTGCTTTTAAAAACGAAACTGAAAATATCCATTAATAAATTCAGATATCAGATTAAGGAGCAGTGCCTCTGGTATCAAAGTTGTTTACATGATTCAGGGCAATGAATTACTATTTGTTTTAATTGGGAGAATTTTAATTCCAAGTTACTTTATGTTTCTCATAAAAAAACCTTCAGTGTCTTGCTGGGCATATTCAACAGCAAGAAAATAAGGCAGTGTAACTAACAGGTCTAAGTGCTTATAAAACCGTTCCTGAATTATCCAACATTTGCTACATCTGACAAGACTAATTTCTGAGGCCTGCTCCAAGAAAAGATAAAGTTACAGAAATAACTGTAAGGAATTCCAAAACTGTGTAATTCACCTACTATCAGTTTTCTGTACAATATTAAGAGATATAGAGTAGTACTTAGTAATAAAATAGGAACACTTAAATTACTAGAAACCATCCTGATTTCAAAGGAAGAGATGCTGTTTGTACAACATTTATTACCTCCTTGTAAGTACAGACTGTCTTGAGGTTAATAACTGGTTAAAAGAGAAATAGCTTTTTTTTTCCTCATTGCAAATATTTCTGCCAGGATCTTGACAAGATCTGAAGCAGACCACACTAATGATATCACGCTGCACAGGTATTTTCTTATCTAAGATGCTATTCTACCATAGCCAAGCTTAAGAGTAGAAGATGCTAACCTTGAATAAACTCTTGCTGCTTTGTGTGTGTACTAATAAGGTGTTAGAGAACTCTCCATGCAGTGATACTCGTATGTAATACTTCTGCAACAGCTTTGGCTGTCTAATTTAATCCCATATTCTTCATCAAGAATCTTAACTCACTTTATAATAAAACAGACAGTTCTGGGAGCAATGTTGCACAGCTGAAGGAACTGAGGCAGTGAGAGAGCAGCTAACCAGCAAGATGTAGAAAGGCCAGGAACAGGAGCCCCCTCTCCTAGCTCTGGGCCTGCTTGTATCAAAAGTGTGCATTTCAGTGCATGAAACAGAGTAGGCTCCAATTAATCAAGGAGGAGAGGTGTGAGCTGTATAACCATGTTTAAAGAAAAATGTTTAAAATTGCAGAAATCACATCACTGACTGGTACACTCCTACTTTTGCAGCTTCTGAATGCAAACCAGCCTGTGGCTGGACCTCTGCTCTACACACATTGGTAGAAAAAAAAAAGAATCTGCTGGTCCTTGGTAACTCAGGAACAGACACAAAAATAAATATAGGGAATGATGGATTGATGCTTCTGGGAAGGCAAGCTGTGGGTTGAAAAATACAGGGGGGGAAACCAGGGAAGACAGAGTAGGAGGCAGAAGGAAGAAAGGTTTAGGGGAAGGACTTTGCCTTATCCAGTGCTTTTTTTGTGTGGTTCACTCATGACCTTAACTTTTAGGGTGAAAAGACCTTGTGACACAGCAGAGCTGGTGTGCGTTTGTCACACAGAGAAATAATTTGAGGAGAGTGTACAGGTGTTTCCTGTGTTGCAGAAATCATCTCTACAGAGACTCTTGTTTGCCATTACCCAAGACTTCAAAGAAAATACCAAGATGGATGTGTAAAAGGTCCTGCCAATAGCAGGATCCACCATCTATTTCCTAGTTACTAAACCAGACACAGACACAGCTCCCAGGAATGCCTACGAGGAACCTCCATCAACAGCAGCTCTTCAAAACAGCCCTAAATGTAAAAGTGACTCTTCCTTTATCATTCCCTGCTGGATAGCATCTCTAGTGAACATTTCTAGAGTTGGGCCCTACATTTTTGTAATACATTTCTCTCAAAATCCTGATTTTTCTCAAGTTGTTCTGCTGCTGACCAGCTGTACAGGAAGGCTCTTACCCTTTAGGTGAGTTTCATGTTTAGTCTTAGCTGGTACACTTCAAACCCAGTCCCTCTCACTCTAGCAGGATGCTACTATTTGTTTGCATCAGCTTTTGTGTCAGAAATGTCTCCTGCAAAATGACATCTACAATTTCCTCTAAATCTTTTTTTGTTTGTTTGTTTTGTGGCACTCAGCTCCGATTTTTCAGATCAGAGGTGCTGAATAACCCATTCTAACCTGAAACACTTTGTTACACATCCGAAAATGGGGTGCCGAGAAGTACCGAGAAATCTGTGGCTGGAGAATGGGGAGTCAGGAAGTTGGTGTGCTTTGCAAATTCTGAATCCATGTCTTCCCTCCTCAGAGCCTCAGTGCAGAACAGGCACTGCCAGGTGGCTGCAGAGGAGCTGATCTCTGTCAGGCAGGCGCTCTCACTGTGCCCTGGGCTTGGGTGGGAGGACCCGTGCTCAGACCTGTGACCTGAAGCACAGCCCTTCTGCGGGAGAGAAAAGAGTACAGCCTTGGGCAATGAAACCTCATTTCACTTCAAGGAGTGCTGGTTAATGGGAACTCGGAGAAAGCAGGATTATACACAGTGACTGTTTCCAGGGAGGTACGAAATGTCTGCATCTCTCATGGTCCAGTCACTGCAGAGCCTCTCCCGTGGGTGTTGGCTGACTTACAGTGAATTAAGATAAGGGGAGCTGGGTGGGTATTTAAGGCTTTTACATGCATGTTTTGAAACAGGATCCAGTAAATTCACAGCTAAAATTTTGAAAAAAAAGCAGAGTAGGTTAAGCATTTTAAGTCCATCGTGTTCTTACTTGCAAGATGCAAATCTTCTGAGCTCTTGCAGTAGCATCTCACTGGAAAAGGGGCTATAAATTGTAAAATATTTTACTTTTGTTGTTTGGGACAGTACAAAAACCAGGGAAATATGTTTAATGAACATTCTTCTTGTTCAAAGCATTTCGGTGGCTCAGCTCTGATATTGTTTCAAAACTGTTTTCTCAAGGCCCTCCAGCACATGGTGTTACGAAAAAAAAAGTTGTCAGACTGGTTTTAACACATCTTTTCAATACTGATAAGCAAAAGTTCACTGAAATAATTCCCAATAAGATACATGTGGGGATACACCTCTCTTAAGGCTCTCTTATTGGATTCAAACTTTAGGGAGACCTGTTGCATTCCAGACTTAAGCAGCCTCTTTCAAAGTTATTAGAAAAGCACGGGGATGTGTCAGATGCTGTGCTGAGGAGTGCCTGTGTCACATCCTGTTACCCGTGTCTGCTTTTAAACCTGTTTCGTAAGTGCAGCGAGTGACTGTCTTCAGCTGCAAACATCTTTGAAACTACATGAGCTGAGTTCCAAAAGAAAACACTGCTGTATTTTGGTTGCTAGAGGTAAAACACTCGATAAGTAGCTAGTTTTTCTTAATTAAGTAAACGATTTAATCTTGAAGCTACTTTGCTTAACAATGCCATCATTAAAATGGTAATGGGCTTTGAGGTCCTTATTCAGCTTGGTATGGCATCCTACCTTTGCTGCTATTGTTTCATCCTGTTCACTCAGAAGTTTCTGCAATTCAGTCTGGTAAAAGCAAGATGCTAACCAAGGAACTAAAGCTCAAAAATAGCATGTGGCCAAATCTTTGACTCTATCTTAATAAGGTCCTGTCTGTCCTCCCCTTGAAGCCACACAGGCACTTCAGTAAGATGCAAAATGGTTCCTCTGCTAGGTAGAAGCAAAATGAGCTAATATATTATTTAATATTTTTATTATCTACTTTGGAAATGATGCTTTTAAAAGCCAGAACATGCTAAAATTACTCAAAAAATAAGTATTTTACTAAAGTATGCAGACTAGCTTGCTATAACATGATTTGGTAAAAATTAATACATTTTTTTCCTGTCTAATAACCATGGCACTCAGCTGAACACATTTAGAAAAAGCCTTATTTAAATAGTGGGGTTTCCCCCCCTCCTGATTTTCCAGTGTACAAAGCAAGTTAAAGCAAAAACAAAGGAAAAATACTTTGGCAGATGGACATAGCTATTAAACCTGGAACTTTCCCATGCTTCTTTTTCCACACTTGTGCATTAACCACCAGCCTCTCACTGCAGACCAGGCCCATGCCCAAATGTTGGCAATAGAGGTCTAGGCTGAGATGCTGTTTAAAGCAGCCCCAGGTTAAGGTCAAATTCTCTGTTACACCTAAGCTGTGCTTCATGCTTTGCCACATTATCTGGTCCTTCTGGGGACCTCTAAGACATCCCTGCACATTTAGAGTGGTGTCAAGGTCCCTGCCATTTACCCTTGAATAAAAAGGCCTTTGCTAGAGCCAAGAAAAACTAGAAAGCAGCAACTTTCTGGCCCCACCTCCTTCCTCACATCATCCCTACAGAAAGGGGCGGGGGGAATAGATAGGAAACACCATGCTCCTGCACAGAGCACAGGAGGATTTTGCATTTCCATAAGGTTTAGCTTGCCCTTTGCTTGGCTAGAGGGGCATAAACAGGGGCCCAGACTAACAACAAAACGAGATACTCCTTGCCAGTGAGGGAAGGAACGGTTGGTAACACAAGTGCTTACCCTATAATGTTTGATTTTCCCAGCTCACTGGATTGCCTCAAAACACAAGGAAAATATGCTGGCAACAAGTGGGACCATCAAAACTTTCTGTGGGAGTCCGCAAAGAGAAGGTTTCTAACCTGGCATTTTCACTGACAATGACAGAGACCTGTGGGATCCCCATACCCCAGTCTGCAAGGCAGCTCAAGGGCAGAGGCCCTGGCAATCAGGTGCAAGAAAGAGTGTCCTCTGACCGCTCATCATTGCTAGGAAAAATGACAAAACCAAGTAATATTGTTCCACCAAAAAATAAGCATGACATACCTAAGCTGTTGTAGATCTTAAAACTGTGGATGAGGACTGTCTAAATATTTTCCTTCATGGAGTCAATAGGCTACATTAATCTATAAGGTATCACCCAGGCCTCCACTGAGTTCTGTTAAAGAAAAGCTTTGTGGCCCATAGCACTTAAACCATTATTAGTTTCTACTTTTTTTTTAATATAACAGGAGTGATGGTACAATATATTAGTTATATTTCAGCACAATTTGCTTATATTAATGTATTTTTTTTATTAAACTCATCTTTTAGTAGAAAATGATAGGGGAAATCAACTGGAAAAATTATCTCATGGAAAAAGTAGAAAGAGTAACATTCATTATGCATCCCTGAATGTCCTTGAATTAAAGGGCATGTCTGCTTTTAAACACTGGGTAGCTTTCAGAGGTGGAATAAGCTAAAGGGATGTTTATCCACAGCAATACTGCCTTGACAAATATTCAAGGGAGTAAAAGGAATAGCTGCACAGTTTGCTCCAGTGACTTTTGTTCCCTTAATGAAATGTACACAAATACCCTCATCCATCGACTGGATGCACCCCTATCTGCTGTGTGGCCTGCACCGACAGTCCGTGTGTCCCCTCGCTCCTGATGCATCTGTAAGCTTGACAGCTCAGTTCTCTGTGGGTCCTCAGGCTGGGAGCAGAATGAGTCATGGTACAGCAACCCATTCTTTCTTTAGAATACCAGTGTTTTAGAAAAGACACAACTCTGGAAGAAAACTAAAGAAGAAATTGATATATCACAGTATACAGTATATGTATTCTGTGATTCTTTTCAGTTCTTCATTCCAACTCTGAGAAATGATTTCCCACTCTTGTGAATGAAAGTGTTTCTTATTAGAGGAAGATAGAAATCAGATGATAACAACTGGAGGGAATAGGGAGAAATTAGGCATGATGGGCCCTCAAGTTATTTGCTTGTTATTTTAGTGCGCTTTCCGCTTTGAAAGTAGTTTGTGGATTTCCTTTAGAAGCAGAGTCGATGGGTTCTCTTTTAATCTAAGTAACAAAATTGAAAATTGTTAGTCTAAAGTAAGAATGTTTTAAAGAAGATGGATGAAAACTTAAGGTGTTGAGCCAGCCTTCACCTTCTTTCACACCCCTTTACTTTCATAAATTCAGACCATCAAACAAAAATTTTTTGCATTGAAAAGGGCTGTCAGGGCTACTGAAGTTGTGGATGAGGTCTGTACCTGATGCTACATCACTAAGGCAGTTTACTTTTATCTCTGTTTTCTTAGTAGTTTACAACAAATAGGTGATAAATTCTGAGAGTTTTACTGCATGAGAAAATATAAAAGTCGTGTACTTAACTAATACAGTTCGTTGGGATATTTTTTAAACATTTCCCGACCCGACTGCAAGAGCTGTCCAGCCTGTACTATTCCAGCTTCCTCCTCCTTCTCCATTTAGCAAGGCTCACCTATGCTATTTACTGCATCATTGCATCCAAGCCAAACTTGGTTACTGCGGCAACTAAGTTTTTCTTCTCGAAGGGTCACAGGGAAACACATCCTTCAGGATCCCCTAGTAACCGTCAGCCGCCGGGGCTGGGGAACATCAACACTGAAATGCCTGCTTTCCATCGCTAAGGCAGCGCCGCCTGCGCCTGCAACAAGGGGGGCAGAGTCTAGTTACATTCCTGACCCACTTTCACATCCCTCCCTCCTCCTCCTCCTCCTCCCTCTCCCTCTCCTCCTCTTCCCCGAGCACAGCAGCAACCAGCAGGGCAGCCGAGGCTCCATTTAGCACGCCTCGCACACCCGCAGCCCCCGAGCTGTCTCCTGGCAGGCAGCGGCAGCGCAGGTTTCCCCAGCAGCAGCAGGCGGGGAGCGGGAGGGGGGATGCGGACCTCCGGGAGAGGAGGGAATTCCCTCTCCCAGCCTGTCTGTGCAGCGGTGCTACTCCTGCCCTTTGTCCGGCCCTTTCCACCCGCATCCATGCCTGCACCCTCAGCTGCAGCGTGAGGCTGTGCCCCTTCCCTCTGCTTTCCCAGCCACTCCTGGACGGGTGTTGAGCTTTCTCTGCCAGCGCCCCTTCCGCCATCCCCTGGCCCCCGGATCAGCCTGGATGCGCACACCTGACTGCCCTGCTCCCCTTCTCGCCCACCACCTCCTTTGTGTAACCCCGCCATTCCTGTCCCTCTCTCGGGCTCCTGGCGCCCGTCCCTTTCCCCAGATAATTGCAACACCTCCCCCCGCCTCCCCGAGTGGCGGGCGGGCAGGTGAGTAAGAGGAGGGCGCTCCGTCAGTTCCCCTGGGACGGACACTCCCTTTCCCTGAGGGCAGCTGAGAGGGATTTCGCCCCACATCGCACCCGCCTCCCCCAGCCCGCTTATCCCCGGCCTTGCGCTCTGGGCAGCCGAGGCCTCTCCAGGCCGTGGGAGGGCCCTGATGTTTGGGAAGGGGGTGTGGACAAGCCGGGGGCAGGTGCCCCCCCTCAGGGTGCCGGCGTTTGGAATGGGGCTGGGGCTCACGAGGGCCGGGATGGGGGCTGCCAGCCCGGCTCCGCCTTTCCTGGCTCCCTTCAGGGAACAGAGCCGTGCCCGAGGCAAGGAAAGAGGAGGGTGGGCCCCGGTACGGCCGGGTCCCTGAGCAGGTGCTGGGTGTGCGAGCTCCCTACACAGCGGGACCTGGAAGGGGCAGCTCCCCGAGGATGCAGATGTGCCTGGCCTGAGGGCACGGCGGCGGGAACACTCCGGGGGGACAGGGGAGCCCAGCCCACCGCGGTGGCCATGAGACGTGCTAATGGCTCTCCTCTCCCTCTCCTCTCCATTTTTCAGTTCTGTTATTGCAAAATACCAGCTATGACCAGCTCCTTGTTGTGGAGCCCAGCCTGCAGGAGTGCCCTGGTTTGTGCCAAGGAAGTGCTCCTGTCCTGCAGTTTTAGACACCTGCTGGCCTGGGAAGCTGGGCTTATGATATGCTGGACAGGCAGCCCTTGGTGAGTTAAAAGCAAAAAAAACCCCAAACAAAACCGAAGTGATTTCCCACCTCCCCCATGGTGAAAAAGAGCCTCAGTTTTAAAATTATGGCTTACATTTCATGTGTTTCTCTCTCAACCCTTTTCTGGGGCTCTTTTTTAGGGTGGTGGAGATCGGAATAAAAAGAGCCATTTAATTTCTGAACGCTAGAAGCGTCTGCTTAAAAATTGGTTCACTGTTCTTTGTCCTTGTATAACTTAAACCCACCTGTTTTCAAGTTTGGGCTTGATACATATTTCTGCTCCATTCCTGTAAGCACTTCAGCACATGTTACACATATGCTTACATCTGCAGAGTCCAGGGCTGGAATCTTCAATGTCACCCTAAATGTTTAGTGCTGTACCACATTTACAAACCTGGCTGAGTAATAGATTAATAATGACTCAAAATAACATGACACATAAACAGTATATTATTTCCATCACAGCAGAAACAGTGGTTTTCCAGATATTCTCTCTTTCTCTCTATGTAAATGTGCTTGTAGCAGAGGTCTAGGTACTCACTATGAAGTACATTTGTAAGTTTTTACTTACTAAATTTGAACTAACTTCTCAATTAACCTAACATTTTACACACAAAAGGGCCACAAAACATATTTATTATTTACATAAGCTTTAAAATAGTGTGCATTGTCCTGTGTGCTGTGAGTATGAAGCTGGTAGCAGTAGCTCAAGCATCTTTAAACTTTTGCACTAAGGAAGAGTTACACACCTGCAGGGAGGTTTGTAAGGGCATGAGATTGCACACAGATTATTTCACTGCTTGAAAATGTTTTTTAGTTTGAGTGATTACACTGGGCTTCCCTGCATCTGTTGTGACCACGAATGGCAGTGACTACGTGCTGTGAAGTGCTTTTGTCAGTGGCAGACGTTTAACTGGAAATGAAAAAGGAGAAAATAGAAAAAAAACTGGCAGGAACCACTGAGAAAATAATAAATGCAGAATGTCAACAGTGATAGATAAAAAAAACTACTAAACTAATTTTTAGTACAGTATTTTTCACTGAGATAAACAAATCTTAAGGTTGAAATAATATACCCTTCTGAATAAGCAGCAGCAGCTGTGCTGCAAATGCATTTTTCACCTTTTCAGAGCTTTTCAAGAAATTAAAATGCAGTGCCTATTTGCAAAACAGTTTGATAAGTTATTATTAAAATAGCAGCATCCTCATTCCTAATGTCAGAAGACATGATTGAAACAAACTCCTAGGCTGTTTAATGAATGATCGACCATGAACAGCACACACTTTTTTCAATAAAAGATTTTTATTCTTACTAGGCTTCCATAATTCTATCCAAATCACAAACTACAAGATATTTTCAAGAAGACAGGTAGAGAAGAATGTTTTTTTCTGGATTTGTTGCATATAATATTACTTTGTAGTATTTTATAGTGAAGATTTAATAAAAGATTAAAATTAAAGAGCTTGCTTGGGGAGCTTTTTTGATAGTTCCTGGAGGTAGCAGAGAAGGGCAGGTGAAATCAGGTGATGCAAGTTGGTACAGCCAGTAAGCCTAGCTGCACTTGCTCAAATTTAAAGGTGCTCTGCCAGGATGTATTTTCTGTGCTGCAAGGCGAGTTTTGAGGTTAAATCTTTAAAAGTTTTGAGGTTTAAATCTGCTGCAACACAAATGACACCCAACTAGTCGTAATGTCCTGGCCACACATTCTCTTGTGGCGAGTCCAGTTTAGTTTGAGTGGTTTGCTACAGACTGGATACTGAAATCCTGCTGGCAAAGGGGTAAAGGGCACACGCACGTAGGAGGCTTTGGGAGGCACAGAAGAGCATGCAGGGGAGGCTATCCTGGGATGCTGGCATGGCCCATGGGAGCACACAGCCCAAGACAGTTACTTAAGGTGGCTTTTATTCAGGCATCTACTGCAGCCATAAAGAGGTGTGCGAGGGAATATCTTGGGAGAGCCTTTCCCAATCAGCAAGGCATGCCTCGAGGCACAGCGTCATTAAGGGTGGGGTGCAGAGGGGCCCTGCTGTAACGAGAGGCGTGTGGAGGATCCTGAGGACAGCACGGAGCAGGAGGAGCCAGGCTGCGATGGAAACGGCTCTCCTTGTCCCTCCCCGCCTCCCTGCAGCTTCCAGCCATGCTGCCAGCCACGGGGCAAAGGCCTGAGGGTCGGGGTGAGAGAGCCTGACACATGTGGCAATGTTGGGGGCGTGGAAGGGAGAGGGAGAACAAGGGATAAATAAGCCCAAACAACCCCTTTTTCATACTCTTTTTTTCAAAACAGACCTTAGGGCCGGTCTTTCCTGTGCTTAAGGATTCTTTTTTCTTTTTTCTTTTTTCTTTTTTAAACCCTGCTGCAACTGCTGCTGATGTAGGCGAGTCCAGCAGCAGCCCCCACTTGACCTTGCCTGGTTTGCCTTGCAGTGAGGCTGAAGTTGCTTTTTTACCTTGGGACAGGCCAGAAACACTAGCTTGAGGTAAAAAAAAAAAAAAAAAAGCATCGCCTTGCAAGGCAAAGCAAGGCCTCCCTCTGCCTCAGCCATCTCTCTCAGTACTTGGAATTTCAGCAAGTACCTGCCCCTAAGATGAATGTTGTGCAGCATTCCCAGGCACGCCCCACCTCGAATGCCAGCCCTGTCTTCCTCCGGGCCCCAGCACAGCATCAACAGCCTTCTGCCTCCTGGAGCAATGCATGAGCCTCTGATTCATGCTGCTATCCCATCAGCAAGCAGGGAGATGTCTGCACTGTCTCCAGCACCTGGGTTTGAGTAGCTACCCAGGCAAAGCTCTTGCTTGCAAAGAAGGTCTTTTCCTCTCTCTGCTGGCCCCATTTCCCAAGATTTATATGACCAATTTCTAAACTCTTCTTAATTGTAGAGATAAGGTATTTAAAACACATGTGCTTCCCGTAATGCTGTGGAGTGCTGTCTGCCTCCTGCCCTGTCTTCCTTCACAGAAGGTGCTCATGCATATGGAAACAATCAGGCTACCCAAAAGACAACACACTTGATACTGCTAATTACACGGAGTAAACACCACTGGGACTATAACTGGTCTCTAGATCTGAGTCAGTGTTCTGCTGCTGAGCTAAAGAAGAAAGTCTATTCTGTGCATTCATATTATAGCCAGCGAAGTCCCTGCTGCACATATTGCTGATTTCTCTACATGCTACATGGCACACAGCCAAGGAATTGTAGTGCAAACAGGATTTTATAACCAGCATTATTTAAGGATGGGCAAACTGTGAAGCTCCAAAAGTTAATGATTGTAGTGCACTTTCAATTAATTTTTATTGTCAAGCTGTATTTCAGGGCACTAAAGAGCTCTTGTGATGACAAGCAGGAGTGTGTGGGAACAAGCGGGAATACAGTATGCATTGTTATTCTCTCTGATTTATAGATCAGAGAATAACCAATCTGGCTGACAAGTTACCTTTTTCCTCTCATGTTAGATGAAATTCATCTCTGTGTTGAGCCCCCTCCAGAAAATGTATTTTAGCAGTATAAATACAGCATCAGTCACCAACCTTACAAATGGTACAGATAAGCCACTGCACAGAAGTAAATATCACCCTTTTTCACTAAGGATATCTGTAGTACTTTTGTTGTTATCTTACAATAACCCAATGCAGAAGTCACTGAATGGATTTAAAACTGCTAACTACATTTTAATGACTCAGAGAAGGAACTTCTGACAGGATGCTTTCTTTTGAAGCAAGTATACAGTGAAGTCTACATGCCATAAGGTACAAAGTCTGGATAAAGGCAGGCTGTGCGTGAGCAATTACCGTGACAAAGCCTAGCCTTGTATGATGGGCATCAAATTCACCACTTCAGCTCCCACCCTGTCCCTCTGAAGCCACAGGCCAGGGCCGTGTGTCAGCTAAAGAGCAGCATTGGGTAACAGGTGAGTTTTGCCTGCTTTTCCCCTTGCAGAGGACACAAGTTTGGGCCTCTACCCAGACACTGACAGATTTAGATGGTCATGCTATGTTTGAAACTCTCACAGATTTGACTGAGAATGGGACAACAGACTTGAAAGAGATTACAGGAAAACTGACAGAAAGAACAATTACATAAGTCTAATTTATCTAGGAAATGCAAGGGGAAAAATACCCACCACAAAAGCAATACAAAGCAAAACAGACACTTTGGAAAGTATAGGTGGAGCTGGGTCACAGACAGGTGTCTGGCTTTAGCTCACAGCTGAGCGAGGTGGCTGCTCTGGCCGGCTCCTTCTCCGCTGCCCCAGGTTACTGCTTCAGCGGCCGTGCTGATGCAGCTGTTTGTCTAGCTGTCCTTTAAGCCAGTCCTGTGAAATGATCCATTTCAAAGAAAAGACATGCATTTCAGGGAGAATGCCTGGTGGGGGTTTTTTTAACCCAAAGGTCCTTAAAAAAAGTCTTTGGAGCTCAGCTACACAAACAGTTGACTTGATGGCATGGGACAGCAGGTGTAAGTCTCTCTGTGGGTTTGTGAGGAATGAGGGGGAGCTACACCAAAGGGCTCTGCTACCGTCCAAACAGTTGTGTGTGTGTAACCTGAAGTGTTCCTCTTCTTCTCAAGTCCATGAAGTGACCCCAGCCTTGCCTGTGTGGTGCAGGCACCCACTGGGTGGCCACTCTGGCTGGCTGCCCTGCTCACCACAGGGTACTGCGGCGCTTCCTTTGCACCCACCACTTTTGGCAGACCTAGTCTGCTCTGATATTTGCCAGTTAAGCTACATCATACCGATTCCAAAATTTAAATAATGGCAGTGCTATGCCCACATCATTTTAAATGTTAGCCAGGACTTAATGCATTAGCACCAGGCTCATCTCCATGTGAAAGCTGGCATGTGACAAGCCAGAGGATGATCTTCTGGACACTGCTACTCTGCACTTAGGCCACAGACATTAACATAGGCTGTGACAGAAGTTTTCATCTCCAGCTCTCCCCTGGTGCCAGAGGTTCCTGCTGCTTCAGATCCAGGGAGTAAGCTGTGGGTTGACCACTTCCTGTCATTTGGTGGCAGCTTGTAATGTTGAAATACTAGGCCCCCTCTAACCTACCTCATTCTGCCTGAAAAATTGTGAAAAGCATTCAAGCACAGTTGAGCAGAGCAGGCCTGAAGGGATGGTAGTCACAGGCTGGGTTGATGGACTTCTCCAGCAGCACCTCAGCTTGGGAGGATGTGCATCTGTAACCCAGTCCCCTGTGCAGACATTGTTCAATTATCTTTAGAGGGTTTATTGCAGAGACAAATGTTGCTTGGTGCTAGCATGACACCACACAGCTCCTCCTTTGGGCTGGCATTGTCCTCCAGCTAGTGTGGGCAGCTATTCAGATCCTCCATATGTCTGTTTAAAATGGGTACACAGGACCTTGAGTGTGCTGAGTGGGAGGTAGCTCACCCATCTTTGAAACACAGGTAAGCTGCTTCAGTGCTGGTTGCCAAACAAAACATCTTCTTCATGGGGAAGCTTTCTGATGAAACCAAAGTGAAACTTACCCTTAGCTTTCTTATTGCTACCTCTGGAGCCACCACATCCTTCTCTTGTCACGAGCACCTCATTGTTTAGAAAGTGGCAACAAGTGATGCTGCTAAGCACCGAGAAGTGGGTCTCTCTGTGCTCGTGGGGGAAGGGAAGAATTTTTGGAGGAGTTAAAATTTGCTCTTTGAAAGCAGTGAACACCGAAGGGTCCACCTGGGGAGAATGTTCCTGGCGTGCTACAACTTTGTGATGCTTCCCTACTTTTCTTGTGGAGACAAGCCCCAAGGAATCCAAAGACTTGGCTTATTTTCCTGATCCTGCAACAGATTCCCTGCCTTGCCCAGCCAAGGGCAAGTCATTTAGGATCACATTTTTGAGCATGGGCTTTCATTTTAGTGCTGTAGCTTGAGATATCCAGAATCTGTCTTACATGTGTATTAATCACTTACAGCTCTAGCCAAAATGAACAGAAGCTGCCTGTATATAGAAGTGTGCTGAAAATGAGTTGTTACTTCAAAAAACAGGGCCAGGTCTGTCTTACTCAGCTTGCTCCTACGTTCACTGGAGGTTGTAAGTAACACCTGTCCAGCTGGGGAGACATCAAGATAAATTAATTTTTTATAAAGCATGTGGAATGATTAATTATTTTTTAAACATTATTTGCAAATGTAACAGAGAAAAGCTCTTGGAGCATCGTTTCTCTTGTTTGGATATTTTTATTGGATTCAAATAAGAATAAGCATAACCTCCTTCATCAGCAGGCTTACTGACCATAAAGAATTTTGTTTTGCTTTCAGGGATTAGGGCATGAGATTTTGGTTTCTCTCACTTGTTTATGGCACGAATTTGCTACACATAAATCACTGCAGGTCAGAACACTGCTGTTCCCTTAGCATAAGGTAAGAGAGCACAGAATCACTCTTTAAATGTTGTGCAATTGGACAGGATTTGGCTTGTCCTGATTTTGTGTTTGGAGAAGTCAGGCTGCCCTTTGTGCTTGATGTTTTACCTCTTTTCTCTTGAAGGTCCAGTGGAGAAATCTTACTAGGTGCTTTTGCATCACTCACTCAGTGCCTGATCTTTGTTTTGCTGAAATTAAAGTACAGCTTCCTAGTCTGTGGCTCACTGTGGGATTTCCCAGTGTTTCACCAGGCTGCAGTCTGATGTACTCTTCAAATACTGAAAAAAGTAGTTGTATTATCTTTACACCTGGTCCAAAGTGCATGTGGCTGTAAGCAGACCAGTTCAGTGGAGAAATCTGGCCCAGAAAAGGACAGTTTCTGTTTTTCAGTCAGTTTAGTTTTGTGTGGTTCGGTTTGATGGCAGAGCTGAGCAGCAAGGGCAGGTGCAGAGAGAGGGGGTCAAGCCCCAGTCCTTCAGGTGTCCTTGTGTGGCGGTGTTTGCAGGAACTGAGGCAGTCTTACTGCCCTCTGTGTCTGCATCTCTCTTGCCACTATCTCTTGGGGGTGTGTGGGTGGGGTGGCAAGAAGTTAATGTTACTCAGTAGCCAGCAAGCAATGGGATAAAGACCCATATTGTGCCTTTCTGATCCCAAGGCTATCCCCCTCCCCCCTTCCATTCTTTGGTTTACTCAGTAGAGCTACCCTGATTCACATAAGCTAACAATCTGTTTGAGAAGAAACAATTAGGCCCATAGAAGTTGTTGACATCTTATTTTCATTTTTTTCAATGGCATAATGGGTGCTCCAGTCCAGCTTGTCCTTTTGTGTTCTCCATCCCAGGCATTCCTCCCAGATGCGAAGTCCCTGTGAGGTTGGGGACAGAACAGTGGCTCTCCCAAACATTTTGGACCGAGAGACTGCTAGTGACACTCAGCATTTCTCACAGAACACGATGTGGCTGTCGAGCAGGCTAGTAATTGAAAACACTGCTGAAACCAGGCAGTCTCCCCAGGCCAGCTGCGGGCCTCTTCCCGTGCCTGCGGAGCGCAGGGCCGGCATTTGCTGGGACCAGCTGCAGGGTTGGGGAGGATGGGGTGTGCTTGCAGGAGGCTACAGGAGCAGCTCGGGTGTCTTTTCCAGGAAGTTGGGTGCACACTCCCCGCTTCTTCTTTCTCTGTGGTCTTTTGGAGCTCAGCTTAAATCAGATCTGGAAAACAGCATCCTGCTGCAGAAGAGCCAGTGGTCCTAGAAACAGACTCCTACTATAAAAAATCTTACGGGAGCCAGATGCCCCCGACCCTGACAGAGATTGATCAAGCGGCTGGTGGTATCACCTTTCACTTTGCTTTGGCAAGGGGGGAAGCACGGAATGATGGAAAGTTTTCAGGTGGTACTTTCAGAAAGTATTTAAGGGTTGTTGTTGTTGTGCTTTGTTTAAGTGCTGCAAACAGGAAATCAGGTCATTCTACACCACACAGTGCAAGCACAGAGTCAGAAAGGGAGGAGGACGGTGGGTAGCAAGGAGCAGTCACTCCTGAGGAGCAGCCCTTCCTGACTGCAGCACGCTGCAGATGCGTGCTTTGTCAGAGGCTGGAAAAGTTCATCGCCATGGAAAGAAAATCTACTAAACGTGCCTCCTGGAGGTATGGGAGGCTCTGCGACAAGCCTTCCGGGACAGGGGAAATCTTTGGCCAGAGAACCGCTTTGGAGAGAAGAGATGCTCGGGTGTGCCACCGCTAGCCTTTGCAGACGCCTTGCGCCAGGCCTACCCGCGGGGTGTTTCTGCAGCGGGCGCGGTGTCCCGCCGGCCGCTCGGTGAGTGCGGGATTGTCCCGGGAGCGGGGCAGGGATCAGCGGCCGGGCCGGGCCGGGCGCTCCCGGCAGGTGCTGCCCGCGCCGCCCCCGCGCGCCGCCAGAGGGCGCTGCGCCGTGCGCGCCTCCGAGCCGGCGGGGCCGCGCCCGGGCCGTGGGCAGCGAGCGGCGGCGGGGCCGGGGACAGCGGCGGGGACAGCGGGGACAGCGGCGGGGACAGCGGCGGGGACAGGGGACAGCAGCGGCGGGGACAGCGTCGGCCCGGCTCCGCATCCCGCCCGGCCCTCGGCTGCACGCCCTGGGCGTGCCCGCTGTCCCGTCCTGCGCGCAGCATCCCTTTTAAAGACATCGCTGGGCACAAAGGCGGTCTCCCAGAGCAGGATCCTAGGCTGAAACGAAACTTTCTTGGAATAAGTAAATAGCAAGGGTTTGTAGCCTGTTACTCCAGCAGAGCGTTTGCTCATCCTGCTGCAGTTTGCAGTGTGTGACCAGATACGGGTGGGTACTCGTTGTCTTCCTTCCTCTTTATATTTCCAGCAAAAACTTAGTGAAAAGAATAACAGCATCAGAGAAACATAGAGAGGGAAAAAAAAAAAAAAAAAAAAGATGAGGCGGGCCGGCCCAGCAGCCAGCCTCAGGAGATGGTGAGACAGAAGAGCTATTCATTCTGAGAGCCAGTTGCTCTTCGCCCTGCTAGATTATAAATTGGACACCTTATTAAGAGCTGATCCTCCAGCAGCCCCACCCAGGGCTGTGCTCATGCGCTTAACCAGGGCAGCGTAATCCCATTTCACTAGTGATGCCTGTTACTGGATAAGCACATGTGCAAGCGTGGCAGAGGATACAGGGGAAAAAGAAGCAGCACTCTGGCTGTTTTCTGAATTGTCGGTTTAAGAAAAGAAGATAAGAGTCTTGGGAGAGAATGGGGAGGAGGATGGTTTGCACTAAAATTTGGACACTTCCATGACGATGCTAGCTGCCTTACCAAATGATGAAACTGACATAATTTTTGGTTTTATTTTTTTGCTTGTTTTCTCAGTTGTAACACAAAAATGCTGTCTCTCTGTCATGATGTGCCAGCCCAAATGTTGCTGCTGGAATCAAGCACTGGAAAAGCCTGACAAGATATAACCCCACCAAGGCAGAGGCTTGGCATGGGCCTCTTTGGTGATTCCAAGTTTCAGTTGTGACGGTTTGTTTGGCCACTTACTTCTTGTCAGATGAGCCCAAAGGTCTGAACAAATTTAGGCAGATTTCAAGTTGAATGGTTGTTGCAGTAAAAATTTCATGGAAACTTTTGTTCAACATTTCAGCAAAGTTTTATCAACTTTGGCAAGACTTCCAAGCTTTTCAACCTTCACACACCTTTTAATCATTTGAAAAGTTGTCTACTTTGCATTTGAAATGCACAAAGTTACTGCCAGTTGTTGTCAGAAAAAACCCCAACCTGATATGGGTTTATTTTTGTGCTGAAGAAAACAGGATGACTTATTATGAACCTGTTTTGGTGTCTCTGAACAGTATCCCTGCTCATACATGCACATTTTTCCTCCCAGGCAAGACCAGCTGGAGGATTCATGGAATGCTAGATGCATCATGATAATTCTGCACTGTCAGGGCATTTATTCTGCACAATGTATAGATACGTGTGGGGTTGGTTCCCCTACTGGGGCACCACTGCTTTACTTTCCTTGGCAGGGAATTTAAACATAGCTAGATGCATTGCAACTGAGCAGTGGTCAGGAAAAAAAGTAACATGGACATGCAACTTTAAAACAACATCCTCTCCCTGTGCAGCAGTGAGTTATGGACATAAATTCAGGTATATTTTGGTGGTATCTCAACTTTTTGCCTTGTTTTGCATCTCATATAATTGAAAAGCAATCTTTGGATTTGTTCTAGGAGGAAATAAATTTCTGTCAGATCTAATTATCATTATCATGACTCATTTGTCATTTGGAAATGTTTGCAGGATTCTCTCCAGGTTCTGAGTTGCTGGCTGTTACTGGTGTGTTGGAAAGCAATGACTCCTCAGATGTTCCTGTATACCTTTATCTATCTGCCTGCAATCATTTTATGAGCTCATGAGAATGAACACAAGACATCTTTGACATCCTTCTTTCTCATTTCCTCTCCTATTTTTTACATATGGTGCTTATGCCAATAACCCTTTCCTGGTAAAACAAAGCATCTGAATTCATGCTATGTATGTCTGTCTGTATATGTGATGCCATGTGCCTTCCTTTCTCATCTCCACAAAACTTTGAGCCTGTTGACAGAAGAATATGGATCTGAAAGTGAAGCTCCTGTGAGTTTGAAAGAGAGGGGCAGATGTGTACAAGAAAGACCCTGTTTGTGCTGAAGCATCAACATGCTGCCAGCCCAGCTCACCTCATCAGACACCAGGGAACTCTCCTGGAAGTCTGACTTCCTCCAGTCTCTCAGTCATGGGCTCTTTGCTCATGCTGATGGTTTTGGTACAGCTGGAACAGAGAAAGGAAAAAAATGTCCTGGAGTTTCTCTCTTGTTCTTGCACTTCTGAGATTTATGGATGTCTCTTGCAGGTTGTGTCCTAGGCACAGGGGACATCTGTCCCTGGTGCACACACCCTCCAAAGTGGGCATTTATTTTGTGACAGAGCAGTGTTACTGTCAGGTTTCAAGGTGTCATGTTCCAGGGGTGTGGATGCCCTTAAAGCAATTTTTGCTAAAGTCATGAAGGCTTTGAAAATGAGAGCAAACCCTTGAATTTAAGCTGGGACTGAGCAGTCAGCAGAGCAAAGAGCAGAGCTTAAGCTTGTTCGGTGGTCTTGTGCTGCTGAGTAAATGGCCAGAAGCACTCTTGCATGGGTTGTTCTAAGTCCATTAGGTTGTAGAAATCAAGCATAAGGACCAAGTCCAATCTTTTCAGTTATCTGATTGGAAATTGTGCTGAAGGATTGAAGCTTTTGCAGCAACACTTATGGGGTTTTCAGGATGATGGAATCCAGATTAAATCTTCAGTTAGTCCTAATGCCAGCAATGGACATTATCAAAGTGTAAAATACTTTCCTATATCATCGTCAGCCCAGGCTCTTGCAACAATTCAGCTTCTGCCAGCTTCATTCACTTGCTGATCTTAGTCAAGCCCTTGAAGAGTTGAGTAATGGTGTTATTTGCATGGGAGGTGAAGAAGATAATGTGGAGATGAGATGGGTGTCATATGTGTACTGCTGACAAGTCAGTCTATGGTGCCACCGAATCTTCTCCAGAGGCTTTATATAGATATTGAACAGGCTGGGTGAGAGGAAAGACTCTTGAGTTATTCAGCAGGTGGAAAAGGTTTTGGAGGTTAAGGAAAGAGCAAGTGTTTATCATAAATCTCTTTGAGTGTACAAGAGATTTAT
Source organism: Zonotrichia leucophrys gambelii (assembly GCF_028769735.1). Lineage (NCBI taxonomy): Eukaryota > Metazoa > Chordata > Aves > Passeriformes > Passerellidae > Zonotrichia > Zonotrichia leucophrys. Next base: position 67,682,414 of record NC_088171.1, read on the forward strand.
GTAAGGGATGTCTGAAGATGTACCAGCTCAGTTCCATAAGGCTGTGGATGGCATTTATTTGAAAACAGCTGAGCTGGTTGGAAATTTTACAGCCATTCCAGATGCTTGCTACCAATCCTCTGCTGATGGCATCTCTATCCCTTGCTCTGTTCTTAGAAAAGGTTGTCCAAGGTCTTCCTATCTGTCAGGTGAAGCCTTTCAGATAGTTCTAAGTGCAGGCAAGGTGGTGCTTGTTAAGCCAGCTGACATTCCTTATGTTTAAGAGAGAACACTTTTACTAACACTGCTTTACCCTGAGTTTTAGAAAAGAGGGAGAGGAGAGAAAGTGGCTCAATTCTTTCCCACAGAACACAAACAGTTCCTGCATTGCCTCCTACAGGTCTGGAGATGTGTATGGGACTGGATGCATCTGCTGGAATAGACTGTATTATTACTCCTGTTTCATGTGCATGTGCACTTCTACATTTTGTGCCAAGCACGTGTGTAAAATATGTGTGATGTATTTATTTCTTACATGAGCAACTAAAATAGTGTATTTGGACCTGTGTCAGCCTCCTGTGTAAGCAAAGGCTCTAGGATGGCACACAGTGGGGTAGAAGCCCAGGTAACTAAGAGCTAATTATTTTTCAGATTTACTAACAAAGCATTTACAAGAAATTGATATTAATTACATTAATTGATATTAATTACATTACTACCACTGTGGTTAAAGCTGAACCAGTGAGTTATAATAAAATCTTCAAGAATATCCAGTTGGGGCAATGAAGAAAGCTCCTGTACTCAAGGGATCATTGATAAATGGGAGGAAGAAGGAAGAAAATGGGCAGGTGGCTTTTAAGAGATCCTCTAGTTCCTACAGGCTTTCTACATCCCAAAATATAGAAAACTGTCAAAGATTCCTTGGTGCATGCACAGAAAAAACAGAGCAAGCTATAATACTGTGTGTGGCCTAATGGTAAATGTGTCTGACAGTGCTTTAACACAGAGAGACCTGCCAGTACTCACCACAACGATTTTCAGCTAGGGAAATGTGCTCTCCTTTATCAAATGGTAACCTCTGAGGACTGGTGAGACTCAGGAGTTGTCCCAGTATCCATGAAACAACCTGCAGCCTTTCTGAAATGTGGAGACAGGAGCACAGTTCCTAAATTACTCCTTTCTTGAGGAAAAAATCCTACTTTTCATATACAACTGCTCCTTTATTGTATGACACAAACCTGTGAAAATGGACCACCTCTGATTTCTGAGCCTGACTCCAAATGAGATCTCTAATTTACTGGTCATCCTGTTTCCAACTGGGCCAGATTGGAGCATCCTACCTTAACAACAGCCTGAAACTCTAGCGGAATTTGGACTCTGATCCAAACTCAAGGCACAGGCTCTTCTCTGAATAAAAATAACTAGATCACAAGCTATTCTGGGGTGGTGACTTTTAGACAAGAAACGTAGGGCTTACATAGGTTTTTACTCCTGTCAAATACATCTGGATGCTGCCCTCCTTCTAGCCGATATTCCCGAAGTTCTTTCATTAGCTCAGAGCCAAATAACCCTAACTGGAAGCTGGAAACTGTAGAACAACTGACATAATTCATGGTAAACACTGGTGGTTTTCTTGGTTGGTTTTTTTCCTTGCAGAACATTCTGCTACCCTGGTTGCTGCTGATGCTGATATAATTTCTGTCGTGGCCTGTGATGAATAGCATGAACAATGCTGGGTTGAGATAAGAGCCAACAGTGTGTTGGAAAGCCTTCTCTAAATAGGAATCCCTGTGGTTCTGACTTTCTTGACAGAGAGGTGGCTAAAATGATGTGCTTGATGCCATTTACACGGCTGCCAAAGCTGCTGGTCACCGGCGCCTTCTCCCCTCCCACAGCACCTGCTGGCAAATCTTCTGGGATTTTTCCTGTTTACTTGGCTATTTCTGGTATAGTGATAGGAATATTTTCCATTCACGAAGAATGTGGTGGGATAGAGATGGTTATAAGGGATAGGAAGCTGGGACTAAGGAGTAAGCACTAAAATATGGTTTACATCCGTTTGAGCTGGCTGTGTGTGGTACCCCACCGAGGGCATTCCCACTGTGCTCAGCAGATGGATGTTGGGAGGGTTGTGTTGCTGTGTTCTAAGGTAAGAGCACTTTTCTCCTTCGGAGTTGCAAGCAGTCAGTGCACTTCTGTTACTGGAAAGCTCTGGACTGTGTAAATTATTATCCTGTTGGACTGAGGAGCAAACTAGTTTGCTTAAGATGTCACAGGAAGTTTTCAGCTTTGTCAAGAGCATAAACTGCATCTTCTGACTTGTAAATCTGGGCTATAATTGAAGGAGTTTTCTTCCTCTTGACATAGCTGGCCTACCTTATCTTTGATACTATCCCAACTTCCCCTAATCACTGGGTGACATCTGATCTCTGTGACTTTTGTACAGGATCCAAGATCTATTGTACTTGGTCCAAGATCTCACCTTTCATTTCTGGCTCATCTAATTTTGTTTCAGGCCCTGGCAAATCAGAGAGGCTCATCCCAAGTCCAGCTGCTGAGCCCTTGGAAAGCAGGGATGCATCTTGGCAGTGTATCTCACCACGGCATGGATATTTTCCTGGACCAGCCACAGGAATGGTCACAGTGTCCTCCACTAAACTCTAGTGTGGAGGATGGCTATTGCCACCCACACACTTCCTGCAATTTCTGCTTAAACACAGTGATCTTTACTTGCTGCCTGTGGTTGGTATGTAAAGCTGCTTTCTGTAGGTTTGAAGCTGCTGCCCCCTCCAAACTGGCTTTTATTTTAGTGTTCAGTTCAGTGATTTCAACAGAGAACTTATCAGCCAGTATTTAAAGTTTTACTTAGGGTCAAGCTAATATATAGCATTGCTTTAGTCAACATATTTTTTTTTCTTTTGTCTCTAATCTCACTAATTGTTTTAGGGCTGTTGTCTCTTTTTTCCCCCTTGTTCCTTTAAGGATTTGCAGTCACTCTTTTGGGTTATGGATATCATGGGCCAAATCCTGCCCTAATTTACACCTGTGAGACCAACGGGACTGAAGACATGCACATGAGAATATACTTAACGGGATGCTGAAGTTGTTTGCCTGTTTTGAAACGTTGTGTGGAGGATGAATGGTGAGAAATGTCACTTAAGATTATATAACTCCTAAACCTGTAAATAATGATGTATAGATAGCAGCTTCTCTCCTAGCTGCCTACTTTTATTGGTGGTAGAATATATTTATGTTTTCAAAAATTTAAATGTTGTACTTACTGTAGAATCCCCTACTGGAGTTACAATAATTTAATAGCAGCTTCTTACACTGTACAGCAGTTTCATCATCCTACCTAGTACTAAGGGCTTATCTACACTAGGGGATTTCACAGGCTGAGAACTGCATTCAAATAATGGTTAATATTTATACAAGGGTGAAGATTGATATTTAGGTTTGGTTTTATTAAGGATTTTTACTGTTCAGAATTTGATTGAGCAAATTTTAAAATCTTCAGTTTTCTTACTTCCAACTTTTTTTTTCAATAACTGGAAGCTTTAGTTTGAGTTTTGCAGCTTACCTAATGCAATACAAGGAGAAAAAATTACAATTAGGGTAGCTTTGAAATAGGAATAATAAAGCAGCTATGCTGCATTTAAACATGCTGTGTAATGTTTCAATGCACTCTACCAGGAACTCCTTGTTTTCCTGATTTGCTCCTTAAGGAAAATCCTGACCGAATCAGCTGGATTTTGTGATGCGTTTTGATTCCAGCACAACAGTATTGCAGCAGAGATTTCTTTACCTAGTGGGTTGAGATGAGCAGGACCAGCAGAGCCGCCCATGCAGAGGGTGTTATTTCAGAAGAAGAGCACTCCCTTACTCACAAAGAGGAGTGATCCAATGTGCCTTCCGTCCGGGGGCAGGAGTGGGAAGGAGGGAGGAGAGGGGGAAAAAGGATGCTTCTTCCCAGAGCTCAGGGCTGCTGGCCAAGAATGTATGTCTAAATTCAAGCCCAGTGAGTGCTGTGCCAGATCCAGAGAGTTTGGAGTCCCTTTGTCCAGAAGCTTGCAATCTGTGAGGGAGTTGCCAAATGGGATATGTGGCATCCATGTAATATATCTGATGCATGAAGACTGGTTCCTACTGTGCTTACTGTATGGCCTGAGGCAAAAGTACTTCTGATTCCCTACTGATGCAGGGCTCACCAAGCCACCGCTGTTCTCTGTAAACCCAGCTCTGCTGGCAGCTCAGGACAGCTCCTGCCTCGGGTCAGGCTGAGGCAGGTGGTGTGCACAGGGAGAGGAAAGGTGCTGCTGCGTTTGACCCTGCTCTCCCTCTCTGGGAAGGGAGGACCTGGTGACTTTTGCATTTCTCCCCAGGCTGAACCATTAATCTGATGACAGAAATGAACCTTCCCCCCTGGACTTGGGCCAAAAGGCTTTTTTTTCATTCCCTTCCCCTCCTGTCTCTTTCATAACCGTCATTTCCCTGTATCTCTGGAACATATCACGTACTACTGTCATGTGCTGTAGGTGTGCACCCCGCTTTTCCTTCAGCTATGTCCTGCCTCCCATCTGTTCGATAAGAGCCTCTCCTTGTCTGGCTGATGCCTTTTTGCCGCAGATGACAGGGTGGACCAAAGCCATTGCTCCTGCCCCAAGGGAGAGCCTCCACATTAAGGAGGGAGGGAGGGAGGGAGGGAAATCTGCTCTGGAAACACCACCTACAAGTCTCCATGTCAGCAGGGCTGCAGCAATTCCTGTGGGATGAGAGTGTCTGTGTTCCCGTGTCTCACTGGAAAGTTCAGCCAGTTGTGCTTGTGCAAACCCCTGGAGGGTTTCTGAGGTTGAGCAGGTGTCAGCAAGGACACAGCCTGGGTTGCAGAACTCCTGCGACAGGCTGTGCCGGACAGAGAGGGACCTCACCTTAGTAACAATTAGTTTTGTGTTCCAAATGGTTACAAAATGGAGGACTGCAGGCAGGAGGAGCTCTGTTTGATGACACTTCCCAAACCAGTGGTACTCAGTTTGGATTTACCATTTTTATACTAATGGATTCTCATCAAATGCCAAGGTTGCTGAGAGCTGCCCATGGAACAACTCTGATACAGGACATGCCATTGTAGAGCCCTGTGCGAGGGCATTGGTTCAGCCAGTGCCCAGGCAGAGGTGCAGCAGAAGTTATGTTATTTGATGCAGCGTGGTTCTCTTAGGCTTGAATTCACAAAGGACCCACCAGGATGTGTGGCAATAGGTTTAATAGCCCAAGTCCATGCCTAGATCCAGACCATTGCTAGAGAGACTAAAGGAGATGTGATGCCTCCATCTCTCACCCTCCTAACATCAGTGATGTTCCCAGCACATGTTTCAAGAAGTTTTCTGGGGCTTCTTGTCAAATCCGTGCTCCTGCACTGACAGTGAGAGCTCTGGACCAGAAAACAAGAGCTAAAACTTTTTCCTGGGGCTGCCCCGAGCAGCTGTGCTGTCTCCTGGGCTGCAGCTCAGCTGCCCTGGCTCCACAGGCAGCAGCCCTGCTTGTCCCCGCAGTGTGTGCCAGGAGGCGGGTTTCAGCTGTGAAACAGAGCATGGTCTGTCCTGTCCTTCCTGGGTCAGGGTCCAGAGAGCATGCCCTTTCCCTGCACCTCACCAGCACGGGAGATAACCTTTCCCCTGCACCTCTCCAGCGTGTGCATCTTCTCTGTTCACATCAGGGCTGCTTTTTCCCTGAGCACAGCAAACAATCCCCTGCCTTTCTGTCCCATGCTGGCCTGGAGCAAAACTTTCTGTGTGAGCCTCCCAGGCAGTGTGACTTGTTTCTAGCATGCTACAGGCAGGCCTCTATTCACATGAATGTCCCTGTTAAATATGTATGAATCTGATTGACTACGACTTCCTAGCTGTCCAGGTTTTATTCCTTTTTATTAATTTGTGGATGCCTCCTGCTCAACAGGGAGTTGTAACCACGTCTCAGTGAGTTTTGACTCATTTGAGGGGCTGCCCTTAATCTGCCTATCTTTAAAGCTTCTTCCCCTCCTCCTCCACTCCATCCCCCTCTGGCTCATTTCCCCCCTCCTCTCTCTGCAGCTGCTGGACAGCTTTGTGACCAGCAGTTGGGATGGCTGTTTGCCACTCTCCCATGATTGCTGCCGTGTGCTCCTTCCCTTATGCCTGTAGTGCAGTCCAAGAGGAACTCTCCTCCGCAGCGAGAGAAGCAGGCGCGGCTGTCTCTGGGCTGAAGTGGGAGCTCGTGCTTAGCTCTTACTCCATGAAAAGCCTGGCAATATTTTTTTTTATGGCGACCATGTAGACTTGGCAAGCAGCAGCAGCTTTCTCAGCCCAGCTGTTGGCTGCCTCTCTGCCACAGGTTTTTGCAAGCAAAATGTGCTCACACACCTCGGCCGTGGCCACGTGGAGCCTGGCAGCTTCCCAAGGGCCACCGGTGCCAACACTGCTGCGGGACAATGGTCAGTGGAGCAGTGGGGATGCTTTGGATGGACAGGATGTTGTCCTGCTGGATCCAGTCAGGAGAGGGGATGAGTGGCAAGGGGCAGCATTGCAACTGGGGAGGGGCTTGTTGATGCTGCAACAAGTGGTGAAGCTGGAGCAGGAAGCTGGTGCTTTGCAAACAGATTTATTGTTGTGAGTGGGGCAAAAGTCCCTGGGACAGCAGTGCCTGTGTGTGGGCAGGTTTGACTTGTATAACCTGCCTTTGCTGGGACTTTGGATAAGATTTTCAGTGGCACAAAAGGAAGTTCAGTGCCTGAATCCTGCTGTGTTTTGCCTTTTAAGCATAATGTTGCTGTTTCCCTTCCTTTTCAGGCCTCAGGGAACCCCCCCAGGCAGGCCATGCTTGCAGTGATGTGAAGAAAGGGAAGGTTTTGGCAGAGACACCTCCAAGTGCACATGCTGGCACACAGGCTAGAATGCCACCTGCTGAAGTGGTGGCTGGTCAGAAACAACAGCAAGGCTCAGAGGAAATCAAGGACTTAGAGATTTTGCATCCTTCCCCTGCTACATGTGTCCTACTAGTGTGTTTTGGCGAAGCTGGTGAGCCAGCCAATGCCATGGACATAGGAAAAAGGACATCTCCAGTGCCCTCTTTTGTTCCCTGAAGATTTTATACTGGGTAATAGTCCCCGCACAGGGATGTGCACAGGCCACCTGGATGAGCAGGTGATGTCAAATGTCCTTGTCCTGCCTAATTCAGGAGGACATGAACTGAAAAAAGAAATGTTTTCCTGGGAGTAGTAGTGGCACTAGCTCTGCCAGGGAGCTTGCTGTGGCCTCTGAGCTGCTCCAGCCTTTGACAGGGGTGCTGATTTCCTGTTGACTCCCAGCCAGAGCCACCTCTGAAATGGTGGTATGGGTCAGGCTGAGATGGGTCCAAGGAATCCAGGGAGAGTAGAGGCCCCTTTGTCACCCACCTGGTTGTGGGGCAGCCTCCTTGGCCACTATGGGTGGAGGTCAGCTCCTCTGTAGCCCACAAAAGGCTCCTGCTGCTGTGGGATCTGTCCACTGGGTGATGTTCCTCCAGGGAAAAAGCCCTGTGAGACCCATCTTGTCCTTTCATGAGCTAGGAGAGGACTGTGCTGCTGAGGCAGGAGTCAGTAAGAAAAGTGGCTACTTCTCCTTCCCCTTTATTTTTTCTGGATTTATTTTTTTACTTCGCTGTATTTATTTTCACTTTGTTCTTTTTTTTGTTATTTACTAGGCTCAGCTCCATCACTTTTACTTGTCTCCCCGGTGTGCTCTTCAGGCTGACAGTCCCTTTCACCCTGCTCTCTGCACCTCCCTCCCTGCCTGATGGGAAGGTGGTTCCTGGGGTGCCAGAGTTCATTCCTGTGTGCAGAACCCTGCTCAGCAGAGGAAGCTGTGGGAGGGCCATCCTGCTGCCCCAGCTGGGTGAGAGCCTGTGCCAGGCTGCTCTTACCCTGTGTGACTCAGGTGTCCCTCACTCCTGCTCCCACACACTCGCTGGCCTTTTCCTGCCAGTTCTGAGAGGCCACCTCTCACACAGCCTGTCCCTCTTGAAAGATATGATAGAATTCCTTTATCTCCCAATGCCAGGCAAGCCTGGGATGCTCAGAGGTGCAGATAACATTGCTGCTGTGTGTACCAGGGGCTGGGCAAGGGAGCAGGAAGCCTCTCTTCTCCCTTAGCACTCAGCAGGACACCCTGATCATGTCCCTGCCCTTGCTTTTATTTCTGGGGGATCCAGTTTCTCTTTCCAACAGTTAGCAAATGGCAGTGCAGCCCTTCTGGGTCCTGGTGACCTCCTGGCTGTGCAAAGTCCTTGAGGAAGGGGCAGCAGCCAAAGCCAGCTGGCAGGGGGTCTGGTTACATCTCCACCAGGAGCTGCAGGGCTCTGGAGCAGGGGTGGCCTGGGAGGATGGGTGGGTTCAGGCTTCGGTGCAAAAACTGGTGGAGAAGCCAGGAGGTGCATGAAAAAGCAGTTCATGGCTTGGCAAAGGAGATAAGGAGAAACTTGATCCCTGCCTAAACAATCAAGGTTCTTGTTCCTTCAGGTCTGCCCCTCCAGGGGCATAGTGCAAATGTAAATGTCCAAGTATTTATGTGCTCTGGTATAAATTCAAAACTACTTTTGGTACAATCACAGAAGAAAGAGTAAAACTGTAGTCACCATTAGCACAGAATACCTGTGATGCTCCCATCTAATACCAGAGTGCATTTTCCTGTGATATTTTACAGTGAGAACATAAAGCTGGCATCTTTCAGTTTTATGATTGAAAGATGTTTACAACAACAAAAATATGTGGGAATTCAGTATTTTCCACATCATCGGATTAAAAGCCCATCTCTCAACTCACTCACTGTTCCACCTAAGGCTTTTACTGCACCTGTCTTCACAAGCATGGGAGCATTCGTGTTTCATCTGTCTTTTTGTGGCCAGATGAAGTAATCTTGGAGCATGGGTGCGGTGGTGAAAGACACACACAGTGAATTTACATCTCTTGGATAAAAGGAGAAACCGAAGAAAGATTTCCCCTCTGAGCTGGCTTTTATCGTCAGTGTGAACATCTTAGTCAGCACAAGCTCAGACTTCTAAAATTGTGCAGCCGTGTGCTGTGAGAACGTCTGCAGCTTCCTGCTTCCCTGCATCAGCCAAGGATAAAGGCTCCAGGAGCTGGTGCTCCTCTGGCAGGAATGGCTGAGCCCAGGCCAGGTGAGTGGCAGGCTCTGAAACTCTGTGTGTGACCCTGCTCCTCTGGAATGTGGGAAAACACCCTCCCATTTGATTTCAACAAATCACCTCAAGCCAGATCCTGTAGCAAGAATCAGTGGATATAGACTAGAGAACAGAATTAGCTGGGAGAATCCTAATGTTTTGTGAAATCATTTCCATGACACAGATGTGATACCAGAATGGGATGCTGCATGTTTAAGTACTCAAGTCTCCAGGAAGCAAGAATATGCAGATACTCTGACTCACTAGAAGAAAAATTACTTGTAGTGACTCAAACACTTGGATGCTGTGGATTCCTAATTAATCACTGTGCTCCACCATGGGTCCAAAATCCTCCCTTCAGGACCAGAGAATGTTTGTGGCCTTGAGGATTCCTGCTCTGGTGCAGCTGTCTAGGTGGACAGATTAACCTCTTGCTGCCTGTTTGCAGTATGGTCTGCAGACCTAATTAATTTCTGGGCTGGTAGCAGAAATGACCTGGTAGGCTCTGAAAGCTTGATGATGGTAGTTTTGCCTAAAAGAGGGACTTAGCAGGGAACACTTGGTTGGGGTGACCATGTGACTTGAGGAATCCCCAGGAAGGTCTGCTGCAGGTTTGGCAGCAATCTCACGGCCAAGGGGCTGCAGACTCAGACTTTTCTGGGAGGAGTCTGATCCAGTGGTGTGTTGGAGCTGGGAAACCCTGGGGAACCCTGCAACCCTGCCCTTCTTTTGCAAGAGAACAGTACGAGGTGCCTCCCTCTGCCTTGACGTGCCTGGTCGGCTGGGAAGCTGTTCCCGTTGGGCAAAAGGTGAAATTTATGTCTTTCATAACTTTGTGTTTGGATTTTGTGCTGTGCTCATTTTGTACAACGTGGTACAGAACACGAATATTATGCATTGAGATAGTTCATCTCCTCTGCCCTAAGCCCAAAGTGCATGCTGCTGTCACCACAGGAAAATAGTGTGACCACAGAGGGAAGCAAAGAATGCTTCTTTTCAGAGTTTGTGCTAATTTTGCCCTTAATTGGTATGTTACAAACCTAGCAAATCATAAATAAAACCTGAGTTTTCCTTTTTCTAAAACTAGGTCTTAAAATATAACTTGACTTAGATTTGAGTTGAAAAGGCAAGCTTTTGAAAGAGATGAAGCATGCCCTCATGTGGCAATATTTTTTCCTTATAATACCTGTTTGTTTTGGTTTTAATCCCCAAATAATCTATTACAACAAGTTATGTCATGACGTCAGAGCTGGCATACAGCGTGGGTGTTGTGATACAAAGCTGGTGTGCACACAAAATGTTCAGAAATAATTATATGAGCTCTAACTCTCCTGTTACTTGAGTCCCTGCATGAGTGCTTTTATTCTAAAATAAGACTAGCTCCACACAGGAGTTCACAAATAAACAAAGGTGTGAAATAAAACTTGTCCTGTCCTCTGCTCTGTGGGGAAGTCATTTTCCACAACTGAGAGCAAAGTTTAAAATTGTTACAAAGTGGACAACTTGGTTTGAAACCAGAATAATTGATTTTGAAGTCAATTTTAATCTAAACCAAAATAAACTGAAAATTAAATACACATTCACAGAGCTGGCGTGAATAACTCACTGTAAAAATCGTGGTATTTGTTGAGCTGCTAGAACTTCCTCATGTCTATACAAGGTTTGCAACTGTGTAGATAAACTTTTGAAAGCCTGGCTCTGCTGTAAGTTTTACATTTTTTGACACATAAAGGTTGGGTTTTAAAACCCCAGCTGACATTTCCCAGCTTGATAAATAGGGAAGTTTTACTCTTTCCTGACACAGCATTGTCTGCTTTACTGTAGATCAATTTCCTGTTTTTTCTTTCCTGAACTTAATGTAATTCATAGAAATTACTGGGTCCCAACAGCTTATTGGGATTTTTTATAATATTATTTTTCAGTGATTACAGATGGATTGGTATCTTTTATCCAGAGCATCATAAAGAGTAAAGAAAAAAAATATATGGTGATCTTGGGAAGTCTGACTGGGGAGCGTGTGATGGAGGCCATCAAGTTTCAAACTTCAAGGAAGCCTTTGTAATCCCAGAGTTTCCAGTGTGCTGCCTGGTCACTGTTTCCATCAGCTGGCCCTTCACCAGATTCCTGGGAAGATGGCACCAGGCAATCACATGCACCACAGGTTCCCTGAGGTTCATGGTCTTCCTTGCAGAGCCTTGCAGAGCTTGCAGGATGGTTGGGGCTGGCTGAAGAGCAGTAGGAGTTGCTTTCTCATCTTCCTCTCCAGGCTACATTCCCTGCTAATACAGGCAGCTCCCTCCTGTGCTGAGGATAGTTTCCATGGAGTCAGGAAATATGAGAAGCAGAGAAGTGGGAAACTCTGGATCCACTAGTCAAGTCTCGCTTCTCCTTGGGGGCCTGAATGTGTGTGAAAGCTGTGGGTGGTCTGAATTTTGGGTGCTTGAGCAGGAGGCTTTGGATATTGGTGTGGATGTCCAAGTTGCTTTGAGAATACTTTAGGCTGAATGAGAACTGAATTCCCTAAATCTCTCCCCTAGGGTCTCCCCGTCTTTCAGCAAAACCACCCCTCAGAGGCAGCTCAGCAATCTTCAATTCATGGAGTTGATGCTCTGCTATCGAATTCCATTTGAAAAGGTTTTTGTGCTGTAATCTGTTGGCTGGTTACTCAACTGGTGCAGCTTACAGACCTCCACTGGCTGTTGCACGTCTTTTAATTTTTAAGGGTTTATTTCAGCTCCTTTGTGAAGTGTAAGGAAATGGATGATTAGCAAAATTCTTCCCAGTATTTTAGAAGCATTAGTAAATGTTGAATAAAGGGCAATCACACTGTTGTTTTCATGGGAACTGTGAAATAAAGACTGCTAGATTAGGTGCAATCCTGATCTTAAAGTCACAACTCTTACACAATGTTTTTTGCACTCTGGTGCAAAAACTCGTATGTGAGAATGTGTGCTAGCAATGAGCCAAGTAATTCTGCACTGCAGGAGTCCCACCAACTTCATCTCCAAGCTGGTAATGAACATGGGCCTGGACACGTCCAACTGATGTGTTTGCCTGCAGAAATTATCTATGTACAGTCAATGACAGCAGTGTCCTTCAGATGCTGGGTTTGATGCAGTGAGCATACGTGACACTTCTGCTTTGCTTCCTCTTCTTAGCTGTGCTCTGCCTTCTGTAATCTAGCCAGAGACACCCTGTTCCTGGGAAAAGGCACCCTGTGCCTGGAAAAAGGCAAGCTGGGCAGCTGTGTTGGAGAACTTGTGTCATCCTCCAGCAGCTAGCTGATCCCCTGTGCCTTGCTGCTCTTTTGCACAGCTTCAGTACCTGAGCCAGTGTGTTTCCAGCTGGCAGTGGTGTGCCTGAGCAGGGCTGAGCAGCAACTGCTTGGAGGACCAGAGTGCTGTGGTTGGAGCAGAGGTGCTTGCTGACGTAGCTGACTAGATGAACTGGTTGACTGGTTAAATACTGGTGGCAAAAGAACTTGCAAATCTGCTTTGCAGAACTGGGTGGGTCTCAGCCACATCCTCACTGGCTTCGGTATTTGTCCTCAAGCCTGATTTCCATTTTCTGTACACCCTTTGCTTTCTGCTCTCCTTCTTTTTCGGCAGGAGATGTCAGCCAGTAGGTTGTGGCAGCCTGTCAGAAGTGACTGGAGACCTTTGTTGGATGAATAAAGCCTATCCACTCCCTGTCCAACCTGACAACAACAACACAGAAGGCATGGGGCACCCAGTCACAGTCCTGCTGCTCATCTTTCAAACTGCAGGAGATGAATAGCAATGTCACCCCAGGACACACCACCCTGGAGGCACTGCCAGGAGAGTCATGGCAACATCTCAGCAGGTGGTTTTCAGGTGAAGAGCACTTAAGGCCATGGCTGTGAATGCTCTCTTTTTTCCCAGGCCCTTCAGCAATTTAGAATGCTTTCTGTTCAGGTGCATCTGAAACAGGTATTACAAGGTACACAGCTCCTGCTGCTCCCTCTGCAAGGCTGAGATGCAGGGCAGGTATTCCCCCTCCCTGAGGGGCTTCACCCATGTGTGCTTCCTGCACTGTGGGGCTCCAGCCTGTTTGCAGAGATGGCACACTGGCCATTTTTGATGGCACATTCACCATTTTTGATGGCACATTGACCATTTTTGCTTCTTGCTGTACACCGGCAATCCCTGGCTGCTCTCCCACTGATGTAGCTCACTGTGCCTGTGGGATGTCGAGGTGGCAGGGGGAGGGACAGCAGCTGCTGGGGATGTGGGGAGGAACAGCAGGCTGCTGCCTCAGCCCTGCTGCCTGGGGGGATGCTGGCTGGAAAGGTCAGGGGGGAAAGGGAAGAGATGCCTCCAAGAAGGAGCTGGGCCACCATGCTCACCCTCCTCCAAACCCATCTGCCCTTGCTCATCTGCAAGGCTTTGATGCATGTAGACAAGTGCCAGGGAAGTTTAATCCAGCTGGCTAGGGTGCTGTTAGGCAGGGAATTGCCACCTCAACCTTTAATCACCTGAGCAAGTGCTAGGTGAGCCTGTAAAGCTCAGTCTGAAAATGATGGCATTGCAGAGAAAGGCAGAGGTTCTGTCCAGGATTGATCCTGGCTAGCAGCTCCCTTGTGAGGAATGGGCTGTGCTGCATGTACTCCTTCAGTCTGCTCAGGCCACTTCTGAGGGGCTGGTCTTGGAGTGGGTCCATCCCTGGCTTGCAGGAAGAGGAGCATTTGTCTGGGTCCTTGTTGGGGGAAATCCTGAGGGCTCTGAAGCATGTGGCCAGTTCTGCTTGTCTTCCACAATGTCCTACAACAGCAGGAATATTGTACAAGGAGGTGACTTGGGCAGTACTGAGAGTTTTCACAGCACGTGGCACACCCTCAACTGAAAATTTGCATAAATACCTTTCCAAGTAATGAGTATTTTCTAAATAGAATCAAAATCACATGAGAGGCAGGGAGGGGCATTTACGGGAAAGGCAGGTTTGCTACATTTGGATCTCATGCAAGAAATGGGATTAATACTGTCCACAAAACTTAGAGCATGAATTTTAAGGGTCTGGTTGAGGAAGTTCCTTAGCACAGATGGAATGACCTTGATGCTTTTGAGCTGACAAAGCCAGTTAATGCCAAGAAGCAGTTTTTGTATCCATGGCAGGGAAGGGAGACCATTGGTCCCAATGACACCTCTTCAGGACACCTCCATGTGAGCCCAAGGGAGCAGAGAGATCCCCACATGGTATAGTGATGATTGCTGTTGAAGATTGCAACCAAAACCCAGGAACCACCCTCTTTTTAAGATAGAGTTTGAGAGGTAGAGTTAGTTTATTTATAATTATCCACTTAAGGTCTTCCTCTCTAGTTGCTCTCAGAGCATTTTCCAGAGGACACTGCTATTCTTACCATGCCTTATCCCATGGGGAAAAGCACAGCAGTAAGGTGGCTGAGCTGTGGTCAGTGCAAAGCCTGGTGAAGGAGGGATTGTGCTCTCTGGGATTTCAGCTAGGTGGTTGCTACCAGTTAAGTTACAAGTCATATAAAAATATCTGTTCTGTTCTCTTTATTTAGAAAACACCATTTCCAGCGAGAAGCGGGTAGAGTCAGAAATCCCTGCTGCTTCCACTTCTTTTCCCTACCAGTCTGCCTGTCAATTCCCTTTTACCATTTTACATGTGGTCACTTGATACCAGCAGCTGTTTTGGGACATCTCTATCCGTCACATCCTTCTTTTTATTTCAGTGTGCAAAAGTTTGAGTGCACCACAAAAAACCAAACCAAAGCAAAACAAAAAAACCCACATTAACAAAATATGAGTTTCCTCCCAGGTTCAGTTCTAAACACGTCACTTTAATGATGTCTAAACTATCCAGCACTTGATGAGCAAAACATTACTATCTTCTAGCCACATTTGTTTTCCCTGTCTCCCAGAGCATTATAGTCACCCAGGGAGAACTGCGTGTTCTACTTCGCTGCTGTAAAGCTATTATGGGTATGAAAAGTTCCCATTAATCTGCTCCACACATGGATGTTTCTGGATAAAGTTCAGTAGCCAGATCCCTCTTTCTTTGTGTGTATCAAACGAAGCAGAAAAATGCCTCCAATTTAAAGACACCAAATGAATAACCAAATAGATGAGATTAATTTTTGTTTAATCCACGTGGGCAGCGAAGCCAATGGCCAATGTTTGTGTGTGGACTTCTCCCGGGAGTTCATTACCAGCCGAGTCTGTAATAAGTTAATGCAGAGATTCCATGGAAATAGGGGGTTAATTATATGCAGAGGATGTTGGCCAATGTACAGCTTTGAACAGCAAAAATAGCCCAAGTCTTCTGTTTTGGATGTGGAATCAATTAACGAGGTCTGCGACATGTACCAGAATCTGTTAAGACACTTGTACTATAAGGATACTTATTTTCTTTTTTTTTTTTTAGTTTAAATAAAAAGCTAAAGAAAATAAGTGGGTAATGGAAGGCAACGGAGAGAAAGACATGAGACTGGTAATAAAACACTGGACTTTGGCCTGGGGCCAAGGCAGTCTTTTCAATGGGTCTGAAGTTTGGACGGCAGCACAGTTTGAACCAGTTCTCACTAACTGTCCAAAAGGTTATACCGTAGTAGACAGAGAGAGGAGGTTGATTTTAGTTTACCAACTCCCTTCTCTCTGCTGGCAGGAGTGTTATGCTGCTGAGATGCTGTAGTCATTACACTGACGGATATCAGCATGTGGCGCGGCGTGCTGCAGATTCAGCTCCGAAGCTGAAACACAAAAATTCTCCTTGATGCTGGTTGGCACAAACTTAATTTTCCCCCCCCCTTTCCACATCTGGTTTTAATAAAAAATGTGTCTTTCTGCGCTTCCCCCCACCCTTGCCACATCTTTAGAAATGGCTTTTTTAAAGAAAAAAAAAAAAGCGTGTACAGAGTGTCACTCCCCTTCCTCTGTATTCCTAGGTTTTAGAAATAATTGTATGTATGTGTGGTAGCTCAGTAGAGGAGCTTGGGAGCTGAACAGAGCACAGCATATGCTTTTGTAAAGGGATGTTTCATAAAAAAAGCAGAGGAAGACCAGATTACTTTTACTCTTTTACTTCAGAGCAGTGAAACACACTTTTGACTATTACAAGTTTTCAAGGAGCCACTTAAACAGGTAGAATACAAATTTGAAAGAAAAAGATCTGACCCTTTTTCAACCCGTTTCACTTTAGGACAAGCTCTGGGCATGTTCCAGGCATTTCTAAAGTCCCTCACAGTTTTATTTTTTTTTTCCCCTCACCCTCTTCTTCCAACTTGGTCCCTAAACACATTAATTTGTTCCTAGAAGTTATCTACTTGTTTGTTGTGTTTTAGGTTTGTTTTTTTTTTTTGTTGTTTGTTTTGCACACAGAAATCCTCAGACCAAAGCAAACACTGCCACAGAAAAATGTTGCAATTCAACCCAGTTTTGAGGGAAGTGCCCCTGATAACTTCTCAGCTCCAAAGAGAAGCAGTGGAGGCTGGGGCCACCGAGTCTCCATGGAAATCACAGAGGGTAAGGTTTGTTTAACTAATTAGTGGTAATCCTGCATAACTCTGTGGAGTGTAATTTATGGGGTTTCCACCAGGTTCTATGTTCAGCTCCTCAGGGAGTGCCTGGAGCCCTGGGTTTTGTCACACATGGACTCCTGGAGACTGGCAGGGTTTGGAGATCTGAGGGGCCAGCTAGGGCGCATGGCTTGAGGTCAAGTGCCCTCCAGCGCTCTGCATCTGGTGGTGGGCAAGCATCATGCCTGGCTGCTGTCCCAAAGGTACTCTTGGGATCCAGAATGCAGGCCAGGACGTGGGCAGGATGGACACCTGGCCTGAGGAGGCTGACTGTACGCGGGACCTTGGTGTGCCCCACCAGGGAAATGGACTCTGTCAGCAGGGGCAGTGCAGAGACCACCCCGACCTTTCACCTGCCTGCCTGGCTGCTTAGAGTTAAAGTGTTACCAGGGATGGCGGCTGCAGCCTCCACACAGCAGATCTGGTGTGACCATCGCCGCCCAGGGCCACCTGGGGACAAGGTCCGAGCACTGGGAAGGGAAGGGAAGGTTGTTTCTGTGGCAGCTCGTCAGGCAGCCAGGAAAGCAGGGCCAGGGAAGCCAGGCAGGAGGAGGATGTGACAGCAGGGCTCAGGTGACAAGGCCTTGGGCTGTCAGGGCCATGAGGAGATGCAAAAGCTGCAGGGCTTGTTAGTCAGGGCCCCAGCCTGCCCAGGGAGCCCACAGGGCCCCAGCCTGCCAAAGGAGCACACAGGGCCCCATTTTGCCAAAGGACACAGTGCCCCAGCCTGCCAAGGGAGCCCACAGGGCCCCATTTTGCCAAAGGACACAGTACCCCAGCCTGCCCAGGGAGCCCACAGTAAGAAGAAGGTTTCTTAGCCAGTGCGTGGGAATGGGCAGTGCCTTTATTTTGCCTGTAATGCCAGGGGCAGCTTCAGGCACTGTTACAGGTGCACTGAGTGCCAGCATTCAGCTCCCCAGGACCTGCCAGGTGTTGGAGCAGGAGCAGGCTACATCTGCTCTCTGGCCGGCCACAATTCTAAATGGAAAAGGTACTTCCCAAGTACCAGAGCACCACTCCCTCACTTATATCCTGGAACAGGTCCAATTAGGGTCATAACCAAGGGAAATGGGAACATCCAGCCCCATTCATGCTGTAAGAAAACACCACCTTTCTTTTGTTTTCTGAACTATCTGGGGAGTGCCATAAGACAGGGGTCTCTACTGTCTGGGTCTTTTTAGATTTAGTTCTTCCCTGTTTAGGAGTGCTTTAGGATGGAATGACCTTCTGCTGACACGGTTGAGTAGTGCCATGTCCCATCCCTCTAACACAGCTGAAACCCTTCACAGAGCAAGAATGGATGATGGCTGCCTAATTCCTCTGCAACCAACCTAAGCAAGGAAGTATAATTATGATAGTTATCGCTGGGGGATGTTTCAAAGGGAAAGCATGCTAGATACTTAGACTAAGCACTTAATTTTTTTTCTATCAAATTACTTCCAGCCCAGCAGCTAGCTCTATGTACATAATAGCTCTGTTGGCTTCAATGAGGTCCTTCAGTTAAGGTCAGCTAAATACCTGCCCCATGATAGCAGGCCACAGACCAGATGCAAGATGCCATGGTGTCACCTCATCCACTCCTTTCCTGTTCTGCTGCAGATTCCCACCCCACTAGCTCATTTTCAGCATTTGGCTTTGTATAGTTTTAAATTAATCAAGCTCCATCGGACTTTACTATTAAACCACTGTTCATTTCCCTTTTAAACCCCAGATTTTTGTTCACACTCTAATAAGAGCACATACCAATATTTTATCTTTTCTGCAGTGTATCCCCAGGCAGAAATTATATTGTAATAATAAACTGGCTAGCTTGTTTTAACAGTTCCTGGCTTTTGGCTTTATGCAACACTGCAGGTGTGATTCTAGTAGCAATACTGTAGGTGTGAATTATTATGTTAGTGTAATAGGCTGTACTTTATTGTGCTTTATTGCTTAATTGGCTTCTTCCATAAGGATTCTGCAGTTGTTAGTGGGAACTAATGCCAAGCTTTTCTGTGAAAAGAATGGTACTCTTTTTTTGGTGTTTACTAAGGTCAGTAATTTCAGTGGGTGACTGGCTTTGGGAAATGAAGGAAAGATGTCACTAAATGAATTCAGAAAGTGCTTACTATGTCCTTAATATAAAGCAGAGCAGGCTAAAAGATGCTCCTTGTTATGTGTAGATACTTGTAACCCCAACAAGCCCTTTGGGAAAACAGCTGGCTGAGCTTTCTGGCAAAGGAAGCCCTCTCCCATGCTCGGGGGATTCCCAGGTGGTGGGCAATATCTCTGGGTGGTTACATGCTCTGTGACCTCCTCTCCCCTCTCTATCCTTCCTAGCACTTTACTTTTTTCAGAAGATGGAAGATCAAAGTTTTGTCGTCACAGCAGCACACAGGGTGATCCCCTTGCCAGTGCATCCCTGCAGGGGTGCACCCCGGGCAGGGGGCTGCCTTCCCCTGCCACATGGCTTGCCTGAAACATCAGGAATGCGGGCAGCCCTCCAGAACATGTGCAGATCCTGCCACCCTGCCTGGGAATCAAGGGCCAGGGAGGAGTCCCAGGGGCACCCAGATGCCCCACTGATGCCTCCACCACTTGAAACCTGAGACAACTTCAAAATGTGCAGCCACACCCTGGTGTGGGGACCAAGGGTGTTTTTCAGTGGTTTGAAATAATGAAAGCTGCTGCTCCTGTGAGTCACTCAAATTCCCACCATGTACTCTTGCTAAATGATTTCACCTCTGCTTCCCTGTGCTCCCCAGCACTGTGCCTACTCATGCTGCTGAAGTTCATTTTTGGTCTCAAACCTTCATTTAAGCCTTTTTCTGTTTGTCTGGAGCTGCAGGTTTAGCAGAAGGATCTGTAT
The DNA here is from genome assembly GCF_028769735.1 of Zonotrichia leucophrys gambelii. Classification (NCBI taxonomy): domain Eukaryota; kingdom Metazoa; phylum Chordata; class Aves; order Passeriformes; family Passerellidae; genus Zonotrichia; species Zonotrichia leucophrys. Next base: position 67,701,985 of record NC_088171.1, read on the forward strand.
TTACTTTCAGCTGGGTGAAATATTTATGCCTGGCATCTTGTTTGCAGGAGTAGTGGGGTAGGTGATTTCCCACGTGGGATCTTCATCACACAGAGTAGGAAAATTTTGTTTTTCCCTTCTTCTTGTGATGGTGTTTTCCAAAACTATTAATGCAAAGCAGGCCTGGGCAGTAGCTACAAAATATGGATATAGATGTAGATTCTGAAGTCACAGGGTTTCGCCTGGTTCCCCCAAAACACTGAGGCCATATCTGTGGTGGACGCTACCTTGCCTTACTGGGGACCAAACTGAAAATATGCAGAGCTGAAAGTGCAGTGCAGGGACCATTAATGGTTGGGTTAACAGGTGTTAGCCATGCACAGATTGTCCTTTTCTATGGCTGAAGCAGGAAAAGTTGTAGTGCTCATTTTTTCCTTTTTCCAGGTCTCACCGAGTCCAACCCAAAGGAGAGGAGCGGGTTTGAGCTGTGTTTGCATATCTGGCCAGGAAGAGAGGACTCATGTCTGCCACAAAGGTCTCAGTGTGGTTTGTGCTGAAGTGGGATCCCACATCTGGGATCTACCCAAGAGCTACATCATCCTCTCTTAGAGATAGGAAAGCTTCATAAAGGGAAGACTTTGAATCAGGAGTCCGCTGTGCATTGCAACATTTATCGCCATGATTCACGTACCTCCAATGTTACTGCAAATCCGGGCAAAGTGTGAAATGATTCTCTCTCTTATCTTTGAGGAAATGCAACATGCTCCAACCATGCTGACTCTGACAGTCAGCTCTACCCTGCTTTGGGCCACAGAAATTGTCAGGATTTTTGAAAAAGCTCAACAAACCTCAACACCACAATCGCGCCAATTATTTTTGAAGTGATTTGGGAACAACTCAGGGTTTTTTCTTTTCACCTTTTGCAGCTACATAGACACCCTTGGAGTTCTGCAGGTACATACCAACTTATGAAGGAGCTGGAGGCACTAAGAGAGCTGGAACATGATGAATAACTGTCAAATTACAGGGAACACTTTAAAATGTCTTAAACCTCTCCCCTGCCCTGCTTCATCGTGGCAACTAGGCCATAAGCCTTTAGCTAGGCTGTCTTTCCCCGAGGCTGTCCCTTCACTTGGGACAGGAGATGATCTGAAACCATGGGCAAGGAGTTCAGAATCTTCATGACAAAATCATGGCATGGAATAGAAAGAGAGACTGGGTGAGCTGCAGCACAGGGGATCATGCATGTGCCAGCACCAGAGTCTTCAGACTTTGATCATACCCACAGCTTGACTGCCAGATAAACCACCTGCTTTTGTATGCACAATTGCAAAATGGCTCTGCAGCATCTCTAGCAATTGCTCAGAGAAGAAAGAAATACTTTTCTTGCATTCTTAGCATAGCAGGTGTTTTTAGAAATTAAAGGATTAAAGAGATGAATTCTGCATTTTATTTTGGCCCTTTGCAATATCCCTGCTCTGTGTCTGAAATGTTTTCTTCGCCAAAGAGACAAGCAGAAGTAGTCAGCTCTTTACAGACAGTGTTTTTAGGTTTATCAATGTTAAGGTTGTTTTCTTGTACACATTTCAGTACTGTTTTTTGTTTTACATAGCTGGGGGTACTTTGTTGCCCTGCTGTATTTAGCAGAAAAACTTAAGAAGTTTGTTTCTCACTCCTGTTTGCCATGGAGGCCTCAATCCCAGAGAAAATTGTAAAAGCAACTCAGTTAATCAAAGGTTAAACAAAATGAATGAAGTTTGTATGGTGCCCTGAAGGTTATTGGACTCAAGGTCTGAGCAGCTGCCAAGGGGAGTGAGTTCCAGGGCAGGAGCATTCATCTGAGAAATTCCAGTTACTGGACGTGGAGGGGTTGAACCTGGGATGTGCAGGCGCCTCCCAGCTGACCTCGGCTGCCATGGCTGCCATGTGGGGAAGGACCCCTGTCCCCTCCCACGCTCCTGGTCCAGAGTGCAAATGGATGGGAAGGCACAACCCACTCTGTGGGAGGGCAATAGGGACTTGTCAATTGTTCCAGATGCCTGGCTGCTTCCATTACCAGCTGTGGAGTGAGCAGGGAGCTCTAAAATCTAAAGACAGGCAATTCCTGGGGGTCAGGGCTGATAAAAGGGCTCATGGAGCCTGCTACAAGGCATGTCTGGAAGTGGCACGGAGTCAAGGGGTGCAGCAAGCAATGCAGCGTGACCAGTGGTCAGCTTTGTGTCCTCTGAGCTGCTCTCCATCCACAAATGTCTTTGCCTCCCTATCAGAGTGATGCTCTGGAGTGGCAGCTGGTTTATCTTCCACTTCAGCCCAATGTGGAGGTGGAATTGAAATCACAGGGTATGGATGCAAGATGGAAACAGACAGGCAAAGTGTTGTCACGTCCTTTCAACTTCCAAGTGTCTTCCAAGTGCCTCTTTCTGTGATATAGAAAAATTTTGACTAAATAAAGTCATTAAGTAAAAACTATAAAAGCAAATAGACATGTATCTGGGTATACCTACACTCTTATTTGTGAATGTTAAACAGAATGTTAAACCTTTCTATACATCAGTTTGTGTGTCTGTGCAGCCGTCTTGATATTTTATTCCTCATCTGTGCCATAATTGCAGGAGTCCTTCATGCCAATGTAGACACTGATCTCACTGCATGTCAGAATTATAAAATATATGTGAGAGCTGGAATAATAAGAATGTGTGTTTTCTGAAAAAGTAGAAGGTTTCTGGAGGAGAAGTTTTCCCAAAGGGAGCTAAGTTTACAGATCTAACTCATTCAGGCCTTTTTCCTTCTGAAGTTGACGCACACATGCACAAACACACAGGCTCCAGTATCTATTTCATGGACACATTCTTCCCATCTCACTGTGTAAAGGTCTTGAAAGCAATAGCTACTGGCAGTACCCCAATTCAACATATCTAATAGGTCCTTCCCAGTTTCAAAATCACTAAGGACACACATGGCCAAAGGAAAGCAGGGCTTAAACTACCTTGCTGTCAGAAGCAATGGAACTAGCTGCCTGTCCTTGTGGGCTTGATTTGTGGGTTCTTTGTTTTTGTAGTCTTGGTTTGCTGACTGCATCTCAAGAATTGTGTTGCTAGAGCAACTTAGTTAATCTCACTCCTGGAAGCAACTCCAACTCCAACTGTTGAATGCAGGACTTTTCAAAATCTAATAATACACTGCAGTGGGTTTTCATTGTTTCCCAAATTTTATGGATTAATAAGCTCCAGGTGGAAGGAAAAAAAGAGTAAAATTGATTATTTGTAAATTACCTCTGACCCAGGGGATCTGCTCAGATTTAGGGCATGGCCTGCCTATATACTTAGAGAAGATATTTTGGATGAACATCAAATGGCCTAACCCTACTGACTTATACAAAGCATTTCCAATTTACATCACCTCAGTGTTTGAACCTGATGTTATGTGTGCAGACATTTAACCGGAGAAGGGACACTGCCTCTTTTCAGCTCCACATTTGACCTTCTCAGCATTTGCATGTGATTGTGTGTGTACAGAGATATGGAAGTACATGTATGATCACAAAATATCCATGCTTTGCCTTGTTTTCCTGTCTGCTTGGGTGAGAAATCTTAGCTCCAGTAACTATCAGAGAAAACTTTTTGATGCAAACAATCGCTTGAGAAAACAAATTCCCCCAAAGTGGTCCTTGTGATTTGCACCTGGTCAGGACACTGTGAATCTCCAGGCTAATGGGAACAGAGTTTCTTACTGGCTGACAGTAAGGCCTAAATTTCTGTTAGGAGGGTTTTTTTGGGTTTTGTTGGTATTTTTGTTTTTTACCTTGCTGTCCCTCCTCACAATTGTCACACTGCTGCTCATACTTCCCAGCCTAGAGGAACTCTGTCCAGGCTTTATCTTAGTGGTTTGTATTCCTATGGTCAGCACAACAGTTCAGGCTTATTCTTTCCAACAAAATTAATTATTGTTAGGTTATCTGGGAGTTTGATTCAGAGACTGTGTTCCACTAATAAGCATAATTTTGAAGAGCTTCACAACAGTTCAGGCTTATTCTTTCCAACAAAATTAATTATTGTTAGGTTATCTGGGAGTTTGATTCAGAGACTGTGTTCCACTAATAAGCATAATTTTGAAGAGCTTGTGCTTAAAAAGAGTTGTTATCTACTGCTTACTGGCAGGTTTTGAATCTTACATCCCTGTTGAGATTGATTTCCTTTACATGCCTAATTACTGATGACACAGTTAGATATAGGCTAAAGAGATATCTTGCAACTGGAAAAAAAAAAGGAAGAAAAAAAGCTTTAAGCCAAGTTCTCTTTGACTTAAACAGAAGGAGGTTTCATTTTATTTCATTTAGTAAAGTCACCATGGAAGGATCATCCTCCAAGAACTCAGCAATATGAGGAGTGTGTACAAAACAAGTCCAGACATCAAACAGGGCAACTCCCAAAATGTCTCTGCATTTGTAAACATGCATCACATCTGCTCAGCTTGGCTGTAAGCATGAAACATAAAACTTGGGATATCTGTCTTATTAATTTAAATGGATGCTAATTCAGGCTGTGGCTTGAGGAGATGGAGGATGCAGCTGCAGCTGGCTTTAAAAAGTGTTTCAAGAAAAAAAAAAACAAGAGACCCTGAAAAATTAAATATGTTTTTATTTAGAAAAACAAGGGGGATCAGTTGCCTGATCTGATTTGTGGTACAACTGCCTAAGCACTGCTGACATTGTTAACCTTTTTCTGGGGTCAAACAACAATCTTTGATCCAAAAGATGTTCACTGATGATGAAAACATGGAGTGATGGAGAAAAGCTTCTGTGGCATTGAGATATGTTTCTTTGATTCCATAGTATGTGTGAAAATGGCGGGGGAGCCTTTATTGGGAGGAATGTTAAAGCTTTATAACCACCACAGCCATGGACTGTGGTGGTTATATTCAGCAGGTGCATTTTTCCAACACCAGTATGAAAGCTTGCAGTGAGAATGGACACATAGTAGTTTGTATGGATGTGGAGTGGCACAGCTTATCCCTAAGTTAGAAATATTTATGTAAGTACAAACAAATAAATTAAAAAAAAATCCATAAATAAATGTATTATAGGAATATATTTTACTTAGTCAGTAAAGTTTTATATCAACATAGGTGCCTGGGCAACAGGGATAGCACTCTTAGAGACTACATAAACTAAACCAATATATATTTGATGCATACTTATATAGGCACAACTATATTTGATACATAATTATAACATGGAGAGTGTATGGAGGTCAAGTCTGAGATGTGGTGTGAGTGGCCCAAGGTGACCTTCATTGGTTTAAATGTTAATATAATATTGTAGTCACTATACTCCTGGCTGATATACCTTTTGGACACAGTTGCTGGAAGAATGTTTTGCCCTGTCCCTCTTTTGCAAGTTACATCTCTAATATTTTACTGGCAGAGCTGCTGATCTGACTTGTCTCATGCAGTTCTCTGTCAAAATACCTACCTGCACATCTGACTGTGAAGAAGGTGTCTGTCCATAGCCAGGGGCTTTTGAGTTGAGGCAAAGCATACTGAGTACAAGAATGAGCTGAACAAGACTGATCTGCACTTCCAAGAGTTTAGGGATCTGGAATTATTTAGAAACTCATTGAATCCATAAATGCAAGCACAGTTATCATGCCATCACTGGATTACTTTCACACACTGGTAAGTGTAAATATGGTCTCTCTCCCCTCATGTCAATATCTAGTCAGATGCAACAGCCAGGCACACTCTTTTCCATGTATAATGGTCTTCTTTGTAGAAAGAATTTACACAATTTTTGATGGAGAGACAGCAAATCTGTCACTAGTTAAACATGGAAAACACAGTTTTAGGAGTGCTGCAACCTCCTGGAAAATGTTTGGCTTCCCACTGCAAATACCCAGTACCATGTAGTGAGAACTCTGTGTGGATGTTGGTGGGGCAGAAAGGAGAAAGTAAGGCACATCCTAATGCAGAAAGTGAGGTCTGCTTCTTAAGGGTGCAAAAATGCCTTGACCTTTTGCCTTTGGCAAACCTCACTTTATACATGTCCTGTGGCCTGTGTCACCTGGCCATGTCCCAAGCTCACCTCTAACATGGTTACCATTTCAGCAATGTGGTGTGTGCAAGTGTCCTGAGTGATTATCCGTGTGACAGCAGTACCCAGAGCCTTAAGCCAGGGCTGTAGCCCTTCGTGTTAGGCACAGAGCAAGTACACTGCCAGTCTCACTCTGAACATCTCCTGGTCTAGAAAGACTGGCAAAAGAGGAGGAAAGGAAAGAGAAGCAGCAGAAAAAAATTATCCAGGGTTGCACAGCGTGGAAGCAAGGCAGCAGAGGTTCCTGCTAATGGGTGGTTGCTGTTTTCCTGCCTTCTCAGCAGCCAGTGTTGTGTCACTTAATGCAGCAGAAAGGTGCTCTGTGAAGGCTACATCGTGCTGTTCACACAACTGGTTTCCCTAGGGAGCTGTGGGCAAGAGGTTATTTTTGTTCTTTGGTTTTTCCCTTGACAGAAATGTCTGGTGCTCTCCAGAGTCCAACAGACTTTATCCACGTTGCTAATGATTATTTCTATTCAATCTCCTTAATAGGACTGAGGGAGCAGTGACTGGTCACCCCTCTGCAATGTCACTCATGATCCCTCCTGAATCTTTTGAGTGACTAGTCTGGTAGGAAATGACAACAGAGTGCTGATGAGATTAGCACTTCTTGCTCTTCATAGTGTAAAAACCCCAGGACTAACTCATTCTTCAAGCTCCTCAGTGACTAATAGTTGTTTTATCATCCTTTCAATTAGAAAGCACTTATCAGCAATCTTTGCTAGCTCACTGCATGAATTGACCTGTCATTCACTGTCTCAGCCCTTGGAACTGGTAATTAAATTTAGCAATCTGCCTCAGCAGCTCCAACTGAGATATGTGGTATATTTCCATGTGAATAGGCAGACACTTTGGGGTTTACTTCCCAACAGAAAGGTCTTTGGGAGAAGTGAAGAAGGGTCCCAGGAGATGTCCTGTGTCAGGAATCTGCAACCCTGAAAGCCTCACAAGCTGAGCACAGTGGGTGGCACGGAGCAGCTCCACCATGGCTGGGGGTGGGCTGCAGAAGGGTATCAGTGGGGCCAACCTGACTACCCAGGGAGAGGAGCAGCTTTGTTTGGAGTTGGCCGCCATAAGCTGGGACCAGCACACAGTGCTCCCTAGCTGAGCATCTGCTTTATCCCTGATCTTTCCAAACTGCATGCTCTTGGAACAGTAAAGGAGATTTTCACTTTATTCTCAATGTTGAGGTATATCAGCCTTGAAGTCTGGGCACAGATACAAAGCTCTGAAGTCGGGGTGCCTCTTTGCTGTTGAGCAAGGGGCAAAGCAAAGCAGTTGCAGTGAAGTAATATGTGATGAAATCCAGGGATCAAGTACCCTGACACAGGTCCTACATCTTCTCCAGTACAGTTCTCCTCAGTGCCGGCAGAGGACATGTCCTGTTGGCAGTGTAAACAACAACAACAAATGTAAGCCAGCCTCCTGCTGAAGGAAGATTTTTAAGGGGGCTGGCCCTACGGAAAAGTGACAGAACTGCAGTGGCACGGTGTGATTTGCCATGCTAACCCAAGGGTAATGCCACAGGTATTGCTGACATCGAGGCTGCACACCTGCTGTTATCTCTGGCCTGTCCAGGTATCATTTTATTTTTCAGATAAGAAGAAATTTGCAGACTGCTTACTCTAAAGCCATACTGCTGGTCAAGGAGCTTTGCCCCTCATCTGCATCTGTGGCTGCAATAGTTGATAGGGGCTGATTTTCAGTAGCTAGCCCACTGTTTGTTTAACTAACCTTTACTCTGAAGAATAATCTTTAAAAAACCCACACAACCCTCTTCACAACTGGCAAGGGGTACAGAAATGCCAGGGTCCCCATTACTCACTCCAAAATCAGGTTCAAGTTGCCTGGCTTCGGGTTTTGGAGGAAAGGCACAACGTGCAGAGTTCACTGAACCCCACAGAAGATTTGGATTTGAATTTTTCTGGAGCTGCCCTAAAATATTTCTTACTGTTTCTGAAAATATTCCTTACTCTGTTTTACCACAGGAAACATCCTAAGGGGATTTTCCTGCTTCTTCTTTTTCCCCTCCTTTCACTACACCAGGTTTGTCTCCCTGCTGTCTTAAGGAGACCACCTACAACTTAAGGAAATAAAGATCTCTCTGAAAAAATACAGGCAAACCTGATATTTAAGGGTCAGCTCCCCACAATATTTATCTAGTTGTCTGAGCTGGTCCAACCACAAAATGGGGGAAAAAAAATCACTATCATGTGGTGGCTGGGAGGGTAACATCTGTTAAAAAACAACAACAAAAACAAAGCACAGCAGTGTAAAATTGATGGGAAAAGTGCCAAGTAGAGGAAAGGAAAAGGACTGATATTTATGAGGTATAGTAAATAATAGCACTAGGATGTAGTGCTTGGTGAGGATAAAGCAGCAGATATCTTTAATTTTGGAGCAGAGAGATAGGGTTTTGTCAAGTATAATTTATTTAAGAGGTTACTCTGTGTTTATAGGGAAAAAAGTAGTACTGAATATGAATTTAAAAAAAAGGAAAAAAAATACACTTTCTTCCCTGAAAACACCCAGAGGTTTCTTACAGCATTCTGCATCCTGAAGATCACGTGCCTTAACTTCAGACCTGAAAAGCAGAGAAGGAAAGAAACACTTACAATTTGGAGCAAAGGCCGCCTTTCCTCACCGAGGGACTAAGCAGGGATGTAAATTACAGGGTATCTGTTTCAGGCCCCTTTCAGTGTACAGCTCCTATAAGAGCTCCAGAGTAAGATAATCCTCTGGAGATCAGAGGCAGCGTGCTATTAGCAGGAGCTCATAGGTTACATTTAGTGGTGCCTGGGGTACCTTTATGCTGAAGTGTTAGTGTCAGCTCGAAAGCACATAATCCTTCTCTTGAGTCTAATTATACATTCATTGCACACGCCACAGAATATTCAAATGTGTTTAATTAGTCGAAAGATTGTGTTGTAAACCCACAAAAGCAAGGCAGGAAGGAATAAGGATGAAAAGTCAAATAGGCTCTTTTATCTAATTGCATCTCTGACTACTGGGAGTCCCCAAGCACCAATGTAAAAGATACTGTAAAAATATTTAAATACAAACCCATAGCTGAATAGGCTATAGCCACAGCATACCCTGTGTTTCTCTTATGCTCAATGACCAGTTGAATTATTCCTGATTTACACATGTTCATATAAAAAGGGAAAACTGTACAGCTTCTGTCCACTCAGCCCCTCAGTTGGATCACCTGTAACATTGGTGATGTGGGCAAAATACCTTCTGTTGTTTGCAAAAGAAGTTTGTTACCTGCTTTAAAAATGCCTTATTTACATTTTATCATTAAAGTGTATGAAGTAAAGTTCTCAAGGACTTCCAATAAAGTTTGGTTAATAGCACAAATAGAGGGTTATATTTAATTATAAACTGTAAAGGCTTCACTCTTGAAAACAATGTCATCATTTTATCTTTTCATCTGAAGTACCTTGTTTTTTCTTTTTTTTTTGGTGTGGTAAGTTAACTGGATTCTGCAGGTGCTTTCTGAACTCTAATGGCGACATAATTGTTAAATAAAGTTGCAGCAGCTAAGTTTTTACCATGGAGCCTGTGGCTAAAGGAGAGATCCAGCAAGAAGGAGAATGAAGGCTTGTGCTTCTGCCAGTTCACTCACTTAGCCCTGGGTGAGTGCTTCTGGCTCAGATTTTCAGGAGTGGTCACTCAGCCCCCAAGCCCATTCATGTGACATTATCTTATACTCATTGCTGAGTATCAGCAGCCCCCAAGGAGACCATCTCTGGACAGGCACTGGTCCCCAGCCAGGCATCTCCTCCCAGGGGAGCCCAGTGCCCTGGCCATGCTCTGGGTCAGCCCAGCTTCACGCAGCTTCGACTCTGCTTATCCCCACTCAAGTAGTACAATATCTTTATTTCAGAGACATTTTGGGTGGAAGGGACACCTTCAAAGTAGGGTCATCTTCCATTTAAAATCAGCTTTTTCCCGGGCCAGGACAGGGGCCTGAAGATACAGGTTTTCCCAAGGTGTGATCTATGGTATGTGATTAAGTGCAAAGACAGTGCAAGAGTGAAAGAAAAAAAACAAGCCATGAAGTGAGCTGAAAATCTAGCTCCTAGAATTAGAGGAGTTAAGGACACTTGGTCCTGCCTCAACAGAGTTCAGACAATTAAAATAAGCTATTACTATTGAGGATTAATTAGCTCAGCTGGGATGGGTGATAATGGGTGCACTTCAGTGGGTTGTGACCATGAAGATGCTGTATTCACAGCCTATTTTTGAGAAGCTGCAGACTTTTCCCAGAGAACAGGTGTCAGAATAAATCTGCTCAGACTTTTCCCAAATATGAAGGTTTCATCCTGGAAAGACTGGACCTTGGTGAAAGCACAGTAGAAAACAGCCACTTCATTGTAACCCATATCATACAATATAGTGATTGTTTTATTTCCTTCTAGGCTGGGAGCATGGTGCCATATGCAGAGCGTGAAGCAGGATAGAGTGAATTTATTTCTTTAGCACTATTGAAAAACACCATGTGTGTGTATGCAGCTTGTGGAATTTGTCATGCAAACACCTATGCTGTTTTAGATACCCTTAAATAAGCTTTGAAAGGGATCTCAAAGAATACAAGATATTGAGGGACTGATTGACATTCTCTATGTACAGCACAGGACTGTGAGACACACTCCTCACCTTGCTCTGCACTAACTGAGGGCAGCCTAGGTGGCCATACCTCCCTGCTCTCCTCCCAGCTCTGCAAATAAATGCTAGGTAAGTTTTGGCAGTCTTTTGCACTCTGGTGCAAGTAAATCTCCTCCTGTGCTGACTCTTTAATAGAGGAAATCTGTCTGAGCCACATTTTCTTTCTTCTTCCCCCTCTGCAGCCCCTGTCATTTGGAGATGTAGCTGGGGAGCAGAGTTCATGCCAGTGTGTCTTCTGAGGAGCAGGTTGGCCTGTTTGGATTATTTTTTCATGGGGGTGCAATGACCAGGCTGTGGAAAAGGTGTTGTTCAGAGGCCTGGAGCCATTGTGGCATGGCTGGTAGGAATATTGAGGAGGAGGTGGTGAGACTGCAGTTGTAACTGTAAGCACAACCTGTGGCCATAAATTTGATATTTTCTCCTCCTAAAACACCATCTGCTTGCGACTGTTTATATTCCATGCCAGCCCTCACACATTCAGGCAAGTGTGTGCTACAGGGACACCTGTGGTCACAGCTCCTCCCTGAAGTCATCTTTGCAGCTTGGGAGGGAGGTGACCTCCCTTTTCGGAGTACTTCAGCCTGAATTAACAGAAAACTGCCTGTGGTTGTGGGCACATTACTTTGAGTGTTTATGCCACTTATCTGTTACCTAAAGATGGAGGTTTTGAAGACACTTCAAGTGTTGTTTTTTTCTTTTTTTCTTTCAGCTGCTAATCTTACAGTGTCAGGAGCCTGCACTCATGGGAAAGTTGCACCAACTTACCTCAAGGGGCTTTAAGTTTAATTAGAGCAACATGGAATGAATTATGCATGTGGAGGGTAGAAAGGCTCTGCAGAAGGATCTGGACAACACTAGAAGCAAAGTGTGACCTTGCAGCTTCCCACTGTGCTCTTTCACTTCACTTTTCTGGTCAGTCACGAGAGCTCACAGGAGGCAGCCAACTCTCCCCATCTCCCATCACCTTTGCACAGCTACTGCTGTGTATTCCACTGCAGGGCAGCCGTCCCTGGCATGAGGTTTGCTCCCCAACAGGCTCCTGTGAGCGCTGGTGGGACTCCAGGCTGTGGATGCCATACTGCATGGGCTGGGTGGATGACTCACAAAAGCTGGGACTGTGCCCTGCCAGCAAGCAGCAAAGTGAGCAGTGATGCTGCCAGTCCTCTGCAGGGTAAAGTGAGCCTCCCCAAGGCAGATCTTCATTCCTTGGAGTGAGGATGAGGAGGAGGTGTGAATCACAGCTGGGTTTCCACATGGTAACCTGAAGGCCTTTACCTCTGCATGGTATTTCACAAACAGCATGGCGGGCCAAGAGATTTGTGCTTGTTTTGGTTTTCCCACCCAGTGTAGCATGGTCCCTAATGAAAATCAGCAGGGAGCACATTTCTTGGGTAACCACTGCTCCATGCAACAAAGTGACAGAAAAAACAAACTGGGAAATATGGGCTGTTGGGTTTTGCCTCACTCATCTTTAAGGCCTGTGTGCAGATGAGAAGTACCAAAGGTCAGAAGGCCATTGACTTAATCTTCTTCCCCTTAATTTTTATGTCCACTGGTACTGGATGGGATGGGTCTAGTCTATGGATGCCTGTACCGATTGCTCTTTTCAGGACACTTCCCAGTGTTTTTGTTGGGATGAGGACAGGGGCTCCCTATGGGAATTCAGCCCACAGGGTCTGTTACCACCTCTGGCATCATTAGTGTGCTGAGAGATGAGTGAGGAGGCTCTTGCAAGGAGGAGCGCCCAAAGCTTGCAACTGCAAAAATCCAAAAGAAAAAACAGTGGAAAACTGGCTGGATAAATGTGGAAAGCTCTTGGAAATAAACAGCCCACAGAGGCACAGCCAACCTTTCTGAAACTGGTTTAAAGCGATCGGTCGATGAGTCCTCCTCCATGTGGGCTGAGCCTGAGGGCAAGGCTGGCACTCCCTGTGAGGTGTGCAGGGGGCACAGTGGGTCCCTCTCCCAGCCTCCTGGGACTATAAAGTGGAGAAGAGAAGCCAGCTGGCAGCGTTGGAGGTCAAAAGCCTCCCTTCCCAGGGGCTGGAGCAAAGTTGAAGGTGTTGAGCAAGATGCAGGGCTGAGCCTGGGTGTCCCCTGATGGCGGCAGGGGAGGGCGGGGGCATGGCAGGGCTGTGGGAGTTGTTGTCCTTGTCCTGCATCCATCTGCCCCACAACACTTTTAAAGCGCTAACATGCTTTATGACGCCACGCAAGTGAAACGAAATAGTGGCTCCTGGCTCCTCGTAACTTGTGTAAATTCCAGATGTGACAATCCTTTTACTGGCAAATGGAGATGTTTATCCTTGTGCTCTCCTCGAGTTTGAATTAGCTCCCACTAGGAAGAGCTCACTGAAAATGTGCCTGCCTGGCTACTAAAGGGCTGCGTAATTGTCCCTCTGCCCCTTCCCGGAGCTGCACATAAAAAGTGCAATCCAAATTCCTGGGCAAACCAGGCAGGGCCCTGGAGAGCACTTCCCACCCCCCTTCAGGAATTGAACGTCATGCCTAAAGGATAATGCAGGATTAGGGCAAGGGGAAAACGAGTGGCTTAAACAGATTCCCAACTGCAGCGAGGCTCAGCAAAATGTGTCCTTATTCCCAGCCACAGGCCTCTCTCTTTTTTTTAATAAAATTTGTTATTATTGCAAGGGGAAGGAGGAAAGGGCCTCCAGATTGTGAAACAGGCGGAAGAGGAACAATGTTAGTTCCCTGCAAGCCCCCAGCCCAGGCCACAAGGCCGCCCTGCCCTCTGCCACATGGCAGCCTACATGGGAAACCCTTCCCAGCCCTTCCCTGCCTGTCCTCCCCCACCTCCTCCTCCTCCTCTCCCGGAACACACAGGCACTAGTTATTAGGGATTAGGTGGAACAGATGCATGTAAGATGCTTACTGCCTTTTCCAGACACAAGGCCACTTTCCAATCAGCTCAGAGGAAACAGGGTAATTAGATGGAGTCGCGGTCAGGGAGTGGGGGGGGAATTAGCCTCTTACTCAACCAGAGCCTGCAAGGCCACTTCTCCCCCCACACTCCCTCCTTTCCCTTCCTCCCCATTCCTCTGCCCACTCTGTCGTTTCAAAGCTTTTTATTTTTTCTTTCCCTTTTCCAGGAGGCAGCTGATGCCGGCCGGCTGGCTGCCAAGCAGGTCAGGCCTCTGCAGCTGAAACTGCCCGAGATTCCTGAGCGGGATGATGAATCAGCTGTGTCCTTTAGGACACATCCTCTCTTGGGCGTGCTGCTGGGATGTCGTGTCTCAGAGCTCAAAGCTGCTGCCTGATGGCACTGGGCGGGTTGATGAGTTTGGTTTAACTCTTCCTCCTCCCCCTCATAAACCAGCTTTGCCTCCTGGTGAAGTTATTGCCCCTTCAGCTGATGGTAGCAGCTCTGGATGTCTCAGTGGAGGAGAAGTGCTGGGCTTTGAAGGAAATGATGCCTTGCTTGTCATTTGCCTTTTTTTAAAAGCACATTAAGACAGCTTTGGCTTGAGTGCCCTGCAGGCAGGAGTTCTGAGTAAGGACTGACTGGTTTTCGCTGTGTCCACCCCTGCTCTCAAAAAAGCCTCCTGACTGATGGGGCTGCTAAGTGCAACTGCTGCAGACTGGAGGCTGCTGTACCCAGGCTGCCTCATGTGTGATGGCTCTCACAGCACAAGAGATTTTCCTTTTCCAACCTTTAAAAGTTCTTGGGTGTGTTTACACATCAGTGCTTGTTCATCCCTGAGAAGATTTTGCTGGGTAAAGTCCTCCAAATGTGGAAGGCTGTCCTGTCACTGTTATGCAGAGGGCAGCTGAAACAAGGTAATGGTTATCAGGCACTGGGGATAGTGATTAAGAAGCTGACTATTGTATTTATTACCATCTCCTCCCACAAGCTCCTGCCTTGCTTGTTTGCCTTCTGAGGCCTGACTGCACTGCTGTTTATTGGGAGAGCACTGCTGTTTTCCAAGATGTTTGGTTTTAAAACCATCAGAATGTCCCCAGGGTGTTTGGAAGGGGATGTGCTGTGTCACGAAAGAGTGTTCCCCATGGAAGGATTTTTTCCAAGTGACAGGTCAGTTGGGCAGTAAACATGCAAAGGAGGATCACCATTACAAATGTAAGAGAGCAGATAAGAGCTGACCCCAACTCTGAGGCAAAGAAGCGAGAGAGTGTCTGGACTTCTCCAGATGCAAGTGCTACTCCTCACTGTTGGTACCCTTTTGAACATCATGTAGATAATTTTCTGAGATTGACATTAACCTCTTTTCATAAGCATGCACAAGCACCAAATGTTGAAACACACTTCAGGGCTTGATGGAAAATTTCTGACCGTGGTTTGCTGTCAGGAAATGCTGGTTCAGCAAAAGGAAAAGAGATGTCAACTCCAACAGTCAAAAAAAAAAATCAGAAAGAAACAAAAAATATGATACCAATGAAGAAACTCTCCTGGGGGCTTTTTGAAGCAGTGAGGTTTATTTTTCAGTGCCCTGCTTTTATTGTTTATTGACATGTAGGATAAACACAGCCAGAGCAGAGGCTGCACCATCTTTTCCCCCGTGGTTTTGCTCAGTATATGGTAGGTAACAGCTTCTGCATACCCAACATATCCTACCCAGTGCCTACCTGCAATAACACAGGTGCTAACAGTGCAGGTAAAGCAGGAGGAACTTCTTCTGATGTACCTTCTTTCACAGGGCAAGATGCCTCTGTGAAGCACAAAACTCCTATGGAGGCATGCTGGGATCTGTCTTGGAGGTGGATTATCACTTTCACACCTGCACTCCTGGCCATGTGGGTTAACTGATGACCTAGTAAAACCACTGGCTCTCCTCACGTCTTGACATACTCCTCATTTATGTAGCTGCAGCTACTTAGGTCTGGTAATTCTAAAAGTGGCATTCTTCCTGAGCACCCAAGTCCTCACAGGAGTACAAAATTAAATATGCAGGGGAGAAACAAGTCATGGAAGAATAACCCTGTGTTGCATGGGAAGTGTGTGTAATTTTGGTTACTGCTCTGCATTTTTTTATGTCTCCCAAATACATGAGATTGACAAGTAAATAGACAAAAATATATATGTTGAAGCAAAAAAAGCTAAGAAAAACAGTATTCTAGTGAAGTTCTGAAAACAGCTAAACAAATAAATCTCCCCAAATACACATCTTTGCTACCCAGGGTGGCTATTTGGTTCAGGACCTTCCCAATTAGCATTATAAACATACCAAAGTGCTATGCATGTTTTAGAGTAAATCACCTAAATAGATAATTATTGTTGGATAGCAATTAAAATGATTGAGTAGTCTAATCTATGTCCTGGTGTAGTGCCAAGTATTAGAGCTCTGATTTATGCATTTCCCCCTCCTCCCCATGCTACTTCTGAGATGGGACAGTGTGGGAAGCCTGGCAGCACACGGGACAGAACTCCTCTCAGCCCTAGCAGGCCACTTGTTCCTTGAATTCCCCTCCAGGAAGTGGGATGGTGAGAGAAGAGGAGACTTGGCACTTCCCATCCCTGCTGATGAATGGGGCCAGGCTTTCTTTGGACTGCAAGTGAATTCACCGGGCCAAATGCTCAGCCAGGCCCCAGGGCTGCTTGTTCCTAGGAAGGAAAGGTAGAAGATTCCTGAGGTAGTAGTTTTCATTTGTTCCTTTATTTTGTGTCATGGTGAAGTTCCTGTCTCAAAAGTGATGCTTGTATTTTAGTCTCCTTTTTCAGTGCTGCCCCCTAAGACAGAGGATACAAGAGGGGAGCATCATTTTTATGACAACAAGGATGCATCCTTTGCAATTGTGACTCCCTTTGGAATGTGGGATGCTGTGGCCAGCCTGCTGTGTTTTCTGTCTTTCTCTGGGATAGCTGAAGTGAGTACCACAGTAACAGATAGGTTCATGATGGATGGGCTGGCAGAACCAACATGTTTTACAGAGGTTAATAAGAGTTTTGTAGCTGTTATTTATTACCAGGACAGGGAACGCCTACGTGTGTCCCTATCTCTTATTGCAGTAGTAATGCTTGTCTTGAAAACCAGCTCATCAGCTTTCCTCCAGGCACTTGTCTGCTTTTCCCCTCCTTACAGTTTCTCCAGGCCATGCTGCCCATTTAGCAGTTCCCTGAACTACAAGGGACAGACTGAGTGTCTGGGAATGTACACACAATTCATATGACCCGAAACAGCCTGCATTTTTTCCCCCCTGTTACTGGATCACTCAGGTGTTCTTGCTTTGAATCTCCCTCTTTGTTTCCTACCAGGCCATTCGTGGCTGGCAGGCTCTTGGGGCAGGGGCAGTTTGACAGAGCATGCACAGCACAGAGGAGCAGTCTGACCTGCTCACAGCTCCACGCACCGCTGCTCCAGTGACAGCGGTGATTTTTCATGCCTGCTATTGGAAGAAGAAAGGAACTGCTTGCAGTAAGCCTGAGTAACACTAATCAAGAGCTTTTGGGGACCTTTTCCTGTTTGTTTTCCTCTCGGAGTGACTCGCCTCTGAGCAGGACACTTTGCAGCCCTGCCGGGGTCTGGCATTTGTCAGTCACTCCCAAGATGGGAGCTCAACTGAGAGCTTTTCCCAGCTGCCAAACGTTGTTCTACTATGGGAGGCTTTTGGTCCCAACCTTACAGAAGCTGTCAGTGCTCTGGCTGCTGGGCAATGCTTCTGCCAGCCCGGGGGTGAAAAAGGAAACACAGGGTTGTCCAAGTCTCCGGCCAGATAACGCCCGGATTTCACCGCCACGTGATGCAGCTGTTCAGCAGCTTGTGCATGCAAACGCTGTTGAAAACCAAAGGGGCATGGGAGAAAAGGAAGAAAGGTTTTGTTTCTGCTCTCCCCTCCTCTGCCTGTTTTTGTCAGGCTGCTGTTCTCCTGCCCTGCTCCTCAGCTATTTGGCAGAATCGCTGCCCTTGCAAATGTACGTGACTAATCTGTTACTTGAGGAAACGATTCACAGGCATGAATGACCTAGGCGGTCAGGGAGCTGATGGGATCCTGTGCTGGGAGTGTGTTTTGGGGATTTTGGGGGTTTGGTGTGCTATTTTTTTTCTTTCCCCTAAAGGGCTGCTCCCTCTATTAACTGATGGGAGAGAGATACCCATCGGAGTGCTAGATGCACGGATAGGGCCTCTGTTAAAGAGGTGGCCACCCTCTTCCCAGCCCCAGGGGCAGATGTGCTGCCCCAGGCCTGCACGTCCCCCCTCCTCCCCAGCCGCGTGGATGGCGGTGGCACGGTGCCATCAGCCACAGCTCCCGGAGCGCAGAGCCTCTGGAAGGTCTGGGTGTGAGATTAGGGCAGATCCTTACTCGTTCGTCTCCCAACCAGCTCAGGCAGACACCCGAGGAGGCCGTGGGACCGGAATGCTGTGACCTGAATACAGCCAGGCACTCTCCCTCCAAGGCCGGTCCTCGCCTCCCTGCCCCTCTTTGCTCTGCTCCGTTTCAGCTGTGCATCCTTAAGTGATTCAGGGGCTCCGGGCCAAAGGGCTCTTTGCCCCGCTGGGCTGATCCCGAGGAGAAACGGTGATGTGCCAGGAGGCCTGGGAGGCGAATGTCATTTCATCACTGTTCTCCCGGGAGAGGTAGAGGGATCCAGCATGGGAACGACGGGGGTGGGGGGGCAGGGGTTAATGAGGAGAAATGGGATAAATTAAAGAAGGGAAGATGTAAGCCAAGTATTTGGAGAAAACATATGTTTAAATGCTGTCAAGCCAAGAATTATTTCTGAAAAAAAAAAAAAAAAAAAAGAAGTAAATTCCAGAGAATGACTAAATTATTGGACACAGCTCCTAACTTGGTACCTTGAAAATGTGTTGAATCAGGCTGTTGGTGTGAATTACTAGCCCAGCTCTGGAAAATATACCCTAGTGAGCACCAGCTTTCCTGGTTTTCCACTGATCTTAATGCCAAAGTGAAATCTCCTGAGGCAAAGGGACATTAACTAACTTACAGTGCCATCTAGCCCCATCTAAGACATAAGACGTCTATGAGTGGTTGCTAATTTTGTTCCTGTAACCGGGAGGCTGAGTCACTTCAGCTCTAACCCACCTCCTAGGTCATGTGCTTGTGGATATAAGTGTATCTTGGAGCACATCCGTGCATGCACTGGGATGTATTTTTCAAAACCTGTCCATAAGCCATAAACATAAATGCCTGACCGGGAGCCATCCCAGCTGGACAAATCCTGTGTGTTTTCATGGCCACTCGAGGTGGGGAGGGCAGCTCAGTGTTGCTTAGGCCTGGCTGGCACTTCCCATTGATAAGACCTTACTTTGGATGGCTCAGGGGTTTGCCAGCCTGCAGGTGCCTGAGCTGGGAGCGTTGGGTGCTGGGTGCTTGCTGCAGGCTGTTTGTAGGGACTTCTCCCCAGAGCAGTGTTTGTAACTGCTCCCAATGCTCAGAGCACGGGTTTCCACTCTCTGAGGGTAAAAAAAGGGCAAATATCAAAGCAACAGTGGTGCTGCTACTGCTCATCTTGTGAAACATGCTGGGGGCAGAGGGTGGTGGCTCCAACTCCTGCTGCCCACACTGTGCTGTGTCTGCACCCTGCACCTCCCACTGCACCCACCACAGACACATCATCCCCTGAGAGATGGGGCATTGGGGTGAACTTTGGTGGGAGTGAGCCTATCAAAGGCCACAGAGTGGAAAAAGATGGCTTGGGCTCCCTGGTACAAGGATTCAATGCTCTCTGAAGTCTGTGAGTCCTAAAATTGTCATTTTAGTTCTCTGGGCTTCTGCTTTTTACCCTTGTAGGCTCCAGATGGATTCAGAGCTTGTTTATGGGGCCCATGGGTTTGATGCAATATTTTTGTTTTGAGTCTGCAAAGCTGATGCCAGCCTTTCTCTTGTGCCTTGCAAGAGACTAATGCAGGGAAGCTGGCCAGACTGCCAAAGGTAGCAAAGTAACCTTTTTCTACAGAGGAAAACACCCATTATCCAAACTGGGCTTGGATTACCAGTGGTTTTTTGCACTTTCTGCTTTATGTTTCTTTTTTTTTTTCCTTGTGTGCTTGCAGTAATGTCCGTAGCCAGACATATGCTCATGGCCTGGAATGAAGTCGACTGCAATTACATCCTGAGGGAGTCACTCAACAGGGGTTTTGTGGAGGCAGGACGCAGGCTGTGGTGGAGCTGCACATGTGCTGTTAGACCTCCGACTGCACTCCCTCTGCCTTCAGCTTTGTGGGAACGAGGAGCAGCAGGCTCAGAAGTACAGCCAGTCTGGTGCACATCTGGAGGCAGTAATTGGAGGTAAAGTGTGCACCTTCTGTTCTCCACTGAATGAGGTGTTTTCTTGCATTAGTAATTTCAGTGCATCTGCACCAAAATTCATCCTTTTGAACACACTTGCAACCCATCTCCCATGCTCTGTGCTGGGCTGACCCTTCCTCAAGCATTTAGGTGTCAGGAGCTGGGTTGCAGGGTCAGGCCTCTCTCCTGTAAGGCTCCTTGTGCTTCACTTCCTTTATCTCCAAGAGCAGCCAGAAGCACATGCTGTGGCAACATAATCATTTAATCCAGGCTGGTGAAACCTGTTCTCCAGATGAACAACTGACAGATCGTTTGCTCTGTAGCTCTGCATATGAATGCAATGTTTGTTGGGGTGGATGGATGCCGGTGCCAGTTTTCCACTCCAGTTTCCAGCAAAACTGAGCAGCAGCCTGACCATGAATCTGCTTCCAGTTCCTTCCTCTGCTCCCTGCAACATCCTTGCTGCAGCCACATTAGTGGGGAGTGCTGGGGCTCTCCCTCCCTGGCTGCTGCTGTGGATGCAGTAGGTACACAGGTTCCTGGCAGGGACGCAGCCCTTGGAGGAGTGCAGCAGGCCTGTGGCGCCCGGGATTGGAACGTGTTTGCCCGGGGAGGCAGGTGATACCTGAAAGGGTGCAGCCAAAACTAACAAAGGTGTGTTCAGAGATAGATACAGTTTGATCTTTAGCCCCTGATACAAACCTTGCCTTGGCTGGGGAAGCTGCTCTGCCAAGCCCTTTTGTAAGGGTGTAACAGCCTGGCGGATTGCTGGTGATTCCAGCAGTGGGTTGGAGTGAGGACATGTGCTGCTGCTTCCCTTGCAACTGCTGTGAGTTAGCAGGGGCAAGGGAGAGGTGCACCCCCTGTTTTAGGTCTCTGCAGTCCTCAGGTCTGAATGTCAGACGTGAGGAGATGGTGCTCTTATAGTCTCATGTGCAGTAATAGTTACAGAGTGGCTTGGGTTGGAAGGGACCTTAAAGATCACCCAGTTCCAAGCCCCTCTGCCATGGGCAGGGATGCCTTCCACTAGACCAGGTTACTCAAAGCCCTGTCCAACCTGGCCTTGGACACTTACGGGAGTGGAGCATCTACAACTTGTCTGAACAACCTGTCCCAGTGTCTCACCACGCTCACAGTAAAGAATTCCTTTCTAGTATCTAATCTAAATCTACTTTCAGTTTAAAGGCACTACCTCTTGTCCCAGCACGACATGCCCTTGTCAAAAGAACAGAATCAGTGGTTCATTGCACATTGTGCAAATGCATGTGCTTATGTAGGTTTTCTGAGTGCCCAGAAAATCTGTCATCTCCTAAGTGCTGGAGGTACCTCTGGTAAGCAGCCTGTCCTTCTCTGCTGCAGTCCTTGTTTGCTGCCTCTCTGGTTTCAGGGTCCATCCCTTCCAGATTTTGTAATGCAAGCAGCAGCTGACACTCACAGCCCAGCTGATGGCTTGGTGGTGGCACAAAACCAGGGAGAGGGCTGTGGTGTGCACTGGAGGCAGCCACTGCTCAGACAAACAGCATTAGAAACTTACCAGGTGACTATGCAATGGTTTTGCCAATGTATTCTTTATTTTTGGCTTAAGGAGCAAGCTGAGTGCTGAGACTTTACCAGGGCTAGCTTGAGCCTCTTGAATTGCCTGATCTGGTTGCACTGCCTCTGAGGATGGAGAGCTGAAGAAGCTGCTTGCATTCAGATTGCAATCCAGATGCTTTTTTTGAGACGAGCATGCATTAAATGTTTTTGGGCCAGTCCTGTGAGGTTGGCCCAACCTCCAGAAACAGTTTCCAAGCTTATTGTCCAGAATAGTGTGCTCTAAATATGCTCTGCTTCCCCCTGCTCTAGCTGGTCTGACCTACTGTGACCATACAACAGGGTTTTTCTTTCAGCTCAGAAGAGATTCATATTAAGATCGGTGTTACTTGCACAGTGAAACAGCTTATTTTTCTTCCTTGTTCCCTGTTACACACCTCCAGTGCCTGTCTCTGTGCTAGATGAGAGCCTGTGGGGAGTTCAGGGAGTGCAGGTCTGGGCCGTGCATCACCCTGTCACCAGGACCAAGCTGGGAGAGGCCAGTACATGTGCACAGCTCGGAGCAATGCGTGCTGTGCTCGGGGAAGAGGGTGGGGAACGGGAGGTTTGAAACCCTCACTGGTATTTTATCTTCAGTTTAGCATGGCTCAGGTTTGTCAGCAAAACACCATGGTCCTGAAATGTCAAGCCTGAGGGGGAACTGGGAAAAGAACATCCTAGAGCTCCTGTGTTTCTGTCTAGGGCTTTGGACACAGCTTCAGTCAAAGATTCCCCCTTCCTGAAAGGAGAGAGATGTCAAAGTGTAATGTTGACATCAGTTATGTGAAGTCCACTCAGACCTATTCAACCCCCTGCCTCTGCATAACTTTTTTTTGGCAAGCATTAACTAATAAGGAAGGGAGTAAATCTTGCTTGAAGTTATTTTTCTTCCTGCTCCTGTGTCCCACCCCCAGGCGCCCCATGGCAGGTGCTGCAGAGGCGAAAACCAGCGCTCCTGCAGAGAGAGATTAGCAGCACACAGAATGATCTCTCCCGTCCTTGTGCACCCCAGAGCCCGGAAACTCCCCCATCTCTGCAGCCTTGCAGCCCAGCTGTCCCAAAGCCCAGGCAGCAGGGATGGATAACAGCAGGCTGCTCTCTGTGCTGCAGCCCAGGCGATGCAGGAGATAATGGGAATGATTTCTTGGTACAAGTACAAGCATGAATCCTCTGAAGAAATACTAAGTCTAGTTGTGGTGGGGGAAAAAAGAAAAATAAAGCAAATGCACACCCTTGCACACACACAGCCTCGACCTCATGTAACGTTGAAGGGTTTGGTTCTGTCTCACTTTTTTTTCTCAGCTGCTGGTCCTTGAACTCCTCCCAGTGTGGCTCCACCACTGGAGCAACAGCTGGTGTGCTGAGGTGCAGTGCAGGGCTGCCAGCTCTCCCCCCTGCAGATCAAGCCTTGCACTCTGTTACTGGGGGTTTTCCTTGCAGCCCTCGTGCCTCTCTGCCAGAAGCGCTTGGACTGTGTGAGAATTGTGCATTTTGACAGAAGAAAAAGGGGTGGGGGGGAAGCTAATTAAGAAAATGTGTTTCTAGCACTGCACTCAGGATTGTGTAGGAAAATTAACAGATAGGAAATGGGTATGAGCTACAGTGAGTATAATAATAATCTTTTTGCTCTGAGCAGGGCTGCATGAGCTGTCTGGATGACACGTGGTGGAGCAGGGGTGTGGAAGAAAATGGAGCCCTGCTCAGTGCTGCAGGCCTTTTGCCACTGCAACTGAAGGAGTAAAAACTTATTTTGCCACTCTGGATGCTAACTCATGGCAGGCAATCGCTTTAGCTATGGTAAATGAAGCCCAAGGAAGGGTCCATCAGATATTAACTCCTAAGCCTTAGGGTGTTTTGCTAAGTGAGGTGCCAGACCAGTCTGTGGAAATCTTGTTCTTGAATTATTATTCCTTTTAAATGTTAGACTGTGCCTGCAAAGATGAAGTGTTTCCTGGCCTTGCTTTTCAGTATTGCTATTCTTTCCATCCTCTATTGCTTCCACAGTGGGTACAGAGTCATGAGCTTTCAATACCTGCAAATTTCCATCTGGTTTGTTAGCAGCACTCCTCATTAAGGGGATTATGAAAAGTTGGAGATGCTACAGGTAAGCATCCAAACAGTAATCCTGGCTTCCACAATGAGGCAGTGTGTTTTGTGAGGTTAGAGCAGCAGGAACAGGAGTCATGAGTGACAGAGCAAAAAATCAGTGATTGCTGTTTGGCAGGAGATACTTAAACTTTGTCAAGCCAGGCAAGTATCTCCATTGTGGTCTCTGACTCACAATTCAAGTATGCTGGGAACATTTGAGGGGGCTGGGTCAGTTCTTTAAGCAGTGGGAAAACAAGGCTTTAATGCATCACGGCATAACTTTGGGTCTGTGCTCTACTGTTCTGCCCTTCTTTGAGGAAACTGGTGTGGCTGGCGGTGGGGAGAGGGAGGTGTTGTGAAACCACACAAACACACACACTCACATGTGATTTTAATCCCTCCTAACAGTGTTTCAGGCTCATTTGACTGTGCTGGCTGAGCTGAGCCACTTCTGACTTGCCCTCCTGAAGGTGAACAGAGGACAAGGCTGTGTGGTGGGGCGGGTGACAACTCGGTGACATCCTCTGCTGCAGCAGCCTGGCTGAGGTATGCAATGCAGAAGAGCTTGTGGAGGGGCTCACCAGCCCCTTCCAGCTATTCACTAGCACTCTGTAGGCACAGGAGTGTCCCAAACTGGCCAGTGAAACCAGGCTTGCAGCTCTGGTGTGTGGTCACTGTGGTGGCAAAGAGCAGCCGGGCTGTTCTGGTGAATCAGGCTGCGAGGGTAGGAAGGCTTGCCAGCAGCTGGGCTCTCCTGCTTCCTTCCAGTGCTGCAGATAACGCCCTCCCGGGGAGGGAGGTGCATTTGTGCCCTTACCAGAGGTGTTTTCTGTTGATATGGTGTGTTCCTGCACATGGAGGGGAAGGCAGATATGGCCAGACATCCTCTCCCAGATCCTGTTGCGTGGGTGAGAGCAGCTCTGGCAGTGGGGCTGCTCCTTAGTGCTCCTCCGGCAGGAGGCAAGCACCCATTTGGGGATGCTTCCTGGAAAATACAATTGTACAGTGAGCAATTGCTTTCTGTCCATGGCTTTGCACCTCCAGCTCCTGGGAGGGGCTGGAAGGAGAACCAGGAAATGGTGCTGGAAAAGTATGGCCAAAAATGGTCAAGACCAGGTAAGGAGCAGCCATATGGCAGATGAGCTGCTGGCTCCATAATTAAGCCAAGCGCTCTGGATGTAAGAGGTTTGGCTGTGCTCAGCTGAGAGCCTGGCTTCCTGTGTGTTCCTCCCTGCTATGATTCTGACCAAAAATTCCATTTTTGACCTGAAAAACCTTCCAGATGAAAATTTAATTATAAAAGTGATGTATTCCCACAAGAAACTTCAGTGTCAGCAAATAAGCATTTTTTTTCTGAAAAACTGTTTTATTCACACACACAAAAAACTGACTCCCACTGATTCCATGCTGGAGCATTACCCCGGTAAAAACTCTTTTGATTTGTTTAATAAAAATGACTACAGTTTACAATTAGCACCCATTAGGCATACAAGTTGCAAAGAATTGACACTGGTCCTGAAGTCCTCTTGCACAGGATAAATTTTTTTGGCAAGTGATTAAATCATGACCTATGCTATATCAGTGATTTATAAATGGTTTCTGGCAGTGGAGAAGTGGGATGAATCAATCATGGGAGTGTTAACCCAGATAACAAGATTTTCTTTCCTTTGGTGCAACAAATTCCTTGCTTTCTGCAGAGCAAAGGTGCAAGCATTTTCCTTCAGACCATATGACTTGTAACACGACTTGGTAAATATTTTCCTTAAGTAAAGGTCTTTGCTCATGGTTGTTATTGGTTCCATATTTACTTGGGATCTTTGCATGCAGAGGATGGCTTTTGGCTTGTGGGGAGGAACTTCTCCGACGCTGGACTGTTTCCCCTCACACTCCTGAGTCTCTCCAAGATTGCCTGTACTGCTCAGAAAGGCTGCTAGGGGCAAGGTGCTTTTCTGTGCCTAACAGAAAATTCTGCAAGTTCATTGATAAAGGCCAGATAAAACAAAGCTTGGAAAGTCAACATGTTCAAGAAGTTATGCTGTTCTGGGAAACAAGCAGAGAGGAGGTGTGTATTTATGTGGACAAAAGCAGCCCTAACTGTAAACCATAATATATCTGTTAGCACATTAATGTGTCTGATGCTGACTAATTCCAGGGGTGTTCCTGCTGCCCAGCAGCAAAAGTGCAAATAAGTGGACAGCTGTGATTTAGGACAGCTGCCAAATATTTGAACACATCGTGACAATTCAGGCCACCCACTCTCATAAGTAAATACAACTCCTGGAGAATCATTTCAAGCGCAGAACAGCCACTTTCACGTGCACCTCAGCCAAATGGCCCTTAGGTATTTGGGGCCAAACTTTGCCTTCTGTTACACCCCAGGAGCCCTCATTCACTCCAGGGTTTGCGCTATGTAGCTGAGGGGCAGAGCTGACTCTTGATGCTAATCTGACTTTTTCTAGCTCAGTAAGTACAATTTCACATGTAAATGTAAATGTGGAACAGATCTGGACTCGATTAGCTCCTGAATCCTTGACAAAAAGCCATAATTGTTTATCCAGATGATATTTCTTTCTTTTTCTTTTATTTTCTCTACACTTTAAGCCCAAGGTTTTAATGGGCCTGTGAAATAAATACATGAGTGTAGATTACAGTGGTATCAAAGGTGTGAGGGAAGCCCTTCCCTTCTCCTCAGCAGGCTAAATGATCACTTGGTGCTCACTTCAGTTGTCTCTCCAGAGCCTTGGGCAGGGGTGGCTGCGGATCTGACTGAGGTGGGAGGGAGGGAGGGTATTTCCAAGACAACACTTAGCCCGGGGCTCTCATTACAGATGTGAAGGACCTGTGATATATATCTTTTTTTTTTTCCTGGTAGGCAGTGAAATCTGTGCTAGTGGCTATATCTGGGGCACAGGGCTGTTGGGGGAGGAGAAAAGCAAGGGAATATGGAAAAAAATTGTATTTATCAGGGTAATCTAGTTTAGGAGCACAAGTACTAAAACATTTTAATCACAGTCATACGGCTGTGTGTCACTTCAGGGCAGAATTAAGGCTATTTGTATTCCTTGGTAGCACACTGCCACACTTCAACAAGTTTGAATTTATTTTAAGCATA
Organism: Zonotrichia leucophrys gambelii; assembly: GCF_028769735.1. Lineage (NCBI taxonomy): Eukaryota > Metazoa > Chordata > Aves > Passeriformes > Passerellidae > Zonotrichia > Zonotrichia leucophrys. The sequence goes on from NC_088171.1 coordinate 67,728,717, forward strand.
ACTTTAACTCTGAATTCCCTGGGTTTGTGATGTCTGGTCTGGAAATAAATGCAACCTCTTTATATTGTACTTTACTCTTAAAATAGGCTTTCAACTTTAGCTCCATTTCTGTTGGCTCGGCAAGAGCATGGGCTGTCATTTCCTGCCCTGCTGGGTCTGCTGTTTAAATGGAGAGGGCGGTGTATCCGAATAAAGGAACACAGCAGTAAAAGCTGGGATGGGAGAGGGTTGGCACTCCCAGGGCAGCTGTGCCACAGCTCAGTTATTGCTTTAACTGCCCATGCCTGACAATATCCTGCATGAGTGTATGGCTACCTTTGGCACAGAGATGCTGTCCTTGGGGGTAGGAGGAGCTCAGAAGGGGTCAAAGTTTCAAATTTGGTTTCATGCTGAGGAAGTGACATTATGATCTCAGCTCCCATTAAGGCCATTGGAATTGGTGGGATGATGTTCAGCTCACAGCCAAGCTTGTGAGCTTGGCTGACACCTCTGGAGCTGCTGCTGTAGGTCTTTATGTGCCACGATGGAGAGGCTGCTCCCGGCCAGGCTGGGCATGGCTGGCCCAGGGGCGTGCCCAGGGATGGGGCACAGGGATATTGCCCTGCAGGAAAAGTTACTCTGTTTGCCTCCTCACGGGGGAAATCACCTCCTCCTCCTCCTGTGATGGGGAAGGTTGGTGGCTCAGGGAACTCTGGGGACAGAGTCCATGCCCTGGCTGTTTTTAACACAGATTTCTTCAGACAAGGCTTGCCCTTGATAGGAGAGAAACAGCATCATTCCTGGAGTTTCTCTGCCTGCCTGCAGCCATTACCTCCTTTCCCCACTCCCAAACCATCCTGCTGGGCTTCCTGCCTTGCTACACATCCAGAGACACAGTGAATACATACACCCCCCTCTCTCTCCTGTGCAAGTTCCCTCACTTTCTCCCTCATTTCCCTCCCAATACACCCATGCCCTACCCCCTGACTAAAGAAAAATTTCCCTCTTTTTTTGGCAGCTGGCCTTCCCAGGGGCCCAGACTAACAGAACCCTGAGCCCTGACTGACTGTGCCTTGGCCAGAGCAGAGCGACTCTTTGCTGAGAGATAATGTTGCCTTAAAGGAGAAGAGATTCTTTTAATTTCCCTATCTGATTTGCTGTCTTGCTCACCCATTTGTTTCTAGGCTCCCATGAGGAGAGTAATGCTTGTGCCTTGGACCTGCTGCCTCCCAGTCACCTACCGGGAGTTCCCCTCTTCCTGGACAGTCTTCCTGCCTGTGGAGTTCACCTCTGAGCCAGGCCTCCCATAATTAAAGCAAGCCTTGCTTTTGACTTTCTGCAAGCTCTGGATTTCTGCAAGGCCTTTCCAGGACTTGCAGCTTTCCTCCAGCTCAGCCCTTGCAAGCCAAATGATGAGGCTTCCAGGGCTTCTCCCGCGGGATGGCTCCAGTGCATGCATCTCACTGTCAGGAAGCTTTTCCTGACACTCAGCCGAAATTTCCCCCTTTTCAAATGTCATCCTGGCACTCCTACTTAGCATGCACTTTCTGTGTGTCTCACTCCCTCTGAGCAGGCTGTGCTTTTCCCTCTCCACTGCCTGGGCTCTTTCTGGTGCTTGCTGGCTGTCACCCACTTTCCTCGCACCCGCCTCAGCTTGGCCAGTCCAAGCACATTATCTTACAGCTCATTTCCCTTTATAAATCAAACCTCTCAGGCATTTTCCTCTCTTTTTTTTCTAGTTCTTTCTTCTTTTAAAAAATTTTTTATATTTCTACTTTTCCCTTCTCGGCACCACACAGGAGGGATTTTTGGGTGTCTGCCCCATGGTTCAGAACATTTTTCTCTCCACTTTTACTGGCAAGGATTTTAGTATAAAGTGCTGACATTTCTTTGTTGCCATGGGCAGCTCCCTCTCAGAGTAATGAATGGTTGGGAATGGGTAAATGCACAACCAGAGGTCCTGGGAGCAGCCCAGGCAGGTGTCCCTCAACCTGTGCCATGTTCATGCAAACTCTCCAGTGCAGACTGAGCACCCACTGTTGCCCTCCTCTGTGTGGAGTCATGATCACTCTCCCCTTTTTGGACTCTTCCTGTGGATTTTGTGCATCTGAGGATATTAAACCTCTGCTGAGTTAGGTTTGTGTGGGCAATGACCTTGAGTTCAGGGAGGACTGGAAATTAAGCAGGGCAGGCTGTGCCTCATGGTGTGCATGCATGAAATGGCTCCATGTACCTCATTTCTTTATCAAGCCAGCCTGAATGTGCTGCCTGATGAGGAGCAGAGCAGCACCAGAATGGAAAAGAATAAGAGACAGCCTTTCCTTCTGTTTCCAGCTTCTTTGCTACCACATGACATGGGTTTTGTTCAGAATCAGGACCTGGGCTGAAGGGCTGAGCTGCTCTCCCACTTTGCAATGCCACTGGCATTGAGTTCTTGCTTTGCCGTAGCCAGAAAATGAAGGTTTCTCCATGCAAAGCAACAAACACAACTGTGGAGGTTGCCATGACAGCTCCAAGGAGAAACTGGGTCAGCCCGTGGAGGGGACCAGTCATGGCTGCCTGGTGGTCACCTGCAAGCCCACAAGGGCAGATGTGTTCCAGCACTCATTGTTGGGCTGACTGCACTGGTTCTGTGTTTTCTGGGAGGAAACCAAAGAGTTTCAAACTTGGTTACCATTTTAAAGTTGCTGTGGCTAAAATGGTTGGTTGAAACCCACACCACTGCCATGGCAACAGATACATACACATTTTTTTTGGAACGTGAAATGAGAGCAATTTTTCTGGTGCATAAGTAACTCTTCAGAGGAGGAGATGCTGAGGAACTAGAATTAGGAATAACCTACTGAGGGGACTGGAGATATCAAGCCAGTAGAACTGAATACAGGATAATTTCAAAATTAAAAAGGAAGTCAAGGATGAATGGTGAGGCTGAGAAAGTGCTTTGGCCAGTAAAATTCCTTAAATAATAGTGTGCTCCATGGACTTAAGACCAGTTATGAAACACATCATTGGTTTCACGTCAAAATAATTTTTCCAACAGATAGAAGTGCATGTTTGATGATTATTGATCCCTTTGGAGAATGTGGTCACAAGTGTTTCAGGGGAACATTGCTGAGAATTGTGGAAGATCTATACTTTTTTCCAGCCATTTACCCTCATCACCTTCTGTATATCCTGCTCGAGGGTACCATATTGATCTGTTAATTCTCCTTTTCTCTTCCTACTTGCCACTTTTGAGACAGAAGACACCAGGGATCAGGGCACCCTTCTTGAAGAACAGAAGGGATGGGTGAGGCACATCAAACAGTCCCTGCAGTGGAAGCCAAAGTCACCATGGTTCCTTTCCTTTGTCATCACCATAATGCTGTGTAGAAGGACAGACAGTGATGGCCCACCTCCCGTGGGTCGTGTATTATCAGCAGTTTCATAACAGAGTAGTTTTAGACTTAAATCCAGCTCTGCTTTGGCGTAGCTACCACTGACAGGTCATGGTGTGACCTGTTTAACAGTGTGACTATACAATCTCTGATTATTTCCATGTAAATGAAAATACATACTTTTGTGGAGACTAGGACAGTTTTGGGGAATTGCACGTGTGAAATATAAATTAATGCATTGAAAAGCCTTTTGTACACACACACGTGCACACACACAAAAGCATGGATCAAATTGCAAGGTTTGCTCCATAAAAGTGGTGTTGATTTTGAAGGTTTTGCTGCTGCCTTTTGCAGCCTTTTTCCTGTCACAGAGGCAAGGAGCACCGGAGGGTTTGCCCCATGGGGCACTGACAGCTTGGCACTTTGCACTGCATGGCTGGAGCATCACAGGGCCTGGCATTACCTGGCCAGGAGCGGAGTTGTGGCAGTGACCCCGAGCCTTAGGAAGAGGTACCTCTGTTTCTGTGCTGGTAGCCGGTATTGCACTGCTGGGACAGTGGTTTAGCCATGACAACAGAATGATGATCTGTGCTTGCTGAGCACTACCACTGCACAAGCAGTACTTTTCTGAGATCAGAGCCCCAGTTCAGTCTGCTGGCACCAAGGCTGAGCTGGGTGCAGGACCTTTCAGCCTTGGGTTGGAGTCCCTCTGAGACATCAAAACGTGAAAATCCTTCCTGCTGGTCTCCTCCTTGCCTGGTTTCCCTGTGTTTGACCCTGTCTGAATATGAGGTCCCCACCCAATCTGCTTTATCACTCCCCTCCTCAGCTGGACAGGAGAGAGAAAAGGCTCCTCAACTGAGATAAGGTCAGGTAGAGATCACTCAACAATTACAGTCATGGGCAAAACAGACTCAACTTGAGGGAATTAGATTAATTTATTATCAATAAAATCAGAGTATGATAATGAGAAATAAAACTAAATCTTGGAAACACCCCCCACTCCTCCATTCTTCCTGGACTCAACTTCACTCCCAAATTCTCTACCTGCTTCCCACAGGGCAGGGGGATGGGGAACTGGGGCTACAGTGCAGAGGGAACAGGGAACTGGGGCTGTGGTCAGTTCATCACACAGTGTCTCTGCTGCTCCTTCCTCCTCAGGGAGGGGACTCCTCACATTCTTTTCCTGCTCTACCCAGGAGTCCCTCCCATGGAAGACAGTCCTCCATGAATTTCTGCAAGGTGAGTCCTTCCCACAGCCTGCAGTTCTTTATGAACTTCCCCACTGTGGGTCCCTTCCACAGTGTGGGTCTCCCACAAGGTTACAAGTCCTGCCAGCAAACCTGCTCCAGGGTGGGCTCCTCTCTCCACAGGGCCGCAGTTCCTGCCAGGAGCCTGCTGCAGCATGTGCTTCCATGGGGTCACAGCCTCCTTTGGGCATCCACCTGCTCCAGCGTGGGGTCCTCCACAGTGGAGGAGTGTCTGCTCCACTCCATGGGCTCCAGAGGCACAGCCTGCCCTCATATGGGCTGTGCCATGGGCTGCAGGGGAACCTCTGCTCTGGCACCTGGATCACCTCCTCCCCCTCCTCCTTCACTGACCTTGGTGTCTGCAGGGCTGTTTCTCTGACATGTTCTCACTCCTCTCTCCAGCTGCAGTTGCTCTCATTTTCTCAAAGGTGCTACCATCATCAGTGACGGGCTCAGCACTGGCCAGATTCGGATCCATTTAGGTCTGGCTGTCAATGGCTCCATTGGACATGGGGGAAACTTCTGGCAGCTTCTCACAGAGGCCACCCTTAGAGCACCCCACTAAAAAACCTTGCCATACAAACCAAATACACTGTCTTGGACATCATCTCCTCTCCAAATTAATCTGAAAGCATTTCTTTCCAATGTCTTTAGAATCCCAGAAGGGATCTTAATCCCTTCATCATCCTCCTCATGCAAAGTGTACCTGGGGTGCCGCATGGCTGAATAACCTCTCATGCACTGAGAGCCATTAGCATTTGAATTAGTGACATGAGGCTAGCAGGCGATTATCCCATTTAACAGCTGTTGAGTGCTGTTGAAGGAACACCCTCAAGAAGAATGAACAAAAATGCAGTGATTTTTTCTCTTTTAGTAAGGGTTTTCCTGCCTTGTGTGAATATTGACATGCTTGAAAAGTGGTGCATTTTCCACAGAGGCATCTTATGATTGTTGAACGTCTTTCCTGGGGAAAGTTGGACACATCAGTACACCTACCGCATGCCAGCAGATGAGAAAGGGGCACTGTTCCCAAACAGGAATGGAAGTAGTCCTGCCTATCTGGGAAACAGGCTAAGCCAAGCATAAAGAGAACTGTCATAAGAAAGCTGCAAAAGGAAGCAAAAGTTAAAGCATCTCCTCTGCTCTAGAGCACTTCAGCCATAAGAGATATGCATGGGATGGGCCACTCTGCTATTCTTCTCGGTAGAAATGTGACTGCTTCAAGGGGCAGGAGGAGCCAGTCAGCAGTTAGAGCCCCCAGTGTGATATAAAAGATGAAAACAAAATGTCTTCTCTGAGGATTTGGCTAGATGCAGAAAAGTGCATTTTTGAAATTGTAGGATCTATCAGACATATAGCGGAAGGAAGCCTTTCTGCATTTTTGCAAAAGAAGACAAAATGAGCAGGAATTAGTGCAGATAAACCTCCTGGTATATGACACCATTTCTCTTGACTGTGTGCTAAGAAAAAAGCCAAGTACCAGTCCTCATCATCACAAGGAAGTGCTGACTGGGCTCCTGCATCAAAGACATTAAAACATGACTGTCCCATCTCCCACTTGGAGTCTCGAGCATGACTCATTTCAAAGCTCTGCCTTTCAGAGTAAGCTGAAGGAGCTGAGGATGCCACACTTTCACAAGGATTCACCTATGTCACGTCGCACTGGGATGCTGGTGACCTGCCTGCCAGCCTTTCAGAAGGTAAGGTCCCTCTTTCAGGTGTGTTGTGGATGCCTGATCCCCTTTCTAAAAGCTGACTTAGCCTTGACATATTTGAGGAAAGTTGGTTTCATTGTCCCCCCCAGGATCAGCATCTCAGAGAAAACAGAAATAACCCCCCCAGGCTTTTGTCTTCAGTGGAGAGTGAGGGGGACAGCGATGTGGGAGAAGTGAACTGGGGTTTTTGTCCCACTGGGATTCAAAGCTGATTGCAAGATGTGTGCACTTTGGGGGAGGTTACCATTGCAGGGTTAGAAAATCAGTTTAAAATGGTGAGGTTGTCCCTGGGGCAGAAGTGATGAGAGTAGGCAAATAGAAATATTTTTCCAGTGTTTTTTGTGGAGTTGGAAGTTTTAATTTCCTTTAGACTTAAGAGGGATAAACATTTTCTAACAAGCCAGAGGATTTTGTGGGGTACAAAATTTTTCCACTTGACTTTTCAATCTTTCAATACAATTTTTGTTTTCTCTCTCACTCATTTTTTCTTTCTCTTTGAACAAACTCCCTTTGAGGTGCGTGCAGTGGCAGTATCCAGGCACAGGTGAGGATATAGAAACATTTGCACTGTTAAATAACATCCTTCCTATTATTTCCTGCCTAATTATTTTTACCCTCTGTGATGACCACTTACAGTTTAATGAATGTTAGCATTATTTCCATACAAAGCAGTGGTAGCAACAAAGATGAAGACGCTTCTTTTTAACCTTACTTGTTTCTAAGCAGGCCTTTTCATACCATCCTTACCACTTATCTGACCAGTAAATCTGCAAATACATGCAAATGGTATTTACTGTGTTGTTACACGTACCTTGAAGCAGATGGTGAGCCAATACCAAAGCTCATATTTTTACACCTTTATGCAGCATCTGGGGAGCTGGATTCAATTCCTACCCTGCTTGGGGCTTCACACAGACCTCTGCCTCTATGGCAAGTGACTCACAGCTGCTGCCAATCCCAACTGCATTGTTTCAGGGTATTTTTCTTCATACAGTATGAAGAAAAGAATGCTGACAACACTTCCTCCACCTCCCCGTCCCCCCTGCCCACAAGTAATATTTCCAAAGAGCCATGCCAAAGTTTTGAGCCACTATTGTGCATGCTGCTGGTGTCTCAGTCACCTGGGTGCCCTCCTGCTTTTTCCATGCTCTGTGGTCCAGCTCAGCTGATATTGCAGCATCCCCGGGCACTGCGCATGGGCGGTACAGTGAGGCAGATGCAGGGAGCTGGGAGTGCTGCAGGATGGAACCCAGGGCAGAGTGAGCACTCTTTGCTCACTGACATGGAAAAAAGAGTGGGAAGCACTGTTCAAGAATGTGAGCTGAGCTTGTAGAAAGACTCCTTGTGACATTGAACCATCTGAAGGGCTGTTGTTAATTACTGTAAGGAGATCAGGCAGGTCTGTCCTGTAACCAGGGCTAGCAGCAGGCTGTGTGGGACTTGGGTGACCCTGAGACATCAGGAGTGGCTTTGACTCATCCACATGCTGGGCAGGAAGGAGAGGGTAGTGGAGAAAGGGCTTCCCAGGCTAGGGCCTGAACTGCAGCCTGTTTGAAAGATGCCAAAGTCTGCTTGCTGTGGGCACACAGAAGCCTGATCCTGTGGGTGTCCTTGCTGTGCCATAGCCACTGGCAGGGTGAGGGGCCATGCCAGTGCACAAGCTGTTCCACCATCTCTTGCAGTTTGTCCTGCAGGCTGGCTCATTGCTCCTGGACATACTGTTGCTTGCTGGCCCTATGTGCATCCCCCACTCAAAGCCTGTGGGGTTAAACGTGCAAGGTGGGTGTTGCCAGTAAAAGTGAAACCCACCTGTGGAGTTCCTTGGGAAAGTCCTTTCTGCTGAGGAGTTCAGCAGTGAGGCAGCACTGAAACCTACTCATCTTTCCTTGGGTAACACCCAGCCCCGGGGAAATCTCCCAGGAGATCACCCTCAAACACACACACACACATTCAGCCCTCATCCCAAAGCTCTGCCCTTCCGTTTGCCACCCAAGAGCAGACGATTATTAGGCATGAAGGTTTCTTTCATTAAAATCTGACCTGCTTGGGGTAGGTGTCTTCTTCTGGAATCATTACTCTAGCTCCCCCATTCCAGAGAGAAGTAGATGTATGATGTATTTGACATCTGCTTTGGGACGAGTTGCATCTTCAATATGTCTGTTCCTCAAGTGGATCTGACATCTTTGCATAGCCAGATGAATTCTTTCCCCCACTCAGCCACCTTTCTCATCTATGTAGCCTTCACTGCCATTCCACCCCTGAAGCACCCACATTCATTTTCATCATCTTTCCTCTCTTTTTATCACTTTGGTTTTATCACAAAGCCTCAGCTATGGGTCATTCCTTCCCATCCATGTGGTCCTTCCTTCTCCTGTACAGTGCCTCATGGCATAACTCTCATCTCCTTGTGTTTCTCCATGATGCTGTATCTTTCTGCATATTTTCTCTGGCATAACGTATCACAATTCCCAATCTTCCTACACATAGACTTGTGCAGTCTCCCCTTCCCATATGCTCTCTTTGCCTCTCTCTTCCCCTAGGCAATGGCTTGCTGCCTCTTTGTTGAGCTCTGTTCTTTGGGAAACACCTATGTGAGCTGCCCCAAACGTTGCCAGCACAGCAGGCTCCAGCACAGCCATTAACACTGCCATTACCTTGTTTACCTCCCTTGCCATTATCTTGTTTATCTCAGCAGTCAAGTACTAGTGGACAGATCTTCATGGACAGAAGGGGCTTTATTGGAATGATACTTCACTGATGTAAATTGTCATGTTAGAAGGGAAAACAGGCCTTGAAATGCTCTCTCTGACACTCTGCAGTCAGTTCACCTCCCTGGGATTCACCAGGTTTTCTTCTCTCTGAGTTCCACACTGCAGCCCAGACCAGGCACAGGAGTACCCATTGCACGTCCTCAGTTGTTGAGGACCCATTACACATCCTCAATTGTTGAGGACCAAGCACAAGACTACTCAGGGCTCTTTCTCCAGTAGCTGCTGAGTGCAGGGGTCCTTTTATGACCTTATATCCACCACAGAGGGGTAGCATTCAGGTAAACTGAAACCCAGCTCTGAAACCTTGGAGTGTGATGTACAGTGGAGAGGTCAGCTGGGAGCTCAGAAAGTCTGTGGCCTGTTCTCCCATCTAATGTTCAGCTAGGGGTAGACCTTTCTTTAAAGCAGCCCCCTGCCCTCCATGCTGCAATGGACTCTTTCTCTTCTGCTACTTCAGATCCAGCAATGGGAACTGCTGGGAGAGAGAAGGACTCAGGCTGCAGGATGTTTTCTCTTGTGGCTGAGAGGATGCTGTGTTTATTACCTCTTTCCTTGAGAAAACACAATTCCCCAGGGTGACTGTGCTTTGACACTGTCCCACTGTTTTAACAATGGCTGACAGATGCTCATTTAGCTCTTGGTCAGTACTCAGGCCATTTTGGTACTGAAGTACAACAGAGAAAGGAGCTGTACAGGTCAATAAAACTTTCTGGGGTAGATGGCACTGTTTGGAAAGAAGGTGTTTCCCTAGGCATCACCTCAGAGATGACTGTCATTTTTTTTTCAGATTTAATCACAGTACCACATTGACACAGACTAAGTCTCAGCATGATAAGGTCAAAGATCCCCAAGTCTGCATGCACAGACATTTGCTGGTTTACATCCAGGCCAGAAAGGACAGTGCCTGTTATTTCTTCCTGCCATGGGAGGAAGGTCTACGAGCAGCCTCTGCAGAGACAGAGCTGGCAACAAGTACACTCGGACTATCAGTCCTGTGGCTCTCAGCTTGGGCTGCCAGCACAGGGGTGTTTCTGAAAGTGGGGCACCACGCTGCACTCCTCCTCTGCTGCCCTGCTCTCAAACACACAGGCATCTGTGGGAGAGGGGAGGTACCCCTCTGGCTCAGGCATCAGCCGGATGGCAGCGTGCCTTTGACCAAGAGGAAAGGAATGCAGCATCTCCCTGTGACTGAGAAAGCTCGGGTGGTTTTGCACATAGGAAGCTCCTTTAAATGTGTTTCCTCCCACTGCCTGGCCTTTTGTTTTTCAGCCATGCTTGATGCTGCTGTTGGAAAGCTGAACTCCCCAAAAGTGAACTTCCTCTCCTACTATAAACTGACCCTTGGGGTTGCTATAGCGACTGCAGAGCGGCCAGCAGGCTGTGTAAACACTCCCTCCCGCTTCCCACCACACTGGGCCTGAAAGGCTGAGCCACGGGATGTGCACAGCAACCTGGATTATGCAGGCGGTTGTGAAATGCAAACCCGACAATTTCTGTGCTTCCTCCCTGCTTCCCCCGCGGGGAGGCAAACCCAGCAGGCTGGTAGCAGGCATAAACACGCCCGTCCTGACGAATTTGGGCACACGGTGTGGTACCGCAGAAACCAAATCCAGACACTTACCTGGGGAGCTTGAGCAAGATGTGGAAATATATGGTGCAACTGGATCCTCTGCAACATCTGATTCCCTTGGCCTCACTAACTGTGGAGTTTCCAGCTGTGTGGGGGGAGCAGTTTGGTACACACTGTCACAGCTCCTTTTATGTAATTAATTGCAACAATCGACTGAGTGTGAAATCCATCAATTTCTGTGTCCTCCGTTGCTCACTTTGATGTCAGCTCTCCCTTTTTCATTTTCTTACTTCTTCTTTTTTTTTTTTTTTTTAATGCACTTCATTAGAAGTTCCTGACTCTCTGAGTCACTCTCCAAACACTGATGTTCACGTCTGTATCCATCCCTGTAAAACCAGGTCAGGTATTTCAGCAGCAGTAGCCTGAGTGACACACTGAAGCATGTGGGAAGGTGTTTCCCAAGCACAGCAGGATATGCATCCCCTCCAGCCACTGCAGATGTTCTTCCAAAATGGCAGGTACTGCCTGGCCAGGGATTTTGTGAGAGGCAAGCTAAACTACTTTACTAGGAGGAGATAGTCAGCTCTGCTCCCATGGCATTGTGATGCATCTTGCTGGGTTGCCTTCAAGAAATAAGGTTGTTGTTCCACCACAGCAGACCTGTGACTGCTTGAAAAAGCACAAAGCATATAATCTAAAAGCTGTGTAAAATAAAGCCTCTGCTCCAATGTTGTCTGGAGGAGCCATTCTGTAGTGGCAGGCGTCCTGCAAAACACCCATCTGTGCCAACTGCCAATAAACTCTTTTGTTTCACTGTTACAAGACTTCCTGGCACAAGGATGGATGGATTTACTGATCCCATCTTTATGAGTGCTGGGTGTCACTGACCAAACTGATCGATATTTACCTTTGATCAGACACCTGGCTATACAATCACAAGCTGTCTGGGAATTCCCTGAATTTCCATCCTTTCTGCCACATCAGAGAGTATACACAGCCTCTGTTAAGCAAGGCAAAGGCGGAAGAGAAGGAGATTTCTGGGAGAGTGCTTGTCTGTAATCCTAAAATGTCCCTCTAATCCCAGCCTGTGACTCAGAGCTGGGGGGATGCAGAGGGTCGGTGTGGTCTGCTCACCCACTGCAGTGAGTCATCAGACCCCAAAGAGAAGAGAAGCCTTAAAGCCTCGCTCTGACTGCTGTGAATGAGGGCAATGGGACGTGTTACACAGAGTATGCTAAATCAAGGGCAGTTCTGATATGCATTTTGTTACAATACTTAGTCCCTATAGTGTCTCACTTAACAGATGGCAGGAGCTGAATCTGATTAAACAGGGTTTTCTGAATCACTCACAGAGACGACTGAGAAGCAGGCAGAGGCATAAAGCAACACACAGCTCTGAGAGCCTTCTAGATCTCAGTGGTTTGCACTTTTTCATTCACTCCCTGACTGCCTTATTACAGCATTTAAAAATAAATCAGCTGAATTAGTTGGTGTGAGTACATGGTCTTTCCTGCTCCCGTCAAAGGAGTGCCCCAGTGTCGAGTGGTGCTGCCAGCCTGCCTCAATTCAATGCAGAAAATGCAGTGAGCTTGGTAATGTGATGACACTGATGCTCCCATTTTCCCTGAAATGAACGTCACAAAAAATAAACAGCCTGCAAATCCCATATTCAGGTAGGGGTTTAGAAATTGTGAAGTGGGCCACATGCATCTATGAAGTAGCTGAGGGGAAGGGAGGCAGGAGGAAGGAGGAAAGGCAAAACAGAACTACTTTGGCAATTCTGGGAGCTCAAAGGTGTCTGGTCAGGTGAATTTGTATATTTCCCCAGAAAGAATCTTAAGCCAGATTGGCCCTGATGAGGGATGGGAGAGCCTCAAACAATGCAGCATCTGAATTATGTCCACAGAAGCAGTTAAAAACCTGGCTGCTATACAAGTTATCAAAACCTCTGCAAACTGAGGCTTTTTTTGTGCAAATTTTGATGATTCTTTTTGGCAGGGAGGCCAACTTTTTGGGCCCCAAAGACCACTTGGTTCTCCAAGAATGGCTGCCCAGTGCCAGGGCTCCATCTCAGCCAAATGTGCCTGGCATGGCAGGGAGCACAAGTAGGCACCACTTGAAGTCACCAGCAGTCTTGGTGTTACTGCAGCACTAAGCAAATCTGAAGGAAGGGACCTTTCAAATCTTTCCTGCATCTGGCTCCAATCCAGCTGCAAATGGCCCAGCGATGCCCTTTCCAGATGTGGACTGACACCGTGGCTGTCCAGGGAAGCGAAAAATTGCTGGGGGAGGGAGAGGATTATTAACATGGTTCAGCTTAAAAATGAGGGGACGTTTGTGAGGCTTCTGCAAGGTCTCCCTGCTGCAGGGAGCATGTTTTCAGAGGCGCCTCTGGCTGTAGATTGCGAGTGGCCGGCCGGGCGCTGCGGTCGGCTGCTGTTGCCTCCCAAAGCCGCAGTAGCATTGTCGAGCTGCAGACGTGCAGAACAGCTCACGCCAAGACTGCGTGCTCACAGGTGATCTTTTGGTCTGTACATTTTCCAGCAGAGCTGGCAGCTGCTCCTGCAATGTGCATGCTTCATTGGCTGTCCAAAGAAGGAACTGGGCGGGCGTTGATCCAGTTGAGGCGGTTTCGAGGAGTGAAGGCAGGAAGGAAAATTACCAACTTTGACATATGTTGCTCCCTGCAGGTCTCTCTTATTATTGCCTGGCGGGATGTCAAGGTGCACAGACACGACCCAGAGCTGTAACACACGATGGCTGCTTTGCCTCCTGTCCCACCCCTTTCACACAGGCAGGAGTGGCAAAATCATTTCTGGCATACCAGGAAATCCTGGTTCTTGCTATTATCAAGGAGGGAGCGTGCAGTTATACAACCTCGAGCTGCCATCAGCAGGACCTGTGGGAGGGAGGGGGGAAATAGTTCACTTGGAAAGGAATGCTGCAGTGTAGGGCAGTGGTTTTGACATGCTGGAGTGAAACTTGGCATAAGGGAATAGAGGGAATTCTTTTGCCAGGTAGACGTGGCACTTGAGCAAGAGAATAAATGAAATGGCAGTAGAAATCTTGAGAGATCTTAAGAGGTGGCTGGTTCACATGGGGCATGTATCTGCTACCCTTAGTGCGGTTTTCACTGTGCTGGGTGTGCACATCTTTCTAACAATTAGTATTTACCTGACCCTCTGGCTCTTTCATCTCGCCAGCACACAAGAGAAACCAGCTGTGTGCATAGGCCCCCAACTTGGCAAGAAATGAAGACCCAGGGTGCAGTGGCCTGAAGTGTTTGCCAGCCCTTTCTGATGGCAGAAATCTACTTAATTTTCCGAGAATATTTGTCCACTCTAGTGTGCCAGGAAGAATGTAGTGTGGCATAGCAGCCATGCAGAATGATGGCAAATATTTGTTCCTGGTAAAAAATTGCTTGCCCCATGTCTTCATTTGCAGCATATCTCATGTCTTGGAGCAGATAGGGAGTGGTCTGCGCGTCCTTCTAAAATGCCACTCTGAAAGGGCTGAGTCTTAAGGAGACCACTTAGGTGCAAAGGGTGGGAGAAATACACATGCATCAAGAAGCACTAGGTGTGCATTGGATGGACACCTTTCCTTGCCTCTCCTGACAAGTCCCTGTCAAGGCCTTGACATCTAAACAAACATGTTAAACCTTCCTCTTCACAGATTCTTTCTACTGGGGCAAGTTCCCCATCGCTTGCTTTCATGCTGTGCTTTCAGCCGTTGTTTTTGTAGTCTGTCAGCACAACCTTGAGAGAAAGGACTTTGGCTGCGAGCTGAACACACAGTACCAGCTGTACTGATTTCCATCTCCTGGTATGTAGCTGTGGACTTTCACACTGTGCCTTCTTTGCCTCCCCCAGTTTTCTCCCCACAGCTTCTGCTCTTTGTGGTGGAACTTCCTTGAGAAGCAGAGGATTTAGCCCCCTGCAGCCCCACTGTCAGGGGGGGAGCCCCTCGGCAGGGTGCAGCCAGCCATGTGGGATGAGGGGCTGAAGGCATCGGAGGACTGTCGGTGTTCCAATGAACTTTGGGATGAGTGAGGGAAGCTGGAATGCATGAGTGGCTCAGAGAAGAGGAGGAAATGAATGGAGAAGGGAGATACCATGTGATAGATGGGAAGGAGAGCAGAAGGGCAGCATAAAATCACACAGGGGATGGGCAGGATTTGAGGAATAGGGGCAATAAAAGGTGAGGGACTGTTATGAGTGCCTGACTCTTGGGGAGTTAGTAAAAGACTGGATGTCCCTCCCACCCTCATCTCTGAGTTGCACTGAATTTTGAAATGAAAAGAAACCCAAAAGATATCTAAGTGACTTTTTCTTTTTTTGGTAGTGAAATAGGTTGTTACACTGAAACTTTTTTTTCTTCTTCTGGCATTCTTCTGGTTATAGGAGTGAAGCAGACTAAAACCAAACCAAAAGTACCATATTTTACACTTTGGCACATGCTTTGCTTTCCTGTCCTTTTCTCCTTTCTGTGACTATGGCAAGGAGAGGTGCAAAGCACGGACTGCTGCTCCTCCTCCTCCTTAGCAGGGGTTTTACCCTGACCTTGTCACCCTTGTAATGCAATGTTGCTACCTGGCAGTTATGATGCTCTTTAACCTTAAACAAAGGTTCACGTGAAACACAAGCCTTTTGTGTGAACAGAGGGAAAGAAAATGAAGAAATTGAGTAATGCCAGAATAATAGCATGCCTGGAACAAAGGCTTGGAAGAGTAACTGGGAAGAGGATGCTCCAGCTTCCTTCTCAAACATCCTCTGGGTGCTGGGACGTGATCCAGAAAGTCCTCATTGTCCTAGTTTCACACAGATGCAAAGGCCTCTTCATCCCGTCACATGGCCTGCAAATGCCGGTCACCACCAGCTCCTTTCACCTGCTTCCCCTTTGCATGCCTTGGAAAAGGGTGTAAAACGGTGTTTCTACACTGTCTCTCTTTTGCTCCTGTTTGTCCTTCCAAAGTGTACCTAGCACACCTATTTTCTCTGGCAGCACTTTTATTTGCATCCCAGGGGATTTGTAAGAATTAGGGTCAGCTTGACATGAGAGGAGTACTGTATAGGGATATTTACAGCTGTTTGCAAGGCTTGTGTTGAGTATGAAACCAGCAGCAATTAGGATCCAGGCCAGTGCCTTCAGTGAATAATGGTCTTGGTTACTTGGAAATATCAGATGGCTTCAGCTTTATGCAGTTGCTACGAGGAAAAGAAGTTAAGTAAACAAAGAAAAAGAATAAGACGAGGGAGTGGTGTTTTTTTTTTTTATTGGCATAGTCAAGAAGACAGTCAAAAAGAGAGAAAGAAACTGGAAAACAATACCATGGGTCTTCTCTTGCAGCCCAGAGCAGAGAACATTTTATTTGTGTGCCTTCATGTCCAATATCCTTTGCCATGACCACTTCTGGTTCCTGTCCCTCAGAGACCTTTCTTGGAGGCCAGTGTTGTTTATTTGGGTGCTTTGCCCTTAGGATGCCTAACATATGACCCTGTTTGCCACAGAGTCCTGTGGCTTCATCCCTGTGAAGCACCTTCACACCTCATGGTCCCCATGGCAGTAGTACTCAGCAGCATGTCCCTGGGGCCAGCACTCAGCAGTTGTCCCTCTTTTGTAAGATGTGTCCAAACAGTCCACTTGGTTTTCTTTGGGGATTTGAAAATGGGGGATCCTGAGAAGAGATTATTTCTGGAGGTTCTCCAGAGCCGCAACACTGAATGTTGCAGAGATGCCTTCCTTTCCTATAGATAAAGGAGAAATGCTTGCAGATTCCTGGAAATAGTTTAATTTTATCTTTCCTTGGGTAAATAAGATAACATGAGGGAACTGATTATATTTCTTAGCTTCCAGCTGTGGAAACAGGCTATTGGCCAGCTATTGGCCACCTTTGCCAGACTGGCCTTGGAGTTCGTAGTATTTTGTTCTTCTCCTCCTGACCGACAGTGTGGGTCCCACCTGGACCAAGGAGCTTCTAGGATATTTGGGCTTATCTTTCGTTTCTGGTGCACACTGGCCCTGAGCATAGAGTCAGACACAAGCCTTTCTCAGCTCACCACTGTTCAGAAATAGAGCAAGACTGTTTTTCTACCCTGGAAGAATCCCTCTGAAGACTCCGAGGTGAGGCAGAACTTCTCCTTGCATCTCGTTTTCCCTCCCCTCAGTTGGCTTCTCTCACAGTGTTCTCCACAGTGGCCCACATTTCCCCCTGGAGATGCTGCCTGTAATGAGATCAAGATGGAAGGACAGTCTTTTAGCAACCCTTTAGCCTGCTCTAGCAAAGGAGGAGGGCTGCCAGTGCATCTGTCAGTGGGACAAGATCTGGGCAGTCTTGCCTTCTAGCAACCATGGAGCCAGTACTTCCAGACCAGTGTACTCTCGCTTGTGATGACACCAAAAAATCCTTGGCTCCTTGCAGGCTGCTGGCACACACAGCTTGCTAGAACACTGGCAAGTTTTTAAGGTTTTGTCAGATGGGAACAGTGGTGGAGAAAAGAAAAGTGAAACCAGATGTTTTTCCTTACAGTTGCTTCATATTCATATGAGGGAGGAGAAGAGAAGCCATAAAAATGTCATAACCCTTGATCCCTGAGGCTCAGTGTTATACTATGCAAAAGCCAGCGCTATAAATCCACACCTCTGCCTCAGCAGCCGAGGGTCCTGACTGCACAAGACCATTGCAACAGCTGAGGGGTAAAAATCTTCATATTTGTCAGCAAATGGAGGAAACTGGAGGAAAAAGCCTTTGAGAAGTTAACACTGATAGGCTACTTTTATGGAATCAGTCATTTTTTCAGATTTCTCTGGGGATGCATCAGTGCCGAGTCCTGAGGCTGACCAGCAGGCTTAGAAATTTGGGATGTGTTTGCACTGCAATCAATCTGTACTGCGGGCTGTGCCGAGGGAGGGGAGTTAACTTCATCCTCCCCAGAACAGGCTCACCTGTCAGCACAGCCAGGGCAGCACAGCACTGGGGTGAGGACTTGCTGTCAGGGCATTCACCTGACTGTCCAAACAGGGTTTTGCAGCCCTTGCTGCCCTGTGCCACTGCAGCTACACCTCCCTGACACCTCACACACCCAACCTGGGTATTGCTGCATCACAGTGCAGTGCCAGCAGCCATGGAGAAGCAGCTCTGATCAGAGGGTCCAGCTGGCACCACAGGAGAACTGCTAGGAAAAGTCTGACTCCAGTCCTGTCCTTTTGTATAGAGAAGGTTGCTTGTGGTAATCATAACACAACTACAAGGAGTGCCAGGCAGTCCTTTCCAAGGAAATGTGAGCTTGGGTGAACACAAAGATGGAGGAGAGGAAATGAAAGTTGTGTACACACCGGCCTTGAGCCAAACAAGGATTTTAACAGAATGCAGGCGGGCCTTCTCTGCCCTGTACAACAAGGACTGTGATAACCAATATTTTTTCTTGCTTTTTCTTGATATTTCCATGCTCAGTTTTTGCCCATCTGTTAACAGAGGGGAAAGGCTTTCCCTGATCTGATGCAGACTGTCTGGGGTTGGAGGAAACTTCAGCCTTGCAGGGCCTAAGTTAGGAAGTGATTTCAGTCACAAGCCTGCATTCTAAATCTGAATTTCCCTGCAAGACCAAAAGTGACTAGGTTTAGCCCTATTTTGGGTGAATAAGCTGTGTTACTACCCATAGGATTCAGTAGTTTGCTGTGCTAGGTAATATATAGTGATAGCTCTACTTGTACTAATGGGTGACCAAGAAGAAAACCAGCATGAAAAATGGAGAGGGCACAGACAGGGCTATAGCCTTGGACTTATAAGATCTTGTTTTGGATCCTGATTCAGCCAAAGACTCCTGTGGTGTCTATGGTAAAATAATATAAATGAATTTTGGAGCCTTCTGCCCTTTTTCAAAAGAAGTGAGCAGCCTTTGGCAGTCTACGTAGGGCTCTGAAACTGCAGGCTGTCCAGGTATTATGACAGTGTGGCCCAATTTGTTAGAATGATTTAAAAAAATATTTTCATATGTGAGTTACTCATCCTGCAAAATAATTTCATGAAATGACTGCAGGTTTTTTTCACTTTGCAACATGTTTTATTCACAAGATGACTAAAAGTTTAGTCCTTTTGGAATAGGAATTGCAGACATTTTACCTCACTGCCTTATTTCTCTTCTTCATCAGCATGCCAAATGATGGAAAGTTGGAGTCATTTGCAAACTGCCTGGCACTGCTGTTGCACTGCTTTGCTAAAATTGGCATCCTGGGCACCCTGGTGCACTACAGCTATCACAGCTATCAGAAATAGGTTAGTCTGTGGGCAGCTGTGCTTGCATGAACTTTGTATTGACTGGGATGCTCTCAGACAGACACAGTTCCTCTGGTCCTTTGTCACTGATAATGTTTTCTAGGCGTCTTGTCTATCTCACACCTCTCTTCTGGACTTTTTCCATTTGGTTGTTGTTGAAGAATTGTCTCCAAAACCAGAGAGCAGTCCAGCTCCAGCTTGGATAGTCCTAGATGGAAGGATTACTTCTCTCATCCTGAGGGCTTTCCTCCTGTTTATACATCCAGCATGTTGTTTGCCTTTTTCCTAATGGCACTGTTGACTGACTTTCTGCATACGACCCTGATCTTCCTCTGCAGAATGTGCACTGAGGCAGTGCAGCCAACATTCTGGGTCTGGGAACGGATGTATTTCCTACAGCATATAGTGCTCTGCCACTTGAAAACATATCTGTGACCATTTCTTTATTTTTCATTTGGAAAAGAAACTTTTATTATTGAACTCAGAAAATTGATCAATAGTCATTTGAGGGAGGCTGGCTTGGGTGATGGAGTTGTCGTGGGCCACAGCACTGGGAGTCAGAGGCAGATATTACTGGCAAGACTGAAATATGGCTGATGTTACAACGCTCAGTTGTGAAAATACTAGCTAGCTTTGTCAGGGGATGGGTGTTGCTGACTGTCTTTAAAAGTAATTACAAAAGATTGCCTGGTCGTAGAAATGAACATAAGAATAGTTTTGCATCTCTCTTTGAGTTAGGGAGTTAGTAATAGCCAGAGGGTGAGGATTTCATGTGCATACCTATCATCTCCTGGCATTTTGCAAAATGACTGAAAACTTCAGCCAGTTTGCGAAATGACAGGTTTCACAACAGACGACATAATGTATGTACCTTAGAAGGCTCCTGCAACTGGAACAGAGCATAACTCAACAGCACCTTGGAGTCTGCAGTGAGAGATGGAGTCAGTCTGAAGAGAGAGAGAAGTCTTCTCCCTCTGTCAGATATTTTCCCTCTCCCTGTGGCAGTTAAGCACTTTGGAGCCATTAGGAAAGCCAGAGTGGCCTTTAGACTTCTGTTAACCTGGAAACTCCCCTAGTACTGCATTCTTTTTGCTCTTGTCAAAAAAAAACTCCTCCCCCTGCACCCAGCTGCTTCTGCCTGCTCTTTTTGCTTCAGCTCGGCACAGCAGAACTTCTCCAGGATTAAAAGCCACTCTGTCTGCTATGCAAGTGTTGGGAGAGGAGAGTGATTGCTGGGCAACTGATGAGCTGGGGTGAAAGAGTGTTGGGAAAGAGAGCACAATGTTCTTTTCTTTTTATGGAAAGTGATATATTACTATAGACCACAGTAATCCAAGGTCTGCTCTTAGCTACTTCACGATTAGTGAACAGGCCCCACTTGTGCTGTACCAACCATTTGTGCAGCTGTGGAAGGCACGAGGATGTCAATTAATCTTGATTTGTGCTGTAGGATTGCTTCATAGGGGAGGAAATTTATCATTGGCTTTGGTTTCAGGGTATGTAGATGGACATCATGCAAAGATATTGCAGGGAAAGCACAGGCCTCTACTGTGCCAGGCGAGTCACTGGTCCTTGCTGGATCTTCCCTGGCAAATTCCCTCTCTTCTTGGGAGCCTTAACTTGGTCTAAAAGATGGAGCAATCAGCATACAGTACAAAATGTTTCGCAAACTTTGCCCAGTCTGTCCCTGTGTCACACCCATTTCAGGGAAAAGAAAAAAAAAAATAAAGCTTTTGCTCAGCCATATGAATGAGTGTCATTTTTATTTGCATGGCAGCCCAAACTTTGTGAAAAATGGAGTCAGGTGAAGCCCTGGTTCTGCATCAGAGACCACAAAGCCTGTGTAGATAAAAACCACAAAAAGATGAAAAAAGACACAGGCATGCACATCCTTTGAGAAAAAATGTGTTGTCTCTTAAAATTCCTTCTACCACCATCCTTAACCAGAGAAAAATGAATTTACCTCCCAAACTGCAAGGCTCAGAGAAGCAAATCAGCAGCGAGTACAAAAGTGGTATTCTTACTGGCTTCTTACGCAAGGTCAGGTTTTTGTTGAAGAATGAAACTCTTGTCTCTGAGGTGTGATGAAAAAATATGGAATAACGTGACTTGTGACAAAATAATGAGACCTGCCAAAGTGTTTTTCAGACCAGTGCCCAGTTCTCCTCCTTTATCCAGCATACCAGCCCCTGCTGCATGGAGCCATGCTGCCCAGGGACCAGGCTGCTCTGAAATTGTTGCGAGGCAGCACATGCTGGCTGATCTAGTCAGTACAGGTCACAGCAGGGGAGAGGGAGCAGCATGGCCTTCAGCAAAAACCAGTTCAGGGACCCGGAGAGCGGGCTGCCTTTGTGAGAGCAGGCTGAAGGGCTGGCTGCTCTGCCCCTGCTGCGGTCGCTCTCGGCCTGACCCCGCTGGGCTGCAGCTAGCTCAAGTATGCCAGACACACTGATTGCAATGTGGAGATCCCTGCGAGCGAGCCAGGGGAGAAAATAGCTGGGCAGATGGTGCTATATTAAGGGGAGAGCATCTCAGAACTGTCTGCTGGGATTCTCCAGGGGCAAGGGTCCGTCTTGGCCTCACTTGCTCTCTGCCTTTCTGTCTTCCCCAGCACCTCCTCCTCTTCTGACCTTATCTCCCTTACAGGTCCTCCCTCACCCAAGAAGCTGTGGGGTGATGCAATGCCCAAAGGGTGCTGCCTTCAGCTGGACTCTGGGGATGATGAATCCTGGGTGTATGAATCTTGTCTGCCATCAGTTTCAAGCAAGCTGGAGGTCTCTCTCTTCCCATGCTCTGGTCCAGCTCTGTGCTCTAGCACCCAGTCCCAGGGCAGGACCCAAGTGGCAGCTTTTCGCAGGGATGGGCTGGCATGAGCAAGGGAGGGCTTCCTAATCATCTCTGTCAGCAGTCAGCTTTCTTCTCTTCAGATTCCACGGGGGAAGGACTTGCAGCAGCATGTTTTTCTTCTTCCTCTCCCAGGCTCAGCTCATCTCCTTTCCCCCCCTCCCACCGCTCCCAGCCAGTACCAGCCAGGCTCCTCATCCCTGCAGTTGTCTCTGCCTCCCTCCTAGTTCTCCCCTCCGGTTCCCAGCTAAGCTCCAGTGAGCAGGGCAGCAGGCAGGGGAGGGAGGGGAGGACAGTGACAAGACACAGCTGCTGGCCGCGCTCAGCAGCTCTGAGAGTGGCCCCTAGTGCCCAGCAGCGGAGTGCATTGGGCATGGACGGCCACATGGCAGGACACGGGCTTCCCCTCGGGAGGTCAGGGCCCGCTCCTTCGGGTCACCCTCTGTAAACGGAGGAGGCCCATGTAGCACAGAAAACAAATAGGAGAAGTGAAACACAAGGGCTGATTATTCAATTGAAGACCCTGAAGATTTGTGGCTTTTCACTTTGCCTTTAAATGCTGTTGGAGGCACTGAGACCATTTCCTGGTTCAGGGAGGTCTCCAGGAGGCTGGGCAGAAGTTCCCTTGCCCCATTTCCTCCCCAGCACTGCTGGAGAACAGAGTCCATGTGTTGCATGACTTCGAAAACATCCTGATGGATAGCATAAAGACAGCAGCTGAAAGCATATGGAACAGTCCTCCTCCTTTATCAGTACAGGCATCTGGTGTTTGGGGGGCTCAGAGAGGAACAGAGCTGTGTGGTCAGATGTGATATGGGCTCCAGTGTGGTGTATCTGGGCTGTGACTGGGATCCCTAGCTGCTCACCACAGGAGACTGGAGTACAGAAAAGCCCTGGAGTTGCTCTAGGTAATGGATTTTCAGAATCCTGCACTTACAAAGATCAAAATGTCTCCTGTCACGAGTCAGTGTGGAAGGATTAAAGATAGAAATACTGGGATTGATTGTCATGGGTGTCAAAAGGGATGCTGGAAGATAAAGGAGCACAGCAGCCGCACAGAAACAGTAATACCAGAACTCAGAGATGCTGCAAAAGACATATGGGACAGTGGCCATCATTTGCTCTATATAGGACACATTTTACTTGGTTAGTTCTCCTGTTGTAAGGAAAATTTTACCACCTGTGAATGGTTTTTATGACAGTCCTGTTCCATGCAGCCCTTTCACAATGTTTTGTTCCATATTAAACTTGATAGGTTTTAAAGTGTAAGATTATCATAGAAAAAGATTTTTGGATTTTTCCATCTCCTGAACTTATAAAAACATCTTGTCCACAGCATTGCTCCAAAGTATTTTTTTCTAGTTGCTAAAATATGATGGGCTTATATCATGTGCTTCTCCATATCATTGTTACCCAGTGGTATTTTGCCCCAGCATATCGTGGTCTTCTTGAACTTAGTTTGTTATTCAGGATGACTCTGCATCCATGAGGAAGGAAGGCAAGCAAGGTCCCCAGCTGCCTGATGCAGAGCTCTGGTGCTCAAGAGAGGGAAATACTAATTCTGTTGTAGAAAGCAGTGTGACATGCCATGTGCACAATGAGGGGCAGTTATGGTCATTCATGTTCAAAAAGATTGATTCATGCTGGAACAGGTGCAAAGAAAGGCAGCGGGAGGATTAGGGTGTTGGAGAGCTGCGGTTATAAAAGTAGACTAAAAGAGCTTGGCTTATTTAGTCCAGCACCACAAAGGCTGAGAGAGGGATATGATCGCTCTCTATAAATACATCCTGGAGGTTAATGCTAAGGAGGAAGAGGAGCTATTTCAGTTAAAGGACAATGCTGACACAAAAGCAAATGGCCATCATAAACCTGGCATGCAGCAACCGAGATGGGAAGTGAGGTTCTTGTCAGGCATTGCTGCTGGCAGGCTGAGAGCAGGGGGCTTGGGCAGTGGGAAGGGTACATGGCTGTCACTGCCTGTGCAAGCACTCTGGGCACAGCAGCCACGGGCTTGCCAGGCCCCACAGGAGACACCTGCCCAAGCCTGTTCCGTGCCGTGCTGGGCAGGAGGCCCAGCAGATCCAGAGCTCCGCTCGGACCCTGAGGGCAGCGTCTGTCTGGTTGACCAGGGCTCCCTCACAGCCCGGCCCTCATGTCCGCCCCCAGCGCCACCAGCTCTGGCCCAAACAACGTGGCAGCAGGGCCCGTCTTCATCTCCCCACACCCTGCCCTGCCTGTCCCATGGGAGATGCCTGGGGCTGGCACAGCTGTGGAGGGCAGACCCCCACAGCCATGTCAACCTTGCTGGCAGGGCTGGCCTGATCTCTGCGCAGGGCTCTCACCAACCCGCAGGTTACAGCAGCCATAGCAGCCTCAGTTTGCCTGCCTGGAGAGCAAGGAAGCACCACTGAGACAGGGCACCCATTTTGTCTCGTGGCTGGGGGAGGAGAAGTTTCCCCTGTTCAAACCAGGGGAAGTAAGGAGGCAGCTCCCTGGGTGGCTGCTGGCATGGGGCTGGGGCCCAGGAGTGTGGTCAGCTCCCCAGGGCGGTGCTGCAGGAGCTGGGGCCTCCCCAGGGGCCTGCAGACATTTTGTGCCTGTGCGTGGCTGGCTGCTGGAGTTAGTCCATGGCCAAGGAGCTCTCTGGGTGTGTCTGTCACTTGAAATCACTGGCATCATGTTGTGCTGCAAGTCTCCGACTTGGGCTTAGGCCCTTGCTGCCTCAGTGTTGGCAATGTGAGCAGAGGAGTGAGTTGTTCTCAGTGATGGGAGCTGAGTGGCTGCTGGCTTGCCAGGCTGGTTTTATTTCCACTCTATGCCGTATGCTTGCTGAGAGGCTTCACCTTTGGATCAGTGGGATGGAGAGGAGCTGCCAGTGAAACTGTGTCTCCTGCTCAAGAGTCCTCAGCAAGGGGCAGAGCCCTGCCTCCGCCCCAGACAGATGCTGCTGCTTGCTCTTGGGGTGCTCTGCTAGTAGAGTCTTCTGAGCACACCCTGCCTTTGGTGGCCACAGCACTCACCTGAGGACCAGGTGACATAAGACAACGGGGATTGTATCTATGTGGCAGGGCCAGCTTTTATGGCTCCTGACAAAACAAATAATGTCAGAATCACAAATATCTCAGCTCAAGTATTTTGGGGCTTTTCCCCCTCCTCCCCTCTCTATTTTCATTGCTGGAAGCTGAGAGCAGCCCATGGGATGAATATTTCACTCCAGACTTCCATTCAGCTGTTAAGTCAGGATGCTTGCCAGAAATGCAATTCTTTCTTATATCTCCAGGATAATAGCTGGGTAGGATGGTGGATGGCTCATTCAGGATGAGACATTACAACACTTTTATTCCTGGCATAGGATGGCATGTGGCTGTACTGCCTGTGGCAAAGTGCTTGGCTGACAGTGCTTCTTTAAGGAGATTTTTTTTTTAAGTAAATACGTTTTGTCTTGTTTTGCTCAGTGAGTTCTGCAGGCTGGGACGTCCCGTGTCAGAAAGGGATCCATCAATGCATGTGTTAGATACCTGCTGCCCTCTAATGGCTGTCGGTCCCTGCGAGCCTTGGGACAGCACGGGTTTTGTGCATTCAGTGCAAGGAATCTGCTTAGCTCAGAACTTTACCCAGGGTTTTTATAGCATGGGACAAATCTCTGGAGAGAAAGTGTGGTGAGATCTCTTCACTATTCTTCATGGTTTAATGTGCCTCTTCCCTGCACTCGCTGTAAACCCCATCATTTTCTCCTTGCTTCTGCCACATCCCATCCTGCTTTGATTCCTGTTAGGAAAGTACTTGCCTGTCCTAACAGCTTTAGATGTGATTTAGATGGTGCACAAAGAATAGCAACAGCGTAGCCCTTGAACTCCATCAACTTTCTGCAGACCACAGGAGACCTGGTCAGAAAGACACTGCTGTGGACTTGCCCAAACAGTCGGAGACTGTTCCGACAGCTGTTTGTGAGAAGTTTTTCTGTAGTAACGAAGACACATAGTGTCAACTTCTGCTTGCTCACTACCAGACCTGTAATAATGTCTGCCCTGTTCAGAGAAAATTATCGGTGCCCTGCCTGCCTTGTTGACTTAGAGGGATTACATTTCTTGGGAAGTGGGACCATGCAGTTCCCTGCTGAATAGCTTGCTGCTGCTTATCAGCGGGCAAGGTACAGCATGTTGTTCCCTTGGGAGCATTCCCTGAATCAACACAGGCTCCCTGAAAAGCCTGGTGCTCATTGAGTGTTGTTCAGTTCTGTTTTTTTTTTTTTCCCAGAACCAAAATCTTTTAGACAGTCTGGAGGTAAGCTGATGTATTGGAGCAGCACTGGGGAAGCAGTAAGATATCTGGAAGGAATTTTGCAGATGAGTTAATGATCAGTGAAGTTTGAAGAATGGTACCGACACAGCCTGCATCTCTTTGCCAAGGAATCCAGCATCCTACTG
Source organism: Zonotrichia leucophrys gambelii (assembly GCF_028769735.1). Taxonomy (NCBI): domain Eukaryota; kingdom Metazoa; phylum Chordata; class Aves; order Passeriformes; family Passerellidae; genus Zonotrichia; species Zonotrichia leucophrys. The sequence goes on from NC_088171.1 coordinate 67,754,925, forward strand.
AGGACTGGAGTCCATAAGCAACAGGGGAGAATGAAAGATGAATTGCAGTTAAGCACACAGACAGGCACTCTGAGAACACTTGGAAGAAAGTCTCAGGAGCTGGGGCCTGACTTTGTTCACAACATTCTCTCTTTTGACTTAACTACTTTTGCTAATTTTGATAACAATCTCCATGAGAACACAGGATCACAACTGTGGTTCCACCACAGTTAACCAGCCTCAGTGAAAATTTAATGAAAACAGCAAGGCTACAATCCTTGATATTCCCTCTTCTATTCTGCCTGGAAAGTACAGTTTTAGTGCTCTATTTATAAAATATATTTAAAATCTGGGTTCATACATTTTGGAAGGTGGAGGGGGGTGGTGGGGAGAAAGCCTGGCTTCATTCAAATCAGTGGGAGTTTTGCCATGATTTACATGGGCCAGAATTTCATCCTTGTTTATATAGTTTTGCAGCCAGGCTGAAAAACTCTTAGGATGCCTGGGCCAGAAAAAGAAATCTTGAATCTTAACACTGCTGTGAACAGTTGGGGTAAGAATGCTGGGAAAGTCCCAAGGAAATTGAACTGGCATAGAAGTCATGTTTAGCTGGCCGTGTTTTGGATGCTTTTGTTGTGCTCTTCCTCTCCTCCCTCGCTGCCTGAACTGCGAATGATGAGCTGCAGACCAACCTGATCTGCAGATGGCTGCAGTTCTGACACGTAGCCATCTGCAAAGCCTTCACCAGCAGGGGAATGCCGGGTAGCTTTTTGAGATCAGATAATAGGCTGGTGCAAGACAACCAGAAGTCTGAACATACTTAGTAAGCAATGTTCCTGACTAATGCAGGCAGCAGTCTGTTTAATAGCAATCCGCACTCGGTAGCCAAAGTGCTATGGGATGTGCTTGGATCAGGTTTGGGCATGCACCAAGTTAAAAAACTGCTCTGTTACACAGCTTGCTTCTCCTAAGCTGCCATTATAGGTCAGTGCAACACACTGAACTAGGAGCCACGTGTGAAAAGGATTTCTAGGTCACATCTCTGTTGCTGAGCATTTGCACCAGTGGGGTTTTCAGGTGGTCCTTCTATATCTAGTAGCACTCATCAGCTTCTAAATGCCTCAGTCTGTGTCTGAACAGCAAAGAGCATGTGCAGCTTCTAATTTCATTTGACAAATCCTACACCTCGTGTCCCAGAATCACAATGAACATACCTAAAATTTCTATTTTGGATAGAACAGTGAAACCACTAAGTTGCAGTGTAGTTTTTACCTCAGAAACTGCACTGATTTTAAAAATGGCAACATCTGTGCAGCTTCCTTTGTTAAAACATTGGGATGCAAGATGCCTTAAAAACTAACATGAACATCCACATGCATCTGCAACTCTCTAAAGTGGTTGTACTATTTAAAACTCATTTATTTTCTTGGGTACTAGCAAAGGCTATTCTGGATTGTTAAAACAGACAGACAACCCTTAAGGTAGAGCTTTGAGCTAAAAATAAGTCACTCTGTACAAGCATCCACATAAGGCTGTGCTATGCTCCATAGCTTATCTGGTCACAGTGACTTCAGAGGGACTACATTGAAGAATGCAAGGAAAAAATTTGGTCCCAGGTTCTGATCTCAGATCCTCCTGTATCCACAGAAAAGTATAAAGTAATACTGTCCCTTCTTCCCACAGAATTTCCCTCAGAAACACAAAGATCCAGCCAAGTTAGGACTAATCCTGGACCCAAACATGATGGCTGAAGAGTTGCAGGACTGGATCCTACAGTCCTTGTACAATACAAAAAATAAAACAAAACAAAACAAACCCAACAATCCTGCTGACACAGGTTGGATTTTTGCCTGAGGGAGACCTACTAGCTTTGACACTTGGTGAGTGAAAAGTGAAATTGTTGGGGTGACTTTCCCATTTTCTGCAAATAAAGATGGCAAAACTCTCACCAAAATCAACTCTCCACACAGAAGCAGTTTGGGTTCTTCTTCTAAGCAGAACTCACCAGAAAGAATTTTGTTGAATCTCACAGATATGCTGGTGGCTGTAACGAGCTGGACATAAACAGACTAAAGGGCCAGCCCACAGGCCTTCCCTTTCCCCTACCAGTGGAAAAGGGATGGGTGAGATTTCCCTGCTGTTGTTCAGCTGCTGGTTAACAGAAGAAGCTGTTCTCTATTTGAGCTTGTGCTGGTTGAGCAGCCCTGTCTGCAGCTGTATCGTGTTACACACTGTTATGCAACCCCATCCTCCTTGCAAACAATGACAGGAGCCACCTAAATCATGAAATATAAAGACTATAATTAAAGAGGGGAAAGTGCTTATTTGGCATTTGGGTACCCACAGCCAATTCAGATTAGCTGAACTAGCAAATCACTTGGCACAAGCTTAATGAGAATAACATTTGCACTGGACTAAATGATAGTTGTTTTACCCCACTGCTGGCCAAGACAGTAGTGTAACCTGAGTGATGCTGCCATGGTTTGGGCAGTTCTCTCTCTTCTTAACAGACAGTGACATTTACAACACAAACAGGAAGAGCCTTTGCAGTCAAAGGCTCTGCCTGAGGTTCTGAAACTATTAGCACCCAGAGGAGCTCTGGCTAGGATGATGCTTCAGGTCTGTTTCTTATGATTGGAAGTTTGCAGGTGTACAAATGTGACAGTATCTGCTCAGGCTATGTCCTGCATTTCCCTGCTGGGCTTGCCTTCCTCATGCTGGTTGGGGCGTTTATGCACCTGCACAGCTTATAGCTGCAGTTGGCTGTGAAAAGTGGAAGCTGCCAGCCAGGAACTCTGAAACTGGAGTGTGCAACTGTGCAAAGCCTCTGAAAGCTTTGGAAAGTACTTCTGAACCCTCTGCTCCATCCCTCCCTCCCATCCCTTACAGAAAAAAGGCCCACAGTTTTAAGGATCTGATATTTCTTTCAAAGTTTTCTTGCTGGAGGTCTTCCTTGGGGAACCCAGATTAGGAGCTTATGGAGGCATTAATAAAACAGCAGATGTTGAATGTTAAACAAAGAGAGATTTTCATCCAACTGATTGTTAGATATTAGAATTAAATAAGAATTATTTAAGAATAAAGGCCCTACTTCCTTTTTAGCTTGCAGCTTTTATGCTAGTGAACATCTCCAAGGAGCTCTGTTGAGTTTTCTGATTTGTGCTGTGGCCATCAGGACTCCAAAAGTTCTAAGCAAGCTGAAAAAAAAAGGTGAATGTTTTTATGTTGCTGCCTTGGGGACTGTGAAACTATATACCTGCTGGATCTTCAGTTGACCCTAGAGATATTAAGCAGAGGGAGGAAAAGAGCTTAAGTTTAAAATATAAAATATGGGGAAGATGAATCATCACAATTTTGATGCTGGCTCCACCCAGCAGTTTTAATCATGCATCTTCTCCTTTTTCCTGCCATAATCATTCTCTGCACATAGTTAGGATTATTTTACTGATCACTGAATGCCATAAAGAATGCAAGTTACAGTGTCTCAGTATCAGTGACACCCACATCTGACAAATTTATATTGGATATGGAGATAATTACCTGTGACTTTGGGCAAGTCGGTCAACAGTTTATGGAAGGTTCTGCAAAATACTGATGACAAAACACTGCAGCATCTCTACCACTGGTTGCATAGTGAACGCCTTCTTGTCCCACAGCTGTCTGGAATCCTGCATTATCCCTTCCCACAACCATCCCATCACAGCCAGAAGCTTATCTATCTGAAGAGCCAGGCAGCTCTTCAAGTGGGAAAACGTTGCATGATATTGAATAACAGTCCTATTTCTCCATATGCATACATTTTTCACAGTTAATCTCTCATTCCTTTGCCTCAGTCTCTGGGAGGATAAGTTCAGGCATCTTCATCTTGAAAATAGCTCTGTGTTACCCAGACAGTTAGCTAAATTTGAGATGTAACAGGTTATTCCCCAAAGGCATCTTAAATGCTAGGGTCTCTGTTTGCCAGGAGAGTGCAATATCACATTTTACTGGCTGACATATGAGACATCACTTCTGCCAACACAACAAGACAGTTCTTGAGCCATACTCCAGCCTCGTCTCAGAGCCCTGCATTCAGACATGCTTCCGAACCTCCTCCAGCTTTTAGGCCCTCATTTGTTTGTGCATCCTGGGATGGGAACCTCAGCAGCTCTGGGCCAGCTGAGCTCTGCTTTTGCTTAGCTTTTCTCTATGCTTTGGGTGCGAACCACGATGATTTTGCACGCTAACAATTCCTTAATTACATTCATGTTTAGATTCCTCCTCCCCTGAGCTGAACTGAGCTCCCAGCAAGTGGTTCATGTTCCTGAATGTGTAGCAGGTGCCTGGTCCTACATGCTAATAGAGAGGGGCTTATTAACAACTGGGGTAATTTCCCAGCTGTAAGACCTGACAGAGCCTGGCAGGGCTGTCTGTGGATGCAGGCAGGGATTTGCAAAGTGGAGCCAAGGGTATTTATTCAGAACTTGCTTGCCTTAAGGACTGGCTCCTGACTGAGTTAGACTCACTAGCAGCTCTTGTTTTCCCTTTAGGAAGGATGGAAGTGGGAGAAGAGCAGGCTGGAGGCATTATTCCTAGTTCAGGTTCCTGTCTTCTCCTTCATGGAGAGATAAACTGATCTGATACTCCATCTACAGGAGCTTCTCTTGTTCTAAAGGTACTGTTGCCAGATAATTTTTAAAGTATACTGTTTATTTTTAATTCTTCAAACATAGGCTTAAGTTCATAGATGACTGTCCATATATATATAATTTTTTAAAGCTACTTTGGGAATACTTACAGCAGGGCTGATGCTGAGTATCAGAACTTGTCTCCTTACAGGGAGTACAGGGAGAAAATCTGCCTAAGGACTGCAAAAGAAAGGCTCTTTAGCAGCCTGTGGTGTCACTCCTCCTAAGTTTTCCATATCTCTCCTGGGAATACTGGTTTTGTGAATCATGGTGCCTTGTTGAATGGAGAACCAGTTGGGCATTTGATATTTTTTCAGAAGTCATGTATTTATAAAGTTAGAGGTCGACATCAAACACTTAATAACTTTAGAAGGTAGAATTGTGTGTTGTGTATTCTTTTCTGTCCAAGTTCTTCCTTCCTCTAGACCATCAGTCTGTTTTCTACTTTAACCCTGTAATACCAAAAGCCAGTTGAGATGGGTTGTTGTCTTTTTCAGCTTTTAGTGATTCTAGTCAAATACAAAGAGTTAATATCTTCTACATATGTTAAAACAAAGGTTTTCTTCTGGCTCAAGTGCTGCTTTGTTAAAGTCTGTCTTTTCTTTACTCTCTCTGCTTTTTGGAATCAAATTTATGGTTGCATCTCCACAGAGTATGAATGTTTCTTTTTATTATTATTTTAAGTAAAAAATATAACTGCCGTGGTCTCCCACTTCCTGGATGACATTGGCAACTTTACTTGTGGCTACTGACATTTCAAGAGACCCATCTTATACAGGCAGTCTGTGTTTGGCTAAATTTAGCAAGCCAGGGATCAAGTGGCAAGTATGTTCCACCCTGAAACCTATTTTTGGGAAGAACTCAGCATAGGCACCAAGAGGTTAAAAAGCTGTGTGGGGGAGAAGAAGAAGAAAAAAAAAAAGATAAGAAGCAAAATATTTTGCAAGAATTGTTGCTATGTTCTGAGCTTCAGCTCTTGAACACTGTGGCTCTGAATCACGTTCACTGGGGAAACAGCTGCAGCTGTTTAAGATGCTACTGCTCCTCAGCTGTTTGTTACCTTCCTTTTGCAGGCTGGGGGCTGAACACAAACCTTCCTCAGCAGTTTAGTCTTAATGTTACCCTTTCTAACATAAGGCAAATAAGATGCAGGCATGTATTCCCTTTCCCCCAGCATCACTGGGGAGTGCAGCCGCCCCTGCAAGAGGGTTGGGGTGGGCATGGGTAGTGTAAGCAGCCCCAGCGAGTTTCTGTAATGCATTTGGAAGGGTTGCATTTATGTGCACTGAGAGTCCTGACTGTACTCTGCTGTCCCTGACCATGAAATATGTTTCTACATATTCGGTTGTGACTGGGTTAGTTAAAAGTGTTTTGGAAAATTGACTTGACTAAATCACAGAGAAACTATGGACATGCTGGTCTGTAATTAACTGATGAGCACAGTGCTAACCAGATAAAAACCCATTGTCAGCTCATAGCGGTTCGTTCCTATGGGTTGGTGCATGTTCATCCCAGCAGTTTAACCCTGTTTTGATTCAGTGCCTTCTAGACACTGTTTATTCCCTCCTACAGAAGTGTGCATTAGCCAAAAGGATTTGTAAGGCTGTCCTGGAACAGAGGTCCAGCACTGTGTGCCCATCCTCTCCCCACTGCCAGGGCTGCCCTGGGATGGAAGATGCAAAGCAGACTGCCTCTCCGGGAGCCCTGCCAGCGGCTGACTCAAGGTGAAGGATCTCGGGACCGGCTGTAATGGTGAGAGCCGCGCCCGGTCTGGTTCAGCAGCACACCTGGTGCTTCAGCAGGGGTGGGAAAGGCACTGTGTGTGCTGGCACAGCCCCCCACACCGTGCCTGTGCCTGGCCCTGGCTGCAGCCGAGCCAGCCCTGGGCACTCACAAGGCTTTGAGGCCTTGCACTGCCCTAGCCTGTGCCGGTGGGGAGCTGGCACAGCCCCTCTCCCTCCCTGCTGGAGGAGAGAGATGGATGAAACTGGTCTGGGAGCAGGTGAGTCATGGGCTGGCTCCTTGCTTCCTCTTGCTTGAGGATCCAGAGGCATGTCAGAGACAGGAAAGGGACAGTTAGTTTCTAGTGGGGATGCTGGGCTGGCAATCTGGAAGTGTAGGAGATTCCCAGCTGTGCTACTGGCCTCAGCTTCCCTGGGAAACAAAACAGAGATAATAATTACTCTGTCATGGATTTCAGTCTCTGGAATATTGAACATAAGGGAATATTCATGGGCTCATTGCTTTTGTGTTTTTATTAGGAGCACTGGCACTTAAAATGACAATGACCTGGGTATTTAACAGACTCTTCATAATGTAGCTGTTTGCTTTTTCCTTTACTGAGCCCAGACAACAGAAACAAAATAGTTCAGGGTCTTCTGAGTCAGCTGTTAGTGCAGTGTGAGATCAAGCATGATTAAGATTTTTTTAAAAGTTCTGTAACATAGAAAAAAAAGAAGAGGGAGTTCCCTTTTGTTAGAATGCAGTAAACAAGTTCTTATTATTATATCTTAACACAGAGCTTTTGACCAGCCTAAAAAGCATCATGGTGATGTAGAAACTAATGCAGTTAGTACTTTTAGTGCCCAAGTGTTTAGGAGTATTTAGAAGCATTGCTTTCCTAAGCATTCAGTACTCTTCTTTTTTACAAAAGTCATGAGAGCATGTGATACTCAGCCTTGAAAACATCTTGATCTCTGCCAGATGTTGAGATCAACAAGGCCATGTTTATTTTGTATTCCTAGAGTTGGGGTGTCAGGGGGGGAAATCCCATCCCATACTTGAAGGAAGCACACCTAATTTCTCCCTTTCATGGAAAAAGATCAAGTATTTCTCAAGCCACAAGTGTCTACCCTGTAAAAAAACAGAAACCCAATTTAATAATAATACTTTTGAGAGCAGCCTTAAAATCCCAACAAAAGAAGGCAGAATTAAACCTCTTGAAAACATCTCTTGTCCTTATTTGGGGCAACACAGATTGGAGTACAATTTTCAGATCAGGCTCATCCTCCTCTATTTTCACTTTGGTGAAATGGAATAGAAGTAGAAGGGGCCATTTCAGGCCTCTCCTTTCATGAAGGATGCAGCAGTGTTAAAGAACAGAAAGAAATACTTCAAGGCTGCTTGGAAAGAGAAGGAATTTAATTCCCACCTTAATTGGGGATCTTTTATATCGATTTCAGCAAGGACTGCTGCAGACATGAATAGACTGAGGTCAAACTGCAAACAGAACTCAAACTGCAAACTTCACTGAAACTGGTGGTGGAAGGAGAATCTGCACACACTGCTCCCCTTTAGTGGCAGAAGTAGGAAAGAGTTAAGATCGCTAATGCTACCTGAAGGTAGAAATACTGGAACTCCTCCCTCACAAATGATGGGCATCAGAGGCTTCAGATGGCTATTGGCTTTTCAAGTGTGAAAAGGCTGAGGAAAGAAAAATGGTGTTCTTGTAATGATTGAGGAAGTGTATCCTAATGGCTAATTGCTACTGAACACACTTTCCAACTCTCCCCTTTCCTCTGTTCCTCCTTCCTGATTATGAAGTGAGCTGCCTAAGGAGACACAAACACAGTATTCTTCATCTCCTCTGACCTCTTTTCCCCTCTTTTTTCTTCCTCCCTGCCCCCTTTTGCCTGTTTCTGTCTTTCCCTTCTTTTTCTCTTCCTTATATATATATACATATTTTTTTTTTCCCTCAGTAGCATCAGCTTGCTGTGGGATGGCAGGGATGGTTGTGCTGGCCTGAGGGAGAAGCTCAGCTGCAAACAAGGGTTATGAGGATGTAAGGGCCAGTGATCTGAGCATGATTCTCAGAGAAACAAAATCTGGTGACTCTTGTGTTGGCAGCTGTTAACGAAGGAGCTGTGTATCTGCTGCAGGAGCTGAGCAGGTCTATTAAGGCCTGGTATTATTATCAGGCTTGTTAGCACACCAGCCTGCTACTGGAGGTGGCTTGGCAGCAATATATGCTGTGCTCAGTTATCCGCTCTGCAGGGCAGTAATTTCTGGCACAGAAAGGGTTAGTGGCCCACAACTGGCAGTGTCCTTGAGTCCTGCAGCAGGAATAGCCAGGGCCATTGTCAAAGTCTGAAGAGGCTTTTAAACAGAGTTTAAATGAATTTCAAAAGGTGACATGAGAATATGAGCAAATACATCGCTTGTTTGATCTCTCCTGTGTCATCCTTGGGGGGGTGAGAAAAAAAGGATTTGTGCATTCTTGCAAGGAATGGAGGGAACACCCCATTCAGCTACCAAATCTGCTTGTAATGGAAATTTACCACTCCCTGCATTTTTGGCTGGCTGCAGAGTTCAGAAGGGGTAACAATTGTACTGTGCTGGGGTTAGTGCTGCTCTAGTTCTGAGACAACTCTGTCTTGTCAATGTAGGCTGAAATCATCGCTTACTATGGACACAAATGATACTTAAGCCATTAACACTTCAGTGATAAATATCTCCTCATGTGGTAAAGTCCTAGAAAAGTGGCTTTGATAAAAATCAAGATGATTGTCTAACTGGAAACTTTCTATTTGCAAGACACTTGGACTGTGTTGGTGTACGACACTAGATTTGCTCTGACACGTAAGGTCCCAGTGGGGCAATTTCTAAGGCTTCTGGCTCGGTCCTTGTCACCTGTTTAGAGAGCCCTTCAAAGCAGGCAGTGGGCTACTCTTAAATGGTGTCCTGGCAGTGCTCTTGCAGCTGAGGTACTACAGCCCCATCTGTGTTTCATGATGGTCTTTTTCTGTATCAGGAGACCAGGTGTGAGCTCTCTCAGTGGGAGAGGAGAGGCTGCCAGGCCCTCAGGAAAGCTGGCAATTGGCTTGGTTTCCAGAAAAATCAGTGCTTGTGGGTAGTTTCTATAATGAATCCCAGGAGCTCCTGGAAAATTATTTTTTCTGTTATCACCAGCTCAGATGCTGAGCTGGTGGTACCATTCTGATGGCCTTAGTGGAAAGCAGGGTGGGCACAGGCTTGTCTGGGTGCCTACAAAAAAGGCAGTGTTTCTGGGAAGTGTTGAGCTGTCTGCACATACACAGGTTGGCTCTTCCATCTGTGTGACGTGTGATGTTCAGGAAAGGGGAGGTGTATGGTACTCATGTGGTGAAAAGAACCTGTGGCCTGTCTAGCCACTGCTGTCCCAGAGAACCTGGCTCACAAAGCCCTATTTGCTGGTAGTTTCTGCAGTTAGGGAAGAAAAAAGTGGCCATGAGAACTTTTAACTCACTAAAAAAAGACACAGACACTGCAATCTTTGCTATGACTCATCTGGGCTGTTACTTGAAAAAGGCAGGCTGAGCATTTGAGGACCTCCTTACTCAAGGGAGCAGCACTCATTTGTGAACTCTCTGAAGCTCTGAAAGTAGAAATGGTGTAGGTGAGCAGTTCCCATGCTGAGCCTCTGACCACTGATTTCCCTCCAGCCACGGCCAGATGCAGCTCAGGGAGAGCCAGCAGGTCACGGCTGGCTAGTTACTTCCCACCTGTTGCTTCCACGGCTGCTAAACAAGTTTGAGAAGTAAAAATCCAGCATATATGTTCTCATTCTCATCTTGCTCTTAAAAACAGATGATGAAAAAGTTGCAGAAATATTAATAATTCCTGCATGATGGGGCTTTGCACTGTAGTGAATGTTGCTGATGGGGAGGGGTGTCTAAGAAAGTTGGTGTCTGCTTTATCAAAGTGTGAGTGGAGAAAATTTCGTGAAGTTTTGACAATGTTTTGCCCACTTGGAGCTTTATTACAGATTCACAGAGAGTCAAAGCACTGCTGTGAACTGCAGCAGCTTGTTCAGTCACCTCCCTTCAGTGAACAAGCCGTGCTCCCGCGGGGCCTTGCTGGGACATGAAAGCGCCGACGTGCGTTCTGGAAAACCTTGCGGCACCGCTGCCTCCTCTCCGGGGATTAGGGACTTGCTGAGTCCCATGAGGAAAGACTGTCCCCCCAGCTGAGCAAATGGTGGTACACACTGCCGAGGGGGTAGGTCAGTGCTGTCCCAGTGTCCAGCAGCCCGGGCAGCCGGCAGAGGAGCCGGGCTGTCCCCGGCCAGGGCTGCTGTTTGCTCAGGGAGCGGGAGCCGGGCGATAACGCGTCCCTCGAGATAAAGCGCTTTTGTTGTTTGCCTGCTGGGTCAGGGCTCGCTAGGTGTTCTGCATTGCTGGGCGTTAAGGGTGTAGGCCGCTTAAAAGAAATTTAAAAAGGGACTTTGAATGGGCTGGGTCAAGGTGTCAGAGGGTTAAATCAGAACAGTTCCGGCACTTGCTAGGGGGAGAAAGTTGTATAACATCACCTTACACAGAGTAAACCTCTTCCTCTCAGCCGGGCAGCCCTTTATGCGAGAGGGGAACAATCGTAAAATCACAAAGCCTTTTTTTTTTTTTTAGCCGAGTCTTTGCTATGGTGTGTCGCCATCCTCAAGGCAGGAAAACAGATTACTGGGGGGAGGTAGGAGTGGAGGAAAAAACCCGACAAAAATCCAGTGTAGTGGGAAGGCTCAGCAGTTTAAGAGTGCCACCTCCTGGCTGGCCCGGGCAGGGAGGGGTGTCCCACTTCCCACTGACGTGTCCCACACCTACTCGCTACCAGCGGCAGCCCTGGAGCCCCACGCACGGATTTCTCGCCAAGCGATGGACGCTGAGGGCTGCAAAGGGCAAAATCATCTGCAGCTTTCGGCCTGGTCAGTGCAGTAAACCAGAACGGACTTTGGTGTGCGTAGGCTGGCCCAAACAGGATTTTTCCACTTTATGCAAGCACCTACATCTTTTTGTTTGTTTGCTTGTTTGTTTGGAGGTTTTTTGTTGCATTGGATGAAAAGAAGCTCTGATGGCACCTCCTTCCCCAGGGATGGGGGACCTCAGAACATAAAATGTTTTGACTCACAGTGGGATGGGGATGACAGGAGAGATTCTTTTTGGTAAGGTCAGATCTATTGTCCAAATGCTGACATTTAAATTTCATGCTAATTAAAAAAAAAAAAAAAAAGAAGGTACTTTGAAATGAAATCACCTTTTCTATGGCACTCTTGTAAAGATTTCTCCTTAGAAGAGAACCAGATTTTCCTGGTTTAAGGGGGTAGCCATTGTCCCATCCTCTTGGCCTCTGATTAGCACAGGACCAGGGCCTGCTGCACAAGGCAGCAGGGATGTAGGCAGGCAGCCCTGCTGGGGCTGCACTGGGTCCTGCTGCAAATATCTCCTGAGCCAAGATGATGTGAAGGTGACATCTTGGCTCCTCCTCGAGATGGGGAAGGGATCAGCTGGAGAGCTAGGGCTTGCCTGGGACCAAGAAGCTGTAGCTTGGGATATTGTGGAAAAAGCTGCCCTTAGGGATGCCAGTAGAACAGGGTCTCAGCTTTGGAGGGCACCTTGGTTTCCCTAGAGGATTGGATTCACAAAATTATTTTTGCTGTTGCACTTGAGTTTCCACGAAGCTGAGTAGGATTCAGGACTGCCCCGCATGTGAGCAGCAGTCCCCCAGCAGTTTAGCCATCTCTTAACCTCCCACCTTTTTTCCCCACTCGTGGCTACAGAACTTATGTGACCCTTGCAGAGCCAGTCCAAGAAGAAAGCCAAGGCAGAGGCAAACAGCTTTCTGGTGCTGTAGTTTGTGAGCAGGTGTGCAGCAGAGCAGAATGAACCTGGTGTAGGGGCAAGGGAAGGAAAGGGAGTGCACAGCTGAGGAGGCACGGGATGAGCACAGCTCCAGGGGCCTCGGTGCTCTGCTCGCTGCAGATGCTGTTTGTGATGGCCCCCACTGCAGCTGGGGCAGGCCTTCATCAGCAGTGTGCGCTTCCTGAGGCACATCAGCTGCTTCAACGTGGTCTCAAGAGCACTTAGAGATGTACAGGACATTATAGGTATAGACAGCTTTTCCCTCTCTAAAGAAACAATTTAGCTTTGCAGACATTCCACTAACAGTATGGGTGTTGGGCTTTTTTTTCTCTAGATGGTACAAAATGTAATCACTTATGCAATACAGCAGACTGGCTTTCTAATCTTCCCTCTGATGTACCACTTTGGAAAGTTCTTTGGATTTATATCTGATTTCACAGTGTTCCCCATCCTCCTCCCTTTCATCTCATTCTGTGGTGTTTCCTGTTGGTGTAGTAACTCTTGAAGAAGGAGAGGAGGCAGGAACATCTTGAAATTGCTGTGGTAGTGTGATAGTGCCTCCTGAGCAGCACTGCAGTGGGGCAATGCAGAAGCCTGAGCAATGGTTTTGATGTGAGCAATGCTGTACCCTGGCACCTCAATCCTTTGGCCCAGCTGAAGGTTTTGTGGTATGAGCCAGGCCAGAGAATTTTTTGAGCCTAAAATAAGTAAATAAGACTACAGTGCAAGTCCAGTGTCTTGACACAAACAGGAATTCCTTCAGCCAATTTTGCTGCTGAAGTGCCCATATTGTAAAGGTACAACTTTATAGTTTTGGACTTTCTTTCAAATAGCTTGTGGTGAGTTTTTGTTGTACCAGTCCTCTCTGCTGTGTGGTCCCAGTCTGTGTCTGGAAGATTCCTCCATTTAATCCATTCTTTAGCCACTGGTCTTTCCAGACAAAAGTACCTTGTTTGACCTGGCTGCGTCCCCTGACTTCAAGCAGAAAATCTTCAAAATTTAATACTTGTCTGTTAGCTCAGTCTCAGTCTCACCTGTGTTTGAGGTTTCATCTCAAGGGGAAAGTAAACCCCAGAAAATTAGCAGAGAAACTACCTCTCAATACTGAGGCTGATATCAGTTATATGAAGGTCTGCACAGACAGTTTATTTCAGTCTAGTCAACATAGAAAAATTTCCCTGAATTGTTATCACAGTTGAACTAAGACTGATCTTTAAAAATTTGTTTTCCCCCTATAGAATACTCTGATGTGGTTAAATTCAGAGATACCCAAGAATCTACTCAAGTGTTTTTCTTAGCTTGGCTGCACTTGGGTTTTTTGTTCATATTGTTCTTTTTTGTTTTTGTTGTTGGCCAGTGGGAGCAGTTTGCTATTGTAGACAGCACTATAGAAGAATTGCTGTAGACAGCCCTCCCTTGTGTGAGCAAGCAGCAGTGACTTGGAGGTGAAGGAATCCTGCAGTATTATTTGCTTCCCACCTTCTGCAATTGCAGTACCAAAGCTCATTGCAGTAGTGGCTCTAGGCCTGTTTGTTTGTATGCATCATCCACAAGGTACCAATGTTCTTCTGAACTCTAATGCTTCTTGTTATCTGTTTACCCTTGGAGATGCTGACAAAAGAGTTAGGAATGGAAAAATATTGTGTATTCCTGATCTGGATTGGTGTGTAGTTCCCTAGGAATCCAGGGAGGCCTTGAATTTGATGTTGCTTTCCTGTTTTTAGGGAGCAGACCAAGCTATGAATAATAAATACAAGCTCTGGGGCAAAACCATTTTCCATTCATAAAATTCAACATTAAAGGCTGAACAGTAATTTCTTAGTCTGCTACAAAGCAATAGGAATTCCATGTTGGGACTAGAGAGCTGCTGACAGCTTCTTCAGCTTTTGTTGTGTCACAGTTTAATAAATTGGTTCATCTTTGATTTTTATACAGATAGAACAAAGGTATCTCCAGCTAAATTATGCGGATTAGTACAGTTTTCAATCTGAGGAGTTTGAATTTGGAAAAATAAAGGCAAAGCAGGTCCCTTTCTTCTGCTGGCTTCTCTGTTGGCTTTCAGAATGAGAAATAGCTGGGGCATAACTTGAATAAATCAAGAATGAGGAGATGAAAGTTACGGTATTCTGTTTGGGGCAAAACTTACCGCATAGACCCTGAAGTTTCTGCTTCAGTGATGACGTTGTGAGAAATCAAATCATAGGATGCCAATAAGTTTCCGTGGTCTGGATCCTACATTTATTTGTACTTCAACATCTGAGGGGTCCTGTTGGAGCCCAGGTGGAACATTGCAGGGAGGGAGGGGTAAATCACTGTCAGTGGTGCAGTGATTGAGGAGGATCTCTGATTTGAGTGCTCTTGTAAAGAGCATTCAGTAGGGAAATCTGATTGTGACTTGCTCTCCTCCCACCCTGGAGCAGGCAGTTGTTCTCCAAACTGATGACTGTCAGGTAATAGAAGGAGGTGAAGGTTTGCAAGGGGCAAGAGAGCATCCTGGATCAAAGTGTTTGTTTTTTCAAGGTAAAGCTGCATTAAACTGGGGAGAAGCAGACCAGCAACAGTGAAGAATATAATCTGTGCATTTTATCACTCTGCTAACCCCAGCTGTAAAATTTACCATAGGAAGGCTAATAAAATGGGAGCCACACAAGCAAACAGGGCATGGGATTATCAGCAAACATTTATTTTGGCTCTGGTGGAGCCACTCCCCTGATCAAAGTGGTTGGAGTTTGAACCTCTTTTAAGTTGTTCCCTGCTTGGACTGGGAGTGCCCTGATCTTGCATTGATGGTGTCAGTATCGTCTGTGCAGCTGTATAGAAGAAAGTATCAGCAGGGAGAGGGAAATTCTGTGAGGCTCCTTTACTGCACTGTGAGACAACAGTAGCTTATATTTTAGCTTTGCCAGCAACTGCCTGGTTTAGGAAAACAACCTGAGGCTTATTGTATAACTAGATGGCATAGGTATTATCACAGGGCCAACAGGGAATGCTTTACCATTTGCAGGCTCATGTCTGGCAGACTGAGTAGCTGTGTAATCCTTATCAACAAAATAGCCTGCTGGCAGAAATCACCTTGAGCCCCAGGCTCTTCCCTTCCGGAGCCTCTTCTCTGACTGATCTCTTTGGTCGGGGTTCCCCCTCTCTCCTCCAACAAGAGCTGCTTGAATCCCTCCTGGCAATGAGTCTCTTGACTGAAACAAACATCTCCTCTCTGATCCTTTCAGGCTCCATGGCTGATGTCTGGTGGGGGGGGGCTCACTTGCTGAATGTGGTGTTCTTGTTCAGTCTCACTGGCTGGGGAAATACTTTAAGAGTTTCTGGGAGGGGGTACATGGGTGAGAAACAGAGTATTCTCATGAGAGAAACAGAGGGAGGAGTAGGTTTTTAAGTCCTCAATGCTGGGATCTTTCTATGCAAACATCTTGCATCTCACTTTGTGCTAAGGGCAGAACAAAAGCAGCTTTACTTCTGACTTTCTTTCCATTTTTTTTTCTTCTTATCTGTTTTGTCCATTCTGTATTTCTTTTATTTATTTTGTACTCTGTTTGGGAGATTGTCGTAGACATCTTTGTGCTTGAGTTCAGATTCATTTTAAGGCCAACTCATAATATGTTTGCACTAGAGAGGCAAGAGTGAAGCTGGGCTTGCATGTAGCTCTCGTGATATGAACAGCATTCCTTCCTGGTCAGGGCAGTGCTGAAGCACCAGAGTCTCTGCCTCCAAGGGGAGACTGGGCTGAGCAGCAAGGGAAGAGAGCAGGCAGCAGGAAGTTAATGCTGTGGGTGTTAGACTGCAAAGGATTGCTTCATAATATATATTTTTTACAATTTTATTTTTAAATGGCTCCACATTATCCAGCCAATGCTAGGCCAGAGTACTTGTTTTTGAGGCCTCCTGGCAGTGTGGGTGTTGAGGGGAAACGGAAGCAATCTGTAAGACTGACAGAGCAATTCAAGCAAGACTTCCCCCTTGCCCTCCCAGGGTAAAATGTGTGACTTTCTGCCCTCATATCTGCCACAGTCTGCATTCTTGCACTGCGTGAGGAAGGTCCTGCATCCATATGTGAGGTCTGGGAGGGCTTTCCTGTTCTCAGCTGCTTGATCCCTGTAGCATATGCTCCATGCTACTGCTGCACAGAAATGAGGGTCTCAGCAGATAGAGCCCTGTAAGGAGGCTGGGTGAGAGCTGGCTTTGTGGGTGGACCTTCACACTGAGCTGGGGATGTGCTGGGATGAAGGAGTGGGGGGAGATCTGTTCGTGTCGGGCAGTTTGGGACTTTGCCTGCTGGGACACAGAAGTCCCTGTGACTGGAGTGTGCATGACTTGGTGGAAACATTGTAGTAGCTGTTTTATTTCAGCTTTAGCTGATCAGTGAGTGTATGAGTGTATTTGTAGCGCACTGATCATTGTGTTTGCCTGAGCCCTGTGGGAGCTCCTGGGGAGCAGACTCCCATCCCATCTGTCTCACTGAAGCATTTGTCAGTCCTGGGAAGGGTACTTCAGAATGATCCATGAAAGAGATTGGAGTTTGTGCTCTAGGTGGATTCTTCATCATGGTCCATTACAGAAGAGCTGAAGCTAAAGATAAGATACTTTACCTTCCCTTGTGTCTTTTGGGACAAAAACTTGATTTCAGTTGCAATAGCATCATTTAGATGTTCCTGCTTCCCCTACTCTCTTTTCTTATGCTGCAGAACACCATCAAAATAACAAAATGCAGCCACACTGGGATTATTTTAGAGCTGCACTGGAGAGCATAGGAGATGGTATATGAGAAATTTAAGCAATGGATTTTTATGGAAAGAGTAACATGTTTCAACATAACAGAAGTAATAGCATAAAGACACTTCCAATTCAGGCAATCTTGCCAGCAAGAGCTGAGATTCTGGCCCTGAATTTGACTTCACTTGTGCCTCATACCCCTCACTTCAAGGAGATCTGTGTGGAAATGTGCAGATCTTTGTTTTAGCAAAATCCCACCACCTTCTTGCTCAGGCTGCACATCCCTGGAGAATATTGCTCTTACCTGTGCACAGCTGAGCTGTGTTCAGAGCCTGGTTCTTGCAACAGAGCTCTTATTAAGCTTTTTAAGGCTCCTTCAGAAAGATGACTGCAGTAGCTGCCAGATGTACTAGAATTCAGGTGTGCTAGCACGAATATACCATAGATCTTCTGGGACAGCAAGGGATTCTTTTGCTGTGCTGGGATCAGTGAAGATGAACTCTGGTTTTGTTGCTTGGCTATGCCAACATGGGGTCTGATTAGAAACAGGAATTCAAGGAAGAAACCAAGGCAATTCTTAGGCTGAAGGAGTAAAGGCCTTTTTTAATTTAGAGAACAGCAGAGATCTTGATCTTCCAACCCCTGAAAGATCTTTAGACAACACATCTCCCCATCTCTGTGGTATGACAAACACACCTTTCTCCTGCCATGGAGAAACATTCAACCACTTAAACTGGAGTTGAGTTTAAGATGCAGTGTTGTTTTTTCAGTTTAATTCCCATGGAAATGGGCAGGCAGGTTTCTGATAGGAAGCCAAATGCTGTTCAGCTGGTGCTGGGAGCGAGGTTCTGCAAGGTTCATGTGTGAGGTGGGCAGTGAAGGGTCAGAAGATCTCAAGGGCCAGAAGTTTGTTGCTTTAGAGATTGAATTCCTATTTTTCAGTCAGCTGAGACCTCTTGCTGCAGATTCTGGTACAGATGCTCTGGGGGAGCCTCTGTACTGTGTGGAGGCAAAAGCTCACTTGTTTGCTGTTGTGGGCCTGCAGGCTCCTTCAGATGTGCCCAAGGCTATAAGGGCACATCTGAAGAATTTGTTGAATTTGTCGAAGAGGATCTTGGCTATTATAGGATCAGTTTCAAATACAAGTGCTTGAACTAGCACTGTGTCTGTTTTTAATCTGCTGAATCTTTCATCAGATAACAGACCAAGAAGCTTGGTGGCAGGAATTTGGGTTTTAGTCATGGTTTTGTTGTGTGATTGCAGTGAAACTGAGCTGAGCAAGTGGACTCTTTCATGAATGCTGCTGCTGGATGGAATTTTGTTAGCTTCTCTTTAAGGTATGGCTCTTCTGATGTCTCATGGGAATTATGGGGGTTGGATGAAGTTGAAGAGCTGCTGGCATGAGGAGAAAAAGAAGATTCCTGTGTCTGTATAGTGATACTATTTTATTGTTTATGTCACCTAAAAGGCAGCAATGATGATGTCTTAGATTAATTGTTTCCAAAACAGTATAATTTGAAACCTGCTTTGGGGAGTGGCAGTCAAAGCTGTGATGAACACCTTGGCCTTCTCTCTTTCCTCTTTTCTTTTTTCCCCTCTCCAAACCAGGGTGTAGTAGAAATGGGCCGAAAGAGCAGTGTATTTAATGTGCTCTGTCTCCTCTTGTGTGCTTGCTGGTTCACATTCAGCTGGGGTAAACCTCCCTGTGTGAGCAGGTCTTCTCAGACTTGCTCTCTGTTGCTGGGATAGCAGGTGAGAGTTTTGCTGCACAAGAAGAAAACAAGAGACTCTCCCTTGCTGCTAGCTCTTGGCCGCTCTGAGGTGTTGGTCATCTGTGCACCAGGGATCCTTTGGCTGCTCAGGAATTTGTTTGAGCTGCAGAATGTGGGTGTGTAGGATGGAGGCCATATGTCAGAGCTTCTGGGTGGCCAGATGTGAGCCACAGCTGCCCCAGCTGTACATGCTGAACCTCTCCAACATGAGTAATGCAGTCCAATGCTTGTGACCAGCCTTTGTAAAGTTGTGCTCAGCTCCAGGAGCCTCCTGTGTCCCTGATTCCTGCCTATACCTTTTCAAATCATAACTCAACCCTACTCCATGGCAGGATCCCAAACAGGTCTCTACACTCTCCAAGCCAAGATCCTAATCCCATGTGCTGCCCTGTGCTTGGTTATCTATCTACCCATCAGTTATGTCAGCCACAAAGGCTCCTGGAATGAGATGGTTTGGGCATGTGCTGCACTTGGAATATAATTTGTGTTACTTCTCATGGGGCTTCAAAGCAAGGAACAGTTTTTCCTCTGTGAATATAAAATATGTGTAAATATGACTGATACTTCATATTTAAAATGTGCTCTTTGAACTTGTTTCCCTCATCATCCTTTTCCCCCCTTAAAGTTTGGAGAGATCTGAGAATCATGATAAAAAATGAGAAAAAACAGCCTTTCATTATGAATTTATTAAGAAGCAAGAAGAGCACATAGCCTAAGTACAGAATGATTCACGCATCCATTAAAAGACATTACAGAACAAAAAATTCCAGGTAGACTCCATAAGACTAGAATGATATGAATCCAGTGACATGAAATTGATCACTGGAAAAAAGGCATGTTCATCCTATTTCCTTTTGTTTTGTAGTTATAACAAAAGCTGTGCTAGTGGAATATCCAGACAGGCTCCAGAGAAGATTTAAGATGTTGAGTTCTGTAACTGCATAATATGTGATATATGTGAAAGTCATCTTCTAGCCTGTGTTAGAAATGGATACCTCCATAACTTACTGCAAAAAGTGTTTAGGCTCTCGCCTGTTCTGCCTCATGCTATTTTCATCCTAAGATGAAAGTGTTGGTATTGGATACTTTCTTTTTACAGCTGTATATATTAGAAGAAAAAAGTAGGCTACAGTGTGCGTTTAGAGATAAAATTACCACTAGAGGATCTAGTAACTTCTTGAAAATAGCAAATTTATAAAGGGGAACAGCATGAGAATCACCATGTGAGGATTATTTTCTTCAGAATCATTGTAGCATGCAAGCAGCCTAATTGACTTGAATAGTAGTCTGTAGCTTTCATGAAATCGGTTTGTTGCTAATAATAGTCTAAATAATTTTTCACAGTAAAATCAGCACAAGCGACAATGACGTGATCTTGATTAGTCAGCTTTGCTGAAACAGTGTAGTCTCCCTGTATGAGAAAAATGCAAAGCAAGAGATTAGCCCATCAGTACTATATAACTGCTTAAGTTTCTGACTCCTCTTTTTAGAAACAGGACAATTCTTTTCCCATCAAGTTTCTCCAAAACCTTCCTGCTCCAAATGTTTCATAGGTGGTAAAGGATGTGCCCATATTTTCTGCCAAAATACTCTCCTCAGGGATATCAATGCTGACAGCACAAACTGAAAATTAAACAGTGCAAGGGGAATGAAATATTTTGCTGCATTAAAAAATCTCTTCAAATCTATAAATTACGTAAATCTGTAAATTCTCATGATTCTTATAAGCAAGCACAATATGGCCTGTGCTGTTTAGTAACTGGAAAAAGAGGTGGTCAATTCTCTGGCACTTCTCTTACATGGATCTTGTTGTTCAGTGTTAGTGATATGAATTTTTATAACAGAGTGCACTGGGGGAAGTGTGTGTATAGATGACTCAATCTATAATGAATTCCTATATAATAAAACAAGAAGTAGTCTGATTTCCAATTGTGTAGTTGAAAGGATGAATTCAGGCTTTGGGGGAGAACTCATATCATTACCAAAAAAAAATAAAAAAAAATCTGAGCCTTAAAGAAGCCATGGCTATCTTGTATAGGTCAAGATTGCTCTCTCCAGACACTTGGAGAAGCACTGTACGGGGAGGTGACCAAGGTGGCTTTAGCAGATTTGGAAGAAGAGGTGAACTAGATTTATTCACTGGCATATTGGTATATTGCTGGCTCTGCAGTTATTATTTCTGGATTTTTTTGCTGGAGCACAGGGGAGAGCAAAATGTGGGGTAGGAGAGGTTGGCAGCAGTGACCTCCTCGCTTTGAACCACAGAATGCTCCTGCCCTGTTTAGAGCCTTTCTGGCTGTGGAGTAGGAGGAATGGCTGAAATGAGTCAGGCTTCTTGGCATTTGCCTTTTATAATGGGATTTTTAAAGCAATACCTGGTCTGTGTCCTCATAGAGAGGTTCAAGAGTAAAACCTAAATTTAGAGAGAGGCCCAATGGCAACCTGCTCCTGAGAATAGAGCCTGGTTGTAATTCCTGTGTGGAGTGTGCAAACACCCCTCAGGCTTCTCGGATGAGGCTGTTCTTTGCAATGAGCAGAAGATGATTGCTGTATGGAATAATTCCTTTTTGTGGTGTTGTTTGCCTGATTGATTAATTAACAAAAGAGGCTTCCTATTCCTTTTCTCACAAGTATATTAACTCTCTAAAAGCTTATAGTTTAATTCACGGAAGAGACTTCATAATAACTAATTTCCATTGCTTATTAGTGGTTAGATTTCTTTTTTCTCCTTCAGAATAATTTTTTGCTTGTGGTGAAAAATGTTATTAAAAGAGGCTTGTGATCAGTCTTGGAGTTTCTGGCTCCAGAAACTAGCTGAAAATTCAGCTAATTTGCCCAGAACTGGAGTTTTACTGGTCTGTGTGCATGTTTCTGTGGCTTCTCCTTGGTTTAAAGACCTATTCTTCAGTTTGTCTTGAGGTTTTACTACGAAAGTATGTTAGTAAAGCTGCTCCTGGAGCAGGATGATGATTGATGTGAGCTCAGGCACTCCTGTGTGAGACATTCAAAAGGCAATGCTCAACACAGCCTCTGTGGGTGTAGCCTTTAGGGAAGCAGGTTGGTTAGGGTGGGATAACAGCCTGCATAACGGGGGTCCAGCTCCCTGTGTGAAAGCTTTGGGAAAATGAAGGCCCTGGTTGCTGCTATCACCAAAGGAAGATTGAGACATATGAGATGGTAGCACTTAAGGAGGCTCGATCTTCCCAGAAGCCAGCTATCCTTGTTATCACCTCTGCAGGTCTTGGCAAGCTCAGTTCTTTGGGACTCATGTCTTTGTTCTGTATCCCTGTTCTGATCCTGTTTTCTTTTCCTGCCTGGAGCAATCCAATACTGAGCAGATCCCAGACCTCATCTTTGAGCCTCTGACATATATTTTATGTCTGCTGCTGAAGAATTGAGAGCTCATGCTGTGCTTCTCCAAGTAAATCTAAGGGGTATTTGACTGACCACCTGAACTCTATGCTTTTCTAGTGGTGCCTGTGATCCTTTCTTTGCTACATTCTCAACAAGATGCCTTGATAATCAAAGACTTTGCTTTCTTCCCTTCAATCCAGTCTCTTCGTTGTATGTCTCTAAAAAATCCTTTGTTATGTACTGATCAAATATATCTTCATGCTGCACCCAGTTAAGAGACTGTTGCATTCAGCATTTGAATCTATCTTTTTTTGCAGTGTGATTTGGTTGAGCTTCTAGAAGACTTAGCTGTGTGTGGAGTAAAAAGCATCTGTAATGGATGACCAGGAAATTCAGAGGAGTGTCTAGAGTACTGCCTGTTTTCTTACCTTCCTAAGAAATTATTTTCTTATTTTAAGGCTCCATAAATTCAGAGAAAGTATTCTTGACCTAATAACTTGTACCTTCAGTTGCCACCTAGAAGACCTTGGTCTCTCTGCCTGACACCATGTACGTACAGTGGAACACTTTCAATTGCAATAGTTATCTAAAATGCTTTTATAGCCAGACAGGATGAATGAGCTTCTCCAAATTGTTCAGTTCACTAAGGGCTGAGCAAAATTGCAGCCTTGGTCTCTTGGGAGTCCCCTGGAACTGCTTCTTTTCTTGCTATTTTAAGAGTAAGAGAGGGGGAGCTACTAAAGAACTCTATGGCTGTCTGACTTAATGCTGGTACAGACATCTGCTATCCTGAAAAAAAAATTGTTGCTGGATAGTAGTGCCTCTGTAACTCTTTATAAGCAAAGCAACTTAATTTCATGTTGAAGAGGATTATTCATATAAAACACTATCAGATCCAGTGTGCCAGCTGGGGAAGCCTGGAATGTGCTGGGGTGATTGCTGGTAGTCCTCTGACCATACCTCATCTGGGAAGCCCTTCTGCTTGGGAACACAGCTGCAACCAACTTACCTGAGGGATTTCTTTGATTCCCAGTGTGACTGGCCCCTCATAATGGAGATGCTCTGGAAAGCAACAAAGGTGACGGATGGTTAGACATGCAGCATGGGAAGGAAAAAGTCAGCTGATCATAGATGCTTTTTTGGTAGTGGCGTTTCAGAGCCTCCAGTGACAAGTATTATGGAACTGCAAAATGCTCCATACACAGTCCTGCAACAGCCCCCTTAGGGGAAATATCAGGATATCTACTGCCTTATGGGGAAAGCAAGGCAGAGCTTGGGCTCAACCAGCATCTGCAGCCCATGTGAATGGAAAAGGGGCACATCTTTGCACAACCAGGTGGGAGTACCTATGTCATCACACATCCTGAAAATGAAAGGGGAGGGGGGGACTGCCAGGCTCAAGTCCTTCAGCATGAACTATCAAACACCTGCAACTGCAGCAGTCAAAAAGTACTGTTTTGGTAACTTTTAGAAAAACCGATCTGAGCTGAGTATTTCTGTAGGTGTGTACTCTTGACTGCTTGCTGAACATGACTTTAAAGTAATAAAAGCATGTCTGTCTCTCTGCTGAGGGAGCATTCAGCAAGAAGTTATATGAGGTATTAAAGCCATCACAACCGTGTTGGTGACTGGAATAGAGCCTGGGAGTTCCACCTTCCAATCCTCATCTCCCTAATCGTACGAGGCATGCTTGCTCTTGGCTGTTGAAGAAAGGGCAACTTTGGCATTAATGGAGAGAATTAGCAAGCTGTTCTGCAGTTCCTCCTACTTCTTCATAGCTTACTGGGCCAAACTGTGCAGACTTGACTGAAAATAAAACTTGTAGATGTTTCACTATTTCAGAATTTCTTGCACAACTTGCCCCACACAAGTCATGGAAAAGTCTAAGAACTGTTTAAGGATTCTTTTTTGTAGGTGTCATGAAATATTCCTTACTTTGACAGTGACAGAGGAGTGTTTCATCATGTTTATATGAATATGTGCTGGCATTTTGATGCTTGTCACTTCTAGAGAGTTTTAGTCTAGTCTCACTGTTTCTTGTGAAAGGTTGGATAAAAGATCTTTAGATTGTATGGTCCATCCATCTTGCCATACATGGACTTGGAAAACAGTCCACAAAAGTTTTTCCCACAAATTACATGAAATGTTAGTCTTGTAACAAAATTATATGAAACAATCATGACAATAAGATAAACTAGGAAAAGGAGAAACCTGAGATATCACCAGTGTTCTACACCTTTGCATTAGTGAGAAGTTTGTTTCATGTAATGCCGTGATGATCCTGGGAGGTGGAGAAGGTGCAAAACAACTTAGTGTTGCCCTGAAAAACCTAATCCCAAAACAGAGAACAGAATAAGTACGTCTTGGTTTGTCAATCTCAAACTGATCAGCTATGCTACAGCAATTGTACTGTAGTCATTCCCCTCTGCAACCCTGGCTAATTCGTGTGGACAGCAAGAAGTCTTGTTGTTTTCAGAGAGTCGTCGCCATCACCACTCGCTTCTGTGCACGAAGCCAGAGCCCAGGAGTCTGACACATCTCCACTGCAGTGAGCAGTGACTCAAAAATTTTAAAAATACAGTACAGCCCACCTCTTGGTTCACAGCTTTAATAGACTCTAAATGAGAATTAAAGGCACTGAAGGCTGCATAATGATGAGTGCCTCCCCTGGGAGCTGTGTGTGTCAATGTGATCTAAGACATATTTGGAGCTGCCCCCTCAGGGTGGTGTGGGCCATGCAGTGCTGGGGCTCGTGCTTTGCGTGTCCTTTTGTTCAGCAGAGAGCCTTGCAGGGCTGCCTTTTCTTCAGCCAACTCACAGCCTAGCAAATCTTGGGTGACAGCAGAGGAGGGTGGAGAGGAAACTGGCTGTAAACAATCACCCAAAGCCTTCTGCATGGGGACATGGAAGCTTCTCTTGGATCACGTGGCTTGTTAGGATCTCATCTAGGCTCTCAGAAAGCCATCCAGAATCTAAAAACATAGATGCAGCATTCAGGCTCTGCAAAGCCTGTATTTTAAAATGAAGTAGGTGTCATCAGGCCATAAATTTGCTTCTGAAATTATGGCAATGCTAATCTCTCATCTAGTGTAGGTAGAAGCTATTTTTCCCCACACACTTCACTGTGATAAAGTAACTAGATGAATGTGGTCTCAGGGCTCTGCCTCAGCCCACTCTGAGAAGTTTTCCTTGATTGCTCTGATATGTTGTAGCTATGCCTTTGCTCTGTTATCAAAGAAATCATTGTCATGGGCTGTATTATCTTTTAGGGAGCCTTCAAATGTGGAGCAGCAGGTGCTGCTTGTCCAGTTTGAGGTCTGCATTTACTGCTTTATGCTTCAGTTTTACCCTTATTTAGCTCTTTTTAAACAGTGGTTCAGCTGAATCATATGTAGGTACTGGAGAAAGTCCAGTGAAAGGCCACTGATATAATGAAGGGACTGGAACATCTCTCCAATGAGGAGACTGAAGGAGCTGGAGCTGTTCAGCCTAGAGAACAAAAACATTAGGGGACAGCACATCAATATGTACAAATACCTGAAGTGAGGTTGTAAAAGAGGATGGAGCCAGGCTGTCTCTACTGGTGCCTAGTGGCAGGGCAAAGAGGCGGTGGGCACAAACTAAAACACAGGAGGCTTCTCCTGAACATCAAGAAAGACTTTTTTTTTACTGTGAGGGTGAGTGAGCACTGGCAGAGGTTGCCCAGAGAGGTTGTAGAGCATCCATCCTTAGGTATATCTAAAAGCCTTACCCTGCACATGGTCCTGGGCAACTGGCTGTCAGACGGCCCTGTTTGAAGTATGTGGAACTGAATTAAATGACTTTCCAACCTCAACAATTCTGTGTTCTGTAACCAGTTCTTTAGAAAACTTCTGTAACCTTCCTGGTTTCAATGGGGGGGAGGAAACTATGCTGCTTTGGAAGTATGTTCTAATAGGAAAGCAAGGGCAGCTTTCATTTTCAGCTAGTTGAGACCTGTCAGGAAATATTATGGATTCATAAATCTGCTGAATTTTATCATTGATATTCACTTTGGACCCTGGAAACTTTAGTGGATCAGGCTTTTCAAAGACCATTCAGTGTTCCAGTTGCATGGGGATTTCTACTATAATTCCAGAAGTGTAAACATCCTCCAAGGCTTGAAGGACTGCAGTTTATCACAGCATCCTGATTATACATTTTTTCTCCACATATTCATACATTTTTACATTCCTCCATTAAAAGAGGATGAACACATCTGCTGCAGTAAGTATAACTGTCACAAACACTGAGCCTATCTTATTGAAAGAATTCTATGGTCTTCCTAGAGAAAAGCCCAAATATGGTTGCAAAAAATGCATACACATTTGGAAGAGCATAAACTATGAGTGCGTTTTTTCAATTAAATATTCCCCTTTTTCTTTGTCTGCTGGTAATTTATGGTACCTGTCAAGGATGCTGTCATCAGTGATTTGCTTTCAGCCCTTTTTCTTATAGATTTATCTGAAAGTGATTTCTGTTGAACTGCCTAGAAAATATTTCTATTGTACCACTGAATCAAGGTGATACTACTGTATTTTTGTATCAGCTTTTCACTGTTGTTTCTACCAAAAGGGACTTAGCCCTTTTCATTGCTAGTGAGCATGCTTTTAGTGGTTTCCAGTCTGAAGCAGAGCTTTCAAATGTGTAAGTAAGAACTTCCTGAGGATTACTTCAAATTACGAGTTATCATTTGTCATGAAGATGCCTCTCCTTCCTGACTAAACACCTATAATGAAATTCTCACTCCTCTTTCTCAAATCTTCCCTTCACTGAAAATCTTTATGCGTTCTCACACTCCTATACTATATAAAGGCCCTGTACATCTGCACCCACCTCTTCCTTTTTCTATGTTTTAAATATTTTTAGAACTTCAATGCTCCATGTTGGAGTTCTTCTAGGACACAATCTTGCACCGATGCAACTGACACAAGCTTCTGTGGGTGCTATGGATGTAGGAATGATGTGAATAACTGCCAGCTATAGATGTCTAGTTGAGTGGGAAAAAACATATGTAAATACATGGCCAGGTGAGAAAGATTCACTCTCTTAATGGTGAGGAAAAGGTGAGGTGAAGGGGCTAAGCAAGATGGCATTGTGTGTCAGCCCAAAGACCTAGCTTTGTGGTATAGCTGCTTTCTCAGAAACAGCAACCAACATTCTTAATGTGATAGCCAGTCTTTTAATTCATGTTATGTTCCCTACTTTTATTCACAAGTGCTGTTTTAGAAACTTGCTCACTGTAACACCTGCTGAAAGGGACAATAATGTAAAAGACTGGAGGTCTGAAGCAAGGTGGGGGTTTCTCTGTGGTCTGGGGTGTGTGCTTAAGGAATTGTGCAAGTGCTCTGATGGTGCCTATGTCAGTCGAGCCCAAAAGAAAATTTGCAGAGGAGGTAGCTATCTTTTTGTCAGGTGGCTTTGCTTAAGCCTGCAAGCTGTTGTTGGCACATTGCTTAATATTACCCTGGTAGATCTTCCACTCTGATTTTAGTGATTGCATTGGGAAATGTGTTAAATCTTACGTAACTGTTTTCTTTGGAGGAAATGGGGAATAACCAGCACATTCTACTAAAAAAGAGGAAGGCTTGAGTTCACGTTATGCCACAAAGAGTTTAGCAATTGTGTTGCTATTGTTCCTAAATAGGTAATGGCAAATTTCCTTGCAAACTTTGAGCTAACAACTTCACAACAGACACATAGCTCAAAGAAAAAGATCTTGGAATCCTATTTATGAGCCTGAGTGAGCAGTGCCAGACATGACCTTTGGTTAACAAAAATAGTAAATACTATATGATTATGATGAACATGAAATCTCCAGCTATTTTAAGTCTTTCCAGCACAGAGAGTATTTCTAGTCATGAAAAACCTGTAGCATTTTAGGAGAGCAAATATAAATAAAGAAAAAAGTAAACTTCCCTCAAATAACGAAGACTTAGCCACATCCGGCTCTTAAAACTCTCTTTTTCTTGTAACTTCTGCTCTGCTTTTCCCCACAAGTAAGTGGATCAACAAACCTGTAGAAGGATGATGTTTTGTCTAATTTTGGGAGAGGGAGGGGCAGGCAATTTTTGGCCTCCTTATGAATGGCAAGCAAATTCTGTGTGAAACTACATTTAAACTCAGGTCAGGTCTGGCCAGATGTGGGAAATGTTGCCCATACAAAAGGGAAAAAGGGGCTCTCCATGAAAAGCTTCAGTTGAAAGGGCTCTCTGCTCTCCTGTGTCTTAGTAGTCTGCATACTTGGCCATTCACAAGTTGTCCTTCCTGCACAGGCATTAGGTCAGATTTACAGCTGTGCTAATATGGTAAATTATGCCTGAACTGCCTTAAATTTGTCTTCAGCTCAATTCTCTGTCCTAAAATATGGGGTAGATTCAACTGTCAACTAATTAAGAAATACCCCATTTTCAGTTTGAACCTGAGAAAGTTCACTTCTTTCCCACTGTGACTTAATTACTAAATAAAAACAGCTACTGGATGAGAGGGTGTATATTAAAAAGTGCATGGCAGATGTCTTTGCATTGAAGTAAGAGTACTTCTAAATGAAGATATATAGTATTATTCAAACAACCAACTATGTGTTTATGTCATAATGTACTTCAATTAACAGAAACAATTGCCTGTCAGTTTAAGATTAAGAGACTTGGAAACCCCAGGAGGTTTTGGCTTTCTAGCTTAATGAGTGAATAGCAGTTTGTGCTCAGCTCAGGACTAACTCTACTTCTCCTTAATGTATTCACTGAAGGATGTTATTAAGTACTTCATCAGAATAAGATAGTTTTTCAGTAGGTCTGTGGGTGGGTTTTCTCCTCTTGTGATTCAATACACAATTGAAGAAACTTCTGAATTTAATTTTTTTGTCTATCTGGCTTACATGATTTACATAATTGGTTGCTCATGCAGCATTTCTCTATTATTCTTTGTGATAGTTTTGTGCAGTGTGAAATGTCTTAGTAATTTTCCAGGAACTGTCTTCGCAGTAGTGCTGTGCATGGTCTTTAAACTCATGGCCCTTGCACATGAGTTATTGCAGTGTTATCAGCTTGAAGACGTCAGTGACTCAAGGAAAGCAGAGCTTCTGTAACTAGCTGGTGCTCTGACAATTCAAACTGCTCTGTGGCTCTACTTGATTTTTTATAAAATCAGCCTAAATAGATGATCATGATATGAGGATGATTTAAAAATTAATGGATACATGCCTACTGAAGTCCAGAAGCATGACCACAGCTCTTCTGGACATGGCACAGCTAACTTGGCACTACCTAGCCTGGGTTTGTCAGAAGGGGCCCTGAGGTGCCCCGGTTCGCCTGGGCCCAAAGATGCCTGGGGGGTTTTCTGGGGGCAAGCAATAGCACTCTAAACCAACTAGAGCAAGTCTTTGCCAGCTGGCAGTGTGACTGGCATGAGCTGAATTCATCTGACTGCTGCATAGGCACATGTTGAACTGAAAGATGCAAACCATAGATGGTAGCAAATAGTATCTTGTTCCAAATATCCTTATTCAAGCATATTTCCTCATAAAGTGATTTAAGAATTGCCTTTAAGGACAGGAGGTGTGACTTCCTTAATAGTGAAGAACATATTCAGAATAGTTGTTTATTTGCTCAGCCATTTCTTTTACAGAAGTAGCCTTTATTTTTGTCATACTTCTTGCTCACATGACAAGCACGTGCCTCTAAATAGGGCTTATGAACCTCCCTGCTGGTGCATGGGGGTCACATAACCACAGTTACTTTTAATGGACTTGAAATCTCAGGGGTGTGCAATATTCTGTGATTAAAAGTAAAGCAAACAGGTTGGGGGGAAAAGCAGGCCCTTAAATTAAAATGTCTCTGTCCTACTGCGTTCCTGTCACCATTAACATGCTGGTGAAGTAAACAGAACATTACAATGTATTGGTGCAGTCAACAGCACAGCAGGCACATCCTGCTTGGAGTATTCAGTAGCCATCAAACACTGAGAGCGCCACCTAAATTACCTCCTTTCTTCTTTCCACAGAAAATAAGCTTGGAATGACCCGGCCCGCAAAGCGTCTCGGAGTAGGTTAGGACAGTCCTTCCGTTTACGATCATGTTCAGCTTGATATAGAGCTCCTTGATGCTGTGTCCTATACACAAAGAGAAAGAGAGCTCAGAGAAAGTGTAAGGATTAACTTTATTTTAAAAAGGATTCTATGTTTTCCTCCCTGCTGTTTGAGCCATTAGACATTTTCTCTTCACAGGGGACTCCTGATACATAGAAATCTGTGCTTCAGGAAGAGGTCTCTAGGCCTTCAAGGTATATGACAGGGGACATAATAGCAGTTCTCTTAAGTGTTAAATAAACTAGGCTTATGACCCTTTTCTGACTCTGAGGTCAAGTGGTGTAGCAAGTCTCCTGTCCTTATATCTAAACTTTTCTTGTGTTCTTAGCAGAGGGATCATATCCAATGGGCCCCTGGGAGCAACCTGTGACCTCAAACTGCTGCCTGGGAAAACAGTAACTGGCCTGAGCCCAACCTGTGCCAGGGACCAGCACAGCAGCTTGGCAGTTCTAGGAGGTTGCCTCCTTGTGCTTGGCTTGCTGACGCAGGCAGAGCCAGTGAGGCTACTGGATTTAGATGGAGGTCCTATACTCTGACTTATTTGCAAATGTCTGTAGTGTGATTTTTTTCAGGCTTGTTTACCTTTTCAGCCACCTGAAAACTGATGCTCCCTGGACAAATAGCCCACATATCTGACAGGAAGGGAGACATTTTGCATGCAAGGAAGCATTCCCAGGTGCCAAAAGACACTTGGCACACAAATTTATTTTCAACACCAAGAGCATACAGCTGCTGTTTCATATTTATGCTCTGGTAGTACAGGATCTAGATGAGCTTGGGCTCAGGTCTGCAAGATGTGACCTTCCCATGAAAAAATCACAAAGCAAGCGATGGCTAATATTAAAGCGTGCACCCAG
The DNA here is from genome assembly GCF_028769735.1 of Zonotrichia leucophrys gambelii. Lineage (NCBI taxonomy): Eukaryota > Metazoa > Chordata > Aves > Passeriformes > Passerellidae > Zonotrichia > Zonotrichia leucophrys. The sequence continues at coordinate 67,785,987 of NC_088171.1, forward strand.
TTTTTACCTTTTATTGCTAATCAGTCAGGTGCTGAAGGGTGTAATTTCAGCTAGTGCAGGTGGCAAACTGATGGTGTGACTGCTGCCTCAGGCCAGCACTTTCCCAGAACACTTCTCTGTACACCCAGGAGGGACAGCGGGGTATCCCCATGTTGTGCTGTGGGAGTCCATTCAGACCCCTGCCTGCAAGGGTCACAGCCTTGGAAGTTTGGTGAGGTAGTGACATAAGAATGTGTGTGAGAGTCAGCAAGACTCTCCCCAGAAGACTTAGCTATGAAGATAATGAGCTCTAGAGCAGCCCCTCCTTGACTCTCCATGTGTACAAATGAAGAGCAGGAGCAGAATAGGGGCTGAAAGCTGATATGACCTCTTTAGGGTGACAGATGTAGTCTGAGGCCAAGCTGATAACAGAACTGACATTTTTTGTAACTCTGCACAGGTTTTGAAATTTCTAACAAATGAAGCCCCTTCATATTTTATAGGAGATTGTAAGCCTTGCTTACTTCTTAATACCATCACTCACACATGAATTACCTGTGTACAGCATGAGAAAATAGCAATACCACTTACTTAGGACCGCTGTACCTCTGATGTTAAAGGTGTGGGTTGCAATATCAGGACAATGGTCAATGCTGAGAGCAAAATCTTGCTGGGGATCTGTTTGAAGACACAAAGTAGTGGGTTACAAGTTGGATGTTTAATGAGATACTTTATTGAGACTGTATGTATAATATATAAAATAATAGAAATGTTATAAAAAATAAATTACATATTTGCTAAAAGTTCTCCAAGAAGTGCTTAGAGCTCCCATACCCTGCATTCAATAGCTACTTGTGTCCTTCCTGCCCCTTCAGTCTGAAATGCACTCAGGTGCTCACCTGTGTGAGGTTAAAATCTACTGTGTGGGAAAATTAACAAAGGTTAAAGAAGGAAAGTTCCCCACAGTAGTGGGTAGCCAATACTTATTCAATGGTGAAATCTCAGCACAACTGCTCTTCCCAGACTCTACACATTGCCTTTCCTTCCTCAGCACTGAGGAGCAATTGGCTATGAAGATGCTTATTAATTAATTTGCTTCACAAGATGGCTTGGTGAAGCTGATTTAGGAAAGTGAATTCTGGAGTGGGATGAAAAGTCCAAAACTGAAAATGAAATTGTGTTAAGTGAGATACTGCAGCACTTTTTTTTCTGGGTCCATCATCCTGTGATATTTCTAAGCCAGAAAATATTCTACATTTCTCGTTTTCTGGGAGACTTGAGCAGAGCTGTGGGGCCAAAGGAAGCCCTTTGAAAGATAATTATAATGAACGTGATTCGTTCCAATTCCTGCAGTATCCCTTTCTCTGCAAAAAGCTCTAAAACTCCTGTAAAAGCATAATTGTTTTTTATACCACTTCCACCTTCTTCCTTGCTAGCCTCCATGAGATCTGATGCTGTGCCTGAAGGCTTGCTGACATGTCACTCTCTGGTGACAGGCAGCAGCAACCACTGACAGCTCAGCTGCCACAACCAATAGAATGTGCAATTGTTTTCCAAAGCTGTGGCAGGAGGGGAAAGATTTGGCCAATTTGGAAAAATACCTTGAGCCTCAAACTTGCTTTAGGCATAGTTTTGTCCCTCATTATGGCTTTCCAGCCAGCCTGTTCATCCAACGTAGTTCTCTGTGGAAAAAAGAGAAGCAGCTGTGGCATGTGCAGAAGCAGCCATAGGCTCCTTGTTTTACTCAGATCTGGTAGTGACAAATATAGACTTGGGAACTGAGTTCTCTTTCTAAGTTATTGTTTCTTGAACTAATCTTCTCACTGAGTTGAAAATAACAGGTTGGGAGAATTTTCCTTTGATGCTGTGGTGAAACTTGAGTCACAAGTGTCCTCTGTGAGGCTGAGCCAGCATCCTCACAGTCTAACCCTGTTTTAGCAGCAGTGCCCCACAGCTATAGCAGCTGGCAATCAGCAAGCCTGTGTGACCAAAACCTGCTTGCTTAGAGGAGATCACAGAATGAATGAAAGTGTTGAGAGGACCTGGAGGGCTCTAACTAAGCCAGGATTTGTGAGCCCACAGACTATCAGTGTGGGCTAACAGCCGAGCCCTTAATTTGGGCAAGTTAAAATGACTGTTCAAAGGAGGGAGATAAAAAGAACTGATATTTCTAAAGCTCTGTGTCCTTGTGCTGGATTTTGTCCTCCACACCACTAAAGCAGTCTCTGCAGTTGCATAATCTGCTTAGGACAAAAAGTTAGTGCCTGCAGTTGTTTTTCAAGTGTGGCCACAGTCAGAGGGTTCTCTTTCCTCTTTTTTTCTTATTCCTGTCAGTTCCAGCTTTGTTTTTGCAGCTTCAGAAGCTGTTGGAATCGGTTAGGAGAGCAGTTTCCTGCTCCAGCTGAAAAGCATGTCAAACTTCTCTTTTCTCCAAGGCCGTTACTCCTGCTTCCCCTCTGGTTTCTACCATCTTTCAAGGCTTGGCTTCCGCATTCCTCTGGACTTCTGCTAGAGCCCCTCTTGTTTCTGTTTTGCGTGTGGTGTGGTGATAAGGTTCAGGAAGCAGCTGCTCAGATTCAGAGCAATTTGGGCATTGATGCCTACAAATAGTGCTGGTTGTCGGGTTACTAAAATTGTTGGGTCTGCAGTTTCAAGAGGGAGTACGGTCAAACATGGCAGTAGAACATACATAATGTCCTTTTCTTTTCAAAGGCTGTACTATAATGAACAAACTAAATTGTCGTGTTAGAGCTAGAATTTGAACTTTTAGTTTAAAATTTCTCAGCACTGAGTGGAAAGGGTATGTTCATGAAACCAAGATTTTTTTGAAAGCTTCTTACAATGACCCTGATCTCAGGGTAATTTTAGTTTAGGATGTCTGTTTATTTCTATGGGTTGAGCTCCTTTGACAGATGATTCATTTCATAGTGCATTGCAGCCATGGATGTCTTTTACTGCACTGCTTGTGATGCAGCATAGATCCTGACATATCCAGGAGGTGCTGTTTGGTCCTCAGAGAGAGTGTGGAAGCACTCACATGAGGAATTCCAGAAAACTTTGTGAATTGGAGCACTTGAATTTTCTGTTGTTATTCTGTTGCTGACAAATGTAAAATTTTCCACTGCTAAAAGAACCCAAATTAATTTTCTGACCATCTCTGTGGAAATTTCTGCTCAGAATTAGCAATCCAATTTTGCAATCTTAGATACTGTGGCATATATGGGTACCTCCTGCTGAAATCAATTGAAAGAATGGCTGTGTTGCTAAAACTATGGTGCCAGGGAGTCTGGATTCCCAAACAAGTAGGGAGAAACGTTGCTACTATAACAAAACTAATTAAACTTCTGGGTTTTAGCTGCATGACGAGTGAAGGAATCTGTAAATTCAGCTGGGCTTTATGCACTAAGGGATTGTGCCATCCCCCTCTTTCCTTAAATCGTGAGGAGTGCCTCCTGTGGCCAAGGCAACTCAAGGCAATTGCCGTTTTTGTTTTTCATCTCAGATGTACGGCTGTGAGTCACTGTGTATCTCCTATGGAGGTTTAATACTTATTCTTCCATGTTTGCTTCAATCTGAAGTGAGCTGGTTAGACTGAAAAAAATACATGTTATGTCTTTCACATGTGCAGAGCAATAACATTTACTGTTAGATCTCTAAACTACGTGGGGCTGCCCTTCAGGCTTCCACTTCCCTGCAACATTTCATGGTGCACAGTACTGTATGTTCCCAGACTTCCCTCCACCTACTCCCTTCAATCTGCTCCGTCTCCCATAATTAAAGCTAGAAACTCTTTAACTGGTTGCAGAATTTTGCTTTTCCAGTTCAGCTTTGATAAATCACCAACACTCACAATGTTGTTGGAAATTTTGCAAACACATTGAGGTTTATCAGTGAAAATCTGCTTACTGAGGGGGAAAAGGGCATTTTTTTTTGTGTATCTAGTGAGAAGGACTTAGGCTGCAACATATTTACAGCTAGCATGAAAAGTGTCTGGAAGCAGAATTTTGACTCAAGTTTCTCTCTAGGCAGGACTTAATTTTGGGCAACTGCTCTGGGAAACGAGAAAGCCTTTGGCTTTGTGAACCGTCCATGCAGTCCAAGATTTCCAGACCTGTTATTTGAACCTGATGCTGTGCCTGAGGCTGAGCTCCCATCTGTATCTAGCACTGAATGTCCAGCTTTCGCTGAAGACTGACTTCTGTAGTACAATCCTGCTTTGTGAGAGGTGAATTTGGGATGTACCTGGCATCTTGCTGCCAATCACCCCTGACATGGCTTAGTGCCAGCTGAGACCATGCATCCCACCACCTATTTCGCCCTTACCCAAGTACCCTGGTGAAGATTTGTTCCTGTATTGATTTGGGATGAGGTTTTCCACATGCACTGGCACCACAGTGCAAGATTTCAGCCTGACTTACTATTCAAGGTGCTCACAGTGATTGGTTTGGCTGGGTTTCTCTTAGGGGACTGAGCAGGTGTGTGTAGTACAGCCTAGAAGCTCAGATGAGTTCCTGAACTCTTCTTTCTAGAGCTTTTCCCCCCTGCTTTTGTTCTTAGTAGAAGGTTCATAGGTAGATTGGCTCAGACATATTTACAGCAGTGTAACCTCAGTGACAAGGACAACAGGTGGGAAGTCCCTTGTGTGCCCTGGTTACTGCAGTTGTGGGGCCAGTGGCTCCTGCCCCTGCTGAACATGGGTGTGCACACAGGCGCAGGGCTGTGAGCTGGGGCTGCCTTTACAGCCTCCTGGGAGGGGATCTCCAGAGCACAGGATGAAGTGGACAGCTGGGAATGATAATGTGCTAACCCACTGTGGCAATGTCCCTCAGAGACTGAGCTGCTACATGACTAACTGGGCATTACAGAAACTGCATGGCCAGATGGGAAGCACCTGTTCTAGGAATTTTGCTGTGCTCGTGCTCAACAGCCTCTGTCTTTTATTCTTCTCTCTCCCTTCCCCCCTCCCCCCCCCCAATTTTTTTTACTGTCCTGTACTGGTTTTCCTCTCTTCTGAATCTGCTCTAAAATCACATTGTTTCCATATGAGCATGAAAATCAGTCGTATGAGTGAATAGCAGCAGCAAGCAGAGGAGCTTTGCTTGTTAACGTCCACATCTGTAAGCCTTGGAGAGGTAAGAAGACCCTCCAAACTGGTTAGCTTTGAGTGTTTCAAAATAATACTTTTAGGAGCAGATAAGGCACAGAATGGAATGAAATAGCACAGCTGCACTTGGCTAGGGTCAGGTAAGGACAAGCTGGTGCTAGAGGAGATGGAAATTAGCACAAGGAAGAAACATTTAGCAATTACCCAATACTCCTTGCCTTCAAAGCTCTTAATAAAATTAAATCATTAGTCTTTACAACATTCAAGGTGATGAAAGGACAGGGAAAGAATGAGGAACTGTTTGGGATTTCAGACTTTATGTATTCGTTCAACAATTTCCCTTTAATGCCTATTTAAATAAATTAACCTGAATGCTCAAGGTTATATTTGACACTGAAATCTACTTATAGGCTACTGAGGAAGAAGCATCAGGTGAATTAGCAGCTCTCTGGTTATGCATCTGCATTTCCCTGAGCACCTTCAGTTTAATGAACTTCCATTTAGGCCTGCCTTCACTGCATGCCACTGCCACCTCCAGATGTGACTGGGAAGGGCAGAGTGACCATCTGTTCAGAGAAGAGCAGAATAAATTGTGAGACTCACACTGGCTGTGTCTACTTTATCATCAGAATACTCCATCCTAAGACATTTGACTTAGCCATGACCAGCTCCAGTCTCCTGCCTAATTCAGATTGGAACTCTGGCCTAGTTCAGTTCAGTCACTCTGGCCTCATTTGCAGAAGTCACTGTATGTTTTATCACCTGAACTCTTCTGGCTTGCTTAGGCAACATAGAGGAGAAGGAATAGAGAATATTAGAGTTTGTGTATGCTTAATGTCCTGGGGTTACAGACTGTGGGAGTTCCCCTTTGCAAACAGTACTATCAACTTGTGGTTTCTGAGGTTGCTTAAACCCAAACCTCCAAAGCTTTTGGAGATGTCCAATGGAGTGAATAACTCTGCTTCCTTTCTGATAAAACCTACATGGCTGTAGAGGGAAGCCTGAAGATTTGGTTTCAGTATAATCTATAAACTAAAAAAGAACAGGACACTAGCAAAAGAAACTTAAAATGTAACTTAAAAAAAAAAGGTTTATACAAGTTAAATAATTTCCAGTCCTCTCCCAAAAATACTGAACACTGGTAATGCATAGAGCATTTATATATTTCTTGGTTAGATTGAGGCACAGGCATTACTGGCTGATGCCTGTGACCTTAGTTTTGCAGCAAGGTGATTTCAGTGTCTTACAAAGTTAGTTTAAATAAAAGACAAAGATTTTGTCTTTTGATATTTCAAATAAAACTCATTGGGAAGTATAAATGATGTCCAAATGTGCAAATATTAAGAGACAGTAACTTAGAAGGCTTCTCCAAATGTCAGGTGGAGAGGAGAGGAAGAGATTTTCTGGCAGCAGGCTGATGTGATGAGGTGGAGGGAAGCCCCTGTGAAGACAGAAGGTGTGAGGGGCTCTCTGCCTGAGCAGGGCCGTGTTTGGGGATGGGAGTGTCACTGGCATGCATCAAGCAGCCTTGTCAAAGACATGCCCTGAGTTTCCCTGCCTTTTCCTGCCTGAACCACCTTTTCTAGGAGCAAGCTTGTTAGATCTGTTGGCTGAGGATTGAGGGGAGGCTTAGTATCTGAAGGCTCTTTCCTCCTCCTTTGCTTTTGCCAGAGGTAGTATTTGGGAAAGGGGAGTTTCTGTGCTTTGTGTGGTATGACAAAGCTTTATCCAAGTCTGTTTAAGAGGACAAAACTGAAAGATGCAGGCTTTGAGAGATAGCACATATAGATCTGTACTTGATAATCCTGGTTTGTCCTAGTTAGCTTGAGAGAGAAAGGCAGGCAGAGCAGGCTTCAACTACAGCAGTGTAACAAGAAAATACTGCATTAATCTGGGCCCAGCAGGGACTGTATTAGAGAGAGAAAGTCTTTGTTCTTCTGTTGGTAAGAAAACACCATGCACTGGATGAATAAAATGCTTACAGTAACTGCCTGTATTCCTAATCAGAGCTGTCTCTTCCCTCTTCAATGTGTTGGCTTTTTAAAAATAATTTTTTCATAGTGCCCTACTTGAGACTGAGATCTCTGGACATCAGTGCTTGTCGGAAGGACTGGGGATTCACAACAGACTTTCAGGGTTGTGTCAGAAATAGAACCAAACTTTGCTGGAAACTGCCCTGCTGTCAGACACATGCCATGCTCTGGGAGAGCAGCTACACCGCTGATTGTACAAAACAGTAATCAGCAGCATATAAATGGGCTACATGTTCCCATTTTCCCGTGATGGGTTTAAATCCACTACAGGAGCATGGCAGGAAGCTACAGTTGGAATGGCATGCTCCCTCTGCTGAGGAAACTAACTGGGTTCCCACCTGCCTGATCACTGCTGGATCATTTGACAGGAGCCATTTATCTTCAGGTGAAGACGAAACTGAAGCACTGAAATAATTTGTAGTAGTTTTCAAAATGCTAGCTTTTGGCAACTAGAAGCTCTCCTGAGTCTAAAAGCAGCATCTGGAACAGAACAAAGGGTTTTGATTTGGTATGTGGTGAATCTGTAAAGGCCATTTGGCATCTTGTCCCTGATGGCTACCGTTTTTCCCTAGTTTTAGGTTGCCTCCTTAAAGTTGGTTCAGTGACACCAACACACAATAATACTAATGTAGTTTTTTCCTTTTGAGGTGTTAATTTTTCTTAGGATACTTTGGATATTTTTCCCAATGGATATTAAATTGCTGTGAGTGTCTGATCTCCTGCCTCTATTTTCTTTGCTAAACTGTAAGAATAATAGCGTCCAGATATATTTTGAGGCCTTGATGATAGCTTTAGATGAGATGATATGCAATGTCAAGAAAGCGTAGCAATGCTTTTATTGCTTAGAGGCTTACAAAGAAACCTTTGCATAGGAGCACTTATCATCAGCTGTGGTTTGTTTTTGCACCTGACTTTAAACAGCCTTTTGATAATTTCTGCTTTATATAATACAGGAGCTAATCTCAAATTTTACCAAATTTTTAAAATGGCTGTGACTCACCTGTTTAGTGTATTAGAGTGCTCCCTCCATAGGCTCAGATTCAGTATCCAATAGCAAATGACAATATTTCCTTGCCCACAGTATTTCTTGACTGTGATGTAATATACCTTTTAGGTATGTCTCTCCTATATTTTTCCAAAGGATAGAACATAATTTTCTATGGCTTGCTTTCTGAACTGTTACCACCCATCCTTACATTTACCTGAGTGACTCAGTGGCTACAGCAACCAAAGACGAGGCAAAAGTGATTAGGTGGAAAACATGCCAACCACTTTATATTTATCAGCTGCAGATAAGCGGGAGAGGCTGTCTGTGCTTAACATAAACAACCCTCTTGCAGTCCATGGTGCAGGACCTTAATTGATTTGGTGAAGAATTTGGCTCTGTGAGGAAACCACTGAGAACTAAATTAGATGGGAGAATTTAAAGCCTGGTGGGAGAAGTTCAGCTCAAGTTAATTCTCTCCACTACTAGTCTCACTGAAAGCATTAATATTGATTTTACTGAAAGATTTAAAGTCTAGGTACTGAATCTAATGTTTTTGCCAGAGTACCTTGGAGGTATGAAATTGTCTCCTGCTCCTCAATGTCATTTACATTTTAAAACTTACTAAGTACTCTCCTCACCTGAACAAAGGGCAAAATGATGTTCAGAATCACCTCAAGAGTTCACATAGAAAAAAGAAAGTTTAAATCCTCTAATGAGATGTGGAGGATGAAATAGATGGGATAGTTTTAAGTCATGGAGGGACAAAAATTTTAAAAAAAGATTTGCATGCACACTCATAACTATGCTACCTTGATTCTGATGATAGTTTCAGTTTGTTAGGATCTGGTGCCAGAAATATACATGTACACATCTGGTCTTCCCCTTGGAATAAGTAAGTTATACCAGATGAATTCAACAGCAAAGCTATGACAGTAAGATGGCTTGGACAGAGTAAACACACAAAAAATTGTTTTCAAGTGGAATTCTTAAGTTCTTTGATTGTTTGCCCATTAGCAATCTATGCAACAAAAAATCAGAGGGGAGTTGGTGTCGTGTGGCTTTAAATAATTTAGAAGCAGAAGCAATTGCTGGAGACTGTTTGAGGGAAATAAATAAATAAGTCCAAGAGAAGCATCTGGCTCAATCTGTCTGCCAAAAATCCAAAGAATAATGGAAAAAAAACCTCTTTTTACCAAGTGTCTGGAAGAATTTTTGCCCTGAAGCGGCATGAGTGAGAACTTTTTGCAGACCTTTCTTTCCCAGCTGAAGCTATCAGATTACTTACATCCTTTAAGTAAAGAATATTAGTGTGTGGTCAAGGAGGGAAAAGGAATAGTTAGACTGGTTGACATAGAGAACAGAAGGTGATATGCTGTAAAATTAACACCAATTTAACAGTACTGTTTACAAGCTGGTATTGCTGAATGAGCAGGTGTATTTTTAAAAATACATCTGATGTTACAGTTGTATTTTTAAAAAAGGAACAAGTGAAATTTAAGAAAAATAGTATCTTTGATCTCTCAGTATGAAGGAGAAAGTATAATGAGTGTGTGAGGGGGACCCTAGTAAGCCTGAAACTCTTCAGAAAGGACTGACAAATCATCAGGAAATTGTGAGCTAATTGGTCTCTGCCTCCACTTGTTTTATTTTAAGCACTGAAAAGTTCCCTCAGTACAGAGTTTAACAGGAGCATGTCTGTAATGCTCTGTCTGACCAGAGTGGGTTCTACACCCTGTTGAGTTCAAGGGGCCATTTTGACAGAGGTCCAAATCTGAGCTCACACATTTAAAGAAAAGCCAAAAAAATGAGAGTTCCTCTATCTACGAATGCAATTTAATGCAAGTGTGTACTGAAATGGGCAGTGCTACTCTCTCCTGTTGTGCCACTGGAGGCCAGGAAAAAGGTTTATAGAAATGACACTGCTTCAAGTGTGACATAGAACTGTGCAAGCAAACATGGAGCTCATTGGACATAAGTTCAGCATGACCTTCCTCTGTTTTGGAAGAGGCATTGTCATGTAAAAAATAATTTCCTAGATGACCAGCTAGCCCTGGCACTTTGTGTAGTAGAAGACATGAATTATAGCAAACGTTTACCCATATCTCTATATATGCTTTATTATTTTAAAATTTGTAGATATACAGATATAAAACTTATGAAGAGTGCAGCCAATTTCATATTTAATTCAGGAGGTTGAAATGAGTACTGATTGTTTGCTCCTTCTCCTGAAACTTTAATGGCTCTTAACCTTCCTTCAGATGAAAAACAGAAGAAAAAGAAAACAAAATCAGATATAAACTGGGAAAAAATGTTTGTCTATATTTAAAAATCTCATGTGGTCTAAGCAATCTTTTATAGAGTGTAGGGAATATTTCTAAAGATGTCATCTTTGAATACTACTGCTTTGGCTCTTCTGAAGAGCTCCCTGAAATTCCCTGTTATTTATTCCTGTGCACAGAAAACAGAGTCCTTAATGGTTGATAGTGTCCATACTCTTTTTTAGAACCTTCTGTCTTATCAGTGTTTGTTTCTGCACCGTAAAGAAACCTACAGTTTTAGGCAGTGAGCAGCTCTAAGGGCTCCCAGGTCCTTATCTAAATAATTTAAATAAATAATCAGCAAGTTTGCTGATCGAAACAAAAGCAGGCATTCTGAAGCACTAAAGTGTTAATACAGGCCCACCTAACATTTCAAGAAAGAGCTGTAAAAATAGTTGGAAAATATTTTTTGTGTGTCTGCAGGAGCAATCACCTGCTTTCCCTTATGAAGGGGGTCCCATTTGAACATCACATACTAAGAATGTTTTCATGGCTAATTAAGACAATTAGGCTTTACATGAATGATCTAGAAGCAGGTGCTGGTAGACGTGTTAGGGAGTTATGTTCTGTTGTCTCTGACTGCATTGCACTTTGCACTTCCAAGTGGATGCCTATTACTCAAATAACACTGGAATCTGCCTAGGGCACTTTGTTATCATTGCCTACCTGCCCTTCCCTTCCCAGACAATTCCCTTTTATAATGTAGCTAGAAAGATCAAAAGCATTATTACAGTAAAATTAAAAGGGGTAGAAATTGGCCATTTATGTAGCAGGTTCTTTTCATGTCTGTGCATAGACTTGCCAATTACTGTTCTCTTTTTTCAGTCAGAGATGTTAACCTGTGCTGCTTTTATCTCAGGATCTCTGCCCAGGTTTCTAAAGGGATTTGTGGTCATTTGAAATCTTCCTTCATTTTTGTCACTTGTTCCTGGGAGGAAGAGTGGTCCTAATAGGAAATGTCTTGCTATTTATAGGCTGTCTCGGTGTTATGTCTCCTGTGGTTACACAGAAGAGGCAGCACACTGTCTATTTACTCTACTTTTAGACCACCTGCCTCTCAGCTTGATTTTCTTACCATGGACTTGTTGCTGAGATTTTTTGTCTGATTTCTTTTTTACAGTTGCATTATACCGATCACTAGGATCTTATCCAGCCCCTTCTTTTGATGCATGACTTGGAGTCCTGGTTACAGAACATTTGGTCTGATGTGGCTGAGTGGGAATGGGGATGCTTTCTAAAGGATCCAGAGCATGGGCTGAGGCTGAGGGCCTGATGCATGCCTGTATCTTACATGCTATAGGACCAAAATGCAGCTAGAACAATTGCTTGTGACCAACAATTGCAACTTACTCCTCGGTACACGAGATGGCTTCCCTTTCTCAATTATCCATCTAAATTTCTCTGTTGCATTAATCACAGTTATATTAGCCCATATTTTTGAATTTAGTCAGATTTTTCCTGCATTATAGGAGAGGATCTGATAAACAGGAAAGCAAACATGGGTACTTGGCTCCTCTTTAAATGCTCAAACTGAATTCTAATAATTTCTTGAGAGAGGACATTAAGCTCTAGAAACAAGTTGTGAAGTACTTGATAAAAAAAATCTTTTAACATCTTTATATTTTACTTGATTCAATCCTAATTCCCTGATAGCAACCTTGAGTCTATAGTAACAACATTAGAGGTGAAATCCTCACCCTCTTGAAGCCAATAGGCAATCCTTTACCTAAGATTTTGTACTTATTACTTCACTGTGGCTCCTGTTATCCTCCAAATGGCACATCCTCTGATACCTTCACTGGAGCAGGAAATACCAAAGGGATTTCTCAGACTGGAGGGACATATGGGGCAGTATTCCTCTGAAATACCTAAAGAGTGTGGGAAGTTGCCTAATATCAACTCTGTGGTTGCTGCCATTACAAATTTGTAATGGGAAGGTTGGATGGGAAAGGGTCTTGTCAAACACTGACAAGTCTGTGTCCTCCTGGGTGAGAACAATTGGCAGGACACATGGAAAATGGAGTTATGTTCTGCCCATCTAGTCATGGCTTACAGTGAAATAAGGTAGGGAGAAAGCTCCCCTTCTCCTGAAAGGGTGATCAGCACCTTGTGCGCCACTGTCAGCTTGCCAGTGAGCTCAGTAAGGACAGGGTCTTCTCTGAAGCAGATGTGGACTACTGTACTTGCATTGATCCTCCTGACCTGTGGATTGTGGGGCTTGACCCCAAGCTCCTTAAATTCTTCTCCTTTATGCAAACTGCTGGATTATGAACTGCATCAGCAGCAATGCAGATGGTGTATCCTGGGCTGATGCTACACATATGATAGCCTCTGGAAAAATGCAAGGCAGGACATTGTGATGGCAGTTGTGAGTTGCCTCAACTTTAATCTGACAGAGCAGTAAGGGAGAATAGAACCTGACTTCAAACAAGGAATCTTATTTAATTCTTGCATTGTTACCACATCTATGTAATCTTTTCATCTCCCATAGCTCTGCCCAGAAGAACAGAAGACCACTCTAAGTGGTGGGACCTGACCTTATAATCTCTGGCTCGTGCTTCTCTAGCTGTGAATTCTCCCTGAATGAATGTACCTCTTATCTTTCTGTTCATGGCAAACCAAAGGAAGTGACAAACAAATGACTCTAAACAAATGCATATTGTTAGCCAGGCCAGTGATATACACAGTAAGAAGCAACATTTAACTGGCACATGCCAGCAGACAAATTCATCATACTTTGAATTCACTCAGAGTGTAGCCTGTGCCTCTGTGTCAAGGCATCTCATGCTGACTGAGACCTGTTGAGGGAACAGAACTCTCTTATGCAATACATTTTTACTAAAATGAAGGCAACACCAAAGTCTGTATTCAATATCTAATTAAATATTTTCTTAATGCTTTACACCCATTTATAGAACGTGAAGCCTGACTTTAGTCCCCTGGGAGCAGGCCAGTAAAGAATAGCATTACAAATATTTATTTACTTCTCTTGTCCCTCACTGGCTTTATTTTAATGGGTGTGCAAAAACGCATGAAAGCTACAGGAGAGGAAAAGCCCCCGGGAAAACCCTTTGTAACTGGATGAATTGGAAAAACAAACTCTAGGGTGCTCATTTGCCATGAATCGCTTTTCAAATCACGTGCGGAAAATGAATGAGGCGTCTGTGAATCTAATTCCCTTTGTCCCAGTTGTAAAGCAGATCCGCACAATAGGCGAGGCACACGGCCAGCAAAGCAAGAGGTGGAAAGCAGGCACCATTCAGTGAATTCATTTTCAGTCAATTCCAGTGTCGCTTGCTCCTTTTCTTCTCTACAGATTTAAAGAACAAACAAAACCCTGTGATCCCTGGGAAATGCCTCTGGTAAGGGCCACTGCTGAAGTCTCACTAAGCACAGTGGCAATGGCAGAGAACATGAATCCTTCCCACTGTCACACTGGGTCCCTTGTCATTCCTAGTGGGAGGACAGAAAGCACATCACCACATTTCCATCGCACATTAGGAAAGCAGCAAATCAGTGCATTGAAGAGCCTGTTTCATCCCAAGGGTAAAAAAGTTAAAGACCTATGGTCTTCCTAAATTTTTTTTAACCTAACTTCAAGATAAAGATCTTAGTAATCTCTTTCATGCTAAACTGGGTTTTTCACAGCGGTTTATTATTCTGAATTAAGTTACATTATTTCCTCTTTATTATCTTATAAATACAGTTAGGTTTGTGTGTGTGTGAACCAAAACCAGCTGTACTTGAAACATGAAAAATATTTTAGATGTGAAACCCAGTGGAAGTTTGGGAGTGTAACCCTTCCATTCACTGCCTGGCTTTATAAGCATCTCTCACTGCGTATAAGAACAACTCTGCTGAGCAGCTGAAAGGAAAATGGAAATGTAAAAAAATCTCACCGCAGCTTTTGTAATATATTTCCAGGTTGTCCTCTTTGCAGACTGTGTGCGTAGGCCATTGTGTGCTGGCATTGATGTAAAGCAGGACTAAGATGAAAAGAAGAGCATTTGATGTCTTCATGGTGGGTGGTGGTAGTTTGCAGGATCGCTTCTGCCTCTTGCTAACACTCCGGAGGGAGGTGTTCCTTCCTTTCTCCAAGGGACACAGGACTTACAACATTCGTGCCTGCAAAAGGGTTAAGCGAGCCAGTGCAGCCTCAGCTTCCCACAATGCGCTATAAACAAGAGGCTAATCAGAATTGGAGGGTGTTATTTCCGTGTACTTCAACTTCTGCTTTCTGCTTGGTATTCAACTAATGACAAATGAGCTAATCACACCTACTCACTGCCCAGCATAGTCCTGCCTTGGTGCCTGCTGGAACAATGCAGCAATGTGTTTATTTCTGCTCTTGCTGCCAGTTTCTTCTCTTGAAGTCAAAGCATTTGGGACAAAACTTCAAACAGACTTATTTTGCAGCCTTCTGGCTGAAAAAAGTTGCAATCCAAATTGCCCCATCTTAATCACACAAAGTCAGCCCAAATTTTGGAAGATGAACAGTTTGGTCTCTATGTTTTTCCTAGTAACAAATCTGTCGTCTGGAGAGAAGGGAGGTGTGTCTGATAAAGCTGACGCCACATAAGCAAGACTTGAAACTTTTGGGAATGAATTCTTTCTGCTTGACAATGCTAAATCCTTCATTTACATTGATTTTGTTCAGTGTTTTTTGGGAATATACAATTTAGCAGTGTACCCAGTCGGATAAACCTAGACTTAATTTTTTTCCTCCTGTCTGCCTGGTTACTTAATAGCTCTCTAGTGAAAATGTACATTTGTCATTTGCACTAGCTCTTTTAAAGCTGTGCTTTATGCAGAAATTAGTGGCTGGTGCAGATGGCAGGGAAGGAGTGAGGGAAGGAGGGAGAGTTCCTTCATCTCCAGTAAAATTCCCTGATTCAGTTTTAAGATCCAGGGCTGGAATAGAATTTCAAACTGCAGTTGCCAGAAAGGTCTTTTTCTGGACAGAGCACCAACTGGAAAAATGCTACAAGCTGAATTCAACCCTAAAGCAAATGTCTGCAATAGTCTTCTCTGAGCTCAAGACAAGGAGAAATTGGCTCTGTAGTATAACAGAGTTGGATAAAAGATCACTTTGGCCATTTCAGTCTTTCTTGCTTTGAAGGCTGTAAGTATCATTTGCTCTGCCTCTAAGTAAAGCTGAACAGGGGAAAACTTATGTTGTTTAGTAAACAGGAAAGCACCTAACAAGATAATTATGAAATAATGCTAAATGGTAGGGCTATTCTTCAGGCAAAATCCTGGCCTCAATGAAGGTAATAAAAGAAATCCCACAGATTAAGGAGACAGCCAAGATTTCAACCGTGATGTATTAAATTTAAAAGCCAATTCACTGCAATCCTAGAGACCTTGCTTTAAATAATGAGGCTCAAGCTTGGTTCATATTTTTGGATGCTATCATAATGGTAAATTTTATGTCCATGGCCAGAGTGAGAATCCAGGCAACTGTCCTTAGGCATGGAACATATATGAGTCACATAATGAGATCTGAATTACAGATCTGATTTGACTGGACTTAGGTTGTACCCTGCAGATAGTTGACAAAAGCAAGAGCAATTGAAATGGGAATAGTAGGGAGAGACAATGTCTAGGATTACTGTAATACATTTAAACAAAAATCACATAAAATAAAAGTCTCTTGGCACAAAAGTCTATAAAGATAGTGAAAATTGTATATAGCGATGTATTACAGAACACAAAGTACTTCAGATCAGGACCTTGAGAATGTAACTTCCAAAACTTTTTTTTTTTAGGAAACACCATCATGATCTTTCACTTAAAATATTACGCTAATGCTCAATAGCAATGAACAAAGCAAATTAAAAGATAGGATAAATGCTTCAAAGAGAGACCTCCTGGGGATCATTCAATAAACAAGCCAAATCAGGACCAGGACCTCCCCTGAGATAAGAATCGCTGAAAGTTGCAAAAATACATGGGAGAAAGCAAATGGGCTTGGCCTACTTTTATTCTTCTTTCCATGCCTACTTGCCCACA
This sequence comes from Zonotrichia leucophrys gambelii, assembly GCF_028769735.1. Lineage (NCBI taxonomy): Eukaryota > Metazoa > Chordata > Aves > Passeriformes > Passerellidae > Zonotrichia > Zonotrichia leucophrys. The sequence continues at coordinate 67,802,421 of NC_088171.1, forward strand.
CTACTGGGAACAAGTTAATGGGTTAAATGGAACTTTTATCTGGACTAGAATTATTTCCTGGACAATGGGCTTTTCTTTACCACCCTTCCCTCTGCCTGCCCATCCTGTTGGAGCAGTGTTGCCATTGGTTGTGGCTTTCGAAGCCTGACTCCAAGCAGTCCTCTTGGCAGAAGGCAACCTCTCTGCATCTAAGTGTCTTTGCTTTGCCTTGTAGAGATTTTGGTCTAAGCCTGGGAACATAAAACAACACTGGACTTGTGGGATACAAGTCTTCTGGCTTCACTGGAACTAGGGTGCCTGGAGTAGATCTAGCAGAAACCAAATACAACTTGGTAGCTGAGCTTGGGAACTCTGATATACACAGGCACTGTTTCCCCTTCTGGTGCATAGACTCTCTCTTGCTCTTTCAAGACAGCTTTTTCATCCTTGTTTTTTGGCAGTGCTCCTGACACTGACTCAAAATGACAAGTCACAAGATTTTTTTTTGTGAGTGCGAGGTTGGAATGTGTGTCTCAAGCAGGTTTTGGGTAGCCAATGTTCTGAGGGAAAACAGCCATGATATAGCTAATGTTTTGGAAAGCCACGCTGTCACTTCCACTTTGTCCCACCATGTTGTTCTTTCTCAGTGGGAAGGGAATTTTACTTGGAATGGAATTTTACTTCAGGTTTTACAGCATGTGCTGCAGACACTGTTTCGCCATTTCATTCCTTGTATCTCCTAGAAAGAGCTTTATTACCAACTCCATATGTTCTGAGAACTACTTTCCCTTCAGACAGCCGAAGCCTGTGGGATGAGAAACTACATCTGAAAGAAATGGTATCAGTTCTGGAAGAGGGAATTCTGTTTTGGCACATTGCTTATCTGGCCAACAAGTGTGTTTCTTTATCTGCCTGACTGAAGGTTTTGACCATGGAGATAAACAGCTCAAAAATGTCTGCAAAGGATGTTGAGGGGCAGTGGCTTCATATACCTAGAGGACTCTTGACCTTGATCAGATATTTTTGACATATTAAAGAGTGAAAAAAATCTCTTGTTCCCTATCAAGAAGATTTGTAATGTAATTGGGAAGAGTAAAGAGGTACAGAGCCCACTGGTAAGCAGATAATGTTACATTAATGTCTGTAACTTCTTAGGCCGCCAAAAAAAAAAGATTGCTGACGTAGCAAATCACCCCCCTCACCCCCCATCCCCAAATGGATTGTGCTCATACAGCATCCTTGCCCTTGAATTGTTTAATTACTCTCTGGGTTCCCTGCAGAGGCTTAGCCAGTCACAGGGCTTGGTGGTCAAGGGGCCTTTTACTTGCTGTGTTGCTTGCACTCATACAGCTGCACCTACACTGTGACTTTTGCCAAGTTAGTTATAGGCATGTTGTTTTTCATATCCTCCCAGCCAAGTACTTATGTTTGCAAAACTTTTTCAAGTGTAGACCTGGCTAGTGCTTCACCTCAGCAGTGGGGTTTCCTGTTAAGAGCCTGTTTTATTTAAGGATTTTTTTTCTCTATTGAGCAAGTCCAGTATCAGGTGAGTCCTAACCAAAGTTTAAGTACCTTCTTTCAAGCCAAAATCTTTCTTTCTTTCCTTTGGCATTTTTGCGTGCCCGTATCATACAATGAAATGTTTCCAGAGGGGAAACTACATATTAAAAGCTTTGCTGATTTATCTTACTTTCTTTTGCAATTCACTCTGAACAAAAGCTTTCTGCATTATATTTCTCAGCATGGATCTCCTCCTAGTCAAAGACAATGAATGAAAATTTCTCAGCAAAGCAACAAGACTTTCCAAAGGTGATACCTTTTCTCTCAATAAAAGTAAAATTTTCCTACTGTGCCTGTAATAGTGTGTTTAGTATTTTAGTTCAAAAAGAACAGCACCCAGAAATGTAATACAAGCTGATGTGCCACCCTCTCACTCCCTTTCCAGCTGTGCCTGAGTTTTGTTTTCTGTGATTTCTAGTGCTGGGGATGTTTGAGGTGCTGTGCTCTCAGCAGTGTGCCTAATGGGACTCATGCACCTTGTAAGCCCTGCCAGGAGCAGAGAGCAGTGGAGCCTGAGGCCCTCAGGGCTTCTTCCTTCTGAAGGGCATGAAAGTTTCTGGGATCCACCAGCCCTTGGCTGCCAACCCAGCACCTGGGGTGGGAACCCAGCTACTCCAGTCACCCCTTGTCTTTCCAAGACCAAACCAAGGGGCTGAGAGTGTTGCAAAGCAACAAAATTTGATGCTAGCAGGACTTGCAAATGGGGCTGATGTTCTCTGATTTTTGTAACCGCTGTAAAGCTGAGCTTTGCTGAGTCGTGGTATGCTCTCAGTACAAGCCCTTAGTGGCTGCCTGGGACTGAACTGCTTTTCAGAACTGTCTGCTCTTCATGGAACACTGGTGCTATTTGGAATATATAGGATAAGTCTATATGGTTTTATACACATCGGGTTTTAATTTCACTTTGTACTACTTTATACTACTTTATACTACTACTACTATGTAGTAGCAGACTACTGTGGCAGCTACTTTTTAAATTTTACCAGCTCATTTTAGAACTAAAGCTTTAAGGAAAAGGGAGTAGTCAGTAGTATGGAGAAAAGGAAAGAGCTTTCTTCTCTTTATAATTTATATTAAATGTTCAGTTTCATGTTGTTACAACTTTTCAGGACTCCATCTGGATTCTACAGCCTGTGTGACAGGCTAAAGTTTCCTGGCTCATCTGCTGCCAAATGGAGAGGGAGTGTGCTTGAACCAGCATACACACCTTAGGCTGTGCAGCTGTAATAGAGGTGTGCAGTGTAAAGCTTTTCCCTCTCGTTAAAAACGAGTCTTCCCTGGAGCGGACTGGTGGGCAGTCATGGAAAAATGGTGAAATTAGGCTGCTGTCATGAAGCAGCTATGTTCCTCATTTGCAGAGGTGGGACACAGAAATTATTAGAGGGATAGAATACCTCTCCTGAGAGAAAAGGCTGACAGAGTTGGGATTATTCAGCCTGGAGAAGAAAAAGTTCCAGGGATATCTTATTGCAGCCTTTCAGTAGTTAAAGAGAGCTTACAAGAAATATGGGGGAAGGGTTTTTATTAATGTCTGTAGGAATAAGATGAGAGTTATTGCTTTGAAACTGTAAGAGTAAATTTAGATTAAGTATAAGGAAGAAATTTTTTATGATGAGATTGGTTAAACACTGGAGCAGGTTGCCCAAAGAGCCTGGAAACATTCAAGGCCAGGTTAGATCTGGCTCTGAGCAACCTGATTCAGTTGAAAATCTATCTGCCTCTTGCAAGGGGTTGGACTGGATAACTTTAAACTTTCCCCAAACCATTCTGTGATCCTAGAGCAGAAAGGCGAGTGTTATGTACTATCCCTCTGTCGTTTGTTTGCATGCAACGAGAAAATGTAGGATAAGTTTGTTCTGGTGCTGTCTGGAGAGGACAGCCATGCTTGTGATGTGCCTAAGGTCCCATATGTCCATGAAAAGTGAGACTGACTGAGACTTTGGGATGTTATTCTTGGACTACCATTGTCGTTTTTGTCAACTTGTCCTCGGTGTGCACCTTTGCATAAGGGAATGGGAGAGAGGAAAGCAGACTTAGTAACACAGAGCAGAGACAATGACACATACATTTATTTGAGGTTTACATTGCATGTTCATGATGCAAATGTATGTGGTCTAAAGCTGAAAAGAAATTCTGGCCTTGGAGTCATGTGGGCTCCAAAATCATAGCCAGGATAAAAGTGGCAAAAACTGCTGTGGTGCAAAGGAAAAAGTGTTCATTTACTTCTGTCTCTCCTCTCCTCAATTCCACCAACCAGTCTCTGTAGCTGTGCAGAATTATGGCTGCAGAGTTAGGTTTTGAGGTGGGTGGGAATTTTCTACTGGATACTGTTCTCCTTAGAAAATACCACTTCACTGAATTCCAAGCTTCTTATGAAAGAGCTGTTACAACATTGTGGAAATATGCCTTATCAGAAGAGGAATTTTCTCAGCACCAGGACCAAGCACTGCAATTAGAAGAACACTCCACTTCCAGAGTAGCCTGTATAGGTTAACAGACTTTTTTACTTCTTGAGAGCTGGAGCTCAAAACGTGGGGACGTCTCCTGGGCTAAGAGCTCTGATCTGCCTTAGAGGTGACATCCTGTTCAGATAAAGTTCAGAATGGGAGAAGCTTTGAAACCTCAACTTCAAAGGAGTGAGAAAAGGTGTTTCACACTGCTGTGCTCTCCTTTCTGTGAACTGCCTCTCAGTGCATGGCTTTGGTGAGGCACCTTCAATTAGACATGGAAACAGCCTTTGGTTCAGCATGAACTTGGCAGGTGTCATTATGTCAGAAGTCAGTCTCTTATGTGTTACCTCATGACAGTGCTCGTGAGTGGGTCTTCAGCCAGGCAATATGTTTAAATTGGTGTTGAATCAGGATCACAGTGGATCAATGGTCTCTGTCAAAACCCAGTGGCCCTCCTGGACAGACTGAATTTGTTTGCCAACACTGAGGTGCTGGAGTGTAATTTTGGATCAATGCAGATCAGTGCATGTTAGGCAGTAAGGAACAGCACACCAGGACAGTTGCATTGAGTCATGTGCTATCCATCCATTTTTGCAACTCTGGTGGAAATGTTTCGCCATTCCTGGTAGAAGTGCTTCTCCATCTTGGCCAATGCAGGTTCCTCTGTGTTCATGGGGGAGTGACTCTGTAGAATAAGCTCAGCTTCCTGCCTGGGAAATGCTCAGCGGTGTCCAGACACTCCTTTCATAATACGCCCTGGGACCTTGTGACAGAGCAGACTCAGCCAAGGACTAGTTAATGTTTGATCTAAGGAGCAGAGTTCCTGGCTCTACAGACAAATTCTGTTTGCAGGTGACCCAACAGGGCAGGAAGTGATATCTATGGGTATCAGGTATCTACAGCCAATGCACACACTGCAGTGGTGGAATTTCGTAGTCACACAAGTATTATGTTGGGGAACTTGGCAGCTCAGCAGGGTTTTGGATTGAACAGCCATCTGCAAGCAGGGATAAATGTCTAAAATAGCTGCCCTTGTGCTTCTGGATCACCTGGCACTGATAGTCTTCCTTCCCTAACATGATCTAATTGATTTCCACAGAGGCCTGATGTGCAATCTTTAAAAATAGTCTCATAATCATGTGCTGGGAGATACCTAAAGAAGTGCCAATTCAGAGAGAGAAGTGTAAAAAGGAGAGCAATTGAAAGTGGAATTCTCTTACCAGCAGCAGACATTGTGAACAAGCAGCTCAGCCCTTCCAGGAAAGAAAGCAAGGCTTAAGTTAGACAATAATTTGGGATTTCATTGATGTACTATGCCATTTGCTCCTTGTGGTACCTGAGTGTTCCCTAACCTGTGCTTCTCTTCTCCTTTTTGACTGATGGGTGGAGATGTTGGATTTGTTTGGACACTAAAAAAGGAGGCAGAGGAACTACATCTGAAGAAAGACTAAACTGGATTCTCATGGATTTAAGGAAAGAATTTCAGACTGGTCAGCCTACTGCCAGAAAGCTGTGAGTCTGTTGCAAATGAATTTCAAAGCTTCTGCTGACACTCTCCCAGCTACATTCTTCCAGAAATGTGTTAAGGAAGTTTGCAGTTGTTCTCAGCAAAGCTATTCCTGAGTTTGTCCTGCTGTTCTCTGACTGTAGAAACACAGTTTTTCTGAGTGTCCCCTAGCCATCAGCACAATGCCAACAGGGAGGTTGCTTTCTCAGTGACTTGTGCTTTTTCAAATGCTGCTTCTTTGGAAGATATCACTCCCTCCACGTTGTGCATGGAGACCTTGGCTGCTGCGACTGCATCTAAGGTGGATAGAAAGGAGTGAGGGAGCGGGAGAGTGGAGGAGAAGGACACGCTACATCCATCCCTTCCTTGGGCCCTCAGGAAGCAGAGGTGATACAGGGGTGGCTTCAGCTGAGGTGCAGGGTTCAGACTTGCCAAAGTCTGAGTTCTCTGTTTCCCAAGAGTGCCAGACCAGTGAGCTATTCTCCATCTTGCTCCCTCAGATGGGCACTCCAGCAGGCACAGGTTGGTGTGGATTGCATCTGATGTGAGGGTGGGATAGAACTGAGTGCAATCTGTGACAGGAATTTGCCAACAAGGCAGCAATTATAGATATGGGATTATATGTGTTGTGGACCATTGCCATTTCTGTAATGTTTCTAGAGAGAATGACAGGAGCCATTTTAGGATGATGCTGCGACTCCCTGCTCTGTGTCAGGGATCCTTCTGGAGCTGTACAAGAAGATTAAGAAGTCCAGAAGCAGACAGCTGTAATCTGTGCATTACTCCTGGTTCCCGCTGAGACAAAACAGTGAGAAAAGCAGCGTTAGGGGTGCCAAGGACAGAGGCAATGGGCAGAAACTGATATACAGGAAGTTTCACCTAACATGAGTAAGAACTTCTTTACTTTTTTTACTAGAACGGATTGCCCAGAAAAGCTGAGGGATCTCTCTGCAGACACTCAAAACCATCTGGACAGAATCCTGAGTAATGTGCTGTAGGGAGTCATGCTTGACCAGGAAGGTTGGACTAGATGACCTCCAATGGTGCCTTCCAGCCTTCACCATTCTGTGACCATGATATTTGGTCCAGGTCCTGGTCTGATATCCCATTACAATTGTAACACTGCTATTGTTCCTCTTCAGGAAGCCAAATTTTTTTTTTTTTATGAGAGTTTCTTAGGGATGGGGTAAGTAATATATTAAGGTAGGCTGCTTTTTCTCAATGGATATTCAGAGATCATCATCTGGGAGAGATTCCAGCTCATTCTAGCTTTTGTTTCCTTAATAGAAGTCAGTATGGATGGGAGCCATACGGTATTTCTAGTATGCAGATTGCCAGATATCTAAAATTAATATATGGACCTTCTTGTCCCACGAGATCAGTGAACCTATGGATAGCTTTCTTCAGAAAAGCCTATCTGCCTTTGCCTGATAGCTTTCCCTTCCAAATAGGCAAATATAGGATTTCTGATTTAGCAAGGACATGACAGTTTGGACTAGCTAAGCCAGATTTGGATGCTGCCGAGATGAAAAAGTGGGATTTTTTTTTAGAGTTTCCTCTGGCAGAGAAAAGTTTCACTAGCATTCTTGGTCAAAGCCTGTCTGAATCTGTTTCCTAGCAGAAAACGTGCTCATCTTTCCTCCCACTTCTGTCACAGGCTCTTCCAGAGGATTATGGTGGTGGAAGGAGCAATTGCATTGGTTTTGAGGACTCGGTTTGCTGTGAGCACCCCAGCCCGCACTCCATGCTGTCTGGAAAGAATGACGCGAGGAAATAGGATCTCAGAGCCTGGGGAGAAGCTTTTGCAGACCACCTGGCTTTCAAATTCCTGGCACTGCTCAAACTTGTCTCTGTAGGAAATCCATGTTCTAAGTCAAGATCAGGTCACATGAGAAAATGAATTTGGCAGGAATATTATGATTCCCTACTGATCTGCCAACAAATCCACCCCAAGCATCTTGCTCCATGGCTCTGCAAGAATAGAGCAGCACAACTGACAGCCCAGTGTAGAAAAGAGGTACTTATACAAGTGCCTGGAGGTGGCTTGTGCAGGCTCTCCCATGATCCAATGCTGCTGCAAGCTGACTTCCCTTAGCACTGCATTCTTCTTTTGCAGAAAAATAGGAGGCAAGGGCTGAGGGAGAGCCTGAAAGCAAAGAAAATTAAGGTGGCAGTTAAAAAGACATTCCTTTGTCTTAGTTCTGTGTTCTGGCTGTCCTAGGAAGACCTCAGTTCTCCTGGGTGCTATTTAGCCACTCAAAGAGTGTACAAATGTAGGGACAATTCATACTTCTGTGCCCACCTGACCTCCTCTGACATCATTAGTAGCAACTGGTGAGATGTTGCCATTGCATTTAAGTACTGTCTTGTGCATTGTTTTTCCCAAAATATCTCAGCTTCAGAGCAAGGTGCACGAAGAAAATGAAATTCAAAATGACTTTGGCACAATTATAGTAGAAATAAGCAGCTATTGAGCTTAATGCAGATGCCATGATGGGAAATATAATCTCATTTCCTCTTCTTTTTTTGTCTTTTGTGATAGGTGCTCTATTATCAACTTTATATGGGATGTTCAAAAATTTTATTGCATTGAGCATATTTGGGAATTGGGAGGTCTCTTTATTACAGAAGGCAGAGGTTTTTGAGATGGGCTGTCAACAACTTGCAATGCTTTGACATCCCTTCAAGGTGACTGGATGATGTGTTTTGTACAGAAGTGCCCCTGGAGGCAGTATAACTGGAAACACTGGATTGTCTCTTCAGGCCGCAAGGTTTTGAAAATTAGAGGCCTGAAATTAGGTATGTAAATCAGTCCTTCTGTATGCATAAGCACAAACATAACAATGGAAGGTCCTGATTTTCAGGGCTGTTGCTGTAAGCTCAGACTGTGGGCACTCAAGGCTGAAACCGTGAACCAAAGTGTTTCCTAGAGGAGCTGAGTAACCACACTTTTGAATAATTTTCCTTTAGGTTTGTGAATGTGACTGTGTGTGTGTTTATGTGCCTATTGATTTCTGTGTCTTATATAAATGTAAGGCATACATATAGTTACTTATAGAAACATGTGTGCATAAGCAAATAAGTACAAACAACTAAACATATTATTTATATGCATTAATATTTAAATTACCTTAGGTCTGCAGGAGACCATTAGAAATATCTAATTATTCACTGAAGTGGAGAACAACCTGAAGAAAACTCTTAAAATCCCGGTATGAGAAAAGCAACTCTGAGACTGATGGCATAGGTCCCTCCTCTGGTAATCATGGAAATAGAATAGGTATGGCTGCAGTCGCTGCAACACTGTGGGTGCAAGAGCATTTTGCTTTCCTTCAGATTGTCTTACCCACTGCTCTTTTCTATTTAGGGGGATAGGTAAAGGTGACAAGCAGGAGCCTGAGAGCAGAGTTTGTGAAATGGCTGAGGTCTGGATTCTAGAAGATGAATCTTTTATCTTTATGTTGGGGTGCTCTCTGCTCTGTGACTCTCAGGGGACCAAAGCTGCTCTGGTTAGTTAGTGGGAAAGGCTTTGCAGTCACCAAATATGTGAGACACAGGAGAAGGCAGCAAACAGGCTGAAGGAGCCAAGTGTTTCAAAGGCAGTCTCTGGTCAAAGGACACCTGCCTGAGGCTGAAGGAGGCATCCTCCTCCTTCCCTGTGCAGGTGGGGGGAGATGGATGCCAGCAGTGCCCCAATGGGGGTTGTAGACCAGGAACCATTTTCAAGGTGAAAACATTGATTTACCAGTGCCTTCAAAAATTGAAGAGGCTAAGGGAAGGAATTGAACTTTGTACCAGGCTCAGATGGGTGCTCTGGATGCCTGGTGGCCTGTAAAGGAGTCATTTAAACCATGTAGTTAGAGCTGGGATACACACAGCCTACAGCAATGGAAAGGACACTACGTAAAAGATTTCCATGCCAGGGGAAAGGAAGCAGATCAAAAATTTTCCCTTACCACTTATTCTGAATGTGTCTTGCTGCCATTGGAGGTTTCTCTAACAATTTTGGACTTGGATTTTGCCAGGAGGGGCTGTGGGAGGGTTGGAAGAGGAGAGCGGAGGGATGGCCAGGTCCGCCTGGAGATATCCTGGGTGCTTCCACACATCTATTTCCCGGAGAGCCACCTGATGGTGCTGTTTGTTCAAGTTCCCGGCTGCCGAGGCCCCAGCGAGCCTGCAGAGCTGTGTGTGGACCTGCATGTAGATCTGCCTTATCACCGTGCATTTAATTAATAAATAAATGATAAAAAAAGGGCTCCATCCCCCACCTGGCTCTGGCGGTGGGAGCTCACCTCTCTGTGAGGCCCTGGGGCAGCAGGGTTTTTAAGATAAATTTCAAGAAAGTACCTTGGAAAAGGTCTGGGGGAGGCCAGACCTGGGTTTTTCTGTGTTTTGTAAAGGCTGATGATGGCTTGCTAGGTTTTCCTAATTTATTTTGCATTCTCCTCACAGTTTCCATTGTGGAGCTTTCCCGTACAAGGATTAACCATCACAAGCGGTGCAGTGCAGCTCTGGCAACCTCCCTGGAAAACACGCATCCTGAATAATGATGACTGCTGAAAGCAGGACAGAAAATCCAGCCTTCTGCTGCTTAAATCAGCACTGGCTACCAGCACCCCAGACAAAGAGCAGTGCTGAGTGGCACCTCCATGCCCACAGCCTGCCCCCCTTGCAAACCTGGCTCGCTCTCTGCAGGGGCTCCCATCAAATCATGCAAGCAGGGCAAGAAATGCTAAGTGTGGGGATGCTCCTGCCCAGCATCATGTATCTGTTTGGGGAGGGGCAGGCTTCCCAGTTCTTCTGGAGGGTATGTGCTTGGGCTTTCCACTTTAGGGACAAGACCTGCAGTTAAGGACTAGCAGTGCTTGAGGTGATGAACAATCAGGACCAGCATGTTGGGAGAACAAGCAGCTCCACCTCCTGCCTTGCCTGGTTCACTTTCTACTTGTGACAGAGGGCAGGAACAAATGTTTAGCTCAGGTTGCCCTATTCGCTCCTGCCACAGGCAGCACCACCAGTGGGTCTTGCTGAAGCGAACAGGCTGGCTTCTCATTTGTTTCTCACTGTCAGGATGATGAGTCCAACTAGATTTCTTTCTGTTTGTGTTTGCTGCTTGTTTGTGCTGACAAAACACATGCATAGTTTGTAGTTCCCTCATTTCAGCTGGTTGCTGTTCCATTTTAATGCGAGGCACTTCATTGGAGGTCATTTACTCAGTATGTTGCTGGGCCATTTACAAATATGAACTGATGAATATTTCATCATTGTTCACCAGGAATTCTGTTGAAGTGTAGAGCTTCATGGCAGTGAGTCAGTATGTGATGCACTCAACCTGAAATCATTTCTTTGCAGCATCTCTCATCAGGTGTGCTAACTGCTGACGTTTGGAAGAGGGAGGAATACATATATGTATTAACACAATACTCTTTATCTCACCTTGATTCTACTTAAATATCCATGTTAATCAGTGTTGCTTGGAGAAGGGGCGCTTTCGATAAAATAGCAAGAGCAGCCATCTAATCCCATTCACTGTGAGTGCAATCCCCAGTCTTCCTTTCCTTCCCGCAGTGCCACACCTCCGGGAGGGAGGCTCTGCTGGAATCAGAGACTCCCTCTTTAGAATAGGCACTTGCAGCAGAGGAGCTGGTGAGACCAGTTTATCTTGCTGCAAAAAATGGAATTTTTTAGAACACATTCTAATGGAAGCAGGGCACGGCATGCAGGGGACACATGCCTGTGTTAACGCCTGCTTGAGACTGCAAAGAGCCTGGAGCAATCGTTCTGCAGAGGGATACCCAAGCTATTTGTCTCAGAGACCAATGATGATTCAGGCACCAGCATCATTAGGTGTTTTATTGCTGAACCAACTGAAAAAATCAGAGTCTAGGATAGAGTACCAAGGTTGGCAGCGGGGTGTGTAAGGTAGTTTACCCTGCAGCTGAGAGGGAGAATGTTGCTCTGTTGATGGTGGAGTGGCAGCAGAATGTCCCAGCTGCATGATGCAGATGTGCTGATAGCAACACCTCCCTCCTCACTTGCTGACTGATGAAAAGCCAGTGGGAAGGCATTCTCTGTAATGGTGGTGTTTACACCAGTGTAAAACAGTATTGCACTCCTGGATTTTCTGGATTGTGTGGCTTTCATGATGGTTGAAGTCTCACACTAATAACCAGGGCTGTAGAGTGCTGTGTTACACTAATGAAAAAACAATCCAGCCAACAGGGCCTTGTAACCATCCATGCTTCTTCAGCCCTCTCCTTTGGTGCTGTTGATGGTGAGTCTGAAGGAGCCTGAAGGAACAACGGTTATTGTGACCATGTCAGATACAGAAGGCTGGGTGTACCTGAAAGCTGTCTCCATCTCTGTACACTCAGAAACCTCTCTCTGGTGCCTAGACCCGAGGGATGGGCTGCAAAATCTGCCTGCTCTTTATTTAATGTAGGATCATTTTCTGCTGTTTCTGAGCTAAAGTGAAGGAGGGAAGTTGTGAATACACAAAATTTGGTAGCTGTGTGGGAAGTAGGGGGTCATCTTGACATATGCAGAGGAGAAAAGCTGGTAGTTTGGAACCAAGCTCCACAATTCCTCTGAGTGAAAAATGAGATAGACTCCTCATCTTTTCACTCTTTCATCTCAGCTTGTCAATCTTAATATATCAATATTGATGTTAATATGTCAATATTGCAGTTTTCCTGGCACAGTGTGTGCCTATGTAACAGGCCACCTGATGCTGCACTGCAGCAGCCAGGTCCTACAAACCTGAATGCTCTGCTTTGTGTGAAGCTCTTGCCATACACTGTGCAGAACAGAGGTAGGAAATTTTGAGACTGAGTTTTGTGCTAGTGACACTGTCTAGACTCTGCTATTCAAAGAGGTCTACTGTGTACTCTTGGTATATAAACTAGCCCACAGCACCAAACTACCTGGAACTAGCTTTAATTTTAATGATCTGAAGGCTTTTTGCTTTAGGGGTTTTTTTTTGGTTCTTTTCTTTTCAAGATTTTGTGAAGTCTGTAGGGACTGGAAGTCTGTAGAGCATGGACAGCCCACCACTGTGCTATTCATATCTGCTTGTGTAGGTATAGAAGTACAGTATGCCTTCTATTATTGCATGTTTTGGAAGAACCCCCAGAGAGGTCTGGCTCTCCTAGGTACAATGTCATAGCTGTCGCTTGGTTCCTTCCCCTCAAAAGGGCCCAAACACAGTGAAGGCATTTGCTGAAAAAATAGAGTTAGGCAAGATGTACTTTTTGTGACTGCAAACTTTAATCACCATTCTGCCAGACGCTTCACTAATATGGCTGGGAAAATAAATCTTTAAACCCTTTAAACCCCTCTGTGCTTCATCTCTACTTTTTATGAGTATGTTTTGGAAGGCTTTTGTTTGTGTTTTATTCTCTTTAAACTTGACTTATCTCTTCATGTTTTTTCAGGCTCATACCCTAAAATACAAAGTGCTCAGTGAAAGCCAGCTTGTAAAAGGAGGATAATGTCTGGAAGTTAGATGTATGGGAACTTGATGCCAATATTCATGATATGCAATGAAAGCAGGCAGTGTGGAAAAGAATGTGAGGGTGTCCTAGACTCCATCATAGTCTTTATTGGGCTTGCTCACAGATTTAAAAAAAATATACTTGGATTTTTAATTTGACAAAATGTAATGACAGAATGAAACTGATTCTGTAGTCAGTTTCCCCAAAACAGCTCAATTAACCTGTCGATCTCTAAAATACAATTAATAACTTTCTGTAGAGTGAGACTTTTTTTCTGTGGGGGTGCAGGCATGTGTGGGTGGTCACTGAGCATACATGGTACTCTAATCTCTTCTCACTGTCTCTCTTCCATTCTCTATTTTTGAGGCACACAGATATTATGGGCCAGAATTTGCCACTTCTGTCAACCCAGAAATAAACAGGACTAGTCATAGGGCAAAATATGACTTGCTACAAATGCAAGTGACAGAAATTGTACCTGAATGGTCATTTTTAGTAATACCTGGTTAATTTCCAAAGTGGAGAGCAAATTAATGAACTTGTATTAGGATCTAGGAGAACAAAGAGGAATGTTTGCCATCCTTGAGCAACTTGGTGAAGGGATGACAATTACAATGGAAATTGCTATTTAAGGTAGTGTCTAAATTTTGGTTCAGGGTAGGTTTTCTCACAGCATAGCTGACATTTCCCAGTATTTCACACTGATTTTACAGTACTTCAGCCATGAGTTAAGTAAGTTCAGACTTTGCATGAAAGAATATAAATATAGCAGATTTCACTTTTTTACTTAAAAAGTAGATGCTGCACCTCTCTGTGTCACCCATTAGTCACTTTTGTCACCAGATACGGTTACTGTATGTTCTGCCAGCTGATGTCTTTTCTTGATGTCCATCTCTTAAGGAAGCTTGGACTGTGAGAACCATCAAATATAGTTTAGATTTTGGTGTAGCAGAGGAAGGACAAGAGGCAACAGACACAAGTCACAGCAGGGGAAATTACAGCTGGATGTAAGGAAGAAAATGTTCACAGATAAGATGGCCAAACACTGGAAGAAGTTGTTCAGAAACACTGTGATATCTCATCTTTGGAAGTGGGACTAGAACACCTCCAGAAGTTCTTTTGTACTTGTTATTCTGTGATTCCATGATTTTGTGCAAGAGTTTGAGCAAGTGTCTTACACAATCCTTATGCTTTTGTAAGGCATCAGAAACTCTCCCAAGAAAGTGTCTTTTTATTCCTTTCAGAAACAAAACTTCCTCAATATTCACCATACCATGATCCATTTGCCACAGCTGTGCAAACTTCCACCTCTCACCCCATGCACAATTAACTTTGGTTTTGCCTTTTTCTTCCTGTATGTGAAAATGGTTTTAAGACCCATCTCCAGCTGAAAACATCTGCTTTAATGAAGAAACTGAAATGTACATGACAACACATAAAAAGTTAGGCATACCTCAGCCAAAGACCTTTACAGGTATCTCTCTGTGCCCCTCAAGAGATTCCCATGGAAAGCTTCTCCCTCTGGCAAATGTTGCTAAGGGGAATTTGTTAGAGAGGGTTCTTCTCTTTTCATCATGTAATTGATGAGCTAGCTCCTCTTCCCCCCCCCCCCCCTAAAGTTTCAGGCCACCAGGCCTAAACAGACTGCCAATGAGCACTATATCAACCTTCAAAATGAAACAGAGAAATTGGCTTAGGTTTCAAGAGGTTGGAATGAGGATCAATGCTTTGGATTAGCCAAATGTTGTTTCGTCCATAACAACAACTCTGAGTAAGACACAAGGCAAACAGGAATTTTTTCTATGACTTAAGTTTTGAAAAAAGATATCATCTCTTACTCTATGTGAGAAAAAAATTGCAGAAGACTATTTATCCACAAGTTTTCTATGTTTTTTCCAAAATTATAGGACAATTCAGGTTGGAATTGAATTTGGGAAATCTGTAGTCCCATCTCTAGCTGAAAGTAGGATGGGGAGTGAGGTTAGACCAGGTTACTAAGGGTTTTACTTAGTCAGGTCCTTAAATCCTCAAGGACAAAAGCTTCACAACCCCCTTGGGCTACTCTTCCAAAGAGGTCAGTTGTTCCAAATTTTCTGGAAAAACACCGGTAAGCTGAAGCCCTAGCTCAAAGGAGTGTGTTGCACTGTCAGCAGAGAACAACCTGACTATGGCCTGAATAACTCATTAAGATGTCCTCCAGCCTTCTCCGAAAAGTGGATCTGGTAGCACTGGAGGTGCCAGCAAGACTGTATCCTAGTTCGAGTTGCAGCTGAGCTTCAATGCCATCACTAGTGCTGGCACCCTCCTTGTCGTCAGCCCTGGAGCTCTTCCAGTTCTGGACAAAGTCACACTGGCCTTAAAATCCAGTGCTGAACTCTGGAAGAAACATGGGAGTTTTTGTTAATTTGGTGTGAATGAAACAAACTGCTGAATGGTACTCCTTTATTAGCTATTAGGGAGGACAGTTCAGGATTTCTGACTGAGATATGATGCAAATATTTTACTTTTGAGTCTTTGCAGAAGCAGCTGCAAGTTGGGTAAATGGCGGTGTATGCCAGCTGAGTGGAAAGATGGCACAGGCTACTGGGTACAACCGAGGAATTCCTGGTTGAGAGATTATGGCCAGAACTCTATGGGAAGACAGACAACTGCAAGGAGTAGGATCAGCAAAATTCCTGAGCACTTGCAAAGTCCCTTCTGCCAAATGTTGTAATCTCAATATTCAGGCCACTTTCATGGGTTCTCATGAGTGATCTATGAAGGTAAGATAGAAAAGTTTATTGCATCATTGCCCCTGTTTCCTTTTCCATGGACTTGAACTTGAGGAAGCACTTTTTCTGGGTCAGTTTCAACAGGACAGATGAATTTCTGGCATTTATCTTGATACTCACTGCCAGGGAAAAAAAATAAATCAATATTTAATAATTCTTTTTTAATAGACTTCCTGTGTCCCTGCTCAGAATATCCAAAGTCACCAAGAGCTTCACAAAGGCATGGGAGCAGTAAAAGCTGTGCTCTGAATGCTATCACATGCTGTCTGTTGTTGTTGCTTTCAAGGACTTCCCATACTTGCAGTGTGTACAGTAATCTTAACCTGACATACTCAAATGGCTTCTTTGTTAACTAAGCAAGGACAAGAAACAGCTTGTTTGAAGAGATGCATGTTTCCTTTTGATAATGATGCCCTCCATCAGCCTATTCATGGTAGAAGCAGTGCTTAATTAACAGCTTTCCTATGGTCACTTGTCCCCCTCTGGTCTGGCTCAGAGCTCAGTCATGGTGGCTTTCTCACATTTATACACTACCACAGAGGCTGCTCTCTTTGTCCTGCTGGAGAAGGATGGCAAGATATGGCTTGTATTTTGGGATCAGTACAGAAAGAAACATGTCAGACAGGGCCTGACATGCTGAGCTTACTTCACTCTAAGGGAGTGAAGGAGTAAAGATCATCTGAAGTGTGCAAGTAACACAAGCTTCGAATTTAAGGAGGTTAGGGTAAGCAGAAGCCCAAATTTTACTCATAGTTAATTGAACATACACTTCCAGATTTTTTCAGGCTGTTGTACCCAAATAGACACATTTCCTTCACACCTTAGTTACAAGACAATTCAGATAAGTTGAGACTTGTTTCCACAAAGCAGAAAGTGCTTTTCAGCAGTCTTTTAATTTTGTTGTGCATGCTAGACATTCTGTGGTGGATTTTTTTCTGGTTTTCCCCTTTCAAACTGTGCTGCTATATATCCTTTACAGCTCAACATGTTCTTTGGTATAGGGACTGAATCCTTATGAGAGGAACCAATTTGCAGTCTTCGGGTAGCTCCCTGTAAGATTCATGCAAATTAGAGCATAGATTGTCATATTTTACTTCCTGTTCTAATCAACTTTCTGGCTTTTTCCTTTCTGTGTTGTGCTTCAGGTTTCAGGGATGTTTGCTATCTGTATCTGTCCTGGCCCTACTTTTAACCAAAAAAGAAATAGGAAATTAGTTTGTCTTTTGCAACTGATCTGCTAGCAAAGCTGTGCTTGATAATAAACATGTAAACGCTCTAATTCTACCCGGTGGCCATAGGCTTCTGTTAATGGTTTCATGTGCAGAGAGCTGTGTTTTAGAACCAGCAGTTTCCAAGACAAGCAACTTTTTCTGTGTTGACACTGCAAGTAACAACCACAAAAGTTTGGAGACCTCGTCTTTGCCTATAAATACTCCAAATGAATCTTTCTTGGCCCTTCATAAGGTCTTGTAACCTAAACTACATGGTAAAATCCAGCCACTGAGGATTTATGAAGCTTGGGTAATGACAATTTATTGACCTCTGTGTTCTTGCTCATTTACAAAGAGAGCCAGCTGAAGGAAAGGCATTCGTACTTTATTACTGTTCCTTGAACAATGACATTTTTATTCCCCAAGAATTGTTTTTCTTTTAATTTGGAGGCAAAACACAATTTCCCTTAATTTGACACATAACTGAAGATTGGCCTGACATGCTTTGAGCTTCTTTTCTAATAAATACAGATTTCACTGTCCAATCTTACTTTCTAGTAACTGCAAGATTAAAGTTGAACAACAGGCTGTTCAAGAGGAATAAAAGTAATTTCTGAGGTGTTGTAATTGCATTTTTTCCCTACAATAAAATAGATATTTTTGACTGCTCCCTCACAAATCAACCTAATTTGAGTTGATGCTCTGCTGTTAGAAATACCTCAACAAAATGATAGAAACTATTATGACAATATCAGATATAATTAAACATGGACACTGAAGAGTTTGTGTCCTAAACCATGCACTACTGTAAAACTACCAGTTCTGGAAAGAGCAAATGCCAGTAATGCTACTCTGCCATCAAACGTGTATGGGTTTGTTGGCTGTCTCAGACTTGCTAGAATATATAGTGGCTGAATTTTGCCTGCTTTCCCTTGATAGAAAGCACTAATTTTGGTCTTAACTCTCTCTCCAGCTGTCAGATCCCTGAAACTTATAAAAATATAATTATCAGTGATAGTCCAGCCCTCCTTTCAAATCTGGTTAAAATTAGCTAAGGAGAAAATTCACTAAAGGGTGCTGGCAGACAGACATCAGGCCAAAAATACATCAGGCATCGTGTGAGCTGCGTGTTTCATGGGTAGCTGCTAATTTAGTACTGCATTTCTCCCAGAGCAGCACTTGGAGATAGCTACTCTGGTGTCCAGGAGCTGAGATTCCTTGGTGCCTGTTTCAGTGAAGAGCTACTTGGAATTGTTTGTGTCTGTCCCTTCCAAGCACCGCTGAGTGTTGCTGCATGCTGTCAGAGGGGGCTTGGCACCTGAGGATTTTTTGTTCCCTGCGGACTTGGGGGCACACCAGACATCTGTACACGAGGCAGTGGAGCTGCCCCTATGGGCTTGTGTGTGACCAAGGGCTGTAGGTAAAAGCAGCAACAACTCTGTAACAGCATGGGACTCCTCTCTGGAAAAAGACCTTGGCCCTCAGTGAGTACCAAAGTACCAACCTCTGCACAACTTGGTGTTGTTATGGACAGAAAGAGCTTTAACTCTAGAGCAGAGTTAAAGCCATAGGTCTCCCTGCTCTAGGGGAGTTTCTGACTGGGTAAGACACAGTCCAGCTGTTCTGTTTTGAGCCTGTGTAGAGTAAGGTGCATTTAAGTGTGTGGCAGGTGCTATATCCAAGGTAAAACACCCATTTGTGTGTGGCAATGTCATCTCAGTAGCACAGCTTTCTCTATAGGCTCTGCTGAAGGGCTGATTTTCATTGAAATGGGGGGGTTACTGGTCTTGGGACCTACTGCTACAGAAGACCCATATTCCTGGATTTAACCTTGTGCCTGAGAGCATCTCTGTTGAAATTTGTAGGCAGGTTCATCTAGGCACATTTAAGCTATGTGAGTTGTCTTGGCTGTGGTCTTTCTGCAAGGTATGTTTAATATGCTAAGTCTGCAAGGGTAGCACAAGCACACTTCTACTTGTGTGAAGGACACAGTAGTGTGACACCTGGCTTTCCAAGGTGCCCTGCAGTGGTGAAGGCTAAAAAAAGTATTTCTCCCTTGCACAGTGCAATTTGATGAACAGATTTCAAAGAGAGCGCTAAACTATTTAGCTGTAAGTACAGTAAGCAATATAGCTGCATTAGCACAGAGCTCAGCTAGGTAAATTAGCATTGTGCAGCATAGACATATCCTAAATTTCTGCTATGGTTTCCTCAGTGACGCTTTTTCAAAACATGGCTTGAAAATAAATTACGATTTTTTTTCACCCCTCCAAAACACTGAGATAAGAAAGCTTACATACATTTTCCTTTTTAAAAAAATCTCACTATCTTTTCTTTCAAAATAAATTCTAGTCTGAACACCTAATTTTATCTAATGGTTTTTTTTTTTTTGCTTTTATTGGTGGCTTCCTCTCATTCATCTGAGCCTGGATCCCCTGTAACCAAAAGCTGTTTCAGCTGGGGTACAGAAGAGACTCCCTTTGTATTTTAAAACCTATCATTTCAGTTCCCTCATGACCTCATGATAGAAGGCTAGACATGATCAGAGAAGGAATAGAGATCTAGCATTATTATGTCCCTACACAAATCTATGCAGTTCTGATCATACCATCTCAAATAGGATGCAGTAGGACTGGCAAATGCTCAGGGAAGGGCAAGGATGATAGATGTGGATTATATGGCATGAGAGTAAGTCACATTCTCCAGTCTGTGGGGAGATGGTGGAGGGCTGCCATGGAGGTCTGCTGTGAACAGCATGGAGAAGGTGAGTAAGGAACTGCTAAGGGCTGATACAATGTTAGAAGATGAGGTGCAATTCCCTGAAGGAATAGGTTTGGAAGTCTTCAAGGAAGAAGCCTCCTCTCAGAAGCCTCCTGATAAGCTGTGGAACTCACTGCCACAGTGTGTGGGCAAGTCCAAAAATTTAAAAAGAGTTAAAAGAAGGACATGGGTTACTTTGATGCTTGTTTATCAATGATTAAGGGAAATCAAGAAAGTAAGACTGGGTTATTCAAAGCAGGAATAACAGATTATTATCCTTTGTGCTTCTAGGAGTGGTTGTGGCATCGCTGGTCAACCCACAAGGACATTGTAGGTACTAAGATGTTTCTATATGTGGCTGCAAGTTCTACACAGTGTAGACCCAAAACACTACTGCTGAGGTGTATTTTATCACAGAGGAAGAGTATCATCATAACTGTACCTGCTTGAAGAGACTGAGAAAATGAAAGCTGACATGGTGTGTCAGAGGTTGATGTCCTGACACACTTCCCCTGCATTCTTTAAGTCAGGTGCTTTGGGAATTCCTGAGATTAAAGTTACACAAGTAACAAGTAGTTGCTCTACTTAGTCAAGTACAGTGGCAATTTTAGAGCCCTGTAAATTGGAAATAAGGGCTGGGAAAAAATTAGATACAGCCAAGATGGTAAGAGTATATTCGAGGCCTCGGTCCTGCAACTATTTAAATATCATGTATAGTGTTCACTTTTGAGCAACATACTAAGGAGAAAGTGGTTTTGCAAGGAGACTCTTGCGTCAGTAGAGAATAAACTACATTTAATATTTGCTGAAGTTGTATATAGCTAACTTTTCTCAACGGGTTGTAGCTTTCCGTCATACTTGTTTAATGTCTGCAAGGTGGTTTTCTTCCTCCTGGCTCCACCATCCCAATAATTTGATCAATGAATAGAATGAAGTCATGGACCATTGACATTTTTCCCTCCTCCAAAGTGGTATGATAAAAAAAAATAAGTTTATATGGACTTTTTAATTTATATGGACTTGGATTACCTCTGCCCATCTGGAAATTTATTCTAGGTCAGCAGGATTACCTGCTGGAAACTGAAGTGCAGGCAGAATAACATAGATCTAAATATGCTGGGTCTAGAGTTGGCTTAAGATATCACGATTGGTCTCTGATCTTGGTTATGTGAGATAAGCCAAAAATAGTGATATTTTTGCTAGAAGAGTTTGTTCTGTCTCTGCCTTCATACCTGGCAGAGAGGCAGTAACTCCAAGGCACAAATCAGAAACTCCCACATACAGCCCTTGATTGCTTCTCTTTCAACTCACCATGCAATTGCCATATGTGAATCTACCAAGTGACACTTCCTAATCTAAAGGACTATCACTTTCCTAAAAGTACAAGCTTAAATAAACTGCATGATCAGGCAAATTAAATCAACACCAAGTCTAGAAAGTGAAGAAGGATGGACTTCTAAATAGGACAAGTGCTCCCTGTTGATACTGGTGGCAAAATGTCCAGCAGTTTGATGTCTCAAAAACCTGTGTTCCTGTCTGCCCATGACATAAAACCTAGTGAATGCAGGGTGTACTGAAACTCTGCTACAGTGGTCAAGTTGTCTCCATCCTTTTTTGTTTTTCTCCTCTGCCTGTCCTTCTACTGAAATCATCAAGAAATACATCAGGGAAACACAAGAGATAATCACACCTCACTTTTCACTTAGTTTATCTTTTCCAATATTTTAAGATCTATCTTTTGCAAATATTCTGAGCATCCCCGAAATATACATAAAACCCATAGAGGTTGTTTGCAGAGAGTAGAGGAAAAAAGGTGAGGCAATCTGGGAAATGTCTGTCTTAGTCTCCTCCACATTGAAACAAAAGTGCTTCCTTAGAAAAGATCCAGAGCCAGCACATGCAGGCACTGCAGGAGTAAGATGGATTTGAGTCTGGATCTCCAAAGCACTGACAGGTAAATTACAAAGGGCAGAATCTTCATTACTGGTGATTTAGGAGGCATGAAGAGATGCAACTTGATTTGTGGATCCCAAGTGGACTTTTCAAGGCTGGCAATTAATAATAGGAAATAGACTTGTAAACTGAATGAACCTGACGCAGGGTCATGAGAGCAAATTACTTTTGGAAGCTATAGTGCCATTTTTTCTAGTTACTTGTAAGAACAGTGAATAGTGTGGAATTTTGTTTGCAGATACTTTTTGATTTTTCTCCTTCTGTGCTTTTATTCTGCCATCCCTATCCCAAAAAATTCAAGTCTTTCTTTGGAGATTTAAGTATATAACTACTTAGTCTTGTAATTTGAAGTAACAAGACAGTTTGGTGACATTTTACAAGACAAAAGCCATTCATTCCACCTCTAATAACTACACGACTCTTAAAATCCTCATATGACTAATCTCTAATTCCCAGCACTCGACTGCAAATAAAATCATACTTTGAACTGTGCTACTTTAGTATACCAAATAAAGCTCCCACACGACTTCCAGATCAGCTCAGAGTTTGGTTAGCCTAAAACCATGGTGATGTTTATACAGATTGCAGACTGTATTAAATAAAACTCTCCCTATAAACGTTTGTGGGAGATTATATTAAGCTCAACGGTCTATGAAATCTCTTTAAAAATGCAGGGTGCTTGGCCTCCTGTGAAATGGTATTCAGGAAAATTAAGTCACAAAAGTGTATGTTTAGTACTCCACAACTGAAGGACTATTCTGACAAAAAGATTCCTTTGCCTATGCTGATTTTCAGCCCCATCCTTTCAAACTTGCATGCAGAGGGCCCTTTGGGAAACAGCTTGCTTGGACACAGATTCTCAGGCCCAAAACATCTCTTTTCCTCATATTCCTTTCCAACTGGCTGCTCACATGTGATGTTAGGGGTTGTATGATATTTGCACTCTTCCACTGTTTCTCCATTAGGTTTCAAAGTAATGGGATAATTTTTGAGTTGAAAGCAAATGAAAAGATGGCAAGATTCAAACCTGTGCATTTATAAAACAAACAAGGTGGACAAGAAGCTACTTCTGGGCTTCCAGGGAATTCAAATCATTGACATGTAGCTCTTCTGCCCAGACAGGAGCTGTCCTCTGTGAGAGAGAGCCAAGTGGGGCTGCAGGCTGCTTCCAGAGGAGCAAGCAGCGCCTGGGGTGACACCTGTGGCAGGGCTGGGGTGCAGAGAGGTTTGGGGATTGATCCAGGGTTTCATACATGGAGATGTTTGAGGTCCTGGCTGAGGGAGGCAGATCAAGCAATAGAAGATTGGTACATGATAAATTAAGACTTCACTATATGGCTACATCTGGAAGTCTGACCCTTTCCTTTACTCACCTTTCAAAGAAGGGCAGGGGTAGAGTGGTGGTATGTTCTAGATATGTAATATACCCTGAGTTTTCAAAAATAGCTTATATATTTGCTAGCAGATGTGTTTAATTTCAGCTGCAGTTTCAGTAATTCGTAAAAGAACTTGAGTGTTACCAATTACAGTGCTGAGGAAGCTTCCAACATGCAGTCAGATGACACAACCATAGGCCTTGCCTGCTTTTCTTCACTTAGCAAATACTGTGACTTAGAGGATGACCTGTGCCACTGTGGATTTTCATAGTATTTTTATTGTGAAACACACAAAAGGAGATTTCAGAAGTGCTGTGTGATGTACAGTTCGTGTGATTTCCGTCAGCAGTTTGTTCCTAGTTCCCGATGTGGGAAAGGGAAATGCAAATGAAACATTTGTCTCCTTGGAAAAAAGGCTCTGAACTACTTGAATTGGAGGGACAGGCAGAGGCTGCTTTGCAGATCAGAGCTGTCCTCTACTCATGCAGTGGAGAGCAGAATCTGCCTTTGCACTTCTTGACTGCTGGTACAAATTTGCTGTGCCTGCTCACCAGCTGGTGACATGAAGTGGTGACTCCTGCCCCTCCCCACGTGAGAGACCCTGAATGAAATTAATTGGTGACTGTAAGTTTGGCATCCTTCAGCAAAGAAGCTAAAGCACTGGTTCTAAGTCTGACTCCCCCCTGCTGTGGTCCCTTTGCATCAGGCTGGCACAGAGGGGACACACAGCACTGCCCACTGTGCCGCAGCTGCTCCAACCTGCTGGAGCATGCTGCTTCAGGCTTGTTGGTCCAGCAGCTGTCACAATCCCTGCATGGATGTAGACTTTCAAAAGGAGCTGCAAAATGTCAGGGATTTTATTTGTGTGACCTGCCCCCACTGTGCAGACCAGAGTTGATGCACAAGACAGCAATGTGGTTAAGATTATGGAAATAAGCACAGAGAAACACACGAGAACTTCTGCTTTGTTTCATTATGACAGGGGATTCATTTTTAGGACATACGTTCATTTCTGATGGCTATGCACATGGCTGCATGCAGTGGGCTTCCACCCCCTTCTGACACAAAAGGCCCCCTGATCTACCCTAGGTAAGAGCACAGTTTCCATTCCCTCCTCTACTCCGGGCTGCTGTTTTGTGGTAGCATCCTGCCTAGTTACAGTGCCCAGCTGGAATCACACTGTTTTTTTGGAGCTGTCTTACCACCACTGTTCTGTAGATGGACAAGGCAGGCAGCAGGACTACAGCCCATTACACCTGGAGAATAGCACCTCTTGTCCCATCTTATGTAAAATTCTTAGGAATAATTTTTTCCATGACGCCATTCTCCCACAAACAAATCCCACCTTCATGGCAATTGCAGTGAAATGCTGAGAAAATTGAGATGCATCTGCAGAAAGAAAGCAAAAAGCTTTGAAGGCTGAAGCGACATCAGCATTTTGATTCTAGTCCTCTGTGTCTTTTCAGGTTTTTAATTTGTTTTTTTCATTCACGTATTTTTCTGAGATCATTTATGCTGCCAGTGAAAATCTAACTTGATCTTTTTCTTGGAACTGAATACAGCCTATTTTGAGTGACACTGGTCAAATGTTTCTAGTTAGAAGTGGAAAGGAAAAGGAAAACTTCTCTTTGTTTTATAAAACAAGTTCTGCTCTCCCCTGCCCTTTGGCTTTCTAGCAGCCAAAATAGTTTAGAGCAGGAATAAATGACTTAATTTATTAATATAAGTGTCATAAATTTAGTCTTGGAAGAATACTAGCCTGAGGTTTCCCCAGGTCTGAAGTTAGTTTTTTGTAGCAGAGTTTTACTATGTGTGCATCTGCTGTGTTTTGTGAGACATCAAGACCTAGGTCTGTGTGTACATCTCCACTTAGACTCAAAGAAGACAATCAAAATTTTGTCCCTTACTTAGTGGCTTCTGGCTCTTGCTTTTAGTTTAATTGCAGTTGAAATTTAGGGACCATGTGTATTGTTTATTTACCTCATGCCACTGCTGCAAAAGGTGCAGCTCATCCCCTGCACCTCCATGGGCTGCTTGTGTGAAGTCACAGTTCTGCTCTTGCCTGCTGCTTTCCCTACTCCTGAGGCCATCAGTCTCTCATCCCACCACTACCTGCTGTCCCTCCAATAAACAAGGACTGCCTTTGCTCAGTCCAGATTACTTGCTCTAGATTATGTACAAAGTTTGTGAAGCTAACAAATAAAAAAAAATAAAATTTGATAACATTTCACAGACTTCTAGAATAATCTTATTTCATGTGACCTTCAAGTGTCTGTTTTTAAAAAGCAAGTTAATGGTGCTGGTAATCCCATAGAAATGTTTGAGAAGCAAAAATCATCAACATGAAAAATTTGAAGAATTTATAATTGTTTAAAAAACCTGATTTATTTCTTCAGCAGTCTGATGAGAAACTGAGTCATTAATTTTGAGTGCTAAGAGCTTGGGAGTACTGGTGAGAAGGCTGGATATGTGCTTCAATGAAGCAGACATTGATGAGTTTAATACTGATAAGAGGATCTTGAAATGTTAAGGAAAGCTGCTGCACGTTTGGGTTTTACTGCAGAAACCCCTGCCATTGCACTTTTGAGAAGCTTTTCAGATAATGAAGTGCATCTCCATGGTATCTAGCCAAACATTTAAAATACTGTATGAAAGAGGCAGGTAAAGATAGATAAAGACTGAGAAGTTGTTAATCTTGTATCAGCATTTCCTAGACCAGCTAAATGGTAGGTGGGAGATTTTTGTCCTTTTGTTCTGGCCTGTGACTGGGCATATGCCTAAACATGTCACAGTTTCTGGTATTTTTTAACATTGTTTCTTAAAATTATTTTTACAATTTGTATCTGCTTTTACCTGATTCTTTGTGAACACATGTGGCCTCAAAGGGATGTAAACTAAATGTAAACTAATGTAAACTAAAGCACCTTCAAGTTTTCATCATTTTTCCTTTGAAACAACAACATAAAATACCATAAGAAAATTCCATCCTGCAAGGTCTACTTTAACTCATGTGCTGTGTTTTAACTCATTTGGTGAAGAACCACTGTGAAGGATCTGATCACACCAAAGTGTGTTTTCCAGCAATGTTCATGCAAAGGATCCCAAGTAGAGCTGTGTGTGCCTGGTTTTCTGTGCCAAGATTAACAGTGTGGAATAACAGCCACTGCACAGTAAAAGATTATTTTTGCATTTTTCCCACATTATCCCACATGACTGAAATAGAGAAAGTCATACTTTTGAACATGTTGAGAACCAATAGAGGTTGTAATTGAGATGTTTGAGGTAATTGCTATTAAGAAGTACTAACCTACCTGGGTGTGAATGCAGGGCTTGAGGTAGGCAGGTGTGCACAAAGTAATTTATCCTAAATTTTAGGATACATTTTGTGGTATTGATGTTACATGGAGAACACATTCTTCAGATTGATACACTTAATACTATCTTTATCTTGCTCTCTGGACTAAGGTTGCAACTGAGGACCTCCAAAATCTTCCAGCATGCAAGGACTAGGTTAAGCACAGAGCAAAGAGACATGGAAATCCCCGAGGGAGATTCATTGTAGTCTGGCAGAAAAAAAGCAGGAAAAAAGAAGGTTTTTTTGAGATTGAGTGCTCCTAAGGAGTGCTGAGCATTATATAGATGTTATCTCCTACCTAAGTTCCCAGGCAGAAGGCTGAGCATGTGGTACTTTTTGCAATCTGTTCCTCTGCTCGAGAATGGTCTTGGCAGAGATGCCATATGCACAGCATTGTATTAAAAGTAGGTTTGATTATTTCCCATGGTAATAGTAGTGCAGTAGATGTGGCAGTAGGAAGATAAACATTAAAATGAGTGCAAATGGAAGTTCATTTCAGTGGTTGTTCACATTCCACTGCTTCTGCTGCTGCAAGAAAGATGGTTGGGAGATAACACTGAGAGTGCAGCAGCCTGACAGCTACCTTTCTTCATTAACTTAGACTGCAACAAAGCACAGCCTTTTTGAAACAAAGTTCAAGTAGCCAGAGCCTCTCTGTGGAAATTAATTTCCTCTGGAAGCTGCTTCCACGTAACTCATCACCTACTTCACTGAACATTAGTCACCCCGGTCGCTGGTGACAGAAGTGCTTGACAGAGCTGCTGGAAAGTGGGTCATGTGGTGGATAAAACATAGCCTGCTTCCCCAGGCTGCTTTTAGTGTGGACCTCCTGAGACTGCAGTAAATAATAAATACCTGCTGGCCACCATGGACACTTTGAGTGCTGCTGCATAGCTTGTCTTTGGTCCATGAGAGGAGGAAATCATACAATGATGTAGTAGGTCCGCAGAAAGAAACTCTTGGCTGCCCATCTCTGATTCTGACTTGCATTGTGATGATTTTTTTCCCTGAGTATGGGAAGCTATATACTGTTGGGTGGTGCAATTTCTACCCTTATAGGCCTGTTTCCCAGGTAGGAGGGCTGAGGACTTCACTGCTGTGGTGGTAGCAGCTGTTTCTTTTCGATACCTCACCAATGGCACTGGTAAAAGGAGGCCTGGGGCACTGCTCCTGGGCAAACACCCAGCTGTGCCTGGTTACAGGGGGAGATTTTGGTTGTGAGAGCCGTGCTCACTAACACAACAGCCATTTCATGTCTTCGCCATAGGAAAAGGCTGTGGGCCACATGGAATTTAATGTCTTTTAGAAGTCTTTATGAGAAGTGCAAAGCTGTGCTTCTTCAGGCCTTTAAAACTCACTTCTTTTATTTGAAAGGGAACCTGCAAAGAACTGAAAAAGAATGAGGTTTGTGATCTGTTTTCGTGCTGTATAATGATCTATTTATTTCTCTTCTTTTTCCCCCTCCCCTTTCTCTTTTTTATTCCTCCCTTGAAAGGTTAGGAGTTTTCCCAGCTACTGTTCGACAGCTTGTTATCCAGACTGTAAACACTGAATTTCAGTACTTCCTATCACTGGAAGAATCAAGGCACTGAATCATTAACAAGGCAACTCTTTGTGCCAAATGTTTGTTTGTGATTAATGGTAAACAGATATTTTTAAAAAAAGACCAAAAAATGAGAAAAGGATTAAAATATCTTTTTTACTAAAATACTCACCCTGCAATTTTCTTCCACAAAAATGTTTGGACAACTTTGTTCATACACATTTCTCTTTTTCTGTGAGAGTATTCCAAAGAATTTTTACCCTTCCTTCATCACCACGCTGCTTGAATTCTGTCCTAGTGATGGGAGGAAACATCTATGATGCCAAAGGTGAAGTTCCATGTCTTGTCTGAGTCTTACAAACAACTTATATCTATTGAAAGGGAGAGATTCTCTTCCTCCTTGTTCTCCCTACTCCTGCTCTTGCTTTCAGCTGTGCAGTCTCATGCTGAGTCTGCAGCTCCTAAAACTTTTTACTGAAGCAACTTTGTCTCTGTCTTGGAAGAAAACAAGATTGATTTTTCTGATATAATTTGCTGCTGGATTTCGGGATTGTATCATTTCCCAGGAGCTCCTAACAAGCATCACATCTGGTGGTACACAAGACAGTGCGTCTAGGAGTGATGTAGGGACTGTGGGATTCCCATGTTTCAACAGCGGCAGAGAAATATTGGATGGGCTCAGTCACCCTGTGCTGGTTCTCCACCAAGATGGAGTCACTTGTCACTTGAACTACAATAACTCACCGTTTGCGACCTCTCAGCCTGCCTCCAGAATGAAAGGTGGATGTGCTCACATAGAAATCCTCTCCTGAATGTTCAGCTGGGATGAGCGTTCCCACTGTCTCTCAAGCCACATTTCACCAGAATGAGGGCAACTACTCTCTAGCAGCAGTTTATTCCCTTGCTGTGGACTGCATTCCTTCAGGAGATTCTCAGGATAAAAAGAGGTGTGGATTTTGTCCTTCCAGAAGTTTCTTTATAGTGGTTGGTCCATGGTTAGCCTTCAGGTGATGCTAATCAGAGCAAAGTTTGCAGAAGAGAGCTGCCCACACTGGAAGTGGAAAGCTGGATTAGTATGTGCAAATGACAAAGGACTGAAGAGTTATGAAACGCAATGCCAGTGGATCAGATCCCGTTAGTTTTGCCAGGCTGCTAGCACTTCATCTCCATGGCCTCGCAGTCACAACTGTGTGCCTCCCAGTTCCCTAGGTACAGGCAGGCAAGGGAACTGAGGTATCTCCTAGGAAACAACACCTTTGTTAGGCTTCTCACTTGCTGGTACTCAGAAAGAAAAAAGTAAAAAGGACTTTAACAGGAAAATAGAGAGGTGCAACAGTCTGAGCAGTGTGAACATTACATTGTTGGATGGGCACTCTTGCCTTTAATAGGTTATCTTTTTCCATTAGAGGACTGTTTAAATTTTTAAGTGGTGCACAAGCTCATAAGGGCTTTTACTGCGTGGGTTCCCATTTTCATGTGGGTTTTGAATGTGTGGGAAAAGCTGATGCACTAAGATCTATTTCCAGTCTTCCCCTTGGGAACTATTGATGGTCATTTCTTCTTTCTTACATGACTTTTAAGATCCTCAACGCCTACCCCCTCCCCCCACGCCCCAAAAAAACCCAAAAAAACAAAACAAAAAAAGAACAAACCAGCAATGGTTTCTTGGTTAGTTCCCAGTGGCAAATCTTGTAGAGGAATGCCAGGGCTAAAAATGAGAAGCAGAACATAAATTCCAAACAGCTTGGATTCAACTAAACCCACAGTCTTCAAAATTTATTTTGACATAAGTTTCCAATAAACTTAAAGATCTTGTAGGGTAAAGGAAAAAAATCAGAAATAAATTATGATTTTTTGATCATTATTTGGATTAAGAATACTTAAATGGTTGTGCTGATGTACAATATTTCTAGCAATATGACTGGCTTCCAGATGAAGGGGGGAACTATAATAATGAATTATGGGTCTGATGGAAGGTCATTCTTTTTCTGTGACATAGACTTCAAATCAGTCACTGTGCTCTTTCTTCTAATTGGAATGCTGCATAATCAAAAAATGTATTTTCCCTTGTGTTTTGCTGACAAAGTAATTTCTAATTTGCTTTAAAATTATAGGTATGAAGAGAAGCCTAGTTGTATAGAGCAAATACTCCTTACTTTGAAGATCTCCTTTGAAGGGCCAATGGAGAAATGCCCTGAAATTAGAGATATTTCAGAGAAAAAAGGAGGGAATCACACTGACACAAGAAAGAAAGGTAAGCATCTTGTCTATTGGAGAAATTGCCTTCAAGTAAGAGAAATTATTTCCCCAGAGATAATTTGGTCCTAGGAGTCAAATTGTCACTAAAAAAAGGCAAATCAAGAGCAGCAAATTGATTTTGCTTCCAGTGTCTTTCTTCTAATTATTGCCTAATTAAAAAGAGAAGAAGGATATGATAAATCCAGCTATTTTTTAGCTCACTGTTGTACTCATCCCTGAAGAACCTCTTCCTTATATGTATTTTATTGGTGGGGAGTGGAATGAAAGCCTCTAGGTTAAATTTTCAGAGATGAACACTTACATTCAGTTTAGTTGGAAAAGCAATGGTTACAAATAGTGAATATCTACTGCCTGTCTTTAGAGAAAGTTGTATGCCCAACATCCATGAGAAAAGGGTCACATAGATAAATGTGAGGTGTAAGCACTCTGGTTTTGGACTGAGTGATACAGGCAGGCACATAGAGAAACTCATGGTGGGGAGGGGAAACTAAAAGTTATATATATAAAAAAAAAAAATGAGGAGTTCAAGTTGTTCTATTTGACGAATGTTTGTGTGTTTGGCGATCATCTGTTTCCTCTCCCACTACATGGATGTGTAGAGACCACATGTTTCTTCCTGCCTTCTAGTCTTGCACAACTTTCTTTGACCACTCCCAGCCTCTCAAAACACTTTGCAAAATACTTCCCTTTTGGCTTCTCATTTGTCCACATCTGACACCAGCATTTCTCACCCAGTTCCTTCTCTCTGTTCAGCTGTTAAATGAACCTTTGTGCCCCAGGGTTTTTTTTTCTATCTCTAGAGAATGGATGACAGGTGCACAAAACACATCCAAGCAGTGCTTGCAGGTTTGGAAACAAGAAAAGAAAGGTGCCAGCACTAGGTGAAAGCTCAGGGTTTGTGCTGTGTAATTTAAGTTTAATGCTAGAGCAGAATCTGGTTTTTGTGCCTGGCTCTTCAAAGATACAACGTCTGTGACATGTTTTGCAGCTCCTCTTGTGCGTGAGAGTAAAGGACATTTTGACTCACTTGAGATCCCTAGGAATGTTGAAAAAAAAGGAAGAAAATAGTACAAGAAAAGACACTTATGGAACTGCTGAGGTGATATAACCAGGTGTCTTTTCATGTGTATCCTTTATTTTTCCTTCTATCTCATCAAATTTAAACAACCTAATCCTATGAAGGATTAAAGCTGTGATGTCTCCTTGCCATGTTTCTGTGTTCTGGGCTTTTCTCATGAGTTAGCATTTAAGCTCTAATGAGCTTGGAGGTTTAGTGAAAGCACAGGCAGCAACTATTTACACATGAAGTGGTTGAAGGCAGTGCCTTTTCCTTGGCAAAGGGATGTTATTCTTCCTTTCAGCCACAATTAAATCCCTTCAGTCAATCATGTGGTCCCTTAAAGTACCTGGGAAATGGGATGTTTGATCTGGATTCACTGAGACCGCATTTGCTCTTTCTGCGTGGGGATAAGTTGAGCTGATGCTGGAGGAAAGATGGCACAGGCACAGTCCTGTTCAGGGTGCCAATTCTGCTCTGCAGAAGGAACCTCTGCACCTCTGTGTGGTGGCATGCAGAGCTCAAGGGTTACTTCTTTATGAATACTGAGAGGTTGGCACATCTGGGGCCTGCTGCTACTCTTGCTATCAAAGAGGGCGGGTTTTGAGTTCAGTGTGGCAAAAAACAGGCTGGAGAGAATAGGAGAGTTATACAGAAAATTAGTGAATGATTCAAGATGTAGAGAACATTATGCAGTGACCTACTTTGGGAGAGAGCAGAAAAAACTCATGCAGATGGAATAACAACCAGGAGTGCTGCCTCCCCACGATGAGAAAAGAGAGCAAGAACAGTATTGGGTGGAAAAACAATTGCATCTGTGTTTTCTGAAGATGTAAAGCAGTTTGCTGCTAGGCCTGTTGGCTTGATTTTACCCAGGCAAGGAAGTTGGCATCTTCCAGTGACATCTAGGCTGGGAAGCTTTTTATTGTAGCCTTCCTCTTACTGCCTGATGGGCTTCAGTGTTTGTTTAGGTCTGGCATACCTGGCAAAACAAATGTGCAATTGGTGTGTGGAAGATCTGGGGCTTTTTTGGCAGCCCTGCCAGACAGTGAATGTGATCTCTGCCTCATTGGTTGCCCAGATGCTCCTTGGTTCAGCTGTGCTGGATGCCAGTGTATGGAGCAGTCCTGATTCCCCAGGATTACAGCAGGGTGGTGACCATGGCTGTCTGCCTGCTGCCAAGGCCAATGAGTCTCACCAGTGGTTTCCATCTGAGCTGCTTCCAGGTACATCATGCCGAAAGGAGAAGTAGGGAATGTGTGTGTTTGTCTGTTGAAGGTTCATGTTCTCTACAAACATTTTGGCCTCCATCCAAATCATACTGGAACCTGCGGCATTCTTTTGAGTCTGTGAAGATGGACCCAGCCTGTTTACAGTCAATAAAAAAAACCAATGAAGAGCAAAATTCAGGGTGAGTCTCCCCTGAGCTCTAATACTTACTCCCCTTAAGAATTTTATTTATGTCTCTTCTTACAGCCATGATAATTTGGCCCATGGTCCCTGTGTGGAGCCTTTGCAGTTCAATATTGATTTATTAGTTTCCTGCTGTGACCGGTACTTCAAACAAAACACTCAGTACCTTAACCCATCCTTGGTTCCACACTCTTTTGGGTTTATTCCCCTTGAGATTGTCCTGAGTGTGAAAGGTATTTAGTGATGAGGAGTCTGAACAGCTCTCCATAATGGGAGACAGTTGATTACCTCCTGCTCCATATGTTACATGCTCACATAGGAGACTGCTGGTACTGAAATCCTGTCTACCTGCAAGTGCATAGAACACACCCTGGTATCCCAGGCTCCTTAACATTTCCAGATGGGAGGAGAAGTTCTTTCCTTGCTCATGGCCCTTGTAGAAGCAACTTGCAAGAAGTGTCAGTGAGTTCTAACTGAAATGTACTCACGTCTGCTGTGGAAAGGGCTGGCTCCTCAAACTGGCTTTCAAAGGTCTTTCTCACTCTGATCTGACCTTCCTAGTATTTGCGAACACAGTTTGACATTTGGATAATTAAGCACATAATTTATGACTGAAAAGGGAGAGCATTTTTTTTCACTGGTATCTGACCCAAAATGTGGAGAGGTCACACTAATAGGAGTCCTTATATTTAATTTCTGACTTCAGTAAACTCACCCTGAATGAGGTTATAAAACTTACATTGATAAGTCTTGCCTCTGAGAGATATCAGCTATGGACAGCGTTTACTGGAGTGAAGTGGTACTGCTGTAGTTGGTGTGGTTCAGGATAGTCTCACAGGGGTCCCTGCTATCCTTCCTTCCACATGAAGAAAACGCTTGCATTAAATATTCATGCGGGCGGAAATATTTTCTTTGTGGTTGGCACTGTGGTTACACTGTAGCAAGATAACCCATGCAGTTCCTGTGAAACCACCCGTCTATCTAAAAGGCACAATATCCTCAGGGGTGAATAATAGGGATAGTCTGAACCTGAAATGGCGTGACAGACCTTATTTTATTGGTCATGGCATGACCACACAGCTGGGATGGAGTGGGCTGGGATCATATGAGGATATAGTGGGAATACCACAGCACAAGCAAACAATCACCTCTGTTGTCATGAGAAGTCAGGTTTCTGGAGAAAGTTTTCCACTTACAGAAAGCCACCTTTTGCTGTGCTTCTTGTTTTTACATTCTCTGTAAGTTCAACAAGTGTACACATGCAAAGACAAAATCAGACCCTGCTGTTGCATTGTGGAGACAGAGAAAGCTTCCATGAATGATGAGCTGCCTTGCACACAACTCAGCCCAGCAGCCGAGGCTGTGTGTGCACTTACTATTGTGTGCTGGCACAGCAGTCCACAATTGCTGTCTGGTGCTCGGCTGTGAGCAACAAGGGCAGGGCTTTTATCTCTGAGCACCCTCAGTGGGTGCAAGAGGCTGGCAGCCCTTGTCCTGCTGGACCTGGATGGAGAGTGTTTAAAAAGGATATGTCTACATTACACTTGCCCAGAAAAAGCTTTCTTGCTTATACTGGTGTTTTTTTGTGTGTGTGTTGAACCCTCTTTATGCTAGTTTAGATACAATTGTACTGCTCCCTGGTTGTACAGGTGTGTCTCTGTTGGTGAAGGAGGGGATGAGGGACAAGAGAGTGATCCTAAAGTGGACATTTGGATAGAACCCCCATGGAACTTTGGAAATGTCCGAGTCCCATACTGAGCTATAGAGCTCTGGGTCTTGGATGGACTAATGCTGGCTACAGGGGAGATCCACAAAACCAGCCGTGCTGTGTGACTGTAGCTAATGCCTAACACAGAGGCCTCTCAGACCATCTCTGTAACATGCTGCCATCTCCTTGTGAAAAGCAAATCCGAGATAGTTCTTCCACTGGAAATGCTTCATGGAGCTTGTAGTAGCAGGGCATGCTTGGGTATGACTTTGTGCTTTTTACAGCCAAGTTTTCCAAACCTCACATCTACTGAATGAAAAGTGTAGATGTGTTTGTACATCCAGGCTGCGGGTGCCCACTCTGTGCCCACAGCTCAACACCATGTTTCTTTCACCATTTGAAATACAGTAACTCTCTTTAACGTGAGATCCTATAAACTTCCTACAAGGACATCTAGGAAGATTTCTTGGTTTTCCTCAGATTAATAATCCCCAGATATCCAATGTTCTGTTTTGGGATACAGATTTAGGTCGCTGTTATTTTGCATGTTTCAGTGCTGCAACCAGTTCCTCTTTCTGTCTATTACAGTGAGGAATCAGCATTGTAACATTTGCCAGTGCGGTGTCTGCTTTTTCACTAGGATCACTTCAAGTGAAGGGAAAGATGGGCTGGTTTAGGAATATAGGATGTTCTCTGCCACTCTAGTGGCAGGAGAATTCCTGCCTTTCATAAGTGATTTTTTTTTGGTAACTGGTATGAAACCTCCTCTGTCTTGACTTGTCAGTGCAGAAGGGTTCACATAGGAAGAAAAGGGGTTGAGAATGAACCTTCTTGGCAGTATCCATTAAAGCTATGGCCTGGCCTTCTTGCTGCTCTATGCTTTGATCTATGGGACCTGAGCCTTTAGTGACCTGCTAAACAAAGATGGTCAGGTCAGATGAAGATCAGGCTACAGCTCTTCAAAGGGCCATTTGTTTTACAGGGACACTGAATGTCTAGGCTATTTTGCAGCAGACTGGTGTGAGGAAAGCACCACAGTTTCTCTTTTTCTTTTTTTTTTTCCCTGTTTTTTTCCCATATTTTCATTTTCTCAGCACCCAAAAAATATGCTACCAGGTGAATGGTATTGAATGGGTTTTGGCCTCTAAAACTGAAAGCAGTCTCTGTAACTGATGTTTTGTTTTAAGACCACAGGAAACTGTTTGTCACTATCCATTAATGAGCACTTGGCTAGCTGTTTGTTATCTTAAGAAAAATAGCTGATGAAGCAGAAAACCCCATCATCCAGAGTCTGCTGTTTTATCCCTCCATCAAACTAACACCGAACTAACCTTCTGCACAAAACACCATTTTCATAATCTGTGCTCACAATTTTTTCCCATCCTCATTAAAATCTGCCAGAATAAGAAAGAATGAGCTAAATCCACTCTGAGCTCATTCTGTCTGGGAAGTGGGGGAGACTGTTGCTCCTCCCAATGGTGGCCAAGTCAAGGCTGCATCCTATTCATCCACTGGAGGAAATAATTGCACTGGAACATCAGTAGGTGCAGGATGGACTATTCCTCCCACTTTATGTGGGGAAAAGTGGTGGAGAAGACAGAGAGGCCTAGACACTGGCCCATGTTCCCAAAGTGAGCACACAGGCTGCAGAGCAGCAATCTCTTCCCTACCCAACAGGCACATCTGGCTACAACAGCTATGTAAATAATTTAGCAGTGGTATTTATGGGCTCTTTTCTCACTTTGTTGTCTTAGATTGCATTTAGTCACATTTACCAGGATAATTGCCCTGAACTTGTGTTCTGATGGCATGGTAATGTGTAAGAGAGGAGCTGACATCTTCAGGTCACCAATTAAAAGGGGAAAGCATCTCTTTTCCTCTCAAAACAAAGTGTAAAAGACCTTTTCTCTTTTTTTTTTATTTTAGTTTTTGGGCAAGTTTTCAAAGACACAATGGAGTATTTCTCTACAGGTTAGATTGAATTCAAGGCTCTTTGGCAGTAAAAGCTCATTGCTTTGCTGATTCTCACAGTAATCAAACCAATGTGTCAGACTTGATAGTTATACTCCATACAGAAATGGATAAGCCAATTGTTTTGTTAGGGGGGAAATGGAGCTATCACTTGCAAATAACCTATTTATTTTTAAAAATTGGAAAAAAATTCACTTTTGTTTTTTTTTTTGCTCTGAATATGAAGTATTTCTGTTTTCCACAACCATTTTCTGACATGCAAATAGCAATTTATTTTTATGAGCAAGAAATCCTTCCTGTGTGCTTTCAACTCTGTGAAACAGGGTTGGGGGAAATATGCCTTTTTCCATGAAAATACTAATGACTGAAGTAAAGCATGACTCAAGTGGGCACTGTTCTAGGCAATAATATCAAAGTTGTCACAATTGTGTGTGGGATTTAATGTTCCTGGATGATACTTGCGTTTAGTCTGCAGATCCATGAGTCAAGGCAACTGTTAAAATCTCTCCAAACCTTAGGTGGGGCCCAATTGCTTATTTTGAGGTGTTAATAGAGTCATTTGAAGACATAACAGAAAACTGACTTTAAAACAGGGCCAGCTGGGAGCATGGGTGATGTGGGCTGTTGCCTTGGGCAGCAGCAGCCTGCCAAGGGCACTGCAGAATGGTTGTGTCTTCATTGCTTGCTCTGCTCCTGCCAGTGCCTGGGGAAATGAAACCAGGTTGGCTGCCAGTGCCAGGCCAGGGATCAGGGTGAGTGTGTGCAGACTGAGGCCAGCTGCTTTCAGTGGTCACTGCCCCTGCCTGGAGGGTTCTCTTTTGACAGCAGGAGCTGCCTGTCATGAGCTGTATCCTGGCTTAAGGGCATGCTTTTCTCTGGTGAACATGCACTAACTGTGGTGGCTTTTTCAAATCCTGCAAGATTTGTACCCTTTGTGAGCAAGGGTAGAGTCTCCACTATGCTCCTGCTACCAGTCTGTGGTGCAGCCTGGCTCCCCATCCTCCTCTGTTCTCTCAGCTGGATTTTGATTGGGTGCCTGGTGTTCCCATGATGGCAAGTGATGATGGAGTTTGGAGCTCTGACAGCTCTGCAGTGAACACAGGATGGTTATATTTTCCAGAAGATGATGTTGTTGAACATTGTTTTGGTAGATTTCAAAGTAAAAGTAAAGTAAATTTTATTACTGTACATAGAATTTATGTCATGAGAGAAAAAAATCTTCATTAAAAGTTCAGGCCCCCATAGACATGAGCCTGATGTTCTGGGGCCAGTGTTGCTTGGGGCTGACAGGCTTCTTTCTGCTTTGACCCTCTTTGTCCATGCAGGTAAATCTTGATTATGAACTATTTGGCTCACCTTTACAAAATGGTTGTTTCTTCCACGATATTCCACAATCTTGGAACTGCATAGCAAACTAGAGTTAGGGAAACCTTGGGATACAGGACCCTCTGCATAACACAAACATCAGTTCAGTGGCTTTCTAAAAGGTGGGTTCAACTTTCATAGTTTTATTTCATGACTTCTTTCTTCACTAAGGATTCTTTCTGAAGCAGAAATACAGTCCCAGCAGTGTACTCAGCAGGGAATTAAACAGTTTTCTGGGCAAAAAATGTTATATTCCAGCTGGAAAGGGGTCATTTTCTGATAACCCTCATCCAGTGCCTACACATGCTCTTAATGAAGTTGTGTTAGAAGCAATTGTGTGTACTGCAGTATTGACTGGTTTTAGGAACAGAATGGAAAGTATTTCTTTCCAGGAATCATTTTTCAGTTGGTTATAGGATGGATACCATTACTTCTGAAAGCAGCAGCACAGGGCTGTGTGACTGCCTTGGAACAAACATCCCAAACAGTGCTTGGTTAGGTGGAGATATTTCTAAGCACTTAATTCCCCTTTCTTACATATTCATAGAAGTATTTGTCTGGGGGAATATATTGACCATTTTTAACCCAAATTCCACTAAATAATGGTGTAGCTGTCATCTAACACTGACAGAAAGTGGTGGCAGGGTACCAGAGACTGGCAAGTAATAAGTGAATTTCTTCTAGTAGTTATAAAAGGTAAAAGTTTCTCCTTTGTTCTTCTAAAAGCCAGCATTAAAGCCAGCATAGACTTCATCCATCTTATGCATCTGTTTTAACAGATATTTCTGTAGAACTGGAAATTACTAGTTCAGTGTGGCTGACCCAGAGAGCTCTCATCAGTCAGCTGATGTGTGGCTGCTGAACACATGCCTGTTTGAAACCTGTCCCAACAGCTCAGGAAGACACATCAGTGCAAATTGCTCCCTGATTTTCTTTTGTGTAATAAACCATGTATGCAGTATAACATTAGCTAAGAGAAGAATCCAGGTCACTGGAGCTCTGTGGCTGTTTGTGGTGAGATTTCAGAGGCAGCTTCTTCCAGTCACTTGTATTTAAGTGCCTGAAGTAAGATCTTGCTCAGTTTTCGACTGAAACAAAACTCCCTACTTTTGTGTGTGACTGGGAAAAAGGGAAAAAAAAAAGAAAAGCAACACTCTTTGGAATATATATCTATGTAGAATATCTGAAATTTTGCAGAAGTATTTCTAGGCTTTCCAGCTACATTGTTAGCTCCTCATTGAGGACAAAAGCAGTATATTCCATTGTTACTGTATAAAATGTGTGTGCATTTACTGGTATTTCAGTAGTGAATGAGGCAGTATATGTTATTATCTACATAATTTTGGATTTGGGTTTGTCTCTGGACATGCTCCAGCACCTCAATGTCTTTCTTGTAGCGAGGGCCCCAAAACTGAGCCCAGGATTTGAGGTGAGGCCTCACCAGTGCTGAGTACTGAGGGATGATCACTGCCCTGCTCCTGCTGGCCACACCATATCCTGGTCCTTTCCTGGCCACACAGGCCAGGAAGCCAGGATTGGCCTTCTCGTTGACCTTCTTCTGTTAAGCAGCACCCTCAGGTCCTTTTCCATTGGGCAGCTTTCCAGTCAGTGTTCCCCAGGCCTGTAGCATGGCATGGGATCGTTGTGACCCACATGCAGGAATGGGCATTTCACCTTGTTGAACCTCACACAACTGACCTCTGCCCATCCACCCACTGAACTTGACCAATCCTAGCAGTGGACCAGATGACTGTAGCATCAAAGAGGCTTCAGTACCTGATGATGAATTTTAGGTCAAAGTGCTGTTTGAGAGGAAAATCAAGTCATTTTCAAAATGTATGTTCTTGCTAAATAGGTTGCATTATTGTAGAAGTGGATGCTCTAAGTAATCCTAAGGGAGTTGTTGCTGTTATCTAAGCCCTGGCACTGCCATGGCATTTCCTTATGGCAGCAGGAGCAAACCACCAAATGATGAATATTTAATGGAAAAGTTGACGTATATCTACAGTGAATCATTTGCTAGAGAACTGTAAATAAAACAGTGTTTTTAGTTCACTGCCTAGAGCTGTTTAAGTATACCATGTATGAGTTATGTCCACATGGGAAAGGAGCTTGGGTTAGAGTAACCCTGGCTGAAAATTTGTGAACATACAAATACATATTTTTATTTGATAGTGGTAGGAGTTGCCTGAATCAGTTTTCATTATAGGTATGTATGTGTTTATACGTCTTCTTAAGACCATATGCTAAATGTTTAGATGTGCCTGGTTTCAATTCAGGGGTCCATACCCCTGATTTGTCCCCCCATCCTTTTCCTCTGCTGTGTGTGTGTGTTTGCATTAAACCAGTCTTCATGTAGGTGGCCACACTGTATTTTCTCTCTTTGGACTTCTCACTTTGGTCCAGGTGGATTATGGTTTTTCATCTCCTTTTATTCTCCTTCACTTTCACCAATTACTTCATACACATCCTCTGAGCCCTGCACTGGATACAGGCCTTGCTCAGGGGACTGGAAGGGCTCTGATCATAGTTTGTAAGCTGTTCCTGTACACAAGTGGGCTTCTGCTCACAGCTTGCTCTCCACTGATGTGAGGTGTCCTTGTACATGAGCCACTGAGATGCAGAAGTTACAGCTGTTACAGCCTGATGTGCCCACTGATCTTTGATTCTGTATCTGGGATACGGGGGACCAAAGTACTTATACTTTTTTCTCTTCTTACATTCACATTAAAAGCACAGCTCACCCTGACTTTCAGTGCAAGGTGGGAATTCCTATGTTATTCACGTACCAAATGTCCCAAAATGGACACCTGGAAAATGAAACACGAGTATATTGAGGATGTTGGATTAGAAGGAGTTTTGGGCAACTGTGTGATGTAGAAAAGTTGTGCCCAGAGATGAGTAAAATCTTTTTATTCAGAGTGCCACAGAATTGCCACTACTACAAGTCTACCTTTTAAAGGCAATTTGGGAAACTGCTCCATCTCTCAGTAAAATTTATTGTTGAAATTACAGCTTTTCTCCAGGTCAGGTGTTTTGGCTATGCCCTTCTTTGATGTTGACCATGGGCACTTTTGAGTATCAGCCCCTCTCTACACTGCTCAATTTTAGGGTGAGGATCTCTGGGTCTGAACAAGAGAAGTTTCTCCACAAAGCCTGAACCATTTCCATAACTTCCCTGTGGACTTCTGTCACAGCTCCAGAGGTCTCCATATACAGGACTTGGCACATAGGTGTTTTTTCCTTTCTGCTGCCACACTTTCCTAATGACCTAACAGGAAGGGATTTAGGGCAACAAGAGGGCCTTTTGCTTTATCCCTTTCTTATTTTGCTTTATGAAGCTTCCAGATCTGTGTGAGTATGCAGGAAGGCAGTGCATGACACCTTTCATTTGGATAGGTACCTTATCTCTAGGTTTATTGTCAAAGGAAAGCACCACACAACTTCTGTGATTGTAAGCCCTATCAGATCAGAGCCTGCTTTAACATGCCCCCTTTGTGTACAAGGTTGAATTCATTCATTCTCTGAAGGAGGCTGGAAACTCTAGGAAAACACTGTGTAACTGGACATTGGATCCTGAAGCATACAATCCATGGGAAAGAACCAGGGTTTTACAGGCATCTCCAGACTTTTTTGAAGATAGAATATTTTTATTTATTTGAACTGAGGGTTATGGACCAAGCTCTTGGCCTTTCAAGAAGGAAGGGAACTAGCTTCTGCAGCTTGCCTGAAATGGGAGATTTTTTCAGATTTTGCTCTATGTGGTTATGTGATTTCTTAAGACTGACTTTATTGAACACCTTCTTTGACAAGTAGCTTCATAAGTTCGAAGAAATGTGCTACAAAATAGCTCTAGTATGGAGATCAGTATCTGGCAAGACTGGCTTTTAAAGTGCTGTTGAAAAATAGTAAGAAAATAAGTGTATGTGAGACCAAAGGACATTTATCCTACTAGCAAGTTTCAGATGTGCTCACTCAAACTTATTTTGACATACTCTGAGGACCCAGCCTAATGGCAGAGACATTAAACTACAGCATTAAGGGACTGGATGGTGCAAGCTGGCTGGAAGGGTACCCAAGAGGTTTTATTATTTTTGCCTATGGTATTTATGGTAAAGCAGCTTCATTTTCTCTAGGAATACATCTTATTTTGCTTCCTTTTGAGACTTCTCTGTTACAAGTTGTTGATCTAAAACTATGCAGAAGTAAGCAAACAGTAAATTTCTCAGAAGTGTTTCCAAATCTTGTAGGCATCTAAACATCTCTCATTGTTCCATGTGACAGGAAAGCAGAGCAGAAGATCAGCTTAGGGTTTTGGCAAACAGTGCGTGTTCACGGGGCCAAAGAAAGTGAGAATAACTTGGTATCAGAGCAGCCAAGAAAGAGACACCCACAATTTGTTAGAAGAAGAGGAACCAGGAGACACTCAAAAGTCCTCTAGCTTCTGACTTCAGAATAGTTTGGTGGGTGAGAAATTCTCTTAAGATCAAATCCTGCTCCTATTTCACCGGAAAGGAGAGCCCTGGTCTCCAGTGTCCTAGCTGAATACCTAGAACTAGTGGAAAACAGTAAGAGACTCTCCATCCCTGAGTCCCTCTGACTTGGTGTGAAGCATACATGAGGAAAGTTCCCCTTCCTCCTTCTCCTTCTGCTTGAATTTACATGGGAAGTTTGATTCCACATTGATTTTATTTTCCTTTCTCCTGAGTTTCAGGTTTTTTGAGGGGCATCCACCCCAGTGCCATCGACCATCACTCCCTCAGGCCACTGATGCCAGCCTTTGCCTCCAAGTTCCTTGCAGGGCTTGCTGAGCCCCGAGGGGGTGGCAGTGAGAGAGGGAGGCAGCCAGAGCTGCCTTAGGCAGCACCGCCTTTGAGCTGCTGCTGCTTCAGTGCTCAGCCTGACAGAGAAACAAAATGGAAATTATTCAGGAGCATGAACCAAAGGGAGGCATCCCAGAGGCCTTTGGCAGAGGTTTCTAGATGTCAATTTTTGTGTTTCCTTGGTGAATGACTCACTGTGGCTGTGCTTAAATCCTTAAAATGCCTTTTAAGCATTCACAGCAGCATTTTTTCCCTGTCCATGTGGCTACTTTCAAACGCTGACTTCAGGTACACCCAGGCCTTTGCAAATCGATGACAACCCAGGTTTGACCCTGAAGCTGTTTAGCCACGTTAGCAAAGTCCAAAACACGGTCTAATCTCTCTGGCAGGTTTTAAAAGCTTAAGGTCAGATTTTTTTAGGTGGCTTTCTGTTATAAGAATGGATTCTTGTGTAGATGGATCAAAATAGAGGGTGACCAAGCTTACAGTTACTTGCAATGTCAGGCTGACTTTATCCTAGGAACTTGCAGTATAAGAAACAACAAGCCTAAATAATATGCCGTTTTTTCATTTTTCATAAGCATTTTTCATTGCTTCTCCTGTTCTGAAAGAGCTGCTACCTTGTCAAAATAGGATGTATGCAGAAGAAAACACCAAAAAGTAAATGAAGCAACAAATGAGGTATTCTCATCATGCTGAATTTTGTGGTGGAAGATGAGTATGTTCTCTGGGACACCATGTACTAGATCATGGCATGGTGTGTAATTTTAAACTTTCTCACTGCCAGTTTTGTTGTGTTAATATTTGGGTGCTCTGCTGAGTTGGCACTGCCGGATGCAG
Organism: Zonotrichia leucophrys gambelii; assembly: GCF_028769735.1. Taxonomy (NCBI): domain Eukaryota; kingdom Metazoa; phylum Chordata; class Aves; order Passeriformes; family Passerellidae; genus Zonotrichia; species Zonotrichia leucophrys. Next base: position 67,845,815 of record NC_088171.1, read on the forward strand.
GTTGTTCCTTATCCATTACTGGCAGGAAACATTGCACCAGAAGGGTGGATACAGACACCCTGGCTGCTGGGCACTTGCAGTAGGAGATAATTTCCTGAGTGGCATGAGACAGCATGGTTTGTATATCATGTAAAAAGCCCATCTCTTGTGGCATTTTCCTCTGATTGCTGAGTCCACTGCAGAAGAGTAAAAACATATGACACTTAAAAATAGGATATATCCTCAACCATTGCAAACGCCATCTGTTCTCAAAGAAACAACTGGTAGGAAAAAATAACCTTGGGTTGAAACCTTGCATGAAGTTGCCATTTAAGATAAGTGGGGTTGGCTTTGTTATTTTTACTTTTTTGGAGGTGTGGAGAAGGGCTGTTGGATGGCAACTGAAAGAAGACAGATATGTGGAACTGGAGTGTGCGTGTTACAGACGTGCGGAGAAGTCGTGTCTTGGAGACCTGATAAAATTGTGCGACCAAGGATCACAGTGACACTGGAAGGAACCCATGCACTATTTTAAATCAGTTCGTGCAGGTGACTGCAGCAAGGTGTCTGCCCACCACCAGAAGGTGGTTTCTAGGGAAAATGTCTACATTCCTAGTCATAAACACATAAGACCTAATTTTCCAATTGGACACAGTTCTCTGGTGAATGGTATGGCTTTCTCACCCATTCAGACCCCATCCAGACTGGTAGAGAGGAGTGAATCAGTAGCTTAGGGAATGCTGACTCCATCCCTGTATGCTGCTCCCACAAAGCACACCCACAGCCATCACCTCTGGTCGCAGGAGTGAAGTTTCACAGCTTTGGCCATTCCCAGGAGTCAGCACTACTTCTTCTGGCCCTGTCAGGCAGTGATTAAATGACTGAAGAGAATTTTGTTTTCACATCATGGCAATTTGCTGTTACCCATGGAATTTCAGTAACTAGTCATACCACCTGCTCTGAATCTGATGAAAATCCTGAAAGCCCGCTAGTGGACTTGGTCACTTATGCTGTTTTGGATACCTTTAGCATCTACCTGTGATTTCTTTTGGTGCTGAAACTGAAGGCTAACAGGAGCAACTCACCCCCTTTACATGGCCTGATGGTTTCAGAACACCTGTGGGCTACATGTGGCTGAGATAACACATGAAATCAGCAGGACTGTGCCACAGCACATGAAATCAGCAGGGCTCAGTAGCAGTATAAAGCCTGTGTCTTGATAGTCTTGTATGGATCAGAAATTTGAAAATGGCATAGCTGCATTTCAGTGCTTCTGCCCCTGCTCTATACTAATGTGAAGAGCAGCTGACTTGTACTTAAGACACATGCCAAGAAACTGTGCATGAGGTAAAGGGAACACTGCATGGTGTTTACTCAAACAAAGTAGTCATGTTCCAAGGCTGTGTCCTAATCCTGTCAACCTCACTGTTCTTATGAGTTCCAAGTGGGAAAACATGGTGAGGTAAGAAAAGGGCATTTTAATGAATAGGTTTGATAGTGATATTTCTGAATCATTTCTTTTTTTGCATCTCACAGCACAGGAATAGCTACAGTGATGTAATGTTGCTATTTAGAATTGTTTTCAAAGTGTGTTTTGAGTTTGGTGCCTGCAGTATTGAAAATTTTGCTTTGGAAATGAGTGCACCTAAGGTAAAGGCTGTGTGCATGTGTTTTCAGCTTCTGTCTCTCTGAATTTGGACTGCCATGCTTCTGATCCTCTTATCTCCAGTCTGTACACCAGAAGATTTGAAGGGTACTAGCCTGTGCTCAGCTTTTGTGACAAGCAGATGAGGGATGAGACAAATCTACTAAACACATTCTCTGCTTTGCGGGGGAATAAGGCAATAACCTGCTTGCCTTATTCCCCTGTGTTTGGTCCTAGTAGACCTAATTCCTGAGATAAAGACCTTTTGTTACTTAACCCAGGGAATGAGTAATTCTTTTGTGATGTGCTGTCACAGCACATTTCTGTGTTCTGGCCTTAACTGTCCAGTAGCAAAACCTGGCTGCATTGCCCCACAACAGAGCAAAAACCCACTGTGACCTGGAGGGTAAAACTCCATGGAAGCATGAGGAGTGATGTGGCTGGCATAGTTCACAGTGGTGGGAGAGCAAGCTTCTGATTTCATAAGTGACAGAACAAAGAAACTCAGTTTTGCAAGAACTTATTTTTGTTTTGGTCAAACTCTTTCATACTGGAAGAGTGTGACTAATTTTCTAGTCTACATACTGGGCAATAACACTGAGCCCTGTTGGAAACAAAGTATGCTGTTCTTGCAACGCAGCTCATACTCCTAGATTTGAGCCTTGCATGTGAGTCAACTATAGTTAACATTTTAATACTCTAGCAACATTTCAAACACACTCTGCTTTTGTCTACCAGCTTTTTCATTTCTTGGCACTGATGGTCTTGATCTTCCATGGTGGAAGTTCGATATCTCTCTTAAGTTGATATAAAGTCTTCTGTACTCTGAAATGTTAGATCAGGCCTATTATTATTAAATTTTTTCCAGCTGTCAAGCTTAATGCATTTTTTAAAGCATCCTCCTACTTTAAGGCAAAGTTGTGAAAAGTGAATATGTAACAGTGCATATATATTTACTGTGCATGTATTTGTTTGTGAGAGACCAGGACTGAAAATTAAATTCTGTTACCCCCTAAATCTGATGCAAGTTCACCCTTTCTCACAGCTTTAGATCTACCTGTGAAGTTTGTAGCATTGTGCAGCTTTTTAATGGGCTAAATGAAAGCTCTGGTTTGAGGCAATACTGACTTTTGTCCTAAAACGTATGAGTTGGCTTGTAGTCCATTCCCACAATGGCCTCCTGTGTCTGCATCCTGTCATATCCTCTTCTGTGCTTTCCAACCCAAGTTTGCTGTTCTGCCTAATATTTAAACAAGTTCATTAGCTACGGCCATGTTTTAAAAATATAAACCACATTTTTCAGGCTACGGACCAACATGTTAAAAACCATCTGTGATATCAACTGCTCAACTCATGCTCTCTGAAGAGCCTGCTTTACTTAAGGCAAATGCTCTGCACTTGCGGAAAATAAAGGTGGTCGTTAAGGACTTCAATTCACTTTTGAATATTTCAGCTAAGACTCTGTCATTACAGCTTTTATTGTATCTAACCCTCTGGGTTCTTTTGTAAATGTGGCAGGGTTAAGTGCTTCTGTCATTCATCCCAGCTATTTGTAGGCCCAGATGTGGAGTTAGGTAACTCCCTGCAAACATGTGACTTTAAAAACAGGTGATGAGAGTGATGAGTGAAAACTAAATGAAATTTCACATCCTGAGGCTTAGCCAAAATATCCCTTTGGCTGTTCAGGTTAATGTCATTACCACATGAGACTTCTTTTTCCTGAAGCATTTATTCCAGATGAATTTCTTTAGCCTTCTGCTCTGTTTGGCTGACTGTTTGGAGTCTATCCTTGCTCTTTTGTACATAAATAAGTTGAATTGCTAGGTATAGAATTATGAATTATCTTGGGCTATTGAATGGTGTCTAAAGAAGGTAAAAATACTTCTGAGAAAAAAAATTAATTCCAGGTTGGATGTTTTAAGCCACACTGGTATGGCCATGCTGAGGGTTACCTCGAAGTGTAGCTGTGTAAAATGCAGCAAAGCTGACATGAAAGTGGAAGGGAAAATGAATGTCACACAGAAACTCTGTGTTTACAAAGTCACCTTCTGCACTGCAGGGACACTTTAAAGAGGAACATTAAGAATGATAAACCTTAGCTGTAGAACTCTTCTGAATTTTAGTTCTTTTAAACATATTTGATTTTCAGTACCTTATGCCATATGAGAACAACAAAGGACTCCTCAAAATGCTGCCAGCTTGAGGTAAAAATTCTCAAAGACTTTGTCATTTTTTGCTCATTATGTCCTGTTCCTGCCCTCAGCCACTATCAGTGGTGGAAATCTTGATTTTAGCATTGAAACAGATGGGCTTTCTGCAAGTCACTGAGGATTTCTACTCTGTTATTTAGTTCAGAGAAAAAAAAAAACAACCTCCTCCTCTGCCCTCCCTCAATCTGGGCTGTTAGCTTTTTAGACTAATGCTTGGATGTGCTCTTTGGCTAATGGAACTCTACCTTCAGGTTCTTCAGTTGTGTCTTTCTTTCTGGTCCCCATCCCCTCCTCCAGAATTTGAGCACTTCATACTTCAAGGATTCCTGTTTGGAGCAAAAGCAATTGCAGCAACAAACCAAACCAAAATACTTTCAACAAGTCTGCAGACCATGCAGAAACCCAGTGTATGTCTTCTGCACATGTGCAGACCTACTGCAGAGCCCAGCTCACAGTTCTGCCTGGTTGTCCTCTGGACAGTCCTGCCTGGTTCTGCCTGGAGTCCTTGCCTCCTGGAAGTGACAGAATCACAATACATGTCCTGTACTTCTGCCTGGGGAAGCTTTACCCAAGCTTGAGCGCATGGCTGTGAACAGCCACCATCACCTAGTATAAATTCATTTTCCTGTATTTTAACTGCTACAGTAAAAATGAGTGCTCCACCACAGGTCAGGAACCAAGTCTGACCTTAAAAAGATGCAGACTCAGTTCTTATTGGTACTCACACACTTTTTTATGCCCTTATTGTGCCATCAGCAACAGAAAAGTTCCTTTGCCCTTGCAAGAGTGCTACAATGGGTTTTGACCTGCTTAAGAATCAGGAACCAAATATCTCCAAATGCTGAATGATTTATGAACATATATTTAGTTAAAAGACAGATGACCACAGCATTCTCTGTTTTTCTAATGCATTTTTTGCAGTCAGAGCGTAAAATGTTGAACCAAGCAGAGTGTCTGAGGGCACACCTATATGAATTAGGGCTGACAGCCTCACCTTCTCTACCCACACTCTGGCATTTGCACAAATTCCCCACTCCTCCAAATCCAGCCAACATGGAGCGTGGACAGCAAAAAGTTTGAGTCTGTGCCAACCTGTGTACATGAACCCTTCAACTTTTCCCAGTTACCCCTGTGGCTTGGGTGTCTCTTGCAAAGACGCTGTCAGCCCCTCAGGGTGATCTGTTCTTCTGTCAAAGATTTTAGATGTCTGGAATATGTGTCTTCTGTTACTTGTGGCTTATTACAATTCTGGAAATCCCAGAAAAATTCTGGAAATCATCTTTGTGCAGGACAGTTTTGACCATCACGGTTTTGGTAGAACATGTTGTATTCATGCTGTACAAACTGCCTTTGGTCATGCATGCCTTTGGCAGTTCACTGAGCTTTGCTCAGCCATCTGTTTCCACCAGTTTCTTCCTCAGAACAGCTTATCATCTTGGTCAAACAAGACCCCAGGTTCACTCTTCTTCTAGCTTTTCCTAGAAATACCTGTTTTCATGTCTGGTTACTATGGGGTCAGAATTCTCTGACTAGTTGTTAGTGTCTTGTCATAGGAGAGACCCACATTTTTTGGCTCAGTCTGGTCCATTACTGGTATACTCAGAGTACAGAAATTAACACCCTAATGTAAAACACCTTTGAGATTGTAGCATAGTCCCCACATTTCAATTTTGTATGGCTGATGTGTATTTTTGTAAATATATCAGTTGAAAATGTTCATAAAACTTCCCTGTTTCAGTTCTTACTTGCAACATTTATTTCTGTTTTGGTTTTTTGTTGGTATCACCTCAAAAATTCCCTTTTCCTATTGGATTCCCAGGTCACCACATGAGTATGTTGGCATCCATAATAAAATACAGAGACCTCATTAAACCACCTTTCTTTTTAAAGTAGTTGGGAACGTTGAATTCTGATGGTGTAGCTGGTGACTGACTTAACAAGATAGCAAAGTTTCTTCAGAGCGGAGGTCTGCTGCTGTGCCAGGCTGATTAGCTCCTATTTTATGACTGTGTGGTCACAGCTGAAATTAAGATGTTGAAGTAAATTATCCTTCTTCACTTCACTGGAGTGTGTGGCCAAGTTAATCAGCAGCATGGAGTTGCTGCGTGACACACAGAAGGCATATCTTTTTGTCACCTTCCACAACAGTGACACTGTACAGGCACAGAACTTTATTGTTGAAAACACACTCAAATTCGTTGCCATTATCACACTAGCAGATAATGTAAAGATGGTCTGAATTGTGAGGTAATAGTCTTTTTACTGAGAGAAATGTGTGAACAGAAGCACAAACTCTCCTTGTGTCAGTTGATGAAGTTGCCCAAGGTTCCCAGAAGCCAGTTGGGATCTGAAAGAACTACCTTACTGAACAGAAGAAAAAAATGTAGTCCTAGGACTCAACTCATGTTTACCTACGCTTTACTTAAGCAGCTTTTTCTGTTCTTAGTTTTAGGGTAGTAAAGCAGATTCTGGATTAAAATAATAATTTCTTTTTCCTAGCTAGAAAATAATGTCCTTTTCAGTGAACCCCCTTTCTTTCCAGCCTGTAGTCTACAGCCTCAGATGGTAATAATGATTTTAATATTTCTGGCTGAGAAATGTGGTCATTAATATTCTCATGCAGAATCACAGCAGTGACTGTAAATTACATGGTACTCTGGAAACACAGCGGGAGGCGTTTCCTTCCTTGGACAGTTTATTACAGGGCCTTCATCCCGTGGCACATTACCCATATTTAATTTGCATGTTGAGTTATATCATTGTGCCAAGAAACAGCGTTCTCCTGGCTGGTGAGAATGCCTGTCTGTGACAGTGAGCTTTCTCTCATGGTCTGTGATTTGTCCTAGGTGAGAGCAACAAGATAACAAGTCAGGGCTGAAATTTTCAAATTCCTCCTAGGGATTTGCCTACTGATTTTAATAGGACTTATGAGGATTAACTCTTCCTCAGCCTTGAACACATCTACATTATTGTCTTTACTGAGAACAATATAAAGGTTTCAAGAAGTTCCTTTTGCTTTATCTGTGGCCATTAATTTGGGTGTGAGATGTTATTGCTGGCAGTATGAGATTTTTAATAAATAATCATAGAATCAGATTAAACATTTAGTGGACATCAAAGAAGGAACCCTGTCTGAACTTCCTGGGTTCATTCCGAGAGGAGTATGTTTAGCTGGGATGACTGCTTTACTGGGGACCATTCTAGGGATTGTTTCAAATAACAGTGGCAAAGAACAATAACTGTTTTTTAATTAGAACAAAATAAGACACATTTGTCTAATGAAGATATATTCAGCTGGAGCCAAGTGATTAAGTGGTACTTAAATTCATATTACAGTCTAAACTTCTGAAAGTTTTCAAATAAGTGTTAAATAAAGATGTAAAGGAACAAATGTAATTTTGAATTGGGTTGGGATTTTTCTGTGTTGTATTTTTACATCTCTTAAAAACTACTTAGACTAAGTTTTTCATAACTTTTCTTTTTTTACAGCTGTTAAAAGAAAATGATTTACTGTTCATCAAGGCGCTTCAGTTCAGGGGATTTTAGTGCATTGTTATTAGCATGTAGAAGTACAATGTTTTCATATGCCCCAAGTTCAGGGTTTTCCTGTATGGGCAATTTTTCTGTACATGCTTGCAAAAGCTGTGACACACTTGTGTGTCCTGATGTCAGTCTCCTGGCAGAGCAGCAGGTGGAGAAGGTGATGTTTTCAGGTGCTGACCCATGCTCAGCTTGTGGTTTCAGAAAACACTACACAGACTTTTGCTAGCACAGCACTCATCTCTGAGGTGGGTGGAGAAGGACTTCCATGCACATGGAGACAAAGGCACCAGAGTGCTGGATTGGAGGGGAAAATCCCTCAGAGAAATGGAGGAGTTAGCGGAGTTGCTACAGGAGTGGAGTGTGGGATTTTTCCCCTCTTCTGTATTTTCAAGACCCCATCAACATGCCATCCCCATGGGGACTGGGAGGAGGCCTGAATGATAATGTTGCTCAGCATTAGTGTGATTCACATCTGAACACTGCCTGTGACAAACTACATCTTCCTACCAATAAGCCAGCTGCTCTCTATAGCCTTTGAGGAAAAGAAAAGCCCAGAAGTTTTGCATGTACTGGCATAGGTAAGAGAAGGGCTGCTGGCAGATCACATTCTGTGTGATAAAATGAGATCAAAGACATATTAGTGCAAAAAGCCTGACATTGAACAGACTTTTGCATCTGTCAAGTGGGATGTTAAGGTGCCAGATAAGTTTTGGCCACAAATATTTTCTCTCTGCTATTTTGGATCAGATGCATTGGTTTAATCACGAATGAGAACTGGAAAATATTGCTTAGGGGATCATATATATACTTATAGGAAATGACCCTGAGACTGTTACCTTAGATCAACAACTTTATTTTAAAGTCACACAAGTACACTCTGTGCTACCCTGAAACATCAGTCTCATTTGGCAAAACTTCCTGAAGTAGTTAACCTTTATTTTGCCCTCAGAAAGTATTTGGTTTGGTTTTACAAAGAAAAAAATGCATATTTTTGACAGATGTATAGGCTTGTTACATCCCTACCTGTGTGCCAGTGAAGGTTTGAAAGCACTTACATCTCTTATCTTTCACACAGTCCTGAGATAAGGGAAGATATCCATTAGGCATCTTCCTGGCTCTCAGATCTAAGGCCAATAATGTTCCTAGTCTCTTACTGCAACATAATGCTATAAAGCCATTGCAGCTAGGAGTGTATAAATGAGTAGGCTGAGGTCCATGCTTTGCCAAATTTCTCCCCAGCAGCACAGGGCTGATTTTCCCTTTGGTCTGGGAGGATACATTGGGTGATTTTCCCAGCCTTGCTGCAGTGTGGTGTCTCAGTTGGCAGAGAGACGTCATGGGGCAGCAACCAGGTCTGAGAGTATCCATGTGCACCTTCCTTCCCTGCCTGTGCATTCATTTATGCAGGCAGACAGACTGTGTCCAAACTGCTGCACAGTGGGTGGATGTGCGGGCTCTCTGGAGGCCATGGAGGAAAGTGGGCATGGCTCTGGCTGTATGCTAAAATGTCAAACTTCTCAGAGCATCATGATTTACATGTGAGGCTAATAAATGAATGAGACCGGTGGAGCAGCTCTGTGGAAAGGTACTTGGGGTCAGTCCTGATGGACAAACAGCTCAGTGTGAGTGAGCAGTGTGCTGCTGCTGCTGCTGCAGCAAAGAAAGCCAGCAGGATGCTGAGCTGCATCAACAAGGGCATCCCCAGCAGAGATGGAGAAGTCATTGCCCCTCTCTAATCATTGCTTCTCAGGCTGCACCTGGAATGTTGTGTTCAGCTTTGGTCCCCACAGTGCAAAAAGGTGTGGACAGGCTGGGGAGGGTCCAGAGAAGGGCCACAAAGGTGATCAAAGGCCTGGACAAGCTGATGCATGAAGAAAAGCTGAGAGAAATGGATTTGTTCAGCCTTAGGAAAAGAGGCTTAGGGAGACCTCATCACCATGTTCCGGTATTTCAAGTGAGGCTACAAAGATGGATATTCCCATTTGCAAGAAGTCACGTGAAAAACACAAGGGGTACAAACTTTTCTCAGGAAGTTCCCAATTGGACAAAAGAGGGAAATTTTTCTCAATGGAAACAAGCAGTCCTTGGAATTATCTTTCACAGGAAAAATGGTGCATTCCCCAGTATGGGTCACTTTTAAGATTCAGCTGCAAAGGGTGCTGGTCTGTTTTGCCTAGACCATGCTTTTCCAAAAATCAGTTGATATTCTATGATTCTATGTAATAAATTGCTTTCAGCACTGTTGTTCCAGCTATCCTGTGAACAAGCAGTGCTTGGTGTCCTGCATTACTTATTTTTTCCACCTTGCAGTCTCCTTGCTGTCCTGTGTTCCACTGATACCAAGAATAACGTACAGAGCAGAGGACAGTTTCTCAGCTAGCTGTGTTTTAGTGCAGCATGCAGAGAGCATTTTATCTGTTGGAATACCTTAACTGCGTCTTAGGCAGGCTCCCTGAAATCCAGAAATTCATCTTGCTTAAAGCATGTGGAATGTGGTGCTTAGCTTAAAGGAAGACTCTTTCTCCTCAACTGGGAACCTCTTTAAAATCTCAGCACACCCACACACTGAAGGTCGGGCTCATTTGATGTGTACCCAAGCTCTCCCTGGGTGGTACAACACATTGCTGCCTCTGCACAGCTTTCCTTTTAATCTGCTGTGCTGGGGTTTTCAGCAGTGAGACTATTACAGTCTCTCTGCAATACAGTCTCTCTGTAAAGAAACACTTTACACTATTTTTGTCAGTAAAAGGGTGAATTAAAAAAAAAGAAAAAGACAAACTGCCTGTCTTTCTAAACAAACACATGGTTTGGGTCTTGATGTGGATCCGCAGTTTTGCTGAGGTGTATGTTGATATGCTAGATGTATGAAGAGAGGTGTTTTCTCTTATGGAACATATACTGTCTTCTAATTCTCTCTATTATGGTAAACCTCAACTCAAGCCCTGTTGAAATTTGCATTTTGGTTACCCAGCCTTCTTTCCTAAAATGGTATAATGCTGAGTGGAGGCAAATTATTTCATAGCTGTCATAATGGAGGACACTATTAGTGCAGTAATAATGTGAGGATTCCTAATTAGTGGAGTCAATACTTTCGGGGGTCAATTTCAGCTTCATTCATGCGTTAGACTGAAGTTCAACCAACATTTAAAGGCTTAAGAAGAGTTTATTAAAATGAAGCCTAAATTACAGAGGTCATAAAAAGAGGGATTTCTGTCCTTCAGTGTATCAGGGTCTCGTTCTTTCGTTTCCAGGTCTCCTTTGGTTCACACTAGTCACAGACCCAGGTCTCATTCTCAAGGTGTCAAATAACTAGGAGTCAGAGATATAAATTTCCTCAGTCTGAAACTTTCTTGAAACCTGAGGCATACGTTAGGTATTCCAAGGTCTTTGCTTTAACCTCACACAAGGAACTGGTTATATTTGAGGCATATCTGTAATTAAACTGATTGACTATTTAAATATGTTATGTCTGGATAAAAATAATATTTTTCATTCCATTGATACTTTTCCATTCACTTGCAATGGTGATACTTCTCATGTTGGCAAAGGAGAAACCAACATCCCTTATGCTCTCCAGGTAAAGGATGGCTTGTTGGACTAAAGTACTCATGAGGGAAACACAGGGTAGAGCTCCTGTTCTGCAGTTCTCTTGTGTCTTGGATGACATCTTGGAAAATCATCAAATAACTGCTGCTCTAGCAGCCAAGAAATATTATGTGAGAAACCAGGACGATGACTTTTTTCAAAATTGGCATTTTTCTCTGAAATAGTTTTTGTTGACCAGTTTGGTCAGCATAATTTGTGATGAAGAACTCCTTGGTAATCTCTAATGTGAACAGCTTTTGTAAAGCATCCTGGCCATTACTGGAATACAAGGTACAGTTCCAAGGCATGGGAGATGCCAAGATGGATTGTCATGCTTTTGCAAGGAGTTAGAAGCAGTTGAAAGTTGAAATGAGCCTTTGGTCATTTCAAAGCATACCTTCACAATCCTAGCCTTTTCTCTCTGCTGAAGCAAAACAATCTTTGTCCTTCTCAAACTCTTGTTCCATTGTGGCAGTGTGTCTCCAAGTAATCCAAACCATAGAAGGTCTGGGTGCATCTGCAAGCAGTATCCTGCTGCATCACCCCATGGAATGGCCATGATTCATCAAGTCTCAAATCTTTTAAAGATCTTGGTATCATTGAAGAGGAAGGTTATAAATCATTTTGAGAGCAGCTGTTTTAAAATAGAGATATTTTCTCCGAGGAGACAAATTTAAAAACACATTTATTGCAGTTCTTCAATTTTACATCAGAAATGTCTGAGCATATCCCATTCAATTTCCACTTCTTGTATCAAGTAGTTATTATTTTTCCAAAAAGTTGTAACTAGGTTAGAAAACACCGCTAGTTCAATTATTAGTTTGATAAAAACAGCCTGAAAACCCAATGCTGACCACTGAGATTCTTCTTCAAACATTTCTTTTGATCAGTGCAGGCTGTAATGGCAACAGCAATGATATTTGGAGGTCTACATGAGGAAAATATGTTTATGTAATTAGTCAAATTGGAGTTCTCTTTCACATATCTTTTGTAAATGCACATTAGAGCAATAATCACTGGGTAAATTTGTTGTTATCACCTGTTAGTAAGAGACTACAGAGTATTCATATAAAGGGTGCTTGTTAAGGCTACATTTGCAGGGTCTCTGGCTGACCAAGTGATACTGTATTAATGGAAATAGTTGCTTTTAAAGAAATTGCATCTCTTGAGCTGTTAGTGAAGAAAATAACAGGTTTCAAAGACAAGGCAAAAAATTCAACCATCACAATGTGTGAGAATGCATTGCTTTATATTACAATGCTTCACAGCTGGAGAAAAATTAGTGTGGTGGTTTGCTGGAATACAGTAAGAAAAAGTCACCTAGACTTTTGCCAATCTCTTCTGATCAATAGTAATTTTTATAAATTTTCAGACAAGCAGAAAAGTTGTTTGGCTCTAAAAGCTGAAAGAAAACAAGTGAGTGCTTGAAATGAAGTAGCTTAGATTTTTCTGGAATCCTTTGGAATCACCTATGTCTAAAGTGTTAATTTTTAAGCAGGATTTGTCAGGTGTCCTTGGGCAGCACCCATTACTGGCTCAATAAATATATTAGTGTTGGTGTTGTGGCCCCCCCAGAACAGAGGTACCTTTGCACTTTTCAAATCTGAGTGGTGACTGTGCAGAACTAACCACAGCTGCAGCCAAGCCACAGCAGGCTTCATACCTTAATACCACACAATTCAAAAGGTGCACTGATCCTTTTTCAGAAGCCACTCTACTTACAGCAGCAGATGGAAACCTTATCTTAAAGGTTGAGCTCAGCCAGGTCATGTGTGAGAGCTTCTGGAGCTAGCACAGGGGAAAACTCTCATGCCTTCTCACATCCCCCCCTTAACCTCTCACAATAGCTGGCTTCTGACCAGCTAGCTCTCCTGGTGGCTCTGTTTTCTTCACTTATACTCTTCTAGTTTTGGCACATTCCAGGCATTATCCTGAAATGCTTTCCTTAATGGAGTATGTCACTCTTTTCCCTCATGTCAACCCATACTCAGCTCTTAAAGTGCCACATGTCAGAGCCCTCTTTACATCTCTGCTGCAGCTGAAGCTGAGCAGTGTGTGTGCCATAGCCTTTGATATTCTTGCTTATGCAGGGTAGAACTTTCGCTTGGCAGAGCCCACCTTACGTTAAAGAGCCATTTTCAGTAATGGCCTACATTGGGAATCTTACAAAGAATTTTAAAAAGCATTTGACGGGGTGAAGTGAAAATATTTCCTGCTCTTTCACACAACATGTTGGACTATAGGTGTTGTCCTTTCTTTATCTTCAGGTATTTGCATGCAGAATCAGTTAAAAAAATTGCTTCTCTCTTAAAAAAAATAAAATTGAAACTCTTATAAATCCTGTTTTCCCTTGGAGTATTTTCCCCACTCACTCCTCTTTATACATACATGTATGTTTGAAAATGAGAAATAGAAAAAAACTTTTTTTCAATTTGAAGGGATGATGCGCACTGAAAGGATCTTAATTAAAATATGTTAAAAAAGACTATTTCACTTTATTAATTCAAGTTCTGCTTGTGAGAATGTGAAAGGAAATATTTTTATAAACTTGAGATTTTTATGAAAGCTTGTTTTTACTAGTTCTAAAGAACTGGGTTACACTAATTTGGTGATATTTCTGGGAAATTTAGCAGTTGAAAGGATAAAAATGGTTTTATGTTGTCTTTGGATTTTTACTGTTACTTTGCTTAGAAATTAACATACAAAATACAGTTGCCTTCAGAAGGCTTCACAACCATTATAAATTGCTCAAAGCTTGTTGAATTAACTTTTTTATTTTGCAAAAAGATTCTCATTATCCCAAACATATCCATGTAGTACCTGATCTTATTAGAAAACAAAGCAAAACAGAAATCCAAACCTCATGTTTCTCAGGAACTGAAGCATCAGTTCCATGGGGGATTCCATTGTTTCTAATATTTTTAACTGAATTTCAAAAGAGAAGCTAAATATTGTTCATTTATTGGAAAAACAAAAATTGCTTTTCAAGTAAAGGGAATGAGAGTGCTTAGGTATGATAGTGCCAAATGCCCATTTCTTTTTCAGTGCTTTTATTCATTCTGTATGCATTTACTTCAAAATTAGAGCAAGATATCAATAACACTAGATGTATGGTAATGGAATGTCCTGAATTAGGCTCTTTAAAATGAAAACTGTGTGCCCACTTCCCCGGTGCACTTCTCTTCAGGATGAGGGTCTATTGAAAGAGCCTGGTTTGGGACTTGATTTCACAGACATCAGGGACAGAAAAAGGATCTTCTACAGACTAATGATATCTGGGAAAAATCTGTGGCTTGTGGCAGAGTGGCAATCAGATAGCCACATCCCTGCAGATCAGTAAGGAATTTAAGACATACACATGGACTCATAGCATGGTATTTAAAATGACATGTTCATCCTGAAGTGAATAAGAGAATTTCCAGTAGTATGCTAAAGAAATACTCCCACTATTTCTGCCATAGAGTACCTGTGAATCAGCACTTTCTTATTTCCATGTGTCTTTTGAAATTTCTCTGTACAGAACATCCTGTGGTTGGAAAATCACAGGCGTGTCTGCAATGCTCGAGAAGAGACAGAGTGATTTAAAGGCCCTCAGACTGTGAATGGGAAACAGAGAACCAGACTTCAGGTGTAAACTGGAGAGAGCTTTGCTGCCAGCGAGATGTCCTTTGAGGTGGTTGCAGCTCAAAAGAGTTGAAATGAGAAGACCCAGAGTTTGACTAGAAGCCAAGAAAAAGACCACCTCAGGTCAGTTAGCCTACGACACTGCATGTGGGGGATCTGTGATCGGGCACTGTCTCTGCCTGCTCTGAAATTGTGTAATTGAAGGGAGACATTCTTCAAAGGTATCCTTGCCTGAATGGCAGCTCCTAGGCACTGCTAGACACTGCTGATGGGGGACTCAGGAAACTGCTACAGCAAAGCACTGCAACTGGTGAGAGAAATACTCATGCAACAAATTGCAGCATTCAGGGAGCAAGTCCTTGCGGAGGGACAGAAAAACTATAGACAGAGAGACCAAGCTGTTCAAAGGTATGAAAGCAGCAACTGAATAGACTTGGACTCCTCATTCTCTCAGTCATGGAGTGCTGTGACAAAGACATAAAATCATGGTGCTTGGTGACTTGAAGGTGACTTCCAGTTTTGTTGTTATCTTTAGCTGATATTTAGATACCCCAAAACCTGAGGCAACCTCCTGTACTTTACACATCGCTTTCTTGACATGTCTCAGACACAGCTGAGAGTACTTCTTTTGCAGGCATTTATAAAATCATGTGATGAGGAGATGCAGAAAGCAGACATATTCAAGACTAAATGGATAATGGAGCTTGGAATAACAACCATTCAAAAGGGTGAACTGAAATCATGGCCAATAGTTCATCATCATCTCTCCATTGTGAAGAGAATGTCAATGCCAAAGTGGTGATATTCCAGTACTCTTGCTTATAATAAAAACAAGCAGGGAAAACTGTAACTATTGGAAGAGAAAATTAATGTGAGTAAATAAAAACAATTTCACTTTCTTGGAAATTATCCCCTCTGTCTTCTCATCTCTTTCATCAGAAATGCATACTCACATCTACTCGCAATTTCCTTCCCCCAAATCCTAACTGCAAAAGCCCTTATTGGGTGATGAAGACGTAGTTTTAGCCTAACTGCAGATATTATCTGATGTCAAAATTCTTTTTCGGCCTCCCAGCAAGGGCACAGAGTTGATAAATTTCTGGGCTTTTCCTTTAACCTCTCCTGACATCCTAGAGCTCTTGCATAATTGTGCATTTCACAAATCTCTAACTGCACCAGAAAAATTTGGTGACCTGAGGTCGAGATTCAGTTGAGTCCTGTCATCATTGAAGCCTGCTTTCAATTCTGGTTTTGGCAGGCTGGCTACCTGACTTTAATGAAATTGATCTGTGACAACTCCAGATCTGAAGACATAAGCAGAAAAATTCACAAAGCTGAAGCTAGATCATTTGGAGGCAAATCTGAACATTGTAAATAGGTGCCAGTGGCTTCTTCCACAGGTTTTGGAATTTATATAGAAATTTCCACTGAAAATTTCAGCTGCTTTGTAGTGGTTACTGCTGAGGCTAACCAGGTTTGGAGTGGGTCTGCTGACTGGATTATGTTGATCCCTTGAGCAATAAATCTTGCAGTAGAAAGAAGCAGAAAGCAGAAGGTTTCTAATGGAATTTCTACCTAGAAAACTTCATTTGAGACATGCTCATCTATGGAGAAGCAGATTCCTTCCATCATATTTGATGGCACCAAGCACTTTGTGTGGTCAGGGAAGCACAGATTTCTTCACAGCAGAAGGAGAGAGCACCAGGCAAAATTTTCCTCTAGAAGCAGCCATGCAACTTAGAGGCAAAATTCAGCCCTTAAAAACTGATGATCCAAATGAAGTTATTATTTCAATACTATTGTTATTGGTCTGGTGTTAGTGAAGTAATGTCATTTTTCTGAACAAAATGACTCAGCTCCTTCCAGAAGAAAGAACTGAGCTCTGGTGCTGATCTCTGCCTGTCCCTGACATACTAGGGTTGTCATGGTGTCTCAAAGGACTTAGGGAAAAGCCACAAGAACTCCTAAATAATTTGGCAGTGAGGAAAATGCCCTCTTGTCATAAAGTTTCCCTTAGCCCTGTATAGGACAAGATCTATCTGTCTGAGAAACAACCAACTTCTAGTTTAAGAGTTAAAGGCAGGCTTATATTTATTAAACTTCCTTTAAAAATAAAGCAATTTATGTTTCCAGTGCAGAGATAGCCAGGGAAAGTGTGTTGCTTATGAGACAGATTTGGCCCAACTTCTACCTTTGGAGTGTGCTAATCAGATCTGGATAAATACACATGGACTTTTCTCTTCTGGGAGCGCTGGACCACATCATGCTGAAATGGCAACAGCTGGCAATATATTTAATTTTCATCAAGTATATTTGGATCATCTTTCTTACCTTGGCAACAGTATCGATGATCCTTGTCAATCATTCCAAATGCAGTTTCTCCTTCTGTGGTTTCATGGTTCCTTTATTGCAAATTCACCTGGGCCAAATTCTTACTCAGCTTTCTTTTGGGAGGAAAAAAGTCACAGAAATGCCTCTGAGGACTTGTATAAGTGAATGCTTCGGAAGAATGTAAGCCAAAATATTTGATCTACTTTAGGAGCTATAGAAAACTGCACCTCAGTCGTCCCATGCCTGTGCTACCACTGGTTTATCCAAACTGCAAATGTTGAAGGTTTGTTTCATTTTCACTGTTTAAACTCTGCCATCCTTCCCTGAATTCCTTCATAGGCTCAGTAGCAAGGTGAAAGTTCTCCCATTCAATCCCCTTTTTACTTCAAAACTGCTGACATTACTGACCTCATGTCTCACTAAATACTTTGCAGCATTTCCATCCTCTTTTGAATACTGTGTTTTTAGGTCTCTCCTGGGCATTACGGTCCTGTTGAAGGGCCAGCTGTGTGAAAAGCCACTGAAGAGTGTCCGTGACCTCGTAACTCCTGAATCCTCTGCTTTTCCTCCACAGCTCCAATTAAGGTATGTGACAGTTGGGCTTTTTTCACGTGTGCAGAACGGACTTGTGAAATAGGTGGTATCCATAAGGTTAAGAAAGTGTCTGTCTCTCTTGGGGTGCTCTGCTCAGAGTTGTCAGAGCTCCTAAGGCTCCCTGAGCACCATCACGTGGGTATTTCTTGGGAGAGTTCTTGAATAAAGAGAAGCCAGCACATGCTGCTGAGCGTTAGTGTCTAGCCTTGCTTTTTTATGTCATCCTTATGGGATGAGTATTGGTGCTGGAGTACTTTTGTCCTGTGGCTGTGTGTGCATGCAAACAGGCTCAGTCCCTCAGGGAGTGCATGGGCTGTGCTTGGAGTGGGACCACACTCATTATTTGGGCTGTGCCACTTGTACCACTCACAAGCTACTCGGATTTTGCTAGAGTAGAACTCAGTAGAAGTCATTGAGAACTATTTTAGACAGATTTGGAAAATATGTTGGGACTATTTTTGTTTGCTCATGAAGACAAATGCTTTAGTTAGAAGTTCTTAGAATTAGAAGACAGAATTATAAAGCAACCCCAAAATCACAAAAAAATTTAAATAACCTCATGACACTAAATGTAAGCCTCAAGACTTTCCAGAGCTTCCACTAAGTTCATTCTTCTTCCTAGAAAAACAGAATATTCCTCATATCCTTTATCTAAGAGCTCTTTTTTCAATGTTTGCAGGATGGGAGATGAATTCTATGAAAAAGTCATGACTCCTGGGTTGTAGGGTAGGCAACTCGCTCAGAGCAACAAGAAGAGGTTGATTTATGGCCTTCTGCTAATTGGAGTTACTCATAGAATTGGGATGTGTTATCCTGTAACTCGCAGAGAGACAGATGACTAGGCACAGGGGAAGATGAGTGAGAGATTAATTTGGTAAAATTCTCTATGATTTACTGTTTGGTTTCCCCAGCCATCCCACTGGACATCACTTTCACACAGTAGCTAGAGTCTGCAATATGCAACTAGAAGGTTCCTGCAAATTTGCAAGGGGCTGTTACTGACCATTTTCCTCTCTGATTTACAAACATTTGCCCAAGAAAAGGAAGTAAAACTTTAGTAAGTGGGGAAAAAATGCTTTATTAGGGCTTTTATTTGTGGGAAAATATTTTAAGAAAACATGTTTGGTACAAATGATGTTCTGTATCTCCTTGGGTTATTTTCTTTCTTCTTTTGTGAGATGACTTTATTATCTTCCTGGGTTTTTCATCATTATAATGGTTGTGGTTGATGTAAGGGAAGGGTCTTATGATTAATATTTCATTCTGGCAAAGATCAGATCAATACTTTGTGCTCTCTTTTTTAAACTTAATTTAATATAGGCTGCTTCTTTTCCAGGGTTGGTAACTTCCTCCACAACTTTTCTGTCTACAGGCCTTTTACACTCTTGTAAATTTTTCTCTCACAACTTTTCATTTAATATTGATATTGGGACTCGGAAGGAGAGCTCCTTCCAAGAGGAGGGGGCAAGATTAGGTGTCCAGACTTTGTTCACTCTGCAGCTTTTTTTGGACTGTATCAGCTCTTGTGAATTATGTGGACTCAGGCATGAGTCCAGCTTGTCAGGAAAGCTCTAACCCTCCTGCACCTTCTTATCATGTCCAAGAATACTCAGGAGGAGACACAAATAGGCAAACAGAGTAAGAAATTTTTGAACT
Source organism: Zonotrichia leucophrys gambelii (assembly GCF_028769735.1). Classification (NCBI taxonomy): domain Eukaryota; kingdom Metazoa; phylum Chordata; class Aves; order Passeriformes; family Passerellidae; genus Zonotrichia; species Zonotrichia leucophrys. Next base: position 67,864,982 of record NC_088171.1, read on the forward strand.
CTGCTTCTCTTCCTGATTTTTATCTCCCTTTTCTGGCTTTGTCATATGAGGATTTTTCACATGGATTGTGTGCTTTGCTGCACCTCGGTGTAGCAGGAAGATGAGGACAGCTCTCAGATGTAGGCTGCTGCTCATGTTGTGCCTTGCTCTCCTTAAAGCTCTGAAGAACAGCCTAAATATGCCTGGGGAATGTCTGTGGCTTCAACCATATGAGAACCCTTGTTGTGCAGACAAGGTGATGAGATTTTAAATAAATGAACCAAGTATGGGTAGCAATTGTTATATCATAGCTTCTGAGGACTGTAAAGGTAAGAGCAAGATGCAGGAGCTAACAGTTCTAAAAATATTGTAAAAGAGCACATGGGTTTGTGTGCTGAAAGGAACTGGAAACATACACATCTGCTGATATTTCAAATATCCATCAAAAGATATAAACTGTAATGGACCCTGATCCTTGATTGTCACTGACTTCCCTTGAAACAGGTGTCCTGGGTTGACTGCATGATGTTTTTATCCCCATCATAAGCTCATCATCTTTGAGCTTATGATGGAGAGATAAATTGCAGATGTATCAATTCCTTAGGGGTTTTTTGTTTGTTTTTGTTTTTTGTTTGTTTGTTTTGAGGTGGGTTTTTTTCCCTCCATGGATTGACTCTCTCTCGCACTTCTGGGAACATCAGGACCTCACTAAGAGCTGCTTCTCTTTTGAGTCTTCTAGTAAACACAGGGTTGCTGACTGGAAATCCCCATCTCTGTCTGTCCCTCACAGTGGATCACAGGCAGTACTCCAGTAGGAAATATCTCAATCTTCTAGGTCAAGTGGGATCCCATCACTCCAGGGCACGTGGCCAGGCCCTTTGCTTTGCTGTTGCCTTCCACAGCACATCAGTGAAGTGCATGAGGTGCCTTTCTGTTGTTCACTTTACGAGTGATTTTGGTCACAAATGCATATACTAACTCAGCCTGACCTTGGTTCATTATTTCAGTACTTTCCCTGCCAGCATGGATGTTTTGACCACACATTTCGGTGCTCTGCCATACTATTTTTCATGTTTGCCCAGTGGGATGGCACTTGTTCATTTGTTTGGGGGTTGTTATTATTCTTTTTAAAAGTATTTTGGATGATGTTTGCCTGTGCAAATTGTCAAGGGGAATTAAGAGGCCTGAAATAACTTGTAACTCTATTATGAGGACATATCCTAGAATGAACAAATGTCCATCCTGATAGATTTGTGAAACTAGAGAAGAGATTGAATTTTTTGTGTTCAAGTAGAACTTACTGTCAGCAATGATACACAGCCTCTGACTTGACTGTGTGCTGCTTATGTTGGACTCAGAAGGAAGGTTATAAACAAAAAATGAGACCAGAGATGTGGCCAGTAAACTCTTCAAGATTCCTGTTTCATGCCCGGTAAGAATAGGACTCCCAATGATAACAAGCAGAGAGAGAAGAATGAAGGCAAGGAGGAAGATATGTGTGAGACTGCTAAGGAGAAGCAAACCTGAGAAAAAGTGAATTTGTTGATTTACAAGGGAGACAATTTTTTCACTGAATGAAGGTACTGTATAATTTTCTTTAGTCATTTTGAATATCGAGATATGGAAATAGAGGATCAGTCTAGAGTTATCTCTTTTCATCAATGGCATGTTTTTGTAAGAATATGCAGAGATTTCTTTCTTATAATAGGCATTTTGTATTCCTTGGAAAATTATCAAGAAAAGGATCCCTGCATACAGAAAACACTTACTTTCCATACTCAAGGTTCACTTGGCAAGGAGAGAGAATGAACTGGTGCTGTAATGAGTTCCCTGTTCTGAAAAAAAAAATAAAAATAGGAAGGGCATGGTGAACAAAGAAAGAAATGTTCATAAATCCAATGTGTCCTTGAGGAGAACAAGGCTTCCAAGTCTTAGAAGATAAAGCAGCAAGCTCTGAGACTCACAGGGGCAGAAATTAATGGCAAACAGGAAAAGAATTAAAAGGCTTCAATCATTAGTAGTTTCAAAGGAACAGTTCCCTTTGTTTTCCTTGCCTTAAATGGAGGTTGATGTGGATCCTGGAGAACTAGACTTAACCTTGATGCAGAGTCTGAAAAGAAGTTTGAAAGAAACATTTGTGGCTGTTGACCCAAATGATAACCTAACACTGAGCATGGTGCTGCACAGAACTGATGTCAGCCCCACAGAACCTGGTTGATTATGCCCTTATATCTTCACAACCTCTTGGGAGTACCAGAAAACACCATCCCTACCCCTCAACTTGAAAGTGATAATAGGACAGAGAGGACATCTGGGCTTCCATGGGAGTGCTGAACTGTAGCCCTATGAACACTGAGCTTGCTGTCTGATCTACTCTGTGTGAGGAGATGCATTTCCCCCTTCTCTGGTGTACCTGAATGCAGTGGAATGAACACCCTCTGGAGCCGTCTCTCTCCATTTACTGCAGAGAAAGCATAAACAACTGAGCTGATTTAGGTTATATCAAACCCCTCACTATGTATGCTGAGAGGAGAGGAATATAACCTCAGCCCACTGCAGATAGGTCTGAATGTGTCAAAGGAAGCAAAACCAGAGTGAGGGCTACACTGAAGGTGGGTGAGAAGAAACCAAGTGGAAATGAAGATGACAAATCCTTACTGCAGGATCTGTAATGTAAAATGTGATCTGCAGGTGTGACTGAGTTAGAGGCACTTGCTGTGATACCATTGACTGCTGAAGCCTGGCTGTCCTGTAGGACACAGAGATCCAACTGATGCAAGGGGATAGCAGAGAATTATGTGAAAGGCCACCACCCTGCTATCACTGGATGTAGTGACCTCCAGGATGGCTTTCTGAGAGAAAAGAGCATTGTGGGCAAAGAGGAGACAGAGGCCTGTGCTGACCAAGAGGGTGGACAGCTGACAGAGTGAGGAAGTAATGGAACAAAAAGGGTCCAGCCTGCCTGAAGAAGCCTTTTCCTGTAGGGAAATTAAGGCATGCCCAGCTGAGGGGAACAGAGTTTATATCATATAAGGCCCCAAAAGTGGTTTCATGAATGAGGGAGACAAGATATAAAAGATAATTTCAGAATGATTGTGGTGTTCAGATCTGGGTCATTAGGCTGAGGACCAAAGAGCTGAGCAGCCTTGGTAGACAGCAGGGGGTTTCTGGGCTGTGAGTTCCTGCTTTCCTCGTAAAGGTTGCAATATGAAGGGAGAACAGAAGTTCTCCCTGGGAGAAGCAAAATTTGGCTAACTAAGTACCTTGATGCCCTATTAATTACTGTTTGTTTTTTTTTTTTTTTTTATTGCCTGTGATCTCTTCAGACACCACCTAAAACATGTTGTGCTGCCATTTCTTTCACTTTTTTCCTGTGGAGGTGGAAGATGTGCAAAACCTGTTGAAGAATTCATGCACTCCAGGGGTTTACATAACACCTATGAAGGTTTTTTTATCAATCAAATTTCTGAATATATCTACTTTTCCAACCATCCTACAAACTGAGACAAGTGTTTTTATTTCTCAAGCAGGGAGAACTTGAGAAATAAAGTCCACAGTGGACCAGGTGACCCACTGTGGTCTCTTCTAACATTCCCTGTTCTGTGAGGTAGCCACGAGATTTTCAGAGTTCACACCATGTTGAAACAGGCCAGTGTGAGGCTATGCTGGGAAGAGACTGGAAACAGCCTCTCAGTATATCTGATTACTTTGTTCCTAAGCTATTGCCTTGGACCACAACAGAGACGGCTGGAGATCCACCATCAGTTGCATCGATGTGAGGGGGAAAAGTAGATGAGGTTGATTTGAGCATATTCAGTGTTCCCTGAATGCTAATGAAAAGAGAAACATGTTTGGCACCATTACAAGTCAAGCACCCTGAGGATTTCAAAATAGTGTCCTTTTTTATAACAGTAATAAATTTGTCAGTTATGTGGGGAAACATTGTGAAAAATGAATGTCTTTTACTGCATTCAGAACTGCTGTTCCAAATCCAGTGAGATAATGGCCAATAAAACTTTGAGCTGGGAGGTTGAGTTCTGCATTGCTAAAGCTTCATTATGTGTGGTTTTAGAAAATGTACACATGTGCCAGAGTGTCTCATTGTTCTTTTGCTGTTTTATTATTTTGTCACTATGAAGTGGCTCTAATTTCAGCTGTGAAATGCAAGTTTAGCTTATATTGATCCTGCTGTCTGTGTACAGGTCCTTAGCAACTTTGCAGGATGTTGTTAAGAGCAGTTAGGTTTTATATGCAGCTGAACCATACTATACTCTGTTCCCTATCAAAACAGATTTCACCCCAGTCCAAATGTACTTGATGAATCTTTTTCTTTATCTTTTTTTTTTCTTTGCATTGTAGAGGGCTGTAATTGAGGTCCCTCCGATTTTCTGAATACTTAGAGGGAGTCAAGAGCCAATCTATTTGTGCATTCCAAGGCAGAGAATGGGACTGCAGTTCCCAGAACTGTTTTGTTAAATGGCAGGCTCTGAGGGGGGCCACTGTGTTCTCTTGTCTTTATAGTACATGGATTCTCCACTAGGTGTTAGGCTGACATTCTCCATTAGGTTCCCTGTTGCAACTTCTAGGATAATACAGGCTTTCTTAATGTCTTTGACAAATCTTGTTTGAAAAATATTTATACTTGGTCAGACTGGAATACAGTTAGGAGCTCTTCTATAACCAGGTTCAGTTCTCAGCACTCAATGAAAGTACTTCATCTCATGAGAAGTTAGCATTCATATCCAAGTACATCATGTTGCCAGTCCACTTTTTGGTTCTTTAAGTATTATAAATCCAATTCACAACAATGACACTTCATGTGTAGTGTCTGGGGTTTTTTCTCCTAACTGTGGTGTACAGTTTATAAAATGATGCATAAGCTAGTACCCATTAGCAGATCCTTGGAGGGATGGCATTACAGACACAATGACTTCAAAAAGCTTGAAAATACTGCAGCTTTTAGGATGGGATATGTGAGTTTATTTTGTAGTGACCAATGCTATGCTAGGAAAAATGAACACCTTGTGCTGGAACAAAACCAATAGACAAGGGCACATGCTTGTGTAAAAAACCTACCCAGACAAATCACAGAGTATTTTCGAACAGGGAAATTATGTGGAACCTAAGAACTGGCTTAGTGTAAACCAGGCAATGGTGTTGGCAACACCAGGGATGTTATGAAAGACTGTGAGGACTGTGTGTTAGTGCAGCATTATCAGTATCTCTCATCTGATCAAAACTGAACTCCCTGAGGGGCAGTGGCAATTGTTTTCTCAGCATAGATGGACAAATTCTTGATAAAATTATTCTTTTGAACAGCACTGAGACTTTGCAAGGGAGACTGGGCATAAAGCACAGTAAGACCATACCAATTTCAAAAATTATTCTGGACAGAGAAGGGCAGGAGGGTTTGTCATGGGCTGCCTCCCACCATGCTCTGCTCCAAAGGACAAGTGTGTGGGAGAGCACCAGGGCATTTTGTCAATCCTCTCTTACAAAGGAAAGCTCAGTGTTGACAGTACATCTGCTAGAGGATCAGAAAATGGAAATTGTTACTCTCCCCTACCTCTCTTCTATCTCTGACACCTTGTCTGTTATTCATGGTTTTGACACGGTGCTATCACATGTATCTATCTCGGGCTGTGTAATAGAAGTGCTGTACCAAAAGAGTGCAGAGAAACTTGCTGCTCCCCCTATCAGGTTACAGCACACATGTACCACTGGAAAAACTCTTTCTGAAGTCACTTGATCAGATTTTGTTATTGGTCATATGCATTTGGAGAAACGTCTTCAGTACTGTCCCATGGATTATGTACAGGTAATGAGGGGGATCGGATCCTTCATTTTATCTAAGGAGTCAAAGGCAATTAAAGTCAAAGGATTTTAAAGGAGGCAATTGAAATCAGGTGACTACTTTTGTTTTGGTTTATTTTAGAGGCAGACATTAAGGTTTTGAATCTGTTTGTCTTGCCATCAGAAGCAGTCAGGTTTATCAGAGTTAATTTTAGAGAACTAAAATATAAACCAAAAGCACTTAAAACCAGCAACATCTTTCATCTTTTTCAAGTGAGTGTGTTTGTAAATAATACAGTATGATGAAACAGACTTCTAATTGTGTGTTAGTGTTTCCCCTGTAAGGATGCTGTGCAGGGAGCAGAATTCCACTAAATACTAAGAGATCAGCTCCAAAATGTAGAAAGAGGTCCAGGTGGTTCCCTGACATCCACATGGAGTTGATGACCTAATCTTCTTTCTCTATAACTGAGGAACTCCTTTACTCTTTTACTCCTTCTCCCACTACTGGCCAACAGGCTGCAAACCAAGTGTCCCCTTCCAGTGTGTTTGCTGAAACTCTGGTAGCTCCACTCTGGCCACGTGCTCTCCTCCCACTCTCATGCCTGTACACTTTTCTGGGGACAAGCACTGGCACTTGAAGGGCTTCAGTGCCTGCTACCAGGGCTTGCCACTCTGCACAGCCCTGCTTAGGAAACAGGATGTGTAAAGGAGTGCCACTGAAGTCCTCTCTGATGGTTTTTGGCCAGGAAACAAAAAGGAATGCTCAGTTTGAGCATGGGAGGTTTAAAGCTTCTGTGCTGGTCTCCAAAGTCTCCCCTGGAGCAGCTGAATGGGACCCTTATGTGGGATGGGTGGGTTTGGGTCTGCACCAAATCACAGCACTGAGTGGTGGGAAGATGGGGGAGTCCCAGTTCAGGGCACACACCTTCTGTATTTCACTTTGGATGTATTTTCTGATGGAAGGTGAAATGTTCATCCCCTCTCCTTTCTTCTTTATGGAATTGCTTTGCCCACTGCTAATTTAAATCTCAGGGATAAAAGAAATCTTTGTGTTCAAATAAAAACATAAAGCTTCACTCTAGAGGCAATTAAAAATGAACAGACAAAATATTATAATATACTGAACAATATGCAAATGCTTTTTAACTTTTTCCACAAGAATACATCTACAGATCTGTATGCCATTGCAGAGATTACTCTGGAGGGATTTGATCCATAAAACAGAACAATATACTGACTTTTGATCTTTACTGAAGTGGTGAGTGAATGGAAATACAAAAAAAAAAAAAAAAAAGGGCAAAAAGGAGGAAAACAGCACAGAGGGTAGAAATTGTGGAGAATACAACAGGAATTTCTGGAACATTTTACGCTTCAAAAATATGCACATGTGCGTTGTGAACTGCTCCATGATTTTTATGGGATCTGCCTCAAAAAGTCTGTCAGAAATGTTAGGGAGCCAAGGCTCTCATACTTTGGGGCCAGACTCTGACAGTAATGCCAACTCAACAGGAAGGTCCCCAGGAGCCTTTTGTAGATAAAGTGGGCACACCATGCAGAACACTGATATCACAGATATCAACAACACATAGTCACTGGGAATGGTTCAAATGCCCAAAAACTTTCTGAGGCTGGAAATGGCAACGACAAATTTTTGCTGGAGTAAATATTACTTTTACCTCAGATACTGCAACTAACTTGACAGAAGTCAGAAGTGCAGTCTTCTGCCCAGATCAAATTTGTCCTGCCGAGCAGTCTGCTGGTGGAGAAAGCTGGAGTCTGTGACAGTGAAACCCTAGTGAGAGACTCTCTGTTACCTCTCTTCTCGCAATATTGAATTTGCTAGTTTTTATGTCACTTACAGCTGATGGTACAATAGAAAGACAAAGCTGATGGTTCTCCATCTGTCATCAGAAAGTTGTCTATCTGGCCTAGGGTTGGTTAGTTAGTTAGTTAGTTAGTTAGTTAGTTAGTTAGTTAGTTAGTTAGTTGTTAGTTTCTCAAAGATTCCTCCTTTTCCTATAGCCAACCTACACTCCTACACTACAGAGAAAGGATTAATTAAAATAGAAACAGAATAGAAGCTGGGGAGGGGGAAGCTGGAGGGAGAGCCATTGTGATGAGGTAACTTTCTCTTGAATTAATGTGATTAGGTTGTGTTATGATCAGACTCTGTCATGGAAAATTAGTCCCAAAGATGACCTTAAGAGATCATTAAACCATATTTCCTTCTGAAGGCAAGTGCAAATTTATCAACATCATCCCTGACAGATGTGTGTGTAACTCATCCTTAAAGATACCCAGAGATGGAGGCTTGAAGTTGGGGCCTCAGAACTTAAAACCCTTTAGCCAGCTATAGCAATGAGCAGCTGTGATTACTAGAATTAAGCTTATATTCTAAGGAGCTAGAAAAATCAATCATAATTTAAATATCTGAGTGTGTAGGCTAAGTAGCAAAACCACAAAGATAATTAAATATTAAGCTTTGTACACAGGTGAGACAGTAAACATCCTGGTTTTACTGCCTTTTTCAGTTTGTTTGTATGGGTTTTATCCCTTTATTTAAAAATTGAGTGCTTTCTCTGTCTTTTATGGTACAGTTTGGACTAAAGACATGTAAATATCTTAATATCTTTTGGTAAGGAGGAGCACATTGTTTGGTTTTAACTGAGAATAATTTTCTATCTTCATTTCACATGGGGTGGAGGTGAGTAGTGGTGGGTGGCAAGGCAGTAAGTAACCAGTTAAGAGTCTCCAACTTCTTACCTGCCTTGACATGGATTTGCAAAAACTGCTGCTGAGAATCCTTATCTAGTACTTGGGTTTATCTGGTTTAAATGTCTGGATAACTGCTTTTGCCTCTTTTGTGCTTACTATGGCTTTCTTTTAGAATCCTTTCTCTCCAAAATTGCTGAGGGATGTATGGGGAAAATTGTCTGTGAACTGAAGTCTTGACTTCAGAATTAGGTCATGAGTTATTGTCTGAGAGTTTGGTCCTTAAAACTATACTGTCAGCAAGAATCATTGAAATTGCTAGGAAATACTCTGTTAAAAAATCAGCTTGGTTTTACCTGCACAGCAAAGGAGGCTGCTGTTTGTACTTTCAGCAAGGCTGGAATTTAGACATTAGTTAGGCTTGTTTTGTGGCACAGACTTAGTTCTGGCACACACCTTCATCTCTCTGATATTTTGCTCCAGAGCCAACGTAGTTAAGGCTGCAGTGTTTTGAACTGAGTGCATCCTTTACAGATATGAATCCCTTTTCTAAAATGGGGAAAAGTGAAGTATATTGTGACTGACAGCTCAATCTCAGTTTTGCATCTAAGCAAAACCCTGGTCTATGTGCAAGGCAGGAAGTGAATTGCAGAGCTTCACAACCAGCACAGAAACCTACATTCTGCTTGCAAATACACCGTTCAGCACTTCCACAGGGGCTGTTGTTTGGTCCCCTGCAAAAAAAGCAGCAATCCTGGCGTGGAATAGGATGTAAAAAGCTATGTTGTGATGCACTCTCACAATGAGACTGCCTTACAGCAGGTAGGAAATCTTCTAATTGCTTACAGGATGTGGTGGAAGGTTGCCTTCATTCAAAGGCTTTGTGAGAAAATGAAACTGAGTGTGGCAGAGCAGGACTTTGAAGGTTCAGTCTGCTCCCATGAAACTGCAGTTAGGTCAGATGTGGTACATGCAAAGGGAAAGTGAGCCAGGATCCAGCACCCTTGGGTCAGTATGGACAGCAAGATCTGGCATTTATATCTAATGAAAAATGTGAAAGTAGCTCTAAGCAGGATGAGCTCCATCCAACAGTCTGCTTTTATTTTGGTTCTTTTTCTCTTGCAGTCGGAGTGGGTTTAAATAACAATGGGTCTGTGTAATGAAATATCTTAAAATGACCTAGAAAGGAGGTTTAGCTGACCCTGTGTGCTTATTCCCAGCTCCCAGAGCTGTCCCTTCCTTTCTTTGCAGAATCCTTTCATTCCTAAGATACAGTGTGGGCAAGAATACACACGTGCACAATACGCATGCTGGCAGATTACTCAGGTGCTGGCGGCATCACAGTGTGAGATGGCATTAAACAGGCCAAGGTGAAAGCAAATCAGCTCTCACTTCCTGCCCTTCCCATGCCAGCACATGGTTACTATCCCAAGGTGCAGTGTGTCCTGCTGAGGGAATTGTTGAGGAGCAGTGTCATGCTGGCTGCAGCCATGGGAGGTCTGCTGGCATCACCTGGATGAGCACAAGCACAGCATCACTGTTCAGCCACTGCAGAGGATCCACAGTGTCCCCAAAATATTGTCCAGGTGCACAGGTGTGTTATCTGTGTCCAATGCATTGCCTCAGCATGATCAGTGGGAAGGCAGAGTCCAAGTACCCAGGGTGGTGATGGTGGAGAAATACTGAAGCAGTGGTAGAAAGCTGTGTCCTAATTCCACCAGTGTGGCACTGGGTTTTTTTTTTTGCACCTCTGATGTAATCTGCTGCATCAACAGGCTATTGAATCTACCAGAGTCTGTCCAGGGAGTGTTAAGATCACAGAGGATTGAGCTGCTTTTTTGAAAGGCACAAGTCTCTGGCATTTACTGAAAACTTTCAGATGAAATCTTAAAAGTCTTGAAATTTCTAGAGGAGAAGAGAGAAACAAAAGACATGAGCATAGTCATGCTGGGATATTCTGTCATATTTAATGCAGTTCATAGTAAATGTGTGTGTTTAAATATGTATTCATGTCTTTGTTAAACGGTTTCTCTACTTATGATTCTAGGAGTCCTTAGTTAAGGACTTAAAATTAAGAGACTATATGGTTTCACATCACCTATATTTGCAATCTCATTGTAGAAGAGAAGTATTGTGGTAGTTTCTATTTGGTGCATTTCAGGAACAAATACCTGAATCTGGTTTATTTAGATACACCAAACATATTTAGTTGCAATGATGGAAGTTATATAATATTTTGGAATGTCACTTTGCCTGAATGGAAAATAAACAGCCCCTTGTTTTTCCCCACCTCAAAAAAACAAATAATTTGGGAATTGCTTTAAATGCTGGAAAACACCCACCAGAGGTACAAAATGTAGAAACAGAATTGTCAGCTTTCCTGAATGATTAATCCTGGATTTCAAAGGACAAACAAAAATTTATCCCAAATGATCATTTTCAGGAAACCACAACTAAATAGGAGGACAGTTTTCCATTGGCCCAGTTGAGTTTATTTCCATCTCTACTTCATGGTATCCTTTTCTCTGGTTAGTTCCATGGGAAAATTCAATGTTAAGCATTTCACTACCTGTGAAACAGGTTATGGAAAAGCAATGTAATGAAAGTTTTGTGACTTTCAGAACACATCCACTCCCAGGCCTCTCAGGTTTCCTATTTGGAATGAAGGGAAGGACACAAGCATAGGACACTTGAGGACTGGACCTCCACCTCAGCTCCCTGTGTGCTCTGCATCACTACCATGCAGCAGCAGAGCTCTGGGTTGGGTGGGGTGGTGCTACCACCCTTGCTTTGGTAAAGCCTGCAGGGATATGCCTACAGTCCATGCTCCAAATGGGAATAACATCACCATTTCCAACAGGTTTGTGCTCTTCTCCTCACTGTGTGTCACGGTTTTCTCTGCCAACAGCTTCATTGATCAAGGCATAAATGAAGGTAGGGAGCTGAAATTTGCTGTCTTCTCAGCACTGAGAGGATTGCTGGCTCTGCAACCTCTTAGAAGAAGGAAAAACATGAAATCACTTTGCTCCTCTTCTGCAGAGAAGTCATTAACCTCAGTAACAGGGAAGGGGGTAGATTTTTAAACCACATGCCTGGGGGGATAAGACAAGCAACTGCTCTTAATGTCAGCATTGATATGTCTGAGTAAGTTAGACCCTTTCTGAAAACAACATAATGAGCAGAGGTTCTGACTGTGAAGCTTTAGCCCAAGTGGGTGGAAGAGAACAGGGCTTGCAAAAGGAAGGCCAGACTCAGGCCTGTTTATGATAAAGGAATATCTACATGTTTACATTTATCAATGTGAATTTCAATGAATATATATATATATATACATATACTTTTATATATATATATATATATATATATATATATATATATATATGTAATATTCAGTGTGAAAAATAAAAGGCTCTTCACAAATGTTTTGGTATTGTGCCTTAAAAAATGACACTTTCCACTGCCAGTCATGACTTTAAGTCAGATTATAGCTAAAAATATTGAGGGAAGGATCACCACAGCAACAATCACATTGCTCCCCTTCTGTAGAGGAAATGGAAAAACACTCAAACTTTGCCAAACTGAATAAATTACTCAGATTATCAGAACTGTAAGGAAAGCCATATTTAAGCAACTCTGTGTGTTTTTATGTCTGGGAGTGTGTGCAAATGTGTTAACTGGGTTGCAACTCATTAAATACTTAAGTCAAAGGGGGCAACTCTGAAAATATGCTCAAGAGACAAAAAATTAGTGTGGTTGTACCTTAACTGTCCAGCAGATACCATATGAAGGGTAGAGCTCACTGCAACAGTGGGGAACTCCAGTCCAGCTGCAGGGCTGGGCTCTCCTGCCCATGGTGGCCTGGAGATGGGATGGAGCACATTGATGTTCGCTTGGTCTTGGGCCAGCATGAAGCCGAGAAAGGGTTGCTTTGATCCCAGAGATGCACTCTTACTCCAGTCTCATAGCTGCTTGTACTTATGTGGCATAGTTTGCTCTGCCAAAGTAAAACATGTCATTAGCCAAGGGGGGAAGAACAAGGGTGGAAGGGTGAGGGGGCAGGAGCAATATTGTCACTGCTTGAACTGAGGCACATTATGCAGGAGTCTGCACTGGAAACCTCCTCTTACCAGGCTGCCCACACTGTCAGTGAAGATAGGACAGCTTTTTTAGAGGCAGTCCAAGGACGTGACTTAGAACAGTTGAAATGATGTCAAGTGCTTTGGTGAATTCATACTGCATTAAAGACTCTAAAATCATCTTATGGAAGCCCAGAGCACATGGCTTTTGAGCACTGGAAGAAAAGGCACACAGTGCAAAGGCTGTGTGTTCCCATTCTCTTGCCATCAGTATGAGCACTTATTTAGCTGTTTGTAGCTCCAGAATTAAACCCTGGATTGTTGTCTGTCCAGGGGGCTGCTGTCACTTTCTGGCTTGGATTTCTAGCTTGAAAGGATCTTCAATTATTTTTGGGATCACACATTTTAAATAAATGGTGTTTGACTGGTCTGTGTCTTTAGCCTTTTCTACTTTCCAGATTCACAGATGTTTTGCAAAGGAGGTGTGTGCTCCTGCTGAACAAACTTAAACCTACTGATTACAGACTTGCTTTTCTTTACTCTTTTTTTATGTAGGCCAGTGCAGCTTGGGCTTGGCCAGATAACCTAAGTGATGCCAATGATATCCTGGCCCCATTTGAAGTGTCTACTGAATGATGGGTCCAGTATATGTTGTATCTAGGTCTGTTGATGCAGACTGAATTCCAGTAATGACCCATACCTGAAGATAACATGGCTGGAAAGGGGTTCCAATGGCTTGGAAGCATTGCAAGAAGCACATGGAGCTCTCTCCTGACTTGTAGGACATGCTGTTCAGGGCCCTCGTGGGCCAGTGCCAGACAGGCACATGAGCAAGCAGGAGGTTTCAGTTTGATTAGGCTGAAAAGGTAGTTGTTGAAAAACAGGAGGTAACAACAACTCTTGTTGTTACCTCCAGCTTGTAAAGAGCAGTTAATGGTGAATTTGGTTGCTCTGCAGTATTCTGCTTTTTTGGTTTTTAAGTGCAAATTTTAAAATTCTCATTTGAAGAGTCCTATGGGCCCTTGCTCTCTTTTCTGTCTTTTGATGGCTGCCACCTTGCTGTGCCCACTGTGGCTCCAGGGCCTTGCCACATGGCGTGGGTTTTGTGCTGGTTGGTGGTGACACTGAGCCATTACAGTGGGGAAAAGCTAACAGAGGCAGCTGGAGATAATGAATCCTACATCACCCAGGATCGAGGACAGGAATCCCAGAGCTCAGAGGGTTTTCATGGGGGTCTGGTGCAATCTTGATATGTGAGTGACTGGAGAGGATGAAAGCACATCTGGATGGGCTAAGGAATGCATAAGCACTGGAATTCTAATATAGAATTCACTGGAATTCTAATTCTAATTCAATGCTTGTGCATTAGTTGGTTTGGTTTATTGGTAGTTTTTTTCCCCCATCTCTTTTTAAGATTTGCTTTTTTTTCTGGATAAGAAAAGATGAGTGGTACATATGGTTAGATGTATGTTATTGTGTGTGGAGCCTTTAAAAATAAAGTATTCCCCAGACAGTGGTCTAGAAGTAAACGCTATGCATCAAAGCAAGATAGCCCTTACAGTGAGTTACACTCTTGTTTGTTTCCCCTGTAGATGTTATTTCTCTCTTTGCTAGTTTGATTTAATTTGAAACAAAAACTATTCCGGCTGTAGGCAATTTTCATCTAGGCATTCAGGAAATGGAACAGGATCAGATCTACAGAAAATACAACTGCAGAAGTCCTGCCAGAACAGCATGTTGCTTCCTCCACCATCCTGTCAAAGTCACATCTGATGAGGATGTCTACTCTGTACCACCCTGACCTACCTGTGAGGAGGACGGATTCTGAACTGGATGATTATGGACACTGATTTTCTTTCCTCTTCAAAATTACTGTCTCCAAACTAAGGTCTGTATGTTATAACCAACACTCCGGTCGAGAAAACTGAAACTATTCCAAGCTGTAAAACTCATATCTGAGTTCCTGATGAGATAATACGTTAGAAGACACAAATTTCTTCCATCCAGATTTATGGGATGAAAGCCTCAAATATGAGGGATTTATCTAAAGCAGCTGTGGGTCTTGCCTGCATTATAGTTTGGGAATAACAGTCTTGGTGGCCTCTAAGCTGAACTCGGCCTCATGGAGTGCCTTTCTGGGGACTGGTTTATTCTGTTTGTTGTACCTTCCTGTCAAATGTGATGGGAAATCAGTGATGAACAGGAGGTCTCTAATCTCCATGGATACTTGTCTCTGCATGGTGTCAAAATCTGAGTTGGCTGTTAATTTTCTCATATTTTGCATATGACTAATTTACTTAGGAAGGGAGGGAAAGGAAGGAGATTATTTGAGATTGAAATAAAAAATGAGAGAAAGAAAATTTGGCAGTGGTTCTCAATTGTAGCTGCTGGGAGGCCTCCAGAAGCCTGTCCCATACCTGCATCTCCCAAGCCTGTTGTCAGCTCTCAAGCTTTGTTCTGTGCTCAGAGCAGGGTCTCAAAGGAACACAGCTGCTGCAGCTGCTTGCAGACCAAAAGGTGACCTTTTGAGTAGCTGAGCCATGATGCATTATTTAGTGCATTCCTGGCTAAAATGGAAATGAAATATTTTTGTTAGCACAAAGATTTGTTTGTCCTTTCACTTTGATGCATCCTTTTTGCATCACACAATAGCGCGGTGTGCACAGCACTCTTTGGGGTTTCTTCTGGGCAAAGTTGGTAAGACTTTGAAAAAACACTGACTGTTTACTAGAAGGACCCTACTAGCCAGATGTAATAGATTTCAGTTTAGAGGTACTGAGTTTGCAAAAAAACAACTTCTATTTAATAATGTGCAAGAGTGAAATCTCCCTGGTGAAGAGCATGTCTTTAGACTATCAGCTGATACTGGTAAGTACCATAACCAGCTGTTACTTCAGCATGACGTGTTTTGCTACTTCCAATTAATCAAGAGCTTCTTGGAAGTTGCCATAGCAGGGCATTCATTACAGGGATGTTTAATGAGTAGAATATTTGTCATTTGCATAGAGAGAGGCTTCAGCAGTGATCCCAGTGATCTGTGATTGTCAGGTATTTGGGCACTCTCTGTATCGTGTTGGGTGAAGGAGGGGAAGCAGATGGGACCAATTTTTCACAATGTCTGACATTAAATTTCCTATATGGTCTTCCAAACAGAGATTCAAAGAGGCTGGAACCTACCTCTCCTGCTGACTGTGAATGAAGACTGCAGTATATTCAGCTACAAGTCCATCTGCTCTTTAACTTTTTTTTTAAATTCTATCTAAGAGTGTTTTTCCTTTGAAGTTTCTAGCACCATTTATGAAGGCTCAAAAGGAGTATTATTCATATGTTTCAGATGAGGAAAGCTAAACTGTCAAAGTAACATCTGACTTGAGAGTAGCCAGTATTCTCCAAAGCATCAGCATTTAAGAGGACCTGAGAAAAGATCCTGTGCCTACCAGGAAATTTCACTGATCTCATCAAGCCACAAAACTCAGGAAGGAGGAAAAATCTGCACAAATTAATAAGTGCCCAGTAGATCATGCTGTCTTGTTGAAAACTCCAGTGGTAACTGGGCTTCTATGGGATTATTTTTAGCAGTAAAAGAGTAGATGGTGTAAGATAAGGGAAGAGGGATTCCATAAATAGCTGCATTTCAATTGCCTGTTTGACATAATCTTAATTGTTACAACAAACGGCACAAAATGACAAAAATGAACACCTTTCTACTCAGAAGATAAACTGTTTTTAAATAGAAAGGAATGAAACCTAGGTCTATTATTTTTAGAATCCCAGTGAACTAAAATGGACAGGACTGGAGAAGCAGAGACACCTGAGCAGCTTTGAAGACATTCCTCTGGCATGTTCTCACTGACTCCGAGACCTATTTCCAACCACAGTGTCTGCTCATCCTAGTGCAGCACCCTTCAAACCAACCTTTCCCAAAGGATTCAGCAGACATGGTTGAGAAAAGAGCTAAGCACAAGCTGGTAAGCACTCGCTGCAGGGACTTGTAACTGCTGTGGGATTTAGTCAAACAGTAAAGTACAAGCTTCTACTATGACTCATCTGGTGCAAAACTAGTGCTAAGTATTGTACATAATTAAGACAGCATTATTACAGTGAGATGGCACTTCTTTTTTTGGTATGGTTAAAGTCATGAAAAGGTGTAATGTTTGCAGCCTTCAGAGCTGTGAAGATGAGGAGTTCTGATAGGAGTTCATTCTAAAAGATATCATGGCTACAGTGAGTTTAGATCATAATTTGCATTACTGCTGAAGCTTTACATGCATATTTCTGTTGCCTTTGTGAAAAGCTCTGGTATTTGTGAGAATAAACACGACCTTAGACTCATGTTCATTAGATAACACTTGCAACACTGGCCTCTCTACACATTCCAAGGGTTTTCATAATTTTTAAACCCATAAATCAAGTTTGTTTTTTTTTTTGAGATAGAGTTTTAAAAGAGACCTTAATGGTTTTTCAAGCAACAGGCACAAGAAATTATATTTGCCATTGAATGTAACCGAAAATGTAATGTCAGTGAGCTAGAGGTTCAACATTTGAGCACTGACTGTCAGCAGGTACAGAAGTATTAGTAAGACATTGTCACTACCAATGGGAAAAGTTGAAAAATTTGCTTACTTGTCCCAACTTTTTCCTTCAGCCGTCCACAAATCAACTTTGCTTTTAGTGAATGCATGATCTTGGTAAAAATTTATTGTGATACAATGCAAAAAAATTCAGCTTATTGGTCATTCTCAACCCAATTGCTGAAGTTACTTGATTCTTGTTATCCTTTACTAGAAACTCCTATGGTGTTAGGATTTTCTTTCTGTTCATTGGTTATCTGTCTGACTTGCAAGAGCAAGGTGGGAAAGCAGACTGCAAGATGGTGACATGGACCATTTTAAGGGACAGGACTTTAAAAGAACTCATTTCCACCTATGTATTCCAGTGGATGCCTTTGTAGTATGTTTATGCTCTCATTGGAAAACCTATTGGCTACCTATTCAACCTAACTTTAACACCACTTTTCTTATAGTTTCCTCACATACTTTTTATGCTGTGTTTCATACACATCTCTAAGGAATTATTTGTGTAAGTTACAGGATCTACAGAGCCTCAGGAGGAATCCCAGGCAAACAATGCACTTGGGTGAAGACATCTCAACAACAGCCAGTGAGCCCTTTCTTTTTGTATCTATAATATTTTACAAGTCTGAAGATTCTGAATTCCAAGGGTCTTTCTGAAAAAACGATCATTTAATATAAAAGATACATCAATTCCTGTTTTGTTTGCACTGACACTTTCTATATGAGTTTCCAATCTATTAGTGAAGCAGTAAATGCTCCCCCAGCAACCAACCATTGATGTTTTGAAAGCAAATCAAAAGCAGTGCAAGACTGTTGAAGAAAAGGGCTTGAAAGGAAAAGAGTGAAAGATCATACCATTCCTATGGTAGCTGAAAAAGTCTGTGAAGATCACAGCTGAGAGAGGGATGGTCCAGAGACCAGAGAGAGACCAAGGACAAGATGTCTGCCTGCAGAGTTTTGTCCTTACATGCCTTCTTGCAGGCTCACAGCCTAAACAGCACAACTAAAACTCTGTAGGGTTGATCTGTTAGGGGCACCCCGCCAGAGGTGGAATTGTGTGAGAGGAAGGATAAGCTAAAAAAGGAGAGAGCACATATTGACCATAGTTTTTACCTTGGACTTTACCAGCCCTGACAGGATTTCTGGACATGTAACAGAAAAACTCTGCATGCCTGTTCTTTGTAACATAGGGTTTTCACTTCAGCTGAGGGGCCAGGGACCTTGCTGTGGGTGCATGCTGGAGTTACAGTCCTGATGCACTCCCAGCTGCTCTGACTTTTATCTTTATTCCAACCATGAGCTCACTACAAGCCCAAAGGGAAAAGTATTTGTATTCCACTGCGCACGTTGACAGTAATTTTGTGGATGCAGCACAACACTGTAGAAAGAGACAGGTATATGGAGCATTTAGAAGGCAATAATTTCTTCTAACTTTTTTATTTATTTATTATTTTTAGCCACACTCCAAACATTATAGTGGGAATAGCAAGGGAAAGAACTTGCAGACTTCACAAAAATCAAAGCCTGCAGCTTGTCCTGGATGGGTTTATTTGGCACACATCTGTGATTATGAAATGAATTTTGAATTGCTTTTGAACTTCATCTGGGTAATGATTCATCCTTTCGATTTCCCTTTTCCCTCCAGAACATCCGCCATTAACAAACCAACTAGTTGCAATGTTTTACAATCCACATTTGAACTAATGTCTCAAAAGATTGCACATTTCCTTGAATAAACAATTACTCAGATCATTTGCACAGAGATAAGGTCAGTCTTGGGACTGAAAAATGAATCAACACCCCTCTCTGGCAACCGTCTTTGAAATAGTCATAAAGCAATTGCAGTAAGAGCATGTTAAACTGCAACTTCATGTTGCAGAAATGCTGCATCAACAGGCAGCTTAAGTGTTTCTGTACAAACAGATATTGTACAGCCTTGGTTTGGTTGAGTGGAGCCCATTACAGAGTTTAGGCACATGCCTGAAGATGGAATTACACGACTGAAGTTAAGATGTGCTTAAGCGTTTTGTTGTGTTTGGCCTACACGCTACATCTGTGTTTGTATTACGAAGAAAAGCTGTTCTACAAGACATTCAGGCATTTTAAAAATGTATTTTTGTTCTGAACTGGAACAGGAAGTTTTATCTTTTAATGAAATTTAGGAGATCTTTAATTCCAGAAATCTTGTAATTGAGTGTACTTAAAACATTGTGTGTCAGTAATGTTGAAATTATTTGAGACATTAAGATTGAAATATTGCCTGTCCACATATGTTACTTAATTAATTAGAAGCAACTGTTAACTAAGCATGCCGGGATTGCCTGGGTTGTGTATTACCACCCCCTGGATACGGAAGGGATCTGTGGTCTGGTCTAGCTTCTTGGCTGAGATGCAATGTTCTGTGAACATGCTTCTCAGCTGAGCAGTAAAACAAGGACGTTCATCTGTGCACAAAGTAGACCTGGATCTACTAAACCCCGCTCAGTCCAACTGGATTTAGGTAGGGACATCTCAAGTGTCTTGTACCAGGTCTTTGCTGCAAGTGCGTCAGAAATGCAGGGCACAGACTCTGTACTTCTGCTTTTAGGTGGTTTGGGTTTTCCTTGGCTTGTTGGTTCTGCCTTTGATGTATCCAAGATGAGTTCATACTGTCCAGGAACCATGGTAGTTTGGGCACAGCACCATCATTTTCATCTGATGCTGTACATGATAACTGAGCCTCTCTGGAGCTGAGGGCTGCAGCCTGCAGCGGCCAGCCAGGGTGCAGAACTAAGCTGCAGCTACCTAAAGTCAAGCTGGGTCAAGCTGGGTCTTTGCAGGAACTTTAATGTTACCTTCAAGCCTGTTCTGCCATCGACATCCCCCTAGCTGAGGACTACAGTCTGGCTTTAAACTTAAAAGCTAAAATTTGCAAATTAAGCATGTTTTGGTAACTTCTTGTGAATTATATTCCCATAATCAGTCGTCATTTTCTTGAAAATGTTTCAGTATTATGGAATCAGCCTTCACTATAAAGAGACTTATGCACTGGGAAGAATTCAAGAATTCAAGCAATTCAATTCTGTGAGTATATAGCAAGAATGATAGACAAGGTCTTACCAGACTGAATATATTGCTTGTTCTGCCTGTGTCTAGATATAGTGGGTGTTCAAAAGGGAGTAGATATCTGGAAAAAGGCTGTGAATGGGAATGATACTCTGCTCCTTTCTGTTTCCCCTGCTCTTCAAGTTACAATCTCTTATCTCAGCCTCATTGCCTGATAGATCAGGTAGGGTTGATCTCCAAACCAAGGGCTTATCTGGGTAGGTGAGCTTAAGAAGACTGAAACAATTGCTTTAGAGAGGAAACTTTCTGTGGTCAAGGCATATGGCACCTGTGGTCAATTTTATTCAGACAAATATTTCATCTAAAATGGCCTTTCCTGTTTAAGTCTCTGGGTAGTTATGGCTTTGCTTGGATGTCCTGCCCTTTTCTTTTGGGGTTGAAATAAATATCTGAGGTTCACAGTCTTTGTATCCCTGTCAGCTTCTGGGTCAGCTGGCCAGCAGAGAGGTGGTCTAATCCCATTTTTGAGATATTTTCTTTCATCTTTTAAGGCCACAACTACAGCAAAACATAAATTTAGTTGGAGACTGTGAATATTGACCCTTATGACAATTCCCTCTGCCCTTGCTTGTCTCCTCTCTTACTCTTCCTGAAAGAAACTAGTTTCTAGTATCCAACAACAGAATTCTTTGGATTTAGATGTGAATAAGAATAGGAGTGGGAACCTGGATTCTATGTTCATAATAATTATATTATGTTATATTATATTTTGCTGAAGTTACTACATGGTATGGTTTTATTTCTGTTTGAAGAAACAGAACAGCTTCACAAATGAGTATAAAAAGATGTATGTGTTTCCCCAAGCTTGTATGTGCTTTACTGTAATCTGACACTTACTGTAAGAAATACATATTATATAATTGGCAGTGGCAGACACATATTCTGATAGAAAAAAATATGGATTTAATGATACACTATGTATCACTGATAGTGACTTGCAGCCGTATTTCCATAAAAGTAAAGAATAATTTAGCACTTGAAAGTCAGGCCTCAAAACCAAAATAAAATGTTTTTCTGTTTCTGTACCTAGCCTTGGATATATCTGCCCTCACTGCAGACATCAGCAGTGTAGACACATATGGCAAAACCCATCACCCCAAGCTCCTTTTGCAGTCAATACAGGGAGCAGGCACTTTTAGGCCATGATTCATCTGACCTATTTACATGTCTGCTGTAGGAGGAGATGAATCACTGCCTAGACTAGATCTGTGCGGAGGATAAAGGGAGCCTAAGATGGCCAGCACAGATGTAGATGCTTGTAAAGATCTACAGTTTGAATTTAGGCTTTCAGTTTGGAACAACAATTTTCCAGAGAAGAGTAAAATTTCCTAAGCCATGTCTTTCTAGCAGAATATGTGTATGAATATATACATCTATGGTATCTTTCTTCCTGCAACAGAAACATTTTAAACAATATCTTTTGAACACTGGTCCTGTAGCCCCTTCCAAATGTTCTACCATCTGAAGAGTTGCCATTTTATCTCTGCCTCTGCCCCTCTTTTACACATACAGACATGTGTACACATACCATGTTTCAGAGCTGGGCCTTCTGAGTTTTCAGCATTAACTTAAAATATATTCCTCTGTGTGTGGTAACTAGGGCTGCTGTTACACACAGACAGATATTATAACTGGGTTTGTTTTTTTAAAAAATCCAAAGCAAAATATGCAAACAAAAACACCAAATGAAGATTTCTGTAATTTCCTTCTGTTTAAAAATAACATTTTTATTAGGTTTTTTTTGGTTTTTTTTTTTTCTTCTAGGATCTGCTCTACTCTGCCCGCAGCCTTGGTAAGGCAGAGCATCACAGGAAGAGGAACGCGAATTCCTGTGAGACAAGTACTGGTGCAGAGGAGGGGGGAAGACAAGACTTGATCATATAAGGAAGAGTGAGGCAGGTTCCTAAGTAAAGCTGTGAGACAACAAGAGAGAGGCACAGTTGTGTTTTTATGCACAGAAGGCCAGAGTTGTGTCTGGTTTCTTGAGGGTGATGTCCTGGCAAGTACTCTGGCGCACATGCTGTAGTATAGTGTTCCAGTGCATCCGTACATCCATCTATGCTGCAAATGGCACGGGAGTGAGATTTTAATAAAAGAAGAAGAAATGAAACCACCCTGTTGGAGAGCTTTACAATGCTCAGCTGCTCCTGAGGAGTGCTTGGTGTAGCTACAGCAGGCAAAACATCCCTCCCATCTAGTCACTGGCACACAGCACAGCAACCCATTTATGTGAGCACCTGGTTGATCAGTTTGCCTATGACAGATCTTGGCACACCCTCTCCTCTGGCTGTAAAGCTTTACTGACTTGTGTGTTTTTTCCCTCCACAAACTCTTGTCTGGCATGGGAGGACTTGGAACAGAACAACTCTGGCTCTGGCAACAACAGGAAAGTACATTTTAGATAACCCTTTATGGTGCAAGCTTTGCAGCCATTTAAGGGCTTTTCTGTGGGGTTGGAGAGGAAGGGCTTTCCATCATCCAAAGTCTATTGCTGTGGGAAGGGTGCCTGTGGCTGCAAACGTCTCTGGCAAAGGCCACAAGCATCTGAAGGCTGCTCTGAGAAATGGATATGGGCTCACAGTTCCCCACAGGGTGCTGTGCAGAAGTGAGCACTCTTCCAGCGGTCATCCCAGTGCATCATTCATTAAACATAACACCCTACAGGAAAATCAAGGCTTTGTGTTTTCCATACCCCCTCCTGCATCAGCCCTGACGTCAGTAGGTTGGAACAAGTGAAATTAAGGCCAGTGCAGTCTAATAGGCGAGGGATAGCAAATGCTAAGAAGTCAAGGTGATGAGAAAATACCTGCCATCTGGAGCTGTCATAAGCATGAATTTACATCTCTCCCCACAAAATGAATAAATCACAGCCTGCAAAACATTACTTTCCCTGGATGCAAAGTCCCACTCCTGCTGCTGCCACCAAAAATTTTGGCCTCCCCACTTTCTGTGTGGTCGGTGGCTTCTGCTGAAAGCCCCAGGGTGACGTGCCTGGGCAGGGAGAGGCATCTGCAAGCGCTGCCTGCTCAGGCGCCGTGGCTGGAGCACAGGGAGCCGCTCTGCTGCAGCCGCTCGCTCCAGCCCTGGCTCTGATGGAAAGTTTTCCTCCTGGCTCTGACAGCACCGCAGCCACTTGGGGAGGCACATGACTTCCTTGGGAGACGGTGTTTCTTGTTTGTCTTGCAGGCCTCCAGCAGGCATGGCACCGAGGCAATATTTATATCAGTTTTTGTAACATCATCACAGCAGCTGTAATTTTGGGAACTGAAGTGCTGGCTGGAAGTAGGAGAGAGAGGCACAAAGCACAACACGCCACATAGAAATGTGGATGCAAGGGGGAAAGAAAAAGAAAAAAAAAGGCAAGAAAATTGGCAATCTGCCTCCTCCCCCAGAAAGCTCATTGTGTTCCCCAGTGCCAGGGGTGCTGCTTGCCCTCCAGATGGTTACCACGGGGCCCATCTGTGTAAAAGCAAATCAATGGCAATTACAGCTCAGGATGTGTGTGATAGGATCAGATCTGTCCCCTCAGGGTCCTTGCACTCCTGGGGGAGCAGGACAGGGGAAGGGGAGTCCTCCAGCCAGGTGGCTTTCTGTGCTACAAGCCAAACAGTGTTCAGCAGCCTTCTCCTACCCTTCAGCTGTGAGAAAGCACAGTGCAGCACTTGTGTGCAGGTAACCAGGCTGCCCCCAAAACTGCTGCAGCCCCATGCTGTGCCTTGGCAGGCAGCCCTAGCAAGCTCCTTATCCCACCTACTGGTGCAGTCATGCTGCTCCCAGGTGCCCAGCTCGGATCTCTGACCCACACTCTGCATGTGTCCTGACCTCTGTGGAGCTACCATGCTGTGGCTGGGAAATCCCCAGGGAGATAGGATAGGAGTCCTTGTCTTCCAGATGATTTGCTTGCTGCTTCCCATGGGAGGTATTCTCTCCTTTTCTGCCCCCTGGCTTGATTTCAGTGGTGTTTAGCCATTGGAGGTCTGAGAATTCTCTGGTGCTGTGGGGCTGGAAGTCACAGCTGCCTGAAAGACAGTAGGGTTGTCTTCTCTATGTGTCCTTGTTTCTTCATCTGCCCGGCAGATGCAGAGGCGAGTGAGTGCCCTTGGTGGGTGCCACGTGTGCAAGAGGGGCTCTCCACTGCCCATGCAAGTTCTCAGTAGGTGGTTTCTACCTCTACTGCCAAACAGGAGCAGCTGGCAGAACAAAGGCTTGAATTCTTCCCTCTCCTTAGCTTTTTCTCCATGTAACTCCACTGGCCTGTTGAGTTATGTCTGACAGAGGAGGTGTCACAGTGTCTCCAGTTGCCTTAAAGCTTGATGAAACTGAAGAAAGTCAACATGAAGCTAAAAAGCTCCCACAAGGTGCAGCCCCAGACCTGTCAGGTGATGCACATTTGATCATGGGCAAGAGCTGAAGGTCATTTGACCCAAATATAGCTGTGTAGTGCAAAACACCTTCATTGTCCTGGACAGCACAAGGTCTCTAGAAAAAGCTGGGCTCCCAATGAGCTCTCCAGTTCCTGTGTCCTGCAGCCCTCTGAAAGGACTGCTGTGAGGACCTAGCAGGGGAACCATCACTGTGTCTGCCTGGGAGGACTCCTGAAAACCAGCACCTGAAGCTGCATCACAGGCTCTCTGAGGCAGAGACACCACCAAAGTCTGGCAGCGGGGTAAGCATGGCTTCTTAGACTGTGTGCCTCAGAAAATACCCTCCAGTCTCCCATTTCATATGCTCTTGCACCATAAGTACTCCTACTTGGTCTCAAAAAGAACTGAAACTTCAATGGCCAAGTTGTTTCCTTAGCACAAACACCCTGAAATGCTCCTGGTGAGCAGAGTTGGGGTAAGAAAGGCTGGGAGGGGAGGGAGGAAGAAAAGACATGCCAGCTGTGGTGGCAGATCATCCGAGGTGGCGCTGGGAGGGCTTGGCAACCTTTCAGCATTGTCCTATTGCAACAGGAAGGAGGAGGATATACAGAGATTATTTAAAAGCCCCCAACATTTTCCCTGCTTCTATTGCACTGCAGAAATTCTGCAAGGGAGAAGGGAAAAAAAAGACTATCTGAAAAGAAGGTACCCTTCATAACTGAAAAAATTTCCTTTTAGAGCTTACTTCTATTAAATAATTGCTACGTTTTAAATTGCTGTTTTCA
This sequence comes from Zonotrichia leucophrys gambelii, assembly GCF_028769735.1. Classification (NCBI taxonomy): domain Eukaryota; kingdom Metazoa; phylum Chordata; class Aves; order Passeriformes; family Passerellidae; genus Zonotrichia; species Zonotrichia leucophrys. The sequence continues at coordinate 67,890,373 of NC_088171.1, forward strand.
GGGGCTTTGGGAAGAAGTTTTCTTCTCAGTCATTAATATTTTCTTAGAAGGGCTGCATGGCTTTTTCACTGTTACATGCTTACACTGAAATAGATGTGAAAGCAGTTTTCAGTAGCTCAAAAAGAAGTCTCTGAACAGCCTACATCTAAGATTTCCCTTAAGGACATTAGTGGGAAAGAAATAAGTGGATAAGTGCTTTTTTCTTTTCCTTTTTTCCCCTTTATCCCCCTCTCTCTTCCCCCCTCCCCCTCTTTTTCTCAAAAGTGGATTGTCGGGGTGCAGGAGTTAGCCCTGTAGATATTGGGTGTTTGTGTGCATAGGGACAAAAATACAGTTCTCCACTTATCCACAGACTGTTGCAGGCTGTAATATTTGGCTTGATTGCAGTATGACTTATAATGTCATTTTTATTAGGGAGAGGTAGTGTGTGATGCACTTTCTGAAAATATAATTTGCTATTTTGGATTCAATAACGCTTTTATGGAGAAATGAGAGAGTGAAAGATTTTCCAGTTATTTTACCTGAAACTTCCTAATGTTTTTAGTGCCCTGCTTCTCCTAGACAAATACTTCTCTGTTAGACTTCCCTCTCCTTCTCCCGCCCCCTCCTTCTTCTCTTATTCATGTGTTTTGATGAACACAAAATGCCTTCCAATCCTTAGAGGGCTGTACTTATCATTAGACTGATGTTTTCTGCCTCTCAGGTTTTATTTATGTAAGTCTAAAAATGTGTAGCTTACTGGCACCCCACATTGCTTTTGGCTTCTCCCATCTTGCATGTGCCATGCTAGCTCACATTTGCTTTTTCTTTGAGCTCTCTCTCTCATGCTATTACAACTTTTTTTAGCACAGGATGTCTGAAACAACGAGCACCAACGAGGAGAATAAACTTCCTTTGAATGGGAGAAGAGCCATCCCACCAAACTACTCCAATGATGAAGAAAATGAGGTTCCTGAGATGGAAGCTTTTGGAGTGATACCCAGAGGATTTAATCCCAGAGGTACAGTGTACAATTAAGCTGTAAATATTTTTACAACTTCCATACTCTTAGCACAGGTCTGTGAACTAAACCCAAACCACTTTTTCCTTACATATTTCCAATTCGGACAGTTTTTCTTGCTGTTCACGGGAAAACTTACTGAAACCACCTGTGTGTATGGAAGTGTTGGCATGGGTTATGGGTATGGAAAGTGAGGAGTAAAGAAGCTGGATGATCACTTATCAGCTTGAACTGTGGGACTGGTTAAAAAAAGGCAAGAATGGTTTTTTTCCAGTTTGATCACAATCACAGAAGCACTTAAGAACCTACTGGCTTCAGGCATGTCTGTGGCAGCATTGGAGCATAGGGCCAGAAGGAGTCTGTTCTCTTAATGGCCTGTTTCATTTGTATGGCCTTAATCTGCCTGTGAAGCTGCTGAAAAATGTTGTCTGGCAGGGAAAACTTTTGCTATATATGTTCAGTTCACTCACAAAAAATAACATGAGACTAAAAGATGTACCCATATGATTTTTGTATTCTCCTGTGAAGAATGTTTCAATCTTTGGCCGGGGAAACAAAGCAATATCATGATAGAGAATAGACGAATCAAAGTATGTTCCCAATGTTGGCTCTTTGGAGTCAACCAGAAATAAAAAATATGCAAGATCTGGTTTAAAAGAAAACAGGATTAAATTCTGAATGTCTCATTAATGAAATTATGTTACATTTTTTGCCTATTTGAATTGAACAGCAGAAGTTGTTGAATGTGGCAGCTCAGGGTAGCTGGATGTAATACTACTTAATGCTCATAGGGGACTTTTCATCCAGAGTTGAAGGAGTGCTTAATAAATGTGGACAAGAATTAATTACTGAATTTCACACATTGGGAAACAGGCAAAGAGATTTTAAGTGACAAGTTGCAAAGCATTATTTCTGCAATCCTAATCATGTGCCTTAACCACATTCCCCTCCCCACACACCCCTCCCTACCCCCATCTTAATACACACACATTTCCTTTCAAAGCATTTATTTTTTAAAAAATGCCTGAGCAAACCAACTGGCATGTTAAGACTGCAGAAATTTTGCTTGAACCTAATTCTGACAACACTGTAGCTCTGGGGCAAGTGTGTGTGTTTAAACTGTCAAACGCAATGCAGTGCAGGTCCCAGCTAGACACAGTTTCAAACCCAACACTCTCACAGAAACTGGAGATGTATTACTGTGGGATACCTTAGAAGGAATGCAGCCTGTAGCTAAAGCCCACCAGTACCAAGAGAAAGATTCCTGTTGCTTTTTGATGTGCTTCACATCAGGCTCTGAATGAAGTGTGGTGCCTGTGGGCGGCAGCCTCCTGCTTTTCAGAAACGCAGTGGAAACTTTGGAATGCTGGGTCAAGTGAGTTGAGGCAGGAGCCCAACATGTCCTTAAGGTGATGCTCTGGTTGAGAAGAACATCCCTTGTCCAAAGCAAGAGTTTGTGGCCATTGAGTAAACCTGGCTATGGGACTGGTATGGCTGAAAAATAAATCTGTGCATTACAGCAGGACTCTTTGTACAGCTGGATCACCTCTGCTGTGCAATTCTCTCCAATGCCTGTAGCCAAAATATGCAAGGGGTGACCTGAGGGGTCCCTGAAGGGACTGCAGCAGTGTTTCTGTTTTGGTGCCCATCAGCAGTGATCTAAGCCTGTGGCACCAGCTGATACAAGCGTGGTCTCTGGACATACTGCTTGGGGCAGGGTGCTTAAGTCACCTGTCAGAGCATGTTAAAGGTTTCTTGCCCCATGGAGCTTGACCTGACATTCAGGAGCTGGGCTTACCCCAGAGCCCTCTCAGTGTTGTGCTTGGGGGATAAAATGGTTGTCCATGGGCAGAGCAGGAGCAGCACAGTGCAATGAGGCCCTAGAGCTGGGAGCACATCCTGGCAGAGAGCTGCTTGTGACACCTTCCCTTCTCCTCCACACCCCTTCACTTCTGGGCTGTCCAGATTTTTCTGTGGTGGTTTCCAGACTTCATTGCCATAACACACTGAAAAAAAGCATGCAAATGCTTCTATCTCTGCTGTTACAATGGAGGTGTTTTCTAGCCTTTGGACACCTGATATAAACATCCAAACACCTGTGTCTTCACCTGTGTCAGATTGTAGTCAACACAGAGCCATCCAGTGAGTGGAGGTGAGGGCACAGGCTGTCCGGAGAGTCACTGGATGTCAGTTCCATGGTGATCTGTGTCCTCCTTTCAGCTCCACTGGCTGCAGCAACCAGCCATCAGCTGGCCATAATAACTTGTTACATACCAGGCTCACATCATTTAGATGCCTAAATTTAACAGAATTCTGCCCTTGATCTGTGCAGTGTAGGAGTCTACAGCTGAGCTAGTCACCCTCGTTTCCCTTGACAGCCAACAGAGAGAAACAGGCATTTTTAGGGTGTGATTCACTTGACCTATTTTAGCTACTACTCTCGGATGAGGTAAGACCCTGTGCTTGCCTCGCTCTCTGCTGACACCCACTTCGGCTGCGCTGAATCACAGCCGGGGCGAGCGCGGCGCCGGCTGCGTCCCCAGCGCGGTCAGTGCGCTGCCTGCTGCTGGAGCTGCGGCAGGAGATGCTCACGATGGGGACGGAGCCCTTCTTCAGCAGGAAGCCTGTGGCTCCGGGAACGTCCCTGTGCTCGTCCCGGCCAGCTCATCTCACCACAGTGTGTCGTGAGTGGGCTCGGTGGGAGGACGCATCCCTGTCATCCGGCTCACCCTTGCAGAGTCCGGTGAGTCGCCAGGCGTTTGTGCTTCCCCTGCTAGCGGAGTGATGGGCACTTCCTTTGGAAATTCACGCCATTTTTTTGTAGTAATTCAAAGTCCTTCCTCTCTGGTTGTTTGAGGAAACCTGATGTTTGGAGGCTATTATTTTTATTTGAAAAATTGCTCAACTTTGTGTTCATTTATTGCCCTGCAAGCTTAACATTACACAGGCTTTTAGAAGGCATCACACTGTTGCCTCTCATGCAGCAAACTGAGCAACAGACCAGGCTACAGGCAAACCCTCAAGTGTACCTGACTTCAAAGGAGGTCTCGACTTGCCACCTGTCCCTCACAGCTGAGAATCGCCTGGAGCTTTCCTTTGGATCACACCCTGGTGCTGGTCCTAGCACATCCCATTACCCTGCTCATGTTTTGCTCTTTGTAATTACCATTACTGTAATTAGCACAGGCTCAACCATGGGTTGTCTTCATCTGGCAAGCTACACATACATTTTAACACTGAGTCTAAAAACAAAATGTATTTTTTGCAGATGTGGATGGCTGTGTTCTGACAGGAGCTGTGTAAAGTCCTGTGATAAAATGAAGCAAATACTGAACTGAAAGCCCAGGGTGGCTTAACTTTGCAGTTTCTTGAAGGGGCTAACAGGCAGAGGAAGGGTGGGGTCACTATTGCCCCCATCTCCTGTTTTATTGCAAAACACCAGATGAAAACAAAACAAACCCTCAGCTCTGTTTTTGTGCATCCTTGGAATGAGGGAGAAGCTGAGCCAGTCTCTTATTGATATTCACAGAACCCCAAAATACACAGCTTTTAAATGTAGTGCTTTTGGGGTTGGAAAGATATAAGGGGAGAGATTCTCCCCTGTCCCTACTTTACCCCTGTACAGAAAATTCCTGCTTCATGTAATGCAATTGTGAGTTTTGTCAGCATTTTTGAAAGAGCATTGGTAAGTTTTGCAAGACATGCCCTACTTCACAGAGGGGCAATGGGAACCATTTCTGGGCAAAAATGTTTCATACAGACATCTCTGTAATCTCAGCCAGTGCTAAAATCAGCATGGATTTTTACAGAAGTTACTCCAGAAGCCTGGTGAATTGAGCAGAGAATAACAATAACACTATCATGGGACTCTAAACCTGACTCAGGATTGAACAGTATTCTAGCCTTTTTGTAAATTAGGGTTAGCAGGAGGCAGATGGTTTTGGGTTCAGTTACGCAGGGCTTTTCCATTAAAGGTTCCTTATCATGCTGTGTCCTCAGGCATATTACTTTCATTCTGTTTCCTAAAGGACATGGATAGGGATCTGAGGGATGATGCAAGCAGGAGTGGGACCTACTCCCATTGCCATTACTCCCCTGTCTCTTATTAGCTGGTGCCCAGAGCCCAGGCTGGGGCTGGAGAAGGACCACGCTGATCATGCTTCTGATCCAGGGAGGGTGCTGCCTGCAGGGCTCTGCTGCCTGTCCAGAACTGGCAAATTAAACAATTGTGCTGAGCTTCTGTGAAAGGGGCCACATTCAGCCTTCACACTTGAATGTCCAACTCAGTTACTGAGCGCATCATTCTTGCCCTCAGTGTGCTTAGTAGAAAGCCAAATTAGCCACCATCAGAAATACACACAGCTCCACCAGCTGCTGTAAATGTGCAGCTCTTTTTGCCAGAGCATGAGTTTGGTTCTGCCACTCTAAGTATAAAATGCAGGAATTAGCTTGTTTCTAACTGTCAGCACCTGGAAAGACAAGCTGAGAGCTGCAAATCTGGCCTTACTCTGCTGTCTGTCTCCTGGTGGTGAGTTGTAATGGTCCTGCTCCTCCTGGCAGAGGTTTCATGATTATGTCCCTAGCATGCAGGCGAAAGAACAATGTCCAGTTCATTTTCATGTGGTTTCTCATAGTGTGAGAAGACTCCAATTGTGCAGATTTGTGGTGTGGTACAGTCATGTAGCTTATGGTGACTGTGAGTGCCTGTGGCTATCCCAGTGCCACCCCACACTGGTCATTTGCTGAACAAACTACTTACAGCTTGCTATAACACTTCATACAGCCTGAATCTGAAGGGAGTAAAGCTTTGTCTGTGTGTGTTATAGATACCTACTGCTGCTTGCCTGTAACTATGCTGTAATTATATGCTGTAATGTTATATTTAGTTTTCATAAGGAGACACTAATAGCAGTGGAGGTGTACTGAGAAGCTGAGACAAGACACATGCAGTACACCCAAACCTTATCTAATACAGGCAATCCAAGCTCTCAGCTGAGTGCAAGATCATTAACTGCCTCTCAGACTCTTCAGCTCTCAGCACTGGAAGCATTTTGCAAACAACATATTTAAGTGTCCCAAAGCCCATTTGAATTTGCATTTTACAAATGGGGGACTTCAAGAAGGGGGGCACAAAGCCTCAGTCATCCAAATCCTGCTGATTGTTCTGGTAAACTTGTGACAGCAAGGCCCAGACTTGCAGAAAACCAATGCCAATGGAAAGGTGGGTCCAGACTCTCCTTGGGGTCATTCAGCTTCCAACACCTAGCAACCTGCTCTTTCTGTGGTTGCTCTCACCATGCACTAGAAGAATTTTAGCCTCTGTGAAAATGGCAGGTGGACAGAGAAGTGTCTGCCTATAAGCCTCTTCTCAGCCAGGAGCATGTAAGCCTCAGACAGATCCAGCATGTTCCTGTTGCATGGTGTTCCTTCCGTGGAGAAGGGGAGGATGGGGCCTCTAACAACATTGATACCAATATTGACATTTCAGCATGCTGACTCCTTCCCCCTCTGCTCATTTACGTGTCTCTGCAGATTACCTGCGTGTTGTGGATATTTATATGTTCAAGGAGCCTCAGGAGATCAACAAGCAGGAGCACCACACTGACAAGTACTACAACCCCAAGCTGATAGTGCGTCGGGGACAGGCTTTCCAAATCCAGATTGACTTCAACCGACCCTACCAGCCACAGTCAGACCAATTCTGGCTGGAGTTTTTGATGGGTAAGTGCCTGGCAAAGGCTGTGTCTTATCTGCAAAGAAATAGTCTCTTATAAACAGGAAAACAGCAGAAATTCATGGCTGGGTCTTTTCCTGTTATGATTGATAAACCATAAAAACAGGCTTAGCCACAGGCAAGGAAGTGTTTTTCTAAACAGGGTTTGAATCCTTTCTTGAGAAAACCAGCAAAATTTCATATGCGAGAAAAGAAGCAAAATCTGGGAGTTTCTGTTTTGTAAGCTGTACTTTTTTGAGCTTTCAAAGTTATGTCTGGTTAATGTTGTATGGCAATGCTGAAAGGTAGGTGGAACAGGAAACCTCTTTTGTCAGTGTTTAGGAGATGTAGGGAAGAGAGTCTGTTGTTTGAAGCAGGAGAGGTGACTGTATGAACTGAGATAGCAAAATATTGATTGCATAAAGAGGGGAACTTACACTGGGTGGAAGAATCTTGCAACTTTTCAGTCTGTGCTTATAAACAACTTAGTAACAAGAGACAGAGTTCAGTGACGGTGATTTTGGACCAGAAACAGAATCATAGAATCACTAAGGTTATAAAAGACCTCTAAGATCATTGAGTCTACATGTTAGTCCAGCACTGCCATGTTTACCACCAAACTATGTACCTAAGCAGGGGTGGTTATTCCACCACTTCCCTGGGCAGCCTGTTCCAATGCATGGCTACCCTTTCAGTGAAGAGATTTTTCCCAATATCCAATCTAAACCTCCCCTGGTACAACTTGAGACTATTCCTCTTGTTCTATTTCTTGTCACCTGTGAGAAGGGACCAGCCCCCTCCTTGCTACAGCCTCCTTTCAGGCAGTGTAGAGAGTGATAAGGTCTCCTCTGGGCCTCCTTTTCTGCAGGCTAAACACCTCCAGCTCCCTCAGCCACTCCTTATTGGGCTTCTGCTCCAGACCCTTCCCCAGCTCTGTTGCTCTTCTGCTGGACATGCTCCAGCACCTCAATGTCCTTGTTGCAGTGAGTGTTCCAGAACTGAGCACAGGATTTGAGGTGTGGCTCCACCAGTGCTGAGACACTTACTCAGGATGATATCAGAGACTTTCTTAATTTATTGCTGAAAGAGAAAGAGAGCTATTTTCCTCTCACTGAGAAGTCTTCATCAGAGACCCAGGTCCTAAGGTTCCTGTTCACTCATTGAAGGCATGGAACTAGAGAAAGGCAGGACCTCACTAGAAAAGGAGAGAAGCTAAAGGGCTCCTGCTATGCTCCAAGATGGCCCCACCAAATTCTGGTCCCTACGACACAACTCTGGGAAACACCCAGCTTCATCTAGATTGATCTGGGGGTTTTTGTGCTAAGACATCAGTGTTGCCCTTATAAAGTCTTTAAAGTAGGTTATAATTGATGTTTTAATTTACTTTCCTGTGAGATGCAGATCTGAAATTTGTAACACTGAGTCTTTTCCATCATTGAATTATGATGATGTGGCCACTTATTAGATTTGTTGCCTTCTCAAGCTAGATGGGCGTTTATCTCTTAAACATATGTGCAGTGAAAATGTTACTGGCTGAACATTTTTTTTCCATGGCTCTCTTCTTTCTAATTTAAATTAGGGTTGGGAGGCATGTTATGACAGTCCAGTGAATGATTGGCTGAACAGCCACAAGTGCCTTTAAAAATTTAATATGCATAAATATCATTAGTTCTTTTGGGATTTAATTAAATTCAAGATTGTTCCCTTAATCTTTATATGTTTAAAACAAACAGCTGTATCAAGAAGACGTGGAAAATGGAACATTTGTTTTTTATTGCACTCTGTGCAGCTTGCATTTGTTTTAATCAGATATTCTATATTGGAAGAAGAAAATTAACACTTCTTTTGACATTGCACAATCCACTTAAGTGAACATATTCACTTATTTTTCTATTGCTCTTTCCTAACACATCCATCCATGGTTTGTAGCTTGAATCTCTAAGTAAGGATAAAAACACTCTCATATTCAGCCATGGTAGGAATGGGGTTAATACAGCCTGAGCAAGGGGAGTCTCTGCAATAAACACAGCTCTGAATGATTCCTTTGGAGCTAGCCCTGAGTGTGTAGGGGAATTTCCCTCCCTCTTCTTCACTGTTGCTGTCCTTCCTGTGACATGGGATGGATGTCCATGCGTGGTGGCTGACAGCTGGCTGCAGATACCAGATAGGGTTCAATGCTATTGCCCTCCCCTGCTTTTTCTTTGCTTCTGTGAGCACCACTGCCCTCATGTTGCGAGGACTTTAATTCACAGAGATTCAAGCTCCTCTTCTGGGAACTAGTCAACACTCAGCACTCTGCAAATGTTTCTCTTTGTGAACATGTGGTGAAAATGCAGTATATTTGTTCTCAGAGGCTAGCAACAGGAAGCAAAACAAACACAGTCCACAGCAGAGAAGGAAAATTCAGAAATTATATGCCTGACTCTTGCCATTTCAAGTCCAATGTTTAATGCTGAGAAGAGAAAGGAAATTTCTCTTACTTAGGAAAGACAACTGGCTGCTGAATGTCTCAGTGCTGTGCTCTCAAACCTTTTGTCAGGGGGAGCTGTGGCCATTTTCATCCAATTTTTTTCGGTTTATCTTCCTGAAGAGCTGGCTCTCACCTCTTGTACTGCCTGAACAGCAGAACACAGACAAAAAGCTCTTGCCCAGGCTGCCTGTGAGCAAGGGAGAGAGGCAGGCACCTCCAAGCAGAGTTTAACCCTGCTGTCTTAAAGTGGGATTAACTCTCTTCTGGATTTTTTTTTTCTTCCTCTCTTGACTCTCTGTCATAGACCAGACTCTGGCTTTAAGAGCACCAAAGGCAGGGAAGTTGAATCCTGCCCTTTGGTACTGTCAGGCAGAAGCTATCCCTAGGGAGTGGCTCAGAAAACAGCCTTGCAGCAGAGGCAGCTTGAGCTCACAGAAACTTTTTGTTCTGAAAGGATTATACTTCCTAGGAATGTGCTGAGCTTGGGAGATTAAAGTGATGGACATACAGAAATATTGGCAGGCTGTTGTAAGATGACCTTTGCAAGGAGCACTCTGTGTGCCTGAATAGAAGATTTCAAATGGTGCAGCAGAACTGTTGAATAGAATAACCTCGATTGGAGGGGCCTCTGGTGGTCTCATCTCTAGCAGGTGAAAGCAGGTCCAGCTTCTCCAGCATCTCTGGATCTTTCCCTATGAGCAGGTTTTGAGTATCTCCAAGAGTGTGGATGCTTCCCCAAACAATGTGGACCAGGCTGTCCTGAACTGCAGAATATTTTGAGTGGTTCAAGGTTCTATTCTCATAAGGGATGGCTGGCCTTGACTCCCAGGCAATTCAGTTGGAGCTGGGAAAACTTGAAGTCTTCTTTTTCAGGGCTGTGCCTGGAGTGGAGGCTGTTTGTACAACAGTGTCTGCAAAGCTATTCAGAAGTTATTAGTTCCCAGCTTTGAGAAAGTTTCCCAAGTTGACATTAATCCATCACAGAATTTTTATCCATTAAAGACTAATTTTGATCCTGAAAAATGTGACAATTGTAATGGATTGGTCCTGTGGGTGTGCACAGAACTATTCTATTTCCGCTATTCCCTAAAATTTACTTTCCTTTCTCTTTTTTTTTTCACTCCTATTTTTTCTTCTTTTGCATCATTAAAAAGATGATTAATGAAGCAAGTAAAGCAAGTAGAGACTGCTTAATCCTTCTAATTGATAATGAATCAAGGGTACCTGGAACAAATACTTTTTCTGTCATGTGAAACAAGATCTGAAACACTCAGAGAGCAATCTTTAATTACAATCCTTCTTAATCTACAGTCCATTAAAATGCCATTTTCACAGAATTCAGGGGTTAAATTGTATAAATAAATATATATATGTTTGTGTGTAAATATGTATATATTTGTGTATGTGTATATATATATATGAGAATATATAAATAGTTCACCCCAATCTCTTGGAAGTCACTTTTACAGACATTCTTCTATGATAGTTCCGTATGACTGTAGTCATTCTTGCTTTAACACACTGTTTTCTGTAGAGTCATCCCTGGTGAAATTGACTGAAATGCTAACATGTGAATTATTGTAATTCAGTTTTGCACATAATCCTTTATTAAATTAGGACCATAGCTGCCTGCCAAAATATGGAACACAATGAATGTGCCAAAAAATCCACATGGAAAAATATCCACTTATAAAGAGTAATTAGATGTAATTCCAGTTCTTGTGCTGAACCTCAGCCCTGCCTACGGTTTGAGAGCTGCTCTGTCACCACATATTTCCTTCATTTCCATTTACTTTCTGGCTTTCACAAGAGGAAAGGTGAGCATCACCTCTTGGATGAAACTTGTTTTATTGGTCTGGGGTTGTGTTGAAAAAGCCACAGTAGAAGTGCAGGTGCTGTGCTTACATCTAGTTCCCCACAGTGGGATTAATTCCAGTTTGTTTGGAGCCTTAGTGAACCCAGAAGAGCCAAAGGACTTCCTCACCCATCTTGATCTGTCCTGACTCCTACCTTTGTGGCGATGGGGGTATTTTGTGTTCCTCTTAATTTTCCATAATGCAAGGCTTAGTGTGGGACAGCCAGTTTGGTGTGGGTGCTGCAAAGTTTCCACTGGCACTGCTGCACTGGCAGGGATTTCTCTGAAAAGCAGATGAATGATGAGATGGGCTTATACAGCCTTCAATCTTGCTTTTAGTAGTAGTTTCCAGTACGTGGCTGTAAATCCTTGAGGAGTTGATGAGTTTATATGGTGCATCCTGCCTCTAATGATGTATTTCCCCACATCCTCATAAATTGCTGTCTATTTGTGTTTTCCTTAAATGGCTTCATAAATCCATATATATTGGTCTAGCCCTAAATGTTATTATGAACGTTTTATTCATTGACACACTTCTGGAAGGGCCATAAATTCCAGTCCCCCAGGCTACTCTCACCTTTCCACACGTGTGCATGTGTGGATACCCACCCACCCATCCATATGGTCTCCTCAGGCTTCTATAAATCATTGGCTTCTGGCCAGAGATCAGAGGAGAGACTTACTGCTCCTTTTTCCACAGTCTTCCCAAGCCAGTTCCAGGGGGATAGTTATAAACACATCAAAGGAGCTAAGAACATAAAGATGTTAAAGCTGATCCCATATGGCTTATTTAGGTGATACCAAATTCCCACTTACAGTCAGAGGGATATCTGAGTTCAACTAAATAACCAGAGGTCCAGTTCAGGATATGCACACCAGAATCTATGGAGCTCTTCATACTGTCCTACAGTGTCCACTGCCTTTCCCTGTTTTCACAGCAGAGTTGGGCCAGGAAAGATTCCAGGGTTATTGAGGTTTTGATGATTTTGTCAAGCAGTAATTCTGCCTTAGTGGGAAGTATTGCTACCTCTGCTGTCACCTATTCTCCTCAGCAGTGTTGGGGCAGGGTGGATTGTAGCCAACAGAGGTGCTAGAACATGAGATGTCCCCCAGCACTAGGGATGGGATGCCAAGCTGAATCTTACTCTGGGTGAAAGTTGCTCTTTGGAAAACTTTGGATCTTCATGTTTTAGGAGATTCCTTGGCTCTATCAAGAGAATTAACCAGTCTAGAGGACACACTGTGTTGGTAGGTAACTCAGCACTGTGAGTTTATTAGATCTTTGTTTCACAAAGAAGTACAAAAAATTGAGCAGAGATACAAAAACACCTGATGGTCTAAACTTGGAATTTCAATTTTATGTCAGAAAAAATAATTTATTAGCAGCAGAACGTATTTCCTAGAGATTGCCTCCCAGCAGACAAGAGACCTGTTTGCCAGCTCTTAACAAAAAACAAACCTCTCCACTTTCTGAACAAAGGCATTGGGGTATTCTTTTCCTCCCCTCTGGAATTCCCAGCTGGGCCCCAGAGGAGTAGAGAGGAGGGAGTCCCTTGAGGTGGTGTATGAATGCAGTATTTCATGCAAATTAGGCTTTATTAGGCTGACTTTTGCACTGCTTCAGCAGCATCAAGTGGCACATAAAATCTGGCTGTATTTTTTAGTTGTTTTACTAGCTAAGGTGCGTGGCTCTGATGTGTGTTTTGCAATTGTAAAGTACTACAAACATTCACTGCTGGGACAGAGTGGCCAGATGTTGAGGATTCATAACGGGAGCCACGAGGAAAACTTCTTTCAAGATATTTGTGTTTACTACATTTCCAAGTTTGTATATAGCACTTCTGAAGGCAATGGAATTTGAGGGTGGTAGGAGGCCAGATGAGATGTTAGAGATTTAGAGACTAATGTTTTTAACAAAAAAATATTTCTTCTTCTTGCTTCTTTTGATTATTTGGAATTTTATGGGAGCACCTCTCCTGTTTCTTTCTAATTTGTTTTACTCTGTGTTTCATGTCATAAATCCCATATGCTAACACCTATCTCCAAGGCTGCTTGCTATCAAAAGGCTGACCTCTGCTGTACTGGTGACTTCCAGCTCAAACTTATTTATCACAGTAATTATACTTCCATAAATGGTGCTGAAATAGATTTTTTACCCTTTATAAGAAAGAGTGTATCTATATAAAACAAATGAACTTATAGGAAAATTGTTAATTACTGTGGGCAATCAACAACTCCAAAGGGAAACAGGTCACTTGACTTCTTGAAAAGCCAATCTTCCAAGGAAGGTTGCTAAAAAGACAAAGGCTACTGAGATACAGCTTTGTTCGCCTCCTTCTCTTCTGAAGTATCCCACTTCCATGAGGAACGAAATTCCCTGTGAAGGTCACTAGATCTCTAATCTCTGTGCTACCAAACCTTCCTTCCTCCCTGCTGGAACTAAAGCTCAGTTGTGTGGGACCTATCCAAGAGCACCTGCTGGTCCCTCCAGTGTCTGTGCCAGCAGCACAGCACTAATTCAGCCCTGGCATTTATGAGCTGTTTAAGGCACACACACACACACACAGAGCAGTGTGCATGTCCACTGGGGATCAAGGGGAAAATTAAACTACAAGTAGTCAGGAGCTTCCAGGGACAGGATAGAGAAGGAGAAGGAGGAGAATAGAACCAAGCAAGCCTTGGTTCCCGTTAGTCACTTATAAAGAACAGTGGCAGAATTGGATAACTGGAGGAGGACTGCTCGTGTTTTGACAGCTGAACTCACTGTACCTATCTGTCACCCTCTCTCTGCTGCTGTAATCCCTCCCTGGTGTGGCAGTTTTACCCAGAATGTAACACATGCTTGATGGGCCCAGAGCTGACATGCTAGGGATGAAAGGCATATGTTGAAAATAACTGACTTTGAACGCATGTGTGTGGCCACAGTTCTGTGATTTAGATGGCTTATTATTTTGCTGCTACATAAATAGATTTTGGCAAGTTTTAACAAATGCTGCACTTTGCTCTTTGCCCCTGTAAAGTGTTTATGTGTGACAGGGGACATCCCATGCATACCGACATCCACATACACTGCAGTCATGGTGCCTTTTGCCATGTAGATCTTTACTCATGATTTTTTAATTTATCTTCTGAACTTCTTCAATAGCAACAGCAGCTACTTTGCTCCTCTTTTCCTGAGTGCCTGGAAACCCCAAGGAGTGTAGAGTCAAGCTGAGGTGCAACTGAAGTGAGAAGGAGCTTTAGGACCCCAGCTTAGTTAGCTACAGAAACCAGGGTGGAATAAGAAAGGATAAGAAAAAAGAAAGAAGTATCAGAACATTGCAGACCTGTGCACTGTGCATCAGGGGAAATAGATTTGTTTGTGCCATTAGATGTTCTGTATAAGGGAGGTTTCTGTAAAAATTAATTTCTTCTGGCAGCATTGTGGCTCAGGACCTAGCACTGAAATGCAGAGTGTTGGAGCCCTGAGAAAGGGGGTCACTGTAAGTTCTCTCTCCTCTCCTGCTTCAAAGACAGCACAGTCAGTAGCTTCTATTCAGTACGTGATATTTTTGAAGGAGCCTATTAAAAAATTCACCCAGTGCAGGAATCTCCAGACTCTCTGAGTTCACAGGCTGGATTTTCCCATTTCCATGTGCTGTTAGAGTGAGCAGACAGGGACATCCCAACAGCATAATGTCATGCAATGACTTTGTCTGCCACAGAGCAATTGGCTGTGAAATGTCCTCATATGAGGGCCAGGGCCTCCTACACCCAGAGAAAACGTGAGCACTGGGGAGTGAGGCAACCACAAAGAGCTGGCTGTGGAGCATAGTTCAGGCTGCCAACTCGTGGTGCAAATCAGAGCTGGAGAGATCCTGAGCCCGCTAATGCTACTGGCATAATGTCAGCACCCTCCTGTCAGCATAAAAAGGGTTTATCTTGTCTACATGTCCCAGTTCTGACATGCACTCAAACTGCCTCCTGCCTCTCTGTGGGTTGGGTTAGCACCAGACACCCTACAGAGAGTGCTCTGCCAGGCATTTACAGGCTTTTTGTAATAAGTCTTTGGATAGTATTGAATCTTCTTCCTTGGAGACTCAGCCAGAGAATGAAATCACCACTGCATGTTACTCCGTCTGAGGAAGGGCCAACATTGCAGATATCCCAACTCTGAGCCAAAGCTGGCTCTACTTTTCCACTGCAGCCAGAAATGTGTGCTCAAGATGTAGATAAAGGTGAAAAGGCCAAGCCATCCTGATAGGACTTCCCTACAGAGTTGATAAACATAGTACTGAGCCTATGTAAGAATTATTTGGCCAGCAACCTTAGCATGCGATGCCAAAGTTACTCAGCTTTATAGCACTCTAGTACCAAGACAACAGATGTGTGTAAATGAGACTAGTGTGGCTGATGCTGTCAGGTGTCTAGATGTGTGTTTACAATTCAGCTCCACAAGCTCCTGACAGAAGTAACAATTCCCTTACTCTTTCATTTACACCCCCTATTGTTCCATTTGCATTTTGTTTTGTTTGGTTTTTGGTTTGGTTTTATTTGGTTTGGTTCTATTTCAGAAGAATGGGGAACCTGTCCCCTCTTCAAAGAAAACATTGGAAATTGCTCACTGTGCTGTTGAAGGCTCTGCTCATCTTCCCAAACTTCCTTGTGGGTTCAGGATTTATGTAACCATTAGCAAGCACCAGATCATGATTGTCTGTCAGGAGCAAACACTGTCCTCTTGTATTTACTATTTATAACACCTGCAAATTATCCTGACTTCTAGGATATCCGTCCCTGGCAAACCTGCTATGTCTGCAGGGATGTAGAGCATCCCTGGTGTCCCAGAGCACCTGCTCATGAGAGAGCAAGCTAATGCAGTGACCTCTTACCCTGTGGGACCAGCTGTGTGGGGCTCTGGGCTGAAAGAACCTTGCATACTCCTTCAACAGCAGCTACAGCTGCTGCCCTGTTGAGCAGAAGGTATATTAGGGTGTCTTGTGGCTTTGCTTGTTTGGAAGGGAAAATGCGATTTTGAGGTTTCAGAACAAATGAGAATGTTTTTTTTGCCAAACCTGCTTATGAGGTGCCAGTGGCAGTGGTCCCATAAGGATGTCTTGAAAAGTTTTGGTGGCCTCTTTGAGATCCTATCAGATTCCTATAGGCAAATTTTCTGGGAAGTGATTCTGCAGTCTCCCCATGTACACATGGCATACACAGACATGGTGGTGCAAAGTCACTGCCAGAGCACAGCTCCTCCTGTCCCCAATAGGCTCCTACACCGACATGCAGCTTCCAGCAAAGACAAGGATGTCAGTTCCTAACCATGTTAAAATAGTAATCTCTTCCCCCTCCCACCTTTCTGAAGGAGGTATGGGAGGTATTTTTAAAAGTAGCACTTGTTAACAGTTTTCAAGGATATCAGTTCAACTGCTTGGTTTGCTCTGCTGCTTTGTTTGGATTGCTGTTTTTAGAAACAGATTATGTCAAAACTAGAAGCAAAATATCAACTGTAGATGCAAGCTGGGTCATGCACAGTTGCACTGCAAAGAACAAAAATGTGTTCAGCTCCCAGATCTGTTACCTCTATAGGTTCTTCTCTCTACACTGGCTTTCTTTTGATGGTTGATATTTGAAGTGTCCAGTGCTCTATCTTCTAGTGTTTTCTATTGATTTTGCTCTCTTATTCTATTCCTTTATTCTTCTGTAGGTCTTTTCCTTCCATTGTGTTCCTCACTGATCTGAATGAGTTTCATGGGTTACAGCTTCCCTGGCCTGTAGGGCAAAGTGGGTTATTTATGTGCATTGAATATCTACAGAATGAAAATTCATGTGCTCAGAATAACCTCTTGGATGAAGCACAGTAGCCCCAGATTTCTCAGAAACACAAATGTCGTGGCAGCTTGCAAGTTTCAGATTTAAAGCCGGAGTTGTCCTTTCCCAAAATGTAGCAGTGTTCAGATCTGCGATTATCTCTACATGGGCAGTATAAAAATAAGCAAGCAGGAAAATGAGTTTAATTTTGAAGTTCTTAAATAGTAGGAATGAAAAATATAGAAGTCTGTCCCTCCGTCTGCCATCATTGCTTTTCATTACCCTATTTTTGAATGAGGCCAACTTTCAGCCTAAAATATGAAATGAAGAGTAGATTTGAGAATGAGATAAGGAACTCATCCTTCTCACAAATGTGTCTTCTGTCTGTGCTTCTGGTTGGCTTCCAGATTTAGTTTGGCTCTACCTCAGTCTCAAGGGGTGGAGCCTCACACAACTTTGAATCCTGGCACTGAGCATGTTTACATGTAGCCTATCCATCTAGCTGTTTTTAGAGTTGGCGGAGTAAAATAAGCTCCTCTGGGGTGTGATTTGTCTTACTATGAGGCAGACTCTCACGTGAGGTACTTTGGAGGCGTGTCATACTTTGGGACCCATTTCTGGCAGAGAAAGTTTGGTGATTCAGCCCCAGTGTGGTGGTTTATATTCTGGGCATCCAGAATCTAAACCACCTGAGGAGTGGATGCTCGGAGGGAACCGAGCACTGCATATCTGCATATGGACTCATTTGTGTTTCCTCCATCCGTGTGGACTTCATGAAAGAGCTCTTGGCCTCCGCTTGGCAGTGCAGTAGTGCAGAGAAGAACAGGGCTCTGCTCTGCTAAAGAGCCCCAAAGCTGATGTCTGTGCCTCAGAGGGCACTTGTGTGCTAGCAACAAGGGTGGTGGGTGCATCTGAACTGGGGAAGGGCTCTCACCTAAACTCCTAAACTTACCAACAGTCTAGCTGGTGTTGTTGACACCAAGGCAAGGAGCAAGCTGAAGTGCAGCTTGCTGCACTAGGATAAACAATGGTGAGCAAGAAAGGCCTGGACAGCCCCTTCTCATGCTGGCAGGGCTATCTATGCTCTAGCAGTGCTCAAGCCAGTGAGACTGGAGCCTGCTGGAGAGAGGTGGGTGGGGTGTGGGGACAGGCCGCCTGCAGGGAGCTGTTGCAACTATTTTTCAAGTTACCAGGCCCTGTGAGGGGCAATGAGAGAGTAGGCTCTTTTTGCCCACTAAAACCTGTCACCTCCATTGAAAATAAAACAAAAAGACAGAGGACTACTAGAAAATTTAAAAACTGTCTTCACTTCTCACTCCAGGTCGCTACCCACAGCAAAACAAAGGCACCTACATCCCAATTCCAGTAGGCGGTGCACTAAAACCTGGTCAGTGGGGAGCAAAGGTTATCCACAGGGAAAACAACTCCATTCGGCTGTCCATCATGTCTTCTGCCACCTGCATCATTGGCAAGTTTCGCTTTTATGTTGCTGTCTTGACTCCCTATGGCATCCTTCGGACACGCAGGAATTCAGCGACCGACACGTACATCTTGTTCAATCCCTGGTGCCAGCGTAAGTACCTGCTCAAAGGCTTGCACTTTGTGCTGCTGGGCTCATCAGCTTTTAGGTGGGTTGGTCCAGGAATGGGGCAATGGTACCAAGGAGGTTGGAGACGTGTCAGTTTGGGTCTGGAAAATTTACAGGAATTCTTGCCAAAGGTCAAGTCTTTCAGGCTGGGGAATAGCCCTGTGTGAGCAGGGTTCTGTGCTGGAAACCAATTACTTCATTTTGTCTAAACTGCAGTTTTATGAGGCCAAGCCTGTGTTTGCCAGCTCAGGCTCCATTTCTCATAGTAAACACACCCTAAGGCTTTACTCCGACTTGAATAGGCAACACCGAGAGTCTCCAGTTTGCCTATGTGCGCCTTAAACAAGTCAATATAAGCATAATTTTTTCCAGGATTTGTTGTGGGGCAGGATGTGGTGGCTTCACATACTCTGTTGTCTTACATTGCTAATTGCCACATTTGCGATTCAACATCTGAAGTCAAAATATTGTGGGAATTTAATGGGAGCTGCACAGTTGGGTGGAGTCAGCTCGCTGTGGCATCACTGGTGGTGCCTTCCTGCTGCTACATGACATTTGCCCTTATAACTTCCCTTTTAGTGGTGACTAATTAGCAACGGTGCCCTCTCTGAGGAACAAAACATTTTGCAAATGAGCCTTTTTTTTATAATACAGTGGGTTGAAGAAAAATTATTTTTTTTTTTAATCTCTCGGGATCCTTGGAAGAAATTAAGCTTTATGCTGTCAGGGTTGTATTTTACCCAATGAACTCTGTGTCTGGCTTTCAGGAGAGGGCAAGGAGGACCAGAGAGGTTTGGCTCTGCCTTCTGACAGGCTGTAGCACTGTCTTAGCTTCCGACACATGCAAAGCTCCAAATCACATGTATTGCAGTATATTTAGGTCACCAGCTACCTTCAATATTTTCCTGCTACCCTTCCTTCATCTTTCCATTTTTTTTACCACAGTATTTGCATCAAATAATCCTGTACCAAAGAAGGGCCCTCCTACCAAGTGACAAGTAAGTTTAGCATTATTAGTAGAGCCCATTATTCAGCTGCACTGCTGTCAGTACATGGAATGATTTGTGCTGGGTTCATTACTTGCCCCTAGTCCAAGGGAATATAAGCAATGATTAGCTTATGCATTATTTAAGAAGATATAGATTAATGCTGAATAAAGAGGAGTTAGTTAAGTGGGAATAGGAGGGAAGGGCAGGGCTGAAGGCCCTGCCACACTGTGAGATACTTCTAAAATCATTGTAAGGTACCTCAGAGCAGTGTGCTAACAGTTTGTTCTGGAGGGTGGGCAACAGAAAGAGAGGAAACTTTGCCAAAGCTATGATCAACTGTGAGCAGATAAAACTTCTCAATGTTTGTTTTGGCATGATCAGACTCACAGCTTCAGCCACGGAAGGCAGAAAGCTCTGCCTAAAGGTAGAGCACTACTTGGTTTTAGTCCTGTATGTTGTAACAGCCAGCACAGTGATGCTGCAGAGGCTCAGCTCGTCTTTGGAAAGGTATAAACCCCAGGGAAAATCTTCTTAAACTGCCTCAGTTTACCTTGTGTTTAGCAGACAACCAGCCAGGGCTGCATGCTGTCCTAATGTGGAGAAAAGATGTGATGTGGGGGGGTTGCCTACCCCACTGTGATGTGCCTGGGACCACACAGGCTGATGTGAGGTGTTAGTCAGAGGGAAAAAGGAAAAATCGATCCCTACTTCACACCTCCTTGCCCAGCAATTCTACATGCAGACTGGTCCACCATTATTCATGGTATACAGACACTTTGCTCGCCTGTGCCCTCCCTCCCTCACACCTGAGCTGAATGAGTCCAAAAGCCAGCAAGATTAAAAACCACAACACGGGAGTAAACTCACAGGGAGCAAGACATGCAGCAGTTGCCTCCAGTGGCAGGCATCCTCAAGGCTGATGGAAAAAGTCTGCCTTAGGAAAGCAAAAATATTTTCTGTACAGCAAAGACATGTTGTGTGACCCTAGAGCCAGGGCAAGCAACTTGGGGACCACATTTCCCTCTGCAGCTTACATTTTCAGGTGTGTCTCAATGGCTTCAGGTCCTGTCCCTTGCTGAATACTGTGGTTTTCATTTCCTGCTTGTTTAATTTGGATTTGGATATATCCTCATTTCTTGTTCCTCTTTTACTCCTAGGTAGTTTGGGTAATTGGCTCCTATATCTGTCTTTCCCTCCTCTCCTTTTTTAGAAAATCAAGGACTGTTTCTTCATGCTTTATCCCCTGGCTGGAAAAGATTTTTCAGTGGAATGACAAAAGGGTAGAAAAACTGAGGCTGTTAAAGTGCAGAGAAAACAATAGTTTGAAAATCTTCTAGGCTTGTTTGCTGGTTTAATAGCTAAGCAGAAAAGTCTGAGTGAAAAGCCTCATTAAAAAGAGAGGAGAGTGATGCCAGGAATGAATGGGGATTGTTATAGCAGGGAGCAGAGTGTCGGCTCTAGAGCCTGGTGCAGCTTTCCGACCCATCATCTCGGAGGAGCATCAATATGTCAGTATGAGCTTTTCTTTGAGACAGAGGCATTTGTGCCCTTTCTTATTACTCCTTTTCTCACTATAGTTCAGTTTTGACATATTTTCCCAGGCAGGGTTGTTTTTCTTGTCCTGCTGCTTCAGAAGAAGTTTGAATACTTTACCAGTCAAACTACAGAGTACTTTGCTTCCAGAATCATCATATGCTTTTATATATTTTAATCCCTTTAGCTATATTTAAGACTGATAACAAAGAATGCTTTAAAGACACAGGGCCAGGTTCTCCAAAATTATATACACCAGTCCCAAACATCTGGGAATTCAGCTAACTTGTAGATTGAGATTTCAGTTACTCAGGTGAAGTTTTAATTACTTAATAAGCAAGGCAAAGTCTATGAGGAGAGACAGCATCCTTTCTACAGCCAGACGACATCGCTGGATAAAACAGATGTGCTTTTAGGCATGCAGAGCTCTCTTCAGTTCTGGAACAGAAGATACAAATGGCAAGTAGTTAAGGATAACTTTTTGGAATTTAACTAAACTCTTGGCAATATCAGACTACATGAAAGCGGAGAAGAACTCCTTTGATCTGGATACTGTGAGCTCTTTCCAAGGAGCTGCGAGCTCTTTCCAAGCAGGTGCTGAGTCCTTGCAACTTTCTGCTGGGGAGTATTAAGTGCTTATCAGGAAAAGACCTTGTGCTGACTTCTGTGACTCTCTCACAGGTGGAGGTGCACAGTGTATCTGAGTAAGTTGCAAACCTTGTGGGCCGAGGTGTGCATTTTGCTTACCCAAGCCTCATGCAAGTGGATTACATTTAAACAATTTAAATATACTGCAGCTTTATTGGGTCAGCTGCATATTTCTTCTGCTTAAATGTTCTAATACAGTTTGAGGATTAGTAACATGTGGTTGACTCTGGACTCATCTCACATGTTACCAGTCATCCAAATCTGGCCCAATAACATTTTATTACTTTTATGGGTAAATCTTAAATTTGATTGCTTTTGCCATAGATTCCACATGGGCAAAATTCACACAGAGCTTCATCCTTCTGCTACATTAATGTAGGCAAGTACTAGCACTATTCAAGGCAGCATACTGACCTTGATCCTGGGTAGACTGTTTTTTGTAGATAACTGCATTGACCTCTTGCAGCTTGGAGTTTGTCACAGCACCATCCTCTTCCCAACACGAGCCCTGCGGGTTCCAGTTGAGGCCCAGCCTCACATTCCTGGATTCCCTCAGGAGCACACTGAAGGGAGGCTGGGAGCTCAGGGCAAGCCTGCTGCTTCCACTTCCACCTGTCTGCTGGTGCTGCTGCGTTCAGCTGTCACTGTCTGCATGAAGAAATGGCTTTTCCAGCACCACAGGGTGGCTGTGCTGGGGTTGGGGTCTCTCCATGCAGAGTATAACTCATTCCCTTTCCCAAATATAAAGGGTTACTCTGCACTCCTCATGTCTTTAGCAAGGGATTCCTCACCTGCAGTGCTGTCTTCACGTGAAGTGTATTTTCACCTTTCCCAACTTCAAACAGAGTAGTATGGAAGCTAATTTGCTTCTTTGTAGCATTGCTGGTGTCTCGGTAAATTCCCAGGATAAAAGTGAGTAAAAAAACCTCTGAACTGCTAGAGAAAAAGAGCAAACAAACCCAGCACATTTCTGTGGAATTCTTCTGTTTGTCAGATGTGAGCCTCCACTTGCACAAAATAATTAGGAGTTGCATTATGTAGAGCATGCTTAGCATCAAAGTAGTCACAAATGCCTCATATTTTTTTCTAAACAGTCTCAAGGGCAGTGAAAGCTGTCAAAAATCAAAGCAGCTGGCTTCCCTATAAAACACAAAAGACCTTTTTACCTTATCAAAAACACAAATATTTAAAATAATCGACAGAGAAGTTAATCAATTTTCATCTGATTTAGCAAAGATCATGCAGTCTCAAAATAACATAAGCATCTCAATTGATACCAGCAAGATCAATGTTGATATTTTTAATCCCCAAAAGAAAACAACAGCTGTCAAGAAGGCATATGCACACACTTCACTGAATGTGTAACTGCACAGAAGAAGGTGTGAATTCTCCTTCTTTAAATGAACTCTATGTACTATTTGTATGAACAGACTTTAATAAAATCCAGTGCTCAGTGAGAGAATGCAGATAATCGTTCAATGAGCAAATCAGGCAAATCCAGCCTAATGAAACAGAGCCTACATGATCTATAACACCTGCCATATTTTTAGTGGGATGTTATACAGAATTTGTTGGACCACAAAAAAATCATGTAATATACAGTTTCATAAGTGTATGAGAGTCCCTGCTTGCAGAAATGGCTGCAGCCTTTTCATTCACTGTCAAGTTTGAACACTCTTTCACCTTGTAGTCTCTGAATATAGCAAACCTATGATCATCCACTTTGTACACGGCTGCAGCTTTTCACTACCCTAGGTCACGGGTACTGAAAAGCTTACAAACTTCTTAGTGGCCCTGCCTTTAGAAGGCAGGTGAATATCACCCTGCCAAATAACAAGAGTGGGTCTCAGACCTGTCTACTTTAGGTAAAACTCCATGGAACCTGCTGTTCCTCTGCTTGCTCCAAGTTGTACGTAGTCATCAGTCATCATAATTTAAAAAAATTATTTGTAATTATTTTTATTTATTTTTTATTTTCTAAATTTTTAAAGTTATTTTAAAATTTAAAAAATTTAATTTCAATTTATTTTATTTTTAAAATTTTTAAATTTTTAAAATTTAATATTTTTTATTTTTAAATGTATTTTTAATTTTTGTTTTAATTTAAATTTTTTATTTTATTTTAAATTAATTTTTTAAATTTTAATTTTTTTTTAATTTGTTTGTTTGTTTTGTGGGCTCAGGTTTTAGCTTCTTTTTGGCCAAATTGCAGATTCATGGAGAAATGAAGAAGCTTTTGAGGATGAGGTTTACACGAAAGTGCAAATCTGATTTGCATTTCAACAAAACAGAGCAAATCAATAGGCTTTTAAAAGTTAAATGATCCTCTAGTAATTTGTAATGGAGTGCTGAAGAAATCTACTATGACAGTACTGAGTGTAGTTTTGTACTTGCTCATATCAAGCTGTTGGAAATTTCCTTTAATTTCCTATCTGGAACCACAGTACTGATTACTTCAAATTAATTCATTTCCCTGGTATTAATTGTTAACGTGTATCTTTTACTCTCAAAATACAAGCATTGGTACAAGAAAGAAATCTTTAACTATTCTAGAATCTCAGCATTGCAGCCTGCTTCATACTTCTCTGTGAATGTCTGAATTGTTTCCTGTCATTCAGGGTTCCTTATGAACGTAAATAATGAGTTATTTACACATGTAAATTATATTTGCAAGTCAAGTATGTATGCATATGCTCTTGATTTTTGATATAAGTCTAGTCTAGAATGTACCTTTTGTATATGTTTTGATAAAGACCTCTTGCAATTACTTCTAGGTCTCACTTAGACACTTGTGAATATGAATTTCTCCTCATATTACCTGATCAGTCAAGCTATGTGGGGAAAGGATGTTCCAGTCAATAAGTAATGCACAGAAAAGGCAACCAAACCTTTCTTTTAATATGTTAGAAAAACTGTATTCCAATTTTTTTAATGCACTACAGATTTTTCTTTAGATCTCTTGACCTGAGCTGTTTTCCATTAACATTAATAGGTTTGAAATTGTTCTTTGATCTGTTTATATAGATGCAGAATTGCATCATGGTGCTCCAACTTTTAAATTAGTTGTACACACTAATCATAAAATTCTTGACGAGATGTGACATTTTAATCATACTTTACAGAACCCTGAGAATACGGACAGGAGTTGCCAGCACTTTTCCATCTTGCATGTTTTTAAGTTGTATATCATATTCCTAACTAGGATGACCACCTCCTTATCCTTGTACTCTGTTGAAGCAAGTAATGCTTTGTTTGATGCAAGAGCGGTACTTTTCACCAAAGATGAATGTATGATATGCTAAGATGTTTTATCGGTCCTATGTGAAAATTAGGCACTTGTACTAATATTTATTTTTGGGAAACTAATGCAGTGGATGCTGTGTACCTGGATGACGAGAAAGAAAGGGAAGAATATGTCCTGAATGATGTTGGTATTGTATTCCATGGAAACGCTGAAGATGTAAAATCAAGAAGCTGGAGTTACGGGCAGGTGAGCTGTTTAGATCTCCTCTGGATGCTCCCAGTAGGACAGCAAATGAGTTTAATTGACACCAGACTGTGGCTGAGACTGTGGGCTCTGGAATGCATTATTGGTTTCTCCTTCAGAAAGATAAGGGGTATCATTTTAAAATTGCATGAAGTGGGTGTATGCCTAATCCAGTAAAGCAATATTATAATAGCTGATATTTAAAGACCTTGTTTCAGGGGCATATTTCAGATACTAAGAGGCTGCCTGTTGGAAGTTATAATCATTAGCTGAGGTTTCCACAGGGCAGAGGTATTTCTGCTGCTGCATTATTGCTGCTTCAGGATCAAATCAATTTATGAAAGGTAGAGTTGTTTGTTTGGCTTTTTTTCATTTTTTGACAACAGGTTGTATTGCTTTTTGACTTTTCTTTTTAGCTTTAGCAACTAGGTGGAAATAATTTTGTTATTTTTGGGGATCAGATAGTCACAAGGTTCCCATGACAAAGTAGTGTTTAATTCCAAAGTTCTAAATTCTCTCTCCCTTTTCTGCCTGAGCTTGATATCATCAGTCTCCAGTGGTCTCTTGCAGTCTGGGGAAGACACCCTCCACTAGGCTGGAGTGGGATATTGGTGTGCATTCAATAACACAGAATCATAGAATAATTTGAGTTGGAAGGGATTTTTAAAGATCATCTGTTTCCACCACCTCACCATGGACACAAACACCTTCCATTAGACCAGGTGCTCAGACTCCTGTCCAGCCTGGCCTGGAACACTTCCATGGATGACCACCCACAGCTTCTCTGGGTAGCCTGTTCCAGCAATTTACCACCATCATTGAAAAAACCTTCTCCTTTATACATAATCAAAACCAACCCTCTTTTAGTTTAGAACTAAACTAAAACAGACTTTTTACTTGCCTATTTTACCTCAACTTTCTCATAAGAGCTACCCAGCCTAAAAATCCCCACAGGATAGAAGAATTAATTTATTGTGTTAGAATGGGAAAAAGGCATTGCCGAGCAGAACTGAAATTGAAGCAAAGCTATAATCCTAGCTGTCACTCAGAGGGGCTCCAAGAGACAGATATTGGACATGGTCAATTTGTCTCATCTCATCTGTTGATTTTCACAACAGCATAATTAAGAAGGTATTTCCTTACTACTGTGGTGATGGATCCATTCAGTTTTTGTGGTACCTCCCTAGCACAGCCTTGCAGAAGGGTCCTTACAACCTGCTTTTTCTCCCTCAGCTAAATACCACCTCAAAGCTTGAGCAGGATGGATTGCCAATGTGCTTGCCCTGGAGAGCTCTTTGAACTCACATCTCTCTTTTTTCCTAATTTAAGGGTACAATTTAATCTTTTTTTCCCTGTGGCAGCACTGCATTAGGGAGTTCCTGCCTCTGCACCATTCCTTTGGTTGTGTCAGTGCCGTTGTTTGCAAGGGCTGAGTGGTTTCCTGACTGAGACAAAAACAACCCATAAATAAGGAGTGGGGAAGAAATTCCATAAACTGCTGGTGCCTCTGATATAAGAGATGTGGAGCCAGCTCCTGAGGCCAAAGCTGGGCTTGCATGTAAGCTGACCAAAAATGCCCCCTCCTGGCCCTTCTTTCCCCCTGCAAGCACTTGTGCAGCCATGCAGTGACTCACACTGGAGAGCTGATCTAGCTGAATAAGACTCTCCTTGATTTTTTTCCCCCCTGGGTAATTTCTGGGTTTGCTCTATTCCTGGATTTGGGATTCACTCCATGACAGATGTAAGGGGGAGGGAGAGAGGGGAATAAGCAGCTGGGGTGGAAGATGCTGCCTAAACCAGCTGCTGGATTTATGTCCTAAGATGTTAAATTTATGGCCTGTGATGGCTTGGCCGGAGATGTTTATATTCTGGGATTCTGGCATCTTCCTGACACAAATACCAGCCTTCCTTGAGAAACTGCATTATTTATTTGGTTTTGCTAGGAGGTAGTTCTGCCTGGGAAGTTAGGGCCATTCCACAGTCCTTTGTCATGTACTTTGGAAATGGAAATTCCTGTGTTGGTTGAAATCAGAGGACCTGATTTTCACCTTATGCTGTGGTGCATCTTTTGGTATTGGTTGCCCATGTGAAAGCTGAGTGTGGCAGATGCATCTCAACAGGCCCAAGCCAAGAGCTTTGATGGAATTAATAATTTTGTGGGGGTTTAACAGACATGTCAATCTGCAAAGGAACAGAAAAATGTTCTTCCGGTTCCCTTGCTTTCAGTGAAAGGGAGGAGAGAGTGTTCCCGATCTTACCCTGTCCATTTCCAACCATTAAAGACATTTTTGGCAATCCTAGGTGTTAAAAACAGCAGTATTTCTGTGAGTAAAAGCACTAGCAGAAAGGCCTATATTAAGATATATCATATAATTATGCTTTTTATATTTATGATATATAGCCCTTTACAACATGTAAGTCAGAAGCACAAGGCCACACAGAGTCAAAGAGGTGAAAGGTACGTGGTCATATACAAAAATGCAGATAGACTAGTGCATGGTAATATTCTTAAGCTAAAAAATTACTTAGGACAATGACAGCTGGAAGCTTTAACCCATAAAAAAACCCATAAAAAAGAGCATAGAGTTCAAAACTGGTTGGAGATGGTTTTCAAATCTGTTGTCTATAACGAGAAGCATCAACACGAGGGAAAAAAAGGCAAGAAATGTGGACAGAGGAAGAGAAAAACCCAGAACAGCTGAAACATGGCTGCAATGAATGAGGACGGAGGTGTTCCTTGTAACCTGGCTGTGATCCCTCCTAAGAAAGTGTAAAAGGCAGTCACTAAGAAAATTCCATGGAGGATCCAGGGGAAATTTGGGTTTGGAAGAAATCTAGGCACATAGGAATTCTCTAGCTGAAAAATGTCAGAAGTTGGATGCTATATCGATCATTTAATGTTGACTTTTGGTTTTGTGAGAAGCAGAAAAGAAAACAAGTGAACACAGAGTTCTGTTGCCATCATGGCTTCTCTCAAATCCACACATTGATCTGCTTGAGCCTGGAAACCCAAAAAACTGTGCCCATGTAATTCTACAGCACATGCATTTGGTCAGGTCAGACCACAGGCAACATGAGATCACATCTGCCTGCAACTGATTGTGAGAAACACAGCCTCAAGTCAAGCAGTGCAAAAAGTGATACAGCCTCTTTACTCTGGTTTTAATGGAAGATGATCTATTGGAAACAGTTTAGCATGCAGGTGGATGCCCAGGACAGCTACATGTGCTGCTCTATAAAACAAGGCATGTCTGTGTGCACTTCACCTGGGTGCTTTCTCGTGCCTTATTTTCCACCTGCATTTTTTCCCAGGTGGTTTTACCCAAGTTCCTTCCTCCTGAAAAAGGTATATTTTCATTTCAGCTTCAATGGAATAGACAGGGACTGTGCCTGAACCAGGTTCACCCAACTATCCTAGCTGCCCTGCCTACTACTTCTCTAGTTCCTCTGATATTTCAGAGATGTTCAGTCTTATAACTGCTATTTTTCTATTCCACTTCCCTCTAGGGAGAATTTTCTTGCCAAGAATGAGGGCAGAAAACTGATTTAGTTTGATTAATTATTTTTAAAATTCCTTAATAGTCAAGAAGGGTAAAACTGGCCTTAGCATTAAGGCTACTCTGCGTCCTACACTACTCCAAAAGTGTAAGCCAGGTAGCCCTTGCAGCTTGTCCTCTCTTCCCTGTTGATCCAGTTATTTCACTAGCATTCATGTCACTTTGTAAATGCTAAGGTGGAAGGCAACATCCCTGATAGCTATTTATTTCCTCTTTATTCTTTCTGTGAAAGAATACACTGGCAAGATTGACAGCGTCTCATAAAATGTAGATGAGAAAAGTTTAATTTGCAGGGTAAACCTCTTACTGATCTAACCCAGGCCTGATTAATTGAAGTGCAGATAGCAGATTTTGATCCTGGTAAAAGATTGTTGGGCCAGACTCGAAGAAAAGTGAATTTGAGCCTGGAATGACAGCTTCAAGGGCCCAGAGTTTACATTTTCTGTTGTGAGGATTCTCCTTGGGAAAGAGGTTCTCCACAGCACAGTTATTGACCCGACATTATTTGCATCACATCCCAGTAGAGAGGACTGGGATGTGCAATTATTCAGCTTCCCAGTAATGACAAAATACTAGTAGTAGGTCTCTGAGAAACACTGATCCTTGTTTCCCTATTCCCAAACACCATTAATTCAGTTTTGCTCAACTATAAAGTGATCACTAGCGAATATCTGCTCCAGAGAAAGTAATTCAGTGCAAGTGTGGGTGATAATAAGAGAGGTGTGCTGCCTTGGAAGATGCTTGCTGAAAAGGATCCATACGGCAGTGGTATCCTCAAGGCAGAAGCAAGGGACTTCCATTGGCCAGGAAATGGCTGAAGATGGTGAAACATAATTGTGCTTCCCCTTTCTTGGCTTATGCCAGAGGTCAGTGTCTAGGATGTCACTTCTATCCCTCCCATCTTCCCTGTTGTATCAGCACCATACAACAGGGCCTTTTTGGGCCTTCCTTTTCAGCTCTCTGACCTCACTCTTCATTCTCCTCTCCCCAGACTGCCTAAGCAGCAGTTTGATCTGGGACCTTTCTCACTTTCTTCAGGAGGTAAAATTCAGGATGGCCTTATCTGCCAAGGAGCTCTAGGCCAGGCTATAGAGAGTTAGGAAATCAATCCAGCTCTAGAAGCAGCTTGAGAGCAAAAATCCTATTAGCATGAATCATACCTTTCAGGATGCAAGCATAGGACATAAAACCTAACACCATGAAGTTTCTGTCACAGCCTTGAATGTTAATATAAGTTTGTGTATCTAGAAGGTATTTGTTTTATTATTGTGCATTTCCTGTCTACTGCCATTTTCCAGGCGACAGAGGTATTTTCCTTTGTTATGCAGTTCTTCTGAGGAAAATGAAATACATAGCAGGGCAAGTTCTGTGACAAATGGCTTCTGGTCTATTTAGACACCTCTGCCC
Source organism: Zonotrichia leucophrys gambelii (assembly GCF_028769735.1). NCBI lineage: Eukaryota > Metazoa > Chordata > Aves > Passeriformes > Passerellidae > Zonotrichia > Zonotrichia leucophrys. Next base: position 67,920,410 of record NC_088171.1, read on the forward strand.
TCAATTCATTCTTGTGCTTGTTCATGCTAGATTGAAAAAAAATGTACCTTTTCACTCTGTTTTTGAAGAAGACTGCTTTAGGTAATTTGGTACTTTTGATGTCTAAATTTTTTAGACCAGGATTAATCTTTATAATAAGCCTTTGGCTTGTCAATTTTAAACAGATTTAAAAAATAACTTTGAAAGATAAGTGTCTTCAAATTACCACTGGCAAACCCCTTATTGTTCAAGTTCTCAGCAGTGTACTGGCTGTGTCAGAGAAGCCCTGGAATTAGCAGGTCTGGAATCTATGAAGGACATAAAGTCCTTTGCAAGTAGACAAGCTTCTTGTAGTTATTATTATATACCCTCCTATTATATACTTGTTAGCACTTAAAATTTCATGTCCTGTCACAAAGTCTGTGTTGTCATTTCAACCTTGAAACTGGACTGAGATTGAACTGAAAATTGCACTCTCTTCCCTCACAGACTCTCACATTTTTATTTTTTTTCCCACACATGGGTGATTATTCCGGAAGAAAATTTCTATTGTTAAACACAGAGCTTTGATGTGACCAGCTAATTTTGAAACTGATCAGCAATTACAACAACAGGGAAAAATAGCTTTGCCAGTTCTTTCCAGAATAAAAAGTGAGTGAATTTTTCCCCTGTGTCCCCTTTTATTTTCTTTTATCTAGTTTGAAGAAAACGTTCTGGATGCTTGCCTGTTCCTGATGGACAAGGCAGAACTGGAGCTCTCTGGTCGTGGAAACCCAGTCAAAATCTGCCGTGTTGCCTCAGCAGTGGTATGTAATGGATGACTAATATGTTTCAGAAAGGACGCATAAATCAAAGCTGCGCTGAATTAACTGGCCCTCTTGCCCTGACATGCTGTCTACAACACACAACAGATCAGTTGTCCATTCTGACAATTGTCCATTCTGGAGTCTAACATTTTATTTCTCTCCACTAAGGTTCAAGCAACTGCTGTTGGCTTATTGCCTTTTCCTGAGAATTGTGCCTCACTGGTGGGAAAGCCACTTTTAGACATTGCACTCCAGGCATAAGTGTTTCTTATGTGAAAATGTGCTCATTTTCCAGTAGCTAATATAATTGAGAAAGCAGTTTCTGCTGTGGATAATACAGTGGCATGATGGGTGGAATTTTGGATGGGGAACTGAAGGACTTTATGTGGACTCCAGCACCAACCTCAATGGAGTCTTAGAGCACTGCAATGGTGCATGTTGTTTTGTCTGATCCAAGGCCCAAATGACCTAATCCAGCTGAGAACAGTCATATAAGTGGGCTGCTTTGGCCCCAGAGGAAAACACTGTGGGAACTGTCCTCTTTAACATGAGTTCCACATACCCCAGTCAGAATGAAAGTACCTAAAATAACTGAGGAGACTATCCGGACCTCCATTCTTTCCAGCTGCCAGGCACCAGGAATCATGCTATGGGTGCAAGAGCAGTCCTATCCCTAATACTCAAGATACTAGACTCATCCAGGTTGTGGAAGAAACAGGCTGAGTCCTCTCTTTTGCCTTGTGAGAGGTCTGAATTGGTGCTTTCTGCTTCCCAGAATAATACTCTAGTCACTGAGCTAGAGTAATTAGATGTTCTCCTGAGCCAGCTACTAAAATAGACTGTCCACAAAACAGGGCTGCTGGAGATAGATGATTCATTTGTTATAGAATTTGCCCAGGCTTTAAGAAAATGAGGTCTTTGTCTTAGAAGACATTGAAGTGGAATCTCCAGCCTCTCAATCTTGCATGTTAAATAGAATAGCTTGAGCAAGAAGTATTGAGAACATCTCTACTTAGCTTTGTCTTTTAACATTTTAGTTAGTTCTTTCACCCCTGACATTAGAAATACAGCTTTGGACCTTTGGATAGAAGAAAGAATCAAATGTGGTTTCCTCATCCCTGAACTAGTAGATGCAAAATACCCTCATGTATGGACTGTGAAAGTCCTCAGGACAGAATTGAACAAAGTTTATGAATCCAAATAGGGCTTGGATTCATAAACTTTAGTTGGGTTTTGAGCCACTCAGCATTTTAGAGAAATGGAGGAGTTCACCATTGGAAATCCAGGACTCAGTAACGGTGTGGCCAGCAGGAGCAGGGAGGTCATTCTTCCCCTGTACTCAGCGCTGGTGAGGCCTCACCTGGAGTATTGCGTCCAGTTCCGGGCCCCTCACTTTAGGAGGGACGTTGAGATGCTTGAGTGTGTCCAAAGGAGAGCAACGAAGCTGGTGAGGGGCTTGGAACACAAGCTGTATGAAGAACGACTGAGGGAGCTGGGGTTGTTCAGCCTGGACAAAAGGAGACTCAGGGGTGACCTAATCACTCTCTATAGCTTCCTGAAGGGTGGCTGTGGTGAGCTGGGGGTCGGTCTCTTTCTCCAGGCAACAACAGACAGAACAAGAGGACACAGTCTCAAGCTGTGCCAAGGGAGATACAGGCTAGAGTTAAGGAGGAAGTATTTTACAGAAAGAGTGGTCAAATACTGGAATCATCTACCCAGGGAGGTGGTAGAGTCACCATCCCTCGAAAAGTTTAAAAAAAGACTGGATGTGGCACTTGGTGCCATGATCTAGTTGAGGTGTTAGAACATGGGTTGGACTCAATGATCTTAAAGGTCTCTTCCAACCTAGAATTTCTGTGATTCTGTGATTCAGTAGACTTTAGGGCTGATCTGCAGTATTGGGCCATAACTGGGTAGGGAGTTTGGTCATTGAAATCTGGATTTCAATAAGTGGGCCAGAGATGCTGAAATCCCACCTGTGTTACTTAACCTCATTCTTGCTCAAGTTGAAATGTGGTAGAGTTGGGCTTGCCTGAAGATATGCACTCCCCATGCTGGAATCCTTCTGGGGCTTTCTGGCACAGCAGAGGTAGAGTCCCTCTCTTCTTCCACTCATTACAGTCAGAGTAGAGAGTGAAGATCAACATGTTGTCCTGTCCTTGAAGTAATTCTTTCCTTGGCATGTTTCCTATGCTGGTGAGATGGGCACAACCTCTTAACCTGTTGGTTATGACTCTGAATACTTATCTCAGTTCAGTCCTAGAGTTCACAGGAAGTCGATTTTCTAATTATAAAAGAGTAGTTAATGCAGCCAAAAGCTTTTAAATGAGAATTGTGATTTATTTGGCTGGCGTGTAGCTGTTCCACATTAGCATAATCAAAAGGTACAGTGTGAATGAGCTTTTTGCACAGCCTCAACTGGTTTGGTTCAAATTGCAGCTAGGAGACGTATTGCTCGTTAATGCCTATCAGTATAGCCATTAGTCAGCAAAACTGTTTGCTTTGTATAATCTTACCAGAGGAAAACTTACACAGCAAATTCCTTCTTGTTTTCACGTGGGCCAGACCTAAGAAATTAGTTTCTACTCTGAAAATAGGAGTAGACTGGTTCTCTTCTCTATCTGGTGTAAATTAGGAGTGATTTTATTAAAATCTCTGGGCCGATATGGACAGAAAAACAGATGATGGAAAGAATACAGCTTAATATTTCTGAGACTTGCTTACCAATATATAACTGATTATGTTTATTAAAAATACACAACAATAAACATGTTTAATGTTAATAAAACTTATTAACTGGCAACATGGATACTCAGTGTGGTGATTTAATTTCAGAATTATTTTTAAGTGCTTGACCTTCATTCAGAATTGTTCAGTGATGGAGAATCCATGTCCCTTAACAAGATTGTCCTACTTATACTCCTAGCTTCATAATGAAACACTTCTCTCTTACTTTCTAGCCTAAACTTGGCTATATTCACTCTTTCTCATCTTTTTGGTTTGCTGAGTTAAAGAATTTTTTGTTATTCAGTCTCTGACATCTCTAATGCTCATTTCCTTTGATTTTAGATTAACTCCAGGGATGACGACGGTGTGATTGCTGGATCCTGGAACAATTCGTACGATTATGGTGTTGCACCTTCAGCCTGGACAGGAAGTGTGGACATTCTCTTGGAGTACTACAGTTCTAAGCAACCTGTCCGATATGGCCAGTGCTGGGTTTTTGCTGGTGTCTTCAACACATGTAGGTGTCAGTGAGAAAAGCTCCAAGCTGCTATGCGGCTCTTGCTTAACAGAGTTTTTAGGTAAAACTAACTAAAATACTTCCTTGCTCTGTGCTGTTCAGGAGCAAATTGTAGAGATACTTAAAAATACATGGCTGAAATAGATGGTCTTTAAATAAGCCTGTGGTGTGTCCTTCAGGTCAGCTGCTCTTCCACACAAATCTATTAACTATTTATTGGTTCAGTGAAATGTACTCAGTGACTCATAAGGGTAAGTTTATGTGAAAGGAGTTGAGTCCTTCAGCACAGACCACATTTCTGTCACGAATTCTTAGACAGAGTGCTTGTTTCTAGACATGAAAGATTAAATAAATACTCAATATGGCATATGTGATAGTGTTTCTGCTCCAGAAAGGCCAAATCTTACCTACTGAGTATTGGTCCTAGGAAAATTGCGGTACACTGTCCCTGCACCTGTTAATTGAACACTATTAACATTTTATGTAGAGTTCATGAATGGAGAAAATAAATGATGGCCTATTTTATGAATTGTCTAGCACTGCAAGGTTAAGTATAAACACATTTGGTCAAACTAGAGTTCTAGTGTTGCAGTAAGCAGAATGTTGCACGTCATAAAAATCACTGGGGAAAGCAGCCTTGGATTAGTCCCATATTTTGACTGTCTAGCACTTTCTAACAACATGATCTTCTAATGCACAGGAACACACTTTGTGGCCTCCTATGGAGTTGCTCCAACAGGTCCATGTCCTTCCTATGCTGGGGACCCCAGAGCTGGAGGTAGCTCTCAGAGTGGGGTCTCAGCAGAGCAGAGGGAAAGAATCCCCTCCGTTGCCCTGATGATCACACTGCTTTAGATGCAGCCCAGGATGCTGTTGGCTTTCTGGGCTGTGAGTGATCACTGCCTGGTTATGTTGAGCCTCACACTATGGGTTGGAAAAAGTTCATGCAAATGTTTCTTATGGATGCAATTCCTTGCCGTGGATTCCATGGGCCTCTTTGTCTTCTCTGCCCATTGCCTTTTCTGGATTTCCCTAGGTGACAGACAGACAGACACACACACCATTTCTCCCACCTTCCCCCCACACTTGCCCTGAATCACCACTACGCAGTAATTTGCCTGCAGGCCCCTGTGAAACTGGGGCGATGCAGCAGAGCCTGGAGCCTGCTGTGTTAAAGGGAGAGGCATATTTATCTGGGGCAAAACTTGCCTTGGTTTGCTGACTAAGTTAGTCAAGTCAGAGACCTGGCACTTTGCATTGCAAGTATAAAGTTTGTTGAGCATTATGAAATGCAAATATTGTCCAGTATTGGCTGATCTGATGATGGCCACTGACACATACAGCTGCTGACCACTGCACAGGGGACAGCGAAGGTCCAAATAATCACATGCAACTCTCAGGGTTGTTTTGAGGTGTTTTTGAGTCTCTCTCATCTGTCAATGTTTTATCATTGTGACCAGTTCAGCTTTCCAAGGTCACTATATTGTACACTCCAGATACTCATCTGTTAAAAATGCTAAAACATTCCAAAAAATGGTCATTAATCTTGAAATTGTCAGACAAATTATTTCCAATGAGCCCTGATGGCTCATGTGCTGGAAGCCTGGGAGGGCACTTGAATTAAGTTTAATCAATAGGTACATATGGTATTGGATGCATCCAGGTAATTTTTCATCCAGGAACTTGAAATGAATGTGCAGTGTTACACTTTATTGGGAGTCACAGTAGTGACAGTAATGAATATACAAAACCCAGCAGTAGCAGCAGGGCTGTTCAGCTCTGCAGTATTGGAACTATTTTTAAATAGGATTTTCAATAAAAACCTTTTCCCTTAAGGAAACAAAAACAAACCACCCCCCCAAAAATCCACCCCAAACCAAAAACCACCGCCACCACGACCACCAAAAAACCAACCAAAAAACTGAAAAAAAAACCCAACAAAAAAGATTTTTAAAAACCCCAAAACAATAACAACAACAACAACAAAAACCTAAAAAACCAAAACAAACCCTGTCAACCACCAAAAACCCCTCACGGTCTGTTTCTTGCAGAACCATGTTGGCCCCTAAATTGAAAGCCAGGACCTTTTCCTGGCTGAGACAATGTATGTCATCTGGAGTAGCTGAGATGATGTGTCACCCCACAGACCCGTTCCCCTAGCCCGGGAATGTGCTCCGTGCCTATTTATCTGCCAGAGTGCACAGCAAACACAGAAGCCTATTGGTGCACTTTTTCAGATTATAGATATAGCTGTAGCACTTCCACAGTTTTTCCACATCTCCTAAATTTACCCCTTGTCAAATGGTAAGAAGGGTCATCAGTGCTATTTTGTGATGGTGTGAGAGTGAGGGCTAGGGGCTTTTTTTGTGATCCTGCTTTTAAGGCCTTAATGAAGGAAGGGACTATTGACAACAAAATGCTGTTACTTGGCAGGCAATATGAATTATGTAACACATTTTATTCAGATTCTCAAACCTTGTGATTTCTGTTGCAAATAATGCAGCTTTTCCCCATTGTTAACAGTAATTTTCTACTTTATTCTTTGTGCTCTCCAGATCTTGTCTGACAGCAGACATCAAACAGGAAAACTCCAAATAAAAACTCCTTAAAAGGAATTTAAACTCCTTAATACTTTCTATTAATTTCCTTTTCACCATTGTCCCATAATTCTCCCAAGTTACTGATGCTAAGAGACCTAATGTATTGTGTATCTCTTGCAAGCTCAAACTTCTTTTGTATCACATTTGGTCATGCAGCTGACCCATTGCACCCAGATTTGACCTGAAATTCCACCATGTGGTCACTATGCAAAGCTGCTTTGAAACTATTGGTAATCAGCATCTGGTAATCAGATGCTTCGGTTATAACCCTTGTATCAGTATTTGTCTTTAATGCTCATAATTTTGAGACCAAATCAAATATTTAGCATGTGCAATATGAATCAGATGCAAGGAATTATTTGGGTTGATTTGACTGAATTTTCCCATTTTGTTCTGGTAATTACTATTTCAGTCCTCTCACCCTGTCTTCCATGAACGCAGTCTCCATATTTGTCCTTCTCATCACACTTCTGTCTTTGTCACAGTTCTGAGATGCTTGGGGATACCTGCAAGACTCATTACCAACTATTCTTCTGCCCATGATAACAATGCCAATTTACGGATGGACTTCTTTCTGGATGATGATGGAAAAGTGGACACCAGACTTACAAAAGATTCTGTGTGGTGAGTCCTCCTGGAAAATGCCTTTAATGTGTCAATGATCAAAGTAGTAAAAAACATGATGGCAGTGCCTGTATTGTGTTTATTTCTCTGTGCATTGAAGAACACTGCTGGCTTATGTGAAACAGAATGAATAGAATGTTGGTAGGCTGACTAATATGAAGACTTGTGGTATAAACAGGCAACCCCTGGGGAATCCTGCTATTAATATTCCCACACAGTGCTCATTTAAGCACACTGGAGAGCTGGAATGGGCTTATGCTCCTTAGGGATCAGTTTTTCTAAAAATGGAAGAGGGTAGGATGGGCACTTCCATTCTTCTGGAGCCAAGGTGCAAGGGGTACCCCAATATCTGTGTAAAAACACCCTTTTTGATATGCTTGTGCCCAGTTTCCATATTGTAGGCTGTTTCACATTGTGTGCACACAGTCATTGTTGCAAAGGGGTGCTTTCCAAAATAAACCCTGTTCAGCTGAAAAAGAAACTAGTCAAGGTATCAGAAAAGATACTGAAATGCTATCACCAGATTTATAAAAAGGAAACTCCCTAGGGCCAAGAGGAGTTTCCGCAATCTTTTTAGGAAGGCAGCCCTCTAACTGGCTCTTCAAACTCTTACTGTCTTCTGTCTGACAGGAGAAGTGTAGCATATATTGATTATATGCTCTGTGTGGGATATTGGCCCTCAAGCCTCTCCTCCTCAGAGTGAAGAAATGAATGTGACCTCTACATTCCTAAATTCAGGAGATCCTTGTCCTACTCAATGTTAATATACCTGACTTGTGTCAATGAGATCTTCAACTCATTAGCATAGCAGCTCATCAACATGTTTCATTAATAACTTAATCTCTGGAAGTCTTTGTATTAAAACTGTAATAAACCCACTACGTGGTGGAGGAAGTGACTGAACCTGTTGCTGTGACATCTTTTATGTGATTTCCATATTCAAGAGGAAATCTAAGGAAAGCAGGTTCATTTACATGTGATGCTTGTGTCACAACAAGACAGAGTAGTTGAGACTAGAAGGGACCCTTGGAAGTCACCCAACCCTCCTGCTCAGAGCACCATCAGCTAGAGAAGGTTGCTCAGGTCTGTGTAGAGTTGGGCTTTGAGTATCTCCAAGGATGGGCACCCCACCACTTCTCTAGGAAACTTGTGCCAGTGCTCAACCATTTTCACAGTAAGAAAAGTGTTTCCTGATCTTCACACAGATTTTTCTGTGTTTCAGTATGTGCCCATTTCTTCTTGTCCTGTCCTTGGACTACTGAGAAGAGTCTGGCTCTGTCTTCTTTCCCTCAATTCCCTAACCAGGAATTTATACATATCATAAGATCCTACCCATTCTTCCCATCTTCAGTCCCAGCTGCCTTAGTTTCTCCTTGTGTACAGTCTGTGTTGTATCAGCTATTCCTTCCAGTTTCTTTATTAGCAAACTTGCTGAGGGTACAGGTAATCTTGTAACCCAGGTAATAATAAAGCTGTTAAACAGTGTCAGACCCAGTATCAAACTCTGGGGTACACAACTAATGACTGAGTTTCAGCTGGGGTAATCACTTCTGATCACAACCCTCTGATCCCAGCAATTCAGCCAGTTTTCAATGTATCTTGCTATCCATTTGTCTAGTCTACACTTCAAAGGTTTGTCTGTGAGGATGTTCTAGGAAATGGTACTAAAGTCAAAAGGACCAACCCCTATGCAGTGGTCTCCCCTTTGTCCTTTCAGTCACTTGTTTCATCAGAAAAGGCTCTCAGGTTTGGCAGGCACAGCTGGCTGCTTGTAAATCCATGCTGACTACTGCCAATCACCTAGTCCTTAATGAGTTTGGAAATGTTTTCCAGAAGAACTTTCTCTATAAACTTCCTAGAGATCAAAGGGAAGCTGACAAGTCTCTCTCTCCCTGGATACTTCACTCTCTTGAAGAGTAGAGCAATATTTAATTTCCTCCAGTCTGCAGGAACTTCCTCCAATTACCATGATCTTTTGAAGATAGGTATGAGTGGTCTTACAGTGACATTGGCAAGCTCCCTCAGCATTTTTGATGGGATTACCTCATATTTTCCATCAGATCCATTGGATTTGTGTGTGCGCAGTTTGTTTAACTGTTCTCTGTCTTGTTACTTGTCTAGTTTTCAATGTTCCAAACCTCCACACTGGTTTCATGGGCTGTGATTCCTGAGGGCAAACCTTAGCAGTAAAAACCAAGGTAGAGAAAACATTGAATGCCTTCTCCTAATCATTTGTCACCAGGCTGCCTGCTGTGTTCAACAGCAGAGCCACGTTCTATAGGCTTCCTTTTGACACTGATTTGCTTGCATTTCCTGCTGCTATTCATGTTTCTTGACATACTTTTTTTGCCCTGTTCTAGCTTTCCTGTACCTGTGCCTGCATGCTCAGGGGGTGGCTCTGTTTTCCTCCTGGTCACCTGTCCTCACTCTGCCCCTCTTTCTTAAACACCTCTCTTTTATGTTTAATTGGAGTTTAATTGGGACTGCCTTGTGGACTTGTGCCACTTTTGGTTGATTTCCTGCACACAAGGATGGACCATTCTTAAGTCTGGAGGAGGTGACTCTTGAAAAACATCCAGCTCTTGTGCATCCATCTTCTACTTAAAACTGCCTCCCATGGGATTCTTCCAAGCAGGACCTTAAACATGTTAAAGACTACTCTCCTGGGATCCAGAGCTGTGGTCCTGCTATTTGCCTTGTTGCCTCCTGTTAGTACCCTTGGGCAGTTTTTCTTGCTGTCGGTGAGACAGAAGGACTCAGCAGGTCTCATGGGGCCGGTCCTTTTATGGCTCAGAGAACTGTAAAGGAGAAGTCTTCTGAAACCTCCTCTGCCTATAAAACATGTGAAACAAGAGCCAGTGTCTGGGAGCCTCAGTGCACAATCCATACAAACCCAGCAATGGATCATTGTTATACTTTACAATTTTCACTCTCATCCCTTCTCTCCTTCTCCTAACCTGATCTATTAAATACATCCCACCAATTTTTCACACTTCCTTTTACTTCCCTCTCTTTTACCCAGCTGTTTCCCATGACTTCTTAATTTAATCTCTTTTCTCCTGCATTCTTTTAGGACAGGGTAAAATAATCCAAAATCATCCTAGTCTCAATGAAATCCACATGCAATTTTACACTTACATTTCATCCTTCTATCCTACATTTCTTTTCCTTGGCTTGATAACTTTTTTAACTGCCTTGTTCATCCTTTTATCCTCCCAGTGCATTTATTAGTACATGGTGCACATAACCCTTTGGGCATGACTTAATATATACACCTCTTTTCATTTCTCCTCTGTGTCCTTTCTTTTCATTACTCTGTAACACTCCTTGGTAGCCCACATGCTGACTCCTAATGACTTGTGTCTTAACCCTGATTTTATTTTTAATGCCTCTTTTATTTCTTTTTTTAAGAGGACAAGCTCAAGGTATTTATAATGATTTTTTAAAATGCATTTTTCACTTTTATTTATAATCTCTTGCAAACTGGAAGCAAAGCTCTTGTTCTTTATTCATATATCATTTCTATTGTACTCTAGCCTTGTACTGTTGGAGCTGATCTGTCTTCAGGTCTTAAATACTCTCAGACTTCAGGGATACTTGGAGCCAGGATTTTTAGTCCAATCAATCTCTGAGTGTGGGGTTCCCTCTGAATGTTATCTGACATTTATTTATTTTTATTAAAGATTGTCTTCTCCTCAGGATAGGAAACAACACCACCACCAACAAAACTCATATACAAAATTACACAAACTTTGCAAAAAGTTATTTTTATAAATCTGGCCGGATTTAAGGCCATCAGTACTGTCTGTTCTCCTTGTCTTTCTTAATGATGATATAAAGACACTTAAAGAATATTTCTCTTGGATGGGAATCAAGACTCACTCCTACTGTGAGGTCCAAGCAGATCAACATCAGCATTTCAGCAGAAATTTTCCTGATGTCACCCAACTCCACAGGAGTTCATCCATATCCAGGCCTGTGGAGAAAGCCCTTCTGAGACCTCTGCTCTCCCATTTAGTCCCAGATCACTTTGCTCTAATTTCTCAACAATATTGTCAGTGCCTGACCCTTAGCAGTCCCTCTCAATCTCAATGCCTGAACTTGTTAGCTCATAAAAGGGCAGCAGCTGCTTCCAGCATCTGCCTGTCCCATAAGCAATACGAACTACAGTTCTTGAATTGTCTTCCAGGCATAAAACCCGCCTGGTCATCTTTTATTAATTTCCCCATTGCTTTGTTTAGTCTATCCGTAATTATCTCTGTAAATATTTTATGGTCACTACATCGATCTCTATTGCCATTCTTGCTTTCTTTAATGTCTCAGGCTTGCTGTGGAATACAAGAATTATAGAATCAGTTCAACAAATTATGGCCATGGAATCAGCTCCTCAGCTATGCTCACTTCTATAGTGAGGTTTCTGCTACCTTTAGAAAGGCAAATATTTCCCTCATCCTCCTTTTCTTAATGCTTACTGCTCTACAAGCAGTGTCTTTCTGTCCATTCAGATTTAATATCCTTATGTGTGTTTTTAATTTGCATGGCAGGAGACCTAAAAAAATTGCCATCCTATTGTGTCCAGCACTACAGCAATAGAAACCAGAAACAAAGGTCCTGTCCCTAAGACAAATACAGAAGAAAATATAGAAAAACTGTGTTACCTAATTAAATAATGAAGTGGATTTGCCATTTTCCACAGTTACCCGACTCCCAGCCTTGTTTTTATCATCCTTTCCTTTTGCCTGCTCTTCAGGTTCTTCTTTCGCAGAATGCAAAGCCAGTGACATCCAACTTTGATTCAAAGTGAACCAGTGAAGGTTTCAGGGCAGGGATTGTCTTTCTCATATGTTGGCATAGCAGTTTGCAAATACCCACCTTCCATGAAGTGTGTCCCCAATCTCGGGTAGCCCTCAGCAAAGTTCTGTGAGCATGATTCAGCGCGGAGTACTCAGCAGCATCAAAAATTCTCCAAGTGTGCGTCATTTTCCTTGAATAATTCCTTTTTCTGTAGTGCTGCTTCATTAACTCTCCTAACTGACAAGTTTTGCCCTGATCCAAGCTTTCATTTCCACTTTGAAATGTCTTGTTAGACAAGCTTCAGATCCTTCTGACTCTGCTCCATACTGTTTTTCACCTATTATTAATGAAATGGTCAGAGTTTAACAATCCCCCTTTTCGTTGCTAATATCATTGCGTGTACTAGAGGCTATATCAGCAGCTACACAGATGTAAGTTTATTCAGATCTGCTGTAGGATATGTATAATTTGCAAGCAAAATTGCCCCTTTCTCTACTCTTTCCTTCTTTTATTTTTTGCAGTAATGAAATTCAAACACTTTGCTGTCTTTACTGAAAGACCTTCTTTCCAGATTATCTTTTTTTCTTGCTTGTTCTCTCCCTTGAGCATTGGTAGCATTGCCGGAAGTTACAACATCTGTCTATCCTTTCTGCTTATCTTTGAAACGCCCAGGGCAGACAGGGATGGTGCTGTGCTGTTTTTTTAATTCTCCTGAGCATCCAGCCAAGTGAGAGCATTTTAACCCTGAGCACCTAGATGAACTACTCTCAGAATTTTATAATTCAGGTCACTGTCCTGAGCCCTAAAGATGCAAGTTGGCCCACAGTGATTGTAGGTAGGTTTTATGAAAAGATGTGTGTTTTAGGAGGTCTGACATCATGCATTGTCATGACACAAGTGGGAAAAAACTTACAAGGAATCAACATTGAAGATAGTTTTCAAAAGGCTGTGCAGAGTCTTTTTCTCAACCAACACAGAAGCCAGTAAAGCATGCTTGTTTTGAGCCATGAAAACAAAACTACACACTGTACATTGCAGAGTTGATCCCAAATCTCTTCACAAGAGATGCCAAAGCTTCAGTCTGAATAATTATAAAGCAGACCATCTTTGATTGGCTTGAAGATTCAAAGTTTGCTTTAGCAGGCAGATTGAAGTGGAGGTGTCTGTCTGGAAAGGAATTCTAGTTTGTGTAGCTTTTCATATACCCCAACAGTCTCCAAACACTGGCATATCTTCTGAGACATTTACACTCAGAACATATTAGAAGAATCAAAAAACCTTCTTCAACTTTCAGTCAAGAAACTACAAGGAAGGATTGTGGCTTTCAGATTTTAACAGCTAGGTACCAAACTTATAGACCTAAAAATCTGTTATCTTTAAAGAGTCAACATTTTTATCCCTGAATTGGCAAATGGTGTTATTGAAGCAATGCCAGGACATAAATACACAGGATTTGTTTGGTCTGTGTGCTTGTTTCCAAGAATTTAATATATTGGTCCCATCTCTTTTCTAAGGAATTATCATTGCTGGAACGAAGCTTGGATGACCAGACCTGACCTTCCTGTTGGCTTTGGAGGATGGCAGGTTGTTGATGGGACACCTCAAGAAACCAGTGATGGTAATATTGCTTGAAGTCCTCCTTAGTTCACATTCTAATGTTTGGGATCTCTGTTTCAAACAATGAGCTGATGGTAGCCGAGCCAGTGGCACCATAAGGCCAGTGACAACTTCTTGAACCAAATAACCACACTCACCTCAGGGCCTTCTCCTGATTTGTTCTGAACTCTAAACTAAATTTGTCCTTATTATAACACTGCTCATGATGCCCTGGGACACAAAATCCTTCATGAGAAACGTCCTGCTTGGTCCTGAAGAGATGTGATCCTGTTGCCAAAGATGGCTTTTCACATTTTAGAGTACCTATATAGGAGCCTGATCAGATTAATTTTCCTTTACTTTATGCAGCCCTAACTGAACTGCATGAATAAGCAGTAGGCAGGAGAGAAAAAAGTCACTGGTCTTTCTTTCCAGTCCTTAATTTCCCAGCCCTCAAAATACAATCTTCTCAAATTTGTAGCAAGGTCTTTCTCAGCCTGTGGTGTACCTGACTCCTCCCAAAATTATCTGGGTTTACCAAACCCAGCCGTAGCTGTATTTCAAGTGCTTGAGACTTATAGTGAATGTTATAGTGCCATTAAAGTTACTGAACCACCAGGTTTCTCCAGACCCGAGTCTGTGTTATCTACAAGGGCTGGTAACAAAATTTAGCTTTTTGCTTCTTGGTCAAGAGCTCCTGTAAACTATTAGAAGATTTTCTCAAACCCCAAAAATTCTTTTTCTTTGAGAAAATATAACATTTTTACATGTTTTTAATTAATTTTGTCTCTCACTTTGTCTCTCTTCTCCCTATAGGTATGTACAGGTGTGGTCCAGCCTCAGTTCAAGCCATTAAACATGGTCACGTTTGCTTCCAATTTGATGCTCCTTTTGTCTATGCTGAGGTACAAAGTGAAATTTTGTTTTATGTGAAAATTTTTACTGGAGTGAGTGATATCAGAGAGACCATAGTGAGACCGAAGATAGCTCTCCAATTTATGAATTGAAAAGTTACTTCATGTATACTTCCTGTCACAGAACAATCTCATCATTGTATTTTGACATGTCAGCAGGCATGATATGGCTGTAATGAATGACAGAGATTTCTCTACTCTCTGCTCCTCAATGTAATAATAAGAAAAAGTTGCTCTGATTTCACTGCATCCTCAAGCTGTGGTCATTTTTCCTTCCCAGATTCAGCTATGCTGAATGGGTCACTAGCTCTAGCTGCTCATTCTCTTTGCCCATCACATTCCTTTTGGCTGCAGTGGGTCATGGAGATCTAACAAGGGTGATTTGACTGACAGATCTGAGAGGGAAATATCTCAATAAGGAGATAGAGGACCTGGTCTGGAGCTTCAACCTCTTGCACCACCAGAAGAGGCATGCCCAGAATTGCAACACTGTGAGACAAATTTCTCTCTAATTGAATTGTAAATGGCTTAGGACAGAAAAGAATGAAGACATTTTAGCTATTAAGCATTCTCCTCTCTATTTCTAAAGCTTTTTGGTACAAGAAATGTGTAGTAGCGCTCCTCAATTTTGAATGACCTCTCTGTAGCCTTGTAAAGTTTACACTCTCTGTAATTCTGGAGCTGTGAATAGTAAAATGCATCTCAGCATACAACTAATTTTAAACATGAAATGTAGATGTGACATTAGCAGGACTTCAAGTCAATGTGTCATTATTTTGGGGGGAATAGGCTGACTCCTTCTCTCTACTTTCATATACCTCAATCTTCTTTCATTTAATTTCATAGGTGAATAGTGACATTTTCTACACAAGAATGGAGAAAAATGGAACCCAAGTGGTAGAAAACATTGACACAAGCCGTATTGGGCAGTTGATTGTGACCAAGGAAGTTGGAGGTGATGGAATGATGGACATTACTGAGGAGTACAAGTTCCGAGAAGGTAACCTGAAATGAGCTGAGACCATATGGACATAGACTTATATGAATAAGACATAGACAGTCAAATCCTGGATGATTTGGAAACTTCTGTCACTGAGGGAGCTTCATGAAAAGCTGCAAAAGTCCCCTCTGGAATTCTTTATTTGTAACTCCATCACAGAAACACTGTAGATGCCTTGATCATAAGGCACAAGCAAAACACAAACTTTGCTACACTGAAATGCTTTAGACTAAGTTAGTTGTAGTGAAAATAAAGGCTAGTCATGGAGCAATTCAAAGCGTTCAAAACAATTCAAGGCTTTCTGTACAGATGTTTAGACATTTCTTATTCAGGCCAGATGTTCACACAGAATAAACCAGTGTAGCTGTATTGATAAGAATTCAGCTACATCAGTTTGTCTGATATGGTTTTAATACCAACTCCTTTGGTAGCTGTGAAGTTCTCCCATTGCTGGTGCTACCCCAGGAGGGTTCACTGTCCTCATCTATTTATTTCTGCTACTACAAACTATGGAAGACACACCCTTATCATCAGTAGGGGGTCTAATGCTGCACTTCTGTTTCTTTTCTAAATCTGGTTTTCATTCATTCCTAGGCTCAGATGAGGAGAGGCTGGCTCTTGAGACTGCTGTGATGTATGGTGTTAAAAAGCAAAGTATCCAAGACACCACATACCAGCCACAGACAGATGTTGACATGGACTTCCAAGCGCAAAAGGCAGTCCTTGGCAATGACTTCAAAGTCACTATAACTTTCAGGAACAAGAGTCGCAACTCCTATACTGCAACTACCTACTTTTCGGGCAACATCGTGTTTTATACAGGAGTCCCAAAAAGTGAATTCAAGAAACACTCTTTCAGTGCAAAACTGGAACCCTCTTCATGTAAGTCTTGCATAGTTATTTTCTGTGTTTTTAACTTTCACCAGTGTTTACATCCATGGGTAGAGCCAGTTCTAGTAGCCAGGGGTAGGATATTCTATTGAGTATCAGAAGGATCCTTTCCCTACCCTGAACTGGATACCAGGGTCATTTAAAGCTGAGGCTGTTTCCTTCAGGCTGTTTCTCCTTGCAAAATTCTCTTTTACACCAAGCTGCATCTCTGGGAATTGTTAATTTTAGTTCTTTTGTACAAAAGAAATCAAAGAAGCACAGGTGTTAAGCTGCGAGGTATTGTTTTTCCTTTGCATTCCTTTATTTTCCCAGCAGCATTTTAGCAAGTGAAGGGGAAGTTCTGGTTCCCAAAGATGCCATGTACAGAGACAAGAGGGTGTATTTTTTTGCCTTACCTGGTAGAAGCTGACAAGTTCTGAGTAGATTCAAGTGGATATCTGCCTTTGGAGGACTCTGTGGCTCAGGATTTCATATTTACAGTGATCTAAAAAGTTTATATGCAATGAGAATGTGCCACAATAGAGCAGGGATACTTGTCAGCTGGGCAGCAGCCCCTAAGGTGAGTTATCTTTACACATGCAGCATTTACTTTTCCTAGTCCCCTCTGGAATACAGTAGGGAGATCCTGCAACTTCTCATGAGAGAAGAAGGTCCTGGCAGACCAGCTTAGGAGGCTGTGGGCAGGTTTTTGTACTGCTCAAAGTAGGAAAGAGAGATGTTCTCCTTTTTAAATTTGGACATAATCTATTTCCTGTTAGCCATTGCAACACATGTTTAGGACCAGCTGTACTTCCAAGTGCTACCTAGCAGGCTCTAGCAACAAGTGACTGCCAATCACTTGTTCTCCTGACAGGCCTGTGTCTTTGGTCAGCAAAAGTGATGACCACATGCTCTTACAGAGAAGAAGTAGAGGATCTTTCACTTGAGTTCCCTGCTGAGAGGGTCAGCAAGCCATGACTTTGCCTTCTAGGCACTGCTACTGGGCAAATCAATCTTTCTGAGTGCAGGAGGAGTAGCAGGACTTTGGGAGACCAAAGGATGGCCCTCCTGAACTGGGTCTGCTGCTGGATCACAGCAATCCTGGCTGGCCTCTGAGTTTTCTGTCTTCTCTACCTCATCCCAGCTCCAGAGACATTGTGAGCCCTCTTTCTTCCAAGAGGACTAGTTTTGTCTCAGTGAGAAGTCTCCATGGAACCACAGTTCCTATCAGGCCACAAAAATAAAAAAATCCACTGCTTTCTTCCTCACTTTGAACATCATCTGAAATGGCACATTTTATTTGGAGCTCATTATTCTGCAAAAATATAAGTCCACTGATAAAGATCTACTTGTGAAGGTTAATAAAACTTCTACCTCCAGCCTGTAACAAAGCCCTGAGAGCTACTTGCTGATTCTTTTTACCTCTGTGGATCATTTGCAGGGGGCCTGGAAATGGGCATTGGATTGTTCCAATATATGCTATCAAAACACAGAGTGAGGGCTTATAGTGACTTATGTCAGTTACTAAATATCTAATCTGAAATACTGCAAAACTTTTGGAGACTTGAATAGGTGCAGCAAAAAAAACCCAGTTTCAATAGTCTTGTTCTAAATTCTGTGCCACTTCTTTGATGAGGGAAAATTTGGTCATCTTGTAGGAGAAGTGTCTACTACATTTTCTGGCTGTGATTTGTGCATGGTTTCAGGACTTATTTATGTCTGCTCTTGTATCAAAGGTCTGTGTAGGGTATTACTACCTAAAATACAGCTTCTGCAGTGCTTTGAGGATCACCTGGCTCCTCTCTGCAAGAAATAAAATTAATAGATTTTTCAACATCACTGAGCATCACAATTAATTTTTTCTAATTTAAGTAAATGCTAAGAAAAAAAGCTTTTTTAAATAGCGCTGGAAACTCTGAATTGAGCAGTAGTGAGTGAATGCAGACTGGGGAGAGGCACCTGAAAGACCAGAACATGGATTTTTATGCATGTGTATCAAGAGTGTGTCCCCATCACTGCTTCTGGTCAATGAGACATTTTTAAAGTTATTCCCACTTTTCAAGTTGGGGATTTGCTTATATCTGACCTACAGGCATCAACTTGTGGGGCACCCTGTTCAGTAACAGGACAAAAATTCCTCCATTTCTGGAGGTAATACATGACATTTGAGCATGAATTCTTTCACCTTTTCCTTGGAAAGAAGTACATGTGAAATCAGGAATAATGTCTGAGCAGGTGGGCAGTGTGAAGGAAGGTAGTGTGATTATCTGCAAGTGTGTGAGAACAATCTGTCAGGGATGTAACAGGAGAGTACCTTCTGAGGCACCCAAGGAGGATTTGTTCAGGTCAAGAAGTGTGTGTGTGTATATATATATATATATATGTAACAAAAAATTACAATGCTAAACAGATTTATTAAAGGCATTCTTCCAGCCCAAAATAGTGAAAGTGTGAGTCAAGCTCAGTTTTCAAACAGGAAACGAATGAATTATTTTCAGAATAATGATTAAAGGAATTGTGTGGGTTGAAAACATCTTTGAGGATTTGAATAGCTTAAACCTTCCAGTGCCTTCAAAGGTGCTCTTGGATCTACTGAGTTATATTTAGTTTTCTCTATTTTTTTTGAAAAACTATAAGGCAGCTCAGTGTTGTGTCTCCCTTGGCTTTCCCAGATGCAGTAAGTGGTACTGACAAATTATCCACACAACCAGTGCTAAGACAATGGAAGTATATTCTTTTTTTCCTGCAGTGATTAAATTTGAACAGAAAAGTTTGCCTTTTCTTCCATTGTAAAGTAAATTTCTCCTTGTTTGTAACTAATTTATTTACTTATTTACTTCTCAGATGAGAAATGCCTTGCCTGATTTATAATTTACAGTTAAGGGTATTATGGGAAATTCTTTTACACAAGATAAAGAGTGAGAGTGAGGGCGCAGGAGCACATCAAGTAATTTTAAGGCTGGCCTAGTAAATCCAGGTCAGGTGGCCACCGAGGGAATAGCTTTGAAACCAAATCAAGGAACTGGTTTTGATGTGAGTGGATCGAAAGAGTGAAACGGGGTGAATGTCATTTACCCAACTGAGTTCAATTATCCCAGTGTTTACAGTGTATGTCACAAATACAATACAAATAACAGATAACAGTAATCATCATAGGTAACAGATGGGAGATCTTGATGTGTTTACTAGGGTTATAATGAATGTTTATAGAGAGAAGAGCTACAGGTCTATATATTTTGCCTGGTCAGTTAGTTAGCAAGTCTGATTCTCTGCATCGCATTCTCACACCATTGTTGGCCTGGGAATTGCAGTTCAATATAGTTAAAATTAATGATTCCCTGCTTCTTAACTGTCTGGCCTACAGGGACTTGTTCCCTCCGATAATTATTGTCAGAGAGCACGTGAAAAATCTCTGGAGGGCATGCTCGTGACAGGAAGACCTTCTTGCTAAATTTTGCAGGCAAATCCAATGTAGAGCAAAGGCAGATAACCAGACATGTCCTGGAGAGCAGGTGATCTCACAGGTAGCCTGCATGGCTCACATTCCCCAGTTACTGTTCTGGTGGCATCCCTGTGCCAAGAAGAGAGGCAAAAGAAGAACAGGAGTAAATTGAAAGAGCAAACATTTACAGGAATGACACTCAAAAGCTGGTTTGGACCTTTGTGCCCAATAGATACGTATTTCCAGCTTTCCTGCTCATTAATTTTGTGATACCACCTAGAAATCTTCAACAGTGACCTGGCCCACGCTGAGGGTACTGGGCAGGGGCTGTGCACAAACCCAGCCTTTGCCCCTGGAAGCTCACAGCCTAAATGGAAAGAGGGAAAAATAAGAGGGGAAATGGTGTAGTGAAGAAATTAAGTTAGTTTGAGGGAAAAAGAATCAAAGCCATTCTTTATCTCGAAAGCCACCTTTTTTCTAGGCACTCATGTAATTGGCACTGGCCATGATGAGAGGAGCAGTTAGTGATCAGATGGCTTCAGATGCCTTTTTTCTTTGCTGTGTCTCCCCTCAGCCAGCTCTTTCGACGTTGTGATCAAATCAAGCGAGTACATGCGCGACCTGCTGGAGCAAGCCTCCTTTCATTTCTTTGTGACCGCGCGGATCAATGAGACGGGGAAGATTCTGGCCGTGCAGAAGGCGGTAATGCTGGAAATTCCCACCCTGCGGATCAAGGTAGCTCAAGGTTGTGGTGGAAGGGATGTGTTCTCTACAAAGGTGTTGCATTGGTTGCGGGGTGGAGGAATGTGTGGGTTTATGCACATTAGAGCATCTAACAGGGACCTTATAGAGCAGTGGCTGGCTGGAGGGTCTGAGGGTGTACAGGTACAATATTATATAGTGTATTGAGCGTCCCTACACTGAAGAGTAGGCCGACAGACGCACTGGTAGTGAGGAGCTGAAATAATCTCAGTGAAGGAAAGAGGGGGAAAGATCTGAGAAAGCCTAAGAAACTCAAAGGGTAAGAGAGTTTACTCACTCAAGTCACTCAAGTTCTTTAACTACTTCAAAAGTTTATTATGTTTAAAGCAACACAGCACAGGGGCCTCTTGCTGAAGAATGAAAAACATTGCTATTGAAGTTATTTTGCTGGGAGAGCTTCCACAGGTACTGTGGACAATTTCTCCAAACTTGAACAGGCAGCACTGATTCTGGATAATATCTTGGGACCTCAGTGCTTTGCTGCCACTCTAAATGTACTGCCAGTGGTGTTCCCCGAAAGTTGGAGTGTTTCTGCAGGCAGTGGTGTGTTACCTATGAAAATGGAGAAGAATAATGCCTGTGATACTACAAGGAGCATATGTTGTATGGCAAAGACCAGGCATTTTAACCTAACTGGGATTAACTTAACAAGCCCCTTTAACTGGGATTTAAACGTCTCAATTCATAACCGAGCATCCAAATGAACTGCATTGATTTCAAAAGCACCAAGCCTTCGTCTGCTTTGAATGATGGAATTTGGATATGCTTGTTTCCTAATACTAGAAAAAAAAAAAAAAATCAGAACACATGTTCAAGAAACTTTATGTAAGTATGAATACAGCTCTGTAAAATTCAGG
Source organism: Zonotrichia leucophrys gambelii (assembly GCF_028769735.1). Taxonomy (NCBI): domain Eukaryota; kingdom Metazoa; phylum Chordata; class Aves; order Passeriformes; family Passerellidae; genus Zonotrichia; species Zonotrichia leucophrys. The sequence continues at coordinate 67,941,898 of NC_088171.1, forward strand.
ACCTTGAAAGAAATCCAGCTTTTCCCCTCTATATATTTATTTGAACTAATGCTCAGGTTTCCATATAATAATTTATGTAGCAACTGAAAAAAGAACTTTTTTAGAAACATGGATCAAGACTACATCAAAGTTGTCCAAAAAATCTACTCTGTTTTATGGTCATTAGAAATACCATGATGCTCTGATCAGATAATTGTATTTTCAGTACTAAGCATTCCAGAGAGGAGGTAAACAAGACAAGCAAACTCTACTTCAAATAGCTGTCTCCAATAACTAAATTTTAAAAGTAAAGAATTCTTTCAATTCAATACCTAAACCGAACATCTTCTACATCATCTCAGATTTTCAACTTCAGAATAGTTTATCTTCCCTGTTGTTCTGAAGAAAGGATTTTTAGCATATAGAGTAGACTGTTGTCCAAAACCCATGTTTCTGAGTAAAACTAAGTTTTTCTCTTTTCTGTTTCTTTGTGATGCATGAAAATACACTGAAATTTTAAAAGCTGGAATTTTTAAGGGGTGTGTGTGTATGTGCACATGTGTGTGAGCAGATATTGATAGAAGAAATTTTAATTTATTTCTTTTCAATGAAATTTGAGATAGTTTATCCGTGATATAGTTTATCTGTGAAGTTTGCTTGGTGGATGTGATTGGCAGACCAAATGTCTTGATGTGAGAGGCAGAGACAAGAATGAAAAAATGTATATCACATTATGTCTTCAGATGAACCTTTGGTCTTTGTCTGTTGGTCTAAGGGGATTTTCAGACTCAACAGTTGAGGAAATCACACCATATTCTAACCTTGAGATCAGGTTACAAAAATAAGACCAGCAAATACGTATCATGGTCTCAGCTGCAAGTCTGGGACTTTGGGATCATTTTGATTAACATCCAGTGATCTCAAATGGTCAGTTGAAATTAAGAGGTTATAGGATCTCTAATTGAGCCAAGACTTCTGAAAATGCCAGTGATGTCCTTTTGCGTATTCAGGTGGCCAAATGCCATTGAGAGCTTAGTTGTATCTCCTCCTTTTCTCCAGTTATTTTATTGGTTTTTGGCACAGAGTAATCTCTTAGACCACAGTCTATGTAGCTTTTTGCAAGTGTCATACTTCCTTAAAGCTCCACTTTAAATTTATTGACAAGGTACTTGATTCTCTTACTTACCTTTCTCAAGACCTTTTAAATCAGTTGATGGACCATGAAGTGGGCTGGAAGATCTGCCAGCCACAAATTGAAAACCCTTGCCTGAGCAAAACAAGTTCACATTTTCTGAGAGAAATGCTGAATTTCCAGAAGGATAAAGAACCCCAAATCCCCATGCATGTAGCTGTTGTTTAAAAACACATTTGTTTGAAGGCTTACTATTTTCCAATGCTAAATGTACTGCCCTTTTGCTTACATAGGGTTTGAAGGAAACTAGCCTTCAGGCCTCCATAGAGCCCATGTGGAAGGTTGAAAACCCTTCAGGGCATGAGAAGAAAATGCAAAAGCGAGGGGAAAATGGGCATGACAATTTTGAGCGTGTAACCACATAGCCTGGTGTTTCTAATTTAGAGTAGAAAGACCTGCCCTTCTCTTCTGGAGCTTATGTCCTGAGCAGATCCCCTCAGTGCTGGCAGGGAGCTTGAGGAGGGGGGCAGAGTCTTGGGGAGAGGCCCCTTCAGCTGGACTCACCCTCAATTGAGTCCTCAACTCCAGAACTGTACATACAGATTTCTAGTTTTCTATGGAGATGAGGGCCAGCCTCTTGATCTACCATGTGGTTTGAGGGAAAATTACAATGGGTGGAAAAATGTACCATCCAACAATTTTCTTCTCACTAGGCTTTCTTTGCCTCCTGGAATTTTGCTGTGTGCTCTGTTCTTCTGCCTTGCCAGTACTGTGTATCTGTCATTATCAGTTTCTGGTGCATTGTCCTTTCCTTGTCTTGCAGACCAAAGGTGAACTAGTAGCTGGTAAAGAAATGTCTGTGATTGTGGAATTCACCAATCCTCTGAAACAAACCCTGGAGAACGTCACACTCCGCCTCGAGGGACCTGGCATGCTGAGAACAATAAAAAAGCAGTTCGGGTAGGAAAGAAAGCACAACCAGCTGGGGGTTTGCCCCCTGCTTGCTCACAGTAGGAAGCTCACAAGAGACACTTAACTAATGCTGTGCTGAGTAATTTAATTCAAACACTCTCTCTGTACTTTAAAATCCAATACACAGGGGAGCTATAGGTCTCAATAGTCAGTAGAAGTTGGGCTATCCAGAGAGATTGTGAGAGCATTTCATCTGCTCAGTACCAGGGCTGGAGGAATTGGTAGCATTTGTGAGTAGTTGCTAGTGCAGCCCAAGTTTACTTTTTCACTGTATTACATTAGTTTTAGCACTTGACAATAGCACCTACAAGCTGCTATTGCAGAGAGGAAGATTTATCCCGCACTTGAAGTGTTTACTGCCGCTCACTCAGCATGTGCAAATCGAGTCCTGTGCTGTTTCTCAGAAAGGGCTTTTCTCTGCTCATGTTAATCATGATTATACAAGACATTCAGGTACCTCAGATAATCTTTTCAAGCTCTTGTCAAGACACAAAATGTGTGTTGTTTGCAGAGCCTGCTGGCATAGCTGCGGTGTGTGTGTGAGCGCACAGCTCCCCCCAGTAGCTCCACTGCACAGGGCTGCCCTGGCACACAGGCATGTTCCCAGCACAGGCCACTCCCAGATCTGAGGAAAAGGAAAGCCACCTTCATTATTCTCAGAGTCACACCTTACACTGATACCATGATACCCCTATGCTAAGCAAGTTGTATATCCTCTTTCCATTTGAGTTCTGTGTTATGAGCTTAGCATTAGCCAAGGGTATATAACAAAGAAACTTGGAAAATTTTGAGGCTATGAGCATCTATCTATCTGGGCTTAGTATCTATCATTACCTGAGCTGATGGTCCCCAGGTGTGTGTAAAAGGAGTTTGAGAAATTGCCTTGTGCTTCAGCAGCTGCATAAATTGTCAGCATCCGCTGCAGCCAGCAGGGGAGGTCTGATCCTGACTGCACCTGGGACAGAGATAAAAAGATCAAAACCGATCTCCAGAGTAGAGCTGATAGAAAAATAACCATGAAAGGGCAACATACTGTGTTTGCTTTGTGCACAAGGTATCTCACAGGTGATGCTGAGCATGACTCAGCATGGTCCACAAGAGTTACACAAGTTGTGGCAATAGCCCTCATTGCTGCCCAGCTGTGCCAGCCTCTCCTGTTGTTCTGCATCCTTTTCAATCCAAAAGCTGCTGGGGACTGCCCTCACCTTCAAGGATGCAGAAATTATCAGGTGCATCAAAGACACAAGAGTTAGGGGAGAAAAATGACTCACAGAACACATGTCATTTTCCTTAGAGTCACCATGTTTTCCCCTTTTCAGTAATGCCCTTGGCAACATTGAAAATGGAAATGGATCAGCTTAGTAATTTTAAGATTTAACTTCTCTGAGATGAATGTAGGATGCAGGTGATACACACGGAGGACAGAGCAAGGGGCAGTTGTAGTTTATTTAAATAATAATCACATTTGTCTCCATGCATTCAAAGTGATAAATGGCTCCAGTGTATTGATGGCTCAGCATATTATGCAGAATCATTCATCACTAAGTTCTCTCCCAGGAAAATCAGATCAGGGTGGCTTACTCCTTTTGCAAAGAGAATTGAACACATTCTAGGCTTTCCCCGCCATTTCAACACTTCCCTATTTACCAGGGACTGTTACATATGGGATGGAGCTTTTAGTTCTATGTGGAGATAAGGTTTTTGGCCTCTGTGTACTTTTCAGGTAGTTTTTCTGTACCACTTGAATGGCTCCAAAAAACTGATAATGTGTGACCTAGCTGATACAACATTATTCTGGCAATGTAGTGGCTGCAGGGCTTCAGTCTTGACCATTCATAAAGTCTATATATAGATAAAGACATTGATATTTAGCTATTAGCCTCAGACAGATGAGGAGCATGAGTTATGGAAAAGCCTTTGGCAGCAGCGATTCTTACTCAGGGCATAGTCTTTGCATGACAAATGAGAATTAAACAGGCAGTGATGGATAGTGCTAAAACAATTATAGCCAAGCATACTTTCACACTAGCAGGTAAGTAATTTTGGGTGTTTCTATATGTCAGAGCTAAGCTAGTATTAGCATCTGTAGTGAGAAGTAACTTGTTCTAGGAACAGGACAGTAGAGAGACAGGAAAAGGCAGCTTTGGTTTCCCAGCACAGCTGTTGTCTTCTTGCACATGCACACACACACACATATATATATATGCAGAGAGATGATAGCACTATAAAACAAAAATGGTACCTTTCTCTCACTGGAGCACTGTGAAACTGTGGCCCAAAAACCTTCATCCTTAGGGAATCTGGACACCCAACTGCTCAAGAAGTCTGCATAGCAGACTTCTATAATTACTTCACTTTCCATTCAGATAATCCCTTGCAGATAATTCCCATAAACTCTAAAAGGTGTTTTACTTTCTTCAGCAATTTAATTCATTGGTTTATCATAATTCCATTTTAGTGGGCACCTGGTAGATGCAAGCTAACCAGCTATAGGGAACAGAATCTCTCACATTAAAAACAAAGATAAAAAGAGGGAAAACACTTGCTAGAAGTAGTCTGCATATGTTCACATCAAAAATATGATCCTTCTCTGCTTACTTTTTTTTTTTTAAAAGTGGGTACGTGCCCCAAGGTACCTCTATCTGTGTATGCAAAAAGGAGCTGGAATACCTCATTTTACCAGGGGCAGACTTGCACTGAAACAAATACTCAGGTGGGAGGATTCCAGGCTAGCTCATTTAGAGCTAATTAAGGTTTCTTGTCTCATGGCAATTTGTGCTGAGCCTGGGCAGACATTTCTGTCCTGACCCTGGCATATGATATGACACCTGAGAACCAAATCCTATCAGATGAGAATTTGAAACAGTGACTGAAGAATAGGCTTGCTTTGCTCTCACTTTGTTCTGTTGTTTTCAGGACACTGTAGCCATATGAGATAAGAGCAGTGAACTTAGAACCCTCTTATTTAATGCTGAGGAAAAAATAATTCATTTTCATAAATAGCTCCCCACTATACTGCTTTTTCCATTGCTTCCTTTGGAGCAGTTGTATCCCAGCATCCACCAAACACAATCAATCAATCAATAAATATCAGCCTTTAAGATCTGCACGCAGAACCTTGTGAAAGCACTGAGAAAACACAAAAACCAAATACCTGAGACTGTCCATGCATCTTAATTTTAGCAAAAAAAACCTGAAAATGAAGAACAGTGCAGAGTGCCGTTATTTTCCATATGAGTTATCAGGAGTCATACATAATGTAAAAGAGTAACCAACAACAGCAGGACTCCCAAGAATATTTTAACTTGCTTTTTGGACATGAAGAAGTCATCAGAAGGGGCCACTGAGGCAATCTGCTTGATGGCAGGGTGGTTCAGGGTAGGAGTGACTGAGGGGTTGAACATCTCATAGGGTTTGCAGAGAAATGGCCTGAACACCTGGACTTATCTAACCGCTTAAGGAATCACCACCAGGCTATAGGCTATAATAAACAGGAAAAATGGAATTATAAAGTAGAAAAAATATATGTTAGATATAAAGAAGGCCATTCTGAAGGTGATAATGAGAGGAAGTGACAGGAGGCAGATGAAAATGGATTCAATTTGGAAATTTAAAATTAGCCTGGAGGAAAGGCTAGAAAAGGCTTTAGCAGGGTCAGTTCTGAGGAATAGAAGATGGAGAGAGTAATTTACATGACGTTTATGAGAATGAGTGAAACATAAAATATTTGAGACATGTTATACTTATCTACCTTCAGTTTCTCCAGTTTTGTGTCAGGTTGAGAGCATGGACTGACTGCAAAATTCAATTATTTTTTTTTTTTTATTCAGGAGAGTCCCGATGAACTCTACATTGACCTGGGAGGTAAAATTTACCCCAATGCGAGCAGGTTTACGGAAGCTGATTGCAAGCCTGAATTCTGATGCTTTGAGGCATGTGTATGGTGAGCTGAATGTCCAGATTCAGAAACCATAAAGCAAGGTGCTGCCTTCTTCTCTCATTAGCTATATTTAAAAATATCATGATCAGGGGTGGCTGATGGAGAGATATAAATCTGCTTATTGTTATTTTGGTCATCCTTCTGCTGTAAAAAATTGATAAAGCAAACTAATTGGTATGACTGAGGAGAGCATAAAAGAGCACCTGGATGCTGAATGATTTAAAATTAGCTATATGTAATTAAAAGGAATTCTAGGTCATATTATTCCTGTAGCTCACTTGTATTTATGGTCTTTTGCATTAGTGCTGCAAGGGAATTTGAAAAGCTCCATTCGCCAGAGTAATCTGAACTTTAGTTTTAATTAAGGCCTGGTATTTCACTGAAAATGGAAAGAAAAAAATAAAGAACCCAGTGTTATAAATTCTTAGACTGAATTACACAATGTTATGGTAGATCATTCAGGCTGCAATAGAAACAGGTATTTCTAGCTAAAAGGGTCTGCTCTATCCTACAAATTAATAATGTTCTGCTTAGGGGAGAGCTCACTTTGCTGGAAGCATCTTTCAGGATGTTTTATCTCCAGAATATTCTCAGCCTCTTGTTTTGTCTTGCAGCTTCCCTGTGCTTTTTCTCCTACTCTCTCATGTGTGCAGGCACTCACACAGACTCACTTCATACCCTCATCAGACCCTGTATTTAGTTGGCGTGCTGTTCCTTTACTTTGCTGGGTGAAAATCCAGAGTTTTTCTGCCTCTGCTTAGAGTTTATCACACAAAACCTGCACTTTCTGGTCATATTTCTTGCGTAAGACATGTTTTGTCTTCACTCTTCTCTGCCTTTTTTTCTCTCCTGAACCCACCCTGTAGACCCCGAGTGTGTCAGGAGTGTTTGCTGTCCCAGAGCGGTCCAGGCTGGCAAATGGGGTGAAGGAAAGAGGAGTGGAGCAGGGAGCCTGAGGCTCTTCTCCTGCCAGTGCCACAACTTAGCCAGTGTCCTGCACTGGAGCTGGGGGTGGCTTTAAACTAAAAATATGGGTATGAATTTAGATTAAACAGTGCCTGAAAGTTCCCAAGAATCATGGCTAAAGCAGAATGAAGACCTGTTACATGAGTAACCCCAGGAATACAGAGGGACAGAATCTCATCTGGGAAAGGAATAAAGATGTATCCTGAGAGTCAGAAAATTACACAAGCCCCAGCAACTCCGCCCCTCTGGCCACAGTGTGTATGTAGGAGCAGATCAGGTATTAACAGCACAGGGGAGCTGGCTGAATTTCTAAAGTTAAAAGGAACACATTTCTCATTTAACCCTGGGGCTTTCCTGGATGGCCATGTCATTTGTGGTCTCAGTGAAAACCAAGAGAGATGCCTTCCTTCCCTTCTGCTCCTCTTGTTGCTGCACATTGCCCATGGTACTTCTGCAAGACCTGTAACCAGCTGTGAAAGTCTTGGGGGAAGAGAAATGCAGCTCTTTTCACTAAAGTGTGGGAACAAAGCAAAAATTCATACCACCTGATACAGTCTGGGACTACCCCAGAATCCAGGAAAACCAGATTTTTGGGGACTTTCACTTCAGGAATGCACACACCTTCATTTTATACAGCCTATGTGACCACATCAGAAACTTTGCCATGTCAAAGTCCTGTGGGGTAGAAGAGACTGAAGAATGTATTGTCAGTGCAAGGTGACAATCTCTGCTAGATAATTAAGCAGTCTTACCAAGCTCTACATCTTCTAATAAAATAATCCATTTTGTGCTCTTGCATATAAACCTGCTTTCTATTCCAGGCATTTTATAAATACAGTGTAATAAGAATTCAAAATAAAGTGTGTCTGATTGCACTTGTGTGTTGTGTTCTGCATTTTGATCAATTACTTCTACATAGCAGCACTGTAGACACCAGTTGCTGCATCTTCATTGTAAAAATTAAAAAATACACTTCTGAGCCATGTGTCTTTTTTGGTGCAAAGGAGAAAAACTCATATTCATTTAAATGAAAATATTATATTACAGGCTAATTTTAACTGTTTTCCTTTGGTTTTCCTTCTGTTTCAACAACTGGCTACCTAATGAATTGGAGAAGGTGATGATTTCCAGAGAACATCACTAGTGCCAGGAAAAAGGTTCCCTGGAACTTGTTTTAACTTGTCAGAGACCATTAAGGCACAAGTTTGCCCCTAATGAAACCTTACCTATGTCCCATTTCTAAGAAGTGCTTCTCTCAGCGAAATATTTCAAGTCATTTTACTAACACACACTTAGCTGAATGACCTTTGCCAGGAAACAGGAAGTGTTTTACTTATAGTTTATAGAGAGGTATGTTGAAGTGAAGTGATGGCTGGGAACAGAGACCAGGGATGGCAGCAGCCCTTGGCACCACCTACCCTCTCACTGTGCACCGAGATGCTCAGAAAAATCTAAGGAAAAAATGAGGATGGATTCTAGGATTTCAGCCACTCACCAGCCCATGCATGGGCTGTCACATCAAGCACAGGTAAAACCTGACTGAAGGAGAAGGGAGTGCTGTGATTGCACTTCCTGTGCCTATAGGGTGAGATCAAGAAATAATGAGGACAGATTGGTGACCTCAGATTGGGAGGAGCTCTGAACTGGAAATGAGTTATAGAGTTCAAATTTTTCAGCTGAGGGTCTTTTTTGAGAGAGCTGAACTTGGGTCCTGAATGCAACCATCACAGCTCAGAGATGCACTGGGGAGGAAACAGTCCAAAAGCAAAGAGACAGAGCTGAGACTTCCAAAGTTCTCACAGTCCAGCAGCTCAGAGATGCTAAATGCAAACAAGTCACTCCTGAAGCAAACCTCATTTGTTACCAACTTGTTTCATCTAAGCTGTGGGGTAGCTTGCTTCAATAGCCATTAACTTGTCACATTCCAAATCCTGCTATGATCAAAAGGAGACACGTCTTACATGCAGACCTGGGAAGAATATGTTGTTAGTCTTGTTAAAGATAATCTAATCAGAGAATTATTAGTAGCTGGAATAACTAGGATGGTATTATATTCTTGTACTTTAATACAATGATACTACCATTTATAGTCCAAATTATATTAGGTACACATAAACTTTATAGAATTCTCCATTTTCTCTGCTTTTATATGGATCTCTACACTGCCCCTGTGATGTCTCCAATCTGGATGGGGGCATGTGTAACAGCAAGTCACCAGTGTCCCAAGTCCTCTACCAAGCAGAGTTTGATATTAGTGGGGAGTCTATCTTCCTCCTCACTGGGATAATCACAACAGAAAATTTCTTCCTTGTCACCCTATGATACATCAGAGGTCATTTTTACAGACTTCTTGTACACACCATGTCTTGTTCTTTTTTTTTATTGATTCAGCTCCACAGCAGATCCTAATTTGCTACGTGATGCATTTTACTTGTGTTGGGTACTCAGTGTTAGGTCTCCTTTGTTATATCTAGAATTTTTCTGACCTACCACCTAATGTTGCAGCCTTTGACAACCACTTATTAACTACTGGTGAGCTGTTTGTAGCCTGAGGCCTCATATCATCCTACACCTGCACTGTCAAGGCCCCTGTTACCATCCCATTCTAGTGAACCTTTATGCTGCATTTTATTTTGAGATCATGAACAGTTCATTCTACAAGGAATAACTACCTGCACTTACTGTTCTACTAGTTACAAAAAGGACATATAACAACAAGAATTTCACCATGCAATTGGATAAAGCACAGCAAAAACTAAAAGAAAGCCAGTAGTAGATAATAGGGCATTAGATAATTGCTTTTACAGGTAAAAATCTTGACAAGCCCCAGTGCCTGTGCTGCTACGTTGTCACCAAGCTATGATCTTTCTCAAGCAATGGCACATCTGATTTGTGCACCAAAAGGAGAGAACATGACTGAGCATTGACTTTTCTAGTGACTGGTACTACCAGTGATAATTGGTTTGAACTGAAACTAATCAATAAACAATGCCAAATCAGTGACACACCTGGCCCCCTGCCCCTTTCTGCTATGCCATTTTCTCAGCATATTGCTTTCATATTTGTCCTTGTTTTTCCCAAGGAGAAGGCTGTGGCTGCTGGTGCTAACTTCTGAATTTGAGTGATGGGACAAGAGAGGAAGACAACAGAAGACAACCAGATGAGAGGAGGTGAGGAAACCAGAATGGCTATCCCTGTTATGAAAGAGGAAAGTCTAAAGTACCCTTAAGTGTTGATGGAAGGAGAGGAATTGTCTTGTATATTGGAGCTGGCATGATAGCTGGATGAGAAAGGGAGAGATGAGTGTGCCCTACAAGGAGATCCCAGCTGGGCTCAGCCTTTTCCATAAGTCACCTGCAGCCCAACTCAAACAGGGCCTGTCTGGTCTCTGCAGGATTAGCCTGGGAATAAAAGGGACTCTTTGCAAACACTCATGCAGCTTCTGCTTGGGTTTTGGCTACCACAGAGTGGGCACAAGACCCTGACATATGCTGGAAGCACTACTCAAAGCCACAACAACACACAGGCAGGACATGATTGAAGAGGAGGGCAGGAGGTCATTCTGCAGCTGCCATCACCTGCACCTTGCCATCCCTGCAGCCATAATCCTGCTGTATTGATTGTGTGACCGTTTCATCAGGATCCACTAACTTATGGAAATGGTGTAGATGTAGATCAAGATTCCAAGCTGGAAGTTATAAATACATCGGCTTACCCAAAAATCTTTTGAAGTGGATCCAACAGCAGGCAGACTGATGAGACATTTTTGCCTCCAGGTGTGAAACGGGACACCCACAAAGTTATGGGGGAGGAAGAATGAACACTCTCACTGTCTACTTGGTAACTTCTATGTTCATTGCTGTGTGAGTTGCAAGTTATGAATAAAAGAACTGCAAGTTGGAAACATGATTAATTAAGTGATGAATCAGTGAATTGGCATGTTAGACTGATTTGTGCAAAGTTTGAAGTGTCTGTTTTCTTTCCCAGTGTGTTCACAGAATAGAGTTTAATTTAGGTATTAATTTTAATGTATTTTCCTGTAATTTCAAGCAATCAAAATGCATCATGACAACCCTAATGGAAGGAGTGGGAAACATCTGGTCTAGTGAAAACTGTAGTAGCAATGAATGGTGTTGCAGATTCAAGTATTTTGCTTATGCAACAGGACTATCCTGGTTGGGCACAAATGCAACATAGAATCTCTGTTTAGTAGCTTTGGTGGCTCTTTTTTTGTGGTCTTTGACAGCTTCCTTAGATTTTGGCATCTACCAAGGCAATTCCCAAGTGTGCTATCAACAGATATAATCAAACATCTCGTATTTACTTTGAACCTCATTCTCCCACTGACCTCCCTTGATATCCTGTGTCTCTGGTACTGGGAGAATCAGAGACCTTCTTCCCTCTCCAACATGCAACCTATCGTTTCATCGACTTCTGAACTGCATTCCACCCACATCACATCTTCTTCACTTTAGGAGTCCTATCTCAGTCATTTTGTGCATGTAAACTCTTCCAAGCTTGTAACCTGTCTTGTTTCTCTCCTCTGAACTTCTCCCAGCTTTATGTCACTTTAAGTACCATTTAAACACAGCAGTTTTAAGCATCTGCATTTTGAAAGGATACTGCTAATGAGCGACTGGCCTACCTTTGCAGGGAGAATGAGGATCTCTTGGCACCCAGATTCATTAAGTTAAACCTGGACTCAGCTGTGGTTGAAACAGATTCAAAACCAGCCCTTGGTGCAAGATCTGTACAATAAAGGTTGAACACATTTTGTGCATGCATTGTTTCATGAAATACCTCTATTCTGTCAGAGAAGTGTGACTGCCCTTGAAAAGACCACAGGTCACCTTTCTACAGCAGTGTATGACAGTAAGTAGGGCATTAACATTTGAAAACCAACTGATCTCTTTCATCACTATGTAGATTCATAGGATTATGAGATGTGCTTAAATGTTATCTGCATGCTGCCCTTCTTCAAAGTAAATATGTCTCAGAATCTCTGTGGTTATATGGTGCTCTAAAGGTTGTTTTATCTGATTACAAAATTCCTCTGCTTGGAAATAACCTGCAGAATAGTAGTGAAATGCTGCTGTGAACTTCAGACATCTGCACAGAAAAAAACCTGAGAGACTAAGGGGTAAATCCAGTGAGCTGTAACTCAGTTTTAACATTCTTCAGCTATATTTGCATTAGTAAGTTTTACAGGAACAGATCTTTAGAGTGAAGCTGCTGGCACTGAGTTCCCAATAGCTACACTGTATTTTGGAGGGTTTATATTAGACTTGCCATCTCTGGTCTGAATGGCTGTGAGCCCTTGGAGAGCCTTTTGTTGCACTCTTCAATTCAGTCACTCTTCACTCTTCAGTCAAGTCAAATAAAACAAAGCTGATCCACTGTGTGCTCTCAGATCACTGTGACATGAACTAAAACACTGTAAACCATTTTTTCAAAAACCTGTTCCTGGTCAAAAGATGTGAGGAATGGTCGAGAGTTCAACATCTGTGACAGCTGCATGGCAAAGATCTGCCTGGGCAATGCAATCTGAGAGCATGGAAGCATTCACAATTTCTCTGTGTAGATGTACTGGTACAAAAGTTCTCTCATCACTGTTGCTAACTCCAACAGGAGGTACAAAAAGTGCACCTTCAGAAGTAATGGTAGGAATGTTTGGTAGACCAGCTTTAATTAAAAAACTCTCTAGTATCCCACAGGTCTGGTTTTGTATCAGCAGGAATGGATGGTGCTCTCTCCAGAGTGGCACACTAACGCTGTGCGATCCCTAGAAGTATCTTTATGCTGATCTGGCTGTATCTCTGCTTGTACCAAGATGCATGCTTTGGGAATTTGTCTCCTTTTAACCAAATGCTGTGCACTTCACTAGTGATGCACGCTGCCTCCAAATCCCCTTTGCAGCTGGAAAAGTTTGCCCTGCTGTTTGCTTAAAAGTTTGTTGGGTTTGTTGTCCTTTATAGAACAAAGAAGTTGAGCTAATTTAGGGACTGTTATAAAGATGATGTTCCAAAGCCTCTGCTGCCTAAACAGTTTAGTTTGTAGGAAGACATTTTCCTTTACTAAGATAAGCTTTGCACAGGGCCATTATAAACCCCACTGCAACATACTGATGAATTATTTTCTGCCTTTCAACTGGTTTAAGTTAGGTAGCCACAGCTTTTGCAATATAAAACAATACTTTGTGCTCCAATCAGCTGGTTCTGGAAGAGCTTTTAAGTAATAAAACCTATTCCCAAAGCTCTGTTGACCTCATCAGCATTACTGGTGCCCAAGAAAAAAAAAATGCCTTTGCGTTCAGAGACTCAGCAATGGGGAAGTGTCATCATCAAACTGCAAATTAACTTGCATCCAACTGTGGTTACAAATGAAAGTGTGAGATTAAGCAATGAGAAAAGCTACCATTTTGGGGAAAAGATAAAAAAAAAAAGGAGACTTTAGATGAGAGTGTAGAAATTTAGGAAAGTAAAAGAACTTCTACCTGTGATTTTTACATATTTAAAAATTGAGTAGCAAGAAACAAATACAGCTAGGAACAATTTTGGGGGAGAGAGGAAAAAGAGGCTGTATCTAGAACAACATAGACATGCCAGCAGGAAAACTGATTATGCCACTCTGAATCTGTTAATTCCCGTCACCAAGTGTATCTTGGTTCCTTTATATCACTGCTCAAACAAAGAGCAGACAAATATGTCTCTTCCTGCAGAACAAAAGGGACTTTATGGCTCAGACCCCTTCTTGAGTGCTTTTCATCCACAACAATTTGTTCAGCCTATGGGTCTCTTTTACACAAAACCTCTACCTAGAAAATTGGTGCTTAGAAACAAAGCATAGACTAAACTGATGATGCAAGTGCTCCTTGACCCCTTACCCCAGTCCTTTCTTTGCTTCCTTGGCCTTGCTGAACTTGGTGCAGAAAGCTGAGACACATTGCAGAGCCCACAAAAAGACAAAGCAGGGGATGTCTGAAAGCTGAAGGGGAGAAGGCAAAACTCCTGGCCAAGATCCAGGGTATCTGTGGTCATTGCACTGGTGGTGGGATCCCCCCTTCTGAAACATCTGTGGGAACAGAAGCTTGAGGCGGGCTGGCTGTGCTAGCAGCTTGGAAGTGGAAGTATCTCATTCTGCTTTCAGTGGGACTGGAGTGGCTGAAGTGATGGGCCATTGCAGTAACCAAATTTACAATTACTCAATTGTCCAGTTATTATAATTTTTTATTTTAATGATTTGTTATATTAATTGATGTTGCATGTATGGGCAGTTGAACACTTCTATCTTCCAGTTGGATCAGGGCTTTCAGGAAAATCAGAAACCCCACACTGAGCCTACCAGCTTGGAGCTTTGGTGAACCATAAACCCAGGGTGATGGAATTGAATGCTGGAATTAAAGGTTGATATGGCTGGGAGGTAGCTGAGATAAGTTTGGTAACTGCCTATACCAGCAGATACCAGAAATCCTTTCTGCTCCCCTTTGCTAGGTCTCATCACAGTCCTTGGTGAGGGGAGAGTTTTGATTTTGTTCTTCACTCTCCATTCCTTGAAAAGAAAATAATATACATGAGGAAACACCAAATAATGAAAGATAATGGTGGTTTTTCCTCTTCCTTTTTTACTTTTTTGTGCTTCATTAGTTTTGAGCTGTATTGTTGATATCTGGCTAAGTTACATTTACTATTGCAACCCACCCTAATAGGTTCCTGGTAAAAGACATGGGCAATGAAGTCAGCTCCAGGAGCTCTTCCAAGGAGTACACCAGAAAAGATAAAAAATAACACAGAGAAGAGCAGGCAAATCTTCCTCAGAAATGTGGTTGTTGTTTCTCTTGCTGTCACATATGTTGACTACAGGAGATTTCCAAAAATTAACTGGAAAATCAAGGGAAATAAAGGGAATAAAATCAGAGAACCTGAAGAAAGACAATAGTTCCACAATATAGGAATTAACTAAACCCATTCCTGAAGTCAGAGAAAGAGGAAATATTTCTGAGGATCAGTCATTTGCTGAGGGAGGCAATAATGTCAACCAGATAGAGCTGGACAGTGATTCAGGATAAAGTATCTCTGCAGATGATTTTTTGGCATCCTTGTGCAAGTCTGCTCTCTGGTTTTCATCCTGTTTCACAGCTGGGACAGGAAGAATAAACAAGTTTCAAATTAAAATCTGTACGACGATCAAAAAGTCATATGTTATTTTTTTCCCAAAGACTTGACATGGACTGTGGATTTAAAAAAAAGTATAAATCAGAAACATGGTATTATTATTCCAGGTTATTATAAACCCTGTATGTAACATAGAAGTAGACAGAGGAGTTAAAGTTGTTCCATATGTAATGTCTCCAGCAACAATCATCCCAGATGGTTGCTTCCAGCGAGGGTTGATTTACAGTGAGATACAGGGCTGTCTTTCAAAGGTACTGACTAAAAAGTGCTTGGCTCCTGCTGACTTCAGTGAAAGCACATGGTCCCTCCCAGGACAAGTCATGTCTTATCAGAACACATACAAGACCATAGATAATGTGCCAGCTTTTAAAGGAATCGATATTAACTATGTTTTGTTGTGCTGTAAAGGCAGGTTAAAGTTATATCTAAAGCAGCTGCTGTTGCAGGGTTGGACTGGCTTACATCAGGTCTTGGTTTGGCTTTTTGCTCTTTATTGACTAAAACATAGTACTTGATTGCAACAGCAAGATCTACTTTTAATTAGCCCAAGTTGGATGCTTGTATCCTGGGTCTTTGATAAATTTACTTTGATAGTAGTGCAAATGCTGAACACACCATTGCTGTGTCATCTTTGACTCAGAAATTTCTCTTGAGAAGAACATCAATTGAGTATTTCTGTGAGTCAAGCACAGTAAATCAACATCCCCATACTCCAGTCAGGTTTTCTCATTTCATCAGAGACCAGCATTTTTACTACTGCATCAGCCTTGAAAACACTTTTCACCTTGTTTCCTCTCTCAACAATTCTGTAAGTCATCTTAAGCATCTCTCTACACTGGAGGCTGATCCAGAATGGCTCAGAGTGATGTGGAACAACACAGTTAGATAATTTTTGGCATCCTAGAAGTATGTATAGTGATATTTTGATGACTCTAATTCAAAATTAGCCACAGCTCTACCTCCTTAAAAGCTTGTTTCGTTCTATTGCCACAGTCTTGATGGTTTCCTACTACCTCTGAGTCAGTCACTTCAGTTGATGATGATGCTGAAGTATTGCCTACAATTTTCCCTTTAAACTGATACATCAATTTTTGAAATATTAGCACATATACAGGTTGTTGATACAAAAATTAATCAACTTTGTGGTAAAGTACATTACATAGCCTGTAGCCTGAATGTTAAACTTGTCCCCTGGAAGATCTGTAATAGTTTTGAGGTCTGAGCCCAGCTCTGTTTGACTCTGCAGCCTTGAGTACATTATTGAGATCCCAAACAACTCAAAAAACAGGCACTGAGGTCTAAAGGCAACACCATAAACCCAAGAGCCGGTGCTACTCTCTTGCCACCTCTTTGTTTCAAAAACTCTTTCTCTGCAGTTGTTTTATCTTAGGTCTTCCAAGTCATTCCATGTAAATGCTTAGGCACCATCAACCAGAGTGCCCTCAAGGTCTCCACAAATGCATTACACACATGCACACACATGCTCACCTTCAGGCATCTTCAAAGCACTCACTTACCCAAGGACATTGAGCCCTGGCCCTTTGGAATGTATCAAGTTGGTAAGAAAGAGGCCTACTTTTTTTTTTTTTTCTAATGCCTATTAATGAATGTATAAAGGGCTTTCCAAGAGCTGCTGTGAAGAAATAACCTAATGTGTCACATGGCAATAATCAGGGTAAGGGTTCATAGAAGCAATAACAGGATCTGACCACTTTCTACAGGGTTAATATTTTTCTGATAACTCCAGTCTATGCCATGGTCTTTGCTGATCATTCTTCCTCTTTCTCTGCTGTGCACTTGTCACAGAAGTCCCTGCCCAATCTCTCCATGTGGGCCCAGGGGTACACTTAAGTACTCCTTGCATGAGAATTATCATCTGGGATGGAGCCCTTCGGGTTTGGTGCTCATTTGCTGAATTCCCTGTGCTAGCAAACATAATATGCAGAATTGTGCTTTAAAGACCTGCTTACATCTTAAAAATAACTTTTTAGAAAACAATTCTCCTTTACCTTTTCCCCTAAGTCAGACAACTCACTCACGTCCTGAGTTATATATATCTTTTTTCCTTATGCGTTCCTAATAATGGCAGTGGTATTTTACTGGGACAAGCTTCTTGCTTGTCAACAATTTCTCCTCTCCTGCAGCTAATTTCCTCATTGGGATCACAATTCTCTGCAATATCTTCATTGATTTCTTCTGCAACTGTTAATATAACTTAGTTCTTTATACATAATTATCAGTAAATGTAAACTGGCAGGATTTTAGAATGTGACTAGCAATCTCTGCAAATTCATGCTGCAAGAAAGCTCATTTTCCTAGCGAATATTCCTCTGCCTTCTGAAAATAAGTTTTGCCCTCTAAAGTGGTTCAGGCTGCATGCCCATGTTAAAGCTAACAAGTACCTACTACTCACTGGCCAACAAGTCTGAGTGTGGAGCTTCATGTCCAACTCAGCATGCTGGAAACACCCTCAACATCTCAACCAAGGCTGTGCTCCCAGTCCCCTCCGCTGCTTTCACGACTGCTGCACGAACCTTTGCAAGGCTACCACCCCAACCTGCCCCCCCAGGCACACATACACCTTCTCATCCTCCCATACAAAGCCTTCAACACTGCACTTTCATCTGGTGAACCTGCTAGCAAGGTTCCCAAACAGATGGCAAGTCTCGCGCATGAGACAAATTTCTATTTCTAGCCCCATTTTGCAGAACACAAGAGCTCTGGAAGAGGCTTGCTCACAGCCTCGCAGTGAAATCACGGAGCTGCGAGAAGCAGACGGGTTCTCGGACCTCCCCAAGTGCCATTCTCCAGCCCTGAGGCCAGGGTGGGCTGTGCTCTCTTGACAACAACTCTGCTGCTCCTTCAACCACTGCAGGCCGGCCACCGCAGGAGCTCAGGCTGTCCAGCAAGCCAGCAATCATGCCTTTAAAAACAGAGTGGCCACAGCTCATGAGAGATTAATTTTCAGTCTATGTCTGACCTTCAGCCATAGGTTTCAAATCCCTGCATTAGATTGCAAACATGCAGCATACAAGGAACAAAAGGTGACCAGAGACTGCAAATGTACATTGACCAAAGTGGAGAGATGATCTCTCTTCCAATTTTTTTGTTGTTCTTTTGTTTTAATCTGGCTATCTGACATGCTGAGAGGGTCTCATATGAGGGGAAGTGGTTTCATTTCCTCTCAGAAAGGGAAAGTTTGTGGACACAGCAGACAGTGACATCTTTATGCTATCTCCAGTGCCTGGAAAGTTGTTTTGCTTGTGAAAGGCAGCCAGGCTGGAAAACAGTGAGAGGAGGTCCTTGATCCAAGGTATCACTGAGACCCTCAAAGGACAAGTGGATGTCCTTACTCTCTCTGTACAACATAAGTGAAGTGATGAAAATGGAATTGCCACACAAGGGCTGGGAGAGACCATCTGAGACAACTTCCAATTCTTCAGACAGAGAGAACAGCAATGAAGATCTGGAAAGGAGGGTGTATTTAGAGTTGCAGGTGCAAGAAGCTGTTGGGAGAGCTTAGAACTGAGCAGTTAAAAATCTCCTAGGTAGGCAAGAAACACAGGATCTTGATGACTTTGGTCACCACAGGTGAATGGATCCACTGGTTGGACACTCTGTGTGCAAAGAAAAACACCTGTATTATGGTGGCTTCAAACAGGTGTCTCGTGGGAGTGGATCCTTCACAACGAGTTTTTGTAGGCTGTTTTAATAAATCAAGAAAGAAAGCATATTCTGACCAGCAATTCCTTGTTATTATTTCAGCTAACTGCGAACTCTGCTACTATTTTGGCTCAGCCACCTGCTCACAAAGCTTAGTTTGTTGCTAAGTGTCAAAATACCCTAAATCAGAACTGGTGTCTCAGCTAGCAAGCAAGCAGCAGTAACACTAATGAGTCTGCAACTTGATTTACATACAGGATCTCGGTGCCTGCTACTATAAGAACAGCAATGATAGAGACTGGGAGGTCTGCATGAGCTTAAACAGAAAAATCTATCACAATGATGATCGCTTTTGGGAAAAAACCCCACACATTCGGGGGATTTAGAACATTTT
Source organism: Zonotrichia leucophrys gambelii (assembly GCF_028769735.1). Lineage (NCBI taxonomy): Eukaryota > Metazoa > Chordata > Aves > Passeriformes > Passerellidae > Zonotrichia > Zonotrichia leucophrys. Next base: position 67,961,115 of record NC_088171.1, read on the forward strand.
AGTATCCTATATCCTCCTGAATTACTGAAACCTTATATTCATGCTGACTTAAGAAGTCAGTATTTTTCAGACATGTCCCAGGAATAGCTTTTAGACATTTTAGGGCTTTTTGTTTTTCTATTTTTGACTAGGAGTAAGTATTTTTATGCAGAACAAAGCAAAGGTAATTTTGAAGTATTTGACTCTAGAAGCATTATGGTCAGCAGGTCAGGATCTGGCTATCAGGACATTGGATTATGGCAGCGCGCCAATTTGTTTTTCTTTGTTTGCTCTGCTTGGCTCTGGCTGTACTCTAGTCAACAAGGATTGGTTGCAAATCTCATTAACATTGCTGGAAAGTGTTCATGTGTGCAGGGGATGAGGCTCCAAACACCCGAATATTCATCAGCAATGACTCAGAGACCAGAAGACATTAACTCATAACAACACAAGTGCGGGGCAGATGCTCCCAGACACAATTTGAAGTCTGGGATGGCTGGGGGAATTCATTACACAAACCAGCTATGGTGGGCCTGCACTACTGAGAGTTGAGCAGTGGGACCAGCAGGGAGCATGGAACATCCACAGACTCACCTGGGGTTCCTTTCCTTGATGACACTTAAATGCACAGTAAATGCTGGCATTCAATTTTGACCTTCACTCCATGAAAGCATAGAGGGGAAAACAATTGGAATATGTATCCCAATATAACCAGTTAGATGGTGCCTAGGCCAGTTCTGACCTTCGCTGCTGGGCCAGAGGCAGCGCTGCGGTGTTTAACCGCAGAGATACCTTGGCTGGCGGCAGAGTGCAGCGGGGCACAAGACAGGACTCCGTTCTCCTCAGGAGAGAGCTTCTGGCGATGGTGGAGAGAAAGGGAATGGATTCTGCTAGAAGGTAGCCAGATGTTTATTCCATGAGTACAGATACGTCTGCACTGGGCCACTGCTGGTAACAGAATGAAGCCGCATGGTCTCATTCACATTTTAAGCTCAGGACAGGGGAAGGGGAGGGACAGGTGAGTCACCAACCAGGTGAAGGGGCAGGGTCTCAAGGTACTAGGGACACCTATCACACGACGCCTTGCTGGTATGTTAGCCTGATTGACAGGGCACACTCAGCGAGGGGCGAGGGGAAGGGAGAAGGTAAAACAGGATATTGCAACACACCACAACATCTCCCCCTAGTTTTGTTTAAAAAGAAGAGGGCTGTGTTTATGGTGCAGAATGATTCTACTGAGGCTTCCAGGTCATCCACTGGAGCACTGAGGGCTTCCAAATGGTAGACTTCAGGAGGGGAGATGAGTTTGAGATTAACTTGAGAACCATGCGTCTGATTACTCCAAAAACAATGCTAAAAACTACAATAACTACAACTAAAATAAACAGCACTAAAATTACAGTTTTCAGAATAGATCCCAACCAGCCCGAGAGTCCCCAGCCATTGAAAAGTCCATTCAGCTCGTTGTCAGTTTCTCTGTTGATGTCTGAGAGCCTTTGTCAAGGTAGTCCATACGTGGTTTGGGCTGCGGTACTATGTAGGAGATTGCAGGTGGGATGATCACGAGTAGGACGAGAAGCAGGCTCGGTCTCATGACGTCTCGAGGCTACACACGAACAGTGGGATCTAAACTGATGCAAAAACTTGAGACAAACATATATTACAAACTATTCCAGATAGGAGGCTTAAATGGAATTTCCTCCAGAGAACGTGCGCGGCGTTTTCTTCTCCAGGCAGCGTGAGCAACCTGGGGTGCTTCTGCAGATTTCTCTGAGACTTTGGGAACATAGGGCTTTACCCATTTGGAAGGAACCCACCTTAAACCAGAGGGGGTGGACACACAGGCGTATCCACGTCCCCAAGTAACCAATTTGTAAGGTCCCACCATTTTCCAAGTCTCAGGTCCTTTACTAAAACTGGAGGTTTTTCTTTCATCAACCTGTGACTGTTCCCCCCAAAGTGGCGTAGGATGGGAGGGTTCAGGCTGTCAAAAGAACAATTCAGAAAATTTATTGTGAATAGCGCCCTGGATAACCGGATGTGGGGAGGTTCTACCTTCAGAACCTGTTGTTGCTGGTCCAGGACCCTTTTAATATCACGGTGAGTTCTTTCTACAATGGCTTGACCTGTAGGGGAGTAGGGGATGCCAGTTTTGTGCTCTACTCCCCATTGCTGCAGGAAGCTCCCGAATTCCTTGGATCTATAAGCAGGCCCATTATCAGTTTTCAGCTCCTTGGGGATGCCCATGAAAGAAAAAGCCTGTAAGAGGTGCTTAATAGCATCAATAGATGATTCTCCTGTGTGGGCAGAAGCATAGACCGCTCCAGAAAAGGTATCTACGCTAACATGAACATATTTCTGCCGTCCAAAAGCCTGTATGTGTGTTACATCTGTTTGCCACAGTTCACAACTGTTCAGTCCCCTTGGGTTTGCTCCCGTACTCACTGTAGGGAGTGCATGTTGTTGGCAATTTGGGCACGTGGCCACAATCGCTTTGGCCTGTTCTCGAGTGATGTTAAACTGGCGAACCAGGCCAGGTGCATTTTGGTGGAAAAGCTGGTGGCTGATTTTTGCCTGTTCAAAAACATTTGGGAGAGTGGCCATCACTGCAGGCGCAGCAAGAGCATCTGCCCTTCTGTTGCCTTCAGCAATAAACCCTGGCAAGTCAGTGTGTGACCTGACATGCATCACATAAAAGGGTTGCTCTCGGTGAGTGACTAACTTTACCAGTTTGGAAAGCAATTCAAAAAGTGCAATGTTAGATACATCTTGCAGTATTGCTTGATCTGCTCTGGATACTACTCCTGCCACGTATGCAGAGTCTGTAATCAGATTAAATGGTTCTGAGAACCTTTCAAAAGCCCTAACAACTGCAGCCAATTCAGCAACCTGAGGCGAACCTTCCACCTCAGCAATGTCCGTCTCCCACTGCTGGGTTTGAGGATCTTTCCAAGTCATAACAGACTTGTGGGACCTCCCGGACGCATCTGTAAAGACAGTCAGAGCCCTTTTTAAAGGTCTCCTACTTAGAGCAGTTCTTAATTTTAAAGTAAATTGAACATCTTGTTCAAACAATTTGCAAGCGGGCCGTGCTACCGAAAATTGTCCTGAGTAGGAATCCAGAGCAAACTGCAACACTTCATTTTCTTGAAACAATTGTTCCAGTATTTTCATAGTATTTTGACCTGATTTTAACTCAACTGGAATGTGAATGCACTTAAAATCACATCCTGCTAACTCCCTGATCCGGGTCCTTGCTTTCCGGATCAGTTCTGCTATCAGCTCTTGAGGCTTTGTCAGCCTCTTGGACCTTTTGTGACTGAGGAAAACCCATTCTATGATCAAGAGAGAGTCCCTCTGGTCCCGGTCCTTTTTTGGTGTGTCCTTTGCCTTAGGTGTTTGTTTTTCCTCCCACTGGAAAATAATTCCATGGAGGTGTGGCAACTTACCTAGGATGATAAATTTGAATGGCAGGTCAGGCCGGCATCGGTGGGCCTGTCTTGTGGACATTGCAATCTGAACCTTTTCTAGAGCTTTCCGTGCCTCTGGGGTAATAGACCTAGGAGCCCCTGGGTCCTCTCCCCCTTTCAATAAATTGAAAAGAGGGGCAAGGTCTTCATTAGTCAGACCAAGCCATGGTCTTACCCAATTCAAAGACCCACACAACTTGTGGACATCCGCAAGGGTCTTGATCCTTGGATTGATTTCTAGTTTTTGAGGAACAATGGTCCTATTTCCAATTTCTAAGCCCAAATACTTCCAAGGTGGCATCTTTTGAATTTTCTGTTCCTGGAGCTCGAACCCTGCAACAATCAATGCATCGATCGTTAGGTCAAGCGCATGTGTTAGTAAATCATCATTGGGGGCACACACAAGGATATCATCCATATAATGATAGATGATGGCCTTCTCTGCGGCTGCACGCACTGGGGAAAGCAGGGAAGAGACATACCACTGGCAGACAGCTGGAGATACTTTTAGGCCCTGAGGAAGAACAGTCCAATGGTACCTTTTCATAGGAGCTTCTGAATTGATAGAAGGGACAGAGAATGCCAAACACGGTGCATCGTCAGGGTGCAATGGGATTTGGAAAAAACAATCTTTAATATCAATAACAGCTAATTTCCAATCTTGGGGAAGCATTGTTGGGGATGGCATACCAGGTTGAGGAGAACCCATATCTTCAATTACATTATTAATTTGTCGGAGGTCACAGAGAAGTCGCCACCTCTTTTTGTCAGCTTTTTGGATGACAAACACTGGAGAGTTCCATGGGGACATGGTCTCCACAATGTGGCCCTTTCTTAGTTGCTCTTGTACTAGTTCCTCAAGCACCTTTATTTTTTGTTTACTGAGTGGCCACTGTTTCACATCAACTGGTTCGTCTGTTTTCCACTTAAGTTTTTGGGTGGGGCGCTGTTGTTTAATGACTGCTGCACAAAAATGCTGTGGAGAGTCTGGAATATTAATTGTGACACCCCACTGGGCCATTAAATCTCTCCCTAACAAAGGTTCTGAATAATCTAACACAAATGGACGGATATTTGCCAATTGTCCGTTTGGACCCTCGAATTGAATAATGCTTTTGGATTGCCTTGCCAATTGCAGACCTCCTACACCTCGAAGGTGACCAGCAACATTTTGTAAAGGCCAGTGTGCTGGCCAGTCTTGTACTGGAATCACTGTGCAGTCTGCACCTGTGTCTACAAGCATTTCAATGCGTTTAGACTCCCCACCCCCACTGACATTGCACCACAATTTGGGTTTATCTGTCCCAATAACTTGGACCCGGGCGACTGTGGGCCCTTGTTTATCGACATTTTCAGGTAAAGATGGCACAGGGATAGCTTGAGCAACAATTTGTCCCTTAGGAAGAAACAGGGGTGGGTGGAAACAGTGCAGGCTGAGAACAAATTGCTTGGGATCTGATGTTGTCAGTCCCGGAGCAATTTCGATCTCTTGTGGTGTGTTTTTGTCCCCAGTGATGATGTACTTACAACGAATTTGGTTCCAAGTACCTTTCTGTTCAGGATTTACAGAGACAATATGCCAGTCAGTGTCCTTCAGGTGGAGTGACTCTGTCAGCTGCAACCTGTAAGGCTCATTGACAGAAGATGCGGTTAATACAGAATTACTTAAATCATAACAAAGGTTATTTTGTTTCACTTTCAACAGTGGACTAGCAGACTTGGTCTTTGAAGCACCTGCTTCACTTACACAAATGTTAATATTATCGCGCGCTTGATTTATTTTGCTACCCTTATTCTCTTGGCCTGCTCCTTTTATGTCTGCACGCCTGGCAGGCTGGCGCTTTATTCTTCGTTTTTTTGTTGTTGACCCCCAGGAGGGCTTGCAGTTCTCCTCCCCTGCTATTTTTAAATTCATCAAATTCCCTTTTCAGGGGCACTGGTTACTCCAGTGTCCTAGGTTATTACAAAGCAGGCATGGTTTAGTGGGCTCAACCATTGCCGGTCTCCGCTGCTGCCCAGGGTACTGCTGTGCTGAAAGAGAAGGTGCAGGGCTGGCAACAGCAACACGCTGAGGTGGTCTTGGCAGCAGCCTTGGTCTGGTGTCTTCAGCTACAGTCATCAGAGGCACTTTCCTGTTACAGACTAGAAGCATATCTTTTAATGTAGGGGAAGGTTCCATAGGAAGGCTCAGGATTGCTGCTCGACACTGTTCATTTGCATTTGTGAACGCTATTTCTTCTAAAATTGCTTCCCTTGCATTTTCCTTTTTTACTTGTATTTCAATGGCTCTAGTTAGCCTTTCTACAAATTTCACAAAAGGCTCTGATGGTAGTTGTTTGATTTTACTATAGGGCTCAAAAGGCCCCTCAGGTTGGAGGGAAAAGAATGCCTTTTCAGCTGCTTCCTTTACTTTCTCAAGTGTTTCTGCAGGAATTGCAGCAGCTTGGACTGAGGGAGAAGACCATTGACCTTCACCACAGAGGTGGTCAATAGTAATAAGGTTACCATTGTTGTCTTTTGCTGTGTTTGGATCAGCCTGTAAGCTTGGGAGAGCATCTTTTAGCAGTTGTTTCAATGCTGATTCCCATAATTTGAATTCCGTGGATGTCATGAGACATGAAAACAATTGTTTTAAATCATGTGGAACCACAATAGTCCTACTTAATTCAGAATTTAAAAGGCCACGGAAATATGGACTGTGTGGACCATATTCTTTATGAGATTTACAGATCTCTTTAATCAATTGTCGTCCAAAAGAACTCCAATTAGCAGTTGGGGCTGCTCCAGCTTGAGCTGCAGGCTGAAACGTAACAGGGGCCAGTGACAACATGGCACCATGCATTGGGTCTGCTGTCCCCTGCTCTGTATCCCTTGAATCAGAAGCATTGGGATCACAGCTACAGGTTTGGGGACAGGCAGTGGGTGTGTCCCCACCGTGGGAACCCGGGAGGGGGCGGGACAGGGAGCCGGCAAGGGGCGGGGAAACCGTGGGAACAAGGGGCGGGGTCAAGGGGCTGGCAGGGGCGGGGATACCGTGGGAACAGGGGGGGGGGTCAAGGGGCTGGCAGGGGGCGGGGATACCGTGGGAACAGAGGGCGGGGTCACCTGGTGACATCACGTCAGCAGCCGCCCCCTGGCAGGAGTAGAGGGGCGGAGCTGAGGGTACTGCAGGAAAGGCGGGGGGAGGGGGGAAGGTGTCACGAGGAACAGGAGGAGAGGGGATGGGGCAGGAATTTTGGGATGCTTAAGAGGATTTTGGGAAGAAGAAGACCAGGTTTGGGAAGATGCCACGTGGCACCCACCATCTTGTGCACCCCCTAGGGACTGGGGGCCATTTTGGACATCACTGCTCTCCGAAAAGCTAACACGTGCTCGGGATTTTTTGGGGAAAGAGGTTTAGGGGTTTTAGAGGGAGAGGGAGGAACAGGGAGAGCAGAGGCACATGGCTTTACATTTGGCTTTTTCTCCATTTCCTTTTGTTTGAGCAATGCTGTTCGAATTTGTAAACTCCAGAACACAAATTTAGCTGAGGATAATTTGCCAGATTGTCCTAAGGTTATCAATTCATTCCCAACTTTATCCCAGAATTGAATATTGTGGATTTCTTCAGGGGAAATGTTTGGGAACTGCAGAAAAAGCCATCTTATAAACTGTTTCAATTTTCCTTTAGAGAATTTCACATTACTCTTGATTAAAATGCTAACAATATCATAATACACTCCCCTTTGTACAATGCTAAGTTTGGAACCCATGTTAAAAAGCAAAGTACTTAATCCCGCCTGACCAAAAACAAAGCTAAATTCAGCTACCAATTTCTAAAAAAAACCACAGATAGAAAGCGATAACGAGCAGACAAAAGCTTCACAATGCAGCTGTATATACTGCTTTTAAAATTCCCGGGCAGCAGCAGCAGGGCACGCCCTGCCGAACAGAGGCAGACACAAAGCCTCCCCCGCGGTGGAATGCAACACCCCCGCGGAGCAGAGACAGCAGCCACTCCACGTGGCGGCCGAAACCGGGACGCCCCCCCCCCCCGCCGCCGCGTGTGCAGAGAACACTCCCGACCCCGCAGATCCCCCGGCCACGTGGAAAGAGAGCCCCCCCCTCCCCCGCAAAGAGAAAGAGAAAGAGAGTCTCCTAACACGTGTCTGAACACGCTGCTGAGCCGGGGGGGAAGGGCAGAGAGCGATCCCGCTCCGGCGCGAATTCTAAAAAACAGTGAAACACGCAGCAGGAAAGCTAACACTAGAACGCTATGAATTCTCGTCTGTGGGGCTGCGCAGCCAAAATGCAAAGGCAAAAAGGAACAGAACTCGCGGCAGAGTCTGTTTTTGAGCTTCTGCTCTACCGAAAGCAGAGATACTCACGTGAAATGGAAGCTGTAGGCTGGGTACAGGCAGGCAGGTCTCCACCGGAAAAGGACCTCTCTCTGGGTGCAAGAGAGGCTGCCCTTTTCTCCCTCTGGAAAATCTGTTCACCACAATGAAGCAGGGCTTTCCAAAGGCGCCGAACAGTCCACGAAACTTTTTCTGGGAGTATTCCCAAAGTCTCTAGCTGGGAGTCTTGAAGCCAGGCTCCTTTCAGCTGGATGCACGGCTGGCAGAAGCTTCTCTGAGGAACTGCGAGTCCTTTTTCGGGCTGCAGAGTCGAGCCACCCACAGGGACGCCAATATATTGGAATATGTATCCCAATATAACCAGTTAGATGGTGCCTAGGCCAGTTCTGACCTTCGCTGCTGGGCCACAGGCAGCACTGTGGTGTTTAACCGCAGAGATACCTTGGCTGGCGGCAGAGTGCAGCGGGGCACAAGACAGGACTCCGTTCTCCTCAGGAGAGAGCTTCTGGCGATGGTGGAGAGAAAGGGAATGGATTCTGCTAGAAGGTAGCCAGATGTTTATTCCATGAGTACAGATACGTCTGCACTGGGCCACTGCTGGTAACAGAATGAAGCCGCATGGTCTCATTCACATTTTAAGCTCAGGACAGGGGAAGGGGAGGGGACAGGTGAGTCACCAACCAGGTGAAGGGGCAGGGTCTCAAGGTACTAGGGACACCTATCACACGACGCCTTGCTGGTATGTTAGCCTGATTGACAGGGCACACTCAGCGAGGGGCGAGGGGGAAGGGAGAAGGTAAAACAGGATATTGCAACACACCACAACAAAAACTGTGGGGAAAAAAAAAAAAAGTAGATAATAATCTCTTACCCTTTCTTTTCCTTGCTAAACCAGCAGGCTTTACCCAGCAGGCTGCCAAACAGTACAGGCCTGATCTTCCTCCTCTTCCTCTACCCCAGCAGGAACTACCAACACCTCAAACTGTGCCATGGTGGGAGATCTGCCTGGCAAATCTGCTCCAAAGAGATTGGTTGCAGGAATTTGCAACCAATGGGCCCAATTCAGAGAGGACATCAGAGCTGCTGGAAACCAGCAGGACTGGGGCAGAGGGTCTCAGTTTGGGAAGGAGCAATAACAGCTCAGATAAGTGATTTGCAGCACCCAGAGTCTGAGTTTACTGGCACTCTAGCAGAGGTAAAACAACATCTCGTAGGGACACTTGAGGCTTCAGTTGTAAAACCACACCTGGCTCAGCAAAGCATCAGAGCACGTGATGATGTCTACATGTGAAGTAATCACATGCATAGAAATGCGATGGAGCACATTCATCCTGACATGGGAGTGTTGGAAAAAACAAGGCCTCCTAGGGGGAAAACTTGTTATCTTCAATAAGAGGAGAGGAGAGGAGAGGAGAGGAGAGGAGAGGAGAGGAGAGGAGAGGAGAGGAGAGGAGAGGAGAGGAGAGGAGAGGAGAGGAGAGGAGAGGAGAGGGGAGAGGGGAGGGGAGGGGAGGGGAGAGGAGGGGAGAGGAGAGGAGAGGAGAGGAGAGGAGAGGAGTGTTTGGTGGGGTGGAAAAGCAGTTTAAAAAACTGGAAACAGTGTGACTTCCATATGTAAATGGCTTTTGTGGAAGTTCTCCCAGTCTAAGATAATTTTCCATGGAGGAGTAAAAAGAAAAGCATTGCTTAAATCCATTAAATGTGGTGGAAGTAAACTGCACATCAGTACTGGTCTCACCCTCTGCACACAGGGAAGGAGGATCCATTTTTTAGCAAATTGAAGCCTTGGTGCTGAAAGCTTGTCTTCAAGTTTAGGTAAACAAAAACACAAACTAAGCAAACAAACAAAAAACAAAACCAATCAATCAACCAAACAAACAAAAAACCAAGCCCAAATCATAGAGGAAGGAAAAAAATGGGGGAGGAGATAAATCTAACAGAGTCATTCCCCTGCATAAGAAGCCCAGAGACTTAGCTCCACTAAACACTGTTGATAAACATATGTAGATATTCAAGGAGAAACCCTTTTCCCACTTCTGCTGTGGGCTTCAATGATGCCACAATTTCATGTGTTCTGTTGCAAATGAAGTGTATGAAAATTCAATGCATAAAACCCATCACAAAAGAATGGGCCAAGAGCAAGGAGGGTTTATTCTTCATCCTTATATAAAACTGGACACTCTGTGCTGCAAAAACACATTTACAAGAGCATTTTTGACATGGTGCACAGGAAGATAGCTTCATATATGACTATCAGTGAAATCAAGAATAGAATAATGCCAAGTCTCTTGCCATAAAAGCCTTACTGTAAGAGCAAGAAACTAAATAAAATACATGGACTACCTCCTTTCTCCAACACACCATGATGTACAGTACAAAGGTATTTAAAACAGCTCTAATTGGATAGAGTATAGCTTGAAAATGTCCTGAAAGGACACAATTACAATAATCAATGCAATAATGTGGGATAAGACCTCACATTATGCCTAGACCTGCACCTTGACTCAAAAGGATTTCTCTCTAAGCAGAGCCCTAAAATCCAGGTTGTTTTGCATTCTGAGGCTATGTTTGACAAGCATATGAAGCAGCAGCTGCTCCATCATTGCTCCATTTCAGATGTCAAAGTCTGACCCTGTCAAACCCACTCACAGCCTCACGTGTTCTGGTGAGGAGCTGGAGAATTGCATGGACTTATTCACCAGAGCACTGTTCATTCATAACAAAGTCATCTGTGCTACCCACATCCATTAGCCAGAATCTGAAATACCACACAGAAAAGCAACTGCCTAAAATTTTCATGAACTGAGGTATTAGTCCTTGAGACATGAATGGAAAGAGAATCGGATATGTGCTTGTGATGATGAGTCATGGGTTTAAGAGGATATTGCCAGGTAAATATTTTTTGAGCCTTCCTCTTTCTATTAACAGCACTTATCTCGCTGCACCTGTGAGAATCTGCAGGCCTGCATCCTTGCCTGGCAAATTCCAGCTGAACACCTCAAGCCACTATTTCCTGCTCAAAGGCTAAATGGTCACACCTGGACTGAGAGTACAGCATGGCCTTTAATGTAAAGGATATTGCAGCACCAGTCAAGAGGTGTTCAGCTTTTCTGGACATGCCATGAACCAGGTGGTGGCAGAAAGGCACTCATACACCAAAAGTTTCTCCAAAGACTGGAGAACATTATGGCATATAAAGGGTCCATTTTCAGGAGGAGCTTCTACACTGAAGCATGTGGTAGCCCTTCAAAGACTCCACTCATGATATGAGCTTGTAGGAAAGAAATTAATGTTTCAACAAAGGTCTGAAAGAGACAATTACATGTAAAACCACCTAGGTTTCCATAAGATTCTGTATTAAGACACAGAGATGAATTCATGCAATCATCTAATCAGCTACCTAAATGAGCCTTGCTTGGTCTTATCCTATGCAAGCTGTTACAGCTCCAGAGCTCAGTCCCCAAGGGGACTGGGTGCTAGAAGCCAGCTCGCTCTCAGACCAAGGCCACGGGTTAGCCCCTAGCAAGCAGGGAGATATTCAGCTCTTAGTGATTAGGCAGCTCTTGTGATTTCAGCTTTGCTTGCTAGGTAGCTTTTCCCTTGGCCTAAGGCTCCAGCAGACGGTAGAGAGAGGAGAAGCAGAAGACGCTGGCTGTTCCACGAGTATGGCTTTATTGTAGGGTCCGTGAAGGGTCTCAGCTCTTCTTCTTCCAAGTTAGTAGGGGTACAGTATGCTACTTTTATACCCTTGGCCTGGATCCAATCCTGACCAATGGCAAAGGTGTTAGAGTGACCATAAGTGACCAATAGTAGGGTTTAACACAATATTGCCTTACATGGCTATAGGGATAAGGTACAAGGCGGATGTCCCTGGAGACAGGAAACTTCTTTGCCGCTGTGTCAGCATTCTATTCTCCAAGGGGCCCTGGCTAAACCTGAGGGGTTTACTACAGCTACCCACCAGTGATGGAGGCTGTACAAAAGTGGCCAAATTACCCCATTTCCTGCTCACCCTTGTGCTGGAGTATCTACATGAAGAGAACAAATCCTACATTTTGGGAGTGTTGGCTGGGGAGAGAGATCTTTGGATGTCCCAGTCAGTCAGCTGGTTGTCACAGTTTGGAGCTACACCTCTTGCTTCAGGTAATGAGGAGTTCAAAAGACAATCAACTTTTTTTTTCCTCAGAGAGAGAATATCACTGAGAGGGGCTGGCAAATCCAGCCCGGTGGAGAAGGGAAAGAGGAGTCTGCCATGAGAAAAGAGAGGGCACAGAGAAATGAAAACTATTAGAAGGGATGGAGTTGGAAGTGATGGGAAGAGAAAGAGGAATCTCAAGGGTAGGCAGCAGCAAAGGTGTTGCTAATCATGGTGCAGAGTAATATGGAAGGTTATAGAGACAGAGGACTTTGCTGATGTACATGCAGAGAGCGTGTGCTTCTTGTCCCTTGTGAGGATCACAGTGAGTTGTCCCTTCTGCCTTGGCACAGTTCAGGTGAAGGACCTGGATGGCCTCAGGTGGACTGGATTCTCCTACCTAGTGCCAAGTTTTCCATCAAGGTAAGCAGTGCTGACGTACACCAAGGGCACCTTGTGCATGACCAGCACGGCCAAGGTGTGTGAATAAATTTCCTGCACACATTGCACACATCAGTGGTGTCCCACTGGGCAATGGAGGGGTCAGGATACCCCTGGAGAGGACAGTGTGTCCCACTGGTGGTCCCAGCACAATTGGGGTATGTCATACCTCCAGCATGCTGTAGTGGCCACTTGAGGTACCTTAAACAGCCTCAGTTTATGGTTTGGGCAGCAGTGCAGGGCTTTGCAGCTCTCTGCAAAGTTGACCTGCCCTTGGAGCTGGAAGACAGCATAAATACACATAATTATTTCCCTAAGTGGAGACCACAAGTACCTCTGAAGGCAACCTTTCACATCCAGACATCAGTGGACGCACGACAGGACAGAGGCCTGTACAGGTGCAAGGTGCTCTGGGTACTAGAGGGATCTCGTGTCTCTATTATTGCCATTTGGCTGAAGGAGGGGATTGTCCTGTTCTACTCCATGCTGGTGCAGCCTCACCTCAAGTCCTGTGTGCAGTTTTGGGCAACACAATATCAGAAAGACACAGAGCTATTGGAGAGCATCCAAAGGAGGGCTACAAAGATGGTGAAGAGCCTTGAGGGGAAGCCATATGAGAAGGGGCTGAGGTCACTTGGTCTGTTCAGCCTGGCAAAGAGGAGACTGGCAGACACTCTGTGGTGGCCAGTGACAGGGACCGAGGGAATGGCCTGAAGTTCTGTCAAGGGAGATTTGGGTTGGATATCAGGAAAAGGTTCTTCACTCAAAGGATGGTTGGACACTGGAATGGGCTCCCCAGGGAAGTGATCACAGCACCAAGCCTGACAGAGATCGAGGAGCACTTGGACAATGCTCTCAAGCACATGGTGTGACTCTTGAGGCTGTTCTGAGCAGGGATAGGAGTTGGACTTTGATGATCTTTGATGGTCCCTGCCTGCTTAGGGTATTCTATCATTCTGATTCTCCCATTTTTCCAGAGGTGATGCAGCACAGGGTAGGTGCATCCTGAGCAGATGAATCCTGTGATGTGCAGTGTGGATGCCCTTGGGACAGACAGCTCACGAGGGGTGAGGACTCAGCAGAGCAGCGTCCATGGGCCACCCTGTGTAGAGCAGGGCCATGAGCCTAAAGTCACTTAGCTCACCATTCCCTGCCTGCCAACAGCCATGCATTATCTTCCATCCTCTATTGAAACAGCTGAGGCTGGGGCCATCTTCCAGGAAGCATGTTTTGTTCAATATCCAGCACTGCCATACTGTGGTCCATGACTTCTTGATGGGAGATGAGTTGAATTGCAAAGCTCCATCACTGAATGGTAACTCAGCATAGATTAAGGAGCAGCGGGCAAGGGAGAAGCATTTGAAAATATTGCTGTCACAGCCCTCCCCTCTTCCTCATATTCTCTTTTCACTCTAGATCTCTAATAAAAATCTTAATCTAAGAATAATATCACAGAGAAGCCTCTTGCATTGACATGTGAAACAATTTTTGCCTAAGCTGCAAGATATCATCAGCTTGTGGAGTCTGTCAGAAGGTCAGCTCTGTGACTGAAGTTTATTAGCAGGGCTGACAAGGTTGTGCCTGTCTGTGCCAGCAGCAAATCACAAGGTTCCTGACTCAGAGCCTCTAACAGCAGTCCTGGTTCCTTGTTTTTATTTGTAGGACTGATTGAGGGCACTGTAAACCTGTAAGTGAGCAGTCCAAAAACCTGAGTTAGAGTGTGAGGGGGCCAATTTTGGTGGGAACAGCTCTGTAAGTGTGTGCACTGCCCGTGATTCCCCTGCTTTGCTGAGGTAGAAGCTCAAAAAAAAAAGGAGCATGTGAGGTGATACACAAGAGAAGTAGGATACCCATGACTTACTGGTGTTCTTTAGCTCTCTTGCCTCTAGAGAATGGCACTCTTGGAAATACACAGCTGTCATGCAGACCTTATCAGATAAAAGGCAATTTGCCTGGGGAAAAAAAAAAAAAGCTTTATTTACTGAATTCTGATGCTTTGTACCAGATGACTCATTGTCACACTTCTTTTCCCTCTTCTCAGTGAACTAGAATCGTGTAGCAAGTTACTTTCATCCATTATGGCTTGTTGATAAGATGAAAGGACAAATTTTAAACTTTAAGATTTAGCTTATCCTAGAAGAGCATCATTCTTATCCTATATGAGCATCATTAAATTTTTCTCTCTGGCCACCTGGTTGGCATTTTGAGTTGAGGAGTGCCACTTAGTATTGGTGACCTCAGACTTCAAATTTATATTTTTTATAAAATTTGGTTCTGGGCTTCTTTGCATTGGTTCTGAGGCCCTCAAATTGGGGGAATGAAGGTTGCTTGAAGCCCCCAGCTCTGCTTGCTGGATTTTAGCCAAGGACATTTGCATGAATATAATTCCTTGGCTATGATATTAAAAAATCACACAAATTACAGTTTCCCCCATTGTTTCCCAGAGTCTGGTCTAGCTCTCTAGGAAGCTGGCAAAAGGATTATTTGGTTTTAATTAGAGTTGGATAAAGACTTAGAATACAATGGACCAACTATTTATTTTGCATGGAGTCGACAGAGTACAATTGGCTTCAATAAAGATGTGCCAGTTTACAGCATGTGACAAACTGACAACAGACAGCTCCTTAACAGCTAAAAAATGCACTAACTTTACAGTCACAGGCTGATGTCAAGATTTGGGTGTCAATATATTTGGATTTGGGCCATTTGAGGAAACAGGTAGAGTGAATAATGAAAACGAAGTGAATATTTTTTCTCAATAGTAGTTCCATTTCTGTTATTCTTTTATGTTAGGTGTCAAATCAAATATTTTACAGATGAGACATTTTGGTATGTGCTAGACTGAAAGAAACCCAATCTTGTACGGGCCTTCTAGTTGAGCATACACCCCAGCTTTTAGACCAGAAGCAGTAATATTTGGTAGATTATGAAAGCTAGGCAGACAAATAGACCAAGCTCTTAATTACACATCCTGGAGAATTTCTAGATCCTGTTAAATTGATTTATTCTATATTTATGAAATGAGAAAAAGGTCCACATGTGGGAGGCTCAATTTGTGTAGCAATAAGATGGAAGATTAAGACAAGAACACTACTTTATTACATATATCTTTTTTCCTTGCAAAACAGAAAAAAGGTAATTATTTAAATTAATTACTCTAATAATACAAACCCATTATAATAGCTTTTGATCATGTTAAATAATGACACAACACTTATGAGGTAAAGTTCACCTAAGGAAAGTCATCACAGTAGGTATTTGGGCTCAAAGGGGTGGCTGCAGTTAGCACACAGCAGGATTTTATATAGATAGAATTAGGATAAAGAAAATTGATTTTTAACCAACCATGAGGACCACAAGAAGAAAAATTACCATGCTCCTAAAGGGAACAGAAGTGCAGTCACCCCCATGGGAAGAGAATTAGACTTCATTTCTCAATGAAGCTGAATTTCAGCAAGATTCAATAATTAAACTGCTTGCTTTAGCAGTCAGGATATTTGCAGCCAAATTATTGTTTCTTCCTGCTTAATTGATAGGAAGGTACATTTGCATTCAGTGCTTGTCTGAGTCACAGCCACACCATGGCGTTTTCTGCTCAGAGGCCAAGGGCTGGAGAGGAATCCGAGCGCTTGACAGAAGCTGGAGGTCAAACCCCACCACCTCCACTTGTGCTGGGCTGCACAGCCTGGCCCTCCAAGAGCCACAGTGAGCTCTGCTTGTCACTAGCTATTCCCATCAAATTAAGGGAAATTTTGAGATAGAGCCCCTTTGAGGTTGTGTTTTTCACAGGCAGCTTATCTGCATTAAGTTGTGCCGGCATATGTGGAGGCAAACATTTGCGTTGGGCTCTGAGGCAGTTTGATCATTTTTATTAGTGCCTGGAAAAGCTTTCACAGGGAGTGTACCACTGCCACACGACAGGTGTCTGTCAACAGGGTGTTTTGAGGAGTAACAAGGAATGAGGTGCTGGAGATACGTGAGATTGCTTGAGACTCACCCTGAATTTACAGCTTTTTCCTAGTGGTTCAAAGGCAATTTCTGTGATGCTCCACTCCTCCAGGCCTTAGGAATTAAAAGTAGAGCAGGTCATTTGCTCTGGCCTGAGCAACCACCAGGCCACCACCAGCATCAAACCTGTGAGCTGTCACCTGCTGGTTTCTTTGGGAATACAGAGAAGTTGGTCCCAAATGGGACACTGGGTGCAATGCCCGGGGGCTGATTGGCACCCCAGGCTCCTGGTGCCAAGCAGAGCTGCTGCTCCAAGCCTTCCTTGCACCACACAGCAGAGCTGACCATCCCACTGCTGACCACAGAGCAGGAGCACCAAGTCAGCGGGAGGAGAGCGAGGAGAGTTCAAACAACAAAAGCTGGGAAAAGAAGTCAATCTGAGCAGACAGAAAGGGAAGAGGAAGGAAAGGAATAAGGAAGGATGGCATTTCAGTGGGCTGGTAAGGAGAAGGATAAATGTATCTGGGAAGAACTGCATTTGCTCATTCCTTTCTAAATTAAGACTTGTAAACTGAAGTAAAGAAAATAATTGGGGAAAACAAGAAGCAGGTGCAAAGCAGGAGGTACTGCGTGGCTGGTAATGAGGAAGAGGATTTTTCTTCATCATGCAGAGGAAATGCCAGGATAACAAGGGAAGCAGATGCTGCTTCCTGGCAGCTTGAGTGAGAGGTAATGTCAGGGAAGTCAGGAGGGGCAACAGTTGTCACTTTTCATGATTTTTCGGTCCCCATAATGGCCTTTTCTATCAGATTACAAGATTATTTGCACTGGAGAAAAGAGTGAAAATGGATGTCTTGCTGCGTATGCATGAAGGACAGAAGGGCAGCAGCCATGTGGAGGGACTCAGCTGGGTCCCAAATGGAGACAGAAACACACCAGTGTGAAGAGAAATGCCAAAAGTTCTCCCATAGCTTGTGTACAAGCAAAATTCCTCCTCACCTTATCAAAATCCCTTGAAAATTTGAAGCACTGGAAAACATTTTCAGTAAGATAAACAAGAAAGCTGGTCCCCAGGTGGAAGTCTATAGAGAAACAGAATATAGAGAGCTGTTTTAAGGGATTGTTTCCTTTAAAAATTCAGATCTGCTGTAAGATTATATGAAGAAATATTTAGTTTTGCTATTCTTTCAGAAATTTCCTGAGCTGTGTGACTGGACTTGAGCTCCCCTAGGTCTTCCTGCCCCATGTTCACACCTAACAAAGCTGTGATTGATGGATGCTAGCATAAGAAGGCTGCTCTTTGGCCCCTGCGGGAACAGAGGATTAGGTATTAGCCAAGCTGCTATTGCAAAACAGCACCATGACACCTACTGACCCATGGCTGGGATAGCCATCAGCTGGTCTTGTCAGTGAGGGCTAATTTGTACCTGCAAATGCAGACTGTGAGGATTTCCTGTTGGGCCAGCTGCATGAACTTCCACACAGGCTCAAGCCAGCTGCATATACAGATGTGGCAATTACTTTTGCTTGCAAGTTGTCAAAACCTTTTTTTTGTGGCAAAACGTACATTGAAAACCTTGCCATGGATCTGCCTGTGTTCTCTCCCTCTGAGTTACTTTGTCATATTGCTAATCACAAATCAGACAATACACTCCTGGGCTTGCCAAAATCGGGGCTTGACATGAGTCAGAAACTTTGAATGCATGGATGGATTCCACCAACAAGATGAAGCCACAATACCTCTTGGATGGGTATTGGAATATGAATCCCAATATTAACAGTTAGATTGTGCCTGGGCCAGTCTGACCCTCGCTGCCAGGCCGAAGGCGGCAGCTGTGGTGTATCACCCCAGAGACACCTTTAGCTTGCTGATGGTTTCAGCTGGGCACTAAACAAGTCCAGGCTTGTTAGGAACTCCGTTTACCTCAGGAGGAAAGCTTTAGGCGATGGTGAAGAGAGAAAAAGGAGAGGATTCTGCTGGAGGGTTTAATATCCAGAGGTTTATTCCATGGTTACAGAGGTCTGAATCTTGGGAAGAGCTCCAACAGAATCATGACCGCATGGCCTGATTCACCCTTTAAGCTCCCGGGGCAGGGGGAGGGGAGGGGACAGGTGAGCCACCAACCAGGTGGGAGGGGCAGGGTCTCAGGGGAGATTGACAGCTAGACAGGCCAATGACCTCTGGGCCTGAGGGGCATCCTTTGAACTTGACCAACCACACGACGCCTTGTTGGAATGTTAAACCTGATTGACAGGACTCACTCAGGAAGGGACGAGGGGGGGGAGGGGAAGAGGGTATTGGTACACCTGGGGCAAGGACCTGAAAGTTTAAAACACACCGCAACAGATGGGCATAGCTTATTTCAAGGTCACTGGAAAGTACAGTGGCCTTCTCCAAGATGCAAACATCACCACCCTGGCTGCACTTCCAGCAGTCATCAAGCCATTACTACTTCAGGTTGGCTACACCACCTGCAGCAGTGTCTAGAACACAATTTGATGATTCCTGAAGCCACTCTCTCCCTCCTACATAATTTTCATTCACTGCCGATTCCTCTTCTTTTTGTGCTTGTTAGCTAATAACTAGCTAAGTCAAAGTCACCTTTTATCATGTGTGATCCAAAAAATATCCTAGCAGTAATACTCAGAACAGTGAAACATAATTAGAAGCTTGCCAGTTGCTGAAGCAGCTGTGATGAATCTCTGTTTCTCCAGACAGTTTGCTAAAAAAAAAAAATCAGCGTGGAAGACAGTAACCTTTGTGATGGGATTTGCTGTGGGTTTTTTCTCAATTTGTATGTGATTTGCATGTTGTCTCTCTAAAAGAGTAGCCAGAATGAATGGCCATGGCCGTAGGTCAGGAAGGATTCCCTACTTTTCCTTTCCTACAATGCAGGACACTGCGAGACCAATCCTAAATTCACCAAAAATATAAGAAAATGTAAAATTTTTCCTCTAATTGGTAAGGGAGCAGGAAAAAAAAGGTGTTCATGCAATAAAATTTACTGCTTTTTATTTGAAGGGCTTTAACCACTTGCCTCTTCTCTTTTGTGTCTTCAATAAGAAATGAAAAATTCTTTAATGGTGGTTGTTACTACAAAAACAAGGAAAAAAATCACTTGCTATAAACCCCTGATTTAAAGTTGATTGTTTAATCTTGCAGCAATAAATCCAAGACTTTACATGAGATGCAAATCTGATCCCTTCTTTAGCCCAAGACACTCCTTTATCATTAACTCATATGCATCAAAAGGCAAGATTTACCCTGGCATTCCTCTTCTTTTATGATCTTACATGTAAATATTATTTTTCTATCCCCTGAGGCCATTTAGATATTCTGAAGAAATTAGAAACAAAGATGGAGCAATTCTCAGCTCGAGTGATTAAATCAGCTTAATAGAAACCCAGGATCAAGGAAGCGCATTTCCTTGCTAACTCTCTGAGCTCCTGGTGGGCTCAGCTCTGGGGCAGGAATGAGCCACTAAGCACATCCTTAATCACAGCTCCTGAGAGATGGCTTGTGTGTTTTCTGCTGTACTGTATAGCCATACCCTTATGGCTCCCAGTTACAAAAGTCCAGACTAGTTTTACCCTAAGTTTATCAGACTAATTCAGATCACACTAATTTAGATCTCACTTCAAAAGTAAAAAAAAGAATGTACCCCATGTGTGCCATGACTTCACACGGTTTTCTTCCCTTTAAGAAAAAAAAAAGCATGCTAACAATTCAACTGGTAGAAATTTCACTTAGCGTCTGAAACAACCAGAATGTATTTCAAAATAAATTCTTTACTTCTACTGTAATTTTCCCCAGACCTGAAGAATAATGAACGGCTTTATGTCCCCCACCAGCTCTGTGGTTCCTCAGTGGAATTCTTCTCTCCAGCTTTTCAAGTTCAGTCACTTTCTCAAGATGCAATTTCAAGCTAATAATACTAATAGTTCTGTGCCTAGCATTCCTCTACAGCCAAGGACCTGGAACAGGATTCACTGGGGAGATGTTTGTTTTGGGTTTGTTGAGGGGTTTTTTTGCCTCTTGTGACAGGTGCCATCATAGACTCAGAATTTTCTTAAGTTAGTAAAACTGCTTCTGGAGTTTGCTACAATGCTGTCTTTTAAGTCTCTGCACTGATGATCTGCACCCTTATGCTCTTTGTGGAGCTCATTACATTAATTGTTTGACCTTTCCTATAATGAAGTGAACATTCTGCTGCTCTATCTACTATCCTTCCTGTGTGACCCTTCCAGATTCCAGGATTCTGTTGGGCAAAAAACTGGCTGACAGGTTGGGCACAAAGGTTTATAGTGAATGGGGTGATACCAGGCCAGCACCTGGTCACTAGTGGGGTTCTGCACAGCTCTGTTTAGGGCCAGTGCTCTTCAACATCTTCATAAATTACTTGGACATAGAATCAAAGGTATACTAAGCACATTTGCTGATGATACTAAATTGAGAAGAGCTGTTCACCCCCTTGAAGGCAGAGTGGCCCCTCAGAGAGGCCTTGACAAATCAGAGACATGGGCAATCCCCAACTCTATGAAGTTCAACAAGGGAAGGTGACAGATTCTGCACCAGTGGCAGAATAACCCTGGATGTACAGACAGACTGGAATGAGAGGCTGGAATGCAGGCCCATGGAAAGGGACCTGGGGCTCCTGGTCAGTGGCAAGCTGAACAGGAGCCAGCAGTGCCCTGGCAGCCAGGAGGGCCAGCCCTGTCCTGGGGGGCATCAGGCACAGCATGGCCAGGCAGGCAAGGGAGGGGATTGTCCTGCTCTGCTCTGAGCTGGGGCAGCCTCACGTCCAGAGCTGGGGGCAGTTCTGGGCATCACAGTATAAGAAGGATGTAAAGCTGTTAGAGACCATCCCAAAGAGCGCCATGAGGATGGTGAAGGGCCTTGAGGGGAAGCTGTATGAGGAGCAGCTGAGGTCACTTGGTCTGTTTAGCCTGAAGAAGAGGAGATTGAGGGGAGACCTCACTGCAGTTACAACTTCTGTGTGATGGGATGAGGAGAGGCAGGCACTGATCTCTGCTCTCTGGTGGCCACTGACAGGACCCAAGGGAATGCCCTGGAGTTGTGTCAGGGAAACTTTAGGTAGGGAATTAGAATCTTTAATAGCTTTGGGTGGTTGGGCACTGAAACAGGCCACACAGGGAAATGGTCACAGCCCCAAGCCTGACAGAATTCAAAAAGTTTGGACAACACTTTCAGGCACAGCCTGTGACTCTTGGGTTGTCCTGATCAAGGCCAGAAGTTGGATTTTGATGATCTTTGTGTGTTCCTTCTAACTCAGGATCATAGAATCATTTCATGGAATGGATTGGGTAGGAAGGGACCTTAAAGATCACCTCCCTACAACCCCCCAACCCCCCCTGCCATGGGCAGGGACACCTTCCACTATGTAGCTAAGGAAGGCTGCTCAGAGCCCCATCCATCCTAGGCTTGAATATTTCCAGGGTATGGGGCAGCCATAACTTCTCTGGGCAACCTGTTCCAGTGCCTCACCACCATCCCAGTAAAGAATTTCTTCCTAATATGTCATGTAAACCTACTCTATTTGAGTTTGAAGTCTTTCTCTCTTGTCCTGTGACTACCTGACCTTGTAAAAAGTCCCTCTCCAGCTCTATTGCAGACCCACCTGAGGCACTGCAAGGTGCTGTAAGGTCTTCACTGGGCCTTCTCCAGGCTGAACAACCATACAAATTTAAATAATGTTGCTATGATTGGTGTGAGATTGGAATCTCTTGGCCTGAAAGCCCCGCTGGGCTTAATAGAGCAGAGTTTAAACTCTGTCTTGGAGAGAGAGCTGAAACAACCTGGACTATCACC
Source organism: Zonotrichia leucophrys gambelii (assembly GCF_028769735.1). NCBI lineage: Eukaryota > Metazoa > Chordata > Aves > Passeriformes > Passerellidae > Zonotrichia > Zonotrichia leucophrys. The sequence continues at coordinate 67,983,255 of NC_088171.1, forward strand.
CAAAATACAGTCAGGACACTCTGGCCAGTGAAAAGTCATATGATGTGACTGGCAATGTTTTACAAAATGAGTTTGGGTGAAGTGCATGTCTGTGAATGGAAGCAGTAAGAAAACTGGAAGATAAAAGGAAGAGAACATCATAAATGTTGGAAGCAAAGTACAGGAGGAAGAGACAAAGAGGCATAAGTAAGAAAATCTTTATTTTAAAGAAAATTTCTGAGTGGAAACAAAAAAACAAAAGACATAAATCAATAAAACAGAAACATCATTTCCTGATGGTGGGTTCTTACCACACCAGGGAAAACAAGACTTATTTCCACAATGGGTGGATCTGTTGGATCACATGAAAGAAACAACGAGCTCCATTAACCATTCTTCTAACAATCAGGAATTGGGAATTAGGAAAATAACAGAAAGAATCAGGATTACAGTGAGAGATCTGTTTTTTAAAACGCAGGAGCTGCAAGGGCAAGAAAGACAAGGTTAAATGTAGGTCAGCTGTCGAGCTAGGGAGGTCCCCAGTGAGCAGAGCAGGGGCTAGGATTTGAGAAATCTGATGGCACTTCAGATTTATCTTCCACTTCACTCTGCTGCACTTTAATCCCACTGATGTGAAAGAGAAATCTTTCCTACCTACCAAAATAAGCAGTGAGGAATAAATTTAGCACTCTGGAGATACTGGTGTGATTTGCTGCCGGTTAGACAACTGAGCTCCAAGAGTAAGGCCAGCTAAGTTTTCATGTTACCTGAGACTCCTTTACTTGGATGGAGCCTGAAAACCTCCTACAATTTACAGCCCTTGAGCCCAAATATACTTGCAGTGCCAGACCTGAGTCTCACCAGAGCTGGCAGGAGCGTGGTCACCTGGGCAGACACTGAAGTGAAGCAATCCATAAGGTGATGCTGGTGCTAATAGCGCCCAGACTGTGCCTGCATCAAAGGCTTCTAGCAAACGGCATGCTAATCAATAGAATTTAAAACTAAATTATTTGAATAAGTAATAGATAAACTATATAGCCTATTACATAAAATATGCAATTAAGTGTTATTTGTGGACTAGGAAGTCCAGCATGAAGATTAAGCTGACTGTCCAAAGCAGCAGGAAGGTCAATTCCCCTTCTCAGCCACGTCCCAGAAGCACCAAGACACACTAATATTCCTCACAAGATTGATGAGAGTTTCCTTAGTCATTCACAGAGAGCAGACATGACATTTCCTCTCTTGTGTCTCTTCACAGGGTGGGAGGGAGGAGGGTGGCTGCATCTGCCACAGGACCCCACAGCAAGCTGCCCTAAGAGCCCCAGCAGCCCTTGCTGGCGGTCACCATCCCATCAGCAGCAGCCCTGGAACCACCAGCACTTCCCCTGCGCCTCTCGTCTGACACAGTTCCTCTCTGGACACGCACCAGCCAGCAGAGCCTCCCTGTACCACCACAGTCATCAGCAGCCACACTAGCCTATCTCGCAACCTGTTTAACCAGCAACAGACTGCAGAAATTAGTGAGAGAAAGGAACAAATATGGATCTTCTAGGAGGTTTTAAGCTGCTTGTCCAGTTTTCTCTAGTTTTCCTAAGGTTGTCTGTTCATTCATAAAATTCTATGTAGACAGAAGAGGGTTTCCCAGTCTGCTTTGCTTGTAAAAGCGCAGAAACTTAGGCATATAGGTGGACTTTTTATTTGAATAAGTGCTTAGGTTGTTGCTGGCATGAAGTAGATTGAACTCAGAGGCCTGTGTTAAAACAATTACACTGTGGAATTCTTCAAATTAAATAGTGTCCTTGTTAAAATATTTATAGGGGAATAATTTTTCAGATAAGAAAGCTAAATAGTCACAAATAAATGCTTCCATACCTCGAGTTTAGAGATTTGATGTTTAAAAATATAATTTAAAAATCCCCCAAACTGAAAATGCTATACCAACAAGAAAGCCTAGTCTCAGTGTGAGGCTCATCTCTCTAAGAATCCTTGTCAGATTAACTTCAGACTTTACACACACAAAAATCCTTCTCTGGCTAGAGAAAATAATTGAAAAATTCTGAGTAGAAAGCAGCTTTTTTTCAGAAAGTTAGGAAAAGAAGGCTGAGCTAAGTGCAAAGCTAGGTGTAATCCTCCAAATGGAATCACTGGAATATTTTTAATATATGAAATATTTTAGGTTTTAAACTCTATACCTCAGTCTCACTGTATTGCATCTATAGACTATCAGACCACTAGGCTTCCTATCATCTTTTCCTGATACTTTTTTTCTGTTTCAAGACTTTTTGTTGGAAAATGTTAGAATCCAAACCCAATACAGCTGTAGTAGTTGAACAGCTGCCTCACTTTTGAGATGAATGGTGCAGCTCTATCCTCAAGTGCACTCAGGGCTGACTGATGTGAGGCACTTCCCAGGTGATCACATCCAACCTCAGATGTCTCAGCAACTTTATCACAGAGAGATGAGGGCATTAGCTATGGGAATGGGCTGGAGGGCCTGCAATAGCCTTTACCTGATGGCCTCAAGAGGTTCCCTTCTCCATTTCATGCTGAAAAAATATATGCCCAGCCACAACCACTGCTGTGAGCTGTGGCAAATGGCTCTGCATTTGCTTTCACAGAGAAAAAACGCATGCAGCTCTTCGCAACACTTTGTATTGCCTTGGTGCTTCTGGTCTTGGCTGGTTTCTTCAGCCTTTGCAGCTGGTTAGAGACTCCCCTTCACCAGGAGAGCAGAAATTCCACCTGTTCCCTAAGAATGGCAAGAACAGCCTCTTGTGACCTTGGTGCAGGCTTGCAGGAGGTGAAATCCATGGCCTTCTCTGCCGAGCTTGGAGGTGAGTTTGCAAAGCGTGAGTGCTTAGCAGGAGCAGCAAGGTCTGTTGAAGGCATGCCTAAGCATTTCACAGGCATGCAAACACAAAATATTGGCATTTCCTTCAGTTGCATTTCTTAGGCTACTCAGTGTAATCCCTCTCTTTGGTAACAGCAATTCTTGGTGGTGTTTTCCCCATTAGAGTCCTTGGATGCCAGGAACTTCATTGTGTGTATCATATTGCAATACAGCACGCTGCTTCTATTCTTCTACATGCTCATCACTTTCAGGAATTGTATCAACTCTAGAAGAGTCTGATCCTGCTCTTATTACAGGTGATGACTGAGCTTTTCCATGAAGCCCATACATGCTAACTATCCATTTAACCTCATTCCTCAGAAGGAAATGAAAGCAGCCAGTGGCAGGAGGCAGGTGGGAGAGGGCTGTGGTGCTGACTCTGCAGCAGCCAGACCTTGGGAGCAGCCCCAGAACACTGTGCTGGCAGCCAGGATCAGCAGCATGGTGGGTTTGTCCTGCACTCCCACTTCCAGCATTGGATCAAACTGGTCTGCTGTCCAGTACCTGCTTCTGGGGATATGTGTTTATTAAGGGTAGAAGCTGATCTCACTGTGACACATGGCATCCATGAACCTATAAATTTCCTTTAGCCATTCTTCCCTTCCCTGCTCAGTCTGGAAATCTCAACTGCAGAATTCCTCTCAAGAAAAAAAAAAAAAAAAAAAACAACAACAACAACAGCAAAAAATCCAAAAACAAAACCCAAAAACAGAAACAAACAAGCTGTGCATTGCAAAGAACCCAATTATGATACTGGAGCTGAGATCTGGGCACTAAGGCTGCTGGAGTGAGTTTGCTAGTGAATTTCCCAAATACTTTTGGGAAAATTAGCTGGAGAGACACTGGAAAATTCACAAGCACTTCATACACTACTAAGTAAGTGTAAACACCTGGGGATGTTCACTGATAAGTTTAACAAATTCTGTAGGAAGTCACTAGCTGTTCAAACATGTAATTATGTGTTAACAAGCTTAACAGGGCAAAAAATAACAAGGATTCAATAAGTGGAGGATGGGATGCTTTTCTTCCTTGTTTCCCTGCAGATTAGAGGCAGCATATGTACCTTTATTTGTCCAACTTAAAAAAATAAATAAAATGACCTTTCAGGAGCCCTTCAGCAGCTTGACAATTGTGTCATTTTAGTTCTTTTAACAATCAGATGGACTCCAGAGCAACATTATTTCCTGGCCAGGGGAGTGTGGAGCAAGCTATGGCTTCTCACATAACCTGCTTCCTTGGGCTCCTGAAACTCATACTGCACCAGCAGTGCTTTTCCCCGGTGCCAATTCAAAGCCTAGAGAGCTTTGGGTTTTACCCTATTTAAAAATAAATACATGCTAATTATAGGACAAAAGTAAAAAATCTCCATTCTACTGTGCTGTGCAATTCTGCTGCTTGGCATGGGCAGAGGGTTCAATGCACCTTTGCTGTGAGCAATGGGGAGGGCTGAAAAGGAAAAATCAATGCCATTTCTTGTTCAATTAAGTTCATTGTGATTCAGAACCACCTCCTCACACTGCAGAGCCTGCAAGAGATCAGTGCTGCAATCACTACCTTTTAACAGCTTGTGTTCTCCGTCTGGACTGCACAAGTCACTCACTGGCAGGGCATCACACTCTGAGGAAAAGAAAAAAAATGGGGGAAAGAAGAAAATCCTCCTTATGGGACCCTCTGAAATGTGTTGTCTGAATCTTGGGTCTTCAGGTGGTCATTTCACAGGGGGCAGAGAGGGCAGTTTTCTCAATGAGTCATTTTATTCAGATGTCAGAAGTACTGCTGTCTTTTTACCCTTCAGTAAAAAGTTTGCTCTCCTTGCTGCCTGGATGAGAAATATCTGCATTACCTATCGTGCTGCTTGGTCTGGCTCAGGCTAAGCAGTGTGATGGTCTGACTCAAAGACTTTTGGAAGTCAAGAGGAAGATTCTGAGGACTCTGTTGGACTACAGCTCAGATCAGCCCAGCAATCAGGGGCTATCAAGAGGTCGTGACAAAGGATTTTTAGGGGCTCTCCCACCAACTGCCTCACTTTCACTATTCTGAGGCAGCTGTAAAAAAAAGTCTGTGCAGAAGAATGGGTAACCTGACGAGTTTCTAATCCCAAATCCCAGCCTGCTGAGGATGCCAAGGTCTACCATGGAGCAGGGTGCCCCCTCAATGCCAGCACCTGCCCTGGCACCCCACAGGCCTGCTCAGCACCTCCCAAAAGAGGAGACCAGGATGCTTGTGAGCATGTCTCACTCTAGTGACAGGACAGAAAAACTGCAGCAGCCTGCCTCTTCCTAGCCTGCCTTTAGTGGCCACTGCCTGCTCCCCAGCTGGAAGGGCTTGTGCAGGGCCCTCCGGGTTCAGTCCCCAAATCACCGGGGTCTGGCACAGCTAACTGTTCATTGCAAACCCCAAAGATGAGAATGATCAGGGGTGGCACAGGCAGAGAACAACATGAGAAAGAGAAGTAACTCCTTAATGTTACTAAGCAAAGGTCTTTGGTGCTCACAAACATGCTTGTTTTAGGTCCTGAGTGCATTTAAGCTAATGGCAATGAATAAGTGATGCATGAAACACCTTAATTCACAGCCGTCCACATCCCTTCCCAGCCTCTTTATTGCACTGCTAGATCATCTCAGGAGCAAGACAAGTCCTCAAGGAGGCTCCTGGCTGTGTGGGGCTCTTATGCACCTACGAACAGCAGCTTGGAGCTTCTCCTGATTTTCCAGCTGCAATCACCTGCATGGCAGCTGACACATGACAATGATATTTGAGCTAATTATGCCAACTGGGGCATGCACAAAACAAATGTGGCCCAAATGCAGCTGCTGAAGAAGGGTGTTCTTTGATGAATGTGTGCTTCTCTGCTCAAGTCATGCCTTTGTGAAATCACTTTGCCATTCACATCAGGAAGAAGCTTTCTACTCAGATTCACAGGACTTATCTCTGACCTTTCCCAGTTTCCAGTGTCATAAATAGGTTCCTGAAGCTAATAGTAGAGAAGGGAGATGAAGAAGTTGCCTGTTCTCAGCACCTTTGCAAATCAGACTGCTGATGAATGTACAGATCCATAATGTGTTTCCTTGTCACAGAGCCCTTTTCATCTTTGTATACATTCTTCTTCCCAGATTTCATCCTTCCTGGGAAAGTGAGATCTCACTTGGAGTTCTTGCAATGCCCGTGTGAGTGGCTGAACATCTGTCCTAGCAATGTTCTCATCAGCCCACAATTAATTAACACATTGGTTTCCTGCTCCCTAAAGCCCCAAGTTCCCCAGAAATTTTGGTTTTCATGACTAAGGACTGATGAAGAAAAATCTTGAAGCAATATCTTCCTATGAAAGCTGGAAATCTGATAAGGTTTGTTCTTTAAATATGTATTTATGGTTTTTTTCTAGAACAAATCATATTGACTGTTACAAAGAAAACTCAGAGTGGTATTTCAGTTATTGAAGTCCTACTGTAACTGAAGGTTAATAGCTGCTGTGGCAGTAGATACTCTATAAATCAATGGCAGAAACACGTGGATCAGAATATCACCCCACTGAGGCACATCCCATCTCACTGTGGTCAATAGAAGTTGTGCTGCCAATGTCCATGGAAGCAGGAAATGTTCACGTGTCAGCAAATTTTAACACTAGTTATTGATACATATTGAGGATATAGGCTTTGTGCTTCCAGATTTTGTTCTGACAATGGCACTGTTTACTCCGGAATTGAAGTTTGGTTCTGAACCAAGATCCAGAATTTGGTTATTGGCGTTTGCAACCAGAGAAGCTGGAATTACCTTAATGCCATGGGACTACACTCAAGGTTATTACTGGGCACTCAGGATGACAAGTATCTGGGCCAAGGTGTCTATTAAGGATGTCAGAGAGGGAACAGCAGCTCTGGCATGTTATCTACAGCTCATCACAAACCTTCTGATTCCTTATGTGGTGTGGATTTCACCATAAGGAAGCAGCCACTGGAACAACCTCCAAAAGGATAGAATGGACTCCCCAGCACTGGAGGTTTCTAAGACACAGCTGAACAGGGTGCTACATAATCCCACCTAGATTCCCTTTTCCATCCAAGGTTGGACCAGATGATCTCTGGAGGTCCCTTCCAATCTGAGTTGTCCTATGGTTCTGTATTCTATGACAACAGGAATTCTGGATGCCAGGAAATCCAGCCATACAAGCCTTTACACGGCCATTTTCCAAGTCTGTATACTTCCCTGTAGCCTATAATCAAAAGTTCACTACACGTGCCATCAGAGTGAAAAAACCCCAAAGATTGGCTTTAGGCTTCTGCTTCTTGACGGAAAATATCAGTGGTAAAGATGCCAGGAGCTGATACTGCTTTTCTTCTGAGACTGCTTTAGTGAAGCCACCCCACTCTTTTGAAACATCCGCAGGCACCTTAAGCAGATCATGTGTTGCAAACATAATTGTGGTGGGTGTGAACTCCATCTGGCTCTCAGCATGCCTCCCCTCAGCTCGCCTGGGCTCGGCAGCAGAGCCAGTGCCACCATCCCATGGAAAGGGGTCGCGCTCATGAGCAGCACCTGGAGTGCACGCACAGGCACCCTCCTAAAAATACATCCCAGAGGAGTGCAGCTAAATGCAAACACTGCTCTCTCTGTAACAGATAGCACTTCCCTTCCTGGATTGGCTGGCACGAGCTGATCATGGTCAAATGATGCCTTGGTTTTTGAAGGCTGCTTTTTAAAGGAAAGAAAGCACTGAAGAATGAACACGGAGACTGAGCTTTTCAAATGAACATAGTGGAGCCTGGCATTCTGGTATTCCCCTTTGAAAATCACAGAAGCTGGGCCTGAAGTTTCCATTATTCTAATCACTTTCTAAGTTTATATCAGATATTTTTTTAATGTTTCAAATAGGTTACAAATACCTTAACCAGCATTTTTCATTTTTTAAAAGATTTGGTAACAAGCAATAATGTCCCTTTTACATCCACTCAGCCATATACTTTTTCTTTCCTGATTTTGTACTTGAAACCAGAGCAACAGTTTACATTTCAGAAATATATTTTCACAAACGTGAAATGACAATGATTTTCCTGGTGAATGATAAGTGCCTTTTAAGTACTAATTTCTAGAGAGATGTGGGGCAAATTCTGGCGCATAACTTTAATTTTTTATGCTTAGCTAAAACCAGACATGTCCAGCCAGTAATGAAGCCAGGTGTCTAATGAACAAGACCACCCAAAAACCGCTTTAGAATTCCAGCTGTTAGCAAAAGGTATTTCTTTAATCCTACCTGTCACATTTTCAGTGTGTTCTCATCATTTTTCTGCTTAAATATAATCTTGGAGGATCATACTTTGAACGGCTATTCATTTATCAGCCAGGTTTGATATTTGCATGTCTTTTTCTGGCTGGCTGCCTTGCTCTAGGGAAGGACTGGGACCCACAGCAGGAGCAAGGACAGCCGCCTGTGCAGGACTGCGGGGCTGTCACTCAGCCCGTCCCTGCTTCCCAGGAGAGCCCCGAGGCAGGAGGGTGGGAGCACAAGCCACTGGCTCCCGTTTCCATCAGCTTCTCCAGGGCCAGGTCTCTCTCTGGCTGATGGTGAGGGAGAGAAAAAGCAAGCGGTCACCTCCTGGTAGAGGCAGTGTTACTGCAGGATGAGCTAACAGCGAATGCATCGCTCAACACCCATGGGAGGGACTTTTTAAATATCACCGTGATCGCTGGACCCTCCCCTTCAACCTGAGACGACGCTTAGAATAAATCAGTCTCTGACTGACAGCACCAAAGATTTAGTTTTTATCCCTATTACTAGCCTGAAAACATGAAATAAAAAGCCCATGGTGTGAGCCGTTTGAAGAGATATTTTGCATTTTAAAAAAGGGATGAAGGGGAAAAGAATTTGTGGGGATACAGACAGCTTTGCTGGGGAAAGCATCTCTCTGTTACCTTGAGCCGGCTGCCTCTTTTGAGTTTCAGCCATGACAGTCAGCCAGCCAAAAACTAAATGAGAAAACACATCCTCTAAACGTGGTGGGTCCCCTTGTGGTAGATAATTTCTGTGGAGCTAGGCTGGAATTAAATCATCTGCCCAGCACACTGCTCCGTGCCTGGCAGCAGCAGCAGGGCAGGGCTGCCCACCCAAGCATCCCCACAGCGCACGGAGCTGCCCACACCGTGCCCATCCCTATCCCTGGCACGGCTGTGTCTGGCCAGCAGCCCTGGGCTCTGTCCCTCTGCCTCCCCCACCACGGCAGGACGTGGCAGACTACCCTCACAAGTGGAGCATGAGCCTGCTGCTGCTGCTGCTGCTGCTGCCAGCGTGGAGAGGTTTTTCTTAAAAACAAGGGCAAAATCGTACTGCTGAGCAAAGTGTCCTGACAGGAACTGAGCAGGGCACCGTCAGATACTCCTCTCCTTAAGCACAGACTGATGTCTCTTGGAGGCAGGCTGATATTCAAGCACCTTCTAAAACATGACACCTTCCAATACTAGCTTGGGGGAAAAAATAAAGGAAAAAAAGGACAGTCTGATAAACAACTGTCCCCACTCCATCCTGCTCCCCGGCTCCAACAGAGCTGAGAGTGCTGCTATTTGAGATGGGCAGAAACTGCTGGCTTTTGTTCAGAATCTATAGTGCAGTGGGCCTCTTCCTGGGGCAGGAAAGGTGGTAAGACTGGAGTCAGGCTTGAATTTCAGACAGATCTGGACTGCCACAAAAGTCAAGAACATTTAGAGGAATTTGGCCAAACCCTTTTCTCCTCCGTAATTGATGCCTCAAGCTGTGAGATCTCTTTTTGTTGTTGCTTGGCCAGAAATCCCCCAGAAATGCCTGTTCTTATGAGACTTGTGGCCAGATTGCCAGAGGCTACAGTCATTTCGGCAGTGATAGACATATCAAAAGCCAGATATTAAACTCTTCCTGATTGTGCATTGGAAACTGCCCCAAAGTTAATTCCAAAGCAGATTTGCAGAGTGCAATATTCAACACAAGCTTCTTGGAGCCAGCCCAGCCTTCAACCTGAAGCTATAGCTTGTCTGCCTTCAGAAAAAAAAAGGAACAGTCAAAACCCTAGCAGATATGTTTATAAATCTATAAGAAATAATAAACCAATAAACCAATACAGTTATCAGTAGGGCAGAGAAGTGAAATGAAAAATTCCTCTGGCTGCAGCCTCCACAATCTGGTGCTCCTGCAAAGGTGTCTTGTCCTTCTAAGCAGCAAACACAGCCATAAATGGCCAAGCTGCCAAGACCTGAAAAGTCCAATGTTTATGCCCATGCACCTCAACCAACACTCCTTTCATCCTCTTCCTTTTTTATGCTGATAATGCACCAACTGTGAGATATAAAAGGTCTTTTGGGCTATCAAACCATCCCTCTGGGTAAAAGGACAGGGCTCCACATTCTGATAGCTGCTTCAATCTCTCTTATGCGTTATAAAATCCCTCATCACCACAGCAGCAAAGAGCTGGGTACTCAAAACTTTTGCTACTTTGAAGGAGAATTTTGTGCACAGTGCAGAGCTTAGCCTTTGCCTCCTTGATATTGCCATTGTCTTCAGGAGGGTGTAAAGGACAGCCCTACTCTGGGCTGGAGGTTCATGGTGGAGTGAATGGAAGGGCAAGCTGCCAGGGGACACAGCCCCTGGCCTGTGCCTTGCACTTCATTCACTGCCATGTGCCCACGTGCTGAGCTGGCTCTCAGAGCTGGCTGAAAATGAACCCTTTTTTTTTTTTTAATTCCTCAGATTAGTTTTCAGTCAGCTCTGTCCTCTAATTCTTCTTCTCTCTGTCCATAGTGGAAATCTATAAATAGGAAGAAAAGGTGGAACTAAAGGAAATTATGGGAAGGCACAGAGGTGGCAAGCCGGCGTTTTTCATCTGCAGGGCCCAGCTGATGGCTGGCATAGTTACCCAAAATTACCCTTGCCTTTGAGCTGGAGAAACAGAGCTTGGGGGCTCATGGTGGTTTTGAGGGGATGCCCATGCAGGCTGCCGCTGCACACATTAGGGAGACCTAAGGAGGCAGTGGCACTCACCGGCACTATTTTGTGAATGGAGCTCTCAGCAAGGAAGCTTTCCCTCTTGCCCTCCAGTTCCTTTACTCTTAGCTGCACTGTCATTTAACCCCCTGAACTCCCTCTCCTTGCCGGCTGGCTGCATTTGCAGCCCATGGGAGTCGTGGGTACCCGGCCTGGCAGCTGCTGCCTCTCTGTCATTCAGGTCTGAATATTGGCACGAGTGGTTTGTAAAAGAGAGGGACCCTGCAGCACAGCCAGCACGGTGGGACTGCAGGCTGGGGGGAACTGGGAGGAATGGGAGCCAACACTAATTTTCCCTCCCACGAGCTCTGGCTCCTGGCGATGGGTGATGAAGGTCAGGGCTGAGCTGGGCAGGGGGAAAGCTGAGCAGTGCCAGAGCCACGGGAGACGGCTGCAGGGGTTTGTCTGATTACTTTGCGCTGGGAGAAGCCCATGCTGGCACCTTGGGGTCCCTCTCGTGCTGCTGGAGGCGATGGCCGTGAGGACGGTCCCGGGAGGGTGCCCGGGTGCCGGAGTAGCCCAGAAGGAGCCTGATCCTCTTCAGGGCTCACCGGAGCACGCCGCCCCACCACACCTGCAGCCTGTCCCCAGAGGATGGGGTGCCACGGCTGGGTGCCACGGTCCCCGCCGCGGGGCAGCCCCACTGCCATGCCCCGGGCTGTGCCACGCGTGTGACCCCGGTGGCCACGCCACCCTGTGCGGTGTCACGGCCGGGCCGCCGCCGCCGCCGGGATGGAGCACCGGCGAAAAGGCCGGGAGAGACCGGAGAGACCGGCCCCTCTCCTTCCCCGCTCCCCCCAAACCTCATCCCGAGGGTGACGTCATGGTGGGGGAGGGGCGGGCGGGGGGAGGGGACCCCGCCGTCCCTGTGCCCCGCACGCCGCGCAGCGCTGGGCAGGCCCGGCCAGCCCCGACGGGGCGGCCCCGGGGGCGGGGGGCTCTGCCGTGCTATCCCCACCCCCGGGGGCGGCTCCTCCGCCTGCGTGTCTGTGTGTCTGCCTGTGTGTCTGCGTCTGTGTGTCCCCTCCGCCCCCGCAGCGCTCCCGCCCCGGGGGGACGGTCCCGGCCGCCGCCCCCATCGCCGCCACACGGGGCCGGAGGAACGCGGGGGGGAATTTCTCTGCGATTTATGGGGAGGGGGGACACGGGGAGAGCGAGTAAATCCAGCCTGTGATGCCTATAAATGGCGCTCCTCTTCCAAGGTGCACATTTATAAAAAAAAAATAAGAAGGGGGGAAAAAAACCCGGCCGGTGTCATCCCCCCACGTCAGGGCCGGTGGTGGGCGTGAGGCTGTACTTCCTCCGCCCCCTCCTAATGGAGCGAACCATTCCCAGCCAGCCTTCCTCGCCCTCTCCCGCTGCCTCCCTCTTCCTCTCCTTCTCCTCTTGTCTCCCCCCCTTGTCTGCAAAGTCCTCCGCTGCTCGGAACTTGTTGGCAATGTCTATTTTTCAGCTTTCCCCCACGTTCTCCAAAGTAACTATTTAAAGATCTGCAGCCGCAAATGGTTTTACTAAATGTAGGATGGGACTTAAGTTGAACGGCAGTTATATTTCTCTGATCCTTGCTGTACAGATAGGTAAGTGGACTGCCAAATTCCGTGTCAAGTTGTGCGCGCCCCAGCCCGGCTGCTGCATGCGGGAATGCCGGGATAACCCCGCGGTCCGTGCGGGACCCGCTCCCCGCTCCCCGCGCTCCCTCCGCGGCCGCGGCAGCAGCTCCGCGTTCCGGCTCGCTGTCAGGGCAGGGGAGCCCGCAGGAAAGGGAGCCGCTTTCTGGTTTCTTGTAAACCACTTTTGGTTTTCGTTTTCCTAAAGCGGTGCATGCTCACTCATACTTCGCCTTTTATTTTCCCTCCGCCTCTTCTTCCTTCTTTTCCCTCCTTTTCTCTCGGTTGCGTTTTGTATCTGGGTTTCGGATGTCCCCTTCGTTCCCTTCCTCTTACAGTTTGGTGACTCCGGTGCTAAGAAATTTTCCTCCTCTCCCTGAGGGACAGAGAAATTAGAACGGGCACAAAATGTCTTGAGAGAGATCTAGCTGGAAAGTTTTTTTGCAGAAAATTAGGGGGACAAGAGAAGGTCTCTCTTTGGGAACCAGAACGTTTTCCCGTTTGTAGAGCATCTTAAAACCAAAGAAAACCCATCACTAAATTAAAGGAAATAATCAACTCGAATGCAGTGATTAAACAAATAAAAATTACTTTTAAAAATCGAGGAGTCCCACCGCCCAGTCGTTAATTTTGTGTTTGGAGAAGACCTGTCAAAAACCGAGCAGGTCCAAAAAAATTCTATATATGCTGTAACTTAAAATAGACCAGGTTTCTTTCCATGCCGGTGTGTATTTTGTGTGCTTGTTGCCGGTTTTGTTCAATATCTTGGGGTTTTCGCTGGTTGCTTTTGTTGGTTTGCTCTCGGGTTCATTTTATACATTTCTTTCATGAGATTTTTTTTAGTTACGGACATTAAACAATCTCCAAGTTAATGACCACCTTGGTCCTACATAGGCAAATGTTAAAGATTACTACTGGATATGTAGATTCCCGAGCATGATCCAAAATAAGGTTCAAATGAAAGGGGGATTAAAGCACGCCTTTTATTATCTAGACTGTCAGGTGTGAAGAGCCCTTTGAAAATATTTCCCTGCAAAGGAATTCTGATACAATTTAAAAAAAAAAAAAAAGCTCGGCATTGCTATTTAGAGATCCTTTTGATCGGTCAAACTCCTCTCCAGAAAACCTCTGCAGAATTTTATAGGTAACAAAGAAAGAAGAAGGAAAAAAAATTTAAAAGGAGGGGAGATTTAGAAAGGGAGGCAAAAAATCCCTTGAACATTTATTCATGTAATGGGGGGGGGGGGGGAGAAGAAATAGTGCAGCGAAATTTTGACCTCTGGGAAATGTGGTTAAATGATGCAAACCCCTACATTCGTAATACAATTCCATTTAAAATAAGGCTGAACACTTCACAAGGCCAGTTTTTGTACTGTCACAGAAAGAAGAGGGAAGGCTTTACTTGGATGTTATCCTTAATTGCAGTCCTTGCAATTTTTGTTTGTGTGTTCGTTCATTCATTTGGAGGAGGAGGAGGAAGATTTTCTTTCTGTTGTGTTTATTTGGTTCAGCCGAGGATGGATTTTATTTCAAATTTCAAAAGGCAGCTAGAGTCGCTGGGAAATGCCGTTCCCGGGCTGGCATCAGCATGAGCAGTGGTTTGGAAAGTTCCCCCCAAATGCTGCTGCACACCGTGGGGATGGTGGCGGTGCGGTGGCTTTGCGGTGCCCTGGAAGGGGACAGCTCTGAAGCTCGTGGAGAGCTCCTCTCCTCTCTGCTCCTCCTTCGGTATTTAGGGTAACCTTCCCCCCACCTCCTCCGCACCTCCCCACCCCCGGAATCAGCTTCTGGTTGCCGGTGTGGGGTTTGCGAGGGGCCACTGGCTTTGCCCCGTCCCCGGTAAAGGCTCGTGTGAAATGGATGCTCGGCTCGTTCCCAAAATGTCTATGCACCGGGACTTAAAAAAAAAAAAAAAGAAAAGAAAAAAGGGGGGGGGGGCGGGCGGGGGGTGTGTGTGAGGATTTATTTATTTATTTGTTTGTTTAGGATTTAAGCATAGGAGATTGGAGCTGTCCGAAATCCCTGACATTTTGGGAGATGACCGAGCGGGGGGCTGGGGTGGGCTGAGTCTCCGCGGAAGGAAGGGACAGGAGGGATAGACCAGCCGCAGGAGAACGGGGAGCGGGTTTCGGGAGGGGGCCCGGTCCGTCACGGAGGGCTCCTGCGGTCCTGCTGCATTGCACATTGCTGCACACGCTGCTGTCTTTGCAGGGTGCGGGCTCTGGAAGGTCGCGGCAACGGCAAGACACAAGCGACCTAGTTCATGAAAAATCCCGTTGTCTTTGAACCAGACAGGAACCGTGTCTATCTGCTTTTTTTCCTTTTTTCCTTTTTTCCTCCCTCCCTTCCTTTTTTTTTTTTTTTTTTTTTTTTTTTTTTTTTTTTTTTTAATTTATTGGCGGGGTATGGGGAGGCTTAGAGCCGGGGATACCCCTTGCGGAGGCAGCGGCACGGGCAGGCAGGGCCAGGCTGCCCCTCGGGGGCGAGGGATGCTCGGCTCAGCGCTGGTCCCAAACGTGACCCCGCCACCCCCCCGGCCCCAGCCTGGGGCAGGGCTCCTCTCCGAACCCCGGATTCTCAGCACAGCCCGACACTTTTTTGCCGAAATTCGTGACAACTCCCCCTCGGCTGTAGCTGCTGGAGCGAGATGGCGCGGGTTTTATAGGACATGGTTTTACCCTCGGGATGGTCTTCGGTTCTTCTCTATTTGTTTGCCTGCCTTCTTTTTTTTTTTCCCTTTTTTTTTTTTTTTCCCATCGTAGCCAATGTCTGGAGCCTGCTGGGGGTTTGATGTGGTGGCTGGTGCTGGGGTGTGTGTGTGTGTGTGTGTGTGTGTATGTGTGTGTGTGTGTGTGTAGAGGGGAGTGGCCACCAAGTCATGTTAGCGATGAATCAAACGGCAAGAGGAGGATTTGGGTTGAAACAGTCTCTTTTGGAGTCAGCCATTTAGCTTGTAACCCGTACCCGGCCAGGAAACACATGCACACACCCCTGGGGTGTCGCAGCCGTTCCCTGGGGACACGGTGTGGGCGGCAATGGGCTCCTCCTCAAGGGACGGGGGAAGCCCTTCCCGCCCCCGCCGGCCGCAGCGACATTCCCGGGCCCAGGGACAGCGCGGCGTCCCCAGCTCCCGCCGCGGGCAGCAGAGCGGAGGGCAGCAGCGCCTCGCCGTGCCCGGGTACCCTGTGTGCGGGATGCCGTGCGGGGACACGGGCCTGCCGCGGGTCCCATGTCCCGCGCCGTGCCGTGCCGCGCCCTCCGGGGCACGCAGGAGGAGCCCGTAACTCATTTTCCTCCCGCGTTTGCAGGCGGTTGTTCTTGTGTTGGTTCCTGTCGTGCCGAGCAGAATGCCCTTGGCCAGAGCCATCCCGGGGGTGCCTGGGCTGCCCGGCAGGTTTGGGGGAGCGGGGCTCACCCCGGCCCCGTCCCGCCCTGCCGCCCCCAGCACAGGCACGGCCGAGTGGGCACCCCACCAGCTCTCTCCGTGATGTCGCTGTCCTTTCTTTGAGCATCTCTATCCCAGCTCTTTCTAGGGATTTTTTTATTATTACTATTTTTAATTTAATTTTTTTCCCGCTGCGCCTTGCACGGTGTTTGCCCAGCGACCTGGGCGATAGGGAGCGTGTGCGTGTGCGTGCGCCTGCGTTTGTAGGGAGAAACGCTCCTGCTGCTTCCAGGAGGAATTTTCTAACAAAGGATCAAGTCCGGGGAGAAGCAGGCAGCGCATCTTCACCTCCCCTCCTCCTCTCCCCTTAGAGAAAAAAATGGAGGGAAAAAATAGAAAAAAATATGAAAGCAGCGTCGCTAATCCACAGACACCCAACCCTCCTGTACTAAAAAAGCAAAGGGCGAGGAGCCCCTGGCTCATCTCCTCGAGCGGCCGATGGCGAGCCCGGCTGGGTCCCAGCGCCCTGCGCTGCCCCAGGTCGCGCTTTCGGCCGGGCTGGGGGCGGGCGGGGCGGAGGGGGCAGCTGCGAGCGGGGCCGGGGGCGGCGGCGCTGACCTGTGCCCCTGCCCCCGCAGCGTACCTGGCGCAGGCGGTGAGAGCGGCGGGGCGGTGCGATGCGGTCTTTAGGGGCTTCTCGGATTGTTTGCTGCGGCTGGGCGATAACATGGCCAACTACCCGCAGGACCTGGACGACAAGAGAAATCTGCAAACGATCTGCGCGTAGGTCTTTCCTCTCTTCTTCGGGGCCGCGGGGGGAGAATGGGGGTCACCCGGGGCTGGGCGAGGGGGGCGAGGCCCGATGGCGGCGGGAAGGAACACAAGAAACGCGGGGGTTGCCTTTGGGGTTGGAATCTCCGCTCCAGGGTCCCTCCAAGCTCACTGCCACGGGGTCAGGCCGGGCTTGGGGAACAGCGAAGTCTGGCGGGAATTTTTACAACGCCTTTTTTTTTTTTTTTTTTTTTTTTTTTTTTGCCTCCGTGAATCTGAGGTGCTTTATTTTCCGGTTTGTTTTCTTGGTTGGTTTTTTTTTTTTTTCCCCTTTTCCCTACTTAGCTCCTCTTTCATATTCTTTCCCTTCCCCCGATCTGCACTGGGGTGCTGACATTAGCAGCCCCGGCATCGTTATCCCTTTCCCTAATGCTGCCTGTGGGACACGCTCACCGCTGCCCACCCTGGCGCTGGGGGGTGGCTCCTCGGAAAACAAAACGTAATTAAAAAGGGAAGAGCCCTGTCACGATATGAATCGCCCAGCGGCAGGGAGGCGGCCGTCCCAGCGCCAGCTCTCTTCTGCCACCTCCATGGCCCCGGGAAAACCCATTTGCTCCCAGAAGGGACAAGAAGGAAAGGGCAACCATAAAGGGGAGTAAAATAATAATAGTAATAACAGTAATAACAATGATAAAAGCAGTAACAACAACAACAGCAACAAAAATATTAAGAGGAGAAAAAGAGCTCGCCTCGCAAAATCGCGTCCCGCACAGGGAGGAGAACACAAGCATTTTCGATATGTCTGGGAGAAAAAAGGAAAAAAACCGCCACAAAACAAAAAAACAATAAAGCCCAAACCCAAACCACACGTACAAAAGAAAAAAAAAAAAGAGCGGTTGCAGCACAGGGTGTTTTTCCCCTTCTCGGTGCAAAAATCCCCCTGTTAAAAAAAAACCCAACCAAAAAAAGAAAAAGAAAAAAAGAAAAAAAGAAAAAAGGAAATCTTTAGAAACGAGATAGTATCTTTAGACGTAAATAAGTTTGGAATTGTTTTGGGTTTTTATTTTGCTCCGCAAAAATCAGGAAACAAAAGACGTGAAGTGGGAAGGTGAGAGGGAAAGGAAAGGAAAGGAAAGGAAAGGAAAGGAAAGGAAAGGAAAGGAAAGGAAAGGAAAGGAAAGGAAAGGAAAGGAAAGGAAAGGAAAGGAAAGGAAAGGAAAGGAAAGGAAAGGAAAGGAAAGGAAAGGAAAGGAAAGGAAAGGAAAGGAAAGGAAAGGAAAGGAAAGGAAAGGAAAGGAAAGGAGAAAGAAGTGTGAAGAGACTCTGTAACATTCCTCTCTCTCTACCTAGAGATTTCTGAGTCAAACACCTAAAAAGGCTGGCACCTCTCTGTAAATGCTGGGCTGAGGTTTACTTAGTGTCCTGCAACAGAAATAAATACCAGGGAGCAGCAGCGTCCTGATTAGGTATCTTGTGCCCTCGAGTGCCAGAGCAGATGTGATCCTGATCTCTAAAAATAACTCTTTTCCAAGAAAGACCCTTTTCCCGACCACCTCCCACCATCCGATTGCCTTCGCCCTGTGCTGGGATGTGTATTGAAAGAAGATGGTGAAAGATTTAATTTTCCTTTGGGAGATGCAATTACAGCAGAAATACTGCAGGAGAGGCACACTCTCAGACTCTGGCTTCTCAGTATCTCATTATTTATTACAAATGTAGCAAACATTGGGAGTCTACAACCAGCTTAGAGTGCTCATAAATTAGAGGCAGCAGGACTACTTTGGAGGGGGAAAAAAAAGGAAAAGGAAGAAAATCAAGACCCAGTTTCGCAGACGCCTGCCTTGAGGCGTGGTGGGAATAGAAGGCGGATTTGGGGTGATTTTCGATAACTCAGACGTGGAGAGGGAAGATCCTCCAGTACCGTCCATGGGACGGCGGGTGCCTGCCCGGGGACAAATGCCTCCA
The DNA here is from genome assembly GCF_028769735.1 of Zonotrichia leucophrys gambelii. Lineage (NCBI taxonomy): Eukaryota > Metazoa > Chordata > Aves > Passeriformes > Passerellidae > Zonotrichia > Zonotrichia leucophrys. The sequence goes on from NC_088171.1 coordinate 68,001,854, forward strand.
GTCCCCGAGAAGAAAGAATTAAAAAAAAAAAAAAAAAAAAAAAAAAAAAGGAACATTTGTGCGAATAGCTGGAAATTATCCTAGGAAATGGAATCTCTTCCCTGCCTACAGACCCCTGGCTACAGATCAGGGGTCGCTCCCGCTGCCCTGCTGCGGGTCGGTGCTAGGCGCCCAGAAGAGGAAGATGCTCCCTCTTCCTTCCCCTACCCTTCCTGCTTCTCCTTCTCTTCCCCCTTGAGCTTTTCCCGCAGTAAGGGCCTTTCCCCCCCCCGGGGAGCCCCTCCCGAGGGCTCCTGCCCGCCGCTCCCCAGCGGGTCCCTTTCCCACCCCCTCTGCCCAGCCCGCTGCCGGCGGTGAGGAGGAGCCCCGGGAGGAGCCCGCGGGTCCCTGGGCCGGCCCTGGCAGCGGGGGGGACATGTCCCCTCCTCCCGCCAGGCAGCGTCCCCTCCGCCAGGGGCCCCGCAGAGCGATTGTGGCAGCCCCGACAGGGCTGACACCGAGGGCGGGGTTGGGATGGGGGGACCCCGAATCCCGATCTAGCGGCTCCTCCCCGCCGGCCCAGCTTCCCTGGCAGGCATGCCCGGCTGGGGCGGCCCGGGAGGAGGGGGCGGCGGGCCCGAAGGGCGGCCCCCGCCCCGGCAAGGTGGGTGCCTGCCTCTTCTGACGCCGGCTGCTCTCCCTCCCTGCAGGTACTGGGATGATTTCCACGCCTGCACCCTCACAGCGCTCACCGATTGCCAGGAAGGAGCGACAGACCTCTGGGAGAAATTGAGACGGGAATCCAAAAACCTCGATTTCCAAGGCAGCTTATTCGAACTGTGCGGAGGCGGCAGCGGCGCGGCGCCGTCCCTGCTGCGGCCGGCCCTGCCCCTGCTGCTGGCGGCTCTGTGGGCCGCCCTAGTGACCTGGCTGCCTTTCTAGGGGCGAGGAGCACACCCACACCCACACCCTCTCCATGTGCTGGATCTATAGAGGAAGTGTCCATCCGTTGCTTTGGGGACGTTGTGCTTTTCTGTGGTTGATGATGATGATGATGGTGGTGGTGGTGGCTGATGATGGTGAAACATCCATGTAGGACTGTGGAAGCGTTCTCCCTTTTTTTTTTCCCTCTTTTTTTTTTTTTTTTTGTTTTATTTGCCAAATCTTACCAAACAGGCAGCGGCGCGCAGCCCAAATCGGACCTCAGCTTTACTATCGCTTCGAATCAAAAATAGAGAAAAAAATATAAAGAAACTAACTCGAGCCCTCGTTGTGCAAACGCAATCTCAGGAACGGCTCTGGGCCACCCACTGCTAAGGCTGTAGCCGGCCGGGCACCTCCCGGCGAGCCACGGGCTCCGCTAAAATGCGGCAGTGTGCGAGGCGAGAACAAAAACCGCAGACAGGAAAAGGCACTGGCGAGAAATCCAAGGTAGATGTCCACGTGTGAAGCATATGGTGAATAATTCACAATCTCTCATCTTTCCTCCACAGTCGCTTGTTTTTTTTGGTCATTCCACTGGAAAAAAAAAATTTAAAAATATATAAAAAAGAACATTTTTTTCCTCAAGGGGAAAAGAGAGCGAGAGAGGGAGAGAAAGAGAGGGAAACGAACAGCTAAGGAAGGAAGGAAGGAGCGAGAGAAAGAAAGACGTATCTAAATGCCCGGAGGAATGAAGGAATGCTGCTAACATCTCTGAGAGTTTATCTTTACTTGCTGTTCGAAGGCATCTTTCCGAATTCACTGCCTTTAATTTTTTCCTCCTTTGTTTTAGATGTTACACATAACAGTAAAATACCTGAATATCCAACCGTAGAGATCACAAAAAGGGGGCTTAAATGTAAACCTAAAGGAAAAAAAATAACAACAGCAAAATGATTTTGAAAAAAAAAAAAGAGCCTTGATTTTAAAAGAGAAGAAAAATGTAATTTAAACAAAAGTTTATTATAAAGTCAATTCAGCAAAAAATAACAAAAAAAGATTTGCTACAAAGTATAGACAGAAGTATAAAATAAAAATTATTGTTTGAAATGAGGGTGTCGTCCTTTTTATAAAATATACCTAGAGTATCTTGGAAAGGACAGGGCTTTTAAGGCAAGGAAGTCTAAATCTTGAACCCATCGCTTGACGTACACGGCAATTTCAGTTCAAACAAGGACAGGGCGCCTCAATCGCTTAGCCGAAGCCTTTCTCTCTCTCTCTTTTTTGTTTTGGTTTGTTTTTTCTCTCTCTTTTTATTTCCCCCTTTCTTTTGCTCCTTTTAAATACTCTGTAAACCCTCCCACCCTCCTCCTCCTCCTCCTGTCCCCAAGCGGGAGGCGCAGCAGCAGCAGCCGCGCGTTCCGGGCCGGCGGGGCGCGCATCTCCCGCGGGCGCGGAGCTCTGCCAGCCCCGGCCCGGGGAGCGAAGGCAGCGCCGCCACGGAGGGGGAGGCGGAGGAGGAGGCTGCGGAGCCGGGGCCAGAGGAGCCCTTTCATAATTAATAAGGCAGCTCAGCCGAAGGAGCAAGGGGAAGGGGGGACGGGGTATTGATTTCGCAGCAGAAGCTGCTCTAACCTCGGCTATTTATAGACGCCTGATGCCTTTATAAAGAAATACACATCAAATAGTGAACACGTCCTTTTTGCTTATGAGAGGAGAGCCCAGCTGGCGATCGGGGGTGGGTGGGTGGGTGGGCGAGTGGGCGATGGGGAGGTAGGGACCACGAGTTGGTGCGAGGTGATTTATTCCGCCGGGAGCCGTCGCCCTCGGGATCGCTCTCCTTTGCCAATGTGTAGGGTGGCAGAGTCTCTCCTTCGCCCCCATTCCCTGCTCCCTCCTTTCCCAAGGTCCGCAATGTAATGTGTAAGCAATAGCAAATGTAACAGTTCATAAATCAAACAGTGGGTCGCAAGCCAATCTGCATTTCCCAAACGGATTGAATCCCAGCAACGAATATGCTCGGGAACTGGAGCCAGGCGCCTTTACCACTGGAAGCAATGTTGATTTTTTAATGATAAAATACATTATGCGTGTGTTGGGGGGGCTTTGCAGAGCCCAGCCTCGCTTCGGCAGACACAGGTCTGCTTCAATTTCGTTTTACTTTGGCCTCCCTCTAGATTCAATCCCCACCACCACCAAAGAAAAAGGAAAACCCTGGAGAGCAGAGCTTTGTTTAAATGGTTCGGGTTATTTTCCCTCCCCACAGAGGATCTAGACCTAAATTGATTTTTCTGTGCACATCTCTGTATTCATGAGGTCAGGCTTTGCTGTTACGGTTTCCTGTGGCACGAAATGCCAGATGCCGAGGAGAGAGGGGAGAGGAAGCCCTTGCTGGGGTGCCGGGGACTCCGCAGCTTGCTGTGTGTCCCGGCTGGGCCCCGGCTGGCGGCGGGCAGAGCTCCCCGCTCGGCCCCGGGGTGCTCGAGCTCCGCTCCCGGCCCCGCGGCACCCCCGGCCCGGCCCCGGGGCGCTCCCGCCGCCTCCCCGGCCGCCCGACGGGGCCCGTCCGTGGCAGGACGATGGAAGGGAGCCTGCCAGCTTCCCCTCACCCCACGGAAGAAAGCTGAAACGCCCTAATAAGGGGGCGATTTCCAGCTCATTAGCGGACTCGAGTTATCTTCGTGTGAAGTTCAATTACTAATGAATAATCTCTCCGTAATTAGCACATCCCCCAATTAACCCTCCGTTGAGGGGAATAATAAACGGCGGCAAAGCAGTGAAAAAGAGCGGAGCGGGTGGGGAGGGTGCCCGGTGGTCGCTCCCGGGCCCCTTTCCTCCCTTCCGTCTCCTCCTGTTTGGGGCAAATAATTGTCGGGCGCTCACGCCCGGGGCACAGGCCTGCCGGGCTAGCTGGGATGCGCTGGCCTGCACTGCAGCCCGGGATGCCCGCACAGGCGGCAGGGAGGGCAGCAAAGCCCGGTCCCGCCGGCTCAGCTCCCCCGGACACGCTGGCGAGCGAGGCGTTTCCCGCCGGCTGCTCCGTGCCTTTTTTCGGGGAGCACGAGCAACCAACAAACTCCCCCTTCCCTCCCGCCCCTCCATTTTACAAGAGCCCCCCAATGCGCCGGGCACTGGTTGTTCCCTTTTCTGCTCCTTTCAAGGGCCATTTCTGAGCGCCATGGTTGATTTTACGTATTTAATTTTCTCCGCCACAGGGATGGATGGCTGCTCTGCCTTGCCATGTTGTGTGGGCAAGGAAACTCGAGCCCTCCGCCAAGTCCCAGAAAAGGACTGAGTGTACTGGCCTTGCCTCCCGCCGCCTTGCACCTGTAGGGTTTGTAGAGGCTGCGGGAAAGGCTGCGCTGGCGCTTGCCAGGCCGGTCCCGCCGCCCCGGGCAGCGGCTGCTGGAGCGAGAGCTGGAAGAGGCTCAACCCTCGAACATCCCTTCCTAACTCCCGTGAGATGGTGAACTGGAGAGGGGAAAAACGCAACAGAAGGGCGTTTAAACCTTGGCAGTGACCACAGTAAAATTATCTCCCGCTTAAAAGAAAATGCGCACACACGCATGCATAAAGGGAAAAAAAACCAAAAACCCAACAAAACAAAACATAAATGCAGATCAACAGGGAAAAAACCCGCAGCTGAAACAAAAGACAAGCCAATGCATTTCTAGCTGGCTGGATAATCAGGAAGAGTTGCAGCCATTGCGGCTCTGCCTGCCCTAATTCCTATTCCCAGCTCCGACTGAGCAACCGCAGCCCCGCAGTCCCCGGAGGGCTGCACAGCGCTGGCTCCTTCCTCCCCGGCAGCGCTGGATGCACCCGGCTTGGCCTGCGGCTGCTCTCCTGCTGCCTCCCTGCCTCTCCTGCTGCCTCCCTGCTCTCCTGCCGCCTCCCTGCCTCTCCCCGTTAGCAGCCGGGCTGAGCCCTGCAGGGAGAGCCGCACCTCAGCCCGGCCCGGGCTGCCCTCCGACACGGCGAGACTCCGCCGGCGCTGCGCTGAGCTGGTGCCGGTCGATTATTTTTGCTGTAAGGGGAAAAAAAAAAAAAAAAAAAAAAAGACCTTTTCCCATCTGTTCAAAGGCTGTAACAGGGACACGGAGTGGGCCTGTGCTGGGAGCAAAAGCTTGAGCCAGGACACACAAAACTGAGGAAAAATCTGAGCTGTAGTGAGAGCAAACGGGTTGGTGCTTGTGGAGGGAGCAGGGAGGCATGGTATGAAATAAGGTGCAGTATCCATTTCTGACAGGACTTTTTGGTGCCTATATCTGCATCTCAGAGGAAGCAGCCAGTTACTGTTGGTCCTTGGCTCATTTACACAGTCTAGGGATGAATGGATCTGTGGCTCTTCCAGCCCTCTTCTTCTCCAGGGTCCTTTTAAAATCTGTGCAGTTGCTGTCCTGCCCAGTGAAACCCACTAAGTTCTGTGAGAAGGACTGACAACCTAAGGAGAGAGAGAACAGTTCAGCCTTTCTATTCACCAAGCAGATTCATTAATGATTAGTGCCATTAGGTGGACTACAGTAGTGCCTGAGGGCCCCAATTAAAGGAAAAGTGAGCTTGTTAAATCCAGAAAGCCAGATTCTCCCTCTGATACTCCCGCCTGATGCAGAGGTGGTGCCTCCAGGGCGGGCAGCAGGAATAGCCCTGGCTTTCTGTGTGAGCAGCCTCTGCGCCTTCTCCCCTCCCTCCTCCATCGCTTCCCTCTGCCCTGCCTGAGCTGCAGATCCTGCTCGCAGAGTGCTGCAGAGCAAGGCTGTTGCAGGAGTTGGCTGGCAGGACTTGCAGGAGGAGGTGTCAAATCAGCTTATTCTTCTGAGCCACTTCATTCTTCATCACGAGTGGGTTTGGGTGGGCTTTTTTTGGTTTAGGTCTTGGGGTTTTTTTGGGCAGGGTTGAGAGCAGGCAAAGTGGTGGGGATTGCAGAGGAGTCTGTTATGAAATCAGATGCGATTTTAGATGTCTGAAAGAGTTTCTTTAGGCTAAAGGCAGCTGAAGATCAATTGCACTGTTGGCAAATGTGCTTCCAGCTGGTTGGAGCTTCTCTTGAGGGAGAGTTTCAACCCAGGGCCCATTGCAATGGTAGTTCAGGAAAGGGCTTTCCTTTGCTTTGGGCTAAGGACCTTCTGCTGCCCAGTTCTACCAGTGAGAAGAGAAACTGGAGATGATGTGGGAGAGGCACTACAGCATTGTTACTGGTGAGTTACTGGCTGTTCCTTTCTCTTCAAATCCCCACGGTGGGTCTGTGTTTGAAGATTTTGCTCCAAGCCCCATGCTCCTGAACTATGGGTTTGCTAACAAATGGGCAGACTGTGCTGGTACAGACTTTGCCTTTCAGGAGGTACTGAAGAAATAGGTTTAAATGGATCAAATTCTCAGAAACCCAGCCTGCGGCTTGTGCCTTAGCTTTTTAGGCTGTACAGTTTGTTTTATTTTGTTTCTTTGTTTGCTTATCTCCAAAGCTGATATGAAGAAAAGATGGAAACAGCCTCCTGAAGGTCAAGGTGAGACTGACCAACACCTGATTGCTGGTACTCACCAGTAGTAATAAATCCCTGATCACAGGTGCTGGAAGTCTCTTCAGAGAAACAACATTGCTGCAGGGGACCAACAACTAGTCCTGACCTTCTTTACACAGCCATTCTCTGGGAAATGTATCCCCTGAAGTCAATGTGGATTCTGCCTAGGTAAGGATTTTGAACGCTCAGTTTTACCTTATGTTATCCCAATATGAACTCCAGGCTCATGCCACCAGAGTACAAAGAGCTTTGGTGTGCATTGTGTGTGCTTTGCACCTCCACATTTCTTGTCCAGGATATAAATTTTTTAAGTGCTGTGAAAAACTTACTAGATTTCTCAAGCATCAGAGATCAAATCTGCAGAGCAGCTTTTTTTTTTGCCAGGAAGCATCCTGAAGAGTGGAATGGGCAGTGCATCCTTTAATACCACTTTAATACCACCAATTTCTTTAACACTTTGGAAACTACTGGGTATTCAAACTGATGCTCCCCAAGGCAGCAAATGAAAACCTCAGAACCTCAGTCAACCAAAGTAAAAACCAAGTAACCAACGAAAAAACCATTAGTAACCATGGAGAAAGAAACAATCACTGATAGCGACAGGAGTTGTTTTATCAGATTTATCCCCTTAAAACACCTATTTTGCTGCAGTGGCTGTCAGTAAGTTTCCTTCAGATACAGCTATGCACACGGTCTAATTCTGCCAAATTAATTCTGCACCTCTTCAAGAGTCAAACCATGTGTCTAGTATAGTCTCTCTTTGTCAGGACTTCTAATAGTAGCACTTCTGACAATTGTAGTACCTTAAGCGCAAGAAGTTTTGCAGTAAATGGTCAGTTTGGTATTTATGCTTCTTTTAATGTATTTTATTTTGACTGGGTATTGTAAGAGGTTTTATCCCTGCCTCTGTTCCCCTGGGGCACTTTCAATTTTCCAGTCCTCTGGCATGAGCTGCCTTTTGCAAAGGAATGATTCCTGTAAAGGCGCTGCCTCATTTTGTTTCCCATATTCTAACAAATTCTTAAATTATGTTGTCAGATGAAAAATACAGAACATATTTTGTTAGCATGGAACATTGGTCACATTAGTTTCACAATGCCTCATTGAAGAATCCAATATGTCAGAAAATTGTCCTAAGCTTTGCTGTTTATTGAGGCTTAATAGGTGCCCTTGTCCCTTTTACTAGAGCCATGATGCAATACTTGTTTTTTTCTGTTGCCAAGACATTTCACTTGGTCTCCTTCACCCTTACTCCTAGTGCCCATTAAATGGGAGCAGCACTTTCAGATCTTTGAGATTTATGGGAAATGCTACATGAGGAGATAGGCTTTATTAATTGCAAAAATTTTATTTTACCTTTTAGCTTTCATCAGAAGAAAAACGCCTGGATTGAAATGACAGCAACAAATAATAGGTAAAGGATGCTCCCGTGTCACTTCACAGGTCTGTTATGTAACAGAAAACATCCAGCCCGGGGTGCAGGAGAGCTGTGGCTCCCGTCCCTCTCTGAAGAAGCCTCATCCCACAGAAGGTTGTAGCAGCCCAGCCTCACGCAGGTGCTGTGCTGCAGCATTCCAGGCTGTGAATTTCAGCCTGTGCCCTTGGCTGGACTGTCCAGGGCAGGTTGCAGTATCTGTCCTGCTTGCAAAATCCCAGTCCGTTTTCAGCATTGTCACTCACTGCTCACAAGCCCGCTGTTTTACTGTGCATCAAAAGTTCATTTAATTACCTTCCCTCCATTTTCTTTAGGTGCTGGTGATTTGCACTCTCTCCACCTAAATCAGATATCTGGCACATCAATACTTAGAAGGCTTAGGAGAAGAAGAAAACATCAATATTTCACTGAACACAAAAAGTTGCACAACTCCCCAGTTTTTATTTTAATGTCACCTGTGGTTAGTGGGTCATATTTCTTTTTTTCTGTAAGACGAGTGATTTCCACTTCTCTTTGAATCCCACCTGTGCAAATAGCTTGTTTTTCTCCCTAGCAAGTGTTAACAAGGAACTGTGAGGGTTTTGTTCAGGCTCAGTAGTCAGGCAGTCCTGGGGCGTCTGACTTCTAGGAAAAGCCACAGCAGGAACAAATGAGAGCCAGCCCACGCACCAGGCACAGCTCACAGCTTTTGCTGGTCCTCAGCTCTATGTTCCAGCTCACACTCGTGGTAAATGGATCTCTGTTAGCAACTGCAATGCCGACCAGCACCGGGAGCACAGATCTGGACGAGCTGGGTGCTTCATCATGGAGCTGCCCTTAGAAACCACGGCCCATTATGAGGCAGCTTCACCGTCCTCAGCAGAGCCCACGGCAATTCAGGACTTGCTCTGCTCACTTTAGTCCGTGCAATTTCATCCTTTGTGTGAACCAGATCATGCAAATGGGGGCACTGGAGTCACAAGGGAGTCGAGTTCCACGCGAGGAGTGGCATGAGAAGGAGCAGCAATTAGCTCGGAATTCACTCTACCAGCCTGTCATTCCTGCACTCTCCCCTGCTGCTCTGCAACTGGAAGCCTTGTGCTCTAGAAGAAGGGGAGAAGAACATTTTGCTCATGCTCATATTAATCAAGTCATCGTGTGAGCTGCTGAATCTGTGAAATTGTATCTCCCATGGAGTTCGGAGGTAATGACTGTCTTCGATGTGGACTCTCTGGTGTCTAATAATACAGTAATATTTCTGCAGTGGATGCACTCCCAGCATTTCTTCTCCTCTGCCTGCCTACTTCTACAGCACTTGTAGGCAGCTCAAACCTTTGAGACTTCTATCCCCTGTCAAGTTTGATCAAACTCAGTTCACAGGCTCAAAAATTATTTAGGAGGGACAGACTGGCACTTGCACAGACAGTGTGATCTCATAGGCTTCCTTTCCTTGGGAAACTAGGCTACCAACCTAGCAACGGGGTGAAAAAAAGCCATCCTGCTAGCAAAGAGGACCTAAACACCAGGAGAAAAGAGGGGAGGTGGGAGAGGAAAGTGAAGGTGTTTTGAAGGGAAAAATATTGCTGCCTTGTGGCTGCAGAGCTCTCACACACTTAAAGGGCCAGCCTTGGAGAGACACGCTGGAGAAAATATTCTCCAGGAGACGGAAAGTTCTCTCATGAAAATTGGTGAGGGAAAGAAATGACCTGGATTCATCTCACCACCTGGCATGCTGAATGGATATCTCTATGGTAAGGATTGTCTCTGGTGACACTTGTTCCTCCCTGTGGACTAGAGGAAGACAGAGACACAATTAGCATGCAACCTGTATGCCTGCAGCATCTAAAGCGAGGTGTGTCCTGTCCCAAAGGGAATTCTCTTCCTCCCACTTCCTCCTTCAGACCAAAGTTTTCCATGGTGCTGCTGCAGGGTTTGTTACTTCATGTACTACATTTGTATTTTAGAAAAGCTGCTGTGTGTCTTAATAGCTGCAGATGTATGCATGGTTTTACTGGGCATTTATTATCACTTATCCTCTTTGCACTGAAACCTTTCCTGTCCTTGTATCTTATGGAATAAAATTCTTTAAGTGAGCTTTAATGGTTCTATGGTTCTACTTTACGAATTAGGGAGCTGTCATCCCACTTCTATTTGCTATCATACATTGTTTGAGGCTGTCAGAAGTGTTATAGTGCATACCCACATAAATTGATATTTAATTTCAGTAATTATAATGTCACTAATTGTGTTTTTGCACCTGATGCAATTACTTGCATTCATCTATTGCGCTCTTCTTTGTTCTTTCTAAATTTAGGCGTTCCCTTATTCTTTAATCTTCCCTGCCTATGGTAGATCGAACAAACAATGAAACTTGGAAATAAAAGCTCAGACCTTCCCATCAATTTCTATGTGCCAGATGAATGGGATAGTTTGGAGCCCTGTATGTACATGGAGGGCAGGATATGCTCAAAATCCCACTGACTATTTTTATGTAATTTTTATGAGGCTTAGAGGGGGTCTGGTTATCCAAATACTGCACAGTGCAATTGTTTGTACTGGCCTACTCCTAAAAGTTTTCTAAGTTTTAGGGGGCTTTTTTGCTTGTAGCCTTTCACTTAAAATTACTCCAGGACTGCTGAGGCAGTCCCTTTCATCTGGCCCTTTCACCAGCACTCTTTTCCTCACAGCCTTCCAGGGGTGAACTTTTTATGCCATATTCCCTGGGAAAAGGCTTCCTATACCTCAGCCATCCTCCTGTGCTCTTCTCCTCTACCTTTTTATCACGTTGCTGTCAAGTTATAATTCATATCATTCAGCACTGAAGTTCCCACACTTCTTCCACTTGGTGCCTTCTAGATCCATGAGTACATATTACATATGAAGAGTTTATAGTAGTAATTTTAATATAGGATAAGTGATACCTGATTAAAAATTCATACAAGGCGTATCAACCAATTAGCGTGCAACATTCAAAATTGTACTTAATCCTACTTAATCAAGCATAATCCAGCCAGTGCCAGCATTGCCATCAGACAAAGATGGAAGGCAACTTGAGCAGGCTTTACTAAAGGGTGTAATTTTACTGGGGGATTGGTTTTGATAGGATAGTGATCCCCTGCTGCACTGGAGCAGACACCAGGAGAGGATGGCCCCCTGAAGACTCCCAGCTGCATCCTGTCTACAATTTTCCTATTAACCTTGAACTTGGTGTATGCCACCAGCTACAAAATCAGTGAATTAAGCACGTGCTTATTGTCAACCTGCCTCAACATCCTCTGTGATAAAGTGAAAAAAAAAAAAAATCTGGGCTTCAGAATTCCTGCTGCATCCCAGCAGAGAGTTTGAGGATAGTGTTCCCTCTTTTTAAGGATACCTAAGACTCATTGGCCTCTGGATTATAGTCCACATAGAAACTTCATTTGGTTCTATTAAAAAAAAAAATCCTTTAGTGGGCAGTGCATCTTTATTATTATTGCCACATGTCAATATTATTGCCATCCATTATTTCACTTTAGGAGTGGCTTTTATTATTTTAACTTTAAAACTGTTCCCAACTGTCTTAAATTAAACCAACATAAATTTAATTTAACCTGAAGGGAATAGTTACCTCCCAGACAGCTGCTGTCTCTCTGCCACTGGAAATGTGTGGTGCTGCAGGATTTTACATCCTATGACACAACCAAGGCTGCTTTTGGGCTTGAGTGCCCATGTGATAATAAGCACTGACCTTACTCAGTTTTTTGAGTTTAACTCATCATCAGAAACCAGCCCTTTGAGTGAGTGACCAAATTCACCACTTGGTGCAAATGTGTGCGCTCTACAGATCATGTCCGAACAGTGGGGCCTGAGCTGGGCACCCAGTGGGCAATGAGGTACCAGGGCAGCAGATATGTGTTATGCAAACTGCTGCTTGTACAGGTATTTCAATAAACTTTTATGTGTCAGCTTCTTTGGAGCAAAGACCAAGAGGTCTCTTTAGGGAAAAAATGCCTATAACAACATGAAAAGGCAATTTATGCTGAGGTTTCTGGGGAACTCAACCTTAACAATAAGGTGAGTCACCTGAAGGAGGACCTACAGACCTCAAAACCAACATATCCACACAAAACCTTGTTGATAACAAGTATTTCCTGATGATGTTCATGATCAGAAATTACATGGATCACACATGGACATCATGATCTCCTGTGGGTCTCTCCAAGCCTTTTTCACAGCTTTCTATGTGATAAATGAACGTTTTTAGGAAATACTTGTTCTTTTGAAATATTTTCTCTCTGCAGAACGTGATATTTTGGTTAAATAACCAATATTATTTGGTCATCAGTCACTACCACTACTGAATTAATGAAAATCTTTGCTGACCAGCTTTTCTGAAGGCTTACTAGGGCGAAGACTTGCTAGCAAACTCATGCTCTGGCACAGGAAGGTCAGTGTATGTTGCTTTGGAATTGGGGTGAGAGAAGAAGTTCCAAGACATGGAGCTGTGTTGGACATCTGCACTTGGGCTGCTGAATAAGTCCTCTCAGTCAGATCCATTGTGTCTTCAACTGGCTGCTCTTCTCTTCCAGGGCTTTCCTGCAGCACACCTCTCCTCAGCAGCTTTCCCAACCATGTTCCCCTCCCCAGCCATAAATGAGACTTGCAGATATCAAACCCTCTAATGGGGAGAGTGTCTCTTGTGTCTCCAGTGTCCTGAAGAGCTGATGGACACGCAGCAAAAGAAGCAGATTATAAGGCAGTGGAGCTTTCGAGTTTTTACACCATGACAAGGAATTTTTTTATCTCAGGTTACTTACATAACCTGCCTCAGAGGATAAAGGTGTAGGAGGAAACACAGTCAAGAGGTAAAAGTTTACCCTGGATATTTATATTCAGTGACAGGAAAGAAGCTTGGTGACATGCAGATGTTTGTCCCAATTTTTTTTGTGTAAACAGCACCTGGTTTTAACATGTGAATTTAGCACCTTGTTTGGAGGAGCTGGGGCTGCATGGACTCTGCATTTGGCACTGAGGAAAAAAAATCCTTGGGGGCTGTGGAGCCCTGAGACAGAGCTTTAAATATGTATTTAAAGGTCAGACAGCAGCTTTGGCAAGTCATTTTAGTTTTTTTTTTCTCTGACATATTTCTAAAATGGGCTTAGACTCTGGATGCACCTGTTAAAGAGGATAGTAGAAATCAAATCTTTTATGATCATACAAGTGGAGCTTCAAGTCTCGTATTTTGGGAGAAATATATCTCTGGAAAATGAGTTTAGAGCAACAGAATACACTGACTGCAGCTGGGAGTATTGCACTTGGTAATGTAGAACCTGTCTGAGGAATAGACAGAATATATTTCATGTATTGTTTGCTAGGTCAGTGAAACTCCAAATACAATTCTGATGAAACCATTGGGAAGTTTCCTTGGGTTTGTGGTACTAGTCAAAATCCTGAGTGCTTCTGGACTTGATTTTCAGAAGTTTCAGATCCTCTCAGTTCCCAGAATTATTACAGCTGTGGTGCTTCAAGTTTAAGCTCAGCATGAACTAGGGATTACAATATGATAATGAAATATTTTGTTCTTAACCTGGTGAACAAACATGGGTTAGCTGTAGCTTTGAGTTCCATGTGTTAACTGCCTCAGGGCTGGAGGCTGTGCTCTCTCAAAGGCAGGTTTGGTGGTATGTGCTGGAATTGTCTGAAGCTAGTTCTTGTTCACAGGCTTAGGTGATGTTTGTGCACTTGTATCTCCAGGCCAGTTCTGACACAGCTCTCTGCAGGTGGAGAGGCCCGTCCTGAATCTCCCCTGAGATCAGCTGATGGAGCAATGTTAGATAATGCAAGTCCCCAAGTAAATTTCACATGTAGCATAATATATATTCACATAACAGCAAATTATTGCTCAAGAAGTTTGTATTCCCCCTGTACTTGTCACTCCACATGCCCAAACTGTTCTGCCAAGCTGCCTCTGAAGCCCCATTTCTGTGTCTGCTTTTGCATGTTCAGATCCCCAGGACAGGCTGAGCCCAGGTGACAGATGCAGCCGGGCATCCTGTGAGCTGCAGGGTGGGAATGACCCTCACACACTTACCTTTGGCCAGCTGTGCCCTGGCAGCAGCTCCTGTGCTGGATTTCACCCCATAGGATGTGGGAATAGAGTCACCGGTGAGTGGGGCATGGGGGCAATCCCAGACCCACATCCAGCTGACACAGGTCTGGGTGGCACAAGCCTTCATGTTCCTGGAACCCAGCTTGGCATTTGGTGCCTTCTGGAAGCACCTGCTTTCCTCTGAGCATCCACCAGGAAGTCTCTCTAATCATCTCTGCACATACCTGCAGTGGCCTAAAAGGAACAAAGTGGCCCTGGATGATCTGAAAGCATGAATTGCACCCACAGGCACTTTAATCCTGTCAAGGGTAGGGTGTTTTTCCACTTCTGCTTATAAATTAGAGACCAGAGACCTAATTACCTCACAACTTTCCCTAAGATGATAGCAATTATGTATTTTAAAGTGCTTTGGGTTAGGCTAAGAGAATAAAAAGTATAGAGGAAAGCCAAATCCTGAGTTTTGTGGCTTTTTATTTCTGCAGAAGCACATTGCTGAAGGATGCCTGAGAAATGCCTGAAGCCCTTGGATGCATAAAGGGGGCAAAAAGAGGTGAACAGCTTTGTCTGTCAAGTGTGAGGTTATGCAATGATAGATGTTCCCAGATGACTTGACAAGTGCTTCTACAGAGAAGGGACAAATACAGAATAAGGGCAGCATCACTCAATAAAATTTGCAAAACTGAAAGATGAGAAGAGAGCATTTGCAACCCACTAAATGTTTCTTCATAGCTTTGTTGGCTGAGCAGCAATACCATGACCTGACACAGGCTCCTGTGGAAAAGTCTCATCTAGCTCTGGGCTTTTATTTGCATCTGGAACAGTTTGTCAAATGCCTTTTCATTTGCTTGGCTGCTCAACAGGTGCACACACCAGCCAATATTATTAACCATAAGCAGATAACCCAACTAGTACTAATGGTTTAATGCTGATTCCCTGTGGCAACCTGTGGTACAGACTTTAACATGCCCAGCATGGATTGAAATCATCCACAGGATCCTCAGCAGCACTTCCTGAAACACTCTCCTGCTGTTGGCAAGGGCAGCCAGAGCCCTCTGGAGAGGTTTGAGCAAGTGTGGCTGGTTCAGCTGCATCACAGCTGAGTTGTTTCCAGTCACCTCTTCCTGATTAACACCCTGTGAGGAAGCTGTTACTGAGAAATCAGTGCATTATTCCTGCTTAACTCAACCCTTGAGCTGGTCTTAAGAAACAGCAAAGGCACTTTGTATTTGCACCTTACCTTAATCAGTGATAACCTGCAAGTGTGGACAGGTCCTGGGATACATGATTCATTATCTTAGAGGAGTGAGAGCAATGTGATGAATATGCTGAGTGACCCAAGGGAGAATCCTCTATCCAGACATTTCATGAAGGGGATCTGAAATTAATTTTACCTTGGAGATTTTGGAAAAGAGAAATGGGGTTCTTTTCTTCACTTGATCGGTAAGAACAAAGGAAAGAAACCAAAGGAAACCATCCCAGCATTTCAATGGGATACCCTGTTTGCATTGTTCTTGCAGAATAAATTGGGGAAAATACAGTTTTTTTCTCATACAGATTGTCTCCCATCGATGTTTCTCACTGGAGACGGCTATCTGTTTTGGTGGCATCCGTATCTGTGGCAGGGGCACTCAGGGATAGCAGCCATCCCTCAGATGCAGGAGAAGGAAGCCTGCCAAGTTACCTGGGCTCTCATCAGTCAGGCTGAAGATGGGCAGTTAGATATTCACTCATATATGAGAAGTAAATTGTCTTGGATCAAATCTCTTGTATGTCCAGTAACTGATAAGCACCCAGAGGAAAATGGCATTTCTGGGAAGAGAAAAGATGCAGCTCTTTATTGAGAGTGTGCACATGTGACTTGGTTCCCCGGAAGATCTACAAGAGCCAGGATTCCGTGGCCCTTTCCCCCTAAATAAGGCACTCCGTTTATCCTTGTACCTTTACAGACATCTGGCAGCATTGCCTGGTGTTTGTTTCTCATTTTTTCCCCATGGAGATAGGCCAGAGAAGTTTGTGGTATTCCTGTGAGGGCTGCAGTGTTGCAGAGGTGAGATCCTTTGTGCAGATGGACAAAACCCACGGGTTCTGGGGGCTGGGGAGGATCTCCTGCCCTTCAGTGCTCCAGAGCTGAGTGATCAGCACAAAATCGCCTGCATTTTTCAGGGGTTATTCTCTTTGTGCTTTCTTTTGTTTGTAAAAGGATACAGGGAACCTCATGGTAGTTAAGATTAATTACTTGCCACTCTTGCTTTTTTTGAGCCATGAGTGTCCATTTTTATGACTGGACTGGTTTCTGAGAGTTGAATCATATCTGGACTATTTTCTGACCTATGTAGGGACCCTACATGGCAAAATCCATGCTCCTTTACAGATAATGTCCACACGTACTTGTGCTGTTGTGGCTGGGGACTTCTCCCCACTACTCCAAAAAGGCCTTTTGCTGTAGCAGATTTCTCTTCTGGATATCTCTGTCCTGCTGATGTAGCCTAAAAACTGGAATGGAGAGTTCTCCTCCTTGTGCTCAGAGTGAGACTCGGTGTCCTAACTCATTCATTGATCCACTGAAAATCAGCCTGCCAGTGTGCAAGGCGGGTCTGGAAGGTCCTGCAAGGAAAGGACCTTGGTCTGTGCTCAGCCTGCAAATCCCAAACACTGGTGCACACAAGGGCTGTGGCCCTGAGAGCTCAGGAGCAAACCATAGGCTCAGTGAGATGGGTCAAGCCACAATAAATGAGTTGATCATTGACCTTGTCTCATTTTCCTGTTTGTGAATTACCTAAGAATGCACTTGCTGTTTTCCAAGGGTAGGTCAACCTGTTTTAAGTAAAATTTGTGGTTCTTTGCTTTGCTTTATTTAATGCCTAGAAGGAAGAAACAGAGCTGTGGGAATAATAAAGCAGCATGACCATGAACACCATGCAAACCTCCAGAGAGGAGGCATGGCAGAAGACACAGCAAAGGTCAAACTCCACTGCGCTTTTTTAGTCTAAAATGGGATTTTTTTTGTGTGTGTGTGCTCTTAAATGACCTTTGTTTTTGTAATGATTATCTTTAAAAAACCTGTGTGCACAGGGGGCTGAAAATCTCTGCCACTGTTCACTCTTGTATTCCAGAAAGTCAGTGGAAGTGACCTCTGCAAAGCAGGGCATGGTGGGCATGGTGGGCATGGTGGGGAGTGGGACACTGGGGATAGGCAGGGGTGGTGGGGAGTGGGACACTGGGGATAGGCAGGGGTGACAACCTCAGCATCACACATTGCCAGGTCCTGGTGCCCATTCCCATTGCCAGATCCTGTGTGCTGGGGTGAGGGCACAGGACCTTTAGGCTGATCAGACTTTGCAGGGATGATTTCACTGCCTTCATTTACATCCCAGCACTGTGCAACAAACAGTTTTTCAGCAACAGCTCGACAAGGAGGTGGACATGCATAGCAAAGCATGGAAATGAGTTTGGTACTGTCACATGGGACATCTCAACAGGCACAGCTTTAACCACAGGGGCTTTGCTTACAGCTGAGCCCACAGCTTCATTCCCTAAATACTCTTTGATGCTATCTTCCTTTTCCAAATGCCACTGCCTCCCACACAGGCACACACATCACAGAAATGCTGGCAGGACTTCTGGGTCATCTGCATCCACCTGCTCTGGGCTGCACTGTTAGAGTGAAGAGTTCAGAAAGGGCACCACAAACTGGAAATATTTCCTAGCAGACCAACCAGGAAATTTATGATGTGAGAAACAACTCACTAATCTTTTTAATAAAATATCCTGGATCCACATATGACATTTATAATCTAGCAGCAGCTAGCTCTCTGTCACGCGTGGAAAATTAGTTTGCCTGTTCTTAGCTAATTGGTAAAAAGCAAATGAGTACTTGTTATTTAATAGTAGGATGATGGAATATGGGTTACTCCACACTTTGTGTCCTAGATGGCATTTTTTTAATAGGATCCATTTTCCTTATATTCAAAATAAGTCACGAGAGTGGAAAATGACATTAATATTAAACAAACCTTGCAAAGGCCTTTGGGACCTCACAGAAACAGGGTTCAGATGGCTGCACAGTGATGGAGATTCCCCACAGCTCACGTAGAGCAGTGACTGCCAAGTGTTAGCAGTCACACAGCAGCAGCTCCCAGAGGGCATTTCTTCACCATGGCAGAGCAGCCTCAGCCAAGGTAAAAGTGTGCTACATCCAGGTCAGGAAGTCCCATGGCTTCTCATTGTTTCATATTAATATGCTTTCTCATGAGAAAAATTACTTTGCACATGCCTGATTTTCATATTTATCCTCCCCATGGCCCTGCAATGCTCCTGAGTTGAAGGCAGGGATTATTAGCCAGATCAGCTGCTACTGCTACAACTATCAAATGAAATAAAGGAGGCAGAATAGCAGTCTCCTCATTTTTAAGGTAATTAGCGATAGAAAAGATTTATGACCCCTGCATTTATTGACTGTTTAATTTATTGGAGAAATAGCCCTGTGACAGAAACAAATGCAAACTGAGTAGAAGTATTCCAGTGAAAGATCAGACTGAAAAACATCTTTCAAACAGGAGCTGGAAAACATTGCATGGAGATGCAAGACTTTTACTTTACAAAATCTTATTTACTACTTACTTTTGTAGTAGCTGATAACATCCCACTTGTCACATAACCCTGAGTTTGACTGGGCAGCCTTAGATTACAGGGGACTCTTGATCAGGCTTCAAGTGCATGCAAAAGGCTGAAGTTTCTCCTCTGAAGTAACTAGGCAGCTCAGAGGACAAAATTATGGATTTCTAATCATTACAGATGCAGAGAAAATAAGAATCTAGAATTATTATGGGTCGTTAATAATTATTATCTAGGTGCTTTACAACACACAGGTGCATAAAAGGCCTCATTCCCCAATTTACAGTGCTGCAATGCAACACCAATCCATTCCAGATCTAGGGAAAGGCCAAGGGAATGACAGGCCCCTGGTTCCAGCCCTTCAGGCTGTGGCCTGGCACGGTGAGACACATGGAAGCCAAGGGCAGATGTGCCCTCCCATGGGATTTCCCATGTCCCTTCCTACCCGGCCTTAGGGCTAAAACGGAGGGAGCCTCACAGGGAGCTCCCTCAGCAGCTGGAGTGTCCTTGTGAGGGAGAAATGACATTTTGGAGCCAGGCATTTGGCAGGCTGGGATTTAAAAACACGAAGGGGTCACTGCAGGAAGTTCACAGGCACATGTCATATACAATGTGGAAAAGATGTCACAAGATTATCGATGAGGGTCGGTCATTAGCCAAGGGTGACAAGTGTTTTGGTGGATGATTGCCAACTGAGATGACCATCTGTGTCAAATCAAATTAAACTGGCCATCAGTACACCTGCCAGTTAAGAAAGAAAAAGAAATCAGGAAAGAAAGGCTTTATTTTCTGAACTGTCAGTTCACTTCTACAGCCCTGAAAACCTGGGCTCACCACCAAATGGATGGTGAGCATACACTTAACTTGAGCTGTCTCTACAAGGTTAGGAGAGTTCTTGGTAGGATAAAAAATTAAGAATAAAGCTCAAATGTTTTTATTGGCAGCAAGCATGACTGTTGACAGGATTAAAATATTTCTGACTATTTTTAATAACTAATACATGTCTATGGTTGAGCCCAGTTAAAAATCAGTTTTTCAAGGAAGAGGAATTTTTTTTTCTACATTTTCTCATGAAAAAAGGTATTATTCTCAATGCAAGGTACCCTGCCTCATTCACAAAACCAACCAAACAAAAAAGCTAAGCATGATTTCAGCAAAGGAAAAATCTCTTTGTGGGAGGTTTCTGATTTTCTTTAACAGAGAGAGACAACAAAGTTCTATGACTGTCTTTAATGAATGAAAAACCATCTCCCACCTGCTCCTTTTTTGACTGCAGTTATTTCAGCCACATCTACCTGAAAATACCTTTTCCTGTGAGGATTGTAGCTGGGGGATGAGGTGTGCCAGCCTAGTCCTTTTTGCCTGTGCCATTCTAGTCCCTCAGGCCTCAATCTGTTGTTTATTGATTTGGCTGAGAAGAGGTGCTATGGAAAGGAAAAGACTGCCTAGCTTGTTTTCCCACCTGAGAGACAGGATTTCCCTTTTTTCTCTTGGCCTGAGTAGCTGTGTTTGGTGCTTTCTCTCCTGTCTCACGCAGTGAGGACTCCCCATCCTATTTCAGTCTGCTGAAATCACCCCCTTCTCCCAGAGCGCTGCAATTAAAGCAGCTTAACGAGTTTGCATACGTCAGCCAAATTTCCTTCAGTGGCATTTAGAGCAGTGTAATTTATCTCACAGTTGCTGTGGATTAATGCAGAGGATCAGCTCCCGTTGCTCACCTCACGCCTGGAAGCAGGCACGGAGTTGCTGCCATTGGATGCTGTGTGTGAGCCCTTGAGCCCTGGGGAGCAGCCCCAGCTGCTGCACTGGAGCCAGTGTGTTGCCTGTGTAATTGTCCAACATCACCAGGCCCAGAGTGGCCAGACTGGACCCCTCTGTGGGAAAGGAAAGCCCTTAGGCACGACACAGACTCCTGTGGTCTCCTACAGACCACATCCCATGTACCGGAGTTTAAATCCTGAAACTCGTGATTATCCTCTTTTCAGTCTTCCTCTTTCATTTTTCAGGATTAAATTTTCTTGGTCCCATTATTCCTTTTCATCCTGGAAATGTCTTCTCATTAAAACCTCCAACCACAGGAGAATATATATGTGACACCACTGAGAAATGTGGATTGTCTGTCCTTGGCCACCAGCTAAGCCACTCTTTGGGCACTGCTGGCTTTCCACAGGATTCCCAGGGGTTTACTGAAGTCTCAACTCAGAGTTTAGACCAAAATAAACAAATTTAAAAAAGGTTATTAACACTTATGAACAGAAATTCTGCCAGCCTGGGTCACACTGAAACCCTGATGTTTTCCTACCTATCTTGGGTGAAGACATTTACAGACCCCTTTGATTATCCTAGCTTTGAAGGTCTATCATTTTGGTGTCCTGTGGGGGAAAATTGATGTCCTGATAACGCAGATCCCATCAGTGAAATTTTGCTGGGGAAGAACTCAAATCCTGAATAGCAACCAGCTTCCCACACCTGTAAGTATTTGCTTTAGGGCTAAAGCATTTTGCGCTTGGAGCAAACCCACATGTAGTTAGAAAGCTGTAGGAACATTCCCACAAATATTCAGTGTCAGTGTTCAATTTGTGCCTGCTCTGAGCATGAAAGCCTCTCCACAGTGCAAGAGCAGCAAGTCTCTTAACCTGGGAGGGTTTAGGAAGTGTGAGCATTACAAGATTTATTCTCTGAAAATACAGAGGAATGTACTTCTGGAGGAGTACGGTGAAGCATATTTTCACATGATGTCCATGAATATTTGCTGAAGTCAGATTTTGAATTGACTGCCACAAAGAGCCAGACAAGACACCCAGCTCCCTGTGCTGATCCCATACAGTCAGACAACACAAATGTAGCATTCAGTAGTGCTGGTCCAGGCACTTTGAGCTAGAAATATTCTTTAATGCTTGCAAGGCAATTAACAAAAAAGTACTCCTGGGCTAGATGGGGGAGTTTAATTTGCAATAAGCTATTCATATGATAAATGATTCATTAAAAATTAGCCTACATCATCCAATCACAAAGCATTTCTTGTTAGGGAGTCAAAAGAAGAAGAGAAAGGGAATAATTTTCATTATAATTACGGCAAGAAGACTATGAATGATGAGGCACTGAAAAACTTTACATGTTTCTGTACAGTAAAAATTAGTCTCACCTTTTCCCCCTGCTCTTTCATAATTTAAAACTCACTTGCTTTTAAAAGTTCAAGCCTGTCATGTAGTTAGTCCTCCCTGAGAGCTAATGTAGATGACATGTTTGAAAATAATTGGTTTTAGGAATAAGAAAGTTATCAGTGCTGAAATTTGCTGGCTTCTTTTAGAGAACACATTCTCTAGAAAATGTTTCCTACAAGACAGGAAATTATTTTTCTGATCCTACTCTTGCAAGTGGATTTACTAAAACACAGCTCAAAACATTTCAATTGTAATTTGACTTGAATAGAAGCTCTGTTTTTATTGTCAGCTTTTATTATCTACCACTACACAGGCTTCCTATTATCTTAATGGCACAGCACCACTGATGAAAATCTATTTCAGCTGACCATTCTTGCAGGCACCTCAGCATTAGTACAGTCAAATACCTCTCTGAATTAGAAGAATGATAGGATTGAATTTCCAAGCACTCAAAAGTTTGAAAAGTTGAGGAAAACTTAGAAACTGCATCTATATGTTAACAAATATGCTTCATTTATGCAATGGCATGCTGTATTTTCAAAAAAAGTGTTGTCCAAATGCACCATTATTCAATATTTCTTTGACAGAAAATAAAATGTTCAGCACACATTACAAAACACCAAATGGAATCTTATTTAATTTTCCCCTGGATGTTTCTAACACATTCTGACTTGAATACTTGAGCAGAGATAAGGCAATGATACACTTATTTCCACAGCACTGTGAGGGAAAAGTGGTAGAGGCAGTAAAGCCTTGCTTGTGAATTAAGTGATCTCAAACACATTTTCCGCAACTTCAGTATTCACATAATTGCATTCAAATTGTAGAAATGCAGCCCTGGAAGGGATGTCCTAGATGATGCAATCCAGGGTCCTGCACTGGCAGGCAGTGGCTTTGTAGGGTCCCTTTCATCAATTGCTCAAGCTTCACCTCAAAGCTAATTGGGTTATTCTGGATTCACAGCATCCCGTGGAAGCCTCTGTGAGGATCCCATCACTCTGATAGCAGAAAGATCTTCTCATTTCCAGTCTAGACTGACTCCTAGACATTTTAAAATCATTTGCTATCATGCTAAACTGACTTTTTAAAGCAACCCTTTTTCCTCTCTGGGATATTTTCAGATGACAATTCTACATTTTGTCAGCTTTTTTTGTTGCTAGGCCAAACAAGAGAAATTCAGAAGACAGCCAGTAATCACCCTCTGTATCCCTGGCCTGCTCCTACTTCAGTTCAGGTGCATTGTTCTTAAAATGAGGAAACCAGTTCTGGACCTAAGCCCATCATATGGTCATCTTCCAAAAAAAGTACTCTGGTCAGGCTAGGTTATAAAGAAATCAAACCAGAAGTTTAGCATGGAAAGGGTCAGGCAGCCTTGAGGTGGCAGGACCAATTTCAGAGGTAACACCATCAGTTCCAGAGCAAGGACAGAGCCTGAGGCTCTGCTTGTGGTGAGGCTGAGACATTGTCTGGAGGTTCACAGAGACATCCAGTAGCTCAAGGAGCCAACTATGACCCTACCTCAGAGAAATTGGGGAAACTTCCACTTTACACTCTTGGTTATTCTGAGTAAAGTCAACAGATCTGGGGTGAGGGAGCTGCTGCAATTTTGGGCCTTTTCCTGCTATCTACCTGCATAGGTTTCCTGACAGAGGAGATGTGCAAGATGACAAAGATGGCACAGGACATGAAATATTAATCTGGAGAGAAAAAAGTGTTTGTAGACATTACAGCCCTTGGGTCAGCCTTCTGTCTTTTTAGCCCCATTCCACATCTTGAGTCAGTTCTCAAAGTAAGTAAATGCTTTATTGTCTCTGTGTTTCTTTCCCTTTCTACACTGCTTTTGCAATGTTGTCAAAAAAGGCAGTCAGGCTTTGGGGATGTTGGGAAAGCAGGTTAACACAGGCCCAGATGCATTTGCTGCCACATTCTCTGTGTGGCCCCAGAAGCTTTTTCAGCTCAGATAATTACCACAAAATTGGCTGCTGCCAAAGCTTCTCTATCTATCATTTATGGTATTTCAGGTGAGAAATACATACAAACAAACATAATATCCTCCAGGATACAGGTACACAGTGACCAAAGATCAGTGACTTATAAGCAGCCAGAAAAATAAACCTTTCTGGAGATGCTGTTATGCAGAACAATACATAAAATTCAGTTGAAATGTCTGGCACATATAAAAGTTTGCAGGAGAGAGTCCCAGGCATAGATAGAATTGCTACAGCCAAATCCCTTCTCTGAACACCTATTCATAAAAGTAGGTCCCCAGCTGCAAGAATCATTGCCCCAGGAAGTGAAAGATGCATTGCAGAGATTTTGATCTGGATAGGTTGTTGCTCACTCCCTCGGTTTCATTCAGTGCTGTTAAAAATGCCCTACTGCGTCCTGGAGGTAGTGGATGAAAGGAAATATCTGCCTGTCCTTCACACATTCATTGTTTATAAGTTTTAAACACATACAGAGGTTCTTCTGAGTGTATGTGTATGGGTGTATACATGCATATATATGTGTGTGTGTATATATATATATATGTATGTATGTATGTATATATATACAGGTCTTTGTATGTGTGTATGTACACACACATGAACATACAGAGTATGTGTTATAGACATGGGCTAAGTTTGTTATAATGATTACTTGCAACAATTAAAGAGAGTCATGAGACACTCTGCAAATGCAGATGCAGCTGCAGATGGCCCATCCCTGGAAGTGTCCAAGGCCAGGTTGGACAGGGCTTTGAGAAACCTGGTCTAGTGGAGGGTGTCCCTGGCCATGGCAGGGGGGTTGGAGCTGGATGATCTTTAAGGTCCCTTCCAACCCAAACCATTCTTTGACTCTCTGATATGATTCTGTGAACTGTAGGACTCCATATGAGACTGGGTAATGCCAAGTAAATATCAGTAATGACAGTGCTGACAGGTTGATGAAAATAAAGGTTTCTCTGCCCCTGAGCTGGACTTTCAAGTATCTACCTGACTGCATGTCTAGCCTTCTGTCTAGATATACAACAATTAAATAGGTCAACAAGTTTCTTGCAAACCCTAACAGCTTTGACATGGCAAGCATGCACCAGACAAATGCCCATCAGGATAGTTTTTGATGGAAACCAGGTGTTTTGTAGCCAGTTGGTGAGAACACACTGCGATGGATCAGAATGTGTGCTCATATGTATGTATCAAATGTAAGTATTCCACAGGGCATGACTCATAATGTTTGTGCTCTTCCTTCTGGACAGTCAGACCTCACTGGTAATATTGTGTCCAGCAATATAGCATTGTTCAAGAGTTTTGATGCTTGCTACATTGACATCTCTGGTGGTGAACTGAGTCTCTAGCCAGGCAGGTCAGGAGGTGAGGCAGAGGCTCGGAGTAAAGGCCAGACACAGCCCAGCTCCCTGAAGGCGCATGTTGGTAGGCCACTGCTCTGGCTCACACAGTATTTATTGTGCTACCCCTTACCTCAGAGATCCAGGTTATGGAGATGGGGAGAGGGACAGTGTGACATTCACATTCTCTGAAAAATCCTTTTGCCCAGGATTTTTCTCCTGGGAAACTGAGAAGCCTCAGAGAAAAAGGAAAACAATTCTTATTTCATTTGCTTTTCCTGTGTTTTGCTTGTCTGGAATGTGTTTGGAGATTGTTTACCACAGGGGATTGTTTCATTGATTTCTGTTGTGAGTTGTTTTTACTCATTGGCCAACCAGGGCCAAGCTGTGTCAGGACTCTGGAGAGAGTCATGAGATTTTCATTATTATCTTTTTAGCATTGTGTAAGTATCCTTTCTGTATTCTTTAGTATAGTATAGCATTCTTTGATATAACATAGTGTCATAAAATAATAAATTAGCCTTCTGAGAACATGGAGTCAGATTCATCATTCCTTCCTTCATCAGGGCACCCCACAAATACAATAGGACAGAAATATTGCACCTCCTGTTCGTGTGAGTTTGTTATCCCTGCTATTATGTGAGTTCCCAGAGAGGACAGCAAAGGGGAAAATGGTGATCCTCTCCTGCAAACAAGGAAAGATGTATATAATGCCTCAAAGTCCATCAGGATAGACTGTTCCTCAGATGACAGATCTGCACCTCATGGCAGCCCTTCTGATCATTTCTACTTCCTCAAGACATTTTTCCCTTCTACCAGAGCAGCCACAATATTTGTAGTTGGTGAAAAAGGCTGCTGACACCTGCAGATGGCTACATGAGTTATGGCACAGAACAAATTAATCAGAGATATATGCAGAGCAGATTTTATTTTTCCATTTGTGAGATGTATATTGGGCTCCACATTCCTGTAAGAGAAAACATTAAAAGTATCTGCTGTCTCTGGAAAATTGCTGAACGACAACATGGGGAATAGTTTCTCCATGATAGGGCTGTCTACTAGAAAGAATCTAGCTCCAGTCAACTCACCTGTGCTAAACAAGAGTAGATGAGTTGACTATGCACATGTTTGCACCCCGTGGTGCAGCTCCTGGGTTCTGCAAGGAAGGAAATGGGATTCCCCACTCCAGCTGTTCACTTACACCCTTCCACCTCCAGCCCAGCACCTGAGCCTCCTGTGTCCTGAGGCCATGCACAGCTGCATATCTCACACCTGAGAGACAAGCTGCCACTGTGGACTCATTATGGCAATCTGGTAAAAAATCAAGTGCTTTGAAAAGTGACTGGGCTTCTCAGGCTCCTTAGCACCAGCTCCTTGTCAAGCACCACTGCAGTGGGCTAGAGCTGCTCTTCAAGGGCTCCTCATTTCTCAGAAACTGCGGAGTTGAGAGTGCAAAGGCTTTGTTGTCCCACAGAAGGTGAACTCGTCTTCAACAAATGAGCCCTCTGAAAAAAAGATCAAAACAGACCATGTTATGTCAGATGCTCAGATTGAATTACCATTTTGCAGAAGCCCTTTAGATAGCTTGAGTCGTTTCACGAGCAGCGGCACCTACGTGTGTGAGCACACACATGCACAGCAGCCACTCTGCGTGGGACTGTGTGCTCACACTCACAGCTAGTGCTAGCTCCCATGTCATCTCCACACTCACACACTGTAGGTAGCTCCCACATCTCCACATCTCCTCACAGCTAAAAGCACAACCTGCAGTAGGCAGACTGGGGGTTGTGCGTGTGGGCGGTGTGCGTGTCTCCCTCCCACGGGCACGGGGACTGCGTGCCTCCCTTCGCACGCATGCACAGCCCAGATCTGCATGGAAAGGCTGGAAGCTGGCTCAGGCAGCACTCTGCTCCTCCTGAAGGAAGAGCTGGTGTGTGTAATAGCTCCAGCAGAAGCAGGAGCGGGCAGCTCGTCCCAGCAGTACACTGCGGTTTCCTAGGTAACTGAACTTGAAATAAGGTGATGTCTGGAACTGGGTCTTATCAAATCAATTTGCTGAAGGTGCATACATGGGGGGGAAAATCCCCTCATGTGGGATCCTACTGACTATAAAAGCCAACAATACACCACTTATTTATTTTGGTAGTTGAGGAGTTTGTTGCCTTTTAATGATCAGCGATGACATTTTCCCATTGAAGCCATCTGTGCGGGCAGGGACGTGTAGAAAATATGACTGTGCATGTTATGCATTATTTACACAAGGCCACAGCTATGTGCTTTGCAGACAAATGAAGGAAAGACAGATCCCTGCCCTGAGGGGGCTGCATGAAGAACACAGTTCCCACCTTATTTCTGATACCTCACCTTACCTGTGGGAGCAGCCCAGGTTCAGCAGCAGGACTGACTCCCCTTCTGCCGCAGAGTTCCCAAACTATGGTGGGCCACACATTTGAGACAAGGTCCACAAAAATATTTGAGTGGTTACCTGAAGTGCCTGCATAAATCTGAGATCAGTGGGTGGGACAGCAACATGTCTTGGAAAATGAGACTTAGCTTCTCTGGCTATACCTCTGCCCAAGAAACCTAAACGAGATGAGGGCATGTGCCCAGGATCTGGAGCACATTTCCCTCCACTGTTGAATTACACCCATCATGCTCTCAGCTCGTGCCAGGCTGCACTCAATCAAGCAAGTCCTAGGAACTGCCTGAGCGTGACATGAGCCAGGCAACCTAGGAAGTGATACAGGCTGTGTCACTTTATTGTGTCCTCCTGCACTGTCCTCCAGCAGAATTTCTCCTCGTGCAGCCCTCTTGCTCTCACACCAATCCTCAAAGCACTCTGAATTCAGCATCGTACACTTAAAAAACTCCTCACTGGTAGGAGCTGCTTTTTGCCATTTTTTTACTAGAGCAGACAACTACAATTTTTCCAAGGGCCTTAAACCCCTCACCTTGCTCCAAGCTACTGCTGATCCCATGCTGCTTGTAACTGACCTGGGTCAGAGACTGCTGGTCTCTAGAAGTGGCATCTCTCTTCTCTTCTGGGACAGGATTAATCTGACATGGCCAGCCTTACTTCTGCTGGCTCCAGCCAAAGGAGGCCTCTGTCCCCTTCCCCTTGAGCCTGGGGAAACAGCAAAAGCATCAAAGACATCACCTTTTACAGGCTGCAAAAGCAGAAGCAGCACCCCCAGCCTTGGAGGTGAAGCCTGCAGACCCTAGATTCAGGGCCTGAGCATGCCTGGGTGCATCAAGCATGGGACAGAGGGATGTGCAAGGGGCATGTGGCCGCCCCCACACTGTTCATGCCACAGCCTGTGCCTACTAAATTGTGGTCCCATTCAACAGTGACCCCATACGCCACACAGCCCACACAGTGCTTCTGATCTGGGGGGCACCAGGCAGATCCAGGAATGTTTGTAACTATCGTTAGCACAGATGTGGTCTGTGTCCATCTGCAGCGTTTCCTGTCCCTCACTGGGGTGTTGTCAGGACAAGTACCTTAGAAGCCTGAGTCAAATGGGACATCAGAGTAATGGAGATCATAAAAGCACTGGTTATGACAGCAGAAGATGATAACACATCAGTGCCTGTCCTTCCATCACGTTTTTTTTAATCTGATGTTTCTAATACCCGTGACAGACCAATGTCTAGGACAAAGGCCCCTAAGGAGGCTTGAACAGAAGGGCCAGGAATGTTTTGTGCTGTTGCTGCTGCTGCATTCAAAGGGATACACAGAGGATGCCAGTAATGCAAGCATCCCACATTGGTCTGAATGCACTCTGCATTTAATTTCTGACTTAGTGTGCTTGGCAGTTGCATAGGGTGCAGAGCAGTGCTGCATTTTGGGCTTTGGCAGCTGCAAGACAGAGAAGCCAACAGAGCCCCCCAGGGCATGGTCTGCCCTGTATTCCCTGCACCATGTGCCCCACAGCTGCCTGGCATGGCAGTTCCCACATGCTGGCAGGCAAATTGCTGGTGTCCTCTGAGATGGGATCCCCAGGTTCTTTGGGGCGCTTGACCCAGTTAGATTCCTGCAGCACCCTGCAAAGCTTCTCAGCACCCCAGGGTGTCAGAAGTCTTTGAAAGACAGGGCTTTATCCTAGTTTGTCCAGTGGCAAAACAGGCTGCAGCAACTTAGCAATCTGCAGTGCCCATTAGCAGAGATGCTATGTGATTTCCAGGGATGAATCCATGTTCCAACAGCTTGTTCACAACAAAATTAGCTTTGCAATACTTGATTGCAACACCACAGCAATTAGCAGATGGCTCAGGATCAAGTCAGGGACCTGATGTGACCGCAGTCAAATGTGGAGGATCACTTTGTCTTCCAGTTTGGTACTGTGTCATCTTAATGCAAGTGGGGCTTTGGGCTTGCTTTTAACTGATGTCTAAACAAAAAAAAAAAAAAAAAAAAAAAAAGGAGGTATCTATTTTTATTTAGCAAGATATGCAGAAGCGTTATCAGCAAAAATATTGCCTGCAGTGTAGAGATGTTACATTTCATTTCAGGCAAATGCTGTTAAGGCTGCCTGGGATGTGACAAAACATCTGACTGATTGTTCTCCAAGTGCTGCTCTGTAGCCCTTGGAAAATCAACACATTAAGTTTTCGCTATAGGCAAGCAATTAGGAATAGAACCATTCAAATGAAATAAAAATCAAATCTAGAGGGAAAACTGCAGAACCTTGGCTTGTCATTTCACCTCAGAAAGTTTCATTACTGCTGTGCTCAGCACCAGCTTGGGACAGTGCACTTGAAGATGGGGCTCATGGGGGAAGGCTGAAATCCTAGAGAGGGTTCAGCCTGAAAAATGTTCACAGGTAGGCGAGCACTTGTTAGGGTGGAATATTCTGTGCATCCCCCCCAGTTGCCCCAGGTACACATCCTGCAGTACATCACAGGGTCCTTGTTCCTTCCCATCTTCCCTGGGAAGACAGATGGAGAGGCTTTCTGGCCAGTCAGCTTACCTGGGCTTTGCTGGTGCAGAAGCAGAGCACAAAGAGGGCTGGCAGGGGCAGGCAGTGTGCACCTCCATGCCAAAACAGGTCACAGCCCAGGCACTCACCCAGGCTCAGCAGTCAGAGAGTGCCTTTAGGTCTTCTGGCTAACCCACGGCTTCAGGGCTCAAGAGAATGAGTCAGCTTCAGAAGTGAAAAATCAGAGCACTGCCTTTAGCCATGCTCAGTCCCATGCCCAGGAAACAGAGTTAGGAAAACAAAGTGCCCCTCTATCTGGCACACCAGCCTGAAATAAGTCAGACTGTTACAAATAAATAAGAACAAATAATGTATATTTAATAGAGAAGAAACAACTTACCAAGGGCAGTGGTGGATTCTCCTATTCCCTTTTCCATCTAACATCAAGTTGGTCAGTTTCTCTCAAAATATGTGCTCTAGTTCAATAAAAAGCTCTTACACTGAAGTAGGAATTTAGTTCTGTGAAGTCCTGAGGTCTGTGCTATGGGCAAAGTCACTGATCTCCCACAATGGTCTCTTCTGGCCTTTAAAAGTGGGTGATCACTATGTTGTCCTTTCCCTTTCATCCAGTCTCATATTTCACATTTGTTTCTTTTCAAGTCATTTTATGGCACTCACATGAAGTATCTGAGTACTTCACACGCTATGAATCACTTCTGATTCAGACTCCCTTGATGAAGTCTGTCATCCCTTTCTCTCACATGCAGAACCAAAGCTCTGAACATAGAAGTCCCAACTTGTACCAACAATGAATCAGAGCCAAGAAAACCTTATCCTGTGAGATCTGCACCACCACCTCACCAGTATCAGATCAGTACATCTAAGTCTGTGCTTTCCCTTCCAAAAAGAAGTTGCAAAGCAAAGTGGACGATGTCTTTTACTACAGTTTTTAACTGGGCAGTGCCTCCTACTCCTCTTTTCACAACCTATTGGCCTGAAGGGCTGCCCAGATGCCCATTTACCTGAGACAGGAATCAGAGGGGGAAGGCAGATGTGCACTTTCTTTGCTTATCATAAACCTGGATTCAGACAAAGGTTTAAAAGAACAAGAGGGTGAGCCTGTAGGGGATGTGTGGAACATGCACCTCAAGGAAAACCATTGCAAAGTGAGCAGAGAAGGCTGTGCGGATCCATCTCACAGTGGGCCGGTGCAGAAACCACACCATACTATCTGGGAAACGCATTAAGTCTGAAGAAAGGACCCCTGCCTTGCAGAGTGGGGAGGAGGCAGATGATGGGTGTGGAGGTGGAGATGGAAGTCTACTGGACTTGCACTGGAGTAAAGATATGTTGGCCTTCACCACATACCCTGTGCTCCATCTTTGCTTATATCCACCTCATCAGCTGCAGCAGCACTCCCAGAGAGACAGGTTTTCTATTTATAGGCACCAGCAGTTCCTCCTTCACTGCAGGGCAGTCTGAACATTCCAGCTTCTCTTGCTGCTGATAATCACTTCCGCTGAACCAGAGGCATGGGCACTCCTGTGTCCATGTGAGGGAAGAAAGAAAGGGATATTGCTTCCAAGCCCCAGCCTCTATCCTCTTCACAAGGGGATAAGCATAATGGTTGTTTCTGTGTTCTTCTCTTTTAAACTTGTGTAATGTAGAAAATAAACAACAGTGATCAACATGCTGAAATGCTCTAGTAGCTGATCAAGCTGCTCAAAGCATATGGGAATATCTCACATCTGAAAAAAAAAAAAAAAAAATGTGTACAGCAAGTGGTCTAAGCCCAAGCTGCAGAAACCCAAGTGATGCCAGTGTGGACTGAGGTAATTCCATCTCAGGCTGTACATCTGCCCTGAACCCACACTGTCCTTCCACTTCTTTACCCCTCTCCCATTTCCTGAGGAGTTCCTGAGAGCATTCCACTAATCAAGCTCCACTTTAGCTCATTCTGAGGAAGAAATACACACAGTTGATATTTCTGAAAATTTTGTTCAGGGTGAAACAAAAAAATTCTGGATATGACCTAGATTGGATCATCTATTCCAGCTACAATCTCCTCACAAATCCTATCCCAGTGCATGGTAAAACTTTGGAAAAACTCTTTTATTTTGTCTAATATCAATGTCTCTTGCTGCAATTTGACTTCTTTTCCTATCCACTGCAGAACTGATAGATTATATGCAGAACAACTGGCAAAGTATAGGCTAGAGAAGTGCTCAGTGAGATGAACTGAGCATTGGCTGAGCTGCCAGGCTGGAAGGATTGCAGTCAGTGGCAGAGAGGACAACTGGGGACCAGCCAGCAGGGGCGAGCCCCAGCGGTGGTGCCAGGGTCTGTTCTGGTTAACACCTTCATTAATCACCTCCACGCCAGGACAGGCAGTACCCTTAGCCAGCCTGCAGGTGACACAAAACTGGAAAAGCAGCTGAGGCACCAGAGGGTTGTGCCGGCATCCAGAGGGACTGTGACAGTCTGGAGAAATGGTCTGGTGGGAATCTCATGCAGTTCAGCAAAAGGAAGAGTATTAATTCTGCCTCTGGGAAGTAATAACCCTATGCCCCAGTAAAAGCTGGGGGATTTCTGGCTGGAAAACTGCTTTGCAGAAAAGGACCTGGGAGTTCTGGTGGATACCAGTTTGACCTTGGGGCAGTAATGTGATTTTGCGCGAGGGAAACTTACACAAGCCTTGTGGTTTGCTTTCAGAAAAGCAGTGGCAGCTGGTTGAGGGAGGTGATCTTTCACCTCTGCCCAGACCTGGTGAGTCATATCTGGAGTATTCCACCTACACCTGGCTTTCCCAGGTGGGCATCCTGGAGCAAGTCCAGGGATGGGCCACAGAGATGATCAAGGGATGGGAGCATCTGATGTATGAGGACAGGCTGAGTGAAATGGAACCATCCAACCTGGAGAAGCAAAAGCTCAGAGGGATCTTCTCCATGTGTATAAACATCTGATTGTTATTTATACATGGCAGACAACTGGGAAGACAGAACCAGACTCTTCTTTATCATGCACAATGACAGGACAAGAAGAAACATGAACAAACTAAGATACAAGGAATTCCACTTAAATATAGGAACAAAACCTTTCCAAGGGAGATTTAAGACTGGTAGGCTTTCCCTGAGAGGTTGTTCTGTCTCTGTCCTTGGACATATTCAAAGCACAATAGGACATGTCCCTGAACAACCTTCTTTAGCTGACTGTACTCACAGCAGGTGCTTTTAGATGATCTCCAGAGGTCCCTGCCAATCTCATCAGTTCCGTGGTTCTGTGGCTATATTTCCTTCCTCTCCCACAGTAGCTTTTTTACATTCTTGAATGTAATTTTCATATGCACCCCTCATATCAAGTTAGTTCAATACTTCTTCAAAACTGCTATCTCGTAGTGGGCTTCTGGACCTTCTCCAGTCTGTCTGTCTGTGCTCTGCTCCAAGTGCAGAGTTCTGCACAGGATGCAGCTCAGTAGCTGAACCTGACTGACAGCAGTGAGTTTGGAATTATAGGCCACAGGGACAGTTGTGTGAGAACACAGATCTGAGAGAGAGAAAAGGAAAGAAAGGCCAGCAGGCAAATACCCACTGAGTGCCAGTGCACAGTTAAAAAAATATCTGTTCTGGGTGTCATAGATGAGATATCTTCAGAAATTTTCCAGAACTTTATGCTACACCTGTTTGGGAAAGAGTGTGTTTAGCTTGGCTTACACCCTGCTTCTCCCCCTTAATATTGAGTTCTTAAATTGTACCTTTAAAGAAACCAATGGATTGGGCATCAGCCTTGTTTTCCAAATCCATTTTGTGCCATTCCCTCCCTTGACCCCCAACCCACTGGGAATTTACAGCACTCCCACCTTGCCTAGGACCCAAGTTCCCCTGTGTGCCTGGCAGAGGACTAGATTTTCAGAGGGCAGGCAATGCTGGTGAGCTCCCTTGCACTGTGCCCATGAGCTTGGCAGGAGGTGGACTCTTCCCAGTGCTCCAGAAGACAGGACAGGAGCCAAAAACCAGGAGCAAGAGCAGCCAAAACAATCAAATTCAGCGTGCTGTACTCTAAAATATATGAGCATGTGTCAAAGTAGGAAGGCTCACAACAAGGGGTTGTCTTGAGCTGGCTTGTTTATGGCTACATTCCTCACCCTGCCGCCTCCCTCGTCTCTGTTGCCAAATGCAGGTACACAGCCCTTTTCAAAATACAGCAGAAACCAAGGGAATAAAAATTCTTGAAGTCATTCAAATATGAATTCCTCCCTCATAAAGAAGGCCACCCTCTTAGTACCCTGTCAGCCTGTGCACTGACAGTTGTCACCCCTGCAGAGCAGGCACCAGATGGGTAAAGGAGGGAAGTTGTTCTTTTTCCTTCTCTAATAGATGCATTCTGAAAACCTGAGGAGGTTGTTTTGAGCTGCTTGATGGTTTCTGCCTGCTGTATTGCTAAAGGAAGGCCAGTGAACAGCACAAGAAGTGCTTCAAAACAAAGTAATAAACTGGGTGAAAACAAGGGAGATTGCTCCTGGCTCAAGATGACAGTAACCAGTGACCCTCAATGACCCCAAGGTATTTACCTGTGAATAAATCTCTCCATTTCAGTAGTCCCAAATCATACTGCCCAATTTAACCCAGAGAAGGTTTTCAAACCTTCTAGTCTGCTTGAGCAATATCCTTCAAACCAAAGAGGCCATTCCCTGAGCCAAGATACAGCAAAGCCATTCTTCGGTTTTGGGTGAAATTTTTGTTTGCTGTTTGTTTGCAGTTTTGTTGCTGTCTCCCCTTTCTTTTTTCCTCATCTCTCCCCCCTAACACCACCCAAATAGACAAATTCAGGTATGCTACTTTTTTGAAATGTTTTAGCAATATGTTTGCAAAATTAGAAAGGGGGAAACCTTAATATTTCTACTCTGATATTGCATGTATCTTTTTTCTTGGCTGGTCTTAGCTGCAATTTTCTCTATGCGTGTATTCTGAATGTAAATATCTTGGTGTAATACCAATGTGTACTTGTTTAATGCAAAAACATAAGACCTAACCATAATGTAGATGTAGGAAACAACAAAAATTGTGTTATTATTTTGAGTGAAGCACGACAACAAAATCAGAATTCAAACCCTCTCCTCTTCTCTCAAATATAGAATGAAGGAGTCAGTTGAAAAGCTTTTTCTCCCTCACCCCTGATCTTGCAGACCTGTTGGCTAGCAAGAAGACATATGCTAATCTTTCAGTAGAAGAGCTTTTAGTTCTTTGACTGCTTGTTTGGTGACAGTGACAGAACTTCAAGAGTTGTGGTGGGTTGGCAGCACTCAGTGGGGATCTGAGGTGCTGGTGGGGATTTCTCCAGTTTTGCCCTGCAGAGCAGACCATCAGTTGTGTCAGCCTCATTCTTGGATGTGTGAACTCACAGACCTTTCTTTATTTTCTTGTTCAAGCCTCCACTGGAACTCCACCAGGAAGCACATCACAGGGAAAAACAAGGATTATCACTCTGCTCTGCCTGCTGCAGAAGACAGGACATCTCCTTGCCTGGGTGAGGTGCTCTCTGTAGAGCTGTAGGTGACACCGCGAGTCTTCACCTTCCCTAAGAGCACTGGGAATGCTCACTGGGATGCTGCACTTTTTTTTTTTTCCCTCACTAAACTTTTCTTACTAAACTTTCCAAGATTTACTGAGATCTGATCTCTTGAGAGATGGTGACAAATGTTCAGTGTGTCCTCCTTGCTTTCCTTCCATTTTTACAAATTGCAGGCTTTGTCCTCCTGAATTAGGATATCTATTTCCAGAAGAGCAACAGTGGATTTCAATCTCTGATGTATTTAATGAGAAATTATAAATTAATAGGCCTTCTTCATGGAAGATCTATGCTAAATCTGTGTGGGATCCTTAAGGACTGCATAGTCAAAATAATTGACTGTGTGTATGGCTGTAATAAACACAATTTAATCTAGGAACACCAGAACAGTCTAAAATATATTAAAAAAACCCAACAAAACACTAAAATCACATGGCAAAATGGTTTAATGTGTCCTCGGCAGACCTGGCTATGCCAAATTTAATTAAAGAGTTCTATTTGTGTCAATAAATTATCATCCAAGGTAAAATAAAAGTCATTCAAGTCGTTAAAATTTAATTTTATTTAGATGCACAATTAGAGGGTTTATCTTATTGTAAAATAATTCAGCCAAGGAATCAATGCTAGCACCAAGTACAAGTGAGTTTACAAACAATCCAAATAGTCTTCTGACACTAACTGGCTACAGGTGAGGACAGAATGTTTTATATAAATGGCATATACATGTACCTACACACAGACAAATGGGTATCCCTGTAACTATTTCCTGAAAGTCATTAGCTGAATGCTACTGTAATACTACTAAAACTAATAACTGTTTTCTTAGAGAAGTGGCTGAAGGCAGCTTCAGAAATTAGACAAAGCAAAAAAAAAACCACCAAAACTAAAACCACAAACCCAAAAAACAAAACAAACAACAACAAAAAAATACTCAAAACCAAAAAAACCCCACAGCATTCATGATTTTGTCTGTCTGCATCTCTCAATTTTTTAAAAGGTGGTGCTTTAGCCCTGCGCTTGTTTTGTACACTTTTCCAGTAAAATATAGATGAAATCAGGTCAAGAAAGTGGACACAGTATAAGCCTAATGGGCTCTTGCAAGAGAGCTCTCCACCTCTGCGTTGCTGCAGCAGGGATGGAAAACATTCCCAGTGCTGCCATCTGTGCCAGGATGCCTGCTAACCTGTGCTAAGGGCCTGGCTGTGGAGGATGGGCAAGATGTGCTCATGCATATTTTATCCAAGAGGCCTTGACAAACCCACCAAAAAGTGAATCACAGTCCAGAAGGATAATTGTTATCACTGGGAAATTGTCACATCATCTAACCTGAGACACCCAGTAGGTAATTAAGGCAGAAGCTGCCTAATGTGTCTGTACTGGCAAATTGGGTCACTCCTTTTACCCAGCTGCAGTGATTACACATCCTGGATTCATGTTAGCTCCCTTTGGGAGTGAACATCCAAGAGGAAACTCAGGCACCTCGAGGGAACAGCATCTTCCTGGTCTGCGAAGAGAGAGCACTCTGAAAGAAAAATCTCTTGCTGCCTCCAAAAGAGAAACTCCTTAAACTCTTAATTCAGCAGATTTTGCTCTCTAAACCTTTCTTTTTAGGGATAGGGAGTGGCATACATTTTCTTTTTCTTTTACAAAAAGAACTCAAACCAATTCTCTGAAGGCTGGACAAAAAAAAAAGCTCTGTCATTAATATGTTCATTTTGAACAGGAAAAACACCACAAATGTGTACATATGCATGCACACGTGTCTGAGCATCTTTTTTTTTAAATGTTGCAGCTGCTATGAAGGGATTCTGGGGTCAATCTAGAGCCTGATGGATTTGAGTGATCAGGAATTACCCGCTTGCCCCAGGATCACTCCCTGGCGCCATCCACAAGGAGCATGCCTACAATGGCTGTAAGAGGCCAACTTACTGTGGAGACCATCAGAACCCAGAGCTTTAGGAAGGAGAATGATGTTTGTAGGTGTCACATTCTCCTTCACTGAGGTCATTAGCTCTTGAGGTACAAGGAGAACAGAGGTGGGATTTGTGTTTATGGTAATACTGTGTTAATAATATTTGTGTTTATGGTAATATGGTAATATTCTAATGCTCAACTTCCTTTAGGACACTAAAGGCAGAGAAAATGCCTAAAATGAGGCAGAGAGATGGAATCAGGGACTAATTCCTTATTTTCATTTTTATTGTGGAACTCTTGCCACTTGGGATTGGAATTAGGGTGAGGCCAGTAACACTTTCAAAGGGCCAATTTGATTCTAGATGACACAGAATCCCAGAAAAAATCCTGGTAGTGCTGTGATCAAGGCCATAGTTTCTCTTTTCCCACAGGGAATGGTACCTTGGCTATTGGCAGGCCAATAGAGGATAGGGTGGGTTTGGATCCTGTAGTTTTACTTTAATTCATCATTGTAGGGCTTTCAATAATGTAAGGACAGCTGGTGTGAGCAGAGGTAAAATAACGTGCTCCTTTAGGGAGGGAGGTTATCTCCTCTATATAAATAACATTAGGGTTTGTGTTGGGATTATAGTTACAGTTTGGAGAGTATAAAGTACCAGAGGCACAACTCCTTCTTGCAATATGCAAAGCCTAAAGACATAGTGAGAGGATTTGTGTTGAGAAGAGAAAATTCTCTTCGAGCTCTTTTCCAACACAGATTGGTTTCCTGACTTACAGCAGCGATCAGGGTTTGAAGGTCTGGGAAACCTTCATGAACCCAGCATTCTGCTGAGTGCTACAGGAGTGATACAGCTACAGAGAAGAGAAAGGTTGGCAAGGGCCCTTCCTCCTTTACATGCTCTTTTACTGCAAAGGTTAGTGCCCTGGTATCAGACTTAGCTGCAGGGACGGGGTGTGCAAATATCAGGCCCCATGCCCCATATTGCCCCATATTACCCCATTCCCCACAGTCCAGAGGCAGAATGCAGCAGATTTCTGCAGTGATCCATGTCTTTTCAGAGTAGGAAAAGGTGTAAGGCCTAAAGCATCAATAGACAAGCCTGTTCCCACTTCTGGTGAGATGAAGGAAATAAACACTGGTGTTGACATGACTGGACTGGGCCCTTAGGCTTGGCTCTCTCCTTCTGCAGGGACCCATCACTTGGGCTAGCAATCAGAGAAGACAATTTATATTTTTAAGAGCTGTTTGTGTGTCCAGAGTTAGAGTAAGTGTAGAGACCAATGCTCTGTTTTATTGTGGGGATTTCTACCCAGGATAAAATTAAAGTAAAGATTTGAGCTGGGATTATCTTTACTCTCTCCTCAGCTTTTTCCCTTGCTTTTTGCAGTGCCTGTGTGGTAGTTCATTCCTTCTGGAGTAAATCAATCATCTCCCTCCCAGAGGAAATCTGAGCATGAGTGATGGGGGAACAGCACACACAGACTTGTGGCCACAGATGTCATCATATTCAGATCTTCTCTCCCAGGACAAGCCAAGCAGTGTCCTCAGCAGGCCCTGAAGCCTCCTGCCTTGTCCTGAGGGACCAATCTCATGCCCATCACACAGGCACCGCTGAGGTGTACGTGACACAGCCACCTCTGGCACTTACAGCACTTTGGATTAACCCCCACCCCCATACATAGCACTGATCTTTATGTCTCTCAGTCACTGGGGCTGCCTAGTGAGAGGACTTTGGAGTGAGTGTCCTGGCCACTCCATGGCAAGGGCACAGCCCTGAGCACTGCAGGCACAAGCTGTGTTGTCCCAAGCAGTGACACATCTGTCCTGCGCTCCTTGCAGAGACAGCAGCGAGAAAGGAATTTGAACTGCTTGGAAAAGAGGCTCCAGAGATCTTCCTCCTTGCATTGATGACTGAGATGACATTTGATGCTTAGTCAGGTGTTGTTATAGACCTCTTTCTTCCCACAGAACTTCCTCCCTTCACACACTTCTGATTTTATTTTCCGGTCCATGGTTGGTTTTGGTGCACAGTGACACAAAACCATAGGGCAGTCTATGTAATAGCAGGATAACCTGGTTCAGAAAAGAGGGTAACAATATTACTATCCTGGAAAAAAAGAAGGAAAAGAAAGTGATTAAAATTATGACTTTATAATTGTAATTGATTTAAAATTAAAGCAACTCAAAGCATTTCTGTGCACTGAAAATAAAATCTCCATTTTTGTGGTAATTTTCTGCCTCAAGTCTTCTCTTCTGCAGGCTTAACACATATGAAGCAAATATCAACTCTTAACAGCACTTCATCTCTAACACTGCATGACTACTACTACTACTACTACAGTCAAGCATTTGTATGCTATCCTCAGGTGAGCATAGGTGTCTTCTAACTCTTTAGAAACAATTACACATTAGTGGAAAAGTAAAGATGGCTTGGGGTAAAATTCCAGCCAAGAGTCAGAATCTCCTGCTTACTGTAGCTGCTTCAGGATTTCCCCACACATCACAGACACAAAGCCATGATGCAATAAGCAATTCTGAGTCCAGCAGCTACAGAGGAGTTGGGGGTCTGTTTAGACAAGGAAATAAGGTTACTTACCAAAGCTTGTGGTGCAACTAGTGATGCACCTCTGGCATTTGTGGTTTGTGTTTCTAGCCCCCAAGCTGTATTTCCTTTTTCTTCTAGATAGCTACCTTCATCCACATGGAAAAAGAATGCATGAGGTAAGATTTATTCTGGTTGTAAACCAGTTCAGTCATCTGTGGTATTGGTGACAGTGGTGAAGAGAAGTTGTCTTTGAGCACTGAGATAGCTTTGTGCATACAAATATTCTTGATAGTGAGCATCAGTTGAAGAGACACAACTTACATTCATACAAAAGAGACAAGGCTTACATTCCTGGTTAAAAGAGCTATCTTCCCACCCTACAAAATAAATCAGCATTCCTGCTAAACCAGCTATCTTTCCTCCCTTTGACATACAGCAACATTCAGGAGAAGACAGAACATTTGCTGAGTTTTTCCTTCAACCCACCTTTGTGTTATGGGTAGCTCCAGTCTTTTAGACCATACACAGCTTTCTTGAATACTGTTGGGCAGGAGGGCTCACTGTAAAAAATCCAGGAATGGTGTGGCTGAAGAAAGAACCTGTTATCTCTTCCTCTTCAGGGGTTGGTTGGATATGCAGTTATGTATCTCTCACATTCAGTTGCATTCAAAATCCTTTAAAAAGAACAGTGGTAAATAAGGCTGGACTCACTCTGGAGGAAGCTTTATGATCACATTTCAAGGAGCACAGATATATTTTTATTTACCTTTGAAACACCGATTACCAGGAAGCAGAAGTGTTTTTAAACACTTTATTTCCAGTGTCCTGAGGTTTTTAATGGAAAGGGAAAATTATGAAGGTCATGTATTAATATTTCATTGGCCATGAATCAAGACTGGTTGGCTGGCAAATATTTTATGCCTTCCCACCTGTGCAGAATTGCCATTGTCCTCCATTAAGGACCTGATTCCCATTAGCTGCTTGTGACGGATGGGGGGAAGGGGAACATGTTGTGTGTGCAGTGCTGGAATAGGGAATGAGATTTTTGCAACCTTTCATTTAAAAAAGAAATCCTTGGGGGTCTGTGAATGGCAGGCTGTACTAGAGATCTCTCAGAGGCGTTCAGACCTAATGGCACGATGACACCAGAGCTAACCTTTCTTCACCAACCTCCTTTGTGTCAAGGGCTGACATGGCTGATTTCAGAAAGCAATGATTGCTTCTCCCCTTGCTTTAGTCTGCTGTGGAAAAGGCTGGTTGGAAATCACTGTTTGCTGTGTTGATTGAATGCATCAGGGTATTTCTTCTTTCTTTAAAGGCAGACATTAGTATGCTGGCTATCTGGAGCTCACTATGGAAAATATTCTAGTTGGGGTAGACTGCCTGCCAGGAAAGACTGATGGTTTGGTTCAGTAAAGAAAATTAAACTAAAATAAGATCTGAATCTGAAGCTCTGGCCCCAGCCTGAGTTGAGATGTATTTCTGTTTCTAAAGGAGTCCTAAAAATCCCCTTAATTTAATCCTAAAACAAAAAGAAAACATTTTGTATTTGAGCTTATTTTTTCTGATGCTGGCTGAGGTCAAAACAAGCAATATCCACAGAATGACATTCAAAGATTTTTTGCCTTAAAGAAAAGTTGGGAAAAAATCCTATCTCTTTCCAAAACAATTGTTCTTATGAGGCTGTTGGGCTAATTTTGCAGACATGAGAGCTGCAACTAATCACACTAAAATCAGACTGCCTGATGCTACCTCAGACACATGTTGAGTCCTTGAAACCATAAGAGCTCTTATCCAGCTAGCAGTGCTCTCAAGAAGAGTCAAGCACCCATGTGAAAATCACATTTTTCTGGATCTGGGCTGCCAAAGTTTGCCCAAGCTTTGCTGCACTCAACATTTTCACAGCACTCTCTGGGTACCTTCCCTCTCCTTGCAGTCTTTCTCATGTTCTTGCAACTTTTCAGTAATTTCCAGGAGTTTATCATTTAGCTGTGACTCCATATCCTCTGTCCAGCTGGTCCATATGGACCACTTAACAGCTTTCCTCCCATCAACATCCCTGGGCAGAGATAGCACGGATGGAAATCCTGCTTTCTGCAGCAGTAACTTCTGGGGATCATCTGCACCATAAAGGGATGGATGACGGTAAATGACAGCCAGGAAGCTGCCTTTCCATGGCTCCTGAGGAGGCTGGGACAGAGAGAAAAGATGCGCTACAGAGAGATACATTTTCCTAAGGATGTCCCAAAATATTGCACCATACTGTGTTATGAATGTTCACAGCTGGATGTCCTTGCCACCTCCACACTGTAAACAAACAGGATTTGAAGTGAGTGCAGGCAGAGGATATTTTGCCTTTACATTGTCCCACTGGTTTTCCAGAACATAAACATTAGCAGTAGCACTTGTGCAACAGGGCACAAGGGTATTAGCACGAGGGTTTGGACAAGAGACAGAAAACATCTCTCACTTGAAAGGCAAATACATAGATTAAAAAGTAGGTCAGAAAAGTATGTGTACTTACTCCAGAACACATTAACATCAGAACTGGTTGTATTATTAATTTAAAAAATAGATTAATAATTGGGTAGAAGAGAGAAAAAATGACAGCTTCTCAGACATCTTTTACAGTAGAAAATGAGGAAGGTAGCAAGGGATACATCCATCCAACTGTTACAAAAAGAGAAATGGTGAAAAAAATCTATAAAAGCTTCCCTTTTATTGTTTTTCTTACCTCATTTCCAGTAGTTTTCCCATTACCTGCTCTGCTCAGGGAATCCTTCTGCTTTTCTTTAAGGTGTTTTTCCTCATGTTATTTTGCATCATATATTTTTATTAAATCAATTGCCATGATATTTACATCATATAGCTTAATTAAAGGGAAATTATTTTGCTGAGGAGCCTGATGGTGGAAGAATGGAATCAAGCAATTTCACTAGAAGACTACCTTCTTCATAAAGCCATTCATTTCCATGTTTAGTCCTTGGGAAACAATAAATGGAATGCTATTATACTGCCTAGAAAATATGACACTTTGGCACATCTTAAATGTTTATGACAAGTCCACCACACTATGCTGAAATGATCTTTTCTTATAACTCTGGTTAGAAAAAAAAAAAAAAAAAAAAAAAAGGAGGCCTATTTTAACAAGGGCTGGGATGCTAATAGGTGGCAATTAATTGTCCACAGATGATTAGGGAAAAAATCAGGCAGAAGAAAAATTTTCCAGGCCATCACTTCTGCTGAGAACATCAGGATTTCAAACAGTAGTAAAAGTTAAAAAATTGTACTGGTGAAATAAAAAGATATTTTACTCATTTGCCTCCACTAAGATGTCAACTCTGCCATACTTACTGCATACAGCAGCCACGCTGGAAAACTGATAATTATACTTCTACCTCTTCTCATCACTTCATGAACACTGGGTATAATTAGTTTCTGTGGCACCATGCCATGCTAGGCCCTTGTCTATAAATGCATAGAGTGCTGCAGTCCCACTGTGCTTGTTGTCTGCATTCCAGGGGATGTCCCAATGACAATTGCTTCCAGAGGATGCATCATGCCCAACACTGCTGATTTTCAAAGTGATGAAATAGCAAGTTTAAACCAGTTTTGGACAGGAAGCTCCAAAAATCTTTGCATATTTCTCCCTTGCTTCTTTCAAAATTCCTACGCCCTCCTCTCTCTCCCTCTCCATCATGTACCCTATGACAAAATCCTCAGCAAGACCATTCCTTCTTACATTTAAAGACATGGGGAATAAAGAGGATGCTTCTCTATTACCTGCTTCCAGCCTCTACTCTGAAAGCTTAAGAGAGAATAGTTTTGATATCTACTTTGGCTCCACCACATCCCTGGGTATGAGTTTTCTTGGTGCTGCTGGAAATGAAATTAGTGAGAAAACAGCACAATACCAGGGCCCTCTGTTGTTCTGGGGGCAAAGGAGAGTGACACCACGCATGGCTGAAGGATGCTGTGGTGCCACCCGTGGTGTGGGCAGGTGTCCAGGTCAGTGCATGGCTGCTGGGGCTGGGACACCGACTCAGGAACAGCCTTTCTCACCATCCCTCATCCCCTCTTTTCTGTTACTGGTTTCTCTTTCCCTGTAGAACC
This sequence comes from Zonotrichia leucophrys gambelii, assembly GCF_028769735.1. NCBI lineage: Eukaryota > Metazoa > Chordata > Aves > Passeriformes > Passerellidae > Zonotrichia > Zonotrichia leucophrys. Next base: position 68,045,938 of record NC_088171.1, read on the forward strand.
TTCCCTATAGGTTGCTTTCCTTCTTAGGTTTTTTTTCTTTCTTCTTCTTCTTCTTTTTCACTCTCTCTCACCTTCAAGGCATTTATATGCTGTGGTAGTGAGAGAATTTGTTTAATGTCATAGAAAACAAGTTGTGTTTTTTGGGTTTTTTTGGCTATTGACAGCAATTGGTCTTTTTTATGCAGGCAATAAAAGAAAGAAAGAGAAAGTGAGGGAAGCTGCAGTAGCTGCTAATACTTCATAACCATTTTTTTACTGTGATGAATTAGCTTCAACAGACAACTCAAACAGCCTGCAATCTGATTTTTAACTTTGGCCTGCTACTTTGAGAAAGCATTGACAGCAGAACAAAGTACAGGCTACACTGAAACCAGGCACACCTGAATTAATCTCAGCTGTGTATTGATAGAAACAGCGCATTGTAAGTAATGTGGAGTTTGGTTTTACTTCCAGTTTGCTTGATAACATTAACTCTCTAGGGCTTTATTGCTGAAAAGGAGATATTCCTGATTTTCTAGCATTTGTGGTTTTGTTTTTCTTTTTTTTTTTTCTTTTTTTTGGCAAAAACGAAATGGGAGTATACAGAATTTTCCTTGCCTTAACTAAACATCTCAATTTCAGTATCTTCAAAGTTTCTGAACAGTTTTAATTTTTATTATTCATAAATATCTATTTTCATGGGATAAGCTTCACTGCACTGTGGATCTCATTGCCTTTAGCGCCAGCAGGATGAGTGGATTGAGATAAGGACTGGACAAAGTCACATGCACATATAACAGGGTCACCACTGTTATGACAGAGACATAAACCACAGAAACTTGGGCAGATGCTGTAAATGCTATGTTAGCTCTGGGTTTCTGGGTTTCCCAGCTCAGGGGGATTGGATTGAGCTGACCTGTGCCTGTAGATGACACTTTCTCAAGCCAGTGCTTCAGCTGGGAAGTGCAGTCCCTTCCCCAGCTGACCTGTCAGGTGTTGTCTGACAAGATATATAGGGTGGTGAAATGTTCTCTTTTAAACCCTTATAATGATCCTGCAGCGATGCCAGATTCCACACTTTTGATGAGTGTGCTCTGCCTGGTGATGGATGGATTCAGAGGGAAAACAAAGGCTTTCCTCTCTGGGGAAATATCTGAGTGAGCTGTTGGAGCTCACCACGATGCCAGAGTGAGTCTGCCCTAATCTAACACTGCACTGAGCCAGGGGCAGCAGCCCCTCCCTGCTGCCACAGTGAGGATCTCTCCTTTTAATCCCTCCTTTGTTTTCCAACAGCTTTTTAGGGAGGGAAGAGGAAAAGAAAGGGGAGAAAAGGAGGAAAAACTCCCGATGCTGAGGCACTCTGGAGCCACTTTGTAAAAGGGATAAAATGTCAGTGACAATGTCAAGTCTATTGCAGGCAGAAAAATTTGAGGAAGCAGCTATCCAATGCTTCCAGTCAAAATGGGCAATATTGAGGAGATTTTAATTCGTTTATGGGTGAGAGAAGAGAAGGTGAACACAGGAAGGGCTTTTGCTCTTCACTCAGTGAAAAGGGCAGCAGAAACTGAGTCATTTGGGACTTTCCCAACTTTCACCTCCAGGCATTAAATTCCTTCCCCTTGCCATTACCACTCCAGAGTCTTTCTAAAGGGCCCGAGTTCCCAGTTTCCTTTAAACTGCACAGGATAGGCAAGGCATAAATTTGGACATCTGTCCTAATCCTGAAAATCAATGTGAAGGTAATTTTTGGTCAGCTACAATTATTTCCTACTGTCCATAGGTGCTGGGAAGCTGTGTGTTGGTCCCATGAAACTGCTGCCCAAAGCAGAGTAGGCTTTACAAAGTCTAAATCTACTTCTAAAGACATAACACCTTCCTCTCATCAAGGTTATTTGATTAGGCTCCGAATTTACAAAGGCTGAGTTTCACAGGAGCAGGATTGGACAGTAACTCAGGTAGAAAGGGATCTCTGGTTGGCCTCTGGCCCAACCTCCCTGCTCAAGCTCAGACAGCTTTAAAACCAGGTCAGGCTACTCAGAGCTTCAGCAAGCTGAATTTTTAGCATCTTTGAGAATGGAGAGCCTGATGGTGCCCTGGGCATGTCTTCCAGTGTTTAACCAACCTTGTTGTGATGCTTGCTCCCTTAAGATCTATCTGGAGTTTTCCAAGTCCCAGATGGCATCTTGTGGCCTCTTGTCCTGTCAGTTTGTGCCTCTGGGAAGAGCCTGGCTCCATCTTCTCTACACCCTCTCATTGGACAGCTGCAAACAGCAATGAAGTTCTCCTTCTGCCTTTTCTGATTGAGGATGAATAAATCCCATCTCTGCAGAGTTACAGCTGGAAAAGGGCTGGAAAGGATCTGCCAAAGGAAAGGCAGAAACTTCAACTAACAGTAGGGAGCTGTGTTAGGAAGAGTTTCCATTGAGTGAAGGGACATGGCCCTTCTTTGCTTAGCACTGGTGAGGCCACACCTGGAATGCTGTCTCCAGGAATGCAGGGATGCTCCCTAAAGGACAGGAGAAGAGAAAGCCCATAGCTATGGTGAGATAGGGGCTAGGAGGAGCACACTGAAAGAGAATGGAAGCTGCAAGCAGCACCTTCTGCTGAGTGTCAGGCTAGGGTGAGGGCTGATGGAAAGGAAAAGCTGAAACCTCCAGCCCACTGGACATGTGTAGTGGGGCTGAAAGAAACTGCCCAAGGAAACTGAAAGCTAATAGCAGAATCCATCTCTGAGGAATACTGAGTATCTGGGCAGTGGGGACTCTGTCTTAGGAGTCAGTCACTGGCCAGGATTGAGAAGCCAGTGGTTAGGGCTGAGGGAGAGAAGGAAAAAGCTCAGAGCTATCTTTGGTGTGGGGATGGACAGGGACTCCCACAGGATCCTGAGGGTGGCAAAAATAGTCAGGCATAGAGAGTCTTTTATTGTTGAGAGGCTGAGTTGGTTACTTGGAGGCCGGGAATAGGGTTAGCATATTTGTTGAGGGGTAGAGAAAAGGGGAAAATTTACTCTGAGTGGGGCTGGAAAATGATTCCCCAAGTAAAGCATGGGGCTGATGCCTGTTTTCATTGAGATTTACCACTGATGTTTTTGCTGTATGCCTCAGGCCCTTGTCATTGCAGTCTTGCTTGAGATTTCTTGCTGAAAATACAGAATACTCCTGCTTCTCTCCACACAAAATTCACCTTCTCAGCCACTTTCTGCTGCAGGGAGAGTTGTGTCATGGTGATGCTGGGACCTTTCCATCTTCCTAGCATCTGCATTAGGCTCTCAGCTGCTCAGTTTGACATACAGAATGAAAAGAAAACAACATAAAGGAATCAAAACACTCTAAAACACCCCCTTAGGGCAGAGGTAGAGCATTTATGCAATAATGTCTTAAGTCAGAACAAAACATTAAATTGTATACTAGGGGTGGGAACTGGAGGCTCAAACCAAGTTTTTCTCCTACCAATTGCAGTGGCTGCTGCTGTCCCCAGGTGTGTGCCTGGGGGAGCACAGGTCCCTGACATCCCAAAACAGGCAGGCCTCAGCATCAAGGGACTGAAGCATCAGTGCCCTGCAGGTGAAAGATATTTTTTAAGAGATTTCATATAGTTATAGGCCAAAATTTAATAATGTTGATCCCTCATCCAGCACCTGAGTTCAAACTGCGTGCTAGATCCTGCAAATTCTTTGCACACAAGAGGAGCTTTGGGTTCACCAAACTCAGCAGGAAGGCTCTGAAGGATCTGGCACCAGATAACTCACAGAACAGAGTTGGAAGGGACCCACAAGGATCATCAAGTCCAGCTGTTTAGTGAGTGGCCTGTACAGGGATCAAACACACAACCAGCTGATGCTCCAAGCAACTGCCCTAAGCCCAGGCTCTGGACCCAGGGACGTGGTGGCATGAGATGTTAGTGGCCATGGATGCCTGTCCATGAGATGTTAGTGGCCATGGATGTTTGTCCATGAGATGTTAGTGGCCATGGATGCCTGTCCATGAGATGTCAGTGGCCATGGATGCCTGTCCGTGAGATGTTAGCGGCCCATGGATGCCTGTCCATGAGATGTTAGTGGCCCATGGATGCTGGTCCATGAGATGTTAGTGGCCCAGGATGTTTGTCAGCACTCCAAGGACTCTGCTGCTGTGCAGCAGTGCCTGTGGCATTGCAGGTTTGTAGGGTTTTGTTTTCTTGTCATGCAGGTAATTCAGTGGTTGGGTTTCCAGCCTGGCTGGAGAGAAGTGCTGAGGCACTGCAGGACAGGTGCCAGCAGGAAGGAAATATCCTGAACTGCTTTTCCCTAAGGGAAAACCTATCCTGTCACTGCCACCTGAACCCTCACCTCCTCCACTGGAGGCTGTTTTTCCTTCTCTTACCTTCTTCTGCCTCTCGTTTAAGCCCTTTGGATGCCATCCAGTGACAAGGGACATTCAGTGACTTCTTTTGCAATTCTATGACTCCTAACCCACCCAGATTGGTCAAATCCATATGTAGTACTAATATTTAGTACACAAGAGCTCTGTACTTGTCACACTGACGTAGCAATACTGTACTGTCAGTAGATGCGCCTTAACCAGCCTGTGCTCCTGGGGATGGGAACAGGAGTGATGTCTAGGCAGAGAGCAGCATTTCTGTGGGAGATCCTGTAGCTGTGAGTGCTCCCCCTGCACTGCAGAGGGGCTGTGTTGGTCTCTCCCTGCTCCCAGCCCCAACAGGGAAGAGCAGCTCCTAGATCAGATAACAAGACTCCCCTGGGAAGCTCCTCCCTATCTGAGATGACCTTGGGGAAAGCTGTCTCCAGGTGAGGACCTTCCCAAGTGTATAAATCAGAGGAGAGCAAATGTCCAGCTGGTGTTCAGTAGGACCAGGAGCCCTCTGTGGGCTGTTTTAGAGTCCCACTCTCTCCCTTGTGTCTTCCATCGCCTTGCACTGAGCCCAGAGACTGTGCAGTTGCACAGGGATAACACAACTGGAAAATTAATCTTTTCAGGGGCATGGGGGTGTGTTTGCAATCACTCCATCCCATGAGTGGTTGCATCATGGATCAATCAATGCAAAGGAGCTGGCAGAAAAGCAGCAGTGGGCCCAAGGGGAAGAGGCAGGAGACAGCTGTCCTTTCCAGAGCAGTGAGCTACTTGGCCAGATTAGGAATGGCATCAAAAAGGAGAACTTAATTCTCCTGGGAGTTTCTGCCATGCCTTCACAGCCACTGAAGATCCATGCAGCTGCTCCTCAAAGGATAAGGCACTGTGGTGGAGGAAAGCTAGGGCTGGGAGACTCCCTGGTCTCCCAGATGTGAAGAGACAAAGTCTGTCTGAGATTCCCTGTGCCAGGCCAGGGGTTGAGAGCACTGGGCTGGGACCAGGAGTTCTGTCAGGGCTAAGCCTCGAGCTGCTGGTTTAGCTGCACTGGTGAAGGGGGACAGGGAGCACAGGGACCAAATGGGCTTCCCCAGAACTGCCCCAGGGATACAGCATAGCCCTGGGACACCCACCTTCCCAAGGACATCTAGTATGACTTATCTTGGGCCAAGTACCAGGGACAGGAATACAGGTAAAATGGATTATCTGAACTGGTAAAGTCATGCCATGCAGAATATCCCTTCAAAAGTGGCTTCAAGAGAATAAAAGGTAATTTCATTTTCCACTGCGCTACAGAGTATCAAGCTCTAAGTTTGCCAAATACATCTGAGTTAACAAAACAGGAAATTTCTTGAGAGATAGAACTTCCTCAGGGCCCCAAAGACAGAACCAAAATGACTGACATTTTCTCATACTCTCTGTCATGCGTTTGACAAAAGCAGCATAATGTAACCCCCTTTACCTGCTCTCAGGAGAGAGGAATGGCCTGTATAATGAGAAGATAAAGAAAAATTGAAGGGCTTGTAAAGGACATTGGTGAATCCCAAAAGCCAGGAGGTGTTCATTATCAGTTATCAGTGCATCAAGACACTACTGAGATGTGCATCTTTGGAGGAGGCCTGTTATGAACTCTGTTGGGAATGATGAAATTCAGAGCTCTAATTCGCCCTGATTTAAAAATACCTTGCAAGGGTTTGAGAAGGCCATGTCTTTTATTTTGTCTTCATTTGCAAGAAGAGACCAATGAAGTTACGAATCAAAAGTTGCATGGCTTACCTTGATGCAGTGATATCAAGTATTTGTGTGTTCTGATACACTCATCTGATGCCTTCAGCTCTCTCAGCCATGCCAGCTCCAAAGTCCCAGAAAATTCTCATCTTCACAGGACTGTGTGAATTCATCTGAAGGAACAGGGCAATGACTGTATAAGTCTCTCTCAGCTATGAACAAAAAAAGATGCTGGATGCTGTCTGTGCCTTTGTGGATGGATCATGGCACATAAAGGTCCCTCTTGCAAACTAATTTTGCCATCCAGGACTTTTGTCCATTGGATGATACTGCCTGAATGAAATAGTGAAAACCCTACTTTGATGTGAGTTAGCCACCTGCTTGCTTTCCGAGGAAAATTCCAGCATATCTTATAACTAACCATTTCATACTGTCAAAAATTAAGCTAAATGCAAATTAAATTACTCACCCAATAATTCAGCCAGGCTGAACACTGGTACAGACAAATGTATACCAGATTAGGAAAAATACCAGCTTAGGAAATTTTACCTACAGGAACAAAGTTATTTTTATTTGATAACCAAGGAAATCCTACTGGACCCACTTCCTAAACTTGTCCTGGCAGAGGTCAGTGGGGATTTTTCTGTGTCATTCAAAAAGCCTTTAATTACTCTTTCCTTGCATAGGACTTCCCTGTAAGCATAAGCAGGTTAATTACTTCCTGACTAGTAACTGCTTCTTCTTATTATTAATTATTTAGAGATTAATTATGAGGCATTGCCTCTCAGGGATGTGTGTGAGCTATAACAGGCACCAATACAGACAGACTCTGCCCCGAGCAGTTTCCAATATCTTCTTTTTAGTTGTATGACCAACAAGATGTAGCTTCATTTACAGAAAACAAATGGAAAAGACACCCACCTTTCTAAGGGAGCAGAGGTTTATGGGATGGGTAACACAGGAACTTTGTACATCTGTGTGACATGTTCACATCCCAAAGACTGGGAGCAGCTACAAATACTCAATCTCAGAAGGCTGTTCTGTGAGAAATACACACCCAAACCTGCATCCCCAGGTGGCTGCCCTTAAGGGAATGCCCAGAGAGCACAAGTGGGATTGAACATGGGGATCAAAACCCAGCCCCGTCCAGACTGAGACCACAAGATGCTAGCAGGGAAAATTGCTGTCCATCCTACATCCCTGCTCCAGCCCTGGATGTGAGCTCTGACTGCTGAGAAGCTGTTGAACACACAGCCTGCTCTGAGGAGATATCCCAGAAATAGCATCCGAGCGCTCCTCAGCTGCTGCCAGTCTGCGCCGCAGTCACACGGGGAGCTTCCAGGCAGGAGCCCTGCTCCGCTGCCCATGGACGCCTCTCCCTGCCCACACCCTGCTGAATGCAGGGGGTGAGCAGTGTTCCCACTACCAGGCCACACTCTGAATTACAGAGGAGAGGCTTCCCAGGGGTGGCTCTTCTGCCTCTGGAGCTGCTAGCAGGGGGAGTTCAGATGCATCAGAGCAAGACAGTGTGCAGCAGGCTGTCAGACTTGACACCAGCTAGGGATTTCACTGTTTAAATCCTGACTTCAGATTCAATCTGTGCAGCAACAGGCAGAGAAGGAAGCAGCAGGCAGTTTTTTCCAGTACTTTCAAAGTCCAGGTACCCAGCTGTTCCACCCACTTGCTGGTCCTTCCTATTTTTTTTATTCATACAAGCAATTGAAAACAGTTTCACAGCTTAGCAGCTTCTGTATAAAAACAAATCTGCTCTTCTACACAATTAAGAATTCACTAAATCAAAGTCACAGCATCATGAGTCTGGTGCCCTTTCAGAGGGCCTGGTGAAGCTGCTCCATGGTTCAGTGCCTCTGTGAAGCAGAGACTTTTCCTTGGCATCCCGAGGTATGGAAAGCAGCAAGCAGCCTCCTGTGCAAACGAGGCTGCCCTACTTTCTGTAAACGACTGCCCCTCAACCATCCTCACCAGACAGTCTGATTATATTTCTCATGTTGCAACACAGATGTTCTTAACTTGTCATCTGCACCAGGAACACCAGCCAAGTATTCCAGCTGTATAATAGCTTTTTATTGCTGATTGAAGAGTCTCAGTATAAATTATTTCCCCTCATATCCCTGGAAATCACACAAACATCACACAAACATCACACAAGGCAGGGAGTGATGCATTTAGAACCACCTCTGCAAAGTGCCACAGCAATGTTTTAAGGAGGGTTGTCTTAGTCCAAGTGTGAGCAACTCTGATTTGCAGAGCTCCTTCTGCTGAGAAGATACATGGGAGAAGTGTCATTGCTGGGCACACTTGGATTCAGAGGATCCTGCTCTGCTCTTTGGGAATCCATGATAAAAGGCAAGTTATCCTGTGATGATTTGTTGCCTTTAATCTAAAATCAGCAATGCTGAATACAAGGAGATAAGTAGGAAAACAGAAAAACCTGGAAGACCAACAAGGGAACAAACAAATGTCTTTGTAAGGAGTAGGGGTTGATTAGTTCCTCCCAGGATAAGAAGCAAAGGACATAAAGCAAAGCTTGCAGGTTCAAAACAAACACATGTAAATAGTGTTCACCACATGCCTAAGGAGGCTGTGGATATTAATTTCTACATGGCTCAAAAAGGAGGGGGGTGGCTACTTGAAAGCAAAATCCATTGAGGGATGTTAAATATACACATCTGACAACACATCTGAGCTAGGAAATATCTGACCCGCAATTTTTTGTTGCATTCCTGTACATTTTTCCTGTTCATCCACTATTTTCACATTACCCTCTGTAAGCCCTCTCAGGAATAGGATATCACACTAGACATACCTTTTTTTTTTTAATCCTGGAAGGCAATAGTTTTTGTTCTTAATATGGATACATTCAGTGAACATTAAAAAAAAAAAGCACTTTCAGCTCATCCAAGTCTGTGGTGCTTACCATGGTAAGAGGATCCAAAGAGCATTTCCTCTTGCAAGCCATACCACCCAGAGATAAAGTCCAGTGTTGGGGCTGGCACTGATGCTCCTGGCAGATCACACTACCAGCAATGTGATTATGTACATCACCAGGGACTCAAGAGTTTGCTTTGCAATTCTGCTCTGTGAAAGTGATACCTGTGGAAATACAGGAGCTTGCCCAGAAATATCTGCAATGCAGGTGGTCCCAATTTTTCATCAAAATCTCTTTGGGATTGGAACACTTCCTAGGAACATGCCAGAGTCTCTTGGACACAGGCATTTAAAATATTTTATTGGTGATGTTTGATATAGTTCACAAAGATTCTGCTTAATGTGTTGCTGGTCCTTTTTTTGATGTTGTTATTTATTAGCAGACCAAGGAGGGATGGAGGAAACCAAGATCTGTTCCACTTTGCTCTCCTTCTGTGGCTTTACCACCAGGAAAAGCTGAAGGTTTGTTCCTCAAGCCAGGATGAGACAAGAGTATAAACTGTTACCCAGTGCACTAATAATCAGCACCTTGTTAGTCCTGCCACCTACCCTGTCTGAGCAAGCCAAAAAGCACAATTTTATTGAAAATTTTTACTTATTTCCTAAGGAAACTAGATTCACTACTAAGCTTCCTCATAGTATGTCTGTGGTTCTGCCACAAGCAGTCACTTCAGCAATCACACTTGAAGCTGATGTCCAGCTGTAAGAGTGGGAAAGATTTGGAAAATCTGAAGTTCCTGTATAATTAACAGATAAAAGTCACTGAGTAATGAAAACAAGCATTATTGATCACCTCACTGTGGGGACAACAGCAGGGCCAATACAGCCTTTACTAAACAGAGAGTTCAATCTCCAGACAGCTCCTTAGGAAACCACATCTCATTGCATCTGCTGCTTATGGACATATTTTAGAGGACTTAAAGACAGTGCATTTCACCATCTGCAATCCAATGATTACATGCCTTGACAAATATTCCCCACTGGTTGTATGATGAAATGAGAAAGTGGCAGCAAGGCTAGATCAGGAAACAAGCACGGAGAGCAGTTTCCACTGCTGTACAGAAGGCAGAAAAGGATTTTGCCCTGAAAAGCAGAAAAAACATCTTGAGTGAAACACTGGAGGGGCATTTCACAAGAAAGGAGTCTGATAAGTGGGACTGATTGAAAAAGTCCTTTTTGCTGGGGAAGAGGAGAACAACTGGGCTAGGATAAGACTTAAAATGCATCCTGATTTATCTGCAGTTAAAAAAAAAAAAGGTAATTCAAGTAATAGGTTTAGGTGTTACCCACTTCACTCCTGAGAGACTAAATTTTTTCTCCAATAAATTTATTCTTCCTCAGGCACCACTACTGGGATAAGAACTCAACAAAACTATTCAGCAATCTCCTACCCACCAGCCATAATATACTCTCCACTTGAAATGTACAGTTTTAGGTTGCTTTAACTCCCTCACAGATATAAAAAATAAACTTAGCCATGATGAAAGCAGGCATATATGGCTGCACCATAGTTAGTTTTACAGGAGCAACCAAATTCTAGTTATATTGCTGGAAGACCATCCTGAGAACACCTTGAGTTGGAAGTGACCCACAAAGATCACCAAGTCCAACTCCTGGCCCTGCACAGGACCATCCCCAGGAGTCACACCATGTGCCTGAGAGCGCTGTCCGAATGCTTCTTGGGATCTGTCAGGCTTGGTGCTGTGACCACTGCCCTGGGGAACCCATTCCAGTGTCCTCTGGGGGAAGAAACCTTCCAACCTATTCCTCCCTTGACACAGCTTCATGCTGTGAACCTAAGTCTTTTACCCTGTGCACTTCAATGCAGAAAATCTGACCACCTTAACCTCCTCATTTATGCAGTAAGGTGCAGTCCAGAGATTCCTTCACCAATGCCGACCCGAAGCCTCAGCTGACAAGACTCGCCTCTCAGATGAACTACTTTGGTCTTGGCTGCCACAAACACAACATTTCCAGTTCTTGGGGTGCCTTAAGGGGTTTGTCTCCTCACTCTGCTGACTCTGGGGATTTTATTGGCTGTGTAAGGAGTCCCTGGCAATTCTCTGGACACCATGTATTCATGGCTGGGTGTTTCAATGATTGAATCATCTAGGTGTGAGAGAGGAAAATAAAGCTGAAACTTAAAAGAATTCCTGGGCAGACAATTCAGATGGATGGGAGGAGAAAAAGGGTACATCCACGGCCATTTACCCCAGGGAACAGAATTGATGATCAGGGCTGAAATAAGGGAAAAAATATTTGGAAGTCAGCCAATTGAGTCTTTTGAAAAGGTGTTGCTGTCAGAGGAAAACAGAGGACTTCAGGTGCAGGTGAACCTGTTTGCACAGAATCCATGAGTCTAAAGCTCAGTCAGGCTTAGAAGGGGTGTCATGAGGACATCAGGGAGTGTCCTCAAACAAAAATCCATCTCTCTGCTTTCCTTAGCTCTGTGAGTTCTGGACACACATTTATTACCTTTCACTGACAAGCATTTTCTCTTAATCTCCTTTGTCACATTTGTATTTGCAATCCTCTCCTGAATTCAGGGTTTAGTCCACATCCCCTATCTGCTTCATGGAAAACTTCATTTACGTGGTCCCTTGCAGTACCTCTTTTATGATGAAATCAGGCCCCTTGCACAGAAGATGATGTGTGGCTACCTCTGTGCAGCTGCATTTGTAGTCCCAAGCTTTGACTGCTTGGCATAAAGTCATTTGTTAAAGGACAATAACAAGCATGATGAATTCTAATGCTCTGTGTGTCATGGTACTTAAGTATCTCATAGAAAACTACATCACCATTATTTCACATTGCTGCAGCAACTCAACTCCCTTTAAAAAAAAAAAAACCTCAGAAAACCAACGCTTTATCATAATATTTGTGGACAGGTACCAAAAGAAATCAATGGTTGAGGATCTACATCTATCACAGCTTGCAGAAAACCCTTTGCTAATATTGGGTCAAGGGAAACTGCTCTAATTTTCTGGTTTCCTATGTCAGCTCATATTCACCTGACACCACTCACTGGCATTAAAATAGATTTTCAGCCCCCTGCTTCATGCATCATATACAGCAGAGAAAATAAATCAGCACTTTTGGAGATAGTGTTCATGACAATGGATCTGGTGCCACAGAGAGGTTCCCTCATTAGCTGTGTCTCTTGCCCACATTGCATTTCAGGTCTTCCAGGGATCACTGAAATCCCATAAGGACTGAGGTACTCTGGGGTTGGGCAGGACTTGGAATCACATCCTGCTGTCACTGACACCTGAATATTGTCTCATTCATTCCTGTCCAGCCCAGGAAGGTAGCGTGTCCTACGAGGTTCTGAGGTATTAAAGTGTGCTGTAACTTTGTTGATGGATGTCAGTCAGCCTCAGCAACCTCAGGAAAGTCACTGAGCATTACAGAAAAACAAGAAATTCTATAAACATTGTTATAACTAAAGTTTAATAGCAATATAATCATGGAACAGATCCTCCTAGAAGCTCTGCTAAGGCACATGGAGGACAGGGAGGTGGTTCAGGACAGCCAGCATGGCCTCAGCAAGGGCAAATTCTGCCTGACCAATCTCCTGGACCCCTCCAATGAGGTAACCACCACATCAGTGGCCAAGGGAAGAGATACAGATGTCATTTATCTTGATTTCCATAAAGCCTGTGACCCGGTCCCCCACAACATCCTTCTCTCTGAATTGGGGAGAGATGGATTCACTGGATGGACTGTTAGGAAGATAGGGCAGTAGTGAGATGGTCTCTTGCACAGGGGAGTGATCAACAGCTTGGAGTCCTGATGGACGCCAATGACAAGTGTGTCACTCAGGGGTCTGCACTGGGACCAGTGTTACCCCTTCACTAATGACACAGATGAAGGGATTGAGTGCCCCCTCAGCACCAAGCTGAGTGGTATGGCTCACTCATGGGAGGGATGAAGGATGGGATGCCATCCAGAGGAAGCTGGAAGGGAGCTGGACAAGCCCGAAAGGCAGGACCAGGGGAGCTCCATGTGGTTTAACAAGACCAGGTGCAAGGTTATGCACCAGGGCTGGGGCAACCCCTGGTATCAACACAGGCTGGAGAGTGAACAGATTGGGAGCAGCTTGCTGAGGATTTGAGGGTGCTGGGGGAGGAGAGCCTGGACACGACCCAGCCATGGGCACTCACAGCCCAGAAAACCAAACATGTCCTGGGCTGGATCCATGGCCAGCAGGCTGAGGGGGGAGATTCTGTCCCTCTGCTCTGCTCTGCTCTGCCGTGGTGAGACCCCACCTGGAACCCTGCATCCAGCTCTGGGGTCCCAGCATAGGGAACACCAGCCTGTTGGAGTTGGTCCAGAGGAGTAGCTTGCAGTCCACTTGGGACCTCTTGAACCCAAGGCAAAGCCTTTGGACGTATTGTATGCATAGCCATTCACGGATTTATCTTCTCTGAACATGCTTTATGATCCCTTGATCCCACAGAAACTTTCAGCACCTCTACCTTCCTGTGGCAAGGATTTCCTGTGGCACAGCCTGATTCTGTGAGGGCTAGAAGCCCACCATGGGCTGGCTCATGGGGTTCTGTCTGTAGCATAAAGGAACGAGTGGGGAACTGTCTGAAATGGTTGCAACTTTTCCCTCCACTCAGGCTCCAACAAACCTCCATCTCCTCCCAGCCTCACAGGCTGAGGACCACCAAGCTATTTATTTGCTGATATTGAGGAAGCTGGTTCATATCTCTGGTCTTCCTTGTCATTTGTTCTCAGTGTCTGAAGCCAGAACATGTCCACTGGAAAGGAAAATGGAGAGGAAAATGAGCCAGGACACACTCTGATAAAGGACTGGTGCACAGTCAGAGACAAGCTCACACTGAAGGCAAAAACAGAACAAAGACGATGGCAAATACAGCTTTCATCCTCTGGGATGGACGTGGGGGAAAATCCACATCTGAATTTGAAAGAACGTGCAGGATACTGAGGGAGGAGAATTAAAAAGTGCATTAGGACTCTCAAACATGTCACCACAAGTGCTCCATTGACAAGTGCTGTCACACTCTGCTCAAACAATGCTTCAGGGAAGCCGGGGCACACTTCTGAGGGAGGGCATGAGAGCCCTATGGAGATCCCTCTGTTTAATGCATTATAATGAACAGTTAATGACAGGGCACTTGCAATAAATGGCAATACCCACTCCATTGTGAAGCATCCCTCAGAGCAGAGGGAATCCATTGTCTGCCCAGCAACCTCACCTGGCTCCCTGCTTTGTTCCTCCTCTGGAGAGAGACACCTGATGCTGCAGAAGGTGCTGCTGGAAGATGCACTCATTTCATAGTCACAGAAAGGAAATTCCTCATGAAAATTTTCTCATTTGCCTATTGAAGAGCAGTAAGGCTCCAACCTCAGGTGGTTTCAATCCTTCAACCTGAAAGCTAATTTTAACCAAAAAAGATTTTTATTTTTCCTCCCAGAAAATGTAGGCACTTGCTTCTGTCTCGAGGCTCTCTGCGCCTAATAAATAGCTCTTTGAAGAAAATGCTCAACATCTCAGTACACACTCTGGGTAAAGACTGTTTTAGCAGTGGATTGAAGGGATGATGTGCTAGCAGCTCTAAACTCTGCTGCCCCCACAGTGTGGTTGGTCTGGCTGATCTTTCCCTAAAAGATACACCATTAAGCATGAGTGACTTTTACTAGGGCATAGAAAAGGGAGAAAGGATTGAAATTCCAAAACTTTCTAACTGATAAGATGCCCACAAACAAACATGCAGAGCTAATGGTAGTTGATAGTTCATTAGAGCCCCTACCATTTTTTAATCCTCCAGGTGCTGCAGCTCACTTACAACTCTGCTGTTGGTGAATCACAGGATAATTTCTTGCCCACTTTTGTGTCAAACCTTTCAGGTGTTTTAAATCACCATCAGACACATCTCATAAGACTGCTGGCACATTAAGAGTGCTCACAGTCTGCTGCTGGACTGGAACTGCTGGTTTAAGGTCTAGCTGGGTACACACAGCTGCTGGTATGGGATCCCACAGTGGTACACCCATGTCTGCTGTGAAAAAGCCCAAAGGTCTAGGCTTTCTCAGAAATTACAGGTGTATTATCTGATCCGCCTCTAATTAGCAGACACTGAATAGGCCACCCTCACTCATTTTACCTCACCTGCATCTGACAGTCAAGAGTGACAGGTAGGCAAGGCGTTGGCAGACACACCAGGAAAAACTGGCAGCAACAGTAGAAAACTGTGACTAGCTTTAGAGGCAAACCCATCAAATGTAGGTTTCTTCTTCTTCCCTCTTCTTTGCTGCTCAGTGTTGGTTACACTTCTGTGCCATGAATTTTCCTCGGCAGGAAAACTGCTCCTCAGCTCCTCCTTGTCTTGCAGCAGTAAGTGTGTTGGCTAAACAGAAGTGCAGGGAGCTGAGCCCTTGTTCAGCTGGGCCCTGAGTTAGAGAGTTGCCTAGAGTTGCCTGGAGTCAGTCCTGAAGTTGCTGTAGTGAAACTTTGAAGGATGGCACCACTGGGCTTTGTAAGTGTCCCTGAGTTATGTGATGCTCCTTGCACATGAATCAGAGGATCATAAAGGACATTGCTCCAAAGTACTCAGATGATGACTTGTAGCCTCTCTCACTTGGCAGGCTACGCTCCAGGTACCAGCAGCTCCCATCACTCATCCAAGCAGACTTCTCCCAGCACATGTGAATTGGCTCAGCCTGGATGCTGAGTCTTAAATTAAGGACATGCTCTTTAAGAACAGTCTGATATCACTCATCTAAATGTTTGCTTAGCAATGCAGAGTCCTCTCAGCTTAGCAAGTGCTTCTCTCTCTGTAGTGCTCACCCACAAGCACACACTCCCTGGGCAGCTGTAGGGAGCAGCTAAAGTCCAAGAGGGCCAAGGATGAGCCACGGGAAAAACAAACTGGCTTTCCTTCCTTACTTCCTTCCTTCCTTCATGGTCAAAGCCACCTTATGCATTGTAGCTTTACAGTATTTTTTGACAGAGGAGTACAGCACTTGGATATATTGCCTCTGGTTGTCACTTGTGGAACTACACCAAAACCCATGCCTTGGCTCCATCCTCAGTCTGCATTCAGATGTCAGGTCTTACCTGCTTATGGAAGAAGGAAAAAAAAGAACTTTCAGAGGCAGAACTGCAGCCTTAGCTTTATACCTCCTCCCACAGGAGTTGATATAAAATTATTCCAGGTTTGCTGAAAGCAGGGCACAGAGTGCCTGGTGGGCCTGGAGCTGTGGAGGGAGGGTGCCACAGCTGCCCTGCTCATTTGGAAGCAGGGGAAATGCCGGTTCCACCAGCACCTCTGCCCTCTTCTCACCCACAGGCACTGAGTGGGAAGGATTTATCAGAAAGGATTTGCAATGAAGTGGATGTAAACCGTTAGTGTAAATCCCCCTGCAGCCTGGTGAGAATAAATCCTTCCCTCCTCCCCTTTCCAGATTTCAAACATTAAAGTATTTTAATTGCACTTCAGGGTAATTCAGAATGGAGCAAATGAAACATTGCAGACAGAGAAAATCGCTGCTCTGGAAAATGTCTATAATTTTCAGGGATTCCTTTTATTGTTGACTGCATCCAAATATTTCTGCCCTTGACTAAGCGCTCTCTGTTCCCCTGTGTCTCTTAGCAGTCCCTGCAGTGACCAAACAGAATAGCACAAGAAAGAATAAACAGCCAAAGCTGGAACATAAACCTGTCAGGTGATGGAGGGGGTTTCTCCCCTGGCTGCCTCAGTACAAACCAGGCTCCTGCTGCAGGGCTGGGCCCTGCGTGTGCTGAATTGCAACCAGGACCTGGCGTCTGGGGGAGAGAGGCCACCCAGGCAACTCAGGGCATCCCACTCTGGATTCCTCCCTTATGGCTTTCACACCTCTGAGAGAAACCCCTGCTCCGTCTGACTGCTGATGTTCATTATTTATGGAGTGATGCAAACATATATAATGCAAAGATTTTTTTTTTTTCCCTAGCACCTTAGGGGCTGTCAGAAGCAGAAGAAACCAGAAACTAATCCCCCTTCTGATTTCCCTCCCTCCTCCTACACACTGGGCAGGGGCAGGCACAGCTCCTTCCCTTGCTGAGGCTCATATCCTGCTTTTCCTAGTGCTGTTCTGGGGCTGCTTTCCAAGCTTGGTGACAGGGCTTTCACTTCAACAGGATAAAATGTCCATAAACACTGGTCTGTGCTCTTTCTAAATGTTTATGTTATAGACATTTGACATTTATTTTAGCCTGACCTCAAGGTTTAGTGCAAATCTTTGTAGCATGGCAGCTTTCAACTCTGTCCTCTTTGAGACAACAAGGATGGCTTTTGACACAGATTGGCTCGTGGGTTAATCCTTGTGTAGATGGGGTAATTTATACTGTAGCTGGCAGCAGCTGGATACCAAACCCAAAGGGTCAGGCAAGGTTTACTTCAGATGGCTGATGCATCTTAGGGACAGAATTTGTCTTTTCCACACAGAGATGTACAAATCTGCTGATACCTTCTATCCCAGAGAAGACAGAGTTTATGTGGCCACCAGATTACATTTGCAAACCCCCTGATGACCTGATAGCCTGAGTTACATGTGACAACTAATGAACTAAAGTTTACACACACATGCATGTGAACACTCTCAAGACTGACAACCAAAAACCATTTAGAAGAGGAAAAGGAAACATCTCAACTCAGCCTTTCTCCACTGTGGGCCCACAGACGTCATCAAATGCACAAAGATGAAGGTAGTGCCCTCTAGGTTGCAGCAGGAATAATTTGTGCCATTATTTCCTCTACAGTAAAATTAGTCCTGGGACTAATGATTTTCCTGCAGCATGCAAGGCCCTCCCCAAAAGACCTCCATGCAAGGCCCTCCCCACCCTCTATTCCAAAAGACATGGCTCTGAATGCTGACACTGGGTGACTCTGAAGCCCATCCATGTCCCTTTCCAGCAGCCATCCTTTCGCACTGCATCTAAACTCAGAGCTCGTGATATGGGGAGAGCTACGGGGAATGCCCAGCCATTCCTGCATTCTGGGGCAGGATTAATACATCAGACCTGTCTCTGGCAGATATTGTGTTTGAGGAATATTATTACATTTCCCATGCCCACGGCTACTTGTTGCCTTTTCCACACTAAGCAATGAGTTACCAGAACCTTTTCTTATCTGTCAAGTTTCTGAAACTGTTAAACCAATACAACCTGCTTTCCTTTCCCACACCTAACAGGCATGTCCTTCCCCACACTGTTTGTAAGTAAGTGAGTTGTAGTCTGAGCAATTTATTGGATTCCTCTAGCCTTGGAGCCAAGGAGAGGAAAGCTCACATCCGTATTGGTCCTCTGGGGCAGTTCTCATCACAGTGAAAACGGAGCCCTCGCTGTCCCTGCTGGCTTCCCGAGGCCGTTCATTGCCTGGATTATGTTACTCCATTGTTTATGGCTCACAGTGTGCACATCACTCTCACAGCGCTGTGTTTTGGTTTGTGGGTTTGGGGTTTTTCTTTTAAAAAAGGGAATACAGGCTACTAAAGGGCATGGAGTATTTCCAGCTCATGTCTTGAGCCATATCAAGGCAGGTGATTTCTTCAAGAAGAAATCAGGACGGCAATAAAGCACCCAAGCAAAGAGGAGCTGAGGGCTCTGAACCGCAAGGAGGGCAAGACGGGAATGTTTGCAGCAATAAACAAATAATAAATGGATTTCTCCTCCATATTTATATAGCAAGCTCAACACGAGCAAAATCAGGCAAAGTCCTTCCTCTCTGAGCCAGTATTTCACACAGGGCACAGTCCGTTGCATTCTATGAGTATAAAACCTATGTTTATGGATGCATGAGTGCATATACACATATATGCATGTGCATACACCCACACATAAAAAAACAACCTCCATGGCACTTCCTATATTAAGTGGTGATGCAGAAATCCTCTTGCTGCAACCACGTTTGACTTGCTGTTCATTCAGTCACGTTTGCGCCCAATCAGGTGCACAGGGCTAAGACACCTGCCTCCAGCTTGTTTCATAGCGTAAGATTAGGAAATGTGCACCAGGAAATGTGCACCAGGAAATGTGCACCAGGAAGTACTGCACCTAGCTACTTGCAAGACAGCACTCATGCTGCAAGTTTCCAACCATTTTCCCTTCCCGCCTTTGCAACGCTTTCCCTCCTAGAAGAGCTGAATATCAGGAGTTCCTTCCATGCTGTGGAAGGTCCTGAAGCTGAAACTTGAATCACTTTGGGCCAAGAATGTAATGGACCTGAAGCACTCTTTAGATAACATTGATGAAATGCACTGCAAAGCCTAAAACGAGAGGACAAAAATGTAAGCAATGCCTGACTGACCCGGAGCAATGCTCCATGCAGGAATGTTCTGCCTCTTACAGCCACAGCAGCAAGTGCTGCCTAGGGAGAGCCAGCCAGACTGGCCCATTGTCCCAATCCATTCCCAGCACCCACAGTCATCAGAGCATGCCTATTCCATTTAGTAAGTGTTTATAGTTGCATTTTTCACAAATGTGCTGCTCTGATGGGGCATGTTGATGGGTCCCTACCTCAGACGTGTCCTGCTTTCTCATCATGGGCTATAACTTGCTTTCCTCCTATCCAGTAGAGGTAAGGGAAGGAAAAACCCTTGTCTGTGCTGAGGATAAGTGGAAATCTCAAAGACAGTCATGGGTTTAAGAAACCAAATAAGTAGTAATTAAAAATAAGTGGGCAGAGGTCGTACATTCCCCTGCCCCATCTGGAAATGCAGTGGTGGATTTAGTATGCCAATATTGACACTTTAATTAATCACTGCTTCTAAAATGCTCTGTGAGTGCAAGCCTAACACAGTCAAAATTATTATTAATAATCATACTTCTAGTATCATTTAGCTTTTTATTATTACATTACCATGCATTAATATTATATAAGGATATTAATAATTCTGATACTATGTTCCTTAATATGGAAAGAGTAAAAAGACCAGTACCACTTATTAAAGACTTTCCCTGTATTTTAGAAAGTAGTCACTTTATCATTTTATCATTGAAATTAACTGCACAGTCACAGGCTGGGCTAGTCCTAATTAACAACAACAACAACAGAAAAAGAAATACAATGCACTCCAGTAAATAGGAGCAGCCCCCTCTTTCTCCCACCTCTCCCCTCCCGCCTGCCCAATAGTACAAAATACATAGGGGACCCTGTTGTCATAGTAACTGGCATTACAGCTTGCTTTCGATAATTAATGGAGGGCTTTGCTATTACAGTATTCTTGAAATTTCACTTTCCCCTGTGCTGCACTGCAGAATGCAGTATCATTTCCCCATTCATAAATATTTCATTACCACAGTCTGCTGTGTTTCATCATCACTGATAACACTCAGACTAATCCACCCATTGCTGAATTCATGTCGCCCTGTCGGCAGAGCAACTTTCATTTCCTCCTTCCACTTCTGCAGTCTTCATTTTTCTTGTTCAGTGTTCTCCTGCTGCAAAACTGTCATCGTAGGCTAAGTACAAAGACCTATATTTTTCTTACTCTGAGAAATAAGCGAGCGGTGAAAGCTCTGCCTGAGCAAATCCCGCACAGACACACGCAGGCGCAATGTTTGCACCACAGATCTAATTTGTGTGTTTCGGAAAACTGAGATATTTAGGTCATCAAGGGAGGGGAGAATTGTGAAATGTTGCTGTAGCAGGAAACTTGGAGTCTGATTCAGCAGATTCCAGGGGTACCTTCAGACACATGCGTTGCCCCTCCGATGACAGTTGTGAGGAACAGAAGTGAAATTCCCATCCAGAGGAACTGTTGGAGCATAATACATTTGGTAACTAACATATTAGCAGAGAACATCCAAAGCCAGTGGGGCAAACAGCTTGGAAATACACATAGAAAGAAGGAAGTGACAGAGAAATAGTTTAATTTTTTTTCCTTGATATGAAAAGCCTCAAACAAATTAACTGTGATGTGCTTACATAAATAGTTTTTACCGATATCCATGCAGAAGGAACTGGATTTTCCTGGTTGAGCCTCCCTTGACTTATTTTTCTTCTCTTTTTAAATGCTTTTCTCTTTTATGTTGCCATCCCTTTGAAACAAGCTGGCGGTGAAAGACTGTGAGACCTGAAAGAGTCAATTGCAAGGTGTCTCTCGTGTAACTCTGTGATAGACTTGCCTTAGATTGCCTTTCCAGAGGAGACTTGGGAGGCCAAAGGGAAGGAAAATGCTGTTTGTAACCTGTTTGACAGAACACTGCACAGAATCTGGCTTGTTTTGTAATAGGTATCACAGATGGGATGTAGTTTTCCTCTGGGAGGGGTTAAATCCTGGATAAGGAATCATAGCACAAATAAGCATTAGTGGAGACCACAGTATGCAACTCTTGACAGGCACTATATAAATGTATAAATGTATATATAAATGTGTGAGGAAAATTTGTTTCATCTATTCTGCATGTGGCAGAAATAGCTAGGTAAAAAATTGCACAGCCCATGCAATAAATAGCAGTTATTTGCCTATGCCATGCAATCTGCAAGACCTGCTAGGATGTCATTTATGTTGACACATTTAAAGAGAGAAGCTCTGCAAATCCATTTTCTTCCAAGCATCATAAAAAAGCCCTACATTTTGTTTGCGTATTTCCAATTCAGATTTGGCAGTTTCATGTAGCAAGAAGAGAACATTGCAAGAGGATTGAGGGATTCTTGGGTATTATTATTTACCTTTTGCAAAATAAAATAAAATACAACAATACAATTTTGAAAAAAACTTTAAAAATTATTTTAAAAATTAAATCTGCTTTTACAAATTCCATTCCTTGTCAGGAACCATAATAATCTTCCCTCTCATACTATAATTTCCCAACCATCAACCATGAATGAATGTATAGAATAGAGGAACCCAGATCAGCCCAGGGATTTTTTTCCTGTCTGTGACATGACTCTTATGAACATGCCTAATTTGTAAATGAGCTGGTGGAGACTTTCACTCAATGTGTGCTGGGATGGAGAGTCTCATGGAGTCAGGCAAACACCAGTCTAAGCCAAGAGGGCATTATGCCAATACTCAGAAGGGAAGTTTACAGTGTCAGTTAAATACAGGACAAAGATCCAAATTGCTTTCAGTCCTCTGAGTGAATCTCCAAGTGTCTCCTATGTGTGAATCCCTGTTAAAAGATCATCCCTGGAAAGGGAGAGTCCAAGCACGCTTAGGGTGGGCTCAAGCTTTTGTTCCTGTAACCCAGGCAGATGATGCTGACCTTGTCTGAGCACACGATGGCCCTGTCTCTCCAGAGACATCCAGAGCTCAGCCCTTCGGAGCTGCCTAGAGGTGTGGCACGAGTTTAAACCCAGCTGGCAGCCACCCATCTTCATCCTCCTGTGTAAAACCCCTGTGCAACCAAAAGGCTTCCTCTTGAGGAGCGCCCTACTCCTGAGCAGCCAGCTGGTGATTTTTCAGCAACGCTGGACATGACGTGTGGGAAACCCCCCAGTTTGCCAAGCATTTTGGGAGTGAAAGCTCAGAGGAGCTGCAGCCATGTTCCCTGACAGCCCCGAAAGCAAAGCCATTCCTGTGAGGAAAAGCGAGCCCGACTTCCCCACGCAATCACCCGGCTGCCTCCCGTGGTGCTACTGGCACACAAATACTTGTGCTTGGCCTTCAGCCATCCAAGAGCTGTCAACATGTAGCTCCTCAACTCCACAGCTCACAGGGGCTTTCTTCCTTGTTTTTTTCAGGTTTAGAAAGGGGAAAAGAGCAGGCAGAGGAGTTTTGTGAAGTATCTATCTCCTTGCTCTGAGAATTTGTTGTTAGTAACATGAGAAGAGAAATTACTCTTGACAATAAAGGCTATGATATCTTTTCTCTACTATTTCGGACAGAAAGATGTGCTTGAGTGTGTGGGTGTAAGAGAGAAAGCAAGAGAGTAAGTGCCTGCGTGGGCTTAGATGCAATTGCCATTTTATCTTGTTTTTCTTAAAACCAGTTTCCCTATGCTTTCCCTAGCTTTTAAAGATATTTCCTAGGCCCCTGTCTGCTTCCTCTCATCTTCAGAAACTCAGTCAAATTTTCACCAGTACATGTGGCTCACAAGGCACTTTTCATTATTTCCTTTGTAAAATCTATGATCCCTAACCTGCAACTATGTCCATTTGTATGTTGCTTCATCAGCAGAAAAGTTCTTGCCAGTTTTTCCTCCAAACTCTAAAATATTAGCAGCAGAGAGCAAGGAAGTTCATGTCACTTAACATGCCACCCTCTAACCCCTCGGTCCTTTCCCCATTTCCAAAATGACCTTTCTGACACCTTCCAATTTCCCTTGAGGCAATTTTTAGCATCTGCCTCCCACCAGCTCTCTCACTGCCCGCAGACCATTCAGTGCTCTCAAGATCCCAGTCACACAACCTGAATGAGGAGGGCATCCTTCTTGATCCTGCTCTAGGCTCTGAGGGGGACTGGTGTCTCTGGGGCTGGCTGGAGGAAAAGTCCTTGTGCTAGGAATGTCACTGACCCAGGGACTAAAGGAGTACCAGGCAGCAGCACGTATGAAACGATGAGTAGAAAGCAGGCCAGCAGATGGTATTCACCAGCTTTCAACACCAAGTCCTTGCAGAAGGGCTTCAGAGATGCAGATTCCTCTCCCACCCACTCCATCACCAAAAGGCCAAGGGAAAGCCTGAATCTCTCTCTCCATAGTGATTCTCTGTCACAATAGGACAAGAAATGAACGACACGCACACGCTGAAATGTCTAAGGTAACAAAGTGAAGTTTATGTCTGACTTTAATATTTATAGACTTCCAAAAGTGACCATGGATTGGAGGATGAACTTATCACCTCTCCAGCTACACTGGTTAAACCAACAGTCCATCAAATTTCTCGTCTTCTAGAAAGGAATGCAAAACAATCATTATTTACATAAAAGTGTGTGAGAAACTCCATTACAAAAATGTAAACATCAGAAGGCTCAGAAGAACTTAGAAGAACAAGGTGACAGTTCTCCACTTTTTGGCTCATATTGTGCACTGTAGGTGAGCTGGAGAAGAGGAAATCCCAAAGCTCAGCAATGTCTCCTGCAAGCCCAGACCCACAAAACCAGAGCTATTTCCAAGTGCAGCCTTGATGCTGTAAGTTATCCTGAGCAGCATTTATCACTCTCCCCTTGCCTTGCCGCACTCAGCGGTTCTGCCACCATGGCAACCAGCTGGAGTTCGGGGATGGTTTTGGAGTGGCCCTTCTCACTGTGCCACATCAGCTACCCTGGGTGGTCCCTGCAGCCTGGGGTGTGCCCTGATGTCAGCTCAAACATTGTTAAATATCCACATTAATGCAGTGGACTGTGCAGTGTTACCTCTGGAAGTCTCAAAGCACATGGCAAAGGAAAGCTGGCATAATCATTCCCACTTTACAGGCTGGAGAACTGAGGGGATGTGAGTTCTTCATGGTCTCTCTGGTCAGTGCCCCTGCAGGGGATAAAAAGGAGATTCCCAGCTCCCCTTTCAATCAATCACACAATTATTTATGGTACTTATACTTTCCTGACCAATTAACATCTGTCCTCTGTTCTGTGCCTGGATTTTGGAATTACATTCCTCCTGTATCTAATAGGAATTTAGCTCTTAAGTAGGAAGCAATGTTCTCTGATTCATTCATGCCACGGCTTTTCTGAGAGATGCCTTGCATCACATCCCTTTCCATCCTTTTCCAGCCTCCTCATACCAGCAGCCAACAAGCAAACAGAGGGATGGGATCCACAGCCTCTTGCCAGGAGCCATCCTTTCCCTAAAGCAAGACAGTGCACCCAGACTGAGGGTTGCATCAGGTAACAGCAGCTGAACCACCCACGCTTTGAGAGATTTTCTGTGGCATCACTAAGAAAGGTAGGATTTCTAAGGTGCCTAAATGAAAAAGGAATAGAAGTCATTCTTTCATGAAATAAAGAAGTTGAGAAACAAATGTCCTACTGAAAGTCAAATACTGACTTACAGTCTAAGACCTGGGAATAATTGAAAGGTTTTAGAGAGAAAAAATTTACATAAGAAGGTTCAGGAAAAAAAAAAAAGCCACTTCAGAGGAATGTTGCAATTTTGGCAGCTCAAATGGTGGAAGCTGCTGGTGTTATAATTTTTTCAGCTGCCATAACACTAAGAACCTGCAAGCCCTGGGAAACCCAGATCACGAAGTTTTACAGTAGCTGTAAGCTGAAGACTGTCACATCAGTTGTTTATAAATAAATATTTTTTTGGCTCTGTTGTTTTGGAAGCAGGAGAGAGGCAGGATTTTATCTCAGGCCAGAAGTTACAGGGTTTTTTTGATGAAACACTAAAATTTCTGATGGATAAAGTGAGAACTCTAGCTCCAAACAACCCATATGAATAATACAAACATTAAAAGGAATTTTTTTACTGAGTTTTGCATTAATAGCTAACAGACAAAAGAACTAAACCCGTAGTGACTGTTGAAAAAAATCTTAAATATTGTTAAATTTGTATAAAATATAGAGGTAGACAAACTGTTCAGTACCCAAGCTACTCAGTAGTCAATGGCATTTTATACAGGAATGTTTTCCCCTTTCATTAACAAATGGATAGCATTTGATTAATTGTACAGCTAACACATACTACATTAAACACAGTCTTGCAGATCATGTAAATGAGAACAAACAATTTTTAATGCCATGTGAGTCAGTTCCACGGTGAGCATGTGGCTCCAGAAGGATGACATGTTCAACATGCAAGTTCTTGCCTGGCTCATTTCCTTCCTCTTTCAACTGACTCCTCAAGGCTGTTGTCTAAGAAAGTCTAATTTCATGAACAACAAACAATGCAGGACATCTGTATTTTGGCCACTATCTTTCAGATTTCTGATTGCTTATTAAAAAAAAAAAAAAAAAAAAAAAGAAAAAATAGTTGCTCCCTATGTGAATGACAACCCACACACTTCAGTTTAAAATTACAATACTAAAACCAGTTAATAATATATTATTCAGCTTTTTCAATCTGCCTATTCTGGTTCCATACTATTTTGCATTTTCCTATTTTTCCAAAAGGGCTCCCTTCTTGTCTTTGCTAAAAGAAACTAGATTTCCCTTGTTCTCTTGGAATTTAGAAGCTGAAGTCAGGACGCTCAAGAGGGAGATAAAAACTGCATAGGGAGGCCAGTCCAGCGTGTCTCAGCTCAGGGTCATGCTAGTTTGGCAGACTTTCCCCTGCCCACCCAAAAGGAACCAGGGAAGCCTGGTCAATATTGCCAGATCCTGCTGCTTTAAAAGCAAAGACATGGGGAAAGGCAGTTGCAAAAGAAACTCCTGCCTAGATAATTAATCAGTTAATGAAATTCTGCCAAACCAAGACAATTCTTCTACAGTTTCATTTACAGAAGTTGTACTTTATACCCCATCTTGAACTGCTGCCATTGAAACTGGTTGTTTCAGTGCAGTGGTTGCTGCATTTCAGTATCAGCTACAGCAATTCCACATTACATGAATGGGAACACCCCCAAATCTGAGATGTGCTCTTGGATACTTGGGACTACTAGGACTCTTTAGAAATATATCATTACCACAATAATTACCTATGTAACAATTTTCACTTTCCCATTTGCAAAGCTATTTTTGAATAGTGCCATTAACCTAAGGAACTCTCAATCTGGCACTTTCCGTGACTATTAGACAAACTCTACAATTTGTTTCTTTTAGTTCTTATTGTTAATATTTTTGCTCAGTGTTATCTCCCTGTTACTCCCTAAGCTAAAAACCAGTCAAAAATTCATTACAGATAGCACTATATCCTAGGAGCTAGAAATGGTAAGGATCTATTAGTTTGCCACTCCAGCCATTTTACACTTGCTCCCTGAATTACCTTTCCTAATGCTTTGTCCAGTTTGGCTTTAAAAAAGACAAAGCAGTTGGGCTCCTGCCCTTTCCCTTGGGAGGCTGTTTCACAGCAAAATACATCTCACTGTCAGGAAATTTTACCTTACTTTCAGTCTGCCTGTCACACTATTAGCCCTTGTTATATCCCTGCGTGTCACACCAAGAATTCTGCTCTCATGCTCAGGAGAGTGGGAGGTTGTTCGTGCTCATCAGAGCTCTGCATGTCTCACAAACCACACATTTGTTAGTCATTCCCGAGCTGGGCTCTGCATCAGTTTATATTTGAACTCGTCTACCTGTGCTTCCACCTCTCCTGATCAATTCTGTCACTTTCTTCCGAAAACTTCCCAGATTTGTCAGTACCTCTCTGGTTACCAGGGGCCTGGTGTTGACTGTGTGGATATTTTGGGATGTGGGACAGCAGGCAAAGCTAGATGACAGGTTCAAACTGACCCAAAGCATACGTTCTTTTTAACACAGCTTAGCTAAACTCAGCTACTTACCACAGGACATGAATGACAGAAGTTCACACGGGCACAAGAGGAAACAGAAAAGGTTAATGCAAGAAAAACAATGCATTGAGAGCTCCTGCATCTATAATCTATACTATATATGTAAGAGCCTGGACTGCCAAGCTATGCTCATCATATGGAGACAAGAACAAAATGTTATTTGATAACTTGATGAAATGCTTTCATGTGCACTTGTCAGCCTTTCACAAGAGGAAACATGTTTCAGACACCACCATGTGAATCTCAGCTCTTGTGGGCACTGGGGGCGTGCACTGGCCTTGGAGCAGGAAAGGACCAGAGGAAGCAGGAGAACTGCTGCTCTCTGCGCTCTCATGTCCAGAGAGATGACCTGCAGGGCTAAGCCTGACCACCAAGCGTTTCATCCCCTTCCTTACAGCTGATCCTAGGTGCCCAAGAGCTCTTGAAATTAAATCTTCTGGCAGACCAGGCACACAATCCCCAGGCAGTAACTGTGTAGCTCTTGACACAATTTCAGTACACACACCAGACTGAGATCCTTGCAGGAGACACATACACAGAGGACCATGATGCTGTGAATGTGCTGCCAATTGCTTCCTCAGCCTCACTCAACATGTGCTTTGAAAAGAAAAGAGTGGACGTATTGGGAAAATGAGATGCCTGGTGACCCTTGCAGACTCACACTTTCCCTCTTCCATCCATTTTCTCTCAGTCACTGTAACACTTCTGGTTGGATTTTGGTGGAGGAAGCTTCCAGTGTAAAGCATTAAATGGCACTGCAATGCAGAGAAGCAGAGAAATGGGGCCTGATCCAAATCCAGTGCTCTAAGGATCAGGTAAAGCACCAAGGTCCTCCTCCCTTCCCTCATTCCTGAGGGCATTTACCACCTACAGAATGGGATTCAGGTACTGCATCAGAAATCTGCGAGACAAGACCATCCCCTCAGTCTCTCCAGCCTTCAGTTCATGTGTCTGATTAAGGTGTATAATTCGATCTTCACTGGAAAAATGTTCCAAGACCCCTAAGATCTTGTAGGAAAGGTCAGGATTACAGCCGCTATTAAGAAAAAGTCTCCATTTATGGAGAGATTTCTCCTGCCTTTTTTGGGTAGGCACTGATTGGAAGGGTTTAATAACAAGCCTATCCTACCCCATTTATAGGGTGTGCTTTTCCAGAGAGTTTCCTGGACACAGTCCCATACATGAAACTCTGGTTTTATGTACAAAATAACTCAATGGCCATGGAGGAAAGCCCAGTGTTTAGCTCAGCATCTGGACTGTGGTTTCCAGATGGAGAGGGCCATGTATGGTGCCACCTTCATCTACACTGAAAAATTACCTTTTTCCTGGCAGCATGGAACAGTTGCTGTCTGAATGCAAGGCCAACTGTCCCACATGGATCATCTCACACCTACTTCCCTCTGGGAAATGTCACTACTTTTCTTCCTTTTAACCATGTCTCCACTGCAACATCAGTGCTAGGAGAAGCATTCTTCCAGCTGATTTCCCTCAAAGCCCAGAGAAAGTGATAGCAACCAAGAGACCCTGTAAGTTTAGAGCCACTTTCCCCTCTTTGCCCCATCCTAGGCAGAGCCAGAGCACCAGGCACAGAAGGTGTCAGGGAACAAGCAGAGAAGGCACATCCAATGACCCCAGATGTGTGTCCAAACAGAAGGGAAGCCATAAAACTACCAAGGAATTTTCCAAACGTGAATGAAAGAGCCTTCAGTGGAAAAGTTGTCCTCTGTTGGAGCCTCACAAGCTGCACTGATGTGGAAATGCTACCACTGCACAAACCTGCCCTCTAGTAAAGACCAAAACTGACTTCTTTGCATAATTTTTAAAAGGCTAAAATTTTTTTTTGTCATTATGGCAGGACATTTAAGTAATTCAAATGTCTTTTATAAAGTTGGCCTTTCTATTAAGTCACCTTTCTTCCCTGGAGGCAGAAACGGACCTGCATTGTCACCAGCAGCAGGTGTTCCACAGGAGTCTAAAACAGATGCCAAAAGTCTTTCAGGCTGAAAAAAAGTCTCAAGTGGGAACGGGAGTTTTCTGCCCAAAATTTGATTGATCTTTGAAGGGAGAGTGCTCAGAAGAGTGTTGGCTCTCTGACAGCATGAGGCACCAGAAAGAATTGAGTTTTTCTAGGAAAAAGGTGATTTCTGTGTATTGGGGCAAAGCAGCAGAGAGAAAAATCTCTAATCAGACAGAATATAGGGAACAACAACCCAGCTTGTGTGTCCACAGGACAGAAATGACACTCGCATAACCCACTCTGATTTCATATGTATGTGACATACAAATAGCACAATATGGTAAGGTATTAAAAATCTTCTCAGCAAAGCTGGGCTGACCTCCTTATTCAAACATAAGAAGTAATGCTGCAAGACCAGGAACATCAGGAAATAATTTAATTCTTAACCAAATTCAAATTTGTGTGTTTCTAACAAGCGGAAAAGAAAATTATGCAGGCTATACAGTACAATAACAGAAGCTTGTAAAAACAAAGAAGGCTGCTGTTGTTATTTATCAAAATATATTTGTAATCATTTTCTGGAAGTACATGCAAGGGACCATGCTGGGCATCACACTCTTACTAATACACCTGAACTTTCAGTCAGGATATTGTTAATTATTCCTTCCTTGCAGGCCTGCTATTTCTCTGTCTCCTTGCTTAAGGAAGGAATGCTGTGTACAATGGAGAGGGGTGTTCAGGCTTCCACTGCCAGTGACCTTCACTGACTGCTGGATCCAAGCACATCCATGCTGGACTTCAAGTGAGGGTCTCTGAGGCATGATGTTCTGGCAAACTTTGGGAAAAACAGCAGCTGAGAGGAGACACCCAAGCATTAACACACATACTCGGGGAGCATCGATCTGTTTTTCTTGGCCCCAGCATGAAAACCTCCGGAGCAAGCTTCTGGCAAGGCAGCAGGCACCGACTGGGGCATTCTGGTAGAAAGGGGAGAAGAGCTCAGGTCTGGAGTCATGGGAAGGAGATTAACCAGAATTTAGGAGATTGCCAAAGACAGGAAGTGCTTCAGGGTAGGGCCCAGGGAGGTAAGCTTATGTGTACTGTGAGCATAGGACAGGGATTTTATGGCAATCGGGCTCCAACCATCTTGCTGTGCAACGCACAATGTGTGCTCAGAGTCTCCAGTGTCCAGGCAAGAGCTTCCTGTGGACACTGAGCAGACATGTCTGGAGAGCTGTTTGGTGATCCCAGATGGTCCTGTTCCTCCTGAAAGCAACACCAAGTATGCGAACATCCAAGAAGAGGGGCCTTGGTGTGGGTACAAGTCAGACTTTTGACTTGAGTTTGTCAATCACTCCCCTCACAATCTGGAAGAACAAACAAACCTACGGACCTACACTTCCATTCCCACATGTTTTATCCACTTCCTATACTGAGAAAATTTATCTTATACTGAGATCTGTCACTAATGACCCTGTGAATGATTATTAGTTTCTCTACCACCGATGAGTAAAGATTTGGCATGAGAATCAATAATTCCTTGAATTAATCATCAGTTACAGCAATAACTGATGACCAAAAAGCCTGGCTGTGCATGTTAATTATTTACTATGTGCCTATGCAAAGGCAGGCAGCCAAAATCACATCCATGCCTCCTTGGAGCATGGTGGTAGGGAGGATAGTTCAGCACTTTGAGACCAGAACATGAGTGCCTTGCTTCTCAGTTACCCTGTGATCTCTCCCTAAACCTGTTCCTCTCCTCCAGAATGACACTGGTGTCACCACAGCCACTGAGTGCTGGGTTACAAAATCTTTCAAGTGACTTTTGGACAGATGCCTCAAGTTTGGACTTTCCATCCTCTACAGACATTATTGAAATCCCACAAGCAGTTAATCATACCTGTTGGGAGTCTAGTAAGGTTTTAATCCTGACCCCTGGCCTTGATGTGCCTCCCATCTGCGGATGGGGATGGGAACAATCATTTACATGCATGCAGGGATTCTGCTGAAAGTTGGCTGCACAGGCAGCACACTGTGAGATGCAGCTAATTGATGCTTTGCTGCAGCAAACATCAACATAGCACGTCTGGCTGTGGCACACGGTGAAGCTGCAGGCACTAAAATAAAAAGAGAACAATCTACTGCCCATTTGAGTGGCAGCTGCTCTGGATGACTGCAGCGCTGCCCAGCAAATTACTGAGCAGGCAGAGGCGCAATTCCCTGGACCACGTGTTAATCACCTGCATCCAGAGGGTGAGGACAGAGAGACCCTGCAGTAATGTGGAGCAGGAGCACAGGCTTTAGGCTGTGGCATAATAAATCTCCCTGCCTGCAGCCTGGCACTGTGTCTTCACGAAAGTTATACCAAATTTCAACGGCAAGAACTGTATGAGAAAGTAAGCAAAACTGAAATGAGAAAGCAAGGTCGTGTCAGAAGTCCAAGTAAAAAAGGCCGACTAAACCAGACTCTACTTAGTTAACAGTGGGCATAGACAGAATAACAGAGGCCATCTGACAAAAGCACAAAAACTGCCAAACATTTGCGTGCATCAGATGTTAATGATGATCAAACCTTATACAACACAGTCTGGGGAAGTCAGTGCCTTCACCCAGCATATGTCCATGCTCTGTGTTGAACTGCAGTTGTCTCCTCTGAGATAACTCAGCTTAATATTCTGATGTGGTTGTACCAACATTTAAAAGCAGGTAGCAAGTAACCAATGGCTGGTTTCTTGTGCCCCCTACAAATTTGTTCAAGGTCATCACCAGACTGCTTCAGTTTTGGTGGCCCTTCAGAGACAACGCTCACATATCTTAAAATTTGATCAGGATGTGTGTAATTAGTCAATATGGCATGTTCTACACAGAAAGCAAAACTGTTTTACAGAAACAGTCATCTCTGAGCAATGACACACAGCAGACAGTAGCTGAAGAAAGCTCTGAGCTTTAAAAATATGGCTACTTTTTCCAGAGCTGAAATACAAAGCCATTTTCTCTCCCAGATGATAGCAATTCAGATGGAGATATTCACCAACTAGCAAGCCTGAAATACCCAGCACCATCATTTTAGAGGCACACACTGAATCTGACAGAATGTCCTTGTGCATAAAACTGCTTTTGTGTGTGTTTGGGGTGAGGGTGGCAACACAGGGTGCTTTCTGAGCCTGGCTTAACCAACGAACACTAGTCAACCTTCAGTCAACCCACAGGTTCTTTAGTTTTGCCCAAATATGAACTCAATGAGATGGACATAATTCTGTTTTTCAGGGCAAGACTCCCTGTGTTTTCTTCAATGAACCACCAAAGAGTCCTGTGTTGACTGTGAGTTTTCCTGGGACAGGTGAAATGCACCAATCACTGCAGATAAAAACTACCAAACACATGAAAAGCCCACAACTTTTTTTCACAAAAAGTTAATCCCTACACAAAATTATTCAAGGGCTGAGACCAATATGTCAGTAGCTGAGAAACTCAATACAGGTGTAGAGTAAGAAGTCAGCAAATTCGGTGCTGCAGTACAGCCACCAGCTGCAGAGGGACAGCAGTAACACTCCCAGTGGAAGGGCAATAAAGATCACCAGTGGTTTGCTAATATAGCTTGGATTCCCAGTAGAAAACTGATTTCAGATTTCTGTGACTGTTTGATCACACCTGACAATGCCATGGCAGAGGTGACTGCAGTCTCAAGGATAAAAACACAGAGCCATTTCCTGCCTATCTAGATCACACCACCTTTCCACTGCAGCACCTTTAAAAAGAACATCAGAACAAGGTAAGGCTTAGTGCACCATAAATCTGCTGCCTTTTACTGGGAAGATCTCAAACTGGGCACTAAAACTAAATCTCTGGTCTTTCAGGAATCACAGTTAGCTTGAAAACCAATGGCAACTAAAAAGAAAACCAGCACCCACAACATTCAAACAGTACATACTGTTCAGTCACACAGATGCCCAGCCAGTACTCCTGTAGCTTCTGTTGCTACAATTGACTTTTCCCTCTTTATTAAAGGATGCTGATATAAAACCCACAAGGCACACAAAAACATAAAGAAGGAGCTGATAAAAACAAGAAGCAGTGTATTGTGCCTCTCACTAGTCAGCCAGCATGGTGATTAATTACTTAAATGCTGCTCCCCTTAATATTTCCACATGGCATGGTATCACTTTTGTATTTGGGAACTCATCCCCCTTCACTAGACTTGGAGCTCATCCAAGGCTGGGGGATATTAATGAGACAGATTATAGGGTAGCAGAGACCAGCAAAGGATCTTACCTTGGCAGTGACATTGTTGTTGGTCTTCAAGCCAGTTCACCCACCTTTGTGCTAAATGTGTCTTGAGAAAAGCCAAGTGACAGCAGAGGACAGCCCTTTCTTTGTCAGAGTTGGTCACTGACTGTCCCAAGGACCTTCCTCAGTCACACTCCCACCAGGATCAGTCCAGTCTCTGAGGTCCCGTTGGCATCCTGTGTCTCTGACCAGCAATAAAATAAACCATGGCTTTTACAACCTTGGGATTCTAATGGGGTCTCTGTTGGCACCCACAAGGGATCACATGGTTTGAGAGTTTACTACTATCCATAGCAAATTTCCCAGTAAAATTAAGGTGAAGCTTTGAAGGGAAGACCATATTTGCCCAAGGACAGGAGCATAAAGAGGAACAGTGATGCCTTTTGATCTGAGATCTGCTTTGCTGCTTGTGGTGAATCCTTGCCAGAACAATAGGTCTTCAGAGTAGGTTAATCCTAGAACATATATGACAAAGGCTTACCTAAGCTAAACATAGCCAAGTATTTATATTATGCTCACAGTCAGCCCATATGATTTTACAGGCCTTCATATGACTGAATCACACTTGCTCCTGAAGAGGTTGTTTGGTTTTTAATCTTATGGCCTGAAAGTTGTTCCTATGAAACCATGTACTCCAGAAGATGTCAGGCCACCTTCAGGGAAAGCTTTCCATTTCCCCCTTATCCTATTAGCTTGTGAGATTAACTTTTCAGGTTTCAAAGGACAACACTACTCCACCAGTTCAGCTTCCTGGCTGTTGCTCACTGTGCTCACTGGAGTGCAATTCTGACACAGAGAATCACAGAATTGTTTAGCTTGGAAAAGAGCTCTAAAATCATTGAGTCAAACACAGCTGATGTTAATGACTGTTCTAGGCTGATCCTAGAACATCCAAACTGCCTTGCAAAGCCAGACATGAAGTCCTGTGGCTGCAGTGGAAAAGGGTCAATGTCCTATTTTCTGCTCCTTGTTTTTCCCAGATTTCTATGCCCTCAAAACTGGCTGATCAGAATCAAAGAAGAAGTGAAAGATTTGGGGAGTAGAAAAGGGAAACCTCACTAATCAATAAATTAAAAGGGAAATCTTGTGACATACTTCACCACAGATGTTCTCCTGTTTTCCCAAGAGACTTAGTTCTTTCATAGAGCACACAGGTTATGGTACTCTCTCCACAGACAATTTCATCAATTAAGATCCACAATATCTGCTGGCCTGTGTGACAGCATCAATCATCCCCTGTCTTGGAACAAGTACTGCTCAGTGCAGTTCAGGGAAGTCCTCCTTCTCCTCCTCCTCCTCCTTCTCATGTCATCACTGAAAATTCTGAAAAGGTGAAGGATTAAGGAGACTGAGAAACATCAAATGGGCTATGCTGTATTTATGGATTTTAGTAGATGATGGTTTAAAAATAACCATGTAGGTTTTTCTGATGCCTAAATGGCACCCATTCTTTTTGCCTTGTAGAAAGTCTAGCATACTGTTTTCATAATCAAGTTATTTGGATAACACAACAGCAATTTAGATTAGGATTTGTTTACACAGCTAAATATGTTGAGTAATGAAATTAAAATGAGCTCTCTGCCTCTGTCACATCTGCAATAGTTACTGGCTTCGTATGGTTGAGTACAAGCCTGCTGCACAGATGTTTCTTGATAAGGTATAAATCAGTGTTAGATGCTGTTTATTGCAGCATTTTTACCGCCTTCTTCTCTGAAGGAGGGAATGTTGTCTGCACAGCAACCAGATGTGACTTGCAACACTCTATGAAATGTTATCACAAGACAAAACAGGTCCCACATTCCGTATCAGCATCTGCAATGGCTCATCAAGTATTTATCAGATCATTTGAACATTTCTACAGGCCCTAGCACCATACTACCACCAGAATTTGCTTCTTATAACCTGCAATGAAAAAGGAAAGCATCCTGTAAAGCAACTGCAGCCTCAAACAGCAGAAGATCCCATTTTAGTTTGGTTTCCTGCCTTAAAGGTCAAATTTCTGAGCAGACACTGCAGCTAGATAGCAAGATACTGTGAGAGATCAAGGCAGCTGCTTTTCAGGGCATTGTAGGGAAGAGTTTCTATTTACTGCCATCCTGCCATAGGTGATACCAACACTTTGATGGTGACAGGGGAGGAGACTTGTCTTGCACTGGTGTCTATGCAAAGAAAAGTGAGACAAGGGAGCTCCTCCCCTGGTGAAGGCAGCAGAGCTTGGAGCACCTGACTAAGCTCTGCTCAGCTTTGTGGGAACAAGAGGATCTAACAGGAAAAACTTGCCAGTGACGCAGGATTTGTAAACTGCCCAGCCCGGCCCAAACCACAGTGGCTCCTTCTCTGAAGCTGATGAAAGCAACACCCATGGGCTCTGAAGGTAAGGGAGTCACAAGAAGTACTTCTTGGAAGGTTTCTTGAAGCAAAATCTGACATCTCTTATTAAAAAAAAAAAAAAAAAAGCTGGGAGTGGGGATAGGGTGAGGTAGGGCAGGATGGGTTTTTCTTCCCTGAACTAATCTGTGTCTCTGATTTGCTTCACTTGTTACATGGACAGAAGATCCTGTCAACACAGAAATAATGCCAAGTATTTACAGTTAATGGAACCCAGGGACCAATTAACAACACAGAAAACCACCAGGCACTGTATTTCTTATCGTAACAGGAGGGAAATCTTACATTACTGCTGTTCCCCCATTTCTTAAAATAAAGCACCAGCATTCCATCAATGATTTCTCAGTAGTAATGTTTATTACCTGCCAGTTTTACCATTGCCCATTCATCAATCCCTTTCTGTGCTCAGTCACAAAACCCGTCTCTCTACTTGTGACCTAAAACTACCTCCCAAAAAAAGAAGAAAACAGAAGAAAAAAAGAGAGGGAAAAAAAAATGGAAAAATAGAAAGAAAAAAGCAACTGTCCTCGTGGCTCCAGAGCAGCATTGCTAGAACCTGCCCTCCACCCCAAGCTCCCGGACTGCTGACTCCTCAATAGCCTGATGGATGCGATGCACCTCGTCCTGCGTTAGCGTCCTCTCCGGGTGCCGGTAAATGATACGGTAGCAGTGGCTGACCTTCTTCGTCCTACAAAACACAAACCAAAAGAGGACTCATAAATACATCTGCCTGCAAATGCAAATACATGAGGCCAAACACTTACCCTCTGGATCATTTTTATTTGCGGTCTAATTTTGCCCTTGTTGCTTGAAAATCACCTTAATGCTAAGATACACAGTTCGGAGAGGCAGGACTGAGCTGAATTTTAATTTTGGCAGAGGACTCTGCTGAAGTCCACCTCAATTTGTATTGTGGTGTGGTAGCTTCTTACCAGGGCAAACAGCCCCCAGAGAAGGGATTCGTGCCCTGTGCCATGGAAAGTAAGAGACAAAGGAGAACAGAGAAAGGAATAGAGAAAAGGGAATGATGGGGGAAAGAAAAGTATTTAAGAGTTGCTGGTTAGGCAAAGACAAGTTAATGAAAAATCAGGACAAACAATTAGGTTGAGTAAGAGTGAAAAAAACCCTCCTTGCTCTCCATCAAAAGCAGGCAGGAGAACCTAGTTTTGCAAGGGCATCCCTGTAATTGCAGTGCCTGTGTTACTGGATTTAAATGGCAGTTTTGGTATCCTTTTTAGTCTTAAATGGAGCCCACACAGTTTCTTCTTTCAAAGGTGAACACTCACTTCAATGAAAGAGAGAGAATCTGAGGGGAAAAATAGTGGGGAACCAGACAGTACCAGGCAGAAGAAGCTTCCAGACTGGCAGAACTCTGCATTTAATGGCACACAAAGGCAGTCTGCAAGCTTTGGGTCATCTCTCTCCTGAAAATTGCTTCATGTTAGAACCACATTTATGCCTGTGATTATTCGATTAAATCTAAGGTTAGATGTGTTCACCCAGAAAGACAACTCTCAAGATATTAATTTCAACCTCAAATCCTGCAAGGAACAGACACAGGTAATTTTTACCTCAGAATTGTTATTTGATACTAATTTTGTCCCACCCAACAAGGGTGGGAAGTTCACCCTACTCCCACTGGCAGTTTACAACAAAAAAGCTACTTCTAATTAAAGCATTTCTCCTTTTTTGTGTGCTCTGAAGATAAAGCAAGTTAAATCTGGCTAGCGCCTGAAAGGGCAAACTGCATTTCATAAAGTGTTAAGCCGACTGCAGTTAACTGCTAAAAGCCAAGAGCTTTCCCTGTGTGCAGGTTAAATGCTGCAGAAAAGTAATCTTTGAGAAAAGAGGGGGAGCCGCAATTGTGGGGAAGGTGTTGCTCTGCTCTACTC
Organism: Zonotrichia leucophrys gambelii; assembly: GCF_028769735.1. Classification (NCBI taxonomy): domain Eukaryota; kingdom Metazoa; phylum Chordata; class Aves; order Passeriformes; family Passerellidae; genus Zonotrichia; species Zonotrichia leucophrys. The sequence goes on from NC_088171.1 coordinate 68,083,808, forward strand.
CACCTCTTCAAAGCAGCCAAGAGGACAAACCTCAGGGAAGCAAGTAAATGGAATAACAAGGATTTGGTCAGAAGCTGCATTGCCAGTGAAATACTTGAGTAAGAAAGAGGGATAATGCATTGGAGTGCAACAGAAATGATTTTCAAAACCAGGCTAGCAAATATCCTTAGAGCTGGTAGTATTTCAATTTTTAAAGGTGCTACAGGAATTCACCTGATCAAAAACATGTGTAAATTGCTTTGGCTGAAAATCTATTTACAAGGTGTACAGTCACAAGCTCAATCCTGAAGTTTTGCAAATATTGGGAATATATCCATGATCAAAAATTTATTATCATTATTTAATGTGATGTAAAACAAGTTTGTTTAATGTAGGTGTAAGCTGTGGTAGGCATGGCTACAGCACTGGCCTTGGTTAAATGAAAGGGACAATTACCCCTGTCTCAGGTGTTTCTGTGTTCCCCTCCCTCCGTGATAGAGAGTGGTTCATTCCATAACAAATTACATATGGTAGACTAGGACACAATAGTTTCTTGTGGGTGTTATGGAAAAACAGTAGCTTTAGGATGTATTTAAATCAGGAAAAGACAGAGGTTGCAGAGAACAGCACTGGACTAGAGCTCTGCTAGCTGCAGCTGAAGTTAAGCACTGGCGTGAGAGAACTAAAATGGGGATTGCATTATATGTAATTAATCTAGGTTTAATTTTAGGAAAAAATGAAATTGTAACAACTAATATACATAACTCCACATAACATGGATGCTAAATTGTATGCTATGTTTTTCTCCCACCTTTTAGCTAGGTTTATCTGCATCTCAGATGCTAATTAGAAATAAGGAGTATAAGGGTTCAAAGCCATTTCAATAAAAGACACACTGCAAGTTTCAAAACCTTAAGCATCATTTCCAGCATACTATTTACTAACTTTTCAAGGGAGATTTGGAAAAGCACTTCTCAGCTCTTCCCTCCCTTAATATTTCCTCTGCTCCCAAATAAAGTATTAAGACACTATGATTAATCCCTGCCATCAGCTGCAACTGGAAACAATTATTGTCAGCAAATAATACATTTGCTCATTCCGTTTCTCACTTCCCTTTTGTTCTGCAGAGCCAGAGTGTTTGCCTACCTTAGTGATGGCTCTGCTTATGCATAATGAAATCTCTGCTGCATGTCATGCTGCAGCCTGACGATACAGAAGCAGTGGCTCTCTATCCTGAGAAACAAAATTTTGAGGCCAAAACCTGCAGCAACAGCAGCTTCATGGGATAAAAAAACAAAAAACAAAAAAAAAAGAAGGAAAAAAAGAGGAAAAAAATGTAGCAGCTGAAGAGTGAGCACAGTGGGCTTTATGGGCTTTATTTACCTAGAGTGCAGCGGCAGAGCAGTCCGTGCGGCTGCAGTCACGCGGACTCCTCTCCCATTAGGCTCCAGCTGATCTCAGTGTCACAAGTCTCCTCTGCACCAGCCTGCGGCTTGCAGGTAATGAAGCGCAGTGAGCACAGCGGAGCACTGCTCCAAGGGAGAAGGGAGACGGGTTTATCCTGATGCCACAGGAGGAAACAGGATACACACTGTGGGCAAACACTGCAGTGAAATAATGCCTAATGCTCTTTCATATGAGTTTTGGAGGAAAGAGCTTTTCCTCATGATTTTCAGGAATCGGCACTCAGCTGCCTTGCTGTGCTAGGGAGCTGGTCCCTGCCAGGTCAGAGTCACTGTGTGGGTCCATCTGAAGGTCAGTGTATTTGTTTGGGTATTTCAGCCTGATACCTAAGCAGAACAAGAAATTAAGGGGTCTTAGTCTGCCACTAGTCTAATAAAATCAATATGAAAACAACCTCACCGTGGTACCTAGGCTAGAATGAAAGGGTGTGGTAGGCATCAAAAATTAATACACGTGTCTTAGCTTTCCCTGCATGGAAGATCACTGAAGTATGCTTTAAATGCAACTTGGCTGGAAAGCTGATCCCAGAAGCTACCAACAGCAACACACTTCAGCATTCTACGGAAGCTGTCTCAGGCATTACATAAGACTGACCACAGGGTCATTTGGTAACCAAAATGTTGCATAAAGAATAATGCCTGGCATTGACACTTATCTCTTCCACATGCAATACCATAACAAGAATGAAATTTTATCCATCCTGTACTGGAAGAGGAAGATAAAAGGGGCAGCACTGAGTAGGAAATCCCATTACCTTTTAACTGTGTTCTACTTTCCATCTGTGCCATAAATAAAGCACAGAAACACAGAGAGTTCTATATGGAGGTGACCCCTGTTCTTAAGTGGCGAGGACAACACAAAACCAGACATTTTTCTAGAGAGCTGGATTTACTTTGAGGAACAGAAAACTAGAGATGACAATCGGCCACAGCATGACAGAGCGAAAAAGAGTACCATCCCTTTTGTATCCTGAGCAGTTCACTAAGCAGTACTACTCACCATGATACCTATACTGCACCTTTTCCTACAGAATACTATTTCAAATGAAAGATGTACACACATGGTAGTGAGTCCAAGCATTTGAGATTTTTTTCTCTCTGTTAAGTGAGTCATGTTTAATGAGGTTCCTCAAGGATATCCCTGTTGAGCAAATGTGTATCCTATATGCCTTCATAAGATTCATCATGTAATTCCCTTACATAAACCTTCACACAGTACTCAGTGGCTGCTATACCCTTCACAGAGTTCACATGCATGAAATGACCTCAGGGAAGAGACAGGCTTGTTTTGTTTGCAACAATGTCCCAAAAGCAGTGATGACAGGAAGAAAGGAATAAACTGTTTCATGTTACCAGCATCCTAATTGACAAAGCCACGCAGAGAGCACAGCTTTGGTTTTGCTTTGTGGCTCCAGCAGTTCCAGAATGGCTCACATTTTAAGTGGAAATGGGGAAGAATATTAAACTGCAAGAAGATGTTCCTTTTTGTTTCATGCTTTCAAACCACATCCATCTCTATGACAGTAGGCACAACTGTTAAATATCCTACCATAAATTTTGAACTGACAAATAGCACTCTTTGCTAGAAACCACATCATGGGAAATGGCAAAAGGCTTGTGCTGTATACCTTCTCATCAGTGGCAAATATTTCAATTACCATGGTGATATGCACATAGAATATAGAGGTAATTCTCTGAACAAAGGTGTTTCCAAAATACGCATTCTCATCTGTCCTTTCAAATGCTAATACTTCATCTCTCTGGAAGAGCACATTGTACGCACAGCATATTCTTAAAAAAAAGGGACATGTTTTTGTTTAAGGTGATTTTGATGCCAGTGAAAGGCATTAGATCACCTCCAGATGAAAGAATTGTTTTAAACCCACAGAAAGCAGGAAATGGTCATTTCTCTTGCATACCTTCTCCAGCTGACACCTGGCAGAAGGGTGGCTCAGCTTCAAAAAAAGTTCAGGCCAATAAATGCATGTTAGAATGTCAACTTTACTGGATTTTTTTTTTGTGGTCACTTCAAAAGAGATGCATGTTCACTGACTGATGATTGGACTGAAATATTGTTCTTCTATTTCACAAAACTGAGACAGTAATGGACTTTCTGCTCTTTTCTAATTGGACTTAGTGATATCTGTATCTGAATACCAAACCTGAAACCTGGTTGACCTTTTCATTCTTTCTTTAGTATTAATTCCATTTTAAGCTTCTCTCTTCATGTAGAGAAAAAAAAGTCAAAATTCTGTTAATAGCCAGATTATTGAGAGATAAAGAGCACAGTATGGGATACAATGGCAAAAGGCATAAATAACACCTTCTAGTTTAGAAAGTGAAAAATGGATGAAAAATGAAAGGACTTTCAGCTTCTCAGTCACTGGACACTGTTAGATAGCCACAAGTACAATCTGAGTCATTGTCCAGTATTCAAAAATGTTGGATTATTTCAAAAGCTTTGATGATTGTTTCCTTTTCTGCCTAAATCTATCAACTAATTTCTTGCATGCAGGAACAGATACAAATAGATAAATACTGACAAAAAATCTTTCTCAGGCTCCACTTGAAAGTTTCCTGGCTGTTAAGGTACTCACTAAACGTTTAATGGAACAGCTGGAGCAATTAGTTGTGCTTTGGCTGAGCACTTTGGCCCATAAAGACCTTTGCTTATTTCAACAGATCACCTTGGTTTGTTGACAGAGGCCAACAAAAGAACTACCATGAGCAGCGCAGGGCTCTGTTCTGCCAGCTCCCAAGCAGAGGGAACTCTAAACAGACTGAGTTATACAAGAAATTCAGAGAGCATTTCCCTTGTGCATCCTCTCAGTAACCAGCAAAGGATACAGATAACCCATCTCAGATCCAAGCACTTCCTATTAAAAAGCTCTTAAGTCTCACAGCATCAGGAGTAATGGAATCCATTACATGCAGGCAGCAATGAAATATCACGAGGGTGAAAAAGAAAAGTACCATTCTCCATTATACTAAAAAAAAAATTTAGAGTACTCACAGGATCATAAGCTAACTGTGACACAGACTTTTGCTGCCACCAAAGGGCAGAAAAAACATACAAAGCCTTGGGATTTGGGATTGTGTTTTTTCTTTTAATTGTCAAGACAGTGACTCATTGATTCCTTGAAGAAGGCAGTGATCAATGGCTGTAAAGCAGGTATGAAATAATTTCTCAAGGAGATGGATTCCAGCATTGGTGATGACTGCTTGTCCTCCAACCTCTATCTCTTTGGGAAAATCATCTGTTGAACTCAGGTGACAGAATTTCCATCACATTTGATCAATGCCAATACTGACCAATCAATTTAAGGTGGATTTAAAGCTGGATGTGACTGAGAATTGTCCCTCTTGCAAGGTGAACTTTGTGCATTCACTTCACACTGGGCCTCTTCTGTTTTTAGGGGCTCACCAGTCCATTGAGTGATTCAGTTCAAAATCCTGCTCTAAATGCAGGAAGATTCAAGAGTGGGCTAGAGGCTGAATACCTTCAAGACTTGCTTAACTTTGACCAGAGTAACCACAGAGCACTCACCATGCCACATAAATCCAACATTACGCATGGAAGGAGTCTCTCAACTTCCCAAGGCTGAGCCTTTGAGCAATGGAAGAAAGCCAGGCACACAAAGATCAGAACATGTGCAAACCTGTGAGACTCAGAATAGGGTACAAACCCCTATTTTTTCTTCAGAGTTATCACCGTGACAGGATACAAGGACTGCATAGGTGAAATAAAGATGGGAGAAAGAAAACTTTCTGATACATATATAAAAAATCCAGTGAAATAACTTCTACCCATTGCAGTGGCAAATTAGAGAAGGTTGATTGGTAAAGTACTTGAGGCTAATTTTTATGTACTAAACATAGAAAAATAATTCTATGCTGGAAATAAGAGAGAAAAAGCTATAGTCTCAGCATGAGACTTGTTCTGTGAACAGCACAGGGTTTAAATTTGCTTCACTTTCCCTAGGTTTGACTGAAAAAGGTTCATGTCAAAGTCTTTTCAAAGTCTAATCTTGTTTTCACCAAAATAGAATGTAAGGAGTAATAGTTTTCATTATTTTTTTAAAAATTGACCACTGGAGACTTAAACACTCTCTAACCGGGCAAACAAAAGAACAAAATAACTCGATTTGGATATTCTGTCTCAGAGGAATTGCCATTAAGATTTCTGACTTTTTCCTTCCCTGTTTAGTTCAGAAACCATGGCAGGACTGCATTTCCCATGAGAGGCCAAGGCAGAAAGTTCCTATCATGGATCAGCCCTCTCTCTGGAAAAGAAACTTGGCGGGCATAGCTGATATTGACATACTGAGGAGAACAGAAGCACACATTACCTGGAAGTCCTAGTACTGCTGGCAGCTGAAGCATTTTGGCTACCAACCAGGAAATTCTTAGAAAAAGTCACATTTTCAGTGAGTAAACCCATAATAAATCAACATATTTTCTGCTATTGCTGGTTCTCCTGCTTTCTCCACATTTTCTTGACCTCCTAAATCCCTGCTAATTTAGCGGTGGAAGAAGGTATCTCCGGGTACCACAACAGGCTCTGTGGTTCTGGCAGAACTTTGTGACTCGGGTATCTCATTCACAACACTGTTGTGCCCTTCCAGGGAAACTGTCTGTACTGGAGAGGATGAGGGATGCAACCCTTTTGCAAAGAGCAGCTCTGGCAGACACACTTTGTAGAGCTGTGCTTCTTGTGTAGGTTGTGCCTCTTGTATTCATCTCCCTCTGAGCCACCGTGTGCAAGTAAGAGGATGCAAGAAACTTTGGTCTTCCTCTATCAAACTGTGATGTTAATAATTCCATTTCTGGCCCTTAGCCACAGCAGGATCACTCTAAACTTTCCAACCATTGTACTACCTGTACTTAAGAGTGACAACCCATCCCAACATTCTGAATAAATCCAACATGAGAGGTGAATTTGGACTCTTAAAATGCTTTCTAAAATATTTATAATAAAAATGTTAAGTGTGATACCTTTTCAGTTCTTCTGAGTGAAAGATCAAAGACAAGAAGTATAAATATTTAGCAGTTTTTTCTGCCAACTAGATGTTAATACAAAAGGCTACAAGAAATATTACTAAAAATAACATTGCTGTCAAATTAAAACGTATTTCATAATCAAGTAAAAAGGGAATTTATATGAGAATTTAAAACAATTCATTCTCCTAAGAAATGAAGATGGATGGTAGTGACAGCTGATTTAGAATGTATCTCCACTGAGCACTAGCAGAAAACATGGTCTAGATGACAGACAAGAGCATGGGAAGGTCTGAATGCTGTTTTAGACTCTTGTATAGATTTCTTCACTGAGATTAGTGGCTTTGTCCTCATCAGGCCCAGGAGAAACGTGTTTAAGGTCTTTTTACACTTGCTGTGAGTTAAAGTAAAGATGGACATGGTTCTGAACTCAGATGAGAACCTAAATGACTTCTCCAAGAAAATTGATGAGTGAGAGGGGGCTTGGACAAGCACAGGCACAGACCCTTGAGTTACCCTTCTTCCAAGTTACCCTTCCCATTCACCCCCACTGCCACTGACCCTTCTTTACTGCACTATTGTACAGCAGTCCTGGAAACCAAAACCAGCCTATGGCAGGAAAAGCAATTCATCCAATACAGAGTGGAAAGGGCAGGGGAGAGACAACATCAGGATAACCAAATGTGCTGCTTTTTAACTGATAAACTAAGCCCAAAACAGAAGAAAACAGGATGGGGACAAGAAGTCAGAAGAAACAGCTGAGTTAATCTGAGATTAAAAGACAAGAGGGACTTTAGAAACAGAAAACAGAGTTTAAAAAAATAATTTGCTTTTTTTTTTGAGGAAAAGCAATACATTAAAAGCACCTGCTCCACTGGTCAGCCCGCAGCACCAGTAGGAAACTTAAAACCTTCTGTAGCTCTGTGTGTGCAAATAGAAGGGGCTTCTCAATGGGACTGCTTACAGTATCTGTCAAAGCTGGTGAAAACCCTGCAGCCACTTGCACAATTAAGTGTTGCTTACTATGTCCTTCCAGTTCATAAGTTATTTTTCCTCTCAGAATTGTCAGGTTTACGAGCCTTAATCTGGCTAACTGGATTTGTTTTGGAGATGCAGAAATCCACCACTTTCCCTCCCTGAGGATAGAGTGGTTCCACACAGACAGCCACAAGAAACCTCTTCTAATCATTTTTCTGACAGTTGCTGCTTTGGAAAGACAACTCAGAGAAAGTCCTCAGAGCAAGGATAACTACTGGCCAGCAGATTAAACTACTGTTAACACACTGGAAAACTATCAGGCTGTTAAACTTTTCTCTTGCCAGATTCCCCTTTGTAGAGGTAGCACATTTAGACCATGATGAGAGACAAAGAGTCTGGATCTTGTAGGTGAGGCTTTCCTGGTTATTTTGAACGGAACAATGGGAACGGAACAATATTGCAGCACTATTGAAACTAGCCCAAAGATGACAACACATTCTAATGAGGTGCACTGGCTAGAATTTTAACAGCTATCAAAATGAGCATTCATTTGGAAAACTCTAGCTGTCATGTTTGGTATGTTGCCCCCTTAATATTATGGTTGCTCTTTATGAAAATAAAAAATGTGTATGTGCTAGGAAGTATGCATAGTGCACACCTCCTACAGTGAGAAAATACATGAGCATCATGCAGTAAAACATCCTGTGGGCATGAAGATTAAAAAGTCAGGGCACAAAATGAAATGCATCATTCTGTCAGTAAAACAAAATTATTGGTCTGCCACTCAAGAAAGGAAAGCAAGCCACTGAGGCATTACACTAGGAAGATCAAAATACCATTTTTGCTATGACTTTACTAAAAAAGGCCAAGCAATCCTCCCACTAGCAGGAATTCGTTTCAACAAAGAAGGAATAAGATCTCAGCCCAGAATAGGGAATTCACAGGAAGCATCAGAGTAAACCAAACGTTCTCAAATTGTCCAAGACATGAACTTTGCCCTAAAGCACCTCAGGAATGAGCAGAAGGAATCTCAAGGCTGTTATCAGTTGTCTTTGAGAGTTCACAGAGGACAAGTAAGGTACCAAATGTTTCAGAAAGGTCAGAGTGCTTATTTTTGGAAATGGAGAAAAAAACCTAAAGCTAGGAAGCCACAGAAACTGGGAACCTTTTGTTTTTACTTTAACTTCCCAGATAACTGTATTGAAGCTAATTAGCTCAGTTAGTTGGGGCATGGTGTTAATAATGCCCAGGTTGTGGGTTTGATCTCTGTACAGGCCATTCACTTAAGACTTGAGCTTGGTGCTCCTTGTGGGTCCCTTCCAACTCAGATTATTCTGTGAATCTGTGAAATGGTTTGTAAGCACACAATGGAAAATTTTTTTAAAACGTAAAAAAATAATATAAAACATGGATACATTGATTAAATCTAGTCAAAACAACCTAATTTCCATCTATGAAGGGATAACAGGCTAACAAATCAATAATCAATAAGTGAAATGATAAATTGCAGGAAGTAATATGGAGAGTAGGTGCATGTGTAGGTATGTGCATCTTCACAGTGAGTTAAACCAGTTAAGAAAAAATGGTCTAAGATCAACATGTCACAAAACATGATTCAACTGGCAGCTACAAGTAGTTTCAGACAAAGCTGCAAAATTTTAGGAAAAAAAATTAAGAAATATAATGAAAAGTGAAAAAACAAAAAAAAATACTAAATCCAGTTCATAAAACAAGGTACTAAAAATCTATCTTCCTAAATGTTTCACCATAGGGGGAATTGCATATAGATGAAAGAGAAAACTGGTGATCAATACTGGTGATTACTACAAAAATGTGATCTTGCAAGTACCTGTACTACTTGTCAATAATTTCTTGTTTATGAGAGCAGTTATCCCCAGTTCAGCCAAATCTGAAGGATCATTCTTGTAGGGTTCTTCAGTCTGGCTCCTGGATGATGGAATGCTTTCACTAATGGAAGAGGTGACACAGCAGAAGTGTTTGTTAACTGGCATATTGCGTTAAATTGGGAAAAATTCTAAGTATAACTGAAGAAAAGGTTAGAATAATCCCAACAAACTTCAGGGTACAGTTCAACCAGATCAAGTGAAAGCTAGGGGAAAAGCAGCACTGCACAAAGCATCTAAGGACCACACAGAACCATGAGCTGCGGGTGAACCCATGACATTGCTGGGCAGCCCAAGTTACAAGGCAAGACTGATAGAATACAGGTGGTTCAGCCTAAAGAACAGAAAGCATGAAGACACCCTTTAAATACCTAAAATGCTGCTGCACAGAGTTGGGTACTAATCTTTCATCAACATTCACAAGCAGCTGGAGACAAAAGTAATGAGCTCATATTGCAGAAATGTTCAGCTTCAAAATTCACTTGGAAAGGCGGTTGGACTCCCCTTTGCTGGAAGTCTTAAAGGACTGGTTATACAAGTGTCTGTCAGGAATGCTATAAGTAGAGCTGATCCTGTTTTGGAGTAGGAGGATGAACTAGGTGGCAGTACTCTTCAACTCTTTAGCATAACGTAATGTAACAGTCTTTAAAATGCAGAAAGTTACTTGAGTAGCAAAGATAGCTTCCTACAGCTCCATCTTAACGCACCTCCTGTATTTTTTTATCCTCTGAAAGTGATGTAAGCTCTTTAGACCAGCAACCCTATCATTACCTTGTGGGCCAATGTTGAAAGAGAGCACATAGGAAAGCAAAGTGCTGCTCAATTACCTTTCACTGCCTAAGCCTGCAAAACAAACAAACAAAAAAAAACAAACAAGCAAAGACACAGAAAAGTCCACTCTATAAGACAGCATCCCAAAGGGAGAATGTCACTCAACTGCTTGTCCCATTTGCTTCAGGGATGAGAGATGCCTTAGGAACAGTCACAGGAGACTCTGTGTATCTTTGATAGGCTGAACCACATTCTTCCTTTTAAACATTTCTGAGTTTATATCAAAAGGTTAGCTCCTTGCTTTCAGCTTTCCAAGTTCACATTAAACCACAGACAACCTTAAAATAAGGGCAAAGTCTTTCTTCTAACAAAACAATGTTGCTAACAAGCCTGTTGAGGTTCTTCACCCCAAAGCAATTTTGGGAAGTCCGGGGACTAGGAGACATCTGAGACACCAATCCTTAAATCAAGATTGCTTGGTTGGCCCTACTCTGGGGACTGTGGCCTTCTGACATCGAAGCTGATCAACTTTATGCCCTGTTGCAGGTGGTGAGACTGAAAAAATACAGAGGAAATAGTATGTCCTAGGATATACTGCAGATCAGCTAATCTCATAACAGAAACACCTAGAAATCTCAACCCATGGAGCCCCCACACAATGCTCTGAATAAACAGCCATGTTCCCCTCATATTCCTACATATTATCCTGGCCTCCCTGCTCTCCCTCACTTGCTGTTCTGTACTCACTTACTGAGCCTGTTCCTCATGTAGACAACGGCTGTGAGGAAGGAGCCACCTCTCTTTTTACATGCCCACACTGCCTTCCACAGCACAGAATGAGATGCCACCATAATAACCCCATCTACTTGTATGAGTATGTGTATATAAGTGTGTATATCCAACCCAGAATATTTTGTGATTTTGTGATACATTCCTAGCCATTTCTGGAAAGGCTAGGTTTTTTATTAACCTTCACAAGTTTGCTTGGACTAATAAGACTGCTAGTTTTTGGGAATCCTTGATGTTTACTAAATAATTTTCAGGGATTAAATGTTGATCTCACAGAAGTGCCGTTGCATATGTGTTCTTCTGTTCTTACATGAAATATGAAGCTGCCAAGGAACAAATAAACTATTTATGATTTATCCTGTACAGTAACGAAAAATGGCTTAATGGGGGCACATACTACTTTTGAATGTACTGCAGTCCGTTCTTCCCTGAACTGGAGAGTCTCTTAACTAAGTTTAAGCTGTATACTCTCTTTTCCCCTCAGAAAGAGATCACATTCTTGACATGACTGTCTGAATCACAGCAGAAAGACCTATATGCCACAGGTTCCTGCACCACAGTCCCACAAACCTGCCTTACTGGTAGGTAATTCAGGGTAGGTCACACACAGCAACCACTAACTCAGATTTCTAACTGAAATGAACTCAAGTTATTCTTACATTACTGACTTTAGAGTTACAGAAGACATGACTGGTATTATACAGTAGATCCAACAATTTGGTGGCATGACCTTAAGCACCACCATCTGCTGGTAGACCTTCTTCATTTGAACTACAGTAACATACAAGGAAGGAGACATTCCTTCTGAGATGATAGGGAGTTACACCTGAACAGTTGCCTTGCCAAGTGTCCCAGGGAGGTTTACTCCATTAAGATCAGCAGAGTTTATTCTCTACTTTGCCTAATTTGACATACCTAGCCAGGATGGCTGCTGTTCTAACATTATGTTTGAATACATACTCAGTGCCAAAGAATATGAAATTGTGGGACATTCAGTGCTGAGAGGGCTGCAGAGCTATTCATGCTCCCTTCTGCATCCACTGTGTCCCTCCACTGCACTCACATGGACAAACCTCCCAGCCAGTGACACCTTCTCTCTGCAGAGATGGCTGAACCAAGCCAGGTGCCATGTGTGTTCATCCAGTGAGAGAAAGTACTTCCCTAAAATGGAAGGGACGTCAGAAAATACGCTGTAGCCCTTATTGAGAAGATGGAGACTAGAATAACCCTGTGACATTTTGCACTGTAGTCTCTACCAAAAGGTGAAGACACAGAGACAGTTTGGACAACTCCGTAAAATCAGATTGCTGAGCAGCATGAAGTAGAGAGAGAGAGAGAGAGAGAGAGAAAGAGATCTGCAGAACTTGTTCCTGAAACCTACACACTTTTCATTCACAGTTTATCATGATACTTGATGCTATTGTGATTTTACTTTAGCATCCACTTGGGAAAAGGTTAAAAGGGTCTTACCCCTGACTGCAATAAACCCATCATACAAGCTGAAGTACCAAAGCAGTCCAAAGCACAGGTTGCAAGGGTTTGGACATTCAAAACATTCATAAGCACTTCTAAGCTGGATGAAAGCTTTCTTATATTACTGGCACATCTGCACTGGCAGGGACAAACACTCTCCTGTATCTCAACAGATCTCAGTTCTGATTCTGTGTATCTCACAACACATTACAGAAACTCCACAGGGAAGCATGGAAAAAATCTGGATGAAGTTCAGCATCCACCTACAAAGCCCATGGTTAGATCCATACTGTGTTGGATCAATCTTTCAGTTTTGTTGTTGTTGTTTTTATTTTTTAAAGGTTGAGTCTGTATCTACTTTCTTTTCCACAAACTGGAAGAATTTCAGTAGCACCTAGCTGAGGCAATAAAACAGAGCAGCATTGCTGTTTGCACAAATCCTTCTCCAATCCCATCTCCAGGTGCTTCTCAGATTTGCCCTACTGCACCTAAACCAGCACATCTGCCTGAGTGGCTGCACATGTGATGAACCACAATAGCAAGCTGATGGGGCTGAAAAATGACCAAATTCTCAGTCTGAGTCACTGAATGGCCTCCCCAGACACTCTGCCAGCACAGTGCAGGGTGAGAACAGTACAAAGCAAGACTTAGTCAGCCAGGAAAAACACATGTGGAAACGGGCTAAAATCACAAACTGGTAATTTGCTGAATCCACCTAAACAGTAATGCCCATCCTCCTTTACTCCCCCAAGTTCATGTAAAGCCATGCTGTACATCTAAATGAGATTCAGATATAAGGGAGAGGAAAAACCCTGTCCAGCTGTCCCCAAAAGTTGCTGAGTCAAAGCTCCTGACCTATTCCCATTGAAGGCAATGGGATGACATCTCTTTCTGCCAACTGAGGATTCAGCTGATGTTTCACAAAACAAGAGGGACAGGTCCCTTGGTAGCAATGTTTTTAAAACTGATGAGCAGAAGCAGCCAGTCAGATCCTCTTTTTAAAAATGATGATACACCAGTTTAGTTAGGAAATGAATGAATGTGAACAGGACAGCAAGAGAAGAGGTAAGCAAAAACTGCTATGACAGCTGAACTTTGCAACACTGCAAAGTCTTCTGCCATCAGATAAGCCTGAGGTCACTGGTCTGAGCCAAACTTAGGTACGTAGGGTCCTTCACAGGGCCTCTGCTCTAGCACAGATTTCATTCTGTGCAAGTGAAATTGTCCCTTCTGACAAACATAATGCACATCCTCAGAAAGGAGGACTGTATTCGTAAACTCATTCTCATACTTCATCAAATATAGCAGAAATGCTTAGGAAGTTACTGCCATTAAACACGAATCTGTTAAAAATCATTGCCTTTATTCTCCTGTATGGTGGGCCAAGCTGACTGCTGGCTTTCGAACACTGAAAAGAAAGGTTGGAAAGAAGTAGGGTGTGGGGATCAAGACTTAGAAACATTAATGGTGAATCACTCCTTTGCTGAGAGAAGGCATGACTGCCTTAATGAACATGGAGGATGTGAGATAATCTAAGTGGGACTGTTACGAAATTTAACTATGAGGTACTTTGAGTCATGATCTATAAAGCCACTAACTGAGCTCAGTAAGTTGTTGAGTCATTACCATACAAGACTGGGCTGCTCTGAAATCCATCTGGCTAAAGGCATTGAGTGGTTTGCTTTTGGTTAGAGAAGATGGAAATGAACACACTTGCACATGAATTTTCAAGAATAAAAAATTAATAATAAAAAAGCATTAACCACAATTACACACAATCCACACTAAAAATATTGTGTCATTTATATTTTAATTTAAGCTGTCCTGAGACTTAGAATTAGCAGGAATGAAATTAGCATGGATTTTTAATGTTCTGAGAAAAAAACCACAGTACATTCTCTGACTTGAGTATCTCTTATGACATCAACTCAAAATAAAATGAGGACTGGGCAGAAGGATGCTGGGTACTACATATAAATCACTGATCATCTTCGTTTTAGAATATTTTCACACTCAAACTGAGATGCTAAATCAGCTTAGAACTTAACAGAAAGAAAAGAAAAATAAAATAATTTTTAAAACCACCACTATAGATCTAATTCATTCTGGATAACTACTCCAGCAAAGACCCAGGGCTGAGCTAGTCAGACAACTCTATTATCTTTCATCTGAAGAAAGTGTGATTGGTGGAGGAAATGTCACATTTACACTTAAAAATTGTTTCAAAGGCAACTTGTATCTTTTTGGCACAACTCCGCCATTTAAAAAATACTGCAAGAGAAAGAGGCAGATATAGCAAAGAGCACTCCTTTTCATGATTTCTCACCCTTGTATTAAGCCACGGGTTCAGCTTGAATATTCAGTGTCTCAGCAGTTGGCATTTCCCAGGCAGCAGGGCAGAACTGCTCACTGTTGGACCTCAGGGATGCAGTGCCAGGGCTCCCGGAGATGAAGGCTCCCTGCACAGAGCCTGCCCCATGGAGCAGCAGCCTGTGGTGCAGCACAGAGCAGCAGGACATGGAGCAGGGGGGAACTGCACTTTGCTCACCCCCTCTGCTGTGGAAGGGGAGAGCTGGTCTCTGCAGTGGCTCTACAGCATGTGGGAAGGGGACAAACATGGTCAAACTGGATGGAGGAGGAACATTTCTAACAAATACATGCCTTCGGAGATTTCCCTCAAAGGTCACACTGACAGTATTACATAATATAAATTGAGTTTCTTCTGAAGATGTCTGTGCACACTCACCACCAAGAGATCCACAGTGATACTCCCAACTGCAGTGCTGTCTTGAGCAGTGCAACATTCATGACCAGGACACATGGACACTCTGCAGCCCTTATGGGTTTTGTGGTTGGGTTTAGTTTGGGTTTTGGATTTTTTTTTTCCTTTAAATGGCAACTACACTCAGTCTTCTTTTTCTAGCTTTTCACTTTTTTTTCCCCCCTTCTACTTTCTTTTTACTTGGCATTTCCTAGCATTTAGCTGTGAAGCCTGTATGGGAAGCCAACTAAAATTTTGTGGGAAATTCAAAGGAAATGAGATGTAAAACTAACCAAGAAGTACTTTCTGCACAGAGGTAAAAACTTCATGGTCACCCTCACTTGTAACCCGCTGGAAACATCACACAAACCAAGGAGCACAAGACCTTGGAAGGATTCACAACTCCCTCTCTTTTGGCACTTCTCCTTCAGCTTCATGTTACTAAGACCTTTGATGTCCCCTTTTTATTTTTTTTACTTTTCAACCCATTTAACGACCTTTGATAAATGGAGGACCCTTCACCATTTCATATTTCAAACAGAATACCACAAAAGATCAAGTTGATCTAGATGAATTTGAACCATCCATACTGAAATTCTGTTAGTAAATAACCACAGCAGCTAAATTTGGCTTATGGCATAAAGCCCCCATGCCTTCCATTCACTGGGCTGCAGACATTCCGGCTGAGGCACTATGTGGCTTCCAAAGGTTCCACCATAAGAGTGAATGGACTGGGATGAAACTTTAGATTTGTTTCCATCAGGAAATGAACCAAACCCACACTTTGCTGAAAATTTACCCTCTCTTTGTGTTACAAACATAGCAATGCACGCACAGTAACCATGATGTTCACTGGGTTTGCCAATCCATTCAGAACAAGCATACCTGCCTCCTCTCTGCCTTCTCAAGTGAGCAGAAACCAGGCACGCTTGGTTTCAAGAGACAGAAAGCAGCACTGAGAGCAGGTTCAAGGAAGCACAAGACCAATAGAAAAAAACAGCTGGTCTTTTGCTAGGAACCAAGAAGAATATCTCAAGAGTTGCAGACAAAGCCAAAAAATGAAATTTAAGTGTATTTACATACTGTGATGCTTGAGCTACAGAGAATTATTGAGTTACCATTCATTAGCTGAACTGCTGAAAGCAACTGGGTTCATGTTCATGTACCCATTCCCCCAATACAATAAAATATATTTGCATTAAATGGCTCCTGTAAAAAATATTTAAGAATGTGAAAACTTCCAGGCTATGCAGATGAGTAGAGAGGTGGCAATTCATTCAGCTACAAAAATGGGATCAATTACAATTACAAGTTCATACCTTATTTATAGCAGCATTGCTTGCCTAAACTAACATATTCATCTCTGATAAACACCAGACATCTCTGACCACAGCAGGATATCAGAAGGGGAAGCGGATCTGAGTAGGACAGCGAGTGACAAGGATTTGCAGAATGTCACTCAATGAATCATTTAACCTCATTGCAAGTGAAGAGAAATGCAGACACCTCACTCAGTCTTCCTAAGAAGCTTGATTCAATAGAAACTCCCATCCAAATAAAGGGCTCTGAAATCCCTGAAGAATGAAATACAAGTATTTGCCATACCTGAATTCCATGTGCAGGACCATCTCTGTCAATACCGACAGTCCTGATGCAGGACTGCTCAACTCTTACATGTTAGACAACGTGGCTTCTGAAAGGTAATCTGGCAGTGTGGCAACACAGGCTGAGACAGAACTTCAACTATGAACCCCAGAAAATAAATAGGGTAAAACTTTGTACATAAATCCTTTTCAATATATTTATTGAAGTAATATATTGTGTGTTTGAATTTCCTTTTCATCAGATATTTCAATACAGAAAAAGCAGTCTCTTGTGAAACAACAGGGCAGACTGGATGGGTGGTATATCAGACTTGAGAGCAGTGACTAGCAGCTGATCCATCACCCTCAAGCTTAACAGGCAAAAAAAAGTCTGTCTCCCCTGATTCATCACGGTGCAAAGAGTGATAGGTCTAAACACAGATATGATAAATCTAAACTGCAATCTTTGATATAGCAATGCCTGCAAAGGTTACCTGCAAAACTGAAAGGCAGCAGCCAACTGGTTTTGCATGAAAAGGACATCCAAAAGAAGATAAAGGGTATCTGTGTGACTTTCCTGCTAGACATCCTCCAAAGCCATAGACTATTCATCTTCCCACAGCAAATACCACAGCCTTTTCATCTGGAAATAACAGGTAGCAAGCTCTGCAAGAGCAGCAGCCCTTGCCCTGCTCACTCCTGGGCAGCACCACGCCTGCTCTGTGGCCACACAGATGGTTGTGCAGGCAAACAATACCCACTCAGCAGCAGCACGACCCTCCCACCCTACTGCTTTTCTTGGAGAACAGGTTTTCAGCTAAATCAGTCCCCTGATTTGGATGCCATAACACAGTGGATGGCATGAATGAAGGACTGAAGACTGGGGATGGCTAATTAAAACGCAAACCCACAAGTTTTGGCATGGTCTAAGATTGCAGTTCCAGGGCCAATCTCAGAGAATCTGTCATTTCAGCTCACACCTGACTTGGGCTCTCCAAAGCAACAGCTAACACAAGATGTGATGTCTTTGATGGGTACCACCTGGGACTGATACTTGAACATCTCAACCTTTCCTAAGTTTGACTGAAAACTTGTGTGTGAGTTACTGCAATGTGAATGATACTGCTAGCCTGTAACCTGTAAGAGAACCAAGAGAGCACTGAGCTGGATTCACCCTGCAGTACATTTATTTTGTAAGCAATTCTTTTTCTGTTCCTCATAGTTACAGAGACTCATGGGAGACCAAGTAGAAGTTGGTGGGATTTGGGATGTTTGTCTGGCTGGAAGCATAGGAGAATCTGTTTCATTAGTGTTTTCTTTTCAAAATGCAACAGCCATCAAGCAATCATAAAATAGTGTCATGATTAAAGAACTGATCACAGGCGAGCGTGGGGATGCCCACACACAGTAAATCTGCCCTGATGCTTCCTGGGAAGGTTTGCAGCCTGTGCCAGGTTCTGTACTGCTGTGTTAGACTGCTCCCTGTTCTCAAACTAGCTCATGCACAGGCTTTCTAAAAGCAAGACAAGCCCTCTATTTAGATCTTCCATTTGCATTTACATTTTTAAAGAGAAAATTGTGATTTTTCCAGATAAATAACAGAGCCCAAAGAACACAAACAAATATTGAAACGGAATTTGGTGGAGACAACTATGTACCTTGGTTTAACTTTCACATTGAAAGAATTCAGAAGGATAAAACCCTAAGCACTTCCAATACTTTTGTGTTTGTTGAAAATTGCCAATAATTTTTGTTGCAAAAACATTTTCTTTCCACTTTCAACATTCCTCTGAGACAAGAGCAAAAATAGTTTAACTGTGAAAATGATCCATTTTACAGGCATCAAATTATTTTTAAATCCTACTCCTCAGTCTGCTCCTCTATGCCTAGATCATCAGTAATTTATTTATGAACTTCTCTGAGGAAGGGAGTGTGCAAAGGAAAGGTAGGTGGGAAGCAAAAAGAGCCCTACATATCCACACACACATACATATATATATATATATGTATATATATATATATATATATATATATATATACGTTCATTCCCTAGAGGGGAAGTTACTAGGTGCCAAATTCTGACCTCTGACACAGCACAAGCATCAACTCACTACTGGCATGTTTTTGTTGATGTCAATGAGATGCCCAGTACCACCATGACAAGCAGAACCCAACCCTAGTGCTGAATATGCAGAATTATGGCGGAAGCAGCAGACCTAGGTGCCCCATCCATCTATTCCATGACATAAACCATTGTAAGGTCACAGGAAAATCAGACAGGGCTAAGTAGGAGGGCATACTCACTGACTGCACTCGAGAGGAAAAGCAGTAACACCACAAATTTGCAGGTGGAAGCAGGTAAACTGAAGGTAAGCTGATAAGGGAGATGTGTGATGGCATTGAGGGCCACTTGAAGCACTCCCTGAAGCTGGTAACCATAACCAATATGCACTCAAGTCTTAAAATGGGACCAAATCCAAGGGGGACATGATTGGACTGGGTTCCTCCTCTGTTCAAGAGAGGAAGATCAGGTGATACTGAGATTAGCTCACCACCAGGCTATGGTCCTTCTGTGAGCCTTTCTTTCCTTCTGGCACACTAAGAGAGAGGGCAGCTGTATGGCTTTTCTCCTGCTCCTTTGCAGGGACAGTGCTGCAGGAAGTATTCTTTGTGAGGGGGAATTACACAGGTACTCCTTCAAAAGGCACAAAACTACTACAGGATCAGCAGCTTAAAGACAGCTAATAAATCTTTAACTTCAGTACTTTCCTTTAGTGGGAGCCTTGTGAAGCTATGATCCTATATCCAGGTTCAAAAGAAACAAACTTCACTTCTGCACATCTGAATGACTCCAGGCACTCTTGTCAAACGTGGGTGTTGCAGGACTTGTTAAGAATTCTTGCCTGCATAAGGTATTTCCCAAAACCCAGAATGAAAATATTCTGTTAGTGGAATACAAGTCCAAGCTCATGTTTAAAGCAAGAACTCTTGATCCCAAATGAACGAAGCAGAAGATTTTCATTACATGGAGCACAGAAGGAAATGTTTGTCAGATATGTCTCAGGAAAATCTCCTTACAGGAACATGTCTGTGTTCATACAGAGGAAGGGCTTATTTTAGGAAAAGAGCCTGAAGATCTCATACATTTGTTTTGATGAACTGTCCTGGAGATTTTCTGTATTGTTTTTTCCAGAGGAGGAGATTGTACAAAGAACTGTTCTGCAAAGGGTGCTACCTCTACTAGAAAAAGATGAGCACTGAATGCACATTTTAATGTCACACAGGACACAGTTTAGACTATGGCAGCAAGAAAGGCAGAGAGAGAGGCATTTCAGAGCCTGTGCACCCCTTTACAAAGGCAAAAAAAAGACAGAAAGAATTGAAATTCCTGCAATGTGAATTTTGTCTCAACTCTGGGTTGTAACAGAACAAGGTGTGAAAGCACAAAATCAAAGCAAATAGACCTGTTGAGAAAAGACAGGGAGAAAAGCATGGCATAACCAGTTCTCCAGCTCCAAAGAGAGGCATAAATCATCTTCCTTCCACCTGTGAAATTCTCAAAATCCCAGACCAAGGTTTAAAGTCTGGTCTTTAGGGAAGGCCAAGTCCAGAGTCCTGCACTCACATGGTACCTAGAGAACCCTAATCTCAAAATGTGAGAAAAACCAACTTCCAGTCATTCTCTCTTCACATGAAACTCACTCAGGCAATATCCACTCCCATTACAGTTCTGGCAGTAAGAGCCCTTTCACAAGTGTTTGCTTCCCTCTTGCAAGTAGCTCTCTCACAGGCTTCTGACTTAAAATGCTCTCTTCATCAAGACAGCAATTTTTTTATTTTAGAAGATCACCAGAAAGACTTTCCAACAGTTTATTGTGGAGACAGAGGGGAAATGGACAGTTAATGTGGGAATATCACCTGCTGTTTGGATGAGTTTAGTGTGTTTGCATCAAGATAAAACATCTAAACACAAACTTGTGGAGGCTGCTTCCTGCTCCTCAGCCCCTAGGTGTAAGAATGTATTTTACATAGATGTTCAACATGCTTTTCTTGCTGCCTCCAATCTATCCCAAAGCTGTTTTATTGGCTCTAATGACATAACCTTCCCACTTAGCTATGCAAGGAAGTGCATGGGCTATGAAATCGACTTCTACTGCTGGTTTGGATTCTTCTGCTAATTCATATGGGTTTTAATTCCATGCCCTTTAGGCTTATAATAAATATCACCCTTGATAAGCCAGAAGAAGAATTAAGCTAATATTGAAAGAATCTGTCAGACCACTTATTTATTGTTTTAATTTTATGACTGTCTTGATGTAAATTGTAACAGACATTGGCTAGGTCCAAACAGAAATCACTAAATCACCCAACATACTAATTCAATTGGAAAGCAGAAAACGTAGTATATTAAGCACGTTACAAATGAAGTTGTTAAATTATTCATTACTGGTTTTGAAATGTATTTGGTTGACTTACAAATAAAACTAAAAACCTACCCAATAAAGCAATATCTATTTTTCAGGACACTTACTATGTCGTATATCTGACTTACCTTCTGCATAATGGAGGCATTCCTCTATTAGCACTTAGACAAAGTTTATCTAACATATTCCATGATGTTAAAAATTGTCTTTGTTAAATACTTATGTGAAGAAATATTGTATTCCTATTCATATTCAGGAAGAATTTACTTTGTGTGAATGTGGAATTTACTTTCATTGTGCACACTCTGCATAAGAATCTGATCTGCAACTTGCCATCACCTTCCTCTCCCTCTGTCTAGGTTCACTAAGAACTGAATGCATGTATCAGCTCACAGGATCAGACCCAGAGCTGGACAGAAAAAAATGTAAATTAGTTGTTCATATTTTCTTTGTAAAACAAAAGTACCACTCACCCAGGGGAGAATTTTGTTTGCAGTGGTACCAATTCAAGTGGATTTGTTGAACTCAATTACAGATTACCTCTGATTAGCCAGTTTGCTTTTCTATGAACTCAACAAGGAGCAAAGGGCTAAGGAAGGAAAATAGATCAGGATTCAGGTTGCATTTTAAATGCTCAGCTGTTGTAGTTACTGATATTAAGAATGTCCTTTGAACAAGCTCAGCATTTATGAAAACTCTGTAGTCACATTTACATGCTAGTCAAAGCTGAACTGCAATGGTAGCATCTACTGTTTGGGGAAAGAGTCTTTTCAACACTTCCATAACAGCGCAAAAAAAAAAAAAAATAAAAAGCCAAACATATTAATGAGCAAAGGAAAGAAAGAGAAATTAAAACAAACAAATAAATAAATAAATGGAAGAAAAGAAACAAATTAAAGAAAGAGCCTTCAAAATGCCAAAAGATATTTTCATAAGTCTCTCTTTGTCACCAAAACCAGAAGAAATGGCCAATCCCTCTCCCTGCTAGGCCAAGGGAGCTCCCCAAAAGGAGACTCACCTTTCATCTTTAAAGAAAAACAAAAAGAGAGAAAATAGTCACCTCGAAACTTTATCTTTGCAATCAGATGAGGAAAACTATTCTGCGATCTCCTAATGTCTCTGTGCTTCTGAAGTGAGGATAAAAAGTTGTAGAAGATGTTTCAAATTTTCTCTTTTACTGTTGCACTGGGGATCACGTGCTGCAACTTCACTGGCAGTCTGTTCAGGGAAAAAAGGAAAGCTCATCCTATCATGTTCCTGATGGCATACTGTTCTCTGAGGAAAGGGACAGCACAGGATTTTCTGTGCTAAAGTCTAAAAATAGAGATCCAGATTTTTTCCTTTAGCTATAACACCTGGACACATGCTTTCATAAATGGACCTAATTGTGGAGAATCCTTTCACTGGGAAGCACCCTGCAGTCAAGGTATTTTTTAGAACTCTGGGAGAGAACATGTCAGGGGTTAAAAGGCATAGGCAATCTCTGCTGCATTAATGGCCTTCAGAGAGCCCAGTGATGGCAGGAGCAAACAGCATTTCTCAGTGCAGCTCTCTCTGTCGGCCTCTCTAACCCCACAGCAATGCCAGAGGAGAGGACGTAGCACTGGAGAAGAGACAGCTGCAGCAGTGGTGCCGAGAACCCCCCTTTAAAACCCTCTTGAGGTCATTCTGGTTATGTCAGCTCTCTTCCTCTGCCTGATGAGTGGTTTGCTTGAGACCCCTGACCATCTCAGCGCTCTTTTGTGGGCTTGCTTTGTTATTGTCTTCCTTGTCTTCCTTGTACTGTTAAAATCAAAGCATTTGATTCAGTCAACCTTTCTGTGAAAAGGTATTTTTGAGCTGGAAAGAAACATCAAATTATTTTCATTTCCATTAAGCAGATGCTTTGGTATTTGAAAGGCCGATTTGCCTCTCCTGAGGTATTCCATTCTTTCCTGCTGCAGTGAGATGCCTTTAGGCTCTAGATTCAGAATAATGTGGAAGTTGCAACCATGCTTCCTTCAGTTTGTATCCTTGCACTGTCCAGTATTTTCACATCACATTAATCTTCAGTTACATATCACCTTAACTATGCAACAAAATGCCAACACTTTGCTACTTCAGCAACTGCCATTCAACCAACATATTTTAATTTATTACAAAAATATCTTCTTTCTGAACATCCTCAACCTAGCTAGTGACTCCAGTAATGGTATTGACTGCTGAAAAGTTACCTTAAGATTAATCTAGCTCTCTGAGTTGAATTTCAAAAAAGAACTGCATATGTCTTTAATGGTGAAGTTGTCATCTGCAGATGAGTTTAAAAATCAGTGTTTTGCTAGGATACAGAAAATAACTCTCAAATAGCGAGGTGAAATACGGGGACTGAGCTTTAAGCAACTTATAGCAACAGGTGGCTTGGTGCTGTAAAATGGATCAAGAGACCTCTGGATGTTTCAAGCATCAAATATTGGTTCATTGAGAAAGTTCTTCCAATAAGGAACATTTCCCTGATAGAAAGCCAATGGTGGAAGATTTTTCCTATCCATTAATGACTGGGCTTATGCATCAAAGTAGAAAAATTTCATTCATACATTAAACTGCTTACAAACCCACTGGAACTCTTTTGCTCAAGAGATTCTTGTGTCAGTGATTATTTATGCACTTCTGTCACAAAAGATTTCCTTTCAAATGTTTTGAATGCAGTACCATCTAATTGCATTGGATGCATTATATGTGCAAATCAGTAAGGACAAGAACGCAACAAGCCTTCACTGCACTATTCATTATTTTTACATTCTGCTATCATGTCACCTGTTGTCTGTTTTCTTCCCTACCTAAGCTCTTCTAAAACATTTCATTCATCCTCATGTCTCATGCATTTTCACATCTCTGCTGCCTGGATGTTTTTTCCCGATGTTCACTGAGATGTAAGGACCAGCTATGAACACAGCTTCTCATAAGGGGGACACGACTATGATTAATAAAATAGAACCATAATAGTTATAGGCACATGTAACCATGAAAGAACAACCAAGCAGATTGGAAATTAAATCAAAGTGCAGGACATGTGACTTCATCTTCAGCAGAGAAATCATTCTCCTTAAAGAAGACTGACAGCGAGTCGAAAAGATAACTCCTACACCAGCAGAACTACCTACACATACAAGCACTTACTGTGTTATGTAGCATCCTTCTTCATGTCAAAGTCATAAATTACAGCAATCCTACCTCCTAGGCCATAGACAACAATTTGTTCCTAAAGTATGTTTAAAATTCATTGACATCTACAAAGTATTCCTTTTCTACCAGGCATTTATCCCTCTTAAGCCATGTTCCCCAATAGATTTTATTGCTGTCATTGCTCTTCTTTCCCACAACAAGTTTAGCTTGTTCTAAAATAAGGTTTAAGGGCTTGTAGGTTGCACAGGAGTTGAATTTCACAAGGGATTATATATTTTCGTTATCAGCACAGTCACTTTATTCAGTCTGAGATTCCTTCAAAAATCCTGGCATCGTGCTGCAATTTACAGGTTTGTATTGCTCCAACCTTCTTCTTTCTCCAATACATTTAAGCTTTATTACCCCTCCCAGAGCTGCTGTTTGCAGGTATCTTTCTGATAGATGGCACATCCACAGTACAGAGAGCAGAACACTGCAGATTGCAATATCAGACCTAGGTGTGAAGCAGAGGTAATCCAGCTGCAACAGGACAGTGCCTGGCACAGGGCAATTCACATTACTTTTTCACAGGTAGGTGAACCCACCATGCACAGTCTCTTGTGGCCAGTGACAGGGTGACAATCCTGGCTGAGGTACTCTAAGGACTCAGAAGCCAATTGAAACAGATCTCCCATGAGCAAACCAGCTAGGTGCTCTGAAATATCCCAGGCACCCTTAATGTCTCCCTGCTTTGATGGCTTACAGAATTTCAGTGGCATTTTGCATTTTCATCAGTCTTACTAACACTGCATGTACATATTCAGATGCTCGCCCTTCAAAGGCCCACGCTCTCTCTGCTGTCAGCAGACATCACAGGTGAAATGTCAGTCTTGGCAAAGTCAAGAGTGAAATCCTGCTGACTTCTCTGGGGCCCACATTTCATCCCATAACGTCAGGAAACGTTCATGTCTGAATCATATTCAGACTCATGATTGTACCAGCTCTCACAGCTCTTTCCCCAGAGACTAACCAGGGAAATGAAGACACAAGATTGAAGCAGGTTTGAAAATTAAGGCATCCAAGAGACCTCCAACTCCTTGTGACAAGCTGATACCAGAGGTTGAATTGGAAACAAACAGTGATGCCTCTGCAGCCCCATGCCCTCAGCAGCATGGCTGAAGCTCCAGCTGGGTTGCCTTGGAGGAACAAGCCAGCTCTATAGATCCTTGCCCAGCAAGCTCAGAGTCCATAACAAGCAAGAGACAGTCGTGGGGCTGATGATCATTAATGCAGAGGCCCTGGTTTCCATTGGCCCCACAGGAATTTTATCCAGGAAATTTTTATTGCTGTTTGTGGTAGCCAGCTTGGCTCAGCCTGTTCTGTAAGAGCAAGAGAAACAGTGCTTCTGAAGACAGCACATGCTGCCTCTCTTCTTAAGTGTCCTTTTCAGGTAAATTCTAAATATAGACCAAGCTGGCACCTACAGGTCAAACTCTGCAGTTCCTTCAAAATCCAGAAAAACTAAAGCATGCCTCACACACAGCTACTGTAATTCCCCAGGCTGGCACTTAGTCATCAGTCACCAGCACAGAAGTAGATTTCTTTCCCCATCACTGCTCTCTAATGTTATTGAAAAAAAAATTGGAGGAACTGTGATTTTTCCCATCTTGTCTAAGCACCAAACTTTGGTTTCTTTCAGAAAAGGTATCTTCTGTAAAAATACAGTACATTTGTGATGGGGCTTTCTCCGTAATTCAAGCAAAAGTCAGCAGCTGCTACAGTCTGCTGCACACACACTGACCTACTTCATGCCACTTACCACAATGAGAGGTTCATTCACACTTTGTATTTCCTCTGTGCAATAGCCTCAAATTCTTTTGCCAACAGCAACAATAGATTTCAACAAGTCAGGCTTTCTTCCACAGCCAGGCGTTTTAGCTTGAGTGCCCACACTTCAAAACTAACAGTGCAGGGGAGTGACCAGTGAACACAGAGAGCTGCGACCTCTCTGATCCTTGCTACCATCACCTGTTCTGCAAGGCATCCAAGTTTCATTATATACAACATGAAACATGGCAAATTTGAAGGGAAATATATATAATAGGGCTTACTCTGGACTTACTGAAAATGTGTGCATTTTCAGAAGGCCTTTTGAGAGCATAGGAACACCAGTTCTGCTTCCTAGGAGTCTGAGCTCCAGATGCACAATAATATACAAATGCATACATCCAGATGACTTCAGAAGCAGGAATACCATCACTGACCTAAGCTGATGGTGAAGTCAGTTTGGAAAGTTCTACTCACTATATCAAACATAATTATTCCTTCACAACAACACTTGCTTCCAAGCAAACAAAATACACAATTCAGCTACCTGCAACCAAAATTGTTCAAAAACAACACATCAAACAGAAAAATCCCTTTGCTTAGATGCTATTACTAATGCAACAGCTTCATGTACTCTGCAGTGGAAAAAAAAAGTTTTTGCAACTTTTTCATAAATTTAAATAACTTTATGAGGAAATGTGCTGTTATAATCATATGGGAATCATAAAAACCAAAAGATAAATAAATCTTTGACTTATAAATAAATTACACTTAAATCAACAAATAATATTTTGGGGACATAAATAAATAGATAAGTAAATAAAACCCTAATGCTGAAGTTTCAGTTGAAATTTGCTCTAAGCTTTTTTGGGTTTCTTTCTCTTTGCACATGACCCAGGAGATGTGGACCCATGCAAATGGGAATAAGCTTTACCTGACTCTCTATGATTCAAAACCACCATATTTTATTCAGTGTAATACTGAATAATAAATACTGATAATGTTTTGCCTAGCAGACATATTTACAATACTACAAGGATTTTATGAAATCATATCACTTTTCCCTAACTGATGACACTTAACATTCTGTCTCAAAAACGCATTACTTTATATTCTTAGAGTTTCCTTCATAGCCAATGAGTTTTCCTCTTCATTGTTGCCAGTTCTGTGAGTTTAACTTGCACTAGTTACTATACCAACACACTTCATTTTAATTATACAGGTATGTGTAAAGAGTTATTGGTTGAAGGTAGCTTACTATACAAACATTTGAAAGAAAGCATCCAGTGGAAAGGTGTAGGTATTTAGGAGGGAAACACAGCCAAATACAATGGCTTTTCCTCTGCATGACCTGAAAGATCACAGTTCAGCCACCATCTATGAGAAGGACATTTTGAAAGATTATGTTGAAAATACAGAGACCAATATTCTGACACAGCAGTTCCCATAGAAAGACAAAGCAGCACCTCTGTATGTTGTAGAAAACCAAAACACTCCTGTCTTGTACACAGTTAATTTTGTATATTAATTTTAACATCTGCTGTCTGTTCCTTTTTTCAGGGGTGCACCAAGCTAGTCTGGCTATGTCCTTGTGAATACATCCACGACCTCCTCATTATTGGGATCCTGTTTTTCATACTGTAGACTTTACACCTCAGTTTTTATCTGAACTGGCTGCCTACAGCTGCACAGCTGATTTCTTCATCAGGAGGCTGCCATGGCAGACACCTTTACAGGTGATAACACTGGCTTGCAAAATAAAATCTTACCCTCAGTTACTTCAAGTGCACCTCTTTGCCTCAACCTTTGCTCATTTGCTCATTAACAGGAGCATTTTAATTAACATGTGAGGAAAAAAATGAGCAAGACCAAAGCTGCGTGCATTGAAAACACTAACTGCAGTTTCCAGGCTGGGAAATCTGGATATTTCCAAGGCTTCTGATACCATATGCTGCTAATGTGAAAGAAACAAAGATCATTAATTATGCTGAGCCCCTGGTAGCCAGGCCTTTAATACTCCATGGGTCCACAATTATCCAGTCTCGTATTTTTCTCTCACTGATAGGATCGCTGATGGTGCAGCTCATTCTGGAGGCCATCTCAAGGTATGTGAAAGACAAGAGGATGGGCAAGAGTAGTCAGCATCGATTTGCAAAAGGGAAATCATGCTTAACAAACCTGATTGCCTTCTACAATGGGACAGCTGGCTGGACAAATGAGGAAAGAGCAAAGGATGTTGTCTACCTGTATTTCAGCGAGGTTTTTGACACTGTCTCCCACAGTGCTCTTACAGGCAAACCCAGGGCTGGATGAGCAGATGGTGAGATGGCTCCAAGAACTGGCTGAATGGCAGCTCTCAGAGGGCTGTGATCAGTGGCACTGAGCTAGCTGGAGGTCTGTAATTAGTGATGTCCCTCCAAGGATCAATACTGGGCCCAGTACTGTTTAACTTAGTAATCAATGACTTGGATGAAGGAACGGAGTGCCTCCTCAGCAGGTTCACTGCCGGTGAAAAACTGGGTCCCTTCCAACCTTAACAATTCTGTGATTTTGTGGTTCTGTGACTGCACTAAGCCCAATGTGTTTACCCTCTGTATATTATTACCTAAAACCAAAATTTCCTTATCTTTGGTCTTCTCTACCCCTTTTTGTCCATGTGACCTCTGTCCATTTATTTGTACAATTTATCTCCCAATAAAGACCTGTTCTCCAACACCATCCATGGAAGTTATACAACACTGTTTATCTACACTGTTATCTAGCCTGGACAAGAGAAACAAAATCTCCCTCTGTGGAGTTCTTGATGCAGGGAGGGATCACCCTTCAACTGAGCTGCCACCTTAAGAGTGATCAAAGCCTTCCCCACAGAAGAGCAAGCGCTCAGTAAAGCTGCGCAGAATCAATATGTGACAACGGATGGTGCGATACCAAGCCTTAGTCCACGTGGGCTTGATACACAGAGACTGTCTGGTGTTTTCCCACAGGAACACAGGGAGAACATTCAAATCCCTGAGAATGAATAGCTCAACAAATGAGTTATTAAGAATTTAACTACACAGGTCCCAAGAGGAAACCATTGAAGCCTAATAAAATGAATTTGAAATTGCTTCTTTATATGGAAAATACACTCAGTGCCAATGTTGCAGGACCTCCCTGGATTAGGAGAATGTGTTTATGGGCCACATATGGTGAAGTTTCTACGACAGGAATCCTGAGACACCACTACTGAAAGAATCCACTCTGCCTTGAGGAGAAAGTGCCAGGCTTGGAGCAGCACCTCTTGAAGTAATCCACTGATTACTGCAGAAAAATTCTTCTAGGTTTAAACTGGGCTTACTAAATCTAGTCCTTAATAAAGTTAAGCAGCTCAGGAGCCAGATCAACTTCTCTGATTTGGGCATAACTTCCAGCTTGGCCAGGCCAATCCCGTTGTGGTTACTGCTGCATGTCAGCCCTGGGAGACACCAACTTTTTGGGGCTGAACAAGTTGATAATGCCAAGTGCATCGTGTACTGTCTGGTCCCTGGCATGCTGCTTGGTATGTAGGCAATGGCAGATGTACACAGAAGTCAAGCCCACGCCTTCAAAGACAGCTTTTCTGTAGGAATATAATGAAAACACCTACACTTACATGGTGCATTTCTCCAGCTACTGTTTTCGGGCAGAATTCATCATTTACGTCTAGGCACTCTACTTCTTCAACCCGTCCTTTTTCCACCTCAAGACAATTCTGCTTGAAAACAGTCTGATTACAGGAAGACCTAATTTCATTCTGCCACTACAGTGAAGAAGAAGATGAGCTCTCTGTGTAGCAGACTTCATGCCCTCTGTGTCACTGCTAATGCCTTTCTCTCTTGAACAGCTTGCCTCCAGGATTCAGGGATCATCTGGGGGTTTGCTTTGCCTTTTGAGTGGCTCAGGCTGTGATGGGCTTCTTTATATTGCAACAGCTTCCAGAACAGGACACATAGGTCCCTTGACAAAGTTCTTTGTACATTTTAAAGAATGCAAATTGAAGAGTAGAAAGTCCTGAAGCATATTTTTCAGGAACACTGCGCAGACATTTCCAGCAAGTGCTTTTAATGGAAGCTTCTTTGCCAAGTATTGCCTCCTTTCCTATCTGTGGTTTTGAGAAAACACATTTGTTCACAACAGGAAGAGGCAGAGCAAAACTTTCAGTACTGTACACTCAATCACTCTATCCCCTGGTAGATGAACTAGCCAGGCCCTTAATACTCTTTTTTCCCATACAGTTTATTTACACACGTAAGCATTTAGTACTGAGCTGATACCTACCAGGATGGTAAGATGCAGTGAAATTCAAATCAAAATCAATGAAAGTGATAGCATTAGACCCAGCAATTCAAAATCAAGGATCAAATAGATTTAAATGCAGCAGAATCACTTTTAAAAAAGCACAGGAAAAACAAGACAGAGGAGCTAAAATTGTGAGATGATCAGAATACAGAAAGCAGAAAAGAGGAAAGCTCCCAGCCATATTCCAGAGCACACTTTGAAATGGCCTGTGCTGCTAAACAAAAGACAGGCCATTTATTTATTTACCCAACTCATATTGATTTGGAAAACTAGCAAGAGTATTGCAAAATAAAAACCAGCATTAGAACAGCCTACATTTTGATTAGCTTGTGCTGCCATAATTTGTAGAAGCTCATTGACATTATGTGTGATGGGACTCAATAAACAAAATTAATATAACATGGCTACCACTCAACATTTCCATAACATTTTATGCCTTCACACCACTTTGCAATATAAACTTAATAAATTAATCTCCATAAGGTAGGCAAATCTGATTATCCTGATTTTACAGATGAGTTAACTGGAGCTTAGCAGAAGTGATGCCACCCAAAGTAGCACAGAGAATCAAGGGGAAAGAGTAGCAATCAGCAGCCAGTTTGGGGCAACAGAGATTCTGCCATTCCTTCCAGCCAATTATTATGCAGGACTCCCTCACTGCTACCACAGTGTAAAATTTAGAGATCTGTGCATCTGTCTGTTAGCATTTCCATGTTCCCTCAAAGCATTATTAATAAACACACACAGAGTCTGACTGAGGGACCTGCTTCTGCTGCACAAACCATGCCAGACCCTGTAGCCCTCTGGCTTAGTCTGCAAAATTAGCCAGACAGAGGAAGAGGTCTCCTGACCTTCTCCAGCCAGTAGAAATCTGGGCAGGTCCAAAGGCAAATAAAAAGGAATTATTCCCAGGGAAGAAGCAACCCATCTCCTTCATACCTTTCTCTCATCAGACACCTCTGTGGGCCATGCCCAGCTTCTCTGGAGGCACTTACACACATTTCCCTCTCACTGCCTGGCTCTCCCACTGAACACCCTGTTTGAAACAATGACAGCTGCTCTGCCAGTCTTCCACCCAACCACTGCAGAGCCACTGCTTTCCAGATTCATGAAAGTGCTTCAGTTTTTCCTGAAAGATTTATTTTGCCATTGGCATTTATTTTGACTGAATATCATGTCACATCAATTCAGTGGAAAGGAGAAGAGAGGATTCCTCTTAGCAATGGTATTTTCTATTATGCTAGAACAGCTGCCCAGGGGAAGCTACATCCAAAAGGAAAAAGGGGGTCTTTCTACCAGGCATTCAAAACACTTACATCAGGGATGACATAAAATGACTTACTCCCACCTAAATATACATTTCCAGATTTGCAACTTTTCCTACAGGTACTAAAATTCTCTTCAGGCCTTCAGGATATAAAAATGTCAGCCACTATTATGCTAGTCCAAAAATGTGACAGAAGTGCCACTCAGAAAGAAGAAGTAAAAAACCTGCAAAGAATAGGATTTGTGAACAAGTACAACATAGACAAATACAACCCAAATATTTGCACTTCACAAAATGGTCTTGCCTGATTGCTGTACCATGGGTGGGTAAGTAAGCACTGAACTACCCTCAGTACCATCATTCAGAAGAGCAAAGAAGAAATAACAATACAGTCCTTAATTTTGCTTTTTTTTCTATTTTCTCCTACTGAAATTTATTGCTTTGTGTTATAGATACACTTCTCCCAACTGTTTTATTGGATACAGGGAAAGTGTATTGTACACTAGAGCATCAAAGGTGAGTTCTAAGAGCACAAGAACACTAAAAAATTTGTTTTGCCTAGATTTTCCTCTACTCATATCCCAGGTCACCTGGTTTTGTGACATTTTAATGGTAGTAACATCAGACTGGGGCTTTACCTATGCCCCAAGGGAAAAAGTGATAAAAAGTAGATCCAAAATCTTCTTTCATTTGAAATACCACCAGAGAAGGTGATTTACTGGAGAGTTGAAAGAACTTGTGGAGACAGGAATGAAGTTTTTGCACAAGCAACAGGGATAAAATACCACTGTAAATAAAACCTAAGCTTAGTTCTATCTGATCTCTCCTCTCTTTAGACTTGGCTACTGGCATTAATACAGAGCAGTATTTCTTTGACAAGGACCACATATTTGGTCACAGACTCACTGGAATGATTCTAAATGGAGAAAAACAAAGATGCCAGTGGAATGTTGTAACTGTTGATACACTTCATACATAAACCCGGACATATATACATTAGCCTAGAGCAGACATTGCTTTTTCTTTCTGAGCATCTTAAAATCTAAAGTAGGAGCTTAGGTGTAGTCTGAAATCTTAGTTTACTAGATGTATTAAGAAATTCCCTTCTAGTTTTTTTAATATGAAAAAGACAGAGTGGAAAAGTTGTCTCATGCATAGAGGGGAAGATGATCAGACTGGGCCATTTCCTGCACACCTGAAGCAAAGGTCACTGCAGAGGGAATTTACTTCATCACAGCCCAAAGTGAACAAGTACAAACGGCTGGGACTAACCAAGAGACAGAAAAAAGAATAGATTGGATCAACTAACCCCATGGGAAAGAACTTACCTCCAAATATCTCATTTACTGGAAGCTCTCTCATCTGGAAAAAAAAATGCTCCATTCAAACCTAGGAGAACAGACCACCACTCACATGACTGACTGCTGGAAAGAACTCATCCATTGACCTTAGGTCAATTGTCTCAATAAAGAAACAAAAGCAGTCTCTCAGTGTAGTGCTGGTACTCAGCTACATGAATTACTGTCAGCAAGGTTTAGGGAGATGCTTTGCTTGTCCAATGTGGGTTTTCGTAATTTCATAAAGAGACTTGGCCAACTCAGAGGAACAGGAGCGGATCATTAAGTATAAGGCCAGTCCAGTAATTCTTTTAACCTTCTGCAAACTTTGAAATCTGCACTCCATTTTTTTTTTTTTTTTTTAGCATTAGGTTCATGTTAATCATTAGGACAGATTCTGTAGCCCCCATAACATTCAGGGGCCTTTTGAAGCTATTTTCTTTGATTCTTTGTCCCTGGAAGCCAACAGCAGCTCCCAGATAATCAGCTGAGAAGCACAACTGCCCCTCAAAATGCTGGGAGGAATAGTTGGGTTTTTCTACCAAATGATGAAGAAGAAAAAAATGTATAAAGGTTTGAAGTTTGTATGTTAAGATAATCTTTTCTAGAGGAGTTTATGGCATTAAGGACACAGTCACTCAAACAGCATTTCAAATGTCTATTCACAAACTTCAGCAATTTTTAACATATTATAAATAAATTTATTGTTTAAAGCTACAGGAAACTAAAGTGGCTTGAGTGAACTGTAAACATCTCAAAACAGCCTGCTCTTCCTTTTAACCTAAAATAAACTTACCCCGTTAGACATTGGTAGATTCTAAAGGTGCTGCCAGACATCTTAAAAAGAAAACAAACTCAAGCCAGTGCTTAGATCTTTCTTGAATCATTAATGCAGACCTTATGAGACATGAGATGTGCTTTATGTCTTCAAACTGGCAGTGCAAACTAAGTAATTAATCTTCACAAGATGGGGCAGGTCAGTAATATCATACTGAGACAGACAGGCTGACATTAAAACTCAGGACTACCTCAGGGCCTCAGCTGGCATCCTGGGCCCTTCTGGCTATGTCTTAAAGGCTTCAAAATCAAATGCTCTCATTTTGCGTGTCATACAATTATTTGGTATTGTGCTTCAAAAGCAGTTCTACATATTTTTGAGCAGGCTTTCAAAGATAGAGGACTGTGTTTTTGTACATTCATTCTCACCACATCTCTCCTGCTACTTTGTTTCAGATTACATTCTCAACACAACTTGACCCACAGAAACTTTGGTACTTAGCAGTCTTGAACACTGGGTCACTTATGTCTAAAGGCTGTTTACAGTTTACTGGAAATAAGAAATTTGCACCAGGCAATTATGGCTTGAACATTTCTCATTTAACTCACGACAGGTTTTTTTCACTCACTTCAGGCAAAGTGTTAAAGTGCTGCTCTGCTCCTGCCACCAACTCCAAAGTCACACTGCAGGATTCCAGTTTTGATTCCATCATTTATTAAATTGTCAGACTTCAAAGAAAGACATTTTGCTAAATGCCAGTCTCCTCCTGGAGCCTCTTCAACATTTGTATTATCTTTTCAGGTATCTTTCCCAACAATTTTGCTACTAGAGGATGGTACCACTGACTGCACAACAAAGACTACAGCTCACCTTCCCTCAGCTGCGCACCTCTGCAGCCCTCACCACATTCAAACTAAATTTACTGCAGCTGGCAGCCCACAGGGCCAACCCTGTCCTGAGGGGCATCAGGCACAGCATGGCCAGGCAGGCAAGGGAGGGGATTGTCCTGCTCTGCTCTGAGCTGGGGCAGCCTCACCTCCAGTGCTGGGGGCAGTTCTGGGTGCCACAACATAAAAAATGTCATTAAGTTTTTAGAGACTATCCAAAAGAGAGCTACAAGGATGGTGAAGGGCTTTGAGGGGAAGCCGTAGGGGAGCTGAGGACACTTTATCTGTTCAGCCTGGAGAAGAGGAGATTGAGGGGAGACCTCATCACAGTCTGCAACTTCCTCATGACGAGAAGAGGCAGACACTGATCTCTGTGGTGCCCAGTGACGGGACCCAAAGGAATGGCCTGGAGTTGTCTCTGGGAAATTTTAGGTTGGCTATCAGGAAAAGGTTTTTCACCCAGAGAGTGGCTAATCACTGGAATGGACTTCCCAGGGAAGTGGTGACAGCAGCAGGCCTGACAGAATTCAAGAGGTGTTTGAACAATGCTCTTGGGTACATGGTGTGACTCTTGGAATGTCCTGAGCAGGGCTGGGAGTCAGACTCAATCCTGATGTGTACCTTTGAACTCAGAATATTCTGTTTTATTATGATTCTGAGCCAATCCACTGGTGAAGAAAGTGCTGCTGTTTTCAGACAGCTCAGTATCAAGCTGGGCCAGGGGAAAGAGCTGAAAAGTAGCTGAGTGAGTGCATACTGCACTGTAAGAGACAGTATAAAGTCCTATAGCAGTAAATTCTGCAGAAAGCTAAGACTGATATGATATATCCAGATTCGCTGCAGGGAAAGGAGAATGGAGCCAAGGATTGGATCCAAGAGAAACTGCTGCAGAAGATGCTAAACCATCTTGGGCCCTTGGGGAATTCAGAAGATTTCCTACAGTTCTGCCTGGACCATCTTTCCTTGAACTTGCCGGTTCCTGGCTCTTCACTCTGCTCACTTCATCACAGCTACCTTCTGCCTCACAGTGTTTTAAATAATTTTAGAATTTGTCTACTTCTCAATTGTTTGGTCTTTAGATTACTTTTTCAAGTGCACTTTCCTTTTTTCAGCAACTACTATCACAAATAGGGCCCTGCTCTTGGCTGCTCTTCAGTCTTCATTGTATTATGTGTAGTCAGTCACTCCTCAACAGGGGTACTGGTAACATAATCCTTACAAATGGATTTTTAAGTATTAAGAACAGAAGGAAAGGTATGAATTACAGGATGCTGAAATAAAAGATGGTCTTATGTCAGCTAGGGAATTGGCGAAGATGTTCCTGGATTGCACCTTCTCTGGGTATTGCTCGTGCAACCATGCATTTCCTGAAACAAACAGGAGCATCCTGGAATGAGTCTCCTTGGAAAAACAGTCTTCAGTCACTGTCTGTCAGCCTGCTGGGAAGAACTGCCCAGCCACTTTGGGAGGCCTGCTCACCATGGAGGACAGCACCCTACTTGTTGCTTTAAGTTAATAACTATTAGCTGGTGATCCAGGCAGCAGCTCAGTCTATTTCAGAGTGACGGAAAGGGTCATGCCAAACACCACAAATTCACTTTTTTAAAGCATTGATCATACTATAGAGATAGGAAAAGATATGTCAGTCAAAAGCTTGACAGTGGCACTATGACATTTTTTGGTTTGTCCATGTACCGACCCAGTCTTCAGCAAGTGCTGAACCAGCTGAGTTACCCACGGTTCCCCAGGCCAGCAGAATTGCTTCCAAACTGAGTTCTGGATGGAGTTGGTGAGAAAGGGGAAAATTGACACTTCTGAGAAAGGGGGAAATTTGTGCTGGCTGAGCTTAATATGGCATTTTGATGGCCTCCTGAACTATCTTGCCTGAAGAGAGGCTGAACCCCAAGGAATCCTTCACATTCCACTATATTGGTTCACTGATGATCTTCAGTGTGTCACAGAACCTCTTTCATAGCTGTTGCTACCTGTCTGTTTTGATGTAGTCCATCAAATCTTTGAGCCTATTGATTCAGATCTCCTGATGTGCAGTTTACTTATTATCTGTTCAGCCCATTTGTTTGCCTAAAAAGACACCTCTTTTAAAAAGTAATACAGATGAGAATGTTATTATTGATCTTCTGCATTAAAAACCCTAAATTTCTAGCTAAATTGCAGGTGGTCATTTTATTTTAGGTGGAATTTTTCACATGATACAAAACTGAGCTGAAGGGATCTATGTAGACAGTGATTATTAAAAAATAGCAACCACATGAATTCCTATATAGAATCATAGAAAATAATATAAATGTTTAGGCTGGAAAAGATCTCTAAGATCATTTCATCCAACCCCTAAGCTAGCTTTGTAAAGTCCAACACTAACCATATCCCTAAGTGCCATATCTACATGGCTTTTGAACACTTCCAGGGATGGTGTGATCCAGCACTTTCCTGGGCAGTCTTTTCCAATGTTTTACAAACCTGTCTATGAAGAATTTGTCCTAATATCCAATCTAAACCCTGGTGCAATTTGAGGCTATTTCCTGTCATCCTGTTACTTATCACCTGGAGAAGAGCCTGACACGCAACTCACTATAACCTTTCAGGTAATTCAGGTAGGAAGCAAGGTCTCCCCTCAGGCTCCTTTTCTCCAGACTAAACACCCCCAGCTCCCTCAGCTGCTCCTCACAGGATTTGTGCTTCAGATCCTTCACCAGCTCCACTGCCCTTCTCTGAACACATTCTGGCACCTCAATGTCCTTCTTGCTGTGAGGTACTCAGAACTGGACACAGCACTCAAGGTGTGGCCTCACCAGTGCTGAGTACAGGGGGACAATCCCTGCCCTGGAACTGCTGGCCACACAAGTGCTGGTACAGGCCAGGATGCCCTTGGCCTTCTTGGTCTCCTGGGCACATGCTGGCTCCTATTCAGCCCCAGGTTGTTTTCCACTGGGCAGTTTTCCAGCCACTCTGCCCCAAGCCTCCGGGCCTGCAAGGGGTTGTTGTGACTCAAGTGCAGGACCCTGCACTCAGCCTTGTGGAACTTCATATTGTTGGCCTTGGCCCATCAATCCAGCCTGCCCAGGACCCTCTGCAGAGCCTTCTTACCCTCCAGAAGATCAATACTCCTGCCCAACTTCGTGTCATAAAAACAACCAGCAAGATTTATATGGATCCACATTTGTAGATGAATGTACATTATCCTCTTTGACTTCTGTCCTCTCACATGCCCTATTTACTATGGGATTTACTGAATCTCTGCTTTCCATATCTTGGTGAAAGCAGAGCTATAATTTTTGACCTCTGATACAACTCTTAGTGAAGCTATTCCCAAGGTAACAGTCACCATTTTCACATTATAGCTGTGCAGTGATTTTCATTAACTGATTAGACAAACATGTTCATTTGCTTAGTGCTTGTCATTGCCATTTAAGTATCTGTTCTTAGGACACATTAGCTAACAAACAATGCTACCATCTCACCTTGCAGATTGATTCAAGTCTATTTTAAATTCCTATTACAGGAATACATTTCTGCAAACTGGTACAGATAGCCACTCAAAAGTTCTTACAATAATCAGTCTTTTCAAATCACTGGCCTCTCTGACACCATCAGTAATACACCAGGCAATGTAAACTCCTAATGAGAATGAAGAAACAGGTGAGAGAAAAGTAAAGATACTGGCAGCTCTCTGTGGGGATCCTTGTACATATGGGTACAGGACTACATTGGAAATATTAAGGCCATATAAGTTGTTTTATATATAAATGTTAAAAAAAATAAAAAAGTGAGGTTGAAAAACCACAGAACATCAGAGAATTTATTCTGAATGTGAATAATTTTATGCTCCACAGAAATCTGAAGTTATAAGCTCTATACATAGACTGAAACTGTGACTTCAAAGTACTGCTACTTATTCTGCTTCTGACAGCACACTTGGTTTCCAAATCTGGGTAATGCCAGTGTGTGGTTCATTCTTCAACAGATAATGAAAAGAGCGGGTTTCTATCAGCAAAAGCTACATCATCCTACAGTGCTGGAGCTAGACACATGCTGCTAACTCAAGACAGGGTATTGACAGGAAACTGCTGTGACAGATTTGTTTCCCCAAGCAAATGTGACAACAAGGTGATGATCCCAAGCCCTGCCTGATGCAGAGGAGTAAGGAAAACAAAAGAAAGAAAAAATCACCAACTCCAGAACAAGTCCAAAGAATTGGGAAGTGTTCATAGGCTCCACTACCTTTTCTATTTTAGGCATGATTGTATTTGTTTTGGGCTTTTTTTGGTCACATATAAGATTGCTTTACTCAGAACTCATTAAATTACGTCTTTTTTCATGCAATGATTAAAAACTCTGCAGCAAATATATTGAAGGATTTAACTCTAATGCAGCTTCTGCCATTACTGCATCAAACTGTTCTGAAATTCTAGCTTGTAGTTTTTCCTGATGATCATCTCAGCTATGGATCAGAGGAATTGTCCCTACCACTTTCCAGTTTTTGATGCTGGATTTTCCCCTTCCACTCAGTCAGGACCTTTCTCCTCATCCTCACTCTACTTAAAAAGTTTCAGCTTGAGGGTTGATGGCCTAGAGATAGGATACTGCTGCTCCCCCACAGAAAATAAAAACCATCTCTACTAAATGCGCAAATAAGTCAGAACCAAAAGGCACAAACAAATACAGGACATTTCTGCATTAAAAAAGATCATGACCCATGAGATCAACTAATCTGGGCTACAGGGACATCCAAACGGGGCTACAGAAGCAGATACAGCCATTATCAATTTGCTCAGTCCCAAAACTGAGGAGGCAGATGGTACAGTTGAAATCAAGGGATCCCAGGAAGAAGTGGGGCCGTAAGAAACTGTGCCACAGATGGAGAGACATCAGAGCTGGCCCCATGTCAGCTTTTCAGGCCCAGATGGATTTATTCACTCAGAAACAACACTGCTGAATGCAACTTCCCTGCTTCCAGGGCCAACTCGTCTGTCCCAGGTGGTGCTGGGTGTTAACAAGCCCTTGGAGACCTGAGCTGTCACTGCTTTGCACAGCAGTCCCTGGCAAGTGCTGGCATTAGCCCCAGCCACGGGCAGGGCAGGCAGAAATTGCCCACTGCTTGAGGTGCTTCTGTCTCCAGAGCCACAAGTCACAGAGAGGTGGTTGTATACCCAGTTCATTGCATTGCTCCCACTCCTAAACAGCTTGACTGGGGAACAGAAATGCTGCTGACCACAGGGAAGGTTACTATTCTTCTAATGACCCTTTCTTCAGGGTTCTTTCAATATTTTTAAAACACCACTTTAAAATTAAAAGTCTACAGAGCAATATAACTTCAACAAACAGTCAAGACGTGATGTCAAGCACATTCACTCTTTGCTTTGAAAGCACCAGAATGATACACACACTTGCACTGTGTCTTCAGCAAACTAGCAACTTGGAGAAGTGCATTTCTTCAACAGCAGAGCCCAGACCCTACAGGTCTTAATGCTTTTTGAAGGCCTCCTGTAGAACAGGTCCAAGGGTGAAATCAGCCCAGCTGGCTGGGCAGATGAAAAGCCATCTGTGCCATGAAACTGAGCCTTTTGTGCTCAGGGCTAATAACTTGAGTAGTAAGCAATGGTTCTGCAGAGAAGGATCGATTCCCACTAGAAATTTTGGGCTATTCATAACATGGAACCTGCCTTCTTTCATTGCCCACATGATTTACAATGCACCTTGGAGAAAGGAGGTCTTGCTTCTTCCTGAGAAATAACTACACATTCCTACACCTTTGATAGGCTCACATTAATCAGGCAGCATAGGGTTTTCTGATGGTAACCTGAAACTTAATTACA
This sequence comes from Zonotrichia leucophrys gambelii, assembly GCF_028769735.1. Classification (NCBI taxonomy): domain Eukaryota; kingdom Metazoa; phylum Chordata; class Aves; order Passeriformes; family Passerellidae; genus Zonotrichia; species Zonotrichia leucophrys. The sequence continues at coordinate 68,124,319 of NC_088171.1, forward strand.
TGTTCACATACCAGGTGAAAATAAAAGGAATTAATGGGCATTATTTGCCCCTTAGGCTGTGTATTCACTTCACATGTCTGCCCAAACAAAATACTCAATCTCCCAGATTCATGCATGTGAAAGCTAAGCAATTTCATTTTTCATGAACACAAAAAGGTGCCAGTACTGTAATGTAGAAAACATTAAACATACACCAATTACCTATTCTAATTTAACAATTTAGGATTTTTACTGAAGTGACTTCCAAGTTCAACTTCACTATGGTTTAATCACAAAGATTTCAAGTGCAGCAGTATTGACAGGCCTCATACTGGAAATGCTTGGGTTAACTGAAAACAAAGCTTGCCATCCTCTGGAGAACACATATCACCTCTTTCAGTGTCTTCTGACCTAGAGGCCTAGATTAAAGGCCTCCTTGCTCAAAAGACTAGAATACATGTTAGTAAACTAAAAGAAAAACATTTTGAAAATGAAAGTAAATTAAAACTACCGAGGGACAGATCTATTTTACACTCTGGCAATTTTCCTGAGGTTTTACTTTTAATGTTTATTGTTTAACTTCATAAAAGTGAGTAACTAGCATAATAGCACCTCAAATGCCTGAGAGAAACAGCCCATTAAAATATGAAGCATCTTGTTAATAAAATACACTCATCAGAAAGCACCACAATTCCCCATAAGCTCGTGCAGTTTTAAGGCTAGTAAACATTTCTAGTGATCATCAGCAAACCCAAGTTTTCCTCAATGGTTTGTTATATCACTTCTTTCAATAGAGGTCCTGACAACAAATAAAGTCAAACTGTTTCCTAATCTTCCAGGGGTATGTAGAGTACAGATGCAAGAAAATCCTGGCTCTAACAATACAGTTTTCCTCCCGGAGAGGAGAGGAGAGGAGAGGAGAGGAGAGGAGAGGAGAGGAGAGGAGAGGAGAGGAGAGGAGAGGAGAGGAGAGGAGAGGAGAGGAGAGGAGAGGAGAGGAGGAGAGGACCTTCACCAAGCCCAAAGCAGAATGGGAGAAATGCAGAGTTTAAAGGAGAAAACAAGAATTTCAGGTTTAGGTAGTGTTGTGCTTCAGCTACCAGTAAACATTTTGAGGGAAAAAAGGGAATAAATAGACCAAAAAGCACTTTTACCCTCCAGATCTGATGTGCAGCACTAATGAGATGAGAAAAGTTCTTACCTATACCAAATCTGTGAAGGATCAAAAAGACTTGGATGGATGCTGTTAGTTTCTTTTAGGTCAGCAGCTTCACCAGGTTGCCATCACAGACTGATCCAGCAAACTGAAAGCTTTGTCTCCAATGAAAACACTCTACCAAACATTTTATTTTTGTTGCTGTATGGCAAATGTCTGTTAAAGCTCAGGAATTGACCACAGTCTGCATTTTCAGGGCACCACATCTTCACAGCCTTTCCTTCCTCACAGGTTTTGTCCAAGGAACAATACTACACAGGGCACTCAGAGCACAGAAAAATAAACCACGTGCTCAAAGGGAGTTTAAGGTACTAGACCCAGAGAAGGGGAAATGTTGACCAAAGGCATAGACTGAAATGTCTTTAACATCAAGGACCAGAAGCAAAGGATTTCACCACAGGATTTTCAAGGCTAATTAACAGTTTTCCCACATGTCTTTGGTTTGGATGTTTGGATGTCAAAACTGACATTTTTTAAAAGGTCTTAATTTTCAGAGGTCTGCTGTCCTTCAGCCTTCTGAGGAAAAAAAAAAAATCAGTCTTTTCAGTGTCAGCAGCATTTAACAAGTTAAGTTATGGGCTGGTTCCCAAGGTCTTTAGAAAACATGAGTCCTGCTCATTATTGATCTCCCTGCAGAAAGTTATTTCTTTTTCTTCTTTCTGGTTTATTTTATACAGAGACTGCTACAATTGCTTTTACCATTCCCCTTGGAGTCATTTCAGGTTAACTCACTTTACTGGATACACTTGCTTGAATACAGCTCCCATTTGAAGGTTCTCTTTGAACAGGGGCTTGACAGAGAAATTCAGGATGAAAAGAGCAAAGTTTTGGATTCAGAACAGACTGTCTTAATGACAGGGTAATTGCTTTTCTGAAAAGGACAATCTTGAATTGTGGAATCTATAGTTAATTGCAAGAGCAACCTCAACTAAGCCTCATTTGTTTATGAATCACATTCTAATTTTTTTCTATAATATACTATTTCCCATCTAAAAGTCACTTTCTAGTAAAATGACCTCGACTTGAAATCTGATCTTCAAATTATGAAAACTTTTCTTTTAAAAAGTCACTCATTAATGTGTAAACAGTCAGTAAATTTCCCCACAGAAAACTAGGTAACTTCTGAAGACTAATTTCTAACTCAGTATAGTTTTTCCATGACCCATTTGTGTAGGAATCTTTTTGTAATTCAAAGATTTGTTTAAGCATTGAGGATAACAGTTTTAGCTCCATTTCTGAACAAGTATTAAATGTGAAAACGAATGATGCATTCCAGGGACATATCATCTCCCCTCTAGAATTCATCCTGAAATTAGCCAAGGACTTTATATTTGAAGGTTGCAAATTGTTGTGGTTTAACCCCAGGCAGCAACTAAGCTCCACACAGCCACTCCCTCACTCCCCTGATGGAATGGGGGAAGGAATTGGAAGGGTAAAAGTGAGAAAACTCACAGGCTGAGATAAAGGCTGTTTAAGAGATAAAGCAAAAGCCACATGCACAAGCAGAGCAAACCCAGGCCAGCTATGTTTCCTCCTTAGAAAAACTTCTTGGACTGGGTCAGAGCACTGTCCATCTTGCACGCAGTTGCTCAGGAGGGTGTATTTCATGTCTTACATCCAAACCCACCATCCTGTGATCCTTGTCTGATCTCCACCCACAGCCCAGACAACAAAATTTCACCCAGCAGGAACTTGTTTTGAAACCACTGACTTAATGGGTTATACCAAAACATCTTTCAGATAATATTCTAATTTGAGTAAGAGATAGTTTCCCTCCATTAAGCTTTTTTTAAAATATATAGTTGCCCCTTTCCTTTTTTTTCACCCAGTGGCTTGATATAGGATGCAGGAACCTGAGTGATTCGCTACTGCCTGTAACAGCTTTTAAGAAAAATGGGCCATACAAGATCTGGTTTTATTAAAAAAGAAGAAAACCTGTAGGCCTCCTTTGGCTTTGAGTACTCTTTTCTTACAGGGAGGTGCGCTACTCCAGTTCTTCATGGATTCTGTGCAAGAAAGAGAAGCACACTTGAGCAGCAGGTTTTTTCCACCTCTGCTACATTTTCAGAAGTAGGTGCTGTTCAAGGAGCCATCCACAATCCCAAGTTGTACAGCCACGAGTGCAAAGGGTAATTCTAGCATGTGTCCTCTGCTCACTAACTGGTCACAAAGCAAGAGGCCATGAGAGCTGCCTGAGCTGTGGGGCTGAGTGCTCACACACAGCTACATCATGCATAATGCCAGAGAACATCATGTCATTTGTCCAATTCTTACAGGTACTGGAGCAGAATACTAAAAAGGAAGTCAAGGAATCACCTGCTTTTGTTTGCAATTTACCCAGACATCTATGTACACACAAAGAGGGGATACAAGCCAACAGCCAATTAAGGAAATACCACAGATAGCAGCGCTAAGTGCAGAGCCAGCCGTGTGAGTCAAGTTACTGTAATTTAAAATGTTTCCAACCTCAAAAAGATCTGAAAGAAACAGAATGTAGCAAGGCTTTACTAACAGGATAAGTTCTCTCCCACAGGTGGCTTTTTTTTCATGCCCCAGATTCCTTCCTTATTAGTGCTGAAGCATCCAAGCATTTGGTCAGCTGTATTATATTTTTTGGTTGCATGTGGGGTTTTTGTCCCAAAGTGCAACATCACCAACTACCAATAAGCTGCCTGACCAGATGTGCATTGTCAGTCCCTCTTTATTCCCTTGTTTCCTGCTCCAATTCTCTGCAAAGGTTACCTAAGCAGCAGAAAACAGGTAAGCAGGGCACTGTCTGCAGTTCAAATAATCACTGTCTAGTTCCTGCAATGCCAAGACAGTAGAGTAACATAATACTCATTAGTAAATTAAAATTTGTCTATACTGCAATTATACAGCCCTTATAACACAGAATAATGGCAGTCTTGGTGCTGTTTCCAGCTAGACTGTGTGACACAAGCAGATCAAAACACTGGTCACCTAGAAGAGAATTTCAGTGGGATAGGGTAGAACAAGAAAATAACTGCTGTTGAGAAGATTAATACAAACTAACGTGTTACCCATATTTATTCATCTCACTATTTACCCATAATGGCATTCAAAAACCTTACTGAAAATATAGCTTGTGGAATATAAAATTCTGGTCCACTTTACAAGAAGCTTATGAAAAAAAAATTTCAAAAGTATTTATTAAACAGATGATTATTCCAACAGTAGGATTTTGTATGAAACCTCATTTTTTTTCTTTTTGACAAACTACTTTATTCTTCCACAGCAAATTACTTCAGCTGTATTTCAGTAGAGGCTGTTTCACAAATGCAAAGATTAAATGAATCTCAAAACCATTACAAAACTTCCGCTGTAAAAATGTAAATAGATTATCTCTCCATTAATATCTCACTAAAAAGCAACACTTTAGAAGCAATCATTCTTCTCTTGCTCACAACATAAAAGCCAAATGATATTTTCTACATAAATCATCTGGCTATTACAAGATTAGATTAAAAAGGGGTGGTTCTAACAAAATAATGCCTTTAGATTATCTTGAAAGCAAGTTTACAAATGCTACACTGGTACTGCCATATCTTCTGTGGTGGAAGTAACACCCAGCACTTCATAGGACTGCTTTAGACAAGAGAACACTTCTGCACTAGATTTTATTATAGAAGACTTCTCTTGTCTAAAACAGTCACCTGCTTGTGTCTACTCCATTTTCATATCACAGCAAATGAAAGTATAAAAAAGCTTCTTTTATTACAGCTGTCCTGTAGCACATCTTTATGGAAGTGCTGGGACTACTGCTAGAGTGGAGCCAGCAGAAAGAGAATGAAGAATAACAGTGTTTTAAAACATCTTAAAGACTCTTTGAGACCAGCACCAAGAGAAACTTCTTTATAGAAGCACCAGTTCCAGAAAACAATAGGTTTCTTAAACACAAACATCCTACAGGCAGATGCTTACTTCTAGGATGACACCAAACTACACTCCCCTCCAATGTTAAGTTTTTTCTACCCACAGTGAAATGAGAAGGGCAATCTCTTTTTCCTATGAAATTGGTCCAGTTAATTTCTGATCACCCACTTTCCACTTCTGCAGTATTTTTCCGTGCCTATACCCAAAATGAAGACACACATTTTGTGTTTAATTCCAATTTAGTTAACCATCTGAATTGTACACACAGCGGTCTCTTCTCCCTTTGTACTGGAATAATACATTGGTCTTCACATCCATGTTGTACTGATAGTCTCAAAACTCACCTCACTCACAACAAAGGCATTACTTCCTATAAAACTGTGGCTGACATGACAATGTTTAAGCACACATCACTTCACTGGTATTTGTATAAGCACAAACATCCAACTAATACAGAGATGCAAGCATGCAGAATCTTGTCTCCTCACTTGGAGCTGTCACCTTTCCTCTCTTTTCCAGGTTTACACAATCCTCAGCTCTACCTTCATTTTCAGCAATTAAAAGAGGTGAAGTATTTCAGGATCTATCTACTTGGAGCAAAGCCATAATGCTTATTAATTGCATCAGTATCCAGCTGAGGTGTCTGTGGACTCAGATCACAGAAGTACCCACAGAATCACCTCAATTCCAGTACCACAGACACAGGTCCTCTGCTGTAATTACCGCAAAGCAACTCAGAGTCACTGTCAAGGTGTGAGGGAACAATGCTGGCCTTGGCCACCGGGCACCCATCCAGTAATGGCCTGACTGTGCCTGGATGCAGTCTCCCAATATATGCTGGAGTACCATGGATCTGACTTGCACCAGTGGGCAGGAATCAGCAGAACTAGGGAAACCTATGCTGTGCTCTCTCTCCCCTTAGTCATCCTATTAACAGAGGCCACAGAAAGAGGAATGTGTTCCAGACATGGTGACAGAGGCTCTCAGCTATCAGGGAAGTTACATACAAGTAACTCAATGGAGCAACTTCCTAGGAGCTGACAATGCCATAACATTTGTTATTTGATTCTTGTATACCCGTAGTGGAACACTTAAAATACTAAACACTTTAAGCTTCCAATCTCTCTTGTTTATAATTTCTTTATAGCCAGCAAAGTATAGCTTTGCTCAACACAAAGAGCACCTTGCTGTGTAATACAAAATTGCTGATCAAATCTATTTACTGGGTCAAAAAAGCTGAGTTACTTCTGCTACAAATGCAGCACTGATCAGCCATACAGCATTATAGCTGTATTTTCATCCACTTTTATGCATCAGTCAAAAAGCTACTAGCAAAGTTCTGAGTTAAATATATTTGCTGATAGTGATGGTCAAAAAGGAGAAGAAAGCACATATGTTGATTTTAGACCACAGGTGGTGCAGCACAGGGTGTTAGAAATTGTCTTTTCCTGTAACGTATAAAGTGAGGCAATTTGGTATTCAAGTCATTGAGACAGAATTTACCATGTAATTTTTACAGACATTTCTTGACTCACCTTAACTCGACAACAACAATTCTCTTTATATAATGATGATGTTTCTGGTCAAGGTTGTATCTGGAACCCTCTTCTCCTTGGAAACTTATGTTTTAGATTCTCAAAGCACAGCAAACTTTTCCTAGATTACTCTTTTTGCTAATATTTCAGGACCATATTCTCAAAGCCAAGCCCTTATAGAGATGCATTCTGATGCTCTTCCTCATGTGGAATGTTTCTTTACCCATCAGTGCTCTAGTGCATCCATTCAGTGGGGAAAGTCAAGCTTCACTGTCTGACCTTCAGTTTCCTCTATGACTTCAACTGGCCGCTACATATTTACATTACAAGGTCCATGTGATGAAGCAACGAGGATTTCCATTTTGAGTGCCAATTTTTAATGATGCAGCTTCAAAACAGATAAATGCTTTCAAAATTTGACTGCTTTCTAAAGGACAAAGAAAATTGCATCTCCTCATCCCTGCTGAGCCCTCTGCTAGCACTGGATCTGAATTGGTTATCTCAAAATGCATGTTTTTGCGTAAGATCACCAACTGATTGGTGTGCTCCCTGCAAGCCAGCTGGAATGTGTCATTTTAAAAGGGATCTTTGGGTTAATAACAGTTTCCTAAACAGTTGTTGCTGAAAACTACGTGTGCAGACTAAATCAGATTAAGTCTTAGAATATGATCATGATCAGAAGTGAAATTCCTGTTAGAATATGTCTATATGTCCTAAAACATTTCCTGTAAAATAAGGCAGGAAATCATCTAATGGAAATAAGGTTTAGAACATACAGTTTGTTGTGCCACACAGGCCCATGCAGGCAGCCTGATATTACCAGCTATCTACCCTTGAGCTGCCTGTTTTACAAATTTCTGAAATTAGAGAAACTTAAGGATGTTGGACTACGTGAAACCACCCACGAATGCAGCCTGCACACACAATTTCTGGAGGACTGGGCACAATGGTGATAACTGTGTATCAACAAACACATGCAGAGGTCTGGAGCCACTGCATGGATTTGTACTGTGTGAGCTCACTGCTTTTGCATGTAGCAAGCTTGATACCAGCAGAGCTCTGCTTCATTCAGGCATCACTCCTCACTGCCCTGGGATTCAGAGCTGGCAGCTGGGAAGGAGGCTGGCTCTGCAGCCCCCGGCAAAGGCTCCACTGGAGCTCTCCTCAGAGTCCTTCAGAGACCGATGCCAATAAGGGCTGCGGAGAGAAAGCTCGGGAGTGGGAGAGTCATGTTCCGCTAAGATGGAAAATAACAGACGATGATACTGTCACATGTTGTGGTTTGGAGTTTTTTCCTTCAAATCCTATGTAATCTAAAATTCTTAATTGGTGATTTGGTAAAGAAAACAGATTGAAATTATCCGGTGAGGCATTTTCAAGTTTGAAGCAGATATAAAATGAAAAGCGTATTATATAGTTTGTCAAATGAAGGCACACATAATTCTTACTACATTGTCTACTGTAATTTTTATTAAGAAACTCACAAAAGGAATTGCTATCATTTCTAATGATATGGAAGTTTAAATTTGCCACAATGAAAGACAGGTAAAGTTTGAAAAAAAGAAAAGAGTGCCTTTAACACTTGCTGACGGAAGTTAAGCAGCTGTAGCAAAATAAGCTCTCTTTTTGCAGAATTGGCAAGCATGTGGCAGTATTAACCAAATTTTGATTATGTCTTTATCATCAAAGATCCTCTCTAAGTCCTGAAGAAAATACTTGCAGTCTAACACCTCAAGAGAAAAAAAAGGGCTAAACTAAGAATCTTCATATTCAGTTATTTTTAAGGAACACAAGTCAGACAAACAGCAAGCCAAAATTCTAGAAAACTGAATCTGTACTTTCACACTTGGAATTTTAAAGTTGTCAAGACTCTCAAAAAACACATGCTAAGTTTGGAGGGCTGTGGTAAAAGAGTTCTGGGGAAAAAAAATCTGTTGATAAAACTGGCTGGCAAATCATGCCACATAGGAAATCTCCTCTGAAAATGGAGATTAAACTTTCAGAGTAAAGACACAACTTTCTTTGAACATGCCTTGATTTAGTCTAATGCCTACCACTGTCTACAGAACAAAGTCAAGTGAAATTTCAAAGTCAGAATTTCACGAGTGCCTCATGGATGAGCAGCAGGGAACAGAATCTTATTTTAGGACATATATGTACAAGTGAAAAGAACTGAAAAGCAAGTAAAAGGTGATGGAGTACCAAGAACTTCTGCCTTTTGCCTACTTTTTATTTAATTAGCTATAAATGAAATTTGCAACTGAGGCAGACCAAAATGGTTCTTAAAATCATACAGTATTATGGACTTAAACAGCTTGTCAGGACTGAGTCTGTCTGCCTGAGTAACTATGATCTGTCTTAGGCCATGAACTAGGAAATACACGTTCAAAAAAAGATTCAAAAAAATATATTGATGCCATCCACAGTATTGAAAAAAGTACTAGAGGCACAAACCATGGCAGAAGACTATGAAGTGTATAAACCTTTTTTTCTTTTCTCCTGTAACAGGGAGATTCACTGCATAGGAAATAAGGGGAATAAATCTACTGCTGCCTTGGCTATCTCCCCAGAAAAGGGAGGCTTTGCAGGTAGAGCACAGGACTAACAATCTCATCCCTGGAAAGTCTGCAGCACAGACTATCCCCAGCAGGGCATGTTCTGCAGTAAAACAGTTCCAAATTTGTGATCTGACTTTGTCAGAGTGGATTAATATTAAAATGACTCATTGCATCATTATTCTACTATTAAAGGAACCCAAGAAAGAAGAGAAGTATGTTTCTTAAAAAAATTAAAGACAGAACTAAAGTCTCACTCAAAGTAGTAATAGTAATCACAGAATCACACCTGGGAGTCTAATTTGCCCCTGAGTTAATAAATAAAAGCATTATTTTTTTCATTTAGGAGTAATCTTTATTAAATACCACCATTCACAATTAAAAGCACCATTGTAACTGGAGAAAACAAGAGTTTTAAAGTAAGATCTAGGAATGAAGTGTTATTCAAAGACTGTGAGGGGGAAGAAATCATAAGAGAGAATTTTTGATAGCTGAAGAGCCTGAGTAAACAAACCCACTGTTGCAGTGAGGAAGGGGGAGCCAAGATGAGAAAGAAATGTATGAACTGGGAGTGGAGTAGGGGCATGCTGGGTCAGGAAGACAGAGAGAAAAATGTATAAAGAATTTTGAAAATAATCTTATTCATCCTGTACAAGCTAGGTGTGCTTGTTAGAAATTGATTAAAACAAGGTAATATATAATGGAAAAGAGTATATTCCAACAGCTTGATAGGTTGTTGAGTAGGCAATATAGCCATTAATTATTTGAGCCCTTTAAATCAAAGCTCTTATGCATGAAATAACAGAGTTTACTTGGCTCACAGAAACAAACATACCTAGGCAGATGCAGAATACAAAAAAGCATCAGAGAAACCTCAGCATTGTGAGTCACCAATTAACATTTCATCACTTTAAAGGTACTGTAAGCTTCTTCCTTCCCCATGCCACAAAAGGATTTTGCACAGTGCTTCTGCAGTAGTTCAGCTGAATTTCATGCAAGATCAAGACCTTTGTCAAGAAGGTGTATCTATAACAGTACTAACTCAATAGTCATTCTTCTTACTAGAGCAGTAAGTGCATTTTCATCTTCTGCTTAACTAAACTGCCTACATAACCAAACTACACTGCCTACATAACCAAACCCCCATTTGATCATGTGAACTGGTGCTAAACAAAATCAAGAACTTGACAAAAATGCAATAGCTTTCCCTAAGTTTGAGATTCAAGTTCAGGAATAGGGCTGGGTATGGTCAGAAGCCTAAAAGGAGAGAACAACCAAAATCCAAGCTGCAACCCAGAAAACCTGTGGACTTCTGCACTACAGCAAGCACACAGTGGTTTCTGTCTCCCTGCCTCACACAGGAAGACAGATGGACTCACAGACATACATTTCTCTTATCCAGCAAACTACTGTATAACCTTTTATGGGCCATTCTGAAGTACATTTTGATCTTGTATCAAGATTGTTCATTTAGATTTAAGAAAGAATTTTTACATTTACAAGAACCATTTACTGGAATAACTTCTCCAGAGGCATGGTAAAGCCATGTTAAATAAAACCTATCTCATCACTGTAGCTTTCCAAGACATGACTGGACAGTATACTAGATAACCTCATCTAGGCTCCCTTTTCCACAAAAGGTTGAACCCAACATGGGTCATTCTATAATTTTTAGCAAAGTAGGAAATTTGCAAATTAGAATGATAAGAGGTGTTTTTGCAAAGGTAAAGTATAACAACTGGCTTGAGAAAGATGTACGGGATTATCAACACAACCTGCCACAGGACTTTTAGTAGGAAACATGCTGGTTTTCCTCTTGTTGTACTCTCCATTGGAAACAGTTGTTATTCTCATTTAATACCTGATGAGAATTAGAATAATGTTGATAGTTATCTCTCTCACAGGATGTTGTGAAGACTGATATTTTCACATAGATTATTCTAAAAATGCAATACAGAAGAATAATGTTATGCATTATTAGCACTGCTAGAATAGTAATACAGCTTTATATTAACTCAGCATTCCACAAACAGCTAGTAAATTGCTGCTCAAAAGGTCTCTTCTCCTTCCAGCATTCCTCACAGATTTCTTCCAACTCCCAAGCTGGTTATTGAGCAACTTATAATGTCATTTTAAAAGACTAACAGGCTTCTCTTGAGGAAGAAAAATCTGAAGACAAAACATCACAAGCAAGTTCTCCCATTAAAACACTTCTACGCAGAGATACTTAGAAAAGCTGAAATAAAATGACAGTAGAGATAATGTTGCTGGTAGATTCTCAACTGTGCTTCAAATGACCAAGAAATCTGATGCTGGATAATATAAGAGACCAGCTTCACAAGAGTGTCTCTTGATTCCATTTAAAATACATTGCTAGTGAAAATCTAAAAAGTAGCAGAAGTTTTTCTTTTTTGCACATATTTTTCAAGTAGAAAACACAATAAACCATGTGCCATTAAAACCATCACTTTGATAGGCAATTACTTGAGCATCATAATCAATAGATTTCTCCGTGTCATCAAAAGAAATAAAAGACAAAATTAAACCTATCATCCTGCCATAATTTAGTGTTTCATGATTAAATTTATTGAGCCCTTTTTCACACTTGATTGATACACTTTGATTGCATGATTAAAGACAATTAAATTATTTTAAATGCTAAGCTATTCTCTCCAAAGGACTAAACTGGTATTGTCACCCTGTTTATTGTCACTCTGTTCAGGATGGTAGAGAGTTTGTATAATGGATTGCCCGATCCAACTGCATCCTTCTAGTCCTTGAATAAAACTTCAGCCTTATTGAGAAATTAAATACACGTGCCTTTGGCTCTCATACCCCTCATTTTTATACCAGTTGGGCTCCTGTTTCATTTTCATCACTATCACCTTCTCCACCGACAGTAAAACCAGGACACAGATGATCCAATGCCCAAACAAAACCAACTCTTCCAAAGAAAGGATACTCTGGTCAAGTATTTTATTTACACCTCATTAAACTAACAGGCATTTCCATTCCCATTCAGCTCTTTCTAGGTTTAAGGTCCTGCACTGTAATGATGGACTTATCTAATTGATTAAAATATTGACTGCAGAGAAAATTCCACAGGTAACTGCACATAGAGATCAGCATGAAAGGCAAATAATATAGAAACAAACTGGGTAGTGATGGCGAATGCAAGGAAGATGGAAGCTGGATTAAATTAACTGAGCTTCAGGTCAGATATCTGAAAAGACTTTTTCACCATGAGGATAGACAAGCAGTGGAGCAGTTTGCCCAGAGATGCTGTATGATCTCCATCCTCAGCAGTTTCTGAGAGCAGACTGGATAAAACCCTGAGAGACCAGGCCTGAAATCAGTGTCAGCTCTGCTTTTAGAAGGTTGGACAACAGAACCAAAATGAGGAACAGGTCTGTAGCCTCTGGGCAGGGGAAAGGCTGGCAAATGAGTCAGGCAGGGACAGAAGTATATGTCTTCTGCTGCAACAGGTTTTCTGGAAAGAGGGATTTTATCTAGGTGTGAAGAAGAGTCAAGAGAAGAAACTTGCATAAAGAATAGTTTCAACAACTTACTTTAATGGCAATAGTGGGCAATACAATTCTAAGCACTAAGAAATAACATCAAATTCTTCAGAATTTTATTAGGTACAAAAATAATCAAGTTATAGAAAAGTATAAATGTTCAAAGATAATCACTTTAAAGAGTCCACAATTTAATAAGAAATGTAATACAGAAGTTTACTGTAAAATTTAAATTCATGGTGTATAAATCTGGGGGTTTCTTTGCTGTGTAAGTTCTACCTATAAAGATTATTTTGTCTAGACAGTTTCATGGGAATGTTACAGAAAAAAACTCACTCAGCCTTGTTTTCTGCCAGTTCCATGACTTTCACTCACACATAGTCTCTGTTTCAAAAACACACCTACCAAAGCTTCCATGCATCAGAGGTGGCTCTGTAGTTTTCTATGCAATAGAGTTGCACTGGAAGTTATAAAAAAAGCATCCTCATACCTGGACTACACCTAAGGTGATGCCAGAAACAGATTTCCTTCAGATTGAGAGCACCAAGCAGTGGAACACTCATCTGTAAAGTAGTGGTTAAAACAGTAAGAGGATACTGCTCAAGGTGAAGCACAAAGTGAAGTCAAGCCATAGAATAAGGGCCACCCTTTGGGTTCATTCTAGTGGGAGGGAGGGATTGCAGATCTTTGAACCCTCTATAAGAAACATTATCAGAAAGCCAGCAGCTTTTGAGGAACCATAATGAATAAGGAGCTGAATGATCACATGGACAACAGTCAGGGGAACACAGGTCCCACCAGGGAGAGAGGTCCAGAAATGACAAGCAAAGGATCTGCCTCTGTATCCACCCCTACTGTGCTTGCAGACACTGAATTCTGCAGACCACTGCAGGGAAAAACAATCTGGCACAAATTCTGTGGCACCTTTCTAGGACAAACAATTCAACAACATCCCCAAAGGACCCCTCAAAAAGAGGCAATATAGAAAATGATCCAATTCTAAAAGGCTCATCTTTTAAATTCTGAAAGCTGTTGGTTTATTCAATGTTTGGAGAAGCCAGTAAGTCTCTTCCTGGAGTTTATTTTTTTCCAACGACAGTATTTTTTTTTCCAGTACCAATATTCCCAGTTCCTCAGGAATGCTTGCATATGAATCACTAATTCTTTAAAGGAGAAGAAGGAGTTTTGACAGATAAAGCCGCAGGAAAAAACCTCACTGATTCAGTAATGTTATTACTTTCAAGAAATACACATTTGGATGTTTAGACAGAAACTGACATAAAAAGGGATTCTTAAAAAAAAACCAACCAAGTAAAACACAGCAAAACTCAAAAGGATTTCCAGATATGTCTTAAGTGCAATCTCTGCCATTTTATCTTTTTTCATAGGTGCTACTGCATCACTGAGCAACAGGAGTGCAATGGGCAGTTAAGTGTCAGGGAGGAAAAGGGGACAGTGTAGGGATAACTGCACACTATTCCAACAGCTGTTGATCCTGAGGACACAGCCATGACAGCTGTATACAGTGGTTTTTTGGGCAATGCAGTTCATCCATCATTTACTCCCCCATTTAATCTCAAACACTGCCATTACCCCATTCCCATCAAGCTGTTCTAAATGGCCCCTTCCTCAGAAGCTTGCAGGACACAACCTGCTCTCCTCTGCCACCACCACAGACATGTCTCTTTGTAGCCCTGACAGCTTTCTAAAGCCATCTTTAGCATCCTTTCAAACCAAAATCTTTCTGCCTCCTTTGGCATTGCAGGACAGGCAGACAACAGGGAAGATGCTAATTGCAAATCTGCTGTGCTGCAGGTCTTCCCCACCTCACATTTATCTCATCAGTACCTTCTCCTCCCTTGCTTTTCTGGCTTGCACTAGACTGGATTTGATTGAATTCACAAAAACACTTGGAACCATTGCTGGTGTGACAGACAAACAGCAACCATGTGCTTGGCTTGAAAAAGCAATTTCAAGTCTCTGAGTTGTAGGCATTTCTCAATTAAAGAAGCACAAAGTGGATTTAAACAGTGCTTTTACACACCAGACTTTAATGCCACTAGGTTTCAGGAGATTTTTTTTTTTTTTGATCAAAAACCAATATGAGGATACAGGGGGGGAAATGGGCAGCAGCCTGCAGCAAAAATGCCTAGATTTCAAAGCCCTGGAGAAAAACAATTTCAAGTTACTTAATTACACCATACAAGAGCTCTTTTGGGCCAAAGAAAGAGCCTACATAGCCCTGTCCTGTCTGCAACAAAGAATATCAGCAGCCTGTCCTTGGAGGACTGCACCCCATGGAAGAGGGACCCGTGCCACAGCCGTTTTGGGAGGAATGCTGCCCATGGGATGGATTCACAATGCAGCAGCTTTGGGAGGAATGCTGCCCATGGGATGGAGCCACCTCAGAGAAGCTCACAAAGAACTGTCTCCCCTGGGAGGGACCCCACGGTGCAGCAGAGGAAGGACTCCTCTCCCTGAGCAGCAAGAGAAATCAGGGGTGATGAACTGACCAAACTCCCATGTTCCTGTACCCCTGTGCTGCCAATGGGAAGGAGGGAGGGGTTGGAGGGGGGAAGAAAGATGGGTTTTTTTCAAGGGCGTATTTTACTTCTCATTATCCTGCTTGATCTTGTTAGTAATAAACTCACTTCATGTCTCTAATTTGAGCCCTTTGAATGTTTTCTCCTGGTCTTTACCTCAACTCATGAACCCTTTTTGTTACATCTTTTCTCCTCTGTCCAGCTGTAGCAGGGGAGGATGAGTGAGCAGCTTTAGTGGGTACCTGGAATCTGGCCAGTGCCAAATCATGACACTCCATCACACCATGCCCTTTTAAACAGTCTTGAGGACTGGATATCTGAAGCTAAAAATGAAATCAATGTGCATGTGTATTAGCATGAGCCTCTCTGGGCTCCTATCCATTCCCAACATAAATAATTTCTGAGATGCTTCTGTGTGTCTTTCATGTGTCAATATAATTCTTCTGCATTAGCTCAGTCTCCCCACATGAGCCTTTGGCATCTCTGTCACCCTCATGCCAAGGGTTCCTCCTTGCTGTGGAGCTGGTTCCTAGCAGTTTCACTTGAAGCACGCTGCCATGAAACCATCCTTCTCCACTCATCCTCTCTAACCAAGCCAGGATTTTCTAAATTTCTCTCTATTTACCAATCAAACTGTCTCTACCAGAGGTAGTTTTCTCAGTCATTCCCTTGGTCTGACTATTTTCTGTCAATTTTCTCTGAATTTCCTCCATATCCTTGTTGAGATGGAAATTCTCGACTGTGCACAGCAATCAGCCTACACACAAGAGGGAACCATGAAAGCCCACAGCCTCATGTCCATTCCCATATGCCATCCAAGGACTGGTAAAGCATCAGTAGCATGGTGGATTTACAGACTGCTATTTTTGCCCCTAAGTATTACCTTTCCAAATAAGAGAATGGAAACAACACGAGGCTAATGGCCACATTCATGTCAAGAGCAGTACTGAAGAAAACATTTCCTTTGATGTTGTGGTGACAGACCTCAAGGTGGCCCAGGGGGGATTTGGGGCTACCCTCCATCCCTAGCTTGCCCCAAGGCATCAGAAGTGCCATGCATGCTTTGCAAATGCATCTCTCTTCCAGGGAGAGGGCTGTATGCACACATCCCTCTCTCACTGACTGTGCATCCAGATCTGTCTATACATCTGACATCATGTTTATTTACTTCAAATCAGAATTCCAATTATAGCACCAAATTATTCTGAGGGGGTAACAACAAAGATGCTGCTTTTGGTCCAACATGGATTTATTTCAAAGCGATTTCCAACATGCTGCTCAGCAGCAGAAGTTGTAGGATTGCACACCACAAGGCGGGCTGCCAAAACTGAGCTCTGCTGCAGCTGAGCAGGCAGAAGTTCAACATAAACAAAAATAATTGAAAATGAAAACTGGGGGAAGAGGAAGGGGAGGGGAATAGACAGACAAATAGGCAAAGGCTAACGCTGAGAAAGAAAACCCTAAAATTCACAAAAATATTCTCAGTAAGGAGGGAGTACACCTTCATCTTAAAAAACAGTGCAAAGAAGCATCCCAAAATGGGTTTGTCTCAGCACTGCCAGGAATTTTGAGAGCCAGTAGAAGATTTTAGATTCAGCTGCAGCTCAGATGAGCTTCTTCACATGCTCAGAAAGTGGCCACACATTTTCAGAACACAGGAACTCAAACATCAGTGTGGCTTAAACTAAAATCCCATGGAAAGCAGGAGCAGAATTAGCATCATTTTCTAACTCTTATTGAAAGAACAACATTTAATTGCTTGAAAACTAAAAGGAACTATTAAGCCACGTTTGCAACCTTGACTGCTCAGGTGTTTGTGACACTCACTGCGACACAACTAGAACTGTAGAAGCCACAGAACTATAATTTCAGAGAGACTTTGGAATTATGGATATAGTAAGAGTAATGTAACTTGTGTGGAACAGGTTTGGGCTTTGCAGACAATTTACTGAGGTTATTTTATTTACTTTGACAACATCTGCTATGTTGATACTGTAGTCAAACCTAACAAAAAAGTTTTGCTAGGGACTCCTCCGTGATGGGATCTGTAGACACAGCCTGGAGAGCAGCATTGGAAGATCAGCTGCTGGAAACTATGCAGGAAAACATGGAGAGAAAGACTCCATACTGGGACAAAGGGATGATCTGAGGTGGTCACAAAGAACTGAACTCTCTTCTCACAGAAGAAAAATTGCTTTGGTATGCTAAGCACTGCTTTTACTGAGCTCTTACCATTTGTTGCTATTTTGGGGCATTAAAACATTGTACCTCAGCAGAAATTAATGGAATTTCAAATTTCAAATCAATGGAATTTCAGGGAGAAAGGCATCCAAATAGGCACTACTGCAACTGAGAAGCCAGTCTGAGCTCAGGAAGCACTGGGATAAAAGGTCTTAGGTTGTCTTAAGGAAGTAGCAGGAATTTCTCTGAAAAAATGTCAGGTTAAAAAATTGTATTATTTGCTACCAGAATTAAATAGTGTTTCTCAGCCTGTTGTAAACACACCACTGAAATGACTGGAGACAAAAATCCCATGTGCTTAATTCTACACACACAGGAACAAAGTCTGAAAGAAAAATGACCTCACAACAGAGCATTCCAAGTATAGCACAAATATTTGCTGACAATAAATTTAAAAATCCTAAATATTTGAGGCAGTGATACCTCTATTACAGAACAGAGGCAACACTACCTAAGATGAATGGTGGCTTTTTCTTTACTCCTATCTCTTCATCCCAACATCCAGTCCCACTTGTGACTTAGACTAGAAACACAGATAAAGACAGGTAAAAAAAGCAGTGTTGTTGTGGGTTGATGCTGGCTGGATGCCAGGCACCCACAAGAGCTGCTCACTCATCCCCCTCTGCAGTGGGACAGAGGAGAGAAAATTTCCTCTGAGAGAAAGGGTTCATGCACTGATATAAGGCCTGGGAGAGATTGTTCACTAAACACCACCATGAGCAAATCAGGCTCAACTGGAAATATAAAGTGAATTTATTACAGACAAAATCAGAGTAGGATTATGAGAAGTAAAATAAGCCCTTAAAAAACACTTTTCCCCCACCCCTCCCTCCTTCCCAGCTGTACCTCCTACCCAAGCAGCACAAGGAGACAGGGAATGGGGTTATGGTCATCACCCCAAGGCTTCTCCCACTGCTCAGGGAGATGAGTCCTTCCCCTGCTGCACTGTGGGGTCCCTCCCTCTCTGTGAACTTCTCTGATGTGTCTCCATCCCACGAGCAACAGCTCCCTGCGAACTGCTGCAGCGTGAGTCCATCCCACAGGCAACAACCCTCCCAAAACTGCTGCAAGCTGGGCCTCTCTTTCCACAGGGTGCAGTCCTCCAAGGATAGGCTACTCCAGCCTGGAAGTAGGGGGTCCTTCTCTACATTGGGTATCCAACAGGATCACAGGCTGCTCTAGGGATTCACCTGCTCCAGAATAGATTCCTCCATGGGCTATGGGTGGATCTCTGCATTCCCCACAGATCCCCATGGGCTGCAGGGGCACAGCTGCTTCTCCATGGAATCTCAGCTCTGGCACCTGGAGCACCTCCTGCCCTCCTTCTGCACTGCCCTTGGGGCATGGGTGTTGCTCCCCACCTTTGTTACCATGGAGGTGTTACCATCATCTCTAACTGGCCCAGCCTTGGCCAGCAGTACGTTCATCTTTGGAGCCATCAGGATTGGCTCTGCTGGACAGGGTGGAAGCTTCTGGCAGCTTCTCACAGAAGCTACCTCTGTGCCCCCCCACTACCAAAAAACAGGCCATGAAAACCCAATACAAGCATAAATAACTTTATTACAAAACTTCTTGCCAAAAAATAGATAGAAATAAAATCCAGCAACATAATAAGAGAGTTCACTGCAGGAAAGCCATCTTCCAACAGATCAAGAATTTTGCTCAGCACAAATACAGTAAGCAAAAGCTAAAATCTTCCCAAAGCAACAAGAAAAACAAAACACTTTAAATATTATAACCTAAAAGCATAAAAGCCAGCATAAAAGTCAATGCCATGGATACCAGCTCACCCTGACCTCCATATCTAAAAAATATATGGAGATAATAAAGGGTCCTTGAGTCAGACAGCAAAAGTTATTAGTCAAGAAAGATGACTGAATTAGGAAGGACTGACAAGATCAGGGCTGTTTATCTTAAAGAACAACAGGACTAAATAAATAGACACAGTATGATGAAAGTTAATTAAGAAGTATTTTTTTCCTTGCCCTCCTACTACAAAGTCAAACAGAACTAAATCACTTTTCAAATTGATACTTTAAGGTGGATAACTTTTAGGACTCAATGCCACAAAATACCAGTCATGACAAGAACCAAGAGGATTAAACTGCAATTTGCTTTGTACATGAACAGTCCCTGCCATTCCACTATAAGCAAACAGTAACAGACGGGGATTAGGGAGTTGTTCTGTAACAGAGGCATCATTCCCCAACAGTTCAGGGAAGGACTTCATACACCACCCTGTGTAGCATCCTAGTTGTGCTACTGCTGGCTACATGATACCCAGCTAGAGGGACACTCATCAGATCACTCCAGCACTCCATGTCCTGCTACCAGAACTGTCTGGTGGTAACAGGTGAGAGCTTCCTGACAGATCTTCCACCTGGAAATCATGTGTGCATCCTCCAAGGCATGCCTGGTATCAAGCAGCCTTGATTAGAGCAGTCAAACTTCTGCAGTGAAGGTAATTTTTTTGCAATCTCAGTTGCAGTGCTTAATAATGCTTAGGCAAACTGGCCTTCACTTTTTGGTCTTTTTAGTCACCTGAGAGTTTATTTTCCATTCTGTCTTTACATCTTTTAGTTTAACGTAAAAGTTAATAATTTCAGAATTTTTTTTTTTGAGACACAGAAACAAACTACAGGCAAACCCAAGAACATCCTGATTGCATCTTTCTGACACTACTCAAAGAAACTCACTGATGCTCTTCCAAAGCAGTTATGTTTCTTTTTAAGACAGCCTCCCCACAATATAATATGATTCTTTACCCTTCAGTAATGGAAAAGCTGATGGTCCTCCCAGCACCCAAATGCCTGCCCATGGAGAACAGCAAATCAAACAACATGATGAAGAAATATAAACCAGGTAAACCAGGGTGTGCTTGCAACACAAAGTCCAACTTGGCAAAGGCAAGGTCAGCAGTGGCTGGTTACCTCCTCCATCCCTTCCTTCCTAGCCCCATGCTTGCAAGTGTTGATCTTACCATATGTAAGGAAAACTCCACATTCTTAGTTACAGCTTCAGCTGCTCTTTCATCTTCTATGCTTGACTGGCCTGGTGTTGCAGTATGAGAATATTTCATAATAAATCTATATTTTCATTTGTCCTTAGTAATGCTGGGGATGATTGATGTTTCAGAGTTGAGCAGTTTTCACAATACATTAAAATGTGGCTAAGCACAGTATAAGTGTATTCCTACAACATCTAGATGCCTCCTGTAATTCCAAAATACCAGAAAATTGGAAGGACTTCTGAATGCAACTGTAATGCAAATCTCATCATTAACTACCACTTTACTGAGCAAATATCAACATCTCTCTCCTGAATAACAAGAGCATTTCTAACCCCAGTCATCGTATTACTTAATGGAGAACCAAATTCACTGGCAATAAAGTCCAGGTTCCTGGAAGAAAAATTACTCTGTGCTCTCTGCAGACAGACTGGGTTTTAATGAGCAAGGAAACCACAAAGGGCCTGATCCTAACCCCACATAAGTCAATGGGATGGCTTCTACTGACTGCAGTGGACTTTGGAAGGAGATCTAAGGTCCTGATTTTGCATTTGTCGCACTGTCAGCTTCACTGAAAGCCACAGGGAGTTTCAGTGTCAGTCAAAGAAGAAAAGTTCTTCAAGAACTAATATTACTCCTTTCCCCAATATTGAAAATTCCCCGTTATAAGCAGGAAAAAGAATAATAAATTGTTGAGAATTTAAGAATGCATTCTCAAAAAGAATTCTTTGGGATGACATTCAGGAGGCTCATCTTGTGCCAACCTTGATTGTGAAGAAAGTTAAGTGCTCCAAATGTATTGTATAATCTTTTCCAATATCACTTACAGGTGCCTTGCTGACAGCATATTTTATTTTCAAGTCTACCTTTTTTTAGTAGTTGTGTTTTCCAGCACCAAAATGGTCTGTTCATGCGGAACTGGTGGAATATATTGGAACACACTAATACACTGGAATAGTAACTTACCATGGATTACAGGTTGCATGGGGCTTTTTAATTTACAATCTATAACATAGAGTTTAAAACACATAACCTTTTCCTCTGGTATGGTATTTTTCTTTCTACTGTTGTGCTCTGCAAGACATTACTTTAGTGTACACCTTCTTTAATGACCTCAATAAATTACCTGTAAGCTTTGAGTTAAGGACACAGTTCTACAATTAAAACTAATAGCCATAATTGCAGCATCTCTCTAAGGTGCTGGTGCTCTCTGTTGGCTGTACACTATGGAAACACAGCTGGGGTTAACAAACAAGAGTTCTTCAGGACTGAGCATAGCATTTCCTCCATTTCAGAGTCTGACCAGTCACAGATTTTAGTTCTTGCCCATCAAACATGAAGCACCTTTGGCTACTTGGTTACCACTGAATGTGTGCACGTACATTATTTCCCT
Organism: Zonotrichia leucophrys gambelii; assembly: GCF_028769735.1. Lineage (NCBI taxonomy): Eukaryota > Metazoa > Chordata > Aves > Passeriformes > Passerellidae > Zonotrichia > Zonotrichia leucophrys. Next base: position 68,146,200 of record NC_088171.1, read on the forward strand.
GTGGATGCTTCTTTTTATTCCTAATTACAATGAAAATGAGTTCCCACAGTACCCAGTAATTTCAGTGGGAGTTGCTAACATTTAGAAGCCCTGAAAATAAGGACTCATTTTATAAAGCCAAACCCAAGAAGTTTGAGCTTCACTTTCCCAATGCACGTACCATCTCTCCAACACAACTGAAAGCAATGTTCTGACCTAAACTGTTAAAATTCCATTGTGGCTTGCCAGATGTGTCACTCAATACTTCAGTCTGTGTTGCTGGCCCACAGGATGAGGGTGGCAATATCTCAGCTGAGAACCATGAGTCCTTCATATATCAAGGTAATAAAAAAAAAACTCACAAGAATCAGTCTTCATCTGTCTCATTTCTGGTGTTCATTCACAAAGAACGAAGAGTAATTCATTTTCTTACTATTCATCTGTCCCACATATGTACTAATAGGCATGAAAATACTAAACATAAATCTTTTCTTCATCCTCAGAATGATTTTTAAAGGCGCCCTTTCCTTGCATTTCTGTGTGATGCCTGATAAATAATAGATCAGTTGCATGGTGTTCATTTTAATATTAATGTTATCAGACAGCATTTGAGAGAACTGGGGCAGAAACCCGAAATCTGGAAGAATTTGGTATGGCAGCAGTCACCATCCAGAAGTATTTTTTTCAGCTCATGTACACCTCTATAATATACAGACCTTATGGGGTGTGCAGGACCATGAATTTTCCTTCAATTTACCCAGACACAAGGATGCTGGCTGCAATTTTTTAAAATTAATTATTTAAAATTAAGTAGTAGGTTAAAATAAAATATCCATCAAACACAAAAACAATGGGAAGATACTGTGATCTGCTTTAGGAATCCTGACATTTTTTTTGTTCTGAAATTAAAGAAAGCCTTGTTTCCTCAGCTTAAATGTTGACATTTCCCAGTATGGAGATAAGCAACCTTTGAGCTACATAATGCTTTGATTCAGCTTAAGAAAACTCTTCCTAGCTATAGGGCTTTATTTATCCCTACAAAAAAATATCTTTTGGATCCATAAAATATAAAAAAACTAGGATTAATTATTTAGTGCTATAACCATCACTCTTCCATGCAGTACTAGGAAGCATATAAGGACTTCTCCCTCTCATCTCCTATTCTGGCAGCTTTATAGAATGAATGTTTAGCTGAATCTAGTCTAAGAATTAGGGGCCAGGTCATCTTGTTATCCCACTCAACAGTTTTGAGAAAGGATTTGTGTTGAGTGCAAATATGAGCAGGCATCACACACATGCAATTCCCAACACACAGAGGACAGCCATGACCTTCATTGCTCCAAGGAATGCGTGCTGGGGCTGCCTTGGTGCTGTGGCCACTTTCTGTGGCCACAAAGATCGTTGTAAGCCATGAGCAAACAGAGCCATCTCTACCTTCCCATGCAGACCTCTAGTCAAGAATTGAAGAGCATCTGAGAGAGCTCGGGATGTGCTACAGATGTGTTGTTTCTCCACACTGCTCGGACACTGCAGAAAACAAACATGCCATAGTTGCACACTAACATTCATTAAAAGCTAATTTAGGAGGAGAGGGACAAAAGTTACATGACAGATACATCTACTGTATTAAAGAAAAATGACTTTCAGGTACAGATCTGACCCCCCAGCCAGAACACATTCCTGTCCCTCACCCATATTCCTTTGCAGGGATTCTCAGCCTGCAGTGTTGTCATCCATCACTGGTGGCCTTGACAGGACCGCTCCACCTTGACTTCCTACACTGTACTGTTATTGTGGGAGAAGGAATGGGGCAGGGATAGAGACCAAGACAAGAAGGGAAGGGTATGGAATCCCACCCTCAGAAAGCAGAGCAGAGCCATGAGCATCACAGGCAGCAGCAGACACCGAGAGCACCGGCACAGGCACAGAAAACAATTTCAGTGAGTAGAGAGGGACAATAGTCACCATTTAACAAATGTGATTACAAAAGCTTTCCCTCTCTGACATACATCCATTGCAATGCTTCTCAAACTCTAGTATGCTCACCATTGCAGACTAGGAAAACAGTTCTGCACAGGAGTAGCCTCCACATATGTTCTACAAGGTCAGCAATCCACTAGGATTTCTCTGAACTCAGAGACACTCATGAGCCTATTGCTGTCCCCTGTGCATCCTGTGGCAGCTGACTCCTTTAGCCATTTTTCACCGTCCCACTGCTTGTCAATAAATCACCCTGCTAATTCCTGTGACACCTGCTGTGAAGTGCTCTGGGAATTGTGGCAAAGATTTCTGGGCTGCATCTGAGAACTGGTGGTGAATGGCTGACTTCAGGGTGACATGATGAAGAAAGGTTAAGGCTCTTCAGCTGAGCAGCCTCTTAGAAATGATTCATTGTGAGTCTAGCAATCCCTTTTCTGTACAGCAAGTCTGTCCTCTGCATCTGCCTGAACACGTAAGGGGTTTGAAGCTTTTCTTCTGTGTTGCTCACATACTAAACTTTCCCTCTCTTATTACCTGGGAAGGGTGATTACATTTCCTATGGAATATCACCAGTGATACATCACACTTCAGGGCTGTGCTTCCCCCCACTCTCTAATGGGAACCTGTGGTTACTTCATCTTTTCCTTCCTTGAATACCAATCCTCCCACAAATCTCTGTGTTAGCCACCAGCCTCCCAAAGAATAATGGGACTGCTACTGATACTCATTTATAGTAAATTATTTTCAGTTAGTAAAGACAATTCTCTCACTGAAGACTCTGGAGAGCCAGGGATACAGCAGAACACTGTCTGCCCCACAATTGATTTGAATACAGTGGTTTGAAGAAAACCTCAGACTTCAATAGGAACCCATTAAGAACAGCTATTTGCATGGTGCCTGTCTGAACACTGAGGACAGCAAAGAAAGTAGAATCTGTCTATCATGGTCAGCTGATTATTCCTTTTTTTATTCTTCCACAATTAGATGGTCTTCAAATAAACATTGGCATCAGAAATCTGAACTAGCAGTCACAAGCTGTGTAAAAAGACCCAAGTCACAGAACTCACTTGATTTTTGTATAAAGCAAGAAATTTTGGGTTGTTTTGAGGGTTTCTTTTTGTTGTTTTTTTTTTTTTTTTTTAGAACAGTTCAAGCGCTTGCTTTTTCTACAGGAAAGACTTCCCCACTCCTCATTCCTCTCATAGTTCTTTGTGACACTTGGATTTAGATGGGGAACTGCTATCTGGGGGACTGTAAAAGCAACTCAAAGGAATTAAGTATCAGAATCCACACTGGAATTCAAAAGCTGTAGGCCAAGCAGTTAAAAAACTTTGAAAAGGGTACTTAACAGAAGTATGCAGACAGATTCCAAGTCTGCATATATAGAGCTAACAAATGCAGCACTGAAAAGGTCTGCTTCCACATAAAACAATACTTCCTAGCTTGTGCTATGGCAGTGCATGCTCATTTTTGCTGTCTCTGACTTCTTCCTATTTTGTACTACAAAAAAGCTGGAACAAGGGTGTGCATATATACGTACATATTTACTCAATTGATTCAATTGATTCTCAATATTCATTTCAATCATGAATGTTTTGCCAGGGAGGAAAAGGGAGAATTAAAAGCTTCTCAGTCCTGTTTCCTAAAAAAAAAGAAAAAAAACACACCAAAAAAACAAACCCTAGCAGATGGGTGCTCTGGGCTCCATGAACGTCCTTGCCACTGTGCAGAATATCTGGGATAGCTGAACTCCAACAGTCTCAGTCCTGGTGAAGAACAGCAGGGCACCATGACTGCTATAAAGCAGGGAGTACAAGATCTGCTGAAGCCATAGATCAATCAGCATGGCAGGGTTACCTTGGAGTTACTGACATGGAATGCAACTCCTGGCTCCTTTAAATTTCCTTTAGGCAGCCAGGATGAAAACCTTATCACCTGAGAGCTTATCTCAGCTCTGCTGGGCCATGAACAGAACCTGTATGTCTTCATAAAGCATCTCTTTCTGAGCAGCCCAGTGTTTACTCTAAATTAATTTGGCCAGAAAGTCCCTGACCACCTCCAAGCAGGAGCTGCTGTGAGAATGGAGCTGCTATTTCTACACAGCCGCTGTTCTAAGGAGAAAAAGGCAGCAAAGAAGAGCCCAAAGAGTAGCTGAGGCCACTCTGTGAATCAATGAAACAGCACTGGCTGTTGGGCTGGTCTGGGGCACAGGAAGTGCCTGATACACACATTTACCAGGAGTGAAATGTGCCCAAACTTCATTACACACACATCTCCTAAGCCGAAGCCCACAAGGCAAAAGAATCATAAAACTATCATTGAATGGTTTGGGTTGGAAGGAATTTTAATATTATCTAGTTCCCAAGTACCTGTCATGGGCAGGGACATCTTCCACTAGACTAGGTTGCTCAAAGCCCCATACAACCTGGGCTTGAATATTTCCAGGAATGATGTTAAAATATGGTTGTTAAAATTATTAGAGAGATGTTTCTGCCTAAATTAAGGAGCAAACAACACCATATGCTATAGTCAATAGTACAGATTTTTAACAGTAACTGTGAGGGAGAGAGGGAGAGACAAATAAATAGAAAAGAGGTGGGGGAGAGGGGGGAGAAATAGATTAACAGTTAAAAAAAGCACCCCACCATTGTGGATGCTGATGGCATCCCATTGGTCCTCTCCTGATCTTCTTAGTGGGAACAGTCACCTCTACCAGAGGTGGGGAAGCCCACAAAACAGAGTCCAGTGGCTTTATTCACTCAGGATCGGGTGGGAACACCCAGGTACCTCCCCTGGAGTGGAGAGTTGGGAGTTTTACACTGGATGATGCAATACTTTGGATCAGAGGACACTTCAGGAGTGTTTGATGGTTTATGACACCTTCAGCCTTTTATTACACCTTATGACACCTTATGAAATATTACAGCAATTATAGCACATCAGCAGGGATGAATACCCTCAAGCCATGTATAAATGTCCTGATACTACTCCAGAAGGGATTTTTCACAGCTGAGCCACTTGTGTAAGAACTTTGGCATGATAAAAAGCATTTTCCTTGCTTCCAAGGATTTGCCTCTTATCAGCCCCTTCCTTTATCTTGTTCAACACCCAGCTGAAGCCTCCTGTGATGGGTATATACAGTCCTGCTGCACCTGGTGGAAGTGGTCAATTGTTTGAGCCATTAACCATTAACAGTCCAGTCTCTCAGAATGGGGCATCCACAACTTCTCTGGGCAGCCTGTTCCAGTGCCTCGCCACCCTCATAGCAAAGAATTTCTCTCTAGTTTAAACCTAGCCTCTCTCAGCACGTCCTGTTACTACATGCTCTTGTAAGAAGTCCCTCTCCAGCTCTCCTTTAGGTATTGAAAGGTGCTCTGAGATCTCCCTGGAGTCTTCTCTTTCCCAGGCTGAACAACCCCAACTCTCTCAGCCTGTCTTCACAGGAGAGGTGCTCCAGCCCTCTGAGCGTCTCTGTGGCTTTCTCTGGACTTGCAACAACAGGTCCACCTCTTTCTTATGTTGGGACCCAGAGCTGGATGCAGCACTCCAGGTGTTGTCCCACAAGGGCAGAACAGAGGGCAGAATCCCCTCCCTCCCTGCTGGCCATGCTGCTTTGGATGCAGCCCAGGGTACAATTGGCTTTCTGGGCTGCAAGTGCACGGTGACACGACATGTGGAGCAAACCACACCCAAAATCTTCTCATCAACCAACACCCTTTCTGTGCAGGGCTGCTCTCAAGCCATTCTCTGCTCAGCCTGTATTTGTGGCATTGCTCCAACACTTGTAGACAACCTTGCCATCAGCATGACTGCAGCAGGAAGGACAGAAAAGGTTCTTATTCTCAAGAAAAAACAGGTGGCATTGATCCTGGTGAGGACAAGAAAGGGAAAAGAGAGAAGATGGACTGGTGGTCCTACTGCAGTGGTTTAACTCACCACAATGTGGTCATGCTCTACTGTGACAGCTGAAGAAAGGCTCAGAAGTGAATGAGAATCCTCTGACAGATCCTTCCACGAACACTTAATCTATTTCAAAAATGTTCTAGTCTGACATTCATGTGACCAAATGCAGAGGAAAAAAAAATGGAGCTGGAGAACATTTTTCATTAATTGAAAACCAATTCTCTGCTAGCTACTGTCAAAAGCAGCTTCTGGGTTGTTTTTCTCTGCAGAGAAGCTGCTGCTGGGACTTTGCCAGTTCAGCAGTTAAAGGTAATCGCAAAGAATCCCTCAGCAAATTGTAAAGTGCTCAGGCTGAAGAACAACAAGGTGTTTGGGGACTGACTTGATGGTTTTAATTTGCGTAATATTAGTAGCAAGAAGCACTTAAGAATTATTCTGCTTAATTCACCTATTCCAGAAGCAAGACAAAACCAAGCCAGCTTTAATGAATAAACCAGACCTAAAAGTATTTCATTTTATCTCCATGTATAGAAGGAAAGTGCAAAATCTGGCATCTGGTGGAAAGTGATAATCTTACATTGTATTTTCTATGCACTAACAAGGAGCTAGGGGCATGCATTGACACAACACAGCAGTCAACAGGATCTGACTCTTTGCTGTCAGATCTCTTCCTTTTACTGTTTGGAAAAGAAGAGACATAGGTCATCTGAGTACTCCCAAAATCTCTAAAGATGGTGCCACAGTGCACCTACCTTCCTCCTTCACAGCAGCCAATACATTTCCTCTCACTTCATTTAACAGACTGTGACAAATGTGCAGATCTCACCCCACAAATGTGCAAGTAATTGACTCAAATGCAAGAATAAATCCTTTCTTACCTATTCCCCTTATATTTTTAACAGCATAGCCGTCAAAACACAGCAAATCAATTTTTCCCCCTTACTGTCCTCAGTCTGCCTTTTCAGGATATTTTTAGTTGCTCTGATTAAAAATTTACCTCTTAAGTACACTGAGGACAGAGTGCATGTCTAGATTACAATTTTGTATAACTTTTTCAGTCTACCTGTGTATCTTCCTTGCAAAGGAAGATATGGAGCCGTATCTTTCCTTACTTCCCTTATCTTTCTAACAAAACAGAAATATTAGTAACTAACTTTGAAAGACCAACAGGAAAATAACTTCACAGCAAAATGCAGAAAATACATCTTCAGAAGGAAGATGTGAGGCCATCACATGTCATGGGATTATACAAGATCTCTTACACAAGAGAAACATGGCATGCTAAACTGGAAAACACACTTGCAAGTCTTGCCCAAAAAAAGATAAACAACCTCAGCATTTCTGTATTCTGTCCTTGGTGATGCATTTTAGGGGACAAGTTCTCACCCCTGGACTCTTATCTCTCTCTGCCCTCTTCATCAAGGACGATGTGGGTCACAAATGTCTTGCGCCACTTCTATCACATATTCTACCATGTATGATTAACCACTACTTCCTCTATTATTTTGTCCAGATATGCTTTAATTACCATGCCTGAAATTCTGCATGCGTGCAGCCACAGTACTTATCTGAATGTCACCAAAACTGTATGAATGAAGGAATGAAAATCCCTCTTCCTGGGATTCTCTGCATTGATCTGCTTATTCATAGCAGGCAGAGACCTTTCTACCTTTTGACTGCCATTCAGCTACCTTTTCTTTTTTCCTGTGAAACCTGTTTCCTATCCAAAACTGGAGAAGTCTTGACTACTGAAAAAGAGATTACTTTCTGATTTAATTTCTGAAGCTAATCTAATTCATATTGATTAGACAGCTTAGACAAGTTAGGTAGTAGAAGGCCTAAACGTAAAGATATTGAGGATAAAACAGCCATTGTAAGAGAAAGGGAAAAACCCCTTTCTCTTCTTCTTTCAGTATCAATAAAGTCCAAATTTTTTTTTTTTTTTGCAAATGTTTGTTCACTAAAATGTTCCAAGGGGGAAAATGTCAGCTACAAATCCTCACTCATTGTGTATTTGCACAGCAATGCTTAAAGGTCCTTAAAGATCTCGGAGGATTTGAAAGAAATAATTCAGTCAGGTAGCAAAAACAGTGCCACAGCCTTCCGGTGGCTGGTTACACGGCTCATGGGGCATCTGACAACTCCAGGCGAGTCGCAGTGAACTCACTTCACACATCATACAAGGAGAAATGCATTCTACCATCCAAATGCATGAAAGTCTAACTGTTTGAAGCTAATGCATCAAGCAAAAATAGCTGCAATACACAGGATGGACATGCAATACACAGGTGGAAAATGTTTTGCTCATTGCAAAGAGACACTTCTTCTCTGCTTTTCTTACAGATAGTCTGCTCTTGTTCTTGCCAAAACCACCACAGCTTCACTCAGTTTTCTTGGCACTTAAAAAAGTCACAACTTTTCCTTCACATATGCTGGCTGATTCTTTATATACCTGAGTAACAGGTGTGTTGCAGCCCCGTTTTGCATTATTCATCTTGGATGAGGTTAAACCCTGACTGTGTGACACATCACACATTACTCAGTGCTGTGTTTTGATTTTGCTCAGTTAAGTTTACCTAGGACACATTTAGGCTGGAACAGTTCTTAATTACTCCAGCACAGAAACTTGGCATTCTCCTAAATTTGTGCTTTTCAGCAATGAGACTCCTTTCATTCTGCTCTATCATTAAATTGCCTGCCCTTCCCTAAAAGTTGTCTCAATATTATTACCTTACAAAGCAGATAATCAAGATTTACTTGGTTTCAGGCATCTCTTCCTTGCTTAAACAATTACTTGCCCCATGCTCTTTCCTGCCCCCACTTTCCTTTTCCCTGTAGAGAAATACATTTTCACTGCTAATACACACCATAACTGCAATGTACTGCAGAATGGGTATCAGTCCAAAGCCCAGTGAAATCTTGAAAGGTTTCTGAACCACAGAAAAGACAACTACAGTATTACACAGGCAGCCTCTATAAAGGATCTTCATTTAAAGACCTCTTTTTGTGTTATAAATTGGTTTTATTTGTGTAACATTTTCTACCTTCAGATCTTTATAGTCCAATAACTAAGAAAAGCAGTTTAAGAAGGAAAATGAGACTACCAAATGTCCTAATTCCTCATGAAACTGGTGTTTTTAAAGGATTAAAAAAATTTGAATTTTAAATTCTAGAAGTGATTAAATACAAGCAGGAACTTAATAAGCTGCTTGTAAGTAACTAACATTCAAAACAGCAGCACTGCAGTTTTTCCAGTCCTAGACACTTTTCTCCCATCCTCCACAGCAGATTCACTAAAAATTCAAGATAATGATTACAAGTACCTAGATCTGTAACATATACATCCATAGCAACGCTGAGGATCTCTTATGTTAATTTCTGTGCCCAGAGACTTTTCTGCAACACTGAATTAAAGAAACCACTGTATCATTCCCATAACAAGATGATTATCTAGGAATTAAGACTAAGTAGAAAACTCTTTTCAAAACGTCAGTCTTCCAAGGCTTTTAAAAATCAAACAAAATTACTGATGTCACTTACATCATCAGTTCTCAAAAGTTACATATCTGCACACATCCTGTTCTAAAAAGAAAGGGCAAAGTAACCATTATGAAAGTCTTCATTTATGATTCCTTGTTAATGCAGTAGATAATCTCCTTGGAATTACTGATTTTTAATGGGACATTTGAAAAGATTTCTTTTACTCTTGTTGCAGGTGAAAAAACCAAGAGGACTACAACATCACTTACGAACAATCCATTAGTGTCAATGGATTAGTCCATTAGTCTCAAATTCTTCAGATGTAAAGGTGAGAAATTTTTCCTCCTTAAAGTGTCAAAACATATCTGGATGTCTGCTGAGTGAGGTTTAAATGGTTTAGAGAACAAAACTAGTAAAGGTCCTAAATCTGTTTGACAATTCTCTGTGAGCAATCAACCTTCCCTTCTATTTGCAGAAGTCACAGAGGGAACCAGAGGTGTATTCCTCGAGGAGGAACAACTGTCCTCCCTGGAATATGTTCTGCATGTGTCAAAGCATATCAAAGGAGAAAACACACATAGTAGAAAACCAGAGTAGTGAATGCTGTCCCTACCTCACCACTGTACTGGTATGGAAGCCAATGTTCTCTGCAATGAAGAGAAGCATAACCTGTGAGTTGAGCCATGACTGATGCAGTGCTGCTGGCAGGCTGCCACAGCGTATGCGGATTTCCCCAGTAAGATGCTCAGAGTAATCACAGAATAATACTGCTACTGTTTGAGGAAGCAGGGAACAAGATTTCTCCAAACTTTCAGGCTTGGAAGAGCTGCTTGCACTACACATAGGATTTTCCCCCAAGAGATGATGTAACAACGAAGATAATTGCTGGTCTGGTATCACTGAGGAGAATGCAGACAAAAAGTGGCAATGAGCACTGAGATGTTACACATACAATAAACTCTGGCATGAATGAATGGAAGGATCAGTTCCAGAATGGGGTTTAACAACCCAATTTTTACCAAAAAATGTTGATTCTACTGTTTGAGAACCATCATGATAGAAGACAGCAGGATCTGTGTGCAGAGTCTTCAATGTCTACGTACTTGTGCTAGACTGATACTATGGTGCACTCCAAGTGACAATAAGAAGCTACCCATACCTGCAATACACTTGTTTCCCAATTTCCCTGAAAGATATATTCTGTCCTTTACAATGAAAAGTACTCATTATCTTATCCTAACCTGTATTCCTCTTCTGCACACACCATCTTGAGTAAAATGTGTGCTTTTGCATGATTTCCACGTGAGAAAGACTCAAGAATTAATGACTCGAAGCTTTAAGATGCCCATACAAATTTCATTTCCATTTCTGTTTCTTCACATAGCACAAACAGTCTCATATAACACTACACAAAAAGGGTAAAAAGGAAAAAACCCTCAGAAAATAAAAATCCACTGTAATGCCATGAAAACTAGGGCACAGAACAATCAATTCATCTGGCCTGCATCACATACCAAATTCAAAAGAACACCAGAGTTAAATACTTGGATGTAGAAAGCAGAAAATAAAAAATCTATAGGTGTTGGAGAACATCATGAAACATTTTCCTGTTATCTTAAAAAAAGGTTTATTATTTGCCTTTCTACAACACTTTAAAAAGTCTCAAGACAAATTATTTTAAACCTCAGTTTTAGAAAGCTAGATAGCCAGCAGCTTTTTTATTTCTTGATTTGGAAACAGCAAATTGAAAAGCAGTACATATGTAATAGCTGATACTTGCCTGCTTTTGAGGCAACTGTTATTACCAGTTGGACAAATACCCTGTGCACTCCCTGGTCATGTCAGTGCTGCAATACCCATATAATGTTCTGAAACCCGAGAGATTGTTCAACAGCATAGAAATAAGTGTCAGAAAGAAATGAACAAGGTCTTTTTCTTTTCCTCACAGTTGAACACCAACAATAGCATTCTGCAACAAACCATTATTAGTACTGACATTATAGTAAAGGTCTACTAGTGTGCCAAGACTAGAAGAAGAAAGGAAGAGAACAAGGAGACAAACTTCATTCACTTAGCAAAGAGCAGGACTAGAACGTCAGACACGCGCTGGACAGGAGTGTCACGCACTGCCAGATGTATTGAGGAAGGCAGTTGTTCACTGTTGCTGTCAAATCCTGAGCACAAAGCATTGGTGTAGTCTGAATACCAGAACTTCAGTACTAGTGGAAAACTGAAAAATAGGTAGTATTTCTTTTAAATAAAAAGTTTGTTGTTTGTTTGGTTTTTTTTTTTTTTGCTTCAGGAAAGTTTTGGAGCTAAAAAAGGAAATGTGCAAATATTGTAAGAATCAAGAACTTCTTGGTATATAGAACTAAAATATTCACAAAATATTTATACTATGACCACAGGAAAATGTGTTAAAATTTTCACTTACTTTGGATGGGCAAATTCATCCAGCAGGACAACCTTTTCTATCAAGTCTCCACCAATGGTTCGAACCAAATCATAGAAATCATTCTGAGAGTATGTCTCAGAGGGCAGCCAGAAGGAGATGTCATTGATCAAAGGCGGATATCGGCTGAGTGGCTAAAAGAAATTTAAAAACATACCTTTATACATGGTTGGACTTCATAACTATATCTACAACTGTTCTGAACTTACATAACACACAAAGTACACAGTTTAGAGGCTTTTTGAAATGGTCTTTGAAGGGCAAACTGACCCTTATAAATGACTGAGATGGAAGATTTTATACCAGGAAATGTCTTTTAAAGATCCCCTCATAACAACTTTGGTTTTTTCATCCATGAGAAAAATCTTGTTTTTGTTTGCTAAAATCAGAGTTTATGACTGTGAACACACTTTTGCAACAGAGCTGCTTAGAAGGAAGAGATAATGTCAGGTGATTTTTCACTGGGTAGAATTGCACTTTTTAAAAACATTTTCCAGACTTTTTGCATATTCAAAACTTTTTGTCACATTCAGGTATAAAATTTATATGCATACTATAGGACTCTCATATTACACAACATATTTATTATTTTTACTGTCAAATTTTTAACAAAATCATAAATGGGCAACTTCTTATTAAAATGTTTTAATAAGAAACACACTTTGGCTTAAAAAGAGGGATCAGTTCACTTTCTGGTGGGTTTTGTAGACATTTAAACATGTACAACAACACAAATGGTATGGCTGTTAACATAGTTATTCATTCCACAAGTACCACAGTAGGCTTTTAAATGCAAAGGGGAACCTTTGCTGCCCACACAGAGTGGGCAGATAGTGTAACTTGTTATTTGTAAAAATGGGAATAGAAAGAGAAATGAAACGAGATAATTAACTTTTCAGTTTTGATGAAACTTTCCAGGACTCTGTGGGTTTCAGATCTCACCTTTGGTGAGACGTTTCGCCCTTTGAAGAACAGAAAATGGTAACATTCTCCTTTCATGACCTCTAGGTCATACAGTATCTTACTTCTGCCTTGCATTAATTCTCTGCAGTTGAAAAAAGTACTTTTGCACAAGATAGTTGGAGTCTGCAGGAGAAAACATCTATTTTATTATTTTCTTTATATATACAAGAGATTCCATGTGTACACCTTGGTCTATACAATATAATATCTCACTCAAAATGTATTCCATGTCTGGAAATGTTTTATGAGGGAGCAGTGGAAACTTAAGTGAGTACCTGCTAAAGCAATAAACCTGTTAATAAGGCAAGTTTATAGCATTCTGATTTACTCAAATACTGTTCTGTAGAGTGTAAACCAGTCAATAAATATCCGATAAGGAATACAGTGCCAGTTTTAAATTAATAACACCCCCAGCAAATAAAATTGTGAATCACAAATGATTATTGAACTTGTTAAAGGAATAAACTTGTCAAATGAATTCATATCCTGTACATCAAATTAAAAAAGGAAACTTGCACAACAAATCCATTGCAAAAGAGCTTTTGATAAAACACTAATGAATGAAATGCAAATGTCTCTGCTCCACAAAAGTCGCAGCTGCAGATGCTGGAGATGCTCCTCAGACAACAACTTGATACATGTGTTAGTGTACATAAAGTTATGATCCTGCAGTAGACCCCTATAGTCTCACCTCATTGCTATCCATCACTTTATTTACCACTGCTGTAGTTCAGGAATATACTGAACACCTTTCAAAGCTTGGTGGGACTAATACAAAACTCACTGCACTCACAGTTCAGGACATTTAATCACTCAACCAGAAGATGTGGCTCATGAGCCTTAGCATGACCAAGGCATCTACTTTCATTCACACAGGTGCAAGGACAATAAAGAAAACTAATTTCATGTCCAGGTAATTCAGAAATGTCCTGTGCTGGTTTTGGCAAGAATTCATTTTCTTCACAGGGGCAAGCATGGGGCTGTGTTTTGGATTTGTGCTGAACACATGGTTGGTAATACATAGATACTTTTGTTATTGCTGGGCAGTATTTGCACAGAGCCAAAACCTTTCCTGCTTTCCGTATTGCCACACTGGCAAGAAAGCTGGAGAATTTGGGAGGAGACACAGCTGGGACAGGTGACCCCAAATGACCAAAGGGACATTCCAGACCCTACAACATCCTGCTCAGTATATAAAGTGGGAAGAAGGGATATGTGGACTGATGGTGTCTATTTTCCCAGGTAGTCATCACATGTAATGGGGCCCTGCTCCCCAGAGATGGCCTGCCCATGGGAAGCAGGGAATTAATTTCTTGTGTGTGCAGCTTTTTCTCTCCAGTGTCACTAGCATGGATAGAGAATTGTTGCAATTTTGTGTGTGTATGCTTGTGTTACAAAGACTGAAAGGACAAATGCGTAAAACATAACATAAGCATTAGTTTTTATTATTAGCTACTAACCTTTTCTCAGAGCCTTGTAATACAGAAAAATCTTTTATGGTAAAAGGCAAGGCAATAATCCCATATTATATTGTCCCTTCACCACCTGGCTGCAGTCAATATCATTGCAGTAAGTCTTATATCAACAGTAAAGTTAGTATAAGGATAAAACTCCTAGTTCTCAAATGTATCGATCTGTTTGCTGTAGAGCTCCATGAGTCACATCATAGTTTATTAGCTACACCTAAAATGCGAATAGGCCACTAAAGAGTCTCCAATTGGCAAGCCAAAATGAAGTTCCTAAATTTGTATTCAGGCACTCCAGCAAATACATACTGTGGTCCAACAGACCACTTTGCCATTCTTTGATCCTTTCTAAACTGTCCTGCTCTATAACAGCAGACTGGTCCAAAGTCCATTGACTTTGGTCCTTTTTCAAGTTCAAGGCAAATGCCAACCCTGGAGAACATTTGTTATGAATTTACAGACATTTCAAAGGCTCCCCTTGAGAGAAATGTGTTCTTCCACTAAATCTTTTACTCTGTTGTTGCCTCCAGCCACCACTTCCAGCTACATTCGCTTCATGGCTCAGGAGTCCTCCAAAACAATGTTTGGAGAAGCTACCAGGACACATCTGCTTCTGCAGGCTGTGTGTTGGCTGAACCCTAGCACACCATCCGAGCCTGGAAGCCCTCCTGTTCCTGCTTCCATGCCCTGATCACTCCCTTAGGTTTTTGAGGAACTGAAAAGAGGTCTAGGAAATGGCAGAACTGATCCCACCTGCAGAGTGCTGCTGCAAGTTGTCAGTAAGCACTGCTGATGCACAGACATCCCTGCACCCCTCCTTTTGGTTCCATCAAAGTTTTGACAACACAGTGCTGCTTTAAACATTCTGTGCACTTTCTGTTTCAAACACTTCAGCACACTACCACTATTTTTCGACAGCCTCAGAAAACAAATGCTTTCCCAGAAATTACACTAAGTATAGGACTCCACTGAACCCATCTTGTAGGAAATCTTGGAAATAATAAATGACATCACATTTTTCAATCACCCAAAGTGAAAGCATTTAGGAGTTCTGAATTACTATAATTTCTTTAAATAATAAAATGGAAGTTTATGGTGATCCACACGTTATATATGATATATATATGTTTCCTAGTCATTAGTCAAAGTTCTTTCTCTGATGTATGCTTCCTAGTCATGTTATATGTTTCCTACTCATTAGTCAAAGCTCCTTCTCTGACTACTAAATAAGCCAAGTATTTCCTAAAACTGCAAGTTTTTCCCTCTCAGGATGCTAATTTTAGTATAGAAATGGGTAGTTTGACACCAGTGCTATAACCTGCTCTGCCAGACTGCCTTGCCTATGCCTACACCTGCCTGAGGAGTGCACCACTAAAAACACAGGGCTGTTAGTCTTTCATATGGGTTGGTGATAGTTTAGGGCATTCCTGATCTCTACTGCTCTGCTCTGCCTTTCTGAGATTATTGCCCCTGCAGCAGCTGATAAAACAAACCTGTGCCTGTTTCTTCACCACTGCAGCTCACAGCCTCCTGTAGCCAGCTGAAAATTGTCCCTCTCACTGGTTTATGTTAATATGTGTTGGATGAAGAATTGCAGCAGCTCGAGTTATTGGGGGGCAGCTGTCTTAAGCAGCAACAGGATCCATCAGAACTCATTTGTCAACATAAAATAGCAAATACTTGGGATCTGTGTATGTTGCCACACCAGGCCACTACTCTGGATGCTTTGGCAGCAGGAATCAAGTGGTCACCATAAGAGTGGTATCTGTTCATCCACACATGGCAAAAGATCATCAGCTAGGCTGGATCCAGATACCTCACAGCTGTAAGGGAGAGAAAACTTCTTTCTGAGGGCAGAACCTCACAAGCTGCAGCAAAAACAGCTGGCAATAATGCACAGCCAGGGCCAGTGAATAACCCACACAAGGCCGTGAAGTGTCTTTAGCACAGAGTCCCAAACAACAGGATGGACACCAGCATTTTCCACAAATACTTGTAATTAGGAAGAAAAGCCACTTCCCCCAGATGGGTGCAACAAGGCAAGAGGACAGGGCTGCTCACTCCATTCCTTCCCTGCTGCCAGCTGCAGATGGGACAAAACAAATGAGTGACAAACACAGCAGAGGAAAAAGCTGTACTTGTATTCTGACAGTGGCAACACAAATGCAAGGTTAACGACGACACGCACCAGAAACTGGGTTAGCAATTCCACAGCAGCCAGGCTATTAAAAAGTCAGCCATGCTTTACTGCCATCACCAGTCTAAGTCAGAAAAATATGAGACTTAGCAGCATCGTGGCTGCTAAGCTTTAACAGTCCTGTCTTGCTCATGTTTTGGAGAAATATCTACATAAACTACACAGTTTTAATGCAACATCATATTCTCATCAAAATGAAAACTACAGTCCTGTAATAACTGAGCCTTTCTTAATATATTCCATGGTGAAACTACATTAATTCAGTGTTATCATAGGAAATTTAAACACGTAACAGGCATGAAATTAAAATTTGCAAATTTACAGCAGTAACTTAACCCCCATGCACATAATGAAGTTTCCTGTATTAGTGTGTATGCTTCTAGATTTACACTTCTGTATTTATGACCAGTGTAGACAAATTACAGTTGCTGCAGGGAACATAACTTCGAATTTCTTGGCTGCCATGGCTTAAAATTTAGTCACAATGTTCCCCATTATTGAAAGTTTTATACTCTCCTAACCAAATTGATTTTTTCCTTAGATATATATAGTAAGTTCTATATATTCATACATGTATACACACACACACATATATACACATTTTTATGTGTAAACACACAGACATCTGCAAGGGAGGAAATTAAATTTCAACAGACAACCACCATAATGCCTGATAAGCAGACATAAAATATATTTTGGGGTTAAGCTCTTTAAACCAAAGCAAATGGACCAGTCCGGGATCAATGCACTGCTCTGTCCTCCTGCAGGGAGTGGCAGAAGCATGTTAGCCTCCACTGATGCTCTGAGCCTTTCAGTGAATGAACATAGAAGTACAATCAGCCCTTTTTAGACACCAATCTGCTCACCCCAACAGAGTTCTTAACTTTGAAAAGCTCACATACAGGTACAGGGAACACCATATGCTCATGGGAACATCAAGTGCTCCATGGATTTCAGGCACTCTGCTTGTACATGGACCATTCTGAGTGGAGGAGGTTTTCTTTGTACATGGAGATATTCAAGAACGATCCAGATGCAATCCTGTCCCATGTGCTCTGGGACAACACTGTTTGAGCAGGGAGGTTGGACCAGACAACCTGCTGGCGTGCCTTCCAACTTGACTCATCCTGTGGTTCTGACATTCTACATCCAAGTTGAACAGGGAGGTGCCCTGAGGCTACAGACTTGTCTTTCTTGCTAAGTCTCAGCCTCCAGTGTGAGATGACACAAACCTGTGGATCAGGTCCCTCTCTTCATGCCATGCATGTCACTGTGACAGCTCTGTCCCCTTCCTACCTAAACTACACCCTACAGGGCCATGTTGGAGATAACAATTTCTTTCTTGAGCCCCATTCCAGGTTCCCTGAAGGTGGAAAGCAAAAAAGAGTTGAATTGCTCATATTCCTCCTAAGCAGGTAGCTCTCCATATCATCCCACTTAGTCACCTTCTTCAATGCTTATCAAGCACCTTTCCTCAGGTAAACCCCCTTAAGACACAAAATAAATGCACACGTGCACATGCACAGGAGCAAGTGCAAACTTTCTTGCATGCTAAAAGTTACAGCTCATATAGAGGAATCTGCCTGACAAAGGAAAGTCAGTATCTAATATGACACTGAAAAAATTAGGATCTGCAACAGCCAGTGAAGAGATTAAACTTCACTGATAAGCTCCACATTTTCCAAGCAGCAGAAAAAATGCACAACAGGCCTGGTGCTGCGGCAGAATGAGGGAGTAGAATGCTTTCCTTTACACACATTCACCCAAAAGTAATGCTGATTACTAAGCCTCTGTGGCCCCACTGGAAAGGGACACTGTGTTCTTACAACATTTTATTAAAATGCAGTAACTTTGTTTTAAAGTCAAGCTTGTTTAAATCTGTAATGAAAAATGTGTCAAGTTTAAAGTCACAATATACTTCTCTGAGTGCAAATATGCATTTTAAGCTGACCTGTGGTAAGAAAGTCAAGAAATAAGGTATGGGTTTTCAGAAGATTTCCAGACACAAAAGAGCATTTGTATTGTCACTGAAAGGGTTATGATTCTAAATGATAAGTAAGGAATTGAAAAAAATGTCAGGAAAGACATAAAGAAGATGAAAGTATTGACCTAATCCTATTAAAAGCAAGGATGTTACAGTGTACACAGCAGAGATATTCCCAGATACCTGTTCCCTTGGGCATGGATATGCCTTGCTTCTTGTGATCTGATTATAAAAACCACCAAAGGCGACGTATAAATTATTCCTAAATATCAGTGATGGACTCCATACTCTGTGTTTAATGAGGCAAAAATGACTTCTCATTTCCATAGAACAAAGTAGGACTCACAGGGAGAATCACCAAAAGGGATGGCTCTCTACTACTCACTTCCACATCACAGCTCCTTACAAACCCCTTTTGAAAGTATCAGGGTGAAGAAGCAATTAGCCTAACATTTTCCTTCAGCAGTTCTATGTCCACTGTGGAAAAAAAATGCATTTCCCCATGCTTCTTTCCCAGGCCCCTAGCTGATGGCCTACCAAGCTAGTTGGTTTCATGGTGCTCATTTTCCCCATCTCAATCACAGATGTATCACTGCAAAACAACTAAAACCTGAGAAATGCTTTTTCTGTTATTGCTTTTCCATTTGAGCAGTGGCTGCCACATGTGAGAACTCATGTGACACCAAGTGGAACTGATGGCACAATCCTTACTCTGTTGTGATGTCTTCAATAGAAAAAAAGCAAGCTGCTATCCTGGGAAAGGAATCCAGTGATTTGGAATCACCAAAATAGCACAGTGGATTCTCACACCAAAACCAGTAATTAACACTTATGACTGCCTTTCGCATGGACTGTCCATATTCTGCCTGTCCTTCCTACCCAAATATCCCATGCCACAGGCAAAATCACAGGCAAGGGTAAAGAGAAGGCACAAACCTCAGAAAACAAGCTGCCGATGAATTAAAAAAAACATATGTGTGCTGCGCTTCTCTAAAAATACTTGCCACGCCTGCAAGGAACAGGTAATAAGCTGGTATAGATCAGCAAAACCCAACTTCTCAGAAGACACTAAGAATTTTTTCTTCAGCAGTGCTGACCACCTGCAATTCCTGCAGAAGGCTTTGGTTGCTGCAGGCATTTGGTGTTTGCCCTGCTCAGAAGTCAGGTTTCCTTCTTTCTGATGGTTTGGCTTGTATATTTTTTCTCATTATGCTTAATAATAATGCTGAGATAAATAGCTCAGTGGAGTAAAATACTGTACTCATCAACAATTCATATAAAAGAGTTATATTTAAATAAACAATGCAAGTATTTGGAAAGAGTCTGCAGCAATATGAAGATGTATTTCTCCCAAATACATAGCACAGCAATGGAAACAAAGTGTACCCAATATTTTATTTTGGCTTAGATGAAAAACCTCATATAAAACAGTGTTGATTGCATTTCCTTTTCTGCTCATTAAATGCACCATTCCAGAGAGTTACTGTTTAAATTGCAGAATCTCCAGAACACTTGAATGTGACTTACACCAAAATAAGCTGGCACTGTGAATCTTACAGGCACATGCAACACCTGAAAAACTCCTTCTTCCCACCTATCAACTTATACTTCTTTTCTTCCTCCTTCCTAAAAAACACAGAGATTTCCAATACATCAGCAATGACACTTCATATCTCTTGGCTATAACTTCAGATAATGCCCTGGACATTACTATATTACAAAGGAATTATTTTTCTACACTTCCCAGAGCTAATCTGTACCATCTCACCATGTACAGAAATTTATCCAGGCAAGTTACTGGTGGTTTTGAAATATTTTTATAACTCCCAGTACCACTGATATAGCTGGGTTTCCTTCTTGTCTAGGGAAAACTTACCAGGTGGCAGGGGAAGAGGCTGCCCAGGGAAGTGGTAAAATCACTGTCCCTGGAAGTGCATGTGGCACCTGGGGACATGGCTTAGTAGGGAATAGGGTGATGATAGCATAACAGTGGACTTGGTGATCTAAGAGGTCTTTTCCAACCCTAAGGATGTCGCTGCAGGCCCCCAGCCGGGTAATAATTAGCATTGTCTCCATGATTGCAGAAGGCTGATCAATTGCTTTATTCTATCATACTATACTGTACTATTAAAAAACTTGTAACCCTTACAGACAGTCCGATACAGCTTTGACCTAACTGGTCAATCCATCCAAACAACATCCACTGTCCAATTAAGAAATCACCCTTTACTAAACCATCTCCATAACACATTCCACACATGCACAACAACAGGTGCAGCAAGTGGAGATAAGAATTGTTTCTCATTCTTTTCTCTGATCTTCTCACAGCCTACCCCAGGAAAATGCCTGGGGAAGAGTCATCTGTTGCTCTCTGTGGCCAGAGAGCTGCTGCCACATAAGGATTATATGATTCTATGATTCTTGGCAAAATCCAGCACTTTTAGTTTCTGGATTAGCCAGCTTCACATCCTTTAACCCACCTTCCCACTTAAGTTCTAAATTCATACAAATTACAACCTCTAAAGTTCAAAACTCATAATAAAACACCAAAGTAGTGTAGCAAGCTAAAACTTTAAAGTACAGTAAGTAAGCTAGAGAGAAACTGAAATGAAAGGCTCTACTTGTCCATTACTCAGAAGACGGACAAAAGCCTTTAATTTTTTTCTCTCAGACAGACTCTGAGTGTTCCTAAAGCTATAGTCTTGCTAAAGATTAACAGCACTTAGAAAGAGAAAACTACAGAGAAGCCCTAAGCAGAGAATGGACCAAGCACAAAAAGGTACAAAAAATACACTAACCATTTCAATATGCAATGACAAACTGTAAAGAACATTTAAATCTCTACAAGCAGAATCTTGGTGCAAAACAGATATTTTTTTAATGCCTTTCCTAATTTTACAAGAATCAGAAAATGGGTTCACTCCTGCTGATTTAGGAGAACAGGTTACATGTGGGAATAATTATGCAAATTGGATTATTGGATTGCATATGCACTTCTGCACAGGCAGGAGGATGTAATCAATCCTCAAAAGAGGGGATTTCTTCCCATTATTAATTTTTCTAAAACCACACAGCCAAATCCTCTGCAGCACATGCACCGCAAAGCATCACTTGTCACATTTTGGTTTAGGCTGTCACTGCAGTGGTTCATGTGTCTCTCACACTAGCAAGATGAATGAAATTGAGGATTGGTATGATAAGAATAATACAGTTTTTCCCAACTGTGCCTTCTGTTGTTTGGCTATTCTCTGTAGCCTAATTCATATTCTGATCAGAGAAGTGGTAGCTGAAAATCAGGGTTTTTTTATTAACACCATGTACTTCAAAGGTGCTTCTGTTCATGCATACACACATACAGAGATTGCTCTTCCCAGCCCTCATTTCCGAGGGACACTCCACAGCTCAGCTGCAAGGTCTAATCATGCTACAGATGATGACTGCAGAGGCTTAGGCATGACTTTAAAGATCACTTTATCAAAAGCTCTTTGCAAGGTGCATCTTTTACATGTAAAACATTGGCACCAGTGCTAAAAGAACTACCAAATAAACTCACGTATGACAACTCCCATCTTTTTGGCCAACTCTGGAAAAATGAATAAGAGTTTATTTCCTAATAGTTTTGAGATTTCTTTTTTTCCCCCCTTTATATTTCTGTGGTTGTGTGTGCACACCAGCACATACCTGTATCTCTCTGAAGACACATACACAGTGTGTGCTTGGACACATTTTAAACAGATGCATAATGCATAGTGTATACTCAAAATGTATTTAACCCCGCTATAGCATGCACATATTCAGGTTGTGGCAATTACCTAGGACTGCCAGCCAGAAACCAGGGTTCCATTAGGCAGATAGAGCACAAAATGCTAATTCCTGTCCTGAAGAACTTTCCACCCTAAGGCAGTTTGGAGAAGAGTGCCAAGGCAGGAGGTGCAAGACAACTACAACTGAAACAGCATGGAAAACAGAATTATTGAGTCACTTCTCAGGTCAGGGTCAAAGACCAGAATTCTATTACTCACAGTTTAAATTAAACCAATGTTGGAAAACCACTGGAAATGTGTAAGGGTTACCCTCCTGACTAGCAACATACTTTTGTAGACAACAAATTGAAAGCTCTGAACATAAGTGGACTCCTGTCAAAACCACTAGCAGCTGGTTATCATAGCTTCCAGCAACCTATGCAAAATCTATTGTTACTTTAGATTTCCAGGTTTACTCCTTCACCTAATATTAATTTATTGTGGGTTTCAGCATATATATCACTGCTGGAAATTGCTGCATGGCTTATTTAAGCACTTTGTATAACCATTATACTCCATCATTTGGGATGCAATAAAGATCGGTTGATATATTCAGCAGCAAAATTACTCATTTGTGAGCTATTTGTTTCAAAGAGCCTCAGCCAGTCAAATTGCAAATATATGGGATTTAGAGATCAGAGCAAACCACTGTAACATATGCTTTTTGAAGCTTATTGCAGTTTTTGCTAAGTAATAATTTAGATAGTATCAGGTGTACTTTGACTAGGGTGCATTGGCTTCTGCCTAGGAAAAAAAGACATCAGCAGTAAAATGGTTCTAATGACAGTGCAGCAGCATTCATAACTGCAAAATCATTTTTTATCTACATCACACAGAAGTGGTGCAGACAAAATGCAGTCAAGGCTACAGTAGCTTCTTTTTGTTTAAAAACAAATCAGAAGGAAGTCCCTGGTGGTCTGTTCTCATTTACTGGGCATGTCTTTCACTAGTACTGAGGACACACCTGCTGGTTATATTCACCCCTCACCTTCTATACTGCCTCCAAAAACAAAAGTGCTGTCTCATCAGTGGTGCTGATGGCATGAAGCAACACTGAGAAGTGAATCAGGGAACTGATACAGCTTTAAGGAACTGCAGAGGAAAAAGCTCCCTGATTCATCTCACAGTGTAGCCACAAAAGTAGTTCCTGTGGTACATGTGGAACAGCCAAGCAGAACAGCACATGGGAACATGAGCACTTGGGAAACAAAACAAAAACAAAAAAAACAAAAAAAAAAAAAAAAAAAAAAAAAAAAAAAAAAAAAACCAAAAAAAAAAAAAAAAAAAAACAAAAACAAAAAAAAACCCCTATGTTTCTTATCCTAACACTGTGAGAAAGAAGGCTCTGGAAGGAGTGGTAACAAACAAAGCCACCAAAACCCTTCAAATGAAAAGTCTCAGCTGCTGTCTCTGGACCTGCAGTCAAAAGAGAGGACATCTGCCAGGTGGATACACTGGTATCCCACAAAGCTAGCTTCCAAAATCCCCTGTGGCAGTTGCTAAGTTTATTAGTAAAGCCCTGGACCTCTCACATAATTGAAAATCTATAGGAAACACAAAATTACATCCAGGTTCTGGAGTTACCTGCCATGACATAAAAAATTTACTGGTGTTTAAAGTGTGTGTTAGCACACACAACAAAGTAAGGATGAAATATTTTTGCTCTCTAAACATATATATACATATCCACACATACTCCAACCACTCAAAACAAATTCCAGCTGTGATAGTTGTGCACAAAGCAGAAACTCCTTACCATTAAAAAAAGAACAGCTCAAATCAGCTATTTTGCTTCAAGTCACCACCAGCTAAATCTAAACTAAATGTACTGTTGGGATGGGACAAGTCAACAGAGGTGAACAGGAGAGTTTTCGTCTATTATAAGACTGTGAAAACAGCATAGACATACTTAAAGTAGTTTCAAAGAACATAGGTGGAAGAGAGTGGTGGTTTTGCTAATGAATGTCATAGGCTTGTCTGTACATCCAACTGTTACCAAGGTGGCTGCTAAATGGATTAAATGGATTTACTTTGCCCTTTGGTACTTCAGCAGACAACATAGTACATAAGATAAATACCACCAACTAATCTAGGCAGAAAGGGCTATTGACATTTTTTATTTATTCATTTTATTTACTTAGAAAAGTACAAGCAGAGAGGAATTAAACCATTGGTGATTTGTTCAGGTTCAATGGGAGGCTATCAGTGAGACAGGATAGCAGTGGGTGGGTGGAGGGATGGAAACAGGGTATGTGAGAAAATATGCATCATTGGTATTAGCTCAGAGGGCAGCAGCTAGATTGTTGGGAACCACATCCTTGTCAGTGCTTATTCTTACCAAGAGTTTCACTAATATGCTCTCAGGCACATGGTGCAATTCTTGGGTAGGCCTGTGGAAGACCAGGAGCTGGACTGTGATGATCCTTGTGTGTCCCTTCAGCTCAGGATATTCTGTGATTCTGTGAATATCATCTCAGTACAGCCTTTGTCATGGGTCAAGGTTCTGACACACTAAGTGTTTCACAAATCCAGAAGCAGAATTGGAAGTCCTCCACACTCATCTCAAAACTGATGATAGTACTTTAGAGACTAGCTTTGATGGCTTGTGGTCATAATTTTTGTGGTCCCTCATACTTGTTGATATTTCAAAAGGAGATCAGGAGTAGATATGTACAGTACAAAACCCAGGAAAACTTTCTGATTATCTAGAAAAAGACTTCTGCATCAGCCTCAACTGTTTTTGCCATAAAACTACTCTCCTCTTCTGTGTCTTTCTTCCCTTTTCATCCCATTCCTCTGAATCTGCTCTTTAAACCAGAATTTTTCATATTACCCCCAGTGCTCAAAGTACAGCACTTCTCTCTTTTATGTTCCTTTCACTTTGTCTTATATGAGTGCATCAGTGCTTTGTATTCAGTCCCATATGACTGTCCATCCCATTTGCTCATTCTGAGCCCCTACTTTCTTCTCTGCTTACTGTGTTTTCAACCAATTTTCTTTAGTTGAGAATGGGAATTCAAGTTCTGTTTACTCTCAAGAATTTTTCTTGTTGACTTTTTTTACACAAGTCTTGATCAGTAAAACTGGCTTAGAACAAAGATTTTGCAAATTGAGTTTATGGTTTGTCAGATTAAACTCTTCTTGCTCATAACAGTCATTTTGAAAGTTTCCACTGCTTCAGCCCTGCAAGGCGCTGATCACTCTCAGTTGGATCTCAGGAAATGTGGAGATCTCTGACCTGAAGCTATTTAGGCATTTGGGTTATGTTTGACTGAGCATAGGAACTATTGCATTGATTTAAATGGGACTGCTTGCAAGTTTAAAGCTCAGCATGTGCTTCAGTACTTTGCCTGGCTGGGGCCAGAGGGCTCAGGTTCCCAGAGCTTCAATACCAGCACTACCTACAAATGACAGAAGATAGAACATCCTCATGAGAAGACTTGATGATCAAGTGATTTCTAATCCAATCGTGCCCCTTAGTGCAGCATCTCTGCAATGAAGGCATTTTTGCTCACCTTCCATGCACATCCAACACTAAAAAAGGAGTTTCATGGTGTTCTGCAGAGCACACCTGAGATGATATACAGCACTGTAAGGTTTTATTGACGTTTGCTTAGGATGATCTATGTAAGTCACTCTTAGATATTCAACCTTCCCAAAGTCATGCCAGTAAAATGTTTATGCTACATCATCATCTATTCTCTACTGTACCTCCATGTGTAGGCACACATTATATATCTTCAATTACATTAAAACTATCTATACAATAAGTCACAGTTGAAGCTATATCTTATTTGTTCAAACATCCAAGTTAAATTTACATACTAATGGTTGCATATTTGGCTTTAATAAATGCACTATTAGAAAATAAACATAATAAATGAATAACCATTTTAGCATGAAGTCACCTAATCTTGATGAAAAATATCTGAAAATGCAGCAACCAGGGAATCTATTTAATTTTTATTTGAAAATAATGCTAATCACAGACTTAGAAGATAAATATAAATTATATGGAGTAGCATACTAATGATGGATCAGGCAGACCCACCCTGTGCAGTGAATGCAATAAGATCAAACTGGTTGAAATTGATAGTATATACTCTAGATGCTCTCTTCCTCAAGCATGGAATAAAGGATATAGACTAGGATGGTTTTATTTGCTGAAGTTTCCCCTCACACTTGACAGTGCATTTCATTTTCAGCATCTTCTAAAGCTTCAGGACAAGCTCTGTGTCTCCCAGCAACAATCAGGTTTATGCACAGGAAAGATGCACAGGGATGATTTCTGTCCCTGAAAACCGAAAAGTGCACAGTAAGGTAGAAAAGCTGGATTGTCTAATGGTGAACAAGAGGGCTCACATGCACAGCAAACAGTGCAAACTGATTTATGCAGTGCTATTTTCACACACTGAGCAAAGGCAAAAGGGAGCAGGCAGGCCCAGCCTTTGCTATCTTGCACAGGAGGAAGAGGAGCCTGCTTTGATTTCTTTCTAGTATAATGAACCATTTCTTTCCACACAACTACATCTTTTTGATTATTTTGATCATCTCTGCTATCCTCGACTGTTCACTCTTCAAAGCAGAAAGAGTATCCTGGATTAGGACTGCACACACCATTCTGGCTACAGCTGTGCAGGAGATGAACAGTGTCAATTCAAGTTGCTTGTCAAGACTCCTCACCCCACTTCCAAAGCCTACTATCCCCTCAGGTCTCCCAGCGGTGCTTCTCCAAGAGCTTTTTCTCTTCTGGAGCCATTAAAATGATCCTGCTTAGAAAAATCTATTATTTTGAGTTTTGAAGCTACCAGGTAATTATAAAGGAATTGAATTTTGAGGGACTGTGAGTCCCAGCGGGCACTAGGAAGGAGCGGCCCCTGAACATGATGGCAGGGGGTGATAAAAAATAGGTGGTGCTAGGCTTATTGTAGAATATTACAGATAATGCAGAAATGAGGAAATCAAGAAGACAGCAACTCCCATAATCTCACAGAGGGAGTTTTGCTAGAAATGTGATCCAGTTTCCTTCTGTACCACTGCCGGAACAGCCATAATCATGCTTCTACTTGACCTCAGTGCAGACCACAAGGTTCCTCAGCAATTGAAATAAATAACTATTTAAAACAACAGCAGCCAGAGACACTGGCAGCACCAAATGAAAGTGACTTTGAGAAGGGAGAACACATCAAGAGTCACTCAACATGATGTGCCACTTGCTTGCCTTGGCAGCAAAACGATGAAGGCTCCAGGATCCATCCTGCTGCCAGAGACCTTTCTTCTTAATCAGCACCTCTGGGCTCACCACACTACATCTGAACTGTGAGTGCCTTCCTTCTCTAAACGTCATTTCATTTTTGTACCTTTCCTTGAGACTTGTCAGCCCACAGACTTTTTTTTTTTTTTTGTAAGAATGCTGGCTCAGCATAAACCAGAAAGGAACGTGGAACTGTGCTCAGGGCCCTGACAAACAGAGACATAACACAGCGGGCTAGATTGGAACTGAGTCTTTTGTTTTATTACATTGTGCCTTGCAGGCTCTTGGTCCTTCTTGCCCTGCCCATCCTCAGCCTTTCATTTCACAGCCTGAGCAGAAGCCCTACACAAAAACAATTGAAAGCAAGTTACCAGACCCTGATCCCCACACTGCAGTGACTTGTGTCAAATTATAGCTGAAGTGATTTGCTAATCCAAACCCAGGCAATAATCTGATCTGTGGGGAGAAGCACTCTAACACTGCTCTGCTGAGTGGCCACAGTGGTACAAGCACTGTCAGCTTTTCCCAGCAGCTTTTTGACCTACTGAAGCCTGCACCCATGTACTGAGCAACTGATGACAAAGGGAAAAATCTGACACATTCAGGCTGTTAAAAGGCATAAGACATATACTCTAAGTCCCAAGAAAATGCTCCAATTAAATGCAGTTTTTGAGCAAGAGTATATTTAGCCCAGCTAAAGGTTACTGCTATGCTGTGTGGACTTCATGTATTTGAAGAACATTTTAAAGAAGAGAAAGAAAAATATTTATGTTGGTGGACCATATTCAGATTATAAGAAAGGATTTGGAGGAGTACCTAAAGGTTGAGAGGTCTTTCTCAGTTAATCACATAAAGGATGGACATTTACCTGGACCTTCTGAGCCACAGGATTCAATTTCTGTCGTGAAAGGCTCTCAAAACATTTGGTCTGTCTTTGTTCAGTTCAGTCAGGCTGAAAAGTACTGCATGGCCTTGCATGCAGAAAATCTGCCACTTTTAAAATATCCATTGAGATTTCTTACAACATCCACACTGGAAGACAGGCTAAAAGTTTTCTTTAAAATATCATATGAATAAACCATGTGATTCATTAATTATGACTCTTTAGCAAGCAGACAGGAGCAAAAGGTCTGCTAACTTGGTTTTACAGCATACCTGAAAAATAACACAGAACAGAAGAAAAAAATGGAGATTTTATGGTAGCAACGAAGATATTTCATAGTCTTTTCATTTGAAGGGTCATTAACCCTTTAGAAAGCAATGCCAATATGTACTAGAAATATGTACAGCACAGAGCATGAAAAAGCTCAATGTAAAATATGAGATAAAAGCTGGATATAGACTTGCTTTCAAACAAAAACCCAAGTTTGCCTCCATTCTCTTATCTTCAGATACAGAATAGAAAAACGTAAATTAAGAGTTGGGGAGAACTACCAAAACTGAAGGTGGAACATCCAAGTCAAGTAGGTGCATGTATGTATTAAAACAGAAAGGAGGAAAAATGAAAAAAAAATGAAAAAAAAGAATAAAAATAAAAGAGAAATAATAATTTATAAGTCCCTAAGCAGTACCTTATATCAGAGAAAAAAAAATTTTCTAAAACATTGGCCATACTCTTTCTTTAGAAGACAAAAAGAACCAAAACTAAGGCTACCAAACAGCACCAATTAAAAAAGAAATCATATTCAGCTTCCTAGAAACCACATACTTTCCTCTGAGGTTATCCACAGTAACCTGTGCCTTTGCCATCTTCAGATTGCTTCACTACACCTGACTTACCTAAAACTGAACACAAAAACCACATGCAGCTGAGAGAAGTCAGACACCCAGCCCTCTCTTTGACTCAGCCTCAACATCATTCCATAGCATTCCAACAATCTGGGCCTTTCCCCAAACGCCAATCTACTGCTAATATCAGTTGGAAGCTTGGATCCACAGTCTTAAAGCAAGCCAGAAATCTCATCTTTGCTCCATCAGATCGCAATCTATAAACAAAGCCACAAGCTCAGCAGCAAAGCCAATCAGAAAGACAGGGGCTAAAAATGAGACTTGAGCATTTTTTACTGAAAAGAGCAACAAACATTCTGTAGGAGATAAGGAAACCTACAAGCAGACAAACCTTCAGGAACAGTGGCAAAATCATGTCTTTCTGTAAGATAACTAACTACAGGCTATATGCACTAATGCCAGTTATCACCGAACAAACAAATTAAAAAACCCCAATCAACCAAAAAAATTCCCAAAAGCGAAACCAAAAAAGCCAAAACTATCCCCCAAACTTATCTCAAACAGTATTTTGATGCTACCAAACAAAATATGCAAGAATTGACATGAATTAAAAACAAATGGATGGATGCTGCTACTGGTGAGGAGATTACTCAAATGTCATCTGTTACTGTTGATTTTCTATTTAATAATTACATTCTTAAAAAAACATAATCAAGCTGTACACAAAGAAACCAAACTAAATGGTAAAAGGCAGATGCAAAAAGTATTTTACTGATTTAGCATTTCAGACTTCATCAAGCATCTATGTCAGCCCAACTCCCCCAAAGACCAGCTGACACCACCTGACATGAACCTCCCCATGCTCCTGCTGAAGAGTATTATGGAAGCAGCATTTCCACTCAATCCAGTCATGCCTGATTGCTTTGTGAGTACAAAAAGCAAGACGAGGTTGCTAACTACAAAAATCACCACAGCAGAGGAGTTACAAAACAAATATAAGCTGAGCCTACACTCTGGCCTCTAATGCCAGGAGAAAAGAGCTGACAGTGAAGATGGCAAGGCACATCCACAAAGAATTTGCCAAAGGCTAACATTGCAACTCACATTGACATCAATGATTGTAGAGTGAAAACAATGGAAAAAATTGAGAATGTGTTGTGATCCTTGAGCGCTTTGCATCAGACGCATATTTATAATGAAACAGAATCACAGACACAACTCAAGAACATAACCAAACCACAACATAACCAAACCACAGGCCTAAATCTATCCCTATTCTGGATATATTTAGAAGTCAAATATATGCTTAAGCATTATTCAAAAAAGGGATGTTGACTGGATATCAGCAGGAACTTAAACATTATCTAGTCGAAAAAAATGCTATTATCAAAAGCTGGATTTTACTGCAGTACATCAGAGAATCATGACAGCTGTAAAGCTGTTGCATTAAAACCTAATCTTTTAACGACTCATAATTTTAATTATGTGATATTTATTAGGAATGCACATACATCACAGTAAATTATTATCATGTATATGTAATTTTACCTGGAACTTTACTTTTTGCCAAATGTGAGGCCCGATAAATTGTTTCAAGAAGCGTTCATCTTCACTCCAGAACAGTCGGATGTCAGGGATATCGTACAGGATCATGGCCAGCCTCTCCAAACCCAAGCCAAATGCCCAGCCAATTTTATCCTGAGCACCAGCTGCAACACACAAGACAAAAATTCAAGAGCTTAAGTTCACAATATGGAAAATTACTGATAAAATGTTCACCCATTTATTAAGAGGGCATAAAGAAAAAGGTGAAATGGAAAACCAAAAAATCTTACAAGTAAGTGTCAAATGAATGATCTAAAGGCTACAGGACAGATCCTACTTAAATCAAAAAGTGCAGCAAGACTGAGCACATCACTGAGTCCAGGAACCAAAAGTGACAATAAAACAAAGCCACAGCCTTGACAACCTGTGTCCAAAGTTTCAGACAGGCTTGAGAAATGCAGCATAATGCTATACATCACTACCCTTCACTATGCTTAGAGCTGAGCATTTCCTTACTTGACTCCGCTGTTTCATAAGACTCACAAACATGAATTCCCTGTTCAGAGTATTTTCCTTGGTCTGACACACCAAGTCAAGCCTACAGAGCATTAACATCATCACCAACATTTCAAAAGACCATAATTGCCTCTTTTGAGGCTTCTGGAAGAAACAGAGCAATGGGATGTGAGGCACTGTTGCATTAGCATCACACCTCCAACCAGGGAAATCCTGAGCTGCTGTTCCTGGGAAATGCCACTGCTCTCACATTAACAAGTCTCTTTTATGCAGCACTAAATATAAAAGGACAAGAATATTTAATAAAGAAAAGCTGTACAGATATTAATGATGCAACATTTCTGTCAGGAAAGTAAATATTCATACCTTCCTTCATTTATAGGGCAGGAGCACTGATTCATGCAAATAGGGATCTTTTCAAAACAAAAAACTAAGTCTGTGTTTAGCCATCAGCCTACTGATTTTGAAATAAGCTGAGAGCCCAGAAGCCCTCACAAAGGCTCAGAGCTTTTAAAAACTTAAACAAATGCCTAAACAAACACACCAGCTGAATGGATGTATGTATGTGTGACAGACTTGACTTCACACCATCAGCACTTGCAGTGTGCTCCTGGGTCACACAACATCACTGCACATCTCACAGCTATGTACCAGGGCCACAGCAACCCCTCCAGTATCAATCTAAACTAATTTTTTAGAAACTTTGAATTCAGCAGCTTTCCCATCTTCCTGCAGGAAGGTGGAAGCACAAGTCTTATTTCTGACCCTTGTCTGCTATCAGAAAGGAAACAGCTCCCATTGTTGAGGCACTGATGACAGACATGCTGAGTTATCCTGTTGTGTTCAATGCTGAGACTAAACAGGCCTGAGTTCTGTTCAAATAGAGGGAGCCATACCAAGCTTGGGAAAAGAGACACACTCACAACTTCAATTCCATTAATTCACCTAAACTTGCCTATTTTGCTGGAATAACAGGTCCTCGGCAGAGGCTGTGTCTCATCTGCTGTGCCAGCAGTATTGTGCTGCCACACAAGTTACATCAGCTTGTAAGAGCACTTCATAGAGGAGTCAGGATATTCTGCCTGACCCTCCTCGTGTGCTCAAAGGTAAGATTTTGCACTTTCTGACATTTGAAAGCAGACAGTTCATCAACTGAACTAAGGAAGTCCTAGAAACAGAGGACTGGGTGTGAACTCATGGCAGAGATGCTGAAAACAGTGCTTAGACCAACCAGCAGACTATGAGCAGCTCTGACTCTGGAAACCTGCAATCCGTGCTACAATACATGAAGAACTGCACAACTTGCTTCTGCTGACTTTGAGAGAAAACAGAGTGACTACAAAGAATGTATTGAAATTTGTATTTGGGAGCAATTGTGAACTTTGACTTTAAGCATAGACCATAAACTGCTCCTCTTCCATGCTGAAAGTACTACTCCTCTCCATACATCAGTATATTAAAGTAATTACATTTGTATGGCTGTGAAAAAAGGAATATAATTCATTACAATGGTGCTGCTTCTTCAAACTTTCAGCTTGCCTTTCCTAGATCAGCAACTCCTGCCTCAGTGACAGAGCTCCTATTCATTCCAGAAGTACCAGATTTTCACATACATATGGGCATTTGTGTAGATCAAACCCCTCCTCCAGATGTAAAGTTACCAGGAGCAATATCCATGAGGGTTCTGAATGGTCACTGCTTACTCTCAACAGAGGCATTAAACTTGAAACCTAAAGATGCCAGATTAAGCACCAGCATTATTAATTCACAGATGCTCAATAAAGTATACATGATGGGGGTGATGATCCTCCTTCCTCATACTAGTGATGATTCCTGGTAGATCAGACAGGAAAAAAAAATATGACAGAAGAGAAGAACAGGTGTATATTCTGATTAGCAAAGCTTTACATTTATAACTTGAGCTTTTTTATTATTTTGATATGACAATGGTTTTCACTGTAACACCTTTTTCCTCAATGACTTGCTATCAACTTGAACTCTGCAATGAACATCTTGATTTTGTATCAGCAACTTCTTTTCTATTCTGGTTTTCTTGCTTGGTTTGTTGGGTTTTTTTTAGAAGGACTGGGACACTTCACAGGTTTTTTATTCACAGCAGACAAAGAAATTCTGCTAGCTGCCTAGCAGCTCAGAACAGTGTCATCTGAGCTACGATTAAACACCTATTCACCAAACTGAACTTGTCTTTTGGATGATCCTTGTACAATTATCAGCCTTCAAACCACAAGCTTCTCAAATTTCTCCAGTGAAAGCTGTATCAGTGAAGAATTACCTCTTCTCAGACAAAATAAATGAAACAAAAAGGAAAATTCAGATTATTAAAATTCCTCTTCAAATCAGCACTAGCAAATCTCTGCACTCTGAATCTTTGTTTCTGATCTCTTCTCCAACCTTCTATTTGTAAAGCTCCAAGTCAATGAAGCATTCACTTAAGTCATTTGAACAACTTCCTTGGGGGACTCAACAAGATTAATGCAGGCTTCCAAACATATTTCTGACTGGAAATTATCAGGTGACTTAGAAATTAAATGAGCCAGTAATCATCCTGTTGAGGGAGGGAGCAACCCATAGCTTTCCCAACACAAATACATGTTTAAATGCACCAAATTTTGGCAAGTATTATGCAAAGAAGTCAAGTGAACGTGAATCAAGAAAACAGGAAGAGTGAACACAGAACAGCATTAAACATGGCAAAATGAAAATTGAGGTTCTGATGAGGGGACCTGGCCAAAGCAGCAGATTCCAGGGACCTGGTGGGGCAATCATAGCATCACTGCTTGAAATAACACAGCCCAACAGATAAAGATTTCCTGACACATGAGCTTTCCCAAACTGGCCATCAAAGATTTTTATACTGCCAGGCTCCTGCTGCCTCACATGAAAAATTTGACTCCTCACCAGAAGAAAATTGCTGGAAGCTTTGCTTGTCAGGTAGCCAAAAGATGGAGGAGGAAAGGATAAAGCAGTTTGACTGGCTTCCCACACTGGGAGCTAGGACAGCCCAAACCTGATGTCAGGAGGTTGCACCATTGCAGCTCTGTCTAACAGAGAAGCTCAAGAATCCTTATCTTCCTTGATAAGTCATATCTATTTATCCTGGACTTAAGCTTCAAGCCCAGGTGAATCAGTTTACATGTAATGTAGACCAAGCAAGTCATTCTCCAAAAAGCAATGTTAAATGAAAGTTAAATTTGCTCAGTCAGGATTGGAATCTTCCCAATTATTCACTAGGGCATAAATAATGACCTGCCAGAATTAATGGATTATATTGCCCTGAATCCTCAGAAAAAAACACAGACAGAAACACCCACCCTCTCAAGGAATGTGAGGCAAGACATTCTGCTCTGTACAACAATTTTAAGACATAATTTTCAACATAGTATTAGTAACAGGTTGACAAAACCTTTTTGGTTTACATTCCAGTCGTACTTATTTTTGTATTGATACCGGCTTTTATTTAAGAATTTTTGCTACTTCTGTAAAACTGCCAATAAAGAAATCTTTCTTTCAATAGACCCTAAATTAGGTCTTCAAATTGTCATACTCAGCAGTTACTGAAAAGTGAAAGAAATTAAATTTTGATCTTGGACTGAGGCAAAATCATGAATACACAACAGCCTGCATAGAAGGTGTTCTTCACAAAATGCACAAAAATTAATACACCCAAAGTATGAGTAGCTGAAATCTGGGATGAGTTCCAGAAGCAAAGACCTGAATTTGATCTCCTCCTTTCAGTCCAAACTATGACTCTTAATGGAGCCAGTTCTAGAACTGAAATGGTGGGAAGAGGGGCGAACAGATTCTCAAGGGCATGTGGATTACGCATCATGTTTTACAAAACAAATCAGCTTTAAACTGTATAAAAAGTAAGTTATAGACAAAATGAACACGCAACTTGACACAAAATACCACAAATTCTGGAAACAAATGCCAAGGCCCAGATTTGAGTTCTGTGTGATTAATGGACAGCTTACGAATCAGGATTTGAAAAACAGGTTCTGCAAAATAAATATTTACTTATTTCTAGAGACTAGGAATGCATAGCCTACATAACTGCCACAGTAATGAAGCAAATGTGTTTACTTGTGTTAAAAATAAGCCATTATAAATTATTTCTTTATTATTTACCTAAGTTACTTCAGCTAAAACTCCCATATGTAGGGAGTAAAAAGCTTTACATGGAAAAAAAGTAATATTAAGGTGTCAGTCTAATAGAGAAGAGCTTCTGAAACTGCAAGGTCATGTGGCCGCAATCTTAAGCAAGTGAGGCCAAAAAGCTTACCCAAGTTTTCTCTGAACTCCTCTCCAGTGAAAGCAAAAATCAGTACCATCACAGTGTTCGCATGTAATTCAGTTAAACTGATACATTCAGGCTCCTGTGTGCAACTCAGCTTAAATTACATCCTAAAAGGAGGACTTGGCATTCAGACTATGCATGCTAAAAAAGCCACTCTTCAAAAACTCAAGAAAAGAAGTAAACATTCAATTATGCCCATTCTATGTAAAGAGAACTTATCTTTCTGAGTCTCATCTGTGGAATAATTTTCTAACAATAATAGTCACTTTGAGACCACAGCTAAGTCTCCTGGGTCAGACTGCTCTGTTCTGTTCTCTCCATTTGAAAACTAAGCAAAAGAACTTTAAAGGTTTCGAATAAGTTTTAATAAGTATGTTTATTTTTGTTCTATAACCAGAAGAGCCATGTATATACTAAAAGAACAGTCTGCTTAGAAAATCTATCCAGGGAAGCCATCCACCAGATTCTGCTTTCTTCTAATACGTAATTAACATTCATTCTACCATTTTACCAATATTTCAACAGATCAAGTAGCTGGGAAGAAAGCATTTCTGATAGGAAGAAATTAATGACCAGGGCAGAAGAGGACAGGAAAACTAGATGAGCAAGAAGAGAAAAGAGTAAACCAAAGCAACAACAAGGAGAAGCTCTCCCTATTTTTTCCTACCTTCAACTGATACTTTTAACTTCAATTTTTTTCATCTTTCTGTTTCTGAAGTTATGAATTCCTCAGTCCTCCTTCCTTGCTCCTTTCCATCTTCCTACTTTTTCCCAAGACCATCTCTCTGGTTCCTGCAAGCTCTCCTAAGCATTCCCAACATAATCAATGACGAATCCACCATTAAACAGAACCTTACTTACACCCTAGGATATTTTTTCAGCGTTCATAACTATACACTGCAATAGCATTCCACCTTCAAATTATGTACAATGAAGCATCCACTTAACTCCCAAGAGCAATTCAAGACATTAGTCAGTAACTATAAATACTTTAATGGTATATGGTTTTCTTTTTCTCTGTATTTCAGCCTGCATAGCTGAACAAATGGCTTGCTTAGTTTTTGAAGGTTTTTTCCTTACTCCTGTCTCAAGGCTGAATGTTTTCAATGGATGACAGTGCAATTTGCTGTCCTAATTTATGTCACAGAGCAAAAAATTAATTTACTCATTCACTCTTTTCCCCCTGGCTCTGCCTGCAGGCTACAGTATTGCTCTTTTTGTTCCTTGTAAGCAAAAGCAAACTCCAATTCCTTTTTTTATGTTTTGTTCATTCAGGAAAAGCTGGATTTTGAGAGTTTGGGCTTTTTAATATCTTCTAATATTGTTAAATCTCCCTAGACATTGGGGCCACAGAGATTTGAAAAAATAAATGCTATAAAGAAATACATGAGGGGTTTCCACATGAGAGAAAGATTAAGCCTACAGTACAGTTCAGAAATTCAATTATGAATCTCATTTTTTCAGGGTGTAAGTACAGATGGTCAAATTCCCTTCACATATATTCATTGCTCCAGATGCAACTTTCTTGGAAAAATTTGACCAAAGTTGACTTCTTAGTGTCTTACAAAATGGCCTTTTCTTGCAGAACAACAGACAGAGCAAGGAACAAGAACACGAAGATCATCTCAATGTGGGACAGTCTTCACAAGATTAAGACATCCTCAAAAGATCCAGAGGTAGCAGTTTATCTATCATAGCACAGGATACTGTTCAGCATGTTCAATATTCCAGTTCAAGAATCAGAACAGCCAGAACACCTGCATATATATAAAAAGGTTAAAAAATATGTTCAGCTGACAGCAGCACACTCTTGTGATTACTCCAAAAGCTTGACATTGCACAATAAATTCAACTTCCACAGGCAGGGACTGATACCACATTTTGTTTTTCTACAGCATGCACCATAAAGAAGCCTTGAGTTTATGACTGGGGTTCCTTGGCTTTACAATATATAAAAATAATAGACAGATAAGGTTTACGATTTAGCTCCTCTGCCACAAACTCATTCTTGGGAAGAAAGTAATGAAAAGCCTTATGATCACTTAGGCATCACTTTTCTTATAACGGGAGTTGGGATAATAGTCCTTCCTTTCCAGAATGATTTAGGTAAGACACACAATAAATGTAAAATATTGAATTTCAAAATCTTTCTGTCAATAGTTCTTCAGTATTCTGACAGTAAAGCTGAGAGAAGATTTCATACTGAAGTACAGCATTTATAGTCCAACTTCAATGAACTCCAATGAATTCCACCACATGTGTTTTGTATCAGGTCTGACAAGATTCTGGGTATACACAATTTATTTATTTTTAAGAAGGCACAACATAAAAGGTCCGGTGTATTTAAATGTATTGTCACATAGCACAGGATCAAAAAATTTTGTTCAGAAGCACTACTCCGTTTTTCTTTCTTCTTACTAGAGAACTACTCCATCAGCTCTGTGCCACAACAGCTTGAAGGACATTTCTTACTTTTGCACACAAAGGGCTCTTCAAAGAGTGGCTTCCCAACCCAAGCCTACTCATTGATCCCCCATCTTAAAAAATTTGACCATTGCATGTTGCTGGACAAAATATTTTCTGTCAATAGGTCTCATGCTATTAAAGACATAGATGTGATTCAAACATGTAATTACAGACATTAGCAAATGGGATTTCAAGACAATGTCACAAAAGATCATCTTGCATTTCTCTCTATATTGCTCCTGAGTTCAGTGTTTCCAACTGGCATTTGTCAAACCTGAACACCTGCAAATACCTTTATCTGCACCGGTAACACAGCTAGGGATGCTTAACTAGTGTTCTGGTACATTTTGTACACAGGCATGTAAAAAGGGAATATATATAGCTGTAGCACAGACACCTCAGGAGACACAATTCTGTGCCCCAGGAAAAGACATAGTGAGCCATGTCCTGCTCTTCCTCCTGAGCC
Organism: Zonotrichia leucophrys gambelii; assembly: GCF_028769735.1. Lineage (NCBI taxonomy): Eukaryota > Metazoa > Chordata > Aves > Passeriformes > Passerellidae > Zonotrichia > Zonotrichia leucophrys. The sequence continues at coordinate 68,184,700 of NC_088171.1, forward strand.
CAAAATCTCCTGTTTACTCTCTCATCTTCATGTTCCCAGGAGCACCCAGATGGAGCAAAATCTGAACTTAGATATTAGGTTCTTCAGCTTGTAGTGCACTGCTTGACTTCTGTGAAGCAACAACCCTTTGAAATGCATCACCAGGTAAAGGACTTGAGCTATGCCTAATCCTACACCTGCTCAGAGGCCCTGTCATGTCCAGAGCTCTTCTGGGGCAGAAACTGAAGGGTTTCACTCAAGGCAAAAGAGTTCTCCCTCCTACTCAGTTAATGTTTTGGTCATTTACAATTTAATGGCTATTAATATATTCTCTTGGGATCTGGGGATGCTCCCAAGCAGATGCAGAGGTATCTGCAAGAAGATGCTGAGAAGCAACATAATTCTGGGCAACACTGGTGGCTACTTAACCAATAACTAAACATTGCAAAGCATCTGATCTAAACCAGATCCTTCAGTTCTACTGCAAATAGGGAGAGAAGACCACAAATAATTATTCACTCTATCATAAGAAATGCAGAAATAAACACTTAACTTTTAGACATGTAAATCAGGTTAGATGAATTTGACCCTATGCATTCATTTCAGCTTCAAGTTTTGCTATGAAACTAGCATCACTGTGTAATTACAAGGAAAATAACAAAAATCTTTAATCTCAGAGCAATCACCTCATGTTAATATCTCTTTTAGATTTCTGTCTCAAATTTCTTTTAATTAGTTTCCTCATTTCTAGCAATTTCCTTCATCATTTTGGTACTCATAGGATACAAATGCAATGAAAATTACGTTCCAAGTACTTCCCTGTACTTATTTCCCTCTTCCTGCACTGCACAAAGTATCTATAGCCACTTTAAAAAATAATTATAACATATGTAATTTATTTCAAGTCATCTTATTCATCAGTAATACTACAGAATTACAGCCAGACCTCCATGCTTTTCTTGCTTATGAGTAGAACATTTAAGTTAGTGATTAAAATTAAGCCACCATCTCCATATGAAATAGGTGACAAAAATGTTTAAGTAGTTGTTCTTTAAAGTTCAAAGTAACTCCTTTTCATTTACTTAGATTTGTACAAAATTCATGAATTCTGGCAGCAGTACTTTTTTTCTCTGAAGTACAATGATTTTGTTAAAAGGTGACATAAATTGTATTAAAATTTGGCATAAAGTGGTTGAAGGAGCTTCACACAATCCAATATTACCAGCTATTGGAGATGAAAGAAATCTAACATCATAAAGTCTCGCCTAAAATATATAAGAAAAGCTTAGGAAAAGACAGAAGAAAAAGTTTTGCTTGAAATCCTTGAAATAATTAATTGAAGCACATTAGCTGTTTTTTGCAGAGGCTTCCTGCTTACTCTTGCCATGCAGTTTACAAGGCATGTAAAAGATGATAGAACAGGTACACAAGTGAGGGATGGGTTGCAGGATGATCCTGCAACTCCCTCTGCCTAGCTATACATACATATACATCTAGGTATATGTACTCCATACAACAGTTTACACCATTACACAGTGGCCAACAGCACCAAACAGACCAGCTTTATTTACCTGTGAATGAGGAAGGATTTTCCTTAGAAAAGATTCAAAGAAGACTAAGGCTGCCACATAAAGCACTCAATCTTTCATAGCTACTTGAAAAAAAGCCCCATGTTTCTCCCACTATGTTCACATAAATTCTCAATTTTGTCTAATATTTTGTATATGTAATCGAGATGTGTACACATGGAATTACTCTACAATACTTGTAATTATATTACACTGATGACTCATAAGAATGTGATGATATACAACAGAATACTTCCATTTTTCAGTTTTCAATTTAAAACATCCAGAAAACGGCCCACAAAAGTGAGCCTTAATACAACACTTGGTGTTTCAATGAAACATTCAGATATTCTCAAAAAGTAGAATTAAGGTTGCCTGAGGAACACTAAAATGCTCTCATCTTAGCAATACATTACGATGCTGCCTGCAGTGAGACAAACAAGTATCAATCTTTCCACGCGAATTTGCTCTGTTCAGCACAGAGAAGAGACAATGGTTAATGGTCCCTGCTCACATTCCTTGCATTGCTGATACGTACCCCAAGTGCTTTGTGCACTGAGCAACACTCAAGCCGAGCTCTGAAGATACATTCTTTCTTTTATGAGCTTCCCAATGAAGCATTCGGTTCCACAATATTTAAATGTTTGCAAAATATTTGACGTCTTTTCTTTCCTTTTTCTGCATGTCTTTGTAAGCTGGGGAAGTGTTACTGTCTCCTGTATTGAAGCTGCAACTTGGGCACTTGAAGATCAAAAGCATCCATTAATTTTGCTCCCAATCTGACATACCTGGGGCCTGATGTTTCTGAGCACCAAGGAGATCATGGGGTTTAATGTGTTCAAAGTACAACTCCCTTTTACTGCAGCTGCTGCTGTGAGCACTTGACACTTCTGCAAATCAGACCCCCTGGTCTCAAGTCAGGCACTGGGACAACAAAAAGCACACAGTGAGTGGCCACATGCGAAAAATTTAAGTTCAAAGATGTTGCTACACTCAACGAGGAACTTTTTTCCTCAGGAAGGAAGAGAAGACAGAGCAGCATTCAAGGGCACAGACTGCTCTTTCCTGCTGTCATTAAAGGCACCCATTTCATGCTTCCCAACTACCGCCTTAGTGAGGCAGACACTCGTTAGAGCAGTATCCTCCACCAAAGCAGTTCAAATTCATCCACAGAGGAATGATTATCCTGGAAACTGAATCAGATAATGATCCTCCATAGGAGAAGAAGCAAACTCAGCAATGCTCTTTGCTTTCTAAACACTCCTAACCTCCCCTCATCCTGTTCTGCCCAGGATGCTGTAGAATGATGAATGTTTCTCTGTGTCATTGGGACACAGCACAAAAGTTCCAAGGGAGCAGGTCTCCTGTGTACTGGGATAGTGCCAATGGATGCTTACAGCCCTGGACTGAACTGCAGAGAGCCTGACTCAGCCACATCCATCTCATGGTGAACATTGGATGAGTTCAGCTGACAGCAAGTCCTGGACCAGAGAGCCCACACTGCAAGTCTGCAGAGGAAACCAGAGCTAAACAAACTCCCGGGGATGAATGTGTCTGAGCCCTCCACCCCAGCAGAGCTCTGCTTTACCCAGAGGCCCAGACTCTCAGAAAGACAGTACTATTTACTGAACACAGACACACACCTCTTCTATGCCTTTTGCCTCCCCCAAAATAACAATCTCCTTCAATGAGCACACAAACCTGCAAATAAGGTGGGCTAAAGATAGACTTAGACCTGACTAGAAGCTGACTCAAAACTACAGCAGTACATAATCACTGAAGTCAACAGGAAAAAACCCAAACATGCAGAGCTCAGTACAGTTCCTTCCTCACCAAACATCACCTCATTCCATGCACAGAGCAGGAGGATGGAGGACAGACCACAGTCTCTACCCCAGAGTCTCGGCAGGGATGCAGAGATGTGCCCAAGTGTGTTCTCGGTGTCACTGTCACAGCAACTCGATGGGAAAGATCTGGTCTCCACTCAGTGAGTTTTGTGTCTTCGTTGTGGATGGTGTGCATGGAAATATTCTGATAAGCATACAACATAAAGGAAAGGATACTGCTTCGATTAGATGGTATTTTAATTCACAGCTAAAATATTTAAATGAATTATCAGAGAAGGCTATTTATCTGCTTCTCTTTCTGGACTATAAGAAGAATAATTTCTCTTGCTCGTTTGAAGAACTGCAATTTAAGACCCCTTATTAAAGAGATTCCCTTCTCTAAAAAAGTCACTAGCTCTCTAGATAATATTCCTTTTTTGCAGCTGGTAATTAATCTCTTGTTATGCACTGAAGTTAATTTTGTAAAGGTAGTGCACCACTGACACCTAAAGAAATTAATAATAAAGGAAATGTTAGACCCCTTAAATCTCTAACTCCTATGTAATGACAATTAATGAAATAGTATTTTCTACTGGAATATTTTTTTAAGCACTAGACAAAGAGGATGCTGTGTTTTTAAGATTAACTTGCCTTACCAAGTTGTGTATTTTATAGTCATCAGAAATATAATTTAAAAAATAATCTTTCTACAAAATAAACATACAGTTAGTATTTAATTATATCTTTTTTTCTTTACAGTTTGAAAATTGACAGCAATTGCTATAGAAACTCATAACCAGTCTGGTAATTTTTGCCCTGCACTCATGTAGAGAAGTCCATCCTGAATATCAGTCCCACTTGTCAATAGAGGAGAATCTGAAATAAATTAACATTTAGTTTTACAGGACAGATACTAATTGGGTTGCTATTCTGTCACTGTGTAAATTTTCAGTGACCTTTCCAAAAAAGAAAGAACAAGTCAATAGAAACTGTTTCTTCTTGACTTTCTCCACCCCCATTTTAATTTTTTTTTTTTAACAGCCATCTGGAGTTTCTTAATCCCTTTACAGAAACACATAGTTTCTTTTTTTTTTTTATTTTTTTTAAGGTAGGAAGAATATGCTAGGCAGTTTAGTTCTTTTTTTTTTTTTTTTTTTGTATTTTGCATTTTACTTTAATGGAGGTTTTCCAAGCTTTTTATCACAACTACCATATTCTCAGCAAATAACATCAAGTTTTCCAGCACAAAGCAGCCTTAGATCTTGCTTCCCTCCTCACTCTCTCCCTTGCTCAGGAAATGGAAAAAGAAAAAGCAACAAACTAAAAACACAGAGGGGTCACCTTTTAACAGCTGATGCACATTTGTACATCTTGTAAAGAAATAGCTGAACACATACTAAGTTTATCTTCATATACCCACTGAAACTCACGGAATAACAGCATTTCTAAATGTAAGTTGTATGAGCATAGCTGTGGATAAAGACTGAATCAGCTCAAATCCCATCACTCGCTGCGCCACCACGGGCTCTGAACCCTTCCCTCTGCTGGGCAAGGGATCTTGCTAATATTAAAGGCAATGGAAACCCACAGCTGCTTCAAAAAGTGGCATGACCAGCTCTAGGAATCCTCTGCCTCTCTCCTGAAAGCAAAACTGGATGCACATGCACGCAGCACGGGAAGCAAACAGGAGGAATTAAAAGTCTGAGCGCAGTCCCAGAGCCGTGACCTCACCAGGATTACAGACACGAAGGGACAGCTCACTTCACTGCCGTGATAGATGGGTACAGGCTCTGCTGGGAGCAATTTAAAACATGACTGAACAAAGCCCAGGGCAAACTGCTCTGTCTGGACTTGTGCTGAGCAGGCGGTTGGACCACAGAGCTCAGGAGGTCCCTCACACACACATGATTCTCTGAGGATGGCTTTGTGTGTGCGCTCATAATTCTTTATAGGAAAATCATGCTCAGTCTTTGCTTAGGAGGAATTTTCAGGCAGGGAAAGCTCAACATACTAACCTCAACAGAAAATACATAGAAATTACACACGATTCCAGTGGGCTTCAAAAGAAAAGCAGCCTGCAAGACTGCATCATAACATTGCCAAAAAAAAAAAAAAAAAAAGGTAAACATGGCACTGAGACTTTCTATCGCAATAGATTACATTTTAAACTAATATGCCCTGAGCTCATTTACATGCAAACTCCCTGTCAATTTTTTCTGCAGAGTGGTGAATGGTTAAGCACATCACTTGGGTTTTTTATATGGCAACATCCTTCAAGCAGCACCTTTGGCTTACCTTCCCCATGAAAGCACAATCAGAAGAACTTCTATAAATGTCACTTGTTATTTATGGAGCACTTCATCATTTCAAGGCAAAGTGGACAAACACGTTAATATTTAACACAGCTCTTGGGATTATGGCACCATTTCACAGATGAGAGAGAAAACGGCTGCAAAATCTCCTTTAAGAAAAGCTGACTTTGGGTGCCCATTCCTGAGCTTCTGGGGATTGGGAGACCTAACAAGTTCCTGCCATACAGGTTATGCAAACTGTCTAATAATTTATGGTACGTAGGAAGGACTCTTAGTATTAGAGCCAGAACCCAATACTTAATCATTTTTTTTTTCTTTAAATGAAAACAAAATTTCACACATGGACTCACACACTCCTTTATTGTAGAACATTTTACAGTCAACAAGATTTTAAGGGTTCCCACAGGTTTCTAAAGATACCATATGTCCAATTACACAAGACACTGAATTCTGCAAAGGATCAGCTAACATGGTAAACTGCTGAGCTTCACATCCTGTAAAATCTATGCAGTTCTTGAAAACAATGTTAAACAGTATTTTTTGCCTTCTTTCCCTAGATCTTTATAAATAATTATTTAGATTTTATTTTAATATTTTGGAAGGCCAAAACCTGTGCCAAGAATACAACACTTCCTATCATAATCACAAAATAAATCACTCAAATCAAATAGATTGTGATGAAAACACACAAAATTTTAATTGAAATTAAATATATGAAACAACAAGAATTACCAAATCAACACACAGGTACTTAAAACCATCTAGACCAAAGGGAATTACATGCTGCAACTCTTCCACTACTAGTAAGGGTGGAAAATTGATAATGCAAAGCAGAAAACTCTCCTGAAAGACAACCTCACCATCTGGCTTATCTCAAACCCAAAGGGAATTAAACAATAAAAGATAATAATTTTCCAGCAGTGATGGAGCAGTGCAGCGTGGGGGACAAGAACCAGGCACAGCTGAGAGACTAATGTTTACGAAGTATTTTTGTAACATAGTTCTTTGTCTTCTAGCAAACATCAAGCCTTAGGGAAGTGCTACAAGTAACCTTGGCTTCTAAATGATGAAATTTGAAGTAGACTAGTCATTTGCTCAAAGGAACCAACTGACCAATTAACTAAGTGAACAACATGACTCCAAATTATTAATTTCTAGAACTGATGTCCGAATCACAGAAATGCACTTCAACAGAAGTTTCTGTATTCTGCCCCAACTTTGTGAAGCTTTTGAACTTCCAAATGTATTAAATTCCACAAGGTGAATCTTAATTATACAGTTTTAAATTAGTTCATCTAATCAATAACCTACTAATACTGTTTTTGAGGAATTTGCTATGACAAACTGAAAACAAGCAAGAATCCAGGATTTGCATTTAAAATTCCTAAACAGTCCATTTTATCAGAAGAGAATATAAACTTCCTTACTAATCTCAAGATTGGACATATATTGAAAAGCTACGCATAATAAAATTCATGACTGCAAGTGTGGAGTGTACTGTCTGTGTGGGACAATAAGCATCATCAGGTTTTGGTTAATCAGAAAACTGGGAAGCATTCCTGGCTAAAAAGAATGACACAGAATATTTGGTTACCACATTTCCCTACTGTAGGTTTTCCCTTTGTTTTTCTCTGATACAAATGTTACTGGCCATGAGACAGACCAGTGAGATCGAGCACTCCTCAGCTGGAGCACAGAACTTGATAACCTTCCTCATCTCTTTTTCATTAACATACTTTTAAAATATGCATACCTCTAAGAATGCAAGCCACAAAATCCTATAAAATTCTTATAGTTGCACAGGTATGGCTTAAGATTAAATTATTATAAACACAAGAGAATGATCACAATTTCATTTTACTTGTCAGTGTCTGTCCGGTTTATCTCGGCTGTTTGAGGGGCCTGGAAGGCCCGGGGTGGCCTTGGGGCAGCCCGCGTATCGAAAGACGAGAAGAGGCTTCAGTTCTTCTTTCTGGTTTTATGTTTATTAATTGTTTATCTAAAAGATGTTCTTTCAGCCGAACAAAGATCTGCTCAGCAGTCAGCCATGGGCACACTGTCTCTGCCCTCCCGGGCAGCCACGTATCTTTATACCCTTTGTTACGTATACAATATTTATCATTTTTCCCCAATACCATCTATTGTTATAACTCGGTGTACTCTTAGTAATAACCAATCCAAAGGTGCCACCGTGGCCAAAGAAGATGGAGGAGACACAGACATTCGGTCTCCCAGGACACTCACGCAAGAAGCAAAGAAGGAATTGGAGAAAGTTGCAGACGCGATACAGAGAAGGCAGGCACATCGATTTGTTCCAACGTTGCCTTTTCAGTTGGCAGTGCTGGGGAAGAAAACACAGTTCCATGGTTTGATCTTCCAATGGGACGAGTCGCAAAAGGACTCTTTGATAATCATAGAGTGGATTTTCCTACCACACAGGCCCGCAAAAACAATTCTTACAGACTTGGAGATGGCAGCACAGATCATCATAAAAGCGAGAACAAGGTTGCTGACGATGGCAGGAAGAAGAAGAAGGACAGGACACACCCCAATTCCTCCATCTTACTCCTCTAAACCCCCCTGTACATAAATCCTAAACCTTGTGTCTCACTCTCTAATTAACTAATCCCTTCACCATTCACCCTGTGAAGCCCTCATCCTTGTCGTCTCCTGTGTAGGGTTAAAGTCCTGCCACCAGACACTTCTGGCAACATTCCAGGACTCCCGAGCCCCCCAAGGTGGTCTCGGAGGCTCAGCATCTTAGACTGAAATCTTGAGATCCGACAAGTGTCTAAGATGTATTGCACACGAGTTGCAGATAATTGTAAGAGGTTTTTCACTTCTGAGCAGTTTCCATCATGACTGCCTGCTTTCCTGAACAATTTAAAATGTCATCAACCTTTTAGAATGCAACCAGATTAATCAAAGTGTCCTTGGATAATTATCACATGAAGTTACCATCTATGTTCCCATAAGCTTTCTTTCTACTAAATATATGTAATTCCCCCAAGCCAGGTAAGATGGGATAGGCTCTAAGACATAACAATCCTTAGATGAATAGAAATCTTTCCTACTTTTTGTTGTCACAATAGAAATATAAGCTCTTCTGCCAAACTCCAAGAATGAATCACCACTAGCAGCAGATTTTGGTACGTATTCATTTTGACTTCTCAAAAATCAAACCAAATAAATAGAGCTTGCCTATGCAGAAATGCATTTAGATATTAAAACTAGTATGTGTTTTTCATAGGTAAAAAAAAATGCTATAGTAATGTATAAATGCTCATTTTGGATTTAAAATAAATCCCATATATATCTATGCAACCTAGAATCAAAATTGTTAAGCTTATGGATTCATGTAAAGAAGCTCTACTCTGAAACAAGATTGCAGTTTATGTGCAGTTGGTCACAACTGGAACAAGCATGAAGGGCAGAACAAAAAACCCCCAAGCACAAGAGCACAAGATGGAAAGCAGAAGAAGAGGGAAAAAGGAGAAAAAAACCACCAACCCACATTTGCACAGACTGGACTGCATAACAAGCTCAGCTGGTGTGAATTAGTATAAAAGCTTCTCCAACATCAGTGAAAGCTGTGCCAATTCACACCAGATGAGATCTAAGCTGTCACTAGCCAAATGGCAAAGAAAAAAAAATCAGCTCAGTTCTTATTTATTTCAAAATATGCCACTGGCTTTACTGCTATTGTTCCTAGTTTTCTGCAGCATAAGTAGGAGAAGAGTCAGAAATATTGTATTTCCACAGGTCTGCATATAAACATCTACTGACTGCACAACCAGTTAAGCTACCCAACACCATCCTGTAAGAACACTTCAGATCAGATGAAATTCACCTTATTTCAGATTCACAAAACAAACCAGAAAGACAGGACAGAAAAAGAGCTGCAATTTTTATTAGAAGTCCTATGAATGACTTTGAAAAAATTCACTCTTAAAGAAATCAAAAAAACTCAAAGGTTGTAAACACATAGAGGAAACCAAGAAGAGGAAAACCAGATCAGCATCAATTCCTTGCCCAATATGAGGAAATAAAAGAAAGTTTGGACCAGTATCTGCACTTTGTCCCTCTCCAGCTTCTCGACAGAGTCTGGCCATGATGCAGTTCTGCACAGCTGACATTAACCTAATCCCAGCACAGAAAGGAAGTGAGCTCAGTAAAATCACTGGTCCCATTGTTCATGCCTTGTTTTAGCTTTAGTCAAAATTGACAGTACATTCAGATAATCCTCTCAGATGAACAGAATTGCCCTTTCCTCTCCCTACCATGCTGATAGAGTCTGCAAGGTTGTCCCTGGTGCACACAGGCTAAAGCTACTCAGGCCACCTCCTGAACAAGCTAATTCTGCTTCCTAGTCAGGTCAACCAGAAGCTCCAGAAAGAATAATTTATCCCTCTTCTTTCTTGCTGAGGTAAATTAGCCAGCTCTGCTGCAGCTAGTCTGTGGCCAATATATACTGAAGATTTACTCATCTGCCAAGACTGCAGAACACACCTGCCTCTTCCAGTGACCCAAAACCTGGCGTGCCATTCCCCAGTCTTCTGCTCCTACCACTAATCTCAAGATAAACTAATCACAGCTTTAGTGAATCAGCTTAAACTGGCAAACTTGCCAGTTATTATCACAGAATCACAGTTGTGTACTGATCCTCTCAGATTTTTGACCTCAAAATTCACACAGATATGCTATGATAGGAAAGCTGCAGCATCTGCCTTTATCAATCTTTTCTCCCTTTGAATTCACATTGTTAAAGTAAGAAAGGAATGTGAATTTGCACAACTGCACTTCAAACAATGCACATGAAGATGTACTGCTGTTTGCCCCTAAATTGCTCTGCATTTTATCATCATGAAGACCACCAGAAAAACCGAAAGACTACCAGAGTCAACAAAAACCTACATGCAAAACCATCTCCCACTCCTCACAGCCCCCACTGAAAGGAACAAGATTTCATTTTTTACAACAAAATTTTCATTTTTTTACAATGCAGGTGAAAACAAGTGTTTTCACCTGCATTGTAAAGTTACTCTGGTTTGTCAGCATGTGACAAAAAGGAAAACAGTAGTGGGAGGTGATTAGAGGAAAAAAGTATTGTGTTGCAAGAAGACTTTTGACAATATCAATATTATCAACTTTGATACTCTTTGACTGAGCCAAGAAACATACACTTGCGTCCTCAATACCAATATGGGGCTCTTCTAAGTATTTGCTATGGTTGAGACACTTGCTTTTTAACACCTCTATAAATTTGATTCAATAATAAAAAGTAAGACAAGTGTAAATCTTCAGTGAAGATTTAAAAGGATCCCAAAAGCTTACACTGATCTCTTAAGGTAGCATAAGTGTATGTTTCACTGGTGAAATAAAGGCACAAGGCCATCACTCACCTTGTTAAATGGTGCTTGTCAACAAAAAGCCAGGTCTGATTATTTCAACAATAGCAGCCAAATCCATCTGGTGCTCAGTGACCATCCAGAAATCACTTACAAGCTTCAAAGGACTGAGTTACTATTGCACATCCTCCAGATATATACACAAAATCATTACTAATCAATTTTTATTTTGCAAGAAGTTTTCTTTGGCCTTCTAACCTTAAAGCTCAGCTGAGTGACAACAAGGGTTTGTGGATGAATTCAGAGCAAAATGATGCTAAGGTATACTTCTGAAGCAAACAGTAAACACTCTGCACCCACAGGTATCTTAGTTCTAATTTTGTGAGATTTGATTCTACTGTTCAATAAAGTGCCTTCCACCAGGTGTGCTTTTGGGGGAGCACAGACAGAATAAACAGCAGCTGCACATCATAGAACCTCTGATTTCATAAGCCTGGTGGTTTCAAAATTCAGCAAATATTTACTTTTGAACATAAGTTCAGCTTCAGGCCTGCAACTAGAAGAGCCCAGCAACTGGGCATCACTGAAACTAAGGGTGGTCTGAGAATGGTGTAACTGCAGAGACCTTGCAGAAGCAGGACCATGATGATCTATAATTACCACACTCAACAGCAGAGCTGATCACGGTGGAACATACAAATATCAAGCACTGTTGCGGCGTGTTTTAAACTTCCGGGTCCCTTCCCCAGGTGTGCCAATACCCCCCTTCCCCTTCCCCCTCGCCCCCTGCTGGGCTGTCAATCAGGTTTAACATTCCAGCAAGGCGTCGTGTGGTTGGTCAAGTTCAAAAGATGCCCCTCAGGCCCAGAGGTCATTGGTCTGTCTGGGTGTCATCCTCCCCTGAGACCCTGCCCCTCTCACCTGGTTGGTAGCTGACCTGCCCCTTCCCTCCCCCGGGAGCTTAAAAAGGTGAATCAGGCAATGCAGTCATGATTCTGTTGGAGCTGTTGCCAAGATTCAGACCTCTGTAACCATGGAATAAAGTTCTGGATATATAACCCTCCAGCAGAATCCATCTCCTTTGTCTTCACCATCGCCTGAAGCTTTCCTCCTGAAGTAAACGGAGTTCCTAACAAGCCTGGACTTGTTCAGCTGCCCAGCTGCAACCACCAGCAAGCTAAAGGTGTCTCTGGGGTGATACACCACAGTTGCCGCCTTTGGCCCAGCAGCAAGGGTCAGACTGGCCCAGGCACAATCTACCTGGTAATATTGGGATTCATATTCCAATAAAGCACCAAAGAAAAGAATTCTCTGAAAAACCTCTTGAGACAATCTAGTTCAATGGCCCTGGTTCAAGCTTGGCCACCTAGAGCTGCCTGCCCAGAACTGGGTCCACCTGGTTCTGAGTATATTTATGGGTATCTTTATGAAAGACCTTAACAGCAGTCAAGAGCAAAGTATTACTCTACACAACTCTCAAATGCTCTTCCATACCATCACAAAGAGACCAAAATATTTTTAATGCATCTGTCCTAACAAAATAGACACAAACTAAAGTTTCAAAAGAATAAACATCATCTGTTTTGGATGGGGTCATGGAGAAAAAAACAAGAGCAAACCTGCAGATAACCTAAGTCCACAGATTTATAAGAGACCATGATAAATGTCTGTTGATTATTTGCTTAATACATCCGGAATGTATTTCCTCATTTATGCAAGAGGATGGTATTGGGTTTTTCCGCAGAAAGAAAGATCTTCCACTGGGACTCATAAAGGCAGTAATATTTTAGGAAGCTACTATTACACTAAGAATAGTTGAGATTGTCTTGCATTTTCTTGTTCACAGCTTTATAATTAACAAAGTAAAAATGTAGGCTGTTATGTTTGATGGAAGTTTCCCCAGAGAGATCAAATAATCTACAGCAGCAACAGCTTCCTATAATTCTGAATATAATTATAGGAGTGAATTTCTTTTTACGGTGTAAACAGTCATAGTTAAGTAGATGGGTCCTAGTGATTGCCACTGGCATTTCTAAGGACACTTGCACAAAAGTCAGGTTGTTCTTTGCCACATCTCAGGACACTTACTGAAGTAATACTGTTAATAATACTGGAGTTCCACAGGGTTCCAGCCTTGGCTCAGTCCTGGATGCAAGACTTGAAGGAATATGAGGAAAGTTTGCCGACAACACTAAATTGGGAGGAGCTCTCAACTCCCTTTAGGGCAGAGAGGACTTTTGGAGAGACCTTGACAAAACAGAGACATGGGCAATCACCAATTGTATGAAGACTAACAAGGGGAAGAGCTGGATTCTGCACCTGGGATGGGGCAATCCTGGTTCTGTGTATAGGCTGGGGAATGAGAGGCTGGAGAGCACAGCTGTGGAATGGGATTTTGGAGGCCTGGTCCTTAGAAAATTGAATATGAGTCATCATGCCCTAACAGTCAGGAGGGCCAAGCCTGTCCTGGGGAGCATCAGGCACAGCATGGCCAGGCAGGCAAGGGAGGGGATTGTCCTGCTCTGCTCTGAGCTGGGGCAGCCTCACCTCCAGTGCTGGGGGCAGTTCTGGGCACCACAGTATAAAAAAGACATGGAGCTATTAGAGAGTGATCAAAGGAGAGCCACAAGGATGGTGAAGGATTTGGATAGGAAGCTGTACAAGGAGCAACTGAGGTCACTTGGTCTGTTCAGCCTGGAGGAGATTGAGGGGAGAGCTCACTGCAGTTACAAATTCCTCATGAGGGGAAGAGGACCTGGCACTGATCTCTTCATTCTTGTGACCAGTGACAGGACCCAAGGAACGGCCTGAAGCTGAATTGGGGGAGGTTTAGGTTGGATATCAGGAAAAGAGGGTGGTTGGGCACTGTAAAAGGCTCCTCAGGGAAGTGGTCACAGCACCAGCCTGACAGACATCAAGAAGCGTTTGGATAATGCTCTCAGGCACATGGTATGATTCTTGGGGTACTATGTACCAGGAGTTAGACTTGATGACCATCATGGGTCCCTTCCAACTCAGCATATTCTATGATTCTATGAATAATTCATGCCATATTAACAAATGCAATGTTTATAGTTAGGAGTACTTTATATCGACGTTACAATGCTGCATCTGGCATCAGCACTGCAAATTTTTTAATAAGACAAATGAGGACTTAGCAAACCTGCACTCAGAAACAGGTTTTTCCAAAGTTTGATTTTTTTTAACAAAAAAAAAAGAAAGAAAAATAAAGATCTCTGCTATGCTTAGTGGAGCTGTGTGATCACATACACAGCAGTGCATATTCATAGATAGATAGCTAGATAGATGTCTCCACACCACACAGACACACAATCTTTCTGAACTAGTATTTTGTGAGTTTTAAAGAAAAAGGTTTTTCAGCCAAAATAGCTGATAAAAATACGCATGCTAATGAAACACACTTGGAATCAAGGCTTAGGAAGGGTGCTTTAGAAAATAACCGTACAGTACAATAGCTCAAAGGAGCAGCTTGAAGAATAATGCCAAGGACAGACAATACTCATCTCCTGATGGCCTAAAATAACACTAAACATCAGCCCATGCCCCAGGCCTTTGAGGTGTGAATTGAGGCTACTAGAGAGCAAGAAAATAGTACCAGCATTTCTCCCTCAGTGCTGCAGGGGCATATGCTCCTGCAACATCAAAGACACCCAACATCTACTACGGTTGCAGATACCAGAGAAACTCCTCTCAGCCTATATTTCTTCAAGAAGATTAAATCTTCTGTCTTAGCCACACACAGCTGAAAAGCTCTTTTACCACTACAGCTCTTCTTTACAGAGAAAAATCTTCCTACACAATAAGATTCTATGCCCTGAACATCCTTCCACCTTGAAGTTGTACCACCTGCCCATCTCCTGACACGTGCACTTTCTCTCTCATGATTCACCTCTACTAAACCCAAACTGCTTTCTGCAGAGAGATATTGGCATAAGCTGAAAGCACAGACAGTAGTTAACTGCATATTAACACTTTCCACTTTGTTTGATCCCTCTACTCTTTGACAAACAGGTATAATAATGAAATTTGGTAACACAGCAGCTATCAGGACCCCCCAGATTTTCAAACATATAAAAACCTATAAATACATATACAGCTTAAGGGTACACTCTTTAAAACGTAATACAAAATCTAGATATATGACCATATCTCAAAAGAAAGACAAATCACCTCTTGTTGGCATTATTTTCAAAGGAAGTTTTGGATTTTGCCCCCTTAAAAAGAAGAATCTTTTCATTATGGGCAGCAGTAATAGGAATCAGATTAAAAGTATGGCTCTCTGACCTCTACTTCTTTTAAGTACTAATATCTAAAAAATCAAGAGCACACAAGTATGAGACGTTACTGTAGGATTCCAGTTACATGTGTCCAGTAATGTCCAATGCAGTTGCACTGCCATTACCACTAAAATACCCATTCCTCATTTTCACTGCTCAGGTTTATCACCACACAACAGACACAAAATGCAAGATTTTCTCGCATGAGCTTCTTCAGCTGGAAATGAAGGAAGCATGTATGGTTCTGTTCATCTTTCCTGTCCTGATTCTTATTTGGGAAGCAGCTACAAAAACATGACAGCTTCAAGGACCCCTAATGTTTCAATCAGCTTCTGGTGCAAAATTTGATGACATGACTAAATATAAACATTTCTGATAGGGTCAGCTATGGAAAAATACAGACCAAAAGAGAGGTGAGCACTAACCCTGTAAAGCAATAATGCAAAGAAGGTAGTAAAGCAAGGCAGTCAGATTCTACCTTGATGTTACTCTTGGGACCAAATACCATGGGCTAGGAAGAGCTATACTCTCATAAGCATCACCTTGCTCTATTCTTCTGTGACATAAACCCTCTGTTTGCCCTGAGCTCCATTTAGGACAGCAGCCACAGAGGAGGACACAGTTGCCAGGCAGTATTGTATTTGCAAACAGATCCCAAAAACACACATTCAAAGGTCTGTTCTCCCCAAGAATCCTAGAAGAAATACACTGATGTTTCAGATACTATTTTGTTTTGCTTAAGAATAAACTTGTAGGAGAAAAAAATTCATCAAAGGTAAACAATCATCCCATTCACCCTTCTTCTATTTCATTGGGAATATCTGTGAGCAAAACTTATGATGCAATGTTCTTGCGTCATGTGTGAATGTCTGACTGCATGCAATGTTGCTTCTGAACCAGTGTAAATACAGAATGTGAATAAAGAGCACAGGAGAAGAACACAGTATTCAGCAAACACCTAAGGAAACCATCATATCAAATTCTGATTCATCTGTAAAGGAACTATGATACACTGAAAAGTATAATTATACATTTTGTCTTAATTAAAAATGCTGTTAATAGTATAACAGAAAGTGTCTGTGCTCTTCTGTTGACAGCATCTGTGCACATTATAAAGACAGTAGAAGTGATGTGCCCAACCTGCACAGTTCACTACATTTTTGTCTTTTTGTTAACCTGTTATTCACAATATGCTGGGTTTGAAGCATTATCATGTAACGAAACCAGCAACTGAACAGTATTCAGGATTAGTGGTCATTCATACATCCAAAAACTTGAGTATGTTCAGCAGAATACATGAAAGCACAGATGTCTTTAATAAGAACATTCACCACAAGTTTTGTATATAAAAAATGGTTAAGCAAAGGACTGAAATCTTTCTGAAACCCTCAGGGCTTTTTTTTTTTTTGCCTCTGAGACTGCAATTTGTTATACACATTTTGATCAATATTTACATGAAAAACAGAAAAATGCCATCTTGGTAGGATTCAAGAAACAATATTGCTATTCCACCATCCTTACAAAACTGTCACACAACATCAATACTGTCAATCAATGGTGCCAAATTTTGAAAGCCTCTCTGTTTTTTTTCTGATCAGTTAGTACTACTGCAGAAAAAGGTTAGTCAGGCCAGATTTCAAAGATGACCAGCTCTTAAGATAATCTGAAACTTCAAACAGCAGAGAACAGAGACTGTTAAAAGAGTGTAGCCTGCAAAATAAAATCCTTTGTTGAGAATATAAAGCCTTTTCAATAGGAAAAAGTACAAAAGCATACATTCTTTAAATATACATTTTGCTTCTTAGCTTTACTCCACAAAGCTGCTCTTCAGCACTGAGAGCATGGCCAATAATTTGTTGTTACAACCTGACTTTTCTGATTCGGTCTTGCTTTTGAACTTATGAAAGTGTTCTAAATTCCCAAATACTCTTGTCCCACTTCATGCAGTCTGTTCCATTTTTGGAACATAATTACTAAAAATAGCCTTAATTAGCATTATATAACAGGAATTAAAAGAAAAAATCAAAAATGCAAAAGAAACAGTTCTGTAAATTTTGGGCATTGACTGAGAAACAGTATAGCTGATCCATCAACAATCTCTGAAGCAAATTGCCTTATGAGCAACATTAATTTCAGAATCAATTAGAAACTTAGGTTTTTTTTTTTTAATTAAGCACATGTAGCTAACAACACTGAATACTGAGGTATGCAAGCTATGGAATAGGAAGATAAAGTAAAAAAAAAAATGAACCATCTAGCATCAATGTATAACATCTTTCTTTCTTTCCCACCAAATATCCATACTGTGCTGCCCCCTCCAAGAGTAAAGAACAATGTATCCAAAGCATTTTCATGCTTTCTTGATTAACTGCCTAGGTGCTGTATTTCTAGCCCTAACAAAGTGGTGTTTAAACTACTTACTGACACGATAGAAATTATGAGACCTATCATTTGAAGGTCCAAATCTGCTTGCAGTCCCTCTGACAGCTAGGTACTAGTACTAAAACATGTTTGCCTTAATAATCCTCAGGACATAATGAGAAAACATCTTCCTGATGCCAGGAACTATAATTTTGAAGCAAAAGAACTGCTAATACTTAGAATTTATTCTATTTGTTATAATTTATATTTTTATGCTTATTTTTAACATCATTTATATTTTTATTTACATCACTTTTACTTATGTAGATAAAACTGTGCTGGAGTGATTGGTTACTGCGAACAACTGTCCTTTATCCCTATTAAAATCTTAACCCTTAATAGTTGCTACAAATTAGTTACCACAAAGGGGGCTATGCTTCCACTAAGGTCCTTCTTTCAAGGAATGGTAGAGAAGTAGGTCATCCTTCATTTTTCTTGTCCTTTTCCCTGACACTCCCCCCCAAAATAATCAACTTTTCTCCTGCTAATATCACCCCCATCTTTATCTCCAGAAATACATCTTGCACAATTGAAGATGGTGGTCAAACGTCTTCCAGTCAATCCCCTTCCAAGCCTGAAACTAAGACTGAATGCAATCTGACTCAGAATGCAAAATATGTCAGAGTGCAAATAAGTCCTAAAGAACACCTCCATGAGCAGATACATCACACATGGAGTACTTGTAGATAAATCCCTTCTTATTTCAGACATTTCTGAGTGAAAAGTATTAGGTATCCTCTATTACCTGATATCACCTCCTTCACAGAATGGCTACAGTGAGAAGAGATCTCTGGAGATTGTCTGCTCAAACCCTTCCTGCTCAAACCAGAGTCAGTTTAGAGCAGGTTACTCAGAACAATGTCAAGCAGTTGGGCTTTTTATATCTCCAAAGAGAAAGGTGGAGTTTTTTCTCCATAAATGTGGTATCATGTATTAACATCCTGAATTACCCTCAGCAGTGTGACCAAAGCTCACCAAGTCATGAAATTACCTCAGCTTGAGCTGGACCAAGGAAATGCCCCAAAAGCATGCTAGCTCACTAGGAAGAATAAGTTGCTTGGAACTGCTACTTGATCAGCTCATGCAGTAATCAGGAAAGATAAAAATACAAGGATCAATAAAGAGAACAATCTATTCTTGCTAGGTAAACATGGAAACACTGGAATAGGAAGAAGCAGAACTGTAAATAAGTGAAACAATAAACTTAATTCTGGCTGACAAGTGTACCTCATTTTTTGGTGTCACAACAAGATTTCTCCCATACTCTTAAAGCTGATGGTTTGTTCTGGCAAGTTCTCTTACTGATGGAGCACTGCTTCAGAAAACTATGCCTTGTTCTGGTTATAGTCAACAATTCATACATTTATTGAAGGACCTATGGAAAACAAATAGAAGATCAAAGGAAATCTTTGACATCTTTTATGATTGTCTTAAGAGTTTCAGATCATGCCTCTCTTAATTCCCCACTAACTTGGGAAACCTCTTAAAGTAATGATTTTGCTGATGGCAGCATGTGTGAAACTGTACCAAGCTTGAAAATACATCTCTATCTCTTTGATGAATGAAAAGAGACCCTGAAGTGCTAATTCCTCTGGCACTCTTTTCTGCTCATTTACCATTTCTCAAGAAGCTGACTGAAGAGTAGCTAGGAAACACTGAGTTGTATCACTCTGTGATTCACATCCAGGAAGAGCTTCTGGGATAGTTTGCTTTACATGTTTTGATTATTTTATTAACATAAACCTTTTAAAAATTAGGCATGGCCATTAGAATCCAGTTTCCCTTTTCATAATTTCCTGAATTTAGTTATGATTTAGAATTACTGTATGTGGGCTCTCTTCAGTAGGGGGGTTCCTCTGCACCTCCAGTTCTTTGGCAGTACAAAGGTAACTTCTTTTGCCTGTGGTAATGCTTTATAAAACACACCATCTGGAAAACTGGAACTTGCACCCACTACACTTTCTCATTATTACTCTCTGGAGTTGTGTAATGGGACTGAAGTCCCATTAATCACAAAAATGGGAATGAAGTGCACAGGGTCAGTCCCAAATTCTATTTCACTCGTCACCACCTTCGTCCTAGGAAGCTAAAAGAAGCCTGCTTGTTAAATCCTCCCAAACAACATATTTTTTCTCCTTTTATTACTATAATCATAGCCCATTATGACAATTTTGAGTGCAGGACTCATGTCAAAACACATCTTGAAGCATGTACAGGCAGTTTCATGTATACATCTCTGGTTTTACTCCTTCACAGCTTTTATTTTGGGGCTTGAGTTTTGTTTTTAAGAAGTAAAGAGTCTAGGATGAACAGATCCCAGATCTAAAAACACTTCAGCAGGGTAAGGATTAAGTTGTTTCAAATTTCTAAACCAGATATGAAAAAATTGTCTTTCCATATTTAGCTGGCTTGGTTTTTATCTCCCAGATTCTGACATGAGAATCTCCAGCTTTCAGAGGTTTAAAAAGAGATGTTTAACTCTTGTCACAGTCTGAAGATATAGCTTAGAAGCAGAACCAAAGAAAACTAACCCACGCCTAACATTTTCAAGCATGTTTTTTAATTGGCATTATCTATGATGTCTTTGACTACAACTTGCAATGCTTCTACAGAGGCAAGGGGAGCTGGAAGCAGCTGTCTGACCCAGGCAGTATCTTGAATTGACTAGCTTCCTCCAAAGAAGAATCGAAAACAAAAGTTTTTAGTACCAGGCTGCAGTAGTAAGTAAATTCTGAAAAACTGGCATATATTAAAGATGAACAATGTGGAATCTAAAATATGAAATTTGAAATTTTAAATATGAAATTTAGTATTAAATACACACTCAACTTTTTAGGTTTTGAAATAAGGAACCAGCAGTCCCACAGTTTTCTGCACTGAACTGAGGTTCTGAAAACAGGACTGGCTAAATTGCACACTTGGCAAATGGAGAGGGGTGCAAAGAGCAAAACACAGAAATACACAAGAGCTGTGAAGCTACTCCAGATCACATCAGAGACACCATTTCAATGCAGTGGCTGAAAGAACAGTCTCTTCCCACTTTCCAAAGGCCTGTCACTGGAATGCTTTCCTGAGAAAAGGGACTTTAAGTACACATGTGGGACAGCACAAGTTAGTTGCTTGAGGAAGCTTTTAAAAAAACATTGATGGCTCTCAAGCGAGTCCAGACATTGCATTCTCTATTGCTCCATCATCCAGACCATATAAAGCAAATATCGCATATGTTTTGCTAAAAACTGCTCAAGAAAATCCAGATACTGCAGGCAATTCTGATTGTCTTTATCACTGCAATGGCCTGGTGGAAAATGATGTCTCATATGGGGCTGCAGACCTATTTTCCCAAGTAAAACTCTAAGGACTCCAATGAGGTTACAGTCTATATAGATGAGAGGAAAAAAGCATTCTTAATCCCATTTTTCAGATCAAGAATTGAGTCATATAGTGATATAACATGTGCTCTGTAAGGGTGGTGAGGCCATTCCATGTGCTACTTGACAGTCCCCCAAGGGCCATTTATCTCCCGGTGCTCTGTCATCCTTCACTTTTTAAAGTGCCTAGGAAGCAAACTTCCCTCCCTTTACAAGAGCAAAACAGCTCCTGCAGCACCAGGGAACCAGCTCCCATTAGACACAGAGCATCATGACACTCAAATATCTCAGGACAACTTGCCCTAAATGACCTAAAATCACATAAAAAAGCTTCAGACTTTCTGACTCTTCATCCAAAACACTGCTATGGTTTTTGTGCTATTTCATGAATAATGATTTTCACTCTTGTGAAAGTTAACCTAACTCCTGTGTATAAACTAAAAATTACTCATTAAGCTGGGAGGGGACAAGAGGATATGGAGGGTGCCATCACTTAGGGGAGCTGCAAAACAAAGTACTGTTTGTGTCCTTTAAAGATGGTGCAATTCAAAAAAGGTCAGTATAGTACAAAGAAAATGTCATTTTTGCAGCACTACCTTCTACTTTATTCTTCTGGAATTTTGGATTTGTCCCATACCATTGACATATTCTGTTTAAAAGTTTCAACACTGCCAAAACATAGCCACAGTCAGCAATCCAAGATGAAAACAAACAAAACTTTTACTTAGAGAGAGTTAAAAGATCTGAAAGGATTTTACAAACAACCTCTTTGCTTGTTTCTGTAGCTTTGATGATTTGTCTGCCTGGAAAGGTAGAAAAAAGTTCTAAAATAAATATTTCAAAAAACAAGTCAAATTAAAAAGCTAAGCATTCAATGATTTACATTCAGCTTGTTGATTTGGAACTGCTTCTGCTGAGAATTAAAATCCATAAATTTCAGGAGAACTACTCTTGATTTTCAAGCATGCAAATTAAATAGCTGCATCCAATATCATCTTTGATCCCTCTATTACTAAGTATGACTATCTGTTTCATCAAGAACACAAAAATTTCTGGATCCTACTCTGACAGTAGTTTTAACTTCTTACAAATATAATCATTAAAAATATCAGAAAAATAGCAAATTTGCTTTTTGAAAACGAGGCTGTAGTAATTGGGCATATTATTTCTAAATTGCAGTCAGCTTCAGCAGGATATGGGGAAATAGAAAGAAGAAAAACATTTTGATTCCAAATGAAGCAATGTCAAAAAATTATTAGGTGGACAGATTTCCAAATACTCCATTTAAATACTCAAATTCTCTATTCTTGGGAAATGCAAAATGTAGTGACAAAAAAAGAGTGTGCTGAATTTTTTTTTAAGGACATATAACTTCTCAGATCCCAAACCAAGACAGATTGGTACATTATACTGAGCATTTAAGAGACATTAGGGGAATTGAAAAAATTTTCAATGATGCTGGTGACATTAATTTTCAATGTTAATAACCTATTTACTATGATAGCTGCTTAATAAGCTTTTAACTGGCAGAAGTGGAATTACACTGCAATATGGCAGATTAACATTATGAAGAAAAACCCCACAGTTCCTTGCCTGCATCATTCAAATATTTTTAATTTTTATTTTAGGGAGATAATTAAGAGATATTTTCTCTCCTCCTTCTACCTACACAGGAAAATTCCAACCCTATTTGTTAGGATTCAAAATCTACTTGGGCACTGCAACAAGTGCAACGTGTTATCTCTGCAAATTTACAATCCAGAGTAGCCTTTTCTGTCTGACTTTCCCTCTGCACAAACCCACAAATACTAAATTTCACTGTTATGAAGCATATAGGAAGTCCAAGCTATACAAAATAGCAAGTCTATCCCTCTCCACTGGAATTTAAGTGTTCAATTCTTGCCAAGCAAAATGTCCACTTATGTTGGAAATCCTGATGTATGTAACATGGCTAGATTGAGTCTCCCACTGTTCTTATGTGACTCACTCTTACTGTTTTGCAAATCTTGTGGCAAAAGTTGAAAGTACAAGTAGCATCTCTATAAGACACTATCACCCTCTACTTCACCAACAGAGCCTGAAGGGTCCATTTTACTGCAGACAGCCAATTGTCTAAAATATCTCTGCCACAAAGAGAAACTGCTGTACAGAAACCACCACATAAACTGCTTTATTCATGGGAAAGAATTCCTTTCTTGGGGTAATCAGAAATAACATTTTCCCCTACTTGCTTCCCAGGTGCAACAGAGCACACATTCCATGTAGTGAATGCTTAGAAGCATGTATGCCAAATACTACTTCTTAAACTGAAAAAGAAAAGTATTTCTTTCTCCTGCAAATGCAATCACTTAATTTTACGAAGATTTTTGGAAAGTATTTCAAGACAGAATTAACATGAGTTAGTTCAAACTGGTGTTTCAGTAGCTGTATCTTAAAATGAAAAGTATCAATCCAGGAAATTTTAAAATGTTTGAGCATTAGACATTTGTATATCCTACCCACCTGTACATTATACTAGTTTAATACTAGCTTAGAGCATTGCCAAATTTTTTTCCATGAAATTTTAGAGCATATTAACAAAGTAAAGTTGATCAAAGTTCCCTACCTGATGAAGCTTGATGTGGAATGTTTTCTATTGTTCTGCATCAGAGATTGTTTCTGAATATATTTTATATGTACCAATACTATAAATAAAAGGGAGTTTGTCTGGCTGACAAACTCCCTTTACCAGGATTCCCTGCATATTGCAGAGAGTCCATACATACAAGACAGGCATGAGGACAGCTTCCAGCATCCCTCTGGTTTTGGGGCAAGGAAAAGACTGACTTGGTTTTGGCCACCCTGAGGAAAACACAAAGGGTATCGATCACTGCCAGTTGTTCCCAGGGGACTGGTGATATGCCCAGCCTGCAAATAAAAATGCATTCCACACAGGTCACTAAACAGGCACCCATTCCATTATTTTTGGTCACTACCTACCTGGGCCACATGCAGACTGGCAACATGAGGGTGAATGGCTCTGGACTGAATTAATAATCCCCTGAATCACTGAGTCCCCAGTCTCCTTATTTGTCAAAACCTTGATATTTATCAGAAAATTGAGAGGAATCAGTACAACAAGCAGGAAAGGTGTTGATACTACCAATTTTATTTTTATTTACAGAGAATCTCTGGCAGGATTACAAGTGCTTTTTGCACCATAACAAACTGTTACTCCTCTAGTGCTTGAATTTGCATTGAGGAAAGAAAACAAACACTGTCAAGTTCTGGTTACACAGGCAATGAAAAAGACAAATGCCACAGCACAGGTGACTGGACACTACAGCTTTGAGCCTTGCACAGACACACTGCACTGGTTCCAAAGTAGTAATGGGAATTCTCCAGGGCATCAGAACATGCTTGACAGTCCTTCAAGTCCTTCACTCCAACTGCCTTTCCTTGTCCAGCCAGAAGTCAGGTTTTCTCAGTCTCCCAGTGGCAGAAAGTCTATAGTGTATTTTAGAATAATCTACATTATTCCACCAAGTCATAAAACTTTGAAAGCTACTATTGAACATATCAAAATAGGCACTGAGTTGACCTGTGATTTAAATCCTTTCTAGCTGCATTATAATTATTCCAAGAGGTATATATCCCAAACAAGACACTTAAACTACTGCAAAGCCATTATTAGAGATGCTGAAACAATGACAGGCAGAGGAAAAGGAGCCATTACATTTTTAGGACTAAATCTAAGCACGAGTTTGCACAAGGATTGAAAGGACTTCTTAAGTTGCCTCATGGTTAGTCAGCATCACTTTGAGGCCTTTTAACCCAAGAGGTATGGATCCCCTGTGGCTCCTGGGTGGTGGGGAGAACCTTGGACTTCCTTGGGGAAGCACTCACCAATCTCCATTTCATTTCCCTCCTGCTCAGAAGAGGTAGATGCCAAAGAGATGTCCTTGAGAAGACACTGCCTGCACCCTGCCAGCACCAAGGAGGTAAGCCATGCATTAGATTCCCTGTCCACTCAGAGGGAACGTGTGACTCACATAAGGCCAAAGAGAAAGACCTTGCTCTGCTTCCCAGAGCAAGCAAGCTGAGCAAGGCACCAAGGTGAGACACACAGGAGGAGCATCAGGAGCTCCAATTGGTTTTTATGGAGAGGTGCACCTGAAGCTCTCCTTTCTGCCACTAGAAGCCTTCCCCCAGTCCCATGGGAAGACAATTCCATTCCACAGCAGCAACGAAAAATGAGGAGAAAAATGCAGCAGAAAACGAGAGACAATGAAAGTTGTGGCACAGACAAGGAATGAGGAAATTATCCCAGCACCTGAGACAAAATGAACTAGCTGTAATGGGAAAGGACAGAGATAAAAGATACTATAAGAGAAGCCAGCACAGCAGGAGATGGTGATGCAAATGAATGGATGGGGTCAGTCCAATAAGACTGTTAGCCTCCTATGACAGAGATGGGATACACTACATAAGACCCTAAACATGAACTGTTTAAAACTTTCAGCCAGAAAGAGATCTATTAGAGAGATACATCACAGTTTCAAGCACTCTGGGTAAAAAACAAGGAAAAAAATATTTCACCACTAAACAAATTACATAAGCGCAAGGTTGCAAAAAGAAAAAAGTATTAACACAAATTGGTTTAGCTGTACAAGATTTATCAAGTTAAAATAAACTGTATTTTCAGGCTACATTCATTTGAGCTTCAATTATATCAAGAAAGGCACTGAAATAATCAAATTATGGAGCCCCAAAAGCATTTAATAATCACAAAAATGAAGCAGATGCACTAATAAAATTAACATTAATAAACTAGGTCAACACAGAGAAAAGAAAAGAGTGATGGAGGAGGAAGAGAGCTCCACCCAGAGCTGCTCCTCCAGGGTGCCAGCTCTGGTGCTATGCTGTGCAGTAATGACTACAGATGATGCAGCTCTTTGACCTCTTTAACACACACATTGCTCACACTGTCTACATAGAATCTCTGCTTGCTGCAGCGAGCATCCAAATGGGTCCTTAATATAGAAACCTGAGAGGAAATGCTCCCTCTATCAGTAGTTTATCAAGCCTCAGATTAGGAAAGAGGGCCTTTAAGCCTCACAGGCTTATCTGCAGTGCAGTAGGAGTCTGAAGAGGCGAGCAGAGGACAGTCAGGCTCTCGAGGCATCCCATGATCTGTGGCTCAGGAGGTAATTTCAGCTTTCCTCACCACGGGTATAAACACCACCTGCTCACCTTGCCTAAAATGATTAGAGAGAACAAGCCTGAATCCAGCTGTGTCACCCCTTCTCTGTTGCCCCTTCCCAAAGCTGGGCAACCTTTCGTGGGAAAACAACTCCACAAAACTCAAAGGAATGAAAGGCATTCCTCAAGACTTTGGCTCCTGGTGTTTTAACAGATAAAATATTACATACAATAAACACTGCAGCCAGATGACAAGTGCTAGCTGAACCAGTAAATGCAGTGGAGAAACAGAACTGCTCCGTTCCATCTCAGAATCTGACCCACTCGTGTTACAAAACAGATGCATAAATGATTACAGTGATTATGCAGAGAAGCAAGATTATGCAAGTGCTAAGCACTGCTGTTATAATACAGATACACAAACGAGTATAAAGGGGCCTAGGGATGTAACATTTCTCTTCAGCTTTCTTAGGAGGGGGGGTAAAGAAAGAATGAGAAAGAGGGGGCTGGATAAATGCAGTCAGAGGGAATTATTTAGGCAGGAAAGACAGAACTCCTGTCTTTCTGCCAAGTACTCCCCTGCTCACCTAGGAAAAGATCCAGCACAGCAGCAAAACTGCAGAGGTAGAAGCACAAAGGCAAAGAACTGTTCATTAAAAGTCAGGATTGGAAAGAACAGACAAGCAGGATAGTGCCACAGAAGATGATTCTTCTCAACTTTCTGGCACAGGAAAATCAGGAACGACTGCCATCAGAAAAAAAAAAAAAAGGAGAGGAAAAAAACCTCAAGGACAGAGAAACAAAGTCACAGGCCACAGAAGAGCAGGGTGTGGTAGTAGAGATGCACAAAAGCTGTACATGCAAGTGTAGAAGCTTTCTTAAAAGACAGTGTAACTGTTATTATAAATACTGACACTACAACCACTACTTTTAAATCCCCCTCCTCAAAATGAAGGTCAGTGCAAGATTGCAGAGACTCCAAGACACCTTTGGATGCAAAAGGAGAACATTTAATGATGTGCACAAAGTATAAACCACTGGCAGAAACTCTAGCAAGTATTCTAGAAACCAGGCTGGCTGCAGGCAGTCTGTCATGTCATACAATTATGTGCCAGCACAGAGAGGAAAGGTCAGGACAATCATACAATAACCTAAAAGAAAAAATATATAAGGTCAAGAACATTTAAGCTCATGAATACAAACCTTTAGTCTCAGAAGTAAGAGCAAGCTGCACGGGGGTGCAGAGGCCATTTCCACCTCATGCACCCCAGCCTGTGCCCAGACCCTCCTCAGCCACCACCCTGGCCCTAGGAAGTGCCAAAGAAGCCCATACACACTCATTCACCAGCCTCCACCTCCTCACTGTCAGCTGCTGGGCAGGGAGCCTCAGGCTCTGTGCCTGAGTGTCCCTTCTGCTCTATGGCTGGGGCAGGAGGTCACTGATCCTCAGTCACTCATCCCTGCCTCTCCCCTGCAGGTGCCTCAAGCACAGGAAAAGCACCTCCTGCTTTTCCCCCTGGGTCTGCCAACACAGCTTTTTTGGGTGACTGGCCATTAACCAAGCTCCACCAGCCTGGTCCCATTAAGAGAATGTTTACCTACTGCCTCCCAGGCAGAACAAGGACCAGCCTGAGGGAGAGGAAAAACCTGTCATGGGAAGAAAACAAACAGGTGAGGTCATGGACCTTTTCAGCCAGCAGAACTTGGCTAAGCCACTGGAACCCCAGCTGAAAGGTACCTGAAACCCTCAGGGCAGGAATCACCTCGGTCCTACACCAAGATGGCAAGAGGGATCTTTCAGCAACAGAAGAAAATCCCTCTCCCTTCTCTCTTTTCATTAAGAGTATCAACAGGTTTTAGGAGAAAGAAATCACTAAAACACTACCCAAAGATTACACAGTATTTACTGGAATTACAGCATGTTGCCTCAAAGGGATATGAACTTATTCAAGCAACATAACAGAAGATCAGAAAGATATATTTTAATCCTCACCCAATACTTTCAGTGCTGCTGCTCTTGAAAGCACATATTCCTTACCTCTTACAGAAAGCGTGGTCTGTATGCCGATATTATAAATCCACATTTTCAGCTATTTTTTCCCCACTTTGATGAATAGTTTTAAATCATGCTTAAAATAGCAAATGTTTAATATTATACTGCATGAAAGTTCCAATTAAGACACTTGCAGGTAACTTTGGTAAATTAGAAAAAAAGGTATCCCTATACTAAAAAAATTACCAAAATCCCCCAGTATTTCCTATCTTGAATTCCTCTTGTCCCCTGTAGCCTGAGCCTCCAGCCCAGCTAACTACTGCTGTCACAGAAAACCTCCTCTGTAGAAATTTTCTCTATTAAAGGAAAAGCTCATGGATAAATTAAGAATCAAAGGCAACAGATTTAACACAAACTCCTACAGTACTGCTTTTACCCAAGCTTTTGAAGATTTCTTTCCCATTCCTCAACTTGCCCTAACAAATAAAAGGTTTGAAAGATTAATGTGACCAAAGACTATTTCTTAGTGATGTTGAATGCCAGAAGCAAAGCCTAAGGTGAAATACAGAGATATGGAAAGACTAGTTTGGACAGGCTTTATTATGACCAGTTTGTTATATCTCCATTTACTGCTCATATACTTCTTGCTTTGTTCCCTCATAATGATGGCTCAAATACCTTGGCTTCAAAAACTACCAAAGATGCACTGTCAATACATATAGATACAACCGTAAGCCACTAAGAGCCAGTTTTCTGGATTTTTTTAGAGGATTTCATACTGTCAGTAGGTAATTTATATATCTATTTTACTGCAAGGTCTTCAGAGAATGTAACTGTCACTTGAGACTGTGGTGAGCACCTAGCAAAGAGTAGATGCACCATAAATTTATTAATGTGGCATTGTTTATTGTCCTAGTGTCTAGAAGTTCAAATAACATCTTGTATGTAGGACAATGCATTTAGTTCAATTAAAAAAATCACTATATCCTTTTTTATTAAGTTTTCAGCTGCCAGAAGTGTCAATGGATTTTAGAACATCCCCTCCTCTTAAAATGACATCTCAAGGATGAATCTAGAAAAGCAATACCAATTTTCCTTCATCTGAAACCTCTGGAGATAAACTTCACACATTTCTTTGCCAGGAGAAAACAAACAAACAATACTTTCCCCACTTTCCCCCAGTTAAATGCAGCTTCTACAAATAATTTTGGTCTACAGGAGCAGACAGATTGCCAACGCAGTATCCTTGCAGATCACCTAAATGAATGGGTGATCTGCAAGGATAAAAACCCAACAAAATATAGAAATCATTTAACCCAAAGGGAGGAAGAGTTACAAGTGGTTTACATGACAGTGTACAAGCCAGGACTGATCTCTGGGTATTTTTCACTAATACTATTATATCAATACAAAAAGTGCAGGGTTTTGTGCTCCTTAAGAGCCCAACAGCCTCAAACTCCTATTAGTTTGGAACCTGAGGGATTTTATATTACATATGTCAGTGAAAGTAAAAGCCTCAAATGAACTTTTCAAAACTTAGGAAAGCAAAACTAAACATTATTTTCAGTGTGCTGGTGCAGCAAGCAGGGGAAGGCCCTTGGGCAATTCCTGTATATATGATTCTCTGGCATAGTCAACAGCAAAGCCAGCCAGAATATGGGACAGAACTGCTGTATTTTCTAAGTAAGGGCAATTCAGTCATATCAAAAACGTATGTGATGGAGGCAAAGCCTGAATGTTACTCATCTATCAATTAACTGATCTGCAAATTACAACTTCAATCGTCTACTTTGTTTTTATTAAACAGTTACCATCTTTAAAGAGGTCAATGAAACATTTTCCATTTTTAAAGAGATTAGATGCAGCTTTTTTGTTTTATTCACATCTTATAAAGGGCTCAGCTGCAGAGCTCCATTGCCTGTAATACCTGCACCTCACCTCTTTTGTGTAACGACTTCAACCTCCAAGCAGATGGATATCAATCTTCCTCAAGTCATGTATATGCAACACACCTGAAGTCTCAAAGCCTCCATTCTCATTCAAGTTTGACAGAATTCTCCTTTTTGCTGCCCAGCTCTTTTCGTTGCTTTTTTTTTTTTCACTCTGAAGTAAGCAATGCTTTGGCTTGACATTACAGGACTCTGGGTCAGATCATGGAATTTCACAGCACCTCCTTGAGACTATCCAAGAGCAAGAATGCAGGAGTGGAAAAGAACTTCTGTCCTTGTATACTGTCACACAGGATGATAAAATCATTCAGGATGCACAGAACCTCAAGATATCATCTAATACAGCCATGTGAGCATTTACATACTCCTGTTTCTCTTGGGCTGATCCACCAAACAACAGCATAAAATCTGTCCTTAATAAAGTGAGTTCTTAAAAGCTTTTTTTTTTCAGGATGTTTTAGAAACAACCTTCAGGAAATGTGATTTTCAACCTTCATTATGGCTTACAATAAAAAGAAAAGTCAAAACATTTCATAATGAGAGGTGATTCAATAATTCAGAAATATCTCTGTTATCACAAAAATTTTCTCACAAATCAACCATATTCTTTTAGATGTTAGATTTTGAATTAAAATAACATTTCCAGCTCAAAACAACATTTTAATGAGAAAATCCATCAGCAGTCCTAAACCTTGCCCTGACAACCAGTGTTTGCACCTAGTGGAAGCTGGGCATGTTTGGATGCATAGATGTTTCTGCTGATGTTTTGTAGCAGCAAAGTCCTTTGGGGGCCACTTATTCTCCTGTCCATGGGCCTTCCAGCATCATTACATCTGTCAATCCAAAAATCCAAGCCAAGCCTGGCTGCCAAGCAATCAAGAGCACGTGCACACAGACTAATCGATACAGGTCTGACTGTAATTCCTTCATGAACAAAAGTAAAATACTCATTTACTTAAAAACTCAGGCTGCAGGATATTCTCCCTCATGATCTGAACTTTCTGCTCTTACACCTGCCTGGCCTCCTTAGGATAAACAAATACTTGTAGCTGATAGCTCAATGAATTATCACAGGGCAAGTAATGTTGTAACAGCTACCAGAATATGATGTTAAAAAGGATGAGAGACATAACAGACAGACCTGTAATCTTCAAAGCAGTTCTACATGGGAACAAACGAAAGCATCCAGGCCACTCATGACTTGTCAGTTAATAATGCAATCACTTCTTGTTCTAATACTGCACTGTAGCACAAGCCAAACATTTATTCTGCGAGTCTTCTGGCAAAACTGTATAAACAACAATACCCCTCCTCCAAACATGACATTTTTATTTCATGCTGTACGTGAATTAATTGAAATTCAAATTCAAATGCTTTCTGCATGCCGAGCTGGAAGCTTGTCCTGTCTCCTAGCAAAGCGTGAGCTCTAGCAACCAAACACTACCAGGCAAAGTTGTCAGATAAGCTAGGAAGGAAATTCCAAATAAATTATTTTCAAGGCACTGTCTTTATTTTAAGCAAGGAAGAATTTATGCAGTGAGTCCTTAGCTACAGACAAGCCTTCTTATGAAGGAAGAACTCACGCCAACATAAAGCTTCGTTTATTTCTAGATATGAAAAAAAGAAAGAATGCATAATGGAAAGAAAGTCTTCGACCTGAAGCACTCAGGCCATATGATGCAGGGGCTGTAGTGTGACATTACCACTAGACCAAGCCAGAAGTTGATTTCAATATGTTCTACCTGTCTCTGCCCTAAATGCCAACAGAGCTGGAGGGGAAGCCAAAGTTGCTGCTCGTGTGGGAGGCGAATTTGGTGCACCAGCAGGGGGAAAGCTGAGCTGGGGCTGGTAGAGGAGGTCCTTGTGCCTGCTGAGGAGCATGAAGGGATAGAGGGGGAAATGCTGAAGTGTAGACTAGATTTCTCTTTTCTATGTTGCAATCAGGACTGGA
The DNA here is from genome assembly GCF_028769735.1 of Zonotrichia leucophrys gambelii. Classification (NCBI taxonomy): domain Eukaryota; kingdom Metazoa; phylum Chordata; class Aves; order Passeriformes; family Passerellidae; genus Zonotrichia; species Zonotrichia leucophrys. Next base: position 68,216,894 of record NC_088171.1, read on the forward strand.
GAAAACAATCATGATGAGGAGACAGAGCTGCAAACCTACTCCCCCTGCATGTGATCAGAACACATACTGCACTTACTATAGTAATGAGGATGAGATACTGATCCCCTTTTGCCTCTTCCTGCACCCCATGAATCAGCAACAAGGACTCTAGTCTTAGAGCAAATGTCTGCTAACCCAGTACAACCAACCTGCACAAGCAGACAGGCCTGAAAAGGAAATAACCTACTCATTTAAAGTAAGAGTGGAATCTTACTGGATAACACCTGTTAAAAAACTGCATTGACTGTTGGATAGAAGAAACACCAGACACTGCCATTACTATTTTGAACCTATTTATTTGAGAGGACATTTTCCAAGAATAAGTAGTGAAATAAAAGAGTTATCAATTTAATCTCCTGTTTTATGCTTCAGTTGCTTTCACCCTTAACCTGTAAGGCATAGAGTAAATGGGAGCACCACTGAGAAAGTGTGTCTGGGCAAAGAATCCACAGTTTGAAAAAACTGGATAACTGAAGAGGACCAAACTGTGAGACCATAATGCTAAAATTGAAGCTCTCAGACAAAAAAGAAAGAGTTTAATAGGATTAAGATTACAGAAGTCAATTACCAGTCAAATGAAAATTACCCATCCTCAATAAAAGTCACAAACACTAATTAGCTTGCATATTTCCAGCAAGTTGACTTTAAAGAACTTTGTTGCGGAATTATTTTTAAAACACTAATGTATTACAGAGAATTTGTGTTTCCTGACAAACATTTGATCATAAAGGTGTCAAATTCAGATAGGGGCCTTCTTGCGGCTTATCAGTCTGACAACAAAATTATTTTTCTCTTTCTTAAATAAAAAATAATAGAAATATTTAAAACACAACATGATTTTTTAGCAGATGAAAACAGTCTCAGCTTTGGTCCCTTCTGGGATATTTTTTCCTTTGCAGAGAAGAAAGTAAGCTAGTAATTACAACCTGCAGCTCTAAGACCAATTAACAATCTGCAACATGCCCCACTTCTTTTATCCTCCACTGGTAACGCTACAGGCAGCATTAGCTGTCTAATAAATAGGTGAGCACTGCTTAACACTTTGCAAGGCTTCAGCATTTCTCCTCACCCCTGGCATCAATTCTCTCTCTCCCTTGGCTATTAGCAGATCAGTCTGGCAGTATGCAGATGCTGTTCTGTTGTGTGCTCCAGGACACACACTGCCTTCAGGCTCCCTTGGGCAATGAAGGGCAGGTGGCTTATTCATGTTCTGAAGAGAAAGCTTCACTAATGACCTCACAAAGGTCTCCAAGAGATATTTTTTCCCTAGTTAATCAGCCAGACAAAGAATTTACTTCTGCTTAGGAAGGGTGGATATTTGTAAGGTAGCTATGAGTAAGAAAGGGCAAATGTTAAAAGTATTTTTAATATACTTGCATTTCCTGAGATCTAAATAGTTTCATGCCCAGCACAATGCACTGTGAGGAAATATTAAAACTGAATGCACTCTGTGTATCAGGCTATACAGGGCCCAAGTATATAAGCATTGGTCTATACAAACCCCTGAACTGCATCAGCAACTGCAATTTTTTATGCTTCAAATATACATGCCAAGCACCTTTTTCAAGAGTGCAGCATTTGGGTTCTTTCTTTGTGGAATAATTATGGAGGTGTACAGCTAATACAAAAGCATGCAGGTCAATTGCCTAGTGCTCGCTAGTACCACATGATACTGCTGCTACCAGGAAAATCTGTAAGGCAGATCTGTTTCTTCTAAGATTTCTGCTAGGCAGTGTATGAACAACTGCAAGATAAACGCTTTCTTTGCCTGTACTAACAAATTCATACCCCCACAAAATTGACTAGTTTGTCATGGTGTGACAAAATGCACAAAGAGGGTGTCTATCAAAGGGTGGATCACCTGAAAATCTGCATCCTACTTTTTAATGTCTTCAGATAGTTGTAACATATGCACCTTGAGGCTCTAAAGTATATACTGACTTATACAATATATGCTCCTTGCAAGTTTAATAACAGCAGTTTTTCTGTAATAAAAGCAGATATGAATAAGCCAGCCTTTTCAAATACATTAATTAGCTATGCCTATTAACATCAATAAAAACAAATAGACAGCTTACAGCCAATCATTTATCTTTCCTCTCCACTTCTTTAGTCATCCAATTCCACATACACATTTTAAGAAAGGCTAATACTAACACCCACAGTCTTTATTTGGACGTTATGTGTAGAATACATTTTTGGCACTTCAAAAAAAAAATGGAAGAGCTTGTGTGTGCATGTACTCAAATATATAAACACATATAGACACATAAATAAGCACATATTTGCATACTTTCTATATATTGTCTGCTTTTTTACAACTGCTTCAAATAACAAATGATAACATGGTTCTCAATTTACCTTAATAGAAACGTTATTGACAAAAGATCAGATTTTGGCTGTTTTGTCTACAATCTGCTCTCTTTCTCTGTTTGCCAGAGAAAAAGAGGACTTTGTGAAAGCCAATAGCTGGGAACCTGGTCCTTTACATTACCTGGTCCCTTCTACATCCCAAAAGTATTCTAAGTGCACCATGTAACCCTGAAGTAAAACATGATCTCTGCCTTTTCATTCACCCCATCTCCACCCTTGTAGATCATATTTTACATTTGTAGATACAACAGATTTCACAGCACATGAAATCTGTCCAAGGGATGCTCTAAACTCTTATAAATATAACTATTCCATAGACCATATGGAATTGTTCTGAACTACCACAAGGAAAAGCAGTGTTGTCCTTTAGTGTTTGCTGCACATGGCACAAATTTGCTTTAATTACCACCAACATGATGCGCCCAAAAGAAGATAAGAAAATCTTCTCCAAATAGAGAAACCTCAAGTGGCAGATTGAGAGAGGTGATCATGTCCCTCCATTCCACTCTAGTGAGATCCCAGCTGGAGTGCTGCATCCAGCTCTGGGGTGCCCACCACAGGAAGGACATGGACCTGTTGGAGGGAATCTAGAGGAGGCCACAGAGATGATTAGTGGGATGGAGCCCCTCTCCTGTGAGGAAAGGCTGAGAGAATTGGGATTGTTCAGCCTGAAAAGGAGAAGGCTTTGGGGTGACCTAATTGCAGCCTTCCAGTCCATAAATGGAGTCTACAGAAAGATGGAGAGAGACTTTTTGCAAGGAGTTGTACTGACAGAACAAGGGGGAATGGATTCAAACTAAAAGACAGTAGGCTTAGATTAGCTATTAGGAAGAAATCCTTTACTGTGAGGGTGGAGAGACACTGGAACAGGTTGTTCAGAGAAGTTGTGGTAGCCCTGCCTCTTGAAGTGTCCAAGGCCAGGCTGGATGGGACCTTGAGTAACCTGGTCTAATGGAAGGTGTCCCTCCCCATGGCAGAGGTGCTGGAACCAGATGATCTTCAAGGTCCCTTTGAACCCAAACCATTTTCTGATTGGGTGATTCTATGTCTCCTTACTTCCTATCCAGTTCAAATTCTCCTTGAATTAATAACAATAGTCCAGCAACTCAAAGTCCAGAAAGACAGAACTTACTGGCAAAGGCACTGGCAAATGCTGTTTATTGGCTTCCAGACTGGAGCTGGCTTGCAACTACCAGTGAGTGCACAGCCTAAGGTAACACACCACTGTTAAATATAGACACCCATATTTGAGTTAACAAATAGACTTCTCTCCACTGTTCCTCATAAGATGGCCAAGCTACAGGTACATCAACAATGCCACGAGCCTTTGGAATCCACATCCATATATTATATCAAAGAATATTCACACTGCACCCACAGAAGCACAGTGTTTTCTCCACACATTCAATCCAGCATGTATTCTTGTCACTTTACTGTCACTTCTCCCTCTGAGAAGAATATCTAACATTCAGGTGGGGACCCAGACAGTGTTTTGCAGCCAAAACTCAAAGAGAAAAAAATTTAAAAGTTAAATTTAGGTTCATTTAGGAAGGGAGAGGGGAAAGAAGAATGTGAACGCTTTATCATTTGTTTTAATTCCAAAGTTTTGGGGCCTTTTCCTTGCGCACTTCTTCCCCTTGTGCTGACTCAGAAGGATGCTTGGATTATTATATTCTTTTTGACACTGAATAACCTTCAGTAATTCTATTCTCACAACCACACTGAGATAATTTTCAGTACTTGGAGCATCACACTGTTCCTATCCAGCTCCATGTATGCAAAGGGAAATGAAAAACACATATTGGGGCAGGAGGGAAAGATGATGATAAAAAAATCCTCTTTGCAGAACATGACTTGAAAATCATCTAGGGAGGAAATGCTCTCATTGTAAAGGTCAGAAAAAAACCATCAATCCTTCAGGTTTGGGTAACCAGGGAGTTCACCATCCTACCCTCCAGTTCTGTGCACTCAGAACACTCCCTCTCCTGTTGGCAGGCCTCTTACCTCATTTCCATTCCAAACCCGTCTCTTCTGCCAGAGAGCAAACATTGGTTTGATTTGTACATTGATCCAAGCAATCACCACGTGCACACACTCCACCACGCTCCTTGACCCTGCACCCACATGCACAAAATGCTGAACAATGCTCTCACCCAGGGCTCTGACATGGAGCACGAGCACTGCCACTTGCAGAGCGCTCACTCGTGACTTCAAGTGTGCCAACAGCACTTGCTGAGGTTGTAACTGCACAAGGCAGCTCAATTCTTGTTAACCAAACTTAAGCCAGTCTCACTCTATCTTATAAAGCAGGAACAGCAAATCAGTCTGATGAATCTTAATTAAATTTAAATAAACTTTGGTTGGTATAAAATGCAATGTGCATTTGGCCAATGGACCACCTAGCGTAAGAAGCCTGAAGCAGTAATGTTTTAATGCATCATACCCCTGTGATTTGAAGCCTCAGAGTAAACAAAACAAAGTTTGCTTCAAAAGTGCACCTCAAATCACCTCATACTTTCCTCCACCAATGTACTCAACCACTGATGTTATGTTAATAGAGTCTACATAAATGGTTTCTTAATCACTTGATAAATTGCTTAATAAAGAAGTAACTTCCATAGTTGTCAATTAGTTACATAATCAGCAAGTATTTGCTATCCATCAAACAGCAGCAGCAAATTCAACTGCAAAACACCAGACTGTACTAAGGGAATGGGGGAGCAGGGAAAAGACAAGAGAAGTAAATAAGTTAATATTGTTAGCATTTCATGTCACTTGCGTAGACAGTACTTTGATATTGATGTAAAGTCAGTTTTATTCCTGTTGTCCAGCAGAGCTACCAATCCCCTGCTACACGTTTTTAATACACTCAGTTCCTCTTCTAAGGAGAAGATATGAGCAGATCAAAACAGAAGGTATGAGCCAGAAGATATGAGCAGATCAGAACCTAAAATTGATCTTACCACATGACAAAAGAAATTTTAAAATTCCCAACACAAAAAACAACTCTGAAAGAAACCCTTCTCCTATTGTTTTGAATGATCAAACTATTTCCAGACCAGACCTAATGTCCACTACTTATTACAGGTCTTTCCAACATCAGCATTCGGTGATAAATGATTTCAGACCCTCCCCATTCAAAAGACTTTTGGTTGTTATTTCCCTGGAGATTTTAAACAGATGACAAAAAAAAAAAAGTAATGGCAACCAAATTCAGACACACACCTCAGATGCAGAAGGGTAAAAAGTGGAAGAAATAACTGAAAGACACAATGAAAGAAGCAGTTCTGACTGAAATCTCAAATCTGGCTTTATTTCAGTTATGATGTCTGATACTAATGCTGAGGGTAAGGCTGAGATTCTACCTAGAACATACTGAAAATCTTCTGGTGTGCTAGAGTTATGAGACCTAGTTTCTTCTGACCTTCACTTAGTAAATTTATATCAGTGAATAAGACATCTATTCTGTCCACATTGCAGTGTACTACCTTTGGACAGAAACAGATGCAGGAAGCAAAATTCACATCCTCCAGTTTCATGGACCTACCCCTGAACAATCTTCTGAAAGCTACATTGTCAGCAGAAAGACAAGGTTCCCAAGGGCAGTGAATTACATATCAAGGCCACCGATATCTTTACTGCCCACTGACTTCACAGGACCTGCTCATTTCTTTGTGGTTAAGCCCACAGGTCAGCACAGGAGCACAGGTTGTGTCCTGTGACAATAACAGGACAAGACATTACTCTAAAGGATGGTTCACCTATACTTCATTTTGTGTTTTCCTGTTACTGATAATAGAGAAGTCTGGATAAAAAACCTTGACAGTATAAACTAGCAGGGATTTTATTTATTTTCAGTGGAAACATTTATGCCTTTAAGTCACCTTGTTTAAGGACACCCATTATGCATGCCACATGTTTTCACTAGGATTTTAGAAGTCAGGAAAGGTCTGACACAGAGTAGCAATCCAAATGCTTAAAATAATAAGTGTTGCAGACCACAGTATTAACACATGGCAGTAAAACTGAATCTTTACAGTTTGACTGGATACATCTCCAGTCAACTTGAGTTCGAAGTCACAATGAATTCTTTAGACATTACAAAACAAGGACAAGAAATGGCTGATGATGAGAAAAGAAAGGGAGGTCTGCAGCAGCTACAGGCAAAATTAAGGTGTGGCTAGTTCAATCTATTAAGCGGCATTTGTCATTTTGTTAATGAGAGCCTTGTGAGGGAGCAGGCACAGCATCAATGTAGTCAGCAAACCACCTTTCCTGTGCCAGAAGGAGCACACAGTTGGCTAACCTCAGCAGACTCTCTACTGATACACACTGTTTCTCCTTCAAGGCTTCAGCAGCGTATGGCAAACATTGGTCCTTCTTTTCCTTTAGAAGTCCGAATCTTTCAAAAATTCTCAGATCTTCTATACGTGCCCTCTGATGATGTTTGCGCACTAGATCTTCCATTTTCAGTCTGGAAAGAACATAATACTGAAACACTAAAAAAGTGTTGCTTTTGCTCCCTCAAAATAAAATCATGAGCACAAGAACCACCAATGAATGTGCACCAAATTTCACCCAATGGCAACATAAACGCACGAGCAAAGTATTACTTGTGTGTCTGCATGTGTGGCTGCCTGGACAGACAGGCAGAATTAGATCTACCCAGTGAGAATACTGGGTGAACAAATATTTATTGAGAATTACTCAGCTGTGATACAGAAGGGGATTCACGGCATGGTGCATCTGGACTCTGCTCATTTTTTATGAGATAATTGTGCCACGGACTACCTCAAACACGGCATGACTGAAGGATTTGCCTTTTAAATTTAAGAACATGGAACGGACAGGAATTAAATCCGTCATGCCTCTGTGTAGTACACAATGGAGGAAGAATATAAATAAACAGGCAACCAGAATGGTGCAATAAGAACAGGATTAATCCAAGTGTGATTAATTCAGTGTCAGATTAAAATTGATAGTGCCAGCTGTATCGGGTCCATTCTGCCACATTATTCTCGCCTGTCATTTTTTTTTTATGTCCATCTTCTTCCCATTTCCTTGGTGGATAAACCTGCAGGAGAGTTAATTGTCACATACACCGATTTAATCACATTGTCCACACTGTTTGGGGGCCTTGCCTTCAGCGATCCGTGACTAATTGTTGTGGTAATTTTTCAATCATTAACAGCACCGCATATGCTGCGGACAAATCCCAGGGCACCCACTAAAGCCCCGGCGGCCAGCGGCGCACACGCCTCCATCAAAGCCCCGCGCCCCCCGCCGCCTGCATCCCGCCCTCGGGGCGAGCTCGGCGCTGGTGCCGGGCCTTTAAGGAGGCAGCGTTGCCAAAGCGAGGGAGGGGAGGAGAGGGGGGCGAAGAAGGACATTGACACTCCATCTGGGAGGGCTGGCGGGGCTCTCGCGGCCCGCCCGGCGGCCGCAGCTGCCGCCCCGCTCCCCCCGGAGCGGCCGCGGGTGCGCCCGTGGGACGGGGGCGGCCCGGGGGAGCCCTCGGGCGGACGGAGGCACGGCTCTAATCACCTCGGCAGCCCAGCGAACGCGCTCGCCCTTCCCCTCTCTCCCCGGTAATTACACGCGTTTCATAAGGCACCAAAAGGCGAGCCAAAAGCTCCGCTCCTGCTCCAAAGCTAAGTAACGAGCAGAAGGTAACAAATGGCTGCAGCAGCAGCAGCCCTGCAGCAGAGGGAAGGATCAGTGCCGCGGCGCTTCGGAGCGAGCCGCCAGCATTATACATGAGTGCCACTGCCTGTCCAAGCGAGCTGAACCAAGTGACCCCAGCTCAGCTGGCAAAGAGCTCGTCTGGGGAATGAGGGCCGGCATTCCCAGTCACCTTCTGACTTCTTGTTCCCGGAGCAATTGATTCACTGACGGAGGTGTACGGCACCCTCCAATGGTGTACGCCTGGGTCCCTGCAAAAGCCAGTATTGGGGCTGCAGCTTGGAATGGACCGATTGAACAGTGTCATGTTCTCCTCTCGGTCACCACCCCCTTTCCAAACACATTAACATATTAAGCTGGTTTATACACCTGGGTCGTCACACTTATGGATAATGCATATCAGCATCCTCAAAGAAGGCTTGAATGGGGGAAGGAAAAAATCAGATGAGATTCTGCAGCACCTCTGCCTTGAAAAGACCACTTTAAAACAAGTTGGCGTTTCAGCAATGACCCAGGTGGCCTTAGAAAACGCTGATAGAACATTTAATTATTGAAAGTTTATGGTAGGAGAAATAGTGACTATCAAAATATAAATGCAGGCAAACGAGAAAAGGGAAAAGAAAAAAAAAAGGAGAAAAATGAGAAATAAGAGCAAAACAAAGCAGGATTAGACAAAGGCAGGACCCTCTTTGCTCCCTCAGAGTGGGGGAGAGAATCCCCAGCTACATAGGGGAGTAAACAACACCATCCCAGACTTGGCTTCTGATTCAAGCCATAAAGAAGGAAGGGAAAAATCCCGTCCTTCCCACAAGTTTCTGACAGTCACAGCAGCGGCACTCTTATGCAATCGTTACATAAGTTGTGACAGGACCGGCGCCTTCCCCGCTCGCTGCCCAGGCGCAGGGCAGGCAGGGCACCCCCGCATCACGCTCTGCTCTGCTCGCCCCGGGGCCGCAGATGCGGGGTGGCACACAGATACAGAATAATCCTCTGCACTTTCTATTCTTTTTGACATCTTTCTCCCACCATCCATGAGCTGCATTCTGTAAGGGTGGGGGAACACTTAGTGGCACACAACTGGAATAACCTCTCTTGCTTTTTTTCTCCCTTCTCATTACCCCAAAGAATACTGCCCTCTCAAACCAAAGGAAAGAGTGACAACATGTAAATAGTTTCTTAATTAATTTCTGCACTGCATTGAGCTGGTATCACTGACAGAAGAACCACATGAAGTTTATGGAACTGCCTATAGCCTACCAGAGATGACAAAAGATCCCAGCAATGGCAGATGGCATGTGAATCACCGCACAGGCAATTAGCAGCTAGCTGACGGATTTTGACGTGCTGGGGAGGACAGAGGGGGTTTTCTCTGCTCCTAGCAGTTCTCACCAGAGGGGATGGAAATAGGCATTAGTCTCACTTTGCCCCCACAGAGTCTTTGCAACCATTCTTGCTGGGTTTGAGGCTGCTGTATTGCTAGGCACCTATAAGCACCCAGTGCAGAAAGATTTGCAGCAGCAATAAAAATGCTGTCTTTTTACCTTGATGAGATCAAGTCACAGCTGCTGCAAAGCAAGGTGTTTCAGGCAGAGTAAAAAAATAAACAAAACCAAAAACACAAAATACCCACCTATGCAGCAAAGGACCACAGCCACCAAGCCAAGTGCTGTGAAAACATTACAGTGCTGTAAACGGTGATTGAAAAAGCATCAAAAACATTGAATACTTCTAAACTACAATGACAAATGTATTCTGGAACTGTTCAAGTTGGATACCTCTCAAAATAAATTTTTACGGTAGACAATGGTACTAAATTTTGATCAGAGAGCTAATGCAGAATGCTCCAGCGTAAGCCTAGTCAGCACATATCTTTATCTTCAAGTCAGTAAAAAGAATAATATAAGAATGTTCTAGTAAAATAATGCCCAGCAAAGGTCTCCTCTGTGTGGCTGCAGTGCAGACCTTGGATAACACTGAAGCAGGGACATTATTCTGAGCAGTCTGACTGGCAGCATTGTGAGCAGTAATACTCAGAAGGCTACTACCTTAAAAACCCAAGGTGACAACTTACATTACTTTTCCTAACATTTTTAGCTTGTTTGCTCATTAGTTGCCAGGTCAGTGCTAGTTTTTGTGAGTTCTGCAGCGGGGATTCTTTCTGTACTTTTGACTTGCTCAGTGCATGCTCAGGAACAGTAACCCCTTTTGGGGGGCTCCTTGCACTGATGCAATTAATAGCATTAAAAAACTCCTCCAGCCTCACACCTCAGGTGCTTTGCCTCTGGAAGGACAGCATCTAAGTAACCCTTTCTGCTGGAGGAAAAGCTCTACCAGCCATCATTGATACCTGGACTAAGCAAGGTTATCCTCATAAGAAGGGCAGCATACCAGCCTGTATTTTTCCATCCCAAACTGGGCATGCTGGTAGGGATTCAGAAGAGACTGGATGATGATCCCTTGCAAAGAAACAGGATGACTTCCTGGCCTCCACATCAGACAGCTCTTCTATAACCTGCTCAGTTTTGCATTTCCCAGGAGCCAGAGGCTGTGTCCATTTCCAAAGCCTGTGGCTCCAACGTTGTGCCACATCTACAGCATGCCAATCAGCACCTGGTTACAAGCTACTCCATGCATAGGTTGCCCACTCCTCACTAAAATCCAAGGCTGGGGCACTCTACTTCTACCAGCTAGAGACTTTCTAAATATACTTGCTCACTTCCCAGGCTACTTTGCAATTGCTGACTGAATTCTATTGCTAAGAGTTGAATTTTGGAACTCCTGATCAAGCCTGAAGCAACAGTGAAAAGTCAACAGGTTATTATCTCCATTTCATACACAAGTAAATTGAAGAGCATGACTGCAACAGAGATGTTAAGTTCAAGCAAATGCTACTGAATACTGAATATCCGTACATTTTAACACAGATATCATGCCTTTCATGCAGTTAACTATGCAAGTTTTGTAAAGAAAGCAAATACCAAATCAAATAAATCAATTTTCAGCTGTAAGCATGCCTGTGATCTAATCTTATTCAGTGCAGAAAAAGCGCAATAAACTTCATGTACATGATTACTAATCACCTGGACAGAGACAAATGGTATATCACTATATGAAGTTGCACACCATTCTGCAGATGGAACCAAGACTACAAATATATTTAGAATGTTTGAGAATTTATTTGAAAACCTAGTAATTTTATCATATATCAGAACCTTCTACAACAGGAACAGATCTAAGGATCTGGTGGTTTAGGCATTTTGCCAGCTACTGAGACCAGAAGCTGTAATTATGCAATGATATGGCTACAGGTGATGTTTCAGCAGCTATAACTCAGGTAGTTGATGATCGTCTCAACAAAAAAGGAAAGTACCCCATGTACATCTTAATCTTGCCTAGTTTGACAGCACTTAATCATAAGAACTATGGTATGAACACATGGAATTTGAGTGTCATTGAATTCCAAATAAATTGTTAACATGCAATATCAGAAGATTTTCCAAACCTTTTCTAAAGCATCAGTCCAAGTGCATGAAGCCAATCACGTTACAGGAAAGGAAAACAAGCCCCATATGTTGTCATTTTAAAAAAAAGTCATATGAACCTCAGAGAGCTTTCACATTACATTGGGACATACTTTACTAAATGTTTTTATTGCTTCCCCCGGCTCAGAGCTTCTCAAGTTAAAAAAAAAAAAAAAAAATCCAAAAGAAAATCCAAGCACTAGCAAGCATTCTGAGCCAGAGATAGATGTTCAGAATTAATTGAAATGTCCAGAAAAGGATGCTGTAATGAAAAAGCACCAAAAAAAAAAAAAAAGAAACATGATGCAAAGAGTTACCTTCTAAGTGGAAGGTTACAAGGCAGCACTAATGCTGCCCTTACTGAGGACAAACAACTGAGGAGGGCCAGCCTCTCTCTGAGTGGATTGTAAGGTGACCTAGGACAAGTCACTAAATTGAGCAGTGTCACACTTTCCCCTTCTGTAAAAATGTACCTGATAATACAGCTTTTATAAAAAGGCATGCTGCTGAGAATTGCTAGATAGGAGCACCATTTTTATTATTGTCCAACAGAGGGCATCTAAGCAGGACAACAAAGATTGGCCACATTTCTGTCACTGAGAATAGTCAGAAGCAGTGTTCCTCTCCATTATGTTTCCCCACATGCCTCAAAAAGCAAACAGGACCCCAACAAAACAAGCAATCACCACCAAAAAAACCCCAATGAGTTCATCAAACACAGGTTTCAGACAGATGCAGCTGAAAAAGACACAGCTAGCAGATCTATACATTACTGCTTTCTCAAACCTATCACACCTACAGGTATTCCAAATCTGGCTTGGATCTGAAATATCATGTTGTAAGGGTATTTACATGATGACCAACAGTAAGGTTGAGGAATTTTCAATAAGGTAGGACTCCACTGCAGCAAGATTGCAGTCTAATAAGGTTAAGGGATTGTGGAAGAGGCATGCAAGGTTTTGGGGAAATATATCCTTTCTAAGCCATGAGATTTCACAGCTTTAGCTTCAGGTTTTTCAAATGATGTCTGTATCAGAACAAAACCAAAACCCCCTAAATTTCATTTAGAAAAAAAAACACCCAAACAGACAGACTGTGATTCCCCAAACATTTTCTCAGTTCCAGTTACTACTGTGTATTAAACTTCAGCTGTCAAGAAACAGCTACTCCATCTTTCTTATTCCCCATTTTCACCAGTGCTCAGTTTCTCATACTTATTCCTAACATAGCATTTTATTCCCACCCTTACCCTCAGAATGACTTCTCCTCATTCTTTTTGCCTGTCCCAGAGCAAGGCTTCAGCTTCCATTTCACACCTCTGCAGACATGGAAAGCATGTCTGTACACCGGATTACCCAAACTAAAACTGTCATTCTACAAGAACAGTTGAGCAAGAAAATCAAAGTCAATGGACCAGGTCACAGACCATCAACAAAGGCCTTCAATCACCTGTCAAACACCTTTACTCTTCAAGCCATAAGTCCAAAACCAGGAGTAAAGCAATGCTTGAAAGAAATCCTAGCCCTCAAAATTCAGTGTCTTGCACAAGACTTCCACAAGAACTGGAGAACAGAGCTGATGAGCTCATGCAGACACCTCCCCTTCTGTCAAACTCCCTTGACACAGTTTCCTCAGCTGTGGTTTGAAAATCTTCTTGGGGTTGTCCTTCGGACGGCAGCATACTTGCTGCAATTACTCTCTTCTGCTATGAAGCCTTTTGGGTGTCTCCAGGGAGCCTGGGAAGGCCCTTCCAGCTCTGTATGTGGAACACATAGAAGATATTACAGATTCAGTGTCTCTTAGTTCACCTTCCTTAAACTCCACCTGTGAATTGTACCATCACAGAGCTTCTTCCCTAACTTAAGGTGTATGCATTTTTCCTTCAAGCCCCAGGAGAACAGAAATAATGAAAGGGAGATGGGAGTAAAGCAGCAAAAAGGTCACTATAGGAGAACTCTAGCTTTTCCAATTTGAGCCTTTCAAGGAAAAAGTTGCTGATTTTCTCTTCCTGCAGAGTATCATAAGGCAGCAAGAAGGTCATTGTAGGGGAACACTAGCTTTTTCAAAATTGAGCCTTTCAAGGAAAGAATTAATGATCTTCTCTTACTGCTGAGTAGCACACTTGCAGGTGTCATAGAAAGAAGATGGGAGATCTGTTGAAAATAAGTGAAAGATGTGCTTTTTTTTTTTTGTGATTGTAACTGTGTTTCTACCTTTAAGAATTATCATATTCATTTAATCTACATAAAAAATGCCACCATGATCTCAAGCTCTGGGCATGCCTGCTGTAAGCAGCTGCTGTTCCTTCCCTTCCTCTGAATAACCCAATGGTCAATTTAATGAAGAACATACGATTGGGACAGGGGTCTGAGGGTTTTTTTTTTTTTATTAATTTAATTACTGATCCATGAAGAAGAAAAAGTGAGAGAGCATCTTCTGTTCAACATCAGAGCAGCCACAAAGGTCTATAGGAAATGACTGGTTGCACTACTGCAAGAGCTCTCATACTTGGTGTAAGATGACTCATTTCCATCCATCTCATCTACTAATTGCACTCCTCCCTCTTGTTTTTAAATAATATTTTCTTTAAAGTATCTGGTCAAAACTCCAGAGTGACACCAGTGTTTCTGAAAGTTGTATAACATAACAATTACTAAAAAAAAAAACAGCCAGTCACGTGAATGTCCACTGATGATCATGCACACTTTCCTACTCTTCCCTCTCCTGTTATTAAAACTTAGTGCTTCTGTGACAGCCACCAAGATGACATACAGAACTACTGATGGGGCACCACAAGAATCACTATTTTCTATTCACTGAATTACAGTCATACATGTTGAGCGCTTCTTTCTCTCCACCCCAGGACATACAGGCTTGCTTCTACTAAGATCATTTTGTATTGACTAACTACATAGAAACAGAAACAGCACAAATTATTTTTTTTTTTTTTAGCTAGAAACCAGTCTGTTCAGTATCACATGCTGCCAAAACAAAATAACAGTTTTCTCCTTGTCCCCCTAGGACAGCAACTCATAGGGTCACATTTAAAGCAATGCAGATAGTCACCAGGGCATCATTCACATCACCTGGATACTATTATAAAACCACATAGACAGCACAGAACAATCTTGGGTATCCACTTAGGATGCTACAACACTTTTCTAATGTTTGCTAACAGCTCCTCCAATCAACCATATGCAGAATATAGCAAGTGCTTATGCACAGTCTGCTCCACTTCACTAGTGGTGTGAAAGCTGAGAGCAATGTTGCAACAGTAACTTTTGTTTAAAACTAGTGCACAATTAAGTGCATCTTCATATGGCTTAAGTGAGCTCCAGCTTCCTGGCTCTAGTAAATTCTCATTTTCATTGTTCCTATTGCTGACATGCCTACGATGTGCAAAACCTGCAATTCAATTATACCTGAACATGGCCAGAACTTGAACATGGTCAGAACTTCAGGCAGCAAGGAACCACACAAATAAACAAATAATCAGGAGAGGGGCACAGGACAATCTTGCAAGCAGAGAACCCTAGAGAAAATAAAGTCCTCTATAACATGAACTGTCACCTCTTATGAAATAAATAAAAATAGTAGCAGCAAGTGGCATTACAAGTAATATACAGTTTTTCTTTCTAAGATCACCAGACTTTATTCAATAAGACTATAAAGCAATTTAGCACTTGGAAAAGTGAGTAATTCTGCTTCTGTCTTGATTGTGATATGATGAGTTCTAATACAGCAGCAGAGATATCCTGGCAATTATAGTTTTTGCTGTGCACAATGCAGTAGGTATTGTGTTAAGACTTTGTTTTCCCTAGATGAAAAATGGAGTCAGGAGTTTATCTTTGACTGTCACTTTTGAAACATGCTAAGCAAGTCTGAACTAATATGAGAAAAGGATTCTCCTCATTGTGCTTTTTCTTTCGGAATAATTCATTAGCTAAATACTTTTCAGCCAGTACAGTCAAAGCCTTAGCTGGAGTCTCTTCCCTTATTTAAACAGATCCTAACTTTTCTTCGGTTATAATCCCCACTGCTATTTCACGTCAATCACTGTTCTAAAAGAAACTCAGTAAATCCTTTTTTTAAAAAAAAAAAAAAAAACACGAAAAAGCTCTGAATTACCATGTCAGTGACAATCTCTGTCATTAGAATAAAGAAGACTGGTACTTTTGAATTAGCAACTTCAAGGCTGTAAAACACATCCTTTTGTTACTTTTTCCTGTCTCCCCACAATTTTAAGATAAAGAAGAAATAAAGTCACTGCAGGGTGAGGAGCTGAACTTCTCTAAAGCCGCAGACACCAGTTCATGGGCTTTTTATCAGGATCTTTTTTTCACTTTTTTTTTTTTCTTGATAAAGCCAACATTTTCACTCAGAGAATACAGAATTTGCCTAGATTATCAAATATTCACCTAAAGTTCTTAAATAATCCAAATTACCTCAAAAGTAAGGAAGCAAACAAGCACTTGCCCCCTCCACTCTCCATCTGGCCAAAAAAAGAAAATAGGCACAAGATGACTTCCATGATTACCTAATAAATTTGATTTGTTGTTACATACTAAAGTTTCCTTGGACTCTGCCGTGGTATTTAGGACCAAACTTATTACTGGTGCTCACTTCAGAGTCATCAGAATACATAATTCATGACATCCATTCCGTTCAGGAAAAAGAGAGATATTGCTTTATTATCTATTGGTAATCTGTCAAGTTATTCATGGGGGAAAAGTGTTCATAAAGGCTGAGATTTTTCCCTGATTCCTTTCAGGTACACCAGCAGATCCTGCCCCAAACCAGCTGATACACGGCCTGGAACAGGCTGCCTCCTCTCCACAGCTGTGCTGCAGTTGCTGCAGCAGTACAGATGTGTCAAACCTGATCTAGATTCTTTCCTTCCTTCTGAAAAACGTTTATCCATCACAGCATTATCACCTTCTGGACACTATTTTATTCACATGTTGTAGATTCTATCCTCTCTACTGCTTGCAGACACTTTATGAATGCTGAACAGGAAAGTAAATCTGGGTGTCTGAGGATGAAGCCCAACCAAAAACGAAGCTAAGGTAGTCTTTGTAATACAAGCAGAAACAGCACCAGTGGGGCTGACATATATTTCTACAAAGCTAGAGTTTGTAACACCATGCAAGGTTCTTGTGTCGGCAGGCAGTAGTGACAGAGAAGCAGTGGCCCAGCCCTGGCTCTTGAGCTGTCCTGTGTTTGCTCACATGCAATTCAAACAGCAATCCCCAGCCAAGGCTCACCAGCGTGGTCAGCAGTGGATCAGTATGCCCTGGCACATGGACAGCTGGGCTATCCAACCCTCTCAGCCTCCAGCCAGAATGAGCCATGAGAGGCTGGTGCCACTGGCTCAGCCTGGACTGCTGCCACAGCCCGGCTGGCAGCACTAGAAAGCTGCCACTCTCTCTCAACTATGCAACATGCTTGGGTTTTCCCTAACCCACCCTTCGTCCTCGAAAGATGTGAGGCTCACCCATCACTCTGATAAATGGCATGGAGTTCCAAAGGCTGATCACCCACACACACTGCCTCTGGTTTGCTATTTGCTTAGCACACCTGCAGAGCAGAGAGGGGAAAGAGGTGCACCTTCAGCTCCAGCAGGAGACCTGCATTCACCCTTTCCTCTCACCAACCTCAAAGACAAGAAATGACGCACAACAGAAGTATCCTTTCCAAAGCCTCTCCCTCCAGAAATGAGAAATCAAGATTGCATTTGCGATCTAGGGAAGAAAAATACTTCCTAAAACCCTTGATCTAATCTCAGCTGAACTGAATCTGTCTCAATTGAGCTTCATGTATCAGAGTCAGAAACAGTTAGAGACATGCCTGTGAAATCTCTTCTCCAGCCTCAGCTGGGTAGTCCCGGTAAATGTCCTGGGAACAGCAAAGATGAATATTGCAACGCAACAAAAACACCCGGAGGGTATCCAAGCCTGATGAGGAATTATATTAGGCTCATTGAACCAACTCCTGGCTGATTAAAAACATTCAGCATTCACCATATAGCAGTGTAGTAATTCAATAGTATTATTTGGATGTATTTTCATTTGCATAAATAAAGCCAAGAGAAACACCATTTCTGTGCCATAAATTGTTGCTCTTCAAGGTTTCTGAGAATACCACTTTCTTTTACTTGGGAGCTGCTTAATAAACTATATTCATCATAATTTAGCCTCCTCTTGTGTGTGGTGCTCTAATCCTCCTGCAAGATCCCAAGGAGACAAATCATAGTAAATTACTAAACCTTTAATTTACTTTTGATTAAAAAACTTAAGGGAAGGAGAAGCAATACATACACACGGGCAAACTGCTACAAAGGCAACAGAAACTTTGGAAGGTGGAGCTGCTTGTCTCTTTTTCTTTTCAAGATTTCAAATGGACAAAAACAGGCCTTACATATGTTGAGAGGAGCTCTTATTCACTTAATGGAAAGATGTGCTAGTCAGTCAAATAAACACTCCTGCTGATTTCAATGTTTGTGTTAGACTGAGTTAACCCTTTGTCACATGCATTTTTTTGTGCAGGAGAAAATGAAGCATGAAGACAACATGGTTTCTTAAATTATGAAGATAAGGAACTTATATTCCAACTAAAAATGTAATCTGGCACCATGAAAGGGAAATTATCCTCTAAATATACTGGCATTACTACTCTTAACACTAAGCTAGAAAAATCATATAAAACCAAAAACTCAAATGGCCATCCAAGTTTTCTAATAACTACTTACTTGCAAGAATCAACCCTACACTTTTTCTTCCACACATATCCTTGTAAACAAATAATATATTTCCCAGGAATAGGTATAATAAAATTATCATAAAATGGAATACTGTATTTTTTCAGTATATACAAACACTACAGATTGGAAACAAGCTTATATTAATTCTTTTGAAAAATCTCAACTTTAACACAGATAATGAATATGTCAAAGGTAACAGAATAAGAGAAAGCAACACTTCAAAATTTTTATGGTTTCCTTCTGTATGAAAACTTGATGAAAAAAACAGCTTTAAAAATAGAGTTCTAAATGAAGTAGAAAACAACAGGCAAATTATCTTGACAAGGAAAAGGGCAGAGTCAAGATTTTGTGTTTTGAAACACAACACACACACCAGATCAGGTGGTGTAGCCAGAGATAACAGAACAAGAGAAACAAATAACAAATAAAACAAGGCAACCTTTGATTGACACAAGCATCACTTCTGTATTACTCATTTCTGTGTTTTGGATTACTTATAAAGGCAAAACTTGGACTTCCTTCCAGTCAGTTCAAAAGAACCTAAAATAAAATCAACCCCAAAAAGCAATCTTCATATAAACACAAGAAATACACTCTCTTCAATTTCCTCTTTGAGTAGAAAGGAGTTAAAAGAAATAACTTTTGTATATAAGAGTCATCTCAATTTTAAAATACATGCTCTTTAGAAACTTTAACCTTTAAAGTCCTTAGAGTCCAGATCTAATTGTCTCAAAATTTAAATCCCAAACGACAGCTCAGCCCATGTGTAAATATGTAGCAGTGCTGTATCTGCTCCCTTTGCAGGACTGGGATGCTTAGTGAACCACCAGTTACATTTGCAATCACAAAGGAGGGTGGTGCATTAATTGTTAGTCTGAAGATGCTAAGGAAGTGGCCAACATTTCTGCTGTCACTTGCTATAGATGATTCCTTTACAGTCAAGAGATGTGGTAGTCAACTAAGAACACCTAATTGTCACTCCATACTCCTCAACTTACATGGACTTTATATCAACTATTTAAAAGTACAAGTTTTGCTGGTAGCCACCCAGGTGACTGCAATCACAGCTCCTCTCCTCATACAGACAGGGTGGAACACCATAGATTTTCAGGGAAAATCAGGTCCTCTGCCCTATTACTTCTTCCCTTATAAACTGATCAGCACACATCTCTGGAGGTGCCACATCTGTACATTTCTGGGTATCTGTACAATGTCTGAAGAACAGGGATAAAAATTCAATCCCATCTTTCTCTAAAAGCCCACAACTCCACACCAGGTCCATGGAGCAGCAACTGAGCAATGCAAAATTTCAGTGTCTGCCAGCTCAACAGGCCTCTCAACTTAGCCAGATGTGACAATCGGTTTTCCTGATTTACACTTGGGGGGTATGTGTGTAGAAAACCATACAGCAAAATTAAAACAGGGCAAACATGCCTCACTCTGTATTTAATTGGTCATCAATTTGTTTTATTTTTCTCATTCTGCATTTATTTTTATACATATACACACATATGTATGCATGTATGTGCAAATGTAAATCACTTGGATTGAGGGAGACAAAGGTGACCCAGGAGCTGTGATATAAAGCTTGGACTCAACCTCAGTTTCTTCAACAGGCAACCCTTGGGAAGTCAATAAAACTCAGACCCTTCCTAATTTCCCACTAACATTACTTCATCTGAGACATGGTATCTTCATTAGAGATATTAACTTTACTTTCAGGTACCTGCCTAAATTGGGAGGCTCTGCTCCCCCTGCAGTCAGACATAGAAAGAGGCTGCCCAGCAGATCAATCTGAAAAGCTCCACACATTCTGAAGGAAGCTTCCATCCAACTGGAAGACTTCCATTCTCTATTGAGTTTAAAAGGACAGTAGGGAAGCTCCCTTTAACTAAGGCAGCTGCACTCTTTGCCTGCAGTGTGCATGCGTGTCAGCCTCTGGTGTACTTCAGTTCCAGCGCACAACAAGGAATGATGGATGACACCCTGGAATGATCTCAGTGTGGTCTCAGGGTAGTAAGCACAGGAAGGGCTGGGAGAGTCAAGGTACTACAGTAGTTTGGTTGTACAGGAGACAGACAGTGACCTAAATTGACCCTGAGAAATTTGGGATGCAGAGCTGTGAAGTTTATGTAGCAGATTTAAATCGTTTTGGGTCCATGCAACAGTTCTACCTCATGTTCTTGGGAGGCCCCAGATGCTCGATACACCAATACCTCTGTAACTTTAATTCCACCTTGAAGGGTTTCAGGCATGCATTTTAAATTCCTTATATTTACCCTTCTACACTACATCCATACAAACACATACAGCATTAACAATTTCAAGGTCCCCACAGAGAGCTCTTAGCACAGACAGAACATGGGCCAGCACACGACTGAAGCCACATGCACCATCTGCTCAAACACTTTAATGTAATTTACCAGGCAAAAGCTGAGCAGAAAAAAAAAAAAAGCTAGATAAAAAGAGATTAGATTTCCCCTAGTCCAAAATACCTCCTGCTGCTTGATATATGAACCTAATTCACCCATAACTAATATTTCATTTAAGAACATATTAAAATTTTTTTTTTAAAGTCCTGCGCCTGCAAGGTAACATTGACATAATTCCTCTGTTAACCTGCTGCCCATTGAGAACTGTCCAGACTGATAATCCTATTGCCAAAACCAAAAAGGAGTGTGCTACTTAAGAACTTGAAAGTTGTTACTTCCACTCAAATTGCAATTTTGATGAACTTCAATAAATAAAGAATAAAAAGAAATATTTATTTACTGCAGCATTGAAGCCAAACAAGTTCTACATGTTAAGACTTGTATTTGGCTGAAGGTGGCAGCCCTGGGCCTAGTACTATGTGAATTTTGGGAAGAAGTCCTGCAACTGATCTGTAAAAGGGATGGATTTCAAATGGCAAAGACTTATACTTGAAGAATCAGGTTTCATAGGGAACAATCCTCCAGCTTTTTAACAAAAGCAATGATGTCAAGAACTCATTACAAACTCCTTTTGTCTTGTTCAACAGTATTAATGAAGATGTTTAGACAGTGTTACCAATTTTTCCTCTATTAGAAATACTCACAAAATTAACAAGAAACTAGGACAACTACCTTAAATTCAGCTGGCATTTCCTCTTCCAAATCTCTACACCATTCAATACTCCTTTTAAGCTGACAATAAAAAAATAAAATTTAAAAAACCCCATAAATGAATAAAATCACTTTATTAAGACTGTAAATATCACTGTTAATTTCTAATGTGAAAGGTAGAAAAACCTGCATACAGCAGGAAAGTTCTACCAGTTCCTCTCACTGATACCCTAAATACAGCAGCCTTCATGATTCACAATTTTAGGAAATGAGACCTTAACCTGAGTTGCCCCCACCCCGAGCTGAGTGTTTGGCTGTGTGCCAGGATGCTTCAACATCCTCTAGCAATTAAAAGCCATCATCTGCAGTAGACATCATCCCAAAACCTTCCCATTTTTTTCAACTCAAGGCTCATTAAAGGTCAACACTGCAAAATTAATATTAAGAATTGTAAGAAAAGGAAAAAAAAGTCTGGAGAAGATGCAGGCAGGAGCGATCATGACTCAACATATGGATAGGCTCCCACATAGAGAGGGACTGTCTGACCAGCACTCTTTGGCTTGGAAAGAAGTCAGTGACAAGACCTACAACTGAAATCTAAACAAATATTGAGTGGCTTAAACAAGGAGAAAGAGAGAGGGAGACTCACTAACTCTTCTCGCATGACAGAAGAGCTCTAACTGTATCTCTAAGTTGCTGGTCAGAACAAGAAAGAAGCAATTCCTCATGCAAGTTAGGCAAATTAAGACATTGCAGAGAGCAAACACTTACTGGGACTGAAACATTTCAACAAATGAATGGAAGAAAATTCCCCAATGACTACTGAAAGCAAAGATACCACTTCCAGCTCAGGAAAGATGCAGCTGCAGGAGCGTATCAGGGAAGGATCAGTATAGCCATGCCTCTTCTACTCACCTGTAGGCACTGGCTTGGGAAGTCATCGTGACACAGCAATGCCTTGGACTTGGCTGGATCTGGTATGCCACCCTTACATTATTTTATTGCATACCTCAGGAGTTAAAAATATCATGAGAAGTCTTACCAAAAAAATTACAGGATTCTCTTCTTTTTGCTGCTTGTTTGTGGGTTTGAGTTTGTTTTGGGGTGGAGAGGGAGAGTGTTTGGGTTTGGTTTTATTTTTAAATTATTTGGCTTATAGTTTGATGGGTTTTATGTAAACTTCAGTTCAGTTTACTTGCTTCCATCCTCAGCTAACATATTCTGCAACACTGAGCACTGAGAACATTGCCATTGATTTCCATCAGCAAAGGGATCACACTCTAACTGCTTCCAATTTCACAGTTACTAAGCAACACTAAGTGATCACAGCCTCTGAGCAAGCAATGTCCTGTATTCAAAGGTTTGAATTGTAGAACTCCATAAAGACTTGGAACTTGGGCACCTACCAATGAACACCAGCTCTGCAAGTCTTAGATAACAAACTCTTGAAGTACAGAATTACATACCTTTGGTGCTGCTAATTGAAATTAGCTTTACTGAACCACAAAATTTCCTTGTACACTCATCATGGGCCTAAAACTGGGAGTACTTTTAATATACTGCAAAGTTTTTTTTGTATTTTGCCCAGGATTTACCAGAACAAAACCCCTTTTATTTATATTGAAATTCATACACAGCCCTCCTATTAGTTACGTATTCAGGGATACAGATGAAAAAAAAAAGCACACAAAACCAGGACATTAAACACCATCACAGCCTTAGGGGAATAAACAACATCATCCCTTACAATTCAGTGCATCTTTGGAGTACTGAACATTTTTTTAATTATTCATAAAAACACTGTAAAAGGATTTCTGTTTTTCCTTTAAAATAGTATCACTGGTAAAAATACTATAACTATTAGAAAATAGTAAATAACACGATGCTCTTAATTTTTTTTTGTTGTAGGAGATTTTCCTGAATACAAACGACTCTTAAAAAATAATCAATAGCTAAATTTGCTTTAATGAAGATGGTACTTGCAGCCTTTACTAAATTATGCTTACTCATCTACACACCAAGACAACTGAAACCTTGTTTGCTGCTAACATGGAAAATGTGAATGGTCCAGAAGACTGTATCCATTACCCAGTGAATGACTAAGAATGAGACTAGCTGTTCTCCCTTGGAAAATCCTGATCTGGTCTAGCATTTAAAAAATGTGAAATTGCAAGGGTGAGAGAGTGCTACGGAAGCCCACGCACGAGAATGCTGCAAAATAAATTAAGTGCTGCAGAAACCTCTGGTGTTTCATGTACATCTATTCACACGCTCACACAAATGTATACAGTAATTGTTTAGGGACACAGTTTAGCTCTTTTCACACCCATTAGAGGATCCTAATCATAAGAGTTGAGCAACATAAAAGCTTTTGAAGCAGAAAGCCTGGACGTTGGTGTGTTACATCTAATGGAAACAATATTACACAGAAGTCTTTCACTTCCGAGACTGATTAGAAGCTGTATTGTATTTACCACAGTATGAAGATAATAACCTGAGAGAACATTAGCATAAATCATTAATTCATTGTGGGGAAACTCTGGAAGAGGATATGTTTCTAAAAGGAAAATGATCCCATTAAAATACAAGCAAACTTTGAGGAAAACAAGCTGTGCCAAGTAAATGGTGCCAAAATTAAGCAATTCATAGTTCCCATACTTGGTCTTCAATAGGAAGAATTTAGAGCACATGAAAATACAACAACAGCTTAGCAAACCAATGGGAAAAAAATCAACTGAGTGTTATGTTGGCTATCTGAAAGCTTGCTGTAATTACACAGATCTTATTCCAAAAGGCTCATGTACCTAATAAATAGTACTGGAAGACACTGAACAACACTAAGCACATATGAACTGTCCTGTGCTTCCTAAGAGTTGTCTATCCCCAGTAAACAAAAGAGCAAGCATGCAAAATTCTCCATATAAAAGTAATTAGAAAAATTAATCAATTTCTCCTCTCCTTCTTTAATAATTATGTATCAGTTTTAGAAAGCAAAATGGTCAGGTGACATTGCTCTGTAATAATTGCAATTAAAATATATGATGTTGCTTTTAATGCAATTTACAACCTCATAGGTAACCAACCTGAGGAGAAAAGCAATAAAACAAAAGAAAAAAGCTACCCGCCATTTACCCAGCGACCAAACAGCAATATGAAAGATGTCACATTCCTCTTTCTATGCTTTAGATACAGAGCAGCATTTTGATATTCCAAATACTTAGGGATGTTATTTGCTATTGATACTTTTAAATCATTACTACGAATGCACTTGACATCTCTTGGGAAAATAAGAAACGCTGCACACCCGAACTTTCAGGCTCTCTTTTAAAGCTGGCATCCCTCTGTCTCCTTACTGCACACAATAAAAGGCAAGCCTTCTGTTGGCAGGCTTCAGGTCACTTGCTCAGTTGCTACCCCCAGATCACAGCATGCAGGGCTGCATTCCACCTGAGGAGTATTTGTGGCGGCTGCCAGGCAGAGATGTCTGTGCTCACCAGGCTAGAAGGGGCATTCCAGGCTGTGAAGCTGATTGCACTGGAAGGGCTTGCTAACAGAGATGTCAATGAAGTAAAGGAGTTTCAGTACCTGAGTTAACAAGCTGCTGCTCCATGACCCCACAGCCCAGGACCTCCATCCATTCTCCTTGGAAGTTGATCTCCATCTCAAAGGAAGGGTGAGTAAATGGGAAGTAGCAATCTACCCATCTGACTTGCAGTCCTGTAGCAGTGTTCAAAAAATAAATACATATGAAAGGGTGTATGCTTAAAAGGCCATCCCTCCAATCATCTGTAAAATTTGTCCTTCAACTAACAACATGAATTACAGCAATCCAGAGAAAATAAATAGCAAACAAACTAATTTACAACACTTGTGTGAGGTGATAAATCTTAAAACCTTGGAAAAAAAATGACCATGTCTTTTCTAATATGAAAAATGCTTTGTGCAATTCAAGCACCCTTTGAAACCAAATCAATCATTTGTCAAACTCTGGTAACCACCTGGCATCGAACAAAAATGAGCCAAGATAATGGAAAAGTCGGTAATTTTGTTATTCTTTGCACCAGGAAATGACAAACTGCTTCTCACAGGAAAAACTAGCTAAGTCTTTAATTTTTACTTAGTATTTTATGGATCGTCTAGACAAGTAATTTTTTTTCATCAAAACTTAATTAAAATACAGAGCTATTCTCTCTGTATATGTTTAGAAGTGAGAGCTAAAAATGGATATTAATATACACAAATAGAAATATATTTTCACAGAGTTGTACATTATTAAGGTATGAAAGACATGCACAGAGCATTCTAGACCTGGTAGGTAAGTGAAGGGGAAAAGCCCCACTTGGCAATTCCCCACCATGCCCCCCAGCTCAGCACCTCTGCAGACAGCGCTGTGCAGAGCAAGCAAAGCCCCAGCATCTCAGAGCAGGGCAGCCAGAAGAGGACAAGGTCTTCCTTCCCAAGGTCTTCAGTGCTGCCTAAAGCAGAAGTGTTGTCAAAGTGCTCATTATATTTGATGAGTTTTAGTTCTTCTAATGATTTACAGATGCTTTGCTTCACTAATTTTTTTTTTCCTAACCATTAGTTGTCAGGAAAAAAGTCTCAGAAACATGAGCCATAAAAACTTGATAGAGAACTGAAATACAAATTCTGTAAGCTAAGCTATTGCCTTAACCCCAAACATATCTTCAATTAAGCCAAATGCTAATCAGAGTCAGGATCATTAAGAACCAGGCAGGTCCAGCTTCAAAAATAAAGAGTTGAACCTTATTTTTGAAAGGCAAAGGTAGTGTGAGTGACAGCAACTGTTAAAATTCCTGGTTTGATTTTCAGATTTTTTTGGAGATGTTTCATAAGAGGAATGTAAAACAAGAAATTTTATGATTAATACTAAAAGTTTTTAAAATAAAAATATTTAAAGTAGCCTCAAAAACTAGATCTTCATTAATTACTTCTGAAACATGAAATGTGGCTACAGAAACTGAAACAATAAATTACAACAAAGATGTATATGCCTGGCCAAAACATAAAATACTTCCCAACAGTCACAGGAAACTTTTCTAGATGCTGTGAGAAATGAAATGGCAAGGCAGGTTTCAAAGCAAACAGACTGGCACTTGTAGATTTTCTCTGATTTCTTAAAAGCCAGTCTCAGGAAAGAATATGAGTAATGGAAAATCTTTTTGATAATTGTATAGACAGAACTCATAAAACCAGAAGTATTTACAATAGTTTCATTCACAATTGTAGGGTGACAGCGATCACTTTATTGCTCCTTTTTACCTGCATGACAATTAAAAAATACATAGATGAAAAGAGTCACGCATATACAATAATATAGTGTGCAGAAAACTTTTTTTTAATTCCCTGATCTTGGCATTTTTAATCCTTGGGCTGTGCACATATAAAATATTCTCATTTAGCTTGCAAAATTTGCAAATGCAGCAACTACTTTAAATATTCAACTAGTTTGCATTCAGTAACAACATTCAGATAATTGTTTCTTATTAATCCTCTGATTACTTAAAAAATGAAGCTCTGTGAAAAAAAGGATTTCTCAGCTGGTTTGTTCTTAATTAAAATAAATTTTAAAAGGTAAAAAAAGAATTTAAAGCTCTTTTTATTTTTGAATTTTAATGCATATTAGTACTTAAGAGGCTTCTGGTTTAAATGCAAATAAGCAAACAAACAACATTCTGAATAAACCAAAACAAATTCACAATGAAGAAACAACTCTCACCTTCATTCTGTTCTCTAAATTAATAATTAATCCCACATACCACAATACTTTTATTCATACAGTATCCAGGCCATTGGGAATACCTCTGTAGTTTATATTCAAGTGTTCTTTCAGACTTTTGGCTCTAGAAGACTTTACTGAAAAGCAGAGGGTGCTGAGCCTTTGGCAACATTAACTGCATTTCTATAGAGTGTCACAGAACAAATGGGTACATTTATTATTTAGATACAAAATATTGTCTTGGTGCTCAATTTATTCCCAAGGAATAAAGGGCATCGCTTACACTCAGCAAATTAAACCACTAAGGACTCTAAAGGATTATGATGATTAGGCTTCCTGTAGTAGTATGTAATTTTCCTGATTTGGTCTAGTCTATTTCTTCACATACAGACTATGAAATACTGGCAAAATTGATCTTTTCTAGAAATTTTAGGAGGCCAAGAGACACATCTCTCTCTTAAAACAAGCACTTACAAGAGCACACTGCTCAATCTAATCAAGGCCTGACCACTAGACACAAACTTTTCCTGTTCAAAGAAATTATTTGTGTTATCAGACATAAACACACCTGCTCATTTCAGAGCCTCACAGGGCTCATGAGAGTCCTTCCAGTGGGTAGAGGTCCATTCATAACTGTGCTGGGCTGAACACCAGGATCCCAGCAAAGCTGCTCTACCTCTGCCCTCCTCAACTGGACCAGGGGTAGGAAATTTAATGAAAGGCTCATGGGTCAAGATGAGGGCAGGAAGAGATAACCCAGCAATTACAGTCATGGGCAAAACAGACTTGACTTGGGGAAAGTAGTTCCATTTATTACCAATAAAATCAGAGCAGGATAACGTGAAATAGAAACTAAACCTTGAAAACAACTTCCCCCATCCCTCCCTTCTTCCAGGCTCAACTCCACTCCCAAAATCTCTACCTCCTACTCACCAGCAGTGGGGATGGGGAATGGGGACTGTGATCAGCTCATCCCTCATTTTCTCTGCTACTTTTCCCCTGCTCCAGGGTCGTGTCATGCCCACCAAAGACAATCCTTCATTAATTGCACCAGCATGAGACCCTTCCACAGCACACAGTCCTTCAGGAACCTCCTGCTCCAGCATGGGTCTGTCCACAGGGCCACAGGTCCTGCCAGAAGCCTGCTCCAGCACAGGCTTCCAACAGGGTTCCAGCCTTCTTTGGGACTCTACCTGCTCTAGCATGGGGTCCTCTATGGGCTGCAGGTGGACCTCTGTATCCCCACGGACCTCCATGGGCTGGAGGGGCACAGCTGTTTCACCGTGGGCTGCAGGGGAATCTCAGCTCAGGCACCTGGAGCACCTCCTCTCCCTCCTTCTCCATTGATCTTGTGTCTCAGCCAAGGTATCTGAAGGGCTGCTCCTCACACATGTTCTCATGCACCTCCCTGGCTGCAAATTGTGCAGGATTTTTTCTTGTCCCTTTTAAAGTGAGTTATCCCAGAGGTGCTACTGCCATCCCCGAAGGGCTCAGCTTTGGCCAGCAGTGGGTCCACCCTGGAGCTGGCTGGCACTGGCTCTGTCAGACATGGAGCAAACATCTGGCAGCTCCTCACAGAGGCTACCCCTGAAGCCTTCCTGCTACCAAAACCTTGCCATGCAAACCCAATACAGTAACTTATATGTCAGATCAGTATGGAAATAGTGAATAATTACTGTTATTTCTGAACACTGAATCCAGGTAAAGAATTGGTCATAGCCTGCACTCAAAAGTAATGGTGTTATTAGATATTAAGCTAAACAAGTGCTAGCCTAATTGAGTCTCATAATGAAAAAGGCTTGACCAAAGGCACTAAAAAGAAAGAAAAGAAAAAAGAACATATCAAACACATTAAAGCAGCCTATTACTACACTACAGCACAGAAGCAACAAAGCCTGAGACCCAGATGGTCTTCACTGACCAGAAATTCTCTTTGTTGCTGTGAGGATTATTTTTAGAGACAAGGTTATGGAAGAAAAAGGAGAGGGGTGCAAGGAGGGTGCTGGGAAGCACAGAAGGTATTGAACTGTGGCCTCTTAAGGTGTGTGTCAATTTGTAAGTACTCTGCACCTCATTGTTTCAGATAATTCATCACACTTGCAGCAGACAGGAGCTGGCTGTCCATATAAACCTCACATTTTTCAGAAGTTATTAGCCAGACCATTATGTCCTTTATAATTTTTTTTTTAACTCATTACACCCATAGATCTCCATGCACTCAAAGGAGGTCTCAGTACAAGAGAATTAAGAAGGAGAACGAGCAGAACATGTTTGATTTAAAAGATATCCAGTGGCTGTTCAGTGAGAATCAGCAGTGGCAAAGCCATCAGTCAAAGCACAGCATTACTCACTCTACTGCCTTTCCTTTTCCAGTGCCTAGGAACTAGGTAGATAAATATGGGATAGCAGTGAATTTTGAGCATTTCATGTAAAGCAACAAATCACAGAATCAGCACACAGTCATTATTTTCTATTTGCTATAGTAAGATTATTTCTGAATCTCCCAGAGTGCAGAGAGCTTTTGGCAAGCTACAGAGGGGTTAGAGAAAGAACCATAGTTGAAAAAGACTGGCTAATTTATAAGGAAATTTTGGACAGCCTTGTTTCTAGGTAACTAAAATGAGAACTAACAGACTACCTACACTGGCAGAGCTGTATGGGGAGATGGATGTGTAACTTAAATTAGTGGATTTTAAGTGTGCATCCTCTGGAGGTAACAGAGGAAAACTAAGAAAGGTGATGTCTAGGTATAGTATTTGAAATAGCTTCCCGACAGAAAAATGGAAGAAACTGAAAGACAGTTACTCGTAGAATGCAAAACCAGGCATGTTATACCATCAGAAAATGCCCTAAGAACTACTTTACATTGACAAGTTTTCAAGACAACTAATTGGATACTCCAGAACTTTCCTTCTTCCCTAACATCTGTCATTCCTTTTGTGTGCTGGCAAAGCCAGAAAGACATAAAAGGACAAAATTTTGTAATAAGGGTAAGTGCAGATTCTATGAAGTCTATGACCTCCTCAGGACAACACAGTGATTTCCACACAACTTTGTTTTGTCAGTGCTGAGTTGTTCAAATAGTGTGGCAGGAGCCAGGTAGAGCCCAAGTAAGGCAAGTCAGTGGTATGACCGTATGACCTTTCTGCAGAGATTCTGCAGAGATCCTCAATCTATCATCAACCTGAGCTGGTAAATTCCCAGAGAAGCACTGCAGAAGCACAGCTTCCAAGTCCAGGACTTCAGGTACAAGCTACCTTATGCACAACTAACATGTACAGCAGGCTCAGTCTACAATCCAAACAATCTGCCTATAATAAACAGTTGACTGTATGACAATGCAACATTTCGGTCACTTACTGCAGTTGTGGTCATGCTATCCTGCTAGAAAAGATGTGCAACTTCACTACAATATTCTGCTGACAGTTCAGGTTGTAAAGAATACAAATGATGCCAAGGATAAAGGAATAAAATTTTTACTTTTAACAGAACATGGTGCCTTATGAAATTCCCACATATAGGAAAAACAAACATTTTCCAAGAGCAACACATTTAAACACATTTTAAATATTAAGTTAAAATTTATAGGAGTCAAGATACAAAAAGTAATCAAGAGTACCATGTAAAGAGTAAAATACTAGTTAAAAGATGACAGCTATCAAAAGACAAATTTTTTTATGTGTGCCTCAAGACAGTTGCAGTGCACCAATCTCATATACCTCGTGCCTAACATGAGCTTTGAATACTTTGAATTCCTGTATTTCCATGGATGGGGCAGGGGGGAAATACACATATATATATACACATACATATGTAGATTTAAATATAAAACCATATTAAATTTAATTCAAACTACATCTTGTGTTTGTATTCCAGGAAAAATGTTGGGGGTATAGAAATAGAAAACTCCAACAGTAAAAAGGTGGCATCACCTTTAGTTTGTACATTTTAAATAATTTATGAATATATTTTAATGTCTTTATAGCTAATGGGTGGACTGTATGACAACTAGTAATAGCCAACATGCTGAAGCTTAAAGTGCAGTATCTGTCAACAGTTAGAGAAGGATGCCACTGCAGTCTGAGATACCACTAATGACTCTGAGAAACTGCTCACTTTAAACATCCTCAGCATCTGAGGTTGATCTAAGTGTATCCTTTTACTGTTACCCACTTTCATCCCAATTTTGTATGTTTCGAAAGGTCACTGTTAAGTAAAATACAGCTACAAGAGGCTTTGAGCTGAGGAACTTCAAAATTTTTGTTCAGGTGGAATAGAACAGTAAGTGGTAAAAGTTTTGCATGCTATAAGTTAACTTGAAAAATTCAGAAAAATATTCAGGCAGTCATATCTAGAACTTGGAATCATTATCAATCCACTCTTGTAACTACTGCTCTAAGTGCAGTAAACATCTTAAAACACCTTGGAAAGTAGGCAAGATACCTCATGCATTCTAATACCATCCAGTATTTCCTCTATAGAAAAACGAATCAGCTCAGAAGAGCAGTCTCCTTGCCAAGAAATAACATTAATGTAGCAATTTTGACTCAGGCCATTTATAAATTCAGTTCCTGAAAGTGAAAGCAGGTATTTCTGATTAGAGAATACTTCATTCATATACACATCCATTACCCTTCCTCATTCTACTGCAAGTACCAAAAAACAATTACTGTTCAGCTTGATGTGGACGTAGCAAACACAGTCTGCCCTCAGCTGGAAGGTTTAATTTATCCACACAAGGGATGCAGCACGTGGACACATGCACCCCTTCCCTGCTCCTGGTGCAGGATCTGAGTGCTGCCCAGCTGCACCCAAGCTCTCCTGCACCCATACTCCATCCCTCCAGGGACACAGGAGGCCCACAAGGATGAAGCAGAAGGGGTCCTGCAGAGCTTTGTGCTGGAACTGGAGTTGCCTCTCCTTGCAGGACCCACCCTGTGCCTTCTGCCAGACCACTGGTTGTAGCTGGGTCTCCACACAGCCCCACCTGCACTTGTGCCCACCACGTTACTCTGACACGCTGCACACCTAAACATTTTCACAAAAACCTGCTGAGTCAACAGAGGGTTGTGTGCACCAGTATTCAGGAAAACCCAGAGAGGAACGCATGGCCTCTTGGAAAAACCCATCTGGCTATTTCATATTACCAGCTGCCAACACAACCCCTAAGCCTCCTGTCTATGTTATGCAGCAAAATGTTTCTCCAACGCCCCAATGACTACAGGCATGAGCAATCCGGGGGAAAAGGTGCAAGAACCCACCGTCACCAAAGATGTGAGTCATGAGCTTCGTGAGCACTTGCTTCAGGTTGAACTCCACCAGCCTCACTGCCTCCATGGTGTGACACTCCTGCTTGTGTGCAGTGCGATGGCCTTGCTCAAACAGCTGTAAACCTTCACCATCTTTAATGCTGGAGAACAACTAGAACAAAACCACAAAAACACCGTGTTGTGCATCAGTCACCTTCTGAACGAAAATAGAGAATGAAGTTTCATTGATTTAAGTGGGAATCTTACCTGATAAGTCTACACTGTGAAAAACAAACAAAGACTGACTTTCTACAAATTCTGTTCACTAAATGCAGAGATGAATCTCTGTAAGAACAAAAATGTTCAAATAATTAAATCTGGTTTATTTCTATCATCAAATAATATTATTAGGCAAAGGAAAATAATAATTTACAAAATAAAGCACGTCTCCTTTTCTGATTCAGTTACTTTGGAAGTTACCATGCAGAACGAAGTACTCTGTACAGTGTATGTAAATTACACCCCAAAAACTACAAAACACAATGAACTCCATGGCATTTATCAGAACTTCAACTCTTTTAGTACTTGGATGATATAAAAGAAACACCAAAACAGAAACAAAAACAGAAACACAAAACCAAAACAAACCTAACCCAACCAACCCCAAACAAAAAAGAAACCCAAACAAAAAAAAAAACACCAAACCAAAAAAACCCAAACAAACAAAAAAGCCCAAAACAAACTCTAGCAGTTTAATGAGACTTAAACTGTTTACAGTTGATTCATCATGGGTACAAGCTCATATTCATTTAAGGACTACCATTTTCCTGTATGTTCCTACACAGCATCTTTTTGTGAACAAGAATTTTGTCTATGGGGCTTGTAAGGATTCATGACCTCAAGAGAGGGTTTTCCAGATAAGTTATGAAGCACAGGGACAGCTGTTTTGGGATGAGTCAGACTTGCTCTTCATTCACACATTGCTCACCACCACATCTGCTGCAAGTTGAAGATTTCTGCTTTCTGCATATCCCCATACGTTTCTGGCCAGGTGATCCTGGCCAGATACACACCAGCAAATCTACATCCTTTCAGAGAGACCAATAAATACATTCATTAAACAACATTGTTGGAGGCTCTGTGTCCTGGGAAGACAAGCAGGCAATTTCACAATCTAAAGAGTATTTTTGTTGGAGATCCTTACAGCTGTACAAACCCCCCATATCTGGGGTGAAGTCTTGAGGGAAGGGAGAGCCAGTTGTGAAAGTGTTTCTAATGCTCTTTCCTACCCCTCCTCCTCTACGTTCCCCTAGTCAGTCAAGCACACACAGAAGAAAAAACATGCACTGAAATTTTCATTCCATTAAGCCTCCCAACATAAACAGCTCTTACTCGGGGGATGCCACCAATAGTGTGTAACCTTAACAACTCATGGATGACCACAGAAGTTGTTTTAACCACAGTTTGATGCCTTCAGAACACAAAATGCTCTAAACAAAAAGTTCAAGTGACTCTCTGGTATTCCACAAATGCTAGATACAATTAATTAGGACTAGTTTCTAGAACATTTCCTACAGACACAATGAATGAAGAGTCTGAGTTTAGACAGCAGGCAAACTAGCACCACAGTGGATTGAAGAAATACAAAGAAATGAAATCCAGTAGCATTTAACTTTGTATTGCTAGCCACAAGGAGATTGCTGGCCAACTTAGAAAACATTTATTCTCTTAATCTTCTTAGTGTGCTGCAGAAAATACTAAATCAAAAAGGGAACTAATAAATACCAAATAAAATTATTCTCCACCAGTCTAACAAAAATGCCTTTACTAACCAAAAGGCAGCAGCTTGACAAACAGAGTATCACACTTTTAAATAACAGATTCTTTATTCAAGTGCTCATCTGAAAGATTAAACCTCCTTCTTCTTACTGACATTAATCCTAGCTTGACTGGAACAAGAAGATAATTCCCACCCTACAACTAATTTGCTGTCAGCAAGGCAGATTGGTCACCCAGCATGTGGTTTGGAAACCTGGGGGAATTCAGAGAGGCCAGCATTAGCCTAGGGAGGATAATTGTCTTAGGCTCACCTGGTGGCCAGTGGAGAGACACAGGATCCCTCACAGAGGAACACAGAGTGGCCAAATTAGGTTCCTGCTCTGAACAACCCTACACAGGTAGCTATTTTTTCTATTGTCTGATTCACTCACTAAGCCAGAAACACCCTTCAGGCAACAGAGATGTTCCCTCTTTGGACCAGAATACACTGTATTTACACATTACAAGGCACATTTGTTATTTTGCCTATCAGCAGATTTTAGGACATGAATCTCTCTTCCTCCTTTTTCCCTTCACTCCTCGCTTCAGTTTAAGACTGGCTCCTCAGACAACTGAAAAGAACAGACAGTCTGGACACTAGCCTTCAAAACACAGCATACTTGTATCAACAAGTACATAGAAATAAGTTTCCTTACTGTTGTATTACTTCTGAAATGTTGGTATCACAATTACAGTCTAAAGCAAAATTCTATTTCAGTGTTTTATATCAGATGTGGAAACAAAATACACGCAAGAACCATTAAGTACATTGAGTCATAATGCAGCCCTGTCACCTGCCCGAGCCCTAATCCTGCCAAACCAGTCACAGGCACCATCTCCAAGTGCCTCCAAGCCATAGGTTCCTACTCCAAACCAGGACAAGGGTCCATGCAGCAGCGTACTGAGCCAAGCTGGGAGATGGATCCAGATGGGCAGTAACTCAGGAGAAGGGAAGAAACTGAGGGATGTGAAGTTCAGCTTAGTAATCAAATATCAGCACACTAGCAGCTCCAAGAGATGAGCTGGCACTTGGAACAGGGCTGGGTCACTTTGGGCACAGGTATGACTCCAGTCCAGTTCAGATAGGCTCTGAAAGCACAGCCATAGGGAAGTCCCAGAAACAAGCAAGACAACAGCTCCCCCTTACAGTCAGGCACCGAGAGGCTTTGGTATTCTCCACAGCGGCTCCATCAGCTGCAGATGGGATTATACCAAGAGAAAAAAAAGAGATACCTTACAGTTGTATTAATATTTATTCCTGACTTCCCATTCACTGACATTGCTATGTCAATATGAGCGGCTTTAAACCGATACGCCAATTCCACTACTACAACAATTGAACTGTGCTAAGTACATGTCTTGGATTAGAAACACTTCAACATTTCTGTACACATATAGCCAGGAAAGGCAAAGCTTGAATAAAATGAAGAATCACCTACAATCGCTCCTTTTTGATGTCAATTTTTCTCAAGCACATATCTGAGCAAATGGAGAAAAAAAAAACCTAACATCTTGCATAAAACACTGACACATGCAAGACGACATTTTCATGTACATTCATTCCTTCAGTGCAGACTAAAACAGCATGCACTATCTTATTGTATTGAATACAATCAGTCACTACTACAAGCAGGAAAGAAATTTCCTCTAGCCATAAATCGAGTACCTATGTGTCTGTCTAGTGTAAGGACAAGAAGATTTTTCTTTGAGTGAAGGTGTGCAAAACATTGAATATTGGGTCTCCATGAAAAAGTCAAAAAAATTAACACTTACCAGGATTTATCAGCATATCTGACTGATGCTGCATTACAAAGGAAAAGGCAGAAAGGAATTGAAGTGACCTAACCATATGGCATGAAGTTTAGTCAGTTTATCTCATAATAAAAATAAATTAAAATTTGATAACATGTAAGGGCAAGAAGACATGGAGTTTTAACCAGACAAGTACAAATAGAGCTATGGTCCTTCAAAAGCACACTCCAGCATTTCTCAGCCTGGCATGAAGGGCAGAAGTCACATTTGTGATTTAAACAAAGACCTCAACATTTCCTCAATCATTTAACAGACTTTTTAGTCTCATATCCCTTCATTATCCATACACTTAGTATTCAAAATTAAGGGTCTCTTTGCAGGATGGCATCCAGAGTAGGTTTCAGATCAGAGAGATCCGTAACTATATCCTGTCTTTCCACAATTCAGTTGTGCATTCCTCCTGCCACTCATGCATTCACCAGTGATTAAGATGATGAATAAATCATACTCATGTACTTATACTCTGAGGCAAACCAGCATTTAAAATTACCTCTGTATGAGGATCTGCACATGACTACACCAAACCTTGCCACACCAAATAAATTTTGTCTCACTGGCCCTAATAAATATCTCTAAAAATGAACCAAGAGCTGCATTCTGAATCCACTTACAAATAGCAAACACTTCTCACAACATTTTAAATGGGCTGTGGAACTCAAGACTCAACCAATGGATCAGGAATAATGAAGATGATGCCACTAATAGAAGGCTCAAAGAGAAAACCTAATTTAAGTCTCAGTCAGCCTCCAAGGTGTAACTATGCAGCCAGCTTCAGGTACCAAAGAGATACACAGCCACATGACAGAAGGCTCTTCACTGCATATCAATAAGGATTTTTGGGGGCAGAAAATGACAAAAAATTTACTTCAACCCACAAGCTTGAAAGTGATCAGCCTAATTTCTACATCCTTCCATTCTAGTTCTCCAATTACAGCAAAGAAAGGTAACCTCTGTTGTTTTTTGGGGGTGGAGGGCTATTTTTGGTGTTTTTTGTAAGAAAAGAAAAAATTATAATGGTGTTTCCAGAAAGAAAAGTAACACTGCTACACAGACACCTGATATAATGAGACATCTATCATAAACTTCTGTTTTTGTAGCAGTAGTAATTCCTTGACTTTTAAGTACCTTAGACTTCCCAAATACACTTGTGGACATTTTCCTCTTTTTTTCTTCTCCTGCACAATTTAAATATTACATTAAATAGATTTAATGGCCTTGTTCTGAAAAGCTTTGTTGGTTTGTTTGGGTTTTTTTAGCTGGACAACAAAAGTAAGACAAAGTCTGAAAAAAAAAATGAAGTCTTTGCAGTAAAAGATGCACCCTCAGTTTTCAAACTTTCTAGACCATGGATCACTATGAAAATCTAACAAACCTTCTGATGCCCTTCACTGTCAAATTTTTGACTAAAAATAACAAAGAACACAATTTGGATCCTCGGATCAGTGAAGATCTATTTATTATGGCATGATTTACACAACACAGCTTGGAAAATTCTGAACCTACAATGTTCACTACTTGGATTAATACCGGAGAAAGTGAAATCAGTTCCACCTAAACTAGCCAGGCTCTTCGTTGTGACCACTCAGTTCAACTGCAGCTTCAGGAATAAATTCACCTCTGAATAGTCCAGCAAAGTAATGCTGCTGCTCTTTTTTTTACCCAAGTGGATCTATGGGTAATTGGACCAAATGCCTCTGCCCCTGTACTGGCCTTGCTGCTCCCTGTGAGAAGGAGGGACAGCTCCAGGCTCTTTGGGACCCATGCTTGGCTCACAACCCCATCTATAAGTTGTAGAAGGCTAAGAAGGGCTCCTCTCCTTGGTCATTTAAGCCTTTTAAAATATTTGTTTCTTGGTGCCCAGCTAAAAACTGCTATTATGACTCCCACTGACTCTCACAAGCACTCTCAGATAAACTAAAAGCTCCAAATAACTCCATTAAATAGGTTGATCCCTGGAACTTAAATTGATTTACATTCCTTTACATATGAGGATTAAAAAAGGGGGACTGAAGACAGGAAGCAGCTCTTCTTTGATACAATGTCAGAGAAAAAAGCAGTGTCCAAAGCTGCAGTAACATATAGGATTCTGGAGAAGTCAAACCTAAAGACATGAGTTTTCCAAGAGGAAAACATAGCATGGCACTTGATTAAAAAAAAAAAAAAAAAAAACAACAAAAACAAAAACATGCACATGAGTGGTCAAGTTCACATCATCCCATACCACTGGGGAAAGGATAAAAGCGACATCTTTTTCATTTTAACAATACACTAGGAATATTGCCAAGGTACTGAAGTATGGGAAGACAAGGAAAGGAGTATGTATTTAGATGAAAAATAGAAAAATCTACTAATCTCCTATTACTTAGAACAAGGGTCTTTATATTTCAGGATATAAACACTAGAAGCTACAATACTGACCATTTTGGCTTTTTTTTAATTATATATAGTGCTTTGGAGGAGCAATCCTTTATTTGTAATTAGAATATTCGCCCTTTTTCCATTGCATTCTAACAAACAAGTTCTCATTTCTACCATAAGCATTTCAATGGAGAATAAAGATGTATCCCTACTACTTCTAGCACAAACAAGCCTGATGAGAGCATCATGGTTTCATTGAAACAACCTTGTATTGGCCTCCAGTGGAACAAGGTTACTAAAATAGAGGAGCAATTCCTATGTTTTAGCATCTGTCCCCCTTAAAATCTAAGTATAATTCAGTACAGACTGTAAAACAGCATATGAAGTCTCCTTCAAATGTGTAAACATTTTTTTGTTATCAACTGAAATCTGTTCATTGACTGCCATTGGGTTTATATTGGCTCCCTCTTCTGGCTGACATGCACAAAGTGCAGTGTAGTTGAGATTTTTTTCTCTTTTCCATAAATTATGGATCTGCACCAAAGGCAATGGCATACCACGGAAATAATTTCTCTTATAATCCACCCAGGAAAACTGGCCAGTTCAAATCTGACCACAGCAGTATCAACATTGCCAATCCAAAATACTAACCAAAAGAAAAAAAAAGCCATACATCATAGAAGAAAATTTAAACACCAATTAGAAGAAAATCAGGAATGCTGGAGGAAGCAAGTACAAAAGGATATCATCTGGGGGTACTGTTTAAGAAGAATGGCTCATTTTATGTTCAGAATTCTGAAGTAGATTTGGGAAGCTATTTTTGGTTTTAACTATTTATATCACTTAGTTTCTAACAGTTCTTCTATTACATTCAGAAAATAATCACCTAAAATATTTTTAAATATATTGAAAAATGTCTAAATTATTTTCAGATGCTCTTTGATAGCAGTCCAAGGACATTTTTTAAAAGTTCATGAGAAATTTAAGCATGAATTTTTCTAAATTTTAGCAAAGAGTTAGTCTCCAAGACGGGAATTCCTGTAGTACTTTAATATTTACACTCATACTAAGCTGCAGAAATGCATCAGTTACCTGCCCATCTTTGAATTATAGATTACTTCTCTCTTTAAAAAGTAATCAACCAACCATCATGAAAAAATATATAAGCAAAAAACCAAATTGGTCACAAATATATCATAAAAAATACTGTAAAGCTGCCAAACCCAGTTTGTTTTTCCAGATCTTGATTCAACATACTGACTTTAACTTTGATATAAAGAATTATGCTGAAGGCTTCCATCACAGGACAGGAGTTTTAACCTAGTCATGACTACAGAATTAGGTATTCGTAAAGGAGACTCACCTTTGTACCCCTACATCTTTTGTATCCTGCCTAAAACTTCAGCTGAAGATGAATTGACTTTTCCCCCACAACTCCTAAACTGAGATCAAACACCAAATTCCTCTAAATCCAACTTCTTATAAGATCACTCTAGGCCTTTGTTTTTCTTCTGACATCTTCTTAGGTCTGTGGTCACTTAGACTGAGAAGACAGTGAATAACAAATGTAAAAAGCAAAAGAACAAATTAGAGCAGCAAACTGACAACAGCATGTTAAATTACTGTATTGGCCATAACATGAAATGTACCCAGGGTTTGTAGCTAAGAGCTAACAGTTTTTCCCTTGGTTCCAAAGACTCTGATCTTTGGTACTTGTGCAAATTTCCTCTCACCAGAGACTGTAGCCTGGTTAGGAATGAAAAGTGTGAGACAAGGGTAACAGGCTCTGACAGTCACACATTTCTGCTCAGTGGGTTACAGCTTAAACTTGAGTATAAATAAATGAATATCAGAGTATTTCTCTCATGTAGTATTACCTCTATTTAGTCTTTGTTCCGCTCAAACAGTTCCTTCTGGAATTATTTAAATGTGGATTATTCTGAACAGGCAACCAGAATACAAAACACAGAAACAGTCCCCAGTGAAATTTCAGAATTGCACATTCATTTTTTCCACGAGCTCTTGTGATTAAGACTGTAAAAAGGGGTATATATTGAAACACAAACTGAAGCAAAAAAGAGCACATCAGATCATGCTCAGGTTTATAATTTTTTATGTTGCCCAATAAACAACACTTGTACTCATCATACACCACACCACTATTCTTTCTTCATCAGTATAGAATGCGCCTCAATAACCTCTCAATCATTTTCTTGGGGAAAAAGAAAGGAGAGAAAAGAAATAATCTCAACTGCAATGAATTAGATTGTTGAACACTGTATATTTCTAGATAGAAC
This sequence comes from Zonotrichia leucophrys gambelii, assembly GCF_028769735.1. Taxonomy (NCBI): domain Eukaryota; kingdom Metazoa; phylum Chordata; class Aves; order Passeriformes; family Passerellidae; genus Zonotrichia; species Zonotrichia leucophrys. The sequence goes on from NC_088171.1 coordinate 68,257,623, forward strand.
ACATCAGTGAAAACATTTCTGCAAATCTGTTCCCAGTTACTCAAATCCTATTATTCAATTTGTAGAGCAGAAAGAAATAGTTTATCATTAGGACCAAAATTTCCTAAGGGGTATATTCATAAACAAGTAGTTCAATGATTAGATCAATCACACCCAAGGTTGCAGAAATTTCATCCTGCAATAACGCTGATGTTGTAATTTTGTGGCAAGTAAAATATTTCCATCTGAATGACTGAACTTCTGCACAAGTAAAAAAAAAATTGTGATGAACAAAAACAGTTAAGAAATTGTGTTTTCTTAATATAGTATTGTATACCATATACCCTGATTATATTTATAAAAAGACCTATGGGAAAAGAACAGCAAACCAACGGGGCTGGGTAAGTCTGCAGTATGTCCATTTTGTGGTTACCCAAAAAGCAGCTGCAGGCTGGGTTCAGCACCACCCAGCTCCCAGCACAGGCAGGTTTGAGCTCACAGCAGAACAGGCAGCAGCCACACAGGGTGGCAAAGTGCAGCGCAGGCAGCACCAGCCCCTGCCATCAGAGAGAAAAGCAGTGCTCTGTGATTACCTTAGTTTTCCCTCAGGCATCCAAAGGCATCAGGCTTCTCTGCCAAGCTCCTGTCACCCGCTGGCAAGCACATTAAAAATGGTCTACATCTCAGTATTATTAGAATAAGCTAGTTTTAGTTATAGAACTGTGAATTTGGCAGTATTGCTACAAGCATACACAAATTATACAAATCAATTACTATTTGGAAAACAAACTGGCTTATATTTACCACTGATCAATGATGCAGCAGAGTACTTAATGACACCCAGGCATTTGCAGAACATGCACGCTGTGCCAACAAAACATATAAACTTAAGAGTCTGGGACATCAACCTAGAGCTCTTCAGCTGATGCCTCTGGACTCTGATGGGTTTGGTGTGTATGCACACCACACACACAAATATTGGCTGCAATAGATGAATCCTTCAGTGCAGCTTTAGGATAAGTTGAAGATGGAACAATTCCCTAGAAAATGACATTGATTTATTGCAGGTTGGCACTATTAAAAGAAAAAGAAAAAAGAAAAGTACAGTGAAAACTGTACTTTGGAAGTAGCTGTAACAACTGGCACCCAAGGAGTCCTTCAAGAATCAATTTGATGGAGTTTTTGGTAAAGTGATCTCACCAGAAGAGAGTCGTGACAGAAACAGAATTGAGTTGTGCAGATCATTAACTGAACAAGTTGTTTCATTTCAGATTATACTTCACTATGCCAGCTTTCAATAATATTGTCCTTCCATTTTTTCACATTTTCCTAGGGAATTTTATAGTTGTTTTCAAAATCAACACTTTCCATCCACATTCTTTGCAAATTAGAAATATTGCTGTATGATAAATCACTCGATTTTTATCAACGTGCAGCATATCATTGTTGCTGTAACATGCTTACATGCACAAACCTTGTTATGTGGCTGAACTTTGCTTGCAGCAAACACAAGAGCAGACTTACCCCAAGTGCCTTTCACCCCAGCTAGAGAATTCCTACCTCGTGGCAGGAGAAGAGGCGCACTCCCTCCATCTGATGGAAGACGGGGTAGTGGGTGCTATCAATGGTGTCCCGGCGGTAGACATCTCCCACGGCCAGAAAGGCGTCCAGGCCAGAGTGGATCAAGTCCCACTGGTGGGCTGATGTGTGTGCTCGTAGCATGTGGTCACGGTTCAAGTAGTAGTTATCCTCTTTCCTTCTGCTGGCATGGTTTTGTGGAATAAGTAAACTATCAAAATTCTGCTGGACTGTAACCACTGGAGAAAGACCGTCGTACACAGAAAAGAGCGGAGTCCCACGGCGTCCCAGGTAATGTTTGTAGAAGTGCTCCTTCACCTGCTCCTTGATTAGCCACAAAGGGTGATGTTTTCTGTTGTGCAAGTTCTTCCCCACCTTGGAAAGAATCTTCTCTGTGACATTGGTGTAGTCATCTTGAGGATAGGATTTACCAAGCAGTTCCACCGTATTTGAGCAGGGTGCACTGGCACCAAAATCTGAAGGTACAGACTTGGATGAAGAATGCCTTGAATGGGTGGGAATTCCTCTTACTTTTACTTTTGATGATAAAGCTGTTGTTTTAGAATACTTAGCTACTCTCATGAATTTCCAGAGCATTGCCATTGTAAACTTTATGATCTAGAGAAAGAAAAAGAATTAAAAATATTTGAGTTAGGAACTGCAATGTTGCTGCAGGAATTGCTATTATCTTAGGGATAGATAAATCCAAATGTCTGCTTGATTAGCATGGCAAAGTTCCCATTATAAACCACTCTTTTGACTTCAGAGGATGGAAAATACCCTTGTGGTCAAATTTCAGCTTGGATATTTTAATCAGTTATCAGGCTTCTGCATGACTGCACCAGTAATAACGACTCTAGACCTAGCCTGAACCCCATTCCAGATGATGCCCTTTAAAGATGAATAAACACCAGGCCTTCTTTGAAACAATATTTTTCCTCCAATTAAAACATGTGGCAATAAATTCATATTACTTAAGAGAAACTAGGAAACTTAACAGTGCCCTTCAGCAGTCAGAACTGGCTTACAACAAGCAATTATTGCTATATCATCTCCATTAGCAGAAGCTGCAGAACGTGTTCCACATCTACCTGATGCATGTGGCATGCACTATGCAATCATCACTAATTCTTATTTAATGCCAGACAAAACCAGTTTAACCTTTCAAACTACTGAACCACTGAGAAAAAACAGATGGCCAGACAAGACATATATTTATATATAAACAGCTTATTAAATTCTCATATGAGTATTGCACAAGATTCACCATAAAGACTGCATAAAGTCAGAAGCAATGTTAGAATTTTGCAGTGATCACAATGTTTCCATATGTTCCCCAGGATGGCTGTTTACACAGCTTCCATGGCTGTACAGGGGAGGCAGGCTTGTCAGATACCAGGAAGGCAAAGTGATGAGATTCTTCAAGTTGCCTGAAGAACTCGTTTCCCATCAAAGGGCCATCTTTACACATCCTCCCAGTTCACAGACAGGCCTTGTGCTTCATGAGGACACAACTGCATTCTCTGTAGAGCTCAAAGATAATTCCAAAACCAGAGAGTTTTGAGAGTGATGAACCTTTCAGTCACTCCATATGCATAAGCCCATTCTGAGATGAAAAATTACTTGAAAAACTATAGATGGGCTTCAGAAATATTAGCAAAGGTCCCAGTAAAATAATTAAGCATTAAAATTTGCTTATTATGGAATGGGAAAGCAGAGGCATTAGAAGTTAAGTGACCAGGGAAAGGCATCTTCTACAAACTGGCTTGTACTTCTCTATGAACCAAGAATTACAGGGCCACAGGTTTTCTGAGCGAAAGATTTTCTGCAAAAGTCATCTTAAAGAATTAGGGGAAGAAAGGACATAAGCAATAATAAATGCACCACAGTCTTCAAGGGATGCAGTATTTAGGATTACAGTATCTGGCTAGCCTTCCACAGGAACATAAGGAAAACAAGTGTAAGTAACAAAATAAACAAGGTGAGACTATTTTTCATACTCTCATGCTTCAAAATACGTATGCAAATGAACAGACATACTAAAATAAAGAATCCCAGATAAAAACAAATCTGTAAAAGATAATGAGTGTGGTTAAATTTGGCTTTCTTTCTTCTGGCTTGTATCTAGAAGTTTTCCATAGGTCTTTTTCCTCAAGTCATTATATCTCAATTAATCAAAATAAAGGCAAGTTGGGTAGACAGAAATTAATCCTGGTGGGGAAGCATAAGATTACTGAATATTTGGTTTAATCCTTTTTCTGGTAGAATATCTTTAGAAATAAGTAACAGCTATAAATTTTATCTAGTTTTGAAACTTTTAAGAATGACTGCCTTTGGCAGGGAGGCAGTAAAGAGTTTACAAAGCTATTTCATCAAATTAGCTCTTGATCATTACTGAGAATGTTCTTCAATAAATGAATTCACACACATATCAGAAACCACTCTGATAGAGGCTAAGCAAGGAATGGTCTTACATTTTGAAAAGAGACCCCATTTTCCTGAAACATACGTTCTCCTTCATGGAAAGTGAGTTCTCATTTTCAAACAGCTGCTTGAAATACCCAGTCCTAGTCAGATAATGAATTCAGCTTCCCTTAAGTAAATATCACCATCTGCCCATACATTTATTTTTCTAAAAACTTCAATTCAAAACTTACACATAACCGTAATTTACAAAAACTCCCATAACTTTATCGTGATTCTTGTGATGTTTGCTGCTTTCTTAAATATCATTCCTCTGAGAATCAGACAACCTCATGAGAAGCTTAACTTTCACATAAACAGTTTTGATGCTTATAAATTTACGGAAAAAGAAATAAGAACATGCACCACCAGTACTGGGGAGGCACTCTTGTTTGTTTGTTTAAGACTCATTATTTTTAAGGGAGAGTCTATAATATACATCTTCAAGGGCTTACCTGATTATGCTTCAGTATTTGTAATGAGGAAGGCTGCTATCAGTTTCTGACAGAAACACTCTTTTTTCTAAGCAAGTGATATATACTCCTAACAAACCTGTACAGGAGAAAAACCTACAGATGAACTTTTATCAGAGTTTTTATCTTAACATTATGCCTGTGCCTTAAATAGTTGAATGGCATTATTATGTGCATTAATATTCTAATCCAAAGCAAAAATTGAGCAGTAAGTAACGTGAACAATAAGAAAAGTTACAGTTTTTAGATGAGTTATCCAATGTCCAGGTACTGCAAACAACAGCAAGCAAGCACTAAATGTGCCCCTAACATGGTATCACAACCAGAGTTCCAGAAACACTCAAGTCCTACAACAACACTCTGCTAGCTCCCTCTCCCACCAGAGAGTCACGTATTCCTCTTTCAGAAAAATGGTATTGGACTTAGTTCAACTCATCTGGTGATAAGTTACATTTGGGCAGAGAAACCACAGAGAAGAAAGTAAAATATGTTTACACTCTGCAGACTGTACACAAAATCTTCAAACCAAAGTAATGTTTACCAAGGCAGAGAGCAACACTGGAAAATAAAGACATCTCTTTACCTTTTTCTAGTAATAAATACCTGGTGTTAAGAACACACTAATTACTTATGTTCTCTTATAATAAACAGAAATTTATGCATTTATGCTTATTTATGTCTGTCTATGTTTATGTAAACATCTGGAAAAGTAGTTTAAATGGATCATTTTCTTCCTTTATTTCCACCATGCTTTTCATTTGGCAGGGAAACAAAACTGTTTTCTGTGCACACTGACAAAACGTGAATCCCACAGCAAGGCCTGCCAGCCAGCTAACAAGAGCAGCGAGCCAAACAGCAGCTGCAGGTCCTGTAGCTGAAAACAAATACATAAACAGGAAATAGACATTGAACAACCACCACTGGCATCTACCATCCAAAGATGACAAAGCCCTCCACCAGCATCACCAGCAAATCCTGCACTCTGGGTTTGACAGTGGCTCTAGCTCACAGCTGGGAGCCAACACAGGGCTCTGGATGAAGATGCAGGGCTTTGGAAGCTGTTCTGCTGGCAGCACTCCGTGGGGTCTCTCAAAGCTCTGCAGGTGGACATGCAAGCACCAGGCCCAGCACCTCCTATTTCACACATCCTCAGCCAGCCAGCACCATGGACACATTTCAGGGTACCTCAGCAGCTCCATGGCTCAGGTGGCTGGACCTCATCTAAATACTGAGATGTCTACTACAACTCTAGTCTTGGACAGGAACGACATCATACATGACTTGGAACTACGCCTGCACCTAGCTCATGCTTTTAAGCAGCTCCAAGGCAGACCAGAGGACAGGAGGTGGCATCCACACCACCCAGGGGTGAAAAGGCATAAGAACAACCCTGTCCAGGCTGTGCATAGACCAGGCACAGATGTGACCACACCTGCCAACACCAGTCCTGTATCACAGACCCTGTGACATTTCTACAGCAGTTTCAATTGATGGCCAAGGCTCCTTCCTCCTGCACAGAAAACCAACCATTCCCCATGCAGCAGCCCAGCAGACATTACACATGCTAAAGTACACCACAGTCAGGAGCCTGACAACAGGGAAACAGCAGACAGAATACATCAGACAAAAAATACCATGGTTTTGGAGCACATGCAAAAGCAGTTTGATTTGATAAGGGATCATACTGTTGTACTGTTAAGGGATGTCCTTTCATGTCTAATTCCAGGTTTCCATGTCATAGTGCAGCAAGGATTAAGACAGCATTATCACAGCTGCAGTGGTATTTGTCACAATTCTCCGCTACCCAGCTGAGGCTTAGGAAAGAATTGTAGACTCAGTGAAATTCCTCCTTACACCTGCTTTGAAAAAGGAGGAGAAAAGAGGGGCAGTTTAGCAGCCCACAATGAAAGGAGACAGTGCTGTGCACCAATGTTGTTTTATTCACTCACCTCTCCTGGAAAAGTGGAAGGGGGACAACGCTCCTGTTTGAGCAAACCAGAGCCCACAGGGGGCAGCTTGTGGGGCCGTTTGCTCGGTGTTTGCATCTGTGAGCCAAGGGCACCCTCGCTCCTGCTGACCGCGATTCTCTCTGCCCTGTGCTTTTTACAGCTTCTGGCTGCAGAAACACAGATGGGCTACTGCATACATAAACCCAAGTACATGACGGGTTTGAAACCAAAATTCTACAAAGATGAGAGTCTGTCTCCTATCCAAGAATAGCTAATTAATGCAAGACTCTGAAGTGCCATGGAAAATGTTAGAAAAGTTGGGCTGCCACCATTTTGTGATGTGACAGCTTTTATCTACCGTATGTGTGGGGAGGGGAGTTCAACCAACATAGCATATGTTAAAACAAAAATTATAAACATATGTTAGGCTGCTAAAATTGGACATTTACCAGTCTGCTTAGCAATTTAGCTAAGCATTGAATTTTAGTTTTGAAAACTATGTAGGCATACAGCAGCAAATATCATTGTATTGCCATGACCATATCTGCCTTTCATAGGATATAACATAAATTGTTTTGCATGCAAAACTAATAACAAGCTCAGATTTTTAATGCTCATTTTAAAATGATGATACATTATTGCACACCAGAACAGACTTCTACTGAGCATGCTGGATTTATATAACACACTCAGACTTCTGAAATAGCCTTGCAGATAAATTAGAATGGATCCATTTTAGAACCTGACCTTCCAAGGGCAGAATATTATCAGATATCCCTGATGATGGCCAAACACCATTAAAGTATTTCATGAACTACAAAGCACTGGCAAGATAGTATAGCTTTCAAGTATTTGGCTCTTAATTTTTTCATGTAGTTGGAGTTCATCTAGTTAATGATCTGTCAGTAAGTTCCAGAAACACACAGAATAACTTTTTATTATTATTTTGTTATTTTTCTTGACTGAAGCAAAAATATGTCATAAGCTGGCTGGCTGTCTGCTCTGTAATAGTGATACATTAATCACAATGCCACCTTCGGCAACATTCTGAGGCTTGCAAGATTGAGAGAGAAAACTAAAAATCCTTTCCTGGGATAAGGCATGATCCTGCTTTCTCTCAGGGCTACACATAAGAGCTTCTTAAATATGAAAGGTATGAACAAGCATGCTCCTTTTCCACTGACACGGAACAAAGGCCAGCATCCCATGGCCTGTCTCAGACACATCAGCGCCTGGAGGCAAGGACAGAAAACACAGTCCTCACTGCTGAGGCACACTTTCAGCCACCTGCACCACTCCCTCAGGACTGCAAGGTGGGCCAAGATAACCACAGTGAGCAGCAAGCCTTTGGAGAAGGGAATGTACCTCTGGGGAAGCATCCATTTCAAAATGTCTTGCATCATCCCTTGAACTCAGTCACCACCCATCATTTGCAGGCTGGATACTGCAAATGATGACAAAATGCTATCCCACTGCAACAAGTTTCAGTGCCCCAAGCAGGCCTCCAAAGGATGCTGCAGGCTCTGGTTTTCCTGCTAAACAGTGTCAATCCAGGATTGTTCAGATTTATGGATAAGTTTCCCACTAACTAAAAGGATAATGCTTCCAGACACGATTCAAGGCAAGTAAAATGCTTTTCAGTAGCCAAAACACTTGCAAACTCTGTAGCTGTGCTGCCAACTGGTATGAGACCATTTCAAAGACTCATTTAATCGGATTACAAGACAAGTTATAGTGAATTTGTTTTAAACAATTTGGTAGATTATCTACACACTGGAATTTGTAATCAGCAAGCTAATCAGGTACATCAAATTGCTGCATTATTGAGACAGTATACAATTTTTCAAAAGATAAACGTATATAACATAGACTATTAAGAGTATATAACATAGACCCTAAGATTTAAAGACCACAAGCAAAACAAATTCAGACTTCAGGGTGGGTGGAAAGGCACCAAACTCCCTAACATGCATAATTCAGAAGTATAAGGTGAAAAGCCTGATGACACAATTTTCATTTGGACTTCAAAAAAGCAGATTAATAAAAACAAAATAAGGAAATTCTGAGGAAAGAAACTATGGTTGGAAAAAGAAAGTATCTATATGCATGACAGAAGATTAAATTAAGGAACATCATCAGAAACAATATCTGTTTTTCTTTCATTTATACCTTTAATTTTTTTCCCACAAACTAAAACAGAGTTTGTTATTAACTGAAGAAATGTCAATAAGGCCCTTTGGTGGTAACTTCCAATAATGCATATGACTAATGGACGCAGAGCTACTAAAAATTAAACAGCTGTGACCTGATCTCCTGCCAACATTCCTGTGTTCTTCCTTACCTCCACAATGAGACAAAACAGCTAAAAGTCAATGCCTTATTTTAAGGGAAAATCCTCATTATACAAACATATTTTGAATACATTACATTACAAATTATAGACTGTGAAAAGACAATGCAGAAATTATTCTCAAATGTGTCTACTTTCTTTAAATATATCCATTTTTCAAGGAATGCAACCTGAAAAAACACTACCTTTGGCTGCCGAGGGAATATTCTTTTTCCAATGCCTTGAAAGTGTTGCCAAACAGTTTCTGCATTTGTAAATAACTGTCAGATGAAAGGGACAGAGACACTTAAACTCCTATAAAATCCTCACTGCAATATTATCACTATTCCTTCTGCCTTCTTTTTTCCTTCAGTATCTGCAACTCCTTATGTGTACTTTTTTACAGATGCATACACCACAACAATTTTACTCCTGCAGAGTTTCATATAAGTAAAACTAAATTTGTTTAAAATTAAATATTAGCAGTATTCATTGCAGTGGGGTACCTTCTTAGTTCTCACTGATTAGCTACACCATTTGGGCATAATAAAACTTTAGAGACCTCATCCTGCCTTAACAGGAAGAGGGAGTAATATCATTTAAAAAAAAATTATTAAATACCAAGAATGGGACACATGCAGACCTGGTAACAGTGCAAAAGACAGCAGGGAAACCCAAATTATTTAGATAGGACATACCAGAGGATGCATGAACCATTAAGTACATCCACAAATGAGAAAGTCTTCAGCTTTACCTACTGTATCCCCATAGTCATGATTGTTATTCCATTCTTCTGGAGAACTGGGGAAATCTATGACTTACCACAGATTTCCAGATGCTCTCCTTAGTAATACCCTAGACAACATAGTATAGTTAGAATAATTTAAGTAGTATTATAAACCAGCAAGCATAATTAGTATTTAAGACCCAGGAGTTATTTCATGGCTGTAATATGTATGTAATCAACAATATTTAAATCAAACAAGCATTTCTTAGGATGTTTCAACCCTAAGTAGCAGCAGGAATATTGCAAGTTTTGTATCATATCAATTTTCTATCACATCAAGCTTTAAAGAGATCAGTTTCACAAATTTGCTATCATCTTAAGCCAAAATATCACCAGAGATCTGCACCTCAGACCTAGCTGTGATATGAACTTGGTCTCAACTCAAGCTCTAACTCAGCTGTGGTATCATTCCTTGGTCTGTCTCTGTTACAGAAATAATGAAAGTGTGAACAGACAGAGCCTTTATCGGGACTATGTATAATTCAACAGCCAATCAAAAAAAGAGAGACAAATATCTCTACAGATTCCCCTTCAGAATCAATAAGTCTCACAGACTTGGGGATGGATAAAGAAGAGAACATGTGGATGTTTGTAGTGGAGACTCCACTGCAGCACAGCACCTCCCAGCTGGAAAATGTAGGGTCACGTGTGTACAAATAAGTCATCTCTAGCTTGAACTGCACCATCTTCATTTATCTGTCATGGGCTCTGACAAAGCATTTAAGGAAAAGATTAGAAGGCTCCTAAGAAAGAAACTACATTTCTCTGCCTGGGGCATACCACTTGTCTGAGGTTGGTTGGAACAGGCCTGAAATATTAACGAGCAAGCCATTTGTCAAGAAAATTATGCAAGAAAACTTGGCAGCCATACAAAGGGGCTAGCAATAAGATATCAAGCTAGGGCAGTGCACGCTAAGCACTTGAAAGAGAAAACAGGAAGGAAAAAATTTTTAAATCACTTTCATTTGCCTGTTCACATTCATAAGCTTTGGAAGAAAACTGTAAATTAATGAGTGAGTAAAACATCACACTCAGTAATAACAAGTACTAACTTCTAAAAAGGACTATGAGCTGCTCTAGGTCTAGAATTCATGCTTTTGGGTATTGATTCCTTCAAGACATTTCTCCTAGTGACATTCTTTGCAAATAAACTTGCTTACCAGGTAGCATGTGAGCTAAAAGATATTGTCATGACAGAAACAACTTAATTATTGAAATTTAACATAAGTAAGTGGGGGAAAAAAACCAATTTGCACAAGGGAAAGACACACAAAACCAAAAAAGCACATTATTCTTGAGGTTTCCTCACAAATCATGGTGAAGAAAAGAGAAGACAAAACTGTAACCACTCTGTACAATGAGATGTTAAAATCTATACTCTCTGAATAGACTGAAGACCTAAATCACTTCCAGGAGTTCCCAAGTATCACTTCTCCTTAAGAGGAACTTGCAAAAGAAAAAGATTTAAAACACTTCAGTCAGACTCCATATTTATTTTTAATTTTTATATATTTATAATGTAAGTATGTTTTAGGGCTGGGTACGCTATTATTTTACATAGCACTCCTTCTATAATAAATTTGAAGGCTTAGTTTTTAAGTAGGCAGTGCTAGTTTTCGCTGTAAGTGAACCTGAAAAGCATCCAAAGCATCACAGTATATTAAAAACTAATCTAAAAGTTGCATTAAATATGATGATTGTCAAATAAAGCAGATGAATAATTTATTCTGGCTTACCAAAACATAGCCATAGTCACCTTGCCAAACATGTCCAACAATGTGATCCATAGGTTTAACCACTATTGACATCAATTGGACTCACAGACATACCAGAACAGTGTGATGCAGCAGCATTTAGACTTCCATTAAGCAGCACTATGCTTTTCCAAAGTATATCTCTACATAGGATCTCAAAAGTGCTTTTCAGCCATTAACCAGTTAAGCTCTACAGTATGCCCATGGGAAAAGTATTGCATTATTTATACCCATTAGTGCAGCAGCTCCCAAGTCAAAAGCACTGTCTTTCAACATCTTGGCTTTCACCTTTTTTTTTCCCAAATTGTTTTGACTATATTGCCATTTTTCTCTGTGTTCAGAATTTTTTTGTTGCTTGCAATATCATTTTATCAACAGTTTAACAAGTATAACTGCTACTGTGAATGGAATCAAAATGTTTTGAGAGCAGCTTGCCAGAACTGCCCATTAGGAACTACAATGAACAGCTCAGAAAAAGCGATCTATTCTTATTGAAACAATCTTCTCCTTGAATGCGCAGATTTTTAAGGTTCAAACCTACATTCCTTGAGCAAGAATTACAGAGCCATTGCTCTGCTTGCATTGTGGCTCAAACTTCAATGTTATCGTAATTACAATTATGTTTTTAGCTTGATCAGGAGAGATCAACTGTAGAGATAGAAGACACTCAAGGTGGATGGTATAGGAAGGATATATAAATGAAGCTTTATTGAGGCAAACAGGGAAATGCAAAACTGGGTGGACTGACCATTGCTGCTCTATCTGTTCCATGGCAGGGTTGGCCTAAAGTGCAGCATGGCATTCACAAACTGTCATCCTCTAGATAGTATTTCAGTTGTAGTCACAGTTCACCAAAAGGACAGCATTTACTCCAAGGAAGAAATTATATGATAGAAGCAAAGAATTACTAAGGTTGGCAGCCTGCTCCAGCGCTCTGCCACCTGAAACTTAAAGAAGTTCTTCCTCACGTTGAGATGGAACTTCTTGTATTTTATTTTATGGCTACTGCTCCTCATCCTGTCATTGGACAGCACTGAAAAGAGTCTGACACCATCCTCTTGGCACCTGCCTTTTTGACATTTCTATGCATTATTGAGATGCCCTCTCAGTCTTTTCTCCTCCAGACTAAACAGGCCCAGATACCACGGTCTGCCCTCATAAGAGATGCTCCAGACCCCAAATCATCTTTGCGGCACTCCACTGGAACCTCTCCAGGAGCTCCTTGTCTCTCCTGTACTGAGGAGCCCAGAAATGCACACAGCATTCCAGATGTGGCTTCACCAGGGCCAAGCAGAGGGGCAGGATCACCTCCCTCAACCTGCTGGCCACTCTTCCTGATGCACCCCAGGATAACACTGGCCCTCCTGGCTGTAAGAGCACTGTTGGCTCATGGTCCACTTGTCATCTACCAAACTCTGTTTGTGGGTGACCTCTTTTGGGGAAGTTTCACACTGTACCTAACCCCACTGCTGCTTTCACCTCAGTGATTTAGCAGAGTGAATCATGTCAGCCTCCCAGGCTGGCCAGGGAAAACAGAATTACATGGGAGGCTGTCTCTCCTGTATCACTTGAGAGAACTAACAGAGTTATCTGAGATTCAAACACATAACATGATCTAAAGCAAGCAATTAAGAGTCTTTTAGTCATATTTACCAGTGAAAACATGGCCAAAAGCCACAGCACATCATCAGTCTCATGATTTGGCTCTGCAGGGGCCAAAATGTTTCATGCCAGCCGGGCACAGGAGCCAGCATTTGCTCAACCAGCTCAGCAGAGCTCACACAAGGCCCACAACAGCTTCAGAGTAAAGGAAAAAGAAAGCAAATCTCACCAATGTCATGAAACAGCCAGAGGATGCCTACTACACCATGCCTTGTTACCACTACAGTAGCCCTTGAGTCCAGGAAGACTAAAGACAAAATATGAAGATACAGCACATGAAAGGGAAATTGTCATGCCTGGTGCTGCCAGCATGGGCAATCAGAAAGAAATGTGAGGTCAGTAGTGACAGGTACTACATATAAGTGCTAAATAATCCTACATTATAATCCTTATGATGACCAGTGGGAAGAGGAAAATCAAATCCACAGTGTAATTTAAAAGCTTTGGAATATGCTTAGAAACCAAATCATTTCTGAACAGAGATGCAGGTCTCAATGTGCAATAAGGTGGGAAACAGTGACTTGCTGAGACCAGAATCAACTACATGGGACTGAGCAGGCCACAATGAATTAGCTTTATGGTAAAAAGCTACGGCCACAACCCCTCTCCCCCACATAAATAAAAAGCCAAAAGAATACTACTACAATAAGCTGCAGATAAAGAAAATCAGATTTTATTTAGCAAAGAAAAGCAGAACCAGCATCTACACAATACCTAACTCAGCCACAGATTTATGATGCACACCAATATTTTCTCACTGCAAAACTTTCATATTATGTTCCTGGAATTCCAGGGACCACTGCCTAGAGTTAATAAATAAAAATGATGGTTCAGAATAGTTTTCCTCTCCATACCTGCTAGCTCAAAGGTACAATTTCCCAAGTATAGGCTATAATGTAAGCAACATAAGGACTGACTCTGTTTTTATTTTGGGGGTATTTTTCTCTGTAGTTATCTTATTTGGTCTTAAAAAATATTAACTTTATTTCCATGTCACTACTTCATTTATACTCAAAGAATCAAAAGATTTACAGGAAGTTTGTCCAGCTTACAATATGATACAACAAAATCTGGCCTTGCATAGCACATCATCTCATTTTCTATGCAGCATTAAAATATTAATATTGGACACTACTTTTGAGGCTGAGTAGACAAAATCATATTTATCACATCTGATCAACCCAATTCATCTACAAATCTACTGAATACCTGAACTTGCAATTTATTCAAAAACATGTAAGCAAAACTGCAATGATTTCTATGCATAATTGCACAAACATCTAACTTCAGTACCTCTAAATTAAATTTGCATGTGGCACTTTCATATTTGTAAATTACAGCTAAACACTTCCAGCTGTTTACATGTTTCTACCCCACCAGCTAAGGATGAAAAGTCTCAGGATGAAGGTTTTTTAATTCTGAAAGTAAAATCTGCTATTCTGGACCTTTCTGGCATTTCATTTCTGCCATTCCAATGCATTTACTGGTATTTGGGCGAGAAACTCTCCTTTTCCACTTCCTCTCTCTGTCATCTGCTGGGAGACAGAGAAATAATTAGATTGACTCAAGCAGTTCTGATTGCTTTCTGTGTGTGGTTCACTTCTTGACACCAGAGAGATGAGCTGTGATAAATAAGGATCAATAGACTGGATAGGAATGTTTAAATTTTCTTCAAAGCTGAAGATCAATGCCACAAAAAAAAAAATGAACTTTTTGTTTAGGGCAAGTTATTTAGCAAAAAAAGTTGAGTGAGTTTACTGTGCAGCAAAGTTTACCAAAGAGTTGTGAAGACTAGAATTTAAACAAAATGAAACTGAAGTCAGTCTTTTCAGTTCTCATTTACTTCTTACTAGAAGCACAGCTGAAAGGAAAGGAAAGCAATCAAGGCATGATGTCAACACTTCAACATCAGTTAAAGAAGAATTATATCCAGTGGAGGGGGTCTTCAACCAGAGTGTTGCAAAATCTTACATGAAATACACCATTACAGTCAGCACCTCCGTCCATAATTACAGGACAAGATCAAATACTGTGTACAGGCAGAAAAAAAATAACAATAAAAAATTACCACCTCTTGCTTCCAGGCTGATGCTATTTAATTAAGATAGAGGTAGAGGAAAGATAGCTTCCTGTGTTATCATTGCTGTCATAGACCTGTTGTGAGCATTCAGTCTTCTTTAGCAGCACATGAATTTAAGATAAAATAACTATAAAGCACTCAATGAGACTTATTTTCCATGAAGTCTTCAAGCCAGCTTCTCCTCGCAGAAGAGTAGCAAACTAAGGAAAGCTCTTCTAACGTCTCTTTCATATAACTTCTCTGCTCTTATGGTTAATTGGATACCATGTAAAGTGGGTAAATCATAATATTTCATAAGAAAAACAAGAGGTAAATTTCAGCAGTCTTTTAACCTGATGCACTTTTTGTAGCACTTTCTACAAGTTTGTTATAAACTGCAAAATAAATAATAAATATATCTTTTGGTGTGTCCAATGATGACATATATTCACACTTAAGGCTGAAATTCACCACTTTGAGAAGGGTGGTACCCAACTCATTGCCAGCCCTACAAAGATAACTACAAAATCATGCACAGTTCTGACACCTGAATCCTGCACTGGATGTATCTCACACAGCAGGAATTTGCAGCTTAAGGCCTGAACTGGAATCTGTTTACTGAGAACTTTAGAACATAGCCTTCTGACATACCAGGTACACTCAAAAATATCTTGTGTAAATAAAATTACATATCCTTAAGAATGTCCTGCATTCAATTGTTCAAATAATTACCACGTTCATCTACATCCTAAAGGTGTCCACACCTTACTCAATTTAAGTTCCATGCGCATCAAATCTAGTGTACTCAGTACAACTGTCATGCAAAATTCTATTATTTCCCTCAAAAACCACAAGTTTATTATTAGCAATCTGTGGGCAATTAGTGTAAATATCAGCAGACTTAGATTTATCTTAATTAGTGTTTGTTTCAATTCCACAGGCAAACAAGTAATCATCTGTCATAAGAATACCAATGACTTTACGTCTAGCTGTAGTCATGCTGCTGTGTTTGGCCCTCTCTCCCTTGGAAAAAAAAAAAAAAGGGAATTTTACATTGAATTCTGCATATTTTTCAGTATGTCACATAATGCCTTCAGGACATACAATTTACTCCACGACATGCTTCTTCCTATAGATACAAACGACACAAAACACACACCAGTGAAGAAGTGAAATATGAGTTCTGAAACAAAATACTATGCTTTGATATTTGAAAGGATACTTTCATATTTGTCTCTTCTATACCAACTGCAATCGGCATTGTTATAAGCATCCAGTAATTACAGGAGTCCAAATGAAGCCTGATTATTAAAGCTACTAAAACTGTCACAGAATATCCTTATCTGACTATTCAACTATTGGCAAATAGGAAGCTACTAATGTGCAAAGAAGCACCTCCAACTTTTCTTTTCGTGCCATGAGACCATTTAGTAAAAATCAAGTCTTGCTCTGCACTTACTATTCCAACTCGCTCCTTATGCATCACCAGATCATTAAAAAATTCAGCTTTTGTTCTATCCCACTGAGAAACGGTGGGGAAACGGTAGCACAGGCCAGAAACCACAAGATTGCTAATTTTCTTTCTAGGCTTTCCAGCTTGTATTACCAAAGAAAAGGCAGCTGACTCCCCCAGACATGCTTTCTCATAAGCAGGTGTTTTTCTACAGAAAACTACCAGTGAATGAAAAAATTTTATTTTATGAACCCAAAAAATCACTAATAGCTCTCTGTCAAACACAAGATGGTTTGCTGAATGGGTTTTAGCAAGGATCTGAACTTGGTCCAGTTTCAGGGAGTGTTTCCATTAGCAACCTACAGAACTGAACAGAGGACACGCTTAAATCTGCAGATCAACACTGCAGGTATGCTGGATAACAGGGCTGGAACCCAAAATCATTCTGTCAAACTAGAGAAGTGCTCAAAAAATAACAGAACAATTTGTCAGGGGCAAACACAACTTTCCATACTTTGTCAAAGCCAGCTGCATACCAACAGCAGAGCAAATAAACTGCTAGACAACATTTTCCTCAGAGGGGAATCAAGGCTTCTAATAGACCATGAGCTCCATAAAAGTTCAAAATGTGATTCAAAAAACAGGAAAGAGCCATCACATGACTACATAAACAGGAATATCTACCACATAAAATAGGAAGCATTCCTGTCCTGTTTAGCAGGAAGGAATAAATAAGTCAAATTTTTGGCATAATCTTTACAAAAAAATACAAAACAATTTGAAGCGTCCAAAGACAGTAGCAGAAATTACAAGTCTCAAAGAAGAAATTATGAAGAAAGACTGAAAATACTAGGACTATATAGCCAGAGAGGAAACTAACTAAAGGCATTTTCACCATCATCATCAGATCTGAAAGAATAGAACACTCTTTGGATTAACCTTGTCTCCATCGCACCCAGGCTAGGACATGCAGCAATTCACACACCAAAACAAAAGTTAAAAACTTTGTGTAAGTTATAAAGGAGATGTCTTGCTACAAACACAGTGACATGTTGTAAGAGAGGGCCTGTACAGACCCTATTATAGTTTCATTATTTCATGCAGATTTCTAAACAGCTGTGCTAAAAAGAAACAGGTGTAAAATTCAACCTGCTTTGGGGGCCAGACTAGTCAGTATCTCAAGGTCTTTCCAGTCTTATTGTGGTTTGTTATAATTTCTATGATCATTATCACAATTTTTAATGAAGCACATTTTAAGGGCTTTTTCCTTAGAGGCCTAGCCAAGTCTTTGTTTCAGTAGCAGTTTTAATGGTGCTCATGGCTTTATGCCAGTTATATTGCTGAAAGCTTAGCAGGTGATGTATTTGCTTATAGGCACTGTCATATTTTATCCATCTCAGCATCTATTTAGTAAGTGCTCTAACATTCTAGAATATGGCAGGTGCTATATAAAACACAGCATTATTTTCCATATTTTATTCTCCTCATTGGCATTCCTACTCTCAGATTAACTGGCAAAAGTACAAACATTCACAGCAATTTTTAAAAAGAAAGTTTGAGTGCTCACTGACAGCCACAGTTAGCTCCATACTATCAGTAAACAAAACAACACAACATTATTCCTTCCCTATTACAACAAAATTTCTCAGCAGTTTTTTGCATAGATGGAAATATGATGACAGAAAAACTGCAGTGGCCATTGGGACACCAGCTGCTAATTGTGTTGGAACAACACTACCTGGTTCACTTAAAATGCATTATGGCGGTATTTCAATAATTCTCTTCATCTTGTTTCACAGCAGAGGATATGCAGGAAAATCCATATGGACTAGGCTTTTCCATCCATAATTTCATGCTACTCTTGTAGGATTTCTAGCTGGTCTAGGTAAAAATTTCCACTGGAATTAATGGATTATAATGAGCTGACAAGATACTACTTTTATTCCATTCTTCAAACAGCAGTCATACATATTGTGATGTTTTAACTTCTCTTCTCAGTATTCCTTCACACAGAAGTCATCATTTCCATTAATTGGGTTCTTGAAAAACTTCTACTAATTTCTCTTCAATCTCATTTTAGAGAATAAGGGGACTGAAACTGAATACAATACTCAAGAGTCAATATTTCAGCTGATATTACTGAAATATAAAATGACTTTGGGAAGGTCATCTCCTCCTCCTAGCCCAATAGTCTTTTATACTTACATTTCATTTTGACAGCACTCCTCACTACAGTGAGATTAAACATTAAGTACAGCACAAACCTGTATGATGCCTGTGACTTTACTGCTTGAAGGACTTAAAAAATATTTCTCCTTTTCTTAAAGCGACAAGTTTTTTAATTTATAATTTGTTACTCCAACACCTCTAA
The DNA here is from genome assembly GCF_028769735.1 of Zonotrichia leucophrys gambelii. Lineage (NCBI taxonomy): Eukaryota > Metazoa > Chordata > Aves > Passeriformes > Passerellidae > Zonotrichia > Zonotrichia leucophrys. The sequence continues at coordinate 68,276,480 of NC_088171.1, forward strand.
GGATATTCACATAGAAAAGCAAGGAACATAACTGAATTTATTCACAATGCTTTCACTTTTGCCCATCACTATAAGATATGAACAGAAATGTCTCCTAACTAATTACAGCTGATGTTCACACCCAAGCAATTCAGAAATGATGCTTCACTGTGTATACTACTTTATTTCAGGGCAAAAAAAGAAAGCAATACAAGTGGACACTGGCAGAAGCAGAGAAAAAAGGAAGTTGTTTTCCTTTATCTATCCTGTGTCATTAAGTAAAGACCTTTTTTAACAATATCACTTGAGTAGCAGCTGTGTCCTATTGAAAAATGCTCAAAACCATGGAAAAGTTGTGCAAGATGTCAGATACATGGTATGAGCCAGTCCATTTAGTATTTTTATGTGTTTCAAATACCTATAAGTCATCTGAAGACAAATTTTAGGAACAGCTGAAAAATCTAGAACCATAATTCCTAAGGTGGAATTCTTCTCATGGCACATCACAGAGGGCTCCTCCAGTGAGGAGAACATTTCAAGGTGCACTTCTACATAATCACAGAATCTACTATGCTAGGAGCAAAATTACTAATCTAGCATCTTACCAATAACAGCAGAGAAGGCCAAGGCAAGATAAAGAATAGGATAATAGGCCCTCTTATAAAGCAGCTTGGAATCAACTTTCCTTTTTTTTTGGAAAGAAACCAAGTACAGAAAAAATTCTTAAAGTCCCAGGCATGAAAAACCCCACATGACTATTTAATGCATTTTGCAGGAGAGAGAGCTCCACAACAGACTTAATAACAAAATATAATGCAATCAACAGCATCAAAAGCATTTCCAATATGCTCTCCAACATGTTTTTGTCTCTTCTCCTGAGAGACTCGCCACTGATCTTTCCATCAGGAACACAAAGAGAACATGAAGGGTATCCATCGCAAACATATCCAGAAGAGAAAACAACCCCTTTCTCTCCTGCACTCTATCAGTTCTGTGAAGTAGAATAGTCCTTTTTTAAATTGCATATACCAGTGATAGAAAAGCAGTCACTTGGCAAGCAGATTACTTCTTGACTGCTAAAGCAAACACCTCAGGAATGTTTTGGGTTGGGTTTTTTTTTTTTAATTTATAACCACAAAAGTTAAGGCTTTCCTCTTCCAGAATTAATCTAACTTTTGGAGCAGGACAAGCAACATACCATTATAATCATATTTATAATGTTTTAAATCATGAATCTGTTTTTAAAATCCCATATTTTTCATATGGGAAAAGTTATCAGCTTTCATCCACTGCAGAGCACATGTTTTTTATCTCCTGTAAAGTTTCCTATAAACTGCAAAGTTTCAAGGCACTAAATCTTAGATGCACTTTGTTTAGATACTGAATTTTACTACAAGTAATACTTACAGGCTTTTTATATGTGTTTTAAAATATCTTCCTTTCTTGACTATATATAGCAATGAAATAACTAAAGCGTAGATTTACAGACGCAGAAAATGAAAACTACCAACAATAAACATGCAAAACCCTCTGAACTGTTAGTAAATAAACTTTCCTGTAGAACATTTTTGGTGTTCTGTATATCAAATACAATGTCGAGTGTATAGCATAAAATTTTATTGATAGGAACTTCAGATTACTACTTATGACTCACAAGCAACAACAGTTGCCATACAAACTACTCTATAGAAGTGATGGTAAAACTTTCAGACTGTATGGCATAAGTAATCACCATTCTGCTGACTAAAATCTTAACTATATATGTCATGCTGGGGCACTTGTTCACAGGTCACATGGGGTCTCAAATCCCCCAAATTTCCATTTCATACCCAACCATTCCCTTTTTCCCCACTGAGTCTGTCCTGGTATCATCTTAGACTCTGCTAGTTTTTCACTCTTTCCATTAAAATCATAAACTCTCTCAGCTCTGCTCAGCATGTCAATGCATAAAGCTTCCAGGGGCTACCAACACAGGGTGAAAATGAAGGTAATTTTGCACTCAAGAAAAATGAAGCTCTAAGCAATACAATTTCTAAACCTTCTGAAACCCCAAAGAAGTTAAGACTCACCCTAAAGGCCTGCAGTATCTATCTTTTGACTATATTTTAATTACTGGAGTTTCAACTGGATTCATGTTTGATTCTACTGTGGAATACAAGCTCAAGGACAATACAAGCTCTACTGGAATACAAGCTCAACCTGAAACTGGCCAAGTGCTACGTGATCCACCACGCTTCATCATGCCCTCTTCTGGAGCTACAGGCATGTGCACAACCCAGGAAAAATTTACTAAGAACTCACATCCTTATATTCCATGGTGCACAACTTAAACCATATGATTTGTCTGCAAAGGAAGAGTTTCATGTCAATGGCAAAAGGTGAGGGGGGAAGAACAATCCACAGATTTTAACCTAAAATAGATATTTTTTCCTTACAATTTTAAATCGTGAAACCATTTCATCTGCACATTAAAACAACACCAACTTGCAAAATAATTGTCCCTGCTTGAAGCACCTACAACAGAGGTGTAAGAGTTTGTAAGAAATGGGAAAAGCTTTTTTCACCTGCAAATACCAGTCCATGACTACAGCAATCTAAACTGAAAATGACTTCTAACAGATCTCCCATTGCATTTCCCCTTTCAATGGTGGACTCCATGGAATAATGGATGAAACTTGCCATTTTAAAGAATTATTCTACAATTACAGAGATCTTTTTTGAAAGAAGAAATCATCTTCCTACGATTTTTTGCCTTAAGTCATGTACACATTCTTTTAGATTTTTTTGGTCTCTGCCTGGCAAATTAATGCAAAAATTATGTAACAATTCAACAGTTCAAAGTTTTATGCAAAACCTTCTTTTGCCAATTCGTTAAATGAATTTTAGTACAATAAGGACAGGAATCTGGAGGGAAAGAAAAGAAGGAGATCTGTCTTCATTTGACAAAACTGTCCTAGACACCTTCTCCCCCTCTAGCATCTTCTCATTTATTTGTGTGAATGAACTGCACAGAGCAACAGAGCAAAATCAGTTTTGGCAGTGCTGAAGAGGTCTAGCCCCCAAAAGACATACTTGATGATGAAGCAGCATTAGTGTTACAGAATAATAACAATTTCCATTAAAAGCTGACAAACTACTTGCTCAATAAAACTGTTCATTTCCTTTTACATGCACTTGTTGAAAAGCACCAGAACAGAGTTTAGAACACTCGCTTACCATCTGAATAGCATCTGTTAATTTCATCAGCTCAGTTCTTCCTGCATGTCAGATTTGGCTGCACCAGTACCATCAGTATTGAACATGTTTGTAGAAAAGGTATCTGTTTAAAAGCATCTCAGTTAATGGCTTAATGAAAGCAGTCAGCAAAGCCAAAGGCCACCTGTTTGTAGAGGAAACTAAATAATCAAGTCCTACATAAAGCTGTAACCCATGTGTCCAGAATTTTCTAAGAATCACTTTCTAAATTAAGTCCTCATTCCCTTCAGGATCTCCATTATTCAAATACACGAAGGCATGAATGTGTGTATAGGAACACATCAGCTGGCAGAATAATTCAGAAGTCATTTTGAAAGGATAACCATGTTACTGGTTTGCAAAATAGCAATTTATGTTTGTTCTGTCAAAAAAAAATCTTTAACCAAAAACTACAGCCCAAAAAATTTACAGACTTCACAAGTTTAGGTAAAGGATGTGCCTTCAGACAGAAGTGGAAAGCTAAGTAACTGCAGAATCATCTTGCCTTCCCTAGCAACTAGTTCTGCACTGGCTGTTCCATTTCATTGTGAATAAAAGTATTCAATACCAAAGGTGCAAAACTTTTTTTTTTCTTTTAATATTGAAGTTGAAATATTCAGAATAAACATTAAGTCTATTCTCAAACCACAGAAAGCTACTTGAAAGCAGACAAGAAATACTGCCAAAGTAACAAAAACATTCTATCTGCACACATATAACATAAACACTCAATATACCTAGCAAACAACATTGGATATGGCTATTAATTTGATTGAAAGATTACAAGGCTTCCATAACAAATTCCAAATATCACAGATTTTACCTCTACAAATAATTTCATTTTAATTGCACATTATATTCATGAAAATAAAGAAATCAGATTTTTTGGTTAGCAACAGAAGTAAGCTTGCAGATAGCTCTTAGAAGCTATTTTATGTGAGTTGCCAGCTCTTCCATCAACTATTACATATTATATTAACCTTTCAGAGAATGCACATTCTGAGCTAGATTTACAGAGCCATATATTTACACTTTACTATTCTTAATTTACCCCTAAGCATCTTAGGCCTAATTCATCACACAAATAATGTCACAGCATATGCCACAGTTGAGACAGCCACAATACACAGAGCATCACCATACAATACCAGAAAGCATTGGCCCATACAGAATAACACCATAACACCAAACAGCTTCAAGCACCCACCCTTCCCATCCTTTAGCCCAACCTTTTACACCCCTGATGTTCATGCACTGCACCTGTGTGCTCTCTGTTCCCTTTGTGATTGGTCAGGGCACCTCAGCACTCCCTGTCTTGTTACCTTCAATATTATTCATCTGTCCTGCACAGCTGTAGCCCATTAGGGATGAGGCTCCATCACAGCCCCACTCCCAATTACCACAAACTGTGTGCCTGCAGAGTACGGCAGTAAAGCAGCACAGAAAGCAATCATGTTGCAACAGCCATAGCAACCAATTGCTTCAGTCATTGCTGATTCCTCCTGACAGCTTCATCATCTTGGGGTTTGACTGCATGCAGTGTGTCCCAGGAAACAGATCTACTGGTCTGAATTTCAGATGGCATGAAGTCTGAGGTAGCCTCCTCTAATGTAACTAGAGGAGATGATCCTGCAGCCTCCTGTCCAGGTATGTCAGGGGATGAGCACCTCAGACATGAAGGAGAGACCTGCTGGCCCAGGCATCAGAGACCCAAACCACGAAAAGGTGTCTCCTTACTTGCAAATAGCGGACAAGGTGGAACTTTAAAAAAATCTCTGAATCTGCCTAAGGCAGGTTAAGAATCCGTTCCTTCCCTTACAGAAAATTATCATTGGAATGGAGGAAACCCAAACCAAATTCTGTGTTGAATCCTGAACTATATTCTAAGGTCTGCGCATCCATGCACACTCCTTATCTCATACAGCCCACAAAAAAGGAGCAACACCAATATAGTCCTTAAAAAGTTTCTCTGTATTTTTTCTTTTGTCAAAATAAGATCTAAAACAAAAATAAAAATTTATATACTCAATAATTGACTCCACCAACAAAACACAGTTGTATAAAGAATAAAGCTGGGGAACACTAATTTCCTGCATAGTAAAATAAGCACCTGCTTACATCTGGAAATACTTGCTTATTACAATAAACCATAGATTAAAATGACTCTAAAAAACATGGAAGATAATATAAACCCCTTTGTGACACTTCATAGTTCATATTTTATGACTAACTTTTCCGGAAGAAAAATCATAATTATCTTGTAAGATTGAAACCACCTGTACCTTTCCTGCTCAAGATGATTTTCATTAATTATAAAAACTAGCAGACCACAATATCCAGAAACATTTTGCTTCATTCAATAAAGATACCGCCTTTGTTTTGCCTGTTCAGTAGTTTTCCATGTGAATTATGGTTTTGGGGGAAAGTGTATACTCTTTGGTTTCTGTACTTTTAATTGAATTCAAATTTCCATCAAAATGTCCCAAATTAAAATTAATTATTAGCTGGTAAGCAGGAAATGCATCAATCATTACCTTATAAAATTAGAATGCACAAATATTAAGAAAGCTAAGCTATATTTGTGTTAGATTGTATAATTGCTTAAAAGTGAAAAAAAAGAGCTTACTTTAGCATAAAGCACTAACATTACTTAGCAAGCAACTAATTTCACTTTTTTTCCAGATGGTGAAAACCAAGCATTTTCAAGGAAAACAACATATAACACACAAAAGCTTCTCTATTCTTTTAAAGTATTCATTTTTAATTATGATTTAAATCAATTCAGCTTGACTGATGTCCTGGTTTGCTCACACCAATCTTCAAGCCCCCCCTCCCACGACCAGAATAAAGGTTGCTAAGTTTCATACTGATGGGCAGTAGGGAGCTGCTAGCTCACATAAATGATTTCTGGCGTGCATCAAAGGAAGGCTTTTGCAAGGGTCCTCCCTAACAATCTTCAAGTGATTCTCTCAGGAAAACTGATTACTCTCTAAAGATGGTAGTCTGGAATAGAGTTCCCAGTCTCAATTAACCTGGGCTGGTTTCAGCTAATGAAGTGGAAGAGAGGAAAAAAATTAACAAGATATAGTACACTACTTTTAGTATATGGCCTTATTTATATTTAGAGCTGCTTCAAGCCCTAAAATGAAGATTTGATCAACATATAGTAAAGTTGAAATCAGCAAAAAAATATTATTTTATTTGCAGTGTCTAAATTAAGTATCCTTATAAAAATAACAAGCAAGGCACATCATAAAAAGGAAACTGCATTCTAAAGGTCTTCCCTTAGTAAGTTTAGCTGAAAACAGAGTTGGGAGAAGACATGTCAGTCCTATTTTCAAGAAGGTCAAGAAGGAGGATCTGGAGAACTATAAGCCAGTCAGGCTCACCTCAATCCCTTAGAAGGTGTCCAAGCAAGTAATCTTGGAAATAAATTCCAGAACATGTGAAAGTGATTAGGAGACTTCAGCCTGAATTTATGAAGGGGAAATCATGTCTGATACACCTGTGAGCCTTCCATAAAGAGATTTTTGTGTTGGCAGATGAGAGAAGTGGACATATGTTGGTCCTGACTTTAGCAGGGCTTTTGACAGTGCCTCCCAGGACATATTCATAAAGAAAGTGACAAAAAAAGGGCAGTGAGTGGTGGACAGTGAGGTGGACTGGACACAGGCTGAACTGTCAGCCTTGGGAGATTGTTATCAGCTGCAAACAGTCCAGGGGCCATACATGGTCCAATATTATTTTAACATCTCCATTCGTGACCGAGTAGAAATCTACAGATGACACAAAACTGGGAAGCATTGTTGATAAACCAGATAAATGTGGCACCACTCAGAGGCACCACTACACACTGAGAAAATGGGCCAACAGAACATCAGCAAGTTCAACAAAGGGAAGAGCAAAATCCTGCTCCTGGGGAGGATTGACCTCAAGAACTGGTATATGCTGGGGTGTGGCTAGCAGGGCAGCAGTTTTGCAGGAAAAGAGCTGATGGTCCAGGTGGATAACAAGCTGGCTGTGAGCCAGTCACACAAAGAAAGGCCTAGAGCATCCTGAGCTGCATTAGGAAGACCACTGCCGGCAGGCCAAGGGAGCTGATCCTTCTCCTCTGCTCAGTACCAGCAAAGTCACACCTGGATTGCTGTGCCTAGCTTTGGGCTTCCCAGCCAAGCCCAGGGAAGGGCCACAGAGATGATAAAGGGATTGCAGCATCACATTAACACTGGAATAATAATGCAATAATCAGGTTTCCATCTCTTTTTTTTGGCCGCTATTTCCTCTAAAGCATGGTTAACACTAAGCCTGAGCAACCAGGCTTAATGTTAATACCATCTTTAACATACCCCACAAAAAGCAAAGCAACATATCCCCATCACAAATAAAAAAGTTAGAGATAATGCCATATGCTTTGTGTCCAGCAGAATGTTTCAAAATACCTTGGTATTTTCAAGAGGAAGGATGACTAGTCAACTTCTTTCAGTGTTTTTAAAAATAATCCAGATTTCAGTTTTCAAAAAGAAAAAACCCCAAACAAACAGTAACATGCTGACTTCCATTCTTACATATGACAAGCCAAAAATACTCTTTAAATGGCAATCTATTTTTTATAGCAGGTATGTGGGGGTGATGGGTTGTTTAGTTTTTTTCCAAACAGGGCAGCTGCAACTATTTGCAAATCAAAGAAATCCTAGCGCTCTCTGGTGTAAGGACTGCATTTTTTTTACTCTACCAGAGAGCTAAAGTAGTGGCTTTTAGCTGTGCTAAGGAAAGGAAACTGTACATCTCTGAAGCAGTGTCCTGCTGTTGAGAAACCCAAAGAAAAGCAAAGTCAAAACTTACATAATCCCTACCAGAAATGAGTTGCCTAGAAATATTCTGCTGTATGCTCATAACTCCTTATGAAATAAAGGCTCCAGTATCCATGCAGTGTTTTAAGTAAAGGGTAACAGGCCATTTTCTTCATGACTGCTTTTGATTTTATCATCTAAATGTTTAAATCTACACTAGCTCAAACACCACCTACAATTATGCCAACACTTTGTCAAAAATAACTTTATATATATTTTTTAAAAAAACAAACCCAAACCCACACCAGATATCTATTCTAAATCATGGAGTCAGGGGAAACTAAACATGCTGGAATCCCCCATCACCACCTAGAGGGTGTTATCAGACAGCACAGTGAGGTGCAAATAGGCAGAGACAGAGACAACACCATTTGAAAACAAAAGTCTTCACTTCCTCCTTTCAGAATTCATAGATTAATATAAAACAATTTCTGGTTTACCTTCTTTCAAACCCACTCCATCTCTCTTATATATTTATTACATATGTTCAATAGCCTATTTAACTCTGCTTGGTTTTAATATTCTTTTCCCCTAGAGCATTATGCCAATATTAAAAAAAAAAAAGATCATCAATGACACACTCTTCTTGTGTGTCATTATTTCTTTTCAACTTTTTAATCTAATTGAGTTATGCCTTATATTCTATTTTCCTCTCTCCCAGTACAAGAAACTCATACACAGGCATAGGAATGAGCGAGCACACTTTCCTACATAACCACATCCTTCTACTGTTTTTAAACATCTTACCATCTCTGGCCACAGCCTTTCATCATTTATTTACAATAAATATCTTTCAATTCTCTAATTTTCTTCTGGTCTCTAGTTTCCCACCTAAGTTGCTGTGTGACCTGACACCAACCCAGCAAAGCATTTATACTGTTCAACATCTTTGTAATTCTTTAAATGTCTCCATAATGGCTTTAGCGGGTTGGAGCAAAACAGTCAGTCCTGAAGAACCAAAGTTTTTCTTCTATCAGTTGATGAGATTTTTTTAATTTTTGGCCTCGCTTCTGAATCACTTCCTGGAGAAGCTTCCAGAACAAAACCACCAGGCTATTCTTGCCCTGTCATCCCATAGCACCCAAATTCTTAATCCTTCTGGGTTTTTGCCTCAGATTAACCTGTTATGCATACCACATGCACAGTGAACCAGAATAAATATTATTTTGGTACATCTATTTTCCAGTGTCATGATATTTATTCATTCAAGTATCCTTCATGCAGGCCCTGGCTAAGTATTGTTCTCTCCTTTATTCTGGCATCTATCAAATCCTCACAGGTAACTAGTAATTTCATTCCCAAAGTAGTGAGAAAACAGAATTATTTTCCTGCTTAAATACTACCCATATCTAATGAACAGGTTACCATTTCTTCACCTCTCACAAAGCAGGAACAATAGCTGTAAGGCTTTAATCCTTCAGGTTAATTGAAAATCTTACAAGCCTTCATCTCCACACCATAAAGTTTAATAGAAATTTCTCCCATCATAATGCACAGGTTTAAGTGGCTATGCATGTGACCCCTAAACTCATACTGATTACTTCAAAGAGCCTGTAAAGTTTTAGAAGGAACAAACAGTGATAAGGCACAATCATAAACTGGAATAATTGTAGAGATTAAAAAGGACAGGAGAGAGAGAAACTCAGCAGAATTTTGTTCTTGATTTGTTTTTTCACACTTGGGGAAGGAAGGTTACTTATTTGGGGTATTTGGAGGAGAAAAAAAAAAATCACATTTTCTTCATCAGAGGTATTTTTTCTGGTCACACCTAAAACCCCACAAATGGTTAGAAAACAGACATGTAAAACTAAGTTTGTCTCTTCCTGTGATTTGAGACTATTTTAGTGAAGCATATATAGGAAATCTGCCCAGCTCTAAAGGCCCTCCTCCCAGTTCTGAAAACAAAGTCAAAGAACAAAGCAGAGCTCTCCATACATGCCTGTTCTTTAATTTTCATATTTTTAAAGGGCATCTCATATCACTGGGCATTGTACTTAACACCTCCAACTTCTGGAATGGGAAATGAGAGCAGAAACCAAGCTTTCATTATATAAACACACTTTCCTTATGGAATAAGCTTAGAAATGTAAATTTGCAATTTTCCAAGCACAGTACAACAATGGTGGCTGGCAAATACAGCCACCAACAAAAACACTTCGTTTATAAACACGGAGAAAAAGAAAAAATATTTTGAAACTGTCAGTGTATCATTTTATTGGCTTTACCACACATGAATAAAAACAGCAAGCTCTGACACCAGGAAACACCATGTTTGTTTCTTGCAAATGAAGCATATATGGTTTGTAATCTTGGTTTGAGTATATGAGAACACTCTGATCCCTTTCAACATCTGAGGAAAGAAGGCAAGAAAAACCCAAAGCACATCTACAATGGAAAGGGACGCATCTGGAAAAGAAAATCACTTATTTGGGTAGAGTTGGGGTAGAAGACAGGGCTGAAATTGAATTTTTCTCCTGTCCATCAACAGGCCTTGATTTTGGATAGATACTGTCCAGAAGCCAGTAAAACTTTTGCTGCATCTCGTAATCATTCATGTCTGTGCTACTTACATATGTGTATACATGTGCATACACACACTCTTACAAACTATATATGTATTTATTTTTTTATATATTTATATATTTTATTACAAGCTGTTGCTCATTTATGCTTTTCTCTAGTTAACTAAGGAACAGTACTCTCCAATCTCTCTTCTTCAGTAAAATTACCTGGAAGCACATGCGACATGATTTCCACTGACTGAAGTATTTACACACAGACTGAACACATCTCTGCAAGTTATGCCCTGCCCTAGACAGAAGTTACTGGAAAGAATAGATTAAATCCTTCTGATCATCCCACTCATTCTGTCACTCTAGATAATATAAAGCTCCCTCCTACTTTCACATCAGTAACAGTTGAACTTTGTTATTTCATGTTAAAAACAACAAGGAGGAGAAAAACATGTATTTTAAGGACCTGTAGAGCTGAAGGTTTATATGTATTTTCCCTCTACTTACCTCATCTCTAAATGACCTTCTTTAAGGTTAATTCCCAAGCAGGGTGAAGTTCTAAAATATTTAATAGTCGTTTATTTATATATTTGTTTACTAATTTAATGTTTTCATCTTTCCTTTTCAAAAATACATGAGTCTTATGCCAAGATTTCCCATGCTAGCATACCATCCCCTCTCCACCACAAGTTCCTCATTAGATGAGGGTATCTGAGTTCTTTGTGACACAGAGCACTGACCCATGGGTCAGGAGCTTCATGTAGGTGCACTGGTCTAACTGACAGCAGGATGCTTTCAAAAGCACAAAGTAGAACATCTGCAATAAAGGAGAACACTTTATACATAAATAAAGATATGCAACATCACTGGGGGAAATCTAGAACTGACAATCTCTCTCTTTCAAATTTTCCTCAGTTTGATGGGCTCCTTTGCCTCAAACAAGAACGGGAGCAAGTTTTGTCACAAAACCTATTAAAAATGTGCACTCATGAAGCACTTGGGTCAACCTCCACTTTGATTATATTGTTTTATTACCCTCTTTAAACATTTTATTGCTACATTATTAAATAAACTGATGCAGGAATACCTCAGTGTAATTAGCTACATATGTTATCCTGATTCAGGGAAATAATTCATTATATACACCATACTTTAGCTAATGGCACATTTGTATTATGATTTAAAGTGGAAGGGATATACTTGTTACCAGTGATTACTTTGGAGTTTACACTTTTGATCTCCTTCCAAAAGATGGCCTTTTTATACCCACTAGGCAGGTTTCTCTAAAATTGGAACAGAGAATGAACTGTGAGAAATGAAGTGAGAAGAAAGACATGAGGTCCTCAGTTGTCACATTCATTAAGAGGTTTTTTGCATTAAAATCAAATTGTTCATTACCCAAGACATCCTGTGACTCAGTTCAGAGGCTAGTGGAGAGCCACAGAAAGTGGCTCCAAACCTTTCCATATCATACTTCAAAATTGTGGTGGGTGACCTACACTGAAATAAAAACAATATGGACTCCAGTGATGAAAACATATATATAACTTCTCCCTCAAGCAAATCTGGCTGACACAAGTGGAATACTCTGTTCACTGGTTCAGATCATCAGTGCTAAAATCCACATACCTGGGATAATTCCCATCTGTATAGAAATTCTTCCTGAAAACATAATTTCTTTTGGACTGACATTTAAAGTGCAGAGGGGCATCATTGAGGTCAAACTAAATTCAACTATGTTGACATGGTTCTCCATCCCAAACAACAAACTACTGCTATCATCACTTCAGTATTTTACTGTAGTTTAAAGCTCAATATTACAGAAACGCAAAGTAATTACCCAGAATAATCATGTAGAGAAAAAGTTCAGTTATCAACAGTTCAAAGCCATGGATAAAATATGCAATTCCCCAGAGGCAAACTGGGATGCAGAAAAGTTGCAAAAACCAAGTAATACTCTGTAAAAATACAACATTATGTAAATATTATATATTTCACTCTTGATTATCCAGTAGCCTTATCACTATAATCTATTCCTAGAATAAATTACAGAATAGATATTACACTATCAGAAATAGATATTATATAATAGATATTATAGACTCAGAAAAAATAAACTATAAAACTTATCACCACCACCACCACCACCACAGAACCTAATATGTAGAACATGGCTCTTTAGCTCCTCAAATCTATTATCTGTTCTTTCTATATGAGTGACAATGGCTATTTTTTAACAAAGGGAAGCAAGTATGGATATAAGGATAGGTAATGAAAAAAGAATGCAGTAACCATAATGAGGATAATGGCGTGTTCAAGGATTTCCTTAATTAAATGGCAGGTAGCAATAGAAACTCTCAACAGCTACACAGAACAAACTACATTGCAACTAATAGGCGGAGGAGAAAGAGCAGGGGCATGTCAAGAAAACTATTGGGTAGTATTCAATATTCAATATAAAATTCAATATTCAATATAAAATTCATCTGAGAGCAAGAGCTGCAAAAGGATGTGCTTGCAGCATAATGCCTGGAGGGGAAAAGAAGAAGGCATCCCAGATGTCTGCAAGAAAAAATATTTCTATTGTTTTCTAGCAAAAATATTCAAGAAAGCCAAATTGGAACTGAAACTCAAATCTATATACTATATAACATATAGCATATATACTATTATATCAGTGCAATTTAACTTTAAGAGCAACATAATACAATAATCTTAATAACTAGGAAGTAACAAATAAGTAATTCTGAGTTAAAGATGATCAGATGTCTCAGGTTTTCCTATATTTGTGGCCACATACTATATGTGCTTAACCATTTAAGGTTTAGGTGTTCATTAAGGCACAGATGTTCATCTGTGTTCACCTTTCTTCCAGTATTGCCTGGATCAGTTTTAATATCATATCAGACAATAAAATTCATGACCACAACTAGAAACCTGGTAACAGAGTCCAATAGCATAGTACTGGCTCTCCAAAGGGACGGGAAAGCTGAGCTCTCTTGGAAGCAAGGATGAGGTTGCAAGGAGGATGGAAAGAAGAGTAGGACAGCACAGGGAAGCAGAGCTGTGAAACTGTGACCTGGCCCTTCAGGCACAGATGTTTCATGTGGAGTCAAGTACAGGGTTTTGTTCATCCATTTTCAAATCCAGGTGATACATTTCGAATGCTTGCTGATGATGGGTGTGAGTTAGTCCCACAGTTAGGTCCAAACACAGTCTAGACAACCTCCCATCCTCACAATAAAAGGTTTGCTATTTTAGAAGCACATTGCCTATCTTGCCTCTTCAGAAAGGAAATAAATTATTCATTAAACTTTTTAAAATGTAATTTTATGTAGATAAAGTTTGTCTTTTAATAACTTTGAATCATAGAGTCCACAGAGTTGGAAGGGACCCATCAGGACCATTGAGTCCAACTTCTGTGTGCCAGATTTATGTTCTTGGGTTCTCTCATGATAACAAAATGCAACAGAGGACAGATTCTCAGTAGTTCTTCATTCTTTTAATATTTCTACATTTAAAAAAAAGTAAGGGAACCCCGATATTAATCATCATAGTGGTAAAATAGTCCAGTAATAACTCGGTGTTGTATGGATTACTTCATAAGGACAGGCTGGGAAAATAAAACTTGCAAGCTGGCTACAGAGAAGATGATAAAAAGAAGATATCCTTGAGTCCAATACTCAGCAAGCCAACAAAGACTTTGCATCAGCCCCTGTTGGAGATCCCTTCGTGACTTTAGAATAGAGAAAAATCAGAAAAACAGAAACAAAAGAATCCAGCAGATGGCTCTAAATGAGGAGAACAGAGACAGGTGACTAACTAGCCTGAGAGAAATAAAAATAAAATGGGAGCAGTGCCACAGTGTTATCATTTTTGTAGTGCCACCTGGAGAGGTAGCAGGCTTATCAATGAATGCCAAAAATGAACAGTACCCATCTGCTCACCCTAATAAATAACGCTTACTAGAAAAAATACAAAGGAATATAATTCCCTTGGCACATTTTCAGCAGACTTGTTTGTTTAAAATATTTATTTGGGTCTTACATGGCTTAACAACTATTTGCTGAGAACACAATAATGCTTTAAGATGACCCTTGGAAGCATGGAGCAAGTCAGTAGCTGTAAGAATTCATGAAGACAGAAAGCTCCAATAACTTCCTTTTAAACAAGCAAAAGCTCTGCAACTACCACTGCTTTCAAAATGTCTTTAGAAAGATATTTCTGACCAACTGAATGGACTGATAGCAAAACCCTGAATGAGAGGCACTTCAAAGCCTGAAAAGCCCTCCTCTGGAGGTAACAGCAGCAGAAGGCATCTCCACTCAAAAAGAACTTCAAGAACCATGGTACAAGATCAGTTTACCTCCTCTACTGTCCACCACAAATGGCAAAGAGTAACCATTCTGCTGATGCTAAGTGTGGATTGAGAAAGGAGGTCAGGCATGGCTGGAGGAAAAATGAGAAATGCTCAGGTCTCAACATACTGTTACAAAAAGAAATGGCATGGAAGAGAAGACTAAAGCAGGCAGATGGGTCTGCCTTCATGAGTTTGAAAGCAAAATGCCTCTTTAGCACTAACCTTTATCAACTCCAACCACTGCTTATGTAATGAAGGCGTAGGAGTATGGAACAGCAATTTGAACTTGCTAAAACTGAGACACTTCCAAGCTGGACTTTTGATTCAATGGTGTATTTATTTTTCATACATGACATATACAACTGGAAAATACCCTGGCCTGTTTATTATCTTCAATTCTAACACCTTCATAAAAGCAATATATGTCTGGATTCACACAAAATTATCCAGAACAGGACAGACCACTGTACACAGCCTGTATACAGCTACTACCACTTTGCAAATGTTTCACATAAATGTTTTTGCACTAAATTTTGGCTTTCATCTGACAAAAATATGACAGAATGAAACTTAAAATATGCATATACAAACATGCATGAAGGGAAAGAGGAACACAACAGAAAGCAATTCTGAGGAGACAGAAATCACAAGATGTGAGCAGACTCATATCCACATAAGCCAGAGTTCTGTAAATGTCTGTACACATGCGGTCATAGTTCATAGTTCCTATAACAGATTTTAAAAAACTCCCAAACAGCACTTCACCAAAACAAAGCCAGCAGGTACTGCACTGGTTCCTATAGACTCAACCAAGTACCAGCTGGCTCTTCCAGCTGAATCACAAAAGACAACACCACAGTACAACCACGCACATTATTTCTGCTGCTTTGTACTCCCTGTCTTAGCATGAACACAGTTAAGTAATAGAAACTCACCAACACAATTCTGTTCACCTGTGAACTGGCCCACGCTTTTTGAAATAAAAAGAGCAGGAATTCTTTGATACAAAACCAAACAGAGGGCTCAGTTTAAATCTAAACAAACAAAGCCTTCCACCAAAGATAACAAAGTTTCAAGGATTTTAACTGTAGCATTTTCCACATGACATTCCCTTTCTAGTCCAACTAAAACAGCTGGTTTGGGTTTTTTAAATAAGTATTTTTATGAAACACTTGCAGCAAAGCCTGAATCACTGAAAATTTGAATGCGAAACAGACATCCTTATGGTTTAATTTCTGTTATAAAAATTAGCCAGGATAAAATTTAAAGCTTTTATAATGTTAATCATTCAATGTTAGCAGCAAAAGATTCCTTCTATTCCCTCCTTCTGTTGACTGCATCATACATTTAAAACGTGTGTTCCAACAAGAGTAGGGTTCATTGTCATGGCAGAGAGATTTTGCCCATGCTACAGGAATGAACAGAGGCAGCTGGTGCCACAGCCTTCTCCTGACATCTCTGAGAACAGTACAAAATAAATTCTTTAAAGATACAACATATGTTCTCATTTTATCAAGCACTGAACTGTTCTCATTGTGATAAGAAAAAACATGCCTCTAAGTGGTATCACTCCACTGACATAATTTCATATCCTTTTTATAATGGTCTGCTGAGGACCTCCCAGAGGAGAGCATCCTGCCCCTAGCATGCCTAACACTGAAATATATTTTAGAAAAATTGTAATCACCTAACCAGACATATTCCTACACTTTAATCTCTGAAAACCTTTTACTTTGCTAAAACCTTGCACTAAAAAAAACCCAAAAACCCAAACAAACAAACAAACAAACACAACTAAACCCCACTAAGTTTAATAATTTTCTTTTTAAAGCAGCTAGTTAGTAAGGGTTACTCTACCCAGACTTGAAAATATTTCAGGATTGTAAAATTTAGGCTCATAAATCTCCCTAGGAACAAACATTTCCATTTGTCTCAGTGGAAGCAGGTTCAGCTTTTGATCTTTTATGATGATTCCTCTTCGACATGGAATTTTATCACACATAGAACCTTAAAGGGTTCCAGCTTTATATAACTGATCTTTTTTTCTTGAACACATTCAGAATTATTTGGTATCTCCTCTCTACATTGTAAAAGAAGAGTTTTTCTTCCCTTGCCTCTCCACCCAGGTTACCAGAATGACTGATGGTCACCAAAAATAAAACTTGCTAACTTGCCCACCCATAAAAATGACACTTCTGGAAACTGTAATTTATAGAAGTACAAGCAGCAGATGGATGCATTCCAGTTTAAATATCTGAATCAGAGCCTAAAGGGCCAGTAGTTATAAAATGGTCTTAATTTCATATAAACAGAGCAATCAATGAGCAATCAACAACACAGTAAGTATAAAATCCCAGTTTTGTCATGTACCATCAAAAGTTTTTAATAAATTCATCTTGGCTTCTTTCTACTGACAAATACAGGTAGTTGGGAAAAAATGGCTCTAAAAGTATGATATCTACCTGCTTAAAAAAAATTCCTTCCAAAGGACATGGAACAATGAAGTGGAATTATTTAAGCCACACTGGAAAAAAATTAAATGCATGAAATCTTTGCTGATGCTGGCATCAGGTTACTTCAGTTCCCACTCTAAGTCAGGAACATCGAGTTTTTCCAAGACATCAGTCCTGCCGGCAAGATCCAACCAGCCTGCTGTCAGACAGGTGAAACAGACTGACTGTTCTCTCCCATATTACACCAGAAATCAACTTGTGTCAACTCAATCAAGGGTGTTTGGTTTTGCTTTTGAGCTCTGTATCTACTCTAAGGGTGTGAATCTAATTATTTGGTCTTATTGTAGTATGCTAGGAGGAGTTTTGCTTCAATAATTCTGCTGGTTTTCTTGGCAGGCTTGGAAAATCAAGAAACTTCTGTGAACAAAGCAAACAAATGCACAAACCAAACCAGATGCTCTTGGTGCACAGTAGATGAGAGTTTTCAGCTACCTAGACATCCTTAATTATTTTTAGCAAATAAGTCATCTGGATAAAGCTGTTTGTTGTAGTAAAGGTTGTGCATTCCTCTGTTGAGGTAATCTCATCTTGGAGCACTCAGCATTTCATTGACAAAATAAATAGAGTATTTTTTTCTTGCAGCTACTAAAAAGAAAGTGAAGTCATGAAGAGAACCCAAAACCATCTTTTTCTGCAGCACCTACAGTAGCCAATAAAAGGAGGTTTTCAGGTTTTTCATGCCACTTGTAAGATATTCTGTTACTGCTAAGCAATGGCAGAGAGCTCTCTTGTTGCAAGAAGCAGCAGACCCTTGGTCAGCCAAGACCCTTTAGCCCTGAATATTCAAGAATCAGCTTTTAAAAAGTACTTATGTTTATTTATTATCTTATATAAGAAGGGATTATGATGACTGTAAGACACAAGGCTACTTGCGTTACACAGCAGTCATCAGTGCCTGGTGCACATTCATCCCCCAGGCTGTGGTATATTTGTATCTAGGAATTTATTTTGGGATCACCAGAGAACTCTCAAGAATTTCCACAAAAAACTTTCTACAGAAATGCTGCTTCACATCTCACTCTGTTTATGGTCTGTCTTGCTGTGAGGGTAAAAGTTTAGTTCCAAATGCAAATCACAGACTGTAAATATCAGAAGGTGCTAGATGTGTCATCAGAAGGGAACCTCTAATAGCAACCATCAGTAGGAAGCACAAACCCAGTTTGCTAAAAATTCTGTATTCACATCTGATGATGACATTTTTATATAGTGCCATCAGTGATGCTCTGAATGGGTACAGTTTGACAGGTGCATATCTTTGATTCTAGTGATACTATATTTTAAGAGTGATGTATATAGTAAGATATAGTTTCACAATGTAAATATATTACCTACATATGCTTTGCCTCAAAAAAACCCTACTATTTTATTTTTTATACAGCACCTCATGTTTCAAGGAATGGAAAACAATTTGATATGAAATCACAAGCATTCTTTTTAAAATCAAAGTACTTTGAATACTTTCAGGAACAGAATACAGTCACTTAAGTGCAGATTCTGGCTTGACCATGCACACCTGAGGCAGGAACTCCAAAAGGCAAATGGTTTGGCTGCAGTGGTGGGGTGGGGAGGCCGTGTGTTTGTGTGTTTTCTGCAGGTGTGCACATGGGGAATGTGGACTACAAAAAAACATATCCTATTCTGTCAAACCACTTCAAATTGCATAGAGTATTTTCCATGTAGTGTAATGCTTGAGCAATCAAATTTGCATCAGATGGCCCACTCTGCTAATTGTTGAAGCATATATTGGAATATTTCCACAGCTCAAAACATCTTTGACACATACAGAAAATACAGCAAGAGCTGCATTTCTCCACTGTATTTTGGAATTGCAGTAATTTCCCCTGGAATGGGAAAAGCAGATACCCAATTCTCAAATTGGGTAATTAACTACTGTTCACCTCTTGCTAGTGACAGTTACCACAAAGGAGGAGCTTTATAGTACTAATGAAAGATTAGAGAAATGAAATTTTAAACACCCTCACAAAATTGCAGGGCTGAACAAATGAACTGTACAAGGAAAAGAGTTTGAGCTGAACCTTGCTTTCAGGATGCATAAGCCCTCTCTTTTGGTTCAGAAATTCCAACTTAGTCATCTCAGAAAGAAGTATGAGCTGCAGGACAGTAAAATCACTGAGTTCTTTATATCAGGATCAAACAACTAAGATTCTCTTCCCCATCAAAGACTCATAACATGCACAACCTTGCCTAAAATCTCAGCTACAAGTTCTGCAGAGAATTAAAGCACCAGTTATGGTGAAGGTCTATCCCCCATTTTCTAACTTCTCATGGCAAATACAGTGCACTAAGCAGCAAAACTGCCCACAAGGAAAGTAAAGTCTAATGACAATAAGAGAGGGATGGTCCCAGAACTAAGCTTAGGGATGAGTTTTGAAGATAACCCCTGGATCAATCTCCTTTAGAAATTAATACAAGCTTTACTTCTGTACTTCACAGAACTACAGGATCACAAAATAATTTCAGTTCAAAGAGACCACTGGAGGCATCCTAGTTCAAAACCCTGTCCGAAGAAGGTCACTCAGAGGGACTTTCCCTACTTGGATTTGAAAGTCTCCAGCAGAGCTTCAACAACTTCTCTGGGCAACCTAATTATGGTCATTTGGATTTAGTGCTCTCCCTACCATGATTTCCTCATACAGAGAGATCCACACAAAACATCTGCTTGCTAATACACAAAAGCTAACCTAGAGTATGCCTAAATGATGTTTTCAAAAAGGGAAAATTAGCAGATACTGTATGTGCAAAACTTGGGAAATATTAAAGGTTCACAAGTCACACAAAAAGAAATCTCACACTTACATATCCACTTCTCAAATTTCAGAAACTGCACTTACTATTTACTTCTATCTACTTTGTCTACGCCTGACCTGTAGTACGTGTAAAGGTCCTACCTTTCCTTTTCTTTTTGCATCAGGCTACCAACACTACAAAAGTGAAATACTAACTGATTTTGAGCTCTTTTTAAAAATTATTTATCACGTTATGGATTTTCATTCCAAACATCTAGAATATCTGTAATTCAGAATTTAGTTGTGGAAAGGTAGGTGTTATACCACAAAATCGGGAGATTTTTCACTTTAATTAATTTCAGATGCCATATATCACAAATTGAGATGTTAATTAACACAGAAAAGTTGATAGGTTTATGAAGAGCTATTGTGTATACTTTCCCAGATGATGGCAACATGCTGACAGCTTTAAAGAAGTAGATGTGCTACTCTAAGGTTTATTGTCTAAGCAGCTTCCTCTCGCTGCAGCAATCTAACAGTTTACATTTACAGTTGATGATAACTTCTATTATGTTCCAATATTTGCTAATCATCTCAGAGACTGTGAAAAACAGCATCATTTGTCTCAAGCTCTCTCCTGCAGACACACTATTCTTCTAAAAGACAACATATGCAATGTTTTTTCTTAAAGCACCCATTCTCAGTTCTTTTAAAATATTTCAGATAGCACTATCCTATTTTCCTCTTCTTTAAGATGTGTCAGCCAACAGAACATAATTCATCCTCAGGTTTACAGTAAGCTTTCCTTTGCAAGCAGCAGAACTAGCAAAAGTTTATTTCCTCTGTGTTTGGAGGCAAAGTTAGTTTGCAGATTCAGTGGTAAGGGACAAATTCATCCTGCTACCTCTCTTTTGCCTATGGAGTTTACAGGGTTTATCTTCTTCAAAAAGCCCTTTATTCTCACACACCACCTGTACCTTGCTGTCTCTGGTGACCCAGACATTCTGTGTGAAATTTAACTGAAGTGGAAAAAAGAGGGCTGACAGCAGACGCACAAATACCATCTTGGAGACATAACTTCCTTAGGCCTTTATGCTTAAAACCTGACTATTTTTTTAGAAAAGTATTAAACTCAAGCTAACAGTGTCTTCAAAAAGTGAGGGCAAAACATCACACCCAGCAACAGCTTAAGTGGAAGTAGCACTCTGGTTCTCAAAAATGATACAACTTTAAGTCTATTCTCACTGATAAAGGTCATTGCTAAAGCAATCTGCCTCTCTGGGGGCAGATGACACTTACATACATCCACTTCACTTCTCTCATATCATTCATCCCGGATAGTCCCTGCTTTCACCAGGCTGCAACACATTTAAGTGTGAACAGATTGATTAACAACCAGAAATCTGAAACAAGCTGCCACTGCATTTCACTATAGATGAGCACGGATTGCTGGAGAGACTTTGTGGAGTCAAACCATACGTGCACAGGGGGGCTGTGCAACACAAACTGCACATTTCAATACAGGCGCAGGATATCCTGGGCAGACGACAGAGTCATTGCTTTTTAAGGGTTTGCTTTTTCAAAAGTGTTGGGAGGTATGACAGCAAAGATGACTGGTTTTTCTGAAACAGTAGAAGCACACAAAAAAACAATACACACAGAAAAACACACAGAAACAATAAGCTATTTCAGAGCCAGAGAAGTTGATGAACTGACATATTCAAGCATAAGAAAACAAATCCCAACTCCTAATCAGTAGAGGTCAGACAACTGTTTTTCAATTATATCCTAGAATTTCTTGTGGCAGTCATCAAACAGAAGGTTTGTGACAGAGTAAGAAAAGTTTTCCCAACTTGTATAATAATAACTTGATTTTTTAACTATGCTGTCTCAAAATATATAACAAGCAAGATAGGATATTTGCTTCACAATACATTAAGTAATACATTAAACAGAATTTTTCTAATTTTAATTCTGTCTGACACCAAAAAAATAGACTGTGTATATATTTTATTCGCCTGTTTCTCAGATTTGTACCTTAAAAACATCACTCCCCTTCTAAAAGGAGTTAATAATTTTGTAGTGAAACAAAGGCAAATGAGAAAAAACATTGGCTTACCAACATCCCTTTTCAATTGCAAATACAGAAGTAGCAATATAACCTCATTAAAGAGCAGCTAGAAACATATAAAACAAATAAATACTTGGATCACCTACTTAATTCCTTTTCTGTTGTTTGGATCACTTCCTCAAGCACACAAAACACACAATACACTCCAAAATCATTGTAGATGATAAACAACACATCAGCATGGCCTAAGCATATGTCATGCTCATTTGAGAAGGCAATGTCTGCCACAAAAGGTTCTGCCTATGTTCTGTGTTATGTTGCAGTTGCTACAAAACATTTTCCTGTAAAGCAGTAGGGAAAATAACATCTAAAACCTCAGCATTTTGTTGGTATAGTATTTAGTGCTGCTTCAGTAACTCTCAAATGCCCTTGAGAACAAATAATCAAGGCTCCTTTTAATATTCTTTGACACAGACCTAATTTTTCAGGTTAGTTTTCATTGACAGGTATGTAACTGACACCTCAGAGAATTTGTATTTATTGTGCTACAAACTGGGTGGAAACTACTAAGAGTATAAGCAAACCAAAGTGATAGATTTATGGCTAGTTACACAAACTGCTAAATTGAGAAAGCGTGGTCTTAGCTTATAAGCCTTTCTCCCTCGATTTTTATACCAGCTATTCCTATTTATGCTCCTAATCCATAAGAAGCCTGGTAGATTTCATAAACTTTTAGACTGTAAATCATTCAGACTCACATCAGGGTCTGCCAAAGCAAACAGGACACGCCTACGAGGAATCTCTGTGTCCAGTGCCAACATCCACAGCCAGCTCCCACCACCCCTCCTCTCCTGCCCCAAGCAGGACCTCAACTTCACCAGCTGCCCCAGCAAAGGCCCTGGGCCAGCTCACCTGATAACAAACAATACAGAAAGGAATAAGGTGATAGAAATCTGGTTCTAGCAGATTTCAAAGGGTAAAAACCCTGTTTTTACAAGGTAAAAACATTTCAAATGGTTCAGATAAGAAATTTAGCCATTCTCAACTATGACTGTCCAACAGCTTTGCCTACAAACTTGCCCTTAGCAGAGGAGTTTTCTCTGGCTGCTTCTCAAACTTGCATAAATGTAAAGGTATCCCAACATGAAGCTGCACTGTTTTACATAATTTTAAAAAAAATATTAAATGACAGCATTAATAGAGATGCCATCAATGTGATCCATGATAAAAATATACTCTATTGGATAATTAAACATTTGCTATTAGAGAACCTCATTGCTCTGAGGCAAAGAGAACCTATCAAAACTGCATTTTTAACCCTTACTGTTAAATATAACATCTGGGGGACAGAAGGAATTAATGCATTTCAAAATTAGACATAGGATAAAGCTACAAGTTGCTCCTTTTTCCAGAATACAAAGATTTTCAATGACACAGAAACAGATCTGTTTTATGTGTAATGAATGAAAGATGAGCAGATTGGATCTTATCATTAGAAAGAAAGGAAGAAAAAGAGGTTTAGCATAAAATGTGTCCTTAAAATGGAGGTCCACCACTAGGAAAGTCAATTGTGGGTACTTCTGCACTTGCCACATCATAGACACACAAATATATTGGTTTATGTAATTACCATCTCAGTAGGTAAGGAACTAGAAAAGCCAACATCCCAGCATTTCCCAAGCTTGCTACTAATTAAATCATATGCATACCAGTTCAATCCAAGGATGATCAAAGTTAATGAAAAAAAAAATTCAATTTAATTCAATGAACTGTGGATTAGTTCCAGGCATCTAGCTGCTACTCCATCCTCTTTCTTCTTTATCACAAAGCACTCCAACAGTGTGAAAGGGAAGAGGACTCCATATGAGTCTACAGATTTTGTGATTTTGTATTTCCCCTCAGATCTGAATTTTAAATTAATTATTTGACAGTTGACTACATTACATAAAATTAAATAATCTTTTCCATGAAGGTGGATTAGAGGCTACTCCTGGTTTGGAAGGAAAACTGACTACTAATATTACTGTTACATCAATAGCTTTAAAAGATTTCAACTGTCTCTTTCATACACATACTCCTTCATTATAAATTTATTTGTGTCCCACTGTTCACCCCTGCAACAATATCTTGCCATATCTGAGCATGTAAAATGTTAGTCCAATGTACTAGAAATAGGGCACTAAATTTATAAGGCTTTCAAAGAAAGCAGAAAGACAAATTAATGTCATCTAAAGAAAAAAAAAAATCAATGCTCAGATCAAATATCTATTTCTAGTTAAGATGTGTGCAATGTCACAACCAACAAACAACTTCAGTAAACTGGACATAACATTTATGAAACCTGAGTAGCCTTTGCTTCAATTCTTATTAACAATGTTTTATCACATTCTCTTTTTCACTAAATATTTGTATTAAAAATGATAATTTAATTTTAGCAGCTCAAAACTCATCTCCCAGTGCTCTCCAGGTGCTTTGTAGCCATGGTTTCAGCAAATGTCCTTTCACATCAGCCTAAAGGCTCTCATTTCTTTAGAACAGAGCTGGGCAGGAGTTGCTCTAAAATCTTTATTTGGGAATTTAATATATGCATCACTTTTAATAGACACTGCATGATGTCTCAAATGCAATAAGTATCACACAGGAAATTAAATTAAAAAAAAAAAATCTTTCCTGTTCAAGAATGAACAGTCCATTAAATGAAAACTGAAGTTGTCAGCTTTCAACAGGAAGAATAGTATCTATGCCTGAAACTTCACATTCCATCTATATAGGTTCTGCAGTACAGGGACATAAGCTTAAATGAAAAATGGTGTTTTGACATAGTTGCAATAACATTTATGTGTGCAGCACTGCCTAGTTGTCCACCTCACATCTTTTGTTTTCTGAGACAGATTTCAAGCATTTCCTGTTGGAAAAGGCTTTTTTAATCATCAGCTCCTTCTACTTCATGTTGGAGAAACACACTAATAACAATGGGAATGGACTGGTGCTACTACAATTTCCATTGCCCCAATCCAGGTGTCCTTCACTGTAGCTACTCAGAAGCCCTGGACAACTCTGCTGTGCCACTGGGAACTTCATGAGCAGGGAGTCAGAGATGCAGGATTTTATTCCCATGCAAGGCGAAAACATCTCTCATGGAATCCTAAAATCCTGAATCAGAATGTGAAATGATCTCCCAGTACACTTGCCCCCTCTCTCTCAACCACTGTGTGAGATGGAAGAGATGTAAAGAGAGGGATGTCAGAAAATGATGACTGAAATCCTTACCATCTTTCTCCTGTTTCTCTTTGACAGGGAAGTTTTCTGCAGAGCCACTTTTAGGCATCCAATTAAAACCAATGTTAGCAAGGCTTTTTTACTGGGTCCAGACATGTAAGAAATAGTCCTTAAACTCAGCCCTTGCCTGAGTATGGCACAGTTACAGGACAACAGACTTATAGTTTAAGATACAATGAGTAAAAACTGAGTCTTATAAATTTACCCACGTGCTAATAGTGCTCTTGAAAGAAAAAGAGATACTTATACTTTAAAACACTGCTATCAGCTCATTCTCCTTAATAAGAGCCCACTGTCTTTGAAATGCTAAATGGGACCTGCTAAGAAGTAAATTCTACTTGCTGCAACACCTTTTCTTTCATAACGTGAAAACTTTTACTGTTTTTGTACAATTTCTTATCACTGAAGCTCTTTTCTATTGACTGAAACAGAAATCAACAACCAGATTTTTTTTTATTCTCCCACTTGTGTTAGTGACTTAGGCTGTTGTGTTCCCTAACTGTTATACTCTAGAAGCAGAAGACTCCCTCATCTCTCAAGAACTATTAACCCAAAGTTTTAAGCTAGAATTTAAAAAAATTTGCTATGTTACAACAAACTAAATTTATTTAGAAACTTTGTATCATCATTTGCATTTGATCCCAAATCACATGGGCTGCAAACATGAGTAAAGCACTAAAAACAGAAACAAAAAAGAAGTATAGGGAAAAGCAGCTAGCCTACACAGGGTGCAGTATTGACTTGCATGTTGTAAAAGGAAAAAAATGAAAACAACTCGCCACACATCAGTTTCTAAATGACACAGTTCATTCCAACCCATTTAAGCTACGAAAAATGCTGGACTCCATGAACAGCAAAATTTGAAAACAATACAGGCAGCTCTGCCAGCAACTCTCACACAATCACAGTATCTGTCTCAATACAGCTGGTCTCACAGCAAAACAAATTTCAGAAGGTAAAACAAAAATGAAGTAAGATTGCACTGCTAAACATTTTCTGGTTGCTTTCCTTTGACCTGGTCTCCTTAGCAAACTTATTTACACTATTTACATATTTATTTTTTAACTACTTTGCTGTTATTTCCTTGATTCCAGCACTAAAATTTACCACAGGTGAATGGATAATGTACCCCTTCTAAATTCCACATGACCATCAAGCCTGTGTACTGCCTCCTCAGTCTTCCAATACACTGCTGAGCTGCAAGATGAAAGACTTATTTTAAGGACAAGCTTTAAGACTTTAGGAAAGTCTTATTTTAAGACTCTTTTAAGCACAAGTGTACCCAAGAAGACACTCAAGAATTAATTACCTAGCCAACCTCCATCAACCAGCTTAAAAACTTCACCTTGCATATTCTACAGTTATGAATGTATATGGGTTACAAAAAGACAGAAAACCCGATTTGCAAAAATTCTACTTATATTATGAAACACCTTCTGTAACTACAGCTAAATAAATGTATTAACTATGTTTAAAGCCTAAGGGTAAAAAAGTAGTATTTTCCTTACAAATTCTTCAACTGCAACAACTGACACTGAATTATAAACAATACTGCTGATAAATATTCATGATAAATATAAGTCCCCTCAATTTAAAGGTCTGCCTATTCAAATAAATATAAGTCAAATTTTAAAATGCATTTGCTCAATCTTATTATAATTTCCTGATACAGCTGTACTATGGTTTTGTTAAAATTTTAGAGCCTGGATTGATTCATATGTATTCAGGCAAACCTACCTCGTAACACTGTATTTGATTACATCTGAACATGACTGCCTTTACAGTATTTCAGAGGTGCTGACATCTCCAATAACTTGTAAAAGAAGAACCAGTTTCAAAATATTTTGTAGCAAGCAAAGCAATGCAAGCATGACTTAAAACAGATTCAAACAGTGTCTTCATGCAGTCCTGGTACTACCAGATTTTAAAAAAGGCTTTAAGTATCACATTAAAATGAACAAGACTAGTGTTGCTAACTTCTTTCCTTGTCATTAAAGCTAGAAAATAGGAAACACTTGAGTCCATGGCTCACAGCTCCCTAGGATAATGGGCTCCCAAGCAGCTTAATGTTTTAACATCTTTAATCTTCCTGGGGAACATCTCTGTAAGGCTTGCTAATGTTGATATACTTACTCTAGACAAAGCCCAGCTCAAAGAACAAAAGAAAATCTTTGTATGAAAAGCTTTGAGAAAGCCACATATTTTAATTATATCAGAGAACCCTTCTGTGACACCAGAAATTTGCAAGTCACACTTCCCTCCAGAACAAGCCTCAGTGAAAAAAACTTAAGACAGAACTCAGAATGCACATCTCAGACTATGGCACAGCAGTGTGTGTGTATATTTGTATATACATATAAATATATATATATGTATATATATATCTGTTTAAGATTATACACATAAGTATTTCTTCATCCAGCCTTTAGATACCAAAGGCAACATCCTCTCATCCTGCATTCTGAGCCAAGACATCCACATTGACTAGGTGAAAGAAGATATGAAAGTCAGGGAAGTAAAGAAAATAACAACATGAAAGAATCAAGTTTTTATTATTAACAAAGAGTAAGATGTTATTATAGCTCAAGGTCACATATGACAAAACAATCTTCAGTTAATGCCACATCTGTTACATACTGAGAGAATCAAAATTAAAACATAATAATTGTTTTGGTTTGTTTTCTTTAAAACCATCTGTAGAACTGCAGTTTGCCACATGCTGAAAGATTGTGTTCCACACAGGCCCAGCAGGGTTTGCCACTCAGGGTCAGGACTGGGACCCCAGGGGACACTGGGGTCAAATGAACTCCTAATACCAGGCAACAAAATAGGATTTGGTAGAATCTGCAATATCTCTTAAATTTAGTATATTAAAAAATTAATCCTTTCAATAACAACTCAGGAAGTCTGACAAAGTAACTAGAATGAACATGGTGTTCCCACATACTTAGTTCAAGTCTATCCAGCAGAGTTTCTGTCTGTAGAATGAACACTATATTGAGAATATAACCTACCACAACAGAACAGTGATACAATGGCAGTGTAAAAATAAGATACATTGCAAGTGGAAGTGGAGGGCGGAACAAGAACCACAATCTGTGCAGGGAGGAAGAGGGACAGAAGGGAAACAGAAAAAGTTAACCTCTTTCAAGCCACATGTATATGTTTAGACAACATTCTTTTATAAAACTGTACAAAGTTAGTGTGCCAACATAAAAAGCAAGCAGCTATTCTAAGTTCAACAAACCTATATACAGAGCCAATATTTAATTACCTCTTCAAAATGTGATAATTTTACACATATAATGCCATATCTGTCCATTTTACAGTGCTGCTTTCCCATGGGAAGAGCTGGTGTAATGCACTATGCAATTTTCACACTGTAACTAATTAGTATAATAAAATCAAAGTTAAAAAAATGTTTAAAAAAAGCTACGTTCAGAGTCAAAATAAGTAAGAAAGCAATTTTAAAAATTATGCAAATTCTCTCAAAAGTAAGAACACTCTCAGTTAAGGTCTTGAAAACTTACTTGAAAGTCAAATCAATTTTGAAATCCTATATACACACACACACAAAAAAGTATTATTAAATCTGTGTGAGGACCTGATAATTGGCTCTCTTTATCTGTTTTCTCCGTTTTAGACGCAGCACATCTACTTCACCAGGAATCACTTCCAAAAAAGGAACAAGTTAAACAATAATTAAAATCAAGTGCATAAGCATTAATTAAAGGAAACAAAGCATGTGTACCGCCAGGTTAAAACAAACATGCAAACAAACAAAATGAAACAACAGCAACACCAACAACAAAAATCCCCACAACCTGACCTTGGTCTAAACAAATACTAGGCTACAAAGCACACCTGAAAAAGTTAATCACAGAAATTGTAGAGCAAGGAGATACTTAATTCATGGTTAGAAACAGATGAACTCTCACTAATGTTCCCAGAACAGTACTTCAAACTATTTCTTCCCCCATTCCTCTTTCCCACCTTTCAGCAGAATGTAAACCCATTCCTATAGGAAAGTTGGCAGCTCTTCATAGGTCTGCATCCCCATCTAAACCAACACTCATTCCCAGTTGGAGAGAAGACACCAAACCTTATTAGGAGCCACTGGCACACACTGCCTTTCACTGATGCTGCCATGGGGCCAGTAGGTAACAGACTGGAAGATAATGGTGGGCTTTGTAAAGTCTTAACTATTGCCTCTCCAAAGCTTCCTGAGTTCATTCTCCATTCACCAGAGCATCCCATCCCATCCCATCCCATCCCATCCCATCCCATCCCATCCCATCCCATCCCACATCCGATCCTATCCTATCCCATTCCACCCCACATCAATTGTAACTGGCCTGTAAAATGAGGAGAACTTAATTTGCCTGCTCTTCTCACCCTGAACAGTAACTTATTGCCTAGGTAGTTAGGCAGATTTGAAAGGGATTATATTCAAGGATCTGGACATACTCCAATATAAAGATGATAAATTCTGAATTTCTTCTTCAGAAGATTATTATCATCTACCTCTTTATCTCTCTCTCATTATTGTTACACACCTATCTTTATGTCTCAAGTCTTGTAATTTTCTTTGTATAAGGAGTAAGAGAATGCATGAATTCTATATGGAAAGGAAATTTATATAGCTATCATATATGTCCTTAGCAGTTGGTGAAGATGAAGACTTTTTAAATTACTAAATAATATAAAATTTAATTATTCATTAAAATGGAGAGGGACTGAAAACTTGTTACTAACTAAACAGGCTGGTAGTGCTGGTGTCAAAGATTCAGAAATTGAAATTTATTTTTACTTATTTACCTGCAAGCAGAGATTATCTTTCTTCAGCTCTGCTTCTTTTGCCTGCTAGCTTTAGTCAGTACTTTGCTCCTTCTCAGGCTGAAAGAAAAATTTTGCCAGAGTCACCCCAGATATAAAAAACAGAAGCAGAAATAAAATAAAAAGATAATTTTATCTCGAACTGTGAAGGTATGTAAGGAAATATTGACAATTCAGCTGATCTCACAAATCCATCAGAAGCATGGTATATACAGGAACATGTCTCTAATGCACTATCACTCATTGTCAGAGCTCTGAGGGCATAAAACCAATAGTGACACAAGATGAAAGATCAAAAGTGTCAAGGAGCATGCAAAAGTAAGTATCTTAAACTCCACGACTTCTACAATCCCTAATATGGCTATGTTGTTTTTCTCATTTCAATTAAAGCACTACTCCAAAGTCTTCTTTTATCTCTGGAAACAATCTGCTTCAGCTTCCTACTCAAAATATTGATTTTTTTTCCTGGATCAAAAGTCCAAGCTACTAGAATAAAAAGTCACACATGGATGAACAGCACTATATAAAATGAAAATGTGTTGCAAGTGGAAAATCATATTCCCCCTCCCCTCATCCCAGTCAGAAAACTAAACAGATTGCCTACTTAAAATCCACTCAATCCTTGATGATTTACCCATCCACTGTAAACAACAATTTTGCTTAATTTTCCTTTCACTAAAAGAAAGAAATGTCCTTGGATAACACATTTTCTTACATCAGACCAAACTACCTCATAGCAACGTGATACTTCTACACTTACCGATACTTTGATCTAGGAATTGTTTCCAACAAATAATCACACAATAATTATTTACAAGAAAACGACTACTTGAAGCAGATTTTCATGGCGGACTTAAGCAGTAGTCCTTGAGTGGAGCCAGCCTTTAGTGTCATCTGACAAGAAAGGCCATGCCCACAATCCAGAGAGCAGAAGTGGGATGCACACAAGCAGCAGGATCTCTTTGATTTCACATACTTGAGACATGGGACTGGGTAAGCAGAAGAAAACCCCACAGCACTGTGTTAGCTGTGCACCAATTCCCAGGCTGAAACATGGAGAATTAGAGATGAAGGGCATGACCTTTACCCCTGCAGCATGGCCATGTGCATGCCTGAACACATATTTACATGTTTTTCATGTGCACACTCACATACACATT
The DNA here is from genome assembly GCF_028769735.1 of Zonotrichia leucophrys gambelii. Taxonomy (NCBI): domain Eukaryota; kingdom Metazoa; phylum Chordata; class Aves; order Passeriformes; family Passerellidae; genus Zonotrichia; species Zonotrichia leucophrys. The sequence goes on from NC_088171.1 coordinate 68,308,022, forward strand.
TATACATGACAAAAAATAAACTCTAGAGAAAAAAGAACTTCGCTCTAGCAAAGTGTTTTATCATGATCTTTAACTCAAAAGATTGGCAGTACCATTTGTAACCAACCTGCCAAACTGGAAATCCCAAGTCAGCAAAAAATATACAGGGGCAGCCACAAAGAGAATCTCAATTATTCTTAAACAAAATATCAGTCCTTGTTTTACTTCTAAGTTTGCTTCCTAAGCTAAAATTTTCAATATCCTCTGAAAGAGGACAGAAAAAAATATCAAAATAACTACATCATTTAGCCTGGCTGGCTGACAGCTACTGAGAAATATGATGATAGTGTAAATCACAGAGGAGGGAGAAGGATTACACAGTGTGACTCTAAAGGGGCATAAATGAAAAAGTGGGATGAACTCAGGGAAGAGGGTGGCATAGGATGAGCATCAAAAAACATTTCTTAACAGCAATACAATATAAAGCAGAATATATTTTCTCACAGACAGAGAAGTTATTTAAGGCTAAATTTGATAAAACACTGGAAACCACAGCAAAGAAAGCATTTCTGAATTTATGAAGTCGTGGATGAGAACACTTCATTAATCTTGTCCTCTTTATGCTTCTCATGATTAGATTTCTGAGCAAGATTTCAGTATAACAAAAAAACACACAGGAAAAATATGTTCATTTTTTCTTGAGTTCTTGTCTTCATCAGCATTAAGGTTAGAAGTGTTGAGAAGTTTCATTTGCATTTGAGGCAACTATTACATGTTGAGCTATTTAAGCACTACTGGTAATTTTAATCCCCTATTAGTTATTCTTTTGCCTATAACACAAAATTATGCTTTTAATTCTGGACTTTTATAGTATTTTTATTTCAAGCATTTCAAATGATTTTACCAACATATGCCCACTAAAAACATCTTTCAAAATCCATATAGTGCAAAACACTGCCTTTCATTAATCCAGAAGTTATCCTTTGACTGCTGAACTGTCCAGCTCCTTAATTGTCAGGTAACACAATGCCCATGAAGTCCTCTGGAGGACTCAAGCCACAGGAAATTAGAAAGTCAAAACTGTGGCCAAAAAGGAAAACAAAATTCAGTGTTTATTTTAGTCTGATGCCTGCAGCATCAGTGCTAAAACAGGTGTTCCCTTAGAAGACCAAGTATTACAACAGGAAATGCACTACTGGTTGTGTTTTGCTTTTCCTATTATTGCTGCTCTTACAATCTTAATTTAAACAGTACACAACATTCTGCAATTCAGTTTGGAAAGAGATGGGGTAACTCACAAAAAGCTGACTGAGAGAAGAGTTTTGTCACCATTATATTCTTCCCTCTGAGCTTCCAGGTAGAATTTTTTTAATTGCACAAAGAATTTAGTAGTATAGCTGCATTTGAAATATGGAAGTTTCTCCTCCTAAACAAAAATGTTCTTTTCTACAGGGCAACCAACTAAGTACAATTTTTTTTTAAATACCAGAGTCAGTTAAGGCCTCCTGGTGATACTGTGGAAATTTTAATTCACCCCACAGAACAGTTAAATTACATTTTGTTACATTTGTCACTGAAATCCCAAAATTCCTGTGATTTATAATCCTTCTTTTAAAGATCCTATTCTACACTGTGCACAACCCTATCAACCAATAACTAAGACAAGGAAAGGAGACACCACACCATTGCAGCATGGAAAAATTAGCATATTTTCACAACCTAGAAAACAATTACTAAAAGAGATTATAATATCACAACAATCAATTATTGTTCTGATCCCCAAAGAAAAATAATGAGAACCAACAGCAGCATATACCAGGAAAGCACTGAAAGTGTTCAGTGCCATGTCATGAAGCTGAAATAATGCACCACTAGGAACAATTCGGCAACAGATGACAAGATATTGAATATGTCCTAGAGAGTAGAACAGCTCTTTCTTTCCACTCCAGTCCACAGCCCCTACAGGTACTTCATCCAAATTCCTTTCCCTCTCCTCTTTTAGCAAGTGCACACTGAAATATTCTAGGTACTGATACCATTACATCCTCTCAAAGTGCTCATTATCCCAAGAGATGCAGAAAGGCAAGGCACATGCCACCTTCCTTCCCAGACCAAAGGCTGAAAGCAAAGACTTCTGTACAAATGAACACCACCAACCCTAAATCCAGGTGCAGTTTTCCCCTCAGGAATGAGGAGGCAGTTCATGAAGTGGTTACTGCTGCTTCCCCATACACAGGCCCCAGTGCCACAGGACACACAGTGGTCATTTGGGTTGTGTCTGTGCCTTGAATGTGCAGTGGTACCATAAACAAAGGCCAGCAGAACCACCTGTATCCCAGCCCCAGCAGTGTCCACTTCCTGCAGAATGACACAACTTCTGCACGTACCACAACCCATCGCTTCCAAGAAAACACAACAACAAATGCAAAAACAAAAGGAATTAATTTTTCCACTTAGTGCCAAACCAACCGCACAAAGATGACTCCTTTCTGACAAAAATTAATCTTCCCTCCCTGAGTGTATTAAAGGTTAAGCTAGAAAAAGGAGACAAGAGGAAAGACTTTTCTCCTTTGATAAATTTACTTTGCATTTGATCATGCACTGTATGAGCTTACTGCTTTTTCTAAACATAGGACATTTCTATGCTTTCTGAAGAGAAAAACATGGTTATCTTAAAAAAAAAAACAAATTAAAGAAATGAAACTCATAAAAGCTGTCAGGGAGTTTCAGGAACAGGATTATCATCTGAGGCTATCTAAAAATAATTTTTAATTACTTTTCAAATATTAAATTAATACTGTTCTTGTAAACAAAATTTGCTGAATGCTTTCATCCTAATTACTCCCTCATCTTTTAGAGCAGAGGCTTGTACCATGAAAACTTCATTTCCAACAATACCTGAGGGCTGTTGTAAAATTAGATGGAACAACTGCCACACTCATCCACAGAATGGCATCACTTTGGTAACTTTGCTAAACTCTCCAACCTCAGTTTGGCTCTGTACCTGACAGACCCACATTGTTCTAAGCTGTCTGAAGCCCACCCTCATAACAAAGGGCAGGGTGGCCCCTGCTGCCTTCAGAGATGGCAAATCTTACACACAAAGCCAGAGTTCTGCTATAACATGCATTATGGCTGGTGCTGGCCAGCCACCAACAGCTGCAAAGATGGGGAGCACCAGCACCCCAGATGGGCTCTGCTTCTGGCATGGCAATCTGCCTAAACAACATGGCTTGGGCCACAAGGAGAATTTGGTTGGTTCCACTGGCAAATGAAGGGCATGTTTGCTTTGTATTTCTCCATGTGGGTGTCCTGAATGCCAAAACCTAACCCAAAACACACTGGTTTGTAACTTACAAGGGAAGGCCCCAGAAGCAGGATGCTTATCCCAGTACTGCAGCTGCACATGTTTTTCTACATCTCCTGCAACATTTCTAGTTTGGGTTTTGATAAAGAGAATACCCAGAAAATTTTCTACATACAGAAAATCTGTTTCCAGAAGCCTAAAAGGGCTGCTAAAACACAGCATACCTGTAAAGATAAATTTGAAATAAATTCATTTGTCTATACTAATCACATCCAAAAGCACAGAACTATTTTAGTTCTTTGCAACAAACTGTAAATTGCATCAGATGTACAATTGACAATAATACTCAAATGTATATGCAATAAAACATGAGTTAAATTAGAAGCAGCAATTGAAGCACTTTTGCCAGAGACATGTAGAATCTACATGATAGTTGTTTTAAACACCTACTATACAAATAACAAACTGTGAAGGAAGTAGGAACCCTATCAGGATACCTGAAAGGAGGTTCTAATGAAGTGGGGACTGATTTCTTCTGCTGTGCCTGCAGTGAGAGGACCAGAGGAAAGAGCCTTGAACTGAGACAGAGGAGATACAGATTAGACATTAGGGGAAAAAATACATTGTTAGGGTGGTCAAGCATTGGAAAAGGTTACCCAGGAAGATGGTGGAGTTACCATCCCTGGAGGTGTGCAAGACACTCCTGGATGTGCTGCTGGTGAGGTGGTTTAAGGATTGCAGTAGCGGTGCAGGGTGGACAGCTGGACTGGAGACTAAAGGTCTCTTCCAACCTTGATGATTCTATGACACTAAATAAATTGCTGATAAAATTCAAAAATCAGTATTAAATACAGCTGTGGCATAATACCTGCAAGTTACAAAGTTAAGCTTATTCTGCAGCAGCAAAACTTACAGCAAAGGAGGATGCTTGATGTGTGGTTTAAATAACAGAATTCATCTTTAAAATAGGTATTAAAAGAGGAACAACTCAAACAGCACTGTAACACAACAGGCCCTGGTACACTAGCACAGATGTACATCTGTAATTGCCTGTAGTGATTTCAGAGAATCACAGAATGTTGGGGTAGGAAGGGACCTCTGAAGATCATGTGGAACAACTCCCCTGACAAGGCAGTGTCACCTTGAGCAGGCAACAAAGAAATGCATCCAGGTGGGTTTTCAATGTCTCCAGTGAGTGAGACTCCACAAGCTTCCAGCACAGCATGTTCCACTGTCCTGCCATCCTTAATGTAAAGTTGTTTCTCACACTGAGGTGAAACTTTCGGGTTGTAGTTTATGGCCACTGCTCCTCATCCTTTTGCTGGGCCTCACTGAAGAGCCTAGCATCATCCTCTTGTAATCCACCTTTCATATCATTATACGCATTAATGACATCCCTTCTCAGTCCTCTGCTCTCCAGACTGAATAGGCCCAGCACCCGCAGTCTCTCCTCATGAAGACACATGCTCTGGACTCCAAATTATCTTCGTGGCCTCTGTTGGATCCTCTCCAATACATGAACTCTGACTGCAAATGTATACAGCGATTCCGAGGCAACTCCCTGCACGCATCACTTGTTGCTCCTTTCCAGCCCCAATATCCCTCTCCCCCCGGCAGCCTCCACCTCCCGGCGGGGCACACCAACCAAGCACGGGGTGCGCACAGGGCGCTGCTGTCCCCGCCGAGCACGGCATCTGAGAGCTGCTTTCGCTTTCCCGTCGCTCGGGCCTTCCCTCCCCGCCCCCGGGCCCTGCACAGCCGCACGGCCGAGCCCTACAGGCACCCCGCGGCAGTCGCGCCTTGCGATCCCCGCCGGAGCAGCCGGGCAGGCCCGATCCGGCGGGACCCGGAAACCGATCCCCAGTTCCCCGAGCCCACCGCCGCCGGGGCTGCCCTGGCCGGGGAGCCGCTGCTCCCCGCCCCTCCCCGCCCCGCCCGCGCCTAGCGCTGGGCCCGGGCCGAGCCGCGGCCGCTGCCGCCCCGCTCCGCCACTCACCGCCGGCCCTGCGGCTCCGCTTCGCCGCGGCTGCGCCCGGCGCGGGCGGCGGGAGGGCGGGGAAAAGGGGCCTCGCCGCGGGAGGAGCGGCTCGGTGTCGGCAACATGGCAGCGTCCAGCCGTGCCCAGGTGCTGCGGCTGTACCGCGCCCTGCTGCGGGAGAGCCAGCGCTTCAGCTGCTACGGCTACAGGTGCGGGGAAGGGCTCCGGGGGTGGCGGACGCGGGGATCCCCGCCCAGGCGGGGGAGTCCCGGCCGTGCTTGGGGCAGGGGCGCGGGGAGCTGCGGCCTCGGGAGGAGCCGAGCCGTGCCCTGGAGCGACAGCGGGACCGGCAACGGGCCTGGGCCCAGCACCGGGCCCGGGCCCTGCTCGGAGTGCCGGGAATGGGCAGCCCCCAGACTCCGGAGGGCCGCAAAAGCACCAGGGTATGGGGTATTAGGAAGAAGGGACAGGACAGAGGTTGTCCTTACCTTAAGTCAGAAGTACTTGTGCTGAGTGTGGGCTCCTCAATGCAAGGAAGACAAGGAGCTGCTGGAGAGGGTCCAGTGGAAGGCCACAAAGATGAGGAAGGGTCTGGAGCATCTCTCTTCTGGGAGACACTGCGGGAGCTGGGCCTGTTTGGTCCGGAGAAGGGAAGACTGAGAGGGGAGCTCATTAATGCATATAAATATCTCGGGGATGGGTGTCATGGGGATAGTGCCCTACTCTTTTCGGTGCTGCCTGGCAACAGGATGCGGAGCAAAGGCCGTAAGCTAAAACAAAAGAAGTTTCACTTCAACATGACAAAGGACTTCTTTACAATGAGGATGACAGAGCACTGGAACAGGCTGCCCATGGAGGTCATGGAGTCTCCTTCTCTGGAGACATTCCATACCCACGTTCCTGTGGTTCCTGTGTCACCTGCTCAAGGTGACCCTCCCTCATCAGGGGGTTGGCCTAGATGATCTCCAGAGATCCATTCCAACCCTAATGACTTTGTGATTTTGTGAACCTGGTGTAGCTCATGTCTGGTGTGTGTGCTGCCCATTTCCTGGCAGAGGAGAGCTGGGGTCAGGCTGCCGCCAAAGCCTGGCACCATGTGCTGTGTCCCTGCTCAGGGTGCAGTGGGGCTCAGAGTTCACTCTTCCCACCACACAGGATACCAGGCTTTCTCTGGCTGTCAGTGAAAGGGAGACACTGGGTTTTTTTGGCAAAAGGTAGGTGTAGGCCTGGCCAGCTTTAGCTGTCTGCTGTGTTCACGGGGGTGCTGTTCACCCACCCTTGCAGAATTGCATTGCCCAATGGTAGTTTGTTTACTTTACCACTCAGTTGGACCACGGGAAGGGACATGTGAGCTACCTGTACTGTGAATCATCTCTCAGGCAAGAATTGGGAACAGAAGCCTTTAAACTTGCATAACTGTGGTGAGCTCTGTGCTCTGCAAGGCACAAGTATTCCACAAACCTCAGGTGTGAGGGAGTGCCCTGAGATGAAGGGCTGTGGGGCTGAAAATAGCCGGTGCTAATAAACCTTCAGTGCTGACTCCACGCAGCAATGTGTGTTTGCATCACATTCTGTTGCTATCAAGGTTTTCTCCTGCTTTTTGGTGTCCAGAGTGTCCCTGGTTATCCTTGTTCTGGCTGACAAACACAGGATTGTACATCATGGAGGTGGCTTGAGATGCGCAGTTGGTGAACAGCTGAATGAAGAGTGTCTGGGCTATGGTGTATTTTCAGTAGTGAGTTTGTACTTGGGGGTGAGCAGTGAGGAAGTGAAGTCCACAGCAAATTTTAAAGGATAGAAATTATACGATGTGTTTACCCTGCAGATCTGGTTTTTTGACAGCATGTCGCAGTGCAAGTTGCGCCTTTCCTTAAAGGAAAGATCTCTGTTTTTGATGGGCCTGTCCTTAGATATTATAAAATCAGAAACTGTCTAAAACTTTGTGCTGTATACACATTTGTGAGCATGAAAAGCCATAGCAGTTTCCAGCAAGGAATGATCAGCTGCTGTTACATTTAGAGGTCTGCTGTGACCACAACAAGAGTTCTGCCTCAGTGTTTACACCGCATCCATAGGTAAAAGGGACACCCCATTGGCTTCTGGCATGCCAAGATAAGCAGCCCTGCCGTGTCCTCAGGGCTGCTGTAACGTGATACGGCAGTTTATGGAGCTAACCCAAGGACTTTCTGTAAAGAGCTAACTTGCAGCAAAGTAGAAGGTATTACAGATTATTACTATTATTACTATTATTATTATTATTATTATTATTATTATTATTATTGATTCATGACTTCAGCTAGGCAGTGTCAGAATACTTTAATACTGCAAATTGCATATTTCTAAGAGTATGTCTGGAGTACGATCAGCTAATTAGTGTCTCTTTATTTGCTTACTGTGCTTTTTCTCCTAATTTCATTGCTCTGGTTTAACTTAGCAGGCAGCTAAACACTACACAAGTGCTTGCACCCCTCTCCCCAGTGGGATAGGGGAGAGAACTGAGGGGAAAAAAAAGTAAAATTTGTGGGTTGAGATGAAGACTTTTTAATAGAACAGAAAAGGAATGGATAATAATAAGAAGAATATACAAAACAAGTGATGCACAGTACAGTTGCTGCCAGCCGATGCCCAGCCAGTTCCTGAGCAGCAGCCCCCAGCTGGCTTTCTCCCTGGTGTGTATACTGAGCGTAACACCCCATGGTATGGAATATCCCTTTGGCCAGTTTGGATCATCCTGGATGTGTTTTCTGCCAGCTTCCTGTGCTCCCCAGCCTACTTGGAGGTGGGTTGGTGTGAGAAGCTGAAAACTTCCTGACTTAGTGTAAACCCTGCTTGCTAAGAGATCAGCACGTTGTCAACATCGCTCGCATCCTAAATCCAAAACACAGCACTGTACCAGCTACTAGAAAGGAAATTTAATTTTACTTCCTTGACAAAACCAGGACACGTGTACATGTAGATTGTGATGGAAAATTCAACTTTTTTGTTTTATGTCTCTCTGAGTAAATAGATTGCTAATGTCATTTCATAGCCCCAGATTTTCTTCTGCCACCCAATAGAACTTGTGTGGTTACTGTGAAGAATATCATTCATGTCTTAAAGTAACTGAGGTCACCACTGGCAGCCTTCAGAATAATACAAGAGCAGCTCCAGTGTCCTGAAGTAAATGTCACAGAGTGTTGGGACACCCAGAAGTGTAGGGCAGGTTTTAACAGCAGGGAGAGGGAATTTAGTAGACTGTAAGTAATTTCATGTCTGCCCTTCACCCCTATTACCCAAGCAGACAGTCTGAGTATGGGTGAGTGATTTGTACTGGAGGAAAATCAATATGCAGAGAGGCAAGATGTTAGGTTTTGAGTCAAAGAGGTGGTTTTTAACAAGTGTACTATTTTCTTCTGCTTGGTTGACAAAATGTAGAACCTCTGATGGTTTATAGTATGTTGGATTATAGTCTCAACTAAATGGATTTAAAGGATATTTCTAAATATCATTAGTGATTTAAATAATGGCATATTTTGAGTGGTTTGAGTACAGAATACAAAAGAATTTATAAACTTATGAAAGCCATTAAAATACATCTGATTGCAAATGAAGATAATCAAAACTTTAAATTTTATTCTCTCCAAATAATTATTTAATGTTTTTTAACATCTTTCTTGATTTATTGACATTTTTTTCCACTTATCCATTATGTTCTCTTTTAAGTGGTGGAAGTTGTATTTCTATTTATAGATACATTTCTTTCTTGTCTCTCTAAATTGCATTTTAATGTAATTTGATTTTTCTTTTAGCATGTGCAATATTATTTGACTAATAAAGCTACCTAGAATGTAGAAGAATGAGGGAAAAAAAATTTGTCACAACAAATTTGTCCATTTGTTTTGCATTGGAAACAAGTTAATGCATGCATTGTTTTGCTTTGGAAACTGAATGCATGCAGTTTCATCTGAGATAAGTCCTTCAAGATTTTAAAACTGTAAATCTGATTTTTGCAAATGACTGCTAACCTAAGAACAGAACTGAGCAAAATAATTTGCACTGTTTTTTTCCAGTGCCAGTTGCTTTTCCTACTTTGACTGACATGGCTATTGATCTCATTTTAGAGAGTCATGGAACATAGAACCAAAGAACAGTCTCAAGATTGCTGCCCCTTTTTCTTGTGGGGACTTCAATTTATCAGATGTCTGCTGGGAATATAATAGCACAGAGAGGAAGCAGTCTGGGAGGTTCCTGGAGTGTGTGAAAGATAAATTCCTAATGCAGCTGGTGAGGGAACCATATAGGGAAGGCACCCCACTGGACCTGTTGTTTGCCAAGAGAAAAGGACTGTTGTGTGATGAGAAAATTGGAGGATGCCTTGGGCACAGTGGTCCTGAAATGATAGAGTTATCAATTGTCTCAGAAGGAAGGAGGGGGATCAGCAGAACTGCCACCTTGGACTTCCAGAGGGCAGATTTGGGCCAGTTTGGGAGACCTGTTGAGAGAGACGCTGGGGAGACAGTCCTGAAGGACAGTGGTGCCCAGGAAGGCTGGACATTCTTCAGGACAGAAATCTTCAAGGCACAGGAGCAGGCTGTCCCCATGTGTTGGAAAAGCCGGCAGGGAAGAAAATCAGCCTGGCTGAAGAGAGAGCTTTAGAGGGAGCTCAGGAGAAAAAAGAAAAGCAAAAAAAAGGTAGAGTTTACAGAGTTTTTGACCTGTAGAGGTAAGGGCAGGCTATGCCAGAGAACTCCGTGGATGTCAGGAGGTTATGCAGAGAGAAAATTAGAAGAGCCAAACCCCAGCTGGAACTTTATTTGGCTACTGCCTTAAAAGAAAATAAAAGATGTTTCTATAGATACATCAGCAACCAAAGAAGGGCTATGGAGAATCTCCATCCTTTGTTGGTTGCAGAGGTAAATGTAGTGACAAAGGATGAGGGAAAGGCCAATGTATTTACTGCCTGCTTTGCCTCGGTCTTCATAGTGAGACTCCTCTGGATACCCAGTTCCAGAGCAGAAAGTTCTCTGTACCCAGTTCCCTTCATGAGAACTCCTGGGTTCTTGCTCAAGTGTAGGTTGAGTTGGCCCATACTTGCATGATGACTTGTGCTTCAAAGGGACATACAGCTGTTAAGATTCTGCTAACAATTCTTTTGAGAACATAACTCACACCAAGTAAATTTTTTGAAAAACCACTCTTTTAGAGAAATGAGTTTCTTTCTCTTATTCCCAGCATACCTGATTTGGTCACATTAATGGAAAAATCTTGCTTTGCTTTTAGTCCCTGGTCTATAGAATCCTGTCAGTGTTGCTTTTTGCTCTTTCATCACTTAGGTATTTTAGCAGCCATGTTAAAATTTTACGTGTGACAGTTATCCAAGCTGAGTAAGACTTTTTCTCACTGGATATCCTAATGAAGTTTGTGATTGACAAGGTGTGCCAGCAGATTGTTTATGTTTCTATGTATTAGGGAGGAAAAATGTCTGCATAGTGATTAAACAAAAAAAAAGTTTAAGACAGTAATGAGAAAAGAGAGGCATGGTTTTCTGACCAAAATGGTAGTTTGTAGCTGAGATAAGAAATGCAGAAAAAAAATAAAATTGTCAGTTCTGTCCAGCAGAGATGTCCTACCTCTTTGTAGGTGTACGGTGACAGAATTGCAGTTTACAGTATCTGGTTTTCCTCAGCTGTGCAAAGAAGGCAGATGACTTATTTTTTCTTCTCTGTATGTAATTGCTGATTGTATTCTGAGTGATAATAAACTTTTGGATTTTTTGAGTTAATTTCCTATTTACTGCGTGTGTGGTGTTCTCTGTAATCTACTTGGAAAGTATGAAAAAGTCAGGGCTGCAGGCAGCTACAGTGTTCCAGAGTCCAGGATGGTTTCCATCATAGCCTGGTGCAGACACTTGTTCTGGTCTGGAGCTGCATGACCCAGAGCCACAGCCAAACAGGCATTGCACGTTTTCATATAATTTTGTGGAGCAATCTCACAGATTTGTGATTGGCCTTACTAATGCCTCTTTCTATGGGGAGTTCAATTTTGGTTATTATTTCAGTGACCACATACTGTTTTGCCATTACATTATTTTAACCTCTTTTTTATATATTGCTTTATTCTGTCAGAATCATTTTATGCTTGAATAGAGATGACTATTTTAAGAGCATTTTAAGAGTATAAGAGTTTTTTTAGTGGAAATACGTGCTGTTTTTGGAAAATCTTGAGGTATAAGAACATAGTTTTGGATTTGGGTCTCATGGCATAGAAGTATTTCCATTTGACTTAAGTATTGTATATGCATAAAATATTTTGGAAAGACAACCAAAGCACTCTATTTCAAAAATATCAAAACATAGCCATTAATTGCCCTCAGAACATATTTCTCTGAAGTTTTAAAACAAATGGAAACAGTTTTATCAAATACTTTGATTTCTTAATAGTAACATTACCCAACTGAAAATCATAGCATCAAAATTCTGTTACCTTGTTCATTAAAAGTTGTCATCTTTGGTTGTAATAGTTCAATAGTGATTGTCATTTTCCAAATACATTCGTTTTTACTCTTGTAAAGTTACACTCTTCCTAAACAATTCACGATATCTGTGCATCAGGTCTGATGTAATTTTCTTGGTTTCTCTTTTATATTTCCTTTTTTTTGCAGAGCAGAATTTTGATTAGTAGTAACTTGGAGGGAGGGTTTGGAGCACATACAGAACATACAGAGTTCTGGAAAACTTGAAATTTAATATTTGGAAGACAAATAGATGGGAGCTTCCTCAAAAGACTGATCTAATGTTTTGGTTATTTTATTTTAGTATAGGCACCCAAAATGAGTAAATCTGCTGTAGCCACTTGTTATTCTTTGTGTAGCACAGAAGAACAGGGATATATTTCTTTTTACATAAAATTTAATTACCAGTAGTGTTTGTTAGAGAACTAATGAGAGTAATAGAAAAAATACTGCCTCTGGCAGTGGCTCATACCCATACACATATGCTTATGATTTCTGGTAAATAAAAAGCACTTTGTAATGTAGCTCTAGCATTAAAAATGGATTTAAATGCTGTTCCAGCTAACCTACTCCTTTCCTTACTCTTGGATGTGGCTTTAACACTTATTTCCTCTGTTTTCATCTCTATGCTGCCCATGATGAAAAGATGCTGACCTGCTAACATCCAGATGATTCAAGATACAGTAGACACAGGCTATTATAATTTCAAGCAGTCTTTAGAAGATCAACATTCTGGATTTAAAAAAAAATAAAGTAATTTACAAAAGAAAAGAGGAAACTGCAATTGACAAGGCAATGTTTAGAACCACTTGCTGCAGTAGTGGATGACAAGGATGCTCTCTGAACTACCTCTTCAATAAAGCTCTTCCCATGAGTTTTTGGGTTCCCTCACCAAGAAAGTCCTAGATTATACATTGTTCTCTACTTTTCAAAAAAATATGGGAATCAGAGGAGACTCTCTTGGTTGTTTTCTTGTCTTTGTGAATACTTAAGCCAGTTGTTCCAAGACTGTTTTGCACAAAACTCAGTACAAAAGTGTCCTTAGTGAGAAATATTCTTGGGGATTATTCTTGATACTCTTGAGTTTTTTTCTCAAGAATGAAGATGCCACAAGTTATCCAGACAACATTCTGGCTAGGTGGCATTATGGTATATGGCCTTTTTCCCTTACCTTTTATTTCTACATTCTGTTCTAGTCTAGTCTATTCTATTCCTTTTTTACCTGCTCTCCATATAAAATTCTAGCATTCTTCTCAGGATACAATGCAACTGAACATTTAATATGATAAAAGAATTCAGTTGAGTCCAGTTGCTTTCTTCCTGAACAGAATTTCCTGCCTGAAATTAATCCTTAAAGCATTCTTCAGGAAAATTTGGAAGTCCTGTGCTGGGAATGGTGTTCAGAGATCAGAACTCAGTCCAGTACTTACACGTTCTTCAGCATCACGTTTGTTACAAAGTCTTGGAAAAAGCTGTTGCTTAGATACTTCTTTTTTTAAAAAAACTTTTTAAATAAATAGCAGTTGGTTAAATCTCATTATAGTTTCTAAAGAGGCACAAAGTAGTTATGTGTGTATGCATGCATATATGAGTGTATTGGTATCAAGAAGTCTAGAATTCACTTCTGCTCAATCCCAGTAACTCTCACAAAATCCCTGTTTAAAGCCAACTGTGAATCCACTGTGGAGACTAGAGAGTATATGAGTATAAGATTGGTGTGTCAATCTTATTAGAAAGTAATGTCCTTCAACAGGTCTTGACAGTCCTAAGTCTGGCATATCCTTGTCTGGAACCATTATATACCTATTTCTAAATCATTAGCTTGTTTAAAAGTAATATTGTCTTATTTTTACTGCCAGAGAAAATGCGTGTCAGAAAAAAAAAATTAAAATATTTTCCTGAAACTGTAATTTCTTATAGTATATTGTTGGTAATCACTAGTCCTTTATGGTAGTGAAGCTTTTATAATTAAACTTCTGTGACTTTTGGTGCTTATGAAAATAATTCATTGTTTCCTAAAAGTTCAGTCTTTACAGAGTTGTCTCTATCTCTGTCTGGCACAGGGTGTGATTTCTGCTAACTAGGATTTGCTTGTAGGATACACATGGCATTGTTGCTTGGTAGTGTTTATTTACAGGCATTATGTTTCCCCAACAAACATACAGATCATCACAATACTCACTGGTAGTCACACAGAGATGCAAATATCCATTTATTGTTTGCCTAAGCAGGAGGGAGTAATGTGTGTGCAGATTTCCACAGAGCCCTTGGTGTTGGAGAAAATTGATTTATCTTGTGAGGGTTACACATTGTGTGAATGTTGAATTTCTGCAGACTATGTTGGAATAGCAATGAAAGAGCCAAATGTGGCCAGGGTGGGTGGTTGGGGGTGTGGTTCAGAGCCATGATTTATTTGCTTTGTTAGTCACAGTTAGAAACGGGAGCTAAAAGTGGAAGGGGCCAGGTACAAACCATCACATTTCATAAACTTTAGGATTGAATCACTAATAGAATTCTTCGTGTAACGATAATTCATTCATTCATCCATACATACAAATATATTCAGTGGTTTTATTTATTTAAATAACGTCAGACTGCCTCCTTCTCAGGAAAATGTTTTAAAGTCAGTACAGCTCAAATGGAATGCATAACACAGTCCTTGAAGCTTGTAGCTTAAATTATGCTGACAATGTCAAATTGAACTGTATTGTGTTGCCATGAAACTAACCTGCTACTAAGTTTCAGAAAACATCTTTGACTCATCTAAAATATCACATCATTTTTCTAGTACAATAAGTTAGCAAATAGGTTTTCAAATTAATGGTCTTCATATGTAAACTAGTTTTGAAGGGAAGAACATTGATTGATTGATCTAAGTAGTTTATCACTGGCCAAAATAAATTAGATGTCTCACTCAGAATGTTTTTTTTCCCTGATCTGACTAATTTACAGTATGAAAATAAATGTTCAAGTGTTTTGTTTACACAACAATAATAAGCAATGCATTTCATGTAGAACGCTAAATAGGCTTCTTGATTTCTAGAGCTAGTGAGTGCATTTTTAAACTACATTTAATTTACTGTTTTCAGTTCATAATTTATACCCCAAATTGCTGCCCATTATTTGCAGATTTTGCATGGAAATGTGAATATTTATCAAACTGCTGGTGGCACTCTTACAGTCACTTCCCAAAGCAAAGGCAGCATGGAATGAACATAGTTCTACAAGTTACAGCAAGACAGAGTTGGACATCAAAGTGTACTGTACAAATAGCTGCACAAAACTCCTTGTTCTGTGAACTAGTGGCAATGCTTACTAACCTGCAGGGACTTGGAGGCATGGTTCTGGGCTTTTATTTCCCAACAAGTTGTTGAAACTCTTGAAGGAGAAATTCTCCATCAGTGCAAGTTATTGCTGCCATTAGCTGGGAACGTCATGCTTCTGCAACTTGTGTTGGTAATTTGTCCCTAGATTGGGAACTTTTTCTGCTGCTCTGTGGAGTGGAAGGTCATGTCTCATGTGAAAAGGAAGGTAATCTGCCCTGGTCATAAAATGTTACACTGAAAACCTTATGATAAATAGATCACTCATAATACCTCTTTTCCTCTCCTAATATCTCCTGCAGTAACTGTAGCCAGGACTTGTCTGAGTTACTGAGTTTTAAGCCAGATGTTAATTCCACATTTAGAATAAATGTTATCTGAGAAGAAATTCTTGCAGCCAGCAGCCATGTGCTTACGGGAGGAAAAGGAGGTGGTGTTTACTCTGTTTTCTTTTTCCTTGCTTGCCAACAGAGGACAGAAAGTGCTACCATCACTCATGTGAGTGACTATTTCTCTGTAGCTTTCAATTAGCTATTGAGTATTGTCTGGAGGTTTTCATAGCCCATTTTTGGCTTGAAATGCAGAATATTTTTTTAATATTTAAATGTACCAATCTGAACCTAGTCTTATTAAATAGAATGTGTAGAGATACAGAAATATAATATAGTAATCTTTTTCATTCATAGTGTAAGACTCCTAGAGAGAGTGCTAAGAGGTTGACTGGAGGACACTTTAAAAATTATTGACCTTAACGTAGCCTCACCTGTAAATTTTAATGTCTATATGTAACATACTTGGGCTTACCTAGATTAAAAGGTTTGTCAATGCTTCTCTTCTTTAAAAAGGAAAATTGACTGCTCTCTTTGTCTTCCTGAATACTTCTGATCGCCTTTATTGTTACAGTAGTTAAACTGCTTAAGTGCACAAAAGGTCTGTCAGCAGGTTTATTGAATGACTTCTGTTCACTGGACTAGAATACCTTGAGTTTTAAATTTAATCTCATTTTTCTGTCTGATATTAAAGTATATCTTGTCAGATCAAAGTGTTGCATCAAATGCTGGGATCTACAGTTTGGACAGTAGGAGTGTATGCGCCACAATTTTAGAGGTGGAGTTCATACATAGCCCAGAGTAAACATTTTGGCTGGTAGCTGGTCTTTGCTTCATATTTGGCAGATAGATAATCTATTCTATGGGGTTTTTTTAGAGTAACTGTAGGAAAAAGCATGTAACCCTTTTTTTTCCTTTCTTTTATGTGAAGTAGCTTTGAACAATGTTGTGTTACTTCACTTAGGTTTTAGTATTGCTTTGATTCCTGTTTTACTTCTGGACTTCAGAGAAATGCATAGGATCTGTGAGTCCTGAGAAGCTGAATTTACTTTATCAGAGCTAGTTGACATCTTGGGTATGTCTTATCTGATCACCATCGTGCCCCAAAGATAAAGAGCTGTGGACGTATTTTTCCTAACGTCCCTGCCAAGGGTCTGGCTTTTTTAAGTTCTCCCTTGTGCTGGTAGCAGCTGGGAGGTGAGAGCTGTGGAGTGTAGAAAGTCAGGGTGGGCAGTTCTGGCACGGGCAGATGCCAGGTGCACAGGGTGCTGCTTTATTTATGGGGATGAAGATCTGCTGTGCCTGCCTGAAAACCTCAAATCTGCCTCACTGCATGGTGCATCAGTCATTCAGCTTTACCCAGCAGAATATTCTTTTTCCTTCAATCCTTGCCTCTGTTCACTGGGGGTCCTGCTGCTCTTTCTTCATGGGAGAAGCTGCATCTGGTTTCTTGTGGGGGAATGAAGTGACACCCAGAGTTTGTTACCTTTGCATTTCTGGGTTACTGTTCAACTCAGGATGGGGATTTTAGCCTCTTTTTCTTTAGTCTTGATGTAATAATCTCTAAAGTCTGTGAAGACTTCCATATCCTATAACTAATTAAATAGAAAGAATACAGAAGGTAATATCTAGTTCACTTGACTTTCTCTACCTTAGGTTGTGTTCATAGTGTAAAAAATACCCCACATTTCTTTTTTTCTGAGCCTTTGGTAATAATCAGACTTGTCTGGATCTGAGCTTCCTCAAACATTACATGCATTGTCCAACGGCATATATTTACAATACCAAATGTCTGAAAACAATATTCAGCACTCTGTTGTCTGCACAAAGTAGGATGCTGATTTAATTACAAATTCCAAATTACTATTTTAGGCTCTAGATTTGACTAATAGGCTTTGCATATATTAGAATTTTATGTGCTGCTAATTTCAGAAATCCATCATTGTTGTCAAAACTGGTGTAAATTTGCTAAACTAAACATGCAGTGCTTTCCTATAAATGAGGGAAGGTCACTGAGCCAAATGGTGGTAGCAAGTCCAGTGGGGGATGTTTGTCATTACTGACTGAGTCATAAGGAACAAAGATTTTTGGATAAGCTGTAAAGCTGATAGAAATGGGTGAGAGAATAAATTTTGGATAGTAACTTAAATATTTTTAAATCCTGTAACTTTTAGTATGTTGTATATAAACAGAACAGGTGGTATGTTACTTCATGTGGGTTGTTTAATAAATTGTATTTGTGGTTTATTGTTACCTTAGTTGTGAGATAACTGGACCCTATCTAATTTCAATACAATTTCTTCCACTTGGACCTATGATGTTTACATCCTTCTGTCTCAGAAATCTCAGGTTTACTTGGGCAAAAATCAAGGGGCAAAATTAACTGTCTTTATTGCTAGAATCCTAGGATCACTTTTGCAAAGTAAAACTTTGTTAGGAGTCTGTTCAGTATACTGAAAATTACTGGTCTGTAAAAATGGCCAAAACACCTTTACCTCAGATGACCTTCCAAGAACTGCTTCTCTAAGTCTTTTGTAATCAAAATATCTCATTTATTTTAAAACTGTATACTGTTAATATATTTCTGATACTTGATCCCTTTTCTCTTCTAAGGAACTGGCATAATTTCCATATTAAAATAATATGTGTCCTGTAACTAGATATTTACTATACTTTCAGAATAATGCTGTGCTTCAGAAATGTCCCATCAAAATCTTACCATCATCCAGATCAACCATACTGCAATCCAAGTAGTTAGAATATCCCAAGACTTTATGTCCTGCTGCTTAATTAAAATACCCTTAGCAACTATTGCTTCATCAAAGGCGAATCATTTTCCACTGTCAAGTGTGAAATACTTGCATCCACAAAGGCTGATTAGCACCCAGTGCTTCCCTAAATGAAATTACCAAGAGGTGCAATATGTTTAGCCTTCTTCAGGGTACCCAAGTCACAGGATCACAGAATCTGGAGAATTGACATGGGGCCACAGACATCACTGAGTCCATCTTCTGGCTCTGCACAGGACCATCCCTAAGACTCACAGCATGTGCTGAAGAGCACTGTCCAAACACTTCTTGAGCTCTTTCAGGCTTGGTTCTGTGACCACTGCCCTGGGGAGCCTGTTCCAGTGTCCAAACACCCTCTAGGGGAAAAACATTTTTCTAATATCCAACCAAATCTCCCCTGATAACTCCAGGCTATTCCCTTGAGTCGTCACTGGTCACCACAGAGAAGGGATCAGTGCCTGCCCCTCCTCTTCCCCTTACAAGGAAGCTGTAACTGCAATGAGCTCAGTCTCCTCTTTTCCAGGCTGAACAGACCAAGTGACCTCAGGCACTCCTCATACAGCTTCCCCTCCAGGCCCTTCACCATCTTTGTTGGCCTCCTTTGGATGTTCTCTGATAGCTTAATATCATTCTTGTGGTGACTAAAACTGCACATGATATTCAAGGTGAGGCCATACTAGTGCAGGGAGAACCTCAAGCCATGCTGCAAAGAGAAATGTTGGTCACAGCACTGTACTAAAAGTAATCTTTACAGAAAAATATTGTAGTGGCTATACACAGCAGGCCAGGCCTTTTTTTATGAACTGTTCAGAAACAGCAGCACAGCAAATGGAGTGGTATATATCTGTCTCAAAAGGAAGAAGAGAAAAACCAGCCTTGTCAGGTTTTGAACTTGTCATTTCAAGGCATTCCCTGCCTGGTAATTGGACTGCTGAGCTACCCCGGTGTCCTTGTTGTAGAGTAGCTGGCAAGGCTTGGCAGTGAAAGCTCAGCAGAGAGCTATTACTCATTTCAGGCCATCAGGACACTTTTCATCTGCAGCAAATTCAGGTTATAGTTCCTGCAGCACACCCTTGCCTGGTGTCTCATTAACTGAACAACTTGTGCAGTTGGGTCCTTCACTGATAACCCTCTTTTTTAGCCTCTTCTGTGATACAACATTGCAATTGGAACTCCAATTAAGATTAAAAGAATGCTTTCATTTGGACATCTTTACTTTTTTCTTTTAACCCTGACCTCCTGAAAATAGCACTCCCTTCCGCAGAGATTCCTTACACTTAGAATTAAGCCAATAACTGTTTGTATTTTAGAAATGTAGCTACAAAAATGTATGTTTCAGTGAATTGCAGAAATAATCATCGTTAACTATGAATAGCACCAATAGTGTTCTGGTGAGAAGAAAGTCCTTGTGAACAGAGCTGTGTGCCCTGGCAGCAAGGAAGACCAAGAGCATCCTGAGATGTATCAAGAGTTGCTCAGCCAGCAGATTGATAGGAGGGAGATCACATCTGGACTTCTGCATCGAGTCTTGCCCTCCTCATCCCCCCAGCAAGAAAGGCACAGACAATCTGTAGGCAGCTCAGCAGGAGCTACCGAGGGGGCTGAAGCACTTGTCCTGTGAGCAAAGGCTGAGGGAGCTGGTCTGGTTCCACCTGGAGAAGAAACAGCATTGAGGGACTCTGAGAGCAGCCAGTACCTCCAGGTATCCAGAGGGGCCTGGTAGGAGAAAAACTGACAGATGTAAAATATAGGAAGAGAGGCTCTTCAGACTGGCTTTAAGGAAAGCTTTATCCCCACAAGGGCAGTCAAGCAATTGAGCTTGTTTCCAGGCAAGGTGGTCTGGTCAACATCCTGTTTTTCAAGACTTGACTGCACAAAGCTGTGAATAATCCAATCTGATGCCATCACTGACTCTGCTTTCAGCAGAAGGTGCGACTAGAGACCTCCTAGACACATTTCCAATGTGAATGATTCTGTGATCCTGTTGATCAGGTGGTCGTCCATGCACTCTGCTTTGAAATGGGTACAGACACAAACTGATGAGAAGATATAGTCAGAAAAAAGAAATTCTCTTTTTCTAAAAACATGCACAAATCTTTCTAAAAATCTAAGGAAGCTTTTTTGGGTTTAGGTTGAAAAAAGAAAATGAAAGGAAACTCTTGGAAAAGGTTCAAGTCCTTATTAGACATTTTGATATCTGAGATGCAAAATTGCTTTAGAAATAAGCTACAAATCCTTGTAATTGATCATACAGCATGTATTAGGTGCACTGGGTTATAGTCACCCTCTCTCAAATGTATTTTCTCATGTTCATCAGTCTTTATTTTATGTTCTTTTGGGTTAATCCTCTCTCATAAATTATCTCTAGTGCTGTTCTATTCTGGACATCCTTCTTAGCAATGGCATTGGAATTCATGTTTTGTATGTTAGCAGAGAAACCAAGTAGTGGCTGGTAGGTTTCTTTCTGTAGGCTTTTTTGTGAAGATTATCTAGTGACTGTGCATTGTTAGAAAATTCAAGAAAATAATACTGAGTTTACCAGCAGTCTAATTTTTGTTTTTCTTTACTTTTCTTTCCTCCTTTCCCAGCATCCAGACACCACCCTGACACCCGCAAAGAAATCCTGGTTGCAAGAACAGGCTTTGCTTTGAATTTTAGAAAATGGGAAGGTGTAGTAGTTGTTGTTGTGCTGTAACTTGAAGTGGCAATGCTGAAAGTGTGTCTAGTGATTGAGTTTGAGGGACAACTTGTTGATAAAATGTGTTCACATCCCTCTGTTGGTCTTGGGTTTAATTAGACCAGTTACAACCACTTCCCTGTGAGTTACTTACCTCTCAGTCTCAAGCACACACCTGTTGTCAAGTGTTTATTTTAGTGTTAGATGGTAATTACATGCAGATTTTGCTTCACCTTAATTGGTGTCTTTTAAGACATTTATAGATGAAAAATATTGTAAATACATATGTACACACATATATGGAAATTACATGTTTGCACATATATGCATCTAAATAAGCATTCCCTCAGAAGTAATTCTGTACATGAAGACATCTTCACTAATGCTAGTAAAACTTGACTGTGAGCTGAAATTATTTTCTGCAGATGATTAAAAAATTTTCCCTTTTTAAATGATATGTAATGCTGAAAATTTAGTTGGGCAGACCTCATCTAGTGCACGTTTTGCTAGTAATAATGGGAAATTCTGAAAATTCATCCTGTTTCTGCCATAAGTTAATAGATGTTAGTTGGAAGGCAGCAGTGGTAAGAAAATATAGTTCAGTTAAAGCAAACAGACATTTTATGAAAAGGGTTCCCCACTTGATGTAATGCTACTCTATTGTAAATGAGCATCTCACTTTTGTACATTGTGTCTTTAAATAAAAGCATCATATTCTTCATTCCAGAGCTGTTAACCCCAGTGGGCTTCCTAGAGCTTGGCTACTTCTCACTTGCCTTAATTTACTGAATATAACTGAAGCTAATAAGGAAAAATGCATTTTACTCTAGACCTTTATCAAAAGCCTTGAATATGAATATTCTAACCTGGTGGCCCCTTCCCTCGTGATCTGTTTTGCTTGCACAGATTGTGTACCACAACTGTATGTCCTCTTCTGTCTTCATGTGTGGGCTCAATGGCCAACAATAATAATGTAATAGTTATTGTGTTCCACAGTGTGGTGCCTGTGACTGTGATGTGAACTATTAATATGTTGCACTTGTTGACAGGCACAAAGCCAAGATGTCAACACGTTTGTAAAGATGTCTTGGAAAGGTGACTTAAACTTTTATCATGTTGTGATACTGGTGAATGCAAAGTGGTGCTGAGAAAAACATTGCTTGCCCAGGTTTATTTTGAAAGCTCGTAACTGTGTACTTAAGCAAGTATGTTTGTGTGACGTTTCAGCTTCTTTTCATTTAGCAGAGCACAAAGATTTTTTGGTTTTTTGGTCAGGTGTGAGATAAGTAAACATTTTGAAATAAAATATAGAAGTCCCCAAGCAGTTATTATTTTCTGAAGCACCTGGATTGTGATTTCATTTTTCATTAATAGTCGTTGTTTCAGATTTACTTCTTGTAGACTTCATTTTCATGAGGACACATTAGGCTTTTGATTGTACTTAGGGAAGAGAGGAACTCTTTAAAGGTAGAATACTGGGCCAAAGACTGCTTTCTCTTTAGTTTTTACTATTGTTTGGCAGCACTGTAGTCTCATAACATTAGCAGGCAGTGCCCAGTGCTGGAGAGTCTGTAGTAATGTTTTGCCCTGGCCTTGTTCTCATATTAATGCCCAACGACTCCTGCTTTCTGCTGATGTGCATCTGTCGCCTTGTGTCGCCATCCACCTGCAGTGGCTTTGGTCTGCAGCCATCACACCGAGTCTACTGCCCATCGAGGACATCATTTTGGTTTAATTGGGAATTAATTGTGTGACAGATGCACGTAAGTAGGGATCACAAGAGGTGTTTTCAGTGTGCATGTATGAGAGCGCTGAGTGAATATATTCAACTGTACACTCTTGCTTGGGTCCTGCTGTCACAAGTCACTGGAGGAGTCTTTGCAGGAGATAAAGTGAAAGAAAGTGAAAGATGTTCTCTGTTCAAATTTCAGTGCACTTGGATGATAAAAGCAAAATACCTTGTTGTGTCTTTCAGCCATTTTTTAATAGCTATTTTCAAAAAATGGGTGAGAAAAATAATGCATGGTGAAATGTAGTTTAAGACTTAATTTAAATGATGTTTCTTAATGAATACCACTGCATTAGGAACTAGGCTTTTCCCACAGTTCTGTGGGAGCTCTTTAAGTGTACTGTATCCAAAACTGCTTCCCTATTCTGTTTCTCTGGGGAGTTAACTTGGTACTTCTCACTGAAAGGTCCTCTTTGTTTGTGTGACTTGCTTGGCCTTTCTAATGGGATCAATTGCAAACTCTGTCCATCAAAATCAGTACTGCTGTATTCCCCCCTCCTCAGTGATGTTGCTCCAGTTCCATGCATAGCTGATGAAGTTACTAATCTGCAAAAAAAGCCCAAAACAACTAAAAATGAAGTTAACCCTTGTAATAGGTGGCCTTCTATTTCCCAGGTTGGACTGGCTTAGCTGAGGCCAAATATCAGACTGACTGTGCTGATCTAAAGGGGACAGAGGGAGGGTTTGTGTCTGCCAGGGCAGTGACATTGCCATATCTCTTCTCCACTTTGGCTTAAACTTGTTGCAGTTTCTTTGTGTCCCTCTGGGTAAATAATCATCCATAAGGTACAGCCATCACTTCACTTGCCAGTATTCTTTTCAGCTCTCACACTGTCTGCAGATAGTGCTGCTTTTAGGACAGTGTGAAGTTTTATGAAGACAACCATGCATTCTCAGCCACTGGCATTTCTAGGTGTGCCTTCAAATGTCACAGGTTTGGATTTGGTGTGTTACATTCATTGAGCTGAAAATGCTCTCCATTAGAACAGCTGATCAGCAGACCAGTCTTCATCAGCCAGAAGGTCTCTGGAGCAGTGCTTGTAAAAAAACCCCAACAGATGCAAGTCTGAATGAACAGGTTTTGCTCAAACATTGTTGCTTACACACACTACTGTGCTTTCAGAAGGGCTTAGATTTTCATAAACTTGAAGCAATATTGCATTTCTTATGGTAGTTCTAGCTTTTAATGCATTCTCAGTTCAGAAACTGTTGAAATGTAGAGAGTGTCGAGGTGCTGAATTGACACTGCTCACAACTGTTGTTGTAAGAAAAAGCTGTTGTTTAAAAGAAAAAAAGACACACACATACAAAAAAAAAAAAGCCTTCCTGTATGTTTATATCTTGGCTTAACACTTTTTACATAATTTTAGAGAATTTGAATGTTGGTAAAATATTTCCCTGACACTTCTCAATGGGGAAGAAAGGATATTTTAACAGTCATTATAGTATTGGGTTTGAGCTTTGAATTGAGCTCATCCTTCTTTGAAGTGATACATTAAATCTCAGTGTAACTTTGGTAAAGAGTAGTGCCAGGCTATAGAGCTAGTCTTTGAAGTGTGTTTAGAGATACGGATTTAGCAGTGGAATTAAGATTGTGTTAAAGCCTATGTAAAGTAACTTCCTTTGGGTGTTAAAACTCATAGAGATTAAAAAATTAGAAGGTAAAAAAAGAGAAGGCAAAAACAGTGCAACTTTGTGATTATAGATAAAAATTGGTCTGTTTTCTATGTACATTTCTTTCTCAACAATTGTTGGGTATAATTAGAGGAAGAGAGAGAAAATGGAACAATTAACACACCATATGTACAAAACAAAACAAAACAAAAAACCACCTCCAGTCTGTGGGTGTTAATACTTGAACAACATTTGGTTTTGTCCCATCTATCTTTTTTATGTAGGTAGCATTTACTCATTTATATTGCATTTTGAAAGACTTGTACCCACTAATAGATACATGCAGTTGTTGTTGTTGTTTTTTCTTTTAAGCTAAATATATATGTATTTGTTGTTGTATCTCCTGGAAACCTGTCCTTTCTTTCAGAAAATATTACATGTTTTGCACAGTTTAACCCTACATATGTATATGGGGTGATTTGAAATCTCTCCATTATCAAGCAACAGAATTATACTATATATTAATGATTGGGGGTTGTTTCTTTTCTAGAAGAAATAATCAGCTTCCCCTTCATGTCTTGCTAGGACAACAGCTGCAGATGAGATTGAGCTTCCATATTTAATACATTCTATTAACTTCACACATCCAAACACACACTGGCTCACTCCCTGACGCACCCCAGTGTCACATTAGAGGTGAGCAGGCCCTAATTAAAAGCAGGCACCATCTGCCGGAGTGCGGTGGCAGAGTGGCACTCCACAGCCGTCCTGAGTCCTGTGATTGAAATGTTTTATTTATGAGCTCAAAGACAAAACACGCTGCTTGGCTGCTGAAAGCTGCATTAGGAGCTGGATAGCACCATCTAATGGAATGGAGTGCCACTGGCTATTCATCTTTCCTCTTCTTCCTCTCTCCTCAGTCTACTCCCCCAATAATTTTATTTTTCAGTCTTGTCCTTGGATTTTCTGTGATAGTGTTTCAGACAATTTTGTCTCTCGTGTTCCGCTTTTATACAAGAAGGAAAGGGTTGTTGAAATATTAAACTAATTGTGGGGGAATTTTGCAGCCTTTTGTTTCCTTCCAGTGCCACACATAGGATTTTGCTTTCTGTAGCAGAAGTGATACTGATGTGATGTGGTGGTACAGAAGAATATGAGGAAGATAGATGAGCAAGATCAGTTTACTGCATTTTTCCAGTTCCTCCCAAAGACCCATGTAATGGAAGTATCCACTGCTCCATCTGAAACTTCTATTTTCATATGGAAATTGACCCTAACTGGGGGAAGGGAGGGCAGGATGACAGTACACTACAGACTGTGTGAAAGTTCTTTACTGTGTTGAAAAGAAAGGGCAGGATTTGGGGAAAGGTGCAGCTTTGGACCTTCCTCTCTGCAAGCAGAGATCATAACCTCTTCCAGCTTGCAGAAATCATGTTCTGTTATTGTTTCTTAGTGGGGAAATGGATGAGGAGGTGTTGGACTGAGGGGTGAAATACACTTTGTCAGGAGAGGAAAAGGGTGACAGGGAAGGAGCCCTTTTTGTGTTAATTGGTCCACCAATCTACTTTTGTTGACTACTAGATTACAACACTGCATCTAGTAGAAATGTATATTGTTACAATGACCTTTTGGATATGCAGGTTAAGAATAGTCACACTGATTCAAAATAATCTGGGGAATGATTTTCTGATCCTTAGCCTTTTTGTAATGTTCTTGAGTTTTGCAGTATTCCATGCTGGGTATCCAGCAGTGTGGCTTCAGCACAAACAAGCAGTTAGGACTGGACTGAAACTTGAAATATTACATTTTTCTACAGTAACATCTAATAGAACCTCTTTTTTTAAAATTATATGATCTGGTCACTACTTGAACTTGGGCAAAACAAAACCCTGAATAAAATGATATGTGTCTAAAATTGAGCTAAATAAATAAATAAATAGATATATATGGGATAAAATATGCTGATATTTTTTGTATCAGCATGTTTTAAAGAATGTTGAAATTATATAAATCATGGCACATCTATGATTACTTGTCCTCTTATTGTTTGTGTTTAGAACATACGCCATCAGAAGGATAAAAGATGCCTTTAGAGAAAACAAGAACATAACAGACTCTGAAAAAATAGAAGAACTACTGAACAAAGCCAAAGCAAACCTACAGGTTATTCAACGGCAGGTATGTTTCTCTAATTTTTTATGGAAGCTGTTCACTACTCATTCAACGGTCTTATGCCACTAGAGATGGAAAAAAAATTTCCTTGCTAAAGACACCTCTTGATAAACATCAGTTTTTGTCTGAATTTGTCTTTCATCATAGGTTCAGAGGGGTGACTTCTACTGACTCAAAATAGTCTCATTTTCTTCTGTGTTTGTTTTTTCCCATCTCTAGATACAGTGTTAGAATAGTAACAGAACAAGAAAATCCTGAAGTGAATTAAGTAAATGTTGGCTAAATGTGTCCAAACAGGGTGATAAGTTCTTCTTTGGAAAATTTGAGTCCCTGGCAATATTTTTCTTCAACCTTGTCTGAGAAGCATTTATAACATCTCTGTTCCTTCCACTAGGTACCATGTTGCTAAGAAATGAAGTAGACTTGGTTGAAACTTCAGCTACTTTTAAAATTTCTCGATCATACTCACTGTCTATCTAAAGTGACCACTAAAAATTGGAAGAAGCAAGTTTCTGTGCTTGAACTCTCTGTGAGAACTCACAGTGCTTAAGCTGCTCCTCCTTGCAAAATCTGTGCTTGCTGACACCAGTCAGATCTCATTTAGTAGTTTTATTAAACAATGAATGAACATGTGCACCTGCTCCTGCATGGTTTGCTTTAATATGGCTCTTCAAACAACCAGCAGGTCACTTAGCTGGGTTCTTATTTTAGTAGGGAGCTGGGCCCTTGGATTTGACAGTTAAGTATGGATGCTTAGGTACAAGGGATTGGTTTTTTATTTTCATCTCCCAGGGTGTTGTTTTGTGCTACCATCTTTTTTTAACTCAAACACTGCTAATTTTTTTATTTAAGTGTTTCTCAAAGAAGCAATTTGGATTGGATTGTTCCA
This sequence comes from Zonotrichia leucophrys gambelii, assembly GCF_028769735.1. Taxonomy (NCBI): domain Eukaryota; kingdom Metazoa; phylum Chordata; class Aves; order Passeriformes; family Passerellidae; genus Zonotrichia; species Zonotrichia leucophrys. The sequence goes on from NC_088171.1 coordinate 68,335,358, forward strand.
ATGCAATTACATTTGAATGCTGGGGTGTTTTTTCTCAGATCTGTAGGTGATAATTGGCATTTTCAGCTCTTCTAATTCTTGCTTAAGATAAAGTCTTGCTAAATAAAAACTTTCCAAATTTTTTTTCCCAGCAAAACATACTTCTAGTGATCTGAGTCCTAATAGGTCTGGGACAGGTTTTAAAGTAAAACTCTTTCCTCTCTAAGTCCTGTGTAAATTCAGATTACCTTGTTTCTGTAGATCCTAAAAAAAAGATATTATTTCTCTAGAACAGACTTCACAGGCTGGACTTTTGTCTAGGATAGGGGTCTTGCCTTTTGAAGTTTGGGTCTTGCCTTTTGAAGTTTTCTTTTAGCCTAAAGATTTTCCCTCAGCATCAGTCAGCATCTTTCTGTTATGCATTTATTACTGTATCAGTGGGACATACCAGAATAATTCAGAATTACCTCAGTTATTGCTAAGCCTGGAGGGTTTTGCGTGTTTGTTTCAAATATCAGCTATTTAAGGGCCTTCTCCAAGATTAAAAGCCAAATTGCTGAAGTTGGTTTTAAATCGGATCACTGTCATTCCATGTAAGAACTTCAGGGAAAATATACTTGAAAAGCAAGGAGTATTAAAGACACTGACACAACTTTCCATTTTTAACACTGCTAAGACAGTGAAACTTATGTTGAAATATCTCTTTAATGTTGCACTTCTAAGACATTTTCCAGAGAAAGTACAATCATGCTACATTCACTTTTGGAAGGATTTATCTTACATGTTTTCAAGAGTAATGGATAATAAATGTTATTATACAGTAACATAATAGACAATGGAACTTTTTAACAAGAAATAATCAGATAGAAGAAAATTATTTTACCAAGATAATTTTTTGGCATGCATCCCTGCATGAGTTGATTGTTTGAGTATTAAAGATTTTTTTTTTCCTAAAAAATTGCAAACTGTCGTACTTTGCAGAACTTTTGTTATGTTTCGGTGTCATCTCACTCCCATCTGTAAAGCAAGAGGTAAATGTAAAAATAGCAACACTTTCTTAAAAGCTTTTCATCAGGACTATTAAAAATCTGAGCATCTAAGTTCATATTAATATTTATTTAGTGTCAAATTTCATCATGCTCTGTCGAAAAAGTTCATTCTTCCTCTGTTTAATTGAAGACCTAAGTAATGAAGTCATCTGACATTATTAAGACTTTATATTTAAAACTAACCAAGCATAATATAAAGTGCTTTTATTTTTAAATGCAGAAGCACTGAAGCAAACATGACATCTAGCATACAATTTTTTGCTAAGTTTTGGGTTTGTTATGATGTGGTTCATCTTGGTATTGCTGATTTTTTCTAGTGTGTCAGTAGAAATTAAATAATATCCCTCTTTGCTGACAATTTGTTGTTACTCTAAAATCAAATTTATATTCACTTTGCATTCTAATTTATGGTTTAGTCATCAAAGTGACCATTGAAGTGTAAGGTTCATAAATAACTATTTAAATCAGCCTAGTGGGAAATGTGAAGTAGTGACAGATTACTGTCATTTTGTACATGTCAGTCACTGTACAGTTTGCTAGAGTGTTTTAAAAGTAGCTTTATAATGCTGAAAAGCATGGAAGAACATTAATCTCCAGCTTAGTCCTCTCTGCTTATTATCGGGTTCGATTTTTTAATAGCCTGGCTAACAGAAGGAACAACTCATTTTCAACTCTGTTTGCAAAGATTTTTGTGGGTGTGTGTTTACTGTGTAAACAACAAAATTTTGTTGTTTACACAGTAGTTGTTTTGTCTTTCCTGTAGAGAAGGGTGTTGTGAGAAATGCATTGTCACAAATAAGTGTGAAATAGAAAGTTTTAAGAAGTTTTGAGGTGAAGTCTGGAAGGTGTTATTAGCATAGCTGGGATTGTCATAACAGCCATTTCCCAGCTATGCTAATATGATTTAATTTGTGAGTTTCTACTACTATTAGTAATGTTAGTATGTTAGTGGTAGGGGAATTTCCACTGAAATGTACTGCTGCTGCTGCTGCTGAAATTTAAGATTTATGAAAGCCACTTTGAAGATTGGCTAATATTAAGTGTTTTGAAGTTTTCTTTATGCCATCCTGTCTCTCGGGTTTTGAACTGAAAACCTAACAGTGGAGTTCAAAAGCAATAGTAGACGTGTGTGCTCTGATTAAAGCCTTGTTTTCACTTACAGGATATCTCATTCTTCTCTAGTTCTTTCTCCTCAGTTTTATATTGTGGCTGGAAACTGCCAGTCATCTTGTCCGGCTAAGAAAGACTATTCTGTTTTTCTTGGCACCTCTGAGCCTTTGTTGTCAACTTTACTGGTTTTAACATCACACAACTACAGTACTCTTCAATAAAAGGGTTTTAATATTTCACAGCTTTTGTTTGTCTCTTTAAATAATCCAAACTGATGAGATGCAGGTTTGCACAAACCTTGGTCAGGAGACAAGAGATGCACCTTGAGTGTCGAGACAGTCAGGATTTGGGAATCTGCCTCTTTTACAGCTGACTGGTCATCTGTGGTTTTTAAGGGAACAGATAAACTTTTCTTTTGTGTCTGAGCTGTTTTTCCTTAGGCTTGACCTCTCACGATTCCCTTCATGAAGGAATATGGTGTTGATGCAGGAAACCTCAGCTAGAAAGGTTCCACTGATAATGATAAATGATAATGAGTACTTGCAGCATTTTTCATGTTTGCAGCATGTTGTCAAGTGCATTCTAATCCTTGAAATATGCATTGCTTGTAGTAACTTCAGCTCCATTTCTCTTAATTAAATGCTGCATGACTGTGCTTTGATAAAAGCCCACGTCATACTTAGTGTAAGATTTTGGTCTCATATTGTTATGTTTTTCTATAGTCAAAATTCTTAGTACAGTCTTGTGCTGAAACTTGTGCAAAATAAGAACAAATCTTCTGGATCTTTTATTTTTCAGCAAGCCAAATTGCCAGTGCAGCTGTGTATAGCCTATATGGGCCTTCTTGAGGTGTTTATTAGCCGTATCTTATCTTGGCAATATTTTGAATTTGAGTAACACTTGAATGGAAGTGGAAATTAAACTGAATTGGTGTACTAATACAGCACTCATATTATTATGAATTAATGACCATAAATCCATAAGGAAACTTTCTGCTAATCAAAGTAACATAAATATTAAAGCATGTTTAATAAATATTAGCAAGGCAAGCAACTTCAATTATAGTTGCTATAAAAAGTGAAAGGTAGAAGTACTACCCTAGTTTACTGCACCTGGTTTGAATTGACTGCTCGGCCTTTGAGCAGCAAATATTCCTATATTAGTAATTGTCAAGGTGTATTACTTCTGGGCTGAAAACATTTTGTAGAGTATTTGGAGGACTGGTACCAATTTACACAATTGTGAGTTTGTGACATTGGAATTGACTGTGTGAAGGAACTTCCCAAACTTTAAGAAATGTTCTGGGTATCTGAACAAGTTGTGTTTATACTGCAGAGCACTGTAGGCTGGATGCCCTTTGCAGGAGAATATTCATTTTGCAAACTTTTGTTAGTATTAGATTTGAGCTACAGGTTGTATTTATGTCTAAATTTTATGAAAATGTAAGAAAGTTGCAAAATGCTGTGTAATGTGTTTCATTACATTGGCAGCAGTTCTAAGGCCAAGAGGAAAGAATAGCTGGAAAAGCCCTTTGAACACAAGGGGCAGCACCACACTACTGTTCAGGAATGGGTATAGTATTGGCAAGTCATGTCTTCCTGCTGGCATACAGTTCTGTTGGAGTTCTAATATGGTTCATTCTTATGAAATTTGTCATTGCAAGGAAGTTTTAAAATCACAGTTTATTTTGCTGATTTTCTTGAGAATCTCTTTGAATTTTATCTCTTTTTTTTTTTTCCAGCTTCACAGTGGCAAACACCTATTTCTCCATAAAAATACAGATTTTTCTACCGTAAAATTGTAGCATTATGGTTCTTAGATAAGGAGATTGCCCTTGGAAGTTTGCTGGGGCTTTCATTTGTGCCATGTATTTTTATTTATTACAGTAGGACATCATTTTCCAGCCAGGACAGAGCTGACATTACACACAAAGAATTTTTCTTACCCCTCTGGCCATTTAGTTGTACTTAAAGCAAGTGTAGACACGGTAAAGTTTTCAAATGTTTCACTCACAGTAGAAGAGTGGGAGTGAGTGGCACAATCAAACAATGAACAAATACCCTGGTAAAACAGTTTTTTCAAGTCACTGCACGATATCTATGAACTACCTATACACTTGTAAATCCTTGGATTGGCAGCTAGAACATAGAAAATGTTTGGCATGAGCCTCTTGCATTTCTCTTGCTCCTAGCCTGTTGCAGTACTGGTAATCAGTTTTTAATTGTTTTACCACATCACGAGTTCTTGCTTGTTTGGTCCCTTGCCTGGAATTACCAAAATTATGCTGGAAGCTTGTGGCAAAGCCACAAACTGAATTCAAATCAGCTGACTCGGGGTTGAAAAGCCACTGGGGGAATTTTCCTGTGTTTGTTGGTAGTTTTCATTTTAATTTTTTTAAAATTTCAAAGCTCTTTGGGGTGATATTTTTAGATATTTTCCTTGAGGTAGTTTAAATCCTTTTGTTATGTTCATGTTGCCCTTTACTTCACAAGTGGTTTGAAAACTTCAAGTGCCTAATAAGAGTAACCTACCAGGAAGCATATGATTAAGGAAGACAAGGGAAATCCTTAAAACATATTAAAATTCAGAGCTCTTGACTTAGAAAGAGACTCAGATGCAGGTGAAGGAATGTCAAATATAGGATGGATAATACCTGTTTTTCAGTAAACAAAAGAAAGCTTCAAATTGAAATTGGGAAACAGTAAATTCAGAGTTATACTGGTTTTGTGTTTCAGTAGGAGAGTAAATATCCATGAGGTTTTGGGGGTTGAAAAGGAGGAGGAACAAAGAAAAAGGTGTCGTAGGAGTGACTTTGAAAAAGGGTTGGTAAATTTAAACAGAAACCCAGCTGAATCAGAACTTGTCCTTCCACAGAGCTTGTTAGCAGTGGTGTCTGCTTTGGCCAGCTTTTCCAAATACCTTTTTCATCTTGGCATGTAGGCTAGCTTTGGAGATGTGCAACATTGGAACAGATGCCAAAAGCCCAGCGCTGTCATTTCAGCTTAATTTCTGGCATCTGAGTGTGCTGGAAGTGTAATAGACATTTTACTCGTCTTCAGGTGGCATGGCTCTCCAGGTTACACCTGTGTGAGTCTCCAGAGCAGTGTTACTCCTTAGGCTTTCATTTAACTCTCCTGATGGAGAACAAGATTGTGTTTTCACAAATGATTTGCTGCTGTTCATTCTGCTGACTAAACTACAAGTGGCAGGTTCTGTCTGCAGTATTAAATTCCAAAGTAGACTGTGCATTGAAAATAACCTTTAGGCTGCCAGCAGAGGCGATTCAGAGGTAGAATGAGGCTTTGTCTTTCTGATGTAAGAGCTTAGGGTAAAATACAGCATTTGATGTATGCAGTAACCTTTCCTAAAAATAAAGACTGCTGAGTGTTGGCCAATGTGTTTAAAATACTGTAATTATCTGTCGTAAAGAACTGTCATTATTTTTGTTGCATGTATTTAATGGCTAGCCCAGTGAGGTTGAGGCCTTATCATAAATAGTAACAGTAGTTATATAATACATCCAGAGCTGTGAGCACCTGATGTTCTGCACAGATGAGGGCTGTCTGAAGGACAGGAGAAGGACTTACTTTCTCATGAGCAACTCGGTGTGGCAGTATGTCACATCCAATAAGGCAAATGCTGAGTGTAAACTTCCTCATGGAAAAGAGTAAGTTTTATCAACCTGGCTGGTCAGTAGCTCCTTGAAATAGTTGGGAGCATTAACCATTCTGTGCTGAAGAAAGCATCAGAAACAAGGAAGGATCACATTTTCAGGCAGTTGTGTCCCTCTGCCATTTGCCCATTTGTGCTTTCTGCTTTGCTGTGTTTGGTGTCTCAAGGGTTTCAGCCTGAGATGTAAATGAATATGTCATTAGGGGTGGCTGTTGCAACAAAACTTCAAGGAGGCTTTTCCAAATGAGGTAACAGCAAGTGTGTGTTTGTGTCTTAGTTCAAATAAAAAATACTGTCAGGAGAGGGAAAGTAGAAATAAGTGCTTTAGTTTTGATCACAGAGCAAATGACTCCTGCTGTATTTCTAATCTGATTGTGTGATCTTGCTTTGATGCCTGTCAGTCTGGTTTGCAGGGGTGCCCATTGAGGGAGGGTTTGAAAATTGAGTTTCTTGCATTGAAATGTATTAACCTTTGAGCAACTTCTTGTCTTCCTTGCTGTGTGATGTCTGCTGCAGAGCAGAACATTTGTGGAGTTTCTTTCTTACTGAGTGGGAAAGGAGAAGTATGGCAATCTTGTGTGTTATTTATGAAATGTATGACCTTGTAAAAGCCTTGTGTATGTATTGTGACTTACATTCACATCAGAATATTGGTCTCTCATGAGAGTCCCTTCTCAGGGGTAAACAAGTTTTAAGTACAGCTAGACCTTGAGGGAATTAGAAGGACTCCTGTTTTGAGGACTTCTAAAAAAGGGAGAGAGACAAAAGTGCTGTTATTGAAACAGTGATCTCTTGATCTCTCATTGTTTGTTGGTTGCTTTTTAATCTGTTGTATTTTTATTTCTTTTTTCCTTGGTGTGAAAACTTTCCATCCTGATTTTGTGCTGCTTATTGGAAGGAGACACTGTCAGATTCATTGGCACTGCAACTGAGCAGGCACACTTCCCTCCAGGAGGAGCTTTGGCACATTTGTCTGGTGCCTCTGATCCCCAGGAGGTTCTGCTCTGCTGCCCTTGGACTGCAGTCTGTAATTCAGGATGACAGTGTTGGTATTGGTACTCTCACTTCTGACAAGTCACCTGGTCCCATAGCTGTGGTAAAATGGGTTTTTTAATGACATTTCTCCCCCAACCCCATGCTCAGCCATCAGTCTCTCAGCATATTACAATTTCAGTTTTTCCTTTTACAGAGGAAAATTCTAGAGTTTTTCCAGTTCCAGCTTACAGAGGGAAGAGGCTACTCCTGAAGCTACTTGCATTCTTTTCTGACCTTTCAGATGAACATTGCTTCTCCCCACAGCACACGGAAAATATGTTTTAAAACATTCCTCTGCCACTCTAAATCAGATGCCTTTTTTTTGTTTCTTTCCCAGATGGTTTTTCAAGTCTAAAGAATTTATTCTTTTTTTCATTCTCAAGATAAGGGCAGTCTGCAAAGACCTCCATTTGCCTTATTTGCTCCAAGAATCTGATTTCATGACTGATTCATATTTGCCCATCTAATTATCTTTGTGCTTCTGTTGGTTGTCACTAAAACTTTTCCACTTTTCCAGTTTCAAAGGTGACGCTTGCTTCTTTCTTACTTTAAAATTGCTTGTCAAAATGAAAGCTGTTTATACAATCTACCAACATTAACTGTCGTTTTACAAAACTGAAAAAAACAGTTACTTTAAAAAAAAACAACCCTCTTAATGGTCCTTTGTGTCTGGTATGTCTGCATATACTGTAATCTTTTGGGCATCCACTGAATACCCCTGTGGGTTATCATAGACCAAACATGGTCTCTATCACCAATACCATTTGACTGAATTTGCAGCCAGGTAAATTCACATTGATCTACTTTTATTTTGACAATAAACATATATGTGGCCTTCACATAAAAGCTCTTTCAAGCAAAGAAAAAGCAAAGAAGCTTTATCATTGATGTGTTATTTTACAGTTTTGTCTTTTTTGCAGTAATTCAGATTCTGTCTAGTGTCTCTGTAGTAAACTGCTTGTATTTGAGGGAAATGTGTTTGATCCATGAAGTTGTGGTGAAGGCCAAGCTTAGGGAAGAAAGTTGCTAGACACTAATAGCAGCATGTCTGATCAGACCCTTGGAAGTTTAGGCAGGGAAAGCTGTTTTCTAGACAAGAGTATAGAGTGAAGTTTAATTAGTGTTTACGCAGTCTCCTTGGTACTTGGTGCATTGCTGCTGTCTTTAGCTTTGGGCTTTCTGAGGTGAGCCTGGGTTTTTTTTGGCCATTAAGAGCTACTGCTGCAGTGCCCTTCATCTTTGTGACAGGCATTATGCCAGTACATTAATTCTGAAAGCAGGTATAAAGAAGAAGAAAGAAGGAGCCCAAACTCTCCCAGTCACAGTTAAATCACAGTTTGACTGATTCCTGTTGTTATGCTTTCTGGGGTATGTCAGATACATGTTTCCCCTCTGAGGTCTGTGCTGCCTGAATGTCCTTCCTTGGCTGTTGGCTTGGCAGGAAGTGAAGCATTACTAAGCAGAGTTTTGAACTCACCTTTATAATTTTGTCAGCAGTAGAAAATGCATAAATGCATAGTTTAAAACAAAAATCTGCTGTTTATGTTGTAAAAATAAGGTCCTGTCCCTCATCAAGGCAGTTATGAATATTGCAGTGTAGTGGCTAAATAATACATTCATAGTTTTTCTTCAGTGAACATAGTTGACTTGCAGAGCAGTAGCTTTGATAATTCTTAACCATATTTTTACCTGAGTGTGTGGTTAAAGAGAGCATTATGTGACCTAATCACGTAGCCTTTCACAATAATACAGATCTTGTTTATAATTCTGTTGATTTTGTTGTTGACCCAGTACTTTGGTTCTGTGTTCAGCTTATCTTAACTTTAAATGAAAATATTTCTTGTTTCACAAAAGTCGAATTTCTATGCATATTTGTCAGTAGTGAATACTTAGTGGGAGTGATTACTCTCTAACTGCTCATGCCAGTATACCTCTGGGAGGTTAATCAATCTTGTGCTTTTTAATTGACATCAATAATGTGTTTACATTTATCAATATTTCTTAATTGTCAAGTTATAACTGTGGAACTTCAATAATAAATCATACCAATGGTTAACTTCATACATTAGATTTTTAAGAGTCTCCTTAAGCACTTTGACGTGTTGTAAATTGCTTTTAAAATGATGTATGTGTACTCATGGGGGAAGAGCAGAAAAAAATTGGTATGCAGAGTCATGCTGTCAAATAATACTGCAGAACTGGCCCGTTGACAGTAACATACCTTTACCACATGTAGGATATGCTTTATGGGAAGAAAATGGGAGTAAGTCTTTTCAAACTGCTTGTTTTATTACTAATAATTTTGTGACTATGACAGTGCTCATACATTTGTTGTGTCATCCCCAAGGAATTGTCAGGGCTGTGACTTTTTCCATTCTCTCAGCTGTTGAGGGAAGACGCAGGACAGAAAGAATTACCAGTTCTACTGCTCCTCTGCTGAAGTAGCAGTGAGCTGTGGGAGATCAAGGCATCCTGATTTTGAGGGTACTTTTCACCAATGTCCTTAAGATACTGCAGTGGAAATGAAGGACAGCTAGCTCTGTTTAAATAGAAGCATATGTTTAAAGACTTGGATGCACAGGGAAACAAATTATTTGCTCAAATTCACAAAATATGCTTACAAGAGGAATTAAGGCATGAAAGTCTAAGTCTTACAACATATACCTTCATCATCTGCCTCGCTCTGTTCTCTGTATCCTTTAAACCCAAGGAGCAGTATTCTGAAGAAGGAGATCTATACAGACAGAAAGCTGGCAGGATGCTGACCACATTGTGTCAGTCTTGCCATGTTTTATGGGCTACATCCAAGACAGTATAAGAACTGTAAACCTTGCCTAATGGACAGTGAAGAAAGAAGTTGATGCTGTTTTCTAGGTAAGTGAAAACCAGTGTGAACACCAGGAACATAGAGGCTGGTTTTTATTTTAAAAGACTAAGTATTAAATATTCCAGTTTAGACTAGCAGCCATTTTGTTGACTTCTTGCAAATGTCATAAGTCATAAATTAAACTTCTCCCTCCTTTTTTGAATGAGACAAGACTGATAAGAAACAGCTGTTAAACAGAATTGTAATAGTTACCATTGCATTTAAAGCAAATGTGTGTAATAAATCTCTTTTGAAGGGTAAAGCGATTCACGAGGGAAATCCATTGCCACTTTCTTTAGCGTGGCAGATTAAGTACTTTCATGTTTCATGTAGAGGGCTTTGTAGTAGGTTGCTTGTGTGAAAAAATTATATTTAGGTTCAAAAGCAGACATCCTGGAGTGCAGCTGGTCCAGACACTGCTGCACAGGTTCTGAGCTAGAGGTCATTCCCATCCATGTCTAGAAAGTTAAACTTGGGTCAGTGTATCAATGTGTGAACAAACATAAGTCTTTAAGGAATTGTAACCTTTCAGCAGCATTCAAATTCTATTTGTGCTTTTGGTTTCAAAGCTACTAAGATTCTTGAGATGTGTGAGAAGCTAAATTTAGTGTGGCTGTGTGCTTGGTTGACCTTGACTGGACACCAGGTGCCCACCACAGCTGCTCTATCTCCTCAGCTAGACAGGGGAGAGAAAATACAATGAAAGCTTCATGGGTTAAGATAAGTCAGGGAGAGACCACTCACCAATTACTCTCATTGGCAAACCAGACTCATACTGGAGAAATTAGTATAATTTATTACCAATCAAATCAGAGAAGGGTAATGAAAAATTAAACTAAATCTTAAAAATGCCTTAGTTCCATTCCTCCCTTCTTCTGAGGCTTAAAATTACCCCCAGTTTTCTCTATGTCCTCTGTGCAGAGGCTGGGAAATGCAGGCTGCAGTCAGTTTGTTATACATCATCTCTGCTGCTCCCTTCTCCTCAAAGGGGACTCCTCACACTCTTCCCCTGCACCACCATGAGGTCCCTCCTGCAGCAAACAGTCTTATGAACTTCTCCAGGGTGAGTCATTCCCGTGGGGGGGCAGTCCATCAGGAGCAGACTGCTCCAGCTTGTGTTCCTCACAAGATCCCAAATCCTGCCAGCAAACCTCCTCCTCTCCACCAGTCCAGAGGTCCTGACAGGAGCCTGCTTCCCATGGGCTCCCAGTCTCCTTCAGGCATCCACCTGCTCCAGTGTGGGGTCCTTCACAGGCTGCAGGAGGATCTGTGCTCCACCATGGACCTCCCTGGGCTGCAGGGGCACAGCTGCACCACCATGGTCTGCGCCCCAGGCTGCGAGGGAGTCTCGGCTCCGGCACCTGTAGCCCTTCCTGTCCTCCTTCTGCACTGAGCAGGGGGTCTGCAGAGCTGTTCATCTCACATACTCTCATTCCTCTCTCCTGGATGCAATTGTGAAGGTTTTCTTTTTTTTTCTTCCTCTTGCTTAAATATCTCAGAGGCGCTGCCACTGCTGCTGACCTTGACCAGTGGCAGGTCTCTCTTGGAGCCAGTTGGCATTGGCTCACTCAGACACTCTGAGAAGCTTCTGGCACTTTCTTAAAGAAGCTACTCCTGTAGTCTCTCCTCTACCAAAACCTTGCCACAGGCTGTTAGCATGAAGAACAAAAAATCTTCTATGAATTGAGTTCAGAAAAAAATATTTTTATTCACTGTTCTCCACAAATGTCTTTAATGCCATCATAGCCTGAAGTGTAAGTAAAACTAGTTCAGTTGTCAGGTTTTCTGGTACTTTGGAGGAAGACTAAAATAGTTGCTACCAGGTCATCAGGTGGGATGTGTTTTCAAATATAAGTGGGCCTGGTACAGGAAACTTGTGTTTCAACCTTCTTCCGTTTTTTTAAACATCCTACATTGAGTGTATACTGGGGCTACTGAGAAAGTAAGAAGTGTAATTAATATCCATAATGTGTATTCTCATAGGCTGAAAAGAGAGGAGAACTATTTCATTCAAAGGGCAGCTGAGCAGATTGAAAGCAAGTATCTGGACTTGTGTTCACACATTTATGCTGACTAATATGGGTGCTTCAGAGCTCAAGGTACTCTGGAAGTCACAAGAATGAAAGCTACAAAATTATTTAGGATTCAAGAACATGAGCTTTTTCCTTCTATTGCAGTTTCACATTTGAATAAGATCAATACAGTGTAAAAGTAGAACTTGTGGTCTTTTGTATCTTTTGGTAAAGTACAGGCCATCTGTGATTCTATTCTTTCCTATTTCTTCAGCTAAAAGGAGAGTAAGTTCTTGCTGCAAATCTTCCTTTGGGCAAGCTGAAGAGCACTGTGGAGCTTTACAGTGTACTTCATATTTTTCACAGGGGCTTGGCACATACATCTCCTGTTGTAAAACTGAAAGCCTTGGGTAGAGTAGTGATGGGGCTTAAGAAGAACCCAGTAACCAAGTACCCACATGGCTCCAAACAAGGAGCCTTTCATAGAATAACAGAATGGTTTGGGGTTGGCAGGACCTTAAAGACCATCTCATTTCAATCCAAGCCCCCTGCCATGGTCAGGGACACCTTCCACTAGAGCAGTGAAGCTCTGCTGATCAGAATTCAGTGATGGTACTTCTAGTTTCAAATGTTTATAACAGTCTACACTTCAGAATTTATTTTTTAAAAACACTACACAACTTATGCTATTATGTGCAAGTCAGTAGTCAGTTCATACCTGGTCCCCTGACAGGAGGACAGGGTTGATCTGGAAGTAGAGACAGATAATTTGGTCTAGATCAGGTCACACTTTTTTAATATCCGTGTAAGGCAGTTAAATCCATCTGCATAGCTTATTAGTTTCATCAGTGCTGCTTGATTTTGGTGTTTTGCTTTTCACCTTTTTTAAAAAAAGTTCTTTATTTGACTTGCTGGCTAAGGCATTTTAAAATGTAAATAGCAGTCTTGTACCTCTAATACAGAATGCTGTGAAGCTGAGAGGAGAACCTGACCTACTCTTACGAAAGAAAACAAAATTGAGAAAGGGTGGAACATAGGAACAGAGAGATCCAAGGTTTCCCACAGTATAGTAATGAATATGACCTTTAATATTGAGGCCTTTGGATCAAATTTAAGTTGGTGTTAAAATTTTCTAATGAATTCCCTGCTGAATCTCAGAGTTTTTTTCTTCAGATTTAATTCAGTAAGGTCACAATAAAGCAAGTGCTGTCTGTGCTATTGTAATTGCTCTCAGCAGGCTGATAATGTTATAGCAGAGAAGTACCAGCTACTGTGCTTTTATTCTTTTCTTCAAGCACTCTCCTTCCTCCATGCTTGCTCCTCCTGCTCTCAGGTCTGCCCTAAGTAGGAAGTGAAACTTTTAAATGCCATTTCCTTCTCATTGTAAAACATTTTTATAGTGAAGCTTTCCTGATTCTCTTCAACAAATAGAATAAAATTATAGTCTGTCTTATTGTGGAATAATTGGAGGCTTGTATTTCCTTTCCTTAATTTTCATCCAAACATACTTTAAATTCAGCCTCTTCAGTTCTTAAAGACTGGTAGTTCTAAACATGCAATGCTTAGTTCATTTTGGCTTAGTGGTTTTAGGATTGTGGAATAGATGTACAGCTAAATGAGTTTCTCTTAGACATAGGGAGAAACACTGAATACCCACAGTACTGTGTTTTATTTTAAAAAATGACAAACCACAGTGAGGCAGTTGTAGTTTGGGTCCTACACATCTTTTGCAGCTTTCAGAAGAGTGCTGTTTGTTTCTTGTATGAGTGCAAATTTATGCATGCTACTGGTAGATCTGTTACTGCTGTGTTGGAGGTAAATAATGCCCAGCAAAATGCTGTGATCATGGTTCTCCCTGAAATGTGACTGTGAGAGGCTCAGGGCAATTCTGCATGAGTTTCCAGATGCAACATCCTCCTTTTCAAACTCAGACAGTCTGTCTAAAGTGTCAGCTTTCTGTCTGTAGTGGTGCAGCTGTGTGTATCATAGCTGCTCCTTTTTTAACAAATGAAGGGGTATCTTAGAGCTCTGCAACTTGCTCACATGACAGGGCCATGATGGGCCAGTCTTTTAGGCCCATATTAGGTGTGGGGCTAGATACTTTCGTTGACTGTGGGCAACAAAGTCAATGTTCCTCAGCATAACTGGTACCTCAGGCTTTTGCTGTTTCAAAGGCCCAATCTGGACCAACCATTCCTACTTGGTTTCCAACACCTTAGCTGGCTTCAGATTTCCCCATCTCCACCCTCCTGGTCCATCATCTTCTTGCACTGTCTTTCCCTGAGTCCCAGAATTTCTTACCTGAAGTGTCATGCACAGACGCGTGTGCGTGTCTCTGTCTACATGCAGGCTTTTACTGCCCAGTGCCTGTGGCATTCATTGCTGCTAAAGAAACCAGACTTGGTAGAGAAGAAAATTACTGGCGTGGATATTCCACTGCTTATCAGGGTAGTCAGCTAATACATGTTCAGTGGAATATGTCCTCTTGCCCACATGTGATTGATTGGAAGTTAGGAGCAACAAAAGATGGTTAGATGTTCCAGCTCTGAAATGCATGCAGCTGTATTCTGCCGATCTGCAAACTCCATGGCAAGCAGGATTGATCAGGACATGTGAACAGTTTTGATATTACCTAGTACTGTATAACTGTGCTAAGTGTGCTCCAGTAATTAAAACAACAGATTATGATCTTCAGCCATAACATTTCACCTCCTTGGTTATTGCTCGTTGCTCCTTCTGTTTTTTTAACTGCTCTTGACATCTGCTCTCAGCCATGAATCATATGGTGCTGGTAGGATGTATAGCACTGTGCCAGCATGTTTGATGAACTTAAGTGGAAAGGCCATCACTTCTGCAGTGTGTGGAATCTCTCCCAGCTACCATGCAGGCATGTGACAGGAGATCATTCCTGATCAATAAGTATCCATTGCTTTTTATGTAGGACATACACATTTTAGTTTATATATCCTGCTGCTGCCAGAGGAAACTAATTTCCAGCACCAGAGATGCAACACAGCTACTTGAAAGCAGAATGGTCCTGAGATGGAATGATGTCACTGACCTGAAACACTTCAAAAAGCTTGATTCTGAAGCCTGCTGTGGTTTGAGCTTGCAGTTTCTGAGACAGGTTAACACTGCTGTGAATCATTGTGAGACATGATCAGACTGTTGCTTTGTAAATTAAATAATGAAGCATTTGTGTGTGAGAGTTTCTAATGTAATTGGTAATGCTTTGAAAACATCAGAGTCTACATCACATGATGGTAGGATCTGGAATTTGTTTTGCAAACTTGACTTTTAGTCCTAGAGACATGAGGTCTTCCAAAGTCCAGGTATGATTTATACTTCATGTTTTAACTGTAGCAACAGGAGCAAATAGTCAAGTAGCCCTTTGGGTAACATGATTTTTTTCTACTAAATTAATAATTGGGCTTGAGTTATTTAGATAAAAGCTCCTGTGGTTGAGAGAGATTTTCCCTTAGTTTTCCCGTAGATCTCAACCATGAAGAAGTGGTAAGTTGCTTTGAAGGATTTTGATAAAGCAGCAAAAGTAAAACCCATCATCCTTGCCAGTTCTTGGCAGTTTACATGTATGAGTTGCTATTACCTCAGGACTTCTGAAGTGCTGTATGAATTGTTATAGCATTTGTGAATCAGTCCACTTTCAGATGCCAAATGGGATGTATTTAACACTTATTAGCCTAGATATAACATTTTAAAATCCTGCCACTCTTGCAAAAAAATTCCAATTCCATATACCAATTTTACCCTATTACAATCATACCGCAAAATGTGCAATGTGGGATATGAGATATCCCAGCATGAGATATGAATTCAGTGATAAAAAAAATCACTGCAGCAAACATCTGGGATTTTTTTAAATCAGTGGTTTTTAAAAATTTCTAGGCAGAATGTCTCTTATTGTGGTAATCTTCATCTCCCTTGCTCAAAAAGTAAGACTTGACTAGATTTGACTGTGATATTTTGTCTTGAATTTTAACCTGTGATATTATTACATTATGTATAAATGTTCCTCTCTTTACTACTCTGTCTCTAAAGACTGTTATTCACAGCTGTCAGAACACTTTGGTAGTAAAAACCATTAAATACTTCTCAGTCCCATGTAAAATTTTTCAAAGAACTGACAACTTCATATCATGATTCAACACAATGAGTTTTTCAGTGCCATTTGATTGGAATGAAAATAGGGGCATTTCAGATTTCTAGTTGTCTTCTTTTTTTGTAGTGTTGGATAAGCAGGACAGTTGGTAGAAATAACATTGAGGGGGGAGATGGAAATTTTACATTACTGAGATCCATTTAAGCAGTGTATGTTCTGGAAATGTTTCTATACTAAAAGAACCAATAGTATGGGTGTCTGATTTGGAGATGCTTGGGGTTTGAACAGATAAGGCAGGCTATCAAGTCCTGCATCATATGTTCCACTGGACTTTTACCTTTGGTTTCATGGCATGACTGTTAATCCTGGGATCCATAGAAAGTGAAAAGAAACTAAAGCTGTAAATATTCACATATTTTTGGTGTACTCAATCCTCATAATGAAGAAGACTGCATACAGAGATTTTGTCTCCACTGGAGTTGGTCTTGCAATTCTTCTCATGTCTTTAATGGCTATGAGTAGTTTGTTCTTACTCAGATGCTGTGTTCACCTTTTTTCAGGTGCTCTATGCTGTGCTGATCCACCTCCAGATGATTTTAAACCTCTATCTTGAACCTTATTTTTCTTCAATTCATGTTTTAAAATAAGAAATATTAAAAATTAAGAAAAAAAAGCTAGAAGAGTAACTTGGGGTCAAAAGATTTTTGTAAGAGGCAGGACTGTAAGTCCTGAAAACCATGTCTGCTCTGATCCAAGTGGCTGTTCTGCCACTCTGCGTCTCTGGGTCACATTTGTATTGGTTTCGGATCAAGTAACATAGCAAGCACCAAAAAACCCAAGAAGAGGAGAAGGAGCTCATGACATTTCTTGCATCAGTTTTCTTTTTTTCTATTATCACATTCAGGAGACTGTGACCCAAATGATGACGAAGTGGCGCTTCCAATATCCCATTGAGATAAAAATCATGCCCTTAATAAGAATCTGTGCTGTGTTGATATACTAGGCCACTTTAGAAACATCGGGTTTTTTTCATTTTTAGGTGAGTTTTAGATGTGATTCAGACTTTGGAGGTATTAGCCTGTTTTAAAAGTCATTATTGTTCTTCATCTGCTTGTGAAAGCAACAGGCAATTTTGGGAGGCAGGAATGGAAATACTACTTTTCAAAGATTTGTTTGGATTGTAGTGCTATATATTTAGAATTAAGCATTTCCTTGCTATCATAGCAAGTACAAAAATGCATTCAACTTGTGGTTTCTAGAAATATTTAGTCTATTCTTGTTAGCAGACTGTCCACTTGTGCTGTAGATATCAACACATGTATTTTGGTTTGTTTCTACCATTTGTTACTAACTGAAATAAAATGCTAGAAGCTTCCAGTTATGTATCAGGAGGTACAGGAAAGGCAGCAAAGCAATTCTAACTGCATTTGACAGTGAATGATACCAAAAGGACAGAGCAGTGACTACACAATTCAGGGGGCTGCTCTCTCCCCCTCAGCAGTTTTCCTGTTTCCCTGCTCTGCAGAAGGCTGCACTCCTCGCATGGTCCCACATCTGCTCTCTCCAGCACTTCTCTGGAGGGAATAGGGAGCAAGTTGTTACTCCACAGAGCCAGTGATTGTATCCCAGGGCTCAGGCGTGGGATACTGAGGGCCTGTACCATGCACAAGTGGGAAGGAAGAAGAGGATGTCAGTACCACATTGTGTTTTGCGTGTAGTACTGACATCCCTTTCTTGACTCCCTGTAGTAATGAACTTCTTGGTCCCACAGGGACCACACCAGAGGAATGAAGGAAATTCCTCCTCATGACAATTCTACCTTGCAGCTTCCTTGAGACCGATGCTGTGGTGTGTTCTTAAGTTCGTTAGTTTGCTCCCCCCATTTTCTGTATTACTTCCTGCTGCTACCTTGCCAGTTATGTTGCTATGGAAATGAAACTGCTCCTCCCTTGGTTTCTCTTATAAAGTGAAAGTTGTTTCCTCCTTGGGGTCAGTCAATCACTCTTTTTCTCCTCCCAGGTTTCGAGAATTTTCTTTTCTCTGGGAGGTATGGTTGGCTGTAGCCCCGGAGCCCCTCCTATGATTTATAACAGTTGGTTACTTTAGTATATCAGTTATGTTTCGTACCTCCAAATATGTATTTCTATTGGATAGCCGGGTTTCCCTGCCTTCTTCCCCCCTTTTCCCTTAAAACCCTCTCCTGCCCCTTGTTCGGGGCCATTTGCTGGGTGTTTCCCCTCCTTGTTGGTTCTTCTGTAATAAACCGACAGTTTACCCCCAGCAAGTGGTCGCCTCCTAATTCATCTCTCACCGCGCTGCTCCGAGCTATCACCCAGCTCAGCCCGAGGCCAAAGCCGCCGAGGGGGGCTGTTTTCTGATGCGCAGGGGCCCTGGCCTTCGCCCCTCACCAGATAGCCGGATTCCAGGGCCGTTCGTGCCCCCGCACAGACCTGGAATCATAAGTCCAAACTATGTAATAGTCCTACTGTCCTTTAGTGATGTCATGATTTTAGTAGGGATGTTGTGGAACATTCAGATGTTTTTTCTATCTAAAACGTGTATTAGGGGGATTTGATTGTTTTCAGTATTTTGTGAGTTTGATATCTTTATGAATTATTAGTGCTAGTATTTGATTGCATTAACCATCAGCTAAACTCAAACTTTCTTTTCATCAGAAATCTTTTAGAAAACAATGGCTAAGGCATGTCATGGATTCTTCTCCCCAGAATTTTCAAAAGCATTGTAAGAGAGAGTTATGTGTTTTACTGTGGAGCCCTTTCTCATGGGAACACACTTCTTTCAAAGCTGTTTTTGAGCACTTAACTAGAAGGCACAAGGAGGTGTTGTTGTAACATTCTTTTTAATAAACATTCTTATTAATAAACTCACTCTAATTTGAGAGATTTTTTACTTATGGTACAAATACCTGCTGGCACAGTCTTTTCATTTGGAAGATTGAAACCCACATGTAAGGACAGTGCTTCTGTGACACAACCTTAGATCAACTATAGATATTTTTGCAGTAACTTATACTAAATGGTAGTCACCATTTAGTGAAACAAGAGGATGCATGGAGAGCAATGTCATGGCTAGAAGAACATGACACCAGAAAAAAGGTCTGTCCTGAGATTAAAGAAAACATTTAAGAAGCATTGACGAAATTTAGCAAGAGTAAAATAGTATAATCCCTTTGCCCTGTAACTGAGTGGAAAAGCAGTGTATATTTATGCTTATTCTTTTTGGATGTCCAAGAAACTTGAAAAGGTTATGAGATAGTCAAGACAAGAATTTTTTTAAATGACCTCTTAATTCTGGTTCTGCCACATACTTCAGTGACATGGAACATCATTTTTTCATTTTATCTTTACTTGTTGTTTTGGATTCTCCCTTTTTTAAAACAGATAATTCTTCAGTCATACATATAACAAAGATGTTTTACTGCTCACTTAATATGAAAATGCTTTGTGGTGTAGGGTGCCATGAATATATTTTTCAATTAGGAAATGCCTTTTGGATTTTCAGCTTTGCTTTAGAGAGTTTGCAGTCATTTGGATTCAAAGTTCATTTGAGATACTGTGACTAAGGAAATTAAAGTACTGTAAACCATACTGTTAGAAGAATGAACAGTATCTTACAATTGTCACTGCATAGATAGTGTCAGGCTGGAAGTGTTATTCATTCTCCAATTGCTCTCACATGTGAAGATGGTTTTCAATTGACCTCAGTCAGAAGGTGCCTGAATTTTGCCTCCATACAATGTTCTGTCCCTGAGATTTCTGTACTCTTTATCAAAGGATGTGTGATTGGGCATTAGGTATCTGTCTAGCCTGATTATTGAGTACAAGTAAAATATACTATGCCTCTTCAGAAAATTGAACCTACCTTTTTTCCCACCAATTTATTTTTCATTGCACTAAGAGGATCTTAGGGTATTTGCTGTTATTTTACATATCACTTTGTCAGTATATCTCTTTGTACTGTGTATATGTAAGGAGGAAGTAATATTTTGTAAAGTAAACAAAATTTGATGTTTAAATTTATTGGTGCCACATTGCAATTAATTCTTCTAGATTTTGATAGTTTTCTGGGTTTTGTGCTTTTGCTAGAGCTGGGTTGGGTGGGTTTTGTTGTAGTTTTGGGTTTTGAGAGTTTATTTCTGTACTGCCCTTTATAAGTTATGCTCTCATTAATTTTACTTATCATTCTGTGTCAAGACACGTGCAGGACTGGAGCATTCTTTAAATCCAGGGGCTTTTCATTCTTACTATTTTTACTATTATTGAACACTTAAGCAGTGTTTGAAAACTGCAGCAAATTTTCTGTCGTTTTAGAAAAAATATTTTGGTTGTTGACAGTAATTTTCTGTGTCTGGCTTTGAAATTCCTCCAAGTTTCTGCCCCTAAAATGGTTTCAATAGATTTAGGAATCGGTATATGTATTAGAGGTATCTTTATTTATCAACAGAGAAATCACATTTTGAAAAAACATTTAGGAAAATTAGTGGATCTTTTTTGAAGGAATATAGAAATGGTATGTAGCGTGACAGAAAGTGGCAGAAACACTTTCTGTTTCATTGGAATGCAAGCCTAAATGATTGGCTTAACAGAAAAAATAATGTAGTCTGTTTTTTTCCTTTAGAGAAGCAAAAACCCTCAGTAATATTGTTTTAGGTTACATGACATTCTTCATTCTCAAAAGACTGACTCTTTGGTATCTTATGACATCCTGATATTTATCATACTAGTGAGACTCTGAATTCTTGTAGACCCAATTATGGAATGTCAGTAAGTGGCATTTTTCTTTATTATATTGCACAGCTTTTAAGTTACACACTGTTGCTCTACAGATATTCTGTAAAACTGATGTAGGAGAGAAGCACAATATAATAATATTCAAAAGCCCCTTACCCACCTTCCTGTTCGTGCATGGCGCGTTCCATGCATGGTGTGGTGGGCAGGAAGCCCCCGGACAGTGTACAGTGGGACACAGCTCGTTGAGAACTGGGTCAGTCCGTCCTGTCTCTATCTGAGGTGCAAAAGGACAGACACAAGGGCTGCTGTTACTCAGCTTCTGAGCACTGAGGGCACTGGCCATCCGCTTTGGTGCTGTTTGACCACTGATGTTCAAACTCCGCTTTTCTTAAGGCTGAAGCAAATTCTATGTCTGTAAATGAAGCAGAGCAGAAAAGCAGTGTTTAATTTGATCATGGTATGTCAAACCTGTAATTTCATCTCTTCTCTCTTGAAAGTAATCATGTGGCTGCTCTGTGGTATATGTGCTACAGATTATTTTCCATGCAGAAAGTGACATATAAGTAGTTTTTAGGATAGATTTCTATCCATAGCAGCTTTTAGATTTTAGGCATATTTTTTCTAGTATTAGTTTTTAAGACCAATATATTTTAAATCTCTTTTAAAACAAAAGGTGTTTTAATTTATGGATGTCCACTGCATGTCCTACTGGATCTAGGAAGAATCTTGCTAATACTTCATGGGAGTATCTATCTATTCTTTGGGAATAGATAAACACTGGAATTTCAATAAACATCCCAATATCATAATTTTTTCTGTAAACCTTTGCAGGGTTAGAGCAGAAATTTGACTAGAACAACTCCACAGTCTTAGCTGTTGTAGCATCATCACTTGCCATAAGAAATTAAAAATAAAGTTGTGGGCATAAAAACACAGTGTTACCATAAGGTTGCACCAGAGGCAGAAGTTGTAATTCCTAAGTTGTTTCTACAAAATTCTGCCTTTCTTCCCAGTGGAAGTAGAAGTTAAGGTGTGCTCTTGAATTTCAGTTTGTGGAAAGCTGTGCATGTTTCATTGCAGTTGCAGAGAAGCTTTGACAAGGCAAGAAAAGTGTTTTAATATCACCTTCAATGCCACCCTTGCCTGTCATAATGAGAAAGATGCCTGTTTGGTGACTGCTTTTTCCCAGCTCAAGCCAACTGCCTCCAGCTAGACCTTTCTTTGGGAAGATCAATCACCAAATTGCATATATGTCTCTTGGGAAATTCAATGTGTGTGAGCAATAAGCACAAGCATCAGTAAAAATTCCCTATTTCAAATTTTTCACTGACTTTGAAAGATTTGCTAGTCATCCTAGTAATATTTAACAACCGTAAATAAAGAGCACATTTTATGACTTAAATAAACAGCAAAGCATTTTTATTAATTATTAGGCTTGAAAATGAATATTTTTTTCTCATATCTAGGATTGGTCCTCCAAATAAGTTTCTAAGTATGTTGTCCTGGCAGTGTAGGTAATTTATGATACAGCCAGAGGTGTAATAGTTCTGTGAATAAAAAGAAGCTTCCAGGGATACAAAGTGTTTTCATGAATATTAAGTAAACTTTAATGATTGAAGAAAAGGGCAAAGTGGAGGACAGTCTTTTATACCATGTCTAAACTGGCCTACAGCCACATTAGTGTTTATAACAGATTTAGAGCATAGCTAAAATAACAGTAAGGGCTTCCTCCTCTTTTTCCATACCTTTTCCACAACTATTTAAACATACATGTAACTAAAAGGGTGAAGGCTATCTGCTTATTTACTGTAGCTTACAGGACTCAATAAAGAAAAATGGAAAGTAACTATAACCACTGCTGTTTGCGAAGTAGTGATAAATGGCAATTGAATGGTTTGAGGCTATTAATTGCAATGAGATTATACTAGTTGAGATACCCCTGATGTCAGCTGCTTGAAATGTTAGTTATTTCAAAGACAAATTGGACTATAAATTATTAGTAAATCTGTACTGAGGTGATTAAACCCACTTATTAACTGTCAAACATGGGTACTATTTCAAGTTGCAACTCTGTCATTTGTATGCTGGAAAGAGAGTTAACAGGTAAATTTAAGGGTTGTATGGGAATATTTGGAATAACTAGTTGCTTTTGAGGCTGAGCATTTCCTGTGCTTTCTGCTCCCATACTGAATTTTTGTTCAACCTTCAAGTTTTCACAGACCACCACTAGCCTTTTCAGCTGACTGGAAGATGTTCTTGAGAGGAAGGAAGCTGCTTCACTAAACTGGACTTACTAACTTGCTTAACCACATGGGGGAGATAAAAAACAGCAGATCCGAGCAGCCTTCATGCAGGTCACAAATACAATTATGGCATCCTCGAATTTCCACTGCAGGGTCTGCCATTGCCAGACAGTACTGCTCTCAGAAAAGCAATATTTTTCCCAGTACAATGAAGAAAATATATTGCACTGCATGGGTCTTCTTTGTAATACCACCCTGCCATTCTTCTTATCATTAATCAAATGTTGCTTACTGAAACAGATACAGGATTGCTTAATGGTTTGGTATTGGATTTATTGAACTTTTAGGAATGACAAATGGAAACAGTAGAAGCTGAGGAACAGTTCAGTAGTTTAAAAAAATTCCTATCAACTTGTTTGTGTAGCTGCTAAATTTCACCGTGTGTTTACACCCTCACATGCACATAGAGACAATTAAAGGATTCTAATCCCCTGCACGATGTATTAAAAAAAAGCTGAAAGACTGAAGTGTGTGCATTCAAAGCGGTGAAGGAAAAAAAGCAAGAGGACATCTTTTTCTATTTATCTTCTCCCATCAGTGTTGTTTCATTCCAAGCTTGAGGCTTTTTCATCAGTATGTTGTATGTGGCATGTGGATATTTGTAGGAGGATGTAAGCAGAGCAACGGGCATTTTGCATAACTATTTTTTACATAAAAGGTTTGGTTTGGTCATTGCCAAACTTGGCATTTTATCTTTTATATGTGCTATTAAAAGTGCAGTAAACCATGGGAAGTATTCTCCAAAAATGTTCTGTTGCTAACTAAAATAATAAATAGCTGTAGTTTATACAAAATAAAACCTCTGTGATGGGCATCACAATTCCTCTTACATGCCCTAAGCTGGAGCTAGAATTAGGGGCAGGAGGGCTCCTGTTTTCATTCTGCTCTCGTTTTTGTCCTGTGATAGTTCCATTTTTGGTTTTAGCCATTTCTTGTAGTTGAGGAGCAATTCTCTCCTCCTCACTCCTGATGAGTATCTGATGCTTGGACTCTGCTCAATTGCTGAAGCAGTTTGCTCCTTTTTTTTTTTTTTTTTTTTTTTTGGTTTTGCTTCTCTGTCAATGCTCAAAAAGTGTTCCTCTTTTGGTGTTGTGACTTGTGGTGTACAGTGACTTCTTCCCTTCCTCCCTGGGGCCCAGCATGAGTCTTTCCTCTGCTGCTTGTAAAAGGCAAGGTCACCTGGCTGCTGCTGCTGGGAGTATCCCGAGCATGCACAGGATGTGTTGGCTCCTTGTCCAGAGATCCCAGACATCAAACCACTTCAAAGGGCTGTCTGTGGGTGATGCCTTATGTAGCAAACTTCTAAAGATGCTGATTGCCTGGAAGCTCCCAGATCCCCCCTCCACATAAGCTCCTTCCTCAGGCTGCCCACTGCAAATGCAGGTATGGCAAGTTATTAAACAAGAAAGATTGTTTATCAGTCTTTGATGTTTAAAGAGATGTGATAGTCATTAAAAAGTGATAGCCCACCATGATTCCTCTGTTCATTAGGGAACCTGTAGCATACATTTCAGTCATCCTTAAATTAGTTGTCTCTTGAAGGAGAACTTACCAGTTATTTCATATAGTTCTGTCAACTAAGAAAATAAATCTATTTCAGTATCACTTGTACTCCCATGCCTACCTCCAGAGGGTACATGTGGTTGTTGCCTTCTTTAGCAGAGGGACTTAGAGCATTCTACACTTTTTACTTACTGCATCACAGAAACCTCTGTTTGCATCCTCCATGCGCACTCCAGAATATTTTAAGCTGATAAAGAAGCATGGATCATCAGTCATTCCTTTACAATTTGGTGTTGATATGCAAGTCAGATGTCCGTGGAAGTTGCAGCATTTTACCAATGTTCACCTCAGGAAGGAGTGTCAGAATTTCGTCCTTTCTTTTTTAACCTTGCTGACATTTTCAATAAAGCTGTATAATTGTTAAGACTCAGTTATGAAGTGTGTAGTATAAATGACATTTCAGTTAGGATAGGACATGTTGGAACATTATGGTTGATTCAATTGAATGAGAACACTACATATGATTTGAATGTCTTTTCCTGTGGGGAAGGGAAGAGCTTTTGGCTTTTTAATGTCTTGTCTTTTAAATTAAAGCAAAAGTTAATTGCCAAAGCCATAACAAGAATTGTAGCAGAGTTTTGCTGCTACCCTGCCCTATCTCACATGGCCACCTCCCCCTGTTTAACGTGGGTGTAGCAGGCTGTCTCACTGCAGGTGAGGAGCTTTGAATCAGCACTTTGTGCTTGCTCAAGGCTCAGTAATGTAAGGTGTACCTGTAAATACAGCCCAGCAGGGAAAGGCAAAGCTGGCTGAGAATTTTGGTTTTAACATAAAGCTCCTTTCCCTGTAGCACGTCGTTTGTCACTTAGGAAGCAGTTTTAGGCTAAACTGAGAATAAAAAGTCATCTAAAATAAATTCATAGAAGGTAAAGTGAAGAAAAGTATATGTCATTCCATGAGAGGAAAGTAATCACAGCAATGCTTTTGTTTTCTAAGAATGGGTTTGAAGGGTGCCTCCTTCACATTAGGCAGTTCCCTGAATGATCATTTTTAGTCTATTTTTGCATGTCTGGGATTAAGAAAAATATTGTTCCTCATATATAACTTTGTTCCAGTACACAAGGTTAGCTACCTCTTCAAAAAGCTTTGATGTAGAATAAGGCAAATAGCACAGGTTATATGTAGCTCTTCCTGTGAATACTGACAAATGATTGCTGACTGTGTGATAATGTATATAAAAGAGAATTTTTTTGTATTTATTGTCTCCTGTGCTGTCACACAGGTAGCATCCACTCAGGCAGGTATTCCTATCGATGCCCAGGCTGTTGCATCACTTTTTGGGTAGCAAATGCTTTGAAGAATGGAGAGACCTGTGGGTTCCTTCACCAGCCTCTTGTTCCTTGCTGTTATCAGGCGTCCATCAAAACCATTGCCACCACTGAGCTGTAGCTGGTGAAGTTTTAATAGATGTGCAAGACACCTACAGTTACTACACTACAGGTGTTGATGTTGCCTTACCTGCTGCTACCACCTCGTATATGCCCCCTGACCCTTGCAGAAGTAGGGTCAGTTTCTCCACAAAAATACATTAATCTTTTGCAGCTGGTTATTGTTTGTGTGTGCGTTTGCTTTTGGGGTACTGCAAAAGCTTTTGTGTTTCACTTCACAGATTGTTAGGGCTACATCTACTGTGCTTGGCTCTCAGTTTCGTTCTACATGTAGTAACAGTGGTGTTCTGCTATGTAGAGTATGCCCAGAAGTAAACAGGAGTTTCCAGTGAAGCCGTCTGGTTTACCCCATTCTTTTTTATTCTTATGAATAAAATTAGAATGCATCATAGCCAAACTAAAACATACATGCTGTTTTAAGTCAACTTTACTCTTGTCAATAGAGTTGTAGTAACCATTGATAGCTGAGAAAACACCCGATAATGGAGCTATAATGTGAAGCAAAATATGCTTCAGATTTGACTGGGAACAAGTTCAGAGATCTGGTGTGGCATTTTAGGTTGCCTACAGTGAAACCTGTGATCATTTCTGATGGTAAATTGATGGAAAATTCTTCCCAGTAATCATCATTGTGTTGGCATCGCAGAACTGCTGTGGCAATGAATTGTGATTTTTAAGAACCACATTGTTACATCAAGGGGATCATTACAGCAGAGCAATCCAACCAAAACACCGTGAACAAATGAAGCTGCTTGTTTAACAGCACGCTGCCAATCAGTGCTGTATAACTACTTCATGTTTCAGTCTGCAAAGGCATCTCTGAGGACTGAGCTATTAGGCAGAGAATAGCATGAGAGAAAGACTCAACCTGATAGTTGCTGGACAATGTGGGTAAGGTAAAACTCATCCTCATGCAGTTGTGTTTTCTGCATGACAACAAATGGGAAATGTCTGTTTAGGTAAAGTGAGAAACCAGTACAGCTTCATTTAATGAGATTGTACCCATACTAACTGGGACAGTAGTCAGTAATTATCTATACTTTTAAAAGAATTCTCAAGCACAGCAGTTTCTTTTCTTAAAGAGACATGGCAGCATTATTCCACTAAAAGTATATTGGTGAAGCTTGCCCTTTGTGCCTGTCTTTCCCTTCATCTGTTGTTTAAACTTTGCATCAGTGCCCCCACAGGTCTAGGATCATTCACTGATTAAACTTTTTGCGCTAACTATGGTGTGTTCAAGCTTCAGTCATAGCTAAGGGGGGGTAGCACAGTCAGCATTTTCATGCTGTATTGTAAGATAATGGATTGAACATACAGAAGAAGGAAAATGGAGGAAACTTTAAAATTCTTTCTTGTGCAAATATTTGAACATTATCACATTTCTATGATTTTCTCCTGCAAATCATTTTGATGGAGTTGAGAAGAGAACGTAGCCAGTCTACAGTATGAATAACAGAAATCTGTGTTTATATCTTGTTTTGCAGGCAGAGCTTCCCTGAATGGGAATGTCTCATACAAAGACAGGACATGGCAGAAAATCCTTCATAGAATGCAGTACAATTTTGGGGAAATAGTCTGGTATATTTAATTCTTACTGTAATTAAATGGTCTTCCAGAGCAATGATTAATGTGGAATCCAGAGGTTCACTGTGGGAACGGTTTCTTTCACATTTATACAGACAAGATTGATTGTAACTAAAATGTATTTATATAACAGAAGGTCTAAAAATACAAAATGTGCTGTAAACCCTGTGTAATTCAGCATATCAATGTCAAGTCATCTTTTGTGGCTTTGGTTTTGCATTTTTAAAATTGCTTTAACATGATAGCAAATTTGTATTTAATTCTATAGGGGGGGGAAAAGAAAAGAGGCACGTTGTGGTCTTGTGAATTATATTCTGCTAGAATCAGAATTCTCTCCTGAATCTGACTTCCATAACAGATTAGAATAGCGGTCTCTCTGATCTCTTGGGGCTTCCAATTATGGGGTTTTTTAAGTTTACTGAGCTAGTCAGGCAATACAGAATTCAGAAATGCAGCCCATCAGCAGTTTGCTGAATTCGAGTTTCTGCCTGCAGAATATTAAGGAAGTATGAGTGAAGTTTAGTAAAATACATCGAGCCATTCTGCAGCTATGTATTGCTGCTGCAAAAATATTGCAAGCATTTTGTAGAAAATAAAAGGCTATCATCCTATTAACATGAAATAAAATCTGTCCTAAAATTCATAAACAAAATCAAATTATGAGTGCCAATATGTGAAATTAAGGGATGGAGGTAGTGGGATGCAGGTTTTGGGTGCATCCTTTTTTGTGATTTTGCCATCCAGGAAGTACAAAGGGAGAGGCAGCATTACAAGATGCAAGGCAGAGTCTCCCTTGGCTCTCCTTTGTTCTCCAGCACCTCTCCAAGGCTCTTACATATTCTGCTGAGACAGACTGGTGTGTGCCTGCTTCATGGAGGAAGTTCATTTTGAAAATGGGATGTTAAAAGGAAGTAGTTCACAGCTGCTGCTTGTGGAGAGGAGGAAGTCCTGTTAATGGGAGAAATGATGAAAGGAACAGAAGACCTAAGGGCACAAGGGTAAAGGATGAAATAATGGATAGAATGAAGCAGGGTGGGAAAGGAAAAATAATTGCTGCTGCATTCCCTCAATTTTTCAAGATTTTCACTCCCTGGTATTATTTATGGGGGTTTGAATAACATTACGTAGAAAGAAAAAACAGCGATGCCAGTCTTTGCCAATTAGTGTCTGCCTAAGAAGTAACCTATTTTTTAATTATATTTTCTTTCTTCTAGGCTGCTGTCCTGAATATGTCAGCTTTTACTACCTCCTTTTTAAGTTATATGTCCTGATATCAGGCAAAAAATTGTATCCTGTTTTATAGTTGATCTGACATAGATACAAAATCACATCAGTGTTACAGAGACAGTTTTCATCCTGTGGTAGCTGTACCTATTCTGCCCATATTCCCTTTGTACAAGACATGTTAAATCAGAGCAGGTTCTTTAGAATCAGTTTTGCATCTCTGCTTGAAAGATGTATGTTGCTTTGATATATAAGTGCAACAAAAAAAAGACTCCACCAGGGTTTTTGTGTGCTTTTCCCCTGTGTAGTTAAGGTCTTGTGTTGATTTCACAGTTCTGCATATTGGTGTTGGTCAATGTCAGTAGCTCTCTCAGAAACCAAGGGAAATTGAAATTACTTTTTTTTTAATAAATTAAATTGTTTGGCTGAAGTGTCCAATTAGACCAGTCCAATTACAGGATACCCTGGTGCAGGAAACCAGGAGGCAATACATCTTGCTTCCTAGGATGAAACTTCATTTTATTTTTAATCAGTGCTATTAAGGAAGACTTCCTTATGAGCAGGCTTCACTGAGGGTTTGTTCATTATCAGCTCAAGGTGAAGCCAAGGGGAACCTTTCTTATTTCATACCAGAATTGATTTTTAAAAAAGAATAAATAACAAGTGCATGCACAGGGGGTTGGTGCATGTATTAAAAAGTGAAGTTGCCACTGGTAACACAGCTGATTTCCTTTGTTGGAAAAGTCGTTGTTCATTACTTACCTGAAGTGAAAGGTTAATGGCCTGTAGCAATCTGAAGAAACCCCTACAAAAATGCACAGCAAGGATCTAACATGGTACAACAGTGCTTTCTATGTACAGGTAAGACAGGCACAGAAGATAATGCTTTCTGTTCTAATAAATACACTTCATGAAAAGAAGTACCCAGTAAACTGGAAAATTAAAAGGTCCCTGCCACTGTCAAACAGACAGCTGTCACCACAGGCACAAATTTTGATTTCTCCACTGAGGTTTGCAAAACGTGCTGGTTGTGCTTTGTATAGAACTGCTGAACTTCTCCTTAAGAAGCATCTTCAGTGTAGCAGAAGTGTAGTAGAAGTAACTTATTTTGTACTTGTATCTTCTGCTTTAATTGCTCTCTCAATAGCTGGAAACTGCTTCTTTGGCACACTACTTTTTTCGTGCAGTTTGAGCACAATTAAAATTGAGACCTTGTTTGGTGTGTTTGATACTGGGGTATTATGAAGAATTTTGTTGGCTCTTGAGCACAAACTCGAGCACTTCAGGGACATCAATTAGGCGCCTAACTGAGACGTCTGTGATGTCAGATGAAGCCAAGTCACTCAACAGCTCAGGGAGAAAATGCGTCGTATGTGTTTCAGAGCAAAGAAGAATTTAATGGGTATAAACTGCAGCCATCAGTCCGTCATTGAAGACAAACCTTAAGCTGGCACTGCCTCTGGAAATGACAGTGCTGCCTGGTCCCTGGAAATGACAATGCTGCCTGGTCCCTTATGTATGTGTATAAGTAATTGGTGTGGTACTTGGGAAAGGGAATCAGGCTGGCTAGGAAGCAGTTTTTTCCAGGCAGGTACCAAAGTGATGGTGGGTAGTTTGGCCACTTTCCAAGTCACTTCACCAAAAAGTTGTACAGATTTTGATGTCAGCAGGAGCAGAAAGGGGAAGAGAATTTGCAGGAAGAGGCATGACTGCTTTTTTTGAGTGATAGGCATAGCCAGTAACAGGATAAAATGGGCATCAAATGAAAGTAGCTGATTTTTACGGCTGTGAAATATCATCCCTCATGTTCTAAAAGATGCAATTTACCTTAGTCAAAGGTATCCAAAGAGCAGTAGTGCTGGTATGAGTAGATCCAACATGGAGTTGGTTTCCCAATGAAGGCATCTAGGCAGCCTCCAGACCAGACGAACAATCCCTTACAAAGGGCTCATGGCAGAGGGGGAGCCCATGGTGGGCTGCACTGCTACACAGGGAAACTTCAACCAAACCAGATGGCTGGGGGCATCCTGGGCCATGACTTCTCAGATATAAAGATAACAACAGGGAAGTGGTCCCCAGTGCTTCTGAGTAAGAATTCTGCCAGGACTAAGTTGAAGTAAGTGAAGCCACATACTAAATCATCAGAACTTTTTTTGCAGCCCTCAGATTTTCCTCCTCTGCTGACCAGTCTCAGCTGGACCGTAGCTTGAGAGGAGTTGATATTGAATATTAAATATATATCAGCAGTTTCAATTTATTTAGTGCCAGGTGCTGCAAAAATGTCTTCTTTGTCAATGATGTTAGCATAGGCATTGGAATACTGTGTGAAATTACTTTTTAATCTGCCCCTACAAGCCAATAGCTGAGTGTTACATAGATCACAGTCTGTTTGAACCTAAAAGTATTGCTTTAGCCTCACTTTTCCATATTGAGTAAAAAATTCTATAAGGCACATATCTTCATCTTGATTTTCTGGCGTAGTATTTGATGAACCTACAAATTCTGACCATGTCATTTAATAGATTTCCTGACATAATTGAAAATTATTGAACCCAATTGTCTACCTGCTTTTGGCACATACCTTCCTACACATTCTACCTTCTCTAACATCATTTCACTTACTATAATTGTTCCTTACTTCCTGTTTGGTAGTTTTTGCTTAATTAGTTACAGAACTCACTCCACCAACATTTAAACTTCGTTGCTGTACAGAGAGATGGGGCTGGAAAGAGCTTTGGAAGCGTAGACCAAGGACAGCAGCTGAGCTGTCTGATAAAACAGAACCTAGTGGTGAAAGATGCTTCTGCCTTGGCTGAGGTGCATCAGCCAGCTGCAGGGACATCCCCATCCTGCTGCAGTGCAAATAAAAACTATTGCATTTAAATAAGTGTTCTTCATTTTACATCATGGTAGACTAGGAGTGAGCTGCAGTCGGGTGCAGTACGGTTAGAAGTTGTACTCCACTTGGATGTGTACTTAACAGTTGTCAGGCCATGTGTCATGATGGAAATGCTTCTTGGAATTGGCTGTGTGAAAAAGCAGCTTGTAAATTAGCTTTGGGGAAAGCCCTCAGTGACAAAGGTTGTATGGTGAAACTGATTGTCGTAAGGCAGGGGAAAAAAAAATGCTTATTATGCAGGGAATAGTGAGGAAAACTGCAGGCTTGCGTAGCACCACTGCAGCTCACGAATACATCCCTACCAAACCAAAGAAGCAGACCATTTCTGTGTGATGGTTGCATTGTACAGAATTGCCTTGCAGCTGTGTGTAATGGATGTATTAGTTTTGGTTCTAGCTGCCATTCTTAAAAGGAACAGCATAAAAGGGAAGGACAAATCACTTTATTTTCCATATGTGAGTCTTTTCGTTCTGCATAATCCTTCTCTCCTTCAGTGAATGGTTTGTAAATCCCATTGCTCCTACCTGGGAGTTAGCCTTCTTTTGACTTGTCAGTTTGCAGCAGCCTTTCTCTAATGATGTATGCAAATAAATCTGGGTGCACTACTTCAGATAATCCTCCTTATCTGCATAAAGATGTTTGCTTCTAAGTTTTCCCTTATTTATTTTATGTGCTATTCATTTAGCTCAACTGAGGAGGAATGCAGGGAAGGGAGGGAAAAGAGTACCGTATGACTAAGGTAAACAAGAGTGGACAGGAGGTTACATATTAATAGAGAATAATAAATTTCAACTGCAAGATTCCAAAGAGAAACCTCTACAAGGTTTTGCAAATATTTTTGAAATCATTACTGGTGGAACTGTTGCTTTTCATTCTGAGTTTGCAGGTTGCATATTGTGCCCTTGCTTTTTATCCTTGTAGTTAAAGTAGTCTCTACTGCGAATAAATCAAATACAGTAAATATTATACATGTAAATTTACTATTTGTTCTGGACGGCTTTGTGGTACTTTTATGTGTTTGCTTCACTTTGTTGTTTGGTTAATATGTTTTCAGTGTCAAATAAGCAGCTCCTCCCTTTTTCTTTGTGATACTGTCTCAATTTTTAAAGCCAAAACAGTGATCTTGATCAACAAAGCTGATCCAGCTGAAAATATCCTTGTGGAAGATAAAGAGGTCCTGAGTTTCACCTTCTCACTTCATGGCAATGAAAGTATGCACAGTAAAAAGCAAGGAATAAGGGTGGTTAGAGAAAGAGCTGCTGGAGCTGTGCAAGCAGCACCACCAAATAGGTATGGGCTCACACATCACCACCCCCAAAAGATGCAGTCCTTCTCAGGAGCTGAAAAAGTTGAAGTAATGACTGCATTAATCATTGAGCAGACCTCTACAAACAAAACAGGAGAGCAAAATACTTTGTGTCAAGAACCCAATGTCTGCATTGTATATGCTTTGTGTTTTGGTTCTTTGCTGTAGACTACCTCTTGGCTAGTCTTGATGGCTGATGCTCAGTTTCTGCTGGGCACAGTCAGCATGGTTCTGGAGGTCTCCCAGGCAGCTTAGAGCAGAATCCAGCCCATGTGCCCCAAGATGCTGGGCCACACTGTGAAACAAAGTATGGGGAGTGAAGAAATTCACTTTGCAAATGCATTCCATGTACAAAGTAAAACCTTGGTGTCAATGCTCGACTTACTTGTCCTTAGTGACAAAAGTGTGTGGTCAAACAATGACTTAGCAATGGCCTCTCTAGTCATACCAGCATGCTACAAGGCATGCATTTCCAGGCAAGCTTTCTTCTGGATTCCCTCTATTAAGAGAAACCTTAAATAGAACAGGAAGATGGCTTAATAACTAGCAGGCTCTAGCTGTATACACAACTGAGTTGTGCTTCTGCCAATGTGAGAGTTCAGCAGCTCCTACCTGTGGCACCAGTGATACATTTAATTGGTGTATTGATACCAGGAAATATGTGGTGGTGTAAGGGATAGGGACTTGCATTACAGTTTTGGCAAAACTGAGCTGAAAGAAAAAGCAGCATAGATGGCTGGAAATAGTAATAAAATATTCCATTTCATGTCTGCAGAAATCATTAGACAGAGGTTAAAGGGTTGTTATTACTGCATCAGATTCACTTGGGGAGTTAGTTTCTGTAATATCCACTAAAACAATGATTCTTCTGTTTCAAGTGGAACCCATGCCAAGTGTAGATGTGTTTTTGTGCAGCCACAGCCAGAAAGTGGATTTGTCAACAGTAAAGATGTAGATTCTCTCAGTGGCTTCTGTTTCCCTTCTGCCAGCTCAGCACAGTAAGCAATAGGCAGCATGACTGTCATTTGCTGTCCATCATTGCCAAAATTCAGCCTTATCAGTTTTAGGGAGTTATCACAAGTGTAGAATGTTGGTTTCATGCTGGCAGTAAACAAACATGACAAGTTTTTATATGGTAAATCAGGAGATCAAAATATGACCTATGACACATTGCAACACACAGGCAGCTTAAATGCAGCACTTCATAATAAGTGAACCTTTGAAACTTTTTGCAAAGCTTAGGAGGGCACTGGGCTGTACAACTCTTTGATCAATACTGGATTTTAGATGTCATTAGCCAGTGTTTCATCATGGGTGCTGAACTTTTCTTATATTGCTGCAAGAAATGAGGCAAAAGTTTCTCAACTTTTTTTTTGTCTGCTTAAAAAGCACAGCTTTATCATGGTGTACAAGGAATTTCCACAGCACCAACCAGCCCTGTAATCACATTTGTTCTGGAATGTTTACAGAATCCTTTACAGGCATCACTAGACTATTACAGGGTCATTTGTTGATCTTTATTCTCTATGAAGAACCACAATTTTATTGATTCATCTACTATTTACAAGTCTCTTATCTTGATCTTAAAACCTTTTTTTATTGGTGCAATTTCGTAGTTTCTGTTTGGTTTATAGGGGTATTTTCTTGTTCGTCAGTGGCAGAGAGGTAAACAGATGTGAATAGGTAATCTTATAAATCTGAATCTTTCCAAGAGAATTCAGTCTCTCCAAGCAATTTTATTTTTTCTATACATGGATGGTTTTGAGCTTATTGAGGCAACCAGTTTGTCTTGAGCCTGAAGCAGGGTCTGTGTTTCTAGAAAATCTAAGATAGAACAGCTTTTAAATTCTTTAATGTCTCAAATTTAAGTAAAAAGTCATAAAAACAAATTAAAAATATTATTGCCTAAACAACATTTTATCCCACCTAAAGCAATTGGATTCAGCAAGAATGACATCTGGCTTCCATCATTTCCTCCACTAAGTCTGCAGAGCAAGACTTTTCCTGAAAAGCACATCCTTTATAATAACACATATCTTGATCCATGAATTCAGAGTTTAGCAGGGCTAAACCACCACCGTTAACCTCTTATTTGTCCTATAAAATGTTGTCTCCCCATGTGCTTTTCCTGCTGAGCTGCACTGCTGTTATTTTGCCCATGATGAGCATGGTGGAAGTTTGGCCTTGCAGCTGCAGCTCCATTTATATATTGTATCTGGCAGTTTCCACTGCCAAAGGCTGTGATGAGAACTAGAAATAGACTGAGCTGATGCTGTGCCTTGTACCTCCCTGGACAGAAATGCCATGGTTTGCCCAGTTTGAATGAATGCTTTGTGTGTTTCTTGTTTTATGAAGGGTGTGCTGAGAAAAACAAGAGCTTCTGGAAAGATTGTACGTCAGTGCCTCTGTAGAGAGGTCCTGAGTTTCAGTCAGTGGCTTACTTGGATTGGGTGTGAATTTTCAGTCTGTTTCTAATGGATGCAGATGTGAGTAGGTGGTTTTCTGGAGCCCTCTCAGGAGTTTCAGAGTGATGTTTACAGTATTAAAGGCAGACTGCACCTGAAATTCAATTTTTTAATTTTTGCATTGATCCAGAACACTTGCATGTTCAGTCTTAGGAATTCTAAAGAAGCAATTTATTGATAGAAGAGCATCTGAATTTCAAAAGGATTGTACCTGAAAACTGTGTAATCTCTTTCACTTACTGTCATTTATCTCAGCAGGTGGCAAATTTAACAACATTTTCAGATGTTTTGAAAAGTATTGTCACGGGCTTACCCTGGATGGCTTACACACACACTGTGGAAAGCATCAGTATCACTGCTGAGAACTGCACTTTCTTAAAACAAGACTGGTTAACAGTTTCTTATTCTTCAGAAATGTGTATGTTAATCCTCTGGGATTAAGAAATTTTCTACTACAGTTATGTTTTCCTTGAAAAAAATTATATACATCCAAATCATCCTGGGGGTTTAGATTTCTGTCTGCTAATGAGTACAAACTTCAAACAAGAATTAACTTTCTTCCCCACAGTTAAAACAACTGTGTTGCTTTTGCAAATCAGTGGCTTTAAATCTTTTTGAAGAGCAGATCCATGAGAGATGCTTTAATGTTTTGTTTAAGTTGCTGCCTTTTGTGAAATACTGAAGCTGATGCTTTACATGTATGCACTGGCAATCTGTATCTGCAATTGTGCTGTTCTGGGAATGTCAGAGTCTAGCAGAGTTCTGTTCTTCATTGTCCAGCACCCTTTTTTTTAAATTTAAATTTGTTGTGGATAAGAGATTTGCATCGTAAATGAAGAGCTTGAAATGGTACTTGTATTTTTTATATTGATTCAGTTGTCAATTTGCCAAGTATCTTCCTCTCTACTACCTCCTCCTCAGTATCTGCTTGTCAGTGTTCACAAGTGAAAGTTTTAGACATTGTAAATCAATAGTTTGTAGTTTCATTTCACTGGTAGTGTGTACATTTTATGGTTACTCAACGTGAGCAAAACAGCCAATTCCCACTGGCTAAGCTGTGGGGGAGCAGAGATGGGGAACCCATCTTTTTGAACTCCATAGCACCTGCAAGTGGTTCAGGCTTGACTCATCTCATATACCCAGCAGCACATCTTGTCAAAACCAGGCATGCTGGGTGGGTCAGTAAACTCCCAGGACTTGCGAAGCTTCTTCAGCGACACAGCTGAACCCCCAGCTCTGTCTCTGTCATTCTCTGTTCAGTGCAATATGCAGTGTGTGCATCTGCCAGCTCTTCAGCTGGAGTTTTATAGGACAGAGCACACTGGCTGCCATGACTGTAGCAATTGTCCAGCTTTGTGAAACTGCTTGGATTCTAGAAAACTCGGTGTCTTCATCACTGGAGCTGGAGAGATGTGTAAGCAAGAACATTAGCAATGATAGCTGATAACATCCTGCTTTTAGGTAATCTGTGATTCTCTGTACCACTTTCAGTAATGTGTTTTTCAGTTTTGCTATGCGAGTGCTTCTAATTTTTCACAGTTCACAAGTGAATATTTACATAATTAACGGGCAAATTTCCAGTGCACGTTTGCAGAATATTTTAAGTGACATTGAAATGGTGAAAAAAACCCAACAACTTATTTCTTTCCCCATTCACCCTAGAAAATTTCTTCTTAAAGATGAAGTAGTCAGTGCCATGAGATGGACCAGATACAATATCACAGTTCCCAGTCTGTCCTCCTGGTAATTGTAAAGATATTATTTTTCTACTCCCATTGTTCTAGCTTCATCTTTCTAAATATCTTCTACTAGCTTACAGCTGTGAATGCAGTCTAATATGAAGGTCTGTTCTGCATATTTTACAGCAGATTCAACCTGTATCACTTAGTCCTTATTTTCCAAAGCTCACCTGATCAATTTCCAGCTATTACTCAGTTTCTAATTTCTGCTGTGAAACACAAGCTGTTTCTGTGCTTTACAGATGTGTACAGAAATTGGCTGGTAGGAAAGTACAATAGTGAATTCCCTTCTCCTCCAGGACAGTTTCAGTCCAAAGGGCAGTAAAAACCACTATGAAAGCATTTACAGGATTTATGAACTGATAGTTGGATCCTGTCATAAAAGAAGATGAAAAACAAAGCAGGGAATGGGCATCTGTGGGGACTGGTTGCTTGGTTAGTGATTTTAGAGGTTTATGGAAAAGCTTGTCAAACTATAAGGTGACCACAGACTCCACTGGATCATTTCTTAAAAGGTAAAATACTTGATCTTTCTGACTACAACATTTCTTCTTTTGAAGTTTTAAGACACTGTGTGTACTTCTTGGTCAGAGATATCAAGTGTTCAGAGGCTGGTCTGTCTGTGTGTATTTCTTGTGTGATATTTTTCAGGGACAAGAATGAAATTCACAGAATTTTGTCGAGATGGGTTTTCACTGAGAATGTGGATCAAAGCTCAGTAAATAACAATACACATAAGCAAACTTTGTGTTTGTAAGAATCAGGCTTTAAGCATGAAGACAATAATAGCCATTTTGCCATTAATATTGTGTATGAAAGAAAGGCTCAGCACCAAAAAAAAATTTTACAAATTGGCATCAAAAAGGACATGCTTTAGGCTGTCTTCCATTGTCATGTTAATAAATCTTGCTTCTAGATTTGTATGTGGTAGAAATCTTCCTATTTCATCTTCCTATTTCATCTAGAAAGGGTGAAATTCACTACCAAAAGACTAAAGCAACAGCAGGCATTATAAATGCAGTTCATTTCTTGCTTAAATAAATACCATTTAGCATTACATTCATCTGTCTTGTGAAAATAGGTTGTTATTGTTGATTCAGTCACAAAAAAAGTTCCTGGTTCTTTTTACTTAACAGAACAGGGTCAGCCAGAGAGTCAGAGAAGAAGGGGATGTGATCTTCATGGATCTGAAAGAATCATAACTTATGCAAGGACACCGTTGTTGTTCTTGTTCTTGTTCTTGTTCTTGTTCTTGTTCTTGTTGACTAGGAATTCCAAAGCAGTGAGACCTGGGAATGTAATGGTATATTATATAAGCTGTCCTACACAAGACCACAACTACAAATCCTCTTCCACACTAGCACCCCAGCATTTCTATTATTTAGAGGCTACAGTGGTAGGTAGACAGATATATGCTCTGATTTTTGATGGAGCACATGGAAAGATGTAGTCATTTAGCCCTGCACAATGTTAGGTATAACTTCTCTCTGAGAGAGAAATACAGACAGAATTACAACTTGTGTCCTAATATGCCCTTCTTTTCTCATAAGAAAATATTTTATAATGCCTGTAAGTCCCGTTGCTAATTCTGTTGTAGAGCAGTGGAACATAGTACAGCGCATCCAAAAAGTTGGAAATCAAGTGTGCTAATTTTAGTCAGTGATGGCTCCAAGGGTCAACTCTCAGTAATAATGTAAAGACGAGCACCCACTCACCACCACCTCCTCTTCTCCTACATGAAAACCTGTTTTAGATGAGATTCTGTTGTGCTGTTTAATACACAGAATGGAGTTCATGGTTTGAATATGCATGGAGTTAGGAGTTTGTTTTCACGGATTGCAAATATTTTTAATAAATATTCCAGGCTTGATATTACTGTAGAGTTGTACCATACACTTAATGCTAGGGAGTTGCTTAGCAAGGTCAGGGAAATGAAAATATTTGCTCTGGCATCCAAGCAAGTTCTAAAAGAGCTTAGGCAATATTTCTGCTGCAGAAAGTGTCAATTTAGAACTGCCCAAGTTCTGCTCTAACTTGTGAATTTTATTTTTCCAAAATAAAATAAAGTTGTTTGGTGGTTCTTGATCTTTTTTTCCATATGGAATCCTTTTTGCAGATATGCTGCATGACTCTGTATTATATTGTTTTGTTGTGTTGGTGGGATTTTTTTATTTATTTCAAGGCCACTTTATGCTGTCTCAGAAAACACAGCAGGAAAACAACTTGGAGAATTTGAGCTATGTGTTAAAATAATCTATTAAATGTAACCTGGTTTAAGTTACTCAGTTAATGAAAATATACAAGAAATAGATTGGTGATTCTGCGTTGTGTCTTAATTAATGTGGGGAGAAAAGAGCCTGTACAAGTTTTGCACTCTCTGCTGCCAGTCTCATGACCATTGAAGGTCAGTGAGGTGAGGGGATCTCCTGGAGTCAGAACCCCTGCATTTCCTTTACAAAGGTGAAAAGATGAGTGTATTTATCAGTATGTCACTATTCTTAATGTATCTGGCATGAGACACCAGTATTTTGCTGGGTGAATTTGGTTGTGTTTTGCATAATGAAATGCTCCTAGGTTTCAGGACACCAACATTTATCTTGCATTTGACACACAATATAGAAGTCACAAGTTTAATATATTAAGTTATGCTTTGCTGAAAACAGAGAGATTGGGTACTGTTCATTGCACAGGGGTGGAGTGAGTGGATGTGTTCCCAGTCATGAACCAGCTGTGAAAATTAAAGTCATTTGTCAGGGAGGACATGGACAAAAGCTGGAGACCTACGTTGTAAGGAAAGGAAAAGGTGAGATATCTTTGATGTAACCCACCTCCACAGAGGTACTTGTATACTTGTGGGTTTTTGTTAATTTCCACACCTTTAATGAATGTTTGAATTTGTCAGTTTTAAGTTTTGTGAGTAACTTATGTCCACTTTATTGTAATTTGAATTCATGCTGGATAACAGCAAAGCATAAAGTGAATCTATAGACCAGGAGCAATAGAACACTTCAGATATCCTTGTCCTCCAGCATATTTTTCATGACACACAAAGAATAACAACAGGGAATCCATTTGAGCTGCTTGAGCCATGCAGTGAATTGGCACTCACTGCAAAAGAACAAGAACTAGCCAAGGCAGCAGTTTCTTCTACCTCCTGTTGGTTACATTCCTGACAGGGATCCATGTATCAAAGACTGGGGGAAAAGTAACACTGTAAAAATGTATTCACTTTCTTTGTCCCCCATAACCTGAGAAACGGCTGTAAGGTTGTATCAATACTTTACAACTGAGAGAAATTGATTTCTTTTTTTTATAACAAATAATGGCAGTAGTTCCACTTGGTTTGTAGCTGTGTTTTTGAGCCATCAGTCTCATGCTTAAGACCTTAAGCTTGCTAGAAAATCTAGTAATTCAATATCTACCTGCTCACCTGGAATAACACCATATGGAACAACGCCTGCTTGGAGAGGCAATAGATTTCTAGGGAAAAATGCAGGCATTTGCGTATTTCCTTTCCACAATATGTCATCCTTAAGAGCTTCACCAATTTGGTCAAGTGTATAGTTACCTCATACATGCACAGCCTCTGGCATTATTCATCCACAACTTCATCTTCTACAACTACCAGGATTTTCAAAATTTGAGAAGTCTTCAATTATTCAATTGTAGATCAATTATCAACCTTGTTCTTTTTGGATCAGGAACTTATATCAACAGAAAAAAATAAGGACAAAAGTTATAATTGGTGAAGAGTATTTAGACAAAATAGTAACATTTCAGCTTCATTCATGCACTGCTTGGTCCTCTGATTCACTTCCTAAAAATTTATCAGTTTACTTTGTGTATCCTGACTCAGAGACAGCAGCATGGATCTTATTGGCAGGAACTAAATGTACCTTGTGAGTGCTGATGTCATTCTTCTCAATTCCAAGTGGCTCTAACTGCCGAAAAATCATATTTTGTTTACATGCAAATTCTCTACCAGGAAGTTCAACCAGATAGGGGTTAAAAAAGTTGGTCTTGTTGCATTGCTTCACAGCAAACTTGTGAAATTAACTGATCCACTCAGAAAAATGTTTTGAACTACCTGTGATAAAGTGGGGTGTCACAGAACTGAATGTATGTTTTCC
Organism: Zonotrichia leucophrys gambelii; assembly: GCF_028769735.1. Classification (NCBI taxonomy): domain Eukaryota; kingdom Metazoa; phylum Chordata; class Aves; order Passeriformes; family Passerellidae; genus Zonotrichia; species Zonotrichia leucophrys. The sequence goes on from NC_088171.1 coordinate 68,376,553, forward strand.
AAATTACTGATTTAAGAAAGAAGTTTGCAGTGCTGAAAACACTATGAAATGTGTAGTGCAAAACACTAAAAAAAGTCAGACTTGGGAGCTGTCATAACAGGTATAAATTAGTACCTGTTCTATTTCAGTTGTTGCAATGGTATGGGTTATGGCCTGGGAACTGCCTTCTCTATAGGAATCTATTTACCTAATTATTTTTAAGTAGATAATATTTTATTTCTGTTTGCATTCTTTGCTTTATTAATTAAGTCCATGCATCTGCCTGTCTTGTGCATTAAATTCTCAGTAAATTCTACTAATTAAGGAATGTAAGTCAAGTTTTTTCTGGTAAAGAGCTAAAGATCAGTACAAACAGTATGCTGTATTTATGAGTTTTATTAGGAGCCTTAAGGACTCATTTTCTGGGTCCTAGATGACCTTTGAAGGTTCCATTGATATACAGAAGCAAGTTCTGATAGATTTGGTTTTCATCTGTAGTCTTCTCAATAAAATCAGTGAAAGAAAAACAAGAAAACACACCTAAAGCTGAAACAGAAAGAAAAATTCTAAACTGTTGGAAGGCAGGGGTGACTTGGTTGTGTACTTGGTCTAGCCTAGAGCCATCATCCAGAAGCTCCCAAAATTGGCAAAATAAGGCAGCTCTGGCTGCCTTTGTCTCAGTTAGTCTGTTGTTGGCAACAGGGAGAGGCACCATGTGTCAGCTTGTTACTGATGCTGACAGTCCATACATCTCTTCATTAAATGTTTTTTTTTATTGTGCTTACATTGTCAGTGCCCCTAATTTACCTTTTGCATTGAACTTAGAACAGTTGTTCTGATGTAAGTGGGACTGAAAGGGAGTCACGGTAAAGGGCAGCCGCAGGAAGACTTTCTTTCACCATCTCTTGCATGTACACCATCATGGGAGGGTTTTAACACCTTCCATAGCTTGTCCCACTATTTGTTTTTGCCCATGCATTTTTCTAGAGAAGGAAAGGAGTCTTGGTTCATGCAAATGGGAAGGAAATGTGTCAGTATTCACTCTGCCTGAGGTAGCATTTCAGAGCCCTGGCTGTGTTGCACTGTGTTCATGACTCATAGCAAGCCTTATGGACATGGCAGTGCCCCCGCAGCACCACCTGATGACCCTGATTTTGGGGAGCAGCAGGCGTGGAGCAGCTCTGCAGGGCTCCCTCCCGGCAAGTGCCCAGGCCCCAGGGCTGCTCCTGTCCAGCAGCAGGGAGGGGTTGTGCTCTGGCAACCCTCAGAACATTCAGAACCATCCACTAATACCAGCAGTTCCAGAAATCTCTCTGAAAGGAAGAGCGTTCCCAAGTTGTGTTTAGACAAGCGTGGTTTGTCAAACAGGCTGCATCTCAGTAGGTCTCGCTGCCTTCCACATCTTGGGTCACCTGAGAATTAAAGGTGCTGGCTTTGATGCTGAAATAGTAACTGAAGCCTCTTTCACACACATGTTTCTGGTAATGCTGATGTCACCACATGCTGTTGTCCTGTTGATCTTTTTTGTTGTTACACAGGCTGTTGGTTTTTAATATCTTCGACAGCTGACATAGTGGTTTACCATTTAATCATTCTGCCACCATCCTTGCAGACCTCAGTGTTTCCATAAGGCAACAACTGTCAAATATTAGCCAGGATTTAGTTATTTGCTTTAGTTCTTTACAAAAGGACTTACTTACAGATAAGACATGCTTTTTACCTTTTCCGAGAGATACACTTGCTCTCAAGGAAGGATGGATTAAAATGTGGGTTTTTTGCATAAAACTGTTTGCTCCTTCCTGTTCCATGACTGCTGGCAATATAGGTTGGTTCTTTCTAGAAATGAGGAAAAGGGATAGTATTGAATGTGTGTCCTCTTTTTGCTAAACTTAAACAGGGAAAAGTGTCTTCCTGTAAGGGATTGTTCTGGGCACTTAATGAGAATGCTTAGTCTGTTGTCATTATAGAAGGCTGGTAACATTTTATTTCAAAAATCCTTGTACAAATACAGAATTTTAAAAGAAGTGAAGGCTCTATAGCTTAAATAGTTGCAGCTTGATCTAGGAATTAGTGGCATGGTTATGTTTGCTTTAAAACAGACCGTAACATTGACATACCACGCTTGTCCCTTCAGACTTAAGAATGTATCTGTTAATGTTAGACATATGTCTATTAACTGTAGCTGTACTGTGGTTCCTAAGACAGAAAAGATGCTCAGAATTTCCTGTTACTGTAAAATAAAAGGAGAATTTTGATTTTTATGAGATAGAAGTCTGGAAACATTTTTTTGTATGCTGAATGAAAAAGCACTAACTTTCTGCCGTTCTTTTTAAAAACCCTAAATTTGGACCAGGTTGTTTTTCTCCTTGACAGGAAAAGCTTGTCAGCTAGACCTTTAGCACCATTTGCTTTGTGCTATGACTCTGTTATACTTTGGGGAGAATATTTTGCTCCAGACACCATGTTGTGGCAACAGTACGATCACATCCTTTCAAGGAGCTCTTGGTGACTTCCTTGGCAAGGCAGCATTCCATAAGTGATTGCCTCAGCAGGATTCAGACTAAAAATTTAAAACGTAATCTACTCTAACTCAGTTTGGGTCCAGGAGGGCATTTTCCCTTTGTTACAATTTTATTACTATATCAGTTTAATTTTTTGTTATTCAGTACTAGATTTATCAGCTCGTATTTCTTCAGCTTGTAGGAATTAAACATTGCAAAATCAATATTTCCGCTAATTAAGGTGGGTTTGGGGAATGGATAATCAAACAGTGTAGTGAATCATTAAAAACTTACATGCTAATATTGACTAGCATTATTGGCAAAAGGAGACCAATTCTCTATTCCAGGCATTTCTTTCTTTCTTACATTTTTAAAGCAGAAGAAAACATGTTCAGTAAAAATTTATGTTCTCAGCATTTAATAGTGTAGCAGTGGTCCTTTTTGGATATAAAAGCAATGTGTTAAATTCTGAGCACTCATATGCAGCATTTTCTTTCCCATCATTTAACTTATCAGTAATTAGTATCTGCCTTCAAAGAGTCTTAGTATATTTGGAAATAGGTGGAAAGCTATGTTCGTGCCTCTTATGAACATAATGGATAATTTGTAATTATTGCAAATTTTTGCCAGTACCTTTTTATCCTCCCAGTGATGTTTTTTTATTGTATGACATTGGCTAATGTTGGTTTTGCTTTTGTTTTTTGGGGTGTTGTTGTTGTTGTTTACATTAGCTGTGGCCTTATTCATGTTTGCATCTGGTCTTCTCAGAGGGTGTTACTGAACAGACCAGTAAGTGGTGATTTGCTGCCACATCAGGAAATACCTTCCCTCCCCCCAGTTCCCTTACCATGGAACTAGTGGCTGCCAGTGGGACACTGGATGCTGTTGAACACCAACATTTTATTCTGTGGCATTTGACTGACTTTCACCTTATAAGCATGTCATGGTTTGACCAGGAAGAAGTGGGAATTCTGGAAGCTGTGGTCAAACCAATGAAGGTTTTGGGTTTCATACTGACACCTGGTGTAGCCAGTGGGGTTTGGACACACCTCCGAGAATACACAGGGTTAAAAGCAAGGCACTGCCCTGGCACTTCCTCTTTGGACCTCGTCGGGCGAGGAGTTCAGATCTCTCTCCCCGCCCGCCCGCTGCTCTGGGCGGGGAGGGGCCAGCCATGCGGTAAGGCCTGGGGCCTGACAGAGGGGGCTTCGGGGGGGGCTCCCAAAGGATGGAAGGTGAGGAGCCCCAAGAGACATCGAGCCTCGGGCAGCCAGCCCCCCCCCCCCCGGAGAGCAGCCAGCCGGGAGGAGAAGGAGGGAGACTGCCCGGCCGCAGCGGCAGCAGGTGTGGGAGTATCATCGTTCTAAGATAGACAGAGACTGAAACTTTTAACCCTTTCCTTTCATGATTGGGGCCTTACAAAATGCTAATCCTCCTCGAAGCTGAATAAGAAGGGAGATGAGAGATGAGATGACTTGGCCCGGGGATTGTGGAGATGATTGGATGGGGAGAGATGATTTGGAGTGGCCTTTTGGCTGGACTTTTTCTGTAGCCATGGACTCAGTTGTTCCTGTGACACAGACTGCATTTAGGGGAGGCAGTGCCTCAAAACCAGGAGGTTCATTTGTGAGGACCCCCGGCCCCAGGGGTTGGAAAAATATGGGGGGACAGATGTCCCAAAAGCAGAGACTGTGCTTTTTGGAGTGAGACAAGGCATCCTTGAAAAACAACCCTAAAAGCAGCTCTGGCCATGTCTCGGTGGTGAGAGCACTGAGCATGGAAGGAAGATGTCACAAGCGGCAAATGGACTTTCCGGGCGGTGCCGAAGTGACAGGGAAGCACACGAGGGTCTCAGTGTGTCTCCACGAGAAGCCTATGGAACGAGAAGGACTCCTTTCCTCTTCATGAACTGCAGTTTGAGTATACTAAAGTGTCGTGCTGGGCTGGGCAGTTGGTGTTTTTTGAGAGAATGTATTGGATTGGGAAAGTCAGGGAGTGGGGAGGAGGAAAAGTGGTTTTTTGTAAGGTTTTCAATTTTTTTTTTTTTTTTTTTTTTTTCCTTTTTCTTATAGTCTTTCCCTATTTCCCTGTAGTTTAAGTAATAAAGTGGTCTTTATGTTTAAGTTAGAGCCTGTTTTGCTTATTCCTGGTCACATCTCACAGCAGACACCAGGGTGAGGCATTTTCATGGGGGCACTGGCTCTGTGCCAGGCTCAAACCATGACAAAGCACATTCTCAGAAACGTCAGGTGTGCAGTCTGATTCAGAGTGACCTGACTGTGCTTCCCTCCTGGGTCAGATTCTTGCATGAACAAACTCCTCAAGATCCTTTCTGCAAGAGTGATACCTCTTTGGCAGGGTTATTTCATGCTGTGTCTTGTGCAGGGGCTGCACCTCTCTTTTGAAGGAAAGTACAGTAGGAAAAAGACTGAAAATACATTCTGAAAATATATTCATATACTTTTAAGGTATAAAAGCATAAAGTAGAAAACTCAACGTGAACTGAACCTCACATTGCATCTCCTCAGACTGTTTTTCTCTGTGCTTTTTCAACTAGATCACAACTTGAGTTATTCTGTGATTCTTCATAACCTTCCTAATTAAGGGAACTTTGGAATCACTGTGGAATTAAGGCATGAGAGTTTAGCTGGTTGGAGGGAAGGAGGGTCCTGAGGAGAAATTATGTCAAATACCATGTGAGCCACAGAAAATGATAAATGTGTTATCACTGTATTTCCTGAGAAAGTTTCTCCTTAAAATGCTTAATACATTTTTATTGCCTATTAAGAAGTTCAAAAGAGAAGCTTTTTTTGATGAAAGCACAGCATTTATCATTATTATTTCTAATATTAACTTATTCAGTTTGCATGGGAAGCTTTGTAACACTTGCATATTGATTCAAGCAGGCTGTAGTAATTAGGGCAAGTTTTAATCCGTCTCTTACAATATCCTTTGACAATTCAACATTTCCCTCTGTGACTGAAAGAAATTGAATTTGTGTCCCTTAACATCAACTGGGACAAAGTAACACAGTGAGATACAAGCTCCTGTGGTGGGTGCTAGAGGATTTGTATCTAGAGAGAGATGGGCAGGTATTGGTCACCCCCTGGGACAAGCCGCAGTGTGACTTTGCAGGCAAGAAGTGACCTCAGTTAGCAGCCCTCAGGGATTAGTAATGTTTGTCCTGCGTTCATTACAAGGTGGTTTTAGCTGGGACTGGAAGTGAGGGCCAGTGAAGATCAGTGGGTGCTGAGGTCTGTAGCCAGTGCAAGGGCAGGGAACACCAGGGAGTTGGCAGTGGCTCTGGATATCCCTTCCTTTATTTCGTGGTAGCTTGCTGGTCTGTCCTGCCTGAAATTTAAAATGGTAGTTTGTGGACATGTGAATTTGAGAAATCACCTTTTTTACATTGCTGGGCCCCATAGCTTGATGATTCTGGTTACCTCATCAGTCAAAAGATCTTGTGTAAGCTTACCCTTTACAACTCCCCCCTCCTGAGTGGATTCTCTGGTGAGTAAACAGAAAGACTTGCACTCAAGCTCTGGCTTTACTTCCAGAGAAGCCATTAATTGGGTGTTCTTTTGCAGGTGATTGCCAGGTGTCCATAGGAACTTGTGAGAACATAACATCTTTATTCTGCTGTAAAAATGAGGTGGCAGCTTCAGAAGTTACTGCCAGCACAAATGCAGACAATATAACCATGAAATCTTAATAGGTTTAGAAAAATGGTTTAAATGTCATTTAGAAGAATTTCTCTGCAACTAACAGTGCATTTAAAGACTGAGTTTATAGAGGGAAGAACCCTCAAAAATCAGGATTAAAAATTTTAATTTATTAGCTCAATTTGATTTGCATGCTTGCAGCTTAAAGAAATTCCTAATTGGCTAGCTCTACTTTGAATTTTTTCCTTGCTGGTGTATTTTAATGTAATTATTGATTGGATTGTGAGCTTGAAACAAAGTGAGGAATAGTAGTCTGTAAATGCTGATTTGTACAGAAAAACCTAAGCACCAGTTAGTAAGATATTTTAATTTTTTTTTAAGAAACACAATTCTTGCTGCATTGAGAGCTTTTTCGTTTACTTGTGAGCAGTAGATATTATTGTACCTCACATAGCTTTGCTGTAGGCAGTGGTGGAGTGCCTGGAAAAGTCTGTCAGACTGCTTTCAGAAATGGCAAGACCTTGTCAATTAACCCTGTAATTGTACAGCAAATTAGCAAATGTAGTATCTTGAGGATAATACTTTTTCTGTCAGTCTGCTTTTTTTTAGTGAGTGCATAGACAGCCCCAGTGATTTAGCCCAATGTTTAGGACTGAGAAGTACTGTCACATAATTAACTCTTTAATTTACCCAGGGGGTTTAATTAGCAATTTTATTTATTATTATCTATCTGCCCAAGTGGCTGGTGTAAAGGACATCAGGTCAGGCCAGCAGAAAAGTCTGGAGAAGTTGGCCATCTGTTTCTCCTTCTGGACAGATGTTGTAATTGGGATGCCTCCAGCCTGAGGGAATGGTATGCCTGAGCTCCCTGCCTGGTCCAGATGCTCCATGGCTGTGTGTGTGTGTGCATGGTTTAGAAAGTTACTCTTTCACAAATAGTTACCAGTCCTACAAGCAGTGGAACACTTCAGAGACTGTGTTAATGGGAGGTCTAGCACAGATCTTCCTTATCCAAGTAAGAGTAGGCTTGGTTGAGTTTTTTGGGGGTTTTTTTCTGACTAGAATTTTGGTCTGGAAGAGCAGTGGAAGCCTGTGACACAACCACAGGTGTCACCATTTCTTTAGTATCTGGCAAAATTCCCATTGACTCATGCTGGGCTAAACAGTGGCCTCTGGTGAATCAGCACCAAGCTCATTTTAAAGTTTCAAAATTCGTACCACTTGTTTATAACATGGACTTTTGAAACAATAGTCATCTTCAAAACAATCTCTTTTTTTATGAATTGGCTGTATTTGCCATTCTGTAAAACAAACAGATACTAGATACAGCATGATATGTTTAGATATGGCTGAGCACAGCATCGGGAGCCACTGAATGGGTTAAGAAAAGAGCACCTGGTGTGATGAGAGTATGAATCCTTTTGCATATATGCTCTACCTCTGATCCTGTTGAAGCACTGGCTGCATGAGAAGAACCAATATTTATGAGTATGTCAAAAGACAAAATGTTTAAACACTTGGATGGGTTTGGAAGGAAATCAGATTCTGTGGATTCAGCCACAAGGAAATCTTTCACAAAAAATGTCTGTCCTTGGTCAGGCTGCTTTCCTCATCAAGGATTCCCACGGTAGCAGAGGGTAGCTGATGAACACAAGAAAATTACCAAATGTTTTTTTTCTCTGACATGCAGGTGATGTTCCCTGCAAATCACAGTTCAACGCAGGCAAGAGAGGCCTATAACAATTTTTAAGTTGAAGGTAGGTTTCCCAGAAGGCAAAACTATGGGATGACCCTGTGTGATCTTCTTGCTGGTTTTGTGTCGATCCCCACCACCAAGCCTCACGGGATGGAAGACCAAGCACACATCATAAATGAGATGGTGAAGGATGCTTTTCTTTGCCTGTGAGCCCACCACGCTCTGGAGGTCACCACACAAGGTCACACTGTATTTACTCCAAGGGTCCACTCCCATACAATGGGCTTTGTGTCCCAGAGTGTGGTCAGTTGGGCACTCTGAATGACTCAGCTTTAACAGTAGTGAGAGCGGTCAGTCAGGTCACCTTTTCCTACTTCTGCTGTCAAATGGATTGCAGGGTGTCATGGTGCACTTCCAGCCTGTTCAGAAAGGCTGTCTATTCTCCTATTTCATCTGCTCCTGACCACGTGGATGTTAGCTGGTTGAGTACTTTCTCTGAGTTACCCTCCTTCCTGGTACCTGGGTATGAGGAATATACCACTTGAAAACTCCCACAGAAGAAAAACATTTCTGAGGAAAATAGAAGTAGAGTGACATTTTCTTTACTCTTCTGAATGTTTTACAAGGTCAAAGCAAAATGATCAACCACCAAGCTTGAGAGTTCAAAAGAAGTGCCAAGTACGCATTTACATGGTAGAACTCATTGCCACATGCCTCAGCATGCTGGGGAGGCCAGCAGGTGGATGAGTTCAAATGGGGATTAGACAAATTAATCACGTCTGTTAAAATGGTGTTATGGTTACATGGCCATGAAGTTGCCAAAATGTTGTTATCACTGGAAGCAGAGGAGGCATTTCAGCAGAAAGAGGTATAGGCATGTGTGTCATATTCATGCTCCCTTTCCCTGAAGAACTACTTGTGGACTCTGGTGGGCACCAAATACTGGAAAAGGTGGATCCTTACATAGATCCAGTTATCAGTGCTTATGTTCTCCCCCCTACACCACTCTATTCTCTTTGAAATGCTTTTGGGTTTGCGACACTTGTCACCTACCTCTAAGGATGGGATCATGTTGAAAGAAGTGATGACAAGAGGAAGTAATTTTTTTCCCCTCTTCTCCTGGATGCTCCATCCCAACCTGACCACCTCTATTCCAAAAAGGAGACATCCATTTTTAATACCTAAACATTCGCAGTAATGCTTGTAACTTCATAGGGGATGAAAGAAACATTTTTCTTGTATCATTCTGTGTTTTTAAAACCTATTTATAATCGGAAAAGGGAATTTTCATATATAAGCCCCAGTATTGTTCAAGTGAGGATGATGTTTTTGTAGCTATTAAATTTACAAAAATATTTGATCTGTTAATTTGTGGATGAAGTTTTATGTCCGGTTTATCTCGGCTGTTTGAGGGGCCTGGAAGGCCCGGAGGTGGCCTTGGGGCAGCCCGCGTATCGAAGGACGAGAAGAGGCTTCAGTTCTTCTTTCTGGTTTTATGTTTATTAATTGTTTATCTAAAAGATGTTCTTTCAGCCGAACAAAGATCTGCTCAGCAGTCAGCCATGGGCACACTGTCTCGTCCCCCTGACCGCCACGTATCTTTATACCCCTTGCTACGTATACAATATTTATCATTTTTCCCCAATACCATCTATTGTTATAACTCGGTGTACTCTTAGTAATAACCAATAGAAAGGTGCCACCGTGGCCAAAGAAGATGGAGGAGAAGAGGAAGAAGAAGAAGGACAGGACACACCCCAATTCCTCCATCTTACTCCTCTAAACCCCCCTGTACATAAATCCTAAATCCTGTTTCTCACCCTCTAATTAACTAATCCCTTCACCCTTCACCCTGTGAAGCCCTCATCCTTGTCGTCTCCTGCGCAGGGTTAAAGTCCTGCCACCAGACACTTCTGGCAACATTCCAGGACTCCCGAGCCCCCCAAGGTGGTCTCGGAGGCTCAGCATCTCAGGACTGAGATCTTGAGATCCGACAGTTTTAGTTGCTCCTTTGTTTCTTAATCCAAGTATTATGCTATCAGTCAGTGAAGAACTGAAGCTGAATTTTTTCCATTAGGAAAACTAAACTGCTGTAGTTTACTCTAGAAGTGGCATGAAATAAAAGGATACAACTGGATGCTTGGAGTATGCTATTGAATTTAATTAGAGTCCTTAAGGTAGTCAGATTAATTTGCATGATCCTGTAAGTTTTTCCTTCTGAGATGAGGATTTTTAGAACTTCCTGAGAAAATGAATACCATAGTGAAATGAAAAGATGTTTTCATAAAGACTAATGTCATGAGGAACATTGATAGATAAGCCTCACAGAATACCTGGGACTGGAAGAGAGCTCCAGAAATCTCTGCTCCAACCCCTGTTCAGACATGATCAACGTAAAGCAGGTTTATAGATAAAGTAGCTTGCAGATAAAGTACTGATAATTGCAAGTGTAGTTTCAGTTTAAATAAGTTTGTCTTTGTATGGAGTATAATTCTTAAACTCACGAGGTCTTTTGTATCTTGAGTTCTGCAAAATTATTTCAAATTCGTGTGGTTTGAGCAATAGAGAAATGCTGTGTTGCGCAAGAAACTGGTGGGTTGCTACAGTCTTCTCATCTCTAGCTGTGAGGGTGTATTAGCAGCTTAATTGAAACAAATTATGTAGAATATTCAGAAAATACTTAAGAAATTTACTTTTGAGGGGTATCTTATCCACTGAAGTTGCTGTACAGCAGGAAATAGTATTATCTGCATTGATTGTAGGGTCTTGTATATGGTTCTGTTTTAGCAAAAATTTTTCCACTAATCACATCTGTTCTGTTCTATCTATGATGGCCATGGCTTGTGGAACATTAATTATCAAATAAGGATCATGTTTTCAAGACTGGGATTGTAAATTTAGCATATGGAGCTAATTGGATTTGGGAACCAGAGCAGACAAGATTTGTTTCAGGGCTAGTGTGACAGTGGGGTTACATCATGCAGTTTTGTTTATTCGGTTGTGCATGTGGAGCACGGAGCAGGAGTAAAATACTGCATTGGTTAAGCAGTAAGTGGTTAAACACAGCATTTAGGCTTGCATGGTTTTTAAGTGGAATTTTCTGGAATGTCTTTTGAAGTGCCACAATGCCATCTACTGGCTCATTTTTCTGTGCTTTTTCCCAGAGGGGGGTTTCTTTTGTACACAGGCTTATATGTAAGGGTTTTTTTACAATATTTTTGAAGAGCAAAATAAACAAGCTGAGATAGAATGAGCAAAATTAATTTTGGGTGCATATGTTTGTTAAGGGACATCATGCATTATATACATTAAAGAATCATTTTGAATCTCTTACCAGTTAGTCTTGCTCTCCTTTTGTTAAAACTCTGGGATGATTAATACTGAAAGATTAAGGACAGATCTCTGCTTTACATAATAGCTTGTGTGTAGTAGCTTCACTGTTTTCTGTTTATAGTCAGTCAGTTTCCCTTCTTCTTCCAATATTTATATACAGAAAAATGGAAAGAAAATTTAAAAATACTTAAGGTGTCAAGCCACAGAAAGAGGAAAGTGCTGTATTAGAAATTACTTCCGACAGGATTTCTCACTATCAAATTCCTGGACTCAGTCTATTCCCCATAGCTGCCTCCTGTCTCGGCCTTCTCCCCAACATGTGTTTAAATAGTCTTTTCTAAATTCATCAACAACCTTCCATCAACCAAAAACTGTAGACTGTCTAACAGTCATTATGGAGAAGTGTGTATTGGAAAATATTATTCTCAGTATCAGACTGTTCAAACTGTAAATGAGCAGTGGGCAATTCTAAGTGTTTCTTTTTTTCATCAGACTGACTAATATTACCTATAGGAGTAGCCCTCTGTCTTCTATTTGCTGCCAACAGAAATAAATGGGCAAATATAAAAATAATTAAAAAGAAACAAGACAGGAACTGTACATACTGATAAACACTGTTATTTTCTAGTTTCATTGCTGGGTTTTTCTTTAAGCTCTCTGGAGAGTTTCCTTATTAGTTGGTCATTCTGTTTGCCTTCATAAAATACTCTTCACTTTTAATTTGTTTTTCCCCTTCACATTCAGTTTTTTCCTAACAGAAGTTTTTCATAATCCTGCCTTCATTGAGTCTAGTTAGGAGAAGAAGCCATTGGTAATGGCTTGTAACAATTTAAATTGTTTTTAATAGATTTGTAACTCACTCAAACACAGCTGCAGAATCATTATTCAAAACAACAGCTAGAAAAAAATTTCCAGCAGTTTCCTAGATGGCCTATAATGAAGGTAAATTCAAACATCTGTGCCCTTCCTGGCCTTTTACCCTTTATCTCAGTGACATTCAAAAGGTCAAGTGGATCTTGCCAAGCCCAGTTTTTATCTGGTAGGAGCTGTATCTTGCTGACAGCTGCAGGGCGTTGTGCACTGGTGGAAGAGCCCGAGTGCATTTGGCCAGCTCGTATGGAAGGGAAGGTGTCAGTGTGCTCAAGTCAGTGCTTGTTTGGGCAGTGGGTTATTGCCCTGCAGCTGTGGGCTGCACCTCGCTGGTTTGGGCAGTGGGTTATTGCCCTGCAGCTGGTGGGCTGTGCCTCGGGAGCAGTGGAGCTGAAATGATCCCACTTGGCACCCGCGTTGTCTTTTGTCACGTAAATGATCCGTGTCAGGGAGGGTGCGCTGGGGAGTGCAGCTCGTTGGCAGCTCGGGCTTCCCGGTCTGTGCTAAACAAGCCACCCAGAATGGGAGCTCTGCCGAGGGGAAAGCCCTCAGTGGTGCATCCATCACTCTGCTGCCTGGGTTTCACCGGGGTGGTTTGGGTGAGGAATGCTCTTCTCTGACGTGTGCAGAGGAACAGACGTTGCTCCCTGCCTGTGTTTGAAATAAGTGCTAACCTTCCACTCCTAATTATTATCTGTGCTGCAAAATACTAGGGCAAGCCTCTGCTTAGTGTGACATTAAATAAGGGAGGACTGGCAAAACCAGAAGAGCAAACAGGATGATTTTATACCATATCTTCCATTACGATCTTTTTTTTTCTTTTTTGAACTGTCCTGTGCTATTGCAAAGGAGGAAGAACTAATTAGGCCAGTTGCTGAAAGTGTTTTGCCACCCACACTACTGAAAAGAGCTCTTTGTACAGAATTAGCTCTTACCAGCTGTGCTAAATCCAGTAATTTATCTTTGCCAAAAAAAAGAAAAAAATGCTGCTTTAGTTTAGTCCAATTAAACAAGTTAATGTAAGCTATACCCTATATCCACACAAACACGGGTATCTCCTGCTCAAAAGCTGCAGGGTTTGCAAATAATTATTTTCTTTCTCGTTAATTTTTCCTTCTGTTTGTACAAAGGGCTGGGAAGAGGAGCCCTGGGAAGTTAACCCATTTGTGTGTGGAAGTGGCTAAGTGTCCCCTTGCAGAGCAGTGTGATGGCAGGACACCCACCTCAACTTGGGCAGGTTGGAGCACGAGGGCTTGGCTTTGGCTTGGTGTGGTGCTGCAGGGGATGTTTGCCTTGGCACTGAGAGGCAAGGGAAGCAATTCCTGCCCCAGGGGAGAGAGAGGCTGTAGGAAGTCAGAGGCCTGCCCACCATCACCTGGAGTAACTTCAGGAGGAACAGAGTGATTCACTGTGTTTGAGGTTTTGGCTCTGCAGAGGTTGCTTAATCAAGGAGTTGATCAGTCATGGTTTTTCACTGGGGTGTTGGTTTGGAAACTGAGCTGGACCTGAGAAATTATTTCAAGCTGACCCTGGCACAATGGATAGCAAGTGAGAACTCACAGGCCCAAACATAGACTGAAATTCAACAAATCTATCCTCAGTCCTAAAACATTAATGTCCTTTCTCCTCATTGGCCTCCTACTCAGGTTCTTAAAGAGTGTAGACAGTCCAGGCAATAAGGGTTTTTTATGGCGTTCACTGGAACTCTTACAAAAGAAGGGAGGAGTAGAAAAATGCTCTTTGAAACGTGGAGGTTTGAAGATAGTAAACCAAGAATGATGGCTAAGCAAGAAAAAAAAAGTCTTTGGATATCCTCCATCACAGAAAGTAAGATAAACAAGGAAATTATGATTTTGTCAGGAACAGATGACTGTAGTTTAGTAATCTGTAAAAAATTTGCCAAAAAAAAGAAGTCTTTTTAATGCAGAAAAATAAAAATTTATTTCTGTGCTGATATGCTTAGAGATCTCCTAAACACTGTAGTAGGGACTTGACATGTATTTGCCTTGATGGGGTGCTCCTTTTTGGGCAAAGATGCAGATTGAATCAAAAACATGCAATACAGAATTTATCTTTGTGAATACATCTACAATTTCCAAAGATAAATTCAATCTGTTATTTCTTCTCTTTCAAATTTAATTTTGTAATTTGAATGGGCACAGAGAAAAGCCCAGTCTGTAATCCCATCTGAGGTGTATCTAAGGTAACACCAGTGCAGAGGAAGAGACATATTGGGACCTTAAAGTAAATTGTTCCTCTCATAAAATTAAGTTTAATCCTTGGTTATAACCTTCTTGGAGGACAGGGGAAAATTAATTTTCTCTGTCTTTCATGTCGTGGAAAATGGTCTGTGTTACAGAATTTACTTTTACTTTTTCTGAAACACAAAAGGCTTTGTTACTTTAAAATGCTAATAAAGCACCTCTCAGTTTTACAAAATGCAAAGTACCTGGTGCCATCCTGTAACCAGCACCAAGAATTTGGTACATATAGTTTGGAGTCTTGAAGGAAACGTATCACCATCAAAAATTAAAATGTGGCTAACATCCATTCAAATCCAAAATTTAGCAGGTCAATATGTCTTTCATGTCCCCAAACATAGCTTCAGTAGCAGATTTTAAAGGCATTTTTTTAAAACATTCTTCTGGCTCAAAGGGCATTAACAAAACACAAACTTTAAATTGCTAGGTTAAACAATATTACAGTTCTGAGTCACCTGAACTTTTCCCCTCTGTGTTTGGTGGTTTGAATAAGATCAGAATAAATCAAGAAAACAAATCCAAGTTTATTTAGTTAATATAATATTCCCTTACCAAATGTACACAGTGTACATTTGAAAGGAAGAATATTAAATGCATGTGCAATAGATGATTGTTCCAGCCTGTCTTAGTTGGTGCAGTTTTCCTGCAAGCTGCAGACAATTCTTTTGTTTAAGCGAGTAATCGAAGATCTGAGCTGTGAGAGTAATTATGCATCTCTGTACTTCTGCTACCTATATATACTTTCTATAATATACTGGGCAGGATGCTGCAGAGAGAGGTAGCTCCCACAGGAGATTCCTCAAGCATAATACATGTTGTGTACTTGTTATCCATTTGTCTCATAGAGTTATTACTGCAGGTGTTTGTGCAGCCTCACACTTTGGTGTACTGCAGATACTGAGAAAACTTCTAGTTCAAAAAAATCAAAGTGTAGCAAATGTGCACAGGTGACAACAGTGCTGTGTAAGGTGTTACAGGGATGAACTCTGAATGGACGTGAGCTCAGGCCCAGCTAGGATCAGAGCAGCTGCTGGTTCAACAGCAGGGATGACCAACATTTTCCATGCTGCCAAACCAAATGCATTTTCTGGAGCCATCTGCACTGCTGTATGACACAGCGTTTTCTTCACTGAAGGATCAGTAGCTTTGGCTGTTCCCACCACTCTGGGCTTGCTCACTTCTGGGCTGCTTTTGGTCTGTGTCAGCTCCAACATACTCTCTGGCATGTTTCCTGTATGCATCTTCCCAGAACTACATCCTGCCAGTCCCGCTTTTCAGTCCTTGGTATCTTGGTACCTGCTGTCTTAAAATGTCTTAGCTCCTGAAGTTCAGCATTTCCCAAGGAACATACTTTATGTACTTTTCCCCTTGCACTTACTTTATGTACTGTTCACTTAAAAATGTGGTGAAGACAAAGCTTTTCAAGGCTTTGAACAATCATCATTTAGACAAGCAAATGTCAGTTAAAAACAGAAAAAAATCCATGTGTCATTTGCTGCTCTGGAACTTTCTCTGAGTTTGAGCAGTTTGGGACAAAATCAGGTATTTTCAGGGACTGGAAGAGAGAATAAATGTAGAAGGTGATTAGCATTATTAAAAAAAGAAAAGGCAGAGAGGTACAGGTGAATAAGTAATTTTCTGAAAGATGTTAATCTACAGACATGCCATATACATCTTTTGTAGCTGTTTAGCAGCTCTCCTCAGCAGCCAAGTTCCCCAGTTTACATAAGAAATACGACTAAAGATGGTTCTTGCAGTACATTGCATTTCTAGCATCTGACTTTAAATACAAATGTTGTAAAACGTGGTCTTTAAATTGTGATTGTTGTCATAATCTTGTGGCAGCTCAGTTTAGTACCGCAGTAGTTCACAGTATGAAAATTTATTAGGGCTGCAGAATTACTTGATCACACTACTCAGTAAGCATATTTAATATCTGCTTATAACTGTCCATAATGACTACATTTTCTTCACTGTTCCATTCCAAAAGTCTCTTGGAAGTAGTGATCCAAGAAAACACTGAAGAGTAAAATATTTTCCTTTAATGATGACAGTTTAGTTTTTGTATGTATTGTGGAGTTATTGTATCTGCAATACACAAACATTACAGTACTTTCGTGGACCTAGTGCAGAATGTGTGTTTTGTGACAGTGGCTGTTGTATTATACTACTGACAAAAGTAAGGCAGGCACTCACATTGGCATTGATGAATTCTGCTTATGTAGTTGCTGTGAAACATAGGGTCCTGTGTGAATGGTCGGGGTATTTACATACCAAATGTCTCAGCATTACTAGACTACCTGTTATACCACACTCAGCACAATGTTATCCAGGTCTTTGTCTCTATATTTTCAAGCACTAATGTTCTATATTCCTTCCCTTGCCACACTCAGCATCTTAACTGAGTGATTTTTCTCTTCTTCATGCTATATTGAGAAGAGATCAGGCTATATTAGGTTCTTCCCCTTTATCCACATGGGATTGACTCTTTAGAAGACCTGCTTCTTCTGTGTTTGGCTTTTTGAGGAGTTTGAACTGCTCTGTGAAGGTCAAGACTTTCTATGCAAATATCAGAGAAAAAGCAAGATGAACATTAACAGGTAACAAAGAGGGAGGGTGGAGAGGTGGGAGTCTGGAGATTGCCAGGATGCTGAAAGCATGAAAAGATCACACTCAAACATTACATGTGCAGATCTGCTTCTTCCTTGGATGTGTGTTGTATCCAACCTTCACCTGGCTGTTTAAGCCCAAAGTCAGTCACTGCTTGCTTTCCTGTGGCTCACTCTCTGACATCTTTGTAAGGTAACCTTTGCAATAGCAGAGGGTTAATTCTTCCCCTTTGCAGCCATCTGCTGTTGGGCCCTGCATGTTTTTGAGATGGCATTTTTCTTGTCACGCTCCTTTTTATCTGCAGGCTGAGTGGCTTGCAGGAAACGAGAGAATTAAAACTGTGACTTTACTGAAGGCCCACATAATCTGGTCCACTTGTCTTTCATAGAATGATAGAACAATCCAGGCTGGAGGGGCTTGGAAGATTCCTGTTTTGCCTTCTCTGATGAGGGCCCTTGTTACTTCAAACTGCATCAAGTGTAGCTATTTGGAGTAAAGGCCGTGTCTGTCATGTCAATGTTGTCTCTAAGGGCAGTAGCATTGTTGGGTAATTTTAAGAAAAAGGGGTTCCCTTAACTGAGAAATAGTAAGTGATTAAAAAGAATCCCTTACTATTTTAGATCACCATATGCATATGAATATATATGCTTACAGTATTTTATGTGTAAATCATTGCTGTCATAGATAAGATTCTCTGCTCTTTTCACTGAAGAGTATCTCTTCAGGGAGACCCACAAAATAAATTAATGAGAGTGTTAAATAAATACATCATCCAAATTAAGGTGTTCAAGATGAAGTGCTTATCGTTCTAACAAAATTACATAATTTATCATTATTAACAGAAATAACTTTCAGATACATTCTTGCCTATTAGCTGTCTTACTTCACTTCACACCTTTGTGAAAGCCAGACAAATGGTAGCAATAAATTAATATTTGCTGCCGTTTCAAAAGCTTCATGTAGCAGTGGTTGTAGGATATGTTATGGGATAAAGAAACAAAGAAAACAGCATTTGCAAAACACAGGCTTACAGAAGTAAAATACACAATAGTTCCAACTTCTCAGCTCTGTGCTTTCCTTCACTTCCTTTCCCATTCTCTGTAGACAAATGGAATCAATTAAAATAAGGGAAATGTCTCCAAAATATTTTTCCACATTGATTCCAGCTCTGGAGAGTGGAATAACCTATGTGTTTAGGAAGCTGAATGCAGTTTTTCAACAGTCTTTCCCAAGTGAAAAATAAATAAGGCTTGTGCTATATAATTTAATACCAACACAAAGATTTGGCAAAGAACTGAAGTTATTGATGAGATTTTGGTTCCATTTGAGTTGTATTAATTACTGTGTACCACACTGGTGTGTTTATTATTGCAGTAAAAGATCATTTCAAAAATGGCTGTCCATATTAATTTAAAAACAAACAAAAAACATTAAACTGAACCTTAGTAAATATGAAAAATCTATTATAAAGTGTGCTGTGTATAGCATATCCAATTTTGGGTGTGGGGAGAAAAGGTAATGCTTCTTAAGAACAATAACCACTTCACTTAAATTTTGCAATAGGATTGCAAATTGTTTGGCATCATCTAATAGGAAATACTCCTTGTATACAACTTAGAAGACTGTTGCCAGCTCCTAAAATAACCTTTATTCTTGAACATTTCTGTTCTTGTCAGCATTCACTTAAGATGCATTTTATAGTCACTGTGCCAGAAAATATGAATGTGGAACTTCTTCATGTAGTGTTAGAGACCCAGATTAGCAGCCATAAATGCAATATGACTGTAGTGTCATCAGGGATTTTTCTTCCTAGTTAAGATTCAGCAGTGTGCCCATGAGATACACCTGTCAACTTCCTAGGTGCAACAGGAAAAAAAAAACCTGATTTTTTATGTGTGTGTGCGTCTTTGTGTACGGTATAAATATATTAATATGCAGGACTTTTTTATCCATAATAAAGAACCATGAAAATGTATATGTTTATATGTGATCCCTGACTGTAATAAGGTAGCAATTTCTTGTCTGCAAATTTGTAACAAAAGAGAGAAGATGGCTATGATTTTATCTAGAGTTTGGTATTTTTCACATATTTATGCATGTACATGTAACAACCTATATATATATTAGATATGTAAATGTGTTTCATATGTAAAACGATCTGTTGTACATCAGCTTTAGTTATGAGCTGCATTTCTTCAAGAAAAACAGGAAACCATTGTTACTTCTCCAGTGATGACCCTCTTGGGAGATCAATTTTTTATAAAACTGACACCTAGAGAAATTGCTGTCTTGCAGTGTTTCTGTATTACTGTGCTGTGGTGGCACTTTTATGTGATTAGGCGTTGCATTGTCCAGTAAGTTGATTTTACATAAGAGGAGAGTGTTGCACCCTCTCCTTTTAGGCCACTCCTGCTTTTGTTTGCCATCAAAAAATAAACAGTGGCGTGAAAAAATAATTTTAAAAAAATAGTTTGCTTTTGAGGGTAGAAAGGCTGCTGCCTAGCTACTTACCTGAGTAATTTTAGGGCACTCACCCTGAAATTTATCATTGAGACCTCACACAAGCAGGTAGCTAGTTGTTTGGAGATTGGCAAGTTTGGCAGGATGATAAGGATGAGTAATTCAGTGACAGTGAGAAAAAGTATCTTCATCTGGGTTCAGCAGGAATTGTTAGAGCTCATGGGTTGTATGTCACACAATTACAATTCTGTAAAGTACATGGGAAAAAGAGATGTCTGGCCACCTTTGTGCTGCAGAGCCTAAGGAAGGAAAAATGTGGTGATTAATTAAGTAGACAGACATTTATACAGAGCTGACAAGGAAAGATGCCATCGTACTTTTCAGAGCAGAACTATGCACTCTGAATGAGGCAAATTCAAAAAAAAATTTTAAACCCAGTCACCTTATCTTCAGCCCTGCAGAAATATAAGCAGTCACTTCTACCTCAACTCTGAGCTACAAAGTAAAATCTTTGTGTGGATAAAATACACAAGACATGCCACACACCTTCAGAAACTGAATATAATCTAGTAGTATTTTGCAAGTAGTAGCAGCGGGTCTGCAGGATCTACTCCACCAGCTGTGTCAAGATGGGAAGGCAGCCCCAAGGATTCAGATTAGCCTGTGGAATTCAGGTTAGCCCCTAGGATTCAGGCTGCCTCCCAGGCCAGCACTGTCCCTCTGCAATTGCATGGAAGCCGCACATACCCTGCTCACCAGCCACAGGTGTCCCTGAGAGTCGGACACTGGCAGCCAGACTCCTTTGGAGAGGACACAGTTCAGTCAATTTGGCTGGATTTGTTGAATTTCTAGGGTAATATCATGTTCTTTCAGTGTCTGCAGGACTTTCAGATTTTACTTCTATAATTCTTAATTCTACAATTTAATTCTTACTGCACCTCCCCATACATACCTTTGATGCTCTGTTATATAGGGAAAACCTTTCCTATGTGCTTTTTTTCCCCCAATAGCAATGAAAGATTCCATGAAGTGGCTAATTCCTGTGTTTGCTTCCTGCCAGCTATGACAAAGGACTAGGACTTGTTTCCATATGAACACACAAAGACCTAATAACCACAGAAGGGTTGGGTTAAAAGATGGACTAATGCTTACTCTTCAGTGATTTATTTTTCCTCATTTGTTGTCTCACATCTGCTGATAAATCCCATTCTGAAGCCCTAAGCCTTCTCCTGGACCCAGACAGAAGGCAATAGTAAGGTTTTCAAGAACGAGTCTTCTTGTTCACAAAAAACAGCTGACCATATAGACTTTACTAAATCTTTGAACAAAGACAAATTATCAGGTTTTGAGGGCTGGACATGTCAAAGTACATCATTTTTGAGGCGGAATTTAAACATCAAATAATTCAAAAGGAGCTGAGAAGCATCTCTGTATTTCTATTTATTGTCCTCTCCTAATGACAGTGTGGTTCTTTATTGCACATTCTTTTCTGGGGAATTTAATTGCAATGTGTTACCTAGAGAGGTAAATAAACTTTTGAGTAACACACAAAACACAAGTTGCTGAGCAAATCATGGAGCCTTTTTCCCCAAAAGTTTCCTCTGAAAAATGTGTATTTTATGATTGGCTTTTTGCAAATATTAAAATGAATATTATATGTGTTGTGTTAGAAAGTTATGCTGTATTAATTCTCTTAAGTAGTTAAATATAGTTTTAGGTTATAAAAAATGCTACTATGCTATGTAGGATACTTTTTTTAAAGAAAGGACTTGCAGCAGCTAAATCTTTCAGAGAAAGACAATTTATTGCCCTCATATCAGAAGAAACAAACTTCTTCCCACCTTGAAGGCACTGTTAGGATTCAGAGGAAGAAGTTGAGATGACCAGACAGAATCCTGTATTTGAATGGAATTCATGCATCATGTATGAAGTGTATGAATATGCAACAGGCTATGGTTTTTAAAGGTTAATCCTTTGTTAACGGGGGTCCTTTTTCAGGCTTGTTTTGCCCAGAAAAAGGTACCCAGATGTCCGTAACTCTTTAGTTCTATTGCCTCATATTGTCCTAATTCAATTTATACAAATTACTATTACTCTAATTGTATTACTATTTTTATAACCATTTTATTACTATTAAACTTTTAAAATTTTAAGAACAAATGATTGGCGTTTTTCACATTTCCTGTGGTCAGTAGAACTCCCCTGGCACTGACCTATGCCCTGGCTTCCAGCCACCTACCAGAAGAGTAAATGTGGTGTACAAGCTACAAACATGCACAATGGAAAAAGAGCACAATAGGTAGCCACTTAAGTCTCTAATTTGGGAGGATGCTCCACAGTGAGTGCCTGCTGCTGAAGTGCTTTCTTTGGGCTCAGGGTGGTGAGGACACTGTAAGAGGGCTCTTGTGGTTCGTAGGGTTAATGAGTGTCAGTGTGTAAATACTGGTGCAATCCTTCTGCTGAGGCAGGGGATGTTTATGGATGGGAATTTTTCAGCAGCTATAAATGGAAGGTTTGTTTGTTTTGTCTAAGGCACATGGGAAAGGCTTGATCATAACTTTAAAAATTCAATGCTAATGGCTTAAAAAACAAAAATCCTTAGGTTTCAAAGTTCAGCTTACAGTGACATGGCAGAGGTTGTGGAAGGCAGGCAGCAGAGCAGGCAAGCTGCAGCAGCCCAACAAAGGCCGACAGCACAGCAATAGTGGCTCTGCACTTGCTGCAATGCCTGCACGCCTGTGGTTTGCTAAGGAAGCAGCTCACACATAAATCTGTGCTTTTATTGCATTCAAGTCAAGAGGTGCAGCAGTAGATAACATCACCTGTTGGCACAGGGACAGCAAACAGCAGCTTGTACCTTTCTCCTACAAATCCATCTGCCCCAGCTGAATATGATTGACACAGAAGTCACGTACTCAGTCTCATGTATCTCCCCCAGCTGGGGGAGAAAAAAAAATGCAATTCAGGTTTCAGCATTTTTGTAATCCCTCTGAGCCTCCCATTAAATTTGCTCTACTGTGTGGGAAAGGATTAAAGATTCTTTGGGCTCCAAAACACAGTATACAAAAATTAAGTACTTCAGCATGGTTTGTGGTAAGGCAGCAACTAAAGTGTATAGCCTGCCACATAACCCAGAACAGCGAGTTCTCTTTGACAAGTAACACTTGTTGACAGCTTAAAATTTCTGTGGGTAACACATGTCACAGTTGTGTATGGCCTTTGTATTAAATATTCTGTATGCAACATATTTCATAAGAAACTTCAAAAATAATCAGAGTTGTTCATATGCTGTTACTAACTTAGCTCAGAGTGCCAAAAGAAGGAAATATTTGTTGGCAAGGAAAACTTCTGTTCCTTTACGAACAGCTTCATAAATGCTCCCTTGTAATAAATATTTCAAGATTAAAATCAATGTGTTACAAGTTTCAGACAAGGCTGTTTATCAAGATTAAATAGTTCATTTCCTAAAAGGCAATATTATTCACATTTTATGTGAGTGTGAGCACAGATGAGAAATTTTTATTCAAGAGAGGCCAGGATTTTTTTCCCACAAAAAAATGTTAAATGGAAAATGCTAAAAACATTCTTTCCCTGATTTTTTACTACTTTGAGAGCCTGACTTGCTGTTAGGTTTAATTTGCACAGTATTGAATTCTACTAAATATACCATGTTTAGTGTAATTCAGCATCTAGTCTTTTTTGTTCTAATTCAACACTTAAATGTACGAACCATTTGTTTTGTGAAAAGGACACAGAGCTGCTGTGTACCCAGGCCTGAAGGAGAAAGTACGGGCAAGAAAGGGCACAACAGATACTAAAAAGTAGACTCCAAAATCCATACTTTTAAAAATAAACATTGTCTTCTGCTTTCACTACCCTACTTGCATGAAACTTCTTCCTTCCCCATCTCAGCTGCTAAGCCAAGAGCTGTGTGACAACTGACAGCTGCTCATCCAACCACGATTTACCAATGTTATGGGGCAGACCAGAAAGTGCTAAAGAACAAGAGGAGTCAAAGCATCAATGTTGCATTTTTGTCATATTTCGTTTCCTCATTTTGCTTTCCTAGAAAGCACAAATATAGGAGGTCTGAATACCATCTTGTGAACAAGAGGTAGCTCCAGTACATGTAAAATGCTGCTGCTGAACTAACAGTTGAACTGTTTTCCCCATTCATAAAGCAAATTACATTGCGATTCCAAAGGAGCTGGTAAATAGTACTATGCCATGCAATTTATATCTAGGCTCTCCACCTAAAAAGAATAAGAAATACCTGCTGATTATATCCATATTTTTGTTTTTCGTTATGTTTGTCTTTTCATTTTTCTCAACATTGAACCTGCTTGCTTTTTCTCTGTTGTAACTTCTAATGTTATTTTTTGAGACTTTAAATGGTATTCCTCAATGTCATTATTTCAAGATTTTATATGTGCAGGTATTTTATGTACTGGTTATTTTTCTTAAGATGTAGACAAGTGTACTATTTACAAAAAGAAATGTTTAGAGAAAGAAAAATGTAATTATGAAAAAGCTGAATATCTGGGCTATTCAATTCTTGGGGGTTTTTGTGCAGCCTAAATTATGACCTGTTTACTGATGTTTTGGTTTGATTTCAGGTTACCATTGGCGAGATGTATGCCACAGAAAAATTGGTCATTGAGTATCCGATAGACATACAGCCAAGAAAAGCCTCTAATCCTGAAACAACACTGGCCCATCTTCAGCATCCTACAGTGCCACCACGTACAGAAACTGCACCACGTACAGAAACTGCACATGCCCACGTCTGAGCTTGTCATAAGAAATGCCTGAGAGACTGTTTTTGGCAACCACAGTTCTATTTTCTAAAGGGTCACATGTTCTAAGATAAATAGCTGTGATTTATAATAGCATATAAGGTAGTCTTGGAATCTGTTTGCTTGTGTGTCCTATGTGATGGAATAGTTCCTGCTCTATTACAACAATAAAACTACCTGCAACCAGCTACATTATTCTGCTGCTGACATTGTCTCTCACTGACCACGAAAAACATGTTCAGTTTAAAACCCCTAAAGATTTAAAATCCTTCACCCAGTTACTGAGTTTGTATTAATCCTGTTGCACTTAGAAATATCCAGCATCTGAACTAAATTAGTAAGTACATATTTTATTTAAAGTATTAAAACCAGAGATGATCAGAATTTTCGTCTCCTGGACTTTGATACTTACAGATATCACAGGCTGTATTGTGTGGTTTCCTTGAAGAGCATCCCTTGACATTTCAGGAGGTGACATAAAAAAATCACTCGTTCTTTCTTTAGTTTCCAAGAGTTAATAACCAGTCCTACTTTGGGCAATTAACTGATCAGAATAGCAGAATGGAAGACTTGAATTACTGAGCCTTGGGAGCTTTCAAATGTTTTTTCACCACCAAGTCCTTTAATTTGTTGAGTCGAAGCTATTAGCAGAAAGCTAACTTTATCAAAGATTTCCCTTTTTCACAAACATCGTGAATTTTGGCAGAAGAAAAAGAACCTGACTGGAACAGTAACTCAAGTGCTGTAAGTCATGAAGTGGCAACAAGCTTTGCCTAGAAAAAGTGCTCAGCATAGCATTTTATTGATTATTCCTACATCCATAGAAGGCTCAACACTTTTAAGACCACAGATTAATAAAGGAAAAATTTTGATCAGGTTTTGCTCAAAATTTTGCTGTGCTTGAATTTGTTTTCAGTTAGAAATTTGCAGAAAAATTAAGCAGTGCAAAGCTGGCATACCAGAAAAAAAATAGTTTGCTTTTATTTCAGTGAATTGTTGGGGGATTTTAAGTAGAGAAACAGAAGCTCAAAACTAGTTCCACAGCACTGTAACCTTTGAAATCCACCCCTTATTTTTCTTGCTTCACAAAATTCATCTTTGTTTATGTTCTTCTGTGTTGTTCATGCTCTGTGAAAACATTATTAGAGCAGAGTGTCTAACTGAAGTGTCTAATTTAGAACAAACTCCCATTCCTCACTGCCCTTTAAAGTGCATTTTACCATTTTTGACAGTTATATTGAGATGTATAGTAATGTACAGAATAAAATAGTGTGTACCTGAGACTGCCAATGTACCCCCCTTTCAATTTCAGATAAAAAGCAAATACAATAATAATTCTCCCCTTATTAGGTGTATAAGTATTGCAATGTAAATTGCTTTTAGTGAACATTTTATTAAAATGGAATTTAATTATTCTAATAGGTAATATACATTAGATTTTGTATTTGAACAGAAATATCCAGAACCACTGGATAATTAAGTGCACTTAAGTTAATGGTGAAAGTGCAGGGGAAGAAGGATTTGATTGCTCTTTAAGCTTCCAGTGAGCTCACAGAAATGCAGCATCTTACACTCTTAGATGACACAGGCCTGGAAGGGCTGCCAGTTTTATACTGTTAGAAACCTGGTTGCTAAAACAGTACATGTAAAATCCTTGTCTAAAACAGCTTAATTACTGAAACAAGCACTGCATACAATTTCAGGATCTGAAAATGTATGCTAGAAAGCAAAATAAACATATTTATAAATAGAATAGCCCTGATTTATAAAGAGGGACAACTCTATCGATAACTGGTTTTGGTTTTTTTTAATACCTAAATCTGTTTTCACCATATTTGTGAAAAAATAAGGGAACTCTTTCAATGTATAATCAGTTCTTCAAAAATACCTTTCCAGTGAAGTTCTTCAGCATTGTTTCCAACAAGAACACAGCTGTAGATGGTATGTCCTGTCATACAGGTAGGCAGTCATGGGAATGTGAAATGTCTTATTAATTCTTTCCAAAGTATGAAGGAGATTACTTCTCCATTAATGCCTAAAAATTCTGTTGTTAAGTTTTTGTGGTAGATAAAACACTACTGCAGTCCCAGTTCATGGCATCTGCTCCAACCTTCTTTCTCAAGGCTACCACTCAGATTCCCTCTCTCTTACTTCTGCTTTCAGAGGAGCAGTAGTAACCTTCAGGTACATTCTACAGAGAGAACCATCCAGGCGGGGGGGAAAAGTGGTGGTGCTCTGTAATTTCCCTCTGTCCCCAGTCCATACTGCAGAGGGCAAGACAACTGACCTCAGTAAAGCACATATCAGTTCTTATTTGAAATTACTGATCAGCTTATCATATGGTGTTTGTACTGTACTTACACAGTATTTATACATTACTTATTAGAAGCAAGGTAAGAACTCCTCTGCTTCTACAGTCCAAAAGCCTGCGTAACACTATCTAGCTTGTTAACAGGAGTGCAAAGCCAGCAAAGGCATTGTCACTTACTCCTCAAACCCAACAGCATTTTAGGTGCTTGTTCCTTCTTTTGGACACGCCTGTATGTTTCCTTTGCTTGTAACACACATGTAAGTGCATGGTCATTTGGTGTTAATTATGTGCATATCAGTTGTACATGATTGAAAATACCTACAAATATATTTTTCCCTTGCCTGACATCCATTTTAAGGTATTTTGCCAAAACATGCCCAGTTCTGTACAAAAACATAACTTGATAGGTGTTTTATCATTGAAATCTTACAAGCTATGGAAAGAAAATACCTGCTAACCACACCTGGCTTAAGAAGTCGAGCCCAGCTGTAGGCTGGGGTGACTTGAGTGTTGTTTGGTGTCCACTTGCCCTGTTCTTGCTCTTGGCTGGGGCTGTGCTCATCACTGCCAATGGAGAGAGCAGCCTGGAGAGCTGGCACTGTGCTCCAGCCTCGGAGCTGCTGTGCTCTTACAGCTGCACCTTCTGCGCTCCACCAGTTCCGTTTACGTTGCAATACTCATTAAATCTCTCTTGGCACGCTGTCAGAAGCTTTGTTGGATTTTGTCAAAGCAGTGTAAACAACAGGAATAGTTAAAACACAAAGGAATGATCCCATGACTTACATACAATGTTCACTGTTATAAAAAGTATACATTTTTTCCTTAGAACAGAGCTCAATAAATATCTTTGTTAAAACTGCAATATCTTAGCAAAACAGTTTTGCTTTTGTATTATAATAAAAATGGGTTTTTACCGATCTCGACACTTTAGCAAACTATTGACCTCAGCAGTATGAACCAAAATTTGAGTGTGTGCCTGTACTGAAGTTTGTCCTTACTTTTACGGAATAAGCTTGGAAACAGCACTCTGAAAGGAAAAAAGGAACAATTTGATTAGTATTAGTAACTGTTCAAAGGCATTTCTGTTATGTGTTACAACCTCTCAATAATTTTTTCTGCAATTGAAAGCCTGGATTCAAAATGCCCAGCTATATCAGAGGTACAGAATTTCAGGAGGAGAGCAACCCAAGTGAGAAGCATGTGCTTTACATACAGCGTTGAAATAAGCTAAGAAGGATTTTAACTTAGTACTCACTTTTCTCAAAAGATATTTCTATTTTAAAAAAAAGCCTCCAAGTTTCCAGGCATTAAAAGCAAAACTTTTACCCTCTAAAACCAGCAGACAGAATAACTATGGAGAAGCACCAGCTCCTCAACTTTACTTCCTGTAACACAACATAAATGCATCTCTCCTGATTCCCAGCACAGCCCATATGTACGCGTAAACAGAGCCATGAAAGAGCTGTGCTCTGACTGTTTTCCTGAGTTTTCCATAATGATCTACAGTGAAATCCTGGCATTATTCAAGTCAGGACTATACTGTTTGCTTTATTCTGCCGTTCTTAACATAGGCATAGTTATTTCATACTCTTGGGAATATTTTGCTTGATGACCTTTATAAAAAAAGAACTAAGCTGTGCAGCTGTTTAACTGAGTGTTTACATTCCTACTTTTTTCACTATTTTAGAATATAAGAATAGTGCATGAGGCCTTAGTGTGAAAGCAGAAAAAAAAAAACCAGAGAAGCCAGTAATTCTTCCAAAAGCATGTATTTTCTACAACTGTAAAAGGAAAAAATTTGTAACTCTCCAACCTGTTTCACAAACATACGCACCTTCAAAAAAATTCCACAATTTACAGAGGTAATTAAATATGTTTTGCAAGAGATGTTTCTTTCTAAGCTACTTACCTTTTTTTTGCTGTTAAACCAGTATCTACTGAAGCTTTGCAAGAGCGGGAGATGATGGTAATTAGTGCATTCAAGTAACTACTCTTCTGTGTTTGGGAAAAAGAACTATGGAGACCTGTGAAGAATGTACAGGCTTTCTATTGAAAGAGTACACCCCATAAATATTTATAACAGTCTTTGGCAATATGCTAATCCAAGGCAAGTAATTTTCCCTCTCTCAGAAAGAATCATGAAAAAACAATTAAGGTGATTTAATTGCTGCCATGCACAGACAGCAGATTTTGAACTCTTGACAGATGAACATTCATCACAGTGCCATGTTATCCTAACCCCATAACACAAGACTCTGAACAGAATGGACAATTAAACCTAGATCATTTCCCTTACCTTCCTGCAGTACTTTGGGCTAGATCCAAATCCCAGCGAAGCCAATGGGAGCAGAAGCCAGACTTTCCAAGTACTGACTGAAAGCTCCAATTTTAAATAAAACAGAAGTAGTTTTCATGCAAGCTTACAGATCTTCATGGCACCAAAGTAAATTTAGCTTTACAACCCTTTCCTGAATCATTTAAATCTGAATTTAAAAGAAAGTGTACATGGCAAAAAATTGCTTAAGGAAGATTTACCTTTTATGTCCTTCACAGTTACCCCTACAGAGTTTCAACTATATTAAACTTTCTTCATTTATATACACCTATAAAACCGTTTGGCAGCTATTCGTACCCTAAGTCCTTAATCCGTGGTGGGG
Organism: Zonotrichia leucophrys gambelii; assembly: GCF_028769735.1. NCBI lineage: Eukaryota > Metazoa > Chordata > Aves > Passeriformes > Passerellidae > Zonotrichia > Zonotrichia leucophrys. The sequence goes on from NC_088171.1 coordinate 68,405,689, forward strand.
GAACAGAAATCTGCATAAAATAAAAATCTTTGGAGCTGGAGTTTTTCCAAAAGTGCAATAAATCTTAAATTTCTTATTTAGGTTAGGGGAGGGAGCGTGTTTATGAGAACATCTTCCAAAAGCTATGCTTTGAATCTTTATGAAATACATTAACAGTAATGCAACCAAACAGAAAGAGTGCCTCACTTAACATTTCACTCTACTGGCCTTGAGATTTTAATGGAATTAAAATTTCTTCATTTGATAATATTCCTTTGAGAATAATGTTGCAATTATGCCATGTGTCTCAACCTATGGTCAGGAGCAGGAGCCCTGGGATTCGCTGATGGGGGCTTGCAAGCCTTTGGTACACACATGGTCCAGTTGGATTTTTACAACTGCTGCCCAGTGTAATCTTTGATAAAGCCTTGCTTTTCCATAGCCCTCAGGAACCTCAGCTATGAAAATACAGACGACTGTGAGCAGGCTGTCTTTGAACCCTACTTTGGAAATCTATGCTTCTGTAAAATCCTAAGAGCAAAGAAATGTACTGGCTATCAAAAAGTGAGTAAGTCTGACTCCCATATAGAGGTTTTCTCCTTCTTTTCACGAAGAGTAATTCTCAATAACAAATAAAAGCACTTCAGCAGGTATCAAAGCACAAAAATGTTAATTAACGCAATTGTCAATTAACACAACACAATTGGCAGGATTTTCAATTGGCACTGATTTTCTGAAGCGCTCACAAGATTTTGCTGCCTAGCCTCAGCAAGTACTTTCTTGCATTTCGAATTTCAGGTCACACATCTAAAAAGCACACAGAAATGTCACATGTTCTGGATGTCAATGTTTACAGTGGACCAGAGAACATTTCCAGGCCTCTATCAGTAGGCACAGCTAGCCAGCATTCTTCGTGATACCGCCTCTGCCCAGGCACCAGAATATGGCTGCTCCTTTAAATTCTGTTAGGGAGAGATCTCTCCCCTCCTTTTTCTGGCGGTGTTTCCTTCTTCTCTGAGGCAACTAATAAACAAAGCACAGAATAAGGAAGGGGCTACAGAAATCCCAATTATTATATTTAAATGAAGGATCAATCTTGACACTACACTAAGAGCACATTATTTCATTTATGCAGCAATCTGAAGAAAGGCTGATTCATACCAGGTTATCCCATGTAACATCCTGTAATCCTGTAATGCATGACAAGTTAAAACAAACTCGTGTAGGGGAACAGCAGAGTTCACTATTCTCCCTTAAAAACTTTTTGGCGAGAGTTCACATGTAACATGAAGGACAACAGTACAAACTTCTGTTTGCATGCACAGAGCTCTCCCTCTGTGCGTTGTCAAAGCAACTGATACAGTGTAACAGTGAATGGTTTCCCGAGGAATTAAACACCTCCTTGTCTCTGGCTGTGTTCTCACACTGTGCTGTACGTGCAGGGTGTTTTGGGAGGAGGGAGGACAGGCTGTGTCTCAGCAGCAGTGTGCCTGTGAGCAGAAGTGCAGCACCTTTAGCCTGAAGCTCCCTCTGCTTCCCGTCTTTCCCCCAGCAGACTCTCTGCTTTTAGCTCTGGGTCTGTTCCAGCCAGCTCAAAAGGCAGGTTAGCTGTAGGCTTGAAAATATTCTCAAGTGTATGGGGAATCTTATCAAGAAGCTATTTTTTCTAATGTTGTCACGATGGCCTTTAAAATGTTTTGCATCTTCAGAGGAAATGAAGACCTGAAAAATCTCTCACTGTGCTCTGTTTCAAAATAGGAAAATGACATTCCATGGTCTTACTGAAAACCACGCATCCATGTCAGAGCATTTTCTGCATTCTGGCAATTGTTCTTCATTAAGCAGAAATAACCCATATTTTGAGATACTGTATCAAAAGATAACAAGAAGAATCAAAAGTTGTAGAAGAGCCCCAACAAAACTTGACCATAACCTACCTACTTTTTACCTATGCTAGTAAAACTTCCTCACGCCACAGCTCTGCTGAGGATGCCTGTCACAGACTCAAAGGGTGGTTTGGCTCATGCTCTGGCAGGACAGCAGTCATTTTCAGCTACAGCCCTAAACATTGCTTACAGACAGGATCATCCCTGGTCAGGACACACATTCCACAGGTTGCAAAACTGTGAAGCCTGCTGTTACATTTTGCTAAAAAAAAAAAAAAAAAAAAGGGGCTGGGGAGGAAAGTAAGTGTAATGGTGAGCTCTATGGCTTTTTTTAAAACTTTTTTTTATTCTTACAAACCCATTTGCATTGGTAGTTTTTGCTTAATTTCAAGAGTTGGGACACCAGTAGTAGTCAATCTCTAGGCTTGCAGTGCAAGCGTGAAGACCATAAAATCAATTCAAGTGTCCAGCGCCATAAAGTCCAGCCGTGTGCACAACAAAGTCCTTTCCCAGCAACATACAAATACAGAAAAATATGTAGCAAAAAAGCTGAATAAATTATAAATACTTGAGAAATGTGGTGCAAAATGTAACATAAGGAGATCTGAACTAAGGCACTTGTTTCCATTTGTTACTGAGGACACCCTCTCTGTGTGGCAGCGTCACTCCTCAGTGAGAAGGGTCATCCAAGCCAGACCCAAATCTGAAAATTCAGAACCGTGTATGAGACAAACACCAGCTTTCACTTCACAGTGCACGACTCAAAGGTGTTACCAAAGTTCTCCTGATAAACACAGCATCAGCAAGTATTTTAACTCCTCCTTCGTCCCGGTTTTAGACTCGTCGGTTGTGTGAAAAGAAGTCACCGGTCTATTTTAAGCAAAAACCTTTCTGCACAAGTCCCTGTTGGCTGCTATTAGCCAGGCGGGATCTCCATGTGAGCACGGTACCAAAGTGTGTTGAGTGACAAAAACCAGGGCAGCCCAGTCCAGCCCCAGATCCAGCCCCAAAACAGAGCGCCTGCTGTTCAGAGCTGCCGCAGCCGTGGCAAAGGTAGGACGGGCACGCAAGCCTGTCACGGGTTTGACAGGTGCTCACCACAGTGAATCGTATTGTTATGGAGTCCATTGAACTAAAAGAAAATAACAGAAAAAGGACAAAGCACACCATTGCTGTCGCAGTACTGTGTCTTTCAAATGGATCTGCGAACGGGAAAATTGGGATCCTAATTTATATCTGTAGCGAACACCCCACCAAGTTTTCACACGAGTGCTCTTGACTAATCGGGTAAGTGGAGTCAAGCCCAAATCAAGACCTCAAAAATTCACTTCAAGAGGGGAAAAGCAGAGCCCACGCTACTCAGTCTTTTCGCTCTCTCTCTCAAAAAATAAAACAAAAAATACAAAAAACCAAAAAGGAGAACAATTCCACAAGCCACAGCAATGCGAGCCTACGCACATCCATATTTCGCTGGCAGAAACTGAAGCTCCTGCTTAAAAACCACCAGACTTGGGGCAGTCTCCGGGCCGGGCCCTCGGCGCGCTGGCCGCGTCCCTCCCGAGCCGGGCCTCGCTCCGGGCGCGGGTGCGGCCTCGCCGGCCCGGCCGGGTGCCGTGGGCTCCGCTCGCCCGGCCGCCGTCAGTAGCGGGGCGCGGCGGGGCCCGGCGGGGCGGCGGCGGCGGGGCCGCCCCCGGGGCAGCCGCAGCAGCGCAGCGTGTAGTTGCGGCCTCCGTTGTTATCCCAGAACTCTCCCTGCGGGCTGCGGTAGCGGATGGCGAAGTGCAGGGCCGAGCCCTCCCGCAGGCTCGGCGGGACGCACAGGGTGAAGCCGTAGCGCTCGGCCGGCGGCTCGGGGGGCAGCGGCGCTGCCGGGACGTCCACGAAGGAGAGCCACTCGTTGAAGGTGTAGCGCACCGTCACCTCCCGGGGCCCGGGGCCGCCCAGCACTCGCACCGTGCCCCGCACGTCGGTGGGCGCCGCGGGCCGCCCCAGGCGCTCCAGGCAGACGCGCTGCCGCCGCAGCCTCTCGGCGCTGGGCTCGCCGCCGTCGGGGAAGTCGGGCACCAGGAGCAGCGCGGGCGGCGGCGGGTCGGCGCCGGGCGGCGGCGGGTCCCGCTCCTCTCCGGGCGGGCTCTGCAGGTGCGACAGCGCGGCGGGCGGCACCTGCGGCTCCTCGGCGTCGCTGAAGTGTTTGACGCTGGCGAGGCTCAGCCCCAGCGAGTCGGCGAACTGCACCCGCTTCTTGCACTTGCCGCAGCAATCTTCGCCCGCCGCCGCCTCCCCCTCGTCTTCCTCCTCCTCCCCCTCCTCCTGCCGCTGGCCGGGGCCGGGGGACGGCGGCCGCCCGCAGCGGCGCAGCTCCAGCAGCACCAGCCGCTCCCCCGCCGCCTCCCGCTTGCCGTCGCGGGGCACCGTCGGGGCCGCGCCGCGGAGCCGCCGCTCCTCGGCCGCCAGCTCCTGCCGCGGGCGTGCGGGGCTCGCCATGGCGGGGCGCCCCGCTGGGCCCGTCCCGGCCGCCCAGTGCCGCAGGCGGACGGGCCGGCACCGCTTTATCCGGCGCCCCCGCCGCAGGCCCCGGGCTGGGGGCGCGCCCCCCCGCCGGCCCCGGAGCCTCCCCGCGGGGCTGGGGCTGGGGCGGGACCTCCCCGGACGGGCAACGCGGAAAGAGCCGCGACGGGCGGCCCCGCACGTCCTCCCGCCCGCCGGGGGCCGCCGTTACCAGGGCGCGGAGCAGCGAGCAGCGAGCTACGCTGCCGGCTTTACGGGCTTGGAGGAGACACGGGCAGCGGGGTACCCCCGCCCCGCACACCCAGGCTGAGGGGCTGCTTCGTTACTCCTTTAATTGATTATTTATTATCATCATCATCATCATCACCGTCGTCGTTATTTAGGCTTCCACTCGTCGGAGGTTCAGCGAAGAAAGAGCTCGGAGGGTCGGGAGCCCCCCAGGTTGGCATCACCCGGGAGTTCTGTCCGTTCAGGGAACGGGGGGCGGTGGGAGTGGAGCGGCCCCTCGGGAGCAGCCTGGGCGCAAGAAGGGCTGGGTGCTGCCCGTGAGCCGCTGCCGGGAGTACGTGAGACCCCCGCTCTTGTGTGTAAATCACATCCCACCCATCCTAACTGCAGAGAAAATCTTTGAGACCAGAGCTCGAGGACAGAACCCCAAAGCTAAAACAAACTCCAAAGGCATTAACTTCTTAAAGTACGCTGTGTTTTGTAAGCCAATCTCTTTTTTTTACCCACATTCGGTACTAACTATACTGTTACTTGTGTAAAATCAAGTGCAAAAGGCTCAGGAGGCACACACTTGTGCACAAACACAGAAGGCTAGGCTATCTCCAAAGTTTCCAATTAAAAACAGAAAATCAAGAAGGGAAAACAAAACACAGGCATCATTGCCCCTAAATAAATAAAGAGAAGTAGTAGCCCTCAGGTTTTTTTTCGTAGGCCTGACACATAGGAAACAGCATCCTTATAACAACGTTTTTATAAGTAAGATGAGGTCCGTATCAGAGAAGCTTCCAAACATGGTTCTATACTTTGTGCGTGCCACAGCTATTGTCTGGGGTGATTTGCATGGATGATTGCAAAAATACTACATTATTAACTTCCTCCATTCTTTTTCTTATGGAAGAGACACCAAAAAGCATATGCAGACAACCCAGCGCTTTCTGAAGCAACATACTCCCACTATGGATTTAGCAAGGAGGTTTTTTGTTTGTTTTGCATACGTTGTTTTATTTTTAGCATCAGTCTGGTTGCCAAAAGGCAGCCTCCCAGTGTGAGTGAACACACTGCAGTTCAACTGAGTGTGCAGTCTGGGTCTCACAGAGGAATGAATGTCAAAGCAGGAGAAACATCACCAAACAATTTTCCTAGCAGACACTGCTGTGAGGATGTTCTTGCTACACCTTGATGGAAGATCTGCACAGCGAGCAGTTCCTTAGGAGTGCCAGATAATCTGACTGCCTGACATTTGTTTGGTGTTTGGTTTAGGGCACTGTAAGAAGAGGAATGAAGGACAAACATCCTGGCTGGCACCCTCTGTGCTGACGGAAAACATGATGAGCACCAGTTTGCCATCAGCTGGTGATCACCAGCTCTGCTGGGAGCTGCCACGTTCGGCAGGCTGTTGGCTAAACCCTTAATGGGAATGTTCCTTTGCCTTGTCTGCTCCAAGGGAGCTGGGGTGCCACCATTTCAGCTCCTTGAACCAACCAGCCTCAGCTTTATGGTGCTAAACCACAGACCATGGTCCTGAGTTCCTCTGTGGTGCAGGGCAGGAAGGAGGAACGCAGTTGTCCTGTTCCCGGACATGGCAGCAAAGGTGCTGGTGTCACCTGTTTGCATCTTCACTCCCAACCTACTGGTGTCTCTAGCAGAGCAGTGAACGGAAGTTTTGGGTATATCCCAAAGACTCTCCTGTTAAATAACATTCACTGTGGTGAAAACAGTTTGCAAGCACTTTCTTACTCGTGCCTGGAAGTGACACCTCCTCACTCGCCTGTCTAAGGCTTGTGGCACCTCAAATCAGCAAGCTGGAAAGAAGAAAAATGAGTAGATAATGTGTAGAATAAGGGTGCTTAGTACTTAAAATATGTTCAAGAACCCTAACCTAAAATACAACACCGTTACTTTAATTTCTTGAAGCGCTATCTATTATATGGTGAGGAAGCAGAAATAAAGAAACCATCCCTTACTTCCTCATGTGGAAGCTATCCCAGCTTGCCAAATCATTAACAAATGTTTTAAGCAGCAAAGGAAAAAATTGTGCCATTTGCTCATAAGGCAAAACCATTTGGACTACTAGAAATTTCAGAGTAATGTGAAAGGTTTAAGCAAAATAAGGGACAGCAAAAAGAGAAAACAACTGTAAATATTGATAAGAGTTAAGTAATATGGTAGCAATTAATACACATTTCTTATATGTTCCATAACTAGGAGACAGGCCTGCAAAAAGAACTACAATTCATAGAAAATAAGCAAAAGCAGTTAAGCCAACATGAATCCATATTGGAGGATGATAATTAAAATCAGGCAATTAACAGCACGCAAACTCATATTTTAGTGGGAATCAGTTGCTGCCATTTTGAAAGGAGTAATTTATAATCAGATAAACCCTTAGAACAAATGTTCAACTACACAGCAAACCCTGCCAGAGGACATTAGTTAAGGAGGCACTTAGTGTTCTCTCATGTGTTTTAAAATGGCTTCTCCTAAAAGAATGGTGCAAGCCAGGTCTCAAGTACTATTTACTACATTTGCTATTAAAGAAAATGTTGTGATAAAAGCTGAGGGATTTCTTAGTAAAAGAGAGATTGCATTATTAGCAGCCATGAGGCTTTTTGCATTCCCTGAGCTTGGACCAGATATTATTAGGGTTCTCAACTACACACAACGGGGATCAACACAGCACTTTCTTTCTTCTTGTTTCACAACAGCCCACCTTGACCCCATCCTGCAGTCAGCACACACATTTTGCAAAAGCATTTGCATCCTAAGATGATTATTGAAAATGACATTTTAAAAAGAGAGTGTGAAAATCACTGGAAAGCAATCCCTGGTATTGCTTTACAGATCTCACTATGATTGCATGGGAATGTATTTCTCAGGAGTCATTAGATCAGGGATTTTCGGTTGGAGCTGTAGTTGGTATGGAGCTTGATAAATTGGTCAAGCTGCTTGGACTGATAGTTGTTGTCATTTGAACAGAAAATGAATATGAAAATTTTGTTTGCAGACACCCACAGTCATGTAACTGGAGCAATCTGTGGATTCAACTCAACCACACAATGTAAAACAGAAACCCATTAAAATGCTGTTCATCATTTCTTTTTTAAGGCACTTTTAATATTACCTTCAACTTTCAAAACCAAAGCTGGCAGATTTTCCAGTTAGGCCAAGGTAAAGTATTCAATTTTTTGGATGTACCTAGTTCAAATATGCAAGATGTTTCCAATTGCCTACTTATGTGTTAGATCTCCCATGACAATAGCTTGTCAGAAAATGTGAATGAGTCATAACTCCTAAGCCCTATGAAACAATTTACAGGGATTTAGAAATAGGCAGGGATTATCACAGTTCACACACAAAATTAATACCACCTTTTTCAAATGCTAGCAGCATTTGTTGAAACAATATTCTTGCTTTGCTTTGAAAATTATGTAGCCCTTTATCCTGGTTTTAGCAATCATGTTTTTTTGTACAAAAATTCCAGGAAGCATATTATTAAGTTCCTCAATTATTAAAAAAAAAAAAAAAAAAAAAAAGACACTCCCTACCCCATATGAAATTCCAGCTTCTCTATGTTTTTATTAAGGATTGGATTTTACTTTGTCTTTGAGGATGGTCAAACACTGAATGAAAAACTCAGTGGGTCTATGCAATATGAATAGAAATTATTCAGAATTTAGATGATTAGACCTCATTTTCTTTTTTATGCAGGAAAACCAAGCAGCTGTACTTCAAAAAGGCTTTCATTAGGTCCATAATGGGAAAAGTACTGAAATGGAAGCAAATAGAGGGAAGTGATTACTTTAATTTCCAAATCTTAAATACAAATATTTAAATGCAATTTATGCACAATGCCCAGCAAGCAAAACCCTTTAGAATTTTGAGTCTCTCAGACAGCACTTTTAGAGATCTCTGCTGTATAGTTCTTTTGTGTCTCAGCAGACTTTTATCTGATGCTCCTAATGAGATTAAATGCATGAAAATACACTTATTCAGTTTTTCTGAACTACAGTAATGGCTCTGTTTCCTATAGTGATGTTGAATATCCTTTTCAATTACTAATACCAAGTCTTTGGCAGTAAGGCAGGGAATGTCTCCTCATTTGGGTGAGATGCTGACCTCCCTGAAGGTGGAATTTTGTCACTGATTTCAACTGATCCACGATTTCCCTTCATCTGATATAAAATCACAACCATTCTTCATTACAAGTAAACATATAGTAATGGCACAAAGGATTCTAAATTCAGAATGAAATTAGCATTAACTGTGACAAAACCGTGTTGCACAAAATTTTCCCATTCACTAAGATTTCAGAAGTATTTCGTTGGTCTTGGGTTCATAAGGGTGTCAAGATTGGTTTAATACCTTCTGTACTTGTAAGGTATTTATCTAAACTTTCTGTGTTCATATGGTACACTGAAAATCTTAGGCCATTTGTCGATCTTTTATTCAGCAAATTATATGGTGATTAAAACCCCCTCCCATGTGCAAGTTGTCATCCTGCCTTCCTTATAGATTGTTGTTGCATTTCAACCGTTTAACTCAAATAAACAGTCTCTGAAAAGGAAAAGTTTCGATTACCAGTGAGAAAAAATGGTTTCAGCTTCCAAAGGGTATTCACAGCATAGGAGTTGAAAAGGGTTTTGTTTTATGGGTTTTGTTTGTTTTAATGTGGATCTCCAGAAAGTTGCAGAACCGCATCTCTTTCAAAAGTTTCTGATGAACACTAGGATCCAGGTTCTCACATGTAAAACCTCTATGTTTATGTGGGGTTTTGTTTGGTTGTTTTGGGATTGGGGTTTTTTTCCAATCTCGGAAAAAAATCATTTGATCAAATTCTTGCCCTACATTATGCTAGTACACTGCTTTGGACTTCAGTGGGGAAGAAGCTCAACCTTACCCAGAGTAGGTCGATATAAAGGGCATTCTACCTCCACAACTATTGCTAAAGTATTAAAATAATTAACTTTTTTGCTTGCCTTATTTCTTAACTTGCTCGATTTTACTCCCACCCTGACACCTAGCAGCCTGCATTTGGAAAACACAACTCAATGTCTTCTTAGAATTCTGTAAGGAAACTTATTCAGACAGAAGATGTTTACCTCTTGTCTAAGGACACTCAGAAATTCCAAATGCTTGACAAACCCTCCAAAATTAAATACTGGAATGGATATAAAGCATGACAAAACAACACGTCTCTAGATCCCCTTTTTGAGTTGTCAGGGCATGAACATTACATGTCTGAGTCATTAGATTTCCGACCCCTCCTTTTTCCCCCCTTTACAGCATTAGATTTTTTTACTCATTGGAAATGCAACACGAAAATGGAAAACAACATGAACTTGTACCCACATTAATTCTGCTTTGTCGTTTTGTGTTTGCCTTTGTTACAAGCAGCAAGGTGCGTAGCTCACTCAAAATCAATAGTGGCTGAACTCCCTTGGTCTCTCCCAGGACAACAGAATTTGCCAGCTGCTCCCTCCAGAATGTGCCAGAAGGACCCTCTTGACGTCGGCTGGCAAAACCTTGCTGGTCTGTGGAGCTGTGTTTGACGTGGCACAGAGGAACCCTAACCTGACCTCATCAGTGCCGACACCTCCCCGTCCTTTGGGAAAACAGAGTTGGGCAATCTGGCCTGTTCTAGTGACTCCTGGCAAATGCAGGCCAAGCTCTTCGGTCCAGCAGTCACAGCTGGGTAAGCTGTGCGTCGGTCCCAGTTCTTGGGTTAAAACGGGAATCGGCTTCCAAGCAACCTTGCTGTATAAATGCTACATTAAAATTTGTCGGCTTGAATGTGTGTTTTTTAAGATTGTCAAAAGAGGAATGAATTCAGCCCTGTCTCTCTGCATTTTCCCAGGCTACCTCAGTTACAGTCAGTTCTCAATAGCTCAGCTATGACTCCAGATAGCAAGACAGGTATCTGATAGAGTATATCCTGTAAAGAGAGAGAATGCTCATCACAGTCATTTATATTGATTCTCATGACTTATGAACGTCACAACTTCATTTGATGTACATATAAACCAGCGACTAGGAATCTGTAACACAATACAGTACTGCTAAAAGCACACAAGGAGACTTCAGAGTTGAATTTCAGTGAATAAAAGAGATTATGTATAGATTATTAGGGCTGGATACAGAGAGATTTGCTTTTCTGAAGGATGTTAATAGTTCTTTTACAGTAAGAAAAAAAAAGAGCAGAAATATGTGCTGCTTTGATATTAGTGTGCCATTCTAAGAAGCGAGCCTGTACTTGAAAACTCTCAAGTTCATGAACAAGAAAAAGGACTGCATGATAGAGCCTAAGCCTGTAAAAGCAAAGGACTGGCACAACAGCTGTCATTAACAGTACACAAATAAAAATTGCTGAGGTAGCCATCTATAAACGCAGAGATGCTTCGTCCTGCATCACCAGAAGTAAAAATAGAAATACAGTTTTCTATTTCATCTACTATAAAAACAGGTAAAGTCCCACAGTTCCAGGGAGTTCAGTTCCACAGCTTCAGCACCTTCAGCAGGAAAGGCAGAAAAGAGGCTCCATCTGGTGGTGTGGCTGATTGTCATTGCTTTTCAGTTTTGTCTGATTGAAATACATTCCTCTCCAACAACAAAATGAAAAATTGAAATAACATGTAGAAGATCACCTGTCCTGCAAATGGAACCAGCACTATCAAACACTTTAATAATCAGAAAACATTCTAAAACCAGAACTTTTTATTTGAAGCAAATCAGAGTTGAAGCTTTTCAATAGAAGCCACACATGATCCTGTCAGGGTAGTAATCTAACAAACATAAAAGGGTGCATTAGCACACTTCAAGAGGTGACCTGCTGCAACCTGGGGTTGGGAGAAAAAAAGGCAATCACTGGTTAAAGGATGAAGGATATAATAATAATAATAATAATAATAATAATAATAATAATAATAATAATAATAATTAGTGTTGTAGTAGTAGTAGTAGTAGCAAAGAATTGTTGAGCAAACTCTAGTGATGCTGGTGGTCGGGTAAAATGATTTGACCTAAGCTTCCAAGTAATTTTAGCAAGTATTTAATTCTAAGTATCTGTGTCAGCAAAGTCAGTGCTTTGTGGGATTGGGAAACATGTTCACAAAAGTTGATGTATAAAATGTTATAAGCATTGTAAAGTATGATGATCATTATGTAGATGATACTAGGTGGAGCCACTGAAGTTCTATGCTTACTTTCACACACAAATTCATGTGTGCTACTGCTCCTTCAAGAATCCATGGCAATTTCTCTCAAGTCATGCTCCTAGTGCAAGTTTGTGTTAAACAACAGCAATTTTAAACACAGATTATCCTGCAAACTCAGGTAAATAAAATATACTTTGTCTACTCCTTTGTAGTGCCCACATTTCAATGGGCAATATGCTGCATTTCATCAAATCAATGTATCATTACTTTTATACTAAATAGTAGAACAGAGCCTAGTTTTAATTACCCACCAAAAAATCCATGTTAAAAGAATGATGGGAATACAGATTCAAGCATCAATACACTGAAAATTGCCTGAAGTCACATTGCCTTTTTAACCTTAAAGCAGCAATGCAGCCCTTTTTTTTTTTTTTTTTTTTTTTTTTGAGTCCATCATTAAGGTTACAGCCTTTAATTATGCATCTTTAGGCCATTTTTCTTTCAGAACTGTCTCGTTAAGCACACAAGATAGACAGCTACTTAATGGTGTTGTCGCTGCTTTCCTCCACATTGCTCAAAGTGTAGCTGCAGGCCTGACTTATTGAACAGTATTCCAGTCCTGCTCTGGAGATGTGATTGGATTTCCTCATGGGATCCTCCATTGTGCTCATCACCACAGTATCTTCAAGTGCTTCAGAACCAGTATATTAGTGTGAGATGAAATATTCCTGATTTTTAGCATTAGAGAGCAGAGCTGCAGAGAGGTCAAGGTAAAAGGTGTTCCTTTACTGTAAGTGCTCATTTTGGAAGTGGGCAGCTTGACTTTTGAAATGGCTTGTGAGAATAGAGGATTTTTCATGCACTCAGCACATCACTCCTTTTGATTTCAGCTAGAGCTCAGTACCTCTGAAATCTGACTGCTTGGGTTATTGGGGTAGAAAATTAGCAGTGTGCATTAGGTAGCCAAGTTAGTTTGAGCAATTTGCATAGCACTGCCAGGTGCTTAATGTCTGGAGCAGCAATGAAATTTAGTCCCTTTAGGCTAGAAAATCCCTTGCCTCTGTGGCAGGACCATCCTTTCCCTTCTTGCATTCCTTGTAATTTGAAGAAAATTAAGTCCAAGTCCTCCGGCCACGTAAGTTGTATGTGATCATGACATTAAAACATTACCAAAGGATGTTTTCATGATTCATATCACCATGAATTGGAATTGCAACCTTAATAAAATTATTTTAGACTTTTTGTTCCTACTGGCTTGGCACAATTCGGGGCAGTTCCTTTTACAAGCCATCTGCAGATAATACATAGTTCAATACATTTTTATACAATAAATATTTAAGATTAAGTTTAGCAAAATATGTTTCCTTTGCTGGTATCTGGACTAGTAATCTGCTGTAACTCTGTTTCTGTCTCTGTTTTCATATCCAACTAAAACAAAAAGACAAATCCCATGTCTCCCATTTGTTTTCACTCCCAAACTGAGGAGACATTTAAAGGCTGCTACTTCCACGGGTCAGTACATCTCTTCTAATGTCTCTGTAGTGTGATAGACTGTGAGTGCAACCTGATGGTGCCAAAAAAATGTTTTTGTCTTTTTACTCCATGAAGCAGAAGGACTCACTTCAGTTTGAAAATACTTCAAGAGGTCACACTGTAAGGAGTTCGAAAATAATTCAATTAAAAGAAGACACTTTGTTTTCAAAACAAAGATGTTCTTGAAGAAGAAGTGGTGCCATTCACACCATGCTCCCTCTCCCATCCAAGAAACAGAAGTGCCTGAGCGCAGTTAAAGGGAACAGAAAGTTTTCACTGCCCTGTGTTACCCTCTGCCCAACAGCAGTGAGTAAATCACTGCCCACTCATCCCACCGGACTCATGGCTTTGATTTCTGGTCATTAAAGTCCCTCTCCTGTACATACCACTACTTCCTACTCACATTAGCAGTACTGCCCAGACCCTTTCCATCCAAGCATTTAACTTGCAAATCTAAGGATAATGCAACAGCATCAAGATTAGCCAGACTAGTCTTAGGGAACCAATCTTTTGAGCCCTTAGTTATCTTTTGAATTATTAATCAGGCTGGAGACACAAGGAGGAGCAAGTTAAAAACCAGGGGGGATTAATGAATTGATGAACTGAGCAAGACTTTTAGGAGCAATGGATTAATTTTCATCGTGAAAATTAAATGGATTCAGTGATTTTAAAAAGCTAAATTACCTCAAAGACCTATTTCAGGAGTAATTTTCTCTCCTCTGCAGTTTTCTTTTTCTTGCTTGTTGTCCTTGAAGATTGCATTTAATTTCACTTCTTTTTATTAGTTATCCTAGTAAATGCAGAAAAAAGGGCATTTCTTATTTCTCCCACAAGAAGGATGCTTTCTTTCCCGAACAGATATCACTTCCTTTGCATTCCAAGAGCAAAAGATTTATCTTGGCCAAAGGCAGAGTGTTTTTGTTTAACTGTGATGCCTGTCTTACTTTGAAATTTGAAGATTAATGACTCTGTGCAAAATTCTTTGTCTCTTTCCTGCCATATGTTCATGGAGGTGTCTTATCACTATGGTTTACAAATGAATCCATGTAGTTGTCATTTCTTGATTCATGTTACAGGACAGGAAGACCCATAAAGTTTTGTCACTCCCCTGCAACGAGATGCAAATTGCCTTCTTTATTTTTCACATTTACATGCAGTGGATAAAAGCAGTGAGGTGGTCACCTTTTAGTGTGTTCTGCGGAGAGCTCTAATTCTCCAGAAAACCAGTGAAGTCTAAAAGTTTGAGATGCCATGTCTTCACACTGATCCAATCTTTGCTGTTTGCTTGATTTAATGGATGGTACACTTTCTTGTCTGGATTTTCTGCCTAAAACAAAATCCAGGCATGTACAAGGGTTTGCCTGTTCCTTAATGTGCTCCCAAACAAAGCAGCAGCTACAGGAAGAAGTTAATCTGAGTGCAACCTGCTGGAAGGCAGAATACAAAGACACAACTACTAAAGATGAAACTGATTTTTCTTCTCATCATTGCAATCACCAGCAGATTTTGTGTGAATGGGTTGTGCAGGCAAAGACCTACTTGCAGTGGCAGAGCTTTTATTCAAAATTTTTTTCTAACACTTAGGTATGAAAAAATAATGGAGGAAATTTCACATTTTGCCCAGTTGTTTGGATGAAACTGCATTTATAGAAAAGAGAATTGCTTTAAATTCACCAAAATTTAGGATTAAACCAAATCCACAGATTGCTGTTCTTTCAAAGTAGAGTTTTTAATATTTAATTCGAAATATGGGCTTAAAAAAAGAAATGCTAAGACCTCAGAGTCATTCTGGACAAAAGAAGAAACCCTAAAAACTCAGAAGATTAAAAAAAAACAGTATATGAGAATATGAGTATGAACATTCTAGGGAAGAAAAATAGAAAAAGGAAAGGAGACTAGAACAGGCTGCTTGCATACATCTTAAGTCTGCAGGAAAGGTACTTGGGAGGGTTCCAGTCTTCAAAATCCTGGGGACCAGAGGGAAAAAATAACCCTCTGTAGTTATGGCTTGAATTCACATATACATACACACTTCCATGTCATACTCTTACCTGTGCTCCTGGCTTCTCGTACTACTCTCATGTGTTTGTAGTCATGTATATGTGTGCATTTACCTAGATGGTTAACCTTCACATGGACTTTTAAATACTTCCTGAACAAAACTTGCTTCCATTGTTCCTATGAGCCAGTTTAACATCAGCATAGTTGGAAGATGAGGGCAGGGAGAATATTTTTAGTGTTCTTCTAGGCTGAAATTTTGAATCTTGCTCAAATGGATTAAATGTACAAGTCTAATTTTAAACTTTTGGCAGTGCCACTCTGATCCCTAAACATTTAGATCTTGCTGAAAATACTACTCTTACCAAGGAAGGTGGATTTGCTTTGTTTGTGGGTTTGGATCCCTTTTTTTCATCTTGGGTTATTTTAAATACTACACCGTTTCTGTTGCTTGATTTCCTGGGTGATATTAGGGAGAGAAATCATGACTGCAGGCACTCCAGCAACTGCTTTTTGAGAAGCTGTGTGCAGGCAGGGTGGCTGAGGCAAACTCCATCCAGCCATAGAGAAAGAGGCTTCCAGCTGGCTGAGAGAAGGCTCCTCTCCCCGTGGCTTTCCTCGTCTGCTGCTGCATCTCCAGCTTTGCTGTGCTTGAAGCCAGCAGCCACGCGGCTCTGATGCTGCATTGCAAAAGGGTGGTTGACATTTTACTGCACTAAAACTCACAGTGCCAACCTTTGGCACCCATCCTTGGTGGAAACAGCCACAGCCAGCCCCACACAAGATTGGTGTGAAGTGCAGCACGGGACCTTTTATAATTTTGGGGTGTCAGAGAAACAGTTTAGTGAGAGAAAAATACCAGTGGCCTTGCAATCCCAATACTTATTAATAATATGCAGTAATACACAAAAGATTGAACAATAGAAATATTACTAATTTATTACTTATTTATATATAATATAATATAATATAATATAATATAATATAATATAATATAATATAATATAATATAAATAATTAGATTATGGTATAGTATAATATAGAAATAGAATATATATTATATACCATACAGTATATATACTATATAATACATAGTATATATTATATATAATATAAATTGTAATTACATTTATAATTAAATTATATTTATATAATATATAATATATTATCTATAATATATTATATAATATATATAATACATATAATATTATATATATTTATATATTTTTATATATATATAAATTTTTTATTATTATTACTACGACTACTAATTTATTGGTAGAAATGGCAAATCCTCTCCTTGAAGCAGCCTGGAAGCTTGAGCTGTGACAGGAAGGAAGCATTCTGCACTGATTTTAAGAGAAAATGGACCCTACTTTTAAATTTCTGTTCCACCTTTTTTCTTTTTTTTTTTTAAGATGTGGACAGGAAGGAATGCTTAGTTATATTTTCTCTTTGCTTTGCATTCTGTATCTTCATGATGGTGCATTAAAGTAACTGTGTGATCTGCAGCAATCCCAGGAGCAGCATTAGTGTTGCTAGAAGTAAAATGTTCTAAGGATATTATCAAGACAATTTCTGCAGGGACAATTAATACCCCTTATCACACCGGCCTATATAACAGGGAAAATTATGTACAGATTGAGAACAAAACTGCTAATACGAGTTTAACACCATGTCATGGTTTGACCAGGAAGGAGTGGGAATTCTGGGAAGCTGTGGTCAAACCAATGAAGGTTTTGGGTTTCATACTGACACCTGGTGTAGCCAGTGGGGATTGGACACACCTCCGAGAATACACAGGGGTTAAAAGCAAGGCACTGCCCTGGCACTTCCTCTTTTGGACATCGTCGGGCGAAGAGGTCAGATCTCTCCCCCCCGTCCAGCCCGCTGCTGCTGGGCGGGGGAAGGGGCCGGCCATGCGGTAGGCCTGGGGCCTGGACAGAGGTGGGGGTTGAGGGGGCTTTCAAGGATGGAAGGGTGGCGGAGCCCCAAGAGACATCGAGACATCGGGCAGCCAGCCCCCCCCCCCCCCCCCCCCCCCCCCCCCCCGGAGAGAGAGAGCCGGCGGCACCGAATGTGATGGCAGCCAGCCAGGAGGAGAAGGGGGGAGGAGAGAGTGCCCGGCCGGCCGCAGCAGCAGCACGTGTGGGAGTATCATCTCGTCCCAGGACAGACAGAGACTGAAAACTTTTAACCCTTTCTTGCATGACTGGGGCCTTGCAAAAATGCTAATCCTCCTCGAAGCTGAATAAGAAGGGAGATGAGAGATGAGATGAGATGAGATAAGGACTTTGGCCCGGAGATTGTGGAGATGATTGGATGGGGAGAGATGATTTGGAGTGGCCTTTTGGCTGGACTTTTTCTTGTAGCCATGGACTCAGTTGTTCCTGTGACACAGACTGCATTTAGGGGGAGGCAGTGCCTCAAAACCAGGAGGGTTCATTCGTGAGGACCCCCCGGCCCCAGGGGGTTGGAAAAATATGGGGGGGACAGTTGTCCCAAAAGCAGAGACTGTGCCTTTTTGGAGTGAGACAAGGCATCCTTGAAAGACCACCCTAAAAGCAGCTCTGGCCATGTCTCGGTGGTGAGAGCACTGGGCATGGAAGGAACATGTCACAAGCGGCAAAAGGACTTTTTTTTTCCCCCGGGCGGTGCCGAAGTGACAAGGAAGCATCCGAGGTTTCAGTGTGTTTCAGAAGCCTATGGAACAAGAAGGACTCCTTTCCTCTTCATGAACTGCAGTTTGAGTATACTAAAGTGTTGTGCCGGGCTGGGCAGTTGGGGTTTTTGAGAGAATGTATTGGATTGGGAAGTCAGGGAGTGGGGAGGAGGAAAAGTGGTTTTGTAAGGTTTTCAATTTTTTTCTTTTCCTTATAGTCTTCCCTATTTTTCCTGTAGTTTTAGGTAATAAAGTGTTCTTATGTTTAAGTTGAGCCTGTTTTGCTTATTCCTGGTCACATCTCACAGCAGACACCAGGGGAGGCATTTTCATGGGGCACTGGCTCTGTGCCAGCTCAAACCTTGACACACCATCATGTTAATTGATTTTTCAGTCTGAGGGGAAATGGTGTTTGTTACTGTTATGCCAGGAGAGGAGACCATAGCAATGGAAAATGCAGCATTTTCCCCATTTGTTATAGGACAAGGACATCTATATTGCCCATGGAAGGTCAAGGTGGATGTGGAATTGTTCCCTAGGATGCTTCCCAGCAGATGAAGGGGCAACCAGAGGAACATGGCCACAGTTTGTTACTGCAAGGAAGTGTGAATAGAAAACAGAGTACATGTGCCTCATATTAGCCATAATGTGAAGGACAATTGACCTGTTTAGGAGGAGAGAGTAAGTGCATCAAAATTCCCCAGTATCATGCAGACTCCTGACAAAATCTGATCTTTGGGAAGCAAGTGGAGGTGATGACGCTGCTTGAATATAAATGAAACACAGTCCTGCTCCCCAGAACCTTGGAGGAATTATCCCTCTCATTTCTTCTATCATTGTAATATCACAAAACTGAGTGAGTAGGAGGTTTCCCAAATTACTGAGGATTTAACTCCAAGAAAAGCAGATCAGATGGTTGGTTGGTTGGTTGATTGGTTGGGGGTTTTTAATGGCATTTTAAACCAAATCCAACTACGTGGTCCACTGATCTTCCTGGCTTGAATGGCTGCTTTGGGGAGTAGCT
The DNA here is from genome assembly GCF_028769735.1 of Zonotrichia leucophrys gambelii. NCBI lineage: Eukaryota > Metazoa > Chordata > Aves > Passeriformes > Passerellidae > Zonotrichia > Zonotrichia leucophrys. Next base: position 68,424,658 of record NC_088171.1, read on the forward strand.
CGGCAGAGCTTTGTCTGCAAGCCTCTTAAAGAACAAGTCTGAGTGGGGCCTTTTTTACAGTCCATCACTGCTCTCAATATATGGGTTAAAGTGTGTAAAAAACAGGGTATAAAGCTTATTGTCCACATCTTCACCATCTTTCCACTTTCCTCCATGGAAAAAAAATTTGACGCTGATCAAGTAAATTGCTGGTTTTCAGTCTTACACATTTTATTACTTTTAGATGAACACAGCACCAGAGGTACCTGCTTGCTTCTGTTTTGACAGAATTAATTATATTAATTATATTATAATTATATTAATTATAATAGCCAAGGTTAAAAGATTTAGACAACTTCCTTCTTTCTCTTCTGCAGTCAACACTATTTATGAAAGACAAAACAGTGACTGAAAAGAAAAATATTTTGATTCATCTTAAAGACACAAACCAATATCAAAAGTCTGTGACACACACTTGTTTAGATTTGATTTAATGAAACTTTAAGCATTTTAATAATGTTGTTTTTTAAATCAGAAAACCCAGCATTTAAGATTGCTCTTCCATAGTGAAAAAAGTATATGCAAGAAGCAGCTGGGCTTCACAAAAAGAGATACTGTACATAATGTGAAGATCCGACTTTTCTTTCCAAACTCAGTCATTTTATGCAAAATCAGAATCAAATTTCACCAGTCCCAGGAAGTATTTGAGAGATCCTTCCATATTCCAACTTATCACCACAAGTTGCCTCAAGGCAATCCTTTCCTCTTTACTATATCCTGTAACTGTCTTGAAGCATGCAGAAACTGAATTGCTGTAAAACTGCATTACCCTGTCACGGGTTTGAAATCCTTAGGAAAATTGTGATAGCTTTACACTTTAAATTATTTAAAGTATTTAAAGTTTAAAAGGTCTTTTTTTTTTTTTTTTTTACAATTGAAAGAAATCCCATACCAAATTATTCATAAAACTGTAACAAAGACTATAAAAATGTCAGCATTAACAAACAATTAGTACATACATACAATTAGTATATACAGAAAATGTCAGCATTAACAAAAATTAGTATATACGCACATATATTAGTATATATTAATTGTCTCATTTAAAGATAGGGAAATTCTTTATGTTACAACACAGACTACTGGGCTTCTAAGTGTTTTTTTTAATGTAGTTCAGTGTCTTCAGGGAGTTCTCTAAAACACACATACCCTCTAATAGGACAGCCAATACCTATAACTAAGGGTGGGTTAAAATTGCCTGACACATGAACTAAACTAGCTGAACAGCGATGCAAATCCTTTTGTGCTCCACTGTGCTGCACTGAGCTACACTCCTGCCAGAATCCATAAAATACTGACTTGACACTGAATATGCAACTGTGAATCTTGGCTCTCTTGACCCTTTCCCAACATATTTTTTCCTCAATTCTCTTCCCATCCATTTGTATCCCCAGCAGAAAGCATAAATTGTATTAGCATATAGAAGCTCACAAAATGCCCAACACACCCCACAAAAACAGACCCCCCCCCCCCAAAAAATCAAATCAAACAAACAAATGGAACCCTCCACATGCTACTTTGAATGGAGCTGAATTTTCCTGCCTGACCCTTTGGGATTATTGATCAGAGGCTTGAACTTTTCACCCCCTTAGGAGCACAGCCTTGCTGTGCTGACCGCCGCAGTGCTAGGCTCGTCTGCCCGCGGCTGTGATAACCACTGATATTAATCATATCACTCCTTCCCCATTAACGCCGGCGTGCTCAGAAGGCTACTGTGATTACACCGCCTTTTTGATTAGCAATAATCCAATCAATCTGATTTATACGGGCAGTGCAGCATCCAGCCCGTTAGCAGCCGCTGAGCTCCCGAGGCGCGGGGCACAAAGCTCCGGGCTCGGAGCAGCAGCGCTGTCCCGGTGTCCCGGTGTCCCTGCAGCACACGGGCACTCGGAAAGATCGTGCCCTGAAACAAGGGGGGGGCTGAGCCAGCCCAACGAGCCAGAAGCGCTGCACACAGCGACTGCGCTGGCCGCAGAAGCGGCAGCTACCCAGAAGGTTGCTCGGTGCCATTTTAAATTAAATTGGAAGCCACGAAGCCAGGGGACGGGCAAAAGAAACACTGCAGGAGGGCGGGAAAGCCGGAACTTTTGTGTGAGACATACACGGTGCAGAAGGAGCGGTGAGACAGCACAGCCCAGCCAGGCCGGGTCGCGCTCCGCGGCTCCTGTGCGGGGCCGGCTCATCCAAGCAGAGAGTCCCGAGAGGGGCCCGGCAGTGCAGCCCCCGTGCCTGGCCCAGGGAACGGTGGGGTTGGAAGGGACAGCAAAGCTCATCCAGCTCCATCCCCTCTACACACCTTCCACTACACCGGGTTGCTCAAAGCTCTGTCCAACCTGGCTTTGAACACTCCCAGGGATGGGGCATCCACAGCTTCTCTGGGCAAGCTGTTCCAGTGCCTCAGCACCCTCACAGTAAAGAATTTAATCTCAATATCTAATCTAACCCTACGCTCTTTCAGTTTGAAGCCATTGCCCCTTGTCCTGTCACTCCAGGCTCTTGGAAAAGGTCCCTCTCCAGCTCCCTCCGGGCACTGAACCACCGCCGTGCTTAAACCACCGCGCACCCAGCGGATGCACACCCAGCCCGTGCGGGGGCGGTGTCCGATCCGTGCCGGGGCTGCTCAGAGCCCGCAGGGACCGAGAGCCCCGAGCGGCCACCGGCGCCGGGCCGGGCACCGGAGACAGCGACGACAGGGGCATCGCAACTACCACAGCGGAAGCGCCGCCGGAGCCAGCGGACGTGACCTCACGGCACGGCCCCTTCCCGGCCCTCCCCGCCGCGTGTGGCAGCTCCCGGCCGGCGGCGGAGGAGGAGGAGGAAGAGGAGGAGGAAGGCGGGCGGGATCCGGGATGCTGCCGGCGCAGCTCGGGCGCGCGCCGCGGCACCTGCTGGTGTGCGAGCGCGGCCACGCGCGCCACCCGCGCTCGCGGCACGCGGCGCACGTGCGGGACCACGCCTACAGCTGCCGCGTGAGTGGCGCGAGCGCGGGGCCCGGGCCTCGGCGGGACCCCTCAGGGAGGCGGGAAGGGAAGGGAAGGGCAGGGAAGGGTCGGAGCTGCCCACGCCGCCCGTCCCTGGCGTTCTGCCCGTCGGCCGCTCCAGGGCAGCGTTGCCGGTGCCCCGCTCGCGCCAGGCTCGGTGTTCCGTGGGGGCTCCTCCGTCCTTGTCTGCGCGCCTCATTTTTGGGGAGAGTTAAAAAAAAAAAAAGCAAATTCGCCCCGCTTTTTGTTCGTGGTCTCGCTCAGCATGGGAGAAACAAACTCCTTCCTTCATCCAGGAGCGGGCGGGCCGGAGGAGCAGAGGTGGTGCCGCTTTTAGGAGCTCTCTAAACACAGGCGCAGGGTCCGGCTTAGAAAGGAGACATCGTGTACTCCGGCAGGGCGCAAGGCGGAGGTTTCCACAAGTCAAGCACACCACCTATCAAAACTTTTCACTGTTTATACATTTTAGCAAACAAAGGAATTAGAGTTCATTGGCTACAAGTTACATAGTTCTCTTATTAATTAGTATTCTATCTTCTGTTGGTTGATGAGTCTCCCATGCTAATTAATCCACATGCTCAGTATTTCTCTGCTTAGGAGTCGGGGGGTTTCTGGGGTCGGTGGCCGCGTTCTCCACCTGCCGCAATTGCCTTTTATCCTCTCAGAGCTGATTCAGCAGAGTTGCTGGGTTTATTAAGTTTCTTACTTCTTTTGGGAGCTCTGCCAAATGTCTTTGTGGCCTCTGAATGCTGTGTTCTTTGTGCCCGCTGTCAGTGGTACATAACAGCTTCTCCCCGAGCTTTGTTAAGCTCACCCTGGGTCTGAGATCACTGAAACACGTCCAGCCCTAAACGTTAACAAAAAAACCTGGACTTCACTTAAAGCTTGTTAGCTGTACTCTTGTTTCGTGGATTAAATCTCCCTTCTTGTTGATTAGGCTTGAAAGTGTACAAAGGCCAAACATCAAAGAACATCCTTCCTTAAGAAGATTTGTAGTATTCCACATTTTGCAGCAATCAGGCAGGAACTCTGTGGGCTAATTGTTAGCTGTTTCTGACTTCTGAGACATTTTTAGCAGCTAATCAGAAACTTTCTACCGGTGTGGAAGGCAGCTCTTTTGTCAGCCCTTACTTGTCTTGAGCACGTGTGCTAAGGGAGATACACACCTGTTCTCCAAGAGCTTTGGGAAAGAAGTTTTTTGAGGAGCAGAGCGGGGAGCAAGGAGACAGACCTTTGTGCTGCCTGGGAACCTGCATACTTGCCATGTATTACTTGCCAGATATTACCTTGTTTTCCCTGGTCTGCCAGACTTCAGGGTTCTCTTGGTCTTTGGAAAATATATGGGGAAGCTTTTAAGCAAAAGGTAAATTGAAGATTCTACTTTGGTCTTTGCTTTTCCACTAAGATTACAGAAATGCTTAGCCTACATTTTTAGTTACAGCTGCTTCAACAAGTGCTCCAGCAAGGGCTGAAGGAGTGTCCCAGTGCGACACCAAGCTAAGATGTGTAATGATGTGAAACGAGATCTTCTGTTAGCTCATGCTGTGTAAGATCACATCTTTCCATAATACATCAAATGCTATTGTATAGTTCAAAAAAAAGGGAAAAAAACCCCACAAAACATGAAACCAAACCTCAAACCACCAAATAATGTATTTAGTGTAACTAGAGACTGTGAAAATTGATACATTTTAAAGACAGTAGCCTGATATTACTTTTTTTCCCATCTAATTTTGACATAACATACTGATACATCTTTGAAAAGTAGAGGTTTTCTTTTCTATTTCCTGTTGTTTTATTTGGTTGGGGTTTATTCAGAACGGATTTTAGGATAGGATTTACATTACAAATATGTTCCTAACAGGTGTCTTTTTTGATCCCGGAATGTGGGCTGCTACCTGAAGTGCTGAAAAGCACAATTGCAGATTTTGGAGAGTACTACCTGGTGAGGAATTTACCCATTCATGAATTGGTCGCTCATGAATTCATTGATGCTTTCGTGAAGAAAGGTAAGGAGGAAATCAGAACAGAACGAACACAGCCATAATGTACTTTTTTTATAGCACAGCAAAATTTTTAGTAGTCTTATTAGTACTTATTCTGAAAAGTGTTTTAAATGAAGAAAAGGAAAAGTACTAAGCAAATTCTTCATTAATTTGTTCATATGCTTTTTTCTGCTTTGTCATGTGTGACAACGTTTGTTTACACCCACTGGGTCCAAAACTCCTGTGATTTTTTTCCTTGTAAATTTCTCTCTATTCCACCTCAATTCTGAAAGCCAGCTATCAAGAGGGCTTCCATGTATCCTCACACCTGTTTCTTCTACACCTCACTTTTATGCAGATTCTTGTAGAAATCTTTCTTTTCCCTTTTTTGTTCCTTCATACTTCAACACAGAGCTGTGCTGAGCTGTGTTCCACAGCAGGCCAGAGAAAAATATGAATATGCTTCCTTATTTTTTATATTTCACTGAGAGAGCTGTGACAGCTCATCCTTACCCAGTAAGAGCAAAGAGGATGCAAAGAAAGACACAGCCTCTGCCCAGCCACCTTGTCTTTGTGTGAACTGGTAATAAAAATACATCTGGGAAACAATTGGGTTTTCCATTAGATGACTGGGGAGAGTCACAGGTGGAAGGAAAGAAAATGTTTTCATATAGGGGCATATTATGAACTTTATCCCTATTATAGGCCCTTTAAAATACTGCCAGAACAGGGTTTATAAAATTAATAACAATGCCATTTCGCTTGAGAAGGTGGAAGAAAGTTAGTGGATGAAAACACAAGAGTGATTCAGATGGTGTTTGTCATGTTTGGTTGTCTTGCAGTGAATTGTTTATCTTCCCATGTCTGTACAGGCTGTGTAATCTCATGTTTTTCTGCTTTACTGTTAAAGGTTCATGCTACGCACTTGCCTATAAGACAAAAATTGATCAAGATAATACTGCAGCTCTGCTACCAAATGGTATGGGAGACTTGTTTTGGTTTCAGTAACTCATGTCAGTTGTGGTCTGGGTTGTTTCTGGTTGTTTTTTTTTTTTATTTGGAATTATGTCAACTGGAAAATAATGCTTACTGTACTGCCAACTTTGTTAGAAATATGTGTGAATTGGAAAAAATACTTTTTTTAGCTCTTTTTTTCATTCATGCTGTTAAATTATTTATTTCATCTGAAGGAAGTTAAAAAACAATAAAAGAGCTTCACTTATGTATAGTCACATTGTCAATGCTTCAACCATAATTGCAATTGCTACATAATTGCTTTGCAATCTTTACAAAGATTGCAATCTTTGTAAAAACATTGCATTCCAACTTCGTGTTTCCTACTGGTCTTAAAGACAGAATGTGTACCAAAATGAAAGTTGTCAGCCCTGCTTAGGAACACTTATAAAATTGAAAGTGTTTATTCTCATGAGTCCCCACCTTGGGTACTTCATTCAGCTCTGGGTCCCCAGCACAGGAAGGACACGGACCTGCTGGAACAAGTCCAGAGGAGGTCACAAAGATGCTCACAGAGCTGGATCACCTCTCCTAAGAAAACAGGCTGAGAGAGCTGGGGGTGTTTAGCATGGAGAAGAGAAGGCTCTGGGAAGAATCAGAGCAGCTGCCTGTACCTAAAGGGAAGAGAACCATAGATGAATTTTTTTGCTGATCATTTAGTAGTAGGATGTGGGAAATCGATTCAAACTGGAGGAGGGAAGGTTTAGACTGAATATTAAGGGAAAAAAGTCCTTATTGTGAGAGTGGTGAGGCTCTGGAACCTGGAAGGCTCCTGAAAACCTGGAAGGTGTGTGTGCCCATGGTAGAGAGGATGGAATTGGATGATATTTACTGTCCCTTTTAACCCAAACTGTTTGGGTTAGATGATTCTGTGAGGATTCTGTGATTCCCTGAGAACTGTGTAACATGTTAAAAGTCTATTTCAATTGCATCACAGTTTTATGAGAAGACATCATAAAATGTCCCACATCTCAGGTGAGAAAATGAAGCTATTTTGACCTTCAATTACATTGTCTTATTTCTGTTTAACAGTACATAAGATATAATAGAAATACAAACTGGTCTGTCTGCCTTCCAGCCTAAGAAGCTGTAATATGACAGGTGCCCATGAGGTCATGAGTAAATTCAGATTGTTCAGAAGAATTCTTTCATATGTCTGTTAGCACAGTCCCGGCAAAATGGATGCTTGATGGTGATGTAGTTTGTGTGATACAAATGTTACAAGCTGTGCACAATTATTGCAGAGGCAGTGTTGCAGTTCCTGGTGATGTCACTGTCTGAACTCTTCCTCTGCAGCGTTACTTGTGTTCTGTGCTGTTCCTTGTGCAGTGGAACCCAAGGACTGTGCTGGAGAGAGAGCTGCTGTGTGAAGCTCTGTACCATGCAGCAGCAGCCAGATCTAGGTTATGAGCACAGAAGCAGAGTTGTTCCAGCACGGATCAGCTCATCGCTAGCAGGCGTAGTTTACTCAGTGTGAGTAGTCCCACTGGACATGAGGAACTGCTTTTGTTTATTTAGTTGAGCAGTGCATGTTGAGCATGAATGCTTACTAAATCAGGCCCTTGTGCAATGTAGTGCTCAGCTAATGACACAGCAAGTGCTAGAGGATGAGTGGAGGAAAGATGGAGACAATGAACTGAGTAGTACAGTAAAAAAGCTATGAGTATCTCAGGAATAATATTATGCTTTTCTTACTCTAGTTCACAAGACCTCTTTGATAAAAAAGAATAATTGAGTTATAACCTTTTTTTTTTTAAGGATTAATCTGGTAATCCATTTAACTGGAACTAAGGAGTCTGCATTACATTAGTAATACCCTTGATCCGAAGCTAACGTTGTAAAAGGTGTACCGTTCTCAAAAGACTTCAAAGAGAACCAAGTAGAAGACTATTTATATTAAAATTTGGTTTGTTTATAGGTAAACTAATTCTGTCAGTAGATAAGGACACTTATGAGGAGCTTGGACTGCAAGGTCGCCCTTCTCGATATTCAGGCAAAAAAGTCATGCGATACAGTAAGTATTTATTTAAACAGGGCTTAGTTAAGAAGCACCTTGTTGGCTGTTGACTCCTCCCTTTCACTACAATTAGTTGTTGTCTAGGTTATATTTTTCCAGATGCAAATACAAGGACTGCCTGAAGAGAGAAAGTACTTTTTCTCCAAGTAGTAAAGCAGCTTTAAGGACACAAATACATCACCTTTTCAGTACTCTATAAAAATTTTAATTTCAAGGGTTCTCATGGTGCTGTTTCTACTGGAGTGATGTAGTACTTAAGAATTTTTGCATACTCTGCATGGTGTCTATACCTTCTGATTTAAGTTAGAAAATTTTAAACTGATTAAGGAGGTGTTTAAGATGTGTACACTGTACAAAATCAGTGAAAAGCCTCACCCAAGGCTGCATGCTTGAAAGGCAGAATTGTTCTCTGTTTCACACATCAAAAGTGGTAATCTCTATGTACCAAGTACTTGAAAAACATAATTTTTTAACATCTGCAGAGGAGACATCTTGAGTGTGAATTTTATTAATTTGTCTTTTTAGGAAATAAAAAAACCCAAACATGAACACTGTGCCATCTCAAATGAATTGGAACTTGCAGCAGTTGATTGGTATAGTTACATAAAAACTTTAGGAGGGGAAACTTGTTATCTCTAGTAAGTATTTTGGCAAAATGGGACATAATTTTACCATTCTGATCATCAAAATATATAATGAAATTTCCATTTGAAAAATAAATATAAATTATGCATGGGACAATTCACCTAGGAAAAAATCAACCTATTGAAAAAGTGTTATTCTGTATACATGACAGACTTGCTGTTAGAAATTATAGGGGTTTTTTTACTGCTAATAGCTTGCCTGATTAGCAACATATTTTTAAGGCACTGTTCAGGGACTTCTGTCAATGCCATTTCAAGAGGAATCTGTCCCTCTAGTCATGAGGAAGCAGTTCCAGATTATATCAAAATAAGGCCTGCAGGAGGTGAATATTTATTTAAATAATGGGGAGTCATATTTGCATAATCAAATAGTTTGTAAAGGTTTTGCAAATGTGAAGAGGAAGTTTAATGTTCTTTGGTTTCTTTGTGCTCTTCTAATTTAATAATAATTTCTTTTTTACTTGTGTACCAATAGCTATTGTGTATTTTCTGCAGTTATCACTGTTGACTTGACTGATGCTGGCTTTCACCCTGAGAGTAAGAAACATAACAGAGTGCTTTGGGCCTTGAAAGAAAAGAAACCTTTAGAATTTGACTTCCTACTGGCTTGGTATAATACAGGTAAATAAGAACCAACAGCAAAACTAAAATGCAACTGACATGAAGTCCAAATATTTTTAGTTTACTGGCTTTTTTTTTCTAGTGATTATACAAATGAATTTTCAGTGGAGGAAAAAGTTGGATTAAAAAGTGTATGGGTGGGATTTTTTGTTTGTTTTGTTTATTTGTTTGGGGTGGGGAGGGTGTTACTTCCTGTGCACAGAACATCTCAGTCCAGGGGCACCACAGTGATTCATAGGAGATATATTAGTTGCTTCATTTCCTTTCTCTGTGTTGCCCAGGCTTTGTGGCAAAACTGCTGGTTTGATGGTGCTGCCTCTTGTTTATAAATTTGTGATATACGTAACCATTATCAATATTCTTTTTTTGGTTTGTATTTTTTTTAATTAATACACATAAGTTATGTATCTAGTTACATACTTGGGATGAGGAGCTCTGATTTCCTCAGTAGTTACAGGACATGTACAGATTCCCTGTTTACATCATGTGCCATGTGCCCAAATACAGAGTGCTGTTTGATCACTTTATTCTCAAGCTTGTTTGAGATTGGAGCCAAGTAAAAGGTTGCTATAAGAAACTCTAGTGTTTCAAATAATCTTCTACTGTTTGTTTACTGTTTTCCAATTACACTATTTTTTCTTCTGGACTCAAGTATTTTTCCTCCTCTGAGGGAAATTTTTTAAAGTCCCCAGTTGTTTATATTACCTCAGAACAGGCTGTATGTAGGGATATGTAGCATTTGCATAGAACTGGTGAAAACTGCAAGTGTCATGGTTTTCTTCATCACAAATGTGTAGCTTTTGGTGTTGTTTTGCTTTGAGTCTCCACACTAGGGAGAAAGGGTATTAGAAAGGTCCCTGAGAATGCTTTCCCATCTCCTCTTTGTATTATTCATTTTTCCTGGCTCTTTAAGGTCAAGTCTGAGCCTTGGAAGGAGTTAACTCATCTGAGAAACAGAAGCTGTTTGCAAGCTCCTTTAGGAGTGTCCCATGTTTCATTTTATTCCTTCATGCTTCCCCTCCCCCTTTCTAAGTACTAATCATATGACAAGGATGCTTCCTTGTTTGTCATACAGAAATTGTTTAAAGGCTTGCAATTCCCGTCCTTGTAATCTTCAGGAAAGAGTCACAGTGAAGGCTGTTGCTACCATAAATGGTGACATAAATCCAACTGAGGTGGCAGATCTTCACGCTCAGCTTGCTTGGATTTATTGACCCTGGACAGAGAGCAAAATGCCTCTAGGGCCACTATTTTTCATATGTTTGCTGCTGCCCATGCTAACAGCATTCAGGAAGAATAGCAATTTTTTTCCCCTCACTTTCTTATATCCCCAAAACAGGTCAGGTCAATCATTTCCTGAATATGGAGTTAAATCTGAATGCCTTTCTGTGCAAGAATCTTGTGCTCATAACACACAAAAGACTATTAGTTCCTTAGTACTGACAAAAATAAAACTTTTATGGGTTTTTATTAATAGATATGAGACATTGTGTAGATTCTGCTGTAAGGGAAAAAATGGGCTGTGTTTTGTCAAGAGAATGTGTATCCTCTGTGAACGTTCTGCTTTCAGCCTTCCTGCTGATATCTGGTGTTTCTTGCTATGGGCAGCACTGCAGGATTTTTGGTTTTCATACCCAGTTTTCCTACAATGTGGTTTTGGCACCAAGAAGAACAGGAAAAGGAAATATGGAGCATCTCATGTCTTTAATGACAGAGGCAATACAATCTTTTTTCTATTGCTGTCATTTCTATCACAATTTTACATGTTTATTGGATGAAATTCAATGGCCTCTGGAAAGCTTTGATGGTGTGCCTGGTTGCTGTTAACATAGAAAGCTGTGCTGTAGCTAGAGGAATTGTTCTGTTAGGGTCTGACTGTAGTCTTTGAGATTTCCTGCATTTAAGGCTCTAGCTGAGGCTCCCACGTGCAGCAGACATGTAAAATGCATGATTTTCTATATTTTACCAGGAATTCTAGGGCAAAATTATGCATTATTTGAGCCTGTTGGGCTGACAAGTGCTAATAGAATGTAAGGAAGATCATCTCTTCTGGCACTCCTCAGACTTACATATGTCTTTATAAAAATACTAAATGAAGAAGAATTTAGTGACTGTCTTTGTCACTGTGCCCTTTGGAACAACCTTTTTTTGAAGAATGACTGAAAAAAAAAGAGCTTAACTCTGCTTTTTCTACTCCCCCAAATGATTGTCTTTGATGATGTAAATATGGCTAGTAGACTTTAGGCAGTCCATATTTTCTGACCCTGTTCTTGAATTTCTGCTTTTACACATGCCTTTTCTGTGGTATCTAGATGTTCCTCTGCACTTTAGGCTTTTCATGAGTAAGGCATTATTTCTTGGTCTCCTAGACGCCCATTGTTACTTCTTGGAAATAGCACATATTATCTGGAATTTGAAATTTAGGAGAATTTATTCCATGTCAATTACCTCCCTGCTTCAAAAGCAAGTTGGTGATATCTCTGAATTTAAAATATGCCACCTTAGGTTAGTTTTTAGTCTAGGTACCTGCTGTTTTGGATCTCTTACTAGTGCTTTCCCACAAGGCCATCAAGGTACATTTAATTCTTACAGCCATACTGCAGTGAGGAGGTATCAGGGAGAGGGGAGCAGGGGTGGATTTATTCTTCTAGTAAAGCGACATTGGTGATGTATTTTGATTTCTTTAGCCTCTCCTCTTTCTTCTCTCTTCAGTCCTTATGCTCCAGGTTATTCTGGAATTTCTCTTGACATCATTGATAAATCTGTTCTTAAACCTCTAATCACATGTTCACTTTTCCATTATTCAGGGAAAATGCTGTTCTGAGGTGACATTCCTGCTCTATTTTATCTGTTCCTTTTCAGGAACACTCTGAGTTCATCTTTTTAAAAAGCTCTTTTTACTACTCATGCAGTTAATTCTGCTTGAATTTTGTATTGGCATATCTACACTTTGTAGTGAGATAGCAAATTTACTGAGCTGTATTAAGTTGCTGAATCTTGCACTAACTTTTATTTCCAAGAGGATAAGGAAGCTGAAGATTCTAAGGTTCTGCCATAGATTAAAAGCACACAAGCAGTTTCACACGGCGTTTTTTGTTTATATACAAATGTTTCACGTATTCACTGCTTCTTTTGTTTAGTGGTTTCATAACAGCTGTTTGTGGTACTGTGTTGTTAAGGTGCAGAGGGATCAACATTGATGTCATACTTTTCAAAAAACCAGATACAAGCCCTGAAGCCAAAAATAACATTCAGCACCTTAAGGGACTTGCAGTGTCCAGTGTTACAAAGTAATGATCTACGAGGACAGCCAGAGGAGTCCTGCAGTACAGAGGAGCTCTTTGAATGGCTGGGGGCTGTCTTGAATCAAGTTAGCTTGTAAGTACTTGAATTTGTTTGATCTTTAAAAATGTTTTAAGCAAGGAAAACCACAATTTATTTTAAGAAATAGTCAAATAAAAATTAAGACAGACACTGTTTTATAAGCGAGAGTCTTTTATGTAGTTAAATGTTTATGTAAGTCTTAAATGATTTTATCTGTGTTTTTAGGGGTACCCATATGTACTGGGTTGGGCTGGGGTAGAGTTAATTTTCTTCACAGTAGCTGGTGTGGTGCTGTGTGTTGATCTGTGACTAGGAGTGTTGGTAACTGGGAATGTTTCGGCTATTGATGGGTAGGGCTTGCACAGTCTCTCCTTTCTGTCTCCTCTGGGAACTCCTCCTGTCTCTCCTATGGCCCTGCCAGTAAGGAGGCTGGGAGAGAAGCCAGCCAGCACAGCAGACCCCAGCTGAACACAGGGATATCCCACATCATGGGATATGGTGACATGCTGAGCAGCAAAAGCTGGGGCAAGGATGGGTGGGAAGTGTTCCAAGTTCCAGCATTTGTCTTCCCAAGTCAGTCAGAAGCCCTGCCTTCCTGGAGATGGCTGCACGTCTTCTTGCCCATGGGAAGTAGTAAATGAGTTCCTTTGCATGCTTTGCTTTGTGTGGAACTTTTCCTCTGCTTATTAAATTGTCTTTATCTTAACCATTTTCTCCCATTACCCTTTCGGTTCCAGGTGGGAGTGAGTGAGGGAGCAGCTGTGTGGTGTTTGGGTGCTTACAGGGTTAAGCCACAGCACCATGAGGTCTTTTATATTGGTTGCTTGGTCATTAATTACTTGGCATTAATTTAGATGATATACATAGATCCTACTTGTTTGGTACAGGTTCTGATTACTAAGACATCCTATAGAATATTTGAAGCATATTTATTTCAGTTACTTCATTGTTTTTTCTTCCAGAGACAACAAATCCTCCAGCTTCTTATCAACCTATTGCTGTCCTGAGCCCAACACAGTGGTGGAAAAAGCTTTTTTGTGCACAATCACAGGCTTTATAATTCCTGAGAAGATTATTCAGTTATTGGAGCAGCTGTGGTAAGGATTGACAGAAACACATTACTATAGCACTTAAACACTTCTTATTTGAAATCACTTTTAAGTACTTTGCAGTTGTAAATAAATAGCAAAATACATAAATGTAGACTTCTGTTTTAATTAGGAAATTAACTGGAAGCTTGACATCAGTATAAAATGCAATAGACAATTTTGAATGCCTTGAATTTGAAAAAGCCATGTAGTCATGACTTTAGTTTTTATCTGAATTTTTAAGAAACTGGCTGTATGGTACTCCTACATTTTTTGAATGCGGAGTGGATAGTATCTGGCTTTGATTGTTTATAATCTATTTCCTCTCTGGTGGTAAAAGTATTTGTGTCAAGCATAGCCTTAGACTACTTCCTCCAATGTCTTTTTTCTTCCCTGATAGCAATTGTTCTCATTAAATTTTCAGTTTTCTGAAAGGCAGTGCATACTGTAGGAAAGTCAGAACTGCTACTTTGCAACTTAGAACTTTTTCTAATTACTACAACTTGCAGATTTGCCATGTATAAAACTATGATAGGAGTAATAGATAGTCAATCTTACTTTGTTCCCTAATGTGTTCTGAATATTTTCTTTCAAGTTTATTTATTATGGACTAAACTTTTTAACTGTTAATAATTTTTCACTGAAGTGTGTCTTTGATTGTTTTACTTTATAGTGTAGACTTGAATGTGCTGCCTATTCCATTATAATCACTGATTATCTTGTCTTCTTGCTTGCAGTTGCTATTTTGGTGAACCAAAACTGGCACATTGGCTGACCTTAACTGTGCATGGCTTTGCAGACAGCCCTGTTTCCTGGAGAGAAAGTGAACATGGTTTCCACAAAGGAGGAGAGAACTTGTACAACTTTGTCATTTTTAGAAATCTGGACTACTGGCTTCACATGGCTGTAGGAACTCATGATGATTGTCCTCCATAAAGCTATGTCCACAGAAGAAGTTCTCTAATAATCCCTTGTTACTGACAGAAAACTAATAAAATATTTTTTGTACAGGTAGTTATGTAACAGGTTAAGTACTAAGAGTCTGATCATGTTTTTTGTAGCCAATGGAAGGAATGGATTTTTGTTTCTTCACTGTCATACAATGCCGTCTGAAAAACTTCACAAAACTTCACAGCTTTTAGGAAAAGTTAAGTTTTTGAGACTTTTTCTCAGGAATCCTCTTTTCCAGGAGCAAATTTAGAATTTGAAAGTTAGCTTTACAGATTGCTAGCTAAAATATTTGTCAGGAAAGCTCATTTTGGGATTAAGTGTTTTATTTCTTTACATGAAAGATCTGCAAAACCTTCATGTCCCTGTTAAAGGTATTTCAGACCACATGCTAGCAAAGAACCCAAAGAGGTGGATGTGTTCTCCTTGATGTGGTAGGGGTAGGAGAATAAAGGTGAGGAGAAGGCGTGTAGCACTAGGAGAGGCACCCATTAAATGTGGAAAAAGTGAAAGCTTACTGACTTGCCCCCCTGATTTTGCAGATCACAGTTGATTGCCAGAAGAAGTATGTTTCTGACAGTGAGGCAAAAGTCTGCTGCTTCCTTTCTTAACTGAACTACACACAGGCACACAAATCTCTACTTTCAAAATGAGGGTGTGGTTCCTGCTTCCAGGCCAAGCCATGGAGCTGCCATGCTATTGCAGACACGTTTCTGGGAAGGAAGCTGTGGACGTGCCCTCACACAATGCACTTGATGTGAAGCAGGTTTCATTGACAATAAGCAGTCATGCTGAGAGCATAGGCAGCTATAAAGAATCTACATTACTCCTGTTGAAATCCATGGAAAGGTGGGTGGTGGTTTGGGGAAGGTGGGATTTGAGGTTTGTTTTGAGGAGTGGGTACGTATCATTAAAGTATCAATGCAGTGCTAAAATTGAATTTGTTCACTTGATGGAGTGAGAGATTGGTACTGGAAACTGGGGAAAAGCTGTAGTGGAAATGTCAGGGTGAGTGGCACAGAAAAGCAGAAGGACTGTGGGAAGCAGCTAAGCTCTACTTTTATCTGTTTATTGTTTCTCTTCAGTGAGGAGGATCCTGCTGGATGATTTACCAGGTGATATTTGTCTAGCACACCCCTCCACTACCCATAACTCTCTTTTGCTCAAGCTCTGCTACGTGTCCTAAAATCACAACTCCAAAGAATCAGCAGTTTTCTAAATCATGACGTTATTTCTCAAAATTGTGCAGCGTGAGATGTTTCTAGTAGGCTGCCAGGAGCAAGAATTACATGTACAGACACAGACTCACACAATCCCAAACTGAATAGACAATGGTACAAGAGTCTGGGAAAATTCTTGCCTTGGCACATGACTAGGGAATACTTAACGCGGTTGTGTTTCATGACTGTGCATCAGCGTGAAGGGCTTAAGTGTTGACTGAAGTCTGCTTTTGAAAGTGTCTGTTGAGACATGATGGACTTACATAAAATAAACTAGTAACAAGAAGTATCTTCCTTTTTCCTCTTGACCAGAAGGTCACATAGTTTCCTGGAAGCTACACCTGTAGCAAAAATTCTAATACAAAGTTTAAAATCCTACATTTTTATGAAAAATTGAAGTTTGCAGCTTCAGAGCTACTAACTGCAGGCCCCGTGAGTGTGATCATCTTTCTACCAGATTCTAGTAAAACCTTTTCCTCAACAGTGTATGCAGGCATAAAACCAAGTGTAAAATATTCTGCTTGAGGGGGAAAAAACCCACCCAGAAGTAAGAATCTTCTATGGGTGGGTTTGCTTCCCATAGTGGTTCCAGAAGCAGCTATAGGACTCTACTCTGAAGTGGCAGCAGTAGGACCAGGTGAAGTGATTTTTCTAATGAGAATCAGATGAAAATAATTTTTCTAATTGTTGCATGAGCACCTTGGGCTCCTTTGTGGAGAAGGAGCTGCAGAAGTGCTGGTGTGTGTGCAGTGATTGCCTCAGTGAAGCTATTCTGGAAGGCAAGCTGAGAAAAAGGATTTCAGCTCCCACTTGCCTCAGAATGTGAGTATTAAGGTTAATTTTTCTTTTTAACTTTTTTTGTGGATGTCTAGGGAAATCTTAGCAGATTGGTCAGTGGTTACCTTCATCTCCTGTGTACACAGGCCATGGACTGCAAGCATTTTTAAAGTTCAGTGTTGTGGTGGCTGTGCTGCATCCTACAGCCTGTAGTGGTCTGCTGATGATGGCTTCAAATGGCTTTTCCATAGGGAAGGGATTAAAATACTGTCTGTGAATCCTGTAACTTGAACTGCTGGGTTGGTTTCTGGCTTTCTCCTGTTTTCTTTAAACAGGTATAAAGTAAAATTGAGAAACCTCGTGCTGTTAATAGGCACTGCAGTTGATCTAATCTGAGGCTCCGTGAGGTGATACTGTGCTAACCAGATCCATGCTTCCTAGCAAGGTCCAATGTTGCACTCATCTCTAAGGGTAGAGGCTTTCCTGTGCTTGCTGGATTTTGTAGTTGCAGAGAAGAAAAACTGGGGTGGAATTTATTCCTAGCTTACCTCAAAAAAAAAAAAAAAAAAGGCCCAAGGTAATATTTTCCTGGGATGAGGTACAACAGCCTTCCCTTTACCATCCATATGGAGTACTGTGTCTCTCCAGGAGACTCCCAAGCATGGAGGAGACCCTTGCTGAGAAGAGGAACATGAAGGCATTGCTCACATGTTTGGGGACCCCCTTAGGAGGGAAGATCTGAGACCCAGCCGGGTGGGCAGTGGTTCAAGGAGGAATTGGGCAGGGCACGGGAGGTGGAAATAAAAGCTTTTGCCTGAGAATGAAAGATGGCTGCTGGTGATGTTCTTGCCCTTTGTGCCTGCCTGTAAGCAAGGACAGGAAAATGCAAAATGTTCCTGAGAGCTGCAAAAGTAATGGGGAGCAGCTGTGCACCAGCTGCTTCTGAGATCAAAGGCAACTAAGTGCTTACTAAAAAATTTTGCCTCAGGGGAGTGTTTTATCTTGCATGGGGAAGGAGAGCCAAATATCTGAATGCAGAGACAAGCCTGAGGCAAGCTGGTTGTGTGAGAAGTAGAGGTTTTGTTGTCCTGGAATGCGGACAGACGGCGATAAACCACTCCATGAGAGCTAGGGAATTGCTCTGCTTTAACCTCAGCCTCTCTGGTGAGCTGTGCACTCCTGCCTCTCTGCTGGTGGATGGAGAGGGAATTTTGTTGAGAGGTTACTGGGGGGTAGCAGAACCCTCTGGAAAAGGGCCACAAAGGCCACGTGCTTTTCCAGGCACCCTGTCTTTGACTGAGTGTTTATGGGTGTTCATAAGTTGGTTGGTGTAGAACAAATAGAGGACAAATTTTCTTTTAGACAGAGGAAGATGAAAGCTGAGGTAGCTGGATAACATGTGTTGCACAGAATCACTCTAAACAGAACATATCTGCCTTTTTGATTTGCAAATGCTGCCTGAATCAGAAACCTCTCTGGAGAAATAAAGATATGTGTGCATCCCTTTAGGAAGAGGAGACTAATGATGGTGATTGTACCACGATTGATGGTTGTGTGAGAAAAGGAATGAGGGGACTCTGAGGAAAGTTAGAGATCAGAATGTGAAAGATAAATTTCTTTCTCAGATTGTGGAGATGCAAGGGGAAGACTTGGCACCAGCAGAGTTTGGGGAACGCAGGAGAGACAAGAACCTGTGCTAATCTAAGGCAGCTTGAAAGGGAGGTGACAGAGCTTAATGAAACAGAAACATCAGCTCTCTTCTGGTTGCATCATGCTCTCATTTGCTGGGAAATATCCATTTTGGAGAGGCTAGTCAATATGTAAAGTTGGATGACTGGAAAAAAAGCCAAGTTCATATCTCATCAGCCTGGGGTTTGAATAGCAATTGTGGGAGCAAGGAAGGTTTCACAAAGATGGACCATAATGTTCTTGTTGGAAGCAATTTGTGTGCTTTTATTATTCCTTGCTACAGGCTGCCTCTCTTTGGTTTTTAGAGAAGTTATAGAAATGCCAAAAATTTACAACTGTCTTGAGATCGATCAGATTCTGTTGATGTTGCTGTTAATTGCAATTAGCAGCTGGGCTGCTCACCCAGTGCTGCAGAGCCATGGTGGAGCTTTGCTCATGCAGGGAGTGTCCCTGCTACAGCTACTCCCAAAAGAAATGGTAAGGCAGAGAGAAGATTTAAAGGAAAAGGAGAACTTAGAGGGGTGTTTTTCTTACCCCTCTCATGGGAGGTGCATAGCAAACCAGTGGCTGATCTGGGATTAGAATGAAAGCTTTTTGTAGCTAGTCCAGTATTCTAGCTGCTAGATTATAGTTCCTTTGATGCTGTTAATTGAAGATTAATGCATGTAATTGACTCTGTCTTAATGTGGCAGCTATGCTGGAACATGCTTGAACTGATTCTCTTTATCATTTTTATTCACAGAGTGGAGCTTAAAGACCAAAACTGGAGACTAATTGAATTAGTGGGCTATTAAATAACCACCACCTTCTGAATAGTAACAAGAACTTCAGAAACATCTA
The DNA here is from genome assembly GCF_028769735.1 of Zonotrichia leucophrys gambelii. Taxonomy (NCBI): domain Eukaryota; kingdom Metazoa; phylum Chordata; class Aves; order Passeriformes; family Passerellidae; genus Zonotrichia; species Zonotrichia leucophrys. The sequence continues at coordinate 68,443,845 of NC_088171.1, forward strand.
CTATAAACTAAGGCAACTTCTTATAAAGCAGTGGCCTCTGTTTCACCCTTGGAAGTAGCTTCCAGCACTATTGAACAGAACTTATTTTAATGCAGCTGTATACAGAAGCAAAAAGGGGGAGCTAAAGTGACTTTGAGCAGTTTTCAGCTTTCCAGAAAGCAAAGAGCAGGGAGCCTTGGCTAAGGCAAGTTTCTTTTGGCTGGCTTTCTTAGAACAATTCAGGTATTAGAATATGGATGTGTTTGACTTGGGTAATTGAAGAATATCCTAAGCACTGGAATAGGCTCTTCTGCACCCTCCCCACCCCACTGTAAAATATAGATAAATATTGTTATTAATATTATTGCTGTTAATGCCCAGGGGAGATGTCCAGGTTCTTCATCATCTTCCAGTAGGGGTACAGAGAATGCAAAGGGGCTAAGTTTTATTGTGTGGTTACAGTTGAATAACAGCACAGTTATTGATTTATCATGCAGACAAGTGTTTCTAATTTTGTCACTGTTGAAGTTTTTAGCCCTGTTCAGTGCTGCCAGGAGTATGCATTTTTAAAAGGTTTTCTCTTGAGAGTCTACAGGAAGCTAGTGCTATAACATGGTAATTTTCACAAGTCTTTGTAGTTTGGCATGGAATAAAATCCTTAATGATCTGGGCACTACTCTGTCATTTGAACAATGCTGACTCCTATTTATGAAGAGAGTTTTCTTCTTTGTTATTGATGGGAATGAAGAATTTAAATGGTCAGCTTTTGCAGAGCAGATGCAAAACCCAGCAGTGGTACATTGGTCTTTATGACTGTTTTTGGTCTGGTGCTAAATCCATCTTTAGCTCTCAGAACAAGGTGTTGTAGTCCCATAAAATGATTTAAATATGCTCACGTATTTTTGAGCTTTGTGATCATCAGGTATGATTTGCTTTCCTGTAATTGACTTAAATGCCATATCATGTACTTGTGACTGATCTGGCAGGAAGGTGATGGTGTGTTCCTGGTGTCACTGGCTGATGTCTGTGCTGCTTTCAGGATGGCATGACTTGCATCTCTCATATTAAATACTTCAGAGTCACAGTGTGACACTCATGGAGCCTCTGTGCCCACACTGATCTTAAAGGTCAGTAGGAATAGCTGGCATTTAGCAATTCAGTGTATGGGTTTGCAAGCTCCATGAATTAAGTGTTTAAAATTATATAAGCACCTTCATATTATATCTGTAAAAAGCAGCAGTCCCTACAGAGTTTTGAAAACTTTAAAAAAGCAGACCATTGTGTTGTTTATTTGTGTAAATTCCCAAGGCACTGGCAGCCTACCCGGCCCCACGAAGTGCATTTCCTTTTCTTCTCAGAGCAGAGGTGCAGAAAACTGCATGTGCTGAGTAGTGAGCCACCTGCACTAGCTGGGGGACCGTGTGAGGGATTACAGTGCTCTTTGGGCTTCTCCTGCAGTCTGCACTGGTGGAAGTGGAAGTTTGGTAGAGGAGTTTTGGTTGGGTTTTTCGGGTTTTTTTTGGGGAGGTGGGATAGTTCATGAGGACAGACAGTTTGAGATAGAAAGTGAGGGGTGCCTGGTGTGCAGTGATAGAGACCTCCAGGTTTTTCTTGTAGCCCTGGTAACAAATTGCTGGCTGACCTTCTACAAATAGCTCAGCAGTTCTGAGCTGCTCTGACACTTTCCCATTCAATGCAACAGCCTCAGGGATGCTCCTTGCTTTGCAAAGCACTCTGAGAGAGCCATAGGTTACCATTTAGCGTTCACAGAATTTACCTCAGAACCTGCAATTGGTGCTTGGCACATCCATGTTCCTCTGAAGACTGCTAATCAGAGCTGGGGTGGTTCTGGCCAGGGCTTCAGGGCAAAACAAGTTCTGTCGTTCCTCTACCTGCCTGGAGGGCGATGTAAGTGAAGGAAGTGGGATGGGGTTTGCTGTGCTTCAGGGAAGTCTGGAATGTACTGGAAGATCATGGCCCCATTTAGTCAGCAGCATTGCAGAGAACAGCGGGATGAAGGGTTATTAAGGGTAACATGGAGCATTTGGGATATTTATAAAAATGTGAAATGGCTTTACTTGTTAAAAGAATGGTTGAGCATCATTAAAGGCATCAAAAGCAAAGTGGGAACACGCTTTGTGAATCAGGAGGAAGAGCTGTCCTTAGCAGTTGCTAATCTATTTATGTTCCAGCCATGCTCAGAGTGTGGCTTTGAGGTCTGCAGCTCTTGTAATTGCCTGGAATATGTCACTCTGCAGCAAGATTCATTGTTCTGCTCTCCCTGAGAGCAAGGCTGGGATTTTTAGCTGTAGGACTTTGCTTTCAGTCGATCAGAGAGACATTCCCGTGCATTGTTTTGCTGAAACACTATTAATTATGGCTCCCATTATAAGCATGTCAGTTCCATGTGATCTGGGCAAAAATTGATGCATTTGGGAGGAAGCAGCCAAACCTTTATTTTGGGGATTATACATGAGGTTTAGGAGCCAGGTTTTGATCCCTGTTGATAGAAGTCCCTTAAACTTTGCAGAATCAGTAGGATGCTTTTTTGGTTCCCTGATTTCTCAAAGGGTCAGAGACTTTATTTTTTTCTTTCCTTTTTCTCTGCTTCTTGCTGCCAGGCTTTCTTTGCTATTCCCCAAGCAACGCTCAAAACATTTAGACATTAAGCTTCTCATTAAATTAGAGTGAAATCAGAGCTCTGTGCCTTGCAACAAAGATTTAGAGGGGCAAGATTCAGCAGGGATTGAACACGTTTTTGGGAAGCGATATAAGATGTGGCTTCAAAAGGGCTTCCAGCCCAACCTCACCCCTGTTACTTTGCATGGGAACCTCTCTCCTCTCTGCCTTCCCTTGAAGAGAAGTGAGTGCTTTTTTAAATAATGAAGAATTCCTGTAGTTTTCTTTCAAGTCCCCAAGGTATTGCTGGCCGTGGGAACCTCTCGTATAGCTCCTATGGAAGTGGGAGCTTGGAGTGTAGCCATGACACCTCCATGTAAGACAGCACACGAGCTCAAGGCAAAGCTCTTCCCTGCTGTTGGCAGACCAGGTGGAAAAGCCAATGTTTAATTCTACAGATTTGTTTCTTTTGTGAATTATGAGCTATGCTGACTTTTCCTCTCTGGGGGCTCAGAGTGGCGTTGCTGCTCAGTTTCAACTAAATGAGAGATTTTTCTAGATGCAGATGCTCTTCCCTCTGCTTCTTCTCTAACGCATGGCTAGATGAAATGAATTATATGCTGAGGGACCTCTCGAGTGGTGAGCTGTGAAGAAAATCATTAGCACGACTGTCAGAAGGTAGGCTTGTCCCATGCAGGGCTGCTTTGGTGCTTCATAATCTGGAGCAGTTCTTTCTTGTCTTACTCCAGAGTATGCACTGCTGAGTTGGCTCTGGAAGTTCAAGTCCTCCTGGATTCACTGACATCTGTTTGTCAAAGTTGAAAACTGCAGTGGTTACACATGATGGATTCTTGGCTGAAGCTTTTTCAATAACACAGAAATGGCTTCATGAACCAGACTTTGTCCAAAATGTCATAGATGCTTGTCCCTGCAACTTGTGAGGACATGGTAGAAGCACCGTGGGTTTTTAAGCCGTACAGCTCGTACAACTACTACTCTAAAAGGGTTGTGGTTGGCCTCCTTTTTACCTCCAAATTCAATTTCAGCAAAAACCCCTGGAAGGATAAAGAAGAAAATGGATTTAGAAATTTGTCTTGGACATGGACTAAATATGAAAAATTTTGCCTTGAATCTTTTTGATAACAGTCTAGAAAGATATACAGTATTTTCCAGACAAAAGATGAGGTTCTGATATGTTTCTCTCCAAATAATCTGAGTCTTATGGTCACAAGAGAACAGAATGCTTAGATAGTTGATTGCAGTGTACAGAAAGAACTCTCAGGTTCTTCCACAGTGTCCTGGATTTGGTGAGAACCTGTCCTTTTTTCTTCCTAATGAACAAATAGGTTGCAATGCCAAATACCTCTGAGCATGTTAAGTTTATTCCATTTACAATCAAATGAGATGAGACACTGCCCTGTCCTAAGAGAAAAATCTACAAATACAAGAATCTGTGCAAAAGAAATCAAGAAGCTGATCAGTCTTGTGCAAACTCTTTTGGTTTCTTGACCTTGTACAGCTATGGCAAGAAAAAAAGCCTCTTGATAATTGCCCATGAAAGGCATATACATGCTTTTGTTGCAAGCATGCAGGCTTACAAATAAGTACTGCTGTGGGTGGCATCATGTGGTGACAGTGGGCCCTGCAGCTGAGTCCTCTCATCAGCTCTGAGTTCTTCTGTGTGACCCTGAGCTGGGGCATATTTTTCTGAAATCAGTTTTGTCAAAGAATCCTGTTTCCATTCAGAAGTAGAAATAAGCAGCAGCTTCTTGTGGACTTCAGTTTCTCTTGACTTCACTCATCTTCAGTTTGCCTTTTTTGTTGTTGTTGTTGCTGTTGTTTGACCTCCACAGATTTTCCCCTGTGTCTGTAATTTGAAATGACTACTGTAATTTGAAATGGTTTTATTGCAGAGAGTATAAACTTTATTCTTGCTGTCTAAACCCTTCCTGCATGAGCTTTCTGGATGTTCTCACTGAGGGATTCACAATGGGCAGTAGCACATTAAGAGTGAAATGGTGCAACTCCAGAGCACTTTGCCCAATTTCTAATCAGTTCTCATGCTGAACATGGAACGCCATAGCCTGCTAGCAGCACCATGTCAAGTGCAGTACAATTGTGTAAAAACAGACAATCTTTGCCTTCTGGTACTTCCTTTAAAAAAAGTCATGGAGAAGAGGAGCAAAGCTGCACAGAACATTTTGCTGTTACTACAAAAGGGAGGCTGCAGAAGAGGGAAGTGCACAGCAGAATGTTTCACCCAATCCAATGTTTTTAAACTTGCTTTGCCTTCTTAAAGAAGGATCAGAAATGTCCTTGCCTGGTGGTGCTGCAGTTGGATATAGTGCTACTGTTGAGTTGTGCCCTTGTAGCTGCTCCGAGGGTGCTGCTGCCAGCAGGATAATGCCCTCCTTACCCAGGTACTGGGGAATTGCCCAGGGGATCCATCACTGCTGCTTTTCCTTCTCTTTCCATGGCATCTGGCTTGCCTTGGTGATGGAAAAGGTTAGTACATGGGAAAATCCTGAAACAGGCTGTCAGGAGCAGTAACAGTGTGAGACAGTTAAAACCAGTTTTGAGATACTGTCAAGAGCCTGGGGACGTTTTCTGGGAAAGGAATTGAAGCTGACCCAAGAGAAGTCTGGACTATTAAGTTAATTATCCTGTCATGAGGTTTTTGAAAGCAAAGATGGAGCTCTATTAGCATGTTGGCTTCATGGCAAGTGAGAGCTGGCTGGAGCCTGTTCATCTGAATGTATTTTTGGGATGAATTAGAGTCTAAAAGCCTGTGGGTTTTGCTGAAAAATGACATTTTGAAAGAAACAAGTTGGCTGCTAGGATTCAGAATCACAACAGAGCCAAAATAAGCTTCATATTTCTTAACCTCCATGTCACTATGAGGTCCAGATTATCCCAGGTGATATGCAAATGCACAGGGATGGAGAACTGTGAGCTGCCAGGTTTTCATGGGAAGGGGGCAAAGGAAAATAAACCACAGTTGTCCATTATGTAAATGTATGGCAGGTATGAAAAAGACTGAGCCATTCAAACCTGATAATGTTTGTGAGGAAAGGCAATAAGAATAGGAAAAAGGGGTAGGGATGTGAGTTAACTGAAAACTCAGACTGTGACTTCAGCATTTGGCACAAGTCAGCAGAATAAATAAAGCACAGAGATGCTGGGGGGCAGGGAAAGAGACGTGTCCAGAGCAGCATAAACAGCGAGTCCTGAGCCAGGGTACTGTGCATTGTGCTAGCAGGCATCAAGTTGGCCTTGTGGGAAAGCTGGATAACAGCAAAACAGACTGAAGGATTTGAATACAAGCAACCAAAAGATTTTGCTCCAGAATCTTTGTACTCTGGTAGGAATCGGATGCAGCTCCAGGGGACTTCAAGGATGAAAACTGACATAATGCTAGGGGAGAAATAGGCTTTCTTTTTGTTAGAAAAGATGCAGATTAGATGAAATTGTGATTTATGTCATTCTGAGCATGTAGGGAGCTGGCATCAAAGGTTGAGAAACCAGTGTATTACAAAGGCTCAAGGAAAAAGGAACTGGATCCTGAGGGACTGCTTATGCTCTCCTGATACAAAATAATCACTAGGAAAGATAAACTTATTAAAATTAGGTAGTAAATGTAATTTTGGTCAGATTGTAGCCAGCAGTGCTCAAGGCCTGTGTGAGCCCTTCATGTCAGTGTGAATGGGCAATTAAGAGCCTAAATGTCTCAATTTCTCTAATTTCGTACAGCAGCAGCTGCAGGTAGCTCAAACCAAAAAAGTGTAAAGCTTCCATGTTCCTTTTCCAGATATTGCTGTCCTCTTCAGCTGGGAAAGGTTTTACACATCCTTGTCAAAAGCCGCTCTGAAGTGTTGGTGAAGTTCTGCTTCAGGGGTGGTTGAACAAAGGCAAGGCAGCAGAGAGGGATGAAGGGGGTTAAACACAGGGGCAGATTCTGTGCAGATCCAAAAGATGAGGGAGAATACAGTGCTCAGCTTTACAGGGGCTTTTCTTTCATGTGGCTCCTGCCTCTTCGCTCAGGAAACCTGAGGGACACCATTCCTTATAATCTTCATTATGTATGATTCAACTGGGGGATGTGTAGTTCCTGCTAGAGTAAGAAAACTACTTCATGGATTAACTCTTTCTAGGCAGGAAAACCCCATACAGATGAAATAACAGTCCAAAATAATTTCACTCTTCTACTTTCTGTTTAAAAAAGAAATTAAGATTTTGTTTACCACAGAGAGCATCAAGGAGGACGCCTGATATCCACCTCTAGAGAGCCTGGAATTCCTTGTGAAAGTTCCCTATCCTATATAATCTTGCACAAAGAACCTTTAAAGTACAGCTCTGAAGCTGTGCCGGGATGCCTTGGTCTGCAGTTTTGTGAACATTCCTTACTTTCACAAGTGTTGAATTCAGAAATTGTACTGCTACAATGGTACATCTTTGCGGCAAGGGGATGAAACTGAGTTTGAAGCTGTCATGATGCAAAGGTAACTGGGTGACTTGTTAGTGAAACCTTTAAAAAAAGAACGTTAGAGACAAAAACGTAGCTGAAGTTCTTATGATGGGCAAAACGCTGTAAATTTATTGGGTAAGTTATCCATGCAGGATATATATTTGACTACTGAATATTATGCATTGGGTGTGTGTAGTTGGCTTATTATGTATCATATTTTAAATAAGGGATTTAAAAAAATTAATCAAGATTTATTTCCAGTTTGTTTTTACTGACAGTTTTGTGTATAACTCTTATGCTTACTGTCAGAAATATAAAACTTCATGACAGTTTTAAAGCCTAGGTGCATTAATTTGCTCAAATAGAAAAAAGCAGATATGAGGAGCTACAGAGGATTCTCTCAAAATCTATAACTGAGATTTTTGAGAAGTTGGAGGTCATTTTGCTTTGCTGCAGGGCTGTGTAAATGGCTATATGCTTGTCAGTTAAACTGGTTTGGGGTTTTTTTACTCATTCTGGGCACCCAGCCAGCCTAACTTACAAAACTGCAATTATCATGATTGTTAGGAACAGTTCCACTTCTTCCCTTGGATTTATTCTGCCTTGCTTCTTTTCTTCTTTGAGGAAGTCTTAAATTTTCCTGTCAGTTTTGAGGAGACCCTGATTTTCCCCTTAGGGGTTCCCACAGAGACACAGAGTCGCAGAGGCCCTCCAGCTCCCTGATAAATGTAATCCTATCAGAGGCAGCCCCAAGCCAGAGTGTCACTCCACAGGATCAAATCCCCCACCTACAAAGCCAGGTCTTGCTGCTGGGAAGACCACAGCACTCTGGGTTTTTAAATTTTATCTAAATTTCTAAATATATTTTGAATTTGAAGGCTGAGAGGCTTTGGCATTTGCACCATTCCTCATTTACAGCTGCCCTGTTTCTGTGGCAGGTGGTCAGTGAGCCCTTCCGAGGTATTTTGATGCCTTTCCACAGAATACGAATCAAAGAGGAAACACCAATTGATTAGTACACCAACTTGACCAGGCCTTACTTAAGCTGCCATAAATTTGAGCTCTGGTCCAATTTCCAAATTCTTCCACTGAGTCTAAGGTAATTCCAATTAAACAGGTGTGAAATGGATCCCAAGGTGTAGCTAGTGATGAGCAGAAAGGTTCTTGCCCTGTTCTGTCAGCTGGCAGCAGGTGTTGGGCACCAGCAGCCTCTGGGCTGCAGAGCCGAGCTCTGAGGGCGCCTGGGTTACCGCACTCCTGCCTCTGGCCCGCATTGTCCAGAAGGAATGAGCCACTTCTGCCTGGCTCCGGGACGGCTCCTTTCCACCTCTAGGGTTTAGGTGTGGATGGCTTTGGTCTTCAGGGAGGGCACCCTGAAGGGGCAGCTTGGTGCTGCTGCTGCCGAGAGCCGGGATCGAGCTGTGAGGGGCCGATAGCGCCTTGGCCTGGGAGACAGTGGGAAGTCTGGAGCCTGAGCGGCGCTGCCGCTGCTCTTTGGCCATCAGGGATTGCCGGGCCCGGGCACGGCCCCTCTGCAGCGCCTCAGGCACAGCTCCTGCTGTGCCCGATAGGAACAGGAACAGCTCCTTAATCCCGGCTGTGCCTCTTTCCCGCAGTGCCCGTGGCTCTGGGGAGGGATGCTCGGATTCTCCTTCCTCCTCCCGTGGTTTCAGTTTGAGGCGGGGTCCGGAGGGAGAATCCAGCGCTTATCTCAGCCGTGCCCTGCCCGGCCGGGCTGCTGTGCTCAGCGATAATAATAATAACAATAATCCTCAGCGCAGGGCTGTGCTCAGCACCTCTGGCTGCGGGTGCTGCAGCTCTGCTCAGGTTACAGCTGCTCTCCTAAGTCAGGATGAGCTCTAGGAAAGCCCGAGATGGACAAATAATGATGGTGTGTCAGGTTCTTGTGTAGTGCTGGCCAGGTACTGTCAGGGAACTTCCCGCGTTCAAAGCCTCTTCCTGGGATACAAGACTGTGCTGAGGATTTCTGAAGTCTCATTTATTTTCAGCCAAGCAAACCCTGCAGTCAGGAACTTCTGGGCAATTTTTATAAGACTCAATTAATTATTTTATATATATTAACACTAGAGACTGCTGTATTGCTTAGAATCACAGAGCACCCTGAGATAGAAGGATCACAAGTCCAACTCCTGGCCCTGCACAGGACATCCCAAGAGTCACACCATGTACCTGAGAGCACTGTCCAAATGCTGCTTGTACTCTGTCAGGCTTGGTGCTGTGACCACTGCCCTGGGGAGCTGTTCCAGTGCCCAGCCACCCTCTGGGGAAAGAACCTTTTCTAATATCCAACCTAAACCCACAACTGCAGGCTGTTCCCTCGGGTCCTGTCCCAGCTCAGTGGCAAAACTGTGATTTTAATGCCTGTGTGTCCAGAACTGTCTAGAAGGAGAGGTGCCACATCTCTTGCTCAGTGACTTTCATTCCCAAAGCATTAATTTACCATGTGAGCATTGGGTGGAAGCATCCTGCTGTTAGGAAGTGCAGTGAGGGAGCTGAATGGCATTTTAAATGTAGGCTAGCCACAGATTTCCAGAAATGCCTCACTTATTTTTGGGTTTTGAGGTACCTCATTATTATAATTCTTGCACACCTAGTGCTCTTTCTTTTCCTCATTGAAAACTGTTTTCAATCAATTATGTTGAAAATGTTTAATGTCTGTAAACAATCTGTTTGCTGATCTAACCTGCTAAACCTGTAACAGAATGCAAAAGAATTCAATGAATGTGAAAAGTAGATTTGCCTTCATCTGAGTGTGACAATGGGGTATCCATTGTAGGGGAACCTGAACTGCAGACCTCAGGGCTGTATTTCTTTCAGGTATTATCACCTTCCAGAATGATCAGGGATCTGAATGATTTTTTATTTTTAACAGTTTATTCTGAAAGAGGGTTGTGAGAGATTTCCAAATTTCCTGCTTTACATCATTAGGACTAACAATTTGCAAAGACCTTTTGAAGGTATTGGAACAAATTCTCCTGCCCCACAGACTAATATCAGTTACTTCAGATGTTTATGATTCTACGGTAAACTAAAGCTGTTCTTATGAGCTGAAAGAAGTTATCCAAAATGTCCCCAAAAAAAACGGAATTGTTGCCCCTGGTTCCTCCACCACAATGGCTGGTGTGTATTATTTTTCTTTGAGAAAATTGATGTCAAGACCTGAACTTTTTCTTTCTCTTCCCCTGGATGCGTGGACTTGTTTCATCTCCATTCAGAATGCAATTTTCTGCCAACACACAATTCCTTCAGAAACATTAACAAACAAAAGTGTGACTTCAATTATTCTTAGATATGGTATAATACTGTCTTCAGAAATCCTTCTGTGGGTGTTACAGCCCAGCTCTTGAGATAACAGTTAAAATTGCAGAGCCTTATTTTGACATGATTGGCCCTGAGAAGCCCACCAAAATCCAAGCAGAAAAACATCTATGGCCACGGTGGCTTCTCTTTGTTTTCTTATTTTGATCCCCTTGGTACAAGGAAGGGGTCGCTCAGTTTAAGAACTCCCAGATTTTCACAGCTTCAATTTTGTTAACTGTTATTAAGCATCCAAAATAATGCTTCCAGCATGTTCATTCTGGGTTTATCAAGTTTCTAGCTTAAATCCTCACCCATCTTTCTGAACATAAGGGCAGGAGAGGTGGGTGGGTGTGAGTGTACAGTGGCTAGAAGCAAAGAAATATGGGGCAATTACATTTTTTGACATTTGAACATGGAAAGAAAATGATATCATTTTGTCATTTTTACTTCACATAGTGCAAGCATGATATTTTTAGAAGTGTTTGTTTTGGTTATTCCTGCCATAGCAGGCGGTTTTAGGTTTGTTTTGGTTTTTTTAGTAATATTGTTTGGTTAAAGATCTCAGCCCACCTTGGCAAGCTCAGTGAATTCCAAGAACCTGGTATTTGTCAGGAGCAGCATCTTATATCACAAAAGTTGCTGCTGTCAGCAGCTGGTTTACTCAGCATGTGACTTTGGGGGTGGCCTCAGTGAGTGCCTTTTCCTACTGAAACAAACATTACAGTTTTGTCTGGCAGTCAGAATGTTTTGCTGGAGATGGTTATGAGTCTTGGAAAGCACCATCTTGGAACTACTGGTTTATTAATGTGGTGGTGTTCCCAGGGGTCCCAGGACAAGGGAAGAGATGAGAATCTTGACTCCATGTTTCAGAAGGCTGATTTATTATTTTATGATATATATTAAAAGAAAATTATATATTAAAGCTATACTAAAAGAATAGAAGAAAGGATTTCATCAAAAGGCCAGCAAGGAAAGAAATGGAATGGAATGATAATAAAATCTTGTGACTGACCAGAGAGTCCAAGACAGCTGGAGGGTGATTGGCCATTAATTAAAAACAACCACATAAGATCAATCGAAGATGCACCTGTTCCATTCCACAGCAGCAGATAATCATTGTTTACATTTAATTTCTGAGGCCTCTCAGCTTCTCAAGAGAAAAGATCCTAGCAAAAGGATTTTTCATATAATATGTCTATGACACATTAGACCATTATGAGTTGATATCTCACCCTGCAGAATTGCACAGTTGCTGCTCTATAGTGAGTGTTTAGTTAGTGGTACCCAGACCACGTGGAACAGAGGAGTTACAGGGGCTCTAAAGGCTCTCACTACCCACTCCTTGGGTAGTCCACGTGGTTCTGCTTCAGCATGACTGCCATGGCTGGGTTTACCTTCATTGATTGAGGCAGAATTTGGAACAAAATGTAAAATTTCAAGGAGTTGCTGGGCCAAAGCAATGTTTCCAGTGTAAGGCATGGATTTGTTTTGGTTAAGTATTGAAATCCTGTTTATCCTAGAGGAAATAAAATTCTTTTTCTTTGCATTAATAACTTTTCTTTATGTTTTTTTCAAAGCAGGGTAAAGATGACTCCTGTTCCCTGCTGTTCAGAGGGAGCCTCCTGTGCTTCAGCGTGTGCCCACTGCTCCAGTGCTGTCACGGGGAAGAGCCTGGCTCCATCCTCCTCGCACTGTCTGGGCCTTCCCTTCTGTATTGTCCTTCCAGGAGACACCAGAGTGGTTGAAGTCCCCTATGAAGACCAGGGCCCGAGACTCAAAACCTGCGTTTAGACACAGGTACTGATTATGTCCTCCAGACTGTGTGGAACAGGTAGACATGCACCTGATGTTCTTGTCAACTGTAGCTCTTCCAGAATTGAGCGCAGTAAGAATGAGGACTTCAGGGAGAACAGCTGCCACTCCTCTGCTTCTTTCTGTAGCTCCTTTTATGTCCAACACACTGTTTTTTTGGTGATTTCTAACTCTACTTATTTGTTGTATTTTTCCCTGTGCAGGAAGGATGAGGAGGACCAGAGTTTTATCACAATCTTCTCATTTTGCATCACACTTCAGCATCTTCACCCATAAAACTGCTTTTCATCCTGTAAGTACCTCAAGAGATAATTATATTTAGGGTTTGTTTGTTAGGAAGCTTGGTGCATGACTTCAGTCATATCCCCCCTGAGTAAGGAAAGAAAATGCAGAGGGCTGTGAGTGAAGTATTTTCTAGAAACATCTGAGGGGCAGTACAAGGCAGAACCATGATGTACCATACAGATGCTCTCCTTCCAGATACTTCTTTCCTTGGAAAGGCAAACCCACCAGTGTCCCATCTCCAGTAGTCCTGAGCTCAATGACTGAAGGTTGCCAACTCCAGCTGTGTTGGAAGCCCTGTAACAGTCTGTGTTGACAGCTCGTGGCAGTTCCTTAGGATGGAAAATCATGTGGCAAGCCGTGAGTGAGTTGAGGCATTTCCTCCCTCCTACTCTCCTCATACTCTCCAAAGCACACTTGTCATATCCCAGATCAATGTGAAAGCGCCTGAACTTCCAGCAACAAACCCAGGGAGAGCATTGGCTTCATTTATTGAAGTAAGTTTTACCTGTCCATTTGGCAGAAATGTTTTGTTTGCTACCTCATTCCCTAACTGGTTGAAGTCCTGTTTTATCACCTGTTTGGGTAAAGTTAAGCAATTTATAGCTCAGTATTATGTGTTCTTTTCTATTCTTTCCAAGTATCCCTGACTTTAGGAAATGAATCCCACCTAAACTGGTAATTTAATTCACCTGAACATTTTTCCATAATAATAATGGTGCAGCTTCTAAATTAAAGTGTCTCTTAGCAATGTTGTCAATCCAGAAGAGGACTTGCTCAGAGGAACTGTTTCAAATCCCAGATTTGCGAACACAGGAAAAATCTACAGGCAGGTTTAGATCTGCAGATTACCCCAAAATATTGTAGGCTAGTTTACAAGGTTAAGACCTTGCTCTGATTTTTCCTCGAAGTAATGCATCAGGAGAAGGTGGGATTAGGTGCACACAGGTGGCTTTCAAACAGCTCCAAGTACCTTCAGCCCATGGGTTCCTGCTACTATTTACTCATCTGGAGAAAAGTTATCTTGTTTACTTCCAAAAAGAAATTTGAATATGATAGAATTTCCTTGGGTAAAGGGGCTGGTGCAGTCCTGTGGCCAATGCTCATCAGTTTGCTGTTTTGGGTAGTGCCTGGGCTGTTGCCTATTTCAGAAAGAGAACTCAAACTTCATGGAAGGGACTCCTACGCTGCATTATCAAAGCTCCTGTGCTACTTCTAAATTTCAGCACCAACACAGTCAGTTGCCTCACAGATTGTCTCTATGTTCCATAACTATTTAAGCAAATCGAGTAGTAGTGATTACCATGGGTAGTCTTGACAGCAGATGCAGGGGTCACAAATAAGCAAGGCTATAAAACTAGCTGAATTTTATATTCCAATACCATTTTTCCTAATTCTGCTAGCCCTTGACTAGACACTGACACCCAAACAGGAGATTTGCCTTCATGCCTGAAGGAGGAAAACCAGGAAACTTTCTGTTAAAAAAAAAAAAAAAAAAAATCTCCTATGGAAGTTCTCTTGGCAGTCATTTAGAAAGATACTGTTTCTAAGTTCTTGCATTACCCGTGGGTTTAGCAATTTGTGCTGCTCCAAAATCCTCCAAATTTACACAGAAGACCCATTTTGAAGTACTTCTGGGAAGCTGTGACCCCAAATCTGGAGCTTTACAAGAAATGCTGTCTGCAGAGTTTCCATGTCTGGGAGAACATCTGTGGCTACGGTTGGATTCAGTCATCAAAGCTTAAATCTGATGCTTCAGGTTAGGAGCTCAGTGCCGTACTGCAAATTTATGCAAAACAGCACAAGCATCAGCAATGAGTCAGGCTCAACAAAGACCTGTCTCCTCTGTGAAGAAAAACCTTGAAAACACTCTTTAAAAAATGTCTTAAGTCAGTTTTTATGATCTTTCAGGTGTTCTTGCTTGTTATTAGAGGTCTATAATGGTCCTGTTGTTGTTCTATTATGGCTTTGCAGAGACTGAACTGGACTTGACTGTAACCTTCACACACATCAACAGATGCTGAAAGGAATGGGACAGTGTTTTCCTGAAGAAACACTATTCCTCTAGTCCAGTGTATGGACAAAAAATCGTGTTTATGCATGAGAACACGATTTGTTAATAGTGTAAAGTTAGTTACTGACAGTGCAAAGGAAGTGGCCTGAATGACTTTTTCCAGTAGTCAGGAATTTAAAACAGTCAATAAATTATTCCCATTTTACCATGCAAACTGTAGGCAGCACAACAGCCTGACAGCAACACAAAAAAATGAATTAAGCAGAATTATTTTTTCAGGTGAACTGCCTGTACCTTCAACTGATTTAATTCTAAATGTCTTGACTGTAACAGTTCTTTCATGTTTAAGGAAAGCATAAAGAATCCCCCCCAGCTAATACATATATATATATGAACACCATGGCCTTAGAGGTGCTAGAAAAGCAATCTTTTTACAAATTGAACTCTAAAAGGTTTGACATGACAGAACTCATAGGTAAAGGTATCTTTTATTCTTCTTTGCACTAAAATCAAATTCAACCAAGGAATTCTAACTTAAGCCCCACTATTGTAAGGAAAACAGTCTTTTTTAAGAGATTGCAAAAAAGCATTTACTGAACGTTAGTTTGACCTCTTAACAAAATAATTAAAAGCAGAATGACCCCCTATGTCTTCTTTCCCCATCTACCTCCTGTTAGAGAAAACTTACATAAAATTTACATCAATAAATTAATATTCAAGTTTTAATTTGAAGGAAATTAAGAGTTTTTAAACAAAATAAAACAAACATTAAAGCCTCTAAGTTACAAGATTTATTTCAGCAACTTCAAAACTAGAATGGAAGTGTCTTTGAAAAAGACAACTCTGTGAGAGAACCATATTTAAAACGTGTTAAGAAATATTAGTTTTATTTAACCAGTTTTCACAGCTGAATATTTATTCTATAAAAACTTTACAGATTGTACAGTTTATATATAGTTCAAACTACTAGAACAAAGAAGTAGGTCCCACAGATGCAAAAATACTGTACCAATTCAAGGTAAAGGCAGATTTACACACTGTACAGCTCTCCACTGGGAAGGGGAGGTGGGTCAGTTCCAAGTAAAAAGTTCAAAACTGTACAAAAATAAGGTTTGATTTAATTTTCATTCTTCATAATACATTCAATAAGATTGCAAGCACAGATACCCAAGTAATAGATATCTGCAGTCAGGAATCAATAACCACTCCTGAAAGGAATGCAAAATAGGTCTATTTACACAGGGCACTCTTTTACACCATACTGCATATAGTGTATATTTCAAATAATAAAAAAGCATAGACAAAGAACATTAAACATCTAATATAAGGTAGTTTTTTTTTAAAGAGTTTTTTTTTTTACTTAATAGTGTGCCAAAAGAATTTTAACTTATTAAATAATATATTCTAAGTGAACCTAAAATTTATGAACATAAAATGCATTTTTGGTGTAATACATCAATTAAACCAGCAAATAGGAAAAAAGAACCAAAAAAAAACCCCAAACTGTATATAAAGTAGTATTTTCACCCAGCAACAGGAGCACTTATGTAGTTATTAAAAAAACCAAAATAAACAAATAAAAACCCCCAAACAAACAAACAACAACCCAAAGAGGCTTTTTAAAAACCCACTAAAACTAACTTATAACTTAGGATATTCATACATAAGATATTCAGTGATTCACTAATACTGCAAAACAAGCTTTTTTGTGTTGGTTTTTTTTTGTTTTGTTTTCCTTCCTTCCCCCTTCCATTTCCCTCTGGCTCTCCCTCATTCCCTTCCCTAAGAGACAGTGGTTTCTTCATGCTGTCTGGGTAAGAATCCTGCCCCTTCCTCCCACCCCTCCATACCTCCCCCCCAAAAAATAACAGAGTGTTTCCTTAGCATTAATCCTGAGCACACTCTCTTTTTGGGGATATGTGTGATTTAAGCATAATAGGGTTTATTTACCCCAAAGTTTCAGAATGTTCCATTACTTGAGGTATTTCAACCTTCTTCTGAGACAATACCTTCTCTCTAAGCTGACTCGTTGGGCAGAGAAAGCAAGGGCTGGCTAATACCCGTTTCAATTCTATATTCTCATGAAAAAGAAAAGCATTACTCCAGACTTCCCTGCCACACAGAAAATAATGCAACACCATTCACTTTTTAATTAATTCTCTATTTGATACAGTACTAGCCAAAGATAACAAAAACTAGAGCTTTTAAAGAGATGTTTGGTAGTGCACTCTATCATTTTTAACCTAGTGTGTGTGTGTGTCTACATACACACTCTCACACATATTACATTTATATCTATATATATATATATAAATATATATATATATAAAAGACATATATAGATATATGCACACACATACACTTGTGTGTGTATACATCTGCATGTAACAATCAGGGAGAAAGGAGTTTTGTTCAAATTTAAGAGATACAGTACTTTTAAACCCCTTGACAATAAAAGGGGAGGGGGGTGTGTCCACTCCTGTTCCCAAGCTGAGCAAGGGGTTAGTTTATATAAGGGTTTTTAAAATGGGCTTATTTTGCTTGCCCTGATGTCCAAGAAATACAATTCCAGTGTCATGGGCATCTCATCAGAATTCATCAATTCTGTTCTGCAGATATTTTAACATTGAGTCCATCCCTTGTGCTGAGCCCCAGATTTTCTTCAAAACTTCACACTCCTTTTCATTTGCTTGTTCCAAGTCCACCTTCATGATGTTCCGTACTAAAGCTTTGGATTCTTCAAGTACCTGGGCCAAAGTTAAAAAAGGGGGAGTTGGGTTAGTATTGCCTGAGAACTGAGCACCCCAGGTGCTTCTATGGGCAAGTAACAGGTTTGTATAGACAAATGCTGGAGCTGATTATCAACTGAAGCTGATCAATTCATTACTATGACTTTAAGAAATGTTTCTCATAGTCATCTGCCTTGTGCCATCCTACAAAATTTCCTTTGCCTTATACCAGCACAATTTAAAAGTGCACAGAGGTATGAAAACAATGAAAATCATAAAGTAACTATGAAAATATATCTATATATATATGGTTTTGTAACTATAGGAAAGTGCAAGGCCATAGTAGTGCAGGCTAATCATAACACTTTCATCCCAAACTGCTCTAATAAGGGGCCAGATCTTGAGCTCTTGAGCACTTAAAATACACTGAAAAAAAAATCTTGTTTGTTTTTTCTGTTTAGAAAATTAATAATTTGCTTTTAAAATCCAAAATTTCTAGTGCATAGAACAGTTAATTTGTACTGCATCTTTCCTTGTAAGAAAGGTAAAATTACCACTATTTGATGCCATCTTGTGCAACTGCCAGCAGCACACACAACCACTACGTGTTACTCATAAAACAAAGTCCAGCACAACCTCAAAGACTGTATTTATTTCCTTGGTAACTTAAATTAGAACTCAACCTAACTCAAGATTTCTGTGTTTCTGTGCAGATATTAGGGCAACTGTTTGTACTGTTGAATAGAGTAAGTTGGACTTCAGCAACTCTGTTAATACCAAATTACATTATAAAAATCCAATGCTGGTTTAGTTTACGTTCCTTATCAAATGCCACAGTACGCTATAGTTAAGAATCAGATAGAAACTTTAAAAAGAATCCTAAAAAAACCCAAACCAAACAGATACATAAAAATCTGTCAAAAAACATTGCTGTGTTATAATGCAGTCCTCATTTCATGAAAAGACTCCTTGGTTTTTTTCCCCAGGACAAGAAGATGCAGTCCAGTACTACTTAGATTAATTCTTATTCATCTAATCATAAAAATACAAGAAGATAAAGGAAAGGAAACTTACAACTGAATTACATGTGACAAGTTCTTTAATTCGAACCATTACTTCCTGTGTGAATGTTCCTGGCCAGAACACTTGGGAGACGAGTCCTTTGGCACAAGCTTCCTGCGCCGTCAGCTTCCTTCCACTGAACAACATTTCATTGGCCTGAAGGGATAAAAAGTTACTTCTGGTATGAAATGTAATGAGACAAAACTCATCAAAGGAAAAATGTTCAAAACAAATAAGAAAAATGCCTGCACTGTTTGAAATAGTTTTATTACAGCTCTTCCAAGTTTTAATTAAAAAAAGAAAAATACTGGCCTACAGCTGGCTGGTCCGTGTTGTTGACCAGTACTAGGTCAGTAGTTATTGAAATGTGGATGTCTATGATTAATGGTTAAATGTGAAAATGTCTTCTGTCATTTCCTGGCTGTGAATGTTTGCTAGCTCTGGCTTTCTTACAGTATTGCTGACTTGGTTATCTGTGTATGTGGGAATAGGTTATAATGCCTGGCCAATCTGTAAAGCAGCAATGAATACATCAGCTTGCCCTTTATAATGATGTATTCCAATTTCTGGCCAAATTCATAAAAAATAAACATTCACATTTGCTTCAACAGTCCAATACTAAAATGATAAAGCCTTTAAGTATCTGATATAGCAGTCTTATTAAAAACCCTCAATATTTAAAAGATCTTGCACATGGTTCAAGATATAGAATCGAGGACTACCTTCTATGCAACAAGATGCTCTCTCTAGTTCTGTATATGTTTTTGATTTGTAATTATCATGCACTTTACTATTTACCAATT
Organism: Zonotrichia leucophrys gambelii; assembly: GCF_028769735.1. Lineage (NCBI taxonomy): Eukaryota > Metazoa > Chordata > Aves > Passeriformes > Passerellidae > Zonotrichia > Zonotrichia leucophrys. The sequence continues at coordinate 68,462,931 of NC_088171.1, forward strand.
TTCCCATTAAAGTTCTGTCCTACAGCCACTTTAATTCTAGCTTTAGTGAAGCCTTTTATACAGTTTGCAGTGACATTTACATGGAAACAGGCAGTGGAAATTAAAAAAATCAGAGTAATAATCAGCCTCAAAAAAAAAATTAGTGCTATAGTTTCATAACGACTTATTTCCACTGAAAAATATGACAAAGCCATTACTGGATTCATGAAATATAGGAAATAAGGCTGTTCTAAAACACAAACCTGACAGGTGTAACACTTCTGAGGGAAAAATACTGAGGTTTTTAACATTTTCCAGTAGCGGAACATCTGGTAATTATTTCAGCAACTTTCAGTTCAGGATCTCAAATAATTAATTATTAACTTCATAAACAATTATTTATTTGCTGTGCTGCCATGTCCCTGGTATTGCATTTTACACATGAAGCAATGTGGAGATTCTGCAGTCTCTTGTTTGTTCCTTTGTAATGAAATATGAAGTGTGGGCTCTACTGGTAGTTTGCTTCCGGACTGCCAGTCCATTTGGAATGCAAGAAAAAAACCCAGCCAGCTTCCTAGTGTATTTTACTGTGATTTTACCATCAGCACATCTCTCAGAGTTACTATGGAAAACTGTGATTCACATATATTAGTTGACAAAAACCCGAATCTCTTGCACTGTGATTGAGTTCTATACCCTATAGTTCTACCCTCTGTGAACACAGTATCAAATAAACAGGTTCATTAACCATTCCTTCTCATTTTCCAGAATGTATGTGAATAATAATAACCTGAAATACTAGATAAGAATCAGAGATGTACACATGGTTGTCTAAAAAAAGGAATCCTTTTTCCTACACAGTTGGGGAAAAATTAGTCTTCCAAAATAATTTAAACCCACTTAACATTTCTATGAAAGATCAAAACGTGAAGTCAATCTAACTGATAGTTATGACAGGCAAGCATTTAAGCCAGGTGGTCAGGGCTACATATTCTTCATATGTATCTTTGCAAGGATAAAAACCAATGCTAGAAAATCTTCCCCCCCCCACTAAAACTTAGTTGCAACTGCTGAGTTCTCCTGAACATGAAACACCCTAAGTGAGAATGGTGCAGTTATCTTATTTCTGCCAGCTGTAACACAGTATTAGCATAAAATCTCACAAGAAATGAGCATTCCCATTGATGTTCTCACTTGACAGGCTTTGAGGGGAAATCTCTTGCTCTGGCATCTTCACTTTTGATCTATACACAACATCTGCTGGAGACCAACTGCTAAACAAGCTTTAATCATAATCATGCCTTGTACCTGCTGTAAAAATTAACTCACTTGGTGGTTACTTTCCAAGAAATACACTACAGCCATAGAAATGAGTGTGACAAAAATATTTCACTAAGAATCTCATTAGCAACCTTCACTTTCTACTCTGAGTAGAAAATGTCTCCTTCCACAGAGGAACTTCACTTGAACCTCTGGACTCTCTTCAGTGAGGACTCCGAGGCTCACCAGGGCTCTTTGGTGCAAGGCCACAGCACCAGGGCCATGGAGCAGCTCAGCTCTCCTGCACCATGATCGGGAGGCAGCTGGCCTCTGACCACCCCAGACCCTGGCTGTGACAGGGACTCCAGGCACAGAGGAACTGTGCTTCCCTCCTAACTGACAGGAAAGCTAAGACATCCTGCCAGGCATGCTGGGGCCTGGCAGGGAGACCCAGTGTGTGATGTGTGATCACACAGCTCCTGGGCTTCACATCTAGGACCTGATAACCAGAGCAAGAGCTCCATGGCAGATTCATAATAACATCTCCCCCTACAGACATCACCTCAATGTCTTACAGATTATTTTCAAAACTCAAAAGCCAAGTTTAGGGACACTTCTAAAATTCTTAGTAATTCCAAGACGGTATCAGTTTTGAAGCCTAAAGTTTGGGCTTCAAATTTCCTGGAATAAACCCATGGTTGAAAATGGGGGAAAAAGAAATCCCCCTCCATGACAGACCTGCTCACCCACAGAAGGTGACTGACTCCACATGGAAGATATTTCCAGGAATCTTGCAATGGAACATTTTTACATAGCTGCAGCTAACAACATTGCATTTTAAGACTGACTTACAAGAGTTAGGGGTGGCGCTACTCCTGATGAATTGATATATTTGTAGAAAATATTATGATGCATTCAGAGGCTTTAATTTTTTGCTTTGTATATTTTTCCCCTGAATGTTTTGCATTTCACTCATAACATCTTCCTGCTGACTTCTCTCTCTCTTTTACAGACAAAAACATACTTCTGTATCTACTATACATATCTTCAAAAATATATCTTCTATATCTATATCAAAGTCTTCAGTATGGATTCTGAATATATTTCATGAAATGTGCTAAGGAAAGTTCAGCTTTGTACCATAGAGACACTGCTTTGCTGCAGAGTCAAGGATAGTATAAAAACAGTGGATTTTTTCCCCTTTTTGCACTGATCATTTTGGAATTGTTACCACTGGATGCTTTCAACTAAAATCTTTCTATTTAAGAATGAGAGCATTCACAAACACACATGAAAGAGTGCACTAGGGAAGAGCTTGTGTTTTTTGTACAACTTCTAAAGAAATGAAAAGTAACAACCACAAGTCTTTAAAGGACGAGGATGTATGGAATGGATGGATGAATGGATGGATGGCCAAATAAAAAGGGAAAGGAACAATCAGTAATTTGAAACATGCTAAGATATTAAAGATACTCTTATAACTCTTAATCTATTTCAGTTACCTTTTCTGATCTCTTCTAAAACTAAATCCAAATATGACACAATTAGCTATTAGATCTTTTCGAACTGGTGTTTTAATATATATATTTTAAATCAGTAAATAACTACAGGGAAAAAAAAAATCAATAAATACCTACAGGGGAAAAATGGCTTTTATAACAGTGATTTTGGAAAACAGGTGTAGCCACAAGCACTTGTTTCATAGTGTCCAAACTGGAATAGGACATAGGTCTAAGTTTTCAAAGAACACAGCATGAAAGAACACTAAGCAACATGAAAATAACACAGGTTGGAGATTCTTAAATAACTTTTTGTTAGGGGTGCTTGGAAACTGAAATAGTTATTTTGCATACATTATCTGGCATAAGACTGCTCCTGGCTGGTGTGACAGCGCCTTGCTGTGCAGTGACACCGAGTGCCACGCTGGTGCTGTGCTCAGTGCAAGGCACCTGTGGCTGGTCCCCATGAGGCAGCAGCAGGGAAGTGTGTCTGGGGACACAGGACATGACCCTTCTGACACCATAAGGGTCCAGGTGGGATTAAATCCCATGCCTGTTTTCTGTTCTGTGCATGCAGGTGAAGAGTTAAATTGTAAGAGCATGGAGCAGAAAAGCTGTAAGGGGTGGCGTCTCATGAAAGGTTTTCATGAGAGAAAGAAAAAAACTAAGAAAAAGACAACACAGGAAGGCAAAAAGTCTTGAAATCACACTGGATAAATTATCCCAACTGAATTGTGAAGCTGTCAGCCCCTACCCTGCAAGCTACTTACAGAAGCCAGGCCCATAATCCGAGGGAATGTAAGGGATGAACATCCATCTGGACTTTGTCCAAAAGTAGTGTATGGTGTCTGAAACCAGGCCTTCTCGTTGGCCCAGACCACGTCACACAGAGGCAATATAGATGCTCCAAGTCCAATGGCTGGGCCATTTACTGCTACAATGATAGGCTTCTTAAACTGAATAAAAGTATTCACAAAATTCCTGAAGAGAAACAGAAACATGCGCTCACTACATATACTGAGAGTGTAAAATATAACAGCCCTTGAAAACTGCATAATAATTCATCTTCACAGTAACATCACCTTCAAACCCAAGCTGATAACCTTCCACAATGAGGTGGTTATTTGGTGGATGAGGGGAGAGAGGTGGATGTTGTCCACACAGAGCTCAGAGTGAGGATTTCAGCACTGTCTCTCATAAGAGTTTCAGAGTCGCGCTGTTGATGTATGAGCTGGATGAGCAGACAGTGAGGTGGACTGGAAAATGTGGGAATGGCTGGCCCAGAGGGTGGTGACTCATGGCACAAGCCAGTGATTTAAGTGTTGCACCCCACGGGGTCAGTGATGGGTCCAGCACTGTTCAACAGCTTTGCTGATGATTTGGTTGATGGGGAAGAGCTTATCCTGAGTGAGTTTGCTCAGGATACAAAACGAGGCTGATACACCAGAGGATTGTGCTGCCATGCAGAGGGACCTCGACTGGCTGGAGAAATGAGCTGACAGGAACGTCCTAAAGCTCAACAAGGGAAGTGCAAAGCATTGTGCCCAGGGAGGAACAACCCCAGGATCAATGTATGCCGGAAGACAAGCTGGAAAGCAGCTTGGCAGAAACTGAGCTAGGGCTCCCAGTGGATACTAAGCTGAACTTGAGCCAGCAGTGTGCCAGTGCTATCCTGCACTACTTTAGGAGGAATGTTGTCTGGAGTGTGCAGGAGTTAATCCTGCCCCTCTGCTCAGCCCCAGCGTCATTATGGACTTCTCAGTGAAATGGAGATTCCAGATGGCCTAGCAAAGGGGCATCAAGGTGACCCAGGGACTTAGTGAGCTGGGCATGCTCAGGCTGGAGAAGGGAAGCCTCAGGGGATGTCATCAAAGTGTAAAAGTACCTGAAAGGGGATACAAAGAGGACAGAGCCAGGCTCTTTTCAGTGGCGCCCATTGAGGCAGTGGGCACAAACTGAAACATGGGAGGTTCCCTCTGAACAGCAGGAAACACTTTCTTACTGTGAGGGTGACCAAATAGGCAGCCAACAAGGTCATGGACTCACAATCTTGGGAGATTTAAAAAACCCCACGAAATGGTGCTGGCCAATCTGCTCTAGGTTACCTTGCTTGAGCAGGCCGAACAAGATGACCTGCAAATGTCCCAACCATTTTTTGGTTCTGTAAAAGCCTACCATTCCTCCCAGCCCAACCCATCACAGTAGTTGGGCAGGTACAGATTTAACATCCCTCTATAAGCATCAACTGATACATCAGCACTTTGGTACATCCACAGCTCCCAGATAAGGCTGCAGCCTTTCCACACCTCTGGGTGCCACAGCTGTGGCACAGCCCTGCTTGGTCCTCGCTGCATTTACGTGTGGCATCGGCATAAGGTATTTACCTGTGTTTTTAAGTGACAGTAATAAGGTACAAATGACGATGGCCAAAGCATTATTGGTCTTCCTTGAGGAGCTCTTAACAAATAAATCTGCTTTTTAAAACTATGAACATTAATAGTAGAGCTCTATTATCCCATATCACACATCTGTAAACGTCCCCATCACCCTTCTTTTGGTCAGTAATAATGCTCTGGGTACTACACTATTAGGTGGCATATGCACATTCTCATCCTCATTGACAACAAAAAATAACAATTCATTCCGGTACCCACAAAATACGGATGCTTCTCTGTTCTCAAACAGTAACGCTTCCAAAAGCTTCTTAGGAAAAAACAGTCACGTGTGTATGAATACATACACAGGTAATTTTAAAGTTTGTTCCCTGTGTTACATATTTTTGTATTTCTGCAAAACAGAACAATTTTACTATACCGCATTCAGCACTAAAGGTTATCATACTCCTTAACTCATTCTAGTGAACTGAAATAGCTAAATGCAAAAAACTCAAATCTAAACCATCTCATGTGTCATACAAACATCCCATCCAGAGACTTAAGATAATTTTAATCATGTCTGAATATGCCAGAAAGGACCACCTCTAGAATATACATGAAAAATACCTTATTTGAAAGGGAGGGTACGTGTCTATAAGTCTTTTAAGTCACCTTTGCCCATTTTATTACAATGAATATTAGGTGAAAAAACAGCTTTCTGGAAGGGCCTAAATTAAAATAGTGATAGAAGCTCAGTGCTAAGACCTTCTGGCCATATCTGAAGTCACTGCATAAGCAATTTTTACATGATACGACTGAAGAATTTCCTTTGATAAAAATAACTATAATCATCCTTATGAACCAACTGTGCCTCCAATGAAACAGATTTTACATAGCCATGGCCTTTTTTTAGAAACATGACCATTGATAACAAGAACAGAAGAAGGGCTCTGAAAGAATATAGGTACTCTGAAAGAATGCAAGAGATCAGGATCTCAAAACCAATGCTCAAATGTACTTGTTTGTATTACTAAAATGTGTCTCCAAGATCCATACTTTTTTCCATATATTTTCTTCTACTTGGTAATAGTTCAGATCAATTTGTTTAAATGTTAGGTTTGGTACCCGGCATTGGGAAGATAATCACAAGTAATAATCTACTCCTCTAAAATATCCATCATTCCACTTCTCTTAATGTACTATATCAATTTACTAATTCAATACGTGTCTTGAATTTTGGTGTATTAAATTTGTTTTCTGGAAACCCTAAGGCTATTGAAGTATTTTAATATTGGTTTTAACTGCATGAGTATTGCCATACTCCCAGTTTTCACAGTTAAAATTTAAAATTAAAAATGCATGAAATGACAACCCAAATAGAAAAGGACAGGAAGCATAAAGAAGTGCTGCACACTATAATGTAACTGGTGAATGTCTGAGATATTTTTGAAAAAGAGGCTTCTGAAATAAAGACAGAACAAGCCAGGCCATATGATGAACAATACCTGTCAGATGACTGAAGATAGCCATACATACCTAATAGCTTCTGCCATCTTAGTGCTTTCCTTTTTTCTATCATCCGTTAAACGTCGTATAAAATAAATAAAATCAAGACCACAGCAGAAAATGCTACCAACTGCACTGAACAGCACAAGTTTACTGTCATCTGCAGCTGCTGTGTTCAGTGCACTTTGGACTTCCTTCATTACCTGAAAATAAAAATTTCATAAGAATCATTTTAATCCATCATTACAAAGTAGCATGTTGTTCTCTTCCCTTCCTCCCCCTATGAGACCCTTCAACATCTTTAATTTTTCCTTAGGATCCACTCAACCATCTTATTAGAAAAGTTAACTTCCTTCATTACCCAAAAAAAGGAAGTTAATGTATCAGAAGCTTTGCATTTCAAAAATGTAATTAGACAAAGATAATTAAATCATTAAGGAAAGATCTATTAGGTGTGATCTGTAACTAAAGCACTCATTCAGCATTTCTGTAATTTGGACAGCAGATGGCATATGCAACCAGTGCAGAAAAAAAAAGAACCTTAATTGAGGCTAAAGGTTTTTTCAAGCTGCACTTTGTAAATCACTGTACATCTTATAAAAGACAGTACACATCAACATGGTCAGGTAACAGAATTTTTAAATGCAAGTGAGTTACACATAGAGTCAAGTGTGCATATAACACCTTGCAAGTAAGAACCTGTATCGTGTTCTGCATACATTTGTGCCTGAATAACAAGCAGAAAAAAGGCAAGGACTTCAAATTCCCTTCCCCTCCCAAAATCAGAATTGTTCTGACCTCTGGATTTAATGAATTATTTTCAGACGATTTTGTTGATAGCAAAATGTGTGTGAATCCATCTTGTTTCCTGACAACAATGTCTCTGTACCGGTACGCGCTCTCCGTTTGCCTCACGCTGAAACGCAGCCTTTTATCAAAGGGCTGATCTCTCCTGTCATCAATAAACCTTCGCTTGCTGGCTGTCACAGATGTCTGGATGTTGGTTGTACCATTGGCTGCTAATGCTTCCATAAAGGTGGGTGTACCTGGAACGAGTTTAAACAAGTACAATTACATTTGAGTAGCTCACCCATCTCAAAATCCCTGTTAGCATGAAAACATGCAACTCATATTAAGAGCACACAGTAAATATGAAATTCTGTCTCCTGGAAGTTATTGAAAGAGACACTGTGAACAGAGCAAAATTGAAATGACAAAGGGATTCAAGAAATTAATTTTACAATTTTGAGAATATACATTTAGAATAAGTCAAACAGACCAATTTTCATACACTTATTTTTAGAAGGGGAGAAATGTGTATTTAACCTAATACCAAGGCACTTCAGTAGGTTAATGGTCTGCTTTCTCCTTTTCCAACATTTTAAAGTCATTTAACAACATCAACATTGCTAAGAGAAAGCAAAAGCCTTTGTTTCAATCAGAAGTTATTACAAAGCAAAAGACACTTAGAATAAACTAAATAAAGGATTTGATTGACAAGATCATAAAAAGCATAATAGTTTTACAAGAAAAATGGAAATGAAGAAATGCAGACTATACTTTGAGAGGAGTACAAGACCCATGAAGTGATGGATATTTTAATGGATTCACAGACAATGCAATCTTTCTCATGTCAAACATTTTTTGCTACTGGAATTGGCAAATAGAGAATTAAGTTTTGCTGGTCTTGTTCCCAATCCCTTACACAGAAGGAGTTTGAAGGCATGCAAGTAAACAGGCCATTCTTCATGTCACAGAAGGGACAGGTTTTTCTGCAGTGCCCATTAGAAACATAATACCAAATAATTACCATTCATTAGAGAAAATAAGAGAGCATACTGGATCTGTATGTTTAGATCTCCATGCAAAATCTCCCCCAGATTTGTCATACTAAAGTAATGGAGTGTGCATGGCGGGGGGAGGGTTTAAAAATATTGGGAAAGTGGGTTAGAATCCAAGACAGTAACGTTTTGAAAGACTTGTCCTGGGAATTGAGCTCTGGGACTAAATTCTGGAAAGCCACTGCCCTAATCTCACTAACAGGTACTTCAGAACATCACATATGCATATGATGTCTTAGGAAGTAGAGTTAAACCATGTATAAGTAAATTATTAATTAAATGTTATTGTAATTTGTCATTATCTTTCTGAATAAGTTATATTTTTAAATTAAATTATTTCAAATCTTAACTACAAACACATATTTCAAACACTTGTGCATCCAATGAAGACATTAAAGAGGCTCACTTAAGTAATTGGAATGTTCAATATCTTGATATTTCAACTGTATTAAAGTGCTGCTTACCTTGACTCATATGAAGTATGAGAGAGATAAGAAAAGAGACTAATTAAAATTTAGACCATTATACATTTTCCTACTTATATTCCAGAAATTGTTTCTGGATATAAATTAAGTTTTTATATCAAATAATTTAAAATAAATAGCTTATTATAAATACATTATGATTAATTAGGCGTCTGTTTAAGATCTATACAATAATAAGATTTTATTCTATTTTTAAGGTCTTTCTTGTTGTATTAGTGATTTACACCTCTTACCATCTCACTTTTTGTGAAATTCAAGACAATTCAGAATTTTTTAGTTGTTTACAGTGACAAGTAAGAAACTGGATTCAGTTTGAGATCCGTTTCAGAGGCAGAGATGAACAAAATGAAATGGAAGATTAGTCTTTTGTTTTGACACAAAAATTTCACATTTATTCCCAAATTTTCCACGGCTTATAAAATTCCTTTCGATTTCATTTCAGTAGAATAAATAAAAATTTGGTGTATACTAAATATGAACTTGATGAGGAAGGCTTTCAACTTTTTTTGAAACCATATTATGGCAATTACATTCCCTTCAAAGAATTCTCCTGAAAGGGAATTTGCAGAAACACCAGTGTTGCCTCATATTTCATTAGGAACACAACACAAAGGTGTCCTTTTGTTCTAGCCATAGTGAAGACCATGGAGAATTGGGAGAGCAGGACAGACTAGACTAAGCCAAAACAAGAAGTCAGTAAACTTGTGCAAGACCTTTGAGCCTGTATTTTCCCACCACTCATGCTTCCAAAGATACACTCAAATACCAGAAAATTACTTTTGAGATGCAAGAGACAATGATTATATACTTTGAGAGACAAAACTTCTGGCAAGAAAGATCAAGATGTAAACACCACAGGCCAATTTTCATGCTTATTGAACTGGCAAGAGACCTCCTGATTTTTTATATAAACCCTGTCTACACTTATCAATAGTTGGAGTTTCAAACCACAAGCAAGGGACAGCTGCAATTCTGGAAGAGGAAGAAGTCTCTTCTTTCCAATCATGTAAACACTTTTTTTTTTTTTATTCCAGGATACTTGGACTGGAATAAAAAAATCTGTCAGCTTTAGAAACCACAGTTCTGCACAGGGAGACTCGGCCAGCCAGTACAGATCAGAATATGGCACAGAAAGGTTTAACACATGTTTGTTAATGCTTGTCATTACTGATGGAAGTTTGGGACCCTGTGTACCTGACAGCACAGGGGGCTCCTTCTCTTGGTGTTTGGTCCTTGGAAGCAAAGGGACAACTCAGAGAACATAAAGCAGAATTTCATTTTTTATGTACAAAGGCAAAGGTGGTTTTACTGCTCAGTCTTGAACACATGGTACAACAAACAGGGATGAAAATAAAAAAGTTCAACTGAGATTTAATTGTATTGCCAGAGATTTCCTTACATGAAAACTTTACATTAAGGTGACTTATCTTCAGGATAATTACAGCTGTATTTTAAAACAGAGTTTTGTAACAAACCAAAAGCAGTTCTGCATTTTAGACATTAATAGAGATAGCATAACAAAGATAAAACACTACGGCCCTCTCCTTTCAAACTGAGCTTCCAAAAATAAGTAAGGACTTGGAAAAAAAGGCAGTTTACCCTGGATATTGTCAACTAATGAAGAACTGTTTAAAGTGTAAACAAACAGCTTATAGTTATATAAAAACCTTTCCACCTGCAGATTGTTAACAATGTGATCTCAGAGCTGAAGACAGTAGTACTACTGGACAAAGCCAAAGTTCCACTATACAGATGCAAAAGGAAGTTAAGGAATACTTTGTTCTGCAGCTGTTGACCAAAACCTGGTAACAGACAGCAATTTCAGGCAACTGCCTTGGAGGGAAAAAAACTAAGGCTATGAGCAACAGATAAGAAAGGAACTAGTCTTATCCAAAGGAAGACAGACACAGCATACCAGTTTTGGGAAAGAGGCAGAACAAAGCTGTTTTTGTTAAAAACACAAGTTATGCTCACTTTACAACAAAGCAAAGTTAAAATCCCAAGCACCTCTCTAATATATTCATGCCTCACTACTACTGAGAAGTTCAGTTTAGCTAACTTACTTTAGCTTACTATCAAACCTTGAATACAAATACTCCCCTCCCTGCAACAATACTGGGGATACATCCAAAGAGATGGTATAAAACCAGCAAAGATTCTTTTCCACACTTCCTTTTGGGTACATATGTGTTGGTTCTCTTCATTCAAGGTTTGACTGACAGAGTGTGCTGTCTCTGAAAGCTTAGCATAGATGCCTAAGGAACAAGCACAAGAACATGAGAGGTGTGAACAATACTGTCTGACTATTTTCTCTAACTCCAGCCACCAGAAACTTAGCAATTACTAAATTTGCATGCCCAGAATCATAGGCTGCACCAAACCCCATGTATTTAAATTCATCTTCTCCACAGGATTGTCCAATTTATTTTTGAAACCACTACAGGTTTGTCTTCCAAAGTATCTCTTGGCAGCAAGTTCTGGAACATACATGTTAAGTTTCTTCATTCCTTTCATCAGAACCCTTCTCCAGATTGACTAGCCCCAGTCTTATTTCCCTTTTCTTCTTCCAGAAGCCAGTCCAAGCCTGCCATTCTTCTCCATGCTTCTTCCTCTTCTATTAACTCTTGGAACAGGGCCAAAAACGGCACACAATATTCAATATGGGGTTTGTTTTTTTTTTTTAAACTACCACCAAACAGATGCTTGCAGAAAACTATCCAAAACAAACCCAATGCCATTTCCCTGAGCAGCAACAGATAGCCAGGAACCAGTCACTGTTTTATGTTTTGCTATAGGCACAGTTTGGTATGTAAGCCTGTTTTGTCCCCTCCTCAATGCCTGGCATTCATCTGCACTGAAAGTCAGCTCTCATTTTACTCATGAAATCACTCAGTATTTTCAGAGAAGCCCGATGTGTTCACAAGGAGCTTTTGGAACTCTCATGTCTTTCCTGTACCCTCCTGGCACCACTTATGTCCTTTCCTACACTAAGTGATGAAGGGGTTAATGAGAAGCATCCCACTCGAATAAGCAAATGAACAAACACCACCAGCAGCAATGTCTTAAAGTGTTAACTGCAGAAATAAAACTGCAACTGTAACTGATTACAGCTCAAGTACCAGACAGGGAACAATATGATCTGGAAAACTGATTAGTAAAAACAACTTGAATTTTCAATGAAAAAAGAAATTAAAATCTAGAAGTAAGTTACATTTTTTTCCTTAAATTCTTTCTGTATTTCTACTTCTTCATTGTACCTTGTATGTATAATTCACAAGAGTTCAAAATTAGTTGTCCAGTGCAGGTTGCCTCACATTTAATTTTTTGCCTACAAACAGAGGTGTTTTGTTACATGTTCATATGTATTAGCAATCTCTAACTGTAAACACTGTTAAGCTTTTCCAGTCTTAACTCTGCACTACATCAAATATTTCACAGGAGACAGGAATTCCAGACAGCGATACCACAATGCAAACATAACACAGAAGAGCTTCCAGTATTTTTTCCACTTCTTCTTCAGTGATTACACAGAAAACATCTTAGAATTGTAGTGTATCAGCACAGACTAGAGAAACTAAAAATGAGGGTTCTAAACCTCCTATGTATGTGCTTATTCTTTGTCTGAATTTGCATATTAATAGCATTTACATTTTTGAATCAAAAGTTCCACTTTGAAATGTCACAATAAACATTTGCAAGAAAAAGAAGTCTCAATTTATTGTACATTTCACCTAAAATGCTGATTTGCTCTGTGTTTCTGAAAGAGCATTCAAAATGTGCTGGTCACTTATGCAAGAAAGATGCAACTTCAGTTAATCCCTTCCAGAATATGGTGTTTCCTTGATACAGAGCCCAAACCAACCAGCAATAAGTTGTGCACACTCCAGCAACAGAACAGGCATCCCCAAAGGTGCATTGGGGGAGAGGGGGTGGGAAAAGGACAATATTCCTTCAAATCATAGGCTGATGATGACTGCAATACCGTGCTGCTGATACCCTCATCAAAACCCTTACTGTGGGGAGGGTTTGTGCCCTGCAACACTCTCCTTGCCAAATGAAGTGAACCACTTCTGATTCTGTTTCAAGGAAATAGGTACACAGGCAACCATAGATGTTCTTCAGCCATCTTCTGTTGGCTTTGCAAGTATGTCACATTGCAGTACAAGGACTACAGGATTTACGAACAGACTAACTGGCAAATTATGATAGAACTTGGTGGAACATCAACAACAGGAAACTACAACTCAGCAGCAAGCAGTCATGCAGTGACTGGCAGGCTTGATTGTCAATGTCTACCTTCAACTCCTAAAAAGTCCTATTCTCATGCTGTTTAATTACCATTCTTTTCCATATATTTTGTATAGGTGCTAGTCATAAACACAACTTGGAAACACTGCTCCTATGAAACCTACATTTCTTACAGGACACTGCTGTTGTGGACAAAATTAATATGAGAAGAGAAAAACACACATGTACCCAGTAATATTTCTGTACTCAACTTCTGAAGTTTTTCTATCTTACACTAGGTTTTAATCCTGGTTGCCATGTCACATTTAGAGTAATATTGTCTACAACAGCCTTTTCCTCCCTTGGGTAGATATTTTCCTGTGTTTCTTAGATTACTCAGAGCATCAAATATATTTATATGTTATTTTAATATTGTTAGGAATAGGGCAGCATTACTGGTCATACTGGACTTTAGTAGGTTATAGGCTATTAATTATTTTTGCTTTTGGATGCCTTTCCTTTTCAGAACATAAGCATCCATGTGAAGATAAACTCATAATGCCAACCAAAAATGCAACTAATCAGAACATAAAATTCTATTACTGGAAGTAGGCAACTAATACAAGAGAAAATGGCATTTCTTCACCCTTGAGTTAAATAGGTTTACATTAGGCTGATTACTTTATATTGTTTAAGTGGAAATAATAATTTTAAAAAATTACATATGTTAAAAGATGGAAATAACAAAACACTAGACCTAAGATTTGCTAACACCATGCTCACAAAAGCAACAAGGATAACATTAATAATAGATAAATTGGCAACATATCTTTGAAGGAGTATGCTTAAGTTTTACTGTCTTTGAAGAACTGTGCATTTTTATGCATAATGTATAAAGTAAACTTTCCAGTCTCACAGTGGAAAGAAAATGTTCCACTCCTAACAACTTCAAAATGTTTTCCAAATACATCTCCATTCTTATTATTTCACCCAAAGTAGAAAAACAAACACTCCTCAGGTAGCAAAATCTCTTTCTCCTTTATCATGGATCAAGATAAATTAGAAATGTTCTCCTTTCCCCTTCCACTGCAGTTTTAGCCTGTTTTTGGAGTGATTTGTCTTCCATTGAATCTATAGTCAAGATGCTATTGACAAATAGAAAACAGTACACTGCTGTTCTCAGCATTTTAGATGGCTGTAAGAAAAAAATATAGATAAAAATTCCTAAGTGCCTCCAGTATTACTCCAGTTAAGAAATCCCAGCCATACTTCACAGTAGCATGCACTAAAGTATTTGATGTGGGAAGCAAAGAGTTAGTTTCATTTCTTTTCTTCATGAGTAAGTCAAATCAGAAAAGCCTTTCCCATGTTAGAGACTCCTTTTTGAGATATTTTAATACTGGGAACATTTCATAAGGGAAAACTCTCTTCTATCTTGATATTTTTGGAGCTGTAGGTTATGATACCACAGCATTCATTCAAAATGCTCTAAAATTTGAGAGTTAAGCAAGGACATCTCTCGGGGCCCATCTACAGAGGGAAGCTATTGCAAAATAGGCTAAGGTTTAAACTTGAAGTATACCCAGCTATTTCATACTAACTCCTAAGGTGAAGATATTCTATATTAAGAGCACTTCGCTGCAATTTAATCCAATCCCCTTGAGTGATGTGAAAAATGGCTCTCTTTTTGTAGGCTATCAGTGTTCCAATGTAAGGCTTCTCTAAAACAGATACTGCCAGAAGACATCCCAGTAGTTTCACCTATAGACACAAACATATACATGCAATAGTACACATTATATAATGCTTGTAAGGACTCTAAAACACCTCAGCTAGATTATGAATTAAATTTAAATAGATGGCTATAATACTATACTGGCATAACACTTACATTAACCTTCTTTTTGAAAACAAATGTAAATACTAATTGACAGGTTCATTCTTATCACATACACAAGGCTTTCAATACCAGACTTTGCAAGGGTTCCACTCACAACTGTCCCAAAAACCATTTGGCATTTTAATGCAGAAAACTGATAGAAAAGGCTCAGGACTCCCACAGGTTCAAGACACTGCTGTGCATGTGTTAAACTTTCCAGGGAACCCCAAGATCAGAATGCTGGAGTAAGCATCCCTGCTGGAAAAAGGCACCTCTATTTTTATGTATCTACCTCAAAAATGTACATGTGTTTTTCCAACCACTATCTGATGTCTGCTATTCATAGAAGCTGTCTCAACCTCCCATGGGATACTCAAAAAGAGATTCATTAAGAGGTGGCAAATGAACCTGAAGCCACCTTTCAGTACAGCAAGGGCACACAGCTGTGCGCCCTAACACCACCAGCTACACTCCATACTTGAGAAACCTGCAATACATAATGTATACACAGGCAGACTGTTCTGCAGCAGCACCCTCTTATGAGACATTTCTGACCTGGAAGAAATAACTGGCTGGGGTGGGAAGAGGAAGGGCAAAAGAGGAGTCTCTGACTTTTCTAAGAGGTTCCCAAAGCCCTGAAATGAAAAACTAAACACTGCAGTGCTTGGGTATTTAGTCCTGATCCTTGCACTTATACAAGAGAGATGCCAGCACCTTGACCCCTTCTCCTGCCTGAAGGGGGGTAGAGCAAAAATCAAGAGCTGGGCATTGGCACCAGTGGGAGAAAATAGGGTGAAAAGAAGATTACAGGTCTTGAGAAAGTGTAAACACAGGGACCTCTGAGCAATGGGAGATGAAAAGTATCTTTGGGTATCTCACTCAACGGGTGCTGGACAGTCAGGTGCTCTGAACTAAAAAATTAATTCAGAATAGTATCACATTCACCTTGCCCAATCTGCCCTTTTATACTGTTGCAGAGGATAGGATCTACTGGCAACAGCTGAAAGGAGGCATGATGGAAAGGAGTGACAACCTGTGCTTTCAAGCTGAATCTGGCCTCTCCTGTTTGTTTTTTGGCTATACTAGCTAGGATCAGCACATATACGAGGACTTGCATCAACTGGAGAACTTGTGAAGCATATCCAATAATACCCTAATAATAATCATTATCATCATCAAAATAATACCCCACCAAAACAATAAAATAAAAAAAAACCTCAGAGAAGGTCTTTAAGTCAACAGTAGAAGACTACCAAGTGTAAGACTCAGATCAGATGCTTTGCATGAAGAAAAATATGACATCCTCCCTCAATTAGGCTTTTTCCTGTATCAGTGCAGGAAATCACTAGAAAGCCCAGGAGGCATTTGTCTTCACATCATCTTGCCCTGACCACAGTACAAGTAGTGCAGCTCTCCACAACTGGGATTTGCAGCGACAGCAAAGATCTTGAACATGGTGCACAGTGTAAGAAGGACACAGATCTGCTGGAACAAATCTAGAGGCACTGGAACAGGCTGCCCAGAAGTTGTGGATGCTCTGCCCCTGGAAGTGTTCAAGGCCAGTCTGGATGGGGCTTGGAACAATGTGGTCTAATGGAAGGTGTCCCTGCCTCTGGCAGAGGGGTGGGAACTTGATTATCTCTAGGGTCCTTTCCACCCCAAACCATTCTATGATGATGGCCACAAGTATTGGGAAAATGCCCATCATAAGTTTTCATCACATTTTTCAACAAAGCGGTAAATAAATAAATAAATGAACCTCCCCCCCAAAAAGGCCCACGATACATCACAGGGAAACAACCACAGCTGCAAGCAGTGAGCAGAGAAGGCACCTCAGCCAGCAGCTGGAAGGGCTGGAGGCAGTGAGCTGCCCTTACTCAGCAGGATGGATCACATGCATGGGTTCTATTTGGGTGCATGCTCTTCATACTGCTGAGGAAAGCAATAGGCATCCGTGCAAGACCTTAGGCTTTCTCCTGCATTGGCTGTTGTCATATTTATGAACAAATTATCAAAGGAAAGAAATCTCAGACAAAAAACCTGAACTGATAAGTCCATAAACCACTAATTAAGTAGTTAACTTAGAAACTTACATAGAAAATGGTTTAGAGCTGCCAAAGTGGCTTCCCTCAGGCTACAAAGCAAGGAATATAGAAGCCAGGATTATTAGTTACTGGTGGTCCCTATCCCCAAAAGCTATTTTTTCCTGTAAGAATCTGCTTTTATGAAATACTGGATTTTTTTCTTTACAGAAATTATTAGTATCCGGATTAAAATACAAATACTAACAGAGATACTATTGCTATACAGAAGAGACAGCTAAAGAAGTAACAGAAGTAGCGTGGTGATATTTAAGTGGAACATACTATTTCAGCAGCACCAATGTATAAATATGAAACTACAGCCTCTGAATTAATAGAAAGACTAATACTAGGAGGCTGACATTTTGAAGGGGCAGGAAAAAAAATATTAAGAAATCAGGAAGTTACATCTGTGGCAGAGAAAACAACCAACCAAGAGAAAAACATGTGGATTAAAGCAAATTTCCAAACAAGTTTCACAAAAGACAAACCAGTTAAGGTCTGTCTCAGAGAGCAGGATACAGCAACTACCATCAACCCTACCAAAACCAGGGGAGGCTTAGTTGGGCACCATAATGGTTGCTGATACACAAAAACCAAGAACAAAGTGTATCATGTCTGACACTTTAAATCAAAGTGTGCAGCGAGAGAGAATTTCACAGTTTGTGCAGCTGGCAATAGGAAAGTAAGGTTTATTTCACTATTTAGTGATGTGGGCAGGAGCACATCTTTCCATGGGAGTCATACTGATATGTTCACAGTTCAGGAGCAAATTCATAGATTTTTAAATATATAAACATTGCAAATTCATGGAAGGACTTAGATCCACAACCTGTTAATTTTAAAAAGTAGGGAAAAGGAAAAAAAGAAATCTCCATTTGAAGTTTGGGGTAGCAGGTTGTTAAAACTCCCATTGCTGCAATTCCAAAGTCCATTACTGAAGCCTTGTGTTCAGCAGGAAGTTCATAAAGTTGTGCTCAGACTTATATTTACTAAGAGGTGGTTCATGGGTGACAGGGTCTGAACATTTTTAGGTACAGTAGATGCTTACAATGCTAAATCTTGCCTTAGGGAGCAATCTATTAAGAACACACAGAGAAACCAAAAATATCAAGGGGATTCACTAGACAAAAGACAGAAGAATTCTATGGAGTAAATCAAAGATCATGTACACAAAAATAATGGGACTAGTACATAAGTAGCCACAATTGTGAGCTCAATTTCAACTTGGAAACCATTTAAACATGTCACAGATAAGACAGAATGATAGATGAATTACATGACTGGTTGTTTCCTGAAACCTGCCAAGGACCCACCTGTTCATGTCAGATTCCAACCACTAAACAAACAGAACAGAATTGAAATTTAATTTCTACTAAGATGAATGCTGTGCAATTTTAGATAGCCGTGTTATGTAAAAAGATATTGCATTAAATACTTTTCAGACAAATAACAAGATAGCCCAGACATAAGGAGAGAGTGTAAAAATGAAACTGAACTTATACAGTAATTGAATTATTTTCTTCAGGAGTGAGATGTAGCTTCAATTAATGCCACATGGTTAAACAGGTCAATAGAAACTAAGGGGAAAAAGAGAATATGCTATACTTACAAGAAAATAGGAAGTAAAGAACACTGGGAAGAATACAGGGAGATGCTAAAACAGATAAAGAACGGGTATTAGAAATGCAAAGTAAAACTCTGAAGTTCTCCTAGTTACAGATGCTAAACACAAATTATTTTTCCAGTGATAAAGAAAAAAAGGGAGAGGAGAATTAGACCAAAATCAAAAGTGAAATGTAGTGTAAGCTACAAAATCAATTAATGCAGTCAATTAAAATACTAGTGGTGAAACCAGCATGCCATAAGAAATCAGAAAAATATTTATAATGGGCATGAATATATTGTACATACAACAAATGACAGACTAAAAGGATTGACCATAGCAAGACTGCTGACTGACAGTAAAAAAAGAGAAACAGACAAATGTGGTAAGTTTATATGGGAAATGTGTCATAAGTGAAATACCTCCAAGACTACCTTGTTTAAAGACTAGCAAATTTGGTAGGTACTTTGGTTAATAAAATTTGTAGTGATGTAGTTTCAGATATATGTAGAAGAAACACTTTTTTAAAAAGACAGCCTTAAACCTCTTCCGTTTATTTCTGTTTATAAACAAGACAGCTCTCAAAGTCAAGTTTCAAAAGTGTCCTTCCAGTTAAAACCTACTGGAGATCCAAAGCAACACTCAGGAGAGCCATACTGGGTATCAGAAAAATTTCATCTTTTTACAAGATGAAATTTGTTGTACATTCATTATATTCATATTTGTTGTATATTAATTACTTGGAATATATTTTACCAATATTTTGCAGTTTCATACCATACAAATTTTGAATCAGAAGCTTCCCTATAATATTTACTTACATATGAATGTCAGGATTTAAAAATAATAACCTCATCACAGCAGCAAACGTATTTTGCTCAGCATTGAAACTGTACACATAGAATTATTCTCAGTTCTGCCAAGTGGGAAATATGTTTAAAACTAAAAATTTTCTGTCTAAAATTACTTTTTCTTCCTAAAAATCCTAAAATGGGACACTCAAAAATGGAAACTTGTAGCAACAAAGATGTCAGGGTTTTGTATAAGGATGTTCTGTGGACACTCTCTGTCACTGGCAGCTTGATATACAGTTATAAGAAACTCTGCATATCTCCACTTGATCTCAGAATATGTCTCCACATCAGTAATGTGTTGCCTAAGATTAACACTTGACTAGAACAAAAGTTATTGCTTAGAGTTTTCCATTTAGTTTTTATCTATACATCAACATATTTGCATTTTGCAATCATAAACATCTTGTCTTTTCTCAGTTATGATACTTTATGACTTTTCCACACCAGCTACATCACAAAAGATACCACACCATTAGACATTTCCCCCTACAGCTCAGTTCAAATGCTATCAATCAAAAAGATTTTTAAGCTGCTCTTTCGAATCATCACAATTAAGAAAAACGTTGCAGTGGGATCATCCTTTTCATTAATTTTTAAACTAAATTATAAACTTACTGAAATTTCTAGAAGAATTAATGTGGGGTTTGTTTTTTAAAGAGGGATTACTTCCCTCCTGACCCCACCTGTCACTGCACAAAATCAGCTAAGAGACTACAAGCAAGAAGCAGCACAATCACATCTTTGCTCATATCAGACCAACACTGCAAACAGAGTAACCTAGTTCATTCCGGATACAAGGAGAAGCCTGCTGCATGGATGTCCTCAGGCTTGATTACCCTTGCTGCAAACCTGCAGTCTGTTTAGCCGGAAAATTCAGGAAGATCACTCCTTCCGTAGGCCTTAGCATACTCCTGGGCAAGCAGCACATACTGAATTACTCTGAGGTACTTTGTGTATCAATCTAGTTTACATAATATCAAAATTAAGATTTGTTTCCTTTCACTGCTCTGTTTCTTCCTTGTACAGCTTGCCACATCAGAAACAAGTCACTTATAGCAGGTATTTCTGCCTGACCCAGAAACAATGCAGCTGGGTTCCTTAACACCATCTCGGCATCCACTGATGCCTCTGCTGAACCATTACAGGGTTCAACCAAATTCCAGTTTAAAACTATCACCTCCACTTTCACCTCCTTTGTTTTTCCCTCTCAAGTAAAACCAATGGAATCCTAAACCAAATTTACCAAAATATGAAATACAGTTCAACTACTGTGAAGTATGTGGGCAAAAGTATTAGTGTTTTCCTTCTTGAGGCTCATTATTTGGACAGAAACATCAACTTCTGACTAAGTGTCAAGAAATGAGTAATAAACTGACATAAAGAAATGAAGACTTGCCAGAACCCCAACAAAAAGTGACAAAAATAATGTAACAGCAGGAACAAGCCAAACATCTTTGTGGGGTGCATTGGGTAAACTTTCAGCCTGATGAATTCCCATGTCTACCCAGCGACCAGGAACTCATCTGGAGGAGGAAGGGGGAAAGAGGACAGGAAGACAGGATGAAAAGCACCATTTCTAAAGGCAACATCAACACATTTTTCTCCAGTCTAATGACTAGCAAATAGCATTTTAAAATCCACTTCCTACTGTGAATCTATCTTCTAATATTTCAGTTCCATGGCTACAAAATACACTGTGATTGGGAGTTACTTTTTCAAACACAACATAACTTGTACTTTAGACAACATCTGTGGACTAGTTTATTTCCACTGTAGAAAACTGCCTGCGATGTAAACTCCTTAAACTCTCCCAAAAAAAAAATAAGAAAAACCATTGCAGGCATCTGCAAGAGAAATACAGTGTAATTTCACTGCTGCCATCAATTTGCAGTTTATCAACGCTTAGCTAGAGAAAAAAAGGACCTGCAAACAGGATGTCCTGCTGAGACACAAAGTACAGTGGGAGGTGGGAGGTAGGAGGTAAAGCCATGCATCTGCTGAGGCTGCCACAGCCTGCGGTGGGATGAAGCATGAACAAGGACAGTCAGAGAAGTGTGACTATTCATCACCTCCTCTTCACAAACAGGCACTTCCCTGCCTGCTAGGTCCAGGCAGCAAGAGTTTTGACTACACTAAATGCTAGAGCAGACTACAAGGGAGAGGAAAAAGGACTAAATTTCAAGCTAAGGTTTCACAAATCTGTCTAACAAATGCTCCAGTAAGCCCCCAGAAAACGCTGTTAGAGAGCACTCTGACATCTCTGAGAATTATATTAGTGCAATGTGTACTCAAAAAGCCGATTTGGGATGATTTTGTTGCCAACTTTGTCAGTCTTCTGACGACAGAGAAAACAGTGCAAAGGATACAGACTCTAAAGCTGATAGCAAAGGTTTGATTCCTAAACTAATGGCTATTGTGAATAGTAGATTTCACTGCAAAACACATTCCTTTCACATGCCATAACATGTTGCCCACGCAGATGTGGTACAGAGGGACATGGCCTAATGGTGGATTTGGCTGTGCTGGGTTAAGATGAACTTAAGGCCCTTTCCAACCTAGATGATTCCAGGATTACCAGCCCATCAAACAATTTCGTTTCCAGAGACAGACTCACACTGTTCCACCTTGGGTGGTTCTCTCACAACTGCTTTCTCCCCCAAGATAAGTCTTTCGTTGTGCATACTAGCCAGGAAGAAAAACTTTTCCCTTCCTTTTAGGATGGTTAAGGCTTAAAGTTCAAAATTTCCCCTTATTTTTCATCTAGCTTATATACATTTTCTTTGTCAAATATGAAAACCCAGTATGATGACCATGAAGCAGGAATTAGTCAAATGCAGAAGTGGGCAAATACTGGATTTTGGCTCAGAGGGTAAACCAGAAAGACAACAAACCTAAACAGGTGATTCTTTTGTTTTGAGATTTACTTCTTTTATGTATCAGTTTTCAAACTGTTCTGAAGTAAAAATACTGCTTCA
Source organism: Zonotrichia leucophrys gambelii (assembly GCF_028769735.1). Classification (NCBI taxonomy): domain Eukaryota; kingdom Metazoa; phylum Chordata; class Aves; order Passeriformes; family Passerellidae; genus Zonotrichia; species Zonotrichia leucophrys. The sequence continues at coordinate 68,485,498 of NC_088171.1, forward strand.
AAACAGGGTCAGGTGTGTATTTAATAAATTGCAGTAATTTGTAAATAGGATTCTATGGTTGCCTGTTCAAAGCTTTACTTCTCCTGCAATTTCTATTGTTAAAAGGAATGTTACCTGTATCCATTCAGGAATAATATAATTTTAGCATTTACTACTGGACTTACTGTAGTAGTTTTAATTCTTTTGGTGTATGAGCATGAATCCATAGTCTTCAGGTTACTTGTAGTAAATATAAACATGAAACAATAAAATTTGCAAACACTAATACAGCAGTTAAGGAAGGTTAAAATTGAAGCAGAAGGAACCCAGGAAAGGAAATATGCTCCATTTAAAACTGATTGTAGCTTTAGTCCCACACATGCTTAGCTAAAAGACAGAAAATTATTTAATAGTAAATATGTTTTCTTTATGTTGTAAACTAAAATCAGTGGCTTGAATTCAGGCCTGTGCTGCTTCTAGATGACCCTTTAAAGGGTCTGTCAGTGGTTTTGCTCTGCTTTGGTAACTTTAAAAACTTTGTGACCATGTCAGTGGTCACAAAACAACTGGAAACAACAACTTATAACAATTACTTTCCTTCAAAAAAACACCTCCTCTACCAGTGGGATTCCACTACAAAAGCCAAAGCATTTACCCCACACAGGCTCTCTAGTGAGCTAGCACGACAGCGACTGCCCAGTGCAGTCACACTACACAACAAAGCAAACAACCAGGACTCATAATAAAGTGAAGTACAGTCCATTTAAAATAACGTATATCCTCTGCTGTGTGTTGCATTTCACCTTATTATATACCCAAGAGGTGCCTTATAATGTCCTGATACAACCAAACACTTCAACAAGTAAACTCAAGTCAAACATTGAAAACAAAAATTCCCCTCATTTTGTACTTCTCACAGACAAAAACCCATTCAACAGAAACCCAAGTATCTCCAGAGGCATGCACATTATTTTCAATGAAAAATTTGCTCATAAAACTCTTTCCCACTACATCCTTGACCAGCTAGAGTTATCAACACTGCTGATGTCCTGAGGGCATCTACAAAAACAGATGGCATTCCAACTCCATCACATTGCCTGAACCACCTTCTGTTCCACCAGATGACCCTCAGAGAAAATGTACCTCCATTTTGCAGTTCCTTGCTTTTATTCCTGCACACTGACACAACAGCTACTAACTGGCACATTCTGTAACCCCAGAGCCACAGGTGTTTCTCAGTGGCCCTGATGGATTCCTCTGCATGTGAAAACAGTTTGATTGAATCAACAACTACATCTGCTGAGCAGTCTGGGGGGAAGGAGGATGGATTAGATGACAAAGGTCTTTTCCAACCCGATTTTCTAGTACTCTGTGATGCATCTGTGATCACACTGTGTAACACTTCTGCCTTTCTTTCCCCACTACCTAAAGGCAGTTGCCTTTCAACAAGCTGGAGCCATGTTATCAGGTGCAGATTAGCAAACTGTGGACAGTGACAAATGGATTCTCAGCTAACTGCTGCTTTCAGTTGAGATGGGGAGAGCTCTGCCTCTGTGTCCTTGAATCAGCCCTGGAGGGAAAGAATCCTCTTCTGTGGAGAGGCCTGAATATTTGTCTGAGAAGCCACAACCACAGCTCCAATATATGTATCTGTACCCCTGCCATAAAGCTTCAGGTCTCATGCTATGCAAAGTCTTTGTAAAAGTGTTCCTATGGATTACAGTCTCCACTCTGAAATGATAATTTCTACAATGATATCAATGCTGTAAAAATTACTCTTGGTTTACACATTATTTGCAAAGTACTTCTAAATCAGAGGACTGGATCTATGACTGGGTATAAGAAATGATAGCTTTCTAACAGTTTAAAAATAATGATGGGAAAGACAGCCTGGGGTAAGGGGAAACTTCCAGATGATCAGATTAAAAATGACAATTCCATTTTTCTTCAAGGGTAAGGAACAAGAACAGCCATTCATCAAGGGAAACTGCTAATCTCCTTAGTTTCAGCACAACCAAAATATTGTCTAAATTAAATATGGGTGATGTTATTGGATAAACTTCCTGCAATACCTTTTGGACTGCCCAAGGGAGTTTATGGCTAACTCTAGGAATCATTCTCTGAGATGACCTTCTGCAATGCTTGGTGTTAAACTAGAATTTGGCAGGGTTACAGATAGAAAAGTAAAGCCAGTCTGATTACACTAATATATTGGCATTTAAGTGTGGACCATGATAAAATTACTTTTGCCCTGACACTGGGGGAGTGTGGACTATCTGATAAAACAATAGCAAGAGTAGACATGTATAGTTCAAGAGTGCCATACTTCCCTGCCTTAATGCATTTATGAAGATGGGATGACAACAGTTAATTTCTGAGGGTGTTTTTTCCCAGTTTTTTTGACTTATAGTGGTTCTGCTGCCTGCTTTGTCCAGCATGGCCCAGTGTTACTAGCTACTCATGAATGCTGGAAGTTAACTGATAAACAAAGCCTATGGGGGAGGGAAGGGGGAAATTAGTTTTCCGTGAATCTCAGCCAAAGCAGAGCCAGTTCTCTCTTGAGGGGCCTTCAGGTTCCTCCTTTTTTTCCTGCACTAAATCAAGGAATACTTTGTCAGGGAAACATTCTCATGAGCCACAGGAGTGTTCAGTAGCTGAACAAGAGTTGCAGGAGGCTGGGGTGCTTCTGTCCCTCTGCCAGTTCACAGCTGCTGGCCCAGGCTGGCAGGCAGGAGGTGATGGGCTCCCAGCAGGACAGGCACGGACAGGACACAGCAAGGGCACAGAGACACCCCTGCACAGTGAAGCACAGGGTCACGTTAGAGAAAGGGAAAAATCCTGATGAAACGAATCAAGGAGGAAGGAGGTGGATGGGAGAGGAGCTGAAGCAGAAGGAGTACTCAGCTGTCTGCCAGCAGAGGCAGCCACAGCTGGCTGCAATTTGGTGAGCAGCCCCTTCCCCACCTGCTCTGCCCAGAGAGAGCCTCAGCTGCCCCAGGTCCAGCCACCCCATAGTAAAAGGAGCTGCTTATAAAACTCCACAAAATCCACCCACAAACCAAACAAACCCAATATATTTTTAAGGACAACTATTTCTATGCTGAGGAGATCTGTTTGCTGAAAAGGAGACTGCTTCCTCTGCTGTTAGCATCATGTTAGTAGGAAACATCTGCAGGCATCATTACATTCATTTCCAAGCCAGACTGTGCTCAGTGTAGGCGATCTTCAGTAATGGATAAAAAACGAAGAGGGTTTTGCTGACTGTGCACACAGCCAAACATTTTTAGAAAGACTTAAAAGGTGGCCAAATCTGAACGGATTATAAATGATAATGATAGCAAAAGCATATCTCTGATACATGGGGCAAAGCTCTGCTAAATTGCAAATGACTGCACAAAGGCTCCTGTGAGGAAGAGATAATCAGCTCGACTGCCTTTGACAGCAAAGATATTCAGAAAGCAAACTGCAGAGCAACACATGGCATTCTCAGGATATGGGAATTCCTGACATCCCATACATTTCCACCATATAATTCCTTGTGATGCAAGCCCAATACTCACTGCAGAACTATCTGCTATTGACATTTTCCTTTCCTTTATTCTCTAGTAATTGAAGTTTGGATAAGAGGTAAAGACCCTGAGGCTTTAGCCACTCCTTTTCTTAGAAGACTAAAATCTCAAGCCAATAAAACTTCATCACTTTCACAAAGTTTAAATACTGCAAGTAAGATGGCTAAAAACAAATCCAGCCCCAAAAAATGTGACATAGAGCAATCACTCCCCCTTACACTTTCAATGAAGAACTAACCATCAGGTATTGCACTGGAAGTTCGCCTGTGTGAACGCACACACACAACCTTCTTTGTAAACCTTTTTTTTTGTTTGTTTGGATATTTTTGTTTTAAAGATTTCTTCCTGGAAAATATACTCCTTCATCTATAATACTAAGAGATGTTAATTTGCAGTGAAAAATCTTCCTTCTCATCTGCTTTGCAAAGCCGCATTTATGATTCAAAACAATCAATTATTGTTAAATTCAGTTTCTGTAGAGGGTTTTTCACCAGTGAAATTGATTCTTTTACTATGTGGATTTTAGTATTAAACTTCATTAAAGCAATTTAACATTTTATTATCTAATCTACATTTATAACCTATATTTCAAAAATAGCTCTTGTTATCTCTTAGTAAAGACTCATTTCTTCATTAATTTAACAATGTGACTGCTTAAAGATGTATTTTCTTTCACAAAATATGACAAATTACATATTCCTAAGTATCTCTATAAAAAAGCAAAAGTGACATATCAACAAATATAAACAAGCAGAAGCACACAGGCATTTTTCAGTGTATATATATGTTCATCCCAAACTTGATACATTTTGTAAATTAGTCATTCAAATTGAGGATTCACATCTCTATGGAAAGTTCCAAGTGCTAAAGTTCCATAAATAAATAAATAAAACATTGAAGAGTAGTCCATGAGCATATACACGAGATTTAGAGCAAAGAACGCCAGTGCAACTTGAAACACTTGCCAAACCATAACGTCAAGAGAGGGTAAGAAAAGCAACATTATGGCAGCACTAAGGTTAGCAAAGTCCGAACCACTAAGGCATTGAAGGATAGAATATTACTTCTGCTGTGCTGGTAACAACTGCAGTAAAATAAATGTAACGAAATCCTGGGTATTTCAGGCAAACCCATCTGGTGAAACAGAGTGTTTGCCTACTGAATTCCTTTGGTTTGTAACAATGTACAATATTTTGAGAGAAAGATACACAGACAAAGAAAATAAACACCCTCCAAACTTTAAAATATTTGTGTTTTAGCTGTTCATCTGTTTCTCAATTTAAAATGTCTAACAATGGTTGCAAGAGCAAAAAAAAACAAATATAAACCAACCACAAATACTGAAATCCTACAGAATTCTAAATATTTTAAAGATGGAACCAAGACAAAACAAAGAACATCTTTCTGTAGGCCTTCACAATAAAACTGACTGGCAGAAAAAGGGGGCTGTGGAACAGCAAGCATCAGATGAAGCAGTGTCTTCTGCCCAGAAAACTGAGGCAGGTTTGAGGTAATAAGCTTTCAAAGTAGGAAATGTTTTACAGAAATCTGCACTCAGTGAAGCCTGTGGTGCTCCTACATAGTGTTCCTTGCTGTCTTACAGATTTTTACTGCTTAAATCCTCAAGTAATCTGGACATCAAAGAGTAACATTCTCTGCAGGTTTCATTTCTATCCCACTACCATTCCCTAGGACTTTTCACTTCACAGCAAGTGAAAAACTGTTACACAGTAAGGGCCAAAAACATGGACAAAATTAAAAAAAACCCCAGAACTCTCAAAAAACACAAACAAGCAAAAAACCACCAAACAAAAAACCCCACAAAAACGCCAAACAACAAACCCAACCAACCAACCCAAACCCCCCCCCCCCCCCACCAAAAAAAAAACCAACAAACACTTTTGGTATCAAAACCCAAACCCATGCTATGGGGATTGTATTGAAAAGCCAAAACAGTAGGGCAGAGAAAGTGAAGATAATATACAGAGAAATAAGAAGTATCAATCTGAACTTAGTTCTGAGGTATATATTTTTTTTTATTGGGTAGCAACAAACACAGAATAGTATTTGCCTCTACTGTAAAAGAACAAACTCACTTTGAAGGAAGAAAGACACAGAGGTGTTCCAAAAGCCCCCTAAAACACATCCACATAATCACAAGTAAAATTCAACTTTTTATTAAAAATGCAAAATAGAGCTTTGAAGAAATATTAACTCTTTTATGCAAAGATCAAAATATGGTAAATTATCTCCATTATTATAAAGCAATTAGCTACCAGAAGTATGCAACTATAATTATGAGAAAAATCACACATGCCAATGACCTTAATGAAAATTCATACTGGAAATGAGCAAAGAATCTCTGTAAGAAAGAACATACCCATATGCTCCAAAACATAAGATAGTACTCTTTCAGTACCAGACAGCCTATATCCTTGGCACTTGCTTATTTGCAGCCAAAAATTGAAATCTCAGGAACAGTACAATTTATTACCCATTACAGCAGGTTACCAGAAGTTTATAATATGTTAAGTAAACAAGATGGCCTCTACCTCCTAGCTGAAGCCATCTATATTATTTATATTATACACTGAAACAAGGCTCAGAAAAGTAATTTCAGAAGCATAATGGGAAAGAACTGATGAGATGCCCTCAAAAAATAATAGACAGAATCTTTTTTTCTCCTTTTTGAAAAACTCTTAGTTTTGTAGCTCTCAAATAATTCAATGATTTGTTATTGAGCTTTTCTCCCACCAGACTGAGTTTTTCAATAACCACCTGAGAAAAATCATGACAAGACCAAAAGAAACAGAAGAGACAGCAAATGCCCTTCATTTTCATGAATGAAATTACTCTTCACAGCATACTGACTGTCTTCATAAAACTTAGGGATTTAGATCAGGCTGATACTTCTGTAGCACTTACAACCAACCTGAAGAGCTTTCTTAATAACTTCATGTTGATCTCCGATCCCTGGCATGACCAGGCAGCAGAACAGCTGAGAAGTGATTTTCTATACACTTAACAGACACAGATTTAGGATATCCTATTTTCCTGATCTTAAATAACACGCCAAAAGAAAAACCCAAACAAAAAAAATCTCAACCAAATAATAAAACACCTCACCAAGTTTATCAAATTATATAGCCTTAGGTTTACAGTAGAGATATGGAGATTATTTCTTTTTAGATTTACTCATGTTATTAATTCAGAGCAGCAGGCTCAGGCAATGAAATATGCAAAGGCAAAAAAACCCCCAGACACTTGATTCTATGGTCTGTCCAGCAAATTTTGTGGGCAAAAGCCCACAATAATATACTGACAATAAAAACCAAACAGTGTTGATTAAAGTGTATTTCACTTAACTGAGATATAATAATGCACACTGCCTTATTACTTATTCAGAGTGATCACGTTTGGAAGGAACCTCTGGAGATAATCGAGTCCAACCCCTCCTGCCAAGGCAGGGTGACCTGCAGCAGGTGACACAGGTACACACGAGGTGGGTTTGGAATGTCTCCAGAGAGGAAGACTCCACAACCTCCCTGGGTAGCCTGTTCCAGTGCTCTGACATCCTCAATTTAAAGTTCTTCCTCATGTTGAGGTGGAATTTCAGTGTTTTAGTTTATGGCCAACACCGAAACAAGTCTGGCACCATCCTGTTGACGCCCACCCACTTTCGAGATATTTATATGTGTTATTGAGAACTCTCAATCTTCCTTTCTCCAGACTAAACAGGCCCAGCTCCCACAGTCTGTCCTCACAAGAGATGCTCCAGACCCTAAATCCTCCTTGTGGTCGTTGACAGGACCTCCTGCAGCAGCTCCTTGTCTTTCCTGTACTAAAGAGCCCAAAAACACACACAGCACTCCTGATGTGGCCTCACCAGGGCTGAGCAGAGGAGGAAGACCACCTCCCTTTTCCTGCTGGCCACTCTTCCTGATGCACCCCAGGATATCCTTGGCCCTCCTGGCCACAAGGACACACTGCTGGCTCATTGTCAACTTGTCACCCACCAAGACTCTGAGGTCCCTCTCTACAGAGCTGCTCTCTGTGGGGTCAGCCCCAGCCTGCATTGCTGCTTGGGGTTATTCCTCCCCAGGTGCAGGACATCACACTTACCCTCACTGACCTCATGAGGTTCCTCTCTGCCCAACTCTCCAGCCTTTTAAGGTCCTGCTGAATGGTGGAACAACCTTCAGGTGTGTCAGCCACTCCCCCCAGTTTAGTCAGGGAAGTTCCTGAGCATACATTCCATCCCTTCAGCCAGGGCATTCACAAACAAGTTGGGTAAGACTGCAGCCACAACTGCTCCCTGGGGAACACCACTGACTGCAGGCCTGCTCGCTTCTACCTCTGTTATTACCTCTGGACCACAAAATCTGCCAATCAGCTTGGATATGTATTACATCAGTAGCCATCCTCTTCTGGGGAATTTACAAGGCAGGAGTCTCTGAAGCGGTCATTCCAGAACTGGGTATCAGTTTCTGGAATTTTATGGGGCAGGTAATAAATTAGACAAAGTGAATGTTAAGGCACAATTAAGTTTATTTTCCATGCAACTCAAAGATATTTCTACTGGTATGTGAACACATCACCACAAATTCCACTATCAAATAAATATACAAATATTTAACCTTAGAAAATCCATGTTTAAGAATTCTGTTGCGCTCTTTCCCTCTCAGGTGCACTAGAAGGAAGCTACCCCACTGCAGCTTTCACTCAGCACTGGTTACCACTTGCCACTGACAGAAGAAAAAGCAAACCTGCAATTGCATGCAACCACAACAGGCCCTAAATTGAGTATTTCTTGTTAACCTGTAAATGAGGACAATTTTCTCATTTACACAGTGAACCAGGATACCTTTTCTGTCACTGAGCAGCGTCAAAAGTGTCACTTTACACTCCAAACCTTCTGGACTAGTACTTCTTAGGAAGTATATTGTTTTGGAGGGCATTTTTCCTCTTTCTTCTAGCAAACTGTTACCTCTTACAGAACTATAAAGATCCTTGTAAACATCCTTGTGGTAGCCCATAAACTGCAGACTATATTTAAATATTGAGACATGCATTTTTATTTGTCAAACTCTTGCATAAACACTTGAAATTAGGTGGTCTTTACTGATATCTTGAAAAGAAAATAAAAAGGACAAAACCTACCGATATTATTATTAAGCACAGAGAATTTTCCTTTAAATTTAACAATGAAGCATTCCAATCCATTTCAGTGCTGACCCTATGAAGTTGGTTCTTTAAAAGCCTGAGGTCATATTTACCTTGCAAACAAGAAAAACCCAACACAGGCTAGATTTGTCAACTTTCTAGGGTATGTTTAAAACCAGAGAGAGTCAAAGGTTTTCAGGAAAGTCTCAGGTAAGGCTTTACTGCTTATGCCATTATATAGGTCCAAAAAATAATTTGAACAGTCTTAAAAGTCAAAAGCATGCATGGCACAAGGACAAATGGGTTATTAGAATACACATGCTGTTTCTTTAAGCCTGAGACAGGAAGCCAGATCCTGGACAGGAAAAGTTCATAGCAGAATTCACTTAACTGAAGCTCTGCCAGTTTATAATTAGTGACCTCACTCACTATGTTTTGTTTTTTCTTTTAAATCTTAATGAGGCATTTGTTTGACCAAAAACATGTACAGCTAGCAAACAAAATGAAACTAGAAGATAACTTTCACGTATAATGTCAAGCTAGAAGTGATAAGATTAATGTGGAAAGTCATTATTTCAATACATATCCCAGTAGTATGCAAATCTGTGAGATATTCTGAGAATGTGTATTTTACCTCCACCCTCTGCCTTAATACAGATGAGCTCAGGCCCAGTAACAAGGCTACTAGTTCACATACCTAGAGCCCAAGTACTCAATATATCATTTACCTTCACACAGAAAAAGAGATTAAAATAACTATGGCACCATTTTAAAAGAAAGGATGAGGGTCACCGGGAAATATGTGGGAAAAGAAAGGATTGTCATTGTGGAATGAGGAGGAACAAGCATAGAACTCAGATTATTCAAACATAGTGCATAATTTTTTGGAAGGTCTGGAGGTAAAAATGAAACAGAAATTGCAACTGATTCAGCAGGGTCAGCTACTGAAACTGCAGGTCACTGTGCAATAAAAGTCAGTGCACTACAAACACTGGGAACTGCATGTGTGGAGAAAAAAAGATAGTAAAAGTAAGAAAGAAGTGAGTTTGTTTCATCCTGCAAATATCTGCAAAGAACATCACCTGACCAGACTGAGCAAGCAATGTATAGCACAGATAGCTACAGATCTTGGGCTGCTGATCTTTAAAAGTGGAGCAATCTTTAAAATCTGATAGGCAAACATTTGGAATTTTCAACTGATTTGGGAACAGCACACACTTTATTTAAATTTAAACTTGATCAAAATTTGAGGCACACATAAATTAAAGCAGCCCAAGGCTGCCCTTTGGTGGTGGGATGGACAAACCTCACGTGGGGCAGTTCGGGGGCTGCCATCACCCAGAAGTCATGCAGAGGGAGGGGACAGTGGGTCGCAAGTTCCAAGTAGGTCACAAGGCTACTCCCTTCTACAGAGGAGCAAGGTAGGGCAGTGAGCACAGCCCAGTCCTGCTTGGGGACAGCAAAATGCTGAGCCTTTCTGGTGCCTCTCAAGAAAACATAACCATAACCAAGGAAACTCACTGAGGGATAAGAAAAAAGGGGAAAACCAAAAAGAAAAAATAAATACCTTTTTTTGCCATAGTGGAATATATATTGGTGCAATGGAAGCAAATAAGATATTAAGCTGTGCTGCAAACTATGTGAGTTGTCTTTAGCACCTTTCTAGCTTTAAAAGGATAAAATTAGGAAGTCTTCAGACTCTAGAAAGTCTCACAGGTGCTAATGTCACCCCTAAGTTTGAGAAACAACGAAACAAGGTTAGAAACAATCTCAGAAGGTCATGGCTGCTGGATTAGACAAGCCTGGCCAAAAAGCTGTGCTGTGACAGATCAGGAGGGCCACTGGGACACTGGCTATAGGAATTGGGGGGACAACACTGGTACAACCCTCCCCAATGGAATGATTATGTTTCCCCCTGTAAATATCTTGGACCACTGCTGTTACTTTTTCAATAAAATTTTGGCTCCTACTCTTGGCCAGCCAATTTTGAAGAGACACAATCTCCAGCCCCCAAAAAAACCATAACACAAAGACACCACCAGCACAACCACCCCACACACCTACAACCAACCTCTACAGGTTACCTGAAATCAAGTAAAAAAACCTAATGATAAGGGGTAATGGGGAAAGAAAAGAGAATAGATGTTTTTGAGACTGGTGGCAAAACAAGGAATTATTCACAAAGGGTAACAACTACTGGAAGACGAGAGAAGCACAGTATATGAATAATTGAAAAATACATGAAGAAATTAACACACTATCAAACTAAAATTACTTTTCAAGTCAAAGGTCTGCCTTGGGCCCAATTCTAGTCAGTACTTTTTAATCAAAACTCAGATAATGGAAGAGAAACTATACTCATATGAACAGATTACATCAAATTGGAAGGACAGTACACGTTTAGAAGGGGAATATCACATTTCTAAATTATATTGCTGAATTTGAAAGACAGCTTGAAAAGAGATTTTTTTATTTGTACGGAAGAAAAATAAAACATGCATTAAAAATATGCAATAACAGACTATGGAGCAGAACATAGGAAAGTTTATTGAGATATCTAGTCAATCATGAAATCTACACCCTTTAACAATGTTAATATATAAAAGAAGGCAACACCCAATTCAATGGCACATTGATAAGGAAACTTTATAGGTGCAAATGACAATACATTCTACTAATTATCTGCTGAAACAATCCAGTTTTGAGAAATGTACCTCAAAAGAGATACTTTGGACTGTTCGTGGCTGATCAATTTAGTCAAGAGATTTAAATACAATGCATAAGAGGAAGGATTAACAGATTAGGGTCTTTTCAGTCCATAAGGAACAAGTATCAAGATCTGACACTGTTCTACAGCATGTGCAAGTCAGACATTAATTGTTTGTTGGAAGAATCATTACTGAATGGCATGGGCTGGACCAGTACTGATTAGGATACACTGAGGAAAGAAAAGAAGTGGACTTTTCAAATAAAAGCAGTATGAAAGAAGAGTTAGAGATGGTTTAATTCCCATTATGGATGTATTTTAGGAACCAATCATGCAACCTCTGTTAGGGAAAATAAATGCTCAATTCTGCCTTAGTTACAAGAATGGACTAAGATGATCAGCATCTCCTTGAGTCCAAGCTGTAGCCCATACAAAATCCTGGAGGTTTAAAAATAAATTCTGCTTTCCACATGCATAGTTCCAGTTTCAATGCTATCGTATTTTGAACGAAGGCCAATATTTATTGCTTCAGTGACATGTTGTTCTACACAGCTCTCAAACTTAAGATGTTTGGTATTTCTAACTGGAGAAAACATGTTGGAGTAACAGGCTTACTATAAACAGATGCCATCTTGCTAGTTTGAAGCTATTGGTAGAAATCAGCACCCCTAAAGACCGAGCCAATATGAGCATTAACACCCTAAACCTACTAAATATACTACAATCTACTAAATCTACTATTAAATCTACAACTAGATCTAAACCTACTCGAGAGCATACACCACAGAACTCCCATGTGGTAACAATACCTCCTTGAAAATTCCTAATTGACCTCTCCAATTCTCAAAATTTCTAACAAAGACTGGAAGGCTACACGCCCAAATAATAAAATGATTCAAGCATGACTAACACTTAACAAGGTCTGAATACAGTTTATGAGCTCGATTTGACTATTTGTTGAGGTAGATGGGAGATTCTCAGAACAAAGTCCCTCTTTTCCCTCTGAAATCAGATTTCCAGTGCTGAAACTTAACAATTAAAAACTATTCTGATTTTAGCTCCTGCAGTTTATGTAGAATGGCACGACACATTAGAAAAAGCATTTAACGAGAGTTGATGATCATGTTTTATTAAACTACCAAACACACATCACTGTAGAAGCACAACCAGATTATTCCTGGAGATGCACATTAAGGTATGTGGGGCAATGGAGGGTTGTAACCAGTGAAATTCTGACATTAGGTTTAAAAAAGTGTTCACAAAGAGGTTAAGTCAAGTACTGGAACAAGTGTCCTGGCAAGTATTTTAAACAAGCTCTGAGCAACCTTCACAAGAACATCAAAATGTATGATGAAAAGCAAAACAAAAAACCCCAGAACTTAAGGCACGAGATTGAATCACACAATTTTTTTCAACAAGCAAATACAACACAATATATCCTGTTCATTGGACTAACTGCTAGATCTTGGTAATTGTTCTTATAGAGCTGAGTAAAGAATAGTGACATATTAACCTGTTAAATACTGCCTTTCAAAACTTGTTTAGCCTCTATCTCTCTATGACCCGCTATCACCCGCTATCACCCGCTATTTTTAATAATGATTAAAAATTAAGTCAAAAGGCAACCTCCTTCATCAGTTCCAAAAAGCTACACAGACTAATGGCTCAGGCCACATTTTGCTGGGTCTGAAATACAAACTTCTTATGTGAAGCAAGGGTTTAAATGAGGTACCTTCGTTCTTATCATCCACATGGCCATAGCTGCCAGTGCAAAGTATGAAAATGGCTAAACTAAATTGTCATTAAAAAGGCCCTGCATTAGCTAAGTTGAGACATAAAGCAATCCTTCCACTGCTGTAAGAGTTCAGAGGTTTCTATGTTCATATATTACATATGGCCAGTATTTGAAGAAGCTGCTTAGCGACAGTGATGGAATCTATGGCGGGGGGGGTAGCAGACTGGTCTATTGCATCAGGTTATGGGCAACTCAGGAATTGTTAATTAGGGGGCCTCACAGTCATCTCTCCATCTCTAATCATTATAATAAGGGCTTTTGCTCAATGAAGAAATCACCTTTGGAAACTCTACCCAGCTATTTTTAGGAGGAAAAAAAGAAAAACTAAACCTTTTCAAAATACATCTAGGGCATGCTTCAGTAAGCAGCACTGCCAGTTTCAAGGCCCTGCTTTGCCCAGTTGCCTGCTGGTTTCAGCCTGTGCTCAGTCCCTTTAAATAGGCTGTCACAAATTAAAGGATATGGACAAGAACAAGCAGCCAAAACCAGAGTGATAAGTGAGACAGATCGAAGGAAAAAAGACATTGTGCAAGCATGTGTAGGGAAGCATTTCTACTTAATGTTTAACCACAGAACTTAACAGGGGGGAAAGTATGGCTTGGGCTAGGTTGCCTAATAGAAACCTGTGGCATTATTTCTCCTTCTCTTCAAGAAAGCAGTACAAAATGAAGATTTTGAAGAGGCTGCATGCTGAAGAAGACATTTAAACTGAACTGATAGTTACTGAAGAAGATACTTAAAATTTTCCTTACTTTTGCAGAACTTCATAGCCTACACAATGCAAGGGGGAAAAAAAGAAAAGCAGTGTTTGTGAGACCTTTTATCTTAAAATCTATTCACACTGGATCTCCCTGCAGGTATCTTTCCAGACTACAGCTCAGCCTGACACATTTAAAATTAAAAAGTCTCTCCAATGATATGCTAGTCTCTAGACAACTGCAACAAAAACAAATCACAAAAAGATCACAACAAAACAAAACAACCCAAATCTTTTTTTGTTAAAGGGGGGAAACAGCAATTTAAAAAATCCTCACTCTTTTCTTGTATCCATCAGGCCCCTTATGCCAAATGAGCTTTCACATCCAAGACAAAGTCCGGAGTTTGAGCTGCAGAAGTCTACCAAGGCATCATGTAAGTGCACCTCTTCCCTGGTCCTCAGCTGAGACGGAGGCTAAAGGAAGAAATTACCAATGGCAAAGGCAAGCCCTTTATTAGGATGACCTCAGCTGAAGTTTTAATAACCAGCCTGCACAGTTGTTCCTTGTCAGCACACTCAGGCATCCAGGGAGGCGTAACAATCTGCACGGCTCTTGGTGGGAAGAGCAGAGGTTGCCAGAAGGAAGTGTTTGGAGGGCACATAACCAAAGCTGGGCTATGTGTACACAACCGAAACATAAGCTGCTTTTCTGCAAGCAAGCTCTTTTAATAGGAATCCAGTTTATTTATTTATTCAGAAGCAGATGGCATCCTCTCAAGATGTTATGCAGAACATGACACACAAAACAAGTATTTTCATCTGAGCATATTTTTTCTAATCAACTCCCTGCTATTCATCATTAAGTGACAAACAAAAATTTAGTCTCCAGAGTCTGATAATACTCTAGGCTAACTGAAGCTAACTCAGGATACAGCAGTAAGTGATGAAATGTAATGACTTGTAATGCACTGGAGTACAGACTAGATGATGTCAGTGTCTTTTGACTTAAAATGTTCTACAAAAAAAAGCATTCCAACTGCAGGAAAAAAATATTACAAATTGCAGCCTCTGTGCTGATGAGAGCATTTGATAGACAAGCCCTACGACCTATGGTTACTCAGAAGTGCCTAACAGAATTTTTTGTATTTATACAAAGAGAACAACAGGCAAGAAATCTTGTCAGAAAGTGTTAGTAATACTGCCATGCAATCGCTGTGTTGTAGGATTCTGTGTGACATTGCTGATAGCTTTCATACAAAGATTTTATGTAATTCCTGCTGAATCATGACCTTTAACCTCCATTCACTGCAAAGCCGAAGCAGCCACCACAAAGACTTGTAGAAGATATCATGTTAAAGAAAATGTTATCCCTTCATGCAGACAAAACACAATTTAGAAGGAAGTCAAGTACTATCAAATTCTTCCCCCTCTTACAACCCTTCCTACTCCACACCTCAACTCAGAGACCACTGTGTGCCATCTTTGATAGATACACCATGTTTTCCTTTTAATAGAAGTCATAGATATCGAAGTGTATTGATGTACTGAGGTTAATTTGCCACACAATGGTACAATGCAGTACACCAAAAGTGAGTCATCCTGTCATTATGGCCTCATACAACACATAATTAAAATATAAGGGACTCCCCCAAACTAAAGTAATTTTAGAATTTTCTGCATGAAGAATGTGCACAGTCCTAATATTTTCTAATAACTTAACAATTCACTGGTTTTATTTTAAAATAAGATCACATTGAAAGAGTAGTAATATCAACTCAAGGAATTTGAACGTTATGCACTTTACCAAGGTGGTTCAAATTCAGCAATCACTGAAATCACTTAAACTTCTAGGGTCCCTTTCTTTTCCTGCCAGCGTTTTTCCAGCTTCTTTTCATAGCCTCCCCTGCACTCCTACCTGGGATCATCAGCTTCCACTCTCTGTGAAAGGAGGTCCATCCCACTTCTCTCCCCTATGCCTTTCATTTCTTCCACCGGCAAGGCAGGGGAAGGGAAGGACTTGAGGATTTGGACTCACTTGGTCCCATCTCCTTGGGAAAGGGCTGAAGACTCCAAGAATGGATCCTCTGGGACCAAATCAGCCTGTGACCTGACTGCTGGGATGATCTACTACATGGAGTTAAAGATTATAAGAAAAAAAAAAAAAAAGAAGTGGTATCTTTTCTCAAACTTAGTGCATCCCAAGATAACTTGTACCCGAAGTTCTCATGATCAAGAATGATGAAATTTGCAAAACTGTAGTCATATTATGCAGCAATTTTGTCACCCTCTTTCTCTTATATTTATAAGGGCAACTTAAGTAGGTAAATCTAAGCTAGTTTCAGTGTGAACATTTCCATTTCTTACTAATTACTTATTCTCACTTTATTTTGTTGTGCCTGAACATGGGTAAGAGAATAAAACCTAGGTTTTATTTACATGTGTGTAATTCTTATTTTTAAGAGTTTGGGCCATTATTATTTGGATGATTTTGCCCAACTCAAGTGCCCTTCTGAAGATCAGCCTGCATCATTACTTTCCCACTCTGCTATACCCAGAATGCTGAAGAGACTTAGCAGGTACCTAAATACCACTGGAGATTAGAAAGGAACACTTATAATTCAATTTTTCATACTGGTAATAGTTTTCTTCTATAGTTTTTCATACTGAAGAGTATTTCCAAGCACTGCCAGCTGGGCTTTTGTGTTCTCTGTCCCCTTTTGGGAAAGAGACAACAGTTGAGATGATGACTGAGCTCCAAGAGCTCCATATGAAGGAGCTACCAAGCTTCAGTTTCCCTCCATGGCCTGCCTCTCCCACAACTAATGCTATGGAAATGCAGCCAACTAACAGCTCAACACTAGTGAAAACCTAGCAAACCAGCTGGTAAGCGCTATTCAAACCTGTCTGCACTTCTTAACTTTTTCATAAAAAAACAAACAAACAAACAAACAAACAAAAAAAAACAACAACAAAAAAAGACCAAAAAAAACCCCCCAAAACTACAACAAACCTGAAACAATTTTGAATGTTCATCTCATGAGATACTAAGATAAAAAGAAAATGAAGACTTGGGAGTCTGGGCCACCTGCCCTTAAGTTAGTAGTAAAACACACTTGCTGGGCCAGAGATTTCCTGTGTTTTCAGAGATTAACCTTGTTGCTGTTTGTGAGTGTGAAAAAAGATACATTTGGAGAAATGAATAGTTACAGCAAATTTATTAACTTATATATAAATAAATATGTAATGAATGAGAAAATAATTCCTTCAGGGAACGGGAATGATGCTGCTGTTCTTTTCAATACTGTAGCTGAAAAAGTCAGTAACAAAAAGCACTTCCCCCCTCATGTACTATAACTGAGAAATGCTGAAATCAAGGTAGTCACTTTTTGGCTTTAGTCTTTTATTTGATCCCTGATGAGAATAAAAACTAGTTGGGATCCCTGTGCTATCTAGGGATATTACAATTTAGTGTGGGTATAAAAATTCAGTAGTGAAGAGGGCATTACATCCTCCATGAAGGGAAGACTAGAGTACAATCCCATTTCCATCTGTTCCTCTAATGGGCTTTACCTTAACTTTAGATATTTTTTCCACAAATGTAGATATTCTGTCAACAAAATTTCAATTTTCTTCACAAATCTTCAGCTTCCTACACACTACATTTTAAATACACAAATTAATTTTAAACAAATCAACTAAACGCCTAAGTATTAGAAACTTCATCACTGAAACAGTACCACAGTGTCACAGAACACCCGGTTGGAAGTGACCTCAAGGATCTTCTGGTCCAACCTTTCTTGCAAAAGCATGGCCTAGACAAGAAGACCTAACACCCTGTCCAGCTGATTCTTGAAAGTGTCCAACTGTGGGGAATCTACCATTTGCCTGGGGAAATTATTCAAGTGGCCAATTGTTCATATTGTGAAAAATTCTCCTCTTGTGACCCATCTCCCCAGCAGCAACTTGTATCTACCTGCTACTCCTCATCTCTTCCATATGACTCCTTGTTAAAAGGGAGTCTCCATCTTCTTTGTAACCACCCTATAAATAATGGGACATGGTGATAAGGTCTTTTCTGAGCCTTCTTTTCCCAAGGCTGAACAAATCCATTTTTCTCTCAGCCTTTCTTCAAGCATCAGCCTGCACAGGCCTTTGATCACCTTTGTGGCCCTTCTCTGGACCCTCCCCAGCCTGTCCACACCTTTTTGCACTGTGGGGACGAAAGCTGAACACAACATTCCAGCTGCAGCCTGAGAAGAAATTATTAGAGAGGGACAAAAACTTCTCCATCTCTGCTGGTGGTGCCCTTGCTGATGCAGCTCAGCATCCTGCTGGCTTTCTTTGCTGCAGCAGCAGCAGCAGCAGCAGCACACTGCTCACTCACACTGAGCTGTCTGTCCATCAGGACTGACTCCATAGAGCTGTCCCTCAGCTGGATGGATCCCAGCCTATCACACACTCCTGGATTATATTTTCCTTAGATGGGATACCAGGCCAGACTGCCACAGATTAAGTTTCTTTAGGAGGAGGACGTAGGACACCACTTTGGAAACCCTGGAGAGTTTCAAGTTTAGACAATGTCACCGCTCACTCCCCACATCCACTGAGTAGGTTACTTTGTCATAAAGGTGATCAGGTTTGTCAAGCAGCATTTGCCCTTGGTGAGCCTGTGCAGGCTCTTCCAAATGACATGCCTCATCTGAGCTGCGATGGCTCCCAGCAGGACTCATTCCATCACTTTCCCAGGGACTGAAGTTAGACTGATGGATCTATAATTTCCTGGATTCTCCTCTAAGCCTCTCTCTTAGATGGGGGTGGCATCAGCCTTCTTCCAGTTTTCTGGGACATCCCTGATCCTCACAACTTCTTGACTTCTCTAAAATTATGGAGAGGTGGCCTTGTGGTGAAGTCAGCAGCCTCCTAACACCTCTGGTGGACAGTGACAGGGCCCATCAGTGTGTATGGGTCTAATTCCTGTGACAGGTCACACACCAACTCCTCCTTCACTAAGGGAGGGTTTGTGTTTGCATCCACCTGGATTTTAGTTCTCAAGGCCAGGGACCCAGCAGTGTGGGTAAAGATGGTAGTGAAGAAAGTGTTGAGAACCTCTCTGCCTTTCCAGCACTGCTCTAGATTGTTCACTTCTCTTTTTCTTGTAGCTTTTCACATCTCTGGCCAATTTAAATTTGAGTTTTTGCTTGTCAAACTGCATCTCTGCACACCCTGGCAATGTCCTTGTAGTTCTCACTGGCTGTCTCTCTGCTTTTCCATCTATGGCGCACTTCTCCTGGCTTTGAGCAGACTCAAAACCCTGCAGTTAAACCAAAGAGGTCTCTCCCTACGTCCCTCACCTTTCAAGGGCATGAATAGTTTTTGAACTTCCAGGAGAGTTCTTGAAAACCTCCCAGCACTTGCTGTCTCCTTTATCCTCCATGGAAGCTTCCCACAGAATCCCTCCTAACCAAGCTCTGAGCAAGCTGAAGTTTTCTCTTCTAAAATTTAAAACAATTGTCTTAATATTAACCTTCAGCGTGTTCAGCAGGATTCCAAACTGCAATATTGTGACCAGTGCAGCCCAGGCTATCAGTAGCAGAGATATTACAAAGCAGAACTGCATTAAATTTGTTGATTTGTTCAAAACACTCATGTCACAGTATCTAACAGATGTAAATGAGACTGATCAGAGGTACAACAAACAATGGGCAGAGCAGTTCTAGGATTTCACAGCAATTTCTGAAAAATCTAAATTGAAAGAAACCTAAATAATATAACCCTATATTTGCCAATATAAGCCTATAAGCCAATTTGCCTACCTAACTTCATCCTCTACAAAAACATTTTACTCATAAATGAGTCACAGTACAATTAGAGCAGAATTACAAGAGTATCTGTGAAAACTGGACACATACCAAGGAATTTACTGACCTGTAAACAAGGTCTGTAAAAGCACACAAAGATCATATAACAGTTCATATCATCCTGCAACCAACAGAAATCCTCCTGAACTGCTGAGGATTGCCATGGATGCTGGAGTATCTCAGTTTCCCAAAGGTTTCAACAGCCTCCCCAGGGCCTTCCCTAACCTTGACACAGTGGCCCAACTTACTTCTGTGCAGGAGAACCTAAAATTGCCTCAGAATATTGAATTTTTCTTTGTAGTCTTCAAAGAGTATGAGGCCTGTCCAAAGAGTGTATGTAGTAGCTACAGGAGATAGGATAATATTTAAGTATATTTAACAAGCCCCAAAACATAAAAGACTGAAATGTTTGAAAATGTGACCACTGAATTTAGAAGATGATAGTATAGCTAATGCTGACACTGGCTAAGTACTAAAACATTAGACAAAATTACAAAAGGAAAAGTATAGAGATATTAGTATCAGGCCAACTATAGACCCACTGACTTTTACATAGGTTTATCCTGAAAAAATGTTATTTATTATTATTCCCATCCTTTTTAACCTGAATATATGTATTTGTCCTATCCGTAGTACAGTAGCCTATAAGTCTGTAATTTATGATACACAACAGTGCGCTGAAAATGTCTTCATATCACACTTTAACTGAAAAGACTCTAGAGTTTATTACTATTTTTTAAAATTGTGTATTACTGACATGCCTAAAACACTTAATAGAGAATGGACTATTCCATAACACATTATGCATCAATCACTACTCTACAAACATACTTTATTTAACTACAAAATGACATTTCAAACTGGACTATGCCAACAAAATATTAGCAGGGAACCCTCAACTATTACAAGATATAAGAGAAGAACAATGATTCCTTGAAGATGACCACTATGCCAGACTAAAACTTAATACTAGAAAGAAGAAAGGACTTCAGAGCAAAATATCTTAACATATTGAACAAGTCCATTTTCTTCCTCAAAGCTTCACGGGAAGCTGAAAAATAAGGATCAGTGGGCAATACTAATTGTGTTGGCTTGTATTACTTTTTCAGAAGACTTAGTGCTCTTTATAGCTTAGTGCTTAACACTACTCAGGGCTTTAATGTTAGCTAGTTACATCTGTATTTGCAAATGCAAAAAGAAGTCTGAATGCAAAACATTCAAAGCAAAGAAATGTTTAAATTTTGGGTTTTTTTCTCCCTCTAACTTATTTAGAAAGGTTTTTTCCACTGCTTCATTGTCTGCACACAGAAAGATAATTTGTAAAAACCCCTCCCAAACCTGACTAACTATATAGGATCCAATAAAGCTAATGGAACAAAAAGCACTATCAATGTGAAAAGAAACAAGAAAACAAAATGGCCCACTAGCTTTCAATAACAGCAAAGATGTAACTTGTGTTTTTGTATAAACTTTTAAATATTTAAACTAGGTTTTCAAGCTAATTGCCTGCCCATGCACAGAAGGTAAAAATAGATGATTCTCTACGGAACGCAGAATAATCTGTCATCCTTTCTACTCAGAAACTGAAACAGAAAATCACAAACCACATAGTAAGTTGTTTGAAATACCCATTATTACCACATTGAGTTTGCCTGCTTGTACTAATGTAAGAAAAAAACCCACTATCTTTGAATTCTTTGGTGAAAGGATGCACTGCCACAAATACATCTTCACACACTTATCAAGTTTGAGAGAAGCCCTGGCAGGATATTCTTTCTGTTTGCTGAAAATTTGCTTTTAAATTAGCACTGTCAATAAAGTGTTATGTCTGGTAAAATAAGCTTTGCATTTACTGTTGCTTTCAACTTATGCCTGTATTTCTCAAAAGTGCCCTCTGAATTTGAAATCCATCCACAAAACCAAAGGGTGAGGGGAGAATACAACACAATAATTCTGTTTACACTGGATGGATTTTTGAGCTGACTATACCAAATCAAAGGAGGACGGATGACAATCAGTGTTCTTTACCTAAAGCATCTGAACTTTGAAGCATTTTTTCCCCTAATATGATTGTTTTATACATTTCCATAAGCGAGTTTTTAAAGTAGGAGTGCTTCACATAAGAACCTCAGCAGGAACCAGACCAGAGCTCTACCTTCTCACTGCTTTTCCAATGCCTGTCCTGATACCCTAACAGGGCAATGATTAGAACCTCTGAACATCTGCATAGTAAAAAGCTAATTCTATGAATAATAGTTAAGAGAATAATTCCATAAATAATCCTGGTTAACAATGTAGAAAAACATATAAAAATAACCAAATTTAAATTTTCAGATGTGTCACAAAACACTTCCCTACTTCTGAGGAAAGAGAACTTACAGTGTTCGTAAAATGATATCAAGCCTATAAATATGGTATATTCCCATTATCCCCATAAATGCCTATTTTTTTAAAATGGCCATTATCTCCCTCTCTTCGACTCAAAGAAGTTTTAGCAAAGAGTTCTCAGGACTAAATGGAAGCATCAACTAAAGCTGTAACTAATCTTTCCCTTTTGAATTTGATACCCTTTGATTTTTCTAGATGTCCCCTTCTCTTATTCATTCAATTCCAGAATAGACATTTCCAACTACATTAATCATTATTTCATCATGTCTATAATTTGTTTCTTCCCCAAAATATTTACTGTATGCCCTTTAGAGATGGGATTTTTAAACAAATTATTTAATATCCTCTTTGTTCCCGTTGTAGCAGCTTTCATCAATGGCTTGGCCTAGATTCCCCAGCTGTGTATGCACTGCAAGTCCATTGGGATACCTCTCATAGGGAACTTGCCAGCCACTCATTCTGTTCCCTCTCATTCCAGCCCATCTTTCAAACAACAAAGGAATTCAAGATGAAATCCAAAGGACAGCAGTGCTAAGGCATGGAAGATATCGTGCCAGCCAACGTGTTATCTACAGGTTCATTACACACCAGATGTGACTGAACAGTAACAACAAATGTGTGAGACAAACAGAGAAACCTTGAGAGCTTCTTTAGTCCAATACTAGGCCAAGTCTTCTTGGAGTTTCCCTTTGCAGCACTCAGGCATTCCTATCTGCATCCCAAACTAAAAATTCTGTTTAGGAGCTAAATTCTGTTTAGATGATCAGCTCAAGTTATCTTTCTGCTGGTCATCACTTCATTTAGTTCCTGCTTCAGGTATGACCCTCTGAAATTTCTGTTCTCTTGTACCTGAAGTAATAAAGTGTTTCTTTGCAAGTTTTGTACCTTTGCTGCTCACTGCAACACTTTCTTTAAAAAGAGATCACTAAATACAAATAAGCACAGATTCCACTGCCAACCTTGTGACACAATGAACGACTAAGCCTACCCTGTTTTCCCTCCCTCCAGTCAGTTTCAGAGCAGTCTTTTGAAGCACAACTTCTTACTATCTTTCATTGCCTCTTTCAAGGAATATTTTCAAAGAAAATAGATGACAGTCAGTATTTCTTTATCCACACTTCAATTAAGATGTTTAAAGAACTCTTAATACAATAGTACAAAGCCTTCCTCCACTACTTCCACATTAAATTTTAAGACTTCCCAGTTTTCAGATGCATTTAAATTTAGAATATTATAGCTCAAAGTGCCAATGTTTATGACTTGCCTTTGTTTCTTTAAGGTGTCTAAAACATAATAAACTTTAAAGCATTTTAAATTACACTTACTTACTAAAGACAAAAGCTTTTTTGTGTTCTAAGATTGCAAAATTAAGACAACCGTTACTAAAGAAGAAAACAGTTACTAAGGAAGAATTAACTGTTTGATAATTTGTGGCCTAAATGCATTTCAGTGTGTGTTCTTAAATAAGTTTACAATATAAGTGGTAGGTAGAGCAGGTAATGTAGATATTTTTGTCTGAAAAAAAAATGCATACAGTGTTACAAACACACAGCTTCTGTATTTATTTTCTTTTAAATAACAGTAGTTCTTTGTATTATTATCAATGACTCACAGCAGCAGCTCCACATCATGGTTATGCCACTTTGAGTACTGAAATTTGTCTGGCTGGGTAGAAAGTAGAGTTATTCCAGGGCAACATAATATATGCATGTATACATAAAAATAAAAGGTATTTTTATTAACACCTATAACATTCAAGACTGTATCCAGCTGTTATCCCAACAGTTAGGCTTAAAAAACCTTGGTTTTGAATCTTAGTTTTGCATCTTCCTAAATCTAAGTATTTGTCATTTTCACAAGCATTGGTGTAAACACAGTATTTCAGAGTTTGGTCACAATTGCATGATATTTTATCCCACCTGTAACAGCCTCCCTGTGAGAATGTTTTGTTGACTTTATTTTAGGTAGACAATGTGATCTAGGCAAATCTTCCACTAACCAAACTGCAGTTGTTTTGGTTGAGTTTTTTAATGGATTTTTGCATGAAACTATTAAAATTAATATTTTCAAGAGAACACAGATTTGTAATGACAAAAATTGAAACAGCAAGAGACAAAAAAAGTGGCTGGTTACTTTACCAGACACAACTGCAAAAGGCACCACATGAGCGTTTCTGATTGCGCTTCACATTTCTAAAGCTGCTCTGAAATTCTACGATTTTGACAATGTTGGATAAAAAAAAAATTATCTAGCTCAACATTTTTGTTCCATCCTTCAGTCTGATCTTCAACATGCTTTCTCTGTGCTAATGTATGCAAAGTAGGTTGAAAGCCTCTTGTAAACAGAGGCTCTGCTTCATCTTTCCTAAGTTTTGGCACAGCAGGCGTGACAAACCTGTCCTCAGAATTTATTTTTGTCTCATGTTAGCACATGTGCTGTAGGAGAATGCAATGGCAGATCATTACTGAGCCCCCATATCTGTCAGTCAAGAGAGATGCAGACTCCAGATCCTCAGCTCATGTAAACTGATGGAACATCAGAGGAACTGCACACCTATGAGCTTTACGTTTACCAGGGGCTACAGCTGCAATACAAATTCCAGTGACAACAACACAGGAGTTTTTCTAGCAACTTAAGCTAAGGTTTTTATGTCCAAACTGAGAATTTATTGGGAAATTTCTTAACTTTTCCTTTAAAAAACCCAATCAAACAACAACAACAAACCAATCAACCAACCGACCAAGAAAAACTCCCCAAAAAACCCCAACACAACAAAAACAACAACAAAAACAAACAAAAAACAACCAAAACCATTCAATTCAGGTTTTCCTTAAGGGTTTTTCAGGAACGGAATTAAGAAAAGAAAAAAATATGTGTCTATCTCCCTCCTCCAGGACACATTCTCTACCTCACTGTCACTTCCAGAAGGCTGATAAAAATAAGCCTGCCCTTAAAGGAGCAGTTGGTTTGGCCATATATATATATATGATCAATCATATATATAAATACATCTCCCATACCTGGGAGGGGAAAGGAAAGGGATCACTCTTTTCAAAGTTACTACATTTTACACTTGCTCAGCTGCATTAAGTCTACACCAATGTAACACCCAACTAAGACATCTCCATTTTGGGAACTGAAGAATAGCAGAAGGCAGAAAAAGAAAGAAACAGGTCATTTATGCCTTATGTTTCTCAAAAATGAAAGCAAACTGTGCACTTAGATTCTGATTACTATTATTATGATAATCTGTTGACATAAACCAATACAGTTCTAAAGGTAAGGGATTTTCACAGCAAGTTCGCAGCCCTGGAGCTCCATGTAAAGTAACAATAATGTGTACTATAAACTGCAGAAGCAATAGGGCAGAGGGAAGACAAAAAAACAAAAGAGTAACAGATCAATTTTCCACATGACACAGACCATGCACTCTACAATATTGCTTAAAACGTTTGCATTTACACTAAGCCAGAAAATATAGATAAACAAGAAACTGGTAATAAGTCAGATTACTTTTACTTAAGAGTAAAACAGCTGAAGAACATGACTTTGTAAGACAGAAGGAAAATTTGATAGGTTAAAATGTTTCAATTTAGTGCATAAGGGACATAATAATGTGAATTCTTAAGAAATACAGTCAAAAGTCAACTTCTGGAGAAAAAATACAAACCCAAAGATGCCTTTAAGCTTGATTAAATGAAAACTGCTTTACTCTTTTAGTGATTTGCTAAAAAGATACACAACCAAAGATAAAAAATTACACACTTGTGCATTTGAAAAAGAAGTTTAACCAGTAATTTTAGAAGTTAAGAGAGCTTTGCAAAGGACTTTAACCCATTTAATAGGCTTTTGTTTGCACTAATGAAATATTTGGTTGCTTTCCAGATCACTCAGCAGAGATCAAGCCACCATCCAAGTGCAACGTACAAAACACACTGAAAAAGGAAGTTCTTCTCTTAGGACTTTCTTTTTAATCACCACTTACTACTTAACCAACAAAATCTCCCAGCTAAGAAAGGGAGTGCTCAAATCTGCTTCTGTCCTTCCAGGATGCTAAAAGGAAATGAAAAAAACCTGCAACACATCATTCCCACATTCCCTTTTGTTGTACTCTAAATTCACAGCAATGAACTTCTTCAACTTTTCTCTTAATTCTGCTTTCTCAGAGGGTTTATATGCATGGCTTGTGGTACATCTAGACAACTCTGTGGTTCACAGCTCTGTCAGCTGCTGTGCTCTTCCCATGGGACTCTCAAGCTTGGCCAGTTATGCTGGTGACAGCAGACCATTCCTCATGAAGAGTTCAACACTCAGGCACACATAGGCAGGGGGGAAAAAGTAACAGAGAATTTGGAGGGAAGTGTGTGAGCTTCCCTCACCCTAATGAACAGGGAGGGACTGAACTCCTTCCAGCTGGGCTAGGTATTGCATTGAGAAGAGATGTTTCTCCTCAGTTCCAGTGGCCTCCATAATCCCTTCCACGCTTGCTTGATTCCTTTTGAGACTAAACCTATCCGACACTTAACCAAACAGACACTATTTTCCTTTGGTGTTTGAGTGGATTTTTATTTTTCCAAATCTATGGGTTTTAATCCCATAAGCTGCTTTGGGGAAAGCAGAGAACAGGTAACGAACAAAACTTAAGTTCAGTCTTTTCTTCTAATTTTTTTTTATACCACTTTTCATTTTCTGACAATACCATTGTTTTGAGATGAAAACAGCACCATTATCCAACTAAAAAATCAGCAGACACCCTTGTTCCTTGTAGGGTGCTACACTGCAAGCATCTGTATTGTCAGCCTGCTGCTCCTGCAAGCTGCTTATCTGATATGTGCAAGGAGGGAGATGCCAATGCCACTGTGCACACTGGTAGTGCCTGTGTGACTAACAACTGATGCAATTTACTGCAGTTCTTGTATTTCTTCTCTTCCTGGGTGCTGGCACCAACCTGCCTTATTCTAATTCTGACAACATATGCAGCTAGATGTGCTTTCCCTCCTTATTTTAGACTTTGAGCTTTGCATGCTTTTCTGCCTGAAATTTCCCTTCTTGTGGCATTTATTCTGAATTACATCCACATGTTGGACATTGCTAGCTGAATAAAAACTGTAGCAAACACAGGGTTACCCAGAATAAAAATTACTAGAATTTGCCAAGAAATGGTATTGCCCTGACTTATGATCCTTTCTAAAATTTCAAGACAACTCTCTAGCCCTGTGTGACTGACAGATCAGAATCCTTTTACAGCTTCTCTTCTTGTGCACTCTATTAAATACAACTTCCCTGGTTATTATGACCATACTATGCTGAAACCATTTGCAGTAAGATTTCAAAGCTACTTTTTAATACCACTTTGATGAAGGAAACTTTGAGAAACTTTTAAGGTACCAGAACCTGTTAGACACAAAACCACCATTTGTCTTGCCTAGCTTTGAGTAATATTCCTTACTTGTAGGCGCCACTAATCTTCTCCACAACATTTCATTTCTTTGTTGCTGTCTTTCTACTTTGTTCATCCATTCCAGGATTGCTTTTATTAACTTGTAGTAACAGCTGATGATCACCACATATTTCAAAATACCAGAACCACAGCAGTGTTCAATTCAGTGATCTGTCCTCACTTCTTCCATACATCACCCTAACTCTTAGCCTTGTATATATATTACTCCATGGACTCAGTTTTCAAGGCCAAGCCTTTAAAATATGAACATTCAACACAATGCTATTCTTTTGATAGCAGCTTGATTTCAGTGTGCTGATACTGCCAGCTCCCAGAGTAAACATGACAGATATTTTATTCCCCAGAACCTTTGTATATTTAAACAGATATTTGCTGATTGCCTTTTCTGAGACTGGAAGATTTTGGAACAGGAACTGCACCACAGAAGTTTGTCTCAGGAAAAGCAGAATTAGGTGCTACAACAACACTAATATTTCCTAGTAATTACTGTCATGGCATTTTCATATGCATACACATTTCTGGGATTTTTGTTTACACTTCTCTTATAAATTAAACAAAAAAAAGTAAAAACAAGGTTAGGGAAAACAAACAACAGACCCAAACAAACAACAACAACAAACCAATCAACAAACCAACCAAACAAGAAAAACTGAGTGGTTTCACCATCCTGAGTGAGGACTTAAAGATCAACCTGAGTCACACTACTAAACAGTCATAGCACCATACTCAAAATCAGGAACACCGTTTTCATATTTAACTTTTAATTATTTTTCCAGTATTACTTTAAAAAAATGTAATTCAGTTTTAATTTTAAAAGTAGTCTAAAATTTTTTTGAAGTGCCATCTGTATTTTTCTAGAATCTTTCAAAATTATGCTTTATGACTAGTGATTTCTGTTTTGACTAATTAAGTTTACCAAGAAAAACATCTTGATAAAAAATTCCTAAACCAGCTCAAGTAAGAAGCTATTTTTCAAAACATGCTTTTGTCTTCCTGACAGCATCCTCCAAGTGGTAGTAGGAATTCTTAAAATTAACAGAAGGTGTATGTGGAGGAGGTGGGATGTTTGGAAAGAGTGCTCCAAATGCCAGATCTATCATCTGTATTATTAATATGTCAGATCTGGTGCACATGAAGATGTATTTCTGTGCAATGAATACCCCTCATGATATATGATTCCTGAGGTCGTGCTGAAAATGTGATGAGGTGTCCATTTAAGACTGAAGGAATGTCCTGAGTAAGGAGCAAAACAGGATCCTGAACTGCAGCAGCTCCATGCAGGGGAGGGAAGCACCTATTTACTACACTTTTAATGAGTTGCAGTGTGAAGTTAAAAAAAAAAACAGCAAGAAGAATGCATCTTCACAGAGTGAAAAGACAGCAAATGTCAGCTCAGGAAGCTCCAAGGCCAGGAGAGCTCTAGAAGACAGGGCTGTCTCTCTTTGCTTCTCCCTAAATAAATCCGCTCAGGCCACACATAATGGCTGAGTTGGAGCCTGGGTTTCCATGAGGAAAATACATCAAAGAAATCCTGAAAAGTTAGGAAGAGAGACTGATGTCAGATAAATGCAAAGTATTTTTCTTTTGCAACTTTTTTTCCAAGTTTTATAATTGCAGAAATACTGCACTTTTGGAAGGTTACCTCCAAAAGTGTTGCAGGTGAACAAAATAAAACCCCAATAAATATGGATATTTAGCATCCATTTCCCAGCAGATATGCACAGCTCAGCTTGGGGACTGGAGTGGGAAGCCTCAGTTAATGCACTGATATGCCTCCAGCAGCAGACAGAAGGTGGAACATATTGTGTATGTTTCATCAACCACGTATTGTGACTATCTCCTTGGCTCTCCTTTTTTGATCTACACCTTTAGGATCTCGTGAACACGTAAGTGTGAGAAAACTCTTGTATTGTCATCATCCCTAGAGCCAGTCAACAGCTTTCCTTGTTAGCTGCCCAGACAAATGCCTGGAAGAGTTGAAGGAGGTGGTGGCAGTTGAGGAAATTTTCACACAGCAGTGAAACAGGAACAAATCTCACCCAACACCTCCTGTGTCACACCCTTTCCCCTGCAGGCCTTTCTGCTTCCATCTGATGGATGCCCTGTAACTGGGCCCTTGCCATACCACTATTACCAAAGTGAGAGGCTGGTGGGAAAGATTTAATCTGACCTACCCAAAAAGATCCTTCATGCCTCAGGTATTTTTCCTGGATGCCATGAGGCAAAAAAATGAGATGCCTAAGGCAGAACTTACCAATCAAGTCACTAGGAAGCCCGCCATACTCCAAAACACCTATTAATTATCATAAAACCATCCCATGCAAAAACACACTCCTCTACCTCACCTACTCAGAGAACTCTCATCCTGGCGTCTCTTGCATCTTCCCCTTCAGCTTTGTTTACATCCTTTGAGATTTGCATTCCTTCTTTAGCCCATGCAAAGCAAGAGATATTCCTGGCATCTGTGTGTGCATTGCCATGGTTACCTAGTTCATCTGCAGCAAAATGGGTTGGTCCATGACCTGACACCGCAGCTCCAGGAACACTTTCCTCCCTTGTCCACTGCTTCTCAACCTCTCTGGCTGCAGCTGTTCTTTTGGAAAATCTCAATGCAAGCAACAGTGGGGTACCCAACACAAACTCTCCCAAAGTCTCTAGCACATTTTTTCCCTATCCAATGTTTCTAAGTGTGTTTTTTGGCGGGTCCAGTCATCGAAAAATTCCAGACAATTTTTCCAGCAAGTCATCATAAATAGCACACCTGCACATTTGACCTGCTGCATTTTATTTGAGGGTGCAGTCATTACTTGAAAATTTAGACTTGAAAATTGAGCCTCCAAAGCTTGCTTATGAGAACACTTGTGACCACACAGCCGAGTCTGTCAGGGAAGAACAAAAGTTTGGGGCACAACAATAAGGACTAAGAAATCTTAAACATCAGTCTCAGTTGGTTGGGGGACAAACAGCTCCCTCCTAGAAGAGCAGTTTAGGTTACTTTGGTGTCACAAATTTTACAGTACAAATTGAATTAACTGTGACCTACTTAGATATTAGCAAGCCAGACATCACTCCTAAATAAGTGTTCAATATCAAATGAGGTATAAACAACAAAATATTGATAAAATATAATGAAAACAAATTTCAATCCAGGCAGAAGTCATATGTATTTCCACAACTGGCTCAAATTTTCACAGAAACAAAGCTTATTAACTTTGTTTTTGAAGCAACATCACTCGCAAGGGTTTTTTCTCCAGGCAATATTTATAACAAAATAGATATATA
The DNA here is from genome assembly GCF_028769735.1 of Zonotrichia leucophrys gambelii. Taxonomy (NCBI): domain Eukaryota; kingdom Metazoa; phylum Chordata; class Aves; order Passeriformes; family Passerellidae; genus Zonotrichia; species Zonotrichia leucophrys. The sequence goes on from NC_088171.1 coordinate 68,516,397, forward strand.
AACTGTTATGAAGAATCCTTGCTCACACCATTCATCGCTTTCCATAATTAAGGTTTCTAATATTCATACCAAATTTGACCTATTAAAATAAACTTAAAGCAATGATATAATATCTGGAAATGGTACACTAAATACGTGTACCACACAATGTCAAGGCAAACACAGATGTATCAGATGGTGATTCTGAAAACACAAATACCAATAAACTTCTGCAAGGAAACCAAAAGCTGTAAATTCAAAATGGATTTGTAGTTTTATAGTTACGTAAAATAAAGTGAAGTTCTCCGGACTTGATTTAGCATGGCTGAAACAGAGTGGACAATTTGTCTGCACCTCAACTGCAAAAAAACTCGAGGCAAATGAAAAATCACCACCAAAATGATGACTTGTACACCTACCTTTTCCATTTATTGTTAATGCTGACGCAATTGTGGCTGTTACTGGCACTGGCAATTGTGGCACTAATGGATGTATCCTTGGTCGGCTCCCCATCCTAGCACGCTCTGCACCAGGTCCTAACAAAGCTCCCACTGGTTTTTCTGCTGCTACTTCTGGTGCTACAGAGTCATCTTGATCTTGCTCTATATGGTCCATTTTATCTGGACTTTCATTCTGGAAGCCATCAACTGTTGTCCGGCTCTTAATTGGACTTTTGGGCACTAGGATTTTAATACCTGATTTTGCAAGGTCCATATTTTTACGTCCAGAAAGCGACGGTGAATTGTTTTTCCGGAACTTCTGTGTGGCAGAAAAAAGTTGACTATTTTTTGACTCGTGTTCTTTAGTCATAACTAAAGATTTAGAAGATGTCTTTGAAAAAGAACTATTGGTAGACCTAGAAATTTGTTTTCTGGCATTATTTGGAGAGGTCCTGTTTGTCCTGGTTAATGTGCTTTCTTTCTGCTTTTCATTGTGGCGTCTGTTAAATTCATGTATATATTCCTCACAATTGACAAGGTGCTGTTCTGGCTCCCAAGTATCATCTTCGCTGTCGTATCCTTTCCATCGCACCAAATACTCTGTTTTTCCTTTCTTGTTTTTCCTCTTGTCAACAATTCTCTCTACCTGTTAAAAATCAAAAATAAGCATTAGGCATGGCGAGATATACAACTCAAGAGAGTGACCTGCATGTAAATAATTTGTTAAGTGCAGACAGATTATAAAATTTTCTTGTTGTTTTGTAATCTGTACTTTAGTTCCATAGTATTACAGTCTTTCACTGCTGACTGGAAATCCCTCACTTTAAACTTTAGATTATTACTTTTATCTCAAAAACATGTTCTAGAATATCAAAATTGTTCTTCACTAAGTATTTTGCATGCACAGGAATCTGAATATAACATCTTAAAATTGACAATCAGCACTGGCCTCAGAGAAGCTCTTGCACCAACTTCAAGGTGGATATGATTTCCCTCTCTCAATACAGAAGTCATGTTTAAATATGCTGTATAAATACAGGGTGTTTACCTTACCAAAGTTATCAATTTGATATTGTTTGAATAATTTGCTTGCTTAGCATAAGGCATATGTGAGAATCTCTCACTTACAATGAACTAACCTTTAGCTATCAGGGACAATATGGAACATCTTAGGAACTGGGGCAAATTCAGACAATTTTTTTTGAGACTTCTTGTGAAAATAGAATTTGTTTTTGCCAGACCCTTTGATACACATACTTGAACAAATTACCATGCCTCACTTATGTGCAAACAGAGATGATATTTATGTCACAAGTATTAAGCATGCACATTCTACAACAGCATGTGGAACCCATGGGCTGGAGGAATTCAGGCACTGGGGTGAAGCAGGCAGGGCAGACAGCAGCAGCTGCAGGGACAGAGACGCATGCCTCAGACTAAAACTTATGCCAATCATGCTAATCCTGTGGAAAGGGAATTCTTTTACTGAAAAAGATGTAAGTGCAAAGCTAGTCTTAGGGTTTCCCCTTTTTATTTTGTTTTTTCTACCCACACTGATTCTTCTGGTAAATCCTCCATCCCACTTCATTTCAGTTATGGTACTGATATAGCTTTCTTACTCATCTCTCTCTTCTTTTTGGTAATAAAAAAGGCAGGTGTTTGGCACTGTTATTTATTAATGTAAGTCCCAGCCCTTCATGATAAAAACCATGCATAGAAGCTGAGGTCACACCTACCTAGAAGAATCTCTGAAGAAAGACTGACATTTACAGGAGTGGCATTACCCCAAATGGAATGTCTACAGAACAGTTTAGAAGGATGGCAGGAAAATACAAGGCCGTATGGTGCACATATAGACAGTGTACATATATGGTACATGATTCATTACCAAATCACATGACTGCTGACAACAGATCTTCTTAAGAGTGCATCTCAATTTTACACGTGACATGCTATCATAATGTACTCCCAGGTTTTCAACACTAAGGTTAAATGATTACTATTATTATAATCTCAGCAGCAACATAAGGACATACCCTACAACGGCATGTGATACCCTGCAGGTGTTGTACTGTGTCATCAGGCTGCTGCTCAGCTCTGTTTGCATAGGACTTAAACTCAACCAAATCAACGCCACAAAAATAAGAATCAAATATGAACAAGCTCCACTTTTGCCTTGTCAATGCATTCTATAGAGAGATATGCAATATAAATTGTCCAAATTTTATTTAAAATCTTAAAATACATAAAAACTATTTTTATTCTGATTCTTTAACTTTCCAGTAGTTACTGGGATTGAAAAACCATGCAGCTAGAAAAATGCAACTTGTTTTTCCACAAAACTATTAAAAGACAGCTTAAAAGAAAATGCGACTCCAAGAATTGAAGAAAGTCACGACAGAGAAACATGCCTTCAATTTTTTCTTAGTAGAGATCGAATAAAAAGACCTTCAAATATTAAGTCAGAAATGTTAAATTAAAAATGAAGAACAAAATCATGAATCAAACTTCCTCTCTTGTCAAAAAGGCAGTTACTGGTAGTCTTGCTTATCCTCTGCCTCTTTTGACCTTCTAAAACAGACTTTAAGAGCACGATTCTCAGAGAAATATCTCTACAACTACCAAGGTATTTTTATTCTCTAATACAAAATCTTTATAATGAACAGCATCAATTACTGAGCACAAAGTCCTACCACTGTCTTTCAGTACTGAAAGGCCACCCATTAAGGACATGCCCTTTTCAAGTAGGAAGCCATCCCTGTCATCCAAAAAACCAGATACCTTGCAGAGATAATAGATGAAGTCTAGAACAGGAGACACAAAAATCCATTCTTAACCTGATGATTTATGGAGCAAGCAGAAATGCATAAAGAAAACAGTTATATTTAGCTGTATTGTCCAAGCCTGCAACAAAACCTACTTTGACACTGCTCTTTTTGATTAAAAGGATTTTTTTCATAACTCTTCATTTTTTCTTGAATGCATCTTTTGTTTTATATACAGCACAAAATTTACAAGAATTAACCTGTGATACACAATTTATCATGCAGATTCAGAGCTTTAGTGAGGGACTTCTTTTTTTGCATTGACTCAGTTTGGTTAGTCTGACTCCCCCAGAAGCACTTGAAAAGCTGCTCAGGAATATTCTGCCTCAATATTTTTGCTGATGACAACAGCTACATAAGTGTTTCTCACCCAGAGCTGGGAGCAAGATACATCCTTAGCCATAACCACACTAGAAATGCTGTCTAGTACTTTGTGACAACTACCATTTTTACAGTGTCCAATGCCCTGTCCCATACCATGGTCTAGTACTTATTTTTAGAGATTAAAAGGTTCTGTACTGCAGGATTTGCCATTAATGGTTAGTTTTCAAGTGTTGTATAAGAATCACAACAGAAGAAAAAAATAACATAAAAAAAGATAAAACAGGTGTGAGGGAAAGTTATCAGGCAAACTACCTGGGTGGTAAAAAAAATAACATCTCCCAGTTTATTTTAGCATGCAAAGTTATCACTTTCCCCACCTGGGGGGTACTGATCAATGACACTCAAAAACTCAGGCAGCAGAAGAACTGACAGAAAAACAATGAGCTGCTCAGAGGTATAATCCAACACTGAAATGCCAAATTATAATCCCACCAACCACAACTATACCTGAGATTTCCCATCTGTAAAATGGTAAATTTCTCCTCCCTCCACAAATGTGGTAAAATTGGTTCATGCTTGCTCTCCCTCCCTGAGGATTTTAATTGCTTTTATTACCAAATTATACACAATTTACACTCAAAAAAATTCCCAACAAAGGAACAAACAAACAAACAAGTTTGCATGGTTGCAGGCTGAAGTGCTGCCTGGCTACAGCTGCACGAGGTGAAAATGACAACACTGCAACTCCTCCCTGTCCTGTGCCCGCAGACAACAGCTCCTCCCCATCTGTCAGCACAACTTCTGTAATTATTCCCTAATGTAGTTCTGCCAAAGTGACCTGGTTTAGATATTAAGAATACCTGAGTTAATGTAGGCATCCTGAAATAACTGGTTTGGAGAGCAGCCACATATGCAGTGTTTTCTGACACATCTAAAAGGACTGCAACTTTCAACAGAGGACAACAAACACCTATAGGCTGGACTGGTCCAGTAACCCTCATCGTCAGGAACAGGACATGCATTCTTAACGCCTGATGAAAGCTTCTTAGTTCAGGTCACTAAAAGTAAGCATGAAATTCAAAAGAATATTCTCAATCTAAAGCAATATCATTTAGGCACATTTGTAAACTCAATATAAGGCATGCTCTCAGCCACTGTACATGTGTATATATATGAAAAAGATATTTTGAACATTTGAAGAAATTAAACTAAAGGTACATCTGTTGGTGGGTGAGAAGGCAACAAAAAACAGAAAGACCAAAATGAACACATGTGGGCAGGTAAATATTCAATGAGTATTGCCTTGTTTATAATAAATCCACTGTACATTCCCATCATGTTCCTTTCTGGCCTCACGCTCGTGTCAGGCTAAATTAATTTAAAGTTTACAAAATAGAATCTATTGGATTTCATACTCTACCTGAGAGGGCCTTGTTCTGTTAGCTGAAGGCTTTGCCTACATTTCTGCTTTTGTTCAGAGCAGTAGTGCAATTTGGAAGCAAATCCTTCCCTCCTCTGCACTATTCCTGCTGACTGTGGAATGGTTTTATTCACAGACCAGTTTAGGTATCCAGGATGTGGATTCTTTATGGAGAAATATAAACTGGAAATGGAAATGTACCAATGCATCTGTCCCGCTTCAGCCCCTAAGGGGGCACACAGATCCAAGCAAGTAACGCCTCTGAACAGTTTCAATACATGTAGTGCCATGGATATTTGATCCTGAGGGGCACCACTAAATCTAGTCCAAAATAAAAGTGCTGCACAGCAGAATATGTAGAGGTGGGGGGCACAGCACCAACTGCTTCACTCTACTGATTTTCTCCACTTGAGCCAAATTACTTCTGGAGATATTCCCCAAGTCAGAGACAGAAAGCTGGAATAAATGCTAGTCTTACATGCATGCATTACAAGTGAACAGTCACCCTTTCTTAAACTGGACACTATTTCATACACAAATGGGACCTAAATGATCCCCCATAAGCAATCAGCAATGTCTACAAGTGGTTGCATCTTCCATTTATTAAAATCTTGCAGAAGTCAATGACAAAAAGTATTCAAATACTTCTTATTTTAAATAAAATAAATGCATTCTACATTAAAAAATCAACTAATAAATAGCAGCATACCACATCAAAACCATTAAGTGCCATGTTTTGCTCAAAGCAGTTTTGGGGAAACAGATACTCAAAAAGATATTTGATGAGGATGTCAAAACACATTTGAAGGTCTGTAAAATGAGCACTAAAATCTTATTTTACACATTTTAATAGAAAATACATAATTTCCCACAGGATGACTTAAGACCAAGTCACAGTATTGCTCACTGCAGTTAGCACCAGCAGGGAAATCTGAAAAACAGCTTAACACGTACACATAGAATATCAAAATCTGTACAGAAAAGAATGTAAAAAACCAATATTGTATGGCTTAAGAACAAATAGCATCATAAAGAAATGACACTAGGACATCATATAAATCCAAGAGTTCACCTTCACTGCAGCTCCACGTTGCTGCATTGACAGGAGCCTGGGAGAGCACACATAAGGCCGCTGCCACATGCTCGGAGCTGACTGATTTGATTAGCAGAACAGACTGATTGGATTAGCAGCCCATGAATTGCTGTAAACTGAGCTGCTGCATCCTTACAGCGTGACTGACCCGAGTGTCTGTGCAGCACAGGGCTGGCCATGCTGAGGCTGTATTACACATATAATGTTCTGCAAGCCAGAGCTGTAAAAAATAAATGTGGATCAGATGTGGGCAGATTAATGCCTTTCTGTCAAATCAGCTTCAGCAGATGATGCAGGTTTTGTGTTGCTTTTGTGACAGCTCTGCAATGAGGGATGATACCTGATCTGAAGGCCTGACAATACAGAGTCCACCAACTCGACTGCCTTCAGGCAGTCGGCACCAGCAGGATGAGTTCATACAGGATCATCACTTCCCAAGCCACAGCCACTCCCAACCTCCTTTGGAGGCAGCAGTGTGTGCAGAGGGATTGGAACACATTCAGGTCTATGAGCAGGAGTCCCATAAGGGACCATAAGGCACTTCTTGTGGTCCTTCACGCTAGCAGTGCAATAAAGAGAAATGCACAGCTCAACCTCCTTTCAAAAATTTAACAGCTGTGTTAAAACAAATATTAAGATTTCTCTTTTTCCCAAGCTCTATTTCAATCAAAGGCTGTCCATTTCTTTAGGATTCCTGGACACAAGTCATGCAAGAGCTAACTTTGAGGCTATCTGTAACATTCAATTAATACAGTGGCCTGTGGGTTATAATTCACATTTTAATTCACCATCTATATAAATTTCATATCAAGTTGCATATAAAATTTCAATTGTCTCAGTGAAGCTCATTATTTATCATCAGCTTTAGGTTTTACATCCTCTCATGGTCTTAGCAAAGACAATAGACAAAACAGTTTAATTACTGCATTCTCATAAATGCCAGTGATTCCAGGGAATCATAGCTATGGTGCATGCCATGCCTGGCTGCACAGCCACTGCCTGAAAAAGCATCTTAGGAAGTTTTATACTTGTACCTACATTAAACAAACTAATCACTGGATGTGCAACTCCTTTATGATGTATTCAAAAGTGCAGATCACAATCAGAAAGCAGATCTTTGTAAGAAGCCTTTTCTGCACAGGACATCAGGGAAACGGGTGTGGAGGGAGAACCTGTGACAAAGTCACTTTGCTTTAGAGAATTAACTCCCTGGATAAACAGTCTGCCTGACACTTACTTCCTCACAAGTCACCACTGATGATTGATGCTAAACTGTCAGCATCACAGATCCTTCCCGATATAATTTACAGAGAAATAGTTACAACAGTTGTGATGCAAGTTACAGCCTACTGCAGAATTCATCAACTGCTTCACCCTAATTATAGTTACCTAGCTATTGCAAGAATGCTTAGAAAATCTTAATCTCATTCCATCAACTCACTGTTCACAACAGTTATAACCTTTTATTTACACCAAGGTAAGGCAGACATATATTTCCTACTTTGCACAAAAGCAGAATAAAAACCCATGTAAAGCTGATAATATCTGTACAAACATAATATAAACAATTAGCTGCAGCAATGGATTCTTACCAAACACACACCATTTGCCTCCTTTAGAAATAAGAACAAGTAGCATCAAATAGGCTTATCATCTTGAATGGAAAAGGTCCCAATCAGAATAAACTATTAAAAACCACTAGCACTGAATTTAGGATACACATTTTAGGCAGTCAAAGCTACTACATAAGTATTACTATGTTTATTAAGTCACAAAAAAATTTATCATTTCTAGAAGATTTCAGCATCATCCACATATAAAATGCCAAATGAAATTCTTCCCATCTTTAATTCATTTGTGAAAACTACATGATAGGATGCAAATCCTGGATTTTTTTTTCCAAGAGGTAAATATTCTGTCTGCACTTGCCAAATTCTCTAGCTTATATCTCTCCACTGCAGTACAAAAAGTGAAGGTCCAGAACTTGGTGCTACCAATGCCAAATAAAAAAAATAGAGAAAACTGAAATGCATACTTATTATTGGCAACTCTGGCAACATGAAAAACTCTCAACCAAAGAATGCCCATATTTTGTGTGTGATTGATAATTTGTGAAAATCCAGAAATAATCTAAAGCTACCTCACAGCTTCAACAGCATTACAACTATTTACTTAAAGGATAAGGCCAACAGAAATATTGCCACTTTGTCCTTCAGCGAGAATAATACAGACTTTGTCAATATTAAGCATCAGGACTACAGACTGGCTTTCAAAGCAGGAGAAACTGGACCTTCAACAGTGCTCAAGTACAAATGACTGATAAAGATTCAAAATATTTCATCTAAAAGGAGTGTCTTAAGGAGAGAGTAGGTCACAGCAAAACTGCACTCCAAGTGTTAGAGAACACCTTGCCACAGCAAAGCAAACTCCAGAAATGGGAACTGTAACAAGAAAGAGGAGCAGACAAAAGAAAATCATGCGACAGCTGAAGAGTGAACTTGGTATGCTGTAGTCAATTTATCAAATTTCATTTAATTCTACAACAGTTTCATCTACCAACATCAAACAAGGCTTTTCAGCAGCCTACTGCCTACAGAAGCACCAATGTCAAGTCTGCTATTGTAGAGCTGACCAAACCTCAGTAAGAAGGCTCACAGACCTCAGCTCTTAGAAGCTTATTCAGTAGCAGTCTCTTCCTTTTTCCTCTTAGAGGGGATGCTAGTTCTAAATATAGTAGCAAGAGCTTTCTCTGGGATCACTTCGTCCAGGAAGGCACAATACACACTTAGAGCCTCCTACCTGGCTCCTCTCACTCTTGCATCAAAAGCTTATTTCCATAAGAAATAAAGCTCCTGGATACAAGACCATGACTGAATTTTTGTAGTCAAATACAAAGATGCTAAAAAATTCTAAATCACAGTTAAGAACAACATTATTTGCTGGCTCCTTCTGTATTCCTTACCTCAATGCCAACATGTCTTAGAGGAATGTGTGTCCCTGGTCATTCTACTTGCAATAGGACTTCTCTAAATACTTGATCTAGAAAAGCTGGTGATACAGAACTTTCCCCTAATTAATCAACCCCAGTGAGTGCTTGCACAGCTGCCTCTCACTTGTGACATTCTATTTCTTTAAGAGATTTATTAGCAGATGAACTTTTTTTCCAGACAGGAAAGGTATTTCTCTGTTTGGGTCTCAAGTCTCTCTGTCTTTAGACTGAACCTGAACTCATTTCTTATTTAATACCGCTGCAGCTTCCATGACTACACCCTCCCATTCACTTTTCTAACCAGGCTGTGGGGTACAAATATAGCTGTGGGATTGCTGGTAACTGTGCTTGGCAAAGATTCTTCCAAATTCCAAGGTTTTAAAGTTTATTAATAAAACCAGGTTTTACAGTGCTCATCCACTGTGTACCTTCCTAACAACAACAATAACAAAGACCCAGAGTATATACAAATATGTTCATGCTCTTCACATATAATTAATTAGCTTTTTACTAGGCCTGCACATTGCACATGAGTAGTACAAGTTCTGCAGTCAGTATGTATTCAAATGACTTTCTTGTTTCACCAGTATTCGCAACTTCCTAAGCTTTATTCTTCAAACACGTCAATCAGAAAAAAAGTACCCTACACTGCATCACTGGTTTTAACACACATACACCTCCTGCTAGTGTAATTTGCATGAAGACATATTCCCAGTAATTACCATTTTCCTGAAATGCATCTAATGCTTACATACATTTTAACATCAAATCACTAATTACTCAACCTAACATTACATTGATATTAAAACTCCTGAATTAAAGGGATTGATGATTAAGATTGGTTTCTGGTGTTGTTTGAAAATATGCACTGTCTTAAGCTCTGTTACTTACTGATCCTATCCACCATCAGTTCATATATGCATACTAAAGTAACAGACACCAGGTATTAATCTGATTACTCTGATGTTGGTCAACAAAATACCTCCAATTTCAAAATCCCTCTTTGCTTTGGCAAGGAGAACAAAGCAGAAGAAACAAAGCATTTTAGGCTTGGAAAATGTCAGCTTCATCAACAGCACCTTTTGTTGAGGTAATTAAATTTATCTTTCAATAATTCAGATTTTTTTTTAAGAAAAGCTGGGTAGCAGCAACTTCTCTATCACATGGTTAACATGAATTTCTGAAGCAATTTACATATAAAAACCTTCTCTGTAAGCATCTTCTATTTCCTGTAATCTGGAATCAAGCAGGATAAGGAAAAATCACATGTAGTTTCCTAGAACTGGGTAACAAAATATTGTAAAAGGTTATTCTTTACTCAAACCACTTCTTGAACATTATTTTTCTACAGAAAGCATCATCTCAACAGTGGCTGTAGCATTTAGTAGCCACTGAACTCTTGATATAACACTTAAAAATTGTGCCCTTCAAGGTCACAACACAAATACTAAACCAACCTGAACTATTTGTACTGCAGATTTTGCCACTGCTCTTTAAAGTCTGTAAATAGGCAGAGCTTCTTCCCAAAAAAGGACCACAATTGAAGTCTCCACTTAGGCAGAAATGATACCGCACTACAACTTGCTCAAGTCCCTCCCTAAGAGCAAAGGAACCAAGAGTTACCTTCTACAAGGCCAATTCTCTGTCTGCATTCCAGTCCTTCCTCCTGCACAGATGTCATATAAAATAATCTGCCAACTTTCTCATATAACTACAAAAATATGGTAAACAAACTATCACCTGCTTTTTGCAGAGGAAGAACATATTGTTCTGTATTTTCCTCCAGCTATGGATACTATATTGGCTTTTGGTGTCTCCTTACCCACGTGTTGGACTTCTTTTATTCTTTGGAAAACAATAAAATAATCTCTCGTGCTGTCTCCTTCACTTTCAGGTGCTTTTTATTCTTTTCCCTCTGTCCCTGTGTGAATCTGATATTGCTATTTGCAGTGCTTTTCCTAATCCCACATCACAATTTGCTCTCCAAAATATGCCTTGAGGATTACTTTCCTCATAATTTTATAAGGTAATGGTGTATTAAATCCTTACACATTTCTCCAGATTCAAGTAATTTGCAAAATACTCTGCAAAATAACACTTATTAAAAAAAATAAAATTAAAAACCATCACGTTCACTTCAATCTAAGCAGTTGTTCACAGCACAGCAACTGTTCACAAAAAAACAGATTTTATTATATAGAAGGTATTTCAATTTAGACCCAAACTTTTCTTTTGGCCTTAGTTATTTCAATGATAAATCTAAAATTATTTCTATAGTGTAGAGAATAAACAACTGTCTCACCTCCTTCTTTATAAAAGAGACAAATTCACTAACTTAAGGTATGCATGAAGAATCAAGACTTAGGCATGTAATACACTGGCATCTATCTTCCCCTCCACTGTGTCTTTTCATACCTTAAGTCAGTTTAAATACACTGTAATCATGAACACCTTTTAAATTAAGAGCTGTTTTTTATATCTAACACCCTAGCCATATTGCTCTTTCTCCATTCAGAAAACCCTGATATCCAAAGTAATACCACAAAGAGAATGAGAGAATTTATAGAACATTATCTTCACATTGCAATATAAGCATTATTTACAGTTGCCTGCACTGAGAAACAGTCACCACAGGCCAGTGTCACCAGCAGGGAGCGACCCTTCAGAGACAGCTACAAAACCTCTTTCCTACAGAAGCAATGCCAGTTGGTTTCTTTGCACAAAGAAGTCCTCAAATTTACGGTCGCTCAGCCAAGGTTGAGCCAGTTGGCTCCCAAACTTCTAACCTTGGTAATCCTGCCTCCGTAAAACAGAGATAATTCACTTAGAAGCAAGTTTCCAAATTACAGGACTATGGCATCATAGTTATTTTTTCATAACCCAGTTACAGTAACATTGAAATATAAAAGCATATTTTCATTTCTATAAAATTTTCCTGGAAGGACAGGTGAGAACTCCTTTTTTTTCTATACATATCTTAATACTTAGCATTATTAGTGTATCCAAAGAATTTGTACTGCAAATTCCTTGTCAAGTGTTTGATAGAAATGGTCACATTTTAAAAACATTTGGAATTCAGAATCTTCATTAAAACAGATACTCTCCCTTTTATCAGGTGCTGCTAATTAATCTAGTCATTTGTTGTCAATGCGCTGTACCATCTGTAAATTTAAAATAGCTAGTGACTGACTTGATTATATTTTAAAGAATAACTTTAAAAAACATGCTTGTATAAAAGAGGTCTTCTGTGATCATTTTGGATAGCATTTTAAATACTTTAGCACCATAGTATACTCAGCCCAAGATTTCATCTTATCTCTATAGTTACTAAAAATTAAACTAAATTAATTCATATAGTTACTGTTACAGGAGTGGTACAGAGAACAGAATTTAGTCTCTAAAACAAATGCACAAATTTAGATGCAATCCAAAGCATTAGCGTGTGTGTAAATGGATTTCCTGAAAATAGGAAAGTACAGTGTCCAGACGACTGTACTTTATCATGTAGCTCATGAGACTGCATCTTCTACACCTTGCTACTTGAGTAACCCAAAAATTCAGATTTTTCCTGGCTATTTTTATAATTACTAATCAGTCACCAAGATATGGATAATGGCCAGACCATTCAGTGGGTAAAGCACTGGCAGGATGGCCCCATGTCCATGAGGAGATCAGTGACAAGTGGTGTCCCTGAGGGGTCTGTCCTGGGGCCAGTGCTGGTCAATATCTTTGTCAGTGGCATGGACAGTGGGACCAAGGGCACCCTCAACAGTTCACTGATGTCACCGAGCTGTGTGGGGCAGTTGGTATGCAGGAGAGAAAGGGATGGCATCCAGAGGGACCCAGACAGGCTGGAGAGCTGGGCTTGCGCAAACTTCCTGAGGTTTAACAAAATCAAGGGCATGGTCCTACACATGGGTCAGGGCAATCCCAGAACATCCACAGGTTGGGCAGAGAAGTGATTGGGAGCAGGCCTGAGGAGAAGAACTTGGTGGGGGTGGCTGACAAAAAACTCAACATGAGCTGACTGGTGTCACAGCCCAGAAAGAAAGTGTTGCCCTGGGCTGCATCCAAAGGAGACTGGCTAAAAGGCTGATGGAGGTGATTCTTCCACTCTGTGCTTTTCTCATGAGACACCACCTGGAACACTGAGTACAGTGCTGGGGCTCTCAACATAAGGAGATGGAACTGTTGGAACAGGTTCAGAGGAAGGTCACAAAATTGATAAGAGGACTGGAGAAGCTCAGAGAACAGGCTGAGGAGGTTATCACAGAATATCCTCAGCCGGAAGGGTCATCAACTCCAATTCCTGGCTGTGCTCACACCATGTACCTGAGAGCACTGTCAGTACATTTCTTGAACTCTGCCAGGCTTGGGGCTGTGACCACTTCCCTGGGGATGCTGCTCCAGTGCCCCAACCACCCTCTGGGTGAAGAAAATTTTTGTAATATCCAACCTAAACCTCCCCTGACAGACCTCCAGGCCATTCCTGTCACTAGGCACCACAGGGAAGAGATCAGTGTCTGGCCCTTCTCTTCCCCTTGTAAGGAAGCTGTAGACTGCTGTGAGATCACCCCTCAGTTTCCTCTTCTCCAGGATGAACAGACCAAGTGGCCTCAGCCACTCTTCATACGGCTTTCCCTCTAGATCCTTTGAAATCTTGATTGAGGAGAACTCAGCCTGTAGAAGAGAAGATTGCATGGAGATCTTGTAGCAGCCTCCCACTATCTGAAAGGGCCCTAGAGAGGCTGGAGAGGGATAGGACAAGGAGTAAGGAGTACAAACTGAATGAAGAGAAATTTGGGTAAGAGATAGTTTGATTATTAAGAATTTGGCCCAGAGAAGTTTCAGTCCCCAGTCCCTGGTTCATGACCAGGCTGGACAGAGCTTTGAGCAGCCTGGTCTAGTGAAAGGAAGGAAGGAACTCCCACAGCTACAGGGTTAGAACTACATGATATTTAAAGTTTCTCCAAAAGGAAATTATTCTATGATTCTTCATATATCACTGACTAATTTAGATTTTCATTTTAAACCTATGCTTTTTATAATACTGAGTGACATTAGTCATGCCATCAATGGGAAAGAGATTTTTTTAGCTCAAATAAAACAGTTAAGTATTAGGTAAAGTTAAATACCCTTTAATAGCTCTTTTAACTTTTTTCTTTAAAATAGTGTTTTTCTCTTCATTTTTTCTTTCTTTTAAGGCATAGTAGGAATGCATTAACATAATTTCTGGAGGAATGTTATATTTATTTAGGGCTTTTTCCTCTGAACAGACAAGGTCTTTAAAAACCCCTCCTTCCTAATTTTCATAATTATAATCCATGAAAACAAACATCTTTGTTTCATATTCTGTTGAATCCGGAACAACTTGGCTCCGTTACTGTGAGGAACATAGCTGATTCCTTCCTTTTCCAAAAAGTAGCAATGTTACAAATTAAACTGGTGAATGAATCTCCCTAAAGTTAAATACATCCAAATTGTTTTGGCTTTCAGCTGGTTTATTGTGTAATCATCCCCTTATGTGATGCAAGTGAGACAGAGCAAAGAAAAAAAGGAAGTGGAGATACAGAAGTGATGTTTTTTTTTAATAATAGAATGTGGAATTATGGTGAAAACTGATGCAGTTCCATAGCAGCATGGATTATATGGGATTGTCATGAACAGAGAGGAAATTTACCCCAGGTGCCTTAACCTGAAAAAAATCCCAGAGGTGAGGGAATTATCTGAAGGAATGCATTATTTTTGGAGATCACTTTAAAGACTGAATACTGAGTTTATATGCATAAAAATAATTACAAATTGTATACAAGTATCATATATAATTAAATGCATAATCAAGAATTCTTAAAGACTAATTAATTACATTTTAAAAGTATTGGGAATGTATGAATTAAAACCTCTCAATTTGTTGTCTGCATGTTTGTCTTTTATATCTTGTTTTTAAAATGTCTCCAATTACATGAGGATATCAAGAGCTCTGAAAAGTCACTCACCTTCAAAAACTTTTCTACCCAAAGTCTTTAATTATTTGTTTTATGACATGAATCTTTTCGCAGAAATCAAGTACAATGTGGTGTCAAAACAAAGGATTAGGACTTCATTTCTCCTTCTATTTATTTCTTCTGTATTCCTTATATTGACTACTGCATGTTTAAATAAGCCTTGCTTTCTAACAACTAAAGCAGAGAATAAGTAAAACTTCAACTATTCCCATCCAGAAAACAAATAAACAAAAAATTGCAAGCATCTTAGTTTTAGTTTTTGCCATAAGAACAAGAAGGGTTAAGTAAAGGGTTTTATTTTTGGTCTATAGACACAATGTGATTTTAACTCGCCATCTCACATTTAGAAATAATTATTCAAGGGCCCAAGTGGAATCTTCATTCAGAGTTGTGTTTCACAAAGAAAAACAATGCATGACTGCTTCTGAACTTGAAAAGCATTTGAGCCAAGCTTTTTAAAAATTTTTAAATCGAGATAGTCAGATGCCAATTTCTGAAATAAATTATTCTTCTGACACTTCCATAAGTCTGTGACATCTCACAGAAGGCAGGAAAAAGGGAAGTGAAACAGACAACTCTTTAAATCTCAAGCTACTGATGGATGTGAAATTTCATTTCAGTTTCCACAATACGTAAACACTCAGTGTTACTTCGAAAAAGAAATCTGGGGAAAATGGTTTATTTCTAGAAAGGATTCTGCATGCATTGGTATGTGCCTTAGAGAATCCTGCTACCAGCACCTGAACTTAAAACAGGCTGCTTTTTTCCCTTTACACTAGTCCCGTACACAGGATATGAAAGAGATATACTGTCACAGACCAACGACTGCTAAAGCACATTTATTTTGCCTTTTCTTTTTTTTTCAGTTTAACATTTTGAGAGCAACAGCCCTTTTGCTGAGTAACGTGTGTATTAGAAGCAGTCTGAGCTTTCTCCCATGGCCAGCCATAAAGTCACTGTTTCAATCTGCCTCCTTACACCCAAAATCACTGCTGCATACCTCAGGATGATTCTCTTACACCTTCACAGCTTTCCACATTCAAGTGCTGCGATTCTCTCTATCAAACACTTTGGAGCTAGTTCTGAAGAATGAAAGTAGTGACATTCAGAATTAAAGTGAAAATCTTCAAGACTTTGCTAAACTAACAACTGAAATTAAGGTTCTGCTGGCAGTATTTAAAATTTACATGTCTACGGAATGGAAATGTCTGTTTCATACTGGTGGGACTGGACTGACATGACAACTTTGCACTCTAACTTCCTACAACGGAGGGTACTCTGAGGGGCTTCTTTTTGAAACTTCTGACACTTGCAAGGAATGGCAAAATGAGCTACACTACCCTATGTGTAAAACTGAATCCTCTGCCAAAACAAGACTGACATCTCAAAGCCTCTAAACAGATCTTTATGAGGACCAGTGGCCTTCTGAGGGTGCTTTTCTTTTATGTTTTGTCCAAACTTATTTCAGTTCTCCCCATCTTCTCCTCAAAGAAACTTAATGTACTATCTTTTTTTGTACTACCTGTTTGCCATGGGGTTCATCTTGTTTAAACCACTCATCACAAATACAAAAATGCTGAACTCTGGGGATCAGACCTTTTTCCAACTTGGAAAATCCTAAAGCATAATTAAAGAAAATTTTGAAGTTTGCCTCAATTTCTAAGGAACTGCATGGTGTAAACTCAAATACCATCCACATCACATGTACAATTGTATTTCCATCTTTTTTTTTTTGAGAACAGATGATCTCCAGTAGCAAGAACTATCAGTTTCCAAACAAGGAAAACCAAAACAGACTGACTCTTCAGTTAAGAGGTGTATGATATGATGAACAGGAAAATGAATAGGAAAAGTTTCCCATACTTCCTATAATAATAACAACAACAAAAAAGTAGGGAATACTTAAGTGGGAAAAAAACCCTAACCAATTAAAACACAGCCAAGTTGCAGAATTTATTGTCTCATTGCATAATGGAGCAACTAGACAAATTCAGGATCTACAGATCCATTACAGATTAGTAAACACTAAGTGCAGACCATAACTCAGGAAGCTCTTAAATTGCTGCTCCCCAGTGACAAGAAGGGCATGCCAAAGGAAGACTCACTCTGTGCTCCCTTATTATTCTTTATCCATTCATTGCTACCTAGGTGGAATTCTGGGCTAGTCCAGCAGAGCACTTCTTATATCAAAAGCTACTTGGCATTTTTAAGAAGTATAAAGATAAGGATTAACACTTCACTGACCATAGGGTAAAGAAGCATTATGGAAAAGCTAAGGCCACCAGCAGATTAATCAGGTGCTTGAACTGGAGTAGTAGTCCTTATTTTCAGTTTCATGCAGACCAGTGCCATTTCAGAGTCTGAGTTACAGAGGCAGTTTGGAAAGTGTAGGGAACATAAAGACAACTTGTTATTAAATGTAACTGTTTCAGGAATTTTTCTAATGAAATGTTTTCTTATCAGTGAGGCTGTTTTCATTAAATCAATTTTATCAAGAGAAATTGCAATTCTATGAAATATTCTTATTGATCAGAGAAAATAAAATTTTCTCTGATCAATAATATCATAAGACATTTTTTCATTCTTTGTCTGATACAAGTTGTAACATCTCAACATGACATTTACAGCAACTTAATGCACTCTGCTTTAATGTAATTCAAAACCAATTTAACTTCCTTTTCCTAGAAAAGTCGGCATAATGGCCTCTCTTTGGAGCGCCTAAAGCCCCCACCTTTCATAGAATCATAAGTCCTTCCTCACAAAATTATGCACTTCCTCACATTATGAAGGCAATAATTCCCACCTGCCCATCCAGGAAGCACAAGAGAGACAAAACTGCATGTTCTGGGAAAAATAACTTGGCCAAAGCTCCTAATTCTTTTGGGTAAATAACACACTAAGGCTCCTAAACATCAGCACCTTGAAGATGATATGCCACAGAGGCAAAACGCAGGTTGAAGGATCAAAACTCAGCTCAATGTCAACATTTCCAAAAACCATGAGAATTTCTACTATTAAGAAGTTAATTTCAACTGACTTCCACCCAGAAAAATGCCCCCAGCCGCCCCTAAGGCTCCTCCCAAACCCTTCAAAAAAACCAAATCGCGTTTGTCAGAAATTCCATGTTGAAAATTCGAAGTATTAGCTAGCTCTTCACAGAAATGTTTCATGAGGACCTTGATGTTTGAAGGTTAATTAGCTTCCTGTCAGGCAGAGGACCTGAAAACAATCCTTCTAGGAGCAGAAAGCCACCACACAAATCCGGATTACCCACCCCAAAGGGGAGGTGTTCCACCCAGTCTCAGTACTTCACACCCTCAAAGGAATTCAATGATACCCTAACACAAGGTGATATTCAGGCAATCGCATACCTGGGATACCAATGCCAGGGACCTGCGGCAAGGAAAAGGCTTGCCTTTAAAGTAAAACATAACCCCCCACCACATACACTTTCATAAGAATAAGTTAAAAGTATCACGATAACTGAGCAATGGTATCTAATACGATTTTCCTTTTGCAATGGCCGCTGGTGCTCTTTAGAGCGTCCCCCAACACTAGCACAGGGTTTTTTATCTACACAACAAACCAGCTGGGGAAACAGAATCAAGTTTAAAATGTCACAACAGACAAAAAAAAAATTTTACACTTTGTTTCCAGTATCATGTTGCATCACTATTGCTCAAAATCTGTGCCATGCAGAGGAGCAGGAAGGAGCAGCCAGGTGCAGGAAAAGTGGCATCTGTGCTAACTTATGCCCACAAAACATTAATCTTAGCTGTTTCATTTAGGGCTGATGGAACAGAAAGAAGGTCTAAAGATGCTTACAGGTCAACTTTTGTGTGCAAGTAAATTATAAACAATAACCAAAACAGACCGTCATAATTTCACTGTTACGTTTTCCCAACACTCATATCACTCATAAGGATATTACAGCTCCTGAAAAATCACTTTAATTACTTTAATCAGTGGAAAGCTATTTATTATGAGAAATAACTGGATTATTTTCCTTTAATTATTTTTTCTGCCAGCTAAGATGCATCATAAAGTTTTTTTGTTTTACTTTGAAACGAAGAACTTTGCCAGTAACTAGAAGAGAGAACCAAAGCAGAGAAAAAGGTCTTTACAAAGGATAGCTGGGTGCAGCTCGGAGACCTCGTTGTTGGGTTTGATGGCCTTTGCAGGCATCAGATATAGTTCCCACCGAAGGCAGCTCTTCCCTGGAATTGCAATTTCTCCCTTCTCCTTGATGCCATTTCACAGTGCTTATGATCTTGAGAAACAGCACCACTGAGCGATCAATTACAATTGTTCTTGTGCAAATACCTTTGGAACATTTTGTCTCACTTTCTCAACAAGTCTTACAGCCTGATTTTATCTCCCCTATCTTCTTTTCCTCTCTTCCTCCCCCCAATCAACTGCCCCCTACTAACTGAGCCCACAGAATATTAAATACATTTTTTAAATGTTGCTATGGTCCTACCGATTCAGCAAATCAAGTCAAAGCTTAAAGAAGGTCATTTCACCACATCACTATTTCTCAGGTTCTCCTATTAGGGAAGTCTCCTGACAAGTAAAGTAAACTATTACCCAGTCCTACTGCTCCCACCCCGAGGGTGTCCCAGACCCTTCCCTTAGGAGTAGCACTGGAGTTCATCTGATCTCAGAGGGAGGACATAGGAAATTTTTACCCCCCCATACTTCTTAAAAATGCTATAAAACTCACCAGCTCTCCGAAGTGTCTCATGACTTCAAAGCAGCTCAAACAAGGCAGGAAACTGGAGCTTGGGCTGGGTCAAAAGGGAGACCTCCAAAAGTCCCCATTCAGCTCAGACTCAAAGGTGCAGCTGAAATGCACCTGGAAGCCACTGAGCTCCATCCTCTATTGTCTGGATAGCCGGGTCCAGCCCCCTGTAATTGAGGACATTTTCAATCCAAGAGTCTCCTGACTCCCAAGTCATCCTACACTTTGATGAGCAGTTAACGCCACATTTGCTTTCTCAATTAAGTTCGAATTGAGTTTGGTGGGGGTTTTTTGATGTGGTTATCAGAAAAAAAAAACACCTCTTAAAGTAACAACTGCAGACAGAGAATTAGAAATAAACTAAACCACACCAAATAGAAAGCCAACTTTAAAGGAGAAAATAAAGTAGAATTCAGGTACTGCAAAAGGGCTAGAACAAAGTTCAGCTAGCTCTTGCTCAACCTGCTTTTTAAATTTACTTTTCCCACTCTATTCTTTTCTTCATCTAGCCACTAATCAAATTTACTTTAACTCAATTTTGTTCCCACCTTCTTTCCTATTCCTTTCAACTCCCCAGGACACACACACACAATGGGAATGAATCAAATCAATTTAGCGAGAGCTGCTTCTCTGGTTCAGTTCAATAATCTTTTTACTCCTCTTCAGCCATATCTGCAGCTTCCAAAGATTCGAGATCCAGTTTTGTTTCTCTTTCATTACATTTTGGGAACAAATCCTTTATGATTCAGTTTGTTCCGTTCTTCTTTACAGGTACATCCTTCCCTGCTGCACCAGGAAGGTGCTTTAATAAGAACGAATAAATTCAGAGGCATGGGAGTGGCAGAACAGATTCACTGGAATTAAAAAAATCCCAAACCACCACAAACAACCTAAGACCACCACAGATGTAATCCTGGTTTCAATCAAGGTTTTCTGCAGGTTGGAATCTTACATTTTAACAGCAGCTACATCCTACATTTTCAGGAAAGGTCCACTTTTGATGGTTGGCGTTGTATAATCAAAATGATAAATTCCATCTTTTAAGCATAGTTGGTAGGTTTTTCTGAACAGCACAACACAGTGTGATGTTAAAGGTGTGAAAAGATTTAACTGCTTATTTATTCAGTCAGGAAATGCATCATTCTTAGACCTTAAAGAATTAAGGAAACTCAGGGTTTTATTTATATATATTTTAAAAGGATATAAACTAAAATCTTGCTACAATGAAGCTTACATTTCTGATTGTTTATTTTAGTATTATTTAACTAATAATTTAACTAAATAAATAGGTTATTTAACTAAAAATAGGTTACGCACTTAAATACTTGATTTTTAAAATTTAATTAACATTACTTAGTTATAAATCATTTTAAGAAGATAATCAGTAGCAGGGAGCTAAACTTGGATTTGCGTCTATGCTTCAAGATTTTGGAAGTAAAACATCTGAACCCATACCTATTCTTTTATTTAGATAGGAATATCTAAGACAATGATTTCTGCAATGAAAAATGTTTTTCAAGCTTTAAGTAAGTTATTCTATTGACAGCTGAATAATCTGGAAGGAAGATGTGCATCTAGAAAAGGTTTGCCACTACTGCTAAGAATGGATTAGGTAACCTAAATTTACCTGCCCACAACTCATTCAGTGATGCAGGTTCTATGGTAGAAAAATACACAGTATATTTTTCTGCTGTGTCCTGTACCTTGGCAAGTTATAGAGAGTTCAGACTTTATTGGATGTATCATATTTTAAGTAAGTTTTTCAATGAAGTTCAATACTTATTTAAAATACACCTAATCATATCATTACTTATTCAGATTTTTATAATCTGCATAGTTTTGCTTATTTAGCATAATATCCTTACCTTAATGTTCTGTAAAGAATAATTCTGTTTAATTCCTCAGATTCAGTTTTCTTACAGCTACATAAGAGTTACTATATCTGTTAAATGTTATTACTTCACTGCCTGAGCCTCTCTCCAGAGAAAGAGAAGTTTCAGTAGTAAACATTGCCTAAATTAAACTCAGAACAAATTCTAAATTTAAAGAACAGTTTTGGCCAAGTTTTTAGACTAGCAGTGAGGATCTGCTAATGCACAGCAGCTGGGGACAGCTATTTAAACCTAGGAAGTGAACAGGGAAGTATGTCAAGGAACATCAGGAGCCCCAAGGAGAGTAATGAGGATTTGTTCAGATAACCAGTGTCAGATCTATGAATCAACAGAAGCTTCTTTTACATATTATTATGAAGTGTATCCAATACATGCACACCTTTTTAACTACTTCTGGCCTAAACATTATGGACAGGTTTCACATGTGAGAAAACAAACAATTTTTTGAATATATCTTAAAACTGTTTGGGAAAAAAATAAATACCCAGTCTAAACAATGGCTGGTTTGCTTGAGTATGCATTTTCCACATAAGTAAAAGTTGCAGGATTGGCTCTGTATTCTTTCAGAAAACATAAATGGACATCCTACTACTTAGCAGGACACCAGCATTTACTTTATTCTGAATTGTTTCAATTTTAAATACCTAGCTTTGTACTTAGTGTTGTGGTTCAATCACACCAATGCAATTTGAGATTTTGCTGACTACCAACAACACTAATGCATCAAACTCAGAAGAACCAGATCGTACTGTGACACCAGAGGGAATCTAAAAAAATGCTCAGCTTGGCACCTGACAAACAACTTGAAATCCTGCTGGTAAGCACTCAGTTACATCGTTGATCCAAAAAGATTGAAAATACAGTAAGAGAAAGAAAAGAGTAAAGAGTACAAGAGGGTCAACAGAGTGTACAAATACTGTACACTCAGAAAAAGAGCATAAAAGACAACTCCAAATCTCATGCTGTGTTCAGTTCTTAAGGTGGAAGAATAGGTGGTATTTTTTTAAATAACGGCGTAAGGAAATATTTTTTGAGAATAAGGATTCAAGCAGAAGAGAAGAGGGAACAGTGCGAAAGAAGCCAAGAAAAAAGAAGGTGAGGATTAGGATAGCACAGAGGGTATGAAGGTTGCACATAGACAGTATTGTACAGCAGAAGTGTCACCAAAGAGACAAGTAGGTGACTTTTTAGCACTGCATGCAATAACAGATTTACAAGTGACCTGGAGTAGAAGGTGGGAGCAAAATGGCCAAATGGAAAAGCTGGAAAAACACTGTGGTTGAAGAAGTGGGCTACAGCCCTGTGAGCACAGCAGTTGCCTGGCTGATGCTCCACAGCCCAGGGGTTTGAGACACAAGTTCCTGGCTACACTCAGTATTCATGAAGGATCAAATATGTACTTAAGCTCCAGTGAAGATTGAGGTCTAGCAAATGGGCTCAGACTACAAGTCACACTCAAATTTCACTGAAGTCTACACAAAACTCATCTGCTCAAGATGTGTGTAAATGTAATTTAAGCAATTCTGAAAAAAAAAAAATTGGAAAAGGGCGATTTTGAGAAACAGAAGTACACCACTACTTAGTTTTTCTCTCAGGCTAAACAAGAATTATTTCTGCACAGTGAAACTGGACAGCATTGGAACAATCTTCCTTAAGTATTGCCTTCCAGAAAGGTGTTGTTTTTTGTCAAGAAAAGCTTTTGGATATTTTGAGGTATCTTTACAGTTGTGCAATATATTTGGAACACCTCCTTCCCCCCTAGCAGCCATTTAAGGTCTGAATTGGAATTCTCAACATAAAAGAATGGTTTTCATTATTTGTCTTGCAGTGCAATTCTTACTGTGATTCCAAGTTTAAGGATCTAGTGTAGGTATAAACAGGTAGATGGACAATTACATTTCCTCAATCTTTCCCATAATCTGGCACTGACAGAGATTTAGGTATCTTCCATCAATCTTCTGTGCCTTCTTTATTGGAAGATTTTTTTGAGCAATATTCTTTCACAGCACTGAGTGCATTTTGAGAACACGGTATTCTACAGCAGGTTTCTCTGGTTCCAAGAATCAGAGAATCAAGCTTCTACTCTGGAAGCTTATAAACAAACAAAGTCTTAAAGCAATTACTTGAAAAAATGAAGTTTTCTTGGGAAGGAAATAGGGGAGTAAGGTTCAAAAGCCCTATAAACTGTTATGAACAAAAATTCAGTTGATTTTTTTCTGTGAGAAAAAAGCTACGACTATTGCTGGGCTGCTGCTTGTGTTATGGTAATTCCGGGTCGTTGTTGTTGATGGTTGTTTTTGTATCAGTAAAAGCCCGGGCTGGGACGAGGCAATGGCGCTGCTCCGAGCCAGTACGGGGCGGGGACCTTCCCGAACAGCGAGGAGAAGAGACCTGGGGTGGGGGGGCTATGCAAAGTGACTCCAGCACCAGCATGTGGGGGACTACGGCTCCAAACGCACGGAGAAGACCCCAAAAACAACGAGCCAAATAAGAGTCGAGAGATTGGAATGATGTCTGGACGTGAGGAGCCGAGTGCTGAGCCTGCAGAGATGTGGAACACCTTCGGAGCCCCTCTCGCCCTGAGCGTGGGAGTCGTCCCGAAACCGGGAGTGGGCAGGAAGGAACAGAGAAAACGAACATCGGATGGGATCACCACGCCCTAAAGGCTCCCACGAGTACCTGATTCCCCAGCTCTGCCCCTAGCGGACAGAGCTGCCCGTGTCCTCCTCCTCTGAGTTGCCCTGGGAGACACGACGGGAGACTGCAGCCCCGCCGAGCTGCCCAATCCTGAGCTGGTCACTTTTCATAAAGGCATTCAAAAGGAGAAGAAGTCTCCTGGCCCTGTTTAGTTCATAAACTGGCTGAGCTACCAGAACAAAACAATTATTTATAACACTGGAAAACTGAGAGCCTTCCACGCAGTTTGCCACCTCTCCATGTACATTTGCTGCCACTGGGACACAGATAGTATTTCTTTCGGAGGATGTTTAAACTCAAGGGCAGAATTTAAGGAGGTACTAAGTGCTAGCAGTGAGGATGTAATCTAGTACTCTGACTTGCTCTTAGAGGAGGTCACTGACCTGCCTTGGAGAACAACACAATTACAAAGCATTTTGAGGCCAATTTATTCCTTTTGAAAGCAGATGAGGAAAGTGTGAAAGACTTTCTTCAACACTTTGTTTTCTTTTCTATGAAAAAACTTTGAAAAATACGTGACAAGAGGACAAGACAAGGACCATTTACAGCCAGATGCTCAAGCTGAGAATCCATTCTACTGGGAATGAACAGAAGCCCTTGAATGCAATTTGCAGAAAAGCATTCCTCTGGGTGACCTGCTACCTGCTCTTCCTTGCTTTGCTCCTTTTAGGGACTTTTTTTTTTAGTTAAAAAAAAAAAAAAAAGGGAAAAAGGACACTGGATAGTGATTGAACAGATGCATACTGTACTCATTCATAGAACTAATTCTGCTGTAATTCAGCAGAGAAGGATAATATTTATATTTTAGCTGAATTTCTGGACCTGATTCACATCCAGCCATAAAAACACATTAGCCACCACAGTGGAAGGAGCACTGGAATAAAATCCCCAAAAAACAAATGTCATCTCCTCCCTCCATCCTCACTAGAGTATTGACTTAATGCATACAAAAACTATGGCCTAACAGGCAGGAGAAACACTAGTTTTACATCCAGACAGTAGAGAATTACAGGGAGACTTAAGACTGACATCACCCCAGTCCTCATACAAACCCCCAAAGAACCTGATCATCATCATCCTCTGCAGATTTCCAAAGAGCAAGTAAAAAGATCACCTGGCTTCTTTCCAGGACTGCCAGTTTGTCCCCCACACGGACAGCAATCAACATCCCAAGAAGACTGGACTCCTCACAATAAATCCTGTCCCACAGGGTTCCCTGTCCCTCTGCTTTAGAACTAAGCATCCTAAGCCTCAGCCAAGCAGGACAATGTCCCCAGAGGAACACCCAGGCAAGCTTCAAACGCAGGATTAGGCTGTGCTGTAAGACTGTATCAGACAGGTGACCTGATGGGGGGCTGCCTTCAGCTTATCATTTCTGAACATCAACCTGACCCTGCTCATGCTGGGCAGTCCAAACTTGTTCTTTTATGTTGCTTTGTTTCTCATACCAGGGAAGGGTTTAGACACATGGTGGTTTACAACAAAGGATCAAAAAATCATGTGTTTGAAACATTAACCAGAATTCCTCCAGAACTGTATTCCTAAAAAATTGTCTGAGGCATTTTTAGAATAGGCTTGCATCAGGAAATAGCAACTTGCTGGACTGAGTCCTACACGTCACTTGTATTGGTTTGAGACACCCCTGCTGACAGCAGGCCTTGTCAAAGTACCCTCTGTGTCAGCAAGGTACAACCGAAGGTACCAAGTCCAAACGGCATGGAGCTCTTTTCATGTGTGGCACAACCAGGACCTTTCTGAGAAATATTTGTGCTGGGTGTTCTTGGGAATATGAATGGGAAAATTTACACACAGATAGCCCTGAATGGTAGGACTGATAATGTAAAATGTGGTTCTCTGAAAGGGGCACAGGCCCTGAAGTGGAAGGTGATGTAAATGAAAAATTCCTCCCACAGTGATGATGTCACTTTTTATTATTTTGTTGGGGGTGTGTGGTGGTGTGCTCCTCTCAATGTACCGATGTCTGAGCCTTTTCAAAAGCGGGTTAAGTGTTTTAAATTAGATTAAAATCCATCAAAGCAGAAAATTCTGGTTGTATCAGAAAGATCAATGTTTGTATGGTCAACTAATTTCCAAAAATGAACAGCTAAAAGGAACTGGTAAGAAAGTGATGAAAATTTTCTGGTTTTATTTCCATATATGCACCTATATCCAGGTATCCATTACCCACATATCCACATACTAACAAACAAACCTCCCAAAAGGAAGATTTTGCTGTTAGAAGAGGTGCAGAGGACGAACACTGCTGCAGCTGACAGCGACTACAGAGTTCTGAATGTATGTGCAGATTAGCACTATGTACCACAAGAAAAAAACCAGTCTGCTGTCTAACGTTACTGTCAGTGCTCTCAGAACTGCTATTACCAGGACAACAAAGAGACCTTTCTCTTTTCATACAGTTGGTTTTCAATTGCTCAGCCCAATTATAAAATCTTGTGCTTTTACAAAGTAGGCACCAGAGGGAGACCTGCACTTTAGTTCCACTATGAAATAATGCTGGCAGGAGTCACTCAAAAGTGGACAATCAAAGCCTCTTGGCCAATATGCTCTAGGTGGTTCTGGGTGAAATTGTGGCTAATGGGAGCACTCAGACAGGAACCAGCACAGGCAGACTTCTCCTTTTTAATGGCTCAAAAAACTTCACAGTGCTCCATGAAGAAAAGCCAGGTTCCCAAATTTCAGGCTGTAGATGAGTACACATCAACCAGTCTGAGCATGGCTGGGAAAGACCTGCTCTTTGCCACCCACTGCCCCAGCTTATCATCACATCCTCCTGACTGTTACCACTTCTCAAATCTTCTGGCTGAGCTGCACATATAAGAACTCCCTAAACATGTCAGTCAAAATAAGCTAGATCAGCTTAAGTAATTTAAATAACAAATCTTTCCTAACATGGCTCAATTTGACTGAATTGGATTAAGGAGAGCTCCCATGAGCAGCTCAGCCAGCAGACCAGAGAGGGCACTAACCCCAGGTAGAGGGCAGTGATGAATGCTCTGGGGGGGACTTTGTGACTCTTCCATCGACAAAGCTACTGCTGAAGAAGGATGTAAATATATATATTGTAGGCAGGTTGCTGCTGACACATCAAGAAAAGCTATATGGCCAGTAAATATATTACTGTCTTAAAAACAGGTACTCTTAAGTTCAAGTGGCGAAAGGCAAGGAGCAATGGCTTCTAGGAAGCACGGAAGAGCCCACAAAATTGATCCCATGAAGTTGAGCACACTAACTGGAATCCATGTAGACAAAGTAAAATAAAATCATTACTATGAATTATAGGCATGATACTATGGAAAAATCTCCCAACTTCTTACCAATACACCTGGATCACAACATTGATTGTTTAAAACATAGCAATGCTATTTAGAAGTCACTCTACTCCATAATTTTTCTCATTATGCAAAGGAAAAAAAAATCAACAAAATCATCAGACCCTTCCAATTTAAGAAAATTACTGAAAAACAAAGAGTAAAGAGCAAATCCTATAAGAGAAGCAAACTTCAACTCTGCTCTTTTGTGATAAGACAACAGGCAGTCTGAAGTCAAATTTCTAGGAAGTTTCCTTAACTTCAAAATTGAGAACTTAGGCTTTGCATTTTTGTTTTAAGTAGATACAACTGTAGTTTTTAATTACCAAGTTCACTCTAGATGCTTGCAACCAATACAAAAAGTTGCTATTTCTATCACAAAGTTATTGTACCTTTAATGTAACTCTCGTGCCACTTTAAAGATAATTCATTTTAAGTGAGTTGGTAGTGAAAAAATGGCAAACATTAAGTTTCTTTACAATGGCAGTCTCGTTTAGAAGTCACCTCCAAAGCTGTCATCAGCTTAACAGCCCAAGGATGCTTTTTCACAGCTGTTTAAAGTAATACCCATGGGACTGCCAAAATTTAAAATAAATCTCTTTGTGGAAGAAAACATGGCCTCAAACTACCTGTTAAGCAAACCAGGAGGGAAAAAAAGAAAAAACAATTGAGGGTTATGAGGGAGACCTTTCAGGTGGATAAATTCCCTAAGATGTCTCTGTATGGAGTCCTGACTACACATGCTGTTAAAGGGAATACCCAACTGAGGAGATGAGGAAAGGGCAGGATGTCAATATATATCACCTCAGAAATATGTGGGAATCCCTAGTCCTTGAGAATAAGAACAAACAGGAGAATTTAAGCATGGCAGGTTTTTGCTCATGGCTTATGCTTCTCCTCTGGGAGCACCAAAGGGAAAGAATCCTTCCCACTGAACTCATCTGAAAGGGTAGATTAGCTGTGCACCTTCTAGTCCTGTCAATTATGACTGCAAATGGTTTTCTTCCCTGACCACAAGACCTAGGATCCAGTCTGAGCACAAATTAGATATAAAGAGAATTAAGGCAACTGTTAATCTGGCATTTCCTGAATCAAGAGAGTTTCAATTTGTGACGTAAATAGTAGTATTTTTACAATGAGGTACAAAAATCCATAAAGAAAAAGATGCTTAGGCATAGTTCTTGAGTTTTCTTAGATTTATCTAGTATATAAGAACACGGGGCTAACCTAAATTTGGTTTGTTTATATTGTCTTCATCAGGCAAGCAAGAGTAAGCACCTCATAATTTGGTGGAAGCTGAATTTGAAGTTTCTTTTTTTTTTTTCTGTTGCTTTTTTTTTGGGGGTAACACTTATGCATTGCCAATTAACTGTATCACAGAGCAGACTCAGTATAATTTCACTTACAATGTATCACTTTTTTTTGGTCAAATGGACTTTTTCAAAGTAATTCTTTAAAAAGTTTCAGTGAGGTATTAAAATGTGCCCTAACACAAGGAATGTTTGTGTGTGTGGTTATACTTTCTACTTCATTTCTATGAATAATATTCAAAGGTAGTATAGCCTGTTCTCAGCTTGACACCAAATCATTAAGTTATCACAAAATGTAGTACATTGCACCTGCTTTCTGTTGTCCCACAAACACTAGCATTGTCGTGGGGAAGTGGTGGAAAGGCAAAGGAAAAGATTAGGCCGGACCCAATTTCACCATTTTGATAGATAAAGTGAGTAAAGTCACTAACAGTAAAAGCAAAAAGAAACAAAATTCATAGGGCTTTGCATTCTGTGCAATTCATAGTTGTTTCTCCTGTTTGGGTCACCTTTTCTTACATGTTTTCCACATTGCAAGGAATGATAAGTAAAGAGGTAAGACGCTTGTTTTCTTCCCAAAAGATGCAGTACACACTCATGTATATACACAGATTGAGCATAAAATCTGCAACATGTCCCAAAGAAATCATAAAGAATCTAAATACACAATACACAGTCTCAAGAGTTACATCAGAGATTCAGAGACTGCCACAAAAAACTGCCTGTATAGATACATTAGCTTGTCAATGATGACCACTACTGCAGTTAAAATCTGTTTATCTGGATGTATAATCTCCAGTCTAATGTCTTTGAAAAATGAAATATCTTAAGTCTATGATACATGTAGGTCTTGTAGCATTTCATTACTACAAATATTTCTCAATAAGATATTGATTATATTACATACATATCTTGTGAAGAAACTTAACCTGCAGAAATAATTTAGGCAACAACTTTAGTGCTAGAAAGTACTGAAGTAATTCAGAGACCTTTATCATAGGAAAAAGAAATTTTAAAAATTCAGCATTTAAAACAGAAAAACCTAGAATTCAGGAAATCAAATTAAAGATTTTCTGATAAAGATTTTAGATGCTCAAGTGCTCAAGTCAAGCATCCAAAAGATTCTAGTCAAGCTCAAAAGTTACATATCAAACTCAAATTCTGCTGTACAACTGCCACAAAGCAAAACTGGAATAAAACTTTTTAAACCACAGAAGTGTTCAAGAACAAACTTTTGAAAAACTCAGTGTCATTTGGAAGGAAGTAGGATTTTACAGAGCCTCCACTTTTTCCCCCCTAGACCATAACAACCTTCATTGCACATGCAACTTCATCTTTTGCCCACAATTATTCCAGTGCAAGTGTTTCTGGTGTTCAACAAAACAGAATGAGGCAGGTAGTGACGACAAGTGACAAAAATCTACAACCAAACTGTTAAAACCAAAGCAGAAATTGCACAAAATAAACAAAAACTGCAAAAATGGCAGATTCTGACATACTCACCTTTACATTCATCAAAAAAGAAAGACTTACTTACTCTTTTTTACACTGTTGATGAACTAAATTGAAGACTAAGCTCAATAGCTGTGACATGGTTAAAAATAGCTGTACAGCTTTAGCACAGCAACTCATACTGCTCCACAGGAAGAATTATTCTCCCGGTCAAAATATTTGCCTTTTCAATGAGCTGAACTTTCAGGTCATCTGTTAACAATGTAGATTCTTTCCTGTCTAGAAGAACTTTATTGTCTCTCCTTTAACAAATAGCAGGGTATTGTTCCCAGCCGGTTGCTAATTCACACAATTAGCATGCAAAAATCTTTCTAAATGCTATATGGAAGATGTATGTGTTGCCTGGATGATCACATATTTTGATTTAATAAATCTCATACTTAGCTCCTCTCTATGTGTAAAATAAAATTTAAACCCATCTTTATTATATCCTCTCATTACATCCCTAACCTTCTCTTTCTCTCACATTTTTCAGCCTTCCCAACAAAAACACAGGTGCACATTACAACAGAGCACCGTGTGCCCTTGATGCCAA
Source organism: Zonotrichia leucophrys gambelii (assembly GCF_028769735.1). Taxonomy (NCBI): domain Eukaryota; kingdom Metazoa; phylum Chordata; class Aves; order Passeriformes; family Passerellidae; genus Zonotrichia; species Zonotrichia leucophrys. The sequence continues at coordinate 68,547,488 of NC_088171.1, forward strand.
AACCACTTTTCAGATCAGATTTTTTAGATTACCTGTGTAAGTAACAATTACTTAGTCTGCCTTCCTGTATAAGAGAAGGAATTTTGCTCCAAAATTCCTGCATCAGATCATCATATTGTGCTAGAACTAAAGGCATCTTTTTGGAAAAATTTACAGGTTTTTTTTTTTTTCCCTGACATAAGAACATTCTTAAAAATAAGCTGTTCTGATAGATAACTTCAATTTTAAATTTATTATATTTCTAGAAGTAATACACATGAGTTCAGCTCTGAGTTACTGCATTTTGTCATCCAAAACCTAATATACCTAAAGGACTCCTTTGTCTGAAATCTTTGCCCGTATAAGTGCTTACAGGCCATCAGTCACCTTTGCTAAATACTACACAGAGTGAGCTTCTCCAGGCTCCTGCTGTACGCCAGGGTTTCTTGACTTATTTGTTTTTAATATTGGCAATTGTCCTCGACATGTTTTTCTGAATCTTTGTAAGTTCACCTTGGTTTTGGGGCTTTTTTCATTTGAACAAAGCTCAAATAAGATACAATTTTCTACCATCTCACTAAAAGCTACATAGCACGGTAACAGCATACTTAACTCCACTTGAGATCCCCAATGTCCATACCAGGAGACTGCAATGTGCAGTTTAGCTGCTGTATTGTATCACCAAATTACTCCTTCCCAAAGCACCACTCTCCATTCTGCAGGAATGACCCCACTGTCAGGACAAGCGTCTTCAGCTCCATTAATGTATCCTCATTAATGAATGATCCCCATTAACACAGCACAGACCATCCCTCACACTTATGAATCCATCCATGTCTGCACATACGCATTTTACCAGAGATTACATTCTATTTTCCTCTAGATCATTATCCAGATCCTCAAAGCAATGGGCTGTGAAAAACTTCTAAAAAATCCAGCATGAATGTCCTTAATCTATTACTGCTTTATGATCTGGCGGTCAACCAGTTTAAAATGGATTTGATAGGGACCATGTTGACTTAGCAAGGAGACAGATTTCTGAAACCAGAACACCATGCAGTACTGCAGCAGGTGCTTTACAAATGATTTCTATACCTACATGAGTATCTTTGTCAATCAAAACTTTCAGCCTCAGAGTAAAGAGGTAAGTACAGATCAGTTCAAATTGTCATGAACACTTGGACAAGCAGTGACTGCTTTCTTTAATTTTCTGCTAAGTAGTTCTCATTGCAGCCTTTTACAGATCTTTTCTTGCAATCAACATCAACCTGCCCAGTCTAGTACTTATGTTACATCCTGGCCTACCCTATCTAATTTACACTTTCTAAACAATTAAAACTAACACATAGAAAAAGACAAACCACAATACTTTAGATACCTTCAGTTGGTTGGGGGTTTTTGTTTGTTTTAAATCCTGTCTCCTGTAGACTAAAGCAAAACTTAGATTTGTTTGCTTCTATCAGAATAAAGAAATACTTATTTGTAAGTCACAATAAATTGAGAACAAAACACCCAGATTTTGGCCCCAAAACAACAATAGTCTGACTCACAGCATATTTTTTAAGAAATCATAGAATAATATTTCTTTCAGTATTTCTGTCTCAACTACTAGTGTCCCTATCTAGTAGACACATGTCCTTACCGGTATTTTTTTGCTCTCAAAAGATAAGAGAATTTTCATATTGTTCTTAACCCCATGGATAGAAGTTTTATGATTGAAGTCTATATAATCTACTATGAATGGTATTTTTGTTGTGACAGCAAATAGCCACTAGTGTTCATGGCATTTTCACAAATCTTCACACATTTGAATATTCACCTCTGCCTTATTGCACTATGATAGTTTTCTATCTATCCCTAATGACTTTTCATTGTAGGAATTAAAAAACACCTCAATAACTTTTATCTGAAAGTAATATAACTTTGAGATGAAACTGCTTTCTTTATATTTTCAGTAAAATCTGTATGACTTTTTAAATTAAATATTTACATTTATTATATTACATTATTCCCCTTAAGAGTGATTATATATTATTGGTAAAGCCAGCATTGGTAGAACATTGAAATAAACAATGATAACTATCAGTGCTGATTATTTTCATGGAAGTGATCTTATATATCATTTCACTTTTGTCAGAATAGTAAAATTGAAGAGAACACAATTGCTTTTTCTTAGAAAAATATGATGAATGACCAACACATATTAGTAATTCCAAGAAAATGTTAATAATCATCAGCTAATGTAATCACTCTGAAGTAACAGTGCATGGTTTCTTTGCATCTAAACATTTAGAGGAAGATTACTCTGTCACATTAATCTACAGAAAACGTACCTTGCTTCTAAAAATAGAAAATGTAGACCTTACAGAACTTTCTGTGGCAACTTTCTATCCCTAAGTGTATACTTTATTTATTTACTTTTAACTTGTGAAAAATCAAAACCAGAATTTTATTCTTTTTTTTCTGTGTGTAAAGAAACCAGTGTCTAGGCCAGGTTGGGTGTTAAAACTATGTTGGAATGAGGAAGAGTGGAAGGGCCAATAATAATGGACAATTTTATAATTTGATTCTGCTCTTACTAAAGTGTGGCACTCCATAAAAATTGGCGAACTGAAAGTGTATTTGACTTAGTTACTTTCATGTAAGTAGTCTAAAGTGTTCACCGTTTGTTTTCAATAAATTGTTGGCAAGCAATAAATTTGAATATATTGGACTGAGTTTCTAGACAATGATCAATAGACTTTTTTCCTGACTGTAATCTTGTTTTCTACTTCTAAATTATTTATTTAATAATTTGTTGGTTTGGGGTTTTTTAAGTAAATGATGGACCAATGTCAGTGGCTGGCAATACTATTAAATTGTACTGGTTTAGAACCTAAGTATAGCTTTAACACTTATTGCTACATGCACCTGTTAAAACAATGAGTCATCTGAATGTACATTCAGGCAATTTTAATTTTTGTGTGCTACACCCCTGGATAACCAATATTTTAAGCTATTTTATGTTTTCAAACTGCATACAAATGCAGAATTTGTAATAGGTATATTAAATCTTTTCAATAAAATTGTCTTTAAAATGCTGAATAAATAGTCTAGTATTTTATAATAATATTTACCATACAGAAATAATAAAAGTCTTCATTATTACCTATACCTAAATAATTGAGAGAATATTTTTCCTTAATATAAGCAAAATAAGGGACTTACACACACACACAAAGAGCTGAGAACATTGGATTTGGGGCACTTAAAGCACTCAGCTACTTTCTAAAGTCTCACTCAATTACTACCTCTATATACTTCCATAAGAAAGCACTGGCCTTGTAGTCTTTAGTATTAATGGGTATTTTTCATTTCTAACAATTTTTTATTTATATATTGGAAGGACTTAGAGAGCAACGCAGTTTACTTTCCTTATCAGTTTTCCCACCTTCACGTAAACACACTCAAAACGAAAATAATTTGCTCCTGCTGGTGAAACTGAAACCAAAAGTAATTAAAGCCTAGCTTTTTCTACCCAAAAGATATTGACAGCGATTATACTCTGAACTTTAATTCCATTGGAGGGGCTAAAAATAATCTTTATGAATATCAGCATTTTAAATGAAATGCAGCTTAAAGCGAGCTCAACTACAAGGAGACATCCTGTTTCATCCCACTCCCTGCCCACTGCCCACTCAGTGAATAACCAGAACATTTAGAAATAAATTATACTTTTTAACTACACTTGTATGTCCCCTGCATCTTCAAACTGGGTTTGCACAACAGCCTCAGAGCAAGTTACAGTATAATCCAGGTGGACAAGGAAAATACAACCTTACACTGCGGCAGAATTTTCATTACTTGCACAGCACACTAAAGGCAGTAAGTCTGACCAAGCTTTGCAACTGCTATGGTGAAAGTAAATTCAGGGAATTGTAAAAGTTTTGCAACATGGAGAAGTAAGTGGAATCCCACACTCTTGCAAGCACGAGTTTGCCATTTTCCCCAGAAATGGAAGGGTAAGCAGCCACTAAATCCCGCAGCACAGCACCTTGGGCTGTGCCGTGCCAGGCTGCAGCCCTTTCCCGGGAGCGCTGCTCCCCAGCCCATCCCGCACCGGCTGCGTGACCTCAAGGTGGAGTCCGGGACACGGCTCTGAGTCAGCTCAAGCCATGGGCAACAAGCTGTGCAGTCGCACTGCAAGTCTGTCCAGCGAGTTGTTCCAGCTGAAAATTAAGCTTGCAGTTTGACAGATTCTTTTTTTCTTTTTTTTTTTTTTTTTAACAGAGCCAAGTCATTGCTGCAACCATCCCCCCACATCTAACCCATTTTCTCCTGTCTCTCTTCAAACATGACACGCCATATATTCCTGTTTCTTCCCTTGAAGTGGCACCTCTTGGATTTCAACCTTGGCCAGTCGATAAACTGCCAGAAAACTATTTCTGTAAAAGCAGTGGGCAACCCTCAGCTAGGCAAGCTTCCTTAATGAGCGCTCCCCTCACCCAGCGACAGAAATCGGTGCGGGTGCAAAGGAAGGAGGAAAACACTGGCGGCAAGCAAGGCTTGTGGCACTTAGATTTGTTTAAGATTAAATTTGTTTTTGTAGTACTCACAGCTGGAAGTGGACAGTCTCCCAAATGTTAAATATCACACTGTTCAAAGAAATGTTAAGTGAAAAACCAACACAAACACTGTCGGCATACACAGGGTTTTTCCCTTGTCTCAGGACTTGCTCACTAAGGCTGTTTATTTGTGGCCATCACTCAGAAGCTCAACAGCTTCAATAACCTTCCACACCTGCTTTGTCATCCTGGCAAGAACATGTACGGCCACGCACAGAAACAGGCGGAGGAACTGCTTCAACCAAACAAACATTTGGGAGCCAGAGTTTTTTGTTCGGTTGTTTTTAATGATGCCAGATCAATTTTCCAATCCTCTTAAAACATGGCCAAGCTGCTGTTGTGGCTCAAACAGAAGGAACAGCTGAGCAATCCAAGCAAAGACAACTGAAGTCAATCATAAAGCGCAGCCACCCGAATACCTTCAGAGATTTAATATAAAAGTAAAATATAACAATTATTTAAAAACATAACTTGATCAGTTATTGTCACTCAGACAACAAGCCTTAGCTTATACCATATGCCTAAACTCTTTATGTTTCAACAGAACAATCCCTTGGCAACATTCACCTACTAACACAGTTCACAGCCCCAAGGGAAAGCCTATAATGAATGAAAAGTTGGGTATTATCCTGCATTAGGATCAGAAGACTGTAGAAAAAGGAAACAAAACCTTATTGCTTAGGAGGCCACATTTAAGTATATTTAACTTAACTGACTAAATCAACCCAATTCGCTTTTGTGTATTTTTTTACAGAGGAAGGGGATAAAGTCTATGACCTTTTAGAGAAATTTCACTTAAATGGTCTAAAGGGCCTTCTGGCCTGAAGTCCTCACTGACTGCAGAGGACACCAAAAAACCACTGCATGCAAGCTGAATACCTCTCTGCAGTTAGCCCCATGAAAACCAAACCAAACACCAACATAAAAGGGGACAGGTCTGTAAGTAGCTTGTGCTTGCAGCATAGCTTCTTTTTACCAGACCAAATTAGCCTGCTCTACTTTATTCTAAGATGTTCTGACAATATTTACCTGGAGGGAAAAAAGAAAAACAAAAAAGAAAAAGGCTTTATTCTGCTTGTGCTTTGGCTCAGGGATTCAAACTTTGTCAGGGAGATGAGCAATCATCTCTGGAGTGATACTGTGACAGAGGAAAGAGAGAATTCCTTTTTGAGACAGCACTCAGGTGACCTAATGATGAGAGCCTCCATTTTTACTCAACAACCCCTGCCCACCCATCTTTCTACAAAAGAGAAAGCAATTTTAATGCACAGGCCTTTCTTCCACTATATAACCAATTTCCAGCTTCTTCCAGAAAAACCAGAAAACATCCTAATTTTACAATCAATAGGCAACTAATTCCACACTGAAAGTGCCCTTTTCTGGCAAGTTGGATGGAAAAAAGAATTTCCTGGCGGTTTGACTGAAAATGAGAGGCAGGTATTGAAAAGACATTGGGTAGGTAGAACTCAAATACTGGACAAAAGGGACAAATTAATAGAAAGGAAGTATTAATTTAGTGACAAGCACAAGATAAAATTCCACTGGTTCTACAGTCAAGCACTATTTTCTTCTTCCCCTTCTCATAATTTACTGTCTCACTATACTTTAAGTCTTTATTTAGCATGTAGACATATAAAATCCCTTTCTCCAAATTAATCACCTTTAGTCACATACTTTTAGTTCCAGCTTCATCAATATAAACAAGTACACATAAAAAATAAAGGGGCCAAATAAAGCATTATTTTATTAATAGAAATAATAAACCCATATACAGAGATATATAGGCTAGAATGATGACTCTCATTAATTACCATGATTTTTGCTTGACAGTAAGAATGATAAAGAAATTACTTTGTGTGCATGCAAGGAATCAGTTTTGTTACATTTCTTAGCTTTGATTAGATATATATGCTTAGGTGTGAAGGATTGAATTTTTTAGGATAAACTGGTGTGTAATTACTTTAAAAAGGAACTTAGAATTGGATAATTCAATTAATACTGAATATATTCAAATAACACACAACAACAGAGAACCTCACATTTTACAGACCAATACCAGCATAATGTTTAACTAAGATGTTCACTTGTATTGAAAAAATACATCTCACACTCTAACTTAACTGATATCTGTCCATCTGTGCTTTAGTGTCTGAAGGTAGGAAGAACAGAGCATAGCAAATGATTTTATTTGGATAAATGTAGGAAAATAATATGGGTATAGCTATAAATTAGTAACAGTAAAGTTTCATCTGTCACTATGAGTGGCTCAAAACCTAATGTTCATGGGGACAGAAACCATATCACGTCCCAGTGCTCATTTTATCTCCCCACTAAATCCATGTTTTGTAGCATGCATAGATAACCCCCAAAACACCATCTTATTCAATATACTTCTGCATCACACTAGTTTCAGGAAAGCTGAACTTAAAACCTAAATCAATCTTTGTAAAGTATTGTTTTTTAAAGGTAAGGTGTTTTAAGATAAGGTGATTTTCCTCAATAAGCATTTAAAACAAAAATCCAATAAAAGACAAAAACCTAGTTATTCAGTCTTTACTGTTAAGGAAGTAGAAAAGTATGGTACAGATTGCCTACACATGTGGTGTGTATCCTGCTTATGAAAAAATTAAGATTATCCCATCTTTGTATAGTTTTAAAGTTTTGTGAAGTTATAACCCTTTATATCCATTTGGTTTCCAATATCCATTGTAGTCATGGGCTTAAGCTGTCAACACCTGCTTGATCCACCAGCTTCCATGTTTTAGCAGTCCTACAGTGTCTCATCTCAAAGAAGCATCCTCAAATACAGTGATTTCCATCTTCTCATTCAGAACCTAATATTTTATTCTCGGGTAGTTTAAATAAATAAGCACAAACCTCAGGAGAGCTGATGAGTACAATGTGGGAGAGAGGAAAAACAAATCAATTAAGGAGCTGCCCTGATACAAGAGAGATGCCTCTAACAGGAGTGAAATAGAATCTGAAACACTGATGGATCTTTGGAAACAGGAAGTTAACCTACTTGCCTTCGGCATTTGGGAAAAAAAATTCTTTGTTGTTATTGATCATTCCTTGATGACCTGGGTAAAAACAGAGCTCATGCCAGTGTTAATTCTCTGGAAGCCAATGCCTTCAAAAGTCATATAATGATAAACTTGTCCTAGACTTCCGTAGTACATTGTCTTATGGAAGGTTTTTTCAGATTAAAACCAAATAGAGATCAAGTGTCCTTTTTTCCTCCCACTCCACACACTCCCTTTTGTACAATCAAATCAAAACCCAAAGCACATAACACTAAGCACATGAACCAGACAAAGAGGAGAAAAAATTTCAAAGCTGGGCTTTAACCTTCTCTACATACATATATTACAAAAAAACCTGATGCGCACCAACAGTTTAAATTTGCTTTTTTAAACTTCTGACTTTGCTACATCACAAGTGAAAATTGATTGACTGCCCTGAAACTGCACTCCATTAAATCTTCTGTTCCACTTGGGAATGCTTGGACATCTAGTTAGTTACTCCTTCAGCTGCAAAAGAGGGTGGCAAACTGAGGTCAAAGCATCATTTTCAGGAAACATTAGAAATTGTTTTGCTGGAGTTGCTCACTCAACTGACAAGTTGCTGTGAATATATCTATTTAGCATAACTATATTTACAAACTAATTCCACAGAAAAATACACTAAGAACAAAAGCTCAAGATTCTGTCTGATGTAAACATCACTGCTCTTACTTTATGTTTCTTTGTTCTTTGAAAGCACTGCTAATTCAAGATCAAGTTTTGTCCTTATCTGTAAACTAAGTAAGTGAGGAAAAATGTGCTAGTCTTGAAAACAAGACTAGCCACCTAAGAGTTAAGTTATAAAGTAACTACATGGCAAAAAGCCTACAGAGGAGAAAAAAATGCTGTTTTTTCCTGTTTTCAAAAAAATTTTCCATCAGTCTTCCTAACCTTTATATATTATACTTCGGTACAATCTACTATGGTTTATACTTATAAAACAGTACTAACTCAAATAATGAGATTAATTCCTAGAGTTATTATTAAAGTGCTATTACAATTTGTCTTATTTTGTGGGCACATTCCTCTCTCCAAATTTTCTAGGCTGAGTGTACTTCCACACAGCTGCCAGCTGGACTTATTTTGGCATACAGTCCGTCAGCACATCAAGTCTGTGCTGAAGACTCTGTAGGTATCTAGAGCATACAACTCAAGCTGATGACTTGAAGTCTTACACAGAGTTAATGTTTGTTTTGTTTGATCACATGCACTAACAACCTCTTCTTGAAAAATCTGAGTTCAAGTTAACACAGAATTCAGGAACAACAATGTATTTGTGGCCTGCAGCCACAAGCCCCTGGCAGATGTGCACAGGTAATGAATGTGGGCTTGGAACATCTGGGCAGCTCAGGTTATGCTGCCAGTATTTTATAACCAAGGCTGAAATCTGCCTTGTCCCAACAAAGCCAGCCATGAAAGCTCCCAATGACTATTGCTGTGCCATATTTCCCATTTTTCACTCTACAGTGAGACATTATGGACCTGTGATAGGAATTGGGGTGCTGAACTGGATGGATCCTTTGTGTCAGTACACAGAGCCTTACATTCCCATTATTTCTTACAGACACAATCCCAGGTCTGTTGCTTTTAACTCTGTAAGTGACCTCAACACAAAAATGAAATGGAATCGTCACACTGTGCTGTCACAAGCTGTGTTTTATACAAAGAACTGGGGAAAATCAGGTGCTGAAATCAAAACACAACAAATGAGCATGATTTAACAACTACCCAAACTATACTCCAGTCAACTCTCACAAATATAGTTTGAATTGCTTCTACCCTTCATATGTCTAGTGATTGGTAACAAAAATGTTATCGATATCCTGATGATGCCTCATTGAAGAGCTGCATTTAATGGAAGGAACTTCATAAATTACCCACTTCTGAATATCCACTGAAAACAACATTCAACACATCATAGTCTTGAAAAGTATTTTGAAGTTGACATATATCCATTTCAACACTCTTAAGAATGTACCTCAATGGTTACCCTACATTTGTATTTACAAAATGTACATGTAACATTTTCCTGTGATAAATACATCACAATAATACTTCCCACAACTTGTTTTAAACTGTGTCGTCTCCAAAATAAAGCCAAAATTTTTTCCCTAAAACAAGCAAATTTACATAATCCAGTATTTTACAGCAAGTGAAGATGCTTAGAGAAGTATTTAAATGTCTCTGCAAAATGAAAGTCACAAAGTTATTTAAACAAAAAACCAACCCAAACGAGAAGAGAAGAGAAGAGAAGAGAAGAGAAGAGAAGAGAAGAGAAGAGAAGAGAAGAGAAGAGAAGAGAAGAGAAGAGCAGAGCTCCTTCCCTTTCAATCCAGGATATTAAAAAAATGTGAACAGAGTTTTGATTTTTCATTTGCTACTATGACAATCAGCAAAGAATGAACACTTAATTTCCTTAGAAGGTGCAAAAACTGTGGGGGCAGAAGAGTTAGAGAAGCACAACTACAAATGTGGTTAGGCCACTTGAATATATACTTTATCTTTCCCCACAAAAGAAATGAAACAAACCATCAGACTTAACATGGCCAAGAAGAAAGATTTGATCTGAGCTTTACTAATTCATTGTGTGTACTGTGATAATAAAATGTGAAGCCTCACTGAAGAACCACAAGAAAACTGAGTTACATAGTTCCACTATTCAATACAACTAATTTACAGTTAAAAGATACTTAGAAAATAGTTGCTTTATTTTACAATTAATCCTACCAATGTGGCCTTAAAGTAACTTAAAAATGTAGATCTGTGATTAAAATATGCTTTTTAATCCACATCCATCCCATGTATCCATACATATGAATAGATGCCTTGAAAAATATCTGCCACAGGTCACCATTAGGGACACATGTAAATCTTATGAGGATGTTTATGAAAACAGTAAATATTTTTGCCTTTACAGTGTACTGAACCAGAAACATGCCAGTTTTCTTTTCCTCTAAGTAATATGGAGAGAAGTTCAAAGAAATAATTTCAAAGAGCACAAAAAATTCTTGCGTGTAAATATTAAAAGCTCATCAGAAATCAGAAAAAATGAAAGCTCTTCATAGAGAGATACTACAGCTCTGGAAATTACATCTGATAATATAAAATACTGTACTTTTAAGGTATTTTCTGGACTAGCAGCATACTGCCGGAGAAACCACATGGTGGGTTGATTATAAATATAAATATAAATTTTTTTTCTAAGATTAAAAAAATAATCAACCCTGTATTTATTGACCCATAATATCTATCACATGGCATCCAGCCATTCAAAACCTCAAAGGCATAGAAGAGAACAGGGAGAGACTTGTGCATCCCTTTTTACCCTGCAAATACAGTTTGTGGAGCTTGTGCTTCCAACAGATACACTAAAATAATACACTGCCCAGTAACAGCAGATTTGGAATTTATTACAGAAGAATAAGAGTGGCATTATAGGGCTGCTTCTGTGTTATATCCAACAGATCTGCACATCCAGTTATCACATAGTCTGGTTGAATAAGATGAAAGCATAACTGTTAGTAACTTGGTTTTTTCTACTGCTTTGACACAGATCAGAAATGCTGCAGCAGCCAGGAAGAAATGAAGCTGCACCTACTGAGAAGTCTAAAAGGGACACAGCAACCCTGATGCTGTTCCAGCTACGCCAGCCTTCCTGAAGAACAAGGGGCTGTGGCATGTCTCATTAAGTTCTTTGTGTCTGATAATTTATCCTCATTCAAGAGGTACTGAACATCAGCATAGTGGAGCAACCTTCTGTGATAGTACAGTCTTGCAAGTTGGAAGTAATTGTTCTGTGACTCTAAACGTGACTGGCACCACAGTAATAAATCTCTGATTGACCAAAAAACTCAATAAATTAAATCACAGTAAAAGACAGACTGTGAAGGTTAAGAATTATCAGAGCCTCGCAGGCTTTATGGATGAGACATCTCTTTCCCACTTTCCCTCCCTTCCTTTTTTTTTTTTTTTTTTGGTCTGTGATGGACATGAGCAATTCAAAAGAAGCAATACATGAAAAATTAAAACCATTATTTTTACTATACTGATTTTGTGCATGTACATACAAAGGAGTTTTGTGCATAAAAGCTGCTAAGCCATCTCCATATCTGAGCCATTTGTGTTCCACACAGGACACAGACAGAGGTTCCGTCCTTTCCCTGCGTGTGTTTGAGCTCTCCCTGGGAGCAGCCCAGCGGCGCCATGGAGGGCAGGGCACACTGGAGAAACCCCCGGGGCAGCTCAAGCACTTCCCCTGCAGCTGCCCCAGAAGACAGGGCACTACTCCTCAATTTTGTCCACAGTTCTGGGGCTAATCAAGCTGGTTAAAAGCAGCTTGGCAAGGAACATGGAAAAGTCAAGTTTCTTACACTAAATGGGATGGCTCCACTCCTGCAGTGCTCTTGCATTTGTGCTCTGGTTTAAAGAAGTGAAAGTCACCCGTGGAGGATGAACAGCTAATCCTCAACTCTACTGGAAGTCAGATGCGTATTTCCTAAGGAGTGGAAGCAGCACAAACACATCTGATGTAAATTCCTAGTCTTACTTAGTTGGGTAGGGTCAGTCAAGCAAATTTGTGTCTTTTACCTCTCCTGAAACAAGCATTTCCACCAGCTGTCAAAATAAACTCATAAAAACTTAGGCATTACACCGCAATGACTGTAAGTCCCTCCTTATGAACAAGATCTTTAACCAAGGTCTTGGGCATCAGCACACCAGAAACAAGCAACAGAAGACAGATCCCAAGACAATCTGGAATTCCTGCAAGATAGGTTGAATGAAAACAACCCATTGCAATGAGGAAAAAAAAGGCTATTGCCTGAATATACAGCCAATTCTGATTTGTTGCTAATAGTAATTTTTCATCAAGTAGCCATTAAAACTACAACTCCAAGCAGCATACTGCAGATAATGGATTTATCCTTTCAGTTAACTTAAGCAAAACAAATGTTTAAACTTTCCAGTAAATGCACACAAAACATGATGAAGATTCGATCGCTGCAGTGTTCCTAGGGCCATGAGAAAAATTTTGGGTTTAAGTGAGTAATTCCTATGCAGTATCAAATTTTCAAGAAAATGACAGCATTTCTCCAACAGTTTTCTACACTCTATCATTTAAAAGACAAGCACGCACAATGAAGAACAGCCCACAGGATCACTTTTGTTGACTTGTGGCCACTACTCTACACACAAAGCTTAAATTTTCTTGGAATACGTGTCTTTGGGCTTACTTATTAGGTGATTAAACCTGACACATAGCTTAATGTCAGGCCATTGCACTTCAGCCAGTTGCTCCTGAAATTTGTTTCAGTTTGTAGTTTCACTGTATCTGTATAATTTAATGTCAAAGGCTTTAGTTCTAAAAATAAAACCAAAAGTACTGAATCATCATTGGAAGTGAAGTATCACCTTGAGGATATTAGACACCAATATGAAAAAATGCATGTTTTTTGCAAGGCAATGGAAGATTTTAAAAAAATATATATTTTCCATTTTATAAAACATACAAAAATGTATAATTTTGAAGTACAGGACTTTCAGTATCTTAATCTGTAATATTTAAATGGAAATTGGTTAAGACACCTTAAAACACTGGGTTTATGACCAATGCCAATGTGAAACACAGAGTAAAGAGAAGGCATCAAGGCATAGGTACACTAGCAAAGTTCACACAAACTGTTTTGCTTACTTATCAGTAAAACCCAATAAAAATGTTTTGACGTGAGTAGCAAGCATGGCCCAAGCCTAGCCAGAGTTACACAAATGGATCCAGTGGTTTATTATGGGTATCAGCTGTACCAGCAGTTCCCTGAGGAAAGGCAGAAACACTCAGTAATTTGACTAGACACCATGTCCAACAGTAGAGAACTTCAATGCATTTCCACCTCACTTAATACGAAAACAAAATATTAAATTTTATGAGAAAGAGACTCTTCCCAACTGAGCACAGATTGGTTGTTGTCCACTGACCACGACTTGGTACATCTGACCTGCTGGCTAGCACACAGCTCTCCCACAGAGCACTTGCATGGAACAACTTCCACATTTCATCAAACAAACTTGTCATGCCAACCACAACTTAGGATGACTTCAGACATCACTTGCAAGAGTTTGCCAAAGGAGGTCAAGGGATTTTACTGCAGAGAGAGCAAACATAGTTTGCTTCTGAAAGAACCTTGGAAATGAGGTCTACTTCTAATTACTCCAGTGAAGATGATGAGAACAAGTAACAATGTTTAGTGGGAAACAGGTCAGTAAGCCAAAGGAAAGTTGTCACATTGAAGAAGAAGGTAACCCTACCATTTGTTCAAAGGATTTTTCAAAAACCACACTAACAAATCCCAGCAGGCACATACAAAGAGAAGTGCCATAAGATGTCAACGCCTGTTGAAACAAACTTGCAGAAATAAAAACCCAATGCGCCTTTTCTTACGTTTTCCTTCACCTGTCTTATTTGCCAACTTCTCCATGTCTGTCCACCTCACTAAAAAACACTTTGTCCCTTGAAGAAACAAACTTGAAAACACAAAAAGTATGTTATTTGCCTCACCTACAGAGGCTGGTAACATTACCGACTGCTGCATTTTTCATCTAGAAAACAGTCTCTTCAATGTTTCTACCCCAGTAAAAAAAAAGAAAAAATAAGAAAAAAAAAGGGAAAAAATAGCAGGTAGTCATCACCACCACAACCTCTAAAATGCATGGGAACAAATGACATTGAGGATACACAGCCAGCCCCAGTCACACTGCCAACCCATTAGTAGATTTAAGGTCTTGATCTTTGAATTTGAAATCACCGGCCTACATAGAGATCAGCTCCCTCACTTCAGGGATGACATCCAGAATAAAAAGAATCCCACAAATAAGTGTATGCACTAAGATTAAAAAAAAAAAAAAACCAAAAACGAACTTATCGTCATTTTTTATAAGAGGATTTTTCATTTGTATTTTGGAAGAACCATGACACATATCAGCAGAAATAGTTGGCATTCATACTTAAGCTAACAATTGCAAATAGACTACGCAACATTTTTTTGATCAAGACACTAGATCAAGATCAAGAAGGAAAAATGGAAGTATAACAAATGGCAGCAGATTTCAAACACCAGATTCAAACGATATTGAATGGCATGACCTATAAATAAGACAACCATGAAACAGAAGTAAACCCACCATCAATAACACAAGCAGTTCACAAAACAGTTTAAATTACTCAAAAAGTAACATTTCATGTCTACTCACAGCTACATCCTTCCTAAATTAGTGCTCACTATATTGAAATAATTTATTATTTTATGGTTTTTCAGACATGGCTAGAAAATTCATTATAAGACAAAACTTGTCAAAAATGAGCAACAATTTAGAAAAAAGAGACAGCTTGACCACATGTCAGTCCAAAAGCATTAACTATTTTGGCACCTTAATTAAACTTTGCACTTGCACGATTAACGAAAGCGTCAGATTTTTAAAATTTAGAAGTATCCCTTCAGGTGTTTGTCAAGAGCGGCATTTGCGCAATGGCCACGACGCGCCACCTGCCCAGAGCACAACTGCGCCCCACAGACCACTGAGCCAACAAGTCAACATTCTGAACACAAGACAGCCAAGAAGAGTCATGCACAATGGTCATTCTCAGCCTCAGTCCAATGCTCAGCAAACAGAATTTTCCTGGTCATTTATTAGTGCCCATCAAAAGCAATATCTCGTTGTGCATCTTTGATCAAACACGGCAACACGTGAAGAGCAAGAACTGGCTGCAGCACAGTCTACAGGCCCAACTCCACAAACTCAACACAACCCTCGCAAAGTCAAAGCAAGCTTTTGGCAATTCCTTGAGACGCAGAGAGGTTCCTAAATTTCTCTCCAACTTTCAGAGATGATCCCTTCAAGATTGGCTTAAGCTACCTTGTGAGGATGGGGACACTTGCCAGAGCAATTAACCATGATTTATCTGTCTTGGGAATACAGGCCTTCGGTCTTCTTTCTAGTCTATCAGTTCAGCACCTCTGCTGACAGCCAACTTGCTTAAAATACAAGCCCACCTGGGGCACCCAACACTGACTTCTACAGGGTTTGTTCACCGATGGCATCACAGATGTAACTCAATTAAGGAGAGATTCATGTGCACCAGCTGTACGGTAAGACATCTTCTGTCAAGTGTCCTGAAGGCTATCTGCCTCCTTTTAACCTTAAGAGTTCCAGCCTCTGGATATATATTTTTAATAGATCGCTGTCTGGATGCATATTAACTATCAGATAAGAGCATTTTTGGTTTTGGGAAGCCACTTCTCTACCCAAAAGGCAAGAACAGCTCCAAAACAACAATGGCTTTTCAGTCCCGGGGATAACTTCTTGCAAAAATAAAAACAAGGAAGTTCAATCCAAGAGAACCATGATGCTTTTCAGTTAAGGGCAAGGATGTGAAATTGCCAGGCATAAGATAGGAAACTCAAAGTTCGGCTGTCACCTTGTTCCCTTCTTCACCCCAAGACCTCCCTCTCCCGTCAGCACACGCTGTGACCACCTCCCGAGTGACGAGTGAAGGATGGCGTGTCAAAGCCTTAACTTTCAATCTTTTTGGCTTCTCTCGCAACCTCAACCCTATCGCTGGAGCACGAAGAGCCGAGGAGTTTAAATTTTAGTATTTTGCACCGCCGCAGCTTGCCGCACGGCCAAGGCACACGATGGTGGCACAGGACTTTGGTATGGACACAAATCCAAGAGGAAAGCCCCTCTGCCCTCCTCCTCCTCCTCCTCCCCCCCGCCCCCCCCCCCCCCCCCGGCCCGGATAGAGGCAATAACTCGGCTTTGCTCACATTTTTGCACAGCGCCGGGCTCGCACTTCGACGTGATCACTGCCGGGGCTGTCAGCGCTGCTCGCCCCATCCAGCACCCCCCCCTTCTCCTCCCGGAGTCAAAGTGTTGTGTGAACGTGGGGAAAGGACTGAGGGGGGAGCGCAGGCCACGGTAACACTTTGCCGTCTCCTCCGTTCAGTCACATTTCCGTCCTCCTCCAGCAAAACTGGGGAGGGAAGGGGGGGCGGGGGGCCAGGCTGGGCACACACGCAGGCGCTGGGCCCAGCGGGAAGGGGCAGCAGCCGCTGCAAGTGTGGGTGACAAGCCCGGCGGCGCTCCCGGGGAGCAACAAAAACGCTCTCGGGTGCGGTGGGGTGGGGTGAGGTGGCCGGCGGGGCCGGGGGCAGGGCCGGCGGAGCTCGGGGGCTCTTACCTCGTAGAGTTCCTCGGAAGCCATGCTGTGGGAGCCTCACAAGGTGGAGTTGGGTGCCGGTTTGGAAATACTTTTGTTTCAGTTGGTGTCCGTTTGGCCTCCTCCTCCTCTCCCTCCTCGTCTTCTTCTTCTTCTTCTTCTTCTTCTTCTTTTTCTTCTTCTTCTCCTCCTCCTCCTCCTCTTCTCCTCCTCTTCCCCTCCTTCTTCTCCTCTTCCCGTCCTCCTCCTCCTCTTCTTCTTCCTCCTCCTCCCTGCGCGTCTCTCTCCAGCGCAACTAGCAGCTCCGCTCGTTAAATGCCAGTGAGGTGCTCCTGTTCCTGCCCCTGCTGCTGCTGCTGGCGCTGGCGGCGGCGGCGGCGGCGGCGGCGGCGGGGGGGGGTGCGCGCACGGCAGCTGCGCAACTCGCTCGCTCTCCCGGCTCGCCCTCACACAGCCCGGCGCGCGCGCACCCGAGCGCGCGCCCGAGCGCGCGCCCGCGGGAGCACGCAGCCGCGCGCACCCGCGCACACAGAACTCACACGCGTGCTCGCCCCCCCCGCCCCCCCGCACCCCTCCGTCCGCCGGCGGCTACACTCGCTCGCTCCCTCCCCAGGAACACTAATCGAGCGCAGAGAGGCAGCGCCACACGCGAACCACCGCTCTCCGCCCCGCCGGCTCCACCAGCCGCCCCCCCGTGCCGCCGCCCGGCACCATCCTCCTCCTCCTCCTCCTGCTCCTTCTCCTCCTCCCCCCACCCCATCCCGGCTTTGATCTCCCATTGTCTGCTCAGCTGAGCCCGGCGGCGCGCGGGGGCCGGCGGGGGCGCGCGCCCGGGGCCGCGCCCGGGAAACCGCGGGTGATGGGAGCGGGAGCGGGGGGGGTGCGGGGGTGTGCGATGTGCCCGCGGGACGGACGCGGAGTTGGGAGCGGGGCGGCGGTGGCAGAACTCGGGGCGCCGCGCACGTGCAGGGCTCGCGTCACGCCGCCGGGCCCCCGCCCGTGGCCGCCCGCAGCCCCCCGTGGCCGCCCCTCCGCCGCCCTCCGGGCTCCGCTCCCCGCGGGCTCCGCCATCGCCCCGTCCATCGCCCTGCCGCGGTGCCGTGTATAACGCGTGTGCACGCGCTTCCTCCCCGTCCAAACTTCCTTGGTCGGATGCCTTCGCCGTAAAAGAAACTAAACAGCCCTCGACGGTGGCTGCCAACACCGGATATGTGCCTTCCATCTCCCGGCTGACCGCGGTTGCCAAGCCGGGAAGGCCCCGCCAAGGCCTCCGTGGGATGATGGGCCAACAGAAAGTAGCTGAACTGTTGACCTGCTTATGAGTCCGTGGCTAGTTACACCCCGCAACATGTTCTTGTCACCTCACAACCTGTTCTTGCCTCCTCGTGTGTCGTCTAGGGGTGCCTCACATGAAGTGCTGTGTAGCTAGCCATGAACCTGATGAATGGAAGGCTTTGTAATGCAAAGGTAGATGGAACGAGTTACTGAGTCACTTCTTCAAGAGAAAATTCTTCAAGGCGTAGTTTCTGGTCTCAAAAGGGCTGAAGAGTGGGACAAAACCAGTGTCAGGATAGGGATGCCGAACTGTGTGCTCTGTCATACCGCAGTGTTTGTTCCAGTGAGTGTTTCCTATTCCATGCCACGCCAGGGAGCCGTTCTCTGCCGCAGAACAGCGCAGGTTGGCGCAGAGTTCCTCACATTTATGTAATCAACCAACCCATTGAGTCAACTCATGTTTAACCAAAGTTTTGGGGTTTTTTTTCAAAGTCTTTCAGAGGTCTTTTTTTAAAATGTTCTCAAATGTTCTGCTTTGATAGTTCAATGTTCTACTTTGTTCTACTTTGTCCAGCAGATAGTCATTCAGAAAACATTGGTCCATTTATGGGCTTTGGATGATTTACGTAGAAAGAGCTGGAGATTCCTTTCTCAGACTTGATTCATCTGCCCATTCTTTATGACAAATATGTCCATGTCTCCAAGGGCAACATCCTGCATCTGGATAACTGAAGTTCTGTATTGGTCTTCAAGATGGACGTCATTTATGCAGATAAAACATCTAAGAAGTTTCATACTTTTCATACTTTCCTAAACTTCTAACTAGTCTACAAAAAGGTTTTTAATCCACTCCTTGATATGTTTAAGGGCTAGGCTTAATCTAAGGTGCTGAAAGAGGGGGTTGTTTAGTGACAGGAGCAGGATCCTTGATGGAAGGATGGGCCTACATAGAAACTTAAGATGGTTAAGATGTAGTAAACTCTGTGGCTGCCTTCTGGAGATGAGCATTAAATCACCATTCCTAAGAGGTGGGCCAAAATCTTTTTGAACTGTACACAGTGTGATGTCACTGTTGTAGCCTCCCTTTGAAGGACAGTCTTTGAAGGTAATCAGTATTCACATGATAGCAAAGAGATGGTGGCAGTGGTTGCTGAAGGTGTTACTTTGCTTTGCAAAGGCATAAAAATAGAGCATCTGAATCTGTACGAATAGTCTCACCATTGCAGTAAACCAGGTCATAAGCATTTTGATTTTCTGGATGTTTCAAAAGAAGTACTGTTGATCAGTAGTTCTCCATTTTTCGTATTTCAAGGAAAGAACCAAAGCTCAGTTACAAGAACACTAGTTTTTAGTGTTCTAGCCATGCTCCACAATTCCGCTTCAGTGAAAGAACTTCTTCTTTTACACATATTCATTGCTTGCATTGCCATTAATTATTTTTTGCCTTCCATGCTACCCTTTTGTCTTTGTTGCTTGGTAAGACTTTTCAGGAGAATCAATCACACTCTTCAGAAATACCATGTGATAGTGCTATGGCTCAAGCATCTGAGAGCTACCAGGTTTTTGTGACAGCTTCTTGCAGTTGGTACACAAGGTTCCATGTTAGCTTGCTCTCATCTTGCTTTCTCTAGACAAAAAATCAAGTTGTCCAAATGTTGCATGATGAATGTCAAAATCATTGTTTCTTTCTTTTTAAGGTGTTTCTAGTGTTCCTCACTGGAGGCAGGACACATCAAATGTCAACAATATTTTGTTTGTTGAAGCCAGCCTTACTGCCAACTTCGTAAATGCCTTTCCTAACATTGCATATAAATATCTCCAGAAGAGAAGTTGTATGGCATGCAGTAATGGAGCAGTCTAGGAAGACTGGAAAGCCAGGCCAGTTTGAGTTCTGACAGTGGCAACAAATGTTTTCAGAGGTGATTGATCAGCCTCGGTTAATCCACCTTGGGAAAGAACCAGACAATGTCAGCCAGGCAGGAAGTTTTGCAATGTGCATACAGAGCTTCCAGTCTGAAGTGGACAATTGCCTTAGTGGTACTCCTGGTACAGTCAGGAGTTGTTCTCTTTAGCTGAATAAGGAATGTTCTAATTTGTGGGTGAAGTACAGATAGTGAAATCAAGTTCCTTTGAAAGATCAACTCAATTTTGACCTCTCTGTGTGCCACTGTAATGTCTACAAAGATCTTCACAGATGGTGGAACAGCTGAATTTGAAAGTTCTGGTGGTAGGTCACAGCCAGCTGAAAGTTTACAGTGTTGAAAATATCATGGAGATCTGTATTGGATGGGAATGGGTCTACATCTGTAGGATTTGCTCTAGCCAAGGGATGACAGACATATTTCATATGCAGAGATTTATGCACAAGATCGTAACTCTTGATAATAAAGTGACTGTCAGTAACTTCTGTTTGGTTATATTGAGGTGATTATCTGCCTTTCAGTATTTGGGAGTAAGGCTTAGGAAGGAAGCATTTAGTCATTGAGATACAGCCAGTGATTAGCTGAAGGATTTCAAAAGGCAGGATTGATATGACTAAATGGGATGGTCTGGTCTGTGCTGTAGGCATTAACACCTCATCCAATCATCCTATGCACTTTTTCACAGTCAAAGGAAAGATAATCAGCATCTTGGTGGAATTCCCAGCGTGCTTCATCTCATCCTAATGTGGATGCCTATGTCTGGTCAGCTGAATCAAAGTCTAAATTTGATTTATTTTGTTGACTTTTGTTTTACTGATCAGAATTATGTCACCTATTCTGCAACTGCTTGGAGAAAGGTGAGATTAATCCTACTCATGTTTCTATGATCCAGTCTTTTTTGATCTAAGATCAAGATTAAATCTCTGTAATGGCCAAGTTATCTTGACAGTTTAGGTCTGAAATGCATAATATCCCTTTGCACCTAATATTTTTTTCTCTCCTGTTTTGATCCTATGCTCATTTGCCCACAACTTCTGGGGTGTGGCTCATTCTTGTAATTTGTTATTCTCTGTAAATTCTGTCCCTCTAAGTTTCCTTACCTCTTCCTCATTTGCATCTCTGTTGTCTTCAAAGTGGTCTGAGATGTTTAGTTAAAATGGAGAAACAGAAATGACGGAAAAAAAATATTTCTTGCAATGAGTACTTCCAACACTCCAGAGCTGAGAGTTACATTTCCCATTTTGTAGTGGGTGCAGTTTCAAGAGAGGCCATTTCAGGCAGATAGAAGTTTGATAGTTTTCAACACATGGGATCACTTGAAGGATCAACTGTTGAATGAGATTCCTAACGTGAAAGTCTGGGAGAGAGGACATCCTAGTTCTCTAAACTACTGAGACATTCCTTCCATTGATCTGAAAAACACTGATTCTAGATTAGATTATGACAGTAACACAATCCAGTTTAAATAACTGGAGAAAGGAATGGCAATATTTAGAGAAATATATTCTTGGTAATTTTTTGGACTGACATTATGGTATTTAGTTCTTTATTGATAAGGACAGTTTCCCCAAATTTTTGCTTTGAAAGAATGTGATCCATACACTACTGTTTCCTTATGGAGTTCAATGATAGACTCAATGTAGCAAATTTTTAAAGAACCAATAATTTTTCTTTACAATATGCCCATTAAATAAGGGAGGTTTTGTTATCCATTCTCTACCCATGTGGAACTAAGACATGAAATTACAACAAATATTGTCAGAGTTGTCCACTGACTTCTACTATTCAAATAAAGAGGCCTAGATTTAAAAACCTAATAAAAGATAGTATCTTTTATTTTTAAAGTAGGATTTTTATTTCTATTTCTTACAGCTTTAAATACTAGATGATTTTGTACCTCTAGCTAGATACCCAATATCTTGAATTGGCTTTCCAAAGCTATATTTAGAATCCATGCTTGACTATGTTTTAATGGCTTGCTTAGTATCAAACAGAAGTTTTGCAACAGAATTAGGACTAAATTACATGGACAGAATGCAAGTTTTATCTACAGGACCTACTTTTCTCTTTGCATTCTCTGGACACTTTCACCACCTGCCTTTCTAGTTCTGCAACACTTGAAACTGGAATTTTACCTGCAACAACTTCCATCTGTAACAGACATAGATAGCCCTGACTATGGACACTGTGAAGCCAGTGCTGACAGAGATGAGATCAATATCTTTACATCCTTGGTTAGTCTACATATGTTCTACACATTTCTGATTTATTCCTAGAAGAGGATTTGTGCTTTGAATGATGCAAAAGCACCATGGAAAACGCAATTTGAACAGCTGATTGGAGAACACACACAGAAAGTGAAGGTGTACCAACACTACCCAACTTAAAATGATTTTATGTTTAAAAGCCTCAAACTGGAAATCTAAAATAAAAATAATCTTGTGCAATGGCATTGCTTGGCCTTTCAGCTCACCCTATTGGTCACCAGCAGAGTTTAGTTGTTTACATCCACATCAAAGATAAAAACTTATAGCTGCCTCCTTGAACTCCTTGGCTCTATTCAAAGTAGTAGTGTCTTACCACTGGAATGTAGCTTCCCTTGCCTTGGTGAGGATGAGAACAGGTTTATAAAAGGACTAAGAAAACAAAATCCTAGCTTAATAGTTGAGTTGGGATGGGAGCATTGAAGGATAATTTTATCCTTATAGAACACTAAATGTCTGATCAGCCATAACAATTTGCTTGTTCTCATAGTCAGGGTAATAATCGTTATGAAGAGTGCATTACCTGAACATTAAATTAGGGAATGTCCTCTTCAGTTTTGAAAGGAGGTGTCATAGTCTAAGAAAGCTGTAGGTTGAGGACTGAAGCAAATGTAGGTACTGTATCTGAAAGACAGACATTCTTTGCTTTTCTCTTTGAATTTGTAATTTGTTCTCATGACTAAGTACACTTTAGAATGAGTAACTACATGGAGAATAGGGACATCTGAAATTCTGTGTTTTTACAGAGAATGCAGAGAGCCTTACGGATTTTTAATGAAGTACATATTCTGCTACAGCTCATACAGGATATTTTTCATAGAGAATGTTAGGGTTTTTTTCTGGATATGGGTATAGTATTTACAGATTGATTTTCAAGAGTCCAAATATCTCCAGCCTTTTTTCTTCTCAACATGGCTGATAAGTCTTTTCCAAATCCTATAACCAGTGTTTTCCAATGAAGAGAATTTTAATTTGGGTGGTAAACTGTTAGCTTTTTTCCTTTAGGAAAATAAGGACATTTGTAAACATTGAGAAAGAACAGGATGTTTCTTCTGATAATTAGAGAAAGACTAAAAAACATCTTTTTTTTTCCATTCAGATGAGAAAAATAAAAAAGCCTCACAATTTTCTTAAATAACTGAAAAAGGGAATGTAGAGGAAAGTTATCTTCTAAAGTAATAGAAATGCCTTTTTATGAATAAACAATATAAAATTAAGATCAAGGGGGTTTTTTTCAGTTTGAAGATTCAACACCAATATATTGGAAATCCTATGAGATAGGAAAATAAATACTACAATCAATAATACTAATGACAGGAGGTACAAAACCCAAACTATTCCCATGGAAACTCGCTGACAATAGACAATAGCCAACTTCTCCCTCTGCCATGCTATGCCGACTCGGAAGGGAGCCCTTCCCCATCCCTGGAAAACGATGTGAGGTGGTGCAGAATAACCTCTGGGTCCTAGCCATGCCCCTCCTGGCTACTGCAAAAATTACCCCTGTCCTGGCAAGAACCAGGACAATTTAGTCTTCTTGTAATCATCATAATGTAGATTTTTTTCAGTACACTGCGGTGCAGCCTAGTTCTACCAGTACTTCTTACCAGAAGCTTGACTCATATAAGAATATTATGCTAATGTCAGGCTTAGTGCTTGAAAAACTTTTCACAAAACTGTGCAAGCTGCCTTTCAGCATGGAGAAGGGAAAGTAAAATGTATACTTGATTCATCATTAGCCTGCAGATTTCACTCTGGATTCAATGTAGCCTGAACAAAAATAATAATATATTCTGTAAAGGAAGAGGTGCAAAAGGTAAGGAATCTTTAGTGGCTCATCTTAGAGACGATTCACAAACAGTTGCTTTTTGGAGAAGCGTGTTCGTGTCAGTATATAGCTTGGTAAAATTGTGACAAAGTGGAAGAGGAAGTGGTCTGAATGCCTTCCATTTTGCTTCCTTTCTGTTGTCTAAAGAACCTACTCATTTGACTGATGTTCCGTAGATGAATTCAAGACCTTTTGCAATAAATATGGCAATATGAAAGATCAAAATTATGCTACAGCTTCTTGAGACTTATCTAGCACTAGCACTGGAAATTAATTTATTTCCTAGGGATAGACTATGACAGTACAACCTTTTAACATAGGAGCTTAAGTCAACAGTGTGCTCCTCCTGGGTCAGTTTACAGATGGAGGTTTTGCAGCTGAGAATTGATGGAACTGAAATTGCAGATTCATGCAATTTTAATCTTTTCAGGTAGCCCCCAGTAACAAAGGCTGGCACATGCAGTCAATAGCCTTGTTGTTTAGACTGGCGGCACTGGAACAAAAGGCCTTGTTCCAGAAGTTTGCCTGTATTAGGATGGGCTGAATTCTACTGGATTTGCTCTGTTATATTTTAGCAGCTGCTCACTGGCGATCATTTGGTACCATAATACAAGTTTTGCTATCAATAGACAAGGGTAAATTCACTGGTAAACACTTTACTAGGTTTTGCCATCAAGCCTCTATATCATCTTGGACTGTGTTCATTGTCCTCACACAAGGAGATTGTGTTTTGGAAGGGCCTGGATGTGTTTCTATCGGTCTTTCTACAGGAATGTAATGGGGGATGAGTTTTGCTCTAGAAAGTCAAACATACAAAGTCACAATTACTATCTTTCGTTTTGGTATTAATTATTTTGTGTCGCAGCACATGCATTATTTTTAAAAGCAACAAAATAAAGTTAATAAATCAAAATTATCTCAACTCATGCCTAATCAAACAGAGAAATTAACTAAATGCCTGTGGTAATTTTGGTTGATGTTACTGCATTTTTGTCATCTTGGCTTGCTGGAGTGTAGTTTGAACAAGGTTTGTAAGGAATTCCTGCCTTTAAAAGTTCCTTACATCTACCTTTTGTAATCTTACCTAAGATCACTAGGCAGCAATGAGGAAAAGAAGTGAGCAAAGAAGACGCTCCAAGTACTTTCTCAAGGAGTCAATCCACTGTTGGGTTGTATTGTTGGCACATTCCAATGATGAAAACTACAAAAGCTATTCAAAGAGTAACATTTTTGTAACATTGTTCTGGGAAAAAAAGAAAGAAAGAAATGAACAAGCAAACAAAAAAACCCCAAACCCATCCATCAACTGAATCTTTTCAGATGAAGTATTCCTTCAAAGAATTCATCAAGGGTCATATATTGAAAAGTTGCAATCCAAGTGCTTTAAACTCAGCAAAGATAGCAATGTAAAATGTCTTATACTTGAAAGCGTCAAGCAGCATTAACCATAGGCATTGCTGTATGCATTGGCTATAATAAAACTGTAACAGTCCTCAAAGATGCAATCTTAGATCATCACAGGCATGCATAAGCACTACATATTATAAAGTTCTTTAAAATAAATATGGGATGATGCCATTACTCACAAATAGCATAGTCATGAATTAGTCATGCAGGTCAGCCCAAATGAGTGCAGAAGATAGTATCTTTATATATAAACATCATAGTGTTACATTTTTTCCCATATAATACATATATCAGAGAGGAACTATTTGAAAGGTATTTGAAAATTTGTAAAAGCAGTATTGTAATTGTTGTCTAAGTCTTTTCAACCTGTAAAGGCTGCTCTAATTAACTTGACTGCAATAGTTCAAGGTTCAGACAAGGTGAAGTCTTGAAAGGAATATCTGCAAAAGACCTCAGAACTACTTGAAATTGTTTCTGTATGTGGAAATGATTCTAAAGTGCAATAAAGGATTTTCTACACCTACAGTCTGGAACACTGGGATTTCCCAAAGGAATAGATTTTTTTGCTAAAATTTCTGCAGAATAGCAAGGGGAAAAAACCCTGTCAACCATTAAAAATGTATCAGAAATAATTTCTATTTCTTTAAAACTAAGTCCAGAGCAGAGAACAGTAACTGTCCATCTTCCTGGCTCTATTCTGAGACTCTGTCATGTGGACCATGTCAAGGAAACTGGAGATGGCATCACAGAAGAAATTTCCCTGCTTCTGCAGGAAACTAGAGAAGCCAAGGGCTCAGGGCTTATTTCAAATTCTATTCTTTTCATTAGTTTTTCTTGAGTCTACTTGAAACATGCCAAAGAAAATCGTCAGCAAGTGGCATTTAGTAAGACAAAACAGATTTTTATGCTTTATGGACATACTCCATTAGTCAGGTGATAATACTCTCATCGACTTCAAAGGTCAAAGTTTTATAAAGCAACTTCCAGAGTCAGCAAATATAATTTTGCTGAAGATAAGTATTCATTCACAGGCACAGAGAATGTATTCACACACAGAGAATGTATATGTATTCAAGGGATAATAAACTCAAAAATGTTGAAGGTTTTTTTTTGCAGAGAATTTTAACTGTAGGAGTAGGCAATGGAGTCAGTATCAGCCTTTTCCAGAGTCCTAACATGTAATTTCCAATGTTACAGGAGTGACTTCACCTCTGGCTCCTCTCTGACTTGTCTGATGCTGGGTTTGTGTTTGTGTGCCATATTGCTCTTCTTTTATTTTCACCCAGGAGGCAAGTGCTATCCTGTATATACCAATGTCTATCATGCTGCAGATCTGACTGGTTTCAGGCACCTGTTTTTCTTTCAATATTGACAAACAGCTCCTTAAAAGAAGACATCTTTATTTAGCAGTTGGAATAAAGCATGAGAGAAAAGGAGATTTTAGAAACGCCAAAGTGCCTAAGCAAGTATTTAGTTCAATTTTGGTAAAGGTCCAGCTGGAACCAATCCACTGCATAGGGATATGCAGGAATAACATAGTCATGCTGAGAGTCATCAAATGGCTCCTCACAATTCCTTCACTACCAAGAACAGGCAACCTCTAACAACTGGCACAATCAGTTCTGGAAAGGTATATTGGCTCAGATAACCTGACTTACAGCAGTGAGTTTAAAAATCAGCGGGGATATTAGTGATAGTACTGCTCCCTTGCAGGAATACTCTCAACCACAGAAGGTTAACCCAGGTGTTCACATGTCTGTGTCTGTCACCTGGCTGGAAGTGAAAATTCACATCAAGATCTGAAAGTCATGCATCGAGTGCCTTATGTATTGTACAAAAACCTCATATTAAAGACAGATCCAAATTCAGCATGAAAAATTATTCAAAGACACACCCATACTTGTCACTGTCACATTCCTATTACATTGTGTAAGAAGAAAACAATATCTGACAAAAATAAAATAAACACAGACACATGAATGAAAGAACTGACTACAATACTTTTGCCTTTATCTGATATTCTAAGGTCAGATAAGCAAAACATATGTTCAGTGTTATTATGGAAATGTGACATAAGGAAATATAATAGTAGTTTTCTTAAAGAAAGCTGAAGAGAAGAACAGCTGTAGGTATGTTCTCAACAGAGATGGAACAACACAGTAGTTATTGAAGAGAAATATAAATATTTTCAAATTCCACTTTCTACCTTCCTGTTTATTCTGGCCACAGAAGTCCTTGCCATCTTCCAACGTAGGTACCTTCTCAGTAACATGAAAGAAAATTGCATTGCTGCTGATGAAAATGTAGCAGTGTACAAAGTAAGTAGGTTCATTTTCTCTCCAACTGGTTAAGGAGAATTTTTGACCCTGTCAGCTAATTTAGAATCTCAGGGTGTGGGGGGAATTTATGAAGCTGAAGATTAATAACCACACTCTATGCAATTCTTGACACACTGAAAAATATTTAAAACAGTGTTTGCATGGCTGTTAGGATCTTTGGGTTTTGAAGAACAGCCCAAGGTAAAAATTTGTTTTGCATTCTAGGATATAAAGAGAATAATTTTTGGTTTCAGTAGAATATAAACCTTAAAGCAAGACACCTATGCACATACACAGATTTTCCCCTTCACTATAAATAGTCTTCAACATGTACACTGATGTCCTGCTGATTCAGGCTTGCTGAAGAAATGCAATTTCTATTTAAATTTCGTTGGGGAATTATAATTTTTTTTTGGTTTTTTGGGAGGTAATTGGCAAAAATTAAAAGTCTCTACATGGATATTAGTTCAGAAAACAATCATATGCCTGGAAAGAGGAAAAACATTTCCATTCCTTTGTGGAATTTTGAGTTCTGGCTGTTAAGAGTCTACTAAGGTAAAAGTTGATGAGAAATTTAAATTTTTGGATTACTGACAAATGGTAATCAAGCATCAACATAATTTATTTCTAAGTCTTCAACTAACTCACAAAATCTGAAAGATCAGATATTAATTTCTTGGGGTGTTTTGGCATTTTTTATCACCTTGTCTTCTGTGGTCATAATCTTGAAACAAATCCTGTAATGCAAACCCATGTGAGCTTTGCTTAAATTTGTTCTCATCTCTTCTCTCCAGGATGCAACAAAATCAAGTGAATGTATGTCTGCAGTTTTTCTCATAGTGACAGCAGTAATTAGAGATAAGGAGTCATAGAGTCATAGAGTATCCTGAGGTGGAAGGGACCCAGAAGGATCATCAATCCAACTCCTGGCCATGTACAGCACCTCTCCCAAGAGTCCTACCATGTACCTGACAGCATTTTCCAAACACTCCTTGAACTCTGTCAGGCTTGGCCCTCTGACCAGTTGCCTGGAGAGCCTGTTCCAATGCCCAACCACTCTCTGGATGAAGAACCTTTCCCTGATTTTGAACCTAAGCCTCCCCAGACAACTCCAGGACCTCCCTTTGGGTCCTGTCACTGGTCACCACAGAGAAGAGATCAGTGTCTGCCCCTCCTGTTCCCCTCACAAGGAAGCTGTAACTGCAATGAGGTCTCCCCTCAGTCTCCTCTTCTCCAGGCTGGACAGACCAAATGACCTCAGTCACCTCTCACACAGCTTCCCCTCAAGGTCCTTCATCACCTTTGTGTCCCTCCTTTGGATGGTCTCTAACAGGTTTATATCCTTCTTATATCATGCCTCCCAGAACTGCCCCCAGCACTGAAGGTGAGGCTGCCCCAGCTCAGAGAAGAGCAGGACAATCCCCTCCCTTGCCTGCCTGGCCATGCTGTGCCTGATGCCCCTCAGGACAGGGCTGGCCCTTCTGGCTGCCAGGGCACTGCTGGCTCGTGTTCAGCTTGCCACTGACCAGGAGCCCCAGGTCCCTTTCCATGGGGCTGCATTCCAGCCTCTCATTCCACAGTCTGTCTGTATGTTCAGGCTGCCCCATCCCAGCTGCAGAATCCGACACATTCCCTTGTTGAACTTCATACAGCTGGGGATTGCTCAGCCCTCTAATTTATCAAGTTCCCTCTGAAGGGCCTCTCTGCCTTCAAGGGAGTCAACAGTCCCTCCCAATTTATTGTCACTGGAAACTTATTTAGTATTCCTTCAAGTCCTGTGCTCAAGCAGTTTATGAAGATATTGATGAGCACTAGGCCTACAATGGATCCCTAAGAAGAACCTTGGTCTAAAAGACTAAGGCTGATCAGCTTTGACTTCCATTCAGAGATGAACATTCTCAGTCAGATTTCTTTGTGAATAGAGTTTTCAGGCACTTCTAAGTTTTGAGGACCTCATTGACTCTTTAAGACTCCTTTTTTCCCCGGCTTTTGAAAGAGGCTGTTATTCTTCTTTAAATGACATGGAAGTCATTATTTTCAAGATCTTTTAAAGATCTTTTCAAGAGCTTTTCAATCTGAAGAGAAAAAATATTGTCATTTATAGTAGAGATTATCATTATTGTTATACACACACAAAAAATTGTTTTTTTTTTCAAAATGTGATTTGAGGAATAAAGTTCCGTATACTTTTTTCCTCCTCTGTTTAGACTGTGCCATCTTAAACAGTAGATGATATATCTTCTGATGTCAGGAACTTACTCTATTAAACTCTACAGCAGTACAGTTGCACTTCAGTATTCACTAACAATATTGTGGAAGCCCGCACTGCCACCACTGTAAGTGATTTTGCTCAGAAAGCTTGTTTTAATTTCATTTAATATGTATAGGCACTTGAGTTAGAGTACATAATTTTCATTATTTTTGCAACCCTAACAAAGTAATTATTTGTAAAAAAACCCACATTTCCAATTTAGTCTGATACAGATAATTTTTTTACTAAGACTCTTCACAATGACTTTTTTATATTTTTTCTGTATATAGAATGAATCGAGGAATATGTAATAGAGATTTCCTTCACTGTCCATACTACCAAGCTGCTATACACTTGTGGCAAATAGCTTTGACATTTCTTGTTTTCAAAGTGTGAATAATGTGAAATTTGCTCTACAGAGATTTTCTGTTGATCTTTTCAGACATAATCTTCAAGTGCTGGTGGGCATGACATACCTGGTGACACATTCAAACTATTTTACCAGATAATGCAATGCATTCATAGAAAATAATGACACTTGGCAAAAAAGCCTGTACAGTTTGTTCTGACACTCCCTGAAGCCTTTTCTAACTCATTCTGTGATACAGTAGTATCCACCAAATCAGCTTTCAAGTTACAGCTCAACAAACCTTTCAAATGTGTAGTCTTAGGTTTTTTACTTCTAATTAAGTGGGCTTTTACTCACTTGGAACAACTACTGTAGTAGTGGAATCATTTTCTGAAACTTACTAATATTCACTGGTATTTCAGAGAACCTGCAGTATTGCTGACAGTCCATGGAAATCAGTATAAATATTTTCCTCCTCGTCCCCAAGTGAGTCCACGTTTTGCTCAACAAATTTCCAGTTTCCACAAAATCACTTTGGTTGTGTTTTTGTAGTAAGTTTCTGTAATAACGATTTAGAGGGGATTCTTTTGATCAATACACATTCAGTTGCAGTTATCCTCCAATGTGTCATCTGCTGCAAGATAAGCTTATTAATTTTGTACCATATAAATCATATATATAACGTATAACAGTTTCAAAACACAGAAAAATGCATATGTTCCACAATTAAATCACTAGGACTAGTCTCTGATGAAAAGAGCTGCTAACTCAGTCTCACTAAGTCCTACAATGTGTCTCTTCTGCTGTATGCCAAAGCTAGCAAAAAAGTCTGAAGTGAATTAATCCTATTGTGCTGTCTTAAAAACAAAATAACTAAATCCTACACCCTTCCACTTCCATTTCATGCAGTTTATTTTTTGTTCTGAAAATTGAAATGAAACTTTGTTAGTTATCACTATAAGTTACTTTTCCCCTTCTACAATATCCTTTGAGAACGTGAATACAACTGTCCTTTATTTGGAGAAAAGTGGGAATAATTATTGTTCAAACAGCACAAAAACCTTCCATCATGCATATGCTCAACCTCACAAGTGCAAATAGAAGTCTTCCTACTGATCAATCTGCTTGGCTTTGGTGATATGAAGAGTTGCAAAGGGAGGGCCTCTTCTAAAGGGTCCAGTCTAAAGAAAATCACTTCTATAGAGACCAACTTATTTGAGCAACTAGCTGGTTCAGTATTCTGCTCTGAGCCAGGCTGTGACCAACATGACAGCCTGGCCATCATCTGTCATCCCCTTGGTGACAAGCCTGATAATTCTCCCAAGTCCACTCTGCAAATGCAGCTCCAGCCTGCACCAGTCAAAGTCATTTTATGCAGGTACACAATCTCCAAGTAGATACGCCCGTACAAAGGAAATGTTTCCTCCATGAGTTTATTGATAATGAATTTAGTTACCAAACCAAAGTCCACTTCCTATAAAGGCAGAGTGGTTCTGTTGACTTAGAGCCATCTTTTGCTGGCTCAAACTTTACACATTTTCTCTAATCAATGATTAAAATTTTATTAAAATTTATACAATTCAATGAAATTCTAAGCACAGCAAAATGAATTCTGTAAATAGAATTTCAAGTAATTAATGTAATAGTTATTTTTAAAAGTTGACTGGTACAGACTATTCTTCTCCCTCAGAATGAAAAAGCAAGTACTTTTGCATTATTTGTAGTGGTACAGAGACTTTATAATTAATACAATACAAAGAGTTCTTTTTGCTTTGCAGGTGCCAATAAGCAACCTCAAGGGAATATTCAAGAATTCTTGGTGTGTTTAGAGTTTTATTGCAGGAAAGTTGTATGATGTAAGTGCCTTCCATTTCACTCTCTTTCAGCTAGGGTGCCTTTTGTTGCTTGCTTAGAACACACATGCCTCTTTCTCCTTTTTTTTCAGCCTTTCTAAAATACTTAATCAGAGATTCAAACGAGCTTGTATTCTACTACACATGCACAGGAAACTTTAAAAGAGTATTATGAAAGTTGCAAAATCCAAAACTCTGG
Organism: Zonotrichia leucophrys gambelii; assembly: GCF_028769735.1. NCBI lineage: Eukaryota > Metazoa > Chordata > Aves > Passeriformes > Passerellidae > Zonotrichia > Zonotrichia leucophrys. The sequence continues at coordinate 68,580,007 of NC_088171.1, forward strand.
AGCTGCTTTGAGGGAGCTCTATTTTGTAGATGTTATGATACTAAATTATACAATTATATTTTGGTTTTCCACTAGGCAACTTTAATTCCTTATCTCAGAATCCTTATCTTACAAGTTTCATAACCTGCTAACTCAGATTTAAAAATAATTTTAGGTTTTTTTCTGCACAATTAAAGAAGCAAATGAAGCTGAAGACCTGCTTGTGTGGCACCGTGCAGATTGCAGCATTGCCATTCATTAGCAGGGTTAAAATTTTTAGTTACAGAAAGGAGCTTCCTACAATTCAATTAGTGAGTAAAAGTATCAGTAGGTCATTCCTTCCATTAAGTCCATAAATGGCAGGGAAAGAGGGTGTCATTTCAGGGTCGGTATAAATGAATGTAGGGCCAGAAAAACTGAGAGTGGAGATATTCCCTGCATTCGCATCTGTCTCTGCTGCAACTTCTGCCATTTTAACTTTTGTCAACATGAGCACTTGAGTGGCAACACCGTAAATCAGATCAGCTCACTAGTCTCACTGAAAGCTATCTCTGCAAAATACTGTCCCATGTCTAATTAGCTCTGTGAGCTGCTTCACCTCTTCCTGTGGGTCCACACTCATTAATACTGAAGAAAAGAAGGGGCAGCCAGAGACAAGAGAGAATGCATGTTCATTCTTTTCCATGAGTGTGATCTCAAATCCGCTGAAGACCAAATACTGACTTACTCAAACCTTAGAGACTTTCACAAGTGTTTGCTGACAGCAGAAGAATGTGAACAGTCAAGAAACCTGGGCTCAGGTCTAAGTGCTTCCAGGGTGTGATCTACCAGAGGACTTTGTCAACCACAGGTAATGGTTGACACAGGAGTGTCCCCATCCTCTCAGAACTGTCATGCTGGTCCATTTATTTTTTTCTCTTTAGAATCTGGATGTAGTCTCTCTGTTATTCACTTGCTGCCAAAGTGGTGCGACTGCAGTTGGAGGATTCTTCTTGCAGCTCCAGACCCCAACCTCCATTCTGGTTTTGGCTGTGGCTCTGGTCAGAGTGCTTAGCCATTTGCAGGATTAGGAGCCCTGGCTCCCTGCTCCCTATTCTGTATAATTCACTTCAAACACAAACACACACACACACACACACACAAGATCACAACCACTTCTCTCAGCCCTGCCACTGTTTTCCATGAGCACTGTTGTCCTTACCACTTCCAACCTCTGTCTTTCATTCCTTCAACTCTTATTTCAGTTTCTTTATTTAGTCTCAGATTCCCTTCAACTTCCCATTCTGTTTCGGCCTGCTCGTGCTCTAGCTGTCTTAGTCCCAAACTCGCTTTCCTGAAGTTGATACCCTTTTCTTAATTTACCAGTGACAATAATCAGTTGTCTTGTCCCCAATGTCCATCCAAACTCCCCCAGTCCAAGTGCTTGCTACATTTTGGCATTTCAGACAGATTTACTATTTTTTCAATGTATTTCATTCAGGTTCTTTCTCTGGTACTGACCTGTCAGTGCAAGAACACCAAGACCACAGACAGGAGTCTTCCTGTTTCCAGCTCTGATGCTGACTCCTGCAGTGTTCCGCAGCAACCTGGGGCAGCAGCGACAGGGATTGTCCAGCTCAGCACCTCAGCACAGAAAGACTCTTAAGGGACTGTAGCTGTCAAGTTGTGGTGAGGCACTGCTGGGCATGAGCAAAGAGTGGTTCTCATAAAAGGCTTATCATTGTGGCAGTTCATCAGGGAGATTACAAAAGGCTCATCCCTGACACAGGAGCTATTTTGCTGCCAAATTTTGAGTCACTCACCCACATAAGAAATACATGAGAGAATCTCAAATAAATAATTTTAGTATTTTAAGCAGGTCGCAATCATTCAAAATAAATGCATTGAAAAGAAGGCATCACTTATCAACTGGTAATCTATTTATTCCTCAGAGGAAAGTTAAGAAAAGAATACATAATACATTATTTTCCAGTGAGGTTTAGAAAAAAGCTGCTTAGTAATCATCTAACATTTTTCACTATAATGGTGAGAGGGAGACATTCCATTAGTCACTAATGAATAGTTATTTTACAGTGGAAATATAGTATAAGTTTTTGTCACAACAGTTTTATTTCTATTTTAAAATAGTTACATGCTAACATATTTTATTTGCATTTGCATAGCAGAAAATATCAGCTACTATCAGCTACTGCATTTTATCTGAGAGCTGGTTTCCTAAAAAGCATCCTGGCTTTGTCCAGGTCTTTTCCACTGGAGTCTTGCTACCTGCTTAAATCCTAACTGATTTTCTACATGGAAGAAAATTGCTCTTTATATTATTTATATAGCTGTGTATGATAAGGCACTCTCTCATAAGGAAATTCCTCATTTTAAAATGAAAGAATGCTTATATTGGGTAGCTTGCTAGATTACAGCTTACGTGATATATTTTATGACATCTAATGACCTATAAATCTGTTAAATATTTTCAAATTAAATTAACAGAAGGCTAAAGATCTCAGAGTTCCCTAAAATATAGTGAAAATCAGCAGCAAGGTATCTAATCCCATCATGTTGCCTCCTGGTGAAGGACTGTGGTGTGGATGTTTAGGGACAAAGGACTGAAGCAAATAAAAAACAAGCTTCCTGAGTCCTCCCCCTGCTCACTAAAGAATTTATTTCTACATAGCTTTACCCCCATCTCAAGGTAGGCAATTTAACAAGTATTTTTTTCTTACAGAGAGCCTCAGTAGTTGCTCAACATGTTCAATTAAGTGTGTATTTTAACTTTCTCCTTATTTTTTAAAAAACTTAAAAGTCATCTGCACTCAAATTTGAATTTACCCTTTCCCAGAAGGTTTGTTTCAGTTCGAGATTCTGGGGGAAGTTTCTTCTGAAACAAAATATAGAACCTCCACGTATTTTTCTCCCTCTGTGTTACATTCCAGTAATTTTGTACAAAGAATTGATTTTGGCAAAGTTATGACTCTTTCTTGAAAAATCACTCTGTAATTATTAGCCTTTCTTTGGAAAGGCCTAGAGAGTGTTGCTAGCTAAACTTTCTTCTGTTTCACATACTGCTGCTTCATACAACTTCCTCTTTGTCTCAGCTCATTCCTGCTGAAAGTTTTAGGAAATCTAAACACTAAATAAAGTTCCTGCTCCTTGCTGTGTGTGCATTATATATGTGTACACAGAAACACTGATAGGAGGAAAACAATCACTCCTTTGCTGTCAGTGTTTCCCTAGCATTGCTTCAATCCTCTATTTTTTGAAGGAACCTCTTCAAATCTAAGGTCTTTATTAGTATTATAGACTTTCAGTGATTTTAAGTGTATGTACAGCTCACATTTGGGAATAATATAAAGAGCCACTGTTTAGGCTGAACTTTAGTCGGTAAGCTTTGTGGCAATCAGTTTCCCTTCTTTTCAGTGAAGTGTTGCCAATGAGGATGCACACCTGGGACTTACATGGGGGATGCCACATGAAAGCTTCATGACAGACAGGTGATGGTTAGCTGAGTAAACTGACTGAGTGAACTTTTTGTATGTGATAACTTTTTCATCTGGACAATTTCTGGAAAGTTGGCCACATGACAATTGCTTCATTGAAAACTGGATGTCACAACTGCTGTTATTTATACTGTTAAGTATGCTGTTATACTGCTGTTATTGACATGCAGCTTTCCTACCATTTAAAATGTACCCATTTAATCCAATTTCAAAAAAAACTGTATAAGCATGGGGATGAGGAGTGAAGAAGAAGCATACAGACATGCATCTCGTTGAGAAAGGGTGAAATGCATCACTCACAGGGTTCAGAAGATGTATGTGCCAGCACAACATTACTTCAGAACATAAATTCAGGTTCTGGTAGTTAGATCTCCAATCATACTTCAGTTCTGCTTATTGCCAGAAACTTGGATTAGGGTAAAAAAAAACCACATTAATTTTTAACTCAGATTAAGTTGCTGGTCTGTGTTATAACACAGCCTCACAGTCTTATTAGCACAACAAAACTGGGCAGTGAACTCCTATGAAAAATGCAGAAATGAATGGCTCGGGGTGCAGTAGGATAAAAACTCTTCCAGCTGGTTTTGCCACCATGAGAAAGGTTTGTGTGCTGAAGTCTAAGATGCACTACAGCAAAGACTGCACATAGTAAACTGACAGGCCATGAGGCAAACACCCCTGATCATTACAGTAAGAATAATGACTGTATGGGAGAGACCTAGATCCTTTACTTGATTTTTGAATGGATAATATTTAAGAAAGGGACCTTAGCCCCTCTGGAGTAAATATGAAATAGCTCATACATACCAGTAGGAGATGTATTGAGAGGAGTCAATAGAAATAAACAGAGATTTTCACATGAGTTCTTGGGCATTAAGACAACCTGTCCACCTAATGTGTTCACCTGTCTTTGTTCAAAGGCTGACAGTTTTCCAAACAACTGCACTGTCAACATGGAATTTAAAGCACTCCTGATAATAAAATCAGCTATTTCCTGGGGAGAGCTACATCTGAGGAATGCTTGGACTAAATGTCTCAAGATTTTTCTACTGAAGAAAATGATTCATTGTCTGGACACATCAGCATTCAGTCATTTATATAGACTTCAGAACATATTTAAAGTTCAAAGGTGTTGTACTGTGGGCATTGCATGTTGGAAGCCTAATTCAAAAGATCTTAAGTTTCTACCAGTAGTTCTGCTTCAGCCACTACTATTGCAATTTTCAAGACAATGTGCTTATATATGTAAATCAAGCATCTTGTTTATGAAAATTAGTCCTTTTGAGCAGAAAGGCAACTGAAGCAAATTACCCTAAACTTGCACTTTTAATTCTTTCCTAGGCACATAAATTTTCAGAATAACCTGGATATGCACATTGGTTAGAAAGCATTTTGAAATATTGGCTCTTAAACCTGAATTATTGTTTTCAGTACAAATATTCCTGAAAGAGCTCCTTCAGAATGCAAACTACACATATAAAAATTCTTAACAATGGCAAGGCTTGAATTCATACTATCCAAGTCCTGCTTGGATTTGATGACTTCAGCATGTTACTATAAGTCACCTATTTGTTCTGTACTAGCCTGTCTTGCAAACAGGCTTGTAACTGGACTCCTACTCCTGTTGTACAAACTGTTTTATTTGTCTCATTACCTAAATTTGACTCCCTTCTTATCTCTTCTCAGGATCTTTTAACATGCTGCTTTCCCTGTGGAATTTGACCAGATTTGAAACATAAAATTATTCTAAGAAGGGTCAGCATTAAAATTTGGGCAAAAAATGTCTGATAATATACAAGTATCTATGCTGTTTGATGTTATATGAGTGTTTTAGAGGAACTATGTTTTTATGGAGTCTTGTTCAGTCTCAGGTTTTTATCGTAAACTATAGCAGCATCCTTTGTAGGTTAGAACTGTAGTATACTAACACAGAACACAACAGATACGTAATCACCAACATCCAGATTTGAAATGCTCATTGGATCCAACCACATTAGATACTAATGTAATTTGTGATGTTACATTGCATATGTAGCATAAAACTCGATGTGATATGAGAATAAGGATAGGGAGAATCTTATTAACTGTTGTCAGATAGGACAGTTTTCACTGACATGCTTCTTCCTGGGGAATAATGTAATGGTCTGCATTGTTTGTGGTGCAGTAATGAGGTGAGAGCTTGGGTCTCTCAGTGTAGTGCTGTTTTATTCCAATATTCCTTTAATACTAAATATCTTTCAGGTAAGAATAAAATTATCTAACTTTGAATGTGTTCTGGGTCTTAGCAGCCTTTAACAGAGTTACCATCCTTCTGTTTTTAGCCTATCCCATATGCTGTTTTATGTCTAGAGAATATCCCCAAATATCAGCAGCACCTTTGCAGTGTCTCACACCTTCCTGCAATAGGCTTCCATTGCAGAAGTAGTGAAACGCTTCTGTCTCTGAATATACAGACAGCAGATTCTGCAAATCTTTGTCCCTGGCTCCAGAACAATTGTGGAAACGATAGATCAAGAGCCAATCAGCAAAAAAAAAACAAACTTTAGGGGCTTGAGCTGCCCAGCAGACTATGCAGAAGTGTGCATCTGGAAGGGGAACATACATAGGAGCTCACAAACTGGCCAGACCCTGCATATGGCTCTTCAAGTGAGTTATATCCAGCTGAGTGGGATGGATGGCTGGTTTTGCCTGTTTGTCTCTGACCAGATGAGCACAAACACCAGTGCCAATGATTAGCCTTTTGCCCTTGTCTAGCAATTTTCCCAGAGTAACATCGTAACACATGCAGCCTTCAGACCAGCCACATGATTTGTCTGGGATTATTAGATTTACATTCTCTCCTGAATAGTATGTGACTAAGGCCAAGCACAAAGATAGCTACATTCTCTACACCACACACAGTTTTGGCAAAGCATCTGTTTCTGAACCATATCACGTTTCTTTCCTGGTGTTTCTTCAGTGCCACAACTTCTAACCCGCATTTACTTCTCCTTCTCTATTGCTCAAAACTTAAAGGTACTTGAAAAGAGCCTAATATGGAATGATCTGTGTTTGCAATAAAACAGGATTATTTTTAACCAATATATAAGCCATTTTAGTAAGCAGGGCTCTGTAAATTTCACAATGATGACATGTCTGGGAGGACAAAGCAGAAGTTAAGGCATAAGCCTGGGATAGTCGCCAACACATGTATAAGTATCAGGTATGTATCATAGATAGTTTCCATATTCACTGAGTCAGCTTCCATATCCTTTGATGTAGGTTCCTACATCCTTAGGTAAGTCATCCACACATTCCATGGCTGTGGGTAGCATGCAACTTAACGGGAAACTTCCCTATTCTTATACTAAAACCGTTTAAGATTGGAACATTGATAAAATTCATTGCATGTCACAGGAAGGCCTTGGAAACAAATACACGACAAGCTGAAGTGTACTGGCTGTTCTCAGTGCAGTCGTCACTCTAGAGGCACGGAGGAAGTATGGGTTCTTTATGTCATGGTCATGATGTCATCATGAAAAAAAAAGGGGGGAAAAAGAAGAAGAAGAAAAGGGTTGAAGTCAAGCCAGGACTGATGGCCTTGAGCCTGGTGTTCAAATTTGCTCTGACACACTTAAAAATCTACTGCAGAAGTACATGTGTAACCTTTGGGTTATATTCCCAAACTACCTTTTCCTCCTGTCTCCCCTCCTATTTTGTGATCTCTTCTGTCTTTCTCACTTTTTGAATCACAAACAGAATTTTTTTATTTTCTTCCTCCCCAGTCTCTTCACTTCCTTTGCTGACAGTAAATATCCTCCTCCCCGACCTGTCCTAAGTACTTTACTCTCTATTGTTTCCTATCCAATACTTTTCCAGTCTTTGAAGAATAATTGTTTAATTAGCACAGTCACGTTTCCTTGTCAAGTTAACCTAATTAATAACTTGTATATCTATGTTTTTTCCTACCCATGAATTACTTTAAAGGCATAGCTTGACTCTGGTCAAAGACAATACTTCTCCTGAAAGTGAATGAGGAAATGGCAATAAACACCTTTTGACTGCAATAGCAATTTCCTGATTTTATTTAGCAATGATGTATGAAATTTAAAATAGGGGTAGATGTCCTCTGAATTGTCAATATTAGTGACCCAATTATGTAGCTCCTTTGGCAGCTAGCTGACCTAAGCAAAAGACATTTATATTTCCTTCTTTCCCTCTTCAGGAAAAAAAAATCAGAAGTGGAAATGGAGGATAGAGAAGTGCACAAAAGGGAAGTGTTAAGTCTGGGGGAGATCCTACCTACTTCATTAGTCCACAGGGCTCTTGGATAGAGCTTAGGCAGTTCCTAACCTGTACAGTAGGGACTATGCCTAGAAGTTAATTAGGAGGATATTCTTGGTAGTGGTCAATGTTCTATTCACTGCAGGGGGAAAGGGAAAGAAGCAGGGTGAGAACGTGGCAGTAAGTAGACTTCATTGATTAAACAGAACTTGTTTCTTGTGATCTACTTCTTTGGCAGTCTGCTCGAGGTCACAGAGCTTTAAACATGTCAGCTTTAAAGCTGTAATTTTGCAAGCTCACCTGGTGGGTCAATTCTTGACAACACATGAAGCCCCATTAACATCAATGGGATTCTGTGCAGGTGTAAGAGTCATCTCTAGAGAATCTGCACAGTATTCATTGCTGAAACAAATTATTTTTTGGCAACCAAGTACGTAATTTTCCTATACATAATAAAATTTTCTTCATCCTTTGGAGAATTCCAATCCATCAGTGTTGATTCCTAATACCAGTTATACAAGCTAAACCACTGATATCACAAACAATTATAGAGATGAACTGAAATGCAGTTGTAAAAAAAGCTAATGGGTCATGGGTGTGCCATTTCAGCAGTGCTGGGAGATAAAATATGTTTGTACTATTTCAACCTTTAATTAAGGGGAATATGACTTTCCTGAGAGCCAGATTCATTGTGAAGATTGAATTCTATTCTCAGACTTTCCACTTTCCGCATGGAGACTGTGCTTTTGAAAGTGGATAGGAGCTTCCTCCCCTCCCCCAGCTTAGTAAGTTTCTCTGACTTTGCAGAATTGTGACTTATGCAATGTCACAGAGAGCCATTGTCAGAGCTGCAAATAGTTCTTCCATCCTCCTGTCCTGACTATTAGATCACTGTTCTAGCAGTGCACTGGATCAAAGATTTTTGAGGACCCTCCCTTATCACACCTCTAATTTCATGTTGCGACTAAATTGGCATGGTCCAAGAGCAAGACTCCTTTGAGAAAGCTCCAAACATGCCAAGGGAAAGCTGCTTATTAAAAATGCACCAAATGATTCACAAGTGTTTCTCTTACAATTCCCCAACATTTTAGATAAAATATGTCTAGCTAAAGATAGCAGGATATATTTCAGAAAGTTTCTTTCTTCTGAAAATAGTATTTAAGATTCATGCATGATGATTATACTCTATTTTCTGCCTCAAACAAATGAACTAAAGATACTCTATAGTTTGCTCAGTGAAATTTTTTCAACACTGTCTACAATAAGCATGGTGATATGATAAGTCCGTGGAGATTTCCCTCATATCCAGATGGCTGTTCTAATTTCACTTTTTAAAATACTACCACTTCCAAAATGTTTTCATCCTATTTATCTTTGGCCAAAGGCTGGTAGCCATTACAAGTTAACAGTTACTTCACGAGTAAGATAAAATTTGATCCAGCCTAATTTCTTGCTCCTCTAGCCATCTAAAAGTTATTTCTTTCCTCTGAGCTAGTCAGGTAGACCTTCTTTAATCAATGAATAGAGTTAGAAGCTTCAAAAAGGACTCAGCTAACATTTATTCTACATTTCAGTTAATCATAGTTGGGAAGTGCCAGTCTCTCTGTGTTGACTATAGAGGGAGCCTTGACAATTCACTTAAAAAAGAAGAGTCAAGATTCTATATAATTAATATTAGTGAGCTGAATCCCACCCTTAGTGAGATCAAAAAGACAGCAATCTGATGCTTTTTAATGTTTTCTTTTCTAATCCTTTGATGAAGGTCACATGAACATATTAGAACCATAGAATCATAGAATGTTAAGGATTGGAAGGGACCTTAAGTATTATTTAGTTCCAGCCTCCCTGCCATGGGCAGGATCACCTTCCACTAGACCAGGATGCTCAAGGCTTTGAACTCTGCCAGGGTTGGGGCATCCACAGCCTCCCTGGGAAACTTGCTGCAGTATCTCATCACACTCACAGTAAAGATATTCTTCCTAATTCAACCTGATTTCCCCCTCTTTCTGTTTGTAGCCATTACTCCTTGTCCTATCACTACAGTTCCTCATGCAGAGTCCCTCTTCGGCTTTCTGTTCCTCTTCAGGTCCTGGAAGGCTGCTGCGAGGTCTCCATGCAGCCTTCTCCAGGCTGAGCAGCCCCAGCATTCTCATCTTGTCTTTGTAGGGGAATTACATCAGTCCTCTTATCAATTTTGTGGCCCTCCTTGGGATTTGCTCCAACAGTTCCAGGTCCTTCTTATGCATTCCAAGTGTATAACTTTAAAAAGAAATATAGCATTAAAATATACATAACCAGAAACCTTGCTGCTTTGACAGATGTGTTTTGTCAGACAAATAACCAAAATTCTTGGCCTATTTGATTTAGTCCTTAGTATTCTCATCATCTCCAGGTAATTTTGAAGTCCTTAAAAAGAGCTTTTGTAAGGATATAAAACGACAGAGATGATTCCAGTTTTGCCTTCAAGACTTATGTTGGAAGAATATTAATTGTACATGTGAACAGTATGTAGAACAGAGCAATTCATATCTCTCTGGATGCTTATTGGAATATCTATTTTTCTCAACCATTCCGTACATCTGAAAACTATCAAACACAGCTGATCCACTCATCTCCGAAAATGGCGACACAGAGATGGCTAAACTTTGGTTTATGCAGATGTGAAAACTTTGGTTTATGAACCCTATTAAGAGAGGCATTATTCTTCCATATATTTATATATATAAAACATTTTAGCATAAGAATGTATAAAAGGTCCACCATGACAATAAATTGTGCTTGGATCTTATGTTTAAAGAGTGAAACATTTGACTTTTATAATTGATGTGTCTGTAAAGATATAAATGGAAGAAGAGGTAGGTTTTGTCTGACCAGAAGTAGATGGCAACAGTGTCTATCTTTTGGACTTTTTGTCTAGACTTCTTTTATAATCAATGAGAGAGAAAATTACATTCCTAGACATGATTTGCTTAATCATAAGGTAGATATCTAAAATAGGTCAAATGAATAATTCCCTATAAATTCTCTTTTTTGACTTGAGTGATCTCAGTATGAGTAGCTCAAGTAGAAAGACTTATAAGGTAGGATTAGGTGAGATTGATCATAAGCCTTGCTGAACCATTACTATTTCATTATTAAAGGTGAGATTTTTAGAGAAGCTGATCAGCTTTAAGGCAATGGGAGAAACACTAAGTCTTGTTAGTCCCTGACAAGCAAAATCAATCACTCAGCACTAAAGTGGCAGCTCTCTGGAGCAGACAACTAATATCAGAAGCTTTTAATGAGGTGATGATAGGTAGAAAGGAAAGATTTCCGAATGGTAAAACACCTACCAAGTTGTTTGCTCTGTTCAGCTTCTGAGCAGACAATTGTATTTTATACGACTTTCATATTATCTATAGACCTCTCCATAGATCTCAAAAGAACTGCTGGTTATGGACAAAGGAGGAACCTGTCACAGATTGGATGATGATAGTGAGTCATGAAGCAGGGAATAGTGTGGGATTGAACAGATTTTATTTTGTTTACCCACAGACATGGAAGCATTGGTCAGTAGAAACAGATTCAACATATTTTATTCTGTGTTGTTTTATCTTAAACTCAACGTGACAAAGAATTTGCAAAGAGGATGAGTTGCAAATTTCAATGACCTTCATGGCAAATTTCATGTGACCTTCATCAAACTTGAGTTTGCAAGTCCAGTTGAAGAGGAGAATTGATAGACCAACTTTGTGGGCACCTGGCATCTGGCTGAGGTTAATGCACCACAGGAAGTTAATGAAGAATATGGCTTTGTCTTCTTTTCCCATTTGCCTTCAAAACCCTGAAAGTCTAAATGTTCCTTTAAAAATTCTGTGGCAGTGCCACTGTTTTAGAGCTGAAGAACACTTCATATGAATTACCTAAAATTATATCTTATGTATGACATGGACTGAGTTGTTCCACTGTTGTAAAATCAGATGCCTGGAACAGGAATATCAGCATTATAGTGTTGTACATTCAGTAAAGTCTGTTGGCTTCAAGTCACCTCCTTTTTTCTTTCCAATGTTAATGGGCAAATATTATAAAAAAAGAAATTAGCATTTCAGTGAATTTGTATTTTGATTTTTTGATAATGTAAATCAAAAAATCTCATCTTGTAATTTCTTCATCAAGACCTCAATGTTTCTTTGAGACTCATAGAGAAAGACATTGAACTTAGATCACAAGTGACAAAGATCAAACATATCCTTCCAACTTGTTAATTTACAATCAGTTAAAAATAAAAAAGAACGTACCTTCTCCTACCTGAAATTATAGACTCAAACTCTAGATTTCTATTTACTCATTCAGCCTACAGTTTTATTTGTAAAAATAGGAGTTTTAACATAATTTTGCTGTTTACAAATACCTGACTAGGGGGGTTGTACGAAAGAGGAATCTATGCTCTCGGAGGGATTCCTTAAAAGGGCAAGATACTATGAAAATGATCAGACGCTGGAATAGATGTCCAGAGGGGACAAGGTGGTCCATCCTCCCACCTTGGAGGGATGCAAGACCCATCCAGACACAGTCCTGGGAATCCTGCTCTACCTGGGTTTGCTTTGAGCATGGGGCTGGACTAAAGATTATTGTTGGTCTGTTCCAGCCTCTGTGATGTGCTGATTTAGTGACACATATCTGATCTTGATTTAGTGGGTTAAAAATTCATGTTGTACACATGAATCATTACTATTTCCATTGTGGGAGCACCAGGGACTCCTATACTTAGCACACTCACTAGAGCAGGAGGGCTGGTCATTTGCAGGGCTATCCTTTCAAGGATACCTATGAAGCAGTAAAGGAAAACTCAAGCAAACTCCTGTAGGTAATCAGTTGCAGACAAAAACTGACATACAGAGAATGAACAAGATAGCCTGAAAAGTGGAAATATGCCTGGAAGACATTCTTTATAAAAACTGCAACAAAACCCACTTAATTCTTTATGTGATAGCAAAAAGAAGGAGCTAGAGGAGAGAGTCAAAAAGTGAAGCCTAGAAAAACGGTCTTTGCAGCAATAGTGTGACTGTTGCTTCTATTAGGAGCAGCAGAAAAAGGTTGTAGGGCTTGAAGGCAAAGATTATAAAAATTTGGTAAAAACTTTTAATGTTTTAGCTCCAGAAACAAGATGCAAAATGAAAACTTGATCTGGATTTTGGACCTAAAAACTTGTTTACATCACCTGCCTGTCTGACAAGCCTGGTGATTCCAGCATTCACAGCAGTTGTAAATGAGGGAAGTTCTAAGGACTGACTAAGGAAGAGAGGAGTGTGTGACGTGCTTGAGTCATACTGCATTTGAACTGATAGCTATCAGAGGAGGCTGAAGTTGAGAGGCAAGCCAAGATATTTTGGATGAAGCAGAGGTACAAGTTTGTGTCTCTCTGTGGGAATGGCAGTTGTGTTTGTGGATGAGATTACTGAGACACGCAGACGCAAAGGAGGGAAAGGAGCCAAAATCAGAATTCCATACAGTCATGTGTGAACATACGTGGTCCTTGAAAGTCACTAACAGAATGACTGGCAAAAGAAACGTGGAAGGGCAAAGCTCCTGCAGTCACTGAAGCTAGGGAAAGAAAATAATTCAAAAGAGGAGTTTGGCTGTTGTGATAAGGGCAAGTGACAAGTGAGGATGGTGAGGAGAGGGGACTGATTTTGAGCCTCAAGCAGATGTGGATCAATATAGTAATACTTACTGCAGATTCAATTGAATAAAAAGGTTCACAGAAAGGTTCTGAAACCTCAGATGAACAGAAAAAAGGGTGGAATCAGGGCATAACACACCTGACGGAAATTACAGTGTGATCTTTGAGATTGGAAGCTGAGGAAAAAGACTGGATTTTTTTATGGAAGAAAAAAAACCATAATGTTTATTGTGAAAGAAAGGATGAAGGAAGAAAAGTGATGAGAAAAGCAGGGAGATACTATAAATGGATTAGAATGCATCCTGATCTGCAAGGAGTCACTAACAGGATCAGAGGAGGTCATCAGATGAGAAATCTGTTTATGAAGGGGATGAGGAAGCAGAGGAAGAACAGACTAGCCAAAATGAGGTAAGAATACCCCATACCTTGTAAATTTTCTATTGGATTAAATCAGTGACTTCCATCTCTGACAAACAAGGAAAAACATCTCAAGAAAGGCTTATGAAGCAAGCTGTCGGTAAAAAGACATCTAGAATATGGGAGTGGAAGTCTGTTGAACTGGACAAGTAGAGTTGTTCCAGTTGAAGACAGCATAACTGAAAGGGAGAAAATACATTTTTACTGCAGGAAATTAAGCTCTTCCCAGACCTTTACACTGAAGATACCATACAGCATGAACAGAGGAAGCAGAGAGAGTCTAGCCAAGGAGCTGGCATGCTGTGGCAGTTCATGCCTTCTGCGACACTTCCAGAAAGATTTCATATTTTCTTCAGGTCTTTATGAAAAATAATGCCCATTATGGGACTCAGTGTAGCTCCTTGATGAACATACAAGTTATCCCCACAACAGGGTGGCAGCTCATGATTTACTCTTACCACAGGTTCTAAGGAACCTTGAAAATCATACATGTTTTTAATCTTACTTATTGTAAGATCCTTCAATATTTTTTTGTTTTGAACACAAGTTGATTCACTGAGAATGCTATGCATGACTCAGTTAAATTTCCTGCAGAAATGTCAATACAGGATATTATCATTGTACCATTGTCAGCAAAGTCTGTAATCTGTAAGAAAAGTTACTTTTTAAAACAAGATTTATATTCTACAAGTCGTGTTCACTTTGTATTAATAAATGTAGTGACTTCTAAAAAATGTTAGTACAAACTCTTCTGGCAGTCTTGGTTCCACTGACTTGCCTATTGACCACAGGATTTTGAAGTACTTTCTGAAGACTGATAGGTCAAACACTTGATCTCCTTTGGAGTGTGGGTGTGAAACTGCAGATACCTGTATGTGATATTCCCTCTGGCTTTGTTGGAATGTGAAGAGGCTGGGTTTCTAACATGGGAGGTGTTTTCTGCCTTTTTGTTAATCCACTGTTACCTCCTACATCAGGAACAGAAAAGGACAGCAGGTGGAAACATTGTGTGGAATGTGCCTGCTATTCTGATGGGAAACTGGGCACTACCTAGCCACTCTGAAGACAAAAACAACTGTTTTCATTTATATTAAAATAAGTAATCAGAACTAACTAACAATAAGATCCAATTTTTTTAGGACAGCAGGTAGACTGTGTCTTAATGACAGGTGGAGTTACAAGGCAGGCAGATAATGTTCTCCTGTTAGCTCTCTTTTCCATTTTTGTATACATAAGCAGCCAATCATGTTTACAACACTCCTCCAACTATAAGTACTGATTGTGAACCAATAGCAAGTCAAGGAAGGATGTCTAACACATTAGTTGACAACCATGAACATTTTTTTTTATAGCTGGAGAAACCGTAGTGGCAGATTCTGCTCATTCAAAATCCTATTTTTAGATTTGCCTCTTCCATGAGGAGTTGAGTCAATACGTTTTTTAAAAACTTACAGCTGTTAATTGAGTTATCAAGTTCTCTAAATGTTTGAAACGAGTAACCATGTGGCATTATTGTTATAATTCTTGAACTGCATCCTCTTTGTTCCACTTTTTATATTTCCTTGATGTAGCCAGTATTTAACATATACAAGTACAGCAGACCACTGTTTGCAAATGGCCGTGAGATTGGCATAAGGTCTGACAAGACAGAATGTAGACAAGGGTAGTTTCATGGGCTGCTATTTATGTTACCTTCTTATCACAGTACTATATGCTGTGTCATCAGCCAGACTTTGAAACATTCCTGCAAAATTAGAAATCACTAGAGGTAAAATGGCCATCAAGTGCTCCTTGTTCCCCTTTGTATATACTCAGTGTTGTCAAGCCCATAAACTTTCTATCACTGAGAAATATTTGCAGGACTTTTTCTTCTAAACTCTTGTGTTTCTTCCTCCATCTTCTCAGTGACAAGGTTATGGCATATGCTTTGGCTTCATCCTTAACCTGTACTCTAAATATTTCTGTTTTCCTTTCTGGATAACTTTGGAAAGATGGGTCTGCCAAACTTTCAGATGAGTGTAATACCTACCACTCTATTCAGTCATTTGATTTTTTTAGAGAATTAGATGTTTGTTTTTACCTGTTTTGGTTTTCTAGCTTTCATGCATTGTGGTAGAATAAATTTTCAACTGGAAAGTGTTAGGTAGCTTCTTAGGCTCTAGGTTCTTGATAACCAAATCTTGTTTAAGTTTATAAATATAGATGATAACATTTCAAACTATCCTTTTGGATGTTCTCTTGTCTTGAATGGATATATTACCTCAATGCTTAATAAGAGTAAAGAAAGTAAATAGAATATTATAAATTGTTAGGGAAACACCGGAGAGTACAACAGAAGATATTGTCTGACTCCATGATTCACTTATTTCCAGGACACTGTGTGAAGACCTGCTGACCCCTTTGGCTGAAACCCCTCCTCCCAAAATGTGGAGAGTAAAATTGGAAAAGGTTTAGAGAACGGCTAAAAGAACTTGAGAATAGCTTTTACAGAAGCAGCAAATAGGTAGATTAGTGCTCTTCAACCTGGAAAAGATGTTTGAGGAGGAAACATCAGAGTCTAATAAAATCCTGAGCAGTATGAACAAGATAGCAAATTATTAATTACATTATCTCTTCATATATAAGAACTAGAAGGCAACAAAAGAAAGTGGCAGATTCAGTCTAAGAAAGAAGTGATTTTTCAGTAAGCATGTTGTTAATCTGCAGAGATGTGAAAGAGTGAGAATTACTGTTTACATTGAAGCAGCCTCAGCTGCAAATTGGGAATACAGAAATATCACATACATTGGGAGCAACCCCCTCTAGTCCAGCACCCTGCAGATAGAGAAAGTTGTCCAGAGCTGTGTCCAGATGGGTCTCATATGTCTCCAAGAAAGAGATTTCACAGCTGCTCTGGGACCTGCTTCACTGTCTGAACACCTTCATAGTAACCTGTACTGAGTGAGAATTCCCCAGGTTTCATGCTGCGTCTTCCACCGTGCACCTCCAAGAATAAAGTCCCTGCCTGATCTCTAGCTCTTAATCAGTTGGCTCCTTGTAGTGGTGCATGGGGTTATTCCATTCTTGGTGCAGAACTTTGCCTTTATTGAACTTCATGAGGTTCTTCCTAACACATTTTTCTAGCCTGTATAAAATTACACAGGAGCCAGACATCCTATTCACTACCCCCAGTTTTCTATCATTTGCAAAATTGCTGATAGTATACTCTAGACCATCATCCAGCTTGTTAATAAAGGTGTTGAATGTTCTTGCTACTGGTATTTGCCTTTGAGGGATAATCACTAGTAAGTGACAGTCTGTTCAGATTTCTTACTTCTGATCACTGTGCTTCAAGCCCCATGGTCCAGCTAAATTTTTACCCACCTTATCCAGTTCATATTTTACTCCTTGTCTAAATGTTGCTATGGGAATGCCATGTCAAAGATCTGCTAAAGTCAAAGTCTAGGACATTTCCTGCTGTACCACTATGCACACAGCCTGCCATCTCACTGTAACAAATGAGTTGGTCTGACATGAATTGCCCTTGGTAAATTTATCCTGGCTGGTCCAGTCACCACATTCTCCTTCCTGTGGCTGGAAATAGTTCTCAAGAGGATTTGCTCCTTTATCTTCCCAGGGACTAAGGTGAGGCTGACCAGTCTGTACTTTCCTGTGCTTCCTGCCCTTGTAAAGATGAGTATGATGTTTGGCTTTTCTCAATATGCTTCCATGCAGCTGATCTGGTCCCATAGACTTATATGTGTCCAATTAGCTCTAGAGCTCCCTAATTGTACCTCCCTCTACATTCCCACTCTCTCACTTATTAGGCAGTGGGAAATGGGCTATCAGAGGGAAGATCTAACCAGCGAAAACTAGAGCAAAAGAACTATCTCAGCCTGTTCCATATCCTTTTTCACTAAATATCCGCCCTCATTAAGCACCTGTCCTTCATTATCTTTGGCCTTGGTTTTCTGCCAGCATGGTTGTAGAAGTGCTTATTCCTTGCCTTTCATATCCCTTGCTACCTTCAACTCCAGTTGAGCTTTGGTTTTCCTAATTCTTTTCAACTTTCTGCTGGTTGGAGTAGACTTGTCTTGCATTTGAGGAAGTTCTGCTAAAAGATGAATGGTTGACATGGGTCCCTTTGCCCTCTAAGGCAGTCCTCTGGGATTCTACTGAGCAGATTGCTGACTAAAGCTTGCTCTTCCGAAGTTCTCGGTTGTGATCCTTCTATTTAACTATCTCCTCTCAGGATTTTTAGCTCTATGAGTAATGGCTCATCTTCATATGAGTGACTTGCTCATGAGTATGAGGTCCAGGAGAACATCTTTTCCAAGCAGCTCCATTATAACCTGTGTAAAAAAAATCATCATTGATATGTTCCAGAAACATCCTGGGTTGCTTGCCCAGCCTTATTGTCCTTCCATCAGGCATTAGGGTGGCTGAGTACCTAGATGTGCAATTTCATGAGGTTTCTGGATGTCTAAAGAAAGCTTATTTTATTTTCTCTTCTCAATCAGGCAGTCTCTAGCACGTTTACCACAGCATCACCTGTGTTGGTCTGTCTTCTGATTCTTAGTCATAAGGTCTCAGCTGATTCTTCACCTAGTCCAAGGCAAAGCTCCATGCATTTTAGCCACTTCTTTACATAGAGTATAACCCCTCCTTCTTGCTGTCTCAGCCTGTCTTTCCTGAAAAGCCTGTATCCATTTACTGCAGCATTCCCAACCCATGAGCTATGCCACCATGTCTCTGTAATCCCAAAGAGGTCACAGGTCTACAACTGCATGAACTGCTAACTCTTCTTGTTTGCTCCCAGGCTCTGTGCATTTATGTACAGGCACTGAGACGGGCCCCTAGTCATGCTGCTTTCCCAGAGGGAGTGTGATAGCCTCCCCACTAGTGTTGTCTCTCAGATGCTTCCTCAAATTGTTGGCTGCGGGGAGAGTATTTGGAAAAGTCATCATATGCTTGTTCCATTTTCGTACTCTTCACCAGCCATCTGCTTTTGATTGCCGACCTTGGTGTGTACCTAAAGAGCTGCCGCCAGTGGGAGGGAGTACGTCTGTAAAATTTGGATGTCAAGAGCAGGACATGAACCCAAGTCTCCACAAGAAAGCCACAAAATGTGCTGCAGAAAAATTATCTTTGAGCCTCAGACCTCCACCCGCTCTTGGCTACCACCTGAAAGAGGATACTGGCTTACACAGACCTTGTACTACTATGCACATGCTCTTGGGCTGGTGCCCAGAGCAGATATGAAAAATGAATTACTTCTTTTGTTCCTTTGCCTTTTAAGATAATACTTGATTTGTAACTGCTGAAGTTATTGCTAGGTGTTTTTCATAATTGTTTTGTAACTCAATCTTTTTGATGCTGAGTCCTCCTATCATTGCTTGCATGCTAATTGAGCTGTCCTCTAGAAAAACTGTGTTGCTGGCAATATCTAAGTCTCCAAGTCTCAACTGTGGTTGAGCTAGGCAATGTGTGTGCTGCAGCAAATCCTGTCTTTTTTTTCAAAAGGAATGAATGACAAACCCAACAGAAAATGGGAAACAACAGTTTCCTATTAACAGAGTCTACGTTAAAGCTATTAACATGTGCTCACCTTGATTCTACCTTGGGCTGAACTTACAATGATATTTTATTTCTACATACAGAGGATTTTTTATTTTAAATCACCATGCTCAATTTCATGACTGCTTTTAGGCTGAAAAAGTTTGGTTAACACACGACTTTCTGAGTCAAGCCTTGCTTGATCATCCTTTTGCTTTGTTTCTTTCATGTCAGGGTGATATTTTTTGAGATTTGTTATATACATAATACAGGTCAAATGCTGCAAAGGCATAGGTAATTTTTTGCTATTATTTTGATTGTGATGTTTTTTCTGCAAACAAAATAAGATTGTTCTTCAAACAAAATAAGATTGATGGGGCAAACCAAAAGTAAGTGTCAGAACCTCTCCAAACAAGTGTTGATTAAGAAATTACATTATGAAATTGCTAACAATATGTCATAAAGCACAGACTTGTAAATGTTTACCAGGGCTAGTAAAAAGTAACAGACAATATCAAGTGTATTTTTAAATACATTTACACTTTAAAATTTATGGACTCTGGCTGTCAAAGTAATGACTTTTGGAGACAGTCCAAATGTCTGCATTATTAATAAAAGATGTCCTCAGATCTGTCTCACTAGATCTGTCTCTTTCTTTCATTATTTTGAACATGCAAACTGGGTTTCAAATCCATCCAGTTCATCACTTTTTGATCCTCCCAAAACTTCTGCTCAGCACTTCAAAACAATGGGTGTTTTTTCTCATAAATTTCACACTGTTGAACTTATTCTAAGCACTCTCCAGAAAGGGAGGTGGAAGCTCCTCATCTGATAATGAAGAAGCTGCCCTCAGCACCTCTTGTACAGCATGCCTGGGCAGGTCTTTCTCACAGTTGTACATCAGGAACAATGAGTGGAATGAAGAAGAGTGCAGAAATGGCTACAGAAGTACCAGAGCTGTGCTTGCCCTGCTTACATCATGATCCATAAACCCCTGAAACCTGTTAAGAGTGGTTACTTTTCATCTCCAACTCTTCCCCTCTACGTGTCCGTGCTACTTGCTCATGTAGAAACAGCATTAGTAGTCCCCCTTTTACAGGTACCTTTCTCATCTCCCACCCCTTTTAACTGGCAGCTCCATCAAATCTTCTGCACTCTGTGCACAGAAAACATACACTGAAGTCAAACAGATATTTTCTCATCTTCACTTGATCTGACACTTTCTTAAAACTCAAGCTCTGTACTTAGAATCATATAAAGACAGTTAAAAACATCTGAGTCTTACATGAATGGAATTCATTTGGGGAAGGGAGAAAAAAGCCACAGCTTTAAAATATAGAATAATATGAAACCAAAATAGTTTTAATTAATAGAGACAATTCAAGGTACATTGTGAAAATTCAGATGTCACTTGTTTTTGGAAGATATATAAATCAACACAAATGACCTAAATAAAAAGGTTGTAGAGCCAGTGGGTAATCTGTGCACAAAGTGGATGAGGAATACCTTAATAATTTTCCATCTCAATAGCAGGCTGAGCTTCCTCTGATGTGTCTTCTTGTGATGCAGACTGTTAGTGCAACAGGAACAATGTCTGACAGGAGGTATTTCAGTTTCAGTTCTTTTCCCACAGTTTCCAGACTCCTGACAAATATAAATTGCATACATTTTATGTGACAGGGGGAATATTGTATAAGGTATGACAACCTGATTATTTACCTACTATTTATTTAACTTTTAATATTTTCATCTCTGAAAATCACTGTTATTCCTCAGAGTCTAGGAAATGGATTTTTAATTAGATACCCAGACAATTATTGTGGATGATGGATGTGAAGGTGATTTTAGTATTCTGTGTAACTCCTGGCCAATGATTTTTGCACTGTATTTTAAGCTATGAATTAAACTCAGGTACAGCCAGTCCTCAGTCACTGCTCTGTCTAATCTGGCTCTGATAACAGGAGAGAAGACAAGGAAGAGTGAGGTGAGTGGGGACAGTAATTTCCATGAGAGATTGCTTGGGAAGTTCTATTTCTTCTTTCTGGAAGGCCAGCAGGACTGAAAAAAACAACTAGGTGTTTCTACTTAACTAGCATTGAGAAATTTCTTCCACAACAGATAGAGATGGAGGACTCTAGAGTTAAATTCAGTTTTCCTTCATTTCTGAAGTTTTCATTAATTTGAACTGAATATTTCCTGTTACCAGGATGACACTGAGAAGAAGCATGGTGACAGGGAGAATTGTATTTGGGTCTCAAGAGTTGTGTCTCCTCACCTTACCTGGGGAGGCAGAGCCCTGGAATCAGCAGACAATTTTGCTTCTCAGCTGATAGAAGAAGTTGGTATAGAGGCAAGACATGTTCCTTTGGTTGCAATGACATTTTACTTCCATCCATTCCCAAAAGATACATACCATGTATAAGCCTGAACCCTAACTTTTCTCAAAGTTTATTGATACAAAGAACTGGGCTTTACAGGTTGGCAGGTGTGAGGGAATGATGTAGGGGACAGTCAAGCTTAGATTCAACAATGTGAATGTAAATTGAGCTACAGTTGGGTTAGAGAACTGAATCAAAAGTAAAATGTCACGAAAGTATGAAAAAATTAATTGATACCAAAGCTAAATTAAGAGGCTCCTCTTAATACTGTTCAGATAAGTTTGCCAAGTGTTGTTTACAGCTGTATTAACCAGCTATAGAGGTTGCATGTTGAGTAGCTGTGATTACTGCAGTCCTGTGCTTGATGTAAAATGCTGTTGAACAGCAGGATATAGGAAAGTGGGCTTAGCATCAGAGTTCAAATGCTACATAGCATCTCCGGCATAAAGGACAGGCATAGGAGGTGTGTGCATCTGGAAAATACTGTGTGGTACCATTAGCTGAACATCCTTAAGGAGGTTGAAAGCAGCAACATGCAGGAGTTCAAAGAGATTAGAACTTGAAGAACGCAAGTTCCAGAAACCAAAGACAGATGAAATCTGTATTTACGAAAATAAAACCAAGGACTACTGCCTCTCTTAGTTTATGTAACATCTACAGTGCTGTTTTGAAGAAAAAATATCTAGTGCTAAAGTGGAAATTATGTGGAATACGATCTAAATATGGCAAATAAATATTACAAATTAACCATGTGGGAAGGAGTAAGCAAGAAGAAAGGAATCAAAAACATTTCTTCATATGTGGTTATATGAGAGGACAGTTTAGTGAAGAAGGGACAGTCAATTAATAAAGAGGTTGCAAAATATACTCCTGCGAGAAAGTTACAGGTGAGAAGAAACAATGATACTAATTTAAAGTATTTTCTTTCTATTACTGCATTTTAACTGCCAGGGTGCACACTAGCATTATTTTATAAATGTGAGGTAGTCTGTGCTTCAGTGAAAGAAATAAATTATGTTGCTTTATGCTACACAATGCATAAATGAAATAATGATATATGAATTTGCCATTTTCACTGTTGTGAAAGAATTTCTCACCCTTTCTTACCTTGTGGTATCTTATTGTTGTAACCAAACTCTGAAAAGGATTGAAATAAACCATTGGAATTTGGGTTATGGTTATTGAGATGCTGCTAAAGTGGGATATTAGTGGATTTCCTCTAAAATTGTGCGAGATTCGACTCTCATTGCCAGTTGCCCTCAAAGCTCTTTGTTCTAGGCTTTTCATTGTCAGAAAGATGAAGACAAACAGAATTCTTAACTATTGGTAAATATTTTAATGATTATTTGGAGATTTTTTTTTCCTTTCTTTGTTAATCCTCTCACCTGGAAAGGCAAGGACCTTGTTACAATTCTGTACAGCCATCTGTCAGGCTGTACAGAAAGGAAAAAGAAATAAACGTTTTCATGACTGGCCATTTCATATATATATATATATAGGCAGACTGTTCCTACTGATTTTAGCGATATTATTTCTGTATTACACCAGCAAAAGAGAGATGAAATTTTATGACAAGCCTATCTCTATACCACTAAAAATGACCTAAACCCCCTTTCTGGATAAAGTCTGTAAAAGAATGACTGTCTTTACAGTTGACATTAGAGTGTCTTTTCTTTTTCAGTCTGAGTTGTCTATTCCTCCACAAGCTAGCTGGAAATATTTCTTTTCCAGAGAAGCATATGGTCTGGTTTTGAGATTGATAAACCTCATGGGGTAGCTCCTTTCTGGTTAAAAGGTTTTTAGAATATTAATCCTGAGAATCTGCATGTAAGGGAGACATATGGGAACTATAAACTGAACTCTCATTCACTTTTTGAAGCTTCTATGCTCTGCTGGCTTGAGGGAGCCATGTTTTCAGAAAGCAGGGGGCATTGGGCATTTGAAAATTGGAATTGTTTTAAGGCATCACAAAAATGATAATTAAGTTATTGGTAATTAAAACGATCCAAAAATACTGCCAGGTATGCTTAAAAATATTTCTGAACCTCAGATACATTTCACCAAACATGTTGTCCTTATTTTTAAAAGTTGAATGTAATGCTGCACATTTTACTCTGGTACTACTGAATTAAAAGCAAATAGTTTTCAAACAGTAACATATTATGTCAGTTTATCTCTTTTTAGAGGTAAGAAGGATGGAAGAGATGATAAATAATTTTGTGAAACTGACCTACTTTATTATATCTTTCTATGTTAGGATTGTAATGTTTGCTCTAAGAGATTCTAGCTTATTCCACCGACACAAAGTCACAGTTATCTTCTGAATTGTGTCTCACATCCTGCATTCAAAATACCTTACAAAATACCTTATACTGTTAAAAAAATATGGTAAAATATCTGTTCCCTGTACTCTGGCAAGAGAAAAGAATTGGGGTAAAAATACTGTAGGTTTGGGTTTTTTAGCTTGCAATTTTGTGCATGTTGCCCACTTTGATCTGAAGTGTCCTTCATGTCTAACAGTGCTACAGTGAGCACAGTTGCATTTAGGGCTTACTCCAGTTCAAATTAAACCAATCCTATAACTCAGAAAATTCTCTAAGCATAGGATAAAACTTTTAGACAGGCATGATTTGAATTTGAGACTTACCTAAATCAAAGAAGTGTAAAATAACTGGCCATGGTTAAAGTAACTCAAGTGTTTAAAAATACACTAAAAATCATCTGTCCTTTTAAAGGACAATGTAGTGATGATTAAACACATACACAGACATACCTGTATCTTTGAATTTACTTAAGAAATTCAGGCACAGTCCTATGTCTTATGACTGTGAAATGAAAATGTATTTGCAATGCTGGCAAAGAAAAACAGACCCAGTACAATAGTCAGTCATACTATTGTGCTGCTTACCTTGATTTCTGTCTCAAATATTTATCCACTTGTTTTGTTAGTCTGCATTCAAAGCTTCATCTCGAGGCCCTTGCTTAGTTTTTTCCCCCATAACTCCAAATGCAAAAATGTAATCCTCCTATTGCAGGGCTGCATCTTCTGCCCTGTGCCACCTAGGGGGTACAAGGACATAACAGTCTCCCTTCTGCAAAAGCAACGAAATTAGCAGCGTCCTATCTTCCTTTGAAGGCCAATATCCACCTGAAAAAGTGTCTTGGGATTTCCAATTATAACAAAAACAACAACAATATTAATAACAGCAATAACACACAATTAGGAACTCTTTCTTATTTGGCATCACTTGCAAATGAATGCTATGGGTATTAAAGCAATCCATAGAGTCAGTGCTGCCGTAAACATTGCCACTGAAAAATGCAGAAGCATCATTGGTTGTTACTCATAAGTTCTTGTTACTCTTAAGTTCTGTACTCTTAAGTGAACTCTGATTCACTTTGCTGAACTCTGCTCACTTTGTAGGAGCTGATGAGATCTCACACCTAACTGGTGTGGCCACAGGCAGATGAAACAAAACACAAATATAAATCTGGGAGATTTCTCTTTGCAACTGTAATGCTTTAAGCAGAAGCACTAAGCTGCACTTATCCCATTTGAATTTTCCTTTCCCAGTCTCTCCTAATAAGGATCACTCATATGAGCTAAGTATTGCCCTCAGTAACCATCCTTGCATTATTAATAACCGACTCAATTTTGCTTGCTAGAACAAGAGTCCTCCTTTAATATGAAAAGTTAGGCTGAAGTAACAGTCCTTCATGAATGCATAAATTACCAGTCTTTTCGACTAACTGGTCTCAAATTATGTCATCAATCTTATCACCAAATCAACAGGATTTGGAGGTTGCTCTCCTACTCAAATGCTAAAATTTAGGTAAAGGCCTGGGCAGACAAGCAGGAGAAAAAGCTAAGACAACAGAATTTTATATTATCCATGCTGCACATCCCAAACAGCAAGAACAAGGAGAGACAAAGCTAATTATCTTAGAAGAATAAAAACACTACAGAGAATCATAGAATTGTTAAGGTTGAAACAGACCTCTAAGATCACTGACTCACACCATTAACCCAGCACCACTGTATTCACCTGCATGTAAAAGAATATCAGAAGCTGAAATCAGTGATGAAGGCCCATAATGCTGGACATAATCCTTCAACTCTTAACCCATTTTGTGCAAACAGCCTATCCACAGAGCCAGTCTCTGAAGGATGCCTGTTCACCCTAAATTTTTCTGCTAATTTTTTAGATTATCAAAAGTTAGACACATGCCATACAGAAACAGAGGATCATTTTGGTAGCCAGCACTATAGTAAATTTACTTTTTCTTCATTTAATATACCTACCTATTTAAAAATAGCCACCATCTCTAAAGAGAAACTCTATATAGTCAATGATAGAAAGAACAGGGTGCAGAAAGTCTGTGCTTACTTCAGACTGGTTTGTTTATGTGAGCTCTGAATCATTCTCAGCTTTATTATCTTTGTAGAAGATGTGACTAACTTAAAGTATTCTTTTCCTGCACAACAATTGGTTTTTTTATGATATCAAAGTTGATGTCTGTTCTGATGAGCAGTGTAACTGGAGACGTGTCTGCCAAACTATGGTCACTCACTTGTGTTAGGGAAATTTCCTCCTCATGAAATTCAGTTTCCTCACTGCACAAAGCTAATTTTTCCTATGTCATGGAGAGTTGTTTTATTGACACACTCTTGGGACAGGGTTTTCTCTCAATAGCACAAACATTCTGTCAGTGGCTTTGGCCGATGTAATATGTGTATGTTTTCTAGAAGTAGCACACTTATTGGCTACCACCTACTCATTGTTGAGAGAAAAGCCTTATAGGGCTTTAACACAAGAACAAGCAATATTTAACATCTACATCAAGCACTGCTTCCTGCTCCTTGGACACCAGCAGAACTTTGGATATCCTCTGGCATACCCAGTGTGAGGTAACAGTTGGATCTCCTCCTACAGAGCTGAATCAGGCCACTGTCTTATAAGCTGTGAGCTGTGCGCCTCCAGATCCTTCAGGGACCAGATCCCAATCTCTTTGGCAGAGAGCTGGAGCCTGCAGGACAGATCCAGGTGCCCCGTTCCGTAGGTGTGCTGACCCGGCTGGGCAGTCAGACATGATAAACCACACTTGCAGCAGAAGCATGTGAGGCTGAAAGCCCTGGGTCAGGCCAGTCCTTCACCTCCCAGCCTGGAGGAGGACTACCTGCTTGCCCAGGCACTTTGTGAGCCCAGCCTGCCATGGCAGGGGAGGCAAGGCAGTGCCTGCAGGGTGAGGGACAGTGGGACTGTGGGGTGCAGCCCTAGCGGGGTGGCCAAGGACCACTTCCCTCCCAGAGCCTCTGGCAGCTGTGACTGCAGGTGCTTGGGCTGCACAAGCAGAAACATGTGAGGGTGCAGCCCGGAAAGCTTCATTTTCAGCTGACTAACCTCTTTCCTTGGCAAGAAAAAAATGTTTCCTTGTGTTTTTTTTAAAAGAGTGAGAGTGCATGAGAGTGCAAACTATTTTCCTCCTCAGAATCTATTCTGAAGCCTGTAGAAGGCTCTAAAACATGTACAATAGCCTGTTAGAATGAGAGTATTTTGTTTTGTGGGAGAAACAAAGAGCTTGAGGATTTTGATCAGGCATTTAAGAGGTAGAGTATCACCTTTTCTGGAGGAAATGCATAGCAAGAATGCCCAGTCTACTTCTTCCTCTCTGCTCCTCCCAGCTCATCTTTGCTCCCTGGGAAACACTTGAATCAGCAGTGCCAGCAACTCCTCTGCTCTTTGCCTATCTAGGATGATCAGAGACAGCTTTTGTTTAAAATTTCAGGATTTAAGATCCTTTTCTTTTTTTCAGCAAATGAGAGGTATTTTGTAATTGGTATCCTAACAAATCCTCAATCCTCCAAGTCTTTTCTCCTACTGTGAGAAGGATTTCCCTGGTTTTCCACTCTCTTTTTTAACCAAGTGCATTGAACAAATTTAACACTGCTTCTCAGAGAGTTAAATTGGATTTGTACAGATGGACACTGTTACAGGCCTCCTTTATAGGTGGGATTAATTTTATTAAAATATAATCCTCCCATGCTCACATTATCCCCTTCAGACATTCTCTTTTAATCTTTTGCAAAGTAGCATTAAAACACTTTCTGGGATTCATTAGGAATTACATTAAAATACAGACACACCTTTTAGGCTACACCTGCTAAGAAAAAGCAAAACTGGGATTTCCTATACTTGGACACCCTTTCTGAGCCAATTAGATGGGAATGGGCAAGATGCATCTGCCCCAGTGCCAGCAAAATGACAATTGGAGGAGCACAAAGTAGTCCTATGACCACTCAGCTGCTTTCCTTCTGGGACAGGGGTACAGTTTATTTTCTTCTTCTCAGTCCTGGAAATCAACTTGTCTTGCTCCACTGCCTTGATTTGAAGGAAGGTCTACAGATGCTTCTGTGATTTTCCATTTCACCCCCATGCAGCACAAGGCCTGTGCACCACTTAAATCCTCATCAGAATAGGGCTTAGGTAATACCCTTGGCAGAAGGGCAAGTTCCACCCACATTCCTCTGTGCTCATCTGGGCTGGAGAATCAGAATTGGAAAGCTGCATGTGTGTGGTTTTTTTACCACTTGGAACTAAGTACTTACTGTGCACCTATTTCAGATTTGCTTCTGGCTCTGGTCTTTCTGCAAAGCCAGAAACTACACCAGTGAAATCTGTTTATGTTATAAATTTAGAATTCCAAGTTAGATTTGAAAGAACAAAAATGAGAAATCCTTGCCATTCATTAGTCCTTTACTGAGAGTAAGCTGAGAGATTTCTCAATTGCATTATTCACCCCAAAAGAGATTCTGAAGTTTCCTAAACCCCATTAGTCTGTTATGAAACATACTAATGCTGCAAAAAGGTAAATAAATCTCTTTTGATTGGCTTCCAAATTTTTGGTAAAGCCCTATAATATATGTACTTTACTATTAATGGTAGCATATTAAAGTCCACCTGTAAGAGAGAAATAAAGGAGAATTAAATGTATAAAGTAAAGGCAAAGTCCTGCTAAAAATTCAAAATAGAAGAACATAAGTGCAAAGAGAAATGCTTGGAATTATTTAATCTTTTAACTAAAATATAAAACCTTGTCAATAATATTATATATTTCAACATGTATTAAGCCCTGAAGAAAGTAAGATACTTCATCTGGTTTTGCAAAAGTCATATTGCCTATGTTGTAGTACCTCTGATACTGATACACCTCACATGGTCTGCAGAAAACATAACATTTTCAGTACAAAAAGCAAGGTAGCCACAGGTATCTAGGAGATCTGAGGAAAATCTGAAAAAACAGGCACTGGAAAGAGGAAATGTTAAATAAGAGAGGGTGCAGCAGCCATCTCTGAACACAGAGATAGAAGAGTTCATGGCATGGGTCCCTTGCTCTCTTTTTCATCTTCTGCTACTGATAAAGGCAGATTTTCAAAATGCTTGTAATGTTGCATTATCAATGTGATTAAATCGCAGTAAGTTCTCACTTAGTAATATTACTTTATAGTTTGTAGTGGTTGCTTAAGAGATCAGTTCTAAAACTGGAAAGCTTTTCAGTTACTTTCTTCAATCTGTCATTTTGACGGGAGTGAATTTATAAAGGTCTCTGAAATTATCCTACCTACCACTATTTGCCTACCTAAGTTTTCAGCTATCCCATGTGAGCTTGGACTCAGGCCTTAACATGCTATGAGCACTGTGTTAGCAGTTCTAGTCTTGGACAGGTCCATGCTAGTGTTGGAAATTAAAATCTGCTCCATCTTCATCCCATAATAAATATCACATCTGTAAAACAAGACTAGGAATCTCTATGACAATCTTGTGGATTGAAACATGAACCTACTCCTTGTGTCTAGTATCAGCTATGGATCTGAAGAAATCTGTCCAGCCCCCTGCTCATCACTCTTCGCCAGACCAAAGCTACTGCTGCACTGGATCAGCCCATCCCACTCTCCCTT
The DNA here is from genome assembly GCF_028769735.1 of Zonotrichia leucophrys gambelii. Taxonomy (NCBI): domain Eukaryota; kingdom Metazoa; phylum Chordata; class Aves; order Passeriformes; family Passerellidae; genus Zonotrichia; species Zonotrichia leucophrys. The sequence continues at coordinate 68,609,689 of NC_088171.1, forward strand.
GCATCGTGTAACACCCTTGCAGTCATGTAGCTGTGCAGCCTCCTTCAGACAAGGACCACAGCAATCTGGTAGGTGCCTTACATGACATTATCTTGGCAGGATGGAGCTGAAATTCCCAAGTTTGCCCAGCTCCTGGCATCTTTAGCCAAGAGGATCTTGGGTTGCCACAGCTACGCTCTTACCAGAATCTCAGCTAACTAATTTAAAATCAGTCGAAGAGATTTTCGCTCCCTTGCTTCACCACTTCACATTCTAGAAATAATTGCATATCTGTAATACAGCATAAAAGATATTTTAGCTGCCTTCAGAATGTTCTCTCTGCTGGTTGGGTTATATTTACACTGTTACCCTGAATTCCCTGTGGGCTGTTATCATTAAAGCACATTGTCACCATGTGACTCTACCTGGACATCTTCCTATGGCCCTGGAGATGTAGTCACAACTGCACACCACTGGTCTGGCTACTGAAGTGCAAGTATTTCCAGATCAGATAGTATGGCAAAGTTCTTGTAGGTAGACCTTGCTAAATCTTCCCTCAGTTTGAAAAAGTTATGGTTTTTATTTGTCTATTCCCATCTTTGTCTTTAATGTTACTACACCTGTGCAAGCAGAAACAGAATGGGACAAGGCAGACCAACTGCATTTCAGAATTCTGGCACAAATTTAACTTGGTATTCCTTTCTATATTTATGTTCTGCCTTGGTTTTGATGGATTAAGAATGCTAAACAAATTTCTTATAATGCACGCTAGTCCATATCATCAAAGGCTGCCAAAGAGGCTGCCTTTTTCTCCAGCAGCTGCTACTGCTGAAAAGCTGTTTCATCCTGAGATCAAAAAGTCTACCTTACCTTATTGTCTACTGCAAAGATTTACCAGCTGGCTTTGTCACCTGCTTGCACTAGGAATTTACAGTCATTTTTTGGAAAATGCATTTCCACTGTGATATATATGTATTATAGATACACTTTCTTTCCCAATTGTGAGATATATGTGTGTATATAAGTATATATGTCTATATTAATATGTTTACTACAAAATATGTATCTAAATAATCCAATAACCTACAAAAAAATTCTCCTGTATCTTTCTTTACACTCTCACTGCAAAACACTCTGTGCCACAAAAATCAGCAGGAGCAACACCACCCCTTTGCCTTGCACAGTTCCTACAGATAACACTTTAAGGAGAACCAGCCCATCAGCTTGGGAGAGGATGAACACACTGTGGTAAGCTCTAAGCTGTGCACATGCAGACTGTCAAAAATTATTGACTTTGGACAAATTCTAAAGTTACTGGAGGGAGAAAGGGAGGAAGAAAGTAAGGATTGATAGGTGGTGTAATTTCATACAGTTAGAAAATCTTAGAAAACAAGGCTAAATACAGGGCGTGGGGAAAGAAACATAAGACATTCGATTAAAGCTGTAGGAGAGAGCTGAGAGAAGCTCCAACAGGCAGAGACATCAAGGTAAGTGATAAGATGTTAAACATTATCATAAATTGAGAACTTGCACTGCAGGTTAATCTGCTGGTGTTTAACTCTCAGCTATTAAGAGGATAAGGGATGAACAGATAAGGCTTTAGAAATAAAAACTACATTTTCACATCTCTGCTGGTGAGGACATCAGTGATATTTCTGGGCTGCTGTTATGCTTTTAAAGGTAATCAAATCATGATATTAAAGGCAGTGATTTCTAGCCATCCTATTCATCAGCATAACTAAAATAAGTTGGAAAAGAGGAACTCCCCAGAAGGAATGCTATTCAAATTGCAATTGAGAAGAAGTTAGAGAAAAAAATATATTAAATAATTAGATTTAAACACTAAATCTTATAAAATACTGTTAAACAAAAATGAACTGTAACACAAAATTAGCATTTCAAAGAACATATTTTTCTTATTTTTAATGATTCCCTCAACCAGATTTAGATATTGTTATTACTGACTGTACGCAAGAGATGCACTACATCTGCAGGAACAGAATGGTCCCAAACTATCTGGAGGTGATTCCTTGCATCTGAATCTGTGCTTTCTGGTGCAGGATGGTGATGATGCTAAGCCAGCCCTATGGACTTGAAGGGCACTCTGGAGCCATGCCTCAAGAACAGGTCATAGAACCTTCTCCTCTCCTCTCCTCTCCTCTCCTCTCCTCTCCTCTCCTCTCCTCTCCTCTCCTCTCCTCTCCTCTCCTCTCCTCTCCTCTCCTCTCCTCTCCTCTCCTCTCCTCTCCTTTCCTCTCCTCTCCTCTCCTCTCCTCTCCTCTCCTCTCCTCTCCTCTCCTCTCCTCTCCTCTCCTCTCCTCTCCTCTCCTCTCCTCTCCTCTCCTCTCCTCTCCTGTGTAACATTTGCTCTAGGTCAACGGGAGGCAGCCAGATGCTGTGGTTTTAGCTCCAGTGTATTGTTGGTGGATGGATGTTTTACTCCCTACTTCCCAGTCCCTTGATATGATGGTAACGTGTATTCACGGTATTGACAGAACCAGCCTCCAGGAACAGAGATGGGTTTCCTGTGGGAACAGAGACTGGCTAGAGGCAGCGAAAGGGATTGGCTCTTAATATCTGTGAGACAAAAATACATCTTTCTCAGAGCTTCCCTACTGAGTTGGAGGACCAGGCAGCAATCCTGATGGGACACATCAGGAAATACATGACTTTTCAGTGGGATCAACTAAGAGTGTAGCAAGCTGTCTAAGAGTAGAGGAATTGCAGAATGTTTTGGTGGAAGCTTAGGTGTAGGATTGGAAGAAAAGTTTTGCACTGGGGCTTCTGTTTTACTAGAGGCTGAGGTGCAAGCAATTTTTAAGAGCAGGGAGTGGGTAGCATAGTGAAATCTTTCAAGACTTGACTGCAATGAAAGACAGTCCTGAACTAAAAAGATTGAGAGCTTTTGTTTTGAAATACCATTGTTGGTTATAAGTATTGTATAATACTTATAATACTTAGATATATTGTATAATATATAAGTATTATAACTGACAGTTATAAGTATTTGGATTCTACTTACTTTGGGGAGGTGGCAACTGAACTACCATAAATTAATGAAATGATTACCAGTGTAATCTCATTTCATTAATGAAGAAACAGGTTCAGGGGAAGACAAAAGTAGTTTGGCTGATTCATCCTGGACATCAGAATCTGGTTGCAGAGAAGAAAAGGAGTTTCTGAGGTAAGGGACTAGCCTACAATGAGAATGATTTGGATTCAATTCTTCAACCTTCATTTACTGGTTTCAGCCATTCACCCTGTTCTCTCACAGCCTGTGGGTGACTTTAAGTGTTCAATTTCTCTGTGTCTTCACTGCTGATGGAACATAACAATGAGATTCAACATAATTTCTCCAGATCTTCATTCTAATGCAACATAATGAGACTATTAGGAAAATAACTACTTCATCCATGTTGTGAAGTGATGAGAGAAATCAATAAAATATGCAATGCAAATTCCAAGGGTAAAGATGCCTGAGTAACACCAAACTACATAATCCTCTACAAAACTTCATTTATGACAGTCCTAGTGCTGAATATACACTAGCTCACAAAGGCAAAATTTTAAAAAATAATGGAATAGTTTCACCAGAATTTCTAAATTCAGTTACTATTAAATTGTGTCACAACTTGGAAGCCCTCTGTCAGGTAATGTATTGAGTGATTACTTCACTGCCATCAGATAAACACATACTTGAAGTATCTCTCAAGTTAAAATATTTTGCTTGTATTCCCGCTGAAATATAAAGAACTGGGCTCCTGTCTTGACATTGCTGGATTCTTTCCTCTGACCCTGGAGCCTTCTCTCCTCCAATCTGAACAACCTCAATTCTCTCAGCCCATCTTCACAGGAGAGATGTTCCAGCCCCATGACCACCTTGGTAGACCTGCTTTGGACTTGCTCCAACAGATCCACAGGTCTTTCCTCTGCTGGGGCCCCAGAGCTGCATGCAGCTCTCCAGGTGGGGTGTCACCAGAGCAGAGGGGAAGAATCACCTCCTTGCCCTGTTGGCCACACTACTTTGGATGCAGTCTAGGATAGGATTGGCTTTCTGGGCTGCAAGTGCACATTGCTGAGTCATGTGGAGCTTCTCATCAACCAACACCCCCAAAAATAATCTCCAACAGCCAGAGAGAGTACTTGTAAAATAACAAAATAAGGACAATAAGGATAATAAGAGGTATCACTACTAAAATAATGTCTCTCCAGAATTACAACTATTTGTTTCATTAGCATCAGAGCTCTTCTATACCACATCTCTTATTTAAAAGCTAGAAAATACCTTCTCTTTTGCAGTTCATTAGCTTTCCCTTTTCAAGGAGGGCAAATTTAAACAAGGTCCTTTGTCCTTCTAGTTTAAATGCTAGAAACTACTCAGTATCTGTGTACATAATCAAGCTTCACTGCTTAGATCAAGTCAGTTTAAAACCAATTTAACTGAGTGCAAACTACTGCAGGGACACTTTATTTCAGTCAGGTGTATGCCAGTTTCAAGTGGTTTAAAATAAGCTGAAACAACAGGAGATTAAGCTAGCATTTACACAAATGTTGCATTACCTTAATTTAAATTGGAGTCACTTTCTTGGCAAGTTTTCCCTAAAACGTTGCTTTTTTTTCTCAGGGTAAGTCTGACTATATTAAGTAATAGAAATATGTAATGTAATGAACTGCCACCCTTCAATTGGAGGTCACTACCTGTTTAGTTGAAATGTGATAATTGTAGTGAAAATGCTACCACAAACATGGGGTAGAGAAGATTAAATGAAAACATTGATAGGGACATGGCTTCTACATGAAGGCTTCCATCCAGTCCTACTATATAAGAGTGAGGGAAAGAGCAAGGGAAAAAAGAAGAAATTAATTTTCTGTTTGAAGCTATTGATAGTTCATGGGGAATTACTGATAATAAGCTATTCCAAAAGAAGAGGAACTAACAAAGCCAGCTTTCTTATGCAACTGTGTCCTGTGTGCCCTTTAATAATTATGGACAGAAATCCTAGCTGTCTTAAATGAGTTCTGACTCTCCTAAGTTCTCCCCCTACATCCCACAGTATCCCTTGCTTTCTCCTATATGAGAAGAGCAGCATCTGCGGTGGCTGAGAGGCAGCTCCATATGTGTAGGTAGGTCAGATATGATGTGCACAGCAGCTGCAGGATCAGGAGGACAAGCAGAACTTGTAACTGTTGGGATCACACTGTACCACTTCCCTGAGGGGGCAGTGAGGAGAGGGTGGGAGTGCCCATTTGGCCCTCCTTCTGCTTATTTGACAATTTTCAGGTAATTCTGGTAACTTGAAAGCTACAACTGTTCTTAGTCTCCTTCTAATTTAGTTTAAAATTACTGATTGACTCAAAAACATCATGACATGAAAGACATCTCAGCTACAGGCAAAGGAATGCTTTGCACGAGTTTCACATATATGTTTAGGTGTTCCAGTAATTTTCATACATATGTGGTTATCATGATGTTTTGCAGGTGGGCGCATTAAGGAATGGACACATTATGTTTCTTGCCAAAGAGAGCCTAGCTAAGACAGGCTTGTGAGGATAAAATGCAGTTTCACTCCCAGTCTTGTACCCTAACCACTGGATAAGCTTGATCATTGGCATTCACTTCCATGGAGAGATCAATGAGCTCACTTGCACTGGGGAGATGGAAAGACTGGTCAGAGTAACTTGGTTGTATTTTTATTTTAGAAAGTGACTAAACATGACAAATGGGTTTCCAATTTCCAGTTGTCTTAGCTGCAGCAACAAGGGGAGCACTGACCCAAGAATAAAATGTCAACAAAATTCCTAGTTACAGGACAAGCCTTTCTGGGAGACCAAACTTTACATCAGTATTTGAATTTACCAGAAGTTGAGAACTCATTTTTATCAAAAATAACAAAACCTTGCAGTTCTTGGTTTAGAAATATTTGAAATTGAGTAATTTTGCAGTTTTCTAAGCATTTTTAATTAAAAATAATGGAAAGACGTATCCAAAGTAGTCAAGTTTTGCAAACTCAAATGAGTTAATATGTTTCCAAAAGGGTTTGGAAACTAAATTTAAAAATGTCTTCATGAGAAAATTATTTGTTTACCAGTACTAATAAGCGATGTTTGCAAAGGCAACATTTTTGACGAAACTTTCCATTATTCCATTAAAGGCTCTAATGACCACTTGATGTAATAGAAACCACACAGGGAATTTCCTACTGCTGGCATTAATTCCATCAGAATTGTCAGCGAGCAATACCCAAGATCTTTGCTGCTTTCAATGCCATTGATTAGGGAGGAGGTTTTGCAGACCTGGCAGTCATCTGCAAACCCTCACTGGGATGAAGGGTTATGCTTTGAGATGGTTTTGATCATTCCTCACACAACGGCAGCTACTCCTTTGACTCATGACCTTTCACCATTCCCATTCAAGAGCACTTCAGCAAAACTTCTGGGAAAGAATGTGCAATGCCCTGAGCTACAATGCCAGCAATATGCTGACAGCACCCAGCTCTGCTCCTCAAGGCTGGCTTCCTCCCAGCTCTTCTACTGTTTGTAGGAAATTAGAAGCCTGCTGAATGAAAGGCAGATGGTGTGATGGACAACCTCTGATCCCTATCAGCAAGTTACACAATGTAGACTGGTAGATCTTTTCAGTACATGATAAAATGAATTGTGCTTTTGCTGTCACCAAATTAATTCTTGGTCTTAGTGCCTGCAGACCTTTAGAACTGAAGATGGTTTGCTTGTCCTGTCTGAAAAACTGGGATGTAGTCATGCTGTCAGACTGATTCAACACCCTCATGCTTCCTTTTTGCATGAAAAAAATTGTTAGCCAGAGGAAAAAAGGCTACCATAAGTATGGTGAAAAAATATGCAGGCACTTATTTTCATAGTCTAATATTAGGGTAAAGATGTATATACAACTAGCAAAGAAAAATAGAAAGTAACTTTGAAAATAAAGCCAAAATAAATTTCCTGAAAGTAAGAACACAGGAGTTTATTAATCAGTAAACTAAATAAAAATAAATAGTTTCTTAAATTAAAGAAACCCAGAATCACTGTCCATGCAATAAGTAGAATTGTAGGCTAAGACACTAGTTATTCTTAATAGTGTAATTGAAATCTATTCCTATATACATAAAGTAGTTTATCTTCTCTTTACAGTATTAGTCTTGGTGAAGTGAGGAACCCTTAGCATCAAATTCACTGACTTATATTCCTTGTCTGGAAAAGTACAGTTGCATCTTTAGTCTGTATTTTAGTACAGTCTCTAGATGAGTCCAAGACTTTGCTTTTATTACCTGAAAAAAAAAGGGCTTTCCCTTATATTTCCTCTGTGAGAATTTCTAGAACTCTACCCTTGCAGTTTGAGAATAAATAAAGTGCTGGATGATTAGACCCCATACTTGACAATATACTTGAGTATACTCAAGTATTTTTAATGGGGAGCTGGGAGTCAGCAAACACCTTCTGTTCCACCAGAACTGCCTAATGGAATGCCTCTTGCCTCATGTTCACCTACCAGTGTCAGAATTTCATGCAATCTTGATGTTTGACCCACCACAAGTGCTGTGCATTTGTACAGGTACCTGCTTGTCATGGGCCAAGGTTGCAGCTCCCAGGCCTGGCTGTACAGGAGTACACGGAGACAGACCGTGTTTCTCGTCAGCAGGGAGAACTGATGGGATTTTTCAGAGCTGCAGGGGATGTGATGGCAATTGTTTACCTCATTGTCAGATAGTGTGGCAGGTGAGAACCAGGACACATGTGAGAAGAATCTCTTTCAAATTTTTACTCAAAGTCTGGTGCTGGGAGTCTCTGGTTTCCCAATGGGGTGTGTCTTCAGCTGCTGTTTTTCTGGTTGCCAGGAGGGTCAAAGAAGATAAATAAATTGGAAGAGCATTCCAAGCCCTCGTTGAGGCTGCGGTTGCTAGGTGGCTTTGATTCACAAACAGGGTATCTACCTCGTTTCTGTGGCTCCCAGAAGGAACAATGAAGATGAATAACAAGGCAAAGTGCATTGTAGCTTTCATTCAGGCTTTAATGTCCCTGTTCTGGTAAAAGATTCCTCAACATCTGAGGAAAAGGAGGAAAGTACATGGTGTATCAAACTGTGTTTGAAAGATTTCTTATAAGTGTTGGGTTTTTTCCGTATGGAGAGACATGTTTGGATGTCATTAGCCTTCAAGGCTTGGTCCCAAAATGCTCTGATTTAGATTAATGGTTTAAGGATTTATCATTACTTCCTTTCCTGGACTAAAGAAGAAGGGAATTAGCTTAGAAAGGAGTGCTTCAGAGATGAAGCACTCATTCAGCTCTGCTACAGCCTTCAGGTGAGGCAGGCTGGAGTGTAAGGAAGAAATCCTGCTGAGAGGTGCCAATGGGAGCAGCATGCTCTTTTTTCTCATTCCTGGTATGAGATAGCCAAGGTCAGATGAAACCGTAGAACTGGCTCTGAAGCTTCCTGGTATTTCAAGACCGTCAAAGAAATCAGTAGAGAACAGCTCATAGCTGAGAATCAGACTACTGCCTATTCCAAGGAGATAAGTATTTCTTCTTTCTTCATATATATATATTTTCAAGTAGACTTGCATACATGCACACATTATGGTGTTACACCTGGATTGCTTCATCACAGCTGTATTCTTTACTTGTCTTATACCTGCAAAAAATTGTCTTCTTTACTTGCCAGCCTTAAATGAAGACATGGTGACTGAGGCAGGGGGGCTAGATATTCTGCTTTAATGATCAGAACATAGTTTTTGGGGATAATATCAAGGGACTTGACTTTCCTTCAGCCACAGTAATAGCCTAAGTATCCCCTGCTTCTGCTTGCTACCTTGCACTGCATGCTCACTTGTGTTAATACCACTTTTGATGGAGTAACATGATGCCACTTGGCAAAAACAAACCAACAGAAGCATTGGAGAAGCAAGAATGCTGTTTTAAATCAGAATAAACTTCAAGTCTACCTTGCATATCACCTTGAAGCTGCAGAAGCAGTAAGAGTGGCACAGCTGAAAAACCAAGAAGGTCTGCTCAGGATGGCTCCAATGGCCAAAAGAAACATGTTGCTATGCTGAAGTAGATAAGTACACTCAAATTGTTTGACTTTGGCATCTTAATTTACGAACATTTATATGTCAATAATGGACCTTAAAGAAGACAAATGAATAGCCAGGAAGGAGGACTCCCCGTTTCAGCAGTAGTGGGCACTATACTAGTTCAAGATGTATGTGAAACTCACCCTTCAGTGTTAAAGAGTTGGTGAAAGCAATTTTTCTGCCAGGACAGGGATTATCTTTTTGATGCATTTGTAAAATACCTGACACAGGAAGGGTGGGGTCTTCCTCTGATAGAAATGGCATGAAGAATAGAGCACTTCAGGAGATCTCACGCTCAGCCAGAGGAGCTTAATCTCATTAAAGGGACATGAGGATGATACACTGTGTAAGCTGATTAACGTTTACGCAGAGAACACTACTACTTGTATGAGGTTTTGAAAAAGGATGCCTATTTATAGTGTGAGGAAACTGAAAAAAATAGCTTCTATTAAAAAAACCCCAACAGCCCAAACCCAAACCAGACAATAAAAGGTGTAAGAAAAACCATATTTACACTATTGCAGAAGAGTTCTACAGTAATGCAAAACAGACCTCCCTCTTTGCCTTCACATACTGAATTTTTCTTTCTGGGTATTTCTCATAGATTGAGTGGTTTAATAGAATAGAAAACAAAAAGATAAACAGTCAAATTACTTCAGACATACTTAATTGAAACTTAATTTAATGCTTCTGAAAGGCACTGGATTTGCAACATCAGAAATTTAATTATTCATCTGCAGAACAAGAACTTTCTGTGCAGTACTGATGACATCTTTTCATCTAATCCTATGAACAGAACTCCACACAGAACAGCAGAAAATGTTTAGATGAGAAACAGAGTTTTTTACTTTGGTATAACAGCAGCTGGCACTTTTTTATTTGGGACTGGTAGTAGTTGCTTACTAGGATCTGAACTGAAATGAGAAGCTTGTTTTTTACTTGGTTCTACAACATCCTTAGATCAACTCAAGGGCTCCTGTTATTGAGTTATGGTGAGTTTCAGCTGGTGACCTACAGTATAAAGGACCTAGTTCCCATTACTGACTCCCTTGGCAGTTTGCAAACTAGTGTTATGCAAAATTAGTGTTTGCTTCTGATATAAAAAATTATCCACAGTTGGGATATCCCTGTAATTTTATAGATGAGATCAGATATAATCTCACAGAAAAGTGTAATTGTATAATCTACCTGTCTTAGTTTAACAGTACCTTCAAAGACTTTTTAATGGGAAGCACTTCATTTTAAGGTTAGTTGTGCACTTCAAAAAGAGAGAGTTAGGGCCAAAAAGGGGGAGTATGGTCAGACAAGCTCTGGCAAATATCACTTTTGCTTTTGCAGTTTGAGAAATTAATGCCCCCAGTTCTCTGTTCAGGTTCTCTCCCTAAAGTTGTCATCCCTACACCAGGTTTTGTGGGAAATTGTCTGAGACAAGAAAATCCATTTCGTTCACTGACTTAGTAATGTGTGTAATAACCTCCAGGAGACCTGGTGCAGCTTCTGCCAAACCTACCATTGTGGAAACAGAAATGTGAGGCTTGTGTGCCTCAGCTTTGCCACTGTGTACACTGGGGTATTTGGAGAAAACCAAATCAATTGTGACAAAGAAAAAGCCAGGGACACACTTATCAGCATGACAGGAGGGCATGTCTCTATTGGCTTTTGTATGATCACCTTTTTTTGCCATAAAGATCTATGCCTATAGTCTGTATATAATTTTTTTCTTCTACATTATTGTCTTGTTTAAAATAGCCTGTATTTCCCATCCTTTGGCTATTTCCAACAAGTGGAGGAGGTTCCTGTTGCTGTCACCTACATCCTTTGTAACTCTGATTGGTAAATAAAATTCATCTCTGACAGTGTCTTACTTTGACTAAACCAAATGGCCAGAGCTGATGCCACATTTATGATTGTGCTTCAATGTTCTCATGAAAACATCCAAGCAAGAAGGATACTAATTTATGGACAGGGATAATTTACATATAAATGACTGGGCTTTTGTTCATAACAAATTTTAAGCATACCACAAGATTTAGGCAAGGTAAAATAGTCTGTTAGGAGTAAGAACTGTCACACAGATTATTGAAGCACACAAACATTTAGATAGGTAATTAAATTGTTTACCTTAATCAGGAAAAGCCTTGTGAAGCTTGGAGAATATCCTATTTTGTAGTCAAGATATAAAATGTTTTTTAATGGGAGTGAAGTTTATGAGGGGAAAAACATTTCCTCTGTGAAAGGATATTTGTGCAAGGAATTTCAATTGAGAGCAATTAACAACATTAACATTAACAACAAGTTCTCTAAGCATCCCTTTCTGTAGTGTTTTACCAGGGTGAAGGTAGTTCTGAAAAAAATACCAGGAAAATGAATAGGAATATATGATCAATTTACTGAAATATGTAAGTGAAACCTGAAACATGCTTAATGCTCATGGTTCAAGCTTGCCTGCTTTCAAATGTTCCATAGGGTCAAATTAACTACTGTGGTTTGCTGTCAATGGCTGGCAGCAAGCATATTGCTCAGTACATCCAAATATGACATTTCAAATTGCTATTTAATCTATACAGAAAGGAGTGATTGTCACATCTTGATATATTTAGTATGGGGAGATTGATAAAAGTTCAGTCTGCTGCTTTCAGAAATAATAGAATGTTATCGAATCAAGAGAGGCTCATGCAGGGTGTGCTATTGCTGCATGTAAATTAGAATTACAACCCATATGATGACAGGTCCATGGTGGAATGGTCTCTCTAATCTCACATTGTCTTTACTAAGCTGCCTTCCAGGACAGGTATGCATATTATGAAATATTTCTGTTCCTTGCACTTAATGTGTGAGTAAAGTATGTACTAGTGCTCTCTGGGAGGCTCTAGAATCCATAAAGATGTAAAAAATATGGTGGATTGTAGTTTTATTAGACTGCCCAACACATGTTTATAAAACAGTATTTTCTTTTTCTTTTCAATGTTGACATTTTAGGGTTTTTTTAAAATTCCGAATTAAAAAAAAAAAAAGGAAAAGGAAAATTAATGTCATGACAGTATTCCCCCCCTTCTTTTTGTAAGAATATATACTTTATGATATTGAACTTTTGCCACAGTCCGTTTAAGTGCTTCTTGTCCCAGAATAATTTAGACCCTGTTGACCAATTTAATTTGAGGGTTTTTTTGCCAGGGGTATTTCATAGATATTAAGTTGCTACAAAGTTTATTAAAAGATTTTGCCAAGTAGAACTGACAGATTGTTGTGCAGAGAACTTATAAATCCCTCCATACCAGGAAAGGTGCAATATGAACTCAAACCTTGGCAGACTAGACAGGATTCACATGCAAGATCGATCTTGAAATTCAAATGCAAAGTACGTCTCATTTGTATCTGCTGTTCACAGAGCTACCTGTTGGTTGATCAGCCCTTGCTCTCCCTTTCCCCACTAAATGTCTCCCTTTCTGTGGTGCCTCAAATCAAATACTCCAATAATACATCTGGGCAAATCCAATGATTCCCTGCTATGGGAAGGGACAGTGCTACTTCCTTTCCCCTCCCCTCCCACGCCTCTGGTCTTGCCATCCTGTCATGTTCCCTCCTGTCTGCTGCAGGTTCAGCTCACCAATCCTAGAAAAAACCCCTTTGCTTCTCTGGAGGTTTTTTTTCTGGGTTACTGAGTGGAATTAGTTTGGTGCATGTCTTGTGAGTGCCAGGGCTCTCACAAGGGAGTGGTGAGTGTGTTTTAACAGCAGCAGAGTAGCAGCGGTGAGCTGCTAGATTGGCTCAATTTGATTGTTGAATTTTATTTGAAGGCTACTCTGCTTCTTGCAGAGATTATGCACACATGAAATTTTGCATTTCTCCTAACTCATATTGTATCTTCAGGTAATTTGACTTGGTTTTCCTAGGAGTGTCTGTTTCAACAGGAGACCTTGTTACTGATAAAAAGCTGGCCACAGATAAGGTGTAGAAAACCTTCCAGACTTTGTCTAGAAAAGAAAGGATACTGGAAATTCATGAGGTGAAAAATCATGCCACAACCATTTAAATGTGCTTTGACAGAGACGGTGAACTAGTGCATGTAGCTACACCAGAGAGGCAGCCAATGTCCCAATATCCACATCACTTTCCTGCTGGAATTCCTTGCACCCAAAGATGTCAGAGGGGGAGGGCAGCACAGCTGCCATTTGTCACTCATGGCCATGACTCTGGCAGGCAATTAGCCCTGGGCCTGTTCTGAGAGAGTGTTATTATCCTGGAGATGTGTCCATTTAGATTTTTGAAATGATCCTATTGTGGACAAAAAGCTGGGAACACTATTACTGGAAAGACGTTTCTTAGAAATTGAAAGAAAAGAATAGAATGAGGATGGAAGACTTGCCACAATTAAATGTGAAGCAATCACAATTGTAAGGCATAATTAAAAACCCACAGAGTTCTAGCTAATATTTAAACTGATTAAAACAGCTGAAAATGATAATGATTTTTCTACAGGAAAGCTAAATATTTCCAGTATTGGTAAAAATATTTCTGTGTGAAACACTTCAGGCATGGACGTTTTAGGCACTCAGGGATTATGCTGTGTATTTAGTTAATTCTTGGCTTTGAAGTGTATAAAATAATGATAGCAATCCTTTGCAGTCTTGAGCAAACTGGACTTCAAGGAGTGGAGAGTTCATTACTGCTTTTAGCCATTCTTAATGAGAGAGGTTCCCAGAACCCACATGTGTGCACGTGTATGTATCCATCCATCTCTTGCACTCAGTTACGTTGATTGATTTCACCAAAAGACATCAGAAGGGCAATTCATAGAACTTAGGACCTTTTTATGAAAACAGTCATATATAAAATGCACTTGCTAAATGCAAACATAGAAAATTAGTTCAGCTGTTACTATCAGCTGTTACTTTCCCTATTCAGAATTCATCAATACAAGAGAAACAGGCTTTATCCTTAGGTGATTAGAGGTCATACCTTTTTAGACACCAGAAAGTCCAACCATGATGCACAAAGCTGTAGGAAACAAGGCTTCTGCTTTTCATGTAATCAGTTGCTACATTACTGTAAAGACACAAAACCAGATATTTTGCTTTTCATGCAGCATCTTCTGCAATATTTGCATATTTCTGTGTGTTAGGAGTTAACCCTGGTATGCAGTTAAGCCAGAGTCGGTGCAACCTACTGAGAATACTTTGTTTTCAATTTGGTAATGAAAATTCTTGTCATAGCCATTTTCGTAGCTGAAGACTATGAATAAGTGAAGCAGCATCCAAGTCTGCCACACCACACAGTAGAGGAACATGTGAATGTGTCTGCCCCATAAAAACATCATTTATACAGAACAAAGGAACCTTTACAGGCTACAAAGCATGATATAAAAATTGGAGCTGCATCAGCTGCCTTTGGACTCCAGCACTGCAAATTGTCTAAACTGCATTTTGTAATTAAGCACCATTATCAAGCCACTGTTAAAGAAGATACATTGAAGGTCAGAAGCAAACACAGCAGCATGAAGCTCCTGAGAGCTGAATTTCCCTGCTAAGGAACAGTGTGAATTGACCAGCATTACTACAACCAAAATTTTTACTGTATTCAAGCTTGCTAATTTAACTCTGTTTTGGGTATTTCTGTGCTATACCATAATTTGTCACACAAACACTCTTGACTTGAGTCCTGGTAAATAAATATAATCAGGTAGTACAGCCTATTTCAGGTATCAATTCAGTATCTTAACATTCCTGGATATACTGTGGATTAGAAAGGCTGGAACACAAAACCAGCAGAGACTTCTGATCTCCAGCAAATCAAGAAATGTCAACATGTTGTGGTGCTCTGGACAAAGGAGATGATTACATTCTTTTTAATCTGTAAGGATCGTTTCACTGCAGTGAAATTTTCCTGCAGAAACCTTATCAAAATTTCACATTATGTAGAACTACTGATTTCTTTTTTACATTTAGAAAAGGTACAATCGGATTAAAGGTCTTGTTTTTATTTGTTCACAACTAGTTTCACTTTAATGCATTTAAAACTTACAAACTGCAAACTTACCAACACATGTATTTTGATGAACTCTACTATAAAGGACATGTATTTGATTTAATATTACTTCAATTAAGTATTTGCATTTCCTCCATAACTTTTCATTTATAGTGCATTTATCAAGGAAAATATTTCACTGTGGGTAATCAAAGAACTTAAAAGCATTTTGTTGTAGTGAAACCAATGCAAAATGTATTTAGCAGCAATCAGGATTTACAGAACAGGACAGTATAACAGAGCCAGGTTTATAAATATAACAAGTTTCACGTCGTGGAAACATTTCCTAGTACCTAAGGCTTGCCTGAAGCCCCAGCTCCTCCTGACATCTGACATAGTGTTCACTACTCATTTCTGCCCCATAAGGAAAAATGGCAAGTCCTCTTAGTCAAGTGTCTAGTCAAGTTCCCAATTTGCATCAATTTAGGGAATTCTAATGAATCTTTATTGACACAGAAGAAAGAATATGCTGGTGATTATAGCCACAGGCTATTTCTTTGATCTTCAGAAGTCACTTAAAGGCAGAATTGCTAAAAAAAAGTAGTAATCAGTCAGTAGGATTTCCAGGGCCTGTTTGTCATAGACAACAGTATAAATTAGGCACCTGGTGCTTCCAAAAATCCTGTCTACACGTCTTTGGCCAAGTTCAAACTGCAGAGCAGTTGCACTCCAGGGTTCTACATCTTGTGTGCACAGATTTTCTTCCCATGGAAACCAAGGTGTAGGATGGGGAGGGGGAAATGTTCCCTCCCTCAACTCAGAGGTTGCACTTGGGTACAGCTGATGCACTGGGAAGCACTCTTGCAGCATTTGATGCAACTTCAAATATTGGCACAGTGTAAAACTTCCAAACAAAGTGTTCAAGTATGTTAAAAAATTCAAGCTCCTTATTGCTCTGGGACTTGTTTCCCCATCAGTAAGACAGAGAAAATAATTTTCTCACATGGCTATTATAAAGAAAAATACATAAACAACATTGCAGAGCTCAGAAGCCATACAGACACCAACCAAGAAGCATGTGACTCCATCTGTGCAGGGACTGTATTACTGACAAGGGAAGAGAAGGTGCTGTTGGTCCTGCTAGTAATGCAGCTTTATGCAGAATGCAAATCCCCATTCACAGGGCAGTAATACTCTTCTCTGGGATCTGAGCAATAGGTGGAATCTTCCTGTTCTGGTGTCACTAACAGGCTGCCTCTGACATATTTTCCATCCCCAATGGCTATATAAATTCTCACCAACAACTGCATACAAACATTTGATCTTGGATTTTCATTTTTCCAAAATAACATCCAACTTACTCCCAGTAAGCACTATGGATAAACTCCATAGTGTTTTTTCCCTGAACTGTGGGAGTTATTTATAGTGATAAATGAGAGGATTTTTGAGAATACCGTCTCTATAGAAACTAGTGGTGGACTAGACCAAAGAGGTTTCTTAGAGGAAATTCCCTGCTCTTCTGTCTTTGTAGATGGTGCCAGAGAGAGCTTGAGCTCCTTGTTGGCTGGGAGGGCTGGATGCATTTGGCATATTTGGTATTATTAACTTCTCTTCCATGAGTCAAAATGTAAACATTTGCAGTTGACTGTATTTACTTACATAAAAAGTAATTTTCTCAATTGTATTTCAGCGGGCTCCATTTGTTCACATTACCTACATTCCAAAAATACAAGGGGAGTTCCAGCACACACACAAAATTGCACTAAGATGGCACTAAGGTTGCTGACTCTCATGCCTAAATAACACAAAACCTAAAAGTACAGGAAATCCTGAGTTGAGGCTCTTTTACAAACTTTAGACATAATTTCCTTTTTCATACATAATACTTCCTTCAGTGCTGGTGGAATCAATTTGTGGCTGCCTGTTCTGGCATTGGGACAATGATGTGGCAGCAGAATACAGCAAATCTGTGCAGACCCATTTCATTTCCACTTATATGTGTGGTATTACTATAAGACCAAAGCTTTTAAAAGCAAGTAGGGATTTTGAGTACTTAAAGATGAGATGTCTGAAGTGCTTTCATTTCTGGAGACTGCTGCCAGAAGAAAAACTGTAAATCATTTTAAAAAATTGGAAAATCCTACATGGGGTAGGAATCCTGATAAGAGATGCAGTCTCAGGTATTGCCAGTCATGGTCAAATTGCTTGCTGTATAGAGATTTTAACAACTTTCCAATGCCTATATAATTCACTTTTCTCAGGGCACCTCATGAAATCCGTCTTACAATAAACATCAGTCTTTCCCTGAAGGGAACTCCTGCTGTGAAAGATAATAGTAAATTGCATTAGCATGTTTCCTGTAGCCAAAAGGGTATGCACTACGGGTGCAACCATTAAAAGCCCCTCACCTACTGAGGTGCTATCAGTTTGGGAGGCAGGTTCCATGCTTTGAGACCTTGCCAATGAATTGAGCTTGCTGCTGGGAAAGGAAGCAATAAATGTTTAGATGCTGATAGCAACATTCCTCACTATTTTAGAACAGGAAGTTAATGAGCAACTTGTAGCTAGAAGAGCAAGGAGTGTCCCAGTAGTCATTCTGGATTTGGTTACTGCTTGGAGCTTGTCCAGTATAGCAAGGACAGTGATGCAACATGTAAGAACCACCATCTTGTGTTTTTTCACTCTCACCTGCCAAATCTCCCCCACCCCACCAAAACCCCTGCTTTGGCACTGCTCTGGCACCAAAAAACCTGACAGCAGAGCTATAAAAGACACCCATTTCTTTGGCATCTTGAGATGTTTTAAAACATATTTAACTGTATCTTCTAGTCTCAAATAGCACTAAGTTTTCAAGGCTTTCCTTAACAATAAAACCTCATTTATAGAATGGCAAAACCAAACCTGATTAACTAGATAACTATAAAAATTATACATACACTGAAAGCATTCTGTTCACATAGACTGGCAACTTCCTTGATGAGATGAGTGGTCCATAATGAAGTTATTTCCATTTCATATTTCACCTAAGATGATGCAGCACTGCAGCTGAAGAGTGGAACAAGTGGCATACCCCAGTCAGTCAGTGGCATGTACTCACTCTGGTTCCTTCATATCATACCTAACAAAAACACAGCTGTAAGGTAAGTCAGTTCAACTGGCTAATCCAGTGGAAAGCTAACTCTGAATAAAAAAAAGGAATAGCTTCTCAGTGGGTCAGAACCCTGCATCAGGTCCCTCTGAGGCTGCACGGCTTAGATCTGGTAACAATGACTGAGGGAGACAAGGGCAAAGCAGGGCCATGTTTTCCACGATCTGCCATCAGTAGAATCCCCTACCTATAGCATGAAAACTCATCCTCAGACTAACTAGAGAGGATTGTGCAGTTTGGTGTAGGAATGGCTGGCATTCTCCTCTCTGTACACAAGTGTGAGCAGTGGACCACAAGGCAAACAGAACAGAGTGCCACCATGCCCTTACCTGTCATGCTGAAAGCAGGCTGTGGCAGACTGCTGAGAAGAGCTGGTCTCAGGCTGGCAGGCCTTAATTAAGTCAGCAGCAGGAAACATCTACAACAAGGCCTAAACACCTGAGGGATTTAAAAATAGGCACTGTCACTTCACATTGTCTCAAGAAGCATATTTAAAATTAGGATGGAATTTAGAAAAACAGTGTCAGGAGCCATCCTATCCCGTCCTGTTTAGGAGCTGAGCAGATGTGCTGAAATTCCTGTCATGTGCAGTTTTATTCATCATAGATCTTTTCAGCAGTTTGGCTTATATGTGAAGAAGAAACCTGTACTGATGTCCACACTTGAAAAAAAATGAGGAAGACATTTCAACTATGTCATCACAGGTTGGCTACTTGTCCTAGTCATTAGAGGCCACACTGAGAAATACCTCGTGTCATTCTTTTTCCTTACTTTGCACATCTACATTCAATGAAATGGATTGTGCTCCACAAGACACTAACTTCTTCCTTTTGACAGGAAGGGGAACTTAGGATGATTAGCTCAGGTGCAGGTGTCAGTTCCTGACAGCAGAAGTTAAGTGAGATCCATCTCATGTGAGGAGCTGTCACATTCTGTCCAGCTGTAGATGATGACATAACATGGTACTATGATCCAAATATTCAGGAGTTAATTGTACTGTGACTCAGAATTACTTGGTTATGCTACTTCTGTCACCCTATTTCCTTAGAGGCTTTCCCTACCTAGTTAACCTCATATCAATCTCAATGTGTCAAAGCAAAGCTACAGGAAATTTATTTCTCCCTTAACTCAGCACTGTAAAGGAAGAGATAGACTATATTTTCTGGATTTCAGTAACAAAATTTTGGCAATAAAGGACCTTAGCAATTAATTTCAGTAACCTTTCTCAACTTGCTTTGTTCAATTAAGTTCTCAAAGGTTGAGGAAGCTGAATGGCTACTGTTTTCCTAGGCATCTTGGTGAATCTCATCATTAGGGAATCGTTACCCTAATATTTATATGGAATGCTCTCTCATATAGTTTAAATCTGCACATTCCTGTTACAGTTTCCTTTACAGCAGTAAAAGAATCTTCCCCTTTCTTGGTACTTAGGTACTCCAAAGATTTTATGCCACAACTGTACCTTGCTGGGTACTTGGTGATTTAGGGGTATCTGTGTGGATCTCTTTGCAAGATAAGCCAGTATGCCACAAAAGTACTACTTGGAAAAATCCTCCCTAAAAAAAATTGACTTAAAAGAAATCACTTTTTAATTTGCAATCATACATGCTTTGACCTATGCAGAACTTATCAGTAACTCCTGGAGCTTTTACCATTAGACTGGGTTTAGAATCCTTTCTTCATACCAGCTATTGGTAAAGGAGAACAGCTCAGGTGCTGCTTCAGATTTGCCCTGTGCTGAGCCTTCAACATTCTTCTTCAGTTTTCAAGTGTATACAAGATGCACTCTCTCTTAATTTTTTTTAAAGCAGTATGAAAAAATTCAGAAGTCAAACTCAACTGATAAGTCAATGGAAACAAAAAAAGGGCTCAAGTACATAAGAGACTTGCTTCATCTTGACAAGCAGAAGCTGTGCATCAGCTGAGCACTCAATATCCAGACTCTTAGACCATAATAAATGCAATGGAAAAAGCAGTGGCATGGGGCTCTGAGGTCTTGACAACTGACAGTATATTTGATATTTGTCTTAAAATCTCTGCCACTGGTTTAAATTCAGTATCTTGTTTAGATAACATGTAAGTGAAGTGAATTGACTTTATAGTTACAGAAAAATACTTGAATATATTGCAAAATAACTCTAAAGCTCAGAAACGGGAAGAAAAATCTCCACTTTCTCCCCAGCTGTCTTTCAGTCTCACAAATTTTGCATCACTTTCCTGATTTTGGGAGACCCAGTTTGAGATCTCTGAATGGCTGGAGTTATCCATATGGCAGTAAGTAAGGCTATTTTATCATAAAGAAAAAAATGTCCTTTTTAATGAAAACAACACTTTCAAAGTAGCTTAATTTCACCTTTTTACAACAGCTCTGGTATGAAACTTGACACTGCAATGACAGCAAACCCATGAGTTTTTCCCTGATGACTATAAAAAGAACGGCTTCTCCAAATTTTAATGGACATTTAAAATAGACAGGACTGAATGCACACATGTCTAGCGAGGTTGTCCAACATTTCCCATTATGAGACTCTGTTTCTAGTTATTTGTAACTTTGCCAAAGTTTAATTATTTGCACTGAAATTTTTCCACACTGAGCATCTGCACAAGGCTGCATTTGACAAACAACTCTGTCATTTTTGAGATAAAGACTAAGGGAAGATATAGTTTTTTTTTTTTTTTTATTTTTTTGTTAAAAACACAGCAGCATTCTGGGGAACATTTTTGGGGCTACTACCACTTGTAGAGTGGCTTAAAATTGGGTGAAGGTTTGCCTTTGTGTCAAAGATGTACTTCTCTCCATCTCTTAATAGAATTTATTAAGTTTGGCTAAGTCCTAATCCTTTGGGGAAAAAGAGGAAAGAAAAAAGGCAGTTCACACATGCTCAGTACAAAAGTCTCAGGTGTCAGCACTTGCATTTCTCAAAGATTCTGTAATTATATAACATGTTCCAGACTGAGGCTGAGCAGGATTTTCCTTGCAGCTACAGCTCTATGTCATACTGGGCTGCAGTCCAAATCGGAGCGCAGAAGCTCTGTTTCTTCCACCTACTCCAAACAGGAAGTGAGAAGGAGGAAGCTGCACTATTTAAAAGCAGAGCTCGCAAAAAGCTGATCTGCCTGGAGATGAGGAGCAGACAGGAACTGGACACCAGAACACTGAGACAGAGTGAAAAAGGAGGGAACTGAGACATTTATGTGATAGAGACAGTAAACTGCGCTTGGAAATGAAGAAGAGAGTCAGAGCCAGCAAGAATGAAAAATGTTAAGAGAAAAAAAGTTGCTAAAACATTGGAAGCTGTGAGAATGACTGAAGGAACCATTGGATGAAAGAGTGGTGCTGGGCAATCTACAGAGAAATTTATGATTGAGAAGGAAAGTGGTCAGGAGAGACAGAATAGATTAGAAGTTAGAAAGGAAAGAGTGGAAGGAACCAAATGTGCAGAGAAATAGAAATGGAGATGGAATGAGGACTGTGGTTAATGAGAAAAGAAGACTGAGGCAGTGACTGGTAAAGGCAGAAATGGTTATGCTTTGAAGGAATAAATTCAAGCATGTGTGTCCTGTGGATTAGTATTCAGTCTGGACCTTGTATTGGAGCCCTAGAACCTTGACTTCAGCAATGCTGTCATTGTTCAAAATTAGGTTAGAAACTGTCCATTCAATTTTTTTTTTTTTTTTTTTGGCACCCATATAGTACAGAAAATATTCCTAGTTATTCTGTTTAAATGTCAGGAGATTATGCAAGGCATCTACATTTTCCTAACCCATTGATAAAATCTGCACATTTAGGCATGACAGCTGGAAAATGTGGGAGAATTTTTTCCTAGCATGAAACAAAGAAAAAAAGAAATGTACCTACATATGGAAATGCAACAACATTTTTAAGACACCAAAGCAAGGATTTATAATTTAGGAAATGGAACAACTAAAGCTGTACAGTCATGGAGACTCTATGTTTGCTCTTTTGTGTTTAGGCGGACACAATTGCACAATGACTTATCTGTTTAATTTATTTTACCATGGTACTACACACCTTCTTCCTCAAAATCCCTGTGTAGTTCTTTGCAAGCCATCTCCACCAAAAGCTTTTTATAGGTGACGCCTCTTTTTCTGGGTGCCTCACTCACCTGGCTTACAATGATCTGGCTTACAGAAGTGTCATGCAACTTGGTAAATTACAATTTAAATAAATACACTGCTATGTTATGGCTCAAGATTGTGCACCTTGAACAGAACACCCAAAACTACAGAACAGTTTTAACCTCACCTCTGCAGAAATCAGGAGTAGCAATATCACTTTAAGTTCTAGAAATGTACGATAATATTTACATACTCAAATTTGTGAGGCACTCAGTACAGTGACAAGAACTACTGGAAATATCAGGAGGCAATTAATCATTCTGTTGTTATATGAGATTTTAATACTATAAGGCAAAGAGTCTCATACTGAACAAGTACAAGAAATAAAAAAAAAAGCCCAGATATTTTCTTAAAAATACCTGCCACCCCTGCGTGCTGACTGATGCTCGGATCTTGAAGACAAAAGCCCTATATGAGTATGTGACTAAAGGGAGATGAGTAAAGTTTGCATACAACCTGACTTCTGGCATTTTCTACATTTTGATTACTTGACTTTGAAGTTTTAATATAATTCTGAAAGTCTGTAATTCAATAAGTCTTATACAAACATACATATCCTTAGGAATCCTCCATATTATAATTGCCAGTATCACCAAACCCCCAAGATGGCATTGTTAGTTTTGTTTTACAAAACTGTTTGAAAACAAACATACTTTTTTTTTCTGAAATGCTGTATGCAGTTGAAATGCTTCAAAACCTTTCTCTACTCTCCTTTCTGTTTTCACCTCTATCCTTCATTTTTCACAAGTGCCTTCTTCAAAAACTGCAGGACTAGCTCTGGCTCAAACAGCTGCAGAAACAGCTTGGCTTCAGACATTTACCACAGCAGATTTGCTTAATCAAACAACCATCAGAGCAGCTTTGTTCCAAGTAGTTGCCAAAAGCCTGTCATGCTACAACTTCAAAAAGCTGCTCCAGCAGCTTTGCTGCTCACCAGAGATGCTCATCATGCATGGAGGTGACATCATACATTTCTAAGTAGGAAATCCAGTGATATTAATGTTTTCAGTATATTGATACAGTTTTACCTGTCTAATTAGGGTATTTTTAGTAATGAATGCATTACTTTAGAGTCCATAGCCACTTTATCTAGTTTATGTCTTTCACAATAGAGGTGTTACTTTGTCCTAGATACTTTCTGTGGTTGGCCTCTGTCCAAACATGAGTTATTTCAGAGTTTGAAGAAAACTCTTCCAGCAACTTTAAACACAAACCCATCAGAATCAAAGACTAGGAAGCCTGCTGTATGGTCATTGCATTCAAGTCCTCACCAACACCTGCCAGATTTTTGTGTTTTCAATTGATTTTTTTTTGTTTCACCTGAATTAAAGCCTTAAGTGAAAGAGACTCTATGACTTCCTGAGGCAAACCTACTCCAGAGGGTCAGCACCCCTACCTTCACAAGTTTATCTTGTCTCCATGGACTCATAGAACAATGAACATTTCTCTCTAAAACACTTGTCTCTAGAAATTTTCTCTCCTTTAGAGACACAGCAAGAGTTCTTTGATTCTAGGTTCACCGAATATGTTGATTTTTTGGTTTGCAGCTTTTGTCACTGCTGTCCTCACTTGTCCTGAGTGGTTGACTCCTTTCTTGAAGAGCAATGGCCAGAGCTGGACACTTTAGTCCATCTGAGACCTTAACAGCTGTGAGAAGAGTGGAGGGATCACCCTCTGTGATTTGTAGGCTGTGGTCTTCTTAAAAGGACTCTGCACATAGAGCTAGAGAGGATAAGTACTGTATCCTAAATGTCACAGGGCCCTAAATCTCACTTGGGAATACTCTGTAAGTATGCAGGATTATGTTGTCAGCTATATGACTGAATTTTGAATATACAAGGAGTTCTGGTAAGTAGAAATATTTGTAGCTTTAAAAAAATGTACACAACAATTTCTCTTAGTGGCATAACTATTTGAGAAATGAAGCACTGATCTGTTCCTGTGAACCTACTCATTTTGGAAGTTTAGAAATTGCAGCTAAACCATAGCAGCTAAATCTTCAGGTTTAATTCAAAGAGATCTGTGTTAACTTTGCTAAAATACTCATTATTTCTCAATTTTCTGTCATGCTTTTTGCAAATACATTAGATGCCTTAGCTTTCATGACAGGTATCTTGTTTGGGCATATCTGTCATGCTGGGCATTTTCTGTCATGCTGCTTTCCTCTAGACAGACTTTGTTGGGTATTAGCTTTTTGTACTCTTTGTTGGGCGTTAGCTGTTTGTGAAGCTGTATGCTTTGAGAAGAGGATAGAATAGGTTACATTATTACTGTTTAGTTGTTATACCCTTTGGGAGATGCAATTTTCTAAGATTGGAAAATTATCCCTTGAAAGCTGTGAAGCTTGTTCTAATGGCCATCCAACTAGAACAAGTCATCGAATCTCTTTTGGTAGTAACACTTCTTGAGTGTAAAATACCAACCCAAAATGGATAACACTTCTGCTCACTTCAAACTTTCCTTCTGCTCACCTTTGCCTTTCATTATTCCTCCTTCCCTCCATTATTTAAATGACAGTCTTGGCAGAAAACTCTCTTCAAGCTTCTATTTTTCACTTAATGTATGGATGACCACATTTCTATGTGTTTTGTGTTCCACTTGGCAACTTAAATCACTTTGGAATAAGATATGATAGAACCATGGAATCATCAAAGTTGGAAGAGACTCTCAAAGTCATCCAATCCAGCTGAGAACCCAGCACTGCCACTGTGACCCCCAAAGAAACTCACCCAGCTCCACATCCAGACACCTCTTAAACACCTCCAGGATGGTCACTCCACCACCTCCTGAGCAACACAGGGTGATCACCCTGACAGTGAAAAATTGTTTTCTAATATCTAATCTGAATCTCCCCTGCCTCAGCTTAAGGCAATTTCCTGTGGTGCTCTCACTGCAGGCACAGCAGAAAAGACTGGTCCCCACTGCATTAGAACCTCCTTTCAGGCAGCTGTAGAGAGCGATGAGATTCCCCCTTGAGCCTCCTCTTCTCCAGGCTAAACACCCCCAGCTCCCTCAGCAGCTCCTCAGAGAACACTTTTTCTAGACCCTTCATGACCCTTGCTGCTCCTCTCTGGACAATGTAAGGTACTGGTACAGTATTATTATAGTTAAGTGCTGCATTTTAGAACTGAAATACAAGTTTATTCCTCACTTGTTGCTGAGTATTTGTAGCATTACAAAATTGTAGCATGAGATTTTTGCTGGTCTCTAATTACTGTGCTCTTGTACAAGTAGTAGAAGAATAAATAGTAAGATTTAAGTAAGATCGTACAAAGAATCATATGGATGGTGGAAAACATTAAAACTACATCTTATTATAATTTAATACTACTGTAGTGATCAGGATCCTGTTGTGCAAGAATTGTGCAAACACACAGTTAAAGGCCAACCTTCTTCTGAAAAATAACAGCATAGCTGGATACAGTCTTTTTCCTTCTTTCTATCATTATTTCCATTTTAACAGAGGAAGAAGTCACAGCATGAAAGCGAGTTACTTGCAGATCAGAGAAATGTGCAAGAGACAGATTTTGAATCCTGAAGCACTGAGTCAAGACCAGCTCTTTAACTGCAATTCACCTGCACAATGCACAGCAACAGCAAAACAAGATTTAAAAAACTCAGACCTTCCATTTTTATAATTTTATAACTTCCCTTTCAAATACCATCCCTAAACTAACATGAAGAGTAAAGAGCAAAGACAGAGTAAGAGTATAATAGAATATATTCCAATTTTACTGAAGTCCTAGCAGTCTACCCTGGCCTGGGAAAAGCCTCATCTCAGAACAATGAGTTATAAAACCAAGCTTTAGACCAATAGATAAATTAGTCTTTCTATGGTATTACATCTGCAGGAATCACCATGACTGTGTGTGTCTGGTAAACTTCATATCAGCTGTGCTGATTAATTTGAACAGAAATAAATCAAATGGAGTTTAACTGAGAAATAATTATGAAAATTGGATTGCATGGCAACAGACTGGGATCTGAAACTTGATAAAGCATATTGAAGTACAGATACTACAGAGCAGTCAGTGGCTAGGATTCTGCTCAATCTGCAGCTCATAGTTCATGGCCTCTAGCCCATGTTGTTAGCCAAAGTCAGTGTTTTGATCTTCTGCAGTTTTTCCACACCAATTGATTCCCAGAAGTTGTACTCCTTGCCAAAATACCACATCTGTGGAGTTCAGCCAGTTATGAAAGGATTGTGTCAAGTTGACATCTGAGAATACTGAAAAATGGTGGTTATCTTCTGGGTAAAGTGCCTTCTTTTGACAAGCTGCCTTTTTCCTGTCTTTTGGTCCCTGAGAATTTGAAAATTACTGTTAGGTAAGAAAAGTACACTCACGTAATGATGTTTTTAGGTTTGTTCCTGAGAAAAACTCAAGACTGATGCCTTTTCCCACAGCATGCTTCTTCCCTTTAAGGAGATAGTGTCTGATTACAAAATCCCAGCAATGTGTTTCTCCCAAAGGAACAGGTAATCTAGAGATTTATCCTTTTCTCTGAGTCCACTCACGTTGGCTCCAGCCCTCTGAGCTAGCCACCACCTGTTGTGGTTGGAAAGGACCAGCAGCAGGGTCTCTGACGGGCATGCTAATTGCACAGCAGAGCCACACTCGTTTAGAGCAACTGAGGATGTCTGCAAGCTGCATGCAGGTCTCAAAGGGCCATCAGCCAAGGACTGCAGGGGACCTGTAAGCGGTGGACAGAGGGGGAAAATGATGGGAATGTGCCTGCCTTACAAGCAAACACCTCACAGCAAAATTACTCAGAGGTGAATTTTCAGGCACTAAGGGACAGAAGCAAGAAAATCAATGTAAGTTAATGGCCTAAAGGTTCTGTTCCCTCTCAGTTTTATTTTTCGCATTTAACACTGGCCACTTCGAATGCATATGATGCTATTATATCCTCTACGGTTTTTTTAAGGTGTGTGGATGCTATGAGCTAAATCCCTGGGGAACAGTCAGGGATCTGATCTAAGTGTCATATACTAGCCCTGAGTTAGATGCCTTCAATACCCAAGGACCCAGAGAATTCTGAGCAGAAAGACAGCAAGGTCAACAAAAAATAGTAAGTGTATGGAGACCAATGTCTCTGAAGGATTTAAATACTTAAACCCGATCTACAGCAAGAAACTTCCTTCTCTTTGTATTTACTAACTACCTTGAATCATGGTTGGGCTCGCACTTTTCAAGGTGGGGCCTAGGCAAGATCTCAGTTTTATCCAATAGCTCAGTGGTTAGTTTGAGGACAGATAAAGAGCCATAATTCCTCTTGTTGAAGCTGCTTTACTTCACTGAGAATAATTAAATATTCATTAGGCAAAAGAGAGAGCAATACTTTATTGCCTAACATTTGAGACACTCAGCTACAAGAAAGAGGCCTCAGTGCCTGTGTCAATGAAATTTTAAGTATCCCATATTAAGTAATCATGAGGGTAGGGACTGGGATTCAGTCCTCTCTCTACTTAGGTGGGAGAGCTAACCATTGAGCAGTATTATAACATTAGGTTTTATATTCCTTTGGTTTTTTGCTTGCACTTTCTCTGTTTTAGCAAATATTTTGCTACACTATGCACATTGGAAAAGTACAGTAAGAATGGATGTTGACTGCTCTTGCTCTGGAAAGCAGACTATGCCTAAAGTTAAAAGGATCTTGGAAAATGTGAAATACCTGTTAAAAAGATAGAAGCATGAACAAAAGAGATAGTGTCTTCCATGTCTCAGTTCACCTCTTCAGCTGATAAGTAAAGAGACAGGAAGAGTAATGGCAGATCCCTGGCCATGTTTTCTTTTTTAGCCCATCCAATATGTCTGTACTCAGAGTGTTTTCTGGATTGGATTTTGAACGCAAGCTAAGGGATAGAGTATCTTCCTCAAGAAATACAATGCTCAGACATCAACCCTCCCAGTTTCATTAATTTAGCCTCTTAGCAAATATCATCTATTAAAACCCATGGACTGAGAGATTTTATATGCCTCCAGGCAAAGAGGCATCCAAGTGAGGACTTTGAGTGCCTATATTTGGGGTTCGGACACCTAAATATTCCTGAGGATCCAGAATCCACTATATACACTAGATTTGATTATAAATATCTAGTGCATACACTTTTGCTTGCTTGACTTCAGTATATTTTCTTTGCTTGACTTTAATATATTTATCTTTCAAAGCTCTCTGGCTTTGTCAGATCATTTCTGGGAGCCAAAGACTGAATAGGTGTTTTCAATTAAGTGACTAGGTAAAAAAAATAGCTTGAGGAAAATGATAGGTTGTCCTGCTTAGTACTTGGAGTGTTGACTTACCAATATGGTTTCTCTTGTCATTATTTTGACAATCCTTGCTAAGCTTCAGCAGTATGGGTATATCACCTTCTGTAATGGTCTCCCAGCCTAAAAATTTTGAGTTGCCATGATAATGTATTTCATAAAGGGAGAGACATTTTCAGCTTGAACAGGGTGATTGTACAAGGTTGGAAGCACTGTAGAAAATCAGTGTAGTTCTAATTTCATCAGAGCTATTTTCATTGGGCTTTTAAACAAATGGATGCTTTATTTTAAGGATGAGCTAGCACACATCTAGCAAGTCCATACCCTAACTCTGTTTTGATTAGAAATAGATTTGGACACTACATATCATTCAACTGCCCTTGTGTTTGCACCAATCAGCTCAGCTCTTGTACAAAGAACCCATTATCTAAGTGAGAAAACAGGGCATCAGGGAAATTCACAGATACAAAATAAGCTGATATAACTGGTTTTATGTGAATATAAGGATCTGCCTACATGGTTAAGTGGAACCAAAATAACAAAATGGCTCATATATTATACTCGTGGTTATAGTAGTTCAGATCTTCACAAGTGCTATAATTTTAGAACAACAGTTCTCAATTTTGAAATAACTTAGATTTTAAAAGTGCATTTTTTAGAAAGAGGGCAATCTTTTCCTGAATAAAAGTACTCACAGACAGTCAAAGTCCAGCATTTAAACAAGGCCAAATTAGTTTCTCATATATTTGGCATTAGCTGTTTATATGAATTCAAACAGACACTTTGAGTACAGTACTCAGAAAAGGCTGCTCCTAAAAACTCTCCAGCAGTCCTCTGCCTTTGGACTGACAGTGTCTGTACTCCAAAGTGTAAAGTTGTCCTCTACCTGGAATGTTTGAAAAGTGAAATGGACCAAAAAAAAAATGTTCAGATAACACTAAAATATCACTGATAATAAAGTGGGAAGATGCAAGCCAGTCTTTAGTGGCAGAACATGATCTGTTGGTGGTAAGCCAAAAACCCCAAAATATTTGAGCTATTTTTAATTTTGTATTAAAATAGAAACTTTAAAAATATCTGTATTTTAAAACCACTTTATTTCTGCTTGCTGTGTAATTAGAAAGATTTCAAATAAATCTTACTGGGTTTTGAAAAATTTCTTGGGTGGCTGAGATGAAATGGGTGTGGACTTTGGCCATTAATCATAGAGTTCAGTTTTTCACCAGAGCATCTTTTCATACAAATATTTGAGCTGAATAAGCATGTGAAGCAAAAGGAATTTGAAGCTGACTAAAATTATTTCCTCTTTCAATGAAGTGCATTCCTCTTGCCCAGTTGCTGATACTACAAAGTGAATCACCATTTTTTAGGGCAATTGAGAGCAGACTTTCTCCTTTAAATATGAAAAAAAAATAAGTGTCCCAAATATTCTCCTGTAGAATGCCTCTTCTGTGGCGGGAGGGAAATCGTCATCCTATGTATGCCACAGAGCAGCAACAGAGAAATACAACCTGGGTTCACTAACCTCAGCAAACACTGCCTTGCCTGAGCTTGCACCTTCAGCCATATCAAGTTACTCTCAGGAAAATACATTCTTAAC
The DNA here is from genome assembly GCF_028769735.1 of Zonotrichia leucophrys gambelii. Lineage (NCBI taxonomy): Eukaryota > Metazoa > Chordata > Aves > Passeriformes > Passerellidae > Zonotrichia > Zonotrichia leucophrys. Next base: position 68,639,875 of record NC_088171.1, read on the forward strand.
TTTAGGAATGTGCATATTTTCCACTGTCTGCTGCAGAACTTGAGTATATGTTAATGAACTTCTTTGCACAGGGATGATTTCCTGAAATGGGACCAAAATCTATTATCAGGAGTTACAAGTTCCACAAGTTCCAGCTCTGCGCAACCTTGAAAGTGTTGCAAGAGGCACTTGTGACAATCGCCCAGGCTGCTTCTTCTTTCATTAATCAAACAGACCCTATGGCTCAGAAAAGTGAGGAGACTCTGCAGTTGGAGGAACTACCTTCCAGGAGCAGGGGGAAGAGGCTGAATGCTTCAGATAATTCAAGGTATGACATCAACTCTTGTAAAAATGGTGTGTGTGGTTAACCCTATACTATTTGTCAAATTCCAGCATAGTCAGGTACAAGAATTACAGCATAGTCAAGGCTCAACCAGTAATTTGCCACCTGTCCTTGGTCTTAGATGCAGTTGTGTCATTTTCTATAATAAGTGGGGACAACCCTACCTAGAGCAGTGAATGCTTTTATTAATAGAGAACCGTGTGCTTTTGTAGCAAACTACGTTAGGAATATCTCCAAGGAAACAATGGGTTTGGTTCCTATTTGCACAGCATATCTTAGAGCTGAGTCTGTTTGGTGACTGATAATGGTTATCACAACTATCAGCTGTAGAGAGGGATTGGGACATCCTTCCTGCTCCATTTAGCAGCTCAAGAGAATGACAATGCTCCTGGGCTGTGCTGCCAGCCATAGGGAGAACCATGGACACAGGTTCACTATTTCATGAGGAACTTTATTCACACATCTGCTGGAAGTCCTGCTTGCTGAAAACTCAGAGTGACCACACGATGTTTAGTGTAATGAATAAAGTAAGACTGCAACAATCTGCACGCCCTACCTGGAGATATGGAAAGGAAGAGCCCTAGGTACTCTTCTCCCTTTCCTATCAAATGGTGGAACAACTCTACAGAGGCATCTGCATGGGCTATGCAAGCAAAGGTACAACTTGCTGATGTACGAGGTAGCTGTGTTATCAAGTTTGGACTTCACCTGACAGTATTTTATCACAGAGAAAATCCCTACATGGACCCTGGTATATAAGAGAGCATATAGAAATATCACTGAACTTACATGGTTCCTTCCATGTCAAGCATATACTTCTTGAATTGGGCTTATTTTCACCTAGGAATATTTATCTTTGTGCATTTTAAAACTATACATGGACAGGCTTTAAACACAACACCAACATACAGTAATAATGTATGTTTGTTTTGGGGTGTTTGGGAAGCTGTTGCTGTTTGCTAGCTTAAAATTTTCTCTTCTTTTAGTAGATGTTGAGGTAATTCTTTATACTGCCATGCCAATTTCCATTTTGGGGCACTGAAAGTTGTGGTTCATAGCAATGTTTAGAAACTTTCAATTAGATTTTCAGATATAACTAGGCCTAGGGGTGAACTCAGGAAGAGGCATGTTTTAAAGAACTTCTCACCCCAGGATTGCAACATTTTGTGATAATTCAGTTTTTTAAAAACTGATATAAACCCAAAAAAATAGACTTGAATGCATCTAACATAGACAACTAACCAGCATGATTGTTGCCAGCTGTGAGGCTCAAGTATAAAAGTGATATGAGACCTCAGGCCCCAAGCCAGGGGAAGCTGAAAAGATTTGCAGATGTGGTGTGGTCATTCTCTGTTGACGTTGGTGGTCAGGCTGTTATCACAGCACTGCTCCCACAGCTGTCATTGGAGTGATGCTGGCAAAGCCTTTGCCGGGAGACATCTGCCTTGCTCTTCTGACTGGAGTTTAAATGCCATGATGACAGCTGAACAGAAAGTGAAGAAAAAGGGAAGACAATAGAAACCCCAAAGAAATATTGAAGATATAAATGGAAGCAACTATGGTAACTACTGTAAAGATTCAGACCAGAATTTCAGAGGAGTTAGGAAATGCAGCTACAGAGATGACATTTTTTTATTTCAGTGGCAGTTCTGTAAACCTGGGATTAGGTTAAGTGACTCTGTATTTATACCAATGCAATCACAATCTACCTTGGATGCCTAAAGCAAGTTCAATTCACCTTCCTGGTCTATTTATGCTGCCATTACTCTTCACAACAGCATGCCATGATCACACAACCTACACATGACATTTTATGTCAATGCTACAGAAGAAGCTGACCACTTTTTACAAATGTTGAGAGAAGTTGCTTTCAGTGCACCATTTTTCATTGAAAGTACAGAAACGATGCATTGATTTTTATCTCTAAGAAACATCCACTGTTCTGGCAGTTAAAAAAGAAACTATTCCAACATACAAAAAAATGGTATTTTTGTTGAGAACATCAGGTCTATTTCTTCCCATTATTCTGTATGTTAAGCCTTCCTTTCATGTAAGTTAGTCCCAGCAGACAAGATGTTGTATCTGGCATGTATTTGTTCTAAAGACTTGGAACATAACAAATCCTTTAAGAGCACATGCATAAGCTGGATGAACTCTGAGAAATACCAACCGTTCTTCTAGAGTGCCAAAATCATGAACAGACTGAGGCATTGCTCAAATATGACAACTGACAACACCTCACATGCCAAATTGAACTGCCCCCCTCCACACACACACTTTTCAGGTGCTAGAGATGAAGTTGCAGCCCAAAGCTCAGCTCTCTGCTGCAAGTGAATTGAGTACTAATGCAACAAAAGCTCAGTTCTCTCCTCTGCCCTTACAGCTCAGCTATTAATCTGTACACAGGGGCATCTTTCCCTGTGTGCTTGCTGCAGACTGGATGGTGCTGGAAAAGTGGACTTTTGAGGGACACACAACTTGAATTTGCATGACTTAGAACAGATGGAGGATAAGAACAGCCTGCTGTGCATGCGACATTACCTTACCTAACAGTGTGTGGCAACATGCCAAATGTGTGGGTGTCCTGGCCCTCAAATAGGAGGGGCATGATTGCTACCTTTACAGGCATAATACCTTCCTGTATTTTCATGTAAGGAAGGCATTTGCTTTACTTCCTTTTTTGTGACTAGGGCTTGGAAATATACATGATACATGTGCCGTGACAAAAAACAATTGCAGTCCTTCACGAAACAATTTTTTGTGCCATAGTAGCTGTGGCTGAATACTTGCACAAAACAAACTATTCCATCACAAAATGGACGTATGTGAAAGTATGCAAAAACACAGGGAAGAAAATGAGAGAGTTTGCATAGATTTCCCTGTGTTTAAAAGGAATGTAGAGTTTCCTGCAACAAAGTAGTAATTAATAAACAAAATAGTGAAATAAAACTATAGAACTGTCATAAATCATAATCTCAGTGCCAAATTAGGCAATAGTCTGTCCTTATGGTTATCCCATTTTGGAGGCAAACATCTGTTTGGTTTTTTTTTTTCTGTTTTTGAGCATCCACATCTTCCTACTGAGATCTGACTTGGATTATTTCCAGAAAGTCTTTTACAGTTTCTGTTGCTGAAACACGGTGGTTTTGTTGTGGGTTGTTCCTCTGTTTCTTGAGAGTACAGAGGACCATGCTTGTGTTTTCTAGCCCAGTTTCCTCACATCCAGGAGTTCACTCTGAAGAGGTGTGATAACCAAACTAAGGCAAAAGAAGAACAGGATCCTGCTCCCTAGACATGAAAGTTCTTGCTGTTCTCTGGCTGCTCTTGACAGACAGCTCTAATTGTGTCAAAAAATGTAACAATGAAGATGATGCTATTTTCTCAGAATGATGCTTTGGTGCCTTAAATGTGGATTATTATCTGTGAACAGCTTCCCACAATAACTCCATGTTCACCTGTATTCTTCCAGAGACAAAGACCCTGGGCTTCAGGTCAAGCCTTCATGAGGAAGCTCATGCTCATCTTCAGTTTGTTTATCAGCGGGGAACAGAAACAACAACAGTATCAAGCAAGAAGAAAAGCAGATGTCCTCAGCAAAGGTGAGAAGTTTTGACAGTATTAATTGAGAAATGAAACACTGAGTAAGAAACACTACATAGACTGAAGCAATGACTAATCATTAGAGGATGATTCAAGACCCCTGAACGCCTCATCAGAGGTGTTATTGAACTGCTAGATGCAAGGTCAATCTTCCACAGAAAAGAAGAAACAAAGGAGTTAACTTGAGAGAAAAATTCTTGTGAGCAATGAGACCTTTTCTTTTTGAAAGGAAAATTCCATGCTTTCCCTTCTGGTTGGCCTGCCGTAGCAGATATGCTTTTGGAGTACAGCATGTACAGTGCATAAGCAACTACTGCCATTCATGGTTGGTTTCCAAATATGCAGTGCTTAAAAATATGAAGTGCAAACTTGGCTCTCTCTTCTATCTTGGGTTTTGTTATTGTTTTTTTGTCGTTGTTGCTCTGAAAGAGTATTTGCTCACTTTTTTTTAAAAAAATGAAAGATCTAATTTTAACTAAGTGGATGTATTTCTCTTTTGTTCAATCAAAATGCTTTTCCTTTCCTTCTGATGTCAGCAGCAGACAGTAGGCAGTTTCCTGTAAAGAAACAGCACTGTAGCTGACTGTGTCCTCTCCTCAACATATGAAATATAATCACCCTTGAAAAATACCAGAAGAAACAGCTCCACTAGCACAAATACAGTAACTACTTGGCCCAGGCTCTGTGTGAAACCTGCTCTACAAAACATAATTAAACTATGTGACAAGCAAGGATCAGCCTGAGAACTTCACATTTATCATGAGCAATCATCAATCTTCATTAGCAAAATATTTCATTATCCACAATTTCTTCCCAAAACAGAGTAGCTTGTTGGAATTAAAAGACATGGCTGTAGATGTTGTTTATATTATTTCAATATCTACATGGGCTGGTGGCAGAATGAGACACTCAAGAGGGACAGCAGTAGAAACTTACAGTGTGAATGAAGATGATCATTACTCAGAGCCAAGCAGCAGGTCAGTATGCCCTTGGACATGGATAATGTTAACAATGTGGAAATACTCACAAATGGTCAGAACAGCTGTGAAAGTGTGAGGAAATCGCTCTCAGAAAACACAGGGACAGGATGACAGCAGGGAAGCTCAAGGGAAGACCTCTTCACATTCAAATCCAGCCTCCCTCTGTAGCTGTACTCTCCTGTGCCAACAGATTCACACATAATGGCTGCAGTTTAGGTGAGTCATACATACTGAAGGAGAGGAGAACAGACCAAGGTTTTTCAGCCTTTATGCCTATGCATAATTATAAATGTGTGTCTATACAGCAACATTTTGGATTGTTTTAGTTATTCAGTATTCACAAAGAAGTATAGAATAATTGAAGCAGGTTTAAGAGCCCAGTGCAATACATCAGAAGGAAATGTGTGTGTCAAGCTCACTTCATGAGCACATAAAAGCCCATACGGTCTCCTGTTATCAACAAAGACAGAAAGCTCACAGTCTCATTTATTTCTTCAGAACTAGCTTCATTTGACTTCTGGGCACCTGACCCAATGAATACCCCTCAATCACTCACTCTTGCAGGCATGACCTCTTGCTAGTAAAAATGATAACACCATGGAAACAAAATCTTTCCTAGTATCTTACCCTATGCATTTAAGAAGGGTCGACCACCAGTGTTCTCTGCTTTGTCAAAAGCCTTTAGAAGAAAAAAGAATGCTTATAGGATACATCACTACAGATCACTGGCCAAAACCTAGCTCATACCAGCCTGGCCTTCACTTGGATGAGACCAGTGGAGGCTTGCCAATGAAAGTCCTCTTGCCATCTTAGGTTTGGGAAAATGTATTGCAATAGGAAACATGTCAATGATGTTAGATACAGTTTTGCTCATACTGCAGGAAAGAACAGTAACACTTAAAACTGTGTCTGCTTGTCAGAATGTCCGGTGAACTGGCTGAAGAGATACATGAATAAAAGTACTGTTCCCCTTTCTGTTCCTGCTTGAAACTTGACTATAGCATGGCTCAAAATACATATGTTCTTTCTCACGGGGAAAATGCCTCATGTCTAAAATGTTCAGACAACAGTCTCTTGTCTGTTCCATACTTACTAGTTGCTTGACTCTAATAAGGTTGTTATTAAAACAACCCAGTTAAATGTCTTTCATGTTGTATTGACTTCATGTCAAATAATGTTTATATAAATAATCTTTGAGGCATGGGAAACTTGCAGAATGTTTTCACAAAGTCCTTGTAGTGTTTGTCTCAGGAATTGTGAAGACACATGATGACTACAATAAGATCTAAATAAAATGCAAATTCTTGAAAAAGACAGTTTGGGGTCCTACAGAAGTACTTTGCACTTTATTTGTAACAGGATTTGAACACACTTTATCCATTCCTATCTTTAATCAGAAATCGTGTGCTCTTGGATACCAGGGTTTCTTCAGTTTTCATTATTAACAATTCTACTCACCAGAGATTTTACTATTTTCTTCAGAATTTCTCATTTTTCTTACTTCCCAAAGTTCTTGCTGAAAGCCATCAACAAATCAAATACTTGTCAGCAACTTTTTTTATCTTCATTTTAAAAACCTGTCACCTCTGTTTCTGTAGAAAGATATTTTAAACTAGTCTAGAAGAGTGATTTATAAGCTTAGAGACTGCTTTATTTGACCTCCTTCACCTTGAAAGGACATGTAAAAGGAAACAGAGATTCATCTTCTGCCATTTCATGAGCTCCCAAGATCCTTTTCATTGAGAACAGGACATGATCATTTATCCTGAGTAAATTATTGCAGGTTGCACATGCTCCACTACCTCTATAATATATTGTGTTTTAAGTTGTGTTTTTCTCAAAATGCATTAATGTTAGATGCAGTATCTGGTAAAAACCTTAATTTTTTTTCTTCTTTAGTGACTTTCCAAAGCATCAATACTTCCTTCTGTTTTAATGATATTTTACTTTGTCACTGACATGGCCAAATAAAATAAAGGTACCTAGTTTTTTCTTTCACCCTGACAATCTAGATGGAAATTATGCAACGGTGGAAAGGCAGTTCAGAAGTTTTGAAAAAATATATCTCTAATATCTCATGGCATCAGTAGCAACAGCAGTCAGATGTAATCAGTCACGTTGTGTTAGTTTCAATGGAATATGTGAGACTTCAGCCACAGGTGTTAATGTGTTCTCCCCAATGTAAAGTGTTAAACCATTTAACATGGTCTGTGGTTTTAAGTACAGAAAATTTACCCTACTCAGTCACATGGCAGCTGCATAGAAATTCATCCCAGATCTGGAAAGTATATTGATTAGTATGTACAAAAACAAAACCCAAAGCATTTGGAAATTGAAATCAAGTGGTTAAACAAGACCAACTTAATCAAACTCTGTTCTAGATTCCCTAGACACAAGTTATTAATTTAGAATCCATTATGCTATCCAGAAGTCCTTCTTAGCACAGCAAAAAAGTCTTAATTTTCTTATTCATCTCTGGGATCACAACTCTAGGAGTAAAGATTGATTTGCTGCTTTTGATAATAAATATAGACAGGAAAAGCAGAAAGGATAGGAGAGTGGAAGGCAAGGGCAATGTGGCTGTTGCTGAGGTTTTAAGGCTACAAAATAACTGCCTAGTCTTGGAAAACAGTTTGGAGTAGCCAGTCACCCCTGGTAACAGCTGGCCAGGGCACAATTCCCACTGGTATGGGATATCTCCTGCCTGGCCAAGTCGGGTCTCCTTCCTTCCACTCATCATCCTGCATTGGTAGAGCAGCACAGGATGACTCAAAGGGTGGTTGGAAGCTGAGTGGCAAATTGGGAGATCAAAAAATATAACTGGGGGAAGAAAGAGATTTCAAGAACATGGAAAGTCAGGCAGGACATCCTTTTTACTTGTTTAGCCAGTTTGTTGGGACGTGCCAACAGTCTTGTTTGATGCCCTGGGTCTGGTGGAAATTGTCCAGTGGGGGAAAATTTGACCAGTGTCCTTTCCTCAGGAAGTTCTTCCAAAACCTCTTCCACCATAATGGTTCCTGCTATTTTGCTCTTAGAAGGTTCAACAGGTGATGTGAGGTCAAACAAGCCATCCCTTCTGTTCTTCATCCACCTGTTTGGGTCCACTAATTTGTCACTTCACTCTTATCTGACCTGCCACATCATCATATCACCCTTGATCCATAGAGGAAGAATGAATGATTAACCCCTCTGCCACTTTTAACTCCTAGAGCTAATTGCAGCACTTTGTGAGCTCCTAGTGATTTCTCAGAGATGATTTCACAATTACAGTAGGCATGCAGTCTCCAATTATCACACAGGTAGGGAGAAGTTAACAAGTAAGTAACAAATTGTGTTTCATTTCAACCATGGATTCTTACTGGAATGTGAGGTTCCACTAGAGAAATCAAATCCCCTAATAAGGCAGAGAGGAAACAAAGGATTGTAGTCTAGCTGTCATGGCTAAATCTGCTTACATTTCAAGAACAGACTTCAAAATTTTCACCAACTACTATAAAGTTCAAAATAATTCAGCCAGCCTTTTAGGTGGGTGAGTCCTTCTCCATGATAAATGTATCCAGTGTTGCATAACACATTCTCTCAGAGATGGCAGCTAGCCACCTGGAAGTCAGTCTTATGAAAGGTTTTCTTCTCTGTAATTATAAAAATATCCACACAAATTCATCCCTTGCCTATCATGCTGTTTCCACAATCCAGTTCAAACTGATTTATGAATGAGAAAGTAAAAACATTCTTACTATGGTCAATATAGCTATAGTTGCTTGTACAATATCAAGAGCTGCATTTTTGCAGTTTAGGTACCAGAATCATTAATTTAATCTGATTTACACTGATGACATTTAGGGCTGTCACTCCTCTGATATAGAAACTTGTCACTGCCAGCTATTTAATTTTGTAAAGACATTACCCAAAATTTATTAGTAATGGGTCTTAAATGGCAATTCAGTCTTAAATTATGGGGGCAGTGAACATCCTTGAAAGAGGCTTACATTTATGTCTCAGACCTTGCAATTGGGCAAACGAGGAACACTCACAGGGAGAGCTGTAGTTGTTCAGCTGAGCTTTGCAGCTGCTTCCTTCAACTACAACCAGCAGACAGAAATATTTGAATTTCCATAACATAAAAAAATGAAAAGGACTGGATCTAGGAAAAAGGCTGGGTTCTCCTCTTGCTTTAATGCATGGGTTTACATAGACATAGATCAGTGCTTGCTGTTGCCTGCAAGAATTTTGCTATTGACTTCAGTAGCTGTATGGCTGGTCTTCTCTACACTAGGGGGTGATTGACTAGTTATTTAATTAACTAGTTTAAGCAGCATTAACAATAATCTCAGCAGTACCCAATGGATTTTCTGCTTTAAATATACTGTGCACTTCTCTATTTATAGTAAACACCAGCAGTGGGATTCATCTGTCCAAATATAGATTCTGCATGGTAGGTGTCTGAGTTAACTGTCTAGGCTCCCTTTATAGTGAAGGGAACAGGCCTTCTGAGGGCAGAGCTCCTCTCATCCCATTTCCGATGTCTAAAATAGATTAAATGAATCACCTCCATTTAGGAGATAGAGTAGGAAGGCCTATTTCTGTTCATTCACTATGGAGGGAGTCTTGACAACTGGCAATGGTATAGATACCTGCCCTGTGGAGGCTACAACACAGAAGGATGCTTCCTGTCCTCAAGTGGTACCCAGAAGACTGTGGTCACCCAGAAGTCTCTATGTTCCCTCAGATGAATAATTTATCACCTTGCTGCCTTTCCATGATGTTAGCCTCTATCTCCTACATGATTCATTGGGAAGCTGGGTATGTTCAAGAATGATATTTCAGACCCACCCTTCTTGCTGGCTTTCACTCTTCTTCCCATAGTTTCAACTCCATGTACTCATTTTACTGACAAGGAGGTAATGAGCTATTGAAATTAAACAGTGCTGCTGTGTAGCTGGTTGGGGAGATCATTGTTGAGCAATGTAACATGCTCTTATCCTTTGTCCCAGAGGACTGAGCAAACGTTTTGTGAGGCAATCCCATTTACTGCTGATGCCAATGCCAGGAAATGAACAATCTGTGTTAGCTTTTGACTTTTAAAAACAATGGACTGGATGCAATGCCCTCTGAAGTTACTAGGAGTCTTGTTCTTCCTTTGTTTTCAAAGGGCTTGGGGTCAGGCTCAACACTAGGAGTTTATTTTGTTTTGTTTTTACACTTAATGAGAAATAAAAGTTAAAAACAGGTGTCGTTGTGATTATGAGTAGCTGGTCTGTACAGCAAAATGAGAAAGTGATTTTTAAACAAATGACAATCAACTTTCCTATTTAGTTTTTGTACTAATTGGATATGGAAAATTTTATTGCATACCCCCTAGTTTAAGGTTTACATAGGTTATTGATCTCTGCATTATAAAATTTAGACACACAACAGTTTTGTTATGAAGTTCTTTTATGCTCTTAAAGAGGAATTTCCAAATCATTGTATTGGTGATCATTCATTTGTATAGGAGTACTTTACAATCTTTCATGTGAATACTATTAAGGCTTCTAATGCTCATGTTCCCCTTTCCTCAATTTTCCTTCTCCCGCCATGAAACCTCCCTCTGAAGACTATGCATAACCCACAGTATATTTATGTATGAGGTATAGTGCACATGCTTCTGCTCTCACTCAGAGTCTGAAGAAACTGATGCTACCCAAATCCAATCATCAATATTTGTAAAATGTTAGTTACCCTCAAAAGATGTTGATGTAGTACAGCAGTGTTACTTTCTTTAGTTTAGAGGTAAGAAATTAAACTGTAAAAGAACATAATTGACTTATTCAGGATTGTATGGACCCAAGAACTGTCTTCTGAGAGGTTATGTCCCATTCCCTTAGGCAGAGAACTTTATACCCTCTGCACTATGAACAGCTATATCAATTTATGGTTATGTTCATTGGCAACACTCTCCACCTGTGATATGACTGACTTGCAGGAAGGACTGGTTTGCAGGGACTCTAATCCAGAGTGACAAGAACCTCTTCAGCCATTTAGATGGTCATGGCAGAGCTGAGGCTGAGCACAGAGCGGCAGCTGTGCACCTTTTGTGCAGATGGCAGATGGCACAACTGCCTGCTAGGGCTTGGACTGTGCCTGCCACACGGCTCACGCGTTTGTTCACCAAACAAAATGTCCTGAGGTTACAGGAAGTGGCTGGGTCTAACTGGCAGTAAGCCCTCCTTCAAGTGACTTTCTTATGTATGAAAACCGATAGAGCATTTTAATAATCTAACACAGTTCTTAGTATCTTTCAACACCTTTATTGTAACCTGGAGGGGATACGGAGTAAACTCTCATCAAGTTTGCAGATGACAATGAACAGGGGGAACCAGTTGATGAACTTCAGGGCAGGGCTGCCAAGCAGACTGATCTAGATAGGCTGGAGGAACAGGCCAACCACAACCTTGTGAAATTTAGCAAGGGGAAAAGGAAAGTCCTGAGAAGGAATAACCCTGGCAATGATACAGGCTGGGTACTGGCTAGCTGCAGAGCAGCTAGTTAAGAAGGACCTGGGAATCATGGGGCCATTCAGGATTAGCCAGCAATCTGCCTGGCAGTAGGGAAAGCCAACAGCATCCTGGGCTGTTTCTGCAGAAGCACAGCTAGGAAAGTGATAATGTCCCTTAACTCAGTATTTGTGAGACAACATCTAAAATACTGTGTACAGATTTGGATTCCCCAATGCAAGAAATACACAATCATGTTGGAGCATATTCAGTAAAGGACTACCAAGATGTTCTAGGCTTTGGAGCATTTGTCTGGTAGTGAGAGAGAGGAGGAAATGGTGATTGTTCAGCCTGGAGAAGAAAGAAATTTAGATACATCTAACTAGCAGCCTGCCAGTATACACAAGAAGGTGGCTCCAGGATCACCACTGCAGTGCACGGTGGGAGGATGACAGACAGTGGGCATTAACTGAGACAAGATATGTTCAGGGTGAATATAAGGATAAACATTTCCCTGTGTCAGGCAGAAAAACAGCTTAGGAGACTGACAGAGCAGTCCCCATCCCTGTAGCTTTTCAAGACCTAACTGAATAAACTCCAGAGTAACCTTGGTCTTAAATTACAGGTAGCCTCCCTGACAAGGAGGTAGGACAAGAGACATGAGGCTACTTCCAACTTGAATTATCCTACAGTCTTACAGAACAGAGTTATGTTGTGAAAAACCAAATAATATTTCCAAGTCATGAACCTCAGAAAGGAGTGTAAGTGCATACTGATCTTACATCAGGCACGTTACAAGTCCTGCACAAAGCAGTTACTTCCTTTGTGTAACAATCTTTGCATTGGTCCTATCTTTAATTCCTTTATTATTACCAGTCACCACTAACACAAGGAGTGAGACAGGAGTATGGACTGCCATACTGCTTATAATGGCTTTTGGATGCACTGCAGAGCACACAAAATTACTATGTTTATGGAGAGACATTCTGGCCTCTGCCTCACTACAAAAACATGTGCTTTGCTTATGCAAAATCCTCACATGTATGAAGTTATTGAGGTTGCTGTATTTCTATCTATTATTTCACAGTCAGGAGTGACTGTGTGAGAGTGCACAGTGTGACACACCACTCTGAATATGACACACTGAGAGGTATCTGAGATGCAACTGAGTTACTGTGCAAGCACGTACCATCTGTGCAGTAAAAGGAAAGGCCTACATATGGCTATTTATCCATGTTATATTAACCAGGCCAGAGGCCTGGAAATCTTAGCCAAATTGCCATATTTATCTTTTTCCATTTGGACAATAAAATAGAAAAACTGACACAAAGACAAAGGGGATGGAGCAATGCAGATGTAGGTATCCCTAGAACAAATGTGCAAGGGCTTTCCATGATAGCCCTTACAATTTTAAAACACACCACTGCTGCTTCCCATGATGAAGAAGTGTAACCACGGTCTTATCCAAAGATAAAAGTAAGTTACAGAACTACAGCTTTCATTTTCTGTTCTTTTTAGTCCTTGAATGGAACAACAGTGGGGATGAATTGAACCCATGTTGATGGGATGTGCTAATTTGAAATGCAGTCTCAGTACTATTTCCTGTACTGGCTTTCCTGCATCAGCTTCTGCTTCCTGCTGCTAGGTGTCTTCTTGTTTTTGAGGTAGCTGTTTTTCTTCAGGGCTGGTGGGAAGCATCACTGTAGAGCCAGGTCCCAGAGGAGACCCAGTTTCTTATGCTTAAAAAGATTTCTTGGGCTTTCAGTACAGCATTCTCCCACAGGGTCAATACTTGGTTGATTCAAAAAGTGAAAAGAGCAGTGATAAAGCTGATGAGTGGTTTGCAGCTAGTTTTGTTTCTTCAGGTCCTGCTTACACTCTGACTCCCAGAAGCCTTTATTTAGTTGCGAATCAGAAGCCTCATCCCACCAGAAGAACAATGAAATAAAATAGGAGCAAAATGTGAAAGCAAGGAAGTTCTCACTGAGTTCTCTAAAATGCTTTGGGCTTGTCTGTGCATGGGGTTTTGTGCTGATCTAACAAAAATTAATTGGGGTTGAATCAATTTAATTAAACCACTGCAAAAGCTGTGTAATCAAATTCTTTGTTTTGGTTAACACCTATGCAACTCAAACATCTGAGCAACAGCTACATAAAGAGCTCAAAGGCATAAAAAACTACTCAAGCTCCAGTGCACTAATCTTAGTTTCAGTTAAAGCCTAAGAAAGTATGAACTTCATGACCTATACTTTCCTGTAAAGCAAAGAGAAACAGAAAGTAGTGGATGTTCTCAAATTAAAGAAACTATTGCCTGTTAGGGAAAGGCTAAACCAAATCAAGTAACTTTCAGGTCTTCTTCCTTCATAAAGCAGCACTAAATGGCAAAATCTTTATATATATGTATGTATTGCAAGCCACCTTTAAGAACAGAAGGAAAGAATCTCCTTGACTATATAGTAAGAGTCCCTTCAGGATTTTGCAGCACTTTATTTTAGTAATCTGGAATAATTTAATGCTATCTGGTCATCCCTTTCAGAAATTTCCAGAGAAATTAACCCACTATTACTCACATTGTACATCTCTAGGGAGCAGTTCGGTTGATGCTTTTGTGTATAGTGACTCCTGCCATGCTCAATAGTGCCAGACTCATGTAGACCATCAAAGCTTTCTGCATAATCAGCAAAAAGGGATTGTTTTCTGATTTTGCCAGTTGGCAGCTGACAGTGGCTCTAATGGTGAGCTGGCCACTCCTCCCTGTTTCATTTTCCTTTGAGCATACGGAAAGGGAAAGCTCAAAGAACCCATGAGCACTAAATTAGCTGAGGTGGAGGTTATCTGCTGATTTCTGATTGCAGCAAAACCAGACTGAATACGAGCATAGTTAACTCACTAAAAATCAACAAATGATGGCTTCTGTTGATCTGCAGTGTAAATGAGGGGGGGAGGGATCAGGAGCCTTTCTCTCTTTCTCTCTTAAACACAGATTAACCGGAAACCTTCTTTGTGCTCCCCTGAGAATAAAACCGGGACTGGAAATTTGAGCATCTGGGACTGGCTCCAGCAAGAATATATATTGCTCTCCTTCACAGTTCTGTAGCTGTTGCTTTGTCTGCACAAGCCCCAGCTGGGCTGGAAGCACACTGATCATCTCATGTCATTGAAAGCTGATTATTGCTGAGGTTGGGGGCATCCCTCCTTAGCTTGCCACTGCCTTCTGCTGCTGCAGCCCAGGATGGAGGAGGTCAGCAGCCTGAAGAGATAGCTTTGCTCCACACTCACTAAATACAGAGTTGGTCAGCTCGCTGGGCAATGGATGAATAATTCCTTCCTGGCCCAGTTGCACTCCCATTGCAAACAGCAGCACCAACTACAGCACACAGTGCTTCCTCCGTTAACCCAGCAGTTCACAACACAACACTGAATTCTTCAAAGCCTTATTCTCTATTCTTCATCACCATCAATTCCATTGCTTTCAAGTTCATAAAGTATTTTTTGACTCTTTCCTTGTGTCCAAATGTTTGCTTGGTCACACCTGTGATATCTTTTTAGGTATGATGGAGTTACTGAGGAATAAGTGTAGTCAGAACTGGCCTCTCTTCCCATTATTTTGTTCTGACACGCATCAGTTAACAAAGTTTGGGCAGTTTCCTGGCCCAGATCTCTTCTTCTGGCCCTGTTTTTGTTATTGCTGGGAGACATGATGTAGGTATGAAATTACCCCTGTTTCCACCTAAACCTTTATAGTTTTCTTTTGCCAAATAAGTGTTTCTTCAATGTGTAACACTAATAATGCTTCAGCAACTTTAGTTACTTGCACATTACAAGCACAAGCACTTTCTGTTCTCTGGTTAACACATATACTCCCCTTAAAGCCTTTGCACATATGTGCAATCAGGCACACATGCAGATCTACATCGTCCTTCCAGTGGAAAGAAATTATCTCTGTTCAGAAAAATCCTCTGTGTTTACTGAACAGGCATCTTTAGTCTCAGTTATTACAACACTCCATTATTTCTTTTGTTGCAGAATGGTAGGGCTGGCAGAGACTTAGGTAAGCCTCATTAAGCAACTCTTGCAGTATGCATAATCATTGTGATGGAAGTTATAGGAGGGTTTATGATATTCTTATATGAATCAATTAAATATGTGACTTAAAATGACTCACCATGGTTCTGCAGCATTCACTTCCCATCTGTCTGACCTTTGTTCCCTGCATGACCATGCTGGGTCTCCTTCTCACAAAATTCTGGACCAGGTATATAACTGACAAGAATTTTGTATGACGGATTCATCACAAAGTGAGAACGTGCTTCACAAAGCAAGCAAGGTTTGTCACTGTGCTTTCCAAAACGCACTCACAAATCATCTCTCCAAACCATACAGAACATTATCCTTGGGAGTACTAGCATTAGTTATTCATCAAAAGAGCTACCACCAAAAGGTTACATGTCTTCACAGCTCACTGGCTTTATCTACTCATAGAGAAATATCTCATACAAAGCTCCTCTGCCATCCTGCCCATTGGTGCACGTACCATTGCACACAATAATGTGCGCAAACACTCCTCACTCTATGGAGTTGTCACCTGCGTCTCTGGATGAGCAATGCCATGTTCTTAGTCACAGCTAGAGATGGTGGGAGGGGCAGTGCTGCCATTCATTATGAATCCCTTCCCCCAGTGGCCATCAAGGAAACCATGACTCATGGCCTACGCAAGCAGCGTGGCACACTGTTTTCATAGCAGGAGCATTAATTCATCCCCTTCCGTCACTATCTGGAATGTGAAGAGTGGTGATCCACTGCAGACACAAATAAAATCAGATTCAGCTGAGCAAGGTCAAATCAAGTTATTTGGGCTACGACTAAGGGCTTGAAGAACAAGCAGAAATGTGTCGCTGACTGCACTTGTACAACACAGCAGGACCATGGCAGGAAGCTCTAAAGAGAGTCTGCGTGCTGCCAGTGTAATAATTAATTCCCTCAACTGCACTGTAATTCTGAGACAGTTGAGTAAGCATCTTAATATTTCCTGTTGAAAGCAGAACAAATTTCCCAAGAACTTCTATGAGAAGTTTTCCCCTTTCCAGTGCTTTTAAGGTACAAAAAAATAAATATCACCATAGTGTGGTAGAAAAACAAAACAAAACACATGGGAACATTTTCTGCTTCCATAGCACTGGCAATAATTATTACTACATTGATAACCCACAATGCTACATTCAATAATACCAGTTGTCCTATAAATTAGGTAAAAAATTCATAGAGAATAACCAACCATCATTATAAAAACCCCTACTTCTAAATAAAAGGGACTGCTAACTTAAGTAATGACTATGAACACTCCATAATTATCATCATCTTGAGAATGCATGAGCTTAGCATTTTTAATATCACCCCTTCACATTCTGGTACTCACATTCTCTATATGCACAGTAGTAATGGTGAGGATGTTACAGTCCTACCTCCCACTTTAGGAGGAATACAAAATACTCCGATTCCATGCTGCTAAAAGCCAAGTGCTACATTTGAAAACAATATTGGATAAAAATGAATTAAGGAAAAAATCTCAGAAAAAACAAAAATATTTTTTCAATTGTATGAGTTCCTTCATCTGTTTTTTAGCACAGACCCTCTACGCAGTTGTTCTAGCATAAATGAGGGATTAGCCAGGGGATGGACAAGATGCCAGTGACAGAGATACCAGGAGTTGTTTATATGAACACTGCTGCTGGGAATATGTATGTGCAACTGCAGATAAATTCAGATTGTATTATTTATATATGAACTGGAGTTCTTGAAATGAAGTGGCTACGGAACACACATTACTCATCTTGTCTCTCACCAGTATAACACCAATACTTATTTCACAGACAGCAATTCCACTTTAGGACAGGCAGCACCTGGGCACTGCTCACAAAAAAAGGCTAAAACAAGTTGACTTGAAGGTCACACACTTTCATCTGCACCAAACCTTGCATGAGAAAGTCAGTAGTAATACAATGTATATCCTACAGGCTGAACATTTCCCAGCTCCCTCAGAAAGAAGCACTCTGAAAACATCCATAGCGTTTTCACTGCTGGTACATGTTGTAGCTATCAACCAAGGAAGAAACTGCCTGCATGCTGTGTTATCAGAATATGTCTGTATAGCTGTGCTCCTTCCTTATTGCTGCTCCTGCAGATTTCATCATTACTTTTAAGTGTATGATTAAAAATGCATTATATTGGGGCTGCAAATTAATCATTAAGTTTGAACTGCAGTCAGAAAACCCCTCCTAGTTTACAGTCACCTAACAGCTCGTTCTGCCAGGTATTTACTTCTTATATCGTTGAAGCTGTCTTTCAATGTCATCTAGGAATGCGTTCAGAAAAAAGAAAAGATAAATATGCAGGGCCACTTGGAACTGTAGTTCCATGAAGACAGTTATGAATGAGTGTTTTGGCAGACATAAATGCAAGACTACTTTTCCCAAAGGAAGCAAACACTGAAAATATGCACTTTGCCTGGTGCCCCTATGTATAAGTCAACAACTTCCTGTGATGATTCACTAAGACTTACATCTGATGATTCACTAAGACTTACATCATCATCATCATCATCACTGTTGTTATTTACACTGAGACCTCTTCAGAGAAAGAATTACCTCTTGGTGTACACGTGCACAGCATCTACCATGGCTGCCCCATCAGAACAAGAAATTGTATTAATTCTTAGTTAATATGCCTTTCCTATGGCATATTTCTGTGCTTATATGGGAAAAACAAAGGATGAGAGAGCAGGTACATGAATTCCATCAATAGCTCTTGAAAAACACATGAAAATAATTTGAATGTTTCTTCAGCATGATATAACTTCCACACATACTCTCACATCAGCAGGTCAGTAGTTGCCTAATGCTGAAGTGGTCTCCATCAGAACACCTTCATTGGGACCAGCCAATATCTGTTGGGAATCTGCCACTCGTTAGTGCTTTTCATCTTACAAAAAAAATGTCTCCTTCCTATTCCCAGGGAAAACATTCTCCATGCAACTTCTGACTTGGAACATGCCTGTCTGACCAGTCAGTGCTTTGAACCAGACCAAAAAGTCACAGATGTCACCATCCCCTTACTGATTGAGCTATTTTTGAGCTGAGCTCACATGGGTCTGAGTCAATGCTTCCAGAACAGCCTACATTAGTTTGATGTTCCAGCTGACAGTACAGAAACTCCAGCAGATACCACTTTTTGTTCCTCACCATGCACAGAGTAAAAGCTGAGCATTTTTCCCTGGCCTCTTTTTAAGAAAAGAAGTTGGCAATGGTGATGAAAATTTTCCTAGCAACTCAGCAGGAAATAATCTTTCCTCCCAGAGTTCCACAAGGCTCTGAAGGACTCTTCAAATTTTTCTGTAGCCTCAGAGATAAGTGTCCAAGGAGCAAAATTCTGCAGTTCTGCACAGCAGAAGGACAGGCTGGGAACAGCAGTAAAGTGAGACAGTCAGAATGGACATAGTGCATCATTAGCACTCACGCATGTGCTTTCCTGTCCAGCCAGTTCCACAGAGTACAGAGATCAAGTGAACCATTAATTCTTCACAGCAGTTAGAGGTCACCTGCATTTTAAAGCACCATTTTAGTGAGAGATATCAAACAACATAAGAGCAAAATAAATACTGTATTATTAGCTGTTGCAGTCTCCATTAGATTAAGCAATTTAGTAATCTACTGAAGTATATTCCCATTCTTTTTACTCTACATAGGAAAGAGTCACAAACATAAATACTAGGACAGAGAGATATTGTACATAAAATATAACTTACTGGCACTGTACTTAGAGAATAATATCATGCCATAAATACAGCTTAATGTATATTATTACTAGCAACAGGAATTTGGAACTGTGGAAAATGTCCTGATTCCACAAATTTATGACACCTGTGTACCATAAAGTTGACTACACCACACTCTACCATTTTATAGGGTTTCATTTCTTTTTCTGTTAAGATTGTCTTACCTTAAACAGCTTTCCTTCTACAGCAAGGCTCATAAATCCAGTTTCCACCCTACTAGTGAGCTCACAGCAGAGACATTTCCATGGTACCAACGGGAACCATGAATGGCTTATTCATCTTAATGGTGTGCTGACTTACCCAGGTGTGTCCATTGAAATGTTTATTTTGCTCTTCTTTTTGCTATAGTAAGAAAAAGCAGCATGCATGCATAAAGAAAACAGACATAAAATACAATATTCTGCTAGCAGAAAAATAACATGAAATACATGTCAAAATCACAATTAACAAAGCCAAAGTCAAGCAGAGGAAACATGCAATCCTCAGAGCAAACCAAGGTTCCATTTTCACTTGGTTTAGACATTTGCACTTTTTTGTGCTGAGATTCCAAGTGCCTTAAGACAGGAGGAAGTTTAATGATTCATTTATTCCTATGAAGAAAAATAAGCTTTAGTCTGCTATTTATAACTATTATAGTCAATCCCAGTTGACAGTGGATAAGGCTGTATGAGGTGTTCAGTGCTCTACTCTCATCTGTGATCAGGCTCTTGCACTGGATCTAATTCACCTCAGAGCAGCAGCCACCCTTGATTTTTGGATAGTTTCCTCTCAACTTTAAAAGAGAAAATGATAAAGCAAAATTTGGAAAGAAAGGATCATAGAAGGATCATATAGAGTCATAGAATCATGGAATGGTCTGGGTTGGAAGGGATCTTAGGCACCCTACACCTAAACTCATGGAGGACCCCACACCAGAGCAGGTGGATATGTCCCAAAGGAAGCTGCCTGATAGCCCACATTGGAGCAGGGTCCTGGCATGGCCTGCAGCCTGTGAAGAGCGTGTCTTTCCTGAGGGACTGCAGCATGTGCAGATCCTACACAGGGACCAAGTGTGAGGAGGAAGGAGCAGCAGAGAGGATCTCTTATGGACTGACTGCAGCCTGCCATTTGCCATGGCTCTTCACTGCCCAGGGGGCAGGCGGCAGAGGACCTGGGACTGAGGGTGTGAAGTTGAACTTAGGAAGAAGAGGGGTAAGGGTATGTATTTTAGTTTTTATCTTTGTTCCTCATCCTTTTACTCTAATGTACCTATCATCAAATTAAACCAATCTGCCCCAAGTCAAGTCTGTTTTGTCTGGTGGTAATTGGTAAGTGATCTCCCTGTCTTTATCTTGACCCATTAACTTTTCCATCTTATTTCCTCCCCAGTCCCATTCAAGAGAGAACAGAACAAGCAGCTGGGTAGGCAATTGGTGTTGATTCAGGTAAATTTAGCACAATGAATAAGAACTTTGCAGTTCTGGAAGATACAACACAGATAAAGTTTAAAAAAAGCCATGTGGGAAAGAGTGTAAGTACATTAAACACTGTGCTAAGTAGGAAAGAGATTACCTTTCTGCCCATAATATATGAGGAACTGGTCTCTTCACAATAGAAGAAGAGACCTATTCTGTACAGTAGAAATTCTTTAATAAAGCATCTTTTGAACATTTCCAATGGTAAATTTCTGCCAAGGATACTTGCTGAGTATTCCCACTTCTGGTCATAAAGTTGAGGGAATTTGGCCTTATTCTAAAAGCCACTACTTCTTGGGGTTATCCATCACAGTTAGTAAATAACTGAATATTTTACAGTGAACCTTCTTGTGTTAAATTCAAAAAGTCAAAATACTACACAGCAAAACAATGTTTCCAATTGTTCTACAGAATACTCCTGATAGAACATGCAGCATTGAACTTCTCAGTATCACTTGATTTGATCTTGGTTGAAGAGCCAGTCTGCTGAATGAAGTTGAGGAACATGAATTCAAGTGAAGTTTAGGTGTATGATAGAACACACTTATTATGATTAAAAATGACATGTAATTCATACCAAGATTCAATTTCTGGTACAGGTGTCACAGCCAACATGTTGATTAGGTGTAGCAAAAGACTTAGGATTAATAATAATTCTGACCTCAAAGTAATACCTCAAGGACTATCAAAAAATGACAGATCATTGTTGTAAAAAACAAAGTAAGCATTCTTTGATTTTTAAATTTAAACTCTATGTATTTATGCTAGTCTCATGACCTTTGGCTGGCATAAATGTTCACAAGAAACCAGACTGAAAATGTTGACTCCAGTGAGGTCCTGGGAGTAGAATTTTAAACTCAGGCACAGTGTTACTGCTCATATACTTCCATATTTGCAAACCAGAAGAATGGAACAATGGTATGGGGTTTTAAAAATCCGTTTATACTCAGAGATGAAAAATATCCCTGGAAGACTGTTTGCATTCCAGCCTCAGAGTCAAAGACATCTGCAACAATATTCATCAAATAGAATAATGGGAACAAGCAGGGAAATCACAGCCTATTCACTGTCAGCCACCAAGCAGAAAGAAACGCTAAATTTCTTGTCATTGTTGGTAAGTGCCAGCAAAACACATTTGGAGAGCAGGGAAAAATGTCCCATGATGCAATTGATCATGAACATTAAAACAAAAAAGACCTAGTTAAAGGTTTGAGGATTAATGGCAGCTGTCACAGGCCCAACTTCAGCACCATAGCTTGCAACATGTCGGTATGACATTTATAGTAATGACTGAGAGTAAGTGTAGCATGACCTTTACTCATCAGCTAAGAGTAGAATAATGAACGCTGTTAAGGACAGCAGAGTTATAAATCAATTATGCCCAGATCAAATGTAAGATAGTCATAATATAAAAGGTCAATTTTTTTCAAAGGAAGAGTTCTGAATTTCTTTATTTCTGTTGTTTTCCATCCTTAACATGTATTTTGAAATTATCATTACATGATAAAAGTGTTAAATTTTTACTACATAGAAAAGGAACGCAATTCAGCCAGAAATAATTTTCTGTTATGCAATGTCCCTTTCTATAAATTGTCTGTGGTTGATTTTATTATCAGTGTGAGGATTAGAAAAATACTGAGGAAATGTAAGGCCATGTCAAAAATTCTCATCCAGTCTTAAGGGATCTGTAGACATTATTGTTATAATCTCTATTTCTATTACTTCTTTCTGCAGATATCTTATGAAAAGCTCATATATTCCAATGCATCTGCAAACATTGGAAGTTGGTGTCATTGGAAAAATCAAATACTCAACACTCCTGTGATTTTGGTAGAGGTGCAAGAGTGTGAGACTGGGAGCAAAAAAATGGTGAATAAGCATTTCCACTTTATTTAGGAGAATTGCAAACAGCTATTCTAAATTGCTGCTGCTATCACTAAAGTGGAGTGATACTCTACTCCTACTAGAGGCAGGAGACAAGTGGGCAGTCAAATTATGACAGAGGCCTGCTGTTATTGCATTAATACTATAGTAATTATGGATGGTTCCTTCCAAGCTCACATTTTTGTGCAACCTACAGGCCTTTATTCCTTATCTCCTGAAATTACTATCGAGTTTCCCTTGACAGTATGATTGGAGTGTCAAACACAACCTTTTCCCTGCTCATAGTTCCTGATTTATTCTTTCACTCTCAGCATCACCTCCAGTGCTTGCCTTAGGATAATAAGTGTGCCATGTAGTTGTACTAAAGGATTCTAAAGGAACTAGTAGGAGACAACTGTCACCATGGTATCAAACTGCGCCTTCCTTTTCTTGAAGAAAAACATTAATAGAATTGTACAGAATAGGTGGGAGGGGAAGAGTTAGCAACAGGAGTAAAATACATTGCCTGACATCCTGAACTTCAACAAAGAAATTTTTTTGAGAACCCAAGACTTAAAGAAGCACCTAACAACCTATTCCCACTTGTGTTCACTTATTGTCCGCCAAGTCCTAAACACATCTGCTGGAAAGAAAACAAGTGAAAGGCTCACATTTCAGCTGTGACCTGTAGTAAGAAACTAAGGCACAAATACTCTTAATTCATGCAGTCATATATTTTCCCTGTTCTATTATGACTCTCCATCCTCTCTTTTGGTATTTAAACGAGTTTGTCCTGCTGTGTGCTAGACATAAAAATGTATACTTTTCTTTCAGACAAGAAATTCGGCCAGGAAATCAAGTTCCTGCCTTTAACCTCTTGCTGAACAAAGGACTCTGAACCAGGGAACTTATAAGCCTGATGTGGAAACACTTGATAACTTTCTCAGAACAAATACCCAGACTCTGAGGGAAACACCCAATCAACTTTCTTTATTAACAGGTATTGACTAAAGCAAGCTTCTAATAGCAAATATTCTTGAGGTGTAAGATACTTATAACCTGAAATTACATCTAGATTCCATTTTTTTCCAGTCTTCAACATATACAGAATATCATCTTTGGGATAGTGGTGAATATCATGTGAATATACAAATAGCTTTTTATGGTTTTCTCGTGGTGTCTCTCATTGTGCTGTGTCATGCAGCAGTCCTGTCTAGAAAGTAAGGCAGGGACTTCTGCAGAATTGAGTCCATAAGTGAAGTGGAAAAATTTAAAAAATAGGCAGAAGTGGATAATTCTGTAAATATTATCTACTCTGCCTTGTGAAATTTGCAGAACAACTGCAGATATACTGCAAGTTGAAAAAAATCCAGTAGTTTTTACTCTACATATTCATGAACTGAGAGCACTTTGGTGTCTGATATTTGGAACTGACTTTGTTCCGTGACTTCTCACACAACAACTTTTCATGTGGATTAATAGGAAAAAAATGGACTTTTTTTAGTTAGGGGTAACAGAGGCTTTCATATGATAACATGGCAAAGTAGTGAGATAAATGAAGAAATGAGCACCTTTCAGAATAAGGCAAAAAAAACTTCATCTTTTAAGTATTTATAATAGAAATTGACTTCACCCTCTTTGAAACTGATGCAAAAGATGTAAATATTCATGGAGAAAACTAATAATTTCAAAAACACAAAGAAGTTCAAACATTAGAAATGTCTGATTTCATTTTCGATGATACTTAGGACAATTTATCAGAAACGGCAAGAGGAAATTCCAGGGCACTTCTGAGTAACCAGAGATGATGCTTTCAGTTCAGTAATGCTGACTTTTCACATCCTGTGGTTTTCATTCTGTGGTTGGTAGAAGGGAATATGTACCAGCCCATCTCAATATTAGGGTGAGTCAGGTTGAACTTTGAAGATGTTGAAGTAAGCTCAAATGAGTAAGTCAGACTAAATTCTTAGCTTCTTAGCTCCTAAAATTGAAGAAAACAGATCTCATGCTAAGAATGGTTCAGCAGTTCTGCTGGTGAACATCCTCTTCCAATCAGCACTCAGAGAATATCCAAGCTCTAGGAGACAACACTTGTGCTTAAAATAAAAATGTTGCTCCAATGTTCTGATCACAGCAATTCAAAGATGTGGTGTGTGATATCATGATTGTTTTCTAGGTCCTTCCCATCTCATTCATGCATTTTTAAACAAACTAATTTGGTGAGAGCAAATATAAATACATAATGCCAAAACCAAGTTAAATGTTCTTAAAATGCAATGTCTCATCTTGGCCATTCAAGCTTTCTAGAATTCTTCCTATTGTTAATTTTTAGATCAGATTAATATGAATTACATCAGACTGCTTAATAAAACCACTTATTCATTTTTTTATCCCCAGAGTATTTTCTTTCGCATCACTACTCTGGAAGTGCTGCTGGTGCTCTAAACATCATTGTACATCTTATTTCCACAAATGGTTGTTTTTAATCATGGTTACTTTCAAATAATGACTTAAAATTATTTTCTCTTGTGCAAAAAGGACAATTTTGAAAACAGCCTCAGTTCTTACCACTGCCATTGTTGTAGTATTTACCATTTGAAGTGCCTGACTGACAATGCAACTTAACAGCTGCCTTCATGGGCCGCTCACTTCAATGGTCCTTTACATAATGGAAAGATGGTAAAGCTCCCACATTTGCCAAATGGCATTTCAAGTGGAATGCATGTCATTCCAAGGTGAAGTACTGGGTCTTCTACAAAATTTGGTTTCAGTGCACGGAATTTTAGTGTTTTCCTTAGAATTTAGGGCAATTATGGCCTATATTAAAAGTCTTATTGGAGTTTTCATACAGAACTGTCACAGAATATCAGGATGTGACATTAGTCCACAGCCACTGGGAGTACAGTCCTGCAAAGAGACCTCCCTCTATCTGTCCACAGTTTACAAATTAGCTTTCTGATCAGATCACCCAGACAACTGCACAGAAAAATAATGGATCCAGCTCATGTACAGAAAGTTTTACCAAACAACCTGTTAGAAGATTCTGTAACTGGACCACCCACATGGCAGGGTGCTATGAACTAGCATCTGGAGTGCATTGTATTTTAAAAATATTCACGAGGAAGGAATGCATCGCCAATCCAAACAATTACACAGATAAAATATTGTAAGTATCAGTAAAAGGCACTGCTTCAGTAAACTTTCCAGAGTCTAGATCTCAGGGGCTTAATGTCTCCAGTATCCCTGTACTTCTCAGACTTCCTCTCATTTCTTGAGAAGCAGGTGCATAGCACTTCTGCAGCCTTCCTGACTACACAGAGCTGGAACTGGCTTCCCAGATTTCTGGAAAATCCTTGGATTCTGTGCAAGGACATGGAATGAAGCAATCTGATTGTGAAAAAACAGCCATTTGCTCATTCTTGCATAAAGGGTCTTTGAGGAAGTAGTTCTTCATGATCAGTTGACAAATGACTGGTTTATGAGATGACAGATTTTCTCCCAAATTCTGACTTTGGCTCTGGTAGTAGCTCCAAACACCCTGTTTTTATCCTCTGTGGAGTTCTGTCAATCTCTGTGCAGCTTTTGTGGCTGAAGCATATGTTCTGTGAACCTCATCCTTGGTAATCAACACTCATCAAGGTCATTGGATGTGTGTAGAAGCCACTGGTTTATTAGGTTACCGCTGCGCCATCTCAACACTTTATGCATTTTCTCTTCTCTAGATACAACCATTTTATCTTCAAGACATTTACTTGGAATTCAAGGCAAGTACATCAATTTTCTAAGAAAGTCAAGAACCCCTTATCAATTCAAGTATGTCTGCCAATTATATGACATCATCTACACAAACTAGGAAGCTTAACTGTCTATCTCAGGACCTCAAACAACAGAAAGTTTGTGGACTGGATCCAGCCTGTCAGAACAGTTTTAATCAGGTGGTCACCTGCTGTCCACTTCTCATAGGCCCTTCAGACACAATTTGACAGAACCCATCACAATGTCCTGAGTTTGTTACTCTCTAACATCTTCTCTCAAATTCTTTCGAGACTGAAGCAAATGGATTATCCCTGCCACAAGGCAACAGTGTAAGTTTTTTTCATCACATAATTTGCATGACCTATGACAAAAGCACACATGAATGTCAGGGGAAAGAAGAGGGACTAGTTTTATGAACATCCATGCAGCTGGAGACTCATAAAAATCAGGTCCACAGTGATGTCTCCATTTTGGTCATATCACATCTGCCTGCAGATGCAGGGCAGAGGAAGCGCTGAAGTGTGCAGTCCAAATAAAGTGGAATAAAGTCTTTTCTAGTAGAATGTTTGAGGAATACTGGTCATCCAGCACTGCAGACTGGACTTCATCATGGCTAGATAAAGAGAGTGATGAAGAGGAGCAGCATCTCTCTGGGCCTTTCTGTTCTATCAGCCTTTGGAATGAATCTCTTTACTCATTTGCCCATCAGATCTTATGAGACTGCAAAAGTCATTATAGACACTTTTTAGCATTGTTGTTACTTTATCTAGGGCCCCAATTAGCCTGATTTAATTACTGTTCATAGTGGTCCCTTTTGAGCTGTACCTAATATCATTATAAATTTTATGTGAAAAAAAAATTGGCTTTTTTAAAAATAAGGCTTTAATCCCTATTCTTACCTTTTTCCAGGTCTCTGTTAAAACACAATATTCAATCAATACAGTTTTAGCCAGGTCATACTGCACTGTTTTTCATCTTCTCTTTCTTTTAAAAGTGACCATAATCTGTTCACAAGTGCTTTTAAAATTATTTTTCTAATACTGTAGATAAATTTTATTTATATAATTATTTGGATTGACAAAACATTCTTTCCTCTTAATGCTTTCTAAATACCTTTAATTTTAGGAGCTTATTCCAGATGTTTCTAGTGCCTTAGTGGTAATGTCATGTGTTCCAGCAGATTTTACACTTTTATTTGCCTCAGTCTTGGCTCTGTTTTTTCTATGGATGGAGGAAGATTCAGTGCTGAGATACTTTGCTGTGCTGTGAGCAATACCATCTTGCCTTGCAAGCTGTCTTCCCTCTACTGCATGCCCAGAATGCATGTGTCATCAGCGACAGGGAATACGTGTTTTCAAAGCAATCCCTCTACCTGCAGCACCTCTTTATGACTAGTCAGGTTGCTGTGAGCCATCCTAGCATAAGAAGTATTGGCTCAGTTTCTTTTCCTGTTTAATTCAGCCACCAAGCAGAATGCTTTTCTAGATAGTCTGCAGTATTTTCAAGTCGCTGAGCTTCTCTCTTCCAAATCTTTGGCTGTGTTGTCTTTGTGATCACTTCACTACTTTGATCATGCTCTTGCTTTGCCAGCAGACTTAGCCTGTTTATGCTTTTCTTGCAACGTTATAGTTTGTTGCCTTTCCAGCTTATCTTTGTTTATGACTTCCAATAACTTCCTCTGAAGTATTTAGTATCACTTTCTCAAATATTTCCCATACAGGCTATAGTGAGATTTCTTCATCATCCAAAGTAATAGCCTGAAGTGCACTCTTAGCTTCACCTTGCATGACTTCTTTGCCAAGCAATCTTAGCACTTAGAAAGGATCAGAGAGATGGCAACACCCAATCATCTTCTGGGCTGTATCCTCCTCTTTCCCAGAACAGAAGAGAACAGAACAGTTCATGCTCACAACCACACTGTACTAGACTTTAGCACTGAACTGTAATAGACTTTAGCATTGCACCATGACAGTCCATATCTTTGGCTAAAAATAATGTGTTTAATGTGGTTTTTGGTCTCACAGCTTCATGCATATATATGTGAGAGAGCCAAAGTGAAACTGTGTGTGACATTGATAATCTGGCCACTCATTGACTTTCTGTTTTTTAATTCAGCCCTCACATTTATACCATCAGCTAACAGATTCTGGAAGCTTGTCTAGACTGTGGTTTTATTTACCCTTCTTCTCTGAGCCTTCTGCTGTGTTGGTTGGTGTCTGCACCAGAATATCATACACAGTTTAGAGTACCAGCTGTAAACACGCAGGACCAATTTACCTAAGTATCAGTTTCCAGTGGCTCACTGAGGAAATTGTAATGATTCCTACTCTGTAGCAATGCTGTTGACATATTTTTCTTGCCCACTTGTCTATCTGAAATTGGAAAATTGTAATTTCATATTACAATTGTAATTTCATATTACAATTTTCTCCTATGTTTTGTTTTGATAATTCATTAATTCTCTATAACCTGTTGTATATTGGCCTGTTATTGTAATGTAAAACAATATACAACTGATTGCAATGTTTCCAGCTTTAACTTGAGGCTAAATATTTTGAACCTCTTAAGTGCTGGATTTTTTTTTGTTCTAAATTTCATTTTGCAAAAACTGTTCTGTTTCCACTATGAGTCACACCAGAGAAAATCAGGAAATGTCACAATCTCCCAAAAGAAATAAAATGCAGAGTTTTGACCAGATCTACTAAGTCATTAACACAGACAAAATTATATCCTTGCAGTTCATAAATTTATATGCAAGCTATACCTTGATGGGTAGTGAAGCTGGGACAGGGCTGCTGTCTCACTGATTCTCATGTTTATGGTCAAGAAGCTAGAGATGTAGCAACTTCCTGCAATGCCACTCTGGTCACAGGAGGCTCAGTGCTGCCAGATTTACTACACAAAATCCTATGGATTTCCATGGGCTCGCTCTCAAGTGAATGTCTGAGGAATAATGAAGATATGCTTTGAGAAACTTTGATAAACCACCATGAGGTCTCCCTGACAAGATAATTCTGCTTACTCTAGTTTTCCTTCCTGTTCTAGAAGGAAGAAGAGACAAGGGGGATACCACACTCTTCCATCCAATGAAGTGCAAACTGAGCCTTACAATTTTTTTTAGCAGAAGCACTGCCTTTCTGTGCTAGGGAAATAAAGACACTTGCCTGTATGTAGACTAAGCATCAGAGGTATGACAGAGCATGTGCTGGAGTCCTGATGCTCTAATTTTCCACAATGAAGACTTGGCTGGGTTGGAATGCTCCATTCTAGCCTATTACAGTCATCTTCCCTTCCCACTTCCATTGGGAAATGGATCAATAGTTTACACAGTTTACTATATAGATCAATAATTCACATACATTCTAAAATAAGGCTAGGATGCAGGGAATACATGTACCTGGACTTAAGATTTATGGCTCAGACTTTAAAAAAAAAGTGTCTGAAGTATTTTTGTCATTCTGAAAATGTGGTGAGACTCCTATTTCTATTGATCTCTCAGCATTCCCTGGAGGGCAGTGAGAAGACCAAGCTGTTTGTGCAAGATACCATCAACCATGTAGAGCTCTTTGGGGAATGAGGTATCGAGCAGTCTGAAGAATCAACCTGACACAAGGAGTGTCTGAAGAGTTGTCACTTCAATATCAGAGAGTAGAGAGTTATATATGATCCAGCACAAGTTTGTATTCAGTCTAAAGATTTGATTCTCCTCTCACTTCATTGAAAGTGCAGAGAAACTGCTAAGAAGCCAATGGTGTATAAAAAGTATAAAGATGAAAAACAGAGCAGGAGGTATTCTGTAGTTTGTGGGCTCTGACTGTCAAATCAACAGTGCTACAGCATGACAATTCATTCAATTCACACAAATCAGCATGAACAAAACAGCAGAGAACCAGATCTACTAACAAGCAGACAGTGACCCAGGCCAAACTGTGTTTTGTTGACAGCAGTGAAAAGCTAAGCACAATGCCTTGGATTTCAGAACTTGGTCATAAGTCCCAGAACCAAGAGGCAGTGAGTCTGCCTCACATGCCACGTGCTATTTGCCATGTGCAGAAACAGCACATGTGCTGGAGCTGTTCTTGCTGAAAAAGGACACAGTAGCTTCAGGTGCTGAGATACAGCAGCAGTGTCTGCATCTGACATATGCAGCAGCAGTAATACAAAGAGGAATTGCAGGCATTTTCTTCCAGGAATGGTCACACTCTTTATACTTAAATCTGGGCAAAATGGCTAAAAATCTGTTTTTTAAAAAATCAGACTGAATTTAGCCACT
The DNA here is from genome assembly GCF_028769735.1 of Zonotrichia leucophrys gambelii. NCBI lineage: Eukaryota > Metazoa > Chordata > Aves > Passeriformes > Passerellidae > Zonotrichia > Zonotrichia leucophrys. The sequence goes on from NC_088171.1 coordinate 68,670,430, forward strand.
GACACTTTTCAAAACTGAAGATGTTTTGTGTCATTCACATCCCAGTTTGAATTCTGCAATCTTTTTCATACTGGGCCAATGAAGCTGGAGGAAAACCACTTTAAATGAACTTGCCAGATTCCAAGGCAATGCACCCTAACCAGGGCTTTGAGGATTCTACTGCTGACGGGTTTGCTGCTAGAAAATCGGTAGGCAGAAATACTGCCTAGAAAGATGTTCACACTCTGTCTGAAAGGAAGTTCAAAGAGTAAAAAAATCTGTCCCCAGAACGTTGCTGCTGGAAAGTTTGACAATAAGTAAGTTTCCACTACAGAACCCTTTATTTTTGAAGTCTGTAATAGGAGTTCAGTACTATGCACAACTTATCTTCAGGATAGACCTGAAATAAATTTCTTGGTGAAGCATAGGCCTGCCAATCCAAAGCATTCATCACTAATTAACTAGATTGGAAAATAATGTTACTTAGGAACTTATTTCTGGTTATGGATGTCTCTTTATTGCATATTAAAACCAGGCAATCCCAGATAGATGTAACAACTGACACTCCAAAATCAGTTGTAGTCTACTCTTCACATGAGGAAGATCTTATAAACAAGCAGATGACTGGCATTATGACAGCAGGGCTTGCTGTAAGCAAGATAATATTATGCAGCTTTTTCATAATGGCATGCCAAGCCAGGTATAAATCGTGGTTCTTGAGAGCAACATCAGCTTGGCTTCTGCTCTTAGCTGGTGTGACTCCCATCACAAGCGTTTCCACTCAGGAAGAGTGAGATCAAGCTGTAACCTTCCTTTTTTATCAGACATATTTGGGATGATCACACTGGTGTACAAACTAGAAGTGTGATGCAAGACCATTTCATGAGGTAACAGGTCCTTTCTTCCTGAGAATAGGCTGGAAAGCAAGAAGCAGTGCTGGGGGAGAAAGCACAGAACTTGATCTGCACCATCCTCAAAGAGGAACCTCCGGAATTGGTGTTTCTGAAGAGAAAGTCCTGGGCTGTGCATTGAGCTGTGTCTATAACATGAACCAAGCTGTCTCATTATTTATTAATTTTACACTTCTGTTTCAGTATATACTGGGAACCCATCTTCCATCCCATATTTTACAACAGTCACTTCAAGTCCCCTCAGTTCCCTTTTCTTCAGTGATAAACACCAGTTTATCCTTAGATCCATGGTAGTGCTATTATACAGTAGAGCTACACAAGGAAAAAAATAGCTTCAATCCTTTTTTCAAGGATCCCTCCTGTGATGTCTATATGAATCACAGAATGAAAACAGGCTCTGAATTCAGGCTATTCTCTTCAAGTACCACATGTCAGTGAAATTATAACAACTTAGTTGATTTACCACAAGAGCAAAAGGACTGGAAAACAATAATACTATTTTGTGTCCCTGCTGTCTGAAAATGTATGTAATAAAGAATCTGAAAACACTGGAAGATGTTTTCCTTTATTCAGAAGTATTGACTAGAGTAGCCTCAGACAATATGCTCACAACAGAAACTTCCATTGTCAGGATGACATATTGGTGCAAAGTGAATTTTGAAAAAAAAACCTTCCCTGATACCTTTCACAAAATCAACTTACTCTGGTTTTACAACTATTTACAGTGACATTTTTATAAATGAAAGGTATCCTCTGAGATTATGTTTCACCATAAATAATTGTCCAGAACTTCTCCTGCCTTCCTTGACCTTGGCAATGAATACAATGACAGGGAGAATTCCTCCATGACAGTTTTATATCTTAGGATTCACAAGGCAGATTTTTGTAGTTAAATCACCTGAGAAGCAATGGATCACACAGACTGCAAATCCAAGCTATTTGTCAAAAGTCAGAAAAGGGAGTTTCATTTAGTTTATTTTTGCATTGGCCAACAATGAAAACAACTTGATCCAGGGCAGGAAATGGTAAGATCCTCATTTTCTCTATTTTATTTTTTTGTCCTCTAATTTGGTAATTAAGATCTCCACTATAATTTCAACAAAATGGATGACCCTTGCACCTAATGATTACTGCTGCTTCAAGGGAAGGCAATGCTCTTGACCACTGTGAGAAAAGACTGCCAGCTGGCTCCTAGATGCATCTAGATTCAAGCTTTCTTCTCCCATCTTTTTTTTTTCTAAGTACTAAGATACATTTTCCTTACAATAGGTCTTTATGAAATAATCATTGACCAAAAACAAATTCTGATTTTGACTGATTTACCCAACAGATCTAATTGATTTCTATAAGAGGAAAAATTAATATTCCTCCTGGGCTGTGACAACAAATGAATAAATTCAGAAAAGATGCATCATCCTTCCAAATGTATCAGTAAGAGCCATTTACTTGATTTCATATTTATATTTCCAGATCCCAAAAGTTAACCAGCAGGAACATTCTAGCATGAAGAGACTTATAACTCAGTAGCAGTTCCAATCTTTATTTTCCAGATATTTGTGAAGTGAATTTTCAACTATGTCATGACATATATATTATAGATGCTAAATATATATATTCTTAGGGTAGTTTTGTTACCAGCTCTGTGGAAAATGATTTGGGACATCACCATGGCTAAGCAAAAAAATACTCAGCTAAAATTTGTGAACTCAGACTTGACCCTTGGCTAAAATATCCATTTTTTATATCTCACATGCTCTCCTAGGCTCTTGAAATCGGGTTATGCATATCATCTATCAATGCTTATATAAACCACCAGAAAGATTTGGCATTCTAAAGCATATTTGTGATATTTGGAACACTGAAGACTTAGATGTCAATTTTGCATTGATATAAAATCCTGTTCCATCTTATTGAAATCAACTGGGATTACACAGCTGTAAATTCTTACAGAATTTTTGCTGGTGATCACATTGTATCTAATTATCCTGCCTTATCCTAATTATCTTTAATCTGTCCTGCTTGGAGCAGCAGTTAAGAGGCACTAGAAATGGATTCCAAAGGAGTTAAGTAAGAATTTACACTGATACATGGCTTAAGGCTCAATTATAGTTTTTGCTCCAGAATTTAAACTGCATTTTATAATATTCTTCTACCTCACACTTCTTAAAAGTTCCAGTAAGAAAAACAGTTTTCTTGGACTAGGCTCGTTGCAATTGTAGGCTCACCCTGGCTGGGACAGGCTTGCACACCAGAAATAAAACCACCATGAGGCAGGAAGGAAAGGGGGCTTAGCAGACTGGCTGCCCATGGAAAAGAGAAAGGGAGAGCATGTAACTAGATACAGATATCCACGTTGGCCCTGGCTGGGAGGGCACCCAGGCCCCTCTGGGAGCAGGAGGAATATTTGATTTCCTCCTTCCTCTGCCTGTCAGATCCCCGGTGTTTGTACTGGGTGCTCCCTCTCTGGCAGTGCCGCTGGCTGGGGTCAGTCATTGCTGCACAGCATCCTGTGCTTGCCCAACCTGTCTGTGTCACTGGCTCCTTCCCTTCCTGTGCTGTCTCCTACTCACCAGTAGCTGCTTGCCTGGCACCTGAGGAGGAAACTCTCAGGCTGCAGGAGGGAAGGAAGGGTTTCCAGCAAGTACCAAAACAGAGCCTGAATGGTACTGTTTGAATGGTACATGGTGAATGGCAGCGAAAAGCAATGTACTTTCTTCTTCTCTCTTCCTGGGGAAAAGTAATGGGAGAAATATGAAGCCTGGTCACTTAGAGAGCTGGCTGGAATGCTGGAGGTGCCAGAAATAGGTGTTTGCTGACTATTACAGAAAGATACACACCTTTTACCCCCCAAAAACATTGAATTTCAGTGTTAAGAGGCTCACATTTTCCTTCTGAAGCGTTAAATGATCCATTATTAAAGGAAAAGTATATGGGACACAAGTCCAGTTTACCTAAGAAATTGCAGGGAAGTAATCAACAACAGCTGCCAGTTCAAGCCAAAGGAACAAAGGCAGCAAAATAAACCAGCAGGAAGAGAGACAACAATCCAGTAGACTTCTTATGGAGAGAGGTACAGAAAGAAGACTGAAACATGCCTGGAGACAAGGTTGTTATGGATGTTGAAAAAAAAGATTAATTTCATATCCCAGTGCTGTAACTGACAAAAATAAAAGGAAGAAAAAAGTAGTAGTTCACACCTCCAGTAGGAATACTCAGACTTGCTATGAAACAGAGACTTTATGTAGAACAAGTTTAAGGCATATTTTTGTACTGCAAATGGCATGTACTGGGCTGCTTTGCCAGCAACTGTAAGGTGAGATTAGTGACCTCTTTGACTGTGGCAAAGTTGTGGGGGCAGCTGGAACATGCTGTAATGCCATGCAAAAGCTGTCCCCTCAAACTGTAGCCACTTTTCTGGGCACTGATGATGTGATAAAGGCGCAAGGAAAAGTTTCCCTGGAGCCTTGTCTTCTCCAGGCTGAACAACCCCAACTCTTTCAGCCTGTCTTCATAGGAGAGGTGCTCTGGCCCTCTGACTGTCTTCCTGCCCCTCTGGAATAGCTCCAGCACATTCATGTCATTCGTGTGCTGGGGACCCTAGAGCTGGAGGCAGAACTCCAGGTGGGGTCTCATGAAAACAGGGTAGAGGGGGAGAATCACTTCCCTCACCCTGCTGGTCATTCTTCTTTTGATGCAGCAAGCAATGATGAAGAACAGAAAAATGTAGCAAAAAGAAATAGCTATTGAAAGTAAAAAGGAAATACAAAGGACAAGTCATTTCTGAGGATTGATAGCCCTGAAAAGCTTTCAGGTCTCCAAGGAAACCTCAGGTCACATTATGCAAAAATAATGCCCAAATGAATTTCTAGTTTAACAAGGCTCTGTAATGGAAAGGGGGAGAGTGCTTGGGAGCAGCCACTGTCACCTAATAGTGGAAATCTAAGAAAAATAAGATTATAAGGATATGAGTAAAGCATATAGTAAAGAGTGATCCTCATGACAATCCTCTTCCTTCTGACTATAAACCATTCAGGAGGTTTCTGTGCCAAATCTGCATTCAGATAACATGTTCTTTGCCCTGTGAATGTGTCTAATCCTTTTTTAATCCAGTTCTACATTTTATGTGGTTATGCTCTTTGGAGTGAGATGATTTCATCAGTTTACCTTATGATGCTGACATGTACTGCAAATCACAATCAATTAGAAAGCACCAGGAGCTGATTTCAGCTACAGCTGAGGATACTGAAACAATGGGATAGTAATGTAAGGCTCTTGTACCATTTGTGGTTGGAGATGATGGAGCCAGCAATTCACTCATTTAAAATGAGTGAAAGTTCATAATCAAAATTAGCATCATGTTTTCCTCAGGAAGTTTTTGGTTTTGTTGCAGTTGTTCTGTTTTGCTTTTCTTTTCCTGTAAGCAACAGCAAATGAGCCCTGCATGGAAAATCACTGCATGTATCAGATTATATGAGCAGAAGATATTTTTCAGAGCCGGAGAACAGTGGTTCTAGAAAGTCAGTGGTAGGCTTCATTCCCCCACCTCAGTATGTTTGTATTTCCAACAGAAAGCTCCAGCCAGTTCAGTGAAGCGCTGCCAAAGGTGGGGTATCGTACGGCAGAAAATGGTTTCAGAATCTTTTGCGAGAAAAGAATGATGGAGAAGGCCTCCTGTTAACAGAGAGAACAACATATTTCAAGTAGAGCTTTTGTTTAAAGGAAACCAAGCCCTGATCCTGGTTTATCAAAGGAGTATAACTACAGAATAGTCTACTCTTAAGGACAGATTTAGAAGGGTATTTATTTATTTATATTATAATATTATAAATATAAATATTTTAATATATGTAGTATTTATTACTGTTTAGTAATACCAATAGGCATATAGTGTGTTGTGCAGAAGAGCTGAAGCACTGAAAGACCATTGACTTTAGCATTTCTGGGAGGAGTCTGGTTTAAAAGGATAGTTACATCGCTCTACTGGCAAATAGAAATCCTCCACAGCAAATACCAGCAAGTTGGCTGCTCAGGCATAATAAATATCTGGCTACAATACTTATTGTCTTACAAAGAGGAAGTAAAACTTCAGTTGACCACAGGTAACCCAAGAGGAAGCCTTACTTCTATATACATAGTTATAACTGCAGTATATACTGAATGTCTAAGTTTCAAATTATGACTGTTCATGAGTAACATTTTTTAACTTTTGGCTTCTAGTGCAGTACCATTTTTAACCTTGGCTGTTACTTCGGGAAGGGCTTTCTGGATGGAGCCATCTGGCTGTCATCAGCTACTGCTCAGTCATATGCAGTTGTGAGAATGTATCTTAGGACAGGAGAATATTCCATTCCATCTAATTTTAAGTTCATTATCCATAATACTGTAATATCTGATAATTTCTTCCTGTTTTCTCTCATAGCTTATAGTTATTTTGATTAACTGCTTGATTTAAAACTGCACTTGTAATTCTTTACCTGTAAATGATGTCTTTTTGCACATGTTTTATCTTTTCATCTGCTACAAACAACAATACAATATGTTTTATGTGACTGACCACCTTTAGAGTTTTGCTTGTCATAAGTGGTACAGATTCAAAAGATACTGAATAAGAGTATACATAAATCCCTTTCATATGCCAGCAGTCTGTTTCTAGCATTATCCATGGATGAATATCAGTAGTTCATAAATCCCAAGTAGTTTTTTTCTCCTCTCAGGAGTGAATGTGTATCACCGTACAAAGATAACAATTTACAAAGATTATATGGTTTTGCCTGTATATAGTTTTTTATCTAGGTGAACTCCAGTTAATACAAATTTATTAGCACTATAATTTGTGAGAATCCTGCCAGATGTACAGCATCCCATTAATTTAAATGGAGTGGCTGTACATGCACTTCGCATATGTACTTTGAGACTCATTACACAGTATTATAGTGTTTGTTTAAACTACAATTACCCACAGATTTGGTCTGAACTGAATCACATTTTTCACTGAGGGAGTTTGCAAAAATACATGTGAGAGCTTAGCAGAGGGAATGACTCCATGAATTTTTATAGAATACCTAGGCCTGGACCACTATTTCAACATATCCACATTTTTCCTGAGTCTTGGACTTGTATCTACAATTGGTAGCTCAGGTTGATCAATAAAATGAGAGCTTTTCCCTACATAAATGTTCTACCAACTGAACCACAATCAATGGTTTAATTTAGTGACAGTGGAGCAAATTCCTTTGTTCACCTGACTGAAAACCTCAAACCCTGCAAGGAACTGCCTTAATTCTGATTAATTTGTGTTAGATTAAAACCAAATCAAGAATATCTCCATGGGATTTTTGTAATAATTTAATTAGGTTTTAAAATATATATCTAGATAAACAGATGCAACTTTGTGAACAAATGGGCCTAATATTACAAAATTATACTGAAGTAATTTTTCAGCTCTTCCAGCCTGTTTTCAAGAACTGCAGTTTTACCCTTAAATTTACAATAATTCTGATGAAACAGTTTTTGCTGCATGCTGATCAGCTGTTTGCATCAAACAGAGTAAGAGGAAAAAGCATGAATTAGATTTATAACCATTTACGATGTATTAGCTATTATGCTTTCAGTTTTTCATAAGTTTTAATAATTAATGTCCTGAGAATAGCAGAGGGTCCCAATTATTTTCAAAATACTTTAGTAAAAAGATGTATTTTTTTTTTCGTTTTACAATGTGACACCAAATGTAAGTGCTTCTGGCTCCAGCACTCTCCTTCTTCCTGACTTACATTCTCTGGTTTATTGCTATGCCTCTGTTTTAGCTGAGAGACAAGTTGAAAGCAATTGTCACTCCAGACAGAATCACAGATATGAAATTTCTGTCTAGTTTTAAACATGCAGACAAAAGGACTACTGAGCCCATTTGAATCCTTATATACCCCAGAGTTTGGAAATTGCACTGATTCAAATTCTAGTGAGGAAGCCTTAACAGCATGTTATTTCTTATTATTTCTTCCTCTAATTTTTCTCCCATGTAAGCATCCTTGTTCCCAAATCAGAATACTGCCCATGAACAAGTATTTCAGGGTCATTTGAGTACTCAAGGGTCATATTGGGTACTCAAGACATCCTAATTCTCCATCCTCAGACATTTACTACCATACAGTCTTTATAGACTGATGTTTATAGAAGTTAAGTATTTAAGACATCATAGGCTTCTTACCCTTGCTACTGTTGTTAGCAAGACAATTTCATGTTATGCCCTAGAAATATGTTAGAACTTTTTTCTTCATTTTTGACCTGAAGTTCTTTGAGTTGATGACATTGTTATTACTCAGGTTTTCTTCTTTCTGATGTACAACTATCTTTTAAAAGTCTTTTGGTCTTCCTTCCTCTTCAACTATTCCATTTTAGTCTGTTTTTGAACACGTGAAAACTTGCATGCAATACTGCATAAAAGGTCTTCTTGGTGCTTCATACAATGCAATTCCTGCATTTCTAGCTCTACTAGAAATACTTGAGACAATGAGTCCTAATACCTCATTTCAAAGCTGCTTCAAAATGGTTGCCAACAGCCACCCTCCAATAACCAATACACCAAGATATTTTTCTTCTGCTTTATTCCCTATAATGGATGGTACTTTTAAGTAGTTTGTACTGCTCTGTTATATTACTTTAAGAAAGAAAGAACTGAGTCACACAGCCCTTATAGAGAGGAAGAGACTGTTCTTCAAGCAAATACCTGGAGGAGAAATACTTCTATGAAGGCAGGGAGTGGCAGGCAGAAGAAAAGGCATGGAAAGTTCTCCAGAGCAGCAGAGGGGTGGGGAGATAGCTTTCTAAGGAGCAGGGAGAATAGCCAAGGCTAGAGCTCTATATCTTCTTGTTATTCTCCAAGAGAGAACCACACAGAGGTCTGGCAACCCAGAAAGCCACTCAATGGACTGAAATCACAACTAGAAAGAAGGATCCAGATGACGAAATTTCTGTGGGCAGGAGGCAGGTTGTTTATAAATTCATTCTTCTCTGCCAGCTCACCAAGCCACTGGACTTTCTTTGTATAAAACACAAACTGTTTTAGTGTACATACAAATTAAACCTGGTCTTTTGAGAATGAAAGTATCTTATTTTTTGACTTTGAAGAGCTCATTATAAGAAGTATGTTTAGGCAGACCGACTACAAAGTTCTGCCTGGGTTAAAAGACCATGCATGCATGACATCATGCTGCTCAATCCCTACCATTTCTGCATCTTGTTCTTAAGCCAAAAATTATTAAGGAGTGTAGGACAAGTCTCAAGACTGTCCTGTGAGGAAGTGTCAGCAGATTGCCATCTCTGTCTAGAGAACTTCTCTTTTCATACATTGAAGTCTCTGCTAGTCAGCACTCATCGACCTGATCAGTTCTTGCGGAGATCCTCGTAATTTCCACTTCAGTAATAATTTGCCTTGGCACTATAATAGGTGCTGCTCTAACGTGTATGAAAATTCAGGCTATCTCATTGTCCCTCTGTAAAAGGTCAATTATCTTACCCAAAAAGATTACAGTCTGAGACCATCTTTATTTGATAAAGCCAGGATTATCCCATTTTGCATTTCCCTTCAAGGCTTCAATTATTTTTTCTTTTAAATATTTTCTAACACTTTACACAATGCTGCATTCAAATTAAAAGACTCAGTTATTCATGTGATTTCTCTTTTCCCATTTTTGTAGAATGTAAAAATGAAGGGAGATGGAGAGTATATTGATATGAATACATTTATTCTGTCAAAAAGGCCTGAATTTGTATTCAGTTGAGAAGAGCCACCTTCTATCAATTTTTTGGCTTCTTTTTTAGGTATAATAAATACACTGCAATCAAGGTTTCCAAGGTTGCCAAATCTTCACCTTTGCAAGAGCTGCCCACCTATATGCAAGGTTCATAATAAATATAAAAGATTTCATAAAGAACTTCATTTCAGCAAAGCCTCATTTTTCAACAGAATACCGTGTCAAAAATATTAATCAGACCTAGCCATAGATTTCTTTTCTGATACAGTCTTTTCCATCATCTCTGTGGTCTTCATGACAAGCTTAATTGGCTAAATTTAAGATATTTGAGTTCTCATACTGTGCCCATATCCTCGCTTTCTAAGCTATTGCTTAATCTTTTCTGTTTTGGGTAGACATAGGTTAATGTCACTGGTACATTATGTAAGACGATTTTATGGGGTAGTATTTCATTAGAAGACAAATATTTAAGAATCTTACTGGCTATGAATTATTTTTATTTTGGTAATATTCACAGTGATTGATGAGTAATTTAAGATGTATTGTCATAATTTTATAAGCATGTTGTTTTCAAAGCACTTTTCAATATGCTCAAGTTCAAAGAGAATTAATGGTGAGTGCAGAAAAGTGGTTAGAGACCTCTTATTTTTTATTTCAATGAATATTTGGTGATGTATTTATCACGCTGTTCAAAATGTTTATCAGATTGTGAATAGATCCATGTACAAATATAACTTCACATATTTTTAGCACAGGAGGGAATACTGTAAGGCACAATATTGCCCTACTGATTCCCTGTGCCACAAAAGGCTACAAGTATCAAAATTAATTCTTACTTCAAATCCAAGAGCATACTTCCTTTGAAAATTTCCAGTGACACATCTCTTACAATTCTTTCTTAGATGTTCGGGTACTGATTTTTCTTATCCCAAGACATTTTCAGTTTATTTCTAGCTGTGACTTTCAACATCAGATCGTCTTACATTTCATTTATCATGTTTAAGAGCTGCCTTCTAGTGTATGTTTTTCACAGGCACCAATCAAATCACCTGTGCACTTCTGCATTAGTGAGCTTTTCTCCTTTTCTCACTGTCTTTCTTTAATCATCTGCATCTCTTCCAAAGTGACTATTTAACATTTTTCTCAAGAGCATATTTTGAATAGAAAGCATTTGGTAGACAGTGTACCAATGATTACAACAGTGCTAAGTCCATTAGCCACGGCATCAAACTACAGAGATTTTTTTCAGTTTAGTATTACTTCTACCAGGTAACTTTTTCAGTAATTACCTTCCATATTAGGGTCCCACCTCCTTAAGGGGCCTATATCCTTTCTTAAAAGCCCATATCCCTTAAGATGTCTGTGCTGAAACACAAACGTTTGGTTTCCTTGAAGCTGGTTACCAAACAATTCATGTCACTCTCTTGATGTTCTGTCTTTATTATAACTGAGCACTCCTCCACAGCTTCTGAAATGAGCAATTTTTATCAGTAACCACTTGATGATGATTTGCCTTTTATAGTAAATATTTTTAAATCCATTTGTAGCCTATAATATCAAATCTTACTTGGGTTGCATCTGCAGTTAATGAGCAATGAAAGTTCATACAATGAATCAACAAATTGGTCAAGACAGCAGCCTGCATGAAAATGTGTTTTGGGTGAATTTGTACTTTGTGTAACAAAATTTGGCAGGCTGCGACCAAATCCTCTAGTGCACTGCTTCTGCTCAGTGAATCCAGGCTGAATTTTAAAATTTGAGTGAATATTATGCTTTAAAAATGTATCCATATTTTCAGAGAAAGCAATCACTGCACTAAAAAAAGATCAGGTCATTTTGAGATTGTGAACATTTCTGCAGATAGCAATAGCTGTACAAAAACTCTTACTTTCCCAGTAATAAAAACCAATGACTTGAAGGACCAAAATCCAGTGGGTTTGAAGATATTTCAGCAGATAAAATCTCTATTTGTATGTTTCAGAGGTGCAGAGAACCTGGAATGGGTGTGGTGGAGGTGAGAGCACCAGCCTCAGGAACCAGTAGAACCAGTTCTCTCTATGGCCTGGGAAATCCTGCCTTCAAAGACATGAGTTGACTGCTTTTACTAAAATATCCAGCTCCCATTCAGGTAAAATTCAGGCTATAAATCACTATCTACTGGGGCCTACCTGGATGTAGGCCATTTTCGTGAAAGCACACCTACTCCTACCATATGACAACAGAATTTGACTAGCATGCCTTGGATATTTCTCAAAGCGTGAAGCCAAAGTGAGCCACAGTAAACCTTTTTTTTTTCTTCTTTTTATACTGTAGAGTTGTTGTTTTAACTGGGAATCATCTCCTACCAACATGTGTCTCATCCCAATCACAGTTCCATTGTTAAGTGCACTGTCCAGGTCTTCCACTAACTGCTGACGTTGGAACCTCTGGCATTGATCCTGCTGTTTAGGTTCTCTCCATTTGTCCTTCAGAGAGAGACTGATTTCACAATGTGTACGCTTTTTATACACAGTGGAAGAAATATTCTTTTTAAAAAATTAATAGCCTCATAAATTAGGCTTATAAAGAGTAGAGAGAAGCACCTCATTTTGAAGCTGTACCATTTAACCATGTAGAATGCCAAATGAAACCAAATGTGTGTTCTTTTTTTTGAGTGGACTATGTAAGCTGCAATTAGGGTCCTGTATTCATTGCTAATGAAGGAGATATTAAAAGAAATTATGTCCAGCTTTACAATCTGAATTTTAGTGACAAGTGTTTTCTCTATGTTGATCTAAATATGTAGATCAATTTGACACTGACAATATAGCCAACATATGCTTTTTTTCATGTTTTATTTGGTTTACTATCTCTTATCTTTGTATCTCATAAAAATAAGTGCTGTGCTTAAAGAAGGTGCTTGAAAGGCAAAGAAAGGGAGCCATTAAACCCAGTGATGACGTATGAAAGGAATAGTCCATAAGTCATTGCACATGATATTCAGGTCAGGATAGACTGACCTGAACAGCTAACCACTTATTAATTATGTATTCATTTCCAGCAGTCGTTGGATTGTTGATGGATTCTCTCTTCACACCTAAGTTTTTACGGTTACCTCTTGTATTCGTCCATGCTGATGGCAGCCATTCACAAATAAGATAGGGGATCTATCCTACAGTAATGTCCTCCATGGGGCTTCTTCAGATTGCTGTGATATTTAAAATGGCACATTTTGTTTTAAATGACAGAGACAATTTGTCAGGGAAATCCTTAAAGACTGGCTGTTAAGATAATTCACAGAGCAACCAAATTAATCAATCTGATCCCACATTATAAGAGGGCAAAAAATTACTGTAAAGGTAAATCTCAGATGTAGGAAAAAATTGCTGTATTATTTAAGACCTCAAAAAAATTACTGAAAGAAAATATTCTCCACCCAAGATTGAAAAAGGAGAAATAGGTCAGCTATAGACTGTAGGTTTGAAAGAGATGAGCTACAAAAGAAATTTAGGACAAGAGGCTATTGCATCAGACAGAGGAAGGAAAGGGCAGTTGATAAGCAGAGTGTGCAGTAGGGCAGCAGAAATATTAAGGACCAAGAAAAATCCCTTTCTCTTTTTCATCAATTTGTTTCACACTTAAGTCATCATCGACTGCATGGCTGGGAATGCATAAGTGTGAGCTTACTTTCTTCTAAATTGTCAACAGAAAGAGACTTAAAAGATGAATCTGAATTCTCCTTTAAGGCACCTGAAAAACAGACCCATTATATCTTGATTCATATGGAACAACTCACTAGGCTGACACCCACTCATTTTCTTTCAATCACAATGCAGGGGAGTTTCCTGTTTAATTGCTTCTCAGATGGTCATAATTTTGGTAGGTTCATCCTTTCATCTTCCTGATCACCATGAATTCAATATTAGAAAACATCTACCAATTAGGAGTTGCTGTATGGTGTGTACAGCGAACAGTGCAGCTGGATCAACAAGAAAGCAGAAATTATAAACACAAAGTGACAGAATATGGAGAAACTGCTCAGGTAAAAACAAAAAAGAAATCCCATCTTTACTGAATTAAAGGAGATGGAGGTAGCATATACACTGTAAGATGTTCACACAGGAAATCTAAAGACAGAAGAAGATTTAGAGTAAAGAAACTCAATACAATCAACATCTACTGATGCTAAAGAAATGAAGATATATTGTCAGTTGGGAATCCTTAAAAAAAAAAACCCAAATCTGTTGAAAATAACCAAAATTAGGTGATAGAGTAACACTTTGCCTTACTAGTCCCTATAATTCAGTAACTGTTCTGGTTCCACATAAGGATATGGACATTCATTTATAAACAAAAGAGATAGCAAATTAATGTAAATTTAGAGACCTATTTCAAATGATCGATGTCAATTACCACAAAATCATGGATGTGTCTAACACAGGTGGCAACATGTAGAATGACAGTTTTAGCCATAATAAGGCACATCCTGTACAATGCTCCTCACAGTACAAAATTGTTTTTCCAGACAGCTTTCTATTCCACATAGAAAATATTTTCCATGAGTCATTTTTTTAAAATGTAAAAGAGAATTAACTTTGGTTGTTCTCATATCCTTTTATGTTTGCTGTCTAAGAACATTTAGGTGATATAATATCTGCAGAAAGTGAATTTTAAAAGCAGTCTCCTCATGCTCTGTTCTTTGCTGTACATAAAACTCTCCAGTATCCTCCATGCTCACCTAGTTACTGTGTTGAAGATTAATATGATGCTCAGAAAGTGCATAGTAATTGATAGAAAGCAGGCAGTTACTGCAGAGCTCAAGGCCTGCCTTCTCTGTGTCCTAAAATCCATACAAATCCCTAGCTGAATCATATGTTATTAATCTCTTACCTACCAAATGCTTTTCTGCAGCACTAGCCTTTCCTGTTAAGAGTACTAAGGACATTCCACATTTCCACAATCCAGGAATAAAGAGAGGCTATTATTCAGACCCTTGTAATTGAGATAGCTGAACAAGGAGCATCTGACCCTCTCTTATTACTTCATGACAAAGATGACTTTGACAAAATATCTGAAGATGTCACTGAGGTATAAAAGTGTTAAATAAAGTGAGCATGCACGGTTGGTCACTGAGAACAAGGGAAGCTGAAAATAGACCCTCCTTGTGAAAAGAAGCATCACAGACTTCAGAAACAGCACCAGAAAGGGTACAATTGAGACAAAATGAAACTGGGGGAAGATCAGGGAGAAAGAGCTTGAGAATTGTGATCTTTCAGAGGGAGTGCATAAAAAGGAGCTGTGGTGTTAGCTGATTAGGGAGAGCTGTAACAACAGTAGTGAACATTCAAGGTGTAGCCTGACATGTAGCCTGACTACTCTAGGAGAAGGAGCTCGTGAGGGAGGGCAAGAGATCTTTTTGCCTTTTGACAGGTTTCTCATTAGCTAATGCTGGCAACTAGCTTCAATCAAAATATTTCAAGGGTTTTACGTGTCATCCAAGCCTATTAAAGGACCAGTTGCTCACATGAAGAGGGTCTTGAACGAGTTTTATCCACCCGCAATGTTTACAATCTCTCTCCACCAGAATTTGGCATGAAAGTTGCACAATATTTCTCGAGCATATCTAATGGTTCATTGCATGACACTGCCCGCATCTCTGGAGCTGAATCTGGCTGTCTTCTGACCTTGTGCTCAGCTCATCTACCTCATTAAAATGGGATAAAATGAAGTTAGCAAAACCCAAACCAAAATTCTTGCTTGTTTAGGGACATGAATTGGCTCAGTCTCCATCTGGAGGAATGCCAGAGCCAGAGAAAAAGAGGGAATGAGACATGCAATAAAGAGTGTGTTGGAGAGAAAGGGGCAAGTGGAACTGATACATTTTGTGACAGATGTACTGTGAAAATTCACCTTTAGAAAAGAGGACAGTTACTGTTCCTATGCACCAAATACCTTGATTTGGTTTTAAGATTTTAAACAGAGATAATTTCATCGTTAAAAAAACCTAGAAGATTCAGCTATGATATATAAAAAAAAGTGGTGGTAATTTTCCATGATGTGCTTTAAGAACTTGATGGAAAAGAGGACAAAATTCAACACATGAAAACTATCACTGAAGTCAGAAACTGGTTTACACTATTTTTGTTCTGGAAATTTTTAAACCTAAAAAGGACAACAGGATGTTTTGTTTTATGAAAAGGTTTGAAAGAATTCCAGTATAACTACAAGAGACAATCCCTCCCTGCAAAGACAACGAAAACAAGATGACATGAAGTACTTTAAAAGATGGGTTATTAAAATTCAGTTCTCAGTTAACTGTCAAAATGTAAAGGGTAAGCCCACCATTTTGGCTTCCTTTATAAGTATCTTTTTCTTTTCTTTAGGTCGCCTTTACTTTACCAGCAGAGGGAGCAGGTGGAAGAACAAATGAAAAGGAGCTGACTTCAATTAAACTTTGATCTTTGCTCTTTGTTTCAGACAGGGAAAACAAGGACCAGTTTCATCAGCTGCTGATAGCGGGCCAGATTACCCACAGCACAAATACACTTGTTTTGCCTGTGTTCTCCCTTCTTCCTCTTACAGTTCCTGGCAGTAAAGTCATACTAGAAAGCCTGACAGTTCCACCAGTCCTGTCTTATTTTCATCCCCGTGGACTGGAAATACTTAGCGGAAAATTGAGGCAGAATTCTAATGGATGACATTTTAAATTCAGCTGCACACTACTCACAGCCTGTCCTATAGCTTGCAGCAATTTCACTGCATCTTAACCACTTTTCTAGAACGGGGCTCTACTGTAAATCTGGAAACATCCAGACAATTTGTGTAAAATGAGAAGTCTTAAGGAAATTTATGTCTGAATGATGCAGTGCTAGTTTTCATCTATTGGAGAAGTTTTTCAGTTCACCCGCATCACATTAGGGGATTTTGTAAGCTGAAGTCTTGTTCAAAATAGTGGTTTTAAGCCATTAAATATTTGTCGGAGAAGGTTCATGTTCTCTTACAAACACCTAATTTTCTTCCCACCTCTCATTTCTGCCTATTCACAGTTAGCTTCCTTTGCATCATTTCTGAATACAAAATGGACTTTATATCTAATAATGAAATTAGGTCAAGTAAAATCTCTTACTGTGCATCAAAAATCCTGCAATTTTTTTTCTGTTTCAGAAAAACTCAGCCTTTAGAAAGAGGGAGACTAACACTCTTTCTTTTTGAGAGATTTATAGTCTGGCAACATGAGGTTTTTTTCCTTTAAAATACAAGTAAATGTATAGGACATGCAAAAGGTAATTTAGAAGGATCAGGCACTGTTCTGCCCTCAGTAAGGAGAAGGAGGTCCAGTGGGATCAGGCCAGAGAGAAATTCCTAATAAAATCTTACAGAAGCAGTTTAGAACCATCAAGAAGTATATAGACTTCTCTCGGTCCAAACTGAGATTTCTGCTTATTTTTCTTTTTTTTAAACTCAGACCTGTGGGACTTTGAGCAAGAAATAATTATTCCATAGAGACTAAAGGTGAGAACTAAATAGGTCTGAAAATAACGCTGTTTTCATTAGATCAAATGTGAGTTTAAAATGTGAGTATAAAAAAGTAACCACTGATCAGTTCAGTGGTTCTATAAAAATGTTCACAAATGTGAGTATAAAAAAGTAACCACTGATCAGTTTCTGAAATTCTGACTAGCACTTTACAAAAATGATTCACCACATGGCACAGAGGAAATGAATGGGTGGCTTTGTAACGACTCCCACAGCAGAGCCATAGCTGTGGTTTATCTGTCCTCAACCAGAGGCGATAAACAGGGCTTTGAAGACAAAGAGCAGTGTCAAAGCCCTTACCTCCGTTGCTGTACCTTAAGAAGCCCACAGAATCATCAAGAAAACTCTCAGTTTTGAGCTGGTAAGCAGTTTTTTAGAGAACGTTCCAAGGCATTACAAACAACTGGAAGAAGAATCTTTAAATCTGCTCTCAAAATGGAAAAAGCTGTGCAGAGCTACAGCAGACATTTGCCTGTCTTCATCATATAAAACTATTTCAGGCTATATTTGATAAGATGTTTGATGAGGTCATGAATGATAGAGCTCATGCTAATCAGGTTAGATTTATTTTCTAAAAGATAGAAATAAAGCCATTTCCTGACTAATATTAATGTCCCATCTATGCTACAGAGTTCCTTTGAGGTCATTTTTCTCTTAACAGAAGGTTTTGATGGACAGACCTAGCTGTACATTGAGAATATTACCTAGCCCAGTAGTTGACAAGTTCAGTCCAGTTTTTGGCTCATCAATAGTTTCTCATGGAAGGGAAGATCCCTGAAGAGTGAATTCAAATTGACTGACAACAGACTCACTTTAGTTGCCTTTATTGGACACGGAGAAGTACCTGACCATGGGCTGAAAATCCCTAAAATATCCATGATCATACATACCCACATGTGAAATACTTCAAAGTGTAATCCCCTTCAACCTTTTTTTTACCCTCTTCCAAGGAACTATTCAGGAGTGTCTCTTTACCCTCAGTCTGTCAGGACAATATTTTTGAGGAATAAGTGGACTCAAGACAAGAGCTCAGAAGATAAAATTCCTTTTGCATGCAAATGATATCCTCTTACTTGGTAAAATCCCAGATCAGTCTAATCTTCTCTGTATTCTCTGTTTATAAAATAAATTAGAATAAACTGAAAGGACTGATCATCTCATTAAGTTGGAAGCACTCCCTCTCCAGTGCCATTCAGAGGGGAACAAAGGAACTTCAAACATCGACATCCAGTTTCCAAAGGAAATTCACAGTCAAGGTTAAACTAGCCCTATTACTTATGCAGTTAGTAAGTGACTTAGATGATGAGTGCTACCTCTTTCATATGGAAAAGATAATTTATATAAAATAATTTATTTGTAATTTAAAAGTAGGCTGGCTGCCCTGGTATTTTGTTTATTTTAAACTCCCTCTCTGTCCATATTCCTGATATTTATTTTAATAAAACTAACACGTTGAGATTTTCCTGGTGAGACATTGGGAGCCAGAAATGCTCTACAAGCCCTGTAGAGGGCTCTGAGTGGATTGTCAGCAAAAGGCCAGAGATAAAACTGGGATTACTGGTGTCTCCTCTAAATCACTGTTTAGGATCCATATAATTAGACCATATGTTAATGCCACATACATCAATACTCAACAATGTGTCTTGATGTGTAGATTAGAGAAAGCATGCAAGAGCTCAAAAACTGATACTTCTGCTGGGCAATTCCTCAAATACCTTGGTCCTTACACTCAGACCCCACTGCAAAAGCCAGGTGGCACCTCTGTAAGAGAGGCAATTACCATGCTGTGATATTGCTTCTTTTTTGTTACAAAGCATGAGGATATCTCATCCTTCAATGGATCTTGTCCATCTTTCCATTGCAGAGATAGAGGATTTTCACTATGACTGGGGTGTGTACAATCTTCCCTTGAGAGTCCACAGTGAAAACTAAGGAAAGAGGTAAAATGTGATACTGTCCTGCAGCTGACTTCTACCTACCAACATAGCACAGCTCACTGGTTCTGCAATGAAATGGCCTGAAATAGCTCACTTAAATTGTGTTAATTCTAGCTTATTTTTTCAACTACTGCTCAGAAGTCTTGATGAATGTTACTCAGCAAACCTTAAACTCAAAGAACTACCTCTAGGCTATGAAATAGTGTCAGCTCTTTTAAATATGTACATCAATGATGTCCCTGAAACTTGATCTTGTAAGTAGTCTGAGTATTAATTTTTAGGACTTTTCTGACCTTGAGCATAACTTGAAAGATGATTCAGCAGTTACACTGTCAAATTGGCAGTTGCAGTTGAATGCTTTGCTACTGTAATTTCTCCTGTAGTTCAGGTTTAGTTTCTCAGTGGAATACAGTCCACATCTGGTCTATCTCAGAGTTTCCCTTAGTAGGTTTCTGACTTTCCCTATCTGTCTGATAACACTTGCTGTCAATGTCAGAACCTGCCCCAAGCTATTGACAATTTTTTGGACCTACCATGCACAATCTTCAAATATTATCTACCATTTTGCTATTCAGAAAGGAGTGTAGTTTTCTAATTTTGACTTCTTCACCACATGTTACCTTAGCCAAGATGCAGGTAACCACACCCAGTATTTTACTCACACTGATTAATAATATCTTACGGCATTTCTATTCTGAAAGCTCTGGAGACAAAAGAGTCATAGCTATCAAAACCTTGCCTGACCTTCTGTTTTATTTGAAACTCTCCCTTTAGCCCTCTGTTTAGTTTGACTTGCTTGATATTCTGACATCTCATATGGTCAGCCCTGTTACTCTGGCATTTCAACAGCAGAAAACACATTTTGACAGCCACATTTTATGCTGGGATCTTCCTAAAACATTTCCAGATTGCTTGAAGCTAGAATGTTGCAACCAGATTATGTTACAGCATAAGGAGAATCTGAACTGTGGGTGCAGGCTATGATTCATAACATACAACATAAATTTCCTAATCAGATGAGGTCTAAGTGCATCAGATTCTGTCTCTGAAAATGCTGACATTTAATATTGATGAAACTTACATATACTAGTATCTCTAGAATAATTTTTACATGACCACTCTATCACTGAGCGCATTAAACAACTAAAAGAAGTCAGGGGAACAGATACTTTCAAGGGAGCCTAGCATATGTATTAGTGTTAGGAAATTATAACAGTTCAAATATGAAAATTACTGTCCAGTTGGTCAACATCTCAGTCTCATTTGACACTGGCATTCAGAACAAGCACCCTGATCTCTGACCAGCGGGACAGGCATTCTGTTGGATAGTCACATTTTCTTACTCCATATTTGTAATAGATTTCCAAATCACAGATATTGAGCATATCTACCTCTTCAAAGAGCCACTGGAGTCCTATATATACAAGGATGTTGCTGCAAAATATAGCTATCACTTCACTTTACAACGTGCTAACTACTTCATACCCCTATCAATGCTCCTTCAAAATCAGCCAGGCATCAATTGCAGATGTGGAAAAGGGAAGAAAGAGGCCTCAGTGCTGATATTTAATAGTATGGTGAACTAAAACAAGAAACACACAAACCTCATGTATAAATCCTTTGCTTTCACATTGCTACAGTACTATTTATAGTACAAGAGGAAAATAACTAAAAGTTGTAATTTAGCCTCAAAGAGCTACAATGGAGCTATAGATGTGCTGCAAATTGCACACATCTTTAACCTCAGCTGGATTGAGGCCAGCAGTGCCATAAGGAAGTAAGATAATGAATAAAGGCCTATCTTTACATTGCTAGACTCGTCTGATCACATCAGATATTTGTATTGATGCATAGGTGGAATGGCAATATTCTAGAGGGAGTGTTCACTACAGAACCAGAAACTAAATGTCTTCATATTTCTGCTGTTCATAACCTTTAATCATGCTACTTATATTTAGGAAGAATTTCTCTGGAGTAGAGTTCAGCTGATAACTTCTTCCACATGAATCATCATAATGTCTGTTGCTATTTGCACAGCACTGGAAATTATCAAGATGAATTCAAATGACCCTTTTACTCACCAGGATGTAGTTAGTTCTGTTATTTTTTTCTGCAGGTAATTTGTACTCACTGGTAATTGCTGAAGCTTCCAAAGGAAGCAAAAGCCTGAGGAATAGAGGTATTTCTTGAAGTCAGAAGATTTGATTAGTTCTTGACATTATTAAAGAAGACACTGTGAAAAATAAAGTGCAAACAAATCCCAGCAACACATAGCAAAGAACTATCAATTAGGGGCCAAACAATTTTATTGACTAGTTTTTTTCAGATGAGGGTTCAAGGGTTGTTTTAATGAAACCTGTAATTTGGATTCGAAATAAAGTTTTTTGTAGAGGGACTTTTTTTCTTCTTCACATCTGCCAGAACACAATTTATGCATAAACTTGATTTATACTATGCAAATCTTTTATACCTAAGATTTTCTGGGGACTGGCAACTATGAATACAAATTTTAAATACTTTGGACAAGATGCTTAGACTCTTATTATGTTTAAACATCACCTTGTTCCTGAAGTGACTCCAGTGGAGTGAGGTACAGTATACTTTATCAGGATCTGGCAGTCAGTGATTTACTTCATTATTAACATAAATATATTTCAATCCTGTCACCAGATGCTAAGCAGTTACAGGGGTTTTTTTTAAACCAATTACAACAAAATCAAACCAGAATCCACTGATAGGATTTTGTTTACAAAAGCTGAAGTCTGATATCATTATTTATGTAGCAATGGGTTCATATTCAATTCACAAGCTTCTCTACACATCATCTATCTCACAAGCCCTGAAACAGACCTGAGGATGCACTAACAGGGTTTGCTTTTTATCGGTTATCTGAATATTCATTTAAGAAAAGGCTATAGATGGCTTATTACGTGACATTAATTGCTAAGCTGGGAGTTGTGCGTACAATTTCTCTAAGTCCACAGTGAATGATTTGTGGCAGGGCAAATCTTTATGTGAGGATATGGAGAAGGGGAAAACCAAATATTCTTGACTGTAATTGACTATTAAAATGATTGAAAGTCAGTTGGCTTCTAGCCTGTAGGCGGGCATAGTTTTATTTCATTCTTCCCCCTTCCTAAAGACAGCAAGAAAGAGAAAATGTGATAATAGTGAAGAGACTACAGCTCTCTGGAAAGCTTAGGAATGCATTATGTGTGGAATGATTTCAGTGAGCTCAGGATGTCAGCTCACATGCAATAGGAGATTAAATGAGAGTGCCTGAAGTACTAACAGCTCCCGGCTGCTTGCTTGCTCTTTGCTGGAGGCTGCTGCTTCGCATGCAAGGAGAGCTGCAAAGGCTCTGTAACATCTCCCCCTCCCTCATATTTACAATGGTTTATAGGTGAAGGTTAGGGTAAATTGAAACCAGAGCTGCTGTGCTTGTCAGGCTGAAAGGCTCTTTTCCTGCCTATTCTCTGTGCCTGTTTCTGCTGTATCTCCCTCGGCAGGACCTGCTGAAGAAGGGCTGGTGCACACTAATGTGACCTAATTGCTGCCTCCCAGTATCTGAAGAGAGCCTACAAGAAAGATGGGGAGAGAGCTTTTGCAAGGGCATGTAGTGACTGGACAAGGGGAATAGCTTCAAACTGAGAGAGAAGGTTTAGATTAGATATCAGGAAGAAATTCTTTACTGTGACGGTGCTGAGGAACTGAAACAGGTTGCTCAGAGAAGATATGGATGCCCCATTTCCAGAAGTGTTCAAGGCCAGGCTAGATGGGGCTCTGAGAAGCCTGGTCTAGTGAAAGGTGTCCCTGCCTGTGGTGAGGGTAGGGGGGAGGAGGGAGTGGGTTGTAACTAGATGACTTTTAATGTCCTTTCCAACCCAAATCTCTAAGATACTGTGATTTATAGGGAGGTGGCAACAGCTTCTGGTCTTTTAGCTTAGTTTGACACCACTGGTGAATCAACAGGAGTAGAGGACAAGCATACCTATTAACAATTCTCCACTGCTGGCATTAGTGAATTAGTGACTGAACAGCCTGTTCAGTCCAGATTTGGCTAAGTGCTGAAGGACCTGAGAGCTTTGTGAAATTTCCATGGCCCAAGGAAGCAGAAGAAAATAACCTTGGGACAGTGAAGAAACTCCCATCTGATGTTCCTTGTCAAATACTCTGGAGCGAAGGTGGCTTACAATGCTACCAGCACAGCAGATGGGTCCAGCACCATTTTTACATCTATGGTTGCACACACACACACACACACACACACACACACACACACACACATTTGCATTATTTCTGTGTGACACCAAAGTCTGTGTTAGTGTTTGAATGTGTTTGAAAGGATCTATTAAACTCTCAGCAAATAAGAGTTTCCCTTCCCCTGTCATAGAAGATTGTTTTTTCCCCCCTTTCCCATTTAAACATTTGTATTGCACTTTGGAATAGACAAAAACAGCAGGAAGAAGGAAAATACTGCCCCAGAAATTAGGAGTATAAGAAACTGGTAATGGGAACAAGGTTAAGGCTAGTAAGGCAGCACGGCAAAATCTTCATTAAGAACTTTCAAATGAAATTCTTTGTATCACAAAATCACAGTGAATCAAAATCAATGACCATACCCTACAAAGGACAAAAGCCACACATTTCTAAATTATCTGACTGATGAATATGACTGCAGAGTCAAAAGGCCACTTAGTTCAATAGCTGTGACAGTAGCCAGTGGCAGATATTTCAGAAAGAATAAAAGAAACAGAGCAAAAAAGATTTCTATTTTTGCAGATATTTTCCCCCAGCTGCTATAAACTGGGAATGTGATATGGCAAGGTTCTTCCAGAAGCATCTTGATGTGACTCCATTCTATAACAGCCCTATTATTTACCTACATATCCTGTACCATAAGTCCCATGATTTTGCCTGGTATGGAGGTCAGAAGTACACATCCTTGAATCACAATGGGAGCTTTCCTTCCCAATGAAAGTAGGCTTAAACAAAAGAATTACATAGAAGCCAGAACTGATAGTGTGTAAATACCTTTTACCTTGTAAATACTTTAGGACAGTCAGACAATAGTATCAAGCATTAGGAAATTTTTGCACTGGTAGGCAGATTGAGAATGTGTCATATCAGAAATTACTGGGAATTTATTGAAGTCACACTTTTCAGTGGAAAGCACTTTTTGTAAAGGAAATTTTTCAGTAACACAAACTACAACCCTGCCAGGAACCCTACTGTGGCTCAGGGATGGTATGTCTTTTCCTCACCCCATCCCCACCCAGCCATTGCCCTCTTTTGATCCTTCTCCCTTGCCCAGAGGGAAGGGCCTTTTCAAAGAGCAAAGAGCAGAGAGACCAAGTGAAGAGCTCACCCTTCTTTCAGGAAATTAGACATCCAAGACCAGCATTTATTCTCAACAGGGACTATTTTAAAGATCCAAGAACATCACTGACAAAAAGCTTTCCTAATGTGCAGCCTAAAATTTCCTTTTTTAGCATGAGTCAGTCACTTCTTGTTATACAATCATCTGCTCTGAAGTCCTGTGAAATTTCTTTCTTTTTGTATCCCCAAAATACATTGATGGTGTCCTTTAATTCCCTTTTATGATATATTTGAAAAAGCATTATCTACATAGAGATGACATTTCAAGTCATGCTATCATTTGATTTTGTTCTGTAAGCACTTAAGGAGTGTAAGAGATCAGAGATAAAGTCAGATGACAGGTCTTCACACTGGTAAGATTCAGGGGAATTCCGGGGGGAGTGTGCTAGATACTAGTGCAGGTGTCCTTTTATATTTTTATTTTTATCTCTCCAGTGGCCCACAGATGCCTAAAGGCCTCAGAAACTACTCCATGAGGTCCAGTCCAAGCCTTACAGAGGCAGTAATTTTCTAAGGGTCTCAGTCAATAGTTTAGACAATAACTAATTACATGATTACATAGGTGAACAGTGCCATGAGAGGGCAAAGTCTGGGAAAAAGTGATAGCTTAATTTAGTACTCACTATGACAGCAGAGCCACACATTCTAGTCCTCGGGTCAGAAGCCTTGGTGGATGTTTTGGAACAACACTACAGGTGCATATGTACGCATACCTTGCACAAAGATATTTCCAACTTCCTCCTTAACATGGTCTTTCTAACTCCCCCATGGCAACAGCTGCCTTTTAACATTTCCCCCTTCTTTTCAATCATGTGTTATGATGTTGTTCATAGTATAAAGTTTGTTAGCTTGATGCAGTGAGGTGTGAAAATCCAGATCCAAAAACTTCTAACATTTTTCCCTATCACCATGCAGTGCAAGACTAGTATTTATTTTCCATAATTCAAGAAGTTTATATATAGACCCTGTATAGCTTTGACTTTTGCTCCTGGTGTACTTTGCTAAGAAATAGTACATAGGCATTTTGTCCATTATCACTCTCTTCTTTTCTTTTGGTGCCAGTGCTTCCCCCTCTCCTTTTCTCTGACATACACTGAAATCCCTTTCATTCACATTTGGTGGCTTATTTTTCTCTGTATCTATTCAGCTCTTCAAGCAACTCCATTCTTTTGCTAGCTCCATCCAATATTCTCTCATTTCTTTTCTCTTTTTACCCCCTAGGCTGGTTAAAGGCTTTTCCTTTTTTTTTTTGTTTTTTTTTAAATCACGAGTCTTCTGGAGGGCAGACAGGCATTCTTAGATAGGCTGTCATAGGATGCATTCAATCCAACAGCATGTTATTTCATTAAAATCACTGGTGCTGATGATGGGATGTTTGGACAGTATGTCCACCTTGTCCTTGCTTGCCTGAGTTCATGGCTTAATTATGTGAGTGGAGGGAGAAAAAAGGGGGCTGGGAAGACAAAGAAACTGTCCCCTGCAAATATTAGGGAGGTTGAAAATGGCAAAGATAGCTAGAAACAACCTGCCCTGAAAGAGAAGTATTTTGATTTACAGACTGATGTGATTTTAGTATTTTTGTGACTGCCAGAGTGTGTGACCATTACCATAAACAAAGAAAATGGAAATTAGGCTTAAAATGGAAAGCTATGTAGAAGGTTCTTGTTATGTCACTCCTTCTGGCAGAAAAAGCAGGAAGACTGTGCTCAGATTTCCCAAGATATTAGGCATGTGGTGGTTGCTCCAAATATTGCTAATACAGCTATGAAAATGCTTTCTGAAGAGTAAATACTCTGTCTTTTTTTTTTTCCTGTGAATTGAAACTGTGACTTCTTTCTTTCTTTCTTTTGCATTTTCACACCCCAAAAATATTTAGTTTGAAGACATTTTCCAGGCTCACCTTTTAAAATAATTTATTCAGAGTAGTCTGAGTTTCAGCACAGCCAAATGTATAGAAGAACTGGACACAGTTACTTATGTAAACCTTCCTGTAAGACTAAATATTTCCTGGATCAGGTCCTGTATTTGTTACATTTTATTAGATAAAATAACAAACACTAGAATTTACCATAAAACCTGAAAAATGTTTCACATTACCAAAAAAACACCCCATTTTTACCTTCAATCATGCTATGGAAAGCAGGTGCCATTTAAAATCTAGAACATTGTCTGTGGTTTAAAAGAAGTCATTGAAAGGTCACACTGATCTCAGTTATAAAATACGGTACTGCCATCACCATTCTTAATTTCCCTTCAATAACTATTCTCTTCCTGGTTGCTTTCCAAGTTTGCATCTTTCTAACAAAAGTTTCTAAGACCAATCTTCCAGATCTGATCACTATAGCTACAACTCTGTCTTCAAAAAATTTATGCCAGACCTTCTATCTCTGTTTAATCAAGCAGGGGATAAGGGCTGTTTCAAAAGTGAGTTGATTTTGGAAAAGTAGCAAAGAAAATTCAGGAAAAAAAAGCAAGAAAATGTTTAAATACATGTACTTCTTTGGATCACAGATATCTGTGAGCACTCCCATAGTGTGTCATACATCTGTTTCAGCTCTATTTTCTCACATTGCAGGATTATCTGTTCTACCTCAGAGTTGTGACTCTTGGATCTATAATGCAACACTTGACATCAGTTTGGCTCATGGGATGTTATCTTACTCATTATAAACTAATTAATCTTTTGAAAAAGTAGTATCCTACTTTCAAATTAAATTGTTCTAAAAAAACCCATATTTCCAAACATGAAACACATACCTTTTGTCTGTTTTTGCAAAAAATTAAATCTCTCTTATCCTGGAATAATTTTAGGCAGTTGTCATATCACACTGAATTGTCTGCTTCAAGAGCTCTATTAAGGACAGGCAAACTTATTTGAATAATGCAAGAACTGGTCTAACCCTTAACATTAACCTCAAAATACCACCAGATTGAAGTTCAAAGAAATTCAGCCAGCCCTTGCATGTTTCCCTTACCCACAAATATTTTCACCTACCTCAATACATCTTCATTTTAGAGAAAACTGAGAAGTGATGTAAGCAATCATTTCTTTCTTTCAACTGAACTCAACAACAGAATAATTCCCATATTTTTCATCCCAATCACTGGAAGAGGTGAAGAGACAATGCCTATGAAGTGTCAAAAACTACAGATAAATTTTAAAAAAACTAACAGCAAAATTCAGACTTCACTAGACTCACCATCAGTGTATGATAGATGAGACGACATTACCTCTTAAAAAATTTCAGAGCAACCAGAACAAAAGAGAAAACAATTCAGCCAGCAGACAGAAAATGAAAGATTTATGACTTTTCCTAACTATATTAGAGACTATTATGTGAAAGACCTTATGCAAATACTTACTGGAAATTTATGTATAATATTATCCTCTGGCAGAATTTTTTTTGCCTTTCTGTGTGTAACAGTCAAACAGAGCTTACATGCTCATCTAGCAGAAATGGAAAATTAAAGGAATTTCCCTGTACATTTCTTTTTATAACTGGAAATATATTTGCTTTTTTTTTTCAAGTTTTATAAGCACTATATCAAATTTTAGCAGTGAAGACAATGGCAGTCTTTACTGCATTCTCTGTGAGGAGTGGGTCTATTGAAAATTCTGACTGGAAAAGAAAGAGTCCTACACAAAAGGCAGCAAAACAGAGAACTTATATTCAGCCATGAAACCACAAGACTGACTTTGTATTTTGTCTATGAATGTGAGAAAAACATCAGATGAAAACTTAGCAGGCTGCTCCATGGGAGGGTTCCTGATAACTGGAAGCATCTGCCATTAAACTAGGGGTCCAATTCCCATCTGATGAGCTCAGGCTACTGATACTCACAGGTCATTTGTTATGAGAAAAGACAGCAATATTCTTACTATCCCTAATTTGGCTGTGTACATTTGTTTTTCACTCAACACCTCAAATTTCAGTCCAGTGGACTTAGTAGGAGTCCTTCTATATACTTTATATGAAACTGAATATGTTTCATATCTCTTGGGTGGGCAGTAAAGGAAATATATATGGAGATTCACACAAGGAGTGTAGCTAAGCTGCACACCAGAGGGTAAGTCGTTAATTAAATTTAGTTGCACTAGTTTTTCTCTTGGCTTTGTGTTTCCTCTTCTACATGACAGTTTCTAGTGAATAAACACACATAATTGTAGGCAGGTCTCCTGCTATTAACTGTTGGGATCAGTTTTCTATGAATCCTTTACATTCTTCATAATTTTTGGTGTTTGTGGTGAGTCAGTGCTGCTCAGAACTCACACTCCATGAATCAAGTTCAAGATTTACACAAAAAACAAATAAATACTTATCCAAAAGTGACCAATGTTTACATGGCAGGTTCCATGTTTTTGATGCTTTTGTTTTGAATCTGCTTGATTGCACGGCAAGTGATGCTTCTTTTGCTGAGCTCCTGTATCTAAGGGAACGACCTTGAAGAAAGGCCTTAACCCTTGGCAGTGTGACTGAATCCTGACCTCAAGCACTTCGCAGCGTTTCGTAGGCACTGATAAGCGCACGAGTGTTACTGTTATCTCGCGTCCTCCAGAGGCGCATACCTGACTGCTGCGATGGAGCTCGGGGGGCGGGCACCGCTAATGAACGTGTCTGGAGATGGAACATAGCGAGTTCCAGTGTGATGCGTGAGAACAGAAGAATTCATTTACTCAGATTCTGACTTTGTTCCTACTGCTCACCTGCCAGTGCAACTATTTTGGAGACTGTGGGTTTGATTTTTCTCTGTACTTCAGTGTTAGTACACAAGCCAGAACACTGCAGCTCTTAAGAGTGCTTTACAGCACAATGGCATATTTTAAAGATGACAGCATTGCGAACTGTTCCAGAGGAGCTATTTGGCTTTTAGGATGACTGCTCTAGAAAGAATTCTCGGGCTTAACAGCGCCAGGAAAAGGGGCAAGAGAAATACAGATGCTGCAATCTGGTTACGGAAATGACAAGCTCCTGTGCTGTAGTACTTAAACAGAGTCTCCAGCCGACACCATTTATGAGCTGTTACATACGGCTGCAATCACACACGGGCTCAGCGAGGCTTTCCATAGGGGTCACATTTGTTTCCACATTCACTTTGTAAATGAGTTTGTAATGTGGTGCAAATGGTAGCAAATGGACGTTAAATGAGGCTTGTATGTAGACTGAGCCTTTGTAAATATATAGGCTATTTTAAAAGCAAATAATAAGAAGGCAAGCCAAACAACAGCAGCCTCTGCGACAGAATCCAGTGAAAATGGAGTTGTTTTACATATACAGCAATTTGAAATGTGAATTTCCTGTTTAAACTCTCTTCAATCCAGCCTCAACTTCTCTCTCCATACTAAAGCTGCAACATATTTTACATTGCCATGGATACTTTGGACAGAAGACAGTGCGCACTAGCAATGAAATTTTCCACAGGAAACTATTCCAAGAACCTGTCCCACACTGCAGTGCTCATACAGAGTTTTTGCTCAACCGTATACAATCTTTTTCTAAAGGCTATGACTAGCTGGGACTTCGGCTGCCTGTCTGTGGGTTTGGAACAGGCCCAAGGTATTACCACTCTGGGATAATTACTGCTAACTGCATTTTGCTATCACTTGCCCTGGCTGGCTGTTTACACCCCCCTAGGAAGAGTCTGATAGACTGCAGGAGGACACTCTCTTTAGAGGGCAAAGTAGAAATACAAGTTGACATTTAAAAAAGTCATTGGGAGACTAAAATACAAGCAAATCATAATGGTAGCCAAACAGAAGTGAGTGCACAGGAATTACACGGAGTTGGAAAAATTAGAGGTTTAAAAGGGGAATAGTAAGAAGAAATTCATTTGATACAAGCACCTTACATGGGGGAAAAAAGCCCAACAGTAAGGGGGGAGGGGTGTGTTAATTTTTTTAATATTAAAAAAAAATGGCTAAGTTAGGCAAATTGCATAATGAACTTTTACTTGCCTAGAAAGGTGAGGATGTGTTACTTCTCTTTATCTGTCCCTCTTCTTTTCTTCTCCCATAGCAATTCAACCTAACATCTTTTTTCCCATCCAGTAGTGAGCTCCCCTCAGGGCAGCACTCATTTATGGACTGCAAGGTTGAGTCCTTCATAATACTTCTCCCCATTAACAGTATCATAGTGATGTCAAGATTTTTGAATGAGAGGTCAGTGGGGTTCTGTTGGAAGGGGTCTCTCTCAGCAGCAGCCTCCATGCCTAGGTAGTCTAAGCTCAGCTGGGGGCTGAATGTGCAGTAAATACCTCCTCTCCACCAGCTGGGACACAGGACAATCCTTTCCCCAGAACAGCCTTTTCTCACTACCTTTCCTTTCCTGGCTCCCAGCGGCTACATGCACACAAGCCCTGCTCTGTGATGGTGCTTTCCCAAGAGAATCAGGAGAGCTACAAGGTGAGTGGCCCAGACAGTCTCCTTCCCCACTGTTGGAGCAGACAGGTCACACATAGCAGTATCCCAGCCCTCAGGAGGACAGCAGGTGGATGGCCACAGTAAATCCAGGGCTGTGCAAGGCTGTCAACAACATGACACAGAATTAGTCACAGATACCATGATACTGAAGTGGTATTATGTATTTAATAACTGTTTATCATTGTCATCCGTTTGAATACCTCCCACTTAAAAAACTTAACAGTCCAGATTCTTCCTCCTGGATGTGAACAGTCTGCATTTGTGCCTCACCTCAATTACATCTATTGCCTTTGAGGGCAAAACTTCTCTTCTGAAGTTAGAGTTCTTGCCTAAAGCAGAACATTTTCACCTTGTTCCCAAAAAATTTTTTTAAATATATCTTCCATTTGATATTGGTACCTAGTTGATATCCAGCTGATACTCTAGTTTACGTTGATCTTCCCTTCTAACTGAGTGCACATTTTTTGGGTGTGCAGAGAAATGTTGAGTGTGCAGGGAAATGTTGCCACACAATACAGCTGTTTGAGATATTAATTTTGCTGTACACAGTTCACCTATCTAAAACAATCTTAACAAGTAAGATTGCAAACACTTCATAGTTTATACTATATATAGTATGTACTGTATAGTCACTTGTAGAATATTCATTTCTTAATCTAAAAATATTCTGGCAAAAAAACCCTATAAAAATAGTTGCCATACACTCTCTTCTCTTTGCATGCTGTATTTCTCCCTGTTTCCCTTCAAGGAGAAGCAACATCTCCTCCTGGCCTAATCATACGAAATGCCCATTAATATAGGAGTAAGAAATCTATTTAAAGTTTTTGTAAATCTCAGCCTCAGTCAGTATCCTGGACTACTTCCTCAGTTCTCTCAGATTTTTTAAGTAATCCATTCCTTTCTCTCCAAAACAGGTGTCTATTAAATATTGTTCATCTTGGATTCTGGGTGAAAGCTTTATGGACAGCAATGCCTCTTTATTCTTTTTCTTAGCAGCACACATTCAATTTTTAAAATTTGACTTTTACCATTGGCTTCTAAATATTGCTGAGACTCATTCTCTAGTTGCTGTACTTTTAATTGGTCACATAAAACCACCACCTTTGCTCTCTGTGAATATCATCTTGGTTGAATGCAAAAAGCTTCCCAGATCAAATCTATCAGGAAGTACTCAGACCATCTGAGATCACTGCAATAAATTTAGTGGTGAGTTGATACAGCAAGACACTGAAGTATATGTATTATCCTTCAAGATATTATAAGATATATGTAACATGTAGTATGAAAGAGAAATGGAGTTTCAAAAATTATGATTCATCACCCTCCAAGTATTATTCTGATCCAGTGCTCTTAACAAATTTGTAGCCTTTCTAAATATGCTGTTCTGGACAGTACTTATCTATCCTGAGCTCTTGTCAGGTGAACCTAGAACTTCACTAAAATTGTCCTAGGAAGTTAACTTCCTCTTTCCTGCATGCTATAAGAAAACTAAAGAGATTTACAAAGAAATGAAAGGAAATATTCAAGACAGGATTAAAAAAAATTCTTTTAGGTAACATTTGAACAGAAGAACCTACCTCCTTCATCTAGCAACTTGATTTTTAAGAGACACAATATATTGAACCAGTAAAATTGCCACATCCCACTCCCACTCAAGAAAGAATAAATGCTCAGTTTCCGTGTCTTTTTTGTGTTTTGGGGTTTTTTTCTTGTAATGGAAAAATGGCAGGAAACTACTACTCTACATTTTGGAAAGTTCTCTTTCATCCAGATCTTTGAAATTTTATAAAAATAGTTTTCCTTGGTTCTATCATTCCACCACTATTTTTTATTCTTTTTTAAAATTATATTTTCAATGTATGACTCTTCTTCTCTCAGCTTAAGGGTTACAAATATTTATATAACATTGATTATCCAACAGTACAGATTTTATTTTAATAGATATTTCATTCTTTAAAAGAGCTAGTGAAGATTTGACTTTCCTCTAGGTCTTGACAATGTATTGTGATTTCACTCTTCTTGGTTTCAAAGCCAATTTTCTAGTGTATATTAAAACCATAAAATTTCTGATGGAAGTCACAATTAACCTTAATTTAGTTCTCTGTCAACATATCCTGACTGTTTAATCCATTCCCCTTGTCATCATCCAGGAATGCAAATATTCTTTATTGCAGAAAAGAGAATAAAAACTCAATTTCTCTAGGCCTCCTCTAGAGAGGGGTTGCTAGCCTTTTCTCAAGGCACCAGTGGAAGGTTCTGGAGTGAGAACATGGGTGAAGCTGTGGCTCTGTGATATATTTGTTGAAGACTGGCATCTTGCCTCACTTCTCTGATACGATTGCACCAGGGCTTTCCTCCCAGCCTCAGAAAATTCATTTTATTACATCCATTTCCAGGAGTTTTGTTTTGTCTCTAGTATTTCCTGGGATGTTTCACCTTTCACTTCAAATTCTCTTCTTTATATTGTCTTCAGTGCTAATCATATCCATTTGTGACTTTTTTTCTTAAAATTCGTGGTCTTATTATGCCTGTACTTAAATGTCATCTTTATTTCACCTATAAGATTGCTATGAAGTATCGTGGTGCTGTCACTTGATGTCTACATCAGATTCAGATTGTATTTTTAGACTGTTTTCCAAGCCAATTCAGTTCTTCAGGGACTTAATCTCTTCCTTTTTCTTTTTTTATGATGTGTCCTTGACATAAAATAAGGTATTTGAAAGGAAAATACTATATTTCATATTTGCTGTTGTACCACAGTCCATAATATTGCTCACTTCCTCTTCCTCCCTTAAAGCAGCCAGAGATGGACCCTGAAAGATTTCTGGTTTATGTCCTCTCTTCAAAAAGGCTACAGACTTCTTCAGAATCTTATCCTTCTGTTTGAAAGAGCACAGTCTTCATATTATTAATTTCTTGGCAGGGGTACAGAGAGATTTTTGGGCTCAGCCTACAATGATTACTGGATTTGTTTCCAGTTGCACAAAAAAGTGAAGATCTCGCCTGAAGTATTTAATAGGAACTCCCCTCTTTACACCTCCTGTGAACTTCCTCTTCTCACTCTTATTTTAGTTTTTCCTCTTTGATTTTTCTCTACAAACTCCTTCTGGTTTTACTCTTGATCTAATCTTGATTTATTTTGCAGCTTTGTTCCCCACTGAAAGATTTTCCACTCCTCTTACCTTTTTAGACCAGTGACCCTTTCCACTAAATCATTCCATCAGATTTAACCACATAAATCCTTACCTCTTAGGGGGATTTTCAGAGATCTGATTTTCTGATATTTGCCTGCTGCTAACTCCTCAAAGCCTCTCTGGTAACTGGGCCTGGTTTTGTCACTTTCCTTTTTCTAGTCTCTATACTCTTTTTCCCTACAGTAACCATCTCTTGTAATTTGGTCATTGTGTGCTCTTCTGTGCTAAGGACTCCTGGGATTTTGATTGGTTGGTTGGTTGGTTGGTTTGGGGTTGGGGTTTTTTTTGTTTTGTTTGGGTTTTTTTTGTTTGTTTGGGGTTTTTTGGGGGTTTTTTTTTGAGGGGGTGTTTTGGTTTTTTTGTCATGGGGTGAGAGAGTAGGAGGAGAAATAGGATTGCTTTTCATAGTGGTCCTCTAAATAGAAGAAGACAAGGAGCAATGATATTTCCAAATCACATCATTTCCTCGAAGCTCCAGTTTGAGCAGCCATCTGCTCCCGCATCCCCTGGTGGTCCCCTAACAAACCATTTGTAATGCATTCATGAGGTCAAAATTACTTCAGCTGAAGTCAGTGACATGGTTTAGCTATCCAGGGAATGTAAAAATGCATAATTCAGGCATTTTGTTGTGGGACTGCACAAACGGCGGTTGCAGAAGTGCGCACAGAGGCAGTGACAAGCTAAGTTTGAGTTCTGCATAGAACAATTTAAATCACATTCCTTTCTTGTTCACAGCTATTTCACACCCCTGTACAGCTATAATTCCTCTGAAGCAAAGGAGCACTTAAGTGACAAGTCCTCGTGTTAAGGACACACAACAGGGACAAACAGCAGCTTTTTTCTCTCTGCATATCCCAGGCAGGATATGGAGCCTGCACAGCTCAAATCCATTGTGAAGAATTAGGCAGTAATCCATCTCTCTCCTCATGCCTACACCTGGTTTTAGTAACACCTGTTATTAAAAGCAAAGAACTATTCATTAACAAAGCTCGATGGGCATCTTCTGACTTCAGTTTTTAGTTTTAAAAGAGTATCTGAAGTCACTTTCACTGTCCCCACTGTGACAACTAAGACTGTGCTCCTACTTTTGACAGGATGACACCTGTGGTAGAAACGAGAAGCCCTGATTCATTTGCTCTAGGATAGCATATGGTCCACTGATTGGACTGCCGGCGTGGGATGATAAAAATTGGGATTTGCTGCCACGGCTCATTTACATCAGGACAATACCTATGAAGAGTATACTGCTTAACTGTCTGTGCCATATGATGCTGCTAAATGCTGCCTGCAACCTGGTGGGTATCCTAGGGACACGCCATAAAAGGCCCTGAGGAATGCAGAAAAGCAACAGAATGAGGAAATCAGAGGCCCAACTTCCTTGGTGAAACTCCTTTCAGATTGTAGCAGTCAATAAAAACCCCATATGGCAGTAGAAATTCTTTAGGCATTTACTTAAAAAATTTCGAAAGCTTTTGACTTTTATGGAATGGGGAATATTTGGAAACCTCAAAAGATTAGCACTGGAATTTTTTTTTTCTGCACATTTTTTTTTTCTTTACTACAAAGGAAAGCTGAACCTCTGGGCTGGCATTCAGAATGCCTAGATTCAATTCCTGCTTCTCCTGTGGCTTCCTATGTAAATTCTGCTTTCTTGCTTTCTTCTAGTTGAAAAAATGGGAATATATCCTTTATACCTCTAGATATCAAATTTGCATTTTTGCCTGCTCACTTCTTTCTGTTATGGGGTCTTTCTTAAAAAGTTCTGAATTTGAACAAATCTTTTATCCTTTCTTAGAAGTATGCTGAGACCTTAAGGACCTTAAGGAATTTTGATAGCGGTAAGAAGAAATATACTCAGGCCACATTTCAAACTTCATATTGGAACAGAAGCATTGCACAGTATCATAAACACGGCAGATCTCCTGAGCTAGCCCTCTTTGAGGGGATCCAAATTTTTTTCAATGATCTCAATCACTTTGCATTTTAGAAACTAGGAAATTTGGAGTTTTAAAAATTTATCAACTTCTCAAAGCCATTCTGAATCATTGTGGATGTACCAGAGAAGTCAGCTAAACCATATTTTTTGAAGAGTACCTAATCCTGCTACTGCAGAATTTGATTCTAAACCCTCATTTCAGAAAACGTTTAGACCTGTGTTTCAGTCCACCTTTTGGGATATGATAACAAGCCTCATTTAAGAAAACATTTAGACCTGTGT
Source organism: Zonotrichia leucophrys gambelii (assembly GCF_028769735.1). Taxonomy (NCBI): domain Eukaryota; kingdom Metazoa; phylum Chordata; class Aves; order Passeriformes; family Passerellidae; genus Zonotrichia; species Zonotrichia leucophrys. The sequence goes on from NC_088171.1 coordinate 68,706,731, forward strand.
TTCGGTCCACCCAATATGATAACAAGCCCTTTCATGTAAGAATGTTCTCTGAAGTTGAAGCAGCGTGTAGTAGCCTGATGTGAAAATGTGCTGAAGAGATTATAAAATTGAGGAGAGCATAAAATTGACCTTAAGCTTGAGTATAATATGCCTTTATCTGATGTCATGTTCTGATAGGTACTGATTGTGGTATAGCTGCAAGCTAGGTCTGAACTTGATTCCTCCCTAACTGGCAGGTCTGGTATTTTATCTGGGACCACTTCAAACAGCCCTCCTGGCCCGGCTGTGGGTTGCCAACCCTACATTTACCCTGGTTCCTGTTCACAGCTGCAAGGGGAGTTGGCTTGGTTTGCTGCTCTGAGAAATATTCATCCCTCACAAAATAGCGGGGAAGAAAAAAAAGCGAAAGAAAGATAAAGATTTGTCTTCCCTCAGATCAGAAAGCTGAAGCATTTTGCCCTGTGGCCACACAATCACTAGATTGAGAGGAAGGAAGAGTGTGGGAAGCTACAGCTGCAGTAATGGATGGGGACTGCTCATATTCTCAGCAGCCTGCAGTCAGAGCGTATTAGGTGTAATGTGAAACTGCACCCCTGGTTGCTAAGCGAGAGCTCTGCTCTCTTTCTTTGAAATAGCGAGGTAGCTGAACTGCTCCACAATGCCAATGTACATCACACACGGGTGCGATTACAGCCCATCTCTGCCACTCAGACTTCACTAAGCCGAGCAACTCGCTTAGCAAAATGTTAACTGCTGCTTCCTCTGCTGCTTCTCTCTGCTTTGCCATCATGATCTTTTGTGTGTTTAGTTCATAACACTTTCAATAATCTTTTCTCTCCGTTATGGAAAAATACTAAGGCTTCAGCTAACTCCCTGGAGAATACATCTGAAAGAAATCTACTGCAACTAGCAATGACCACATTACAGCTGTAGGAATTTTCACTAAATCTGACTGATGAATGGTCTCAAAAAAATCTTCCAATTGGTATAATTTACCTATCACTATTACAGAAGTCATAGACATGTCAAAAGACACATTAGAATCAAGATGTGAGAGGACATGATAACTACTAGTGATACCTATTGCCAGAATTATGAAAATAACATCAATCCTGACATGAATGATCTCAGAGCATGAATATTTTTCATAAACAAATAAACCCTCAATTATTTTGGGTTTACTTGGTTAATCTATTTCAAAGTCAACATTTATGCATTTTCTTTACAGATGCCCATTTGTTCTTGTATGTTCTTCAAATCAAATTGGCAAGTGATTAGTCTTTATTAAAGGATAAGACTTTGCAGATGCAAAAGGGAATTCAAAACTTGCTGCAGTGCACCCATTTTGTGATACTGAGATCATCATGAAGGCAAAATGCAAAGTTATTTCACCTTCTTAATCTGACACATAATCCAGTTTTTGTGAAGTGTCCAAGCGAATAAGCATTTTACCCACTCTGAAAAGTTAATTATAGCTGGTAACATCATTGACCACAGTGCTTTAGATTGCAAGATGATTTTCATGTTTTAACACTATCTTTATGTGTTCACAGCTTTTTGGAAACACTCACTTCTTGAAATGAAACTTCTTATTCTTAGTTTTTGTCTGATGGTGGTCTGTCTGTCTTTATAGAGAAGAATTTTGAGGGAGTGTTCAAATGTGTGGAAAAAGGAGGCTATAAAAAACCATATTTGTATTTGTGTTAGCTGCTCACTTCTGACACTTTCAGAATCCACAGCCTAATCCAAATCCCATAGGAATTAATGGAAATAGCCACAATAACTGCAGTGAGCTTTAGATCAGGTTCACTGTATTTAACAGAGTTATCCTTGTTTGTTTTAAAAATAATGCTGGGGTTTGGATGAGAGACATGCTGGCCTAATAGAAAATACAATGGCAGTTACTTTTGTTTGTTAAATCTGGATATGTCGTTTGCAAAAAACTTACCTAGACACAGAATATTGTTATTTACAGCAGTAAATGTCAAATTAGTCTACTTCTATCAGAAAAAGAAAATGCAAAAAATGTCTTTCCCAAATCCATAGCATTTTAAGCTAATAGTTATGTTGGCACACAAATTACATGCTCAACTCAGAAGCATGGAACAGCCAAAAATCCTTATTTATTATGAATTAATGTTTCTCTCATTGAAGTTACTGAGTCTTTATCAGTAGAAGAAGGGCAAGACTAATAACTAATGCTTTTGGAAAAAGCTTTTCCTGAGCTCACATTTTTACCAGAAGTATAGTATTTATTAGCTGAATAGCTATTAAACTTCCAAGTTCTCTGTAAAACAGAAAGAACCAGACCAGCAAGTTCTTCAAGCTGAAGAACTTCTGGATAAATCATTACCCAAATATCCGACATTAAAGGAAAAAACCCAGATCTACGTGCACTTCTCCCACACACATGTGTCTAGTCTATTATTAAATCCTCAATGAAATTTGCATAGCTACAACCACAGGCAGTCTCAGGAAATGCTAAATGTCAGTGACAGGAACATCACTTAAGGTGGCCATCCTTAAGGCAGACCAGAACACAAATAAGGAAGAATGGGAATTTCCAACAGAAAAGATCAAGCACCATAGAATTTTCTCTGGAGCCTTAAATTAGGGATTTCCTGAGGGGTCTCCTCAACACCTTGAAAATCCTGGTATCTAGTACACAGAAATCACCTAGGTGCTTCTTTAAAGTCAGGAGAGACCAACACCTCCATAACATTTATTCCTGCCTGTCACAGGATGAATGCCTGAGCTACTGAAGCATGGTACAAGTCCAGATGACAAGTCCACAGAGACAGATAATTTTTAGATGCAAGAGGATTTCTCCTCCTTCCCCTCCTAAAGACTCCCTGTTTCTTGCTTTTTCAATGGTGAGACTATCCTTGACTATAAGAATAATAGCATGTCTCTACTACATAGGATTGATTTCATAGAATCATACATGTAAAGATGGAAATGTATGAAACAGGTAATTACCTAGAGAAGACAGACAAACCCCACAGCTGTATCCTGATGGAGAAAGGCCTCTCTGTATGTCATTATATGTGTCCATTTAAGAGAGCAGGAAGAACTGGTTATGTAGTCAAGCATAAGCATCTGGCTACAGAATTAGAACATGTCACCAGATCTTTTCCCTCTCTGTCTTTCAGGTAAAGGTTTTGCTTACTACTGTTTTTAATCTATTCCCTAAAACATATGGCTACTGTTTAATGAATTTCTGATATTATGGGAAACACTAATTTTCTGACATACCAATTAAATTATTTCATCCTGAATGTTGTATTAACATGGGTCTTTTCATTTAATAACACTATGTTTCTACAACACACAGTCCAAACCAAAGAAGTTTTTAAGTGCATATTCAGTACTTGGGAAATACACCTTCTGAAACACACAGAGACAACCTTTTTAATGGAAATTATTAGGTTATATCTATAAGCAGATATTCAAGACAAGATACTTTATTAAAAATTTTTGTTCCTGAAAACACTTGCCTTGCTTCTTCAATATCTAGGAAGAGAGTACAGATATTTTTAAAAGTTTGTGCATAAATTAGGGTGAAGAATAACACCTTGGGACATTAATGATAAATTAACATGGCCCCAGAGAAGTATTATAGAAATCTGGGGTTTTTAAAATGCATTATCAAATCTGTAATTCCTTTCAAATTTTTATGCAATGTTTTGTGGCTTTGAAAGTATACCTGATTTTTTTGGCTATGTTTCACATAAGTCAACACATGCACCTGTTTAAAACACAATTGGAATGTGACTGAAAGTAATCAAAAAGAAACATTTGACACATCCAGTGAAATGACTGAGGATATCTCAGTTTTTCCAATCTTCACATTTACAAAAAGCATTTGTATTCAAGACCCCAAGCAAAATCCTCAAACTAGAGATCTTTAAGTTAGTGGCTTAGCTTCAATTAGCAGTTAAATAACAAAGGCCAGATTTTCAGACATGAAATCAATAGAAACTCCAAATACTTAATTTCACAGGTCTGTAAATCAGTCCTGGGTGTTTAGATGGTTGAAGATAATGATCCATTTTCAGAAGAGCTAAATAGTGTCAATTAGAAATAAACAGAGTTACCATCTCTGAGAAGCACACCCTGTCATTATAAGGTATTAACCTACTCCTTTACATTTGCCATCTTTTTTTCTTTAAGATAAAGAGAAACATTATTCCTGCAGCAGAAAAGATCCATCCAGCACATACAGAGAATTTCTAACCAGAGCTGAATTGTGCTTTTTGCACATTGATACAAAGTAGGAATACATTTGCTGAAGTTAATGGAATGACTGTCATACTTTATCAGGGGAAAAAAAAATCTCCAATTTCATAGGTTATAAATTTTATTTCATTTTCAATTCAAATGAAAACATGCATTTCTGGAATAGGATTGTTGTAACATTTCTGAAACACAAAGGGAAAGAGGAGATTGCAGCAGGGAAGGCTTCAGCTGGAACAAGAAGTTTGCAGCTTCTCCTGCAACAACTTTATAAATAATTTTCATAATAAAGGGACCAACTCAATTTTACAGGCACTGAGTTCTTTCATGCTTTTATCAAGATGTTCGTACATGAAACAAGGCTAAAGACATTTTGCTACCTATTAAACAGCATATCAGCTGGAAAGGAAGTTCCACCTAATTGATAATTAAATTTAGAAGAACAAACCACTCCATTGATTTTGATTATCAATGATTTAGCCCCAGTTTTTTTAAAACACCACTCTTCATGCAATGTACTTGACTTTCCCCAATTTTACTGTGAAGAAGAAATGCTACACCTTTTGTCAGTAAGTGGAGTGGTGCCACTGTGTTCAGGACACCACAAGTTTTGCTTCTAACAGAAAAAGGTTCTATGGAAACCACTGAACACTGATGAATATTTGACAATAATCTCTTTTTACTCCTAACAAGTCTAAACATCACAAAGATAATTTTACCTTTTATTTCAGAATTTTTTTCTTTACAATTTGAAATAAAATGTGGTATTTCTAATTTATCAAATGGGTTTTCACTGCCAGTGTTAAAAATGTAAAAACCAAAGTTCTCAAAAATATTAGGAATAATGGTTTGACTTGGAGACCTGGGATTTCTTTCAGTTCTGCACAACAGAACTGGGCTACTGTCAGAATTACATAAATAAGTAATTGTAAACCATGCAATTAAAATTTGAAAACATATGTTCAGAAACAAGAGGATATCTTATTCTCCAAACATTTCCAAAGGATTTTAATTCAATATGCAAGCTGTACCAGTGAAATTAATCATTCACCTCCAACATTAAAGGTTAATTTCCTCCAATGGGAAGCATGTAGGATGTCCTTATTTCTCACTCCTTTGTATGTGACCAGGTAAATGTTGCGTCCCTTATTTTTTATTGAGCATTAAATCTCTGTACAGAGTAGAACAGCAGCATGTTAGCTATGTTGCTATGTCCTGGCCAGCATAAAAGTCCTTTTGAGTTTTATAGTGGATGTATGTAAAATAATAAACTGTTCTGGAATGTTAATAGATTAAACAGATAGGAGCAGAGAACAGAAAAGGACATCTTAGATTCTCACAGCCATTTTTAAAAAGTCTATCTGATGCACAGAGATTTAAAAATTTCAGTAGCTTATAATGAAAATCTAATTAATATAATGAAAATTTGTCTTTCTCCCAATCCTTATATTTTCTTAAAATCCTAACCCTGTCACCAGTGAAGACAATGAAAATCTTTCTATTCACTTGGAAGTGCTCTGGATTCAACCCCAACCTCAAGCATGCCTGATCACTTCAAGCTAGAATTTTTCTGTGAATTTTGAACTTTGTATCATGCTTAGACTGGGTTCCCTTTCTATTTCCAAGATAAAATATCATGTCTCCAGAAGTCTTCAGTCTCAGATTAATTTTCATAGTTATCTGTGTTTCATAGGGCACTATGACTACTGGATGTAGGAGAGGTTCATCCTCTTTAATATTGCCTATAATAATAACTTCCATAGGGTTCCATACTTATCAAACTAAAGCAGTTGTGGTTTAATCCCAGCCAGCAGCCAAGCCCCAGGCAGCTGCTCCTACCAGTGGGATCAGGGAGAGAACCAGAAGAGTAAAAGCCAGAAAATTCATGGGTTGAGATGAAGACAATTTCACAGGGACACAAAAACCAAACACCCAAGCAAAGCAAGAAATTAATTCACCTTTTCCCATGGGCAGGCAGGTGTTCAGCCCTCTCCAGGAGAGAAGGGCCCCATCACATATAATGGTTACTTGGGAAGAAAAACACCATCACTCCAAACATTCCCCCTTCCTCCTTATTCCTCCTACTTCATATACTGAGCAGGATATCATATGGTCTGGAACATTCCTTTGTTTATCTGGGGTCCCCTGTCCTGGCTGTGTCTCCTCCCAACCTCCTGTGCATCCTCAGCCCCACTGCCAGGGCGGCAGTACAAAAAGCAGAAAAGGCCTTGGCTCTGTGCAAGCTCAGCTAAGCAATAATGAAAACATCTCTGTATTATCAACCCTGTGTTCAGCAAAATCCAAAACACAGCCCCACACAGGTCGCTGTGAAAAAAGTTGCCTCTACCCCAGCTAAAACCAGCACACTAGTTCTTCAATAAAAGAACTATTAATACAGCCATTACCATTGTATTTATTTTGTGCACACATCCACATGCATAAAATTAACTCTGTGGTGCTTCTCCCAGGTTATTACTTCATGCAACCTGACCTTCTCCTTGGAGTTTTGCACCAGTTCTGACATGTTTGGGCTTTTCCAAGGAGCAATGGTTTTAGAGTCCTTGTGGATGAGGAACTGGAGATTTTGGGTTTGGTTTGTTGGTTGCTTGCTTGCTTTTTTTGTTTAATTAAAGCATTTTTAAAACACTGCATAGTGTTTATGCATTTGTGTGATTTTTTTCTCTGTTGTCTTGGTCTACACTATCTTCATGCTCTTTTTTTCTATTTGTTTTTTTATAGTTTAATTTTGGCTGCCCAGTTCAGAAATTTTTCAGGACACACATATTTTTTTCCCAGAGAAGTGCACTCTTGTATATGTATGTATGCCCTAGCCCAGCACATGGTAATATTACTTCTCTAATGCAGAAGTGTTAGCAAGACCTGATCAGTCCAATCAGTAAAAAATGCATATCCACACACCTTATGCTACAGACTACTTTGAAGACATACAAGTTAGTATGAGAGACTTTTACAATAGATTTGTTCATCACCACCTGCATAGATTTTTGAGTAACCATAACACTCTTCACACAAATTTAGAAATCTCTTCAAAGAAATCCAATCTAAGACAATATCTAGCCTTAGCTGTCCCTTCTCTTTATATTCAGTTAATTGACTGATATTGTGATAAAGACAAAAGGTGATATTTTTCCAATAGAATGGAAAAGGTGACAGTAGAGATACTTCATTGTTTTGCATCCAGTAGCATGTATTATTAAAACATCAACTCATATATGTCACATGAACTCATATTTCTTTTTAATAAATTAAATAACTCCAAGTAGTGTTATTGTGCCACAACTTTCAGAAGATTTGTCAAGAATGAGCCATCTCTGACTATTCACTTAGCAAAGGAACCACACTGTGATATTCCTCACAGTTTTGGTACAGGGGAATAAAACAAACTTGCCTCTTTTAAATCATACTTGCATCCTCAGTAAAGCCCAAACCCTCTTTGGGCAGCTCCAGGGCTCAAAAACCACAGATATGAAAGAGCAATCTGTGCATTGAAATGTAAATATTTGCTACAGTGTACTGTACACAGGAATTGTGAAGGAAAACAGGATGCTGAGCATCTTTACTAATCCATCCTTACCCAGTGTTCTCAATTGGCTATTTCAGAGAAATCCTTTTCAGTTTGTTTGAATTCTGGAAGAAACAAAGCTTGGGCATTGCTTTGGAACAGGCAAATCCCTTTTCTTGTCTCTTGTGGAGCGCTAAAACTCATTTGAAGGCTTGATTTGAGAACAGATGAGTCAGTACCTCCATTAACAGATTTTACACCTTCATAAAAAAAGTTGCAGGTTTGGTTTTATTGGGAGCAGTAACAGAGCCATAGGCCCATTCCCTCCTCCTTTCCATTAGCACCGTCTCACATGCTACAGCTGTGGCTGTGCAAAGGGTTTAAATCTGTTCCATTTGTCTGATCAGACAATGCATATGAAGATGAAAGATGGATAAGTAAGTGCCAAGCATTGAACACTGCTGATGTCTGGGAGGAAAAAAGTCACTGATTAATACAAGACAGTCACTTTCATTTTTAAAGAGTCCATTTTAGATGATACTGGCAAAAGAGAGTAGAATTTTGCTGTAGCTTACTTCCTTATGTTTCTTGTGCTTTTGGAAAAGAAAAACAAACAGACAAACCTATAGCAATTTAACTGTAAGTTAGCACAAAAGGACTTTAAAAACAGTGCTTCATTCTGTCGAAAAGGAGTATTCCTTTTAGACAAATAAAATTTTGTATCAGCATTAAGCATTTCTAAAAAAAAGAATGAAATTTCAAAAATTTAGTAAAATTCCAATAGAAAAAATATTACATCATATTTTAAGGATGTTGAAATAAAATATTGGCTTACTTTCAATTAACAGTTTGGCAAATTTGTGAAACATTGGTGTTATTCCTACTGTCTTCTCTGAAGGAAATCTTAGCTGCAATAATGCACCCAGTTAGTTCTTCTGAAGAGTTTTTAAAGTAATGCAGTTTACAATCTTGTAATTTTTCTGCCAAAGGGAGACAATTGTAAATATAATAACATTGTGCAATTGTAAAAATGAGGCATTCTTCTTTCTTTGCAAATTTTTAAGAAACATAAATACCTGTGAAATTTTTGAAAAAGGTATCTTAATAAATCCTGAAAATCTTAACACTTGAACAGAGAAAACTATGGTCGCATTATCTACTGTTACAAAATCACAACAAAGCCAAACCAGACTCTTTCAATATAACTGAAGTAGGTTATATTACTGTTTCTGAACTTGACTTCTTGATTCCTTTCTTTCAAAATTATGGCAAAATACCTTTCTTAGTAAACTCTACATAACTAGTTTTTCCCAACAGATTTTCTGCCTCCTTGTGTTCAGAATCCATTTAATGACTTTGTTGACAAGAAAGTTTTCACTGCTACTAATAGTTAAGATTCTGCAATTGAGTTTTCCCTCTTGTGAACACTCAACATGATCTTTTAAAGCAGTCAAAAGATGGAATAGGTCAGCAGAAGTAAGAAGCAGCACCATTTGACCTTCACAAGGGGCACCACTAAAAGCCATATGTATATTTTAAAGAAAAGGCAGTTTACCTCCTGGTGCTGTTTTTGGAGAAATCTGTGTCTCTGCAAGTCAATAGCAAAGACACAATGGGAAAATATGTAAAACCAATGGAAAAACAAATTATCTGTGCTGCAGTTATGTACGTATACACTTCTTGGTCCAGTGACCAGAATTCAGTTGAATGAACTGTGAAAGTGAAGAGTATGTTCTTGCAGAGCACACAAGAAAATAAAACTTTGAAGAGTGGAGGCAGAATGGCTTTGAAAAAAAATTATATGGTAAAAATCTTTTAAAGAAGAGAACTGTCCGATTCTCGGCTGTTTGGATGGCCTGGAAAGGCCCGGGGCGGCCTTGGGGCAGCCCGCGCTTCAAAGGACGAGAAGACGCTTCAAATCTTTTCTCGGTCTCGGTGTTTATTAATTGTTTATCTAAAAGATTTTCTCTCGGCCCGACAGAGGTCTGCTCAGCAGCCAGCCATGAACACACTCTCTCCCTCCGGGGCGGTCACCCATCTTTATACTCAAAGTTACGTATACAATATTTATCATTTTTCCCCAATACCTTTTACCCTTATTAACCAGTGCACTTTTAGTAATAACCAATCCTAAAGTGCCACCATCACCACAGAAGATGGAGGAGAAGAAGAAGAAGAAGAAGAAGAAGGACAGGACACGCCCCAATTCCTCCATCTTACTTCTCTAAACCCCCCTGTACAGAAATCCTAAACTCTGTGTTTCACTCTCTAACTAACTTATCCCTTCACCATTCACCCCGGTGAAACCCTCCTATCCTCATACAGGTGTCGTCTCCCGTGTAGGATCAAAGTCCAGCCACCAGACACTTCTGGCAACATTCCAGGACTCCCGAGCCCCCCAAGGGTGGTCTCAGTGACTCGGCACCTCAGTCCTGAGGTGCTGAGATCCCACAGAGAACCTTTGTTAAAAGTAATTTTTTAAACTGTTCATAACTATGATTATCAAGTAATTAGTTAAATTAATCAGGAGAAAAATTTGTGATGGTCAGTTTTGCTACAGGGATTAATTGTCAAGAATTTCAATCTGGAACACACTGAAACGTGCATATGTGCAGTACAATAAGTTTTAAGAAAGACAGACTGTAAAATACCTGTTCCTACTCTAATGGGATGATTATACGCTGAGTTTCAACATGGTATGAAAAGCTAGTACTCCATCTAAAAACAACTACAGAAATTAATCTGCTATCTGGAGATTTCAAAGAAGCTAATGGTAGCACAGCAAAATTTTATGGTGATGGAGGAAGTACCTGCACATAACATGGGTGTTGAAAAGAAAATCTAGGAAAAGCCAGCTAAGAGAGAAAAAGAACTATTAAACTTGTGAACAGAAAAAAAATCCCTTACTTCTCTGAATATAACTTATACTTATGAGGAAGAGTTTAACCCAGCTGTAAGCTTTAATGTTCAGAAGAATTAAATCCTCAGCCTTGAATAACATTTGCAGTAAATTAAAGCAGCAGTTATGCAATGTCTGGAGTACATTGGAACCACCCCATGATTACCATAGCCAGCCAAACCCTGTCCTCAAGCAGGCAAAACTTCTAACTAGGATCAAGGTTTTTATCCAGTGTTTAGTCTCTTTTGACCTAATTCATTTCACCACCCTTACACTGGAAGTGAGGGGAAAGTTTTTTTGCTATGAAAGCCAGTAAAGATATCTGGGACAAAATTAAACCTGATGTAACTCAAATGATGTCACACCAGGGACAGATTTGGCCAAGAGTGTCTGGGGAAGTTAATGCTCTTCCTGAACTGGAGACCAGTGTTAATTCATTTCAATTCTTTAGCTTTGCTGCAGCTACAACTGCAGGTCAGGCCAAGGAGATATGTGATCTGTTGCAGTAAAGAGGGGACAAGAAGTTTTCTGCTGCTGGGTCAGTATCACTTTTGTACCTTTACAATAGTGACAACCTGTTAATTTTTTTCCAAATATACATTTCTTTACAAATGTGACAAAACCTCTCCTGCCAGCCACTTACTTTTTAGGTCCCTTCTGCACCAGACACTGCTAATAAAACCTTTTGGTTGGTAGCATTTCAAGTCAGCAGGAGCTGCTGCAGCTCACAAACTGCATCTCAACATTTCCTCAGCAATGGTTGCTGCCATATCTCCTGCTCTAATCACCTCCACGGAAACAGGGTGATAATGTGCTTTCTTAAGGGATGCATTCTGCCCTCTTACCCCAACTGATGAGTTGGAAATGGTGTGGCAGCATTATAGCTAGTATGAAAAATGCCATCTGTCCGGGAGTGCTTGCCTCCTTCATTTCAAATGTTCCTTGTCTGAGCACATGTTCCCACTGAAAGCTCCATGCATACACAGATGAGTAATAATGACTTCTCATTTAATGGCGTTTCCACTCAAGACAGTTATTAACAGTGAAAAGAATTTATTGCAAGTTTGACACATAAATCACAGGAGAGATACAGAAAGCATCTGTATGTCCTGGTGACAATGCCACCACACCTTAGAAGGAAGCTCAGGCAGCAGTGTTACATGTCTCAATTGTAAGGCAGATAGGAGAAGCTGCTGAATGCAGGGAATGCTCATCTCTGTAGCTCTTGCTAAAGAAAATAAGAGGGCATTGACAAACATGCTGCAGGAAATGTCTGGTCTTTCTCTGACAGCCCTGTCCTCTCCCAAACCAGAAATCAGGAGGGCAGAAGAAACAAACAAAGCTGGCTTTTCGTTGCCTTTTTACTTGCATTGTCATGGGCTGGTTGAAAGGCTGCTTCATTCTGAGGCAAACATAAAGCATGGTCTGCCCTACACCTGCCATCTCTGGAGCACACAGTGGTGCTCTGTGCAGAGAGCAGCACAGCTTGTCATGTACCTCCAAGTGTGTTCCCCTAATGCTGGGAGTCTTCCAAAGAAGCTAGAAGAGGTAATGATGTGACCCACACATCATTGAGGACATCCTGCTTCCCATTCCCTCTCTGACAGCAAGGTCAATTATCTGTACAATCATATGAACAGCCATAAATGAGTCTCATGTTGCTTTTAGCCCAAGAAATATCTGGAAGAAAGCCCCACTATTAAATTGCACTTGGATAAGGACACCAGATTAACTCACAAATCCCAACAATATTGATAAATTCAAATCATTAGAACCCTATCCAGCATTTAAATCTTATCTTTATAGTATGGTTAATAAGTTAAGCTTCCAGTCAGCTGTGAAGTATGCAAGCTTTTAGTCTGCCACTGGAAAATGTCCCAGTTCTTGTTCACAGTGTCAGATAAACCATTAATACACCTATCCTTCCTTTTGCATTTCACAGCCTTGAAATCAGTTTGATCCCTGCCCAACCTCACCACATAAAATGCTGTGACCTAGGCTAGTTGCTTTTCCTTCCAAGTGAAACAAAGAACCCACAGTTCTTCTGCTCCTCTTTTTCCTACTCCACACAAGTCCACATTTTCTTCCTATTCCCAGCTTTCAAGTGAAATTCATCGGCTGCAATGCCATTAATGCCACCTGCTTTTCCCATGTATGTCTCTCTTGGTCTGCAGTATTCCTCACTGCAAATGAGGATACTGCAATACTCCTCCCCCCTTCCAAATCCTGAGAAAAGGGTGTGGGGGGGGAGGGTGTTGGGGTGTTGGGGTGTTGCTTTTTTCATTGCTTTATCACTTTCACTTTCTTCAGCCAACAGTGAAAGTGATAAAGCAATGAAAAAGAAACTGATGTTTTCTTCCCATATTGGTTTATCTTTGGGAAGTAGAGATCAAGAGAAACCTTCTTCCTTTTTCCTCTGAGAATATTTCTTAGAAAATGTCATATGAATCCCAGCATTGGTCAGAAGGATAAACAGAAGTTTGAGAATTACCATAAAGGGTATAAAGAATGTAACAGAAAGAAGTTTTACGCTGCTATACAAATCCATGGTGCACTCACAGCTTAAATAGTGAATGCATTTCTGATCATTCTAACCCATAAATATTATAGTAGAATTAGACAAGGAATAGTAGATGACAGAAAAGATTATAAAAACATTGAAAGGCTTTGCTCAGGCAGAGACTGTGGTCCTTCAATCCAGAAAAAAGTACAGTCCAAGGAGATTTGTAGATAACTAAAATATCTTGAGTGGTAAGCAGAAGAATTACTCACTGTTTCCCAGAAAAAGAAGAAAGCGAGAGGCTTCCTGTGAAAATTACCAAGTCTCAGGATTCAAAAATCACAAAGAGAAGTGTTTTCCATGGGCTGCAGAATGAAGCAGTGGGACTCACTGGCACAGCATGTAATGAAGGTCAAAAGGAAAATGGTTAAAAAGGACTAGTTCACTTTATAGAAAGGTCTGCTGAGTCCTGATAAATGTGACGGGATGAATGTTAGACACAAATCTAAAAATCCCTCATCAGCTATTGTTAGAAGATTGAAAGGAAGACCATAGGAAGAGCATATTTTCCTCATTTATTATGGTTCCCTAAACATCCATTATCAGACCTTCCAATCTCATCCACACGTGTTTGTGGGTCCTTCCTTCCTTCCTTCCTTCCTTCCTTCCTTCCTTCCTTCCTTCCTTCCTTCCTTCCTTCCTTCCTTCCTTCCTTCCTTCCTTCCTTCCTTCCTTCCTTCCTTCCTTCCTTCCTTCCTTCCTTCCTTCCTTCCTTCCTTCCTTCCTTCCTTCCTTCCTTCCTTCCTTCCTTCCTTCCTTCCTTCCTTCCTTCCTTCCTTCCTTCCTTCCTTCCTTCCTTCCTTCCTTCCCTCCTTCCCTCCTTCCCTCCTTCCCTCCTTCCTTCCTTCCTTCCCTCCTTCCTTCCCAGTGGAACACTTTGGAGCAGAGCCCTTGCTGTGAGATGCTAGCAAACACTCTGGCTCATGACATGCAAATGATGAATCCCAGAATATGTAGGTCATTGTCTCAGCTTTGCCCTTGGCTTGCTACTTGCCTCACCCAGTGATTATCCCAACAATTCATATATTTTGTGTAACAGAGATTTACAAAAGAATAAACACACCTATGCAACCAAGAAAATACAAATTTCCTATCATGGATGTCAGTATCTTGGGAGATTCCCAAGAGGAAGACTAATCCAGAGATTTAGTTTGATAACCTAGGCACAGATGTTTTTGTTACTTTGGATTCACCCACTTCTGTGCCTACATCTTCAACCTAGAATAACAATAATTGTGGGGTGGGCTTTTTTTGTTATTGCTTTCTTTTCTTTCCTTTTGCTTTTTAATCCTGCAAAGGTTTTATGTGGCCAAATATTTCAGATGTTTTGATATGAAAATCATAAAAATACCTGAACTTATACTACATGTCTACTAATGGAGCTGAAGTCCAGCTCTGACATTTCCAAATGGCTTTTGCTCTCCCCAATTTAATGCACATAGCCTTTTTAAAAATAAAAGTGTAATCTAGCATGGTTCACTAAGAGTACTTCTTCAGAAGCTAGAGGGTGGATTTGCCCCACTTCATATCAAACCATTCGTACCAGATGGTTGCAATGTCAATGTAAGGACAAAGTCAATGCAGATTTTAGAAAATAGCAATGTTGTGGAAAAAGTGCTCCCTCTGGTTATTTTGCTGGAGAATTATTTGCTTACAGCAGAGGAGAAGTAGGGCAGAGGGCAGTTGGGTTTACCTGCATTGTTTTCACCATTACAGTCAGGACGAGGGTTGTTTGTCAAACGGGGTTTTGTTCCCCCCAAGCCCCAAGGGCACACGTTTCTGACACGCTGTGTTAGTTTTCGGAGGAGATGAGGGCTCTTTCTCAGAGGCCGTGCGTTTTCTGGATGCAGCAGGGAGGGGAAGGACACGGATTCCTTCCCAGCGTGGGTTCCAGTCATTCTTTTTACCTGCTACGCCATCCATGTTGTTTAGGAGCAGAGACCCAAAATGACTGAGGCAGCTGCTGGAGCCAGCAGAGCCTCCTTCAAACCCCCCTGATCCGGCACAACAACAGTGCAGCGTGCTGGCAGCCCTGCAGGATTACAGCATCGCCGCTGCCTTGCTGTTAACCCTTTGGAGCTCCCAGCCGGCCGGACTATGGCATGAGCTGGCAAGTGAGAAACATCGACGGCACCCAGCACCCCAAGGCAAAGCGTCTCTCCAGAGACAGGACCAGCAACACACTTGCGCAGTACTTATTGCTGGTGTGGCACAGTCAGCTCTACCTGCCTTAAAACAGTAACAAAACGGAAAACTGTCTTCCAAAATTTTGCGAATGGAAAGAAAAAACACAAACAAGCCATGCCAAGACATTGTGCGGAGGTAACAGCAGTAACTTCAAGGTTATCACTTCAGGAGGAGAGTTAGCATAAATTATTTGTGCATCCACACATGGAAATAGCATGGGCATGTTCTGGGCAATGTCATTTAGACTGAGGCAGCAGATCTAAAATATTCGAGTGTATTGTGCTTGGTTGCTGAGGAGACTTCACAAACTAGTGGTTGCTGTGTTGAAAAAATAAAAATGTAGTGTCCAAGAGACGTGCCGAACTGAAACCCCCAGAGATTAAGAATAATCTCAAAATACATCTTTGGGAGTGTGACAGGTCTGCAGACTTCTGCATCACAACCATGTCATGGTTGCCCTCCCAAGCCAGTGGATACTAAAGGGTATCATTATGATCCCTCCTAGTTAATGGCAGTCACACCTCTGACTGCAATACTTTTGCAGCCCCAAGCAAACACAGATTGGCAGTGCTATGTCTACATTTTGCAGGGGTTAACACACCTCCCTGTGATGAGAGTTTCTTACAGGAATACTCTACTGGCAACTTGAGCAAGGACCAGGAAGATGGACAATAGCCTGTGGCAAACCTGAGCTACTTTTGACCTTGACAGGAGAGGCTGTTTTTCTCTTAAGACAGGTTAATCATTGCATCCCCTGTGCTCTGCATAGTGCAATAGTAAAATCATGGACTTTTGTTACAGGCTGCACCCATAACAATCTGCAATTCATGATCAGGAAAAAAATGGCTGTTTTCTGTGACAACCCATAATGGGCTTACAGATAACCAGCATGAAAAGTCAAGACTGTCCTACTGTCAGTCCTAGAACCTGTTTGGTTTCAGAACCTGTAATGTGATTTAAGTGATACCTTTATTATTGTGTATTTGTTCATTATCCTCTTGCTTCCTCTTTCAACACCTAAATGTCTACATATCAGCATATCAGCTGGTCCTTTTAAGTCTGTCATTCAACATCTCACTCCTTCTTTCCCTTCTTTGAGAAATTGTCTCCTCTTTCCTCCTTATAGGGATGAGAACACAGTTCTCATTGCCCATGCCAGGTTTTTTGTTTTTGTTTTTGTTTTTTTCCTTGGGTTTTTTTGGGTTTTTTTTTTTTGGTTTTTTTTTTTGTGTGTGTGTGTGTTTTTTGTTTGTTTGTTTGTTTGTTTGGGGTTTTTTTTGTTTTGTTTTTTTTTTTTTTTGTTTTTTTGTCCTCATCTGAAGCTACTAGTGAAGATGACAGAAATGATATTGGGTAATGCTGGTTGAACAACATCACTGTACTAATTAGTCATAGGCCATCTGAAATCCAAAACTCTTCTATTCTTCTGTTTTTCTTACATTTTCATTTGAAAAAGAAGACCTTTTCCCTAAACACCCAAATGCACTAATCCATGAAGCATTCCAACAATAAGGAAATTAATATTTAATTACTTTAATTCTACTGTCTTATTGAAAGCACAGTTTCAAGCACACTCATTTTATGTGTGGTTATATTGAGGCAGTCGGTTTCAGTCCCCAGGTCTTGTCACAAGTGCTGAAGCCAAGAATAGATCTGGGTGTAAGTTGCATTGTTCCAGTACATTGCAATTCTGACTGTGTCTAGTTAGCATTGTTCCTAACGAGTGAAAACCAAAGCTCATCCTGTCCCTCCTTAAAAAAATAAAAGTAAGAAAAGGCTTTGCACATTTTTGTTACAAACAAACTATATTGCACTACATGCATAGCGCAGCTACTGATTGTATATTTTGGCCAACCAAAATAGGTCAGTTAGGAAGCACTCCAAAGTTGCACAGAAGTTGGCATTTCTGATCATTCGGGCTGAACGATTCCAATGGGCCAGTTGTCAAGCACAATTTGCAAATGCTCCTGGCACTCTGGCCAGGGGGGAGTTCCCCAATTTATGTTGTAACACAGACAACAGCAGTAACATTTTAATCAGACAGTTGAGCCTGCTGAGAAGCTCTGTTTTAATCCATTGTTATGCCCAAAAGGACTGCAGCTAGATATGGATGGGGAGTCTACGATGGGCTGTGATTCCTTAGTGCAGCCACCTTGGATGTCAATGCAAAATTAAAGAAAAGATGTTTCCCCTCTCCCTTGACACACACTACAGCAAGTGACTGTAGTAAATTATTCCTTCTGCACACTAAGCTATTTTAAGAGCTATCTGCTCTGCAATTAGATCAGGGAATACCTTGTATGCAACCAGGGAAGTCACAATTAGTAAGCAGAGACAGAGGTCTTTATCTGGGGGACTCACAAGACATGGGTGAAAGACGGATCCCGAGAGCTCACTCTGGGCAATTAAATGCATGTTAAGCATGAGTTCTTCATCTGTACCAAACTTCTAAGATATGTTAGTCAACATAGTTTTACAATCAAAACTTTAAAATCAAAAGTAAGTTTTTTGATCTGCTGTAATGTGAAAACCATTCTGTCTTTTAAAGATACAAAGGAATGGAAGGACAAGAGTATCAGCCTTCATCTCACAGGCCACTTGAGGAGGCTTCAGTATAAAACCAAAAATACTTCAAGGAAAAGAGAGGAGGAGCAAGAAGAAAGAACCATAGGACTATGGATTTTGCAGAAAAAGAAATAGTGTATTTAAGAAAAAAACGACAAAACACTTTTCAAATGGAATTAAAAATATATAACCTTGAAATTTATATACTATAGGTACAATAGTTCCTAAGCTTATGTTTTAATTACATGAACTAGTATCTTTCTTGAAGCAATTATAGTATTCGTAATTAAATTGTGGGTCTTTTACAGTAATATCAATTAGCTCTTTAAAAACCACATTATTAATTTATCAAGAAGACAACTTGATAACATAGTGAAGGCAATGAAATAGATCAGTACACCCAATGCTAGAGGGAACAGACTTCATTCCAAAAGTAAATGGACAGTGAATCTCCACTAATTTCTGAGAAGCTAGACAGATTCACCCCTCTCAGAATGGGATTTGCATTCTTAACATCAAAACTTTCTTCTTTATCTATTTTTCCCTGTTTTCTCTACACACAACCATGAAAAAAAAATCATATTGTCATGGAGTATGACATGTAATGAAGCTGTGTCACAGTGGGTTTTTCTTTGCTTTAAAATACATCTTAGGGTGTCTGGGAAGAAGAAAAGGGCATAATATAAGTGTGGAGGTGGAATGAAAACTGAAATGAAAACAAACAAACCAAACCAAAATCAGAATTTCTTCATTGAAAGGGACTTAAGATACTGACAACAAAGTTCCCAGATGATCCAGAAAAGGAAGGAATATGAAAAATACCTCTGGAAAGTATTTCTGGACAGTAAAGAGATGGTTGGGATTGGTTGCATGTGTTTGACAGCAGCTACTCTTTGGAGTAATAAAGGAATACTAGACAAGTGTTTGATCTGCTGGTGGGTTTGGATTGCAGAGATCTGTCTGCACTCAATATGGCACTACTTAATGGGAAGCAAAGTATACAAATCCTCTGAAGCAGAAGAATACAAACAAACAGTGCAGAGGGAGAAGTATGAAAATCTTCCCCCAGCACGACAGAATTGCGCAGCTCCTTGCTTACCAAGCTATTACACTGGCAACTGTGTTGAGATAGATATAGATATAGATATAGATATATATAAATGTTAGTATTTCTCTCAGTTCTGTTTGTGACATCTCACCAATTTCATTACTCCTTCCTGTTTCTTCTTTCAACCAAATTTCTAACATCATTTCCTCTAAGCATTCTTCTAGAGACAATTTCTTCATCAGGGCCCCACAAACACCTTCCTGATTTGCGAAAGTGTCATCTGTATTTACATTCGTGTTTGTGGGTCAAATACCAAGCTCCCAATCACTTCAGCATGCGTCTGCAATGACTTGCTGATGTCGACATGCACCAGCTTTGGGCCATGCACAGAAAGTGTAACGTAGAGCTCCATCTGCTGCTGGAGGGGCCACTTGCTTGGATCATCATCGCACAGATTCCTGCAAATGCATGTAGGGAGGACACCAAGTTTGTGCCACTGAATGGTCTTTGGGAGTTCTACACAGTCTGCCATTCGTGTAGACTTCCACATGAGATTTTCTGCTTTGTTCCTATGCCCAGGATGCTTGGGCAACATTAAAAACACTGGCTGAGACCAGTCTCTACCAAATGAAATGTTTGGAGTCATGGAATTGGTATTTTCTACAGGAAAACAACCGCATCACTGGAAAATTTCTCATTAATTTTAACAAAAAATCCAGGGTTTTTTTTGGTTACAAAAATCACCTGAATCTTCTGTAATATGATGTAGAAAAATGGTTCCCACTCTTTCAAATATCTTTGAAAGAAAGAGAGGTATGCAGGCCAAAGTTAAAGTGGTAACTAGATATTAGAGACCCACAAAATATTACTGCAGGAGCATGAATAATACTGCAAGACTAGAACAGACAGAAATTTAGAATATAATTTTCCTTTCTTAATATTTTCTCACAGAAAATTTTCTTTCTTTACAAGGAATCATCTACTTCACAAGACTATTCCTATTCTATTACAGATATCTGAAGGGAATTGAAAATAAATATATAAAAGCTAAAAGTACATATTTTGGACCAAGGTTTTTGTACTCTAATTGGTCAAAGCAATAACATAGAGGAAACTAGATAAAAATTTTCAAGGACAATTGACTTTTGGCAAGGCTTTTCAAGAATTGTGCTTTCTAAATGATAGCATGCTTAGGTATAAAATTATTTTCTTATTTTAAGTTTAAAAATTATCCCAATGTGGAATGACTTCAATATAGCTGATACAATTTGTTCGTCCATGACAGCATTCCATATAATCAGATAAACTTAATAGATCCAGGTTTTGATGAAAATCATCATTTATGGCAGGTTTTACCCTATACAGAATGTACAAAACTCTGCATCTTCAGCCCATATATTGAAAATGATGAATTTAAGCCATTTTGTTTTGCAGTTAAGTGCCCAAACGTGACCTCTCATGCAGCAGGATCAGGAGGCTGTGGGACTGTGAAAGACCTCTCAGGCACACACAGCCATCCTCTATCGCAGCGCCGGGGATTGCAACAGAAACTTGTGCAATACACCAAAAAGGGGTGATAAAAAGAGGAGAAAGACCTACTAAGCTGAAATAAATGGGATAAGTACATAAATCAAATGCTCATTGCCAAACAGTTTTTGACCAAATCCAGGAAAGATGGAAACAATTTTGCAAATGGCAAACCTCCAGAACAATGATACCTTACATATGGCTCAGGGAATGCTGCCTTTGAAGTTAAAAGGCAGCCAAGTGTGAAATCTGTGATCAATATAGGAAACAGAAGGAAAAAACTAACCAGACACAAATAAAAATTCCTGATGGCATTTTAATTCCACATGCATTAGACAGCTCCCAGGGAAAAGACCAATAAGTGTATATACTTTAAATAAACTGCAGGCAAAATATGCAGTGTTCATCCTTAATAGTATACCTGCATCCCTTGTCAGTTAGGAACTCCTTCATTTCCATTTTCTTCTGATTCTCTAGGTTTTGAAAGGATGAGATTTTACAAAATTAAATAAATTTATTCTTCTTTGCTAAGGAGTATTGTTGATATTTTTAAAGAACATTCAAGAGATCCATGTAGCTACAAATATTTGCTCTTTAAGCATTTAGCAACATTAGGAAGTATCATCAGCAATTAGAAGAAAAATGCATTAAATCTGAAATTAGATAAAACTTTGTACTATTCCCACTGAAATTTCTTGTGGTGAAATATCGGCTGCATGATTTCAAGAAGGCCTGGCTCTTGATGCAGATCTGCATCATGATTTCTGCATCAGATCTGCAGATCAGATTTCAAGAAAGCCTGCACTGATGCAGATAATCCAGTTAGGAAAAGCTTGGTGATTTGTCTGAAACAGCCTAAAACAAATTTTCCCTCTGCTATATCTTTCAGAAATGAAGGATTCCCAGCTTTGACTAGAGACAGTTCTAAGGAACAAAGCTGGGCTCCAAAGATCAATTTTCCTCAAAACATTTGAGGAAAACATGGCAAACATTTCAGTTGCTTTTTCTGATTTGTTTTCTGAAAATGAGATACAAAATTTTTGAATATGATATCTTTTGGCTAACACCTGTTGTGTTGCCATTTAAAATAGGAGTGCTTCAGCACCTCAACTGAACTCATATTTAACATCCTCTCCATTTTTAAACAGATGAACAGTGATTTCAACAGTATCTTGTATGTCTTTTAACAAGACAGAGAACAGAAGAATAACTGGCCTCCCAGGGCAAACTCAAAACATACACAGCAGTCATTTCCAATGTGCATTAAGCTGGGTAGGCATGGCAGGAGGCTGTTTTGGCAAATATCACTCCCCTTTGATGAAGAAAGATTTGGGAAGCTACAGGCTTGCCAGTCTTGTCTCAGTTCCTGAGAAGAAAACTGAGCAATTCTTCCCGAACATCATTTTTGGACAAACGAGGAAGACAAAGGTCATGAGATTACTCATTCAGTAAATATGGGTATGAAAGTGGATCCCATTTGCCTTGCCTCTTGTAAGGCTCTTGACACAGTCTCCCAGAGTATCTTTTCATCCTATCTGGAAAGGTATGGCTTATGTGCATGGAAAACTAGTTGGACTGACAGCCTCAAAGAGCTCAAAATCAAAGGGTAGTCAGTTACTAGCAATGCTTCTGAGTGTTGATCTTGGTACTGGTATTGCTTAACATCTGCCTTAAGAAACAAGGCACAGCCAGTCACTGTCTGCTACCAACACACTGCTGGCACTAGGAATAATCTTGGCCAGAGTCTCAAGGCTCCATGGGGATGGATGCCATCTGAGTATAATGCTGTTGGCTGGTGCCACTAGAAGGCATATACAATAATTGCATAAAGAAACATAACAGCAGATGACCTATATGTAGAACTTACTTCATATTGACCTCAATTAATTTTCTTTTCATCTGCCTAGATACATCAGAGAAGGGAACAAATCTACTTTTTAGGTTTTTGAAAACCAGCAGCAGTGTCTGTTGTGACTGAGACCTCAGGGAAGCACCAGGAGCACGTTGAAGTACTTACAGCCACAAATTAGGAATCCTTTCTCATTTTCATAAAATGGCCTCCTTGATTTAAGATTAGAAATCCAGGATGGGATTTTTTTATGGCTAGGCAGGCTCATCAAAAATGTTTCAGATCTCTCAAATTTATAATATGCCATTTAATTTTCATGGATTTAATGCACAGTTTTGACATGTTTCTGTTGCAGAAGTAAACCCTGAATAAGCTGGATGAAAATCATCACTTCTTTTGTCTTCCTTTCTCTGTTCCAGTCATTTGGGTGACTACAGGTGTCCTGAACATTTTCTAAACATGAGCTGACACTGTGCTGTGCAAGTCAGGGCATCATATTTAGTTTTTGTAACTTCTCTGTTCTCAAATGACCAAACACATTTGACTAAGAATGTATAGTGTGTAAGAATGTATAGTGTATGACTAAGAATATATAGTGTACCTATGAAAATATATATGAAAATATGAAGGATTTATTGCCATTTTTCCATTTAGTTAAACGCGTGAATAGTATCCTAAGATAGCCTGTCAAATGTTAATGGAAGCGTTGGGAAGGAAATCTCTTTAGCAAAGTTCTTTTTTTAAAATCTAAAAAACAATTGGTCTGGGAATGCTCTTCATTACTCTTAGGGAAGAATAAAGCATTTATAAAAAAAAAAAACAAAAAGCCCCAAAAGAGACTTCATGCCTCCTGCTGGTGTCTGAATAGAAGTTGTATGAGACACTCCTGGAGTTGGGCATCCCTCTTGACACATACCTCCTGAGCCTGTGACCACTGTAAGAGACCTACAAGGGCTTGTAGCCTATCAATTTGTGTAAGTCTGTTTGGTGGTGCAGGAACAATGCAGGTTTTGTTTGTTCTCTTTGTATCGGCCCTAAGCCCTCACAAAAAACACACTGTGAGCATTGAATTAGCAGCTCCCCTATACTACAAGTAACCAGACAGCCTTGAGGTGTGTGCAACCCATCCTAAAGACCTTTCACACCAAATACAATCATCTACAATAACATAACAAATAGCTTTTGAGACTGATGGGAGACTACTGTGGAGAGCACTGTGGATGAGAAGTATGGCATTCATGTCCAGGTTTAGGTCTGCTTGCTTTGTATCACAGGTATGCAGTAATGTCCTTATTGATGAGAGAAAAACCTTGGACACAAACCATAACGCATCTGCTGCTGGATTCTACTGGAATGGAACTCCCATAAACTATAAAATAACAAGCCTCTTAAATTTCCTATCTTGTTTTAATTTGAATTCATTCTTTCAGGAAGGAATTGTGTCTGATCATTGTGTCTGATCAATGCAAATAAAAGACTCCTGCAATTTACCACTAACAGCAAAAAGCCAAAGCAGAAGTAAACTGCCCAGAAAAAGCAATTATACCACCCTTGTGGTGTACTGATTAATACATATACTGTAAACTACAGATTACCAAGCTTGTGCAATGAATTTCCAGATCCCTCCTAAAGACTGCCAAAAGCAGTTGCTAATATAGCACTAACATCCATTGACTTCAGAAGAAAATGTAATCAGGACAAAAAGTAGCACATCTAAGCAAGTGTACATTGTCTTTTAACAGCATGACTACATCTAGACCAGAAACAATGCACTGAATTGAAAGAAAAGAAAGTATAATTTGTTCCTTTTTTGTTCTTTTCTCAGTAAATATTAAGTAGAAACACAAATGGTTAAACAACAATATATTTTAACAGCATATATTAATAATTTTTGAGAGCTCTCCTCAAAGTATAGTGATACATTTTTATCCATGTAAACAATATCTTATGACAAAACTTACTAATTAAGTGAGGTTCCTTCGAAAAGAACACCTAGATTTCAGCTGGCAGAGCAAAATTTACAATAAAACTGAAGAGTATCAAATTGTGGATCCTGTACAAGGCTGTGGATTTATCTTTACAAAATACTCAATGGACTGACTGAAGTTCCCACCTTATTAATGAACATCAGGCTTTGCAATTATAGGTGGGAGATTTCTTTCAGCCTCTGAAGTTTGTTTTCAGAGGAATGCCCTCTCAAATTAGTCCTGCAGTTTACAAAACATTAGTACACTTGACTTTTAGTGACTGAATTTCACGATCCTTTTCTTAAAGGCATTCACTGCCAACTAGTGACTGGGGAGACAAAGCAACATGCATTTGAAATTTACCATACTTTAAACATGTTGCAGTTGACTTAGGGAAAAGCACAAATGCTTAACATTTGCAATATTCAATTTCTTGCTTTCTCAAAAAGGATGCAAGGGCACAAATTGGTTTATGATTTGTTCATAAAACCATTCATATAAAATACAGTTATTAGAGGTTTCAATAGCTGAGCTGAGTACAAGCTGTTCTATTTAGTTGCATTTATATAATCTTTTTGGAGGGCAAGTCAAAGAACTGGGGAAGCCAAAGACTTCAACCTTAAATTGGCTTCAAAAATATTAACACTCCTGGAAAGCTAAACAATAATTTGATTGCAGCCATGGAACAATCTACTATAAAATCTTCTGGCTCTCACAGTCTTGGCCCTGATTACATTTCTCCCAGCAGCAGTGATGTGTAATTCAACTGGAGGCAATGTAAAATGAGCAGGTGAGACCACAATCATGTCTTTTGAGTCCAGTATCAACCTCTCGACAATTTCATTTGAAACAAAGTTTTTTCCTCTTGATTCATATTACACTTTTCTTCCTAGATATACTGGCAGAAAACCAGTCTCTCTTTCTCTCTCTTTTACTTTTTTCTTCTTCAGAGGTATATGGAAATTACACAGCACATGAAGAAGCTGCCAAGGACAGTTCAGCTCTAAGTGTCATAACAAGCATCATATTTCATGCATTTCTCAACCAGCCTGGATGTACGGCAGGAATGATCTAATGATCTTCGGCATGTGCGAGCGAAGGACACACCAATATACCATGTCAAAGCTACAGCAGGAGGAAGCTGGTGTGAATGCAAAGAGTTTACCTTCTGGGAAATATTTCAGCCTTGAAACTCACCAAAAGCCCTCAGGAACAGTTTCAAATCTTAGAAAACAAGACAGGGAGCTGAATATTTACATCTTTTGCTCCTCCTGGATCTCTCTGTGGGTGGTGTCCCTTCCACCCTTAACCATGCAGTGATTCTGTGGGATTTACTTCCAAGCTTGCACTGACTGGATTACTACCCCTCAGACTGACTCCTTGTTTCAGCCTCCTGCCTTCTCATGTACAGGCTGCAGAGTAGAACAAGAGCCCCCAGGAATCAATAGGCCTGCAAAGAGGACAAGAGTGTATTAGAGGCCAGGCTGCGGGGATTCCAGGCAGGCACAACAGAGCACCATGGTCAGTAACAAAGGAAACAGGAAAAGTGCCTGTGACCTCTATTACAGCACAGAGCACCTTCAGTCTTGGTAGTGCTGTTACTGACCAGTAAAGTGAGCAAGAGTGTCTGGAGAAATACTGATTATAATAAAATACAAACCATCTGAGCCCAGCCTTTTGCCTCAGCACCACTCAGAAAGCTGAACTGGATCCCTTACCACATTGTTTCTTTTGTGCCTGTCAGACACAGCTCCGTCATCAAACTGTACCTGATGTAAAAGTGGATGAATCCCACATTCAAGAACAGCATCAGTTTGCATTGGTGTGTTAAGGAGACCTCCTTGTCATTCCAGGAAGCAGCAATTCTGGAATACTCTCATAAGAACAATCTCAACAATTTTACAGAAAATGTCAAAGGAGAGTGAATAAATTAAGAAAGGACATTTTTAACTTTGGTCTGTAAAAACCTGAGCCAAAACCCACCCAAGACAGCAGGAAAACTTGGCACAGAACCTCTGCTGTTGCAGCTACACAGCTAATGTCTGTACTCTAGATGCAGCCTGCAGACAGGAGTGGCTCAAGGGACTCATTTGAAGATTGCTGTGTTGTTATCTGTGATATCAGCAAGCTACAGATCCAGATGGATTTTGAGACAGCGTTTTCCTACCACAGTGGTAGTCAGTTGACAACAGCAGCTTTTTCCAGGAAACTTTAAAAGAATTCAGGAGAAAATAGGACTGTCCTTACATTGATCTATTTGCAACACATGTCCCACAGCTTTTTTAGCATCTCCTCCCACTATAGATCTTACTTATTCATGTATCCAGCCTCACTTTACTGCAGCTCAGATTCCTATAAAGTCTTTTGCATGTTCTTAACTTTCATAATTCTAAAAACAGCTTTCAGGGAAAATAAGGTTTGGTCTGCTCACAAGGACCTTCCTACATGAAGCAAGATTTTTAAAGTACTTAAAGTCCTGCAAATTGTATTTAAATAAAACACTGAGTCACCCGCAATGAGTTCAGAGGTAGGCAGTTTCTGCCATGATTTACTCCTTTGCACAATGGTTGAGATAGATTGAGACAGGAAGGGCAAGCTCTTACTGCACCAGCTAGAGCAGCAGAGAGGCTTCAGGGCACATATGAAGGGAGGAAGGCAAGGAAGGAAAGAAGGAAATTAAGACGGAGGAGCACTGTTTTTTGAGATGGGAGGAGGATTATAAACTCTCATCTCTTTTAGCAGAGAAATACAGGACCAGATGGAACATCATAAATTAATGTGCTCAAGTGTCCTGCTAAGGCATTCCTGCTATTCTATTGATGGCCATTTTATGCTCATTTGTTCATTGGGCAAGACTGAGAAGATGCATTGCCTCTCTCTTATTTAAAACTCAGTGATTGCTTGCTGATAATAAAGGCAAAAAAAGATGTCTGTTTCATTCTTATTTAAGCAACCTTTTAATCTAATTAAATCCAGTTCATCTGCTTTCCTTCCTACCTCCCCCAAAATCTTCAGACAAAACCAATGTAGTCAAGACCTTCTTTTCACTTTCATTTTGTTAAAAATGTTGATTTGAAAAAAAAATAGAATTTCCTTCAAATGTCACTGAAAGTTAAAAATAGGAAGGTATCAGAAAAGCCTTTTATAGTGCAATCATAACAGTACCACATCACTGTGGAGCACCACAATTAAAATGATCCATTGTGACAGTGATGTGATACATCTCTGCATTTGGTCTTTCAGGAAGCAGAAAAAGAAATAGTGCAATTTTTGTTCTGTCTGTCTACCAATTTTTCAAATCGGGTACTCATATAGTTTGAGATGCTAAAGTATTCTTTCCTTTAGATGTTGTGATATGGGTATTTTTTAAACACATTTTTTGGATGTTAAAGTAACATTATTATATTGCCACCAAATCTGCTAAGAGAAGAAAAGGAAATAATGCTTAATACCTAGGTCCATAATACTGGATCCAAGAGCCACAGTGTGTTTGGAAGACTGTGGCCAGGATAGTCATGTTGCCTTTTGCAAATTAGGTAAGAGTTGCAGGTGTGAAATTACTTTTGATATTTAGATAATTAAATTAATTTAGGAGACAATTTGTGCTGACATTTATAAACAGGGATGCTGCTACAGTTCAGTCTGAAAACGAACTGTGAAAACCCTTTAAAGTTGAAGCATCTAAAGAGGCATTTCTGAGCTATATGAATATTGTGTTTTCTTTACAGTGAAGGGCCATCAGAAGAGAACTGTTTTCTTCAAAAAATAATCCTGTTGCATAATGCATAAATTATTACAAGGGTCCACAGTACACTACAATTTAGGTAAGTTAATCTTAATTTATAATCAGCTTTAATAAGATATTAATGAATACTTTGTTCCTTTATTCTGTGTGAATTAAGATCAAGGAAAATTGCAAACTTAAAGGAATTTTTAGATGCATTTATTAAGTAGATAAAAGGAAAAAGATCTACCATTGCACCAAATCTTGAATATGCAAGGAACTGTAAAAAATACAAACCTAAGCTTAAGCCCTTATAGGTATTTGAAGTCCTGTGTTACAAACTGTGGAGACCTCCGTGGCCAGCCTCTAAGACTATGCTCTTGAAGCTCCCCTCCAAGCTGGCTTAGACACAGAAATCATCTTTTTGTGATATGAATGTTGCATGCTCCAAAATATTTGGTCAGTACTTCTTTGCAGAGAGGGCTTTGAGAAACTGCAGCTTCTTTTCTAATCGTTCTTTCTGCCAGTACAGATGACACAAACTTGCATTCAACAAGATCAAGGTATGTACCTCAGGATGACACCAATGGAAAAACTGATGTAGGGGAAAATTAACCTCAGGGGGTAAGAGTTTAATTACTGCTTAAGCAACACAGCAGTTCACAGAAGAGCACTCTACCAATGGGTTGCACGAATCAATACTGAGTGGAACCAGAGTATATAAGAATGACAATTAACTCAGAAAGAAGGCAACAGGGGTTAAAAAAACCCAACAAAACTCCCATCACTATTTATAGTAAGGGAAGATAAGGAGAGAGGAGAGATGACTTGCCAGGGCAGAGTAGGCTATTTTGAATCATTTCATTTGAAATGGAACTTTTAGAGAAAAAAAAAATTCCTGATGTTAATTGTAGAGGTAGGAATAACTGGAATATGGGACAGTGTAAAGGCCGTTTGCAGAAGGTGTATTACTGGAAACACCCAAACTGACTGAAGAATGAACTGAAACCATTAGAATTTTCTGGTTTTTCTGCCACCTGTAACATTGTGACCTGGACAGAAAAGTGCTGTGCAAGGCTTTGTCATCCTGCTGAAGTCAAAGCTGACAACATCCATTGCTCCTTCCTCATTCATAGATCTAGTAATTTCATTATAACATGAATTGGGTTGGTCAAGCATATAACCCTTGACAAATCCACACTTTCTCCTCTCAGTGACCTTCTTCTCCTTCATGTGGTGAGGACTGGTTACCAAGGGGACTTGAGCCATAATTTCCAAAAGATGAAAACAAGGTCGACCCATTTGCTGCCATGTATTTTTACTGGTTGAGATTTCTCAAGTGAGCTCTCAATTGGCCATTCAACCCTATGTCTCCTATTTGAAAATGTCTCTGGGCACAAAGCTTGGGAAATGCTGATAAAGAGAGAGGCATTTTTAAATCTTCTGCCACTAATTTACCAACACTTTCAGCCATGGGCCATTTTCATCATTTATTCTTTTTGCTGCTAAACTACCAGTAAGCATGCCCTTGATGTTTATTGTCTGCTTCAGCTGTAGCTGAACCTTTTCCTCCCTGCTGCCAGCCATGCCATTGTGGGCAACGTCCATATTCTTTCTTTGTAGTCTGCTTCTGCCTCTTACATACATTCTTTTTGCCTTGGAGCTGAGCTGCATGTTGCCTTTTTTGTGAAGCCATGATACATTTACTCATTTTCCTGAGTCCTGGCATGGACAACATTTTGCTCCTTATGAGAAATAACTTGAGCTCCTTTGCTCTTCAGTGATGCCTTCTAGAGGATCTCACCCACGAGCTCCCCATGAATAGGCCAACTTCACTTTGAAGTTGAATCTCTCCCTTGCTCTTTGCCTATCTCTCCCCACTCAAGATCCTGAACATTGCTGCTCTATGGTCACTGGAGACAAAGCTACCACTGACCACATCAAGAAACTACATCATCTCAGGTCATAGCATTCCAAGGGCTGAGATACTCAGTCCTACAACACCGGTAGTAAAGATTGCCCTGTAAGGCTGAAGTCCCAGGGCCCTGAATACTTGCAGAGGAAGGTTCACTATGCAGCAAAAAATGTTTTCATTTTCTTTTCCTTCCTAAAAAAAATGGAGGAAATAGCAAAGGCTGTACTGCATGTTTGTATGAATTTCAGTATTTAGCGGAATTTATATCAGCTCTTGCAAGAAAGAATTATCAATTTTGGCATGTCACATAAATATATTTATTCTTCATAGAACAGGGCACTGGAGGATTTGAAGCCATGCTCTTATCCACTTCCCTTTAAATACCCAGCAATGACAACTGTACCAGTCTCCCATGAATTCACTGGCAGCTGTTTATTTCTTTATGCCTCACTGTCTTTCTCCACCCTGTTGTCTCTTAAATTGTAAGCTCTTTGTGGCAGGAAAGCTCTTTGTTCATTGTTTTGGAGTGGGTTTTCCTGGACAGCATCCAGAACAACAAGGAATGAGGTACCTAAGCTTTGCCATAATACTAAGCAACGCATGTTCATAATTTTTTCTATTTTTGTATTTTTATAGGTGACATTTTAGACCCTTTTTACTCTGCTCAGCTAGACTCCAGAGGCTGCTCCATTCACATCTTCACAAAGATAGTGTTTGCAGCTGCACTAAGCTGAAGATTGATCCAAATAATCTTCTTCAAATATGTGTGATGCAAATAATGCCCAATAATGTCATTTATAGATATAATCACCTTTCTGAAGAGACACAGAAGCACAAAAAAATGACCATGCTACAGGCTGCTTTTGCCAGAGAAAGTAAACTGATCTTTGTTATACTGAGTGGTTTTGTTCAAAAATAACAGAAAAACAAGTGAGAAAGAACATGATGTTGTTCTTCATGATAAGGGAAGATGGTTCTTATTAATCTCCACTGAAGAATTGACATACTTGTACTTCAGTTTTTACAGCAGGTGCTTGGACCCAGAGAAAGGTTACTTTTCATTTTTGAAAACTTGGGAAACCAGAATACCAGTGTTTCATCATGCCTTCAGTGGTACATAGTAATGCAGAACAAACCTCAGCTTTAAAAATATTACACACTCTCTACAAGCGTAGGTGCACAATTTTATGGATGATGAAGAAAGTAAAACCAGTTTGTCTCTAAAGGTATCAGTTCCTCTTTTCACAGGTTTTTACAAACTGTTTCTTTTACAATTATTCGGTATGTTGAGTCCCTTCCAGAGCTTGGCAAGTGCTACTTAAAATGCTGTTACATTAAAGAGACAAGCAACAAAATAATTATTGTAATGGAGATGAGACTACTCAGGTCGCCAGAGGGGTGGTGCAACAGTACTGACAGTCCCTCTCATCCCAAATGCTTCAGTGTTTAAGAAAATGGTCTACAGTTTGTAATATATTCAAGCATAATCAAAATAGTCCAAGATTACAAGAACACTGATGAATGACTCTATGTTCTCATCTCTTTCTGTATGTCAGACCCATTTTGTTGTGGAGGTACATTGAATGGAACACCTTTTTGTTCCAGCAGTATTCTGAGCAAGATTTGAATAAATTAGTCTCTCCTTTCACCTGTGTGAATAAATTTGCCAACACTTTTAAGCATCTGCAAATAAATAATAAGAAAAACGACCTTTCATGAAGTCTGACTGGTGTAATATTTTGTACTTCATGTGTATTTCTCTTGAGAGAATCTCTAATGCTTTGAAACCTGGATGTGTTCCACATGACTCTATCAAAATTTAAACAGTTTAGTCCTATATTAAATATGTGTGTAATAAACTCCAGAAGAAAATCCACCACATTTACTTTACACCATGACATTCTATCAAAGATCTAAGAACTAAAAAACAGGTATTATATCTGAAAAGCAGCTATGAAGTTCTTGTAGCTTGCACATGCAAAATATTTAAAGTGTGCCTCTCAGAATTTATTTACATAATTTAGTATTTTTTTCCCAGGTCTGCTAGTTTTACTGAGATGCTCAGAGAAACACTTCAAGACATGACCTTCTTCAAAATGCATGTGAAAAGGAAGTAGCTAGATAATTTGAGTTCATTTTTAGAAGATTGTGCAAACAGCAAAGGATTCTTGTGGATCATCTAACAAGGCTGGGGTTTTGTGTTTGTTTTGCACTGCAAATAGTCCCTCACATCTCTACTACCTTGCAGTACTCTAGCTATTGCAGCTGAGGACTCACAAGGGGAAAGAGGCTAATGGACCAACAATTTTCTTCCTCACCCCATCAGTCCTGGCTGTACCAGGACATCATGTGAGACAGAAGACTGGGCTGCCTTTTCACAGCCAAGATCAAGTCCCTTAGAGTGATAAAAATCACCAGTGGTGACAAGACTATTTATGAGGGTGATCAGAGGCTTACACTGTAGAGTGGCTTTTCTGTATGAGCAGCTTCTGTGAGATGGTCACCAAAATTGGTAAAGTCAGTGTTTTTCCTGAACCTACTAGTACTGCAATTATGTCCACAACACTAACAAGTAATTGATGCTTACAGTAGTACTCAATGCAGGTTTGTAGGGTAAGTGCCAAAGGTATGGAAATAGAAACAAAGGAAGACCTAGTGCATACCGTTCTAAATGAGAACGTGTAACTTAAAATTCACACAGCTTCAGAAGATCCAGGTGTCCACCTAGTGTTCCTCCAAAGCATTAATTTATGGGACAGCCTCCAAAGAGCTCACAGAGCTTTAATCACATTGCAAATTCATATGAACTTCTGAACTAGACTTAAATAAAACATATTCAATAAAATGCTGCACCCCTGTTCTCAGTGAAAAGAGGTTCAAATATCATTGACTCAAAAAGAGCAAGGCAGCTACAATTCCAGCAAGGAATAAATTTCTAGGAAGTGACAAATTTCATGTGAAACAACAACACAGAGACAGAATGTTTCTTTTGTCAGACAAGAAACAAAAGCTTCAAGGCACAAAGGAATCATGAAGGATTAATTACTTCACTGATACTGTCTTCCCGAAGTGGGTACTTCAGCGAATCGGCAGTACTTATGATGACATCTACCAAGAAAAATGTAATAGCACCTTTCAGAATTATTCATTTTCACAGACCATGTTTACTGAAGCAGTCTTTGTTTACTCAAGAGACTGTGGCTAGGAAACCTAATATTTTTGATGCTTCTTCTTGCTATAATGCCCATCATGACCGTACGAGTAGAGGCATTTAACAAAAGGAACTGGGTGCTACAAGTGTAATCACTGAGAGGGCCAGACAAGCTGAACTACTCAGGATATCTGTTTGTCTACAATGTGCATATAATAACTTTGTCAGCTTGACATCCAGTTGCCTACATGCATTGAAATAAAAGATTTTGGTTCAGACTGTATTTCAAAGTCCCTTTGAAAGTACTCCTTTAGTCCAGGTGGTAAATAACGTTTCTCAGACTTTAGGGGTTTTAAAAGGGTTTCGTTTTATAAGATGATAAGCATCACAGAATTACTGACACCAGAGTATTTGTATATTAGACATTGGATAAACACAAGGCAACTGGATAATTATTCTGAGCTCTTGCAGACGACTGAGGTTTGGGATTCAAAGAGATCAAGAGGATTTGGGGACCTTGCTCAAATATTCAAGAACAACTGGATGGATCCAGCAAGAAGTGATCAGGCAGTTGACAGCCTGTGATATAGTCTTGTCATTTTTATTTGGAGCAAGGAGAAGACAGCTTCCAGATCTGCCTGGAAAGAAAAGAGAAATGTCATAGTAAAACACCTACTAGAACTTTTCAAGGGTTTGGACTTCATCTGAATGAAAAGGGACTGTCAGGAAATAGTGTTATCCTCAATCAAGACAGATTTGTTTGGACCATGTTAAGTGTTGCTCTAATGTCCTTTTCATTGCTTCAAGAACTGCTCTCCTCCTCCCATAGTAGGCTCAATTTCTACAGACTGTGATTAAAGACCCAGAATGAAGCAGCCTCAGGAAAAGGAGCAGCAAAGAATGCAAGTTGTGCTAAACCCAGCCCCTGGCCAGGTTGGTATTATCGCTGGCCTAAGTTTGAGCCAAAGAACAAATATTGTTAATAGTAAATTGCAGAGTTTGTAGAGAGGTCATTGGCAAATCAAAACAGTGCAAAAACAGAATTGATGTGGTAATCCATACTCGCTGAGACACGGCAATAAAATGTGCTGGCAGGTACAACAGAGACTTACAAAAGTGTTTAAAAACACATCTGCAGATCACAATATGATAGATAAATACATTTTTGCAGAGCTTCATCAATAAATTGCATTTCATTAAATGCTTGACCAAAAAGGATAATTAAAAGATACTACAAGTATAAGCATAACAAAAGTATCTGTAACACTATAATACTTAAAGCAGTTCCTGTGCTTTATGGTAGCCAAAGAACACTGTGAGGAAGCCTAACTCCTCTAATTATCTGTGGAAGTGACATGTATGCCAGATAAATTGCTCTCAGTAGGTATAAAAAAATCAGTCACTTCTGAAGACACTCCATCAAGAGGAGTATTGGAATAAAATCCTTCATAGAATACCAGAAAAAAAATGGAGCAAGGGAAAAACTAAACCAAAGTTCCAACAGAAAGTGTGCTTTCTTGTAATCAATACTTGCAAAGCAGGGACCAGCCTATACAGCATTCTTGTTTACAAATTGCATCAGTAGTGCAAGGGAAAAATGAAAACACTCCACTCTCGGCAAGCATGTGAATTTTTAAGCAGATCTCTTCTGGGCTTAAGCAAATCTGGAGCTTCCTCAGTTTTGTCTCAAAATTTGCAGGAATTGTCATAGCATCTGTATTGTTGGGTCATAGAATAGTGTAGGTTGGAAGGGGCCTTGGAGATCATCTACTTCCACAACTCCTGCTATGGGCAGGGGCACCTCCCACTAGGCCAGGTTGCTCAGAGCCCTCCAACCTGGCATTGAGCACTTCCAGGAATGAGGCATCCACAGCTTCTCTGAGCAACATGTTCCAGGGCCTCACACCTTCATAGCAAAGAATTTCTTCCTAAAGCGTAATGTCAATGCAGCCTTTTCAGTCTGAACCCATTTCACTACAAGTGCAACAACTGGTATAACTGAAAGTCATTTGCAATTCTTCTGCTCCAGAAATTTTCCAGTTCAATCCAGACAGCTCCTGCTCTGCAAAAGCCATCTATATCAGCTTGCACCCTATGCAAAAGCAAAGCTGGACTTGTGACATTTCTGCAGGTTTGGCCCATGGTAACAGTCTTAGGCAACTGGCCAGGCTGCAGTTAATTACGCAGAACATAGAGCTGTATTACCCATAAATTTACATTGTTCAAATAAACAATGAAGTAAAGGGCGCTAAAAATAATTTTAAGCTTGACTAGTGGAAAGAAAATTAGTAGGTTGTCTCAAGTTTACATTTGATTCCTTATAATTAACTTAGTGTACACCTAATGGCCTTACTCCAAGAAGACAGCAACCGTGTTTATTTATAAAACAATAGGTTTGTGTTATATTTCTTAAATTGTGTTAAGAGTCTTTTGTTACTAAAGAAGGTGGATTAAGCATTACAGCTTGTGTTGGTCAGTAGGGATAAAGGGAGTGATATTACAAATACACAATGTTGTTATGCTCCAGGTTACCAAAGATTACTAAACCCTGGATGTAGAGTTAAGCATCATTAGAATTTATGCTTCAAATGTGACCAATTGCTAACGTTTCTGATCTTGCTTCATTTACTTACTCGGATTGCACTGCATCTTGCAATCTGAAAACTATTCCATAGGAAAGTAGGCATCTACAACACTCTCATTTATCTGTACTCAGCTTTATTATTCCACAGAGAGAGAATCCTTTGATTAGGTTTGTTTTATTTGGGTTTTATGTTATATTTGATTATCTGTGATTGTCCAGTACAAAGGATGCCGCCTTAACGCCTACTTTGCCCTCGTTTTCCAGTGCTTTACCACGAGGAGGAGCTGTAGGGAGCCTTGTAACGAGACAGAAAACCCCTGGAAAATTTATCTTTGAACACACCCTCAGCAAGCATTTGCTCCAGACTTGACCATTACTGATACAAGTATTTCAGACAACTGTTTACAACAACCCTTATGATCAGGATAAAGGCTGCACTAGACTCTTGTCCTCTGAAATTATCCAGTGTGATTCCTATTAAAAAAAAATCCAACCATTTAAAGTCACTAATAAATATATTTAGCTATTTTTCCTAGCTTTTACTCTTTCTCCCAAATGCAGGATGAATGAAACTAATTTTTATTTCTGGGATTCATGCATAGTCACATGTGTGTGCATGCAAAGGTCCCTTCTGTGTGGGAGGTGGGATTTTTTTTCCAAGTAGGAAAGTCTACCAGAAGCTGAAATCTATATTTGAACTTCTGAGTTCTCTCCAGAGAAGAGGGAAAAAATGAATTAGCATGTATTACACTCCAGTGTCCTCTAAAAATTTAGTGTACACATAATTTATAAGTCCCCATGGAGAAATTAGTAAAGAATCTAATTTGAAGGCTATAGAATTTTATGTTATTTCCTGCTCAGTTTTACAGCAGCTTTACTATTTAGTTATAGAGATGTAAAACACCAACAGCATACTGTGAGCATGCTCTTCAAAGCAATAGTCATGACAAATATTTTACAAGTCAAACATGCTCTGAGATGTTTTAACTTTTATTTCTAACCCATATAAATGGCACATTTCTTTATGGAGCAGAAATGTTTGAGAAAATTACCACAATTTTTTCACTTATTAGCAGGATATATATATATGTATATATATATGTAAAATAACACCACTATATCCTTCTTATTTAAATTTTATTTCTGTGTTTCATCATTTAGCCTTCTCTTCCATAGAAGGAGAAGATACTTCAGTAATTTCCTTATCTCTCTTCACTCCCTAGCTTTTCTATCATTTTCTTTTTCCCAATATATGAGCAGTAGAAATCAGCTCACTCTTCATGTCTGTTCATCCCTTTGCTTCTCTGCTGCCTGCTGCTGTCTACCAGCATAACAACTGGTGCCAGTGACTGGTATGATCTGGACATCTTGCTAGGAATTAAAAATGAACTTGGTACAATTTCCTTGCATGCCTCTTTAGGATTGCATTTAACTTTGCAAAAGCAATTCCTATTTCCCAACTTAACATGTTCAAAAATATCATCCCAGCATATTTAGTCAAAGCTAAAGTTTTATTTTAATTGCAAGAACTTCACAATTTTGCTTTCAGTGATTTAATAATTAGGATAATTTGGAGCACTGAGGTGTTCTACTAACAGCTTTCATAACTGAAAGCAGTGAATCACTGCCATTGCTGAGGGTCTCCAGGCCATCGTAGGAATTGGGAAAAGGCATTTTTATAAACACTCTCCTGTAAGAGATGCAGCTCAGCTATGTGGATTAACCTGCCTTAGATAAATATTGAATGAAACTATTTAAAGCAACCAGTAACACAGGAGGAAATCTGAGGCTGGGTTGGTGGGGAGCACGGAAGAGGCAGGAGAATAGAGACTGAGGGGGTAATTTGAGGAAAGGAAATAAGAGGTAGATAAGAAAATCTTACAGGAAGAAAAGAGATAATTTACTGAAGAAAAATCGAGGGACACTAGATTTTAAGTACAAAGATTTCAAAATTTTGACTAAATATAATAAATAAGTTTTTACTTAAATTGACTCTCAAGTTACAAGACTCCTTAAGGGATGTGTGGGGATATGTGTGGGGGTGATAACCCTCAGGAAAGTACTCCTATTATTCTAATGATTAAGAGATTCCTTTATATCACCTGCTTATCAATCCAATTTGAAACCAAAATTATAACTTTCAAACAAATTAAATAAATCAGGTTAGTTCACACCATTTCAAAGTAATTTACCTCTAGTATCAAAGCATCGATGTAGCAGGTTTACTTCCTTAACCTTATAAGATTTATATGATATAGAGGCATTTTGATCCAATTTATACAGATGTGAACAAAGATAGATTCAGCTCTGTTTTAATTGCTATTGAGCACAAAACTGATACTATCATAGAATTATTACAGCTCAATACCTCAGCAGATCATTAAAAATAGAATGGATATCATATAAAATTTTCTAGACTGAATTAATCTGACTTTTTATCATCCAGTCACTTAATATCATGATGTCCTTATGCACACATTTGCCATTGGCATAGATCACTCCTGTTTTCCTACTGTTCCTAGTCCATCAAGACTTGTTAGGCCAGTGGAAGAAGAAAGAGCAGTGCATGAAATACTCCTGGTTTCAACTGGGATAGAGTTGATTTTCTTCCTTGGAACTGGCACAATGCTGTGGTTTGGATTGAAGTTGAGACAAATTTTTATAACACATTGATGTTTCTTGCTAAGTAGTGCTTACCCTAAGCTAAAGACTTTTCAGTTTCCCATGCTCTGCTAGGGAGGAGGTGCACAAGAAACTGGGAGGAAGCATGGCCAGGACAGCTGACCTGAGATGACCAAAGGGACATTCCATACTACAGAATCCTGCTGAGTATATAAACTGGGGGAAATTGTCCTGGAGAGGCCAATCGCTGCTTGGCGCTGGGTATTGGTCAGTGGGGGTGAGCAAATGCCTCTGTTCTGGTTCATGGGTTTTACCTCTCTTTTTGTTTTCTCCCTCATCATCATCATCAATCATCATCATTATTATTAGCTTCAGTTATTAAACTGTTTTTACCTCAGTGCATCCATTTCTCTGTGTGTGGGCTGAGTGAGAGGCTGTGTGTTACCTAGTTGCCAGCTGGGGTTAAAGCAAGACATACACACTCACTAAAATTGACAACAGTTTCAAAACTAAACTTGCCTAAAAGCAGAAATAATGCAAATAAGAATTACAAAGGAAAAATGTTACGTATTAGGGTAGCTTCCAAGAACATCATCAACAACCCACAAAATCACTAGCTCAAATTTAAAGAAGAATCACCAGTCTCTGACACCTGAGTTGTGCAAGAAGTTCAAGCAAAGCTCTGAGATGGACTTACGCCATACCCTTGTCAAACAGATTTATGGGGGACTGGAGTCTGCTAGGTCATCCAAGCCCCGGGCTGTTGGAGGAAATGAATTAGCAGGGCCCAGTCTTCAAATTATACTGGGTACAAGCAGAATGCCCTGCTGTACTTAACTCCAACCCAGCTATGATTTGTTGCTAAAACTCCTTTGCTGACACTGGGCACCACAAGGAAAGGTGAAATACTGAAGGAACTAAGTGTTACTAAACACAGTGATGCAGTCCAAATGTAAATGTTTCAGCAATCATGCCATCTCAAAGCGTGACTGTGCTCCAAGCTGTGTCAGCTCCACTATTTTTGTAGAGAGGGTAAATCAAAATGGGAAACTGGTCCAGCTAATGGGTTTTCTTGTGTGGGTTATTTTTTAAGTGCATCAGTTCTCTGATCTGGTTCACTGAATGCCCACACAAATATCGGTGTCAGCACTGCACAGTGGGCTGTGCAAGGGTGATCACAAACAAGCAGAAGCAGAGAATGCTGCCACTTACAATACCTCAAGGCCCAGAAAATCTCACACATGAGAAAAATCTTTACTACAACAATTGTCTGATAGAGTACAAAGCTTGTGATGCAGTCTTTGCTTACTGGAACCATTAATAGTTTCACTTTCTTCTGTCAACAAAAAAAAATGTGTAGGGATTTAATGTCTTCCCTAGCTCTCTGTCAAGTTTCATTTTAACATGCTAATTGATGCAGATTGCTGTGACTTTATAATATGCTTCCTCTAGAGGAGCCAAGTAATGGTCACATTTGTACCTACTTATAGGTAGAGTGCTTCCTGCAAAATCAAACATTTTAGGAATATAAACAGCCCAAGACAGAAAGCATGCCAAATCCCTCAAGGCTATGACAGAAACTGAAACAAATCCCCCAGAGGCAGTGCATTAATGCTTTAATATCATAAGCTGATGTAACTGCTGCTGAAAGAAGCAATCCCACTGCCTGTCAGGCCCTTCCTTGGCACCAGCATGAGCTTGCATTCATATGTGTGACAAAAAGGATAAGTTGTTTGATCTGGGTCACAATTAAGCATTATTCATTTACTTACTGGGTTTTACCTGGTTAATTGTAACTCAGATTGATTCCCTGAGCCGGGTCAAAGCACGGCCATGAAAACAGCCCTGTCAGCAGAAAACAAGGCTTGGGAGTGAACTGGGAGGGACTGAGGAAAACAGAAAAACTGCTCCTTTCAGTAGTGTGTTTGCTTATTCTGGCTGAAAGTTTCAAGTCTAAAATGATAGCCCAAAACACATTTTTTTAATTTCAAGTGAAAGCACAAAACCAGGAATCCCAGTTATTTGGCAAAAGGGTCTGATGAGCCCACAATGAACACCTGCACCACTTAGAGGTTCAGGAAACTAAGAGGGACTCCAGCCTAAGAAGATTTCAATTCCTTTAATTAACAACAATTCTGCCATTTTTTGTTTCACATGTAAAATAAGGATCCTGTAACTACATCTCCTTATTGAATTCCAGGCAATAATGTTTCTTTACCAAGTGCTTCTAGTGTGAAAAACCAGTGGAACCCAACATATCATTTTAGAGGCATTCAAACAGGATTTTTGCGTTTCCTACATTTTCAGATTAATTTCAATGGATATCTTGCCAAAGTACTGACAAATGACATATGATATGTAACCTTTCACAAATACTTGTAGCATTTCAGAACAGGAGGATGAGAATGTACAAGTTCCACAGATTGTTAATAGGAGTTGCAAATCTACTATTTGAATAATATATTTGAAAACATACAGGTCTTGCAAAAGCTAAATACATAGATTTGCTGATTACTATGTAAAGCTTCAGAAAATTTCTTTGAGATTGCTTTCCATGTTATTTCCTTAATAAAAAGTTATTTGCAATTGCACTTGTGTTTCTGTTCTGGTTAAACATCTTTAGAATAATATTCATATGTTCATTCAATTAACCAAGCAAGATGGGGAAAGTGTAGCAATTTCTGAACACCAATACACTGGTTAGAGAGAGAGGCCTCAAAACAATATTGCCAAGTAGTTTGTTTAAACCTGTGACTTGTGAGAGTAGCTAAGTGCTGGTGATAAGAAGTAAAAAGTTATGATGATGATGACTACAGAGTAAACAGCCTTTTCCAGTGTCTGAATGCTGTAAGTAAATAGTGGATGACCAAAGTAAATAGGAATCTGCTCACATTCTACCTACAGAAAATTGTATGAGACCCTGCACAACACAGGCACCTCCTGCAACTGTATTGTAGAGGGATCAGAAAGACTGCACAGTGAAATTCTGGAAGAAAATATTGAGAGACATTACAGCACACAGGGAGAAGAACTAAGCAATAAATTACAATGTGACAGCTAACTTTATGGTACACTTGAGGTAAGTCCTTCAATAGCAGTATAGTGCCTAACTAATTACAGCAGTTTCCAGACAGGAGCCTTAGCCCCTCAGATATTCCTTTGTGAAAATATTTCAGTGAGATAGGCCTAAACATATAATCCAGTAAATAGGCACTTGATAAAAATTGTATGTATTGTCCAACCTTACTGAATGCTGAGAGTTCTGGAAAGATTCATAATTCAGGATAGAAGAGATTATATTTTTATTAGATGAGGATAATCTGCAGCTCTATGGGATACATTAATTTACATTCATGGTAAAAGAACTGCAGTGGTTTGAAGTAACAGGAGTATTTTTGAGCGGAACATTAGGGCAAAGTGTAAGAAGATTGTGAACCAAGAACTTGGTATTTTGGATCCAAAGTAAGCACAATGCTGCAAAAAGGCCATTACTCCAGAAGTATGATTGCATGAAAATGAACCAGCAATCCAGCCAAGAAAAGTGGAGTATAATTTGTTAGCTCCCAATTAAGTCTCATGTTTATATTTCTCTGTTGGTAAAAAATTCTGCTAAAGTAAATAGGTCCAAGTCTAATTCCTCCTTGAGGGTCAGGAACTGAGCATACCTTACATGGTAAGAAAAAAATAGGTCCCATGTAAACAGGAGATTCCAAAGACATCAGTGATTAATGCCCTTTGCTAATACTGTAGTTTTCTACACTGTAGCAGCAAAGCTATGAAAATCCCTCTCCCACATGTCTGAAACAGGTTGTCATCACCAATGCAAAATCCATTCTAAAATCATCACAAAGTAAGTCTTGCAGGATTTATTGGACTTGTTGTCAAGGGAAAAACCATTTGTCATGGAAATCAAGTTCTGAATAATAAAGTACACAACACATCCGCTTTCTGGATAAACATTTCCATCAAAGAGAGAACAGCTGCCTTGTCATGGTAAAGAACTGCAAATATTCAACTCCTTAGTAATGAGTTCAGTCCAGTAACATTACAAAAAGCTTATTTTAGAAAATTTATAGGAAAAACAATCAAACACCCAAAACAATGAGTACAGAAATTATTGCAAAGATGCAAGAATGATCATTACAGAAAAAGAAAAAAAAAAAGATGATTGTGCTGGTCAGACTGTAGAATGTTGCACAACTGAAGAAGAAGAAACTGGTGATGCAAATTTCCTGAAGAAACTGGTAATACAAATGATAGAGTGACCACCTCAGTATATCAACATCAGCTTTGATTGTGTCAACACCATTCCTCCCTTCCACCATGAAGTTACGCAAAACACTGTTCAGGCTTGTATCAACACACCAGAGAACCTGCAATTATGCTGAAACACACAGCACGCAAGCACAGATTACAACAAGCAATCATTCTGCAAACAAAACATCAGGATCTGGAGGTCTGAAAACCTAGTGCATGAATTGGTATTTCATAAGAAGGGCCCAGTGTTTTTTCTAGCACATAAATGTGCCTATA
The DNA here is from genome assembly GCF_028769735.1 of Zonotrichia leucophrys gambelii. Classification (NCBI taxonomy): domain Eukaryota; kingdom Metazoa; phylum Chordata; class Aves; order Passeriformes; family Passerellidae; genus Zonotrichia; species Zonotrichia leucophrys. The sequence continues at coordinate 68,749,621 of NC_088171.1, forward strand.
TGTAAAGGAACAGAAGAAAAGTGCATAACATTGAGCCACACTGCAAGCTGTAAGGTTTGTGACCTTGATCCTCCAAGATCACAATTCCAGGAATAAGAATCCATTGCAAAGAAGAAACAGTTAAGAACACGGTAAGAAAATAAACCATATTGCACATGTAAGGAAAAGATAACACCACTTATAGGACAGAGAGAGGTTTATGTGATGGGCTATTCATAAAAGGGGGGAGTGGTTATGTCTTAGCTCACCTGAGCACTGAGATGAATGCTAGGAATTTGAGAGAAAAACTAGAGAAGGAAAAAGAGAAAAGAAAAAAGGAAGGAGGACACCTGGAGGTATAGGTTTCTAGAGACAGACAGAGCAAACTGCACTCTTGTAGACACAATACATGGATTGCGATTTGTATCTTAGAGAGGTGATGAGAAACATAAGTCACTGAGGTTACAATTTCTCTATGCCACTCTCTGTAAACACAGAATACTGCTGGAGTCTGTATTTAATCCTATAGTATGCAATCCATCTTTGAATGCAAAGATGCCTTCTTGCAGTCTTCAGGCAAAACTGAAAAATGTTCATGCATTTTCAGAAGCTCCAATGTGACTTTATTAAAAATCCTGGTCTATTAAAACAGACATAAATTCAGCATAAAGAAATTAAGCAAAATTAAACTTCTAGGCAGTAGCAGAAAATATGAAGATAAGCTAAAGGAAAGAACATGAGAATTTTACCCAAGGATAAAAGTGCAGCCAGGAAAAAAATCTTCATCTTACCATTAATAAAATGCTAGAGAGGACATTGCCATGAGGGACTTATTTGTCAAACAATAAATCTGAAGCAACCAACTTAAATGAGTCCTCTAGGGAGCCCTCTCTAGATTCATTACTTTAGTGCTAGCAATACTACTATAGTAAACTTTCAATTGATATTCATTACATTGCATTTCTGTAGTGATTTTTCTGGCCTTTACAAATAACAACACTAAATTTTTTGTGCTCATAAGGTTTCAGTTTAAAAAAAAGTGTTCCCATAACTTGACAAAACAAATGCTAGCATTTTAGAGCCAAATTCTCTTCTTATTCTCGGCATAAGCTTTGATGCTGTATCTCAGAGCAAAACTCAGCTCAGTTTGTCTTTATATGTTCAAAATATAGTCTCTAACAAGTTACATACTTTTAAGCCATGAGTTTTGCTTGATTAGGGGAAAATAAGGATATAGATCAACAGAAGTATTTACTACAGCATCTTCAGGAGAGTGCTCTTAAAGCCTTCTGCAAATGTGAAATAATTTAACATCACAGTCTAGTGTAGCAGAGATGGAAATTGCTACTGAGAGGCTAAAACACAAATAAATACCTGCTTTAAATAGGTCTGCTAGAACTGTAAACCAATAAAGGTTGTTTCTGAAATTGAGAAATGCTAGACTTTTAGATCTGTAATCATGAGTAAAAGTCATATATCAAATTCAAAGAACACCCATACTTGAAACCCAAGTCTACGTTAGAAAAAGCCAGCTACCTGTGATTTGGCTCAGGTCATTCATCATGACCTCCACAGTATGAGGGGGAAAAATGTGCCATCCTGATTGCTGGTCTCTATCAGTTATGTACTATTTGGAAAACTGTAATCAAACACTTAAGAAAGGAGAACTCTGCAGATCATTAGCGGCTTCAGAACATTTATCCTTGAGGAGAGTCATAAACACATTTACTTTTGGGGAGAAGGGGGGGAAAGCCCCTGGACTAAAAGGTGATTTTATTAGACGTCTTTCGAAAGGAAACTAACAGAGCTGAGTACCTGAATTGTGAGGATCTTCAGAAACATCTTTCACAGAGCAAGTAACACTAGCAAGGGAAAATTAAATATGCCTTCAGGAGCTGAAGATGAAAGAGCAAAAGCTAAGCAATAAACAGTGATATCTTTTAAATGAGATGGGGCAGACACAGTGTTTATTCTGCCCTCACACAGTGCCAGTGCCACTGACGTACAGACACCAAGTCAACCAGCAGCCTGCCAGATGATTTTTGTGTACAAACAAGAACACAAACATTTTAGGAGCTTTCTAAATAGAAACTTAGTACAACAAGAGGCTGTAATTAACGATGCAATGCCCCCTACAAGTTGCCATTGGTGGGACTGGGACTTTTCCCCCTGAGAGGGTTCCAGTTTCCTGTCATTTTGTTTTCCATTTTGACTGCTCTGGTGACCTTGGTCAACCACAAGGTTTGTGCCGCAACTCGTTCCATTTCTGACCCTGCAGAATTTGCGGCATGTGGAACTGCCTGGTCTTCTTGATACCCTTGCTGTGGGTGAGTTTAGGGTCTTGAGCAGCTCCTAAAGCACCTTTACACTCACAAGTTTAGGGCACTAAATGGGATTTTATCCAAGGGTGGTGAGGGAGCTGGGGCACTAAGCTGCTCCCTATCGTTTATTATCAGTACTTTGGGAGCTGGAGAGGAGGAGCTGGAGAGGAGGAGACTCAAGGGTGACTTTATCATTCTACAATTGCCTGAAAGGAGGCTGAAGCCAGATGGGATCGGCCTTTTCTCCCAGGTAACCAGCGACAGAATGAGAGGACGTAGCCTCAACCAGCACCAGGAGAGCTTCAGGCTGGACATTACAAAGAATTTCTTCACGGAAAGAGAAGACATTGGAATGGGCTGTCCAGGGAAGTGGTGCCATGACCATCCCTGGAGACGTTCAAATGCACGAGGTTCATCTAGTTCACTTGGTGCCATGGTTTAGCTGACAAGGTGGTGTTCGGTCATAGGTTGGACTCGGTGATCTCAGAGGTCTTTTCCGACCTCAAGGATCCCGTAATTCTCGAGTGCCACACACAGCAGGGCCCGCCTGCTTTCAGCGACAGTGCGGAGCTCGGCCCCGGACCCGCCCTCAGGCCGCCCTCTCCGCGGCCGTGGAGGCGGCGCTCCATGCCCGGGGCGGGGTTTGCCGTCTCCTCCCCTCCCGCCTTCATTTCCCCTGGTTATGGCGTCCGCGGCCCTGACCTTTGTCCGGAGGCTGTGCTGGCGGCTGCCCTGCGGGACAAGGTGGGTGCCGATCGCTGTGGGGCTGCCCGGCGGGCCCGGGGGTGTCAGTGTCGGTTCCGTGCCGGGGCTGGGCAGTTCCCGCCGCCTCCCGCCGGGGCTCGGCGTGCGGAGCCGCCCGTGCTGCCGTGCCCTGCCCTGGCCGTGCCGCTGCATGCACCGGGCTGCACGGCCCCGGCGTTACTGCACCGGGCCGGGCGCCGCTCTCGTCCCAAAAACGGGGAAAATCGCTTTCTGCTAAACTTGGGAGACCCCTCCGGCCGTGCCAAACACCTCCAAGTGTTTGAACACAGCGTGGGAGTGGGAAACCTGTGTGTGATGCCTTCCTGAGGCGAATATTTCGCCAACAGAAAAATTGTGAAATGTTTAAAAGAGTGTGTGTGTTCGGGCCTTTTCTTGTTTTCTATATTTTATTTTATCAGTCTCATAGATCATGTAATGATCCCATAAATGGTTTGGACCTTAAAGTTAATCTAATTCAACTTGCCTGCCAGGGACAGGGACACCTTCCACTGGAGCCGGTAACTCAGACCCCCATCCAGCCTGGCTTTGACAAAACCAAGCTTAATTGTGTGTCCAGCTAATTAGGGCTCCTTGCTAAGACTGTTTTGGCTTTCCAGACAATCACACAGTATCTTCTATACCTTTATGTATTACATATTGCCTTTAAGCTGTTTCCAAATAAAGTGTCACATGCAGGAGCGTGCACTGCAGCAGCTGTGCGCCTTCAGAGTTAGCTGGGCAGTGGAAAGCAGAAGGGGTGGCTTGAGTTGCAATTACACTTGAAATTGTGTGATATATATTTTTATGGAAAATGGCTATATTGGAAATTCCACTGTGAAGTTGCTTGTATATGAATTAGAACCACAAATTATGCCAATTCATAGATTTTCCTCCTCCAATCAAAAATAGCTTAATACTCAAGAAAAAGCAAGGTGTGTTAAGTGTACTTTAAAGTAAGCAAGTATATATATACACTTGTAATAATAATAATTTATATACTTGTCATAATAATAATAATAAATAAGTAAACAAGTCCAAAATAGAATAGTGAAGCAGACATTGTCATACCAATAGATTTAAAGATACTCTGATTGGCAACAACATTCAGATTTGACTGTTGTAATGCACACTTTCATAAATGAAATGCTTTTACTCAAGTATCCCAGTATGTCTGTTAGGCATGAGCACATCTTAGCCAGAAAACTGTAAGACATTTATGCATTAAATTGTAATATTTTTCACCCAAAGCTTTGTAAGAACTTATTTGAAGTAAGTACATGAACATTCTAAGACAGAGGGAGAAACAAAGAGAATTGTGTGACTTCTGCCCTCATTTAAAAAAAAGAACTCTCTATGCAAGCTTTCCCAGCTAAATGATATTAATTTAATGTAGCTAAGTTGTTACAATGAAAGTGAGGGAAAGCAGTTCTAAATTGGGAAAATATGTAAAAGACTGGCCTGCTGATCATCATTAGGCTGGTGGAGTCAGATGTATTTGAAATGACAAGATTCTATATGAGACAGCAGTTCATAAATCAGGATTTATTGATACATCCTGAACATGGGTTCATGTTTTTAGTATTTAATCAGCTATAATAAAGAAAAATAGTGCAATTTTTCTAATGCTGGAGCACCAGAAAAGTGAGCCTTATTTTCTGTCTTAGCAGTATGCAAGAAGAATTTTATCAAAGACACTGGCAACATTGGTGTGCTGGTGAATTTAGGAAGCATTTTTTGCAGTCTAAACTTGAAACAAAGACTCTCATCCTTGAAACACTGAAAGAGGAAGACTTGTACAAATATAAAGGCAAACTGCAAGAATTGTTTGTGATCTAGGTTATGTGGGTCACAGACCCTTGCCTGGCCACTAGAAAAGCAAGCAGAACACACTCCTATTTTAAATTTTAAAATAGATTTAATAGATTTTAAACCTATTTTTTCCCTAACCTTTGTCTTTTCTGTCTTGGTGCAAGTCAGTAGGAAGTTTAGGGAGCTCATCACACTTTTCTTACCTTTCAGGTAGTAATTTTTTGTTTTATATATTAAAGAAACCACCTTCTTTCCTTTCTTGAAACCTTGTGCCATTTGACTTTTGCAGTAGATTTTTGCAAAATACTGGTAAAATCAGCTTCCCCTAGCATTTTAAGGTAACTTTCAGAGTCTTTCAGAAAGGTTCTTCATACCACCAGTGGATCTTGAATTTCTCTTTAAGGGCCAGGATTCTGAAACATAGCCACTGCAATAAACTAATCTGCTGTGTTTTGAATATTGGGCTTAACTAGTCAAAGGAGTGAATAACAAAATTAACAACTAAATCTCTTAATGGGAGGCTTTCTGTGAAAATACTTGTTTTAATTGCAGGGGTTACCACATCTTGTTTGCTCATGCTGCTTTACCAATACAACTTAAAAGACAAAAGGTAGTGGTGAGATGATTGGATAGTTTTTCAGAAAAGTGTCTTGGTAAACTTCTGTCCTTATGTAAGCACACCCTTAAGCTGTTTTGAATGGAAATACACACAGCAGTTACAATCAACAAAATGTAATCCAGAGCAGCAAGCTGTGTGTAGTTGAGCTGGATTTCACAGTCCATAGCTGATATCAAGCCAAGGTGTCTGGAAATCCTGAGGATGGATTGTTGTGGAGCACAGCTTTCTGAACAGTCCCAGTTCTCTAGGACTCTCTTTATATGGGAGATGCTCCATCTTTGTGGTTCTTTTCTGGTCTCTTTCCAGTATGACCATGGTTCTTGTACTATGGAACTCGGAGCTGGATGCAGTAATCCAGGTCTGGCTTCACCAGTGTTGAGTAGAAGAGATTCCGTTCTTAATTATGAATAAAAATTATTTTTTGAGGATTAGAAATATTGTGTTGTATGGATTCTTTGATGATTCTTTGGGCCTCCAAAAGAGCAGCTACTGTTTTTCTGGTATGGTGTTCTGATAATATTTTTTCTGGCATAAGGTCTAGTGTAAGAGGAATTTCGCTTATAGAATGGCCAACAATTCTTGAATAATTTGGTCCTTGTGAGCTAAGCATTAAACAGGGCAAATTTTAAATTTCAAATATGCTGTCATTTCATACCATGATACACATGCTTGTAAAATTCCTGTGGCTTCAAACATGTCAGTATAGTCAGCTTGTTTCTGAAACAAAAGAATCTGTGTAGTTTTGTGTTGATTTTCCTAATTGCCAGTAGAAAGCCAGATGAAACACCTTTATATGCAGAGGAAGAACTTCCAAGTTGTATGGGTTGTCTGCCTCTTTCCCAGATCAATAATTCTTCATGATCTCTACAATGATAGCAGAAGCCAGTTTGACTCTGCCTGTGTTGCATACCCACTTAGAACTGGCACAATTCAATACAATCCTCTGACCTCTTGCTTGGGAGATGCTGCTTTAGGTGCAGCCTTCTAAATGCTAAAATTTAAGCTTTCTACACTGCCTTAGTAAGACATGCCATGAAGTCCCTGGGTATGTGTGTAATTTCCATTTCAGATTACCAGATCTTTGTTGAATAAATTGCCCCAGATCTTTAAAGACAACCTGTTGGTCTGTTTGATTGTAGGTGCTGGAAATACTGACAAAACCAAGAGCAGTGTGCTACTTTGTGATTAGGCCTAAAGTGTTTAATTCTAAGCTGTCTGAAAGAGATCTAGATTTGTGCAGGATAAGCCACTGGCAAATACTGCTTTGTTACTGTTTTGTTCAGTATTCTTTTTGTCCTCCCTTATTGTATCTGGCTGTCATGGGTTCAGGAGAGAAAGTACACCTCAGACAAAATTTTTGTTTCCTTTCCCTGATTCAGCTGCACTGAGGAGTGTCAGTGGGTGTTCTGAGGTGGGTGGAAGCTGCAGGAGCTGGTTGTATCCTTGTCAAGAAACCATAAGCCATTAATATTAAAGTATACATGTTCTTGCTCTCCATACAGCCAACATGATTTGTCCCTGCAAGCCAAATCAAAATGGCATTTTCCTTTCTCCACGGATTTTGAGTATTTATTCATAACTTTTTGTTAAGTCACCTTGGATAATGATGTGTAAGGAATGTGTTTGAGTTTGCTGCTCTCCAAATGCTGCAATAAATGGAGTGGTTCTCAGCAAATGTCACATGCATGAGCATTGCAGCTCTATATTTTTTCTGCTGACGTTCTTACTTTTAACTTTAAAGTGTGTTTCTGTCTGTAAATCGTCCTGCTTTTAGAGATGTCTTACATGGACTGAGCACATACAGGAGGTTCTGTCATGATTTAGTCATTCATCATGTCCAGCCAACCTGCTGGAAAGAGAAGGTTCTTGTGGAGATTTCAGGAGATGACCCTAGTGACCCTCCCAGCAGCTGTGATGAGAACATAAATAAAATAAAACAAAACTGTGTGTGTATAGAGCACAAAGATCAGATCACTTCATATCTCAGGGAATGGTAATCTAGAGCCTTCATTCTTAGCTGTTCTTTGATATTGAAAAAGAAACTCTCAAGCACAGCTGAGCCACTTGCACTAAACAACAGTGATTCAGCACTTCAATTTGCCAACAGACACATAATTATCATCTAGTTTTTATATGTCAAAACAGTGTAGGAGTGTAAAATAGTAAGAGCTGATAAGGATTTATACACTAAACTTGTTTTAGAACAATGCTTGAAACATTCTAATGTAAAGGGGAAAATAATTTGGCTTTCATTTCTTTCTGTTTGTTAAAGTAGCAGTAAGTAAATTGTGTGTAGAGTATTTGAACTGATGTTTTCTACTAGTAAGATACCTTGGAAATATGAGAACATTAGAAACATTCTTATTGCCTAATAGCAGTAAATTTTAGTTACTCCATGGTGCAGTGTAGTGGGGTACTTCCAGGGACTATGCTAGTGGAACAGGAAGGGATACATCTTTGGGATTTTTTAGGAAGGCCGGAGTTCTGTCTGCTGGGTCATCAACTCCGGCATGGTGTTGCCATGGTTAGTAAAACTAGGTATTTCCCCAAATGAACCAAATACATTGATTTCTAGAGAATAACTTCGATGCTGATAAGATGCCATGGATGCAACTGGGACTGTGAGCACACGTGCAAGAACTCTGAGCAAATGTAACTCTAAGCATTGTAACCAGCAGCTATTAAGCTGATTTATTAAATGCTTTTAACAAATTTGTTCTAATGTGCCATGGTCAGATCTGTTGTTATCTCAACCCTTTGTGCCCCACACTGGGCATCAAAAAGTGCTGTTGTAGTTTAACCCCAGGTGGAGTACCATGCAGCCACTTGCTCACCACCTCCCTTCTCCTAATGTTTATTCCACATTTCCCAGTATAAGAGAAGAAACTTGAAAGGGCAGACCTAAAACCAAAAGCCTGAAGCAATTTGCCTTTATTAGTGTAAAAATTGTCAAGCTGAGGTTGCTTTTAACATTATACACAACTCCTGTTTGTAAGAAAATCTGTCTGTACAACTTAAAGGAAGGATGCTTTGCAACTGAAAGTCTAACAGCAGCAGCAGGCATTGTTAATTTTACAGGCACACATGATAAAGTAATTCAATAGCAAGAAAAGAAAAAAACCAATCTGAAAAGAGTATATGGTGAGAAGTGTGTGTAGTTGATATGAATGTCTTTGGGAACAGCCTGTAATAAGATGGCATAAAGAAAGAAAGGTTTACCTTTCTTCTACAGCCAGAAGAAACTATCCAGAATTTATCTGTAGATACACCATCTACACTCTCCATAGCTCTCCTTTATTTTTCCAACATTAAAGGAGCAATGAGTGTTCCAGACATGCCACAGGATGCTCATTTTGCTTTAGCATTTTCAGGTGCCTCTTCTTTTTCCCAGCTCAGGTATAGGTAGCTTATAGGGGGAGAGTAACTGGAGAGATATGGCAGAAATGAGCCCTCTCACTTTAAGCTGTATAGGAAAAGCTCTTATATTGCTGTATAAGTGCTTGGCTATGTAAAAAAATTATGAGTCCTTAATGTTACATTATTATCTGTTTGGTTTCAGTAGAATATAATCAATGGCATGATGAATGATAACTTGGGGAACCTGCAGATTAAAATTTTCTAATCATTTTTATGTTAACAGCATAGACAATAGCTTCCTCTTGTCAGCAAAATGAAGTGAACTACAACCTTAAATTTACTGTGTGCAGAGAATGCTGCAAGTGAATATGGAAAATGATAAATATTTTCCTGGTTACCGAGGAAGCATGGTACTGCTAATGCTTTGCTCATTGTCATGATTATTTGGTAATTAAACTTTCTTTTTTAAAATCTTGTTAGAGATTCTGATATGAAGACTTGGTGGGGGAATGAGAGAAGTTGGGGTGTCAGGTCAGACTTGAGTCATTATTTTCAGATGGTTCACTCACTTTCTCCTGGTTACAGTTTAAACACAGGTTTCTATTCCCCTTACACGCTCATCACCTAACAGTTGCTACAATTGCTGGTGGTGACAAGCTTTTCCACCAGCTCTGCTCCTGTGCTCCCTGATGTAGCTGAACTGATGATCCAAAGTTGCTATTCCATCTCCAGATCCCTTTTGCCCTCCAGGGAGAAAAATCAGGAAAATTTTAAGGGAGGCTCAAAGTGGAGGAGAAGTGCTATGAAGGAAGGGGAATGAAGCCTGAAGCTGGTTGGAGTGGTGCTGTCCAGGCACCAGCAGGCAAGGACTGCCCCGTGACCTTGGCAGGGAGCACGTGTGGTTCCACGCTGTGGATGGATGTGTCCCCACAGCAGGACAGGGAGCAAGGAGGTCTGATTTGGGTGCCCTCCTCCTGTGGGACTTCACAGCAGTCTCTAGGAGCAGCACTTGCTGGTGCTGGGGCAGGTGCAGCTCTTGGGATAGGTTTTAGGCTCCTGAACCTTGTATAAAAATTGGAGGTCTGGCTGGCACCTGCAAATCAGGTGTGGGTTGGGCTGGGAAATGTGTGCTGTGTCTTCTTTGCAGGGGTTCAGGAGAGGCATGCAATCAGAAGCTTGTTTTAGGTTATAACCAAACACTGGGCACCATGAGGTTTGTGGGAATTGATTGTTCTGTGTCATAACTAAAAAAACAAAAGTACCCATATAACTCTTCAAACAGCACCAGCAAACCAGAGTTTCATGTAATTTTCTCTTGAGATGGAAAGAACATGAGCAGAAATAATGCTGCTTTGTGATGCTGCAAAACTGTGTGTGGGAAATGGCAAGCCATGGTTGCCATGCCCTTCAGTGTTCTGCATGAGGAAAGTGTGGAAAGAGCAATGGAAAAAACCTTGAGATCATGGCAAAGAAAGGATGTTGTACACATGGTCTGAAGTTTTATGCATAATGGACAAAAGATGTTGCAGAATTCTTCCAAGTGACAGTTTAATGTGCTTCTTGCTTCTAACACAACTTCCTGTTCTTTTTCTTGCTTGTCTCCCTAAAGCTACTTAAAATAATGTAAAATGAGTGTTTTCCATTTCTGCCAGGAGTTTTAAACCCATGTGTATCTAGCACCACCCGCTGCTTTTAATCCTAATAGGATTTTTAACTGCTTTTCTATGTGCTTTATTTCCCCAGGATCTACTAATGTTTAAAAGGAAACTTGTACTAAGTAAATGGAAGATAGATTTCAGGTATATCCCTCCCTTTCTTTTGCTGAGTGTGTCTGATATTTCCTGTGCAAAGAGATCTTTTGACTTCTATTTAATCTTTGAGGAGAGTGCTGTGTTGCTTTAAAAATTAGAAAGTGAGCAGTCAGTATTTTACAAAAAGTTGGCATTTTTAACTCTTCTAAAGTCCTTATGCAAGGGACAGAACTACACAGAAGTGAGAGGCCTGCCTTTGACAGGCTTTGCAGTCTTTTTGTGAATAATATAAACAGTGAGAAATTACTTTCAGTGTGATTGCAGTCCTAAATTTAAGAGACATTTGAATGTTTATTGCGATAAGGGACATTTGGGTGAGCAGGTAGATTGAATAGGATGAATGAGGAGCCTCCAAGGAATCCTGAATGACTGAATGGCAGCAAAGAGATGTCTGAACCAAGGGAATAAATACAGAATGGTTGTCAACCTGCATGTTTCAGGTTCAGACAGTGATGCCCAGGATTTATTTCTTTTTTCAGAGTGTACAACTTGCGAAGTCCCCAGTGACTGGTCTTGCAGGAGAGCACAGGCATTGGTCATGGACTCTGACTGCGCTGCCAAGTTGTGACTCATCTTGCTTCTGTCTCTCTGGTGGGAGCTGGCTTTTTACCCAGCTGGGGGAGGTTGCCCAGCCCTCACCACTCTTCTGTGGGTGCCTACGGTGAAGGTAATTTGTAGCAGTGGGGCAGTGGCAGCTAACTAGGCACTTGGGGCAGGGCAATAAACAGGAAACTTTGTGAAGGAAATGATTTCACTTTGTTGCAGTGAGTAGATGAGAAAGAGAAATACAGAGGGGTTTTTGGCTCCCTTTCGTAGGCTTCTTTTTCTATTTGGATTAAAAGCCTGTATGCCAGGTTCCAGGCTCTGTGCCTGCCTTGCATGGTTTCCACCAAGTCTTGTGTGGCTGCTGAAGTGGGGCATGGATTTGCCCAGTGAGTGAGCAGGAAGGACTCAGTGTCCCAGCAAGGGAGCAGCAGGTGGAGAGAGCCAGCTGTGGCACGCTGTACTGCAGCAGCCTCTCCTGATTCTCTGTCCTTGGGACTGTGGCATCACCACTGTGCAGTGCCAGAGGTGGCCATGCTGCTGTGCCAGCTGAGAGGTGTCATCTCCTCGCTCTGTGTGATCTAATTGGGATTGAGGGGCTTTCTTACTGCTGTTGTGTGTGCCTCTGAAGAATTAAGTCCTGCCCAAGATGAATTAATTGTGAGATAAATTAATTTTTCCTTTGTGTTTTCATCCTTTGTTGTTATTTTAATAGAGAAGTCATAGTAATCAGCTTAGCCTTAGCGTGTTGAGAATTGACGAGCATCTGTGATGTGTAGGAAATGTCTGTAGAGATCAGAAGGCAGAAGGAATGGGGTGAATCATCAGTGTCCTGCAGAGAACTGAGCTACAAGCAGCAAGGAAGAATGAAAGATAAAAGGCCTTTTCTTATAAACAGACTTTATTAAACACCTAGGTTGCACAATTTCCTATTACAAATCAGTAGGTAAGGAGGAAAAGAAAAATGAAAGATGAAGTATTTGAAGCGGATAGATAACAGTTGTACCCAAACATTTAACTAAGAAGCAAAAAGTGAATATAACCAAACAGCAAAGTTCCTCTGAGCCTGGACTTACTGAAAAATCATTCAACTTTTTTGATTCACCTGATTGTTTTCTTATCATCTAACTTCTCTGTTTTGCATCCTTAATAAGGAGTAACTAACTGTGACCTGCTGAATGCAAAGAAACTCAAACCAAACCAGCCTTAACCATAAATATGTGTGTTCATACCTTCAGACCAGCTGCTGTGGCATCCTCCTCTCCCCAGCTGCTCAACTTTTGTTAATTTATGATCATTATCAAATTGTATATAAAAGAGATTCTTAAAGCCTTTTTATGATAGCCAGGCTGGAGTGAAATTCAGATTGTCAAACATGGTGTAAACCCAAATTTCCATTTTTAAACACAGGCTCTACCTCAGTCACTTCCTAGGCTGACAAGAAGATTTGTAGCAGATAGACAGATCATCTTGGGGACAGTAGCATTCCAGTAATTCCAAAGATGGATAGCAAAATTGAAGGAAAAGAAAGCCAAACCAAAACAAACAACTACTCTTCCAGCACTCTCATTTCTTCTTCCTGTTAATGTGGCTTTAAAAACACATTTGGGATTAAGAACTGAAATGTCATGTTCTGGGACTCTAGGACAGACTAAAGAAAGAGATGCAGTGTTAAAAATCTTGTATCTGTGTCCATTTAGGTGCACTTTTTCCTGTTGAAGGTATTTTTTTGATGCTGGAAAGTGAGTCCACAAGTTGGCTAAGTAACCTCCTGGCTATTTAAGGGATGAACTTGTTAAACTCTGACAGAGTCTTCTGAACACACCAGCTTGAATGCTGGTTACAGTGAGAGTTCTTTACCCTGTGTTTGTCTGGGTGCAATGCTATCTTAATAAAAGCTTACAGCTGATTAGCTTAATTAACAGAACTTTCTGTTCTTGCAGCCTTTTCTGATAGCCTGTTCCATTTTGTATTGTTCAGATAGGCTTCTTGCTACTGGCATAAGGTTTTGAAGCAAATTTTGAAATCCTTTCATTTGGAAATAAATTCTGTGTATAACAAAAAATATTCTTTCCGTGTCTGTCATTCAAACTTGGTTTTCTCCAAAATATCAGAACTTTGATTTTATTAACAAAGAAGGGCTTTGGGTAATAGAACATAAAAACAGTAGGTCTTACAAATCTTTTTATACGACATCATCTAGCTATATAAAATTAAAGAGGAATAAAATTAATGGGGAACAGTTCACATTCTTCACACTTCCTGCCTGCAACTTCTAGGCTTTCAGCAGAAAATAAATTTTCTTTAAGAAATAAGAGCAATGAGGACATTTTTGAGGTAGGCAGTAGAACATCTTTTAAATTCTCATTAGGTGCGTATAAAAAGGCAGCATTTCCATGATGTTTAAATGATTGTCCTGTAACTGAAATATTAACATTAAATTGATTAAGCATTCTGTCAGTCTCCGTTGCAGATACTCATTAATTTTTAAATGAGACTGATTATAAAATCTATCATATATGATGTTCTAACATGACAGGTGTGTCTGTAAGTTAGAATAGGGAAAGTTGGGCCTTTTATCTTTTTACTAGAATAGAGAAGAAAGGTTCATACATAAACTGCAAACATTTTTAAAATAGCAAAAATGCTTAATGTATATTGCAATTTAACAAAAAAATAAAAGCTGTGACAACATGCTTTTGCCCTCTTGAAATAAATGAAAATTTTAAGACTTCTTAGCTTTTGAGTCCAAACTTTACAGAAGTAAACCTGCTTTTACGAAATATTATAGAATTGGGCTAGGTTTGCTACTTTTGGGGGAGGTTTTGATGGAACTGCCTTTTTCTGGTGGGAAGTTATTCTCCCAGAATATTTTGGCTGCCTTTCTTTTTCTCAAGTGTCTACAAGCTGGTTTACTTACAGTCCTTTTCCAAAGTACATATTGAAATTAGTCTTCACTTGTGCTGCCCTGAAAGGAGAACCAGACTTTCAAATTCAAACGTTTCTAGCTAGAAGCACACCCACTTGAAAAGATCACGAAGAGCAGCCAGGCTGCATACTCATCTAAATTAATGGATGTATAAAGCTGCTAATCATAGAACCATTTAGGCTGGAAAGGGCCTTTGAGATCATCAAGTGCTAAGTCCACCCCTAAATCATGTCACCAGATGCCACATAGACACATCTTTTAAATACCTCCTGGCATGGTGGCTCCAACACTTCCCTGGGCAGACTTTTCCTGAGGCTGACCACCCATCTGGATATTAGGAGGATTTTCTTTGCCAATCTAAACTTCCACTGGTGCAACTTGAAGCTGTTCCCTCTCATCCTGTTCCTTGTGAGAAGAGACTGACCCCCACCCAGCTGCAGCCTCCTTTCAGGCAGTTGTAGAGAGTGCCAAGGTCCCTCTGAGCATCCTTTTCTCCAGGCTAAAAAACCCCAGCTCCCTCAGTTGCTCCTCATAGGATTTGTGCCCCAGACCCTTTGCCAGCTTTGTTCCCTTCTTTGGACACCTTCCAGCACCAAAATGTCTGCCTTGTAGTGAAGGGCCCAGAACTGAATGCATTATTCAAGGTGCTGAGTGCAAGGGAATGAGATTTAAATAATTAATAAAAATTAATAATTTCCAAAGGTTAATTATATCACAGCAAAAGCAAACTTCTAAAGCAACTTTTTTGTGACTTTTAATACCTTTCTTCTTGTTGTTGTTCTGATCAGTGTTGTATGTAATGTTTCACATTTACTTTAAATGTCTTAAAAAGCAGTGTGTTTGTTTCTCCTCTAGTCTTTCACAAAAATGAAGTAATGGGATTTTTTTTTCCCCACTTACTCCCAGGCCAACTCAAGCTGTTTGGGTTCCAGCAATTCACCTGCACATGACTGCAGCCACCATGCAGGTCAGCCAGAAGGACTTCCAGAAGGCTCAAGAACAGCTGAAGCTTTTGAAAAAGGATCCTGGGAACGAAGTGAAGTTGAAACTCTATGCCCTGTTTAAACAGGTAGGCATAACTTGATTTATTTAGTTTGGCAAGGAGTATTTATAACCTGAGGGGATGGGCCTGTAAAATTTGTTTGAAATACTGGCTGTATGTATTGTGTGTTAACAGGCTCCTCATTTTATGTGCTCAAATTGTGTTCCCGAAATGCCAGCCCCTTAAAACCTAAATTCTGAGGGAAACCAAACCTGGTTTTTTCATGCTTTGAGTAGAACCTTTATTCAAAGAAATAGAGCAAAATTACATCTATTGTGTGATACTTTCTATGTAGTAATATTGATTCAGCTTTGGAAAATGGCTTATGCCTAGGAAAAAAAGAGTAGGCTGAATGCTTCCTCTTAAATTTCTTCTATCTGCAGTCATCTGGGCCTGTAATATAATGGTGTTGACATTTGAAAGTTGATTTCTGGGGTTTTTTCCTCTTTTTTTTTTAGTATGGTCATTGTAGGCTTTGTTTGGGGCTTTTTGTTTGTTTATTTTTAATTCAAGGAACTGTTCCTCCACAGTTCAAGTGAAGGTTATTCTTTACCACAGCATGAAAGGAGACCTTTGCAGAAATAACTTTATGCCCATAGCAGGGCTTGTATTGGTATTTCATGAAGTATTTGTGGATCAGGACTGACTGCAGGGTCAGTACAGGCTGTGGCTTGTTATGTTGAGCAAGGCAGTCAGCAAGTAATTTAAAAAACCTTAAAGACTGCTTTATTGATTAATAATAGTGAGCTCATAAATGTCTTCCTTTCCATTCCTTTCCTCTTTCTCTCTTTTTCCTGCCTCACACTTGAAATATTTCTGTCCAATAGTTTATTTTTCTTCAGGAAAAGGGATCGTAGAATACTTCAGGATAGCTCAGACTCTTGCAGTTCAGCTGGTCTATGCCCTTGCTCATAGCAGGGCAGACTTTGAAGTTTCAAATTAATAGTTCCTATTCAAAAGTCTCTTCACACAGGTAATAAGTCTTTAACATGCTCTATAAGTATAAAATTTTCACAGTTTTTGTGGCAGGAGAACTTAACATGCGTGGGGGTTTTGGAAACCAGTCTCTCATACTGGCTAGGTGCTTCTGGAAGCCAAATACAATATTAGAAATAGAGGACACTGAAAACCTCACAGTGTGTGAACTGTCAGAAAATTGTCCAACCAGTATTTATTCTCTCTCAGAGTTGAATTCTGTATCCTGATCAGATAAGTATTCAGAACAGAATTTGTGTTTTCTACCATGTCATCTGAACTTTAATCAAAGGTTTAAATAAGTCTGTTTCTCTCTCTTTTCAGGCTACTGAAGGTCCCTGCAATGCTCCAAAACCAGGTATGCTGGACTTTGTCAAGAAAGCCAAATGGGATGCATGGAACTCTCTTGGCAATTTGTCTCAGGTGACAAAACTCATATTTTCATTTAGATTCTTTGTAGATTACTCTACCTTGAAGTGCCTGGTCTTTAAATGAGTGGCTGATGACTGAAAATATTACATGCCAGTTGAGCATCTCTGCTTCAGCCATCAAAATGTTTCCTGCTGTATCTGTGCCTCTATCACTTCACTGCTTCACTCTTTGGAGATTTTCTTTGTGTGTTTAAGCCTAGTTCTACATTATTACTGCCAGCTTGTATCTGTGTAAGAAATCTTAGGTGGTGACTTCCAATGAGAATAGTGGTTTTTTGCATTATGGTCCATTCTGCTCTTCTCTTCAAGAAAGATGGATTGAGCTTCTCACTTCTTACAACAAAACACAAATCTCTGAATTCAGCATATTCATAACTTTGTCATTTTAAACAGTCAGTCTCTTATGCTGTTGACTAAAAGACTAGAAAAAATTGTTATATTGAGAACCTCTCTTCATTCTTTCTTTCTCAATATATCTTGATATTTTTAGTATCTTTCATAACCTTTAGAGAAGTCAAGTGAAGCAAGCAGGGAGAATAAAGATGCAGAGATACATAAGCATTCCTTTTTCATGCAGGCTTTAGTAAGGCTGACTGCATAGAGCTGCCATGGTTTCCTCAGCTGCTATTAAATGAAGGAAACAAGCTTTTCAAATCATCTGTGTCAGTGCTGCATTAGGCCTCCTGCTCAGTAGTAGTTGCTGAGCTCAGTCAAAAAGATTCTTTAATATAAAGGAAGGGTTTTATATATATTAAAAAAAAAAGAAAATATGGTTGCATAATCTCATGAGTATAAGATATTGTTCTGCTTTGGATTTTTTGGGGTGCATTTTGATCTTTTGTTTAGTTTGGGGTTTTAGGGTTATTTTTGAGATGGCCCTGCAGCTTTTAGGAATAGTCAAGAAATACTTGTGGAAAAGAATTGGCTCCTCCAGTTAGAGTGGAGAGTGGATAGACAATTTCATGTGCTGCTCATTATGGATTATAGAACTGTTCAAAATATGTTATCCTTTCAAGCCAATAAGTTGTAACCACCAAGAACTTAAATTTCTTCTAAATTACTGCTTATTTTACAAATAGGGAGACAGAATTCTTTAGGCTTCTGTGTGTCATGTGAGGGCTAAATGAAAACTATTGTCTTCAAGCAATTTTAAAATGCCATAAGATCTATTTCAGTGATCTTATTTTCAGGCAATACATATTCTAAAATAAAAACTTTTGTTGGAGAAATGTCTGACTGGAAAGCAGAAACAAAGGATCCATAGAAATGTGTAAATGCTGGGAGTATGACAAAGGTCTCTCTGGTAATCTTAATCATGGGTGGGAGCACTCTTCCAGCAAAATAAATGTCATCATCCCAGCAGCTGTGCACTTTTCATTCTATGAATTTATTGCTGCTGCCTTTAAGGTGACTTAAAGCATGTTCTGCAGTACTCAAATACAACATGTTCCCCTCCTCTCCCCCCTAACTGGAATATGTTATAATGAAGATTTTAATTTTCTTTTCCCTAAAGCAGTCACCTTCCCCTTCCCTTCCTCCCAGGTACCCATTTTATTAGTACTGTAACTGATTTCAGTTGTCCCTTTACATAATCTTGTGTGTGTTATTTTCTTCTTACTTCTTAAAGTTTTTTGTTATTTTTTTCTATTTTTTTCCTACCTTATTTTTAAATTTCTTGTCTTTTGTTGCAGGATGATGCCAGACAGAAGTATGCTGACCTTGTCTCAAGTCTGGTGTCTGCAGAATCTGCTCGCCAGAAGAAAGAGGCTTCTCCAGAGGAGGGCAGACACGATGGCTATGAAACATTAATAGTTACTACCAAAAACAATATCACAAAGATAATGTTTAACCGACCTGATAGGAAAAATGCCCTCAACCATCAGGTAAAACAATGAACTTGGGAGGATTAATGATTTTGTTCTTTCTGAAGAAGCTACTTTAGTCTTTAAGGAGTCCTTACTGCTGGTTCAACAGAACTGACTGAGGCATGGTGGTCTGACCTTTGTGAAGGATCCAACAACAACCTAAGGAATAAGCATCCAGTAAAAAATGAAATCATTCAGCTAACAGATTAGGCTTACAGATTAGGCTTTTCTGTGTCTCTTGATTTCTTTCAAACTTAGTATAGGATTATGGTCTAGAGTAAATTAAAATAGCAAACTGCAGGAAGACTGGCCTGTGTTTTGGATGAAAGATTTGACTGCCATGTTGAGTGTAACAAAGCATTTGTGCAGCCTTTAGCTCAGTCCCGCTGGACCTATGTGTAGGTGATCTTCTGTTTCCCACAGTTATCTTCATGAGTAAGTCCATCCTGTTGGATGCATCACAATCATCCTGGTTCACAACTGCAGAAATACAAGAGCAGGGTCTTCACCCACTGCTGCTGATTCTTTAGTATGTTATTTTGTCCACTTAAACTGCTGTACTGAAATGAGCTCTTTCATGTCAGTGCTTGTTCTTCCAAAGGACTTTATTTTGTCCTTTAGATTTGCACTGTAAGTTTTCAGTATTGCAAGTGTGTGTCTTTATGGTCTGAAGTACTTCACATGTACTACCAAATTTCTGTGCATGACAAATTTTTCAGCAGTTAAAAGGATGATAGCTAATCTGTCTCTTGAGTTCCTTCTTGTCAGTGTCAGTCTCATTTTTAGGTTCTTTTGCAGCATCACATTTGTACTTTATTGATTTTCCTTTTATGCAGATGTACAGAGAAATTATCAAAGCACTTGAAGAAGCTGGAAAAAACGATTCTACCATAGCAGTTATTACTGGTATGTTTTATATTATACCAAGGTATAGTACTGACATGAAATACCTACCTGTGTTTAGACTAAGGTAAAATTAAGTGAGGAAATCCTTTCCTCTGTTAACAACCAAAGGTTTTCCAAAGTGTTTTGGCAAATTTTCTTAAAGCTGGTGTTTTAAATTCTCAAGCAAGCTTGCTGTTACATCAAAACATCTTTCTCATCTGAGAAGATGGATATGGAATACTCCTAAAGGCTTAATTACTTTTGAGTTGCTACCTGTCTGGCCCATCCTCATTGCAGAAAAGTGTCTTTTTAGGAAATTAGCCAAAACTCTGAGTTTTGGCTGGTGGCTAAGTAGTGTGAATTCAAGGTGAATTTGGGCTTGAACCTGTTTACTCTGAGGTAATTGCTTGCAAATTCCTCTCCACTGTCTGCTTTACCAACACCTGGTTCCCATTCCCAGGATGCTGGATTTCCTTTCTGTAGCAATGGCTGTGCACCTCAGCCCTTACAAGATAAGAAAGGCGATTCACACCACTGAAGCTGGAAAGTCTAACACATTATATAGCTGTGAGTCAACAGCAAACACCTCTGCAAAACCTTTCTGTTCCTTTTCACACAGTGAACAAGAGCACTGCAGTGTAAAGTAGGTCCCATCCTGTGAATGTCCTCATGGAACATAGGGTGAATTAGGCCATTGAGTCATGCAGGAGTCAGCTTTTAAATGCCTCTTGCCTTTTTGGTGGTGCCTCATTGACTTCTACATTGAATACCAACTTGTCTGTTTCCTACTGAAGAATCCATCTTCCAATACAGTGATTTCAGTGCAGTGCTGTCAGTCTTATCCTTAGACTACTGTGCCTTTTTCTAAATAGATCCTAAAAATGTGGAACTCTACCATATATTAAATAGGTTATTCTGTCTCCTTTTGATTTCTTCATCGGTTTGAAGGTGGGTGAAGGAAGATGAACCAGCTTACATTTTCATTGTCCTGTTTAAAAAAAAAGTTTATCACATCTAATTGTTTGAATAGTTGCAAATTGACAGAAAAACCCCAAGAAAGTGTGCAGGGAAAGAAATAAAATATTTTTTCCATCTGACAGTAACAGAAAAAAAAAGAAAATTAGTTTTCCCCATGAAATATTTCACAGCTAGCGTTCTTTGGCTTTTACTGATTGTTTTTTTCAACAAATTGACAGTCAAAACAAACATTTAAACCCTAGATGTCCTTTAAGGTATTGTGTATATTTTGAGAAAATCCCTCTAATTTGTTAATGTTATTAGATACTTGGGATGAAATTCTTATGTAAATGAGATAAATGAAAGCTTCTCTTCTCTTTCCTATTCAGAAACCATTGGTGCATTTACTCCTGTGTGTTCTCTGCAGGAAATGGAGACTACTACAGTAGTGGAAATGATCTGAACAATTTTGCTAATGTCCAGCCTGGTGAAATGGAGAAGATGGCAAAAGATGGAGCAGTATTACTCAAGTAGAACATCTCAGTTTCATATGTACATAAGTTATTGTATGGGAAAAATATAATTTGCAGGCATTGTTAGAAAACAGCAGCGGAGACCCAGATTCATCTCTTTAGGTGACTGTGTCTAAGGGCTCACCACGTGCATAAACACAAAGATCCTGTGGGAGGAAGTAGTATTAATTGTATGAAATAAATAGATAAATATTAGAAGTCTTTAAGTTCACTGATGCTAAAGACTTGATTTCCTTGTTTAGTCCCCAAAGTACATACAGATATAATGACAAAAAGATTGTTTTAACTGTATGTGAAAAAATTGTGGAGTTTTTGATATTCAGCAGTGTCTACACTTCCAGGAAATGCCAAAATACCTTCTCTGACAGACTTCTTTGAATAGAGACAGGTGTGATGAGCTTGTCCAAAATTGCCCAGTAATTCTGGGATCTTGGTTCTGCCTTTAAGTTTTAATTTACCTGTTAAATGAATTTATTTTCTAAGACCAAGCAGATCTTGGATATCATCTCACATAAGGGTCTGCTTCTTTTTTTCCCTTACTTAAGCAGATTTTGTGTACTCTTACTTCTGTATGTGATAATTGCATCTGAGAGATGCTTGCAAATTGGATTGTTTCCTTAGGCACTTGGAAGCAAGTGCCTATATATATAAACAAGTCTATATATTAGTGAAAAAGCTAAAATACACAGAAAATCATTTGGTTTATGGGTTTGGTTTATGTTTTAAAGATGAACTGCAAGTAAAGTACTCAGTTTTGCAGCTTTTACTTAGGTGAGCTGTCTGTGGATCACAGTTGCCCCTCAAAGTGCTTATGATGGGGTGGGAGCCTGTTGGGAAGATGTTACTCAGCAGTACTTGGCAGGTGTTCCAGCCTGTGGTGTTCTGTAGGGAGTTCAGCACAATGCAGGGCCTTGTGTGCTTTATGGTCTTGAGCCTTGCTCTTGTGAAAAGTTACTCTTACATAGGCAGTGTTCTCTACACCCAGTGCACAGAGAAGCCAGAGAAATGGAGTTCTTACAACACTGTCCTCTTTTGGAACATGTTTTGTTTTGAGAATGCATTTTGCACCTCTTGGATGGAGAAGCAGCTGTCAGATGAAACAAAATGCTGTTTCTCAAACGTGTGCAGAAGAGCTCTAGGGAATTGTGTGCTGAGGTAGCATTACAGTGTTTGTGCCTGTTGGGGCTTCACTGCAGAACAGAGTCTGTGAAGGGAATTGCTGTCCCATGGGTGGAGTTGGGATGGATGCATAGGCAGAGGGCTCTTGTCAGTGTGCTGTATTCAGCAGCTGTAGCTGAAGAGGAAAACACTTCCATAACTTGATCACAGGAACAAGAAAAGCTCTGCTGACATGTACACGTTTGATTCTTAGTTGCTAAGGAAATGCAGCTGTTTCAAATAGTTCTTATTTTGTCAGAATTAATTTCTGAAAGGCTCAAAACCCATACATTACACAGTTTCTGTCTAGCTCATGGGGTTTGTTATGCAGTGTGTAATTACGTGTTTTGCAGTTTGTTTATATTGGATGACAAACACTTGAGGTGTGTCTCATACATCTTTCATCTTCTGTTTTCCCTTCTCTCTAGAGACTTTGTGGGTCATTTTATCGATTTCCCTAAACCACTGATTGCAGTGGTAAATGGCCCAGCCATTGGAATCTGTGTAACAGTCCTTGGTTTGTGTGACCTTGTCTATGCTTCTGACAGGGTGAGTACATTGCATGGCCTATCCCAAGACAGTCTTAAAGCTTCTTTCTCTGTTAAATACTACTTGATTTTGGGTAGTCTGAAAGAAAAGAACACTTCAGAAAAGTCTAAAGGCTTTGTATATCACATCAAGGAACACCTACCTGTATTAATAAACAGCACAGGGGTGTATCAGCCACTGATTAACATACATGGAATTTCCCATGCTATAGTTATGCTTATCAAGTTAATGACTCCAGTTCAGAGATTCTTTTCTAAGAGCCCCTCTTCTAAGATGGTGTGGAATGATGTTTGAAAGGGGGAGCAAAATTGTATTCTGGAATGGAAGTTACTGGCTGAAGTAATTAATTACAGATCACTGATGACTCTGTCACTCTCGACATATGCTTGTATAATGTGCATGATTTATTCAGTCAGTTATAGTCCATAGATCTCTTTTTTTACTAGAAAAATGTTGGCTTCTACCTCTTTCAGCCCTCTCATCTGATCTTTTTTTGCTACAGGGTGAACCTATTTTTCCCTGTTTCTCAGTTTAAAGAAGTCTATATTCATCCTCCCTTGGATGGGCCTTAGCCATCAGTGTACTTAGCTATTAAATATATCTCAGGTTTACCATCTCTTCTCAGTCCTTCCTCTTTTTGAGCTGAACAGCTGCCAGTTGTTCAGCTTTTCCTCATGTGGCCTGCAGTCACGTTCCTCGGGACTCTTTCCAATTGCTCTGAGTCTCTTTAAGCAGAGTCATACAAGCTGGACACATCACTCCAACTTGTGTCTTACTGACCTGAAATGGAGCAGAAGAACTCTCCACATTCTGCAGGCTGTATTTCTGATTTGACATACCACTGTGTTCTTTGATTTACATACTTGTGATCTGATCTAACACCTGGATCCCTTATTGCAAAGTTGCCAGTAAAACAGGTTTCCCTATTGTGTATCACATGCTACATACCAAGTTGTTCCCAACAAACTTTAATTTGTCCATCAGTAGTATCTTCTTACTCATACCTCTCAATTTTATCAACGCTATTTGGAAGTCTAGTCACTTGCCCTGAACATATCATCTCCTTATAGCCATAAGTTAGTATGGATTTAGTTGAAGTTTAATCCAAATACACATGAAATGTCTTGTCCTGTTAATATTATTCTTCTTTCTTGAATGGCTTGAAGTTCATACTTGAACTTCCTTTTACTTTGTGTATATAATCATTGATAAATGCGTCTTATTTTTCCTTTGTATTCTTCTAAAATCTCAAATTAGTTTTAAAGCTAATTATATTAGTTGCATACTTATCTGACATAGTTTTCACTTTCTGTATATTTGTGTTTAAAGTCCAT
This sequence comes from Zonotrichia leucophrys gambelii, assembly GCF_028769735.1. Classification (NCBI taxonomy): domain Eukaryota; kingdom Metazoa; phylum Chordata; class Aves; order Passeriformes; family Passerellidae; genus Zonotrichia; species Zonotrichia leucophrys. Next base: position 68,773,462 of record NC_088171.1, read on the forward strand.
GGCAAGCTCATTAATATTTAGAGTCTGCTGGTACCTTCCTACCAGCACTGGGACAGCTTTTGCTTGAACCCTTGGTAACAGTTCTTGGAGGATTTCTATAGGATCTAACCTAGCCTTTCACTTAATCTTTCATGACAGTTTTCCTATTGCCTTCAAGTTTATTGAAGCCTTCTCAAAGTTGATTGTTGTCTGTTCTAACAGATTGTTCACTGTTCAGTTCTGACTTGCAATTATGGTATTATTTTGTATGACTCCTTGCTGCATTTCTGGCACAGGCTCTTTTTAGATTTGCTTAACATTTGGTGAAAAAGATTCAGTGACTAGAATTTTTCAGGAGAAGAATAAACTTGGTGTGCTTCAGAAAGGCAAAAATGCTTTTTGCCTCATAAATTATTTGGAATATGTATTTAATAACATTAAGGCAAATGTGCATGAACATCCTTTCTGTAAAGATTTTGCACCTACATGTTAGTTTCTCTAAGTGCTGTATTGAACTAATGTAGCTCCATCAATTGGGTTGTTGGATGTGGAAATGGAGTTACACAAAGTTGCCTCTGGGGTGCACTGAGAGGATGAAGCAATGTTACCAGATGGTGTTTGAAGGCTATTATGGCAATAGTTCAGCTGTGTTTGGTGAACTCTGTCTCAGTAGAAGATTTAAAATGAAAATGAAGTCCTTGTATTTCAATTCCATGCTTTGATCTAAGGTTTCCTTTATTTTCTTCTCTTTTTTTTTCCAGGCTACATTTCACACCCCATTTAGTCAACTTGGGCAGAGCCCAGAAGGATGTTCCTCTTACCTTTTTCCAAAAATTATGGGCTCAGCCAAGGTAAGAATGTCTGCACAGCCTGTGGGATCATCTGACCTTTGTGTGTTGGTATCTTGTGGTCTCCTGTCCATACTCCTAATTTCTCTGTCTATTCTAGAAATAAGGAAACTAATTTATAGTAAAAAGAAAAAAAATTTTAAAAAAGGGGAAAAAACCTGAAAAATGAAGAGACAGCAGAATCTTTTTTTTTTTTTCCTCAGAACAGCATAAATCCTTTTTGCTTCTTTTGATATCCAACAGAAAAAATCTGGGTAGTTTTAAATACTTATCTTATATTTCATGCCTTAATATAATGTATTTTTTTGAGCAGGGTTTAAATCTCTTAAGAGCAGAGCAAGTGCTTCATAGACATCCAAGTACCAAGAATAGTCTATAGTGAGACACAGCCTGCCAGTACATGTTCTAGAAATTTTGGAATCACTGCAAAAGTGAACAAACACATTTATGATGAGGTAATTTCAGATTGCAACCTTGGAGCTCTGCTCAAAAAGACATGCACAGTCCTAGTGAACAGTAGAAGCTGTAGGCCAGTCCCTAGGGATGGAGCCCAAGGGTTGATTCTGTGTGTGAAACTTGCATAACCTCTTCCTTATGGCCTGGATGATGGGACTGAGTGCCCTGCTCAAGCAGGGCGTTTGAAGTAAACAGTGTCTGGAGGTTCCTTAATAATTACAATAATAATAACAACCATCTATTCTGTGTTCTTTTCAGAGTGCAGATATTAACAGGCAAGAGAGTAAAATGAATGTGATGTGGAAGCATGCAGCTTCTCTGTCAGATAACTCAAGTCTTGTGTCTTGTTGAATCACACTTTATTTTTTTTGTATAGGCAAGTGAGATGTTGCTTTTCAACAAAAAGCTGACTGCAGCAGAAGCCTGTGCCCAGGGACTTGTGACTGAAGTCTTCCCTGACAGCAGTTTTCAGAAGGAAGTTTGGGCAAGATTAGAAGATTTTGCAAGCCTCCCCAAAAATGTCAGTATTTTTAATTTTTCTCCACCTTGTAAGCCTGTAGCATTCCCAGTTCTTCTGCCAAACCTATCCTGTCACTTGGTTTCACTTCATCCTTAATCGAAATAATGAGCCTCAGTGTATTTTCCTTCAAGCACAGATTGGTTCCTCTGCTGCTGGGAATCAGATCCTTCTCTTCTACTCTGTTGGCATCTAACACAGTGCACTGTCCACAGAGATGCAGTGGCTGAAAAGCTTTAGAAATTTACTGATTAATCCACCTGTGCAGTGCCTCTGTGAGTGCCTTAGGTGGCTGCTTTTAGGTTTTTATTTTGGCAATGTTTTATATTTAAGAATCTTACCACTGGTTCTGCAATATTATTATAGAGGGTGCACTCTGGGTACTCAAGATGACACTGAGTGGCTTTAATTTTTGCTGAACTCAGTGTTCTTCCTCCCTAGTTCAGGATTTGTAAGACTACTGAAGTCATGGTTCTTGTTTCCTTGGACAGGAGGAGACAGCTGTGCCAGCTGCTGGTAATGTGGCATTTGGCATGGCAGACAGTTCAGTGGGTTTTGTTTCTTTGGCCCATCTACCCTGATTATGAACAAACTGCTGGTTTGCTTTCCATGAGCCTTCTCCACCTTATTAGCAGTCTAGGGAATGAAAAACAGGAAATATTTCCAGCAAAAAGGTTGACTAAAAGCTAAGAGATCTGATGTTAATGCATTTGGGTTAGGATTCCAGTGTGGGTTTTGTATTTTCTGAAGCATTAAAGTATAAAAAGAAAACTTACCTTCCCAATGTTCCTCTCTTTCTCCTCCAGTCCTTGGCAGTGTCCAAGCAGCTGTTACGAAGTTTGGAAAAGGAGAAGCTCCATGCAGTCAACAGCAGAGAGTGTGAAGTGCTGACAGAGAGGTGGTTGTCTGATGAATGTGTAAATGCTATTGTCAGCTTCTTCCAGAAGAAATCAAAACTCTGACCTTCACCAGTAGAGTAATTCACCATCTGGCATCACCTCATCATTGATAAACTTCCTCTTCAAATAGTAATTCTTATACCTTTCCATGTGGTATATCTGTTCTGAGTACCAGGTCAAACTTGGTTCCCAAAATTAATACACTGTTATGTGCCTTGGATCCATTATGGATGTTTTAGGCTGGGGGAAAAGGTTCATTATTCTGTAGGCATCAGTGATGTTTCTGAATAATACTAAAGCAGGTTGTCTTCTAAAGGAAGCAAGAGATTCTATAGCACTCTGTTTTGATAGCTCTTCAATAAATATCTTATGAATGATTCTTTTTATTTGTCTGGGGCAAAGGAAATACTGTATTAATGAAAAAATAAATAGAAATATTTAATTACCATTGTGATGATTCTTATTCTTTCTGTGAAACATCCTGAGTGAGAGGGCAACTAGTTCCTGGGAGCCCTGTTAATGTAATAATCTTACAAAAATTCACTTGACTTCACATTCAACTCAAAAGATGTTTGTTTTGAGCTTTGTGGGTCTAATCCCCAATGTATTTTTCCATTAATTGCTTCATTTAACTCCTTTTCTGTGGAAAAGTGTGATGTGTTTGCTTTCCTCATGGGAAAACGCAGCCTGTGATAACCTGCTGTTGGATGAAACAGCAGAAACAGGGACGCCTTGATCAGTAGATGCCAGCATACCTCTTACAGCAACGGGAGATAAACCACTGCTCTCTGTGAGAAATGAGAATAAATCAACATTACTTCTAGGGAATGGAACTCCTGTGTGGTTTTGGTTAACTTTTGGAAAAGCTAAATCAGTGTCTCAGATCACTTGGAAAGTTCATAACTTTTATGTTCACAAAATGTTTGTTTCAAATTAACATCTTTAGTAATTTATACACATTTTATGGGTGTCTGGTATTAAGAACAATGAAGTCTGATGAACCTCTTCATTTCTATTTACTCCATACAACAAAGCAGCAACTTGGGATAATTTCTTCTGAAATACATTCACTTATTAATTATATCTATTATAATTAGACTGTTAGAATTATATAAGTGTTCCTGAATGTTCCCTTCCAAGGCATTACTGTTGGATGGTGCCCTTTTTCCCAATTGGGGAAATTAGGAAAATTGTAATATACAATAGGATTTGGGTCCTGCTTGGCACAGTGATACACACACCTATTATCTGCCTCTATGTTTGTATAGAATCACAGGTAAATAATCAAATGGACCACATGAATACCAGAGGCAAGATACCAGCACCAAGCTTCAGAAAATAGGGTGTTCTAAGCTTACACTGATTAAACCTGCAATATTCATTGATTATGTTCTTTATAGTTACTGCTAATACATCACCTGTTTGACTAAAAGCACATTTGAGACCAACAATTAGAAATCCAAAGTCTGTCAGAACCATAAAACTCTGCCTATAAGTGATACACTCAGTATCTCCAGGCTGCATTATGAAGCCAGTTTTTGTGTTTCTAACATTGAATTTACAGTGAATATCCATAACAAGTGTGCTGTGTTGAAGTGCCTCTCCATTGTTCCAGCTGGATGTGAGCGCTTCCATTAAGGTAATGTCATAGATCTCTGAGCTGAACAAGGTCATAAAAGGTTTTCAAACAGGTTAGAATTTATGATGAAAAACTAAACTATGGTCGTTGTTAAAAGGTTTCTTATACCTTTCCTGGTGTAGGAATTACAATTATGCACATTGTATAATCTTATAGAAATCAAGAAAAATGTCTACATTTGCAAGATTTTCTTTAAAACTTATTTTTCTTTGATTTGCAAGCAAGCAAATATTAAAATGCTCTCTGTATTGCCTATAACATGTACATAATGTCAATATCAATTGGTACCAATACATTTTAGCCATAAGTAGGTGGAGTAGGTTTAGAATGCAACATGCAAAACCTGGGGAGGAAAAAGCAAGCCCAAAACCTTTGTCCCTTCCTAAAATCCCCTGAAATCTTGTTTCTGCAGACCCAACACCTGAGGTATGTTAAAAGCCAAGTTCAGCTCACTGAAACTAAGTTACACACTAGTAGCATGTTAAAATTTTCTAGTGAAAAGATCCAGAGAAAAAGGTAAGTCAATAATTTCTGAGAAATGTTTTCACATCCACTATAGCTCAAATTTGTTTTCTTTTTTTGCAGGACTCTTGTGGACCTTTTGCTAAATTTGAGGTTATCTGAACATCAGTGTAGCATAACAGGTGAACTTTGTTGGCCAAATAAATTAGGTATCCTGTTTTATTTCATGTTACTTGTGCTTATTGTGGAACAAATTTCTGATATTTGAACAAAATTTTCCTTACTTCAGCTAAAATATCAAAAGAAATGAATGTTTTATGCCTGGAAGAAGACAAATTTTTCTGAGCAGGTAAAATAATGTTTTAATAATGATATAAAGTTAAATTGAGTAGTTCATGTCATAGGCACCCACCCAGGCTAAACAGGGGAGAGCAATGCACGTAAAGACGTGTTAGCACTCGAATTAAATATCAGCAGGTAATCACATTTATGTACTTTCTAATTGGAGCACTCAACAGGTTTTTATTAATTGATGTCAATTTCTTTTGTTAAGAAATTAAAGTTAAGAAAGGGCATTTGGGAGGTAAAGACCAGTCTGTTCCAGTAAGCCTTGAGTCTTCTCTCAAGCATGTCAGTCTGATGCACCCTGAAGATGCTTGTAGACATCTAAATATACAATTCATTAACCCCATCATTAGTATAATTTCTTCAGTAGATAATCTTTATTCTCTGTCTAATTGTTGGTTTTAGTTATTGATGAAGTAGGATACAGCAGGAAGGGAGGTTTTGCTTGGTTTTTTGTCTCATTGTTACTGGGCTTTCTCTTCCAATTTAGTTAAGATCCTGGAACTGCAAGAACCATGTCAGTACTTTCAATTTCAAACAACGTTTCTTGTGCACCATCTATTCTAATTCATAGGAAACATTTATGCAGATTGGGAGCTCCAACCTGAACTTTGAATAATCACTTACCTTGTTTCCCCTGAATGTATACACAAAAAATGATATACCAATTTGTATCCCTCACAATAAATTAAGGGTATGAAATGTGTTCACCTTAATTAATATCTAGTGATGTGTAGAGTTTCATATTTTTCAACAAGTAAAATATCTATTAGAAATGTATTTTTTACCTTGTCTTTTAGGTAAAAGTAGTGTAACTAATTTACATATATGAAGTATGGAATTCTTTACTTAGTGATATAAATGTTAATTTACAAACCTGTGAAATATTTGCATAGCTTAAAAAACAGGAATTAAAATATTTGCAGAAATTCCATGGCATTTGTAGCAACATACCTAAAAGAAGATAAGAAAACAGTTTCTAAGTTGCTGCAGTTTGCAACAAAGGAATCTTTTTGCTGTCTCACAGCACTGCTGAATGTTGTTCTGTTTCATTTTGACATTTAAAGTGATGACTGTGGAACATTTAAAAACTTTTTTAAAAGCATCTGAGCAACAAAAGCCAACTTCTGACATTCTGATATTGTTCCATTAGTCCTCATCTTTTGAAAATGTGTGACTTTACAGTTCTTTTGTGATACAAGTACAAAATGCCATTTTTTATCAAGGTCTGCCTTTGTAAAAGAAGTAAAAGAAGGTACCAGGTAAGTACACAAAATAAGTGGAGAAATTTCTTGGAAATCTCTAAGGTAATAGAATCCACAGACATAGAACAAAACATTTGGTCAAGGACAAACAGTATCAAATTGATCTAATTTCCTTCATTAGTGTGACCTGCTTGGTGTGTAAGTGGACAGCAGTGAATGTCATTAAAGTTTAGCAAGGATTTTGTGCTGTTCTGCTCTGCAATAAACAAAACCAGGAAATGGGATCTAAATTAAATCACAGTTGTAGGGTTGTAGAATTGGCTGAAACACTCAACTAAACACTAAGGTTATCAAAGTGAGAGGGCATAGACTGGGATCTGCAGGAAATACAGAACAGTTTGGGCTGGAAAGGATCTTTGATGGTCATTTAGTTCCAACCTCCCTGCAAGGAGCAGGGACACCTTTGACTAGATCAGGTTGCTCAGAGCCCCATCTAACATCCCCTCGAATTTTCCAGACTTAGGGGATCCCCCACATCTCTGGGCAACCTGTTCCAGTGTTTCACCACCCTGATTGTAAAAGACTTTGGCCTTAAAATCCAGTGTGAACCTGCTCTCCCCTTCAGTTTAAAAACATTAACCCCTGCATATCACAACAGGTTCTGCTAAGAACCCAAGTGTGGTAATGGCATGTATCTTCACATGTACTTTTTCCTGGAAAAACACACAGAAATAATTTGCTGCTGCTGCTTTTGCTGATTGTGTTTGGAAATTAGTTGGATGTCAAAGAAAACATTATTTTATAAAATACGTGGCTTACACCACGTTTTAACAATCATGAGATGGATTGTTCATAATCAAAAGGATGAATTTCAGTGAAGAAAAGCAGCTTTCCACTCATACAACTACTGTTGTATTGTCTTTTGATGATTTTACTAACAATTAAATTATTGTTTAGCTATGGTGCAGTTAGATACCCTAAGAATTGACCTAATTGCTCTAAAATTGTTACCTCAGAACAATTTCAATAATGATTAACTTTTAAACAAACCTTGAATAGGTTTGTTTCAAATTTAGTTCTTGCTGATCTACCCATCTAGGACAAACAAATTCTGCAATATGAAGTAAGAACTCAAAAACTTCTATTAAACATTTTCCTTTCCCAAACCCTGCCCTTACCTCATAGAGTCTCATCTCTGAGATGTGCCCACCCTTTGCTCTTGTTGGAAAACATAGAAATGTGATACTAATCGAGTGGAGAGGGGAATTGTCCCAGGTTTTGCTATTATGTGCTGTAGCTAGCAGAGAGCACATGGCCAGGTTTTGGAAGGTTGTTTTCTTTTCAATATGCTTTTGTGAGTGTTCTGCAAACTCTGTATTTTAAAAGACTTAGGAAGAACGTTTATGATATTACATTTCCTGTTACAGGACAAACTTGTAACAGTTGTGCCACCTTCTATAGTAAATCAGGAAAGCAATGGATCTATGTGTGATTGTCTCTGCTCAATTTGAAACTGGGAGAACCATGATGGGGGCTTCTGCCACACTTTCCTTCCCTACTCTGTAAAGCATGGTGAAAGTCCAGTGCCTTAAGGAGTGCTTAGCAAAGGCAGATAATATTTTATCTCTGTGATGGATATTAAACCAAGAAACCACTAAAAATTTTTAAACTCCTGCCCCTTGCATTCAAAGTCAGCTTAAACCAAACCACGGTTTCCCTTGTGCCCTTCAAGCTTCATTTTCTTTAATCATTCCTATCACAGACAAAGGCCCTGATAACACTTCCTATTCTTCTGGCCAGTGTATTATCACTGGGGATTCATCACAGGCCACTGGACTGCTCATGGTTGTGGGAAAAATTAGATTGGAGCTAGAACACTTTTTAGACCAAAACCACACTGTGGTTTGCGATTTTTAGTTTATTTGTTTATTTTGCCTGGCATCTAGCTGTGTTATGGATGTTTGGATAGCTTTTAATTCACAACATTGCAGCACATATTTTGAACAAGACTCTGCCTCAAATTTCTGTCACTGTGTCACTGAGGGGCAGCTGGGAAACTGGAAGGAAGCCTGGATGTTGCCTAGATGTTACTTGTGTTTTGTTATATTGGTTTATGTGCTTGTTCTGTTCTGTGATCAGTGTACTAGAAATCAAAGAGATGTTGTGAATCCTGTAGGAACAATACAGAAAAGGTCCTCAGCCTCCCCTATGAGCATGAGAAGGTAAAGTGGGTGTGCACCTTCTTGTGGGAGTCTGGAACAAATCTGGAGGTTGGTTACACAGGATTAGTTGCAGTCTTTGGAGCAGATTGTCTGTGAGATATCCTAAATTGCTCTCAATTTCATGTATTCAACTGCTATGTAATTTATTACAGAAAATGAGGATTTCTGGATTATTAAAAAAAAACAAAACAAGAAAAAAAAGGTTTTGATCTAGGCATTATTTGGGATTTTCATGTAAGCACAGCTTAGGTTTTTTATTAACGCCTTATAAACATTTATAAATAGATTGCAAATTACTTGCAAGTAAGAATGGATGTGGTATATTAGCTTTAATGAGCTACAAAGCAATTTGGGTCAACTTGTGAAACCACCCATTTCCTACCCTGTCACAGAGTGCTGGATGTTCTCTGTAAAAGGAGGAACCTCTATGCCTAAATTTGCTTTGCCAGATTTAAGCCTCCTACAGGTAAAAAAAGATAGACATTCTGTTGCAGGCAACTTTTATGAAAAATCCTTTCCTTAGTATTTTTTCCACCTGAGAAGCTGAGAGGCCTCAGGAACAAAATGTAAACAATGATTATCTGCTGCTGTGGAATACAGCAAGTGCATCTGTGATTGATCTCATGTGGTTGTTTGTAATTAATGGCCAATCACAGCCCAGCTGGCTTGGACACAGAGCCTGAGGCACAAAACCTTTGTTATCATTCTTTTTTTTATTCTTAGCTAGCCTTCTAGTGAAACATTTTTCTTCTATTCTTTTACTATAGTTTTAATGTAATATATATCATAAAATAATAAATCAAGCCTTCTGAAAACATGGAGTCAGATCTTTGTCTCTTACCTCATCCAAGAACCCCTGTGAACACCGTCACAGGCATTCTGTGCATTTCAGGTTTAATTTAAAAACTCACAGTGACCAAACTGTCATTACTCTGTGTGCAGATCACCCAAAGGAACACTGGTTACAGGCAGTCCTCACGTTCAGCCATGATGCTGCATCTTCATCCCAGCGGCTGAAAGGAACACACCGTTCGTTACCAGTTTAACCCAGCTGGCCTCATCTGTCTGGATATTAAATCCAGACTAAATTTTTTGAAATTATTTACAAAATTGTGTGTTGCCTTCCTAGTTGACTAGCAGATACTCAAGTAACCATGGTGTGGAGGTCAGCTTGGCTTTAATTGTGCAAAACCTTGTTCCTTCCCAAGGAACATGGAAAAGCTGCAGCCCAAATGTCAGGTTGCTTTACATGGAGTACCTCGTCTGGATAACATTTTTAAGATGAGCTTTGTTTTAACATAGGAGAAAGATTTGTAGAATAGCTGAGCTGTCCCCTTTACACAAGGAGTTTTGCTATCAGTAGTTAAGAGCTGTTTCAAAACTGACTATGCAGAATGTCAAACCCAGACTATTAAATAACTTTTTCTTGCTAAGACAGAAGAATACTTAAGGTGGTTACCTGTCTTTGAACCAATGAATTCAACTTCATCCTCTTAAAAACTAAGCTTGTGCTGGATACTATGTCAGATTCTGTGACAGATCTGCCTCTCCAAATGGAAAGGTCTAGTGTAGCTGCAGGTTTAAATTGGCTCTCAAAGCCTTGAACGTGTCAGAGTTTCACTAAGAGTCTGTGAAAAGGTCCATTTCCTCTAACAATACAGAATTAGGGTTTTAACACTTACTGGCAATCAAGAGTAGTTTCTTCTCTGCCTTCTTGTGCCCAGTAACTTTTGTTATCAACTCCTTCATCAGTCCCTTTTTTCAGGCTGGGTGTACTTCAGGTATCCTCAGGGACCCCTTCTGGTTTCTTTTGTTGCACTCTCACTTAAAAAGTCACTTCTGAGACTAAACCATCAACGGTTACTCTATCAGATACAGCCTATTCATTTATACCTTCCCATAGAAAGCTTAAAATTATTTCTCAGTAACTTAAGCCAAACACCAAATCTTTGTAAATGTTTGTGGGTTTTCATTATTTTATAAATAATTACCTCATACCTACTTTATAGAAATACCTGGGCCACAATCATCAAAATTGATGTTTATGAGGAAATAATTAAGACAGTGAAGAATTCAATAGATGTATGATGGAAGGAACGCCAAGATTTTACAATTAGAGTAAGTATTATCACAAGTTAAAATTAAATTTTAATTATCTACATACTTAAATTAACAAAACTAAGACACAGAAGTGTAGAACACACATGCTAAGTCTCACTTCTGTACCCACACACAAACATACTTAAACTAACAATGTGATACATAATTAACAAGTTAATAAATGAAAACACACACTCCCTCCCACTTCACCATGCTGCTACTCCCCACCTATTTTTCCCTTAAAAAGATTAAGTATATATGGCTTCCCTTCACTGCAATACAATCCAATTCTTTCATCCCCTGACTCAATACAGGTTAACACCTTGCTGTAAAAGATAAAAAAAGACACCGTAAAAATAAAAGTGAATTCACATTAAATCTTTGGTGCTGAGGGGCTTCCAAAGCTATGGGAGAGGCAACTTAGCAAAAGCTCCATTTTACATGTTCATGAAGACTTTTCCCAGAGATTCTCCAATGCCTCTGACACCTAAGGAGTCACCCCATTCAAAGAACTACACTTAATTCCTAGTGCATTTAAAAGTTGTTAATATATTTCACAGCTTTGCAGTAGAATATGGAGGCAGAACAGAAGACAGGATGAAGGCAAGTTTTAAGCACAGTTTATTGATTTCAAGCAATTGCCGCTTCTCAACATCCTCCACCCACATTACAATTTTACACATGCTGTAGAAGATCCCTCTATCTCCAGCAGTATCACAGTCTGGTCTGCCTTCTGTATGGGGGTCAATATACACATAAAGGTTCTTCAGATGTTTAGTGCCACTTACCCTATGTATGGAGATAAAGTATTATTAAAAAGGTTTTAAAGGAATCATTATCTTCTATTAAAAACTCTTGAACAGTAATTAATTTTTAAACTAAGTAGTATACACCAAGGTAATAAAAACATATTCTAACTCCACAGGGCTGGAATCTTGTTTTTTTGGAAGGCTTGGAAAACTGAGTCTGTTAAATGTGAAGCTCCTTGTCACCATGAGGGAGAAGGAAACAGAAATCAGCACAGTAGATTTAGCCAAACTTTCTATAGGTAGGACCTCTAGCAAAGACAAATTAAAAATTTATGCTCAGGAGGAATAGATAAGTTATCCTCCCTATTAGATAAGCTGAGAAATTTTTCACCTCTGTTGCACAGCTGTTCTCTTTGCACCCAGCCACATCCATGAATTCAGCTGCCTGTAGGGGCAGCCACAGCTACTCAGAGACCTCAGGCTACAGGGACAGGCACTGCCCAAAACTGGAGAGGGGCCTTAACTGTGTCAAAAAATCCTCAAGCCCAGAGGTTTTTGAAGCCAGAACTAAAGTTTTCTACTGCTGTCAACAAGAGAAGTATCAGCTGGATGGGGGACTGAAATCCACTTGTTTTCTAAATAACCCCTGCCAGCTATTCTCTGTGAGGATAATTAAGTTTGATAGAATTGAAATAAATAATGAAACTACTGAAGTTAAAGAAAAAAAGCACATCACCTGCTTAAATGTTTTCTGGTTAACACATTTACATTAACCAAATATAATGGCCTGTTTTTTTCCTAAATATAATAGATTTTGTACTGCTCATTCTATCACTTTATGAAAACTACATTTAAAGAGTAATGCTAGTTTACCTGCATTTAATTGCAATAAAAATCTCTTCAACCAGAAACAAAACAATCTATGTAGTAAATTTTAATACAGCAAGTATGTTTCAGGAATTATCAGTAATGCAGCAGTGTTAATCAATTCTAAATTGAAATGCTGGAAACTAAAAGATTAAGACAGAACTAGATGAAGAGTATTTTTCATATCTTTTATAGGACAGAAACCTTTGTTCATGTCTTCTGGTAGCCTTCATCTTCTTTTGAGCTGCACCTACAACACAAAGAACAAGTAAACGAGCAACTTTATGCTTCTCCAGAGCAGCTTAAAACAATTCTGTAGGCATTAAGGGGCATCTTTTCTACTGCTTTGTTTCTGTATCACCAACTCATTTCATTGTTTCATATTCCTATTTTAGTAAAGTACAAAGCAACAGAAAGAATAAGCTATTACTACATCTGTGTAAAAGTGCCCTCAGACGTGCTGCCTCTGTCGTAAAAGTGCAAGTTACACTTGCTGTATTTAACTAGCAAGCAACCAGTGCTTCACTAAACATGAAAGCTAACTTCTTTCATTTCCTGTATGGAAAAGATACCTCAATATGTAGAAATAGGGAAAGGTTGGTTTCTATTAGGGATTTTACAGTATAAATTGAGAAGAGACAGGTTGAAGGCTCCAAATAGGTATACAAAATCACCCATCTCCTGCTTGTTTTCGTAGTTAGTTCATTACACCTCCTCGGTGGGGTATTCCCCACCAGCAGAATGACCTGCTTTGTGGCATTTTTCCTCATTCTTGAGTGCACTAAGAGTGCATGACTGTTGCCATTATGTACCTAGATGGATACAAAAATCCTTCTTAGTTCAAAGTATTATAAAGTACGTGAAACCAGTGGGGTTTTCACAGCCTGTCAGAATATATTAATAAAAAAATGAAAAGATGAACTTTTAAACATTGTCAAAGAGAACATTAAAACAGCAGTATGGACCTGCAAAGGTTGTTTCTGTTTTCCTCACCCTGTATAACCAACTCAATTGTCTCAAGCTCTTTTAACTTGTTGCTAAATGTTTATCTACACATGCTGTCAGAAATAACCTTGTTAGGAAGGTGAAGTTGGTGTCTCAGCAAATCAGACCCATGGAGTAGGCGTTGAGTGGCCTGTGACTCGCTTTCCTTTTTTCTCTTTCAGCACCATCAAAAAGGAAAAGTGAGAAAAACAGCACAAACATTAGTTAAAGCCTGAATTTAATCCCATGTCCTACAGGAATAATTTCATTACAATGAAAGCAGACAGACAGTATCTGTAGGGTTTTTTGCTTTGTTTTTAAGCAGTGATAATTATATATCCAATTAATATAGCCTATAGCTCTCCCAAAGATCATAACATTTAATAATCCCTTTAATTAAATGATTAATTGGAAATGCAGGGGCGGGTCTTAAAAATTACCTGATTTACCATCACTGAAGACAGATTCTTTTAAAAATGGCTACAAATGCCTTGTTCACAAAAGACTTTATTATCTAATGATGCATACTGAAAACATACAGAAATCTGCATGGTCCACTTTACATGCAGCAGAACAATCTTCACTTTACAATAAGTAAGTGTCAACTGTTTTATGCAAGAGACAACACTTTAAAGTCACATTTCTTAAAGAAAAGCTTCATTTACAAAAGAAATAAAAGGTAAAGAAGCAATTACCGCTTTTAAAAAGCAGCTGCTTTGTTCAAGAGTGGAAGGTTTATGCCTGTATTGAAAGACAACATGATCACAAATAATGAAAACAATGAACAAATGAAACACTTTTAGCATAAAGCAGTACACTTTCAAAATGACATACAAATAGTTAAAAATTATGTTGTCTATCTATCCTTTAGATATAAGGTCTTTCGAATGAGATCCCAACATATGTAATTACTAAATGAAAACTCTTCTGTAAGTATTGGTTCTATGTCATAGTGAACTGTATTTAACAAAATGTATACAAAGTCTATAGCAAGTTGATTAAAAAAACTAAAGTAATAAGAAACAGTACACTGAAGGCGCTCTATCCATCAAGTGCGCTCTCTCCCAGTTTTAAATGTGATGAACAGAACAGAAGTTGTAACTATGCCACGGTTGCAATGCCAGAAAATAAAACAAGATCATTTCTCAAACATGCAGGGAATTCTGCCACAATGCTATTGTCTCTCATTTGTCAGTTGTTCCAGTAAAATAACAGCTTAAACACCGGTGATGTTGATGGGTTAGCTTACCTTCAGTGTACTGAAAGTTGTACACAACCTGCTTTAAAAGAGGAGACCATCCCTGCGGGCAGGCTCAAGAAGGAACAGACCCCCTTCGGCACTGACTACACCAAGGGCATGCTGCTGTGGCCTGCACACACACACCTAGGAAAATGTGAATATAAACAGCATTTATGCTGGCCATTTTGTAAAGACAAAAATGAAGCCAAGTCTGCTAAAAACAAATCAACCACCCAGTATTACTGCTCTCTTTTTTTTTTTCTTTCTTTTTTTTTATAACAGATGCTTTTTTCTTTTTATAATATATAGGAACTGCAACCATATACATTAGCATTGTACTTTTGTGCAGTCTTGGCAATTAAAACAGTTCTACAGTGAAAATTTTCACATAAGACACAAAACAGAATTACTCTAACATTTCTAAAAGAAATATCGGCCTTGATGTTAATTCAAATGTATCATTTCTTCCTCAACTTTGCAGGGGAAATATTTATGTTTATATACATTAATAACTGCTGTGAAATTTCTTCAGTCTTTGTATCTTAATTAATCAAACCCTTTGAACTTCTTCATCTGGTTTAAATTTTCTCCTGGATGAAGGCGTGCTGCAGAGCCTGGTTGATGCTAATCCGTTTAGCTGGGTCTAGCATTAGAATCTGGTCCAACAAGTCCTTCAGCTGGTGCACTTTTTTACGCTGGTCTTCAGGGAGTCGTTGGCACCCAATCAAGTCTGCTAATAGGTCCTTGGTTGGATTAATGGTGCTCATAACAGTTACCTTCTCCTACAAACAGAAATGGTAGCCTTGTAGAACAGTAATGCACAAACCCCTTATCCATCCCTTCTACAGAGCTTCAGCAGCAACTTTGCAGCAGGCTGGTCTTGTACCTGAGCAGCAACACCCTGCCCCCACATGGCCTCACAAAATCGTCATGTGCAGAGAAAAGAGTGGAAAAGACACTGTGGAGGGGGAGCCCACAAAAACAGGTTCACACATGAACCTAACATCCCATAACTCAGAACATGGAAGTCCACATGGAAAGTTCCCATATCTGACCACTATTTTGTGATTATTAATATTAATATTCTTAATAATATGTCAAAATGATACCAAAATTAATAGTGACTTCATACAATATAACTATATCATACAAAACGTCCTTCTACAAAATAAAGGCAGAATTTCTTTTATTAGTAGTTCAAGGACAGATTATATGGAGATACCCTGTATATCTACCAGATACAATTTAGTTTTCTTAATTGTGTTCCTACATCCTAGGGAAAAAAAATTATTTGGCCATTTTATAACTATGTAATCTGTCCATACTGCTGCAAAAGGACTTTTTAATAGCTTATAAAATCTTGTTTTTAATTAGGAAGTCAAGGTACTTTTGAAAGACCATGTAGTATGAAATCTTGGAAAAAGTGATGAGTTAGTCAACATATGGAGGACTTAGACTTACCCTTTCTGTCACTTTATCTACTTCTATATACATAAAGTTGAGATTTTGATCAAAGTGCTGATCTTTGAACACACCTTTTCGAATCATCTGGAAAATGAGGAAGAGGCAAGAGTTTCAGGCAAGTTCTCTGTGTCTTACACATTTCATAATTAACATCAATGTCTATTAATTTGCTAACATATGTAATTTAATACCAATTAAAAAAACCCCAAAGGACAGGAAGAGGTGTTGAGATTGAATACCAAGATACAGTTCAAACCCTTTGAAAAAGGACACAGTATCTTTCATTGACTTACGCATTTTTTCAGGTCAGTGATTAGAAGGTTTCTGTTTTCACTTTATACTTAGTCTATGAAAAAGAAGCTGTATACTTTCACTTCATAAGATTTTAAATCAGTATAAATTACACAGTCAGAACAAAGTCTACTATTTACTGTTAAAGAAAGATGTATATGATAAGAAACAGAATTCAAGGAGAACAAAGACTGTACGTTCTACTGTACATTACAGCAGTTTCATATACTAAGTACTTATTTTTCTTACCTTGTTTGGCATCTTTCCTTTGAGATCCATGGCAAGTTTCAACATATGATTATTGGTTTTGCCAGGAAACAGTATTTTTCCTGTATAAAGCTCATATAATGTGCAGCCTACAGACCACATATCTATACCATAGTCATAGATTTTTCCTATAACTGAAACAGAGCAATTCCAGTTAATTCCATACAGGTAGACTTTGATATAATATCACAAAAGCAGATAAATGAAAAAATTCTGATTTGTGAACTATACTGGTGCCACTCTTCTTGGGAATAAAAAGCTACCATAAAAGAAGGACATAAACCTTTCAGCTTTTGAAGTAGCCCTATTTTAGAAAGGGAGGATTTTACCTAACACCTAAACTGATCAGCTTTAAATGTACAAAATCCAAGAAGTCAGAACAATACCTCTAAATTGAAACATAGCTATAACCCATCAGAATGACTTCTCACTGAGCTGATCGCCAACATACATCAAGAGTCACATGGATGTGCCTTCAAAGTCTGAATTTTTGACAGCCATTGTATTCTCAGAGTCATGTTTTGCTAAGACTAGAGAATAAATTCAAGTCAAATTTTCATCTGCTAATACTGGCACTTGCTGGCAAGTGATAGATGTAGCTAATTCAAAATGCACTTACTGATTTCTGGAGCTCGATAAAATCTACTAACTAGATAAGGTGTGATGTCATTATCTGCAACATGTGAAGCTGAGCCAAAATCACAAAGCTTTAGTATCGTTTTAGACTCGTTCACCTGCAAGTTAAATATAAATATCCATTAGCTCAAAATGAAAGTGAGAGTTAATGTCTTCAGACCCTACAAAATACAAAAAAAAAAAAGTCAGTTTCATGTACTTTTCAAGAATGTACAAAACATCCTTGGCGGACCCAGATATTCTTCTCATCTCATGCTTACATAGATTTTACTGCTGAGATAGTAATAAGAAAACATTTCAGATAAATTAAAAATCTGAGTTTGTCACAGGGATGATGTCCAACAAAACCAAAAGAAACCACTGGATTCCTCTGATGCAGCTCTCATGCCCTACCAGAAAAGAGGCATTAAAGACCTTTCCCCATCATCTCACTCACATAAACAAAATATCCATTTCAGACTCAAACAACCTGCTTCCATTTCACAGAAAGCAAGAACATCTCTCAACTATTGATGGGAAAATTTGAAGGGAAATTTTGAAATAATTCTCCTGTAAGACAACGTCCTGCTTTGGAAAGT
This sequence comes from Zonotrichia leucophrys gambelii, assembly GCF_028769735.1. Lineage (NCBI taxonomy): Eukaryota > Metazoa > Chordata > Aves > Passeriformes > Passerellidae > Zonotrichia > Zonotrichia leucophrys. The sequence goes on from NC_088171.1 coordinate 68,791,210, forward strand.
CTGCTTTCTATAAAGACAGGAGATTAATGTTTGTTTGAAAAAGATTTTATTTAGAAGCTGTGTTGTATTGCTTTCTTACTATTTATACCACAGTATCATTTTATATCAAAGTGTGAACCCTTAACATTTTCAGTAAATTTGACTTCACCTAAACTAACAGAATGATATGAATTTCAAATACTTCATTTTACACTACAGACTATGCAAAAAAAGTTTTAATTATTTGTTACTTACCAAAATATTATCTGGTTTAATATCTGCATGTAGGATATTGCATCTTTTAAGAAGTTTTAAAGCCAGGAACAACTGCTGGCTGTAGGAACGCACAGCTTTAATGTGCAGCCCAACATCTTTCCCATACTTCTTCAACACCTCTCGTAAATTCATACTGTTAAGGGAAAGGGGGAAAAAAAATAATTGGAAAAAGCTTAACAGAAAAACTGGCAGTGATCTCCTAAATTCTACAACAAACTTGAACAAACCAGTTAGCTTTACATATTTTTTGAGAAATGTAGCATTCAACATTCCACTCTGTGAGCTACAGAATTAAAATAAAAAGGCTGGTCATCAGATCTGTCTTATGCTGTGTAATTACTTACTACACTGGACTTAGTTAATTCAGATTATATCTTTTATCAATATTTATATGAGAGGATTTATTTGCACACAAACAGAATTTTCTTAACAACCGTAAACCCTTTGTACTAATTTTCTCCAGAAATAAATGAAAAAGGAAGCACACAAAAGATAAAAGTTGAGATTTTTTTTGGTGACCTAAGCAGCAGATAAAAAGACCATCATTCCAAGACAAAAACATAACTGGACATAAATAAGGTAAAAGTGTGTTATCAAGATAGTGTAGCACAAGAGAATAATTTGTTCTACAGCTTATTAATGAAATATGATAGTAATCTCACAAAATTTGCATTGTTGTAGTATACAACTTATTATCACCCCAAATATGGCAAAACTTAAAATATGACATACACAAAAAACTTAGGATTTGAACAACTGATGCCTCTAAATAGGAATGGGGACTAAGGCAATTAACACATCTGATCATAAAACAATATCTACAATCAACCTGTCACAAGAGCTTAATTACTTGAACAGAAAGTGAGCATGCAAGAATCACTGTAACAGCTTTCTCCCTAAGGCTGTTACTGTATGTACTCTTTACAGAATGTACAGCATTTCTTCAGTCTCTCTGGGAATGCATCTTAACACAAACCCTTAAAATGAAGAATTATGAAAACGAATAGAAACACTGACATAAATCATTACGAGGAAAAAATCATTAAGAGCAGTACTAGAGAGATGAACCATCTTTAGTACATTATATTGTTTCAAATATTTTCCAGGCAGAAAATTCACAACAGTGCTAAAAATAAATCAGAAATAGTCCAGCAGTCTGAATTTGTGCCCACAGACAATTTTTTTTTTTTGCTTCAAAGTTCCTTGCATTCTTGAATCTTGGCACAAGATTCAACAAGGTATCTCAACAACAGCCAAAACCAGACAGGTAAAGAACATACAGTAGTACTTTACCTTTTACAGAGAACCCCAAACATTTGTCATCTTACCTGAGTGGCTCAAATACCAGACAAAGATGTTGTTTGTGGTAGAAATGCCTGAACAACCGTAGACAATGAAACTTGTCATCAGGATCAGCATCATTGAGCTTCTTTAAAAATTCCAGTTCTTTTAGGCCAGTTTTTTGCCTGAAAACAGAGAAATGTGACTCTGAAACAAAATCAGTTAGATTCTAGTATCTTTTTAAATCTAAACATTCACTTGTGTGGCTATAATTATCCAGGAATGAGAAGTATCTTGTCAATACTTAATGTACCACAGCTGAAAAACCAAAATCACAACAATGGTTTGCTGTCAGTGACTACACACTAGGTAAGTTTATTTAATTCCTGGATGTTCACTGTACCTTTGCAACTTAATTATTCTTTCCTCATTCTCAGCTGCGTCTAAGGCTAAAACTGGATTTTGTCCTGTAACGTGACAAATTTCAAACATCACCCACTTGAGAAGTTTACTTGTTTAAAAAACTGCTTCAACACATACAACAGTATTAAAAGACAAACTGAACTGACTATGGATTCAATTACACATACAAGCTTATTACCTATACAACTCACCAAACAAAAACAGCTTATCAATCTCCCTTTTGCCTTTAAAACTTTTCTGGATACTTATTCATGTAACTAAAACAATTCCAGTTATATACACAGTAAGACAACTTTTAAAACTTCCAAGGTAAAATACATGGAAAAGATTTTCATTTAAGTTGTCATTAACAGAAGAGGACACAAGAAATTACTGCATAAATACTGCAGCAGATGGTGAAAACAAGTACTGTAGACAAGTCAAGTCCTCAAATGCCATAGTTTAAGAGATCTTACTTGTTAATGTTCACTCATTCTGAAAGACCTCTTTTATTTTTGTATTTCAACAGTGAGAGTACCATCTCTTTCTATGTATTTTATATACATGCAAATGTTTAGAAAATATACAAAAATAATTACATCTATGAAGATCTTTTTTAAGTTGCAGATGATTGACTGGGATGCAACCCACAGCCTGCCAAATAGATTTGGTCCATCAAAATAAAATTTTTACACTTCACAACTCCCCCCTCAAGAAATGTAGGGCTCATAATTAGCTGCAACCTTGTTTCTTGTTATCAGTGTTCCTTCAGTTTTGCAAATGAGAAAGTGCCTGACAAAAATGCAAATAGCCTTCTTGCTGTGATAGCTGTAAAGAAGTGTGGGTACATAGTCCTGAAGCGCTTCCCATTGTCTGGCTCATATTAGCAGAAAAGGCAGGAATCACAGCTGTGATCTGTTACTTCACTTGAAACAGGGAGATTCAAATCACACTACGAAAAACTTCCAACTATTCCACATGCTTTATTACCATCAAAAAGCCCCATTACTTACATAAGTTCATTGTTCCTGATGATTTTCACTGCTACTTCTTGGTTTGCTCTGGCCATGTCCCTGGCTCGCACCACGTTGCTGAAGACTCCCTGACCAGTGTAACCATAGACATTGTAACGTTTATCTAGAACTTCACCTATATTAACACCTGAGGGATACAACCAAGCAAGTTCAAGTTACGAGGGATTAACATAATGGAACTTCTCAAGAAAAATAAACCACTCTCTATCATTACAAAATATGAGGGCAAATAGCAAGATCCTTTCATTTCATGGTGTACAATGTTTTGTATCACCTAGCTTTGTGGAAATTATGGGGAACAAAGGGTAAGTCTCTAAGTCTGGAGTCCTTTCAAAACTGAGGTTAAGACCTGCATGCTTGTTTCATCCATTACATTACACACTCAGAGAGGGATCTGGGATACATCTACATTAGAACAACATTTCAATATTTTTATACATGAGGACCCTCACTCGGCACCCTCACTCCACCTGTCCTTGCAGACAGACAAACACAACTTACGGTAATAGCCTTCTGCATCTGTCCAGTTATCCCTGAGATTGGGGTTTTCTTTGAAGTCTTTTCCAAACCCAGCAGCCCTTAGACGAGCACTCTGAAATAAAAAGAAAAGTGACAGCTTTGGCTTGTGTGCTCTGTATTTTCCTTTGATGTTTACTTCCCAAAGCCCTTTTTCCCTACTGAAAAACTGTTCTCTCCACAACACAAACACACTTATCTTGCAGGAGAGAGAAATAATGTTATTTACATACCAGTATCTAAAGACTGATGCAAGGAAAGAGGATGAGATCCACCAACAAAATTATTATTATTATTATTATTAAACATAAATGGGCAAAGTTTCAATTAATACTCACAAGGAATTTATGTAAGTCACGTCAGAATGCACATTTTAGACCATCTAAGTAGGACTACTTATTTACAGTAAGTTTATGGAAAAAAAGTTCAGCAGTTTGCAAGGAAAGCACAACTGTTTAAGCTCTGAATTTCTGTTCATTACATGCCACTTGTTTCATACTGTTACACATACTACCATAACACTTCTACAACTGCTGTTGACATCTCTTAACAGACTGGACAGTATTTTAACCACAAATTCAAAACAGTGAGTAGTAAAGTTTATTTTCAATTGAACAACAGTTTCTGGAAGGGGGAGCTGCTCACTTACAAGCCACATAAATCCCCACTTGTAACTTCTGAACTTCTAAAAATGCACCCTCACACACACACTACCCTTCAAGTATTCATCTTTTTCCAGGTCGGAGGTATACCAGAGTTATACATAGCCTGTGTTATATCTGCCAAAAAAATTCTCCAGTTAATTTTGGTTTAAGTTAAGAAGAAATTTCTTTAGTTATTTCTCAGTGTTGTGCATCAGCTACAACACAGAGGATTTATAAAGAGTGGCACATAAAGTCTCGAAAGTAGTCACTGGACTGCCAATATCTGAGGGTCACCGCAGCATATTTAGAGAAAAGCTAATGAAAAAGTGTTAAAGTAAAACCAGGAAATGTATCTCTTCATGCCAAAAAAACTCCAAACAAACCACCAGATTACTCCAACATAGCATCATTAGCCAATTACAGTATTTTACACATTTTTTAATTTACCACACATGAATCTCTAGAAAAAGCTCATATTTAGAACATGCAACATGGTAACAATAATACAAAGCTGAACTTATAAATAGATTCATGTTTTTACCATGTGCCATTGTATTCAAACAGCAGGTAAATTCCCCAATTGCTAACTCTGGTAAAATTGCCACTAATTTCAGCAGGTTTTATTTCACTGAAATATTAATGAAGAAGCACTTTGCCTGCCTTGGCTGACCAAAAGATTAAGAACATACAAGTCACTTAGCAGCACATGCTTTTACAAATCAAAGTTCTCACAACCCTCAAGTGACAGTGACTCTAGCAAAAATCAAGCAGAAAAAACCCCCATACATTTCATCTCCAAGAATTACCTACATCAAAGTATGCAGCAAACATATCATCTGATTCTGTGAACATATCGGGAGCTAGCAGCTTCTTCTGAGATGAACCTTAAAATGAAATTCAGATTACTCAACATGAAAAAGATGTCAAATGATAATTCTGTTGCCAGTATAATTTGGCACATGGTATCTTTACAACATAGTCTAAGATCAGTACATCAGCAAACAGGTAGCTCTACTAATGTTTCTAGCAAATACCATTTCACATTCTAGAATATAAAACTCAGACTAGTTAAGTTCTTCAAACAACTCAAATTTATACCTCTTTAAAAAACTATGTGCAATAGCTTTCAAGTAAACATAGCAGAAAGAAAAAACTACATACTTACATGCTCCCTACAAATAATGACTATATATATATATATATATATAGGTGTAGAAAGAAGTATAAAATTACTATGTGTCTATATAAAAAAACACAGTCATGTTTTCAATACACAAGTTCAGGCTTTTCTGCTAATCTTGAGATATTTTACCAAAAGCCAAAGTTGTAAAGCCTAGAAATTCTTTGTTTGGAAAACATTTTCTCCAACCCTGCTAAAAAGGACCCAGCGTACAGCTTTTTGTCAAACACAATGTTTACTATTGTGTTAAAGAGAAACAGTTTTGTTATGGGCAAGATAATCCCTTTCTCACCTTTTAATCATCTTTAAATCCCAAAGACATTTTACTTGGTTGATAAGATAAAAGCAAAGAAATATAAATTAAGTACACATTAGTAAAAGCAAGCAAACTTCAAACTATTTCATTCATGCACACATTATGGCAGCCCTCCATGAACATGGTAAACTGGAGACCCTCCCTTCACTACGCAATGAAGACAAATAAACAGTTAATTCAGCTTGGAGGCTTCAGGTCCCGTGATGCACAAGCCCCTTCCACACCAAATAACCAGACTAAAATCTGACAGCATAAAAAATCATCCAGCATGCTGATACCACTGTTTCAAGGTACAGAACTGTCACCTGACACTTATGGGGAGGCAGTTAGTGCCACTCTTTTGAGCTGCAGACTCTCCTAGAAACTTCCTCAAGCTTTCCTTAGTTCCAGTTACCTGTACTGGGCTACAATGAGTTATTGACTAGTTCCTTAGCAACTTACTACTCTGGCCCCATAAGAGGTCAGGATAGAAATAAAAATTTACTCTTACAGAGGAAGATAACCCACTGGTTTCAGCTGTTGTTACAGCCACCTCCAACACAGAATCCTACCACCCAGATGTGAATGTAACTTTAAAAATCTTTTTTACATAGGGAGAATGCCTACATAGTTAAGACTTAAATTTTCATATGCTTTGATAGACAAAATTAGAGCAGTACATGCTTTGACAAAATAGGAAAAACACACTGTCTATTAGACATCATAAACCTAAACTTGTGGTATGCAAAGAAAGCTCTATAACAGTTCTTTTCACCAATGTTGCAGGAGAACAATCTGAAAATATATGGCTCTAGGGAACGCCAGGATAAACTACAGAGCAGTACAGCAGTTCTAAAGAGATGCAGCTTTATTACTCTGAAGAGAAGCATCCACTAGAGACAGCGTATTTAGCCCCCAAAGATAGGTGTGGCACAGGACAACAAATCCAAGCTAACTGCAATTGTCCCTCAGAGGGGCTGGGCAGGCTCCCAGCCCTCGTTAAACATTGCAATTGCAATTAAACCGTAGAGAGAAACCAGAGCACCTTCAACTAGCTCAAATAGAACCACACAGCAACTGCACACACCTCTCACTACTTGGAAGATTTAGAGTAATCCACTTCCAAAAGACAACAAAAAAGCAGCACACCTTTCAATACTACAGGGTGTGCTGGGAGATCTACCATGCTCCTTTTGCTGCAGCTGGCAAAAGGCAGGTTTTTATCAAAATTTATTTCATTTCAACATGGCTGTACAACAGAGTACACAATGGGGGGAAGAGAAAGAAAAGACCCATTTGAGCAATTAGCTATGCTGCTAAAATGGACGTACTAGCAATGACTCCCAAAAGCTTTAATCATTCTAAATTACTACGGACCCACCTATAGTCTTCTGTAAAAGTGGCTTTGACCAAAAAAAGATATAAAAAAGGAGGCTAATTTCCAACCCTCACAAAATAAAGTCTAGGACTATACTAAACTTCTAAGAAAACAACTTGCCTGAGTGAAAAGAAAAATTTGGAAGGGTAATTCTTAACTATATAGATAGATATCCTTGTTTGCTCTTCCAAATGTAAAGCACAAATTGTGTTAAGAGTTACCAGAAATGCAGAGAACGTGTTCCACTCATATTATCCTTCCTAATGAGGAAGCCTTATTTCAATGCTCTGTTTTAAGCACCATAATATTTGCAAAAACATGCACAAATTCCATCCAAAAAGTCATTCTACTTCCTAGTCTGGAAGTACATAAGTAAACTAAGCCAAGTGTCTGAGCTTTCATAAATAGCACTTGAGAGATTTCAGAATCTTACCATTGTTCTGTTCAACTGTCATGAGGTTGTGCTTGGCTTTCACTGATGCCTCAAATGTGTCCACATTTTCCCGTTCGTACTCCTTAACATCAGCAGCGACTCTTTCTAGGATGTCGTCAGGAGAATTGGAGCGACTGCGCGTGCTGCTCTGAGGGCTGCTCGGCTCAGATGGTACAGATATGTTACTGTCTTCTGTCTGGCCTTTGTATTTCTAAAAAGAAATTTACTTTTTAATCTCACTGTTTGTTACAATTTATCACAATTGAAACATTTTCATATCCACCCCTTCAATGGTTTGAGCTTTCAGCTGAAACATTAATCTTTGCTTTCATAGTCACTTATGTCTGTAAAGACAAGAGATTATTTTCAGAATGGGATATAACTTCTGAAAATTCAATTTGTCACAATGCATCACAGTCCAGACCATAAGACTGAAATATTAATGTGTGTTCTTTAGGTCTTTACATTTCTGTAAAAACAGATTATTAATGAATATTAACTATTTGGTTATGCACAACAAAATGTGAGCAGCAACAAATTCATTACTAAACCATCCTGGCACACAAACACGGAAATACAGTCTTGGATGAAAAATTACTTATTTTATAGCCTACATTCTAGAATATTTCCCAGTTTTATTAGTGTTATGGTACAGAAAAGTAGCCTTTAGATTCCGTCTTTTTAATGTGAACTATAAATCCTATTTATTCATTCGTGTTGAAAAATTTCTGAAGCATTAAAAAACTTCAAACATCATCTTTCCAATTTTTGTCACCCTTAGGTACTATGAAATTATACAGACCTCACTTCCTATCCCAAAAGGTAAAAATCAAGATGAAGAAATGCTGCTACCACTCAGCTGTCCAGGTTGAACTATTCAATCACACAAGCAGAGGTTTTTCCATTTAGGGAATTCAGCTCTACAATTTGCTTCCAGCCTGCACCAACATCAGGTGTAACCAGTCTTGAAAAAGAATTTATATGGTCTGGCTCAGTCATAGTTCTGAAGGATTTTACAATGGGCTTTGCATAAAACCATGAACAGTATTTTTAGTGCTATTTAAAATAAGCACTACATCAAAGCCAGTAATTTTGTACATGATACTACATAAATACACTACAGCATTTTGCTTACAATGTTCTAACTGTGTGCCAAATCCCACCTTTGAAAAGAGATTGCTGACTCGTACTGTACAGTGACACCCCCTCTGGCCACAGCTTCTTTCAGGGGTTTTGCTCACACATTACCCTTGTGATTACTGTTCCCTTGTTACTGGAGTATGAAGTTCATGCAACTCACAGGTACTTTTAGGGAGGACAACATGACAGTGGCTTTACGTAATTTTGGAAATCGACAAGGACAACTTCTACTTAAAACAAACTGACTAGGTTAGGTTAATTGATATACAACTTACAGTTACACTGATGTTGTTGTATTAGTGATACAGCTACGGAGAAAACCTACAGAAAAAGGTAACTGAAGAACATTTTTAACATGCCTTAAGACCATCAGAGAATGTTTAACTGTAGCAAAAAATGACTCACAGAAGAGTCACTCCAGTTTTAAAAGCAATGCTGTGACAATAGAAGGATAGAGTTTAAGAGAGACTAACATTTACAATGAACTAACTGGAAAAATACAGCAATAGGCATTACTATTGCAATTCAGCAATAGGCAAAGAGCCTTCCATTACCCTGACATTTTACATTAAAAACACAGAATCAGTCAGTTCCTGTAACCATGTACCTGAACAATTGCTTGTCGCTGTAATCTCCTTTGTCTTATCTCTGCTTCTTCATCCTCTTCTTCCAAATCAAAGTCTTCAAGACTACAAAAATATGATTTTTTAATATGACTTCATAAACATACAATTATCTACTGAATTTTACCAAGTGCAGTTGCTTGGCATATAAAGCACAGAATATATTAAACAATAGCTGTTCAAATGACTCAGAAAGCTATGCAGCGTATCCCACTGCATATATTTACATTTCCTTACAAAGAAAAACTTATCTCTTGGTATCTCATTGAGACTTTCTGCGTTCTATTTTTAATTGCAAACAATTAACAACCCTCTTCTAAAACGCAACAAACAAAAAATCCTTGTTCCTTTTCACTGCAGCATCATTTTTCCTTAATAATTTCATTAAGAATGCATACTCTTAAATAGGCAGAGGTTTAGGAAATATAAACACAATTTGCAGACAGCAGTTAATCTTTTCAGCTATTAAAGCTTTTCCTCAAGCAGTAAGCTTTAGCAAGCAGGCCAAAAGTTTTCAAAATATCCTGATCAGGTTGAATTTAAAAACCTAATGATACATCCTCCCCACAGGTCTGCCCACTAGCCAACAGGTCTTGGTATTTTTTGCATATTCCCAAGTTTTTCAGATTCTCACAACAGTAATTGGACAAGAACACAAGTACAAAGACAGGATTATGGTTTTAGGTGACAACTCAAAACTACCGCATCAAGATAAATGTTAAGTTCATTTTTGGAATCAATGGAACTGCAGATTACAAATAATCAGTGTAAGTTAGAAATATAGTCTTACTTTTCATCAGATGAAGACTCCTGTTCAACTTTCATGCCCTCAGAAAGACTACCTTTAAATTTGTCTTCTTTAACCTTGCTTCTGCTCCGACGTCTATGGCCACCACGTGACCTAGACCTCCTTCGAAGGCGAGATCTACTTCTCCGGCCTCTATCCCTGTTTGATAAAAACAAGAGATTCGGATTTTGGACTGGGGGATTGTTTTTAAGAAAAACAATCTTAGGAATCTAGGAAAGATTCCTAAGGATTCCTAGGAAAATTGTTTAAGAAAAACAATCTAGGAAAATCTTTTCAGAAAAGTAAGACATTAAATATTCCAAGTAATGAAACAATTTCATTAATGGAGGACAAAATGAATTTAACTGCGCTAGCACATATTAATATGGACAAAAAAAACCAAACATGGTCTCTTTACACATATGATAGCAATACTTATTCTTCCTGTAATATCTTACAAAATACACTTAACATCTCAGGGTGTCCTTACCTCCTCCGAGGAGATCTGCTCCGCCGCCTGGGAGATCGGCTGCGCCGAAGGGGCGTTCGAGACCTCCTCCTAATGGGGGACCGAGATCTTCTCCTGGACGGGGACCATCTGCTGGGTGGGCTGACATCCTTGGATCTTTCACGCCTGGACAAAATGTCATCCCTGGTCCGTGTTCTTAAAACAGAGCAAGAGAGTGGTAGTAAAAATCAGGAGCAAGCTGAAAACAAATTATTCCCTCTAAAAACTCACTTGAAAATTTTACTGCAGGTGAGGGACCACCAGATGGGCTTCTGAGGGAGGGATGGATAAGTAGCCAGCAGAGCCAGCTGCCTTTCCTGTGTGTCCCTCCCCACCCTGGGAAGTGTGCGCCCATGCAGAGCTCTAGCTCAGGATAAGTCTGGAAACAGCTCATTAATTACTACCAACAAGCTAAGAGAGGTTTTAAAACAAAGCTTTTGTTTAGGTCTGACATAAATAGTGGCCTGTTTTCATGTTTACCAGCCACAGTACTGAAACAATACATAAACCCCAAACTCTTATTCTTGAGAATTATTTCACCAACTTCCCACCATGCTATTGAAATTTAGGCTTAGGATCATGCTATTTCACAGGACTGACAACAATGGCTGTTTCAATTTGGGCACTACAAGTGCATGGCTTCAACATTTCACACATTCTAAAACAACAGATGAAAACTATAATTCTTAACTAAAATCTAAACTATCCCTTCTCAAATTAAAAAATAATTCAAGTCTGATACTATATACACTCCTCAAAATGTCTTTATTCTTGCTTAAACAGATTATTCTCATAATTATTCAAGGAAAAAAAATCCTTGATGGGATTATAAAGCTTAACTGCATGACAGCAAGAGGTCAGTTAAAAACTAGAAAGAATATAAATTATAAATTTAACAACTACTCTTACGAAGCTGCATTAGCAATTGGACAATAGTTTCACCCTATTTCATTTCAAAGGAAATGTTGCTACTCTTTTTTTCCCCGCTTTTTTTTTTTAATTAAGTTGGAACAACTTGGAATAACAGGCATTCTATCTCATCAATGAACAAAATATCTTAGGTCTGAAGACTAATTCCACTCATTCTGCGACTTTTTTTCGTTTGTTTTGAGACTGCTACATTAACTAGAGACAATGATCAGATAATACAGAACTGATGAAAAGTAGTAAACAGTGAGGCAAAATGAAAATTTATGCCTATGCAGAGTACTGGCAGTTTCTACGAGGAATTACTGCACTCAAATGCTGGAACAGGCCAATACCTTTAGCCCAATTAATTTATATTACATTCCTGTGAACAATATTACATAAAAAGGCACAGGATGAAGAGTTCCAGGCTTCCTGACTAACAGAGCCATTGTACTGCCAAAATCTAATCACAATATCTGTCACAAAAAATAAATTAGTTCAGAGATCACAAGGGTGAGATAAAAAGTGGAAGATGATTAAAAATTCATAGTAACATCACATAATGAGTAACTTCAGTCAAAGACCTGAGAAGTGTCTTACAAGATTAGAATACTGGAAACAAACTTGAAAAATGAAATTACAAGGATTTTTGTTTTTGTTAAAACTGCTCATTAAAGCTCCTGAAATTCTCTGGCAGTCTGAGTAATTACAAGTAGTTAAACCCCGACCACAGGTGGAATTAATTTAGATGTCTTACAAGGAAAGATTATTCCTGCTGATCTGCAAACACCTCCAGCAGAAAATATTTTAGTAGTCCCCCACTCACATGCTGCTCACCACGCAGTTACAGAAGTATGACTTTGACAGCAAAATTCTAGACACATGCATCACTTGAAATAGGTGTCTAGACAACCCATTCAAGCTGGCTGCAATGCAAGCTGTCAAGAAAAATGAAAACTGAAAGATGCAAAACGTTGCAGAGGAAAAGTCAACTACTATGCCAGAAACACTCAGTGGTTGGGCCGACACATTCCTGATAAACTGACAGCATTTACAATTCTCGCTTGATCGGGTTGGCATCACTGGGGCCACTCTCCAAAGTACCCAAAGATAGCCCATACCCGAAACCAGAGTAACCTTCAGTGATTCAGGCTGAAACTTTCACACTTTTAGGTGCCTATTCACTAAGCTTTGTGGTTCCAATTCATTCTAAAATTCATATTTCTTAGTTCTCAGCCTGGGTGAAACTAAACCCCCTGATACAAAGTTTTAAATTTGTAATTTTAAAATCGTGGTAGAAAATCTAAACTTTTCTAACTCTTAAACTTCTTACAGCCAATGAATTAACTTCCAAAAACGTGCACACTCATATTGTTCTCTTCTTGGAAACTCACCACCCAGGCATTATTAGCATTCAAATTTCAAGGTAACTGCTTTCATAGGCTAAATATTTTTTAAAAAATGCCAAGACTACACCAACACAATAAAGAGTTATCCATTCTTCTCCTTTAAGTGTATGCAAAACATGATAATTACATATGGCAGTCCAATAACAAAGCAACATTACCATTCCACTAGCAAATAAAATCCACCGTATTTTGAAGGAAAAAAAACAACTCTGAGAAGAATATCTTGATATAAAAATTGGCTTACTTTCACACATACTGACTCTATCATAAGGGCTTTTCCTGAGGGGAAAGAGGGGTTAATTACCCACTTTCAGCCAACACTAATATGTAACACTTGAAGAGGATTGTCACTCCACAGAAGTTTCAGAAAGCAACAGAACTACTAACAAAGAATCAAAATAGTAGCCAAATTCTGATTAAACAGAAGAATACAGTTACAAAACTTGTTCCCAGTAAGAGTGTGAGCAACAAATAACTTAGCACTTTAACAACCACAAGATGAATTTGCACCTCTGACAGCTGAGAAAAATAGTCCTTAAAAAAAACCATGAATACACACAAAGGAAGCTCATGATATAATGCACTATCTGAGTACCTTTTTTAATACCTATTTTCTGAACAAAATGAGGAGATAAACTCCAAACTAGAAGATAGTTCATCCCCTACCACATTTTTGCAGTGGCTCATGACACTTTAAGTTACCTGGGAGAAGAAAGACGCCTCCTTTCTGATTCTCTCCTTTTTCTTTCTGCTGATCTGCTCCTCACTCTTCTAACCGGAGAGCGGGTTCGAGAGGGGGACCTGCTCTGTTTCGATCTCCGGTCGTTAAAGAGAGGGGATCTGCTCCTTCTGGACTTCTCACGCTGCTTGGGAGATAAGCTTCTCCCCTTTGGGCTGCGGCCAGGCCGTCTAGGGGACCTGTTTTCTTTCCCTGAAGAAGCATCTTTAGATGGAGATTTAATTGGCTTTTTTTCTTTGTCAGTCTCTGATCTCCTAGGTTTTCTATCTTTGGACCGTGATCTTCTATCTTTGGATTTGCTTCTTAGTTCTGCTGGAGATTTAGATTTTCTACCACGATCTCTGCTTTTGCTTTCATTTACAACTGGAGACTTTCTGCGGTCTCTCGATTTACTTTTATCATCAGCCTTATTTCTATCCTCTGGAGGAGATTTAGACTTTCTGTTTTTCTCCTGAGATCTCCTCTTAAGTATTGGAGACCTAGATTTCCTTGTCTGATCTTGAGACTTACTTCTCTTATAAGGACTTTTGGATTTCCTCCTTTCTTTTGACTTGCTTCTGGTAGTCTTCTCTTTTACTCCGTCAACTCCTGCCTTGGATTTCTTTTTGTCAGATCTGTGCCTAGTCCTTTCTTTTGATTCACTCTTACTTGATTTCTTGGAACTAGTTTTATTGTCCACAGGTTCTAATTTCCCCTTAGTATTTGACTTTGCTGTAGGTCTTGTTCCATTTCGTGCTTTTTCATTAATCTCCCCCTCTTCTTCAGATCCTGACTCATAACCTTGTAATATTAATCCCATCCCGGACTGGACTTTTCCTTCCATTAATTCATTTTCAAGTTCAGCTTTCAGCAATGCTCTTTGTTTCTCTAAGTCTTCCAGAGGAGCCAAAAAATCAATTTTAGTTCTTTTAGCTGGTCCATCTTCTTTGTCAGAGGCATCAGCCACCTCTTTCCATTTATGTTTCTTATGTTTGTGTCTGTGTTTATGTTTTTTGTCCTTGTCATCTTCTGAAGAATGTTTGTGTTTCTTGTGTTTACTTCGGTGTTTGTGTTTCTTTTTTTTGTGTCTGCTGTGCTTGTTCTGAGGTTGGTCTGCCTCTGACACTTCCCCATTTTCTTCATTCACACTTTTCTCCGATGCCTCAGCATCCTCAACCCTGCAAGAAACAAAGAGATCAGTACTATAAACTCACTGTAGTCCTTTATCTCATGTTAAATAAACAGCCTTTTATGATAGAAACTAACTGGCATTTATTCACCTACCTCTGGAGAATTAAAAATGTGCCAGTAATTTAAGTAAGTTATAAGAGCAGATACACTTCCTCAGGAACAGACAGCTATGGCTGCAGAAGGAAGCAGTACAGAAGGAACAGACAGCAAATGCACTGACAAAACCAAAAGTGCGGATGGAATCCATGCTTACACCTTTACATTCAGTTCTGACCCATCTGTTAACAGCATACCCAGTGCTGAATATTTGTTTGTCAGTACTACACCACCATCTATGTCACTGTCTGCTCCACTCCAATGCCTAACCCAAGCTATGCTTTTACAAGTATTTTCAAGTGGCAGAAAACAGTTGTGCTCCAAAGATCAAAATTTATTTCAAGGTATGATGCTGACCACCTTACGAAACTTTCTTGCAAAATCTCACCCAGAGCTGACTCTCTTAGCTGCAATTCTTTTCTCTAAGTGTACACACCTGTTAGAAGTTCAAGAAATGTTCTTACAGATTTATATTATTTATGCAATACAAGAAACACTGCTGAGGAATGGGACAAATTAAGAAAGTCTAATTTCAGAGCAGCTTTCTGATAGTATGCAGCAGATTAGTAGCTTCAAAAAAATGTGGTAATCTTGACACCTGTAAAATGCCATTGACCAAAACTGCTGAAACTAAGTCTACAGCAGGTTATTAAAATAAAGACATACAGTTTCTTCTAAGAAGAATATTTTCAATTAACTGTAATTTCTCCAAACAGTATCTTTAAAAAATATAAAATTCAGTCCTGATGTTACAGATTTCCTGGTATTATCTACCATAGCCACTGAAACTGGCTTAGCAATAGAGGTTTTTGCAATGTTGAGCAAATACCTCCTGATCTCCTTCAGAACACCAATTAAGTTACTGTCTGTTAATACAGACATTTACCTTCTGAAATATTACAGGTGCCAGAGTTCATTTTTCTACAAACTCACCCCATCTAAACAACAGCTTTGAAATTTACAAGTTGCCACTTTAATAACTTAAACATAGCTCTTTGCTGTATACTAAGCCTCATTAGGTGAAAAGAAATCCCCCAAACATGACAGTCAGGAGCAGGGGGTGAATGTGCACAGAAATGTGGAAATTATCTTCTGAACTCTACTGGTCTCAGTTGTTGCTGAAGAATAAGATCAATCATCTGATCCAATAAATGTATCAGACATGTTCTAAGCCAGACCTAAAGGACAGCATCTCACTACGAATTTGATTAGTGTCTTCCTAATTAAGGACAGGATCTTCAAGCAGTGCACATTTACTCTCTCCTGCCCGAGTTAGGCAAATTCCTGTATGAGTAAATAAAGCTGACTTTTCTGCAAAGTACACTAAATTATTGGCTAAAATTATTTTTTAAAACTCTAGTGCTATGAAACGAATAATATCCAAAAGGAACAAACTGTTAAGAGTTAAGAATATAAAATATTGAGAGACTTAACTCAGAATGCTGCTTGTCTTTGATGTTTTTATTACTACTTCTGTTTATTCAAGGCACACAGAAAGGTGTTTTTCTTAACTGCTACCCCCTGACACTCCACACCATTATGATAAAAGAATATCAGAACAAAGGAGGAAAAAGTGGCTTGAAAAGAGCTTATTTAATCTTGCACTTGGCATTATAAAAAGTTTAAAAAAGAAGCAGCATTAAATGCAAAACTTCTTCAACTTGGATTTGCCATCCTGAGCAAGACTATCTGTGACATAAGTAGGGAAATGTAACAAGAAGAATTTTAAGAGAACTATGTGCCCTTCAAAATTTCTTTTAGTTGGATCCAGTATCCTGTGTAAGTCCCCAGGTAGCACATTAAAAGTACTTCAATACATTATAAAAATATTAAATACAATACAAATTACATGTGTTCAAGCTGTTCCAGCTAAGCCTTCCTTCTCTTAACAGCAGAAAGCAAAATACCAAAATATTTAAGAAAGTTATTTTGCTACTGTATGTATTTTGGAGTTGTGTAATAACCTCATCCTACATTCTGGAAAAGCCAGCTGGTAGCTAAGGTGCCAGACAAGACACATCACCACAGCAGCATCTCAGGCCACTACAGGCTGCCAATACAGCTGCCAGCTGTCTTTGTAGCTCAACAATAACATCAGGTTGATTAATGTGCAAAAAACAGTTCAAGTTTTCCTCATGTACAGGGAATACATTTATTTCAAGTAATTTCATCAAACCGTGGATAAACTTTTACTTCCACTATATGCTTCAGAGATATAATGACAAGGATGAAAAAGCCTTTTCAGAAGGTGATGAGGCATGTCTACATGCTTAGGTGCTAATGGCTTTAAATAGAGAGAAACTGTGACATGAACTTGTTATAGCCCTACTTTTTCCTATTTTTGAATTCAAGGAGAATAATAACAGGAAGTTCACAAGGATGTGCAGCGATTTCACCCATCTCTTCCTTCATACAGGAGTCCTATCATCAGCTTCTACCTTATCACTTAACTTCCTACAATACTAAACGCTATTCTCCACGAGCATGTGTTTTACACGGCTCACATATACTCCCACTGCTTTTCCTCACCCGTTTTCTACTCCCAGGATAAACAATAAAATCAAGCCTCAAATCACAATTTTTAAGGAGAAAATGACACAGAAAGCAGTTTATATGGCTAAAATATTAATGTAGTAAAGAGGAGCAATAGAGGAAGCATTAGATCGTTAACTCCCAGCAGAATTTCCAGAAGATTGCGTTCACTCAGGAGAGTGTGGACAAGCCCAAACCCCGCGGCACAAACCGGGGCGCCTGCAAATCGCACGCCCGGGAGCCCCGTTCCGGCAGGGAGGCGGCAGCTCCATCTCCGCTTCCCAACGGGAGCCGCCACTTGCCACTCATTTCGAGGGCTGGAAGGAGGGGCTGGCGGCAACAAATCACTTTCTGCTTCCCCCAGCACGGGCACTTTCCACACCGCGAGAGCGGCCGGGGCCCGGGGGAAGGCGGGAGGGAGGAGGGTTCGCCGCAGGGCGGGCAGCGGCTCGGCGGCCCCAGGGCAGCCCCGCTGGCCCGGAGCCCCGGCCCGGCTCGGAGAGGGTGTAGGGAGGGGGTGTGCGCGCTTTGAGCGGCGTGGGGGATCCCGGGAGCGCCGGCCCGGATCGGCCTCAGGGATGCCCGAGCCCTGCGCGCCCGGGCGGGCAGCAGCGGCCTCGCAGCCACGCGGAAGATGCGCATCCCTCCGTCCCACGTCCCCCGCACCGGCGGCAATCCCGGCTGGCCGGCGGCAATCCCGGTTCCCCGCGGCGGGAGCACCCCCAGGGCGGGAAGGCGCACGCGGGACTCCCGGGGACACGCGCCCGCCGCCGCTTCCCTTCCCCCTCCCCCCGCGCGGCCCTCCCGAATCCACGGGCCGATCCAGCGCCCCAGGCCCCGCCGGGCCGCCTCGCCGCGGGCCAGCGGCGCCTACAGCAACCCCTCTCCCCCGGCGCGGCCGCCTTCCCCCGTCCTCCTCTCCATAGCCCCTTCCTCCTCCTCCCTCACCACTTCCACCCGGGCCGCTTCTGGTCGTCCCCGTCCCGTGTGTATGTCCCGCCTCCCCAATCCCCTCGCCCGCGCTTCTCCCTCCACCTCCCTTCTCCTCCTGCCCAAAGCTCCAGAGCGAGCAGCCTTCCCCCCTCCAGCCAGTCCTTACTCGGGCGGTCGCTGCTCGGGCTCGGCCGCGGCGGCCATTTTGAACTTCCGAACTCCTTCGCTGCCGCCGCCGCCGCCGCTGGGAGGGGGCGGGGGGAGACGCGGGGCCGGAAGTGAACCCCGCGCGCGGGGCCGGGAGCGCGGCGGAGGCTCCGCCCCTCACCCCGCCTGTGAGGGCGGCGGCGGGAAGGGGTCCGGCTGGGAATCGGCGGGGTTGGATGAGGTATTGGGAGGGGCCTTTTCGCCGTGAGCGCCCTGAGACAGAGGAACACGTTTCCCAGAGAAGCTGTGGATGCCCCATCCTTGGGAGCTTTCGGAGCAGCCTGGTCCCGTGGAAGGGTATCCCTGCGCATGGCAGGGGTTTGGAACTGGGCGGTTTTTAAGGTCCCTTCCAACCCAAGCCGTTCTGTAATGCTGTGGTCCCGTAGAAAGACGTCTCTCCGCTTAATTTGCCTTTCCCGGCTCGGCCTGGCTGTGCCGGGCTGAGGGAAGGGCTCGCTGGGATTCGGGGCTGGGGCTGGGTGCGCTACGGTGGCGGCTCCTGGGCTGGAGGGGGCGGGTTTCTCACCAGCGTTCTCGCCTTTTAAAATAAGTATTAGATTTAAAATCATTACTACCTGTCTGCTAACAGGAGCTGTTATAAACTTAGCACAGAAATCTCGTACCGTTGCTAACCTGTATTTCGTTTTTAATTTCAACAGGTGATTTGAGCAGTCATTTATGGCATCATTTTTCTCGTGCAGGACGCTCACTTCTTTGAGATAGTCGTAAAATCTGCAGGCATCCCCAGGGCTGGAATCTGAATCTGGATGGCGTTGCTCCCCAGACTGTAGATAAGATACTCGAAATTGTGATCTTACTGATCGTGATCAACAAACAAGATTTTAACTCTTGTTTGTTGTCTTCTCACAGACTCACATATTCTGAGTTGGAAGGGATCCACAAGGATCCTCGAGTCCAGCTCTTAAGTAAATGTCCAGTACAGGGATTGCACCCACCACCTTGGTGTTACCAGCTCCATGTTCTAACCAACTGCAACTCTGGAAAATTAACAGATTTAACTGCGAATATCCATGTGTTCTGTCAATGAACCCACACATCACCATGAGGACATCACAACATCCCAGCTGTATGCTGCTCTGCTTGAGGATTTTGAAGCCCAGATTGCCTGGTCTGGTGGAAATATTTCTAGTGGAGATACATAGGTGCAAGCTCTGCCATTTCACAAGTAGGATCAAACATAAGATCAGGAAACCCCTGGCTCAAATCTGTGAAAGTGACATTGCAAAAAGTAAGATCAGGACTGTGAAACTGATATGGCATGTCGAATTTCAGGCTGCCCTAAAATGGACCAAGGTAAAAATTAGCTTTGGAGATGAAAAGAATAAAAACAAAGAAAATCTTGCAAAAAATAGCTCTCTTGTTGCTTGTGTGTCAGATGCCTTAAAATAAGAGTCTTTGGTGTTATGACATGAACCCAAGCATAATCCACATGCATCTCACTCCTGTGAAATGAACACCTTGTTTGGAGAAGTAGCAGCTTATTTCCAGCTTGAGGAGCCCTGCAGTGCTGACTTCTCTTCCATATTCCAAGGGAAAGGACAGACAAACCCAGTCTATGCCTCTTAGCATCTGTCATGTTTCCTGTGTTAGAACCCAGACATTTGCTGTGGAAATAAAAAACCCCTAAGGCTCAATCAAGGTGTAAACATCATAGGAAAATCAGTTGAAAATCCAATTGGAAGCTGGATCTAAATGCTCAACTCACCCTATGGAAGAGGCTTGTGCCTTAAAGCTGAGTTCTGAGAGAAAACAGCATTAGAGCCACAAGATGCTGAGAAAATCCATTTAAAGGGTCATGATGTGGATCATGGCTTTAAATGTGTTTATTGTCACATGACTGAGTAGATCTTAATGGAAAATCATTGAAAATCACACATGTGGATAAAAGAAACCTTCCAGTGCTTCATCTGTAAGAATGCTTTTATATCACTTTATAAAGTGCCTGGAAAGTGCACAGAAACATCCCTCAGAGGAAACCTCATCTCAGTGCACATCTTCTGAAACTGAGCAGATAAGCAATTTTCAAGTAGCTTGCTTGGCATTATCAGGACATGGTTATGTGCCCACACAGTGATTTTACCAGTAAGTCAGGTTTTATTTTTTGCTCTCATCCAATTGCGTCCTCAGCTTGAACTTATTGCTGCAAATGATTTTGTTTGGTCAAAATGTATTGGAGCCTTTCAGTATGAACTGTAAATGCTATTATCAGAAGCTACTGTAAAACATCTTCATGCTGGTTTGAGCAAAGAAAACATAAGAACTGTAAAAATTCTAAAAATGTGTTGTTCACATTTTGATGACGTTCATTCTGCAAAATCCTTTCTCATTTAATATTTTGGATTATGACTGTTTCTATTAGTAGTTGATAATTATAGTCCAGCAATTTCAGTATTAGTAGCTTTTTAATGACTCTAAACATTTCTGTGAAGGTACTTCTATCTAGGTGAATGCCTTTTATCTCTGAGTTTGGTGACATTTCTTATAGCTAAATATTATCTCCATTGATATATGAAGGACCTTGAGTAGCATAATCTGTCTCCTAAATCACAAAAGAACATTGTTCCAGTACTCTAGTTCTGTTCCCCTTTGCATTAATTACTAATGGCACTTTGGTACCAATTACACTTTTTTCCTCATTGCTTAAATAATGCTTCTGTTAGTAATTTCGAGTGCTTTGCCCTCCATAAAACTGTGCATTTACTGCTCACCTTCATGTCTGTAGGTAAAAATCTTGAATGGCAGTGCACAAAGGTAGTCTGGGCATTTTTCTGTTTAACCATTCGGTGTTGTGGGTGGTTGCAGTGATTAATTGATTTTAGCAAGGTTGCCCTGGCTGCTGCTGTGACATAACCCAAATTCTTGTTTCACGGGTTGAAATACTGCTTTGGTTCTGATTGCTCAGTATGGCCAAGTGAAAGAACAGGTGATTGTGAAATAAGGTGATGGCTCATGGGTGTGTGCTGGAGTTTGTGGCAGTGGTCAGGTAAGGAAACAGTCAAGTTAGGAATGTGGAAGAATGTGGAATGACAGGGCATCCTGTGGTTACAGCCAGGCATCTGTGTCATGATGGAGGGTTTAGATTAGATTATGAAGGGTTTTGATGGAAAGGTTTAGATTGCATTATGTGTTACACTGTCTGGTTTTGATGCCTTTGTTGTCTTTGGGATACATGGGCTCGTTCTGAGGTTTTTACTGCTTGACAGGGCAGGAGATAGAATTTTTTAAAAGGTTATAGCAGAATTTCTGGAGGAAAAGTAATTGAGAAATTGGCAATTTTTAGAACTAAAAACAAATCAGGTTTTTATTTGCTTCACAGTGAATTACAGCATCCCCTTGATTGTGACTGTAAGCCAAGAACAAGGCTGCAGTCCAATGTAACTTTTTCTCTAAGGGAGTAGGAAGGAAAGCACATGGAAAGCCAATTGAAATGCACACTATTTCAAAACAGAGATGACTACAGCAGTGAAAAAATGTATGAGTGCTTATACAAATTGTTGGTTTTTTAAGTGAAAGGAGAACTGCTTTTTATTAACAAATTACAAATTGTCTGTTGAATATTCTCATTCCTTTTGGGTGAGAGGTGTGGGGATCAAAAATCCACCTTTCTTACAACTGTAGTGAGAAAACCTGGGACTGGGATTCCTAAGATGCTCTTTTGACTATTTCCATTATGTGTGAGGGCAATGCATTTTGAAGGTTATATTACTATTCATTGCTATGATAACATGCAGAAGTTTGCTTTATTTTAGCTTCCTAGTAAAAAATCTAAGAAGTTAAATATTTAACAATTTTTTAGCTGTTGATAGTATTGTGGAATTGCAAACATTTTATATTTTTTTCTGAATATTGCTTGCATTTTTGTGATAAATGTGAGCAAAGAAAACCTTTCTAAATATTTTTTTAACACCATGCTAATTTCTATATGTTTTTGAGGTGCAGAAGAAACAATAAAGAAACTAAGAAATTTCAGCTTGCTGATGTTTTTCAGATGTTTCATTCCATTAAAGGAAACTTTAGTGTAAAATTATATGAAATTGTTTTCTGCTGATTCCTTGTGATTGTGGAGCTGATACAGTGAGAGGCTTCCTGTTGGTATGGGGGTGATTTTTGAAATAGTTTTAAACACAGATTTTAGCACTAAGCTAGTGTTTAACTTAGTATCAAGTTCTCACTGTAATTGCTAATGTTTTTTGGTACAATATGTTTGTTGTAGCTTTTAACCTACTTGAAAGCCTAGCTGGCTAGTGGAAAGCAATCTACAAATTGAATCTTAAATCTTAAAAAAAATGTCCAGAAGTTGCTGTGAAGCTGAGCTATTTTATATTGAAACCTTTACAAGAAAGGGTTAGTGATCTCAATTGCGTTTCCCTTTAAACAGAAATCCTCTGGGCAAAACCTGCAGCCTCCTACCACTACTTTCTCCAGACCAAATTTAGCCTGTCAGCAGATATGCTTAGAAGAAAAGGGACACATTAAGTGTTTTGTGTCTGCCACTAAAAATAATCCTTGAAGCTTGGGTATTCAGAGATAGCTGTTCCTTCAATATTTTTCATATGCTCCATAATTAACAACAAAATAACTCCACTGCAAGTGCATATTTTGCTAACTCATTTTTAATTGTGGTTTGAAATCTTTGAGAGCTCCTTGTTATTATGTTTTGGTTTGCTTTGGTTTTTGCTCTGTTTTGACACTTTGAGTGCACTAGGCATTCTTAGAGCTGAGCTAACCTTGGATTTGCTCCCACAGTCTCCATGATCAAATTATGTTGTCACAATCAATAATTGCTCTTTCTTCTTTAATGCTGTGCATCTCAGCCAAATTTGGCCTCATATTGCCTAAATAACCACAAAATACTTTAAAACTGCATAGGAGCTCAGTTTGAACATTTATGTTAATAACTTTAATGTGGATAAAAGTCTTTCTTCTATTTTAGATTAACATATTTGCTCTGGTTTTAAGCTACTGCAACAAACCATGGCTTTCAATACAGCTAAGGAATGGATCAAGGTCTGCAAGCATCTGTGCAAGCACAGGTACTGTTTCTAAGTGTACTGAATGCAAGATGTCAGGTTTTCTGCAGTTGTTTATTTCTCTTGCAGTTGTTTTTTTCTCTTTCAGTGCTAAATATTTGTGTAATACAAGTGTACATACAAATATATTTGCTTTAATTGATGGGAGAAGGCTTTAAAACTCATTGAGATAGATTAGAACAGTGATTTGAAGGGCAGGGAGGAAGGATTAGGGACTTCTTAGGGTTTACTTGAGGGCAGTCAGCAAGGATCCCCATCTTTCCAAGGCAGTAGGTGGGCTGGGATGTGGCAGCTGCATTGAGCTTGCAGCTGAGCAGCTCTTACATAGGTAGAGGAGAAAAGGCAACCTTCAGTGCAGGAAATCTGGATGGCAGAACATGATGGGGGTTTTGAGTACTTCTTAGGTTGATTTGAGTTTCTGGTGAGCTCATTTTGGCATTTGATAGTTGCTAGGTTGGATAGCCCTAACAGTCCCTGGCTTGAAGGAAATATATAAGCATTCTTCAGGAGGTGTCTTCTGTTAGAACAGTTGAAAGGCCACATTCCTGATGGAAAAATCTGTTGAGATTTGGCCTTTTCAATGTCTCTGAAAAATGCAGTGAACAATGACAATACCTTACTGCAGGAAGCTAATTGTGACAGACTGTTTTAGGGAGGCAGGGACAGGAACTAGGAAAACTTTCCAGTTTCCTTTGGCACCTTGCTAGCAAAGGTTTTTAATTGTTTTGTTGACAGCATAGAAAAGTTGTTGGCTACTGAGCACCAGTGGGGCTGGAAAACCTGTGAGGTGTTGCCAGAGATAAAGACAAGATGAGGAGATGAGCTTAAGTAGAATTTGGCGTGTTAGGAAAAGTGAAAATGGGTCATGGCAAAGTGGGCAAATTGTAAAATAATGGGGAGTCTCAGAAAATGAGAATAACTTGGGCCACAGTTTGGTCTGAAGTGAACAGAAGGATTTAGTCTCAAACATGTGAACCAGCATTAAATTAACAGGGTGCGCAGTCACTTCCATTTAATATTGCTGCCATTACTCAAATGACACTTAGTTGAAGCATCAGAGGGTTTTGATGTGTGTGTGTATGTGTATATATATAAAAATTCCCCAATGTGAAACCTGGCGTTAATGTTTTAACTTTTTAGGTATTTTGATTCCAAAAATGAAACAAAAAACTTGTCGAGTGTTGAAAAGAAAACAAAATCTCAAAAAAAAAGAAGAAATTAAGAGAGCTCTCAATACAGGTCAAAAGGCCAAGCACTCATCTGTGTGGGTGGGTACACTTGCAAAATCTTCAATTGCCTGATTTGCCTGTATGCAAATTTCTGCTCCCAGTGATCCTTTTGAAATTCAGTGTGTAGAACGGGTAGTGCTTCATTAGCCTTGCTTTATTCTTGAGAGAGCAGAGTAGATATACAAAAAACAATGA
Source organism: Zonotrichia leucophrys gambelii (assembly GCF_028769735.1). Classification (NCBI taxonomy): domain Eukaryota; kingdom Metazoa; phylum Chordata; class Aves; order Passeriformes; family Passerellidae; genus Zonotrichia; species Zonotrichia leucophrys. Next base: position 68,816,156 of record NC_088171.1, read on the forward strand.
GATTAAGGTTACCAAGGCAACTGATTTTTGCAATTTAATTTTGGCAGTATTTAATTTTTATTTCTTGTCTTAGCAACATTAATGAGTTGAGGCTTAGAGTTTTTTAATACAGCTTTTATATTATGTTGTAGGAAATACATTGGGAATTTTCCTTAATGTGCTAAAATAAATGACCAGAAATGTTGTTTGCTTTAGCAGTATGTACTGCTGTATGTTCTGAGTTCCTAGGTTCTACATTGCTATACCCCATGAATGTGCCATACAGTGGCTACATAAAAGTTCACATATTTCTTCCCTATGTCCTGTGACATGCAGACCCTTCAGAGTTCCTGGCTTCAGCTCCCTCACAACATCCTTACATGTGTTGGTGGTATCTTGACTAAACCATGCTGGTGCACACTGAATTGGAGAGTCAGGTAAGTGTTTGTTTATGCTTGAATACAGTACATGAAAAAAGCAATAATATTCTTAAATATTTTTTAATCTGTACGTGGTCACAAAAGTGGCAATTTATCTTCCCTTTTCTCTTAGTCACTAGAAACTCCAGAATCCAGCAGTATTTGTAATCTGATGCTTGCTGTGTCATCACATTAAAAGGTGTAGGCAAATTAATAAATAAGGCTTGGTGACACTGGGTGAGGAAAAAGTCTTTAAATTTTTCTTTCTGTAAACAGCTGTCTGCTGAAATCTCACATGATCAAGTTCTGCTTTTTACAAATTATCTTCAGAGTTGGTACTTCTGTTTTGAGATTGATTTATTTATATAACAGCTAACATCAGCTTTTATATCTTGTTTGTAAGCTTTTGGGAGGGTGGTGAAAGGACAATTTTGGTATTTTGGTACTTTGTTGCTTGTACAAAAGCAGTAATATACAAACTATGTCAGCACCAAAAAATGAATCAAATTAAGTTATTATGTGCCAAATGATACTTGCATGGTTGAAAGTATTTAATTTACTCTGAAACAAACACTGGGTATCTTCTCAATCATGCAATGAGCTTTTTCCCTCGTAATTTTACAAAGTATGGTCTATATATTTAAAAGTCTATGCAGCACTCTATTTCTTAAGACTATATCTTAGTTTGACATTTCACTGATCTTTGTATTAGTCTTAACGATGTAATTAGCATTTTATGTTATTTTAACAATTTTTGGATATTCATAACATAATGAAAATAAACTCCTTGTAGCATGGTAGCCGTATTATGTTAAAAGGTTGTTGTTCTTTATCTGCATGTATTATAATCACTGGAAGTTAACATGAGGAAACTTAGAAAAGATAGGAATGTTAGAAATGTGCATTGTAGGATAAATTTTTTATATGATAAAAACATGGTAATCTGGTAGAACAAAGTGATTCAGGTCAAATGAGAAACCTGAAAATCATGTTTCTCCTTCCTGCATTGTCACTTTTAAAAAGAAAGGCATATTTATTGTCATGGCAAGTACATGAAACACAATAGTAACTTTTCAAATGCTGTCATTTTTATGACTATAATTTGTGCTTACCTAATTTTGTTTTATCTTTTGTTGTGCTGAGCAGCACTTTAGCAATTTTATAATGCAACTGTGCATCCAGTAATGATAATCTGTATTTCCAAGATGTGTGTGAATGGCAGTTAAACATTTCTGTAAATCACTTGCCAATTCATTGTATTTGCAGTATACACAAAAATAAAATCGAGCAGTTCATTCCTCAAAATTACTTATCTTTAACTTGCATCTAATTTTGCCCTACAGGTTAAAAAAACCCCAAACAGCACAACAACGAACAAACAAAAACCAACTCAAACAAATTACTTTTCTTGAGAAGCTCTATTTTATGTCTGTGTCACAAACATAGCACAGAATGAGGAGCAAGGTTTATGTTCTCTACAGCTTTGTCTTTCATCACCTGACATTTTCATATCTCATTTTTTAAGTCTTCCCATGACTGATGGAATTATAAAATATTGTTATCATGTATTTTGGGTTTCTTTTTCAATTAGTTTACTTAGCTTATTTCTTAAATGGCAATCCAGAGAAGAGTTGAAGGAGCATATGGAAAATTTCAGAGCTGCTACCACTGTTTTGTCTTCATTTTGGGATGAAGTATTCAAAACCAGACATCAATTGAAAGGACATCACAAACAAATCTATTGTGAAGAAACAACAAACCCACAAATGAAAGAGAATAAAAAAGCCTGAAGATAATCCTGTGTGTTTCAAGAAAAAAGCAACTTGAAAGAAGGATTCAAGCTAATATAAGTGTAGCATGTACAGTAGGTATGATCAATATTATAGCAAAACTTGCTATTTTGTTTCTTAATTGCAGAATATTTGGCATGTATATTTATCTGCTGATTTACTTACATATTTTTGTAAGAAAGTTGCTCTTTGATAGCCTAAATAAAAAGAGCTGCCTCCTACTTGATTTGTGATATTACCAGTCTTTGGAGTAAATTAAGCATTTGCTGATCAAAAGGTGCAGCTAAGGTTTTCTGCTGCAGTTTGTTGCAGGCAATAACAAAGTACAACCCCTGAAATAGACTCTTTCAGGAGCCAAGACAAATGCTGTGAGACTTCTTGGAATTCTGCAAGTTTACTAGGTGAAAAATCAGCTTCCTTTGCATCATGGCTGCATTTTTAAGAGGACAACTAACTAAAGCACCAATTTTATCAGTTAATGTAAAATTCTACTTATCTGCACTTGTAAGAGTTAACATCAAAACTTTGCCTTACCTCAAGTGCATCCTTTCTTCCTAAGAGATTTTGAGAAGGCATTTGATATTTTCCTGTTATTCAGAAAAGATCTCTTTTTCTTTGATAAAGAAGATAATAATCTCTAGCAGCCACCTGTCCACGAGTTGACATTACAAAATATTCTGATAGCTTTTCTAATATTTAGGTAGAGAAGCTTGAGTACATCTCTTTCTCCAAGTTTCTTCTAAGTATGTACATTTGGCTTGGGGTGTTTTCTCTTTTTGTTGTTGTTTATGGACATACATGTCTGTTACATTGTCAGAAAACATTTTTATGATAGTTTAACAAAAGAAGTCACTTTCTTACTTTCACAGTTGTGTATCATAAATTAATTCAAATCATCAAAGCTTTTTCCCCAAAGGCTTCTTTATCCCACTGTTTTCTAGGACTTAAATAATTGGTCTATACTAAATCTGGCTTTTCTCATTTGAAGTTGTTATTGCTCATGTGGAAAGAAATAAATGCATGTTTTAGCAGCTCTCTGAAATAAAAAGAAAGCAAAACTGAAATTTGGGTTCAGCTAGTCAAAGATCTAATTGCCTGAAGTGGGCTGAGCATTTTTGTTAGCAAGCAGGGAGCAGACCAGTGTGCTGATGACATACCTTGCACACAGGCATCTGCCTTAGGGGCTTCTCTAAAATCAAGTAGTCAGTTAACAGAATTATCTCTGTTTTAAGTGGCAGAAGTATAATGTTAAGCACTTCACATCCTTACAACAGTTGCTTGTGGAGTTACACTGGAGTATAACAACCCAAATTTTATCTGAGGTTACATATGAAATGTGTCTGATTTTTACAGCTCTGTTTTGAAGGAAAAATGAGCTTTTATGGACTGGATCTCTGGAGCTCTCCCTGGAAGAGGGAGATTAAGAATTTACTTGAACTTTTCATACCTACTTCTTACTTGAGCTTTGCTTGACTTTTGTACAGCAAAACAAACTTCATGTCAACACCTTTCATTTCCTACAGTCCCCCTGAGGTGCAAACTCATAAAAGTGGCATTGGCTGTAGTCCCAGCCTGCAGCTGTCCTGTAATTCTTTCCACTCAAGGCCTTGTCCCCAGAGCAGAATGGGATCTGTTGGGAATCACAGGCAGCTCAGTGGTGTGTCCTGCAGCACACATGGAATAGCTGGTGGCAGAAGGGTGTGAGGATAACCCTGCTGTGCTCACTGTGACTGAGAGCACAGGCTGGGCCCTGCACACGGCTCCAGAGTGCCAGAGCAAGCAGCCTCATTTTCTCTTCGTCCCTCTCCTTATGCCCAGATTAACTGATGCACATGGGAAGTATATTTTAGAGTCTATGGATACTGCAAAACTTCAAGGAATTCCTTTAAACTGAGAAAGATCTGCTGTCAGGAGGTTACCAGCAAAGTGCTGGACTTGAAAATCCAGCTGTGTTCCTGGCCGTCCTCTGGCGCTTTGTTTGTTTTCCTCCAGGAGGGGGCAGCAGATGAACAACATCAGGGGCTGTTTCTTACTTTTCAAACGCTTTCCAGTGTCCCCCTCTGCCTGTGAATCCCAGCAGGGACTCCATACCTACGGGAGGGTTTAAAATTATAATTCCAACCTGTTTGCTGCAACGATAGCTGGAATCCATGAATCGGAAGTCTTCATTCTGTTCAGTGTTAAGCAGTAGAATATATTCAGCAAAATCTATCTCAAGTTTATGGAAAGGGCAGTTCAGTATTGAGAGTTAAGATTTTATGACATGGCAGTAGGTGTGTATATATTTTAGAGGATAAAATAACCAAGCAACCCAACACCATGAGCTTCTTTTCTATCAAGTTATATATTACAAGTCAAAATAATGTTCTCAAAGTTTTATTTTCTGATGAGAGAGAAAAGACTAAGAATGCACTGAATCTAGGGATGCTTTTCATTCGTGTGTAATGAATGTGCTCATGTACATTCTGTGCTTGTGCATTCTGCTGACAGAGCATGGGAGTTAAAACCCTCAATTCACAGCAGTGCTAATGATGCTAAAGAATATAACCAAATTTTATTGCATTATTTCAGCCACAAAGTGCAGGTTTATCATCTAAAACTTTATGGAGGTGTACAATATTACTGACTGGGAGTACAGTGGAGTCTTTTAAAACTGTAGGGAAAATGCTGATTATTACATACCATTGTGAATTTCTTGAAATTGTGAGGCTGTAATTCTGTTTAGGTTACAGATCAAGCAGTTAACAAAGAGCCACAGAGAGAGAGCAGTCAAGACTTTTCAGCTGCTAAATTTTATCCAGTACTTTATATAAAGAAAGAAAAAACACAGTGGCTTCTGTGACTATCAGCTGCTGTAATCAGCGTTCAGTAGCTAACTGGGAAGAATTAAACTAATTCCTAACAGGACTGATTCACTGATAGACTTGCCTTGATGATTTTCATTAAAATCATGTTGTAATGCATGTGAGACCTTTATGGAGCCTAAAACTTTATCAAGTGACTTGACTTTTTCTTTTCTGGTGATTTTCCTTTTCAAAGATTACAAATGTTTAAGAGGAGGGGAGGAGATAATGACAAAGATTTATTCAGAATGGCACAACTTGCCTTTCAGAGTTGCCTTTCATCTTAAATCCCACTCTTTAAATCACAGATTTTTATATATAGGCTTTATGGTTCTACTGAAGTCACTGATTTAGCACCTTCTATGCATCAAACACTTCAACAACTCCCCTGAGTATTTAAGTTCCCTCATGCAAGTCCAGGGCTTTTATTCTTTGAGCAATGTAAGCTTTATTTTTCTAGTGCAGGAAAGATCCACACAAATAACTGATGATGAAATTCCCTTTTTCCTCTTTCTTGTTTTGAATACTGTTGCATAAAATAACTCTATGAGTCATTCTTGCTTTGTGAAGTAATTAGCAGGAAGACTTTTACCAGTAGAAGTCTTGAGCATAGTATAAATTAATTCCATAGTATTCTAAAACACTTGATTTTCTGAGTGTCTGGACTTGAATTGCCTTTGCAAATATGTCATTAAAATAGCTCTGATTTCCTTATAGAGTGTTTAAAGGATGAGTAATCTTGTTTATTACATCTAATATATGAATGTGTTGCATATTTTTGGGAATAGTATTTACTCAGTTATTAATTATTTACAGTGTGTTTTGAAAGGACATTGTTTCCTTTTGCTGGAAAGGTCCATAGTCTGGATAGGTGTGTAAGCACTTTTTAAACCTGCTATAGTTGATTTTCACAGGACAAGGATTTTAAACTTCCATGCTTGCATTCTTTCTTTGAAATTATTGTGTGTTAAAGATGTGATTTTAAAGCATAAAGACTTGTGCTTGAATTTGTGAGCAGCCAGTGCTTCCTCTGTTGTTCCTGAGGTATACTGAGGATGGTCAGGGGGATAATCCAGAAAAATCAATGAATTTGGGACAACAGATCTGTAATCTGCATTGGCTTTTTCAGATGTTTTTACCATTTCCCTTCCAAGGAATTTTCTCTTTGTATATTAGCACATACATAATTTTCATATGGAGTTTTTTTCCCCCCTTTTTAAATAAATTCCATTTGCAGGCCTGCAAGAGTAACAGGTCATATAGCAGCAATAAAAAAAATTCTAGAAAACTTTGGCAGACCATTCAAACATCAAAATAGAATAATCCAATATGATCATGTTGCATTATGCAGTATTGGCTGCTAGGAATTTAATTCAACACAGCAAACCATGGCATTTTGGGAATATAAATAAATAATTGAAACATAATAAACTGAAGTATTTCATTGTATACAGGTCTGATAAGAATCTTTGTGCTCTTATCTTTCCCACAGTGGTATGAATCTTTCCTAATAGCTTTAGATACTGATGATAAAACACATTAAAAGCCTAAATTAACACAGCAACTGAGAAATGTAATCCCTCCAGACCACTTACACAGGAAGAATAGGTGATGATTTTCCAGCTGTGACAGGGTTCATTTCCTTTCTGACAGGAAGCATTCTTGTAGTTAGCTTTCCAGAAACCCATGGGAATGCATGCTGGCATCAAGGCCCTTCACTGGGAGTAGGGCACAAGGTCTCTCTGACCCAGCAGGTGCAAACATAGGTGAATTGCATGGATGTCCTCTTCATGTTACCACTTGTGTAAATTGCTCAGGGAGGAAAAATAGTACTCTACTGTTGAGTATTGAGTGCTGTGTAGGAGTGATTATTTTGTGGCATGAAAAGGATTTCTAGAGAAAAAGGGTATTTTTCCCCTACTGGTAGTTTTCTCTCTTATGTTGAATATGCAAAAACCAAACACTGTGACCCTGATTTAACAAAACAGGTGAATTTTTAACTGATGGTTTTTTAATGGCAATTTGGGATATTGATCTTTAAGGATGTGTTTGATCCTGTTTTAGAATTTGTGTTCAGAAGACACCTATGTAAAGATATAAACACTGCAAAGACAAGGACTGCTTATGTTCCTGCCTTGATAACTGAAAAGGGTGTCTTTGCTAGTTCAGAGGGATGTGGACTTTAACCACACCTTTTTTTTCCTCTTCTGCTACTCTACAGCCAGATTAGAAATAGGAATGTCTTCTCAAGACTTCTAAAATCAACTTGCACATATAGGCATATTTGAAGATTTTCAATATCATAGAGTTGGATTTCCACCTTGACTACATTCCCTTTCATTTTCTGGAAAGCTTCCTACTTCAGCCTTTTGTTTTGAACTTCATTGAACCTCTGTCAAAGGCCCAGTCTCTTGTGACTGATGCTCTGACAGTCTTTCTGACTCAACTAAGTGATTTGTTCAAATAAACTTTGCATTGCCATGGTTATAGTAAAGCCATAATTCTGAGGGTAAAAAAAAAAAAAAGGCAGCTACATTAGAAATTCTGACTTACACAGAAGAAAGTACCTTGTAGCACTATCTGCTTGAAACTGTGTTGTCATCTTATTGCAGGGGTTCCATACTGTTGTCTCCTATCGCAGAAGTTTTATACACTCTTGATGGTTTCTTGTGGACAGCTCCTCCAAGCACTAACACTTCTTTTCTTCACAAAGCAGCCAACTGAGCCCAGTTCCCTTCTCAACCAGCCACCCACTCTTTTATAGCACTCCTCTCATTGGTTACAGCTGTGGCGTGTTAAAGTCAGGCCTCTTCCTAATCTTTGATCATTGGCCCAGCTGCAACTCCTTAGGGATAAGATTACTTTTTACACTATCTTTATTTACTTATATTCTGTCCCCCTATAGAACTGTTGGCTCCATTCCATCTTGTTGGTATTTAAAAAGTGAAGCTTTCCTTCTTTCTTCTGAATTGAGCATTTTACAGGATTAGAAAATAAGGTTAAGTGAATGTATAGGATGGAAAGAGGCTATGTTGGGTTAAAGCTCTCCCAAAACCTACTTGGGGTGTGCAGTGAATGGGTGGACAGGACAGTGGGAGCCAATTTGATGCTTGTGATAATACTTAAATAAAACAGCTTGTGGAGAACTTGTCCTATAGGACCTGGCAGCGTAGTGGATGGGGAATATCCACCTTTGTCCTTAGTGGCAGAATTACCTTTCCCTGAGTTGAAGAAAGGAAACACTGGCAGTCACTTGGCAGGAGCGTGGCGCTCCAACACTGGAGTGCTGTGGGTGGTGCTGCATCCTGGAGCCGCGGCATCACTCAGGGTGCCACAGGAGAGTAGGCAGATGCCTGGCAGGAAACCTGGGTGTGAAGGGGGCTGATAGACATCTCTTGCTACTGGGACAGATGGCTCTCAGTCTCTGTGGTAGCAAGTGTGCCATGTCTTCAGAGACAGACATTTGCTCTATTAAATATTCTTAGCTTATGTGGAAGCCAACTGACAGGCCTTCAAAAGTTACAGGAGAAGGAAAGTGATGGGCAAAACAGCTTCTGCTGGGAGGTGTCTGGGCAGTGTGGCCAGGCACTGTTAATGGTGTTTAGGTGCATAAGTAAACAAGTGCCCAAATCCCTGCAAAATAAATTAAACTCTTGCAAAAAAAAAAAAAAAATGAAGACAGTCACTGTTGAAAAGAACAATTGCAAATCTTGAACTGCCTTCTATTCTTCGTTATGCTGCTATGTGACCCACAGCAAGCACATGTAACTAGTTTTAGGAAGCTACTTATTACCTAGGAAAATAAAATTTGCTACCTTGACAGCTGCTCATGAACATGATGTCAGCCTCTTCCTGTTCATTTCCCCATCGACAGTTGGAGGTAAACCTAAAGAATGTTGGCTATGCAGTGGTCATGCAATGCATTAATTCTTGAAAGATAACAGTGGCAGAACTGGTACAGAAGAGATGCTTGTAATTATGCTGGAGTGAAATGCTTGAGGAGAATTGTTACTTGATTCTTAAAATATGTTCACTTTTCATTATTTTTTTTAACTCAAATGTTTTCATTGTTTGTTTTATTTTTGGACATAAAAATGAGAATTGTTTTGCTTATGTGGGGCTTGTCCTCTATTCAACTCTGACCATTCTGTGATTCTGTCTCATTTTTGCAGTCTGTGCTTTCTTCCTGATTAGGTTCGTTTCAGGTTCTCCACTGTAAGACTAATATTTCAGAATTTTCATACAAGTGTGAAATTAAACATTGTAAATTAGATTTTGTCAGTGGGAATGTAAATGAAAGGGGTGGCCTGTCCTTTAAGAACATGCCTCTCAATGTTTTTGTTTTGAAAGTCATTCTTTTCCTTTGTATTTGTGACCTAAATGTTCTGCTTGATGGCTTTACAGAAAATTCTTTGTGTTTTCTTCATTAAGTTAAAATTATTGTACCTTAATGTAATTTCCTATTGCTTTTTGAAAATTTCCTGTTCTGCTACATTTCCACTTTCTGGAATTTGTTTGGTTTTAGCTGGTGGCATAGAATACACTTGAAGCTGTCCCTCTGAACTTTGATTCAGAAGAAAATATCAAAACTCAATTTGGAAATGGTTCTGGCCAGTCTATCTTGGTTAGACTTGTGGTTGAAGCCAAATTTAGATGCAGTAGGTTTGCTGCTGGCAAAACAGACTGCAACCTTTAAGTGCCCAGAGCAGTGCCTAAGATCATGCTTCATTAGCAACAGGATCATGTGAAAGATGAGCTGTGGCTTGGAGGATGTGCTGTAAATGCTGATCCCCTGATACTCTCCTGAATTTCCCACACACTTGGCGTTTGCCTGGAAGATAAAGCATCCTTCCTATTGCTTTTCATTTCCTGGTAGGCGGGAAGCTTTCCAAATGTGAGTGCTGCTCTTGTGCCACTATGGTGGCACTTGCAAACACATGCAAGTGAGAGGCCCTACAAATGTTGGCTGAGCTCGTAGAGTTGGTAAGTGTAAATAATCCCTCTGCCAGACAAATTCTGTAAATCTGCTGGCTTGTAAAAAATGCCAAAATCCCACGCTTTAAGGTATGCACTCCTACTCAAGCCAAGCATTTACATATATTCCTGTTGGGACCTTGGCTCTGTGCAGCCTTTTTTGCTCAAGGGAATTGCCTTCTGGCTCTTCTTTACAGCTCTCTCTGTATCTAACTACCACATAGACCTTGCTGGAACATGAATGGAACACTAATGGGATAAATACAAAAATATCCAGTAGGTGACAGTATCAGTGCATGTGTGTGAAGGGGTACTGGGGCAAGTGGTAGTAACTTACATTAAAAAACCAAAAACGTGTTCATTCACTAATTTTATGTCTTAATTTGGTGCTTTGGGCTCACTACACAGTTTTTTCACTGATTTGTCTGCAACTTCGCTTGTTGTGTTTTGGTTCCACCGCCCCACCCCGCCCCCGCGGATTGAGGAAATGATCGCATTCTTGGTAGTGCTAAACACATCTCCTCTTGCAGTGTTGGCAGGGCGTGTCTTGTGATAAGTGGGAGCACTAGCTGGTCCTAGCAAAGCCGAAATACATGTTCCAAATACGTACTTAGCAGCCTTATCGGATGTTTAAATGTTAAATTCATGTCTGTTTAAACCCTTTACACTAAATAGTCTTTTTTTTTTTCGTTTTTTTTCCCCCAAAGCTGAAAGATTTAAACTAAGATAAGCAAATGTCCACGAGTTCACTTCTTAAGGTGTGCAGTGGTTGGTGGAGAGAAGGTTTGATTAGCTTGGGTTTGTTACTTATGTAACAAAGAATAAAAAGCTTAATCTATTCTGGTTCTTTAGCTGTCATAATAATGATAGCTCTGATTACAAAACTAGTGCTGTGTTTGGAGAGTCTTTTTGAAATCTGGAAACACATTTATCAAAAGTGATAAAACACCTTGAGTTTAAAGTAACCTTCTTCACCCAGAGCTTTTCAATATCTGGTAATGGAATAACAGGCTAAAACACTTTTTCCTAGCTTTTGTGGCAGGTGGGCAAAAATGCAGAATTGTAAACATTATCCAAGTGTTGTAACAAAAAACTGAATGAAATTCATATAATGGAATGATGACTTACTGAACTTGTTACAACGATTTCCTTAGTGATTGGATACAACTTAATGACAGGGAGCTATACTCTTTAAGTCCTGTGCAACTAAAATTCCTTTTAAAAGTAAGCCATTCTGTAATATCTGTCATGGTATTTTGTCTCTTTCTGCAGTATTACTTTAGAATCTTTTTTTTTTCATTTACTTGTAATAAATCGGTCCTTCTTACAGGGACCAACTACTTGGCTGCTTGCAAATTATCAATGTGCCTCCTTCCACCAGCCTGCTTTGCCCTGTTAGGTGCATGTTAGCCATCATGATACTATAAACACTTGCATGCCCCACTTCTGCTGTGAAAATGGTTCCATTGGAAATGAATAGAATTTTTCTTTAATAAGTCAAAACCTTATAAGGACAGTCTTTGAGATCAGGAAGTGAGTAACTTAACTAGTGTTCATTAAAGTAAACAATTACACTGTCTAGAAGTACTCTTTTGTTGTATGTGAAATCTGTACTTAAAAAATATTTAGTTCTTATCTGCATAATGTTCCTGACCTAAATAGTTGGGATGTTTGGAATTGCCACTTGTGAAAGACACTGCCTGAATTGGGTAAATACAGTTAAGGCTGGGGTTTTGTTGTGTTGCCTTTTTTTTTTCTTACATAGATTATTTCACGTCTGTGTTGGTCTTAAGATTTGCAAGCACAATAGGATGTAACACCCTCTACTTCTGAAATTGTATAAAAAACACAATAAAATTTAAGAATACTAAAGAAAAAAAAAGAAAGAAAAAAAAAGAAAGAAAAATCAAGACAAACCTCACCCAGTCCCCAAGTGTACACTTTGCACCCACACAGAACCCAGTGGCTGATTCAGTGGGCTGTGTTCAAAAGTGAGGTGTAAAGAGCAGAAATAACACACAGATCTGAGTGTAAGCAAGACTGAGGATGGCATAACTGCAGTGATGAAATATCCTGAAAAGTGTAATCTATAAACCTATACAGTATTCTCATATAGTTAATGAATAAATAGAAATTGTTTCTTGATACTCAGTTAGAAAAGACTGCATCTTTACATGTGTTGATACTTGGACATATGTGTGTGAGTATGTGACTGGGCTGTTCACAATGATCTTTTACTTTAAGGCTTTTGTCTTATCAAGAGCTTAGGGCTGCGTAGAAGATGGGATGTAAATTTGCTTGAGATATTTGCCATATTAGTGACTTGGAAGAGGCAGATGACTGCTTCTGATGGCACAGAATCAGACAGGTTCACATTTTTTGTAGCTTTGCTGTCAAAGACTGCAAGAAAATTTCCTGAAAATTCTGTGTTTCTGATGATAGTAGAGATGGCAAGGGTTCTGTGCTGCTCTAAAGTAACGTATGGGAAAATGTTTCATCTTTTGTATAAATCTTAGTATGAAAATGGATTTTTTTTTTGTTTGCTAGATCAACCAATTAAATTTTTTGTTAGGTGTGAAGGAAAAGGATATATGCTTTCCTATTAAGCATACTTGTAAGGAAGTTTTGGGGTTTTTGTGGCTTGTATTCATGTAATAGCACCACCACCCTATAGTAGAGGTGGCCTTTGAGTCCTAGTAAAATATCAGTGTTATACTTGAATATCTGTATGTAGGCCTTGCCCCGGTAGGTCCCAGTTGTTCTTGATGGGCTGCAGCTGTGATGTCCTTAATTGGGCAACAGCTGTGGCCAATGAATATAACTGGGATAAAAGGGGATGGGCTGGCTGCTCAGGGAGAGCCTTGGAGGAGCTCTGATGAAGAAGCAGGAGAAACACTGCTGTGAAGAGCTGTGTGTGAGAAAACCACCCAGAAGGTATGGGACTCTAGAAATAGGATAACAACACCACCCAAGTACCACTACCCCAAACAGAGAAAACCCATTAATACTGGCATCACAAGCTGTGAGGTTTTTAAACTAGTATGGTTTATTAGTCTAAAAATCAGTATGAAATTAAGTTTAGCCAACTTAATTGTTTAATCTGGCCTCTATAGTGGGTCCCCTTCTACACTCTGGGAGAATGATGGGCATTGCTACAAGACATCATAATTTCATATGAAACATCACTAAAATGTGTGGGCTATTCACCTGTTAGGATTTCTTACTGCCTGCCAACAGTTAACTTTGCAGGTAAAATTTAGAAGGTAATACACCAGTTTGCTAACAGTAGGTGTATCCTCCTATAGGTGATTTTTTTCAGTATCTTACCTTGTGGGTCTGCAGAGTGCTGCCAGAATAACTGGATCCTCAATATTTATTGAATGGAAACCTTAAATTCAGAGAAGTTGATGTTACAGATTGGTAAGTTTGGGAGTCTCGCTGTTTGATGTTAGGTCACAAGTGCTGAGACTAACTCACAAGTCACAGACTGAATTCTCTTGTAACCTGCGTACAGCTGTATTCTTGGCTGGTCTTGCATGAGGGAAGTGACAGAACCCAAAGGTTTGGGTTCTTGATTTGGTATTCCTGAAAATGAAAGAACTCAAGTTTTGATTAGTATCAAAGGATAATTACGCTGTCTCAGTGTAGGATTTTGACCCATAGTAAATGTGTGGCAAATCTCACATTTTAATATAGAATAAATCCTTGACACAATCCAGTATTTGTGTTATGTTTAAGTTCTTTATTCTGATGTATGTCTTTCTGTCATAATGCAAAATAGGTAGAATATATGACAACTAGAAGTTCAGAGCAGTTTGTAGCTTTCACTACACTGGACTGGAATTATCTGCACACACAAAAGTGTGCAGCTCTGGTGTAGGAAGTTGCATGCTGGAGCAATTGTATCTGAAGGATCTAAATGCGTATAGGTTCTATTAAGATGGTAAAGTAAATTGGGACATTTCTGTTTGTAGGAGTTTAGATTTTTTTATTGTCTCTGTGAAGGTTTTATTTTTAAAGAACAGATACATCCACAGCTGCACAACTGAAATAGAAATACTGCTGAAAACATGGTGCAACTGTCTCTAACTTACTCCAGTAGTAGGAAAAAGGTGGAAGGCATCATCTTGCTTGTGTAAAAGGAGAGGCACTTTAGTGTAGAATCTCTCACTTGGGAATACAGCCAAGCTGTCAGTGAAATTGCTCAGGAGAACTGCTCTGGTGCTGGGCAGAGCCAGGAGATCTTGCTAGGGATGGCTCGTGCTCTGACCCACTGTTTGGGTATTTTGGATTTGTGAGCACTACAGCTCGAGATTGACAGGTTGTGTTTGTGCAGTGCTCGCTCACTGCTGCTGGTGGTAGTCATCACTGAGATAATTCTGTTTTATCACAGCTTTCTGAAGAGCTTGGACTTTCACACAGGCTGACATCACGCTGGCGATTAGGTGTTTGGCCGTAGTTTTTGCTGCTCTTCTTCCCCTGACAAGCAACTTCTTTGAGAATACCTGAAGGAATATCACCTGAGTTCAGGAATCTCATTAACCTGTTTCCAGGCCATCTTTACCCTCAAACCACTTCCTGTGGTACATTAGGTTCCTTAACTTCCCCCAAGCATTCCAGCAAAGGAGGAAGTTGTTGGTGTTGTCAGGCTTTCGTGCTGAAAGCCAGGGGTTATATGTAAGAAAAGAAGAAATGGTTCTTCTGCAGCAATTAAAAGCACTAAGAGTGGTCTTTCCAAAGTGCTTTGCATGGGGTATGGTACAGGTGGTAACTCCAATGCTGAGAGGATTCTGGGATTTGTCCTGTCCAAAGGGTGAATGTGTTGATTTCTGTTCTGGTTACCTCTTGTTGATACATTCTGCTTACTTACAAATCAAAAGCTTGACATTTCAAGGCAGGATCAGTTGAAATGTGTCAAAGCTGACAGTGAACCTTACAAGTGGTTTCTTCTTTTCATCTTTCATTTTCAATACAGTCTCTATATAGAACAGTAAATGATTCAGGAAAATGTACTGATGCTGTAGCATTCGATGGAGTAAACAAAATTCACTGAATCTCTCCATGGTTACTTTTTATAACAAAATGAGTATATTATCATAAGCTTTTCCAATGTTGAAATAAAAATATAAACTATTGAAATATGATATCAAATAAACTTGACTTAAAAATTCAGTGGCTAAGTATACCTGAATCTTATTTAGTCAAATAGAAATTGGTTTTTAAAATGGCTTTACTCTAGGACTCCACATTTATTATTTGACTGTGGTTTAAAAAAACCTGTGGGGATAAAAAACCCTAGTATCACAACTTTCTACAAGACAGAAACACTGTTCTCTGAAACACAATTGTGAAGAATATACTACTACAACAGGATAAAAGTTTTCCTTCAGGTAAATTGTAGATTTCTTGATTTACAGGAAAATGTTATTTAGAGGCTTATGTGGAGAGAAGTTACTGGCAATTTGTAAGTAGAATCTCAATGAAAGAATTCAAGAAAAAAATTAAGAGAAGAAAATTGTCACAGTAAGAAACTGGTAAGCATCCACAGTCTCATCTTCCTGTTGTACATTTGGCACAGAAAAGATTGTAGATGCATACCAAACATAAATACTTTATCCCTCTTCTGAAATAATAATAGTTGGACATTTGCAACTGAGTACATACAGTATTACTAATGGGAAATGTTTTCTTTCCTTAAAATACTGCCATGTGAATTGTATTAACTTGTTTGCACAACAGTCTGATGGTTCTTTAACTTGAAATTGCTTGAGTGGTAAGTACTCATTTATGACAACAGCAGTACTTTATTCTGAAGGATTCCAGTGGCTTTCCACTGCCTGCTCTGGGGAAATGTTTTGATCCTTGCTGGTGTTGGGCCCAGAGGACACTGATGTAATGTGTTGGTTGTTTAATAGCATTTAGCAGCAGCAAAGGGATGTGAGGGAGATGTAGCTATGTGGAATGTAATTAAAGAAATTGGAATTTGGCCAAAACTCAGATCAACAGTCCCAATCTTGCAAAAAGCACAAAGAGACTTGTAATAGTTGGTAAGTGAATTGAGCTTTCATTTTGGTGTCACCTTGGCAATTGTGTTGTAAGGAATCTGCTTTTCTAGGGAATTTATTCAGTAGTGTTGTGAAGAATGGTCTGTACTACTTACTAAATTACTAGTAATGGCTAGAGATTATTTCTGGCAGCATTCTGCCCTGTTTTTACATCTTTCACATAAGCACCAAGCATTTGAGAACAGGCAAGAGTAGCTTGGAGTAGCAGAGCTGCAAGTGTAACATGCTGCAGTTGCATGCCCACTAGAATTTTTAATATGCTGGGGGGGTTTTTTCTCATTTTTTTTCCCCATTGTTGTTCAGGAAGGCTGTATAGTAAGCTTGATAAGTTAATTAGAAAGGAGACCTTGAATACAAAATAAGTGCTCTATTTCTTTTTTGTGTGTGTGTTTATTATCCTATTATAAGAAGGCAGAAATATTCAGCATTAATTAGTTTACTGAAAAGACTGACTGCTGATAATAGGTCTTGTAAATACAAGGTATAATTTATAGAGCCAAATTCTAATCTGTTCTTTATCCCAACCCCAGAGAGCATAGTTATTCTGAAATAAAGTGAAGGATTTTGGTATGTCCTTGTAAGTGATCTTTCAATTTGAATATGACAGATTCTATCAGAATTATTTCTTTGCACTCTAGAAAAAGAAGAAAATTTTGGTGCAGAAATTAATAATTTTGACATTTCTGGTTTGCTTTTTAAGACATCTTGAAACAGCAGCCTTTTATTAGAAGTTAACACACTTTGGTATTTCAGGAACAGCTAGTAGTGGAAGTCTGATGTGACTTTCATGTGTAACTATCACTGAATAATAGAAAATATTTTAAATGTACATTGTTTACTAACAATTATTTTCTAGTCAAAATGCAAGGTATAGTAGAAATCTTCCAGGTCTGCTTCTGACTCCAAGCCAAATTTTTCAAGGAATATCTGAATTAGTATGCTTTATTTTCTCTCTGTGTAATCCAGCAAAGAAGGTGGTGGTGGTGTGCATGGTTCTTTGAATGTCAATTTCTGTGAGTCTGAGGGGACTCTGAGCGCGGTATTGGGGTGTTAACTGTGCTTCCTCTTGAACAAACTGGTCCTTGCATTCCCTGTCCTTCCTACTTTGCTGTCAGGAAAGACCTTTCATAGAGCAGTATCTCCACAAAATGCAGGCACAGCATAGGTTAAGGGCTGTAGCAGAGCTGACAAAAGACTCTTGTGTTATATTCAGGCAAAGGTTCTACTGCTATAAATAATGCATGTTTTGACTGGAAACTTTGAATGGAAATATCCCTCTCTGAAGGCTCATTGATTTCAGTAGAATCTCTAGGGGCAGATTCTGCTTACATGCTGAACATGCAACACATTCCCCAAATTTGTAGTTGGTTTTCTTCATCAGCACTACCTGCCCAAGTGAGCTCCTTCCTATAAATTAAGATACATCTCATATCTACATAATCATCTGGAAATTACTGTCACTGTGTATTATAAAAGTTGCATGAAATACCATTACAAGGTGGGGTACCCACTAATGTTGAGAATTCTAATATTGTATTCCTAGAATTACAATATTAGTTTCCTTTTTGCTTGGTTGATATTAATTGGAGGGCTCACCATACCTATTAAATTTGATTATTAGTAGGGAATGACTTTAAAAGAAGATAATGAACATACATTTCTTGCCAGATTTTCCTGGGTTTAATCACACTGTGCCTGACGTTAACCACAGGCCTAGGCCTCCATGTACAGCCACAGTGGCTAGGCTGATACCTGGCTAATTTGTGAGCTGGACCTCTAATCCTATCCAACAAGATGGGCACAACTTTTCGTACTATTTTAATTAAATTGATTTAAAACCACACCTTAAGCCTCTTCTAAACATAATATCTTACTGACTTCACTAAGGGTGTCTGACAGTTACCAAAGTGGTGTCTAAGTGCGTGAAGGCTTGTAGTTTGCTTTGGGCTAGGTTGATTTTTTTCATTAATTTGGATCCTTTTGGTTTGTATGCATTCATCAGTCTTGTTTTGAACTCATTTAACGGTGCCAAGATGAATTTTGTAAATTATATTAGTAATGTATAGATATTAAAATAGTAAATGAGCTCCTGCCACACAGCTTGCAGATTTGTAGAAAAAAGAGAAATAGATTGGGGTGGCCAATGATATTTTATTGCTGTCCCCTTTTGCCCCCCTAATCTCCTGTTGTTTGTGGTCAAGCCTGAGCAATTTACACCTAGAACGTATCTAAGTTGGAGAATTTAGGAATACAATAGGATTTAGGTGTAGAAGTCCTGAGTGATGTGCAATCCTTCCAGAAGTGCCCAAAGGCTGGAGGAACACAGGACCCCAACCTCTGAGTGCCCATAGGAGCCCAGTGTTTCAGCATGGGTGTGTACTGAGGTGAGGCAGGGGCCTCAGAGTGCTGTCCAGAAGATGCTCACATTGAGTAGGGGGCCTTCAAGAGGCAAGGTTGAACACAGGATTGGCTTTTTAGCCCCAATCTTCAGACTGAAGTACCTCCAGCTGGTCATGATTAACTCATCAACTCTTAACTTTGCTTTCATTGCTGGAGTTTCCATTGACGAGACACAACCTGGGAAAGTCCTGGTGCCCTTACTTTAATTTATTTATCTCTGTGAAGATACTTTGTCATGGTTCAGAAGACTTCTTTGCACAGTAAGACAGTGTTTTGTATTCTGGATATCCTAAGAGAGTGCAGAAGGATTAAAACCTCTTGGAAATGGGGATCATTAAGTGCTTGTATGAAAGTGTTATTTATGCATGAGGAGCCCAATTTCTGTTTCAGAGAATATTCAATTATGCAGTGTTAAATGGAACAGGATTTAGGTCACATCATTCAGTGTAACATATCTTAAATGTTATGTTGTATAGACTTTCTCTTATTTTTCTAATGGCTAATAGTGACTGGATTGCTCTGTTAGCAGTGGTTTCAGATGTTCTTCTATCTTCATGGTCAGAGCCCTTCCTTTAGGGGTGGCAGAGGTAACATAATGTTGTGGTGTGTTGCAATATCCTGTTTTAAACTTCCGAGTCCCTTCCCAGGTGTGCTTATGCCTCTCTCCCTGCCCCCTGGCCCCCTTGCTGAGTGTGCCCTGTCAATCAGGCTAACATACCAGCAAGGCGTCGTGTGATTCGTCGATTTCAAAGGATGCTCCTCAGGCCTGGGGGTCATTGGCCTGTCTAAGTGTCATCCTCCCTTGAGACCCTGCCCCCTTCACCTGGTTGGTAACTCACCTGTCTCCTCCCCTTCCCCTGTCCCCGAGCTTATAAGGTTAATGAGACCATGCGGCCGGCATTCTGTTAGCAGCAGTGGCCCAGTGCAGTCATCTCTGTACCAATGGAATAAACATCTGGCTACCTTCTAGCAGAATCCGCTCCCTTCCTTCTCTTCACCATCGCCAGAAGCTCTCTCCTGAGGAGAACGGAGTCCTGTCTTGTGCCCCGCTGCACTCTGCCGCCAGCCAAGGTATCTCTGGGGTAAAACACCGCAGTGCTGCCTCTGGCCCAGCAGCGAAGGTCAGAACTGGCCTAGGCACCATCTAACTGGTTATATTGGGATACATATTCCAATAACATAAGGCAGAAGAAGGTTTTTAAATTTTTTCACTGTGGCTTCAAAGTCATTCAGGCAAGGAAACACAGTTCTGTCTCATGCCCGAGTCTTTTCAAAGATACTGTCCTCTTTAGGACAGTGTTAGAAATAGAGAAGAAAAATTACTTCTTTCCCTTCTTTCCTTAGAAGATTCTTCTTGAAAACTAATTCATGATAGCTACAAAAACTTTAAAAGTAGGGAGGAGAACCAGATAGAACTGATCAAATATGATTTTTGTTGAAGAACCAATAGTTAAAGCTATTATATGTAGTTAACTCTAAATTCTGCAAGACAGTGCATTGTAGTAGTACATTATTATTTTCTGGGTCATAAATATACAGGACTTAGTGTTATATATGATGTACACTCTTGCTTTGCATTGCACCTAAATCAGTGTTTCCAACTTCACATTCCTGTTCCAAGGTAATTCTACATATAATGGGAAATCTAAAAGGCCAAGAGGAATAAATTGCTTACAAACCGAGCAGCAGTGTTGGCAGAAAATATCTTGAAAATATCTATGGATTATGTTTCCTCATTTACACTGTATTTTCTAAATAAGCAGCTCCCTGTGGGCTGTTAAACACAAAAAATATGTGCTAAGAGATGGCTTGTGAAGATGAACCAACAGAGGTAGGGTAGGTGAAAGTCCAATGCTGTAAATGTATATTCAGCATTCTTTTGGGTCATTGCCCTGATAATTCCCCACCCTCTGAGTAATATGGTCATACAGCAATGACAAACCACCATAGCCCTGGGAGAAGGAAGCTCTTTTTGTGTTCCCAGCCAGGCATATGCAAAGGTATGCCTGTAAACTGCTGCTGAAAGTGCTGATTGCATCTAATTGGTGTTAATTTATTCTGGTCTGAATTGTACCGAGTAATAGCTGTTAGCAGGAGCAGAATAATTTTCTTCTTTATAGGTGGTGATTCAAGCCTTGCTGAGGAACAGAGTGCGCTGCTGTGCTTGTTAGTAACTCTTTTCCCCGGGGAAAGGGATCTGTAGCACTCCTCTTTTGTGTCATGAAGAATACTTTGGCCAGAATTTTAGTATTCTTGCCAGTATGGATTGGCAAGAAAGCGTGGCTCCGTGTCCTCGGCCCTGCCACTGAGGTAACACGTACTAACAGCCCTTGTCCAGAATGAGATTGCTCAGGGAGTTGTTCCAGTTTTTTGCTCCTGACGCACTTGCTGTGAAACCATGTCTCTCTCTGGCTCCCAGTTTATAGTGGTGGGTGTGTCCAGTGTTAGAAAAGGCCGTGCACTGGTAAATAGCTGTGTTACTGTTTCATTGTCCTTGTTCTTTCTTCGTGTGCAAATACAAGGAAGCAACAAGCTAATATGATGTTTTAACCAAATACTAAGCAAGCTTTACTTCCTCTGCCGCAGTCAGTGCAACTGGCCAAGGCACTTGATTGTTGTCTGATTTTCGGAAATGATGTCTTGGTGGTTGGAATGCCCTTTCTTCACTTGCCAGCTGCTGTGTGGAGGTGCCTCCATTCCATTTTCCTGTGGCAGCTTTAATTTCTTTTCCCTTAATAGAAAGTGAGCAATGCAGCACACCTTTCCTAGCGTGCAATTAAACCTGTCTTAGTCACTGCTGGCAGAACAGGCAGAAACAGATCTTTTGATAGAAACTGTCTCTAATTAAACTGAGGCAAACATGTCCTGTTACAGGTTTGAGGAAATCTCTTCAGGGAAAAAAACCATGCTTGCTAAGGATGGACTTAGCATGGCCTTCCTTGTATTGTACTTTCCTTCCTGTAGATGATAGATATGGTTAAATGCTGGTACCATTTCTGCAAACAATGGCTTTACTCCACACCCTGCTGCAAGAGGTCACAGTGGCTGCAGCTGATTCTTCCCAACCTGGTCTTGTACTAACTTCAAGCTTTTCTGGAGCCAGATGTGTGATTGAGCTTTGCAAACTTTAGTGGCCTAAGAAGTAATGCATTCCACCTAAAATTAGGTAATTGAATACTTTCTAGAGGCAATGAAGACTGTATTTGCTCCTGGAAGTAATCAATCCCATTCTGGTTGGGGTGGTGGGGTAGCAAGTTGTTTGCTTCCTAGGTGTAGCCACAGCAGGAAGTGTTTTAACAGGTGATTTCTGCTCTCTGCAAACCCAGCCTTGCAAGAGGATCTGGCATGGGATCCTTTTCAGTTGTGTTTTCAGAAAAAATTAAGTGCTGTCAATAGTCAAATTAGTTATTACAATTCCTTTCTGCAATCATCTGAAAATTGTAGTGGTATTTCAAAAAAAACCAAGTCCCTGCAGTCTTGGGCTCAATGTGTAATTTTCATAAGTAAAAGTTGTATTGTCCATCATGTTTTTCTCTATTATGTTTTAGAGAGCTACTCAGACTAAGATTGGTGAAGGAATTCAACTAATGGTAGAGCTGAAGAAAAAGTAACACAATGGCATAGATTTTAAGGAGAAAAGAGGTCGTAACAGCAACATCTCCCAGATAACTTTTGAGATAAACATGGACTGTATGCTATCCGTGGCCACAGCAAAAATTTGCTTTTTTAATGGTCTCAAGCAATTTCATGAACAGCAAAGCTACTTAAAGGCTTGTTCTCAAAGTGTGTATATGCACGATGCATGTCCTTCCAAGGAGATTCTCTGATGTCTAAATCTGTGTTCCATTCCTCTGTGGAGAATAAGAGATTTGTGGGTTAAGAGGATGTCTTCTGTGTTAAGGACTGGCTGGGCTGCTTGGTACCTTTACTGATGATCTGGATGAGGGAACTGAGTCTACCTGTAGGAAATTTGCAGACAACACCAAGTTGGGCAGGAGTGTTGATCTTCTGGAGGGCAGGAAGGCCCTGCAGAGTGACCTGGACAGGCTGGATCAATGGGCTGAGACCAACAGCGGAAGGTTCAACAAAGGGCAGGTCCCAGGTCCTGCACTTTGGCCACAACAATTCCATATGGAGTTACATCTGACACTGGTGAGGCCACACTTTGAGTATTCCATCAGTTTAGAAATCCTCACTACAAGAAAGACATTGAGGTGCTGGAGCAAGCCCAGAGAAGGACAAGAAAGCTGGTGAAGGGGCTGAACCACAAGTCTGATGAGGAGAGCTGGGGTTGTTTAGCCTGGAGAAAAGGAGACTCAGAGGTGACCTTATCACAGACTTAAGCCACGCCAGGGAAGGTTTAGGTTGGACATTAGGAAGAATTTCTTTACAGAAAGGGTGAATAGACATTGAAATGGATTGCCATTCCCATGCACAGGAAGGTGGTGGAGTCACCATCCCTGGAGGTATTTAAGGAAAGACGGGATGTGGTACTTTGTGCCATGGTGTACTTGACATGGTTGTGTTTGCTCTTGGGTTGGACTCAATGATCTCAGAGGTCTTTTCCAACCTGATTGATTCTCTGTGTAATTCTGTGATCCTCTCTCTTTTGTCTCTTTTTACAAATTCTTTAAGCATTTCATATTTAGCAGTGCTACCTACCTTTTGTTGAATTCATTAAACTTTGCTACTGGGTTCCAGAATTACTAAGAGGCGCTGAACAGGCCCATGTCTATGTAGAGCACAAAGCTAAGTTTTATTTTCATGGGAAACTTGGCAATAAATTGACTAAGGGGTGTGGTGATGAATATTGAGAAATGACTGATTTCATAGTGTGGTTGACCCCAAAAAGCACAGAAAGGTGCCTGTGTCCGATCTCCCACCTGGCATGTTCTCTGTAGCCCATTTCACAGAATTCCTGATAGACAAGAGATGCCTTGCTTTTATGAAAACACTCTATAATTTGAACTTTAAAAAGAGGAAGTTTACTACTTCGTTTCATAATAAGTCTTACCAATAGGTCACAACTGAAATGTTACTTATTTCTAAATTGGTGTTATTTTTTTGCTTTAACTTTTTGCTATTGATTCTTACACTGCATTTTCCTGCTAACTTAAACAACCCTTTGAGACTAGCTATTTTTGACAATGAGGGGTGTGTGTGCTGTAATTGGATCATTCATGATTTGTTTTTTGATAAAAGAAGCACATTGAATTCTTTGGCCACCAATGACAGGGCATTTTCTCTAGGCATCATATTCTAGCTCCTCACTCTGTAATTACAATCTATGTGGTCAAAAACATTTCTAAATGAATTGTCAGATTCTGGCTATAGTATGCTTTCTAGCTGGCACAGATCCTGCAGAAAGAGAGCAATACCCAGTTTCCTATCTGCTTTGCATGATAAAGTAAGGATGGCAGCATCAACTAATTTGTTGGGGGTTTTTTTGTTTTTTGGGTTTTTTTCCACTGTGGCTGGGAAGATGCTACTTCAGTACAAGCTGTAGAATGAGCTAATTTGAAGTTGCATTTTTATATTTATATTTAGTTTTCCTTTTACAACTTTTGCATTCATTAGCAAGCATTTGTTGAACCATGCTGTTCCTTTGAGATCCTCAAATGCCCTGCTCAAAGCCAAGCACTGTGTGCATTCAGGAAGATGTTGGTCTATCACTACATGATCCCATTTTTCTCTCTATGAAGAACGATTTAGATTTATTATTGCCAGCTGTTTCTTTCTACAGTGTTGTGCTGTGGCTTTTTCTCGTGTGATTAGTGATCCTGATTGATTCAACTCCTTGCCCTGCACAGGGATAGCATCAAGGCTGCTCTGTTATGTTAAATTGCCTGGCAAGCTAGCATCACAAAAGATTTAAAACTGTAAGCAGAAGGAGCACGTGTTTGACCAGATTTTGCTCTTTTATAAATTTTCTCTGAAGGAGTTATGTATTTATTTATAGCAATAATAAACAAATGTGATTAAGTTTTCAGCCTGTCTCAGTTTTATCTAGTGTGGCCATCCTCTTATGATTTTCTTGGGTAAATGCTTGCACCAGTTTTGTTTGCTTCCCCCTGTCTGACACATGAGACCATCATCTCACTGACTGCTGAAAACCTCTTGCTCACAGTGAGTTTCATGCAGATACAGTAAAATGCTTAATTCTCAGTCTCTGAGAGTGATCAGAAGAGTCAAGTTAACCATTTCACCTTATGGCTAAACATTAATTACATAGGATGCACTAGTATCCTTTTTTAGCAAACATTTTAACCTAAAGCATTCAGTGATTAGTGCTGGCAGGTCACTTTTTTCCTGTGCTGCTGCAGAGCAAAGTTAAACTTCACTGGCTGTGGCCGTGCCTCTAGCTGGGTGATGAGTTGGTATAGGTTTAAGACTACACTACTGACAAAATTAATGGATTGAAAATCTGATTCTTCTGTTGTTACAGAACAGCCAGGCTAGAATGAAATGGCAGTGGTTCAAGTTCATGCTAGACAGACCATATGGTCCTTACAGTGAAATGAAAGGGTGTTGCATATGTGTATTGCTAGGCATAAGGACAACAGCTCCAGCTTTCAGAACTGCTGGCAAGAGTCCTACATAGAAGAAACGTTCCTTTCCTCTATCCCTTAAAAGTCATTTAGGAGTGAAGCCAGTGTCCTTGCCTGTCTCATGCTAGAGCAAGATGTACTAGGAAAACGTGCCTCTTATAAAGAAGTGGACATCATTAATATATTTCAATTACATAGGCAACTAAATTCTGAAGTGGTCAGCTGAAATCACCACAAAACTATCAATTCTGAAATACAGGGCTGCAAAGGATCTCTTGGGTGATTTTGTCTTACCCCTCTTCTCCCAGTAATTAAATGAATGCTGATGAATTTATTAAATTCAGTTTTGAGAGTTTGTCATTTTCCTGCCCTGTTGTTCCAGAGCTCTGATTCTCTCCTACCTTAATTTTCTAATTCTCACCACAAATTCTAGTCTTGCTGGGTGATGCCATTAACAGCATATGAGATTTTTGAGGGAAATACCCAATTGTTTTGTGTCTGGGAGAAGAGTTTGAGATGACAAGTGTGTCTTGAGTAAAAAGTATTGGTTGAAGACCTAGCTGGTGACTTAAAGCTGCATAGTAGAAACAATAGTTTTTCCAGAGTGCAAGTGGTGAGTGAGCCAAGTCATCAGGCAAAGGAAGTAAACCCCCAGTCTTCCAGGAAATCTACTTCTAAAGGCTTTTTCCCAGCCTTACAATTTGCATGGCCCGACTGAGTGGATACCTGAATTGGTAGACCACCATAGGAGATTTTCACAAATCCCATTGTCTTTTTTGTGGTTCTCTAACTAAATCAGAACAAGGATAAAAACAAATAGGCTCAGCTGTGACTCAGGCACGGGTAAGTCAATGGCAGGGCAGTCACATGCTAAAGCAAATTGCTCAGGCTGTGGGAAGTGTATCTCTACACCCTCTACATCCATTCTCATCCCCCCTATCCTTAGACCCTCTCTTTCATCCTCTGGATCTTTCCCTTCTCTTTTCAGTTCACAGTGTCATTAGTTCTGGTGCTGTGCTCAGCATACCGGGTAGCGGAATGAAGTGTGTGTGCTTGTCAGAAGGCAAATCTCACAGGTTTGCTTTGGCTTTGCTTTCTGACTTCTGGGTTTAGCTGTTGATGTCATTTGCTAAAAAGCAGAAAGGATTGAGCCATTAGAAATAAGGCATTTCCTTCTGATTTTTATTTTCCTTTCATGAAATGCTTTCACACTTTTAAGCAGAGCATTGTTTCTGCATCAACCCTGTCTGAAATTGTGTATTATGCTGGCTGCCATCCAGGAAAGAAAAGAACTATTTAAACACCTCTCCATGCAGTGACAACTGAAAAAATTGGGAGCTACTATGCAAATCTGGAAAGTGTGAGGGTTGTATGGCTTAGTGGTTTTGTCAGTGCTGCCAACGAATATAAGGGCCCTGCTAGCACTGTGTGTATGAGGCAGAGGTAGTAGCAAGTCCACAGAACCAGAAGAAACTAATATCTACCCCAAACTCTGTCACTGATGAGTCTCCCAAGAGAGTAAGAGAAATACAGTGCTGCTAGAAAGGGGTTTAGTAGTGTGAGAAATGGCATTGTGTTGTGCAGTTTGACTTACACAGTGTCGGTTTTTGAGGTCAGGTCTGCAGCTGGTATAAATCATGGCAGTGAAAACAAATGTTGATGCTAATTTCCCTTGTAGTCTTTAATTCATTTTTTTGTAAATCATATGATAATTGCAAAACAATTTGAGGCAAAAATCCTAAACACTGTGGTAATTTAGGCAAAAAACCCCACATGAATCTAGATCCATCTGCAAACCAGTCAACATTAGTGGAAAGTAGTTCAGAATTTGGTATTGCAAGTACCAAACACTGCAGCAGCATTGGATTTAGAGTTAAGTGTCTTCTGCTTTTACACAGATGTAAATTTGGATCATATCCAAAGACATTAATTGGCTTGCACTGTTTCTGCACTGGTGTAAGGGAAGAGAATGGTCTGCACTGGAGTGTCTGGGCCTCTCCTAGAGAATCACAATTCCCTCTCTAGGAAGGGATCTATGTTACAGACTTCTGTTGACACAGCAATATGAGCCAGGGTACAAGAATGTGTCATCTCTGGCTAGTGGAGCCAGGCCAGGAAAATGTCCTAATACAAATGCAATTGCCCCAGTGAAACTATTATACAGCTACAGGGTGACTTTCAGAAGGGTCGCCAAATGCAGTGGTTCTGCTGCTCCTGAGTTACATCTGCACAAGGGATGCTTTGGCTGGACTGGTTACTCCAGCAAAGTGTCCTGATAGTATAGGTCAGATACAATCTTTTAAAATCTGCCTTCTTTAGCAATTCATAATTAGTAAGCTTTAATCAAATGGGACATCTGGGTTTTAGGCAAACTGTGGAAGACAGGTTAAAGCTGCCCCAACCAGCCTGTGTTACATAGTACCTGTGAAGCAGTAATTACAGTCCTCCCTTGCAAGCACAACATTTAAGAAAAAATTGTAGTTTATTTATAAGCTTGAGGATATGTTCTTTTGGGTTTGAGTTTTGTTGTTGTTATTTTTGGGGGGTTTTTTTGTTGTTGTTGTCTTGTTTGTGTTTGTTTGTGGTGGTTGTTGTGAAGAGATACCAGAAGACATTATAATACCAAGGGAAGTAGAAATGTTTTGCAGGGACTTTAAATTGTAACACAATGTTTGGGTTTGAGTGATGAGGGAGAAGCAAAACTGCATCTGATTTGGATAGACATGTTTATCCTGCAACCTAACTCCCAGGGCTTTCTTAGGCCATCCATGAAGCCAATCCCAAACCCACGTACCTCCCTGGGAGCAGCAGATGCTTCATGTCTGAAAGGGCTCTATTCTGTCCCATTCTTCTTATTTATGGAGCCTTTCTCCTGATCTGGTGATCTTTTGCCTAGTTAAAAATAAATGGTTTGAGAAATGAATGAATAATAAACAGGGCTAATAATAATACTAAATGAGCAGACTGTTCTATTAAAGAAAAAAATAGAGAAAGAAAAATCTAACTTTTTCTAGCTATTTTCTTTATTTTAGCAACATGACTTGCAGTAATGCTTCCAGCACAGAGATTCTTAGAGAGTCATAATTCTTCTGCTTTGTAATTGGCTGTGGTTTTGGATAATCTAGGCATTGTTGCCAATGGCAGAATGGTGAAAGTGGGACAATTTTGTTTGTATGAGTACACTAGCACTTGCATTCATCTCTGGCTTATATGTGCCTGGAAGGATTCACATCTCTCCCCTCCAAGTATATGGCCTCCATGTGTTTGGGATTTGTTGTTACATTCCAGTCAGTGCAGCATAAATCCTTATTAGGTAGGTCATAATGATTCTTACTACTCAGCTGGGCATGTATTTGATAACTTTAGCGCTTTGCTAGTAGAATTTGGAACTAGCTTCTACTGAAACAAGTAATAAAGCAGCCTTTGAATTTTTAATATCTCTTATTGCGTAGGTGAAATTGTTCTGTCCCTTTGCGCTGACTTACTAAGACATCTCCCTTAATATGTTGCCAAATTAAGATATTGCAGAGAAAAATATTGGAAGAGAGGGGAAAAAAATCTCTACAGCCAAAGAGCAAGATAAAGAAATTTCTGTGTCTATTATCTGAAATGAGGCTGAAAACAAGTGAGGTACCACCAGGAAAACTGCTGCCGTCAACACTGCTGGGAAGAGCTGTGGTGAACATCTGGTTCTTGAAGCTCTGTTGCTCTGCAACACATCTGGAACACTTAAACACATTTTTAATGACATGAATGCAAAATGATGGAAAATAAGGCTCAGCAGTTTGTTTTACTATAACACACTAAATTATCCACGGGTCCAAACCAGTGATGTGATGAGCCTTCTCCGAAATCATCCAGTAAAAGCAGACAAGAAAAGTGACCTATTTCCAGATGGACTCCCACAGATCATCCACTGTATGTCCAAATATTTCATAGGCAAGCACACCAGCTAATGATATGTAGGGTAAGCAGTAGCAAGATGATAAGCTCCTCTTACTCATCCAAAACTATAATCTCTGCTATGTTTCAAAAGAAGTCTTCTTTAGAATTTCTACCATGCGTCTCTAAAGGAAGTAGCCTTTTGTGGGGATGAATTCTGATTTTAGCCTTCAAGTGTTCTTTTTGTTGTTACAGTATCTCTTGTGAGAGCCAACTGAAAGTGATTTTAAAATTATTTAGTATGGACCATCCACTGTGGTTTGGTATCTCTTGTGTTTCTAATCAGATTAGCACTGCTGAAGGGTTTTGCATGCCTATCACAGGAGACAGATAAGCAGTCTTCCAAATTTCCAAATAACAAGGGAGATCTTTAAACTTGAAAAAGACAAGCTTTCATTATGTCAGAATGGGCTTTGTATAAAATGTTGCAACTCCACGCAATTATTACAAAAAGGCCTTTCTTTTGAAAACTCGAGACTTCCACCTGAATCTTACCCATTGGTCAATGTGGTTGTCATGCTACATTCAGAAAGCCCTGCAGAAATAATTTAGTTTTGACGGCTGATATGTGATTCTGGCTGCATCACAAATATGCCTTTAAGCCAGAGCTTACTCATAAAAACCCAAAAAGGCCTAAATGTACATGGTTGAATTTGCTTCTTTCCTGGTATGAAGCCAGCCAAGCCTCTTGCTCCCAGTTACCACTGCTTAGGAAGATGCTCTTTACTCAGGGTGTGGTGAGGCACTGGAGCAGGTTGCCTACAGAAGTTGTGGGTGCCCCATTGCTGGAAGTGTTCCAGGCCAGGTTGAGGGGATCCTGAGCAACCTGTTCTAGTGAGTGGCATCCCTGCCTGTGGCAGGAGAGTTGGAACTAGGTAAGGTCTCTTCCAACCCAAATCATTCTGTGATTTGTGGCAGTGATCTTGGGAATTTAAGCCTCCAACGGAGAAGGACATTTTGATATCCGAGTGAGTTTTATGAAACCAAATAGCTGTAAAACTTGGAGATCTTTTTTTTGCTGTTGAAATCTCTAAAATGTGATTTACTGTCAGCCTAGAAGGTCCTCTTTTTACCAGACTTACTCCTTGCTTTGAAATTGATGGTGAGACTTGAATACAGGTTTACTCTGAAAATGTAAAGTACAGGTCATAGCTTAGTAACTTGCTACCTGTCACTGTTACCAAATCTCCAAAAACCAAAATAAGACCTCTTTACACCAATTTTTCTGTATTAAAGAGGGCATAATTTATTTAGGTGCCTGGAAGGTGTGGGGAATCACTCCTCCTAATGTGCCCCCCAATTTCTACAAGCATGTTGCTAATTTTCAGTCCCTACGTGCATATTATAATTTGTTTATTACCATAAAAACCCTCTCCATGTTCCCCAAGTTCCTAAACCCAGTCTTGTTTTGCTGTAGCTGCATTCCTGAGCCAAATGTGTCCTCTTTTTCTTCTAACAACCTTACTTGGAGAGCAATTTCTGCATGCCTTGCTTCTCTGCAAAAGGTCTGCAGGCACAGTCTTCTCTGCCTAAAGTTCACAGTTAGTGTCTTTCTACTAAAAGCTCACAATTACAGTAGAAACTGAATTACTCTTTTTGGTATCAGGGGAGTTTTATGTGAGGATGAGAAGATGAGACATTTTACTGCACCAAGCAAAACAAAATACAGGATTTAAAACTAGGAGCAGGAAAAGCTTTTTAAAAATAACTGCCAAAGCTTGTGCTGATCTAATATGATGAAAAAACCTGACCAGCTCACCTGCAAGTAGAAAGCATCCTTAAATAAAGTTCAGGAGGCCACTCCAGCTTGCTGACTTTGAAGGTACAAGATCTGTCCAGATGTCTGAGCTATTTTTTCAGCAATTAGGAATGGATATCTTCTTAAAAGGTATAGCATTGTCCTGAATTACTCTGCCTGGAGGATCTCTGTTGTTCTCATTAGTTTGAAAAATGGATAATGCAAGGCAGAGGCAGGCATGCTACATCCACCTCTCTGAAAGGTCCTGATGATTCTTTGACAATGTTCAGTAACTATGTTGTAAGTGGTCTTCTGGGTTTCTCCTTTGGGGGGTTATTCCTTGTGCGTCTTAACTCACCTAACCAGCTGCAGTAGTTTGAGAATATTCACTGTGGCTCTACAGGCTGAATGGAAGACCTGTCTTGGGGATTCCTGTTAGCTTTTTTTCAGTTTGCATTAGCAAAACCATCCAGTTGTTCAGTCACTCTAGCAGCCCTGCTTTCAAATCCTGCCCTCAAAGGCAGTGAGGTGGGATGACAAGCTTTGACCCCACCAGATCATGGCAGCAGGACAGGCTGCATTAGAGTAGACCAATTTCCACACTACATATTTGTGTAGCTTTCACTTTGGTGCTGCTGCTCTGGGTGAGAATGGAAATGGACAAAAAGCCAGGGTAGAGACATTGCTGGCCTGCATCTGTCCTCATGTAGGCAGGTAATATTCTACCAACATGAAACAGGGCTGGAGAAGGTTCTGCAGCATAGGGCAACACTAGCCTGGTCGTAACTGCCCCTGTTTGGGTTTTTTTCCCAGCTATCACATTTGTTTAACTAGAATAGACAGTTGTATGAATAGCCCTTCGCTGCATCCTCTTCTGATCTTAAAATTTCTGTTTAAGTACTATGCAGCAACCAATTTGCTTCCTGCCATAAAATGCATTATGAATTATCACCGTGGAATAGTGGGATTTAGAGTAATTGAGTTTCAAGCTCCGGCTTTCTGATCCAAAGCTCTTGGAGTGATACATATCTGCCTTTACAGCCAGCAAAACCCAAAGGGATTAGAAGCTGATGCAGCTCTACTGCTGTTCTCTCTCAAATTAGTTTCCTCTCCATGTTGATTTGAGAGTACAGTGGCAACATAAGGTAGTTGGTGGTTTTGAGCATTTTGGGTTCCACCTCCTGTCAGTCCCTTTTTTCTTGTTTGTGCTGAACTTGTTACAACATGTCTGGATAAGAAACAATTCCAGAGTAAAAGGCAAGCAGCTTTCAAGTGAGCTACGTGTGTAAATACATTATCAGTGGCAGTAGAATGGTGATGGTGCCTCCGCTATCAGACTGTTTGCCACTTTGAAGGGGCCTGTCTCCCTTTGGTACTACATGTAACACATTTTGGGAGCACCATTGCAAGTAAAACATTTCTTTAAAAAGAGTTGGTTTGCACATTGCAGTGGTCAGAGCTGAGGCTCACAGTATTCAATCCCAAGCTCGGAAGCAATGAGGGTGTCCTCAAAATATATCAGTTGTCTCCAGAGCTCTGTCTTGCAGACATATGGCCAATGTTAATTGCTGCTGAACAGAATGTTAGAACTACGATAAAAGATCAAATTATTCAAGATCCTTAGTGTTATGTTGTGTATTGAATTATATTTTTTCTTGATTTAAAGCAAATTTTTGTAATATTTTTGCTCTTTGCTGTTCCTTCTTTTTAAAAAACTTCTAGTGGAAGGGAATGTAGAGTTTGAAAATCAGGAATGGCTCAAGTGTTATTTGCTGAGATGTGGGAACCGAATTTTCTGTTCTGGGCCAGTTTGTTTTGACATCTGGGAGGATGCAAGTTTTCAGCTGCTTGCTAAGCATTATTTCATGGTCTTCATATAGTCTAATTCAGCATTTCCTTCTTTGAATCATACTTCTCACACTTGCTCTTAGTTCATCAACATCTTTTCTCTGGAAGTTCAGAAATTTTTCAAGAATAAAAGTATTTGATTTTCTTCTCTGGGAAAAAAACCCCAACAAAACAAAGCCCAATGATTTTTGTAGCATTTTTATAAAGATATTTGGCTTCAGCAAGAGACAGTGGAAACATATTTGACAGCAACAAAGATCCTCATTAAGAAAAACTTCAAGTATCATCTGAAAATTTGATTCTGGTTGTAACTGGACTGGCAGCACATTAGCATAAGCACAAAATTAAGCATAAGCCTGAGTTTTTTACTGAACTGGTATTTTTTTATGCTAGAAAGGAACAAGCTCTCAGAGGACTGAACTAACAGACTCCTAAAAATCTCTTTCCTTTGCATATACTGTTAGTGGTCATACAATAAGCCAAATTCTCTCTGCGTTTCATTAGCTTTGCCCATGCATGCGTATATAAAGAGTATGGCAGTGCCCATTGAGCAGACAGTCTCTCAGTGCTCCATTGTGTTTGCACATGCATGCATAAGAATGTTGCTTTTTAATATAGAAAGGCTGCTGTTGTGTGCTCTGTGATGATGTTTGTGTAAGCAAGCAAGGCTTCCTGCCTCGTCTTGTCTCCTGCTGCCAACAGCCCTGTGTCTGCACTGGGCGAAGGGCTTTGGCTTCCCAGATCCCAAACTCATGTTTCTCATCATGGGATTTCTATCCTAAAAATAATGTGCTGAGATTGTTAACAAAAAATTCTTTTCTACCCTTGTGATGTGAGTTGTGGTTCAGTCTTTTTCACTCAGACCTGTCGTTTTAATTCTACAGAAAAAAGTCCTCAGGTGGGACAAAATGACACAGATCTGTGCAGCAAATGGTGTTTGCAAATAGGTATCACTGTGACACCCAAACAAAGAAATTAAATTATTTTAAATTATTACTACATTTACAGATGTATTTTCTGCTGAGGGAAAAAGGCCACGTCCTCATGTGTTAAACAGCGCACCATG
Organism: Zonotrichia leucophrys gambelii; assembly: GCF_028769735.1. Classification (NCBI taxonomy): domain Eukaryota; kingdom Metazoa; phylum Chordata; class Aves; order Passeriformes; family Passerellidae; genus Zonotrichia; species Zonotrichia leucophrys. The sequence continues at coordinate 68,849,768 of NC_088171.1, forward strand.
AAATCATTTGGAAGTCTAGTGGGGTGTACAGTGTGGAGGAAACATTATTAAAAACCCTGTTGGGACTCCTAATGTGGATTTTTGTTCAGGAAAAGACAGGTGATGTTTAGTGTGTGAACCAGTAGTTAAAAGCTACATAATAGATACATGCTTGCACATATATTAAAAACCTGTGTGGTGGAGAACGTAAGTGATGGAGATAACCACCAGAGTAAGATGATACCACATAAAAAGTGTACAACTTTCCATGAATTGAATGTGCTTTGGCTGTGAGCTAAATTACACATCTCTCCTGTTCTAGTTTAGAGGCAGCTGTGGAGTGATGGTGACCTTCCTTGTCTGTGTGATAAAGCAAGGTGTTATCAGTGGAAAATTAGATCAGAACTGCCTTCTTCAAGTCTTTTTTCTTTCTTTTTTTTTTTAATTCCAGGTTAAATGTCTGTAACAAGAGAGAAAAACATTTTATTGAACTGTTCTGTCTGAAGTCTCTTTAGATATCCTTGCAGGCCAGCAATGCCACTCTCGCCCAACTTTCCTCAGTGCCTCACTTGGCTGTGGGGTGTTTCTGTTTCTCCCCTGGGGAAGCTGGTTAAGCTGAATCCTCTGCAGGAACTTGTGCTGATCCCTTCTGAAGTCAGTAGGCATCTGCTTACTTAATCAAATTATTATCAAAGCAAACCCTCATCTGCAGTGCTTCCTATAGCCAGTGGGGAAACATTAACTTCTGATCTGGCAGGTTTTGGGTACCATCTGCCCTGCCAGGCTGTCAAAAAGTACAGCTCAGTAACCCAGCTTGGAATTGTTTGAGAATATGTAATGGATAAATACGAGCAGAACATGATGGTTACTTCTCAATCCTCAGTTACTGCTCTAAAGCAAGCTTTCAGGAGGTTGCCAGCTGACATTGAAAAATCTTAGAGCCCAAAGTAAATACAGTAGGAAGTGGTGGCTCTCCACATTTCCTCTCAGGGGCTCCATTGTTATGAAGACACTGCTCTTGGAGGGAAATGACCAGGTAAATCCTGGCCTCTGCCAAATAGAGTCTGAAGCAGGGCTATGGACAGATAAATGAGCTGACAGATAGTGCTTGACTGACTAGACTGGAACTGATCCTCTCAAAATCAAAGCAGTCATGATCATACAGCAGTTTCCTCTATCTGAAATGGAATTCTTGAAACTATTTGGGTTTGAAGTGCTCAGAAAATGAGGTTTTATCTGCTTGTACTGAGCTGGGAGCGGATGGGGGGAGATCAAAGGGTTTGATTATTTCTTTGCTTTTAGCTCAACTATTCTGTGTTATGAATTATTCATGGCACCGCTGTATGGTACTGCTGACATTTGTTGTTGCAGGTTTCATTATATGCAAGTGTGCAAACCCTTTTCACAGACACTATGCATGACTTTTTTTTCCTTATGTGAAAGAGCGAATGTATAATTAAGTGTACCAGTGAAACCAGCACTTACTTGGCCTATCATAACAGGAATCTGTTCTTCTCTAATAACATTTTCAGCTCATCACACGCACTGTATCTCCTTGCAGTATGAGTTACAACCTTGCCTTTCTTGACTCAGCTTCAAATGGTGATTTTTTTCCCTCCTTATTGCACTGAAAGAAATCTGAACACTGTAGAATGTGGTAATTTAAGCTCCCCATGTTCAGATATTGCTGGCCTCTGCTGGTACATCAACATCAGGCTTTCATTAGCCACAAGCATGAGAATTTAGCTCTGAATATGGTTATCCTGATATATCTCTGGAATATGTCCATTGAGAGCCACAGCCTGACTGCAGATGTTGGATTGTACCTGGGGTGGTGAAGGGAGCTTGCCTTGGGAAAAGAGTCAAGGCAACTGGTACTCTGTGAATAAGGGCCTAGATTTATGTGTAAATAAGAGAGGATTTTGGCTCTAGAGTATGAAATTATACTCAAGGGATGGTGTTTTCATTGCATTTATTTTAAGAAAAATCTGCTGTTGGAGAAGGAGCAATTTAACTCTTATTGTACTCATTTCTGTGGGACTCACTGAAATATTCCCTGCTGGAATATTATTCAGAGGGGACTTATTCTGTAGAAGACTCTTCATCTATTTAAAGTTTCTTGGGTTAAAACCTCATCTGCTAAAGAAATCATTAAAACAAGCACTTTCTGACTTTACCCCAACTTTCAAACTAACAAAAGAATATTGCCTTTTTCCCTGCCCCTTTTTCTTTAGGTCCATGCTCACCCTTCCAACACAGTGCTCAGATAAATAGGTTCTGTTTGCAGCTCTTTGCTGGAGCAGCATGGGAATAGAGAAAAAGTGATTTATTCAAGTTGTCATTACTTCAGCGTGGGGGAAAGAACACTGCAGTGCTGTGCCTAAGAATCTTTCTGGGACTGCTCAGTCTGTGTCAGAGACTGATATGAGGACCAAGCCAGCCCATGAGGAGCACAGACACACTTTGCAGGAGTTTCCCCCCCCCTCAGTCTGTTGTTTCTGCAAGCTCAGCAGTAAAGGGAATCAGAACAAGGAAATTCAAATGTATGTTTTTTAAAACATTCCATGTATACTGTCTTAAAGTCCGCCATGTCTGTGCCAGAAGGCAAAGCTTCCCTAGAATATTTGAAGAAGTTTTTCTAAACCTTTTTTCCTTCCATTCTCAGTTGGAGGTTTTTGGTTTTTACCAAAAAGTAATTTTTCAATAAAAAGAATAGTGTTTTATTCAAAAGTCCTTAGAGCAGAAAATCCTTTTGTTTCTGAAATTAAAAACAAGCTATTTTACTTCAGAAACCCCATTCTCGACTTGTTTAAAATCTCCATGGAAATAATTTGGGATTTTTTGGTTGGCTTTGTTTTCAACAGCTAAACTAATAAAATACAGTAGACTCTCAGGAATATTCTATTGTTGTTACAATGTCTTAGCAAGTGAAGCCTTCCCTGATCTGTGATTTCATCTCATTACATCTGCACACAGTAACCTCAGCAGTGCTCAAAAGCCATTCACTGTACCAAAACCAGATTGAGCCCTGCTGTAACTCCTGCAGCTCAGCAGGTGAATTTGCCCTCTGAAATCTCCAAGGCAATTTAGCAAATCTTATTTGCAGAACGGATCAGATGAGAAATTGTTGCTGTTTTGTTTAATCTCATTCAGTTTTCCAGTAGAGATGGGACAGTTTATCCTCTGTTCTGCAGCAGAATTTTCAGTGCACTGTGGAGTTCAGGCATGTGAAGGTGACACACACCCCACCTTGGCTGAATTTTTTACCTCCGGAAAGAACTTCTCAAAAAGGCCCAATTGTTATTGCTACTTATATTTATGCCTTGAAAGAGCTGCCATTATGTAGTAAATTACAGTGTTTATGTATGGATTTGGGACCTTGAATTAAAATAGAGGGTTTTCTTAATCCTGTTTGTCAGAAACAAAGATTAAGCATAGATGATCCACTAAAAGAAAAATGGAAAGAGTGTCTGGATTTGATCCTAGCCTGACAGAAGTGGTAAGCTGAGGATGGAGCTGTTCACTCTTAAAGGCAAGCCAGGGATTCTCCTGGAAAACATTATGTCTATTGATATATTCTGTAGAAATCCTCAACATATGAAAATATAGCACACACAACATTCAGGGAGATATAAATGAAGCCAAGCAGAATTCCTAGACATTTCTGGCACTGTTGCACAGAGAAGCCTTTGTGGTGTTGTGAATAAAAAGTATTTAACCTCTGGCAAAAGCAGTTTGTGAGTACCATACATTTCAGAGTAGACAAAGACTCTGCACCATGGCAAAAGGAGAAAATGTGACATTCCACCCACTGTAACCCCAGATAGTTTCCAATCCCAGATATTCTGCAGGGATTGGGAAGTGCATCTGGGACTTCTCAGGCATCTTTTGCATTGTAGCCTGAAATCTAAACCCCAGCACTGTTTAGATGTCTCTGAGCTCTTGCAAGCTGCTCGAGCTGATGTGAAAGAAGCTTTCTAAGATTATTCCTAGTACACAGTGGGTTTTGCCATATCTGGCTGTAGTGGAAATTATCTACAAAAATTTATAGTGCCTGTCTCAGGGTTCAAATCTGTTTGACATGTAGGAAGAGCCTGGCTAGTTAAATGAAGCTTCAAAAGTGACAAGTGTCTTTTGAGCTTCAAAGCCAGTTGGATCAGCTGTAGAAGGAGAGAAGTAAGTCTTCTCCTCAAAGCATTTGAGAAACATAACAGAAAAAGGTACATGATTAAGTGTTTATTAAGATATTACAACTTAAATTCACAATCCTGTGACAGAAAAGAAAATGTGTTGGTTGCTTATAGCTGAGGCTGTTAAAGCCTTACTGTCAACAAATGCTGAAATGCAGCTTATTTTATTGCCTCTGGAAGTGATCACTCTGAGAAGTCAGGGTGATCAGCAATGTGTAGCCTTTCTCCCAGCAGGAAGGGGAAATGCATTTTCTGCTTTAAGAAATCCAAGAGTTGACTTCAAAAAAACCTGTTGTGCATCTACTGCTATGCAGGAGTCAGAATTTGTCTACCACATGCTCTGTAAAAAGCCCCAGATGAATTTGCTGAGATGCTCTAAAAATTTATTTATTTCCATGGAAAATATAGTAGTGGAGCACAAGTGGACCGATACAGACAGGCCATGCAGTGCTGCCAAAATTGTTCCCTCTTCTGCACTGGGAGAGAAGCAAAAGGGCAAAAGAGAAAGGTTGGCATGGATTTTCAATCAGCCAGTCCTGGAGCACTGCTGCTCCATACAGCATGGTACTCTTTCTGCTCTGATTTGCTGCCTGTTTCTGCCATATGTAGAAACAGCCCCTCACTTATTCTTAGGTATTGGGGAATAGATGTATGAAGCAAATTGTAGTGACAATGTGCTGCTTTGATACCTATAACCCTTGAAAAGATACTTTCTTCCAGAAAATAGTATGTTCTGCTCTGTGCCCCAGATTTCCCTACTCTAAAAGTCAAACTAAAACTCTCCAAAAAATTCAAGTTCATAAACAAACCTTCTCCTTCTTGATGTCACGCCAAGCACAGCTCCTATTCCACAAAGACCACTGCTGGTGTTCTTTAGTGGGCACTGACATGATTTGAATGTCTTTTAAAATGTTTTTCTATGTAATTCTCTTTTTTTCTTCTGCTGAGATCTCTCATTATCTGTGGCTCTGGTCTTGCTTATCTGCACTCAATTTATTTTTGTGGTTTTGAGAACTGCAGTAGTTAATGCTGAAAGCTGTGAAGGCTGATAATTAATTACAAATCTTCTCTGTGAATTCTTCTGAAAGGAGCTCAGTGCTTGAGAAAGGTTGTGAGCAAACAGAACCAGGACCCAAAATCTCTTCCTGCCATAGTTGTGTAGGAACTCTACCAGGGCAATATTCCCCTTGATTTAGCGAGGTGCTCCCTTGCTTGTGGCTGACCTGGTAAAACACAGAGCTTCATGCACCCTGCTGCTGCTCTTGGCTCCCCCAGTGAGCTGCTGGCCAGCTGCTCTGCCTGCCCATGCCCTCTCCTCCCCTGAAGCATGGGGATGGTGCTGCCAGCTGTCATGGCAGGCCTTTGGAAAGTGCTCTGAAAAGAAAGGGAGAGTGGTCAAATGCATATTTGAGAAATATATGGTGAAATATCCTTTAAATGATAGGATAGTGCTAACATTTTCCTGGTGTGCCTCAGTGTAAAGCTCGGTTGGCTAGCAGCCAAACCCTGCAAGGCAGGACTGCTTCTAAGTACTGCTATTAATTATGTACTATCATTTATTAATAATTGATACTGCTTTTTTAGATAGGTAAAAAGGCTTGGAGCTAGTTAAATGTGCCTAAGAAAATGATCCCTCCATTGAGGGGTTGAAATTGGCAGAAATTGCACTTGGGGATCAGCATGAATGCAGTCCTGCAGTTTGTTGTTGTTTCTGACAGTGAAGCTATTGTGGGGTAGGAAGGGAGGGAAGGGGAAACAGCCACAGCTGGAATTTTCCCTTGTGCACACTGCTGCCTCCCTCTCTGTGCCTCGCAGCCAAACTGCAAAGCTCTCTGGAGCTGGCGCAGCCACTGCAGGAGGAAGTCCTGGGTGCAGTGCCATCCCCAAGGTTGCTCTGTGAGGCTGAATTTCAACATCTGCAGCAGCAGCAGCTGAGCTGGGATCCCAGATTTTTCACTTGTGTTCATGTCAGCATTGATTTCTTTTTGACTGACTCTTTTGAACTAAAATTCCATTTACAAGCCCTGTACACTCTTAGCCTCCTAGGGTCTGGATGGAGACCCTGTGTCTCAGACCCTGTGGAAGTGATGCCTCCAGAGCTCATTGTGGTTTGGTTTGGCTCTGTTTCTACATTGGTTTTAGCAACCAGCATAATTGCTGAGGGGCTGAGCTATAGAAGAACATGGATTATTGTAGTAATTTGAAATTTTAATGTTGAAAATGGGAGGTAAATGCAGAGAGGTTCCTGCAAATGCAGGTTGTCTCTGTCTAACAAGCATTAAATAGTATCCAGGGAATCCCACTCAGGCACAGAATTCAACCCCCCCCCAAGTGGTTTCTCATGACCTTTTGTTTTGGATGGTGACTTTTAGCCATGTGTTGGTTAAACTTCCTCTTAAGTTACCTGTTGCCTTTCAAGAAACTTAATGGCTTTGTGAAACTGTCAATTGCATGACAACCCTTAAAGCCCCTGTTCCTTTTCCTCTGAAAGGTTCAATGATTGTTAACAGTACAGAACACTGGAAGAGGTCACTACAGACTTCACTAATCACATATATCAAATATTCAACATCCTTTCTTTCTGGAAGAAACTGAGAAGAGTGTCCTTCAAGTTAGATTGGATAGTTAATGAGCACATTACTTCTATTTTTCATGAGTCAATATAATAATGTGTCAAAAGATAAATATGTTGTCTATAAAAAATTTATTGCTTGTGTTACAGGGAATTTTTTACTTCTAATAATAATATTTAACAGATGTGTACGCTATTTTATAATTGCATAACGTGAGATAAAATGGCAGTGCAGTGAAAACAGTGTTTTTAAGGGCTAAAATAGCACTGTGCCATAAGAGCTGAAGTAACAATATTGTAATGAGACACCAATTAATGCACATGGCACTAGCAAAAGGGGGATTAGAGGCAGAAAACATGTTTTACAAAAGCCAGTTAAAGGCTTACAGAGCCTAAGTTTCAAGCAGAACCTGGAGAAGTTAGCCTGGATGACAGATGATATTTCTGGTTATATCCTTTCATGGAGATACGGAGGTGGTTTCATGAGTTCTCACAGGGCTTTGTCATTCAGGTGAAAACTCCCACTCTATACAGAAGTATTTTATAATGCCAAAAAGGTGGTCCTGCAGCTCTTATGGTTTATGGAATAACTTCAGCATGCCTGCAACCCTTTCCCCCTGAGAACAACTCCAGCATCTCTTGAGGATAAGCCTCATCTTCTATGGTTGTTCACAAACCTAAAAATGAGAATTGCTGCTATAGGTGAAGATGTATTTCTTGTGTTTATCCATCCTAGCTAATGATTTTGGAGGGAAATAGGACTGAGAACAAAAGTCAACCAAACGAAAAAACCAACCAAACAAAAAAGACAAGAGGTGTTTTAAAATGTTTGTAGCTTTCCAAATTTGGCCTTAGAATTGAAATTGAAATCAAGATTTTTCTTTCTTTTTTGGGTTTTTAAAATTATTTTTTTATTGATAAAAGCCCCTTAGACATTTTGCTCTAGTTGTCAGCTGCAAATAACTGAGCAAGAAAAGAAGTTAAACAGAATAGAGAGCTGCAATAGGCAGCCAAAACTGTGGGTGGGCCTTCCACAGAGCTAAAGAAATGAAGAAAACAAATGGAAAAGTCAGCTCCCTCTGAGGGATTTTCCTCCAAAAAGCTTTAATGAGATGAGAATTCAGCTACCAGCAATTGAGGAGGTAATAATCTGAATGACAAACATACTACAAAAAGCTGTCTCTACTAGCACAGCATTGCTTTCTTTGTGCTGGATGCTTGAGAGATTGAATTCTGTAGTGTTATTTTTTGGTGGCAGTGGGCTTTGTTCACCTGATGTGCCAGAATTTGCAACTTTTTTTTGAGTAGTAAAGTTCCCATTGGTGCAGTGCCAGTCAGTGCCTGCACGTGATGGCATCAGCTCTTAGGGCTGTTGGTTTGCTGGTGTTGCTGATAAAACCAAACAAATAAAAGGGATCAGCAGAAGCCATCTGAAATAGGAAGCTCTTCAGAGAGGTTTTTGATTAGTTGTTAGTTGAATTATGATTGCTTCAATTATTACTTTGTTTTTACTCTATTAGTTTCTTGTCTATGACAGCTATTCTTTTAAAAGCAGTCTTTGAGATGTCATATTACATGTCAGAGATTTTAAGACTTGGGAAGCAATAAGGACCAATAAAACTGTAGTTTTATTGCTGAAGTGCTGAGTTTGCAGTTGGATCAGATTAGCATTATATGGGCCTTTCTTTTAAAACACTGACAGGTATGACTGCAGTGGCATATATCACAGCTGGGTCATATCCCAGGGATCAGGACACATCCTCCAATGCTTTTGCAGCATAGTTTGGACCATTCTTAGGAGTGATGAAATGCTGGAATAGTTTTTTTAGTGTAATGGTTTATGTATGAGTCTCTGACAAATACATATCTTAAAGCTAGGCTTTTACTACACTAGCTGTGCTTCTAAATAAACATTTTGAAGGTGCTGAGTTTCTTAGGGGACCTCCTGAGCTTCCTGTGAACTGGTGGCATTCAGCTGAACTGACAGCATTACAGGAATTCTGAAAGCATGTTTGTGTGTTTCCCTAGTGCTGATCGTATTTCTAACACCTACAAGTTTTAAAGTCTTGACTCATGTTATTTTTTTCCAAAAGTTAATTGCTTTCTTGTGAAAATCTAAGAACAAAATGTACTCCCTATATTATCCCTGGAGAAAAAAAGAAAACACATTTCTTGATGTACGTTTCTTTTTATTACTGGTGATGTTGTTCTGTTCATTTTCTTCATTCCTCACTCATACAGGTGAATGAGAAAGGAGTAATGACCCCTCCTCAAAATTGCCTTAGAACATTTGGGCACTTAATAAACACATGAACTGACAATCAGAAGGCACATTTGTGGAGTCACCTCTGTGGCTGTGGACACAAACAACCCAAGCAGGTGGCCACCCCTGCAGGACAGCTCACCTCCAGAACAGGCTTGTCACAGGGGGAACCTCTTCCCCTCTTGGGAAGGGTCCATTGGATCATTCTAACTGCAAGATCCTGTCTGGTGATGGTTTAGGGAGAGTGCAGCTGAAATTGGTACATTTGTGACAAAGGGGAAGTTCAGGCAGTTCAATGGTGAAGAGAAACCTGTTGGAGTATGTGGAAATGCTTTTGGACCTGGTTGGTCAATGAGGCATAATAGGTTAGTGTGTGCTGATTCTCTCTTCCTCACGGTAAACACATCATATGGGGCAAGAGAAGTCAGAAAAGCTCATTTATAACTCTGTCTCAAAAGCAGATCTATTGCTTGATCCTAATCAATGTAGCTGTCACTGTACCTTTAGCTGAAAACCTGGGGAAAATTACATTTCTTAAATGAGTTCTCACATTGATGCTACTGCTGTTACTGTGATAAGAGCAGCTCATGGGTCTGTCTGTAGCCCTTACTGCTGCTCCAGACAAAGACTATTTAAATTTCCATGTTACCTCATGGGCAGGAAGCCAGTTTGACAATGTCAATTCTCAGAAGTTTGAGTACACTTTCCATTCTATCAACACACACAAACGTTAGTAGTGGTTGTAAAATTATGCAGCCTTAAAAAAAAAATCCACACACATGCCAGTTCTATTGTAGACCCCATCTGTGCATCTACTAGTTCAAAACAGAAAAAAAAAATCCCTTGCCTAGCATGTTGATCCACTAATTATTATAAACTACATCTTGCAGTAACATTCTTTTTCAATGGTGTACAGCTGTTCCTGTGTGTCTTTAGACTTTTTCTATCTTTTCCCAGTCATCTTTCTTAGTGCTCTGTAGTCAGAGGAAGAATTGATGAAGTCTTTAAAATATTTGATTTGATGTCTTGATCAAGAACAGTGCACTCAATCTTTCAGATGAACTCAGCAGACTTCAGACCAGTATCTAATCATAAAAGCCAAAGAGCATGGAAACATACCCTCTGCTTTTACCCCCACAAAGTTATGGACTTTTTGTCTTCTTTTCAAGGCCCACAGGGATTTAAATCTGTTTCTCAGGCTGTCCTGTGATGTGGCAGGATCAGATGGGTATTTCAGTAGCACCAGAGCTGGCTTATGGAGCTTGGTCCCTGTTGGGCCAGGTCAGGGCTCCATGAGCTGTTGTGCCCGGCAGCCAGACTTGCTCCATCTCTGCCCACTTTCCCTTTCTCCTTTCCAGGCTCCTCACTCAGTAGTACTAACAGAGTGACTGGTGAAATCCCACCCTAAATGACCTTGGGGAGCCCATAAGCCAGTACTCCTTATTTCCCTCCTCCTCCCCAAATTTTCACACTCATTTTTATAGCTGAACTCTTCCCCAAACTGGTTTTGCAGTTGGTCCATGCAAAGGGAGATATTGGCAGGGCTGAAGACAAGCAGCATGAGGTGAGGAGCAGGGCAGACAGGGGAACTATTTGCAGGGTGTTTTCTCCCAACTAGTCAATGCAAAGCCAAGGAAATGGAGTTAAGCCAAAAGACTAAACTATGAGGCTCAGGGTTCAACGTTTACTCTGTGCCTATTTCCACTGAAATTGCTGCTGCTGCTCCCAGGAAAAAAGTGTGAACACAGTCTAACTCCATCAGCCATCAGCTCCATCTGGTGATGGATCTCTTTCAAACATGAAATTTGGATGCATTTATGCTTTACCTAAAAATCATGCAGTACTTCCAGAACTAAATGTTCAGTTGATTCTGAACCAGGCAGCATTAGAGCTATGTTTATTTTAGTTGTTTGCCTCTGCAAATCAGCTCAGACTGAAGGCAGAGAAAGATATGCATGAATGATTGCAAACAAAAAACTGCTGATTTCCCCAAACTCTAGTTAATTGACCATCCACCAACTCTAGGAAAAACAGATGGAGACTGTGGCCAGAAAAATAGTTTTTAAAATAAAGTCTTTGAAACACCAACAAAGAACCTGCAACACAAATCTGTAGCAATGGCTGCCTTTTGGGAATCTTTAGTATTCAGTCAGAATACTAAAGTCAGCAGAGCAAGGCATACATGACCCTTGGACCCCACTTCATGTTGGCTGAAAGCCATCCAATTGTGGCGCACTATAAACATTGCCTCCTCTTGCCTGGCACTGACAGCTTTCCCACAGTGGGAAACACCAGAAGCCCCAAATGTTTTCTGAGGGCTTCTTGAAGAAAGAAATTGAATTTGAAAACTGGAAATCCAAGTGGCAAGCCAAGGAAAGGCCTCTACAACAAGTCATCTAAAAAAGATAGAAAAGCCTCTGTCTGAGGAGGAAGCTCTCTGACCTGAGTGTCAAAGAGTATCTTTGAGGAAATACCTGTGGAGTCTATGAATATACCCACAAAATCTTTCTCCTTTCATATTATTACAATTTGGGCTGCAATTTTATTGCAGTGTAGAAGCTAAATCCAAGATCTAAGACACTGTTCCCTGTTGGTCTCTTGGCTGTTCACATAAGAGGGATGAGGAGAGAACATAGAAGTGTCCCCATCTGCACTTCTTGTTTGAAGGCTGTATTGTGCAGTTGAGACAATGGGGAAGATTAGTCTGCTTGAAAGATGTTGTATATTAAAGATAATCTCTGAGCAGTGGCTGGTCTTGAGGGAGGGATATGAAGCCTCTGTCAGTGCCTGAGGAAGAGAGAGATGCTTCGTGATTCACTGGAGGCTAACTCTCACATTCATCTGCTGGCCCTGATCTCCAGGCTGGTGATGCAATACATGTTCCTCTTCAACTGCTGGAAAAACAAAGCAGTTGTGTGCAGTGACTGTGCTGGGGTTGCAACTACTTCTGAATTTAGTGAGAAAAAAATTGTTAAATTGGTGGGATACTGTTTTTCAAACTGCTGCTTTCACTGTTTCAGGTAAGAGTGTCCCCTGTAAAGTGAGGTCTCTGAGTAAGCCTGTGTACTTCAGCCTAATGATGCTTTTTTTCCAAGACAAAAGTTATTTCAGATGCCCCAGAGCCAGAGAACCTTGTCTTTGCTTGTCCTTACATGTCATAGCTTACAAAAAGCTTCCCTATAAATTAAAGATGTAAGAGCAAACATCAAAAGCCATGACTACCATATGTGCCTCAGGAAGAGAACATGAGACATCAGGGGACATCTTTGATTATTTTTTTCCCAACAGTTTTACATCACTCCACAATTTACAATTGCAGGGGTATTCCTGCAATGACTGAAAATACATTAAGATAGTTCCTCTATGAAAATGGTGATTTCTCCCCACCCTTTCAAAGCAGACTCAGATCTTCTCCCCTGCAGTCCCATGAGCAGTGTAGCTGGCTGAGATTTCACAGGGAGCTTTTCTCTCTCCAAATGTCTTCAGAAATTTCTCTATTTGAGCTTCATAAATGTGATCTTCTTAGCTTCACCATCCAGTAAGTGTGTGTAGCAAGTGCTTGCCATGCCAGGCAGTGATTAGAAATCAGCTAACTTAATCCTCAGCCACAAACCAAATGGTGTGTGTGAGAAGAAGAGGCATTGCACGCTGCACCAAGACGCCAGTCACTCAGGAAGTACACCACCTTACTTTAGGCACCATTTTTTTCTACCTCAGGCTTTGAAGTTATCACTCACTACATCTTTTGTAAGCTTACAGGTCACTGCATGAGTCATGCCTTAGAAGGATGTTGTTTCATCACGGCTGAGGCCAATCTTGATCCAGCTGGTTGTCAGTCGATGCTTGCTCTCACCACAACAGGTTCTGCTGTTAGGCAGTGGAGTGGTTCTAGGAATTGATCTGAGTAAAAATGAGTTTGGCAAAGAGTAAAAAATTAATTTTAATCTCCTTTAAGTGGCTTATTTTCTAGTTGCCTTACTGCTTCTTGCTGGCACAAATTAAAAGGTGGGGAAACAGACTACAAAAACAGAAAATCTGGGTGATTCAGCAACCTACAGTATTCTAAGGTCAGTTAGGCACAGTCAGACTGATTCCACACTGGCTATTGGATAGGGATGTTTCAGGAGTTTTGGATGGAGAGTTTCTTTCTGAACGATGGTAAAAAAGCACTATTCTGTGAGGAAGCAGAATTAAAGGTCTTTATCCTTGTCTCCAACAGTGAGAGCTGTAGGAATGTCATGGAGATCTTCTGAAGAATGAAAGCATAGAATTATAAAATCATAGAATGGTTTGGGTTGGAAGAGACCTTAAAGACCATCTGGAGGGGGAGGGCCACCTTCCACTAGGCCGGGTTGCTCAAAGCCCCATCCAGCCTGGCTTTCAGGGATGGTGGCATCCATAACTTCTCTGGGCAGCCTGTTACACTGTATCTTTACCAAAGTAATGATTTTCTTCATAATATCTAGTCTAAATCCACCCTTTGTCAATGTAAAGCCATCACCTCTTGTCCTATCACTCCGTGTCCTGGCAAAAAGTCCCTTTCCAGCTCTCTTGCAGGCTCCCTTTGGTACTGGAAGGCTGCTCAGGTATTTTCTTCTCCAGGCTGAAAAAACCCAACTCTCTCAGCCGTCTCCACTGTACTGTCTTTAACATGAGTGGTGCTTGGTTTACAAAGTTCAGAGCAGAAATATCCAGCCTAGGGATGTAAATTCTGCTATTTTGTTCTGCTCCGGGAGAGCTGAGGCCATTCTATTCACTTTTCTAACTTCCTGAGTAAGCGTGGGGAGCTCACAGCACAGACAACAGCTTGCTGTAAGACAAATAGGCAGGAGAGCAGCTGGGGCCTGCTGACTCAGCTGTAGCAGCTCCAGTGCTTCCTCACATCCTGCTGCTTTGCATCCTCAGTGCTGGTGTCACAGCTTTCAGTCATGGGCATGTCACCTCCTGCAGTCATGAAAGGCAGAAAGAGAGGTGAACACACACACACACACACACGGACACACACATGCATTTGTAAGGCCACAGCAGCAAGTGCAGGCTGGCCCCTGCACAGCAGCAGTGCCCTCATGGCTCACACAGCTGCTCTGCATCCAAGGAGGGATGTCCCTGGCACTGTCATGGCAGATGTCAGACACGGCAATTTAGGGGTCAGAGTGCCAGCGCAGCCCCAGCCAGGAGGTCATGAAAAAAAAGGCACAAAGCAAGGCTGCATCTGTTCTGAAACAAAGGACATCTGTCCCTGGCCCGAGCAGCTTTCTGGCATGATTTCACAAGGACAAAGGCTCAGGTTGACTGATACAAGGCTGGTAGTCAATAAAACAAGCCGTAAGGTCTTGGGCTGTCCAAATGTGTGCTGACAGTGAAACGGCACTCTGGCAGGAGCGAGGTTTTATTCTTGCATCTAAAGAAGTGGGTAGCACAAGATGGGAATCATCCTGCGCATTGCCTTTAACGACACATCTGGCCATGTGTTAGGATCTTTTGCTCTATTTAAAACCTGCACTACTCTCAGATTGTAGACAACAGATGTTCTATTCAAGTAGTTTTGTGTGTGACATACTCATAGTAGGAAAAGTTCTTTTGCTTCTTTAGAATTTGGGTTCATCCATTCCTTTCTCCAGGTTGTTAAATTTTACTTATAGTCACCACTTATGTATTGAAAAGCTGTAAACCACAGATGTGCATCTCCCTTCTGCATGAATGTGAGTCTTATAAGAGAAAATCTTTTAGAAAGGACAAACTTCAATAAAGTGTTCAGGAAAGAGGCTGACCACAGCAAATTCTATTAACTTGTTTAGCATCATTGTTAAATAATAAGCTGTGCCTCCTTCCATTTTCTGCTGGTGCCAGTAGCTGCTGTAATGCTTTTTAGCTGGAGAGAATCACAACACAAAATCTTGTAGCTGAGTGTGAATATACATGTGCACACCAGTACAATGCAGTGGAGATTTAGTAGAACAATATCACAAAACCAGAACAATCTCAGACTGCATTAACAAGATGAGTGTATTTAGTTGTTATATACTGAAAAACAGAAGAAGATGACCACTAACATTTTATGAGCTTGTAACTTTTCCCTATGTATTCCTTTTTATGTTCAGCCCAAGCTACTGCATGCCTGTCTGTGAGGGTGTGGGGAACAGCCAGCAAAATCTTTGCAGCTGAGCTGCTGCACAACAAATGCACGAGAAATCTGTAATACACTTAGGCATTTAAGAAAACCTCAAATCTATGGATAATTTTTACATGGTACTTCTTAATTACATGCTGGCTCCACTGTGCTTACACATGCTTGATAGCGTATAGACAGAACATGGAAAAATTTTAGCCTGGTTTATAAAACTCTGGGGATGGTGTACTCACTGTCCTGCAGGTAAAAGCCTCTGACTTTCCATCTCATAGTGGTAGTTGTTGAAACTGATGGCTTTGCCTGGCTGTTAAGGAGCTGCTTTTCTTACTGCATCTTTGAAGAAAAAAGAAAATAGAGTATATTCCAGGGAATGAAGACCAGATGTTTGTACCCTTACTCTGCTCATTGAGTGGGAAATATGACTGAGAAAAAAGGGAAAAAATTCAGAACTGAAACATTTTGCTAGATGCTTGAAACTTTACACCTGCTGCTGCATCTGCTACATCTGCAGTTTCAACAGGGTGGCGTTAGGCCTAAAATTCACGCTGGCGTTGAGATGAGGTCTGTATATCACAAAATACAGAGGTAAAATAAAGAAGATAGAAATTATTCTTGTGCATACAGGGGTATCCAGATAGAATTTCAAATGTCCAGTAATGGTATGAGAAACTGCAATGAGAGAATAGTTACAAAAATATTTAATTTTCAACTAGTAATTGAAGATTTTCCTCTACAGAACAAATTTGTTACATGCTGTTGTTTGATGGCTTTTGAAAAGTCAAATTTTGCCCAGTTCCTGGCCAGCTCTGGCTAGAGGCATGGCCCCCAGCCAGCACATGCTGAGCATAGGAGAAGGCAGAGCCCTTCTCCAGATCAAGTTTTCATCTGAACCCACTCTCACTGGCAAAGGGTGAACTCCTTGAATGCTCTTACTGGCTCCTGCTTGGGAAGCTGCTCTTGAATTTAATTCAAGGCCTCCACAGATGTCAATATGCTTTGCCATTAGATCAGATAAAAATATCAATTTGGGCATAAAGCCATCAATTTTGTCCTAAAGTAGCTTTTTGAAAGTTTGGGGACCTGGGAAGAAAGTTTGAAACAACTATGGATGCTCTTGAATCTAGTGCCACCTTCATCACCATCAGTCTCAATTTTGTTTTGTTCTTCAGTAGTTATAATGAAGAACCAGACCTGGGAACTTAGTTGTGTCAAAATTATCCTGATTTAATACCTGGAACAAAGTTTTACTACCTGAGGTTTGTTCAAAGTTCATGAGTTTCTAATCAATAAGTGTCCTGGCACCACTGAAGGAGTGGTGAAGTAGTGGAATTGAATAGCTGTGAAGGGTACGGAAGCTGATGGAGCTTCACATGAGCACTGCCACTAAAGGAGATGTGCAGGAGCCATGGTCTGGGTGAATTGCAGATGTAATGTATGATGCAGAGGCAAGTAAAAAAATGTATTCTTGGATTACCATTAATTAAGAAATGCAGTGATAGGGCTCAAGCTTCTGCTACAGACCTGAGCAAATTATTCTGCTGGAGATTTTTCATTCTCCAAATTCCTCAAACGCTCCAGTAGTTATATATAGCCAAAGTTTTGGAAGGCTGCCATTTATGAGGAAAAGTACAGTATTTAGCACACACTGCTGCTATGACTGGTACTCAGAGAAACTAATAATACACAAAGTTGAAAAGATGTTGTATTTATAGGTAACAAATTCTTTAAGAAATCATCACTATCAAGTGTTCACTCAAAAGGATGACCTTATGTTTATTTTGTCAGCAAGATAAGAAAAGCTGGCCTCGATTTTTTTCTGGTTTTGTACTGTGACTTGGCTACTCTCTCCAGCTATCTGAAACAAAATGAGAGGCATTGTTTATTTACTGGTTTGAAGCCAGCTTCTTGCACTGAACTTTCCTAAATCTTGTGTTGTAAGGATCAGTACTTTGCAATGTGTATTTTAGCCTATTGACACGTATTTTGGATTGTTGCTTCAAAAAAAAGTGTTTTAAGTAATCACAGTAATGACTGAGAAAGATTAAGAATGGTTCATCTCTTGCAAAATGTCATTCCCACTCTTTTTAGTTAGCCTTAGCCCTCAGCCAAGATTTGTGTCCAAGTTATATACCACGCCCCAAAGAAATACGAAAGTTTTCATAAGAGGAAAAGAATGCTTTGGGATCGCCAGAATAAAAGCTTCCAAAAATATCTTGCCATTGAGTCATAAACAAAGACATTCTGTAATGGAAGGATAAAAGTCATTGGGATTAGTACCAGATCTTGCATGTTTGTAACTGTTAGGACTTCTCCAGTCCTGCAGTGGAGGTGAATAAATGCTCCAGATGTGAACCATGGGCATGCTGAATCCAGAGATGTCCAGGTTTAGCCTTGGCCCTGCTCCTTGTTGCTCTCCTCTGTCTGTCCAGGCTCTATAGCCAAATATGTCAGTTCCCTGAATTGACACTGGGATCTGAAAGGCCCTGCTGGCTCCTGTAAAATCCTGTGCCCTAAAATAGTGTCAGGATGAAGCAGTATGGAAAAGGGATTGTTTATTAATGATACAAGTAGCAAACAGAACCCACTGTTCTCCACAGGATTTAGCATTTGAGTTATTTAAACAGCCTCTGGGTTGTCTACTGTGATCAGAGAGTTCTCCTTTGCACTGGATGAAGAAATTTGCTGTTCTCACTCATTTCTTGACAGTTTATTGGTAGTATATTGAGCCATTTATCTTCTGGTGGAAAGTCTGAAAATGAACACTGGAAATTCTTAAATAAAACATTGCCATTTAAAAAATTTGAGTGCACTGTCCCTCTACCCTAAATCCTTCATCACTTATAGTTGCAGATGGATGGTAGTCAAAACCACACTCTTCTTGTGTTCGTGTTTTGTCTTTAATAGATCTTTCTCTCTGCATTTTATTCCTTGGAAACTTTCCTGATGGATATGAAAGAAATTTGAAAACTGCAGGGTTTTATTTATTTGTTTACCTACTTACTTTGCCATTAAGCTCCAGGAATGATTATTTACTTTCCTCTGAGACGTTGTTCATTGTGTAACATTAATTATCCATGGATGTAGAGACTGCAAACCCTCTAGTGGCACAGTGGCCCCTGTGGTAAATGGTGAAGCCTCATCATAGTACACATTAGCAACTTAAGAACTTGTCAGCCTCCATTAAACCTCCCCATTATTCAGGATTTCTGAGTAACCTATAAATACTTGCTCTGGTACAAAAGAGCTCAGCTGAAGAGCTCCTATTTTTAGCTGGAGGTTAGGTTTGGTTGTTTGTTGTTTCAGTTTTCATCTCCTTTTAAATAGATGCTGTCAAGGTTAATGGAACCATAATTTGACCTTGCTTTTTAATACTGTGCCTGTTTGCCCTGTGTGTGTATTTTTGTATATGTGACCGTTCTCCTGACAAATGTGTCGCAACATGTCACTGCAAAAGATGGAGACAGGACAATAAAATTAATTGGCAGCTTGGACAAGACTGAATTCAGTAGTAGTCAGGCACAGCCTATCTTCTGTCGCTAGGTTTTGAACCTTTGCTAAAAAAAAAGGTCCTGTAATTAATCCTCAATGCCTCTCTTAGGGCTTAATCATGCGGTGGGATGTGCCTACCCTGCCCTGAATGCTCAGTGAATGGAGTCATCCTCTCCTGCCCTGGCCCAACGAGGCACTTCAGCATGCTGGATGGCTCCTGTGACACATAGCTCTGATGGGTTTGACATTTATTAAACAGCATTAGAAGTTCTCCTAATGAACACAGTGGTGGGATTTTCTTCCTGACTGTGCATAGTGCAGCAAGCCTCCTAATGGAAGCAGTCAGAATTATCATCAGTCATGGTAAACCTAACTGAGGTCCACTGACCTTATCAGGGGATTGGAGCAATTTGGAGGACTTTGGAGGGCAAATCATGTCTCACAAAACTCCTCTGGTGTAGAATACTGCACATTTTGATTGGTTTATTGATGCTCATCTGCATAGCTGGCATTGTGTAGATACATAAAAGCACAAGGAAGGGAATGCCTCTTTGGGCTGTGCTCATCTGTCTCTAAATTGGGAAACAGAGTAAAGCGCAGACTTTTAGTTATCAAGCTTTGCATTGTCCATGTTACATTCTACAGTATTTTATAAATACCTACTTAATCTTGTATTGAAAAAAAAATACTGCTAAGTTTTGCCCTTGGGATATGAGAATATTGTGAATTAAGGTCACAGTTCATTCTAGATTTGGGTCATTTGGCATTTAGAGTAGAATAAAATCTTTGTTGACTCTTACAATTTCAGTGTACATAACACACCAGGGACATGTCTGGGTTCTGGGTTGCCCTTGGGGGATTCCAGTTATCCCTGGCTGCCTCAGCACAGTTCTGGGTTGTCCTCATTTGGGGTTCATTTGCTTCCAGTTGCCCCTAAATGCTCCTAGAGGTGCTCCAAGGGTTCCCAGTTACTCAGTTTCTGCCCTAAAAGGGTTCTTGGTTGCCCTTAGGGGTTTTCAGTTGCCTCCAGCAGAGTTCTGGGTTGTTACCATGCTGCAACTTGGAAAATTTTGACTTTGTATAAGGAAATTTTTCTGCTGTGAAGGTGGACAAACACTGTAATGTGTTCCTAGAGAAACTGCACAGTCTACCCTTGGGGATCTTCAAACCACAGCTGCACAAGCCCCTGAGGAACTTGCTTTAACTACATCTGCTTTGAGCAGGAGGTTGGACTGGAGGACTCTAGAAGTCCTTTTCCAACTGGAATCAGTGCATGCTGATTTTGAAGGAAAGAAGTTATTATGTTTATTTCAGTAATTTAATGGGACACCCTAGATCTTGTGATTGCAGTTAAAAATAGAGTTTGGAGTTTTCCCAACCTCCAATCAATCACATCTGTGTTTCCAACTTCTCTTGCACAATAGGAGAGCAGTTGCTTTATTGGTATTATTTTAGCTGGTACCTGGCTGTGAGAGGTAATTGCAACTTAGGTCATGGCCAAATTTGACCTTAGAAAATCTTCTTTTAAGTTCTTCTACCCTTGTTATTCCAAAGGAGCCAGTTCATCACAGACTTGCTGGAGTTCTGCAACTCCACTCTTAACTGTGAAATTGTATCAGTGTATTTGACTGGAGCACAGGATATGTGTAGTGAGCCCAGAAAATGCCAGACACTTGCAAAATAGCATGCTATTAAAACCATATGTATAGCAGCTTTTCAGTGACGATTTGATTTGACTTTGTAATTTTGTTAAAAGGACGTAGGCTGGGTCCATATCACTTTATTAAACGTGCCTGGGAATGGTCCCAGGCAGTGAGGCCAGCTGGCATGGAACAGCCTGCATCTACACTGGTGGACTGGCTTGGCCTGTGCTAGGTGGCTGCAAGCAAATTGCTGCTTGGGTGGGGTTCCTGGCAGAATCCCGCTACCAAAACAGGTCCAGAAGCTGCTTGGGAAAGTTGGAGCAGGCTACGTTCATGCCAAGGAACTCTCTCACAGTTTATTAGCATAGGTAACAGTGTTGGAGCACATAGACTCATTGTGGGCATGCTTGAATTTACTTTGTACTCAAAGGCAGATGAGCCTTTGTGCTGCAAACTGTTTGTGTATTTCAGATAGCTCCAAAGGAAAAGACCTAGAAACAAACACTTCTTGTTGCTGTTGTCATGTGAACCAAACTAAGCATGACTCACAGACCTTAGAAAGGCTGAAAAGTACAAAAGTAAAACCCATGGATGTTGCTCATCCTTCCAGTGTGTGAGTAGGGCAGTAACATGTGTGCATGCATCTAACCTACAAACTATGTAAAATGGGAATTAACCTGCTCCAGTGAGAACATGAACTATTCTTAAGGACTGCAGAACAGTCAGAAATTCTGCTTGAGGTGGCCATGAGGCATTTTTTTTGTTCTGAACTTTATTTTTGTTACAAATAGGGAAGAATTCCCTCTGTTTCTGATGGCTTCCAAAAACAGCCCACAGAGAAGATCTGGCCAATAGTCAGAGGATGTTGCTGACACTGTAGTGTAAAGGACAAAAATTAGATGACAGTGGAAATCTCTTGGCTTTCCCCTCTTCCAGCTTGGAGAATACATCCATGCAAAACAGAATGTCATCAGGAGATCATAAGCTTTTTTTCTGGAAGACTCCTAATATGGCAAATTGATAATATCTGCTGTGGTTGCATTGCCCTACCTTCAGAACTGAAGGAATCCTTCCTGAGGCTGTGGAAACAAAGTCACTGAAATGGTTGCCAAGTAGAGCCATTTTGCTCTTCGTTATGAGGTTATTTCTGGACCTAGAAAATATGTCCATGGTCTTTCATGAGCTGTCTTTGAGAGTTTCTGTGCATATCCAAGGATGCTTGAAGCGAGGACTACACAAACTTTGCTCCAGGGAAACACTCTGTGGCCAAAAAGCTACAAAAATTAGTTTTGGCTGCTTTTAGGGTTTGCATCAAGGCAAATGTGGGATGCATCCTGGGCAGTAGCAAACACAATGTAGGATGCACAAGGTCAGTGGCTGCAAGGATGCACAGCCTGATGTTTGGCAGGCCACACACCATTCTCTGGTCCTGCCTAAAGAAGGGAAATTCTATGGACCTGCAAAGGTTCATTGGCTCTGAAACATGAAAATAACTCCTCTGGAGCTGTGTTTCTGCCTGCAGAAATCAGTGCATAGCTTTCAGTTGAGATCTCCATCTTTGCCTCAAGCCCTTAATCCCGGGTTCAGGGACAGAAGCAGTGATACCACAACACAATGGAAATCACCTGAACCTTACAATTTTTTTTCTATCAACCTCTTTTTGAGACTGGTATCAGATTATGATACAGTTATACAAGATATAACTTGGACAGAAGAGCCACATAGTGCTGTTCTGAAAGCCTTTTTCCATAGGCATAGAGTGAGTTTAGTTACAATGTATGCTGTAAATCTCATTGTGGTTTTCTTTACAAGTTTTAAGCTGCTCTTCAGATGTGATTCTTTTTCTTTCTGTTTTGCAGTAGTTGATTTTAATTCCAACACCATATGTAATTGTGACCACTGTCTCTGCAGAAAGGTGAATTGAAGCCGGCAGATGCAGAAAAAGGCAGTGAGAAAGATCAGCAGATCCTGGTGGGATCCTGTTTTACAGTAAGAACTTGAAGAGGATGATTTGTTTAACCTTGCAAAACAAAAGCAGAAATGGGATATGTTTGCTGTCTGGAAATGTGAGGTGTGTAAATACCAGAGAAGAGAAAAGGAGCCATGGATGCCTTAGAATACAAATGACCAGGAATAAATTTAAGCAAGAAATTATTAAATGGATTTTAGTTATTTGAACAGTAGCTTCACAAATGGGATTCATGACTGCTTTTAAGATGGATCTTGCTGAGATGATGAATGGAAAAGGATGGTGTGGGCAAGTGTATTACCAGTGGCCTGGCCTGAACATCCTGGTAGGTGCCTGCTTGTTCTGTCTTCCTGACATTACTGTGCTGAAAATTTGTCTTGGAGTGGCAGTGAGATAGACATCCAGCAGATTTCTTCCTTCTTCATCCGGAGTATCTCTTCCTAATTTTAAATTCTCTTTTGATATGTGTTGCAACACTTCCTGGTTTGAATGTTTGCCTTAGGGAAAATATCCTAATACTTCTAGAGATGGGCCTGATATGTTTTGAGCAGGTTCCACATACCTGCTCCAGGGCAAGAAAATCAACAAGAACAAGCTGGGAAGAATTTATTTTTTTGGCCCTGGCCCAACTTAGTCATCCCAATGAAGTCAGATCCAGGACTTGCATCTCATAAAGATTTTTGGGGGAGAGAAACCCACAAAACTTTTCAATTCATATTGCTTGGGTTAGATTTGAAGAAGCAGAGAATCTGCTCTCCCAAGGTGCTGGGTCCAATTGTAAAAGAGAACAGATTTCTTCAGAATGTGAAGAATTCATGGATATTTGAACAGATATTCCTACCTGCTCTAATGCTGATATTTCCCTGCCAGGCTTTTAGCAAGCAGAATTGCTAGAGGCAGTGGCATCTTCATGAGAGCAGCTCCTCTGTATATCTGAAGGCTTCTACCCAAGCAAAGTCTGAGATGGCTTTTTCCCCTCATATTATGCCATACTGGTGAATTTTCAACCTCATATGAGGCTAAAGCAGATTATTTAGTATTGTGGAAGTAAAACAAAGCTGAAAGAGTAGGTTGACACAGGCTGAAAGAAATGAAAATAGAAGATATATAGTACACTGGAGACTTAGGCTGCCCTGAAAGCCAAAATAATTTGATCCAGTAAGGGACAGTCCAATCCCTTGATGTTCCCAGAAGCTGTGGGAAGAGCAGAGCTCCTAGAGCAGAGTCAAGGTTCATTAAAGTTGGTGAGAAAATTGGCTCAATCACACCCAGAGGGTGTCAGTGCCACAGTTTGGCAGAAAAACTGACTTAAAAGAAAAACTGTTCTCTACCTTTCTGTAGAGAATGGGGCTGGTCTAACTCACTAGTAATGACCAAGCCATGGGCAGCTGAGGCGCTAGAGAGAGACCTGTATGACAGATCCCCTGAGCTATGGGGGGCTGGAAGGGAAAAAGAAATGCCTTAGAACACCCAGGGGCAAAATTAATGAAGAAAGAGCCCTCAATGGTAAATTAATCCAAATTGTAGAGAACTTTTACTCTTTTTTTTTCTTGCTTCTTTTTTATTTTGATATAAATATCTCTTTTTCTTTTAACTACTTCAAGGAGAGTTCTTTGCTAGCAGACATATATTAGAGATACTCTGACACCAATCCCATTTTGTTCCAGAGCCTGTAGCAATGGGCAACAGAGCTGGAATCATGGATGAGTTAACAATCTCCAGGGTGACTTGAAGGTATTCAAAAGGAAATTTGCACCTCAGGCACATGCAGAGCTACTCTGCACATGCTCCCACTGTGACAATTCTGCTGTACAAATAAAGGCCTGCCAGTCTGAGAATTATTTTCTTGGTTGCACATATCATAAATGTGCTATGGGTCAGCTAATCCAGTTTGGCAACCCAGACACTGGTAAGAGAACAGAGATTCAGAAGAGATTGTGTTGAGACATCCAGAGGTGAATTCTCCAGAAGATACAGTGATCAGATGAATCTGCAGTGCCCCAAGGCACCAGTATTGGCTCTCCATGTAATGTCCTCAGTAAAACCTTCATGTTGTAAATGAGTTGGAGGTTATTTGTAGCATGGGACAGCTCAGAGCTCCCAGCTTGCCCCAAATGTGTAGTAACCTCATATCTGTGCTCGTATGCACTCTGTCGATAGAGTCAGTCAAGTAGAATAGTCAGGCTAAATCTCTCTCACAGGACTAAATGATTCTTGGTTTGGAGTGCAGTTTCCTATGTGGTTGGTAAGAAGCTTGGCCCTGAATTACACTTCTTTCCTTGCTTGTTTGCTTCCTTGCAATATTATTTGCACACGTTTTTGTAGTGTGTCAAAACTCCATGATGCCTCTTCCTGCCCCTGGTGCTTAGATAACACAGTTTTGTGTGTAGTTCATCCAATCCAATTTACCTTTTCAATTGAATATACATCATATGATAAGAAAATGCAGCCCTTTCATTCTACTCATGTTTTTAGTGCAGACTTCTTGGCCATGTTGGCATTAATAGCTATTCTTGCCCCTGTCTTTTTTTAAAATAGAGATAAAGTAGACAAAGGTTCTACTTCACAGGATTTGGGATTGTTTGAAGGTTAATTAATTAATGTTTGTTAAGTATTAATGGGAAGATGCGTGGGGATTATTCTGTTCCAAGTGAGTTATTTGAATGAATACCTACAGCAGCCCAACACGAAGCAATCAGAGGAACTTTATTCCTCTGGCTAGCATTCAGTCAAACCAGCTTAGAACCCTCTCATGCCAACTTCAGTATAAGGCTTTGAAGAATATATGAAACTGGTTGGTGACATAAGCTTGGCCCACTGCAGGAAGCAAAGCATGCATTGCTAACTCCTGCTAAATAAAGCAGATGACTTTTCTTTTTTCCTTTGTAAAGAGCAGATTCCCTTGTGGAAAATTAAAAAAGGGACCAACAAAACACCAAGGTAACCGATCTCATTCCAGCACTTTCAGGTTCTGTTTTTATTGCTCTTGGGTCCTTCCTGCTTCCAATTATTTATGGAAGCTGTGAGTCACATGGTGGAGCTGGAATGATACAGGACTTTAAGTGAGGAGAAACAGGAAAAGAAGGGCCTGGCGGTTCAGGCAAATTACATCAGTGCTTCGGCATCTCATCCCAGGCCTTGGAAAATGCCATGTCTCCATGAGAAGGACTGCAGAGTGATGCTCAGAAGCAGGAGTGCTTTGGTTTCTTGGCCAGCACGCACAATAACACTAGACATAGTCTCTTAAGATTTATGGGTAACAAAAAGTCAAGTGGGAGATATGGGTGTGCCAACTGTAGCAAGGAAAACACCTTATAGTAGCGAAGAAAAATTTCATCCAGAAGGGTGATTGTGCATCTACAGAAAGTACAGAAACTGTGAGGAGTGTCTAATTTTCTTTGCATTTCTTATTTGACTGTCAGCGCAGGTTTGCTCAGCTGGATTTTCTTTTTTTCCTTCTTAAGAATAGGAATTATACCTGTGTGATAATTCATGTGAACTCTGCAAGCACAAAGCTAGCAAAGAATTTATCTGTCTCCTGGGATAATGAAAAGGAAGCTGCCAGGCACTCATCACAACCTGATATGCTTTAGCCATGGGTCCTTGAGACTGTGGTTTTGGTACCTGGGGAGAGATTAGCTGAAAAATTTTGAGATGCTAAGGCAGCATGTTTGCATTGACATATTTCCTTTTTAAAGTAGAGCTTTGGCTTAAGGACCACTCAGTGCAAAGCTGATAAGGGTCTCTGAAATGCAGCACATTGCTATAGCTCAGGAGACAGTGCCAAAGACAATGGTTGTCCCTTTAGCTACTACAATGTAAGAATAAAATAAAAACCAGTGGCAGTGACTGGAAAGAAGCATGTCTCAATGTAAAAGTGATGGAAGTACGCCTGTGAGGAAAAAAATCAAGTATGTGGTGAATCCAAACTTGGTTTTTAAACTTGATTTGTACTGTTTCCTCTGTCCATTGTATCCACTTTTAAGTAATGTACATACTTAATGTTAGTAATGACATTTTACTGACATAATATAGTGATCTTAAAAGTCACACCTTGTGGCAAACTGGTAAAAAAACCCAAACAATTCAACATCAATAGGCTTGAAATATTAAAAAATCATTGACAGAATGACATTTTTGCTGTTTGCTGCATTATGGCCTTCCTGCTGAAAGGACTGAAAAAGCCCAGCTGTAGTCTCTGCAGCAGGACCCAGGTGTTCAGCTCCAGTCTGGAGACAAAGCATGGACCTTGTGCCAGTGCTGGGCAGAGGGGCTGTGTGCTCCCAGGGCTGCTGCTGCCACCAGGGCTGCTGGAATGCCTGTCCCTCTTTCAGCTTTTCTATAATGCTCTGGAGGATCGTGGTGTAGGAAAGCTGCAGAAGAAGGAGGTGGAGGCAGTTAGACTGCTCCTCTGGCATGTGATTTCTCCCAAACTGTGCTCATTTGCAATAGGCACAAGCAGTGCTGGGAGCGAAGCAGCAGCAGGGCCAGGCAGGTCAGTGCAATGTCACCAGCAGAGCCCTGGGACTGAGCCAGGAGAAGGGTGAGAAAGTGGAAGCAGGCAGTGGCAATCACAGCACAGGTGAAAAAAGCTCAGCAGCAGGAAGATGCCAGTGGCCCAGCCTGCTGGGAGATGCATGTTTTGGGGTGAGGCTGTCACAGCTGGTAGATGGCACACAGCAGCCGCGGTTTGCTAAAGTGAGCGGCCCTGGCCGCTGTGGTGGGCAGCAGGCTCTGGTCACTGCCTGCAAAAGCTGCTTGAAGAAGCTGGTTGGTGCTGAGCACCCTTCTGCAGGCGCTCTCACAGAAGGAAACCCCGATGGGGAAGTCACTGTTCTCCCCCTTTGCCTCCCACACTGCCCTCACAGACCAACACTGGTTCACAGAGGAGCTTTTTGCCAGGTACCATAGATGGTGTATTCAAAGCCACAGCCAAGGGAGCCTCTCAGCTCAGTGCCAGCCAGCAGCCCCAGGCACTGCATTTCCTTTTTTCACCCTCAAGATGTGGTTCAGCAAGAGAAAAAGTGTGGCACAAAGAGGATAATGAATGTCATTTCTTTTGGAGGAGAGGTGACAATCCCCATGAATCCCTTTCCTGCTAGCAGCTCCAGTGCCACTGCAACAGGCATGGCTGGCAAGGGAATGAAAATAAACTCATGAAGTGCTGGGAGGAATTCTCAGGAATGTGAGTTTAAAGTGTTTTAAACCAGCTTAGTTAAAGCTTTATCTTCTGGCACTACAGACACATGTTCAGACTGCAGCAGTACTGTTAGTGCAAGTCTGAGGCTGAGGAGGGAAATGCTGCAACAGGGGAGGGCTTTATGCATGGGTGGGAAGTTGTGTTTTCCCTTGGGAGACCAGGGAGTTAACTGTGGGAACTGTTAATGAGCTCTGTCATTGCAGCAGCAGCCAGTCAGAAACCACCAGACCTTATGTGGGTTAGTCATGTCAAGTCACAAGATGTGACATTGACTGGTGACTCCAGAACACACTGCAAATTACTTATTTTCATATGCTGAAAGCACAAATAGAAGCAATTCTTTTCCCTTTTTCTTGGTAAAATAATCTGAGAAAACAAATCTGTTTTGACTGAATAAAATATTTTGGCAGCAAAAAAGTTTTGTTAAGGCACTTAAATTTTTCAAAACTCTTTAATTCCTTGTTTAAATTATATTCAGACAAATTTAAAAATACAAAAAAGCCTGGACATTTGAGGATGTAAACATAATTGTTTTGGCTATCCTAGTTTTTCCCCCAGTTGGTTTTAACTTAAACTGTCCTATGATCTTGTTCCAAATTTGTAGGCCACTTTCCCCTTCCACTAAAGTTCATTTTTCAGTGAAGTTTTATAGTATATTATATTACATTTATTAACTTAATCTACTTTGGCTATTTAACCCCTGAAGCCTGCCCAGATCCAGTGTGACCAAGCAGCATTGTTATTCCCCTACTTTAGTCACCCTTTCCCAAATAGGAATTCAGACTACTATACATGCCTTTCTGCATAATTTGTCTTTACCAAATTCATCCACTCTGAATTTCTCAGGAACACCTGTCTTGCTTATTAATTTAAAAAGTTTGACACTTTGCCCACAAGTGCCCACAGTCCCAGGCCTTTTTTTTCCCCATGAAGCACAGTAAACAAGGCTATTTCTAATGAAGTCTGTGAGCTGGCACTGATGCCAAATTTGGATTTGTCTGCAAAATCTGTTTCAAAGGAAGCCCTCAAAAGCAAAGTGATGGCAATTATTGTTACTATGAAATTCATGTGAATGCTTTGTTCTTAACTGAATTGAAGGTCCAACCTGTATTTAAGACCATGGGATGGCGTTGATTCTGGACATTTTAAGTGGTGTTACATGTTACAGCTTTAAGGGTTTTGTCTAACAGCACTTTGTAGGGAGAGCCATAACTACAGGGGAAAAAAAGAAAAGCAAATAGTTATTTTGCATTTGAATCCTGCCATCCAAAGGGAACTGGATTTTGCCTTGAATTGCATACATTATTGGAGGAAGTCTGCTCTGAGTTAAAAGAATAAAATGTGTTATGAAAACTAAAGGATATATAGAAGTTTCTTTTATACCACACTGTGAAAAGGAAGAATGGAAAATTAATAGTTCCTGTGTTCTTGTCTAGGATCCTAATAGTTCAGAAAATAAGTGGCTGATCTAGTGAAGGTGAGGTTGGTTGCAATGGGAGAATAATTTCAATTACCCGTAGGATACAGAGTTTTCACACAAGGCTAATTAGAGATGTCTGATAGCACCACAGCTATTTTTAATTAGCCATGTATGTGGGAGAGAGAAAAAAATCCTTCTATTTAGGTACACTGTCTGGCAGGAAAAATTCAAGGAGCAATAGCTACATGGCCTCTAAGCCAGATGAGTAGTTTTGATCCTTTCCCTCAGACAGCAGTAGGCTGTAATGAATTTCCTCTGGTCTGGTTTTCACTTTCTAAAGGCATTATTTGATTTTTTTTTTCCTTGGTGTCAGCTATTGGTAGCTTCTTTTTCATCCCACCACATCCACATCCTTTAGACATCCTCTGTGTTCCTAAAAAACCCATATTTGCTTCTGACGGATGATGTGCAGAATCTGGTTGAACCTGGAGGGTGGACAACCAGCTCAGAAAACCCCAGACTCAAGATTCTTCTCTCTAATGAAAATGCCCGCACAAAAACCTGGGGAAATTTTGTATGGGCAATCTCTCAGAGGTATTTGTCTTTCTCATTTCATTGGTTTATGCTCCTTCTGCAATCTGTTACCAGGAATATTCAGAGGGCAATTTTACTGCTTTGCATGCCTATGCTGTTATGTTGTCAAAAGACACAATCAGAGCAATGAATTAAAATCATACAGTAATAGGCTAAATAGCTTTGCCTGAAACAGTGTCCATTTAATGGTCTTGATGAAGATCTGTCTACAACCTTTCATCTTTCTTGACCAGTTTGAATGTATGTATGCATATTCATTTTGAACAGCTACATGAATATAAAGAAACAGTTGTTAAGAGTGTTTGAAGTCTTGTTATAGGACAATTCCCAAGAAGTGAAAAGATGAATGCAATAAAATAATACTTCAACTATTCTACTCTCAAAGTATTTCATAAACACTGGCTTCTTCTCCAAACACTTTGCTCAATTAGAGAAACTTCATCCACAGTTTACAAAAGAGGGATTTGAAAAGCAATGAGCTGGAAATTTCAATGAAGCTCCCACACACTTTCCTTGGCTCCAGAGACCAAAATGTTTGGTGCTTCCTATAAGAAGTACACTGAAGGCCTTTTGAGCCCATAAAACTGGAGTCCCCAATGCAACCTTGACTGTTGTAACTATACTGACCTTTTATTAGGTGCTTGGCAGCTGCTTAAGAAATTATTCTTCACCAGGTGGTGGTGCTTGATAGGCTCTCTGCAAAGAAGAAACCTTTGCCATGTTGAAGATTCCCTCAAAAACCTTTTTCCAGATGCAGAAATAACCTCCACATGGGCAAAGGTTTCCTAGGCTGACTATCTCCATCCTTTCTTGCCCAGCAGTGTGTTGCTCGCAATTCCCACCACAGATCTTACTTTCCCTTGCATTCACGGGTATCCTTCAGCCTATCCCCATAAGCCTCTTGTTAAGTGAAAATGCACTTGATTCAAGTTACTGGCATGGTTGGAGTTGGATTTGTGCTGTGAGTCAGCCTTATCTGACCCCTAGAAATGTGTGGGGTTTGCAAATAAACCCAAGTGCATGTGGGAGGCCTGTTTGGGAAAGTAGACACCCAGATTAATTCTGCCAGATCTGTTCAGGACCAGAGCAAAGTTATGACTGCTTATTTTGGTCTGGCCCATGTGCCATATGGAAAATAGCTGCTGTGTGTCTGGGAAAATACCTGTAACTTTCTAAGCATTCATTAAAAGTTCATTTTCCAAAGAAATAAAATATATTCTGGCAGCTTCAGATTTTATGGATATTGTTTGGTTTTTGTTATCAGTCTCCTGATAAAATTACTCCTTTCCAAGGCATACAGTACCTTTCTCATGTCACTGCCATTAGCAGGATCTGCACCATTGCCCCAGGTGGCCTTCATTCAGGGATTAAGGCATGTGCTTAAAACAGCAGGGTGCTTTGAAAAGTCCCTGAGCCTTTATACCTGAAACCAAAGTCAAATCATATGGCTTGGCTCTTCTACTTTACTGCAGTCCTGCACTGTGTGTGTCCCCACCTACAGCTCCATCCTATTCCCCGTTGGATTCCCTTGATTGGGATGTTCCTCTTCAGCAACAGCCGGCATATCTCTGTGACTGACCTTTTGCAAAGGATCTCTTTCTAGCAGGGGTTTCATACAAAAGGCTTTCAGGGAGTCTGGCCTTCCTTCCACAGGGAAACTGTGTGCAGTTCTCCAACATTTCATAGCATTGTTGGGAATCTTGAGGAATTTTGGGAATCACTTCATCTTAGTTCTACTGTTCCTTATACATGTTCCAGAGTAGAAAACTTGTGAAACTGCGACTCTTTTGAAAGTAGTGCCTCTGAAAATCAGGACCAAATACTTCCACAAGAGCAGCAAATTTTCTGTAGTCTGAGGTTTTCAACGAGATTCTTTCTCAAAACAGTTTTAAGATTCTTTTACTAGATATCTCATGTTACAGTCATATTTTGATTTTCCTATGACTATTTTTTAATCTACAATCACTTTGTTAAAAGAGTCATGCTTTATGCTGCAGAGGTCTCCTAACATTTCTGAGGAGTTCATGTTCTATTGAACAACCTTACTGCATGAGTGACTGTGTTATTTCTCAGGCACCCCATTTTTCTTTTGATCCAGACCCGTACTCTCCAAGGGCCCTTAGGAGATCACCAGGATATTTGAAGATACTTAAAGGATATCCAAAAATAAATTGCATTTCCTCTCAAATTGTTTCAGCTCCAAGGTAAATACTTTGTATCATTACCAGTTGGCTCACTATTTGAAAAGAGCACTCTGCCTTTTTGTTTTGAAACAAACTGGACTTGGTGGATCATTGGGCAATTAGCAACAGTTTTTCTGAAGGACTGTCTGTACCCTCCTGCACTTAATCAGCTCTTTGCTCCCTCAGCTTTGGAAGAGTAAAGGGGTGAATCCATTGGAAAGAACAATAAAATGCAGATTGCTAAGTTTAGCAGTGATGACATTGGACGGGGCCCAGGCTCAGATTTTACAGGTTATTGTGTGTCCTTTCACTTTTTGCATATCCTGTCTGTTATGGAGGTCTGAAATTCACCTTAGGCTGTGACTTAACTGAAATCCCCTTACATAGCATTGACACTGCTTCACAGGCCTAAGTTACTTATGGAAATTACTTTTACTGCTCTCAGTGCCATGGAAATATCATTTAACTACCTTTAAGAATCTTAACTGTGATGCTTTTCTCTGCTTTGTGCTAAGCCCTCCCTCCTGTAACTGGATCCACTAGAACTTAATTATATTTTCTGTGTAAGTTATGAAGCTACCTCAAAGTTTGTATTAGGCTCACAGATAACAGCTGGAGTAGGTAATATTTACTGATGACTCCTTTCTGCCAGAGGGGAAGATGTGTTTACTGCATTCTGGGTAGGCAGCTGAAGCCCCTCCGGGAGGTAATGTCACTCAGCACTGCTCACCAAACTTGGCTCTCCTGCCTCTCCCAAGCAATTCCTGTGGTTACCTGTTCAGGCTCTCTCACTGTGTGCCTGCTTTGATGCTAAGAGACAGTGATAATTGCAGCATTATGAAACACTCAAAAGATTGGCTTGGCTGAAGGATATAAATCTGGGAGAGGAAATGCTGGGATGATTAATGACTTCACAGACCAAAGGATTCCCATGTTGACGTGGTAGCAATAAAACTTCTTAACTCTGAGCACTGCAATCTCAAGTGAAAGGAAACCCTGGCAGTCTTCCAGGAATTATGTGTTCAGACCTTGTTGTTTTCTCTTTGCTGTGTGATCAGTGTGGAGGATGGAGACGGGAACTAACCCTCTTCCACATGAGTCAAAACAAGAGTTTGTGTGGTGGCCAAACCAGTGAGATCACAGAAGGGCACAGGAGAAGCTCGCAGTTATTATTTCACTCAGCTGGCAGAAGCCATAAAGATCACACGATACAATTATCTCAGCCTCCAGGAAAGAAGCAGACACTTTGACACCCTGCTTTTGACTGTGTAGAAGTAACACTGGAGACAGTCTTCTCTAATTTCTTCTTTTTTATTCCTAAGAATTATGGTGTGAGTTCTGCATCCTGATGAAAATTCTGGACTAATTATTTCACACTGAGTTACTAAAGTCAATGGAAAACAGTGGGCAGAGAAAAATACTTTGAGAACAGAAGATGTTCTTCTCAACTTGAGAGCTGCTTCCCAAAGTAGAGCAGCATGGTCATGAGGTTTCTGCTCACCTGCAAGCGTCAACTGGGGCTTGAGGTTCTTTGAAACTTGCATGAACTGCTGATGAGAGAGAAAGCAAGCCCCCCCCCCAAAAAAAACCACTGAGAAGATTTTTAAGTGATCAGGTTAAAAATATTGGCTGTGCATAGCAGCTGTTAGCAGCGTAGCTGACTTCATAAAATCATAGAGTGGTTTGGAAGGGACCTCAAAGATCATCCAGTTCCATCCCCTCTGCCATGGGCAGAGATACCTTTCACTAGACCAGGTTGCTCGGCCTCACCCAACCTGGCTTTGAACACCTCCACGGATGGGGCATCCACAGCTTCTCTGGGCAAGATGTTCCAGTGCCTCACCACCCTCACAGTAAAGATTTTCTCTCAAATATCTAATTTAAACCTCTTTTTACCTCTTTCAGGGTAAAAAGCTATCATCCCTTGTTCTATCACTACATATCCTTGTAAAAAGTCTGTCTTCATTTCTCTTGTAGGCTCCCTTTAGGTATTTCTGGGTAATGTGTAGAGAAGTTAAATCCAAATACACCCCAAAATTCTTCCTGGAGTGTATTCTGAAGTCCTTATAAGGTGAAAAAAGTTCAGCTTAGGTAATCCAGGAGTCTGTGCTGCCAGTTTTTTATTATTGTTGTCCCTGGTGACTCTTCCAATTACAGGATTGCTGTTGCTACTCTAGCATTGTATTTATCACCATCATAGGGTGCTCTGTAGACATTGCACTAAATAATATAATGGTAGCCAACAAACAGCTTTCCCCAGAGGGTTAGTGGTTTTGAACAAACAAACAAATTAACTAAAGTGGGAAAAAAAATCAGCATATATAAAGATTTATCCAAGGCAAAAGTCCCAAACATAGACCTTTCTCTCCCTTTCTATAGTGCAAACAAGCTATTCACATGTCTTCTGAGAAGATGCAGGGTACAGGTAATCATATATTTTGTGTATGAGATAACAATTACTATTAATGAACCATTCAAAGGAAGTGGCTGTGAGAACTTTCTCTGTGCTGGTGTGCCTGATTTAGGAAGATGTGGGTGGCAGAATGAGAGGTTTCTTTTAGGTTTCACTTAATTTGAGAAAAGTTTTGGATGCTTGTTGTTCCTGGTACCCTTAAGTAGTAGTCAAAGTATGAATATAGACCATTGTTTTCCTTAGTTTTCCTATGAAGGAAGTGTGGGATTTTTTGCTTGAACCTGGAGCTGCACAGGAAGGGTCCTCAGAAGTTAAAAATGTTAGAAGCAAAGAAACAATAAAAGTTGGGGGCTGCCACACCTCACTTTTCCCCTGTGCAGATCACTCACTGCAGAGAGCACAGTTCAGTGTGGCTGTATGGAGCTGTGACTATGCCAGACGTCACTGCCAGCCCTGCCCTGTGGGGCTCACTTTGGGCTGAGTCACTGCTGAAATTACAGTGGCCTCTGGACTGCCGGAGGAAGCAACTGCCTCCCACAGCCCAGACTGGCTCTGCAAAACAGAGCAAACCATGAGGCTGGAGGGCAGGAGTCAAGGGTGAGAAGAGTTCCATGAAATAAGAAAGAGTTTTGAAATCACACAAATCAGGAGAGAAAGTAGAGAATAACACAAGGGAAGAAAAAGTGAAATCGAGATTTTCCCAGAGTTTAGTTCTCAAGTATCTATTTCTTGATTTTCTTTTTTGTTTTAAAATGTCATGTGAACTTCTTTACACAAGTTTGTGTTACCTGAATGCTAACTGTATTGATTTGAATGTGTTTATGTAAATCATGAAGATATCAGCAAGCTGATTGGTCTGGCTCTCATGGAGGAGTCCACAAGAGAAGAGCCACCTCAGCAGGCTGTCACGGTCCGCTAGTACAAGGGGCAGTTGTGATGGTTCCTTAACTGATCTCAGAGTGCAAAAAGCCAGCACAGAGGGGATTTCAGTATTAATCAAAACAAATGCACCTTTATTGAGTGCCCACAGCAAATGCAATAGAAGGACTTAGAAAGGAGATAAAGGATAGAGCGAGAGCGAGAAAGAGGGGAGGGGTATAGCTACCAACAAAGAGATGGAATCCTCCTGGTCTGGCCAATAGATCAGTCTTGTCACGTTGGGGAGAATCTCAAAGTCTTTGTTAACTCAGGAGTCTTTTATAGACTTCTGCTGAGGGGGGAACAGGTAAAAGACAATGGATTGAAACCACCAAGGGGAAACAGGTAAAGGACAGTGAAGAATAAATGTATTTAAAATGGGTACAGTTTCTCAGCAGTGAGTGAGACCCATTGTTTTCTTGGTCCAGTGAACACAGCTGCAGGCAACACTTGGCAGACATCTCGCTTCAGTCCAGCCAGTGCTCCTGTATCAGAATTATTGGGGTCTCAGTCTCAGTTCTTGGGAGTGAGCTTCAATCTCCATCCATCATGGTGGGTATGAGGGATTTTCTGTGGGGGATCACCAAAGTTGCCCCAGAAAGTTCATGTGGCTAAGAGGTAGGGAAATTCATAGGTTATTGTGATGAGAGAGTATCAAGCCGCCCTTGCCAGGCCCTGCTGGAAGCAGTGTACCATGGCAGCACTGCAAACACAGCTGCAAACAATTGCTTGGCGAGCATCCACCTCAGCCAGGCCAGAACTCCAGTCAGGGTCTTCAGGATCTTGGTCTCTGTCTTTGCAACAATTGTGAGGCAAATGAGGCAAACTTCAGATCGTCTCTTGCACAGGCCCAGAGCAAACAACCTGAGAAGGGTGTAATCTTGCCTGCCTGATCAGAGGCTCAAGACAGAGGGTGTGTACCAAAGGCTGTTGGTTGCAAGACTGTTGACGAATGTATCTCTTGGCTTTCTCTGTGGAGCTTGATGAAGAGACATGTTGTAGCTCTTGATCCAAGAGTTGATAATAGTGAAATTATCCACATCAACTGGCTGCAAACCAGAAAAGGAGGGGAAAGGAAAAGATACTGTGATAATGTAAAAACCTTGTTTTGGTTTTGACTGGGATAGAGTTAATTTTCTTCCTACTAGACAGTACAGTGCTGTGGCTTGGATTTAGGATGAGAATAGTGATAATAACACACTGATTTTTAGTTGTTGGTGAGTAGAATTTTCTCTAAGTCAAGGACTCTTCAGCTTCTCAGCTGACTCACACTGGCCAAAGAGATATTCCACACCATATAGAGTTGTGCTTGGTACATAGGAACAGAGAAAAACTGATACAACATAGACAACAAATGCTGTTTCAGTGGCTTCAAACTAAGATTTCAAATGAATGTGGAAATTTGTTTTTCCTTTTCTGGCTCTCTACAGGAAAGCGCCAGGGGAGCTGTGCAAGAAATGTTTTTCTGATGGAGGTTTATTCAAGAGATTACATTGCCTGGGGTAGGATGAAAGACTCATAAAATCAAGACATTTTAGACCATGGAGAACCAAAGCGAAATTGACTCCATAGACAGAGGGAAAGCTTCTTATGGACTTTGCAGGTTGTCTTAAAACACAGCCCTATTCGGTTGGAGATATGAAGACATATGAAAGAAATGGGGTCCCTGCTGTGGATGAGAAGGCACAGTAGCAAAGAGAGTTTCAGAAGGGCAGTGGGACTATACCAGTGGATGCTGCTTCCTTTTTTGTAAGATTCCTTCCTGCAGAATGATGAATTAGACATAAGAGATGTTTAGAAATCAAACTTTAGTAGACACCTGGGATTTCCAGGTAATAGATTGCAGCAGAAACAATCTCTGTGAGGGACTGCCAGCACAAGCAAGACATCCACTGAGGTTATCAAGCCAAAGTTTACCCTGGTGTGCACACTGTTCCAGCAGATGCCGGGGAAGTTACACAAAGGCTGTCATTTACCCTGGCACATGCAAAGTCCTCATTGTGCCTTATTCAGTAAACTTAAAATGTCTCAGGGGAGAGGAAAGAAAGGAAATTCCATGCTTTACTTTGCAGGTCAAAGAAATTACCATAGCTTGCCTTAAAGAAACTTGCAGCAAAGGCTTGGCTGCACTGAAATTAGTGGCAAACTCACATGATTTTGTGCTGCTTCACATCTCATGTTTTTTTCTTGGCAATTAACCTCTCTGACTCCTGTCACACCTTGAATCTTGCTCATGACTGCGTGTCTGTTGCCTCCAAACTGGAAAAGTGCACTTAGTGGGCCAATACATTCATTGCAACCACCTCCTTCCTCTTTCTTACTTATTCTTCTTGCCTCCTGTTATTTCCCTTTTCCCAGAGAGAAATTATAGTTGCACATTGTGCTTTTCCCCTTTAGCAAATATGCATGTATTTTCCAGATGTCTGTCCTCAGGCACACATGGTAGTTCTAGGTGGGATCTGAAAATCTAAGAATATGATCCACCTTTTCTTGGAGTTGGGGTCTGACCTAAAAAAAGCCTTGAGACAGCTCTGGGACCCATTGTACAGTGGCTGTTGCTGTCATGGAAGAATTTTCTGGAAGTTTTTGTGAAAGATGATCTAGAGCCATTTTCAGATTTACTCCTTGGTTTCCAGCTCTGCAGCTCTGTGGCCTTTGTGAGATGGGATGGGGAGCAAAGGCTCACCCTAAAAGCCTGTTAATCTAAACCTCATCTGAAACAAATGCATTCTTTTGAAAAGGCTTGTCATTTTATATCCAGTCACTGGTGCTGGCTCTTCCTTTGCACACAACTGTCTCATCTTGTTATGCATGCCTATGTACATTTAAGAGGTCACCTACTAAGAACTGGCATAATTTGGTTTTGCATTTGACCTGCAAGGTTACCCTCTTTGTTGCTCCCATAGGCATGTATTTCCTGGGATTTGGGAGGAATTTTGCAACAAAGTACTTACTGCAACTACAAACTTTCTGTGTGTCTTGCCATCCTCCTTTCCCAAGTGCCTGTCCCACAGCTGCCTGGCAGGTGCTGCCCTTTGCCCTGCAGCAGTTTTCTCTCTGCCCTCACTCAAGGGCAGTGTGTGTCTCACTGCTCCTTTTCTCCCTTCTCTCTTCCATGTTGTCAGGGGTGTCTGATGTGTCCCAAACTGTCCAGTTCTCCCCTGTTCCAGTTGGCTTTTTGGGGTGCTTTTAAGGCTTGACAGGAGACAAGCAGAACTCGGGTAGGTAGGGGAGATGTGGCACACAGGAGCATTAAGGCTCCCAGTGTGATCTGCACAACTGCAGAAGTGGCCCAGGCTGCCAAAAAGGTACTGGCCATTCTTTATCTCACTGTCTTGTCAGGAGAGGACATCAAACCCACTCCAGCTCACATCAATAGGTGCCTCTGGCTTTTCTTACTGTGTTTGAACTCATCACACTCAGCAGTGATGGAAGTTACAGAATGCCCAAGAACATCAGCTTGATCATTGGAGAATTGCTTCTGTGAGGCCTTCTGCCTCAATAGCTCTCAGTCAGTCTCCATTACTCAAGGTATCCAGGACCTTCCCAGACACCCTTTTGGTTTTAAAGGAGCAGTAAAGAACTTAATGTGTATGGATGATGAGTCTCAAAAGGACTTGCTGGATGTATTAGAATAAATGCTGTTTGCAAAGTTTTCACAGAAGGCATTCACTATTGTCTTCCTCTCGTATCCTACAACTGGACTGTCCTATACATGTTTGCAACAGAAGTATAGGATGTTCAGGCACTCAGAATGCCTTTTCCTTGGCTGTGTTAACCTCCCATGTCTTGTTTCTAGGAGTCATCTTTGTCCTACATTGTAAACCCTGATGCTTGTTGCCATTACTAAATTCACCAAGGTCAGGTTTGCAGCTGATGGGTTTGCATCTCTGTAGCTTGCAGAACTTCCCAAAAGCAGTAGGCCCATATACAGCAGTACAAAGGGATCTTTCTTAATTCTTTTCTTTGTTCCAATTCCCAAAACTATACACCAGAAAGCCCAGTGCACATTGCCTGGTATTTCCTAATAAAAAACCGCTTAGGCTTATAACTGCAAATGATCTTTACATGATGGTATAGTCATGGTGTCCCCTTACATGATGGTACAGTGATAATGTCTCCCACTATGAGACACAGACTTTCAGAAGAGCTGACCTGTAAATAAGCTCTTTTTGGATGAAGTGCTCAGTGCTGAAAGCTAAGTCTGCCACTGTTGTAAGCCCCAGAGCACCAAGTGTCTTTGGTGGCAGCAAGCTCAAGTTGAAATACTAAAAAGTTGTTCTTAAAATCTCCAAACTTTCTGCATTATTTTATTATTATGTTGGTTTAAATTGTATGTTATGTGATGGCTGGCTAGGAATTATCTGAGTTGTTAGTATGAGCTTGTCAAAATGCATCAATTCATCTTTTGCTAGACAAGAAGGAAGTGACATAGCAGCCATCAAAAAAAAACTCCCAAACCTGTCCTTGCAGAGTGTCCTTAAAAGAACCCTTTTCAAAATACAAAAATGTGGTTTCTATACATGCAAAGAATTTCCTTTTCCTTTCCTCCTCACAAAGGTGTTCATTATGTTCCAGTGTGCCCAGGTTGATTCTGTGCTGGGCTCCTGTTGTTGCCAGATAAATACCTCTCTTGTCCTCTGTAACAAAGATTCAATTTGAGAATATTTTTATTGATGTACGTGTTCCAAATCCCTTCATCCTACATGGGATGTTAATGCAATTACAGGGATACATGGCTTTTCTCTGGATTTGCATTCATGAGGGAAAGGCTGAGCCTGACTTAGAAGATATTCCAGACTCATTTCTGATGGCAACCACCAGGATTGGCAAGAGTTAAATTACCACCTTGTTGATGAAGGCAGATATCACCCACTAATCTTGACTGAACACACACCAACCCATGAAATGTGGGCCCTGCAGTTAATTTTCTTGAAGAAAGAAGCAGTGGAAAAAGTTGAATTTTTCTTTTCTTATGGATCTGCTTCAGAAGAAGGCTACACCGTGACAGGATGCCGAGTCTAACTCCTGTGAACAGGAGCCACTTCTCATAAGGTGTGCTGCCAAACAAACTCTTCTAATTCTTTTGCTCTTATAGAATGCTGTCTGAAAATAGAATTAATTTTCTGCAAACATGAATAAAATCATGAAAGGAAATGAACAGGATATTAAAATGCTCTTGAAAGTCCTAGATTTCTAATGGAGAAGATAAAAGTCAGTGTATATATGGGTTAAAGAGACAATTATTTCCTTTTTTATTCTTTTTTTTAATATCTGCTACAGTTCATGCTCTTTTCTCTGGAAAATATTTTGGATATGAAATTGAGAAGAAAAACTTTTGTCTAGTTTCAGAACAGCCAACCAAAGAGACAAACTTGTTTCTCTGCTTCCTTTGTAACACATCTTGAAATGAAAATGTAAGCAAATGAAAGCGAGAGGAGTTTAAACAAAAATTAATTTTTAAACATTTTCCTTTGGATCTACAAAGAGAGGGGAGGCTGCTTCTTTGTAAGGAAAATGTTGCTTTTATCCTCCTTTCAGTTTTTGAAGGGGAAGGTCTTTGTAGCATTTACCACACAGGAGGGATTTATTGCCCAGAGCTGAGCACAACTGAGAAAATAATTTTGACCTGATACATAGAAGTAATGTCTAGACAGAGAGCATTGAAGTGCTCAAGGGGAAACTCAGAGTAGGAGCCAGTTATGACAAATTGAGCTTTTGAAGTGACAAATAGAAGCAAACATGTAAAAACCTGAAGATTTCATAAAGTAAATGTGAGGTTTGCTGCTGACCTAAATGAAACTGGAAGACAGGACAAGATAAATGAGAATGTACTTGTTCCTCCTGCCCTCCTCTTCCAAACAGGAGCCAGAGCAGTTGCTGGTGGGGCCATGCTATGCAACCAGAAAGGTGAAACCACCTTTTTCATTTGGGTTGGGTTTCTAAACAAAGCCAAGTCTTCCTTTTACCTAGTCCAGGTGGAAATCTGGATTGATCTCACAAGAATTTTCATTAGGATGACCTAGAGGTTAATGAGCTGCTTTGTGCGGGCAAGTATTGTAATTAACTGGGCTGAGCTCTGTAGGCAGCTGAAGGGAGCTGTATTTGTGAGGTCCTGAATATGTCATATTTGGGGGCATTTTGCCTTGGCAAAGCTAAATGCTTATTTGATGGTATTATGGTTGTAAAGACAACAAGATGTCACCTGCTTCTGCAGGAATAGAACTGAAGAGTGATTTCAGATTATCTGTGCTTCTGAAATGTTAGAAGTGGGAGTCTGATATTGGGATGAAAATCTTGATTACAGAATAGAATTATCAAAGGGAAAGACCAATTGCCAGTTGTCGTTTGCACCCCCACAA
Organism: Zonotrichia leucophrys gambelii; assembly: GCF_028769735.1. Lineage (NCBI taxonomy): Eukaryota > Metazoa > Chordata > Aves > Passeriformes > Passerellidae > Zonotrichia > Zonotrichia leucophrys. The sequence goes on from NC_088171.1 coordinate 68,891,093, forward strand.
AATATCCTGGGTTCTTGATCTATATCAAAGCATTCAGCCTTTCTCTCTACTAATCCACTATAGAGCTTGTGGCATTGAAATTGACTCCAGAGTCACAAACTAAAGAAAGTTATTTAAATACTGGAATTTTCTTGATTAGAGAACATTAAAAAACAAGGAAAGAGCAGGGGGTTGTTTATAATTAAAAAAGCACAGCAAATAGGATCTTTCTTTTCTTTCTTTCTCTAGCCTCTGATGGTTTTGTTGTTTGGTTTTGGTTTTTTTTAACTAGGAAATCTTAATGTTTATCAAGGTAAATAAGAAATCCTCACAGTCTTAATTAAAATGGCAACAAGAAGCATGCAATAGATGCTGTTCTCAAATTTCTTTGAGACCACATTTTTCCTGCTGCTGTGTGGTACAAAAATAATTTAATTTTGAACAGCAATACATTATTGAAGTTCTTGAGTTTGGGTGCATTCTCAGATATCAGCTTTAAGACTATGTGGATGTATTCTACATGGTGGAATATCTTGCACCAAAGGTTTTTGGCCCCTTTACTTTGGAGGGAACTGGAGCAGCAAAGGAAGAGCATGCGTCTGGAAGTGTTAGGTGATGCAGTGCAACATCCTGTAATAACATCCTATTATGCTTGTCTGAAATGATTTGATCTCTCTTATTTTGAGGGGCTGGGGAGGTGGGGGGAGTGAAATAGATGTCAAGAAATTATCTTCCTTCATTTATTAGGCCAAATGACTCTGGAAGAGTTAGCTTAGTCCAAAACCTGGATTGACTGATACTTAAATGACTGCTATGATGCTCACAGTCAATGACCTTGAGTTACACATCACTTAAAGCATGGCAATAGTTTTAACAGAACCTGTTTCCTGCTCACACTCTCCCATACTGACTTTCAAGAGAATGACTCCATCATGTATCACAGGACAGAAACTGACCATAAACATGGCAGAAGATAAAATGGTGTTATTGCAGGCTTTTGCATTTCTGGTATGTTTAATTTTCTTTGGCTGTTAAAAGGACACTTTAGGTTTAATCTATGAAAGTAGGTTTGTAGAAAGTAGAAAATGGAGGTATGGGGCATGAGAACTACACAAGGGGAATGTCTGAGAATAAATCTAAAATGGAAATGTTTGCAGTGTTTTGCTCAGGGCACAATCAACGTAACAGAACATGATATTGCCTGTTTCAACAGTATGTAAATTACTTGGCAAGTGCAATGCACTGTATTGATCTATTGGTGTTCTTGGGTTGTAGCTAGAGTCTTGTATCAGAAGTGATGAGAGATAAGAAGGAATGACCTGAGAGACTTTTTAAAAAGCTTTTCTAAAAGTGTGCTACTTTGGTACAATTCTAGGCAACAATCTATGGCAGCTGATCTGATCCAACCAGAATTACAGGGTTACAAGCATGCTAAAAACACAATTTGCAAGCAAGATATGAATGTGTAACAAAATATATGGGATAAGAATTGATAGCAGTAGCCCTAAAGTATTCCTTGCTTCCTTTTGAACCAAGTGGTAAATGTTTACCATGTCTGAGCTGCATGACTGATCTTTAGTGTATGACAGAGCATGCCCACACAGCCACATGATGCTGCGTAGGCACAGCAATCCGTTGTCAGGAGGCATTGCTTGGGAAAGTGTTCACTTCAAGAGTAATGAAAGTGAAATTGCTCCTAAATGCAGTTGTGAACTGCCATTACATCACTCTTTGGACTGTATGCCAGGGGTTGCCAGCAAATACACTGTAGATTTTCTGCTTTCCACCAGGACAAGAAAATAATCTCCTTTTTTTTTTTTTTTTAATTTCCTTTGTCTTCCTTTATATGCAATATGGGGTTTTTTTCAGTGAAACACAATTTCACTTTTAAAATATTTTTTTGTTTTTTTGAGGTTTTTTTCTGTTGTTGATTGTTAGTAGGACCACCATAAATTCACACTGGAAACATTACAAGAAAGGGAAAAATTAAATCCTTCAAGTGCTAATAGTTCCTTCTTACATTTGTGAGGATTTATACAATGTGAAAATACTGGTTTTAACTTTTGTCTTAGACAGTTTTTTGATAATTTGCCTTCTTTCCCATTATAACACTAGATTTGTTTCTGGCACATCTTTATTTCTGGCACATCTTTCTCTGTCTAGAAGGATATGTTGGAGACACACAGCACTCTCCTGAGAAGCATGCAGTCTGTATATGTAATAAATTCTTCATCAGCCCCATTTATAACTTTGGTTATAGTGAATAATATCACATTTTCTCTGAAGTAAAAAGTTTAATTATCCTTCTGGTTTACAAGGAAAGCTTTGTAAACCTCTTGTAATTACAGGCTGCTAAATATTATCTAGCATTGAAATTTATTCTCCTTGAACATACAAAAATTATTTTCATCTTTATTGAAAATTCCTGAATTATTTACTTAACTAAAGACTTGAATGCTTAAGTATGAGTAAAGCAAAGGAAAAGAAGACTTTTTCACTCAAACATTTTTCCTTTTAAATATGGGAATTGTGTATAATTTCATACTAACATTAAAACAAGGCCTACACAAGTATAAAGCCAGGTTCAAGCCCATGGAGTAGAATTCTAAGTGTGAAACCTTATAGTAGAGCCTTTGACAAATTCAGCAAAACTGGAATTTTATCCTGAGGCTTTACCATCTCTTTCATGGTCATGACCATTTCAACTTTAAAATTCACAGAAGCTTGAGCTTTTTATTCCCCTTTATTTTGAATGATGGAGCATAATTACAGTCCCTGTGCTCCACATTCAATTTTTTCTATTTTGCAGAAGTGCTAAGACTTCAAAGCAGAGAAGACTCATGGGCAGGAGTTTTTACCACAGAACTGCTGAAGAAAATGCCAATTTTTGTAAAGCTGGTTTCTGAAAAGGCATTATAATACTTCAACATTTTATTCTGCAGTTTGTAGCTAAAGCTCTAATCCTCCTACAAATTCCCCAAAGCATTTTTCTTGCAGAATGGAGGGGGATCATTCTGGAATGCTTTTTAAAATACAGATGTGTATGAAGGAGTATTTAAACTTGCATGACCCAAGCAGGAATGGGAGTTAATTTGAAAACAGAGTGTAGCATTTCAAAGCATGGAATGAGGTAAGTTTTCAGCACTGAACTTACTCACCAACCCTGTAAGTTGCCATATAGATGATCTTTCCAGATCCAAAACCTTTCAATGAACCCAGGATCCAGTTAAAAACTCTTCTTAATGTGGAAGCTGATCCTGCCCATCTTTCACGTGTTGGTCGTCAGCAATCCAGGCTGCTATGAAGAATAAAGCCAGGCCCGTGGGTTTGGATGTTAAAGGAGCTCATGGAGCAGGAGGAGCAGGATGAGCATGTGGTTTCCGACTGCATTCGTTTAGGTGGGAAGGTGGTACCGTGTTTGGCTCTTTGAAGGGACTCACAGTAAGCGCTCTGGACATCTAATGCACAACCCCATGCAGCTGAGAGGACTTCACAAGTCCTGGTGCAGGTGGTGGAAAGCAGCCTTTCCTGCTCAGGTTTCACAGCCCCTTTGGCCACCTTATTGGACATATAAATCTAGGAGCTGAGAGTGTTAAGGAGCTTCCTATATATGGCAACAAAGGGTGATACGCACTACCTGTTTTCTTTTGCTGCCTTTTCATTCTTCTCAAGCGATACATAAATGGATTGCTTGTTTTCCTTGTACAGTTGTTTATGCTGAGATCCAGCTATTCAACCTATAGTGTAGATTCAGAAAAATTTCTTTCTTGGGGAGTTGTTCAAACTTGGGCCAGTGTAAACAGGATAAGAATCTCTGTGGACACTAGTGGATTTAGTCTGATTTTGTATTTGTAGAGCAGATGTTTTCTTGGAAGAAAAGGGCAGAAGTTTTATTTCAAAAGCTTCAACAGCAGTTAAGCTTTGATAATACACTCCCTTCTTTGCTTTGTTATGAATACCTGCGGGAAGAAAGGAAAGGGTTTCTTTTTTCTGAATCCCAAGTACATTAATCTCTGAAGTGACTGGTCAGGATAAAGTTGAAGTGTCAGGTCATGATATCTGAAGTAGATTTTAGCATAATTGCTCAATATTACACATGGTTGAGGAAGATGGGGGAGGGTTGATTTTGTTTTTGCACATTGCATCTGAAAATCCTGCTTCCTAAAGCTTTTCAGCTCTTTTGTGGCAAGGGGTGAGTTGTTTTATTTTAAACTTTTCTGGGTACATACCTTGCAAATGTTCTTGCTTGTTAATTTGTGGCAAAAACCATTTAGGTTACAAGGGACCTCAGAATGTCTGTAGTTCAACCTCCTGCCCAAAGCAGGATTAGCAATGAGATCAGCCCACATTGCTCAGGGCTTTATGCAGTCAGGTCCTGAAATCCCCCAAGGACTGAGATTGCACAACCTTTTGGAAACTGAGGCGCTGCCTGACTGCCCCAATGGGGAGTTTCCCCCTTCCATCCCTGTTTCAATTTGTGGTCACCATCTCTCTGCTATGTACCTCCCTTCTTATCTCTTCTCAAAAGTGCAGAATGTCTACTCTCAGGTACCCAAAGTTACCCCTTCTGGAGCCTGAACAAGTCATGGTCCACCAGTGTCTCCTCACAGACCTGTGTGACAACTCCTGGCCCTCCTGGACTTGTCCTATCTGACTCTACGTATTTTCACCCCTGGGGCCTGAACTGGATGCCATATTCTAGGTGTAGTCTCATGAATGCCAAGTAAAAAGAAATAATTAGTGATCTGTTGCCCATCATGCTGCTGGCCACCTTGGCTATCAGGCAGGCTGTGGCTGGTGCCCAGGTCACTATTCATCTCCATCCTGAGCTCCTTCTCAGCAGCACTGCTCCCCAGCCAGCACTGAAATCAGGGATTTTTAATCAGACTATTCCTCCCTGGAGCAGAAACAAGCCCTTGAGCTTTCTGAAGACCATCTCTTAGTGAGTCAAAAGCTCAGGGACCCTTTCTGAGCACAAGAAAGCTGCAACCTAATAACTGTGATGAATTCCTTCCAGGGGCCCTTCCTCTCCTTGGGAACAGAAAGTTGGTAATGATGTGTCTGTTAAAAACAAGCACCCAGGTAATGATCTCTGTGTGAGACAGATATGCACAACAGGGGTTTCTACACCACACTGTTTCTTGAATCCTACTAGGGAAAGCAAAGCAAAGCATTGCTTCTATTTCTAAAATCATCATTAGTTGTTAAAACCACTGCTACTTTTCAGAAATACCATGGTGCTATTAAAAAGGCAAAAAGTAGAGAAAAGAATGTCCTTTAATTAGTTATTCAGAGATGAACTCTTAATTCTGTAACTGCTGTCTGTGCTTTATTTTGAAGGAGAAGGAAGGCTGCCTGAAAAGGAATAAAGAAAAATGAAAGTCTGAATTCTGAGCTCAGTTATGCCAGCTAGTATGCAGTGCAGCTTGGATCCAAATCTGTTTTAGGAAGGACTTTAAAATTTAGCTTGTTAAATCTGTACAAAATGAATTACTGCAACAAAGGAAGAAAGCAAGCCTTGTGGTAGTAGGACAGAAAGGGTTTTATTCCTGTTTCTTCACAGAATTTCCTTGGTGATCTTGACATTTTTAGGGTGTGCAACTTGGTCAAGCTTGAGCACCCGTGGGTGGGCACCAGATGTGCATATGCAGGGATGCTTCCTGTAAGCAATCTGATTTTGAGAGAGTTTGATCATCAAACCTTCTAGTTTGATGTGCTCTGCTTGGCCTCCCAATTGATCTGATGTGCTTACTGGATGTCCCCAAGTAAGCAGCTGATGCTTCCACAACCACATCTGTGCTTCATGCTTTCTTGCAGGAAAGAAGGACTGATTCAATGCATGGTTCTGCCTTAAAGCCAGGCAAACAGGATTTGGCCCTCCAGTCCTGCTTACTGTTTTCCAAATTGTTTTTTTCAATTGTTTCTGAATCAGTGGACACAGCTGATATTTTGGATTGTCTGAGTCCTGAGTGGGAGACTCAACTGAGTGTCAGCAATCTGAGAGAAAAATAAAAGATGGCACTTTATATTCTCAATGAGTTCAGCCTCAGATCTACTAATTTTTTTTTTTATATCCCTTGGCATCTAAGGAAATTGAGCATGATTTGAAGAGGAAAACCTTTTCAGGAAAGTCTCATCACATGAAAAGGACCAGTCTGGGAAGCATTATGTATTTTTAATAATTTTGTACTGAAAATGGCGGGAAGGGAGTGGGATGCAATGGCAACCTTGTATGTTTTATAAATTCTTATGTTTATTTCCCTCAGTCCTGTGCTGGGGTCTCTAGCCTGGTAGAGGCAACCATGTGCAAGGGTAGCTACTTGGGCTCAGTCTTTCTTGCTGGACAACTTTGTCATTGCTTCTGTAGGCAAAGAGTGGTTGCTTTTTCTGGGAACATTAAGCCAAGACATTTGAGTACCAAATATTTGGCTTTGGAAAACTACTACAGGATAGATAACTTTTGGCCTTACACTGGAAGAAACTGCTTATCAGTTTTGAAGGTTGTAATATAGCATTGAGAGTGATGTTAAGAATAATTACTCTAAGGCCAGCCAGTTTTGCCCTCTTGGGTGTTATGGCATCAGCAACCCTTGGAACTAAATGGAGAATAAAAAATGCGCTGTTGGAGAAAAATGAGCTTTCTGTTTTAAAACACACTGTACTTGAGTTGTACTGTGGTAAATTTCTCTGCAGACCTTCTATCCATCTGGTTTGCTTTTTAGAGGAAGAAAAATCCTTCTAGCAATTGCTAAAGAAGATAGAAGATAAATGTGTGTGATTTTCAGCACTTAGCACTACTAATACTTCTCTGCTGTAACAGTTATGTGTGCTGTGACATACTGGCACTTCTCAGTAGAAGACAGCAATGCAAACACACATTTTAACAAGACTCTGCTGCAGCACCACTGATTGTAGCCAGCTATTGCTCTCCTGAATCCTGCCTAAGACAGGGAGTGAGAAGCTTCCTGGGATTTTAGGCCCAGACCTTTTTGACAGGAAGCCAGGGAATAATTAAGAGGCATTGAATCTCTTCCCCAACAAACATACACTTTTTAAAATTACAAACTGTGGAGAAGAGGAAAAAGTCAGAAGAATTTCCTTTGCTTTACTCAGGTGCTGTGCAAGGGGCTGGCTGTATGTAACATAGTTATGTTCTGAGCTGCTTTGTAGACAGGGCTTCTTCTGGCATGCGGTGTTATCAAGCCATCTAAAGGGAGAAGTTGCTCAACTTTTCACTCAAAAGAAGGTGACATTTGTGAGCTGTGGCAAGGCAGGAACAAAAGCTTGCTGCTGCTCCACCTGCCAGGACAGGCTTGCATCCGTCCATCACCTATTGGAAAGCACAGGAGCGGCAGCTCCCCACAAGCAGATGGCTGATGCTTATGCTGTTTCTCCTTTGTGCTCGTTGCTTCCTTTCAGGACTGGAGGATACAAGGCCCCAGTATTGATTTTCCTGTGCAGCTAAAAAGACATGAAAGCTGCTGTGCTTTTCAGGGCTTAGTCTGTCAGTTTTCTTATTCCCCATAGGTCTTCCCAAGGTCTCTCATCTCTTTTTCATCTCTGCAGATGCCTCTGTCTTCACTAGATCCTTCCTGGTGACTCTTTTTAGAGAGGAATAGAAACCTGAAATTCTGGTCCCATTGAAACATTTTGCTGTAAAGCTCCAATTCCGTGCCTAATTCTGCATGGGCTTCATTGGCTTCTGTGTTTAATTGTGCTGACACATGCCTGTACATGGGAGTGATCAGAGCTCTCTGCTGCTTTGCACCAGTGAATCTGTGCTGGTGGAGCTACATCAATACAAAATTTTCAGAAAAACTTCCAAGTTCATGGGGAATAATTTTGGGGATGAGTGAAAAGTTGTCCCTCATTGTGTTTAGCCCTAACAAAGACTGTTACCCCTCTATTCCCATCCAGCCCCCCAAGCTGAATTATTAGAAATTTCTTGGAACATCCAACAAATGTTGCTTTGCGTTTGGGACCCTGTCAACAAACAGTATCCTTAAATTACTAATAGTGCCTTTAATTACAGGTCTCTTTGTTCATTGCACAAGCAGCATTATGAGGTTTTGATCACAAGCATTAAAAGAAAACAATTTAAAAGCAAAAAAAATCCCCAACAGTTCCTCACAGAACCATTACCTGTCCTAGTTGAGACAGAGATGGTACAAAGCAGCACACTCCATTTTTAGAAGGCTTCAAACTTGTTATATTATTTCATGCATGCTTTTTATATATCCTTACAAAACTCATAAGTTTACACTTTACTCATTGGTCACAAAGACAAAGAAAGTGCTTATTGGAATAGGTAGTTGCAGGTTTCACTTATTTATCCTTCCTTCTTTCTCGGTTACTATGTCAACGATCTTGGTAGGAAATTCTTTCAGGGGTAAACAGGCTTCCTCTCATCAAACTTCTCTCTGGCTCACAGAAGTCACTGTAAAACCTCTTCCACAATTACCTGGTTTATTTTTTAATAAACAGAAGATGTACTGGCAATATACATTTTCCAAAAGCAAATGCAAGTTAAAGAAAATGGCATATAATAGTGGCACTTAGCTAACTGTGCATACCTCTCATTTAACCCTATTTTTAGTAGCTCTAACTGCAGCAGTCACCACAAGATGACATAGGACTGGGATTTAGGTCAGACCTTTCTGACTGGAAGAATAGGATCCTCATTACACAGGAAGTTCACCAAAGATTAGGAGGAAAAAAATAGTACTAGTTTAGCAGCTACAAGTAACCATTCTAGGCAGTGTTTGTCACCTCATCTTGAGTTAGAATGATAGGAAATAACAAAACTGAGACATCTAAGTGGTAGGAGTGGAAAAACAAGCCTTAATATTTGTCAGGCAACAACTAAGAGGAGCAACTTGATCAACAGGCTAGCTCACAGATGCATATTTTACCATATGTTTAAGATAAGATTGTATTATCCTATCTCTTTGCCTTATATAATTAAATCACTGGATGTTAGTGATGGCACTGTTAGGTCCAGCATAAAAGAAGAGTTTGGCACCAAGATAGTGTTCCCACCCAAAGAACCCCTTCGTCATGCAGAAGTTCCCATCTGCAGAGTTTGTGAAAATGTATTTCATAATTAGACACTGAATTGAGTTAAGTAAGGTTTTGAACCAGCATGAGTAAATTCCCTATTAAACCTCTTCAGAAACTTTTTTCTTTTGTATTTAGATTAAGATTTCTTCTTTTGTTAACTTTTTATTCCAGTCAGACAATATGCATTTTCTATCAGAAGTCTGCATTTCATCATTTGTTGCTTTCTCATTGTATTAAATCTTTAATTTATTTAGGTCAAATTGTTTTTAACTACCCCCATTAATACCTAGTTGTCCTCCAGGAGGGCTTCTTGAACTCCTTTCATGGCCACTTGATTTCTGGGATCACTGATTGTATGTACCACTGTCAACTTCTAATATAATTAATTTCTATTTGCAGAAGTTTCACTGAAGCAGCAGAAGAGATAGTCTTGGACTAAGGGCTGTGTTGGGATCATATAGTGATGACGAGGGGTAAATTTTGCTGGAAGGGCCTAAAGAAAACATGCATTGCATTTACAGCAATCCTGTGGTATGATATTTCAGCAATTCCTGCTGCATAACCCTCACTTTCAGCAGAAATTGAGAATCTGTATTTTTGACATTGACAGTGAAGACCCTCCCTCTCTCACAAGATGAATTGGGTTGGTGCCTCATGTTGCATTGTCTGTTGGCTCTGACCCATGGGATATAACAGCATTGTGTGCTGAAAACTGGATGCTTCTGTAGATTTTTTAGCTGGTCTAATTTGGAGCTCACTGCACTTGAAAATTAAGTTGGTGTCCAGGGGGATTAGCGCTGGAATACAACAGGCCTTTACCTGCATGGTATGGAAATAAGAACAGGCACTGGCTTTGCATCCCATCTTCTCCCAAATAAAACAAGCAACATATCATTAATACTGAACCTGATAGGTTTTTGTACTTGAAACATCTATGCAGTCAAGTCCAGAGTCTTTTTAACATGGGTAGAAGTTGTTTTTCCAGCAATTTACATTAAAACCACTGCATGTCTTTTGCTTCATTCTTCATGTTTATCTAAAGTTTCACAGTGGGTTCAGTTGAGAGTCCTTAGTTGATGTTACAGAAGAATTAACAGTGTCCTATGCAAACACACAGATTTTCTAAGTTTTTTTTATTAATTTCATTATATTGAAAGTGACAAGAGTTGTCCATCAGATCTTGACTTTATAAGGAGAGGGTGCTCTGCTACCTTTTGTGACCTTTTTCAGTGTGTTTTAAGTGTACATGATCCCAAACCATATGGATGTTTAAGATCTCTGGCCTCTATGAGGTGACAAATAATAATAAGGAATTTAGGGAACATATTTCTCATATGTCTGCTTGGAAGGGGAAAAAACCCATAAGGCAAACACAGTATTTGATTTAGAATGCTATAAAGGGAAATATTTTTTCTCATAGAGATAAAAAGCCTCAATTCACACATGAGCCGCACCAAGTAGAACTGATGAATATAGCACAATAGTCCTAACAGATTCACTACAAGCCCTGTCCTGAATAACAAAAAAAAATAAACAAAGAGGAAGGGGGCAGGGAAATGGTTACCTTCTTGCTCTTGGGAAGAGTTAAAAAATAGAGTGCTAGCAATATAAGGAAAAAGGGAAAAATAGTCACATATTATTCATGCTTCACTTGTGTTTGGTACATTCACACAGGCATATTACGCATGAAAAGAACTCTGAAATGTAAATAGAGACATTCATTGTGTGGTTTTACTTTATTTTTAAGAAGGAAGGGAATAGAACAAATGGACTCCCCGCTCTGCTCTTTCTCAGAAGAAATCTCTTCTGCAGCCATTCTGATGAAAGCATAATTAACCTTGTTTTCATTAATGGGTCTTCCCTTTGTAGCTCAGATGACAAAAAATGGCAGAGAGCATGGGCCACCCTTGGCGATCAGGGAAACTTCATAAAAAGTGAGGCTGAGGTTGTTGTGCACAAACTGAACTACCAAAGGTATGATGGGCTTGAATTCAATTCCCATAATTATACTAATGATGCAGAACGTAGCCAGGCCAAAATAACTCAGGTAATTACTTAGCATATTGCTCCAGTTTCTGCAGTGGCAGTTATTGTTTACATCTCTAATTATGCTGTGTAGACACATCAAATCACTCACGCTTGTTTTGACTTCAACTATTTGAAGCAACAAACACCGATGAGCTGTGTCTTATGGATGCTGCCGTGTGAATGAGTGCAGTTCAGCAGTACTTCTTCCTCAGGCTCAGGGTCCAATCCTGCATGTCTGTCATACTCAGAATTCCTGTTGCTGTGACTCCCTTATGTATTTCTTTCATTGAGAGCTTCTCTTTGCCTTAAGCAGATGTTGGAGGGCTCCTTATTCACACAGCTGAGCACTTTGTGTGCCCTTAATTTTAAGAGCATGAATAGCCTATTGCAGGTCAGCAGGACGGCTCAAATGTTTACAGGAGAGTTATCACTGGTTAAGACATAAAGTTTTAATCTAAAACAAGGGCAATTTCTTCTCCTGGGTAGTGTAGCAAGAGCAAAGAAAGGACTCATTTCAATTGCTAACAATAGCAGCAAAAAAATACCTTGTTTGAAGTTGTTATCCATAGCCTACCATTTTTACTGAGTGATTTTTCTTCGCAGGATTGGTGGGGGGAGGTGGGAGAAGGAAGAACATTAGAACATTCATCCCTTAAAAAAAAACCAAAAAATAATTTGTTAGTATGTGCAAATGGCTCTGTTGGACATGTACACACCTCCAGTAGTCATATGCACTGCGATTGGTTTCCTTCCCCTGCAAAACAGTATGTTCTCTAAGGGCTGTATACAAACTCACATGCCAAATGCTACAAATACTTCAGACTTTAGGATGACCTCTTTCTGCAGTCCTAAGCAAGCTGCTTTCTCTTCTCTGTGTCTCAGTCTCCCCTTCTGCAGACACAGGATAACAATGTTCATCTATTTTAACACTTTAGGGCTTCCTATTTCAAAATGCAATACAAATTTGCAGTGTTAAGCCATCTGAAGGATCATTACAAACGATAGTGAAGGCCAGCATTGTGGACCTTTTTATTGCCCAGATGGCTGATTGCACTAGGCTAAGAGTCTGAAAACACAGATAAATTTTGTCTTGCATATTTTGATGCCAATGGTTTTCTTAGCAACCTACAGGTACATTTAATTTATTTTGCTCTGCTAGAAACATAGTGAAGACATATTTTCTGTGTTGTCTCCAGGAAAAAGGCTCATAAAGGGTAAATTGTCCCACTAGAAATATTCTCCTATTAGATGAAGTTAGTTTACCCTTTGGCAGGAATATACCTAGCTTTCAACTGCAGTTACAGCTCCTTGAGCATTTATAATACACTTTTTAATGGAAGGAATTTTAGGCTGTTCTATTAAATCCAATTCAATGTCAACTCTAAGGGAGAAGAAGGGGTCTTTCAAGCGCTTTTTTACTCAGAAAGCATGTTACAGATTCTAAAAATAGGCTGTGCATACATTAATGCCTGTATTATGAGGTAGCCAAAAGTGGAAAGATGTTGAGGACTTTTCAAACTCCCTTGGCTCCAGGAGGTCTCAGTACTTCACAGAATCTGCCTGAGGGAGAGGGAAGGAGAACAAAGTGAGAATACACAGTCCCAGCAGTGCCCTGGCTATGCATGCAAACATTTTGCAGTCAAAACTCCCCACAGGAGCATGAAAGGATGTTTCAGTCTGTAGCTCATTTAATCAAGGGCTCCCCCTCAACAGAGGTGTTCAGAAGGAATAGATCATGTCCTGTGAACTAGAGGCTAAAACAGGAGAGGCTGCTTTGACTTTGGCTTGTACATCAAAAAAAAAAAAAAAACCTTTTAACAGAATAGTGCATATTTGGGGAGAACAGAAAAAAAAAACCCTATGCCCACCCACTCCATGTTGTTTGCAGGTATTACAGAGGAGAGGGCTGCTTTTTAAAGCCTGTAATTTCCTTCCACTGCTTGAGTAAGTGTATAAAATTTAAATCCCTCTTGCTTTACGAATTATTTTGTTGAGCAATTGATTAAGATTTTTGTTACTCCAGCACTGCACTGGCAACAGAGGCAAATGAGCTAACTGAACTTCTTTGCAAACACTCCAGTCTCCTGTTTTACCAAATCTGATAGCTGAGGATGGAAATGTTGCCCTATTCTTCACCGCAGTGTTCAGGCCATCCACGTTCTCTGACAGAAAGATTTTAAAAAGGCACCAGACAAAAGCTGACAGACGACTCCAGACCTGGGACTTGTGGTGGCCTTTTGACTTAAATGACTTCAGGTATTGAATAGTAAGTGGTAATTATTAATGGAGCCAGGCAGCTTGGATATAATTTTTGCTTCCCTGTGCAAAGGAACTCTGTGCACAACCAGAGAGCCTCTTAACCCATGGCAGGCATTGTCACTCTCCTGCCCCTCCTGGACTCCTTCCAGGGTGATGCACCAGAAGTTATTTAGACTGATTTTTTAGATCAGCATTTTGCAATCCTTGAGTTTTGGTGGCAGTAGCAGCTAAAGGAAATACTCCCTTGTCTTCCCTTGTCTGGTTGTTCCTGCTCTGTACCTCCGTAATTTGGTTTTAAGCATGATCACCTGGCAGAGGTAATCTCTGTAGTGCAGAAACCATAACTCTGACAGTGCTGCCAAAGCCAGGCTGCCTGCAGTTCACAGCCTGCCTCCATCCTTGAGTTCCAACTCAGCTTTTCCATGAGGAGCTTCACCTTTAGGTGTCCCTGTCCCAGAGACACTCACCTTGGTTTCAGGTGGAAATGCATGTTGGCTGGTTAGTGGCTGCCACCGTTACAATAATCTTTAAAGAGGTTAATGATCCAAACTGAAGTCATGAAACCTGCCAGTTCCACTGGTCAGGTCATGCTCACAAAAGATATGGCTCATTTATTCCTTATGGTGAAAATTTTCTTTATCCCTTGTTTGCAGTTCTCCTTATTACTTAATATAAAGCCTGCCAAAATGCCAAAAATGAGGACTTTAATTATGAAAATAGTAGAAAATCCTCTTCCCCCCCTGAGAAGTATATAGTTCATAGATGTGGACAGAAAGAGGGTGAATCATCATGCCTCTGTGCTGAGGGTGTTGAAGCCATAATGGTAAAAAGGAGTTCTAAAATGACTTTGAAACAATGACAGGGAGAGATCTTCTTAGATATTAAGATAAAGTTCCTCCTAAATGTCGATGCACTTTTGGAGACAGTAATTTTTGAGGACTATAGTGAGGGCAGAAGAAAGTGCTGCAGTGGACTGTAGGCTGTAGGACATGTTAAGAAAAATGTAGATAGTACAGAAATAGCCTTTAGAGGTCTTCATAGCCTACTTTTATATGACAGAAGGTGAGTATCCCTATAATTTCCACTACACTGATGAAGAAACCTGAAAAAGTAGGGCTGACATGTCACAGGACAATGTTAGAGCTACAAGCTCATTTGACTTCATTTGTGTTTCTAGCCCCAGTTCATAACCCAGTTATAAGAGCCAAGACTTACCTGCCCTTGAGCTTCTTAAGCACCATAATTTGGCCCTGGCATGTTTTCAAATCCAGGCAATTTTGCTGCATCACTTCGATTGTGTTTGCATTGGTTTGGTCAGAGCAACCTTTACAGGGCCTGAGTCCTTTCAGCAAGGTTATTAAGAGTATGTGGAAGGTACCCTGCGTTCATTTTAAAAGAATGAAATCCTTTACAAGTTTGTGAAAGTAAAAGGCAAGACCATAAAATTGATAGGTTAAAATCAATCTAATAAATGGCCAAGCAAATGCATGCATTCCCATAACATTTTATGATGCCAGTGAGACAGTAAGATCACAAAAATGCAAGTGGATAAAACATAGGTTGTTAGCTCTTTATTCTCTGAAGTGCAATTGCCAGTAATGGCTTTTGTCTCAAAATTTAAAAATGGAAAATAATAAAACTGTATGTCACACAAGAAGGAATAAAATGTATTTTAATAAAGCATATCTTTCTACTTTAAATAAAGTCAAATACATTTTCCCATTTTCTGCTGAGGAGCAACCATGGCACAGTGCCTTTTTCCATGCTGCATATATGTAAAAAACTTCTCAAATGTAAAGGCCCAGCCTCTCAGTATTTTTAAAAGCTCAGTATTTTTAAAAGTTGTACTCTGACAATAAAAAGAGCTAATAATAAAATATACTTTCATCTGGAAGATGTCTATGTCCTTTGGGACTGTCAGGCCTTCCTGAACATCCATTTTACATTCCATGGAGCAGATAAGCTTATGAATTCCACCATCCTCCTCAGCACACTGCTAGTCTAAAGCAAACTTTTCCACATGTAAGCGTGGAAGGAAAAAAAAAAAAAAAAAGGAAAACATTTCTGGAGCCACAGAGTAATAGATGTTTATTACTAACCCAACTTTCATGAATATCTCTTGTGCTCATATTTAATGTGTGGTCAACATTACACTACTGTAATAGGGGCTTTCCTGACCTAGGAGGAGACAGGACATATATATGTGCCTGTCCTGCCACCTGAGCTGAGACTGAGATTAGATTGTAGTGGGTTTCCAACTTGGCCCCAGGCAACAAGTGCCAGAAATGCTCAGTGGCAGGATTAAAGCTGTGCACAGTTCTATTTTTCACTCCAAAAGGGGATGTTGTACTTCTGGACTTACTGGATTAATGTTTTTCTGAAACAGGATCGTTCTCTTAGGGGAATAACAAACTGACCCTGCATGTTCAGCATTAGGCATAGGAGTACTTCTATCTTTCACACTTGTAAAATTCAGTAGGATCTGGCATCAGGGGGACAGTTTCAAGCCCTTTAGGTATAGAATTTTCAGCTTAGGCTCATTTTCTGTGAGCATGCAGTGACAGGTACACCGGGGTTTGCATGACTTGAATATTTTCAGTAAGTTGGAAGCATAGCACCAGTCAGACTTAAGAGAAAAACAGAACCAATTACTTAATGCTTAAACCTACAGGATCGCACATGCCGACTTTAGCCCAAATTGAGAACCCCCAGCTACGACCTTGTGGAGTCCAACTGAAGCCAGAGCTCCTACTCAGTGCTGAGAGCCTCAGAGGTTTATTGAGTGACACACAGGTCGTGGGAAGGCCAGCAACAGCAAAAACCATTCTATTGCAAATGCAGAAAATATCAGTCAGAATGAGCAGAAGTCAAGTGCTTTCATTGCTTAAACAGAAGCAGTGCAAGGCTGGTATCTTTAAAAAAAGGGGGGTTACTCTCAGGGTTCTCTTCCTAGGAGTTTCACTTCCTTTGGGTGTGTGGTTATTTCAGGTTAGCACAACAAGTGCCAGAAGAGAAGGCATTTTATTTGCTTGGGTTTTTTTATATTGAAGAACAGGAAAGACCACCATGTAGTTGAACAAGAGGAAGGATTACAAAAGCCTACCCTGAACAAAAGGAGCTATGTGGAAATCTTTCTACAATACAAAGGTTCACAGTAATTCCTTTCCTGTAAAGCCACACTGAACTCTCTGAACAGCTAATATGTGGTACCTGGGCCATGTCTAACCTGACAGTGATGTGAAAACTCTTTTTGTGGTGATCCAAGGTGATTCTCTGCCACATGTTTTGCTCTGTGAAAGGCTACACATCTCTTTAGGGGAAACAAGTGCCTTCAGGTTGTTTGCTTTTTCTGGTTTTGTACAACAGCTCTGGGCCTGGTACTGTTCTCTGTGAAGTCAGTTTAGCAGGAATAGGATCTGCTCTGTCATCTTAAGTACAGCCCACCTGTTCTCAAAACCACAGATTTCTCTAAAGAAATGTCTGCAGGTGCAATAGAGCAAGGCTGCAGCAAACAGTCACGTGCCTTTCTGTTTGCAGAGATGAGGCTCAGTTGCTTGTTTGCATTCTCTGTATATGACTGTGCTTCAGAGAGAGCTAAACCCAGTTCTATTATGTAGAAGCAAAACAGAAAATACACAATTGGGACATCATTACAATTGTTGGAGTTGCTTTAACGTAGAGGCATGTGGAACCTGAATGATGCAGGCAGCTTACCTGCAATGCTATCTATTGAAAAGAGTGTGGTTTAGTTATTTAATTATGCATTTTACAAAAACCTATTATCTTTCACCCTTGTGCCATCCCATCATGCTTATTTGTGCTACCCCAAGCTGATCCAGCCGTGGTGCTCTCCAAGCACTGCTTTTTGGCTGATCCTTGTAACAGTGGTTTTTCCTATGGGCTCTGCTGGCTTTTCTGAGAGGTTAAACAGCACCTGAATTTTTACCATGTGAATTCTTGGTCTCCTGAGCCACAGATGTCACTCTGGCAGAAACTGGCTTAAATTTTATAGTAGTGTGAGTGTATCGACCTCTGACCTCCCCAAATTATACAAACAGGAAGGATCTCTCCTGCCCTGGGCCATGGCATGACCCAGGGAAGTTCCCCCCGCCTCCCTTGGCCCTGCCGAGCCCTTCTCCCTCAGAAAGCCTGATGCCGGAGGCCACTGCCTTCCAGCAGAATCCCGTTTTGGATGATGCATCCTACATCACTGCGCTGTCATTTGCTTCACCTTCAGTAGGCATATCTTAACCCCGCAGCTCCAAGGCATTTGCAGGCATCCAGGCATCTCCCACACACTTCCTTGCTCTGCAGTGCTGCTCCGGTTTTGCCAGATGTCTGCTGCCGACTGCTGTGACCCCCCAGCTCTCCCCTTGCCCCGCTCTCTGGGCGTTCGGGCACCGCATGGCATGTGGTCCCGGCGGGAAGGAGGGACTGTATGTGCAGCACAGACCTCCCCATCTCCGTGCCGTACGCGATGCTGCTGGAGGCTCCTTCAGGGATGCCGTCCCGCCAGACTATTATTAAAAGGCCGAAGGAGTCCCAGGCACCAGCTGTGTACTCCCTTCCTCCTGTTTTCCCTCTCTGTGCTGGCGCCCCTTCCCGCTGGAGGTGCAGGCTCGGCTGCCGGGGGCTCCACCGAGGGCACGGCGGGGGCGCTGATCCGCCCTGTCGGCTGACAGCCTGGCAGTCTCCCTCTTCCTCCCTCAGCTGGCCGGGACGGAGGCTTAAGGAAAAAAATAAAAACCGAAAAAAAAACTTCTGGGGTCACTGCGAGGAGAAAAAAAATGCCTCGTTATGTCTGCGGTGTCTACGAAAACGTCCCGAGAAGGAAGAGGAGGATCTCGCCCCGCGGGGACCGCAGGGTTCGGCGAAGGGGTGGCCGCTGGCTCCGGGACCGGGTCGTCCCCCCGCCTTTGGACGGGAGGGGCTGTGCCTTCCTGCGGAGCCGAGAAGAAGGGGCCGAGCCACCCTGCTCCCCGCCCCGCAGGGGGTGAGGGCCGTCCCGCTCGGCGCCGTGGGCTCGGCGGGGCAGGGTGCGGGTGCCGCCGTCTATGAGGCACTAGCGAGCCTTCCTCAGCGCCGGGAGGCGACACAGCCCCGGCGGGCAGGGCCAGCCCGGGTGGCGGGTGGCACTCCCCTTCTCGCTTCCTCCTCCTCCTCCTCCTCCTCCTCCTCCTCTTAACTTGGCCACGGCGGCGCGGGGCGGTGCGCTTCGCCCTGCGCCGGCGGCGGGGGATGTGCGGGCGGCGGCGGGATGGCTTCGGCCGTGTTTGAGGGCACCTCGCTGGTGAACATGTACGTGCGGGGCTGCTGGGTGAACGGCATCCGGCGGCTCATCATCAGCCGGCGGGGCGACGAGGAGGAGTTCTACGAGATCCGCACCGAGTGGTCGGACCGCAACATCCTCTACCTGCACCGCAGCTACTCTGACCTCGGCCGCCTCTTCAAGCGGCTCCTCGACTCCTTTCCCGAGGACCGGCCCGAGCTGTCCCGCTCCCCCTTGCTCCAAGGTCTGAGCGGCTTCCGCTGCCCTGGATGTGGACGGGCTCTGTGCTGGGCGGGCGGGTTTGGGCCGCCGCTTCTCCGGGGTGGCGGTGGCCGGGGAGGACGGGGGGGCGGGCGAGCGAGCGGTCCCTCTCGGCGGAAGGAAGGGGGAGAGGAGCTGGAGCAGCTGAGAACCGGACGGGGCGGGGGGGGGCAGAAAAACTGCGGGGGCGTTTTGCGGTCGGAAACTCCTCCCGGGATGTTGATTTGTGTTTCTCTTTTTTTTTTTTTTTTTTTTTTTTTTGACTGTACATTTGGAGCCGAGGGCTCCACGCAGGACGGTGACCCCAGTATCGCTGCTGCTGTCTCCAGCTGCGCGGCTCCGCGCTAGGCTGGGCTGGGGGAGCAGAGGGATCCCGGTTGGCGCTGCCCCTCTCCGGTGCCTCCGGACTCCCCGAGGAAGGGTTGGGGGAGGTTGGCAAGGAAAAGGGTGTAGCTGAAAAATCTCCGCATGTTGCTATGTTGTTTGCCACAAGGAGAGGGCAAAAAAAAGGGCTGCGGCTCTTGCCAGGGGACGGAGCAACTCTGGGAGCTGGCATAATTCCTCGCATAACTTCTGTGAAACGGGAATTGCAACAGCGCTCAGTAGAGACGTCTGTTCTCTTCCAGTTTCTGAAGTGGATTGACCAAACTCGAGGGATGTTGTCCATGCTCAGGCATTGCAGAAGCAGGATGTACCCTAGATGTCTTTGCGGGGTTGGGTTTAGTTTGTTTAATTGTTGGGGTAATTTTTAGGTAGAGTTACGTGTTCTACTCTGACGTATTTCAAGTGTGTAGAGTGGTGAGGAGCATCCAGTCATCTGAAAATGGGTGTACACCTAGCCCTTCCGGTCCCCCCACTTGTTTGAGTTACGACGTAAATGATTTGGTTGACAGGAACGGGCAAAAGCCGATATTCTGTGCCGAATTTTCTCTGTGAGAGGGTGGGTAAGTTTTCCCAAGCTCTCACCTTGCTAGTGGGACCCCCTTGGAGAGGGTCTGCGTTTTGCTGTTCTCTGAACTGGGTCTCCACCGCTCGTAGAGGAGCAAACCCACCGGACTTCATTCCTGGGCCGTCCCTGTGTGACAGCGAGCTCTGTTCCCTGCCAGTGGCGATCTCTCCCGGGCTGCCTCCCCGTGGAGGTTTTCTGACAGGTGTTTATAGTGATACAGGTCTTTTTCCATGCTCCTGCCGGATCCCTAACCTCTGGTGGTGGGCTTGGTGTGTTGTTTTTTTTTTTTTTTTTTACGTGCCGTATATTAAAACCTTTCCCTGTCCAAGCTTCCTCGTGTGGCGGGAGTCGCAGCCCTGTCCCCGGCCGGTGTCCCCTGGCTCTGCTTTCCCGGCCCCGCTGCCGGGAGGTGGCGGCCCGGCCCCGCCGCCCCGGGCGCTCGGCAGCGCTGGCGGGCCCCGAGTGCCCTCTGCAGACGGCGGCGATGGGCGCAGGGCAGCCGCGGCTCCGCAGCCCCGCTCGCTCCGGGCTGCCAGGGGAGATGTCCGCAGGGCTGGGTGCCGGAGGGGGCTGGCTCGTCCCGCTTGGGTGCAGGCTGGGAATGGGGCTGTTCCTGCGGAAGCCAGACCCCACCTCTTAGCCCGGGTGCGATTTTTGCTAGTGCTGAGAGGCAGTAAATTCTCAGTAATAATGGCCTTCAAGTGTATGTGGCACCTGGGCCACGGCTTTTGAGGATGCTGGGTAGGTTTGGAGCGAGCTGTGTCCTGCAGGGCACAGCACCTACCAGAGTCACTATGACTAGAAATTGACGTGCCAGGGTGCCCGTAGTCCTTCTTGCTGGCTTTATGGGCTCTGAAGAGTGGCTTGGCAGCTGGACTGGGGTGTGTGCTGTGTCTGGCTGTAAATGGACTCGATCCTTGGCCTGCTGCCCCTCCCAGTGCTCCTTCCCCATTGGTTACTCACAGGAGCTGCTGCTTATCCTAAAGCCCTTCTCATTCATCAGCGCCTCTCTCAAGCGAGCATGGTTCCTCTCCCGTCTTAAAGCCTGCCTGAGCTTTTGCAAAGTGTTCAACTCGTTTCACTTCTCTCCAAAGCATTATTTGTGCGGTTTGAGCCAGATGGGATTATAGTCCCTTGCACTGGCTTTACTTGACAGTCCCAGGTAGATACACCATTCATGCATGAGCAGCTGGGAAAGATTAACCATCCTCAGCCTGTGTTGCTCAATCTCTGCCTAAAACCTGGAGCCTTGGCTTACCTTTATCTCAGGAACAGGCACACTGCATTCAGTAGAATGGGGAATGAGCAAAGCATCGGTTCAGGATTTGAAAAATCGAAACCTAATATAAGTAGATTATGATCTGTTTAGCTTGTTGAAAGGGTGGGGGTTAACTTTGCAACAGAGGCAGAATAAAAATCAGGAGTAGTTTCTAAGCAATTACAGCGTGCGTCACAATTTCAGCAATTCTCTCTTTAAAATTATGCTGCTCCTGCTCTAAAGAAAATTACTTTGCAGAGTATGCTTCTCTGCCTAAAGAACACTTCATCAAACCAACATTTTAAATTGGCTGGTCACAGCCTCTGATAACTTGACAAAGTTGAAACATAAAAATCTCATTTAACTAAGTGACAGTGATGCAAAGCTTTGCATGTAAAAAGAGATTGCATGAGGCATGTCCAGTCTTTAAAAAATTAATTGGGTAAGCATGGTTTCTTAATGCCATGTTTAAAAGCAGATGTCCTGCTGTCTACAGTGAAGCTCAATGTACTTTAACCAACAAAAACACATGACAAAAGCCCATTCTTGTGTGTGTTACCATTTAGACATATACATTTGTGTGTATTTATATCTATATATATACAAATGTATTTGCATATGTATGTGAGTTTATGTGTGTGTGTGTGTGTTTATCTTGGGCTTCCTGAAAGAAGGTGAATATCAGCTGTGCCTTTTATCTGGAGGAAGTGATAAAGTGTTGCAAGCCAAATTTGCATTGCATTGAAGGACTCCAAAGTCCCTACAGATTTGCCTAAGGAGCATTAAAAGGACTAGCATTATCCTACAGCTCAGTCAAGCTGCAGTGCGGAATGTTTAAGGGGTATGACTGAGAGGGGAAGCTTGAGCTATTTGATGTTATTAACTTTTTAAATGAAGGTTGTAGTTATTTTAAAAACGTCAGCAATTTTAGAAAGAGTTGGTTGTTACCTTCATTGCTGGCTTCAGCAGTCGGTTCATGCTGTGCAGGAGTGTGCTCCTTTTCTTGCTCAGCATGAGGAAACCATTCTCTCCATTCCTGTCTTGACCCCTCATCCTCCCGGACAAGCTTCCACAATGCTCTCCCCTTCCTTATTTGCTGGAGCTGCTGAGTGCTTTGAGATTGCAGGGGAGAGGATGGGAGGTGTAGCTGTCTGCAGTGGCTGTTCATCTTACCTTTTCTTGGATATGAGAGGAGGGGAAGTCCCAGGGGGGAGTAGGGCATTCCCACGTTTTGTCTTGTCTTTGGTAACTAGTAGGAACGCATGGCAGAGTGCACTCTCTGGAATGTACACTGGTGCTAAAGGCCAAGGACGTTCAGCAGCACAAGGCATCTCACTGGGAAGCTGGTAAACAAGGTTAGATATGTGCATACCTGCAGGGTGACTAAGTATGATTCACTGTGATGTTGCCAGTAACTTGCTAGTATTTTATTTGTCTTTGAAATCTGCCTGTCCCTTGCTCTAGGCAAATGTACAAAAGAGGATCACAGGAGAACACGGGTTCGTTCACTCCTGCAAAGAACACAGCCTAATGTTACTAAACTGTCTGTTTCTCTATGCAAAGTCTACTTTTGAATTTAATCAGTTTTCTTGAGAAAGGCAGAGCTATGGACTTAGAAGCTGACTTAAAATTGATGGAAATAGAAATAGTTGCAGCAGACCAAACAGACACCAGAACTGAGGTATACATCTGGAAAAGGACTCTTGCTTTCCCTGCCCCACTCCTTTCCTATTTTCTCTAAATACCATTTGTGAGGAGGTCTCATCTAAGGTTTATCCTTGAACTTGAGCCAGCTTCAATACAGTCAGCAGTCACACACCTCCCTCACCTCTGACTTCAGTGCAGGCAGAATCAACCCCTTAAGGAAGCCAAAAGAGCACATTAGCAGCCTTTCAAAACTGGGATTTGTTTTGCCTTTGGAGTGCCAGCCAGGGTGGTTTCTGGCAATCCTCCTCTGCACTTGTTTGTTGCCTTTGTTACCAGGGCAGAGGCTCAGATGCTCTCCCAATGTAACTGTTCATATTGTACATACCTGTAGTGCCTGGTCCTGCTTTGATACTCTGAGCTGCCAAATCAGAAGCCCTCTGACAGATTTATTTTATTACTAGATGGGCCTCTCTTCCCAAAGTTCTCATTTTCCTCCTTTTCATGCCTCCTCTGACTCATTCTGCTTTGTCGTGTCTTTTTTCCCCTTGCTCTTCTTTCTGTTATTTCCTCTCTGTTCCTTTGCCTCCAGGTTTCCCTCACAGGCGTGGTGCCATCCGTGGTTATTTATGGCTCTGCAGAACTTCTCTGTTCCCTTCCACCTTGCAGGTGCTCAACCTCTGTCCATCCATAGAAGTTTTCTAGTAGTGGTGGAGATTTCCTGTAGAAACCTTGCACCTTTATTTTGCCTCCTAGCGTAGAAGCAGTCACTTTACCTGCAGCAGACCTGAGCAGTCCCTCGCAGAGGCTAGGCTGAGCTCTAGCTCCAAGCCCTGTGCCTGCCTCTGGGGTGCCATCCTCCTGCAGGAAGCAGGTGATCAGCTGTTTGCCATGTCCCAGTGCCTGTGCAGGGAAGCTCCTCCAGGGCTGCCATTGGAGGGATGTGCCCAACACAGAGGGCAGTTCCCAAGGAGCCTGCCCAGGAACATTGTTTGCTTGCAAATGCTGTACTCATAACTTCGTTTTCTATATGCTGCATTTTTCTTGTTGTTGTTTACAAGACCATCTGGGAGTGTGATTTATGAGAAGAGGGAGCTCTACAGAAGCAGCATAGTGGTTTCCACAGACAGCAGCTGTTTCTCGGTGCTGTGACAATACAGATAAATACACTGCATCTATTGTGCTCTTTTCATTGTTGACATTGTCAACAGTTCATTAGTGGAGCTTGCTCAGAGCTTCTGTCTGGCAGACAAAAGATGCAGCTCTTGGTTATCAGGCTCTAGCAGAACTGTATAACCAAAATTAAGTTTGTGGCTTCTGGGTTTGTTTTTTTATCAGCTGAATTTCATGGTTCATTTGTAATAATGGAGATAAATGGAGCTGACTGTGTTGTAATAAAGCTAGACACAAGTTGCCTTTTTGTGGTGAACCAAGGCAATGTGTCAGGGAAGGTTTTGGTGGAAATTAATGGAAATGAGGTGTGGTTTTCATGACAGCTCTCACCTGATAAGAAATCAGCACTAAAAATGGTTGTAGGAGCTTGCATTTTTCAGCAGGTTTTGACTGATTTGTTCCCTCCTATCTCATGTTTCTTTGACATCTTTTTCTTTCTTGTGGCTCATCAGGCATCGAGACAGGGAATTCTATGGGGAAAGCCTGTCTGCTGTGTTCTGCCACCAAAACATGCCTTCTCCATTCCAGAGATCCTGGAAGATCCCATAACTAACAATACAATGTGTGGATAGCATCATCTTGAGGGTCTGGGTTTCTCAGCTTTTAACTTGCCTCCTTTCTTTGCATGGGTGTTTGAGTATGCCAGTGTCCTCAGGCCATTGTCACTTTTGCTTTGGGGGATTGCAGTCACTGTTGTTTGGACAGGACTTCTCCCCATCTTGAATCTGCTTCATATGAACTGCAAAAGAAGAAAGGTGTGGGCAGGGTTTCGAAAGCTGTCTCTCTTTCTGCATCAAACAGATTTATCTTAATATCTTCAATATGTTTGCTACTACCTTGTGGAACTTCTGAAAATGTGGAGTGACTCACATGCATTTTGTGTACTGATACCTCTTTAAAAATTTTGGTCCTCATCATCAAGCTTAAGAAGGGCAGCACAATGTGATAAATGTCAAAAGTCCACCTCCCTACACCCACCCTTCTTTTCAGCTCTGCTGTGTCCTTTTAGTTGCTCCCTCAGTAATGCCACCAAGAGGGATCTTGTC
Organism: Zonotrichia leucophrys gambelii; assembly: GCF_028769735.1. Lineage (NCBI taxonomy): Eukaryota > Metazoa > Chordata > Aves > Passeriformes > Passerellidae > Zonotrichia > Zonotrichia leucophrys. The sequence continues at coordinate 68,916,019 of NC_088171.1, forward strand.
AGCGATATTGCATTGATAGCAAATCCTTTGTAAAGGCTGTAGTGACTCCTGTCACATGAGATGGATGAACTTCCCCACAAGGGGAGGGGGCAAATGTGTCTGCCCCAAAAGAGATGTGTTGAAGAATTAGGAGAGAGGCATCAAAGAGGAGTTGCTAGAACCGCCAGACTTAAGTCAGACCAGTGCTGTAGCTAGCTTTAGGATCCTGTCCCTGGTGATGAGAACCAGATGCTGCAGAAGACAGCATAAATAAAAGGCAGAGAACAAAAAAAATGACAGTCCTGGTCTCTAGTAATAGAAGATCTGACATCCCTGATTGCCTGTAATTATCTGCCTTTCTCTGGATCTTATCAAGTCTTTGGACTTAAGGGATCCCTGTGGTGTTATTTCTGCAGATATTGAAGAAAAGTTGTGTGAAACAAGCTTTCCCATCTGCTGGGGTTTTTTTTCATTTCCTGCCTTTACATACCCCTGAGTATTCCTTTGCCCTTCTAGCAATCTTTTATCCTTCTTTCCTTCATCAGAGAGGAGGCAGCCGTTAATGGGAGCTGGTTTGGCCTTTTCAGAATCCAGCCAGAGGTGGCTAATTCCATAGTTCACAGGTGGCAAGGTTGAGGGAACAGTGTTTGGGGTGAGGAGGGATCCTACCTGGCAGCTGCTAGGAGGAGTGAGGTATGGTGGCCATGAAGCAGGAGAAAATGACAGCTGAAATGGTGTTGAGAAGACCCAGTTAAGCAGATAGGAAGCAGTGCAAAGAAGCAAAACAGCAGAAAAAATGGGGCTGAGTTGTCTGTCATGTTTCAGCCCTGATCCATGTGCCAGCTGATTAGCTTCAGTTTCTGCATATTTCTGTGGAATATCTGTCGTAGGGTCTGTTCAGAAGTTGTCTAGATGTGGTCCCTAACAGCCTGATCAGACTTTGGACCTGGCCCTACTTTGGATGAAACAAATTAGACTCTTTAATTTAACATTATTCTCTAATGACTAGGACCTTCCTTCTATTGCTCCATCTACCTGCATCCTGGACTGTGTGTGTGCACAAGGCTTAGAACATATGTAAGGGAAAGGAGGAATGAGGGAAAAGGATAAAGAAGTTTTAGCACTGCAGTGGTAATGAATGCTGTGACTGGGGAAAAGGGGCACATCTCCCTTTGAAGTCTGGTCAGGAGAGACAGCAAAGTAGCAGTCTCCCATGCAGGGCAGCTTATATGTTTTCCCTAAAGATCTGAAATCCCTAACTGCTGCTTGGAGTCTTGTGCAAAGAGAGAAGAATGGACTCATGATTTAAATCTATAAGCCTCAAAGCTTTCTTGCAGTGTAGATTAGCAGAACACAGTAGGGTTTCTCTCTGGATTTAGTTGTTACTCATTTTTTCCCTTTGATACCTACTCTGCAGTCTCCCTATAGGGAGTGGAAAGACAATTAGATGAGAGAGGTTCAATGCAACTTTAATCTTCATGAAACACACAGCATTTAGGACTATTGGCATTCTATCTTGCATGTATCTTAGGAAGTACACCTTGGCTTCTTGTTCAGCTTCCTGTATGTATAGAACTGATTTTGAGAAAATAGGGTATCTTTTGGACATTCTTTACTCCTGTACTGACCAAAAACATGAGGTGTAGTCCTTCAGACTGAAAAGATGGGGTTTGCCCACAGTTTGGTATCACGTATACATAGTGACTTGTACATCTGCAGAGAAACAGACTTCTGTGTGTTGTCATTGACATGATATTACAGATACATACTTGACTTGGGCATGAACTCATTCTTCCTTGGAGAGCACTAGAGGATTTTTGAGACAATGCTCATTGTGTATGCTGACTGTCAGGACTGCTCTGTGATTTCATTATGAGCCATGAAGCACATGCTGCAATTCCTGTCCTGCTTCCTGTGGTACAAACATGGGGTGCATTATCTGTGGTTTTCAGAATGTCATTAGCTGCTGATTTGGTGGCTCACAGCAGTAATAGGACAGCCCTACCAAGGCTTGTGTGTTCACATCAGGAGTTGGCTCTCTGTGCGTTCTCCCCTGCTGCTGAGCTCGTTTCCTGCCTGTGTGCAGCTCTGGGCCCCTCTCCCACGCTGTGAGCCAGCGTGCCAGGTACACAGCTGCTGGCCTGCTCTCCCAGCCTCCTGCAGCTGCCCCAGCACCAGGGAGCCAGGAGAGGAGCAAAGCTGCAGGCTTCTGGTGCTGCTTGTGCCATACTTTTCCAGACACATGTTGCTCTGTGCAGAGTTGTTACTTACGCTTGGCCTAAAACAGAAAGCAAATCCTTTTCAGTTTTAAGGGTTCTGCCCAGGGCTCTTGGTCTGGAAAGGGGCAGAGAAAATGTCAAAAGGATTGAGTGAGGTCACTGATTATGTAATAAAAATAAAGCAGTCTCCCAGGCACAGGTGAGTGCCACACTGGGTTAGGCAGTGTCATCCCTCCTGTCACCCAGCCTTTGGCTCCCCTGTGTGCAGGGTGAAGGAATCTTACAAGTTTGGGGTATTTGGCAGCAGGGTTTGTGGCAAAAAAAAGGAGACAGCAGGACCCCAGTTAATGTCAAACCCTATAAACAAAGGTGTTTATAGCATTTAAATCACTTGGAATAACAGCTATATGTCCAAGTACAGTGTAGGTAACAAGACAGCAAAGTTTTCCTGGGAGGAGTTTGTGCATGTTTTCCATTAGCAGTCCAGACAAGGGCCAGAGCTGAGAAAAAGGCATGAGAACAGCCTTTCACCATGACCTCACTAACAAATTTCCCAGCTCTGAGTTCAGCTCTGTTGCATGACTGAACAAGTGAAGAAAGCACAACTGGTTCCAAGATACTGGCTGCTTTACTGGTATCTTATTTTTATTTTATATCAAACAGAGTAAGGGTTCTTGGGTAGTAAATTCTATTTCCCAGATGGAAATACAGGCTAGACATGTGTTCATGGCCCATGGGCAGAGACAATAGCCTCGGGACATGTTGTAGCTGCTGGTATGGGTGCTTCATATGTGGCATGGGGGTCCCACACACTTCAGATGCATCCACATTTTGGTGCATTTGTGTCAGGGTTAATGAATGGTGAGGGTGCTGGGCTCTGTCTGCAGTGTCAGCTGGCATGTCTGTGTGTCTGTTTGTTCAGGCGTTTCCAGTGTCTGGAGATCCTACATCAGTCTCTGGCATTTTTTTTCCTCTTTCTTTCTGCCTTGACAAATCTTCCAAACAGGAAAAAGAAGACAGGCAAAGGAGAAACCCCCACAAAGTGAAGGATAGGCCTGGAAACTTGGGTGAGGTTCTGTGGCCCTTTTTTACACAAATTCTGGCGTCTGCTCAAACTTAATATAGTGCCTGGGTGAGAAAGGAGCTTGGATGGGGCATCCTCGCCTGCAGTCTCTTGCTTCTTCTGTGGAGTCTGGGGTTTCCTGAGGTGAAGCCTCTGACAGGAGTGGTTTGAGGTATTCCATGCTGCTCACCTAATTGTGCTGGCAAAGCAGAAACAGCTCTGTGTTGTGGTGTGGGAGAGGAAATGAGGTGCAGGGGAGGGTGGGAGCAACTTAAGCCAGTGTTGACACCAGAGACTTTACCTTGTGAAACCCCAGTGTTCCTCATGCATGTGGGTGCTGTGGATATGACAGCAGCCAGTTAGAGAGTTCTGAAAGGGATGGAAAGGAAGGACCAGGACCTCCACTCCTCCTGGCTGCTTGGGCAGGCAGTGCCTCACTCTGGTCAGCGTGGCTGTGTGGTTGGGAGCAGTCTCTGAGGTTGTGGGATCATGGTCTATGACTAACTGAAAACCACAAGAGCATCTGTTACCTTTTAAAAACCGAGACTTGTAGAATTAAGATAAATGAGGGCCTTACAAACTTCATGACAATTGCAGAAGAAATTACAGGCCTAAATATATGTATATGAAGCCAGTCAAGTGGTTTCTGTTTGTTTGGGTTGCAGATGTATGAAAATAAAGGCTTTAGCCTGGCCAAACTGAGCTCCCTGTATGGGGAATTCATTTAAGGTCAGCAGCCTTACATCCCAAAGCTGCACATCTGCAATCACTGAGCACATATATAGGAAGCTGTCCAGGCAGATGTATCACCCTCCTTCCTACGCTGTCTGCTTTTTGGTTTTGATATTACTGAAAGCTTCAGTAAGAAACACTTCTATGGTGTCAGATGTTACAAGTTTTCTGTGCCAGTTTCCAGGTTGGAGTGTGGATTTGCATGGCTGGTGTCTTTCCAAGAGGTGGAAGGAGATAATATACCAGGGCTGGAAATTCCTTGTGAATGCAAGAAGCTGTAAAACCTCCCACGGGGCGATCTGTGACTGTGCAACAGGCTGACAGCCTTGTCTGACTTCTTGGTGAAGCATAAAAAGACCATGTGGAGCTGCAGATGCTTTCCCTGATTACTAATGAGAGAAGTCCTGACCACTTGGCTGCTTTTCCTCATGGGATGAATGCTCAGGGTTGTTGCTGAGGTGGTTTTGGTTTTTTTCTTTTTCTCCCCCTCCTAGACTGAATATCTTCATTTGTTTAAAAGTGTCCCTCTTCCTGGTAAAATACTAGTTCCAACAGTGCATGCTTATCTGGGAAATGGTCCGAGATCGAGGGCAGATTTGGGAGGGAGCAGCTGAAAGCTGAATCTCTGGTGGATCAGCAGTGAGGTGGGAGCCACAGCTGGGCAGTCTCTGCTCTGGCTGTATCAGTGTTTATGCAGAATGGATCAAGACCAGCAGGAGAAGTGGAGCAGCACCCCATGGCAGCTGGCACCAGGGTGGCTGGCTCTGTTTTCTCTGTGTTTTTGATGTGGACTGCAGCATGGCCAGCAGTGTGTTGCTAATATCATGGATGGGTGTCTGAGCTGTGGGGCCATTGGCAGCTTCTTCTTTCTTTTAGGGAAAATGACAGCCCTTTCATTGAAAAATTTGAGCTCAATCCAAATGTGGGATGGGAACTATTTGTGGAGTGGCCAAGCAAATCCACCCAGCCTGCACCCCATAGTTAGGATGATGAAGGGCGCTGGAATGCAATTCAGGTCTGTAATGTCCAGCACAGCCCAGCGACTATGCAGTCTGTGGACCCATGCAGATGAGTTTATTCACATTTACAGCCTTTCAGAGAATTTCCAAGTGAAGCTACCCGACTGTAATGTACACCAGCCAAAGCAAGACACACAGCACCTCCCTTATATGCTTGCTGGTGTGCCTTGCTCTGCTGTCAGGAGAGGGGGCGAGTTGTACCTGGGTGAGGGGATAGCCATGCTGAAAAACAGGCAAAACGAAGCACTCTCGAGCAAGAGAAAGGCTTATACAAACAGGGGACTTTTGTGGGACAACTGTCAAGTAAACCTGGTTGCTTTGGAGACAATCTCTGTTTTATTTAGAGCTGTAACTGGAGGAGAGCTGACAGCTTCCAAGTCACACTTTTGTCTGGAAAGTTTTTGCGGGATTGTATCTCGTTGGTAGCAAACAACAAGGACTGGTGCAGACTGAAACTGTTTGTGGAAGCTGTTCCCACACTCTGCGTGTTTGATGGCTCAGTGTTTGTCTTTTGAATAGGAAGATGCAGATACACTTACTTAACACAATGTAGTATATCAAAGTGCTTTCTCACAGACTGCTTTGCAGATTTTTTTATTTTGATGATTCTAACTGATAGTCTTTTCCTGTTCCAGCTTTTTGTTCAGTTTTTTGTTTGTTTGTTTACTGTGGCTTCTCATATTTAATAATTTCTCTTAAAGATTTCATTTTCATGGGTACATCCTGCTGCTTAGAAAAGATGCACAAATGTAGACATTAAATGGTGATTTGATTAGAAAAAGTAGGTTGCAAATATCAGCAATAAAAGACTCACTAGAGGGATGTGAGATTTTGGGATTTAATTATCCTCATATGCCCCATACATGCATCCAGCCTGTGCTGTATTTCCTTCAGTCTGCAGGAGGAGGGGAAAGTTAGAGATGTCCTGCAGGTTATACATGCAAAATACAGTATCAGTGTTTGAGATCACCATACCAAGCAATTCCATATTGCATTGAAATACTTCATTCAGGATATTGGGCAGTGAAATTTTGGTCTTAATCCCTTCTGCAGCACTGTGATAATTCAGTGACTGAATAGATGAAAAAAAAGTCCTAACAGTTATCTTGCACTTGAAAAAGATGATACTGACAAATTTTCCTTGGGCCACTCACTGGGGCTTACAGTCAGAGAAATACAAAACTGCTCTCAAAGCCTTTTGTTTAGCTTGTGTTTATTTTTTTCTGTCTTATCTGTAGGATGTGTCTTTTGGTTTTCTTGGGTTTTCTTTTACTTTTTATTTACAGAAAAAAGGATGAATAATGGTTCTTGGAAGCAGAAAGTGGGCTGTTTAACTATCACTGCTGGGAATGCTGTGTAGTGAAACTGTGGGTGAGGGAGTAGGTGGTTCTACTTCTGCTTGTCTTGCAATTCCTACATATGGTCATAAACAGCTGCGTTTGTGTCAGGCTTGCAACTCTGCTTGTAAACTACACCCACCTCAGTTTGGGGTGCATGCTTTATCATCAGTTGGTTTAAAAGACATTTTTGGAAGGCATATTTGAGGTTGTTCCACATCTTCCTGAGGGGCTGCCTCTGGCTGCTAAAGTGTGCCAGCTTTTGTTTATGCTTATGATCTGTTTACTTTGTTTCTAGGGCTCATCACAATAAAAGAAGCCCATGATATAGAAGCCAGACTTAATGAAGTGGAAAAGCTTCTGAAGACTATTATAAACATGCCCTGGAAGGTGTGTAAGCCAAGTTCCAATTTAGCCCAGCTTGACTCCTCCTTCATGGTGACATGCACTCTCATGCAGATTAGAATGTGATGGGCTTTGCCAAACTCTGAAAGAAGCAGCAGTTTATTGAGTAACTTGGAGGAATGCTGAGTGCCAGAACTGTGTAATGATGCCTCCAAGCTGTCACTTATTATAAGTCTTTTTGTCATACTATGAAGGGGTGGAAATGGAGAAGAGGGACAAAGCAAACTACTGGTTAAAAATGGATGTCTGTTTTTATTTCTCTCTTTTTAAGTACTCAAGATCTGAAGTTGTCCTCACGTTCTTTGAGAGATCTCCTTTGGACCAAGTTCTAAAAAATGACAATGTCCATAAAATTCAGCCAAGCTTTCAAAGTCCAGTTAAAATATCAGGTAAGAATTGTTATCTACCCGCAGTTGACACAAGAATTGAAAAATGAAAATTACTTCCTTGCTGTTCCCATTATTATTTCTCTATCAACAATTCAAGATGTAGTTCTCAATAGTGCTTTGTGATACAGAGCATATAATTTTCCTTGTAATACTGTGCAAAGTGCATTCAGACAATAAAGTGGCAGGTGAAATGGGAGGCTGACAAATGCAAAGCAGTCAATGTGAGGAAAATGCCATCCTTTCTACACATCATCACATATGATAGTGCTGTTAGCACTTAGAAAGGAGATTTTGAAGCTATTGATACAGTTCTGTGAAAGGGTAAGCTTGGTGCCAAGCAATGGGCAATATCAGCAGTGAGGACATTAGGTATTATTAGGAAAGGAGAGGGAAACAGAGAAGAGAAGCATAGCTCCCTCTTCAATACAATATGCACAATTTTGGTTTCTTCATCTCAGGATATAATAGAATTTAAAATTATACAAATAAACAGAGAGGATTCAAGTTGTTGAACAGCTTGTCTAAGAAAGGGGTTAATTAAAGAAGGACACCTTCACCTGTGAGGTGAGATGAGATGACAGACTGGTATGATGGAAGTCTACAAAGCTGTGAATAAAGGAGGTCAATTACCCTGTACTTCTTCTGAAACAAGAGCTATAGGTTATCGAATATCATTGACAGACAACAGGCTTTAAACAAACAAAAGAAAAGTTATAATATTGTTTTGTTTCCATACAAAGCACAGTTAAGGAGTGGAACTCACTGTTATAGGATATGGTGGAACTGAAAGCAGAAGTGACTTCAAAAGGGAATTAGACAGGGAAGTGGAGGACAAGTGCATTGAAACCTGTCACAGGTGGAGACATAGGAAGTTCTAAACCACAGATTGCTAGTGAGTGAAGTGGAGAGCCTATCCTTGCCTATTCTTTCAGCCTTTCCCCTCTTCATCTGCTACTGACCATTGTCAAAAGGTCTGTGAGCTTCTGGTGTGCCTGGTTTTGTATTTCTGTACTGAAACACTTTGTTTAAACCTAGTGCCAACTCCTGGTTTTGTGACACCAGAAAAGCTTATTTACAGTTAATTGAAGTTAAATACTACATAGTCCTCCAAGGTTTATAATATTACAAGGAGCTGGTATCAGTTTTCTTTGGTACTAGCAAAACTATCTCAGCTGAATAATAATAGCATGTTTTAATTCTAAATTATTGTTGGTAGTGACGAGTCATATCTCATTAACTGGAGGAAGATTCTCTTACCTATGCAGCTATCCAGAAGCATCTTGTGGTAATTAATTTCATCATTCAAGTGATTGCTGCAATTAATGCTAAGAACATAGGTGGAAATTTGATGTTAATTGATATTTGCCTCATCTGGATGTTGCACAATGGAAATGTTTCAGTGTCTGGCAGCACTGTCAGTAGATGGCAGTAAATGATAATGGGTAAAGCAGTTCATGCAGCAGTGAAATGCTGTAACTCTTAGGTCAAGTCAAGGACACTAGGAAAATACTGACATTCCTGTTACTCATAGTACAGCTCTCTACCTGGCTTGCAGTCTTGGAAAAGCAGGCAAAAATGTTTTGTATTCTCTGAAAAAACAAACTGTTCCCCAAAAGGTCCTGCTCAGAGTGGTAGGTGGTGGAGAAGAGAGAGAGAAAGGGCTGCCCTCGAAGATGAAAGCTGAATTTGAATTTATGGTGGAAATCTTATTGTACACCATAAATTCACTATCACACAATGATGGCTTAAGATGAGTCATGTGAAAGGTGATTCTGCTGGGGTTCAATGCTTTCACAACCCCTAAATGTATTCTGCTAAAGTGAGCTGCAGTAAAATATGGAATGAAAGTCAAAGATGAGTCTCAAAGTGAGTATTGACTTTGCCTTAATGAGGAGCATGTCATGTTAAAAAAAAATTACCTCCTCTCTCATGCCCCATCTCCTGTTCATTGCTTGGACTGTATATATAGGTGAAATTTGTTGGTGTGTTTTCTGCCTGCCATATTTTGTACCACAGGCTAATTTTTTTTGTTGTTGTGCTGAAAATGCAAGGCTGTAACACAAGGTCATAGTGTCTTGAGGCAGATTAAGAGTTATCCTACTTAAGTTAGTGCTGATTTTTTTTAAAAAGTGCATTTATTCGAAAGAAATCCTTGTGATTTGCCTAGTTTGATTTTCCATAGAGCACAGATGTGATTAACTTCTTATTCACATCAGATACTATTCTTTAGTTATCAATTCTCCCCACGATAGTAAGTCAGTGGAATTAGGTGTCAATTTTAGATATACTGTATTGGAGGCTTCTAACACAGTTAGAAACAAATAAGCAGTAACAAGGGCAGTGTAAAACATGGTATTTCTTTATATGTCTTAGGGGTTAAATTAACTTGTAAGGTTAAGACTTGATCTTGTTATGTCTTTTTTATTTTTGCTTAAGCCTAGGACTGTCTAAGAAAAATACAATTATGATTTGGTAGCGGTAGTTGCTTCAGATGCTCTGTGTCATTAATTGGTTAGGTGAATAAAATTACTTGAGCACTGTCAGCTTGCAGATTTAAGAAGCTGTGAAACCAACTCTTCATTCCTGCTTTCCTGTGCAGATTTTCAATGTCATGTGCACATATCAGTTCATAGCCATGTCAATTACATATGATACACAGTTCTTTTCCAGCTTTTTTTTTAATCTTGTTTTCTTTCTTCTCCCAACAGAAATCATGCGATCAAATGGATTCTGTTTAGCCAACACTGAAACAATAGTCATTGACCACAGTATACCTAATGGGAAAGAGAAGCACCTGGATGTAGATTCAGCAGAACATTTGTAAGTGGAGTTTGAGCAGGAGCAATGCTGTCACCTTCACTGTAGCTTTCCCAGCCCCTAGCAAAATGTTGTTGTCTGCCTAAGAGCAAGACTGGTACAGCTGTCATCCTGACTGGTTAAAGGTTACTGGGCCTGATTGCTAACACTTCAGAGCAGTTGCCTGTTAAAGTGGGTAAAATGGGAGAATGATTGACCACAAAGTGATCAATCCTCTGTGCATGAAAAAAGAACTGAGGTTGCCATGGGGGTGCTGCAAAGGGAGAACAGAATTATTTCTTTCTCTCATGACTATGATGAGAGCTGGTTTGAACCCAAACTTGGAAACTCAAATAGCCTAACAAATGTCATATCCTGCTGCAAAGGATAGTAGAGTGTTTGGAAAGCAAAACACTGTTCTCAGAGGGGAATGCATCCCTGAAAGGTCAAAAACTGAACAAAGGTCAACAGCTGCACAGCTGGGACTTGGTGTAGCATGTGTATATCCTTAGGGAAAAGGCAAGTTAGACTGGTTTCATTGCAAAGTTCTAATTCCTAGTGCATATAGGTATTCTGGGGTCAGAAACCTGTAACCAGGAGGTCTTCTATGGCCATAAACTAAAGCACAAGGAGTTCCATCTCAACACGAGGAAGAACTTCTTTACATTGAGGATGGCAGAGCATTGGAACAGACTGGCCAGGGAGGTCATGGAGTCTCCCTCTCTTGAGGCATTCCAAACCCACCTAGACATGTTCCTGTGTCACTCGCTCTGGGTGACCCTGCTTGTCAGAGGGCTGGAGTGAATCATCTCCAGAGGTCCATTCTAACCCCAACCATTCTGTGATACATGTAGGTCTTAAGCCAGTGACTGTATTCACAGATGGGTATTGATGGAAATATGCTCTTACAGATTTCTGTTATATCAGGTGATTGATATTTCAGTGAGCTTCAGGTAGTGAACCATTTTAATATTTTTGATGAGAAATGATGACCTACTTTTTCATTAGAGCAGTTGAATGAAGGAAAGAGAATAATGAAAGACTAATGGTGCCTTTACCTTTGAATGCGATGATCTGTCTTGTCATATTTGAAATGCCAATCTGTAATAAGGTTTAGAGCTTGGCAACATTTTTTCAGAGGCTGGAGAGTATGTCTGGCTCGAGTGTAATTTCTTGAAGTCTTTTTATTAACTTATCACTTAGTGTTTTGAACCTTGACCTTGCTAACAGCATTTAAGCTTATAAGATTGTAATAATGAGGCTGAAATGGCACACTAGAGGTAATTCTGTAAGGCCAATACCTGGAAATTAAAATTTTTATAATTCACAGTGGATCATTCTTTGTACTGAGAATGACAAATTATAGAGGAAAATTACCAAAGAAAGCATTTTCCTGCCTTACTTTGATTCTTTAAAAAAAATTATTTAAAAAATATTTATAGCTAGTTTTGATTTTAAAAATGTGCTCCAGCCCAAGAAAAACTTACCAGCCTAGGATCAGAAACTACAATCGTCTAACTGTCATCCCATTGGAGTCAGAGACTGTTAAGGTCAGAAAATACTAATGTGACAAAAACTGAATGGTAGGCATAGTTTCCCATAAACTGTGGTGGAAGAAATGAATCCAGGGTAACAGACTGATTTTGTGTAGCCTGACTTAGTTTAACTTTCCAAAGGATGTGAAGTCAAGAAGTTAATAAATTTCCAATGTGTGTTTGATACGGTGCCCTAAATTTTCCCATCCTGCAGCTGTGTTTTATAGCCAAGACATAATAGCCAGGAGATAATGGAACCAGTGTAGCACAGCTGTTTTGTAAAAATTGAACCTTTTTCAAAAGTAGAGATTTTCTATACTGTTGGTTTAAATGTATGTTATTAGCCCAGAAAGGAAACTTTAAAATCTTTCAAATCCTATGCTGCTCCCTTTCAGTTTCAGTAAAATTGGATTTATGGTGTGTTCTACCCTGAAATCAGAGTTAATTCCTTGTGGACTTGATATCCTCAGATGGGATTTTTTTCCTTTCAGCTGCATTAAACTCTTTATGACTTCTGGGTTTTGGCTGCTGATGGACTTGAATGAGACATTTTGCAGAGCAAACCTGTATTTTTTGGGAAAAACTGCTTGAAGCTTCAGCAGGAAGTGCTCATTCCCTATACTGGTTAGCTGTGTAGCCTGCAGAGCTACCTGCCCAGTGATCCATCAGCTGAAAAGTCTCATACTTGTTGCAAAAGAAACCACAGCACTTTTCCAAATTGCAGTTGCTTTCTCTGTTGTTCTGAAGTAAGTCTTTTCTGCTTCCTTCACTTTCTCTCTGATTTTAGTTGACACTACACCACACTGTTGTAAACTGTATTGAAGCCAGTGTGCTCAGCATCCATGTGGCATAACTAAAGGCATAGTCCTTTTGTGTGTGGTTCTTGGACTGTAGTCTAAAGTCCTTTTGAAAGAAAAAGGTGGTAAATAAATGCATTTGAATTCATGGTTTGGTTTTGTTACAGAGGTACCTTTCTCTGCAAAGACTGTTTCCACTTCTGTCTTCTAGGCCGGCAGCAGAGTCTGTGGCATTGGATAAGCTGCCTTTTTGGCAAATTCACTCCAGTACCTGAAGGAGGCCTGCAAGAGAGATGTAGAGGGAATTTTCATGGGGGCATGTGATAGGATAAGGGGGGGTGGCCTTAAGCTGAAGGAGAGTAGGTTTAGATTAGCTGTTAGGAAGAAAATCTTTAGATAAGAGTTGTGAGATACTGAAACAAGTTCCCAAGGTTGTGGATTCCCCATCCCTGGAGGCATTCAAAATCAGGCTGGATGGGGTCTTAGTAAACTGACGTAGTGGAAGGTGTCCCTGCCCATGGCAGGGGCATTGGAACTAAATGATCTTCAAGATCCCTTCCAAAACAAACCATTCTGTGATTCTGTGATACATGCATCTTTTAAATACTTCCAGTGGAGGTGACTCAACCCCTTCCCTGGCAGCTTGTTCCAATGCTTGATAACACTTTCAGTCAAGAAATTTTTCCTAATATCTAATCTAAACTTTCCCCAGTAGAACTTGAGGCCCTTACTTCTTGCCCTGTCACTTGTTACCTGGAGAACAGTCCAACCCCACACCTGGCTACCCTCCTTTCAGGCAGCTGTGGAGACTCATAAGGTCTCCCCTGAGCCTCCTCTTCTCCAGGCTAAAAAACCTCAGCTCCCTCTGGTGTTTCTCATTAGACTTGTGCTGCAGACCCCTCAGCAGCTCTGTTGCCCTTCTCTGGACGTGCTCCAGCCCCTCAATGTCCTTCTTGCTGTGAGGGGCCCAGAACTGGACACAGGAATCAAGGTGCAGCCTCACCAGTATTGGGTACAGGTGGACAATCCCTGCCCTGCTCCTGATGGCCACTATTTCTGATACAGGTTAGGATGCCATTGGCATTCTTGGCCACCTGGGCACATGCTGGCTCCTGTTCAGCCACTGCTGACCAGCACACCCAAGTCATTTTTTGCCAGGCAGTTTTACAGCCACTCTGCCCCAAACCTGTAACTCTGCATGGGGTCACTTGTTGCGACGCAAGTGCAGGACCCGGCATTTAGTCTTGTTGGAGCTCATACAAGTGCCTTCAGCTGATCAATCCAGCCTGTCCAGATCCCTCTGGGAAAGCCTTCCTATCCTCCAGCACATTGGCACTCCCACTCAGCTTGGTGTCACCTGCGCACTGACAGAGGGTGCACTTGATCGCCATGGTCAGACCATTAATAAAGATATTCAACAGGACTGGCCCCAAAACTGAGCCCAGGAAAACACTACTTGTGAAAGACTACCAAATAGATTAAAATGATAAAGAATTTTGTCTTACAACACAAGAAGTAGGCTCTTGCAAAAGACAGTGTGTCCATCAAGGTACTTAGAGGAAAAAAAATAAGGGCAGCAGTTCAGGCATTTAGGAATCTGAAGGTCCACAGTAGAGTTGCAGAATTTGTTTTGAGAGAAAGAGCTGTTGGTAACAGCACAAAAGCGTTTTGACTGTTGATGTCATACACAGCTTCTGACTGTGGTAAACAGTCCTGGTTTATTGAGTTTGGTTTTGTGTGAGCACTCCAGAGCAGTGCTTTGCAGACTGCTGTGCGCACACTTCATTTTTGGTGGCAATAAAAGCTTTCTGCTTAACCACAGCATCTGATGTCCACTGCTTTGCTCCTCACATTCTGCTTGTAGTAACCTATCAGTGAGGCTGGAGAACCACAAAATCTGTGGGACCTTTCAGATGTAATAATGTGGCTTTATGCTGATAAGAGAAACAGAGCAGAATCTGAATAGCCTTCTTGACTCCTCTTCCACTTTCTTCACTCTATCTGCCCCTCTGGTATTTCATAATCTGTTGTTTCTGGATCACTTGCAGTCCATAAGACAACACAACGTGATCTGTGAAGTATTTTCAAGATACCAAGTCAACTCCCTTGTGCACTCGTTCCCACACACGCAGGAAAGTAAACAGCCTGGAGGGACTAGAGGAATGAGGGTAATAAACATTGAAAGTTCAGTCTCATTTCATTTAAAGTGAAGAGCAAAGCCACAGCACTGCAGGAGAAAATCCATGAGTTTCTGCTCAAAAAAATGTTCTCTATTTTGGCGCTCATAGTTGAAAAAAAAGAGATCCGAAGGATAAGGAAGGAGTATGAAAAAGACAGAACTGTGGCCATACATTGCAGGATGTATAGACCAGGCTATCCTATAACCCATGATAGTTCTAAATAAAGTTTTGGGAAGAGATGGGAGTGGGAGACTTATCTGTTTGTTTGCCCTGCCATCCTTCTTCAGGTCCTCTGAAATACTCAGCTCTTAAGTCCCCCTCTAGGATGAGGTTACAGGGATGTCCACAGTTGACTTATCTAAAGAGTCTAATTAGTTCATGTATAGATGAGATGCAGTTTTAAATATTAATTATTTTAAAGCTCATCTGTTTATCTGCCATTCAGAGAGCTTCAGTAGGCCAGCTGGGCTGATAAAGGTGTTAGAGACACATGTAAAAGTGAGAGCTAGGTTAGAATTTCTTTTTCCGTCTTGTACAATTTTTCAGTTTCTACTTCCTTTTATTTTTCACTCTGTCATAGTGAATGAAATTTCTTTCAAAATATTAAAGAGAGAGTTTGAGAAAAAGAAACTTGAAAAGTTTGAAACTTGAAAAATAACTTTGAAAGTTCTTCAAATCCCCTTTACAACTGAGGTGAAATTTAGTCCTTGGCCTGCAGTGACTGCCTTTAACTGT
The DNA here is from genome assembly GCF_028769735.1 of Zonotrichia leucophrys gambelii. NCBI lineage: Eukaryota > Metazoa > Chordata > Aves > Passeriformes > Passerellidae > Zonotrichia > Zonotrichia leucophrys. The sequence goes on from NC_088171.1 coordinate 68,931,205, forward strand.
TAGGCTATCTAGGAAGAAGATAATGTTTCTTACTGCAGAAATTCAAGCCTTCTTGAAATGGGAATGTGTGTAACTGTGAGAAGTGTAGGTTTTAACAGCTCAATGCCTTCTGGTTGAGAGTTGGTATGAGACAGTAGGTAATTCTTGCAAAAGTGCAGGTTATGAAACCGGTGTTGGGAAGTGGGGAGGAAAATACCAAAACAAGTGAAACTAAATTTGGGAATCTTTTTATATTTGTAGATCCTTTGATTGTCAAAATCTGAACCTTGTACCGTAGGAAGTACAGCTAGACTCTGGAAGAAGGACAGTCTAGTCATTTTTTCCTACCTATGTTAGATACTTGGCCTATTAAAAAGCTAATCCCAGAGAAGGTGCCTGTGAAGGGAAAGACTGAGAGTCCAAATTCAGATGTGAAACAAAGGCAGTTTCTTTTTCACTTTTATGTGAGAATTCAGGCATCATGTGTTGTTGACACATGCTGTGGGAACAAAATAGAAAGATGTGGACTTCAACAGCGTGATTCACTCTTACAAGACTCGCTGCTTTCTTCCTTCCTTCCTTCCTCACTAGTAGCTTTGAAAGTCAGGGGTGACAAGATTAATTGCTTACATTCACAATGGTTCTCACTGGCCCATGGTTTAGTCATAAACACATGAGTATAGGAGATGACGGAGGTGTGGATGAAATCAGCTCCAAGTGCTTCTCCCACTCCCTTAGTACTTTTTTCCCCAATTCCTTTGATTTTCTAAATGACTTAATGCCTTTTGGTGGTTTTTTTTCATCTCTCCTTAGGTTTGAAAGTGTTAGTGACTTTACCTCAGAGCTGGAAGACAGTGATGATCCAACAGCTTATGTCACCAATTTGACATACTACCACCTGGTCCCATTTGAGACTGACATTCTGGACTGAGGCTGCTCAGGGGTGCAGCCAGCCAGCATCCAGCCAACCTCTTCATCCATAGGTTCTGCTATCTCTGGCATTGCATCTCTGTGAATGAGGCTGGGCAGACAACACCAACAGCAGGGAAGCTGCAGCAAGAGCACCACAAAGCTGGTTTTGTAGGTGTGGTCCTCTGTGTGTGTTATGGAGACATCTTGTGAGGAGGTATCTGCTTTGCTGCTGACAACAAACCCACTTTCTGTGAAAGCAAGGCAGCAGAGGCTTCCTGGGGATCAAGGAAATCTCTGCTATGTCTATGAGAATTGCCACCCTCACACAGCTGTCAGAAACTTGTGCTGAAGCAGGCGCAAGTCACCCGTGCTCCTTGTGCTGCAAGTTGAGTTCCCGTTTTAGGATATCACCAGAAACTTCCTCGGATGGCGTGACCACACTTTTTATGCTTTGTAAGCAAGAAGACAAGCAAACCAGCTGAACTTTGTCAGTTCCCTCTGCAGTTGCTTAATGGAGGTCTCGTGGGTCACTTTTTGCTCAGCTACCGGATGATTGGTGCCTTACACGAGATGTCAGAAATACCATTGAGTGCCTCCAGGACACAGAACACACGAGCTGACAGCTTTACTTCTTTTAATCATGGGCTTTTGTATAATCACTGGAAGGGCAACTGCTCTTTCCTGGAATAGTAAAGCAGACAGCAACTGGCAATGCAATGACCTGTGCATGATGTTTGGGTAGCCAGATGATTTCGGAAGTCTGGAAAGCCGATGGGAAAGCTGAGCTGCTCCACTAAGAAGGGTCAAGGCTGCAGCAGGCACTTTGATAATATTTTTTCTTTTCATGTGGACCAGCATTTGTGAATGGTGCTTACAGATGTTTACATCAGAGAGATAATTCCCTATGCATATTTCTTCCCAGAGGATGGGAAGGAAGACACTGAGTTTTATGTTGTGTTTGGACTGAAAAAGAATGATAAGCTGCAGTGTGCCTACAGTGGTAGGAAAAACAGTCTCTCCACTGCCACCCTGTCTCAAGGAGTTTGTCCAGCTTTCTGAGATCTGCCTGGAGAGGTCACGTGCAGGCCTCTTTGTTGTGTAATGCCATGGATTTCAGCAGAGATAGGACAGTGGGAGCAGGGATTGGACCCTGCAGCCTCTTGACTGTTGAGCAGTGCAATGTTAATGTCTCCTTGGGGTGTCTCCCTTGAGAGCACCCTGAATTCCCAGCTCTCACTGTGAGTGCTCAACACTCACCAGCATGACCTTTCATTGAGCTTTTTGCCATCTGTTTGCAAATATTATTTTGAAGGGACTGAAATGGAAAGAAATGCATTTTGGGACATGTTTCTTGGACAAGAAGCTTATACAACTCCCTTCCGCAGACTTTTCATTTCTATCTATAGAGTAACAGTCAAGCAGAATTTGTTAATGTAAATAATAAATTATTGAGAATCCTAATTCTTTTACACAGTATGTTTTTAAAATATATTTTAATGAAATAAAATAAAATATAACTCACCTTCAGTACACTTCTGCAGCTTCAAACAGTGCCTTCTTTTTTTTTTTTTTTGTCTTGTTTTGAGTACACTTTCCCAAATATTTTGCATCCTCTTTCTTTTCCACATAGTTTCTGAAAAAAACAGTAATAGCAATTTCTGAGCTCCACGTGTTATTTATACTGTAGACGTGGTGTGTATCCCCACGGAACCTCTGCCTAGCTGTTGATCTTAGGTCCAGGTGTATGTGGTTAAATGCCACTCAGCTTAGAGGAAGATTTCCGTATTTTCACTATCATCAGTGAAATCAAATTTGGACATGATTGCTTTTGAAGATGAAGCAGATTCTTACAAGGTAAATTTCTGTAGTGGAAAGGAATATGTCATTACTCACTCAAAGACTTTCTGAGCAGCCTCTTCAATTAGAATTGGGAAGATTTTTTTTTTAATTTTGTTTGTTTTACTCTCATTTGTGGAGGGATAGAATGTAAGAAATTAAAGATAGTGCAGAAGGTAGTCTCACACCTGAGGAGTTGCAGCAGTGCTAATCACCAAAGATTAGGAACAGGCCTGCCCTTAATAGGCCACAGCTGTGTCCAATAAGAAGAGTGCTACAAAAGAGTGGTTTAGCTGGGTGAGGAGTGAGTTGGAGCTTGTTGGCTGTGCTGTGAAGGGGTCAGTATGTGAGGAATGGCCCATGAGAAATCACCAAGAAGGTATGAGAGTTTTGCAATATGATGACAATGCTCATTAGTTTTAATTCTTCTGCTAGTGTTCTTAGTTAACCATGATGAAGTAGAAATAGCATCTGGTAGACATGTGTATTGGACTGCATACTGGAATATTTTATTTCAATGCCTGACCTTGCTGTCAGCCTACCACATTGCTTTGGGTAATTCTAGTTCATCTCCTTTTCACCGAGTTTTCCTTGACTGATATTTTGTAAAACAGAGTTGTTGGCTTTTGATGCAATGTTGTCCCCTAATTCATATGAATTTTCTGATGAATTATTGACCACATGGTAGCTACTTATCTTTTAAAACACTTTAAATTGCATGAATTAAAAAATAAATAGATAAGTATTGTTAATTTTTAAATGTAAAAAATTAGCCTCATTATTAATTAGTTAACCTATTCATGATTCTAAAGGAAGGCATTGGCACAAGGATTTTGTCCCCAAACCCCTCTCCACACCATGCCAAGATACTTCCTGTGCGAGGCTTATCCTTGAAAAGCTGGTCTATGTTTTCTCTGCACCTTTGGCTTCTGCCCTTGGCACGCATCGTGGGGATCATGTGTACCAGTGCTTGCTATGAGCTGCCTGAGCAGGGCTGGAGTGTGCTGGTATCTAGGGATGAGCGGGAGGCATGTGTCTCTTGGCAGGAGCAGCAATGACAAAATCTTTTGGTTTTTATTTTTTGAGTCATGAAATATGCTGACATTATAGTGTTGCCAAATCATAGGAGAATTAGGGAAGACAAAGTGTATCACACTATGCTATGATTTGTCCACCAGTCTCTTTTTCTTTTGGTTGCATCAACTAGTATTTAAAAACTCAGTCTTGGATTCCATGTGCATTCTTCATACTTCTACATAGCAGCAATAATCTGTAGCTCAGTATCAAACCCTAAAATAAAAAAGTGGGGAAAAAATAACTTTTTGTAATTGCTTCCTGTTATATGCATTCCTGCTCTAGTCAGCTATCTCTGAACTCCCTTCCCTATACATACACAAATTATTCAGGCTATTTTACTGATCAGCTTTCATCAATGTAATTGCTTTCTTGTGGAAATATTCACACCCTGAAGTGCAGTTCTCAAGTTTTATAGCACACAAACTATTCCTGTTTTCAGTGCTGTCAGATAATTTCTTCTTGCTCTAAACTCATTCTCATTCTAATTAGCTCTGTTAGTAATACGTACATTAGGGGATTTAGCTAAGGGCAAAATACCAAGGTAATAAACATACTATATCTAGATGTAAGAAATGGAGAATTCCTATTTACCTAAAAGCAGCTGTGAAGATTGGTGGGATGCATTTCCAATTGAGCTGTATGAATCAGACTTTCCTGGGCTTTCTCAAACTCTGTTATCATGCCTCTGTTTCTTACAGTTAATGTATATAACCCCACTGTGCTCTGTTGGGAGAAAGAACAGCTTGAACTTTGGTATCACAGAAGGGAAGATGGAGCACCAAGAGCTAGTTGAGACAGAATTTTGGAGTGCTTAGTTTTTGTCCAAGCAGGACATCTAGCACGCAGATGCCTTGCACTGCAAGATAGGAGTTGCTGCAGGGGTTTGGGTTGTCATTCTTCACAGACTGCTGTTAAGGGAACCTGCTCAGGTAAGGATTTAGAGAAATCTCCTTATTTTCTGAAGATGCCTTGTCTAACTTTTCAGAGTAGTAAAGTTAATTTTCTGTTGTCCTGTGAGGCTACCTACATGTCTGAACTGAAGAACTGGCTGGTAGGAAATCATTTCTCAGCTGCACAAATGCCCACTTCTGCCAAAAAGTATTGGATTAGAGTACCCAGCCCTGGCCTGGGCTGCGGAGATGCCTTTAACCATCTTTCTTTTAGTCCTCAAATTCTGCTAAACAATTTTCAGAAGCTTTTAGTTAGAAATGGCAACTGATACACTGGCAAGAAGAAAACCCAAATGTGAACAGGGATTCTTGATTGAAAGCATCCCAGCACCAGCTCTGTGTATGTATTTTCCAGTACACTTCAAAAATGAGAAGATTCTTCACTAAAATGTTTTACAGCATCTGTTGGCACTCTGTATAAGGCCTTGCATGTCCCTCTGGTACACCTGTTTCTGACACAACCTGGTAAAAATCAATGCTTGGCCACAGTTGCAGCAAGTGTGTTTGTAAGGTGTGTGAAGTACTGAGCTTCCTTTGGATCCCCTGGCAACTCACAGGAGACTCTCAATTCCTTGGAGGCACCTGTCAACTCTACAAATCTCTGTGCAGCCACATTAAAATTCCTCCAGCTTTCTGGGGGTTCCAAGCAGCTTTGATAATTTCCATTAGTAAGTTAGCTCCATTTAGCATTGCAGTTTGGAAACCATCTGCAAGTAATCTTGTTTAGCTGTATCACCTTGTACTGGGCAGGCTGGAAATAGAAATAATTACATGTACCAGAAGCCAACTCTGTTATGTAAAATGGGAAAAAAACCCTCACCATCAGCACCACCACCAGCAAAGCAGCCATTTCCTATTATTTTCCCTTGTAGCCATTAAAATTAGGTTGAACAGCTTCCATGACTTTTGAATGACCATGGGCTCATTTCAGAAGAGAAATATCCCAAATTTTGCGAAGTTTCCCTTTGTCTTATGGGAGCTGGCGTCAGTGGTTAAGCACTGTGATAGCACATGGTACATCCAGCTATGTCACAGTGGCCTTCAGAGAGGAAAACAAGTGGTGGGTGTAGGTCAAAGGGAGGGCAGGAGGCACAGGCATAGCTTGGAAGGAGAAGGAATGAGAAATAGATGAAGGATTGTAATGCAAACAGAGAAACAGAGGAGGTCTCCAGGGATAGTTTCAGTCTTGAAGCTGAAGTAATTCATCTTTGTCAGAGAGCTCTGCTCTGGCACTGTCTGGGTGCTGAATCATACTGCTCCTCACCCAGTATCCTGCAAGGAATGTTGCCAGCCCTGGCTGCTTTTGTTGAGAGGAGATGTCCGTGTCTGATCAGGTGCCTTTGTATAAAGTGAATATGCTGAACTTTGTGGAAACAGATATTTTGCAGCAACAAAATTGATTGTGGTTGCCACTTCAAAGCACTGCACAGCTCATGTAAATGGTTTAAGAATTCAGCTTCTGTTTTAATTATTCCCACATGCACCTTACTCTGCGTGCCCTTGTGCCCATGTGTGTAGGATTAAAAATGCAGATAGCTGCAGGTGATGGCCATGGGGGCCCTCACAGGCTTGGATTGCCCTGACCAGCATCAGCTGGGACCTCACTCACACCCTCCAACCAGGGGCTCTTATTCAGCTCCATCCAGGACCTTTAGCATTTTTTTAAGTGGACTACAAGAGTGGTTTCTTCTAGTCCTGCTCCTGAGTTGTTGGAGGGATTCCTTGGGCTGCTTTCTGGCATGATCTGTGTCATGCCTGATGCTCACTTGGGTGACTGATGATCACCCTACTTTGTTCACAGTGAGTTCCCCTGTTTTGCTTATTATGAGAAGCCTCATCTTTACAAGCATTTCCTGATATTAGAATGATTTTTCCTGTTTTAGAGAAATGCTTTCCCGAAATGTCCATAGAGACTCTATGCCTGGGGATACATTCTTTGTGTAACACGTGAGTTAAGAGTATAAGTTAGTTTGTTCTGGAAAGTATAGCTGCTTGATGACTCAGCTGCTAGAAAGCACTGATGTGACATTGGTGTTTATGATAAATTAATGTTGCCCTGGGTTTTAGAATAAAACAACAACTTCTATTCACGTGTAGTTTCCAAAAATAATCACGTTACAAGGCTTTGAAGGCTATGGGATTCTCTTGTGTTTCTTCTCCGATTCCAACCATTTTCAGAAGTCAGTGGGCAGTTTACTTGAAATTTTTTATTGACACCTTCCCTCTATAAAGCTAGTAAATATCTAATCCAATAAACAAGCTGACATTATTATAACTACAAATTTGAACTGATCTTGGTCATATAACCTGTGGTTCCAGGTGGTGAATATGATCATTACCAGAGGATGACTGGAGGTGTTCCCTGGCAGAAGACCCATGGAAGTCAGGTGTTTGATAGGTGGGGCATCACCATGGTGCCTGCACTGGTGCTGGGTGTGTTCAATGTGCAAGCAATCAGTTTCTCAGAAAGAAAAAATTCATCTCCTTTCTACTTAATATCATAATATCCTTGAGGTTAGTTGTGGACAGGTGAAGAGGGCTGGCGGTCCCATTCCTCAAGTTGAGGAGACAACAGGGGCATTTACTCAATATGCACTGAAACGTGCAGAACTGCAGCTTCTGAGCTGTGAAAAGAGTTGTAATTCAATTTGTCTCCTTTGTGTTTAACAACCTGAGCAATGATGAAGGTGGCAGGCCAGCTGTGGAGGATGGGTGATTGGATGCATGACTGAGGGGAGGAAAGGCTGGCTGCTAATAGGTGTAAGCAGACACCAGCAGAACAGGAGCAAGAATGCCAGTCAAGGGATACAGTAACAGGCACTATAGCAATATATTGTGAACCTACAGGGCTTTGGCTCAAGACCTTGCAGGCATTTAAGTGGAAAACAGGTATTATTTTCTATAGGGCTACAGTGCCAGGCAGGATTTTTATGAAGCATGCAACAGAGCTTCAACATTCATATCTCGGTGAGTCAGAGGAGAGGTGCAGAGCAGTTAAATGGACATGATAAATAGAAAAAATGGTATTACCACTTTAGGTGGCTCTGAGATTGCAGATACAGACTTAGGGTTTTAGCCTGATCAGGGAGTATCAGGCACTGTAGTGCCTCGTAGAAGAATAGGGGGTTTTCACCAATAGAGTGGTTCAGGTTAATGAAGGAAGCAGGAGGCTATTAGAATTTAATGTGCAAGTTTATTAGGCATCTAAATGGTAATTCATTAATAGCTGCAAAGGAAGATTAATATCTTTCATTCTATATGCAGTTAGATGCTCTCACTTGGAAGCCTCCCCTAATGCACTTAATTAGCCTGAAGAGGGAAATTATGCTCCCTGTGTACAGTCCTGTTGTCATTCCAGTCACTGAAGCAGCCTCCAACCTACCACGCATCCTATGGGGCTGCTGTGCTAAAAATAGCTGCCCACTGCTTACTGCTGCAGCAGAGGGCATGACTGCAGATTAGACACACAGACTTCTACAGCACTCCTGGATGTGGAATTCTTGGATAAAGCAGATGTGCACAGCACACAGCTGAAGAAGTGTGACTTGGAGCAATTAAAGCCTGTAGTGAGCTGTCTAGAGCATAGGAGTGATTTCCCCAGGTGGGAAAAGCAGCTTCCCACCTGGCTGTTGCCACACTTCAAGAAGAGGTGAAATTGAATTTCTGCTTAGGTCAGGACTCGAGATGGCTCTGCTCTGCATGGTGTTTATATACCAAGCTATTCCCAAGTAACTCGCCTCTAAATTAGTGTCAGCACAAGTCCTGTAGCAGGATCTGCTACTCATCCAATTTAAATGCATTACCTTTCATGCACCAGCCTGCAGATACAAGGTATGGATTTTGTATCTCTCCCTCTTTAGGTCCAGCGCAACAATTTAAACCTTTTGAATGGCAAGGACCTGGGAGAAAGGACATGATGTGCAATGAAAAATACTGACTCCTTAGGCTCTCGTCCTTTAACTGTGGCCTGTACCCTAGGTTTATGTAGTCTGAGGCATTTATGTGGAAAAAGCCCTTTCTGAGAGCCTTTTAGACCAGGATTCCAAGTCCTTATTCCATTAAATATTCAGAGCTGAGGAGTGTCTTGTGATCCATTGTAACTATTATCATCAATAACCTTTCCTATCCTCTGGGTGGACACTATGAAATTCCCTGTTCAGAAGCCAAGTCAGGACATTCAAACCAGGATTAATGTTAAAAGCTGAAAGTGAGACAATTACTATGTTTGTTTTCATTCTACTCTGTTAATACCAGTGCTGCTTAATCTTAGAGATGGCACTGGAATCTGATTTAAGATCAAAATTTTAGGCAGCTGAGCTAAACATTAGTAGGCATGACAACTTTAGGAGCCAAAAGTTATACAGAGATTAGTTATATTAACAGGAAATAATATGGATGGGAGGGAGGGTGAAATTTTAGATACAGTCTTCCTTCATAAGAATTACTATGTTCCTAAAATTATTACCAACATAATGGTTTTAAAACAAAACAAGCCACAAATATTGTCTCCGCCTCCTGGTCTGGTTTACTATATATTTCTATACATGCCACTATGGCAAGGCTTTTCTTAGGGCAATTTTTACTCCAAATATTTTCATTATAAGATATATTCTGATTTTTCTTTCCCCTGATGTTTGTAGGGCTGTTTTTCTCCCTGCTGTTCTCCTGTCACTACCACCAAGAAGGCTGCAGCAAAACAGAGGAAGGAGAGAAGGGGGGAAAACTAAATTTAAAATGCAGAGCACCATAAAACTGCATTAATTTTCTTAAATAGAATCAGGAGAAACTAGAAGATATTTTAGTATCGGGGTGGGTTTTATACCAATAAAACCTGCTGTTTTGAAAACCTGTCTTTCTGAGGTGCTCCTCCTGTTTCTGCTCCCCTTGCTGTTCACCTATACCTTGTTGAGATGTGGCTATAGAACTTAGATTGACTTTTGGTTTTAACTTTTTGTACCTCTGTATGTATTTCAACACAGAGTTATCAATACTACATTAGCATTCTTTTTGAAAGCTATTTAATAATTAGTATTGTAGAGGAGAATTTTCTAAAGCATAATCAGTGGAAGACTAAATGCCATCTCCTTTGTAGATTGGCATAGTAAAATTGTTGCCAAAATAGAGATTTTTAAAAAGGAAGATGTGCTAGCTGAGGCTATTAGCTGGCTACATTGACACAATATGATGTATTATATTCATGAGTATATTTTAGGTGTTTCAGCATGAAAAGCTATTTTCTTCAAGTTTCTGAGTATATCTTGACAAGACTTAGGGATATCTGATGCCTAACTATGTGCTAGTTTATTTATACATGCTAAACACAGAGGAGGACCATTTTTGGTAGATTTTCTACAGAAAAGCTCATCTTGTCCCTGCTCTGTAAATGAAGCCTCTTTCTTGACTTGCTGAAGTTAATGGCAATCTTCCAAGTTTTCCTAGCTGTAGTCAGGGCTGTTGCTGTTGTTACAGGAAGGAAGGAAGGAGCATTCTTTTGTTCTCAGTAGAAAAGTTTAATCCCCTTTAAGAGCAAGAGGAACTGACAGGGAGCAGTTAAACAACCAGTCTGAGGTCACACACAGGGATTGTGTGTGGTGTATGCAGTGGCTGAGCCTCCTCTGGTAACACCAGAATAAACTGGAGGTCCCTTTTTCCCTTCTCTCCACATCTATTTTCAAAACCACTCTTTAGATTTGCTCGTCATGGGTTTGAAATTTATGATAATACTATAGTACAAATATGAGACTCAGATAGGAAAAGGACTTGGTTGTCCTTCCATCCTGTCTGCCAAGTAGAAATGGAGATGAGGCTACTGGACAGGGCACAGAGCCAGGAGTGAAGGTGAAGCAAAATAGATGGGACAGTGCCCTCATGGTGGGTCCCAGGCAGAGAGAGCAGAATGGACTGGGTGATGGTGACCAGGGCCAGCCAGGAGTCCAGCTGGATACACGAGTCTGTTGTGACAGGGAGGTACAGGGTTGGGAAATTAAATTATTGAGTCAGATTTGGGTGCTCAGGGCCATCTACAGCATAGCTTGGGTGGGGACCAAGAGCAAGGGCTTGTGCTTAATACACTGGAAAGTGCAGAGAGCCCTAGAAAAGCGTCTTCCATCTCTGCTCCCAGCAGTCAGGTCATGCAGTTGGACCATCTCAGAGCCAGCCTTGAGCAGTGGCCCTCTAAGGGGGAGGAGAGGCTGCAGGGCTCAACACCAAGAACAAAACTTTCACCAGAAGGCTGGTAGGGCCATCTGTTAACCATGTGGATAAGGCTGCTGCAGAGATAATTATTATTTGTGTCTGCTCACTGTAGGAGAAGCTGGGGCGATTCCCTATTCTGTTCTTTTTAGCAATGATTCAGCAAACCTCCAGCCTGAAATTTGAACTAATTCTGGAACAGGTTGAGGTACAAATAAACAACATGAAAATTAGCAGATTGCCAGGGCTGGGACTAATCACCCAGGTGTTCTGGAGGAGCTCAAGGGTAGGCTGAAGAATGATCTCCTGAATTTGAGAGATGGATAGTAAAATAGGAAATGAAATTTGGTGCATGTCAATGTACCTCTTGGGTAAAATTAATCCTAACTTCACATATAACATTCTGAGCTAACACTTTGTTATTCTTATGTAAGAGTGAAACTGTGGATTTGTAGTAGTTCCATGAAACCATCAGATAGTACTCAGTAGCATTGGAATAAAAGATTGGATACTATTACTTTGTGGAAGAGAGCAGGAATAAAAAAGTCTGACTTCAAGGGTCACTCCCCCGCCAATGCAGTTTTGATCCTCTCCTCTCGAATATATCACAGCAAAATCTGAAGAAAGGTAATTAATTTGAGCAAAGGTATGAGATTATATCTTTCAAGGAACAGTTAAGTAGGAAATTTACATTGCCCCTTTCCAAGGATGGGTGGATGGTGTGATAGAGATCTACAAAATCATGAGTGATACAGACGAGGGGAATGGAGATTGACTTTTTATTTCTTCTTGCATGAGAACCATGGCCCATCAAGTGACACTGGTGGGAGGCAGGCTCAGTGCAAACAGGAGGTGGCTGTTCCTGGGAAGTGAATGAGGCTTGTTGTACTGGTTGCCAAAGGATGGTTTGGACAGGAGCCTGGAAAAGTGTTTGGAATAGAGCTTCTTTGAGTCTTACTATCTAGATAAACCACAGCAGGCTAAAGTAGTCCCTTAAGGCTGGGGTGAATGTTAGTGTGAAAGTATCTGCCAAGTGGCACTTGTTTTTTACTTCATTTACAGATACTGTTGGAGACAGAAAACTGAACTAGATGGACCAAGGTCTGCGATACAACATGCTCAGATATAATGCTACCTTTTCTGTGATTTAGCTCCTATCTTTACTTTTTATTTTTGGAGTAAAAAGTCTAAGTTACTGTTTTAAATTCAAAGAACATCTGTCCTAGGCATGATGCAAAGTTGTCATATACTGCCATGAAAATTCACTGTTTTGTTCTTTGATCTCCCAGATCTTCAGAAAAGGTTTGACACTGTGCAAATCTTCAGAGTACAACAGCAGTGTTAGAGATGAAACAGAGGACTTTGTCTAATGCCAGCTGTCCGGTGAGGAAGGTCACCAATCCAATGGCAAGCCTTCCAGCATGAGAATACTGTGGTTTTATTCTGTCTTACATCTATCAAGACAGAATGCTGTCTTCCTGTTCATGTGCAGCCTTCTTAAAATATTTGTTCCTTTCCATCCTTCTGCTTTTGCATTTTGAGGGAATTTGCCATGAGTGGTTTCCATGGTTACAGGGATACGGCTGCTCTTGGAGTGGGAAATCTGCAGAGAGCAAATAGAAAAACCAATTGCATCTGGGACAGGGTAAATGTGCTTTGTATCCTTAATGGTCATTCCAACCCAGTTGGAAGCAGATATGAAATTGGAAAAAGAGATGTTATTCTTAACCCCCTTGTCTTACTGGGAAATGTAGCACTCTCCTTTACCATTAAGTCGTCTTAGATTGCTGAAAGCCCTCTGATTTCTGTGGTCCCTTGAGTACTAAAGGGCAGGAAACAGGCTATGTTGCAAAATAGCTACTAAACCAAGTTGTGCAATTTTCTTGTGTAAGAAGGAAAATGGGTTTTTCTCTCTTATTAGAGTTGTACACTTACATTTTGTTTTTCCTCCAAATAAAATGGACGAAAATGCAGGAGCAATGGTTCTCCCCTTGTCTTTGCACTCTTTGGCAGCATTGTCAAATACTCATGCCTCTGACCAGCTGTGTAGGGCACTTGGATGAACCCAGGAATAATGCTGGGCACATCCGCAGGGGTGCAGGGCATGCACAAAGATCTTCTTATGAAGTAGCTGCATTGAGACAAAGTTTGTGGTAAAACTGAAGGCAGCCTTGTCCCATGACTGGCACTGAAGAACACACTGCCTCTGCTATAAAATTTGAGAAGGCCTTCCCCACAAATACAGAAGGTGAATTAGCATGTCTTTCTGAAAAGGTCAGTACAGAGCCTCTGCATATGCTTGTAGCCTGGTGGGAGGAGCTAGGAGATAACTGAGCCACTCTTCAGGAAAACTTTTTATTCTGGAGTGGTAATTGCCAATCAGGTAACTTTGGTTAAGGCCTTCTTACAAGACCTGACTGTAGGGAAGAGAAAAAGCAATAAACAAAGCAAAATCCTACGTTAGAAATTAAACTTGGTGGGTTCTCTTGCTCTCTTCCTCCACAGATTTTAACTGTAGTTCTTTAATGCAGAATCACTTATCTGAACAAGCATCAACACAATTTTCAAGGTGAGTGCAGCTGCATCTCGTAGATGCTGATAGAAACACTCAGGGGACAAACTAACTGATGTTCCATGCAAGACTATCAAAGGATTTATTCTGATTTGTTTTATTGTCATTAATTGTTAGAAATCCTTCCGTTAACTACATTAGTAAAAAATGAGCCTTTTGGCAAAATAGGCACCAAAATCCACCCCATTTTTAAAATGTCTTTTTCTTATAATGCCTAAGTTGCAGATGTCTTTTTGTTTGCAACTTTTCCACTAGATTTCTGCAGTACTTAAGAAAAATAAAATTTTTCTTATGTAAAAAGTGGAGTTTTTGATAGAAGAAGCATCTAGCCATTTAGGGAAGCTTACCAAGCAATAGAACATTACAAAAGGCAATAAATATTCAAATCCCAAAGCAAGGTATTTCCAGGCTTCCATATTCCAATAAAATTATTAAAATGAATGCCTTGCTATTTATACAGGGTGCCAGCTTAACACCATGAGATATTCATATTTATTAGCATGCTCTTGTACTGCTGCCAGTCCTGAAGGGCTGAAGGACTGCTTGCCATGATGGATGGCTTTCAGCCAGGCAGAGCCTGCTGCTGATGCTCGGCCACCACAACAGCCACCTGCCAGCCACAAGGTTCTTCTGACAGGGCAGCAGCCCCTTGATGGGGAGAATTTGTGGCTGATATTTGCTGGTGTTCTTAATCCACTGACAGATAAGCCCATGATATAACTTTTTAATGCTGCTGGCAGTCATAGGGCACAGCTGTAGCCACACCGAATTTGGAGAGAGTTTTGAGATGTGCAGTAGTAATTGTGTGTGTACCTCTGTCAACTAGCATTTGCCTGGCTCTGTGGTGTTCTATCGCTTTTACTTCACAAAAATAACCTCTTCCAGCTTTGCCTTCTTCTTTGATAGTCATGCAGCCATCCCAGAAAAATGTGGGGCTCTTCTAGTTCCACAAAAATTAAGCTGGATCTTCAGGAACTGATGGTGGAGGGTACAAAAAAAACCCAAATGAGAAAGCCAGAAATACTTCTGCAAAGCACAGTTTATTGTAGCTGGTTCTTTTTCACCATAGTACTCTGTGAGAAGAAGTTCTGCCAGCTGTGTGTTAAATGAGATGAGTAACATCTGCCTCACGCTCATTAAACATCACATACATGATACCCTCTGCAGAATCTGGTGCTAATTAGGCTGTGTAATGAAAGTTATTCTCCTTTTAATTAATGTGAGCAGGGTAGATTTTCAGTAATATCTAAGTGAGTGAGGAGCTTACATCTGCTTTGCCAAAAGCAGCTTAGAGAAGCATTTTGCTGGACTGAAATGTCATGCAAGCAGCAGTAGCAGTGGCTGTTCTTTAAACTGGGCCACAGGCCTGGCTGCACTAGAAGTGTTGATTAGCTTAAATCTGTTAATTCTGCTGTAGGGAGCTTAGTTATCAGTGGGGTGATGTGGTGGAATTCCTTTCCCTTTCCTTCCTTTCTTGTGCCTTGCTTTCTCCCCTGAAACACAGGTGACTATTCTGGGGAAGTGTTGCACTTGAAAACTGAGTCTTGGGCAAAAGCCAAGGTCTTGATCCAGCTCTTAGTGCAGCAAGTGGAAAGATGCCCATTTATGTGAGAAAAGCTTCAGATGGCCCATGACAAAAGATTTAATGGAGCCTTTCTTAGTAGTTAGGTTTGCTCTGACTTGTTGGTCTGTGTAATAACTTTGTCTTCTAATGTGTGCAGTTCATAGTCTGACACAGATACCCTTTTGCAGGGGACAGGAAAAAGGTGTTTTTAAAGTAAATTCATATAAGAGGATAGAATATAAGAAAATAAAGACAGTGTAGAAAGTAATCTTACCCCTAAGGAGTTTCAGCTGGGCCCATTATCAAAGATTAGGAACAGGCCTAACTTTAACAGGCCACAGCCCACAAGAAGCAGAGTGCTATAAAAGAGTGGGGTGGCTGAGTGAGAAGGGAACTGAACTCAGTTGGCTGCTTTGTGAAAAAAGAAAGAGTCAGTGCTCTGAGGAGCTGCCCACCAAGAAGGTGTCAAACTTTTGTAATAAGGAGACAACAGTATGGAACCCCTGCAATAAGATGACAACAAATCTGGATATGTGGAGGTCGAGACCTCTGTACAACCCATAAAAATCAGTCTTTAGGAGTAGTAGTAGAGGCAGGTCTTCTAAAGGCAGGTCAAACACAGGCTCAAGGAGCAGTTATTAAATAATGATAAAAAATTGCTCCATTAGAGCCACGAAGGATCTGTACCATCCATGTGGCAACATCACCAAGAATACAGCTCAACAGTGGGAGATACAAAGGTCTGGCTTTGCCAAACACAAACTTGTCCCCACTTTCCTGCCAAAACCCATAACTCCATTTCTAATGCATGGCCTCCTTGTCATGGGAGCTGGGGAAAATTTGTGATTTCTTGAAGTTGGGGATCCCCACGAGGCACAATTTAGACCATTTGACCAGGAGCCAGTGAAGTCAGGACAAGCTCTAAGTCATAGCTGAGAGGCAAGATGGCATTTCTTGGGAGAAGTTGGCTTCAGCAGGAAGTAAGATCCCATCTCCTGCTTAATCCCTGCAAGAAGACCTTGTGCTGCCCTACCCTGCTGCAAGCTTCTCCCAGGATCCTGCTGCTGTGGATCAGGCTGCCTCCTCTGCCCCTCACAGCTCCAGGCAGCAGCACCTTGTCCCTGTGCAGGAGGGTTGGAATCTGCTCCTGCAGCTCCCATGGGTGCTCAGCAGCCCTCCTGCAGTGAGAGGCAGCACAGCCTGTGGGGCTCCCCCCAAAGTGCTCTGATGGGGAGAACTCCTGGTCATCCCAGGGTTCACACAGATGGATACACTTTGTGTGGGCTATGGGCTGCTGCTGGGCAATGAAGGTAAGTAATCTTTTGCAATAGGTTAAAGAGTAAAAAGACTTTGAGCTGAAACCAGGTGCTGAAGCAGAGCTGAACATGTCTGGTGCTGAGCTGATGGGGAAAATTGCAAAGGCATTCCCTCCCTATGGCTTCAGCTTTATCACTTAAGTTACTATATTTGGTGAGGCTTCAGAAGCAGCAAGCAAATCCACAGAGGTAGAGCAATGGTTCAAATGTGTCAAAAATCAGCTCTGCAATGCTATTCTCATCTGATTTTTATTGAGCATTGTGAAACGTGTGGCTATTGTGTAAGATAGCAATTGAATTACTAGTAGAAGTAGTCCAGCCTGTTTTGAAGAAAAAAAATGAGCTTCTGATGCTGTAATAAGGATAAATAATTTCCAGTTTAAGGTAGGCTTAGAAGAGCCTGGCTAAACAGATCTAGCATGTACATTTAGAAATAAATGCCAGAAAAAGCCCTGATGTGTTATGTTTCAAGTGAAAAGGATGTAACTCTGTTCAAAGGAATCATAACTACAGTTTTGATTTGATCTACCAGCATTAGCTGAGTATATGTTCTCCAGAAAATAGGTCACAGCAAGAAAGGCAGTTAAATTTAAAGACAAGAAATATGAGTGGTAGTGACTAGGGAGATTAAGGTGTTCAGTGGTAGAATGGCACTACGTGACAAACAGCCCTCTTTCAACTGGGCATAAATATTAATGCCTTCCACATTCATGCTAGACAGAGCCTTTTATTAAAATCTACTACATAAGAAAATTGGAATCTGCATTTCTTAGGTTGGAGGCTTTGAGCCTACTGTGGCTGCCTAGTAGGAAAAATGTAAAGCTGTTTTTGTAAATGGCCATTCTTTCATCAGTTGTGAAAGTGGGGAATTCCAAATCTGATTTGACACATGGCTTTTCAGGACAGTAACTTATTAAATAAATATAAAATAAACACTTAGATCACTTCCTTGCTGCAGGTATCCATTTGTTCAGTAGTTGTATTCCCCATTCTAGCTTGCCCTCCAGCTTTCTGTGCCCATTATGTGAGAATAGCCAGGGCTCTTGAGTGAATGTTCCCCTCTCCTAGCTAATACATTTTCTCAGCTTTTTAAGAAATATACATTTGAACATTTTAGGTGATGTACTCAATATTGTGATTACACATTGTTCTTGTTTGCAATTATGCAATCAAGATTACAATGTGGCAGTCTGGAAAGAATCCACCATGTCATTCTTAGTGGTGTAGTGCTGTTACTAGGGAAAATTTGTTTAGGATTGCCCTTTTCTAGTGTGGTTAAAGGAATTAAATGCTTCATAAAGACAGTTAGAAATATTTGATAAACATATGTACACATACATGTATATTGATGTGTATATACACACATTTATATTTGAATAGTCACCAACATTTCCATATGCTGAACAAGGCTCAGACTTTAAATGAAGATTTTGAAAATTTGGATACAGTTTCTGGGTGAGTACCTAAATCAGTATTTTCATTACCTCTGTCCCTGTTTGTTTCTTGGTTGCTTCTCACTTTTCATTCTTCCCTGTGGAAGGGAGCTTAAGACTCAACCAATACACTTAACATCTTTCCTCAAACATGAGGCATACAGAGGCAGGGGCCTGATGGAATTTCTCAAAGGTACTGCTTTTGCTGAGGTTGTTTGTGCTCTGACATGAAGCAATAGCAGTGTGCATGAGGGCACTTAGCTATCAGGAACTAACCTGGAATTTAACAGAGAAATTTAGAGAAAAATTGTAACCTTTCATCAAGAAGCAAGGCTGTTTTGGTAGTCCTCTACTGGCTGATGGCTCTTTATTAGATGAGATTGGTAATGTTGTTATTATGGAAGGAATTGGTCTTTGTGATAGCTTTAGGACACTGTCAATGTAATGGGAGTTGTAGGAGGAAAAGCAATCATGTCATTGATTCAAGTAGTCAATGAAATCATCCTATTCATTCCAGGTGCTTCAGTGATAAATGTGACATTATTCTCGCCACAATCTACCAGAAGCAGGTATTTTTGTGAGCATAGTAATTTGAATAAAAATGAAGATCAGTGTCAAACTGAGAGATGAAAAGGGGTTTACAACCTCCAAAACGTAAGATGGCCTGAGGATGATGCAAAAGTGAGCTAAAAAGGAAACCTGTTCTGAGAAGTCCACTTGCAGCTCTCCAGACTGAGAAGTCAGTGGCAATCTCTGTATGCTGGAATCTGACCAATTGCTTGTCCCCAAAGCAGCTGTCCTGAAGGTGGGGAAAGCAGGTATAGGAATGGTGATCTTGTA
The DNA here is from genome assembly GCF_028769735.1 of Zonotrichia leucophrys gambelii. Lineage (NCBI taxonomy): Eukaryota > Metazoa > Chordata > Aves > Passeriformes > Passerellidae > Zonotrichia > Zonotrichia leucophrys. Next base: position 68,949,876 of record NC_088171.1, read on the forward strand.
TTCTGGTTTGCATCCAGCAGACAAGCACTTTATAGGGAAGGCATAGGAATGCTACAAGAGAACGCCATCTTCTTTTCCCTGAAATGCAAAGAAATCCCACTGGATTCCAGAGATAAGCCACTGTCATGGAGATATTTTATGAAAAATCCTTTTGACAGGATTTTTTCTCCTGAGAAACCTCAGAGGAAAAGAAAAACAATAATTATCTGTTGCTGTGGAATGCAGCAGGCACATCTTTGATTGGTCCATGTGAGTTGTTTCTACTTGATGACCAATCACAGGTCTGGCTGTGTTGGGACTCTGGTCAGTCTCAAGATTTTATCATCATTCCATTCCCTTCCTTGCTAGCCTTCTGATGGCTCCTTTCTTTTTTTATAATGTAGTTTTAATATATCATTTTCTTTAATATAATATATATAATAAAATAATAAATCAGCCTTCTGAAACATAGAGTCAAGGCTCTCATCTCTTCCCTCATCCTGGGACCCCTGTGAACACCACCACAAGCCACTCTCCTATAGAGGTCCTATATTGGACCAAGCCAGAACAGTTCTTTAGAAACAGTTTTCTCTCTTAATCTTGCCAGCAATTTCAATTCATGCAGGCATAGATTTGGCATTTGCTACTAACGTTGACAAGATATTTCTCATTTATTACACTGATTTTCAAAAGCAAAACCAAATAAGTCCCTTTCCCTGTGTTTTGGGTTTTTTGTTGTTGTGGGGTTTATTTTGGTTCTCTTGGTAGCCTGTCTGTTTAATAATTTAATGACTCATTAAACATCTTGGAGGCAGAAACCATCATATTGTACCAAAGCTAATACAAGTCAGTCCTTCCTCTTGGCCGGGACATCATAAAAACTGCAAAATACTGATGTATTATTTGGAATATGAGTTTCCAAAGAGCAACTCTGACATTTTCTGTATCCTCAGAATGACTCTTTTGTGCTAAGCAAAATGTTACAAACACACACTGAAACTCTTATTTCCTGATACTCACTTCTGAATGTTCTAAATACTTTCTCAGCTTTCCCTTCCACTTAGCTGTTCTCATTTGCTGTTCCCTACTGAATGGCAGGTTGACAATAGAAGAAAGGACAGATGAATTGTCATAGGCTGTTGTCCAGAGAGAGTTTTTGAACAAATCTTAGCTGAGAATTGAAATCCTCATACATCATGTCCACATCTACAGAGACTGGGTCCAGGAGGGTGGCTGCTGCAGTCTCAGACCACCTGGATTGTTTGGACATAGGTAAAGTTGAAAATCACCTTTCAATTAATAGATCAAGCTGGACTCTTGATGGATATGTTAAACTGCCAATTTTGAATATCTTATGAGACAATGGAGAGAACCAAAGTAAGATACTTCAAAACTCTAGTGGTTTTGAAGGGGTGATCTTCATGAAGAAAGTTAAATGCTTGTGGTGTCTTCTTCTTTTTCAAATCTAAGATATGTTTACTCTGTGTGGGTTGTGTTTCACTGCTTTGTTGCCTTAAAAAAGATTTCATTGGTATATTTAACAATGTTATCTATAGCTCTCATTCAAGGATCAGTGCATAGAGAGAGCTGAGCCATAAACTAATGTACTGAGGCAGTCTTTTGCTATTTCAAACATGTTTATAGATTGTGAGGAAGAAAAGTCTCAAAAATAGGAGCTTCTAAGTTTTTACAGCTATAAACAAATGATCATATACCTAGGGTCTGAGTATGATGAAAAGGCCACTAATGTTTTAGGAGGAAAAAATGAGTATTTGTAAAGAAAAGGCTCCTAAAATGACCTTGACATTCACCTATAGTTTCATTATAATGTGGTTGACACAGAACAAAAATAAGGATGTAGTGCTGTACAGGTCAGTTTTCTAGTTGACAGCAGTCTGGGGAGAATTGTGATTGCTTGAGACTTGAAGTAGTTTTATTTTAACTAACTTCTTACTGTCATAGAAAATCAGTTTGGAAACCCCACTCTCCTTCTGATCACTAACCCTGTATTTTGGGGTTTGGAATGGCTGTGTTTGGAGTATCCTCAGCAAGTACCAGGGTAAGGAGCTAATCTGGATCCAGGTGTGAATGGGAAGATAGACTGAGGGGTGGGGAGGGTCCCCGAGACCCCTGCAGCATATTCTTCTTGCTGTGTGGAGCAGGTTGGACCTGCAGGTCTGAAAGGAACACCCTCAAAGTGATGTTTGCTAACAGAGCCCAGTGCCCTGGCCAGAGGATATAGGAGTCATTTTCTTGAGGTGTCTTGATCCCTCAGTTCTGCTTTGGGATTAAACATTTGTAGCAACAGCCACAGCAGCTGCTGCAGCAACTCTGTCCAGTACACCAAGCTGAACAGGGGGTATTCCCTCATGCTGAAGAGGCTTGATCCTGTGGAGTTCTTGGGCCAAATGAAGCACATACATCACTCTGCTGCCTGCATGTCCAGCTGTTTAGTCAGAGCATGATGGTGTCTTCCCTGTCAAGGCCTGTTTAGAGAGGGGACAAGCCCATCAGCCCAGCTGTGTGTCTTTTATGGCTCCAGATTGAAGGCTGGTGGCAATTTAGCAGCTTGTGTGCCTGGACATGATTGGTTGGCAGAGTATATTCTCTGGATTTAATTTGCAGGGAAACCAGAGCAGCAGATGAGATAACAAAGATAGTTGGGTAAATGGGGTTTCTATTTACACAGATTTCTTCCCCCCACACTGAACCTTGGCACTTCCATGGAGTTGCTCTGCTTGAACTTGTCTGTGCCTAGATCTGGCTGCATGAGGCTGCCTGTGTCTCAGACCACAGCTCATTCCCTTCATCTTCCTTATCAGTATTATTTGGCATCTGATTGGTGAAATCAGTCAGCCACTGGCTTGCACCAGTTGTGGTTTTGATGTAGTGGTGCATGAGGTTAAGTAGTTAGTACCAAGGGAGGCTTGTTGTTGCTGCACATTCCAGTCAGGGATTTACTTTTTTATGGAAACTGTTTTAAAATTCTCTCACACAGCACTAGAAAGTGTCTTTTCTTCCAGAGGTATGATGAAAAGTTAAGTAGGTCATTTTTTATCCTGAAGATATAAAGCTTGAAAATGAAATCTCCTGAAATAGTATCCACTTGGTAAATCTAGCTAGGGGTATTTTTGTCATTGCTTGATGATGCCATCAAATAGATATAATGCTACTGCAGTTTGGGATTACTCTGTGGCACTGGGTCACTGTTGGCTCTTGCTTTGAAGCAGGCTTTCAGTGATGTGAGCCTTCAGCAGCAAAGTGAGAGTATTGTGAAACTACAGTTGGTCTTCAGTGACTTTGGAGATGAGCTGAACATGTGTGTTCACCTCCTGCTCTGTGTTTGCCTCACTCTTCCTTGTAAAAGGAGTAAAGGCAGAGCAAATTGCAAAGTGGGTTGAAAAGGAAGCCTCTCATTTGAGTAGGAATAGCCTGAGTTGCTGGCTGCTGAGCAGTCTCCCCTGGATCCCGTAAATCCCAGTGGTCACTTTTTTGTGTTAAGTGCTACCAAGATCTGAATGCCTGGGGATGTGATGTTCAAATCCAGCTATTTAAGGAGCAAGATAAAAGCTTATAGAAAAGTTCTTTTTTTCTTACTCGTGATACTCTTCTGCTGAGTGCTCTTCAGGAGCACAGCAGAAGGCACAGAGTGTTCCTCTTCTAAAAAACAACTTGTTCAAGTGTTTATCCTGACATTGTAATTCAGGTCAGAGAAGGTTGGGCTTCGCTTGTGCTTTCAGAATCTCTGTTGCTTGTAAATATGACACTGTTTGTAATCTTGCAAGCTACATACATACACATATGCTAAAGTGTATGCATGCATACACTTTGTCTTTAGAAATAAATGCCTCCTCTCTCTGCCACTACCTATTTTTAGGGTACATTTTCCATACATTCTAGGCTATGGCATTTACCAGCTCTTGTCCCTGCTATGACAGAGCTGCAGCTTGGAGCTGTGCCTAGGATAGCAAAGAAACATTGCAGCTATTCCTAATTTTCTTTCACTGAAATAACTCATAAAGGCTTAAAACTGATGTTAATTGGGGGTGGACAGATGGGGGATTGTTGAATAACAGGTCTCCCATGAGACCTGATAGGTATGGTGTGTTCCCTTTGCATATTAAGTGGTCGTAGCTTAAAGCAAGGACAATTCCTGTCTGCATTTTTGTTAGGGCTGTGCCTGCCTCTGTGTGGCACTTGCTCTGCATTCCTAGTACCTCTGGCTTTCTGGCTGACCACTTGTTTCCAGGAGCTGCCCTCCAGATGTACAGACAGCTCTGTCTTTCACCTCTACATCCTGCCATATGCTGAGGTTTGTGTTGCAGTAACCAGAGCATGCTCTCCTAGAGTGCAAGATAACTCATGACAGCTTGCAAAATCCCTGCAGACATCTTTTAAACCAGACTGCCTGCTCATTTCAGTTTAAGCAAACACACAACACCACAAAGAGAAGGGAACTGGCTTCTTCTATAAGGATTAGAGCCGGATAAGAACAGGATTCTTCTTTAAGTGACAGATTCCATCCCACCTCCAGCCTCCACTGTGTTTTCATCTGTTCTCCCTGCTTGGCACTGTTGCCTCTGCTTCACATCATGAATCCACAGGATCTTCTTTGGATCAGCACCCACCATGTTTAAGGCATTATAATGAAAAACACGGTCTATCCCAAATATAGTTCCTGGCCTGCAGTATGACCAGTAAGATCCCTTGGCTCTTGTGCCTCAGTTTCTCTTGTGAGAAATAGAAATGGTGATGTTTGTCTGAAGCGCTACATGAATCTACTGGCAGGGAACACTGCAGACAAACCAAATCTTATGGTTGGTCACTAAAATCTTGTAGACATGTGTGAGAGGCAGCAGTAGGAACCACTGGTATAATGCAGAGATTTCTAATTCCACTGGGTGGCAGCTGAGACTGAGCTTAGGTGAGGAATAATGCTTTCTCCTTTGGTTTGAATGTTGTTACTTTTTGCTTAGAAGAAAACAGATCCAGAGCCAAGCCTACTGCAAGGTCCCAATGCTGTAACCATCTACAATGGCAATTTTCTTCTTGTTTACATTATTTGAATCCCCTATTTAATACAGACAATAAAACAAGATCTTTTGAACCCGAAACCCCATCAAACCTGCTGGGTTTGGATTGCCAGTCATTTAGAATTCTTTTAAAGGCTTACAAACCCAAGTCATATCAGCAGAAGTCCATCCATTTTTCATTTGATCCATTTCCTACTGCAATCTGTTTGAAAACCAGGCCATGAGAAATCATGTCTCAAAACTGTGTTTGTTGAGGAGGCAGATAAGCAAACAAACCCCTTCTGTTGTGCAGAGGAGATCATATTGCTTAGTCTCCTTCCTCCAGCTGTGTCAGGCCCTGGCAGAAACCAGCCATTGTATAAAGAGCCTCTGGGCCTGAAATGGCGTTCTGGCAATCCTGTAGTGCTGCTGACAGTGTTGTGGTGGGTGCTGGCCTGAAGGCACAATTCAAAGCCCTGTGCTGTAAGGGAAGGCAGTACACTTCATTCTGTGCCATCTGGCATTATCTACACCCTCCACCACTGCTGCCCCCAGCAGGAAACAATCTCTCAGTGGTATCTCCCGCTGTCCATCTCAATGCTGGTCCCCTAGGAAGGATCTCTCTGGTGTCTGTTTCTTTCTTGGTGCTTTTGTACTCTTTGGACCTAACAAATGGATACCAAGCAATGCAGGATACTGAACCACTTAGCAGTTGGGTCTTGCTTTTCTCTTCAGGAGGCAAAGAAAAGCCTCCTGTGAATGATGGCAGCCTTATGAATTAGGCTACAAAGCTGTGGCAAGAACTGTTCAGGGCTGGTTAAATGCTGGATTGGTGCTTCAGGAATATCTGCTGTCTATGTCTCCAAGGGAAAATAAGTCTTATTATCCTTGCTTGCTGGCTTTCATCCTGTTTCTTGAGCACCTTGTCTTTTCAAGGAATTCTTACACAAGCCAAAGATTTCTTTGCATTTGGGCTTTTGGAGGAAAAATAACCCTCTTTTTCTCTCTCTCTTTGTGCTGCCTCAAAATGAATCACCGCCATGGACTTTGACACAGAGCTTCTCATTTTTTACTGCACACTCACTTAAAGTACAAGTGCCTCACTTAAAGATTTTTTTATCTCTTCTTTTCTTACCTCTCCAGTTCATTCAGGGAATGCTGTTCATGTGAGTGCAGTGGGCAGCAAGGGGCTGCAGAAGTGCTCTGGGAAGAATCCCTGTTTCAGAAGAGCTAGCACAGCTGTGCAGGGCTGGCAAAGGCAGCTTTCATAGGAATTGCCTTCAGGCTGACCAGAGGGCATGACAGGAACAGCAAGGCTGTGGTTCACCTGCCCCTGGAGTATTACTTATTTATTCTCCTGCCATCAAAGAGCCATTCTCAGCCTAGGCTTAACAGAGAGATCTGACACCTGGGTTCTTCTTTGTCCAGCAGATTTGGGCTGCAGAGGAGAAGTAGGGGTGCAGGAAGTCTCTGCAGATCTGTAAAAGGCTGGCCTGGGTGTCAGTGTATTTGTTTACCAACATGGGAGGGTTTGGGTGTGAGAGGGAATGCCATGTATAATTAGAGAGTGAGAGAGCATGGAGGCTCATTCTTGGGGATTGAGTGTTAATGAGGTTTGACAAGAGTCACAGATGAAAGATGAAATGGTTGCAAAGCTAAAACAAGGCTGGCTTTAACCCTGAGACACCTTGCATGTTCCTGCTGAAGACGTGCCACTGAGCCTGCAAAATGAGGGACCCCCTTGTTTGTGTCTGAATTGATTTTTGAAAGGCATTTAAAGGCCGGGATGGATGGGCATGGGACTCTTGGAATCTCTGCTGGTCAGAGTGACTCTGAGATATGTAGAAGTCTTTTTTCTTAGCCTGGCAACTGAAAAAGGAGTCAGGATTCTTCTGTTCTCAAGGTTCTTTATTATTTATCTGGCAGGTCAGGTTGAGGCACACTGACCGCCCTTGAAGGCGATGTTGTCTTTTACACAAAAAACTATGTCTACATTATTTACAATAACTTCCCAATAACTATCACCTATGTTAGACAGTGAGCTTCTACCTTAAACCAATCCAAAAATGCCAACATCACTCAGAAGATGGAGCCCAGGCAGAAGAAAGGACAGGGTATGCCCAAATTCCTCCATCTTGAGGCCCCGAGCCCCCATTCTAAAAACTCCAAAAATCTATTTTTCACCCTGTGACAAACTAACTATTATTTTACTTAAACTTTCTTGGCTTGTAATTCTTCATATAAAGGTGCAAATTTGCTCCATGGGTCAAAATCAAAGTCACAGGTGTGTCTTGGGCTCTGTGCCAAGGTCTCTGAGCCCCCTAGGACAGCCAGAGAGATGTCCATGGCTTCCAACATGGGGCCATCCTTCAGGCCTTCAGCAGTACAGCTCCAAGAGTGTGGAGTGTGGAGAGCAGTGCAGGAGCAGGGGCCCTGAGAAAGGAGAGGGTTTAGCTTTAGCATCTCTTTCTTTAGTGTTCTATGACACTGCCTTACACTAGGTGAGTAAGAAGCAATGCAGGTTCCAGCAGTGCAGGCTGACATTGTGTAGGAGACAATGAGAATGGTTTTACACTCTAAACTTTATAGACCACTTACTGCTACTAAGTGGCACACTAAAAGCTAAAGAACAACAAAAGCAAGGTTGCTGGATTTACATCTGGTGAGCTCATGAAATTGTCATGCCAAGCAGTAATAATGCACTGGAAAGCAAACAGTAGCAATGAAACTGAATTCTCTGCCTGGACAGCATAGACTATACAAAGGGAACCCCAGATAAAGAAATTAATCCAGGAAAAATTGAGGCTAACTTCAACTCTGTAAAGAGACCTAGCTGAAACAAAATAATTCAACATAGCTTGGCATATAGCTGTGACACCTGGTGTCCTCCCAAAATAGTAGAGGGCTTTAAAAACTTTTGTCCATCAAATGGAAAAAAATCCTCCACTGGGGATGAAATTGAGAAAGAACCTATCATATGTCCATTGAGCTAAAATACAACCCAAGTGAAATATACACACTCCCTCCAAGAAGCTGTCAAACTCAGTCCAGTGCCCCATGAGGTACCAAAAAAAGCCTAAAATGCTTTATAGGGACAAGCAGAGGAGGTTGCAGTGGACAGCAGGTGGAGATATCACCCTACACAGCAGTGCTGGCCTGGGGCAGGTGCAATTCAAGTGCCCTAGAACAACCGAGCAGAGCTGTTCACCTCTTGAGAAGCTGTTCTGTTCTCTTGCGAGCATCAGCCCCTCCTGAGACTGCGCCCACCCTGCTGGGTGCTGCACCATGCTGTCACTCAGCCTGCTTCAATCCCTGCTCCTTGCTTCCTCCCTCTGCTAGCTAAGAACAGGTCTGCAAGGGAAAGCAGCTCTAGAAGCTCTTTGGCTCCCTGCCCCGACCCTGGCAGCAGCTGGGCAGTGTCAGGAGCCTGAGGTGTGCCAGCAGCAGGCTCTGCTCTGCCCCCCTGGCAACGCAGGCTTGTCTGTCCCGTGCACCCCAGCCCGACCCGAGGGCACCCTCCTCCCCAAACTGGTTGCCAGTGAGTTCCAGGCTGCTTCTTGCTGAGTCTGCAACAGGTGATGGTCTGATTGAACAACAGATAGATAAGCAAAAGGGCTTGATACTGCTTGTTTTTGCACTGGCAGAACCATCAGGTAAGAGCATAGGGACTATCTTCCCTGGTGCTCCTCTCCCATCCTAAAAATCTTAGAGGAAACCTTTTTTCTTTGATGTTATTTAATTTTATTAAAATTAATTTTATTGCCTGATTCAACTAGGTTTTATAGGTAATTAATCTCAAGTTGGTGGTTAGAAGTAAAACTAGTTTTACTAGTGGGATGACCACCCTACCAGGAGCACTAGCATTTAGTGAACTGCTTCTTTTGTTTCAACTTGTTTTCAGCAATGCCAGCTCCAAGCTTCTGGAAACATGAACCAATTCCCTTGTGTATCATAAGAGTAGCCACACCACACAGACAAGGCCACAATTAGTGTCTGGGACAACCACAGGAGAGAAATATGTACATGAAACCCAACAGTGGACTTAAAGCTGGGGGTCTTTGAGGAGCTGTGGGATGATGGGCTGCAAGGCATGTCTGTGTGTCAAATTCTTCACTGCTGTCATTTCACTCTGGTTCCTCAACACATTTTCTGCATGTTGAGCTGTTCTAAAAACAGGGTCAAGTGCTGCCTGCCTTACCCTTTTGTTTACCACTGGAACAGATGGATCATTCACTTGTGCATTGCTCAACATTTGAAACCAAAAGCCATGTAATTGGAGCAGGGGATTTTGGGCTGATCTGTACAAATAGTTGAACTGACTCAACTGTAATCAGTTGTGGAAAACATCACTTGGAAACACAGTGTTTTGCCTGATAGCAATTAGGTGTTAATTTTGTAGTTTATGAACCTGAAACAAAGTTTTAAATTGATATGACACCTTACCAGCTGAAAGGTAAATTGCTCTAAGTCATAACTGATATAAATTATTACACCTGTGTCCCCAAATGAGTTCCTGAGGGATTAAGTGAATCAGTTTAGTAACTGATTGCAGTTAAACTGGCAGGAACTATTTTGTGTAAACCAGTCCTTGGGGCTGGGAGGTTTCACAGTGAATCAGGTGAAGAGTTACACAGCAGTACCTGAGGAGAAACATCAACAGCTGTTTGGAGCTTCTCACATAGATCTGCTTTGCAAGGAGGTTAATGTGTGTCAGCAAAGCACCATTTCTTTTGCTGTTGTTAGAAAGACACAAAGATCTTCCATAAACCATATCAAGAATGCTGACTACCAAGTGACACAAACTGCTAATGCAGTATGGCTAAATTATGTTGCTTCCAGTTTCCTAGAAACATACTAATGTAGCATCTAATTTCCAGCAGGCTCTGGTAGAGCAATTATTGCTTGTCTTTGCCATCTGGGAAGATGCTTCTGGATCTGGTTATGATGTCAAGTGTATAAATTCTGCATTGTGTGCACCAGCTCCTTCTGACAGAAATGTGTTTCTGTCAGAAATAGCAACCAGGGTATGCATTATACTACTCCACTGTCCCCTGACTGAAGTTGTGTAGGTTGTGCCACACACATATTGTGCTGTGGTATAGTTTCCTTGGAGAGATAAGAGGATTTCAAAGAAAGCTTTAAGTCAGTGATGTGGAACAGAAAAATGTCCTCAGTGCTCCTGCTGTGTATGGGCAGGAAAAGTTTGCAAATATTTTAAGGCAGTGGCAGTGAGAGCACAGATCATACAGTTTGTAGCATTTTTGGAGAGTATTGGTCAGATAGCATTCCCTTAGGCGTCCAGATGGATAGGGTTCAAAACTTCCTCTTGAATATTGATAGTAATGGGAACAACTGTTCACTATCATGTTCAGGTGTAAACAAGGTGTGGTTTACTGGGCACAAAATCATCTGTTTGCAAAGAGCAACTTGACCTTCCCCACCAGATGCAAGCTCCTAGGGCAGACTCCAGCTGAGCCTGGCCCATGTACCAGACCCACACTGGCTCTGACCCTGCACCCAGCCCTGTGCTTGGGAGGACCCAAAATTTGGCTCCTCGGGCCTGACTTCCACACGTCAGGCTTGGGCTCTACAGCACTGTCTGTGCACCTTGAAGCTGAGTTTGCCATCACATCAGCTAGCACAAAATGCCATAATCTCTTTTAGATCGTGAAACACAGATCATACACTGATCACTGCTATCTGTCACCTTTGACAGCCCTCTTGGCAGGGAGCTTTGTGATAGATTTGACATAAAGATTAATTTCTGTTGAGTCAGGGAAGGAGTAAGTGAGAATCTGGACAGCTCATACTCATTCTGTCTATGGTGCAAGGATTTAGGAGCTTCTGACCTTCTCTGGTTTCATTGTTTTGGTGGTTGGTTGGAATTTTTTTACAGTTAAACAATTTCAATGAGCAAGATTAACTTCACTGCAGTAAGTAAAAGACACCATGCCCTTTTAACAGTCTGTCAGCCTGGACCTTCTCCCTAAATTGATGTAGGACAGGATGGGTGTCACTTTCTGAGGAGTCCGTGATGGAGGGTGGGAAGCAGTGTGATGTGCTCCCAGTCCATGCTCAGTAAATTCACTGAGCTGTGCACACACTGCACAGATAGAGACTGTTCAAGGAAGGCATCAGGCCCCACTAACTCTCACCACAGAACCAAGCTCATCAGGAGCTTGCAGGCCTCCAAAGATTGTCCTTATCTTCTTCTTTAACTGTGAAACACACAAGAAATACAAAACAATCCCTGGCTACAGAACACTGTCAGCATCTGGAGTTTTTAGGGGAAATGCCCTGGGTTCTTCTCCTGTACCCATGGTGGTAATGAAAATAATCTGAATTGCTAAGAATCAGAAGTAGTGTGTTCGTCATTGCATGTAACAAAGAATTTTAATGACATCCTATTTATATCATAAAAGGCACTGTGCATGTGTCACCCTTGTGTTTTGATGTAGCTGTCTCTCAAATATCTTCTGATAGACATCTCTGCCAGTCATTGAGAGGCAGTAGGAGTAAAATATGCTAGGACATTTAACACAATACTGAGTATTTTTATTTGCCTTGTATTCCTGGCTCTGTAGTACTCCTAACTACACTTCATTAGGTTTGGAAGGGTTTTTCCTTGCCAAGGAAGGGCTATGCTACTGTGAGATTCTTATAGGTGTCTGTTATCACATGATGTGCTACAGCAGAGACCCCCACCCACACATAGAATACCAGCATTTGTGGTTGGCTTGGACCAGACATGGCAAAGAAATACCAAAAATATAAGAGACAACTGAGGCAGAAGGACAAGGGTGAGAGCAATAAGGGAAAGGGGTGCGTGGCTGTGAACCCCTGCAGGGATAAATGCTGCATGAGTCATCTCATGCAGTCCTTTGGCTAATCTCAGTGCTTCCACCATGACTCAGGGTTTAGGAATGAAGATGCAAATGCAGGCAGCAAGTATAGGCCCCTTGTGGCTAGTGAACACTTGTGTTTTCAAATCATCAGAACAGACAGGAAAGACCTAGCCCTGCCATTAGTCTTTTGTTCCAGCTTCTAGCCTAAAGAATATAAATGAGGACAGGAGATTTTTGTTCTCAGCAGATCCCACCAAACTGGGAAAGCAGCAGATGAAACAGCTGCACAGATACCCAGGATCCAAAAGGTAGTTCCTATCCCAGCAATTTTTAGGAAGGCCACACTTTCTTCTTCTATATTTTGAGATTTCTTTCAGTGACATCCTTGAGTATGAAATTTAATTCTGGTGGATGAAGACAATGGTTTTGTTTGCTGGTGTTTTAAATAATTTTGTTTAAGAATAATGATATGTTGTGTTTATGCTGAAACTTCCAGGAGGAAAGTGACTTTGCTGTGATAAGAGATTCTACTTATAATAACCATCACAGAGATGGGGAAATGACAGCTAACCCAATATCACACAAACTCTCTTCATCACAGCCGGGAAGAAATTAGCAATCTGTTGGTCCTTGGTTCCCAAAATGAGATCCTCCCCAAACAGAAATATTTGCAGAACTATTACATATAACTATTATTTGACTGACAACCTTTGTACATCGTTGTGCATTAGTGGTTGTTTTCTATACAGTTTTTTGGGGTTTTTTTTGTTGATGAGTTTGCCTCAATTGATGGAGAATTGAGACTCTGTATCAGGTGCACTATCCTCTGACATAGTTTTCACTGCTTTCATCACTGCCTTGTCTCAGCCTTCCTTTTTGTTGCACTTTGGGGTTTTTTTTAGGTTTTAAAAGAATAAATGTGATATGTCCTGGGAAGAAAAGACACAAATTAAACCAAATCTTCACTGTGCAAATAATCTGAAATATCCTATCCAGTATCCAAGAATGATGGTCACCTTAAAGAAAGGTATCTGTGTTTTCCCAACCCACTTTTTTTTTTTTTAGTTTTTAATTGCTCTCTATTTTACATTTCTGTATAGACATTTAAATCTGTGCGAAGTGAGTATGTATTTTTAAAATCTTCCTATGTCACCCTGACAAAAGTGACCATACACAGAGTGGGGTGATACAGAATTTTTTTCTCTGAGCTGACTGGATCTATCAGTGTGGAAGATTGAACACGCTGGCATTCAGCTCTGTCAAAAGAGAAACTCCATAATGTGCTCTGTTTCAGCAAATACTGATCTCCTTTGTTGCAAGGCTTTCTGTATGCATCATTAGTCACTTGACATTCTGTGTACCCTAGAAACCCAGAAACAGCAGCATCAATGCTTATTTGTTTATATATTTTAAGAAATTTCATTTATGGTTTGACTTCAGTCACATCACAAATTATCTTTCAAGAGCCTGTCTCATCAGAAAATAGCTGGAGACTGGCCAACATGCCCATGGCCTTGCCATTTTTATTCCTTGCTTCAATGACTCAACTGACCCACACCCCTAGGACTTCCATAGTACTCATGACCTCCCCGAGGAGTGCTACAACTATTCATAGCTGCAATTCACAGGCTGGCTGGCACAGAGGACCACATTCACGAGATAGGGGTAGAGCTAAGCTGCTTTAGCTGGAGGCTTCATCCAGCAGATGGAGCAGCTGCCTGACTCTGTGGAGATGCCTGTATCTTTGTCCAGGGCAGTGTGATCTGGTGGCCTGGTAATTATTAACTAAAATGTGTTCATTGTTATTTGCTTGCATCTATGGGCATGAGAGAGAACTCTGTCCCACTGGATATTTTGGAAAAAATTTACTACTTCCTGTGCTTGTGTGCTCCCATTAAAATAGTTTCCAACTTCAGAGTTTGTCATTAGGCTCTTAGAGCTGGCAAGGCAAATGGTGATCTCTGCTGTAAATCTAGAATGTCATCTGACACTGGCTTGACTGATGGAAACTGATCTCACATGGAGCCCACTGTAGGGCTTAAGAGAAACCTGCTCATGCTCTATAATTATCAGTGGCTCTAGTCAAAGGGAGCTGATGCACCTTGTGGAGTTAAAGACTCCCAAGTTGTAATGGCAAGACACGTGGGTGCCCTTTACCTTGCATATAAGCAGTTCCACATCATCCCATGGGCATGGGAACACAAGGCAAACCTAGCATTCCCAAGGTTTTATGTGCTGCTGTTACATTTCCCCTACTCCATCCTGGAATAATTTTTTTACCTACTCTTTCTGCCAACCTCCTTAGATGGTGTCACGTTCTGTCAGCTGGGTAAAGTGCTGGTACATTTACTTCACTCTTGACATTGTGACATGTGCTTTAGAGATAATGACAATTTCAGACAGCCCATGGCATGACAGGCCCTCATTCCCATGCTGTTTAAACGTGTGCTTCTGTAGGAAACCAAGGAGGAGAGATAAGGATGCCATCTGTACCCCAACCATGAATCTGGGCCTAAGAATGCAAAACCTGTAGCTGCCCTGAATGTGGGAGCCACTCTTGGTCATGTCAGAGCTCCAGGCAGGGGAACTGCCTCCTCACACAGAACATAAGGGCCATGTCTTTGCATCTTCTCAAGCCCAAGCAGAGCTGGAGGGGCAGTTCAGGTGTCACAAAGGCAATGTCCTGCCTTTCTCCACAGAGGCAAACTTGGCTACTCACCAATGTCTTGCCCATTTGTGCTGTTTAAAGCTGTTCCATGGACATGGAGGGTTGTTGCCAGGGCAATAACACCTTGCAGAGAGGCAAAATTACTCATTGTTTTTCCTTTTTATGACATTTGAAAGTGGGCAGAAGTCCTCGGAGTTGTCTCTATCTGTCAGTTTGGCATATTTCACCGCAGAACCAAGGGAAGTTCTACCTGTCAAATCATTCTGTTGTAGCATCTTTTCTACAAGCATTTTTCCTATATATTTACACCTCTCTCAAACACAAAGGTCATGGAGACCATGGATTTGTTTTCAGTTACAAGTGACTGGTTGTAAATCTCCTTCTGACATGGAAACTGCTTTTGGCAAAATCCCAGACCCATTTCCCACTGGTTTCCTTGCCATGGCGTAGTGATTGCTGTGGGCTTGGCTGATCCTTCACCCACAGTTTCCTTGAAGGAGTTCAGGCTAATGTCAGAAATGAGAGCACTTCTTGGGCTGCTTCTGCTCTTTCCAGGATTGGACTTGAGATTTCCAATGTATCTGGAGGTAATGCCCATTTTCTCCTTCACAGAGCAGAGTTCTGCTTCCAGAGGCAGTCTGGCCCTTTGTGATTAATTCTTTGGTTAAAGCCTAGGTGCCTTTGATTTAGGGTTGGGGTTTTTTTGCTTCTAAGATGTCTTCTTACGTTGCAATATTAAATATCTAAATCCCTCAGGGATTAATTAGCAATAAGTGATACAGGATGTGGTCTGAAAGCTAGAAAAGAGATCTATATTGACAATATGCAGAGACCATGTTTGAGACAAGAGGCCAGTCTTTGATGGAGCCCTGGCTCCTACTTGGCATTCCTGAACATCAAGATAAATTCTTCTTAAAATACATCCTCCTTTCTGATTTTCTGTAGTCTAACTGTGCCTTGTCTTGACTGGTCATAATAGAGAGTGTACTTTAAACCCTGATTTTCAAATCTCTTCTGTCTTCATACAGTAACACCTTAGAAAAGCAAAACTGAAGGCTACGTTCAAGACAAGTATTGCACTTTGACTGTGTAGCTTCTGTTGTTTTGGTAATCTCAAAAAATAAATTCTTAGTAGATCTTATTTCCTGATTTTCTAATTAGGTGCCTTCCTTACACTTGGCAAAAGGAATATATCTCTTGTGGATAGATCAGTGATGTTTTTCTCTGACACCCCTAAAAGCTTCAGTATGATCTCAGTACAAGCAGCACTAAAATCCAGTCTCTGAATTTTTTGTCAGCTATTGTCTAAGATGCAGAGTCAAGTTAAATACAATGGATTGGACTTCTCAGGGGGAGCCTTTCCTGCCTCTTCATGTCTTTACTCACTTTTCTGACCAGCCAAGGTGCCAGTTAGTGCCAGCTGCCACTTGATGTTATGGAAACCTACCCAGCCAGAACCAAATGGAGACAAGACTGCCATGAGGTGACACTGATTGCTTTAGTGAGCCAAGCAACTCCTGGAAAGGTGATGTTAACCAGGCATGCATGTGTCTCCTGGCCCTTCTCTGTGGGTTCCCTCTTAACACAGCTTCTCTTTTTGACTTCAATTTAAGAAACCTGGCATTTTCCCCATAGCCAAGCTGTAAAAGCATCAGCTGTTTGAAAAGTTTTCTTAAAGCAACAACACTGGCAAATGTCTTGTCTCCCCTTCCCCAAGCGATGCTCACACCATGAAAATTAGCCTTTCAGAGGTGCAGAGCTTTTGTGCCCAAGAGAAATAGTGAAACCCTTCCCAAGCTGACAAGCCCTGACAAGCTCTACCTGATATTTTATATTGCTGTTTCTCTGTCCCTGTGCCAGGGTAAGCAGATACCCAGTGGATATTCCTGGGAAAGGAGCCTGTGAAACTGCACAGGAGCTGCTTCAGAGTTTGAGTTTGAGTGGCCAGAGCAGATTGATGCCATTTCCTACCCAGGTTGTGGCCTGGCAAGGTGAACTGACTCATTGCAAGAGAAGGAGGGCTAATTCTCTTGGAATGGGAAACAGGCATACAGATTTCCCCCCAGGATGAATGAGAGCTCTGTGGTGACAATGAGAGCTCAGATGTTTAGGATGAGCTAATTTCCAGCCTGGTTTTATAATCTCTTAGCAGACTTTGACATGCATCTGCCTGTGCAGTGAATTGGTGCATTTCACAGGTGAATAGGCATTTCTGAGACACTGGTTCTTGCCAGCTGAGATGACTTTGGTCACCTGACATGTCTTGCCCTTTCTTCTGGGGAGTATGGATCACTTTAATTCTGATTTATTTTTAACATAAAGAAGACAAAACATTTCAACTTTATAATAGAAAGGGTTTCCACAGCAGAAATTGCAGACAGTTTGGCTGGAGATTTTTGTTGTTGGAGCTTTTTTGGGATTGGGCTTGCTGAGTTTTGGTTCTTTGGGAGTACTTTTTTGGTACAATCCAAGCAGGGACATCTAGCTCTAGAAACCAGGTTATGAAAAGCAGAAAGACACATGAAAATGTTCCTTGGCTTAAATTCTGCAATAGCTTAATTCTGGAATGGTCCTAATGGCCTTTCTGGAGCTCTCCCACCAGGACAGAATTGTTGGTTATGAAAGACTTGTTCCGTTCTCTGCAGGAGGTGGAAAAATTAAAAAGCACAGCAAAAGCTGGGAGATGGAGTGGACTCTTTTTGTGATGCCACGTATCTCTATGAGTTTTATGGCTCTATTTATAAGCAATCACCTATGTCAAGAGCCTGTCTTTGCCTCTTTTGTCTTTTGCCTATGACTTGAACGCAAAACTTCCAAGGAGAAGAGCAAATTCCAGGCTGATACTCTTTTGTGTGTGCAGCAGGCTCAGATCAGACTGTGCTGTCTGTGAATAGGCTGCAGAAAAATCTATAGGGTAGAAAAGAGAGGTTATTAAAAGCCTTGTCAGGGGTCTATGAGTTCACAGCTCAGAAAGGGAGCTGTTGAGAGAAGAGACAGGACCCTCAAGCATGGGGCTTTTCTCCTGAAATAGTATGTAAGGCAGGAATGAAAAAGGAGAGGAGTGTTTTTGTGGAAGAGCTCTAGAGAGGAGGTGAACGAGCTGACTGAAAGAGATAGAGAGAGGCTGAAGGGGCAGTCAGGGGAAACCAGGTTAGAAAGAATCCTGAGGGAAAATCTGATGCCTTGCAACACCTCACCAGCTCAGTCTTTGCTGGGCAGCTGATTTGGTTGTTCATGATCACGCAGATCCCGCAGCTGCTGCTGGATCTCACACTGGTGGATGCTGTGCTTGTGCTGCCTCCCCTTAGATTTTGTGTTTGGAAAGAGTTTAGACTTGGCCAGTGGCCTGACCTTCCTGCTGTGTTAGAGCCTGATGGATGGAGAGAAGCTGAGGTAGATGCTGGGCAGACATAAGCTGTGCCCTCTCCAGGGTCTGCTTACCTGCAGGTGAACTTTTGTTAGATTTGATTAAGAGCTCTTCTTTTCTCATATGATGAGCAGCAAATTTCTAAGTCCTCCGTTTAATCAGTGTGTTCAAAATACTCCCAGACCAACAGAAGTCTCAGAAAAAAGTCATCCTCCATAAAATATGGCTGAAGTTAATGCAGATGCTGTCTTGAGTCCATGATAGTGAACACATACTCAATCAAACAAATAGAAAGCAATTGCTCAGTTTAGGAGGAAAATGTTGATGGAAAGCAGCTGAGGTGAACTTCCTGAAACATGCCCTGTTTCCAAAATGTAAACATTTTAGTCTACTGATTTTTAAGAATGCATTATCCAGATTGTTAGCATTGCAGGAGTGGTCCTCAGATATACTTGCACATGCTATCAAGTTTGAAATTACTTTTCCTCCATACAAATGTATCTACATGTAGAGTCTAGCTATAATCTGCTTCTTTAAAATCTCTATTGCCTTATAGTAAGCTGAAAATTAGATAAGTGAGTCTGGCTTTACAGTTTGAGCAAAGGCTCTTCCTGACTTCCCTATGATACAATGAGCTATTAAGTACCTGGATCCATTTTGCTGAACTAGTAAGTTCTGAAATATCTTCATTTTATTGTGCTGCCTTAGAAACCTTTTGCTCCTGTGTGGAACTCAAAGATGCTTTAATTTTCTGGGATATCTTTAAGAGATACAGGCAGAGCAGATGGTAATATATATGTATACTTGACAGTGTCATCAGCATTCTAAGAGTGGTTGAATATCTAATACTGTATTCTGATACTATACATATTCTATTTATAGTATATATTCTATACTATATGCTATTCTAATACTAATATTATACTATATAATGTGACTGTATATAATATTATACTACTATACTCAGAGAAATTACTCTCCAAGTAAATGTTAAACATGCTACGTTCTGCATGAATAAACCAAAATACATAATTAAGTTTTGAGATGTCCAAAGGCCAACCAATGATAGTTATCATTTACTTTCCATTCTAGATTTCTTTTCTGAAAGCCTTTATTATACAAATTCCTTTGCAATTACTTACAAGACTTGCTGATGAGGAAGGGCGGCTAGTTTGAGTCCTCCTGACCACTTCTTACTTCTTTTTCTTATCTTTATTATACTGTGTGGCCAAGTGACAACCTTGACTCCTGGCGGAAAGAAAAGGTTGTTTGGCTTTGTCCCTTCAGGTTTAGTTTCTAGTTTGATCAGCTATGGTGCCACTTGAATATGGTTGTGTATAATTAAACCTCTGTGTGTGTTTTTGTTTTGCTTGGGTTTTGTATTCAATGTAAGACCAGTGGCTGTCTTGGCTATGGGTTGGCTGTGCTGGTTGAGCAGCTTTGTAGCAGTACCCTGAGAGCTACTCACTCTGAGAAGAGGAGAAGAGAAACCATTAAATTCGCAGGGTACCAAACTGCATGTGTTGTTAGCGTTCTGCAACACCTTTCCCTGGAATAAGGAAGCATCCAGAAGGCTTTCCCAGGATTAGCTGGCAATGTAAGAGTGAAGAGTGGTCTCACCTGCCCAGTGCAGAGCACTGATCATGGAAGCAGGTCAGGAATGGGATCATGAAGTCTGGCTGTGATTATTGCCTTGGTTAGTGAGGCAATCTCTCAAGCAGGATCTATTACTTCAGGACTTAGCTACAGCTTGAAGTCAATGCTGCACAGAAAGCCTAGAGGTGCAGAAATCTCCCTTGAATGTGTAGCAACACTGAAAAGATTTGATTTTTTTTTTGTTAGGTTGCTCCTGAGAAAAGAAGTAATGCTACAGCTGAGTTAAGCTGTGAGGATCCTTGTAAGCAGTAGTGAGAGGCTGGAACATGCCACACTCCATACCAACATTTTTAATGGAAGTTATTATAGGTTTATTTAAAAATTCTAAAATTATTTCCTGGAATAGATTGGAGTGGAACATTTTTCCAGGTAAAAAGAAGATAACTGTCACTGAAAAAGGTGAAAAATCTTATCTGGATAGTAACCGAATAGAAATGGTCCGAGATGTGGATCTCAGCATAAGAGTTGCTGTTGAGATGTCAGACTGTAGTAGAGGCAAATGCAAGAAGCCTTCTTGCTCGTTAGCTTTTAATGCTCTCCTCTGTCACTGGTTTGTAGGTACAGTGTTTTACTTATTTATGCCCAAGGTGATATATGTGAATGAGAGCTGGCAGCAGCTGCTGAATAATGGATGAAGCACCCGAATTCTGCTGGTGCCAATTTCCGCAGAACGGGGAGTTGGACTGAGGGCTTGCTGAGCGCTCTGCTATTGCTTCCCTGGCAATGGCAAGAAACTTCCAGCAAGTCCTGGGGTGTCTCAGTGAAGAATGTCTTTCTGCAGAGTGTACCTTGACATCTTACATCACGGTCTGTTTAATTTTCTAGCTGATTGCTTCCATTTCTAATGAAGAGTCTGACCAGCACTGGTGTGCAAGAATAGCAATTTCCCCTTTCCACCACCTTTTTCAGAGCTTTCAAAGTGCATTCTTAAAGCCTTTATGCACAATTTCAAATGAATAAGCTTTGCTAAGAAAGACAGCAGAAATGTTTTAATTAGAGTAACCTAATGGGCTGGCTGAGCTCTGAATACAGCAGTGGCAGGAGATCACTGAAAAGCTTCTGCCCTTATCTGGCCTTAATCATATATCTTGGTTTCCAGGGCACTTGAAGGCTTTATTTTGAATGCTTCACAGATTACACTAACTAATATGAGAACAGGGTCATTAGTGTAATAAATCTCAGGTAAGTGTAGAGGTACCCTTAGGAAACCTTTCTATATTTTGCCGCTGATAGCAGTTGTCGGACAAGTCTATAAAAAATAAGTGTTGACATATGGTGTAGGATACTGATACACACATGTCAAATGCTAATGCTGCCATTTTTCCAGCAAAATGAGGCCAGGCAGTCTAAGCTTTGGCAACATGGCTCTGCAACAACATGCCTTGCTTGCCCTGGAGGAAGCCAAGCTCATCCTTGCTGAGCAGTGGTGTTTGTCTATACAAGACAAACACTAAAGGTCTGATTACAGTTCAGTGACTTGCTCACAAAATGTTGGATTTTTCTCTCCACTAACTGAGGAGCTTGAGTCCATAGCCCCGCTGGCAAAATAGGTATTTTTAACCTCATTTGTAGGAGGGACAGGAGTTGGTTGGGCTACAGCAGCCTGGTTAAAAACATCTGACCATCCCACAAGCTGTGGTCCAGGATTCACTTTGGTTCCTGTTTTAGCCAAGCAGGGCTTGACTTCAGTGGAACTTGATTTGCCTCACCCTTCTGATGACCCCTGGGCTTGCAGGGTGTGTGGGAGGGGTGCTGGCTGACTCTATCTGTGTTTTGCTCTTCGGTCCTGAGGGCTTATCTAAAAGTTCACACCGGATAGGAGGGGCTGGAAAACGTGTGGAGAGGAAGAAGAGGAACCTGTCTGTTCTGGGACTATCAAAGGGACAACCCAGTCACATTTGCAGTAAACCAGCTGCCCTCCATCTGGAGCTGCTGTGCTAGGCAAATTGGTGGGGAAGGGATTTTAATCCTACCTGCCTTGTCCCAACCTGCTGGGGATATCCTGCAGTAGAACAGTGATGGAGAAACAGCTACCCTGCCTGAAGTAAAGCTGTCAAATAATGCCCAAGGATGTTTGAAAGCACACCAGCAAGATTGTTTAGTGGGCCTGCCTTTGGACAATGTGATTGAGCTGCATCCTAATGAGTTTGTTGCTAATTCCACCCCAGCTTGCTCTGTTACTGATGGAGATATCTCTGCTGGCTCCTTTGCTCCAGCACACAAAGGCTGCTCTGTGTGCATGTCTGCAACAGTGTCACTGTTTTCTTTCTTGTTTTTAATCCTTCATTCCCAAGTGATTCTGGACAGATTGTTTTTCCTTCTGTATAGCTTTGTAAGGATAATGAAGTAGCAGAAGCAGTGGGGGGCTGTGGGGGAGAGAATTAACACACTGTTCCTAGCTTTAGGATGACCAGATGCATGAGGGGGACCTGACCCAGGGAGGGCTGTTCCCCCTGCAGTGCCTGCACAGCTCCTGCTCTTAGGCTGGAACACAGCTCCACTTTGATTAAAAACCAGAATGGCCAAAGAAAGCTGAAAAAGGAGAAGGGGGCCGTGCTAAATTGTGCATGTGTGCCATTGGGTAATCTCAGAGGGACAAATGCACAAAATCCAACACAATGATCCTAGGAGAGAAATGTTACTTCTGTGTGGCTCTGTGTGTGTCACCTTTGTCATCACTTTTCATGGGTCTGGAAGAGTCCCTGTTCATCCCCAGGTTTGACAGCAGCTGCTTTCTTTGGCTCTGGCAGCCCAGCAGCTGAGGGGGATGGAGACAGTGGGGGTAGATCCTGTGCAGTGAAGCAGCAGCGCAGGGTGCAGGGGGATTCAGCACTGTGGCAGAAGGGTGGGCGGTTGGAAAGCCTTTCTGTAAGACAAGGTGTAAGGGATGGCATCAAAGGGGCTGGGGAAAACAGCCATTTTCTGCAGAGCCATGGTGGCACTGCCCTGCTCTGCACTGCTGGGCAGGCAGGCAGTTTCGGTAGTGCAAAGTCATCTTTTGTGAAGGGGAAATGGGGCATTGGGTTTGGGGAGGAGTTGTCTGAGAAAATTGGCTTCCTTCTCCATTACGTTATAGCATGAATGAGGAAGGTAAAGGATGTTTTACCTAGAATGAAACTTTTGGTGCTGGAAATACCAGCCCCCTCAGACCATCCAGAGGCTTTCATTTAGTTGCAAAGATGTGTCTTTCCTACTTACTCTGTCTGAAAATTCTTACTGAATTCCTGACAGCTTTCAGAACATCACAGACCCACTCTCTTCCCCCTTGCTATGGAAAATTAGACTTTGGTGTCTTCTAGTCAAAACAAAACTATTTAAAAGGTATAGGGAGTAAAACCTGCTTTCTAGTCCCTCTCTTGCATGCTGGATTTATTCTTCAAGATGTCTGTCTGTAATTATGGTCATCCTTCCTGTGGAGAAGGTGGCAGACCACCAGCCCTGGTGACCCAGGCTGCTGTGCTCTAGAGAGGGAAGCTGGCTGCTCACACATACCTGGCTCACACTAATAGGGCTGGTAGCAAACATTTAGCAAAAAAAAAAAATCTTGAAGCAAATATTTAGCAAATGTCCAGAGCTACCAGTAAGAAGGACGTTTCTGAATCAGTCCAAACAATTCTGATCCTTTACTAGGTAGTGTTTGTAAGGGCTGAGGATGTGTTCCAGCTCCTCCATTACAAAGCATTGCTTTCATTGTTGTGCATTTTTCAGCAATATCCCACCGTGTGGGTCTTCCCTCTAACTTTAAAATTGTCCTGCTCACCTTTAACCCACAGTGAAAGTGCTGATT
This sequence comes from Zonotrichia leucophrys gambelii, assembly GCF_028769735.1. Taxonomy (NCBI): domain Eukaryota; kingdom Metazoa; phylum Chordata; class Aves; order Passeriformes; family Passerellidae; genus Zonotrichia; species Zonotrichia leucophrys. The sequence goes on from NC_088171.1 coordinate 68,973,190, forward strand.
CAGCATAAAACTTGTGCTGTGGTGTACCTTGCCCCCTTAAACTGAGTTAGAGAGAATGAAGAGCACTTTGGATTGCTTTGCCTTTTTAATCTCTCCAAATAATAATTTTGCTTTAACCTGCATTTCCCAGTTACCCAAAATGTTTGTTTTTAACAGTAATTGGGGAATCCCACTTCTAAGTGAGAAGTTAGTGTTATTTATATTAAGCATGATCAGGGGTTTTATATTTTTGTATTTATGTTTCAGATTTTCTATTTGTTTCTGCTTGTACCCACCTACTTCAGCTTTCTGGAGGGAACTACACCACTTGTCCAGCAAGCAGTTGTCTCCAAAGCCCAACTGCAGGCTTGTCATGAGGCATTTTTGTGGGACTTTCCTCCATGGACTCCTTCCAAGCCTGCCTGTGCTGTTCCTCCCCAGTCTCATCTGTTTCACTGCAGAGTTTGCTTTTTATCTTTGGTATAAATGGTCATTGTTCAGCAGTAGAAAATAATCAGGCCAGAAAACCTGGCTTTGTTCCATCAAGTCAGGTGCTTTTTTTATCCTGCTTGGGAGTGGGGGTGGGGGGATGGAAATGAACCCCTCTAGCTCTGTGTTCCAAATGGCTTTTTCAGCTTCTGTGGTTGTTCTTTTGCCTTATGGATGCTGATAGTTGTGGCTGGAGGAGGAAAGCATCTTATCAGTGCCTCTCAGGGCTGCTCTGAGGGAGAGACAAGGCCGACCATGCTGGCAGCTGCCTGTGCCCGAAGGTACAGAAATCTGCTGCAGCACTGCACACGTGCCACACCACAAAGGATGGCTACTTCTTCCCTTCGGGCAAAACACAAAAACGATATTTCTGAAGTGAAGGGGAGGAGCTACGGCTTAGGGGAAGGGTGATGTTTTCAAAAAAGCAGACAAAACCAAATGCATTCTTTTTTCCCCTCTCTCTACCCTATTTGCTAATGATATGACTTCTCCTAAGCTGTAAACAATATTTGAAAGTCTTCCAGGCTCTAAGCTTGAGAATGTCAAGGGGAATAAAAAAAGGGGGACAGTTTGGCAAGAATACTATGGAGCTCTTCCTTTACTTTCTGAAAGCAGTTCAGGCAGCCCCAGGGACACTCATGCTATAGTTATTAGTCACCCTGAGTGCTCAATCTTTCAGAGGCTGTTTACTCTCAGTAAGAAAGGGGAAAGTCCAGCAACAGTAAATCTGCAAACATGAACACATGCCTTCATATTTTCTTGGGGTTTTATTCCCAGATTTGGCATTTCTGATGACATAATAATTAGAATGGAGTACTCTGCGTAGTTAATCTGCTGTTGTTTACTGATGGATGAGACCTAATTTAACAAAGATCTTATTTTCTTCTTCCTTGTCCCTATGTGTATTTATCCTTTCCCTAGTTTTTAAGTGCCAAGGGTTGCTTTTTAACAAGTCTGACTATCACAGGAATTAGCAGTTGTTCTCATTGAAATTAGCTGCTGCTTTTCCAAATGTTCTCTTTCCCTTCTTTATTTAAAATTTAAATATTTGTTCATAATCTCTCTGTTTAATTACCTGGACTGCACAGATGTCTGGAGGCGTGATACAGGTCTGAAGATGTGGTATTCCTCCCAGTGGGACAAAACCTAATGCAAGCAATGCAGGCACTGATGACTCCCAGGGCTAGGAGGGTTACTAGAGTACAGCTAAAAGCCCTCTGAAAAGGAGCCAAGAGGTTGACCCTGTAACTTCAGTGTCATGTCCAAAAGGAAGGTGCCAAGAGGATTAAACTGTCTTTAAAATAGAGAGTATTTTTAGAGAACCAGGCTTTTAAGTTACATCTGTTTTGCTCGTAAACTGACTCTGGTCTGATTTTGCAGAAGCTTGACAGTTAATTTTCCTGCAAAGCAACTCTGAACCTCTTCACCTTGTAAGGTTTTAAAACATTGCTGTGTTTGAACACGTTGTTCATGTCTGATAGGTCCAAGCTGAAGTCATTTTGCAGGCTGGATGAATTTGACTATCCTGAATGTCCAGAAGGTGGGGTAAAGAGGTGTCAGACTTGTATCACCCTGATCCAGGATTTTCAGTAGCAATAAGGAGTTAATGGCAAAATGTGAAAGTTCAGACCTTTCAAATGCTTGTTTTAGCAATTCATAGACACTGTGTGGAAAATGCACACTGAGCATTGCAGCTGCTAAGTTTTGTTTTATTCTGTGAAACAGAGTTATCCAGGGGACAGGAAGAATGTCTTAGTGTAGTCCTTTATTTGTGCTTTGTAAGATATTAGCAGATGGATATCCAAATGAAGGGGAGGCAAAAATCAAGACCAGATCCTCATATGCCTCATTAGTCATGTGAGCAAACAAATTTAATTGAGGGGTCAGAATGGAACAAAAGCAATAATTGAACACTAATGTTAACGTGACTTTTATATGGTTGTTACTGGAAACTATGTGATCTTGCTATGTAAGACTTTTTTCAGATCCTTAAGTTCTTCCACTTAAAGGAAAAGAAGAAAAAACCAGCATTAGGAAATGCTGACCTAGCTGGTATCTATGAATAGTCTTCTCGGTAAGCATTCCAACTTGTGAGCAAAGGCTTTGAAATCTTCCCCTGCTTGTAATGGAGCTGAATGAGTTCAGCGGTAAATATGCAACAAGTGTAATGCCCGCTTCCTCTCTTTGTTCCCCCGAGAGTCATTCCAATGAAACAAATTCAGTGCACACTAATAAAGTGGGTAGGTAGCTATTGCAGCTTAATAGCTTCTGCTCGACCATTTTCCTTGGCAAGGAGCTTAAGGAATATTTCCAGTGAGGTCATGGTATCTTCATCATGGGCCCTTATCAGGAATTGCCTTTCCTGGTGTCAAGTCCCAGTGCTGCAGATACGCTGCCCTTTGGAGCCCTGGGCTGCTCAGGAGAAACAGAGTTAAACACACAGCAGATCCCCACAGCCCATTGTTATTGCTGCAGCCTTCTCCACTTGCACTCAAAATGTTTTCCAAATAGAATATTTATTGGGAATTGTTCTGCTTGATTTGCCCTTTTATTTTTTTTTAATACAGCAGGAAATTGCTTGCATCTTGCTAGACAATTTTTCAGCAATGATACCTCCTTTCTTCAGCTTCATTTTAGTGAGGTGTAGGGTAAAAAGGTTCTACTTGTGCTACCTCCTGAATCTCATGCTCCATCAGGTCCAGTGCAGCTACCTGAATAACATACCCAAGTGTTGAGCAAATTTACTGAGCTACAAAGGATGATGAGCACATGTCTTCCTTTGGGTCATCTCCTGCCTGCAGGAACTTGCCCAGTTCTGCTGTAGGATACCAGATAAACAATGGGATCCGGGGGTGGGGTAATGCAGGAAGGTCTAAAAACTGTTCCTCACTGCCTGCAGGTAAAATAAGTGCAGACAGATTAGGAGAAAATAAATTGTCAGTCAAGATATTTGCATTGTATCCACACACCTTGAGCCATGAGCTTGTTGAACACTCCTCTGCAGAAGAGGACCTGGGCCACAATTTGGCCTGGCCTTGTGCCAGTGTTGCTGCATCTGATCTGGGCAGTGCCCCAGCCTAGAGCTGCCACCTCCCTGCACAGTTCAGGGACTCCTTGGTGGAGGCTCCCTGTGCAGGCAGGGGGTGGGGACAGCAACGGTTTGAGCCAGAAATGCTGCTGGGTTTTACTCAGTGAGCTGTGCCGTGAGTTCCCCTACCCACTCCCTGAGCAGACCTTATGCTGAGTAAGTGTTAACAGTGTGAACCTCCTCAAAAGAGGAACAGAGTCATCCTTCGTCTGCAAAAGTGCGACTGCCTGTTCCCTCTTTGGTCTTCTAGGGATCTTTGGCAAGTGGTGAAATAAGCTAGAAACAAATGCTGTGGACTGAGGAGCTGGTAGTGCCTTGCCTTCCAAAGGATTTGCATTCATAGCTTGGCATCTCTGAGGTTTGTCCTTCCTTTGATGGTTCTCCATCCTCTAGCAAGGTGGGAGTCTGCATGGCACCATTCTCTACGGCAGGAGATTCATGTGGGTCTGCTTAGGGCATCTCCACCTGTTTGGACCCTTACTCTGATGTTTTAAGTATAATAAGCATATTGAAAGTACCCAAAGGAGTCCCTAACTACCAGAGGTTGAAAAGGAGATAGATAATATGACTCTATATGCCCCTAATATATGCTCTATATTAGAGAGACTATAATGCTGATCATTTGCTTGGTGTCCTCTAACTGATGCTCTCTGTTCACTTCTGTGTGATTTTCTTCCTAGCTTGGTATGAATGCATGCTCTGCTTCTAGAAGATAGATTATCTAGAAATCATGCCTGAAAGTCTTTTAAAGTTTAGCTTCAACATCTAAAGGGAACTCAAGTTCAGATGCATAATATGATTAAGTGCAGTCTACTTTCAATCAGAACCTGTTATTTTTGCCAGACAAACTCCAAATTGAAAAGGGGCAGGGCATTTCTGATGAGCAGCGGACTAATTGAAAACTTTAGAACATAGTTATTTAGTATCCTGGGTCAAAGTCAGTCAATGGCTGAGCAGAATAAAAAGGTCTTGAAACACTTATATTTAGAATATATTTTAATGGTTAATTGCTTATTTCAGAAATCTTCTCAAAATTGCCTAAGCTTTAGGAAATCAAGCCAACATAAAACCAGAATTTCTCCATTACTTTGTTCTTGTTTTTTTTGTTAAGCAATAAACATTTACATCTGCAAGTTTGGGCATGGAGGTCATGCTGACAGGCCTGTAGTTCCCCAGATTCTCCTTACAGCCCTTCTTGTGGATGGAAAATAATTAGCAATAATTGTGCCTCCAATTAACCTCGCTGGTTATAACTCTGACCCTGTGCAAGGCAAAGCCCAAACATGTTACACATCCAATGCTGCTACTAGTAACTTGTTCAAACTTTTACACATGGGTGGCTACTAATTATAACAGTTTCTATAGCTGAACCCTCAAGAGCTACTTTTTGCCTCCCAGAACAACAATGTCTAAAGTGTTGTGCATCAAACTCTGCTTTGGAGGTTTGTTTTAATGTGCCCTACCTTTTGAGAAGATCACTGATTTAAGGAGTTCTGCGCGGTCCTTGCAGCTCCTGAAAACCTGGCCATTGTCATCAGTGCTCACTTGTGGATGCAGGGCCTGATTTTTGAAGCCAGGTAACTTAAACTTCTGCATCACATCTTAGAGCATATTTCACATCAGCCCTACATATATTTGGCGCATTCTGGTACTCTCCAGGCAAACACACAGCTACTCAGAGCCCCTCCCCAGAGCCATCATGTTCATAGTTAATGGTCTTCAGCCACCTGAGAGCTGCTACAAGAAGTTTCTACTATTTACACTTGCCCTGTAGGCCACAAAGTGCTGCCTCTGGCATGGCTATCCACAAAAAGAGCTGGTTTTCCATCTGTGGGTGTACTGTGCTCCCTTTGTGGAGCACCTGATTCCACCAAACTGTAGAGGAGCAGGAAGCAGTGGTGGAGTGTGGATCTGGGTGCTGCACCCTTCAGGGCGCTGGCACTGTGACCACACGTGGTCTGGAGTGAGCAAGGAAGAAACAGGAATGGATGCCCATGGTCTCAGCAGAGAAAAGTGCTGCAGAGGTCTGTAGCACCTCCTGCAAATTGCTGCAGTTGTCAGGACTCGCTGCTGTTGTGAGGCTGCTGCATGGTGGTCTTCTGTAATGTTAATGCAGGCAGCAATGGGCTGCCTATTCCACCCTCATAAAGGAATCCTGTTTTGCAGAGGACATGATGCAAAGAGCCTGCAAGCTTGAAATGTCTGGATGTCTTCCAATTTCTATTCCCAGAAGTCTTGTTCTAGCAAATGCTGTTGAATATACATGCAGTACAAGGGGTGCAGGGAGAGGCTCAACAGGAGATGGGATCATACAAAACATCATCAGTCTTGGACTGTCACAATTAAATAGTCTGCACTAGATGTTTTTAAGTCAAGCTGGAATGATTAATTGTTTGTGGAATCCCATTACCTGACAAAGGCTCCAACCTGACTGCAATAGATGAACAGCTACAGTTCTGCATTTAGGGGCTTGATTTCCAGTCTTGCTGTAGTCATGCTTTTGGACTTCAGGATGCAACTAAACAGGAATACTCAACTTGTGTGACAGCCATTGGGAAAAATCCAGATATTGGGAGAATCTTCACCCACTCCAGCAAATGGATAGTCTTCATTTGTCAGTCTATCACAAGGGAAAATAAACAAAGATTTCCCCCTTTCTCAAACAACCAAAATTTCTGCTTCCACTGTCTGAGTTCACAGCAGCTGATAGTCCCTAAATTGCCCAAGATTGTAATTGTTTCCTGTTTATTTAGGTTTAGATGTTCACAGACCCAGTTTGAAAAATTACAATACCAGAGACAAGCAATGAAGTTTGCTAAAGGAAGTCTTGCAGCCCAAGCAAAAACTAGAAAAATTTTCCCTCTTCTTTCACCAGCTGAGGGTGAACTATTGACAAGTACAACAGAGCCAGGCTCTCTCCAGCCTCATTTAATCTCTTTAAACCTCTGCATGCAAGAGCTAGGTTCCTTCCCCATATGCTCCTGGGAACATGGGAACAAAAGAGGAATTAATGAACTACCTTGAAAAACCAGCAACTTGGAAAAAATAAACCATAGCAATATAAACGAGCAAAGGAAGAAGAGCAAAAATGTATTAGTCATGGTGTAACTGCTCTCAGAACTCAGTATGCTTAACAGTTCAAGACAGAAACCCCAGCAGTTTCATGTTCAGTTCTAAACATTAGCAACTTAAAAAGAAATTAAGTGAGGTCTCCTGAGAATGAAATTGTGTATGTCTATTCATATGGTCAAACAAGGGTTTTTGCTGTTTGCAACCTCCCTGCTTACTCCTTCATACTTTATTGTGTTCAGGACTTCTAGGAAAATTCTTTTTTATAACAGTAGACAGTTTCGCCTGGATTTCAAGAAAGCTTATTTCATGGTGCATGACCTGAGTGTGCCAATATGTTTTTAATTTACGAAAACTTTTGAGTGGTTGAACTTGAGACCTGAACAAGAGCTCTCAGGCTTGAATATTTTCTTGCTTGAAGAAACCATACATCAGAGGTGAAGACACTTAGAGAACCATTCAACCCAGCAAAGCTGCCAGGTGTCCATCAACAATTGGGCTCCCATCTTGAGAGTACTTTCATTTCTCAGCTGTCAACAAACTCTGTAATTTTTCATGCCATATCTTCACCACTTATCTAACTCCCTTTCTCCTCATTATGCAGTAAACATAAAGGAAATAGTCAAAGTGAGACTGTGTGCTTTGCATTTAATAAATGTTGTGATCTGACCACAGGCCCCCAGTGACTGTTCATTGTTCTCTTTCCTTTGGCATGTTGACTATGCCAAAAAACATCATCCTCTGTCTGCTATCAAAGGACATTTCCCCCTCCCTTTCCTTCCTCCCACCAACTCCCTTTTTCTCTCATTCCTGCATTATGCTCTCGTAGTATTTCAGCTTTCAGGAATATTTGGTACAATTTTTGGGCTCATTCTTTGCAGCCAGTTCTGATTTGGAAGCATCATGCATGGTGTGCTAAGGTTTTTTTCTTTTTGGTGGTAGTCTTTTTAAAATCAATATCTGTGTGTATTAATTGCAGGCACAGGGTTGATGCTGTCGGATCACAGGTGACCTTTAATTTTGCTGTGTTGCTTGCCTCAGAGCCTGCAATTCTAATCAAGCAGGTTTGCTGTCTTTACTCTGTTTCCCATAGGATGCTGCTTGCAGTGATATTTGGATGATGGAGAAAATTACATCTTGGGAAAACCTTTAGTGATTTTAAATACATGGCTGAATTAAGTGGTAGTGCATGAACAGCAGTTGCTATATGAAAATTACCAATGATGTTTTAAACTGAAGTGACATTTCACACTATTTTCTTTGAAATTAATGCCTAGCGCCTCATTTAGCTATTTCACTAAGAATGTGTGAAAGAGTGTATTTCCATGAGTTTTGAAAGCACTTTTTAGCTGTAGATTAAGATGTTGTTTAAAAAGGGGCCTGAGTGATGGCCAAGCCTTTTCATATCTGATCACAAGTCTAGTCTTTCTGACAGTTGTTCAAGAGTCTCTCAAAGAGGAAAAAAAGAGGTCTAGAACAAAATCTAAAATCAGAACTCTATGACTGGAGGTCTGCAATTAGATTTGGGAGGTCAGCCTGATATTTTGGTCAGAATCCAAGCTGTTCAATGTCAGCACCACATTACCATCACAGATATCAATGTGGCTTATTATTTCAAGTGCTGGAACCAGCAGGACCTGAAGAAGCTGTTCAGCCTCAAAAGTAACGGTCCATGACCCAAAAAATCTTCCAAGTGAGGTGAACAAAACCAATGAGAAAGTGATCTAAAAGAAGCACAAAGGCACAAGACTGACAAGACTTGTCAGCCCTGGAAGCAGAGACCTTGAGGCACATGAACTCAGGGGTCCAGGTGCTGTGTAGTCCACATGGCAGAGGAGACAGAGCAAGTGGATGAGATGGATCCGTGCTGGCTGTATGGAGCTGGGTCTAGTTATGGAGGACACCCCATGGAGAGGGCATGAAGATGTTTGTTCCACTCTCTGATAAGAGACCTATGAAGTGGCCTTTGCCAACAGGAAGCAGAAATTCAGACTGATACACTCTTGTAAAGAGGCTGGTGACTGCCAAAGGCTAGTGGATTTGTCTCTGTACATTAATCACAGCTTGGAGAAAGCTTGAGTGAACAGTATGTCTTGCTATACTAATTCCAGAATGAAACATAATTTTCTTCTGCAGTGCTCCCAGTCTCAGTGCGCTTCATTAGAGCCACCAGTCTCTGAGATGCGTTCAGTGGGAGCAGTGGCATTTCCAGCATCTGTTGAGCTGACTTTCAGCCCTCTGCTGCCAGTAGATTCTGTAGGTAACAGTGGAGACAGCAGAAATATCAGCATCAAAGAGAAAAAATTAAAAGAAAGAGTATGGGAAGTGGGATTTTAAATACAGTTAGTTTTCATACCTTTTCATTAATCCTGTATTGTTGAGAGCTAGCACTTGAACCAAGGGTCACTGAAGCAGAATAAATGGGCAATAGATTTTGAGCAACACCTGAGGAATAGAATCCCCACTATCGACTTTGAACAGTGGGAGCAAAGGAAACTCTTTATTTCTTGTATGTAGCCAGTGTTACAGACCAGGAGCCTCCCCTTGTTATGTCAGAGCAACTGCTCTCAAGTTTAGCAGTGAGCAAGGGAAGCTGGGGAATAAATGTTTCTCTTAGAAACACAGTTCACAATGTGCTGGGCTTGACTTCTAATCTGGAGACAAGATATTGGCAGCACTGACAAGCCACAGCTATGGAGGGAGTTCTGCCTTGCCTCAGAAGGGGAGAGGTGGGCAGAGCACCACAGGTGGGAGCATAAAAGTGTCCCTTGGGATTGAGAGGCTGAGCTCTACAATCACTCTGAGCAAAGCTCCAGACCCACATAACATAAGCTGTGTTTTGCAGTCAGTGGCTATGGAAAGCTTATAGGTTTTGGGTTGCTTTGGTGATTACCTGTGTCTGTCACATGGCCCTGCAGCTGAATGGCAAGATCACAGGACAAGCTAGCAGGGGAGAAAACTGACATTATTCCTGGTGGAATATCATGCTGAGACCCTGGCTTCCTGTTGGAAAAACAGGAAATATTGGGGTTTTTTTCTGTAAGGATGGACTAGTTTCAGTGCTGGGGCACATTCACAAAAGCCTCTCCGCCTTTACAACTGGGCAGTTTTTTGTTCCCACTGTCCCCAGAATAATAGCTAAAAAGAGAAAAAGCTTTTGACTAGGTTCATTTTATCTTGCCTGGAAAAGACTGAGACCAGGGGGGTTTGTGTGCTTTGGGATTTTGGACAATCCACTCCTAAATGACTCAGCTGGTTGGACTGCTACTAGCTGTTCAGAGACACCACTATATAAAGTGCTTCACTGTGAATTTTTTTTCAGTATTGAGCTTAAATTTTCCTTTTGGATTCTTGCTGCCTCTTCCTAGAGCACTTAAACAACAGCCAATCAATAGCAAAATTAGGAGTAGGGATGGACAGGTGGTCCTTTCCTTAGCTTCTCAGCACTGAACTGTCAAAACTACTTGTCTAGTTTTCTGTTGTAAACACCCCTAGGTGTGAAATGCTAAAGAGCTTTTTTTATGAGCAGCAATGAAGTTGATTGTTTCAGGTAATTTGAAAAATGTACAAGATACATTGTTAAAAGGCATATGCTTTTTTTCCTTCTTTGTGGTTTGTATCCTCAGTCTCTTTATTATTAACAGAATTTGTCTTTATTGATAAAATTTGAATATTATTCTTTGAATATTACTCTTCTAATTGAGGGAATCTAGAAGATCAGCTGTTTTGCATTAGTGGTTTGCATTTGGGGATGCAGAAGTGGAAAGGTTCTTTTGTAGGTATGTGCTGTTGAGTTAAGTGTTTGGTACAACTCTGGGGCAATGAAATTACTGCTGCAAGCAATTTTGAAGCTCTATCACGAACAGAAATACCTACAAAGATTGAATACACTATACACACACAAGATCTAGGAGTTTTGCTTGTTTTATTTTTTAAGCCACACATGACTTCTTTTGAGCATAGTGTATTAATAGTATAGAAAGAGATAACTTATGTTATCTCTTTCTACACTATTAAACATTTTTAGCTATTATCCCTCTCATCCTTAACATATATACACTCCTGCCTCAGAGGTGTTTTCAGCAAGCTGAAAGTACACCCTCTTACAAGTAAGTGTGGCTCTCCAGGCAAAAGTCCAGCCCTCACAGTGAGCCTCATCCCGGGCAGGATGAAGCAATCAACATCAAGATCTCCACTGAGCAGAGACTCACAGAGGGAAACTTGTTGCTGTTTCACTCTGCAGCTGAAGAAACATACAGTAGTAGCAGGGAGCCTTGGGGCAGCTGGTTTAAGGATTGATTTTGCAAGCTGTTCCTTACTATCTGACACTCATAAAATTCATCTTGAACAACTGGTTTTCCTACTGAACTCTTCAACTCTGACCAGAAGAGGATCCTGCTGGCTGGACACATTCAGATCATCTCTGGAGCTACACAAAATGGTACCAGATGCACTGAGATCCAGTGAGTAGACTTTGAGGGTTTTTTTCCTGTCAGTTGTAAGAATTTGCTCTAATCCTTCCCTGGGAACTTAGCTAACGTGAGCAGTAAAGGCTCTCCCCAGAGACAGCCTCCCACTGCATTCAGCTCTGTACTCAGAAAATGGGGCTGGATTAAAAGAGCACAATTGCTCCTGGGCAGTTGGTTTGTGGCCAGCCATGTGGTAGAATAGCTTGGACATAAATTTTAATTTAATGCTGAGTTGCTAATCAACATCAAGCATGTGAATGTCAGTGGCTGATAAATTTAATTGGATGTTTGTTTAAGAGCATTAAAGGAAGTATGTGCTTGAAGCATCAAAGAGTAAGTCTTAGAACTTCAAACAATACTCTGGTTACATTTTTGGGAAGGGCTGTCACCAGATCTGTGCTCTCTGGCTGCTGCAGTGATACTCTATTGCATCAGTTTCTGAATTTGCATGGCACTTACTAAAATAAGTGTGTACGTAATTAGGTTATGAAGGACAATATACATGTACATAAATACACTTTGGAAGAATGATGTCAAAAGAACATTGTTGTGGTAGGCAGCAAAGACCTAGCTAGCATCAGGAATGCCTGCCAAATCCTGATTTGTTCCTCCTGTCATCCCACCACCATGTATCATGTGCACAGTTCTCATTTGATCACACACTGCATTCCTAGCAGGACCATGAATGCAGAGCATGGCTCTGGTGAGAGGCTGGGACTATGGGAAGAAGCCAATTTCTCCAAAGGAGCACATGTGTGCTCTTTCTGTCCACAGCAGGTAGACCAAAGTTTTTAGCCATGCCAAGGAAATGTAGGTTAGGCTTCATGAAGAAAATGCAAACAGCAAAATGCTGACATAGAATTACCTGGAAAGATGGAAGAATTGCTGGTCCTGGAGCTCAAAGAAAGGCAGAGCAACCTCTTTCTGCATCATGGGAAACAAGCGGACTAAGTGGCTTCCACTTTCTTTCCCCACATTCCCATCCCATTGGCTCTGAATCCTTGATTTGTGCCTCTTTTTCACTAAGAACTAAAGTTAGGAGATAGATGACAAATGGGGCAGGCACTGGTAGAAGGGGAAAGGAGCCTTTGGCAGCTGAATATGGTCCTAGAGAAAGGCATTCCTTCCCATCCTGCAAGGCACTGCAGAAGTTTTGCAGCTCTCAGTTTCTTCCAGTTGGCATTCTGTGTGTGTCCACCTGCAGTCTCATGTGAAGGATTAAACCCTAAATGTTTAAACTGAAATAGCAGAATATGCACTCTGAATATGTGATGTTGACCTTCCCAGAAAGCTGCATCCTTCTGTGCATCAGCAGCTTTCCTGTAAAGTGAGGGTAATACAGCATTTTCAGTGGCATTGCACAAGAGGGTTTGTTAATACTTCAGAGCACTTGGATGCTGTAGGGATTGTGGTGAGGATCAGGCCATAAGGAAAGGATTAATTTTGTCCCCACAGTGGGGACTGAACAGTGCACCATAAAGAAAGCCGAGAGCTACGAGCTGAGTGACAAGAAGACAAAACATTGAATGAGTTCTGATTAAGTGACAACCTTTCATTCCTTGTGTTGGATGACGCTGGAACACCAGGGGAAATGCAGTATGGAGTGTTTTACTGAAAACTGTACAATAATTCAGTTTCCAATCATATGAGTATTAAAGTGGGTGACTTGCCTCTCTGTGAGGAATGCAAAGCCACTCCTAAAGCACACACAAGCATCTACCTTAAATGAAGAAATACAAACAAAAAGATTCATCTTTGTAAATTTGAAATCTGTGGCATTTGCCAGGTGTTGGATCCCTCAGTCCTGCACATAGACAAGATGACAGCAATGGCAAGCTGATGTTCTCCAGGCTAGTAAGTGCTAGTGGTCTGGAGCTCTTTTGCCAGCAGGTGTATGTTGATAAATGTTGATGCATAGCAGGGGATTTGGGTAGCCTGACCTTATCCCAGATTTGGGAGGGGGCACACTGAAGAAGGCATAGACTTTTTTTGTTGCAGTCTTTGTCCTATGCTTGTTTTCACTGAAAAGATTTTCGTACCTTCTATTACTGTCTTGGGCTGCCCAACTACACTGGATCACCTTAGACATACATTTTAAAAATTAATGATTTCTCATAACCCCATCCTTCATAAATGGCCAAACCATTGTGCATTTTTTGTGGGAAGTGTCGTGTATATGAAATGCAGTTTTGTCTACAAGATCCTGTCAGTCTGTATGTACTTGCAGAAATGGCTTGAGACTGTGAGGCAGAAACTGTAGGAAGCTTTAAAATCTCTTGCTGTAACAACCATGGCAATCAGCAAACCTAAGTCATGCTCTGACTCTCAAATTTTCTCTGAACTTAAGAAATAAATGTAGGGCTTCAGTCAATCATCTAAGAATTGCTATGCATGGTGTAACTACATGCTAGGAGAAGGGGATATCAGCCTCTCCTACAAGATCCTACTGCTCTATTTATTTAATCACCCTATTAGTGGTTAAAATTCAAGGATAAATCTGAGTCTCCTAACAATGTCCCTGTGAATGTACATCCTTCTAGGGAGAGCATGAGTGCTTTGTTCTTCATTCCAACAACTTGTCTCCAAACAGTCCTACATCTTTATTTTGCAGGACATAAACCAGGATGTCATAAAATGCCAGGCATGAGAAACACAGCGAGAAACACTGCAATTCCCCCAAAAAAGTAGACTGTGCAAGGGACAGAGTGTAAGGTACAGGTTCCCACAGGGATGCAGCTGGCATACAAGTATGACGAAGTACAATGATGGGCTCCTGACTGATCACAGCTAGGCTTTTGTCAGCCCCTTCAGGAAGAACCTGAAAGAATGATGCAACCTCCAGTAAAACACATCTCATTCCTTCTTGCTGTCCATCTTAGGCAAATGATGCAACACCTGAGGCTGCTGACACATTGAGCTGATCTCACAGCTAAGGAGGAGGCAGTCAATGAAATGTGAGACTATGCTCCCAGCTTGATTCAACGGGCTTGATTCTTTTGTACAGTTTCTTATGATCAAAAATTATTAGATCAGCAGAAAAGAAGACCGAAAGAGATGAAATTCTCCTGGGACTCCCTAATTTTAGATTACAGAGTGAGTTAGTCCGATGAGACACATTTAAAATGAATAGGAGCATCTTTCTGTGCATGCTTGGGAATTCCTTGCTGCAAGCATAAAAACCCACTAATAGAGCAGTAGCAAAGCAAGAGCTGAAATTCTCATTTCAGTCAATTTCTGCCCCCACTTACCCCAGTGCAGACACATTTCTGCCTGGTGCCCTGGCTTAGCTGCAGCCAAGGATACAAGGTCACGCCTGGAAGATCTTTACAGATGCAATTGATGCTTGCACTGCAGAGCACCCTGCCCAATTAGAGATGGAAAAATCCATATTTTAAATATTTTTTTAACTTGAGCACATTGCATCTAGTGCTTGAGACAGTGTAATTACAACAATTTGTCACTGTCTGTAGTGTTGCTTCTCTGAAAAATAAACAGACATCCTACAGTCTTTGAATATGTGCTGAGATTAATCAGCTTTTCCCTGATTGTAACTATCATCCTCAGTAGGTATTCAGTTAATAGTCCATCTTTCGTTGTGAAGCTTGAAATAATAATATTTGGAATATAATGCAATTAATTTCAAGGTTTCTTGCTAAACATATTGTAACCCTTTTTTAGTTCAAACAATGATATTAATGATACTTTAGAGGGAACATGGAGTTCTTTGACACTGTACTCCAAGACTTCCTGGTTAACAATAATAAAACCTTTCTGCAGTGTGATACTAGCTAGACCTCTTGCAGGACATCTTCAGGAGTGGATTATTGCTCCTCTGGGAGGATAACTCCAGCAAAGCCAGCACCTGCTCAGGGTGCTACCAAGGCAGCTTGCAGCACCATCAGCCATCTGTGACTGCTGCACCACCAGTGAACAAGGAGTGAATCCTAAAACACTAGCATACATTCAAAAGCAAAATTGTATAAATCAAGTGTCCACAAAAGAGGCAGAGAGGAAATGGCAAAGGTATTGAATTACCTCTGGGATATTGTCACCCAAATATTAATAAAACCAAGAATTTCTAGGCCAGGTCTCTAAAGCAAGCCCTCAGAGTCACATTAGTGTGTATGTGAACTGCAAAGGCTTTCACAAAACCTCTCACCTGAAACAGACAGCACACACAGGCTCCGGTATCTCCTCCCCAAGGATAATGCATGGAAGGATGTACAAGAGACATGTCCCATCTCAGTCCCACCCTGTTCTCTAGTAATTGCAGGTTGGCTAAAGATCTGAAGCATAACACTTAATTTCTCTTCTTAGGTTTGTGTAATTATTTGTAGCTTTATTCCCAGTAGTCATAGAAATGGTCTAGTCTCTCTCTGAATTCTGCTGTGATCACTGACACCCTGAGGCACAGAAGTTCTTGCTCTTTGTGAAGTCCTTACTCTCCCAATTTAGTAGTCATCACCTTTTAGAGCCATCAGGTGTCTCCCGTGCCATTGTGTCTTGAGTTAGAGAGAACAGAGTTTCTACACCTTGGATCATTCATGATTTATTATTCTTTTCCGTCTCCCATTTCTAGCTCCTCCTTGGAACAAGAAATGTTTGAAGTTTAATCACATTGAGCCTTTCTAGGTTTTGACTGCCACTCTTTTTCCTTTTAGAAAAGTATTTGGTTATTCAACAGCCATTTTTTAAGATAAGCAGCACTTGGCATGCTGTTGCAAGAGGCTTGCCCATTCATTCATTCCTTCATTCCTCTTAAACAATATGACCTTTTGGAATGATAATCTTAATCTTGTCATCTATTCTTGTTTCCTTTTGACAGGAGTTGGAGAATGAGCATAAAACTTCACTGAACTGTGTAGATTTTAGAAACACGCCCATTTTTCCCTAATTTATCTGTAAATTAAGTATTACAAAAGAAAAATCTGGGTAGAGGAAAAAAAACAGAATTTGTTTCTCCTCTATCCACACGACAGTTTTTACTGTTCCATGCAAAGTTTAAGGATTTCAACCACAGATGTGTTGTCTTGACCTGAGGTGTATGCTTGAGATAATTAGGAACAGACGTAGACTGTTGGAAAACCTACAGGTTTTTATATGAAATAAAATCCACACCAACCTAAAAGGCTAAGATAAACAGAAATGTTAATCTTATTTTCTTTTCTCATAGTATATTTTCCCCCAGACTTTTATTTCTGTAACTTTGCAATACTGCAACAAATAAGGAAATCACAGTTTGAGTCAAGTTATGGCCAAATATATAAGATGCAGAATCCTGGAGACATTTGACATCACAGCATTTTTAACCTTTAGTTTCATTAAGATCTAGTGTGTAACTGTGCTTCCAGACTTTTGCGTACAGACAAGCATTTAGATTGCAGGACATGTGATTATAAATTTGTGCTTATACAAAAGCTTCCAATGTATCAACCATCCCCTGGATGCTATTTTATAGTGTCAGCAAGTTTAATGTTTATTAACCATGGGGTGAAACAGAAATGGGAAAGCAATACTGCTTCTCAGTTTACTGTGCAGCACTCACAGGCTAAAATGCACCTGAAAGCAGAGGAAGGCTCATGCAGTATTCAGGACCCAGCACAGGTGAGAAATTACATGCACGACAAGCTTGATATTCTGCCTGGGTTTTGCACAGTGAGGCTTGGCTCACAAGAGCTGTGCCTGATGTAGGATTTAATAAGGCAAGGGAAAGGAGGGGGTGATGGGGAACCTCACCTAAAGCAGATTAGGATGCTGGGCTCATACTGCTCTGCAGGCTGGCACAAAGCAGAGCATTGACCAGAGCCAGCCAAAACTCTTGTTTCGTTGGTCGTTGCCAGGTAGCGTGAGCCTTCTGAAGGGTTTATTATCCAAGTAACAAAAGAGGAGGGTGAGTTTTCACTGACACAGAAAGATTACATTGCCGAGGTTCATCTCTGCACAACAATTTTTTCCCCCATTGTTGCTTTTTTTCTGTCTTATTTCAAGTACAAAGAGAGCATGCCAGAAGCGGGAGAGGAAAAGCAAAGCTCAGCCTGTAAACAGAATGGAAACTCGATCTTAGAGTGATTTTAAGATATTCCAGAACTTTTCAGGGACCAGGAATCTGTAAGTTTGAGCTACTGCCTTCCCCCAGGACTGCATTTAAGATTGCTGAAGTCAGTGAAGTTGTGGACTGGTCTCTTATCTGTGGATAAATATGCATCCCAGAGTAATTGCTTAAATGAAGTAATCATTGGCATGTGGTCTCCCAGCTCAGGGTTTCCCAGGTTAAGGGACATGGCCAGCATCTGTATGTTTGGCAACAGCAGGACACACATTTTTACTGCTAGTGCCACCAGTGCTTACAAGGACATGAGCAGGTTTACCAGGGAAGGGAACAGATCAAAAGAGGTTTCTCTGATTTTTTATCAGCTCCTTGCATGACCTCTTGGCCCATCTATCTCAATTAAGGATCACGTTTACAGTTGCAGTGATTTATCTGAGCTGCCTACTCTCAAAATGCAGCCTCCAGCTCTCAGCTATTTTCACCTTCACATAGCTCAAAGCAAATATTGGAGGGGGGAGGGATGGGTATGATATTTAAACCTTACAAAAGGCTGGGAAAAGCCCAATTCTCTTTCAGTCTTGTTCCCCAGAACACCAATATCTTAAACTGATAGCTATTACACTGGCCACTTTCTTTATCCTGACAGTCTCTGCTGGAGTTACTGACCACAGCTGGATTCCTGTACTTCAGAAATGCTCACTCCAGAGCTCAAGTGTGTGTTGGGTGAGACAGGATCTGACTGCTGCAGGAAGCAGCAGGGCTGAGCAAGGCAGACACAGATGCTGAGCGCTGGAATGCAGAAAGTTTTGCCATCTCTGGTCTAGGAATGTAAATGAGATAGTTATAGCAGAAGAAATTACTGTAGCAAGCTAAGTAATCATGACGCAAATCAGAATTTTTTTTTAAAAATTACTGCATCACCAGTTACTTTTACTTCTAGTTTCTTATCCTTCTGTGCTACACAAGAGTTTCCCATAAAGAATTATTTTTACTGTTGTAATTGAAATTGTTAACAAGGGAGAGGTTAACTTACAAAATAATTGTCACTTCCTGCAGTGTTTTGTTTTTTTTATTCCATTATGTGTAGCACCCCAGCCTGGCCACAGGCTCCAGTATAAGTTTTCTGCTTGCAACAGGAATTTACTCTGCCTGGTAGCTACTCTTCTACCCCTCAGCAGCAAGCCACAGGCACTGAATGGCCAAAAGTGGCCCATGTTGAAATTAGTTCTCCTGAATGGATCATACTTGTCCTGGAAATGGCCAAAGGACTTTTGTCTTCAAAGCCCTCAAACCAGCAAGTCCATTTTGAGCACAAGGCTCAGAGGGCAGGGCTGCCTCCTGCCCTGGTCAGATGGCACCCAGTGCTGTGTGAGCACACCTGGCTGAGGGCTTTCCTTCAGTATTGTGAGTTAGTCCTGGGAGGAGAAGAGCTTTTTGTGGGATGAGAGAAGGGACTTGGAATTGCCATGTCTTTTGTGGGGTTTCTTCGCCCACTAACAGTACTTCCTATGCAGGCTGCTTTTCACATTGTGTTTTCTTCCTCCCCCTTGGGACAAACACTGCTTTTCTTTACCAAAAGGAAGGATGTAGTTGCTTACAGACCTGGGGGAGAGAGAGCTTGCCTGTGCTGTCTTTGTTGTATTCATTTGTGGGGTTTGTAGCCTGTTTTTTAAGATAAGCAAAGCTTGAACAGTCATGTTTTCTGTCTGTCTTCCCACACAATTTTTCTTGAATTTGTTGACAAATACAATTTTAACTTGATAAATGTTCTTGAGATATCAATGATACTGTATTTCTGTAAGTTTTCAGGAAATAGATGGTAGTTCAGCAGGAAAGATTGTGCTAACATTCTAAGACACAAGGTAATGAATTTATTCTTTACAGCGGAGAATCCACGTGGAAAAAAAACCAGGTGCCTGTAATTCTTCCATCTGGGGAGCTGCTATCAAAAACAGGCAGAGGGCAAGCAAAAATTAAATATTGTGTTGTCAAGGCATGAGCAGCACTAATTATATATATATATATATATATATATGTATATGTATATATGCAAGTGGAGCATACAGGGTATGCTTTGGAGACAAGGTGATGGTGCAGCCACTTCACCCAATGGGCAAGAGGAAACTTGTTTAGGAGAAGGGTCAGGAGGTAGTTTAGTTAAAAATGCTGGCTTTGGGAGTTGAAGATGAGGGTTTGAGTCCTTTCTTCCTGAGATGGGGTAGTGGTTAACCCTAAGAAGGGGTTTAGTCTTCAGTCGTTGGCTTACAGGACCAATGTTTTTATAAACTATTAGAGTTAACTAGAGTTTGAGTAGTTTATTTTCTAGGGTGGCCACAAGGGGGAATGAAGCTAGAATGATTGTGAAGTAAGTGAATGAGGCTGGTTGGCCAATGATGATGGATGGGTGTTCTACTGGTTGGCCCTGTCCCCAAAGAAGAAGAGCAATCTGCATCCCCATTTGTGCAGGCAGTGGGCAACAATCCTTCCTGGAAACAGGAAACCTGCTGAGGAATTTAGGGAATGGCTACTTACAAATCTAAATTAAGAGCCTTGGGGAGGACTCACCAGCTCTGTGCCTTAGTTTTCATATTTGAAAGTGAGCTGCTCTGAGCTCTGGTGAGGGTGGTGCCTGCAGCATCTGTGCTGTACCCAGCCTCTGTGTCACAAATGTTAATCAAGAGCAGCAGCATGAAGGGCAAAGGTACTCCTTGCAGAAAAGGACAGTGGGTCAAAATCACTTTTGTCATCCCCTATAAATCTCCCAGTTCTACCTCTAGGGCTGAAACCTAAAATTGCTGAGTGTGCAACTTCTGTGTGTAAGAGCACAAACCTTAAATTGCTAGCACTGCATTACCCTGCACTTGAAAAGCCACTGCCTGTATTTTTAACTGCACTTAGGTTGCACGCTGTCAAGGGAAGCTAAAAATTCTATCTCTTTGAATTCAATGATATTGATGATCCTTTAAATATCAGAGAGGTAATTTCTCTGCAGCGTGGTGGCTTCTGGACTTTTGTGACTTTCCAGCACATGCAGATGAGGAAGATCTGTGTGTGCTTGTCTATCATGGATTATCAGCAGTCATTACAGAATTATTTCTCAATATTATTGCTCTAATTTGTGACAGTTAGCTAAGATAGCTGGAATGTTTTAAAAATTATTTTTTTTAAAATAAAAAGGTCATTCTGGTAGAATAATCTACCAGATGTCTGTAAATAACAGACAGCTACGATGAAGCCACTTGCAGGCTGAGAGCAAGTTCTCCACTGAGACATGAAGAAAACAGGGGAACATCTGCCACTGCCCATGCAAATGGCAGGTCCCAGCTGTGTGTGACGGGAGGGAAGGGAAAGGCACCTTCAGAGGATGCGCCTGGCTGAGGTGAAACATCATACTGTTGCAATTAATAAAAGAACCGGCACACTTGCCCTGGAGTAAATGTGCTGTGGTCTAAGATACCTTCTTTGGAAGAGTAAAATACCTGCCCTATTCTGATGCTCTTTGAATAAGGCTATTAAAACCACTGGTGTAACTTAAATCTAGAATTCAAGGCTGTTTGGTGGCTTAATGCATTGGGCCTCTTGCTGGCTTATGGAGGGACTGATATAGACTTCCGTTCCCACCCTAAATCCCTGATCTTGCCCCCTCAGGGATATCAGTTCATGACCCCATTGGTCACTTCAAATGAGCTACTTGACCTGAGTGAGCAGAATAGCACTTGGCCCCATGGAAAATGCTGCACAGGCAACACAATGTCTGTCAGGGGAGGAAATAAATCATGTTGTTCCTAAATGATCACTATAGTCAATTTAAGAAGGAGTGCTTATATTCTGAAAAGTAATTGCTGTCCAATGGGTTTTTTCGCCCAGCCATGACCAAGCACTTTCCCTCTAGGAGCAGCAGTGCAGGAGAAAGGGATTGTTTGTCAGACCTCCAGTGGGAAATTGGAAGATTTGCAGAATAAATAACATCAAAAGCCTAATCAAAGTTGAGTTTTTCCTAGTAACACTTCAGGATCCTGCTTCATTTTTTGCTGTTTCCAGCAGCACACAATTAGTGATCAAACCTGCCAACCTCTGAGAGCTGGGCCATTTGGATGGAATAATTGGGCTTTATTGGCTGTCTCTTGAGGACTCATTATTATGCTTACAAAAATGGGCAGTAGGGCACAGTCTGTATTCTCAATATATTTTACTGTAGTTCCACCATAATTCCACAA
Source organism: Zonotrichia leucophrys gambelii (assembly GCF_028769735.1). Lineage (NCBI taxonomy): Eukaryota > Metazoa > Chordata > Aves > Passeriformes > Passerellidae > Zonotrichia > Zonotrichia leucophrys. The sequence continues at coordinate 68,994,550 of NC_088171.1, forward strand.
CCATTGCACCAATTACATGAGTAGTGTGTGAGGGGGGCATGGGAAAATGCTTTGCTCAAACACACTTCTTGGGTCTGTCAGCTCTTGACTTTCAGAGGGGAAATGAAGTTAGGGAAGGTGGAGGGGTGAGGAGAGACTTGTCTGGTGTGCATTAGACCCCCAGTACTGACAATCAAAATCTCTGCATCCTCATGCCAAACTTGAAGCTGTCATGGTGTGGGACCTTTGCAAATCATTGCTCTCTGTGCCTCCCCTATCAGTCTCTGTGAAATGACCCTGGGGAATATATTGACGTGGCAAGCTGCAAAGAATAGGCTTTGAATGTGGGTTTATTATCTTGGAATGAAACTTGCAGTCCATGTAACATGTAATAGTAAGCAGAGTGGAGGTGTGTGGTTTATTTTAATAGTTGTGTGTGTGGTCTAACAGAGAAAGCTTTTATTAATGTGAGTTTTGCCTTGTGGTAATTTATCCATGCACTTAACCTTGTTGTTGAAATTTCACACCTTTAGCTGCTGCCTGTGTCAGACAATGGATGTCACCCAACTATTCCCCAGCTCACTGCTATGCACTAATTAGCTCAGAATACAGCTCTGGTGAAACTAAAGCCCAGTCATATGTGGAGATGGTAAAAAGTAAACTGAGACAGAAGTCCAGGGGCGTGTCACAATGGGCTCTGCATCAAGGAACAAAACAGCCAGAATTTGTTTACAGAGGGCTAGCATTCAGCTACTGAGGATTTAAATTCTTATGTATTGTGTGACATATTGCTGTGCCAATTACCTACCTGAAAGAGCTAACAACAGAATTCAGGGGCACAGAGACATATGCAGTTTTTCTGCTCTGTCTTGAAGAAAATAATTTCATGTTCCATTCAGAAAAAAATATTTAATAAAAATAATTGTCTTGTATAATTAGAACTTAGAGCCAGACCACCACTGGATCTACCATGTTATATTAATATTCATTTGATTGCATTTTCGAAATATTACATGGACCTTTTTTTACCCTCTTGTTTCAGGAGCTTTTCTCTATCTCCCCAGTATTCCAATTGAAGATGACAGCAATATTCAAAGTCTAATCTATTGAGTCCAATTTATCAGTTTACTTGTGCTGAACTGATAAGCTGCACTCATTGTTTAAGATAAGTTCTTATATTTCAAGGAGACAATATGAGCTCACTCATACAATTACATGAAACACCACTTGGCCTGTGGGGACACTCCTGCTGTGTCTGCTCCTATTGTTTTCATCTCATCTGTTTCAATGTTATCATCACCATTTGCAGACAGCTGATGACACCAGCTACTTATCAGTCCATTTCTGCTCTTGCTGACAGCTCAGTGTAAATTGCCGAAAAAGGGATGTGCTGGTTTTCTTTGCATGTTGCACCTGCTGGAGAAGTTTAACTCAGCCATACAATTACAACACACAGCTACATATAGCTACGTGGTACATTTAAATATTGATAGTGCCTTCAGACTCAAAATCCAAAATGCATTTGTACCCATTCCTTAATTATTTCATAAAATGCCAGAAGCTTGAGTGAGCTATGAAAGTATGAGCTTGGGATCTGTGGGAAGCACTGCTGGCTTTTTCTTATTTTCAGCAAACAAACAAAACTTGGAGTGTAATTCACTCCTGCAGAGGGTATCAGCACAAAATATATGCATATTGCACCTATTTAGAGGACTTAGCTAGGACCTAACTGGTACATTTTTTGGTAGATCTTTACTAGTCACAAATTTCACTTCAAGCGGGTGCGGCTCCAAACTCACTATTTTGTTTGTTGGATTTAGTTTGTTTTGAGACTTTTACTTCTGCTTTCAAGAAGAAAAAACTGAGTTCTTTTCTCTGGCATAGCAGGAGAACTGTTCTCAAATTCCCAGTGAATTATGCTGTTTAAATCCTTAAAAAATCCCAAGGTTTCCATGGTGTCACTAAAAGGAGAGCATCATTAAAAGGAATGTCATTGCTCTTGCATAAACGAGGATGGAAATTACTCAAAGAAAATTAGTTTTTACCCTCTTCCACGAGGAGTGAAAAGAACCCAAGAAAATTCTCCCTTGTGTGCAGTCTGTGACCCCAGACTGTGTCTTTAGCAGGGGCAATCAGAGAAATTATCTTTTCATTTGCTTGGTTACACCATCCTGCTGCTATTTCTGCTGCAGAGTAGAATGATGCTTTCAGATGTGAGCTCCAAAAAGAGAGGTGGACAGGATCCAGGGCACACTGAACTTTTATCCAGCTAGCACAAATCCAAAGTGTCCCACTCACCTCAGGACAACTGAGAGCACCTCTTTTTCCAGGCTATGAATGTGTTGGTCCTCACAGGTTGGCACTCACAGGTGAGATAACACAAGGAAAAGTGCTACTCCAGCCCAGCTCAGCTCCTTGGAAAACCTGTAAATTCATTACTTTTTTTTTTTTTTTTTCCCAAGGATGCCTGGAAGGCAAAATTGCTAAAGGCAGTGGCTGTCATGACTAGTTTAATTAGTACTTTTGCACTCTAATTCTACTAAATTTAGCACCTCTGTCTGCTAATCTACAGTGCAGCTGGAAGGCATTGGATATAGATGGAAAATGAAAATTAATTGCCCTGGCCTTCGGGACTATAATGATGACAGAATTTAGTAAATAGCTACATTTTTTCTCTCTCAGGAAAAAAAGCCAAAGACATGATCACAAATACCTGGAAACAACCAATGTGTTAAATAATTGCATTCCATGTACAGCCAGCAGAGTGTACAGGGTATTATTGAATCCATTTCAGATCGAGTCCCAAGCAGGATTGTACAGACTGATCCTATTAATTGCCACCTATTTGTTATCTGGAAGTAAGAAAAAGGTGGGTTTTGTATGTGGACTCCGGTGGGAAGTCAAGGCCTTTTAGTCCTTATTATCTTCCCATGCTGTACATAGGGACGGAAAATTCACTGCCAGAAGGTTCCTGTGAGCAGGAGGAGAGACACATCCTCTTCCTCTACTCCCAGGGAGAACAATAGGGTTAAATAGCTCCATGTTATTTTTCACACTCTCTCCAGAGACTCATAAAATTTTCCTCCTCATGCCCAAAGGAGCACAGCCTCCTAACAGCCTCGGAGGAATTTCAGACAGATCGTCTCTCCCCAGGGTATCAGCCAAGCCTTAGCAGCACAGTCCAAGCTGAAGATCCCTGGGATGTGTTGTGATACTTCTCACCCCTCCTTGAAAAGTGAAGAAGTGAAGAGGAAAAAGAAATTAAAAGCTGGAAGTGGTTGCCACATTAGCTCTCAAAAAGAGCTGGTCTCTCCTCGCTGCATCCTCTCCTCCTGGACCAAGTCCCTAAGGGAGGAGATGTGGCCACTTTTCTCCTCACAGATCCAAGGCAAAATGAAAGGACCTTGCACATTCCCAGCTCTCCTGTGGCTGGGTGGGAGCCCTCATCTCACCAAGGAGAGTGGGGGAGGCACGGATGGTGGGAGCCCTGCTTCCCTGGGGCTTGGTTTTGCAGATCATTATGAAGACTCCCTGTGCCAAGACACAAGAGATGGAGGGCGTCACCTCACTCTGCCTCCCAGGTCTTTGGGGAGTTCATTTTGTAAGAAAATACAGAAGTCACCTTTCCAGTACAATCCATAGTTAAGGAACATGATTTTTGTGCCTCACTATATCTTAGACCTTTGAAAAAAATAATGTGTGTCTGTGCATGCACACAAAGCCAACAAAACAATTCATACTAGCTGGATATTGCAGATGTTTTTAAAAATGCATTTTCCTTAAGATCCTGAAATCCTACACTATTCCTACTGTTAAAAGAATGCAGAGGAAAGCACATGCTTTATTGTGCCCCGTGCTAGCATGGCTGACTGAAAGGATTGGGATGGATAGACACGTAGCAACCAATGTAAGGTAGCTTTGTGCACTCAGTGTTGCTCTCTGGAGGCATCCAACCCTGACCTTCAGCTGTAAAAGCATGCTAGGCTCCTACCTTCAGGCATCTGTGTTGGATTTAAACTAGATGCTGGAAGGGCAAGGGAGATTGGATAGTGATCCAAATTTCCCCCACCACCAGCAATTACAAATTGCCTGTTGGGGACTTTGAGGTGCTTCATGGTACTTTGATGGTACTTTGTCAGCCATAATTTATGCTTTGCTTCATCTATAGTTCTGGAAAACAACTTTTCTCTGTTTGCCCTGGGGTTTTTTGTTCTACTATTCAGAAACCCAGTGACAACAGATTTAGTTTCTCTAACTGCAAATTTCAGGTGCAAATTACTTGTAACTAAATGTCCAGAAAAAGCTTTTGTATTGTTTCTCTGTCATCTTTTTCTGGGGAAAAAAAAAAAATAGCTTGAGGCAGTTTCTAGAGGTGTTGGGCTTTTGCATATCCTTACAAAATATATGAGATTCTTCAAAGTAAACAAGAAAGTCAGAGATACATTAAGTTTTTTGAATTCCAGAAAGGAAAAGGAAGATTGTAATGTCCTGGTTTAAATACAATGCACTTTATCTTGGGGAGGGGGGAAAGAATCTTACTGGCACTGTCATTATATGCTGGGCAAGATGAAAATACATCCTTAAGTGGAGATGTAGACTTGAAACTCTGTTCAGCAGCCTTGTGTGCAAGCTGTGACCCTGGTGTTTCAGAGAATCTCAACAAATGCCCAGCCTCACTTGTATAAAATGAGATAATGGAAACCATGGCTCTTAAAACCACAAGGGAAGTTTTCCAAAAAAAGAGAAAGGACTAAACTGTGGTGGGCAAAATTATAGCACTTTATAAGAAAGTACAAGTGGTTCTGTGCCTGCTATGTGAGGGTAACAGCATGAGTGCTCCCAGATCATTCACTGGGTATAGAAGGTGTTTTCAGGATCTGGATTATTCCCACAAACACTAAGGCTTACCAAATTACTGAGAATAATATCACAGTAAAGCCTTTGCAGTCAGGGAGAGCTGTAAGCTGGGAATTTGGCACACAAGGAAACTGTTGCAGAATGTATTTATCCAGGGGATACTTTTGAAACTGTTAATAAAATCTGAAAACAGAACGGATTTAAAGCTCCTCCTCAAGGAGAGGCTACAAATTGGGACATGAAATGTAAAATGTTACAGTTTGTTCCTCTCTACACAATACAACATCCTGCCAGCAACAAAGAAGTTCCTCTTCTGCAAACTTTGTTGCATACTACTTGTTGTGGGAGGTGGAAGGAGGTTCGGAAGTTCAGTAAATACCTACGGTCAAATCAGTGATGAGTCCTTACACTCCCATCCTGGAAGACCTTAAATTTCCCCAGGATATTGGATGCATTCGAAAAGGGGCTGCAAGTACCATGGACTTCATCAAAACCGTGTCAGATACTCTGAAAGGAATAGGCACATAAATAAAAGAGAGTGAATTCACTTGTTTCAATCAATTATCTGATGGAACACATCCACCAGAACAGTGGGAATCCCATAATTTCCCTCCTTCTGAGGAACTGGAAATTTCTCAGGAAAATGCCTACAGAACAGGATACTCCCAAATACCCTGACTTTACAGAGCATATGCCTAAATTCATCTCCTCCCAGAGATACATGTAACATACAGTTTCCAATCAAAATCTGATCAGAGGCTTTCAAGGTTCTTTTGAAGCCTGAGAACGTCACAATGTCAATTACAAGATGTGCTACAAATGTATGGGTTGGATTTCAACCCTGTGCAACTGGTGACTCAGCTTTGCCTGTTTCAGGCCAGCTATCAATTTGCAGAAGGTCACTGAGGTCCATTCAAAAATATTTTTTCTTCAGCCAAACCAAATGCTGACTGTTTTGTGAAAAGGTGAAGCTGACATTAATGTTTTCCATGACACTAGTGGCCAGCCCTTAAAATGGAAGGAATAGAGATGCCTAGTATCAGTCACAACTCAGGAGCTTGCAGCTTATGCAATGAAAGGTCTGATTTAGAGCTCACTGGAGTTTTAGGTAAATTCACTTAAAGAAAACAACAGCCCCTGAACTTTGTCCAGCTTGGACTCTGTTCCTCTTTTTCTGTTTTTAAAAGAAGTAATTATTAGCTTCGTACCATTCCTACTTTGTCCACTTTTAAGATGGTGAGGAAAAGAAACTTTGTCCTAAATTTTAAAACTTACTATCTGTAGTTTTCTTCACTTTTTAGTAAGGTCAGTGCTCATTAAGCACTGCACTGGTTTGCCTGGAGGTTTTGGAGCTGGTTGGATGCTTCATTCCCAACAGAGTGAACAACTTCCTCTTTACATCTACATTCATCAGCTGGATAAAGGTTTGCCCTCAAATCTGAAAATAGTAGAAGGATGTGTTTAAGTATCTAAGAAGAAGTTTTAAAATAACTGGCTCCAGAAGCATTTTCCCATAGCAACATGCTTTTAAAAATAATTGAGGGAGGTTAACAGAGAATTCCTGCATAATTACACAAATACATCTTCATCTTTTACCAGGGGGTTCTTAATCACAAAAGCATGTAGCAGGGGAGAAGCTGAATGGAGCACCAGTTAATCATCTGCTCTAGGTGGGCTTATGGAACTAAGCAGGAGCCAGAGAGGTGCCTGGTCAGGATAACAGTCTGACACCGAATAAGGAGATCATGAGTAGGTCAACACTACCAGCCTATCTCCCTCCTGCCTAAAGCCCAGGAATAGTGTTACAGCTAATTACCATACAGAGCCTTTTGTCAAAAACCAAATTACCAGGAACACTTGATCCTTGTGGAAAAGAACTGGAGATAAGAAATGTCCTGCTTAAGACAGCTGGCAGGACAGCTGAAAGAACACAGAAGGTTTTGCCAAGGTAGGTTTGGGCTCACTGCCTATCTCATTCCAAACCACCATTAAACTGGTGGAAGCCTTTGATGTTCTTCCATGGTGCCGTCACAAGTAGGAACAATTTGCAACATTTGCAATCACTAGTGCAGACTTTTTACTTTGTAAGTAAAACTCTTAAAACTCATTGCCCAGCGGAGGTCTTCCCGAGGAAAATGGTTGGACCCCTGGCATGGCTGAAAAGAATGTTTGCTTGACACCATGTACAGGTTTGCCAGCAAGACTCAGCCTCCTCCTTGCCAATTGTGGCCATCAGGATTTCCTGTTCTGCTGGTTGACCATCCATTGACCACCTGAGTGGGCAGTGGGAGGCAGGGAAAGGCCGCAGCAAAAGCTGCTCATGAATAATCCTTTGTTATCTCTTAATTACAAACAGAAATCTTGTATGGATGAAAGTCTAATTACTTTTTCCAACATCATACTGTACCAGGTCTGCTTCTTCATGCAATTGTTTACAATCTGCTGTTTTCTTTGGGGTTTTTTAAGCCTGGGGAGGTTTTGTTGCTGTTTGTTCCTTTTTTAAGCCAAACCTCTCCAACTCCAGCTGACTCATCCCTTGTAGCATTTCTTCTTGATCGAGGTGTAACATCTCATTCTCTGCTTGCTGCTGGCAGCTTTTCCATCCTAGCAAAAACTTTTCTAACTAGATGTCTGCAGCTGCAAAAGAACTTGAGTTTCCACGCTGTCTTGTGTATTTTCAGCCTTCTCAGACTCAGCAACCTCACTGGACAGCAAAAGGAAAAAGCTGGGACAAGTCTGCAGTGGGTTATTTGTTGAAGTATACATGGTATGACTAATGCGCTTTACCTTTCCTCAGCGAGCTGGGTGTGTGCTGAGCAAACATCCTGGCAAGCTGCACGTGACAGCCAGACCCTACTGGTCCAGAACAAAACTAGCTGGAATTTCACCCTTCAGCTCAAATGCACCAGGTCCTGGGATTCTAGTAGTGTAAAATAGAGAGCTCATTGGATGAATAATGGGGCCTACCTCTCTCATTCTCTCCCTTTCTCCCTTTTTCTCTCTCTTTGTTTTATTGTTATTTATTTATTTATTTGTTTCAGGAGTCCAGAGACTCCTTGATTTCAAGCTGCATAAATTCAAGTAAAAAAACCCCTCCATTATGATAGAAATGCTTGGCATTTCCAGGGTAGTGGTTAACAGCTCAAGACAACCATTGCTAGCATGCTGGAAAGTGGGTTTTGACCTTTATGAGGTAAGATAGAAATCAGTGGTAATGCCTGAAGAGACAAAGTCTGCCAGAGTGACCACACTGCAGAGCTGTATTTGCACAAGCTGCCTTGGCTTCCAGATAATTACAAACTATGTAATTGTAGCAGTGCAAGCCTCTTATCTCTCAAATCTTCAAATGTTTATAGGAAATACAACCAAAATGTTAAATATTGTGCCATGATTTTTCCCCCAACTTCTTTTTTTTTCTCTTTTGTTCTTAAGATCATTATTTTGTTTAATAGGAGAATCAACATGCTCTTTCCACAGCTGGAACTAATTAATGCTCTTATTTCCCTCTTAAGCCTTTTGTGTGCTGCCATACTAGGTTTGTATGTAGACAAGAGAGAACATGCTTTTCTCCTTGACATTTTGGAAAGGATTTATCAGGAGAACAATGAGTTGAGCTGTGAGCCACAGGTGTAGGTACTCACTGTGGATGGGCAGTGGCAGAGTATCAAGGGCTGTACTTGTTCAGATCAAATGAGGAGAGGAGAAAGAAGGAGAAGGGACCTACAATGGCCAGCCAGTCTATCTGCAATCAGGTCTTGGAGGGTGCAAGCAGCAGTGAGTGCCAGATAACACAAAAAGAGATGGGTATATAAATGTCAACATCATGTGGCTACACAGCCTGCTTTAATTGAGACTTTACTCCTTCTCAGCCTCTCCATGTGTAACATCCAGCTGGGCCTGCATTGAAGGATAGAAGAAAAGGCTGAAGTCCTTCTGCTGTACCTTGAAGCCAGCTCCCAGCCCATGTCTGACCCCATCATGGACTCAGGGAAAAAAACCATTTGGGTGCTAGGTGAGTCTGAGCTTGCATATACAATATAGGAGCAAGCAGGGAAGGAAAAACTCCCCATCAAGAATGCTTCTTAACCAGGTGTAAAGGGGAGAAAAAAATCAAAGGCAAATATTTGATGTGCAAATAAGGTTCTTGATTATAGGTTCCTATTTATTAGATATTCCAGTTAGGTCCTGCAAGATTGAAAAACTTGGTGATTCATACATTTTAGACTTTGAGTTCCTATCCTTATATTTGTTAGATTACTTTCTGTAGCATATACATGTGCTTGCACAGTTAATCTGCAAGCAAGGTGTAATTTATCTGTCTGAGGACTGCACTCTGAGTCACTGAGTTCCCTCAGGGTGTCCTGGTTCCTTTCCTTCAATAATCCTTAAGGAATGTCCTAGGTGCTGTCTGGTTTTTGCTTTCCCTTTAGAAACTGAGTTACACAGTGAAAGCGACAGTAGGCATCTGCATGTAGCCGGCTGTGACTCCCATTATAGGTGAAAATGTGCCCATCTTGCTCCTGAAAAAAGTATTACTATTTCAGCCTCGGTATTTCTGTTAAGAATCTGTCAGCAGCCTTAGAGGAGGATGCAGAAAATATACATATATATTTGCACTAAGTGGTTTTTCAGCATCAGATGTTCTGCTACCATGTTATGACCAAGGGAATGTAAAATGAATGCTGCTAGAGACTTTGGTCTTTTGAAGCAGAAATCCAGCTCAAAGCCTGTTTAATTTAATTTAATTTAATTGTTCATTTAATTTCATTTATTTAATTCTACTATTTGAAGTCTGTTTAAAATAAAAAAGCCACTGGACTGACTTAATTCCTACTTGATTTCACTGCAGTCCATTGAGGCATTCAAACAAGCTGTGTCTAAAATTATGTACTCTGTAGAACTTGTGTAAGCACTGGTTAATGTTTTGCATTGTTTTAATGTATACACACAGACAAAAAGCCCTACATCTAAACACCATGAAGTATGCAAAATTAGGCACTTGAAAGACAAAAATTACTAAAATAGCTTGTGTAATTCTAATTTGGCTTCTCTGTGTGTTCACATAAAGTGTGTGTGTTATACACATACATATATATATAAAGTATATGATACTTGTGTATATACAGTGAGAAAAGCCTTTAATTATGTGACTACTTTTTTGTCTACAGAGTGTTTGCTTTATGGAGTGAACAGGATAGACCTGCTTTGCATGTGGGTCACCTTACTGGGAAGCCAGCTGTTCCCAGTACAGCACTGACTCGTTAATTGTAGAGACAGGTGATTCACAAATGAGGTGGGAGACTGGATGAAGAGTCACTGCTCCTCCAGAAAATGAAATTCATCACTTAAAAAGTCAACTGGCTGGCTGCTGACAGGTATAGAGGTATCCTGAACTGCCCTCAAGGAAAATTATCAGGACAAGGTTATGCAAATCAAGTTGAACCTCACTGATCTACATGACTGTGGAGCAGGGGATCCATGTAGGAACTGCCCTGAAGGCAGGTTGGAAGGGGAACCAATTTCTAGCTAGGAAATGGTCAGAGCAGCTGGTGGAGGTAAATTCTTCTGGTGGCACCAGTGAGAACAGCTTGGTCAGGTTGTGAATCTCTGTCTTGCTGTACAGTCATTAAGAGTCCACATCAGTACCATTGCTTTTATTATTAGACAAATTCATAAACTTAAAAAAAGAAAAAAAAAAGGTAGTAGAACCAAGTTTACTTTCCTTAAACTTAAACCTTAAGTCAGATTAACTGACTCTAATTATCTCACCTAGTTTTAATTCTTTATTAATCCTGTGCTATATCAGCTGCTCCATCACTTGGCCCAGGAGTGATCTCAGGCTTCTCTCTCTTCCTCAAAGGACTGTATGATGCCATTCCAGTTGCATTTGTCTAATTTTGTGAGTCCATGCCTTGAGACTCTGAAATTTGTTTTGCAAAACCACTGCACAATCACAGTTGCCAACAGGATCTGGGCTTCAAAAATGCAAAATGCTGCACTGTACTCTAGAATGTTAAACTGCTGCAAGCTGCAAGCACCCAAAACATCAAGGTTTTTACCTTAACCTATCTGCCTCTGAGATTACCAATATCAAAAGAAGGTAATAAACATTCCCCTTACAGAGACACCATGAAAATAAATGCATCAATATTTTTGAAGCACTTGGATACTTCAAAGGGGAGAATTATAAGTCCCATGATGACATTAATCATTAGTTTTTGTGAGCAGGGTGGAAGATACTAAATTAAATAAATCATGGGAATCCATATCAAACAAAGAGAAAACAAAGTATTGAAATGATTCTCATTAAGACACAGATGCTCAAAGGTATTTTAAGCACTGAGAATTAAGCTTCTTACGTGAGCATCTATTGTTTTTTATTTACTTTTTTTTAAACTGAACTAAACAGGAGATCTGCTAGAAAAATTGCCAGCAATTATGTTATTATAGGTTGTAGCATAATGCACTATTCAATAAAGTTTGCATCAGAATGTATGTGCACCAGATCTAGGACACAAATTGACATTGCCCAAGCAATCTTAGTTTCAGCATTTACCAATGTCACATTGCTTGACTTTGCAAAACATGCAATTTTTCTCAATAATTAGTGTACAAATAATTTTCTCTGGTTTTAGGATAATACCCAAAATCATCCACATTCCTTCATGTGCTCACATCTGTAGGAGACGGGATGGGAACCCTTCTCTTGCTTCATCCCTCCCTATACGGGGTACATACCTCTGGCAGCAGAGTAAATGACACAAATAATTGGTTGTCATCTTTTTTGAATCAGCATAGGAGGGACAGAACATTTTGCCAGTAAGTTTCACCAGTGTTTGCTGACATCAAAACAACAGTAGAAATCAGGCATTGTTAGTTCAATCAGGATCATAAGAGAGCACACTGAAATAAGCACAGGCTTTTGTAGCTGCTCCTCAGGCGGCTTCGCCCCTTTTACCACTTTCAACTCATGCTTCTTTCTTTTGGTTTATCTTACCTCACAGCCAGCTTTGACAACACTCAACTGACCCTCCTGTAAATGAGCCTTGCTTGGTCGTATCCTATGCAAGCTGTTACAGCTCCAGAGCTCAGTCCCCAAGGGGACTGGGTGCTAGAAGCCAGCTCGCTCTCAGACCAAGGCCGCGGGTTAGCCCCTAGCAAGCAGGGAGATATTCAGCTCTTAGTGATTAGGCAGCTCTTGTGATTTCAGCTTTGCTTGCTAGGTAGCTTTTCCCTTGGCCTAAGGCTCCAGCAGACGGTAGAGAGAGGAGAAGCAGAAGACGCTGGCTGTTCCACGAGTATGGCTTTATTGTAGGGTCCGTGAAGGGTCTCAGCTCTTCTTCTTCCGAGTTAGTAGGGCTACAGTATGCTACTTTTATACCCTTGGCCTGGATCCAATCCTGACCAATGGCAAAGGTGTTAGAGTGACCATAAGTGACCAATAGTAGGGTTTAACACAATATTGCCTTACATGGCTATAGGGATAAGGTACAAGGCGGATGTGTCTGGAGACAGGAAACTTCTTTGCCGCTGTGTCAGCATTCTATTCTCCAAGGGGCCCTGGCTAAACCTGAGGGGTTTACTACACTCCTGAGCTGAAAAATCCCTTGCAGCATTTTGATAAAGCACTGCACGTCCAGATCCAACCCCATAGCCAATCCTGTTTCAAGAGCAGGAGAAACTAGAGACCTCCTGATCTTTTTCAAATTGAATTTTCATATGATCCTATGAGGACACCATGCTTTTCTCCAGTGTTTAAATAGTCTTCATTCCAATAGGTAAGTTTATTAATCAAATTTTGTACCAAGTAGCTTTGGTTAATACATTGTCATAATTCCACCTCTACGGTACAAGATTCCTTTAGACAAAAAAGGCAATGAAGCATGCATCCCATAAAACAATAAAATACAGCTAAGGTTGTTGCTATGGAATGAAGTTGCTGCAAATTCCACATAAACCAGGAATTTATGCCAGGAGTTCTTCAAAGTACTGGGGCTGGCCTTCCAACAATGTGAAAATGTTAACACCGGGGCTAAGGGAGCTTGATTTTTTTTTTCCTTTCCTTGTGTAAATATGATAATATTTCTCTGTGTCCTGGTTTGAAACCCTCTTGAGCTGCAGTGGGTGCCAATACACAGGATGTTTGTTCTGCAGCAGGAGGCTTGTTCTGCAACAGGGCAATCAAACTGCTCCTGTCACAGGAGGTCATAGTCACCTTCTCTGTTCCTCCACTGCAAACTGTTGATGACCCAGGTCATAATGGTGCACAAATTTTCTAATATAACTCAGTGAAGGTGGATAAAATAAACAATAACACATTGATTTGTTTTCTTCTTGAATACAGCTTATCTTTTAAACTGTATCTTTTTGTATTTCTGTGAAGGATTACCCCACTCCTGGTTCTTCTCTCTCACGTCAAGAAGGCACTGCTGGAGAAACCTTACTTGGCCACAAAATGTAGTTCCTCACGAAGCCTTGCTCAGGAGACAGAGTTTTGATGCTTTACTTCAGCATTTATTCCTATGTAGGGTCTACCACCCATCTGAAATATTCCTTTAAAACAATTTTCATTTCCTCATTTAAACCTAAAAACAGTTTTCACGGGAGTATGTGAAGGCATTTCTCTTTTTTGAAAGATTTTTTTCCCATAACGTTTTCCTTCAGTAGTACTTATTCATCAAAAATTTATTTCTTAGCTCCTAGAAATGTGTTTTCTTTCCTCTTTTGTCTGCAACCTTCTTCTACTCAGAAACAGTCTCTTGAGGATCACTGTTTCAAGGGCAGAACTTCTACTATGCAAAATATGTAACCCTCAGGAAAATGCTACCTTTGAAATTTTTCTGTTCCAAACAAAAACTCAGGATGTAGAAGCAGCCCAGAACAGGTGTTTGGGATGAAAATGTTTGATCAGTTTGAGTAAGGGCTGTAACCTCTCATTACACGCTTTTCATTGTACTATATGACTTTATTCTCTTTCTACAGATCTACTACACCTACTTGCTTCTCTCTAATGGTTCTCTTCATTCCCATTTCTCCCCAGTTTTCAATCCTTTGCTTTCTTCAGAACTTGCACTTGAGACCTCCATTCCTAAAATTCTCTTCCCCTCAACATTTTGATCGAAGCCATGATGAGGCCTTTTCCCCTTTGTGGGAAAAGACAGTGAGTGGTAGCTGGGAATTTCTAGAAGACCTGTCACAAATGATCACATTGCAGAAGAAATGTAGGTATGTTAGGAAGGAGGCAATTGGGCTAATCATGAGCTCACAAAAAAACAAGCACAGAGAAAGCAGATCTTTCCATAGGATGAGTGCAGAAATGTGGCTTGGTAAGAATGGGTAAGAACAAACACAAAAAAAGCCAATACAACAAATAAAACTTAACTAGAAAGAGCATCCCAAGTAGTGAGAAGCCATTTGATAAGTACATCAGTGGTAAGAGGAAGTCAAAAGCAAGTGGATTACTCATCAGAGAGAGAAAGATATTGACTGATGCCAGAGAGGGCTCAGACTGCCTCAGGTCTTCTTTGCACCAGCTAAAAGAGATCGCATTTGATCAGGTGACTGATGTGATACACATTAATGACAAGGGAATAAGGTTTCAGCCCAGGCTGGGGCAGAACAAGAATACTTAGGTAACATCAAGATGTTCAAAGCAACAGTCTGGCTGCACTTTATGCCAGGGTAGTGAAGGAAATGGCTCAAACAGCATTGGAAACACTCATGTTTATCTCTGAGAATCCAGGGAATAAATAAGGGCAAGAAATAAGCAAACTGATGCTGTCTTTAAAAGTAGCATTTGAAAATAAATAAATAAGCCAGTTTTTCACCCAAGAAAGCATCTAGCACAAATAGACACACGATTTATAGACAGGTAGAAGGAAACAATAGGGTAAGCAACTATTAATATGAACTTGTCAACTAGAAACTGGGACAATATGGGCAAATTTCCCTTAGCAATGGGGAGCAGAGAATGTTATGGAAGAGTGGATAGTGGACTCCACTCATCTGTGCCTTGATTAGCCTCTATGCACATGCTTATGAGGAAGGGAGTTCAGCTAATCTGAAAAATTTAGGCAGGGGGTACAGAAGTTTGGAAACAGCAGTTGTCAGTGTTTTACAAGCAAGAGGGTGGATTACAAATGCAGTTCCAAAGGGGGTGTTTCGTTAGCAGCCTTCAGAGATGGCACTAACTGGGGAGCAACTGTAAACACATTGGAGGATGACATAAGAATTCAAAATAACCCAAAGAATTTACTGGGAAAGCAAAGAACATGACTGAGAAGCACTGTGATGAATTGTTTTTGCAGGCAGGGTTACCCCCTGCACACTCAGAGGTTGGGGCACTGCTCAGCATGGGCTGCAGACAGCAGCTGAGGAGAGAGCAGGGAGCTGCAGGCAGTCCGTGGCCAAAGAGACTGCCGCAGAGGCAGACAAATTGCAGCTGGTCATCTTAAAGAAAACATGGCACAGGGACGTGATAGCAGCCATCAGATGTAAAAGGACACTGCAACACAGAAAGAGAAGACTTCCCTTGGCAGGGACCACCACCTTCACATTTCAGCAAGGAATATTCAGAGGGGAGGATAAAGTGTCACCTGGAGAGGCTGTAGGGCCTCTGAAGTATTGAGTGTTCCCCAGAGCAGAATCCAGGGAAGCCCCACAAAAGGGACACAGAGACACACTGAAGTGGTGTAGATGTGAAACCTTTCTGGTGTCCTCTGTAAGACAAAGGGCTAAAGGGAGGGAAATCTAAGGCATTAATGGTGTACAATAATTTGCTAGTAGAGAAGAGATCAAGTACATGAAATTCCATCAACAACTTGCTCTTCCATTTATATTTGGCAATGACACCCATCCTCTTCTAATGCACACAAGCCTTTTCTGCTCACTAGCTGTGTTCACGTGTACAAGCGTATATTGATCTGTTTTCTCTCCTTCCCTTCTTACAAAGGAAAAAATAACTGCAGAGTTCAGTAATGCACGGGCTGTGCTCTACGATGAAAATAGTCTGAGGCACTTACACGCTGAAGTAAATTTAGCTTAACATAAAAATAACCTTCACAAATTTGAAATGCCTATTTTACAATTAACGTCAGGTGCTAACAGGATATAATTTTCTTCCAAGTGTGTGCTGATGTGACAGGCTGACTGAAGCGATGCAGGCACCTCTCCTCGCCGCCCTCTGGGTCTCAGAGATGCCCCCTTCACCTTTCGGCTCTTCCCTCCGAGTCTCGTCCTTTCCCCAGCCACACAGGGTGCTCCTGCGGCTCGGCGATGCGGTGCGCTCCCGCCCAGCCCGCTGCAGCCGTGCCGCGCTGTTAAAGGCGCACGCACCGTGTAAATAATTGATACGGAGCGGGCGCGCTGCGGAGCCCGAGCGCCTCCTCCTCCCGTTCCCCAGCCCCGGCGCTGCCCGCCCCGCGGCCCTACCTGCCCCGGCCGCCGGAGCGCGGCGCGGCCGCGGGGCGGCGCGGAGCCCCCGCCGAGCCCCGCCGAGCCCTCCCCGCCCCGCGGCGCCGTCCCGCCCCCGGCGGCGGCGGGTCCCTGGCGGGGGCCGGGCCGGGCCGGCGGGGCGGCGGGAGCAGGTGCGGCCGCCCGGCACGGCGGGGGCGGAGCGGGCCCGGCAGGTGGGGGCTGCCGGGGGGCGGAGGGCGAGCAGCCGGCAGGGTTCGTCCGCCCGCCTCCGGAGGCGCGGCCGGCGGCACGGCGCGGAGAGCGGGCTGCCGCGGGAGGCGCACGGCGGTGGCGGCGGCGGTGACCGCGTCCGCAGCCCGGGCCGCGGAGGGGCCGGCGGGGTCCCTTGCTGCAGAGCCAGATGTACGGGACGCGGGGCTGCCAAGGGTCGGCGGGGAGGTGCTGGGGGCTGCCGCCGCCGCTGCTGCCGCGGCCGGGAGGGAGCCCTTAGCTGTGCGGGAAGCGGGGAAGCCGCGTCGGGAGCTGTTATTTTCCCCTCCTTCCTTTGCCTTCCCTCTTGTCCCTCCTCCCCCTCCTCACCAAAACCGGGAGAGGAGGCGTGTTCGGTGCCTTGCTGCACCGGTTTTGCTTGGTTTGTTGTTGCAGGGCTTGGTTCTCAGGGCGGCTGGGTTTTTTCTTTTTTTCTCTTGCAACCTCCCCGCCTTCTCCCTTCCTCTCCTTTGGCCCATCGCATGCTCGGATCCGGCTGGATCCTTCCTTCGCTTTTCGGCGGTGCCTCTCGGAGGGGGGAAGGGAGAGCTGGGATGAGTGCAGCTTGACGCACAGGCGAGGAGCGGGGGGGCACCGCCGGCAGCTGCAGCGGTTCGTGGCCGCAGGCTGCGGGTGAGGAACGGAGAGAGCGAGGGGCTCCCTCGGTGCCTCCCCCTTTCTTCGCCCCTGTCCTTCCTCCCCTCCTCCCTCTCTCCCTCCCCCATCCGTCTCCTGCCGGTCCGGCTGGGAGCGTGTGTGCAATACCTTACGCTGCAAGGTGCGCGAGTGTGTGCGCGGAGCGGAGGGAGGGAAGGACTCGCGAGGGAGCCGGGGCTGCCCCGGCCCCCCCTATGTGAGCCTCCCCGGGCGGCTGCATGGCGATAGAGCGGCGCCGTGAGGCGGGCGGCGGGGGCCGGCCGCTGCCCGAGGAGAACGGCTCCGTGCCGGGGGCCGTGGGGGGGGGCGCCGCCGCCCCCCCGGGGCCTCCCCCCGCCAACGCCGCCGGGGCCGAGATCCAGGCGCTGCCGGTGCCGCCGCCCGCCGCCGCCTGCAGCCCGCTGCTCCTCGACTACGACGGCTCGGTGCTACCCTTCCTCGGGGGGCTGGGCGGCCGCTACCAGCGGACCCTGGTGCTGCTCACCTGGGTCCCGGCGCTCGTCATCGGCTTCAGCAAGTTCTCGGACTCCTTCCTCCTGGACCAGCCCGACTTCTGGTGCCGGGAGGCGGACGGGCAGGGCAACTGGAGCGGGACCCTGGCGCCGATCCACGCCAACCACAGCGGCAACGGGAGCATCTTCCCCCCGCCCGAGCTGCCCACCCCCGCGGGGGGCAACGCCAGCGAGTGCGGCTGCCGCGAGTGGCACTACCGCATCCGAGCCGGCCTCGTCCAAAACGTCGTGAGCAAGGTGAGAAAGGCGACTTCCCTCGGCCCCTCTCCCTGTCCAGCCCTCCCGGACCCTCTCGGCTCTTTCCAAGGCGAGGGGAGCAGCTGGGCACGATGCGGATCTGTCCTTGCATGCTGTAGTTGGGTCAGTCAAGTCCCCGTGGGCGAGCCTCCCGGCCGGGGAAAGCCAGTCCCGCACCCGCGCAGCCCTTTCCCTGCCGGGGTGTCGCACCAGGTGTCCAGCCTGTGGATTTGTACCCGCACACTGGTTGCAGCGCTAAGCTGCAAAGTTATGTCCTGAAACGGGATCCTGTGTATCTCTTTGAGCTCCTGGTACTGTCCTGCTGTCTCTCGGTGTCTGTGGGAAAGATGCTGGAGGCAAGTGCCCCAGCTGATAAGGGGAAAGGGTTGCAGAGAGGGCTCCGGCTGATCTTTGTGCAAGTATACTGAAGCAGCCCTACATGCCAAAAACCAGGTTGATTTTTTGGGGGGAACTGAAGAAATGGTGACTGTTGTGTGTAAAATAAGTCAAAAGTTCTCTTGAATTTTTCTGGTTATGTACTTATTCTCTTGAAAACTGTCTTGGCAGAGGAATTGAAGAAATGTCTCACACGAGTTGTTTTACTCCAGAAGCAGAAAGTGCATGCTGCTGTGTTTTGTGTTTCCCCATGTAATGACTAAAGTGGAAAATTTCTAGTGAAGAGACTGTGCCGCTTTCTGCTCTCGCTTTGTATTTGCTGAGTAGTGCATATCAAAAAATCACCTTCCCTTTTCACCTGAAAGCTTTTGCTTGTTTGTAGTATCAGCCCTGCAAAAGCCCCGATGGCTGCAGATGGGCCTTATTGATACTAACAAGCAGCTGGAGCTCCTGGAAATGTAAAATGAAATGGTTACACCGAGGAAGAAGATCCCTTAATCTCAAGACCCCCTCTCCTAAGATCAGCAAAAATTACTTCCTGCCTGGGAGCAGTGTTTTAGCTTAACTGTGTTTATCTAGTTGGGATAAAGAAATGGGGCAACAGTCAGATGAGCAATATAATTGTGCTTTGGTCAGCCAGCACGCACTTATATTGAATCATTGAAAATCATTTCGGTTTCTCTTTGTGTCCCTTGAAAGAGTGTGCAACAGGGGAAAAGCAAATCCCTCAATATCTTGAACCCAGAATGGATAAAAAAAGGTACATTCCTTTCATGAGAGAAACATACGCACATGTTGGATCTGATTGGGTTGTGACACAGAAATGCATAAGAAAATTAGACATTTAAGAAGGTCAGATTTTCTTCTGTTTATATACAGAGACCGAGCCATTCATATATTTGAGGGCTTAACACTGAAATTTTAGCATGAAAAAATTATCTTGAAATATTTTTTTTAGTCTAAACTTATAAAAAAATTATTTGGAAATGTTTGAATCTTTTGAAGGTCATCGTCAAGTTGGCCACAAAAGGTCAAGTGAGAGTTAGTTTGCTGTCTTGCATGCTTCTTTAGAGATAATAAAAAAAGTGTTCTTTGGAAGAACTTGCTGTAAAGGGCAGATCAATTTTAAGGGATAAACAAACATCTGTGGCCCCTGCTGTCTTGTTTTCTATTAGAAAGAATAATAATCATCTTTTGAGACTATGGGTTTTTCCAGTGTGGAGTTTTTATTTTTTTGTATGCTCACTTCCAAAAGCCTGGCAGCTTTTTGCTTTGATTTGTAATCCCATGTAATTATAATTAGATTGTTTTCTTGAGGTCAGGATTCCTCTTTAGTTTGTGCTTTGTTTTTGTTTTGGGGGTTTTCTGGGTGGGAGTGCTGCCTGTTTTTTTTCTAATGGAGAAAGAGAGGAAAAACCCAGACAGAACATCATCACAGCTTGATTTGGACTTCATTTCTTAGCAATCCTCAGAGCTCTGATACTGTGGGAGCAATTCTTGTAACTGCTGACTCCTCTTACATGCATCTCACTGTCCTTTGTGAGAAAGAGCTGCTCTGGATGAATTCAAGAGACTGGATGTTCAGATCACCCTTAACTCTCCTCAAAAATACATTTATTTCTGTAATGTATTATGCAATGTTCTCATCTTTCTAAATAGAGTTTTATTAAATCTTAGTCTAATATATGCTCATCTGTGTAGTAGCCAGGGGTTATATTGAAATATCATAAAGAGAGCCAAAAGTATATTAATAAAAAATGTACTTTTGTTTGGCAAGTAAATCCTCTTGTACTTACCTTCAGTGGTCTGAGCTAACAGCTGCTGGATGCTCCATCATTGCCTTGTATTCGGAAACAATGAAACAATTCTGGTTCTTTAGCACAAAGCACATTTGATGTACATACATCTGAGACATCACTGCTCCCCCTATTCCTCAGGGGTTTGGATAGCTGTCCTTAAACTGTGTTAAGTTCCACTGTCTCCACAGCCTCTCTTCTAATGGTACACCCTTCATCAGATGCTATATCCCTGTCCAGGTTTTCTCAGCTCTCCCTTCCCTGGTGCCTATTTTCCCCCATGCTATGTCATGCTTGGGATTGATGAAGTGGAGGTCTTGCTATTTCCAGCCCTGCTCGGTGCTTTGTTTAGCCCCCTTTCTCTGAGTGTTTGCTGGAGCCAGCAGTGGCCTTGCACCTTTCTTGAAGACTGGCATTGCTGTGTCAGACACTGTCATTATCCTGACCTGCTTGACTGAGTCACTGGGAGCGGTGCTTTTTATAGTGCTGCCAGTCATTAGAACTGGAAATGGTAATAAAGGACATAGTGCTTATTATTTAACACTGCTGAGATACATGTAGTGAAGAGGTCAGATGCATAATTTAACCACAGGGATTCCAGTGGCCATGTTAAATCACCCTTCTGAGCTAATGTCCTGACTTGGCACATAAATCTTGGTCTTTAGCTTGGATTGTACATAAATATCTTCCCTTAGCACAATTCACTTGCAAGGCTTTTTCACTGCTAAATGATTCCTTGAAGATTTTCATCTATTCCTTATCACAACATCAACATCATCATGCTGTTATAAACAGAGTACACATGTATTTCTTGAGAGGTACACCCTAATCCAGCCCTTAGTCAAAAGGCTAGAAAAAAGCCTTTTTAATGGTCCATGTATCATCCCACCTGTGTCCAAAGGAAGGACACTGAGAAACACTCTCTAAATTTTTTTTTTTTTTTTTTTGTGGGGAAGCCTGAGATCTCCTTTTAGGCATTTGCAAAGTGGTGCTTCAAGTAAATTATTAGCATTAACAGTGAGCAACATTGTGATAACTCAATGTATGTAGTCATGAAGCTTAGCAGGGAAGCTGGAGTGTGTGTTCAGCAGGGACTTTTCTTACTCTCTCACCAGCTTCCTTAGTGCCTACATCTTCTGACCATCTGCAAAGGGATGATGTTTTCATGGAAGCTCTTAGTTACAGGATTGATGGTTGTTGGTTTTTTCTCTCTGTTACTAGCATGACCCATCCTCTGTGTTTGATTGCATTAAGTGGTGGGGTTCTTTGCTGTTCTGCATGCTGATTTGTATAATGGAGACCAAAAGCTGGTGATGGACAGGGACTGGGCTTGATTAAATTGCAGAGGTTGATGGCACAGCATCCCTCTGTGTGCGCTTGCAATGTTCCAGATCATTCCACCTCTTGGGGTTGGCGTAAGAGGGAAGTGGTTAGTTTAGTGGCTGCATTTTAATCACTTGGAGCAATTATGTAATAATATTTCGTGTCTAGTCACAAGGGAATTCCTGTTGTGACTGCTTTTATGCTCCAGATGCCTTGTTTTCCTGCAATGCTGTTTGCTTGGCTCTCAACTTCCCACTTGATTTGGGTTGAGTCATCTTCTTTCCAAAGTGATATGGCAACTGTTTTACCTATTTACCACTGGTTCAAACATTCTCATGCCAATTTGGCTGAGCCTCTAGCAAATTGTCCCTGCCAAAAAAAAGTGGAGCTGAAGTCAGAAGAGCCAAATGATCCAGGGGCAAGGATGTCTGAACTTGGATTGGTTTGGTCTGTGATTGGTGCTCTTTGCTCCTGCAAGGGGAGATGTCTGTCCTTAAGAGGTCTTCCTTCTCCTTGCTTTTACTGCAGTTCTGGCACTTTTCTGGGCACACCTTCATATGATTCAGCTTGTTAGCCTGGTAGAAAACTTCCTCTTAAAAGAAACTTCTTCTTGTTTTCCTGGGTGTTCTACTGGTTTAATAAAAACTAAATTGTTCTGTGCAGTAACGTGTGCTTTAGTCTCTGGTATTGCCTCGTGGGATTATTGCTGGTATCTGCAAGTAGCCAGAAATGATAAAACAAATAAATTTGTTCATGATAATAGTGATGATGAATTTGGCACATTTTGCAGAATAATATTTCTTGGGGTAAGGATAGGTAGACATTTTAAATGGACTTTCAGATTACAGTTATTAATTACTTTGAAGGGATCCCTCTGACAAGGTCCTTCCCAAAATAAGAACTATGCCACCCTTATCTACTCCCATTTGTGCCTGTAATCTCATTTGTTTCTGCATATTCTCTAGTTGGCTGGCCTCTGCAAAGAGACTTTAGAAATGCTGATGCTTCTTTTTTTTTCTCTGCAACTGACAGGATTTCTCTTGTCAGTGTTAGTTTCTGGCTGACTGGCTTCTACCTAGTCCCAAATCAATGAAAACCTTGAGTTATTGCACCCACTGCAGTAGTTGGGTCAGAAGTGGCAGTATTGAAGCTACTGCATCATTTTGCTTCCACTGAACAGATTGGAGGGGGTGTAGGGACCTGCAAGGCCTAACTTGCAGAGGGCAGAAAGTCTGTTCTAAATTTCTTTCAGCCTAGGCTTTGGAATGACTCTCAGCTTCTAATGGATACTGAAGGTCTCAACGAGTCCCTGTGGTCAGAGGTATCCAGAAATACTGCCCGACCAGAGCAAACATCTTCTACTATTTTATTTCATGGCTTCCTCAGCTATGTGAGAGATCCCAAACTATTTTTTTCCCCTTCTTCCCTCTGCAAGTTAGCTGATAAAGAGTCAGTGGTTACTGCTCTGAGCCTTCACAGACTTGAAAAATCTTTCTGTTAAGGAGGAGGCAAAGGGGAGCTTGTCCTGCTTGCACACACTGAGTGTGGTGACGGAGTCTGCTGATTATCAGACGCAAGTGAGCAACACCCCGAAAGAACAGGGCGAGTTTCTGGGTCAATGGCATCAAGGAAGGGGATGGGTCTTTTGGGAACAGCACCTGCAACTTCCCATGTGAAGAACTGTCCTTTGCCTGCAAACAGTAAATAATCCGATGTTTGAAATAATCAAGTGTGATGTCACAAGGCTTGTTGTTTCGTGAGCCTAGATACTGGTTTTACTGATTCGGGGGTGTTATGTACTGGCCAAAGCCTTTTAAAGCAGTTGGTTTAGAAAACAGACTGGATTAAGACCGATACTGACATGAGAATTCAGGTAGTTTTGAGTTTTTGTCTGGCGTGGATTCTTTTTCACTACAGGAAATGTACATGCAGTTCATGTTTATTATCACCCTTAAGATAAAGCATCTCAGTTACAGGAATCTGATTTCAGCTTACCATAAATAGTTTGTAGCATTGCTAGAACTAACAATGATCCTTCAGGAAGGTAATTCCGTACTGAAATCTCTTTAAGACATTCTTAGCTTTCCAAGGCTTGCTATTGAGCTTTTCATATCAGTAATTTTTTGTGTGTATGTCAAACAACTGCCTTTTTTCTTTTTTTTAACCTCCTGGATGGACGTGATGTTTGAAATGCTTGGGGTTCTGTTTGTTTTTGTTTCCACTCCCTAACACATCCTGTATCTCTGTCACGTAATTTAAATATACCGACCCTGCCCATGTTGTGACAGAAATTGCTGGCTGTGGTGAATGTTTACCAGCTGTGCAGGCAGTCTAACCCCAAATTTCTGAAGTGCACTAACAGTTTTAGCTCTTCTTACCCTGGCTACAGGACTGCAGTACTAAAAGGTGACCTCGTGTTTTTTTTAAAGCATTTGTCAAAGAAAGGAACTGGCACTCAGGAGGGCATGTAATTTGGAGCCAGTTCTGATGGTAATGTGAGATGAGGTTTACAGGACAGCCAAACTTCAGGGATTCATTCCTTAATGAAACAACATCTGGAATAGCACAAGATTTATGATTTTCTTGAGCTTCAGGACTTCGGCCGTACTAATGGTGAAAAGTCTTAAATTAAACCTTAATAAATCAGTTCTAGAGAGCTGCTAGATTTAGAAAATGCTAAAAGAGATATAGTGCCTTTTTTGATATCTCTTTGTGTATCTTTTGTTTTTTCTGCCAGTCTATTTGTTCCTGCCCACCCGTCATCCCTGCTCAGGACAGCTACTCTCACTCCCTCCCTTTCATATTCCTTCCTCTTCCCGCTCTTCTGCAGCGCAGCCAGGCTGGCGCTGGCTTACCCGCAAGTGGCTGTGGAATTAATTAGGCTGAGATCTTGCTACAGAACAAAGGACCGGGGCTTGCTGCAGACAATGGGTAGAAGATCAGAGTAGCCTGTTGTAGGAATATGCTGCAGCTTTGCAGCAATGCTGAGAGTTCAGTTCTTGCACGGAATTCCATCAAAACAGACGTTTTCAGATTTTGATCACCTCAACTCAAACGTGTACTTAGTTGTTGTAATGTAATTTTTTATATATTTTACCGGCTGATTTTGGTAGCAGATGACTTTGTGTGCATTCTGAATTCCCTTTTAAAGTCAAAGGGGAAGGAAGGAACCCGAAGGAGGAAAAAAGGAGTTTCAACACCCTTTCAATCCATGTCATCTGGGGTGTGTTGCAGAGGTTTCCAGGCAAACCCCATTTCAGTGTTTGATAACTGCTCAGCATTACTGGAGTTGCTCTGGTCCACACCCAGTGTTGGTGCTGGGAAGCCTGCCCCCACACCAGCCTGTAAAAACTGGCAGGCAACAGGGATTATTGCGTGGGTTGAGTTATTCCTGCTGATCCATGCCGTGTCATACCTGCTGGGAACATGCAGTAGGTTTGTAGCTATTCCCACAAAGAAGGATCAGTGCTGTGTTCGATGTGACTGGCATGCTTGGGGTGGAACCTCCTGCCTGTCCTGTGGGCTGATGAGGAGAGGCTAAATATGCTCTGGGCATGATGGGCTGGGTAGGAAATTTCAGTGGGTAGTACAAGACTTTGTTAGTATTTTTTATTTTTCTTATAATCTGGGAGAGGCCCAATTGCCAGTTGTTAACACTGAACAACAAGAACAAAAGATTAGGTAAGTGGACGTATCCTGATCCTCATTTCTGGGATGCCTATCTAGATTCCCCAGGAGCAAAGCTGTGACAATCAGGAATGCTGCCTGTGAGATGCATTAAGTGGTATGTTCGCCTTCTCCAGTGATTTATAGTTGCCCTTGTGCATTGTTTTTGGAGCAGGGTGGTCTGGTTCCCTAAAAAAGGTTCTTTGCCTCCAAACAGTGGTGAAGAAATTCATTTTGGCCCAAGTACTGTCTCCCTGCTCCTCTGCAGCACTCTGGATCTTCCTGCTTTCCTCCTGGCCTTCAAGCCAAAGTCCATGATCATGCAGACAGTGTTGCAATGTCCACCCTACAAATATTATTTGGATTAAAGGATAGGGACTGTAAATTAAACTGTAAGACCTTTTCCCTACTGTGTATTCCATGGCTGTATAAAATGTTGTCTGCTTGAACAATACAAGCTTGACAGACCAGTTTCACCTTCCGATTTGTAAACCAAGTGGAATATTTTTCTCCCTTCTTCCCTACCCTTAATATTTATTTAGGTCTGAATTAATACCAGACCCTGAGGGTTTTTCCTCTCTCCTTTTATTCTTGTCTGAGTTGCAATAACCGTAGTTTGCAAATGATGAGAGGGCAAGGTCATGGCAGCAATAATTGCATGTCAGAGTTAAGGTGTCTGATCTTTTTATCTAAGGTGGCAAGTTTCTGTCATGAGCAATGTCTTTCTCCTCTTGTCTACCACTTCACCCTTTTCCATTTCAGAGTTTTATGCCATGCTTGAATTTGTGGTTTTTTCCCCCTGGATTTAAAAAAGCCCAACAAGATAGTAAACTAGGTTTTGCTGTGTCGGCCTTGTCAAGGCTGCAACATATTTTGTGCATGCATGTTTTGGCAACCTGAAAAATACAAGTCCACAAAGCATGAACCTACTTTTGATAATGAGATGATAGTGAAAGTTAATATTTAACTTCAATGTTGCAGGGTTTTCTTACGTGTGGCTTCTATTTTCAGTGCTTAGACCAGTTCTAAATACAAATTGGGTAGCTAGTTTGACTTTTTTAGTTTGGTTGCAAAGTCAGTCCCAGCAGCACACACCTTGTCCAGAATACATGTGGTTGTCAGCTGGAAACTGAGGAATGGTACTCAAATGCCACTTTTCAGTGTGTGTGTGTGTCTCAGTCCTAGGGATGGGTGTGGTTGCTAGACTGAAAATTAAAGCAAATTTTGTGGTGAAATCTTCTAATCGTGTCAGAATACATATAGAAAAGTTACTTAGTTGCAGCACAGATGTAAAAGAGATGTTGAAATATCCTGCTGCTGCTCTGAGGAAAATTATTAATATAGTATTATGAATACTGTGCAGGAAAGCTGCAAGCAAGATTTTCTATCTCCCAACTCTTTGATGTTAGATGATATTATGGAGTTGGGAAAAATTAAGTAGATCACATCAGCTGAGAAACAAGTTAGTTGACTAATCTGTGGATGGCGAAGGCTGGAAAAGATCTAAATGTCTCAGAATAAAGGGAACTCCTACTGAAAATAAAAGTAGTAGTGATGGAGAAGTGGGTGGTACGTGGATGCTACAAAAGTTGATTTAATCATGTTGAGTATTCAGAAGATTGTCATATGATTAACAAATCATATTTTAATTGTTAGCATATTAGCAATTATTATTTACTTAGCAAACTTCCTTCTTCCCTCTCCTAATGGGGAAAAAACCCAATCTGTCATGAAAGCAAGTTTGGGAATAAAAGAGCTAATTGTTCCTGACTAAAGTGTGAAGTTGAAGGGTAGATGAAATTTTTCAGCTCTGCATTGTCTCAGGGGCCATTATCTTAGGAGTCTCTTGATGTGCCCAGTGGACAGCTTGGAAGGTCTTTTTTGCTTATGGCATAGACTAAGGAACAATTTAGTGCAGAACACTAAATTTGAAATCTTTTCCAAGTTAGTTTACTAGCATTGAAATGGAGTCAATATGTGTCCTTTTGCATATTTGAAATTCCAGGCTTGTTTTGTGACTGCAATGTTGCTTGAGCCTTCTCTTCAAGCTGGAGATATGTCCCTTAGAGGTGGACCATGACTGAAAGGCTTGAGCAAGGCCTTTCAGCTGCCTGGGAGGGACTGGAGCCCCACACGTGCTGCTTGTGAGCAGGACAGCATCTCCCTGTGGGGCACAGTGGGCACAGCCTACTTACTCCGAGGTAATTCATATAAGAGGCACTGTGTCTCTGCCTCTCCACTTTCAAGCAGCTTGAGGAAACCTGTGCCTTAGGTTTCCCATTATGATGACAGAGTCAAAGTTTTCACACCAAGAGGAAGGGCTGCTGTGCTCTGTATCAGTGCTCACACTCTAATGCGTGGCACCGAGCCTTTGTGCTTTATTTTTAAGGCTGAAATATCTGACTAAAAAAATATGCACTTAAAAAATTAATGCAGAAATTACAGAGCTAAGACATGAGTATCAGAAAATTGTGGTTTGGAAGGAGATGTATTTCAGCAACTTAAACTATGATAAACTTCAGAAACCATTAAGGAAACTTGTGAAGTCCATGGCTATGCAGTCCTGTACTATTTTGTAGGGATAGAAGCTGTTTTCATGGTTCATATTATGCTGCACAATCTAATTATATCTTTCTTGGAAGACAGCTAAGCACATGTCCTCTGGCTTGTGTGCCACCCCCTCTTTTTCTCCCCACTCCTCTCCCTCCCCATGTCCTCAAAACCTTTGTCCCTGTGGTAGTATCAAAAGTTGTTTCTTTGCTTTACTTTTCAAATGGTGCATTGCCCAGGTGGTCAGCCATGTCCATAGTAAAGCAATCTGACAATTTCTGTGTACATGACCTTGTGTGCACTGTTCACAAGTCATTTTTCTGGGCTGCAGTTTTCCTTGCCAGGTGTCTGCTGCGGTGAAAAATGGTTTACTGGTTTCTGAGAGTGAAAAGTACAGAAAACATTGTTTCCACTGTAAAGAAAAACGAATTGGGAAAGAAGCTGAAGGAAACAAGCCCTTGCATCTGTTGAGTTAGCAAGCTCCAGTGTATGGGGATAGGGACCCCAGGTTTGTTAGGAATAGGAAGAAGGCAGATGTTGGGCTAAAACTCATACTGTGGTACCAGCAATATTCCTCTTGCCACCTGAGTAAAAGTTCTTGCAAATCTGGATGATTATGAACTTCTCAAAATACCAGTGTGTACTTGCTCAGTAAAAATTTTGTTTTGAAGTATTGAGGTTCTGAGAGCTTAGGCACTGTTCAAAGATCTCAGCAAAAGCATCCACTTATGATAAAGCTGAGCAATGTTAGATGTACTTGGCTTTTAGAGGTCTAGCATCATAGAGAGAGGAAGTAGCTTGAGAGTCAGGTGTTGACTGTGTCTTGGGTTGAGGCATTGCAGCGTCGGTGTGGTGTGGGCTTATTTGAGTGGCTGTTCCAAGAAAACAAACAACAAAACCTCTCAATAACTGGTTTGTTGTTTTTCTTGTGTGTTGTGTTTTTAATGACTCTTCTGGTTTCCAGTCCATTTGTGTCTGATGAAAAACATAAGGAAAGTTGTTGTTTGGGGAGGTTTGGTTCTGAAAGTGGCTGGCCAAAAAAAAAAAAGATAAAATTATTAATTTTTATACCTTCTTCTCAAGTCTTCCAGGATTAATTCTATTAGACTTTTACTCTACCTAATTTTCTTATTTTCAAATGTGATCTTGATATTTCCAGTCAGCTGATTGTACTGATGGTCACAAAAAATGCCATGTATTCTCAAGAACACTTTATTGACACTTAAAATACAGGAGTACTTTTCCCAGCTGTGAACTCAAAGGAGAGGCACCCTTACTCTGAACCCTGAAGGTTAAATAGTTTAAATGCTCTCATGTTGCCATGGCTGAGAAGGAGGTACAGAGATGACTGTGGCACTAAAACCTCCCCCAGTTTTTGGTGTTGCAGTTGGAGCATCCCTGTGGGAAGCTTCTTCTGCAACCTCCCTTGTGTGTTTTTACTGCACACTTATTTCCTGTAGAGTTGAGCATCACACCGGTTTCTGGGTCTCATGCACTTTCTTTAGGATTAAATGCTGACAGAGTGTCATTTTTGCAGGGGGCTGAGAAAGGGAAGAGGGAAATTATGTCCTTTAGCAGTCTAGAGGGAAATCTTGGTACAGTGCTGTCCTGTGGCTGTAATTATGAGTACTACTCAGATTATTCAGTTCTGTGGAAAGGAATTACTGGTAGGTATATTGTAGTAGAACTACTGACTGCTTTGCTTTCCTATTTGTTTTGGGGTTTTTTCTAATAGCGCTTGGTCTGCTGACTTGGAGCTTTTCCTCCAGGAATAAGTACTTGGAGACTGTTCTGCCTTTTTTAATGTAAACTGTATGAGAAATAGAACTGTATTTTTTTATTTTTTTATTATTTTTAAACTAACTTTGGTTCAGTTTGTTGAGGAAAAAACTGTAAGATAGTTTTTTAGGAAAAAGAACACTGTAAGATAATATGAAGGCATCACAAATTTCAAGTCTCACTGGGTAAGGTGTTTGCATAGAAGATGGATTCTAGTTCTAGTGCAGGGTAAATTGACAGGGTTTGGTTATAAAAGATGGAACAGTAAGGAGAGGAACAAAGGAAGGTGAGACCCTTGGAAGGTGATGAAAAATTTATTCTTATTTTCATTTATTGATCCTAAAATCTTTCCTGGATGAGTAGACAAGCTGGTGGCTTTTCCCCAGGCAGGGTTTGATGCTGCTGTGACATACATGATACATAGAGGACAGGGCTTCCCCAAGTGGGACCTTTGCTCAAGAGATTGAGAGGTCACAAGTGGCGTGTGAGGCATCAAGATGGGAGTGTGAAGGCTGGCACAGCAGCCAGGTGCTGCCTGCCTGGGGAAGGACCAGGGCTGCAGCTTCATTCCTGCTGACAGGTTTAGGGCCTTCCAAGGCAGCAGCTCTGCTGATCCTCTGGTGTCTTCTTGCTGAAACCATGCAGAGAGCAGTCACAGCAGAGCTGCCTTCCGCCTGTTTGGGAAAGGGGGTGCTTTCTTTCAGCAGCAACCTGGGCATTGAGCAGTGGAAGTAAACTCTGAAACCGCAGAGTGGGAAGTGGGGATGTGTGTCCAGTGCCCCCCTCGTGGGATTTTCGTGCCACACTCCGAGTTGATGTTGTACCAGAGAATCTCTCCTGCTTTCTCGTTGCTCCTTTTTAGGACAGAAGGGTCTGCCTTTGGCTGGTTCTACCTTCACCACCTTATCATATCTAATGAAGGTAGAACCAGCCAAATCCTCAACAGGCATTACCTGTTAGCAGGGGGTATTCAGTGTGCTTGGGTACTACAAACAGCATTATGGTCCCTGGAGTGCAAGGGCTTTTGAGACAAGAGTGCTTAATTCACACAGCTTGTGTTTGTAGTTACAAAGCAGCAGACTTCACTTTTATAACTTATAGCAGGGCAAATAGTGATGCACCACGGGAGCCCTGTCCAGATTTTCACCCTTTGTAAAGAAGTTAAAAGATGGTTACTATTTGGATGTGTTATCTTTTGCCAGGTGTCTTCCCAAGCATCCCATGTTTTAAATAGTCCTCCATCTTGCCATGAATTATAGTGAGTCAGAGCATGGGTGGTGACTCACTGATACCAGTTGAACATTAGGCTCCTGAAGGTGTGACTCCCTCAGCTTTGACCAAAATACCCTACCACAACATGAAACAATCACTTGCAATACATTGCACATCTGCATAAGGGGCAAATTCTCTATGTTGCTGTACTGTTATGAAAAGGAAGTTTTGCTCTTTAATGTTCCTTTTCCACCAACATATTCTACATATAGTTATTCTTGTTTTGGCATAACAATGCAGTTCTTTTTGTGTAGCAAGTCACTTTATCTGATCTCTTTCTTGTATTGGGAGGACGGATGGAGGACAGAAAGACTTAGAAAACCCAGGGACACAGAGAAATCCCAGGGAAAGGTTAGAAGCATTCTTTCTTCAGGCTTGACACTGTCAGCTCCCAAGTGGGATACCAGGGGATTCAGCCAGAGCAGTTATAGGATTTAATGGTTTCCCTGCTTGTAACAGATTAATCTACCCTTTACAAGTGGTGGTAGAGGATTACTGTCCAGTCTCCTGCCAAAACAATCTCCCAGTGCAGATTTACTTGGAGTGCCACTTGAACTGTCACCAGCTCTGCCCATCCCAGTGTTTTGTTCTGCATGGGAACTTGTCACTCGTTTCTCCTTGGAGCAAATCTAAATGTCATCTTTGCAGGATGAAACTACTGGTGCTGGGAGCAGGACCTGCCATGGCTCTGGGCACAGCTGTGCCATGTGGGCACATGTCAGCTCTGTTCTGCTCTGCTGAGCCCAGGTGTCTGTAAGGGGAGGGGCAGCACTGATGTTGTATAAACGCTCCTGCTTTATTTCTAGCTCTTCAAAGATGAGGCTTTTCCATGGGGAATGGAAGGGGGAACACAGGTCTCTGGCAAAATCTCTGTGCTCTCAGCATGACAAAGCTTTGCTGGTTTCCTCTGCTGCTGTGTTAAGATATGTGGAGATGATATGCTTGCCATTAAATATGTATTTTGTCCTATTAATGTCATCTTTACCTGAGGCTGCTCTTGACTCCAGCATCCATTTTTCTTCTTTCTCCTTATTCTCATCTCCCTTTGCAAGCTGAATGCCCTGGTGGCACCTACAACTGTCCTGCCAAATTTATTTTGGGTAACTGCTTCATGGTGACCTCTCTCTGGTTTGTGACAGCTGCCAGAGGAGAAACCAGGATATAATTCAGCTCTTAGTACTGAGCAAGTAATTTGGGGTCATGGCAGGTTCTCCAGAATTGTGTGTTAAAGCAACTGTTGATATATTTCCCTATTTGTGTATTTACAAACTGGGAGGGTTTTGCAGAGGGAGGTGTTTTGGGAAGGTCAGGGCTGCCTGGTCTGTCAGGAGTCTGCCTGTGTGGAGGAGAATCAGCTCCAATTTCTGGCCTACAGTGAGCTTAGCAGAGGGCAGGAAAGGGCCAGATGCAGGGCTTGCAAGGAAATAGATGTTTTGTTTTCAGAGCAGCTGGGGAGTTGGACAATAGCCTCAAAAACAAACAAACAAGGGATGACTTGCAGATAAGTAATCAGAGGAGTGGGTGTGTTTTGGGCACCACTGAAGGACAGGCTGATAGACTGACTTTTCTCCTGCTTCTAAACTCTTGCTCTCTGTGCCAGTGTGCCAGAGGGGTTTGACATCTGTTGTCCTGGACTGAAATTTCACAACAGCCCTTGATGAGACTTTGGGTCTTCCAGCCAGGAGCCTTTGCCTCTGTGTAATCTGGTACTGCACATTCCCTGCCTGGGGCTTGTGTAAGGGCCGGCTAGCACTGGCTAGCAGCAGCAAGCTGTGAAAATGGAAAGGCACCACGATATCTCCCTTTTCTTTTTGCACTTGGAGGACACTACTGTTCCTCTGACATCAACTAATATAAAAACAAATGATTGAATTTTTAAATCTGTTCTTGTATAAATATGAATGTTTTTTAAAACTTAATTTTTTTATCTACCAAAAAATGGATTTATCAATTTTAAGCAGCATATACACCTTCTGGATTGTGAAAATGAATCTGGAGAATTTTAAAGCCTACCTCTGCCTCAGATGTATCTTCTGAATTTTGTTTTGTTTGCAGCTTGTCTGGGCAGATATTTTTGTTTGCTAGCTGGAGATTGGTTCTAGAATTGCTAGTATTAGTAATTGCATATCCTCTACTTGCTTCTGAAAAGTCAACATTTTTGGAGAGCAATCCACAGTGCCTTGCTGAGTTCTTTACTGCAAATTATTCATAGCTATCTGGTGGAAAAAATCCTTTTTCATACTATGGTTCTTTAGTGCCTCCAGTCTGTAGGGTGAAAGATGAGACATATATGTCCCAACTTTTACAAATCATGAGTGGGGAACTCAAAGTACATTTAGTTTAAACAAAAAGCCTGAGCCTGAGTGCTGGCACATTTCTTTCAGCCACAAAATTGCTATACCTCTTGGAGAGGTGTATATTGTAGCAAGGACATCTGTGGTGTTGGACAGAGGGCTGAGTCTTGTCTTGTTTGTGGAAGGGCTGTGCGTCATGGAAATGCTTAAAAGTGCAGTGCACCTAATTGAACTCTTTTGAGGGGAGTTTTTTTTGAAGTTGCATCTGACTTAAAAATAAATTGCATCGTTTTACTTTGTATTTTTGGCTCTGAAACCTCAGTTACTGGTGTCAGAAGGGCTGCTACTATTACATTACATGCAAACAGCCATTTATTCTGCAGAGTTTCAGTTCTGGAGGATCTGACTCTCCAAAGTTAGCTGTACTTATTTGTCATGAAAAGTGTGTGGCTGCCATTACCATCAATATTTGAACACTTCACAAACCATGGGCAAACATATCCTCTTACATTTATTCAAGGGTATAAGAGTAACTATCCACACTTTACACATAAGAAAGATTACATTTCATGTCTGAGGGCAATGAGGATGTTGGGCTAAAGCCAGGAATGCAGTCTGGTTCTTCTGGTTTCCTCTGCCTCAGAGGAAAATGGCTTGGAGTTTAGGGAAGCCTCACTAGAAACCTTGCTGTTCCTATCTTTCTCATGGGGATGAGGCAGTGCCCTAGTGCCAGGTTGCCTGAAATGGTCCATTTCCCCTTTCTTTGGACAGAAGGGGTAATTTCAGTATTAGCACAGCTTTATTGTGGAGGTTCAGATCCTGTCTGGTCTCTGAGCTGTGAAAAGTCCCTGTGGGGCTGCTGTACCAAGAAGCTGCCCTGGGACTTCCAGCTGCTCTGCCAGGCCCCATACCAGAGCTTGTCCTGACAAGCTGTGCCTTTATTCAGTCTTCATCTCCCTTCCACCACCTAGGGAAATCAAGATGCTTTTCTGGGAGTGAAAGCACTGTGACACTGAGAGCCTGGAGCAAAGGGCCATTAGGGGTCTGTGGCAAAGGAGCTGCTTTTCCCCGTGTTTCCAAGCAGCCCTGAGGAGGTTAATTGGAGCACTGGCTCTGAAATTGTCGGGTTTGCTGCTGGTGTGCCTGTGTGGGGCTCTGGTAACAGATGTCTGGGGCTGGGATGGCCAGATGCTCCAGCAGCACCAGTACAGGTACTGCCAGCACCTGATGGAGATTTCCCCAGAGGCTAAACTCCTGTGGCCTGGAGAGGGGAACCCTTAAGTGCTGGATATTGCCATCTTATAATTATAGGGATCTGATAAAACTCACTGAGGTAAATGAGTCTCTGCATTGCTTCTTGGGGTCTGGGCTTAGACTTGAGGGGGAAAGCTTTCCTCTGCCATTTCCTTGCACTTGGATTTACCTTTGGAAAAAACTCTACACTGTATTAGTATGTTTAAACACATCTGAGGTACTAATTTATTTCAATTTATCTATCTCTTTTTTTTTTTTCTTCCAGTGGGATCTTGTTTGTGATTCAGCCTGGAAAGTCCACATTGCTAAATTCTCCCTGCTTGTAGGATTAATCTTTGGCCACCTGATAACAGGATGTATAGCCGACTGGTAAGTGAAAAATCTTTTAATGCAATGCAACTATAAATAAATAACAGTATTAAATATTGTTTTGAGTGCCTGCTACTTGATATTCATTAGGAACCTTTGCATAATGGTGTTTAAGACTCTGAAAGAATCATGGTGGACAAACAGTGTAAAAGTGTGTTAATTGTTCCTGAGTAATTAAAATCAAGCTCAGTAGCACAAACTATTTGATATTTGGCTTACTTGTTTCCCACTGACACAATTTATTGCAGCTGTAAAGCTAGTCTAGAACTAAGTATTTTCTAATTATACAAGTAAAGCCTTTAGTTTAGGGTTGGGTTTCGTTTTCTCAACGAAGCAAGAGGACCAAAAGAAATTGGAAGCTGCACTGATTTCACTGAATACATGACTAATGTCAATCCTGTGCTTGCACAGCACCTTTTGGTGAGTTGAAGGCCAATTTTTGCAAAACAAACCTTTCAGTTGTTCTCTTTCTAGAGTTCCTGTCAAGCAAACATTGTGATGTAGTGTTAAGGATTTAATGCTGACTTATGTG
This sequence comes from Zonotrichia leucophrys gambelii, assembly GCF_028769735.1. Lineage (NCBI taxonomy): Eukaryota > Metazoa > Chordata > Aves > Passeriformes > Passerellidae > Zonotrichia > Zonotrichia leucophrys. Next base: position 69,029,687 of record NC_088171.1, read on the forward strand.
CTGCTAGTTTTGGGGTATTAAGCTTTAAAAGAGTAAATCATAATTCCTTGAATTGAGGCAGTTAAAACATTATTGGATACCCCAATGATGCTTTAATTTCAAAAGGTGGTCTTGTACTGCTGAAGATTGGAGGAAAAATTACATGGATGACTCAAGTGATTTCAGTGGAAACTTGAAGCACCTGAAACAACAATGCAGTTGCTGTCCCAGTCACTTCAGTGCCTTCCAGCACAGTTGCCAGTGCTGGTGCTTTTAATGGCCCCAAGTTAACTCTTTTCACATTCATTAAAACAGGAAAAGAAGAAGAGTTGCCTATTAGGGAAATCTTATAAAACCTCAGCAACTCACCAGCCAGTTGGGAAAAAAAAGGCCCCCTGCAGCCCTGCAGTAATTTGGATCAAGCATTCCTAGAAAAATTGCGTCTTAATTCCTGAATAGTCACTGAAAATTTTTGAGCAAGAGACAAATCATGACTTTTCAGTGAAGTAGGGAACATGCATGAAATACAGTTGAATTTGATTAAAATACCACAGTAAAATGGGGCTCCAAGAACCCATAGAAAGTATAGAGGAGAAATGAATGAGGGATCTTGCTTGGCTTTCCTAAAATGGAATCAGAGAAGAGAAAGCAGACTTATTACCAAGTTAGGAAAGTGCTGCTATAATTGACAAATAAGCCACAAATAAGTGAACAACTTGTTGCCTAAGGCACTGGCTTGGAGAGAGAACTGCAGTAAGCAGATTTAATAGCTCTGTGCCACCAAAAGGAACATCCTTGCTTCCATCCATTTCTGTCCCCAGTGTGTACTTTGTGCTGCCACATGAGCTTGTTGGACCCCTCTGCAAGCTGCTTAGCTGAGCTAATGCAGCATAAAATTACCCTGATTTTCAAATATCTAGAAATGCCTAGTGAATTTAGGAAAATTGGTTTCCAGCTGTGGCGCAAAGGAGAAAAAGGGTAACTTGGTGGCTGGAGGGAACAGTGACCCTTTTGTGGATGACTAGAATGGACATGGTTTGCTGCCACCAAAGTTGGTCCTCATACTCCTGTTTAGTCCACATTGCCAACTGATGCCCCTGACACAGCAGAGCTCCTGTGCTCAGTAGGTTTTTTGCTGTTTAGCAGTAGTAGCATTTGGGGCTGGTAAAAGTAGACCTAAATGGAATTTAATTTGCTATTTAATCACAGCTTGAATTTCTGCTAAAGTGTGGGGTTGTACAGATTGTACCTGATAGAAAGAGAAAATGAAGGAAAAAAGATGTCACTCCCAAGCAAGAACCAGGGAGATTAAACAGAGTAATGCGTAAAAAGTGTTATAAAAATTCAAATTCTGTTTTCATTTCATTTATAAACCACTCTCCAGTTCAGATAATTAGAAGATGTTTTTGGGTTTTTGTGCCATTAGGGGTTTTGCTTTTCCTCTTTGAAATAAGCTTTTAAAGCTGAATGAGGCCAAAGCATAGAGTGTATTAAGGCAATTTGCTAAGTAAACGGAGTGCTCTGTGCTCAAAACACAGTAGGTGTGCACACTGGGACAGCTCTGTGAGGAAAATCTATAGGAGGAAGGTCTGCAAACATGCTCAGCTGTGGGAAGGCCAGCTGTGTCCAATTCCTGAATAAGTCACTTGCTCCACAGACAGAGAGTGCTGCTGGCAATTCTGCCTGCTCTGGACAGAGCCCGTTGAGGTTTGTGTGGGAAGTTTGCTCCTGCAGCAGGTGGGCACGGTGTTCATGCAGCACAAAGACAGACAGTGGGTCCGTACCTCTCATTGCCCTGTAGTGCCCCTGCTTTGCTCCTGCTCTGATGCTTTTTGGAGCCTCTGAGTAGTTCCAAAGGCAAGAGAGGGCCTGCAAAGAATGGCATGGGAAGGGCACTTGACCAGCTGTGAGAGCAAAGCTTGGTTATCTCAGGGTGACATGTGTAGGAGTGTGGGAAGAGCAGCTCTTCTCCTCAGCCCAGTCACTCTCCCCCTGCAGGGCAACTCTGACATCAGGAATATCTTTTTGATGTATTTGCTTATCATACCGTGTGGGGGCTGCAGATTCTTCAAAAGCCTGGGGTTGCTTGTATCCCTGGTTATTTACCTGTGCAGGCAGCATTTAGCATTTGATCTAGATAGCAGCGTGCACTGTAGGTGGAGACTTCCATGCTACAGCAATCTCTCTCTGGAACAGTTTGGATGGCAGCAGATAGCATCCTGGGGCTGTTTTTCTAGGGAAATTGTGTATGGTTTAATTTCTCACAAGCATTTCCATGTACTGTTAGACAGATAATTCTGTCTGCATATAAAAGGCGCTTTTTTATGCTCTGAGACACCATCCTGTCAAAACACTGCTGGATCACCAAATATATGGCTGATAGCTGCCCTGAAGCTTCAGTTTTTTGAGAAGTGTGCTGCATGCCTTGGTGAAGAAGATGACTAGTTTTGTGCTTGTGAGGAAATGCCTCTTATCAGAGGGCTTTCCTGGCCTCAGTTGGTTTTTGCGGGCTCAGGAGGCTCTTGGATTTTCTGATTTTTTTTCATTAGCAGCAACCATTCATTTGTGTCACTTGTATAGTGGTAGAAGAAATTCTGTGTCCTAATGATGGGTAACCTTGAGTACAGGGGGTGGGAGGAGGGGAAGAAGGAAACTGAAGTATGCCAAGCATGAGGTCTTTTTCAATCAACATCAGGGAATGGCAGGTCAGGCTTGTGATGAGAATTAAGTTCCTAATTCTGAGTGTTTGCATAATGCCTTTCATCTGCAAAACACTTCCACAAATACTAATTGGTATGAATTACAGCTTGGCATAACAAAAATGGGACTGCAAAACTCTGTGCAGATAGCTGATAACACGAAGTTCATGGGGGTTTTTTTTCTGTATTCAAGGTTTTACATGAGGTATTTCCCCTCCCTGCCCAAAGGCTGTGTTCCATAAATACAAAATCTGGAGCACAGGCAGCAGCACTCCCCATGTCCAGCGTGCCCCCAGTGTGCTGTGCATCACAGAGGCATTGATGCTGTGTTCCCACCCTCAGCCCCACTGCAGCTCACCTGCCAGTGGGCTGTGCTTGTTCCCTCATGGAGAGCAGCCTGATTTGACCTTGCTTCCTTCAGCTTCATGTTGGTTCTGTTTTAAAAGCTTTGAATGACTAATGCCAGCCAGTTCAATCTTTGAGGGGCCTCACAGGTGATACTATAGCTGAAAATAATAATAAACCTGTTTTCATGCAAGGAGTCATGACAACACTTTCTTAGGTGTGACTTTGGAAAAGCCTGACCGATGACTGGTCCACTCTTCCAGTTCCCAAAATGCAAAAAATTATAATAATGTCTCTTTTTCAGCCCTTCACTCCTTATTTTATTTTAAGTACTGCAAAATCCAAAGTTCTAATTGTGAATGCATATGTATAATGTATTTTATAACTGCTGGTGACAATCTGCTGAAATAATTGAATAGAAATGCTACAGCATGTGAAACTGGACTGAGTTGTGAGATTTAAATGCTCTTTATTGTGCTGACATTCAACCTGATGGCTGGCTTGCAGCTGACAGTCTGCTTTGAATGGGTCTGTGAAAGCTGCCTACGAAAAGCAAGTTCATGTATTCTTTGTGAAAATGGCATATGGAGCTGACTAAAAGGGATCCTCAGTTCCACTGGAAAACTTGTGGGAGTTGACAAGTTGAAAAATTTTGGAAATCTCCACATAATGATCCAATTCTTGCTTAAAAATAGCCATGTGCTCTGGTGCTTCATATCATTCTCCTTGCACAGAAAGAGGGGAGAGAAAAGGGAATTATAAACACTAAACATATGAAAAAGAGATGGTAAAAATGTCATGTTCCTTGGACATGAAAGAGCCAAATTCTGCAGTGGCTGCCCCCACATGCAGTGGTAGCATAACTCTTCCTCCTCGTCAGCACTGTACCAATACATGCAACTACAGCTTGCAGCTGCAAAGGAGGGCTGCAAGTCCTCTGCCCCTGTTACCTCTAATGGTTTTTGAAGTGATTTATTCTTCACCCTATCCTCCAGTCAGGCTGGTTTTGTGGGTCTCTCCAACGGCTATGAGGGCACAAAGTGGAGGGACTTGGAGCTCACAATTTTCCTGTGAGTTATATTATTGACTCTCTGAGGCTCAGTGGAGTGACCTGAGCCCTGTTTGTGTTCAGTCCATGTTTGTTAGGCTTCTCCTCAACAAATGAGACCAAGAAAAGTTGTTTTCTGAGCTGGCTGCTCTTGTAGATGAGACTGAAAAGCACATGTCTCTTGGGAAGAGGAAACCTCTGCAGCAAAAAATACATTATGCCATGTAATACATAATATATCCTTCTGTGCTACTACAGAGAACTCTGAGAAGTTGATTTTCATCTCCAAAGGACTTATTTCTGGGCTTACGGTAGTTCCTAGATTTATCTTTGTTGTTCGAAAAGGCTGGTTAAATCAAGAACCAATACAATGTGCTGTCTCTGTTTAATCCTTTCTGAGATGGACTTGTCAATGCAAAGCTGGCAGAGAAATCTGGGATTTAGTAAGAAAAAAAGGAGAAGAATGGAACAAATGTTAAAAATGGGTAGCAATATTTGGAAGGGATTGCCTGACTTGTTCCCCTCTTTGCCAGTTTTAATGATCCAGCATTATGTCCATCCTGGCTTTTAACACTGTTTCTCCATAATTCCTTACTTTCAGGGTTGGTCGACGGCCTGTACTGCTCTTCTCTGTCATATTCATTTTGATATTTGGACTGACTGTGGCACTCTCAGTGAATGTGACCATGTTCAGCACACTCAGGTTTTTCGAGGGATTTTGCCTGGCTGGAATTGTCCTCTCCCTGTACGCGCTGCGTGAGTATTCCTTCACCGCCCATACAAATGGGTTTTATCGAGTATGGGCTTTGCTGTTCTCTGGCTTCCTGCTTTTGTTCAAACAGATCAAACCTGAATCATATTGATTGCAAAAAACTTTAGCCCAAATTTCTCTAAGAAGGATTTTTGCAGCTCTCTCTTTAGGTTGCTACAAAGCAGTCTGTGAAGCTGTCTCAGAGTTCATTTTAGAAGTTAGAAGGTGGTTTGGGTTTGTCTGCTGTTTTTTAAACCTAGAAGCTACCTGGGTCATAGCCATAATGTATAATGGGAGTAGATTTCACCCTGCAGTATTGAGCTCAGTGGGAGACTGACCACTTTGGCTGCCTCTAACAATTTGTACTCTGGCACTTTTTCAGAACTTCCTCTATTACTTGCAGAAATATCCTGTGTCCCTGCCTCAGGATTGTGAATTTACAGCAAAAATGTGTTAGAAGACTCTGAAATCCTTTTATCAACTCTCTTTATTTTTTGGTTGGGCAATTTTGGGTTTTGTTTGGATGTTGCTGTTGTTGTTTTTGTCTGTTTCATGAGGAGGAAAGCAATCTCTGAGAGAAACTTGAGGGAAAGCTTGTAAGAAATACCTACATGCTCCTATCTGAACTGAGTAGTAAACTTGTGGCCAGAACACTTGAAAACCCCCTCTGGAGGCCTTGCCCTTGGAGAGTGCATCCACAATGTCACCAGCCTATCTATGTCCCTTGGATATGTTCCAGAGAGCATCTCTGCTTCCTTGGCTGTTTGTAATTAACAGGTAGCACCACATCAACCAAAGAAAACACAAAATTTTCTCCTCCTTATTATGGCTCTGGAAAAGTATTATCTAATTATATCCTGGAAGTTGCTGTACGGATCTTCATAAAATTTTATTTACTTCCTATTGTGGATGGTATCTAACCCATCGAGATTTAGCACAGTATCCTTACTTTGCACAGAGTATTTTGTAGTGTTAAGTTCCACAGTTTTTGTTTTATTTTTGGTCTGCGCCATGGGGAAAGAGGCCTGACTGCAACAGACAAGAGTTTGTTCTGTATTGCACTTCGTTGTTATAGCTGATATGGTACACAAGATACTTGATTTTTTAAAATTCTCTTGTGTTTGTTCATATAATCTATAGTGAGATTACACCAAAAAATGAAACTACAACTGAAGACATTACACTTTTATTGAGAAGTAATTTAACCTGTGTGGTTCCCATGGGCTTCAGCGATTACCAGTGTGATGTTGAGCTGGATAATCAGCTTGTCAGGATTTTTCACAGCCCAGATGGAGCATGTTAGTTTGTCTTACTTGATTAGGGGTTTTTTTCTAACTTTTAAGAGATTGCTACTGATGATTTTCATGGGGAAATGCTGACTAAGTAGAAGTTTGATTCTGGACATTTTTATGATTGAAGTGAAAAAGCGTATTTTTTGCTTTAGACCAGACAATAGCTTATCAGCCCAGGCTTTCATTCAGAAAATGGCATATTCTGGTTGCTTCATGCACTACTTGGTCCAAAGCAATGATTTGAGTCTGCTCTTTTATCCCCACCCCCTCTAAAATTCAGGTGTTTGCTATAACCACTGCTATCTGGATAGACAATGCCTAAACAGAGCTAGTAGGTGTTAGGAGAGATCTGTGTGAAATTAGCTGCAGGCTGAACATCAGCACACTTCTGTGGGGGTGAGAAAAAGTGAAAGATGCAGCACCTGTGCCTCTGATAAATCTTCTGACCTTCTGTTTCGAGAGATGAGGGGAGTGAGTTTTTACTGTATTAAATAATTTAAACAAAAAGGAAGTTGTCATCTTGCTATAGAGTGCTTGGAGAGAAGTAACCCCTAAAGTCTCAAGAGAATGGGAGTTGTAGGGTTTTCTGTTTGGTGGTGGTTTTGATTTTAGTCCTCTTCTAATCTGTTAGGCTTCCTCTCAGTCTTTACTTACTACTATCTTTCCTGCTAGTATCAGAAAAGTGTGTGAAGTACTCTTATGATTCATAGCTTCTCTTCCCATTCCCTTAATGGCCTTGATTTCTTCCCCTGGAGATTTGTTGCCCCTGAACTCCCAGCTGGCTGCCCTAAACAGAACAATAGAAAGTGGAAAGTTTGACCTGTTAGTGGCGGCCATTAGCCAAAATTTCCAAAGCTACTGTGCAGAAAACTGCATAGGCTTGCATAGCCTGCAATGGTAATTAGTCTGTCTCTGGGATCCTTTTACACTGTGTTGAGCTTGCTAGTTGTGCTTGGATTTATGGCCTGCCTGGGGGAAATTGTAAATAACAGTTCAGGATGCTTTGGGAGTGAGAAGAGCACCAAAGTGCTGTCTTTAAAACACAGAGCTGCCTAGACTGAGTTGCCTTCACCATCCAAACCACACACTTCTTCATAGCCTAGTGTGTTATCCATGGTGCAGAGTGCGCCAGGGACGAGCCCTGCCTTCCATGGAGGGACAGCACGGAGCTGCTGTGCTCCTCTACGGGCTTTCCTCAGTGCTGTGCTGAGCTCACCTCTCATGGCCTGCAAGTACAGTCTCCTCTTGCCTGGAGCTGCTCAGGGCTTATCTGAGGGAACCACCTTGGGAAGTTGATTTGTTAAACTGAAATTTTTGCCTGCAGCTGCCAAAGTTTTGTTGGAAGAGGTGTTTCAGGTGAAATTTTCAGTGAAGCTGCAGGAAGAGACAGGCTTTGTGCAGGTGATGGTGCTTGCTGTGAGGGAGGGACAGAGAAGCAATGAGCCTAGGACTTTCCCCTCCTGGCTGCTGTGAGTCCTTGCATCATCCAGGAGAATAAAATGCAGCAGATCCTATTCCACTGAGCAAACACATACAACTTGGAAAGGCTTTTCTTTCATGCTGATGTGGAGCAGGAGGAGCATTTACTGTCTTCCAGAAGTGTTTTCCTGCCTGGAAACGGGTTTTTCTACCAGTCTTCATGGGTTCCTGTGCTTCTCAGCAGTTAGCACAGATCTTGTATGGCCAGGGACCAAGAAGAATCCTTAGTAAGCTCTTCCCAGGAGGGTACAGTGTCTCCCAGTATGCCACACTCAGCAGCAATGTGATGCACAGAGCAGGTGCTGCCTGCTGTGCTATGCTGGCTGGGTCCCCCACCATCCTTGCTTAGCAGATTTCTGCAGTAATAGGCCACCTCTTGCTGGAGGAGGGTGCTGGGACCATTGGTAAAATATCCTGGAGAGAGAAATGCTGAAGGGATGAAGAGGAGTGCTCTGGCCACGTGGCTTGAAGGGCATGTATGGCCTGCCCAGCAGCTAAACGTAGAAGAGTGTATAGACTGGAGGAAGGCAGGAGAAAAGGTGGGTTTTTTTTGGGGTGCCTGCTATCTGGTATTTGTTGCTGTGTGCATATCCAGAGAGGAAGGAAGGATGGGCATTGTGCCCCTGTTAGCTCAGATGGATGCATGGTGCCGCAGCCTGCTGCCCAGCCAAAGGACAGGAGGTTTGACTTTACCCACTGAGGGGAAAGCCCTAAGATGGCCCTGAGAAGATTTGTCCTTTGGACAGGCTGAGAGGGAGAGGAAGAGGTGTGGGAGCCCTGAGCAGGGTCACGGGTGCCTGAGTAATGCCTCTGCTGGTATCTGTGCATTTGCAGCAGCAGCCAGGCATGCCAGTCTTACTGCAGATAGCTCTGCTTGCTCTTGCAACTCACGTGGGTCCAAGTACACTCAGCAAATGTGGAAGTCATGGGAGAGAGCAAATCTGATTACTTTGAGGGTGGGGAGGGTGTTGCATCTGGGTCACTTTCCTCTCTCTGGGTCACTGCCCTGAGCACAGAGCAGCCCTTTCCTGGGTGCCTGTGGGGAGGGGCAGATGCTTTGGCTGGCTCAGCACAGCTCCCTTCCTTAGGGCTCCTTGCCATCAACTGACACCAGAGCTCTCATGGCTGAGGGCAGCAGTTCCCCCTTCACCCCCTCTCCTCTCACATGCTGCTGCCCAAGCCCGGCTGGTGCCAGCATCTGCCTGAGCCATCCACCTTCCCTCCAGAGACCACCAAGGGTGCCAGTGTCAGTGGATTGTGCCCTCTGGTCTCGTCCCCTGCTTCCTTTGGGAGATCTGCTGGGCACAGTGTCTTTGGTGCTGCCTGAGCCTGGGGGATAGAGTGGGACTGGGGGCTCACACTTGTCAGGGCCATTAAATGAGCAAAGACAAAAGCCTTCCCTCCAACTGTTGGTGTCCTAAGCTGTATCTGTTTCAAGGCCAGGATCCCTGTTTTTCTCACTTTCTGGAGCCAAAGCTAGGACTTTGGTATTAATTAAACTATTTAAGGAGAAGGAGGGGAAGTGAACAGATATTTTTCAGGCAAATGCTCCTGGCAGGTTTAAAGAGCTTCCCATTGAAGTGCTGTATGCTGTCGCTAATGACTGTTCCTGAGCTCAGGCAGCACCAGCCCCGGTGTGGATTTGCACACAATTGCAGGCAGTTCAGCAGTTTCATGGGTGACTGAGCTACAGATTATGCTGCAAAATTAGGAAGTCTAGACTTGAATGAACCGGTAAATAAGCTCTGGAAATAGCTTTGCTAGAAAGAAGACGACATCTAAGGTTGGAGCAAGGAAGCAGGGATGTCCCTCCAATGCATAGTAGCAGAATGAGTGGGCATGTTTCTTCTCTTTCACTGTTGGGAGAAAAAAGGTAGAAACACTGTTGAAAATCATAGGTTGTGTTTCAAAAGCCTGTGGAAGCTTGGCAAAAGCTTTCAGACCAGTGAGGATGTCCAGCGCTGATGCATCTTTCTCATTTATAGCTAGGTCATTCAAACCTGTTACTCCTGCAAATTGCACAGGCAGGGATCTGAAAGGCTAAATGTGGCTTCTTAAGATTTTTTTTTTTTTAAACATGTGTCCTGGAAAGCTAAAGCAGAGTGCTAGAAAGTTTACCGCTGACTGAAGAATGAGCAAGTGCCAAAATGGAGCAGCTCTGAGTGTTGAGCTGCAGTGATGTCAGATTTTTAAAATACTTTTGCTTCCACTCAGGTGTTAATAGAAAGAGTGAGATTTATGTGGGTTTTTTTCCTCTATTTTTCAAAAGCATATAGGCTCTGAAATCCTGAAGTATTCCAAGTTTATAATTTATTTCATTCTCTGTTTTCCTCTCATGACTCTTCAGTTGCAAGCATGGCCTTGGCAAGGCAGGTGAAGCACTGGAAACAGCAGGCTCTGAAGCTGTTCTGTGTAACCTGAACTGGCTCAATAAATAACCCTGCAAAGCATCCCCAAATTGTAGGGTGTGGAAAACATCTGATTGCTTTCCAGTGTATTGACATGTGAGTTAGCTCTGCAGTAACGTGCAGTTCTCTCCACTGACAGGTCTGTGATAAGATCAAGGTTGTTAAGCCACCTACCTTCTGTTTATGTAACCAGCCTGCCTTTGTCTGAGTCACTCGAGGCAGGTCTGGTAGGAGTGATCACAGAGGGATCCACTGAATGAAACATTTTAACTGGCTCACCTCAAAGTGACCATTAATTGTTAAATGATACAGAACCACTTTGTTTATAGAGCCACCACGGGCTGGTCTATCACTGAGCCGGGATGTGATTTTCTGGAAACAGCACTGCTACAATTTTCGATAGCTCTGTGGGAGAGCTGTTAAAAAAAAAATAGTATGCTGTAGGGGCTCTCCAGCTGCTCAAAAAAAGTGCTGTGCATGCTTTTTATCAAGTGCCTGGGGGCTCAATTTATGCGAGAGTGGAAAAGGTTATTGGAATTACAGCACTCTCCTCATAAGTATAAATCTTCCTGTTCTACATTGCTTCCCTTGCTTTAGTCAAATCACAACCCATAATGGTCTGTTTGTCTGTTTTTCCTCAGTACTTCTGCTGAATTTCCTTCCCTTTCTGATGGTCAGAGTGGGTATAGGCCCTTCGAGGGACACAGTGTCTGCCATTAGGGCAGAGTGGACCCTCATCCTTATTTTAACCCCTGCACACTGTCTTCTGGAGCAGAAGTGCTCTTGAAGCATTGCTAACATGTTGTCCTGAATCCTTAAAAAAGTGTAGCATTGAAGGCAGCCCACTTGAAATTAATTTATACAAAGTCTCCAAGTATGCCAAAGGAGAATAAAAGTAGGCTCTTTCTAAAGCTCCTTGGAAGGTTAGAGCATGTTTTCTTGATGCAGATATTGCAGCAAATGTAATTTTAATCAGTTTTTCCATTTCAGTTGCTCAAACTCTTGTGTGTTGTCAATGTGACAAAAAGCCTAAGGAATTAATTTTATTTGAGGTACTTTTTGTATGACTGGTCAATTGTGAATGCAATTAAGATAGAACACTGCAGTTGTTACACTTGTGATGATGACAATCAGATGAGATTAGAGTACACTTGCCATTTCCCCGGCTCAGAACACAGCTTGCATTTTTACCATTTAAAGTGTCTGTCTTTTAATTGTTCCAGAGCAGCTTCAACACTCTGGGTATGCTCAGTCTGCAAAATCTTACCTTTTGTCATGACACTTGTAACTGTTCAGAACTATAATTACACTTCTAGGGATTTTTAATTTTTTTTTTTTTATTCTGAGCAATGTCAAATAGATTCATAAAGCTGAAAGCTTGCTGCCACTGAAAGGAAATGAGAGAGGCTTTTCTTCTTCCTCTTCCAAATTCCTTTGCATTGTCTCAGCTGGTCACACAACTAATGACTGCACATTAAGGGAATGTTTAAAATGGATCGTTAAATTCAAAAAGTTGCCTTTCACTTGCAACTCTTAGACCCAGCTGAGGTGGTGTTATTCACTGTAAGAATAAATTGTGAAGTGTCTGTTCCCGCTGCTGGTTTGTTGGGGTTTTTTCCCCCTCTTGCTGTAAGACAGCTGCTAAATGGCTTTTTCTTGCTACATGGATCCAAGTTCATGTTCTGTGTTGTGTGGGGTGGCTAGTAGGAAAATCTTCCTGTAACACATGTGCATCCATCCATGCAGGCTATGTCCAGATGACTTTGGCTTTTTAAATCTTACTAATTTTTCCTACCAGGAAACTACAATTTTTGCAGAGAGTATCAGAGAGAAGTTGTACATATAAAGCCCGTTGTGCTGGGACTGTCGGCTTATGGAGTTTTAGTTGCCCTGTTCCTCATCTGTGTCCTGGCACTTGGCAGCACTTGAAAACAGGATGGGCTGGTGTTGGAAATGAGAGGAGCAGGGACATTCTCAGGAGTTGCACTTGAGACAGGCAGCATTCAGGGTTGGATTTGTTTTTCCCCCAGATACTTCTTTCAGTGAGAGCACAGACATACACACATTTTTTTTGTGTGTGCGTGTGCCAACTTTCTGCTGCAGAAGGAAGGATGCATAGGTTCATAAATCACCTAGGAATGAACACTACTTTCCTTCCCTTTCCTGCCTATCCCTACAGGTTAGCTTGTCAGGAAAAGAAGCCAAGTTCTAGCAACAGGATGTGCATAGAGGAAAAGCCGTGTCTATATAGAAGGTGCATTTAGAAGTTATCTGTAGTGACTTTGCTCAAGTCCAGCAACAAATGTCAGTGCACAAATTCACATAAATATTTATGTGTCTTTCAAGGGGAACCATAATTAAACAAGGCTAGCCAAATTCCCATCCCTAGTCACGCAGACATGACTCCTATTTTTTCACTTACAAATAATATAACCCTGTGGGATTTTTACTAGTTCAAGTTAATTAAATTTCACTCAAAGCATGAAATTTGCAGGCAGTGCTCATTGCAGTAATTCTGCAAGTGTGTATTATTTAGTCAGATACAATAAAAAGTTCGCTTTTGTTTTAATTCTTCATTTTATTTGTTGACAGTGTACAGAATTTAATCATACAGACCACACCATACCAGTCCTTGTATCACTCATTTTTCTTTTTTTTTAAAGAAAACTCCTTGATGTAGCATTGTGAATGAATTTGTTCATAAGTTATATGCTGCAATTATTGATGGACCTAACAGTATGAGCTATGTTTTTGTCTTTTGAGAACATATGGTCCCTTCTTAAATGACTTGTACAGACACTTTTGTAGTTTTTAGAGATAAGTTAAGACCTAAGAGCTTGCTAATATCTTGGAAACTTGTTTGTTCACATTCTTTGAATTCTGGTTATGGTATGAATTGTGAGAGAAGAAATCAGTTTACTGAAGTCTAATGGATGATGTGCAAATCTTTGCACTACTCCAGTTTTGGATATATCAGCTGTTTGTCTGCTTTAGGCACCTACACTTTCAGTATGAAATCTTTCAAATTTTCTTGCAACAATTATTGAATTTCGGCCTGGCAAAAAAACCCAGACAGTATACTAGAGAAAAAGAGTGTTTGAAGAAGGTTCAGTGGCTTGGAAGTATAGCTGTCCTTGATGAACTGCCTGTACTGAACTGTGGAACAAAGCACAATCCAGTACTTGCAGCAGAAATGAATCCGTTTGGATCCTTGTTTTGCACCTCTCTGGGTGATGTCTCCAGCTCCTGGATGTCCCAGCATTTCTCTCTGGCTTGTGCTTGGAGGAATTCTTGGCAGGCTGACAACTCTTGTGGTCTCTCCTTCCAGCTTTCTGCCCTGGTCCCACGGCAGAGACCACTCTCTTGTACAGAGATGCCTCAGCCCCCTCCCTTGCAGTCAGCATTCAAGTGCAAATACATCTCCATCAGCGGCTTAGCTCACATAATCAATGCACTAGGTTAAGGACATACATTTCATTCTGCTGTTGTTTATTCTCTGAGGAGAATAATCTCTGGCAGAAGCAGCAGGGGAGAGCAGTGTTTGCGCATGCCTCGGCTCGACTGGGACACGAGAAGTGCTGTGGTGCAGTGGAGGAAGGCAAGCTCTGCTGGAGCACTGTGCACTGGAATTGTAACTTTGTTAAAAATGCAGACCGGAGAGCCTGTGTGCCCTGGTACTAAGACATAGGTAGGTTATTTAATGTTATCCAGACACTTGAGATTAATTCCCTGGGGAAACGAGGAGGGCATTTTCTCTATGAGGCGCTGAGTTCAACAGATATTTAAGGACCAGAGTTGTTGTCCAAAATAAATAAGTAAATGGATCCCTAGAGATTTCTGCTTGATGTGAAACTGCTGTCCAGAAGGAGCAAAGTGTCAGCCTGCCAGCTCTTCAGGGACTTTTTCCAGTTCCACTGCTGCTTCCACTCAGATTTCAGTTCTTGTACTTGTGGGCACTGTAGCTGTCTCCTGGATATGGAGCACTCGATTAACAGAGTCAGAAGAAAGTAAAGTAACAAAAAAAGCACAGGAAGCTGAATCAATAATGTGGTGAGGCAAAAAGCAATATAAGGGAAGAATTTCTGTGCGGTTTTATGCTATTATTATAGCAAAGAAAAATGGATTGAAGGCAGGAAGGAAAAATAAGAGCAACTTAAAAACTGTGTAATGCTGGAAGTAGCTTATGTGGTGAAATTGCAACCAGTATTCCTAATAGCATCCCAATTTTGTTTCATTTATAGCTTTGACTTTGCAAGGTTTGGTTGGGGTTCTTTGCCTAGAACTTGACTGACTTGTTTTTCAATGCAGAAAGCCAAATCTGTCTTTCTAGGAAGCTTGAGGAAAATTAATTAAAGAGCTTTTGAATTATAGATCCATTAAAAATGACTCTGCTTTGAAAGTTAAATAAATAAATAAAACTGTCAGTGTTTGTCATCAGTTGAAAAAATTGTTTCTCTTGTATCTGTACAACGGAGAAACCCAATTACTGAGCTCCAATGCTTTGGAATGTGGGCAAGAGAAGCTTTGATTACATCAACCTTGACTGTACTCATATGAGTCTTTTCAGGTGTCATTTGTGAGTTTAGAATAATGGATCAGCCGTTGTCCCATTCTGTCCAATCAGTTGTCCCATTCTGCTTTTTTTTTTCCTTTTGTGTCTGTGCTAAGTCTGGAAGAAAATATGCCAAATCCACTCTGCATCTTGCAAACCTTTAACCTGATAGATTTCAATTCTGCAGGAGACAGACTTCATCCTTTTTAACTAAGTGTTTTATTTCAATAAAAAAAGCCTTCATGCAGGTGCCTTTCCTGCCTTCCTGACCTTTTCTTTAATGGAGGTCTTTCCCTGAGGATAAGTGTTTCATATGGGTCTAGGGTTAGTAACATGTGCCAAAGCAGAGGAGACTAGCTAATGCATGACCCAAAGAGGAAAAATAAAAAAAACCCCAGACTGTACAGAATGTACAACAACTGCCTCCTCTCTCATGCTGTGATAAAAGACAATGTAGCAGATATTTTTCTAAAATAAGGAGTCTGCTCCAATCCAATGAAGAATAATAGCAGCAATTAAATATTTTGTACCCTAGTTGTTTTGGAAACAAAAAAAAAAAAGGCCAGACAAAGCTGGCAGCACGTCATGCTGGCATGTGTGAATGTGAGTAGCACTGCTGCCTTGGTGCTGCCCTTTGCTGGGATCCTGGTTTTCAGTACCTGGTGGGACTTCCATTGAGCATACCAGTGCTTTTTCCTGCCAGGACAGCTTTGGATTTGACTTCTGACTAGGATACTTTTATTTGCCTATAATCTCCATCCCTCCTTCAGGCCACAGAAGCATGTCTGCTTGCCCAGTGCTGCTCAGGTGCCAGCCAGCAGCTGCAGTGTGGCTCTGCCCACAGCAGTGCTGTGCAGGTGGAATACCTCAGGAGTGAGAGGCTTCTGGGAGAAATAACCCACCTGCCCGTCCAAGCAGGACAGGGCCTTTTGTTTATGTGTCTGATCCTTTCTGCCCTGATTCTGGGAGTAGTTAAAATCTCAAAATGACAGTGCAGGAGGAGCAGCCTGGAGCTGTTACCCTGCAAGAGAATCTGGCGGCTGCTCAGGGACAGCCTAAGCTGACCCGGCTCTGTCTGTTCTGGGAATGTCCATCCTGTCCTGGCTGGTCTTCCCACCTGCTGCTGGCCCTACTGATTCAGCAGTGTAAACAAGCAGAAAACACCTGATTTTGGTTGTTTTGTTTGGTTTAAGTCAGTTTTCCCCTGGTGTTTCTCATCCCAAAAGCTCACTGCAGGGTGGAATAAGCATAGGCAAAGGTGGAGAGAAGGACCAAGTGCCTGGGGAGTCAAGGAGAGAGGAGGGACTGCAAGTGCCATGGTATAAATTTGCCTTGCCATAATGCCCTGCTGTAGAAGCAGTTTAAGAGCCCTTGTGGCTTGCTTGAAGTGCAAATGAATCAATTCCTGCAAGCTTACTGCAGCAACCTCGGGTCAGGAAATTCCCTTGGCGTAAACAGATTAGTCTGTTGCAAGTCATGGTGAAGCTTGACTTAATTCAGTGGGGGTCATTCTCAAATGTGGGATTTAAAACTTATTTCTTGCGGGCTTCTCGAAGATTAGACAGAGTTTAATTGCATCTTGGCAGAGACAGCAGGTCTAATACATTGAGAACCATATGTCTTGGACAGGTTGATGCTTCCTTTCAGGATAGCTGTCTTTGAAGGAGTAGCAGATGGAAGTCCTTCCACCTTTTCTAGGCACTGACTAAATTCGAGAAGAGCAGATAAACTGGCAGCAGAGAAAAGCAATTCTGAAAAATAATTTACAGAGATCTGTATGGCTTTAACTTTATTTATTTAAGCTTTCACAGTGAGAAGCCTGGCTTTGGATTTATTGAAAACTTCTGAAGCTCAGTTGGAGAACCAAATATGATCAGGCCCTAGTTTCGAGATTTCCACTTTTCTGGCTGGCTTTTCTTAGCAACATCCAAATTAGTGAATAAATAAAACCCTTCAGTCTACTGATGACAATGAAAAATCTGTGATTCAGACCAAAACATCTTGATCATGAACTTGGCAGTGCTAACCTTGGAGAGCAGAAATGCAGACCATCAATCTCATATTTCAGTACTGTAAAGAGTTGCTTGAAAAGGTCATTTTGTTGCTGTCCCATCTGTTTTACTCAGTAAATTTCACCCTTCAATGAGACTAAATTTTATTTTTTGGCTTTGGGATTAGAAAGGTTAGGTCTTGAACTGGGGGGGCCGAGATAATGATGTTTGTGTCTAGAATAAAGATGCTGAAAGATGTTCTCTGTACTGAATTATCTGTCAAGCTCCTATAACCTTGGTCTTTTACTTAGAACATTTTCAAAGTCTTTGGGATTGTCAAAGTTTGCAATGGTTTTGTTTTTGCTTGTTTGGTTTGGTTTTGGTTTTTGTGGTTTGGGGGTTTTGTTGTTTTCTATTGTTTTTTTAATTTATTATTTCTGTCTTCTGAATTAATTTTAGATTGCTAGTTAGGTGGCTGCCTGAGAATGTCATGCAGCATGCTCATTTCTATTTTAAAATGTACTGTGTGAAGTAGGAAATACAAAAGGAAGTTTCTGGATTTATGTGTTTAGGCTTCAGATGCATCTCCTGTTTGTTTTTTATAAATGGCAGTACTGAAAACTGTACTCACTGAAAAGTGAGTTTTGCTGTCTCAACAGTGGAATGAAATAGTGCTTATCCTTTGGAGAAGACATGTATGAGAAAGGTACACTACAGCACTTGTTATGATGTACTAGGAGTATTCACTAAGATTTATCTGAAAACAAGTTTTTCCTGATGATTTTGAATTGTAATACTGGTCTGCAAAATGTTATGCACAATTCTAATTTCAAACAGAATTTTTGTGACTTAAATTAAAGCTACTACTGCAAGAAGGCTAAATGCCAAAGCAAACAATATTTAAGCTGATTTTTGTAATAGACTGCAGGCAGTTACACTTGTACAATGTGTAATTGGTATGAAGTTTGGTACTTTTGAAATCTAAATCTTGAGACAATTTCAAGACAGGCCCTCAGTTTAAAATCCATTAGGTTTCATTTCACTTAACGGTAAATGTAAAATTATCACACATTTAGATAACCTAAACATACAATTTGTTGCAAGTTCCATTTCCTGTTTGTTCTGCAAACTGGTGAATGAGGATGGGAGCAGGATGCGGTTGGCAAAGCCATTGCATGTTTGTACCTGGAGTTCCTTGGAGCAGCCCAGGTGCCTCTGGAACAGCCCAGTCCTGCCCCAGCACAGGCACCTGTGCACAGAGGTGCTGTCACTGCGCTGTGGCTCTGGGTGGCCATGGGCCCATTCCTCAGAGTACTGGTGCTCCCCTGAAGGTCCTTCAGGAAAAGTCTTTCTGCACAGGAACTGTACTGCAACTGTGATGCTATTAAGATACCAATGCTCAGTAATTATTGGATATAGCTGTTAACAGGATATTCCTGTTAATGTGCTCACCCTGTTGGAGAAATGTGTCTGCATTCCTGTCACTGCTCCTAAACTCCCAACCTGGGGGAATCCCAGCAGCTGCTGGCGCAGGGAGCAGCAGCCCTGCTCACCTGAGTTCCCCTCTGCATCTGCTTCCTCTCTGCTGGCTTAGTTTAGCTCCACAATCCAGCCAACAAAAATTCAATTTGCTGAGCCGATTTCCTGCTCTTTTGTTGAAATATCCATTTAGGCAGCAAACATATGCAAACGTTGGAGGTAAATGTCAGGGGAGGTGAGAGTACTGGGAGGTGGACTTTTGTGATGGGGTGACAAAGTGCATCCTGACCAGCATTATCTCCTGAAGCTAAATCTGAAAATTGAACAATGGTGTAGCCATGCATTACAGATCTCAAAAATACTGCCAGTGTCAGAATTTTCTGCCACGTGTTGACACCTCCTGAATTTTGCCAATTTGGCTGGTTCTGTAGCTGCACTCAAAATCAACTGTGCAAGGTGATGTGGCTTAATCAAAATAAATCAAAAATACTTCTGGAAATATTACTCCCACACTCTCTGTTTCTGTGCTCTGTTTTTTTGACACATCCACCCTAGGATTATTGTGTGTTTGCAATAGGAGTGGAATTGGGAATGAGGGAACCATAACCAGTAGCATGCTCTTTCCTTCTCATACCACAATGTCTTTGTGTTCATGATGAACTGTACTTTGATTTCTTGTGTACTGCAAACTTTACTTCAGGTGGAGCAAAATCAAAAGGGAAAAAATCAGAGCACCCTTCTGTGAGGAAAATTGAGTTCTTGAAGTGTAAAATTTTCTGTTGTCATCACATAACCTTGTCTGACAAGGCTACAGTCTTTGGACCCCCCTAAAGGAAGTTAAAAAAATGATGGGTGAGGGATAGTGCATGTATGGATTGCAGCTGAGCTGGCCACCCTCCCATGGAAAGGTCAGGGAGAGGAAGAGACTCTCACTGAACTGTTTTCAGTGGCAAGTTGTGGTCTTTCTTTCATTTGGAATTCTGGAATACTAGGAGCAGACCTAGCAAAGATAGATGAGTAAGTGAATGGCAGCAAACAGGTAAAAGGCACAAGACGAAGCACTAAAAGGAAATATGGGAGGATGTGTCATAGAGGAGGGAAAGACTGCATATATATGTACATGTGTGTGTATATGTATACACATACAACACACATTTCTTCTTTGAAAACAGTACTCTATTGTGATAGAAACTTTCTACAGAAAATATTTGGCTTCTCTGGCATCTCCCTGTGCTGGAGAAACCATGGATGTTTTGTTTTGGATCACATTTAATGTCTGTGGTCTCTGGAGATAATGTGTTATTTTCAAATGCAATTATGTGTTTCTTTTAAATGCTATGTGCATTTTATTCCTCATGTCTGGATTCCTGGATCACGTTTTCATTGCAGATTCTTTCCTTGCTAAACCAGTCTGTTGTGTCATGGGAATCCTTAAGCAACAAGGACAGGTTTGGTAAAAGCAGATGTCAAAATATTAAAATTTCTCATGG
The DNA here is from genome assembly GCF_028769735.1 of Zonotrichia leucophrys gambelii. Classification (NCBI taxonomy): domain Eukaryota; kingdom Metazoa; phylum Chordata; class Aves; order Passeriformes; family Passerellidae; genus Zonotrichia; species Zonotrichia leucophrys. Next base: position 69,049,200 of record NC_088171.1, read on the forward strand.
GGTAGAAACTCCCTGTCCCAGACAGACAGTCGGTATGATCTATTGTTGGCATAGTGTCCTAGGCAATTCCTTCATATCTCTTCCTCTTCATCAAGTCCTTAGTGACCAGAGAGGCTTTCAGAAGACACTGCAATCCAGACTGGCCTGGGACAGGCACAAGATCTGACTCTGGGGGATGTCCTGTACAGGGCTGAGTTGGGCTCCATCCTTGTGGGTGATTTCCAGCTCAGTATGCTGTGATTTGATACTTGTGTGCAGCATGGACATTTGGTGCGAGAGGCAGCTGCTCCCCAAATCTGCATGCATCACTCCTGGTGTCGTACACACCACTGGAATTTACTGGAAACAAATTCCCAAGTGCTGGCGTTGGCATTTTCTTCATTTCTATTCTGTCTTTTTGCCAGGAGTTGGAAGCATTTAGTCTTTTTATGTACCTTATCCCCTTAAAATAGTGTGGTGAAAAAGCACAGTGCAAACTTAGTTATTCATGTGATGATAAAATTGATATGAGATCAGGTGGTCAATTGACAAGCAGTAAACACAGGCTTTTAATTCTGGAATGGTTGAGTGCTTGGTTCCTTTTGTAATGTTAATGTATTGCATGTGATATAGGAGGAGATTTTGTGTATGTGCATGACCTCTCAGGCTTGTCTGGAGTGATGGAAATTCCTTATGGTGGCACAAAGCTGTTTTGCTGTGTGAACCTGGAGCCTTTGGCATGAAAACCTTGGCTATCTCTCCACTGTCACTTGCACTGCCTCAAGCACCTTGACTCTGCTCCTGGAGCTGTGGTGAGGGACACAGCGGGAGCTACCCATGCTCCTGGGAATGCCTGCTTGCCAGATAACTGCAAAAACTGGGCTGGTACTCCAAAACTGTGTGTAAAGATGCATGCGGTGCAGTGCCTGGCCAGCGAGTACACAGGCAGGTGTGACACAAGAATGTTTCCTTGTATGATAGCCACAGACTAATGGAATGTGGCTGGAAAGCACAGGGAGCATGTGGGTGGGTTGTGGAGGTGGTGTTTTGGCCTCTAGTCCAGACTGGTCTGTCTTATGCTTTCCGAAAGCAGTAGACATTTTTGGTTTCTGGTTTATGTTAGCAAAGGGTCACATAAATTATGCATGTGTGGATGTTCTGTCATAAAATCATAAAAAAGCACAATGGTAAAATCAAAAGTCCTGGATTCTCTTTTAATGCTTTTACATTCTAACTCGTAATTTCCAAATTAGAATGTAAAACTGAATTATTTCTCAGCTTAGGGAAGTTTTCTTGTTTAGAAAAGAAGCAGAAAGAAGGTGAAGTCCCAAATGATGCTATTGTCTTAAAGTCTTAGTGTGGAAAAAGATTATGGGATGACCTGCAGTCAGCAAGTCCGTTTTGATCTGGTTTGAATGCTCCTCGCTTGACCAAAAGCACATAATGTGTAAGTGTGCTTCTGCATTACTATTGATCCTAATTTCCAGGCAGTGCCACTTAATGGCTTTTGCTGTTTGGAGACAGGCCTGGGCTGACTTTCCCAGCCGTGCCAGTGTTGTCTGTCCCTGAAATGTCCTCCACCCCAGCAGCCACCACTTCTCCCCAGGGCGTTAGCATTTCTCACTGCACTCTTGGTCTCTTCCTTGACACAGCTCCTTAATGAAACACCTGATGAGTCAGTGTTAACTAATCTCACTTGGGTGTATGGCTGTCACCTCCCTGGAGAAGTTCTGTCTGTGTCTTGAGAACCAAGCAGAGGTAGTTTGCACTCAGCTGCAGCTTCTTTCTCCACATCATTTTGGAACTTGGTACCTGTTGGGATAGCAAATTGGAAATGAAACTGGCCCAAGCAGAAGGAAATGTATGTGTCTCTTACTCCCTCAGGCAGCACTTTTACATAAGAGGGACACTTTAGAGATGCATATTGAAATTTATTTCATCCTTCTGCTCCATTAAACAAGCAATTGGTTTTCAACAGCAGCTCGCAGATGAATCTGAGTCAAAGCAGGATGATTAACTGGAGGACAGCCAGCTTGGCCATTGTTTGTCCTCTCCTGTTTAATACTCAGCGTATAGTGATACACGCATTAGAGACTTCAAGCTCCTCCCTTTGAGAGACAATAAGTAAACTAATCTGTTGAGAAATTGCTGAGACTCCAGCTTCCCTACCAACATTTCCATTTAACCATGTTGAATACTGCTAGCTGGAGTTGCTCAACTCAATGACTCGCAGCCAAACACTGTAAAACATTATTTTTGCTTTTCTGCATTTCCTATCTATAAATGGGTGGTTTGGAGTTCAGTTGCGTTGAATACACTGAGGTGAAACTTAATTCCTGTCAGCTGATAACAACTATTCTTCATTCAAACCCAGAATATGCTCTGCTTACTCTCACAATACTGGGTGATCTTTGCATGTACATATCAGCAACCCCAAAACTACCTTGTCTTGAGGGCACATGTGCCCATCCCTCTTCTAAATATCTGAGTTTCGGGTGTTCTAGTGACTAACCTGACTTTAGAAAGGCAAGGATGATAAGGAGTGTCTCTTCAAACTCCAACAGGCCTAATCTCTTGTATCCCAGTATTTGCCATCCCAATTATTTTAAAGGAAAAATAGGTGTACTTTAAAGCCCTTAATCATGTTCATGATCCCTCTTTTGCTTTGTTGGTCAGGGAAGCAAACATACTCTATATTTATGGGTGCTGACAGGAGAGAAGATAGAAAGATACAGGAAAATGCTACTGCTGTGTACACAGTGCCTCTTAGCCAATTTAAACCATCATTTTCATCAATTTCCCTTTGTAAGAACAATTTAGAAAATATAACTTGCTATCCACAGGGAAGGGGAAGTGAATCTACAAATTGAAGTTCAAGGTTATTGGTGCTCTTATCTGTCTATAATATAGGTATATGTCTCTGAGCTGCTGAATATTTTTATTGCTGCTGGTTTAATAATTAATCTGCCCTTTGGAAGCTGCAGGCTTTTTGCCTGGGATTAATGCACTCTTAACATCCCCATGTCTACCACCTTGTCCTGAAAGCTAAGTGGTGCCACAAGAATCTGCTGCAGGGGGCTTGTTCCATCTTTGATCGTGTGTTCCTATGTCTTCATAGAAAGCATTTTAATCCCTCTCTGCTGCCAGGTTCAGACATAAAATCTGCAGTGCTGTTCTACAAATCTCTTCTACATTAGCTTGGAGGGCTGGTGCATTAGCAGCTAGCAATGGTAAGTGGCAGGTTTCTCTGAACTAGGCAGTGAAAGAAGGCATGTGCGTGACTGAAAGGGCTGTTGAATGTCTGTCCCCAGCTAGGAGTGGAGAAATGTGTGCCTTGAAACACAAATATTGCTGCCTATGGGATAAACTCCTTCCCCCATGTCAATGACTGGGTCAGTTCAGGGCATTTCTGTGCTTTCTTGGGAGAGACCTTGCTTGGTGAGATGTTACAAGGACCTGTCAGCGGGCACTGCAGTTTTTTGGTGCCTGTGTACTTTGTGGTTTTCCTCTCCTGTCTCATTGGTGTAGAATTAGTATGGAATGTCTGTTACAGAGAAAGTGGGGTGAAGCAGGATGCTCAGCTGTTCCCATTTGCTTGTGAAGATCCCATTAGGTTTCCTGATGGAATTCTCTGAAATGAGGAGCTCTTGCTTCTGTTAAGTGGGAGAATCAGTACTGTGAGCCATGCTCTGCCCTGTTCACCACTCTGATTTCCATCAAATGTAAATGATGCCTGCCACGGATTGTATGTTGTACATGCTGCAATGTCTCATTCAGGGGGAAGAATCTCCCTCCATCTGTGTGTTGAGCATCCTGCTAGGCAAGATGGGATGAAGGAAAGCATCTTTTATCCTTTAAGGTATGCTTGATGTATTTCTGATCCCTGTGATAATGGGAAGAAGAGAAGTGAGGCTGGGATGTGGGATAACAGAAGTGTGGAGAGCGACAGAGGCAGCACACTCATCTCAAGGTTGCTTTTTTGCTTCTAAGAAGGAAGTGCTTTGTTGAAGGCAATTGCTTTGGGGCAGCCAGTTATGCAAGCCCTCCTAACTATGAATAGAGGGATACCTCTGTGGGAGAGTGCATGAAGCAGAAGGAATGAAAATAGGATCTGCTGAAGCTGCATCTGTGCACTGGGGAGAGGGAAGCACAAGGAAACTTAGGATAGAAACAAGTAATAACAGGATTCTGACTCAGTCATGTATTTCTGAAACTGTGGAAAGAGAGATGAAAATGTGGAGTCCTGATTTTTAACAGTACTTGTTTCCAGCTAGTATGTGGAGTGACTTAGTGGCCCATATAAGCCTTTTGAATAGATCCCTTTCCTGTTGTGTTTGCACTTGATTTTTTTCCTATATACAGAGCTTGAATTCTGAAGGTCTCTTCAGCTCCTACAATTGCATCTGCCCAGAATCTTCCTTGGTGGATGGTGTTTTTTCCCTGTTTGTACCAGCAGGCTGAAGCCATGGCTTTAACCCAGGTTTCCAGAGGCAAAAAGTTATGATTTTCTGCCTCATTGAACTGTTTTTAATTAAGTTAGAGCATTCTTCAGTCTCCAAATGACGTTGTACAGGTTGTCTAGAAGTAATGGAACAGCATGGTTGTACTGCCCAGCCTTGCTGGTGGGCAAGTTTTCCCTTAAAGCAGGCCTGTGCTGCCTTGTTCCCTGTGGAGCTGCTGCAGCCGCACACACAAGGAGCACTGGCTGCAACTGATGGCTGGGAGGAACACTGGTACTGTTTTTCAGTCTGGAGTGCTTCTTTCCTCGATTCTGTCAGTCTGCAGAGGAATATCTGCCTCTAATGCAAGGGTGTCCCATCAGAACAAAGTCATTGCCATTCCCATGGCAGTCATAGAAATACAACATTCCTAATTTTATTTTAACTGTGGTTGAGCACATTAATTTCTAGATTTGCAATGTTATACAATTTTGCTGGGTCTGTTGCTGTAGCAGTGACACTTTAAACCATCAGAAATACTGCTTCTTTGTTGTAAAGCCATGTGGATTTTACATTATAAACAGTGATTATTAATTTCATTCTCTGAAATTTAGCTTTCTGTAAGGAATAGCTGTATAAAATGAGAACAAAGCCCTAATAGCTCACAGTTTTGTTGTGTTGGTGACTTGAGTTGGTTAGCACAGGCTCAAGTACTCTTCCTCCCAGGGGCTGAAGAGGATGACTTTGTGCTGGGATTAGACACAGCTTCTCTCAGAGAGCCAGTTCTGTGTACAGCATCCACAGATTCTCAAGAGGTTTGTTTTGAAACAACAAACTATTATTTTTATGCTGTCCTGGCTGTAGTCCATCTGCAATGTAGGGATAATAAGGTGTCCCCTCTTGTTTCCCTTCGCATTAGGAATTTTATCCATTCCCCCTGTTTACTCCACATGCACCACACAACTTACTATTGTCTGTAATTAGTATTTGAGCTGTTCTCAGCTTATAACTATTTATTTGTCTTGGAAACTGGCCAGTGTTTTCCATGGGATTACCTCTCTTTGTTATAGTTGTTATAGTCAGGATGGTTTAGGCAAAGCAATGCAACAGTTGGTTTTGGGGCACCAAAGCCTAATTGAGGTCTCAGAAACCTTGGTTTGCAGCCCAGAAGTGCACTCTGCCCCATCCATGGCAGATTGTAAGGGCTATCTCTTGCACATATGCAACTAATCTTTAGTCTTCCTGCAAAACATGAGGGTTTTACTTGCAGGGATCAATGCTGGTTTGTGATAACAGAGTGTGCTGTAGGAGATGATTGTACTAATTTTTGGTTAACTGACAGCAGAACAAAGTAAAGCAAGTTTTGGGTTGGTGGAAGGGCAGAGCTAGCACTGAAGGATTACCATTTCAGTGGTCTGGAAATGCTTACTTTATGGACATGGGACAACATTTTCTCAGTAAGAGTGTGGATAGACCTAATTAAGCAGTTCTCCCTGGACAGCCCTTGTTTCTCAGGTCACTGCAGTGGTTGTTTCTATCAGGTTTCTCACTTGTATTGGAACTGCCCTGGAGTGCCCTGAGTGCGGGTGTCAAACTTTGTCCCTAGGCAACAATTTTGTTTATTTGAAGCCAAAGGAGTCCAAGAAGCCGAGATAACTTAATGTGGGCTTCACCCATGAGGTTTCTGCTGCTTTTATTTTTTTTCCCCTCATAGCAAAAGCTGGTGAAGTGTAGAAAGAAGTCTCCATGACCTCATAATTGAATAAAATGAGACTGCTAGTTATGTCTGGGAGGATTGTAGGTTGTCATCAATATTTCTCCTTGCGTTTAGGCCCACAGACTTTCTTTTTAAAGAAGAGAAGGATTCAGGGTGGATGTTACTGCAGTCTATAGACTTCACTCTTTTTTTTTTTCTTTTTTTTTTTTTTGCCGTGTGTTTCTGCATGGATTTATTTGGGAAGGTTAATTGCTGGGTGAAACTATCTGCCTTGACGATCAATGGTCCTGGGCAAACAGAGGGTTATAATTTTATTATCCCACAAATGAGACTTGAAAGGTTTGCTTTATCTTTGCCTCCCTTGCCCTCTGGACAGAAGCAGGAAGAGATGCTGCTCTTTGGGTGTTGCCTGCTTGTTCCCTGCCCCTGGAGGAGTGGGAGATCTCTTAGGAGGAGCACCACAGAGCCCCTGGTACTGTGAGGGCCCTTCTAGCTGTGTCACAGCTTTTCAGGAATGCAGAGAGGGGAGTGCTGTGCTTTGTGGGTATTTCACTCAAACCAAGCTGTCAGGAGGAGGAGGAGGCAGCTCGATCCAGGTTGCCTGTTGTTCCCCCTCATCTGGCTGCATTCCTCTGCTTTCCTCCCCCCTTATGCCTCTCCCTAACTTCCTGGCATGCTCTTTTCACCCCATTTCCTGGCATATTGCATGGCATGCTCTTTTCACCCCATTTCAGGCCATGCAGCAGCAGCACAAGAGAGCCTTTGTTTAGCTGGAGTGCTGTATCTGAATGCTGTGAAAAGCATTGTGCAGCTCTCTGTGTTTGAGACTGTGCTTGGGGACGACTCCGAGGGGATCTGTGTGGCCAGCACCCTCTGAGCTGAGCAGCTGAGCTGTGGGGAGGCTTTAGGGGTACAGGAAGAATGCTGTAATGTGACTGCATGAAAACACCCTGGCTGTCAGTGCGTGGAAGTGTTTCTGCAGAGCAACTTCTGTGTGTTGGTGTCTCAGCAAAGCGAGTCTAAGGATATCTGTGAAATAGGAAAAACTGACATCTGACCAGTGGTACAGAGGCCAGAGAGAGCCGTGGTGGCAGCTCCATCATCCACTTGCAGAAGGAATACCAATTCTTGGGGAGCTTCTCAGGGCTACCAGCAAGGTGTTTTCCTTCACTGCCCAGCTCCTGGCCATGCTGTGCCCCAGAGCCAGCCTGTGTCTGTACTATTGTGGCCCAGCATTCTGTACCAAAAGCCTTGGAGCAGAGCTGTCCTGGGGAGGCCACTCGCACTACAAGAAGCCCTATTTTGAGTCAGTGTGTTGGTGCTGTGCTGCAAGTGCATCTTGTTCAAAAGCTGTACTAATTATAAATTGGTCTTGGGAGCTGAGGATAAAAATATCTTTAGTCAGCCTGTCTCTGTAAACAACCTGTGATGCTATTTGGAAATGTGGTGTAGTTTTCATGTTGCAGGGAGTGTGTGTGTATGCGTGTGTGTGAAGGACTTCAGCAGCCAAAGTGCTGAGCTTCCTTGTGGTCAGAGTGACAAATAAGGCAGTGAAGGAATTTTTTTGCATGCTAGAGATGGCAAAGTGGATATCCAGGGCATTCTTTTCCATGTACTTAGGAGAGAAATTCATGTTTACCTCAGGATTGTAGGAGGAAGGGTGTTTATTATACCAAGCATATGCTGTAATAGTACCTTCCTTTTTATAAATAAAAAAATACCTTTGTAACACCACCTCTGTTCTGGCCATATGAATTTGTGTAGACTCTCCCCTGTACATTGCAGGAGAGGATTTGCTTCTGTGGTGTAAGAAATCAGCTGGTTCACTGCTAAATCAAATGCAGATGTGTACTGTCATCTGCAAGGTAGGTTTTCCTACTGGGAAGGGGTGCCAGAGGCAAGAGGAAGAGCTGGGTGCCAGCTGCCAGCGACAGACACACAGGGGAGCACCCGTGAGAGGAAGTGATGCTGGATCTGTTACAGGAGCTCTCTGCACAGCTGGAAGCTGCTGCAAAGGGGGTGAGAGGAAACCCCTCAGCCTCCTTTGGCTGTCCTGGGGCTGATCCTGACAGATCTGTCACTTGGCTACTAGTGGAGATGAGTCCCTGTGAACACCCCCTGACCATGTTTCAGGAAAACTTTCAAATGCATGCTGGCTGTTTGGGAAGATGAATTATGCGAGCCTGCTTTTCAGGGAGGTAAAGCACTTTGCTTTTCCTTTGTTCTTCAGCTCCACTGTGACTCAAACCAGGATGGTTCAATGTTTGCTGTTTCCTTAGGATAATGCATCTTGCTATAGGTCCTGGGCTGTCCCGTGTTGTGCATTCTGCTTTTTACAGAACAGGGAAAATACAGGAAGAGGAGGGAGAACCAGATACAGCTCCTTTTGGGTGTCTTCCAGTTCAATACTTTGGAACCACATCCACAGGCTTGAGGAAAAAAATCCCTGTATGTGAAAGGGCTTGCCATTGGAACTAAATTATTCATCAGAATATTAAAAGAAGAGTGTGCAAAGATGTAAACTGAGTACATCCCAATGCAGGCTGTAATGAGCTAAAATTATAGTTGTGGTCTTGGGAAAAGACCACACTCTCAATTAGCTCGGTGCTGGCAGCTGCCTGAGTGCATACAGCACCTTCTGCATAAGGATGATGCCAGGCATTCATCAACTTTGTACTCGTTTTTCAGTAGCTTAAATAAAATAGGATTCAGTCTGTATCAGCAATAGATTACAGCACTGCCATTTAAGAGGGTGCAGTAAATCTGGAACCTCTTTGCACCTGCTGTCTTATAACTCTCCCAGCTTTTCTCATTTGTTTTTCTCCTTGCTATTTGTCCTGTAAATGTGCGTATCAAGGTTTCCTTTAATGTCGGCCTCCTCTGTGTCCCCTTCTTGCATCAGCTCTGTTTCCAGCTGTTAAAAGTATGTGCTTGAATCTGTCTCCATCAGTGTTTTAAAAATTGATGGCTTCCTCTTTTAGTTCACAGCCTCTCTTTTTGATCATCTCTATTCAACAGTCTATTTTCTGACTCTGTTTTAGAGGAGGTGACCGCCTTGCCTCTCTTGCTGGAGTGTGATGATTGGCATGCATCTTCTGCATTTCAGAGCAAGGATGAAGGATGTGTTGAGAGCTTTAGAATGACTGAGTGACAGGGTTTTCCTCCTGTTTATTTTGGTCTTTTTTAATGTTGTTGTGGAAAGGATGGGTTCAAGAACCAGGTCTTTGCAAGGTTTTTAAAATCCTGCTAAGTCTGTTTTCTCTGTTTGTCACTAGCAGTGCTTCAGGCAATATATTTCTCCTCATGAACATGAAGGTCTTGCCTTAACTGATGACAAGCTCAGATGTTACAGCAGTGTGATTTAATTCTGAGAAATGCCAGGGCTTTGAGTGGAAGTCAGTCTGCATTCAGGGTAGTAGTTAATATGCTTGAAGCTGTAAGGGGACGTGTTTGCCAGGATGATGCTGCTCCTCTGTGCCTTTCTCTGTTCACCCCTCCCCCTGACCCCACTTGTCTCTCTGTTTCTCTCTTATATCAATTAATAATAATCACTGTGTGGGTGGGCATTTCTAGAACCAGAAACTGAATGAACTAGAAATGACCCAGGAAACTTCTGCCATTGTGGATGTATATATAGCTCCTAGACAGCCACAACAAAGAAGGTACTGCTAATTATTTTTCAAGTAACTTTGACAGAGACATGAATAGAAAAATGTATGTGAATATTTTTGGAAGATCATCTGAGCTAAAACTCTAAATTTAGAATTTGCTTGATCTGTTTTTAAAATATGTGCAAGAAGTCTTTAACAAAAACTTTAAAAAATCAGAGAGAACTTTTCTCTGAGGAATGACAATCAATTTCAGTTTTAAATGAAAACCCGAACAATTTGGAGAGGATTTGTATTAGATATACTTGGGAAGGCTGGGGGAAGTGTGAAAGAAGTATTTTCCTGATAAGTTGTTCTGTGTGTACTTGGTACAAATATCTCATATGACGCAGAGCTCATCTGAAGCAATAACAGGAAAAGAAAGCTGTACGGAGAGCTGTAAAACATGCTGATTCAGGGATAAGAAATTCTTATTTGGAACATTCAGGTTATGATAGTATTTTAGGCTTCCTTCATTTTTGATAAATTCATTTATATTCAGTGATGCTGCTTGGCAGTATCTTGATTTCCACGCTGCAGGAGAGACTGATTCTCAACCAGAAAAAAACAGTGGAGGAGGGAGAGCAGGGAGGTGTAGGTAGGTGTACAAATAAAGTGTGAATGCCTTTCTGCAAAGGGGAAGACTATCATCCAGGGCCTACAGTGGAAGCCACTGTTTTTTCTGTATATTATCTGTAGCCTGGGAGATATTGCAGAGACTCCATGTGAAAATGGGAAAGCAGATGCACATTCCTTTCCCCAAAATGATTGCCCCTACCTACTTCTTCTGAGAAAATATGCTTGACTCTGTCAATAACTAAATAGTTATCCTCATCATCCTGTGTTGCTGCAGCTCTGAAGTGCTCTGGTTTTGGTGGATGACCTCCTGTTTGTGTCCTTTGAACGTATTTCTGGTCCTTCTGCATTTCCATATTGTCTTGGGACAATACTCTAGTTGATTGCTCTAGCTTGGTCCACTTCTTGTATCTTTCAAGTCACAGGAGGCTTCATTTACCTCTGTTCACCATCTGCTGAGTTCAGGCACTACTTTATCTAACATAGTTTTGGCTTCTTGCTCTTAGTTTCTGTTCCAGCTAACTTGGAAATGCTCTGGTTTTCTGTCACTTTTGGCTCTTCTGCACAGGAGCCCATTACTGTTCATGGCCCAAAGGAGTGGGGTGAAAGAGAAGTGTCTGAATCCTCAGTGCCTGTGGCTGCATCTACCAGAGCTCTCTGTGGATGTAGGGCTGTGACACTGTGGCTGAAGAGGTGTATTTTCTGCCAGGATCTAAACTGTTTATGTCCTCTTCCTCTTGTAGAAGGATAATGTTCTTGACTGTAGTGTCACTCAGATCTTTTTTTTTTAAATCAAGAATCAGTGGGATGTTGACCAAACTGTTGCAGTTCTGTTTAATTTTCACCTGTTCTTTGGGATTATTTCACTCCTTCTTCAGAAAGATGAGCTTCTGAGGGAAGACTCATCTCAAACATAAAGACTTTCCTTAAATGTATGGGCTTTTCATTTAGACTGCCATTCAGAGCAAACTTTTTTTCTTCAGCTTTTTTTTTACCTTCCTTCAGTCCAGCCTGTAGTCCAAGATGACATGGGCAGGTTGACTGTGGGAAGAGTTAATAGCATTTATTCTTGTAACTTTGACATTTCCAGTGTTCTGACACTAGAGCCTATGTGCTAGCCTGTAAGCAGTGATCTGATGGGGTGTGTGAAATCCCTCACTCCCTGCAGCTTGGGCACTCTTTGGCAAGTAGGAGAGCCATGTGAAGGAGCTGGAGGCACACTGGCTGCTTGCTTCATGCAGACCTGAGCTGCACATAAACTGCAGTTTCTTCATGCTCAGGGTGAGATTCTCTGCCCACTGGAAGTTTTACATATGGGGAGGACAAGTTGCTCTGGATCAAAATTGAGAGGCATCAGCAAACTCTAATCTTCAAATCCATTTACTTGCAAATGAGAAAGAAAAAACTCTTAAAAAAAAAAACCCACAGCAACCCAACCAAACAAAAAGAAAACCTACAAAAAACCCACACCTACAAAACACAGAAAAGCTTCCCGAACAGAGATTCCCACTGCATGTGGGTTGGCTGTGTGTTCGTGGGTTTTTCCTTGTTCTTGCAATATATATTTCTCTCTGTTTATTGTCATACAGTTTGCCTAGTGAAAGCCCAGCAAGTTGCATACTGAGCCTCTGTTATTTAACAGAATTTCCCATGTATTTTTTATTAGTATCATCATGTGCCTGTGAACAGGGAGGTGACACATAGGAATATGTGAAGTAAAAGTAACTGCAGTGAAATCAGATAATTGACAGGAAGGTGGGAGTGCAGGGAAGACAGCTTGCTTGGCTGCCAGCTTGACAAAGCATGTTAGTTCACTGGAGTTTTCTTTTATTTTATTTGTTCTTGATTTTGATTCCCTATTTGAGCTCTGTTTCCACCTGAAGTGTTCATTATTTATGCAAGGCAGCACTGTTATTCCTTCAGGGCAAATGCTTATAGCTGCTTGTGCCAGTAGAAGGACTGGGCCTGACAAAGTTGATGCAGAAATGCAGATATCAGACTAGATTTGTCTAGTGCTATAGGTTCTCCATACCATTTTGGGCATTGTCACATCCAGCTTACTGCAAAGAGCACTGTTTCTCCAGTGTGTTATTGTAAGGTGTTTTCTCTAAGCTGCTTCTCAGGTGCTGAAGGGAAATCCAGTTTGCTAGCTTATCTGTACCACTAAGCCCTTGGAAAGAATGGGGAGAATACCTTGTTTTGCTTTTGTTTTGCCCTGTGCCAGACAGAGCTGATAGAGTGGGACCACATTGAACAAACCCTGGGGAAGGCAGAGAACCCCTGCAGAAGTGGGGAGGAAAAAAGAATTCTTCTTGGTGTTGTGTTTGCAGTGCTGAGAGTATTGAGCAAACATGGTTGCAGAGATTCAGCAGTTTGCAGGTAGTAATGTAAAGGGTTGGTTTTGGGTTTTTTTCCCAGGTATTAAGTACTGCATAACTAAAACTTTTTAAATTGTTGAACCAATTTATATATCACTCTCAAAAGCAGGGGTCAAGCTTTCTTGGCACAGGCAAACATTCAACACTTCTTTTTATTTAATCCAACCAATCTTTCCTGCTGTCAGCCAAATTGCCCATATCATTTCATGTTCTGTGCTGCCAACACATTCTCCCTTCTCCATAGTACATATGATCTCATATTGTGCATAATAACTCCAGGTTTTTAATGAAATATCCAACCGACTTGACCTGAAGGAAAAACTATTTTCTTTTTGCCAAATTGATGCTTTCTATACATTTTCTATATTAACTGATTGTATACTCTTAGGATAAAATCTGCCAGTAGAAAACAAGTAGAGAATGTAAGGAAAGAGTCATGAGCATTTTATGGTAACTGCTAAGATTAGGGTGACATCAGAGCATAATTGGTGCACCCTTGCTGCACCAAGGCTAAATTATGGGTATTTTTAATGGGTTGGTAGCTAATTTTAGCAGCACAGCTCTTCAACTGAACTTTTTCATGTGGTTCTTTCAGGCAAGTTTTGCAGCTTACTTAAGTTGGTGACAGAGTAAATTAGTGTTAATCAGAATCAAGCCATTTTAAATGCTCTGACAGGTCTCCATGTGCCAAGAAGGGCAGAGCACTCAGTCCTGAAGGTGTGACAGCTCCCACAAAAGCAATGAGCATTTCCTCTAGCAATATCCTTTCTCTGGCTTTGTAGTTTAAAAGCAGCTTTGTAATTTTTCTTCTGTGGCTGCATCAGGTGGGGACTTGCCTCGTAAAGTAAATATCCTGAACAAAGTCTTGCTGTATGCTTCTACCACAGGCCACAGTCTAAAACAGTACTCCAAATTTTGCGTCTTTGCCCTAAATTTTCTGTGTCTCTAGGCCAATGTGCTTGTTCTTCCATTTAACTTAACTTTTTAAAAGCTTGTTTTCCTAAGAAAAATCAACTCATGCAGCTCATTAAGCCACAGTGTATCCTCCTCCTCGCCCCACTACTTTCTCCTTTTCCCTGTGCCTGCATCACTTTCGAGCCTGTTGACCAGATTCAGTCACACAAAAGCAAAACAAAACCCTCAAGGTTTTTCCTCAGGGTGGAGGAAGGATCTGGCACAGTTCAGGCTTCTTAGTGGCTCTGCTTACAGGTAGCTCCTAGACAGGACTAGATGACCAGCACAGTTAGGAAGAAGATGCCTGCCTTCTTCTAAGCCCTACCTTGGAGTGGAAGCTGAATTTGCAAACAAGAAAACGTGGGCTGCCCCAAGTACCATATATACCATGGTGAATCATGGATCCTTTCTGGGGATTTGGTTTATCCTCCTTTATTTACAAGGATCTCTGCCAGCAACACACCACAGGCTTGGCATGCAGATCCTCCTCATTACCTTGGCCTTCTTTCTGAAGCCAGGCTTGACAACTGGGGAGTCAGAAGGAGAAATCAAAGAGGAGCTTAATCTGGAATTGGAGAGGTCAGCTGACCTACAGAGCAAGATATATTGGCCCAGCTTTGTGTTTTGTTTCAGGGCAATACCATCCCACCAACTCCAACACTGTTGGCATTTGACACCTTCAGAGGGCTCTCAGCTTCAGCTGAAGGGCAGGAGGAGGCATTTGCACGTGCTTTAAAAGTAGCTAGCTAAATAGATAAAAGCTCATAAGGCATTTAAGCTTTGCTCACCATTGCCAAGTTTCCACATGTTTAGAACATTGAGTGCTCCTGTAAACAAGCTCTCAGCCCACGCCCTCCTCCTGTGTAGGTGGCCATTGAGGTTTCCTGTGTCCAGGCCTGTGTGTGACCAAGGCAGTGACTGACCTTATGACTCTGTGGACTGGACAGTAGTGATCAAGCCTTGTTACACGGCTGGCAAGGCTGGAAAACACTTGAGTGTCTCAGAGCTTCCTGGACAAACTGCTGTGATGTGAAATATTTCCCTCTCCTGGAGCAGAGGAGTCCCCTAAAGGCAGCTGAATGAAAGAAGTAGCACAGCCTGGAGATGAAAGGAAGTGGCCTCTCCTTTTGGGTTAAATAAGTAGGTGTGGAGCTCTGAGGCTGGTAGGCGTTCTAACTTGTTTCACAGGAGACTCAAACCCATGCTGGGCAGGTCCTGGGGTACCTGGCTCATATGAAGGCTTTTAGAGGTCTGATGAGGGGTGCAGGGAGAGGTAATCTGCTGGTCAGAGGTGGCTGGAGCCTGTTGAAAAATACATTCAAGCATGGCAGCTGAGTTGAGCCAGGGGCAGCACAGCAGTCATGGAGAGGTGTCTCCATCCTCCAAGCAAAAACCACTGTCTGACATTGTCTCCACATTTTTCCTGCCTGAGCAGGCTGTTTGTGAGGATATGTAAACTCTGGACTTCCCCTTAAACAAGAGGATGAGAAGAATGAAAAATGTGTCATGATCATCAAACTGAGCTGAATTTGTGTGTCTGGCAGTAAGACTCTGTCTTGGGAAATGGGATGGATCTGCTGAGGGATATGTTCAATTCACTTCCATATGCAAGTGAATTTAAATTTTATTTAGTGTATTTAAATATGTTTGTCTAATCTCTCTGAGAAAAGTGTAATTTGCTCTATAAGTGCATTTTACCTGTTAGCTTGGTTTTGTATGGGTTTATATGTGCACTGTCAAGTTTTGCCCCTGAGATATTAGCCTGTTTCTTATTTTTTTTCCTTTAATGCACATTTAAAGCTTCACACAGAGTTGTTTCTGAACATTGTCTTTCTTATATCTCCAAACATAAAAAGCCAGAGCAGTAAAATGAGCAGCCCTCCTCACTCCCCTCTCCAAACTAATTGAGGGAAAAGTTTCTAGTGTTAAAAAATTTCAAGAAGTTGTAGCAGTGGTCAGGTCTCCTCTTGCTGCCCCATAGCTGCACAGCTCTTTGTCTCAACAAAACTCATATCTGTAAAATATTGTTACAGTGGCCTAGAATATTAAGGTTGGATGTTTATGATTCAGTAAATCTGGATTTAAGATGGCTTTTGTGGGATCAGAGGCACCCTGCAACCATATGGGCTTGATGGGTTTATTCAGGACAGTTTCACTCTGACAAATCTCTTTTGCTTGCATTAGAATATATGAACTCTATTTTAATTTTTTAATACCCCACCTCCTCCTCAGAAGATGATTTAGATCCATCCTCATCTGTCTACCACTGTAACTCTGCCTGTCAGATATTGCTGTCCTGCCTTGGACAATATTGCTGAAGCCTCTCCAGAGCCGAACTCGGCTGGTTGTTGTAAGAGAACCGTGAGTGGTTTTGCACACTTGACCGTGATGTTGATGCTTCTTAATTTGTTTTTAAAACTTAGTCCTAAGACTAAGACTTTGCTGGCTGTATGAAGCAAGGTCTAAAGCTTCACTTGATTGGTTTTTAGCATGGCTGGTGACAACTATCAACATCTGAGCCAGAAAACCTTCTTTCGTCTGCAATGAAAGGACGGCCAGAGAGTTTTAAAATGGAAAGGTCTTGAATGTTTTTTGTGTCAGTCAGAATTCAAGAAGAAATTGGTGGTTAAGGGAGGAAATGAAGTAGGCAGAGTGCTTCATGTAATACCAAAAATACAAGAGTGTCTGCTAGTTGGTGCATGAGGTTGTTCCTGTTCCTCCAAAATCCCAATTTTGGAGCTTAAAGTAGACAAGGTATTTAGTATGCAGTAAGTTAGGGATTTGGCTATAGATTTCATATTCTTGCCTTCAGACAGCAAGGCTGAAACTTTAAGGTAAAGTCAGAATTTCATTATTTAAGATGCTTTTTGAGAGGAAGTAGGTGGTCACTGGCTGGTAATAAGTCAAATGTGTTGACTTGTAATTAAATATGGTTGTCACATTCATTTGGCACTATTCCTGGAGAACTGGGTGGGTGCTGCATGTGTGCATGTGCTCACTGAAGTTGTTGTAAGGCTCAGCTTGCACTTGCTCAGATCCCTGATTAATGGTTGTTTTCCCTTGTGGTTTTTGCCAAGATGAGTTTGGATGGAAAATGGAATTAAAAAGCACTTCATTTAAAGACTAATTATTAGTGAAACAAAAGCTTGTTCAAATGATCTTCTCTTTGAGCAAAACAGAAGTTTACAAAAATATGGTTTTGCTCTTTCAAGTTAATATGTCATTAAACAAAGGAAGCATTGTGGTTTTTTGTTTCTGGTCATCACATCCTTCAGAGTCGAGATACAGTAGATAATATAATGGATACTGGAGGGAAGAGAAGCATAAGCTTTCCACATCCTGAAACTTCCCAATTCCCATAGCTTGCTTTCAGTGGCAAGTTCAAAGCCCATAGAAGTATGTTAATTTAAACAAACTTATATTTTCAAACTGTGTTTTGGCCATTTGGGGGAAGTTTAGCTGCCAAGAGCTGAGTTAGACCTGCAAACTCTCGTTTCAGAGCATTGGTCCATGGCTTTTGCAAGCTCAGTGTCTGCCTTGCTTGAAATCTTTGAGAAACAAACCATTGTTTCCTTGAAAAGTGTTTTGAATGAATATAGTTTTAATTTTTTTAGAATTTTAATTTAATTTATTGTAAGGATACTGCTTTTCAAATATAGAATTAAAAAACAATTTTAATTTAAGATAGAGCTAATGTAATTCCAGCTTTAAAAGTGCAGAAAGGTGTGATTTGTATTTAAAGGGTTCCCACTCACTTCCTAAACCCCCACCCACCCCAGCAGCTCTTGCTTTGCTTGTTAAGCTTTTCTGAAAATAAGAATCAGCCAGCTGTCATACCTGAACTATCTCCAGATGAAAAACCACACACATGACTGAATTTTCTAGAAAGGAAAACTAGTCCAACATATTGCAGTGCAGTATTGGAGATAAAATTGAGTGGCAGGGGGGTATGTCTGAAAATAAGGTGAGGTTTTCTTGGGCTGTCTGGGATCTCTGCAGCACACTTAACTTGTCAGCAGGTTAGAAGTGAAGCCTGTCATCAGCTGCTGCTTGTGTAAGGAGGAGCAGCACTCACCCCATCTCGGGAATGCCCGGGTCACCTCAGGGTGTGCGAGAGCAACAACAAAAATGTCATTCAATGGATTTGACTTTCTAAATTTACCTTTGTACTTCATCTGACTCCTGTGCTGTGCGGTGGTTCTTGCATCAGGGAAGGCTATTTGAGTGGTGTTTGCAGGGAGATTGGCACAAATCCTCTGTCGGGAGTTTGGGAATGAGAAAGGTCAGTGTTTATGTGAGTGGGTGGGTGCCCAATGGGGAAAGGAGAAGCACTGGTTTAAGAAGAAATGATAAGGATATTTTATTTTATACATTGAATTTCTCTGGAGGAAAAAACCCAAGTGGTCTCAGTCTAAAATGTTGTTTCCATTCTTTAAAACAACAAAATTAAACTCAAGGCATAGTTTATTTTTCTTTTGAGATGTCTGAATGCAATTGCCAAGTCAAAGGTCACCAGCTTACTTCAGTGCACTTTAGGATTTCAGCAAGCTTTAGGCATGATTTAAAAGCTTCTGTATCAAAGCGGACCTTCAAGATGCAAGAGAATAGAAAGTGTTCTCAGGTGGTGGAAACAACTTAGCTATAGCTATAAAAATTGGTACAAAGGATGGTAAGTCTGTACCAGAAGCAAGGAATGTCTGGGGTGTATGGTATTTGGCTATGGGAAGGGGTTGGGTGCCAGGATGCTTGGGATGTAGTTCTTTTGGAACAGAGAACCAGGATCTCTGAAAAATGATGCTTCCCTTTGGTCACTCCATATCTCTACTCAGTGAGATTATCACAGACCTGATAATGCTGCCTGGGTTTGGAAACAAGCAGGACTGCACCAATGAAATAGGCAAATTTTGTTTGCTAGTATCTCCAAGGAATAGAAATGTTTTAATTCCTTCACATCACCACTTGTGCTCCTTGATTTCCCATGCAGAATACATCCTCCATCTTTCTCTTGAGAAAGAAATCACTGTTCTCCAAATTCTCACTTCTTCAGTCACTTGCACTTGTGTGCTTATGATATGTAGGAGAGGAAGATCTTACTCTTTGAAAGAGCTATCCCAGAGGAGACTCTGGCCTCTCTCAAAGAGGCTTCTGATGGTGCCTGCTGAAGCATTGGCAATGCATATATTGGCAAGGCTAGATTTGGGAAAAAACACCATCAAGCATCTAACACAGAAGCAAATAGGAAGAGGAAAAGAGGGCAGGTCGGGCTGCTTGTTTTGAGGGATTTGTTAAGACTCAGATCTATGCCTTTGGATTAGGAGCAGATTTGGCCCACGACACTGAGTCTGTAACACCACAGATTGGTATGCCTTTGTTTTCTAATATAAGATACAGAAATCTGCTGTGTTGCCAGCATTGTGAATGTACTAAGTTATTTCTCTCTTGCCTCTCTTTGTTTCATTCCAAAGATGTTAAGCCCCTTAGTGTTTCAGGCTGTTATGTTCACTCCAAGAGACATTCACATTTGGAGTTCATACAGCGCTTTGTACTGAGCTTCTCGTGGGGAATGCAGTCACAGAGAACTTAATTTTTTCAGCCATGGCTTTGCTTTTTTCTAATCCTATATAAAGTGCATTAGATCTTGGGCTTTGAATCTTCATATCCTGCAGTGTGTAACTTATTATAGGGATCAGTTGGTTCAAGGAGTAGTATGTGTGGGAAATGCTGGTAATATTAGACTTTTGTGATTTCTTCTGTGAAGTGCTTCATCTAAAAATCTATCACACTTGCAGACATCACTGGTTATCTTAAAGCATTATGGAAACGAGACCTTACCCACCCCATCTCATCTATATTTGCACATGTATTTGGGAATTCAGTGCTTTGGTTGCTCACCTGACAAGGAATGTGATGAGGATCATATTTCATGAACAGAAGTTACTCCTCTGCTATGCCTGTGGTGCTTTGGTGACGAACATCGTTCCCCAGGGCTACACAAGCAGCAGCCCTTCTGACATAACAGCTTGCTGCTGAGACACTAGTGACAGGTGGTGTGGCAGGGTTAGCCCCAAATTTGGGCTTTTGTTTTCCTCTTTATATTTAGAGAAGGTGCCTCTGGTTGCTGCCATCCCTACTCCCCCTGTTTCATCTCCTGCTCCCACTCTTGCAATGTGCTCTGTTCCCCACGTGTCCTCCACTATTGTACAGTGTCAAAGCAGCCCCAGGATCTGGGGCAGGCACAAGAGCCCTGAGTGGGTTGGCATTTGTGCAAATACCCAAAAACTCCTGTGCTGGAGGGATGCTGCTGCTCATTGCACCACGGCCGTGCATGGCTTCTTCCAGGCAACCTGTGGCAGATCCAGTGTGCACAAGGTGTTCTCAGATATATTTGCATTTGCAGAAAGGTCTGCCACCCCCTTACTGGAGACTGCCCACTGCTGCTCTTGCTTATCACTGCTTAATTCTTGCAGTAGTGTTTGTTTTTATTAAGAAAAGACAGCAGCAAAACCAACCTAACAAAAACCCCTCTTTAATGCCAAAACAATTCTCTGTTCTCACTGCAAAAAAGAAGTTTGAAAGAGGTGAGAAGTTCACTTAAGTGGAAGAACTGCAGTCCAACTTCCAGAAAAGGGGATCAAATAGTCTGAGTGTCCCAGCAGCAAACAGCACCCCAGAGAATTTTGCAGTTAGCTGTTTTCAAACATGGTTCTAATTAATACAATATCTTAGTTCTGTTGAATTCAGAATGAAATCATGTCTCAAATATTGCCTGTTGCTCTCAACTTGTAGCCATCTGAACTTTAGAAAACTTGCTTCAGCTATTGTGGGGCCCAACTTGTGAATCTTTAGTAGACTGGATATTTTGAATTACCTGGTTTTTGGAGAGTGCAGTATAAGTCAGCTGTAATCTGATACTGAAGCATGTGTAGCTTCCCTTTCTTCTGAAGCATTATGAATTGTTTCCAAAATCCATGGGCCAGTAGTAGTTGCCCTACTTGAGTCAGAAAAGTCAGGACATGAAGATGAAATACTTTTCCCTCAGCCCACCACCTTTCTGGCAAAATGTGAAAGAGAAATCCAGACTACTTCATAGTGAAGATGTGTTACAAACCACATTCCTACCTAGGTATATTCACTTTCTCATTTCAGATAATGGTTTATTATTATTATTTTTGTGTTTGTTCATTTGTTTGTTTTGGGGTTTTGTTTGTTTTGGTTTGGTTTTGGGGGTTTTTTGTTGCTTTTTAATTTGCTGCTATTCTGAGCTGGAAAGGAAGTATTGCAGTGGATTTGTACAAAGCTGCTCTACCCTGTCCCAGGAGCTGGCAGCCCCTAAGCAAAAAGACTGATGCATATTTTGAGAGTCAGCAGTTTTTGTGTTAGGCTCCTTTGGTGATACAAGGTAGGTAGTGGAAGTGTGTGGATAAATATTAAGTGACAGCCTATGCTGCAGCACATAGTCATTAAGTGGTTTATGTGTGAAACCATGCAAGGAAGGGGTTGGAACAGAGAGACTTTCTCCTTCCTGTTTGATCTGAAGTACCTGGTGGTGAGAGACATAAACAAGAGAAACGTGTTCGTAGGGTGATTGGATATACACTGTACTCCTGTTTTAATTAAGCCTTGTCTGTTGCATTTGGTGATGCTTGCAGTGGTAAAATATCTGTTTGGCTCCTTTAACATCCAACATGTTTTGTTGAAGCAGAAATAGTGTGGTCAGTCACTAAGTGGAAGCACAACTGAAGCACTGGGTCCAGGTCCTTGTTTCACAGGCCTCAGGAGTGGTTTTAGTGTAAGGCTACTTCTGGGTATAATTTCGTTAGCTAAAAATGTTTGCAGATGTTGTGATCATGTGGGTCTTTCAATACCAAAAATCATGCCCAAAGTTATTTTTTATGGAGCTCACTCTGCTGTTCACCAGTTAGGTGTCTTGTTGCCTCATGTTTTGTTTTAGTCATTAAAAAAAAAAATAAATTCATATGTCTTTATAATTACACATTCCTGTCTGTCTCTGAAATAAATTGTGCCTTGTTTGAATGTTTCTAGGAGGTTAATGAATAATTGGCTACTGAGTAAAAGGGAAAATCATTTTAACAGGCAATTGAATCTGGTGTGATGTATGAAAATTAACGGTTAGGCTTAGAGCTTTAAATGTGATATAAATATTTTTCATATTTAGACATGAATATGTCCTTATTACCAAAAATTTCAAACACTGTTATTTATTTTGTATGCCTCTCAATGAATTCAATTTCACAAAAAATGAAGGCTAGAGTTCATGTGTTTAGGACCTGTACCTGAATGCAAGGACCCTTTTAATGTTATTTGTGATTAGGTGAGGGAGAGCAAGTCTGGATTTGGGGATTTTTTTCTTCCTCCTTAACACTTTTTCCCTCTTTGTTATGATTGTGGAGGCATTTGTTCAAATTGAAAAGTCAGCTCTTAGTCTTTGTACCTTCTAGGAAGGAAAAGTGTGCAGTGATTTTTAAAATAGAAAATATTTTACATCTGTTGCTTTTATAGTTGGTTTTATATGTTAGCTGCTGATAAGCCAGTAATAAATCAGTGCAAGCCCTGCACGCCTACACTTTTCCTTCTTTGAACACAGCTTGGATATTTTTTGCTCCCTGCTCTCCTCTGTGTGGTGAGCTGCACAGGGAGTTTTCCTCTGTTGCAGAAGGATTTGGAGATGAAGTTGCTGCCACACTTCAGATCTTAATCTTCCTTACTGTTTGCAGAGGATTCTTTGCCAGTCAGCTGGGTCAATATTAAAACCAAGCTATGCTGCCTAAAACCTATCAGTGCATCCAATTTCTCATATCTGGAGTTCTGAAATTGGCTGTAAATTGAGTTCCCTTAAAGGGAGGAAGGCCACAAGTGACAAGGCTCAGCCATCTCCAGCCTGCCAGTGAGCTGTGCTGCCAGCCTGGGGCAAGGCAGAGCTGATCATTTGCTTTGTTCCATTGTTGTTTACCAGTGTTTCTCTTCTCCTTTTAGGGGCTTGCATGCCACTTTCTGCCAATCATGAGTGCATATATTTATGTGGTTAGATTGTCCCTGGGTGGTGGTGGTATTGTTGTTGTTATATTGATTTGTTGTTCTCAATTCTACACCCCCTAAAATTTTAGAATGTTCTTTCTGCTTTGATTTTTGTTTATGTGATTATGCAGAAATGTTGCTGGTGATACCAGACCAGCAATGGAGATGGCAGCCTGACAGTAACTAGCTCAGAAATTCCGTCTTTCAACCCCTCAGCCCTTCTGTATCCATTTGTTTCCATTTCAAAGGTGGTCTGCCTTTTAGTTGACTTTATTTTAATCAAATGCATGTGAGTACAAGGCTGTGTTGTGGATGTGTTATTTATATCCCTACAGCAGTCAGGTGCAAAGTAATCTGAGCAACAGCTCCTGGTCAGGTTAAAAGAAAAACCACCTCCAGATGAAGGTTATACAAATGACTTAACTCTGTGTAGACAAAGGTGCCGGTGTGTGATGTCTGGATTTTGGGGTGAGGGAAGCTCATTCCTGGTAGTGAAGCTGTTGGAGGCTGGTTGTGTGTTGTTGGAGTACCCATCCTCTGTATTTACTGACAATTTACCCTCGGGCAGTGAGTGCTGGAGCATACAGGCAGGGAGGGTAGGGAGTGAGCTTTACTGTGTGACAGCACATGCTGGTGCCCTGGGAGCTCAGAGTCTCTTGCTGCAGAGTAAACAGAGGGCAGAAGCTAATTAGCTGCTTTGCAACTTTTTTCTTGATGAAAAGGTAATTTTTTATTTCACTCCCAGTGCACTGATTCTGCGCAATGGGTGCAAGAGGCAGAGCAAGCAAAATAACAGGACCTTCCCTGCTTGCTGCTCCGGGACAAGGTGGTACCTGTCCCCTCTCCTGGCACCGTGCTGAGACTGGATACAAGGCTGGGCAGCTTCTGGGCGCTTTGGGCTGCTCCCACTTTTGTGATTTCTGCTGCACATATCTGGCACCTCACTCATCTGGAGCAAGTAGGGTGTTATGTCACCCAGCTTTTGGGCATGCCTGACATTTCCTCTCCTTTGGGCAAGAGCTGCAAAGGAAGTTGGTTTATTTAGAAAAGAGGGGTTTTTTTGTTTACTTCTGTCTATTCATACTCTTGGTAGAAAAGATATTCCTGCTTCCGTGTAAAACATCTTGCTAAATTATAAATGTGAGGAAGTGGGAAATGGCTTAGCTGAATCGTTATTTATTTGTTAATTTAGTAGCTCTAATTTCTAAATTCTGTATTTCATTGTGGCATAGTCATATATAGCCTCATATTGCTGTTAAAATAAGGAAACAGTGATAATAACTGAGTTTAATTCTGGTGTCCTGCATTGAGGCAGGCAATGCTGAAGGAAGGTTCATCCCCATGCAAAGCCCTCAGGAGCCACCTGGAGCAGACCAAGTGCTCAGCGGTTCCAGCCTTAATTCCAGGTTTCCCAGTTCCTCTGGCTGTGGCCCTGTTTTTAGATGAGAAAATGGTAATTAAAGCTTCCCTGTGTCTGGGAATGTCATGCAAGTGGGCAGGGATGTGTGGAGAGACCTCCTTACTGTCCAGTGCTGGACAGCCTCGTGCAGCAGCTTTCTCTAGGGGTCTGGAGAAATTCGAATTATGATTAGAAACATCACTCAGCAAGATGGGAGAGCAGTTTTTGTCTTCTCTGCTTCCATAAACATATACAAATATAAGAGAACATTAATTTTATTTTTTCAAATTACATGTTCACAGACTTTGTTTCAGCAAAAACAGATCTTTAAGATTTAGTTATGCTTACTTCCCATGTAACCCAGAATACATTTTGGATAAAGTTTTTTAGCTGCTAACTTGGTAAAATCTGGACATAAGCCGCAAGGTGGTTTTCCTAATTGGACTGTGCAACTTTTCAGATAGGTTTGTAGCCAGGAATCAGTTCCTCCTTGTTCCCACAAGTGTTTGAGAAAGTAGTTTGTAGGTTTGTGGTGTGAATGGTCTGGCAAAGGGCTCTGCCCTCCTTTCCTGGGGATGCTTTGCCCTTGAGCCATGTGCCTGGTGCTGCTCTGGAGCCATGGAGAGTGTTTCCTGTCCTGTTGGATGTGTGGTTCCCTGATCTGGGAAACATTCAAGCCCTAAGACATTCGTGTGTTGTTTATGGCAGGAGGAACACATGCCCACAGTGTGCTCGGGTTTGCTGTGTGTCTGCAGCTACAGGGACCTGCCCTGGGAGGTGTTGGTGTCTGAGCCCTGCATGGGGTGCTGAGGATCCCCTGTCACACCAGGAAAGGCAGGATCAGCCACAAAGGATTTTTTCCTCCCATTTTTCTCAGCATTTTCTCATGGATAGGAATTCTCATGGAGTTTCCCACGTTCCTTTATGTGATTGAATACAGTTAGGAAGCAAACCAGTGTTTGAGTTGAGAATTATCTCACCTCCTGTACTTTTCCAGCTCAGCCCTTTTTTATTCCCTTGCTGGTTCTGCAAGAAGATACAAAGGAAAATTCGGAAACAGTAACTGAATTATTTCTGTTGTGTCAAGCAGTGAAATGATTTATTCAAAGCTGAGTGTGGGAAGGAAATCTGATATGATGAGCCAGGGGCACTCCTTCTGTTAGTTATGTCTCTCCCCTCCCATGACCATAATCTTCTTTTTGTCATTCTCTCTCACTCTCCCACCTTCTATACATTTTTTCTCTTACTACAAAAGGGTGGTAAATATAGGAGGATTTTTTTGAAGTACCTGAAACTGTTCCCTTAGCAGGGATGATCTAACACCTCACACAATGCAACCCTTGCATAGGAAACAGCACATAAGATTCATGTTGCCATTTATGTACTACAAGCAATCAAAGGATTGATGCACAAATAAAAATACAAATAATGGAGAAGCTGCTTGCAGTGTGCATGTATCTTCAAAGTCAGTAGAGAACTTGCTACAGAGATAACCTCCCTAAGATCCTCTGACCTTGAGTACAGCTTGACTGTCCCTAGGCAAGGGGAAGTCTACACCAGGCTCTGTTGGGTGATCTCTTGGACAGCATTTACCTCTATGCACAGCTCTTATCTTTGGCTTTGTACCTCCACAGATACAGCAAAGCACCATTTGAAACAGAAAATCATGTAGAGAAATAGTTAGATGATGCTTAGAGAAGGATAGGAGTCATTCATTTCTCCAGGTGTGGATATGGGCAAATATCTTCACAATTTTAGCCATAGCTGTGATGTGTACAAAGTCTACTGCCGTTGTAATCAAAACAAGTGAAATCCGCTTTCATGAATTACAGCTGGATTCTTTCCAAGGAGCTGGGTTTCCTTTTAATGTTGGGCTATTAATTAGCTCAGCAATTCATTCTAGTTTTATTTGGAACAACTCAGCAAGTGTTGCCATATTTGAACTCTTCTGTAAGTGGCAGGAGTTTTCCTGAAAGAAGTCTTTCACCGCAGAAAAGTGAACATACCCATGGGAGGATGGCTTCTACTTGGGAAGATCCATCTATTCCCAGCCTACTTGCCAGCTTCCATGGAAGGAAGATGTGAAGAAACATGGTCTTTCTCTTCTCCAAAGTTATTGCAAAGCAAGAGGAGGCTTTCTATCCATTCAGCAAAAACATTTATTTCTTACCCTAGGTTTAACAAGATATTACTATTTAAAACTGATGAAGTTGCATATTCATCTTGGCTGTGAGAAACTCTCCAATAAACTCACACGTTTTTCTGGGTTGATTCTGGATAAACTTTGAATCCCAGTGGATGTTTCTGGGTGGTCTGGTTTGCTATTGCGCAGACATCCTTAGCACAGCGATTTACATGCAAATATGAGATGCTGGAGGCATTGTATTGCCAATTCCCTTTCTATTGTTCTTCGCTGTCTAATCAGGTTTTACCAAATCAAAGAATTCTAGTACCTAACAGGAAGAAAGCTTTCACAAAAGTTATTGTCTGGTATTTTTAAAGATAGCAAGGAAGAAAATTAAGGAATATTTAAGCTTTGGCAGTGCTAAGGTCATTTTATGTTGTATGTGACAACAGCACAGTGAGGGATGTTCCACTGTGCTCACCTCTATGTGCGTGCACCTGCAGGTGCTAACCTGCTGAGTTACCCTTGGCTTGAAGAGATGTGCTTGGAGAGGGCTGGAAAGGGAATGCTCTTTTTCTGACAGGGTTTGTGCACTGTCACTGAGCCCATTGGATCACTCTGTGCTGCAGAACTGCCCACAAACCAGCCACGAGCAGACTCCACCTTACAGAGCCCTCTGTGTGTGCAGAGTGGTGGAGAGTGCTCTCTACAGCACAGAGATCATGCATTTAACATAAGGAATAAAAGCCTGTAACCAGATACTGAAGACTTGATTTTGAATGAAAAATAGAATTTTCATTGCTTCAGGAAGCAAGTTTTCTCCCAAGGTTGGATGCCATATCTTTTTCACTTTAAAATCAATTGACCAAAAGGAAATCTTCACTGGTCTTTCCTCTTTTTTTCCTAGAATATATTTTTTCTTTCCTTATGGTAATGTTACTTGGAAGATAAAAGCTCATTGGGAAATGGAAGAGGAAAAACAATATCTGTACTTCTTCTAACTGTGCATCATTTGCTTTTATATCAGGAGAAGTTTCCTCACCATCTCTGCATTACCACAGCCTCATTTTTCTTTTTGTATCCTCATCCTCATGGGTTTAAAATTAGAGATCGCACCAGGGGCTGTCCTGCCTGCTCTTATTCAGGCACAGTGGCTGTGTGCAGTGTTTGGCAGTGCTCTCTCTTGTTGGGTGCATGTCCCAATTCTGTCTGCCTGCCTTTGCCTTCCCCAGACCTGTGTCAGGGTTAATGCTGAGCCCTGGAGCCAGAATTATTAATGCAAAAGTCACCCCTTAGTCTGAGTGGCACCTCCTTCTCCCGTGAATGCATGTGCTGCTTGGAGCACCCAAAACACAGCAGCTCATTGGCTCTGCATCCCTGCCCTTCCCCTTTCACAGTGTTCATTAAATATCTATCCAGAGTGCCTGGCATAAATCTTTAAAAACGAGGCTGCCCTGGGGGCCAAATGTGTGACAGCCCTTCACAAAGAGGCTCACTAATTGCTTTTGATTAAATTGCCTGCACTTCTGCTGGCCCTTGTGCTCTCAGCCAGCTCTGTGTGTTCTGGGCTCTCTCTGACATGGTGGTGCCACCTGAGCAATTCAGGTCCCCTGAGATGGGATGGGTTATTCAGGACATCACCCTAATTTCCACTGATTGCTTCTGGCATCACAGGGGGATCAGGGGAGGAAAAGGAGCTAGGGGCTTTTGCCTTTACATTTATATCAGTGTGTGTATGTTTATGTATCTGCACACCTGTATGGGGTTACAATTGTATTTATGAGAGTTTAATAAACAGCGCCCAGTGTTTGCTCAGACTCTGTATGTAATCCCACTCAGGGCTTGTTATGAGGTTGACACAAGAGAAAGAAGCAAGGTGCTTTCCAGGGGTTGAGCCTCTGGATGTGAGGAGCTTCAGACAAGCTGTCTCCCTTTGATCTGAGGGAGTGGGTGCAGGGCAGGCAAAGCTTTATTATGACCTAAAAAAGCACCAAGTACTTTTCTTGGTCCTCCATTTAGTTTTCTTCCATGCTTGTCTCTTCTGTTTGATAAGCCAGGCTGCAACCAACTCAAGTCTCCTGTTGTCAAATTCTTGTTAGCAATGTGCAGTTCTGCTGTCAATGTGCTCAAATCCAGGGCTCAGTGCATCTATTCATTCATCCAACAGCATGATGGTAATGGTAAAAAAATCCTCCTTGGAGGAGCACGTCATGTGGGATCAGTGCTTGCAGAGACAGGGGCTGCCCTGCTGTCTCAGTGAGCTGGGAAGCGTTTAATAGACCTGAAACAAGGTGTTATGTTGTTATTTCTTTGTTCCTGCTTCTTTGAGGACCATCATCCATCTAGAGATTGCAAACTGAGCTTTTGAAACAGCTGCTGTTGGAATATTGTTAGTCAGTTGATAAATTAAGAGAAGTGCAGATTTCCAGCTATTGAATTTCTTCTCTGTTCTTATTTTAAGTAGCTACAATGTTGTTAAAAATTCGCTAACAAATACAGATGCAGATCCCCTTCAACTAAAGCATCAAAGTAAATGAGCTCCTCTGATACATCTCACATCAGTTTTTGTTTCAGCTCCTCTCATACACATTCCTGTCAAAAAGATGTCAATAATGATTTAGATCCTGCTAAGGGAAAAGGCACCAGCTGTTGTGAACAGCAGAGGTGTTAGGTTTGCAAAACATTGCTGTGACCAATTGTGCATTTCCTTTAGAGAAAGCCACCTTTTTGGAACAAGAAAGAGTCACATATATTTCTGTGCAATCTCAGGTTTCTGCAGAAATAATCAAACATTTATATGGGTTTGGAGAGTATCTTAAGGGGGATAGGAAATTTTAGACTGGAGTGGGGGAGAATTTTTTTTATAGATGGCAGTTAACATGCAAAAAAACATATGTCATGGTAAAGCTTTTTAATCACTTTTTAATTGCATTTAATTTAAGCCATCTTTATACCGAAATTAGTGTGTTCTCTATCTACCCATTTCTCATGCTCCTTGTCCCTGCTGTTTAGGTTTCCAGGGGCATTCTCTCTGTGTTGTTTCAGAATGCTGTTACTCACATCCAGGAGCTGTCACCTAAAGTCAGTGTTGGCTGGGAGCTGCAGAGGTGCTGCTGCTGCTTTCCTCTGGAAGTAGGAGAGATGGCAACTGCAGCACCTCAAATGTGATTTAACATTTCTTTGGGTTTATTACTTTGTATATGGCAGGCAGCATGGTGTATTAAAGGTTTCTTATGCAGTCAGCCATCTGTTTTGGAAGATGTTGTTTGTCTTGAGCAATGTAAAACTTGGCAAATGCAGATGACATGGGATGAACAGGGGAATGACACGTGCTTCTTTCCCTGCCACTGTGCTCCCTGGGCAGCAGCTTGCATCCAGGGCATGGTTGCAGACATCTCTGCATCCACACACTGGTCAGGCAGCTCCTGCTCAGGGTCTCCTGTCCCTGCAGGAGCCGGGATCAGCCTTGTCCTCCCCTGCCTGGCTGCGTATACGTTGTGCCTGGGAAGTCCACAGCTCCTGCAACCAAGTTAATGAGGGTTAAGTAAACACCCTGCATTGAATCCAACCTGGCTCTGTGCTGGTGGTCCAAACCCTCCACTTCTGGGTAGCTGCAGACTGCCTGCAGCTCAGAGAGCTCCTCCTAAGATACTCTGACACAGCTGAGCAGTATCAGGCCTGAAATAGGGATGGTGTGTTACTCAATTGTGCCTTACAGGAGCAAGTCAGGCATGTGGAAAGTAAAGAGAGCGAAGGTTGCACCTTGTTTTTTAGTTGGATTTTGCATGAAAGGTGCAGCTGTATTTACTTTTTTCATGCTATGCCTCTCTGTGAGTCTCCACAGTGCATCTAAAGGATATTTTGCCTGGCATCCATTTCAGCACTATCCTGGTCTTTGCATACCAGTTGGTCACCTGAATTAGTTTTGATAAGAAAGAATTCTGTTCTGATTAGATATTTCCTTGTCAAGACAGCTCCATGCAGTAGATCCAGACAATCTATTGAGGTCAGGAATTAAGTGTGCTGCTGCACATCTGGTGAGGTGTCGTGCTGGCTGCCTGCCCTGGTGCCAGCCTGACGGCTCCGTCAGCTCAGCTTATGTCAGTGCTCAGGGACTGATTTGACACATATTAAATGTGTTAATTAAATGGTGGGCTAGCATCTGTTCAAAAGAACTCTCAGCAAATTGATGATGTGTGGAAAAGTACCTTTGAAGGAGCACCTGTGTCAGCTCACAGGTGTATTTTAGAATAACTTCTGTCCTGATGTGCTGTTAGGGGAAAATAATACTATTACTCAGCCATTGGAGTTTGAGTCTATTACTGTTCCGTTTTCATGGCAGTGGATTGGATTTCTCCAGAGAGGAAATTAGATTTTTCCTTCCCTTTCACTCTGTCTCTGTCCTGTGCTTACATCAATTGGTGGCTGTCTGTGCA
The DNA here is from genome assembly GCF_028769735.1 of Zonotrichia leucophrys gambelii. NCBI lineage: Eukaryota > Metazoa > Chordata > Aves > Passeriformes > Passerellidae > Zonotrichia > Zonotrichia leucophrys. The sequence continues at coordinate 69,079,886 of NC_088171.1, forward strand.
CAGCAGTGTGTGTGATAACCTTTACTTCCACAAGTTACTTCATTTGCTGTTCCCTAATAAACTGTGTTTACACATGATGCTTCTTTTCTTGTGGTGACAGCCAAGGCAATCAAGATGATGTGCTCCTTGTCTGAATTCATGCAGGAGTGAGTGTTGGCTTAGCCTGGGCCATTTCAGCCAGGACTGAATCAGAAGTGTGCTGACTGAGAGATGGAAGTGTACGTAGCCCATGGGTAGGGCTTGCAGCTCTTAGAAGTTTGTGTCTGGTAACCAAGGGGAAATTTGTGTATATAAGCAGATATGTTGGATTTTATTTTCCTGTCCCCCTAGCAGCCAGCTGTAATCTTGTCTGGGAGTTATTGATAGTTTTTTGCTGCAATTTTATCTGGTCAGCTAGCCAAAAGCTACCTTGGGGCCATGTTATTCCAGGAGAATCCAGTGAGACAACTTGTTTACAGCAGAGGGCAAATCCCACAGAGAGTGTTGGAGGAAGACAAGGTCCCAGAGGTTTGAGAGAGCTTGGTGGGAATTAGGAAACACAGCAGCAGCAGGGACAGGGTCACCTCCCAGCAGTCTTTAAGATCACTGTGACAGAGGTGGCAGGGCTCACCGTGCCAAAAGGGTGACCTCAGGGAGCACGGAGGTGGTGGGACATGCTGGAGGTGCTGAACAGCTTGGGAAACTGAATACTTTTCGAGTTTTCTTTCCTTTCCTTTTGTGCTCTGATGAAAAGCAGAGTCCAAATGCAAAATTCTTTCTCAAGGTCACGTCCTGCGCTTGACTTTTGGCTGAGCAGGGCTGAGGCAAACACAGCCTTGGTGCTGGAGGCTGCTGCTGCCTCTGGGAATTTCTGGTGTCCCACATTTTACACCTAAAGCTATGTTGCCAGAGAATCCTTCTCAAATTATGAGTGGTTTTCACCTGAGTCTCATCTTTTTCCTCCCTTTTGAAGAGGAGGAATGTCTCAGAGCTGTGCTAAGATGGAAGGAATTAAGAGTATTGGGTGTGCAGTAATATGGGGGAAACTGACAGAAACTGGGGGGTTTTGTCTGTTTTTTTTTAATATAATGTGCAACTGTGAGTGTGAATCTAGAATCAGACTGTCACTGTCTCCTTGGGGATTTTTTTCAGTGTGAATGCTGTTGGCCAGCAGGTGCTTTGTCTTGGCTGTTTTCTCCAAGGGATGCTCCTATATAATTACAGTCTTGGTGGCTTACAGATGGAAACTGGGCAGGGAGAGAACACTGGAAAGGCACAAAAAGCTGCTACCTTGTGGTTTCAGATGGAGCTAAAACTTGGGCTGCAGAACAAGGATTGCTTTGTGTTTTGGGTCTGGAGATGGGAAGGTGAATGCTAGAGAGTTGTTCAAGCACTGCAATGTAGCCTCTTTTTCCTCTTGATATGCTATTTGCAAATGACTTAACTTCTTTATTTTTTTTTAAATAGAAGTATTTGCCTTTCATCCTTGAGCAAATATTCTGAGAATAAATGTCAGACTTCTAAGAAAAACGAGAGGGTTTCTGAAATCTGAAACAGATTGTTACCAGTGTGCAAGTGCAAGATGGAGTGAGAAAGGACAGGATGTGGATCTTAGTCCCTCCATGGCAGTGACAGCTCGCCTGGTGGGATTTGGAGGAGGTGGGCCATGCAGGGCCATGCTCTGTGGCTACATGAGCTGATGTGAACCCAGTAATACTACAGATTTTCCCAGTGTCCTCTTTGTATGTTCCCAGACTGCTCTTTCCACACCTGCAGGTGGAGAGGATGGGAGGAAAAAAACAGTTGGAAAGGGGAGAGGACAGCATTTCAGATATCAGGCTGTGGCATACTTACGGTGATTTTGTCTGACTTTGCCATCTTCTTTTCAGAAGAAGTTGCCTGAAAAGCTGTTGTAAAGGATACCAGCCCAGTTTGTCCATCCCAGTGCCAGGGAGAGAAGCTGTTAGCAAAGACATTTTGCCCTTTTTGATGTAAAGTCCTTGTACCTCTTGTCACCAGTGCCTGTTCCATTTGCCTGGTTAAGCTGTTGTCTGACCTGTGGTTTTATCATGCCCCTCTGCTGATGCCCTGGGCAGTGACATCCTGCACAGGGCAGTGGGGCTGAGCCCCAGGGTGCTGCAGAGCTGCTTCAGTAGCCCCCTCACTCACCCCTCAGCAAACCTGAGTGCTCATGGGCATAACACCTCTGGCCCCAGGAAATCCACATTTCCCAGCCAGAGGTGCAGTATGCTGTGCATGTCTCATGTGTTCAGTGCCCTGTGCCTGGGATGCCCGTGGGGCCCAGGTCTGGATCACACCTGAGGTAAGACAGCTGCCCTCAGGCTGGGAGCAGCTTTGCCTTAGGGGGTGTCTGGGTCTGGCTTCTTTGTCCACTGTTGCTGTGTGCCTATTGCCTGTGAGAGAGTGAGTCCCATGTGTCCTGAGCATGATAGAGTTTGTGAGAGAGTGTGTCCCACATGTCCTGAGCATGCCTGATCTCACTGTCTGAGTGCTGTAGGACAGCTTGGCATGCAGGTTTCAACTTGCCCATACAATCACTTGCCTGGGCCTTAGGGAAATTAGGTCTGACTGAGTAGGAACACTAGGAAAGGAAGCAAAATCCTTCCTATGCATGTCTCCTTGCCCACACAAGTAGAGCAAATGGATGTATCCGGGAGATTTTAGTATTGATGATGATTTCCATGATTAGTGTGCATGATGAGGGTTTGCTCCATGCTCCACCAAGTAATTGAGATGGAAACTTTCTCATTGATTTGGGGACCTGGATCTTGCTTGCTCGATTTGCGATGGGCGTGTAAAGCTGATCTCAGTCGTGGAGGGATTTGATCTGAGCTGGTATTTTTGTCATGTGAGCTGGGTGGAAATGGTTGCAGCCACAGAGGCCTCCTGGTGCCTGGGTGTGAGCATCAGCTGGGTGCCTTTCCTGCTGCCAGGGCAAGGCTGCTGCCGAGAGTGGCTCTGCTGCAGGGGTGGGAAAGGGTTCACTGAGAGATGCCTGCTAAAAACTGCAGTGCTGAATCTTTTATCATATGAAATTGAAGCCAGATATGTTGGAAAGTCGGTAGGCTGTCCTAATGTGTAAAGCATTTCAACAGAGATGTGGTATTTCATATGCTGCTGGTGTTGCCTGAAAGTCACACTCACCCAGCTAGAGCAGGGATTATTTTCTTGTCATCTCCAGCTTCTTTAGAGGAAAGGGCAGAAACTGATCATATGCATGTGATAATCCAGAGAAGAAAATAGATGCTAAACAATCTCTGAAGCTATTTCCTTTCTATACAATGAGTAACTGCTGCATGCGGAGTTTTTTACTGTGCACCAGTGACTTAATAAAATATACTTTTATTATTTGGTCACTGCTTCCTGACTTTATATAGAAGTTGATATCTCGGTTATTTTTATTTTTACCTGATACTAACCTGAGCAATGCAATTGAAATGCTAAATCCTTACATATCTAATGCAGACTTCCTGTTTCTATGGCAACAAAACTCGACCTTGTACTTAATGAAGGAATATTGGAGTGTGAGTAACTGTTACTTTAAGGTTTAGAAAAACAAACAGAAGCACTTTATATCTGGAGATTAGAGAAATAAAACGGAAATGACCTCTTTGCATAGAACAACAAAAATCTCCTAGGCTTGGGATACTTCATTTGTAAGAATGAAACCATATTAATGTCATAAGGAGCTCTGTGTTTTAATCTTTTTTACCAAATTAAAATGTAAAAGCCTTTTATAGCATGTGAGAGTCTTTGAGAGCTTTTTCTCCCTTTTTTGTTTCCAAAGCTGCTGTGTTTGTGGTTAGGCTAATGAAAATTCAGGCTGCCTGACAACAGATACAGTTTCTTTTTTAATTGGCAAAAATCCATTGGTAGTTTTTGTATTGGCTGAAAAGAAAGGTAACAAAATCTGTGGTGTTTAATCCTACATTTGATCTACAAGCTAGTTCCTGGTCAGTTAGTTTAAATCTGTGTTACAGTGATAAATGCAAATTGCAGGTCAGAGAGTGAATGAAGGAGCAGCTGTCATCTCTTCCTCTTTTCTTAGGGCTTTTCAGTTAAAATTTTAATAACCATTAAATTCTAATTTAAAACCACCACAGAAAACATCCCATAGAAAAATAACAATGCTGACAGCAACATATCATGAATGTTTACAGGCCTCTTTCTGTATCAGCATTCCAATAAGTGCTACACAACATTTGTGGCAGGTTTATTGAGCTACTGTATTAGTCTGTGCAAGTGAATGTGGGCAAGTGGGAAATAGGATATAGAGGCTTCCATTACAATCTTACTGTTGAAAAGATTTCCACAAGCCAGTCCCATTTTTGTGTTTGCTATTTCTTCTGTCACTTTTTAAAAATTTTGTTGTTGGCTGTGATTCTGACAAATTCATCTTCTGACTGAATAAAGCTAGCCAGGATCAGGGTTTAAGGAAACATTTGATCTAGTGAACTGAGTTTTATCTACTCACTTGTCACAAGACAGCTGAGGCAACCAGAGATACCAGTGATGGTGGTAAATTGCCCCTCAGCAAAAGGAAGAATGGAGGGAGGGCTGGATAAGACAGATGGGAGGTTGGCCTGTTTGAAAGTTGATCAAGATAAGCTATTGGGAAAAGTAAACTCAGAAACAACACACTCAGCAAAATCCAGCTTGGAATTGGCTGAGTCAGCATATTAAGCTGTGGGCAGGTGGCATCCCATTTGAGCTGGGTGCCTGAATCCTGCTGAGAGCTGTGCTCTTCCAGCTCCCAGCAAATTGTTTGGAAAGGCAGGTGGTGTCTCTGAGATGTGTGAAAAGCCATGACCCAGGATCTTTGGCTTGTGTTTGACCATACATTCCCTTTTAAAAATAAACACCTTGTTGTTCAGTAAAATGCTTCTCTAGGCAGAGACTGAAGAAAATCTGGCAGTGAGGACACAGCAGGTAAATGGAAGTTGCAATGTTTGCATCACAGACAGCTGTTAATGGGCTTCTCTGGAGCCTAAATATGGGAGGAAGTAAAACTTATTTAATTCTGCTTATCTTTGACCAAAGCTCCTGCAGGACATGACCTCCCTTAAAGTTTCCTGGAGATGCTCTGGGGGTGTCTTTGCTGGTGGGGCTGACTGTCTGTGTGCTCTGTGTTTCAGGGATAGAGCTCTGTCCTCCCGGGCACCGGTTCATGATCACCATGGTGGCGAGCTTCATCGAGATGGCAGGGCAGTTCCTCATGCCAGGGCTGGCTGCCCTCTGCAGGGACTGGCAGGTCCTCCAGGCAGTCATCATCTGTCCCTTCCTGCTGATGCTGTTTTACTGGGTGTAAGTATTTCTTCCTCCTGCCAACGAGCTCCTGGGAGATGCTCCACTCTCAGGAAGAGTGCGTGCTTCACAATACAAATTCCTTTCCCCTTGTTCTTCCAACCACCTTGTGCAAAGCTTGACTTTCAAAAAAATATTTAATATTTTTTTATTTTAATAAATAATAACTTTATAATCTGCTGTAGCATGCAAATATGCTACACCCTGCAACACGCTGGGCACTTGGGAGACAGTCCCCTTTCACTGAGGTGAAGTTGTACTTGGTTATTATTCTGGCTGTCACGTCCCCTTTAAGGACTAAAATAGCTCTTGAAAAGATGCATCCCAGCCTGGCTGTTGTCAGATTGTGACTGCATGGCTATATTTTCCTTAATACCTATGTTGTGGTTCTGGACTGACACTGTTGGTTTCTTTGATCCAAGAAAAGTTACAAATAACATCTGTCAGCCCTGGAACAAGCACACTGGGATGTTTTGTATGCCTGAGGTAGTCAGCCCTGAACTAGACTTGATTTTGCCCAAATTAGCACATGCTATGCTGAAGTCTGGGTGGCTGGTCTGTGCCAGGCATTGGCTTGGGATTGTTCCTACAAGGAATTCCCCACTCCCAACCAGTCCCACTTCTCTGTGCCTGTGGCACTGTGGTGTTGGTATGGCTGTCTGAGAGAAGCAGGATGGCTTTCACCTTGGGAATACTGCCAGGTCCATCTCCACCATGACTTTATAAACATTCCAAAAAAATCTTTCTTTTTTGTTCTGTCTTAATAGTGACACGCAGTGGCAGCATAAGACAACAGAGGCTGATGAGAGTGGTGTTGTACAAAGCCCTAACAACAAGAACACTAACAAGTCTAAAATATTTCATTATTGTACACTGAGAAGAATGAGGGAAAAGGCCACCCCTCTGTGCAGGACCGAGCGTGTTAGGTGGCATGGCGAGCTAAGCTGCTAGTTAATGTCTGACAAGTTACAACATGTGAAAACATGTTGCACTATGTAACAGTTATATTTTTGTATTAACTTCTTACAGACCCCTCCTGTGTTGATGGTGGTAACCCTCAGTGGGGATTTCACTGCTTATTCCCAAGGCAGATATGCCTCAGCATGGGCAAAATGTGCACTCAGGAGAGTTAAAAGTCCCTTGAAAATAATGACAGCAGGAGCAGGGGCTTACCCCTGTATTCCAACATATAGAATTTAAATAGCCTTATCTTGACAGCCTCATCTACCTCTTTGATGAATAATGAAGAGTGTTTTTGTTAATCTGTGATGCTGTTCTCTCCCTCACCTGCTGTATGCTATACACGTGCTGGTCTGCTCCAAAGCTTCATGTAGTAATGCCTGCCAGCTGAAATACTTCATGTCCACCACTGGATACAACACAATATCAAACAGAGTATTTACAGACATTTGTGTCCAAAAGGATGGTACAGTAGCATGGAGATGCCTAATGAGCATGGGGGATGGCATGAAGAACAGTCATCCCTCAGCAGTCTTCTGGAGGCCACACGATTTTCAGGTGGCTTTGGCAGGATCTCACACATTCCTGTTGAGAAGTCATTCATTCCTGAGTGACATTGAAAGGGATAGGAAATGCCAAAAATTATCTTGTAATCTGCAAGAACTCTGTGGCTTTTTAGCTGGACAGGGCAGGCAAACCAAGCAAATAAGTCCCCCTTATATACTGTGGAGCGTAGCAGCTTGAGAAGTAGTGGTAATAGCCAGAGGATGGGGATTTGTGTTGCCCAAGGTTTTTGCATTTGCAGAAATGAACCTTGGTTGAGATGCCTCTTTAATTATATTGTCAGTACAGTATGTACTTTTCTCTTATGCTTTTTGCTTCCATCTGTTGCATATTCTCTGGGAAGTGTTACCATTTTATTACCTCTTTCTTTCCTTCCAAATGGAACGTGGACCCACAGCGGGTGTTACAGATAAAGGAAGAAAGCTAACTGATTGGTAATAAAAGAAGAACTGGAAAACTGCACTGCTTGCTAATTCCCCATCATGTACCCAAAGCAGTGAGTCAACAGATGCTACAAATAGCCCCTGCACTGCCTCCTCCTTCTCTGTACTCTCTTTACTTCCATCTCCTGCTGTGAGAGTGCTGTTTGCCCCTCCAGGCTGGGGCTTGGCCCTCTTCCCACCCATGGTTTTGCTCTTCTGTTGGCCACACGCACATGGCAGGCTACACAGTCCCCAGGAGGTGCGTGGCTGAGTGGATTGGGAAGCTGGGTATGGATGGGAGGAAAGGGAAAGGCAGCAGATTTGTCTAGGAGGGATGGGCAGATGGGCTTGGATACAAAAGTATGGAGCAGATACCCCTACTGGGCTCTTAGGTCATTCTGGAAGGGCAGAAAGGCACTCATGTAAGTCAGACATGGGCACAGGGGGTTGTGACAGGTGTATAAAGATAATTTTATAGAAGTTAGACTCCTTTCAATTGTGTGTGTGTGTATTAGAGCCATGAGGGAAGGGGAACTCTATCTATACAGAGACCTTATTTCTTCTCCTGTGAATAAAGGAAGCTCCAGACAGGATGATGCCATGAATGTCAGTAAAGGCATCAATAATTTGAAATAAACTGCTTCACTCTAACCAAAACTGAAGAAAAGGAAAGAGGTGGCTGGTTCTTTTCTGGTGCATTTAGATAGGATTTACTCGCACCAAGACACAAAGTTGCAATAACTGTGTTTGTTGACCTGAGGCAGCCCCCTAGTTGACAACACACTGCAGTCTTTCCATGGGCGTCAGTTTTCCATCCATCTGCAGAGAATCACAGTTCTCCTTCCAGCTACATGTGGTATCTTCCTGGTCTTTATCAAGGATTCTTCTCTCCTCTTAGGATTTCTCAAACTTAAGATCTTTTTTCCCCAGTGTGCCTTCCAGCCATCCTCCTCTCCCAGGCAGCAGCAGCTGTGGAACAAGAGATGAAAGTTTAACCCAACCCCACCCCTGTTCTTTCCTTGCCTGTGAAAGCATGGCCCTTTGCTTACTGATGGAGGAGGTAGCAGACTATCAGCCAGCTATGTGAGGAAAATACTGAAAACCAAAGGTCAGCAGGAAGGAGTTCATGCATTGGCTGTGGTTCACCAGGGACAAGCTGTCTGCACACCTTGGAGCAGGAACACTGAGGGAGCGTGGTGTACTGCTCTAGGGGAGGCAGGAAACAAAGGATGGAGTGGCACAAAGGGATTGTGGTCATGCTCTGTTTAAAACAATGGAGCTGATGGGAACTGTAAGCCAAAGGAATTACCCAAAAGGTGACCAAAAGCTGAACTTTGTGACATTAGCTCAAAAATATGTATTACTTTTTACCCCCTCATATGCTAATGACTGAAGTCACACAAATTCCAACCTAAACATGAAATGACATCACCTGTAACTTTACCTTTCCCTTCCCTCAAAGAAAACATTATAAATGTAGCTTAATTGAGGAAGGAGGTCAGAGGAGGCTGCACCTTTGTATCCTTGGGCCATCGACGGGCTATACCTATCTCCTCCCTCACCACCTGTTGTGTGAGACTCGAACACTCAGCAATACTGAGTGCTTCTTCAGGAAATTCAAAAAGCAAGCCTGTGTTTGTGATCATACTTTTAGTGCTACTTAGTCATCTCACAATTTAATGCATTTGTCAATGGCTGTATCATTCATACTGTAAGTATTATTGGTGTGTGCTTCCACAGACAGTGTATTTATCACCAGCAACCCAAGAACAATTCCTGTTGCTCAGTAAGTGACACTTGCATCTGGCCATGAGATTTATTGAATGTGATCAGACTTCTACTCTGGCCATGAGAGTCCATTGGGTGCAACCAGACTTAGTGTGTCATACTGTTGGAGAATTTGTGACCATGGGAGTTCTTATTGAATGTGACTGGATTGATGACCTGGACTCAAGGCAGCCCATGGATTTTTAAGTGTCCCTAAGGAATCTCTCACTGCTCACACTGAGTCATGGAGCACCTGAAAGATGCTAGGCTTCAGCACTTCCAGTCTGAGCAACCTGCAGGACCCAGAAGATGAGAGACATGTTTGTGCCCAGCCTGTGAAGCCCATCCTTGTGCCTCCTTTCCTTTCCCTCTGTGTGGGTGGTCATCACAGAACTTGTTGTTTGGAACCTGTGAGCAGACTGCTGAAAATCTAAAACTTACAGGCTGGTGGCTGAGGCTGTACCCTCACCAGGGCCAAGCATGCAGAGATTTTGCATTCAAAAAATTCTTAGTACTTTAAAAAAAAATGCTTTTTCTATACAAGACTTTCTGCTGAAAGATGTGCTAAATCATCTGTGCAGCACGAGGCATAGTAAATAAGCTGTCAAGCTGAATGGCTGTCATCATAGTTGTTACATATTTTTATTGGCTGATATAATTTAGATTGCAGTCTGCCTGATTTCTCTCCTTTTTATTTCTTCTTCCAAAAATAATTTCTGTGTCTCAGTTGGAGGCTTTGCTAAGGTGTTTTCCAAATTGTATCAGCCCTCAGAGATAGTACAATAATGGTGCAATTGGCTGTTTAGAAGGACAAGAACTGGGCAGCATCCACAGCAAAGATCAGTGTTTTGTGAAGGAAATTTGAGGGTTCATTACGTATTTGAAGTTAAAAGTAGTTGTTAAATTTGTTTGTAATACGGTCTTTTGGAAGAACAGTAAAAACGAAGTCTTAACATGAAAAAAAAACAGAGTGAGATCTGAAAGTTTTCACGTCTGTAGAAGTATGGGAAGTTTTGGGAGTTTGTTCTAAGAGCTTTGTATTTCTTTTGTACTAAAATAAACCCATTTGGAAAAAAAAAAAAAAAGGAGAGTGACCAGTTAAGCTCATTGATCTGGTTAATATCAGCACTTGTAAGAAACAATTGGATGGAAAGTGGACTTTTTTAACTGTATGCATATGTATGTTTTTAAGGCAGCTAACAAAATATTATCTTTAGTCAGGGAAGCTTATGATCCTAAGAAGTAATTCTTCTCTTTCATCTGTCTTTAAAAGAGAACCCAAATTACTTCTGTCAGCTGTTTTCTTTCTTTGGTCTGAATTATCATGTGTGAACTGCTCATCTCATTCACTCCCTTTTTTGGCATCAAATGTCTATTGCAGACAGGGCTGCCTCTTCCTCTCATTTCTTTCAAGTTATATTAATGGACAGAGCACCTGTAATATGTTATAAAATTCCAATGTGCCATATTTCCATGTGATAGGATACTTGCTCTATGATTTGTGAATCAGGGTAAAAGAAAATATCATAAAATTGCACATTCTAAATCTGTTTTCTCTCTTTTTTGTTTAATAAATTATTCTTCTGTATTTTGGAATAATTACATAGCTTCTGAGTGGTTAAATGAGCACCCAAAACTCTACCTGTTCGTCCTCTGGCAGAAAACTGGAAGCAGCCCTAACCTGTTTTCCCTCTTTAAAGTATCTTCCCAGAGTCTCTTCGGTGGTTGATGGCTACACAACAGTTTGAGGCATCCAAGGAGCTGATCCTTCAGCTCACGCACAAGAACAGGATGAGCACAGAAAGCGACATCAAAGGAGTGGTGCCTGGTGAGTTGGACAGACAACTGCAAACCCCCCAGCTCTTCTCCAATGGCTGCACGTGGCATCACTGCCCAGAATTAAATTATCCATTTATTGCCTGTAAATCATCTCATTCATTCATTCATTCTGCTCTTGAAAACCCATTCCAAACTCCAGCACTGTGTTAAAACTCCATGGCCTGTTGAACAGTCCTAGTAATTATAGTCTTGTCTTGCAGTGCCGTGTGTCTTTAGAGACATCTCTTGAAGAATTTTACCATGGCTACAAGAGTGCGCCTTCGGCTCTGTGTGCCTCTGGAAACTGGGTTTTAAGGAAGCTGCTTGCTGGGATCCTGCCCATCACCCAACACTTACTCTGTTGGTTTGGAGAAGCAGCAGCACCCAAACCCCTATTCTAAAGTGCCAGCCCCATGGGAAACTTTAACCACGTTAGAGTTTCTCTTTAAAGCTTTGCTCCAAGAGCTGTTTTGCTGTCCTCTCCTGCATCACCTGAGTGATGCTGCTTTAGGGATGGAGGGTTGCTGCAAGTGACCGTGGTAGGGTGCAGTTTTTTGCTTGAGAGTGGGAAGTATCAATTCCTTGGTTTACTGATGCTTTTAGAAAGAGCTGGCTTCCCTCATCACCAAAATTGTCACTGAAAAAGCCAAGATTCTGTCTTGTAGATTGCTGTGCAGAAAAGACTGTGTGTGTGTGTATGTGTGTTTGTCTAATTACAACAAAGGCAAAGAGCTTCTGGATCTTTATCTCCCCAGTGCACCTGTCAGATTTGGTTCAGGCTCCCCTTTTTCTTCTCATAGGCTTGATTCTGCCCATAAACACCCATTTTGCACTGTCATTTGCAATCTGTATCACACTACCCACTTGTCAGAAAATGGTGGAAACACTTCCCCTGCTTTTCCAACACTAGCTGCCCTGACCCCAGGGGCTGCAGGGGAACCTCAGCCAGTAGCTCTGCCAGAGGGCAGAAGTGATGTTTCTGTACTTGTCTGATCCTTGTTGAGGATCTCTGGGGTAACAGTGGTTTCTGTCAGTCAGTGTTAAAGGCATCATTCAGGGCTGGAACAGGCTTCATCGTGTTCAGGATTAGAAAACTGTCACCATTAACACCAGTGCCTAATGAATAAATCAATCTCCATCAGTGAGGGATGGAAAGCGCAGTTCAGGATCTCTGGTACACATTTCCAGGTCATTGGTGTGGTTTTTGGTGCAGAGAGCACACTGGTGTTAATTAGCTGGCTTGCATGTAATTGTGTGTCTGGGGTTACAGTTCCTGGATCTGCATCACAATGTAGCTTTGCAGTGTAAATACCATTTATCTGGTAAAGTTTTGGAAAGCATTAGGGGTGTGAGAGCTGTCATTAACCTGTTGATATCCTCCCCACCTCATGTTTGCAGGTCTTCCTCAGGATAAATTATGGATCTTGAGAAATGATGGGTCCCTAAGCCAACAATTGGCCTTGGAGTTTCCCAACCAATTCCTAAATTTGGCTTTTGTCAGTAAGCTTCTTGAATTTGCAGATGAAATAAAACATATTTTAGGGGAAAGAAAAAACTAATTACCTATGTTTCCTTTGAGGAAAATAATAAAGACGACTGTGTGCTGGAGGGATTTATTTAAGCCATGTATAATGATATTGCCCATGGAGGAATGCTAAATTTCAAAATGGCTTTGTGACTATTATTTGTGACTGATTACTTTTCTCAGCAGTTTCATGGTAGGAGCACATTCTTGTTTAAGGAAGGGACTCCCTTTCATGTGGAAAAACAGAACATTATTGCACACCTTGATACTATGGATCCTCTGATTGCAAATGCATTTAGATATAGCAGTTGTCAGTGCAGCACCATTTGCAATTTATAAATGATTCAGAACATGGTCATTTCTGCCTCCTTGTTGATGATGAGATTGTTGGGGTATTTTATTATTTCTTCCCTCACTTTTTCTCTTCAGACTCTTTCTGCAGCCCCACACTTTAAAGGCTTTTCTGATGCAGCCCTGGAGGGAAGCTGCATTTCTGTAGGAAGAGTAAGAGAGGAGCAGTATCAAAAGAATTAAATAAGATTAACTACAAACTGCTGAAGGAAGGATCACCTCTCTCATTCTGGGTGCATGGGGGTGTTGATGGTCTGAGCAAGGACAGGAGTACAGTAGGATTCTTGAATTAAGAATGTGATCAAGCTGCAGGCCTTCAGTGGGTCAGGAAGGAGAAGGAACCCTTTCTCTGCTCTTCTGTGCTGCAATAACATGCCCACAGCTGCTCTAGCATGGAATGGGTAAAAGACTGGTACTTGTCTGGAGAAAGGATGCATTGAGCCTGATGCAGATATCCCTTGTTTTCCCTTTATTCCATTGTTGAGCTTTCCTATCTGTGTGGAGGGATTTTTGTTTTGTGATTTGTTTTATTCTTTGTTTTCCATCTGAAAGGGCTGGAAAATGTTTTGCTCGGAGTTAGGGGCCATTGTGTTCCTGTTGATTATTGCTCACTGCATTGTTGTAACAGCCTCCTGTGACTGAATTACTCCCAATGTATTTAAATGATAAACTGCTCACTTGCAGTCCCTTCCAGCTGAAAATCCCACTGTAATTTTGCTCATACATACCAATCAAATTAGTGTATCCGATATAACAGATCATTACAGGAGTTTCATATATACCTATTTTGGCACTTGATATGAATCCCATAGTAAAAAGAAGCAGTGTTCAAGAGGACAAAATAATTCTGGGATGCAAGAAAATTTAATTTTGAATTGGTCTCCAAGCAGTGAGCAGGCTGATATTCCTTTCTAAAGAATAACACCATTTCCACTGCCTTCTGAAGGCTTTTGCTCATTCATTGCCTACACTGCCTGTAGTGTGAGTGCCACTAACCATCTGTAGGACCTCTGCTCCATGGGGAGGTGGCCCATGTGTCAGGTGGGGCAGGGGGGAAAGGAGGCAAAATTTATCTGCTGTTTTTCACAGTCCTTTGGGCTGGAGTGGTTGCCAGTGCTCTCCTGGGAGATGTCTCTAAAGACAAGAACAAGAAGTGCAGACAGTGATCCAGCTGCTGCTGGAAGGTCCAGCAGCTGCCACAACAACCCCTGCCAGGGGAAAATGAGGGTGGGCAGTGATGGCCAATGCCCAGCCGGCAAGATGGAGTGAGAGTGTGCTTACATGGGAAACAAATAAAGTGAGACAAGGGGTGTTGATAGCAGTCTAGAGCACTGTAAATTTACATTGCCCTTATCTTCAGTAGCCTGTCTCAGGGCTGATGTTTGTTGCATAAAGAGACCTTTTTCCTCAGCAGCTTTAAGTGGCTTTATTTTTGAGTGTTTGGTGTACCTTGTCATTTTGGGCAGGAATAATTTGCCTTTATAATGAGTTTTTTAGGTTCATGTGGTTGAGTTTTCTTCTTTAATGCTTAAGAAATGTAGGGGAATTAGATCTGGTTAAATTACCCTGGCATGTTTTCACTCAAAATTTCACCAGTTGGCTTTAAATTTTGCCCTCTTTTAGAAATAAAAGTTTAAATCTGTTTTTGCATCCAGGAAATTATTTTTGTTCAACTGTGTATTGAAATGTCATTTTTAAAACAGGCTTGCTGAATTTTGTTGACATATGTTTCAAAGCATTACCCAAAAAAGTCAGCTTCAATCATGAGCAAATTAAATATTTTGATAATATTAATTCAGTACAGGTTTTTCACTACTAGTTTCTCCAGAAACTTCACCATCTCTTCCCTGTTTCCCTGTAGAACGAGAAGCAAACATACAATTCAGTGCAGCTGTGAGACAGTCATTCTGACCTTAGTGTCATAAATGATAAGGAAGTATGAAGATTGTTTAAGAAACTGGAGAAAAGAATGTTCAGGGGAATTGGAAATCCTAAAGCACCAACCATAACCTTACACCTTTTAAAGGTGTGTTGCACTTTAGGTGGCTTTCATTACTTTTATGGAATGCATTCTCTTTCTTTGTGTGGGGCTGAAGGGTCTGTTTGTTGCCTGGAGCAGATTGTCTGCTGCGAGCTGGCCTTGGCTGCACCAGCACCCAGCCCTGCTGTGTTTGGGTGTCCTGGGAAGTGCTCCACTGGAGACACTGCTGTATCAGCAGCTACCCAAGAGTCACACATGGTGCTTCCATGGAAACCCACCCCTGGGCAGCTGTCTTTGGCTTCCCCTGTGTGGGGAGACATTTCAGGTGGTCCTTAACATGAAAATAACTGCTTGGCCAGCTTTGAAAAAACAAAGCTCCCTTTTTTGCTCGTCTCTGGATGGAAACACAAACCAGTGGTGCTCCTGTGGGCAGAGAGGTTATAAATAATATTGATGTAATCACAAAAGGTAGACAGCAAAGGTAAAGCAGCCAAATAGATGCCAGTACTTCTGCATGCAGGACACAACATGAAGATGCAGGGGTAGGTGGTGATAAGTACTCTGTGTGTGTATGTGTGTGGATTGCAGTTAGGAAAACTGTGGTTTTCAGGGGGTTTCCCTTTGAAGAAAAAAAATTAATACTCTTTCATCTTTCTTGCTGCTGAACAACATGCTGCCATCACTTTTCTTTAAACATAAGCTATTTTTCTGTTTTGTTTTGCTATGTATATTTTTTTCCTAAGCATGAGGCTTGAATCTATGTAATTATATGCATTTTCCTTTTCCCCTGGATAAATAGCAGAGGGAAGGGTGAAAATGCCTTATGTCTGAAAGTCAGTCTCTTTCCTTGCAAAGCTTTACTCATATCCTTAGACCATCACACCCATCACTGCACTACTGGTTTAAAGCTTGTGAGAGATGAAGAGTGCACTAGCTGGAGAAGAAAAGCAAGTTTCCTGGTTCCACAATATAGGTGATTCCATGTGATAGTGAAGTACAAACCTGCCAGATGTCCTTCTTTGCCAGATCCTGTTTCTTGGGTGTTTAATGCTCCATGCAGCTCCCAGAGCATTTTCAGGTAAATGTAGGAAATGTAGTTAAAACTGTTCAAGGTGCTGTTTGAAGACTGTGTGTCAGCCACAGAGATTTCTATCTCAAAATTTAAAAAAAACCAAAAAACCCAGCCAGAGATTTCTGTTGTCCTCTTATATGTTAAATCAGTTTCAGGAGGGTCTGGGTTTCTCCTGCTGGGCCCCTGTTGTCCGGTAGCTGTTGTGGAGTTTGAGCAACTCATTCAGGATTTGCTGTACATGATAGTGATTAACAAGAGCAAAACTGGTCAGTTAGGTCCTCTTCTACTGGTTGGGTCTATAGCAATGGAAGAGGAGAGCCCATGGATGCCCTGAATGTGTCCTTAGCAAAGGTAGCAGTGATATCTGACAGTCCCAGGTTTTGGAGGGATCAGGGGGAAAAGGGTGAGAATGTGCCTACTGAGAATGTGCCTTTTGATGCCACTGGGAGAAGCCAAATATGCTAGAAAATTTAAAGGGGAGAAAAGAAAAAAGAGAAGGAAGAGGGGGCTGTCAGCCTCTGTTTCAGTTTGAATGATTCTTTCTCACTGGTTGAGTCCTCTGCTGGCTGCGCTCCCGCCTGTTGATTTGTGCCCTGCTGGCACACTGGCTCTTTGTGCACAGGGCTACCTGTGCTCCCAGAGCAGCCAGCTTTACAGGGCAGGAACCATGTGCAGAGGGCTGGCAGCTAGCCCTGGTGTTGCTGGCATTTCCCCAGCCCACGGGCACCAGAGGGGAGAGGGCTGGTGAGTCTGGATCTGGATGTGAAGGGTCCTCGAGAACCAAGTGGAAGTGGAGAGCAGTAAGAGGGGACCAGTGGCCAGAGAAGAGAGGAAATAAGACACTTTAAGAAGCGTGGAGCCAATGAATAAAGATAGCTGGAGGGGACTTAGAGAGGCAGGGGCAACAAGGGACTGGGGGAAAGCAGTGGAGGAAGGGCAGAGGAGAGCTAGAGCATGGAGACCAAAGGGGCTGCAATCATATGCATTCCCCTCCTTCCAGAGCAAGCTGTCAAGCCCAAGGATTCATTCTTAGAGCTCTTCTTTTGCAAAATCCACTCCTAAAATGTTTGCTTCATCCCTCCCTGCTGCCCAACTTGCTTGCTCACCTTGCTGAGGTTCCCTCCATAGCTTCAACAACATGGAGCAGCAATGCATGTGTGGGTACCTGCAACCTCCTGATGGCCACAGCTCCACACAAGGACATTGGAGGTGCTCTTTGTGTTGTTGTTGCTGTTTCTTTTTTTTTAATGCTGGTGATGCTAGAAAGCATTGATAAGTCATGCTCTGGGAAATGCAAGAAGTCAGGTTGCCTGGGCAACCCCTGCTTGGCCTCCTGGCATGAAGGCATGATGATCCAGCCTTTAATAACATGATTACAACCTATTTTTTCCACAGGGCATAGGATGGACGAATCAGTGCATAGGATGGACGATGATGTGGGAATGAAGCTGTTGTCTGTTCCTCATTTGTTGCAGAATTTGGAAGGTGTGTAGTGAATGAGGCAGAGGCTTGCAGAAGGAAAAAGGACAGTGCTGGGGAAATGAAGCTGAATACCTCCTGAAGAGCTGTACTCATTTGCTGGGTCTGTCAGGGATGTTCTTGTCTGATGATGGAGATTTCCCTGGAATCAGGCCCTTTCAGTGCTGTCACTAACCACAATTTCTTCAGTGTCTGTCTCTAGCGTGTAATTCTGGGGCTTGTTCTGCAGAAAGATGGAAGCATTTATATCAACACCTAAAGGGGTATTGCTGCATGATTTTTTCTCATCATGGACACAATTCTTCTCTATTTTATCTCCCTGCTTCCAAACAGGAGTAATCTTTGCTATTAATCTTACAAGAAGTTGGTAGAGATTTGCATTTATGAAGTATATATATATTCTGACAGCACTGTAGGAATGTCTCTAAGGAAATCTATGATTTTTTGTACTCTCTGGAAAGTTGGGCTAATGAGGCTGAGGGGTACATGTTGAATGGGAAAGGCAGAGATGTCTTTAACAGCTGCCCCTTGGATGACTGCAGTGAACATTCTGGGGGAAAAACTAATGTATGGTCATCTAAATGCTGTGTCATAATGCACATGAGCAACTGAAGATTGCAACAGCAACCTCTTATGTCTGACTTTTCAATCTTATTTGAATGTAATTAGAAATAGAGGATTCAAATAAATCCTTGCAATCAGTCCATAGCTGTTAGAGTCCTGGAGTTACAGAGTTGTTCTCATGAAAGGAGGTTCATTTTAAGTGTTGTTAGTTTTTGTGTCCAGTGCTTGGGTTAGAAAGCCATTCCAGTCTCCATATTCCTCTTGCACTGCAGGTGCATTTTAGCATTCAATTCAAATACACTATTGCTGTCTGGGTTTGTTCTTTTTTCCCTTTCCCATTTGCTCCCATCTGTGCCTATCTTAAATCTCTTTTTCCTCATGTTATATAAGAAGAGAGCAGCCCTGTTCCTGTACTGAGATGAAGTTCTCTATCTCCTCTCCTTTTATAAATACAATACTCCAGCTTGCCAGAGCTTTAGTTTCTCAAATATTGATGACCAGAACTGTAAAAGAATTCCAATATTTCATTGTCAGAATTGCAAATACCTCATGGCTGCATTAAACTGGTGCCATATAGTCACTTGTGTTCAAGTAGTACATAACCAAGTCCAACACAGGTTTTGCTTATCTTCCACCAGGAGCATTTCCCCTTAATCACTGAGAATTTTGCATTGTATTTCATATTTTCACTTGCTTTTGCCACATGCTGGATCTCGAGCTCACCCAGTTCCTCCAATGGCCAATTTGCATTGTACTTACCCTTGATAGTATGGTGGTGCCTCACTTTGTCACCAGCAGACCTTGCTGGTACCTTTCTGAGGTTTTTGCCAAGCTCTCTATTCAGATTATTAAACAAGATTTTTTTTAAATAAGATGAGTCATCCCACTACTAATGTCCTGCCATCCGTTTATGATTTCTATTTTTCTATCCCTTATCCTTCTCTGCCCATCAGTCAGTATTTTACCTATCTCATAATTTCTGTATATGGCTTGAGAGCTGGACAAAATTCCTGGAAGGTATAAATAAACCTTGTGTACCAGTAACTCTGCCTGCCTGAGAATAGATTGCTTCACCTCTGTGTTTCAGACTGGTCCACCTCCTGCTGCAGAGCTGTCATGCTCCAGGGATTGATTGAGTCTCTATGCTCGGCTTCCATAGATCTTTTCATGTTCAAAGAGCTACTGACAGTATCGTTTAGCAGCCAGAAAAATCCAGCAAAAGTTCATCACCACAGGACACTTGTCATTTTGGACATAATTTTTCTGTGGCTTGATTTGGGCTTTTGTCTGTTTTGTCTGTGCCAAGTGATGCAGAGATGGGTGGCTTCATCTGAAGGCTCTAAAGATACTTTCTGATTTTGAAAGGCATGCTCCTGAGATGCAGAGGGTCTCTTGAGAATTCAGCAGCTTTGAGAGCTGGGAGCTGGTAGGGTTCCCCTTCCCATGAGACTTTCAAAGTCTGCCAGTGAATAGTTCTAATTTCCACTGAGATGTAAAGAGTTAGCTTGTTGACAGTTTTCCTACTGAGTCCCTGAATAAGAGGCCTAGAGTGTGTGTGGGCTCTGGAGTATGGGAAAACTTATTAGGGGCCTCTGAATAAATGGATAGAAATATTCTTATATTCAACACTCTACTTTTTGGTAAATCAAAACTGAAGCATTAAATGCTAATTTCTCTGTACTGGTGACTTCGGTGTAAAATCAAAGAGTAAACTGAGGGTACAAAGAGTTTTTCTGGTGTTAGTTCTGAAAGAAAATAGTTTGCTTCTATGAGGCTTTAATAGGCTTTGGCTTGCCTTTTAATATCTTAACTTTGACCTATGAAGTCAGCCTGAGAGCTGCCACTCTCCTGATGCTCATCAAAGTGAGTGGAGCAGCTCCTTTCATGCAGGCAGGCTCCCTCCAAAGACAGCAGGTCACTTACCTGAGAGCCAGTTCTCTAGCTGATGGCTTTTTTGCAAGTCACATAGCTTATTTTTTCTTATTAGAATGATATTTTAGTTATTGCAGGTCATTAATTTTGCAGTGGGGATTTTTGGCGAATATCTCACTAGTATTCATAGAAGCAAAGGAGGGAGAAAGCCATCAGAAAGATGGATTGTGTTGGAGACTTGGAGGCAAGTCATTCTTCTAAAGCAGGTGATTTAGATTCGGAGTTTTAACAACATCATAGAGGGATGGAGGCGTAAATAGCTGGTAGAGTCACAAGGCTCTCAATAAAAAGCTAGGTTTTGTTTGCATTCTTTGGTGTAAGGTTTGAGACCAGATTCCTTTTTCCCCTCTTTTTTTTCTTTTTTTTCTCCTTTGTTTGTTTTTTTTTGTTTGTTTGTTTATTTTTCAAATTCTTGTAATGCTGTTACATCTGGAATCAAGACATTTTTGTATGATGCTGTGTCCATGGAGTGTAACCCCCACAAAAGCAGATTAAGGGTCCACTGCAGAAAGACTGCTGCATGAGTAGGGTAGAGAAGGGGTGAGCTCCCCTGTCATGTGTGATCCTCACTGCAGCTGGTACAGGAGCTGTTGGACAGCTCACACAACCAAGTGAGCCCTTACCTGAGGGCAGAACAGCAGCTCAGTGAAAAACACTGATGGGAACTGGTTCAGAAGCACTGACTTATGAGAAAGGTTAAAAGGGGGGCCTGAGTGCAGGTGAGAAGGATGCATGACAATAAACAAAGAACATATGGTTATAGGAACACCTAATGTATGAACAAAGCAAGAGTGGAGGGCATAATAATGGTTGGTTGCAAATAAAAGCATAGCCAAGTTGATAATTTCTTCTCTTGATTTTATTGAGTTGTGGCTCAATACAGCATGTATTCACAAGTAAGTCTACTCTCTGTCTTGAAAGTAAAATGTAAAAATTTCTCTGAGAAACAAACAAACAAAAATCCCTATCAGATTAAGAAAATCTGAAGAATATGGCATATTTACCTTCTGCTGACAGAGGATGAGATGTTTTACTTTATAGGCCAGATCTGGTCATTCTTAGTTTAAGAGTGAACCCTTTTGAAATCTGTGCAATATGTGTTGTTTGGGTAGTGATTTTCATTGTTGCCCTTCAGCTGAAATAGTAAACACCCACCAACAGCCTTTCAAAACCCTTGTGCTTCTCCTAGTGTTTGCTTTCACCTTTTTTTTTCTGTAGAAGGTTTGGCCGGGACTCAATCATGGCCTTTATAATTATGTTTTATCTAACTGCTTCAATTGTTCTGAATTATTTTGTTCCCACTTATTCCTTCCTAGAATCTTGCTACAAAAATTATTTTGACCTTGTTCTTTGAGATTAGGCTCCACTTTTTTATTGCTTATATTTTAATATGGCCCCAATCCATTGCTGAGTCTGAAGAGGGTATCTGTAATACAAATATTAATTTAACTAATTTTTTTTCTTTTGCTCCACCTTAGTTTTTCTGCTTTTGTGTGCTTCATAGGTTCAGGGAAGAAATGGCCATTATCAGGTTGTTAGGAAAGTAGTATAGCCATATTCTGCCTAAATACAATCACTGATCTAAAATACACTTTGCTGCTTTTGTCAGAAGCCTTCCCAGTAATTACTCTAGAGAGAAGACCAGGAGTGACCTGTGAGCAGTTAATAGATCAAGCATTTGCATGTAAATAGTGTTTGCTTTATTTGTTATTTTTGTGATGCACTTTTCAAATAATAGCTGGCAAATGTGGGTTTTGTTTCATTTGTAGATTTAGATGACCTTTTTTTTAAAATCCGCCCCTCCCCCCCAACTTGCTTTTATTTTCTCCTGTCTTGCATCTCTTTAGGAAGTTGTTATTCAGCAGAGTAAGGCAGAGGTCAGGGCAGGCCAGGCCAGCGTGGGCAGCTGAGGACACCCGAGCTCATTGTGTATGCACCAAGAGAACTCATGCACCCTTCACAACAGGGCCACGCTGCTGCCTTAAAAAAAAAAAAAAAAAAAAAAAAGCATTAGTGAAAGCCTTTACCCCAGAAAACAGACCTAGTCTGTGCTCTTGGTGGGCATTATTTTTGTGATGCTTCTTTATAGCTACAGCTCCTCCTGCTTTTATTGGACTTGTTGCCCACTGATCCGGTAGCTTGGAAACAGTGGCTGCTTTGGCACGCTTAGGTAGGTGTTCAAACTCCAACTTAAGGATAATTGGGAAATAAACAGTGCCCTTCATTATTGTCCCATGCCAAAACAAGGGTATCAGAGGCAGCATTTGTAAGGCTTGTGTGTTATTTCAGCATTGCAATGAAAAGTTCACTTGAAGCTGCCCAGAACTGGAAGGACATGGTGGGACTTCAGAAATGCAAAGACACCCAGCTGCTGATGCCCAATGATTTTTCTTTAAGGAAATGTCTTAACGTTTAGGACATCCATCAGAAAAATTTTAAATATTTGAAAAGGGAGTGGAGTGGAAGATGGATGAGCTGACATAATGTCCTTGCCACTGCATTCTCAAACTTGCATTTGAACAAACTACAAAAGATGACCCATGAAAACTGAGTTTGAGCTCCAGTCCTTTCCATGGCTTTTTAGATATGCATTGCACAATGGGGCAGAGCCTGTAGCTGCACGACTGAGCTGTAGTCCTCCCTGTGAAGGGTTCTAAAAATTAACAGAATCCTGAAGTCCTTCAAGAAATTTGCTATCATGCTTGTTGGGGTCAAGCTCCATGTTGCTCCGACTTTACATACACATTTTTAACTGGGAGGATGTTTGGAGTATGGAGTTCTTTTGCCCCAAGAAGATGAAGGGAAGCCTGGAAGAAAAGGAGGAACCTGTGCTGGACTTTAGTCAGGTAGTTCAGCATTTTTATAGTTCCTATAAATATAATCAATAGTGTTCTGCTCTCCAGAGCATCCCTCAGAATATCTTAGTTCACAAGTAAATCTTCTCATTCTCCTCAGTGAAATGATAATTCTGATTTGATTTGTTTCAGAGCTGGAAAAGGAAATCACCAGGAGACCAAAGAAAGTCTGCATTGTTAAAGTGGTGGGAACAAGGAACCTGTGGAAAAACATCGTAGTGTTGTGTGTGAACTCGTAAGTGCAATCTCTTTGTTTAAATATCTGTGTGGTCAGTGAACTGGAGCAGCAATGGGAAGTGATGAGGGAGCTCCACTATTTCCTACTGTGGGACCCTTCACTAACATCTTTGATAAATGATCCTGGGAAAATACCAGCTGTTGCAGGGAACCAAATTTTTATGGCAAACATGGAGGAGCTCAGTGGCTCTTTCAGGTAGCAGAATTACATCTTCTCAGGTGCCATGCTGCAATTGTGTTGCTGTCACCAGTGGTCTGGTGTGGCCATGTGCTGATAAGTGTTCATGCATACTCACATCTGCTTGGCATCCCAGGTGGGAGATTGGAAACCATTCCTGCCCCAGAAGTACAGGTTCAAGTTGTGTACATCTGACAGAGCTGTGGTGCAGAGGAAGATGGTGCTTGCCAGTAAATACAAGTTGCTCCCTCGTATAACAGTTGTGCTTGGTGGGTCTTCAAAGGCAGATTACAAAGTGCCTCAGCACTCCCAAATTATGTGCAGGGGGTCACAGGGGGAATGTGCAGTCTCCAACAGGACAATGTGATGCTCACCTCCTAAGGCTTCAGTTTGGACATGCTCATGTGGGCAAAAAGAAGCATCAGCCTGAGGGTTTTGCAGGTTACAGGTTCTGAGATCTTCTGTCCAGTACTGACACCTTGTAAAGAGGAAATACATTGGCTTGCAAATTCTGGAAGGGCACCAGCAGTGCATTTTCTATTTTTTCCATCTTGTAAAATGCCCACTTGAATTTTTCATTGTTTTCTTTTCAAATGGGAGGTGGAGCTGGAGAAGGCTGGGAATCACCTTCCTCTGCTAGGTTTCAAAGTATGTAGCTCTCTTGTGGCTTTTTCTTCCTCACTTCAGGGCACTGCTCTGCAGCCCTCGCTCCTGTTAGCAGGCTTATGGATCAGTCAGCACCCAGAGGGGACAGCCCCCATGCTGGGCAAGCAGTCACCCAGAAGCACACAGACTTCAGGGGTCAGTCTCCAGCATAATTTATTGCAGAATCCACTCTGGTTTTATGAGTTTTGTGTCTCTCTTCCACCCACCAGTGAGGGACTACCTCTGTTCTGAAAGAGTTCTTTCTTCTTAGGCTCACCAAGTACATTAGGTAGACAGTGTTAAATGAATTTGTGAAAACTGTTTGCATGGGCAATTCTCCCCTCCTCCCTCACCCACATTAATTTGCATATTTGGAAATTCCTTAAATCAGATCTAGGCAGTCCAAAAAATAATTTCTGGCATTAGCACATGAAGGCTGTTTGCATCCAAGCAGAGCATGAAGCAGATGTACATCTGAGGAAATAGATTTCATGTTTGTTTTTAAGGAGTGGAAAAAAAATTAATTTTACTTCTGTTACTCCTGTTAGACAGAGCTGTGCTAAATTTTTAGTTCATATAGAAGGAACCTTCTGCAGGGAACAAAAAGAAATTAAGGAAGACAAGGATTCAATTTTAAAAGTAACTATTCTGAGCTGCTCACCAAGTGAAGAGAATAGATTCTTAGCAAACAGGCTGGAAAGCCAAGTCCAAATGATTAAATAATTTACTTTATAAGTCATGGTCTCAATAGCAATTTCTGCAACTGTGTTTGCATGCATAGAATAGAAAGACAGAAGAAAAGCTGGTTAACTCTGCTCTTTTATTACTACTGTTTTGCTGATTAATATTTCTCTTAGGGGAGGAGTCAGCTATAATCTAGTTATTCAAAGCAAATGTCAATTTTGTGTAACCGGAAGCACTTGTATTAGGTTTTTATCAGGGACAAGGTGTTTGGTATTAAGGATGGGGTTTTGAACTAGAACATTGATTCACAAGTTTGCAAGAAAAGCTCCTCAGGCCGTGGACTGTCATGCACTCAGGGTCTGCACAGCCCCACAGCTGTTTCTGTGCTTATTTGGATACCCAGTTTATACTGACAGAACTTCAAATTCCTGAACTTCAGAAGTATAGAAGTGTATCAGTGTAAGGTATCTGCCTTTTTTGCTTTTTTTTTCTTTTGTTTTTCTTTTTTTTTGGAGACCTGGATCTGTGCCTCCCACTCTGTCAAGCACTGTTAATTTGTGCCATGAGATTTGTCTTGTGTAAGTGCCAGGGACAGGAGGTTCTTCCTGGCAGAGGAACTTGAGCTGTGATGGTGCAGTTGAGAGCATTGACCTCTCCTGTTGCATCCATGCTGCTGTTTTGTATTTTGTACCACATCAGGGGTGAAGCTGGGGCTTCTCATCAGACTTTTGTACCTTTAGCCCCTTTCTCTTTCTTCCTTTTTTTCTTTTCTATTTTTTGGAGGCACAGAGTGAGACAGAAAAAAGATGTGTGAAATGTGATGGTAAGATGTTGATCAGTGGCATTTCAAAGGAAGTTTTTTAAGAGGAGGAGACACATTGCTATGAAGGGTGGTGTAAATGTGTAGACTGAATTAGATCTTGTTGTTTCATAATTGTAATAATCATTGCAGCACATACAATTTCAAACACTCCTTTCTCAAGGGCTTTCAGTTTTAATGGGCTAGCTTGGGAAGTGAGCTGTAATGCTTGTATTTAATATGGCCAAATGCCACAGGCAGGTGGGTATTCCTGGTGTTTTGCTGTCCAAGCACAGAGGCTACTTCATCACAGCAGAGCTGGCTCTGTACTGTCAGCAGGGGCACTGGGAAGAGAGAGATGTGCTCCTCTGGGAATGAGATTTCTCAAATACAATGGGAAAACCTACCATGCGCTAGGAGTTCTAAAGTTCCCCATGCCTTGATCATACCATGAGCAGCAGCTAAATGAATAAAGTCAGCAAATATTTGGCTCAGTGGAGATTTTTTTCTTTTGCTTCTTTTTATCAATGCTTATTTTCACAGTAGCACCTGGAGATAAGTCTCTTAACTTAGGGTGTTGTATTCCTGCATTAATTCCTCCCCGCACTGAATAACACTGCAGTGTGTGTTCTGCCCTCTCAGCAGTGGTCTCTCTTGCCCTCTCCTGTTTCCCCCAGGCTGACTGGTTATGGCATACACCACTGTTTTGCAAAGAGTATGATGGGGCACGAAGCGAAGATGGCGATTACCCACAACTTCTACGCGGACTACTACACCATGGCCGGCATCGCGCTGGCATCCTGCCTGGCCATGTGCCCCGTGGTCGGCTTTCTGGGCAGGAGAGGAGGACTCCTGCTCTTCATGATACTCACAGCTCTGGCATCGCTCCTGCAGCTGGGCCTTCTCAACTGTAAGTTGGAGATGACAGCTTTTCAGGACCACGCAAGCTTGACATGCAAATAAGGGACCAGGAAATACTGGCATTTCCTTTGCCTGTCCCGGATTTGTCATGTGATACACCTGCATAGTTTTAGAATCTGAATTTGTTTGAAGGTTTCCCCAAACACTTGTTTCTCAGGCTCATTAACAAAAGGCATTGTATTGTGGATGATTCCCATGGTGAAGCTTATTGAGCTTTGGCGTTGTATCCTGGGTAGTCACCAAGAAAACAAGCAAGGAAAGAAGAAACGCTTTCAATTTTATTTTGGTGAAACATCCGCCAGGGAAAGTGCTGTATCGAGATTGGGAAGGCAAAATCAAGTCTGCTTCCCAAGTGGCCTCCAAACCATGCAAAAGTTAAAGCAGTAGGTGTATGTCCTCTGCCTGCTCTTAGCATCTTGCTATGAACAAGTAATAAAAAGGTAGCACAGAAATCATGCAGCTGAAAGACCCTGCTTTTAACACACTGTACACTATACATTCACAGTCCATGTGAATGTATACACATGTATACACATGATTTTGGAAAGTGACAAAGCATTTCAAATGGCTGTTCCTGCAAAAAGTGAGAGTGTCCCACCTCTTCCTTTGCAAGCAGTAACTTTTATGTGGCCCTTTTGAGCTGTTTCAGCTATTAAAACTGCTATAGAAATATTCCCTTTCCTTTTTCCATTTCATTCACTTCATTTTGTGTTGCTTCAGGAGGTTGAACTTGATCAATCAGAGAGGTGTTGAAGCAGAGGGAATCTGGGATGTGCTTTGCCTCTCTCACAGGGTCCAGTCATTAGACTCCTGTCCCATAAAACCCCACCCCAAGGAAGGGGGAAGAGGGTTGAGACATACTTTGGACAAACTGGATGTGAGACAAATACCAGAACACTGGCTATTGCTGGTTTTAATTTCTATGTTTAGAAATAATTGATGGCCTTAATAAGAAAGAGTTTTTTGCATTGAGGATGGAAAGCTTTCACTTTCTTGCATACTGAGGGCAGCTCCAAGCCAAAAGGAATTGTTCATATTTACAAATGCCTCTGTTACCCAGAGGCATTTACTAAGTTCGCCTTTAGCAAACAAGCTATTTGTGGGAGTGTAGGAGGGAAACAGGGAACCTCTTTCATGACATGGAGGAAACTCCAGCATCATGTGTGTTTGCTCCCAGCTTGGCACAGATGTTTACATTTCCTTTGAGCACATATTTACCATGTCCAGCAATGCCAGCTGAGAGTGGGAGAAGCCCCGTGGCTGCACCCTCACCATGTCTGTTGATGGACTGAGACCGTTCACATGCAGATTCACACTGTGCATGTGTGCAACCTCCCAAAGTTCCATGTTCTTCTGGGGGTGTCCATCAGAGTCTCTTTACACTGAATTTGCCCATTTTAATTTTTGTTTTAAGGATGGGAGATGTTTGTTGAGGCTGTTGTGGCAATGAACACACACTTGCTTAGTTGAGAGACAGTGTGTCAGAGCCCTTAGTCTGTTCCAGAGCCACGAAAATCTGGTTGCATTTTTTCAAAATAAATTTATGAGGAAGGTGGGAGGCAACACCCTGTAGGACTCATTACAACCTTTTCCATAACAGGTTTAGGTGGTTTTGTGAGCCAAGTTGCCAGAACTAAGATCAGGCATGGCTTTAGGTGCTTTGTGCTACACTGGCACTGTCAATGCAGTGCCCTTGTCAGCCTTTCTGACTCCACTCTTTTCTTTGTGAGAAGAGGAGGGAAAGGCAGCCTCGAACTTCCCACTCTTGACCATGGCCACGTCTTCCTCAGAAGAACTAGACATTGTTTGGAGAGAAATAGTGACCTTTGTTTATTATGAAATCTGTCACAGCATCTTGCATGTTTTAATTTAGCATAATTTGGGTGTAATAGGAAAATGAAATCAGAATTTGAGAATGGTGAGAGAGAGAGAAAGGGAGATATTCTGCACCAGCCACAAACCTGCAGCAGACCTTGAAGCTCTCCTTGTTAGACCACTCCTCTGAGCTCTGGAGTGTCACCTGGAAAGTCACAGAATCAGGATGGGAAATGAGCAGCAGAGCCGTGCCCAGCTCATGCTGATGCCCTTCCCCTTGCTGCCCAGGCTGCCATGTGCTCCTGTGTGGCTAGTGTGGCACAGGGACCATCAGCTCATGCTTTTGGAGAGGGATAGGTCTCCCACCAGTCTGACAGCACTGATGCCCAGATTTTGCTCTTTAACCCAAGCTTCTCTTGGCCATTCCCTCAGGGCTGCAAGCAGGAGGGCATTTTCTCTTCTCCCCCTTCATTAACAACAAAGAGGCCTTTGTGCTAGTCCCAGTGGTAATTCTGGGGGTTTTAAATATGCTTTACTGCTGGTTTGTTATCACTGTCTCATTAGCATGCTGTCCTCCAGCTGAGATGTGCCTGGAAACAGCATGTCCTCTCTGGTGGCCAGGGAAAGATGTGAAGGTTTTGGCATGGGAAAGAATTGGGAGTCAGAGGGTGGGGCTAGGGTGGCATGTGGAATTTACCTTTTTTTTTTTTCAGCTACATAAACATATAAAAACTGTATGTTCTTGTTTTCTCTCCCTTTCTCTTTTATCTTTCTCTGACTTCCATGGTCTTGGATCCAGTGATTGGAAAATACAGTCAACTTCCAGACTCAGGTATGGTTTACAGACAAATCTGCATCATGTGGGGAGCACTCCCCCAGGAACAGGTAGATCCAAAAGGCCTCAGCCAAAGCACCCAGAGCAGAGCTGCTGCCACAAAGGGGTGCAGGGGGAAAGTCCACTTCTGTACAGTGCCTTGAGACCCCACTGACGGGCAGGCCTGCTCATCTATGCTCAGCCTCTTTGTTTAGCATCCCCTCCACATAGGCTGCATGTCAAGAGAAGGTGCAGAGGTCCCCCAGGGTTTGACATACAGGGTGAGGCTTTCTCAGAAAGTCTCCTTCTGAGAATCAACATTTCCAGTTCAAAAATCTCAGATTTTCTTCTTTTTTTTTTTTTCCCAGAAAAGAAAAGGGGACTAAAACACCTTAAGGACTCTTTAAATAAGGGGAGTTAAACACCTTAAAAAATGCTTTCCCAGGATGAAGTACTGTAGGAGCAATGCAGTAACAAACTACAGAGGAACAAAATGTACCTTTGTGTATCAGATTTGATGGACCTGTCCTTGCCCAGTTTTTCCAAGGTCTGTTCTGCTGAGCAGCCATGATTCCCTGAGGGGATCTATGGTGTAGCCTCACTTGCTATGCAAGAGTGGCCTGAGACCCGTGGTTTGCAAGATGCTGTGCCCACATCCTCATCAGCTGGCAGAATTTGCTCTCTTTCCCAGACTTGGGGTGCGTGGCAGAAAGAGCTCAGCCCTGAGCAAGCTGTGGCGCATTTTAGAAGATGTAACCAAAGAGCTCCCAAATACCTTTTGCTCTCCTGACAGCTGATACATTCAGCAGGGACAAAAGCAGGTGTTAACTTTCACTGGATCCCAGCCAGACAGTCCCTGCCTGGGACTGCACAAAGCAGTTCTTTCTTCAGGCAGGGCTTGGGACGTGTGTGTAGAAAGGTGAGAGAGCACTGGCTACAAAGTTCCAGCACTTTCCCCAGTGCTCCTGTCAGGCATGATGTGTCCCCTAGTGTGGTGCAATGGTGTCTGTGAGTGATGTGGCCTCCTTGCTGGCCAGGACAGGCCACGTGAGCTTGTGCAACCCTGGTCAGAGATGCCAGCCCTGCCCACAGGAGGAGGCGAGCAGGGATCCAGTGAGAGATGTACTGTCATCGTGGCCAGAAACAGTTTCCTTGAGCTTTGTTTAGATTTACTGGGGTTTCTGCAAGTGCCTGATAGACACTGTTTGCTCCTGGAAACCTTGCTGCCATCCAGCTGTGAGAGGATTGAGCAAACAGCCCTGGCTTAAGGAGTGTCTTGCCGTCCTTGGCATCAGCTGTTCTTGCCCAGAGTGGTCAAGCTGGGAGTTACAACAGAGGTTGCAGACTGATCACATGCAGAGGCTTGGCACAGAGATGGGAGCACTTCTAGTTCTTTCCTCTCTTGTCCTGTGCTTCTCCAGTGCCCAAGCCCCACTGCACAAGATGTTTGGCAGCTTGAGGAACACTGCCTGTGTCCACTTGTCTGTGAAACATGAGAGGGAAGAGGCTGGTGCCTAAAAGACTGACCAAAGATTTTGGTTTTTTCATGGGTTTTGCCTTTTCTGTGGTATCTGAGCATAAAAGAATCAGAGATCACTGCCATTTATTGACATGACATTATGGGTTTTTTCATATGTGTTTGTATCTCAGGTGCTTGGGGAATGGATTTTATAAATACCACTTTTAAATTAGTATTACAAAATTACTCTAATTTCTATTGAGGGAGAAGAGTAATATAAACTTCATTGATTGTTTTCTTCCTTAGAAGTTTGACCTCATTCTTACTTTTTATGAACACACTTGTCTTGCCAGGTATGAGTGACAGTGTCAAAGACAAATTCTCTGTTGCATTTTCCATCGTGGGTATGTTCTCTTCGCATGCTGTTGGAAGCCTCAGCGTGTTCTTCTGTGCTGAAATCACACCCACAGTAATCAGGTGAGACTTTGAAGCCCCCTTCAAGAGATGGGACAAAATTATCCTCATTTAATTGATAATGGGCTGTGTAACCTAACACATTGTATGGGAGCACGTCATTGGAGACCTCACAGCAACTTGGGGGCTGCTTTTTGCAGTGGCTGCAGTCAGCCTGTGCAAGTAAATGCATGTCTGTGTATAGAGAGGCTTTGTTTTCCATGGCTCCACCTTGTGTCCCGTCGTGGTGATGATCAGCAGGCCTGGCAGCACATGAATTGCAGCTTGGCAGGGTCTTAAATACTCAGCTGAAGCAGTTTGTGTGGTTGAGCATTGTCATTGCTTCACTAACGCTGCAGGGTTTGTTCAAGCAGCAGTTGGGTGAGTCTGCATCCTGATATTAAAGGAGGAATTCCACGACTGTGCAGAGCTGCCAGCAATCCCTGCCTGCATAGGACAGGTTAACCAGGACAGCTGCAGGGTGCTTCAGTGGAGGGAAGGTATTGAAACATATGGTATAAATGCTTTTGGTGCATAGAGGTTCTCTGTAAGCCTGCCTCATTGCCTTTACTGCAGACAAAGCTGTCTTTCTCTTCACAATCAGACCTGTCTTAGCAGAGGCTCAAAATTTTTCTAAAGAGGAGCACTTTCATCCTGGGAAATAGGAGAAATCAGACAAATTATCTTTGTTGGAGAGTTTCCCATAACACATCTTTGTATGGTGAGGGGTTTGTATCATTTTGTACATGCACTATCTTTCACAGCACAAAGGTTGTGCTTCTGTGTTCTGGATTATGCTTTCAGCAATGCCACAGCAATTCAGGAGTTTGCTCTGATTTCACTGAATTTCCCAAGAATGTAGGTCATATGGGTGGGAGGGAGAGAGAGAGAGTAGAGGAAAGAGGATGCTTTTATTTTGTCCCCTCCAAATTATATGCTTTTTCAACTTTTTTGCAAAAGTATTATTGCAAAACTGTCATCTGAGTAGCCAGAGTCTCCTTGCTTCCTGGCCTTTTTTTCAGGCTATCTAAATTTGTGAAAGTATTTTATGGATAACATTCATTCCACTGGAAAAGGCAGTGTGAGGAGTGAGATTAAACAGCAGCCTGAAAGACTAACAGCTATTTATTTATGTGTGTGTCAATCAGTTTGGTGTTTTTATGCCTTTTTAATTTTCTCCTTGGCTCTGTTTGAAAGACACACAGATAAAGAATTGACCATGTCAGCCAGAAGAGAATCTGCCAAGTAGGGTCAGATGTGCAGTCTGAACTTAGCAAGCTTTTTTCCCTTAAATCACTTGTGTTGCTACAGGGAGGGGGACAAAATCCTGGCTGGGAGCCAAAATTCTTCTTCCCCTGACTCTGCTGGGTGACACCAGGCAAGTGACAACAGCTAGATATGCCTCAGGGTCCCTGTTTATTTATAGAAATGATGACACTCTGCACTGCTTTGTCATCCTACCACCACAATAAGATCCCTTCAGGACTGTAATTAGGAGGTGGAACTCAGGACAGTGCATAAATCTGTCTCATGCAGAGGTGTGCTTAAGCTGCCTTCTGTCTTGCCTTTTGGTGGGATCTGGCTACTCCCTCATGATCTGCTTTCCAAAGTGCCACCCCTGGATGCCTTTGGGAGTTGGAACTAAATGATCTTTAAGGTCCCTTCCAACCCAAACCATTGTATGATATTAATATGCTTTTAGTTGGATCTCGAGGAACCTTAAGGAAAAGGAAGGCAAAGAGAGCATTGAGGCTGTCTCTGGGCTTTCCCTGATCAAATCCATTGTCTGAAAATCCCTGGGAGTGGAAAATAGCACTGCCATTACCTGGGCTAGCAGTGGCATGGCAACAAACCCACAGCACCCATCCATCTCTGCTGCTGTGGTGCTGAGATGAATAGTTCCAAGAGGAGAACAGTCAGACCTTCATCACCAAGAGGTGACACCTGCTCCAGCAACCTGAGCATTCCACACTGTCATGTGTCACAGAAGGGTCCTTGGGATCTGTGCACTGCCCCCCAGTCTCCTGGCAGTAGGCAGGGGGGCTTCATCAGGAGCTATCCTTATTTGTACCTGGGACTTCAGTGCAGACCTCCACGCAAATGCTGAATGAAAGCACCAAGTGTCACTGATAATCCACATGGAATAATCTTCACACCCTACAGCCTGCATATCTACTAAATGGGAGTAGGCTGAACAAAACACAGCATGTCCTCTCCTCATCCTCCACATTCTCAGTTACTATCAAGTGGAAGATGGTTCTGGCTTTTTCTCTCAGTGTCCTGCTTTTGTGCCCACCCAGCCAAAGAGTGGGCAGGATGGCTGAATTAGGGCTTTTTCCCATCAATAGCTGCCTCAAGCTGGATTTCCAGTGGTTGAGGAAACTTTCCTTTGTGACCACCCAGGAGCCGCATGGCTCAGTCACATTCACACAGAGGCTCTGCACCAGGTCACAGCCTCTCCTCTTGGGGTCCCACCCCCAGGGATCAATCTGCAGCTGACCCACACCTTGCCCACCCAGCTACCTGCACTGAGTGTATTCCTCAACACAGTGGGATGCAGGACTGTTTACTGGGACCTGAATAAGGCCTGGCTTCTCAAAGGTGGTACTTGCTCCATGAGGCCAAGGGTATGCTGGTGTATTACTTGAATCTCTGGCCTAGGACTGAGTGCACAAGATATCCCTTAAGTACAAGCAGGGAAAAGCTGTGGAGGTTTTCAGGGACTGACTTTGAGAAGTGGCTGAGCTGATAAACCTGGTCTGATTTCAATGCTGGCTCTGCTTTGTGCAGGAGGCTGGACCAGGTGCTCTCCCAAAGCCTCCATTAGCCTGGACATCTCCCTGGCTCACTTGTACTCTGAGCCATGTTGTGTGTTGACCCATTTGCTCAATGCAGACACGGCTCCTGAAGACAGGAGTAACAATCCTCTGCTCTCCTGAGGAGTGCTGAGAAGGACAAGACCCTTCCCTTAGAATGTCAGTGAGGATGTCTTGCTGCTCTCTGGCAAAACACTGAGGTAGCAAGCAAGGAAATTCTACCCTATCAGCAAGCAGGACCTCTCTGAGGACAGAATTTTGAATTTTGTGGTTTGTCC
Organism: Zonotrichia leucophrys gambelii; assembly: GCF_028769735.1. Lineage (NCBI taxonomy): Eukaryota > Metazoa > Chordata > Aves > Passeriformes > Passerellidae > Zonotrichia > Zonotrichia leucophrys. Next base: position 69,113,579 of record NC_088171.1, read on the forward strand.
ACATTAGTACCATAAACCTCATGCAAACCATTTCTCCCCAGTGTCAGTGGGGGAGCAGGAGTTGGGAAAGTGGTCCTGATTGATCATCCATGGGGCCATGCCGTAGGGAAGCCCCCCCAGAGCAGGCACTGGCAGGCAGAGGTGCAAGGGAGAAGGCTGGGATCACTGTGGGTGCCAGCAGCCCTCGCACTCCCTCTCCAGGCTCCACTCTGCATCTGGAGAGTGTCTGAAGTGCAGACACTGGCCCCTGCCATGGAATTCCTTGTGCTGAGGAGGAGCAATACCCCAAAGCACTCATAATGTTTTTCTTTTCCACCTGCTACCCCTTGTCACCTGCAAAAACAGTGTGAATCATGAGCTTGCTGCCTCTTTTATCCTATAGCTGTTTTCCTGATGTGCACGGAAACAACAGAAAGTTCCTGAGAGTATTTTCAATTTTCTCCCTTTTTTTTCCCTTCACATTTCACATCTGCAGTGTAGTTAAACTTTAAAGAAACCCCTTTTAAGACACACTCTGAAATGCACTTTCGAGCATTCCTCTGCCAGGTTTTGATGGCACTGGAAAAAGTAATGCCTACTCTAATTACTGACGTCATATGGAAAAACTTTTTCCCCCCCTGTAAATCTGAAGCCACTTGACCCATAAATGACAGAGCCGCCTTTGTTGCAGCCTTTTCCCGTTTTCTTTCAGCTTGCTTGGTGTCCTTCTACAGCAGCATTTAAAACTCACCTCAGGTCCTTCTCAGGGGGGTTGAGATACAATTTAGCCATTGCAATCACTGATGTAAATGAGCCAGGCTTTTGTTGCTCCAGAGCCAGCTTGGAGAGAGATCTGCCATGCATTTGGGACTGGTTGTGTCAATTACTCATGTGAGTGTATTAATGAAGTTGCAGGGAGGCCAGTTGCACAATAGTTGCATTCAGCTGGGTTTCTAAATTGCCATCGGAAAGCTGGCAAGTTTTTAATAAGGGCTTTTGCAGCATTTGGGGAAGTCACTGTTGTCTGTGAAAGATGCTTTGCTGAGTCTGAAGAATTGGAACATACATATGTGAATTTTTGATCCAGTCAGTGTCCCAAGAGCATCTTTTGAAACCCATGTTTGCTGTCCTTCAGCTGTCAAGCAAGCAGCAGTGGATTTTGGAAAGGATTGAGTGAAGATTAGCTTTAACACTGTGGTTGGCTGAGTGAATTTGGCATTTGTAGGTTTATTTGTACAGTGATTTCCAGGATGCTTAATAGTCAGGGAAGCTGGTTTTATGCCAAATATTTGACATAAAGCAGTCCATTTGCCCTCTGCAAGCCGTCTTCTGTAAGGGCCAGTTGTTGTGGATAGTTACAGTTCTGCACTGGGCCAGGAACTGAACCCCTCTGATCTGCAGAGGGTTTGGGAATAGATGGCATCTCCCAGAGGAAGTGTAGGAAGTGTGCTGCCCTCACAGGCTTGGTAGGGAAGCAGGGTGCCAGTGATTAAACTCACAGGGAGGTCTCCCTCTGCAGGCAGCAGTCTTTGGAAAATGAAGGAGGAGCTGCCACTCTCACAGATTTTATTAAAATGAGTCATTTAAGGACAACCCTCTGCTGGCAGGAGACCTCAGTTGTGTAACAGCAGAAGGGTATGGCCTGAACCAGAGAAACACCTGCAGTGCCTCTTCTGTGTGGGGACACCCAGCAGTGACAGCCCCAGGACTGTGAGGTGTGCCAGGCCTCCTGCACCAGCCTCTCCAGAGATGCTGATGAGCAAGACAAGGAATTGCAAGGGAGTTTTTTTGCTTAGCCGAGCATCAGGAGAGAGCACTGAACTGGCCTTTCACAAGCAGCTTCTGTGCCTCTAGCTGGAGGAAGATGAGTCTATTTTCACGCTTATTTTTTTTCTGGAAATTATGCATTTTGTTACATTTCCACTGTGTTGAGAAGTTCCAGCCATAACATGATTTTATGTAAAAAATATTCCAGCAGTCTGTGTTTGGTATAATGGATTGTAAAGTCGAATCTCCTGCCTCCACTGCTGAGTGGTGCCAGGTACTTAGAGGCAGCCAAAATTGACTTCTGCACTTACTGCTCCTTGGTGCGTCTGGTCTAAGAGGAGAAGGGTGGCATGCTAAGCAAAATCTGGTTTTCCCTCACTGAATGTGAGAATACTTGGAACTGGGAGTACTTTAGAGTGCTGTCTGCACACCCACATGGTAAAGCCTCTCTTTTTCCTATGTGGGGCAGCTAAAGGGGTGTGAAATGATACTTGAGTGTGATTATTTCCCCCTGTGCTTGTGCTTGCAGGGGCGGTGGGCTGGGGCTGGTGCTGGCCAGCGCGGGCTTCGGCCGCCTGACCGCCCCCATCATGGAGCTGCACAACCAGAAAGGTTACTTCCTCCACCACGTCATCTTCGCCTGCTGCACCCTCATCTGCATCATCTGCATCCTGCTGCTGCCCGAGAGCAAGAACCAGCACCTGCCTGAGAACATCCCAGACGGGGAACACTACACGCGGCAGCCGCTGCTGCCGCACAAGAAGGGCGAGCAGCCCCTGCTCCTGACAAACTCTGAACTCAAGGATTACTCTGGCCTCCACGACTCGGCAGCTGTGAGCGACGGCATCTCCGAGAACACCACTGCCAACGGCATGAAGTAGATGTAACTGGGTGGATTTTTTCCCTTCTCCTTTTTTTTTTTAATTATTTTATTTCCCCGTCTTATATTTCTTCTCTTCCTTTTGTATTTTATTTGATGCTGTTGTGCGGGAGGAGTTGCACTTTGGGCAAAGGTGTTTTGCACAGATTTTACAAACCAGTGATGGAGCAGACACAAACTTAGAGGAATTCAACTCTGCTACTAAAGAAAATTTTGGCATCTTCAACAGTCATGCAGATTACTTTTGAAAAGTTTTGGGGGAAAAGACTCATTTGAGAAAAGACCTGGCTGGCAGTAGCCCTTCAGAACTCTTTTTTTCCTGCCATTAAATATGTATATTTATTTTGATTTATTCTCAAGAAGCACTTTATTTCCTTTTCCCTTCATAGATCACAGAAATGAAGCCATCTTTTAAGAGGTGCAGCCATTCCAAGAAAGAAACCATGGGGGGAGGGGGAGTGTTGTTTTCTGTTTTGTTTTTGTGTTTCTTTAAAGGAAAGAGGGATTCACTGCAAAGTTGAATTGACTTAGACTTGTGCAACATTCTGCTGCCTGTCTAGAAAGTCCAAGTGCCCAGATTGCCTGCTGTGTTTGTATACAGTAAAAAAAAAAAAAAAAAAAAAGAAGAAAAAGCAAAGCAAAACCTGTTGTGACTCAAACTCTGACTGCATTTTAGGCAGCTTATATTTGTCTTTATAACCCATGTGCACTTAAAATTACTTTCTAAATTAGTCCTTTTTTGTTTTCACTGAATGCATTGGAGAAAATCCTACCCCACCAAGCTGATTTTTCAATGAGAATCAGCTTTCTGCATTTTAAGAATATATTAATCTATTTTAGGTGGTTGCCACCGGTCCTTAATTGTAATGTAGATGATGCAAATAATTTGACTAATGATGCAAAAATGAGTTTTGTCTAGAATGGTTGTAATTATCAGGAGGCCTAGGATCTCTGACTGCTCCAGGAAAAAAGCATAGACCAGCAGTGATAAATAATAAGGAGCATGGGAAATTATCTATATATTTAATTATCTACCTTTATTCCAAAAGGCAGCATAGCTGGGATATCTGCTCCTGGGAAATGAGTGTCCTGGTATTTATTGTCCTAAATGTTTTTAGAGCCAGGGTTTGGGTTTTCAATTTAAGTGGGAAAACTGCTTAAATAACTGTTGGAAAGGAATTAATTGATAGCCTGTGAATAATGACTTACTGAGCTGTCTTGCACCCTTAGAGATGTGTTCTGGTTCTGACCCAAGAATATACAATGAATTCACCCTTATTTCCTCACTTTCCTGACTGCTCTTGTAAGATTTTAGTTCAGGAAAAAAAAGTTCAGGAAAAATTTGATTAATTCTACACAAAGCGAACATCCAGTTTACCTCCTGCTGTGCAGATGGCACTTTGATAGTGGCCACTTGACTTCTCTCCTCCAGCCCCCAAATTATTTCCTTGGGCCATTGGCTTTTGGTTCTCACTCAAGAGAATATTGTGAGGATCTAGTTCAATGCAAGGACTCTGTAAACAGCTTTCTTGCATTGTAGTTAACTCTCCCCTCTCTCCCTCCCCGTTCTCCTTCCTCCCTCAGGCCATCCATTTGTGATTGCTCGATAGTGCAGACGTTCAAGCAGAGCAGCAGGATGTCAATGTTGTACTGACTGTCTGTATGATTGCCACTTTGTTTGATGTACATCTTGCGTTCAGAGGCAGGAAAAGTGCTCGTTTGCACTCTCCTCCTGTACCTTCCCTCCCCCTTCCTCCCTTGCTGTATATATTGTCAGTTAACTACTGTACCTAACAATTTCCATCCTCCATTAGGCTGCCAATGTCCTCTTACAGCTCCCAATAAATCAGAGATCCACGCTCCCCAGCAGGCCATGCAGTAAGGTAGCACAGCCTCAGATGCTGACGGATGCAAGGGGACAGGCAGACCTGCAGAAGCAACAGAGGTGGTTACATCCAGAGTAACAATGTTGTCCTAAAGCTGCTAATTTTTACAGAGGATGATGTGGACATTTGGGTTCTTCTTGAGCCTGGTAAGAAACACTGGACCAGTTGATGGTAGTTTTGCCCAGAGTTACACTACTGGTTTTTTTTCACCCTTGCTAAACTTGCTGTGACAGCAAGAGCCTGATCTTCCTTACACTCGAGTTTTATTGTCAGGCTTGAGTGTGGCTGCTTCTTTTTGTTCTGTGCTGAGACCTTTGCAGTCTGTGTTCACCTGAGGAAAGAACCCAGCCCTTCCCCACTCGTGCAGTATTCACACACCAAATTTGTGCAATACCTTTTGCCTTCGATGTGAGATGCTTGTTGCAAGCCACACACATTCGGGGATGAAAGAAATGGGTTCGTGACAAAAAGCTGAAGAAGCAAAACAAGGCTTCAGGGAAGAGAGAAAGGGCCTGGGAGAGGAGAAGGTGTGAGCACAGAGGCAGAAAGCAGCGCCCTGCCATCCATCGTGCTGTGGAGCCAGGGGCTCCTTCCCTCGTGGTCTCCTTGGTGGCCCGTGTGCTCAAGCTGCAGCACAGCTCTTGCAGAGCATCCAGGCCTGTGAACCCGGCTGCTTCCAGCACTGCCAGTGCTCCTGGCGAGCTCACCGCTGCTGCCCACAGCGCTTTAGCGGTTCCTGTTCTGGTGGTTGCTCTCCGATGACAGGCACAGGGAAAAGAATACTTGTTTAAACATATCAGCATTTAGATAGTAAATACATTAGGTGACAGGAACATGCAGCAATTTTTTTGTTGTTTTTGTTTTTTTTGTTAAGAAAAAAATCTTAGGAAGTTGATTTGATTTGCTGCTTTTTTGCTTGAAACCAGGTAGTCGGTACTGATCTGCAATGAAGGGAGCCCCAGCTTCTCTAGTCAGTCTGGCCCTTTGCCTCTGTCACAACAATAAAGCAAAAACTAACTTCCTGCCTTGGCAGTTCCAGTTTTGCTCCTTTTCCTGAAAACATGAACACTTCTGTGATGATTATGTTCTTCCACACATGCTCGTGGATTTGGAAAGCTTTCACTAAACCTATCCTGTGTGGAGGAGCCAAGTACCAGGTGATGCAGCAGGGCAGAAAGGAAGCGTGGGGATGCTTGCCCTGCCTTGTCTAGTCCTGCAGCAGGACAGGGCTCTCTGCTGGGTCCCAGCCTGCTGCACTATTGGCTCCTTGGCCACATCTCCTCTGCAGCCATCACCAGGAAAGGCTTTTCTCAGGCGGCTCTTTCTGGCCACCACAACAGGGGAAGCAGTCCAAAGCTGTCCTGTCCATTTTTGGCCTTTTTCTGTGAATCTTCAGTAACCTCTAAGCCCATCAGTAGATTTTTCTTTGGGTTTACCCTTTAAGGGCTTTCTCCATCTTTGTAAGTTCAAACAAAAATGTGAAGTGACATTATGCTTGATCTTGGGGGTTTTGTCCCCCTTTGTAAGATTTCAGTACTGCTTTTGTTGCGAGACACACTGCAAACAGATAACACCTGTTTGCAAGTGGTTTGTGGCCACTCTGAAAGAGGGTTGTGTGATTTACTTTTGGGTTTCACTGAGCAGGCTTTTTTTGTTGTTGTCCTTTTTAGTGGAAGTATTTTACCTAACTGTTGCCACTTCCTGGAGACAAACACTTTACTGGTCACCAAATTGGAAGCAGAAGTGCCATTAACTGAACTCTGTGAATGTCAAGTTGCGCCTGTAGCTGGCACATAAGACAACACTATTGAGTGGGGGGATGATCTCCCCCCTGTAACTTTTTTTTATTTTATTTTTTAAGAAAAAAATGAAATTACAAACCTCATTTTAAATGTGTTGTGTAAAATGTTTTGGGAAAGGAGTACGGTGTGTTTTGTCTAGTGGGCGAGATCTCCCTCCCCATTTCAGTTTCTGATGAAGTTTTAAAGAATCGTGTTACTGTATGTTTTGATCATGAATAGTCTGGTGGTGCTTCCTCATAGCACAAGCTTAAATCAAGTACTGAAAACAGTCTTACAAGCTAAATGTCTGCATGATGTTACATCTGTTGTACCTACTGAGAAGAACTTTGTATGTAAATGTACAGAATAAAATGATGTTGTCCCATCAGTTTGCTCTCCCTGGTCTGGCTCCCTTGCAGTGACTTCACAAATACCCAGCAGCAGCTGATGCCTCAGCAAATAGCCCTACCCTGCTCTACAAACAGAATGAGCTGTTTGTAAATCAGGCTAATTAAAACAGCACATTGATTTGCAAGTAATTATCCTTTACAGTCAATTACAGAAGCATAGTTGACTCTGTTTCCTCAGTGGTGTAAATTGAAAAGAAAATACCCTTCAACAGTTGCTTTTTGCTATTCTGATCTTGAACTGCAGCCAAGGACAGGCAGCTGTTCCTACCAGGTAAGGAGGGGCCCTCTGCACCCACACCAAATCTGAGACATTGAAGCCACTGGGTGTTGAAACTGTTTTGGACAAGAGACTCAGCAGCTGTGCCTCCTACAGCAGCAGCCTCTCAGTTACAGGTTTTAATTGCTGATTGTGGCACCACAGCAAGGTAAATCCATCACTTTTCTGTAGGTGCTTAGGACAGCAGGTATCTGGAAGCAGCACCAGCAAGTTTAGTTTAGGTTTTTATCAGAAGCTGATGCTTTAGCATGAGTCAGGGCTCAACTGGGAATGAAAGAAAAAAACCACCAAAACCCAGATAGTTAACTCCTGGCTGCCATCTCATAAACAAAACAGCCAATGCCCTATTAAAAGATACCCATCCTACCTGAAAGTAAGCCCAGAGATGTAGCAGCAGGATGCTTTTCACTGATGGTCACAGTAGTAGACCTCTCTGATTTTATGTATATGCTCAATTTACATGTGATGCTCTTCTAGCAGCCTGACAGCTTTATCTATTGCTCCAGAACTTGGCTTGTGCTTTTTCCTTCTATGTAGTCCTCAGAGATGCATAAATAACCCTTTGTGAAATCCTTCTTGTGTTCTGAGTGCCCAAGGGAGGAAATCCACTCTTTAGCACCAGTACTATAACCAAGAGAGGCTAAAAGGACAAAAGTAACACTCATGTCACAGCTTTACCATACAAAAATGTGGGGTTTCTTTATTTGAACGCTAAAAGCTGCTATACTATGTTCAGTGCTAGTACACAATAGATTAATTGTACAGATAGCATTTGGAACTGATTTGCCATCAGATCCCAGTACTGTGTGGAGGCCACACACCACATGCACTTTTTCAGTCATGTTCATCCATTGAAGCATCCATTTGCTATCCTACTTGGCAGGGTAGCAAAAAAAAATTTTGCTTTGAAAATTCAAATTCTATTTGAAAAAAAAGAAAATCCTAGTCAAGTGTATCTATATTTAATAACAACCACAAATTCAATCAAAACAATACAAAAGAAATATACTAACTTAATGTCAGTGTGAAAATTGCAGTAAGTTTTTCTGAAACAAAACCTTCATCTTCTTTTACAATGATGCACAATCAGAACTTGTCTGGAAAAGCTGTCATTTCTTCTTTGATCCTGTTTTCTATGAGTAAGGTGAAATTGCTGTCTGTGTTTTGAAGATTGTAGCTGACAAATATCTGCTTTTTGGTCTTGCTGGCTAAAACACAAAACAGAGTAGTCAGCCAGAGTTTACTTTTATATAAAAGTGATTATGGTATTTGAGCAAGCCTCTAAAAAAGCCACATCATGCAGATTTCTAAGATGTTCTCCACTCTTGCTGTGCTGGGTGCAGTTATAAATGAAAAGCAGAAAAGTCCCTGACCACTGGGGAGTTGGGCAAGATTTTGGACATCACAAAAGTGAGTGATATAAGACTGGTGACTGTCAACTAGCTTTTGACCTGACACAAGACACCACTAGCCACTGGAGAGCCTTGCAGAGCTTGTAGTGGATTTTTGGACACATCTTAAATATCTTACATTGTAAGACATTACCACAGACTGTACTGGACTCTTAGCACTGAAATTCAGAGTTTGTAAATCTGTGCTGTGTAAAACATTAGAGGGAAAGTGCTCAAGAAAGTCATTGGGCCTAAATTAATTAAGTTCTGTTTTTTTAATGAACCTTAAAAGGTTCATAAGCCTTAAAAGGCCCCAAAAAGCTATGCACCAGTTCTGTCTAAGCTTGCTATCAATTTTGTTTCCATTAACCTTTTTTATACAGTGTCCATGAATGCTCCTAGAGGCTGGAGAGCCTTTGCTGAATGTGATGAAGCCAAGCAAAAGTTCCAGGCTACTGTAATGACAAGTACCTAGAGAGAGGTGCTACAAAATTAAGAGCTGACTTCCATGACAGAGCTAATTAAGAGTGACAAAAAAACTGTCCAGTGGGACAAGAAGACTTAATTATCAGAGTAGAAGAGATAACACCAAGAACTGTTTTATAAATAAAATACTTAGATTTTACCACGGTAATATAGCAGTTTTTTGGCTCTTCTTATATATTACTGAAGCTAAATTTTTTGAAAAATGTAAGCATATACAGGGAAAATAGGCACTAAATTTAAATTGTGTTGTGTAAAATAGAAGACAAAAAATAGTATTTGGGTCAGAGATATTCTTGTCCAGGAATGAGCTGGGAGCTAATGACCCCAGACACAAATCAGACTGTTCTGCTCAATATTCAAAAATGTCATCTGAATTTTTAACACACTGCAAAATAGAGACACTCGGAATTCTAAGATTTTAATCCTTTCTAACTAGGAAACAAAATAGTTAAATATAGAAACCCATATATATGTATGTATAAAATGTAGTTAAACAACTCCTTTAAGGCATTTTCATTATGCAAATAATTTTTTTATTATTTTCTATCCTAACCGGTTACCAGCTTCCTGACTCAGTAAGTAGAGCTGCTTCTGAAATGCAAGGATTCATTTGCCTTTTAAGACTTGGCACTACAAAATGCTGAGATAATGTAGAGTGGTGCTCTGATTGCAAAAATTAGCACCTGGCACTAGATTTTTGTGGTACAAAGCAGCATGTTTTGTAAGCACTAGTGCTTCATCATCACGCCCTAAATGAATGCAATGCTAATTCTGAACTAATTAATGCCGTTATCCGAGCTAACAAAACTACAGAGTGCACTGCAGTGTCAAAACTCAACTTGTTAATTATGTTTGCCTATAGAGTCTCTGGGATGCTGCTCCAGTTCCCAGGAACAGGGTGAATCTGGGAGTCTCTCTGGGTTGCCTGTGCCAAGGACCACTGCTCCCAGGGCTCTGGCCCAGCTCTGAGGGGCAGGGGGACCTTTTCTGTCCCTGCTTCCTGAGGATTCAGCTCAACGTGTGCACTCCTGCGGAAAGGACAAAAGAGGGCACATCTCGTGCCTCTGTGGAAGACCATCTGCAGCTTCAGAGTAAAGCAGAAAACTGCAAAGGACAAGGCTTACCTAAAAAGCCCTCCAGCAGGTCTGCTTCCCATGCAGCCTGGGTAATAACCCCTGTTGCACTGGCTCTTCAAAGTGGAGGAAAATCATCCTTGACAGCCATCAGCCGGGATGTGCTGAGTGCCAGGAGAAACTACAGCAGCACAGATCTGCTCCTACAACTTCATGTACTGAGTAAAGGCCCAAACCAAAGCTTGAAGAGGAGCCCAGCGGGAGCAGAAGAGGCAGGACAAATGTTAGACGTGAGTTTGTAGACTATTTATGCTGGAAAAGAGGTGATCAAAGTGACCAGTGCCCAGCTGAGAAATACTGAAAGAAAAGATTGAGGTGATTTTCACCAAGAGTCTGCCAGTCCCTACACAAGGAAGATTGAAGACATGGCACTAATCAGTACTGCAGCCCAAAGCACTGTGATTTCAGGATATGCACATGAGAGAGGCACTAATGGGCAAGGACTTCCTCAAGAATTGGCCTCCAGTATCCTACAGGAAACTTTCTCAGGATTCGGGTTTAGTGAGACATATCTTGTGCCAAAGCAATCAGCCAGGGTGGTGGGAAACAGCCCCTGCACCTCACAAAAGCAGATACAGATATATGTAGAAAGAGGACTAAGAATGAAGTATAGTGTCTTCAGCAACAGAAAAAAGTCAGAAATAAGGAAGGAGATAGAGCTAACACATGAAATGCAGCAGTTGTGGCTAGGATCCCTACCAAACTGTCCAGAAAACAAAATGAGAATGTGTGCAATGTGATGCACAGCAGCACTGAAACTCCTGCTCCAGGGCAGGAAACCTGGCATTGCAGAAATGGTTATGTGCAAATGGCACTGCATGCTGCTCCTGCTAGTGCCTGTGGAGACAAGAAACTGCACAGAAAAAATGGTGGGGGGAGGAAAGGAGAGAAAAACTGCCTGCCTGAAGGTTACCACATGTCAGGATGGTTAGAAAGGCTACCTTTTTTTACTTTGGAAGTACAACTGCAAGTCAGACTTGGCTGTGAATAGCATTTCTGCTATTACAGATTGTGTGGGTGTAACAGGGATTTAAATTCCCAGAGAAAAACTAAACACCAACAACAGCAAAGATGGGTATTTCTAGCTGAGGTGGAGCACAGATTTCCTTAGCAAGCACTTTGTGAAACAAAGATAAGGGATGCTTGTTGATGATCTTGCAGATCCACTGGCCTCAGGGTAAATAAATTTTAAAAAATAGATGAATAAATAAATAAATTTGGACTAAGTGACCATGAGTTGACCTAAATTGCTGGACTGTCAAAGCCAGCCTAAAGACTATGATGTGAGATTTCAAAAAGATGTATTTCTTTTCCCTGAAGCTCAGGTAAAGAGCAAGCACAGTTATTCAAAGCCATAAGTGTATGATAAACTTACAGACCTTTTTTACGTTTGGTTCAAAGGGGAAAGTAATTTTCAAAATAATATACTTTAACCAGGATCACACAAGCAAGAACAGTACATAAAAATAATATGAAAGGAGCTGACTGGCAAGGAAACCTGTAACCCAGTGGGTAGATGTCATGGATACAGAGGAACATGGACCAAAATGTAGCTGGGCCACATCTGGCTCAGAAGTTTAAGATGAAATAACAAAAGACACCTAAAGCACTCAAAGAAAAAGAAAATAGGAAGGTGCATTATAGTCCAAAGATAAATAGTAACCTATAGACCAGTACCAAGCAACAGTATCAGTCCTCAGTAACAAAGCATGGGAAATTAGGAATGCAAATAATAAAAGCGCTTTAAGAAAAAAATTTAAAAGGGTAAGAAAAAAAGGCAGCAAAACTGAGACAACTCACTAGGAGTTGTCAGAAAAGTCAGTTGACTCAGGCAGCCTCTGTCCTAGAACACTGAAAGAGCTAATGGAAGAAATGGCAACACCAGCTTATGAGCTTCAGCTATGAGACATGTAATAAATCCTTTAAGAGAGATAGCAAGCACATGTACAAAAAGAAAAAACCCAAAAGAAGCATGGCAATCACTAAGATAACTTAGAGCTGTCAGCCAGGCTGCAATGCTACACAGAAGATTAGAGCAAGATTCAGAAGAAATGAGTGGCAAGGAGACCAAATGTTAAGTGGAATAAACTCTTATACTTTATCCCACATAAATCCTCTCTGACTACATTTTTACTGACTTCCTAAGCATAAGGCACTAATTACACATAAAGAAGCTGTGTTATATAGTACCCCATAAAATTATTACTTGAGGTGGAATGGATTGAACTCGGTGTGTAGAGAAAATTGTGCCACCAGGGTCGACTAAAACAGTCTCTCACTTTCATACAGAAGTTATTGTGAAGAAGAAAAGATGCTAACACCATTTTTCAAAGATTAGGCTTGTGAGCAACCCTTTTTTATATAAGCCCATGGAGAAGAAGGTGTTGCAGACTGATGAAAGTGCCTGACAATACAAATTCAGGACATACTGTCTGAAATGGAGATCAGCACACAGATCATTAATAATTCTGTGGCCTTTCCATCTGAAACAGAGGGAGTAAGGTGACACTGAGCAGCTCAGCATGCTGCTTTTAAAGCTTGGTAACAAGCACCGCAGCAGTTCACCAGTAGGAGCTGCATCAGCCACTGGTGGGTGATGATGAGTAACCAGCATGACACAGCTCTCAGAGCTGAGAAGGTGCTAGGATGTACCAGGCCGTGTATTCTTCATCTTTTTAGTATGGACATGGGAGTTTGCAAGCTGCCATTAAGATGCAGGATTTCAGCTACTGCACATGAGGGAAAAGGAAGCATCCTGAGCAGTGCCCATTTGGGTCATCTGTGAGACAATCCTGGGCTTCCCAGGCCAGAACTTGGAATGTGGGGGCTAAAAGGTGCGAGATGTGATGTGGCTTCATCCTCAGGTGAAATGCACATGCCTGGCATGACGGCCACCTCGCCCACCAGCACAGCAGTGTCACAGCTTTACAGAGAGCAGGTCACTTGAAACCCCACTCGACAGGTGCAGCATGTGCTGCCCCAGCCTCGCACCCAAAGCCAGGATAAGGACAGCAAATAATTCACTTCTGGTAGTGCACAGCGTGCCCAAGGCCGCTGACTCAGGTACCGCAGACTCGTACACGGATGGGAAAATTAAAGTGACCCGGTGGATTGCATGGAAGCTGCCGGAACCCGCAGCAGTGCCGGCTCTGCGGCCGGGGCAGCGAGCACCGTGTCCCTGCGCCCCCCGGGCCGGGCTGGCGGCTCAGCGCCCCCAGAGAGGCCCGGCGCGCTCCCGACCCGCGCGTTCCCGGCGGGAGGCGGCCCCCGCAGCGCGCCCCCGCACCTACCCAAGCGCTGCGCCAGGCAGGAGGAGGCGGTGTCCGAGGGGTCCCCCAGGAGCGAGGCGGCCACCGGGATGCTGTCCTGCAAGCGGAGCACAGCACAGGGCACGGCTTAGTCCCGGCGGCGCGGGGTGCAGGCGGCGGGGCCGGCCCTCAGCGCCGCGGGGCTCCGGGGACGGGCGACACTCACACGGGGGCTGCACATGGCGACGGCCAGGCTGGCCAGGGCGGGCGCGGCGCCCACCCAGAGGAAGAGCGAGTCCCGCAGCCGCATGGCGTGGAAGTGCACCCGCTGCTCGCCCAGCTGCCCGCTGAAGTCGTGCAGGGCGATGCTGCCCGCCGCTCCGCCGCCGCCCGCCGCCTCCATCGCCGCTTCTCCCGGCGCGGCCAGGCCCGAGCACGCAAGGCCCGAGCGGGAGGCCCGGCCCGCCCCGCGGCCCCGGGGAGGCGGTGCTCGCTCCTCTCCGCCCGCCCCGCAGGGAGGCACCGCCCTCGGTACCGGCCCTGCGCGGCCGCCCCGTCCGGCTCCTGGGGCCGCACGCCTCCCACTCCCCCGGGAATACCCGCACACGGACACGCACACCGGTGCCCGCACCCCGCTCCGTGGGCGCCCGTCCCCGAGCCTCCCCTCCGCCCGTGCGCAGACCCCGCCAGCACGAGCAATCCCGGGTACAGCCCCCCGGTAATGCGCCCCCTCCGTGCCCCCTACCCCTGAACTCGCACTCCCCCCGGTCGCTGCACACCCTCTCCGTTTCCCACTATTCCCCTCCCATCCCAAAAGACATAGCCCCTTCTCGGTGCGCCGGCATACGCCCTGTATGGGAACACGGCCGCAGCCCCGGCGGGCACCCGCTCCCAGCGCGGCTTCCCGCGGCTCACGCCTCCCCGCGCTCTGCCGCCTGCCCGCCCGCCCGGCAGAGGGATAACGCGAGGCAGCCGCAGCGATGGGGAAACCCCGCTAGGTGGCAGGTGAACCCCGGCGTGCGCGCCCGGCACACCGACGGCTCCGGGGAGCCACCCGAGAGGAGCCCCGGGGCTCCAGACGAAAGGGAAAGGGTTCAGCCTTCCCTGTGCAGCCTCGGGAAGGGGGAGGAAGGTCACAGCGACCTTGGCTTCATTCAGCTATGCAGGTTTTCGGCATCGGGGATCTACAAAGCAAGTGATTCGGGTTTGCATAGCTCTGGAGAATATGGAGCCGTGAATAATTAAAAGCCCTACTTTGGGTGTGAATTCTGTGCTCATCCTCTTTCCGCCGCAGCATAGCAAAATCGGTCATTACTGGAGAGGATTTTCAGTAACTGTACCGTCTGTTGCTGATAAGAATATTGTCGGGTCCCCGATGGCCGTGGGCCCTTTACAATTGGAAACATGGATCTTCACACCACCGGCAGGGCAATCATCGCTGCACAAAGAACAAGAACGTTAAGGGTGCAGGTTGGCTTTTTATGAGCATTGCCTCTGCCTCCGGTTTCCTATATACCGCTGGAAATCAAAATTCCCATTTCTAAATGGTAAGACTTCATTTTCCCGTTGAAGAAATGGGTGGAGAGGAAAGAACCCTTCATCATTTTTCTTCCCTGAGCCACTCCAGTTCTTCTGGCATCTGCCAAAAGAAAATCCTCAGCCCTGTGCTAATTTCTGGCCATGCTGCTGCAGTGACACTAAATCCCGGGAGGCAGCTAAGCCCGGCTCAGCTGCCATACCCCGACATCCCATGGCACAGGATCAGCTTGGAAAGGGGGGGGGTTACACGCCACCCCCCTGCCCTACATTTGTCACTTGATTCTTTTTGCACAAAGCATTAGGGGATGTATGGTGTCAGCCCCCCACTATATCTGTCCCCTGCCTCGCTGCTGAAAGAGCATCGGGCTTGTGCTGGTCCCCCATGCCCACTCTACAGCCAGGCCTGACCCCTTCCCTCCATGTGGGCTGGCCTCCCACAAAGTGAGGTCTGCAGAAGCTGGGAATTGTGTTGGGGCTCAAAAACCTGTCCCCACAGCCTGTTGCAAGCTGACACATTGCCTGCGGCAGCTGTGAAATCAGACAGGCAAATAGGTGACAGAATCCACCTTAGAAGGGAGAGAGTGTTGGCTGCATGCACTGTGCTCATTGAAGCTGTAGGTTCACTCTGCAGCTGGGTAGGCAGGCCTGGCAGCTAAAACAGCCAGGAGCATTGCAGAAATAAAATTCTAGGAACAGGATAAAATGTCTGCTGGGAGCCACACAGGTGGTGGTGATGAGATTCCTGTGGTTAGACACCTGCAGGTGATGGAGGAATTTGCCCCAGGCTTGTTTGATCAGTAGAGAGAAGAGGGAATATTAGGGCACAGTTCAGCTGAGCTGCTTTACCTCTCTCTTTTGAGAGAGAAGGAACCTCTCTTGCCTGGTTTCCATTGACTTGAAAGGAGATGAGGGTGAAAGGGAAGGCGTTGCACAGCTTTGCAGACAGATTTATTCATGCAGGTAAATCCTTCTCTAAGTGTTCAGAGCTGGTTTCTTTGCTATGCTGGGTCAGAGTTGACTTCTGCAATGTAGTCCTAGTGGAGGATCTGTTCTAACAAAGTTCCAGCTCAGGGTGTCTTCCCGCAAAGTAGAAGTTTGGGCCTCCCTTGTGTGCTGAGCCTTTGTTAAAGTAATCTGCTGGACTGAAGTAAGAGTTTTCTTCACTGCTCTTTCCACATCAGGTGCAAATGTCTGGTATTGCTTCTGAGGCTGTCTCCTGACTTGTTTCTCCCTACATGGAACTGCCCCTATTTCATCATGCTGTGATCTGTTCCTCTTCTCACCAGGAGTCTTCTCCAAAATGCCTGTAACTGCCCTTATACTAAACCCTGCAGACCTCTACAGGGCTCCTCTCCTTGTTAGCAGTTCTGTGTATTCAATGCTTTTCTGTGAAATGCAGCTGCTCTCTGTAAATCATGCTAAATCCTTGTTTAAGCTCAGAAAAGGAAAAACATTCATCTAGTGACTAAAATGCTAGTTAAGCATTTTTATTTGCCGCGCAGGTGTGTGAGTAGAGCTGTGCAGAACCAGACCATCAAGTGTGAAATGAATTTCTCTATTACAGTACTGCAAGGTCATGAGAATCCCTACAAAATAAGAGGGGAAAGCACTCTATATGTGTATGGACCTTCTTGCATTTCCTTTAAAATGCTCGGTTTTTTCACTGTGGCCTTGAAAGCAGCACCCATAAGTCTGCCTTGTTTGTCAGGGTTGAGGCTGAAATGAGCCTCAGGTGTAGTGACACCTGAGGAGAGACACCTGACTGGAGAGAAAAATAAAGATAAAGCAAACACATCTTGGTAAAAGCACTGCCTGTTTATATGGGTGTGCATGTGTTCCTGCTCAGGTGAGATCCAAGCTCTGGGAAGGGTGATTTAAAGGTATTTAGGATTTAGAGGTACTTCTATCTACCTTGTTGTTCTCCAAAAGTTAGGTTGCCCCTAAGAGTCACTAGTCCTAAACCTTGATTTTTCTTGATCATCATCTCCCCTCCAGTACAGTTTTAAGTGAGGAGTAAATCTTCTTCCTGGTAACTGTGAAGTCAAGACCCATAAAGTATAGTTATGAACTGGGATATCACTGAGAGCAGCAATTTTTTCTGATTCCAAATTGTATTCTGTGTTTTGGCTCCTGCATGAATAAAGAGTGAATCTGACCTGCAGGAAGGCAGGTAACAATTAGTGTGTGTCAGTGAACCTCCTGTTGATGCCTAGGATGTTCCAGTTTTCTTGATTTGCCATCCTTCTGCAGAGGAGTAAATCACTCTTGATAAAGCCAAGCAAAACCTTCCAACTGCTCTGCTAAGGCTCCATGACACCAGGCTGCTGCTGTGGTAGCTGTGCTGCACTCCCAGGCTTCCAGGGATCTACTCTGTTTGAGGCTTGGATGCTCATTGTGTGTAGACTTCCATCAGTGGCATCAGATGGCTGAGGGGCTCTTTTCTCTACCTCTACATCAAGGCACCTTGAGGATCTGGAAAAAAATACTTCCTTGTTTGTTTCTTGGGGGTTTTTTCTATCATTGAATGGTTTTTCTCAGCTGGATCTATCATCTGATGTAGATTGTTGTCCCACGGCTCAAAAACTTGTGCTGTCATCATGGAGGGCAGAATCAGGCAAGCAAGAAAGGCAGAAGTGTCTCTGCTTACACTTTAGTGTTACCATGGTTGTGAGGCTTTGGCCATCTAAACCAGTTTAAGCTGGGGCTGGCCCAGTCCTTCTTTCTTGTGCATCTGATATGATGATGAGTCAGGATCCTGGCATGGGTTGTTGGTTAGCTGTGATAGGAAGTTGCTCCTGAATCATCTAACCATGGCCATAGGGGTAACCTGAGGACTCAAAACCCTCTGTCAAGTGTTGGTCAGCCTGAGTTGTAGTCCCAGAAAAAGCAATGGAAAGAGAATCCAGGCTAGAACTTCTGAAAAAATTGCAGAAAATGGAGGAATCAGACTTGTGAACTTGTATGAAAATCAGTTTAAGAGGTCTGCAAGGGGACTGCACCAAGTTCATGCTATGAATCTCACAATCCAAAGCACTATAAAGCAAGCCCTCTCTGAAAAACTCTAGTGAGCAGATGCAAAATATACACATACAAGCAATTCCACACCTTCAGTAGCTGCTATGACAGTGTTAGCAGAACTGCTACAACAACTCCTCATCATACATGTTGGTACCTAGGCAGGCACTGCTGCAAGGAAATTAAGTTCCTGATTTCCAAAAGACTTAAGGTAATGGGTTTTGGGTTTTTTTCTGGGGTTTGTAATCTTAGCTCTTAGGATTTCCATACATGTGGGATGAAGCCTGGAATGCAGGTAGCACAGCAATTCTCTGTCAGTTGGATCTTCTGCACAGTGTGTTTGATTAGAAATCGTGTCTGTTAGGTTTTGTGCCTGACTGACCCAGTGGCCTCCTGCAAATCCCTTCCACCCTGTTTTATTTCAGTCCTCTGCAGACTAGAAGAGTACGGTAATTGTTGCCTATCTCCCTGCAGCTGAACACAGCTCCATGTGACACACAGCTTGTAAGGACCTTTGTGAGCCCAGACTACATTTCTGCTGATATCAAATCAGACAGTTTCCTTTCATTGTCATATGAGTCATTGGAGGACCTTGCCTTAGATCTGCTGGAGCATTTGAGACTTGTGGTGTCGTAGCTGCTGGACGGGAGGCACTAACACAGAGTGACTCATTGCTCCCCTTGGGGACAGGAGGTTTATGCAGTCAACTGGAAATCATATTTTGTATGCAGATAGACCACTTCATGGTGGAGAATCCCAAAGAATCTCACCCACACCCCTACATAGATGTCAGCAGCTGTAGTGAGATCTGCAGGAGCAGTGGGTTATTACACACCTGTGACCTGACAGGGAAGGGCACAGGTGGAAAAGGCTAGTGGAAGTGGCTTTTTGAAAGACTGAGAAGGGAAGGAAAAAACCCCATGAGACAGTACTGAAAAACATTTTCCTTTATATTCCTCAATTCAATTTCTAAATCTTATGTGACATACAAGACAGCTGGTGGATCCTGATATTTTTCTGTCCCTGGGTCACCCAGACCAGTGCCAAGCCAGGGCAGAGAGTATGTAGTGTTCTTGAACCAGAAGGAACATCAGTCTGCTGCAGACTCAAGAGCTCACTTGTCTGCTCAGGCTGAACGTGACAGAGAGTCACGTTCAAAGCCATGGAAATTACTGATTCAACATGCAGCACTGGCAGCCACATAAACAAAGGTTTGACCGAGATTCAGGCTGCTTTGGGAGTGGAATGAAATTCCTTTTTTTGACAGATAGTTTGCTGTTGCCATGGTTATGGAACTTGCTGCACTTCTGGTCTCTTCCCCACCCCTCTGGGTACTTTCCTTCTGCTGATGCCAGGATTTCCATTTTTCCTTAACCTGCAGGTCCGACTGGACGTGCCTGTGTGTGGCTTGTCCCATTCTCCAGCATGCCAGAAGGGCCTGCCTCTCAGTCTGGTTCTCCAAACAGCCACTCTCTTTCATTACTCTTTAAAGTGATGCCATGGCCTTTTCATTTTTCCATTTGCAAGCAAGCAAAACTAGCTGTACAAAACCAGCCTTGATTATTTTCCATCTTCTTCCCTGAGCAAGGCAGGAAGTTAACAGACCTTGCATTGTCCCTTAGCAGCCTCCCAGTCTTCACTCAGAAGTTCCTCAGCTCAATTCAGTTTTTTCTCTTGGCTTTTCCTTCCTGCTCTGTTGAACAGAGTGTTTTAGCCAAAAGAGTAAATATCTCAAACAATCATTTGTACATTACTAGAGAGCAGCAAATGTCACCTGATCCATAAGGATATGGTTGCTTTGGCTAGGATCTCCAAGTTCCTAGTACAGTTCTTGAAAATCATTATTTAGATCTGGTGTGTATTTTATTTTCTATCACAAGCATATCAAACAGCTACTCTTTGCCCCCTCATCGGTGTATCTGGTGTTATTGGTGATTACACAGGATATAGCTTTCCCAAACGTCACTTTAGTGACCTGTTTCCAAATTCCTGAGTTAAAAACATTTAAAATATTAATTCCCATTAGTAGCCAAAGATAAGGGTGTTCCCTATTTGCATGACAACAGAACAGACAGAATAGTTTGGCTGTCAGAACACATCACCCTAGGAAAATGTTATCAATTCCTTTACTGCATTTTCAAAGTACAATCCCAAGAGGCTGAAACTGCATCTTCAAAAAGTCTGTGTCCCACCCTTGAACAGCAGCTGAAAAATATCCTTCACTGCTGCCTCTCAGAAAGCATGAGAAATTATGTCCCTTTTCTGCTTTTGTGTTTGAAAAAGCTGGTGCCAGGCACTGTTGCTGCTATTTCAGTGTCCTGAGGTGGATTCTTCCTCAGGATTGAAAGATCTGTGTACGTGAAATTAAATGTTTCTCATGAGGCAAACACAAATTGGTGAAAAGTATCCCTAAATCCTGTGAAGACCCATAAATGGGAAAATGGGAGGAGAGAGCAGGACAAAGGAATTCGTGCCGTTTGGAAGTGAAACCTTTTTTTAATGCGTTCAGAATCTGAGCCAGCCTCTACACAAATCAATTGAAAAAATACCTGCTCCTGTGAGCAGAAGATAAACCTTGTAATGATGAGCCTCACTTAGCCATTGTGTGAAATGCTGCAGTGTGTGCTCAGAGGCAGTGCTGGATGCTTTGCTTACCTACCTGCATCCCCACCTGTGCCAAGGTGAGGCCTCAGCCCATAAACCCAGGCAACTCTGCAGGCACAGGTCGACACCCCCCTACAAGCGCCTGTCAGTCACCTACACGGATGCTTCCGAGTGACAATATCAGGACAGGCGCTGCTGTCCTCTGCCACCACACCCCAATTTTCCTGCCTTTTCCTCCTCACTGCAGCTCCAGCACAGGGATTCCGTAAAGCACAAGGGGAAGGAAGGGATGGAAACGGTGCTGTCTTGATGAGGATGCTTCCAGCTTTAATAAGCCAGACGATCAAAGCCTTTGTGTAAATCCTGCCATCAGGAGAACGGCTCTGCTGCTGCACTGACAGCACAGCCCAGCCCTGCACAGCTCCCTGCTTTTGTCAGCTGCGAGCTCCTCACACCCAGATCATCTCCCTCCAGCCCAGCACCGGACGGCAACTGGTGCCAGGGACAGAGACATGGCTCAGTCATTTTCTTTGCCAGTAAGACAGATATCTAATGCACATATGAGTGGTGTGGGGACCAATTTTTTCAGCCTTCAAAATCACATTTCTTTCCACTCTTCTGAAAATGCTTATCAGAGGCACCTGAGAGGCCAACGCAGCTGCTTGATGAGGTCTCTACGATTAATTTGCACGATCATGCCTTTAGCAAAGGCAAAAAGTGTTAACGAGTTGACGAGCACACTCTTCCATACAGCAAGCAGCGCTGCCAGCCGCAATGTAACTGCAGGGAGGAGAGAGCAGGGTGGTGGCAGAAGACCTTGAAAAAAATTTCTTTGTTCAAACCGGTTACAAAGGCTCCTGCTTCCCTAACATACCAAATCCGAACTGGTCGAGGGAGACAAGGGATTCAGTAGAAATTAGACTTAGTACTGATGCAGGGCAGTGTGTTGCTATCGGGGTTTCAAGGATGAGTCGTTGGGGTGGAAAGAAAATTTTTTTTAACCGAGGAGAGTCGAAACAAATAAGGAATATTTGCTGGGCATGTGGCTCCTGTGTTCTGCACTGCCAGATTCTGACCTGATGGCTGCAAATGACGGTCATGCCAGCGTTTCTACCCTCTGACAATGCCATTTGCAACAAGACCTTCAAATTGTGCAAATTTGTCCAATTACTTGAGCCTGAACATACACACCCCCCAAAAAAATCCTGCTTATGAAAGAAAGGAACAAGACCAGATTTCAAGAATAACTCAGACAAGCAAGTGAATATTTTCTTTCATGCCCTGCTCTTTTGCATTTACTGAATTTGTTCCACATGAATGTAGAAACAGCTGCATCAGCAACAGTACTGAGACTGGAACCTTATTAATATTTATGCCTGGCAAGCAGAGCACACAGGAATCAAAATGCTTTCCCATCATTGGTTCAGAGACCCCAGCGTCCATTCAACATCTTGCCACATTTGGGGCTTGGGCAAGCGGATTTATTAGAGAGCAGATCAATTTCTCATCAACACTCTCACCCAGTAGTAGGCAAACTGCCCTTTGCCTCTTCTTACCTGCTCTTTGCTTCTCATCATTTAGTAATTTCCTAATTAGAGAAACCATTTTTCATCTCTCTTTTGCACTTCTGTAGTTTATATTCCCATGTATTATATATTCTTGAAGAATTTATAGATGCTTGAATTATTATTATTAATGTTATAATTTCCTTATATGGGGGCATACCCATCAGCCTTAGTGTGAATGAGATGAACCAGGAAACAGCACCAACACAGGTTCATTATGTGCTATGGGAAACCAAGTGCACAATATGTGGCACTATGCACATGAAAGGTGTCATGTGGTCCTGGGATGTCCTTTAGAGCCTCCTTTGGGGCTTTTTACTGCTGTAATTTTTGCTGACAAAGTGCTGCAGTGAGAGTCCTTAAGCTGAGACTGGGGGGTTTCCTTTCTGAGAGCACTGAGTGGGGTTTTGGCTGACAGCCTTGCTCCTGCTTTTGTTTTGTGAAAGCAATCCTTACTTTGTGTAATAAAGAGGAATTGGTGAGCACACAGGTGCTTTCAGAAAAAAATTAAACAGTCACAGAGTTTTAACTATTTGCTAGGTACAATGATTTGTAGCAGCAGTAAAAGAGAAAACAATTATCCTGCAATCTGGCTGAAGCCCATTGCGGGGAGGATGCACCAGAAGTTCCTGGCCTTAGCAGGGATGGGCCAGGATGGGCAGCACTGGCAGGGGCTACGGGGCAGCTGCCCTGGCCCTGGGCCCTGCTGGCAAGCATGGCAGCACTGTGAGGGTGACCCTGCTCCACTGGGGGGCTCCCTGGGGGACATGGGGGCTGTGGATACAGCCCAGACCTCACCCACTGGGCTTGTTGGGTGACCAGAGCCCACCCAGCAGACAGGGTGGTGTGGGGCCACTGCTGACAGTGTAACCACCCCTCACTCTCCAGTCCTGGGTCACCGTGTGGATGTCTCATTGGGACACATTGGCGTTAACCCTGGGTACTGAGGCCTGAGGCAGCTTGGCACTGATGAGCTGTGGGGTTTAAGCATTGCACTGATGGGCAGAGACAGACTCTGGTGTGCTGGCCGGGCAGCTGCAGGCAGAGGGAGGAGGGCTGGACTTTGCTGCTCCCATGAACAGTGTTGATGCATTGCAGTTTTCTGCTGCCTTTCTTCTTTCTTCCTTTGGAGCCTCACAGCTTTCCATGCTGGTGTTGATTCTACCCTGTCCTTCAGCCACTGATGATCATGTTCCTATAATTTTCTCTCTGCCTGCAATTGTACCTTTTCTTGTCAGGCAGGGGGCTGTGCTGCTGGCTTTCCCACAGCTTAGCAATTTTCTCAGGAGTTTGGGTCTGAGCAGTGCAGCTGGGCTATGTTACAGCCAGGGGTTTTGTTGGGAGCACGGGTAATGAGGGTCACAGCACAGAGCTGTGGCTACTACCAGCCCTGTCCTTTCCCAGCAGCTGGCATGGATGGCTCCAGGTAACCACTGGCACAGACTGCAGGTAACCTGTAAGCAAAACCATGAAGACATGTGGAAACAGAGATACTCAACAAAATTTTGTTTGCAAAATGTTCCTTCTCCACCTGCACCATCCCGAATTCCTCTCAAATGTACCCAGGGTCCTCACAGCCCACCCCTCACTGACCCTCTGCTGAGCTACAATGATTCATGCTGAGGAGAAAAATATTGGTTTGCCCTAAATGATCTAATGAGCCACCCTAGATGTCCAGCTTGGTCGATGGCCTAAGACTTCAACTCATGAGAGTCCAAACTTCTAATTTTTCTATAATGCAGCATCCTTTCTCTCAATATACAGAAGGTCTTGGTGCTTCTCTTGGGGGTTTGGGCATAACTTCAAGGTCTGTAAGGAATTTCCATCCTTCTGAGAGGAGCCACAGACAAGGAGTGGGATCTCCATGAAATGTGATGCTGAGCCATGGGTCCAAGTTTCATTTTAGAAAACGTGTTCTAATGACCCACAAACTGTGCTGCAGCACATCCCACAAAAGCACGTATTTTCTATTATAAATTAAAATGACTGAGTCTTTCCCTTGGGCTTTTGTTAGCTGGCTTTTGCAACCTTCTGCATCTAGCAAGGAAACCAGGACTTTCTTTAATCAGTGCCCACTTCAACAGCGTAAGACAGAGGCTCTGACAGTGATCACACCCAATCTTGTAGTGGGAGGATGGGAGCCACAAAAGGGAGTTTGGAGAGCACATGTTAGATAAAACTGGGTTGATCCTCTGAGTTTAATTAAAGGAGCTCTTGACTGCGATTGTCTTATTCCTCCTCTAATATCGAGAACGACAGTGAACAACCTTGCAAGCTGACATTTCATCCGCCCTTCCGCCATTCCCGCAGTCCCCTACCCACAGTGCTTTTACCCTGGGAAATCAGCCTGGCGAGTGAAAATGTTGCAGCTCTTTTTTTGTTGTTCCTTTTTTCCTGCCGGGCGGGGGGGCCGTTGCCGGGGAGATGGGGATGGAGCAGCGCAGGCAGGGCCGGCCCCGGGGCTGGGGCAGGGGCTGCGCTGACAGACACAGCAGTGTGAGGCAGAGCCAGAGGGGGAGAGGGGCACGGGCAGCCAACAGCTGAACACTTCATTTCCCTGCGAGTCCTTCACAACAAGCTGTGCCGAACCTTTGAGGAACTCTCCGTGCCAAACACTCACCTTAGAATTAAAATGGACTTTGTCTAAAGTCTCCCGAAGTGACTTGAACGGCTGCATTCACCTCTAAGGACTCTGGTCTGGGGGCTGCAGAAAGGCTGACCTGGGT
This sequence comes from Zonotrichia leucophrys gambelii, assembly GCF_028769735.1. Lineage (NCBI taxonomy): Eukaryota > Metazoa > Chordata > Aves > Passeriformes > Passerellidae > Zonotrichia > Zonotrichia leucophrys. The sequence continues at coordinate 69,138,266 of NC_088171.1, forward strand.
TTCCTCTCTCAACCCTCTGAAAAGCAGCTATTTATTTTTAAAATAAACATTTCACCTGTTTTTCTTTTAGTTTCAACAAGTTCTATATAGTAGATATACTTGAATCCTCCCTGCTTCGAAGAGGTGTATTAATTTATTTTAAGGCAAAGCTGTTGGGGTGGGTTTCTTTCCTCCACTGTTAATAATCTGTTTTCCTTGAATTGGATTTTAAAATGGCTTCCTTTGAAGCCTCAAGCTGTTAGGAATGAGCTTAGCGTAGGTATGGAGGATGTGTAAAATCAGCTACTCCCCTTCACACAGAAATGTCTGTTATTCTCCTCATAAAAAAAAACTAATCTGCAGTGTACAACAGGCAGGTTAGTTGGAAATAATAGTAGCAAAGAGTCAGAGTACCTGTATTTTGCACCAGCTCTGCTGTGACAGGGTTTTCAGAAGCACACCCGCCGCAGCCATGGGAAAGGCTGACATTAATTTGAATCATTACCTGGAGCGGTCAGTGGTCCCCTGGAGCTGCTAATCTGCAAGCTATTCTTGAACAAATAATTGTAGATGAGGATGTTGATTATGCAGTTAGCATGCCACAAAAAAATGTTCGCTTGGAATTACAGCTACACATTGTTTGTGAAGCGTACTCAACCAAATAATTAAATTGTTCCTGGCTTGGGCCAGTAAAAACAGATTTCAGAGGGACTGCAAATTATAGCAATAATTTTTCTCAAAATCACTACTGAAGACACAAACGTGAGGCTGTATTTTCTAGCACGCCTTTTGGAGATGGGATACCTTCTCACCGTAAGGCAAACAAAAGAAAGGTGTGGATGCGTTGGCATATCAATCAGAGGAAACCGGGTTGTGCTGAAGATTGCCTTGGAAGAAGGTAAAATCAGATCTGGAGTAATCCATATGCAAGGTTATCGATCTGCATAAGCCAGGTTAGAGAGATTAGGGACATCGGCACGTGTGTAGAACAAAGGAAGAGGAAAGACGAAGAAATATACTGAAGAAATATGGGTTAAAAATGGTGATGTGCTTTAATTTGCACGTCTAGAGTAGCCAAGTGTAGAATAGACGAAGTAGCCTACATCTAGTGGGTCACTAAAACGGGGTTTAGTGGAGTCCCGCCCGGCGCTGGCTACGGGGAGCCTGCCTGGACTTTCGGCGGCTGGGAGCAGTCCCCCGAGGGAGCCGCGCCCTCCCTCCGCTGCACACGCACACTGAGACGGTGGCGAGAACCAGGCGATGCCGAGGAGGAGCGGGCACGCCGGGCTGACCGCCCCGAAGGGAACCGTGACGCCCTGCCCGTGCTCTTCCTCCCCGCCACCTCCGGCGGTGCGGGCAAGTGCCGTGCCCTGCCCGCTGCCGCGGCCCCCGCCCCGCCACCGCTGTAATGCCCGCGGTGACCTACGGGCTGCTCAAAAATAAAGTGAGGGACAAGAAATCATCTCTGGGGACCACATTCAACCCTCTCCTGCTCCCCCCTCCCCTCCTTTCTTAATCCCTCAGCATCTGTAAATCCGCATGAAGCGCCGAGGAGCGAGAGCCGCTTGCTGCAGAGCTGAGGGAACCTCCCCCCTCAGCCCCCGGCCCCGTGCTGCAGCCCCCGCGCCATTGTCTGTCTGCCGCCGGGTCGCGGGTGGCTGCGGCCGCACGGGGCACAGCGCGGAGCAGCGCGCTTGGCTGGAGAGCGGCTCCCGGCTCAGCTTCGCACCAAATCCGACCTTTTTAGGCATAGAAAGAGAAGCCGAGCTCGGCACCGAGGCGAGGCAGGCGGGGACCGCTCGAGGGCAGGCAGGGCTGGCGGGCAGGATCAGCGCACAGCCCGTGCTGGAGGGAAGCCCACCCGCGTCGTGCCGAGGGCCGACAAACCGGGTCAGGGCGCGGGGCTCCTGACCGCCGGTGCGGGCTTGTGCGGGCACAAGGGCGGCGACCACGGGCGCCTGGTGATACCGGCGGGTGCACGGTGCCTCCACGGGGGAGGGAGTCTCCCGCCGGCACCGTGTGAACGGAGACACGGGCGGGGGGGCGGGGGCAGCCGCGGGGTTCCCCCTTCCACCCCCCCGACGGCAACGCCCGCTGCTGCGGCAGGGAAGGCTGCCCTTCACGGGGAACAAAAGGCTGCGGCGGTGGCGGCCGCGGGAGGGCCAAGGGTGGGACGGCGGCCGCAGGGAGGTTCCGCGGTTCACACGTGGGCGGCCCCGGCCCGGCTCGGCCGCCCCATCGCGGCGCTCGGCCCCTTTGTCCCTGCTGTCACGCCGGACCGGGGCTGTGGCGGCGCGCCCGGACCCCTCCCGCCGGCCACGCCCCGGCCGCACCCCCCGCGCCCGGACACGCCCCCCGCGCGGGACACAATGCCCGGGCCCGCCCCGCCCCCGCGTGATCATTGGCTCCGCGCCGTTCCCGCATGACGTCACCGGCGGGGCGGGGCGCGGCGCCCAATTTAAGGGGCGGCGAGGGGCGCGGCCGCCGCAGCGGCGAGTGCGGGAGCGGGCGGAGCAGGCGGCAGGAGTAGCGGGGCGGCACCTTCGGACACCGGCACCATGCGTGAGATCGTGCACATCCAAGCCGGGCAGTGCGGCAACCAGATTGGCGCCAAGGTACGGACCGGCCACCCGCCCGGGATTCCGCGCGTGGGGCGGTGCCCGCTCAGCCGGGCTCCGCGTGTCTCGGGGACAGCGCTACCGAGACGGCGGGACCGCGACTTCCCGCTACGGAGCACCCTCGGGCTCCCCCATCCCTGCGAGGGTGCGCGCGGGACGGTTCCCGGCTATTCCCCTTAGGGGGAAGCGCGGTGGGGCATCCGCGCCATCGGTACGGCGCGCCTTGGGGAAGAAGGGTAGGGCGGGGACATCGGCTGCTGTCCATCAGCCCGTCGCCGGCTGCGGGGGTCCCGGGCGGGCGCGGGAAGGGGCGGCGGGGCGGTGCCACACCCCTCCCGTCGGTGGGGGGTGTGCAGGGCGCGGTAGGGGCTCGGTCTGGCCGGGGGGCCGCACCCACGCGCGGCGAATCCCTGCGCGCCACGTGGCGGGGACTTGGCCGGGGGGCGAGAGAGGGGCGTGGCGGCACTGACCACCCGTCTGTCCCCTCAGTTCTGGGAGGTCATCAGCGATGAGCACGGCATTGATCCCACGGGCAGCTACCACGGGGACAGCGACCTGCAGCTGGAGAGGATCAACGTGTACTACAATGAAGCCACCGGTAATGGCCCTCTGTAATGAGCTTCCCGGGGCAGGGGGAGTAGGGTGTGCAGGCAGGGGTCCCCCAGCCCTCTCCGCAATGGGTGACGCCCCAGCACAGCTTCAATGGCTGCTTTGTTTTCCTATCCCTGGATTTTTGCAAATTCCCACACCCTCCATACCCTCAGCAGCAAATCGTGGGGAAGCGGAAGGGAGCACAGCAGGGCTCCTGTGACACCGGCTGCCTGCTGCAGGGCTGTAACGCTGCTGCTGCTGCTGGTTCTCCCCACAGGTAACAAGTATGTCCCCCGTGCCATCCTCGTGGACCTGGAACCCGGCACCATGGACTCCGTGCGCTCCGGCCCCTTTGGACAGATCTTCCGTCCCGACAACTTTGTCTTTGGTGAGTGACTGTGGCACGGGGGAGTTCCCAGAACTCCACACGCAGAAAAGGCTCGGAGCGAGTATGCAAGTGACCCTGGGGAGCCTGAATCCCCATGCAGAGCGGGGATGGGCTGAGAGGGAAGGGGCAGTGGCATCAGCCGTGTTTGTCCCCGGGGCGCTGATGTGGCACGTGGCTTGTGGTCTGGCCCGCAGGTCAGAGCGGGGCTGGCAACAACTGGGCCAAGGGGCACTACACGGAAGGCGCCGAGCTGGTGGACTCTGTGCTGGACGTGGTGAGGAAGGAGTCGGAGAGCTGCGACTGCCTCCAGGGCTTCCAGCTGACCCACTCGCTGGGCGGAGGCACGGGCTCCGGCATGGGCACCCTCCTGATCAGCAAGATCCGCGAGGAGTACCCCGACCGCATCATGAACACCTTCAGCGTGATGCCCTCGCCCAAGGTGTCGGACACGGTGGTGGAGCCCTACAACGCCACCCTCTCCGTGCACCAGCTGGTGGAGAACACGGACGAGACCTACTGCATCGACAACGAGGCCCTGTATGACATTTGCTTCCGCACCCTGAAGCTGACCACGCCCACCTACGGGGACCTCAACCACCTGGTGTCGGCCACCATGAGCGGCGTGACCACCTGCCTTCGCTTCCCCGGCCAGCTGAACGCCGACCTGCGCAAGCTGGCCGTCAACATGGTGCCTTTCCCGCGGCTGCACTTCTTCATGCCGGGCTTCGCCCCGCTGACCAGCCGCGGCAGCCAGCAGTACCGCGCCCTGACGGTGCCCGAGCTGACGCAGCAGATGTTCGACTCCAAGAACATGATGGCCGCCTGCGACCCCCGCCACGGCCGCTACCTGACGGTGGCCGCCATCTTCCGGGGCCGCATGTCCATGAAGGAGGTGGACGAGCAGATGCTCAACGTGCAGAACAAGAACAGCAGCTACTTTGTGGAGTGGATCCCCAACAACGTCAAGACGGCCGTCTGCGACATCCCCCCGCGCGGCCTCAAGATGTCGGCCACCTTCATCGGCAACAGCACGGCCATCCAGGAGCTCTTCAAGAGGATCTCGGAGCAGTTCACGGCCATGTTCCGCCGCAAGGCCTTCTTGCACTGGTACACCGGCGAGGGCATGGATGAAATGGAGTTCACGGAGGCCGAGAGCAACATGAACGACCTGGTCTCCGAGTACCAGCAATACCAGGATGCCACTGCTGATGAGCAGGGCGAGTTTGAAGAGGAAGGAGAGGAGGATGAGGCATGAAGTTGAGATGGGTAGGAGTTAAGTATAGTCTGAGCGGGCAAGTATTCATTGAGAGAAGGAATCTGTGCAGTTGTGCTGAAGCATGCATTTTTTAATTTGGTGCTCTCCACTGTTGCTTCTGTCAGCAGTTTTGTATCCTTGACTGTCCAATGTAACAGTAGTTGCAAAATACTTCAGAGTCTTCTGTTGAAATGGTTAACTTCTCAAACATAAAGGCTTTTTGTGTCCTAAACTGTCTCCTCTACTTTATTTCTCTCTAGATTAAGCAAGTAATTCTTGTGTAGTTTTCTGTAGCTTCGCTTCTCAGTTTATTCCTGAACTTCAGTGCAAGGTTAAATTCAATAAAACAAGAATTCTCAGGCTGTGAATTTTGCAGCACATGGGAGCTATAGTAGCTCAGCTGAAGATGCCAGGTATTTCTTAGGAACTCCTGTGTTTAACAGTGGCTAATTGTTGAGGCAAAAGCTGCTTTATCTGATAAAAACAAGTCGCTGCACTTGAATCATGTAATTCCTCTTTATGGACATACATGGTAGAGAGGTCAGAGAGAAGGTATTGAATTCCACATTGCAGGCTGTCAAAGCTGATTTGACAGGATAGCTGCAGGCTTCCCTTCCCAGGCTGCCATTCAGCAGCTTATTTAACTTGTTTCAGGGACTATAGTACAGGCATATGGGTGGCTGATTGGGATTTGACTTGATGCTGAGCTCGCTTGTCTTCCCCTCAACTCTCCTCTCTAAATACAAAAGTTCTGTGCAGAGAAGCATAGCTTTGTACTAACAGGCAACTTGAGGGCTCAAGTAAAAACCCAGGCTTTTTCTCTTCAAGAATAAAATTTGTGTTTCCCAAAAATAGCCACTAACCTGCCCTTAACTGTAAAGGGATTGATTCTACAGGGCAATCAATTCCCTCTAGGAGACAGAAGATGCTGGACAGATTTCTAGGCTCAAAGGTACCATATGGTACCAGAGCATACCATGCAATCTTAAGTCACCTGTAGATCCCCTGACAACAGCTGTGTCCAAGTTGCATGTTTACTGGGCAATTGTTTGCTCCTGGTCCCTGCAGCAGGAGATGAACCTCTACCCAGGCAGGGGAGAGCAGTGCAGCTGCGCCCTGCTGTGCAGCTTTGCAAAGGTAAGTGTAATTTCTTTACAGTGAGGGAGGGAGGGGGGATTGATGTTCCTATATTTAGGATGCAAGAACCCTGAATGAATCTACAACGCTCTTAACAGCAGTTAGCAAAGTTTCATAGATCCTAATCCTCCCACAGAGCAAGAGTGAAATCCCTGGTGGAGTTTAGCAGTTGCCCAGCACGTAAGCTTAGTCCTTAGTTCATTCAAACACCGCTTAGGGGAGTGGTCCTGCACTAGAAAATGTGTTGCTAAGAGAACTGCTACCAATGCTACAATTGCTGCAGTCCTTGCTGCTCTGAAAGAGCTGGTATTCACATATGTGCAGCCTCTATTGTGATCCTTTGCTGAAATGCTTGCAAGGCATTACTGGAATAAAGAATGAAAAGGGAGCTGCTGTGCATAACTAATATCTTGCCTGTTTTGAGTCCTCTGCCTGTGGACACTGCTGTGAATGTACGCTGTTCTTTGCTGATGGGCCTGGCCACGCTGGTGTGTGCAGGACAACAGGCACTTGCTAAAGCTTTTCTCTCATCTGTAGGTTTGGTTTCTGGTGTGCAGAGGAGTGAGAAGCTCTTAAACTGCCTGGACTGTCAGTAAACAAATACAGTCCTGTATACCTACAACATACTTGTATTTCTTAACACTTGAGCCGTTCTAGGATTAAACATTAGACAAATTGAAGTTGTTTTTAGTAACTGAGTCAATACATGCTGCCTCAGGCCCTTTGGGGAAATAACACTGTATCTGGTTGCCACAGTAACCTTGCCTTGAAATTACCTAGCTGGGTTGCACTTGAAACTGTTGATCATATAGGTTTAAGTCAGCAAATTAACCGAAACAGTTTCACTAAAAGAGAAGACTTTGGTCTTTGATAGTAGAGATTTTCCTTTCAGCTGTGACACTGTAGCAGTTTTCACTAGTATTCAACATGTCTAGCATCTAATTCTTAGTGTAATTACACTCTGTCTCTAGCTAATCCTTAAATATAGCTACCCAAGTGACACATTTCACTACAGCTCCCTTACTAGAAAGTAGGACACCATCCTACATTGCTTGCCTGTTGTTTCTAGTCTGGCTTTTTTTTGTTTTGTTTTGGGTTTTTTTTTTTTTTTTTTTTTTTTGTTCTAGAGGAAGAAAGCCCAGAAATAGAAATACTCTATAAAGAAACATGTCCTTTCGTAAATTCTACATGTCTTATTTGCCAATCATAATCATTAAAAATTAAAAATCAAGCCATCATTTTAGTGGGAGTTGAGAAATATAGAAAAAGGGGATACTGAAAGATTTGAAGGGAAGGTTCAAAGCCTGTTAGGAACAGTAAGTCAAATATAAGGGAGGTTGAGTCTCATTCTGGGCCTAGGACTGCTGTACCTATTTTTGTCTGTCTTTGATCTTTAGCTGTATTTATTGCCCAGGAGACCTTTCATTATAAAAACTGGAGCTGACTGCTATATGCAAAACAACAAAGAGGTGTATTCACAGGTCTTTGTGGTTGCAGTATTTCTGTTTCACAAAGAAAGCAGAACCACTGGAAGGATTTCAGATGAAGTTATCTGACTGCCTTAACCTCTCCTGGGTCAAGATTTGTATTTGTTCATGTAATGAACATTTAGGGCTAAAGGTCTTGCATGAGGCACCCTGTTTGGAAGAAATGGGGATAGATAATATAAATTTAGTGGTCTGCAGATTAAGCCACTTATAATGACTGATTTGTGTTGAGATATAAGTTAATAGTATAAAGCAATCTATTCTCGTTTCAATAGATCAGTTGTGGCCTGAAGGGAAGCATTCTCCTCTGTTGACAATTAGAGATGATAGTGTTGGAGATGGGAACAATCTCTTTATTTTTTTTAATTCCCTGTGTTAAATGTGTGTAATTTTTAAGCACATTAGTAGAGTGTTTTGACCAAGGGAAACAATCAGTGCTTGACTGCTGTTAAGTGCAAGAGGGTAAAGATAAATAAGGCTGTAAAAACAAGGCAGCATGCAGGTTTAATTTGAATAGAAATGGCAGGAGTCATGGTAGTACTGGGATGCCCTCTCTCCTAATTTCCCTTCCCTGGTTATTTCTAGAACCTCAGTCTAAACCATTGTAGCAACAGTGTTGTGGAAATATAATCCAGTATGTGGTCTGATATTTGAAAACTTGTAATGGGATTGTAAGCTTACATCTGTTTTCCAGTCTTTCAAGTAGGAGCTATAATAATTCTCCTCTTCCCAAGATACATGAAGTGCCTATATAAATCAAAAATTGGGTTGCATTAAGTATAAAATGGCATGACAGATAGACCAACAATCAAACCAGAGGCCCATTCTGTTGACAGGTGTATCCTTCCAGAAGGTATGAGGTGATCAACAGAATAAACAAAAGTAGCAATAGGATTTAAAACCCGAAGAAAAAATCCAGATGTTTGGCATTTCTCTCCAGTGAATTCCATGCAAAAACAGGGCAGACCTCTAATCTGTGCAGGGAAATTTGCTCATGGATGATGCTATCACGTGCTACATAGCTCAGAAGTGTGTGGTGCTAGTAGGTTTCTCTAGATATGCAAGTTCTGTGGGCTTAAAGAAAGTGTGATGGACTGACAAGAGTCCTTACGGGATGGTGCTGCCATGCACTACTGCAAAGCACAGCTCTGGTGCCTGGAGCGACTCTGGCAAAGTGGGGCAAGAGGGACAAGTTTTCTTGCCTCACTTGAAAAATTCGGGGTCTCTTTCTAATGCAGGGAGTATTGTTAGAGTTCTCCTCTTGTTTCCTTTGTCCTTTGCTCTCCCTGCAATCCCCATAGCCAAGTTATGTCTAAGATCAGGATGAAGCCCAGTAATGGCTTTCAGAAGGGCAAGTTACATGGTTGTTGCACTGAAATCACTTTCCAAATACCCTCCTCTCTCCCACCCAAAAGAACCCAAACCCAACCCCACACATCTCATTGTTTTATTGCTATTTTTTTCAAAGAAGGGCTGTTAATCTATATTAGATTCTGCCTCACAGTGGGAGGTGCTTTAACTACTGCTTTCTGTTTAATGAATCCTAATATTTTTGTTTGCTATAGTAGCTATGAGGAGGTAAAATCTTCTCAGGAGAAATCATGTGACTATCCCTTATTATTTGATACACAACTTTTCTCCCAAAGGATGCTATTCTGCTTTTCCTCTCCACATCAAAGCATAATGAAGAAGCATGTTTTAGAAATGGTAGCCTGCACGGGAGTTATAGGTTACATTTTTCTCCAAGCCTGTTCATTGTAGGAAAGGCACTGTTTTTTGCTTACAAATAATCCCCTTCTCAATCTTCCCATTTGTTTTTTCAGCTGCTTCTACATTTCCACAGAACAAAGCTTGTGACACTTTTGATGCTTTATGTGTGCCTGGGGTAATCTGAGTAAGGTTATTTTTTTCCCCTTTTCTTCAGCTGAAAATAAATCACAGAGAAGGAACTGATTTTGTATCAGGCATAAAAAGGAAAAAAAATTTTTTTTTGAGAATTTTTCACCTTCCACTCTAAAATCCATTCATACTTAGCACCTGCCTTTTGATACTTCAGCAATCACCTATCCTGGGCTGTTTGTTATTTATTAAAATGGGAAAGAGCAGACTATTTATTCTCAGATAAGACCCATTTAAATGGGAGTATCTTTAGCTTGCCTACAAGAAAATTCAAAATCAAAGCATTTGGTCAAAGAAAAGTGCCTCAGGACATGATGCATTTTGGAAAAAGACATTTCTTGGCCCTGAATCTCCTGGACAGCTGTCCAGCTGGAGCCCTCTGAGCAATGGAAACCAAAGCAGAGGGAGGGTGTGAGGTCTGCTGCGAAAGCCTGCCCATGCCCAGACATTCTGTCAGCAAAGGACACAGTGCAGGTGACAACTCCTCTCCCTGGGAAATTTAACAAGAAATGAACTGTTTCCCTGCTCCTAGTTTCACTCCTATTTTCAGTATTTTACTTGTGAATCTGCCAGAAAGAAAAATTGGGTCTCTTTGAAGTGTGTGTATAAGAAGGCTATCTATTTACAGTATCTAGGTAAAAAAGGAAATAATTTAAGAGTAGGTCATTCCTTCCTCCCCACTCAAAGTCATTTTTCCCTTACGAGCAGAATTCCACTTGTAAGGGAAGAAATCAAGTTAACTCTGTTAAATTCTTGTTTATTAACATTTGATTCTTCTAGTGTAGAGATTTTCCAACTGGTCTCAATTCATCCATATGTCATCCTTTATAATCAGGTTATTTTTCTCACTAGGCCTCTTTGGAAAGCTTAAGGCATAGGTTTTTGTTGGTTATTTTAATTTTTTTTTATTTTTAGTTAGTTTGTTTGGTGTTTGTGTGGTTTTTTAGTTTTGTTGTGGTTTTTTTTTTTTTTTTTGAATTTCTGGCAAGAATCCTTCTATCTTTGGAAAAAAAAAAAAAAATTTAAAAAGTTCAGTTTAAGCCGAATGTGAAAAACCCACACTTGCTCCAGAGTGGCTGAAGTGAAGTGGCTACCCTGGCAGAAGCTGTGTAGCTTATTCAGTAAAAGGTTCTGTGTTGTTTTGCAGTGAAAAATGTTTTCACATTTTCCATGAATGTAATAGAAAGATACTGCCTGTCTCCATAGTGAATAATTAAATGAGGTTTCAAGCAGATTCAAATGGTCTCACAACAAGCTTTACAAACACTTAATGAAATTCAAGCACTGACTTCTTACAGCAGCTTCTCTGCATCCAGCCTATTGCTGGTCTTATTAATTAATAAATTAATTGTGTGGCTCTTTTTTTGAAATTTCAGCCAAGAAATTTCCAGCTCCACCCTAGCAGGCAGGGATTAGAGATCTTATTGGCATTGAGAAAACTGCCACTTCCATAAGTGGGGCTGATTCAGTATCCTCCAGCTGCCAAAAAAGGATGGTCCTATTCCCCTTGTCCCTCTTCGGGTGTTACCTCTGTGTCATTTCCTCTACCAGCTTCAGGGCATGTCTGACCTTTTCACGAGTCTTTTCCTTTTCCTTAGCTCTGCAGTTAAGGACAGAAAATTGAGGGGGTGGAAGAAAGTTTTTCCTCAATTAGGTGGTGTGCCAGAGGGAGAACATGTGCAAAGAAGGAGGGAAACGTGGGCAGCTGGAAGCAGGAGAGAGCAAAACAAAGCATTGTTTGTTGATTCAGCCACCTAGTGCACCATCACCCTGAACTCCCCTGCAGAGAATCCGGGCAATTTTAAACACTGTACACTGAAACCCACCACAAACTACTGCATCTCTTAGCAGACCTCACAAGATGTAGTTCAGAGTTTGCCCAGTGTCAGTTTGAGTTACAAGTAACTATCAGATTGCAAGACTGCAAGGAGGCTGAGGAACAAAAGAAACAGTAACTAGCAGATCAAAGTCTCTATCTGTACCTTGTTCTCGATGACGTGCAGGAAGCGAACTGCCCTGGAAAACATGATAGCAGCATTTCGTTTCTATTGGTGCTACAATCTTAGGCATCTTTTGACTGGAGGACCCAGTTTGTAGGGATATCAGATGCGTTTGATCTACTGAGCAGCCTAAAAAAGGTAGATGCAGCCTGGATGGGGGCAGGAGCCATCTGGCTGCTACCCCATCACATCTGGTGTGCCAAGAGGAAATAATGAGAGGCTGCATTGTTTTGCTTTTCTTCTCAGTAAATCGCTGCCTGATGACGATCACCACATTTTCCCCTTTTTGGAATTGTTTTGTGACATGTGATCATGTTTATTATGGTAACTTTGGAAGCCAGAGAAGCAGGGTTCTGTTTGCTATGTCCTGTAGAAGCACATGCACAGAAATGCCTGACTCTCAGAGGTTATAATCTAAATTCACAAGAGGAACCATATGGTGTGAAAGAAATATTAGATTCACTGAGAAGCTGTTCTCCCCTCTAAAGGTGCATGGGTTATTTCAGAATTGACTGTGTCCCGAATTGCTCTGTAATGTGATTTTCTCTCACATGCTTATCCTCTCTACTCTTCTGTTCTTTGCCAAACACACAGGCCCTCAGGTATAATAAACAAAAGTTCAGAAGGCTCTACAATGAAGCTGCTTTTGTTCATTCATAAAAACATGCTCAGCATTGCTATATTTAACACATTGAGTTAAATGCCTACAGTGAGTTGTAATATTGAAATAAAAATAGATTTCCCTTTTAGATATTTTATTACTAGCATTAAAATCACTTTCACAATCATTTAATCCTCTTGCTGACAGAATATTCTTTTATCTTAATGCATATTGCAAATGATTAAGCATCGTGTTCCAAAGGTGGCCTCATACAGTCCTCATCAGTGGGAATGTCATAGTCACCAGGTAGAAGGCAAACAATAAGGTAACAAACAGAGCCTGCTCATTTGAGTACCAACAGAAAGCCTCAAAAAGCCATGTATTCTCTGATAGACATATCTGAGCAACACACGACATCAGCCATCACAAATGACTGAGACTAAAGCTGTGGGCAGACATTTTGTGTGCTTGAGAAGCTTTCCTATGTGTATGCTCATGATTCTTTCTCAAACAATGGGAAATCACAGACAGACATGAAAATGTTGTGGGATCCCTGTTGCCTCCCTTGAGCATCCATCACCAGGCTCCTTGTTGCCTTGGAAACTGGGTAGGCAGGGCTTGATGCAGGCAGGGAGGAGGCTGTGGCAGAGTTTCGGCTGCCGAGGGGTCCAAGGGTGTTCCTGAGCACATGCCCTGCCTTTGTATGAACAGGAGAATTTTGGCTTTCATTTGCAATTCTGACAACTTAGAATTTATAGAGCTATATTTAAAAAAAACCAAAACAATAGGGAACTCCCATATCTAAGTATCCTTGATGGCTAAGATTTGTTAAAGTGTTTGCCATAATGAAATGCTGTGAATTGACATTCAAGTAGTTGACATTTACTTCGGTTCACTGTGTGTTCATGGATGTTCAGCATTGTTGAAGATGAAGGAATTTGTACACATAAACATTTACTTCCCTTTAGGTACTCAGAATAAAACCTGGAGCTACACCCTCACCCTGAAAGAAACAGTGGGAATCTACAAAGAGACCAGTACTACAGTATCTAAGAATTAGTTTCCTAATAAAAGAATTCTTAGTGGAATAACTCTAAAGGAGGTCACCATGAGCATGTGGGAAGACAAAATCTCAGGGAGTGTCCAGGTGTCTTCAAGAGAAGAATCATAATGCTTCAAGCCAGGACTTTGTGGATTGCCAGGAATATTCTGGACCCAAAAAGCTCTTCAGTGTTTGTGTGGATCTCTCAGAGATGCAGTTGTGTTGCAGTCCCACCAGTAGTTAGAAGATGTAACTTCCTGCTGCTGCCCAGAAACATGGGTTATGCCTAGAGCAAGCACACATGTATATGCCTAAGTGGTGTGAAAAATAACAAAGGCTGCCTGTGATTAAGTGTCGCTGAAATATGTCAAAGGAAAATACTGACGACAGCTGGGCTATAAAGAACACAAACTCCTAAAGAATTTGGTGAAAATATCTCAGTGCCAGCACAGTCCTGAATATTTTGTGATTGCAAAAGCCACATGGAATAACACCACACTTAATTCCCTGTGTTGCAAAGCTTAAGCCAATCTCTGCTCATGACATTTCACAGCAGCTGAGGTTTCTGCACTAGGGAAGAAAATGAGCTACAGTTGATAAGAAAGTCAATTCACTGGAGCAAACTGAGAGCTACTTTTGAAAATACAGTCAAAGCACTTTTTCAAGGTCACAGCAGCCAAATTCCAGGCAAAGATATGGTAGTTATTTAGCCACTAGTATTTCCTGCTGTTGATGGAAAAAAAATAATGAAAGTGGTAATTGTGCATTGATTTATATTGTATTAAGCATAGCTAACCTGAGTATTATGTAAACTATTTTGATCATTCTGACTTTATTCTTGATCATGATAATGATTTCCCACATCAATTATTACCTCACTTTTGCAAAAATCTTCATGTTTTGAAGGTGTTATAATTGCAATATAATGTTATACTGCAGTGAGAAACTGGGATTAATAAACTGTCAGTCTGGTGTTGCTGATCACACATAGCCTCCCACTCCTTTCTTTCCATTTCATACAACCATACAATTGTGGAGGTTGGACAGAACCTCTGGGATCATTTAGTCCAGTCCTTTATTTTGCCTGACAAGGTCAGCTAGAACAGGTTAATCAGGGTTGTCCCCACTAGGGTTTTGACTGTCTCCAAGACTGGCACACCACAATCTCTCTGGGCAACGTGTAGCAGAGCAAAGTGATTTTGGTTTTGTTTTTAGGGTGTTTTTATGTTCAGATTTCTGTATTTCAGTCTGTGTCCACTGATATCATGTGATATCATGTGTTGCTCAAACATGTCCACTGCCTCTCCTCCTGTCACTGCACATCTCTGAGAGGAGCCTGGTTCCATCTTTTTTACTGCTTCCCATCAAGTATTTATACACACTGATAAGAATCCCCTGAGCCTTCTCTAGGAAAATTGGTCCCAGCTCTCAGCCACTGTGTGTGACAGATGCTCCACTTCCTTAACTGCTTTCATGGCCTTTCATTGGACTCACTCCAAAATGGCCATCTCTCTCTTATATTAGGGAGCCCAGAACTGGATGTAAAACTCCAGATGCATCTCACCCCAGTTTATCCCCTTCCATGACCTGCTGGTAACAGTCTTCCTTAAACAAGGATGCTGCTGGACAACCCTTGCTGTTAGGGCACACTGCTCACTCATGTTCAACTTGGTGTCCACCAGGACCTCCAGGCTGTTTTTGGCCTGGAGAAAAGCCCCTTCCCATCTGGGTGGTCCCCAGCATGTACTGGTTCAGTGAGTGGGTTGTTCCTTTCCAGCTACAGGACTTTGCACTTCCCTTTGTTAAACTGCATGAGGTACCTGTCAGCCATCCACTTCTCCATTTCTCCAGCCTACTGTGGTCACTCTGGATTGGCAGCACAATCCCCTGGTGTGTCAGACCTTCCTCCCAGTTTTGTATCATCAGCAGACTTGCTGAGGGTGCACTCTATTGCCATTAAACTCATTAATGAAGCAGTTAAATGGTGTTGGCCAAGGATCAGCCACTGGAGTACAGCACCAGTGCCTGGCTTCAACATGAATTTCATGTTGCTGATGTCAAGCCCTTCAGCTTGGCAGCTCAGCCAGTTTTCACTCCATCTCACTGTCCATTTATCTAGGCCATACCTCATCAACTGGCCTACAGGGATGTCATAGGAGACATTTCAAAAGCCTGCACAAAATAAACAATGTAAACTATGCTGAGCCTGTTGATACTTGGGAAAGTTTTAGAGCTTGCATTACCAGGCTGTCCCCTTGGTGCTTTTATGCTGTTTTTAAGGTGAAGTCTCTCCAGTTCCGTTATGCTGAACACAAGGCACATTGTTTTGCTTCCTCTTTACCAACCTACTCCTTGCTTCACTGTGGGCTGTCATCTCCCTTCCCTGGTGCTAGTGTGAAGCTGTCCTCAACAGGGTGGCCAGATGGGTAGCAAAGCTACTTTCACTTCTGAAAAAAAATTAGAGCTGTGAATCAAGTACTATTTTACAATCAAGTTCAATAGTTTCTGCACAATCAGTTATAGACCCTGCTGAAATTTGTTTCTCTCCTTGGCAGCAGTGCAGATATCGGTGTGTATCACAGTTGGTTCAGTTATATTCTCCTTGTTGTCCTTGAACTGTCCCCCCTCTTTCCTTGGTCATCCACCATGTATTTTTCTCTTTTTTTTTTTTTTTTCTACAAGAGATCAAGCAGAGATGCCACTAGCAGGATTCCAAGTTTTCCAAAATGAGGTGTGGCAGGTGTCTGGTAACAAAGAAGACACCTTCACTTAAAAAAAAAAGACATATTCCATTCCTGTATGTGGTAAACTGCTATCTCTGCTGGGCAACTCCCAGCAAAAGCCATTCTTTAGCACAGCATAAAATTTTATGCCAGCCCTCTGCGTTCCTGAAATTAGAGCCTCTTGTATACAGGTTTAGCAGCACTATCTAAAACAGAGTTCTCTGCTTGAAACTGGCTGTGGGCTTGAACATCATCACCCAATCTTTGCTTGTTTCAGGTGCCTGAGCTATGGAAAAATTATGCTTGTGCTTCAAACATATTGAAACATGATTAAGCAGGCCTGAGCTAGAAATACAGGCTTGAGGGTACTAATAAAACATAGCAGCATGTGCTTTGCTGCTGTGGCGTAGTAGAGGCGAAGGATGCAAGGGCACGAGTTCCAACAGGTGTGCAAAGACGAGTTAGGCGGTTTTGTTTTCTTTTTCACTCTTTCACTCCAAGATAAGCCACGTCGTATGCGATCCCGGCCTTTTCCCCGACGGCTGAAGGCGAAGTTCCCCCGGCACCCCAGGCCAGCGGCGCTCAGCATGCGGACGAGCCCGCAGCCTGCCCCTCCCAGCCCGGACCGGACCCGGAGGCGGACGCGGAGCCCGAGCGGGGCGCGGGAGACAATGCCGGCCCGGCCCGCCCCGCACCCCGCCATTCCCGCCGCACGTCACGGGCGGGGCGGAGCGCGCCGCCCCATTTAAGGGGCAGCGAGGGGCGCGGCCGCCGCAGCTGTGAGTGCGGGACCGGCGCGGAACGAGGCAGTAACAGCAGCAGGGGCAGCTTCGGGCACCGGCACCATGCGTGAGATCGTGCACATCCAGGCCGGGCAGTGCGGCAACCAAATCGGCGCCAAGGTACGGACGGGCGCGGAAGCGGGGCGCTCCCACAGGTCGCACCCGCGGGTGGCGCTTCCCGAAATGAAAAGCGACCCGGGCTTTGCTGAGGCGTTGTGGCTCCTGCCCCTGTGCCGGTCCGTGCCGCTCGGAGGTGCCGCGGGGCAGGGATATGCCCGCGCTGCCTCGCCCTCTGCGGCCACGGCTCCGGCTACCGAGGGAGGGAACGGGAGTGTTCCAGTGCCACACACCGTCACCGCTGAACGTGTGCGGGTGTTGCCATCTTGTAGTGGCTACAGGGTATTAAGCCAATGCTAGACAATGGGAGGATGACAAATTGATATAGCCAGAGATGGCTACCCTTTGGATACAAGCTACAAAGGAATTAACTTGCACTTCAGGGTTATGGCTGCTCGTCAGCCTCTTGCTAGTTCAGCTGCTGCGGCCAGCGAAGCCCTTGTGCACTGACTCACCTTCCCACCCGGCAGCTGCTCTGCCATGCGAGGGAGTGGTCAGGGCCGCGGAATGCATGGGCTGCACCGGGGGTGTGTGATTGGCACTGGCCAGCTGTTTCCACTGGCATTGGAAATGGCTAATTGCCATTTTTCAAAAATTTCCTTTAGTTCTGGGAGGTCATCAGCGATGAGCACGGCATTGATCCCACGGGCAGCTACCACGGGGACAGTGAGCTGCAGCTGGAGAGGATCAACGTGTACTACAATGAAGCTGCTGGTAAGTGCCTGCTTGCTCAGATGTCCTCAAATAAATGGGGCAGCCATGACAGCTCATTGAGGCTGGAAATATCCCTGAACAAGTGCTGTCATCTGCCAGCGACTCCTCTAAGAGACCTTTGTTCTCAGAAAGGCTCTGATAACACGGTAGTCTTGATTGTGACAGTGTCTCTCCAGAGAAATGCAGGGAGGTGGAAGGGAGCACAGCAGGGCTCCTGTGATCCTGTGACACTGGCTGCCTGCTGCAGGGCTGTAACGCTGCTGCTGGTTCCCCCCACAGGTAACAAGTATGTCCCCCGCGCCATCCTCGTGGACCTGGAACCCGGCACCATGGACTCCGTGCGCTCCGGCCCCTTTGGACAGATCTTCCGTCCCGACAACTTTGTCTTTGGTGAGTGACTGTGGCACGGAGGAGTTCCCAGAACTCCACACGCAGAAAAGGCTCGGAGCGAGTATGCAAGTGACCCTGGGGAGCCTGAATCCCCATGGCAGAGCGGGGATGGAAAGAGGGGAGGGGCTGAGAGGGAAGGGGCAGCGGCATCAGCCGTGTTTGTCCCCGGGGCGCTGATGTGGCACGTGGCTTGTGGTCTGGCCCGCAGGTCAGAGCGGGGCTGGCAACAACTGGGCCAAGGGGCACTACACGGAAGGCGCCGAGCTGGTGGACTCTGTGCTGGACGTGGTGAGGAAGGAGTCGGAGAGCTGCGACTGCCTCCAGGGCTTCCAGCTGACCCACTCGCTGGGCGGAGGCACGGGCTCCGGCATGGGCACCCTCCTGATCAGCAAGATCCGCGAGGAGTACCCCGACCGCATCATGAACACCTTCAGCGTGATGCCCTCGCCCAAGGTGTCGGACACGGTGGTGGAGCCCTACAACGCCACCCTCTCCGTGCACCAGCTGGTGGAGAACACGGACGAGACCTACTGCATCGACAACGAGGCCCTGTATGACATTTGCTTCCGCACCCTGAAGCTGACCACGCCCACCTACGGGGACCTCAACCACCTGGTGTCGGCCACCATGAGCGGCGTGACCACCTGCCTTCGCTTCCCCGGCCAGCTGAACGCCGACCTGCGCAAGCTGGCCGTCAACATGGTGCCTTTCCCGCGGCTGCACTTCTTCATGCCGGGCTTCGCCCCGCTGACCAGCCGCGGCAGCCAGCAGTACCGCGCCCTGACGGTGCCCGAGCTGACGCAGCAGATGTTCGACTCCAAGAACATGATGGCCGCCTGCGACCCTCGCCACGGCCGCTACCTGACGGTGGCCGCCATCTTCCGGGGCCGCATGTCCATGAAGGAGGTGGACGAGCAGATGCTCAACGTGCAGAACAAGAACAGCAGCTACTTTGTGGAGTGGATCCCCAACAACGTCAAGACGGCCGTCTGCGACATCCCCCCGCGCGGCCTCAAGATGTCGGCCACCTTCATCGGCAACAGCACGGCCATCCAGGAGCTCTTCAAGAGGATCTCGGAGCAGTTCACGGCCATGTTCCGCCGCAAGGCCTTCTTGCACTGGTACACCGGCGAGGGCATGGATGAAATGGAGTTCACGGAGGCCGAGAGCAACATGAACGACCTGGTCTCCGAGTACCAGCAATACCAGGATGCCACTGCTGATGAGCAGGGCGAGTTTGAAGAGGAAGGAGAGGAGGATGAGGCTTAAGCTGCCCGGTATCAAAGGAACTTCTGTAAAGCAGGCATGCATCTGAATGACTTCTGATAGTGGTGGTGAAGCATGTTTTCTAGAAACTATGTACCCAATTATCCTCTCAGCTTTTGTGACTTTGCCAGATTTCTCAGTGTAA
Organism: Zonotrichia leucophrys gambelii; assembly: GCF_028769735.1. Classification (NCBI taxonomy): domain Eukaryota; kingdom Metazoa; phylum Chordata; class Aves; order Passeriformes; family Passerellidae; genus Zonotrichia; species Zonotrichia leucophrys. The sequence continues at coordinate 69,157,400 of NC_088171.1, forward strand.
CAGTTCTGAATCCTAATTCTTACCATGTTTTTTGTCCTTTAATATTAAGAGCACATAAAGGCATGTATTCAAGGTCATGGTTTCTGTCTTTCTTAACACCTCTATTGGACAAAGAACAGCTGTTCAGCCTTGGTGGCAACAAGTAAGTTTAAAGACATGTCAGAATTCTTGCACTTACAGTGGTATGCTCTGATTGCTGAGGCTTACATGTTCTTAAGACATATGCTTTTCATGCAAATATGTTTAATGTTTTTCTTACATGACTCAAACCTACCTATAACTCCATTGCAATGGAAATTCCAACCAAAATTCCTAACCAAGGCAAAGGCTAAGCACCTCTGACTTGCTTTACAGTTCACGTCAGCGTAGGAAATTTTCCACTTCTCTGTTGAAGTCCTTTGCAAAACGCAGGTGTAAATTATGCTTTCCTTCTGGCATCAGAAGCAACCTTAAAAGAGAAAAAAAACCCCTGCTGATTATGCATTTTATTCTGTGAGTATAGGTAATTAAAATGCTTGTTGCATTTTCCTTGCCCTTTGTTACCCAGTAAGGAATTGTAGTAACTCATTTTAAGTACTGTCCTTATGTGTGTGGTTGCAATGTGAACCACAGCAACAGTTGGAACAGCAAGTATACTACTTGTCCCACTCTGGGGAGGATAAAATAAGCCTAAACCAAATTTTTGTGCCCTAGACCCAGTTTCTAGAAAACCTTCAGGTGATCTTCAGAGAAGATAAGTTCCAAAAGTTATGTAAGATGCATCTTTGAAAGGTATGTGAAGTACCTGAGCACTGTTGCTTCTTTCAGAGAACAGTAATTGTGCCAGGCAGTGAAACAGAGTTCTTGTCATTACCCAAACTTGGTTAGTATTTGTACTTTGTCTAATCTTTCTGCAAAAAGACAATCGAAATCTAAAACCATTCATCCATTGAAATAAAAAGGTAAGTCTGAACTTCTCTGGCTATGCCAAAAGCTTAGAAGTAGTACCTGTGAATAAGGTTAATTTTTTATAATACAAGTATGAGTCTGACATGCCTAACATTCTGCTTACTTTTGCTTTCTATCTGAGACAAACTTTATATATCAGGGATGAACACTTCTTTATATGGAGGTGGGAAATTCTTTAAATTGTCTTGTTTTGCCACATACCAAGCAGTTCCTGTAGAGCTAAAACCATTCTGACTGATACTGTGCTGCCTTCACATCCAAGTCCCACTAGAGCAAGAGGGATCACCTTTTGGTGGTGCCAAGTGCTGTTTTGTTTTGGGAAAAGCGCAGCAGCATGTGAACATACCCAGCTTGTCTAGTGAATTCCATGAAGTCTGTTTCTTGTAAGGTAAGCAGCACACAGATTCACAAACTAAAGCACTGTGCATGCAATTTCCTATTGCCATTAATGTTTCTGACTATTGTAATGCTACCAGACTCCAGCCATGCCATTCAAATGCAGAATGATGGCACACTCTTTCACCACAAGAGAAACCAGCAATGTATCTGCACTGTAATCAGAAGAAGCTTTTTCTACTTTACTACTACATAAAAGTCAAGGCAAGAAAAACTGATGGTGGAAGCATGTGTTACTGAAAACATACTGAATATAAGATTTTCTTTCTGCTTCACAATGAAAAATTGGCACCTCTAATGCAACCAGGAAAGAATAGGACCATGTGCCCAAGCATTAATTTCTGAGAACACCATTAGTCTGGTTTCTTTTCTGACAAATAAGCATAAAGGGGAGCACTTCCGCACAAAGGCATGGAAAGAATCACTGTTTAACATTTTATTAGATGGCAATTTCTAACAGTGTTTTCTCTTTAACTTGTCTTCCAAAGGGAAGCTATCAGATTCTTGTCTATTTTCTTGGGATGATTTGCCTTAGTCAGCAACGGGAGTATTTTGGAGCTCAGTGAAACGAAGCAGGATGGTAAGTGTTCTGAACAGGGCATGTAGGAGTGACAAATCAGCAGACATGAAATCAAACACCTGCATGAAATTGTGAGGAAGATGTCTTGTTCTCATCTTTCCTGTAGCAGAATGTATTACTATGATCAGGAGGGCTGACTTAGAGGTATCATTCATTTTTGCACTGAGATGACACCAGCAAAACAGTTCCCTACACTTTGCATTCATAAAAATGCTTTCCCCCCCTCCACTACTTCTGTTCTCCATTGCTAATAATCACAGTCTGTTATTAAGGAGTAATAGAATGCTTGCATTTGTGCGCAAATTCATGAAGAAAATTCAGGTGGTAAAATCCCAGCTTTATATAGGAAGCCTTTCTGGAATTTTCACGTTGTGCTGGTTTTTGGCTGGGATAGAGTAAATTTTCTTCACAGTAGCTGTTATGGGGCTGTTTTAGATTTGTGCTGGAAACAGTGTTGATAACACAGAGATGTTTCTATTATTGCTGAGCAGGGCTTGGACAGCATCAAGGCCTTCTTGTACTGCCCCACTAGGGAGGAGACTGAGGGTGCACAAAAAGCTGGGAGGGGACAGAGCTGGGACAGCTGACCCCAACTGACCAAAGGAATATTCCATGCCTATGGCATGGTGCTGAGCATACAGAGCTGGGGGAAGAAGGAAGGGGGATGTTTGGAGGGATGACATTTTGTCTTCCCAAGTAACTGCTATGTGTGATGGAGCCTGGCTCTCCTGGGGATGGCTTAACACCAGCCTGCCTGTGGGAGGAGTGAGTTAAGTTCTTGTTTTACTTTGCTGGCATGTGTGGCTTTTGCTTTAGCTATTAATCTGTCTCTATCTCAACACGAGTTTTTTTTTTTTCCAATTTTACTCATCTGATTCTGTCCCTGATCACGAGTGAGGGAGTGAGTAGTACTGAGTTGCCATCTGAGGTTAAACCACAACACACATGAAGCAGATTTTTCTTGTTTATATAGTAATGTTTCTGAGCACAGTTGTACATTTTTTTTCCTCATTCTGCTTTTCTTAAAAACATGGAAAATTCATGGAACAGGTGGAAAGAGAACCTCTGAGGTTGTTCACATTATTAGGGCAGAGCAAACAGAAGTGAACTGTGTTTCTCTCTCTAACTGGGAATCTCTCTCCATTCATAGCATCTAAATTCCTTGTTCTGCTGAATAGGACAGAAATGAGGTCTCTTATAGCAAAAGGAATGCAATGGTCATAACAACTTTGCTTGCTTTGATAAAGCTTAGGGAGTAGTAGTTTGTGTAGTGGAAAGAGAAAAAGGAACTTGGTTTCATTCAGAGGGCTTTAGGAAGGAGCTTATTAAAATACTGTACTTTTTATATTGCAAGGAAAGTCCAGCTACCCAATTTGCATTGTAACTTGCTGGGAAGTTTAGAATAGCTCTCTGTGTGGCAGAGAGAACCTGTCCAAATACTTTTTCTTAAACAGTGAGTTTGAACTACATTTCTTCAACAAGGGTTTATAAAAATTCCATCATTTAACTTACCGAGAGCCTTTGATGTGCTTATGAATGTATTCTGCATGAGCTTGTGGGACCAAAGGGTCCTTCTCACCATGAATTATAAATGTGGGACATTTAATATCTGGCAGCAACTGTTGGCAGATATTACCTAGGGAGAAAACAAACGAAGGTCACACTTTGGTTTAAAATTGTATGAAAGATGAAACTGCTTCCATAAAGGGCTCTGAACTCCATTGGGCTCTAGCTATTGCCTCTCCTTGTGGATTGTGTGTGATTAATCTACAGAACTATGCAAGCAGGACTATAATTAACATCTCTTTCTCCAAAATCTTACTTCACTGCAGTTTGCTCTATTAATGGATACTAGCACAAAAGGATACAGACAATGAAGCACTTCTGTTCCACATTTCCCCCAGGCTCCCTTTGACTCTTCAAAGCCAATACATGAATCTCATTCCCAGCTTTGTTCTTCTCAGCCTTAGAGTTTTATGGCCCTCACCTTAACCTACATTTTGATACAGCAGTTGTCAGGTTACAAGATTTGCTGCTTTTTTGGAACAAATTAACTTAGGCTGCACTGACACCTGTTGCATCTCCCAGGCCCATTGCTGTCTGCAATGTTCTAATGGACTGATCCCAACTGGATGAGAAGCAACTACCTGAGCCTCCTCATCACTCCCTCCACAAGTGGACAGGGGAGAGAAAACAGAATGAAAGGTTCCCAAGCTGAGATAAGGACTAGGAGAGAGCACCCACTGAATACCATCGTGGGCAAAACAGACTCAGCTCAGGGATATTAACTGAATTTATTACTAACAAAATCTGAGCAGGACCATGAGAAGTAAAATAAATCTTAGAAGCTTCTTCCTGGGTTCTACCTTCTGGCTCTCTGTGGTGCAGGGAGATGGGGAGTGGGGGTTGAGGTCAGTTCATGACAGCTTGTTCCTGCTGCTGCTCAGGGAGTTCTTCCACTGCTCCAGTGAGGAGTCCCTCCCACAGGAAGCAGTTCTCCATGAACTTCTCCAACATGAATCCATCCCACAAACAGTGGTTCCCCACAAATTGCTGCAAGGTGAGTCATCTCTCCACAGGGTGCAGTTCTTCAGGCACAGTCTGCTCCAGCCTAAGTTCCCCACTGGGTCACAAGTCCTACCAGGAAACCTGCTCCTGTGTGGGCTCCTCTCTCCATGGGTCTGCAGGTCCCAGCAGGAGCCTGCTCCAGCATGGATTTCCCACAGGCACACAGCCCTCTCTTGGGCATCCACCTGCTCTGGTGTGGGCTCCTCCAAGAGTTGCAGCTGGATCCCTGTTGACCTCCATGGGCTGCAGGGGCACAGCTGTCTCACCAGGGTCTGCACCATGGGCTGTAGGGAAATCTCAGGTCCTGGAGCACCTCCTACCCTTCCTTCTTCACTGATCTTGGTGGCTGCATAGTTGTTCCTCTCACTTATTCTCACCCTGCTCTTCTCTGGCTGCAGTAACATCTGTGCAGTAACTCTTTTTTCCTTCTTAAGTCAGTTTTCACAGAGCTGTTAGTGCCATCACACCTTGGCCAGTGGTATGTCCATCTTGGAACAGGCTGGCATTGGCTCTGCCAGACACAGAGGAAGCTTCTAGGCATCCTGCAGCTCCCCTGGTTCCAAAACCTGGCCATGCAAACCCAGCACCAATGCATAACCGTTTGATATGAATTACACTAAAGCTATTCAAAAGTTATTTTTCCCCACCCATTCATAATTTTGTTTTCTAGTCATTAATCTCATTAGAAGGAATTTTAATGGTTTTACCTAGAGACTTTTCTGAATTTTCTCCCCTTTTTTCCCTCATTTCTTAGTAACCTAGTTTTCAAACTCACTGTCGAACTTCCCACATTCTTGCAAGGCAATCTTTGGGCAAAACATCCTGAATGGGCTTTATTTTCTGTTTTTCTTTGGGATAACTTTGTCTATTTGCAATTGTCACCTTGCAGCGACCAACAGCTGCAAGATTAATGCTCATACATGCACATTTTCCTTAGCTCTAAAGTCAGAGGCTCTCACAGTTTTTCCAATTATTTGGTTATTTATGCAGCCTTTGTTTGGAATTCTACTGGTTAAATATTTTCACTTAGAATATTTTACCCATAGTTCTCTAATACCTGCAGAAATGTTGACTATTTTTCAGAACAAGCTCCAAGTAAATTTAGGTTATTTATCTAGGAACATAGTTGGCAGTCAAACTATTATTTCCTCGTTTTCAGTCCTAAAACTGTATTGTACTAAAACCATTAAATTATATTTACTCTAAAAGCATGGGAACAGCAAGAATAATCTTGGATTATGCAACTTGCTCAGTTTCACAAATTGTTAGCTCTTTCTAAAAGTTCATTTCTTATGGTATTTTACACTAAGAGCTGTCTCATTCAGGGAAAACAGTCTAGTTTTAAAAAAGCTTGAGGTTTTGGCCATCATTTGGTTTGCTGTCCTCCCTTTATCTCTGATGGGTTTTATTAACACCTTTTCTTATATCTGCTGTATCTGTGCCTTTGTTACAGTGTTTTAAGTATAATTGCAGAGTGGCCTGTCTGTAATCTAAGTTGGAAAACTGGTTTTCCCCTGGAAAAAAATCCTGCAGTCTGATAGCTGCTCATCTCTCGAAGCAAACATTAGGCTTCTCCCAATATCTGACCCAGTTTCAGCATCTAGATAATTCAGCTCCTTGTTACATGTTTCTTGGTGGCTTCTTTTTCACAGTCACTTTATCTCAATGTCTGAGGCATGTGCAGGCAGTGAAGGGATGTCACAGCCACAGATTCACCAGCCTGGGCTTTGCGCTTCAGAAAAAAATAGTTTTAAGGAGATTCCAGAAAAGCTAAAATAAAATTGGAACATAATTTGTTACATCACATTACTAGGAAAAGTCCTAGTCCTGTGGTGATCCTATACAAAAATTTATGGAAAAAATATGACATGAAGGAATATTTTCCCTGTAGTACCTGCTGCCTGTTAATGTACATTACCTTCTGTCTTTCATTATCAGAGTTACAGAAAAATGTGTATATGAGTTACAAACTCCTTTTTTTTAATACATTATGAATTACTGCTTTAGGCAAATTAAAAGCAAATTCACTCTGAATCAAAAGAGAACTGCAAATTATTATTCATAGTATCCTTGGCTGAAAAGGTCTATAAAGATAACTGCAGAAATCTTCAGGGATAAAAAGCTATATTGTATAGTTTTGTTTTTGTTTTATTTTTAAACACCTGAGCTGCTTCAGTAGTGTTTTTAAAACGTGCTTTTTAAATTTTGAGTTATCAAAATCTGAAGTCCCTTCTTTTTTAACTCACATGCTACAAGGTTTGAAAGAGTTCTTCAGCTCTGTGAAAAGAGCATGCCTTAATTTTGGTACATCTTACCTATGTCACCAAGAGATAATCCTTTGACACAGAGACAGAAGAGGAGAGAAAGATTCTGCCTGAGCAGAATCCTTCCTATTTAGTCTCCACAAAAGCAATGACTTAATAGTGCAGTTTTGTGGTGGAACAAGAGGAGAACCTCAGCAGCTAATGTTTTCCAGAAATGTTTTCCTTTGTACCTTTCTGGTTCTGTGAACCATCTACAGAGTAATTGTGTTATTCCTGAGTGTGAGTCAGACCCAGCTTTTAATGCCATAAGCAGAGTCCTTCTTTTACTGGCTGCTAGAAGTACTGTTACATTTTTTTTATCCAGAACTGCCTGCTCCTCTACTTGCCTCAGTTCAATATTGTGAAAGCCTTACCATCTGAATTTTCAGCAAAGCGTGATATTCCATCTACCCAAGCCTCACAGGTTTCTGCAAAGTACTTATGGCCATACAGCTCTTCCAGTGGTTTCCTGACCTTTTCACTCCATTTTGAAACATCTCGGATGCCTGCACAAAATAAAGTTGAAATATGTTATGTCCTTTCCAGCAAAAAGGTCCAAACCACACCTAATATGGAGAAGTTCTCAAACCAGACTGCAAATATGTATTTCAAACTTGAAACTGCAATGAATATTTCAAATAATTCATAGTATGGAAAGAGTGTAAAAAAGACAGTTGTACAACTTCTGCTGTGGTCTTCTTAGGAACAGGAACATCTTGTTATTATTTTCCTTGTCACAAGGAAAACCAGAAAAAACATAATATTCAAAGGACTCAGTCCTAAAACTGCTGATGCTTCTTTCTGGAGGGCTTTCACAAGAGAAGTTCAAGGGCCACCTTGTGTACAAAAATAGGACTGTTTCATACCAGTGTTCTAGACCTGGCAGTTCTTTTTCATATCCTCCAGCCTTTTGCATCAACTCATGGATGGAAGTTCTTCCATGGCTCCTACTAACTCTTAGAGGAAGGAAGCTCTTACTAAGGCATTCCAGCAAGCTGACATCATGGTACATTTGCCATAGTTTTACACAAAAACAAGTGACTCAATAGAGATCTGTGACTCATGGCAGGCTGGCTAAAACTGTACAAATAACCTGACATTTTAGTTATTTATTTATCAGATTTTTCTCTTTTTTTTCCTCTAAAATTTTTGGTACTGCTCACAAACTAGCTATTCAAAAGGGTTCTTTTCATTAAACTACATTCCAGCTGTACAGCTGGAATGACAAAATCTGAAAAAGTTGGCACAGCAGAGAACAGCACAGTACTGAATCATCAAACTACAAAATATGCCACTAGCAAAGGTTTTAATTGGTTTCAAAAGGGAATTAAGGGAAGAAAGGAGTGAGGTGTTAATTAACAAAGAGAACCTGTCCAGCCAAATGACAGAGATAGCAGTGACTGAGAGTATTTTATAACAGCATCTGATTGGAAATGAGTCTGCTCACCCCAGGCTAGGTGCTACTGAACAGTGGTTTCCCATATAGAATCTACTGTTTTATCCTTGTGGCTGGCATTAATTTAAAAAGAGAAGGGAGAAGCCAATGTTGAAAGGACACGGATACCAAATCAACACCCTTCTTTCCTGCCAAACCCTCCAATGCAGCTGACATGCACTGACGAGCCAGTTGTAGAAGACTTGTGCTGCTACTCTCTGAGCTCTATCAGCCAGGGAGAGATGTTGAAAGCAACAATTTACAAAGGACAAAGGCCAATATTGCAGTGGGTGCTCCATGTAAAGAGGGCACTTTTTGTTGTTGTTTTTGGTTTTTTTTTTAATTTTTCTTTTACATTTTAGTCTGTTGTGTAGGGAGGAGATGTGCATTTCATAGTTATACAACAAAAAATCATAACTATAAAAGCATGTAAAGAAATAAAGCATTTTACAGAGCTAAAAAGCATTTTGCTTTCTGAACTAAAACATATATTATTACTGCTACTACCAATTTCAGTTTTAGTATAGGTGAGGTAAATACAGATGTGCAATAAATACACTTGTAATTTTGCTGAAGCAAGAGAGATTGAACAGCTGGTATAAATCAAACTCCAGTCACTAAAATGAAATTATACTGGGTTACATTTGTTGGGAGCTGACATGGCTACATCTTTTCATTTCTATGTTCAACAGGAAATATGGCCCCTTTCTGAGTTCACCAGCCATTTCTTCCAAATTTTCTTTGTAGTGAGCAGTGATCTCAGATTCTATTTCACATGAGTGGAATAAGGATCAGAAGTCCCCTATTTCTTTACTTTGCAAAGGTTTTCTAATGATAATAATTAACTCTGACGGAATGCAAATGGTAAAGACACCTTGGGACATTTACTTGAATGATTCATTTGTTTCCTGAACTTAAAAGGTAAGTTATGAACTTATTTTCTTACTGTCTATATTATATAGCCTCTAGAGGCAAAAGCTGTAATGAGCTAGCCCAGTAATTATCTGTGGACCTGGTTTTAAAAAGGTTGTGCAAGATGTGAGATAAGAAATTTGATAGCATTATTTGGAATTTATTTTTAGAAATTTATTACAACAACAAAACCCTGACTTCCTGAAAACTGCTCATAGGCTGTTGTAACTTCTGCTTTTCATCAGGCTAAGTTGGTAAGGGCTTGTTAAAAAATCTATTATATTACCCTTAGAGTAACTGTTAGGGAGTTTCTCATTATAACTTAAATCTATCCCTATACCTCACAATGCAGTGAATTTTGTGTCCTGTCTCTTCAGGTTTGTTGTGTGCTCAGCTCTGTCTCCACTTAGCTGTCACATGACTAAGATCCTTGGGCCAAGTAGAAAGTAAATTAATTTATTTACATACCATTGTAAATTCTCACATCCTCTTGAGTAACGCTGGCATTTGCTCCCCAGACAACCAGCTTGTGGATAAGATTTGGGTACCTTGCAGCAGCAATGAGAGCTGTAATTCCACCATCACTCCACCCCAACAAGGAGAACTTCTTAAACTTCAGTGCCTTGATTCATACAAGAAAGTTACATGCAAATCATCAGCTGGATTTACAGCCAAATGTCAAATATTTCTTGAAAATGAACTGTAATGTTTTAGGCACAACACTACGTAGTTGAGCTATAGTTCATTTTTATAATTAGAAAACATAATTTTCTTGCTATACATAAAAATGCTTTTAAAAAGTCAAATTTAGAAAACAAGAAATTACCCCTGCCATTTCAATTTTCTATAACTCTTTAATGAAATGGACAGTAGTCCTATCAGATTCTTGCTGTGTTTTAAAAAGCCCTTCAAAAAAAGAAAAGCTGATTTAAAATGGAGAGTAAAGACCTTTTCAGACAGCCTGATGATTTGAAGAATCTGTGTAAAAGCTGGCAAAGACTATCACAGTGCGGATGGTAAGATTAAGCTAAACTTAAGAAAAAGAAAAGTGTAATATTTGAAAAATGGAAGCCGGTGATCTGGTTTATTGATGCTATCTGAGCTTAAAAAAGCCTGCTTTTTGGTAACAACCAAAAGGATTGTATCAAATTTCAGTTGCTTATTCACATTTTCTGAAGTTTGTATGTTTGAAATGCTCCTTCACGGTCAGTTGCGCTTTGAAACATTAATATCTAAAATCCTCTTTCTTCAAAAGGAAGGCTTAGGGCAAAAAATATGACAACCAAGACCTTAATTAATTCTGACCAGTGACAGGACCCAAGGGAATGGCATAGGAAGAGTTGGGGGAGGTTTAGGTTGGATATCAGGAAAAGGTTTTTCACCCAGAGGGTGGCTGGGCACTGGAACAGCTCCCCGGGGAAGTGGTCACAGCACCAAGCCTGACAGAGTACAAGCAGCATTTGGAAAATGCTCTCAGGTACATGGTGTGACTCTTGGAGTGTCCTGCACAGGGCCAGGAGTTGGACTCGATGATCCTGATGGGTCCCTTCCAACTCCAGTTCTGTGATTCTATGATAATGATTTCTATTAGAATTTGAAAACCTTGTTTCCTCATAATCACTATAGGTCATAGAGAGTACTGATAGTCACAGGTGAGAGACTTTTGTGTGTGTTATGTTCAGTGGAGAAAGAGTGGGGAAGGTAAAGGCACTCATCTGAAGGTTGTACATGGATGATGGTGAACCAATGGTTCAATGGTTAAGCAGTACTTGAAGTTTTGCATATAGGAACTGTGGTTTGTGAACTCATTCACAAGAAAATATATTTTGCAGTGTTTTTGCTTTTGTTCTGCAGAAATTAAAACCTTTTAGATGTAATTAAGAAGTATATTGTACTTTTGGAGGATAAAAGAGCAAGTTAGTTGAATGAGTTGCTTTGGTGCTTTGTGATGTCAGAAGTCCAGGCCCATTTTGTTGTGACAGAAGAAAGCAAAAATCCAGGCAATGAGAGAAGCAACTACAGAGGGAGAAAAAGAAGTTTCTACTTTGCTTGTAAACTTAATGCTCAAGTGAGTCACAACTTTACTAATCAACTCAATATTTAGAAAACTTCTATCCCTATAAGGCTTTTATGGTTTCAGCTTTATCTTCATTATTCTGCTCACTGTAGTTTTCACCAATTTTAGATTTCACTCTGCAAAGCTGAGCTAATTACTAAACAGAAAATAAATGAGGTAGAGAAAAAAAAGGGACATGTAAAGTGAGAGCTCATAGCAAGAAAAGAGAACTTCGAATTTTTGCAGCTGATCAGAAGTTGGCCCTGGTCTGATGAAGAAGTAGTTCAACTTAGTCCAACTTTCACTATGTGCTGCTCCAGGGCTCCTGGTATCTTGGCAGATTTTGGGGTTGGCAGCAGTGCTTGTAAAGGTTAAATTTTGATGTTGCTACTGTTCCTCTACTGCCAATAACAAATGATGGAGCTCAAAGCTGGCTGAAGGATGGAATAGCTGATTAAATTTTTGTTCTTCATGCCAGGTTGAGATCTATTTGCCTCTAGTATTTCTCATGTTTACTATCCTTTATCTTGATGCATTCTTTGGGGTATCTCAGGATGCCTTTCCAGCAGGAGGAATTTAATTTATCCTTTGCAGCCTTCAGAAAAACAATGTGATGTAACAGATATGCTGAATAAGGTGTGCAATTTTGCTTGCTTTAATTTTTAACTATTTACAGTACAGGTCACTAATGTAACATGGGCAATCACCTGAAAGCTGATTGCACAGCACAGTTTTGTGGGTGATTTTGTGCTGCCTTTACTCAGTGAGTGAAAAAAAATTTCTTTTGAAGTCACCTTCTCCATCCAGGCCTCTGTGAAATGCAATCCAATGACCACATACAGCAGTGAGCTGCAATACAACATCACTCTGCACTGCATGTATGTTTTCACTGCACCACAGGGAGTGTAGGAGAAGCAAAAGTTGCAGTTGATCTACAAAAACATACAGAAGCTCAAGGCCATCCTTTTGCTAGGACAGTGGCTCTGAAGAGTAAGAACTTCTTAAATATCAACACTAATTATTTCCCTAATGATTGTTTTAATGCTATTGACTTTGCTAGCACTAAACATTGGGGTGGAGGGCAGCAAAGTGGGCTCAGGTGCATTATGCTCCTTTTATTTCAAGCAAACTCCTTCACAGAACACAAATAGAGATACAGAACGGTGTCTTCTGCATAAAGGTCCTAAATACTCTGCAGAACTTCAGCTTTTGTTATTTCACAGAAATCTTGCATCACTCACAGTTCCAGCAGAGACACCAGAATCTGAAGGAGACTAGAAAAAAGGTTCTGAAAGCTCACCCATATGGATGTGTTTTTTGGCTGATTGTAGGCTGGATGATGTATATAAACCATTATATTCTTGAAATCATAGTTGGAATGATTCCTTGGGATTTGTGCTATCCTTTGTAATATCCTAAAATAGCAGCTAGTCTCCCACGCTTGGAAACACTTTAGTAAGTTGTTATTATATGCTTATATTGAGAAACATCTTCAAAAAAACAGGATGCTATGCCTCATTTGCTTTGGCAGCTCTAGAGACTGGTAGGCTGCTGTTCTGTTTGGCTGGAAGCTACATGGTTACATTCCCTTTGGGGAAAGTCTGTTTAATATTTTGCATTTATTAGTATTTGATCAGAGACAAGAAAGAGGGACAACCATTTAGACTGCAAGTTTGTCACCTATTCATGGCAGCATCTTTATTTTCTTTGCTAGTGTAGCAGAAGAAATTGAAGATTTACAGTACAGAGAGATAGCTTTTATGGTTAGAGGGCAAATCTGTGTCTTAATCCCGATTCTGCTGTCAGACTTACTTTGTTTCACTATGCAGAATCCACCGGGAAGGCCACATTTCCAGTTTCAGATGGGTTTTCAGAAAGGTTATTGTTTATTATAGAAATACAGTTGGACTGATTGTCAGAATCTTGCCTCATATTTTTGGAATTTTAATGCTTCGCCAATTTTCTTAACATGACCAAAGAGACTGTATATACTAATATAAAAATGCCAGAATATTAGCTAAAGCTAAACCAGAAAATAGTGTCAGCAGTTATAGGACAGAATAAAAGAGAAACACAGATTTGAATAAAAAATCTGAAGGATTTTTCAAGAAGGAGAAATAATAACAGCTTTAGGCCATATTATTTATAACCACAATAGCTGTATTAATTAGTAAGATTTGGTATGGTCACAGGAAGCCTTTGATTTCCCACAAAAATTACTTCAGTAATATGCTGTAAAATGCAAAGCATCAAGTTAATTTTTAGAATCAAATGTTGCTTATAATGGGCTGCTCAAGGCAAAATGCCAAGATTCTATTTGATAGAAAATTTTCTAAGAGCCCTTCAGTACGGTAATCCTTTCAATTAAATTACTTTGCATAGATTTTGTTTCTTATACACACATTTAACTAAACTTATATGGTTCTTGGCTGCAAACCTCTTAGGGCAAGGTCTTAGAATAAAATCATGTTGTTCTATATTACTTCCTACTGCTGAACCTCTATGCATCTTGCAGAATAGGTGGAAGAAGAAAATATTTTCTGGAATAGTGTGTTTATGCTCACTTTTAAGCCTTCATTTGTAGAGTCTTTTCATAATTTGCTGTCTGCTGGAAACAACATTCCTCCTTCTCAAAATTTAAGGAAAACAACTTAAAAAAAAAAGAAATAATAAAAATCTCATAATAGATTTACCTGCATAAGATCCACAGCATCTTTTGCATCCCTCTCAAAGAAATCTGGAGGAAAGTCTCGAGATGGAGGAATGGACTTTCCATAACCCCGAGGATCCCAAGCAACAACTGTGAAAAGTTGCTTATTCATAGACTTAAGCTGCGGTCCAAAATCAGTTTGACCACTCCCTGAAACATTATAATTTTTCAATTTTATTAACCACCATACTGCAAACATAGTATACATACTCTAAAGGGAAACTGGGGAAATCTTGTAACTTTATTCCAAATAAGAGATTACCCAACAAGTGTACTCTTTAATTGTTAGTATTCATTGCCACTCTTAGACAGGAAGTGCCACAGCTAAAATCTTTAGAAGCATCTGCAGTATGTTCAGAGCCAACCCTTTCTGGTAGGTATGAAAGGTTATCAAGAACAGCATTCTCACATATGATTAAATACAGTACCTTAAACTGAGGTACCTGAGTGGGGATTCATATTTGACAGATTTAAATATGGGCATTTAATTGCCCATGTTACCTAGGCAATACAGGGGAAACTGAGAGAGCAGGAATATTTTGCTATAAATTTGTAAGTGAAAAGCACTGTGCCACACAGTTGTGATTTGATAAAGCATCTCTATTGGTGCTTAAAGCTGACCTTTAAATTTGCTGCCTGAGGAGACTGTGGTGACACAGAAGCATAAAATTATATAATTTTATTTTTCTAGTATGTAAAAATAAGCCAAATACTGCCATTTTTCAGATGCAGAACCATTTCTTTCATTAATTACTCAGACCTTCAAAGGGTTTAAACATGAAGGACTCCTGTCTATTGCACTAAGCTATCTATGAATGAAAGTAACCTAGCATGAAGGTAAGACTGCAGTCTGTGTTGTTTGTATTGTGGTCATGTGGTAATAGTATCAAATGCTATTTGATTAAAACTTGTTCAAATTCAATGTGCTGAAATATGAAATACATCTCTTGCTATATTAAAAAGGCCATTTAAAGGCATTTAAAAGGTTTTTTTTTCTGTTTACTTGGACAAATCAGTCCTCAGATACCCTTAGCAGGTCTAAGTTATAAAAAAGGCTTTATATAGCCTGCTATGATGATAGCAATGTATGCATAATAATAATAAATAATCATCAGTAATAATAATATTGCTCACAACTGAAGAAATACATGATTTCTGTTTGAAGAGCTTGTATTGGCAATAGTATTGCTAGTTTAAAAAGCTGTAGAAAATTAATAGATTGAAATATATTTGTCATATTTTGAAATACTTGAAGGATGACTAGTATTAATTTTTTTCCACTCTCCCCTTCAGAATTCTTTGAAAGAAAGAACCACTCCATGAAGACTTGAAAACATTGCTGCCAAGAAGAACAAATGTTTCCCGCTCTTCAGTTCTTGACATTTTATCATCTTATCCAGCAATTCAATTAATCATTTGCCCAACTCTGAGCACAGTAACAGTCCTACTGACAGCCTGCTATGAACTGTTGGTAAGTCTGATGGATCGTTTAAAACTGCAAGAACCCAGAAAAAATAGGTTGTGTTAATTTTAAAAGGTTGATATCAAAAACAGTGTTTTCAATGGACAGACACCACTTAGCTAGCAGAACCTGCTGTCCAACTCAAAAAACCATGAGAATGTTAATGATGTTGCCCTGAATAAACAAAATGTGAAAATACATCTTTAAGCAAAAAATTAATTTTAACAGTGAATTTTTCACAATAAACTGTAAGGGTTACATTATGTCTATAAATTCAGCTGAAATCCATCCAGCTTCTAAAGAGGAATGCATAATTCACTCTGTGTAACAAATATAGCTGACCTGAATTTTTTCTCCCCCTTCTGCTATTTTCCACCTTGTGTAGCTATTTGGCACCTGTCCTGGATACCACCTTTACACAGTTAAATCCAAAAGTGCAAGTGACCACTAGGTAAGTCAGGACATTGTATAAAAGGTGACTGGTAAGATAAATGAAACCTTCTAAAAACTGTTAACTGATGGCAACAACTCTGCATTTCCCCTTCTGTTTTAAGTGTAGCAATTTTTTTTTTAATGGCAATGCTCCATAATCAGGTGTTGAATACATTACAAAATAGTTTTGTGCATTCTTGCTGGAGACCAAATGGATAAAGAAGTGGTTGCTCTACAAAGAAGATAAAATCTCCAAACCTAGCATTCCTGGAAGCAGAAGAACTGCATGGCTTCCTTCTCCTGTTTGCTGATAATGCAGGTGGACTCCATTCACTTGGATTTTGGCAGATGTTATTGAAGTACTAGGGATAGGGAAAGAGGAGAGAAATAGGAAAACATTCAGAGAGTTAATTTTTATTACTACCTAGTCACTCCAGGAATACAGAATAATTACTTTTCCTAGATATTAATGACA
The DNA here is from genome assembly GCF_028769735.1 of Zonotrichia leucophrys gambelii. Classification (NCBI taxonomy): domain Eukaryota; kingdom Metazoa; phylum Chordata; class Aves; order Passeriformes; family Passerellidae; genus Zonotrichia; species Zonotrichia leucophrys. The sequence goes on from NC_088171.1 coordinate 69,173,677, forward strand.
GCACTATAAGATTTTAATGGGCTGCTTGCCTTGGGTGTATATAAGATTAAAAAAAGCTTCTCAGGAGCAGAGAATTATTCAGTTGTGACCACTATGATATATATTCATATCTAGGTATATTCCTAAAGGCTTAATATACTTAATATACCTAGGTATATTCATGCCTAGGCTAAAGGCTTGGGGGTGGGAAAACAGTCTTGATGGTGCAACCAGAAATATACAAAGGCAGCTTTACATGGCTACAGAAACATTGAAATAAATACATTAGAGAGGAGAAACCTCATTCTGTCACAGCATAATTTTCAACATGGCTCATGTTCACCTTGCTATTACTAAACCGAGCCTCTTCATCTGCCAGAGAAACCACAATCTATTGTTGCTGTTCCTCATGAAAACCACTTTGCACTGAGATGAGAGCAGAGAAGAAGAATGTGATAATAATATTTCTGTCAGTGTAATCTCACCAGGATATAACACTTAATTGGAAAATACCACGAGCAATAAATCCACACACAAAAAAACCACCACAGAAACCGACTGCACAGGCCATGTCTCAGCCCCAACACTTAGACCCCTACACTAATCTTGAGTACAAAGCAGGACATATCTGTAAATGCAAATAAGTGACCCAAGAAACCATGTCCAGATACAAGCCCCTAGTGAGAAGCAGAAGCAGCACAGATTCAAAGTATCTTCTTAACAGTATAAGCCATTACATCTGTTCTCCCAGGCAAATTTGTGACCTAATGGTTGCAAAACATCTTTTCAACAGCCTAATTCATTTTATTTAAAGCTAATATGATAAAAATCTTGCAATTTGGTTACCTATTGAGTAGCCATAATTTTACCTAGATTAAATATTCATGTCCCATGAGTTCAATCACTGTGAATTTCATGTGCACAGAGACATGTTGTTTTCCAGTCTTAGATACAATAACAATCTCTATTCCTTGATATGCACTGAGCAATTCATTAACAATTTAATTTAAATATATAAAGTCTGAACTAGTTACAGTATGTATAGAGTTGAAAGTGGTGGATTACAGGTAAAAACAATCCAAATAATTTAGACCCTTTTTAGAAGAAAAATGAACAATAGCTTGCAGACTCATGTTTCCAATACATAGGAGGCAGTTAAACCACAGAACCTCTTCAACACAAAGCCAATTTTGATTTTACATAAAACTTGGGTCTATGTAACCCATCATGCCACATGCCTCAATAAAAGCTGTGACTGTGCAGAATAGTATCAGCTCCTTATGTGCAGATCCAATTTGAGAACTGGAGTACAAATCTGTGGCAAGAGTACAACACAAAGAAATTCATTGTGTAATTATCACTTTGGTGAGTTTTGCTGAATTGCTACGCTAATGGGATCTAAATGATAGTTTGCTTGTAATGCTAAACTTCCTTATAGTCCATGTATCATATTTGATGTGGTTTATACACCTCACAATTCAAATTTTGCATGTAGCACTCATATGGCTGCCTTAGCCCCTTTTTGAATACTGACTTCCACTTTTTTCTTTATATGTTTTTTTTTTATTTTTCATATGCCATCTTTTAGTTTGTCATTAATTTTAACAGGTATTTTATTATAGCACTTGCCACAGTATATCAGCACATTGTTCTTATAAAATTTTAATAATTATGTGTTGAGGTTTTTTGCTTATGAGGTTTTTTGCTTATAATTGCCAAGCCACTTTCACTTCCTAACAAAACAGAAATAATCAACATCTTGTTACTTTTTTAAAAACAGGAACATACAGTTTAATAGACAGGGTTATATATTCTGCTTTCCTGATTCAAATTTTTTTGCACATAGTTCTACGTTTTTAGGATTAATTATTAACATCAGGGCCTTGAGAATTTTGCTGAGTCTGTGATGTTTTTCCATTCTTGGATTATGCCTCGGTGTGAAGTCCACTGAAATGCAGGAGGGTATTTTCAATACTTTTTGGACTATCAACAAATGAGTTGGGCTTTCTATGCACTGAGAAATTGTATTGGAACTGGCAACACCTAAGGTGTACTTAGTCCTCCCAGTACCAAACTTCTGTGAGTTTGAAATCATTTCATCAGTTTGCTTGTCATCAGGATGACTTCACTTCTGTTAAGTTTTCATAAAGAATGTTTCTTTTGTTGGTTGACAGAATTGGAAACTCTGGCAAAACAAAAAACCCACCGTGATATTTCGAATCAGTAATGTTAAGGTGTGTTACTCTTTGAGGTGCACTGGATACATACTGGCTGTGTTTACCACGGCAGCACAGATGCAGAGTGGGCAGATCTTGTGCTTCACCTCGTACTCTGCAGGAGCGCAGCTTAATCTGGAAACTACCCCTGTTCCAGCTGTGCTACAATACGACCTGCTCTTTATCTGTGCAAGGCAAACAGGCAGCACTATGTCAGTTTTCCTCTGCGGAATAAGCAGCATGATCTAGATTAGATCCATGCGCTCTCTTGGCGACCTCCAGGGACCCCTTAGCAGCAGCAGGTGGCCGAGGGCAGGCGGTCAGCGGCACGTCCTGCCCTGCGGGGCCCTGGCACGGATCCTTAGGGATCCTGCAGGGAAAGCAGGAGCAGGCTCCTCAGGACACGGCCCGAGTCCCCGCTTTGTCACCCTGTCACCCTCCCGATCCGCTGCGCCACCCCCTCTGCTAACACGCCTCGTCCATCCCGCCGCCTGGCTGACAAACACCCCCTTCCCCAAGCCGCGGGAAGCGAGGAGGGAGCTGGGGAAAGGGAGAAGGAGGCGGCTGTGGATTTTACCCGTAGCAGGCGGCCGGTCCCCGGGCCGAGAGCGGCGCTGCCCAGGCGGGCGGCTGCAACTGCAGCAACGCCAGAGCCCGGCGGGCCCGGCCCGCGCTTCGGCAAAACATTGCACCCACTGAGGCCGACCTGGCGGGGAGGGAAGGAGAACGCGGGCCGGCCCCGCGGGAGAGGACACGGGGCGGGAGGCGGGCCGGCCCGCCTCCCTTCCCGTCCCGCGTCCTCCCCGCCGGGCGGGAGACGGGGCCACCACCGGCGCTTGTGCAGGGAGAGGGGCGGTGAGCTGTCCGCGCTCTGATTGGTGGCTGCTGCTGTCACTCAGAGCAGGACGAGAAGGGTTTGGCTTCTGTGCTGTGGCCCCGCCTCCCCATGGCGCTGATTGGTCACCCGGCGGGAGCTGGGGGACCGGAGTGGGTCGGTTGGTCCCTCCCGCCGGGTCGTTCCCCTGTTCCTGATCCCGCCTTGGAGCCAGGGCCGGGATAGTGCTGCCCCCGCTTGAGAGCACGAAGCGAGGGTTGAGGGGTTTGCTCTCTCCAGCCGCCTCCAAGAGTAGAGCAGCGCCCAGCGCCGTGCAGGTGCTTGGCTGCACCGTCGGGGAGCGGCGCGCTGTGAGCGCCTCCCTCCTCTTCAAGAGACGGAGACGCGGCAGCGGCCGGGGTGCCTGCGGGGAGCAGAGATCCCAGCCCCGGGAGATAACGGGGGCTGAAGCCATGCACTGCCCCTCCAGCACTGCCCTTGATGCGGAAGCTCCTTGGACTGTAAGAACCCAGAGGACACGGAGTCGTCTGTGGCTCCAGGTCTGCCTGGGAACGGCTCCCTGTGTGCAGGGACACTGAGGGCAGCTCTGGGCGGCGCAGCCTCCCCGATGGCCGTGCCTTCAGCCTCTCAGAGTCCAGACATTCCCAGCCCTGGGCAGGAATCATTGCCCCTGCCTCACCAATGCTATTTGTAGGGCCTGCTTGTGGTGAATAGGCTTTGCCCTGGCAAGTGCCCGTACTGATCAGGGCTGGGCACTTCTGGAGCAGTCTGGCTGCTTTCGTTTAACGGAGCACTTGGCCTGGCTTTCCTCTGCACATTCTCACAATTTGCACATAAAACACCAAGGAGAACTGCTTTCTTTGGTGTCCAGCTGTGTTCATTGTTGTCTGTTTTCCAAGCATGGAGGAGAATGGATGAGTCTGAGTCACAGCCAGCCAGGGTGATGATGGAGAAGATAGTGAGGAAAATAGCAGAAAGCTGCAGAGCTGATACAAAGCTTGAAACAGACCTAAAGATCTTCTGCCTTACACCTGCATGAGAGGAGTTTCCTCAGGACAGGTCAGTGTCACGTATTCCAGTCCAGCAGAAGCTCAGTGTCTGCCCTGAGAGTGAATAGTTATCAGCTTTCCGACCCCACTGCCATATGTGTGCATGGAACTAAAAAGTCTTAGAGACAAATGACAGTCATAACAAATCCCAGTGCATAAAGAGATTAACTCAACTGTGTAAGCATACTGGTTCAGTTTATCCCCTGAGCAGATCAAACCATTTAAGATTAAGGTCTTTAGTACGGATAATTACAAGATATCCTTCATCAGGACAAGCTGCGTTCGCTCTTGCCTGGTGACATTTACAAGTCCCTGAAGTTTCCTCGGTTCTTAGGCTACTTTGAGAGGCTCATCTTTGTTGTGAGTCTCACTGTCTAAGTTTCTTTCTGGTGGAAAATGACTGGAGGGAATGGCTGACTATTCTGTAGGACAAAGAAGTAGCTTGGTCTACTGCTGTAAAAATGTAAATTGTTTTCTGAATTCTGCATTTTCTTTGAATCAAAAGGAGCTCCTACCTCATGTGTCACTATGAGCTTTCAGAGGGAAAGGTCTCCAACTTGTATGCAATTTCATGCTGGTTAAAATGCCTTCCAATCTATTCTTCCTCCATATCCACTACTTACTAAAGCTGAAGTAAACATAAATTCTCAAAATGTTTGCTGAAGGATGAGGTAGAAAGAGTTTGTCATACAGTATAAGGGTGGGGAAGAGGTAAGTACAAAGGTAAATCCAAATGCCCTTCCTAGATGAGATGTATGTACCGCCTAGACCTGGGAAAGTTTCAGGTGGGTTAACTCCATTGTCAGAGTGACAGGAATTGGGAGGTGCCTCTGTAGAAAGGGCTGTCACAGTGGAGCTGTTGCACTCTGTGTCATCTCCAGTCACAGCTCTGGAGCATTGGAGGCCTGTAAAGTGAACATTCCTCTCCCAAGTTCCTGCACCATGCAACCCCTTCCACAGGCAGTGTTCTGTCTGAAGAGAGAAAAATAGTGTGGCATTTGGGCAGAAATGGCATTGGCAAAAGACCCTTGTCTGTGTGTGTGTTGAAGGACTGGCTTTGTGACTGGAGCAGTGCAAGGAGAGTTGCTGTCTGGGCCCGAGGGAAATGGCCCCAGGTAGAGCTGTGAAAGCAGGACTCTGCCAAGGCTGAATGCAGGTGGTGGATGATCTGAGGACAAACAGGGTAAACTCACAGATCCAAACTGTGTTCAACCTACTCGGTTCACCAGAACATCCGGTCTTGTTAATAAAGCAGATTTGCACATAATGATGGGCACCTGGGAGAATACAGTATTTCAGTTTAACTATTTCCTCAAATATGTTTTCATAAATTACTGGCTGAAAGGAGAGGAAAAGCTTTAAGCAACCCAGACACACACTGCTCAAAGCTTTTTGCATTTTGGCTTGCTTTTACACACATGAAAGTGTTGAGAACTGGAGCACTAGTTTTCCTGACCATTCCCATAAAATATTTTTTTGTCCAGTTACTTCTGATGGTTCAGGCTGGAAACTACCTGTTTCTGGTGGAAGGGAAGGGAAGGGAAGGGAAGGGAAGGGAAGGGAAGGGAAGGGAAGGGAAGGGAAGGGAAGGGAAGAGAAGAGAAGAGAAGAGAAGAGAAGAGAAGAGAAGAGAAGAGAAGAGAAGAGAAGAGAAGAGAAGAGAAGAGAAGAGAAGAGAAGAGAAGAGAAGAGAAGAGAAGAGAAGAGAAGAGAAGAGAAGAGAAGAGAAGAGAAGAGAAGAGAAGAGAGAAGGTGATGTTTAGAGGAGGTAGCAGGTGCTCAGCCGGTGATGTGTTCCTGAGGACAGATTTCCCTTTTAACCACCCTGTCATTTTTTGACCCTCTTGGTGTTGCACCATCTCTTCACTGTGGACACCTACTACTGGCAGGGTTCCCCTCATATCCAGGTAATGCTCTGCAGGACATTACTGCTGCACAGTGGCACTTTGTCACCTCTGATGAACCATCACAGTCCCTGCAGCCAGGCTGCACCGTTGGTGCTGCATAGATTTGCTCCTTATAGACCTCAACACCAGGGGAAGAGTTTTTCACAACTTCTTGTAAGGGACAAAACTGCACAACAATGAGAATTTCAGTATGCCTATTAAATTACAAGGAGGAGTCTTCTGACTCATGTTTGGATAGAAAATATGTGTCTACTATTTTTTAATTTCTGCAGGTTGTAGAAAATCTAGAAAAGACCTAGTCAGTTATTGACATAGTGGGTCCCTTGAGATCTGCTGGATCATCAGGCAGAAAGACTAATTCTCAAGAGGCATTATTTTCACCCACACAGGTGATTCTTCTATCAGGAGCTGCGATCCCATACAAGATACTGGAATCGTTAGCATTAGCAGGGATTTAACTCTGGAGTTTTCAAGAAGGAGCTCATTTGTCAGGCCTTGGGGCACTAATTGGCTTTAATGGCCACAATCAGCCTCAACTGGCGTCTCCCCACACCCTGGCTCATGGAGCCTAATTTCAGCTCAGAATAGTGCTGTCACTCCCTGCTCTAGCTATGCTACAGCCATCTCTGTGACTTGTTGGGGTCTTCTGTGATCCAGGTACTCTTGCAGACTTTGGTTCCTGAGTCTGTGAACACACTGACTGATTATTTTTGCCTAATTTATTTTATCTGCCTCTATGAGGGGAAATATCTTGCTACTTCAGGACTGTTTTGTTGCTTGGGCTCTTGTGCCTCTTGGATGTTGTTTGTGTGTTTTCACCTATAGAGAAAAATCTTGTTGCTTCAGCTCCACAAAGAGGTAAGATTTGGGTAGTAGGGAATTGCCAAATTCAGAACAAAGATGTGAAAATACTGATATTTCTGTGATTTGGTATTGACCTTCCAGACAAGAAAGACTGAATATGGCATGACTTTTGGAGCTGTGAAGTGTGGGGAGTGACAGTATGTGGTTTTGTAGCAGGAGGCCTGTTTAGTTAGAATATTAACCGAGCACAAAGGAAAGAATGATTTGTCATAAGCAGAACAGATAATAGAAAAGATTCCAGATACCTTGGCTCAAAGAACATTTCAGACTGATGAAGAAACTAAAACACAATATGTAATGATTTTCTTTGCTTGCCTGCAGTTTTCTTATTCTAGCAAAGGCTAGTATCTGTCAACTGAAGCAGTGTCTGCATATCTTTTGTATACTCATGAATAACTGCATTATAAATCTGACACACCTGTACTTGGGCACTTCAGTGGGAGGTGGCTTCATAATTTCAAAGTTGAATATAATCTCAATCTTGTAAATCCAAGCATAATCTTGGTATAATTTCTGACCATATTTAGGACATTCTAGACACAGAGACTTGAAATTACTCCAGATACTCAGCTATGAAGGAAGAAACAGCTTGTCCCTTGGAGAAGGCAAGAGTAACATTTAGAAGATAGTTCTTTATTGGTTTATGGAAGGGGTTGTGCGAGTCTATTTTGATGAACTTGGTGACCAAGATATCCTTTCCAGGGCTGCATTTAGGTTTCTCAGCTAAAGAGAGAGCGGTGTGTGTGGGGTGCACAGGAGTTGCAACCCATCATTCAAAATCCAGCAGTATTACTGGCTGATGAAGGAAATCAATGTGGGTTTTTGTTTCAAGCAGCTCTTATCTCTCAAGTGTCTCTCTGTGCTCTATAGGCTACAGTGCTTATTATCAGATCACATCTTAGTTCTGGCAGAAGTTAGTATCTGTACCAAAAAGATGAGGAAACTGTGCTAAAGAGAAAGGAAGTGACCTACTTTAGAGTTGTAGACGAGGGGGAAACCCAGCATAAGTCAGAACTGTGGTCTGCTGTGTTTCACTCATAGGCAATATTTCCTCCAGCACAAAGATCACTTCTAGTCTCTGCAGCCTGTTCTGACGCTGCCTCTCCCCTTCCCTTTTCCCCAGGGGCTGTGTTAAGGGGCTGCACTTTCACTAGCTGCTCGTGTCACTTGACTCCTATTGCTAATTGGTATGCTAGAAGGGAAACCTAGCATGCTGCAAGGAGCACTTTCTCTAGCCTGTAGAGACTGCAATGAGGAAAGGGTAGGAAAAAATGCGTGGAGGACACTAGGATGCTGTAAAGAAAACTCTCCCAAGTGCTACTTGGCTGTAATGTGTCCCTGCTTGTACTGGATGATCTTTCCTACTTTGTTTCCCTGTAGCTCCTTCTCTCTGTGTACATGACTGTTTCCCTAAGCCTCTGAAACATGCTCAATTTCCTATGTGCCTCCATGCTGAGAGATGGTTTTCATTTGTTATTGAGCAGCGCTGAAAAATCCATCAGAGAAAAGTGGCATAGTTTACTTAAAGCTGTTTGATTAACTAGAAGTTAAGTGCTGAGTGTTGCCTCTCCTTGGAAACTGGCCTCTGAGGAAGAGGAGCTGTATGTAGCCAGCTCAGCTCAGAGGTCACATATTAAATACTTGCAACAATGTCTGAGTTTTTAATGCAGCATTATTAATTGGTATTATTTAGCAACTATTTTGGAAGGAGTAAAAATTCCTCGTATTTCTTAGCAGCTTCTATGCTGTTAGTGGTGGCACAGTAACAAAATTAAACAAATTAATTGCTCTGAATTACATGGACTCAGTCCTCTCTGCATTTAAGAGTTTCACATTGGGTGCTGTGTGATGAGGGTAGCTACTGGGCAGAGATTATACTTGAGTTGTATTTGATCTAAAGTCTGCAAGCACTTACTCTCCTAAAATGGGAAAACATAATGTCCTTGTGCATAACTGGGTGAGTTCACCTCCTGCTCTTCAAGGAGAGACCATGAGGAGGGCTGCTGCTGCAACCCACAGCCTTTTCCTCCCTGTCTTGCACCTCACCAGTTTTAAGAAAAATGTCTGTAAGGCTGCTGCTTTAGTGCTGTCTCTGCCCTTGAGGCTGATAGCTTGCCAGTTTGATGTGAAATCACTCTTCTGTCCTTTCTCACCTTTCTTTTGCCATGAAAGGTATCAGATCTATCCCATAATACATCACTCTTTTTTCATCCTTGAGCCCAATATTTTCCTGCACTTTTTATCTCTCATGAAAGGTTGCTTTTCAAAACTCAGCTCCATCCTTAATTTTTTTCCTTGGTTTTTTTTGAGCAGTGGGAGAGGCATAGGGGGTGGTGAATGAAATGCGTAATCCAGTAAACTAGTATTAGCTTCTCTCTCTCTTCCATACTTAATGTTTCTGTAAATTTTTAGGTCAAGGAGAGCACTAACTTTTCCTTGGACCTCTTGTACACCATTTGCTTTTACATGTCACTTAGTTAACCTTGTATTGAGACTTAAAGCTTTGATTTCAATTATCGCTGCCTTAAGAAACAAGACTAGCCTTAATTAAGAGGTAGTAAGAAGATCCACAGGCTCCCTAGGTAGTTCATCCCAGTAGTTCATCATCCTTATTATTGAATATGTATTCTAATTTGGCATGCCTGGCTGCTGCTTTCAGGCATTGTGTCCTATTATGTGTTTTTCCACAATATGCTAAAGGACTTGTGGTATTTTAGCCCTTCTGCCCAGGAAGCTGAATGCTCTGTGTGATTGAGTTCTGCAAGGGCTGTAGTGGAGGAATTTGTCTCTAGGTGAGTTCAGCTGTGTTCTGTACCACCTACAATGTCACATGAACTATGAGCACTAGTCTAGAACCAGACTTGGCAAGCACCAAAGCTAAAATGACCTTCATCTCCCATGTCCTGCATTAAAGATCTAGGTCTGCCCCATGCTTAAGTCTTGTTCTAAAATGCTTCATGTTTCTGCTCTACATCTCTGTTCTTCTTGTTTCAGAGAGTAAGGTCCAGACTTGCTTAAATAAAGAGCAAATGAAGCATTTAATGTAGGCCCATTAAATGATCACCATTCATTCTGTGTATCAAATAGGGCAAATATCTTATGACTGAAAAATGGCATATTGTTTGAATAAAGACTGCAGATATGGGAGACTTTAAAAACCAATAGGGGCTTGGGAATTGATGTAGCAATACAGTGCAACCAGCATTAACAGAACATAAATGGACTTTGTGATCTGTCCAGGGATCTGTTTAATGAATTATCACAGTAACTGCTGGCTGTAGCTTTATGGACTGACGTAGAGAAGACATCCTATACCCCATCTCTCTATTTGCGTAAAAAATAATTTTTCTTTTTCTGGGTATAAGTGTATGCTTATTACATTAGACAGATAAACCACATCATTGTATTGTACTCAAGAGTTTATAGAAAATTTAGCATGTTGCTAAGTCAAAACTGTAAGGCAATGCAATATATTTTAAGTAGGTTTAAAGATGACAAATATGGTGATGCTTGCTTTGATTAGTTTCATTTTGCTTCCACTGAAATGGTGGGTGATGTATCAAGGAGCAGAAATCCATTCTAACTGCACTCCATTAAGTTATTAGCTTTTTTTTGGACAATTAAAATGAATAGTTATGAACACTGATGAACACCAAGTGCTCTATGCACAGCTTAAAAAATTACCAGCTCCGAAACATCTGCTTGAAGTATCTGTAAATCTGATGGAACAGGAAGCGTTGACCCTCATAAGAAGAGCTTCCATAAATCTTTGGACAAAAAAGTTGCAGTAATTCTTCTTTCACAGATACTGCACAGTGAGATTATGTCAATATTAGGAAGTCAGAGTGACAAGGAACATTTCCAGGCACTGGGATACCATCATCTAAACTATAGATCTGTTCCAGTGTTCTCCAGAAACAACCTGAGTGCTGTGAAATAGTCTTTGCACAGCATTTTGGAGGTTAAAAGAATGTGCTATTCTGGCAGCAGGCTGTAGCATGCCAGTTTACCCTTGGCATCCAATAACATTTCCAGGCACATTTAACCAACTAATATAAATGCAGCCTAAGAGATCCAGAATGTAGTGACACTGATTCTCCAGAGCAGATAGGAGAATGGCTCTTCACTCAAGAGGTAATAAGGCACTTTTCACTTCTCAAAGCTCTTGTATTCTTGAGATTTTAATTTGGATTGCATACTGATTTAACGTATTTTTCATTATTTCATAAAGCTGATGAGACTCTTACCCTGTAAAATCTTTTCTACCAAACAATGTAAAAATCTAATGCAACATTATAACTATAAAATATCAATTACAGAGTTTTAAAGCCAGAAATAGGTTTTGCTTTTATTTATGCTGGTGTTGTGCATAATTGTATACATCTATATTTAATAAAAATTATAAAAATATTTGAAAAATATCATTGACTTCAACCAGTCAAATATTGGCATGATAAATATTGGCACTTTTAGCAAAATGTAAGGGTTGATTTTAGTTTCTATACAAGTTTTTCAACCAATAGGTCAATCTTCGGAACTGAATGAGACTACCAACATGTTTCAAGAGTAGAATGTAGAAATTTTGAGTAATGCATTCTCCTTGAATTGATACTTGTCTTGTATTTTGTTGTTATCATCTTTGGACAATCGTTCTATTTGGAAGGAAGATGCTTTTTTTTTTATCCTTTGGAAGACCAGAATATTGTGACGGGCACTTTTTGATTTACTGGAGGTATTAACTGGTTGGTTAAAAAATAGGTTCCAAAAGTGTGCAAAAGGAGAGCTCTGGAAAGTCTGTTCTCAGTAAACTTATTCTTCTTGGATTTGCATCAAACTACTAAGGAGATCCAGTCTTTGACAGCCAAAGAGGGCCTTGGCCAGTTTTCCAACTGTAGCACCTTTGGCACCTTCCCTCATCACCCACTTGAGCAGCATTTGGTAAACTTTTTCCTTTAGTCCATCTCGTTCGTAGTCATGATCGATTTCGTCAATCTCGGGATCACTGAAGCCCAGTTTCCGAGCACAGTGCTTCCACTGCTTAGCCAGCTTTTCCCTCACTAGATTCAGATGCTTTTCTGTCAGGACAGTAGTATTGTCTGCAAAAAGAAGATGAGTGTAAGAAAATTGCATCTTTCCACAGTTCTTCGGTTCCTTTCACTCCCTCTCTCCTGTCCTCCCCCAAATACTTATTGGTAATTTCTAGAGACAGAATCTTAGTGGTGCAATCAGAAGTGGATTTCATGGAGGCAGCATAAGCCAGTGATGGCAGGCAAGAAATGTCCAGACAGAATATGTGTATTCACGGGTCAGTTGCTGGATTTCCTCTGTGATCTGAAGCTATCATAGGTTGTCATTTAAACCTGCAAGATTGAAAACGCCTTTTCTAGAATTCCTAAAGAGTTATATCTGTTTTATATTCTGAGAAATAAATGTTACTTAGGGATACACCGAGATAGTCTAATTCAGCATTGACCAATGAAAATAAATTACATTTCAAATTTGTCCAACTTCTATCTGAATGAAGTTGTCATGGCTCTTGCTTACATGGTTTAACTTTTAGTTTTCTGTGTGTCATGTCAGGCAGTAGACTCTGTGATCTGCATGAGTCCATTCCACCTCGGGATATTCTGTGATTTAAACTAGAAGTTGGGTGAGGATCTCCAATCCTAGCCTTGCTTCTGCCTGTGTGTGTTTTATACATTCCAAACCAAATGATTCTCAGGTAATTATGAGGTGAATACATGAAAACTAGGGAGATATTTCTCTTACCAAATACACCCACTGCTTCATAATGAGAATAAATATCTTCCATAGCAACAGAACAAGTGCTGACATGTGGATTCTGATCTTCAATTTTCATGTGATTGTAGGATCCAATTTGAATTCCAGAGCTGTTAGTTATGTTGTACTTGACTGAATCATCTGTATAGGGAACGTTAACACAAATTTACAAACAACAGCATGAGGTTCAAATGTCAAGAAGTAACATAAGGAGAAAAAAGTTCCACTAATAAGGGGAGCGATATTCATTGTATTTGATGTAGAAATAACCATTTACTGGCAACTGTGCTGTGAGTGTATTTTCACTGTGCAGTGATACAGAAGTGTACTTTAGTGAAAGCCCAGTCTATTTTATGACAGAGTGCCACAACCAAGCTGATAGTTACTAGACTGTAAATAATGTTCTCTGTGCCTTGGGAATGCATAGTAGCAGTCTTGTTTTCTGCTGCCTAACAGCTTCAGGAGGTCAGCCTTGACTCAAATGCTCTTTTTGTTTACATTTTAAAGGCTCACCTCTGCCTCTCAGCTTTATTTTTCATAGATGTAAGTGCAAGTTTACAGTTATGACTTCCGAGTTCTGCGAGATGACAGCAAATGTAGTTTCACGTTGCTCATAAAATATGATTAGTAAAACACATAATTTGATCTTTGGTTTACTGTTGTCTGATTTCCACATGCAGCATGAAGCTAAGTCACTATTCATTTTAGGAGAGTGCAGTTTTCTGTTCTCTTGACAGTGTTTTCTGAACTCTGCTTGGATAATTCTCCACTAAACATTCTAACTCTAGCTTAGCTGGTGAATCTCATAACCTGGGTCTAAAATCAAAGTACAGACACTTAAAATGATACACCAAGCTCTGTATTTAATCACCTGGAATCATGGTTACATCCTTGCTACACACTCAGTTGCAATGTGAAGTGTGAGCATCTATAGTTATGTATGAAAATCTGATTAAGAATACTTAATATATGCTAGCCTGGGACTGCAGGGCAGAAAGATCATATGTATGCATTATTAGATGAAGTTGAAAAAAAGGAATGCATTTTATCGTGTATCATAACATTATTACTTCTACTCATAACATTATGATTCCTGTAATTTTTTTTAAGAGCCAGAGGACTCAGGAAACACATCATATTTGTAGTTAAGAATAGAAAGAAATCTCATGTTTGCTATGTTCTTATCTGGCAACAAAATGAATTTAGCATAACATATGAAAATATATACACATACTTTGTCAATATTACAGTATTAACAGGAAAAATTACTACACTTATAAATCTCCTTTCCCAAGCCTTTACACTTAGCAGCTTCTCAGGTTTGGGTCATCATTTAAAGGGGGCAGAATCAAGAAGACAGAAACCTCCTCTTTCAAGTTTTCTCTGTAGTGTAGACCACTTAAAAACTGGACAAGCCTTTGAAAGGGTTAATGAAAGAATTCAGAGTGCCCCAAGCAACACAACTTTAAAGGAGCATATATTAATAACTCCTGAAGGATATTGCATGACTTTAGGGGTTCAAGCCAGTAGAACTGTAGAGACCTGTGCCCCAATGAAGACTGATCAGCATGAAGCCTGTAGCTAGAAATTTGTACTAAAATACAAACTAAGATAGGACAAAGTGTTCCAAATGTGTATGTGGTTCCAGAGCTGGGCAGAGTGACAGCAACTTGAAATTTAATCTAAGGAAGTGACTAGGTTAGGTGTACAGGAGATCTTGCACTGCTCTCATATTTTTAAAGTTCTTGCATTAAAGAATATGTTGTCCATGATTTATCAAATACACATTTAATGGTGTGTTTAGGTCCTGATAGAGACAGGACTAAGTTATACCTATTGATACCGAAAACTTCAGCTACGGTTAGAGGTATTAAGCAATAACAGAAATTATTTCAAGTTCCTGAAGTCTTTTGTTTTACTGGTCAGGATGCAATGCAGAGCCTGTTGGCTACCAGGGCAGATGAAGGCCACAGCACTTACCTGAGCTTACTCTGGATACACTAGGATAGTATGCAAACGTTCCCCTTGGGAAAGAAGTGGAATCCCTGTAACCTGTAGAAAGAAAAAACCACAAAGAAATGCCAAAAGCATTATGTAAATAGAAAAGTAGATATACTTAACAATGGCTGCCATATTTGTGACAATGTGAGTATACAGTGCTCTTAAATACAGAGATGAGAAGCTTTTTAATTAGCAGGATTGTGTCTCCTTGAATAACTCTAGTTTAAGCACTGATCTTATGACGTTTTGCTGAGTTACTAATAGCCTTAACCATCCTTGGATCACAGAGAGGACAATGGGATTCCATGTGGGTGTAGATGACACAGACTACAGGAATACCTGGCAGTGTGGGATCAGAGCACACTGCAGTTACAGACTGAGCTGCTGGCAAATTCCAAGCTCCCAAGTGTGAGGTTTTGGATGCTCACAGATGGGCTCTGCAACTCATACTGGGGCAGCAAGAGCATATGGGTTAGAGTCACTCAACAAGGCAGTGAGGAACTGAAATGCAGCTCTTGTGCACCTCAGTCTGGTATCTGCTACACTGTTTCACACAGTCTTCCTATAATAAATGTTTTCTTTATTTCTTTCAAACAGAAGGTTTTCCTTTATTAGTGATGTTGGAAATTCTAATGCCTGCCTTCTGACATGACAGCCCTCGGATTCATGTCAGTAAATAAATTCACATAAACAACTAATCACAGCCTCTGCATTAATAATTCAACAGAAAAACACTTTTGTGGCATTCTGCTTGTAAAAAGCTAGGCGTTTTCTTGTGAGATGACCTGGAAAATAACACCATGCTAAAAATACTCAAGAGTAGGAGCAGCATCTCATGCTGTCTCTAGTTCCTCAAAGTTTTATCTTGTAGGTCTCCAGTTACCACTTATTTATATGCTTTGTTAATGCCCGATATTCTCTTCCTTCTTTGTCTCCATACCTTTCTACTCCATGGCTTACCAGCAAACACCAACAGGAGCTCTCCCTCAGCACCAGGCAGAGCTCTCTGGAGAAACCAGTTCCAAGCCTCAGCTCCTTGCTGGCTCCCTAGGTTCAGGATCTCTCCCTTGCTGCAAGCCAAGCTAAAAAATAGCCATCTATTTTCTGAAATGCTACAAGTGTTTCTTCATGAGTAGAACCTATGGTATGAATGTTACAGTTTTGAGAGTCAAAGTTCTCCTCAGCTTTCCTAGAATCACTGGTAGCAGCTCCTGGTTTTGGGAGCTGTTTTAGCAGTACTTGCTGTCTGCTCTTCCTCGGCTTAGATAACTCAGCAGAATTTTATTTCTACTGGATTTTTTATTATTTCTTGTAAATCAATGTTCTTTGGTAAGTCTGAGTCAGCTGTTACACTGATGCTTTAGAAATGGTTCATTTGAAATTGGCAGCCTGACATCAGTGAAAGCAGCATAATGAAGTCAAAGCTGCAGGGCTTTGAGTCAACAAAAAGAACTTAATGAAAAGAATTCACCCTTTCTATATTACAGATCAGCCTGCAATAAGCAGGTTGTTCCCTGAGCTACAAAATTCTCTTGACCACTTCACTGAATAGAAGAAAAGTGTGTTTTCAGAAACATAGGTGTTGCAGAAGGAGGAATCTCACCTGTATCTGTGTCTGAATTCTTTGAATACCAGTTTACATTGGTCGGTGATGTCAGGTTTTGTCCAGATTCTGGCACAGGATGTTTACTTAGGCTAAAGTTACTAGCTGAACACAATCCATAGGGATCCACCAGGTTTCCTGTTGAAAGACTGTTGGGACTGGGCCCATAATAAAAATCTACATTTTGTTTTGGTGTTGTTGCAGCTGCTGGTGGCCAGAAATATGGATTAGTGTTTGATCCTGTTTTTTCAGCTCTTGGATACAGTTCACTCAGTTGAGAAGTAGGGGATGGCTTTGCAAACGGATCACAGGAAACTCTCCGTCTCCTCTCCTCCTCTATCATTTCAGGGCTGTACAACACAGGTGGAACTGCTTTATCCATCCGGCTCCCAAAGGCGTGGTAGTTGTATTCATACTGAAGTTTTCTTTCCAGATTATCAGGTGGTACAAATGAGGTCTCACAGCTCTCAACGGGCTGGTTCTCAGGGGAGGCAGCAAACAGGGCTTCATTAACCTCGCTGGTCATGGGACCCTGGGAGCTGTGCAGAGAATTAGGCTGATCTGAAAGGAAAGCACATTAAATGTTTGAAAACATTCAAATGCAAGTATTTAACTTGTTGCAATGATCTATTAGCCCCCTTTATTATTATAGTTTATCTCAAAGGTTTCAATAAAACATTACTTCCAGCATAAGACATTCTATAAAATAAAACACAGCTTTACTGACAAGTAGAACAGATTTTTATCTAGGAAGTACAGGTTTGCTTAAGCTATCAGTGTTAAAATCTCACTAGCTTGAGTAGTGTGAGAATTCACTGTGTACTCTACTTGTATTTATATCAAGTTTTCAACCATTGAAACAAACATTCCTGGAGGCATTTGTAAGATCTGCTTTACTGGTGTGTCTCCTCTGGCATTAACTGGAGTTTGATCAGTGCAAAACTAAGGTGTAATAGAATGGAAAATAATGTCACTGTAATAACAGGTGTAATTTCATACAGCACATATAATTTGTCATTAAAATCTTATTTAAAATGATTATGTAAAATGTTCTGTCTGGGTATGTCATGATATGAATACTCTTCCAAAGAATACATTTTTACAAGTAATGTCTACCAGATAAAATAGTCTGTGTCATCTATACCTTTCAACCTAATTCTCAGTATCAAAGGAAGCTCTACCTCAGAACTGAGCTAGATGGAGTTATAATCTGTATGATGCTGTAGCATTCTGAGACTAAATAAGAAACATAAAAATATATTTGTTGCTACTTGTAATTATTTTTTTAAGGGTAGGACTACAGATGCTTTCTTAAAGTTCTGAAAGCTTCACATTTTTCTAGAAAATATCATACATTGCTTGAAGCAAGGGACACTTACAGAGCACTGTAAAACTGGAATGAAGTGTATGTATGTGCTTCTACTTAGCTCAGATAATGCTAGTGAACTGGGGTCCCCCCCAAATTATGTTATTTCAGCCCATATTAGGCAGGACCAAAACTGGTTCCTTTGGGTGGCTGTGTATTAGAACACCTTCAGTAGGACTTGCTCTGCTTGTTTTGCTATCACTGCTAGAGAGGAAGTGGGAGAAATGGTTAATACAGAAATAACTCCATCCAAAGTGACAGCTCTTAGCAATTCAGTATTACCATAAACTATGTGGCATCTGCTCTCCAGGGCAAGCTTGAGATAGATGTATGGACGGATCCTGTGGGATGCCTTCATTGCCACTGTCTGAGTGATGCCCATTGACTAGAGAAAAACCCCTGCCTTTGACTGACAGGCTGGCAAGACAGCATCTTTCTTCAGGGGAGATTCACAACAAAGTCTTTTGTACTTAAAACTTGAGAGCATCTGCAAACTGCAGCAGTCATACATGATTCTTTCTGCACAGGAAATGTAACTACACTCACTTAAAAACACAGCAGTGGGGCTGCCCTAAGTCCATCAGTTCTACTGAGGAACAGTTGTGGGAAACCTGGCTTTGGGGAAGATTTATTAGTTGCATTTACAGTTTAACATTACTAATTTAATAGTGTCTTAGATAACTCAGCAGAATTTTATTTCTACTGGATTTTTTATTATTTCTTGTAAATCAGTGTTCTTTGGTAAGATAATTCCAGATACACTACTACAAAACTCTAACTCTATCATTTTCCATATATTATCACATATTAGAGAGCCAGCTCTGTAAAATTGCTAAACATGCAACTCATCCAAGATTTGATGAAAGTATGACAAAAAATACGAAAAAAACCCCTGTCTACTAGTGTTCCTCAGATTCCTTAGAGAGCAAAGTCCTAAACAAAGGAATAATTTACAATTATGTATCTTGGTCATATTCAAAGCATTCATAAGAAAGGATGGAGGGGGAAAAAGAAAGGTCTTAATGAAATTACAGCCTACAAACCAAGCAGTTGGCATGACTAAAAGATGAGAAGAAAGATCAAGTATGAAAAGTAATTAACCAAGTGACCACTGTAAAGCTGAATGTTGAACAAAATTTTTGGCATGGAAGAGGAAAGCATAAGAGTGTAAAAGGAGATAGAAATTGTAAGTGTAACTTCTGGGAGCAAATAACATCATCTCAGTGATTACAATTCTTTCTGAGGTGCTGAATAATTGAGTCTCTTCGTAACCCTAAATGGTGAAGTTACTTGCTTTGTACACAACTTTATCTTTGGCAAATAGAGTAATTATGTGCTGGTGACTTACCTACTTGACCATTGCTGCTATCTGCTGGTGCAGCATCTATTTGAAGGGATTCCATGCTATGCAGCAGTTCATTTGACTCAGGCTGCATTTTCTGCACATGAGAACAAATGATCAAATTATAGGCAAAGGCTTAAACAAAGGGAGTACCTGTAGAATATGAAGCAGTACAGCTTCACTGTGAAGTGACCTGGATGAATAGACTCTATCAGTCTCTGGGAGAAGATCCCATCTCTTTCAGAGAGCACAGCCTGACAGGAAATACCCATTGCTTTGCTACAGGTGGGCAAAATCTTTTCTTCAATGAAGGGAGGGAGGACTGCAGTATAACAGCAGTATATAACACTCTAACTTGGCCAAACAACATCTTTGCTTACATGAATGTGACCTTCATCCAGAGTGGCTCTTGATTGTCTGACTTGTATTTAATTGCCAGACTTTTGGCAAGCAATCTCAGTGAGGGGATGCTGCTGAGGTAAAGGTAGTAAACATGCATCCTGATCTGTGGATCTGTATTTAATAAGCTCATTCATCAACAGGGAAGAAGAGGTGAGAAAACATTAACATTCAGGTTTAGGCACATTGAATTTTATGAAGATTATTAGAAATTAGTAAATTTTCAGAAAGAAGCAGTGCAATTTCCTTTCTATAACCCTCATCCTCACTTAGCTAGAGTGAAGGCAAAATCTACTCCTTTTCTACTCTTTTGATGTTCCCATTATTCAGGCTTTGCTGGAAGTCATTTTTATTAACCTGCAAAAATTATTTCTCAACTTCCCTAAGTGCTGCTTACTCAAAAAATAATTTCCAAAAGCAGAGTTTGTGTTAGTATTTTTTTAATTAAACCAAATAAGTACTTTCACAGATTAAAAAATCAGCAATTCTTACCTATCTCTTCCCAAAAAATCTACTTCCCTCCAAAAGCAAAGGGTAACATTCTAACACACATTACAACCATAGGTCCTTATATTTTACTTGAGTAATGGAATTGTTTGACCAGGGGGGTTAAACCAAATGACCTCTGGTTGCTTTCATCCTCAACCATTCTGTGATTCTGTGATCCTTTTAGTTAGGAGGTCTCCATGATTGCTGGGCAGGCAGCAGGAAGGCTATGTCCAAACTCTCTAAGCCATGTTGCTACTGAAGCTGTACTTGTAATTCACACTGTGACTGCCCTGGATCCTCTGTTCACAATCTGTGCCCTGATTGTAATGGATGCTTTCCTTCCTGAGAAAGTAATAAACTCACAGCCCATTTCCTAAATAGTCATTTTGTCCCTATGATATGAGAGGTGCATCTGCAGAGAGCTAATGCATGTAGTAAAATTTGCCTTGGTCCTGATTTGGGGTTGCTGTCATAAATCAGACATATATGTAGTTCATATTGGGAGTTTGGTCAAATCAGTCCAAGAGATCTGCTTTATCAGTTTCACTTTGCAAAACTCTGTTGCTTTTTTGAACAGTTATTGATGTTTCATAAACATCACATGAAGTGAGTAATTTTTATTTCCACAATTGAAGACTTGGTGAGAAGGAAGCTTTTAAAAAAAGGTGAAAGAATGGTTTCACAAGGAAGTTTGTTTTGTTTTGTTTTTTTTTCTTAGTTTAGAATACTCTCTGTATTGTCTGTGAGTGAAGTCTATACAGTCAAGTGATGAAACTCATAATATCTGTGATAAAAAGGTTCCATTATCAGCCCATTTTTTCAGGAAGTTATTATTCTCTTATTTTCAGTCAGGAAATCATTCTTTTAATCATAGTATTTAAACTTACAGCAAGAAAAGTAAGACAAACCAACTTGGACACTCAGGAAAACGATCTGATTTTAACTTTTACCTGTTAATATTACTGTGGAATACCTTCCTGGTCTCAAGCAGGCTGAGACTCATGAGACACTGCCTGAAGACAGGGCAAAAATTACCAAGAATTTATGAAGTTACTTTAAATTAGATTCTGCCACTTTTTAATTTATATGAATAACATTTTGTGAGTGAGACTTAGTGGATGTATGAGGACAATTGCAAAATATCATCATAGAATCAGCATGCCTCTCAGGTGGAAATAGACCTTGGGCCCACCTCCTGCTCAAAGCAGGGTCACTTATGGACTGGAGTTGGTAGCTCAGAGCTTTGTGCAGTCGGGTTTAAAAACCTCCAATCATGGTGACTGGACAACCTCTTTAGGTAACTTGTGCCACTGCTCTGCTCTCCTCAGAGGGAAAGTTTTGGGTTTTTTTAATTTCACTCTTACATCCAAGTTTGAGTCTCTCTTGTTTCTGTATTTGTCTTTTTTCTCTAGTCCTCACACAATGTGCTGCTGTGAAGAGCTCGGCTCTCTCTTCTCAAACTCCTCACACATAGGGGCAGGCTGCTATTTCTTTGTCCTCCAAAGCCATTGCATGTCTGGGCTGCATTCCCATCTCCTATAAGGACTAACAAGGTGTGAGCAGACCTGCTGCCTGTGACACTGCTGGTGCCAGGCAGGCTGTGGCTGGTGCTCGGGCTGCTGCTCTCCACCACCCTGAGGTTCTTGGCAGTGCTGCTCCCTGGCTGGGCAGCCCCTGGTTGGCACTGGAGCCAGGGGTTATTTAATCCCAGCATTCCTCTTGTGCTTTCTGAATTTCACAAGGTTTCTGTCACCACATTCCTCCAGCCTGCAGCTATCAGCCTTGTCCTTGTGACTGTCTTGATTAGCCCTTCTAGTTTGGTGCACACCTTATGTGTGTTCATTGTTTCTGTCAGGTCACTGACAGAGGAGTAAACCAGGTCAGGTCCCAGCCCCCTGCACTCCTGCAGCTGCTTTTGGCCTGCAGGGGAAGAAGGACCCATCAACTACTCTGGGACTCACCATCCAACCTGTTTTCATCTGCTCATCCAGACAGCAGCATCTGAACTTGGATACAAGAGTAGTTTGGGAGAGAGTGCTGAAAACCTTCTGAATGTTGAGATAAATGACATGCACTGCTCTGCCCTCATTCACAAATTCAGCTATTTTATCACAGCAGGAAATCATATCAGTCAAGCATGATCAGTGGCAGAATCTGGCCATAGTTGGGGTTGGGAAGAAGGAATGTGGGGAACTTTAAAATGCTTAGAAAGCTACTCACTTTTAAATTCTTCAGATCTTCTTCAATATTTTTTCCTAGCTCTTCATAGTAAAATGGCTTGTATCTTTCACTGATTTCTGCAAAAAGCAAAGAACTAAGTGAAAAATGGTTTTCAAAGGAAAGTAAAAGTGAATTGTACTGTTAACAATCTTGATGGAAAAGGAATGAAGAATGAAGACTTCTACAATGTCAGAAACAAGAAAGGTATACATACGTTTATAATTTGTTCACATGGTACATTTAGTCTCAAACAGTAACAAGAACAGGATAACTTCTATGGATTTGTTGTTGTTGTATTGGCTTTTATGGTGAAATCTGTCTATGATCAGTGGCTGAGAGCATCTTTCCTTGGCTTGCATATGGGGAAATTAGAAGCTAAAATCCAATACAAGCATAAACTTAATATATTAGCAGTAGATTATATATGTTTAAGTAGATTATATATGTTTAATATGGAGATAGTAGGTGGGTTCCTCATGGGATACACATTTTCTCTGAGCATTTAAATACACGCCTGTATATGAAGTTGTTGGTGCCCCAGTCTAAATACAAACCCCAGTTTCCTGTTATTTGTTGGGGTCTTTTTTTGTGGGTTGGGGTTTTTTTTTTTCCCTCTTTTTGTTGTTTTGGGGTTTTCTGGGCTGTTGGGGTGTTTTTGGTTTTTTGGTTTGTTTGGGTTTTTTTTTTGCACTATGTATTGAGACAGAAAGGAGAGACAATGAGATATAGAATTTTTACTTATTTGCTCTTAGCCTCCTTCCCAGACCATTCAGCCAAGACTTCTACTGACTGGAAGTGTTTTGCCATCTGACCATATGAAAGGATGATTAGCTATCAAAGTCAGTCATGTTGCTTATGGAAGGATAACTAGGCCAGCTTTTGAATCCTGGAGTATTTTGAACAGGGTATTTTCTCAGTCATGGTCAAGATATAGTATATCCCTTGATGTTAGTTTTTATGTAAGTTTCAGCAATAAGATTATACTATGCTGAAAAGAAATTATCAAGGATAAAGTGTCTTAATCAGCTCCATTCACTTACTAGGATTTTTCAAACCTGCAAATGCTGGATCAGATCCCATTTTTGGTCATAGTACAAAGAGCATACTTTGTACTATGACCAAAGAGCAGATTATGTGCATGGCTATTTCAGTTTTCATAAAACACCCCATCTTATTTCAAGAGGAAAATACTCTTGAAATGTTTTGCTGCATTATAAGCTATCAATGGACACAAACAAATACAAATCCTAAAGTAATGCCTTACCTGCAAAGGTTGGACGTTTCTCTGAATCTTCATCCCAGCATTGCTTCATTAAGTCAATAACTTGCACTGGACATTTATCAGTGATCTCCTTTATGTCTGGTCTGTTTCCATTCATGATGCCAAAGCAAATCTGGGTTTCATTTATGCCATCTGAAAAATAAAATTTCCTATCAGGTTCTGCTCATGGGTTTTGCTACCTTTCCATAGGTAAAAGAAACAATGAAATAGCTCCCTGTGTGTTTGTGGGTATGTAAAACTTGATTTCAAAGAGGTCCAGGTTACAGCTACAAATCTTTCATATTAGAGAATTTAAATCCACTGCCCTGATTTCCATGTAATAGAGATTTATTTTAAGATTGATGGATTTACTTTTATATGTAAGACGTGCACAGTGTGAGTAAGGGTGACAGAGGTACCTCTCTAGAACCTGCTTCTCTGGTGCATCAGCTCTGCACTAGATATGAACACCAAGATGGCCACACAGGCAACATTTAGCCATTTAAATAGCAAAAAATCCATTCAAAATTATAAACATGTTACTCTGGAATTCCACAGCTGGCTCCTACTGTTCTACCTAAGCCCATTGGTGCACGTTGAGAAATCAGCACCACACAGCTGAGAATCAGTAACTGATTGTGAGATCATTCTCATTTTCACGTGTAACTAGTCCACCTCAGGAAATAGTGTCCATCAAAATTTCCATCCTGGCCTACCTGAGGTTTGCTTAATTTCTGCCACCAAGTCTGGTTTGTACCCACACCATGTAGATGTGAGTAGATTCAGCTTATGGCTGCATTTCATTCAGATGTTCTTGTCCATGCTGACAAGTCAGGAATGATGCAACTATTTCCTCTGACTGGCCATGAGGTGCCAAACCAGTGCTGTTCTAGGCCATGGGTGATGCAATCTACTAATCTTAATTTTATAACATTAAATGCTTAATATTTGTAACTTATTTTTCTGATAGCATCCTTTGGGAAATAACGTACTTTCATATGGCTCTTTGTTAGCAAAAATTGCCCAGATCACAATGCCAAAGCTGTAAACATCTGATTTCTCCACTGGTTTAGCATTAACACAGCGTAAATGCTCTGGGGCCATATAGAAAAGAGTCCCAGCATTGTTCTGGTAGGTGCTCTTCATTTGCTTCTGTCGGACAGTTTCTTCTTGGGTCAGTCTGCTCCAGCTCTTAAAAGAGGCAACACCGAGATCTGCAATCTGAAAAATGAGACACATCAGAGCTGTAATGAAGAGGAGATAAACAAGTATTGCATTCAGTGTCAATTTTATCAAGTCTTAATAGTCTAATAACTTAAGTCTACTAACTTATCGAAAAATTAAATAGTGAAAAAATACAACTTAAAAAAGGAAAACAAACTATTTGATTTTTTTTCTTGTTTTTCTTTGGTTGGTTGGTTTGGTTTTTGTTCTAAATAAAGCATCACTGCCAACTGGGAGCCATAAGGCTGAACTTTTATTATTTCTTCTATCCTCATATTGTGTAAGTGTAGAACATTTGCACAATGTGAGGATAGAAGAAATTTGGTTTCACTCACATTGGCAATCTTACTTGAGGTCTGCTTGCAGCACTCATAGGAGAATAGAAGATTCATAGGAGAAGAATCTAAGATTCAAACCTAGAATCAATCTATGAGACAGGCAGCTATGCCTCCTCTCTCACTGCCCTTTCCATTCAGATTCCATTTAACTCAAACAAGTTAGATCTTCCTTCAGAAGCGGGAAAGAATTGGATCTGAAATGATGTGATATATATGCCAAAGAGACATGGAAAAGAATAGCATGGAGTAGGTTAAAGCACAGATACCTGGGTACTGTGTGTTGACAATGTGATATTATTGAAACTTTAAGGTGCAGTTTTGCAATTAGACTAACGGCTGGTGATGAAGAAAGTAATATTTCGCTCCTCTCCCCGCCATCTTCTATTATGTGCTCCCTCTGCTCCTCTTGTTCCAGGACTGACATTTTCCTGGGAAGACCCTAGTGCAAGGCAGTCAAGCAGCCTGCTGAACCAAGTGCTCCCCAACAGAAGGATAGCACTGCCAACAAGGTAAATGGTAATCTGCTGCTTTGGGTTCCTAAATCAAGACAGGCTGTTCACATTAGCACCAGTGCTAACACAAGGGAACAGGAGGTCATCAGGAGAGGAAAGCTGAAAGAAAATGGGCGTGTGTTTCTTAGCCACAGTCAGCTGTCAAACAGAGTTGAGTAACTCAATTACTTCAGATAAAATCAAGATGACACCTCGCCTCACTTCTAACTCACTTTTCTCTCGTATTGCCTCTAACTAGCTTATTGTTCCTCTTGAGTTTCTGCAGCCCTGGGCTATGTTTAGAGGTTGTGTATTCATTGGAAAATCCCGGCAACATTCTGCTGAGGAAGTAGGAGTCCAGGTTCATGTGTAGTGATAGAGAAGGATATGACAAATCTTTCTACACTTACAATTTCCTAGAACCACTATTTCCCTTTCTAATGATTGACAATGTTAGGCACATTCAAGCAGATAGATAATACAACAGCTGCCTTATATTATATTTTTGATCAAGTTACTTAAGGAAGTCTTATCTGATTCTGAATTTGATCCTGTGTTCCAGGTCAGTTTGTCATGAAATGTGATGATAGCCTAGTTTGGTCCTGTCTATATAAGAGAGATGAAACCAAACTCCCCATACAATTTACATTTAAAGCAGATCATGATGAGCTTTTTATTTTTGGAAAGGAAATTAATTTATAATTCTTATTGCAAGCTGCTCATACTACACTTGCTACTATATTAACCTTGTGGAAGAACTACTTACTAAATTGTGTGTGAGAAATAGAAAATGACAGATTTCTCTTCACAGAAATTTAATCTATAGTTTCAAACTGTAATGGGATCATTATTTCAACAACTCACCTTGGCCAGAAACAGGATATTTGATGAGGACTGCTGCAAATTCCCCTCAGGTTTATTCTGCAGTAGCCTCTATATTTATGTGTCTTGATCCAAAACCCCACCAAAGTTAATAGAAGGGCTTTGGAATAGGCTTATAAACCATTCTTTGAAGTAGTGTCCTGATGGGGTTTTTTTGTAGCTCCTGGATGTCATTTTAAAATGGTGACTAAGGGAAAAGAGGGATACAAAAGAGGAGAAGATAACAGAAGAAAGAAAGAAAGGAATAAAAAAGGAAGTGAAGGCAGGAGGAGAAATTACAGCAATAAAGGACAAAAGACACCATCCATAAAACATTCTATTTTGTTTCAAACTCCGTATTAACATTTTTTTAATGTAATTGTTATGTTATTTACAGCTTGTTATTTACATTATTTTTTTAATGCCCTCAGTGATTTTTTTTTTCCCCCACAGTTGGTGGAATACTGTGCAAATCTCAGACTCAGAGGTTGTATAGGCCACCATAATTCAGCAATCCAGGGAACCCTCTCTCAGTGATAACTCACTAAACTACAGAGGCATTCATCTACCAATTCCACCAAATTAGGAACTCTAACCAGCACGGCTGTGATGGGTTCTTCAACCCAAATCACGAACCTTCTCCATTCACATTTTAACAAATACCTTAATGTGGAAGTCTCTGTCCACAAGGATGTTTTCTGGTTTTAGGTCTTTGTGTACAAAGCCTTGCTCATGCAAATAAAGCATTCCTTCAGTGATTTCCAGCACGAAACGCCCTTTCACTGACAAAGGTAGTGAGAGCTAAAAGAAAGAACAAGAAGTGCCATCTATTAAAAAATGCAACTACAACAATCAACTTAAAACTCAGTCTTTAATAAAAATTCCACAGTCCCAAGGGTACCTCTGCTTAAACTATGGTAAGAAAAACCTGCATCTCCAGTTTTTCAATGAGGGAGGTGATTGTCACACTCTACTCCACACTGGTATGGCTTGACCTTGAATACTATGTGCAGTTTTGCCCACAATTTAAGAAGGATGTAAAGCCATTAGAGAGCATCCAAAGGAAGGCACAAAGATGGTGAAAAATCTGGGGGGAAGCTATATGAGGAAGGGCTGAAGCCACTTGGTCTGTTCAGCCTGGAGGAGACTGAGGGAATATCTCATCATGGTCTACAGCTTCCTCATGATGGGAAGTGGAGGGACCGGCACAGATCTCTTCTCTCTGGTGGTCAATGATAGGAATGGCACAAAGCTGGATTAGGCAAGGTTTAGGTTGGATATTAGGGGAAGATTCTTCACCCAGAGGGTGGTTGTGATTTTTGGGGTTCTGATTCTTCACCCAGAGGGTGGTTGTGATTTTTGGGGTTGTCCTGTGCAAGTTGGACTTGATGATCTATCAAGGTTCCTTCCAACTAGGGATATTCTATGGCACTAAGGTCCTTCTTGGATTGAAATTTTGGCATTAAAATAATTCTTGAGTCACTCCATATTTAAAAAATATTTGCTACATATTTAGCAAACTCTCCACTTATCTCTACAGCGCTTCTAGAAGTTTTTAATCTGTAATTGATCTGCTCCTTTGTGATGCACAGGAAAGCCATTGTCTGCTGTCTCTAGAGAAAGCAGTGCTGCCACTGGCTTTTTAATACAAAAAGAAGAATAAGAAATTAAAAACTCCGTTCTCTGACTATGGCACTAACATCCTCTCCCTTTCAAGCAGCTCATCAACCCTAAGGGGTGAAGTAATTGCTCACATTCTGCAGCACTTTCATCATGTTTCCCCGGTCCACGTACTCCATCACAAGTGAGTAGTTTCCATCTTCCAAAATGACTCCAAGCAGCTTTACCACGCGGTCATGCTGCAGTCTGCGCATAATCCTGCCCTCTTCAAGAAGGGAAACATTGTACCTGCAAAACAGAAATTACACTCAATTTAGGTGCCAGCCCAGAAAGAACAAAGCGATGAAAATCACACTGATTCAGGTTGAAAACCATGGCCAAAAATGTCAACAACCCTAGATTAACCATACCTTCAGCTGATTTTAAATCATGCCAGGTTATATTCTCTAAGATTCTGCTCAAATGCATTAAACAGAGACTGTCTGCTCAGTCTGATTTTTAAGGCCTGCTTTCCACTTCTTGTAGGTAGCTGTGGATGTCGAAATCTCTTGACTGGGGTGAGAACTGGGCAGAGCTGAAAGAGCCTTGGAACAAGAAGGATCAAGATCCACTCCACTACATCTTGTACAGGTAACTTAGAGAGGTCTTGTTTCCTAAGGGCTTCATGTTCAAAATGGATTTCTTACAAGGGAGCCACACACATACTAAATTATGACAGCATTTGCTAACAATTACTGGTTAAACAATTACCTTGGTCTCAGTACAATCCATCAATAATCATAGGTACATAGCTGGGAGCTCACTAAGGGTCTTAAAAAAGGATAATATCCATTATATAATGAATAGAAGCGATGGTATTTTTATTATTGTTCCTGTTCTAGTCCTCAGACGGAAGGATGTAAGAAAATATTGAAACAATACTGCTTGTTAATGTTTTCCTACCCTCTGACTTAAAAGGAAACTGCTTTCTCCATCTGTGTTCCTCTGTATTACTAGAGAAGAAACTGATTGTTTTGTTTGCATTAGGCTCAGTTAAAAAATTTGCTAAAGACTTACCATTCCATATTTTAAGAAATAAGAAAATTATGAGCCTGTGTAATGAAAAAATAAAAACACAAACCCAAAAATACACTTGGCAGGCTAGTCTATTCTAACTGTGGTCATCCCAAACTGTCATTGTAGGCTGCAAACTACTAGAATCTCTTAATTTGCTTTCTACCAGCAAAATAAAAACTCAGTTAATTTACCACAACCCAAAGTAGAAAAATCATGGAATTTTGTCTGTCTCTAGTGGATGACTCATGGGAGAGTTTTAGGATTGTTATGGCTGTGAGGGAGTAGAGCTGCAGTGTCACCTGAATCCACTGAAATCAACATTCAATCTTTGAATTAAATCAGTGGGCTTGGCTCACTCTGCTCTTTCTTAAGGGAGACAGGTTTACATTTGTGGTATTAACACACATGAGGTTGGAGTCCTGCTGATAATTTATGTGCATTTAGTTCCTAGTGGACATCTACAGTTGGATAATTTCATTGAAAACATATCTGCAAGTTTGAAAATATCTGTGGCCACTGAGTTCCTGCATTTCCTTAAGTGTGCAGGCATCCTCTTGATTCTTAACAAGAGGGGGAAAAAAGAGAAAATTTGCAGGACAGCTGTTAGTATTATTTTCCCCACATAAAGTATTTCCAAAAGCCAAAGACCTGAAATTATTACACTCCATTTAGGTTTGTCTTAACTGAATTTAGAGGACTTAGACGAACTGAAAATCAGAACTGAGATCTGGAACTTACTCAGTGCGCTGTGGTCCTGTATACACTTTTTTTAATACTACAAATCCATATTTCTTGTGCAAGCATAAAGAAATTGTTCCAAATCCTCCAGCATCTAGTTGCTTTTTCTCAAGCAAATCCTTGGTGTTCATGTGGATGTCTTCCAGAGACATGGCTGCAGTCTTTGTGGCTTAGCAATTAAAACAAAATCAAGCACCCTCGTGCTCCTGGACCTGCAGTATAAAGGAGGGAAAATGAAGTGTCATTGAAAACATTCAGCTGTTCCACTAAATAAGTGTACATTGAAGGAGTGGGACAGAAACATAAACTCTCATGACCCTTTATGAATGCTCAGTTAGAAACCAAAAATGCTGCAGTTCTCACAGAATCAGACCTAAAGATTAATCCTGTCAACCCACTACTGTTATATTCAGTTGATGTAAAATCATTTCTTCACCTGAAGATCTCAAAGTGCTGCTGATAAATAGTTTTTATCTATTCAATATACAGTAGATCAGTCCCTACTCTCCATATGCGCAAAATCCAAACCCCAGAAAAACCAAGAGCCACAGTCCCAAAGGCAGGTAGTGCCTAATGATTCTGATAGGTATCTTGTTTTCTGAATTGCCTGAACATGGGCTGTCAGGTGCCCAGATTCCTGCATAACCCTAAGCTACCTTTTAGGCATCTTTGCAAACCTAGGTTTAAAGGATTTGCTTAAAGCTTAAACCAAGCAACTGAATGGAGGGTGAAATGAAGGACTCGCTTCTGTGGGAAGCTTATTTGCACATGATCTCAAGGTGACAAGTGCTAGGAAAGAATATGTATGGCAACTTCTCCTCTGCCCATTAAAAAGAAGAGGATCAAAGAAATTATGAAGGCTTGTACTAACTCCTAAGTGCATCAAGACAAAAAAAGAGTTTGGGGGATCCTATGAAATGGGTAAGTAACAGATAAGTAATAGGTAAGTAAGCACAAGTGGATGCCAGAATAATTTTAATCCTTTGATAAGGCTGCAGTACTCTCTTGCCTAATGTTTCCCAGTCTAGACAGCCCCTGCCTTCAGCATATGCCAGCAAGCTGCTTTGCTAGCACTGGTGCAAGCCAACAAGCTCTGCTTTTTCCTCCCTCACTAAGTTTTTAACTTAAGCACCTTACATCAGGTAAAGAAAGAGTTTGCTGAGAAAAGACAAAGTGCAAGAGGCTGGCAGGGCTGTTCATTTTCCACTCATCTTGGGTAACTACAACACAGATAGATGGAGCTGGGAGAAAGGCACCACCTCTAAGTGCCACTACCAGCAACAGTAGATTGGCTCCTTTGGGTAACTAAGAGCTCTAAATTGTGTAGCAAAGGGACTCCCAAGTTTTTTCCAGACCAACAAATGACTGCCAATTCCTGTAAACTATTGTGCACTTGTATCATCCAATCTCTAATCGAAAAGATTGCTTAATGTTGTTGTGAACACCAGCTGCAGCCTAATTTTGACTGCCTCATTACCACACCCTCTTTGGGAAGCCTGGGATCTAAGGACTTAGTGTGTGTGGAAAGTAGGTACCTG
Source organism: Zonotrichia leucophrys gambelii (assembly GCF_028769735.1). NCBI lineage: Eukaryota > Metazoa > Chordata > Aves > Passeriformes > Passerellidae > Zonotrichia > Zonotrichia leucophrys. Next base: position 69,204,855 of record NC_088171.1, read on the forward strand.
AGGAAGACAGACATTTCAATGCTGAGCTGGAAATGGTCTGATCAGTTCAATACTGACAAACCAAAGCAGGGGAGAATAAATTAAATTTTTAAAAAATTATGAATTGTGCCTGTAGAAGAGATAGAGCAAAAGCTTTCTTTTCAGAATACATATAGAGACTACGGGCTGCTGTAGCACAGATAGGGAACAACCTCCCTACACCCAGAGCAGTGTCCTCTCTTCAGAGTTTTCTGCTTTGGCTTTGTGGACTTCAAAATGATGTAGGCTTTGTTTTGCTGCAGTGCTAGCCTGGATTATGAGCACAGGCCTGAGGATATGGCGGCATTCATTTAGTAAGAAGGTAAGTCTTACTATGTCTAATAATGATTCGAGGAAATTGTTCTTGTTTTGTTTGTTGTGGTAGAGGTTTTTATGGGTGGTTGTTTTTGGGTTTTTTTAATGAAGATTTTTGTTTGTTTGTTTTTGGGTTTTTGTTTTTCCTTTACAGCCAATCAAATGGCAGGCAACAAACGACTCATAGCAGTGCCATTGCTGCTTTCATAGCTGAGCTTTCATCTCCCTGAAAGTTTTTGATGATGGTCCTCTGGATTTACTGGTGTGGTCATACTGACTTTTGTGCAGATGGGGTGGATGTCACATGTACAAGAGCCTAAATTCAGCCATCAGAGTGAAACATGACATAAACTAACATCTTGCTTCTTTACCTGGGTCTCCCTTCCAAGAATAAGTTTGAAGTCACTTATGTATGTTAATTTTTCCATGCTAACAGCAATTATGCAGCTAGGTAGTAGTTATAAGATTGGCATGTGCTTTTCTTGTGAATGCAAAGTAGATGTGCATTTTTGAGTGGCGAATCTCCAAAGCTGCATTAATACCACTGATAGCTTGGGACTGGCATTTGATACCATATAACCTGGCAAAAAATATCTCTGCCCAAAACTGCAATAGATGCAGAACCTTGTTCCTATTTACAATGTTAATTACCTGTTCCTTCCTAGCAAGCCACATGTAGTCACTATGACCAAAAGTCTTGGAAATTCAAAGAAAGTTAGCAACTTCTAAAATCATCATGTGTCTCTTGAAGTGAGCTGAGTAACATTCAAGAAGAGGGAATTTTCTTATTACATGGGAGGGAACCTTCCCCCTTGGGCATGGTAAGATGCCACTGCTTTTTTTTGGTGCTCTTATTAAGTAATGAGGTACTCTGAATAGAAGCTGCCTGATCTAATGACTTATTTCAAATCAAGAGTTTTGTTTTGGTTTTTTTTTTTTTTTTTTTTTGGTAGAATGAGTATCACAGGAAAACAATGTCTAGCTAGGCTTTAAAGCAAAGACTACTTATTCTGGTATGCTATTTAATATCAGATATTGGCTTATGATAGCTTGAAATATCAAATTATAAAAAACCAAGGACAGAACCTCAAAGACTCAGGTTCACTCCAACCTTACTGCTTCTTATTGAAATACAGGGTTATTTATATGTACTTAGGACACACCAATTCATGAATTAAGTATCTGTGGTTAAGAGAACAGAAATTTTGTAGCTTAATTCAGCCAACCCTTACAGAAGCTATGCATACTTCTAGTGGTTAATTTATGTTCTGTGAAGTAGCTGTCATCTGTGTACTTGATTCATTACAAAGCAGTTTTTTCTGTGTACTATTCTGATCATTTGTATTCAGTTGGGTTCATATATACCAAGTACCAACATGTGTTATGAAAATTTTTAATACCACTTGCTAGAAGAGAGAAATTTCTGTCCACCAGTATGGCTGGGTATTCTCTAGAAGAGGATAGTACAGCTCTAAGTGGCTTTGTGGCATTTTTCTTTTTAACACCATGGTTATGTCCTCTCCTTTAATGCCTAAAGGGCATATAAATTCACAAGGATCATAACCTGGACATTAGCTCATCATGTCATATTCCTAATCACTGTTCAAAAGTGCTTTGTTCAGTTCTAACGATTTGTAACTGATCTGATGGTTAAGGAGGAGGGCTGAGCACATTAGCACAGTAATATGAAAAAACATGGAGCCTTTGTAGTCTAATGATGCTCCCAGCACCTAAGTTCTTAAGAGGTGCTATAAACTTTAATTGGAGAAAATTAACACCTTTACAAGTAGCAAAATTCGTGGCCACTGAGTTATCAGTCAGTAATGGAAAGGAACAAAGAACAGAAGCCAAAGCTGGTATACCCAAAGGACCAACAGGAGACAAGCAGAAGGGCTGCTACAGGTGATAACAAAGATATTGCCTGTGTCAATGATGATTAGGTATCTCAGGGTATCTCAGATCTGTTGCTGTAAATGTCATAACCCACTCCATCTAAACCTTTCCCTTCTGCTCAGATTTTTCACCGGATGCATTTTTTCACTAAGGAAGGGGTTTTTTCCCCCCTTTTTTCTCTTGGAAATAGCAAAGAAAATACCTGTGTCAGGCTGCCAGCAGTTAACAGAAAGGATTCCACGGGAAGGGGAGGAGAAGCCAGTTCAAGGGAAACAGGTGTTTTGCAACAGAAGTTTCCACAGGAGCAGAGGCAGCGTGGGAAGAGGAAAGGATGGGATCTGTGCAGTAGCCAGTACCGGTGCAAAGCTGCTACAGTCGGTTCTGTCACAGAAGCGATTCCGTACGGGAATCGGGAAAGGCTGTCTGGGCTGCCACACCGGGCCGCAGCTGCCGGAGACGGGCGCTCCCGCGCGGCCTGGCCGCAGCCAGAGGCGCCTACTCCCCGAGGAGCCGGGAAGCCCTAAAGCACAGCTGCTCTGGCCTAGTTCCTCGTTGGCCGATTTGCCATATCGCCCTTCTCCTCCCGGCGGCTTCCTGCTGCCGCCTCCTCTCGTCCGCACCGCTCCCCCGCCCGGCGCTTCCCCTTCCCCGTGAGCCCCTCCACGGCGGTGCGGGATGGGACGGAGCGCTGTACCGACACCGAGCCACCTCACCTCGGAACCCGTCAGTCCCCCCGGATCACACCGCGGCGACGCCTTCGCACCCCCTTGGCGGGGTCGCCGCCGTGGTTTCGGTTTCGGTTCAGCAGCGCGGCTCTTCCAGCTGCTCCCGCTCCGGGCTCCTGCCCTACCGCGCTCTGGCCTCGGAGGCCCCGACAGGTTCCCGGGGCGCCGCTGGCAATGGGGTTTGCCCCCTAAGGCACCTAAAGTAATGCCTCCGTTCCGGGGAGGCGGAGCGAGGGAGGCGGCTTGTAAGCTTCTGAGAGGCGCAGGGACCCGCCCAGTCGGTGACTGAATCATCGCCCGAGCTCTACGAGCACAGCCATCGCTGCCGGCAGAGAATCTGTCACTGTCACTGCCTGAGCCACTGGGCACCACGATCGTGACCACGCCGTGACTTTATCACCTGTCGAGCTCTATGGGAACTACGATCGGTGCAACACCCTGGCCCTGTCACCTGTCGAGTGTCTGGGCACTGCAATCTCTGCCACAAAATGGCTCTGTCGTCTGTCGACCCCTTTGGGCATTGCGATCGGTGGCACACGGTGACTGTGGCACTAGCTCGAGCTCTCTATGCATTCAGATCCGTGGCACACCCTGGCTCTGCACTGCCCCAGCCCCCTGGGCACTCCTTGACTCCGTCACTGCCCCCGCAATCTGGGCACTGCAGTCGATACCACACGGTGGTCCTGTCGCTGCTTTCTGGGCGCTGAGATCGGTGCCACATCGTGGCTCTGTCGCTGCCTGAACTCTAAGGAGCATCTCCCCCTCTAGCGCCCCTGACTTACCGTGTTCTGGCCTCTGGGAACCCTGCTGCTTCCCCGGGCGCCGCTGGCAATGGGGCTCATCCCCACCGCGCCACCACTTAAATAATCTCTCAGTCTGGAGCGGGAGGCGGAGCAAAAGAGGCAGCTCGGAAGGCTCGAAGCAGCACCCAGTGGCCGAGTGCTCTCGGAGCACTGCGATCGGTGCCACCAAAGAATCTGTCACTCCTGAGCTCTGTGAGCACTGCCACGCTGTGCCTTGGTCACTGTCTGAACTCTCTGGGAACTACCATAGGAGTCACACGGTGAATGTGGCACTGCTCGAGCTCTCTGTGCAATAGGATCGTTGCCAGACGAGGACTCTGTCGGTGCCCCAGCCCTCTGGGCACTGAAACTGGTGCCACACGGTGGTTCGATCACTGCCTCAGCTCTCTGGCCACTATGCTAATTCCCAGAGAAGCGACTTAGTCGCTTCCTAAGCTCTCTGGGCGCTCCAGTTGCTCCCACACTGTGGCCCCCTTGTTGCCACAGTGCCTCTCTTTGAGCACTAGGATTGGTGTCACACCTTCATTCTGCTGCTGCTCCATCTCTTTGGAGGCTGCAAACAGTGCCACACTGTAACTCTGTCACCTGTCGAGCTATCTGGGTAGTCTGATCTGTGCCACACGGTGACTCTATCACTTGAGGTCCCTGGACACTATGATCTGTGCCACATGGGGACTCTGTCACTGCTCCAGCTCTCTGGGCACTGCGATCGGTGCTGGTAGAGAATCTGTCACTCCTGAGCTCTGTGAGCACTGCAAACGGTGCCACACGATGGTTCTATCGATGCCTTAGCTCTCGGAGCACTACAATCGGTGTCACACCCTGACTTTGCCGCTGCTCCATCTCTTTGGGGGCTGCAATAGATGCCACACTGTAACTCTGTCACTTGTCTGAGCTCTCTGAGAACTACGATCAGTGCCACACTGCGGCTCTGTCACTGCCTGAGCTCTCTGGGCACTACTATCGGAGCCACACGGTGACTGTGGCACTGCTCGAGCTCTCTATGCAATAGGATTGGTGCCAGATGTTGACTCTGTCACTGCCTCAGCTCCCTCACTATGATAATTCCCAGGAAGGGGTTTTGTCATTTCCTGAGCTCTCTGGGCACTCCAGTCGCTCCTACACTGTGGCCCTGTCACTGCCTCAGCTCTCTGGGCATTATGAGCCTTGAAAACATGGCAATGTTATTAAGACTGAGAGCAGGTTGGGAGTTCAAGGCATGTTGGGAATGCCTTTGTCTATGGAAGATTTGGATCTGGATATCTGGGGATTTTTTTGTTCAGGAAGGCCTGAAGTAGGCTTTTGTTTGTCAACAGAGTTACAATCACACGTAGCAGTCCTGGGACAGTTGCAGGAATACAAAACCAAAAGAATTGCCATAAGCCAAGTAGTTCAGCCACCCCTGGATGTCAGGTGTGTAGTTAATACAGGTTCTTTACATAAGGGCCATTGCTTTGCCATTCATCTGTGAAAAGGATGGTGATGACGAGTGTCTAATGTCTTTACTGTGATCTTTCCCATTCTGGAGAACTATTGCATTCCCTATGGTGCTTTCAAGCAGCAATGATAGAAGGGCAGTGGCATATCAATGGGGTAGGGCAGTAGCAACCCACAATTATGTCTTTAATTTCTTCCTCTGACAGTCAGCAATGCAGTATGGGTGCTCCTAAACCACCCATCTACCCTTATCTGCTCTTCCAGGGATGGCACTGTCTGCTTTGTGCCTCGTGCTGGCCCACACGTGCATCTGCCGGGAGCAGGGGCTCCTCCCTTCCCGCCTTCTGGAAGGGGTCTCATGGGAAAGACAGGCGGGACACAGAAGGATGTGGGCGGCTGTGGGTTTGCAGAGATAGGACAGCCTTGGTGATCACTTGCAAGATGAAGTTTCCTCTCTGAGTATCAAAACTGCCCTATGATGGACAAACTGAATAAACATCTCTTTTCTAAGAGTTTGCAAAAAAAAAAAAGGAAAAAGAAGAAAAATAGAAGTTGACAGTGGAACGAGTAGAACTGATGCAGGACCAGCACATTCCTGTTTTCCATTCTTTCTGGATCAGCTGGGATTGAGAGAACAGGAGTTGAATGCTCTGACAGCTCCTGATGCAAGGGCTGATCCCACTTACTGTAAAGAGGAGACTCACAATCAAATGCTGAATTGTGACACTGAGCTCACTGTAGCTTAAATGCAGTGATTTTGTGTCCATCCACACTGTGAGGTGTCACAAGGAGAGCATTATTGAACTTGCAGTCTAGAGAGACTGGGTCATTTGTCAGGTAAATAAAGCAAATGCAAATACAGATGTGCTATCTCTGGTGGGCCAATTGTTCAGTTTTGGTCTTCTGCAAACCCAAACATTACAGCAATCTTTGGATAACACTTGACCTCTGAGGGTTTTTTCCTTTCTTTGGTTGGTTGGTTTGTCTGGTTTGGTTCTTCTGCTGTTTAGCTTTGCATTGTGTATGGGGCCAAAGGTGTGGTCTAAAGGCAGGAAGAGAGATGGCTGAATTTATTTGAATTGCTTGGTTAAAATATGTGTCAGTCTCATTCTGTTGTGATTTGCCAACAAGCACTACACAAAGAAAGAAACTGTAATTTATTTGTATGTATGCTTAGAGGTCAGTCTTGCCAGTTATGACATTCCTTTATTAAATGAATAGGGAAAATAAAATGATCCAGAAATGCAATCTGAATTTACAGAGAAATGTCTTAATTTTATTGAGGAGAAGGAAAGATTATCTTGAAATTGACAAAAAGATTGGTACATTTTTAGTGCTTTTCTCCATAATGAATTGATCTGAGCAGAAGTCTTCAATTTTAGCATTAATGAGAATTTAATAAGGCTGTTAGTTTTCTTTTAATTGTAACTGAACTTGCATTAATCTCAACCATTTACATACTTTGTACTAAAAATCTCAGCCATCTTATTAAAATTTAGTGCTACCATATGTGTGGGAGCTGGCATGTGTCTGCCACATAGTGTCAAGCACAGTATCCTCAAAATACAGGTCAGTCTGGCATTCTTCATCTAATAGTTAACCCCACTAAGCTCTGCAATTGATCTAAAGCAGTAATGTTGCTTTGACATTGGAACTTCTGCTTTTACCTCAATTTCCTTCTTTCCTGAATAGTCTGCTAATTGAACAGTGAGAAGGATGATTTCCCTTCTATGAAATTTTAAAATTTGTCCTCAGATTTCTCTCAGTAACTTTGTTGTTCTCCTTAAGTTTTTAAGGTGTGAATCTGCTTTCCCCACAACTTAGATGTGTAACACTTTTTTCCTTACTCCCTTTCACTTTCCTTTTCCTAGAACAGAGCTGTTGAGCCAAAGCAAATATCCTGCTTCTGCAGCCTAAAGACTTTGGCTCACATGCCCCACAGCAGACATCTGCAACAGCTTGGGGCAGCTCTGCTTCCTGGGAAATGTCTCTGCTGGATGTGGCCCTTCACTTCATATGGGAGCAAACAGGAACACTGACCCTTTCCCTGTGTGGCATTTCCCACTCTGGTGTATCAGCTTACACTGAGCCTCCAGAACCTCAGCATGTTTATTACCCAGTTAGTCTCCAAGGAACTGTAAGGCTGGGGTGTGACAAGACTGCCACAAAGCAGGTATGGCAGATGCACAGAGGCCTAGGTGTCATTTGACAGTGACTCAGGGGACGAGCTCTCATAGAGGCCACATTCTTTTAATATCAAAGTGCAAAGGCAGCATTTAGGTGAGCTGGTCAGAACAAGAAATTCAGTAGCTAAGTGAGAAACCCCCCCCCTCCCACCGCCTTGCCATATGCACAAACAGGTTAACAACTCTAAAGCACAAAAATAATCCTGCTACAGTTCCAGGTAAAAATCCTGGCTATTAAGAGCCAGACAGTTCATTTGTCCCATAGATCCTGACCAACAGACAGACAGCTGCAGTCTACAAAGGAAGGCAATTCATGCACATGTCACTACATTCATATTTAATTTTTCCCTTTTCTGGTATTTGTCCTAGCTTTAATATTGCTATATAGACAGGATCTGTAGAAGCTTAGATTGGATCTGGAGAAGCCTAGGGCTGCCCACAAGGCTTTCCAGCTGTTTAAGACGCTTTGCAACGGTACATCCTTTTGCAACACCACTCATGGTTTTGTTGCTCCAAGGCACAAGTGTAGCGCTATCACCATCCATCTTGGGCTTTTAAAGGTTGAGTATGGACACCATATTCCCTAGCAAAGGAAAAACACGTGGCAACTGGTACAAAAAGTGTTAAAATAAACTTGGCCACATACTGTTCCACAAGCAGCAATGGTATAATCTGCCATGAAATATCACATATGTTATCAAGCACAGGGAAGCAGGATGACACCATTTATGTGAACAAGGAGAGTAACACAAAGAGTTTTGCACCCATCCTTGAAGGGAATCCCTTGGGAATCACTGAAAATAAATGCCATGTTGTCAGTTAAACTGCTAGATGTAGTATTCCAGATTCTTAAAATATATTTGAATTAGGAGATTAGTGTTCAGGTATTTAGATAGAGCATCAAAAAGAATGGAGAAAAAGAAAATCTTCTCTCTGTGGTCTTGCCTCTGAACATTACTTGAAATACCACTCAGGAGAGCAGTCTATGGGTTCTTCCTTCCAAAGAGTCTTCAGGCGCTGGCTCCAGGCAGCCAGCATCTCCTTCCTCTTCTCCTCAGAGACATTCTCTGGAGCATAACAGATGTGAGGTTCAAGCACTTTGACACCACAGAAGTGCATGATTCCATGCTGGATGCAAAAAAAAAAAAAAAAAAAAAAAAAGAAAAAAAAATAAAGAAATGCCTCAGGAAATATTTCAATATTTCCTCTTACTTTCATTTGAAGAAAATGCAAGATTCAAGTCTGTTCTGTTTCTTTGACCCAATATCAGTCAGGTTCTCTAAACCTGTGCATTTGTCAGGAGAAGGAAAATAAATTGCAGAAGTTTGCTACTTATCCAGGCAGTCACTACTGAAGGCATTCAGCAGAATGGCATACAAGATACTGAAAGGTAAGGGCAACTTCATTTCTTCTGCTCTGGAGAATTTATTTTTAACTACTGTTAATCCCACAGAATTGGGGATTCTGTCCTCTTTGGCAGCTGCTGACTGTTCACTTTGCAAGGATCACAGGAGGCCAAAAGTTCATTGTTCAGTTTGAAACTCCTCAGATGGGTTTCTAACTGCAGTGTTCCACATCTACTTCTAAGATGGGGTTTTTTTAGCCTTTTGCCTCTGTCTCAGCCAAAGGTTCCTGTGGGAAGGCTAGTGCCTGTGGAATCAGCTCAACTTGCCATTTTCCTTCGTTGTGTTTCTGAATTTAGAGTTGTGTTTCACGTTTTTGCCATGTTGACCTGCAAGCTCTGCAGTTGGACAGCTCCACAGAAGCAGGCAGCTGGTAACTGCACGGGAAGGAGACCATGGAATTTTAGATCATCTCCTGTATTGTATCAAGAAGAAGCTGGATAAACTTGCCTTACTACCTGTATTTCCAAACCATGCTGGGTACTTCTGTAAAAAGAGTAGCAAGTAAAAGAGGAATGCTAACTTTCGTGTGTTGACTGTTACTGCCAGGGTAATGTGTGGCTCCCCTTCTACCCTGCATCCTACATGAATTGGGAAACCACGAGAAACAGAAATCCTGCATGGCTGAGCTCAAGGAAATCCTGTAACAGCAGGGAAACTGAAAAGGCTGGCAGTGTTAAGCTTTCTCTACATTTTATTCTGGAGGAAGGGGGGACAAAACAATTTTAAAAGTCAGTAGACTTGTAAAGTAGTCCCAGGATTTTAGGTAACAGTCTATAATCTGCAGATCATTGGAACTGACAACTTGATTAAAAATTATTATATTTCATTTAAAAACCCCAATAAAACAATTGTTAAAAATAGATGGAAAAATAAAAAATTATGAAGACAACAACCAAATGTTCATATATTATACCTGCATGGGCCACAGGACATAGCGAATATCACCACCGATACCTTCTTTTGAGTACATCTCTTGGCCTCCTCCCGTGGTGAAAGAAAAGAGGGATAATTTGCCCTAGAATTAGGAAAGTAGTGGTTAATTAAGACATATTTAAAGAAGAGTGCCTGAACGGTGCAAGAGATATTCAGGCAAACCTGGACAGCATGGATTTCTAGGGGAGAGGGTGACTTCTTCTTTCCCAGACAGTACATGAAGTGGCAGTTCTGAGGCCAAGACTGATGCCATACAATTAGACAGTGGACTGTGTGTCTTTGGGAAGAGATAGGTTAAGGAAAAGCAATTATGTGTCTGACACCCTTGTGTGAAGCAGGGCTGATACATTACTTCAACATAGTGGAAAGTGAGAGCTCCGAACAACTACAATGGAAAAGAGTGAACAAGCCCCCATAGAACTTGGTGCAAGCCTTGACCTTAATAAAAAATTTCCAAAAACATACCTGGAGCAAACCACCATCATAAGCCTTTGACAAATCGTAAGCAAAGCCTTGGACCAAGACTCTGTCCATCCAGCCCTTCAGGATTGCAGGCATGTTGAACCAAAACAAGGGAAACTAGGCAAAGAGAAAATTACCTGGTTAGCACAGAGAGTCTGGGCCACCCTTAGGCCTGGTTTACAGGACTAATCCTGTCCTCTGAACCTGTTCAGATCCTGTATGTACCTTCTCCAGCTCTCTGTCAGCAGAGGCAGTAACTGTGCCTGGCAAAAGAAGCTGAAGTGCTTTCTGTTTGTGGTAACCTCAGGGCCAGACCTGAGCATCTACAGCACACCAACACTGTGGTGCATGTGAGGCCTTCCATCCAGAATAAAGATGGAATAGGATGAAGTAGGAGGGTGCCATTGAATTCAGATTTAAGACTGTACAGAATCATGTCTCCTATGGCTGAAATGCAAAAGAATCAAAAATCTTATTAGCTGGATTGACATCTGGTGATGAGCTCTGATCTGACAGTCTGGTGACAAAGGCCAGGGGATCACAGCAAAGACTTCTTTTCAAACCCTGCTGACATCATAACCCCAAATCCAATACTGAGAAGAAAATGACTTCTTTAAGATTTGGACCTTTGATTTCTAGATTTTCCAGTTAGCCCATGGGATTGCATCCAAAGCTGTCATATCCATGGCATGAATGGGCTCTTTCTTATACTTGGCTGCATCACTACCTCTAAACCTTTGTACACACTGCACACAGAGGAAGAAATTCTATAAACATGTAACGACATGTGGCTTAATGGTGAAATGGTGAAAACAAAATGGAAACTAGGCAACCACCACAGTAACTACAAGTGGTGAGTTTAGTCTGTAGCAAATTTTGAATTCCTTCATGATGTCCTTAGGAGGGTTTTTAAATTTCTTTTTTATTTTCTCCACCAGAACACACTAAACTCTTCATAGCATTTTACACATGGAAAGTAGAAGGCAACCACTTCCTTCAGGGGATGTCTTAAGGTTTTTATCTGGGAAGTGATAGTCTGAAAATGACAATGACTTACAGTGAAATGCTTAATTGAGATATGGCCCCGTCCTAAATTTAATCAAACCTTGGAGAGAAGAACATAGAAAGAGATGTCTAAGCCAACAGGGACACAAAGAAATGTAAGGCTACTACTTCCCTTCACAGTACTTTGGGATTTGCAAACACTGGGAACAGAGCTGGCATAGTGGAGAATAGAGATGGGTTGTAAAGCTCTGTCATCGATTGCCAGTAGTGCTTCTGCAAACCAGCAACAAATGAGAACAGTCTACTTGGGAAAACCCAATTCCCTGACTTCACTGGCTACTCCAGCTCCTTGACCAGGAAATAATCCTTCCCCTGCTTTCTGCCAGCCTGCCTGACATCCATGGTCACATATGTCTTTGTGCATCCATCAGGAAGCTTGGCCCAGTGTTGTGGAGCTCCTGGCATTGCTGTTGTTTCAACCTGCATCATTGTGCTACTCAGTTACTGGATTTGCTGGAATAATGACCCAGCTAATTGTAATACTGATCTGTAGTTTTTACTGTACCATTACCTAAAGTCAGCATCACAACTGAATTCTGTTTAAAATAATGACCTGGAAAATCAGCAGGTCTGCTTCCTGCACTTTCTTCTGCTCTTCAACCAGGTCTTTGGACAAAGCTCCTCTCTTGTAAGCTTCCCAGGTTTCCACACCATAATTGAAGGCTTCTGAGTTGTGCAGGTGACCTGTGGGTAGAAATGATCAGTCATTCCTTGCCCCCTGTGCAGTATCAGTGCCAGATAAGAGCTGAGTGCAGGCTGCCATTCACAGTTCTGAACTGGGTTACTGCTTTCCATTTTTCCTACGTTCTTGTCTTTGCTGGATATTCAGCACCATCCCAGGTGATGGTCACTTGATTTTAAAAAGGAGAGGAATGTAGGGTCTCAGAGTTCTGAAGCTTCACCTTCCTGCAGCAACACAGGAGGTGCAATATGAGGACCTAAGCTCGCCTCAGGACTCTGGGAATGCAGGTGGAAGATTTAAGAGAATGTTGGGAATTGTTCTGCCTCTGCCTTAGGGCTTCCTGAGGCCATCCTGCACTTGTAAGCACTATGGAGCTGCTGTCCAGCCTCTAAAACTGGGAAATCCACCAGAGGATGGGCAACCAGTACTGGCCAGCTCTACTGACTCCATGAGCAGGTCATCATCTCTAGCAGAAGACAGGGGTAGTTGTAGCCTCATGAACTCAACTCTAGCAAGCCCCAGAGTGGTATCTGAAGGCATTTCCTCTCCATGAGAAATGGACTTTAGAGGCTGATTATGGACACGTGCTAATGTGTTTCTTCCTCTCACTAGTCTCACTGTGATACAAAGGTCATGTTCAGGAGTGGCCCTGTAGAAATGCAGATGTCTGGTCATGAATAAGTTTCTCATTAATGAAAGAAGTTTCTCATTAATCTCTTGATTATCTGAGGGCTGGAGCACCTCTCCTATCAAGACAGACTGAGAGTTGGGGTTGTTCAGCATGGGGAAGATTTCAGGAGACTTTTTTCAGCCTTCTGATACCTGACAAGGGCCTTACAAGTCACTGTTTTTTGAGAGAGGCATATTTTGGCTGGGCTCACCAACAATGTCATTCCTTGTAGCTCTGGGCTCAAACTGCATGGTGTACAAATCCGACACGGTGACGCTGCAGCCCTGCTTGGTCAGCTCTTCCACAGCAATCTTCAGCAAAGATCCATTGAAGGACTTGGGCTCTTGGTGTGCATAGACTATCAGGACTTTTTTCCCTGGAGGCAGAAAGAAAACCAGGAGACCATTTGGAATCTAGGAGGCAGGTGCAGAACAGCTGGTAGAGTTGGGGCTTGTTCCTGGTTCTTTCTGTAGTGTCTTTTCCCAAGGACACAGAAGCAGTGAAAGCAGAGTGGCAGTGGCAGCATTTGACTCCTGCTCAGCAGCAGCACTGAGTGACTCCTGAGGCACTGATTGCTGCCTGTGCCCAGCCCAGCAGTTCTGTGCTACACTGGGCTTTCCTAGGCGGAACTCAGTGCACAGAGGGGTTGTTCCATAGCAGGTCACACTGCCCTACATCAGCATAACCCAGCCCCTTCTCCATAGACAACATTTCTGTTGGTCTGATTCTACTACCACCCGAAAAGTAGTGCTAGCTAGATTGCCCAAAAGGGTCAAGGAAACAACTTCTTAGAGGTCAGAACACCTTCCTATCGCAGTGATGGATCCCCTCCTGATCTTTCATTTCAGTGCTGTGCAAGTTACAACACTGGGGTAGACATTAAAGATGCTCCTGTCCCACTTCAGCACAATCACTGTAACTTCTGTAGAGAGCGACAGGTTTTTATATTCTCAGAGAATAGATTGCCATATGTATCTCAAACTGTTGTCAAAGTGGATTCAAGGTAAGCTAAGTGACCAAGCAGGTGTGCAGGGATGGAATATCTTGGAGACATGTAACAAGGCTCTGCTCAAAGAGCTCCATGGTGTGCTCAAAGTTTTATTGAACATAGGCCCTACAATTTTAATAATTCTCTTAAAAATTACTCATCAGTGAAACAAAAGAAAGATTCTGTATGGGGCTGTTGGTGTTTATAGATAACCAGAGAGGGAAATTTACAGGGACTATTGAAAATGACAGGCTGTGCAAAACATGCAGTTCCTGATTCCTGACTGGCAAGACAAAAACTCAGGCATCTCCTGAACTCAGTTTCTCTGCAGCACAGCTTCTGGATGTGGGTACATAGTGTCTATGAAACCAGAGCTATGCAAAAAAGACTGTTAAAACTTGCAAGTCAAATGCTATCAGAAATTCAATGTGTCTATAAACCCTTGAAATCCCTGCTCCATACTGTATTCTGGAAATTTCAGTAGCAGTTACAACTTTGCTGTTCGTGCCAGATCTCAACAAATGGAGCTCACTGACAGGGCGTTATCACATACTCCAAAAAGTGCTAAGGTTGATTCTGCAAAAATGCTGATTTGTTTCCATTTCGGTGGAGCTGGAGGCACTTGGGCACAGCGTCTGGAGAGACTGGAGTTTTCCAAGGCATCACTCAGTGAGGTAATTCCAGTCGTTTGGAAAAGTAAGACCTCAGTGTCCCAAAGGCCCAGAGGCCTCATCCCCGAGGTGCCCAGCGGCCACCCTGGAGCGAGCAGCGTTTTCACCCACGTTTGCTCTTACCTGCCATTGCTGGGGACCGCTGGGGAGCTTCACTCTTGATAATCGGGTACTGTCTGAGAACTGAAGTGAGAGATTTGCTGGTGAGAAACATCAGGACCAGGAGCGGGGAGACTCGCTGTTTAGCGGGAACTCAGGGCACTCAGCACAGCCGGGCACTGGCCGAGCGCGGCCCGCCGGAGCGGGAGGGAAGCGCCCGGCTCCCGGCCCGGGCCCTGGAGCAGGAATTCTCCTCCGGCCGCCGGACCGGCGCTTGCCGGCGGCGGCACGGCCGCCTCGGCCCGGGGCTGCGCCGGGTGCATGGCGCCGCTCCCGGTCCCGTGCCGCCCTCTGGAAAGCGGCTTCGGAGCAGCCCCCGGAGTTCCGAAGCCCAGCGCAAGCCGGGCTGCCCTTACCTGCTGCCGGGGCTCGGAGCACATCTGTGAGGGCTGGGAGCGGCCCTTCCCGGCGGCCCCGCTGCCCGCCCTTCCCGGGGCAGCGCCAGCGCGGGGCGGGATCGGGATCGGCGCCGCCCGCGGCTCCCGCTCCGCTCGAGGCCGCGCTCGGCCCGGAGCGCGCCCCCGCCGCTGTGACAGCGTGGGATATTATTTTTATTTTGGGTTTCTGCTCTTCTCCAAGTACAGAGCTCGTCCTTCATTTCTGCCAGCAATGCAGTATGGGCGCTCCTAAACCACCCATCTACCCTTATCTGCTCTTCCAGGGATGGCACTGTCTGCTTTGTGCCTCGTGCTGGCCCACACGTGCATCTGCCGGGAGCAGGGGCTCCTCCCTTCCCGCCTTCTGGAAGGGGTCTCATGGGAAAGACAGGCGGGACACAGAAGGATGTGGGCGGCTGTGGGTTTGCAGAGATAGGACAGCCTTGGTGATCACTTGCAAGATGAAGTTTCCTCTCTGAGTATCAAAACTGCCCTATGATGGACAAACTGAATAAACATCTCTTTTCTAAGAGTTTGCAAAAAAAAAAAAGGAAAAAGAAGAAAAATAGAAGTTGACAGTGGAACGAGTGGAACTGATGCAGGACCAGCACATTCCTGTTCTCCATTCATTCTGGATCAGCTGGGATTGAGAGAACAGGAGTTGAATGCTCTGACAGCTCCTGATGCAAGGGCTGATCCCACTTACTGTAAAGAGGAGACTCAGGGCCAAATGTTGAATTGTGACACTGAGTTCACTGTACTTTAAATGCAGCAATTTTGTGTCCATCCACACTGTGAGGTGTCACAAGGAGAGCATTATTAAATCTGCAGTCCAGAGAGTCTGGGACAGTCACCAGGTAAATAAAGGAAATGCAAATACAGATATGGAATCACTGGTGGGCCAATTGTTTGGTTTCAATCTTCTCCTGCAATCGAAAACATTACAGCAAGCTTTTGATTGCATTTGACTGCTGACATTTGTTTTGGTTTGGTTTTTCTAATTTATGGCTTTGCATTATTTATGGGGCTGAAGGCTGGAAGAGACATGGCTGAATTTATAAGAATTGCTTGGTTTAAAAGGTATTTGTCTCATTCAGTGTGGTTTTGCCAGCATGTACTAGGCAAAGTGAGGGAGATATTGCCATCTATTTGCATATGTTTAAAGGTCACATCTTTGACATATAGCTGATTTTTTTTGCCAGCAGGATGAAAACTGCTGTGTGTGAAATTCACAGGTTTCATTGCACTACTGGAAAAATTTTATGGTCTGATGAATAAAAAGCAACAAATCTCCACAGTGCTAGACCAAGGCTACCTGGAGTGCTTACCTCATTCCTTAATCTTAACTAAAAAGTAAGCTTTTGCCAGAATGGGAATGTGTCATTGTATCTGTTTTCCTGGTATTAACTTTATGGGCTGTACAGTAGTAGTAAACTTTGCCAACAAAGGTTTAATTATTAAGTCTCCTTCCTCTCCTCTTGTAGTTTGCTATCAGGTATCTCTTTAGAGACTTTTCCCTCTCCGTTTCTCTGATGAATTTCAAGTTCTGTAGGGACCTGAGCATAATTATTCTCTGGCTGTCCCTGGCTTAACACTCTGCTGGGCCCAGCAAGGACAAGCATTCTCTGACACAGGAGGTTTCCAGCTCTGGAAATGACTCAATGCTGGAATATTAATTCTGGGCTCTATACCCCGAGGAGGGGGATGATTTGTGGGCAAAACTCCAAGAAAATACTTGTCTATAATCTTTCTGTAAAGTGCCTTTTAATATAACAGTAAAGCATTATCTGGTCTGGTTGATCCCCCTGCTGTCCAAAAGCCATGAATATTATGCTGTAGAGCTGATTTTAGAGAAAGAAGCTGTGATCTTAGTTAATTTTGCATCATCTGTGCACCAAAACTCATATTTCTCTAAACCCTCAGAGGGCTTAGGTGGGTGAAACTGCAGTACCTAATAGAGCGGATGCTTGTGGAGAAGGGTTGCATCCCCCTGGTGAGTATGAATGCAGAATGGGAGGCTCCTAGGGCCTTTGGAACAACTGTGGTTGGTGACTGGCTGCAGCCACAACTTTTCACTGCAGTGAAGTTCAAAAGAGCACTCCCTGACATTTCCCATAGATGCTGAGCTGTGGCCTAGCAAGAGATGGCAGAAATATAAGGGTGTATGCATAGAGTACATTGAGAGGATTTAATTTCCTCTTGGATTCTTGTGGAGGGATAGAATATAGGAAAATAGTGCAGAAGGTAGTCTCACATCGAAGGAGTTGCAGCTGCACTAATTACCAAAGATTAGGAACAGGCCTGCCCTCAGTAGGCCACAGCTGTGTCCAATAAGAAGATGAGTGCTACAAAAGAGAGTTGGAGTTTGTTGGCTGTACTCTCAGGAGAGTTGGAGTTTGTTTGCTGTACTGTGGAGAAGGAGGAGTCAGTGCTGCAAGGAGCTGTCCATGAGACATCACCAAGAATGTATGGGTCTTTTCAATAAGATAGCAACAGATTCCTATTGAATTCCATTGAAGAACCACCTTTGATCTGTATGTTTCACTGGCGTATGATTGTATTTGCAGTTTTGGCAATCTGGTATGTGGACAAGATTGTTGGGTCTTGGTTTATTTTCTCTGTTGGTGTCAACAGAATGCTTCCTCATTTCATCAAGGGCAATGCAGAGAAAGCTATGGGGTATTTTGGCTCCACAGTCCTTGGGATGAAGCTGGTCTTTTGTCTCCTTCCTGAGTTTTTCAAAAATATCAGACTTCCTGTGTATTCAAGCTGCATGAAACTGAGCATTATAATACTCCTAGAATGATGAGACAGTTATTCAGCACTGACTTGAGTGTAGTGTCAGCTTAAATTCTTTGTATCTTTTCTGTGGAATATAGCCTCTTTAGGCTTTAAGATATCCAATAAAACAGTAGGATTTTTCTTAAAAAAAAGAATGGAAGTAATACTTGCATTGTGCATGGTATTAGTTATTGGCTGTTTCTCTGTTCAGCACAAAGTTTTGATGAATAGTTTATTACAAACTATATTCCTCTGCAAGCAGGCAGTTCACCTTAATGGTGTTGCTTCAGGAACACAATATTAAATGACAGAATGAGCTATACCTGGCTTTAAATGTCAGTTGTTTTGAAACCTGGATTGAAGGCACCTTGCACTGCAAGACATCAGTCTTGGTTTCTGTAGACTATGAGGCTTCTTGGTAACATAGTTCCAATGAGTATTTGTTTGTTTTCCTCTGTTGTTCTGCAATTGCAAGCATGTTTGACCTGCCACTTCAGAACACCAAATAAAAGAAATAGTATCGTGATTTCCAGAAAAAAGTGTCACAGGAAAAGATCAGACCACTGCCTAGACATCTGTGGAAGAGCAGGACCACCAGCAACAAAAAACAAATCCCTGGACTAAATGTGGAAAAGCATATTCCTTTACACCCTTTCCCCAGCCTGAAGTGCAGCTACAAGTTACTCACCCAATTCTAGTTCCATTCTCATGAAATCAATGCTGGTTTGGCAGGGTGGCATTTGACTATTAACATAATGTGATTTAGAAGGACAATTATTCTTTAGTTCAAAATGGCTGTAACATTTCCAGTGCTGCTAAGACAGCAATACTGCCACTTCTTTTCTCTCCCCTTACTAACCACAGGTGAGTGTCTGTTGGTTTTCTGTGTGGTAAAACTCTACTGAGTTTTGGAAAGGCATGTGTCAGAACACATGTGCAGCCCAGCACAGTGCCCTGCAGAGCACACACTGCAGGGACATCAGGACAAGGGCAAGAACCCTTGGCTCACCACCCACTGTCACTGCACAACTGATGGCTTCCAAAGGATTGCAACAGCAGCACCCTTGTGGAACCTGAAAACATTGGCTCACATGCCCAACATGCAGACATCTGCAACAGCTTGGGGCAGCTCTGCTTCCTGGGAAATGTTTCTGCTGGAGATGTTTGTGGCACTTCACTTCATATGAGAGCAAACTGGAACATGTGACTGGTGTGAAAAGGCAGGAAAAAAAAAAGTATTCCATTTTGTCTCTACAAAGGTGACTGAAAATAGAGAAGTCCCTTTGATTTTAGGAAGCTGCATACTTTACAAATGGAAGTTGTAGTCTACCAAGGAAGACAATTCATGCACTTACCAATCTGTGAAATCTGCTCTTTTTTTTTCCCCTTTTCTGGTATCTGTTGTGGCTTTAACATTGGTTTTTAAATATGTCTAAAAGCCTAGGCCCGCACACAAGGCTTTCCAGCTGTTTAAGACACTTTGCAACAGTACATCCTTTTGCAGCACTACTCATGATCTGGTTTTCTTGCTCCAAGGTGCAAGAGTGGACCTCTCACAACCAATGGCAATTGGCTTTCAAATGACAAGTTGGTATGGGCAAGATATTCCCTGGCAAAGGAAAAAAAAAGTGTTAAAATAAACTTTGCCATGTACTTTACTGTTTCACAAGCAGCAATAATATAATATGCCATGAAGTATCACGTGTTATCAACCACAAGGAGGCAGAATGACACCATTTATGTGAACAAGGAGAACAACACAAAGAGTTTTCAACCCATCCTTGAAGGGAGTCAGTGAAGATAAATGCCATGTTGTCAGTTAAACTGCTAGATGTAGTATTCCAGATTCTTAAAATATATTTGAATTAGGAGATTAGTGTTCAGGTATTTAGAGCATCAAAAAGAATGGAGAAAAAGAAAATCTTCTCTCTGTAGTCTTGCACCTGAACATTACTTGAAATACCACTCAGGAGAGCAGTCTATGGGCTCTTCCTTCCAAAGAGTCTTCAGGCGCTGGCTCCAGGCAGCCAGCATCTCCTTCCTCTTCTCCTCAGAGACATTCTCTGGAGCATAACAGATGTGAGGTTCAAGCACTTTGACACCACAGAAGTGCATGATTCCATGCTGGATGCAAAACAAACAAAAAAAAAAGAGAAATGAATGCCTCAGGAAATATTTCCTCTTACTTTCATTTGAAGAACATGCAAGATTCAAGTCTGTTCTGTTTCTTTGACCCAATATCAGTCAGGTTCTCTAAACCTGTGCATTTATCAGGAGAAGGGAAGTAAATTGCTGTTAAACACGTAGGTTTGTCCTCTGTGGATGCTGTATGCTGTTCAATTTGCAAGGATAAGGGACAGTCTAAAGTTCTAAGTAGTACAAACTAAATTGTTTGGTTTGAACCTCCTCATATTGTTCCTGAACTGCAGTGTGTTTCATATCTACTTCCATGTTGTTTACTTGGATTTTTTTTTTTTTTTTTGCTTGGTTTGTTTTGGTTTTAAGCTTTTGTCTCTGGCTTAGCCATATGATCCTATATAAAGGCTAGTGCCTGTGGAAGTTCAGCTTGCCATTTTCTCTCTGTGTGTTTCTGAATTCAGAGTTGTTTCATGTTTTTGCCACATTTACTTGTGAGCTGTGCAGCTGGACAGCTCCTCAGGGGTGAGGAGCTGGTAACTGCAGTGGGGAGGAGATCATGGCATCCTTCACGAATTGGATGACCATGGGGAAGAGAAATCCTGCATGCTAGGGCTAAAGGAAATCCTGTAACAGCAGAGACACTGGAAAAGCTGACAGCAAAAGCTTTACACAGATTGCAAACTGGAGGAAGGGGGACAAAACAACTTTAAAACTCTGGACTTTTGAAGTAATCTCAAGATTTTAGAGCCCAGTTTATAACCTGCAGATGCTTGGAACAGGCGACTTAATTATTTCTTATTATGTTTTGTATAAAATAATCACTAAAAAAATTGTTGATAAATAGCTGGAATAGTAAAATTAAAGCAAACAGTAACCAATAATTCATATATTGTACCTGCATGGGCCATAGGAGATAGCGAATATCACCCCTGATTGCATACTTCTCTTTGCTTCCTCCCGTAGTGAAAGAAAACAAGGATAATTTGTCCTAGAATTAGGAAAGTGGTGCTTGAGTTAGACGTGTTTATATAAGAGTAGCTGTATACTTCCAAAGATATTTGGGGGCACCTGGACAGCATGAATGTCTAGAGGAGGGGGTGTCCATTTCCTTCCCAGATGTTCCAAGGACTGGCAGTTCTGTCATACAATGCCATACAATTACATCAATGGACTGAGTGTCTATGGTTTGGGCAGAGATGGGTTAAAAAGAAAACCAATTATGTGTCTGATACCCTTGTGTGGAGGAGGGCTGATCCTTTTTCTTCCTTATGCAACATTTGGAAAACTATACCTGGAAATCCCTCTGTTAATGTGAAAATCTCTATTCCTGTGCTCTCTCACTGCAGAAATTTTTTTGCTAAAGTCTCCCTTCAAACTTGGGCTTGTTTAACCACCATGTTTCTTCTGCTCCTGTGATTATGGTATTAGCCATGTGCTCAGCTTCTCTCATCTCAGCTTTAGCTTCTGAAATCAAGCTAACGTTTTTCCAGTGCAGTATCCCAAATGTCCTGAGACTGTCCTCCATCTGAAGCTGTGATCATTGGGGATTATGCCTATTTCTGTTAGCAAGGCAGCCATTTCTGAAACAAAGAAACTGAAATGTTTGAAAATGTTAAGAACATCAGAACTAAAGAGATTAAGTGAAATTAAGAGATGCAGTGAAATATGTGTGAAACTAATATGGATTGCTTTTTGATGCTGCATTTGTTACCAAATAAGATCTGTCAGAGATAGTAGGCCAGAATTTTCCAGGGATATTCCCAGTGCTTTGGGGAATCAAAAATGTATGATTTGACACCTAGAGATACTGCTCTTGCCAAATTAGTAGCTACAGAGAGGAAAAGGGTCAAAGTAGATAGTTGTGACAGAGGCTCATACTCTGAGTATTTCAGATCTTTGATTAAGCTTTATAGTTCAACTCCAACCTTTGACACCTAAAACCAGAACAGGACTTTGACACTTAGTGTATCGGTCATTACAGATAAGAAGAGTCCTACAGTGGTGGGAAGAGAGTAATTATTGGAAATGAGCTATTTTAAAATTTTTGCAAGCTGTATGCTACCACAGTACACTCTGATACTCCTAATAAATGATAAACCCCACACAGCAGGACAATAAAGATCTCTAGGAGATGGCATAAATATTTAAGAAATGCTTGTCTCCTTATTTTCTTACCTTCCAGACAGTGTGAAGAACCCAGAAAATAACTCAACATGTTACCAAACCAATATTTCAGAGCAGTGAAAAGTCAGAGCTCTAAGCAACTACAATGGAAAAGAATGAACAAGCCCCCATAGAACTTGGTGCAAGCCTTGACCTTAATAAAAAATTTCCAAAAACATACCTGGAGCAAACCACCATCATAAGCCTTTGACAAATCGTAAGCAAAGCCTTGGACCAAGACTCTGTCCATCCAGCCCTTCAGGATTGCAGGCATGTTGAACCAAAACAAGGGAAACTAGGCAAAGAGAAAATTACCTGGTTAGCACAGAGAGTCTGGGCCACCCTTAGGCCTGGTTTACAGGACTAATCCTGTCCTCTGAACCTGTTCAGATCCTGTATGTACCTTCTCCAGCTCTCTGTCAGCAGAGGCAGTAACTGTGCCTGGCAAAAGAAGCTGAAGTGCTTTCTGTTTGTGGTAACCTCAGGGCCAGACCTGAGCATCTACAGCACACCAACACTGTGGTGCATGTGAGGCCTTCCATCCAGAATAAAGTTGGAAAAGGATGAAGTAGGAGGGTGCCATTGAATTCAGATTTAAGACTATACAGAATCATGTCTCCTATGGCTGAAATGCAAAAGAATCAAAAATCTTATTAGCTGGATTGACATCTGGTGATGAGCTCTGATCTGACAGTCTGGTGACAAATCCAGGGGATCATAGGAAAGACTTCTTTTCAAACCCTGCTGACATCATAACCCCAAATCCAATACTGAGAAGAAAATGACTTCTTTAAGATTTGGACCTTTGTTTTCTAGATTTTCCAGTTAGCCCATGGGATTGCATCCAAAGCTGTCATATCCATGGCATGAATGGGCTCTTTCTTATACTTGGCTGCATCACTACCTCTAAACCTTTGTACACACTGCACACAGAGGAAGAAATTCTATAAACATGTAACGACATGTGGCTTAATGGTGAAATGGTGAAAACAAAATGGAAACTAGGCAACCACCACAGTAACTACAAGTGGTGAGTTTAGTCTGTAGCAAATTTTGAATTCCTTCATGATGTCCTTAGGAGGCTTTCTAAATTTCTTTTTTATTTTCTCCACCAGAACACACTAAACTCTTCATAGCATTTTACACATGGAAAGTAGAAGGCAACCACTTCCTTCAGGGGATGTCTTAAGGTTTTTATCTGGGAAGTGATAGTCAGTCTGAAAATGACAATGACTTACAGTGAAATGCTTAATTGAGATATGGCCCCGTCCTAAATTTAATCAAACCTTGGAGAGAAGAACATAGAAAGAGATGTCTAAGCCAACAGGGACACAAAGAAATGTAAGGCTACTACTTCCCTTCACAGTACTTTGGGATTTGCAAACACTGGGAACAGAGCTGGCATAGTGGAGAATAGAGATGGGTTGTAAAGCTCTGTCATCAATTGCCAGTAGTGCTTCTGCAAACCAGCAACAAATGAGAACAGTCTACTTGGGAAAACCCAATTCCCTGACTTCACTGGCTACTCCAGCTCCTTGACCAGGAAATAATCCTTCCCCTGCTTTCTGCCAGCCTGCCTGACATCCATGGTCACATATGTCTTTGTGCATCCATCAGGAAGTTTGGCCCAGTGTTGGGGAGCTCCTGGCATTGCTGTTGTTTCAACCTGCATCATTGTGCTACTCAGTTACTGGATTTGCTGCAATAATGACCCAGCTAATTGTAATACTGATCTGTAGTTTTTACTGTACCATTACCTAAAGTCAGCATCACAACTGAATTCTGTTTAAAATAATGACCTGGAAAATCAGCAGGTCTGCTTCCTGCACTTTCTTCTGCTCTTCAACCAGGTCTTTGGACAAAGCTCCTCTCTTGTAAGCTTCCCAGGTTTCCACACCATAATTGAAGGCTTCTGAGTTGTGCAGGTGACCTGTGGGTAGAAATGATCAGTCATTCCTTGCCCCCTGTGCAGTATCAGTGCCAGATAAGAGCTGAGTGCAGGCTGCCATTCACAGTTCTGAACTGGGTTACTGCTTTCCATTTTTCCTATGTTCTTGTCTTTGCTGGATATTCAGCACCATCCCAGGTGATGGTCACTTGATTTTAAAAAGGAGAGGAATGTAGGGTCTCAGAGTTCTGAAGCTTCACCTTCCTGCAGCAACACAGGAGGTGCAATATGAGGACCTAAGCTCGCCTCAGGACTCTGGGAATGCAGGTGGAAGATTTAAGAGAATGTTGGGAATTGTTCTGCCTCTGCCTTAGGGCTTCCTAAGGCCATCCTGCACTTGTAAGCACTATGAAGCTGCTTTCCAGCCTCTGAAACTGGGAAATTCATCAAGGGATGGGCAACCAGTACTGGCCAGCTCTACTGACTCCATGAGCAGATCATCAGTCTCTAGCAGGAGACAGGGGTAGTTGTAGCCTCGTGAACTCAACTCTAGCAAGCCCCAGAGTGGTATCTGAAGGCATTTCCTCTCCATGAGAAATGGACTTTAGAGGCTGATTATGGACACGTGCTAATGTGTTTCTTCCTCTCACTAGTCTCACTGTGATACAAAGGTCATGTTCAGGAGTGGCCCTGTAGAAATGCAGATGTCTGGTCATGAATAAGTTTCTCATTAATGAAAGAAGTTTCTCATTAATCTCTTGATTATCTGAGGGCTGGAGCACCTCTCCTATCAAGACAGACTGAGAGTTGGGGTTGTTCAGCATGGGGAAGATTTCAGGAGACTTTTTTCAGCCTTCTGATACCTGACAAGGGCCTTACAAGTCACTGTTTTTTGAGAGAGGCATATTTTGGCTGGGCTCACCAACAATGTCATTCCTTGTAGCTCTGGGCTCAAACTGCATGGGTACAAATCCGACACGGTGACGCTGCAGCCCTGCTTGGTCAGCTCTTCCACAGCAATCTTCAGCAAAGATCCATTGAAGGACTTGGGCTCTTGGTGTGCATAGACTATCAGGACTTTTTTCCCTGGAGGCAGAAAGAAAACCAGGAGACCATTTGGAATCTAGGAGGCAGGTGCAGAACAGCTGGTAGAGTTGGGGCTTGTTCCTGGTTCTTTCTGTAGTGTCTTTTCCCAAGGACACAGAAGCAGTGAAAGCAGAGTGGCAGTGGCAGCATTTGACTCCTGCTCAGCAGCAGCACTGAGTGACTCCTGAGGCACTGATTGCTGCCTGTGCCCAGCCCAGCAGTTCTGTGCTACACTGGGCTTTCCTAGGCGGAACTCAGTGCACAGAGGGGTTGTTCCATAGCAGGTCACACTGCCCTCCATCAGTAAACACTGTTCCTCCTAATGACTCAACAAGGAAATACTTTCTATGCTGTAGCAGTTGTTTATAGTTAACTAGAGAGCAAAATTTATAGGGCCTTTTGAAAGTGACAGGATCTGCAAAACATGCAGCTCCTGTTTCCTGATTGCCAAGGCAAAAATTCAGGCATCTCCTGATGTCAGTTTCTCTGGTGCACAGCGTCAGCCCGGAGTAACACCTTCCAAGTGACAGGCAAGTTTATGGTGTCACAGAAAACTAGTAGCAACTGAACTGAACATTTAATGAAACAACAGCTCATTTTCAACATAAATGTTAAGGGGTAATTATTTGGTGAGGGTGCACAGTGTCCATGAAATACAAGCTATGCAAAAAAGACCATTCAAACTTGAGGGTTGAAATGCCATCATAAATTCAACGTGTGTACAAACTTTTTAAATCTTTGTCTATATGTTATTCTGGAATATAAGAAGCAGTCATGTCTTTGCTGTTCCTACCAGCTCCCAGCAAACAGGGAGCTCTAGGGAGTGCCTGGAGATGGACAAGCTCCTCAAAGTGCTAAGTTTGATTCTGCAAAGCTGCCAGATTTCTTCCCTTTTGATAGAGATGAGGGTGCTTAGGCAGAGTGTTTTCAGAGACTGGTGTTTTGCAAGGCATCTCTTACTGAGGTAATTTCAGTCGTCTGGAAAAGTAAGACCTCAGTGTCCCAACTTAACACTGCTGGGGCACCATCCCTGAGGTGCCCAGCGGCCACCCTGGAGCGAGCAGCATTTTCATCCGGATTTGCTCTTACCTGCCATTGCTGGGGAGCTTCACTCTTGATAATCGGGTACTGCCTGAGAACTCAAGTGAGAGATTTGCTGGTGAGAAACATCAGGACCAGGAGCGGGGAGAATCGCTGTGTTTATCCCGCCGCTCCCGGTCCCGTGCCGCCCTCTGGAGAGCGGCTCCAGAGCGGCCCCAGCGCCAGCCCGGCTGCCCTTACCTGCTCCTCGGGGCCCAGAGCACACCTGCGGCGGGGCTGGGAGCGGCCCTTCATAAAATCACTGAATATCCGGAGCTGGAAGGCACCCACAAGGATCACCGAGTCCAACTCTTCCGGGCGGCCCGGCCCTAGGGCAGCGCCAGCGCTGGGCGGGATCGGCGCCGCCCGCAGCCACGGCTCCGGCTTCTTTTCCCTCTGAATCTGGTTTCATTTGACACCACACAGTTGTAGCTCTTGTACTGTGAGCGGCAGCGAAGGGTCAGTCCGTGCTCTTCTCCCCTGTCCGCTGGTGATTCTGTGGGCTTGCAGGGTGTGCCGGCCGAACCACCCCTTTCCTGGACTGTTCTTCGGGAGCGATCTGTTTTCCGAAACCGCTCTGTACTTTCAATCCTTCCCAGTGCTCTTCTCTGCCCCTGTATCATTTCTTGAAGCAAGGGAACCAGCTCTATGCATAGTTTTCACACTGTGGACCTGTCTTGCATATACCCAATAATCTGATGATTTTCTGCTCTGTGGTGCATATAATTCCTGATGTAAAATTTGTACTTTTTTGACTGCTATGGAGCATTGAGCTGGTGAGTGTGTGAAATTATCTGTCATAATTAGAAAAATTTACTCCTGTGTGGTGATAGTCAGCTCAAAGCCCTTTATTTTAAAAGTGAACCCAATCTAGTTGTTTTGTCTTCCATAAGCATCTCTTAAGGTTCACAGGGAGTAAAAATAACTTTCACTTGTCTAACCTCCTGAGCAGCATTCAGAGCACTGTGCTGGTCTTAGTTCTCATAGAGGTTAGAAACAACCCTTATGCTCTATGAACGACTTACCTATTGGAGGAATTTGGCACAGGTTTGTAGCCTAAATACTATTCTTCAGATATATTGTAGGTACACTTCCCTGCTGCTATCTAAAATACTTTTTACTCTTTATTTGTAGCCCCAAACTCTCTAAAGATTAATAACTTTCATTCCCTGAAAATCTAATCAAGAAAGTTGATAAAAATTTATTTTCTATTGATTTTCTTGGGGCAAGCATTGGACGCATAGCAAAGCAGGTTGGAAATACTTTTTTTTTTTAATAGCTGCAGTATTTACTTGTTGGTCTACCTATTTAGAAAGCTTATGAATTGGATTTAATTCTGTCTTCAACTTGAGGGGAACAAAACACCCATTCTTAAGAATGACCCCACATCAAACTGCAAGTTGTTGGTTCTGGAGTGGGTACATCATCAGTTCTTGTTGAAGCTGTTTCACTGCAGAAAAATACTTTATGTTTTAGTGAAGGAAAATAGAGAAAGTGATCATCATTTTATTACTTAGGCACTGGGATGACCTTGGAACGGGAAAGCTTCAGTCTTTATGTCAAGAATTGCTGAAACATTTAACGTGCAACAGCAGATGAGTGCTGTAGTGATGCATTGCAGAAGGTGAGAGTCATCCAGGTTCTTGTTCATAAATCCCTTGGGGAGGATTAGAGGAAAAGAACACTGAGTGATTGCTAAAGAAATTCTTCCTAATGTCAAGTCTGAACCCATCCTGGTGCAGCTTTGAACCATTCCCACTGTCATTGGATCCGGGAGGGAGAAGCTCAGCACTTCCATCCAAACACTCTGAAACAGCCGGGTTGGTTGTTTCAAGGCAGTAAAGAGTTGAGTCATAAACACATATTTCTTCAGCAATTGAACTAGATGAAAGTTTCTCCCTCCTACTTTATCAGATGACATAGCACACAATGTTGTGGTGCACAATAGCTGTTGTATAAATTCATGTGGAAATACTAATACTGTATTTGTGTGTACGTGTGCATTTTCTTCTATACAAATTCCATACTGTGGGTTAGAGTGCAAGGGATGGCATCTTAGAAAAAAAAGTCATTAGGATAAATGAAATATATTAGGATATAACTGCGCAGGAACTGTTCTTACGCCTTTTCCTAGGATTGATACGACGTTTACAGTACATCAATGCTTTAAGGCGCTGTGTATCTAAAGGATATTTGTGTTGCCCTCTACCGCCCAGTGTGAGGATTTACCCTCACAGCAGAAGTGAAGCCTCTGCCACGGGATGAGCATTTATTCCCTAGTGCAAATTCCGCCCCAGACAAAATGTTTTAAAAACCTTTGCTGCCAGTGATAATAAATAGCAAGGAAATCGATGCTAACAAACCATTAGTGTGAGAGAAATCCTATTTCAGATTTGTTTTCCGTGACTTTCGCAGAGAACACAGCCACTGCAGGAACAGTTCTAACCGGTCATTACTGTGGTTCTGCACTGAAAAGGAAGAAAAAAGGAGAAACTGAGAAATAATATCCAACAGAAAATACGTCTTGCCCCCCATACACGTCACAATAACAGTGTAGCTATTCCTAGGCTTGTTTTGTCATGTAATAAAGATGACAGCCACCCTTGTATTGATCTTTCTCCTTAGAGCAGAAAGGTTGATGGGCTTGTGTAACAGAAAGGAAGGAAGGATGGACAGACGGACAGACTGTGGGACTAACAGCCTCTCACTGTGACCTGTTTTCTTCTCAGCCTTTCTGTATGGTGATGAGCAACAGAAATTGGAAATGGTAACCTCTGGGGTTAAATCTGTAATACACTCTCTAAATCAAAAGCAAACCAGGAACAGGGATAATGTCCAAGAAAACATCTCTTATCAGTTGTTTAGCTTATTTTTAAACTTTGTAATGTTAAATATTTTACACTATGAAATGATATAAATTAAATATCTATCTAAGGCTTTTACCTGTTTGAAACTGAATTGCAGCTTTTGCTAGCAGATCTTTGCCAGGGTGTAAGAGGACTAGTTCAGTCAAATACAAATTTGTTACTTTCAAATTTTTAATTCCTTCTGTAATTTTTGATTGAGGAGTCTGGCCTGAGACACTCTTTTGAAGAGAGGCAGAAGTTTCAAATCTGACTATGAATTCAGTCTTTGTCTGTAAAGGACAGCATATCTAGGATTTGTCTTTGCACCTGAATAATGAGAATCTTTGCGTAATGTGAGTGTCTTTCTTTGCCCCATTTGTGATAATAAAAGGCAATAGGAAGTGTCTGCATTCTTCCTCAACTACTGGTGGAATACTCAATGTAAACATAGAGTGAAATTAATATTGACTGGTACTTAAAGAGGCAATAAATAAGCAGTTTAATTTCTGGGCAAGGTACTTTATAGACTATTTGAACTGAGAATGAAAATACACTAGCTATGATATTAAAGAACTTTAATACACCTGAGCATTGTTTTTTGAGAAGGTATTTTAAAATCTGCTGATATTCTACAAATCTACCTATCTGACTTTGAACAAGTTTGAAACACAGTTTTAAAGATTGTGGGCTTTTTCAGGAGAGAGGTGAAGAAGGGACTAAGCAGATTTTCTATGCCAATAATTCTTCCCTTCTATGAAACAAAAACTTGGGAGACCTGTTTCAATAGTCATTGCACTTCAAAATTGCTTTCTATCCCCAGTGTAAGGTTTGCATTTGTCTGTTGTGGAGAAAAGACCATGCATTGTGTTGGCATTCTGCTGTAGTGTGTTCTTAAGTTTGTTAGTTTGCTCCCCCCATTTTCTGTATTAAATGGTTTCTTCCTTTCCCAGGACCCTGTCAGTTAGGTTGCTATGGAAATAAAACTGCTCCTCCCCTAGTTTCTCTTATAAAGTGAAAGTTGTTTCCTCCTTAGGCTCAGTCAATCACTCCTTTTCTCCTCCCAGGTTTCGAGAATTTTCTTTTCTCTGGGAGTTATGGTTGGCTGTAGCCCCAGAGCCCCTCCTATGATTTATAACAGTTGGTTACTTTGGTATATCAGTTATGTTTCGTACCTCCAAATATGTATTTCTATTGGATAGCCAGGTTTCCCTGCCTTCTTCCCCCCTTTTCCCTTAAAACCCTCTCCTGCCCCCTGTTCGGGGCCATTTGCTGGGTGTTTCCCCTCCTTGTTAGTTCTTCTGTAATAAACCGACAGTTTACCCCCAGCAAGTGGTCGCCTCCTAATTCGTCTCTCACCGCGCTGCTCCGAGCTATCACCCAGCCCAGCCCGAGGCCAAGACGCCGAAGGGAGCTGCTTTCTGATGCGCAGGGGCCCTGGCCTTCGCCCCTCACCAGATAGCCAGATTCCAGGGCCGTAGACGCCCCCGCGCAGCATTCTGTTCTCATATTCAAGCTGATGCTTCTTTGGACTTGAAAAGTGATGCTGGAAAGAAGCCCAGCTACAGCCTGAAGTCTGTTATGGTGAGGGATAACAATCCTATACAGCTGATCAGCCGTAGAGAGGCAGCAGAACGTACCTAAGGTGCTGCCCCTGGTGAGTCCCATGACATGTGTGGCATTATGTATTTCAGAAGCAACTAATTTTAGATATTATTTCCAAAGGAATTTTTACAGGTTCCTCTCACATGCTAGAGTACTAGCCTGAAACATAGGCTGACAGGTGACTTGCAAAGGCCATGGGGAGAAAAGCCAGGGAAATGAAGAGGGAGCACCCACTTGCTGAGTGTGCCATGACCTCATCCTGACAGTTGTTTATGGGACAGACCCATGACAGTAACTTGGTGATTGCTTTGCAGTTACTGTTGAGCTCCTCATTGACTTGGAATCAAGCTATGATATGGGATCAAGTCCTGTACAGGAGCACACCATCCCATGAGCTGAGCTCTAGCCATCCTGATAAAAGAGTCATCAAAGAAAAATTGTTTGAACACACAGTACCCTGCCCAGGCTTAGGATTAACACCTGGCACTGGAAATAGTGAGCAGCTCAGTGACAACTGGCTTTAAAAGAAATCCAGCTGTTTAGCCAGAGCTCAAAAGAATAATGTTATGCAGAGGACATAATCTGGGGGTAGGCCCCTCTGGATTTCCACCAAAACCAGACTGTCTAAGGCTTCAGTAGGAGCAAAGCAACATCTCATTTTCTTTAGTGCCCTGACACCAGCTAACTGAGCCTGTTGTGAGCGACAGAACAGCCAGGACGGCGCCTGCCCTGCCGGAGCCCGGCTGGGGGTGCTGGAGAGCCGAGAACGGCACCATGAGATGCTTTGAGCTCCTTGAGCTGCGCGGAGCAGCAGATCCACCCCCGTACCAGGGTGTTTTCTCCCTTGTCTGGGTAGTTGCAAAGCAAATAGGGAATTCAAAATCTTTCTTGTGTTTGCCAGGTGTGGCTCTGCTGAGCAGATATTTTGTTGCTTCCACCATCCTTTCTTGGTCCATTTTATATGAACCAAGATAAAGAATCTAGATACCTTGGTTTCACCTGTACGTTTAACAGTTTACTCGTAGAACCGATACTGTCGTCATAGTACTTGATACAAACGAAGGGTAATGATTTATGTTTGATGGGTAGGCAAACTGATGCTTAGAGACTAAGAAAGACTTGACAAAAAAATACAATTCCCTCCAACCTGCCTATGGACAAAATTTCAATCCTTTAAACTGTATGCTATCCAATCTGTTATGCTCAAGATCTGCCAGGAGAAAACTTTCTGACTTAGGATTTGACCTGGAATTTTATAGGTAATGATTGTATAGCGTTAAACACAGGGAAAATCCCTGGAGCCAGAGCTGGGATCCAAACTCCTCTCTGCACTACCAGGGCCAGCCAGCAGGCCACAGCCGTGCTGTGCAAGAGCTGCTGCTGCCTGAGCTCTCTTCTGCCGGTGGGAGTCTCTCCAGCACGGAGCTGCTCTGACTCCCCCCTGTCCTCACCTCCTGCTCTTCTACAGTTTCGCGGCTGAGGTGCCCTGAAGTACGAAACCTGTGATAAAATTCTCTCCAGGGAGACAGGGTTTCAATTCCAGTCTTAATCATTGGGCTATAACATAGAAGGGGAAAAATAAAATAATCAGCACGTGCACGCTTGGGAAAAGATAAGTGCCGACTTCTGTGTATGGGAGTGGAGACCTGTTGGTAGTTGTCCCCCTGGGATGTACCAAAATGGTTGGAGAAGCAGATGATTCAAGACATTTTCCTGATATCACTTGTTTTTGCATTACTGTGGGCTAGCTGCAGATAATCTGACTTTCTGTGGCTCTGGGACTCCTGAGCCCGAAGCCTCTTTGCCAGGGTGTCTGTGTTGGCCCTTCTCTCTCAGTCCATGGACCCTGTGCAGGCTGCAGCCAGCAAAGGGCTGCCCTGGGAGGAACTGGGGTTTGGTTGGTGGCCCTCTGGAAAATGACTGCTTGCATCCCAACTTCTTAGCCCCTGCCAGGTCAGGGCCCGAGTGCCGCCATGCGCTGCTTATAGGCTGTGATTCTTTCAGACAAATACTAGGTTTATAAGTTGATATGGTTTATAACAATGTAAGCCTTTGCCGGGCTGCAGTGTTACTGTGTCTCATAGCTACTACTGCCCCCTTGGGATTCCAGTCATCAGAGGTGTGCAAGGGTAATACTTGCAGAAATGTAACCAGTACCCATGTATGCCTCCTCCCCATGCAGGGAAGGGAGGAAGGCATTCCCACACAAGGAGGTGTTCCTACAGTATACTACAGAAGCTAGTTTGGGAAGCTGCCCTGAAGGGTAGATGTTACAGCTTTACAGAATGACCAATACAATGTTTTGGCAATTGACCGAGTGGAGGTTAGAGCAATTCCAAATTACATATTCATACAAGTTGTTATTAATTCAATGATTTCCTTGTGTTTTAGGAGTTCTGCTTTGAGAAATATTACATTTGTTGCTGTAATATGAACTAAAATTCACACAACTCAGGGTGCCCCATTGCTTTAGATTGCTTCTAGCTTGGTCTTCATGAAAGAGTTGGCAGAGACTTGTGTGTGGCTCAGAAGGGTCTGTCCCAGGCACTAAGGGGCATTAGTCATACAGCTGTATGCATACTTCTCTCTTTTCATGTTGCTGTGGGCTATCCCCATTTGCTCCCAGACCTCCCACGCAAAAGGCACAAGCACAAAGTTACTTCCCTGCAGCACCCTAACTAGCAGTGCAGATCCAGCACTGCTGACATAGAGAGAGCCCTCACATTTGAGAATTACTTCCTTGCCACACATCTGTGCTGCCCAGCCCCTTCCCCTCCCCCTCTTTGCTACCTGCACTATTGCAAACCCCAAGAGCAATGAGCAGAGCTGAGAAATCCCCCAAATTCAGTTATCCGTGCAGCTACTCAGCATGACTCTCACAGCACTCAACATGTGCATTGCTTCCTCCATTGGGTTTTTTGACCTTTTCTGTGGCCTGTTGTCATCTAGCATCCTGTGTTCACACCACCTCACAAGCCAAAATAGTTTGTTCTGGATTAATTTCTGTGGTTCAGGGTTCAACCTGACGAGTAATGTAGCAGCAGTCAAAGCTTACAGAAAAACCCCAAGTAGAAAATTGAAAGAGATAAGTTCCTTTCCCACTCCACCCTCTGCAAACTCAAATGATCAACCTAGAGGATTCTCCATACATTTTTGGATAAAGAGACATCATAGCCTTCTTTTTCTACCTTTGAATTGCTCTGTCCCATAACAGAATCCCTCACTACTGCAGTTTTACCCCGTGGGAAGATAACATAGCAAGGTATGTGTAATCTCTTCCCATCCTTGAACTACTGCAATGATAGCACAATTGTTCCTGGAAAAGTGTACATTAGTGTTTGTGATAGTGAATGCACAAATATGAAAAATTATTGTGGTTTAGAGGTAGGACAGTCAAGGGAATGTATGCAAGCTGGGGAAGTAAGAACAACTAATTTCTTCCACTGACAATCTCCTTGGCCATGGGAAAGTAGCACAGACTCCTGTTTTGAGCAGTCATTCACTCAAGTTCATTTATCTTGATTATTTGGATGCCTATCTTGAAGCAGATGAGGTGGGAGCACCAAAGGGCCACTCAGCCCTTGTATCAGCATAGTCTTTAGAGAACCCTTGGCAGCAGGAACTCATGGGAGCAAGTTTGAGTTGAACTCTCAGAAACAAAAAGCTACTTTTGAAAGAAGGACTTTAAGGCTAAGGTTATGAAAATGCTGGTTATCATGAATGCTGATTTCAAAAGGTCAGCTAGTGCCCAAGATGAGTGTTCCAGGAGTGAGGGGAGGAAGGGCGTCTCCCCTGCTGCTGCTGCTGTTTCTCTGGGGAATCACAGCCCACAAGTGACATGAATGCTGACAGCATCCTGCCCCCCTGCTTGAACAGGGGCCAAGGGTGATGAAGCTTGGATGCACTCTGCTCAAGAATACCTTTGCTGTGACCGAATGTTGCTGCACAACAGAGCTGTAAATTGTGGCGGTGGTTTAGAGCTGATCTTAGGAGGCCTTGCTGCCATGCAATAGGGTTATCTCTTCAAACCAAGGTTGTTTTAACTGTAAGAAAGGATAGGAAAATATAAACAGAAATATGAGAGAAATGAGAACAAGAACGTGCACTACACTACATGTTCCTGGGCTGTAGTAAATGAGTCATGGAATTGAATTTAAAAAAATAATAAGAGAATAGGAACCTCTGTGTGTAAATAGTCATCTGCTTTATTAGTGATAGAATAGTATTTAAACAGGAATGTTTAGTCTGGGACTAACAGAAACCAATTTTTTCCCTTCTTTTTCTACCAAAATCTTTAACCAAGATGTGCATACACTGCTCTCTTTCAAACATCTCTGTTTCATGGCAGACTTCAAACTTTTTACTGCATCTGTTGCAGAACAGGCAGATTTGGATGTAATAGAATACATAACCTGATGGTTTATGGATCACAATTGGATTTCCCTGAGCATTGCTCCAACAATATCATAGAACAAACATTGAACTGCTTGCATAATCTTGTAGGTGTCGGTGGTTTTGTTGCAGAGGCATTTAGTCAAACGATTCTCCCCAGCAATGTGTTTTGGAGCACAGTGGTGTTTTCAGGCCTGCTGGAAACATGCCAGGCTTCTGCTGAGCCTCACATGTAATGGGGCATGACTTAGATTAAGGCTGTGTGAATGTATTGCCTTCAGTGTTCACTTATTGTAATGGTTTCATCCCTTATGATGCAGTGACTAATGTCTTTATTTGCATGGACATGGCATGTAATGCTCCTAAAACTCTTCGTACAGTTTCTGATGAGGGCTGATACTTGACTTTCCAATGCTCATGTCCTCTCCTCATGACATTGCTTCTGGATTGTCTTGTTCTCAAAGACAGATTTCAATTTCATTTTGATTGCCATATCCAGCCTCCTAGCTTGACTTGCCACCCTGGAGCAGTGTAAAACCTAAAATCATTCTTTCACTTTGTTGAAAGGTCTCTAGACAAGAATGACACTGTGATAGTTCTTTTTTGTAGTACATGGCATCTATTATTTCCTTTCTCATTTGCACAACACAATTGTATTTTGGAAAACTGCCTGCTTACAATTACATGCTGGGATTTATATAAAAGATTATGAAAATAGCATTTGTTTGAAGCAGATGTTGGACTTCATGCTTGTGCATGCCTCCAGGATCTGTGTGTGTGAGCACCTTGCTAACAATTTTTTTTACCCATACCATCCTACTCAGCAGCTGTACTGAACAGTTGTACTGTTCACTTTCCTTTAAACCCTGCTGAGATCTTTTCTTGGGGTGGAGAATTTGTGTGATGAGAAGGAAATGGCAGTGGTCTAGTCAGATGTCTAGACCGCATCATTTTTTCCTGGCCCCCTGCAGAATGTAGAGGTGAGGGCTGAGTAGATGAATGATTTTAGGCTGAAGGTGTGTTACTAACATACTAACCCCTCTGTGCTACAGGACATATTGTGTAAAGGGAGAGCTGGCTCAGAGCCAGCAGCATCTAAAAAATGCAGAAATCATGTGCTGCCATGTGTTAGGGGTGCTGCTCAGGAAGGTTTCCTCTGGCTTCCCCTAGAGTTAGAAAGACACATGCAGAGCCAAGGGCTGACCTGCAGCTCGTGCAAGTTTGGACTTTGGGCTTTGATGATTAACTCTGTTTTTCCTAGAGCCCAGGACTGTGCAGTATCATGTGCCAAACTGTACTTATAATTTTGGTTCTTAAATGAAAAATGTGGGTGTGTGGAGGGAAATGATTGTATGTAAATGATGTCATGCAATGTGAAAGAAGAGAAAGTGAGCCTTTGTTTCCCTCTGTATGTGATTTTCCAAATAGAGCAACCTTTGCTACATTCAGATAGTGTAGAGGACTAACAGGAAAACAGCTGTCAGCATGAAAACCAAGAACAAATCTTCTGTAGGATCCTGAATCAAAACTAAATAACTTGCATGAAAATAAGACTGTGAGTCTTGGATGTAAATCTTCACTATTGATAATAAAATAAATATTTTTTTGTCAACAGAAAGGCTCATCTTAAACTGGGTACAAGTCTTTACTTAATCTTAACATTTGTAGGGTACAAAGTTTAAGCACTCAGCTGAGTTACCTCAGTATGTAATGTCAGGTTTTATTACTTGATAACCTGTGTTTATAAAGCAAACCTATGCAGTCCAAGATGCCATTTCTGTTACCTGCATAAATATCTTAAATTTTACTGGCAGTTCCTAATGTCAGAATTTTAAGAGGGCCCGGATTAGCATTAATTAGAATAGCTGACAGTTACTTCAGACAATCTAAGTACAGCTGCAATTACAGCCACCTCCTCTATAAAAGTGAAGCCAAAAGATTTTAACCCAGTTTTTAATGAAGTTACATCTCTGTGTCTGTATTCCAAAACTCTACCTTGGAAATGAAGCCATATTCAGAAAAAGTCTCATATCTTTAGCTCATGTTTGCAATGTGAAAGGAAGGATGAGGTGAATTTCTTGGGATTTGAATTGCTACTGTTGTTAAATCTAAGAGGAACCTAGTGACAGAACTTCAGCAGACTTACTTCCCCAGTAGGTGCATCTGTAGGATTTGATCAATGGAACACTAATAAATAATATTAGGATTCTTGGCAGTTTTCTCTGTTACAGCACAAACAGACATCTCACAATCTCTGTCAGTCAACACTTTTATGGAGGAGTTGTTATAGAGGAGTTGAGATCAGGTCTGTTCTATAGCGTCTTTTCCATGTAACTACCATGCAGGGAAAAAAAAAGGCACTCAGAAAAAGACAAAAGCTTTTCAAAGTACCTGCCTTAATACTGAACCCTGTGAATGAAAAGCCTGTGAAGTTTTTGATTGCATCAAACTGCAGCCCTGAAGAATTGATTGCATCAAACTGCAGCCTGATTCTGCAGCTTCTCACTTTACAATGCTGGCTTGGAAGAGCTCTTGCAGGAAAAGCTTGTGAAAAAGGAGAAATTGTTTAAAAGTCCTGTCCTTCCTTTCTTCCTTCCTTTGTTGGACTGCTGTGGAGGTGTCTAAGTCCTGCTGAATACTTTGGGGTTTGTTTGACTTTGTATTTGCCTTGCTGAGGGTTACGCAGAAGGACTCTGAAGAGAATAGGCTTTGAGCTCACTTAGAAAATGCAACAAAAATGGTGAAGGCTGCATGAAGGGATTAAAAAGGGTCAGATCCTGAGCAGTCTGGCAGCCATGTAGAAGCTGGTCCCAGTGTAACAGTAGTCTGGTATCTTAGCATACAAGCTTTTGAAAAGGAAGTTTTGAGAGAAAGCAAATGGACCACATACATAATGAAATTACATTATGAGTAACAAAAGTACTACCAGGCCTGTGGGCCTCCCTTTCTCCAGGATCTGTTTGAGCCTTCATTTCCTTGTAACTGTATTCTGTGACTGGGCATTGTTTCATTTTCATGCCTGTTTAGAAAGCCTTTCCCTTTTTGGTGGCCCAGACTGCCTCACACACAGACAGTGCCACGATGTCCCCTGTGGCGACTTACAACACGTTGGCCAGGAGCAGCCCAGTGCCAGTACTAGCCCAAGGATGTCAAGGCTGGGTAGAGGTAGACAAAGATGGAAGAATTGGAAAATGAAATTAGGTGGAGCTTAGGAAAGCCTTCAGATGCTCTTGGGGCAACAGAAGAATGGTGGAAGCAATTGCTGCTGTTTGCCTGATGGTTGCTGCCTCTCTGAGTATACCCATCCCTTCATCAGTCTCTTGCCTTGCTTTCCAGGGGTTTGAACAAGACAAAATTGGTCACTTGAATATCTTTCCTGAACCATATGGATAGCATTTTTCCTTTGAATTCTTCAGAAATTGAGTGAAGCTGTAGAGTTCTGATTTTACTATTTGTATATTTCCTGCAAGTGCTCCCTGGGCCCAGCATGGTCCCAGCAATGGGATTCTGTGTCGCCTTTTCCAACAGGCAGAGAATTAGCCACACTTGTATTGTGATTTTAATCTAAATTCCTGAGAAAAGGCCAAGATCCATAATTTCACCTCAAAAATCTGAACGGGTACATCATGCTGTCTTGTATCAATTTTACTGCCTTCTTGTTCTATTGCTTTAGAAGAACTTTGCCTGATTACAGAGGTATTTCCTAGTAACTGAGCAAATCTCAAGTTTACTGATGAGTGTGAAGTCTTCCTGCCTTGAAACATGACCCCTCTGGGTTGGAATGGCTGAGTTCTGAGAAGAGAAAGGAAAAGATAAAAAGGATGATCTCTTAAGAAATTCATTTGTGGTTTGAAGGAATTCTAGAAGTGTGTGGGGAAATAAACAGGAGATGAAACCTAAACCAAAACTCTAATAATTTATTTTGAAACCAAATTTTAAAAAAACCAAAAAGATCCTAAAATCTCATAATGTCCCTTTATTAACGGCTAACACTATCTTCTAGTGAATTTTCGAAGTGTTCTTTTAAAAAGTTAAACCAGTATGGTTTCCTCTTGATCTTTCTTGAGCTCAACTTGTGACTGTTACTAGGAGGAAGTCGGCTGCTGATGTTTTGCATGAAGTTATACTATACTGCTGATATGTAACAATTTACACAAATTGAACTTCTGCCAATTACTTCTGTGCTCACCATAAGTAGCTGATCAGAAATAGGATAATGGTGTACTGATGGGCTGCCTTTGATGGATGATTGTTTAGTTTTTGGGTTTTGTTTTTTCCACAAATGCAGTGTGCTAAGAAATTTTCATTGAACTGTCTGTAATTAATTCAATTTAATATCAAGGGTTAGATTTGTAGATGCTACTCTAGTCCTTTTTAGACCTGCCTGGAAAAACACTATGACAGAGAAGCTCATTATATACTCATGATTTTTCCCATCAAGGGAAGTCCCCACTTGATGGTGAAGCAAATCAAGACCCACCTCTTGTTTGGAGGCATGGAAAAAAATTTGCCCTTTGGTATACTGGCTCCAGGAAAATCCTTATTCCTCCCAGTCTTCCTGCATAGTTATGGGGTTGGGTATATTACAGCTGTTACAGAAGGCACCTCTTGCCTTGTTGCTTCAGGTGTGTGCCAGGTACAGTTTCATACCCAAGTCTCCACTGAGATAGTATGTAAGATTAAAATCAGCACATCTCTCCAGCCACATAAATTTGGCTTAATTTTTTGCGAACTTATTTTCCTTTTAGTCCCCGCATATATGTGCATATGCCTATATTTACATGAAAAGCATGTACTCTCATATATAATAAAAGTAAAGGACAGAGTATAAGGCCTGCACAAAAGCACAGAATTACATTTTTTTCCTTCCAAAATAGAATTTTTTCTAAATATTTTCTATTAGCAAATGCAGCAAAGATGAGGTCGCCATTTTCACTAAATTTATATCATGAATATTTCCAAAAGATCCAAATGCTTAATACACTGACTGTGTATAAAATTTTAAAAACTTGAACTGGAATCAGTGCCTTCCTACTAATTTTGTGACCTTGGACCTTTCCTGGCTGCTTGCTGGACTCCCAGATGCTTTTTACAGAGAGGGTTTTTCCTCCATCTAGACCTGTAGTTCTTCAGTTTTTTATTTGTAGGGCTTACATGATTTCCTTTCTAAACATATCCTTTCCCTCTCTCACATTATTAGAAAATTTAATTTCATGCAAGACTCAATAGCCAGTGTTTTTTGTAATATTGCAAATATATAGTAAGGTAAAGTTGTTATGTACATTTAGGATTTTCCTGGCAAAGCTGAAAGTAATCATCTCAGGTTTATGAAGTCCCATTCTTTATCAAGGATCTAATGGTTTGCCAAATGTACAGGAAGATGATAAATAATATTAATGTGCTGAATGATGGTATCCAGTCAGCCAGAGAAAAAAGTTCTGAATGAAACTACACTTCAATTTTATTTCAGGTTGATTTAAATGGGAATGTGTAACTAACGGTTTGAGTTGACCACCACTCTGACTTTTACAGCCAACATTACCAAAACTGACAGAAGATCCCTGATGTGTTTTCACTCCTTCACAGGGCAGCAGAACAGTGTTTTCAGCTCATTGTTCCTGAAGGGAGATTGCCTTGGACACAAGAGTGCTCCTGTGCAGGTCCCAGCCCTGTGCTTGATAGCTCCCATGCAGGCATGAATGAGATCCAAGGCTGTGGTATGGAATTGTTCAGGAACGGTTGGTTTCGCTGTGAACTGGGCTCTCAAGCAAGAGGAACATATTCTACCAACATTTTCTGGTAACCCACAGCACCCACATCCTCTGCAAGTGAGAAGCAATAGGTAGCAAGGATGATAAAGGACCTGTGTATGCTCCCTGCAGCTCACAGGTCACGATGAGGTTATTCATGATGGAAAACTCCTAAATGCTAGCACTCAGCCCCCAGTGCAGGGCAACCACTCTTTCCCTCACCTACAATTTTTCTTTGAAAAGCACATTAAAGGTTACAAACAAAATTTTATATTTGTTTTATGATATCTGAATTACTCCACTGGCACAGTATTTGCTATTACTGTACTCAGGTGAAAAATAAATTGTTCCTGCATTAGGCTTGACACAATGATGAAACAAGTTGCCCAGAACTATTCAGAGGAAGTCTATGGCAAAACAACTTCAGATATCTTGCAAGTGTCACAAATTTGAGATCACCTTTAATCATTTTTTGCTTTCGTCCAGGTTTTGAGTGAGTGGTGGTAGAATGACAGCAAAATGCAATGTTGTAAAGAGAAGTTTCTCAGGGACTAGTCAATAAACTGATGACAGCAAAGAAAATACAAGAGGCCCTGCTGTGGAAGGTTTTGTTTTCATTCTGTGTGCTAGGAGGAATCTGCTTCCTGGTTAGTGTGTAGAAATTGTGTGGTGTTTCTTTAAATAGCTGTCATTATCTGGTGCGTTTCCCGATCTGAAGTGATTTGAAAATCACTGTGGCCCTTCTACCACAAGTAGATGAACTGATGTTTGTATCAATAGAAAACACTTTGTATGAACCCTAGAGTGCTAATGGAATTTCTTTAGAAGATGTTTGGCTTGGGCATGAAGGAAAAGCATTTAGAGTATCTCAAAGATTTTGGAAAATGTAAGCTGCTTGGTTACCCCCATCTGTATCTGGTAGTTGGTCATTCTCTTCAGTATTTCGGGACAGCAAGAGACTGAATGGTCAATGATACCTAAAGTGAGCCTAATTTTGGTTGGAAAAGACTGTGACTTGCTTTTCCCACAGGCTTGTTTTCCTGGTGGTAGTTTCTGGAACTTTGCTGTCCTGGAAAGTTCTCTGTGCCTTGCATCTCATCACAAGCTTTCTCTGCCATCTGGCACTCTCAGGAGCTGAGCCAGCTTTCTGCCTCGTCTCCCTACTCCCACTCAGAAGGGTTTTCAGAGCAGGGTAGAGTTGCACATACAATTGCAAGGGGGTCCTTTTTCTTAACCTAGGACAGCACTGTAGAGATTTTCCACTCTTTTTTGTGTAGGTACAAGTGCTTTGCACAGTCTGGTTGACAGGCCACTTAGGGAAGTGGAGAAAGTGGCTGTTTCAGCTGGTTTTGCATTTGAGTTCAAGTGGCAAAAAAAGGGGCAGACTCTTAATTTGCCCCACACTTGCCCATTTTCAGGAGTAAGAAACACATCATGGCTGGTGAAAGAAAGGTTCACCTGTCTGAAGTCTCAAAATAAATCCTTGTTTCTTGGTGACAACTGGCAAAAGCCTTCTGGAGGACATCATGAATGGAGAACCAGAGGTGTCTAAGGGAATTTGCCCTTAGAACAGGGTGACTTGCAGAGGGAACCACAGAGCAGCAGATGGGGGAGAAGAGTCAAATCTGTGGAGGGGTTTTGGTACAGGGTTATTAGACTGGAGGCAGCTACTGGTTTCACCCATAACTGTGCTACACATGGCAAAGTTATTTGAAGATATAATGTGAGCATATTTGAATAAAACCATGCAGCATTTACTCTTGCCTTGGCATTTACTGCTCCAACTTGCTGCCTAGCAGTTTGAAAGAAGTTATGTACTTATTTCAAGTAAGGAAATAAGTTATGTACCTATTTCCTCAGTAGGGTATGGCAACAGCAGGCCCAGGTGTGTGTCAGGCTATAACCAAGAGGTGCATTCTGGTGGCTCTTGCAGAACTCGACTTGGGTCATTCACTGAGGTAAACCAAGACATGGCCATGTGGCATGATTGCCACCTGGACCTGGGGTGTTTTTCCACCCCAGAGGTGAAGGTTTTTTGGTGTGCTCAAATCCACAATGGAGCAAGACTCTAGGAGAAGGATTGCAACAGATTATAGTTGAAAAGTCTTGACATGAACACCTGCACATTGATATCGCTGCACTGCTTAGTAGAAGAGTCACATTTATTTGCCATGGGTCTAAATATTCCATTATATCATTTGTTCACTGTTTATTTCATCAATCTGAAGAGAAAGAGAGCATAATATGGACCCAAATATCTCCAGGCAAGACTGGTGTGTGTAAAGTAATGTTCAGTCTCTAACTGATACTCATTTTACTGCTTTATTTTCTTTCATAAAATTAAAAATTTTTCTTAGTGTAAAATATCAAAATAACTGTTTTACTCTGACCAGCATTTTTACCTTCTAGGAATTTTGGTTTCACGTTTGATTAAAGTTCATTTTTTTCTTTCGTAATGGAGTCACTATTAAAATATCTGTGCATGCAAAAGAAGAGAATATTAAAATTGGGTTATTGAGATTCATGTTACTAATTTTTAATTTCTTTAATTTTTGTATTCTTCACATAAAAGCCAGTCCCTGATTTAGACTGTGATATATTGACAGACACCCACAGGAAACTATTAATACAGATTTTTTCCCTTGTGGCTCTTTCTCAGTCATGCCTTCTTAAAATAGGGGGAAAAAGTAATAACATGGATTAGTATCTGTGGCATAAGGATCTAGTGAAAATTTTTCTTCTCAAGATGCAGTGTAGAGGTAAGAAAGGAAGTGGGATGTCAAGTTGGAAGCTTCAGGATCTGATTTAGATACAAAATATATAAGTTATTAATTTCAGTGTTTGTCTGAATCTTCCTTTCATCATTGACACAAGAGAAAAGGCAAAACTGGAATTATGGGTGGAAGAATTCATACTATGTAATGTATGCCCACTGAAGTGGAGCTACAAAGTTTGCTCTTCACAGCAAGAATGCAGAGTAAAGAATATTGGTTGCACTACTTCAGTGTAAACAAAAGATGTCACTATCAGACACAAAAAGCACTGAGGTAATTAAAGCTCGTTCTGAAACTCTTCAGATCTTACCCTTAAGCTTTAATAATGATTATTTTTAGTTTCTTTCTT
The DNA here is from genome assembly GCF_028769735.1 of Zonotrichia leucophrys gambelii. Lineage (NCBI taxonomy): Eukaryota > Metazoa > Chordata > Aves > Passeriformes > Passerellidae > Zonotrichia > Zonotrichia leucophrys. The sequence continues at coordinate 69,248,495 of NC_088171.1, forward strand.
TCTACAAAGGGAAACCACTGAAGACACTCTGTGAAACTACTTCATCTGAAAAAAACCCAAACCCCTACCCCAAATTCTGGTTTAAAATGTTCCTTTTTGATAGGAATGTTTATATAAATGCTTCCAAGTTCCTGTAAATGCCCCCATATTTCACACATCCACCACGTGAAGCTGTTCTTGACCCCAAAGAAGATGCGACTGAATCATTAAACCAAAATGAAAGAAGAAGAATATGGAGAATAGAAAGTGTGTGAATTGTGAGTACAGAACACAGAATAAAGTGGAACAAAAGGGGAAGTTTCAAAGCAGTAGATATTAGAGAAAAAATTACACCAAATGAAGAGATTTTCTTCTGCCCTCATCCACATTTCAGTGAGGTTAAACTAAATGCAGTAGGACAATGTCTGGTGCAGCATGGATCTTGATTTTCATGATCCCACAGATATCAAAATCCTATTGATTCTTCAGAAGTAGGGCTGGATTAATGTGTCGTAATCAGGCTAAGCAACAAGGCAGTATTTTTACAAAAGTAGCATCATTAGCAAGAAAAATGGACCTGCAGACACAGCCAGATCCCTTCCAAGGTCAGTTGGACTGGCCTCTTGTTCTGATTTACTTCCTCCAGAAATATCTTGGGCTGGATATGAAACATGGGCCAACTGTCCCTGTTCCAGCTTTCCTGAGAGTGTCATCTCTCCTCTCTGCTTCTCAAATGTGAAAGAGCAGAATGTGGTCCTCAGGTTGTCCTCAGCCTTTATTGAGGCTGAGCTCCCAGGGGCCCAGGCTATTTTCTCAAAACCAGTATTAGGCAGAAACACCATATCTGCATGCATGATCCTCTTTATCCCTGCTTCCATTTCTGACTGTGCATCTCTGCTAGGCTATTGAGATTCTTGTACTTATTTTTCAGTCTTTGCCTTTTGTGTTGTTTTTTTTCCTTCTTTCTGAAGGGTGAGCACAAGTTTCAGAGATGAGGTAGTTCATGGGAAGAAAATAATTGTCCCTGTTAGTCCCTTGGGAATCTTTTCGATGCTCAGTACAACTGGAGACTTGCATTTATTTCTCTGTAAGTCCTGTATCTTCTGGGGAACTTCCCCATTTAGGGGGAAATCCACATTCAGCCACAGCTGGGGGAATCCCAGGCAGCTGGACAAGAGGTGAGAGGAGTGTGAAGGACCTAGAAATTGCTTCAGAGAAACTAAGGCATCTCTGTAGGCACTTTTCAGTGCACTCCAGTAGATGTAACTGAAGTTGGAAGACCTGTAGGCTTGAGTCCTAAGCCTACTAGTTGTTCTGTGGTGAAGCAAGCTGGCATCTTGGTCCCACTCCCTGGAAATAACAAGTTTGGAAAATTGGTGAAAGCATGTTGCAGAAGGTGATGGGAACTTTTGCCTCACAAAGCAGTGGGGAAAAGCTGAGTGAACATGTTGAGATTTCATGAGATGAAAGAAGAGGAGACAAGGCCTCTGATATTTGCAGAATTAAAAAAAAAGGTTGGGTTTACTAGTAGGGATGCAGGAATTTCATGTACCAGATGTGGTCACAGACTGGTGAGACATTATGCAGTGAAGATATCTGTACCTGTACATGTGTCAATACTTGGGCAGGTACAGTGTGACAGGAACCAGGCTCTGTAGCTCAGCTCCTTGTGAATTCATCTAGAAATTATTTCCACATTTATTTGCAGGTCTGCTTATGACTACAGATCTCTGGGTCAAGTTAACTGTGGACGTTATCTTATGCTGTGTTTAGGGTGAAAATTTATATAAAGTTTGCCTTCATTTAAACAAGTTGTTCTGTAATAGCAACTCAGAAAAAGAAGTAATTTTCAACCTATCCAAACCAAAGGAAGTTTTTCTATTTATTTCACAGGATCTTTAGACCAAGATATAATTTTCTAGCTGAATGATAATGGAAATATTAGTGGTTTGAACTTACTATTGATGAAGGATTAGAAAAAGCACAGTGCTGTTTTTTTCCCATCTTACAAAAACTAAAAGGTAGATGACAGCAGAAGATGTATTAAGAAATAATCAAATGTTGATAAAAACGTTCATCAGTTTTGGATCCTGTAAGAACTTCCCTGAAAGGTGAAAAGCACAGATTTATTTTATTTTATTTTACCAAGGTTACCTTGGCACCTCCTTAAATCAGGTATGTCACTCAGCAGTGTGTTGTGTTACATTCAATATATCATGCCATAGAGCATTTAATGAAAGCAAACTCATTAAATTCAGAAAAAAATCTAAAAGTCAAATTACTTCTGCTTCTTAAGAAGTTTTCATAATATGCAGAATTTCTATTTCCTTAAGCTATTTCTATCATTGCCATTTTTTCCTAAATTTTTTACATATGCTTCTGTAAAGTGGTTACACAGTATATTTATAAATGTTCTTTAGTTGCCAATTCACATTTTTATTTTCTGGCAATTTTAGGATATTCCTCTGTAGCAGTTCTTTCCAATTACTCTGTTATAAAATTTCATATATAGATCAAGAATTTTCACTGTTTAAATAAATCCTTATATGCAAAAAGCTTTTATTTTTCTGCTCATGCAACAGCATAGTCACTTCACTTGGCACTCATATCATATTCCAATAGTTGGCCTATGTAGACATTATTCTGCAATGCTGATTTATAAAAAAAGGTATTCTAAAATAAATCTGCTCAGGTATAAGTCTTAGGGAGCTCATCAGAGCTCTTAATTTGTACTGTATTTATTAATGGCTTATTGATTCCCAGGGTTTCCAGACTGAGGATACATATTCTATGGAGTCATTTTTTCTTGATTGTGGTGAAATATGGGATGCATCTGCTCTAGTAAGTAAATAAGATTAAATTAAATAACTTGATACACAATTATTTGCGATGTGCAAGCATTTACAAGTCTTGCCCAGAGTACTTCAGAAGTAAATTTTATTTGGAAAATGTGTAATTTGCAGGAGAATTTTATTTTATATATATATATTTAGGAACTCTGTACAGAAGCATACAATAATACAAGGACAAGAGATTATTAATTTTCATATATTTCTATTAAAATTAGAATTGTTACATAGGTACCATAAACCTCTTTGCTGTCAAGGTGATTCTTTCATATGGGAGCTTATAATCTAAGAGTAACCCAAAAACATAACAGTGGAACACAGTCTGGTAAGGAAGATGGAACTTAAATTATCTCACTGTTTGCGTAATTGGGACTCACATTTGTTGTAATGGAGCATTTTGCAGGGAAACACGAAGGCACACATCAGCAAGATAAAAGAAAAAAAGCAAAGGTGTAGATCTCAAAATGTGACAAGTGTAACAAGATACTTGAAAGGACCTTTCATACTCAGCATTTCAGGAGGAAACATGCAGTCACTAGATTAGGGTCTAGACTGTGATCAGTCCTACAAACAGAAAAATGGTTGGGTTAAATTTCACATGATTTTAAAAAGCAAGAATAAGAAAAAGGTATCTCAAAAAATGAGATGAAACAAAAAATCTTATTGTGGAAACTTTGTCTTTGCTGAAACACTTGTGTGGTGCAAGACTGTGTTGCCAAAGCCAGGGAAAGCAATTACTGGGGGAGAACACTTAACCATTTTAAGCTTCCACTGATGATTACACAGCCAGAGTGAGCTGTTGGGAAAGACAGACTGAGTTGTTAGCCTGGCTAAAATGATTCATGCCTAGAGTGGAAACGTGGATCTGTGAGTGATGAGTATCAAGTTGTTAAGTGAACCAGGGGAGTGATTATTCAGAGGTAAGGGGCAGGAGAAGGGAACCAAACCCAGGATTTGATAGAACACCCCATGATCCTTGCAGTGATGGGGTGGAATGAAGATGCCTCCAAAGAGTTTGTGAGCTGTTATAGAGAGTGGAGGGGAATCAGGAGAGAATGAAGACCCTGAAACCAATGAGTATGAAATTTTCAGAAATGATGTGGTTGTGGCAAGAACAACCAACAGACCAAGAACTGGAAGCCTGCAGTGCTAGAACTGTAAGCTGCAGTTAAGAAGCCACTAGAGACTATGATGAAAACAATTCAGTCGAACTCAGTTGCCAGGAACTGAACTGGTGGAGGCCTGAGATGTAATTAAAAAAGCCAGCTCTAGACAGTGTGCTTACAGGTACCATGTGCAACGTACCTGGAGTATCCAAAAATCATCAGTTAGGTGCATTTGCTAAGTAGACACCATGTTATAAAATAATTCTAAAAGAAAGAGCTCTTCCATGTTTCCAGTATCAAGCCTGCAAGAAATAGCTGTATTTAGTTAAGGGAAAACACTGTTAGTGTAGGATGAATTAGTTGAAAGAAATCAAAATGCAGTAAGGAAGAAAAACTGAGTGGATGGTTTGGAAAAAGCAAACTCCACCCAGCATGAAAACCTCACCGATGCAATGTAAACAAATCAAAACAAACCCAAACTAATAATGGTACATAGTGGGAAAAAAAAAAAAAAAAAAAAAAAAAAAAAAAAAAAAAAAAAAAAGAGAAATAACACAGCAGTTGGAAAGTAACAACTAGAAATAAGTGATAGAGTAAAAATACATTTTTAAAATCAACAGGAAAAGCTCTGTTTACATTGCACTGATTTCAAGGAGAAAAATTTGCTGCTCACATTTCTGTCAATGTCCTGTATGTGAATATTGGCAATGTGTATGTGAATTTTAGGCATTTTACTAACTGATAAAAATTGTATTTATCTGCTTCCTAATGAGTCTTATTCCAACAGAAATGACAGCAAAAAATCTGTAAAAGTAGCAAATCAAGAATAGAATATAATCAAGGTTATTTGAGCTGGGAGGAGAAACAGGCAGACAAGAAAACTTGTCTGCAAAAGAGACCAGGAGCTGGAATAGGAAAAGATCATGATGGCAAGCCAAGATGTTAAATGAGGAAAGCAGATAAAAAAATTAATACTTGTGAGGTGAGAGGAAGGAGAAAGCCAAAAAAAAGGCATTAGCAATTGAAGGCAAGCTAAAGCAAGGAGGAAAATCACAGTGTGTTTAACCAGTTATCACTGGAAAGAAACTGATGGCTTCTGGTATGATTTACTACATGTTCTATGACATCTTGAAAGTTCTTAGCCAGAAAAGAGATCTATTATATTACACACTAAATAGCTGTAAGGGCTCATTTTAATAGCTTTTCCTGCTGGGCCTTTTTTGTGTGAAATATTTTTTTTCCCGAGTATATGCTTTCTGATCACAAGTTCCAGCTCTAACTTTACATTTGCCCTTTTCTTTTATTAATATTTTTTTTCATGTGAGAAAGATGGTTAGAAGCATTTACTTTGTTCTGGATTATTTGCTCACTCTTCAACTCTCACTTTATGAAACTACACTCTTGTATTCAAATGTTCTTCTGCTGACCACTATTGAATGAGTGAAATTTCTACACAGAAACATAGGGAAGCTACCTTTCATCTTTTCTTTCTAAAATGGTATCAAGAATCTGCTTTCTCTACAGGTTCAGTTTTCTTCAGTCCTGTTAATTCTGTCTTCATTGCCTGTGGTGGAAGATCAATTTTTTATCTTCCTTATTCAGACTAAATGTCTTCTGGAAATCACCAGATTTGTTTGAATGTGGTCTGTATCTCAGATACAGAAGTAATATTTTAGGGCCAGCTTCACAGTAGAAGGCCAAAGGGATAGGTCTGAATGGTGAAATGAAACTTGGGAGTACTTGGAACATGGCAAGACAGCAAACCAAAATAAAATATTTTAGGTTCTAATTGGAATGCACCCAAAACTAGCAAAATGTTTCAGTCAGGAGAAAAGGGTGAGAAAGGCTTTGGGAAGTTCCTGCAAAAGCTGAGATTTGATTAAAGCTAATCTTGAAGTTCCCCCACCCACATATGTCACCTGATATTCAAAAATACTGTCATAAAACAGAAACTGTATGGAAGATTTTAGTTTCAGCTGCATTTCCTAGCTTAATTTACAGGACCAAGATGAAATTAGAGAAGTTACTCTCACTGATTTTCTTAGAAAGTGGAATATCTTCTGAAAGGCTGCAGCATAAGAAAACATGAATTTCTTAAAAGGCTGCCCTTTAAAAGCTGAAGCAGTACAACCTGATGGTGGTGTTTTGCCGTTTGGGTTTTTTTGGGGGGGGGGCTTTTTTTTTAAATTTCTGTTTAAATCTCTCCACTCATTCAAAATAGTGGATATCCAGTTATTCCATGGAAACATATTTAAAATATATTCCTTGCTGGAAAGATGTTAAAATTGTCATACTTTGAAGAAGGTTAAGAGGGTGGAAATAGTGCCATCCCTATTTTTCTGAGGTGCAGCTTTCAGTTATGCTTACCCTTTAGACTTCAATAGGTAAATGGATACCAAAGGCAAGTTTAAATAAAGGACTCTGCTTTCAAAATGTAAATTAGATGTCTCAAAGTTTTCGTGTATTTCAACTGAAGCACTCCTAATTCAGATGAAGCTCTGCACTGTGGACTTACTGAAATGCAGGAAAAAACACCAAGTGTTACGAATCTTAAACTCACTATCTTTGCAACCACCCTTCCTGTCATCCAATAGAAAAGATATGACATGAGAGCTAGAAGGAGAGCTAAGACCATGGTATTAATCTTAATTTCAGTTTTTAGAAATTACCTTTTTTGAAAAATTGTCTGATTTAGACAATTAAAAGATTAAGCCTTTTAATTAAAGAAGAAACAAATGGAAAGTAGAAAAAAAAATCCGTGAAACTGTAGAGTATCTGAAGTGACTCACCAAAATGCAGAAAAAATCCAACCAAATAACCCCCACAAAATGATGTACAGAAGTAGATGCAATACTAATATAAAGCTCACATCTCTGGAACCCTATATTAGGTCCCTCATTACTGTCAGGAAGGGATGAGTGTAGGAGATGTAATGGACAAAGAAATGGCAATGTTTAGATACAGCTTGAATATGTAGTCTTAAAAAGCTGGACAAGAAAAAGATGGTACCTAACACTGAGACCGAACTGGAGGATTTTGGAAGAAAGGCTTGAAGTTCTGTCTTTGTTGTCTTTAAACTGATGGCTAGACACCATGAGAAATTACTGAAGCAGAGTATTTATTAGGGAAAAAACAATTGTGAAAGGCCAAGGCTAGCAGGGGAGAGCTACAATAGCTGCATTTTTGTGTGAGATCTCCCCTAGCAGTGGGTGGTACATGGGAAAAAGGAGAATCATTGAGTCCAAGACTTAATTGAAGTTGGGAGGGATCTCTGGAGGTCACATTGTCCAAGTTCCTGCTCAAAACAGGGAGCATGTCACAGACAGATCAGGTTGCTCAGGCCTTGCCCAGTTGGATTTTGGCTGCACACAATCTCTCTGGGCACCTGTTGGAGTGCTTAACCACCCTCCCTACGACCAGGCATGAAACTCTACAAGACTGTGTAGGATGTTGGAGAATGGTACAATCATTAATTTTAAAAGGATGATTTCAGCATCAGGACAAAGTGCCAGAAGTTGTCAGTGAATGAGGTTTCAGAAATTGCAGTTCAAAAACAGTTTTGTATAAGCCCTAAAGTATGGCACAGAAAGAGTTGAGACCTTTCTGAAAGTCTCCTCTGAGCACTGGGAATAAGAAAACTGAAAATTTATTTTAATTGGTAGACAGACAGTTAATTCTTACATGATTTTGCAGATGTTATTGCTTTCAATGGTTGACCTGTCCACAGTTGTCTGATATGTTCATGATCAGATACTTTTCCCAATGTTTAAAATATTCTGGGGAAACAGAGACAGAATTAAAAAGAAAGATTTAATTAGCCCAATGCTGTCAGCAGCAGGTCTTCTTTTGGAGGTTCTTTTTGGCCCAATACAAGATTAAATGCTTTATAGTGCACAGCCATCACTGAAACTCAAGGTCAATAAAAATACTGTCGATTTTGTTGAAAGCAGAGTTAGGCTGACACTCTGTGGTTTTGAAAATTCTACCCATAGATGACAATTGAAACTACTAAGAATATTAACTGTGGTGGAAAAAATGCATAAGTAATAATATTTGAGACTGAGAGTTACATTGCACAACTAGTGAGACCATGTACTTGTATAGGTGCTAGATCAGCTCAGTTTTCTCACCTCCATGCAACAGGCACTGTGACACCCAAGGCAAGGCAGAACTACTGTATTATAAAAAGGGAGTCTCAGAGGGCCACAGAATAATGAAACAATAGCTTGAATGTCATAGGCACACAACAAGCAAGCAAAGCATGTACCAGGCCTACAGCTAAACAGCATCCTGGATCTTAATTCAACTGCTGAGTAACATTTCAGGTCCTAGGGAGGGACATGCATCTTGTCTAAGTTTAGATTAGCTCCTCACAAGATTGTGCATCTAGGCTTTGCTGCCAATGTGCCAGTGAGTGTAGTTGTGAGGTGAGACTCCAGTCAAGTTGATGTTTGGATGCAGCTAAGGCTGCATCCTGGTCTCAGGAACTGGATGGTTTTCTTCTGTTTCCTAATCTTGAAGTAGCTTCAAAGCCTGTCTTTCATTTCCAAGAAATGTAGTGCTTCTGATTTTGCTGCTGCCCACGCAGCTGTCACCATTTCTCCTGTATTTTTGCTGAAATAGCAACCTTCTTGCTGGTCAGCCACCAAATTAACATCACAAGAGAGTCACTGAAGGCTCACTAAAAAGAGATCTGTGTCTAAAGCAAGAAGAGCCAAAGGCCACTTTAGATCTGACACTGTTCTAAAGTCACTATGGAAGAATTCCACCTTCTGTAGGAACAGCTGTCATCATCACTTGTGCTGAAGAAGGGGTTTCCCCCTGATTTTACCTCTGTGCAGCTAGGTAACCAACTAAAGGAGGTGATATTTGATTCAGTTCTGCATGAAAAAGTTCAGGCTTTGGAAGCAAGGACTTTCATGCCTTGACTCAATGTACAGGAGCACTCCTTTTGTGTCACATTTTATTTTGGCCACTCTGAAAGTGGTGAATTTGCATAAAATATATTAAGGGACATAATATGATAGTGTGGAGAAAAGTTTCATGAAGGAAAGAAGCCATCACAAACTTAAGAGATCTGGCTGGATTTATGCTATCAGACTGCAGAAACAGGGTAATCTTTCTTCCACATAGGCAGAAAACCTGTGTACAAAATACAAAAGCTGTTGTATTGAGTGATGATTCATTACTGCAACAGAAGTTGACATGCAAACAAATTTACGCTTTCTCATTTCACATGGGCAGAGGAAAACATCTTCTTAATTTTAAGAACTAGCATCAAGACTTTCAGTAGATAATCAAGTATGCATTGAAGGTGCCAGACTGCCAAGTGCACCAGAAGGTGCACAGAGACTGAAATCCTGCCTGTAACCACAGAAAGGCTCACAGCGGCAGCAGCAGTGTAGACTTCCCAAACACAGACATACAGCAATCTTCTTCTAAGGGTATAATTCCTTCCATCTTGCCCTCCCTCCTTCCCTAGTACTAGAAATGGTTGAGTGATCTCTTCTATGTCAGCAGTTTGAGGAAACCTTTCAGACTTAGGGGCAAGTGATACAGCTCTGCTGATTTCAGTCAGTGTTGCACTTGATGGACTGGAATAGGCTGATTGTCACCTTTTGGTTTCCAAGAGAACATAAACTACATTGGCAGTTTTTGAACACACAGTCATACAGTAGTTTGATTTGACTCAGCAAAATCAACCCTTTTTATGAATGTTATATTTTGAATTCCCTTTACAGGCAGAGAGGTATTGAATATGCAGCATGGGCAGCATGTCATAGCTCCTGTTCCTTAGTAGCTGGTGCTTTGCCCTGTTCTATTTCCTGATGAACTGCACAAAAAATTATTTCCTGTCATTTGTGCTCTAAAATTATCCTCACTGTTGGAGTGAATAAATCAAAAGAGGTCTGCTTGTTTCAGAGAGCATCCTGCTGCTCCATAGACTGTCCATGAAAATGTCAAATGGAAACACTTCTGTCAGATCACTCCCACGGGTGTCAGGCGTGTGTAAGTGGAGGAGGCTTCAGCAAGGATGGGACAGAACAGGCAGGGAATAGAACAGCAGGGAGCTGTTATCTTTTGTGAGAACACTTTTCCCCTTGAACTTCTTGGCATTGGTGTCTCAACCAGTATAAGATACTGCCACCTGGACTAGCACCAGCTCTGCTGCTCAGCTGAGACCTGTATCCCATGTAACAGAGATACTGTCTTGGGAAAATCAGACCATCCGCTACCTACCCCAAGGAACGTGTAGCTTTCATCTTCCACTAGCCCTCCTCCTTCCTACATCCTTTCTCCTGAATACAACACCACATCAAGAGACATGGAGAAAAGTTAACTTGCTCATCTTTCTCATGTTGCTTCTCTGTTTCCTATATTAAAGGATGCAACATATTTGATTAATATAGATGTAAATGCATCTGTCATAATCCTGCTGACCCCAAGGTGTGGAATGAAGGTGAATCTGGTGAAGATACTTGGATTCATGCATTGTATTTGTAAACTTCTTCAGGTTCGGAAAAGCTGTGGTTTTTCTTTAGCTCTGGCGTTCCAGGCATTATTTTCTGGGCACCAAATCTCTGGAAACACTTCCAGGAAAAGGGATCTTGGGGTCCACCTGCCTGTGCTAATTTTTCAAAGCAGTTTTATTCTAGCAGCTTTTGACTCCATTATTTCTTTCCTACTGTGTTATTTTATACTCAACTCTGCAGAAAACCCGATGCCATTAAGCCAGAGCCATCCTATTGTTCTGCAGTGCTTCCAATTTGCATGGAAAATTATTCACGTTAATAACTCCCCATTGTTCATTTCTTATCTTCCTAAGTCATGTCAGAGAGCTACACAATGCAAGCCCTGCTGTCACAAGGTTTCTGTACACTTAAAGGCATGAAGCCATTTGCCTTCAGTGAATTCAAATGAACTGAAGGTTTTAGGGACTTATGTAAAATCAAACAGAATTCTTAAGATTTTCTTAATTTCTCCTCAGGTCACGTTATCCACCTCTGCCTGTGCTAGCACTCTTTGACCCAAATACTCCTCCTGCCTGTGCTGCTGCTGAGCCTTGTGTTCCAGAGGGAGGCCACCTGTCATTCTGCAGCAAGGGGAGGTGTTCAGCTCACAGTGCAAGGGAACGCTGCTTTCTCAGCTGTCAGCAAGTTAAGGTGTTGATTACAGATGTCACTTGAATTCAGCCAACAATATTTGGCCTACCCTTTCATTCACTGCAAAGGAGTTTGCCTGTTTCTACAAACCATAAGTATAATTGCTGGTCAAGTGAAGTTAACGAGGCTTTTAGGTTTATTGTGCTTTTCCCCATTTGTACACATGCTCTAGATAAAAAATAGTGGGTTTTAGCAGTTGGGTTCATAAGCGTGTTTTCTTAATCTTCAAAAACTGCTGACATGCTCATATAACAATAAAAAAGTTAATGTTTGATGGGCATAATCCAAACTACAGAGCTACCCTGATATAAGATGCAGTGTCTCATACATAATCACAGAAAACTCTAAAATTATTTTAGACTATAGGGCAGTGCTTTAAAAAACATCAAAGCATCTTTTCAGTTGCTGTTTAAAACCACTCTTGTTTCTCAGTTTTTAAGCACTATCACTCAGCTCTGGTTTTGCTTCCTAATGTTGATTTACTTTGAGGTGAGCTTTTGTTTCACAAACTTTGTGAAACACACCTGTTTAAACACTTTGGCAATATGGAGCAAACCTGAAAATGGTTCAGTATCTATTATTTCATAACTGAAACCCAGTCAGGTTTCTTTTGTATTTTAGTATAATATTGTAAGCCACACAGGAAACCTACCTTCATTTCTATAGTGACTTATTGTAGAATATTTTTTCAGATATTATCAACCATATGATATATTAAAATTACTCAGTGTTGGCACCACTCCTAAATACAAGCCCATGTACATGCATTATAGCTCTATTCCGATATTAAGAGTATCAACTGAGTTTCATTTTCTGACAGATGACAAATAAAGTTACCATCAAAGCAGGTGGAATAATAATCAAATGAAAAAAGACAGTGTGAAATTTCTTGAAACATCTTATTTCATTATTTACAAAAAGATAGGTCAAGTGTATCTTGTATGACAAATGGTGTTCCTTTTCCTACTGAAATCAGTGATTAAGCTACTCTGACTTCATTGGCAGCATAAGCTGTTCCTGCTAGGCAGTAAAAATGCAAACCCTGACTGTGCCTTCATGGACTTCAGTATAAACTTGCATTAACTCCACCCATGTCTAACTGGAGTTTAAATACTGCATTCCCTCTCAGTGGGTTTGACTCCTTCTGAACAGAGTACAGTTGTTCACCATGAAGAGACAAAAGTATTTTTGCTTACAAAACAGGGTTCAAAGAAATTAGTAATTGAAAAAAAAAAAATCCTTCATAATTCTACTAATAAACTGAACATTCAGCCCACGTTATCAGCATTGCCAGATGGGTTTCAGTGGAAATATGCTGCCTTTTCACAAGTAGTGCTCTGGAAGACTACACCATTTTCTCAGGTTAAGGGGAAGTTTAAACATAAGAAGAATAAAACCTTCCTGGTCTCAAAGGCAAATATATCTCCTTGCTTTCCAGAACTCCAATTTCCCCCAGCATTTGTATATTAGCATTTTTCAGAATTTTTTTCAGAGGATTCCCCAAACCTCAGAGGGCTCATTAAAAAGCCTTTGCTTGAAGGAAGATCCTTTTGTGAATTAGTAATAGGTTAGAGGATGAAAAACAAAGGTGGGAGCTACTGATCATCAGTTAAAGGAATTTTCAAAAAGGCAAGCACAGGAGATCAGGATAGGTCCTGCATTGTTCAACACATCCACAAAAGGGCTGGAAAAAGATGGTGGATAGCCAAAGTGGCTAATGACACAAAGCTGTTTCCAACAGTCAAAACCAAAATCTGCCTGAGAAGGTAACAGAGGAATCTCACATTATCAACTGACTGGATAGTAAAATGGCAGAAAAATACAGTGCTGATAAATATAAAAGAGTGCATTTGTGAAAAATACAGTCCTAATAAATGCAGCCCAAATAACTGCTTCTGAATAAGCAGTTGTCACTCCAGAAGGAGCTCTTGCAGTCACTGTAAATGTCACCACAAAACCACCAGCTTAACATTCAGTCCAGGGACTGGGTGTGCCCTTGGCTCACAAACTTGACCTGCTGGTTGCCAGAAACTGGAAGATATAAAAGAGGAAGGAACCTTCTGTACTCACCCTGTTTCTCATAGGTATGCACTACTTGCCACTGCTGAGAGAAGATGGAGCTGTATGGATCTTTGCTATGGCCTAGAACAGCTGCTCTTATACCCTTATGTCAAAGGAGCAGTTCAAGAGACTAGATCTAACCTGGAGCCACAAAGGAAAGTGAAACCATAGAGGTACACAACCTGACAACAAATGTCTCAAGTTCCAGACAAAGCAACAAAGCATCGGAACAAACAAAAAACCTCAGAAGAGACCACAAGGAGACCCTGGATTAACCCTTGCCAGTTTAGAAGATTACTGAGTGTTTTGGTGCTTTAGCCAGGGTTGACTAACAGTCCAAAACACCACAATAAAGCAACACAGTACACCTGAAGAGTTCAGAGACAGATGTACCAATATCTCCTGCAACTGCAAGGGGTTCAGTAGATGCAAAAAGAGACAGACATTGGCTTAGAGAGCAGAGTGTAATCAGAGAAGAGAATATCAGCAGTTCCAGGAGTTTTTCCCTCAGAAGGAGGCACTGGTTGAAAAGAAGACCAATGAACTGCCAACCTGAAAGCAAACAGCAGCCATCCCAGACTAGTAATGCTTCTGTGACACAGCTTTACTGATGACTGTCTCTGTAGTGCCAGACAAGGCACATTGGATGTTATCATATCTGAAAATATCTTTTGCTTAATGACCCTGAATTGGTATCATGTGCAGTGGAGCACAGGTTTACATATCAGCATCAGGTGTCCATCTGTACTTAACTGGGTCACACCAGTGGGACAGTCTGTCAGCAGTGGATACTTTCCTCAGGACACACAGTGCTCAGCAGGGGATGATGTTAGAAGAACAGGGATTTTCCAACAGCAGAATCTGAGCTCCTGGCATTGTTACTGCATCCTGAGATTGACATGATTCACATCCACAAAGGTGTTTAACTGTTGCTGAGGGTAGTTGGAATCATACTGATCCAGGGTGTCTCAGGTGGCCATATACTTAGAGAGAAAACACATTTTTAATTTTAACTTGCAGAAAGCAGGAAGGAAAGGGGCACTGAGTTTGCTGCTTAACCTGAGAACATCTTAAGGGTTTACACCTACACACTCCAAGAGACAGGTTTCTTGGCTGTAAACATGCTCTGTGCTCTGCTTTACACTCATCTCTTGTTCCCAGCTGTGCCACAGACCACTCCCAGACAGCACAAGGAAGTGTCCTGGACCTGCTGAATCACAGATGCATTCGAGCCAGAAATTTTAGGTAACCATGTAGCTTGGAAGCAACTTTGGAGCAACTTTGCTGACACAGAAAACTGCAACAGGCTAAAATAATGAAATCAAGTGAAAACTCTGCATGAAAAATCAAATACTTAATGCTCCATGACAACACTGTTGTATCAAGAGTGAGCCACAGAAGCAACAGGGCAAAGGCCTCACAGGGTAACTGAATGTTCTTGGAGAATGTGGTCACATAACTGTTTGTATTAGTTTTTCATATGTGGTGTTTAAGGGCTATTATCTCAAATTTTGGCCAGGAAAACATAACAGAATTGAGATTGTTTTTAATTTTTCAAACACAGATCTTTAGACAAATCCTATTAAGGAGAAGCTACTGGGAAAATGCCATCAAAATAAAGGTCTCTGTCCAGCATTCTGCCTGGAGGCAGGCCCTGATTACTGAACACCACTCTGTACAGTGAGTAGCATGTGATTATGGAGGGACAGGGAATTATCTCCTGGCATTGATCACAGCTTTTTGCTGCACTTGATTCAAACATTCCTGCTGATTTTAGGGTGTCAAGCCCTAATGTCTCTCAACTAATGGCCGAACATCTCAATGATGTTCACCAAGTTTCAGTGGGAAGATGACAAAAACTGACCTCTTTCTACTCTGAAGGGTTTCCATGGACCCCACAAGAGGAGTCCAATGGCCATAATGGTCTGTGGGCCTCCTCCATAGAGGTGTTGTGTTTCTCTAGGATTACATGCACATGGCCTGGAAGTGGAGGTTAGGCTATTATAACATTATTTTTCCATTTGAGGACACTTTGACGCGTGCCCAGAGACAGGAATACATGCTTAACTTATCAGGGGAATGCATTTGGATATTTTCACTCACACTCAGCAATGGACTATTCTTAGTAACTAATAATATGCATGCGCCTTGCAGCATGCTCTTTGATAGCCTGGTTTCTATTCCTTAGGGATCTAAGATTTTACAAAGAATCCTGGAGTAAAAGAAAATGTCTTTTTCTTTTTATAACATGGCAGTTTCCTGCAGTGAAAAATAAACAGAACTGCTGCTTACACCACTTTCTTCCTTATAAACACATCTGAGGTAAAAGTATCAGGTTGACATGATAAATATCAGGTCAAGGCAAAGCAGTACAAATGCAGGGTTAAAACTGCCTGCTATGACTGTTAAAGAAATTATGTATTTTTTAGCCACTTACTGAAATCAGAATTTTCAAGGGCTATTCTTTTTTCTATCTCTATTTCCTAAATGTTTAAACCAAGTATCCCACAGCAGTCCTAGTATCTGCATGTCATTTGCAATCCCTCATGAGTTTTAAGGTGGTTTAATTTTTTTAAAGCCTGAAGTACCTACAAACAGAATTAGCTGCTGGCAGGTTTAGAGACACAGAAGTGGAGTAATTTGGTACATGGTTGCCATGGCAGCTAACCTACATCTAAATTATTCTACATGCTTCTCGCAGCCATTCTCTGGCATTGTTCCTGAATTGCTGGTTCCTTTTTTTTTTTTTTTTTTTTAAGCCCTGCCTTGTGTAAAGTCCTTCTTTGTGCCACCTTGGCCTCATCTGCTGGCTCAGCCCTCACATCCTGGCACACTCTACAAGCTGCTGCTATCACCCATTAATGGAAACGGGAAGCAAGAGGAGTACAAGTAGTGTGTTCCAGCTATTCTGCCTGTTGAGAGCAGCTTCCTGAAAGCTGATTTTCACTGAAGTAAACCACAGTGGTAATTCCCCTCATTTTCAGGACTTAAAGCTTGCTGCAAAATCATTGATTTTGATGACGTTATTGCAGATTCACAGAGATATAGTAAAAGCCAGCTTTGGTCTGAGGCTACATGGCAGCAAAGCAAGGTGTTATCTCTTCTATCCAGAGAAAATAGGTTTTGAAATGCTTTGGCAATGTTTATTACCAAGCAGAAATATTAAAAGAAAGGGCATGAGTCCTTCAAGGTCTTTCCCTACCATTGATCTCCCTCTCCGCACAGTTAGAAAACAAAGCCAGTGCTCTTTATGAATGTTAAAGTTTTGTTATTTATCTCTATTTAAACAGTTCCTTTCTGTAAAATGGCTCTGTTTCAGAGGAAAACCATCTCACTGACTATTTCTGACCAACTATCCTTTTTATCTCCCTTCTTGCCACCTCTGAGAACTAAATTGTGACGCTGCTTGCCAGGAACCCAGCCCAGGTCTTATCAGTTCCTGACAGATCACGGATAGCTGACATGCCTTCTGCCTATGGCTGCATGTGACCTGAGGGTTTAGAGAAAGTGAGATCAGAAGATAAGAACTACAGAGTATTTACTTACTTATTTTTAACATAGTAAACTCAACATACTGTCAAAGCAGAAGTTTTGTTGAATTTTAAGAAGATTCAGTTTCATTATCAGTTTGGTTGGTTGTTAGTTTTCAGGCAATTGCCTAGAAGACGGTCACTGCTGTTGAAGACTTGACATTGCCAGATACATTTGTGTGTCAAGTCAGGAAGTGGGGATTAGTCTATTTATGATCCTCATATCACAAAGAAGTAGGAAAATCCCTGGATTTGTGGGATTACAGGCAATGCTAAAGTGATCTCTTTTCAGGGATACTGACTGAAGACTATGAGATTCAGCCAGAGCTTTTTGCTTTTTTCTGAGTTCGTTTATTCAGTCTAGTCATCTCAGGATAGCTTGCTTTTTAAAATGAACTTTCAAAATATTAAAAGCCATGCAGATACAAAGCACGAGGAATAAGAGAAGTAACAATGAATCTTGAGAAATGACAATGAATAAACCCCTTATGAGTATTTAGGCTTACTGAAGACCTGCCCCCATAAATGCATTCTGCAGTATTTTATTAAACAATTGGCTGAAGAACTA
Source organism: Zonotrichia leucophrys gambelii (assembly GCF_028769735.1). NCBI lineage: Eukaryota > Metazoa > Chordata > Aves > Passeriformes > Passerellidae > Zonotrichia > Zonotrichia leucophrys. The sequence continues at coordinate 69,265,751 of NC_088171.1, forward strand.
AAACAATCACTTTTGGAATAACTGGGTAAGAGAGGCAGGTCTGGCAACAGTATCAGGATTGCCCCTGTAGATCTTTGGATAGGCAAAGGATATACTATACACAAGGGTAAATGTTTAAGAGAGAAGTGGATTTCATCTCACTGCTTTTTAATTTTAGTATGTTATATTCTTCCACTCTAATTTTTGTTCTTTCACTGTAAAACATTGCATGCATCCAATAAAAGTTTAATATGGGAAAACAGAACAGGTTGAAGTAGGCATCCTGAAGAGAGTCACAAAACTTGAAATTAAAACAGAGGATCACCCTTCCCATTCAGAAGAATGAGATGTTTAACACTTTCTATTCAGAAAAATGTCAGATACTAAGTTAGATATACTTGCACTACTTGCATCTGTATTGCCTAATATAATAATTTCATATTAACTCCCCATGCACAGTACTTTTCCAGGACTCTTTGAAAAAAGGTCAGAAATAATGTTATTCCTGTTTTTCAGATAAAGGAACTGAGTTACAGGGAAGTAAATTGACAAACCTAGGCTTCCAGCAAATTGACCACAATGCCTCCCAGTTATCCTGGACCTCTCAGCACAACACAGATCCCTGCAGTTATTATGGATATTTTTTCTTTGTATCCTTCTTGCCAGAGCCTCTGACAACTTTCACTTTGGGGATACAATGTGTACAGCAGTTTTTATGGTAAGCTGTGATTCATACTGTTTGGACCCCATTCATATTTTGTGTGGCATAAGAAAAAAGTAAATTACATCCTGGAGAGCTTTGCCAATGAAATATTAAAGCTGATATCTGAGATAAAGCTCCTCACTACTGTGCTTTTCAGCAGTAGCAAGGGAGAAATTAGAAGGGGCAGCACATTAAATCTGATGGCTAATCTTCCTGGTTTTACAGAGAGACTGCTCTGATGTTTTTGAGGCTGATGATGACATGATACAGCCCCCAAACTCTGTTGAGCCTCAGGGAGGGAGAAGTTCAGGAATGGTTTTCCACCTTTTTATGTACCCAAATTTAACTTCTGTTGGCTTTCAGACATTGCCATGGGAACAGCATCAGCTCTTGATCAGGCTAGCCCTGATCCCTGTCTCTGTGTGCACTGGTCTGACCCCACAGGGAGTGAGTTTTTGATTCTTCAGCTTTCTACAGGGCTCATTCTCTGAATTAGTTTGGTCTTGGGTCAGACAGGTGCCAAGGGAAAGGGGAACAGAGGTGCTGTCAAGGGTAGCATGAGGATGCCAGTGTTTGATTGCAACTGGAGGTTGTGAAATTGTTCCCTTGGAGTTTGCTTGTACTGGCAACCACTGACACTAGGAAAGAGTCCCCTGTCACTAGTCTATCCATTACAGAGTTCATCAATCCATTATTTCATACCTGGCCTTGCTGCCCATTGGGTTTACCATGTTCTCCATCTTTCACTAGACTGTGCTGGAGTGCAGATGCCCCTGACCTGCCCAGTCCTACAAAGGTGAGCCCAAAAAAATGACATCTTCATTTTTTACACACATCTACCACTGACACACATATAAATGCACAGGGAATTTGATGATGGCCACACAGCAGCATCCTCCTTTGTCTTACATTTGAGCCACAAAGGATTTCAGATTTTTTAGGTAGTGTTACTGCACTGGTTGTTGGGAGAGACCTTATGCAGCAGGCCCCTGTCCCTGTATATCTAAATCCTGTGTATCCCCTATCAAATTAACTCTTGGGATAAAATTTCCCTCACTAACCAGGAGATCCCCATGACCACACCTCGAAAAAACACATCCCCATGGGTAGAGGAATGTGACTCTATCATGTCACGCTGAACTGTGCATTAGGGTGGAAGTAGTGAGCATGGCTTTGAAGCCACGCCTGCCACGGCTCAGCAAAAAGCATCTTTCCCTGCTTGAGGGAGATGGTTGGACCAGGCAGCCTCCAGAGGTGTCTTCCCACCTCAGTCACTATGATCTGGCGATGTTTGCGTCAAACTATTTGCTCTCCCCTGCGTGTTCGTCTGTCTGAGTTAAGGACACGAATGTCCTTTGTCTAGCTGCGATGCCAGCTTGCCCGCAGCGTGGTTGGGGTGACAGAGCCGGAGCCACCGAGGTGCCCTGACGGGGCACAGACCGGGAAGGCTCAGCTCAGCGGCACGGCTGGGCAACGGCACACCGGAGCGGCACGGGCTGGCAGCGGGCAGCTGCCCCCTGTGCCCAAGGCCTGGTGCCTCCTGCCAGAGCCCTTCCATAGCCGAAACCAAACGGGTTTCGGGATGGCAGAGGCGGGCGGGCAGCACCTGCCCGCTCCCGCATGGCATGCCGCAGCCCTGCCCTGCTCTGCCCGGGCGCACTGGCGGTGGGCGGTCCGTGCCGAGGAGCGACCCGCAGGAACCAGAGCTGCCACCGCCGCCCCTCAGTCACCGCGGCCGGCGCTTATTCATCCTCCCCGGAACGCCCGCCAGGCGCCGCCGGCCGCGGCAGGTGGGGCAGGTCTGCGGCGCGGGGGTCGCTGGGACGTGTAGTTCCTTGGGGCAGGCGGCGGCGGCGCGGCGCGGCGGCGCGGACTACAAGCCCCAGGGCGGCCCGCGGGGCCCGCACCGCGCGTGGGGCGGTGGCGGCGGCGGGAGGTGGATCCTGGCAGCGCGGCCCCGCGGCTCTCGCCGCTCCCGGGGGCGGCCGAGCGGAAACCCGCCCCCAGCCGCCCGGCATCCAGGAGGGCGACGGCCGCGGCCAGGGCGAGAGGGATGCGCCTCGCCCTGTCCGGCAGCGGCGAGCAGCGGCCGCCCTTGATTAGCAATTAGCCCGTCCCCAGTCCCCCCTCGGCAAGCACTGTCCCATGAACGCCGACCCGCCGCTGGCAGCAGCGGCCGACGGCTTCTCCCGCGGTGCTGGCGTGCGGGTCGCTTAAGCCATGGGGAATGGGATGAACAAGGTAACCCCGCTCGTCGTTGTCGCCGTGCGCGAGTGCATGTGTGCGGGCCAGCGCGGCGGGGCCGGGGGCGGCTGTCCCTCCCCGCCTCGGGGCGGGCGGGGTGCCGCGGCGCCCCCGCCTTTGTCTCGCCCCGGCGCCGCGGGCACCCGCTCCCGGAACAAAAGCCAGGGCAGGAGGGCTTTTCCCTTGGGTTTTGGGGGTCCCCCGCCTCGGGGCGAGGGCGGAGGGACGGAGACCGCGGCCGCGCCGCTCCCTCGAGGCGCGCCGCCCTCTCCTCCCCAGCCGCAGCGCGGGCGGGCGGGGGGCCCTGGTTTCGGTGATGTGCCCGGGCTTCCCCTTCCCGGGCGAAGCGAGTTCCCCGCGGTCAGCGAGGGCCGCCGTGCCCCCAGCGCCGGGCTTCAGTGCCCTCTCCGTGTCCCCCAGCCCGGGGGTGCCGTGGGGCAGAGCCGGTAGCCCCTGAGGCGCGGCAGGGGCCGTCAGCGGGCGCCGCACGGAGCCGAGCCGGGGCACCTGGGCACAGCCCGCTCCGCTCCGCGCCGAGGAGCAGCCGCTGGACATTGGCTGGGCGCGCCCGGTGCCCGTGGGACAGGAAAGCGCTCGGCCCCAGTGGAGATCGCAGTGAGGAAGAGGAAGGAAGATGGATCTGTTTTGCAGAGGGTGTTGGCCTTTTGGCAGTAGGGGGCTTATTGTACGCACCGATTCCCCTGGCATGTCATGGTGGTTACCTAGGGGCCACTGTGATTTTTCTCAGTATCTCCACCTCTGTTTAAAACCCAGGTTTGAAAGTGTGGTGGTAACTAGCCTTTTATATATAGCTTACTATGAGGAACAGAAGTTGAGTCATCTCCTCTGTCTTACATCCTGCTTTGAGTGCTTTGGGAGTAGCTTTGCTGTGTGGCCTCTGACAAAGCAGAGGAGAACAGCTAGAAATAGCTCCTCACATTTTGTCCCAGACTGACATCCTTGCCCCTGGAAGGATCATCAGATTGATGAACATCCAGAGTGCTTAGTGTGCTCCCTGGAAGGGGAAGCCTTTCCATCCTATGGGTAGAGACATTGAAATAGAAACCTTTGGCAGGGAAAAGATCTGGCTGCTGAGGAATCGAGTTAGTGCGTAGAAGGTAGAACCTCCCTTGGTCCTTTTCTCAGTTTTTGCTTTCCAAGTCTGGGAATAATGTTGTAATATTAGCCACTCATTGATATTAGCTTTCTGGAAATGGCCAGTTAGGAAGATACACAGCTAGAGAAACTCCTTTTAGGCCTCTGGTATATTTGTAGTAATTTTCTTGGAATGCTTGAAATTATCAGAACATTTAGAGGGACGCAATATGGGATGCTTAAGTTGCAGTCTGCGGAGAAAAAAAAAATAAAACCAAAAGGACAACTCTCAGCCCTTTGAAGCTGCATTGCATTTTACTGTAGTACTGTGTGGGTAGGAATTGGCAATCTGTGACTGGCCAGTTTGGTCATCTGAATTCTGTTAAATGTTGCCCTGACATGTACCACCTGGTGCTTTCAGGACAAGCATAACACCACTTGGATTTTTCTCCCCTTTCTTATAGCTGTATCCAAGAGGTTGAGCTGTTCAGCAGCTTGGGAAGGGCTGGCTCCTTTAAGGAGGCTACAGTCATGTAGGGTACTGGCCATCGGGGTTTATATTTGTAGGGGTCCCACATCTTGGTGTGGAACTTGCCACCTTCCGAATGTGCCTCTGGATCATCTCTTCCTCCTGATCTCGTGGGTCGGCAAAGCTGGAGGGGCAAGGGGAAGCATGGAGTCATCAGTGCAGATGTAGGTGGTATTTGCTTGACTCAGTGTAGTCAGTCAATACAAATTGCCTTAGTTTCCAGCTTAAGTGTGTTTCTTGTGGCAGATCTGTGTACGGATAGTAGGAAAAAATAATCAGCTTATTTGATGATGGATTATTTCATTTATGGAGTCCCTTTGTACAGCTGCCAAGGGAAGAGGATTAATGATGGCCTGGAATGGGTGTGGTAAGAAAGAGCTCCAGGGATTGCTACAGCCTGTCAATACTGATTCGTTCTCACTTGCATGGTCCCTTCTTTATTTTTCTGTCCCATTATACTGATGTATTTCATAGCAAATAGCAATTGCACGTGACTTTATGTGGCCATTAGAGTGATAAGGGCTGGAGGCCTGGCATTCTTTTTAGGTGAGGTTTATCTTTCTTTGCTAATTTTCTCTGTAAAATTAGCCTGGCCTAGTTTTTTTTTTTTTTTTTTCTAAAGCCCATCCTAGACTTCTGACATATTTCCTGAATTAAACTGAAATCATTTGTTCATAAACACCTTTTTTATTCTGTTCAGAGGAGAATCAGCTTGTGAATGTGCATTGACCTGCCTAGTTTAATTTTCAGTACTTCACCTTTTTTCCTTGTATTTTTAAGATGTATATTTTACAGAATGAGTAATGGGGTCTGACTTAGGAAATTGTCTCAGTAGTCTGATTTGTGTTCATGGTTAATGTCTAACTTTGACTTGTATTCAAAGTTCAAGTTGAAGTCTGTGGTTGAAATGTAGAAATGTTTTCCAGGAGCTGAAGTCTAGCGGCTGAGATGGTGACCAGATTTGACTATCTGTGTACAGGATCTTGGTGAAGAGCTCTTCCTGGGGTTTAGTTGTTGTTTAGAGCTGTTAAAGTTAACTGACAGTTATTCATGTAAACTCTTCAGAAGATTCGAGTATTATCTCTATGAAAAGGGCAGATAAGCCCTGCTTGTTGTAGGAGTGGATTAATAAGAAATTTAAACCAGTGTGGCTAGTTACAGCTGAGGTAGCTAATTTTATGGAAGTCAGAGAAACGGTGCCAGTTCATGTCAGCAGCAGATCCCCCTCACTGATGTGTGCCACTCTCGTGCACTACTGGACAAAGGTAGGTTTGTCTTCTCCTTTTGCAGTGCCCCAACACCTCTGAGAAAGCCCCATGCACTTCTCCAGAGTGCCCATCAGTACTAACACAACCAGAAGCAGTGTTAGGCAAGAGTTAGATGCTTTATTATAAGCATTTGTTGATAGAGGAAACAGCAGCAAAGTAGCCCTTTAAGCCATTTTCCAGAGAGGTGTGTTGTCAGAGAGGACTGACAGAAGCATTAGCAACTGCTGTCTGTTCCAGGGCTCAGTCTTTGTGCAAGGTGGAGAACATGAGCTGCTCTCTTGCGAGGTACAAACTAGGACAGACGTTGGTGTCCCTGTCCCTTGGCGCATTCTTTACATCGGTTACTTGCTCTGTGGTCATTTTCTCAATGTTTCGGATCATATAAAGATGCTACTGTTTTTATTCATATAGCAGTGGTTGAGAAGTTCACAAAAACAACCACCTTATTTTTCTACTCTTCTGACTCCCACCCCTTCTCTCTCACACGCCCCTAGCTGCCATCAGCCTTCATTTTGCACAGCGCGGAGTTGCAGTTACTGAAGGCAGTGTGAGATGACACAGCTGAAAGTTCCCAGCCATAGCTGAGTGCTGAAGTATTAGTCAGCATGACATAAAGATTCACTTCTTTTCAGGTAGCTTTCACCCATAGTAATGTTTCTTGCTTCTAGAATGACTGGTACAAGAGGGATAACATCTGCCCTTGGTTGCACCGTGTCCTAATTACCTGCCTATCATACAGCATTGCTTCCTGATGTACAAATTCAGACTTCTCGATTTTTCCTCCTTTGCCAACAAGAAACCTCATTTCTGCAACCTCTCAGTGTTTCTCACTATCTTTAATTTCTAATGTCAAAGCTTAATGACTGTGAATTGAAATTAGGCTTTTATTCCCTCTTGAGAATGCGCATTTGATGCAGAAATAATGTCCTGGAGTCTAAAATGCTATAGTGTACAGCAGTAATGGTGTGATGGAAGATCTGTGCTGCAGATAGGAAATACCAGACAGCTATTTTAGAATAGCAGAAAGTCTTTATTTTTTTTTTTTATTTTTTATACTTAAGTTGAGGGAGCTCATTGGGGTGATCTTGTTAGTGAAATTCATTCATAACTTGAGTCCCTTTTGCTTTAGAACATGATTTCGTTTGCAGAATTTAGTCTCTTTGGCAGTGACTCTTGAGTACTGCCCTATCTGGAACAGGTACAAGCTTCTTTTTCCTAGCCTGGGATGCAGCATTAGAGCTGCACTTCTAGCAATGTTATCGAGAGTGCTTGAAATACCGAATTGTCCCTTGAAACCGTGAATCTTGTGCACGTGAAGGGGACAGCAGGATGTTGGAAAGCTTCTTTACCCTACACCATAGCCTGGCATTGGAAACTGGCCTGGGCATTTTTGCTGTCTTTGTAAGAATGTTGAATTTGTACAAATGAAGAGGGAAGGAAAAGGGAGAAAGCTATCTGAGCTTCTTTTTGCAAAATGTACAGGTGCCCATACTAAAGAACTGTTTTCTTGATGAACCAGTGCTTTCAATCAGCCCCTAATTTTCAAGCAAGGTACAGCAAGCTATAGCAAGCTACAAGCTATCAGGTACAGCAAGGGTCCTGGAGAAGCTGTCTTTTTGTATCGGGGTGGGGAATTGAGCCCTGTGTTTAGAGCTGGTGTGACACAGAGACAGAGCAGGCAGAGTGATCACCCAGCAAAGCCTAAAGGGAGGAATGTTTGCACAAACCAAAGCTGCAAGGAGTGCAAGAGGTGCTGCAGCTTTCTGTTTCCCGCAAGGCTCGATAAATAACAGCGAACGTGATGCTTTGACCAGATGAAAGCTGTGAAGTTAGGGCAGGTCTGAAGCTGTTTTACAGCCTCTTCTGCTGGCCCTGCTAACCTGTGCATGGTGAGCTGGCTCACCTTTCAGCAGGAGGGCTGCAGTGAAACCAAGTCTGTGGCAATGATCCCTGATGAAAAGTCCTTCATGGCTTTCCTAAATGGGTGGAGTTTTCCTTTTAAATAGCTGTGCCTGAGAGGCTGTTGCTGCTGTTGTGGTGACACTGGGGTGTTGCTAAGGCTATAGGAAGTCAGTGCTGATGTATCTGTATTGGTAGTATGCTGTACGTGGGCTGAAGAAAAATGGATTGTATGGTTTCACCACCACAGTTCTGGTCTCCTCAAAGGACGTGGGTGTGCGTCAGAGACTTCAGGTGGCAGAGAACAAAAATCTTGGCCAGCAGTTCGGTGTGCCTGGCGGTTTTTGATGTCTGTGCTGCTGTTCCCAAGTCTGGGAGGGTTATGAGAGGGTAGCAGGGGTAGCACTACAGTGTCACCTGCCTCTGTCTGTGCGTGCACGTGCCCTCAAGCACGTGCTGGTCCTTGGGCAGACCTTGATGCTCCCCAAGTACCTGGTGCATGTTATGGAAGGAGACTGAAGTGCAGTTAAAGAATGTCCTGTAACTGACACCTGTGCAGGCATCTGAGGGTGTGGGGTGAAGGGGTAGATCTGTGAGAGAAACATGCATTTCACAGACTTTCAGCACTTCCCTTGCTATGTGAGCACACAAGTCACTGTTTGCAGTGATTTCCTCTAAGAGCTCCACAGTGCTGCAGCGCTGACTTGCATGGCTTTGCACTTCAAAAGCCTCGAAGGATGTCGTTTTGCAGGGCTTTGTCCAGCTTCCTTAGCAACTTTAGGCAAATCACCTTTGCTGTGTGAAGTTTCATCATTAGCTCCATGAGGGTAGCTGTTACCCTGCTGCGGGGGGCAGGGGAGAGCTGTGTTGTGAGGCTGCTTCGTAATTTGTAAACTACATTTGCTGTCCTTGGAGAGCCTCCATTAAGTGAAAGAATCCCCACGATTAACAACCCCCTTCTGCCAAGGAATGCTGTCAAATCACAGTATGCCTAGAGCTATCTGGTCTGAAAAGGTTGCAAAAGTTGTCAGCATGTTTTAGATTGCATTTCACAATAGTCTGCTAAAGTAGTATGTTCCATCCTGTATGCAAATTGAACTTTGTCAAATTGTCTTACCACAAGATACCTATATTTGATACTATATTTCTTTCTCACAGATTCTGCCTGGCTTGTTCATTGGCAACTTTAAAGGTAAGATTAGTTTTATTATTATCTCTAGGATTACTTAGCAGGGGTCCTAAAGTGTTTTGCAGGCACTCAGAATTCTCTGACAGCTCTGTAGCTTTTTAACCCCATCTTGCTTCATGTCTGGATTCACCTGGTGGCACTTAAAGAAGAACTCGTTTGCTCTCTCCTCTGTGTGCTGTGCTGCAAGTACTTTAAGAAAAGTAAAATGAATACCATCTCCTTGGAGCAGCGATTTCCGTGCTTGGCAAGCAAGCCTGTGAGCCAGGCAGATTCTTTGTAAGGCTTATTGCAAGTCCTCCTTATAAGTAAAGGCTTACTATACGTCCTGCTCATTGCTTTCATTATTTTGGTTATTTATAACAACTGCTAAAGAGTGCTGTTGTCACCGCTTGTGAGACTGATATGTCTGCTGCTTGCAGCCTGACCACTGATACTCACACTGTCTCTGTTGCAGATGTAAGTTTCTATGGATTTTTTTTTTTCCTTCATGCATGAGGTTTATTTTTTGTGTACAGAAAAACAGACACATTTAGAAATCACAGGAAACTTTATGCCAACATCCAAATAAATGACCTGTTCTCAAAACACTCTCTTAGCAGCAGTTCTGGCTGACTCTCCCTACTCAGAAGTAAACCAGTTGTGCATGTTCAGTGGTTTTGATAGATGTAGACCCTATATTTCTCATGCCTGAGTAAAACAGCAAAGCAGGGCTCACAGGAGCTCCTGCAATAGATATCCTGTCCTTCCTGGGCTGTCTGGTACCACACCCAGACTGTTAAGGCTGGCAACATCCACACTGGATTTAGATGGTGCTCCACCTTCTCTCTGCCTCGTGCCCACTCTTCCTTCCATGCCTCCCCATCTGAAAACCTGTGAGTTCAGTGGTTTTTGCCTGATTTACCTACTTTTGGATCTGCTGACCCATACTGTGGATCCAGTGCTTGCTGTCCCTTGGGACATGGAGCTGATAAGTTTAGAAGGCAGCCTAGAGGTACATGTGAGGTTAAAAGCTGCCTTTTGCCACACCATAAACACAAGTACAATGGCTTCTGTGTGAGGGAGTTAATCATGCCATGGTAAGGAAAATGAGAAGACAGAGGTGATTTTGTGCTGAAAATGAAAGTAGAAAAAAGAAAAATATAGGAAAAAAAAAAGAAAATAAGGCCAAGAGGATAGTATTGAAAGCCCTTTGGATGGACCACTGCATGGTCTGATGACAAAATTAACTAACTTGGTTGCTGCCATGTTGCTTCCTCTTTTTGTTGTCTTTTCTCTTCCTGAAGTAGTTCAGGCAAGGGGTGGAATTGGGAAGATGTTGGACTGTGGAGTCCTTCAGGTTTCAGGCAGGGTGGGCAGGCCCTGGTAACGTGGCTCCCAATCAGTCTCTCTCACCATGGCCATCCCGCTGCTAAGCCCTTGCACAGGGGAGTGAAACTCAGCAGGAGCATCTGTTTGCTGGTGCAGCTCTGTTTTCAGAGAGGGGACTTGGCCAGGGTTGCAGAGTGAGTCAGCATCTCTGCCCACGCCAGGCCTGTGGCCCTGGCTCTCCCCGTGTGCCTTGGGAGTGGCCCTGGAATTGCAGGGCAGGTCATACCCACGTGGAGAGCAGAGGTGTGCAGGTGGAGGTGCTGTGCCTGGGAAGTGTTTCTGGGAGCCTTGCTGAAAAAGAAGCAGAGGGTGTAATGCCTCTCCTTACCTCCAGAAAAGAGAGGAAAGATGACTTGACTTTAACCCTAGTGCTTGTTTTATGGAGCCTGTTTTTTAAATTAATTAAAAGCACAAACAAAAATGTCCTTTTTTTTACTGCTATGACCTTTGCTCAGATTGCATTTAATCATTACATTCTCCCCTCACAAGTACCTGTTATAATCTCAGATAAGCTACCATTCTTGGAGAGGGAAAGACAGGTCTTGCAGTACTTCACTAATATGAGAGCGTCCTTTTACAATTCTTACCCTTTTCTGCATTCCTTGTCCCTCAACTTCCCCTTGCCTCACTGCATAGGAGTAATTGCAGCAAGCTTTCTGTGCAGTGAAGTCATTCCATTTAGGAACAGGTTGTTGGTTAATTACTAGTGTGTTTTTCTGGAGGAGTCTGATCCTGATGTTCCTGGGGCATGTTCTGATTTGTGAGACTTTTAAAAAAAGTGACTAGTGAGCATTGAGGCTGCCACGAAGGGGATCACTGACGGAGAAATACTCAGCAGCATGTGCAGTTGGGACTGGTCAGAGTATCCTGATTTGGGCAGCTGAAATGACTAGCTACTCATAAAGGCAGAGATTTACAAAATTATTTCCTGTAATGCATTTTTGATCAGTCTCCCATTTTTGAGCCTAAGATTGATAGCTTGAAATTGAACAAAGTTACATCTTGTCAGTAAGAGGAGGAAACACTGAATCCCTGGTGTTGTGCATCTCGCCCAGACACAGGGCTGAGAATTCAAGGCACTGAGTCCCTGAGCTGGGGTGGAGAGGAGGCAGCCTCTCCTGAAGCTGAGTCAGGGGAATGTCTGTAAATCGCTCTGATCTGCCCTCTGGAGGATAGTCTTTCCCCAGTGGCTCCTCAGGGAGCCTGGGCGTGCACGGTTTCCAGAGCTCAATCAAAGTACCATCCTACTCACACTCCTGTTTTGCTGCTGCAGGGGAGACCTCTGGGAACCCTGGCAGGCTGGGAAAAGGCACAGTTCTTCTAGATGGGTGCCTTTCTGCTGAGTGAAAGTAGGATGTTTGAGATGTTAAACACTAATTCTGGAGGGCTGTTGTCTGGAGAAGGCATTCAGGAATTGCTCTGATTGGGGAATTATTATTCACCATTCAGCTATATTTCTGCTTTTAGGCCTAGTAAATTTAAATACAGTCTATGACAGAGCAGTGCAAATTCTGCATTTGACTGGGAGATAAACTGAGGCCCAGAAACAGCTTGTAAAATGAACCTGTGGCTCACCTCAGGAGCTGAGCTTGCTGCTTCTGCTTTGTTTGGTGCTTCACAAACCTCTAAGCACATAGACTTGAGAGGGGCTTTAATAATCACCTTAAGGATCTTGGGTAGAAAGTTACGTGTAGTGCTGATTATGAAAAGCACTGAAGTATCTCCTGAAATCCCCCTAAGCTGACAGAGCTTGAGTATGTCTCTGAAAACCTTTCCTGAATAAGCACAGATCTTGGCATGTGTTCAAGTGCTTTTTATCTCACAGGCTCTATAAGCATGATTCAGCTCATCAGTAGCACATAAAAAGTGTGGTATGCTCCTAAGAGCTTATATTTGAGATTTCACAGCTAGAGGGCAGGAAAATTCAAGAAGAACCATAGATGTCCATATAAAATACAAGACTGAGTCTGGTCTGAAAGCCCAGAAGGAAACGGCACTTGAGATTTTTCTTTGAAAGTGAAGGAGTAGTTATTTCTTTGCTAATGGCAGAGTAGCAGGCTAAGAGAGAAAAATGAGGGAAAAGAAAGAGGAAATTAACTCCTCTTTCTGCCTCTGGTTTTGGAGAAGGTTTGTTCTGTTTCATTTGTACCTTACAGATGAAATGTGGTCCTCTCAAAAGACAAAGAATTTATTGTGGGACTGCATGTCCACTTGTCTTCTGCACTGGAAACCCCATGGCCCTTGAAAGTCACCTGTGCTCACAACAAAAATGGTTACTTTGTTCCTTAAGGGATTGACAGGACAGCCTGGTTCTCTGCAGAAATAGAAAACAAAATCTGTTTCTTCTGATGAGAGATTCTTAGTGGATGTTCAGTTTGCTTCCAAACCAAGAGGTGTGGCAGTAGCAGAAACCAGAGAATTAAGAGTGTTTCTACCTTGAATATTAAAAAGCTGATGTTCTTCCTTGTTTGTAATCATTCAAGGTTTTTTCCATGGAATATTTGGGGGCTTTTTAATTTGAAGGGGAAAGCCACAATATGAGGTTTAATTTCCCCAAAGAGTCCAGTGTTGCTGTGGATGGTCTGGAGAGTCTTGGGGAAGTTTCTGCCCTTCCCATTACTAAGTGTATAAAAAGGCAATGCCCACCAAGTAGTTCTGCTGTGTTTCTAAAGTCAGTTAATTCCTGTTCTCATCTGCTTACTATTTTTTTAAGTTCTGTTTCCTAAGGCTTTATATCAGATACTGAAAACAGGAGAGGATGGAGGTACCATTTACTTTTTCAGCTTCACCTTTTGGAGGAAGACTATTGGTACTTCATTAAACTTCAGAGTACTGACCTCTTTTCCCCACCTTTTTTGTTCCCCAAAACATCCTCTCAGAAGGACCTTTTTGAGGAACAAGAAAGATGGGGAAAAGAGGTCAGTACTCAGTTCATATATTTCAGAGCAAAGTATGGAGGCAGGAGAGGTGGAGTTTTTGTTCATGCACACAGTTTGTGTGTGTGTCTGTAATTGCACATAACTGGATTCAGGAATAAAGCTCTACTGATGGGATACCATTCCCAGTAATAGTTCTTAGTGCTCTGAACCACTACAGAGGATGTTCTTCTTTAGGTGGCTGTCTCTCTATCTAGCTCTCTCCAAAGCAGAAGAGAAAGTGTAGACAAAAATTTGCTTTATATGATAAAAAAAAAGATGTGATGATGATGAAATTGTCTCTACACATCTGCAGATTGAGACTTCATACCGTTGTACATGTTGGGCTGACTTGCCTTGTCTAAGAGGAAGTCCTTATCCCTCACCTTGCATTTCTGTGGAGGCACTAAAATACTGAAGAAAGAGAGGATGGTTGTAGGTACATTTGAGACTTCACCACTGGAGTACTGGAGTTGTTCAGTCATTGATGTGCCTTAACTGCAGTGGTTGAAGCTGTGTCTCTTTTGCTGACTGGGATGGAAGCACACTGCACTAGGTGATTTTCTCCCCAGCACACACTAAGGCTTCCCAGAGCTGCAGGGAGAGAAATTCTGAGGCCCCAGTCCCATTTTGATGACTTTGGCATTGGTTTTGTGTATAAGTGTTTGTAGCTCTCTGCATGAGTAGAGGTCAAGCTTGGAGTCACAGTATGAAACTGAGGGAAAAAGGCTAAATGTGGGAGGGAGAGAGGAAGACTTCCCCAGTGTGAATTGTGTCATTTTGTGTGAAGAGAGAATTTCCCAAAGGCTTTACTCAAAAGTCCACATCTGCATTAGCTGAGAAGCATTTTGCTGTATGACACAGAATGTTAGGTAAGCTGTTATCAAGGAGTAATACTGCATTTGAGGCACCCTTTAGAGGATGCACAGGAGGGAGCTCTGGTAGGTAGGATTAATCATAACATTTGAAAATGGAGTGTTTCACACTGTGATTTCAAAATGTGAGCTTGCATGTGCTTGTACAGCATTGTGCTACAGCAAAGAAGTTAGAATTGCTGTGGTGGTTCTTTTGGTTTTTGGTAGTTCTTTACATAACTTGTAAATTTTTTTTTTGTTATTTATGGTATGAGACTGTGAGTGACAGGATATCTTATTTGTACTGCTGTTTAAATAGCCTTATCTGTAGTATCTGTAGAGACTTAAGGCAGGTGCTGGGGAACCAGGGGAATTTCCCCTTTGTAAACTGTTTGAAGTTTAGATCCAGAAGTAGCTGGGAAGCTTTTTCTCCTCTACTTTAGTGAATTGAATGCTTATTTCCCAAATATATTAAGGACTTGTTGGCTACCTGGTGATGTAGGTCTGGGATGGCTATTTCCAGCTTGTTTCTAGGAATATCTGAAATCTCAGTGTGTAGTTTTGATTTGCTGAGATTCCTTTAGCCCGAGTCTCTGTTAACTGAAGAACTAAGGTATTTCAGTCTTTTTGAGTTGTACTATGTCCATTAGGCCTTTCAAACCAATTCAAAGCGGTCAGCATTTAATTTGGATCATATCTTCTTTTAAAGCAGTTTGCCTTGTGTGGCAAGACATTTCTTACCACATAAATCATACTGATAATTAGAGATTGGGGTCTCATTGTGCTAGGTGTACCTTAACACCATGAGTTGCAGCCAGCAGGCTCTGAAGTCTGCCCTTAGTCTTTGTAAGACAGAAAACTGATTTTTAGGGGCACTTAGGCTGGTTTCTGGGTTTCCAAATCCTTGACTGCTTAGGCATTCCCTAAGGAATTGAGACTGTCCTACAAACTGTTAAAAAATCTGAAGGTCAGGTGGATTAGAGATGTCGCCTGGCGAGCATTAGCATTTCTTTGAAATGTTTTCTCTGAGATTTTTAAGAAATTTTATTTGTTCTGTGAAGCTAGGCTTTAATTCTGTTTCAGAGAATTTGTGTTAATTCTCTCCTGAAGGATTAGGCATCTGTGTTGGTCATGCAGGCTTGAGCAGTAGTGAATAAAATCCTTGCAGTTTTAACTCTTTTCTTCATTTTATTAGCTGTAGAGAAGCTTTAATAATTGGATTAGGTTTAAATTTCATTGCTTGTTACTGTGCTCACTTGGATCTTGTCTATGGGGCAGTATAATTAAATGTCCAGCTCTTCTTTGTGATGTAGAGAAGGCATTGAAACTTTATAGTAGGTGGATAAGATGACCCAAGAGATGCTAATTGAACTCTTGCCTGTACATAAAGAACGTACAGGTGATGCTATTATTTTTGTACCTAGAGAGAGCCGGTTTGAAACCTTTGTGGTCAGTGCTCTCTTTTTGTGTGCAACCAGGCTAATGTGAAAAGATTGTATGGGCAGGTTTCAAAGGCAGGTGTTCCCATCACAAAACCACTGCTGTACTTACCATGGTGTGCTGTGCCATTCTCTAGCCAAAAGGTCAAAAGTAGATGGGCACAAGGTAACCTTTACCTGTATTGGTGGTTCTTTCAGGTTGTTTTTTGACTTGCTGATAGTTTAGTATGGGGAAAATTGCTCACTGATTTCAGATAGTGTATTTTACCCTTTTTTCTCATGGAATCAAGCCCATGGTGTTGCCGTATCTAGCATCAAATTTTCAGTCACCTCAGTTTTCTTTCCAGTTTTGAATGTCTGAAACCCCTTGGTTACAGATCTAGGAACCACCTTTTCACAACTGCATTTCCTTGCTGTAGCGTTTTGCTTTTTTATACATTTGATATATTTATCACCTGTCTCTCTTTAGAATTAAAATTATCATTTGTATTGGCTGAATGCACATTTTTCTCTGCTGTTCACAGAAAGTAAGAATCTTGTTATTGTCATGGCTTTCTGCAGAGACCTCAATTCAAATGATATGGTTGGCTTCCCTTCTCAGACCTGGATATCACAGGGTCTGTTTCCCAAGTGAAAATGTATTCCCTGAAGGGGGATTTGTGGGTAGAGAGGAGGTCAGATATTTCTTGTACAGCTCTGAGTGCACGTTCAGATGGCTATCACCTGCACACAGGCATGCACAGACTCATATTTCAGATGCAAAATACATGAAACTTCTGACTTGAGAACACATTCCTGAGTCACTTAAGCTTAGTCTTTATATAGTATGTGATTTGTTTTGGAGTTAGAAGTGTGTCTTCCCGTTACTGACTCTGATGATTGTGTTCTAGAACAGCTGCATTTGAGGTTTTGCCTGACTTTATGCAGCTTCAAAAGGAAATGTATCAACAATAAGTAACTTTTCAACATGCACAATGGAAATGCTATTTCAAGAGATTAAAAATATTATCTTCCTTTTTTCCCTCTATCACAGATGCCCGAGATGTAGAGCAATTGAGTAAGAATAACATTACGCACATTCTTTCAATCCATGACAGTGCCCGCCCTATGCTTGAGGTAAGAGTTGTGGGGGACTCCACAGTAAATCATTCTTTTGCACTTGACTGTCATAGTCATCTTTGGGTTAATTTTTTTTTTCCTGTGCAACTGATGTTTTGAGACTGATTTTCTTGAAAGCTGTACTTTTGAGATCCAGCCACAGGTTTTGTTGTTGCTGCTTTTATAACAACAAGAAATGTAACTGACAAGGGAAGAGAACTACACTGTCAATCTGTATAACACAATAATGGGATTATGTTATTAATTTAATAGTAAAGGTAAGTTTCCTTCTGTGTGGAGTTTAAGCATCACATAAACAACATTCCTTCCACAGTACTAACCCTTCTGTGTATTTGGGCCCCTTCCTTGAATCTTTATGGCAGATGGGTTTGCAGTCCTTTTCTATGTGAAATTGCCTTATTTAGGCTTGGAGTGTAGGAGGAACCAGTGATCCTCACATAATAGATCTAAAATAGCAGGGCATCTGTAGTCTCCAAAACTTTACATAAAATATTATTTCTATTTTTCTGAAGGGAAACTCATCTGAAGACCTGTATTTACTGTGTTATCTTGAGCAGAGAAGGAGCTGGGAACAGGATACAGGTCTCCTTTGTTGGAATGCTATGATTTCTTCTTTACACCAGCTTACCTTGAAGGAGAGTCTGCCTAGGCTTTGCTACATCTTAAAATCTGGCTATTTGATTTATGTCAGGAACTATTATCCTCTAAAATTTGTTCATTCCTTCCCTGCATTCCACTTCTCATGAAATGTGGCAAAATCATGGGTAAGGCAGTAGTTGGTGTTAGCCCTCATATGCTGCTGGGAATCTCTGCTTTTCTTTTTCTTCATGCAAAATGTCTTCAGTGATTTCAGTTCTTAAACTACAGAATTTCCACTTCTCCCAGGCAAGTCAATAGGTGAGCCAAACAAGAGGTGTCCCCAGCAGTCACAGTCAACCCCAATATCAAGGTAATGGTGAACTCTGGGTTGACCTTGAATTTAGAAATGTGCTGAAGCAGATTTATAAATGTGCTTCATAAAATAAAATGTGCTTTAGCTGTTGGCTTTGTTACACTGTCCATTTGACTTGTGCCTGATGCTTGTTAAGTCTGAAACAGACTGAATTTCAAGAGTGCTTTTAGTTGAAGAGATGAACTTTTGTGCTGAGTAAAGGAGATGCCATGTTGCCTCTAGGATGCCGGGTTTTAAAATGAATGGAATTTTATTTTGTTTTATCATGATTAGAAAACTAGGAAGACAGATCAGCTGCATGGCACAGATCAGCTGCAGCCTCAGGCCAGTGCTTCTGGTGGTGGTGGTGGTAGTTTTGGCAGCCCACACACCCCCTCCTTGCTTGTGGTGATGCATCTGTTTGTGAGGCTACGTGGTAAATAGAACTGGGAGCTTTTGTGGTTTAAATATAACCAGGGCACCATTTCTTCCTCTAGTTACCACCACAAAAGCCATGAAGGATTATGTTTACCCAGCTTTGTTCCCAATCTGGTTCACAGTAGTGTCTCAAAAGTAACACTGGCACATGAACAAACATGTGAACAATATAACTGGTTAAGGATGGACTTGCTTTAATCACTCCTGCTTCCAACTGTACCTTCGATTTTCTCTGCATACAGTATAGTTCCTTTAAAACTCCTCCCCTGTTCCTAAAGTAGTGTAAGGATTTCAAATTCCATTTCTTTGGGAGCTGAGCTAATTTTGATTACTTTATCAGTCATAGTCTTACTGCCATGATTGTGACTGAATGTTTCTGTTTAGGAACAAGAGCCTAGAAAACTTTTGCTAGGTTTGGTTACTTCCTTTGTTATTTACATCTGTGCCAGGTTTTAGGTGGGTTTGTTTACAGCTTGTGTGTCCACATTGTGCTTGGGGATTGTTCTCATGTCCACTGAAATCAAATAGAAATGTTTCCCTATTTGTATCCCTCACCACCTTTCTCTCCAAATTTCACTTGTGGAAAGTGATTACTTTTTGTTCAGAAATCATCTGATGTTATTCAGACTTCTAAACATGCAATTGCAGTGATAAGGAAATATCTTTTCCTTGAGATTCCCTGTTTCATGTGTATGCATTTATGTGAATGCTGATCACCTGTAAAAAGCTGCCTTTGCTTCTGCAGTAGTTGCCTTTGTCTTTAAGAATATTTTATCTCCAGAATTCCCTAGTCCTGTAGGAGATGTAGGAACCTGTAGGAAATTCTACAGATAATTCATTAGACAAAGCTTTCTGTGCATGCTAAGGAAAGTAAGTGTTTTTAGACATTGAAAAGCCAGTACTGTATTAGTAGCATGTTATCAAAGAGAATTTGGTCTTTTCTGCCCCTGTATGGAACAAAGAATATGGATGCATACTTTAGTTCTCAGAAGTCACAAGTTAATCACATCTTGCTTGTCAGATTTTGAAGTTTCATCACTGTTTTGATGCAATAATACATCTGAGTGGAGCACTTAAAGTGGTTTATCAGAAGTACTGATTCTATACACAGTGGGTCTTGTGGGTGGAGAATGAGAATGCGTAATCTCTCTGTCATTCATAGTCAAAAATGCAATACTCAAGAAATGGAAACCAACATCAGTCTATGCGATGAACACCAACTTGCTATGGATTGTAAAACTGTTTTCTGCTGCAGTAACTCGAGGCATTGTCCCTCTCTGTGATGTTACAGACTCTTTTTACCTGGTTGTTTGAAATGCTCACAGTACCTTTTAAAAAGTATGCTTTCCTGTGTGACTTAGGTTTTGGGTATAGGTTGCTTCAGTTCCTTCTAAGTTAGTAAACTGTTAGAAAATGATTGAAAAGTTTCGCAACAACGTATTATATTAGTTAGGTTACATGTGCCTACTGAGATATACTTAAAGAAAAGTTTTCTTATAGAAATTTGCTTTTGGACATTATCTCAATCACCGTTTACAAACCCTTATGGATGTCTGATTCATGGTGGCTCATAATCAAAGTTTAGGAAGTCATGAGTACTTTCAAACTGGAATAACAGGAAAAAGTAGGTATAAAAGTAGTTGAATTCTAAGACTTCTTACACCTTTAGACATGGCTAGCTTGCATTAAGTGAAGATACAGAATTGTTTGTAAGACTTCAAGTGATTTACAGTGGAAAAAATTTGCCAAAATCTGGCCTGAACTATCTTGCCATAATCCATATTCTTTAGTTCTTTCACATAAAATGTTTCAAAGAAGTTTTTCCTCTAATAAAACTGACTTTGAAATATATTCAGAGAGCATTCTAAGGCTACTTTTCCAACAAAGTGTGCCATTATTACACAGGATCTTAGGCAATTTGGTGAGAATTTTGTAGTTTAAAGATGTATGTTTATATCTCCTGTGATACAAATATCTATCTCATGGAAAACCCTATGGGTAGCAGGTAGCATGTCCAAGAGAAAGGTGTGCATGCCATATAGAACCAGGTTTGTTATTTCAGATGTAATGAGTGAGAGCAGTGTCCAGCAGCAGCATGTGTGCTCCCTCAGAGCACTTTGGATGACTGCCCATGGGACACTCACAGATGTTTTATAAATCCACATAAGAGCCATGAAGAGAGGAGAATAATTAGTTTTCTTGCCACCTGCTTTTTCTATTCTATTTATCCATTAGTTTAGGTTTTAAAATTTCTATTCAGAATATGAGACACTGAAAGGTAGATGGGGAAATATGCCTCCAAGTCTGCTTTAGATAATAGCATGTCTGGCAGTGGCCTCTAGGATCCATCCAATAGGTTGTCTTGTGTCTAGACTTCTGTAAGGCCTTTGATATAGTACCCTGCAACATCCTTCTCTAAATTGGAGAGGTGAATGTGATGGCTGGACTGTCTGGTGGATGAGGAATTGCTTTTATGGTCACATCCAGAGGGTCAATAGCTCAATGTCCAGATGGAAACCAGTCATGAGTGGTGCCCCTCAGGGGTCTGTATTGAAACCGCTGCTGTTTAATATCTTCATCAATGACATAGAGGGATCGAGTGCACCCTCAGCACATTTGCAAATGACAAAAATTTTTGTTCCAGTTGCTCGAATTAAGGTATGTAAAAGTAAATCTTGTTAATCTTAACAGAAGAATACAGTCGCAGGTCCACTGAGGTGTTTGTCTCTGGATTTTCCAGGTGTTTAACCCTCTTCTGGGGTTTATATGGAGATGAATGTGGGCCCAAACTAAATAGACTGTTGATGTGGATTGTGCAGCAGCTTGAAAACAGCTGCATCTCATTCTGGAAAGTGTAGGCTGTGGTGGACAGTCATGTTCAAGAAGCTGAATTTACAAGCATTCTTACTCATTCTCTCATCATTCCTCCCCACAGCCACAGGTTTAAATGTTGGTAGAAGGAAGAATGCTTCCTATGCTGCATTGGGCAGTGGTTGCAAAGCAGGAAGGAGGACAGTGTGAGGCCTGGGAGAGGGAGGAGTACTGAGTTGTTCCTGTGAAACAGGGGCTCAGACCCTGTCCCAGGGAGGTGTCATTCCCAGAGAGAGGCAGGGATGGACAAGCATTCTGTGGGTCCCATTTCTGTGTGGAAAGTCCGTATCAGGACTGTATGTCATTGTGGCTGGCAAATAACGTGTCTCAGATTCAGACTGGAAGGAAGCAAGACTTTGAGTGTGCGGGTTAGTAATTGCTGGAATATATTTCCAGAGGTAAAGGTGGGTTTTCATATATGCTCCTTTTTTGTGTGGAAGTGGATTCAGGTGAGGCTGGGTTGTAACAGTCTTTACGCTTTGCATTTTAGAGCCGGAGCATTTCACAGTGCTTGGTCTGTCTGAGACATTTTGAGGTGCCAGTTGTGGTGGCTGTTGTGAGCATTGCAGACACCTGTCCATCAGTCAGGAAATGGACTGAAACCAGCAGCTTCTTTCTCACAGTCCACCACACATTTGTCAGTTGCCAGTAATCTTGCTGCTGCCCTTGACCTGCACCAGGGGTTTGATCTAGTAAATATATGAATCCCATTACCAGTCGCCTGTGATTCTGGAGTCCTTTGGCATTAATTTATTTATAGCATTATCATTGTCAGATTGACTCCTGCTGTGTCACAGGAAGCTTTAGTGCTGCACTTATCTGGTAGACATCATAATGATCACAGTAATGTAGATTTTAAATCAACAAGAGTTCATGTGGGCATGCCTGTACTGTCCCCTGCCACAGAAGCTCTCAGTTGTTCCCTCAGTTAATGAGGAACTGCATTAAGATTAGCTTTTTGCATGTGTGCTGCCTCTCTATGCATGCCAGTTTTCTTTCTTTGTTTTCTGTGGCTTCAGAATATTTGTTTGGTTTTTATTTTCAGTAGTTGATCTTTTCCCCCTCATTCTGCAGTTATCCAGAGCACCCTAAGAGGACAGTTACCTGTTTTCCCTTTGTATTCTGATGCCATTAACAATATCGTCTTAATCTGGTACGAGCTGTCTCCAGAGCAGTGGTTTTCCCCTCTTTTTTCCTGAATTTGACTACCTAAATAAGTGTTGATAGGGTGGGTAGGTGGCGGGATGGGGAAGGCAGAGAAAAGCTGGTTGCTGGCTGAACTACTATGTGGAGTTTTGAACAGAACAACATAGAAAATACATTGAGCTATTGGAGAGTGTCCAAAAAAAAGCCATGAGGATGGTGAAGGGCCTTGAGGGAAAGCCTTATCAGGAACAGCTGAGGTCACTTGTTCTGTTCAGCCTGGAGAAGAGGAGACTCAGGGGAGACCTCATTGTGGTCTTCAGCATCCTCAGGAGGGGAAGTGGAGGGATAAGTACTGATCTCTTCACTCTCATGACCAGGACTTAAGGAAACAGCATGAAGCTGGGTCAGGGTAGGTTTAGGTTGGCTTGCAGGAAAAAAGTTTTTCACCCAGAGGGTAGTTGGGCACTGGAACAGGATCCCCAGGGAAGTGGGCACAGTAACAAACCTGTCAGAGTTCAAGAATTGTTTGGACAACACTCTCAGGGAACATGGTGTAATTCTTGGGGTGTCTTGTGCAGGGAGGTGAACTGAATGATCCTGATTGGTCTCTTCCAACTTGGCACAATCTATGATTTTTAAATCTCTTGTCCAGTCTATCAGTTCATGCAGCCCGCACAACTTAAATGAAATGTGTCTTTGGAAATAAAGAACTCCTCAGACAGGTTGTCTTATGAAGAATTTTCAATTCTTTTTTCCTTTCAAATTCTAAAATTTTTATTCTAATAGAAATAGGGTTTCAAAAACTTAGTCTGAAAGGGAACTGAAAGGGCACAACAGTTAAAAAGCTCTGTGATGATCTTTTAGAAAAATCTTTCATACTCCCTGAGTAAACAGTTAAATGCATTAATAGAATACAGGCAATGAAAAGATGCTGTAACTGGAACAGAACCAGTATGTGTGAGGAATAGAAGTTGTGGAAAAATAAGGATGATGTGGAGAAGATGTATAACTTCTCTGCACCAGATTAATCACTGCTGAATGCTATGATATACCTGTTTCATAAGGTATTAAGGATGAGAAGCTTGCAACTGGGGAAATCACAAGAGGAAGTGCTGAATCAAGATTATGAATTAAAAATAAAGTGTACAACTGGTAAATTCAGACCTTTGGAAGATAGTGAGGAGCTAAATGAACACCTATGAAAAACTGAGAAATGTTTATAAGATCAATGATCATAGCCTGAAGAGCTTGTAAAGATAATGAATTCATACCGGCTTGCATTAAGATGTGGAATCTTGCTTCATATTTTTCAAGCCTGGCTGAATGTTGTAAGTCTTAATGCAGTTTTAGCTGAGCTTGATAATCTTGCATGTTTACCCATGATCTTTAGACTATACATGTGTGTTTTTTTAAGAAAGCAAAGTCAGCTATTTTAGAAGAACTGAACTGGCAGCTCTGGCACAATGCAGGTAATCTGGTTAGCACAGTTTGTGGATTGCATTTTTGCAGCTATTTAGGTTCTGACTATAGAAACCTATAATATCTGCAGTAAGCACTTAATATGATAAATTTGGCCTTATCTCCCTTAAGTTTTCTAATTTTTTCATTCTATTAAAAGTTTGGGGAAACTTCTTTCTCTCATGGCTGCACTTTCTAGATTGAGTTAATATTTTTATGTGTATGTATAAAAGGAATTACCCTT
Organism: Zonotrichia leucophrys gambelii; assembly: GCF_028769735.1. Taxonomy (NCBI): domain Eukaryota; kingdom Metazoa; phylum Chordata; class Aves; order Passeriformes; family Passerellidae; genus Zonotrichia; species Zonotrichia leucophrys. Next base: position 69,289,440 of record NC_088171.1, read on the forward strand.
GAACAAAAGGAAAAAGAATCCTGTGTTATGCCCCTAGTTTCCCCAGCTGATAACTTTGGAAGTGCTGAAAGCTGCTTTAGTTATTTGTTTTGTAGTCGTAGATTCAGAGAATGGCTTGGATTAGAAGGGAATTTAGAGACCATCACATTCCAACCGCCTGCTTTGGACAGGGACACCTTCCACTACACCAGGTTGCTCAGAGCCCCATCCAGCCTGGCCATGAACGCTTCCAGAGATGGGGCACCCACAGCTTCCCTGAACAACCTGTTCCAGTGTCTTACTCTCACAGTAAAGAATTTCTTCCGATGATCTAATCTAAACCCATTGTCTTTCAGTTTGAAGTAATTTTCCCTTGTCCTATCACTACATGCTCTTGTACAAAGTCCCTCTCCATTTTTCTTATAGGCTCCCTCCATGGACTAGAAGGCCATAATTAGGATACCCCAAAGCTTTATCTTTACCAGGCTGAACAATCTCAATTCTCTTAGCCTTTTATTCTAGGAGGGGTGCTCCATCCCTTTAAACATCTCAGTAGCCCTCCTGGGGACTCTGTCCAGCAGGTCCATGTGCTGGGCTGTGTTGAGCTTCTCATCCACCAGCACCCCGAAGTCCTTCTGGGCAGGGCTGCCCTTGATCTGTTCATCCTTCACTCTCTGAGGCCTGTCCTCACACAGATTCTAGTCCAGAAAGAATTTGTCTGGACTCAAAGACATATCACTGCTTAACATGAAATAACTAAAAAGGGAAATACTGGGAAACCAATCAGCTGTAATTTTATTTTTTTCAAACAAAACACAAAACATCAACATATGTTTATTCTGGAGAGATGATGCTCAGAAAGTGAAAACAGCCAATCTGTTAAAACTGTATTGCAATATTGGATAGCATGCAGAAGTCTTGAACTGTAAAAGGCCTTTCATATATGAAAATTGCATCTTGATGACATGACAATTGAAGGCCCTGCTGGGTATCACTGGGAAACATGTATAGGCTCTGTTGTCATTGAGATCCAACCCAAAACTTACAGGAACTGTTAAAGAGGGAGATGGCAAGACAGCCTTCAAAATCAGAGGTGCTAATATCATATAGCAAGGTCATGGCTGTTGTATAAAGACCAGCTCTACAAATTAATAATTTTGTCAAGTTGGACTGTTGCATTTCCATCTGTAGCACTCATATATCACCAGTGTTAGAAGCTGTTGGTTTTCAGCCATTGTGTTAACTTCAAGAGAAAGCACTTCTTCTAACAAAACCCCTTAACTTTCCTCTGTGATGTTTCACTGTCTTTTCATGGTAAAGGTTTCCCCTCATGAGATGTTTCAGAAGACCATGCTGAGCAAAACAGCTACCATTTTTCTTTCAGGTGTAGCGGCACCAGATGATTCTAGTTTGAAGTAATGCCCTGTCTGGGGCATTGATTCTGCTTGTGAAGTTGGCAGCTCTGACTAATTTTTCAAATATTACCCCAGTAGCCCACTAAGAAGCCACCAGCAGACTTGCACAAAGGAGCTTTTAAAGTGTGTCAGCCAGGCCTTCATGATGGGGTCCCCCTGGCAGAGGCTGCTCTGGTGATGCGCTAAATTAGTTCATAGTTTGACTTGCTCATCACACATGATGTGTCGAGGGAAGCATGTTCCTGTCATGGCAGGGAGGAGAGATTGAGGACTGCTTGGAGCTTTCAGTGGTGAACTCTTTGCATGAGGGATGTTGAGACCTGTAGATGTCTGGTGTTTCTGATTGCCTGGTTATAGTGTTATCCATAACAGGACAAGTGCTCTGAACTGCCTCTGCAGAGGACACAATGTGGAATGTGTTAACTCACACTTCTAATCACAGAATCATAGAATGGTTTGGGTTGAAAGGGACTTTAAAGATCATCTAGTTCCAACCCCCCTGCCATGGATGGGCAGGGACACTTTCCACTAGACCATCCAATCTGGCCTTAAACATTTCTAGGGATGGTGAATCCACAGGTTCTCTAGGTAACCTGCACCATCACAGTAAATAATTTATTTCTAGTATCTAATCTAAACCTCCTGTCTCTCAGACTGAGCCCATTGCCCTTTGTTCTGTGACTGTATGCCCTTGTAAAAAGTAAAGTGAGCTTATTCCAGAGATGTAGTGATCATGTTCCAGCATTCCCTTAAAGAAAGAAGCAGTTGTGATATATTGTTTTATTTTAGCACTCAGGGACCCCCTTGAGGGTTCAGGGATAAGTGTGACTGGTAGTGCTCAGATATGCCCTGACATGCCTGGGAGCTTGAATAAATCATATAGTCTAGGCAGATTAAAGTCCTTCCTCTCAGCTGAAGTCCTGTAAATACTCTTAGTGTGTCCTGAAGGAGATAAACCACAATTTAATAGAAAGTCATTAGTATTTTCTCCCACTCTGCATTCTTTCATGAGACAGGTTAGAACGAGAATTCGGGATTAGAATTAGAAACAATAACCACAGCTCTGTGCAATTAAAAAAAATCCTTAAGTTTTCAAAATTTGCCTCTTTTAATTTTAGAGAAGAGAGATGGGGAAGGAGGGTTTTAACAGGACACTTTCTCTTTGTGATTGGCACATTCCAGCCTTAGGTAGCTTTTCAGAAGTGTTACTGAGCCTACTTCCTTAGAAAACTATGAACCAGCGTTGTAAAAAACTGACATTGTTTTATTCCTGATAGCAAGAATGAAACGTATGAATTCTATTGCAGAGGCATCCCATTTGCTGCTGTTCACATTGTTCATGTAATCACAATTTTGTTTATAATATTTTTCAAAGCCATACCTGAGTGTGTTATTTGCTCAAGTCAATTAGTGGTTGTCCTAGGCTGAAACACAAATGCATTTTCTATGAGTCATTAATAAAATCAGCGCTAATGGTGATTGCTACAGAAAGTAACTGAAAGGACAAACAAACGGTTGAACGGTTTTCAGTTTAGCAGGTTCAGTTTGGTACATTACTGGACTAAACCCTTTATAAACTCTCATTGGTTTGGCTTGAGGAAGCTTTGTGCTGGCTGTTTCCCACTTTAGCTTTTTTGCTGAAATGCCCCTAAACAAAAATAAGTCCTCCTGTCCTCATCTGTTGATGTGACGACTCAAATTAACACATGGTTTTTGACTAACCTGAAAGAACTTGCCAGGTGCTGGAGGTTTTCTATTTGCATCTTGGTTCACAAATATAAGTTTAGGGTTTTATGTTTAAAAAAAAAATTCTTGGAAATCGTTGATGATATTTTTACATAAATTTAAATAGAGGAGTTTAATGCCAAAAATACAATTCTGCTCTTTTTAAACTTTTTTTTACGGACCCTTCCCGCTACTCTTTGCCCTTGGAGAGCAGAAATTTTGTAATTTGAGGTTCTTTCCCTCAAGAAAAACTCCTCAATTTTTAAAATCTGACAGTCTGGATTCAGGCTTCCAATGCTAACTAGAAGCTCAGAAATTGTATGTAGAGCAGCGGTAAAGATGATATTCTGAAAAACATCTGTAAAAACATTACTGGAAAACCCACTGAACATGAAATAATGAGTAGCATTTTTAGTCCTTCTTATCCTGGTGCAAGCTGTTTTGTGAGCGTTCCTTTTATATAAGAATCACTGGACAGTTTCCTTTCACATATAAAACATATATTAATATAGTTAAGATGTAATCAAACTGATTTTTATTCTCAATGACTTCAGAGTATCTTTGATCTTTGCAAAGGAGCAGCCTTCTCCATCGGTGCTGCATTTGTCTTGCAGTACTTTTTGCACTTTATCCTGTTCAGAGCCGAAATCATTCTTGATATTGTACAATTGAATTTGTGTGTGCTCTGCAAAGGTCCTGTTTTCAGTCATTGATCCATTAGCTGACACTTGGCACTTAGAGATATGTCATTCTGCTACTGCAAAATTCTAAAAGTTCTTCCAGAAAACCCCAAATGCCAGTTTTTACAAGTTTAGTTAAAATGAAGTTGGAGTTTTAAAAATGAGATTCTGTTTAAGTAGAATAGAAGGAGAGTTTTCCCTATACTAGACTGTTGTGTTCCTGAGCACTGAATGAAATACTGGTTTTAATAGCAAAGATGTAATTATCCTTTTAAAAAACTAGTGATATTGGGAGAGTCTTGTTCTTTAGTCTTACTGACTTTTCCAAATGTGACAAAACTGTTCAGTTTCCAACCTTAGTAAATCAACTTCTAAAATAATTAGAAGTTTGAATATTGACAGAATTCCATTAATATGTTATTGACTGTAGTGTAAAGCTTCTGCATATATATGTATGCACCTGAAATCTGGTTTAATCCCTTGATCTTCACTGCAGCAGAACTGGCTTATTAATTCCAGAATCAGTGATGAAAGTGTTGTTGTTTCTCAAACAACAGTGAATTTTAGAAATTTTACTTTACTCTCCCTTGTTTCAGCTTTGACAATCTTGAAATCTGAATACTTGCCATAGTTTTGTTAGCTCTCACTGTATCGGTTTAACTGCAGCACTCAGTTTCAGGGCCTGCGAGAGAAATCTAGTTTTGGTGGTTACTCTGCTGAAACAGAAAACAGAAAAGTAAATTATATTTTATTTTACTGGGGTTTTTCGGGACAATGATAACTGATTAAATAACCAAAAGAAATGGAAGCACTGCTTTTATTTGATGGGGGCATCAGTTAGGATTGCCATGTAAGTAATAAGCAAAAAGTCTAGTGTGTGTGTGTTGGAAGATAGCGGTGTTTGGTGGTAAAGGTGATTGATGAAGAAAGGAAAGTCTGCAGTGATTTCAAAGTAAGAAGTGGAAAGTAGTAGTGAATTGAGATGAGCAGAAAAATGCTGTGTTCAGCATCTCATTGCCCTAGGAGCTTGGGTCTGTACCCATTCCATATGTTTGGGATGTTATATTACCTAATAATATACATAGATTCTGTGTAATTAAAAAGGCTGGAGCAATAGATTTTAATTGGGTACTCTGAGGAAAAGCATGTTTGGAGAGATAAAACATGACTGACATAGTTGTCAGCTGAAGAAATTTTTGAATAACAATATATATGCAAGAATATGCAATAAATAAAGGGGATGTATTACTTTGTATAGGATTTTAAATGATGTTTCTCTTTTCATCAGTTTTTAGGCTTTGCAAGCTTTTTCCTTTGTTTCGAATAAAAACCATATTTTGAAATGAGCTGCTCTGTAGCTCCTAATTTAGTGTATGTAGGTGAAGTTGGCACAATGCCTGTTTTAAGTTGTTCTGTCCTTCCTTCACTGAATAATTTTACAGAATTGTAATTCTTAGGGAACAAAGTGTTCTTAATTTAAAAAGAGGTAAATAAAGACTTCCATATGGTTGGCGTAAAATTTGTATTTGTCTTTCCATCTTATTAGTATGTGATTTTGGTTCAACTAGGATATTGCATAAGCAACTGGATTGAGGTTTATTTAATGAAACTACTGACTAGAGACTAATTTGGAGCCTGTTGAAATTTTCACAAGAAGCTGGTTTTAGCTACTCTGTTGTAGTCACTGTTCCAATGATTGTTGCCACCTAACATTTTATGCTTTGCAGTTTGAGAATGGCAAACAAACTGCTAGGTAAGAAAGTAGTGGTGTTTCTGTCTTTCTTGCATGCTAGTACCCTATATTAAATGTTGTAGTTAGCTGTTTGTTTGCTTGGCATAAACTGTTCTGCTTGAAAGATCCCTTTGGGGACCTTCTTTGACTGTACCTGCAGGCTATGTGCACAGGAAAGACACTAGTGTCTTGGGGCACAGATACACAATATTATGACCCTGGGTAGTTTTTTTCCAAAAAGAGTCACAAACAGCAGAGTTCAGCAATTGTGTCTTCCTATTGCTGATATGTTTAAAAAAAAGAAAGTCTGTACAGTATGTGTGAGGAAAATCTTAATTCCAGCAATCAACGTAAGAATATCTACACAAAAAATCCCGAGTCTCATGTATGAATACCTGCCTCATACAATCTTGTGGTGGTGTTGTATTTCAAGTATCCAATTATGATGAATGGTATTTGATCCTATTATTATAATTATTATTTCAACCAAGAGAAGCAAAACTAGATGGTAGGGTGGGATCCTCAGGAGTTACCAACTCTGGCCAAACAGTGTTTGGCTCGAAGTTGCTGAGAGTTTCAATGTTGATTTTTGTGGGAGATGGGTTAGGTCACTGCACAGTACTTTTGAAATCCCACCTCTAACTATTTTTGAGTTGAGTGTGTGATTATTTCCTCACAGGGAGGAGTCCATCACCACAGCCTTCCAAAAACACAGGTGATATACATCAGTCAAAATACCAAATTCCAGTAACCTAAACGATCTCCTTTCTGAGAAGATGTATTAATGAAGCTAACAGGCTGATGCTGAGCATTTGCAAGCCCAGTAATGAAAAGTGTGCTGTGGCCTTCACTGGAAGTTTTAAGTGCAGAAGATGTCCAGGATCAGGCTTTGGATGAGCCATTGGGACCATGTGTGGTCTCTCATAGGCTGGTTTCATGCTTGCTTGCAGTAGTTGGAACTAACCAGCCATGACAAAAAAAGGAACATTGCTGGTCTTAAATTTGTGTTGGGTGCTACTTCTGCTTTTAGAGTGAGCACAATCTGAAAGCCCCTCTGCACTCAGCCTGTGAAAAGCACTCAGCATGTGCCATGGCTTCTGAAATCTGCGGAACAACTTGCGTCAGTGCGTGCTGGAGGAGAGAACCTTCTGGCATGTACTACACTCCAGAGCTAACCCATCTCCTGCCCTCAATTTTCAAATTTTCAATGGTATGGAGTTGCTAGAGGTGATGGGGAAAGAATAGCATGTAAATTTACTTTCGGGTCTCAGGCCCTCATTCTACTGGAGTGACTCACTTGAAGTGATACTAGTGTCCACCATAAAGCTCTCAGATGTGTCATACAAATGCTTATTATCGTAATTAATCTGTCAATATAATTAATTATCCTTGGCTCAGCAGCCTATCAGTATAAGTATTGCTGCTACACTTTCTTTCTAAATGAATGTGTCTGTACAAGTTGTTTTGGATCAGCTTTTGGCTGTGGAGCCCTCCAGGTTTCCCCACAATGTTTCTGACTGTTTCTGATTGTTTCCCACAGTCTCTCTGACATACTGGTGAAGTTTGTGCACCTTGCAGAGGTGTGTCATGGTGCTGGGGTCTGGATCTCTTGTAAAACGGCTCTTTGTGCAATGGCAAGTGAAGGAACAAAGTATATATAGGGGAAATATGGAGGGGTTTCTGAGCCAGTGAAGCAAAGGGGTTGTAGATGATGCTGCCTCAGGTAGCCACACACTTCAGCAATGAAAATTCCTCTTTTTTCCCCAGCTGGCAAATAATATGCCTGGTAGGTGCAGATTGTGTTCCACCTTGTTGGCAAAGGATCTCTTGTACATAAATATCCGACTTTCTATGTGTGGTGTTGAACATGTGGGATTATTACTGGAGTAATACAGGAGTGTGCATCACTAAAAAAGGATAAATTTAGGTGTATTTTGTAATGGCCCTTTTGCTTGAGTTGTTGTTTTTACAAGTGCATGTGAAGAATTCATAACTCAGCATCTGAGATAATTCAATAGAGTTCCCATGAATAATGTCGTTTTTGTGTGTCTGAGCTGCCGATTGTATTCTGGAAGTCCTATTTGAGAAGTCACCTAAATGTGCTTTCAGAATTATTCCATTTCATAACAGTCATAGAAGCAAAAAAATTTCTGCAAATAAAATGACAGCTGAAATGAGCGTTGACAATGCAAAGCAATAGTGTAGGATTGTAGATGTGTTGTTTTAAATATATCCAGGAACATTTTTAATGCATCAGAAATGGTTATCTAACTTCCCTACTTGATCTGGTAACTTATTGTGATAGCTGACTAAGAAAGAGAGGCTAATTTTGTGGATGAAAAGTTTGAGTTTTATGGTTGTCCTTCTTGAAGGTTTCCAAAAATGAAAAAACAACATCTATACCATAAACATGTTTCTTTTTTGAAATAAATTGTTTGTTTTATCAGCTGGGTAAAGAAAAATGATTGTGTGGGTTTAAAAGAAACTGCATATCACAATTTGAGGCTGTAACATCTGTTCAGAGAAAGGGAAGGGCAGGAGAAGATGCAGCTTCATTTTCCTAGAAATGTAAGAACAATTGTGTTTTTAGAAAGAAGTTTAGATCTTTTTAGTAAAGATGCTCCTTTTTTTAGAAGCTCACTACTGAGCCTTGGGAGAAGCATGACTAAGCTATATGCTGGTGCCATAGCAATGTGAAAGCAAGTCTTTTTAAATCTGACTGTATAGAGATGATCTCTGTCTGAATGATGGTGTTGCTTCCTCAAAATCATTAATATTCCACCAGTCTAGAGCAGGACTTGTGCTGTGATGGATGACTGTGTTTAACTTGAATCTTTTCTTCTTATACCTTTTTGCTTCTTTACACAGGGAATGAAGTATCTGTGTATTCCTGCTGCCGACTCACCCTCGCAGAATTTGTAAGTATTTTTTAAAAGTAAATCACAAAACCTCAGAAATCCCATGATGCCTATTTTAAAATTTGCTGAAAGCTCTGATTCTGATCTCTAATGAGTATTACACAAATGTGGGGTCTAATCCCTTAAGAAAACACAGTAACACTTCATTTCATCCTGCTTTTTGCGTGTGTTTGTAGGAGTCTCAGTATGTAAACACTCTTGATTTGTGGCCTTAAACTTCAGGAATTCCTTAGTGAGTGTGGGCCTAATTCAGTCATAGTTTATTCTAGCCACTGTTGTTGTAAATCTTTGTGTTTGGCTCCTCTTTTTTTTTCAGTGCCAACTGCAGCCATTAACAAAACAAAATATTTGAAAGAGGTTTGAAGCCTGGTGCCTCAAGGGTTGAAATGAATTCCTTACAGTGGACCTTCAGAACAAAATCCCTGTATGCAAACTACCCCTGTGATAATCTGCTGGGGACTTCTTGAACCTGCCTGAGAAGTCCCTGCTGCTCTTAGTATAAGCTGGCGTGGCAGGGAGTTTTCTGCCCTGCAGTGACTCTCACCTTGAGCACATAGATACTGCAGCTAGGGTGTCATTGCTCTTTCTCATCTCTGCTCAAGTTCATGTAATGCTAATTGATTTACCCCTGGTTTTAATTGAGCATGGCAAGTCTTGAGTCCAAAGAGAAATCAAAACAAAAGAACTTGGATGGTGACCAACTCTTTCTTCTAGAGCTCACTGTTTATGTTGGGGAGAGGTGAGGGGGGTTTCAGCCACATCCTGCTACCAATTTTTGGTAGAGAAACAAGTAGTAGAAAGAGGCCTGCTAGGTACGGAAGGAAGTGCAGCACTGCTTTTCTCTTGTATCACAGCAATTTTCTGGCTCATGCTTTTGGGGGATATTTTTAGAACATCTGTTTCTCATACTCTAGAAAGATTCCAATGTGGCACTTGATGTGTGATGATTTGCCTTTTATGTCATGATTTTAGGGGAAGGGAAAAATAAAAGCACCACACCCCACCCGCAATAAAAAACACCCTAATCCCCTAAATTTCAGGTCTGTAATGAGAAGGCAGAGAGCTAATGCCTTTGTCATGGACAACTTCCATGGCCTTAATATTTAGAATTAAAAAAAAAACATTTAAAGAAGTGTCATTTTGGGAAGGAAAGCTAATATGAGGTTCGAGGAAAATATTCACGTCATTAATTGTTCATTGGCATTTTGAAATGTGTAGCATTTTTGACAACATTTTCTAAATCTACTTCCTTTGTTAATAGAGATCAGTTGGGAAAGGAAAGAGAAATGGTGGCATTTATGATGAACATTAATCAATGTACAGTTCCCTCACTGTTAAATATCAAGGAGTTACACTGTAAAACCAGCTCCTGTGCTCGAGCTGTCTGGCACAGTACCAAGGCTCTTAAGGCTTCAGTAGAAGAAGAAGATAAAATATTTGCATGAGTATTGTTTCTGTTACACTTCAGGCATCTAAAATACTTGCTTTGGTATCAGGTGGTTGCAAGCAAACGTCATTACTTCTAATACTGATACATTCAATCACTTAAAATAAAACTTGATGAGTAACTGATTTTTCTTCTTTTATACAGTCCAGGCCTTCAAGTAAAATCAAATCATGATGCTCAGAAATAGCCCCATCGCTTGCTTTGCACAAGCAGTCTGAAAGAAAGAGGAAGTTGTTTTTGTTCAGCCTGTGAGGACTGGATGCAGTTTTATCTAGGAGTGGTTAACCATACTGCCTGTGCCCACTGGGGAGGGAGGAATAGCTAGGGAACAGGAAGGGAATTGCTCCCTCTGTAACATTTTTGCATGTCAACCCTCTTCTTCTTAAAGAGGGATTTTGTTGGTTTCTTTCTAGGGAGAAAAAAACAACCAACCAAGGAGCATCCTGTATTGCAGGTCCTTGTGTTCTCTTAGCAATGAGCCCTGTCAGGCACAACTGATGGGGTGCACTCTGCTCTCTTGTCTGTTTCACAGCAGCAAGGACCAACTGGAAGCCTTTTACCCACTGAATTTTGGGACTGTGAGCTCTTAATGCGCTTCAGCTCAGTTTTTCTGAAGGAAACCTCTGGTTTCTTGTGTGTATAATGCACATTTAGTCCTAGAAAACTTGTTTAGTGGAGTTCTTTTCCTCAGAGGGATGACTTGCCAGGGAAATACAGCAGGGATTCCCCTGTTAGCATGTGGGTGTTCACTACAGTGTCTCAAAAGCTTTATTTTACTCCCCTCTTCTGCCCCTAGCAAGCACAGGGAGAAAGCAATTGCTTTTCAGACTCAAGGTACTTCCTAGATGTTAAATCAACATTTTCCCTGGTCTGTGAGAATTTTACCTTGGGCCAGTAACTGCTCCAGAAATGTCATCTTCTATAGAAGTCATCACTAAAAAGTTATGTCTATAGAAATAAAAGCTTCCCTTCCTGCCTTGTTCCAGTTAATTGTCTTTGGCTGCCTGTTTCTAAGGAATTAACCTCCAACAGTCAGGTGGTTCGTGGTGATAATGCCGAAGCCAGGTGACCTATTAAGAGGAGAAAATTTTGGTAGATTTTTTTTCTTTTACATCATCAAAGGAAAGAAACATCAAGATGCTTCATCCTATCTGATTTGGATGTCTTCTTAACCTTTGTAAATCTTTGCAGAAGTCTAACTAGCAACAAATAAAAATATAACTCTGGTATCATAACTCTGCTCTTGGTCTAGTTTTGAATTACGCGTCGTGCTAATGCGTAAGTGCAGATAACTTCTACAGCATCCTGGTAGGGGTGTTGTACTGGTGCTTCTTCCGCTGGTGTTTTCCCACTGTAAAGATGATGCAGTTCAGGACCCAGCTTTCAGCTGGGAGATGCAAGAGCCAGATATCATGTAATAAATTGTCCTGAAGTCCAACAAATGGGCTGCAAATCAACACATTTGTCAAGTGCTTTCCTGTTAGAGATGATAGTCAACTGTTCTGTGGTTAGTGTAAGACTTACCATTCTTCTTTGTGTCTGGCACTTGTCACACAGCTAACTGGTCCTCAATGTTAGTTTTCATCTCAATATGGTGTTACCATAACCTTGAAAATTAGTTTAGGCAACTGTGTCTGCTGCTCCAGAGAGACCCTGATGCCCTAGGGCTGTGGAGGAGTACATAATCTCCTTTTCTCTGGCTCAAGGTGAGGAGGGGCCAGCGTGCTATAGAGCAGCACTAATTCTAGATGTGAGTATTTCTCTTCTCATTTTCATGAGTGCTTGTAAGCACACTTGAAAGCACATCAGCAGACTGAGCATCAGCAGTGAGGAAGGGTGAAGAAAACTGCGTGAATGGAGTTCACAATGTTTAGTACCTTGCAAAGGTGTTACATGCTCAGTCACAGATATTTTTCAAACCATAGTCTTGAAAGTGTCTTACCAAAACTTGTGTGAGACCATTGAAACAAATTCACTGGTGCATGAAGCTGCCCTCCTGGCCAGATTTTCTAGAGAGAAAAAGAAAAGATGAGAAGATCAGGTCAGATAATACAGACCTAACCAAGCTGCATCTGAGTGAGTGCTTTCAATCTCAGCTGAGCTCTTCATGGTGCAATAGCAAAGCCTCTTGCACACATAGCCAGAGATCTCATTTGTCCTCTAAGTTTGTTTATGTGAAACCCTGGCAGACCTGAGCACCACAATTTCTTAGAACTCAGCAGTGACAGTGGTTTGGCGTGGCAGTCCGAGCACACATGCATTTGTAAGGCTTTGTCTTCATTTACCCACATGCTTCATCAGTTCCTTGAGAAACATAAAAGCCTGAGTTGCCCTGCTGTCCTAAGGCTTGGCAATGCATTGTGCCTTGAGATTTTCCAAATAAGCTGCTCAGGTCTTCTCTAGCTATGGTTTCCATGTTGTATCCAGTGATGCAGGAACTGCATTGGAGAGGGAGTCCCGTGCTTGGGATCTTCTTTTTGTTTATTCCAGTTAGATATCCTTGCCTTTGCAAGTTCTGCAGGCAGTGACACTGTTGCATCAGTGTTGTCCTTCAGGACAGGAGTGTTTACAGTATCAGCAGCTGCACTGTTAGGCAGGAAGGGAAGCTTCCTTTTATGTGGGTATTCCTGATTTTTGTGTGGCTGCTGGTGCTGGGCTGAGGTTTTTTTTCTTTTACCCTTGTGGTGTAATATTCACCCAGAAAGGGGAAACATCTTGAATACAGGACGTTGTGTTTCATGGGTGTTGAGCGCAGTGTGCTTTCAGGTTTGACCTTGCCAGCAGGCCTGGCAATGACTGCCCCCTAAGAGCCTCCTTCCTCTGCCTGTGTTGCCTCCACTGCTACTGCTTGTGAGCTTGGATTGCAAGAGCACTCAAAGGCCACTGTGAAATCCAGCTCTGCTGAGCTGAGAGGTGCTGCTTGCACCTGGGGTAAACTGCAGGCAGCGCCAAAGGCTTCGCAGGTGGAAAGGCAGGGCGAGCAACTTGGAACTGGGATGCAAAGAGGCAGTGCTGCATCTTCACCCAGATGATGACAGCTGCCTGCTTGCTGTCCTTCACTGTGCCCCACTTAAAATGGAAGGGGCTTGTGTAAAGGATAGTGAGATTATAAACCCTAAAGTTTGCAGATGGAATCTTCTCTAGGTTTTCTCCTGTACTGCTTTAAAACAGGCAGGCTGTAGGCTGACACCTTGAATATGGGCAGAAGGGGTACTGCTGTCTGAAAGGAGAAGACTGGAAGGAACTTAAGAAAACAGGGCTTGAATTGAGAATTTTTTCATAGCAGAGACTAAAGGGAGTGATTTCACATAGCCAAGCAGAAAGTCTTAATGCTTAGACATACCTTAGCACATGGCTTGAAGGAGCAGGTAGAGTTAAAATTAAGCATGAGTTTAGGTAGCAGGTAGTGTCTCTTTGTGAGAGACATTATATCTGGAGAGCTGCTCGTGCAGTTGTGCTGAGTTCCACCTGACATCTGAGCACTCAAGGACATGTGAGGTCAAGTTACTGCTTTTAAGAAGAATCAAACGCAAACAGAAATACGGACTTGACAATCATCAGAATAAAGTTTATCACACTGTAGTGCCTAAAATACCAGTTTCTTACTTGGATAGAGTGGCAAATATCTTATGCCAGTGAGGTCTATGTTTATTGGCAGACAATAACTTTTACTTTGTAAGACCTGTATTCAGTTCTAAATTCTAGAAACGGCGTGAGGTGAGCTTTCGGATATATTTCTTTCTTTCTAAGTAGTGATTTTACTAAATACAGCACTTTCTTTATCCTCCTTCTGCTTTTGTTTTCAGAGCAAGGCATTTCAGAGAGAGCATCAAATTTATCCATGAGTGCCGGCTCGCAGGTGAAGGCTGCTTAGTTCACTGGTATGTATACTGCTCGCTAAAAAAACTTTCTAAGGGTTTCTCTACCTTGATTTGGATGTTCATAATTTTAATAAATTAGTGGTCATCTCCCCTCTGCAGCAACATCCTCTTGGACTGAATTGACCCCTTTATACAAAAAGCCCCAGAAGATTTGCAAATGCTATTAAAGCCTTTTGCTAGGACTTTGGAGTCTCTGGGGTGGGCAGCTGCTTGGAGATGAAAGGAGCCCAAGAAATCTTCTTGACCTTCTCTTATCAAACATTTTTGTAGGATTTATTTGACTAGGAATGTGTTGGCTGAAGACATACTGTTTATTTCCCATCATTTTAGTCATTGTATTTGTAAATGTGATTTCCATAATCCTAAGATTTGATTAGTTTCTCTAACAGCTGTTTTGGTGACTTCAGAATTGTTAAAAAAACCTGTCTGAACAGAAATTGATTTTTTCCCTCTTTCTTTTCTTTAAACTGCTGAGGCATTCAAATGTTGCATTTGTTAATAGCAAGACCCTGATTGGGAGATGCTCCTGGGACTGTAAAGAATAGAAAAGGAAATCCCACCCTGGGTTTTTTCTTGCTTTCTGCTATTGGTTGTGGTGTTTGTGCTATATGTCCAAAGGACATATCTGAGTCTATATCTGGAATCAGAGTCATCTCATGATTTGAACACTGGACTTGTACACAGGCCCTGAGTATAAATCCTCACTTTCCTATTGACTCATGACAGGGCTATGCATGAGCCATTTGGTCAGTCTTGATGTATACAAAACAGGAATAAGTGGTCTGAATAGTAATAGATTTAAAAAAAACATATATTTAAATTTGTGAAGTATGCAGAAACATAAAATGGTGAAAGAAACTGGTAACTCTATATTTTTACTGTGGTAAATATAACTCTAACACATTCTTTATACTGTCAATAGAAATGATTCTGAGTTTGTCCAGTGTTGTCCGACTAGGCATAATGAATGATTCTTACTCTATCCCAGCTTTTCATCTAGGGAAACTGGAGTCCTGAGAGTTTAAGCTGCACAATGCAGTCAATAGCAGAAAGAGGAACTCAAGCAACCAGACATATGTATCTCTTACTGGTTCAGTTAAAGTTCATTTTGGCCCCATGAAATTGCAGCCTTTATTCATGGTGGAGAGGAAACAGTCTTATTTTACTGCTCTCATCTTTATAAACAGAAGAAAGTGGGTGACTTACTTCTGCCTTTTTAAAACCTGAATTTAACTTAAAATGTGTGCACTGTCCCCTGCTTTTGTGACTACTTCATGCTTATTTTTTCCTTTTCAGCCTCATATGAATTACCACTCAAAACCCACTTTCTGTATCATGTAGATTTTTTTCTACTGCATTTACAAAAGTAGCACCAAGACCATTTAACTAAAATATGATATTATTTCTTCCTCATGGCAAGCAACACAGCAGTCTGTGATGTTGAAAAGTGATGCTTTTAGCTGTGACAGTGAAGTACAGCACTGCTTCAGTGTATTGCACCCCTTTTCCATGCAGCCTTGCAGGTGTCTCCAGGAGTGTCACACTGGTGGTTGCCTACATCATGACCATCACAGACTTTGGCTGGGAAGATGCGCTGTCAGTTGTCCGCGCGGCGAGGTCCTGTGCCAATCCAAACATGGGCTTCCAGAGACAGCTGCAGGAATTCGAAAAGCATGATGTTGATCAGGTAAATGAACTACAACAAAGAACTGGGAAACACAACTCCAAGTCAGGTCATGAGCTACTTCTCACTATTTTGTGGTCTGTGTGGTTTATCTGACTCCCTGTTTTTACTTTGAGGGAATGGCTTATTAGCCCAGCCAGTTCTACTAAGGAGATACAGATAGATCTGAAGGTATCAGGGAATGCTGGGTGGGAGAAGGAATCAAGCACAGCATCTAAACACCTCCTGCCCAACTGTGCTGTCTGGTGGTTGTTTCATGTGAGCTAAGATGCAGTTGAAGATTAACACCTTTAGAGGGGTAGAAGGTAAAGGGTGAGTTCTCAGAACATAGGTAAAAGGCCAACCTATAACTAGCAGTTGTATAAAAGTAGTGAGTTTCCTCCCAACACATTCATTTGGAATAGCAGGAAAGAAATCATCATCACAAATATTTCATGTCCAGGAGTTTAACTAAGTCCTCATTATCATTTGTGTGTTGTGACCCCCCTCCCACCTTCTGTGGCTAAGACTTGATAAATTTTCTGATGTTTAGGGCAGCCTCAGATCTGAACCTTTTTTTTCTTATGAGCCTTTTGAAGGTTTTGTAAGACTAGGAGAATTGATGAAAGGGTAGGATAGCTAAAGGGGTTTCATAAAATAAAAATTAGTTTCTTACTCCAAAAAAACCCCATCCTACGCAAAGGACGTGCTCCCTGTGGGTGATTGGTGACTTCCACTTACGTTACCAACCTGCTGTGGCCGTCCCTTCCATTTTCCATTGCTCAGCATGTTGTTGTTGTTGTGTGGGCTTTTGTGCCTGTTGTGCTTATTAAAAATAACAACAGAGGTGAACCAAAGTCAGAAAGCAAAATACACAAGACAAAGGATGTTGGTTTTTTTATTCCATCCCTGTCATTCTGCTGCAGAAAGCTCAGAGTTTAGAAATTACCATTTGTTTTGCGTGATGCAGCTAGCAACTGTAAATATTTGTGTTTGTTTTAAATATGTAACTGAATGTTTCCTGGATCATTTGGAACTGGTGTAAATGGTAGAATAACTGATTTTTAAGAGACAAAAGTCAGAGAGGGACTTTCCAGACTTGTCTCCTTCCTCCCTTACAGTCATTTCTACTCTAATTGGTTTGGTCTAACAGCAATGACAATTAAGGCTGTATGCAAATAGCCTGATAAAGACAGTAACGTCTCTCTTTTTTCATCCACCATGGACTGTGCATTCTGTCTTTATTCACTGAGGGGGAGGTAGTAGGTTGCAAAAAGAAGTATCCACCTGTATTCACTGGCTGGGCTGTAGTTTCTTAGTCTCTTAAGAGCAACCACATCCTCAGCAGGTGTCTGTTTACACACCTGATTTCGGTGGAATGATGCCATCTGCCCAGGGCGTGAACTTTTTTCAGATTTCAGCAGCATTTGGTGTTTTGCTGTTCCACTAAAGGGTGGTGGTATCCTGTGGCCTCTCTGGAATGTTGTCCTCTAGATCTTAAAGGTCCTAAAGGATGAGGTTTAGTCACTAAGGTCATGACATAGTTTGCACCGGTTCCAATCTTCTGCATGGTAGCGTGAGGCTTCAGATTTGCCTGAGGACCTCTTTAAGGAATGGAAGTATCTGTGTTGAGGTCTTGTCTCCCAGTATCCTAGTAAATTACCTTTATGGATCAAGCTATTTCATGAGCCCCAAACACAGCAAAGCTATGAAGGTTAAGGTTTGGAAAATATTATTATCCTCACTGGGACACAACAGTTGGAGTCTGTGTTTACTAGCTGCTTCTGCAGGTGAGCTCAACAAAATTGTCAGGAATTGGACAGTTCCTCAGCTGGAATTGTCCTCAGCTGGACTCAAATTCTTCAGCAGGCAGTGTCAGAGCTGAATGGATCGGAAAAGTGAACATGTGAAATTTCCACTCTTTCCTTTGAGACAGAGTTATCTGTTGGCAGGTCCAAATCAAGAAAAAAGAGTGGGGGATTTATACAATATGCACTTATGGAGCTTGTTGGAATACAGGTATCTTGTGGTAAAAAAAAATGGGGGCTTAAAATGAGATATCATGACAAAAGAATGAATTTGTGTTATCAGACACAAAGATACTGCCTCAACCTCTGAGAGCACCTGAGCTGAAAATTGCTGGAAGCTGAGGAAATGGCCAGCGAAAAGGTCCCAGCATTATTGCCCTGCTGTTGCTTGATTCTTTCCTCATCAGTTATATCTGGTTACTCTCAAAGCAGGATACAGATGGACTGACCATCAGCTGGGCCTGGTACATATGTTACCATGTACCAAATTCAGTCATTCATATCAGTAGCATATGGGGTCCTATTCTATAGCTTGTAAAACTCATAGACTATTTCTTTCTAGAAGACACCTATCAGGATATACACACTACACTTTTTACTACTGGTGTTTGTGGGCTCATAATAAAAAACCTGTAAGAGTGGTTCACTTTCTGATCTTCAACCTTCTTGCAGCCTGTTGTGACTTTGGCAAGTTGGCTGATCATTTTGGTTTCCATGCTAATTCCTCTCATTGTTTGTGTATGCAGCAGGAACCAGGAGATTTCAAGTCCAGGATGTCCTTTCCCAGCAGGTGTTCCTTACTCTGTATTAGTCCAGTCAGCCAAGCTGTTCCACAGATGTGTCATTTCAGGACATGTAAGGGGTGTCAGTGATTTCAAATATGTGTTCCTGTGCTGTGCATTCCATGCTGCTGTTGAAGGTCATGCAATATTTGCAGTGCTTTTCTTTAAACTATATGATCCTAAAGGTTACTTAAATTCTGTAGGACAGGAAGAAGAATTACTTCTTCATCCATTTCATGTTACTGTTTCATAATTTTGTATATGTCTTTTCAATTTCTCCAGTTCAGGCAGTGGCTGAAAGAAGAATATGGGGAAAACTCTTCTCAGGATCTGCAAGAAGCCAAAAATCTTCTGAGCAAATACAAAGAGCAGGCAGAGTTGCATCAGACTACTGGAGGAAGGCAGTGGAATAACAACTTCTCATCTGTGCCATCACTCTCATACAGCAACTACACAACAGAGACCTAGTTGCAAGAGGCCGATTTTTTTTTCTTTCTACTTTTGCAAAACATCTTGCCATGTTTTCCATCCCACCTTCAAGACTTTCAGCAGTAAGCCATGCAAACTGTTGATTTATAGAAAGCTTCTTGATGACATTATGTGTGTGTGTGTATGAGTGTGTTTCACACAGTTTGGTAATTCGGGCAGGATCGAGCTCTGTTTGTGCCCAGGGACAGGATCCAGTGACTGTGGCTGAGGCAGTCTGTCTGCCAGCCACACCTATGTCCCCTTCTGCCCACATTGCCTGGCATTTGCTGTGAGGTTAGCTCAACTCCTCTTGTTGTAGGCTAGCAAAGGGCTTGGAGAGATGAAGTCTGGTGATTCAAGCTGTGGCAGTTTGGCATCTCTGCACTCTTAGTGCGGCCAAGGTGTTACTGCACCTGAAGAAGGGAACTTGAGTCTGGGTCTCTGCTGCTCCTGCTCACAGTCCATTGGCAAGTAATAGTGTGGAGGTGGGTGTGAACTTGAGTGCAGGCTGAAAGCTGGAGCAGATGAGACAGGGGCCCAAGTAGCTTTCCCCCAGCAGTGGCATCTAGGAGAGAAGTGGGACAGACAGCTCTGAGTAATAACACCTTCAACCGCCACAGTTGTCTTTGCTTCAGTGCCCGTGAGACTGAGCTGTCGGCAGACCTGCCACAGACCAAGAGCACCCAGGCTGTTACCACAGCTCAGCTGATGTGCAGTGATTTGAGCCGTGCTCCCTTGACTGTGCATCTGGTCTCCCAATGTAAGCTTTTCTGGAGAGCAGTTTCTCATGTCTCCAGAGCCACTGACCTTCATTCCCCACGGAACACGTGCCTCCTCAGCACACGCCCCTGCGCACACGATAGCGCGTCTCCAAAGAGTGGGCTCGGTGTGAGTGCCAGCACCTGTTTCTTTGCTTGTGCTGTGGTTTGCTCTTTGACTTCAGCTACCTCAAAAATGCTGTTCTTGTCATTGTGGTTGTAAATGCAACCTTGAAAATTGCCTTGTGTAATCTTAATCTAACACTGAGTGAAGTAAGTGGGTGCGTGTGTGTGCGAGAGTGCGTATGCACGTATATTTCAAAATGTCTGTATTTGAGAAGTTTATTGTTTTCTTTTAAAATTGCCCATATTTCTCGCTGGTTTAAAGATTGAGTTCTTGGAATTCAACTTTCCTGCCATTTAAGCACCACTATATATTTTGCTGTGATCAGATTTATGGGAATGCATTTGTACAATATATTTTAAACTAGGTCGAAACTAGCGGCCATACTCCTCCCTTGGTAATGCTGTGTTTTTCTGGAATGGAGCCATTGCCTGACTGAAGCAGCTTGTAAGAGTGTAATTTCAAACATGCCACTAGGGATGCTGGGCAATGTATTGCTTTCTGACATGGTGTAATTCAGGGTGGCCCTGATGCCAAGATCAGGATTTCTTGTCTTTGACTTGGAGGATGGAAGGCCTGCTTTTCTTCTAGACTCTAGATTCTTTTTTCTAGATTCTAGAAAATAAAAAGTACCACCCAAACAGCCAAGATGTGAAAAACTAAAATCAAGCCCTTCATTTGTCCAAGTGTGGTGTGTATCATGCTAAAAGCTGAGCATTGAGTGAGAAGCAATCAGCATACTAAATAGTATCCAAATTGTGTCTCTTTCAATTTCTTCAGTACTCTGGCCTCCCATTCCTTCACAAGATTCCTCTACATGTGATTTCCTGCTTGCAGGTGGCAGTGAATTCTTTGGATGGGAGCAAGGCTTTTGGGTCAAGTAAACTCTGGCTGTTAAATATCTTTTGTTAAGTATCATGAAAAAAATATGTTATGGCTTGTGAAATACGGGTCGTGCATATCAATAATTGCCTAAAAGGAAAAAAGGGAATGGGGTGGAACTGACCTGTCCATTTCATCTGAGGCCAAGCCTGCATCAGGGTTCTCATTGCACTAAGTGCTTGAAGTGTACTGAGCACAATGAGAGCAGGATAATAATTTCTTTGTTGCAGTAAGGGATGTTGCTGGATTTGGGAAAAGTGCTGGAACTGACCTTGTTTTCAAGCTTGAAGCTAAATGAACCACTGCCTGTTTGGTATATCCAGCAGTTGCTGTGTGATTGCCTGTAAGAGGGGTATTTAGCTGTTCTGAAGATGTTGATCTGCAAATGATAGTCTGGTTAACAGTTCCAGCCCAGCAGTGTCCACATTGGCAGTCCCTTCTGTGCTCTGAGGGTAGATGTAAAAATTGGAAAATGTTTTCCTCGGTAACAGGGTCTGACACACGTTCAGGATGCCATTTGTTCAACCCTCTACTCATGATAGGATACATAGGGCAGCGTCAGCCCATTGCCAAAGGGCAGCTTTGTCAGAAATGTTCTGCCCATGGTCTTGCAGGTATCCAGCCAGTCCTTCCTGTAGCTGGCTGCCAACATTGTGTATCCTGTAACACTCCTGGCACTCTTGTCCTTTCAGCAGTAACGCTGTGGGTGCTGGTAAGTTGGCAGTTCTTTTATTGTTCTGACACATAGAAGGCAGAATGGGAGATATCTGTTAATTTTCATGTGTCCTAGATTATCTGCACTGGTTTTTTTTAATAGTTTGGTTATCTCCAAAGAGTCCGTCCCTTCAACAGGATTTTT
The DNA here is from genome assembly GCF_028769735.1 of Zonotrichia leucophrys gambelii. NCBI lineage: Eukaryota > Metazoa > Chordata > Aves > Passeriformes > Passerellidae > Zonotrichia > Zonotrichia leucophrys. The sequence goes on from NC_088171.1 coordinate 69,310,561, forward strand.
TTTGGAACTGAGTTTGGCTTTAAGGCCACATAGCCAACATCAGTGTGTGTTATGCTGCAGCTCCAAAGCAGATACAGGGTAAGCTGGGAAGATGGAGGGAATGCCATATTGTTAGTGAGTGGAAGTGCTTCTCTCTTTTTGAAAGGCGAAGGGATATTTTCTGCAGTCTCCACCTTCAACATCTTGTGCAGCGGTCTTTGTGTACTGCATACTGCAGGTAAGAGCAGTATAAGAGCAACAGCAGTCTAAGGAAACTTGCATCTGGTTTGTCCACATAGAGAGCAGAATGATGGTTTGCTCTCTGATTACCACATGTGCAGAAGAGAGAGCTACAGTTCTCACCTTTAGCCTTTTGGAGAGGGAGAGGAGCTAATGCAGGCTGAGAATGTGACATGATTTGTCTTCCAACCAGCCTTTCAGTGGCAATTTGTAGGACTTTCCAGCTATCTGGAACATGACTAGACCCAATTCACCTCTTAGTAGTTGGCATTTATAGTGTAGATGATGCATTCAGTTATTTTGTTTCTGTACTTCAAAACACTGTCCTCATTTTGATGTTCACTGGAAAATGTATAAAGTTTATAACACCTTATTGGATATTCAGATTTGAAATGTATAATCGATTTTTTTTGGGCTAAACTTGATATCCATGTGTGATTATAAGCAAATGTCTAGTGTTTTAGAATGTAGGTAATGGGTAAATGCATTAATAGTATTTATTACTAAGTTTTTTAACCTGGAAAAAGTTGCTTCCTTACATTTTATGGTTGAGTGGGAAGATATGGCAAATCATATCTGTTTTTTAAAAGGGATAATGACTTTGGTTGCTATAATGGCCACCACTTATAAAGATGTCAGTGAAAAATTATAGCAATTATTCCACTAGTTTAAAAATTCTGAATCTGGTAAGCTTCTTGATTCTCTGTCTTCCTCTTCCTGGGCATCTTAGCGAAGCCTTGATTGCTTTTTCCAAATGTTTGTATTTAATACGTTCTACAATTTTTTTATAAATAAAATTAAATGTTAACACCTGATCTGCTTTTGTATTTCTTGAAATCAATGGTAGTGTCCAGAAGGTTTCTACTTGCTGTTTGTATCCCTGCAGGTACATTAAGAGTACAAGACTAACTCATTTTGCTGTTTTGATTTCTTTTTTCTCCTGCACACGGACTTCTTGAAACTACCTCTCTTTTCACCGACTACTTCCAGGTGAGTTCAAGAATCTTCAGCACAAGCACCTCTTGACAATCTCCCTGGAGGGACTTGCATGTCTTACTGATTGTAAGTAAGACATGCAAGTAAGACATGCAAGACTGTACATGTCTTACTGATTGCTGGCCCATGATTGAACAGGGTATGTGGTGAATCCTATTTTTTTTATTATTTCAAAATACCTTCTTTTCCATAGCACACTGATTTAGGGCTTAACCAGCTGTAAAACTTACCTAGTTTTCAGGCTGTCAGTGTTCAAGGCTCTCAGTAGCTGTCTGTCAGAGGAAGTTGATGTAAGTGGCAGATGATTCTCAGGGGAAAACATTAAAAAACTTAGAGTGTAAGGGAGGAAATGCCCCATTCAAATTCACACAGATAACTCACTGAATTTCTGGTTTGATGCTACCTCTGCTTAGAGAGGCAATTGGAAAAAAAAATCCAAACCTAAGCCAAAAAGCCCACCAACCTGAGATTATTATCAGTCAGATCATAGCCAGATCTCATGTCCATTTTGATCATTGCTGAAGGCTGAACTGTTTTTGCAGTGGGACTCACTTATCATGAAGGCAGAATTAGATGCTCAGGCACAGTGAGTTCTGAGTCTTGTCTTTTTTCCCTCTCCTTCCTCTCCCAGCATTTGTTATTTTATATACTATTGGGAATGTGTGGATGGTGATTCCTAAGGAATCTTGGGCATTCATCTAATCAGTAATACCTTCCACTAGAATAAAGTAGGTGTGTCTGCAGATAGCTCTGAAGTGATAGATGCCTCTTGTTCAAATACATTTCATAATACATAATACATAATTCATCTTCAGTGTTAATGGGACGGCTCAGATTTTATTAGTGTATGTTTCAGTCCTCTTCATGTCTTTAAATTCAATACAGCCTGCTATGTGACACTTGAATTAGTAGTGTGATTATGTTCTTTCTGCCATCTGTTATCCATAGAAGTGTCTTAAATATATGTGCTGCAACACTACAACACTGATGAGACAGAAAACATGCTTAAAGTATAATGCCTTCTGATCTAGGGAAACCTCATAAGCTTTAGAGAAGACTTCTCCTCTGCCTAAAGGAAAACAGCAATTTCCAAATGAAAAATGCTTTACTGCTTAATCTTCCTTTTGACCGCTTAGTACTTTTCAAGGGTAATTTTTAACCAAATCACATGCAAAAATTGTGCTGGGACCATGGTTCTATATTGCTGTTCCTAACTGTGTATCTCATTCCCTCCAGGGTTTTGTGGAACTGTTGTGAGTTCTGGAAAGTGGCAGTTTTGATCTGATTCCTGGAGTCCTGTCCTACCATGCAGTCAGCTGAGGGAAGTAGAGGGCAAACCTGCACATCCTTAGTTGTGCTTATAACCTGATAAGGGCTTTTGGCTTTGCCAGCAAATTATGAGAGTCCTTCCACCTCCTCAAGAAGATTGCATTGGCAGGAGGAAAATGATGATGGTCTGTAGAAAATATTAGCATGAGGGAGATGATGTTGCACTGTACAGTGTTTGTGTAGATACCCCTGGAGACACCATGCACGTGACAGAAACAGCTAATTTCATACTTTGTTCCCAGCAGGGCTTTAAATGTGGGTCTTGTTTTCCATGTGGCCCAGCTCCTGTGCTTAACTATTTCATTGCTACATTTAGCTGTTCTGTCCAATATTATTATTCTGCTCTCAGCCAAGGAAAAATTCTTTATATATTTGAATGTGTGCTTTGTTCTAGTGAATTATGCCAGCTGCATTTTACCAAAACTGAGAGGCTTGTGAGTAGCTACAGGTGACTTCCTGTAGTCACTACAGGTGACTTCCTGTAGTTTTCCATGTAGTTTCTAGTGTAAATATTAGGAATGGGCATTAGTGAAGTGTGAGCAAGAGGTGTCATTTTGCCATTGAGCAGCTGTATAGCTCACTCCTGAGACTGAGCTGTTGTAGGAGACTTGGTTGTGCTCATGTGAGCCAAACACATCTGCAGTGAACCAGGACTAAAACTCACTTGCAAGCAGCCTCAAACAGTGGGATTTTCAGCCAGACCTGAGCCCAGTTTCCATTTCATATGAGACAATTATGAATGTGCAGGTTTGTATCCTCCATGATTTATTGAACTATGAGTAGAGAGATCAAAACCAATACACTGAATCTACTTGAAGTGTGAACTGTTCTTAGGTTGTTTGATTGGTCATTATTCATACAGGCATTGGCAGCACAGTGTTAGACCTGGGAGAAGACATTTACAAATGGACCTTTTGAATGTCTGAGTTCTGATTCTCCTTTTTCCCTTTTTTGCCTGGAAGCAACTGAGTTTTTATTTAATTTGTCAGCAGATAATACAGTGAATGGGATTTTTGTTAATTTATGGCATTTCTTCCCCTCCTTACATCCTTTTACCTTTGTTTTCTGTGTGTGGGTTTGTTTGGGTTTTTGTGTTTTCAATTTGTTTCCTGTAAGTATGTATTTATGTTAACAAATGCTTTTGTTATAAGGTTGCTGATTTACTTAATTGTATTATCAAATACACTTTGGCTGTCTGTGTATCTGTCCTGTTATGATTGGGGCTTTTCTCCAAAGTTTGATGTGCCTTTTGTTGGATGTTGTCATCTTCTGTGGCCTTCTGGGTCTTGTACAACACTGGATGCTTTGAATAAGTAACACTGATCTATGCAGTGTTGAGCCTGTCATTGAAAACATTCAAAAGGGATGTTTTATTTCTGATTTGTATGCCAAAAAGCAATGTTCATTGGTGGACCTGCATCCTGTGCAGGTTACTGCTAATTGCAAACATTTTACTTGATCCTCTCTCTTACATTTTAAGGTAAGATGGGACTTAGTTGAAAGTTTCTAAGTAGGGAAAACTCTGTCCTGTGTTTAGAGAAAGTATATGTTGAAGATGTCAGAATTACAGCTGTGTATATGCATGCTCACTCTGTATTTTTCCAAGGATTGCATTTTGGAAGTCTTTGCAAGTTAAGTCTGCAGCATATGACTTTCCTAGCAAAACAACTTATAAAATCCCTCAATGTCTCAAAAGAAGGAAAGAAAAGAGAAAAAACAAACAAAAAATTCATATTTTTACACATATTTTTTGGAGGCTGTGCAAGTGTGCCTCTGTCATCTCTCAGCTAGGTAAGGCTGTATGAAATTAATCATTAGTAATAAGTCTGGAGGATGAATAGGAAAAGCTATAACATCCAGTGGGTATTAATGTAATATAGTAATTCATTGGAAATGCACTCTGTGCTCTGCTGTCACTGAAATAGTCTTAGTTTACAATATTTTCTTTTCTTTTAGAGTTGACCTTCATTTCCCTGGGTTGGTCACCATACATCAATGTTTCCCTTGGGAGATCTCACGTATTTCTAGCTGGGCTTCTCTCCCTTAGAATTATACCTCCCTGATAATTCACAAATTGCATTAATGGCATATAAAGGGTGGCAAAAGCACCAGTATTGCTGTGACACAGGCTACGAGTTTCCATAATCCTTGTTGAAACAAAGGGCTTGTAATTTCGATTTACCAAGAAGTATACTGAGTTCTTCACCTTTGTCCAATCCATAAAATGCTGGATTCTGCATTTAGGATTCTGTTACCAAATCTCCTGCCATTTGCTGTGTGATTATGCAAGTTGTTTCAGTCCGGTTTGCTTCAATTTCCCAGTTAAATGGGGAAGTAGCTACAGCTATCCCTGGCACAGCTTTGAGATGCCCCCAGTGAAAAGCACTGCATCAATGGTTGTGTACTGTCAATTGAGGTACCTGCCCTCCATCTCAGGGGTGGTAAAATTTGTAACAGATCCTGAGGCAGGGCAAGGAGCTGTGGAGGTCTCAACACCTTCATCCCACCTGCATATGAAGGTGCTCAGGATGGTGGTTGGATGTAGATGGGAGAAAATTCGAGATCTTACTCTCCTGGGAATCATACACTGTGTTCAACATGAACAATAAAGTTCAGCTGTCTTACTTTCTAAATGAGAAAAAAATGGAGTGAAGAGAAAGAGACCCAGAGCAATTCTGATTGTGACTGTCCTAGGTGAAATGAATCCCTCTGGTGCATCGGTTGGACATAAAATCACAGGTAAAATTTAAATGGTTGGGATACGTAATGTGCTTGTGATTTCAGAAATGATGGGGGGAGCAGCGGGCAGCAGGCAAAGCAGGAATAGCACATGGCAAAAAAATTAAAACATTGGAATAGCTAAGGATAATGTGGTTAGAGCTCCTGATCCATGTCCTGATACCTTCCATGTACTCCAGGAAAATGTCTGCAAGCTAAAAAAAAAAAAGGGATTCTCCACAGTACTTTGGATATATGGCTATGGTGATAGAAAAAAAAGTGTTGTACTGATTTTCTTGTTCTGGAAAGAAAGTGCATACATCTAATAAAGGCTGTTCTGGCAGATGAGAACTGGAAGAAGAACAAAATCAGTGTCTCCCTGGCCAAGCTGCTGCTGCTACTTTTGGACTGCTTCATGGAAGACATGAATTTGATTCATTTCCAAAGACAGCTTGGAAACTCCAGGCAGCAGAGGAAGGGACTCCCCCTCGACTTAGCTGATTTTCTCTGAATGCATTGCACTCTGTGAAATGCTGTCAGTGCCACCTCTCAGGTAATTTCTGAGGGAAGGTCAGTGTGTGGGGACTCAGTGAGTGATCAGGGAGCCTCAGTGGCCTGAAACACATTGAACTTCATGCAGGGCTGGGGAACTTGCAGTGCTTGCTGTGGGCACCTCAGGTAAAAAAGAAAACCTTAAATTTCCAGCCAGAGTAGATGCAAAATGTGTATTGGAGAAGCCCCTGTCTCTCTACTGATGGCCAAAATCTCCTTGTCCTCTCCAGGGTTTCCTTGAGCACTAAGCTGGGTAAGTAGGATCCTTTTAGTCCCTCCAGGCTTTCCTTCCTCCCTTCAAGATTGAATGGAGGTGGTTGCTGGATTCTGTGCTGATCACTTGTTCAAGAAAGCCAAACAGTTTAATCCATTTTTAATTGGGAGCATGTATATTAGGGTGATTAGAAACGAATAGATTATTTACCTAGCTGAAAATAACTCGTGTGGGGACCAGGATGTGGAAATAGCAGAGGTAAGAGTAGGGAGAGCATGGTTTGGTGAGTGCTCTGAGAGTGATTTGCCAGCTCTGATGGGAAATAATAAAGTGGAGGAAGAGACAGTAATCGGTGAATCAATCCCACAGCTCATTTAAAAATACCTCCTTTTTTGTGGCTTTGGTTACAAGAATGCTTTGTGGGCTGGAGAAGAAAGGCATTAGTAGCTGTTTTAAACCAGCCATGTTCTAATTTAATATTTCATGAAGTACCGTGAGCCTCTGAGCAAGAGAATTTCCACCTGTGTGCTTGCTGGGGGAGGAGGGCAGATGGGCAGTGGATGTTTTAAACAAGAGGCTGCAATTAAAGCAAGAAGGAGCCTTCTGTAAGTAGTGCTAGGCTGCAGCTGGGTGCTTTTCTGAGAAGGGATGGAATGACACATTAGCAACCCCATTTCAATAGCAGATGCCAAGATGATGCCTGAAGGAAATATTTGACAATGGAATTGTGTAAAATGGCTGCATTCTCCTGGGAGATGGTAATAAATAGGGTTGTGTCTGCATCACCTTGAGTGAAACCTGCACAGTGAGGAAAGCTGCCAGCTGTGCATTCCAGCTGTGCCCGGCATGCCCTGGCTTCCCACAGGGCTGATGAGCTGGGACAGACCCACGGGGTTTACTGGCAAAGTGCACGAGCCTGACCCCAGGGAGCTGGGAGCTGATAGTGCACTGGTTCAGTTTGGGAGAGGATTATCCTGACCACCTGCAGGGGAAGCTTTAAACATTTGAGTGCAACCCTAAGATAAGCCTTTAATGCACATTTTCACAAGTCAACGATGCTTTTGGCAGTTTTGCTTTTTGGCCATCCTTCAAAGCAGGGTGATCAATATTCGTGGTCTGTCACATGTTGTTGCAGCTTCATGGGACAGCAGCTTCACATTTCAGGGATTACTTTAGCCAGGCCCTGCAGGTACACAGTCATTCCTGGAGTGGAGTCAGAGCAGTCACAAAAAAGAAGACCTCTGCTATGATATATCTTCCCTTCCACCTGTCAGTAATAACTAGATGTGGGAAGAGATTATGAAGATCCTCTCTAGAGAGGCATAAATTTATTTATTTAGACAAGACTACTGATAGAGTATAGCCCAAAGTTAAGGTTTCAAAAGATCTTCCAGGAAGGTGGTGTATCCTGACATCTGATAGCAGGAACAAGAAACAAGAAAGTGGTTTGAGTTATGCAGGTATCTGCTGGATCATCTTTAAACATAACATAGAACATTTAGTAGAAAAGCTCATAGTCATTTGCTCGCAGGACTTTGGCTGTCATCAAATTTCTCTTTTCCCTACGGTCCTCTAGAACTTTGCATCAGTGACTCTCGGTTTCTGTCACTGTTGGTGTGTTGGTGCACACTTGTTAAGCCCCTGGAGGTGAACAGTCATAAGAGATAGGCTGATCTTAAGGGGGTTTATAGTGCTCTAGCCTAGTTAAGGTAAGGAGAAAAATGTAATGACATTTTTTGAGGAAAGTCAAGTCAGGCTTTGATTTTGTTCTGGTTTCCTGCTGCTTTGTCACAAGGGAAAAACTCTACAAGCAAATAGTGGCACTTGTGGGAGGTGGAAGATAAAAATGGAGGAACTTTCAGGAATTCTGTAAGTTTCCCAAGAAAGACACAGTGAGGTAAAGGCTTTGTTCTGGAATTAATGAGAGGGCAGAAAAGATGGCTAATATTGTGTGCAATCAGAAAGGTGAAAGGAAAAGGACACTTACTTGGAGAATTACATTGACTAGTGTATCTCAGTGCACCAAAAAGGCCCCCAGAACCCAATAATGAAAACATGACCAAACTGATGGTTCTAGTCCCAAGTGAATACACAAACCCGCTGCCAGTGAGCTTCACTTGATAGGCCAACGGTTAGAGCAACTTTCCAAAATTGTGGAGCAGGAATATGAGGAAGGAGCATGGATGCATTGGTAGAGAAAATTGGGCCCAATGCTGTTCAATATCCTCATAAGTGATCTGAATTATGAGATCAAGGATTCCCTGATGAAACTTGGTGATGACACCAAACTGAGAGGAAGTGGACACTTTGGAAGGCAGACCCTTCTCTCTCCACCCTACTGGATAGACTGAAAGAACAACTGAACAAGAGCCTTATGAAGGACAAGTGTAATACCTTGTTTCTTTGAAAACATAATCCAGGACTGTATCACAAATTGGAATCTACCCAGAGCCAGGGTTGGTCCTGGTGGACAAACAGCTTGAGAAAAGAAGGCTCAGAGAGGACTTTATCACTGTGTCCCAGTATTTATAGGGTGGCTACAAAGAAGATGGAGTCCCCCTTGTAGGAGGAGTCATATGGAAAACATGAGGGGTAATGGGTATAGGTTACTCTTGGGGAGATTACTATTGGTCACAAGAGGGAAATGTTTCCCAGTGAGAAGCACCAAGCATTGGAATAATCTCCCCAGGCAAGTAGTGGATTCTCCAACACTTTTAAGAATTAGCTGGACAGGGTGCTGGGCCATCTTGTCTAGACCATGCTTTTGCCAAGAAAGGTTGGACCAGATGAGACTTGAGGTGCCTTCCAGACTGGGACTCTGTGATTCCATGGTAAGGTTTAGGACTTACAGACTTGGGCTACGTGAGCCCATGCTGACTTCCAATGCTCTCCTGAGCAGATCCACTTGGTACTGATATTTTATATTTTAAACTCCTGCCCATGCAGAGAGGTGAAAGGAACCAACAACCTCTTCTCCCTTAAGCTCTGAGGAGCTTCATGGAAGTGCACCAAGGTGAACAGTTTTTCTCAGTTCTGCAGGTATAACATCAGATCCTTTGCTCGTGCTCTTTAGTGGCACCAACAACTATCCTCACCCCAAGGCACTGGAGGCATCTGTGACCTTCTTTGAATGGCTTCTGTGCTCTGGAAATGTGAGTTAGTATTTTGAAGTGTAAATTTATAGACTGAGAGTTGCTAAAAGGATCCTATTTGATCTCTGGTGAGTGTCAAAATTATGAGAACATGATTCCAGGGGACCTTTGAGAGAAGAGGAAAGAACTGGTCCCAAGCAGAGCCCTTTTAATATGGATTTCCAAATGAGCCTTGGGCAGCAATAATGATGTTCTTAATGAAGTTCTCTGTCAAACACTTTTTTTTCCCTAATGAGGACAGCCTGTCCTGCTGCTTCTCCAGTACTCTATGATATGTTCCTCATTTGCCTTACGATAAATAAACACCAGTCTTGGAGCTTTCCCAGAATCTACATGACAGGAATTTATCTGACTGCCTGATATGGAAGCACACACCCATCCCAGACATGGACTACCTAGGCACTGGTCTCTGTCATACATTGCACACTAAATGGATTTTGGTCTAGGCTGGAGTTTAGATGGATTGGGAACAACATCACTGAAGCTGTGTCCTGGGACTGCTGTCAGTCATATGGTGCTGTCAGTGCTGTGGTGACTTGGAAGATACTGTGGCAGTAAAGTCCTTGCCCCAGAGACGCCTCAGAAACCCAATCCATCTGCCATTTTATGTGGAGCATTTACTGTTACTCAAGAAGCTTTACTGTGTCAGCAGGGAATTTTGTTTGCATCCCCTTAAATGCTGCTGTCTGTCCTTTTACAAAAGTCTTTTTAAAAGTCACTGCCTCGCAGCTGTGGGGGGAAACCTCATAATTCACAGCTACTGGGGCAGTGTAGCAGCAGGCAGCCCCTGGCACTGGCAGCACTGGGAATGTCTGGCCCTGTGCAACACGCAGCTCCTGGCCTGCACACTTTGTTCCCAGCCAGCAAAGAGGGGGGATCCTCCCCAGTTCAGGGACAGCAGGATCTGACTTTTGGTGCTTTGAGTAGCAGTTTAAGGCCACCAAATGGTCATTTCTTTAATTTTTAAAAATTTTCCCCCTTTCTCAAGGCAGCCAGCTGCTGTACCAGTGTGGGGGAAAGGCTCAAGTAGCAACAGAGAGATATAACAGGATTTTGCTTTACATAGAGATGCAACGAGATTTCATCTTAATTCTCATATTACCAATAAATTCTCCCATCTACAAGGACTAAATGAAAGGAAAGGGTTAGAAAAAACTTTAAAACAATGTAGCGCATTTGACAATATGCTTCTTACAGCAGCCAGTGACTTGTGTCCTGGACAGCAGGAACTGGGGAGCTCTGCAAGAGGATTTTGAAGGCCTTTGTAAGGTCTGAATATGCGGAGGTGAGCTGTCCCACGATGGGCCTGAGGTGCTGCAAGAAAACCCGTGGCAAGGTATTCAGACCATCTTGCTGGGACCAGTAGCCCATGGTGCCTTCCCACTCAGTAACAGCCAAAATTGCATTTGCTATAAACAAGCATAACAGACAGCTGGGTTTTTTAAGGGCCAGTGTATTTATTGACCCAATCCACAGCAAAAGGGAAAAAAAAAAAGAATTATGTAACAAAATGAGTAATGCTGAGTGGGTGAGGGAATTTCTTGGTGTTTTCTAGCATGCAGCTACCTTCAGCAGAAGTGTGTGTGGCTGAGCTTTCATCACTGACAATATGAAAAAAAATATTTTGCTTCAAAAGGGAAGCATTCCCCCATGCTAGTAAGTCACCCTTCAGAGCATCCTTCCTGTTCATGCTAACCATGAGTAGCCATGCATGCAAAGATCTCTTCTTTTTCACCACTAAAAAAGAGCAGCCTGGTACAAAAGTCAATGAAAGAGCCATCCAGGCAGCATCAGCTGTCAACAGTCACTGCAGCTGTTCGGGCCTCAGAAGGCATCGTGGGCCTGCATAAACTGCCGGGCAAAATTAGGAGAATTTTCAGAGTTTTCCTGAGATAGAGTGAAGTAAAGCCAAGCAGGCAATGTGTCTCATAAGGGGAGTATTTCCCATGTCACTGGAAGGAAGGCAACAGCTCATTGCCATTGAAAACTTCCCCCTCTACCTCTGTAAGTCTGCCCTTGGTCCCAGGTGCTGTTCCACTGATGAGACAGTTGTGGATACAGCACTGCGCTTGCCATGGCCCTTCCTTTTCCAGTGATACCAAAAGCTGCTGTGATCTGGGGTGGAGAAAGGTGGGAGGAGATGTAATAGTGTATCATCATTTTATTTCACATATGAATTTTTCTGGGAGACATTTCCAAAAGCAGCCAAGTCTCTTTTTCTGAAGTGTCTACCATGCCACAATGCTGTGGAGATTCCTCCTGTCTTCTGACAACAATTCAGCTCTCATGAATTTCCCCTCACATTTAGTGGGTTTATCCTCCATCACCCAGGATGCAAGAGGTGGCAAAGCTGCTTTGGGCTGAAAGATGCTGATATACCAGGAGAGAGGGGTTACTTCAAGCATGTCAAGCACTCTCCATGCTCTCATTCCCTCTCATTCACAGAGGAACCTGCCAAGGAGGACGGCAACACAGATGTCCCAGTTGTCACAGGACTGTAGAAGGATGAATTTCCTCCTGCAGGAAGGATCTTGCATTAAAGCCCCTGCCCAGGACAGCTGGCAGTGGGGCCTGCTTAAAGCCTCTTTGTGGGGCCTGCTGATCCAAGGGCTAGAGCTGAAACCACTGAGCATCCAGTGGTTCATCTGGCATTGTGCTGTAAAGTGATTTTTGGTTGGATTTGCTGCAACGTGTTTTTGAAACTTCTAGAAAGCCTTCACCAGTTTATGTACGTGCTAGACTGATCATTGATAGCAGGAGAAATTCTGACTTGCTACGCTCTGTTCTTGCTCTCCACCAAAGTCCTTGTGTACAAAAACCTGTTTCCTTTTAAATCATTCTCCTGCACATCTAATAGGGCCGAGCTGCTTCTTTTCAAAGTGAAATACCACGGTACATTCATTTAGGGCTTGATTGCTCACTCCCTGTAGATCACAGCCAAACTCACACTGTGCCCCTGTGAATGATGAGCCAGGTCTCTCCTCAACACAAATATGTAGGCATTTAATTTTTGTTGCTGCCTAAAGAAAAGCAATAGATAAATGGGTTTTTCTTTAAATACTTTATGTTATAGCCCTCCTTGCTCACTAAGTATTTTTCCTTTGGGGCTCTGGGTTCCTCTTTTGTCTATCAGAAAGAAGAATGTAACTAACTGCTAGACCATCACCACCTCCTTCTCACAACGATCTGCATGTCATCACCATCTGTTCAGTAAATCAGGGCTGGGGATTTACCCCTCGCTAAACAAGACAGGATGAAACCAAATTATGTTTGAAATGGTGAAGCTCTTTCCACAGTGTTGTATGTGCCCCAAGTGTGCCACTGGCAATCCTCCCAGTTTCTTTAAAGCAGGGAAATCCTAGTGGCACCCACGTCAATGACTTTTGTGGAACTTCCCAAAGTTCACTTCCACCTGAGTTCCTTTCTCTATCATTTTAATTCCTGCTTTGTACTGCTTTTCAGAAAGATGGTCCAGTTCAAAAGGACAGAAACGCCAGACAGTTTTAAATTTAATGGACAATTGTAGTAGGCAGCAGGAGCAGAATGGATGATACCTATGCAGTACATGTTTTGTGGGTTTTTAAAAATATTCGGTGCTTAGTTTTTAGTGAGTTTTCTTGCTATGCCACCCTAATCCCTCCCCTCTCCAAGTAATTTTCTTTTTTAACAGAGGTCCTTGCAGCTCACTTCCTTGGAAGTGGAACCTCAACCCCAAAATATACAAAACCAAGCTGATCTTTTGAACCCAGTAAATTATGTGGGTTTGAATTTAGACAAAAAGGAACCCAAGCACATTTCTTACATTTCCTGGTATGAAAGCTGGCAACAATTGGTTAAAGTATTTAAAGTGGTTGTATATGCAGCCTCCCTTCCCCAGAGCATGGGGCTCTCACAGCGTCCCAGGGTGTCCAGAACTTGGAGTGTCATCCAGCCACAGACTCTTGACAAGCTCAGAACGTGCCAGGAATCAAACAATGTGTCAGCCACACAGTGCCCAGTGCTCCCCAGTTCCCTGGAAACTCACTCCTTCCTTGCTGGAGGACTGTATTTAAGACAGTGATCCCGGGGGTATCCCAAGCAAGACGCACAGGTGACAGCACTCCTGTCACCAGCTCTCTATTTGTCCCACAACAGTCAGCCTGGCCCTCTCCTTGTGTGTCCCACAGCTTGGAAATGGACTCCAAACATGGAATGTGTCCAAGGCAGGAATTCAGTCTTTACCTTGTTCTTTGCTGTAATAAATCACATTTAGATCAGGTACCACCTCTGGAGCAGTCCCACTATGGTGAGAGTCCATCCCTAGTTCGGCCTTACTTCTGTGATCAAATTGCAATAAGTGTTTTTTTGTCAGTGCTCATCATATTTGGGATGTCTTTGAGTGCAGCCTGTAAACTGCCTTTATGGGAAATACTCTGATGACACAACATAGCTGATGAAATTTGGTCAGGTGGGCTGTTGGCCTGAAGTTCCTACCTGTCACTCCATCTTTTTACTGCAAATAAAGGAGGTTGGACATGAAAAAAAGATAAATCCTATAATTTGGATTTGCCTCTTCCAGTGGATGAAGGGTAGCACGGGTTCCCAGGTAAGCTGGGCCTATTGCTCCAGGGCATAGGGACACATGGCCACGCTGTGCCTCACATCTCTGGCAGAGGACCTGTATTCCCTTGCCTCCATGCCAGCAGGCCCTGGCAGTCCTTGCTAGCTGCCCTGCAGAGATGGAAGGCTCAGATTATCTGAGTTAAGGGAGAGGTTACTTTCATCAACTCCTGGCCTGCATCAGGTGCTTTCCTTATTTTTTTTTTTAATTTGAAAACTACTTTTTTTTTTCCTTTTTCTATAGTTTTCTTCTTTTTTTTTTCTTCTTTAGATTCATGACTGCTGCTTGTTGATGAAAGTAGCTGGAATACCAAAGGTTGAAATGCTCTGGGAGGTGGGTGTGCTGTTCAATCAGGAGGCAAGGAGCCTCCTTCCTTGAGGAGCAGGAAGTCCATAAAAATTTTGCTGTTGGTTTTCAGAGGTGAAAGCGTCAGCCCAGGGTTTCCAAACTCTTGGCCTGACATCTGGGCCCTGGGGAAGGGCACCACACTGCTTGTGTGCCACACTGGTTGGGTGTGCTTGTCAACTTTTTCTTTCCAAAGGAAAGCCACAGAATAGCATTTGTATGTGATGCTAATTTGCAGGTTTTTCTAAAAAATAGATTTTGCAGTTAATGCATTTTCTCATCTTGCAGTGGACTTGGCCAGTGTTTGGTTAACAGTTGCACTTGCTGATTTTCAAGGGCTTTTCCAAGGTAACTGAATCCATGATTCTGTAATGACTTAGGAGTGAGGACAGGCAGTGAGGGCTCTTTCAGTCCCATGCACTGGCTGATGTACAGAGGCATGAAAGCAGCCTAATGGGAATTGGTTTGAAATATTGTTGGCTATGAAGGAGAGGGGAAGTACAGGAAAACAAAAGAATACATCCACCAAATCCACCTAAAATAATGTCAACTGGGCTGTGAGGCTCTTCTGCTTAAAAGGCATATAACAATGCTTGTCAGTTTGCTTTGTTTCTAGTAGTTTAAAATGTCTCTGCAATTAGCATTATGGAAAATATATAACTGACTAATACTGGTTTAGGAGTCACTGTTTCAAATGGAGGAACTGCAAATACCCTTCCAAAACAAGAATGCAGCTCTTATGACACCAGGAGTTGAAGTTGCTACAATAAAAGATGCGTAAAATTGTTTTTTCTTTTTCTTTGAACCATGTTAGACTGCTTGCAGAGCAGGTGCTTTGCTGGAATAAACCAAAGTAATCAGAAATCTGCCCCAAATATCCCCAGTGTCTCTGAATTCATTCAGTTACATCCACAGACATATTTCGGATGTATGAATCACTTCTGAACTCAACCCCACGCCTCAGAGCTGCTGACTGAAGAGTGGTGTTGGGAGGCTTTAACAGTGCTCCTGTTTGAGTCTGAGCTGTGCTGCTGCTCTGGCCCATGGAGGACATCATTCCACAGGGACTTGCAACCAGGGATTGGCAAGGACTTCTGAGGGATGAAAACCCCATGGTAGAAACCTGTGCCACCAGCAACCTCCATCTTGGGGAACAGGTTTGGGACAGCTAAAGGTGTACACAGGTAGCTGTGGGCTTTCCAAAAATACTTTTAGGAGCTTAATGCACTTCTGAAAATACTTTTACCAATGTCATTTGTCAAAGGGCTTCAGCCCAAGGTTTGCTGGGCTCCTGAAGAGCCCTGGTCGGGTTCTCCACTTGAGAGGAGACATCCTGCTCACTGGTGGGTCTGCTCCGGGCTGCAGCCACAGTGCAGAGGGCCAGACCTTTGCTGGGCACCAGGAGCTGCCCCCATGAGCAAACTCCCACGTGTAGATGGAATGCCAGGGCAGCCAGGACAGCCAGGACAGCCAGGACAGCCAGGACAGCCCAGGACAGCCAGGGCAGCCAGGACAGCCCAGGACAGCCAGGACAGCCCTCCCAGCCCAGGGCAGAGCAGTGCCACAGAGTGGGCACCCCTCACTCCACTCTGCAGGTTCCTCTTCTGCACCGTGGAACTCCCCCTGTGCTGATGCCCAAGGGAGGGGATTTCTCGGTCTCTGGTGCAGAGGGAGCCCCTGAACAAGCCACAGTCCAACAAAAGGTCTCTGCTGCCAAACTTATGGTCCCTGGCATACAGGGGACAACAGGTTCCTGTTTGGCTTAGGGACTGAGTTCACCCAGTGGTATTTTAGGGAGACAGGAGAGCCTTTGTACCCAGAGAGGGAGGAAAACCTTCCTGAAGGAAAGGAGGAGTAAACTGCTGGGTGCAAGAGCATTTGATATGTGTCCTCCATGGCTCTGCACTGCCCCTTTCTGTAGGGACTCACTTCAGAGAGCTGCTCTGACACGACATCTGTCTCTCTTTGCTTTTGTACCTTGTGTGCAATTCCCAGGTGAATCAGCTGGGACTTCAGAGGGGTTTGGTGAAAGCAGAAGCCATCTTTTTGTGCACTGAGGGCTTGCTAGAGACTGTTGAGAAGAAACAGTCACTTTTCCTGGCATGCCTTTAGTCAGTGTGACCTTAAGAGTGTGAAAAACAGGGGGCCCGGCAGTGACTGCCGTGGTTAAACAGCAGCAAGAGCATTTTCACAAGAGGACTTCAGGCATTAACTCAGAAAACTTTCATGAAGGCAGCAGGGCTTTTCGGTAAGGTTTGTAGAGTCAGACACTCACAATGGTGTGGAAAACACCAGAAATGGATGAACAGGCCAGGCTGTGAGGTGCTGGAGTGTTTGTGTTGCTAGCAAGGCTGGTTAGGGAGGAATAGTCTCTTGGGATATGCAAAAAGCACCCAGAGATGCAGCATTTAATGGGGACACCACAGCTGAGGTGTTGATCAGAGCTTTCTGCTTTGCAGACCAAAATGGTGGTCCTACATATTTTTGCCATCCTAAATGGAAATGGATGTAGGATGTCCAGAAACACTGGGTAAAGAAGTCAGCAAAGCTAGTGAGATTAGAATGTCTTACTCATGAGAGGACTGATTTGCAAAGGTTGAGTGTGCATATAGGGGTCTGGCTTTAATCATCTCCTCTTACATTTAGGCAACTGGAGGCAGTTTTCTAATAGACTTCTTGCTGCAAAGCAGCCAAACTCCCAGCCAGGTAATTTCCTACATAGGTACTCTCTGGGGATTTTATGACTGACTTTATCTTCTCTTGACATGCAACTTACCTCTGCATCTATACAGGGATTTCTTTGGACAAGAACAGCTATTTTTTTGTTTTTAATATTCTCCAGTATTTGAGAAAGAAGATTTTTATTTTTCTCATGAAGGATTTGACCTAGTGCAGGTCCAGTCTGCATGTTTCACCCTGGTCCCAAATTTCCCGGTTTAAAAACCACAAAACAGAAGATATGAGGAGTATTTCTTTTACAGCGATATATTTCAAGAGGGTTTTATACTTAGTGAAATTTCAGCTGGGACCCTGAGTACCACATAGTCTTAGCCCTGCAAATTGAAGTTGGATTTCTAGTAAGTCTTTCAGATGCCTTTTGGTAAAGCTGTGGTTACTTGTCTTGATTTATGGTAGCAGTCACATCCAATGTCAAAGAGGCATTCCAAATGTTCCAAAGGTGCTTTGGCTCATGACTGAAAGGATTTCATACTGGCCCTGCCAATGCTTTTTTTGGAGGATGGATGGTGTGTTACAAACACAATACCTGAAAACGCCTGCACTTCTCACTTCTCCCTCCGAACGCGGCGATAATTACATTTAAATTTCAGAAGATGGCGTTGAAGATTTGCAATTAATATCCTAAACCTCCGGCGCAGCGTGGTGACAGATTCTGTGACCTGAGACGTTGCACAGAGAGGATGTGGATGGAAGGGCGCTGGTGACGTTAGGGCAGACCAAAACCAGAGTGCCGTGCCACCCCGACACACGTGCTTGAAACCCGAGAGGCGGCAGAAACTTTCATGGGAGCCCGGAGTTCGCTCCTTCAACCACCACGGTGGGGCAGGAGGCTCCGAGGGCAGGCGGGGTTCAGCCCTGGCGCCTCAGGATGGGCTTTGCGGAGGCAGCGTGCCCTGGCCCAGCGGGGAGGGAGCCGCTCCCGGGGGGCTGGTGGCTGTCCCCAGGCTGGTGGCTGTCCCCGGGGCTGGTGGCTGTCCCGGGGCTGGTGACTGTCCCCGGGCTGGTGGCTGTCCCCGCGGTTGGTGGCTATCCGGGGGCTGGTGGCTGTCCCCGCGGTTGGTGGCTGTCCCGGGGCTGGTGGCTGTCCCCGGGCTGGTGGCTGTCCCCGCTGCCGCCCCGTCGGGGCTCGTTGCCTCCGGGACCGGCGCCGCTGGTGTCCCCCCATTTTGCCCCCCAGCTGATCACACCTTTCGGGCTGCCAAGCACGGAGCGAGCTGGACGGGGAGAGCCGAGCCCTGGGGGGAAGGAGGCGGGTGTGTGTCTCATCCCACCCCGCGATCCGGGCCCGAGCAAAGAGGGGCTGGGGGGCAGAGGGTGCCGGCCGGGGGCACCGACCCGGGCACGGCGTGGGCTGGTGCGCGGATGCCCCCGCGTCTCCCCGAGCATCCCGGGGGCCCGGCCGGCGCCGTCTAGGACGGTTCTGGTGGGTGTAGCGAGCTGGGTCTTTACAGGAAAATTCGCCCGGCTCTCACTGGTAGGAGTTTCCCTGGGCTATTTATGTACGTGCGTCTGTCTGTAAAGATTTAAAAAAACCCAAGCCAGCGCGGACGAGGAGGGCGCCGGGCTGCACGCCCGCCCGCCCGCACCGTGTTTACCAGCAATGGCTATGTGTCACTGCTCAGATGTTTTCCAGCTCGCCGAGGCCCGCTCCCCTCGGCCGGCTCCACCCCCGGGCCCGCCTCCCCCCGCCCGGCACGACGCCCTCCATCATATAAAGAAACTTCCCGGTGCCGTCGGCCCAGTCGCTCCGCGCCCCGTCTCAGCAGCCCCCGCAGCCGGCGGCCCTGCCCGCTCCCGGCGCGGTGACGGAGGTAAGCGAGGGGCGGCCGAGCTCGGGACCCCCGGGCAGCCCCGCCGGGCTCGGTGCTCCGGGCGGGGTGGGCGGTGCGGGTGGTGCGGGCGCCTCGGCTTCCCCCGGTGCGCGCTTCTCCTGTGGCTCCGTGTCGGCACCCGAGCGAACCCGGTGCCTCTTTTTTTTTCCTTCTTTCTTTCCCCTTTTATTTCTCCCCCCGCCTCATTCTATTTTTTCCTTAATTTGAAGCAAAAGAAACAACACCCGCCCGTTATCTGCTCCCGAGGTGAGGGCGCGCACCGGCCCCAGCCCGGCCGGTTCCCGCTGCCCTCGGAAGGGACGCGGGAATGTGTGGGAGGGATGCGCTCCGTGCACAGTGAAAGGGGGGAAAGCGACTTTTTGGGGGTCTTCTCACGGACTCCTGCGGGCTCCGCGCTGGGGAGCCGAGGTCCCGAACGCGCCCCATCCCCTCGGACGCGCCATGTGCGAGGGAGATGCCGAGGGAGCAGGTTCGGTGTGCGGGGGGATGCTGCCCCTCGGAGGGGTGTAAGGGGTGCGGAGCGGTGCTGCCCATCTACCCGCAGTAGTGTGCGCCTGTCGGGCGAGGGTCTCGGAGCGGCTCCCCGTGGGTAGAGGCAAAGATCCCTGGTGAGGAATCGCTTAATTTTGTTAGATGTTGTAGGGGAGTGGAGCGGGAACCCACCAAACTAGGATTTCGGGCATTCAAGCATTTTCGAGGTCGGTGAGGCGAACCTGACGCCAGGTCCCCATCCCTGGTGCCGGTGTCCCGGAGTTCGCCCTTCCCGGCGCGTTCCCATCCCTGCGGAGCCGCGCCGCGCTCCGTGCGCGCCTGCGGGCGGCTCTGGGGCCCGTGTGGTGGGCTGGGCTGCCAGCTCCCACGTCCCTCGGGACGTGAGTGCCCTGATGCCGGGCTCTGTGGGCTGCTGCCTTTCCACTTTTAGGTATATGCAGCGCATAGATTTGAATGTTGCCATGTGTGCGTGCTGGGAGCAGTTGGAGGGGTAGATATGTATAGGACATCATGTGTTCAAGTGTGTCTTGCTGAAGGGAGCTTGTGGAAGCTGCTGTGGTGTTATAGATAGATGCCATGTAAACCATAACTGTGTGTGAAGCCCTCTGAATCGTGTGCATGACATGTCTGATAGGCAAACCATCATATGCAAACCTATTTTAATGTGATTTTTAACTAGTTTGGTTGAAAAGTAAACTCCCACTTGAACTCTCAGCAGGACAAGAGAGCTGTGCCTGAAGTCCCTTACAACAAAAATTTCAACGACCGATGTGTGTTCATGCATAACAGCATCGGGACAGGGGGAAGTCTGTCAGAGTCTGCAGCACAGGCAGTGCCTGGGGAGGGCCGTGGGGGGCTGTGCCCGGTTTCCTGAGGCTCTGTACCGTGCTTCCCGGGGCCCCAGGGCCCCCAGCGCGCCGTGTTCGGTGCGGTGTGTGTGGCACCAGGCACTGGGCACCGCTGGTGGGGACTTAGCCCAGTGCTCAGCCTGTGGGTTGGCCTCTCCCCACATCCTGCCCATTTCCCCCTCCTCAGCAGCTCCCAGAGAGCCGGTGCTTGGACCTGCGTGGAGAGGCCAGCTTGGTGGGGCACCCCGAAACCCCGCGCCCAACCTGTGACAGGAGTGGCATGAACTTGGAGCCGGGCGAGTGCGGGATGAACTCGGTGAGCTGCGGCAATGGGAAACTGCGCCAGTGGCTGATCGACCAGATAGACAGCGGCAAGTACCCGGGGCTGGTGTGGGAGAACGACGAGAAGAGCATCTTCCGCATCCCCTGGAAGCACGCTGGCAAGCAGGACTACAACCGCGAGGAGGACGCCGCCCTGTTCAAGGTGAGGCTCAGCCTGGGCTGGGGATGGTGGAGCGCTGGCAGGGCAGGAGGGATGCTCCTCACCATCCCGTCCTTGCCACCTGCCTCTGCAGGCTGCTTCTGCTGCTTGGCTGTGCTGGGCACTGCCTGGATGTGCCCTGGTGTCCCTGTGCTTGTGGGACAGCCACCATTCCCCAGTTCTCTGCGTGGAGCTAAATGCTTCTGGGACCACAGCACATCTGTTTCCACATTCATTCCCCTTTCTTATGCCCACTAAACTGTTTTTTGTACCCTACCATGCTGCTATTTTTTAGCCTAAACCTGTGGGGAGTAAATTCATGAACAATTCATGCACATGTAAGCACACACACACGTAAGCACACACGCTGTATGCTGTTTCAAGCATTATGCCTTGTACTTGATTCTTTTTTTTTTTTCTTTTTTTTTCTTCCTTTTTTTTTTTCCATTTTCTTGCTCTTTTGATTATCTGAAATGTTTCCAGGCTTGGGCTCTTTTTAAAGGAAAGTTCAGAGAGGGCATTGATAAACCAGATCCCCCTACCTGGAAGACAAGATTAAGGTGTGCTTTGAACAAGAGCAATGACTTTGAAGAACTGGTGGAGAGAAGCCAGCTGGACATCTCAGATCCCTATAAAGTGTACAGAATAGTGCCAGAAGGAGCCAAAAAAGGTAAAGCATCTCAAATTCCCTGTGTAACAGAATGTGAAAATGTCTCATTGCAAGCATATGAGGACTGAAGTGTGCTTTTCTGGAATGACCCTGCAGCCTTTTTAAGTCTTTTAAGGGACCAAAATGAGGGCTCAAGTGCAGCTTGTTCTGTGACTTGAGAGGCTGTGTCTGCAGGAGGACTGCTGGCGTTTGAGCTGGAGCACTGAGAGGGAGCCCCTGCAGGAAGATGCAGACAGGCGCCTGCACATCACTGGAGGAATTGCTCTTTTAGCTGGAGCCTCCCTGCCAGTTCTGTGTAGTGAGAGCCAAGCAGGCGGCTCAAGGGACAGGCAAAAAAAGCAAATAAAAATTGCATGCTGGATCTAGGTTCTGAATACAGGGAAGAGCAATTTTGGGGCAGACTGTAGGTAACTGCCTTGGGGGGAAAGAGCTGGGAGTGAGGGATGCCCAGCCTGCAGCCTCCAGGGCAGGGGCAGGGCCATGCCTGCTTTCCAAGAAGGCCCTGGTGCCAGGCAGGGCCTGTGAGAGGAAAGGCTTGGCATCACTGTGCACTAGGCTGGGACACACTGTGCTGTGGGGCACTGCAGAGCCCAGAGGGACAGGCTGCCCCAGGGGGGCCAGGGAATCCAGCCCAAGTGGGCAGTGGAAGGCATTTTGGTCCTCTCTCTGTTCAGTGGCAGGTTGTATGGATTTGCCTTTATTGTGCCGATTTCGGATTTCCTTAAGATGTGGTTGACATAATTTATTTTCATCCCTCTGGTGAACACAGGTGCAAAACAGATCAGCATGGAGGAACAGCCATTGATGATGAACCATCCCTTTCCAATAACATCTCCTTACACTGCACTACCATCCCAGGTATGGCAATAGTTGAGTGTTTTGATTGGTGCCTCTGCACTGAACAGCACAATTTCTGTGCTATGTCTGTCCTTGCTGGGGGGGCTCTCAGGTTCTCCCTGCGAAGAAACTTCATTATGAGAACTGGGAAATTGAGAAGCAACTTTTCTAATGTCAGAGGAGGCCACAGGGCAATTGATTTCCCTTGGTGTTGTTTATCCCAGAGTAATAGCTCTTTTCTGTGGGACAGCAGCTCCTAGTGCACTGCCATTCTCTTGGTGCCAGATTGCGAGCACCCAATGAAGCCTTGCTCTTTCAAGCAGACATTTACCAGCAGTGCTTTGACTGCCTTTTGTCATTCCACTCCTCTTATTATTTACACCAGTGGAGAGAAGCTCGTTTGAGAGCCTCACTGGTGGCGGTGGCCAAGTGCCATCCGCGCAGCCTGGGCACGGCTCGGACCTCCGCGGGCTTTGGCAGGGAAAATCAAGGAGCTGAGATGAGAAAGCCGATGCAATGCATAACAGTAGTTGTGACAGCTGCCTGCTGAAAGAATGCCTCATTAAATCGAGTAGGTGCCGAACTACATGGTGCCCCACGAGCGGAACTGGAGGGAGTTTGCCCCGGAGCAGCCGCATCCCGACATTCCGTACCAGTGCGCCAGCATCCCCTTCGCCGCTCGCGGCCATCACTGGCAAGGGCCTGCCTGTGAGAACGGTAAGACACCCCTGTTCGGGGCTGCTTGCTGAGGCTGGCGACCTGGAGGGACCCCAGATTCCTCAGGCGCGTTATTTGTGGCTTTGGAATTAACAGATGTGGATGTAGAGGAGTGCTGGGTTCCCTTGAAAGGGAGCCACCTTTGTCCTGGCTCTTGCATCCACTGCCACTGTGCGTGTGGTGTGTGGGCTGTGCAGTTCTCTGCATTGATAGAAATCAGCCCCCAAAAGTCCTCAGCTGTCTCAAAAGCCCTGAGCAATAAAGCAGGCAACCAGCCCTCACAAAAACCCCAAATGGGAACATATGTTCTTTAGCTTTTCTCTCTGATTTTGGACATTCTGAGGCATACACCAGTGAGGTTTTCCCTCCAGCCTTGTGGGTTAGACTGACATTATTTTCCCTAGGGGAAAGCTAGAATTATTACTTTATTTTAGTGCTGTGGCAGTGGGACAACTTGTCATGGATTGAGACTCTCTTGGGGCTGGTACAGCAGAAACAGAATAAAGGAATGTTTCCTTCCCCAAAGATCTCGCAGTACCAGAGCCTAACACAATCATGGCTTTCCAAGCTCTGCATCTGTAGGAAAAGGCCCAAACTGTGAAAATTGGCAGTGCTGAAGCTTGCAGGGAATAAAACATAAGAGAAAGGGAACTGCGTGCTGTAGACCCTTGCAGGGTAACTCACCTGAGGATGCAGGCATTTGCTTTGTGAGAACCACCTGGTTCAGAAGGGCAGGAAAGGATGGAAAGCAAGAAAGGACCCTTGGAGTAGGTGCTATATTTTCAGAGGACAGCTTTCTCCTGGTTTTGATGCAGAGAAATCTTTGGGTCTGCTAAAAAGTAAATACTCAGTGCACTGCAACTTTACTGGCAGTATATTGGAATTATTAGGCAGAATGTTTTGCTCTTTAGCTCAGTTATTTGCTAATAAAAAAATCAAGCAAGCAGAATGAGCTCTGCCCTGAAGTACATCCTCCGCAGCACTTGCACACATTTGGATCCTTTGCTGAATTTGTAGGCTGTTGTTAGGGTTGATACTGTGTTTCTCACTGGGCTATAAAATGCATCAAGAGATGGTGGGTGTTTTTTATCCCAGTTACTCCAGCTCCTGATTGTGGTGAGTTTTGCCACTGGGAAAGGTAAAGTGTTCTTGTCTGCCAGTCACTTGCATCATCCTCCAAAGACTTTTATTGGCATTAATAAACAGGAAAAACATCAGTTGTCCATGGTAAAATCCACCTACTCAAAGGCATCTGTTGGAACAGTTTAGTAGTTCTAAATAGTAGTTCTGCTAATAAACCCTAATAATCTTCTGCTGCACAATTTTTCTTCACCTACATTTAAACAGTGTTAATCCCAGCTTTATTGTTATACCCATCATAAGTAGAGTTTTTTGGAAATATGGATTGTTTCATGCAGGTGACTTTTAGGAGCACTTTAGTCTAGTTAAAAATGTAAATTATTTCTTCAATGGAATAACATGTTAAGTAAGGAAAAGGACAAGGGGGAATATAGAAACACAAAGGGATTGTTTCATGCAGATCCAATTGAAAATATAGTCCAGGTAACATCTGGAGTGATTGGTAGAGTTGGCCTGCCTGGAGGAATTGGGAAATTGGACCTTTTTAAGAAGAAGGGGAAAGAGAGAGAGAGTTCCTGTTGGGGCCAGGGAAAACTCACTTTTGCATTGCTGTGATCTCTGCCTTAGCTTTTCCTCTAGGATTTAGGCCTCTGTCACTGACTTTTGTTTGTGAAAACAGGTTGTCAGGTGACAGGAACCTTTTATGCTTGTGCTCCTCCTGAGTCCCAGACTCCTGGCATCCCGATTGAGCCAAGCATAAGGTCTGGCGAAGCCCTCGCTCTCTCAGGTAAGGTCCAGAACCCCCCAGGCTTCCAGAACCCCCCAGACTTGGCAGGAGACTCCCCCTTCTGCCTTGCCCAGGCACCATCTCTCCTTTCAGATTAAAGGAAAGAAGAAGAGAAAAAAAGAAAGTTAATCCTCTTTAATGAGTGAATTTGGGTGTGTGGTTGTAAGTCTGCTTTCCAGGATACTTAAGCACTTCCAGCCCCAGCTCTAAGGGATGGAGGTGGTTAAGGCTTATGGAAGTGCATGGCTGGCTTGTGGTGTTAGTGCTGGGTTGCTTTGGGGAGACACCACATCAGGCCTTCCCCGGGGAGTTTGGCAATTTAGGAGTGTCAATGACTTCAGGCTCAGGGTTTCATTTGGGAGAACCCTCCCCAAAATTGGTAGTGCTTGTAGTGCTCCTGTTGGTGCCATCTGGCTTTGCTCTGCTTTGGTATTCCTGGTGGGGGAAAAAAAAAAAGACATTCAGGAAAGAAAAGGGAAGTTGTTTCAGCCAGGTTTGTAGATGTCTGGATGCTGGGGGACTTTCTGAGTAATTCTGGGAAAAGGTGTGGGAATGTGCTTTTCATGGAGATAGTGGATAGACCTGTAGAGTGCTGCTTGGTGGGATTCTTAGGTGGGATTGCTCTCCTGAGTCAGGGGCAGTGTGGGTGTGTAGATGTGTGTGTCTGTGTGTGTGTGTGAGCATACACTGTACACACATGTGTGTACTATATATATTTTTTCAGTGCTGTGTGAATTCATAGGAGTCAGCCAAGTGGACCAAATGGCCATTTGAAAGCAAGGCAGGGGATTTTGGGCACAGCCCTGTTGGAGCTGGAGCCAGCAGTTGCTTCTCTCGGGGCAGATGAGTGCAGCTTTGCAGGTCCCCTGTGCAGGAGCCTTTTCTATGCAAAGTCTGGGGGGAAACACAGCTACTTCCTTGTTAAATCTGAGGAAGTGTACTGAGCCAGTGGGTTTAATTGTGACGTGAGCTTGGAAAATGTGACCAACATCAACTTTTTCTGTGCAGATTTTTCCTTTTAAATGGAAATGTGAACTTGGTGGGATTTTAGTTCTACGAAATTCCCATGCATCAGTAGCCCTTTTAATAAGATGAGAGAGCATTAATGCTACCGTGTCCCTAAAATTTTAGTATTTATATTTTTTTTATTTTTTTGACTAATATGACGTTCTGGGTGGTGCTGACCGCTGGGCTCAGAAATCTTATGCAAACTTGTCTCTTGGCCTTAGCACAGATGTGAAACATTAAACATCCGTGCTGATTTATCACAGGGATTGTTTTTTGTTTGTCTGTTTGTTTCTCCTCCTAGACTGCCGACTCCACATCTGCTTGTACTACCGTGAAATACTGGTGAAGGAGGTGACAACTTCCAGCCCTGAGGGCTGCAGGATATCCCATGGCCAAAGCTACGAGGTCAGCAGCCTGGACCAAGTTGTCTTCCCTTATCCAGAGGATAATGGCCAGAGGAAGAACATAGAGAAACTGCTGAGCCACCTGGAGCGAGGAGTAATCCTGTGGATGGCACCTGATGGCCTCTACGCTAAGAGACTTTGCCAAAGCAGGATCTACTGGGATGGGCCGATGGCGCTCTGCAGTGACCGACCCAACAAGCTGGAGCGGGACCAAACGTGCAAACTCTTCGACACTCAGCGCTTCTTAGCAGGTAATTCCCACTGGGGCTTTGATGTCCTTTTGGAAATGTCACCTGGTCACTGTCCAAATCAGCTTTATGGCAGTGCTCTTTTCATTCAAGTGAGAATTGCCCCTTGATGCTTCTGGGCGAGTGCAGCCAAGGGGTGCTTGAATCCTGAGTAATCCTACAAATTTCTGCTCTCTGCACATTAATGCCCCTGCACAGACCAGCAGGAGTCAGCTGAGGCTCAGCTGGTGACACCCAATCTCTCACATTTCTATATGAAGCATGAGGAGGAACCTAGCAAAATAGTTTTTCCATAAATTGACACATAAAACTGGATCCTCATCTTGGATTTGCTAGTCTAAGTCCTGGATAGGTCTGTGGGCTGCACTTGCACTCCTCTCAGCTTGACCCAGAGCAAGCCTGAGGTCTTGCCCTGAGTACGCAAATTTCAGTAGCAAGCCTTCTTTTCAGTCTGTGCCAGTGTCTAAAAGATACCTAGGAATTCAAAAGGGTTTCACAAACTCTGGAATTTCAGGACTGCCTGATATTCTGAGCAAGGAGGTGCATACCTCACCAGAGCTCTCTGAAAGGTCTCATTTTGCACAAGGCAGTGCAGAGGGAGCAGGGCAGTGCTTTAGGACAGTGCTTTCTCCTTACAGCCTATGAAGGGAAGGGGCAAAGCTTCATCCCCACTTCCCAGCACACCTGCACAGTTAGAGAGAGGAGAGCTGTCCACTCAGAGGAACTGGTGGGAGGTGGTCATTGTCCCAGAGGACAGCTTGGGCAGCAGGAATAGATATTTGTCCTTTCTGGATATTTCTGGCATCACTTAGAGGTGAACTAGGTTGCTATGGTTTGGTGTGTTTCATTACTAGAACAGGATATCAGCACTGGCACGACACTCTCAGGAGAATAATGCCTTTCAAAATTAAAAAAACCCCAACAAATGAAATCCAAATCATCAGTTTTAGCATACTTTATATTCCAAGGTTGATACTCTGTCCTAGAGAAACGGCCTAGAAAAAATTGCATTTAAAGAGAGAAATCTTATATAGATGTGAGAATTGACAGTTAGAAAGGGGAATTTGAGGTCAGGCATTGGGTTGGGCTTCAATCACATGCTAATTTAAAGATGTATAATTCTGTGCCTTGTGATGGTTTTGGAAATCCCTTTCCCTTTTCTCAGGTGGTTTTTTAGATGTGCTCTGGGTTCTTCCAAATGGTTGACAGGACATCTCTTTTTAGACACCCAACCCCAAAGATAAGCTCAAGCAATAGTTATTTTTCACCCCTCCTAAATTACTTATGCACCAGTGCCTGTGCAAACCCAAGTGTGTGGTTGCAGTCACGGTCTGTGGCATGTGCAAAGTGAGTTTTTGCATGTGATGGTGCTCAGTGCAGTTTGGAAGTGAGTTGCCATGGGCCTGACATTGAATGTGCTGGGGTCCCAGCCTGCAAGCAAGCTCAGGGATTCCCCTACCCTGGGAAACTGGGACTCCCCTGGGAAGAGAGGCAGGTGATCTCTGCCAGAGAGGGAATCATGAACAGCAGAGAAAGGGACAGATGCAGAAGTGCTATGAGTCCCCAGCCACAGCTCTTGGGGAACCACTGAGGAGCTGAACCCTAAATGCAGACTGCACTGGAGCACTGGGGCCTGGGCTGAGAAGCCTCTGCTGCTGAGAAAGCTAAAATGGGGCAATAAATCAGAAAGCAGGGGAATGCTCTCTGTGCAGAGCGATAAATGCATGCTAATTGTTGTAAATTGGGCTGGGTGGAGAGTAGGAGAACAGAGGAAGAGAGCTTGGAGTGTGAGTGGCAGCCAGAGAACAGTTGGTGGGACAGAAGGAGTGGCAGCTGGAGCAGGAGTGTCAGGAGGTGGGAAGGGTTTGGGGAGGCTCAGGGGGGAGCCCTTTGGTGTTGGATGATGCACTTGGGCCTGGAAAGGAAAACAGAGCCAGCAGAAGGTTTTGGAGGAGTGCAGGGCTGAATTCAAACCATGGTTGTCCTGGTGGTGGGAAAGAAAGGGCTTTCTCCTCCAGCTCTGTGCTATGGGCACTCCCACAGGTACTCAGGATTTGGAGAATTGCTGAGGCCAAGTAAAGCAAGGGAAAGAGGAAGTTGAAAGTTGCACATCAGCTGGATTGGCCTTGGGTGGGTCATCCTTCTTTCTCCTGTAGCAGCACAGAGGGAAGCAGAGTTCCACAGAAAAATCTCTTCTTTCTTGCCTTATCCCCAGAGGGTATGGCATACTTCTGGGGTTTCTGGGGAGACTTTGGGGAAAGCTACATTTTACTCCATGTTTTAAGCAAGCTGCCCATTGCTTTACTTGTTTTACTGGCCCTCTCAGTAGGAGTTGTAGTCCAAGCCAGGGTTGGGATGGCCACTGAATCCACACCTTGGTCTGAAAAGCCTGCAGTTAGAGTAGGAATGGCAGGGGTGTGTTTTGGGAAAAGATGCATTTGTCATGTGAAGTTCAAAGGTTCTCCTTTCCCTTTCTAGCAGGGAGGGTGTTTCATTATAATTCATTTGCTTTAATATTAATTGCAGTTTTTTCCAGAAAGCAAGGACAGGGCTATAAATTAAAATGGAATATTTACCTATCATCTGTGTAGAAACACAGCACTCAACACACAGTTCAGCAAGGATATTGTGTTAGATTGAATTTTGTCTTTTCTGGATGGAAATGCAGTATCAAAACAACAACATTTGGTCCACAACACTGGAGATTCTGGTCTGAGTGGGAGTACCTTATAAAGGCCTCCCCTGCTACTTTTCACAGGGGACACTGACTATTAGAATAACAATATTTCATCATTTCACTTTGCACAAGGTTATGGGTTAGCAAAGAGAGTGCAGGGGCACAGAAGACACAGAAAGCTCTTTTGCTGGCTCAGTACATGGCTGAAGTAGAGCCTCTTCCCCTTCCTTACCTCAGTGTGACAAAGACAGTGTGGCAGTGACCTCACCTCTGTCACAGTCTGGCCGTGGCTAATTTTTGGGCCTGGCAGTATTTTGTGTCTCTGGCACTACCAAGCCATTTCAGTGCTGCTCTTGTGTGTCTGCTTGAATGGTTCCCTTGAATGGTACCAGAGGTGTCTGCTCCAGGGGTTCTGCTCTCAGGGTCCCATAGAAGTACTGACTGGAAGACCTCTTGGTTTGTGCATATGAAATTAATCGTGAGACAAACTACACAGAAGAGTTGCAGTGTTGTAACCAGCTCCCCCTGATCCCAGGGAAGGTCTCCAAACTCAGTGTCTTGTGCTTACCTTTTGTTTTTTTCCTGGCCTCTCTCATCAACCCCTGGAGTTACTTTATCTTCTCCACTGTGCTCAAGGTCATCCCCGAAGTCTGTCTTACTGGCCTCCATTGGTTTTGACTGGAGCAGGGTTAATTTTCTTCACAGTGGTCCTTGTGATGCTGTGGTTTGGATTTGTGACCTAAACAGTGCTGATAACACAGAGACAGTTCGGCTGATGTTGCACAGTGCAAGCACAATGTCAAGGCTTTCTCCTTGTCTCACTCTGCCCTCACAGGCTGCAGTCTGGGGTGGACAAGAGTCTGGCAAGGGGCACAGTCAGGGCTTCAACAATCCCAGCTGAGGGATATTCCATGCCATATGACCTTGTGTTCTGCAGTAAAACAGGGCATGGGGGAATTTGCCAGAGGTTGCTGTTGCTTGGGCACTGGCCCTGTGTAGATCAACCAGTCACAAGTGATTGCTTTTTCCATCACTTGTTTTTCTTTGTTTTGTCTTCTTTGTTTCTTTTTACCCATTAAACTGTCTTTATCTCAACCCACACTTTTTTTTCCTTTTGCCATTCTGTTTTTCTCTCCCATGCTGGTGGTGGGAGTGAGTGAGTAGCTGTGTGATGCTTGCCTGATTATTCCACAGCACGGTGCTTTCTCTCTTCCCAGAGCTGCAGGCCTTTGCCCACCATGGACGTCCACTGCCGAGATATCAGGTCGCTCTGTGCTTTGGGGAAGAATTTCCAGATCCACAGAGGCAGAGGAAACTAATTACAGCCCATGTAAGTAGGATTTCTGCCTTACCTAAAACAAGCACACTCCTTGGAGGATATGAATCTGCCAGTCAGGCTTTTGTGCCTCATGTAGATTATGAGGGAGGTGGTAAATTGTTGAAGATGCAGCACTTTCCAGAGCAAGGTTTAATCCCCAGATCTGCCAAGGGCTCTCTGGAAGCCCTCAGTAGGGCAGAGCACCTGATTTTCCCTCTGTACAGAGCATTTTTTGATCTGTTGCAAATCCCATCTAAAGCTGAAATGTACCTGGAGCTGCTGGGCTGTGCTGTTGTTGGCACCAGCCCAGCTGTGCAGCTGCTTGGGCTGCCTGGCCACTGCAGGATGTGGTGCTTTTACACCCACTGCCCTGAAGGTGCTCCAGAATCCCAGCTTGCATCTCAAGGGCTTGCCTCAGCCCTTGATGGGATGCAGGGGCTGCCTGTGCAGCTTCAGGGTTCACTAGCTGTCATGGGCTGGCTGACCTCAGCTCACACACACTCAAAGCTGCTGTTTCGGGATGCTGTCTGAGAGAGGGTGAGGGTGGAGACTGAGACCAGGTACTTTCTGAATTGGCTGTATTGGCCAATAAAACCACAAGAGAGGTGCTAATGCTCACACTAGTGGCAGGGCTTTGCTTACTGCATCCTTGAGAAGAAAACTGGTGTCTCTTTTAAGTTTTTTGAAAGCCCCTTTGGTAGCAGGATGGGTGCCAAGTCAGATTTCTACCACAAGCTGTGGCCTCTGTTTAGCTGTGTAGCTTTTGTGCTGCCACACTGCTGCCTGACAGATCTCTGGGGTGGAAGTTGAGAAGCTCACAAATCCATCCTGAGCTGTGCAATGAATAGTTAGAGATGGTTGCCCATCCCTGACTCTCCTTCAAGTTTTCCCATTCTTATTTTGGCTTTCCAGCTTTCCATCCCTGCTTCATACCATCCTTCCTCCAGCCCCCTTATCCATCTCTTGTCCTGGTATCTTCTCTGTGAGCCTGTACTTCCTGCTCTTTCCAGAGCTTTGCTTCCCCTCTGCCAATTGCTCAGTCTGCTCATCCTCTTGATCTGTCCTGGCTTGTGGGCTGGTGGGACCCTACCATCCCACCAAACAGTAATGCACTGAAAGCTGCCTGGGGCACCTGTCCCACTGCCTTCCCATCTCCACCTTGGCATTTATTTCCTCCAAAACAGTGCCTGTGTCTTTTAACATGGAGGGATTGGCTGACCAGCCAGGAGAGGGTTGTGGACAAGTGTAATCCAGCCTGTCCTTCACTGAGAGTAAGGAGAGCTTCAGGTGTTTGTGCTCAAATATTTACAGTCAGAGCCCAAAGCCCTGAGAGGGAATGGTGGTTTCTGAAGAGACAGAAGTGGAGGCAGTGTTAACTCATACAAATCCCACTTGGTGGTTGAACAAATTTCTCATCAGAGCTTGAATGAACAGAAACAAAAGTCACCTAAAATGTTAGGTTGAAATCTGACTTCAGACACAGTCATTTGGTGACATATCGCAGCCTACCTGAGGGCTCCAACATTTCAAGTGAAGTCCTCAAAGTACTTTGCAGTGCAGACAAGACTTTTGGCATGTTCAACATGTATTTAGACACTTGGAGTGGCTGTGGGCATGTGTGTCCTGTGGGCATTGCTCACAACCTGGGCTGGCTAAGGGACTGCAATTTTTGATACATCATTTGTGTCACTGCTACAGTCCCTTATAATGAAGGTGGTGAAGGAAAGGAGCGTGTGCAGATAGTGAGACACTTGGCAGCAGGGCTAGGCTAGGCTAGGCAAGACCTGGTTTAAAACAGAGATTAGTGAAACCATTGAAATTGTATTCCCATTCTGGGAAGCAGAACTGTTCTGCCCCAACTTGTTTTTAACTTAAAGCCACCCTGAATAACTAAGATGAGGAGCGTGAAGTTTTGTCACATGTCTGATTAACATTTTGTCTGTTCTTAAGGTTGAACCAATGTTTGCCAGGCAGCTGTATTACTTTGCTCAACAAAACAGTGGACATCTGCTGAGAGGCTATGATTTACCAGAACTTGTGACTAGTCCAGAGGATTATCACACATCTATTCGCCATTCCTCTATTCAAGAGTAAGAACCTCAGAAGGAGTGGTTTTACAGGCACTGTAAAGATTGTGCAGAGTGGAAGAGCAGATCTGGGTCACGATTTGGACATCCACAATCCCAGCTGGATGCATTCAGGGGTACAATGATAGGAAAGTGAGCAACTAGGACAACTGTATTGTACAATAAAATTGACGGGTCTTCAACATTTGGATGCTGCGTCTCACATGGGGTTCCACTGTTGCTGAGAATTAACTGAAAACTGACAAAATGATTGCTGTGTTTACGTTTGCTTAATGTTCTTCTTGGCTTTTGAGGACTGCTCCTTACTGAAGACTTAAATCCAGAGTTTACACTGTTACCTTTGCAGGGCTATTTATTTTGGATTACTGATCTCAGGGAAAGTACATAAATTTGCAGTGTTCCCAATTTGAAACTGTAACTACTGTAGATGGGTAGCAAATGTAGATGGTTTATTGAGGATAGCTAATACATGTATGTGGTTATAAAATTAGATTCGTAAGTGTGATGCCTATTTTCTTGTATAGAATATTTCAGTGTATTTTTTGAAAACAATGCAATTCTTCAGAGACATATTTTTTTAATGTCTGACTGACACTTGTCCTGACAATGAATTTTGTTGCTGCCATTGTTGTTATTGGATTAGCCTCCATGATAGTAGTTTCTAAAGTAATGCATTTATGGTACTGTGTTAAGAAGAGTGACCATTCAACTCATATTACCTGTGGATTTAGTGGATTAACCACTAAAATTCTAGAGTCCCAAAGAGCAGGTTTATAAACAAATTGTTTTTTTCTTATTATTGTAAGCTACTATGCATGCATTATACATACACATATATATGTACACATGTATGTATGTATGTATGCATCAGAATTAAGTTGGCAGACCTTGCAACTAGCACAGAAATGGTCCAGCTACCCCTTTTTGATGTCACATACATAAGCCAGGTTAAAATAACCACCACCCCTTAGTCACCCCTAGTGACTTAGACAGAGCCAACTCTGCTGTTTGTGTGCACTTGCAGCTTTCTTCCCGTGGTAATGAAATGAATGTGAAAGGGGAGCTCAAGGAGAGCAGCATTTAGCCTTCTGTACTAAGGCAGTCAAGGAAATACTTGTTTGAATGTTTGCAGAATTTGATGCAGTTTGCAGCTTTCAGTGGTAGGGTGCTGTTAGAAAGACAAAGAAGTCTGCTGGGTGTGTGTGTCAATGAAGTTTCCTTGCTGGCAGGCAGACCATGTGGTCTTAGTAGGTTTCACTCCAGAGCATGATCCCCCTGTGCTTAGCAGGCATACTTCACTTGACTTCCTAAATGAGGAAGAAAAAACGGTACTTGGTCTGGCAGCAGACTTGTGTTAGGGACTTTGAATTTATACATCTTAAAGATGCATACTCTTTTGGGATATATTATCCTCCTTCTCCACAATGCCAAGCAGAATGAACGGATCATTTCTACTTTGTTACTTGAAGGGTTTTTTCCCTGGCTTAAAGATTTTTGTAGGGGAGACCTCTTCCTTAGACATTAAAAGCAATGCTCTGGGTGACCATCTGAGATTCGCATGTGCTTTTGTCATGCACATACATTTTACTGGAAGGGACTTCTGTGTTCAGACTTAACTGGGGCCATAAAATATTTGATGTGTTTTTCACTTTTTTTCTAGTGGTTGTTGCTTCATATGCTCATTGCTTCAGCTCACGTCTTGGAATAAAATTCTATTTCCCTACCAACTCGGTGCGTATGTGTTGTTTTCAGTAGTGGGACAAATCTAACGCGTGTGGTTCTGCACTGTGAACCTGGGCAGCGCTGCTGGTTGTCTATGGGGAACTCTGTTCTGAGCCAAAAGTGCAGAGAAAGGTCAAAAGGTAAGGATTTTTGTTTACAGAAATGTCTGCAATATTAGCCACAGGTAGCAGAAAAAAGGAAAATAGAGAGGTTCCCCTTTGGCTGTTGGTTTCCAGGTCCATGGACAGTGCAGCAGAGCCCCGGCAGCTGGGGATCTGGTGCTGCCATGCTCTGCCCCTCCAGGGCTTCTGGGGCTGGGGACCAGGCTGGAACTCTCCTGCCCAGCCCAGCACGTGGGGATCCTCTGACTGCCACCTGGTTCCTGGTTTTAGAGTTTCCAGTGCACTTTAAAGTGAGTAAAGCTAGGAAAGGGTGAAAAGGAGGATGGTAAAGTGAACCAAAGTAGTCAAGTTGCAAATAGAAGGGAGTTTACCAGGTAGCCCCTCTTTGCTGGAAATCAGGGTCCTGAGGGGTTTTTGGGTGCAGGAGCTTACAGAGCAAGCAAGGTGTGAAATAATACAGTCACGAGATCTGTAAAGCGTCTGGAGATGGGGGAGAGTATTTTCTCTTTTTGTGCAAAGTCCTATTGACTATCAAGGTGAATTATAATTTTTGGCTTTGGAATGTGCTTTTAATTATTGTCCTTGAAGTAGCATAATTTAAAGCCAGCAGCTGTGGAGAAGGAGGGAGGGAGGCAGGGAAAGAGAGGAGCTAGAAGAGCACCATCTAATTTCTGGCCAAACACAACTTGCTTGGAGGAATGGCACAGGGGGGTGAGTGGAAGGAAAATCAAGCTGTTATAAGTACCATAAATTGTTTTGCAACTTAAAGCTGCATTTACTTCTGTGACCATTTCTTACTGTTCAAAATACCTATGAATCTCTAAAGTGGGAAAAAAAAAAAACAAAAGGCAAACAAGAAAAAAAACCCTGGAAACATTTTCTCCTTTTAGTATCTTTTTTACAGTCACTACGTGAAAGCATTTGAGGTACTTCCTACCTCTGTTAAATTCTGTTTATAGTTTCTGAGGTCTGCTTCCTTCCTGTTATGTTTTCGGTGGCGTTGTAAATGACATGTTTTACTCCTGTCAACACTGAAGGCATAACTGTTTGGGTTTTTTTCAAACGTTTTTTGTGTCAGTATTGGTTTTTCTGATTTTAATACAGCCACAGTTGCAACCGTTTCTTGAAAGGATTTTGTAGCCGAGAAGCACCTATATTCCAAATTTGGTTCTGCTGAGTAGTTTGTCTGTAAACTGTATTAGCCTTAGAGAGGTTGTAGGTTAACCAGAAACAAGGAGATATATTTTAAGCTGAAGTACAGTGTAATGGGTTTTGTGGAAAAAACGCAGGATTCACGTGAAAACCCCTGTGGCCTTTAGATGGGCACATTGATGGTGTTTACATCAGCCTTTGTCAGCAGCGTGGAGGTGGGGAAACACCACCCTCGGCACAGGGCTTTCAGGAAAAAGTAAAGCATTTTCTCCTGCACGCTCTCAGATCACTGTCTGTGTACATTTGTAGAGAGGCAGGGGGGAGGAAGGGGAAGGGAAGAGAGAAAGAGAAAGAGCACTCACCAGAGAGGCCAAGCAAATTGAAACAATCGTATCTCCTTTCCCAGGCAGAACTCTGTGTCAGAGTTAGATGAACTTGGATGGAAAGATAATAAAGATTGCCAGGGTCATTTTATGTGAACTCTGATCTGGCTGGTAGTAGGCTGAGAGCTACTGATTTTTGATTTAATGCTTATGAGTTTGGTTGGCTCAGAAGAGATATCAGCAGGTCCCTGTGACTCGGAGTAGTTGTGAGGTAGCTGTGTGCAGCCATTCCAGCACTTAACTTTCACGGGTGTAGTCAGGTGAGCACATCCTCCTTGCGTCCCAGAGGAGCAGTCACATCCACTGTGACCCACAACCAGCTCCACTGCTGGGCTTCAGGAGCCAGCTGGCCCAATGCCTGTGGAATGCTCCATGCCCTGGCTGTGCTGAAATGACAGCGAAGGAGGAGCTAACTTAGGTGTCTCAGAATAAGGCTCTTGCGGTGATAGATGGTAAATAACTTACAAACACACTGATTGGATGGGTTGTCGCTGTCCTTTTGCCAACTGGTAATAGGAAAAGACAATCACCTGTGCCCAAGTGGAAACTGAAAAGCAGGCTAGATGCCTTAGTTCTGGGTTTGGGCTTGTTTTTCTGCTTGGTCCTAGCAGAGGCTGCCTGGACAGCTGATGTCTGAGTGGTTCTGCCCAGGGTGATGTTCCACAAAAAGGCAATTATCAGGGGTGTGAAGAGCCCAGTCCAGGTTTCATCTCTTCGATAGGAGTAGTGTCTGGTAAACAATGGCAATGAAACACAGGACTTCATTTTGCAAACTCATTTTTATTGTTTCTGCACAGCACAACTGCCTTGCATGTCTCTGCAAGCAGCTGGCAGCCTCCTGCCACTCTAGCTACAGTGCTGCCTGCTCAGTCCAGGCCTGTTGTGCTGGGTACTTCTCTCAGATCAGTCTTCCAGGCTTCAGCTATCATTTCCTGCTCCCTACAAAAGACAGATCATGAATTATGCAAAAAATTCTGTCTTTTAAGCTAAGAGAATAGACAGATCCAGGTGACTTTTCACAAACCACAGCTAATGCATTCCCTCCATATTTCTGGGAAGTGTTTTTGTCTTTGACCCTTAGGCTTTCTGTAATTTCATTTTGAGACCAGCTTCTGAATTCTTGCTCTAGGAATGTCTGAAATCCAAATACTTAGGGGCTCTGGTTGTCCTTCTTCTTACCTTTCCTAGCCAGGCAGAAATTGTGTCCATGTAGTATCAATGAAACCACCTCCCAGAGGAAGTTCTGTGAATGTGCATGTGAACCTGGTGAGGTTAGAGCAGACACTTGCATCTTACGTGAAATATGCTTTCCAAGCTCTCCTGGCTATGGCAGTCCAAGTGCAGTGTGTACATGAAGCACATTTCTTCCCATCCTCACCATATTGTTCATCTTGCTCCTTCTCACTTCCTTCATGAAGATGTTTAAATCTGGATCAGGCAGATAGAGAGCCCTGATTTCCTCAGGTCTGCAAGATGCAGCTTCTCTCTGACCTGGAAGTGGCCAGTGCAGCACAGGCAGTGGTCAGATGTGCTCAGCTTCAAGCACTTCTGCTGTGTGTCTCCAAAATGCATTAGCCTGTCATTGTCCATGGATAACTCCTACTCATATATCAGGGACTATTTGTCTCATACAGTCTTATGCCTTCTCTTCCTGGACTAATATGCCTCAGCAAATGGTCATCAAGAAATTCCCTTTTTTCCTGGTGGTTGCAGCCATCTAGTAATGTGCATTGCTAGCTACCTTGTTGTGGTCTAGCTAACCCTTTTGACTCTCTCTTGGGTCCTCTATCAGTTTTCCTCTACACTGGCAGCGAGACCTAAAGGCAGACAGTGCCTCTTAGTTGAGCTTGCCAAGCAGGACAGGGCACTACCTTTGAAGGTTAGTCTCTAGACAGTGCCACAATTTCTGTAATTGTGAGCAGGATGTTCTTGTGTCTTCCCAGTTGTGATTCTGACCCTCAAGCCCATGAACTGATGTGCAGAATATAACCATGGTGATCATTTAAGCTAGGCTTTCCTGTAGGAAGCTGGTGTGCAGCTTCTCTCCACCCAAGGCAGCGCATTCAAATTGCAGTTTCTCAAGGTGATTGCATCAATGATTTCTCATGCTCCTGTCAGAGCCACTCATAACTGTCTCATAAAAGCACAGGCTGAGCATTTCTACTTTCTAGCACAGAGCATATAGCCTCCAATAAAATAACTTTTAGAGCTAGATATCCTACTTTCCTTTGAGACCTCTGGGTTTCATGATTTTATATCCTCAGAAACTAAAGTTATGGGTCAGGGCTTGATACATCTCCAATAGCTCATTTTCATTTCCTTTTTTCACACATGATCAAGAGGTTTAGCCCTCTTCATGACTGTCCCCTCCCACAGAAAAAACCCCATGCAAGGAGTAGTGAGAGAGAGACTTCAAAAACAGGGTGAGTGACCTCATCTACTGTGGAGATGTCAGTCTCCAAGAAATAGGAAAGGTCAGAACTGTTTAGAGCAATGGGGTTTTCACAATTCAGCTAAAAAACCCAGACTCTGTCTGAATAGTTCGTGGTGCCCTCACCCTTTATCTCATCTTTTCCCGAACTAGGTGGTGACCCTCCATCCAGAGAATTGGCTGCTCTGTGGTTTTTAACATAGATTGCCATCCTATGTTCCATTGCTTAACATGGACTTTCCAAAGGAAAGTGGTGAAATAAATGACAGATGTTTGCATGGGAATATTGCAAATCCTTTTCACCCTTTCAAACCAAACACAGCGTTTTCTTCTTGAGCTTCTTCCACCCCCAATATAACGGAATCCTGGAAGTTCTGATTGCAATTTTATTATTTGAGCTAATTAGCTGGTTTGGTTGCTGAGCTTTGTGCAGCAGTCTGTGTGGGACAGAGGCAGAAGGGCCCTCTCGGTGGTGGTGGCAGGAAGCTGGAGGAGCTGGAGCTGTCTGTGCCTGGTGCCGCGGCCCAGGGAGCGGCTTTGCCTGGTGTCACTGGGGGTGGTTGCGGGTCACCCGTACCCGCAGACAGCGCCAGCCTGGAAGATGACTCTGAAGTCTCATTTTCCTTTAAAACCATCACTCTACAAATAAAATGGCTTACCTGCAATCCCCACACAGTTACAGGCACCGTTTAAATATAGCATCGATGTCTATCTGCGAATTACAAGGAAATGAATAAATCGAGGCGGTGCAAACCGCAAGGAGGAAGTTGAAAGGCTGGAGCTGTGATAGGCTGCGTGTGCCCAGGGACCCGGTCCCACCTGCACCCTCGGCTCCAGAGGTGACACCGGACTGCCCAGCCCGTCCCGGCTCCCCGGCACGCACATCCCTGTGCCGCCGCTCTCCGGGGAGCTGCCCACGGGGAGCGGGCTGGATCTGTGCCCTGGGGGCACCTGCACCCCCGCAAATGCCAGAGTCACCCCGGGCAGCCGGGGTCCCAGCCGCAGGGACGGGGACGGTGCGGCGCTTTCTGGAAATGAATGAGTTCATTTCGGGGAGGCGGTGGTGGGGGGTGCTCCAGCACGCAGGGCAGCACAGGGAGGATGAATGCAGGAAGTTGAAGCATGACTTCTGTGCTGCTCACCATCCTGCAGCCTGCTAGCTGCAGATATCTGGCTAAGTTGTTTGGCCTGGCTTCATTTTTTTATTGTGAACGTTGATTAATTTTTCTGATTGCAAAATTTATAGCAAAGCCAGAGTAATTAGGTAAAAAATGAAGATATTGCATATAGAGTGTGTATGTGTGTGCAGCTACCAAGCCACTCTCACCCTTCTTCAATAATCTTTTACGCAATTGGCAGGGTTTATTCCCCTCTGAAGGAGGTGCTAATGACACCCTAAACATTTTGTGAAAATATTGGGCTGGGAAGAGGAGAAAAGATAGGTGTAAATCAGCATCTGCTGCAGGCTCTCAACGCATATTAGGCACTTAATTTTTCGGACTCCACCGGAGGAGGAGTGTCCATTGATGTCTTGTGCCTTATTGACCCCCCGACACTGTACTGCAGACTAATTCTGCTGCTCCAGAACTCCACCTTACCTGCAAGGTCTTGTGGAAAACCAAGCACACACTCCTAGGGCCCAATAAACCCATTTTTCCTCCTTCCATATGCCAGGTGTTCCCAGGATGAAGGCTGCAGCTCTTGGCACTAACAACCCTTTCCCTTGGCCAGCAGCTTGCGTGGCAGGCTGACTGTGGGCAGGGGAAGGTGAGTGCTCATGTGCAGCCTCCTCTTCCAGCCCCTCTGGCACACCCCTGTGGGATAGGATAGTACTGAAGTTAGTCTGGCAGGATGTAAGGATCATCACCACTGCTCTCTACCATTCCAGCCAAAATGTGTCTTTCCCAGGAAAAACTCTGCATCTTAGGATGGAGGAGGCAGAGAGGACAGTGGCTGCAGGCATGAACTCAGTAAATGGAAGGACAGAGTGTGGAGAAGGACAGCAGGTTGAGGACAGTTCAGTTGCCGGTATAGCTGGGGCTCATTAGGGCCATTTAGTGCATTCTGCCGTTTGCAAGAGTCTGAAGTAGAGAAGTGGGTTTTGGCCACGAGGAGAAGTCAGCTAGTTCTCAGAAATAAGGCAGCACGTGCAGACATGGGGAGCAGGAAAGGCGTAAAAAGTAAAAATAAGAATCAGTGTACAAAGACAGGTCTTGCCCTCAAAAAAAAAAAAAAAAAAAAAAGAAAAAAAAAAGAAAAAAGGAAAAAGAAGAAAGTTAAAAAAAAAAGAAAGACAAGCTAAATTTGGCTGGGAAAAGAGGTGGGCAAGTATAGAGGTATGACCTGCTGCTTGTGGCCACACAGGGTCAGTTATGGTGGGATGTGGGGGGAATGGGAGCTGTTATGAGGGCAGGTCTGGATGAGCTCAGTGAGAGTTGAGAGAGGGATACCATAAGGATGGGCCCGAAGCAAGCCTGGAGACCATCCTAGGGGAGGATGGAGGAGGAAAAAGGGAGTGAAAGGGCCCCCCAAGGGGCAGTGGTGGGGCCTTGGCCACGAGGGAAGGTGGGGCTGCTAAGTGTGGGTGTAAATGGAGAGCAAGGAGGAGCTTGAGGAATACAGACTAGTGAGTTGTGACTGGAATAGGGCAGGAAGCTTGAGGAAGAGCTTGGAGGGAGAAAAGGAGCAGAAGCCAGTGCAGCAAGAGGGATGCTGCAGCCACAGGCGCTCTGGCAAGCAGAAGGAAGCGAGGCCAGGAAAGAAGAAGAGGATAGAGGATGATGATGGTCAGAAGTAAGGATCTGGTTGTGTTTAGAGGTGTCAATGTTAGGTGTGTGGCTGGGTCCAGAGGTGCTGGAGGAGAGGGTTATTGAAAGGCCTCTCCAGGAGGCTTTCATCCACACTTGGAGAATGGGGTAAAAGTAGTTCATGACCTGGGATAGTATGAGCCAGAGTAAACCCAGTGCTACAGAGAGATAAAATCAGGAGACTCAGAGCTGTTGGAGAGGACCTGAAGGATCTTTGTGCAGAGGGACAAGGAGAGGCTGAAAAAAGCAGCAAAGCCACAGGCAGTGTTATAGCCAAGGTCACAGCAAGGCCAGGTGGAAAGACAAGAAGATGATGCTGAGGGAGAGACAAAGGTGGCCATAGAGAAGGAACTGAGAGCCCAGAGATCAGATAAGGAGCAGAGCATAGCCTGAAGAACGTTTTTAAGAGGAGTGAAAGTTAGCAAGTGGTCCTGATGTGGTGAAGCCTTAGTGAAAGTGGGATGTTGAATATTTCCTCAGTTCCTCAACAAAGTCAAGCTAAGCTTCCTTGGCTTCAGGTAAGTATCTCCCCACAGACACCCATGTGCTCCTGCCCCTGCCCAGCCATCTCCAGCTCCATGTTTGGAAGTATTTTGAAGAGTATTTTGAAGAGTATTACTTTTGGAACAAACACAGCAGTTCCTGTCCAGTCCACCAGGGAATGTCACCAAGACTGCCATGGGTTAATGGGCCAAGAAGGCTGATTTTAAGTAGTGAATAATAGTTCAATTAATCATTGATTTTATTGCCAATGATGCAAAGGCACAGGCTGCCATTGCTAGTCAACTCTTTTTTGGAAAGCCCAGCTCCTCGGACTGCCATTGCCATTACCATGCTCCAGCAAGAAGGTGTTGCTGTGAGTTGCACAGGTGCCGGGAAGTGCTATGTTCCCAGAATGCATGGAATTGCTCTGGGTCACACAGTCCAGCAGAGATGTCCTTCCCTTTCCATGAGCACACAGCCAAGCCTTGCACATTGATTGTCTCCATCAACCCCCTAGACCCTTGCAGCCCCTCTGTGGGCTGGGCTGGAGGAGCCACCTCTCCTTTCCCCCATCCCATGGGTGGATGGAAGAGGCTAAATGCACCAGGCAAAGGTCACCTACCCAATGCTTGAGAAGGATTCATGGGACAAGGTCTTCTGCCTGGCAAGAGGGAAAGGTAACCTGCTCCCAGAGTGAGTGAGGAAACACCTGCTGAGGTTTGCTAAGGGGCGAATAAAAGTCTGGGGTATGTCCAGAGTAAACCCATGATTAAAGGCTACCCAAAGCCATTCTTCCACCCCCAAAATGGTCCTGTGCTTATTTGTGAGAAATCATTCAGATTTGCTTTTAAATGCTCTGGAAGATGAGTTTTAAGAGAAGTACACAAAGCAAATGTGCCGTTTATCACTTCTTATGCTGATGATCAAAGCAAAGGTTTTCTTTTCTCTGCAAGGAATAATGTGAATTGAGTGCAATTGTGTTAATGACAGCAGTAACAACCACAGAATAAATATTATTTTAGTGGAAACTGAGGTATTGGTGAAACACAATCTAAGAAACTGGAGAAGGACAGGGCTGGGGTGGAGGCTCAAAATTCTGACTCCACTGACTTTGTGGGCTGAGATGTCACCCCTGAGAGAAAAGTCTATGTTTTAAAAAACCAGAGATGATTTCAGTTATTTGGGAGTGGGTCTGTGGTGTTACCTAACTGCTGAGGACATTCCATGAACCTCACAACCACCTGCCTGTGTTTTGATGGCCAATTTGGAACTGAAGCAACTGATGTGGTGGAAATAATTATCTCACCATCTGATTTAGTCACTCCAGCAAGGTGTTTGCAGAACTTAGCGCTTTGTATAGGATAACAAAAAAGCAATGGGCTGGCTTTTAATTCAATTAAAAGCAAATAATACGGTCTAGGCACTGACAGCATGTGGGAGGAAGTGGTGTTGTTTCCACTCTGACTGGCAGCAAAAACAAGGTGGTTTGAGGAAGGCTTGCGTGTTAATGGCATTTCCCTGTTCTGTTTGTCAAGCAAAGGTGGGAATATAGAGTCAGAGTTTACCTGAATCAGTTCCTTTACAAGAATAGACGGGGGACCTCCATGGGAACGGTGCCCGTGAGTGCGAGGGGCAGGTACCCAAAATTGCTGTGGGTGAAACAGAGCAAAAGACACCAGGGCTGTGCACAGGGCAGGTAGGAGATGGAGGTCTGGCTGCCGGGAGTGCTGAGCTGCCTTCGCTCTCTCTCTCTGGCAGCCGGGCTCCCACTGCCTGCTGTCAGCTGGAAGCTTGTACCTAAAAAAGCCTGCCCGTGGTGTGGCTGATTCACTTTGTACTTGCAGCAGTCACAGGCCCACTTTGCAGCCAAGGGCTCAGCAGTCTGGTTGTGGTGTAACATTTTTCCAGAAGTGAATCAGACTCTGCCTGGTGGCTGTATCAGGCATGATAACCCAAAAGTATCTAATAGCATCTTCTTCTGTCTCTGCCGGTCTGAGTTCATCCTTCTATCATGCAAAGATAAAAAGGCCACCTGTACTGATTCTGGGTGTTCCATCCTACAGGACAGCCTATAGGATATTAATTCCCTCCTGACCACCTCAGATGACTTTGCATGAGGAGAAAATATTTATGTATCAAAACTCACTTTAAAAGAAATTTGCCCATAAATAACTAATTCCAGCCTTTTGATGGCCTAGTCTTTCAGTCAGTGTCTTGCAAGAGAGCTGGAACTGAGATGCAGCGTAGAGAGGGACAGTTTTTGGGCTCCCAAGTATGTGATGCCTCTCACACTGGAGCAGGGATTTCTCTGCAGTGCTGCTCTCCTACTCACAGCTCTTACTCTGATTTGGAGTCTGCCAGCCCTGGCTGGCACCAAACTCCTCGTACTAAGTCAGGCTCAGCCTTCTAATAGGTCTTGTTTCTCCTCAAACAAATCACAGCAAAAATAAAGTAAGTATGAAGATTCTCCCCCTCCTGCACCAGCTAATATATTTTGTCAATGGAAACAAGGGGATATGCTCTGGACTTCTGTCATTCCAAAGATGTACAGAACAGCATAAATCTAGAAAAGCTCATACTTGGACTGGCATTGCCTCTGGCCCATCCTGATGTTCCCATGGTGGTTTTGGTGAGTTTTTTGTCTGTGTCTTGTCTTGGTTCAAATCAGACCACAAGCTCTCTGGCAGTGTGTGGGCATTTCTCTGTCACTAAGCACTGGTGGCTCCAGCTGGGAGCTCTGTGTGGTGCCGCACTACGAAGTCTGGGAGAAGGTGGCAGGGTGAATATAACAAATGCAGCCAAGAAGTAGCGTTGCTACAGCTCATCCTGCAACATACAATGCACCAGCACATTTTTGTTGGCATCCTGTAGAGCACAGCCATCATGGGCATGCTGGGTGCCTTGGAAGACAGAGCCTGCAAGTGTGTCCTGCAACATCCTCTACCATCAGCCACAGGGGCATCCCCAGGAAAACAGTGAGAGGAGAGGCAGAGGGCCTCATGTGCAATCAGAGATGCCTTAATGCCACTAGATGTGTGCCCAAAACCTCTCCAGGATATTAAAAACCCTCACAACAGCATAAACCAAGAATGTGCCCCAAGCAAAGCTAATAAAGGCATGGCTGTGTGATGCACATGTCCACACCACACAGCTCCTGCCATTCCAGGGCTTTGCAGACCTGTGTTCTCAAACCATGTCCACAGCTGATGGTACTGGATGTTTTGTCTGTCTGAAATAGTTTTCATTTCCAGCTGCTCCTGAGAAGGGCAGCTCCTGCTGCTCAGAAATGGGGGTTGCATGGGCTGGGCACTGCTGAGAGGGATCAGGATGCTTCACCTGCAGGTAAAACCCTCATTGCTGTTGGGAACCTGCTGGAGGAGAGAGCAGCTACTTGACCACATTTACTTAGACCAAAGGGTAGTTCCTTTTGTTCTGTGGTTGGCATCAGGAACTTCACACCAGTGATTTTTTTTTTAAGTTGTTTTTTT
The DNA here is from genome assembly GCF_028769735.1 of Zonotrichia leucophrys gambelii. Lineage (NCBI taxonomy): Eukaryota > Metazoa > Chordata > Aves > Passeriformes > Passerellidae > Zonotrichia > Zonotrichia leucophrys. Next base: position 69,355,499 of record NC_088171.1, read on the forward strand.
CTCTTACCCAGTTTGAATGGAGCTGCCTTCTACTCTTCCTTCCCCATTGCTTGTTTATTCTCACTTAGTACTTCTGCCTCCCTGTAATTCAGAAGCACTGGCTGAGGGAGGCAAGGTGGCTCCCTGGTGTTCAGTTTTTTTGCAACAGCTCTATTGTCACTGCCTGTGCTGGTTTGGCTTTAAGAGACAGCAAAACAAACTCCTTGGTGTTGTTTTCATGGCCCTGTCCCATGTTAGACCTCTCTCCAGCCCCATGGCATGTGAAAAGCTCTTGCCCTGGGTGGTGGGAATATCTCTTACCCTACACTCTCCATCACCTCATTGCAGCTTGGGCAATGCTCACAGCAGCAGCACCTCGGGAATTGAGCTGCATCCCAAGTGGAAGTGTTTTTTTTCCTTCTTGTTTGCTTTTTTTTTCTTTCCCACTGCTGCCACAGGTCTGTCTGCTTTGCCTCTGCCTGTCAATAAGTTGGGGCTGTGGGACAATAAGAATTCTGTTTTGCAGAAGGAACAGGGGGTTTTGTGACATTTGGAATTTGGGCTTTTGTTTGTTGTTTAGTTTGGTTTTTTTTTTCAATTCAGCAAGGGATGGGGGAAAAGCAAGATTTCCTTACGATTTTTCTTGGGGAAAAAGTCTCCAAGAAACAATTAAAATACACTAAAACCAAAATAAAATAAAATAATAGCTAAGGGAAGCCATTCAAGAGTACTTCACACCAGTAAGAAAGCTTGAAATCAGGAGTAGGGGCCTGGCCCAGTCCCATCTCCCCAGTCACCTGCCTGCTCTGGTGTTGACACCTGTGCCATGCATGGGTACAGGTGAATCAGCAGAGATACTGAGATGCCCAGACACTGCTGTCCCTGGAAGTGGCAGCCAGGGATGAGCAAAGGAGGCTTGACCTTGGTGGAGCAGAGGCTCACTGATGAGGAGGACACATCTTCACCCCTGCCAAAATCAATGACTTCAAGGCTGAGCCCTCAGCGTGCTGGGAGTACTCCTGGTTCTCCAGAGCTATGCTCCACAGGTGCTGAGAGAAAGCCCAGCAGAGGGGATGGCACTCCAGGAGCCAGGGTTGGTCTGTGAGATGCAGCTGGAGTGTGGTTTTGGGTGCTCAGGCAGCGAGGCAGAGCCTGGAGGCAAAGCTGCTCCTTGCAGGTTGGGGCCCCACTGCAGGCACTCATGGCTGAGCCGCTCAGGGGCTGGGTGTGCAAAGCTTGGCTTCTTCTAAAAACAGCAGACTTACTCAGAAGCAGAATCCAGCACTTGCCTTTACTCCAGCTCTTTTATATATAGTCCCCATTTCTCCTGTTTTTACTTCAGCAGTCGCTGTATGAATTGCAGCTGTGAAGTGCATGCAGGGGGTGCAGGGACAGCTGAGTGCTGCTGGCCAAGCTGGAGCTGCTGTTTTGCTCCTGGATGTGGGGTTCTCTCTGCAAAGGCCATGTTGGAGAGCAGACTTTATCCTCCAGATGGTTGTTTGGGGGTGTGAGGGCTTATATCACCTTAAATGAAAGTGGGGGCTCTTCTTTTTCCCCAGGGATAGATCAAGAACATTTTTATTAGTGTTTCCCTTACCATTGCTGTTTTTCTGATTTCCTTCCCTCCTCCCCAACCCCCCAATTTTTTAAAGAAACATAGCCAAGCTGCAAAACTAAGAGGTTTGTTTCCCTGCAATGCAGGATGATGCAGAGCACGGATTATTCCTGGATTATTATTTTCAAGGGAGGGGTCCGATGCCAGGAAGTACATTTGCTCAAAACCTGTGCTCAGAGGGAAGGAAAGAGAGCAGTGGTGGTTTGACCTTACCTCCAGGAACACTAGTGCTGCAGGCAGCAATAGACCTCCCAGTTTATCTGAAACTCAGAAGATCCCCAGATCCACCAACTAAATGTCTCAAGGAGCCAGCAGTGTTCCTGCTGCCTTTCCCAGCACACAGCTTGGTGATGGGAATTGGTGCTGTTTTCACTTCAAGGATTCCCAAACCCATGAATCCAGACCTCTATTAACGACAGCAATTGAGAACATATATAAATGGGGACTGGTTTCTTCTTCTCCTGTCATTTTTATAAAGCTATGGCAACATAAACAGGGATTCGTAACAGCCCAGAAGAGACCTCAATGGAGCAGTCTGAAGTATTTTCCTAGAAAAAGTTCACACAGACATGAGTCCTTGGACCACATGATTATAAGAAGAGATAAACAGAAATGTTTATCTCCTTTTAAACACTGAGGCTACCTTACTTGGAGTTAGGGAATTTAAAAACAAGGGACATCTTTCTGTACTGGTCACTTTAAGAATCAACCTGATTTTCCTTTTTCCAGCACTAACAGTGTAACTTCTGAAAAAGTAGCACATCCTATATGAAGTTTCCTACTTCCATTACTAGAAGCAGGCACAATCAGCACACGTGTATGCAGAAGACACACACACAAATCAGGTCATCTTCATGTTGGAGTCAAAATCAAAACAGAACCAAAAACCCAAACCCAACAAAAACCCTCAAAAAACTTACAGGTTTTATTTCACCTCATGCGAAGGTGAGCTTGAGACCATCAAACAAGAACTTTCAGGCATTTGGTTGCTCAATTTTTATTAATGCTGTCTTCTGCTGTACTGTCTAGACACCAAACAAAAATGAGGTTGGCTGCTGCAGTAGCTTCTAATAAATGACATTTCTTGCCCTCAGAAGTTTCCTGTCTAAGTCAATGGGGCAAGTGGCAGAAGAGTGGAAACATTACTAATTAGATCCCTCCCCCGCCACCTTTGAAAAAGTGATATAATGAGAGGGTTGATAAGAAAAACATTACAGTTTTGATAGTTGAAAAAAAATTAAAATTAAGGAAAGCATTTTTTGAATGGAGCTATATGCCTACAAGACCTGGAAATCACGTCATGGACCCCTTTACAGTCTTAGGCATGAGACTGGCACCTGCCCTGGGTACTCATGGCTGCTGCAAGGAGCCTTTGGGGTGCCCAGCTCCCTCATGAGCTCATATCTCAGATTTCGCCCTTGCCCAGGCAGCGCTGTCCTAGCTGGTGGTGAAAGGAGCATTTCCAGGAGCTGATGCTGCTCCATATTTGTCCTTGCTCACAGGCAGATGAGAAACGAAGAATCAGCACAGCTGCAGACAGGGCTGGCAGGAGGCTTTTCCAGCTCTGTGTTGACAGTCAAAGTCTCAGTGCAGTGTACAGAGATGAGGTATTTGTGGGGAGGTTGTGGTGTCAATTCACAACCTGTCACTTTGCCAAGGACTGCAAGGAGCCGGCTGAGCAATGGTGGGATGGTGCCCGGTGGTGGCAGTGAGGGGCTGGTGTAGGCCCAAGGCCTGTACCTTTACAGGCCTACACCTTCCAGGCCTACACCTTCCAGGCCTACACCTTGCTCTCGACCGGACAGAGCAACCATCAATACCTATCAAAAGTAACACCAACCAACCCCAGGCCTCAGCATCCTATTTTTGTGAGCAATTGCATCCATTATCCTAATTAAGAAGGAGATGCCAGAATTCTGACTAAGGACTGGGGTTGACTGGAGTGATTACCCACCATGTCCTCCCAGGGCCAGGTGCCTCTGTGGGTGCAAAAGGTGGTTAAAAGAGGTGAATAATGAAAACACAGGGCATGAAAGGTCTCTTTGCAAAGCTAGGGAAAAAGAGCAGAGATAAGGGATGGTTTTGGCACGGGTCTCAGAACATAGAAAAGCCTCATGGCCCATGATTCAGAGGTCCTGGTCACCGCTGTAGCGCTGTCTGAAGTGGTGGGTGGTGGGTTTCAGCTTCTCAGAAACTCAATCCCTTATTTACAAACCCACTCATCACTTACAATCCTGCCTGTTTACAAAGCCTGTTGATGAAAGTACCTTGCCTTGAACTCTCAAAGAAAATCTCTTTAATCACAAAAGTCTCACCCTGCTTCTTTGCTTTGGGTTGGTTTTTCTTTTATTCCTATTTTGCACCTCACTTACAGTATTATGCAGACAGAGGAGAATATTATGATGGCCTCATGGGCAAATTTAAAGGATGCCAGCGTTTGACTTGTCTGTGCAGTGTTTGTGTGCCTGGGTACGCGGTTCCCTTAGCCTAAGGAGACAGAAATGGAAGGGATAGAAAACTTAAGCAACAAGATGGGAGCCCATTCCATTGGACCCTTTTTGGCTGTAGCCTGATGCTACACCTCCCAGAGGTGCTCTGAATTGCCATCCTTAAGATTGGTCCTCACCCAGTATGTCCTGATATGCTCCAGGCACTTCCCTTTCCCATCACCACCATCTCTAAGGCACAACTTCTCTCTCCCTCTCTCATCCCTCATCCGACCCCAAGCCATGTTTGCCACCCCCTCCACCCCCAGCTCCTGCCTTGTCTCCAGCAGCTCTGAGGCTTAGGCTGCTGCTGCCAGCACTGTTGGTGCCTGCAGTCGTGGGAGCTTCCTCCTGGGTGAGACCCCACCAAGACCCACTCCCTGGGGCTGCTGCACAAACTTCCATGCAGGGGGGTTCAGGTGCAGACCCCAGGGGGGCTCATGGGGAGCCCTGGGTGTGGAATAAAGCTAGGGAGTATTTTTTTAGCTCTGGTCCAGCTCTAGGGAGTGCTGTGAGCAGGATGATTTATTTCTTCAGAGGTTTATAACTTGGCAAAATTTGGATGGAGGTTTTTTGCAGGCAAGCAGCACATTCCTGACACCCAAGCCAAGGTCCTGCCACATTTCAAGTCCTTTTTCCAAAGCCTGGGGACATGAGGAAAAGGTCACCAAGTTTCTTGAAGCATAGAGAAAGAGTATATTTTCTTCCAGCTAAATGATCAGCAACTACTTGAAATTTCCAGGCAAAGAAAATAGACCGGGGCAGACTCCAACCTGGGATATTTTAGACCAAAATTACAAGCAACTGTAACTGAGAAGAAAGAGGCAACTACTGGATTTCCTTGTGTCCCATTTTTGCATTTTTCAAAGACTGAAATTGCTGTACAGTGTATTTGCTATGGTTGGGAAGAAGCAGCACCCTGCTTTGCTTCTCCCCCCACCTCCCTTTTTTCTGAATGGAAGTGTTTTACAAATGAAAAATGAGGTTTCCTGAAATGATGGGTTGCTTTTTCTTCTGAGCTGGCTTCCATGAAATGTATTTGTGAGCCTTTTGTCGTTATCTCTGAACTTGCAGGGAGGTGACGAGGGACCATCCTGTCCTGGTCGTCCTGGCCAGGCAGAGCCCAGAGGGGCATTTGAGGAGGTTCTGGGCAGCCCCAGGAAAAGGCTTGTCACTCTCTCTGTTGCCTGTCCCTAGATTCAGAATCAAACCTCATCTACCTCTGCTTCTCCCTAGGGCCTGTTGGACATCTGGGAGGCTGCAGGAGGGCCGTGTCCCCTGTCACACCACAGGGCTACAATCCCAGCCAGTGCACCATCCTCATGACATCCTGGGGAAAGGCTTGGCTGCCTGGGTGTCATCACCACCCCATTTGGACACAAAGGGTTCTGGTTCCCCAGACCAGAACAGGGGAAGGTGTCCCTGGACTGCTCACAGGTATGACCTGCACTCGCCCTGATGGCTGCTGGCTAACTCACTCCTCAGGCTTTCTGACTCATCTCCATCACTTGTCTCCAAGTCTTCACTCTCTCTGTTGCTTCACTGAACTCCCTTTGTGTACCAGCCCCTCTTTCCCCTACTGCCCTAGAGTGCCACCAGGAAGGGTGGAAAGTGCTAAGGAGTTCCAGTTCCTGGAATTCCATGCACCAGCAATCCCAGGAACATCCAGCTCCATGGCACTGCCCTCTGTAGCAGGAAGCAGAGCACCCAGCTGGATTCTGGAATCTCCTGGGCTGCAAGCCCATGGTTTCTCTTTCCAGTGGGAGAATTGTACAGTACCAGAAGTGCAGTACCAGAATTTCTGCATTCTGGTATACAAGAACCCTCATAGACATGCCAGAGCAAGGTGACACATGCAGCATGACCTACATGGCCCTCTGGGCAAACGAGAGAGTCAGGAGTCCATGGGTAGGTGTTGGAGAGTGTGAGCCAAGGCCACTGTGACTGTGCCTGGGAACAGCTGATACCCATGAGGGAAGGCTCCCTGTGGGAATGGAGGCACCTCAGGACACTTAGAGCTACTCAATTACTCAATGAGCAGCAAAACTGTCCCAAGCAAGGAAAAAGCAATGCAACTGTGAATGATAAACTGTTGCATGGGTTAGGATAATAGTCTGAATGGTCACATGAGCACAGGAGTTAAAACTTGTAAAAATCCCCCAAACTTGCTCACCCTCTCTAACCTGTGGACTCACTGCCACAAAGCATTGCTGAGGCAAAAGCTCCACAGAAAAATTAAAAGCCTGGTAAGTCAGCCCCTTGCCCCTCATCTATATGGCTGTTGGGAAGAGCAGAGCAGTACAACAGATGAAAAACCATCTTGGTGCAGTCTTGTGCAGGTAGTAAAGAGCTGCAGGGATGCTGCAGTGGACTCCTCCACCAGGTATGCAGACAGGGCAGACGATGTCCCATGAAGCTGGAGCGCTTACTCCTCACACTCAGGAAGGCATTGTGCTTTTTAAAGCAGTCCTAGCTTCAGCTTTCATCCTGTAGGACAAACATATAAGCAAAAGGATGCGTATTTGTGTCTGTGAGCAGGGGTGGATCTACTATTAGACAGGTCTGAGGAGACTGAACCTTTGCTCATCCTTAACTTCTGCTGGTGTTGCTCCCACCACACATCCTCTTCTTTTCCAGGGCCAAAATGGCACGATTTCAAATGTGATAGAATGTGTAAAACAGATTCTATTTTGCCACAGAGAAAACCTTTGTTATGTTGAAGTTAAGCTGAAATATTACATAGTGAAAAGTGTAAATTTTTTTAAGAAAGAAAATACATTGCCACTGCAAAATAGCCCTCAGGTAACACCCCCTTCCAATAAATCAAATATGTAAAAAAACCTCTTCCCAATAAAAGACCGAGCAAAACACATGAAAAACAAACACCAAAAGGACCAACCAGCCCTGAGACTCTGACAAAATGGCAGCAACTGGGTTTTATTGGAATATGAGGAACTGAGTAGATGTAAACCCAAACTAAATGCAGATATGGGAAGTGGGAAGACAACACAAAAACACCCCAACAAGATGAAGAATAGAAGGAAATAAACAGTCAGGGCATCATTCCAAAGAGCCCATACTTTGTGGTATGAGTCACTTCAGATGATGCTCCACCAGCCCACTGTGTCTTTGTTCTCCTCCCTGCTCTCTGCAGCATGATAAAAGCATAGGAAGGATGTTTGATGGCAAATTGGCCATTGGCCCCTTTCAAAGGAGAGTCATTTAGTGAGATTCACTCATAGTTGTATAAGCTGAAACAAAAAAAATATGAATAACGTGTAAAGCAACCAGACTGATCTTGCAAGCACACTTCATTTTGGATCTGGCTGATGGGAAAAACACTCCATTAGAGAGAATGTGACACAATGAATACAGATAATGCCTCCCAGCAAGCCTCAGACACCTATTTCTAGATGAGTATTTACCACCATGTGGTCAGTTGTGGCTGACCATGTCGTGTACAAGTCTGATTATTACAGCCCTGGTGTATCAATTTTACTTTTCTCAAATATAGGCGTGTATGAGTGAGAGGGGATGTGTGTCTGACTCGCCCTTCATTTCTGTAGCACAATGGAGTAGTCAGCTTAGACTAGAATCTCTGAGCTGTTTTTCCCAAAGTGGGCAACCTGATAAAAAGGCTCCGCAGAAAGGTGGAACCATTTTTATCAGTGAGTGTTTATCACTCACTATCATTGGTAAAATCTCCCTAGTCAGACTGAAGGTCATAAGAAATAGAGGAAACCCACAACATTTCTTCAGTTATTTGAGTGACGTGCTGCTCCCCGAAAGGCTGAGAAAGCTTTTGAAGACTGAGTAGTTTTTCATTCATGAGAACTGAGTTGGTTTTACTGTTTGTTTGTTTGTTTGCTTGTTTTTGGAGGCTTTTATTTTTTCTTTCTTTTGTTTTTTGCTTTTAAGCCTGTCTTACAGATAAAACCCGACACAATTCACCACAGGCAGGAAACCCTGGAGGGTGCGGTCTGCTGGGTAGAGCAGAGGCCCAGGGCTTTGAGTATCTCACTTCCATCCCTGCCACTGGCACTGACTCGCTGGCTGCTGGGGGTGAGTCACCTCCTGGCTCCACAGCTCCTGGGGATGTGATGGCACACCGGGTGGGACAGCTCTGCTATTAAAGACAGCCAGTGCCAGGCATGTGGCTTGGGGGCTGTCAAAGCCAATGGGTGGTGTCTGTTGGCTTTCACAAGTTCTGGTGTCCATCCCTGCAAATTGCACTCAGAGTCAGAGATCAAAGGTGTCAGACAGAGCCACAAGAAGCTACGCTGGATTTGTAAATCGAATTTTCAGTATGTTCATGGATTGCATGTGAGGGTGGCAGAGGAGTGAGAGCACCTCTGCCTTCACTGTAGCATCAAGCATGGCTTGTCACATATGAGCCACCCAGAATGTACCATGACTCTGCTCCAGGAGGACTTCAGATTCATGTCTCTGTGCTTGCATCAACGCGTGTGGCCACAGGGGACTCACCAAGGATGATCTCATGTCAGGAGGGGAACCTTGGACAATTTGTTCCACCTCAAGCGGGGCTGCTTTTGATCCTTCCAGCCCTAGAACATGCATTCTTTGTCCCTACACTCTTCCTTGTTCCAGCCCTTGTGTTTGGCACTCATCTGCTCAGTGGTCTGATGCCACAGATGACAAATTTGAGGCAAAGGTGGAGTGCTTGGCCAGGGGAGTGATGCAGCAGCCTCATACTCCTCAGAGCCAGCTGCTTCCAGCTTTGCAGTTCCTCAGTCCCACAGCAGAATCCATTCTGAACAATCATAAGAAAAGCACAAGTGTGCTGCAAGAGCACATCAGCTGCATGAAGAGGCACCTACACAAATCATTAGAAGTCAGAAGTTCATATTTAAACAGTCCTTAGTTGCAACACATCATCAGTCTTCGAAATTGAGACGCTGATCTCCACCTGTCCTCAATTCTCACTTTCAGCAGCAAAACACCACTTGGCTCCTTTTTTCTGACCAAAGAAGTCTTGAATTTGTGGACCCAATCATAGAATGTTTAGGCTGAAAGAGACCTTAGGTCTCATCTAGTTTCAGCTCTCCTGCCATGGGACAGTTTTCACTAGACCAGGCTGGTCTAAGCCCAATCCAACCTGGCCTTGAACACTTTCAGGAATGGAGCATCCAAAACCTCTCTGGGCAACCTCTTCCAGTGTCTAACCACCCTCACAGTAAAGGCTTTCTTCCTAATATCTAATCTAAACCTCTCCTCATTAATTTTTAAGCCATTCCCCCTTGTCCTAACACTATACATCCTTGTAAAATGTTCAGCTCTCTTGCAGGCCCACTTTAGGTACTGCAAGATTCTAGATGGTGTCCTCAGAGCCTTCTTTCCTCCAGGCTGGACAGCTCCAACTATCTGAGCCTGTCTTCATAGGAGAGGTGCTCTCAGAGGAGCCCTCTGATCATCTTGGCGGTCCTCCTCTGGATTTGCTCTAACAGGTCCCTATCTTGTGTTGAGGGCCCCAGAGCTGGATGAAGCACTTCAGGTGGGATCTCATCAGAGCAGAGGGGCAGAATTCCCTCCCTTGCTCCACTGACCAAGCTGCTTTGGATGCAGCCCAGAACATGCTTGGCTTTCTGGGCTTTGAGTAGATATTGCTGGAGCTTCTTGTCCACCAGTTCCTTCCTGCACAGCTTAAACCATGGGAATTGGGACTCCTTACCATAGTAAAACATACAGCAGCATACATCTCATCTTAGGTGTCAATATCTGCTTGTGTAGCTGGATGCAAAAAACAATGGGATTGGTACTGGAAAAGTTGACACACAAGTCCTGGATCTGCTATGGGGGAGGTCCTCAAGTACATTCAGGAGGCAGGACTGAAGTATGGATTAACACAACTCAGGTGGTCTGTGCAATGAATACTCTCAGGAGCAGAAAACCACACACAGAATATATTGGCACTGGCACACAGGGTCCCCAGAGAGACAAGTTTATCAGAGTTTAGAAAGAGTTTCAACATTCACAAATATGGGACCTTAAGAAAAATTGTTTATTTTTCCCATGAGCTAACCCATGAACCACCTGGGCTTGTAAAGCTCAAACTCACTACAAGAGCTAGAAATTAGTTTTCCCATTTGACTCAATGCTTAAATAATGACCCGAAAAGGTCAACCTAGGCAGGACTGCAGTGCAAAGATAAAACATGCCTGCAAGAGATGTCTTCCTCAGAGATGATATCGGAACTAGTCCAGTTGTGCTGCTCATTTTGGAAATTTCAAAATGTAGAGCAGGTTTTGTCCTTGTCAGACAAAATTTTGCTGGAGTTCATTCTATTCAGTTTTGCAGCACTTTTAGTTATTACAAAGAATCATCTCACCTTCTGTTCCATGATATCACATTCTCCTGTTCTCCAGCAGGAGTAGGTGGAGATGTCTGAAGAGATAGAGACGGAGATTCCCTTTCCTGTGCAGGCTGTACCAAAGAGAGCTAGAACAGGTGTCTACCAATATTTTTTACCCAAATGGTTCAGAGTTCTTTGGTCTCCCCTAACTTATTTTCAAACCTGTGTCTGCCTGTCTGTATTTATGTCAGGTTCTAAAAATAAGTGGCACTGTTCACATTTTGAATTTGAATTATCTGTTGAATATCTAAAAAGATAAGGTGGAACGGGAAGCCCCTCTGTGAGCAGAAGTACAGTCTAGTTAAAATGAGTGAAATTTATCAGAAAAAATGAGTAATGAGCAGTGAGAAAAACTGTCTCATTTCGCTAATTTTACTTTATAAATTATCTGATTTGACATTCTGTGCTAAAAATCTGCTTATGAACCAAGAAAAGCAAGGCATGTGCTCCACTTGGTCAAAACAGAATCTGAGGCTGCAAAAATATTGCTGCATTAGTGCTGCAGCACGAAACCCTGTGCCACCAAAATGAAGACTCTCATGGTTGTTTTTAGATTGCTGTGTATTTAGAAATAACTGGGTATGCCAGGCTTCAGGTCTGAGTTTATGCTGAGCCCCCTGGTTATCTGCAGTCACATCAGAACTGCAGTAATTTCACCACATAGGTGTCATCAAAGCACGGAAGCATGCAGCAAAGCTTTCCTTTCCCCTACCTGCACCCCATTTCAGGAATAAAGGAAAAGATAAAATGAATGAAAAGATAATTCTTAACTGGTATTTAATGCACTTTTTAAGAGCTATATTGAGACCATCAGCCCATTTTATTTGTGCACTTTTGCCTGGGACTGGCAATGAACTTTTAATATTAAAAGTTTTTTCACAAGAAAGAGGTGAAAGGCTGCCAGAATAGGCTGTAAAACTAAGCATGTGTTAATAGCATCTGTTGCAAATAAGGCTGGATTCCACTTTCCATTGTCTTACTCCTTTTTCCTCAAGTTGTTTAAATTTTCCAATTCAAAAGGAATTTGGCTGAAGATTTCCCTTACTTGGTCTTGAGCTCAAGGAGGGCTGCTTGCAGAAGAGTCACACAAAACCTACTACAAGCCTTTAAATAGTGGGGTTGTGAGAGGAAAGGAATACAGCTGTCTTCTGGGATGTTCAGCATAGAGCAATTAGGTACAACAAAGAAGCCCATCCAGTTCCCCTCTTTTGCTCCCCAAAAAATCCTGCAGCAGATCTGTCAATGCAGCTGGTCCAAAAGCTGTTCTGTGCAGTGATAAATGCCACAAAGTGTGACATTTAAGTTACTCACCAAGCCATTGTTTTAAAAGACTTCAAGGTTGTACTAGTGATTCTCCAAAGGAAAGCCCCCTTGGGTTGTCACGTAATACTGAAAGGAGTATATAATTTACATGATAAACACCTTGTTCTGAAATAAATACACCACTTTGGACCCACTCTCTTAATACCTTTGTTAAAGACAAGCTTTCAGATCTCTGCAGCTTAAAACAGCACAAGAGAAATGGAACTGAATTGCACATATCTCCTCTTTAACCCTTGGCAGCACTATATAAAACCAGAACTTAAAAAAGGTGAAGACAGAAAGGGCTATCTTGTTCCCTTATGAAACTGTGTTCCCTGTTACTCCCAGTTTTGCCTTTCATTTCATTCCAAAAGAACTCTAGTAAGTGATGCTAAGTCAGAAAACAGCCTGTCAACCACATGAAGCCAAAATACTCTCAACACGTAACACAGCTTGTGCAAAATTATTTTTGCCAATAATTAACCATCTAGCTCCCTTTTTATGGCTCTCTTCAAGAATATTGAAAGAAGCCAAGTGACCTGTGTTAGCACTGTAGAAGCATTTCTAGCTATGGCAAACTCACGTGTGCACACTTAGCATTAATGTTTGATACAGAAAAACAGGAGAACTGCTAATGAGGCCATGGCAGGTAAATTGGACCATCTCTTTATCACTATATGGACAGGCTGGAATGTAACTAAGGATGTTTTTATCTTTGAATGGTAAACACACCAAATTCTCTCCTAAAAATCTTTTAAAGGAATTTACAAGTTACGATTATTTTTATTTTCAGATGAGCATAGTCACCCAGAACTCCCCCAGTTACACAGCTAGGCCAAAAATGCCAAAGGACTGAAGTCCTAGTTGAAGTCTATCATCAAGTTAAACAAATTCCCAAATATTTCAACCTGTCTGGAAGGCTGACTAATTCAAATCATATTTGCATCTTACTACTTAAATAATGCATGTGCTGGGGCTTGTTTTGACAGTAGTCAGTCTATTACTAACTCCTGACTAATGCTACAGTTTTAAGTGCCGTACAGGAAGTACAGTTCCTAAGAAGTAGAAGCAGATTGCAGATGGTAAATATCCTCAGGGGTCTCTCCTTCTATCCCTGGATAAGATGCATCTCATCAATCAGATCCAGAGAGCCAAAGCTTTACAAGGTGAAAGATCCAGATGTGAATTCTGAATCTCAGACTTCAGCAGGGGCACTGCATTCAATTTTCAGTTTCAATGTGTTGTGATGAGGTTAAAGATATTAAAGATATTTTCCTTCTAATTTTTATAGATATTATGCAATGAAAAGAGCAAAATAACAGTCATGTTTAAAGTGTGTAAAACATGTAAACCCCCTCATTTCTAGTGGGTCCAGAAATGTGTTTGGATACAAAGATCAGTATTTGCATCCATTGATGCAATCAATATTTAATATCCTCAGGAAAAATACAGCCAAGAGTATTTTAGCTGGACACATCCAAGGTTGTGGTCTGGAATTGACTTGAATGTGGTCTGGCAGTAGGTTTGGAAGTATAAATCCCCTGTGCAGGACTGTCTCTGATGATTATGGTAACCATGGCAAAAGATTCTTGAAGTTTCCTTCTTCATGGGGCCAAAACTGTATCTAGGAAACCGCAATATTCTACCTTCTCTTAGATTAGAAACAGAAAATGCCTATCAGTACCTTCAACACTAAAAAGGAGTTGGATTTCAATACATTCAATCTTAAAAAGGAGTTGAGTTTGTGAATACTTTTAAGGTAAATTTCTTAGGACATCACTTAGCTAAGTGTTAGACTTTTGCAGGTGAGGGATTTTTGCTTCTCAGGCCCAACGGTGAAAGAGCTCCATGAAATTCTTCTATCATGATATCTTAGAATATTGCCATTACCTCTGCTTTATAGCAACAATCAATTCTCACTTTATTCCCCTGAACATACATAGGCCTATTCTATCTGTATCTCACTACTTACCAATAGAGCAGGGAAACATGCTAGTGCATCAGAAATGTTTTTTTGGTTCTGGACAGAGAAAAGCTGCCTGGGTAGAAAACAACAACAACACAAAAGATCAATCTCACCTTCACCATAAAATACCCTCTCTTCAGGGAGATGCAATAGTTTTGGCAAAGGTTGAGAGAGACTGGACCTATTTTACAAGGCCAACAGTCACACATTACGGAGCAGCCAAAAGCCCCCTGCAAAGCACAACTGCTTCTTATTTCCTCCTCTGTTGCCATACAGTGAAATTTAGCTGATCAGAGTCCTGGGAAGATGTAATGGGTTTAGCACACAGAATTCAACCTGCTTGATCCTCAGTCATCTCATGCCTTTTCTTATCCTTAAAATTCAGCACAGGCATGAAAAGTGGTGGGACTGTGGTTCTTTCTATATTAATAAACCATGTGGATTTTAAAAAGCTATAGGAAGATGTTAAACTTGGGCAATGACACACTATGAGCACATTTCATAAATAATTTCTAAAGAATGTCAACTAAAAAAACCTTTTGTGAGTGAGAAGGAACAGGATTTCTTCATTCTTTCATGCTACTCATTTGAGTTATTTCATTAAGTCAACCCCGATATGTAATGACTTTTCCCTATATTTACATTTTTTTTTCCCCATCACTTTACAGGGGGATTAAAACTGTTTTTCTTGTGTTGGTCCCTAATTACATTGATGCAGCATTTATTTTTTATTTCCTCTTTGCCTACCTCTTGAACTACTCATGACTATTCAAAATAAATGTCAAAATACAGTAACAGAAGAATGCCTCAGCATCTCCAGAGGCTGAATATCTCAACACAGCATATTATGGTTGAGTTTTCCTGTAAGTCTTTAAGTCAGATATATTTTACAGCCTTATTACTTTCTATATTTTTCACTTATGTAAGAAATAAAGCACTCTAGGCTTTTAATTCAGTGACAATTTTTTCCAGTTTGTACCCATTTTAGATCTTTCTAGAGGTTCAAAGTTCATGTAATAATTCACTTTATTTTCCCTTGTACTGTTTTCAGCATTTACCTTGCTTTAAATGTCAGAGCCTTTCACTTCTGTTACTTTGATTTCCTTGCTGCGTCTCTTCTCTGCAAGCTGTAACTGATGGTGTATTTTGGTGTGGTCTCCCTGTCTTTTCCCACTTTCAACAACCCTTTTTAAACTCAATTGTATCTTCTAACAGTTTTTTATTGCAAAACCCACACTGACCACTTCTTGTTTTTTTTAATGTTCTTCTCAGAGGAACTGCACCCTGCTGTACATTGGCTATGAAGCCTCAGCAGTCCCAACATCCCTTCCATGCAAAGGGATTCCAATACCTCCTGATGCAGCACGATGCTCACTGACTTCCTTAATCCACAAAGTGGATTTATTCAAAAGCAGTGCTCTGACTTGACTGTGAACATTCAGTCATATCAGATGGGATTCAAGGAATGTTTTGATCGATTCCACATTATTCTTCTTGCCGTCAATGAGATGTTCTGAAGTGTAAGTTACTTCAGAGAAGCACCTACACAAATGTCTGACTTCAGGTTTTAAAGACAAGCAACAAGCTGCTGCAGTAAAAGATGAGTAAGAGAATGATCTTACAATAAAGAGATGTCTGAATATGTATTAGGACAGTACAGATAACAGAATAGGTTTTCAATACTTAGAACATGTCCGATATGAATACAGAAATTGTAGACTGGCAAAATTCAAAGTACTATTCAAAGAAATAATATTTCTTGGAAAGTGAGGAATTCAAAAAGAGCTTTTGACCATCTCTTTTAATATTTTATTATTCTGAAGTGAAATATTTTACAGAACTGGATGACTATTTCAGTTAACATCAGCAGTTGAGACTATGACCACCGCAGAATGGACAACATTTAACAAAACAACATTGCTCCAGGTCCTTAGTGATAATAACATATATTTGAAGCCTGACACTTCCATTTAACATGCTTCTACTACTTACACACAACTTTTTAACAAGTAACTATGTGTGCATCAAATTTTCTCCAAAATTACATTTTATAGGAATTGTAAACTGCATTTTTAAAGTACATAATTGAACTGGCAGAATAAATGAGCTGACATTAAGAAATTGTTTGAAAAGTATGCAATATTCCTGAAATGATTTACCCAAAATGACTGTAATTACAGAAAGAATATATTATTATTGCATTATTTAATTCCAAGCCATAATATCAATTATAAAATTATACCCATTTGTTACCCCCCAAATCAACGGCAGCAAAACTGTTCTTCTCTCCTAAATCCCTATTTCCTCTCATATAAATCCAATAACTAGTGGAGAAGAGAGGAAAAGAAGACTGACTAACAAGAGGAAGACAGTGGTAATAAGCCTGTAAGAGAAAGGAAAGACAAGAAGAAGGAAGAAGCAAAATGAATGATGTTTTGTGCTCCTCCTTACTATGTGAGAAGCTGTTAACTATTTTACTCCTTAACACCAAAGAGTATTTTACCTGGACATTTTTTCTACTGATCTTATAAACTCTGAGTGCTTTTCTGTTAATTGCCAGTGAAAGTAGATTTCAGATGTGAAGGTCACTATCAATATTCAAATAGAAAGGAGAAACATGAAAGGTGGAAACATGTTTAATTAAAAATAGGTAAGAGAATAAAAGCCCCCAAGAGATCAGACTTACAAACACCAAAACTATAGATGAGAACAGAAAAAAAAAAGTTACCATTTTCAAATGCAAAAGAAGCAGTGTACTTAATATGGTATCTGGACATTAATTAGTCAGCTCTACAGGGCAACGCTTATTACATACTTTTCAATAGTTTATAGAATTTGTGTCTTCCAGTCACTTCAGTATCACTCTACACCTAGAAATTAAGATTGATACACTGAACAATATGACTAATACTCAAATTTGACATTTGCTAAAAATACATTTCAATGTATTTTTAACAAGTGAAACTGAGACTACAGAACAGTAATGAATATTTCTTCATGAACAAGTGTATGTAAACAAAATTGACTTAATTCCCTCCACAGAGTGAAATACAGTAGACAGAAAACCATTTTATCAAAGTATGCAGGAACACAAGTCTCACTTAGCAGGACACCCCATAACATTACTGAGAAAGTTGTATCTCAATTTATTTTCCAGTGGAATTCTTTTTAGCTTTTTTAGGGTGTTCAAAGGAATTGAAGTAGTCCAGAAAAATGTACAATGTTTATGCACATTTGTCTGCATTGTGTTGTTGTCTATGTTTTCATCATGGCTGATGAAGAAGCTTGGAAACAGGTCAGCTGCAAGTGCATGCTGCTTTTGAATTTGTTTAGCAGCTCTTCCAGTAACCTGTAAAGGGAAAACAGTTACCACTTTAGAAAATTCTGGAAAGAGAACAATTACTACAAGTTTTGATTATTCTGTCTGTGACTTCAGGTATGCTGTCTGCTTTTCTTGTGTAGCTGAATTGCAAATTTGGGTTGTCAGCCTTGTTTTGGAAGGTATTTGTAGATTTCTCTTAAGTATTATGATTGAAAGATCAGAGATATTATGACTGTTCCAGGAGAAACATTAATTCACCACAGTCACGTTGTTTTGTCCCTAACAGATAAACTGTGTATGAGTTCATTTGGGGGCATAACAATAGTTAATTTACATCTACCAAGCTGTCAAGAAAGTACTTCGTGCAGGGGATAGTATTTAATCCACAAACCACAGATGTGGGAGCAATGGTGCTGATGGGCCTGTTGTAGAAAATATTGATTGCAACACTGGAGATGCTTTAAGTTGTTTTACAGTCTTGGCTGGGTCTTTTATTTTCTCCTTAATCTGGGGAATAATGTGATCTCTGAATTTTCTGCCCTATTTCAAAAGCAAGCCATATAGTGCAGACATGTATCGCCTGAACTTTTAGGCATGCTGCATTACTGAACGGCCCAGTAACAGAAAAAAAAATAAATTACACTGTGTGTTAAAAAAAACCAAACTAGCCCAAGAATAGCAACTTAAACCAGAAAATAAGTATCTGCTTCTTCAGCAGGTCCTCTGGAAAAGGATCATGTCCATGTAATAATTTAGCATCATAGTACTGATTGTGAATGAACACACACAAACAGCTCTCAGTCAGAGCACAAATGTGTTATTTTACACAAATACATGTAGATTACAATCAGCTGCCTAGAAAAATGACAATTGCCATGTAGTGACCTGGGAAACAGAACAAGTTCTGCACTGTCTGGGGCTCAAAACACTGAGGCAGATGTAATAATGATGCAGTTCTTGATTCTCATTTGTCTCATGAAGCTCAGATGCTTGTGACTAAGTGAAAAAAGAATTTCTACAGGTGTTTTGGAAAATTTCAGTTAAAAGATCTCTCCTTACTCAAAACTGATTTTTAACTTTAATAAAGCATAAGATCTAAGTAAGATGAGGAAGTATCTTGAGACTTGTTGTGACTAGAGAAGAGCAGGTTTGACTACATAGAGGACATATGGAAGAAGGCACAGACCACAGACCATGAGCTGCACAGTCTCTTTATGCATCTACAAAATATTCTAAATTCTGACTGCTAAGTGCAAACTGATTTGATGCAGGAAAGTACAATGAAACCAATCTCTAGTTCAAGCCATCTGTACTTACACTACTCTACTCATTACAAATCTGTCCTAGTTGTACTCTTCATTATGCTGTGGTTGTAAAATAGACTATCAAGTATCTGGCTGTTTGTCAAAGGTCATGGTGGTGGAAAAGGAAGAACCCAAAATTCCTCCTCCTGATGTTAAGAACGAGCCACAGACCCTCCTTATTTGTTTTTTAAAGGAAACATGCCAGTTTTATGAGTTCCCCATACATCAGCTTGCAAAAGCCTGAACTTTGTTCTTGGCCATCTTTTTAATTGCTACTTAATTCAGTAAAACAATACAATGGAACTCACAGAAACCTTAAGATTAACAAGGAAGGCTAAAGAAGACAGATACTATAAGACAAATACAAAACGACACTGAACTGAGAAGATAGGATGGGCAAGCAGGATATGTCACAAAGCCATTGGCTCCTCTGGGTAATTTAATAGGCTGTGAACAATGCAAGGACTGAGCTTTTTCCTGACTCTGTCCAAAAAGGCTTTGCTCTGTAATTCAGAAGGGTCAAATATGGTGAAAGCAAACCCTTTTATATCAGAGTTTTCTTACAAGAGTAAAAAGCAATGGCTCCAAAGACCATAAAGAAAACAAGAGGGTGCAATGTACTCACTTTCTGTCAGTTCCACTTGAGAGCTGAGGCAAGGCTTCCAAAGCTTGCTTAAAGCTTGATCTGCAAGGAAAACAAAAATACTCATATTCTGCTAGTACAAGACTCAGCATTTACAGTTTCTCTCTATAAATCCTATAGAAAGATGCTATATTTTATCCATCCTTTATTTCAATAAATTGACAAAGTATTTACCTGAGACCTGACATCCATATGCAAACTTAAAATAGAACATAAAATAGTCATGGGGTCAAGCATGTGTCTTGATATTCCTAATGTGATGTACATCATACATCAAGAGGAAATGTTAAATCAGCAGCTCACTGAAGACTGTCACATCCTGGACTGTTCAAAAATTAACAGGTAGAGGCTAGCCTGCCTTCTGCTCAAAACTAAGTGACCATCAATCAGCGTATGAAGAAGAGACAAAACATTGATTTTGTCTCTCTGTCCTTAGTAGACAGACCGCTGCAGTCTGCCTTACACAAGGGTGCCTACAGAGAGTGTTCCAGTGGGTTTGCACTGGTAACATAGTCATAGAATATTTTCGGTTGGAAGGGACTTTAGGTCCAACCCTGACCTCAAAGCAGGGCCGATTTCAAGGTTAGAGGAGGTTTCTTTGGGCCATTATCCAGTCAAGTGTTGAGTAACTCCAAAGATTGGGTTCCCACCCCGCTCTGGGCAACAGGAGTGGAACAGAAATGAGGGAAGAATGCAGGACCTGCACAGATAGGTAGAATCTTGTCAGCAAAAGATTAATGTGGTGACTTATGGCAACTAGTTACAAGTCCAGCAATAAAAAACACCTCCATGAAGCTCTGGCTTTCCGGGTTCACTGTACTTTGCCCTATTACAGACAATATAATTTCGATTTTATCCAATTTGAGCCACTGCCCAGTAGTTTTCTTTTAGTAGTAGTAGTTTTCTTTTAGAGGCCTTTGTCATCATCAGAATAGGGAAGTGAGTACTCTGAATTGGAATGCAGTGACACCAGGGGACACTATGTGTGACTCTATGAAGACATATTAAGACTGCAATGTCTCCTACAAAACTGTTGATTTGTAAGATCAAATTTGATCAAACTGTTGATCAAATCACCACCTGCAGGGACATATAATGCCAATCTTAAAAGAAGTGAAGGTAATTAAAATAATGAATGAATCTGCCCATATCCAATCCCCACCATAATCACCTAGAAATTTCAGTCAATCAGCTTTACTCAAAACTGCTGAGAGCTATCATAGACTGTTTTTACATGCCTTGGCTGATCAACCATTGATGGTGCTAATGCTTTTCCTTCTCCCTCTATATTAATGTGTGTGAGTGTCCCCCACACTACTTATCTTTGGTCTTGCCTCAGTGAGAAATGATAAATTGCTGGAAGCCTTTTGAAGGCATTGACTCTAGGAGACAGTGTCAAGCTGAATTCCCTTTCCCTGATTAGTGTGAAGACAAGGAGCAGGGTATTGCATAAGCCTATGGAGAGCCCTAATTCTCCATATCCCTATAAGGGGACCCTGCCAGTAGCTGGATCTGTAGATCCTCTGATCAATCTGGCAGGTTATTTATGTTTTATGAGATTGCTGTGAAAAAATGGATCTAACTCATCAAGATCTGCTTGTGTCTGGCTTTAGCATAATTATCCTCACCAGCTGTACTGCTGTTAAGAAGTTTTACAATTTGTTTTTGGTGGCAAATATTGGTTTGTGTCTAAAAGTCCAAGTAAAAAAACAACAAAAAAAGAAAAAAAAAACCAAAAAACCCCCCTATTTTCTTTCAACTGATAAAATCTTGCTAGGTTTCTGGTTTTTGTATATTTACATAGTAGATCACATATTCTATTTGAAGCAAAATTCCCTCATTCTAAATTTACAGTATGTGTTTTTGCATGTTTACCAAGGATTCCATTACACTGCAAAAAGTGACATTACAGCACATCTTACTTGCTTTCAGGTGTTAGGTATATGGCCACGGTATCCCTCAATGCACAGATTTCAAGTTTTGCCTAAAGACAGAAATACAAATATTGAAAATATTGAAAATATTGAAAACAATGCCCTTTCACCAAGTGGATACAAGTATCCCAAAGCTTCACCTTCTTGAGAGGCAAATACTATTGCACGCTGCCCTTGTAAGCAGCCTTGGCTTTTAACAGTTTATTTCCTGTATTCTTTGTTGCCATGCTACTCTGTCAGGAGACTGCTCAAAGGAACAATTTCATACTTTTGATTCAAGTCAAACTGTTTACATGGTCACTGTCTAGTAGTTAAAAAACACTGGTTTGTCTCTCAGTAACAGTAACAAATCTTCAGTTCTGTTTCACCTTTTCTGTACTGTGATAGAAAGACAGATGCAACTTTTTTCTTCTTTTTAAAAAAATTAAATACAGTGAGCTTAACTTCTCACAGCACTGCTTAGCCAGGGAGAAAGGAAACACAAAAGTACAAAAATCTGCCAATATACATTTTGTGCTTGGTTCTTCCAGTGAATTAATTTTTTTCCATCATATGAGGAAGCAGAATGATTGTATTTTGTTTCTTTTGTGTCACCTGGTGGGCACAAGAGCTTGGGGATTTTATTCCTGCACTGTACTGTGTGCCCAGGTATTAATTTTCACTTAGTCAAACTGTGGAGGAGACTGAACTCACAGATTAAACAAACCTCATAGATCATCCATTGGTCTTTGAAAAGCCGCACGATCATCACAACTTTTATATGAAATAGAAACATTCTGGTACATCATTAAATAATTTCACTTAAAAATACAAAATGAACTTCATAAAAAATAACATTTTGTTCTTTTAGGCATAAATATGAAATTTAATCCAGTTGGACATTACAGTACCCTATTTACATGTACACACAACATTTATCTTCCAAAACAGAACATTTAACAATGCAACACATACAACTAATTCCACATCTAATGAAAGCCTTTGGCTTTTAGGTATCTCCCTCATCCCTCCTCCAGGTAGGAAGACCAGTAAAATGCATGCTTTTTTAGAGCTAGAACTTTCTGGCACAAAATATAACATAGCCACCTCAAATTTTATACTCATCAGAAATGCTTTTCTCAACACACAGTATTTAACCTCTTTTTATATAGTGCTCCAAGCTCAGGAGTTGTGGACTTTTTGAAGTCCTACGCCTAAGATTCTGGAGTCTTTTCTACATTTTAGGAGGTACCAGTACCCCTTTCTCAAGTACCACAGCCTAAGTGAACCTGGTGGAAGGGCAAGCCCTGCAAAACTGTGGGTCATGGGATGTAGGAATACAGAGTGAGGCTTGAATCAGAATTTTTTTGTTCAGTCTAGCAAGGTTTGGATGACTCTCACACTGCTGCTGTCTGTTAGACAGGATTTTCCATGTTCAGAGGAACAGAAAACGACCATGACTGACAAACTTACAGTAAGGAGAAAAAAGCCTTTCAATTACAGGCTTAGGCAGCAAGTCCCTACAGTTGTTTAATCAGACAAAAAGGATATAGGCACAGCTTTGTTGTTATTCATGGATTTGGTTTAAATACGGAGTCAATCACTTGGCTGTGATCTTCCTATACTAATTCTCTGTCCAATGCCATTACTAGCAGCAATTGGAAAACTAGGCTTACCACTGGATATTATTTTCCCATCATAATGCAAGAATGCTGTCATGTACACTGAAAATAGGGAGTTTGCTCTTTTTCTGTTACAGCCATAGCAATCTGACTCAAAGGGATTTTTTATAAAAAAGTGTTTTTCTTAGAGTCCTTTAAAGCTTACCCAATAGCAACACCAATCCAGCTGTAAATAAAGACAGCAAAGCTATTCTGCCCATGTTACAACAACATGGTATTTTAGAGAGAGTAAAGCAAACAAGTGACTAGTCCTGCAAAGTCTTACAAGATCCTACTGCATTCTGTTTTAGGGATTTTTAAATCTCAAAATATCTTTACATTGTTTTTTGCTTTTAAAGTGATTTTTTATGTCAGGCCAAAGAGAATATTTGACAACACTTCAAAGAGATACCACTATGACGCTTTTTATTTCATAGAATATAGGTAGTCTTTTAATGCTGTCTAACACAAAGATAACCCTAAAATATAATAAACCCAAGAACCAGTATCCCAAAGGGTATTCATTCATAAATCTGAAATAGGTTGTAAACGAATCCTTTTTATCTCCTTGCTTTCACTGCTACAATAAATCGAACACCCAGATTATACCTCTGTCTGTTATTCTCAGTTTTCTACATTCAGATGTTTCACAGTACAAAGTATTCAGGTACCTGTAAAGCTCCATTTTTGCTGAAGGATGAAACACACTGCATCAGTCGACTCAGTTCTTCAGAGACTGCTTCTACAACCCTTGACATTACCCGAGGAACTAAGTCTTTAGAAATTGTAAACACCTAAGTTTAATGAAAGAAGAACCATGAGCACAATGCCTGCATTAACAGAAGTATTTTCAAAACTAACATTTCAATAAAAACATCTTTGACTGAAAGGTCTCATTCATTTTTATCAACATACCAAAAATTCAAAAGAGACTTGAATATGAAGGATGTTTTTTGATGCTTGCCCTGCACTTTGACCAGTCCCCTCTGTTAGCAGCAAATTTGGCTATGTGGTTTGTGATAACCTTCTTGCTATACAAAAAAGCAGCTAAACTTCAAAATATGCACCTTTGGCTGATGGATGCAGGTAGTTAGGTGTCTGTAACAGGCAGCCATCTTGTAGATAGCACCTTTAATTCAGAGTTGTGTGTCTGACTTACACATTCAGCCACTGTTTACCCATATACTCTGCTATTTCTTCTAGACTCCTTTATACTTGACCACTGTCCAATGGCTAGTATTGTAATACTCTGTGGCAGAGATAAACATTTGACAGCCTGTGTGAGGATGAGGGTGTCAATAGATTTTCATTTAGATTCTGCCACTCCTACCATTTATTAGTTAACTGGCAAAAATTTTTAAACCTTACTGGTTTTCCATGCATCAAAACAATCTTTATAACCACTTATTTGTATAACTTGTAAAAGTTGCATATTCAGAATAGTAACTGCAACACAAAGTTATTAAATCTATGCTTGAAGCAAAGTATGAAGATACCAATTTTCCTTAAAGGGAGTTTTACAGAAGTGAGAAATTGTTGTGGATTTAAAAAACAAGAAAGTATGATTTTTCTAAAATGAATTCAGGAAAATGCAGGCCAAGAGGTTGGAATATAGGAGGAAGTGAGATTATAGGTTAGACACACGAAACTTGTGTCAAAGCTTAAAGGTGATGATAAAACTGCATTAAACTGCACAGGGCTGGGAAAGAAGATGACACATGAAGCTGGAATGGTTTATGTAAGCTTAAGTATGTGACTGGAGTGGTACAAGAAGGAAAATAAGATGTATAAAGTTTTGAAACATTTCCACACTTTCTGCTTTGAAAGATTCTAAAGAATTAAGTAGTGGATTGTTTTGCTGGAATACTTTTGCTTTTACACAAAGTTTAGATTCCATGTCTGACAAAGAAAATTAGCAACTGACAGAAGATATTAATATATATGTGTAAAAATCAACAAGAAAAAAAACAACCAAACAAAGATTCCTACAGAGTTTTCAGTGATTTAAATAAAGAATTGTGTAGCAGGCATCCCATAAGGCTGATCATTCCAAAAGGCAGGTCTGCACCACAGGCCAAGCACAGTGACTCCATAAATGTCAGCTACCAGCTGTTACCAGTGCTGGAAAGAGGTCATCTTATTCAGCACCAAACACTGCTGATCAACTCAACACAAACATACCAGGAACATGCCCGAAGATCTTCTACTGAGAAGAGAATATTTCTGCCTGCAATGAGCACTCCTGAAGTTACTTTACAGAATCCAGGAAAAATAATTGTCAGCAAGGGTGAATCATCACAAATTTGCAGTAAGAAGCCCTTATTTTGATTTCAGCTAAATTTGAATTCAAAGGTAGAGAAACAATTTTCTTTCCATTTCAGTCAATCCTTGCTGTTCATCTGATAGTTAATTTTTGCTGTTTCAAAATAGAGAAACTTGCTGCCTAGCTAACTAAACTTAAACCTGACCCAGCTTAACAGAATTTCACCAGTGGAAATGGGAGTTTCGTCTTGACACACATTCTCATGTTTCTGTATATTTCACATCTAGAAATTTAAGAGGCAATGTTATTTAGGCCAGAATCAGTATCGCTCTCAATGGAGAGAGCACAGCAATGCACCCTTTGCTGCAGCATTTTAACAAGTATGCATGTTTACAAGCCTAGCTCAATAAGTCAAAAATTACTTTGAATTTTTGAAAGCAAAACTTCTAATTTCCATTTTAATTAATTTTCACTACACTGAAAAACATTATTAAAATTGTTATCATGTTGGTGTATGTTTTTAGTGTATCTTATTTCCTGATTTGGAAGCATTTGGTAAAATCACAATGCTTCTGTGGAAATGCTTCTGCTATAATTTAACACTGAAATAGTATAAAAAATACTGCAAGTCAAATTTGAAGTTCCTGAAAATATTTTAATTTATACGAATCCTTGTAATTTAAGAAGGAATAAGATAATTAAAAGCCTCAAGTGAATCTCATTATATTTTAATTACAGGGAAAAGGTCGAGCAGCCATACTTGTGGTATTTTGGAAGGTAAGAGAAATATTACTACTAGTGCTTCTACCAGGAGCAACTGTAATGTGTTAACACTCTTGATGATTAGAAGAGTGGTTATGTAAAACACAGATTCTAACTTAAAGAACCATAGAAAATTCCTCCATACAATCCCAAAAGGCTAAATAATTGCAGCCCCTCTGAGTTTATTATGTTATAAGCAATGCTTTAACATGCACTTCCTAGCCTAGGTAGCCATTACCTACTTAGGTATTTCAAACAGTATTTGTGCTTACAAAGACTATAAAACTTTCTGTGTTTAGCTTTCCTATTTCCTATTGTACGTAGAAGACTGACATATCTTGGCTTTTCACTCTGAGTGGCATGTGTTGAACATTTCCTTCAAGGTGAAACAAAGGTAATTTACAGATGTTTTGGAAGAAAAAAAAAGGTAATCAGAGAAAGAAAGCATCATAACTAGCTATATATCTATACATTATCTGCATGGAAAGGGAGAATTTAACTTTAGCATTTGGCTTTCCTCTTTATCAGATAATAGAGACAAAAAGGTGTAATGGAGTGTTAGAGAGGATAAACAGGAACTACTCATCTCCTTCTGCCCATAAAAAAAAAGTTATCAGTTGCATAACAGGTTGGCTAAACCTAATCTAAACCACATCTATAACGAAGGCACTTCAATAAAAAAAAATCTGGGATTTACCAGCAAAAGTACACTGAAATCATATGAATTTAAGCATGAAATGATCTGAAGTTTCTCCTCACCTCTGCATGCACAGCAATGATATTCACTAATGCTTCTTTCAAGTAATTTCTGACACCTGAAACAAGAGAAACAAAATAATTACTTTCATTCTGTTGTCTCAACACCACCATAATATTCTGCTGTTCAATACTGTACTTTTTATTTTCATTTTTTACTACTACTTTTGCAATCAGAGGCAGAAAGAGAAAGTTCCATAGCCACACCACCAGACTATTTCCTTTTTCCAATCAAATGGAGAAAGGCACATTTCCTTGCAGCAGAAGGTTAAAAAAAGCCAGTAGGTTCCTGTTTTAGTATTCTTCTCTAGCAAGATAATTTCACCAACTTTGCAATTTAATAAAAAAATAGCTTTATTAAAAAATACATTCTGGATGCTTTGCTAGAACACACACTCCATGGCACAGAACATGCACCACAGTTTGATAAGTTCTAAAGAACAAAGTCAAGAGGTTTTGTTTGTATAACAATCTTCAAGCTCTTACTACTTTATCAGCTTTTCTATCTGTGAATTATTACAGATAGGAATAGCAAGGTCTCTTGTTTATCTGAAAGCGGTTCAGAATATATTACTCATGGCAGTTTATAGGAGATGTCATGCCTTAGTAGAAATTTCCTTTTGGGGAAGGTGGAGAAGTTAAATAAGCATTTTCTTGCCAAGCTTATGAAACACTTGTCAATTTACACTAAGAAGTGAATTCTAAACAGAACATCCAGCAGCATGTGCTTTAGTTAGGACAGGCTCTTAGTACTCTCTGCTGCTGCAATTCTGTAACTTTCCCAGCCTGTACTCCAGTCATCTAAGATTTAAAATAGGCAAAAATCTAAAATTGCCTCACTTGTTTTTATGGGCTATTCACTCTAGGCAAAGGAAAATTAGAAAGCATTCAGCTCAATAAAGTATGTACAAATGCTGTAAGTACAAACAAAGTAACGAGAGAGGGTTAGTGATCCACATGACCTCAGCTTCTGATTTTGATTAGTCTACCACGAGTCAGAGAAAGTGCAATGACCCCATCCCTCCCTTCAATACAGTCAATTGACAGTAAAATACAAGAATCATGGACAAAGACTAGTGAGACCATACAGCTCAGAGATCACATTGTGATTAAGGCTAATGCTATAAAAATTAAAAGATGAACCTTTAATCAGTTCATCTTACTTGCTCCACCTTTCCTCAGATAACACTGATGCAGAAAGCTAGTCTTGCTACAAAAAACAGCTTTAGAAGGGGTTACCAGAGCTCATCAAAATGAGCTATTCTGTGAGAAGAGTAGTATCTCACTATTGCCACCTCAGTCATGCTCATGTCTTTAACCATTGATCCCAGAACTTGCCTCAAGATCTAAGAAGGTGACACTTTTTCTTTCTTTCCTAATTACACGATTAGGGATAAAAATTTTATAAAAGCAGGACACAAGGATGACCTGTCCTTGGCAGCACAGGACTGTCCTGCATGAGGAACAAGCATCAAGGATGTGCAATGGGATGCAGCCTGGATGTCAGAAAAATACAAGCCTTTCTCCACACATTCCAAAACATCTCTAGTGCCTTTTCTCGTTACCTTTATTCTTCCCCTTGAAAATCTCAGCAGTTTTTTTTTTTCTGTTTAAATTAACCCAAAGACAAGTCAAACAGTATTGTATACCAGCTTGCAAACCTAAAATTTCTTTCATCTTAGTGAGGAAGTGAGGGAGGAATAAAGCAACACCAGAAATTTTATGAAACTGACTTTTTTCTCTTGCCCTCTAAGGTTGCAAAAAAAAAGCAAGAATGTTACACACCAATACTTGAACCACACCAAAAGATCACAGGTATATGTGGAAGTGCAACACCCCCTTCCTTTTTTCTCTTGTATTGTTTTCCTTCTTTTACTTCACTCTGACCTTGTTTAAATCCTCTGCATACTTCATATCACAGAGGTCAAAATTTCTATCACACCCCAGAAACACATACAATTTGACCAGACACTGAACAGTGGCGTGCATATCACATCAGGGTGAATTTGGGAGCTGGTTTGCAGTTAACCTCTGGGTGCAAAGCGTTGCTTTTGGTCTGCAAACCTATGTGGTATTGAGCTTTTGGCTGCCTCACAGTCTCATCTTGTGACAGTAGGATCTTTCATGTGGAAACTTTGATTTTACTTTTGCACACATGCTGCACAAGATTAAGACTTTGACAGTCTCCCTTCTCTAGGGATACCTGAGCACTGCCACGGCATGTTCCTTAGTCAATCAAAATTTCAGTTGTGACCTAAGCAGCATTTCTTTGGCCCAACAGGTGTTTCCTAATGAAGTATCTCACTCAAACCCTGCTACTGCTGGGGAGCAGTAAGGAAAGTACAGAGAGGGGGCTGCCAGGTCAAACAGAGAGGGCATGTGTGTCTCCTGCATAGGTGGCTAGCATGCTGAGCTGGGAAGAAGTGTTATCAAGGAGGTGAGTGAGAAACTGGAGTGGATAGAGACTGAAATGGGTTGTGTAAGAGGGTGATGTGGTTCCAATGAAAGAATCCTCATTTCCCACCTATCTCACCTAAACCCCCGAGGTAGTGAACCTCTTCTCACACATTTGTGCAACTCAGCTCAGGGTAGGAGCTGCTAATTCTGTCTGCTGCTGCAAGCACTCAAATTAAACAGCTTTTGACTGTGCTAGTAAAAGTTGCCTATCATTATATCTGCAGAAACTTAACATATTTCATGAAGAGTGAGCTACCAAGTTGCCATCACTGCTATAACCACCTATGTACTGTTAATTTCTAAAAGCATGAAATACCAATATCAGCAACATTAGCACCTGGTGTTGAACACCATTGCCTGATGGTTCTCAGCTAAGGTAAAATGGTCATTTATGTCAGAGCTCAGAATCAATTCAGTAAATGGAATGGAGATGGAAGCTATGGTAAAAATGAAGTGAGACTAGTTTAGTATAGCATATTGTTAGCCTATCCCAGCTGCATGACAAAATCGTTAACTTAAACCTCAGTGAAAGAGCATAAGCAGACATATTTTATCTTCCATGCTTGTACCATGCACAAGGACGAATGGGTGAGCTAAGGACTTAAAGGAGATAAGTGCTACTGGGATTGCAAGAAATAATTAGGTGTTCCTGATCTTTCATAGATGGCTCAGTCCTGCAATGACTGCAAGATCAGGGAACTCAATACCAGCACAAATATTTCCTCTGTTTCTTCAACAGGTTTTACAATTTAAGAGCAAATAATTCAGCACAAACTGTGTAAAGCTATGCAGTTTAGAGACAGTCCATGTATATCAAACTGCAATTGCCTTAATTGCAGCATTTAATAACCTGGAAGACCTTGTCTTGGTAAGCTAAACAAGCCAAAACCAGAAAGAACATGCAATTGCACTCTAAAAATTCCAGTTAGTGGAACCAGACAGGGAAAGAAGGGAGAACTGTGTAGGGTGAAAAATAACACAGGCACAAGAAAGAAAGAAGGAAGGTATTAATGAACTGGTCATCAGTGAACTTAGACTGGAAATTACAGGTCACTGTGTAAAGGTTTGCTCTAACTGAGCTATGAAAGATGTGGTTTTATGACAATCACTGATGTTGGTGGGGGTCATTTTCCTACCACAAATAGAACATAAGTAAAAAGGGCATTTCCCCCCAGCCCTCCCTTTCGTCTTTTTTGTGAAGGATTTAATTTTTGGATGTGGGGACAAAGCCAAACATATTGGAATGTCAAGACCTGCAGGCATAGTTAATAACTGTACTATATTTTGAAAAGTTACAATTAAAAAATATCCCATTTCTGATTTATATCACTGTACTGTTTGTGGCAGGCTTTGCTGAAGCAAAGTATTACTTTTCTGGAATATGATTCACTGGAAACACAAGCAGTGGCATCCAACTGTGAATTTGTTGTGAAATTCATTTCAAAATGAAAAAATTCTGTCTAGAATAGAATTTTTGTACAGCTTTCTCTACAACTGTTCAGCAGCCCACGCAATTACAGTTTTTGGGACACCATGCTGCCAGTCCTATTATACAGCACTGAAAGCTAATGCACCATGTAACTGTAGATTGCAACTATTAGGCTAATCAAGTGAAACATAACATTCTTAAGTCTAAAATACCTCTTATTTAGCATATTGAAGGACAAATACAATGCCTTTCCACTGCTTCTGACAGAAATGTGTTACAGAAAGTCTCAACAAGCCCTTGCAATTTCTCTGAGGAAAATGTTATTATTCTGTTACAACATAAATGCATTCCACTCCCACTCTATTCTTAATACCAAAGACTGACTTGCTGGAATTCTAGCTGCCACTAACAAAGCCTCAGCATTGCTTTAAAGAAAAATGAATGGGAAGACTTAAGAAATAAAAATGAAGGACAATTTCAGCCATCAACTATCACAATGGCTGACAGAAACTTTAAAATAGCATCTTCCAATTTTGGACTCGTCACTGTACTTTTACCAGAGAAACATATAACAAAATTATCAATTAATCTCCAGTTTACACCACCTATTAATTTTATTCTCTTTTTTTTTTTTTTTTTGTTTACAACTTAAATGTGTCAGTTTACATTTCAAAGCAACTTTAGCAACACTGTAAAGCTGTAGCATGGATGACTGTGTGAATGATGGGAAAAGCAGAAGGGAAAAAGGTTTGTGGTTCTGAGGAGTAACAGAAACCAAACTTTTAGCTTGCCAATACAGGAGTCATTCAGGAGATCTTCAGATGGTGTAGTGCTACCAGTTGTCCCACTTGTAGTTAGTTCTCAGAGATATGTTTCCTCCAAGTACTTATATGACATCGTTATACTACGAGACCCCCAAAGTGACTGAATAAGCATGAAAGAGCTGGGACTCCAATACCACATGTGTAATTCTAAAACACAAAGAGGCTACAAAAACTTGCATGCAAGAAAAGAGCAAAGGTTGCACACACAGTAAAACAGAACTCATCTGGCTGCTCCTTCTTTGACAGAAGCCAACTTGGGTCTTCAAATGTTCCCAGTCCTTCTACAGTAAATTGATAGTGTCAAGGATGATATGAGCTTCAAACATTTTTTAAGCCTTCTGCAGACTCAAGTTCAAAGAATGAGCTCAAGTTCAGTGAGGACAACTGAAACACACAGGAAATATTAACCCAGGCAGATGGGGTTTGACACACTTTTAACTTTTGTGAGATTGGAATCTCATTTGAGATGGACAGCTGGGAATCCAGCCTTGCTGCTGCCTCTCACCAAACCAGCCTTTTAGCTTGCCTCTTGTGCAAAAAGGAAGAGGAGAGAATAAATGCACATAACTGTTTAGAAAAAGCAGGTGATGTCAGCAGGTACCTCTGCTTCTTAGCAATAAACCAGACATGAGGATGAGAGACTATGAAGGATCAAAAGAAAAGAAAAAGCAAATTTAGTTAAAGAGAAATCATGCAGGAATACTGAAAGCTACTGTTCCTTTCTGGAGGAGCTAGAAAAGCCATCCACAGGCAATTCTACAGTTTGACAGCTGCCACTTTTTTTTTTTTTTTTAATTTTAAAGAAAGCAGAGAAGACTGAACAGCTCTTAATATGTTGACTAAGCTACTAGTCCTGTTTCACGACTGAGTTAACTGACTTATTAGAAACCTAAGCTCAGAAATGAGTGTTGGGTAGGCACAGAGCCACCAATTTACAAACAACAGAGAGCATTCTGAGACCATTCTGTAGGAGGTCAATACTTAACTGGGCAAGCAACCACTGCTGGTGGTAGCAATGTTTCTCAGTGCTTCTGAAAAGAGAGCACTAAATTTGTTGGCCTTGAGGCTTGAGCATGACTTGGTAGAGATAGGAAAACTGATGCCTGGGAGTCTGAAATTTTGCATTTTAAGACACATCCAATTGTACGCAGTAGTTTTTACAATTTATTGTTCTATTTGGTGGGTTATGCCAATAACAGTCAATCAGTCTGAAACCTTTTTCCTGACTAGTTTTGAATGAAAACTTTCCGAAAAAATAACAATGTACAGAATTTGGTGATCCAAAGAGGTTAATATTTTTCATGCCTAGCTGCAGGACAACAATAATTGCCTGTTCCTGGACATTCCATTTGCTAGAGGAGAGCGAATGCAAAAAATTATTTAATCTGCTCCGTTCTAACGAAGGAACTCGCTTTTAAATTTTTTTTGATATATATTCTTTTTAGTTACATTACATCCTACTGCCAAATTTAAGCAAAATGGTATTGGAAATGTTAATTTCTAAGCTTTGGATATATCATGCCAAACTTTACAGCAAGTCACACTCAAAGCGTTCTGAACTGTATGTCAGTTAAGCTCTCACAGCTCTTCTGTAAGTTTTTAATCTGCTATGTGAAACTGTTGGGAAAAAAAAAGCTGCACACATCTCCTGCAAGTCATTAATCAGTGCTGCGTACTGTACATTAAAAAAGAAACTAATGAATGGTATCCAAAGCCATGTGGATGTAACTTCTTTAAACAGTCTGATTTTAACTGTTAAGTTTCCTCTAGGTTCTGGCTGCATTGCAGCTGCAACAGCAGTATTTGATGCCTGCTTTAATTAAAATTATCCTGGCACAATTTCTAGTGTGGTCACATTCTTCTCCAATGCAACTCCTGTTGCAGAAGCAGTGCTAGGGGCTAGCAGGATTCCTTTTGGGATGGCAGAGACACTAATTTGTATTTCTGTAGCTCTTGAAAAGGCAGTCTGTGCTCTGCAACAAACCAAGTGAGCTCCATTCTGCCCGTGCAGTCTATGTGGGAATTTCAAGCTTAGATGGATGCCTCCTGATAAACCAAGGTGCCCCACACACACCCCACAGAATTTCACTTTTCAATCTAACCTAAACAATAACTTCCACCTAAAATCAAGTAATCTCTTTCCAAACCCCAAACGTTTACATGGGTAAGGCAGAATGGGTGGGAGGGGGAAGAGGCTCTACAGAGTAAAACACTGTCTGAGGTTACAGCAGGTCAGCAGGGCAGTCAGCACTGCCTCCATGCAAAGGCTGCTGGAACAATTTTAAAAAAAGGTTAACTGTGTAGAGGTGTCTTGGTAGAAAAATTTTAATTTACAAGATCTACAGATAACTCCAGCTTCCCATACTTACGGATCACTGCCTGACACCTCCAGTGCGTGCAAAGATCTATCAGCAACCTTATCCCAAGAAATGAACAGGAAGGAGCACAGACTAAAAGTGAAAATTCAAATGAACACCAAAATATTTTTATTTTTAGGCTGCAGAATTCCAAATAAACATGACTTATAATGCACCTTACACATAAAGCATTTCAGAGACTCAGGGTACTGGACTGTGAAGTACATATAGCAAAAAGCAATTTACATTATGTTGATATTGGGAAGGTACTTATGAAGGAATATTCCTTATATGAAGGAATAAACTTATTACTTGAATTTTTAAGAGCATTTAACTTGGATTTGAAAAAAAAATAGACCAGTCTGGATTTAGAATGGAGTGCCCAGGAAGACATGAAAAAGGCTGACATCTATCTACGAGAGCCAACAGCACAGCATGCCTGAGGCTGCATTAAATGCATTTGAAGAAAGGTGTTGGCCCTCAAAACTATTCAGAAATCTAATATTTATAACCAGGGAAAGTTTAATGTGACTGATAGTCTGTTTAACCTTTTATGTTCCCAGAACAACAAACTGTATTTGCCTCATTAGAAAATGCCCTAAATTATTTAATGTTTCTGGAAAATTATTTTGAAAGCTAGCAGCTATTTGCAATTTCTACAGTAAATGTGATACCCCATTTAGAAAAGTAGTCTTTTAATTTTCAAGGAGCCTGCACCTTGCAAGACAGTTCCCTAACCTATAGGAATAGACAGAAACCTAACTTGTTTGCATGCATAAACCTTCCATGAACTACAGCACTATGAGTATATATATATATGAGTATTTAATACTTTTTTACTGAAGTGCCCCCACCCACGCAGTGATATCATCTAACCTGACACCCCACAGATGCTAAAAAAATATATATATTAAAAAAAGTAGAGGCATGACTTGGAATTTCCCCATGGACATAACAAAGCAGCTCACCTTTATACTTTAGAGCAGCACCAAGGTTTGCCCCTTAAAGGACAGTTGATAGGAAATGAGCTTCAGCTCACGGTACTATCAGTGGCCTGTTTGCTAAATTAAAGCAGCTAGGCAAGCCTGCTTGTTTCTTCCTAATTACTAAAAATACATTTGCTATCATGCTTTGTTGTTTGCCCTGGATAAAAACATTTCCAGAAAACTGCTTGCAAGATGCTAAGAGCAGAACACATGTCTGGCAGTAGCTCTCAAAATACAGGAGATCCACCAGGTCACAACCTTTACCACCTGCTAAGTGGCCTTATTTGTTTATTATATTCCCTCCTTGTTTTGGCTCACTAGTATTTTTGGACTTGATTAAAAAAAGTTAATAATTAGTAGCTGTCAAAAACCAAACAATAAGCAGTGCAAATAATGGCTTTCATTTACTTCTTGCTTCTGTTTGCCCAAAGAAATACAGACACTACCTCTTCATTCTAGAGAATTAAATGGACATTATCATATTCAGTAAATTCCTTACTTAACAGTAAGATTTATGCAGTCTGATAAATAACACTATTTTTACAATAATTTTTCACAATTTTTATAATCAGGCTCAAAGGTTTTTATAACCTTTGAACACAGTTATAAATATTTTTAAATGTGCGCATAGTATATTAACAAACAAATACAGATAATATCATAATACCATTAAAAATAAATACCATAAAAAAGAAAAAGGTAAGTTAGAGGAAAGTAATTATTTAAAACCAGTCTAGAGTGAAAGACATAATTACAGCATTCACAGAATTTTATGGATCCATATGATACACCTGAGCCAAGTTAAATGTCACACAACTGCTCCATTGTCATTAAAGAAGAAAAACCCACTTAAAAACAGGGACTCCAGAATCTCGTTTCAGTTTACACAAGAATGTGAAATTTCTCACTTGGCCACTTCCTGCTATTGCTGGAAACATTCCCTCCTTTAAACGGAGATGGATTTCAAGGTACTGTACTGAATGTTGTTTTGAAAGTACATTAAGAAGAAAATGTGAACGTGTAGGCAAACTGGAAACTCTCTGGAGAGATTACCCACTTATTTAACCACATTTCCTGTTTTTTAACCCATTTGTCCTAAGTCACTCCTTAGACTACTGACAAAAATAGATACAAGTGTGCTATAAATAGTTCATTAGCAGGTTTTTCTCAGTAAAACTGAAAATGTTTTGATAAATCTATTGTTCTTACTAGCTCCATACTAATTAAACTGTGAATCAGATTAATGTTTTCTTGAAATTTGAAAAAGTCCCGAGAACTAATAGTGACCTAAAAAATAGCTATCAATAATTGAAATTTAATGAAGAGATTACTGGTAACCTATGTGACAAAGTGCTTTTACAAACAACAGTTTTAAAGCAAGGGGAGAGGCTGATCACACAAGTCACAACCTTTCTAAATATTTTGAAGTCACAACCTTTCTAAATATTTTGAGATCTGAAGGCCCAAATGCTACATCACTGAATTAGTCACCTTGCACTTATTTTCAGCCATGGTAGTGTGTTGACCTGACACATGGAATGCCATTTGAAGGACCTGGAACAAGTAGCCACAAAGCTAATTTCTAAAAATATTAAAATGTGAAATATTTTAATGAAAATATTAAAATGTCTGCTTTTCAGACTTATGTTACCTATAGTTTTTGAACTACTTTAATTCAATCAATCAAAATTATGTCATGACATTCAAAGAACCTGAAAGTTTCTGTGCTTCAGCTGCCTTGGAGTAGCAGGAACTCTAAAGATTGCCAATACTTTGATTAATACCTTTGTCTATGCATTAACTTCAGTCTACAAGAGGACAACACCAAGAGAATAACACTGGTTCTGTGCCTTCCTGCATAGCCCAAACTGAGATATCTTTAAAACTGAAGCTGCTGAGGCTCTTCTGATCTTTCTGCTACCCCATTCAAAAAACACAGAATGATCTGAAGGACTGTTGAAGAGGTCTACTCAGTACTGCTGCTTTCCTTACAGATATTAAACTCCACTGCTTCTGGGATAGGACAGAATACAGTTTCCTTTATTACTAAGAAGGAGCAAAATCTGTAAATGTCAAAGACTACAACAAAAAATGCAAAACCCAACAGTGCTTCACTTGGGAAGGAGAGGTGTTTGCTAGCATCAAAAGGTAGCTGAAGGTCAATTTGACACGTATGCATGTTCTTGAAAGGATTTTGTTCAGAGATGGATTTATTTTCACTTTTTCCTCCAAACACAGTAACAAAGCATAAAGGGCATTTCAATGCAGGCATGAAGGCCTTGAGCAAAAGATGCTGCATGTCATAGTTAGAATTGAACCATGAAGACTCTCAAATTACTCAAATTGTTGCACAATCAGCCAAATTTCAACCCACTAATCAGGTAACAAATAATGTAAATGGTGAAAGAACAACAAACAAAAAAGCCCTGAACCCCATAAAGCAAGAATTCCAATGCACTAATGAAAAAAACCACCTACTTCAGATGTCATAGCCATTCATACCTCTCCATCTAAGCATACACTGGTTTCAGCTCACTCCCCTCTGGTAAAGAAACGCATTGATGATCATTAGATGAACCCAGTACTTGAGATACATTACCCACAGAAATTTGTCTTTTTGTTGTTGCCATTTAAATAAGAACAACAGGGTCTGGCAGAGTTACAGCCTTTCCAGTGCTCTACAAGT
Source organism: Zonotrichia leucophrys gambelii (assembly GCF_028769735.1). Classification (NCBI taxonomy): domain Eukaryota; kingdom Metazoa; phylum Chordata; class Aves; order Passeriformes; family Passerellidae; genus Zonotrichia; species Zonotrichia leucophrys. The sequence continues at coordinate 69,392,580 of NC_088171.1, forward strand.
GCAAGCACCAATGTGTGGCTGTAACCCATAAAAGCAACTTGGTGTCAGAACAAGAATATAAACTATTCATGAAGCCAGCAGTCTGTTGCTCTATAGATTTAGCACTACTTAAAAAATACCTTGCCATTTCTACTTCAGCATTAACAGCTTTGGGGATGTTGAGTCTTTTTTTTGTTGTTGCTGAATTAAAGTGGGTATATTTTTGACTGAAGGAAAAACCCAACAGTAGAAATTAATTACGACTATTAGATATTAAAGTAGGTGGTTTGAGGAAGATGAAAAAAATTGCACTACAAGAAAAGACATTTCACCCAACTAAAACATAACATTTAAACCAAACCCATTTTTCTTCCTGAATGTAAAAAAACCCCAGGTTCTGAAGAATGAAATTAATGCGTGAGACACTCAGATATAACAAACACTCCTCCTTGACACGAAAATGAATACATCTAAGGATGACTCAGTATTACCTGAACTTTATCTACCAGCAATCCATTTGCTGTAGAATGCTGCTTCATTTTCCAGAAGAAAAATTTTAAACCAATTTTTCCCTTTTCCCCCCTTGATTTTCAGCATATAAAGGTCATATGTATCTAAGTATGTATCTATCACTACATTTCCACTATAAAAATAATTTTAGTGCTAAATGATTTTCTTTCAATAAAGCAGAGACTACTTATAGCCAGCAGGTAAAAACAGTGTGCTGAAAACAGGGCACATGTCTCTGGTATGACTAGGTTCCTACTGATTTTAGCAATTTGTATGACAGGACTGTAATCCTTCTGTGTGTGTCCAGGAAATGTAGCAGAGTGGACACTTAATGGCTCTTTCCTGGTCACAGGAGGTTCTTAAGTTTCCAAAGTTTGTAGGCGAAAGAAACACTGAGGCAAAACACAATATTGCACATAAGAGGGAACAGAGTACAAAGTGTATATAAATATTTGCTATGTATTGGACATATTTTCAAATAGCTGTGCGCATAAATAATTTTTTCATGAAATAAAGTTAGATTATGCTGACCAATAAACTGCTCTGCTGCTTAAAAGCTGTCTTCCTATTTTTTTTCCAGATTTAAGAATAATTGAGAAACTGTGAAATAGACCAGCTGGTGGGTGGTAGACAATCGAAGAGCATCATCATCTTGTAAAACTAGTGCCTACATACCTCTGAAGCCTGGCACTCACATAATTTCCAGTACTGTAACCTGTCTGCCACTTATTTTCCAAATTCTTCGCAAGTGAGTCTCAAGAAAAAAAACCAAACAGTTGTACCCCTTGACAACTTTGACATAGGCTTCCAAAGGTCAGAGTGTGGTAACTCATCACATTAGGGGTCCTTGCCACTCACAGACCTCTCTCACTTTACAGAAGCGAAGTCACATGTACTGTGGTGTCAGTGGGGGTCAAAGCCAGCAACACGGACAAACCCTTTCAGACTGCCTCCAGAGGTCCCCACACAGAAAGACTTATGTCATGACAAGAATGCCAATTTAAAAAGGCATTCAACAGATAAAAGTGTGCAGCTGTATTCACCCAATAAAGATACAGGATGACCAATCCAACAGGAAAAGCCAGTCACTCCTTTAATTGTAAGGTAGACTAAAAACCAACATCTCTATCAAAACTGAGAACAGTTGAATCCAAAATCTCAAGCAGTATTTCCTTTCATTAATACAAACCAAGCATAGTCGGCAAGAATATTCATTTATTTCTTTCAAACACATCAATTTTAAGGCACCCTGAAGGTGTCCTTTCATGATTTTATAAAACCTAAAATTATTAAAACCTTTCAAAACACAGACTCACTCAGGAAACTGTGTGTTCTTCTCATAATTCCTTAAGTCACTGGTACTGTAATAATAGCCTGTCAAATGAAAAATGACAGCAATTTCATAAATGAAGAATGGGCTTAGAGATATACTATGTTTATGAATTTACTTTGGTTGTCACTCAAATATTATTATCATAAGAAATGAGAAAACTGAAGTCAACTGATCCAAAAGAGACTAATTTCACAAATAAAGTGTTTGGAACAATACAGACACTAATAATTTTAGTGCCCAGTTTTGCTCGGCATGTCTCTAACCTTCAAGTTACTGAAAAAATTTTAATTACCCATGAAACATGTCCTGCATTTATTAGAGTGACTTACAACAGATATACTTTGGTAAGTGAAAGAAAAGGCAAAATTGGCAAGAGAAAGTACAGACCTTTTAAAATACTTTTTTAAAAGTAAGCAACTTCAAAAGTGGTGCTTTGAAAAAAAGCTTATGAGCAGCACTAAGATGCACAATTTTCATAGTTTTACAGTATGTTTTGTTATTAAATATGATGATTTTTTTGAAAGTTCCTATTTCTATTGAATTATACAAATGTATAATGATAACAAGCAGGTGGCAATGAATAATATAAAACCCTCAATACTTCTGGAACCTAATTCAGCAAAGGTCTGTGAGTGTTCTTAACTCAAAAAATGCAAGCAGTCACCACACTGAAAAAAAGCACAGAACCAGTTCTTAATATTTTTACATACTTTCTTCCAAATTGCTTTGTGTAGCAATAGTTCATGTTTCATGAAATACATGAAAGTATATGAAATTTTTGTCTTTCGTAACTAAATTCAGAAAATTGGCAACCAACTCAAAGCCACTGTATTAACTTACAAACACTAATAGGGAGCAGTATTTAGTAGGCAGGACTGAAGTATTGAGTCACGGGAAAAAGCTAACTGAAGAAAGGGACTTTGATTACAGATTCTTTGGAAAATGTGGTAGGGAGTTGTGCTCTGTTTCTTTTCACCAAATTCTCAAATTTGATTTCTATGGCAAAATCTGGTTGTTGTTTCTTTGTTTTTTTTCCACAGACTTGGTAATTTGGGATGACCTTGAAGGAATCACCATTTTGCCTTTCAGCCAGCTCTTACTTCTACCAATGTATGTATTTAAAACCTGCAACACGTACTGCAGTCAAATGCACACAGATCAACATATCAGCACTCACAAAGTATGCCTTAAATTTATGCCAAAAAATAACCTAAGCTGAATTTTATGTATAGCTTTTCTTATCCGTCTGCTGAAATAACCAGAGAGCTGGAACGAGATAATAGCAGGTTTTAGAGATGTTACTGCAGAAAATCAACCAAAACCCCAACAATCAAAACAAAAAAGCTCACCACACCTTACTATCTTCTAGTCTGCTATAAAAAAAGAGAAAATGAGAGAAAATTGTTGTAGGAGACATACAGTATTCTATGAGAGCACATATTAATCCTATTTACTAGTGTGGAGGTGAGAACTCGCACTGACTTCCAGTGTTACTATTTCACTGTTTTTCACTTCCAAGCTTTACTGAATCCCTATAGCATTTTGAAAAGGGCATGGATTTGAAATGAGGAATGTTTCTGCATGACCTGAACAATAGATTCCCAAAAATTATTTAATCCAAAATCAACATTTGGAAGCTATCTTGACTCAGGAGTGAACCACAATAACTGGAAAGCTTAAGACTTTTCACAGTTCAAAGTAAAGGCTTTTAATATTTTTGAATTACTTCAATTGCTGAGCAAGCCCAACACTAATTTCATCCACACATCAATAAAGCTTAAGTGTTTCATTAAATTTAAATTGCTATTCGTTGTGTAAAGAAATTTTAAGCTAATGAAATGTTTTTTATTACAATGGATCTGCTGTACTGTTAGAAGCCAATCATATTTTCCCACTTAAAAAGTAAGAGTTCAAGGGCTTGATAACTTGGCTACTGAGAGAATATGCTCCAGGCTGAATTTTGTACAGAAGTTTTGTATAGAGAAAGCTGAGGCATTTTTTTACACTAAAATTTTTAACTTAAAAACACGCACACACCCTTGGGCAGAGAGTGTTATGAAGTATTGAGGAGACAGCTTTTCCCCACTGTCCTAGCAGGACTCTGCAAGTTTGGCCAGTTGCAATGTTCATTTTAGAGACTATTTTCATCAGTGCTTTTAAAATGTTAAAAACAACAGCATCCTTAACTACTGCATACATTCAGGGTCTAGAAAATAGTAGTTTTTTACTACACCTCCTTCATCTTGAAATCAGTATTATTTCATGCTTGACCACAGACCCCTTACGCAAAACTTCAAACCATAACTGAGAATGTGACTGACCAGTGGGCTCACTAAGGGCATCACGACTATTGAACCTCCTCTGCTGGGCTGTCTGGGGCAAATTCAAGATGTTTTAAGATGATTGTCTGCATCTGCACAGAAGGCAGTATAATGCTGTATTTTATATGGCCTTTGATGAATCTCCACCACAAGACACTAAGCACCTTTATCAGGAGAGATCACTCACTGTTATGGATTGTTTCTAAAGAACACCTACATGCTAAAGGTTATCAAGACAAAACCATTCTCTAAGCAGGACAATATGAATTATAGGAACTACACAGACAGCTCCATGCACAGAAAAGTTGGGTAATTTTAACAGAGCTGAGTTTATTTGGACCAATACCCAGGTTTTAACCTGGGACTTTCCATCTAAATATCACACACAAATCCCTGATCCTTTATAATTTCAGCTAGAGGACTATGACTTAGCTACAAACACCAGCACACCAACCTCTCCTACAGATCAACCTTAAATGGGAGCCACATCCAACTATGAATAGGTAGCAACAACACAAATAAGTTTCACTAATATTAATCATAACCTGTAAATGCTTCTAGATCTCACAGTGTTCCCATGCCTTCTGAAACTGTGATGATGACCCCAACGAGATGTGGGTAAAGATTGCCAGAGGGACTCGGAAGCAGTTCTGGGTAGAAGAAGAGAGCAGGCACAAGACCTTTTAGCAGCTAACACTACCCAGCTGCATATTCTGAGAAAGAGAAAAGTGTGTACAATTAGCAAATCTGTGGAAATAAATCGCTGAAGGAAGATAATAAATCCAAGCAAAAAAGCCTAACAGGAACTCCAGAAGAGATCTGATACCATAGTTTGGGACTACAGATAATTCTACTTTTCATGTGACTTACTTCTGCCACTCCAGTAGTTTCATTACACATCAGTTTGTTAAACACTGCCACAGAAACTACCTTGAGCATTACCAAGAAAATAAATAATCTGGTTTCTAAGAGTAACAATTGAAGGAGCAGTCTAACATAGGTCACTCAAACACCTCATTCGCACACATGTTTTGAATTTATTTTGGCTTATAATCCAACCAGGAATGAAATAAAACCAAGTAGTAGTAATAGTGACTATTGACTTGGAATTCTAAGCTTTTTTGCCTATGATCTTCTCTTACCTCCCTCACCTCCCTAGACTTCAGCTCTGGCTTCCAAATCTATCTGAACCAACCCCAATGAGTTCTTCCTCTCACACACTTCCATTCATTTATTTCTCCTCAGTTATCTAACCCACAAACCCAACCTGCCTGTGCTCCAAATCTGCATAATTCCTTAACATTGGGGCACCCATAGAATTCAGTAAGTTAGACAGGGAACATAAAGATGCCATTTGTGCATATCAAATGCAACAGAAACATGAAAGCATTCACTATGCCAACAAGCTAGACCATGGAGTATTGTTTTGTTGATGACACAATTTATTACTACTTTTGTTTTATTGAAAGGGCTGAGACAGTACAAAACTCGTGTGGATATACCCTCATTCGTGCTTCTAAATAAAGAGTGCTGGAAAAGGGAGGAAAGAATGCTTGCCCTTTCTCCTCTATGCATTGATTCCAATCTCCAATTAGCTTTCTGCTTTGAGCAATGCAGGGATTAGATCCTATTACCAAAGACAGTCAAAAATACAAAATGATATCAGAAGATTTTAAGTGTTTCTCAAAGAGTATGCTTGAGGAGCTAAAAAATTTGAGTCTCCTTGTAACAAAATCAATACCAAAACAAAACAAATGTAATTGCCATTAACACATGTCCTCACATGACAGAGGCTGATGGTATAAACAAGAAAATGCTGAACTGATGACAAGTATCACACAACTTCCTACAACTGGCTAGTCAACAGAAGACAAGTCAGAAGAGACTTCTGACTTGTCAGACGTGCCTGATAAGTAAATCCCCTGAGGCTGCAGTAGCTGTAATCGCAGGCAGGTATTAGAGTGACTTGTCATACCATCAGTTAGAACAGGTACTTGAGCAAATGATTCTCAAGCTACAAGATTAAGCTGCTGTCTGACCAAGGAATCACACCAAGACTTCATTTTAGAAGTCTTTAGTCTTTAGCAAGGCATAGACACAGACAGAAATGCCAAAAGGCATCCTAGCAAGGAGTTTGACAGGTAAAGCCAAAGAGAAGCTGGAAGAGTAATGGATAGCAGTCTAGTAAACAACTGCTGGTAGGCTTAATAGAAGAAAATGCCATAAAATCAGAACTGTGAGTGAGGGAGAAAATGTAAAAAGCAAGAGGAAGCATAAGGTATAAACGAGATAAGATGCAGATAAACTCTAATGAACGCTTATACATGTGTAGTCTTGAAGCAAAGTGAAAATTTTCCAGGATAGAAATCCATTTTAATTTAGGTAAAATGTGCATTTTTGAGTTGAGTCTATGGTAAGAAACCATAGTTATTTAGCCAGACTGCAAGGCCTAAGCTCAGTGAAGTTACTTCAGCGAAGGACAGAGATAAAGAGGAGGAGACAGAAGATGATAGAGAGTGACAGGGACTGCTGTAAGGGCAAGTCAGCCTGACCTCGGAATTCTTTCTGATAAAAAGGAACTAGTGGTAAAAGTCACATGAAACCCATAAAAATGAATATGTTTGAATCTATTGTGAAACTGTATGCATAGGTATTTGAGAGGGGGATAAAAGGAGACCTGAAGTTCTCAGAAGTACGCATGCCTTTTAAAGGAGAGCATTCTCCGCATGTGTCTGGCGCCGTAAATAAACATACCGAGCTTTACAACTTTTATGAAGTTGTGAGGTTTCTTCTTTTCTCTGCAAAACAGTCTAGAGGTTGCTGAGACCAGCCAACAAAAATCACAGCTAGCAGCAGAAAATCTTACATGCAAGAAGATGGGGAAGCATAAGAAGATATCTAATAAAGTCAACATACAAGTGCAACTCAGTGTGTAGCAAGTAGGAACTGAAAAATGTGATGTCCTCTCCAAGATGGTTTCTCTAATGGGATTTCTATAATAGTCAGACATTAAAGGTAACATGTTGGCAGAAACTACAGGAAGCTGAAGGGCCATTGCCTTCTTCTGTTGCCATCTTATGCAAGGACAATGTGCATTCCCTTTCATCAGCTACAATAACCTTTAATGTTTTAAATTCAGACATAAATATAATATGAGAATACAATCTTGTGAGAAGTGAGAAATAGAATGAAACCTAAATGCCTCAAAGTGAAATTGAAGAAAAATTTCAGGTTAAAATGAAATTACACAAATGAAAGTATTTTGAAACATGCATTGAAATTTGTGCTTATGTTTCAAGCAACAAATTAATTTTATACAAAAAATGACAAGGCTGCAATATGCGAGCCCCTGACATTACAATTTTGGTACATGATTCTACTCTGTGAAGAATTAGGTCTAGTAAAACAAATGCAAGGACTGTAGTCGTTCAATGCATGGATTGTCACACTTGCTGATTGAATGGGTCATTTAAAGATTAATTCAACTCATCCTAATACAAATTTGATTCTTATATAGTTGGTATTTCCTTACCAGAAGCACAAAACATCAATTTACTATGCATGTTGTAAGAGCAGTTAGCTTAAATGAAAACCAGCATATTTTAACTGCTGTTTATAAGAATCCTCTTGTGTCATAAACAAACTACTAGCATTTTGTAACAAAAGGCCCCAAACTGTCAAGTCCTTTAGCAACTTCATTTGCCAGTACAGAAGACTTTTTTCCCTTAATATTATATGCAACAGACCTGCAAAACATAATTTTCTTCATGTTCACATGCATCATAAATCATCATATCATCATATTCCTGCAGGAATCAGAATTTGGCCTTACTAAAGCAAAAAATTCAGATAATTCCTAAAGACAGGACAGCAACAATTTGAGGACTGCTGGAGTTTAAAATCATCTACCTGATGTAAGATAATTCTGAAGCCATCCTTTTAAATGGTTAGGAGAAATCTAAAGGGTTACAGAGATTTCCAACAAAACTATTTTGCACATTTCAGTCAAAAAGTAATTGCTTATTTCTAACAAAAAAAAAAGGAAAGAAAGAAAAAGAAAATGATTTGTACTATATCCAAATGTTTTTAAGATGTAAATGCACTTGTCATCTTTCATGTAAGCAGGGTGCTAGTGCCCTAAATTAAACAAAAGAAGAAAAGTTAGGGTTGACAAGTATGTCACTGCATAACTACAAATTAAATATGCCTTTTGATATTTAATTTTTAACTGCTGAGTACCTTTTCATCAGGCTATTGCCATTAGAAGTTTTTTATTAGATTATTAAATTAGACAAATAACAGATAAAAGATGTGACAAGTATAAAAAAATCTGATTTAGCAGATGTGACGCACTTAATCTTTTACTGTGATAGTGGCATTTCATATATTTGAAATGTTTCAAACAATGATTTCTTAACACACCAAAAAGGAAGAAATTCAGATATAACTTGACTATATTCAATTTATGCCAAGTACAGAATGAATATCTAAAAACCACAATCACCTTTCAGTTGAAAGTGCAAAATCACCTAAAACTTTCAAAGCAATGTGAAATTTTAAATACCTCAACCCCCCCGAATATCTGACAAGTGAAACACAGAAGACACATATTTAAAAAAGACTGTTAGAATAGCAGCTGAAAATCTGTATGCTTGTGAATTCTGAGTGAATGCTGGCTAGATTGCACAGCAGCCAGCATTTCAAAAGCAAGTTATAAAGAGATATCACCATTATCTGAATTGTTCAGAAAAATAAACGAACATTGACCTTTTTTGTGGTAAACAAATCCTCACATACTACTGTCTTAGAGAAATTAATACAGTAGTTGCATATGTAAACAAATGAAATATAATCAAACTTGCCACATTATGAAAAGTAATTGCCATTTGCATGGAAAAGCTCACATTAATATTCTAAAAGACTAAATACCCACATACAACTACCTTCTCTTGTATTACACAAACTGTAATGCACAGAAATACTTTCCATCCAAATCAGAGCAACCATCTCATTCACTCTCCAAAAGTCTACAGCCTTGCAAGTGAAAAAGATCAATTTTTTAAATATAAAAAATCATACAAAAATATAAATAAAAAACTGCCTAATTTTGTTATACAACTAAGACATTACTTATGTGTTTTAAATTAGAAATAAAAAACTCACAACAAAACACAATTTACTACCAAAACAGAGATCTATGAACAAGAACAAAAAAATCTCTTTTATGTTAAACTATCAGATTGACCAGTATACACAAAAAACAATCTAAATACACACTTGGCAACTGATTAACACTATGTTTCCTATTGTTCCTTTCATCTCTTTTAATTATGTTAATAATGTAGAATAAATAAGAACAATGTTTCAAACAAGAGACAAGAACTAAACTAGATTTCACTGCTGCTGCATGTTAAAATTGAAGTCTGTCTTGTAAAGACTCAGAAGCCTATATTGAAATTAAAGTGAAAACTTGAATGAGTTATTTATTAACAATAAATCTAATTAAGTTAATAAAACTGCCTTCTAACACCAGCAGTCACACCTTAGATCAAAATAAAGAGCCAAACATAAAATCACTTTGTGCACAAGTTCTGAGATTCAGATCTTTCTTACTGAAAAGCACATGCATGTTGAAAAATTAAACAGTAAATGTTTTAGTACATAGGCTAAATGAAAGTTTGCCCCATGCAAACAATTTATCCTTTTCTATATTTGAAACTGTAACAAAAAGCATATGTATTAGGAAATATTTAATAATTATAGGACAATTGCTTATATGAACAAGGCATAAGCTTCTTCCACACTGACAGAAGCAGGGTACCACGCTTAAATAGTATATATTTTTCAAAGCTTGCTCAAAAGGCAAGCTTCTTAATTTTTTTCAAAATTCTTCTTCAGAACTCTTCATTTGATACAGTTCTTCTCATATTTGTATTTTCCTATGAATTTTATGATACAAGAAATTGCTGCCTCCAGTACTTACAGCCAGATGCTTGCAGAGCTGCCAATGCTAGTGTCAAGGTTTTTGGATAAGATTTTTCTGAATGTTCTATAACTTCCAAGACTTTAGCTAGTCAAATTAACAATGAATGTTCAAACAGACAGGATTCAAAGAAGGTGGTTTAAATATAAAGAGAAAAATACTTAAGTGAGTTATTTACATGACATAGCGAACTCTGTGGACAGAAACCTACCTGTACCTTTTCTCCCCACCCAAATTATGCTTCACTCACTTCTCAAATTCTGTAACAGCTCAGGATAGATTTTTGCCTGTATCAGTTCCACTTAATATAAAAAACCAGTTGTATTTCCAAATCAGCTGTCATTTTATGAAGCAAATCAAGTGCACTCATGTGGGAAAAAATATTATTTAAAGATAGAATTATAAATTATTGCATTTGTGTAGTTTTCCTTTGTGCATGATTTTTACTGATATGGAAAAGGAAACAAACCAAAAATCAGATTGGAAAACAGAAAATTCTCTTACTGCATTGGTCTACATGGCTCAGCAACAATATTGGCAATAGAGACATGAAATTTCTGTACAGGAAGTTCATGTGGATTTTAGTCTTTTTGCTCATGATGCAGACCTTGCCTTTTGAAGCCCTGATTCTCAGAAAGAAACAATGTTGAAAACACTGTCAAGGCAAAACATTTAGGTAATTGCTGTGCTACCCAGTGGTATTGCCTATATATAGCATTGCCTGTAGTGTACTCCAAGTATACAATAATTCATACAGAACTTATGTTAGCTGTGAAAGGAAAGTAATCAGTAATTTTAATAGGCTGTTACCCCTAGAGAATGGAAGTGCAAGATTGAGGGGATTTCTTAAATTATACAGCAGCCTCTGGTAAACTCACTTGTCTAGTGAGTATCAGATTTCTATGTCCTTTTATTTGCATTTCAAACATGTCTCTTGTTTGAATAATCCTGTGTAATCCATTTATACTTCTAAATAAAAATGGGTTAATTCTATTTAATTTAATTTCTAGACCCTACCCTAATTTATGTTTTTAACTTGCTCATCCAGTCCTGGTTTCCCACCTTGCTCCATGTCCATTCCTTGCTTGATACCAGTCTTCATCCAAAATTTTTTGTTCCAGTTTCTCTCTCTCTTGCAGTTACATTATTTCCTATCTCAGCATTAGCATCTTCCTCCTGAATAATTCCATCTACCCAAAAGCATTACTTCCAATAGTCCAGATCAGGTGGCTTCTGCAGAGAACTGCTCAGAAACAGCTGCAGTCTTGAAGCTCTGGACTGGACAGGAAATTCACCACCAGAAAATTCTTCATCTTGTTCCTAACCAAATCAGGAGTGTTTTCATATGCACATCTTCAAAAATGTCCTTTATAAAAGACGCATCATGGCATCAACATGCCTCCAGTTCTGGTCAGATTTTCAATAGCTACGTGGCTTGAAAGTTTCAGACTGAATCAGGGAAGTAATTTACCTTTTCCTTATCTTTTACATATGGGCAAATTGATGTTTTGATCTCTTATTTCCCTTTAGAAAAAAAACCTGTTCTTGTCAAAATTTGCCTTTTTACTATCATCATTAGTGTTATTTGAAAGTTGAAGCAGAAACAGCATATAAAAAAAACTTCACGCCAAAAGCTGATGTCCTGGAAATCATCCAGTAAGGATACAACAATACATATCATTGATAGCATCACTCAGCAACACAACTGAGGCATAAATAGTTTGCCTTGCCATGATTTTTTCTTCTTTTAATTACAAATTAAGATTTAGAAAGTCAAAATCCAAACCAGGAAAATGAAACAATGCAAATCTTTACAATTTGCAGACATAAAGATTACTGAAAACAGAAAATAATTTCCAATACACAATTTTTTCTTAACAAATCAATACGTCACGGTTTAACAATTCCTTGAGTGAACAATGTGTTTGACTGAAGTTAGACCCACTCCTCGTCATATGTATGGTATTTCAGTTTAATAAAGTAGGTATTTTCAATGCTGTTGGAGATTAAGTGTAACATAGAGCTTTGTTTGTTTTGGGTTTTCCTAGAAGGAAAACAAAAAAGAGAGCATGTCTACTGCAGTATTAACTGCATTGTTTAGATTATGTATATTTTCTCAATTAAATCTTACTGTACAATTTAAAGTTGTTTGTGAATACCAGTTTATTGAAAAAAAAAAATCAATTATATGGCTCTTGGGTGATCTTTTTTTCTTTTTTTGATTGAATACTGGAAAAAATCTGATTCTCATTTGCCCCAGAAAAAGGCTTTTTTTCATCCAGTCCTTTTCAATTACGGAGTTCCTCTACCTTCATGAAGAGGTTACCAATTAATCACTTAATAATTTTATCTTCAGAGCACCAAATTTTTCCAGGGTCAATGAACTATTGCTATAATCAAACAAACTGAAGCTCCTCAAAGCTACTCTGTCTGGGTTTTGGCTGGGATAGAGTCAATCTTCTTCCTAGTAGCTTGAAGAGTATTTACTGTATGTACTATGAGAATAACGTTGATAACATATTCATGACTCAGGTGCTGCTGAGCAATGCTTACACTAAGTCAAGGACTTCAGTTTCTCATGCTGCCCTCCCAGCAAGTGGGGGGAGGAAATCGATAAGACTCTGGGAAGAGACAGAGCTGGGCAGCTTTCCCTGACCGGCCAAAGGATAGTGCATACCATAGGACAGCATGTGAACTAGGGGGAAAGCTGGCTGGGGGCAAGCTGGGCATCGGTCAGTTGCTGGTGAGTGACTATTTTTCATTTGCATCACTTGTTTTTCTTTCTTCTTCCTTGTGGTTTATTTCTTTGTTATTTTCCTTTCCATTAGAATTTATTATTATTATTTTATTTCAATTATTAAACTGTTCTTATCTCAACACATCTGTTTTTTTACTTTTACCCTTCTGATTTTTTCCCTCATTCCACCAGGGCAGGAGAGCAGCTGTGTGATGCTTAGTTGCTGGTTTATGTTAAATCATGATACTTCTATACCAGTAGTCAACAGAGTTAACATTTAACAGAGGTTAATTAATTGGAAAGGTAATTAATCGTCAGGGTGGAGAAGTACAGAAGTAGTGTCTACATGTTCCTTTTTAACATGTCTAGCTAGCAGGTTAATAAAAAAAACCCCAAACAACTTTTCTACTATTTTGAATTGGTCAACACTATGATATGTAACCTGAAGAGGTGTCTCTAATATTCACAGTCTTCACTTCAATTTTTGCCACAAAGTTACAGAGAAAGTACATTAAACCAAAAATAAACTAGACAACAAGAAGGCTGAGGCCTACCTGTATCAGAAATGCAGTATTCCCTTTAAACAAAGAAAAGACTGCAGAATTATCCTAAAGGCAATGTGAGCCTAGAAAGTAGATGCCAATGCACGAGATCAAGAAAATGAGCATACAAAAAGCTGACACAATGTCTTGGTCTTGGTTAGCTGACAGTAATCCAAATGTGCCAAGTGAAAACATACCTCAAATATGATGACAAGTTATGTATTATTCAGAAACGTGTTTGAATGTACAAGATGAGTATCTAAGTTATTTCCGCAGTATATTGTATCACAGCATATATTCTGAGCACAAAAGTATTAACAAGAGATGGAAGACACACTTTTATCGAAAGTAATAAACTCTAAGATCCTTTTGCTTTTGAGCAAATAAGCACCTTCTGCTCTTGATTTACAGATTACCAGTGTAATTACCTCCATATCTAGTTTTGAAGTACCACAGAATTTTTACTAAGTCTGCCACATACAACTCCATGAAAAAATCAAAACAAGAATGTACAAATTGATTAGGACAAGATCACCTTCAAAATGCCATGTACTAAGTCACTGTAACTAATTTCTACTTGGTATTAACCAGGCATTTATGTGATAAGAAATTCAAATGCATCAATTTTGCATAGGACAAATTACGTATTCAAAGGACCTAAGGGTGCACACTATTCACCACCGCAAAAAAAAAAAAAAGGCAGACCCATTTATATATTATGCTCCCTCAAAACAGAGGACATTAAAGCATTTCAATAATGACAAACATCTCAGTCATTTTAAACATCTTATACCTGCCCTTCGATGGTTTACCATTCTTTGCTGAACTACTGTTATAATACGCATTTTCTCATAATTTTACCTTTTGAGAACTATAATTACATCTATTATCAAAGTAGCCAGATTCTATTGGAAAATATCCCAAACAACCTCAGTGAATTTCATAAGAAAATAGCAAAGATGGCTTTTATAATTCTTTCTATTATATACAAGCAATGAAGCAAAATAATCACAAAAAACAAGTATTAAAGAGATTATCAATAATGAAAGAAGCTTTAATCATTTGGGGGTATTTGAAAAATGATTTAGGAATTAAGTAAAGTCTGTGAGAAAGAACTCATAATGAGAACATGTCAAAAGTTAAAAACACAGACTAGAAAAAAGTTTTTAATTGTACAGTATATTTTAGCTCCTATCAATCACTGTTAAAATCATTTGAGTTTAATAAGCAGATATTTACCTGTTGGAATGAGACAATCTTTCCAATCAAAATATCCTGCATAAATGCCAGGTTCTAATGACCCAACTATTGGATCTGCCTTGAATTCAATGTACATTTCAAACAGTCTTTGATCCAGCTCTTTCAAGGATTCCATACTAACCTAAAAATTAAACAAAAAAAAAAAAGAAGGAAAGAGAAAGAACATAGTAAATAGTCATTAACTAAAAGAATTTAATCACCTACCCAAAAAATAACATCATCTTTAATTTCAGAAAAAAACAGCAACTACTGACATATTTCAATTCATAATTATGTATATAAAAACTTCAAAACTTCCATATTATCTGTCCATCCTACCCAGTATAATTTTTTTCCTGATTGTATTCAGCAGTAGACATTTTCACGAAAATTACAAGGAATGCCTAAGCAGGCAGATCATTCAGTAACTGTCTACTGGCATGATTTTTTTTCCTGCATGTCAGGAGGTCTTTATCTTGCAAAGAAAACAACTGCATTTTGTGAATGTTTTAAAATATACCCATAAAAATTTCAATCCTTAAACATGAAGGAAACATGTAAGGAAATGTTCTTGGCTGCCATTTATAATTTCGGTACTTCAGAATATTAGACAATAATGATTTCCCTACTAATAAAAGCAACTTTAAGAAAAACAGCCCAGTGTAAGAACAGATAGTTTTTTACTAAAACACACTACCAAACTCACTTTAAAATTAGATTTATAAAGCTGACAAAATTAAAAAGTATGATTTAGTTTCAGTATTTTCAGATAAAAACTAGTATTTAAAAAAAATTGCCAATTCTTTATTACAACTTTTAAATCTAATATTTAAATAAATTCAAAATTTTCAGAAGTTTAGGTGACAGAACAAAAAACTGAAACAATCAACTCACCCCTCTAAACATCTGTGAGCTTCCATCCTCATTTAAAATTAATAAAGGGCTCAAAAATTGCCCTCCTATGATGACTATCTAATTACCCAGATCCCCCCAGCTGGAATGACCCATTGATGTGTCCCATGCATGCAGTATTGCATCAGTCAGAGTTTTCAAAGGGTTAACACAGATTGGAAATTAATCTGCCCCTTCAACATCTGAATTTGGTAATTTATAAATGTATCAAACTTTTAGTGGCAATACTTTGATATAGCTGTGCAAGGCAGGGTGTTGAACACATACAAAATGGTCTCAGATGTCTCAGCTGTTTCTAACTGTTTTGTGCTCAACCCTCAGTAGCAAAAAATTGGTAATATCCAGAGTAATTTTCTATATTGTACTAACCCCACAAATCATAGCAATCCCTTTCAAATGCTATTCAAAACTACTTAGGCTGTAGAAATTCAAGCAACATTCAGGCATAATTGGGACTAAGGATGTACTACATAGTTGAACAATCAGTTTGAGTGAAACATTGTACTCAGTACTGGAAAAGATAACATTTTACTTCCAACCAACAAATATTTCTGTAAATAAACTAGCTTTATGGTCCTAAGGATTAAGTCACAACATTTCTCATAAGAAGTGATTAATCTTTACAAAAAGGCAGGAAAATGAGACAGCTACTGCCACCCACTTTGACATTTTCGTTCTTTGAAAAAGAAAAAACAACAAAACCCCCCCCCAAAACACAACAAAAAAACCATGAACTAGTTTACGAACAAGAGCTATCAGTAATGCAGATTTCCAGATGAAATAATTTATCAAGTATATTCCTGAGATAACAATCTTTTACTCTCTGCATTGAGAGAACACAGTGACATTAAACAGTGTTACTAGGAAATCAGATAAGCTCTGCCATTGAATACACAAGTCCTGAACAAGAGCTCACATTTTCTATCCCAGCTGCTCAAGCCCTGTATGAACACACAGAACCATATCCTTGTTGTTGTTATGTGCAACCAATGCTTGGAGTCCCACCTGTTCGTGGAAGGCTCACCCAGGAGTCATTCTGGATGTCTGGACACTTGCACCTACTTTTCACAGTAGGTAAAACAAATAAAAACCTTAAAGCAATGATGCTTCATTCCAGGGCTCTCACTTACTTGAGTTATTTTATCAACACCTTGGAAGCCATGTTTCTCAAAGTGCTCAGCTATATTTAGGAAGGTATGGCGCTCCAGGTAACGGCAGTTACTGAGTGCAATTAAAAGTCTCTGCTCCTAAAGATTAAGAGAAGAAAGAGCATAACAGTTGAAAAAAGAAGTATCATCATAACCAACAATGTAAATGTATATAGAGTATTTTACTGACTCTCTGTCCATAATAAACATTCTCATAAATAAAGTAGGGTTTACAAATACATTTGTCAACAAACTACTGAGAAATGAATGAATATTAGGTATGATGACTGAACAGGATGCTTCCTCTGATAGGTCCTCTTATATGATCCAGAGCATTAATTGGAATAGTTATGACTAATACAGATCTGTGGTTAAGACTTCTTTACAAAAATTAGGTTTGGACGGCTTTCCAGGAAGCTGTTTCTGGATTTTACTTCGTTTCAAGAAATATACTAAGAATTATGACCATCATAAATATACTAAGAATTATGGCCATCATAAAAATCAACTGAAGATCATCTTTACTTTCCACGAAGCTGGCTAAAACAAGGGAAGCAGGTACTGAACAAATGCACTCACCAACTCTAAAATACTAGAAGGTTCTGAACTGCATTATATAATTTCAGCAGTTTGAAGAAATTCTAGGTTGTCATAACTTATGTCTGTTTTACAATGATTTTTTTGACTGCAAGAGAGTCAAATATATTCTGGAGTTGAGATACTACAATTGCCTGTCCTTGATCTTGATAGAAGATATAGCTTCCAAACAAAGAACCAAACAAGACTATTTAAATAGATTGGGTCTTCCCTCTTCCCCCTCCTCCTTTTCATTTCACACTATTTTTCTACCTCAGATGGAAGTTAAAAATCAACTGAGAAAATATTTTGAAAACAAAATTATTTTACAGTAAAGTCACCATAACAGCACTGATCTGATTAAAAATGGTATTGGTTTTCAGACTCAGAACTCTGGACAGTTTTGTATTTCAGTAATACAATGACTAGGACTGAGAGTTGCCTTCTACTTTAAGTTATAATCAGGCAGTATGCAAACTATTTGAAAAATGAGAATTTAAAAAATACAGTGACCAATCTTAGTCCAATCACTCACTTTCTCTGTTCTCATTCAAGACAGAGAAGACAAAATGTCTTGTGATTTACTTAAGAAAATAATACCATGGAGCCCTAGAAGCCATACATTGCCTAAAATGATGATTTCTTTTTTTTAAGCATTTATACCTATGACATATGGGAAGAAGCCACAAGTCAACAATTAATACCAAATCTGTGTGTTGCAAGAATAAAATGATATAAAGAACTAGTTATTATAGTCTACAATTCAGAAACTTGCCCCAGTTTGGCAATCTGTGATTCTTTATTGTGGCAGAAATGTTGATTACTCTTGTAAATTCAGCAAAGCTGAGCTTCTGACAACATCTAAAACCCGTACTAAGGAATATTAATTTCACAACAGGTTGTCAGTAGGTTTCTTGCAGGTAAAACCTACATTTTTTCATCAGCTGCTTAAATGGAAGAAAGTACGTTAACCAAAGCATTAAGAATATTAAAACTATTTTTTCAACTTCCTAAAAATCCAAAATGAAACAAGCCAAACAAATTATCAGTACTTATTCTCAGTAAATTTTCTGTGGGAAAGTAGTATTATTGAATATCTGTATCTTGTGGGTTTCAAAAGTAACTAATAATCAGACTGATTCTAATCTAAAACAAGGTGATAAATCAAAAATCAGATCCTCAGCTGACTTAACACCAGTTCTATTTTCACTGATTTCTGTGATGCCATTTTAGTTTCTGAGGACCTGTTTTCAAATATCACTTTCATGAGTTACCTTAACATGGTACACTAAGATACTGTAAAAATCAGTGCTTTCAACAAGAGAAATGCCTACAGAATACAAAATTATTCTCTATAAAAAAAGAAAACAAAAGAAACTATATTTACAGTATTGCAACAATAAAAAAGAGCCACATTCCTGTTTCTTTGAGAAATATTTTCACATCAACTTTTAGATAAAAAAACCAAACTTACTGAAGAAAGACTTGATTCTTCATGAATGCTTCCAAACAAATCTGGAGATGAAACATCAACTGAAAGACTAGGAATATTGTTTAAAAAGTAAGTATATACAAAAGTATAGTGCTTTTGGTTATGTGATACATGGTGGATTCAATCAAAAGGAATGAAATGCAATTCTGTTTCAAACCCTCCCTTACACCAGATAACAAAGCAGTCCACATTGTTCAGTTTTTCCAAGATGCCCACAAAACCTGCAGGAGGAGTTTGGTGGTCTGATAGTATTGTTCTAGCTACAGACCTTTCCTTCCTTAAGCATTTATCTTTAATATAACTTCTTTGTTTTGCTACAGATTCTGTTTTTACACCTATCCAGCCAATGGTCATCTGAATAGGAAAAAAACCAAACTTCATTAAAACCAGAGTGAATTTGCCCTTTCCAATGCATATTGCTACATTTGCCAAGTCTCTGGCTTTTCACAAATGTTTGTAACTCCTAGAAGCTCAGGTTACTCTGACTTGTTTTGATCTCTAAAATAAGTGGCTCATAAGAATTTATTGAACAAACAACTTTCATGAATTTAGCAGAAATACCAATACAATCAGTAAAAAAGCAGAAGGGAAGAAAAGAAAGGCAGGGGATGTTTCACCAAGACCGGACATTACTTAGTGACAGGTACAACTGATTCCATGTAAAGTCATGTCAAAACCAACACATCTGCCTCAACAGCAGCACACAACTTGTGTCACTGTAGAAATAATATAAATAATGTAACATTAATTATATTATATGATCTTTATTACATGATGCCACACAACATCTTGACATAAAAAGTATCTGCTCTTATTTCAAAGCATCAGTATTCAGAGGCAAAAGTATTCACAAGAAATATGAAATACAGAAGGGATAAAACCACAACCCCGGTGAAATATAAGACTGCACACACAATTGCAGAATACTACACATAAATTTTATTTCTTTTTACTTACTGTGATGTATCTATGTCACCATCAGGTTTGGTGCTCAGTTGTTCCAAACAATCTATAAAGCCCTAGGAAATAATAAAGCAAGATCTAAATTTTCTGTCAGAACTAAAAAACGTTTTCAAATTCACTTTTACTACACTCAATAAAAGCAGACCAATCACCACCTGGTTTTGTCTTAAACCTTACATAAACACAGTAACGTTTAGTTACAAATTTTGAATGCATATTTTCTATTTTGCATGCATCATAGCGTACTAGTAGGAAAACATAGTAATTTTTAACCCTGATAAGTAATTTTCATGATGCATGTTTAAAATTATGCAGTGATAATCTGCTGATTAGCACGGTTAACAGTTTTTATGTGCTCAATCTGAACAGTGGATTCCAAGTAAAAATTGCAGAAGCCTCACTATAATCCTTTTGTTGCTTTGGCTCCCCATTTTTTATTTGAGGAGACTATTAAAATGGTTCAAAAACCTAAAGAATGCTATTACCAAATTTCAAACAAACTAAAAAAAAATCAGATATTGTTACAAAGAACACTGTTTTCTGCTACAGAAATTAAAAGCCAGATCCTCAGCTGATGAAAACCAGCATTTCTCCTCTGACTGCAGTATATAGATGTTAGATGGCATCAGCTCAGGAAGCTTCATTGTCAGTAAAATCTTGAACAATCACATTCAGTAAAATACTTGAAAATGTCACTTACTCTCTCAGGATTTGCCATCACTGGATTGAGCTAGTCAGCTCTACCTACTTTTAAAGTCAAACATTTCTCAGAATCCCTGAGTGTAGCACAGGAATAACAGAGTCATCAACTTAAGCTACCTTTTGGGAGGTGGGTAAGGTACAACGCACACATTTTTGATCATCACTGGTGTTGACAATTTCATACTTCAAAGAGATCAAGATACCTGCATGATCCCAATGCTTAGTTGGCACACATCCTCCTGTGTTTTCTGCTGCTGGAAAACCTGAGGATGCAAGCATATTATTTCAGCAGAACAACTTCACATGGCCTTATTTTCAAGGAAGACCTGAGTAACTTATCCCTAAAGAGATGACACAATTAAAGGAAATGGCTGCTGGGGCACTGTTTTCTTATGGATCAATTTCAATTTTTCTCCACCCTAAAAATGGGAGAGAAAATACAAGTCCCAGTAAACAGTTTGATAAGCATGACGAGATAACACGGTAAAAGGAAGAAAAACCTAGCACATGTGGCATGTGTCATTGCTGGCTAATGGAATTGCAGCAAAAGCTCTCAGGATATTTCAAGGTCTTCATGTCCTAAAAAGGAGGATTCATCGTGCAGGTGAATTCACTGCAGATTCTTTTGAATAAATGTTCATTAAGAAAACAGACCAGCTAGTCAGAAAGATTAATGTAAATGAGGAAAGAGAAACAATATCTATACAAAGGTCCCAAGAGAGTTTGGAAAAGTATTAAACTCCCTAAGAAAGAAATATCAATGTTTCAATCAATCAGGGCCTCAAGGTACTGAGCAGATGGGGACAAAAAACTGAATTTAAGTTCTTCAAGTAATTTGTATCTAACAGTGGGTGAAGAGTAACTCCTAGGAACAGCCTCTCCCTTTTTTAATTTAGATGTAATGTCTACTGCTATCTGAATAGTACATGAGTAGCATTTTTTTTCCAGAAGAACAGCTTTAAGGATTTAAATACAAGTTCCATCCGTCCCATAACCACAAATTACCCTTAAAAAATGAAGCACAATCAGAAGTTTAAAAGCTAGCACAAGTGAAAAGGTGTACATGGGAAACAAATACAGAGGAAAGTTATAACATTGGATCATTCTCTGAAAGTTCTTCTCACATAAATTACTATTGGGTTTCAGAAGAACAAAAATGAAAACATAAATCAAACCTTACACTGGTTTCTCCAGGTTTGCAGTCCAACACAGTTTTAAGAGATTGCAAGGAACGAATAATGCACTGTTCAAACTGGGATGGCTGAAAGTCAAACGAGTTGTTAGCTGTAGATAAGCATGTTAAATATACACTACACAAATAGATTAAAAACTCACAAGATGTAGAGTAAGCTCTTTATTTCCAAATTATTCCAAATAAGGGGTTGGAGGGAAAAAAAAATCACACTTCATGTATTACCAAGGGATCCTTTCATAGTGATGTACTTTTTAATGTAAATTATCTACAGAATTATTACCATAGATCAATGTACTTTTACATCAAACAGCCTCATATAAAAGGCGTAGGAAAGATATTTAGAGCTTTTTGTGGTAGCATTACAGATGACTGTTGACACACTCCCTCCTCCACTCCTTGATCCAAGATGGAATAGAATTTCACCTGGGATGTCCAATATTTCTGCATTGTATTTCAGCAAAATGTTTCTAAAAAAATCAGACTGAAATTTGTTTCAAATGGAACAAAAACGGTTTGAGGGCCTGTTGTTACCTTCAGGTTTCCAAACCTGAAATTTGAATGTCTTGGATAACATGTATCAATTTCATCCTGAAAGTGCAAACAAGTTCACAGCAGAGTCATTAGTCACTTTTTCCTTGTCTTTCTCTCTTCTCCGATAAGCCACACCTAATTTTTTTAATGCATGTGTCTGCTGGTATTGGGCAGGAAACTGTTGTGCAGGGCAACATGAAGCAGTCACTCTCCAGCAAAGTGAGACATCATCTTACTGGATTTGACTTAAAGAAGAGGAGTGGACAAAAATGCTTTTAAGTCCTGTAAAGTTGCTTTTCATTCAGTAGATAGTTTATGGCATGCCACCAACTTTAGGCTTAGAAATAACTTTTATTTCTGTAAATGATGGAGGTGGATAGGGAAACTGATGCTCACATGGCACAACGAAAATCATGAAAAAGCCACTAAGACCATCTGTATTTAGTATTTTTGGATCCGTTAATAGAAGAAGGCCAGCAGTAAAGTGCTGCTCTTGGCTTTTCACTTCCACACTATAAAACATCACATCTCAGGAGAGGAAAGTTGTTTGTATGAATCTTTGGATATTATGAAGTTGAAAAAAAAAAACCCAACTTGGTTCTGTATTTCACTGTATCTTTTGCCTGGAATACAAATGCTAGAGAGGTCTTCAACCTTTTCTACAAACTTAAAATACAGTTTCTACCTCAAGCCTAAAATGTCCCCAAAGAGACTGCCTGGTCCTTTTTTATACTGGTTAACTTTTGCTCTAATATTACCCCAATGAACTATACTTCAGTAGGTAAACAGTTTCTCTATGACAAAACACAGCTTCCACCATTAAAATTTGGTATGTTTCAACCATGGTCTCAAAAGGTATCTAGTGAAGTACAGTATACAAGGAATGGATGGGTGATTTCAAACCACAAAAATTATTTGAGCAGTTTTTAAATAAAGATGGCTTAGGCTACAGCACAAGCATAAAGAAACAACACTTCTGTGGAAGAACTTCCCCCCTGCCTTCATTCAGCAGATAAACACCGTGAAAACCAGAACTTATAGGGACTTGCCCATAGCAGCAGCAACTGAAATCAAGACCAGAAGCTGTAAATCTGGTTATAGTACTACAATTGACAACAACACTCCTTCCTACGGTATGCATATTGTGACTGCTTAATGTCCTCC
The DNA here is from genome assembly GCF_028769735.1 of Zonotrichia leucophrys gambelii. Taxonomy (NCBI): domain Eukaryota; kingdom Metazoa; phylum Chordata; class Aves; order Passeriformes; family Passerellidae; genus Zonotrichia; species Zonotrichia leucophrys. The sequence continues at coordinate 69,415,907 of NC_088171.1, forward strand.
TACTCAACTTCAAACACATATTTATAGAAGCAAATAAGAAGAACTAAAAAAGTCTGTGGAGCATTCCCTTAGATAACATACACAAAGGAACTGTCCCTCCCACAGGCCTTTTCTGCTTTCGCAGATTGTATTTAAGTCACACCTACAGCGCGCTTGCTGTGTTTTAGGCATTACTCATTACTGTTTATTTCCAGAAAGCGTCTCACTAATTTATCTGAATTTGGTTTCAAGTCATTGGTTGTTTGCCAATAGGCAATATCCTAAATTAGTTGCTTTTCAGTTCAATTTCTCATTATAACATATAAGTGACCTATTTATTCAGCTACAGACCAATTCCATGGTAGTGTGCCTACTAAGTTATGAAGCATTTTGATGTGAACTGAACTTGTGACCTCAAGTATGACTTTTTACTCCAGTAAACCATTCAAAGAGGTAACCATTCAAAGAATTAAAAAAAAAATTAGTGTCCCATATTTTAATAAAGCTACAGACACTATGCACTGATTCTAATCTAAAACAAGGTAATAAATCAAAAGTCAGATCCTCAGGTGACTTAACACCAGTTCTATTTTCACTGATTTCTGTGATGCCATTTTAGTTTCTGAGGACCTGTTTTCAAAAACCTGTTTTCAAGAACAGATAAAGTCCAAAGTAATTTAAAATTTGGAGAATGTAGAAATCACTTTCATTACACATGCAAAAGAAAGAAAAATTCCAGCAACGGAAGTGTCTACACGACACCAAGTATACCCACCAACGATGTCAAACCTTCATTATCAACAACCCAGTCCTCCTTTTCAGCTAATCTCTTTATATCTGTAGGACAGAATAATAGGGGAAACATGGGATGGGTGGGTGGGGAGAGAAGGTATAAATTTTAATTATTAAAAACTCTTGAACTTGAAAAGAAACCACAGATACTGGGACTGCAATGACTAGGCATACAAGCAAATAGCACTACAAGCTTCAAAGCCTTCAGTACTCTCAAATGACTAAGAATGGAACTCACACATGGTCTGCTGACACCACACAGAGAAGCACTTATATTGTACATGGCAGGACTTGCACAAAGCACATCGTTTACTGGAAAGCTTAGAATTAAAGGCATATTGCAAAGGCTTTGGGTTTGGTTTTGTTTTGTAAATTTTTAATCACAATATAAAATACTCCAACTAAGAATCCAAGTCTCTAGCCTGTAACGCTCTAGCATTTAAAATGAAAGAAAAACTGCCTAGCATTTTAGCAAAGACAGAAAGGACAGCATGTAATTCATATTCAGAACTCTAAAAGAGGCACAGGTTCCCAACTCAGGGTCAAGGATCCATGGTGCTAGATTTTCTTCAGAAGTACATGAACAAATATGCAAAAAGCACTCTCTCCCATAAGTTAACACCAGAAGGTGTTAACTTATACAGGCTTACTATTTATTAGGATGTGAATCCAAAACTTATGCACTATAAAACACAATTCTTCTGTGGATGATGTGCATTATGCATCATCACCGTGTTTTGGGCTTAACTGAAGTGTAAACAGAACAAAGATGACCTGTGTGCAATTTATGGGGCTTTGACATACAGTTTTCCTACGAAGAAACTGCTCATCAGAAGTGCCTACATATCATGCAACTCTCTTTTAAATGAATAAAAATTGCAGTGAATTACCATCTCTTCTAAAAATCCAAGAAAAGAGAATAACTAATGCATGCTACAAGTTATCCTCAAAATTTCAGTGCTTTCTGTAGCTAAATTAAGAAGCTTAGTTATAGTGTCATACTCTGCAACACTCACACAAGTATAGACTCAGTAAGGATAAAAGGCATTAAGGGATTGTGTAGAATAATGACTCTGTTCACTTTCCTACTTAATTCAATTTATACTCTTCTAAGGGCTTAGATTGCACTGGGCAGCCTTTACATGTTTTTGTGGCTGCTCACTTTTGCATTCTGCTCTTAGCTAATACAAATATAAAACCCACCTGATTTCTTTCTCATACTTCACTGCTCATCAAATTCCAGTCAAATACATTCATGTAATCTCACTGTCTAGTCTGGCATTCACATAATTTGTCTTTCATGACCTTTATGACCAGTGACCACATACAGGAGGGAAAGAACACAGACTGCCTCACAGGGCCAGTGTGTGTACATGGTGTTTATCATAAGACAACAAAAAAACTCCTGTGTGTGGGCAGGTTTATCGTATTTGAAAAGCTAAAGTGCTCTAATGAATATTTTAACTACATATACATTTACATAACTCCACAAGAATATCCATTACCTGTACTTTCACTTGTTCCCCAATAATAAGAGCTTTTCATTAAAGGGCCCAGTAAACCTCGTCATGTGCTGATAAAAATCCCCACTGTCTTAAACACATTCCAAAAGTACAATTTTCATTAGTAGGCAAAGAGAAAAAAAAGGAGCAGAAACTCTGCATGCGAACAAAGAACTGGGCTATTGCCTTGGTGCAACAAGTAGGTAAAACCAGTCAAACAACAAATTTTTTCATCATTGGCCACATATTTGAGCTCTCTGCACTGCGCTGGAGAAGCTAGGTAGGTAGGTCAGAGATTGGATAAGCTGAGGACTGTCAAGAAAATGGTTGAGAGCTAAATACTTCCTTGCTTTCAAACAGCAAGACATCTGAGGACTCCCTCACAGTTCCCAGACAGGAGTCAGTCCAATAAGATCATCCTCATATCACAATTAAAAGGAAAAAAATCTCTTACACCATTAAGAAAAATTAATTGAACTCAATTGTGCTAAGGGCTGAAAAGCAAAAAAGACTTTCTCATACTTTATGTGAAACCTGAAATAGTGATAGGACTTTACAGAGTTTTAAGGAGACAAGACAATGTATAAACTTGTTCAGCCAGCTCTCTTGATATTAATGCAGAAAATAAAAAGTTAATTGTGGAATGGGATTTAATAAAACAAGAGCCAAGAATGCAATTCATATCAATACTGTAACAAATAAACCATAGATAACTAATGATTTGTTGCCACCAAAAGTTTAAAAACTTGCTTGATATAGCCACCTATGCTTAAGCCTAGAGTAAAACTCAAAGTCTACATAGAATCATATGCCAAAGATTAAAAGTGACTAAATTGTAATATTAAAAAGCCATAATTTTTTTTTAACATTGAGGGTAAGTAGTCTTTTGGAAAAAAATCCTTGGCCCTGCTAAGAGAATTAGTAGATCAATCTGCCCCAATTTTAGGAGAGACATTTATTTCTAGGAGATCTACTTAACTGAAATTTAAGTTTCAGAGTTGAATGCAAGACAGCAAGAAGAATGGCCTCTGATGGTATAGAGTCATAGTAGATCTAGAAAATGTGTTACTGGCTTTCACAATCCAGATATTTATGGCAAAAGTTGTGTACACAGCAGGAAGCCTGGGGATTACAATGTTAGTAAAAAGCCCTGGAAACCCCATAACTAAAATAAAGGGCTGTGGATTGTTTGTTTGGGCTTTTTTTTGTCCTTGGGGATGAGACACTGCTTATTTAATTCTTCATGTTAGAAGAATTCTCAAGAAAGAAAATAAATTTTATTTCCAACATGGAAAAGCTGCATTGTGAAATAAATAATTTGCATTGTAGAACTGTCTCAACCCAAAAGAAACAAGTCTAACCTACTTTATTTATTAGACTGAGGGAAGAAAATACTCATTACTTATTTCTGGCAGAAAAATCAGGTATCTGAGTAACCTTTGTGAGAGACTACAGAATCAGATGAGTGCACTGCCACTACAACATCTGTAACAAACACAGTTATCTGTCAGACCATGGTTTGGCCTCATTAGGGTCACAAAGAATGACAGTGAGCAAGGGCACCTGCAGCCTTCCATTACCTTCAGCTGTGTGCTGTAAGGTCACGATAATGCAACGTACACGAAGGTCCAGAATAAGATCCTGGATGATTTGAAGCATGTCATTGGGTATCTCAAGTGCAGTAAGAGACTCAGAACTAAGCCTAGAAAAGAAATAAAGTTAGGTGGAAGTGTAAATCTGAAGGGTTTTTAAGCTGATATGACCACATTGAATTTTTCAGACATTTTCTGCATATATAAATACAACAGCTCCATTCTCAGTGTATCTTTGAAAATGAATTATCCCACTCTGAGAAGATTAATTATTTATTTAAATAAGAAGATTGTAAATGCAGATTTATTTTTCTCTAAGATGACAATAATGCCATCACAGCAACATGCCATCTTTTTTCTACCATCTTTTTACACTTCTCTGCTTGATCTCCTGTCCTATGATCCAAGAATAATCCTTTTGGAGCAGAAGCAATGTGTTTTTTTGCTTTAGATGAATGCCTAGGTCAAATATGAGATCCACAACTGGGTTTCTGAGATTTTGTTTTTACTTGCATGAAAACAGTAACCACAATTAAGCTGCGAGGAATGGTGATGTGGCTGTGCATCAGATTGCTAAGAATATGCATATTCAAGGAGCCAAAATACAGATACTGCACCATGGGCAGAGTAAATTAATTCACTGTTTTGCTGCCAACTCTCACCAGGCACAAAACACTGGTACTACAGGTGAGGATGGAGACATTAATTTCTGGGTTTTTTCCTTTAGAAATAGTAACACAGCAGCTACTTGCAAGAATTAGCATTTCAGCTTTCAACTAAAAAGCTGCAGCTGCACTCAGGCTTAGGGACACAGAGGGTTGTTCACTACTTTTATCCAACTCCTGGATATGTAAGCAAGGACAATTCAAAGGCAGCGACTGCCACCTCCCCTGCAGCTAATATGGAGCAAAGTACAGGTAATAGGAAGTGCCAAAGTGGAAGAATAGGAAGGCACAAAGCAAACAGGTGGAACATTTCCAATCATCCATCTGTAGGCTCCAGTTCCATGCCCCTGGTATTGGGCACAAACCATCAAACTCCCGCCATTAATGAGGCTGCTCTCCACTCAGCACAACTACTGAATTAGTAGTTGATTAGAAAAATCTGTACTATCTCAACCAGCCAGGAAAGAATGTAAATACCTATCTGTGAGAAATTTAAGTTACTTTAGACTACACAGAAGCCCTGTACTTTAGAGCTGATTCCACTGAGCACACAGCTGTCACATCCCTAAGATAATCTTTTTTCTCTTATAATACACCCTACCAAATACATACCTTTCATACCTTTATAGTAAGACAAAAATCTTATCAGCAAGGCTCACTTGATTGCATAGCTCTAATTTATTCTCTGGCATCTACTCATACTGGGCAATGAGAGGATGAGGTACAAGATAAAGACTGTGCTACCACCTGTGTGATACACACAAATATGTATGTGTGATATCAGCTGTGTGAGACATAAAAAGGAGCAGAAAAATTAAGATCACACAGATGTAATGACAACTCCTTGTTATCTAATGCTGTGAGTTCTATCAGTCTTAAGTACAAGCAGAAAACAGTAAATCATTTGTGAGACAACAGAAAAGAGTAAAATTCTATCATGTGCTTCACAATGACTTTTAGCTAGGAACTGTGAAAATAAGGCTTAGGCTATTATATAACTTTGCAACAAATAAAGGTCTTAGGCAATGTGTAGATTCCTCTTGGGAACAGCCCACCTTCATCACTAGTGAGTCACAAGAATTTTGCAGACTGTCTAAGTGTGGGGCTAGAAAATTAACCTACTTGCAGCACTTGCACAAGCTTCTGACCTGGTCACAACTGATCAATACTCAATGATGACATGTTCCATTCCTCTTCTCCAGATGCCCCTTTTATTCTCTACTTTTGATCACTTTGCAGTAAAGTCTAGCCCAGTTTGCTCAAGTGCCATCACTAAGTAAACAAGGTGGGGAAAGGAGTAGGAGGGAAAGAGGATTTCCCCAGCTCTCAGTTCAGTTGTTCATTACAAGGGTAGTGCCCGGAAAGCAAAAGGAGATTCTCTGAAAAAAAAAATGTCTTCATAGTCTGTAGCCTCAGCCAGGATCTTATCTCAGATGGCAGGAGCACAGCTAACCTTTAGAGAACCACTGCTTACACTTCCAAGTCAGTATTACAGATGTGCAAGTGCTAAAGTCTAGAATTTTATAATTTGAGGGAAACTCATTGCTTGCTTCTCATAAAAGGGTGCCCCTTTATATTTTTTCATCAAGTCAGTTCCTTCTTAAATTGAAAGCATTCCATAAAACTCAGCCAGAATAATAAACTTCAGATGGAAATATTTTTCTATGTGGTTACAGTGCAGATAATTCAAGTGACAACAGAGTGACAGAAAGTGTCAAACAGACTTGACAACAGGTATGTATCACCCCATCTGCACTAAGAATATCTATACATGATTATACCCCTTTCTTTTCTTCATCTGTGCTGTTACCTGCTTTGAAAATTCAAGATAAAAAGTACAGTATCATACCCAGGTATTACTCAAAAGGAGTAGTTACTTTTCAAAAAGTAATGAAAATTCTTGTAGGCCCCACAGAAATTTTTGTATATTACTGAGTCATTTTGCAATTAATGAAATGTACATCATTGATTTTATAAAAAATATAAGCTGAATGACATTATAAGCAGGAATATCACCTTCCATTAAACAACTGTAATGGTAAATTGTGATCTAAGAATAACTACAGTGAAAAACACGATATTTTCACTCATTTTGGCAAAGATAGGAAGACGTGTAGCAAATGCAGCAAATAATTGCTTTATACCCTAAAGAATGAAATCGTGTTTAATTCACTGAGTGCCTATGCTCTATGCTGTGCCAGTCAAATATTTTGTTTAAACTTTTCCATAAGATGCTATGGGAAAAAATGAATATATTATTATGTAATAAGACTGTACCACGAGACATTGATAATTACACTTGCACACAGAATCCTAAATCTGACATAAGCCATTTTTTTTGCAATTCTACTTTTGAAAATGTTAACATTCTCAAAATTCAGGGTATTTAACACAATGAACAAAACATTTTGCCTTAAAGCACACATATTCCATTAATAGAATGATTTTATGGGTCCAGAGATGCATTTACCTTACGGTCTGGATAACATGTGTTAGCCACTGGCCAGAAAGTTCAGATTTCATCTCCCAGCCACCATACTGTCTTAATTCTCCTTCTCTGAGGCTGAATGGAAGCAAGGCTCCACGTATAAGTTTTACCAGAGAGTGCATAACTTCCTGAATCATTTTCTGCATCAGAAGAAGGGGAAGAAAAATCAAGGAAAAATCTCTACCAAGATGCTTAAGCAGCCATGTACCTGCTATATACAGCAGGTAGAAATGTTAGATTTACAGGGGCTTCATATGGTAGAGAAGGGAGGAAAAGGAGGTATGAGCTTACACAAATTATTTAGGAAATCTTATTTTTCAAGGTGACACTAAAGTATCTTACCATGAAGGACAAATGAGAGAAATTAGGGTTCTCCCCACCACATCTCCCCCAACTACTTACCTTGAAATCATTTTGTCTTTGCCTAGCATTTTTCTTCGATCTTTCCATTTGGCCAGATTTTTCAGCAGTCTTGTGAAAATGAGAAAATTGAAAAGTGTAAGTATCTTATAACCACTGTTAAAATAATTCTGAAAAAGGGGGTTTCAAAGTGAAGAAGTGAAAACTGGCAAGCTTATGATGTAATTACAAAAATCAACTCAGGGCATTTCAGTAAGCAAAGACTATATATACCTCAACAAACTCAACTTACTGTAGATAAGTACCCTTATGTTTAACTCTGAGGAAAAATGTGTGCTTAAGACAAAGTCAGAGACAAGCATAAGAGTAGCTCAAGCAGTACAAACTTCCTGAGGTTAAAGTTTTCTCACTGCAGTGTTAGTGAGATCTAAAACATATACAGTCAATTTTTGCATCAAGTTTACATGAAGAAACTGTATTTTTTTAGTATGGAAGCTGACCAGAGAAAAACATCAATGTGAAGTGGGAGACAAATTTTGGAATGAAGGCAATTTGGAAATGTATGATGTGAGGGGGAGGGCTGCAGGGTTTTCGTTTAGTTTAGGAACTGTATTTTGTAACAATGCTCTTTAAATAATTCAACTAATTGGAAAAGAGACTGAAAAAAAAGCAGCACCTTTATTGTCACTTCTTTGAGAACAGCGGAACATGAGTATACTTTGCATGAGACAGTTACAGTTGAAGAAAAACATGATTTGACTAATAGTCTTCCTGTTTGTAGCTCTACCCTTCTGTGAAGAGTACTGAGATCTCAGTAAATTACATTGAAAAAGTTATTTCAAATCCTAGGCGAAGCGCAGACGTCGAATTTTATACTTAGAAAATCTCCTATTTTATGTTTGTACAGCAACATCTACTGGACAAGAAGTGCAATAACATGATAGAAGTGTCCTCAAAGACAATCAGTTTACTTGTAAATGATTAATTTCAAATGCTGTGTTTTTCAAAATCCTTCTATAGTTAAAGCATTTAAGATTTTTTTAAATAAAATAAATAATTCAAAGTGAGCAAAAATTAGAGAAAAATCAAACTGCTTAACAGTTTTGGAAAACACATAGCTATTAAACTCTTGTATGTTAAAGCTCTGAATTATACCATTTCAGACAAGGAGAACAACCTTCAAATTATTGCTGTGTTTAACTCCTACTTCCCTCTTCTAAAGCATTAAAAAGAAATTAAGTTGTATTCCTTGAAACTTCAGATAGCAACTTTAAATTCACACTGGTTTACAGCTGGATTAAACAGAGAAATTCATAGATCCTTGATACATTTTTTTTTTCAGTGGTTTTGCTGAAGACCAATCTTAATCCTTTCCTGTACAGACAGACCAAAACTATCTTGTGGTAAGATCAACGGTTACTACTCACATTTGTGACTTCACCTAGAGTGATTCAAAAAACACAACTTTTCAAACTGTTAAAATACCACACACATCTTAACTGACAATATTTAAAGGCATACAGCTAATCTTTCAGAGCTAAAAAGAACCCCATCCCTGCCAAAACCCTACACACTAAACAAAAAAAAATCCATCTTGAAATGCATATGTGGAGATTTCCTTTCTACATTTTTTAAATGTCTTGAAGACTTAAATAAGCTAACTGAAATAACCCTGTATACAATTTTCTATAGGTTGTTTCTTTAAAAAATGTAGCAATTGCCTTGCTTCCTGAATGATGATATATACCATGCAACATGGTAAAAGAATTTTCTTCATGGACAACTAAAATTTTTACTGTTTCTGACAGCAAAACACAAACTTTCAGCCTTGGATGCACTGTGAGGACAGATATTCTTAGGTGCTCTACAAGTCTTCCAGCTTATGCCACCCCCTCCTTGCATTCATCCTCAATTGACAGAGGCATGCAGAGCACACAGGAGGAATGGATTCCTTCCCATCTCCCCAAGAACTTGTGGGGCTTCTGTAAGGATCAAAGGAGTGGAAGAAATCAAATCTATGGGGATTAATTTCTCAGAAGTTCAGAATTAGGCCCAGACATAGAAGAACATATGTACCTTACAGACCAACAAAACTACCTCTTCTGTTTTTTTAATATATTGAAACAATGTTTTGTTCAGGCAAGACAGAAGATCACTACATTTTCCACTTGCAGTCATGTTCATGAGCAGGACTTCCTAACCTTGTTTACAGTTCAAGTCTTCATTTCTCTAAAAACTGCTTTCTATTTCATTGTACGCAGGAAAAAAAATCACAGTAAACTTACCAGGAGAATTCATAAAGTTTAATTTTCAATAGTACTGGTGTCAAAAAGAAAGGTTGTCATTTCCCTTATGAAATAAATTATTTTTGTGAAAGTCAACAGTACTAAGGTTTATTCTTGGTTTTACTTCCTTCACTGAACATTAGAAGTAAATGTCATATCTTTCTTTTGATTTTTATAATATAAAATGAGTATCACACCTAGCATCTATGTCACTGAAGCTATAATGCTCTGTACATTGTGTTCAACATGTAAAGGGCTATAGAATCTATTAGTATCATCATATGAGAATAATATATTGATTTATAAACAGTAGCAATAGATAGCAATAGAAAAATCAATTCTTTGGAAAATAAGAACAAAAGCTTCCAAATATTCTTTCTCAAAGGCTTTTGTTTTTCGTACTAAAGCTGCAAAGAATAGTAGATAGGCATGATGACTTCAGAATTTAAACACAGCAGAACACAGTGTACAACAAATTAATTAATTTATAAAAAATTAATTTTGAGAGATACCCTTTCAAAATCTGTTAGGAGTGTGCATATAAAAAGAGCATGTGTCATAAATCCTCACTTTTGCTTTTCTCCTTCCAAATCAGGATGATTAGGAAAAATCAGATCATCTGAGCAAGAAGGAGTACTAGGACAGGGAGGTGCAGCTGACTGACCTTCCAGACTAGACTCCCTATAATGTGTCTGTGAATTCTGCTAAGTGCCTTGGTTATTATGCATCTCTGATCTTGAACAGAACCTCACTTCCAAATACTTAAAACTCAAGAAATGAGTACTCCTTTTCCAAAGAAAGGAAGCAATATTTTTTCTGTATGACTCTGCTTTTTACATATCTCTACCTTTCATGCAATGTGTTAATTCTTCAGATCACCAGTGAAGGGCCAGCTATGAGTAAGAGGTGAAAGTACTCAGATATTATTGAATCCAGCAACTGGAACACAGACACAGCCACACACAACCCCCACTGTCTGAATTTAAGGTAATTCCACTGTATGCTTACGTTCTTTTAAAAAGAAAAATCTCTTACTAAAATAAGTCATTACTTCTACCAGTGAAATATTTCAAATATAATTATTACAGACCTTTGTTACTTTTAAGTCCTTTATACAGAAGAATCCATACCTCACTGAATAAACTTCCATTCACATAGGAAACCCAGAGCTTCCAGAAGTTGGGTAGCTGACTTACAACAAGTTTTGTCAATTTTTCAACAAATACAACTTGCTGAGGAGCTTTGTATCGCCAAGCTAAAAGGGAGAGAGGGGATGGAAAAAGCAACATTAACATTTTAAAAAATAACAAGAATGCACTACTAGCTTGCTGCTCCACTGTATTTCACAAGTGACTATACAGTATATATAAAACCTTTTGGGTAAAAATAAAAGAATTTAAACTCTAGTCCAAATATGTGTACACAATCTGTACGCATACAGGCTCTTTCTTCTCCTCTTGTATGCTTACAAGGTGCCAGCACTATGGCAGTATCTACAGAATAGCTCCCCTTGTGGGAGTATCTAAGAAAGCCCACTTAAAAATCCATTCAGACAGTCTTCTGTCTTCAAACCACTTTAAAATGTAAGGTAACATCAAAGTAACCAAGACATTACAAAAGTTTCAAATGAAATCTTGGCAACAGATGACTTTTTTCAGTTTCCCCTGCAATGGGTGAAAGGGGGTAAAGAGAAAACTGAACAGAGGCAGATGTAGTCATTAGCACAGAAAATAAAGGAGACTTTGTGAAATACTCTTCTATAATCATCTATGTTCTCCATTGAAACCATCATGATTACAGTGGTTTAACAAAACAGGGTATCAGCACAACAGTGATAAGAGACTTGTATTTCAATTCAGGAACTACAGTCTGCTTTGGAACACATGGACAAAGAAATCATATATTTTTTGAAAAACCCCAAAACAAATCACCAAAGCCCACAAAACACTTTAAAATGACACGTTTGTTGATGTGGTGTTTTTTTATGTATAAACTCAGGTCTTGTACAAACGATACATTTAAGACTATAATATCAGCCTATGTAACACTGTAGAAATACAGAAAAATGTTGCATGAAATAGCACCTTTTATATCTACTTTGCTACAGAATGTTGCCTACACATAACAGGAATTCACAAGTTAGGCCAAAACAGCTGCCCAATAGCACATTACATACCAGTAGGCTTCACCAGAGCCTCACTGTTTTATTGTGTTGGTAGACAGTCTTGAATCTCCTTGAAGTACAGCATGCCTTCAGCAGCTTCCATTTCTTGAGGTGTGGATCATGTATTGCTCCATTTCTTTACTGGAGAATAGAACATCTGCCCTACCCATTTCTTCTCATGGCCAAAAAGTTTAGGCATTTTAAATTAGTATTTGAAAATAAAATCATAATGGAAGTCCAATATTTGGAAAGAGGGTGTGACAAACTCAAGTGCAACTATGCTGAGAGTGGTATATCTCTTTAGGAGGCATGGAAACATCAAAGCTTTACTAGAAAAGCTCCTAGTGTGGATACGGATAAGATACTTTCACCAGCTTGGTTATGACTGCCAGAGAACTTGTCTAGACTCAGTGGCAGAAAAAGTTTCATTAACAAGCTGTGACAATGCCAGGAAGCTGTGCCAACAGAGCTATAGCAGCAGAGGCTCTGGAACTTCTGCAGGCCCCAACTTCTAATGAAAAAAATTCAGTTCCTTTGAGAAACCACTTCATCTTTGCCAAAAGCTCCAGTACCAATCCAAGGTTATAACCAGGGATGTCTATTGGTAACTGGGAACATACTGGCAAGATTTACTTCATCTCTGAAATTATTTTCCCCATGAGGAAGCATATTTCAGGCTTAGTCCCAAGCCTGCAGACAGCAGATACCTCTTTGAATAAGCTATTGCACATCATATTGTCCAAAAGCTTATGGCCATAAATTCAGGATATTTTTACTTTGTTACTAGAAAACACTCCAATCTATATCTTATTCCATTGATTTTATTATAATCTCTGCTATACCATTCTAAAGAGGAAACGAGAGCTATTGCCTATTGTTTACATATTCTCATGAACATATGCTCAAGCAAGAGCTGAATGTTACCCGAACATTGCAGTTTTGAATTAATAGTAATTTATTTAATTAATGTCTTGGACAATCACTGTCAAACACATTGGAGGAAAAAAAGCTCCAAACACACCAAATCACAAAAAAAGCCCAGAGATGCCATTCCCTAATTTCACCAAAGACTAAAAAGATCCACAAACAAACTGAAGACAGAACACAGCACATTTGGAATGGTAGCTCTTGCACAGGCATCCTCAATTGTAGGCTTGCTTTGTCTCTCCCCTCAGAGAAGAACAAGTATGGCAGAGTTATCAGCGGTCATGTGCATCTAAGCACCAAGGAACTCAGCTCAGAGGCACCTATTATTGGGATGGATTATTGAAGTGCTCCAATTCTCCAGTTTTCCTTTGAATCTTGGTTTAAATGGGTGTCTACAGAATGTGGAAAACTTACTGAAATTTTACCTTTTTCAGTTTGTAAAAGGTAACAGATCTATAACTAAGACTTTAAAAGTAAAATAACTGAAGTGGAATTGTCAGTCATATATGCAATTAAGTCCCTGCTCATGCAAAAGAATTCAAACAACTTAAAAATAAACTGGATTTTGGGTGTTGCTTGCTACATTAAGTGTGGTATTCATATTGTTAGTGGATGGCATTAAAAAACAACCAGCAATTTAGTGTTTTATTTTTTAACACTTGTTAATCACCTCCATGATAGGCTTTAGGCTGAGAAATGACAAGGGTAACAACAGTAAGACAGCTATTTCAGTAAGGAACGATCTATTCTGTGAAAAGCATGTTTTCTGTCTCCTGTGAAGTCATCACTGAAAGATTCCTGAGAAGTAGTTGTTTGGACAAGGGTATCGATGACAAAACACAGAAGGCCTCAGCAGGTTGTGGAGAGACAGACTGCTTGAGCTTAGTCAAACATTTTGTTTCCCTTTTTGGGTTTAAAGAATCAGAGAGCCAGATATGTGAAGACACAGAAGGTGCAATTGCAAAGAGAACCATCTTAGCAAACACGCATGAAAGGTATAACAAGCAAAATGTAGTAGGTGGTAGGTGGCCATACATGCAGGAGAAAAGATCTGGCCTTGTAGAAAAAAAATACTTTTACTACTTTAACTACATTCTAAGAAGCAAACCTTGAACTTGAATTTTATGAACTGCTCTTTGCTTGCAGAAAACATGGAGGATTACATGCTTCAGTGAGCAACAATGGTGCACAAGAAGAAAGAATTGTATTTTGTAACAATTCAAAGCAAACACACAGTGTGTGGGTTGTTGTTTGGGCTTTTTGACTACACCACAGAGTGGACAGTGGGCCTGCATCTTTTTTTTTTCAAATAGAACAGATACCTACCATCATCACGGCCAGACTGAAAGCTGCTGCCCCTCTTCAGTGACGCAGTTTGACTGAGATGGCCGATGGGCGATGGACGCACATCACTGTCCAGGTCCAGCATGGGGCTGTGGAGCAATGCACTGCCTGGGGAGAGGGGAAAAACCCAAAAGTTAGGATAATTTTGCATATCGGTTGACATGAATGTGCATGCTGCATGTGGAATTCTAATTTAACAGTGATACAAATGTTATCTTCCAAAAACATTCTTTATTTAGACTCTCAGTTCATCTGTACCTATTCAATACTGAATGCTATTCAATACCACCACTACTGACTCCTGTAGCAAAGCCAAAACCACAAGTACGATGGGGAAAATGCCATTCTTTGAACTGTAGCTTTCTCTGTTTATAATTAATGCCCTACAACTAACAGGCAAATTAACAAGTTGATTGAAAGCCATGGATAAAAATGTATTTATGCCATTAATGACATTATCTATGCTTTTTTTCTGGTGTATGTCCTAAACACACTTTTCAACAGCAAAAGTTTCTTTTGTGTCTAGCTGAAGCAGTTAAAGACAGAATGTTCAACTATTACTTAGCTGTTTTGCCTCTATGAAGTTCAGGTAGAGAGAATCCATCCATCAGGAATCAGAGGAACTAATGGCATGTTTCCTTTGTAAATGTTCTTATTTATACATAACTACAAACCCACAAAATATTTTCCAGTGTATCAAACATTATTTTTTTACTTTGGGTGTCTGTCCACATGTACGTCCCTATTCACAAGCCTAAGTTAAGATCTCATCTGATGGAGGTAGATACTTGGAGTCTAATAAGCATTTTGAAAAACAGTCATATAAGAAAAATAAGAGGATTATGATAATTTTTTAATATACTGTTACACTGTCAATAACTTTTCAAAAGTCTAAATTGCTGCTTTATGCATTTCACCTTATAGAGACATTTCTGAAAGTAGTCATTAAAAACTACTTCAGCATTGCTCAACTGAGCTGTAACAAGTAAACTTAAAATCAATCAAAATTCCCAAAATTATAGAACATCCCAGGTTGTAAAGAACCTCAGAAGACCATTTAGTCCAACCTTTCATGGGAACGGGGGCCAGGGTGAGATTATCTAGCACTCTGTCCAGTCCACTGTTGAAAACCTCCAGTGATGGCAGCTTTATAATTTCACTGGGGAGCTTACTTCAGTGATTGATTGTTCTCAATGCAAAAAAATATTTTCTTATACTGAGATGAAACTGTCCCTGGTAATTAATCCTGAATTTTGTAGTGAGAATCTCAGCATCTGAGTTTATACTGTTGCTCTTTTCCATTGATACCTACATTCACTTAAAATAACAGAAGGTCACAGAGGACGACCACCAGCTGTAACACTGAAATACTCAGATTCAGGAGTAACACAAAGCAAAAACTATTCAAAGCACATTTATTTTAGTGTCAGAGCAGCATGGCAGAAAAGATACACCTAATCCTTTTAACAGCTGGGGCTTAAAGAGCAATCTAAAGTATTGTGAAACTTATCACAAACTTCCAATAGGTGACAGTATTGGGTTTTAGTTAATTTTGAAAGAAGTTCTTTCTCTCATAAGTCTTTAAAGGCTTTTAAAGAAATTTCCTATGGTCTTTCACAGCAGCATTATCATTACCAAAATAACTGTCAGTTCTTCCATTCATCATCTTACTGCTCATAGCATAAGACACATAAGTAAATAGATCCAATGTGCTACATCATTCACAATTGTGACTGACACACTGTATTTACTGACTCGTGGACTCAGCCTCCCTGCCTGCAGGCTGTGCTATGATTCTGTTCACTGCATAACTACGACACCGCTTATTAAACACAGCTCATCTTTACCAGCTTTAAAATGATGATGTTTTCAGCAACACAGAATCTGCTGCAGTGATTTAGGTGGTTATCCACTGTCACCACAGACAAGATCTACAGTATGTTCTACAGTATGTAGATCTTGTTCAAGAGTTTGAACAAAAATTTGTGGAAAGATTTTCCCTTTTGAAAGAATTAAAAATGCACAATAATGAAAAAGCAAAAAACCAAAGCTCTGCAGTAATCAGCATCCAGGGAAACTACCCAGCCATCTTACAGAATTAAGTAAACAAAACAAATTAATTCCCCTTCAGATTTAAAAAAATAAATATAAAAATTCATTATCTTACAGAAGTTCTACACTGAATGAAAAGAAAATTGTAGAAGACCCTGAAAAAATTTAAGTGTCTCACACAATTCCTGGGATTTCAGGAACATTTGAGTGAGATTGAACATATTTGCATTTTATTTGGAAAAAAAAGAAAGTACGTCAAGAAGGCTAAATCAAAATTGTCACAGGCATTGCTATTTAAAACATATTTTATTAAAAAATAAAAAAAACCCACTGGCAAGAGTGTAGCAGCATTATTTGCACAATAAATACAACAGAAAATTCCTCTAATCTCTCTGCATACAATTTAAGTTCTCAGATTTCAGACAGCATGTTAATATAAAGAATGCCTTGTAAACAGATGGTCTCTAAATATGACAGTGCCAATTAAACCTCAGAATTAAGAAAAACAGACACTCACTAAAACACCTTAATGTGAATTAGCTCAATTAAAACCACTTGCTTGAGGTAACTCTGTTGCTGCTGATGCACTAAGCCCATGCAGCCTGAATGGTTTATATATTCACCATGTAACAGAAAACATGTAAAGAATACTCTCTTGTTCCACCAGAAAAACCACATCATCAGTTTGCTGGCATACCAGGAAAAGAAAGTTTAACATGAACTAATTTCTTTATTGGTTGTCTAGCATTACAAGCAAGTATAACACAGCAGCAGGGAACTACAACAGCACATATACCCTCAGGACTAATAAACATCTGGACTACATTAGCAAAGCTGATCTTGCTCTCACCCTACCAGAAGATAGTGCATGAAGACTGCACACTAACACATAAATCTTGTAAAAAACAGTGAGAGCTAACTTACAAACAATTTTTCTTCTATCCCAAGTCGTTCCCTCTCTGGAGCCAGCAGCTTAAATTTAGCAGCGTAATGCAATACAATGAATTAATAGTAGTATGGACTGCAGACAATAATATTTATAAACCTAAATAAACTAACCAAATGCTAATTTACTGCCCACTCAGTATTTGATTTGTGTACTATTTTTACATTCCTAGATCCTGAATGTAGGACAGCAACAATGCAAAGTTTTGAGAAATTAACTTTTTACTGTGCTAACAGGTTTCAAGAAGTATAAACAACATGAAAAAATATTCTCAGTAGATCCTTACTTTTAAAAAATACACTGCATCTTTGCAGCTACAAAAGTACTTTTTTCCAAAATACAGCATCTACATGGAGCATTATCTGTGAGAGATTCTAGTGCCAAGTGTATATTTAACCAAGGAAAATAGGAAAAGAAAAAGTACTACATTATCTTCTTCTACCCAGCAGTAATGACGAAACAGAAGTATAATTAATGGCTTATTACATTTACAACTATATAATAATGTAAAGATCAAATATGAAGTTTTAAGGACTTAGTGATGCTTTAATTTTATTTTTTAAAGGATTTTTGTGGGTTCCAACTTTTTGTGCACTGATATTTTGAAGGTGTGCATTCAGAGGCTATGTGAAATAAAAATGTTTCAGTGGTTTTGTTCACTCCTCTTCTGTTCTAGTGCAGTAAGATCTCACCAAAATAAGAATCTAAAGAACACAGTAAAAGTACAGTTCTTTTTGATATTATTTCTCTAACTCTCTGTAAATCAAAAGCCACCTGCACTGAAGGTTTATCATACTATAGGTTCCTACAGTACCAAACAACCAGTACAGTACAAACTTCGACACCATTTTTTGGATTGTTACCTGCAAGCTCTTGGCAAGCAGTGTGTTACAATCTCCATTAAAAAGACAACTGAAAAGAAATTTGCCTAAAATAATTTTTTCAATGATATTCAAACCAGTCAATGATATAAAATTTTAAAAGCTGTTTTACCTTCATTCCTAAATTATTACCAAACTGAGTGTAAAAATTATTCTGCAATATCCATTGCTCCACAGCTGCCTGGGTTTTTTCCCCCCTCTGAGGTCTGGCAGGCAGAGGTTTCTTGAAGGAGTCACAGATCTCTCACCTCCCTCGAAAATGCAGCCTCAGCCACTCTGCAATTCTGTCAGCCCAGTGCATCAATTACATGACTTCCAGTAAAGATTTTTACAAAAGCTACTGGTGATCAGGGCATTAATATTGTGCCAGTACTTCCTTCAGGGACAAAGAAAATTGTTAACAAGTGACCAATCTTAGGTTAAGTAATTTTTAAGTGAGATTTTCCATGTTAAGTCAAATGTCAGTCATTACACAGACTTGTTCATATACAACATGTACATGTACATACAACACATACACGATGTATATGAGCAAGATTGATTAAAACAAAAAAAGACCCGACAAGATGTGCAAGCAGGTGAACACAGCCACTCTGTTTTCCTACCCATTATGTATCTTGCAGTGAATTTTCTCACAGGCTACAATAGCAAGGAAGGCTGATCTGCAGCCTCCTGGCTCTCTGAAGGGCGGCAGACTTCCTCACCAGCCTCAAACACCTTTGAACACTTTTTCCTGTGCACAGCGGGCCCTTGTCCTGTGCTACAGCCTGACCACCCACTGTTGCTTGTTGACCAAACACACAGTGCCTGGAGCCCGCACCGACACAAGCAGGATAAGATTCCTTTCAAGGACACCGCGGTGCGAATTTCCATTTGGCTAGGCTAGAAATTAGGTGAGCAGGAGAAATTACTAAAAAATTAACCTGCTCAGCAGATGAATAACATTATTATTATTATTATTATTATTATTATTATTATTATTCAGCAGATGAATAGAAATTTTATTCTTTTTCTTAAGGTCTTTTTCTTTCTCACTTGACATTTTATAGTGATCAAGAAGAAAATGGATTGTTTTTCGAGAAAAGATATGAGCATGGAAGATTAAAATTTATAGAAAAAATTGGTTTTGGAAGATATTTAGAAATGAATGCTTTTAAAAATCTTAAGGCTAGTCTTCATTACTGTAAATGTGTTTATAATGAAACTGTTTTTCAGTTTCATACAAAAAGGGTAACTGGGCCTATTCTAGTGGTGTTCTAAGTATTTCACAGCCTAAGGATATTCCTTATTGTCAGCCCTTCAGACCAAAAAATTAGGAAACAAGAGCCAAGCATTCAAGTTCAGCAGATAAATAAAGATTGCTTCATTTTACTAGCTCCAGCAAACATTAAGATCATCAGCACTTCTGGAAAAACTCATTTTTCCTCCTGAAAAAGTACTGAAGACTGGAGCAGACACAAAGGTAAAGTCTGACCACTGAAGAGTTTCATTCTATCTTCATTCATAATAATCTTTAAAATTTTGGTTTTAAGCTCCCTGTGTTGCTTCTTATTCCCAATAGTTACTCTCTTTATAGTACTTTAATATTATTTAAAGTACGATATAAAATAAGAATGCCCTCCGAACTTCTGAACATGCCGGATTCTACTAAAATGTCTACATTACAGGAAACTTACAAATACAGGTAGTAAAGGAGGAAAATGAGTCTGCTATCCATTTTTGTACTGATCAATTTTTATTCTCACTTTTTTTTTTTTTTAATTAATAACCCATTAAGGGTTTGCTTGACATCTGCTGTCAAAAGGGTATTTCTGCTATGGACAGGGGATGTGGTTTAGACATGAAATGGCTCCCAGCTGCAAGAATTCTTCTTCCAGATGTACAGTAAGCAAAGGCAATGGAAGAGAACCAGCTGCTAGGATAACAAATTGAAAAGGCCCTTTTGACACAAGCCTTGCCGGCCTGTCTGATCTAACAAAGATGGATCATTCATTGCAAGGTGAATATAATCTCAGTGTGGCACAGAAAAAAAGAGCAACATGGTCAAGGCATCCATTTTTCTCTTTCACACCAAGTACAGCTGCTGTTACTCTGGCACAGAAAAACTCTGCAGAATTTTTTTTACAATATTTGGAGAGCTGAGCATCATACTCAGTGCTGCAAAAATTACAGGTTTTTTCAGCAACAAGAACTAAAAAAAATTATAATAATTTAAAAAAAATCACAAAGACTGTACTATTAGAGACTGTAGTATCATACTTCTGTTTGGAGAGCTAGCCCTACATTGGGAACTTTAATGGGTTGTGTATTATATATTTTGCAAATCAAAGGGCAGCAGAAAGATCACACTACAACCATGTCAGTGTTTCCATTTACAGCTTTAGTTTCTAATCAGGTTAGCTATTAACAGGTAGCTTATTTTCAACAATATTACACAAAATCTCAAAGATTTGCATCACAGATGAGTGATTTAGGTCACTCGAATCACCATCAAAGGTATTGGCTAAAGTGCTTTTAATAAGAATTTGTAGGAGTCAGACTTGACAAAGTTTGCAACAACCTGTTAAGAAAGTAAAGATTTCCCAGACAGTTTAATGATAACTGGATGGCAGTTCATACCCATTTTAGTTCAAAGGATCATGAAACCTACTAAGCCACTATTAAAGTCTAAGCAAATAACCACTGGCCACACAGAAAATAGTCTTAACCTCCACAGATTCTATCCCTTATACTTCCATTAAGAATCCCATTGCTTAACTCCTTTTGGCTATCTGCCCAGTGCCTCAGGAAAATTTTAAACTAAACCTCATTTATTTACATTTATTTTCATGTCATCTTATGTCATTATGTTCTCTATGTTTCCTGCACTCCAACAAATCTGGGAAGCATAAACTGTAGTGAAAAACTACAATTATGATTTAATAATAAATTGCCAAGTATAGTTGCAATTTAAAAATACGTAAAATCTTAACTGAAGGAATTTAGTATCCAGGTACCAGATCTGAAAGTCCCTAGACGTCTACAAATCAGAAGATCATATGTCAAAAGCAGCAATTTGGGCTTTAGCCAATACAAGGCATAAAAAACCAGCACAAATCAGTTTACTATTCAAATGTTTCTTAGTAGAAATCTAATAAATACACTTTTGGGTAAGCATATGCTCTACCATGGTAACCTTTATATTAATGGCTTGAAAAAACACTCTTTTTCCATTTCTTTTCTGTCTCATGAATCTCCTTAACATATCTACATACTAAACAACAGCAGCAACCTGGCTTGACCTACTCAAAGTCCTCCCAGTGGACAGAACAGTGGGATATGACTAGATAGATAACACTAATTAATCTATGCTTTAGGAAAACTTCATAACTATAACAAAAGTTTCAAAAACAACAAAGGAGCACAACTGCCTATTCCAAGAGTAAGGCAGATAGCATTTTAAATTTTCTATTTAATGCAATAAGTCCATATATTTAGAAGCACTACTACATAAGCAGAGCCAGAGCTCTAGCCAATTACACATGGGTCCCACATCTACAGCTGCACCTTTAATGAAAGAATCTGACCATCAGAGAAGCAGGAGAATGCCTTAATACAAAGACAGGAGCAAGGGAGCTTAATGATTCTGGCATCCCCTGTACTGCCTCACTATGCCTTTGGCAACACTGTTTGGTCTCTTTGTCCTGGCTACTTATACTTCCGCAAAGGAGGAATTGTGATCTGCCCTCTTATCTGCACTTCTACTCACTCCTTAAAACATGTGGGCTTGGAATCAAGCAGTTTCTCACAATACAAATATCCCATGCCTGCATTTTTTTTGCCTCATAAATGAGGAAAGTCTGCTATAGCAAGAAACAGATAGGCTAAAGGCAATGATGCTTGAGTAACAACAGTCATATTTTAGCACATAATGAAACATTAATCTACATAACACAAGATTAATCAGCAAACCAACAGGGTTGTTTAGACTGAGGGGAAACACTGCATCCATGCACATACAGAGTTATTCCTCAAGGGAAATAATACACTCCAAAATGCTGCTGTGTAGTACTTCATACACAGGACTTGAGAGAATTCCCCATCCTACCTGTACCCATTGAAATAAATGCAACTAATTAACTAATGATCAAATTGTAGTAGATGATCAATGCCTATTAAAATCAAAGAAATGATTCAATTAAACAATTTGCTGTTGGCAGTTGTCAGCTATTTAAATCACAATGCCAATTATTTGACAAAGCTTAGCACAGCTGGATATGCTCTCAGTTTTTGGAAATAATATTAACACAAGTTGGATTAACTGGAAACAGACAGTATTGGAAACACACAAGATTTGTGTGACCCCTGAAATAAAATATGAGAAAGAACTCCAGGATCATTACAGTCATGTAAACTTGCCACGGTTTCTTCTTTCAGGTTGCGTCAGAAACTGCACCATGATATGATATTAAATGATACTTTGCACATCTAGGACATAATTCCAATTGCTGAGTATTTCTTACAAAATGGGGTTCATCTCTAGTAATATACAAGCTCAGAGGTATTTTTTTAAAAAAATCTGTGATAGTAGTGAAGGATGCACACTTAGATCAAAAACACATACTTCATTATCAACCTAAAACAAACATGTATTTAAATATATCTTTAATACACAAAGTTCTGATAGCACATTGCAATACCTTGGCATCTAAATTAGCTCACTCCTGTCCTTCAATTTGGAGACCCTTGGAAGTTATTAACAAGAACACAATCATCAGGTGAGGACCCTAGAGAGGATGTAGAAAACTAGACTGACTTCTTGTCAGTACTGGGGATTTTTCCCGACTGCCATTATTATTGTTCTGGATAAAGCAAAATCTCTTACAGACAAGAGGAGAAGATGCTATTTCTATATAAGAAAATGAAAGTATTTCAGATGTAATGACTAATGGGTCAGCCTTCCTGTTGTGTGGAGACAACTGGAACAATTTTGCCCCATATAATACAGTGTTGACTTGTACTAGTGACTAAATTTGGAGTAAGTTCTTGAATTTACTTAGGATTGTGTTTTAGCTTGTTTAACAAATAACTGCAGTGTAAGCCTTCCCTTCCTGAATACATCACGGCCAGTAAGTAAAATCTTTTAGAATATTTGCAGTTTGACAATCATCTGCAAAAATCCTGTCC
This sequence comes from Zonotrichia leucophrys gambelii, assembly GCF_028769735.1. Taxonomy (NCBI): domain Eukaryota; kingdom Metazoa; phylum Chordata; class Aves; order Passeriformes; family Passerellidae; genus Zonotrichia; species Zonotrichia leucophrys. The sequence goes on from NC_088171.1 coordinate 69,439,050, forward strand.
AGAATGTATAATGGTTTAAAAAACCCCAGCCATACCCAGGTAAGAAAAGCAGACACTGTCTAATTCAAAATCTATTTAAAGTAGAAAAAAGTCATGTGTAATGACTCAGAGCACAGTTCTCCTTTCAAAACTAATAAAATAGTAGCAAAATACTTTGGCAAAAGCTCAGCTGAAAGGTGAAAAATTTCACAGAAATGTAAAAATAGATACAATCTGCTACTGAGGTTTAAGTTTACTATGCCGAAAAGTTTTGACTCAATCAGATTCAGTTGGCAAAAGAACGAAGGTAAGAATAGCCAGAAATAGCTGGTATGCCCAAGGTAGAACTGTAATTGCTGTCTGCTTGTTTCAGCATTCATAATATGAAAACTACCATTTGCCAGAAACAATGGAAACCTATTCTTTTCGTAAGAATACCAGTCTTATGATCCATCTCTTCCCCCAAATGCTCGATAAACAAAAAACTAAATATTTTTTGAAGCATGTGTTAAGTGGAAGACTTATATGCTTGAAAATTTATTATAATTTTATCTTAAAAAGGGACGAGGAATTTATGAATGTATAAATAACATTTCTAACTTGTTTGAGCTGATTAGATCCCACAGTCTTGCATAACCAAATTGAGCAAATCTCCACACCTTCCCTGTTTGAAAAGCATACACCTATTAAAGTAGACTAAAATGCATGCCGTGCCTCTGATCACAACCAGCATTGTTCTACTTGGCAGTTAAAACCAATTCTGCTGAATTCTCTTTTTTCTGTCTCCTACCTGGTGCATGCCAAAATTAAACATCTGTGGAAAGTTAAAATCATGCTCAGCGACTTTCCTTTGTCCTACTAGATACTAAGTGAGAAATTCAATCAGCTAGGATTGATTCTTGAGTATTTTAAAATCTGTACAAAAAACTATTACCAGTGAAACACCACATAGAAGGCTGGAAAAAAAGTGGTTGGCATTCAATGAGCTGTTAGCATTTATTTTATACATGCACAAAATATTAACTATTGATACTTGCACTTGCTGGGCATTCAAGTAATTTAACTTCCCTCTTCTGTGAGTCAAACAGAGCTGTATCATAATGGCCCCTCTGACATGATGGCTGAGGAAAGCAGTTTTGTCGCAAGAAAAATACCAAATATGTTGAGATTTTTCAAAACGAATATAGGAATGTTGAAACTTTTTCCACTCATTCACTGGAGCCTGCATATCAGAATTAGAGAGACTACTAAAACAAAAGTATCAAGCACTAAGTATCATCATGTGTCTATTTGTCTTGCTAAAAAGTGGAAAATGGTCATACAAAATTTTTTAAGTGAAAGAAGAAAGAAGCTTCAAATTATTAACCATGGCTGTTTTCACAAGTGAGTTTTGCTCCTGATAATGTTGTGAGGCTGGTGGCAGTGCCTCATGAGGGCTTTTGACAAGGAAAGAAGATGGGGTTTGGAAACATTGTAAATGTTGATCAAGATGCCTGGAAAACAGTGTGGCATTCCAGCTGCTTCCACAGCACTTCACTGTGTAGCAGAACAACGATGGTCTGTGCACACTTTTAAGCTAAAACTTACTGACATTGCTGTCACAAGTGATGCATCCTGTGAACTCCTTATCTCATGTCACAACGTGTGCAACAGAGAGCTGCAGAACAACACTGTTCTGCTCTGCAGAAAATTTACAGCACATTTCTACAGCAGTTCCAACTCAGTAAAACTGTTGTGGTTTCTCAGGAAAAAAAAAAACCACCTTATTTGGCTTGGGATCCGCATACACTAACACTAAACATGGGAGTTACCTGTAAGCCAAGGGATGCCAGATTCCAATATGCCTATTCATTTCAGAACTGGCAGCAAACTCTGTAAGACTTCTTAAGAAACAAGGTACTGCTTCTAGTTCCTAATTTGAAAATCCAGTTTTCAGATTTTACTACTAGAAATGTCAGGCCAGCAGCCTTCCACCTGCTGGAAGGCTTTTTATACATAGGCCAGTGTGATAGATCTTGTTAATTTGTAGCTAAATTGCAGCAACACCTGCAAGCAATACCTAAACATTTCTTTGAGGAGCAATGTTGTCGAAGACAGAATATAACTATGTATTCATATCAGTCTAAATAATAACTTTGCCTAAATATCCCTTTTGTCCAGCTCCCAGGTCTGTGCAGATTCAGTGCAATCTGAATTTTGAAACTGCACACAAAGAAGAAGAGGACTCCATAATATCATTCACTACATGTTAAGGAATTAAGCATTATTCCACTGTGTCCCAATATCCCAGGTATCCATATATTAACAGAATATCTTGTGACAAAGTAATCTAACCGGCAGATTCACAGAACAATCCAAACTTGATATGACCTCAAAGAAATGCTTCAAGAGAACAGTAAACCATGGAGAAATGATTGAAATCTAAAGCATTTGCCATGTAAAGAGCTTAAAACTTATAAATTAAGCAAAAAGAAAACTCCAACTGCTGTTTTGTGTTTATAACAGAATAAAGAAAAAAAATTAAGTCAGTATTCAGCTTTGTAAAAAGCTATCTAAATTGATGGGGAAAACCTAAAATATCCTCTGAACACTACAATCAAATAAAAGGCAATGACAAATTCCTAAATGTCAATGTGTATATATATACATATATCTATATATAAAGATAAAATAAAAATGTATCCTTGCCTTTTTGTTCTTTAACATAGCTCTCCTTACAGTTGTGCATGAGCTGCAGAATCCACTGATGTTGAGCACCAATGCACTGCCAAGCTGGGTCCCCAGGTGCATGAAGATCAGAAAGATATCTGTAAAATCCAATCCAAAAATCACAGTTCTGACTTGACACACTGAAGGCCTCATTAAAACAGACTAAGCATGTACTAAGAAATACTTTTACTTTTTTTACATAATTTTAAAAATTCAAGAATATGTATTAAGATATGCTCATATCCACTGCAAACAGAAGTTTTGCATTTGCCCTTCTTCAATTAGTAAGGAAAAATTCCACCAAAAATTTATAGAAAACAAACTCTTTAATATCATATTAATATGCATTTCCAGTTATGTCTCTTGTAAAGTATGCAGGAAACCAAACTCTTTATCTGCAAGGTTGCAGCTTAGTGGTCCAGATTTAAGGGCAACTAGTGATGGCATCTCAAGTACATAAAATATAGTATTTTTCTTCCAATTGATATTATATGATTGTATCATCATGTAATTTTAACAAGTAATTACAGAAGGAATTAATTTCTGGCAGCTCATTAATTTAAGCACATGCATGCACAAACATATGTAAATCAAGCTCCTGGGCTCTTTGTTTATTTTGGGCTGGTGGTTTTTAGTCCATGCACAGTCTGAAAAAAAAGAAGTGAGGGAGATAACAAAAAGGATTGTGGCTTCTAAATTGCAGAAGCAAAATACTGTCTGTCTTTAGGGAGAGAGGAGCATTAGAAGCCAGCTGTTGTGATTTTGAAGAGAACACAAAAAGAATGTGTCTCATGTATGGCATTCAAGACTATCTGACAACAGGACTTCTAAAAGAGTATTTTCAAAAAGTGCTGGCTGCTCTACTGTTTGAGGCACTCTTATATTTTGCATGAATGAGACTCGGGACAGATTAAAAAAAGTCAAGATGCTTAAGGTGAACTATACTAATAAATTATCTTAAGCAGCGCAGGGAATGTTCACTCCCTCGCAAAAGCTGTTTTACTACAATAATACCTAATGCTAATTAGGACTGTGTTGAATTCTGTCTTCTTTGACGAAAGTCTGCAGCACTTGAAGAAAAAATAAACTGTCAAAGTAGGACTGGTTGGATGGATGAGGAAATTATACAACTAACCATTTTGACAGGGTGACATTTATAAATTATGAGCTCAAGTCCTTTTCAGTGTTATGGGGGCCTTTAGTCTTAGGCACAAAACTAAAAAAGGTATTACCACTGGTCTTGAAATGCGTACATCTACTTGGACGCTAAGTGCTATGGTAAACTATTTCTGAACAGTATAAAATAATTACCAGTGTGAATACTCTAATACAATGAGAGGAAAATATGAATTGAAGCCTATTTATAAACATTAAACATCTGAAAGAGAAAACCACAGTAGGTCGTTTTTTAGGTCTTGGTCAGCCTTCAACTTCAGAGACATACAAAACAAGTGTATCAAGGAAGAAAAAACCCTCATAAAAAGGGCAGGATTTATGCAAACTATTTTACAATTTGGATTTTGTTAGTTTCATTTTTGCTGAAGTCCCCTGAAGAAAATCTACTTCATACCTTGCATTCAGAAAATTTACACTTATATACCCATGTATACTTAGAATAGTGAAACCAATTTAACAATTTTGTCAGCTGGGATTCTCTTGATTCATTAGAACTGAATCATTCCACATTCATGCACTCCCTGCTCTGCCTTATTATACTTCTACATGCGGAATACATTTTCTTACATTAACAAATGCTTTTACATCGGCTGGGGTATTTTTAAAGATTCAATAGTTCAAGGTAAGTGGCTAGAAATGAAAACACCTTAAAAATAACAACCAAAACAACCAACCCCAAAAACTCAAGCAAGAATCAATAAAACACAACCAATCAAAAAAACCCCAAAAGAAACCTCAAACGGAAAAGCAGAATCAAGCACATGTACAACTATAAGTGTTTCAAAGAACCCTTAGAAAAGGTCCTAACACCTGGCTTAGGTTAAACAGCTGCTCTTTAAAGTTTTCAAGCGTCACAGAGAAAAGGAATGGCCAGTGCCACCTTCACAGACATAAAACGCTGAACTATTGATCTTAAAAACCAATTCCAATGAACAGGCAATTTTTACAGAGCATCCAGAAGAATGAGAAGCACTCTGCATAAATTCACACAGGTCACTGTGGTCATAAACTCACGTGATGCAAAGGGACCTAAGACACCAACACCACACTTGGGCCTGTACACACACAGAACACTCAAGACCTTGTGTAGGTGTCTGAATTTTACAAATGCTTCCTGCACAGCACATTTGGTCTGGTTTTTTTTTACGATAACTGATAAAAACACTGAGATTGTCAAGACACACCAGGATGCCCTGGCAGCATCCAAATCTCAAAAGCTTTCTAAATAAAGCCATCAAATATTCCGGAGCACTCTAAAGTTTGGCACCAACAACTGAAAAGTTGAATCATCAGCTCATCTCAGCAGCCCTACAACAGACATCAGATTTGTGAAAAATAGATCATCTGTAAATGTTAATGAAAACTGGGAAACTGGTTCATGTTCATGAAATACAAAGGAACTTCATTGTTAAGGCTGAGCAATAAAAGAGCCAATATCACTTTCAAACAACAGAACAGTCTGCATTAAAGCCTCCCTGTCATCTCTCTCAGGATGATTCCATTTCAAGGTCAAGTCAAACTGAAGCATAAGACAAGTTAATAAGGAATCTATTTTGAGGTATGCAGACTAGGACTGGTCATTTCAAACACAGCTTGCAATATGTGAGTTTAGAGAATGCAACAAAATCTCAACATGCCTTCTAAATTTAAAAAATCAAATTCAAATCTCAATTATGCTGCACTAAATTGTTCTCATTCAAGAACTGGTTTTCAGTCCTTCAATAAACAATCCAGTACCATTCTATTGCCATTATTTATATAATCATGAAGTCTCAAAATACTCACATCTTTAAAATCAGTATTTAAACCACACTAAAACTAGTCACTATCCTATTTAGGAAACATTTAAATACACATTAAACACCATATGTCTGATGAAGCCACTAGGCAAACGATTACCTTATATAACGTTTCTGATCATGCAATGTTGACGGAGTTTCAAGCAGCTTATCCAACAAAAGTTCTCGTAAAGCTTCAATTCTGGTTTCAACTTCAGCATAATCTAGGAATAGGGAGCAGGAATAAATCCAATGTGTCCTTAAGCAGTGTCATGAACTGAAAATTACATTAGTTTCCTAGGGTATCTGACATTTCTGGAGCTAATGTGGAAATCAATATAAATCATTTTATAACAAGCCACATCTGAACATATTATAACGACAGTTTTACAAAACCAGAGAATTAGACTTTCAAGTCTTTTCAACAATATGTGAGAAAGATACTCAAAGTCACATTTTAATTGCTGTAATCTTTTTTTATGTCCAGTAATATCAAGCCTAAATAAATAAATAAAATTGGCCATGATTCCACATTTTGTAGGATATACCTCACCCAGAAAACTTGCCAGATATGTTGCTTAGAGTAATTGGCTCCTATAAATCCATAATTTGTATGGATGAAAATCTGTATCAAAACCACAAAAAGCTCTTTGGTCTCCTATGTGCTTTTTAGCCTTAAAGCTAAAAAACCCCAAAACCATTAAATAACAGACTCTGCATCTTACATTTTTTGAACACTTGAACCTCTGTCTTTCCGAAGAGGGACTTGGCTTTTTCGTAGTCATTAATAACCACATCATAATCGCCCTTAAAAACAAAACCAAGCATTAACATTTGTTAAGAAAAAGACCAATGTCAAAAGGCTACTTTCAGCAAACAGAAAATTATTTTTAAAGTATTATACCTTCTGGATATTTCTTTCAATGTTTAAGGGAAGATTGAAAAGAAATTTAAAGCGTTGAAGAACATTAAGCGCGTTTCTCGTTGAATCAGCTTTGTCCTTGCGACCCAGCACTTCTTGAAATAAGGTATCTGCTGTGTTACTGGCTCCTATTTCAAAAAAAGGTGACAGTAAGAAAAAGTAGAGTAAGTAATCAGTTGAAATCACAAACAGGTTTTCTTCATTTTAATGCGTTATTCAAGGTGTTTTTAGAGCAAATGAGTAATTACTGCTGATTTCCATACTTTTTTGTTTAACTGTGTTAACATTTTACAACTGCTGAAATTCTATTTCAAAGTGAACCACTTAGCATTTTAATGTGGTAAGACCCCTGTGCGATTAAAAACAATCACTCTTTCCTATTTGAAATGCTTAGCTTTGCTGCAGATATTTTATAGTTTGCTTTGGCTCCAGATGTACATTTTACAACCAAATTATGCATCTCAGGATATAGAAAAAGTCATAGAAAGCTTTACATTTAAAATAAGTATAATTGCATTTTGGTAATTAATGTCAGAGCTTCTAAAGTTATCACTGGGTTTTGCAAAAAAGTTTTTAATGTTTTAAAGTCAAGTCTTAAAAATTATTAACAATATTTGAGCCACTTAAAAGTACCGATGGTCAAGACAAAGACAACGTCATGACTAAAAATGTCTAACTAGCTGGGCACTGTAACAGAATGAATACAAATTGTCTTCACATTGCATTTAAACTCTCATCACACACAGGATGAAGCCTTAATCAACAATTTCATGTATTTAAGTCTATACTATCTACAAATACTCTTCAATAAATACATTAAAGATCGCCCTAAAACCTTTGCTGTCCTACACTAAAAAGCCTTCTATTTTCCAATAAAAATTGTTTCATAACACAGAATAATAAAATTTCATTTATAGTAGAGAAGAATTACACTACATATGAATATTAGCATTTTTCAACTTATGACTTACTTTTAATTAACCAAAACAAAACAGAAAAGGGGGAACCGCTTTAGCCTTTTTGATCATTGCATGTAGAAGTTTCTACATTATCTGGTCTAGTGACTATACTTTAAGCAAAGATGAAAAAAATTACATCAGTCTCACTGGGTGGCTTGCATGCCATTTTCTCTAGTCAACACTGTGGGTGGCCTGCTCATGTTAAAAGTAGTCTTTGTAAAATAATTGTTATATCTAAATAATGTTTAAACTTTGTTGAAATTTTGAAGCCTTGATGTAAAAAAAGTTTTGTCAGGACATCTATTTCCACCACATACTATTCAGGATAGAACACTTTAATCCATTAAGGAGAAATGCACAATGAAAACAGTTAGCTGCACATTTAAATACAGATCACTGTTAAAGTATGATTTTTCTCAAGGTTATAAGAAATGATTGTTTTGTAAATCTTTCTAGTAAATAACATTTTGTTTCTTTGAATTCATATGTTTCTTGTGCATTCTTTTAACACTCCAGAAGCAATGTGCTTTACCTGGGAATTAAAGTTATATTCACAAAGTTTTTTTGTTTTATTTTTTTTTTAATTTAATGCAAACCTTTTTTGAAAGGTAATTGACAACTGCAGGAAGACCACAGTGAATTCTATTTTCAACTCTTTATGAAATCCTCAATTCAGGTAAATGATTCTATTTTTTTTAGGGTATTTTTGGTTAATAGAATATGATTCTATTTTTTTTCTGTTTTATAAGAAATTGAAATATATCAAATTACTTAATAATGTATTCATAAAATTCAATACTTCATGCAAAACAGGTCTATCTTGGAATTAAAATATTGTAACATTTCTTCCCTCCGCATCCCTCCAAATTCTTTCTACAATAACAATCTTTATCTCTTGATTACTGATGAACCATCCATGGATAAAGTTTCAGTTCTTATATGGACTAATTATGTTTTCAAAATGTATGATTCATGTATAGTGCATGAATTTTTTTACTTCAAAATAAATCTCTAGTTATTTAACAGTTGTCTGTCTTAGAGCCTGACAAAAACCCTACATAAAGGAACTTGATTTACTTCCTTTAATATACATTCTTCATTAAATTAATTATAAGGCACTGTATGTTTTTAATAAAATAAATTTAACATCTTGTTACATCTATACTTATTGTATACTTGTTACATATATACTTATTATAACATCTGTAATTCCAGCTAAAACACCAAACTGTTCTTTCACTATAGCAAGCCACTTTAATTCACGAATTTGGAACTCTCTTAACATGCATTCAGATGCTGTGGAAAACATGCTAATTTTTAAGGGTTTGTAACCAAGCTCACACAACAGAGCTTGTCTCTCAAAACATGCACCTACAGTCCATAAAATGCACAATTCAACTAAAGAATTAAAGTCATCTTTGAAAGCAGTCCCTGCTACTCATGGATTATGGAAGCTTTTCAATGGTCAGGCAAGAAACAAAGCTTTGATCCTAAACTACTTTGCATAATATTATTTACTCTTTTTAAATCCTTGTATTCCTACTTCCCTGCCTCCCACCCATCATGACTTGCAAAGTATCATGAGGAAAAGCAGCCAATTCTTTTCATAGCAGAGCCAAACTTCAAACCACTCTGAAGTGTCTGGCACAAGTTCCTCTACCGTTCCAGCTTGAAAAAGACAGTTTGCATTGTCTACATGGAGAGTTCAGCCACCATTTATCAAATGAAACAGTAATTATATATTATAGGTAAATTTGTCTTATATAAGTGTCTATAGGAAAATAACACAGACCTAAGTTTTTGCTTTTTTATTTAAAATCTCTTACATGATTTAATACAAGGGAAAGTGCTCTCCAAGGAATCTGTGCTTGGAGCATGACACGGCTTAAATACAGAGCACTGAGGATTGCACTGGAAAATTTCAACAAATGCTTCTTTTCTCCTACCTAGATGTACCAATATTCTGCACACAGACACACGCTACAGTCGTTATATAGAGGTGTGAAGCTTTATGTGGTGTTTTTTGGTGATTTTAAAATTTTTTGGCAGTTTGGTTTTTTTCATTTCAGCCATCAAAATGAGGGAATAACAATGTTCAAAGTACATCTTTATTGTGAGCATCAAGGAATCCTGACTAAAAAGGACTTGAGCTGTTCACAAAACCCCCTGCTTTCTTTGTGCTCCCCACACAAACACACATACAGTCACTGCTTTCTTCATACAAGAAAAGAAAAACAGTGAACTTCCATGTCACTTTCTTGATTTCATAAAACACAGTCAGACTTTCCAACACTGAGTCAGCTATCTGCATGTCATTCCTGCTTATTGATACAGCACTAAGGGAAACATCCCTTCCTCTGTGAAAAAAATCACAATGAAACAAAGTAAAATTATCTTGGCAGAAGTCCCAGAATTAAAAAAAAAAGAAAAAAAAGGAACTTTTTTGATCTGATGAAACACATACCAAACTGCAGCAAATTCAAGCCATCTCTCTCAATGCAACCTTACAGCTAATACAGATAAAGAGAAAAGAAAATACTGACAGCTTTTCACGGTTTCTAGAAAAAATGCTCATGCCAAATAGTCTAAATGCCAGCACATTAAGTGAAAAATATCCTGTCAATAGACCTTGTTACTGCAAATATCTTATAACTGGTTTTTTTTCTGCCTTTACTTGAACATCTCACAATCCTGGTATTTAGCTCAGCCCACCCTTCTACACTTCTGTCTATCCATGTAGTTCCTTCGTTTTCCTCATCCACTGAAATTGTGAGCCAATCAAAATGAATCTAAAGTAAACACTTTAGAAAATCTTTATTTTGATATTTATTTGCTTTGTTATCACCAAGACTGCCCAAAGTCATGGCAACCGCTGCTACTTATTTCAAAAGATGCATTATCACACCTTGGAATCACTATCACCAAACAGGGAAGGGACGAGAGACTGTTTTCTACTTTCTACAATATTCCTAGGAAAATATTAAAGCCTGTTAGAAAGTCCAAAGTCCATAAATAGTTGCTGCTGGAAGGACAAAACTTACTGTTCAGGACATTCTCCAGTTTTTGCGTCATGGATCCTTCTACTTTTTCCGTTCCATCCGCTTCCAGTTTTTGATGGATTGCTAGAATAAAGAGTCTAGTTAAAATGCAGAACATTTTAATAGGTGGGAACACATTACATCAAAGTGACACTTTTAAACATTTTTAAAATTAAAAATAAAGTGTTATTTTTCTCTTTAGACACAAAAAAATACAAACATGCTTCATGGCAGCAGAGCCTAGTGGAAGACAGGGCTTAGAGCCAGACACTGCAGAATTTTAACCATTACTTTGACACAACTTCCTGTATCTTCTTGAGCAAGACAGTAATGCTTAAGGGAAAAAACCCACAAACATATGGACAGAATAATCTGTTAGTTATTATAATCTAAATTAGCCATCTTGTACAGATATTAATTAAAATTTGCATTGTGAAAAGTACCATTTAAACACATACTACTTCTGCTTTGTAAGCCACAGATGTCACAAAAAAGAAATTACCAATAATTTAAGGGTAGAAAGAGAATCACTGGGAACCTTGATGATCCCTTCATCTATAAAAAGGCACTCTTAAAATACAATTTAAGAGTTTCTTGAAGCATTAACCATTATCACAGTGTTTCTGTGTAATTTTGCTCAAAACAACAGGAAAACAGAGGAGATGTTTAATTTTTTTTCATTATGCCTTTTTTTTTTTAAGATGCTATTTTCTCCTATCCTAAAATGCTAAAATCCTGAACTCTTATTTCTGTGTGGTATTACTAATGGAAGAGGAAATGCACAGTGCCAGCGCTAATTTATTATTTTACTGTAATTTACTCTAATATCTTTCACAGGGAGGGGGAGACTAACTAGCATAGTCTAATGACACTATCTTATTCTGAAAATATGAACAATGTATGTAGTGTAGGTAGTCCTTTTTTCTACTTCCCCTCTATCACACAGCCCTCCTTCCCTCTTCTACTGTTCAGCATAATCAGCACAAACCAGTATTCTTCTCTTTTAAAGTATTATTCCTGTACATATGCAGCACATATAAAATAAGACTTCCCTTTCAATTTTTTAATCTGATAACGTATAAAATGTGCTCTATCAAATAGCCATCAGCTCCTATTGCTTCAGATATATTTGAGGCTTAAAAAAACCTCCTACTGCTTTCTGCTGGTTCTCAGTAGAATGGAGTGAAGCTAAACTACCCTTGAAAACAATGATACTCAGTGCTTTGAAATAAGCAAGTAATGATATATTTTAGTTCAAAACACAGATACAGTTCTGAAAGCAGCCTCTCAATTGTTCCAGTTTATCTTGCTCCAGTTTGTATGGCAGAGTAACTTAAGCTTCCCAGCTGGATTCTTTTAAGGTGAAAAAACATTAGAAGAAGCACTCCAAGACTACATCTGATGTGCTCAAAGAGATACCTGGAATTCAATCTACTGGGTGAAGTTTGAACTCGTCTGAAATATTGCCATAAACTGCACATACCGTGCATACAGAGATGCCATTGCCAACTGGTTTCCTCTCCAGTGCCATCCCTATTTGCTCATGCCATGTAGATGCAAGCTAACAAGTCAACATGGACAGGAACCCTGGGGCATCAGTCCTACTGTAAGGAGTGAGCGAGGGTGGCTATTCTGAAAGAGAATGGCCCTTAGAAAGAGTCTCCAGCCTCTTTCAAAGGAGGAATTTTCACTGGGGGGAGGTAGAGGAGACAGGGGAGTAAAACCAGTGCATAATTAGAAAAAAAAAAAAAAAAGAAAAGAGAAAAAAGAAGGAAAATTTCATTATTCTCAAACACCCAAATTTGACCCTTCAATCCCTTGATCATACACAAAGAATTACAGGAAGTCTTGCTCTCATGGAAATATAAAAGCAACTCCATTTTCATTCTTAAAGTCATCAGAGGGGGAAAAAATCTAATTAGGACACCATATTTATTAAGATAATCAATGTTGAAATGAAACTGACAGATTTTTGGGACTGATCTATCTATCTATCTTAGAAGATGGTGTGTTGTTAGCCGCACATATTTTGTGTACAATGGGGACAGCACTTACCAACAAGAATACTTCTACAATTTTTTAACAAAAGCATTAGTGGCTCTACTGACATGATTCCAATTCTACATATCATTTTCAGACAGAGGCAGTCAATTATTGTAGTGCAATTACTTTACATACTGAAAAGCAAGTTCAGCAGAACGGCAACCACAACATAAACAGGCATTTTAAAGCCAAATGTTGCAAGTACTATTGGAATCACATCAAACTGTAATGATTTTAATTTACATAGTTTGAAGTCATTCTATGAAACATACTTTTGAAAGATACTTTAAAAATAGACATGGATAAAAATCTAAGTTACACACTGCCTCAGAGGTTTTTAAAATTTGGCATTTTGGAACCATTAATTACATACCACTAATTGTTGACCAACGCAGTATCATGTAGCTTCTGAAGGGGGCACACCTAAGCATTTCCAAAAATGAACTGTAATATCCAAACCTCTATCAAAGCATACATACTGGCAACAAAAGGTAACACATGATGAGGACTTTTTCCTCATACATAAGTTTTGGAAGAGCACTACCTACCATGTTAGAACCTTCAAAAAGCCTTAACATGTAGGTTCTTATTACGAAGGCAGCTTATTTAGAAATTATGATGATATTAAAATACATGATCTTTAACCAGTTGCTGAATGCAATTCTCTTTCTCATCTTATTCAGAAAAGAACATACAATAGCAATTTACCATTCCCTCGCCTTCCTTTTAGAAGGCAGAAAATAATTTCTTTTCACATTGGTAGCTATTGTGCACAGCAACCTGGAAAACAGTATTCATGAATCTTAGTTTGAAAATTTTGATGTTTTAAACCCAGGAAGAATGGTCCTATTAAATCAATTCAAAATGCACTTTCAGACAGAGAAAAGTATGTCAGTCGGGAAAAAAAAATAAAATAAACCAAGGTGTTGAGTTTCAGAAATGTGGAAAGCACTGCAGAGTACAGATAAAGGCATATTAAGCATATGTAACTAGGAGTGTAAAAAAAAAGGCATTTTTGAGCCATTGTCTGAAATAAGGTATTTTAGGACATTCTGTAAAGTCTAAACCTACTTAAATTACTCTGTGTTCACACAATAAATTTGTTACATTTCGTTCTACATGTTTAAGCTACTTTGTTTACTGCAATTATTTTTACACATGATATTCCGATTTAGCAATAGAGAGAGAACATTCATTGTGTTCCAAGGCTGAGTTACAAAAGAAAAAAAAGTCTTAAGTTTCCACAGTGAAAAAGTCTTTCTAATAAAGTCTGAGCTTACTCCATCTGCATCAAATGATTTTGAAAATGCATGTTCCTTCCACGGAGACCAGACAAAAAGTCGTTGATTTAGAAGTTTAGACAAGCAAAACTATATGCAGTCAAGAAAAGTATCTGTAGACCTCATCTTTGAAAGGGATCTAGAGATAGTCAAGTTATTTTTTTCTCTGAAAGCACTAAATCCATCTAATAGTGGGAAGATACTGTTTGGGACAACCCTGTTCTCCTGTACCCAAAGTGCTTCCTTTTGCTGGATCTAGCTGTGACACAGCTGCAGGACAGCTGCAGTGAGATAATCTGGTGCAAAACTACTAACTCAGTAAGGAAGAAATGTTGCTTTACTGATCAGTGAGCTTGTCTCAGTGGGAGCACTGCAGTATAAGGAAAGGTGCATATGGCCAAGGGAAGGTGGAAAGACATCCTATTCTTTCCACACTATCAGTACTTAAAATGACCTTCAAATGCAACTTCTTACTCTCAACTCATCACTGGCTGCAATAAGAAGAGTAAGGAGAAAATTTTAGGTCTTTGAAGGCTTGAAGTAAAGGATGGATGGGATTTTTCTTGAAATGTCAGATACCCTGGATTTCCCTGGCACCAGATTTACCAGAAAAGCAGTTGGAAACCTAGGAGCATCTGTTTTTAGGAGCTTTACAGTAAGAAGCATACAATAAATAAAAATGAGGAAAGGCTACATCTGGATGCTTCAACTAAGGCCAGATAACTGTATTTTGTATCATCTTTGCCAGAAAGTGCTCACGTTTCCCTAAGTCAGGATATTTAAAAGCTTGCAAACTTCACAGCTGCAGGCAGATACTGATTAAAAATAGTGAAGAAACTAAGTTCAAAACTCACAACCTCTAACTGCAACTAAACACACCAGAACACATGCAAGGTTTAATCTGGTAAATAAGCCAATATACAGGCTTTGTATTAAAATAAACTGCAATTAATTCATTGCTACTTGTGTTGAAAACAATCTTATTTAATCTAAGAAAGGCTATGGGGATTTTTGTTAGATTTATGGTAACCATGAATCTAGTAAATTAAACCACACTTCCAGGATCACACGGCTTTTCATTTGCAAATGTCATACTTGATTTCCTTATTAGACATTTTTAAAATGTATTTTGAGATAGGCACCAGGCTCGGCATTCTCAAAAGTTCCTCAGCCTCTCAGCTCAAAGAAACACAGATGAACATTTTCTACCATTTTCTGACTAAAGGAAGGCTAGAAATGCATTTGGCATATCTGAAAATCTTACTCATTTTCATAGAATCGCGGTTAAAGAAAAAAGTATTTGAAATAAATCACATCCTTTTAGTCAGATGCAGAAATCAGGAGGGGAAAAATACAAGAAGTGCAAGGCCGACTCAGAAAAGTCTTTAAGAAGATCTGATGTGATAACTAAGAACCTGGCACCAAAGAACAGTAATGGAGGAATGAAGAACACGTCAGAACATAGCCAGGACTTATGCCTAATGCATGAATAAAAATGCCTTTGGTTTCCTTTATGGGAAAATTAACAGTGTTTTGTAATTTTAGCAAAATATAAGAAGGTCATTGATGAGGAGAGCATCCCTATGTAAGGTAAAATCTGTTTGAATGAATTTAACTGGACTGCAGGACTGCATATAAAGAGGAAAGCAATAAAGACAGAATGCCATGAGTGGAGCTCCTAATACATTACTCTATGAAAATCTGAAAAAAAAAAAAGTAGTAGTTTTTTTCCTTCGGCCATTGGTTAATAGTGCTAAGTCTAGTTTGGTTTGGTCATTCCTGCAGTGCCCCTTGAGAATTCTAGGTATTTTTGAATTGGCATAGCAAACTCAGCTTTGTTTTGGTTAACATTATTAATCCTAGCAAAAATGACAAAATATTGAACTAAATGCAGTACTGTCTTAAGTTGCCTTTTTGTGTTTTGTTTCTCTAGCATTTACTTCCTCAAGCTTGTTTACCCAACACAGTGGAAAAAATCGAAGAAAATGGACAGAATTAACATGATATTTTAAGGTAATTGAAGCACAGTGCTAGGAAGGGAGGCTTTATTAATATATAAACACCAAAAACTTTAGTCTAAAAACATGATGAGACCAGAAAACTTGTTCTCAGATGGATTTATATTAAAGCAAGTCTGATTTCTCTGGGTGAATCTTGGAAATAGGCAGGAAAATGTGGCTTATTATTCTGCCTATGGATGCACTAAAAATTCCAGGACTGGATCCAGGCCTTTGCCAGAACACTTCCGAATTGAACATTACAGAAAATGCTATTCTCTCTTTACTGGCACTAACTTTCTGCCTCTGTGAAATGTAAAAGTAGCAAAAAAAAAGAGAAGCTTTTAGATGTTGCATTTAAAAGGTGGTATGGAAATCAAAATGGAATAATGTAGCATGAAATAAGGGGGTTTTATGGCTTGCAGGATAAATCTTGATCAAATTTAATCACAGGTAACTTTTTTGCACACTTGCAATCAATTGCAGAATTAGCTGTTTGAAAATTGCAATTGCAAAATGTATTTCTCTTTCTACATGCTTTACTATTTTTCAAATTCAAACAAAAGAGTTAACCTACCTAAAAAAAAAAAAAAAACAAAACAAGTTCATAAAATATAACAGCCACACACACAGTAACTATAAGCACTCAAAATTACATCCCTTTAGAGAAATTCTGCCAGTAATTAGCTCACATCTCTAAAACAGTAACTGATGAGGAAGATACATGATCAGCCAGCATAAAAGCAGAGCTTGGGCAGAGAATTTTCACTATGACCTGTGACAATTGCTGCTGTTTCCCATATTTTCTAATCAAATTTTCTCTTGCTTGAGACAAAAATATCCCAACTCCCTACACAATACCATGCTAGGATCTGCACCAAAGGAAAGCTGAGTCTTTTATCAATTGTGGTAACTTTTGCTTTTATAAAACTGCATTAAGGTAACAATTGGCGTGCTAAAAAATTGACCCTAAGAGCTGCATGAAGAGGAAGCATTCACCCGAGACTAAACTATCTACCACCACTTACATACTTTATGGCACCCCTTTGTCAGGTCATCTTTCTCTAAGAATACATTTCTCATTTTAATGTTCCTCTTGTTATCTAGCGGTGAAAGATCAGAACACAAGTTTTCAACAAGCAAAATTAAATTAAGTTTAATTTAGCACGGCTATTTTTAGAATGCCTAATTTAGCACATCTATGTTTTTAGTTTGAATACTGAGAAGGTCTATAAATGTAAGGAAAAATATGAAGCAATGACAGTACTTATCCTTCTCATTCAGCTTTTGTCTGTAAGGGTAGCACAAAGATGATTCAAGTATTCAGATAGGAGGACCCACTTGGAAAGACGGACAGTGAGCAGAGACCATATCAGTTATTGCTTCATGATACTACATGGAGGCATGATCATAATTCTTAACTTGAAATAATGTAATTTGCACCTGCTTTGGGGCGCACACATGCAGGGGAACTGCCTCTCTGAAGCGACTGGTATGCTCTCAGATACATGCAGCATCATTTTTTTGCCAGCTTGTTTCCATGGCCCTATTCTTTCTTATGCTCTAAAAATGGTCATCTTTGAAATCACTAGCTGTAACAGCAGAATGTTCTTACCTTGCAAAGACAATATTCTATACTAGAAGTAGGAGGAGGAGGAGGATAACACTAATAGACACACATCACACAGAGAAGTAGAAACACAACTATTCCAGACATTTCAAGTCACCTGTACAACATTTAGGTAGCAATCATATATTTGAATTTCATTTACTCAGATTACGAAAAATCCATACTCTTTGAAAAAATATACATGAGAGTAAAGTAAAGCAAAAGTGTGAATTAGATTTGCTACAAAACAGCAATGTGACAACAGCAAAACCTGGTATATCATCCCAATCCCATGTTACCAAGCAAAACCAGTCATGCACTAGCCTGCATGGCTTTTTTAAATTGGGAAAAAGAAAATAATTTCAAAATTAATCATCAATCTAGTTTGCAAACAGAATCACTAATGAAAAATTGGCTCTATATAATCTCTTTAAATTCAAATATAACAAAATTCCTCAAAAGTTTGAAGTGAAGGGACACATTTAAGACAGACTAGCATCAGTTTTTAGCTTCTCAATTTTCCAGTCTGACTCAGAATTGAATATAGCTCAGGTGATTTTTTTTGTTTTACTTTAGGAGAAAATGAATTTAACAGACATAATAGCAGCAGCACAGCCTGACTCCAACCCTGGATTACTAACATGCTCATACTAGAATAAGCCTTAGGGAATGAACTGTAAAAATAGTCTACAGAAAGAAAAAAAACCAAAACCAAATAAAAGAAGCAGGCATTGGCCAGATTAGGATCATTTCAGCCATACCATCCTAGCTTATGTACTAATAAAGGTAGAAGACAAAGGCCAACTATAGTCCAAGGTCCCTATCATGCTGGTACTCCCACAGGCCATGTATCTGAACAGGAGTAAGAAAGGGACAAAAGGAACAGTGCTCTAACAGTCAGCAGCGCTTCTTTTGTACAGACTTCTTTCTGAAACTCACAAAAAATGTGTTTGTAGTTGTAATTGCAAAAAAACTGTTGCCATGGCAAACTAGAGAGCCAAATCTAAACCTCAAATTTGCTCATGATATCTGTGTTTTAAAGACATTACAGCATCTTCTTTACCTGCCAATAGAGACGTCACACTTACATGTTTTTGTATAAGTGAGTGACTGAAGTAGTCATTTCACTATTTTTTTCCTGTCATTTAAATAAGAAGAAACTGCAGCCTTAGGTTCATTGCAAAGAGCATTTCAGAAAAAAATATACTGAAAGAAAATTAATTTGCTAACTTTCCTAACAACTTCTGTGTGGGACTTGATTTGCTCATGACGGTAAAATACGTCCTAACTAAAAACACATAAACAGGCACCCTTTTAGGAATGCTACTTTCTAGGCTGCAAGTAGAGTTACAGGAAATGAACCAGCTGAACTCCATGACACTGACAAGTAGGTCAAGTTGAGATAAACCCTGCTCTCCTCAGCTCAGTTTACAGCTCCCTTCAGCTGATGAAACAAACTTCCTGTTGAACATCTCCTCTGCAGAGTCACTGTCAAACTGTCAGCCAAGCTAACAGGCAGAGAGACATGGGGATCTGATAAAGTTATTTTATTTTCCCAGAAATTAAACCAAACAAGGATGGGTTCTGGTCAATTTGAGCTCTTATTTTCTTAGCAAACAGCTTCTAAATCACAAAATACAATAAACATCTAAGGACTGTTTTTTGTGCTTTCCATTGCTTATTTATGAAAATATTAATAGTCATTTAAATGTGTAATAGAGTCTGATAGTACACTTAAGATCAGACAGAATTTACTCATCCTAACTAATGAAAAAAGCTGCACAATAATCAGCAATTCTGGGTTTCCTTAATCAAGATAAATATACATTTGCAACAAACACTGTTAAATGTATAAGAGTTTTAAAAAGCATGTATAAAAGGTGTAGAAGAGTATGAAGTAACTGGAGAAGCAAGTGTTATACCTCCTACTGTGATCCTCCTATGAAAAGTTATCCTGTACTAATTTTGGGAGACTTAAGAGAAATAAGTGCTCACAAGTACCTCTGTTCTATAACTACAATGCAACAGACCTGCAGTTTATGAAGCATAACCACTGGGGTTAGAAGATGTGTTCTAAGATATATGAAGGGTAATACTGAGACTCTAAATTTTTGCCCTCAAAAAAACGTATCTTTAGAAAATAAATTAGATTTTAGAAATCTTCCCAAAGCAAGAGAGTTAAAAAATATCTAAATCAAAACAAACTAGCTCAGAAAATTTAAATCATATTGGAAGACAGACAAAATGTATTCCCTTAAGTCACTTTTCATCTGTGACAGTTGTATGCTCAGCATCAAATAACAGAAGTTTGCAGAACAATGGCTATGTCCCTAAGAGTCTGTGCTGAAACAATTGTTCAGCTTTCAAATCTAAACTACTACTCACTTCAGCTTTGTGAAATCCATATAAAATCTAGTTGCACTTTTTAAAGGAGAAAATAAGACAAAAAATTCACCCTTAGGTGTGTAATGGCAAAAAAGTGCCATCACATCATCTTGCACAATCACTGTCTAGCCAGATTATATTTTTAATGTATTGTTCTTTTGTTTAAAAGCTTGAATTTGATAACTGCATAATGAACAATTAATGGGGGGTTTGTTTGCTTGGGGGTTTTTGTTCGGTGGTTTGTTGTTGTTGATTCTTTAAAATCTGCATCTGAGCTGTTTCTCTAGAACAATGCTAATAATGCTTACTCTTAATTCTCAGCATCTTTCATTTGAGAAAACTACAGTGATCAAATGTTCTGGAGAAAGCTTTGACATTGGGCACTAGGGCTGGATGATGACACCAAAGAAGTCCTTTTTTTCTTCTTGCTACTGGAAGCAACATCCAGCTGAACAGTTGATTGTACCTATCACAAGCTCAAGTCTTAATAAAGTTATGCAATTTTTCCAGCTACACTCTTCCAAAAATATCCTGCATCAGGAAGAACAGGCAAATACGTAGTTCTGCATTAAAAACTGAAATTCATATGCAATAAGAGTGGGTTTATTGACTGAAAAGAAGCAAAAACCCTTCTGCATGTGTACTTAGGATGACATTTCAACAGAAAAATGTGTATTAAAATGCTAGAGAAGGCAGCTGTGATCCATACTGCATCCTCATTAAGTGTTCATCAACAGCATTGAGGCCATTCTTCCATGTTACCACTTTAATCCACTGTATAAGACGAAAGTCTGCTTCCTTTTGAGCACTTAGGGGAGATTACTGAGGGCAAGACAAAGCCAAGCCATATTGGTATGGTCATAAGTTATTCATAAATTATGAACTTAAACCATGGTCATGGTTTAAGTTCATAATTTAGCTAAAGGATTGCACTGATAAACCCTGATTTTAGGTAAAAATAACACTGATAAAGGTAAAACACACAAAACAATATTACATCTTATAATTTTTTTTAAATTAAGACTATAGTAGCTAATGAAATAAATGACATTGCTTTCCCTACCATTATTTTATTAATATTTCCCACATTACTACTTGCTTGTTGACCTCCTAATATATCAAAAAATCAGTCTCCAAAGGCAAAATGCTACTAAGAGGTGGAAAAAAAGAAAATTACTCAGTTGTGCTCAGCTTTTCTAAAACCTCACAACATTTACCATTTGCCTTATCTTTCTTCATATCCTACTAGTATTTGCTCACCCAAAAAATAATCTTATAAGGTAATACTGTTACCACTATTTTTTCTCCATAGTAGCAACTTCTTGAAAACAGAACTCTCAGTCTTTCAGCATATGTGATATTCCATATGCAAAGCAGATTTGGTTGTGAAAAACAAGCCACATTTCAATATTTATTTGGGATTATGTTGAGACAATTTAAGAAAAAAACCAGAATTTCAGTATTTTCAAGATGTGTAAGAATTACAAGGAAAGTCTATTATTTTTTCACAGCATTTAATGAAAGCTCAGCTTAAAAAGGTGAAACAATGCCAAGTAATGCTTCTTCTTAGAGTCTTTTCCTATGAGTACCACCACATTCTTCAGATTTCCTGCTAAATTCTTCAATACTTTTGTTATTGAACCTTGTTAAGATTTTGGCAGAAGGGGTCAATGACCAGGATGGATAATCAGCACGGTGGTAAATGACAAACCTATCGGGGATGGTTTCCTGGGCACTGTTGCTCTCTCATCCAGACCAGAGCCTCACTAGGCAGGACTACAGTGGCCCACAATGAGGTTTGACCTGCGAGACATTTGATGCTTTAAGTGTGTCAATGTGTGTCTCTGTACAGTTAAACATATGTACATATAAATGGCAACTGTGATAATCTCACTAGTGTGCTGCATTCTGCCAATGGCAAGCAGAACAGAAAGGCTCTGATTTCCCAAAGTAATAAGTGTCAGGATATTCATATAAATATTAGCATCTCATTGTTGAAAAAGGCATCATAAAATCAAATCTGTTCTGTTGCTACAGTTTGCAAGTCATCTTAATATTAACTACAGTTTAACACTTCTCTTTCTTGCACTTGTGTGCTAAGCAATTTGACCAAACACCTTCAATGTAAGATGTTGGTGACATCTTTTGCAAATAAACCACATCAATCAGCTAGCCAGTTCTAGCTTGTGACCAACACAGCACAGATTTGGGGCTCATTATACAGTTTTAGTACAGACTGTGAAGAGAAACAGTGTTTTCAGTATTAAATTCAAACATATATGCACGTATTTTCCTTTATACTCTACTTAGTAAGTGCAAAGCATCTTTACCTGACAGAGCATCTTGTGCTTCAAAAAATGTGCTGAGACCTCCTTTGACATAAGCTAGACTCCCTTCATTTTTCTTATTGGCTTGTTTCTTCAAATTCACAACAGCTGTTTTGAGCTGATCAAAACTGAAAACAAACAAGAAAACCTCAGAGACATTTAAACAATAAGGTCAGCTAATAAATAAACAGAACAAACTACTCAGAAAATAAAGCCACCTACTTTCAGAACAACTAGTAGGGGCAAAGTAATTGCCAATGAGTGTGCATTTCAATAATGAGAGTTGATTCTTAGTCTAAAGATCTCAGTATTTTAGTTTCAATCCCAAACAGGAGGGCCCCTATCACTTGTGATGGAAGAGATTTCTTCATAATAACAACTTGGTCAAGATGTTTCTTCTAAACATGCAACAATGCTTTTACTTAACAGTACTATATTAAATAGGTGACAGTAGAATTCACTACACACATTACACAGTAGATTAACAACAGATGTTACAAGTCTCTTTAATAATGACATTTGTTTAATTCTGCAGCTTTACTCACAATCCTTTCTCACTTTTGTTTCTGAATTCATTCAATATTTTTGGTTTAGACATACAATTCAGAACTGAATACAATATTAGTTCAAAAAAAGAAAAGCTAAACAGATTCATGCTTTATGAAGGTATGGTTTTTATATGCAATCTGCTGAAATATTTTTGAAAGACACTTCATAGGGCAGTATTAATTGCCAACTCATCATTGTTGTTGTGTGGTAGCTTTCTTTTTTATCTGATTTTCCTAATATTTCTTCATTTTTGCCAGTTTACATTTGATTTCACATCTTTATTTTTTGCAAGCACCTGCAATTAATTGAGAAGTCATGTTGTGAATAAATCTTCATTAATTGCATATAATTTTTTTTGGTTCATAATGATTAATATGACCTCATAGTTATATTACTTGATTAGCTGTAAAAACACCACCATGAACAAGCTCAGAAATTCAAATATAGCACATGATTTTCATACTTAAAGTCTTTCTTTCTAGCCGCCAGCTAAAGCTATCTCACTAATACAAAAAAAAAGGAAACAAAAAACTGCACTATACCTCTGTGAGGAGAGGGATCAAGGAAGTAGGAAACTAAGACATAAGACAATTCCATCAATGTTCTGCCCATTTAAAAAAGAGCTGGTATACAAGAATGCACATTAAGAGAACAAACCAAATTTTAGCCCAGGCAATGAAAAGGCTATCACCACCTGCTGGGAGACAAAGCACACTGGTGCATTTAAAAGTGCTTTTCTTTTTATACTCATGATGTCACAAAATTTTGCCTAATTTTCTGTTTCCATCTGCTGGACAGAAATAACATTACTCATTACCTGGATTGGTCCACTTGGGCATATGTGAAGAACTTACCAGAAGCATTTTCAAAATAATGAAAATCTGTAGAGCTCTCCTTTTAAGCACTGTTTCATGTTACCTGATGATCTCACAGCATGTCAAAATAGTTTATTTTTATTTAACAGGATATTGCCAGGATTAAAAGAATTAGTAAAAAAGGATTTATATTGATTTCTTAAAAAGAATATCCTTCAAGGAAAAAACGGATGTAAGCTAACCAAAATGTCAGTGCACCACACATTTACCATTTCCAATAGCTAAGGTTATGTAAAGGACAAGAACTAAACCACTGCTGTGTTTCCAGAAAAACAGCACAAATTATATGGGATGATATTTATACAATTCCAGAAAATTTTTAAGACTACACATGTTGAATTAGGAAAAAAAGAAAAGTAACCAAAACAGTTTTGCTGCTTCTTTATTTAAAGAGATACTTATAGTTAGATTCAAAACATAACTGGATTCACCCTACCCTTTGAGCCTGTTGATCGCTGTTGAGTTTCGCACTGCTCTTGGACCTTCAACACTAAGATCTGGATTTTATAAACCAATATAAATGGAGTTAATATGCAAAAAACTCCAGCTTTCATTTAAAAGTACAAATTAACACTTTTTATGCCATTGGATGGAGGAGATCATTACTTGAAACTGTTGACATGCAAATACACAAATTGATGGAATTTTTTCAGCAGAAGAATGAAATACTTAAGCTCATACTAGACAAAGTGTTAAAAATGCTTTTTCTTTTCTAAAAGCACCTAACTCATTCAAGCTGTATAGCCACCAATATTTATCCTCTTCTTAGCTTGTGGCTCAGCTCTCACATCTTTCTTACAGCAGTGGTTATAGGTGGGCAGAGCACTTCACTGCAGCTTCAACAATGCCAAGCAGAATAATCTCATATCTTACCTAACACATTGCTGGTGATACACCCCAGAAGGTGATTTGCACTAGACAGTCAACTTTTACAAACACTAGTCTTCTGTAGGACTGCTTTCCAATCCCAGGTGTGTGCTCTCCTATCTGCCTTCCCCACACCCCTTTGAGTCCTGAATTCAACTATTTCACAATTGCTACAGCCACGGCTGCCACTGGTTATCACATCCCCTGCCTCGCCTGCAAGAATCCTACTCAGAAGAGCAGCGCCCCTGAGGGCCCACACTGCAGCTATGTTAGAAATCATTCCCAGAGCTGCTCACAAGCCTCCTGGGATTTCTGCCCCTCCTGTAAATATAAAGGATATTAAAATCTTGTACAAAAATCAGGGTCTGCTCTCTGGAAACTTCCCCAAGTTGCTTAAGGAAGATTTTGTTCACTTCCTCACGCCACTGCAATGTCACCCATTCCAGACTCCTGAAGAAGATCTCAACCATCCTGCTCCATAACAGGGCCCATATATTTATTCCAGCTGTTCTTCACATGAAGGTCAAATCCCTCTCTTTTTTCCTGGGTATCTTCTTTAGGTATCCTCTTGCTATCCATCCCAAAATACTAGGAACATGAGCTATCCCACTTTATTCCAGTAGTATGTTTGTCTAATTCCACATGTCTCTTACTTGCTTCTCAGAGAGCACATGAGTGTGTAAAGGCACTTAAGGTTAGACACTTCCAGCTATTTTTGTAATTACCTACACCATTCTTAATGCCATCACTGAACCCACAGGTAGCATTCTGTTCCCTTCATTAAACTGCAGGCTGTTATCACTATCTCCTGATATCCTGAATTTGAAGTTTTTGACACCAAAGCGCAAACCTGCTGGCAAAGATGCTCCCATTCTCCCATCCTACTTTTTCAAATTAATTCAATTTCTCACTAGCAGTCTTTTTTCTTTAGTCATGGACCCAGCTACAGAAGAAAAAAGTGCTGCTTTTGAAACCAGGGTTACAGCCATCTCTGAATCTACAGGATGCATCCCTATTACCCAAAGCTTTCCCCTTCACATATAAATTAAAGGGAATACCTAGGCTCCCACATTCTTCATTGTTGTCCCCAGTCTGCCATCACTTGTGATCTGTTCTGCATTCCCTCTGGGCAGTGTCACTGGTGCCCACATGGATGAGCAACAAAGTGGAAACAGTCCAAGGGCCAAACATAGGGAAAATTTTTTACAAAGATCTACATCAAAAGCTGTTTACTCTTTATCACTTTATTATCTACTATATTTTTTAAAAATCTTGATCCCCAAAGTTATCAGATCCCCAAAGTTACCAGATTCTGACAGATAGAATTAATTTGGAATAACTCCTCTTAGTTACTTGATTTCAAAAGATGCTGTCATTATACATATATTAGGTAATCACGTTCTGTTGCTGTTCTGGCCCTTTAAAGTAACACCATTTTGAGAGGAAATTTAAGTATTTCCCAAGCAGAGTAATGGCTGTTTCTGGAGCTTTAAAAACCAATTCTCCCACCCCCAAAACCAAGAAGCAACACATACCTTTTTCTACTAGTAGGAAACAAAACTAAAACGATTTGTAAAGTCATATTTCCCTTTAAAATACCAATCAGAGTATCTAGCTGAAAACAAGAAAAAAAGCTCATCTTCTCTATTAAAAATGGCTTCCAGTATTATGTGAACACAAAGCAGATAAAAGTTTTGGAATTCAGTTATACATGCAAAAATACATTTATATAATACATTCATGTAAATATATACTATGAACTGTATTTCTAAATTCAGATCTTAATTGTCAAGATTTTAAGGGATTTAACTCAAAGATCCTACTTTAGGGTTTTCCAAAAATGTTAACTACAACCTAATTGATACAAACAATTTTAGTAATCTGTTCAGTGTCCATAACTTGTCTCTCTGTTCATGACTTAACACTTGGAGTTTCCACTCAAGACCATGCTAACTTCTTGATTCCTAAAGTTTGAAGAAAGACAGCTTCCATCTGATATTGGGGGTTGGGGATAAAAAAAAAAAAAAACCATCATAAATTAGGTCTGGTTAAAAACAAGGTCTTAGAAGCAGATTAAACAAATTGGTTGATTCAAGTTTCAGGCCAAGCGGACACACCAGAAACAACTGTGACCATTTGATGTAAATGCAAACCACCATTGACACATCTACTGCGTAATGAAATACCATCAGGGACTTGCACTTAAAACAAGTACTTATATGACAGCAACAAACCTTGTTGTTGAATGATTCTCAATCAGGTACCAGGCAGCAGAAAAGTTTTCACTTGTGAAATCAGCGCTCATCCCAGGAAACAGTGACTCTAAATCTTTTTGAGGAAATCTGCCCCTGAAAAATGAATATTAATTTCTTCAGTGGAACATAGCCTTGTAAACAGTTTACAATTAAAATGTTCACAAAAAACCCCAAACTAACAACAAACACCAAATAATTTGCCTGTAAGATGGGAATATTAACTTGTAACTCATCGTGAAATTAAGTCTGCTATCACAGACACATGTAACATGACTGGGAGAGACTGAAATCTATTCTAATTAAAACTAATTTCACAACTGTGATTTCACTATTACACATAAGACAGAAATTTTGTCTGTACAAAATGCTTGTATTTAACTTTAAAATGGAAGGACATGAGAAGCTTGGCAGCTTGTAAATTATCTCACACAATTATTGTCTATTG
Organism: Zonotrichia leucophrys gambelii; assembly: GCF_028769735.1. Lineage (NCBI taxonomy): Eukaryota > Metazoa > Chordata > Aves > Passeriformes > Passerellidae > Zonotrichia > Zonotrichia leucophrys. The sequence goes on from NC_088171.1 coordinate 69,466,243, forward strand.
ATTCCTGAGCAGCAGAAATCAGAGAAGCATGAAAGAGAGATACACAGAATATACTTCCATTATATACAAACACTGAAAAAAGTATAATACTGAGTTAAAATAAATCTCTTGCAAAACAGAACACACTGTTCACCATACACAAAACAAAGGAAAAGCAGACTTATCTCAAGAGACAGCCAGCAGGTTCTGTATGTTTTTATTCAGTCTTACAAATGCATGAAGAAACCATGCGAGCTAATTTTTTGAGAAAACAGATTCTCTACAACAGCATTTTTAAAACTTTAAGTAGTTTCTAAGATATTGACCCAGAAAATTTATTCCATTTACTTTAAGTCTGTATAATAAAAATATTTAAAGCACTTTTTGATGAAAACACAACAAACTTCATCCCTCAGTCTGGACACACACTCAACACTTGGCCATATTCATTCCACCATGCACTCAATACATCACCAGGTGCACTCCCTCCTCTCATCTTCACCACCAGCTGCATCCCATCCCAAGAGACTAATTGTGGCAAACAAATTCACTTGTGGTCAGCCCTAAATGGGTCAGTCAGTTGGACTATGTGGACTTATGTCCCTTTCAAGTGAAATATGAAATATTCTCATCTATTCCAAAAATTTACAGCTTTTTCACTAAATTTTTCATTTTTGGATCACAACATCCAACTCAAAAGACAATGAAGTCCCTCTCTGATGCTCACAAGTTAGGTGAGCTTTGCTGTACAAAGTAAACTGTAAGCAAATGAAGTTCTGCCATTCTTTGCATTTGAGAGCAAACTTGGGTGGGAGTAGCAATCCAGAGTCAGTTATAAAAATTACATTTAACACACAGGGAAATCCATTTAAATGGACACAAAAGCAGTGATGTCTTAGTTTTAGGGTTTTTTTTCTGTAATCTAAACATGTTTCAAGATAGCTAAAGCTGTTTTTATTACAAAAAGCAAACAGCAGATTAAGTGAAACAAATCTAAACGCAGGCACATTAAAAAGTACAATTATATAGAGAGGAGTTGTTTCCTGGAGGTTTCTTTTCATATCCAAATGGCCATTAGCACAAACAGGTACAAAGGACCTACGTACATAATGACATGGCACAGAAGTCTTTCATCAGTAGCACCTGATTACAGCAGGGGTATGAAACAATACTTTTTAAAAACCAGAAAAAAATGAAATGAGATTCAAGGAAAAGTGATGACAGATATGAAAAGTAGAGATACAGGGAAAATAGTGTGAGAAACAACTGCAGCAAGAAAAAATGAGAGTCCCAACATTTGCCTGTGTTCATTGAAAAAGTGATGATGTTAAAATCAAACTTTAAGACATAAGTAGTGAGATTCAAGATTTTCAGTAACCTTAAATTTAATGAATGATAGTAAACAGAAAATGCTGATGGATGTAAGAAGAAAGTTTCAATTTATTCTTCATTTAAAGACAATTTAAGATACTTTATTTTACCCTCCAATTAGTCAAAAATGCCCAGTTAGGAACATGAACTTGAAGGATAGTACTTCACATGCAATATATAGTACAACTGTAGAAAAAAAGACTTATATTCAATCCACACATGGTGACATCTTTGTAGACAGCTGCATTTTTAAGGCAAAAAAACAAAACCAAGAAAACAAATTTGAGTTTTCGGGAGAGACCTGGACATTCTGTGCAAGCACTATTTAAGTGAATGCAATTGATACAGAAGTGGAATTTCGCTCATATTTTCAGAATTTCCATGTATGTTCTTCAAACCCAAAAGAGAGCTATAACACAAAAAGCACACACACTAAAATATACCAATACCAAATGCTACTCATAACTGCAGGTTTGTAAGGGATATGTATGACAATTTAAGCTTATGCATGAGCTATACAATTCCTAGGGGGAAAAATGAAACTATTTTTTAATATATGTATAGAGAGAGAGACCAAGATAGACTTGTAATGAATTACTGCAAATGAATCTTGTCTACAGACAGAGGGACACAAATGAAGGAATTTTCTTTTTTTCAATTTGATGTTTGGCTGCCTTGAAAAGTTATTAGGAGGGTTTTTTTCCCAGCAGATATACTTGTGTAAAACCATAAATTAACAATGCTTTTATCTGTGCAGACATATTTTAGACATAGTCACAACAGACTAGAAACATAATCGTGAGTGTGTGAGGTATGTTAGCAATATGTTATACTGTATGGTTTAGTACCCTTATTTTTATCATACATTTTACCAGTAGCTTCTCCACTAACAGATATGCTACAGCTTGCTACATACAGACTTGCTACAGCTGTCTTCAAAATGAAGTGCACACTAAAATGCTCAAACTGAAAACAACTGTATTTCTAGAATGTCTGGCCAGATGCATCTAAAACCAGACTGACTCCACATACACACAAGTTTGTTTCACTAACTTCCATTAGTAAATTAAATAAGTCAGGTTTTGGAAGTTTTTCTCATGAAAACTTGCTTACCGTTTACTTATAAACAAGCCATTTGTGACTTGAGAAAGTATTTCTGGTTTATTCTTTTCAACATTACAGGGTGAAGATGAACCAGTAGAAAAAGCTTAGATCATGGCATGCAATTGAACTGTAAATAATTTCTCTGCTGATTTGCTCATTATACAAGAATCACTTAATGAAAAAGTAATCATTGTAAAAGATACTGGGAACCACAAACTGAATCCAGAAAACTTCAGAAGAGTGAAGCTGACCACCCATGACAACCCTAAGTATTACACTACCTTTACAATTTCAGCAAAGGTAGACATACTGGATTTGTATACTAGTATTTTCTGCTTGGCACACTATTTTACCTAGAATAGAACTAGATCTGATACTAGACCTATAGTTAACATTTTAGAATAGTCTTAATGCTTCAGCAACAATTTTAAATACAAAAGAATTTGAGATTTCACATAGTGGTTATATTAATGAGAAATGTAATAAAAATACATTTGGTTACAAGCCACGATACAAGCCACTTTCACTTCCCTCAAACACATGTTGAGTATAGTTAACAGAGTCATACAACGTTAGATGTAGTGGTCCTTGCTTCCATGTAAAGGTCATGCACATTTACTTTGGATTTAAAACAGGTGTTCAATTCACTTGTGCCACAAGTGCCCATAAAGAGAAGGCCCTCCTTGCACTACTCCAAACTTCAGGTTCTGTATAGACTAATAGCAATAAACATAATTTCACAGTACAGGATACATGGGCTCTTACAAATCTACAGAACTTGTGTCCATATACAGCATTTATATTCTCCCGAGATTAGCTGGAAATCTCCATGGGTAATCACTGCCTCGAAGCAGTCACAATCAAATATGAGCAACAGGATGCAACAGATACTAATTAACAAAGTCTGACAATTAATGCAGTTTAGTAAGTAGCAATTTTTCTGTAAAATTTGTTTTGCTCCCAGAACTTCAGAATCTTATAGTCATAATTTCAGCATTTTTGACCATATTTGCAGATTAAAGGTGCATCCCAAAGCAAGATATAGACACCAAAAGCTAACTTGAGGCTCAGTTCCACAGGAGTTTCTAAAAGGTCAAAAGGAGCAACTTTAAATAAACACAGATTCTGAATAGCAACCAGCATAAACAAGCTCCAGCTAGAGCTGCTGTACACTCCCCCCACTGTCTGGTACCAGTCAGACTCCTTGAAGCTGGCTTTGTACCAGCTGCACTGTGTTAATAATGCATGCAAAAAGATCAGCATAAGGGACACTGGTGTAGACTAAACACGACAAATCAGAAGGTGTTAACAAAGGTCTCTCCAATAGCAACAAGCCAAGGGTGCACTCTGGCAATCCCTTCCTAGTAGCATTGAGTTCATTAGAAATATGAAAACAAAGTAGCAACTGTATTTCAGAACTGGCAGAATGTGGTATGAGAAATCTACAAAGAGATTATAGGCTGCGTGCTGCAGCTGATGCATCAGCCTAACAAGCAGTAAGTGCTACTTTATTTTTTTAATATCATAAAGCTAGGACTATACTGCAACTCTCTTTCGCAGCTTTCAGAATTTTTTTGCATGCATCTCTGTAATCAAGTTTCCACACGCCCATCACATTCAATGATGAAATTTACTGCATTTCCATACAAGCCATTTAAAAATAAACATCTCAGCCTCCAGAAAGTATTTTCCTATCTCGCGGTAGCAAGCTGACGTTTACCATTAGGTGGCAGCGTAAGATCATCTGTTTCCTTCTCCCAAATGAACTGTTTTGGAAGCTGGCGTGGGAAGAGGGAAGCATCTGTATTGAGTGGGTGGATACAGAAGTATGTGGAATGTACTTAGCATGTCAGCCTTTGCTTTCATGTACGAGATGGATCCACCAGAGTGACCTCTGCTACATGCAAAACAACAAACAATATTAAAAAATTTTCTAACCACCACTAGGTCTGACTGATGTTACTGTTTTGCAGAGAATTAATTTCCTTAGTCTGACAGAGTAGTAAGAGGAGTCAGGGAACCCTTGGTTACACAAGGACTTGTCGTGCAGGAGGAGGAAGTATGTGGTACATCAGAACAAGCAATTCATTCACAAATATCACGTAGATCTAAATTTTCCATCAACATATTTAACCGGTGTCTAAGAGACATAGTCTCTCCCAGAACCACACAAAATCCTGAATGATCTTGTGTTACCAACCTGCTTTTTTAACAGCTCTAAATTGTTAAAACCAATCAAAGTACTGCCACATTGCTGCTAAGGTCAGAATTTTCACACCAAGTTCCATATTTCTCATACTGAGACAGCTACTCTGCACACTTGTTTTTCTTTCTGCAACCTGTTTAAGACTTCTCCTGGAGAAGCTGGCAACCCAATGGTTGGACAGGTGTACTCTTTGCTGGATTAAAAACTGGATGGCCATGCCTAGAGAGTGGTGGTGAATCCAGCTGTTGGATGGCCACTACTGGGATTCCCCAAGGGTTAGTACTGGGGCCAGTCCGGTTCAGTATCTTTATAAATTATCGGGACAATGGGATCGAGTGTACTCTAAATAAAGTTTGCACATGACAAGAAGCTGGGTCGGAGTATTGATCTGCTGGAGGGTAGGGAGACTCTGCAGAGGGATCTGGACAGGCTGGATTGATAGGCTGAAGCCAGCGGTATGAGGTTCAACTCGGCTGAATCTTGCATCACAACAACCCCAGGCAGCTACAGGCTGGGGGCAGAGTGGCTGTAAAGCAGCCTGGCAGAAAAGAACCTGCTATCAGAGTGGCTGACAGCAGCTGAACATGAGCCAGTGTGTGCCCATATGGGCAAGAAGGCCAAGGGCATCCTGGCCTGTGTCAGCACTTGTGTGGCCAGCAGGAGCAGGGCAGTGACTGTCCCCCTGTACTCGTGTGGTGGTTTGACAGGAAATGGGATTTCTGGGATGCAGTGAGAGCGCTGAATCCTAACCACTAGACCACCAGGGAGAGAGTATTTTCATGGGGGCACTGGCATTGTGCCAGTGTCAAACCATGACAACTCGGCACTGGTGAGGCCACACCTTGAGTGCTGGGTCCAGTTCTGGGCTCCTCGACTCAAGAAGATGGAGATGGTGGAGCACATACAAAGAAGGGCAACGGAGCTGGTGAAGGGTCTAGAGAGTAACTTGTGTGAGACACAGCTGAGGGAGCTGGGGGTGTTTAGTCTGGAGAAAAGGAGGCTCAGGGGTGACCTTATGACTCTACACCTGTCTGGAAGGAGGGTGTGTAGCCAGGTGGGAGATGGCCTTTTTACCCAAGCAACCAGCGACAGGACAAAAGGACACAGCCTCAGGCTGTGCCAGATGAGGTTCAGGTTGAACATCAGGAAGATTTTCTTCCTGAAAGGATCATCAGGCATTGGGATGGGCTGCCCAGGGGAGGTGATAGAGTCACTGCCCCTGGAGGCGTTCAAGAAATGGCTGCACATGGCATTTGGGGATATAGCTCAGTTGACAAGATGGGGACTGGTCAAAAGTTAGACTCAATGACTTTGAGAATTTTCTTCAACTGTAACAATTCTGTGATTCTATTTTATGATTCAATGTTTCTGTAAGGATTCCTGGCTATATCTGCATAACACCACAGCCAGGAATACTCCCTGGGGAGGAAGGTGGCACAGACCTGCTCTGAACCGAAAGTGTGCGCAAAGGTAGTGATAGGACACTAAACACCCTACTAAATATTAAAAAGCAGAATTCAAAGATTAAATATTTTAAATACCTATTTTCTGGTGGGAATTGACTATCACACAGCATACACACAACAGACACTAAGTTACATCAATGCCAAAAACCCCTTATCTGACTGGATCAGCTCTGTGTTTTAGAAGATGAATGAACAACTTTTAGGAAGGGAGGAGAACAAAAGTGTGCAAACACTCTTCTGAAAATACATTTGTGACTTCAAGGGTCACCAAAACACGTGGACCAGCAAGTTCAAGTTTCAGTACAATATACATGATTTTATTTATTAGCAAGTGAGATTCTTAGGTACATGACACAGGAACTGCAATTAATACTTGGAAAATGTGAAGAACTTATCAGACAGCAATTACGTATATTTACTACTTCCTAAACCTGCAGGCTGAAAGATGATGGTCTGAACATTATGTATACACGTGGAGTTAAAATATCTTGACTGCATATATAACATTTAAAATACCTTGATTATGTAAAAGAACAGCCAGGAGGACGACTATATATGCATTGCTGTCTTTTTTGCATCATTGCAACATTTGAATTTGAATATGAAAGGACAATTCCAGTGCATATTCTGAGTGTATATATATATGTTACTCCTACAATACACCTATAGGCAGTATTCTAATTATTAATAGAAAGACCCACTATTACCTATTTCCCTTAATTCATAGTTCAAACCTTTTGTTCACCTAAATCTCCGTCACTCCCAATTAAACTCCAATATTCTATCTGCTGAGTCTGAACAATTTTTTTGTCCCTGTCCATGCCTAATAATTTAGCAAACTGCTGTACTGAAGCTCTTCTTTTCATTATGTACAAGGTCTTTTTTCTCTTATTTCAAGGTCTCCTTTGCAGCACCTTGAAAGCATCCACCTGAATGGTTCAAAAATGGTTCAAAATGGTTAACCAAAATGGTAAAAACTTTTGAATTTTAAAACAGATTTTAATTGGACAAAGTGCTATAAAAAAGTACAGATTTTAATTGGACAAAGTACTATAAAAATGTTTTAAAAAGCCACAAAAGGAACTTTTAAAGCCAAGCATAACCCATATAAAAAAAACAAAACAAAACAACAAAATCACTCCAAAAAAACCCTAAATTATATCCATGCTGCAGCTTGTCTTTTCTGTATCATTTGCTAATGCCTGATAATCACTTTCTACAGGGAGGGCCTTTTTCTCTTGCAGTTTGTAGTCTAATCACCTTCCTCTGCCTTCTCTTTAGTGTACTCCTATATACTTCATTCCTATTCCATTTTATCACATCTGTTTTTCACTGCTTTTCTCCCTGAGCTTCTCAATTGATGTTTCTTTTGTTTACCACTATTTGCATAATCAACACAAGGCACTCCTTTCCGTTCCTTCTCAGCCATCAGGCTGCAAGGCTTGTAAATCCCAACAAGTCAGACCACTGTCAAATGCTTCAGCTACAAAATTAAAATATGTATCAATTTGCACATGTTTGAAGAAAACATTTAAAGAAACCAAAGGTATGAATAAAAGACAGATCCATAATGTTGCAGAGCCCTTCTGCATACACAACAGTATTATTAGGATCATATCAGGACGTCTTTTATTTTAAAGCATCCTAATAGCTTTTATCACTTGTAGTGACAAATATTCCTGTATCCAGTAATGGCTATTGCTAATTTTTTGCTTATTCATTCTCTTTCTTAGTTTTCAATTGTCTTTTTTCACTACCTTGTACAACTTCTCAATACTTATTTATTCCATTTGCAAATGTGAGTTCAGCTAAACTACATGGTATTAAAGCTTATTTTATAGAAATAAACCTCACATTGCTCAAATTTATCAAGAAAATTATGGAAGATTTTCCATTGAGAAGGCATTCTTTAATTAAACCCAGAATGTTCATCTATAGTCAGAACTCTGCTGTCAACCATAGCACGAGGGCAGACCAGGCTTTTCCTCTCTTTCCCCTCTGCACAATGTAACCCCTCAATTCCTCCACACAACTACTTGCTTTACTGCTCAGTGATAGGTCTCTCAAAATCTTCCTGCTTCTCCTGCAATGAGCCTGGGAGATCAAGAACAATGAACTAGGCTTCATATGCTTGCCCAAAGACTTCCTAATTCCCTCCCTCTATGAAAGATGATTTCCTAGCTGTATCTATGTTTCTCATTTATTTCTTCTCAAATAAAACTTTAGGTTTCAGTAATAGATTTTCTAATGTTTTCAGGAAAAAACATTTAAAATATAACATGATTGGTTTTCTATTGAACAAACATCCAAATAGACAACTCTAAATTAAGCAAATCCTAAACTAATGCAGTTTAAGTTTCTATATGATAATTCTTAATCTATCATATGGACAATGTCTTAATTATAAGTAGCGACTCAACAGAATCAGCTAACAAAGCACTCACTGCTAGCTGCTCTGCAGCACAGTGGTAAAAAGGATTGTAACGGGGTTTTTAATTTACAAAAAGGTGAGGGAGAATGGAAGAGTGACAGAAAATATCCTAGTAATACATTGGAATACTGTCCATAGTATGATGGTCCAAATTTTGTCAGGGTTTGGAAAACTGAGGATCATGAAAGAATTACCTGTCAGAAGTTACACCAAAGGCTAAAGAAAAATACTTTAAGAGATACAATCTCGAACTTATTAAAAAAAATTGGGTTAGGACTTTGAAAAAAAATATATATTCAAACTAGGAAAGAAATGCACAGCCAGAGGCTGGAAGGTGGTGTGGGTCTGCTAGAAATCCCACATGGATTTTGGGAAAGTGCAGCTTTCTCATCAAAACAAGGTAACAATGGACACTGCAGATTTTTTTCCAATGCACTCCCCCTCACAAACAAGAGTATTCAGCAGATGAGACCTTAGTAATAATTTAATTTTAAATAGCCTTTTGTTTGGTAGAGCTGGCATCTTGATTGAGAAAAGTATTCCTGATGCTATTTCTAAAAGTTGGGATGGTTTGAAGGGTGTCCCATTTAAAGACCCCTAATTCCCTTTATCATTCGCTATAAAGTTACTATTTCAGACAAAAATGTCATAAATTCCACCATACTTAAGAACTCAAGTAAAGAAGACTGTGTGCTGGAAAACAATATTAGTATTTCAATAAAATAAACTAGCTGATGTGGTATAATAAATCACATTTTACAGTGCAATTTTAGCAACAGATAGCAATCTAATATCCTTAAAAGCCCCGTGAAACTCAAATGCAACAGTAGGTATTCCGTAACTACAATGAATAAATCTGAAGCCTTAGGTTATTTACCAATCCTCAAAATCTCAACATCACTGAGGTTCAATATATGAGGCTTATAGATTATCTACAGTTCTACATGATGATCCAAAATAGAGGATTATCAAGTAGGATACAACTCCCACTAACAACTCAGAGTACCGAATAGAATACTAGCAGCTAATAGATGTATGTGTTTTTAAATCTTTCCCTGCCCTGCAAACTATTAAACTTCCCTGGAATTCACAAAGACACATAGAGAGAAAAGCACTAAAGAAGTGGATTAAAGGCATTTGGTACTCACTTGTCTATCTCAATACCGAGCGGATTAGCTGGACGTAAGGACAAGGGGGGAATCCCTTTGTTCCTGTCAGTGCGCATGTCATAATAGTTCATTTCATCCACCCAGACAGCAGACTGATCCAAGATACCTAGAGAAAACAAAGCACAGATCCTTAAAACAACAAGGGCAGTCCAGCACCATCAACTTCTAACATACTGAATTAATTTGAAAAATCCTGATAAATATAAAATGCATGCCTAGGTAATATATTGAAAGATACATGGCAAAACAACCTGGATGCAATTATGCTAAATTATTTTATTATAGCTGCTGAAAAGGTATTCATGGCTGGGCATCAAACATTATCCTTTTGCAGAGTGCACAGTTTCACGTACATTAGAAGCTTTTTCCTGACCACAAAGTATTAGTATTTTCATTCCTGCAAGTATTTTGGTTTCTGTCCAAACCTTGTTATCTGCTACTTTCCAAAGAGCAATTAACTGAAAGTCTTCTCATTTGCATATTTTAGGGAAGCTTCCTTTTCTGTCCCATTTGCAATCCAAAAGGTAACTGAACTTTGGCCACATGCCAAGATAAATGACTTCAAGGACACGGAACTGACTTTGCTTCCAGTGCCTTAGCACAGACAATGCATAAAGGTGAGGCACAATATGACCTGGAATCTCAGCTGAAAATGGAGCCAGTCATACCCTTGGCCTTGCCCGCCTTTAACATACCCATCAGATGCAACACCAGAAATTATTCCATCCCCACATTTTCCCACATTTTCAAATATGAATTCTTCTCTCACATCACCAAAAGCTCCACTGTGTAACATTTGCACTTATACATTTCACCTTTCTATTATTAAGATATTAGTGCAGCTTGGGAGAAATCACATGTTATTTAACAGTCACAGAAGGGCTGAGAATAGGAGCCTAAAACAGTTCTTGTGGGAACTCTTGTGTTAGGAAAGATAACCAGCTCATCAATGAGGGGTTCTGAGAGAAACATTTTCAATCCACAGGGTATTTAGACTGGATTCTAGGTTAAGCAGAGGTCCTAGACTGCTTGGCAAAATAATTTCAATGGTTAAGCATCTCATGAGAAATACTTAAGACTTTGTCTTGCAGGATGGTTTGAATTACAAATAAGAAATGTCACTGATGACTCAACTTTCTTTAAAGGATTAACCGTCAGCTCAGGATTTAGGTGTAAAGCTCATGAGCTGGTCCAGACTTTGTATTTATCTACTACACTTAGGAGTAATTACTAGATCTGTAATTAAGTTTTCTAAAATTTCAGTAGTTTAGAACTATTCCATAAAGAAAAGGATAAAGATCCTTCATCGCTGAGGATTTTATCAAGATATTGAGAAAGGAATAATTTTACCTATACTCTGAGTTTCTATCTCTCTCTCTATATATATATGGATATTTCATTTATATACTCTGCATTTTCTAAACAACTGAAAATTGTCCTGAGGTGGATCCATTTCAAACATACATTTTATACAAAGAGGCATTCAGTCATATATTTTCTTAGCAAAGAAAATAGATGTGGATTTGAACAAGAAATATACCTATTTTTTCAGGTTTAAGAAGTTTGAAGGAAACAGTTGAAGTTCCTTTGCCACCAGACTTTGTAGTAACAATAATGTCTCCCTTGTCATTTTTAGCCTGTCCAACTCGACACACAATTTTACTGGCAGACATCCATTCTGCAGTGAGGAGACAGTTGTGCCCACAGATTGTTAAACCTGGGAAGAAGAAAAAAAAAAAGAGATATAATTCTATTAATAGAAGTATCTTTTGAAATTCTGCAATGCAAATTCATTTATGATGCTACACGTGTTTTACATGAATATATAATCCTTCACGAGTCCCCTACAGTCAATTACAGTCAAGGAAACACAAATACATTTTTCAGATGTTTCCTAGGTGACTTCAGGTCTTTTGTCCCAGTGACAATTCATGAGATACAAGCAGTGCAGTTTGAAACTTATTTAATCTCTTCCACCCCTTTTGGGCTACTGCAACTTTTACTTCACATAGAACAATAGATTTTCAGTCTGCAAGACACTGGAGAACTGCTGTTAAGTATTGCATTTCTGTGAAACTTGCCTTAAAAGCTGCACACAGCAAACTTTTCACAAGTTCAGTCTATATGACTTTGCACAGAAAGAAAAAGACTCCCTGTAAAATATTTACAATGAACAATGTTTCTTCAACCTCATTTGTTTAGCAGTACTTCAGTGGACGCAGAAGGCTGTTTTGGCTGAAGTAGTATTAATTGACAAATATTCCATCCCAACCTCTTCTATAAAAAAATCCACAATGCAAGACTGATTCTGATTAATAAACTGCCCTTGTTATATAAAAGAATAATCATGTAATGCTCATCTACCCCCTATTCTACACTTTCTCACAAGACAGATGACAAACTATGAAATACAAGGAGGTCTTTTCTCATAGGAAGAGACTGACAAGCTTCAGTGTTCTAGAACACCTCTCATGACCTAAGAGCCAAGGTGCACCTTAATCTAATCTCCAAGGCTTCCTGAGATTTCACATCAAATTGGTCTGATCAATCCAATCAATCACAAACTGATCACAACCAACTGATTGGTTCTGGTCAGATCAGGACTCTGGATGCTGGAATAGATAGATTATTTTCTCAGATCTAGAACAATTTCCGTGTTCATAGCTGGAGTTCTGCTGTCCTGGAAAACTAGCAAGATCCTAACTGCTCTAGTATCAATTTGAAGAACAACTCCATTAGGTTCTTCTTAAATAACACCCTTAGCCAGAAACATTTTGCCTTATGTCCAAAAGAACAAGTCTGCACTAGTGTGTTGGCTGTACTGGAGTATAATTTAGTCAGGCAGAGCAGTTCCTCCCCTGCTGGCTTGACTTTTGTTTTTAATTTCTAGAAAGCTCTGACCAATTTAGAAAATACTTAGAGACAGAAAAAGGTCAGCATACGTGGCTTAGTACCAAAGCTTCACACTTATTTTGTCTCACAATTTAAGTCTTTGACATGACACAGCAGAGAAATTTGGCAGTTTTCATGGCTGTCAGACATAAAAATGCATTACTCCCTGCCAAAAACTATTTTGAAAATGAAATCCAAAAATGAAAAAAAATGGAAAGGCACTGAAACTTATTACAACTGAAATTAATTTTACTTGAGAAAGGACAGTAGATTTGCTTCTTAAATATTCTTTCTGAATAAAATGTGGAGAGTGGGATGAAATAGGATATACAAACAGAAAGGCTTAAAAATATTTTGCTTATTTACTCATAAAATTTTAATCAGGTTTTATTTTCATGAGGGAAAGAAAAACCCCCATAATATAAGGATGCATATTACATACATGCAATAATATAACCTTATGCTATGTGGTTATATTATTACATCTCTTACAGTTTTATGCTTGTATCTTCTCTAAAGGAAAAAAGATTGTGATAGGAACTAACACTAACTGAAACACTTTGCCCAAACAATTTATAAAGATGTTTTCACCCTGTATTTTCTGAATTTATGGTTCAATTGAACAATACTTTAAAATCGAGAACTAAGCTATAGTAACTGTTTGAAGATCCTTGTATCAATTATTGTCTATTCTTCAGAGGTTCCAAAAGCTCTCAAGACATCAAGATACAAGGTCCAATACTTTTGAAATGGTAGGAAATGGCCTTTGCCTGTATCGTAAAAATGCAAAAGGAACTTAAGTCTCTATCAAGATTTTATATACCATATGAAACAGTAATGGCACAACACAATTTCTAAAACAAATAAAGGCATGTTGGGGGAAAAGTTTTGACAGCACAGTTACCACATTTCTTTCTCCAGAAATAGGAAACTCCCCTTTAAGAAAAAATTAATTTGAATCCGTTGCATGGTATAAAGATCTCTGAGAACATCATTCTCAGCTTCTAGCTTTTATATGCCTTTCTATAAATAGCCATAAGTAATACTCTTATGGAGACTTTCTGATTTTATTTAAGCTCATATATGGACAATTTTACAATGCCTAAAAAATACAGCTACAAATGTCTTAAAAGACAAGTTAAACCATGAAAACAAGTATGTTACAGGTTCCTCCTGGATCTGACATTTTGTACCATGAGCTATAGAGTTACAAATAAAAAGTTCATTTGCTTTCAAAGACACAAAGAGATTACTATAAGGCTCCCTCTTAAATGAAACCAAAAGAATGTTCTTCTATAATGTGATACTGTGTTTATATACAGAAAAAAAGTTTCTTGCTTTTTATTTTACACTAATGCATCTCAAACTTTTTAAACTTTATAAAGACCTCATCAAACTTGCTTAACTCCCATGCCTACAAAGCCTCACTTTTCCAAGTACTTTCATTCAGTAATAGGGAATATTTACATGACTAATTTAACCATTAAAAGAAATCTTTACCTATCTGGGGCCTTAGTCACTTACTGGAGAAAGCTGACAACTGAGCTAAGGAGAAAACAAGGCAATGCCTTATTTATTTTTACCTCAAAGCATAAAATTATTAGCAGCTGTGTGTTACAAATATTACTCTGAAAGAAATATAAGAAGAAATATCAGCAGCTGGTCAGCTGTAATACCGAGGTACAGCTCCGGACACGTCTTCCTTCCAAGAACATAGCACTGATCATTCCTAATCATACCAATGAACTAACGAGGCTATTGAAGTACATCAGCCACACAAATACACAGAAATATACTCACCCCTAACATCATCAGTTACTTGAGGATTTCTCAATATGAATTCTATAGTGTACTGCAACCTCACCTAGCAGCTCAGGAAAATACTATTTCTCCTGGTGAGAGACAGCAAACTGAAATGGAGTGGAAAATGTAGTAGCTTATGCTTGGCCATAAAGCTCATTGTGGTGGCCATGAATGGAATTTGTGAACTTTGGTTTACAGCCATTAAGTGAAATGTTTTTTCTAGCAAAGCCAAACAAAATTCCAATGGCCTTCAGAGGAGTCGTGATTCCACAACAAATTAGACAAATTGCCTCTAACATGACTACTGAAGTACACATATGCATGACTTACCAAAAAAATAAGGGAAATTCCAGTAGTTATAGTTAACTTGGATTTCCAGGAACCTTTACTGAGTCTTTCTTGAAAGGCTTAAGAAAATGATGCAGCTATAGGATACAAACCTCTAATGGATAAATAGCTCAGCAACATAGAAACAGGGTTACAGTATATGATGTGATTTGACCGAGGAAAGCTCCACATGGTATATGCCAAGATCACTTGTGTTCAGTACACTTATACATGACAAGATAAAGAAGTCATAAAGTTTGCTGATGATTTTCTTTTCTTCAGAGCATGAAGACCATAAATCCCAGAAAAATGCAAGCCAGAACTTACTAGACTGAGTGATGCACTATAATGTAGATATTATAACACAACAGCTGAAATTCACTGAACAAAGACAAGATGCACGCAGGCAAAACTTTAAATTCATAGATGGCACCCTCAAACTGACTACTAATCCTCATGCATTTAAATCATGGAACTATAGTAGGCAGAACAACAAAAACATTTGTTTGATTCTCAGTAGGAGTTACACAGAAAACAGAACTCTACGGCTGAAACACAAAACAAAAGTGAAAGTACAGCGTTATGCCACAGGGCATTCACATCCTGAACAGTGCACACAACCAAGATGTGACATCCACGGCTGGTAGTGAAAGTAAAAGAGATTCACTGAAGAGCAAGAAGAAAGGCCAAGGATACATGCAGAAAAATTAAATAAGCTAAGACATTTCAGCCTGAAAAGGAAGCAAGAGAGCAGTAATGAACAAGGTCTGTGACCAGGAGAATCAGTGAAAAGATCTTGTCCCCTCCTCCAGCACAGGAGCTACGACAATTCCAATGAAATTACCATGTTAAAAATCAAAACAGTAATGAAAAGGGTTCTTCACATATTGTGTAGCTAAATCATTGAACCTGCTTTATCATAACTGCTGCAGTATACAAATTGACTTTAACTCAGGGCATAGCAATGTCTTAGTTTAGGGCAAATATGGGAGAAAATCCCCAATGACTTTCTGAATACACTGAAAACACTTCTGACATGAACATTACAAAGAGGAAATTCTCAGTTCCTGAGCAAGTAACAAAAGAGCATCTCATTACATCTACCCTCCTCTAGTACATGCAAAAAGCACTTCATGTTCAGCACAGGATGCTGACCCAGATTAAGGGTTCATCTAAAAAGGCAGAGTCAGTCTGGTTGGTTACACATTGGGCAGTATCTCTGAATTTATGAATTCAAGTGCACATTAGTGTAAAGAGCATTCAACACAGATTCTATCATGCAAAACATTAATCTCTAATCATATCCAAAATGTTACCTTCTGCCATACCAAAAAGGTGATTTTTCAACTTACCAAGGAGGTCTGTAGGTCCAGTACCCAAATTTTCTCCTCTAATTGTCACTTTTGTCCACGCAATGCCTTCATTGGGAGAGATACCGGTTACCAGTGGGGGCTGCCGTGCTCGAGACATGATGAATTTTCAGTTAGTGCAATCTGAGCTGCTTTTATCTGTTTATCAAGAAACAATAAATTGAAACTCCATTAATTATATAAAAATTATTAAAATAATTTTAACCTGTTCTTCTCAAATTGTAGGGAAATACAAATGTAAATATGGAACTCCACTCAAAGTCTTTTTGACACTGTCCTAAAACAATAAAGAAAAATTATACCTTCTTTGCACTTTTTAAAAAGTTAAATATAGGTGTCTGAAAGAAAAAGTATATTCAGAGAAATATTAAACTTTCTGAATGCTTAATGACTATGTAGACACAGACTTCAAATTACTTATGTAATAGACTCATTTGAATTCTGACAACTTCTATTTGAAAATTACTATTTTATTCCTTAGGAAGTTCCGAACTGTTAATCTAAGATAAGTAATAGACTATGATTACATATTTGGACAACTTTTCCATCAAAATAAGACCTACTGACATAGACAGTCCCATGTGAGGAAGCACCTGGCACTTATTTGTATAAAGCATCAATGTTAACAGGCACTGAGAAAATTAGAACATGACTTGCAAATACTACACTAGCAGAGATCATCAACAAAACAAACAAAACCCAAACATATCAACAAAAATGTATGTAAAATTACTGAAGAAGCATTTCCAGAAGAGTGCTCCTTTGCACCTGAAATTGAGTCAACTCAGACTAGTTCAATTAATTCTGTCATTAATGAGTTCTGTAGCTCAAACACAAATACAGTACTGATGTAATGTGGTCTACATTTAGTTTACTATGGAATTGATTGCAAATGCATATTTTTATTAGCAGTTTCCTTTGTGTAGCTCTGCAGCTATAAACACCTATAAGAAGCTGAGTGTATACATATATATATGATCAGTATAACCTGAATTATAATGCTTATTAAAAACCACCACCATTCAAAAACCTCAGTTACACACACACACACCACTTTAGTGTAAACAATTTTGGAAGTTCAGGTTGGTAAAAAATATGTGGAATATAAGTCAAGCTTCATAAGGCTCCTCTTAGCTATTGTTTTTTTTTAAATCAAAATGTATTTTCTACTTTTATTTGCAAATGTCAAGTCCACAAAATCAAGAAGCTCTCTAAACCATCCCTAACAATAAATAGCAGCAAAACTGCAGTTTCCAAGTACCTGCAGTTAAGATATACTAGAATTAAGAGACACTTGTTTCAGCTGCTTCTGCAAATACAAAATACTTTCATTGTGCCAAGATACCTCATGCTTCCACACAGCCTCCCCACATTTTTCACCGGTAGTATCTAGATCTGACACAAGAATCAAAGAAGCTCCCACCAGCTGATTTCATTCTTCACATTCCAAAGTTGGAACACACAGTGAAAATTAAGATGGAAATAGACAAGGCAGGAACTGGAAAGAAGATATTATGCTAAAAGTGATCAAATACTACCCTCAGAACAGGTCTGAGGTCTCCTCTCTCTCAGGTCTCCTCTCTCTGTCTGTCCATACCATAGATGCATAGCAGGTCACCTATAACAAAACTCTGAATTCTGATCCAACTTCAGAGTCCACAGCCACACCTGAAGTCAGTGTGAAATGCATCCTGAATATAGGGAATACTGCAAAATGTTCTGAAATACTGAGGTCCTAAACAACCACCTCAATTCCATAAATATGTCTGTTTTCAAATGTCTGTTTCTTGGTTTTACATATTTAAAATAGGAATACTATCACTCATTTCAAAAGCTACTTTTGAAAACAAATTCATTAACAAAGAAAAAGCATTTAGATACCCTGAACACAACAGAAGTATTAATATCTTCAGAGACCTTTTTACACTGAACAGTGTGCAATTAATAACAGATGTAAATTCATGTTGAACAAGCAAGAACATAGTAAATTCACTATGTCAGCCACATCCAGTGTAGGACACGGCAGTGAAGGAAGGCTGGTAAGGGCCCATGATAACACACACAATGCATATCTAGTTTGGCTTTGTATCTTTCCATGGCAAACTTCATAATACTTCTTGACATTAAAAATTACATAATGTGTTTAATAAATCATTGGTTTCTCTGATTTTTTTTGCAAATAACCAACTATGAAGAAGGAATTAAGTTATATAGGTACTCTTAATAGTCTTACATGTAAACTATTGGAACATTTTACATGAAACCAACACGAGACTGGAGAAGCAAGTAGTCAACAGATGGAGGCCACAAGGGTAGAACAGCACTGAAGAAAAGAACTGTATCACCAGATTACAAAGAAATCAGCTGACAGTCGTCTCCAGCTATGGAAGAGAAGGCTGTGCTCTGTTCCAGTGGCCTACTCCTACTTCTTTCACTGAGCCAGCTTCTCCTTCTCCTCCTCTCTCACACAAAGACAGTCCCTGCTTCACCCCAAAACTGAAGCCAGGTCCTCATCTTGCAGACAAACTGTTTCTGCCCCACCCTGTTGATTGTCCCTCTGACTTTTCACCCATAAGTTCAAGCAAGGAGGGAGAAGGATGTTACTATTCCATCCTCCTTTCAAATCCAGACACTTTGGTAATTCCTCTTACCTCGCTTTGCCTACTCCAAGCCTTTTTGTCCAGACACATCACCTGCACAACTATTGAACCACTTACTCAGCACACGTGAAAAGGACAGACCTTGTCTTTTGTCAACATCCCTAATCTTGGAGTCATAAGGCTTGCCCAGCTTTCCTCTCATCTGTGCTGCATTCAAAACTATACCACTGCCCAACAAAACAGCGGGCAGCACAAGAGAAATGGGATGCTAGAGAAAAATAAGGTCTATAATTTTACCGGGAGGGAGGAGAATAAGCTGAATCTATTCCTCACAATCTCATCTATGTAGTCTTTGCAGCTTTTCTCACAGATCCTCAGCAGAGCTCAAGGATACACAACAGCTCTAAAGGAACAGTGGTGTTAGGCCCTTCCATGCACACAACCACCTTCTGCAGGAAGTAACATTTGTCTAGATACCAGTTAGTCAATATAAAACTCCTCTTTTATTTTGGAGCTATTTTTTGTAAATATTTATGTGGAATATTAATTCACATATGTAACACTGATGTAAAAAAGCCATCTTCAGGAACATCAGGTAATATGGAGAGGAAAAAACCTTGAGAAAAACAAGTAAAATAGAAGCTACTGTGGTATTATTTGTATGGTATTGTTTGGTTGACCCCCTCCCAAATAGCTTGCATCGCAGCTATTGTCGCTTCCAAAATACCCAGGCACACAGATAATTGGCTTGTCTCAATACCAAAACTCAAAAGTAATATTACAACATCTTTTTCTGGATTTCAGAAATCAGCACTAGATCCCCCTTCATGATGAGCTAAATAAATGTAATAAAAACGCTGAGCCTCCTGAGATCTAGTATTTCTTCTAAAGTATTTCCATACTTACTGCAGAATTGCTTTAAAATACCTCACTGGAATGAGAATACCACAGTAAATCTCAACACATTTCAAAGCACTACAACACTGAGATGCTCTATGATTACTATTTTTAAACAGCAAATGCTTTCATTTATTTCAAAGAGTGGAACTATTTGTAATATGCCATTATTATAAATATCAAGCAAATGCTTGGGAGCTTTCAATTCATTTATATTTCCTCTCCTTCTTAGGACAGATGTCTATAGCTAAAACGACTGAGGTGCTTACTGGGAAGCCTAGCCACTATACTGCTGTGGCAAGTTCCTAAATTTCTTTAAAAATATTTTAAGGCAAGTCTGACAAAAAATTACTTTTTCATTTGACAAAACATGACAACCACCTAATTCTGAGCTTTTGTTGCAATTCTGTATGCTACCCTAAAGATAAAATCTATTATTTATGAAATATGTATTACACATAAAATAGTATTGTTATTAAAACAGCCCTCTTCCTGAAAGACTGATTCTCATGCAGACAAGGAGAGTGCAGAAAGACAGTTTCTATATAAGATCTTTCCTCTCAAGAGCCAGACTCACTGAAGAGGTTTCAACAAGACTGTTTTTTAAAATGGACAATCTTCTACATTAGCAGAGCACTCTCTCTCTCTTTATTTCTCTCCACCCTTTTTTTAAAGCTAATTTCCTCACAGTATCTCCCCAACAATTTAATGTGGATATCTGATTGACTGCTCCCACGATCTTGCCCATACCATTCTATTATTCTGTCATAATTCTTGTTATAAAAGCACAAGGAGTTAGAAAACCTCTGCAAAGACCACCTACTACAAAGTCCTCTTGAAAAATGCCTTTCATAAACAACATCTTTGTCTTTGCATCAGTTTCTCAAATAAACTGTCCTCTCACAAAGGTTTGATTTTAAAAAAAAATCCAGACAATTCTGAGCATTAAAAGCTTGCTAAAGAGAGGACACCTTCCATCTTTATCCTAAGAAAACCCACTTGAAAATAAATAATGAAGCAATGAAATATGCCCCGGCAGAAGGGAAAGCACAAGTCTATTTGGTTTGGGGTTTTTTTAGTATTGTAAGCCTTCAGTTTTATGTTGTTTTGAAATGAGAGTTCTTATACAGGTTTCCTCATTCAACTTTCAGTGGCAAACACAGAAGGGACCCAAAATAAAATGCCAAGAGCTACCATACCTGTTCTGTAAAGCAAACTACTTTCTATATTTTACCACACTCTGGAAGTACCACCAAAATAAGAAATACATGAACAACCAAAGTTCAGGATTGAAGAATATTAAATTGGCTGGTAATTTCAAATCCCAAAGGAAAACTACAAACATCTGGAAGGCATGGGACTCTGGAAGGCGAGTAACAGTATGCTGCCACCTTACAAATTTCGCCAATGGGAAAAACTAGCAGTTGAAGTGTTTTAAAACAGAGTTTCTGACTTCTAAAACAAAATAGCAAGATGGTTCCAGTGACTCAAAATTCAATTTAAATGAAGTTTTCAGTGATACTTTGTTACAGACACTGAACTTAAAAGATTCTCTTGGAGGAAGGCAGACTCAAACTCAATGCAAGTTTCACGGTCATCTAGCAAAGGGAATCAAAGCTGTCAAAGAAGGGAGGGAAGAAAAACCCAATTTGTCATCATTGAGAAAGTCTAAGTTACAAGAAAGTGTTTAAACCTTTAGGTATTAGATATTTATTTGTTCTTAATCATATATATGTGACAGAATACAATTTAAAAATTGGTGAGGCAGGAACAGCAAAGCATCACCCATGTGCAAATCACAGTATGCTTCAGATGTTGTTTACTTAAAACAAAAAACACAAGCAAACCAACCTGAAAACAATAAGTGAGTTACACTAACATCACAGCATTGAATAATTCCCAAATGAAAAGATTTATGACATCCCTTTTTAAAGAAGCAATAAATACTCAGATCCCAGAATGTAGGTGATGGCCTTTTAACCTTAAACTACACAAACTTGTGCTTCTAGTACATAAATCTAATAATTTGTTTTCACTAGAAAACCCAGAGAGTCTCCTGAGTACAACACACTATGACAAAGTCAGTGAAGGGACACGGCAAATGACCCCAAGAAGAACGACAAAGCAAAATGCTTCCTGGATGTTTGTACTCAAAACCATTACAAAATGATGAAAAACACTACTACAACCTTTTCTGCGCTTTATCTTCCCAACAATATAAATTCAGACAGACAATCTACATAAACCAAGAATTAAAAGCATCCAAAAAGCAGCACTGTGAAAATAACTGACATTTATTAACCCCTCTGGAGATCTTCGGTGCCCTAGAATTGCCACAGCCTTCAACACTGCATTAATAATATAAAGTCCATTCCTGCAAGCCTGCCAGAAAAGACTGGGAAGTGAATAAGCTAAACAATGCTGAAATTCCAAGTGATATTAAGAATCTATGCATGTTTATTTAAATAATAAAAGAAGACTTGTCAATTTAAACAAGAAGCGCTCATGAATCTTACATTTAGAGGGAAAGAAACTCTTCATAACACCACTAAGCTACTTATAATGAAAAGATGAACAAACATAAAAAAGTGGGTAATTTCACTGTCACACAATAAAAACAAAGCCTCATTTGTCTTGCCCTGTCATATCCGGCATGTTGATTCAAGCCAATATTAACACTGACAAACATGTTAACCTACAACGTTACGTGCCAAAAATCCAAGTTTCCAATTTGGGCAGATGTGCAAGTTTTGTGACAGAGAGGGCAAACAACAACAAAGAAGACTTGCAGTATTAAATGACGTAATATGATACTCAGTGCTTTTTCAAAAGGCTCCTGAATATTCCAATCAGCCACAAAGGGTACACTAGACATTTTAGTTTTAGGGTGGGCAAGGAATGAGCGCAACAGTTTTGCTTTCACCGCAACAATCTTCGCAGATTCCCTTCAGTATCTCAGAGGTCTCGCTTGCCTTAACCCAGCAAGGCACATCTTCATGGCCATGTATCTTGACAGAGTGAAAGCAAAATAATCCCAGCACTCAGCGATGCCATTACCCTTTCCCAGTCACAAGGGATTAAAAGGCTCGGAGCCGGGGCAGATGCTGGGAGAGCCCTCGGCAGAGCGGTTCCCCGCCCGCCGCAGCCCGGGCTGCAGCTGCGAGGGATTGACACCGCTGACGGTGGAACCCGGCTCGGGAGAAACTCCGGGCACAGTTCCGGCATCCGAAATAAATTAAAGTAAACAGTGTTGCTCTCTCTCATCCACCCTGTTAGCAGCCTCTCGGTTGAGCTGGAGACCACACACCCAGACCACACAGCACCAGCTGAACTCACTCGCACGCAACATCTAGAAGCTGTCACTCTGCCGGGGTATGGGGAGGGGAGAGACAGGGGGGCCGGAGTGCGAGTGTGTGTGTTTAGAGAAGCCGCTTGCTCTCTCCTCCTATCGTTACAGCTGCTTATGTTTTGTGCGCTTGGGAAGGAGGGAAAGAAGGAAGGGATAAGAAAAAAGACCTATAAAGCTCGCTAAGAAAACACAACTGGCCTTGGCCTTTTGTAGTAATGATTTGCACTCCTCCTGTACTAGTTTAGTAGCTGATGAAGAGCTAACAAAGCATCCATTTAACATCAATTAACCTTCTATCTATCACACGTCAAAAAAAAATTAGACTAGTATAAATCCATTGCCTTGTACATTTCAAATTACAGCGTCCTGTCAATTACAATGTGAAAAATACCTACATATTGATCTATTTTTACATCAGGAGTTCTGAGATGTTATTTATTTGGAGAGGGGAGAGATATTCACCACAAAGATCAACCACAAAGATGACAGTATGGCATCAAAATGCTGAATTTTCTCCAAAAACAGTCCATTGTAAAATGAAGTTTTATTTGTTAGCATAATATACCATAAACAACCTGAAGGAAGTTAATGAGCCAACATATAACGCTGAGTTTGTAACTCATCAGCAGCAAGAAGTAAAAATAGAAAAACACTAAAAATAGATTAAAACCAACAATAGTCTATAATACAGATGAACAGAGACTTTTGAAAGGAGGGGGAGTTCTTTGTTTCTTTAAGCTCACAAATAATTTCATGTGCCAATTATGTCACCTGTTCAAACAGAGAAAGCGGAATAAAATGTTTGAGGACTCATAAAATCTATTTCACTGAGTCGACTTTGAAAAAAGATTTCCTTCCCTCTGCTCTGCTCCCATGAACACACATACCTCCCCCATCAAGCTCACCAGCACACAAATTTAATTTCATACATACACATCTGGACAGCCCAGAACCACAGTCACATTTTCACCTCAGTTCAAAATCTTTTTACCTAAGTGACAATCTCCAAGTGCCACTACTAAACAAAACCATCAAAACTGCAATAATCCAAATGTCAGTAACAGCCCTACAAACTTGGATGAATATATCTGTGTTTATAAAAACCTGGAGAAAAAAATCCAAAAAAATATTTCACCTTACCAAATACATTTTAAAAAATGTTAGCTTCAAAGCACACTGAAAATAGTTTATTCCCCCAATTAATTAATTAGATCAATATGCTGGTTTATACCAGTTCTTGAATGAACGGTTTTGCTCATGTATTCAATGTAACAGCACCTATTCATTACCAAGACTCAAATCAAACCAATTTAAGTGTTCTGAATGTCTATTTTGGTCATACTGGCTTGCCTAGAAAAGGTCAATAGTATAGAAGAAAATATAATTAAAGAAAGTTTTAACACAGATGTTTCTCCCCAAAATTTCTGCTACTTTCCTTATAAATTACATTGCAACTCCCCAGAAATTAATTCATCTACTTGTTAAAAGCTTCCGTATTTACTGTGTGACACATCACTATAATCTAGCAACATTGTAAAGTCCTAAACATCTATATATAAACATATATATAAAAAAGTCAGCTCAGCTTTATACAAAACCATATCACAGATGGCCATAAAGCTCCCATTAATTTCTAAATTCTCACAAAGCACATCTTCCTACATCTGTTTCCACCTCCAACATTCTGCAATGTTTGCTTCATCCAGAAGTCATTATCCTACTCTCTTCCAGCTAAGCCATTCATCCCTCTTTTGTTCCAAAGGTATGATTAATTTTTTGTACATCATTTAATTAATAGGAAAATGGTAAAAAATCTTAATATCTCATTATCATTTAATCTTATGTTATTCACAGGCAGAAATTCGAAAACAATACTTCAAACTTCAAAATCTTTCAGATAGGTTTATGCTAATGCATTCAGAAAGATCCAGAAGTTCAGAAAAATAAACTAAATGAATCCCAAAGGGATGAATTTTTTTCTAGAAAAAAGAAACAAGACACCACAGCTTTTTTTTTCTAAGCCCTGTAACTATATACAATATTCTTTATAAAAACACTATATAACCACTGTAATTACACAGTTCACATGGTCGAAGCTTTAACGTGGATGCTTGTATGTAAGACTGCAACACTTACACTTACTGTGTGACTATTTTAGTAGCTCCTTTTGTTTCAAAAATATTTAAAAGATGAGACATACACTTGTGTTACTGAGATTCTAGTATTTCTCATGTTCCCTCCCCAACACCTCTTTCTGGCCTTTGCTCCGGGATGTACTCAAGCCATATGCTAGAGCGTTTTTCTCAATTCACATGGTCCAACACACACTCAATACTTCCCTGACAGACTGTATGCACAGGTATTTTTCTAACAAAAGCCTCTCTTTGCCTTATGAGTCTTCATTTCTACTTGTCTGCCTAAAATCCCATCTCCTGCATGGAGTGATCACACTAACAGAGTAGTGAGATTGTCTTGTGAGAAACACAATCCCCCCTGCCTTCTCTTCTAAGGAAACATGCAAAGAACCCATCTGCTATACACATAGCTTCTGAATTTTTTGCCAAAAATCCAATGCTTAGTTTTCCAGCAAGAACCAACGTATACCTGTTAAAACCGCTGTGAGATTTGAAATTTCACAAGACTCACAGAATTCCCAAACAGAAAACTGAAAGTAATTGCTTTTTAATTGAGACATTTCATGAGTATCTCAAAAAAATTAGTTTAGTTTATCCTCAATGCAAAAGTGGCTATTTAAAAAGGAACTTTTACTTAAAATAGTCTTTAACTAATGCAGGCTTTTTGCTGAACCTCCAAACATAGGGGTACATGGCTTCTGGGTTATCAACAGTGTCAAAGGAAAAAAAAAATACAAGTCTAAATATACCTAAAAATCCTTGATTTATACTGTAATCTGATTCACTGACACTTTTACATTGCCAGAGACCCCACTGGTTTCTGCACAATATAGCTTAAGCATAGTCTTTGAGAATAAAACTGAAAATCTGGGAATCTGCAGTTCTGTTAAGGTCAAGGGAAAATCAGACCCCTTAAGGACTTGGTGTCTCAGAAACTTTGTTTTCCTTAAAAACAAAGCAAGGAAAATTAGAAAGGAAACATGGGCTTTCACACTCATCACCAGACGTAATCACAGTATTTTCTAATGAAAATGCTGAACATACTTTCTGCAGATTAGTAATGTCAGTAGTCAAGAAAAGGCTACACAGACCAAGTTTTTTTTGGAGGAAAAATCACTAAATACTTCCAAAATAATATAAAAAGTACAATTACAAAGAATTTCTCCAGAGGTGTGAAGTGGTGAACCTGGTGTTGTTTAATATAGTAAACACGTATCTTACCTTTCCCTATGCAAAGCCTGTAACCCGGCAATCACACGATAAATACCTAGTGTCTAGGGAAGTTGCTTCAGGGGGGTTTAGAGTTTTTTTTTTTCCTCCAGGATATCAGAAAAATGATTTTTTTTCTCCCTGCTGCCTTTCCCTTCTCTTTATAACTTTCAACACTGGAAGAATAACCCACATGCTTTTGAACAGAAATACTGATTGAAATTCCCTAAAATAATTTTCAGAGTAAAGCACAAAATTTTTTATCAGCCAGATTTTTGAACTCACACTTTGCAAGCTGTAAACACAGACCTCTGCTTTCATGTTCAGCACAAAAGATGAAAAATAAATCTGACATGACTGTGCTGTGCATGTGCTGTCTCATCATCCCTCATCCTCCAAGCACCTTTACAAACAAGATTCCCTCCATTACCAAACACCATATTTCTCCCCTGGGAAAAGTAATTTGAAAGACAATGTTGCACAGCCCAGATTTACAGAATGTAGGTGGTCCAAGACAGAAGGTCAAAGTTAAGCTGAAGAGCTAACATCTGACTTCTGCTAAAAGACACTAATTCAGCTGTTTTCGGATTTTGAACATTCAGCTGGCTTCAAGTACCGCAGTAGGTTCCGCTCTGTCTGAAAAACTCGCATAGAAAGTAAATTCACTGAAACATCTACAGTTCTCTGAGTACTATTTTCCAGTCCCTGACAGTAAAATGAAGTACTTCTGACTTCTCTTGCAGAAGGTTTTCTTTGCCTGTTTGTATAAATAAATAGTGACCTATAGGCATTCAAAACACATGCAGGTAGTGTCTGTATGTGCTTCACAAGCTTTTTTCCTCATGTACAAAACTCTAACTGTATTATTTCATGGATATCTTCCATAGTTGTCAGAATCTGTTTTAAGAACACCTTTTATATTCAGTCTTCTGTCACCATCCTATCAAGATAAATACTTTTTTCTTTTCATTCTTTGTTATTTTTTTTCCTTTTAAGTGAAGTCGGAAAGCCAAAAAATGCAGAATAAACAGAATTAAAATAACTCAAAACTGATGTTTCATTTCAAGTACAGTGATTAAGGCTTACTGAATTTACAGCTAAACATATCACTGCATTGAAAGAAATTGATTAAATATGGTTCAATATAACATAACGGAAAGTTTTGATTAATAAATGAGGTCAGTGGCCTCTGCCTTTCTAGTCAACCTACTTATTTTGCTTTAGTCCAGCTTCTCTGGGAAGAGCAGTGTAATAAAGAATGGATTGCACCAGTGGATACAGTTTCATTCTAATAGGACCTCAGGAAAACAACTGGTGAATTACAGATTTTAATGTCTTTACTGTCCAGTGTTGCCACAAATGCTCTCAACAGCTAGCATAAAACCCTTGATCACTCTCACAAGAAATCCTGCAATTTTAGATTTCTTGTACTGTTCATGACTTAGAACTTTACTTTTTTAAAATTCATTTGGAATTTCATTAACCTAGACTGCTACTTAGCTCTAAAATATTAAGAAGCAATTAGAGCATTAAAAACATCCTCAAACCATCAAGTCTGTAAAAACATTTCCATTTATTGAATGAAGACCAGAAAAATACAACACAACTTTATATTTTTTTAAAAAAGCCAGCATAAGTTTGATGGATAACAATCTTTTAATTTAATTGCTTCACCTCTGACACATCCTAAAATATGTTTTCCATAAAGAAAACCACCCTTACCATTACAACTTAAAATAATTTTCACTGAGGTAAGTCTGACCAGTATAATGAAAATAACCGCATCTGCTTTAAATGATGTTGCAGACAACAGAAACTCCACCTAAATAAAAACACTGTTGTCCAAGGAGAGGGCATAAACCACAAGAACTGTAAACTAAGCTATCCATAGGAAAGAAATCAGCAACAAGACATGCCTCTTGCTGCTTATTGCTGGGTGCAAGCTGGGATAAGATACAATAAAAACAGGGAAGTAAGAATTATAGAGCATTCCTTCTTCAGGTGAGCAAAACGTAAAGGAAGAGAAGGGACTTGTTTTTCTAAGCCACAAATTTGTTTATTTACAGTCTTTTAACTGTTCTGACAACTTCATCATAAGCAAAACCAAATCAGCAAAAGCAAAAACAAAACCAAAAAAGTTTACAGCAGTGAAATGCAGAGAAATCATTAACAGAGAAAGGAGACTGTTCGCTTGTTGTAAGAATGATCAGAAAACCTGGAAAACTGAAGTGAGATTATCATTTTAACTACATTTTAAATGATGAATATTTGGAGTTTAGGTTTAATCTGATGTTCTGTCAGAGCTAGGTTGGCTTAATATTCCACTGGCTTCTGACTCAGAGCTTTTGAGTCTATGGCTAGAAACTGTACCTGCAACAAGCAAGGAAATTGCAGGAGGAAGATTATTTAAAAAACCAGTAAAACTGGACAGAATGGGAAAGTCTCTTCTGGAAGTAAGATCATCCCAAATTTCAGATGTCGACGCCTTGCTAAGAGAACAGTTTCAGGTTCTTAATTAGGATATTGATGAGGCAAGGAGGAAAGATGTTTGGTCACCCAGCTCACGGACACTTGTGGGCTGCAAGGCAGTCCAAATGAGGCAGAAATGCAGCACTGGGTAGGAAGTTAAAGAAAAAAAAATCCCAAGTCTCAGAGAAGCGTAATATCTCCAGACAGATATGGATGAGAGCAACCATCTCTAAACCAACATGTTATTTCAATTCCTCCCACATTCCTTACCCTGTTATTTTCCTATTGCACTTGCCTAGGTACTCTGTCATTTTGGGGAGCTGCATCTGAAACTTGATGGCACAACTAAATGCAAAGACAAAAAAAGAAAAAAAACTAAAACAAAAAATAAAATTAGTCCTGCAAATAACCACCTTTTCAGCAGGTCCTACAAGTAACCAGCTTCGACTCACCTCTCTACCCTGCTTATTTCCTCTACTCCCCACCCAGCACACCCACACTTCACTGAGCCGAATGACCCCATCATTTCACAGGGTCGATCTGGATGATGTCGGAAGTCTTTTCCAACCTCACTGACTCTGGCACCTCGCACAGCTCCGGCCCTGCCCGTGCAGCCCGGCGGGCACCGGCGCTCCCCGGGCCGCCGGCAGACACGGGACACACAGGCAAAGGCCACGGCGCCGCTGCTGCTGCCGGGCTCGCAGGGACGGCGCCACCAGCGCCGGGCCCGACCTCGCCCGAGCAGGGAGCGGCCCCCAGCGGGACACCGAGAGGCCGGGGGAGCCGCAGGCGGCAGGAACCCCCCGCCCTGCCGGCAGCGCTCGGCGCCCTGCAGGGGGGCTGGCCAGGAGGAGGAGCCGCTGCAGCCGGGAAGTCACCGGGGGCAGACGGCCGCAGCCCCGCGACGCCCCCTACCCCCCGGGAGCTGCCGCCGACAGCTCGGTCCCCACGGGGCCGGGGCGGGGACGCTCGACCCCGCCCGGGGAGCGGAAGGCAGGGGGAGGCCAAAGGGAGGGGGACGGCCTCCGCCCCGGGGAGGCGGGAGGAGGGGGAAAGGGAAGGGGCCGGAGCTGCCCCGCGGCGCCCGAGGGGGGCCGGGGCGGGGGCCGGGGCCGGTCACTCACCGCCCGCCGCCGCTCGCATCCGGCACCTGCGGCCGCCCCGCTCCCGGCAGCGCCCCGCGCCCGCCGCCACCGCCAGGCGCCGCCAGCCGCCGCCCGAGCACATCGAGCGAGCGCCGAGCCACCGAGGCGGGCGGCGGGGGCAGCCAAGCTCCGAGCCGCGCCCCTCCGGGAGCCACGCCCCTCACTGAGACCCCGCCCCTTTCCCGCCTCCCTCCCTCCCAATGCCGAGCGGGGCTCTCTGAAGGCTTCCGAGGGGAGCGGGGGTTGGTTCTGCCATGGGTGAGGAGAAAAAGAAAAAATACAAACTTAATTATGACGGTCTTGAGTACGGCAAGGAGTACAATGACAGGACCCGAGGGAGCGGCCTGAAGTTGTGCCAGGGCAGGTTTAAGTTGGGTATCTGGGAAAGGTTCTTCACCCAGAGAGTGTTTGGGCGCTGGAACAGGAACCCCAGGGATGTGATCGCAGCACCAAGCCTGGCAGAGCTCAAGAAGTGTTTGTCCAGTGCTCTCAGATGCATGGTGTGACTCTGGGGACAGTGCTGTGCAGGGCCAGGAGTTGGTCCTAGTGATCCTTGCGGGTCCCCTCCAGCTCAGCACATTTTGTGATTCTGTGAACAACAGTAAGAAATGATAACTAAACTGCTCCCAAGCAGATAATTAACGCTCCCAGCATTAGCATCACTGTCCCTACAGGCAGAAACCCAGCAGTAGTGCTGGGACCCCAGCCTGAGGTGCGAAGGAGGCTGCCCAGGGAGGTCATGGAGTCCCCCTCTCTGGAGACACTCCAAACCCACATGGACATGTTCCTGTGTCTCCTGCTCCCGGTGACCCTGCCTTGGCAGGAGGGCTGGACTGGATGCTCCAGAGGTCTCTTCCAACCCCAACCTCAGCGACTCTGTGAGGGGAGGTGCAGAAGGATGGATGGGGGGCAAAATCCCAGGCACAAATGCTCAGGCAGTGCTGTCAGCCCCAGGAAATATAAATCTGTCCTCCTTTTGTGATAAACCAGTAAAAATGTTTCTTTTCAAACCCATTGTCTGCCTGGGGGGATTCTAAACACAAGGTCTTTACCTTATGGAAAGAATCAGGAGATCTCCTTTTTCATTTTTTTGCTGGTACTGTTCGATATATAACTTTGGTTGCAAAAACCAAATTCAGACAAAAATCTTACTGGGAAGGAGAGAAAAAGCAATGAGACAAAAAAAACCCCAAACCAAACCAACCAACCAACCAACCAAAAAACCAAACCAAAACAAAAAAACAAAACAGTAAAGAAGAATCCATTCCTCCGTTATGCCAAATCAGCCCAAAGCAGGACATTGATGGGAAAGCAAATTACATTGCATAAAACCTTAAAGCACCATAAAAAGCATTATGGCCAAACCCCACAAATTTCTTAACTTTTTTTTTTCATAGGTTAAAGCTACTCAGGTTAAATTAGTAGACTGGAATATGTCATACCATGAATAAGCAATACTCTTCTGCCTAATTCCTCTTCTCTGTAAAACACTACTCAGTATCTTTCTAGGGAAAAACAAAGGCAGATGATACCTATCTTTTCTGTAATTGTTTCCATAGTTGTAACTAGTAACTGCAGTTTTCTGCTGACATCCAATGCAGAAAATGAGCTCCTTTGTTCTCCAAGAAAAGTAAAGTTGGCATCAGATTAAAAAAAAAAGTGCAACCCTTTGCCACCCACTTCAAAATTATATTTTTCCTCCATGATGGCTTGTTTGAATTCTCTCATTGAATGCTTGTCATCAGCTGTGCCAAAGAAAACTGCTCCTTGAGAGGTTGGTGGGATCAGAAGGCCCCACCCAGCGCCCTCTGAGAGGGGACACCTGTGTCCAAAATGCCCATTAACTTTTCTGGGAGTCCATGAAGGGAACTGTGTACCCAGAAGGTTTTGTAATAAACAACCATGAGTTTAGGTTTAGCTCAAGTGATAAATTTCGGTGCCAAACTGCAGTTGGGTTGCAGATTTGATTGAATATTCACCTCTGCTGTAAAAGACCCCAAATAGGTGAATCATTAAGAAGGAACCTGAACTTGAAAAGAGTTAACCCCACAAGTGAGGACAAGCTGACAGACCTTTTGCTTGTGAAAATGTCACCTAGCCTTTAGGGATTTTAAGCTGCTGTTTCTAAAGGGCTGCTCAGCAGTATTTTTATGCGGACTGTGGTCCTTGGGAATTTGTCAAAACAGCACAATCAGGCTAAACTCTGCAAGAACAGAAACCTTATAAAAGGTGTGTGTACTTTCTTCACTGGCATCCACACAGGCAAATCCTCCTATTTCCACAAGCAGCATCCAGCAATCTTATGATCTGTAGGGCCCTGGATAACACTGCAAAGGCAGAACTTCCTGTGTGGTGCGCTTTGTTCAATCTACGGTGGGTGGTTTCCCCAGCTGATATTTAGTGACCATCACCTACCCCTTCAGTGACTCCAGAACAAAGCTGACAGTGACTGACTGCAGATGTGACCCTCTGCAGAGAAGAAACACCACCCTGCATATCTCTTTGGAACAAAAGGAAGAAAACTAGTGTGGTTAAAATATATATATATCTGTCATATATATATAACTTATGATGTATATACCATAATATATAGTATATATTTGCTGTCATATATAATGCTGCTAATATAAATATATTACTCTATAGAACTCCAGATGCTGTTAAAGAGATTAATCTATGCAGTTAAAACTGAGGAAAGAAGTGACAATTTGTAATGTAATGACCTGGTAAATAGTAAGTGTTATACCTCATAGAGGTCACAAGAGTAATTGCTCATTCATGCCTTTTTCTAATCCATTTATGCAGATTTGACAGTGATCTGTAAACATTACATCTCTCTACAAAGTTGGGTAAACAGATTTGAAAGCCAGAGAGATTATTATGATCATCTTGTCTAACCTGAATATTGAAAGCTGTAGAATTTCCTCCAGCCATTCCCACACCAAGATCTTTCTGTAGTTGTTTTTAAAAAAGGCATTTTCATTTTATTTCAAAGAATAAAATTTGTTATTTATTTATTTTGGAGAAATGGCAAATCAATCATTCTGCTTTTGAAGATTTCTCAGTGGTTATGCTAACATGTACCACACTACCTTAATGTGCAAAAAGACCCTGATAGAAATATAAATGTTGTTTGAAAAGGTAAATTCATCTAGCTGCAGCATCTGTCCATTGCAAGCCTGCTTCTTGTTAACAGAAATATCTTCCTTTTGAAGATGTTTGTGAAATGCGGCAGATTTACTCCTTTACTTTCTCTTGACAAATTGTATGGATTAGCTTTGATTCTGCACTGTATAAGTGCCTTTCCAGAACTGTTCTCTGAATGCCTTCAAGCTTAGAGATATTCCCTAAATTGTTTTTGACATGTAGATTTCCAAACCAGACCTTCTTCTGCTCCTGTTTAAATTTGTGAGGTGAGTATTATTACCAGGGAAATCTGAGGAACAGAGAAATGTTAAGAAGCCTAAGGGGTAAAGTGATCTTAAGAAATCACCCTTTTCAGTTATTTTCCATGCCCCACAACAGGATCAACTACTCTTTTGTTATAACATAACTGTTTTTTCAATCTTGTTCTTAAAGGCTTCCCAGTATGGTGCTTTTGCCATCTCCTCAGGCAATTTTTCCTAGTGTTTCTCTACCCTTATCACTAGAGGTCTTTCTTTCCAATGTATGCTCGAAATATGTCCCCTACTGCAATTTCAGTCCATTAGTGAAAGGTCTGTCTTAGCTGGCCTGGAGAACAGACCCTTTGCTTCCTCCCTGTAGCAGTCTTTTCCACATTTAAAGGCCCTGTTATCTTCTTTGCCTCATTATTCCAAACAGTCCCGCTCATATCCTGATATTTAATGTTGTCTGGACTGGTAATCAAGCTTTAACTCCCTTGCACTCGTCTGCAGACACCCAATGTCATTCTGGAAACACAATTCCCCAAGCTAAACATGATTCAGGTGAAAAACTTAAAAAACAACAACAACAAAACACTAAAATTTATACTGCACCATGGGGTAGCAGAGCAAAATAATTGCTTTGCCTATTTTGCAGGCTGTTTTCCTGTGTCTATCCCATTTGTATGGCATTTTGCTTTTTACAACAGCACAACAGTGGTGACTCGTGCTTAGCCTGTGATTCACTCTACATTTTTTCCAGGCAACTGTAATCCTGTTTACTTTTCCCCATCCTGTATCTGGGGAACTGATGATGCTATGTCTATTGCACCTATTGAATACCATCTTTTGTGCTTTTCTTAATAAAAACCCTCATAACCAGTTTGACAAATTCCCTCTGAATACTAATCCTGCTCTCTAACACTCTTTTATCTGCTTTCTTCTTCATGTCCTCTTCAAATATATCAAGCTTAGTCTCTACTCTGTTCTTTGGGTGTTTTATAAGGAGTATCAGATATAGGGTAGACCCTTGAGAAACCTCTTTCTATACATCTCTCCTTTTGATAATGGCCCCATTTTGCTAACTCTTCCTCAGAAATGGTCCTGACTATTCTGACACCATGGGGTTTTCAATTTGGACCATATTGTCTTTGCTTGTGCGCAAGAAACATTGACTTAAGCCTTACTAAAATGAAGATATATGACTTTTTAATACTTTCTTCTTTGTATAGCACCTATTATCTTGTTTTAAAAGGAGGTCTTATTGGTTTAGTAGGATTTGTTCTTGACAAATCCATAGTCATCATTATTTGTCTGTCTTGAAATGCATACAGATAATTCAAATGCTTCATAATTGCCACAAACTGAACCTATCTGATTTATAACTCACCAGCTCCTCCTGTTTTCCTGTGTGTACATAACCAAAAGCCTATTTCAAATTAAGAGGGCTGCTTCCATGACCATGCTGTGTCTTCTGAGCTGGAGATCAGTAACCCACCAAAGCCATGGCAGTAGAACCAGGAGCAGAGCCAAGAACCTCAACTCATCCTTGACTGCTCTAACATATCTATAGTCACTGCACAGCCTTTCTTCACCTCATTGCCTTTATTTCCTTGAACCATCAATGTAACATGCCTGTGGATGTTGGTTTCTAGAAGTTCCCATAGATTTTATAAAAAATTTGTGTAGGTATTTCAATTTCCAAGCAGATTTCTGCTCCCAAGACCAGCTGCTTTCTGCTTCCTCCTAAACTGAAAATCACCTGGGTCTGTGTTGTCAAACCAGCATCCAGGAACTGATTTACTTAAATCTTAGGGCTCTATTCCTTTTTTTTTATACATAGGTTCAGAAATAAATTCTTTGACCATGGCAGCATTTGGCTATAATCCATGAACTTAAGCCAGAAACTTCCATTATGAAGTTAAATATATTTATCTTTGTTGAAAGGCGAGAGAGAAAGAAACAACTTACTCATCAGTGTTTTCTCCCAGATGATTTCTGGTATGCTTCAAGAGAAACAACATATAAATTAATGCATACAGTATTTTGAGTTTTCTTCCAGAACATGCACAATCACTTTTTCCACATCAAACAAAAAAATATAGTCTTTGCACTTTCAACCATTTCCAACAGTACACAAAATTCTCTCACTCTTTTACTTTCTTGGCTAACACCCCCCTAATTCTTCCCTTTTAAGACTTATCCAAGGAATCTGTGCACTACTGACCCAGAGGCATTGTTTCTCTAAACAGCACCAATGAAACAAATTACTAAATTACTTTGTGCAGCTAAAAATACTCAATGCTGGATACCACAGCTCTGTCAAGGGTGTCACTAGTAAGTTGCATCAGTTCAAATACTTATTGGGACAAGGCTTTATGTACTGTGGTTACTGTAAAAAAAATGGATGGGGAGAAGTTGAAATTGAAAACCAACTTGAAATTTTTCCCCTTTTCTTCCTCAAAGGGGAAAAAAAAATCCACTTCAAAGGCTGTTTGGCAGGTTTTGTCTTCAAATTCCAGGTGGGATCCTGTTTCTCTTTTCCACAAGAACAAACTCTGGCACAAATGCTTTAATTTCTATACTTTGGGAATAAGCAGGGAAAAGCTATTCATCAGATATTTTTTCAGACTTCTGAAATGATGTTGAGTGAGCACAGAGATCAGATCTCAGTTGTGAACTGAACTGTACTCATGGGACCATTCCTTGCTGCCTGAGCACCCCAGCTCCACTCCACTGAGAGGGAGTACATCTCTGCTCCAGTAGCAGCTAACACTTCCTAATGTGCCCTAGTGAAAATCAACCTGAGTAACAAAAAACTATTATTCAATTATCAGTTTGACTCGTTTTGATGGAACCAAGTTGTTTCCCTTATTTGCCCCATTCAGTGTCTCTGCAAAACTGTATTTTTTTTAAAGGAAATTATACAGGAATTCTTGTGTTTAATATTACAAATAAAGGTTCCATTTATTGCTAAATACCTTCTTGTTTACTTTTTTTTCTTTTCTTCATTATTCTCCTTATCTCTCTCTCTTCTTTCCTCTTTTGTTTCTCCTAATCAACTGGTCCCTAAGTCTCTTAGGGTGAAAAAGAAAAGGAAAATTACAGAATAGGGTTCAGAAAAAGGTGATGAGAATGGTAAAAAGTAGATAGATAAACTATGCAACTGGGCCAAATATAATTAATTTTTCAAAACTTACCTTTTTAGGTAATTTAGATTCAGATTAGTATCACAACTGTGCTGTTAGCAACAGGTTGCATTTTACATCATTTAGATATATTATTAAGTTCCTTTCAGAGGGAAAAAATATTTTAGTATCTCAGACAAGCAATTAACATTAAAATGTGAATCTTGGTCTGTGCCTTAAATGTATGATCAAAGGTATAGATCATCTTAAACCTGTTAAAAACATGACAATATTTAATTTTAATGAACTACAGTTCTAGTCTTTAGTGTTTCTTAGTGACATTTATTCTTAGACACAGAAGTCTAAGGGGTGTTTGGCCCTGACTTCAGATCTTCAGCAATTTCCACAGAAATTTCTGAGAAGAATGTTAGCCAATGTTTTAAAACACAGAGGCCTAAATTTAGACCGTTAAATCTGTATTTAGCCTTGCAATGTGCTGAGCTCTTGGGCTGTGGTCCAAGAAAGCACTTATGAGTTCCCATTAACTTGAAAACACTTTCAGGTCTATTATTCACTTTACCAAAAGAACTGAACTCAAAATTATGCATGCACATTAAGTAGCCTGTTGGACTTAGCCTTATACAGTCCCCAGATAAGGTCAGCTCATACCTGAGACCTTGACTCACTTTATTCTTTGAGACACACATTTCAAAATGTGGTCAATATTTAAATACATTTTAAATTAATATTCTGTCCTGTTTCTATGTTGCTACTATATAATAATAACAACTATAATAATGATAATAATAATAGTAATAGTGTTTTGCATGCCCAAATCCTGCATGTGGGAAATAATCATCCACTTCTGAAAGCTGGACCAAAGTTACATGGCACTGGTTAAGAGTTAGTTTTCCGTGTCTGGGACGTACAGGATGATGAATAGGAAACACTATAACAAAGGCATTCAGAAGAACTGTGACACTAAAGACAAGGAAATACTGGTATAGATTGTTTAGGGAATCCATGCAACCTTGTTCATTGGAAGCCTTTAAGAAGTGGCTAAAGCACCTCCAGGAACAATTCTATTCCTGGAGCTATAGTCTTTCCTTAAGAGGCAGGATGTACTAGGCACATTCATAAGGTGCCTTTTAGCTCTGTGAACCTTTTAAGTTTTGACATCAGGCTTGTGTTTGCTCTTGCTATGCACTAGCTGGCTTTCTATGCTGGTATCATTACATTTGCCCACTTAGGACTTGTGTCATGATTCAGTTGTGAGCAAGCAGCAAGAGTAAACAATTTTTTTTTGATTGTATAAGTATTCTAGCCACAGAAGAAAAAGGAGGGCATGTGAAAACTGGCTAGAGAAGTTTCCATTCCATTTGTCCATTTACCAAAGCTATCAGCTGCAGTGAAAAACATCAGTTGTGATCTGACAGAAATCCTGGTGTTTTATCTAAAGGCATTTGCAGAAAAAAAATTACAAAATCAGAATTAGAGGAGTTAGAAGTGGTCATTTGTGAATGTGACAATCTCTGGTTATGTGCAGTGCTGTAATAGATACAACCTCTATGTGCAGCAAACCCACTGCTAAAAGTGCCCCATATGCCCACCACAAGATCCCTCCTGCTCTGTGCTGTGTCTCAGTTGTGCCAAATGCCAAGCTGATTGTGTGACTGTATCCTCAACATGGTAGAGAAACCTTCATGGAGGAGACATAGAGCTGGAGGGGAACTATCTTCCATTTCAACTCATTTTTCCTAATTGATTACTGCTCTCATTTACAAGGCAAAATTAACCAGCCATAAATAAAAAATTGAAGTCCTCAATTACTTACTTGTGTTGCCCTTCATAGAATCATGGAATGATTAGGGTTGGAAAGGACCTTAAATATCACCTAGGTTCAACTCTCCTGCCAAGGCCAGGGACATCTTCCACTGGACCAGGTTTCACAGAGCCCTATCCAGTCTGGCCTTGAACACTTCCAGGGATGGGGCATCCACAACTTCCCTGGGCAACCTGTTCCAGTGCCTCACCACTCCCACTGTAAAGAATTTTTTTCTAATATCCAATCTGAAGCTTTTAATTTGAACCCATTCCCTGGGTTCAACCCTGTCCTGTCACTACATGATCTTGAAAAGAGCGTTGCCACATCTTTCCTGTAAGTTTCCTTCAGGTACTAAAAGGCTGCAATTAGATCACCCTGGAGTTTTCTTTTTTCAGGTAGAGCAATCCCAGTTCTCTCAACCATTCACCTCAGGGAATTTGTAATATCCAGCTGAAGCAAAACTCACTGGTAATTGTAACGAGGCACAATATATGCATGCACGATACACTTTGATCAATTGCTACACAACCCTTAACTTGGGGCACTTTTTAACTGCCAAAATCAACTTTCTCACTGGGAAATGTATCATGAGGGAGTTTGAAAATAGGATTCAGAACAAGCTGGAAAGGCCCAGTTAAAATCTGAATTTCCCCAATGGGGAGATCTTGACTTTTCAAAGGAGAAAATGATAATCTGAAGGAATGCTTGGGCTGACATTTTGATTTGAGATTGCTTC
Source organism: Zonotrichia leucophrys gambelii (assembly GCF_028769735.1). NCBI lineage: Eukaryota > Metazoa > Chordata > Aves > Passeriformes > Passerellidae > Zonotrichia > Zonotrichia leucophrys. The sequence goes on from NC_088171.1 coordinate 69,505,237, forward strand.
TGTTAAGAAACAAAAACTGCCCCAAACCCCCAACAACCACAAAAAAGAACAAACAACAAAACCCCAAAATAAAACCACAAAACAAAACACCACAACAAACCAACCAAACAAAAAAATCCCACCCTGCTTATTTTGTTACTTCACTAAATTGCAAGCAATGTTTGGCGCTTGATTAAAAGGTCTACAAATGTCAGAGTTACAGATAAAATACCAAAATAGTGTCTTGAAAACTCAGAAACAGGAGAGATATTTAGGTTTTTTCCAAATTTCTTTTCCTTTCAGCATCCAATTTTATCTCCATTCTGGAACATTTATAAATTTAAATAGTAGGGCAATCCTAAAGATATGTGCCTGTAGGTAAAAACTCCAATTCACTCTTCCTCCAAATAATTTCTGAAGTACAGATCAGCAGCTTAATTGTATATTTATTGTTAAACATTTCCTTATGCCTGAATTCTGGGAACAAAACATAATTACCAAAAACTTCAATAGTTGCACTTGGCATATCAGGATAAAAACAAACCGGATCATGCCAACCTTTAATTTTTGCACACTCAATAAAAAATCACCATCAAACAAAAATAAAATGAGCATGTAGAGAAAAGAATTCTGTAGACTTGAAATTTTGTCAAGGGATCAGTGAATTTTTTGATCAAAACTTGAAATTTGCAACAGGTACTCATGCCCAAGCATGTTCATTTCCAAGCAAGGAGGTAACAATGACACACTAACCCTGTCTGCTGTGGAATTACATTCCTGCAGAAATCCAGTGGGGCAAAGCACAATGGTAGTGCCAATGGCACATCCAGACATGGTTGGAATTTTCCTAGAGAGTGCAGGGGGGCTGTTTCTCTTTCTCTCCACACACATTATGTGTGTAGCTATTGAACTCTGCAAGACTTGCAAAGAACACACTTTATATTATCTTTTCATTTCCATGGCATCTGTACATTTAAAGTTTCATGCCTCATTGTGTCTGCGTGTGATCATCTTGTACATGTATTTAAATTGCTTCTCTTGCCTCTGATCTTCAGAGACAAAAGCAACATTGAATTCTTTTTCCATTATATATTTTTACAAAAGAACCACTGTAAAAATTAATCAAAGATATTCTGCTTTTTATTGTTATTTTTTTAATTTTGGGGGTTACTTTTCCTCATATTGCAGTGGTTTTGAAATTGAAACGTTGCACTGCTGAGAAAGTGCCATGAAAATATAACCCACTACATTCCAGGAAAATAAATAAGCAAGGCCACCCAAATTTTCAATTAGTGCTAGTGCAGTATGCAGGAAATGGCTGGAGAACCGTCAAAGGCAGCCTTAGGCTGGGTCGTGGATACGGAACAGTGACAGGAAGGTTTGAAGCAGGAATACAGGCTCAGTGTGAAGATGGCTCTTCTCCAAGGAAAACTGCATACTAATAGGTTAATACTGATTTCCTGAAACATACAGCCTGGGTATTACATGCTGGAATTTACATTCTGACAAAGGCAATTGCTGAGCCTCAAGACTTTGCTTTTTTGGTGATGAAATAACACTAGAAAGTTCAAACTGCATTATATATTTCATGTTTTAAGCTTATTAAACATTCAAAGTACAAACTGTGCACATATTTTTAAGCCACCTGAAATAGCAACAGCCTCACTAGTTTGGGAAACTAGTATGAGAAACATTACATTTCAACAGGTCAAGCATGTTTGGAGTAATCCCAGCAAAAGATACCGAGCAAGATGGAGTGATGCCACTTTTAGAATAAACCTGCCTGGAATCGAGAATTACTGCCCAGTCAAGCAGATACACACAGTATCAGGAACCAAACACTTTTCCTTTAGCACAGCCTTTGCAGACAAAGTGGTATTTGGAAGGTATCTGAAGGGTGAGTTGGACAAAACACTTCAGAAAACAAAGAACTGAAAATCACAAATTAGGACACTACCTCCTTTCTGTAAGTCAGAGGAAAGGCTCCCAGTGATGACAGAAGATGCTGTGCCAGGCCTTCATCCTGAAAGTAAGCACCTAAAACAAGAGCAAAATTAATAAAGCAGAGAAACTTAATGAGAAAGACCAGTCCAGCTAAAGAATCCAGCCAAGCTTTCCCTACAAGTGTCCTCCTATGTCACTCTATCCAACTGATGTTGCAAGTGTCAGCTGAGGGTGGCACTGCAGCATCACAGGAGACCCTCATCCCCTCAGCCAGACCCGTGTTCTACCTCTGCTGGCTTTATAGAGGGTGGTTGGCACGGGAGCTTTGTGCTCCCAGTGGAAGTGGGGAAGAGATAGTGGGTTTTTCACTGGCATCTGTGGGGCCTAGATTTTTCTGTTTATCCATCTTAATATCAGCAGGTGTGTTTCTACCATTACATTTGTGCAGGCATGATCCCATGAGACAGCAAGCAGCCAGCGGTGCCCAGCTGTGCTGCCCTGCACCCACTTAAATCACAGGCTGTGCCTCTAGTGCTGGATCATGTTATTATTATTTATTAATTTATGAGGTGCCCACCGGTTTCATTGTCTTTCACTGCTCAGAGAACTGGAAGCCCGTGCTGCAAGTCTTTTTAACAGTTTTAATTGCACTAAAGTCATTGGGAAATCTGCCCAGATATAGCCTGGAAAAACTGGGCCACAGAAAGAGACCCATTATAATTATTTGCAGTAGGAGGCAGAAACAATCCCTTTCCAGTCCCTGCCTCTTCCTAGGAAATGTTCTGTGGGATTGAATTTGCTGAAAACTGCTTGGGATCCACTGAGTGATGCACTTTCCACTTCTTCTCAGGGAAGCTGTTTTCAATAAGCTGGATAAAAATTTTAATCATCACATAGTATTATAAGTTCTGAGTACCATCCCTACCCTGGAACCTTTTTAGTTTAAAGTCAGTAATTGTGTCAGTTGCCTGTGAAAGAGAAATTAATGGAGCAAGGGAGGATGTGGAGGGAATTTCGGGAGTTTGCATTTGTGTTCACACATAATGATACATTGTTGGGTCATATGTGATAATTATTTAATCAAATGCCCTGGGGTGCTTTACGTGACACTGCTGCCAATCTCCCCAAAGCAAATAAATCTTTCAGGTGCTGAAGGGAGCGTTTCCTCGCCTGTCTTCTGGAGAGCTGAATGCTGTGAATGCTAAACGGCACATCTAACACTGCTGAAGGGATCTGTGGGCAGCCATGTGGAATGGACATCAATTCAGGGCAGAATTTATGCATTTGGGGAGTCTAGACAACTTTCACAGAAACTTGGATATCTGTGTAAGGCTGGATATATTCTCAATAGTTGTCCTGAATAGGATGCTCTGCTGAAGAGGACACAGATTTTATGAAAAGGTACTTCTTCCCTATAGGAGAAAGTGCCTCATTTTTTTTTTACACATGAACACTCAATCCACGATAAATGTTTATAAAGTTCCCCTTCACCAAGTTTCTTAACTGCTGAAGAATAAATATTTAAAGAATCACAAATGCTATAATCAAAACCACGTAAGATGCTACAAGAGTGTTCCCTTTTGTATGAAAAAACAAAGGAGCTCAAGCTTGCAGAAAACTCCATTGCCTGGTTTGAAAACTGATACACTGTACAATACAGCATGTATTATCTTTGTGCAGTATTTTTATAACAATACCTTAAATGCCATTGGCTTAATTCTTACCATATTACTATAACAAATCTGTGGAAGCTCTGCAGAAGACCAATGGAGAGGAGGCTTGGGGGTTACATCTGCAGGGGCTTTAGGTGAAGTCCTGGGGATGAGACTCGTGTTTGAGATTAAAGATATACCTAAGTGCTTTGCTGGATGGGAACTCACAAGACTGAGCCCTTTGCTGGCACTCAGGACAGAGACTTTCAACATTGAACAAATTCCTTATGTGGAACAAGTTATTATTAATAAGAAGAAGTTTTTAAAAATCCCCCCAAAAAAGCACAAAAACCCAAAAAATACATCTCCTAATTGTAATAGGTAAGTAACACCTGTAACACCCTGAGAAGAAAGGGAGCACCTGATGAAATCTACCAGCTGATTTCAGAAATACAATTATATGCATAAAGTCAAACAAGACTTTTGGTGAAGTCATTTGGGTAAAAAAAACTGGTTCCACGGAACAAAATGGGATAAATTTCCATTTTTGACATGGGCCCAACATTTTGTGCATCCCTTTTACGTGACACAGGCTGATTTGGAGCCATCTTCTGACTCTGAATTTAACTCTAATATTAAGTTAAATGGCAATTTCCTATGACCAGTGTCCAAATTATCCAATAAGGTCTGCTTAATACAATCAAAATAAAAAAGGTGGAAGTCATGTTATTTTAATGCAACTGATTTTTTTTCCTGAATTTTAAGCAAATGGGACAGAAGGATCAAGTCAGTCATCCAAAAATTTGCACCAGTTTAGAGGTATTTTGAACAAAACCACACACCTTTGCCCAGGTAGAACTTTCCTAATTTTATGTCTTTGTCCCTTCTTTCCTGTCCTACAAGTATTCGGGGAAAAAGAAAAAGAGGAAAGAAAAGCTCTTCTATTTAGGAAGGAAGGAAAATTGAAAGGAAGTATAACCACAATACCCCTGGACTCCTGGATATCAAAGGTACTTTCCTGCTTTCCTGTCCATACAATTGCTCTGTGGAAAAAAAAAATTAAAAAAAAGGTTAGATAATAAAAGGTGAGGGGAATGTCCTGTAGACCTTCCTGTGCTCTGGCAGTCACCTGGCTGCCCACACACTCCTGCAGCTGTAATGCAGCAGATGCACAACCAGCGCCTGAGCATCTCAGCTGCAGATTTTGGGCCACAGCCCCCATGCATACATCTGCACTGAAATCCTAGCCCATTGCCAGGCTGCTTGCAAACCAGCACTGACTTCAGCAGAAGCAGAGAATGATCAGAAGCAGTTTTCACCTCGTGTGTTCTGTGTGCTTGTAATTAACTGTACATTAACATGGAACATTTCTATACAAGTTCTCTTTTCATCAGCAAGAGGTATACCCATGTATTTGAGCCTGGGGAGAAAGAGAAACTTCTTGGTGAGGTCAATGTTTTTTAATTTTTGCTTTCCTTTCAGCCTCCAGGTGTAAATGCTGAGAAAATGAAAATTTGAGAGTGGGGTCTGAGTTTCCATTTATGGTATACCTAATTTTCACAGTAGCCATCAAAAATGAAATAATTTAACTATATTTTTCCACAGTAAATAGCTGTGGACTAATTTCAAATCCAGTGCAGGAGCTGAAGAATTAATAGGAGACATAGGTGAAAAGCTAACAGACACATGCAGTTTTTGTTTGTGAAGCCATTAATGAAAGCAGAGCCCCTTAGCTGAATTACCTACTTTGTTGCTCTCTGATATATCACTATGCCTTTCTCCTCTCTCAAGATGAATCACCATAGCAAAATACCTCTACAAAAAACTAGCTCAAAACTAAGTGTGGTAAAAGCCAGAGGAAGAATTAGACAATCTTTCTTCTGCAAATTATAAGAACTTCTCATGCACATAACCATAGTTTATTTTATTTGCGTTCTGTTTAAGCTTTCTCTTTCCAAAAACCACCAGAGGGAGCCCAAAACCTCTCATAAATATGAGTAAAGGCCTGTTGGAGTCAGCAATGAAAAAAAATAGAGTAAAAATTAAGCTGTCTTTGGGTTTCAAAGGAATACACTAATTGCTCATTTACCAAGATCCACATAGATGCAAAAGTTCTGGACAGTGATAGATGAATCACATAAAACTATATTAGAAGAGTATTTTAAATTTAGTCCAATGACAATTAAGAATACAACCCAGAATAGTCTGAGCATGCCAAAAGACACACATTAGAGCAGAAGATGAAAATATTTAGGCAGTCATATACCATACAATGCATAATCATTTAGGAATATACCTTTGAGCTCTACTGCTGCATCTGTTTAACACTATCAGGTGCAAAAACAGTAAGCGAAGTTATTTATGAGATGGCCTCAGGGCTGCTTCTCATGACTGCCACTGTTTATTCCCTTATAAGTGCTGGTGGCTAAGGTAATCACTGGGGAAGAGCTGATTCGTTGGATAAGAGGGTGACTATCACAGAGAAGCACTTCAAAACCTAGATTGACATACTGTATGACTTTCTACTGATTTGGCTTTTCATCAGCTGGTCACTGACTGATCCAGCTAAACATTACCTTGAATAGAAAACAAAATAAATGAGGAACTATGTGGGCTTACCAGACCCTTCTTACCAGAGAAAGCTAAAAATGCCCAATATAAGTTGTGATTTCTTGCTGCAATTACCTTATATGAAGGTTCTTCCAGAAGGTTCAAAAGCATCTGACTAAAACAAAAGTAGATCCTAGGAAAAGCCCAGGAAGTTTGGCATGATGATACAGGAAATGGCATATAATTTGTTTCCCCTTTCCAGGTCAGTATTTTCAGGATGCATGTCCTAGTTTTATAGATATGGGAAAAAATTAAAATTTTTCAGAAAATTTTCAATTTTCAGAAAAGCTTAAGAGGAAGATGGACAAAGGACAAGATCTAATAGCAGGACCTGACACATGAAAGCACTGCTCCTTTGAACAGCCAAGTGAAATTAATGAAGATTAGATGAGCTGCATTTGCTGTGCCAAGGACTGATCCTTTACCTTTATTAGCTCTCAGGAAAGGCTCTACAACACACTCCTGTTTATTTTGGGCATAGAAGGAAAAGCATCTTTGAGCATCCTGGTCTAATGGAAGGTGTTCCTACCCATGGCAGTGGTGTTGAGACTAGATGATCTTTTAGGTCCTTTCCAAATCAAACCATGCTGTGATGCTGTGATACTGTATACGTCTTTCCCTTGATGAATTGTCACAGGTTTTAATTGCAACATTTTTCAAACCAAACTTCAACCCTGGTTCTGGAGGTGAACATGAATATAATTGCCCACAGTTTTTACAGATGTAACTATAGAGCATAATTTTCATCTATTACTGCAAATCTTACCACTTGTTTCACTGCTGTGACCTCAGCAATGGAGGAAATAGTTCTTTCCCAGGTTTAGCTCTGTAGTGCTCTGGGGAAGAAGTTGCTTTAAGCAATGCCTGAAGTGCATGACTAATATGCAGTTCTGTTTATATGAATATTACAAACAGACTGGTGAATGCCACAAAGCAAAAGCCAGTAAAACCTGGATTTACAATATTCTTGCAGTGCACATCTTGACTACACCAGTGAGTTCTGTAGCACTACTGATCTCAACAAAAAAAGGGTCTAATTCAACAGTAAAATGAGCTCTCTATCTGATCTACCTTACTTGGTCCATAGTATAACTCATTAAAGATGCTTAAATAAAAAATAAATAAAAGGAACAAAAGGTAACATCATGTTAACTCTGGTTCACTTCCTTTTAGGAGACACAGGACAGAATTGCAGCCAGTTTATTATTTGAGTACTCTGCAGATGAGGGATCAAGTAGAGATCAGTTAATTAAAAAAAAGAGGATATTATTAGAACATCATCATTAAGGGGGGAAATTGTTTGAAAGCCAGGAAATTCCTTGTTTAGTGTTCACAAAGACCTGACCGCTAGAGCTTCCTCATTAGGAGAGAAAACTTACTCTACCAGAGGGCACACAGATTACAAGGTGCAGAAGAGAATGGAGGAAAAATGCTCATGCCTGCATCAGGTAAAAAAGGGCATCAGTGGAAACTAAGTCCAATTAATCTTTCTGCAAGGGACCAATGCAAAACCCCCACACATGACTCTTTCATCACATCTCTGATGAACCCCATAAAACTCAATCTACATCTGTTCTTACTACTTTAGTGTGACAAAAATTTTTCAAAATGGAAAAAAAGAGGGCAAAAATCTCATGTTCTTCGTGCAAATTGCAGACACCCTTCCTCCCCTTGGACCATCCGCTGAAGGGCTGCATCCAGGGCTGAGTGCCATGATAGGTGGTGATGTGCCCATGCAGGTGGGAAGGCAGGGTGGCCATGCCAGAGTGGGCATGCCAGGGGCAACAGGCACCTCGTGGGCCCAACAGGGCTCTGCTGCCTGGGACAGCAGCTGGAGTCACCTCCAAGGCACAGGCACCGTGCAGCCTGGCTCGTTGGTGAGCCTGAGAGCCAGCTGTGGTGGGATGCCTTAAAAATCCTATGCCCAGGGGGCGAGTGTAGGACTGTAGCTGTTCCTGAAACTTGGCTTCCCCAGCCTTAGGCTCCTTCCTCACCCCCATTCCCACGACTCAGCACAGTTGGGGATCGCTTCTGCTGCCTTGGCCGGCTGTCACTGCCTGGCCATCTCTCTTTGAGCCCATGAGTCACTTCCTCTCCTCAGATCCCACCTTTCAAAACTTCCTTTTTCCTTTTTGGGGGTGTGTGTCTGAAAGCCTTTTCTGAAAGAGGGCATTGGGCTTACCATGGACAAAAGCTTACCAAAGACAAACTTCTGGGAAGCAGCATGTTCTCCTGTCTGAGGACAAACAGCCAAGACCTTACAGTCACATTCCTGTGGTCCCTGTGGTGCTGCCATGCACAAATCTACACTGACCTCCCCAGTTCTCTGCCCTGGCACACTTCAGCTCTGGGGGGCTGGAAGGGGGCTTCTTGCCTGCCTGCAGGTGTGGATAGACAGAGTGAAGAGGAGAGAAAGGAGAGGCTCATCCCAGTTTCACTTGCTGGCACCAGCTACTGCCTCTTGTTCACAGAGCAGCAGCCCGTGGGTTCAGTCACAGCTGGAGAGAAAACAAGAAAGTAAAACAAAAAAAAAAATTAACATAAAAATGGAGTTCCTTTCTTTTATCCTTCTTCTTCTTCTTTTTTTTTTTTTTTTTTTTTTTTTTATTCTGTTGGGAATTCAGACTTAATGTTTTTCCCAACAGCTAAGAAGGTAGAAGATTAGAGAACTGTTTCTTGGAGAGCAACAGTGAACCCTCCTAAAATCAGTGACTGTGTCAGAAGCTTCTCTGGCAAGCCAGCAGTGCCACCCTGGGAAGCTCCCAGGTCTTTGTGATACCCCCTTGTGTGAGATGCAGAGTTTATGTGTTCCTATCCATAGGCAATGAGCGCCAGGAAAGTTAAAGGGGGAGGAGAGTGTGGATGTGAGAGGAGAGGTGTGTGGGGGAGACCTGTCAGGGTTTGTGTGGTGGTGCAGGCACAGCTTGTTCCCTCGGAGATTTCTGTGCTATCAGCAAGGCAATCTCATTGGCTAACAACTTAACCTGCAGGTACAGAGGCCAAATCTGCTTGCACTCAAAAATTCAGAATGAAGCTGTTAGTTTACTACCCTATTTGTCACTGTATTTTCAGAATTATACTGTTGACTGAGGGTCCTTTCACTGCTTTAGCAAAAGATGGGGTTTTTGCTCTAGGACCTCTGAGGCCTGATGTTTTACCTACCTGTAAAGCTGTTATTGCTTCTTTGCCATGTGGTAAAGAACCATTTACCATTAGGACAGGAAAAATAAAGCCATTAGGGTCAGATTCTCAGCTGGTGTAAAGCCACACCTGGAATAGGGGGCTATGCAGGTTCATGCTGGCTGACAATTCAAGCTAATTTATAACAAGTAGTTGCTGTGGAAGAGATCCTGTGTTTGAGCTGTTTTACAGCAGCCTTGCAGTTCTCATGCTGATTAAGTCACTGGGCAGACAATTACAGTATTTAAATTAAGCGTGCAAATGGATGTGGTGTTGAAAGATACTGTTTCATTGGTAGCTTCCATTCTCAAATATTATGATGCTTTTCATGACCAAATACACCCATACAACTGAGAGGGAATGTGAAGAAAATAAACTGTGTGCATAGATTCCCATGTGTTGCCCTTCGGGTGTTACAGAGCTGCATCACTTCTGGTCAGGGGGTTTTGAGCCCTGGTCTGTCTGCCCCAACCTGACACTGTGACTGAGAACTTAATGGACCTTTCTAGGCAGGAATAAAAAAGCAGGAGTAGCCACTGCTTTTTACTAACATTGGGTGGGCAACACTAACACAGATAGGAGAAAAATTTTCCAGGGGAAGAGGTGCCAAATTTACATGGAAAGATTGATAAATACCATAAAGTTGAATAGGAGCACGCTCCCTTCACCAACAATTCTAAAATGTCACAAGGTTTTTAAAAGACAGACCCCATGAAACTCATCTTAGTCCAAAGTCTAAATAAAATATTTTTTTCAGATGCAATTTTTTTCCAGCACAATATTGGTGTAAATTCCTTATGAAGAGGTAACAAAGAAATGGATTTCTCTTTTCAGATCAAGTGAGCAGCTTTTGTAATGGTTGTGTTCATTCATCTTTCCATTCCAAACATCATCCATCATGCCTTACATCCTTTACACTGGACTGCAGAAAACATACCACAAATTCTACTTGGAATAGCAATGCATCTTGAACAAAGCTGACTAAACTCAAAATTAAGTTTTCAACAACTGCATGTTAAAATAAAAATCAATGAAAGAAAAACAGTGAGCTCTACTGAACAAACATCCCACAGTTAAAAAAAATATGTTTTGATTGATGAAGGAAAAAGCCATGACATTTTAGGTGGCTTAAAAGAAATTTCAAGGATCATATTAAAAAGAAAGTTGGCATTCTATTAAAATACAGTTATCCCAAGAGATAACTGGAATATACTGGGAAAAAAGGACATAGTCTGGCTTTTCCCATTTCTCAGAACAGTTCATTAAATTTTCTTTTCTTCATCTCATGTCCCCAGCTGAGGGAGTTTACATTCAGGTCATCAACTTTCTTGGTTGTGAAGCAGCTCTAATCCACTTACTTGATCCTCCTGCAATCAATTAATGCCATGCTAATCCTGTGCTGGCCATGCACAATGTGGAAAACTAAATGTATCACATTATCTACAAGAAAAGCATTCAGGAATCTAGATCTGAATCCAAGACACTTTCACCTCTACAGAAAGGTCAGGATGAAACACTCCATAAGATTTATGATATCTACAAAAACAGCAAGGTAAGCTCTAAGGAGAAGCAATATCCTTCATCAGATCAACTGATCCAGCTGGAAAAGACAGACAACATTTCAGGCACAGAGACCCAGTGCAACTATGGGCAACATCAGAAGTTTAGTTTAGATTAGCCCCACAGTGAAAAAATTCTTTTAGCATTGGGAATTTACACTAATAACCGTTACTAAGATAATTTTTTTAATACTCTTTCTGAAAAACATTCTCATGGTGTAATTAGAAATAAATTTTCAGCTTTTATTTTTATTAGAGCAACCTGTGGGAATTTATATGCTAGAACTAATAATGCAGACGCATCTTGCAGATGCAAAATTAGTTATATATTTGTAGTATTGGAAGCCTCTGTCCAGTCTCACAGATTTTTAAACTGAGTACATTGATTCCAGAGGGTCAATGATCCTTTTCCAATTACTTAATTTCTATTCTTACAGACAGTATGAATCACATTCTTTCATGAGAAAGTGTAGGTCAATGGAATTACTGTGGAAAATGCAACTTCCTTTTGACTGAACTTTCCAAGTGAATGTCTTCACTTATAGTACTTTGAATGCTACTCTAAGGGCATCTTTGCAAAGCAGAACCTCTTTGGGAGCAGAAACCTGCTGCTGTTCTTTCTTGTATTTGCCTGAGTTTGTTTATCTACTTCAGTCCTTTATGAAGGCAACAAGATGGCACAAGTGTTCTCATGGGAATGTGGCACTTGTGTATGTCATGCTCCCTGAATTTTGTCCTGAATGTCCATGACTCCTTGCATTATCAGCAGGATTCTTGATTATTTATGCAATTGTAGTTGCCTACAGCTGGACAAGCCCATGGCAAGTTCCTCCTCTGTGTATATTAGTTACCATTGCTGTACTCCATCCTATTTTATTTCTCTTTCAGATATAGAAAGAGGAGTGAAGTGTAAAATCATGGAGACAAAAACAATAGAAGCCATAAAAATGCTGAGCAGCTCAATGCAATGGTACTGTTATGTTCACAGACAGCCTCTCCAGCACAAAGGAAGTGAGGTGGGCTCACACTGAAAAGAAACAGACCCCTTCTGTAAGGCCAGGGCCCCAAGGATTCTGCTCATGAGCCTGCTGGTGCTCATGCCTTGGGCTCTGGAAGAAAATTGCTGGTACCTTCTTGTCTTACCTCCCTCCTGGGCAAGCGCAGCTTCCTCCTCTTTGGGTGGTCTTCCCAGCAATGGAGGTCTTGTCCTTCTGCTCTGGTGTGACCCAGCAGTGAACCGAGCTCATTAAATGTACTTGCCTTTCCTTTGAAAAAGAGAAGGGTGGAAATAGATAGATCCGAGTTATGACGATAATGCATTTATATGAAAAAAAACTTGTTTGTAGAAATCAACAGCATTTCACCTCTGTGATGCTTCTTTCTTGAGAGGGCGCGACTGTCAGATCAAGCATTTCAAGACACGTCATTTCCAGAAGAGAAGAGTTAGACACACTCTTGATCATGTGCTTCTGTTTATTCTGCGTAAGGGATCTAGGACACCTGTGTTAGTTTTAAAGCTACTACATGTACAGCACTTGACTGCTATATTTTGGCAAGTCCCAGCTGTTATTTCACATGTGTGAACTAAGAAAATACCCAAGGTAAACACAGACTTAGAAGAAGTACCGAAAACATTTACAATAAAGTGCAAGTATAGCCCAGTATGTTAACCTGCTAATATATACAGTGTGCTTGCCCTGATCTATTTCCCTTTAGAGAGGCAAAGGAAAAGAGATGTAACAAAGCCTGTGTGAAGCACCACAACTGGTTACAAGTTTTTTCTCCTAAAGCAGCAGCACCACTATGAATTGCTTTTCTCTTATTTCTCTTTACTCACAGCTATTACCAGGCAAGCTTACTCAATTGTGGAGAATGCAGAATAGAAACAGTTTTTTCTGTTAATTTTGCACATCTGACAGAATTTCATTTAAAAATCAGTTTAAATCCAGATTACTTACATGTGTGCACATGCTCACACTCCCCCTCTACATACACAATGTTAAAAGGACATTACAGATGATAATTTATTTTTCTCTGCTCTTGCTGCATTTCATAATATCCCTTCTCTCTGGAAATACTGCCAGAGAAGATTGTCTTTAATAGACTTCAATGGTGTCAAAAGAACCTCAGGAAATGAGGACTGAGGTGAACCTAAGGTCCACTGTGTGCCACCAGGAGTCTGATTATATACACTGCTTTGTACAGGAGGCAAAGATCTGCACCCCTGATGTCTTGCCTCCAAAATCCAGTATTCTGTCCACTTTCTGTCTCCTCTAATTAAAGCCCATTATTTTGACCTGCTTGGCTTCTTGTCCAGAAGTGATGTTCTTTTACAACCTCCTCTTGCTCACACTCGGTTTTGAGTTATGTCTCCGAAAATCTTAGATTTCATTAAAAATGAGTTTTACTAGAAAAACAGGGCTACTTTATCTCCATGATTTCCTGTACGCGGGTCACATCCTTTTAAGTACAGTCATCATCTCTGTAAATACTATCCTTAGAGGTAAGCTTTCCAGCTGCCTCCTGACATGTCCTGACGTAACCACCCTGTAGTCTGTGAGCCAAATCTTCTATGGGGCAAACAAATAAAAAAATGAGCTATTGATTCAAATTAAACGAGTCAAACAAGAAGTTTCCAGGCAGCAACCTGAACTCAGATTAATGTTTCCTGATTTATTTAAGCCAGGAGCCTAGCAGGTATGAGAGCTGTAGTAAAAAAGCTTAGCTCTTCATTAGTGACAAGATTAAATTTTTTTAATGTGATTTCAGCACTTTGTGTATCTAGGATCAGCTCAAGATCCAAAGGAACATTTCCCAATATTTTAGCTCTCACTTGTTTAATTAGTTCCTGATGTAAATGAGACCTGTTCTGACGAAGTTATGCAAGCTTGCTGTGTAATACACACATGCCATTTTGTGATTAACTAATTTCTTGCTCAAAAGCTTTCAGGAGTAAAAGACAAGTATTGTATTTGTCCCATGTTTGACATGGCAACTTTCAATTGAAGTATCATGACCCTCTAATTATAGGTGCTTCAAACTCAGTAATGTTTTGCTTACATCACTCACTACTTCCATTCATCATAATCCAGGATTGGTCTAGTTCACTCAGCAGTAATTCTAGCTGGCTTTCATCATTCCCATGGAAAACATATACGAACAATTAAATCTCTCAGCAGAAGGAATCAGCCTCATCTGGAGATTTATGAAAGCATTGCCAAAAAAAAAAAAATCATGTATATATTTATGTGAGCAATAGCAATGAATAATTATGTAAATATCTGATAACAACATGGCTCATTTTATCAATGGTGAAGCACTGATTTGGTTTGATTCTTGAGAACTTCCTGCATAACCTGAAAAGTAGGAGAAGAGGAGAAAAGACAAGGAAAAGGCATATGTGTTTATCTGTAGAAGTTCCTTGAAAGACCCCTATGCAGTGCAATCTAGAAAATATTCATTTAATATAGTTATATAACCATGAAATATTTAAGTATATATTTAGAAGCAACAAAGTACATCCCATTACTTTAAGGCAAGGAGAGCAGGTGCCCAAGGCAGACAAAATTTTACCTCACTCATTTCTTACCCTTGCAGTTTTTTCCATGCTGACCTCTGATCAATAATCTCCACTGTCCATTCTGTTCCACCTGCTCTGATGACTTATTTGAAGCTCTACAGAAAATTTGTGTGAGGGCAGGCAACGAAGAAAGGTCTTCCTGCTCTATGCTGTAACCATGAGATCACCCTCCTATGTAAGAGCTTGAAGACATCACAATAACAGGTGAGAGGCACTTGTATAACTTCCCATGTATCTTAGTCAACATAGCTTTGCAATACTAGAGAACAAACAGTAAGCAAAAAGGTTTGAGGGCTGATAGCTCTTCATGAAATATTCATATCAGGTTGATACTGACTTACAGTTGTCTTTACAAACTCCCAATGTGTCCTTCCAAGCCTTGAAAGAAAGAAATAAAGTTTAGCATTAGCTTCCTAAAGACTGCAGTTGTGTTTTTATAAAGAAGGAACATAACTGATGCATAGCTTTCTATGTGTAAATAACATTAGTAAGGAAGAATTGTTAGTGGTGCTCATTTTGCGTATGCATATGCAACATGAAGTAAAAGGAACAAGAGAAAAGAGGTGTTTCAAAGCTACAGAAAGAAATTGGCAAGGTTGCAAGATGTAAAAACAAAAACACTCTACAATACAGAGCATGGGCAATAAAATAGCAAAATAAGATTTGATCAGGCTAGTGCACAGGTCTCCATCCTAAAGACTTCTGTACAAAACTAATCCTTGCAATGTAGATTTCCCTTGTGGTAGAAATTTTTACAACAGACCAGCAAAAGACATTTCAATGTAAAAAGATGATACGTAGAGTCACAGAATGATTTAAACCTTCAGAGGCAAGACTAATGCTAGGTCAGATTTAGTGTTCACGCCTGAATTCCTAAACCAGGGAATACAGATTTATTTTAATTCTATCCTTATATAATTTATCAGTACTTCAACTACAGCATATACAAAACAACTGAGAATGGATAAACAGCTTAGCCCTCTTTGGGCTCCCAGTGGTCCTTCCATTGACTTCTAGGATTATGTGTCATTTACACTTTATAACACTACAATGCTCATACAGTTAATGATATATCATCCATGCCCGAATCCTTCTAGCTCACAGGCATAATGGCAGAGAAAGAGGAACTGACTTTAATTTTCTGCTTTGCATGACATGACAAAAAGATTCTTCCAAGAACATGTAGGCACTAAGAGAAAGCTGTTTTGGAGATACAAAGCCTTATAAGGACCTTTTAAAGGAGTGAGATCCATGAAGGACTATCAGTGATAGAGATTAGCACTGCACAGAGGAGAGCAGGGATTATGAGTTAGGAAAAGAAAGTGCAGGGTCTTAAAAGAAACAGTCTATCTTTATTGCCTTTTAAATCAATTAGGGAGCGGACCACCAGCATTTCTACATCCTGTTTTTGCTCATGGTACTCATAGATTATGAAAATGTTGACATTTCATTTATACTTGATAAGACTTCTTTTTAAAAAAGGACATTATTTTTAGCTGCATTGCTTTTCAAAAGTAGTGTTGTAGCAATGATGGTCCAAGGGTAAAATCAAGGCCAGATGAGTAGAGAGAGGTATTGTCTTTCATTAAACTAAAATAGTTGAAAAAATAGACAAGATTTAGAACATGCCATCACTCTTCAGGTAAAAGGAATAAAACAACCTAAAAATGCATGAAGCTAAACTGTGGAAAGAGATGAGTGCAAGGTGACAGTCAATGGCCTTGTTCAGGCTTACTGGGAGAAAGAGGCATGCAACCCGTCTATCGTCTGCACTGTTCAAGAGGAGCACTCATTATGATTCCTGATTGTGACAAGTTTGGGGATTGCTGTCCCCAGACGCTGTAAGGGACAGGACTATTTTTCCTCTTTTCTGAGCCTCATGCATGACAGGCTGCTTTTGACAGTACTTTTATACCTGCAGTGGGAAGTTAGGATGCAGACATACACCTTGCTGGTTGGTGCACGCATTCAGGATGGATTTAAGTCTTCAAAAAAAGGAGACCTGGAAGAACAGAATCACTGTCTCTATAAATCCTGCAGATGGCATTGCTCAAGCAAGCATGTTTGAATTCTGCATGAAAAGAAAAACATATCTGAATAAAAACTATCCAAGAAAAAGAAAAAAAGCTCCTAACAGTTGGCGTCTTCTACTTTCTAGTATATTTTGCCTTGGATTCAGCGACACTTAGTAACTGTATATAAAACAAAGCTTTGTGTCCTGAAAGCTAACTTTGTATCCTTGCTCTGTAAAAGTCAATAAATAAATAGGAACGCTAATAAAATGTTAGAATTTGGATGAAGAAGCAGGGATTTAATAAATGGTACATAAGAACAGTCTTAAAAATAAATGCTTACTGTTTGGAGACTATTCTGTTCCCATTCTAGTGTTGTTAACAGAGATGTGATCACAAATATTTCACAAGGACACTAATTCAGTCTAGGCAGCAGAAGCAGCGCTCTCAGTGAGCCAACAATGACTGAAAAAGAAGGTAATGGCAAATGCTATGCATTAGAAATCAATGCATAAATACTGCAGTTCTGCAAAATTATGATTATTATCACAATGCAAATTGTGATCAGCCTGGAAATGTGTGGACAAAATGGCTAAAACTACAGAGAAACTAATAATTTCAGGGCTTTTTTCATATATTTATATAGTGTTAATTTTCTGGAGTGCCTACCATCAGAAAAGATGGCATTTTGCAGATGATAAAAAATATTGATTATGTCATTAGCTTTTAATTTTTTAGCATTTTTATCTTGATAGACTGGCATATGGAGAGACAATTGCAGAGTATCCAACTTTAGGATGGGAGATGAGCACAGACACTCCCCTCTGGTTCTGGGACCCAGCCCATGAGGAGCAAGCAAAATGACAATATACACCTTTGCAATATACACCTGTGGTTTTCCACACAATGAATGAGAAAGAGTTAACAGCACTTGGGAAGGGCTCCTTTGGGAACTCTGGCAGGCTATTAGTCAGATTTGTTTCAGATCTTGGCAAGTGTCTTAATTCTTCTTTGGCCCATTGGATAGCTGTTCAGCAATGACTAGGCTGGTTAAATTATTCTTGAGAACTTTTTAAAAATTCACACCATATCATCTCCAAAAAAAAAAATGGACATCTACATTTGCTCCAGAGTGTTGAAAATGCTCAGAAACAACAAGCAATGATTTTTTTCTCAAGGTTACACTTAGGCAAATAACTGCTTTTTTTTTTTCCTTTAAACTTTTTAAGGTAGATAATATTATCAAGATTTTTCTGTTTATCTTTCTGAGAAATATATACACACATCTATAGCATGTGTGTATTTATCGATATAATTGTAATTTACAAAAATATAAATGTGATTATAGTACTGTAATTTTTATAATGTTTAATAATGACATGCAGTGCTAAATCATAATCAGCATTTCATATTCTTCTAAGAGAGAGGAAAAAAATGGATGAACAGCCAAGATGTCAAGCCTGTTGCTATTGGTGGTACCTTGAGATGAATTTTGCTATTTCTGAGGCAGAGGCTCTTTCCGGAAGCCAGCAGGAGGCTCACACTGAGCCTACCAGGGCACCCAGTAGCCACTGCAAAAGCTCATGTGCCCCATTCACCTCCCTGCCACAGCCTCAGGTGAAACCACACAAACCTGCAAGGGGATGTGGACCAGCACAGGGAGTGATGGAGACAGGCTTCAGTCCTCACTGGCTGCTACCTTTTCTATGGAATCCTTTTCCCTGGGTCATTTCTGTTAGCCTTCAGGGATGTATTGTAATGCCAGTATATGTATATCACTACTGAATAAACCACAACTCTTCTGAATAAACCACAACTCTTTGGCACCTTGATCCTGGTGAGGACCAGGCTTAAATGGCACCCATTCACACACCTGAAATAATGTAAGCATTTGATTGCCTGCAACATAAGCTTTGTCCTTGATTTGATTTGTAAGAAACCCTTGCAGTGAAAGCTAGGTTATGGTGTTCTGGGGGAAATGGAGAATCTGAAAACAAAAATACTTTTTGCAAGCTAGGAATGATTCCATTTATATATAAAATTCTCTTAGCACTGGTTTGTTGGTCTGTGAGTTGTTTGTGTGTATGTGGACATGATACCTTGGCATAATATTTACTGAGTCCAAACACATTTTTATCATATGGTTAGCTGCTGAGGTGATTTATTTTCTGGATGTCGTGGTGTCATTAGCAGATTAATGCTGGGGGTGGCCAAAAAAGGGGTCATGATATGCTCTCCTAATTATTTGTCTCCTTCCCGAAACTTTCTCAAGTCTGGTGAAATGACAGGATTGCAAGAAGAAAGGTAAGCTTATATCCAGTGAGGCAAGGGAATGTCCAGCCCCAGGGCAAAAGTGTGCACATTCATCCTGTATCATGTGAGTCTGGGAGGGAATGGTGCCAGACCCTCAAGTCATTCTGCTGTACAGCAGGCAGATTACTCTTAATACAAAAAATGTAAACCATGATAAATGGGAGCAGATTTTAGCTATGATAGTCCATGTAGACTTCAATGCATGAGTTAATTCTTTGATGGAAGTCTGAGATATTTGCGTCGTTGACAGATACATTTCTGTTCATATGGGAGATTTTATAAAAAGTGGTTATATAAATAAAATACAGTTTCTCCAATTCAGATTCATGTAAAGGATACATGTAATTTTAACAGGTCAAAATACAGCATTCTGCTTTAAAACTGTTGTTATGTTCAGTTCCAGCTGAAAAAAGTAGCTCAAGTCTATGATGTTTAACATATATGATTTTTATTCTATTTACTTCCTTGAAAAGACATGAAGCAAAAGAAAACACAAATACCCTAAATCAGAAAATCCAAAAACCTATCCAAAAGAAATGTATCTGTCTGCTTTTTAGTGAATTAATGCATTGTCCAAAGAACATGTGCTTCGTACATACATGGGTCTTTCTTGCAGAGGTTCCAGCTGTGCAGTGCAGGACCACCTGGAATAACAATGGAGACACTAGAATTACTTTTTATGCATATACAGCAACCAGGATTGGGTCCTAGCTACATACAAGAAAACTTTTGCTTTTGAAGATGTTCCCAGCCAGCAACACCTTTATGAATAGCAAAAGTCGCAATTTAAATACTTGAGTTGTGTCTCACATCTGTTTGGGTCCAGCACTCAGCAATTGGTTCTCTCGATTAAATCTACTGCATGACAGGGAAAATCTATGAAAGAAAGTCTGTCTCTAACATTCCAGTTAGATGGTAGAATTTTATACATATTCCTTACTCTTAGCCTCCAGTAGAAATCACATTCTTTGAGTTATGGAGAGGTCCCAAGGCCTAAGGGAGCCAAATTTCTGTCCTCCATTACCCAATAGGAAATGGGAAAAATTAAATGTACACAGAGTGGTGCAGTAAGTCAGCATCACATCTGAACCCTCCCCAGTAATTCAACAGAGGTAGGGGAAGGAAACAAATAGGAAAACTACTGTGCTACAAAGCACTTTGCAAGAGTTTCACAAGAGCATAGTCCATTAAATGCTGATAGGAAACTTGATTGGCAGATGGCAGAAATATTAAGTGCATATATTTTAATTTTTTTTTCCTTTACACTCACTAGAGTGAAAAAGCCACCTTTTTATTAAGGAAAAAAAGGCATTTAAAATGACTGTTTCATGCCTTCCAGAGTCAGGGCATTTTTTTCTACTTTTTAATATGATTAATAACTCTAGCAGGTATTTTCAAAGCCAAACAGCTGGGTTATTGCTCAAGAAACAGCTGTTTCATTGCTAAATATATCCTTATTCCACCAGCCATCAGCTTGCTGAAGTTTGCTGGTTACTTGCCTTTAAACATTTGCTGATAGTGAGAAAGTCCTGGTACTTAATCATAGCTGGTGCTACAAAAGCTGGAGCTACTTTGAAAAAATAATACACAGAGAAAAACATTGGCAGAAGGCTTTTTTCTTTGAGGGTGGGGAGGGTTTTTTTTGTTTCAATGCCACACATTAGGTTGCAACCAGATGTTCATGTTATAGATCCTGCTTGGATTAAAAAAAAACCACACACACAAAAAAAACCCCTTTTCATTCAAAAATGTCAATATCGTTTAACAGCAAATGTAATATAATTACAGTATTCAATAAACATTTAACAAGACACAGACATTTTCTGCAAGAAAATATTACTAGAGTGAGCCTTTTAGCAGTTTAGCAGTTAAATTAGTAATTTCTTTTATAACATCTGGTGAGCAGTCTCTAATTTCTAAAGTTTTGGAACAAAGAGACATTGGGCAGATTTTGAGTTATGAATAATTTGCCAGTTGTTTACCTTTATGCCAATCTAATTCTCCACTGCATAGATGCAATTGAATACATTACAAATGTGTTTTCCATAAAAATCCCTAAAATGCAGGAGGGGGAAGGTAGAGAATGAGTTCAAGACACTCTGGCCTTTCACAGGCATTGCCACGCCTGTCCCCGTCCTCCTCTCCTCTCTCAACATGTGATGGAGCCTCAGCGACCCACTCTGAACTCCCAAAACTCAAGAGTGCCTCTGTGCACTGACTCAAACCAAAGCTGTTGACCTTCGTAGAAACCTTTCCATAAACTGTCTGGATTTGGGATCCAGTTCAATGAGAAGCCATCATGGCAAGGGGAGTCTCTCAGGAAGTGGGAGAGAGGCAAGGGACCATCTGTGAGGAGGAGGATGGCCCCAGGCACCTGCTAATGTGCTTCTGGGCAGCCTGGGGACACGACCCATGGAGCAGGAAGGCTTCTTCCACATGAAGATGTTGCCAAACCAATTAACACTTCGCTGTGCTGAGAGCTTTCCCTGGGTACTGTTACTCCCTCATATCCCAGTACTTCTTGCTCCGTGCTTTTCCTCACCTGGCTGAAGATCTCAGATGACTTTTTGGCAATTTCCCTCCCATTGCAGCTCAACACTTGCCTGCACCACAGCTGCAGTGGCTGCAGTGACACCTCCTCTGCAGGAGCTAGGGCAGCCCACCACATCTGCTGTGCCCACTTCTGCCTGCTGTGGGGGTTGGATCCATCCTGCCTTACAGCCTCTCCTGTGTGCTGGGAGAAGAGCACCAGCAAGCAGCTGACCTGCATCCAGTGCTTCACAAACCACATGCTGGAAACAGTGTAAGAAGCCTTTCTCTAAGCTCTGGATTTCCAGAACGCAGCTAATTTATTGTCCCTTATCTTGAATGCATGATAATACAAAAGTTATTAAAAATTACTCTTTGTCATCATGCCATCCATCTAAGATACAATATTTTTGTATGTTTTAGATGAAAGGTTTAATTATTAGCCTATTTCTAAGTGCTATAATTTTTATTCTTTAATCCCAAAAATTAAATCTGGAAGATTTTTCAATTTATATGTTCCATACATGCTCATAAAACTTCTGGAAAAGTTTTGTCCATAAAAATGGTCTTTTAAAATATGCCTCCTGTTTTTTAAAGAATCAAAGTTGAAAGCCCAGAAGAAAATCTCTTCTTGTGGGCGTTTTTGTTGTGTGCTGTGGCAAAGCGTGGCTGGATCTCATTTGCCTTGTGCTGTCCATTCAGTGACATCAGCTGAGCCTGGTGCAAATATAGGCCAGAATGTTATCTGATGTAAAGCACAATAGTGAATTTTTAACCCATCTGATCCTTTCCTTTTTCTGCCTGCTTATTTTTTTTCCCAAAAAAAGTTCAGAGGAGGCAAAAATAAAGCACACATACTTGTGGAGGTTTTGTGCTTTGCTAGATCATCTAGTGCACTTCCAGTTCCCCTGCAGGTCATGCAAACATAAACAGTCCTTAAAAAGGAAAGAGAGAAAAAAGAAGAAACAGAAGCTTAAGCTAGGCTGTGTTTTGCTCTCAGTAACTCACTTCCACATGTGAGAAGTGAACAATATTTTCTTCTATAGCCTTAAACCCCAAAGCAAAGCTACATAGCAGGAAGAAATAACATGTTTGCAAACACCAAGCAGCATCAGAAATTAGAGGCAGTACAAACCATTTTTTTCTTCAGAGAATAAACCCATTTTGGATCAGTAGGGAAGGGCACCTTGAATTCAATATCTGTTGAGGCAGAGAAGGACTGAAGAGCATTTTGTGCCTTTCATGGCAGAGGATCAGTTGTTTGCAATGGTAAAAGTGCACAATTTGTCCAAATTCTGCCTTCACTGCAGATGGCTCTTGCTCTAATAACTTTGAACAGCCTTTGTGACCACTGCAGATAATAGGACTCAGCCTTCTCATGCGTTTAGGAGTGCACCTCATTGCTACCTGCTAGGCTGAGAAACAGGAATGCAAATGGAAATAGGCAGAGTTTAGGATAGTTAATTCAGTGAGATGGGAGACATTTTAATGGAGAAGGTGGTTTTTTGGGGGTGGTGATAGTTGTGCGAGATCCTTTTTCCTTTCCTTCATGATTTGGCATTTCTCTGCTGCAGAGCAGCAGAGCATATCTGGGATGTGACGCTCTGTGGTAAGTGCTCCATCCAGCTGCAATATAAACAGAGCTTTTCACGGCACATTCTGAAGCTGTAACATTAAGGAGAATAATGGACGATGCCTTTTGATATCTTTGTGTAAACGAAGAATTTTATTACAGTGAATTACCATGTTAATTTATGAAAAGTAAACAAAACCAAGTGCAAAACTGATTCAATGTATAACCTAACTTTCCTGGTGCCTAATGAGGTGACAGTGATGGAATCAAAACAAATATCTTTATGTTTCATAAATGTAGGGAAAAATACTTCTGTGTTCAATCACCGCCTGGAGTCAGTGACAACGCTGGCACACCAACACCACAGGTTTTGAAGTAACTAAAAGTCACTTTGCCTACTGGCTGAGGATACAGGCAAACTCATTGTGGACCACCATGGGTAGTAAGATAACAAGGATGCAGGGAAATGGCAGATAAGGTTGAGAAGCAGTTGGACCATTCTACACATAAATAATATACTTGGCCCCTGTCGTTTCCCCATTCATCTATAAGCTATTGCAGTAGCAAAACTGTGCAAAACACTTCATACAGACCACCTCCCTTGGGCCAGAACTTTCCTTTGACTTCCAAGGTTTTTTTTTTTTTTTTTTTTTTTTTTTGAAAGAAGGCATTGAAATCTGGGCCCATGGCAGACAAAGGGTTACCACTATCCCTAACACATTATCCATCTCTAGCTGGCAAGTTCCTTCCTGTGATGGTATTAACTGGGTGCAGGTGCCCTGATAGGCCATTTCTCCAGAAAACTGTGATCGTGGGAAAACCTGCAGCCCAGAGTAAGCCTTCAGTAGGAGCTCTGTCCAGACCTTTCTGGGACAACTTGGATGGACCTTTAGCTCTTTACATGTATCCTTTCAGATGCTCAAGGGGTGTGTGGTGTGCTGATGTACTCCCTGCTAGGAGAGCCTGAGGAGGAGACTCCACCACAGCTGCACACCGAGAGAATTTCTGTGCAGAGACAGGAGCTGGCAAACCTGGTTTTTCACCACCATTTCCAGTCCAGTTCCATAAACATCCACACAATGCAACAGAAAATTTAATACCCTACCAATTAGTAAACTACATCTGGAGAAATCTATTAGGGGTCCAAGACATGTGACAGAAATTAGCTTCATTCTTATGTCTGTGGATTGGACATTTATGTTCTTAAAAGCCATCTGGAGAGCAGCCATTTGTGTCTCCTACACCTTACAAGGTTTTCCTGGGAAAAAAGACAGAAGGCACAGCCTCCTTAGCAACGGTCTTTTTCCCTCTCTTGTTTCACAATAGAAATATTTGCAGTGAAAGTAACTTTTTTAATGTGGAAACTTAACAGAGAAACTTGGGGATCCATGGCAGAATTTGGCATGGAAATTCCAATTGCCCTCTACACAGCCAAAGATTAATATCATATCAAAAGCTGTCAGTTGGCAGCAATGACAAAAATAGAGCTGGGAAAGAGTCCACTTGTCACTGTCCGTACATTTCTTAGTCTGATCAGGGGAATCCACAGTGTTGGCAAGGCTCTAGCAAACAGTCAGGGCCTTGGACTCAGCCTCCTTTTGAGCTGCCAAGACATAATCACTCTAACATCCTGGACAGCCTAACCCTGCCTCCTTTTTAATAAGCTCCTATGTAGGAAACCATTTATAGATAAAATAAAGGAAAATTATTGTGCTCACTTCATATTCCTGAAGAAGGAAATAGAAGCAAAGTAAATTAAGTCCAATTTGCATGGACTTTTGAACACTCACAGTTTTGGGTATAAGCTGTGGAGCAGACATAGAATGTTGTAGCCTTTATAGTCAACATTTTATTAAATTTTTCCTTGTAAATTTTGCCGTGTCTTTATTGCATTCATTCAATAATGGGAGAACTTTCCTGTAGCTAATTCTGTGCCTTGAAATTTCCCTTCTTGTTAACCTGTGATTGCAGTTGAATGCAAAGAGTGTCTGCCATGCAATACAATAAGGGTTGATTCAGGTACCAAGGTGACTGTATTTTTTATTAAAATACCATTTTATATGCTCAGTTTCAAGCTGATGACTACATTTGCAACACCTAATTGCCACCAGTATCCACAAATACTTTGCATTTAATGAAAATATCAAACTATGGTCCTTATTTTGGTTGAAGCAGTAGGTTGTATTACGCAGTGTAAAATCCCATTTTATGAAATTTCATAGAAATACAGATATGACTTTGCACTCTCCATTCTTGTTTGAACTTTATACTCTCTATATTGCAGGACTTTAATAATTTTTTTGTGGTAAGTCTCAAAAATTTCTGTTGCACCAGGGAACTAGGCAGTTCCATTGTGGTGAATTTAACACCTGTAAATTGCCATGGCTACTAAGGAAAAGCTTTCTAGCTTTATGAGGCAAGTATCTATTTCATATTTCAAAGCAGTGGTAGATTTGAATCCACTGGTTTCAGCTTATATTAAAAATTCTATTAACATTGTTCATCAACACACCATCAGGGAGCACACAAGTTCTCACACCTTTTAAGGCCAGAAAGTAAACCCCTCGGTCAGCCAAAGCTGAACTTCCTCATACTCTTCTACATAGATCCTCACCTAATAATGGCTGAATGGGAACCATTTTAAAGATCCAAGACATTTTGCTGAGTTTAAAAGAGCAAACAAGAAAATTGTTCAGCTATTTGAAGACTTTGTTTGAAGACTTGTTTAAAACAAAGACCTGTGTCATCTTTGATTCTGTCCATCACTCCACAGCTGCATCAGACTTTTGGTAAAACCTAGCAAGGATCTGGAGGTCTTATGTGTAGCCAAATCATCTACTCCTCAATTATCCTGTTAATGCAGCTTTGGACTTGCTTGAGGCAAAGAGCCTGGTCTACATCAGGTATGAAATGGCCTGGTGTTCACAGCTGTGTCACCCAGGCTGCAGCCTAATGGCAGCCATGAGTCATGGGCTTCAGCCCGACTTATAAAGCAAAATCAATTCATAGCACTACAAACCAAAGATCACAATTCTTCAAAACTAATAGGATAGGTAGATGCCATAAAACTGGGATTTTTAGTGCCCAATGATATCCTTCATATGTCTTTGCAATGTGAGTATGACCTTCCGTAAGAGATGCTTGTCCAAACAGCCTATCCACTTTACAGGGACAAAGCTGGAAACCAGCATCTGGAACACCTGCAGAGGTGAACCCAAGGGGTTTCAGTTTCATCCTTATTCCATAAGAACTATTCCTCAAGAAGGCAATGAAACTCCATCATTTGCAGGGACAGAGATCTCTTAAGAAAACAATCTCTTAAGAAAACAATTAAAAAACCAATAAGGGTAAAACTGCCAATAAAAAAAATTTCTAATTCAGTAATTTAGTTTTGTGCCAAATCCTGAATTACATTTAGGTGACATGACTGGTTGAGTTGGTTACTGTAGAGGCACTTGGTATAAAGATAAGCATCTAGAGGGCATGAAGAATGACAAAAAGGCAAAAAAACCTGCATCAAACCCTCTAACCTCTGTTTTGTGCTTTGGCTGCTTCTCATGAACAGTTTTATACCTCCATGGGTACAAGTTCAGTGTCCTCTTTTCAAAGACTGCAGATATTCTGCCAAGGGCCCGCTAGGAGAAGCTTGTAACATAGCCAGATATATTCACTTCACCCTTCTGATTTAGTGGGAATTGGTCAGAAAGGTCTCATGAAAAATATACAACACTTTCAGATGGAAAATGAAAAGGAAAAGAACTTGGAATACATTGAAAGAAGAAATGGGAATGCGAGAATACAACTGCACTGATCTCCTTGATAATGAGTCCACTAGGAATGTTACTTATCTTTAAATGTGAGACAAGACTGTGGGATTTCCTTTTTAGCAAGTCCCTTCAAAAATAGGAGACTGTGACATAAAAAATTGGTGCTGCTAATTCAGATGAAGAAGGCTTCCTTACACGTACTGTATGTATCTTGGCAACCCTGAAATTAAAAAAGAAAAGAATGGGGAGATGCTTTTTGCAGAACACGTAAGTGCAAGTCTGCCATTCCACTGGGTTTAGTTTAGTTCTGCAGATTTTCTCTATTAAAATCAAACCCAAACAAAAGACCTAATTCTTCTTTCATTTACACACACATCATGTAAATCATAAGGCAAATCCACTGAAGCTAGTGTTTGTGAGACAGAAACAAGTGTTACATGCACAAAAGATGTGCTCAGGTCTGTGTACAAAGTCAGGGCTGGATCTGGAAGTATTTTTATAATATAAACTCTGTATAACATCTACTCATTCCTGATTTACTCAGAAGAAAACACTCCAAGAACGAGAATAAGATTCTTTCTTTGGGATTGCACAGAATACATCCATAGAACAAATCTTGGTATTAATATCTATTAGTAATCTTACTTTGTTGTACATTTCCACTCTTCTGTTTTCGTTTGTTCTTCCTTGCTGTAACTGCTGCTCTGCCTTCTTTTCCAGGCAGCGAGTGTCTGTCTGATTCAATGAACTTGCATTGATTTCTACCTCTCAAAAATCAGTTTCTTTCGAAGAATTTACATTGACCGAGTTTCTTTTGTGCTCTTATAAAAAACCAAACCCAAGAGCTGTTGAAAATCTGAAAAGTTCGAGGTGTGAAAAGTCAAAAAGTTTAGGTGTGCTGAGAGGATATAAATATGCATTTCTCCTCTATTTTTTCTAACAAAACCTGAAAGAAGGTGCAGATATATTTCATGCAATAGGGATTCTTAAGAGTGGACATGTAGTTGCATTGCTACCTTTTCTGAGAAAGTTTGGAGATATTTCTTTAAAGGTTAAATATTTTTCTTTGTGTGTATAGAAACCGTTTTTATTAAAAGTACTAAAAAAATAACAAAACTAAACGAGCAAAGATTCTATCAGGACAAGAAAAAGCTGCACAAGGATTCTAAGTCGCCTTTCATGCAGGGGTAGGCCGGGATCTAAACCCGCTGAAGATGATGGAGCGGGGAAGGGGAAGCGGTTCCCAGAGCAGGCGCAGGGATGCAGGGCAGGGCGGAGGGGCGGGAGCGGCCCCGCAGCCACCAGGGGTCAGCCGAGACCTCCCCAAACCCGCTCGGTGCCCGGGGGAGCGGCGGTGACAAATCCATCCCCGGACCGGGATCTGGCACCCTGCTCTGCGGGCTGCTGCCTGCGCGGAGCACCGGCGCATCCTTCTTATTCCCTCTGCATTTTATTCCCTCTGATCCCGCTAGCAAGTGCTGCTCTTGCAGTATCTGCTCGCAAGGGTTTCAGTTTGTGCTGATACAGCACGGCAAGGTGTTTTTTTTGTTTGTTTTTTTGTTTGTTTGTTTGTTTTTTTCTTTTTGTTTTTTTTTTTTTCATACTCCCGTTAGAGATGTATTTCAGGCTGCTACTTTGGGAGCAAAGCAGTCCCACCAGCCAGCAAACTGATTGTGTGGGGAATGTATCTCTATTATCCAGAAACTAATTCAGAAAAATATTTAACCTTTAAAGAAATGAGTGTCTCCAGACTGTCTCAGAAAAGGTAGCAATGCAACTACGTGTCCCCTCTTAAGAATTCCTATTGCATAAAATATATATGCACCTTCTTTCAGGTTTTGTTAGAAAAAATAGAGGAGAAATGCATATTTATATCCTCTCAGCACACCTAACATTTTTGACTTTTCACACCTCAAACTTTTCAGATTTTCAACAGATATTGGGTTTGGTTTTTTATAAGAGCACAAAAGAAACTCGGTCAGTGTAAATTCTTCGAAAGAAACTGATTTTGGAGAAGTAGAAATCAAAGCAAGTTCATTGAAGCAAAACAAAAAAAAGAAATTATGGATATAGTCATACCAGGTGCCAAACTTGTGCTTTTTTAAGAATTCAGTTCACATGTAGCTCACTTTTTTCCAGATCAAATGCTTCACTGAACTAAAGCTAAAAAAGAAACACAGCTAGCCAAACAGCCCGAGATCACAACCCTACAAAAACAACCCGGGACACACACACAATAGAAAAGCAAAGCTTCTGCAGCAGCAAGGAAACAGACTTCAGTCTCAGGCTTCCAGGGGGGTTAAAACAACAGCCAGTTAAACGTGCAACTTTGCATAATAGGAAAATATCTCAGTCTTATATTCCACGAGTCATGAGCTGCAGCATCAGAAGATGAGAATTGTGTGCTGTAACTGAACCTGCATCACAAATCCTGGGTTTGTCTGCACGTGGAGGGAGACCAGGGTTTGGCAACCCCAGTTCAAGGAGAGGACCTGAAATTGGGAAGAATGCTTATGCACACATACTAGAACCTAGGAAAGTCCCTGAGACAGAAAAATATAAACCAGCATGTATTCAAACACTTTCCTGAACCACAGCCAGTGTCTGTGGTAATGATTAGAGGACTTTAATGATCAAGCTATTTTAATTAATATTCAGATGGTTTTATTTTTCATGGTAAGAAAATATAAGCTTATAAACATACCCCAACATAAGCAATTTTTGCCTTACATTAATAATTGGGGTTTTAAAGGATTTCTTTCCTAAAAATTTTTTATCAGAACAAATTGTAAGACAAAAATTGTCTCTGATAACCAAACAAATAGGAAAAAAAATAATTAAATGCAAATAAATTAATATTTTTTGCTAATTTTCTGATTGACAGTGTAATTGCTTGTACTTGGAAAAAGCAATTCACTTGCACATTTTGACCACAATTTAGAACACTTACATACTCCTTCCTCCTGGGATACAAACTGTTCTTTTTAATAGAGCAATGACTCTGTAAATATAATAACATACTTGTAGTATAATGAACTTTTCCACATCCAACCTTTTTTCCTGCTCTCAGTTATAATGACTTCTTAGTCTGAATAAAACATTGTTTGCTATACAGCTTCTTTGTACAGGATAATATCATATTTATCTAAAACACAGTTATTGCTTTATTCTGTCTTAACTAAAAAAACAGTCATATAATTATTTTAGAACTGTTTATGTCAGTGTTGGAGACAACAAAAGTGACCTCCAGATTATGAAATTCTGTAAGTGCTCATAAAATGATGTCATTCAGAATAATTTCTGCCTATTCCTCAGGAGCAATGGTTGTGATCTAAATTTGAGTCACATCACACTATATCCAGAATTTGTGAACAGAAGACTGGGAAAAAAACCACAGCCATAATTCTATCAACGCAGCAATGGCCAACTTAAAGGTAGGATTAGATAGACCAGGCATTGACCTGCCAAGACTGGACATAAATTCAAAGCTAATCACACTAAGTAAATTAAAGAGTGGGTTGACACTAAGTGTTAAAGTTACAGTGGATTGAATTACTATATGAAAATTCAGATTTCTTCCAATAGCCATTCCCTACTAGACACATATGCATGTGTGCACAGGTTTTTGTGCTATACAGATATAGAAATAAAGGCAGTGAATTTCCAGGAGGAGAATATGACCTTCAGGTTTCTTGACCCCGGCAGAAAATGTGGGCATCTCATGTTCTAGCAGACAAGACAATCTCTCTAAGGTCCTTGGAGCACTGCCATAAATCTTTGGTTCTAGTAACAATGTTGAGAAACCAATGTCTAGGTGGTATTTTCCTGTAAGTGACTGAGCCAGTTCAATGGGGTTGTGCCAACTAATACCAGCAGGTGGGTTCACTCAAATATGTTCCAAATGCTGTTTTTCATACAGACACTGCCTCTTTCCATCAAAGGCAAGGGACATGATGACAATACTTTTAGAAGGATATGTTTCATGGGAAGCTTTGAAACCTTTTTGGGAAATATTGTTTGCATAAGAAATGGCTCAAAATTGAGGAACTTTTAAAATAAAATTAAGCAGACTTTAGGAGTTTTGGAGGACTTAAGACAGTGTAGAAACTTGTGCCAGAGCAAGATTTCAACAAGACTGCTGTGCACAGGGTTTGTAACAGGGTTCAGAGGCAGTTGAATGGTTGAAGAAGGAAGTTTGTCTTTTAAATTTTAACTGCTTGGTCACAGCAGAACTGCTGGGGAGGAACATGTCCTATCTGCTGCCTGCAATGTGCCTCTCTTCCCAAACATGGCACAAAACACATCAGTTGCTACTGGCAAAAATGATGAATTTTTTCTTCTACTGGAGAATTCTGTTGGCTCTTCTCCACACTGCTCTGCTTCCAGCTCCCTTACACCTTCCGTCTCAGATCCCAGATCTCTTAACCCTTCCTTCCACACCCAGAAGTGCTTCTGTTCCTTGTAGTAATACCTTCTCCTTATAGCTCATTGTGAAAAAGAGGTGGTGAGGAATGAGGAATTGCAAACACATCTCTGAAGCTTTCAAAGATTAAAAACAAAAAACCAGTCAAGGTCTGAAGTGGAAAATTTCAGCCAATTGTACTTTCTTTTTTGCTCAAGGCAACAGCTCAGCTGACCCAAGCTTTTATGAAGCAGGAGAAGTGCGCAGTTCAATGACAGCAATGCCTGCACACAAAAATACAAATATATATACACTCTTGTGTGTGTGGATAACTTTTTTAAAAGTTGCTGCCTTGCTTGCTTCCCTTCCTTTTCTGTGCCAGTGCTCCTAGAAAAGCCCTGTTTCAGACTGATATCTTTTTCCCAGCATCCTGGCAAAGAAACCCTGCCTGATGGATGCTCAGGGCTGGGGTAAGGAATTGTGCCTCCCTCCAGACAATCTGGATGTTAGGAAAGCAAGCTGGCACTAGTGTTTAGTGATGCTGCTCACAGGGCTGAAACAAAACTCCCTGACAAAGAGGGCACTCCAGCCTGTACATGGTGCTGGAATGTTTCATGCATCAAAACTGCTGCCCAAGAATCCCAGCAGGAGACCAATCTATACTTCTACAGCCAAGGAGAAAACAACCAAGAGCTAAACTACGAGGGTCAAAGGCATGCAGCATCCATGCGAGCATGGTTACTGAGAGAGACAGCAAAGCCAGGCTGCTGCTGGAGCATGAAGCATCTCCAGGGGACTTAACAGTCAGTGCAACAAGTTGGGAGGTTCTGCCAGGCAGCCAGATGCTGTCTGGGAAATGTATCCAGTACAGTTCGACATCTGGGACCCTTGGTTGCCACTGAAAGGTAGGAAAGCACTGTGCTATTATGGACAAAAGGCTTTTGGGGCTGTATGTACCTCACCCTTCCTTTCAAATAATTGGGAAAAATTCTTGGATGGATGGGTTGCTAGAAAGGACAAGCCAGGTAACACAACTGAAGAGTAATTTCAGCAATTTATTTATATATTTACAAAAACATATGTCTCTTATTAGGGCTTTTTATTATAAGAGCATTGTTTGAGACCGGGGAAATATATACTGAAATTAAACCACTGGATATTATACTACGATATATATGTGGGAGGGGGGAAGTTTTCCTATAGGTGATAACTCTGAGCCTGCTCCCAGTTACATCCAGGCAAGACTGCCATTAACATCTGTAGGACGGGAATTTGACCTGGTGAGAGTCAGTCAAACTTCCTCTGAACTCAGCAGAACCCGAGTGAAGTCCAAAGGATGACTCAGCTCATGGAAGTTCATTCAAACCCACTTTTCCTCAATATGATCATAAATCATTTGCTCTCCTAGGTCAGCTTCAAGGAAATTTGTATCCTCTTATGCTTATTTGTGTCTGGCTGAAACCAGAGATACCCTGTTGGTACACTAGGATTAGAGCTTGCTACATTTCTTTTTTCCAGCTTCTGTTTTGTTCATTAAAGACACAAGCATCTATAAATGCCAGTTCTTTTTCTCTGTTTTCTGAGAAAGGTCTGATTTTTGAAAGCATCCTGCATTTGCTGCTCCTATTCAATTTTCCTGCAGTAAGTGCTCAGCATCTCTAAAAATTTCTCAGGCTTGAGCTAAACAAAGCATGCAGAAAACAACAACATGATTCAAAAAAAGCCCACAACTCCATCTGAAATCTTAATATTCTCTCCCTGTTCACTCAATGCCTCAGCACAT
This sequence comes from Zonotrichia leucophrys gambelii, assembly GCF_028769735.1. Classification (NCBI taxonomy): domain Eukaryota; kingdom Metazoa; phylum Chordata; class Aves; order Passeriformes; family Passerellidae; genus Zonotrichia; species Zonotrichia leucophrys. Next base: position 69,538,120 of record NC_088171.1, read on the forward strand.
GCTGAAGTGCTTTGCTGGGAATTGGATGTGTCTAGCACCACATACATCTCACAGTGCTTTGGTGGTGGATGCTGAGCTCCCAGAAGGCAAAGCCCACATCTCCAAGGGGAGCATGGCACCACACCTCGTGCCCCACCTCAGCCCCTCAATGATCTTGCAGAGACCACTGGAACCACATGAACCCAGAAGAACTAAAACAATACCCAAATTCCATCTGCTCCTCTGATTTGCACTTTGAGTAGCTCTCTGCAGCACTGCTGAACAGGTGAGCACATTATTAACAGCAACAGGAGAGAACCACTCTGCCTTTTCCGATAAGGTTTCTTACATGAGGGGCACTATGGCACAGCCTGCAACACTTTATAACAAGTGACAGGCACAGATTTACCGTGGAGAGGGGAAGGGGCAGAAGGAAAGAGCCCCTGCTCTGTTCAGGTGGAGTCAGCCAGAGCAAAGTTCACACTGTGCATTTGCCTGCCCAGCCCCTGTTAACATGGCAAACCTGAGCTTGCAAGGGTCACTGTGGGGAGTTCTGCCGCACAAGAGCTGGGTAGCAAGCTGTCTGCCCTGCAACAACTTGATTTTTATTAAACTAGGGGTCTATGTATAAGCAAATAGAGAAACGGAGACAGAAAAAAGTCAGTTTGTATTAATTTGAATTGCCTAGATCTCAATTATTTGAGAGCTGACATTAAAACAAGCATAAGCCTAAGAATAATTTCAGAGGGTTAAAAACTTAAAAGGGGTTAGACCTTAAATGGAAACAGGTAAGCAGCACTGGAGAAGTTATTTTCCATAACTATTTAGACAGACAACAGCTCACAAACCATAGAAATTTTTGTTGGCAGAAACAGAGCAGGGAGACCTGTCAAGCTCAGAATTTGGTGTTATAGCTCCTGAAGTGTTAGGTTTTTATGAAGCTCTATGGGTTTTAAGAGGTATTCTAGAATAACATGAAGAGACATCTTAAATCATATGTTTAGACTAGAGACTACCATATAGGATGCACATTTCACCTGCACAGCCCTGGACACAGCAAACACCTTCAATGGATCCTCCTTAGTAACTGCAACTAGAGAGGTAAACATGCTAATCAAAATCATAAACAATAATTTAAAAACTAATATTAGCTTCCATACATTATTTCAACATTTTTCTCAAACTGGCACAGTGAAAATTTCTGTCTCATGTCTCACTTAAGTGAGCAACATGTCTTATGTGCCCATTCTTCTAGACTACATTTACATATTTATGATTACATTTCCAGACTCTCCAAAAATTGCTTTTCTGACGCATAAGTTTCAAGGAAAGCTTGAGTAGCAAGAAAAAGAATTTTAAAATAGCCCCCTTCAGAAATGGAAAAAAAAAGGATGGCAAGTTTTCTAAGTTGTGCCTCTAGACCTCGATGCATTTGAGCCCCTCACATGATTTTCACACAATGTTTTTCAAAGTTTCAAATTATTAGAACCTGAATTGAGAGCAACTCTAAATCATGTGTGTAAAAGACTTTATAAAGTAGGTTAGCCTATTTTTTTTAACCTGAAAATTGTTCTGGCCTCCACAATCTGTGCCTGGAAAACATTCTGGGCACGATGGAGTTGGCTGACTCTATAGCCACGTGTTGTACAAACAGGCATCACACAAGCCAGTCATGTACAACTCCTAATAGTCTTCAGCTTTCAAAACACTAACCCCTGCTAAGGGAGTGAAAGGAGCTGCCCTGCTTGTGTGGAGGGAACCTAACAAACACTCAGGAATAGTAGCTTTGATATTTTCTGGTTTATGGACAGCAAAAGCACAGGCAAAAAAAAGAAAAAAAACCCCCGACATTGAAACTTAGCTCATAATGCAGCCCTGATTTTGATAACCTTATTGAAGAGGATGGAAGGTAGTACATGTAGTTTTGGTTTGCTGGATGGAAAATGAGCACTGAAGTCTAATTCTTGTTAAAATGGGAGAATAGCACTCCTGCTATTCAGGGGAGATGTTTGCATCTGAACCTCATGCTATTAAATTCCAGAACAGGCTTAATTTTTGACCCATACTCATTCACGGGAAACTCTGGGCATACATAGCAACCAAGCAGCTGGCCTTGGTGCTCACTTATACCTTCCATTGACTGGGGATATGTTTGAAGACAACACAAAGAAATATTGCTTTTTTTCTCGTTTTTAAACACTTCCAAAGGATCTAGACACAACACTAGTACTAGACACAAATCTAGTACTGTGCAGGAGTGAAGATGAATGGATGAGGGCACAGGGTCTAACAAACCATATAACTGGGCAATGGCTTCAGGAAAGTTTTGTTCCTATGAGCAGTAGCCACAATCTCACAGGTTCCTTTTAACAAATTATATAAGCAAAGGAGTGCAGTGGGTACAGCACTTTTTGTCCATAAGTATCCTAGAATATGCCTCAAAATAAGCAGCTTTAGGCTGCTGACAGGCTATTCAGAGTATGACAGCCAGTTCTGATCAAAGGCAGAAAAGTTCGACCTGTTACAGAAAACAGCCACTGCTTTAAAATCAGTCCATCAGAAACTGTCTGTGTTGACCCAATTATTCTACCTCCACTTAAATTGGTGGAAGTCTCTGATACACTTCAGAGTCTCCAGAATAAAGCTAAACATAATTTTACCTCTGCAAATCACATCCATTGTGACCACATTTCACAAAAAGGATTTTGCTCTCTATGCCAAGGCATCTGCACAGAGCTTAGGGAATCCAATACTGGGCAAGCTGAAACACATTTATTTTATTTATATTAAATCTACTACATAACATCTGGGCTTAATGTAGAAGTACATCATAGCAGACAAAAACACTGAAATCAGAAAACAGCCCCATATCTGCCCTAGCACCTTTCCTGTGCATAAATTAAATTTGCCATTACAAAAAGGCCAGGTCAGAGAAATGAGTGTAAATGTCCTAGGCTGGGTTTGTCAAGCTGAAACTTTTCAAGCCTTTAAAAATTTGTGGCCAGAAGACAACAGCATGATCTGCAACAGTGCTTTCCTGCAAAACAGCAAGCGTAGGATTTTACTCCACAATTTTTGCAGGAAATGTAATAACTTGTGGTAGAAATAGAGAGTTTAGGGCTTTGCAGTAGGTAATTGCACTGTTATAAAAATATTTATATTTGTCTTGAAATGAAGCAACAAAGCAAAGAATTTCAGCATTACAGATTGGAAAGAACATCAACACTGTCTTCTTTTTTCAACTTGCCACATTTAGGATACTTGGTGTTGACCCATTCAAAAAGTCAATCAACAAAGAACACACCTTCTGTGCCAGATGACATGCTAAGGGGTTTTTGAAACATGTTCAAACTGTTTCCTACCTGGTCTTGTTTAATGTTAGTATTTAAAAGAAAAAATCCAAAATAAGAAACAGTTTGCCATTTAACTTCCCATTTCAAAATTCTTGCCTCCATAAGAGAAATTAATTTTCCTGCACATTTTCTTTGGCAGAAAAATAAAATATTTCTGATTCATATTCTGCAGATGTTAAATTGTGATTGCTAGTATTGTTCATTGTAGAATTACAGACTGCTTTTAATACTTAATGTGATTTAACAGTCTTGACCTAAGCATGCTCCTTTCTCTGAAATACATTAGCATTGAACTGATTTAGAGTAAAAAAGTCTAGTGTTGGGCTTTTTTGAACTGATGTGGGTTCTTTTGGAAACAATAATTAATTGAAATAGCAACAACAAAAACAAACTAAAAAAAACCAAACAGAGACCCCACCAGAACAACTGAAAGTAATCAAAACAACTGAAATTTACACACTGATTAATGTCACAAGGTTTACCTCAGAGATAACCAACTTTTAATTATTTCAGATGGATTTCAAGATTGAATTGTGTAGAATTGAAATCTTTGGTGGTATGACCCAGACTTTCACTTACTTCTAGTCTCTTATAAATTTCTACAGTTGATTAAAGTATATTTCAGCCTTCCCAAACATTTCCATTAAAGTTTCTTTCTGATCATGAAATGTTCTTTATGAGAATGCCAAACCTCAAAATATATCCTGAATCAGCTGGTTCAGGCAGCTTTTAACATTTCTTTGGGCCCAGGTCTATGAAGTCCCCAGCACTTATCTGCAGCTTGTTCCAAGGCTCCATGAACCAGATGTTGTGGGCACCAGGAGATTGAGCAGTCAAGCCCATATTTCTGGTGCAGCAGTGGAATGGAAGGCATGGTTTAAACCCCAAATGGTGAAAACTTGTTTCAGGAAGTTACAGGGCTATTTTGGGCAAAAGGACAAGAAAATTCTATAACACCAGCCTATTTTACAAAGTCACATTAGATCACTTAGAAAACTTTTTGGCTCCTGAGAACAAAACCTCAGAAAATAAACTCAATTACCTTCAGATGCACATGAGTAACTCATTGGTTCCAATAAGTACCAAGCCTGCGCATGTGCTTTTTGAGCATTTATGAATGTACCAGGCTAAGATGCTGGCAGATTTACATGCTGGATGAAGTTCTGCTTTTTGGTAGAAGGTGAAGGAAGATGAGCACCTCCCACTTTGGGAGCAGCAGCTATTCCACAAACACAGGAACAGCTTTTCTCAAGGTGCATTCTGGCTAATTGGAGGAAACCTCAGATCTGCAACACTCCTAGTTTTCTATCAGACAATATGCTTTCATTGCTTTCATTTAAATCAATGGCAGAACAGCTTTGTTTTGTGTGAATGATGAATGAAGATTGTTTTTTCTAAATTACATGTTAAGAGAGTGAAAGCGCTATATGCTTTCTTGAGATTTGAATATATTTTTGGACTGAGATCTTCAAGGTACTGGCAATGCCAGAAAAAACTAAAGAGAGAAAAATTAGAAAATATTTTGAAAATGTTATCATCCTAGCTGAAGAAAAATTAAATTTGACTGTTTGTTATTACATAAATATTTGGAAAATATTAATTAAATATTTAATTTTTGAATATAATGATGTATTGTATTAAACTAATAATGAAACTCCCACTGGTGTTTTACATTAAATCTGATTAATTTTCCCCAAGATTTCTATGCAGGTCTGCTGGCATGAAGCAGAGGGATTTTATGTCTAAAGAAATAAAAAAATAAAAGTATTAGCAATTGCTACAGTTAAAAAGTAGGAAGAAGTTGTTTTTAAGTTCTACTGCTATGTCAAGACTGTTAAATAAATCAGATCCAGGGATATTCCTGGCCTGAAGGCCAGTCTGACTGCATCTGCAGTATTTGGCCTTGGTCCTTTCTACCACCCCACCTTTGTCCTTTGCTCGGTACAATGGTGTCCCAAAGACATGGACACATCTTTAGGTTTGTTTTTTTTTCATCCAGTGTGCCTGAAATAATGTGCAGGCCCACCAAAACAGTGCTTTGATCATGTGAGCCTGATGCACAAGACATATGTTTCATGAGCACACAGAGAAGTTGGAGGGTGCAGAGTCTGCTCAGCCTCAAATATCTGTCCTGGCAAGAGGCATTTAAATGTGGCTCAGGCTTTTCTGTGTTCCCTATTGAAACTGATTTCTGCTCCCTCTTTCCCAGTGCTAGGAGTAGGTATTGCCTTAGAGAGCACCATACAGCACAGCTCAAAACAACCAGGGACCACACTCAAAGTCAGGCAGCACGGATGCTCAGAAGTCAGTGCCCAAACACACTCCCTGGACAAATTCTATTTAGCAACAGAAACAAAGCCCAAGTGTTTAAAGGAGCTTTACCACACCCACAAGAACTGTGGGTTGTGGCAAAGGTCAAAATACCATTTATGGAAGCACACTTGGCTTTTTCAGCAATCTTGTCAGAGTTACAGCCCAGCTCTAAGGAGCGCACAATCAGCTGTGTGTGAAGGAAGCCTGTGTGCTCTGGGTGAGGAGAAGGAAAGGGACACCCAGCCAGGACACCTTCCTGGCACTGTCCTGCTCTGCTCCAGCACAGCTTCTGCCACAACTCCTCCACCTGTAAATGCAGGTGCTGATCCTTTCTAAGGGATTGGAGAAGGGGTTGGGATTGTTTCGTGATGCAAATAACATCATAAAAAAGGAGGCACTAGCAGTTCTGAACTTTAAAACGGTATTTGTTATCAGTGATAAAATTAAAATAGATTGTAATTTGCTTTCTGCAAGAGTTGTAATTATGATTCTATTTGCTTTTGAGTCATATATGGAGCAACATTTCATCTCTTGAGGAAGGGGTGAGAAGGTATATTTTCCGTTTTCATATGCATATGTCTGTATCTAGCCTATAACATTCACACTTTGTTTCTTTTTTGAATACCAGGTCAGCCAGTAATGCCTAACGTAAAAAGGCATTCTTTGCTTTTTTGTTAGACTTTTTCAGTATGAAAATGCCTGCATAGTCACCAATTAGTGTTTAAACATCAGGAGAAAGGTTTTAAAGCTGAGGTAGGAAGAGAGATCAACCGGAGAAAACGATCCAGGGCCATCCTCAGTGCTGATTCTGACTGTATGACTTAAAGCATATCATATTGGTTAACAGTTTTGAAAGGTATTTAAACTGATGGCTCCAATGAAAAGCAGTAACTTCAAAATAAATTCTTAAAATAGGAAAAATTAGGACTTTCACTGAACTAAACTTAGATATTAAATCCAAATAGGAGTTCTAAAATGTCCTGATTTTTTTTTTCCGTATTAACTGAGGTTAGTATGAGTTATGCTATTGTAAACAAATGAAGGTTTTCACAAAAAAAAAATCTGTATGTTGTGGTTACATCCACAGTTATTCCCTAAAATTAGGAGTAATCCCTCACAATAAATAACACCTATAAAATAATAGAAGGCAGAAGATTCTTAAAATAAGTCAGAGGTGAATTTTATGGAGTACTGTTAAAACACAGTGGTAGAATTCCTTTGTTCCATTCATAATATATCTTTTCAGCTTAAAAATGAATCATGAAAGAACTATTATATTGAAAAAATGTAATGCTTAAAGCAGATGTGATACATTTTCACTGTGGTCAGAAAATGGTCTACAGATAGGTTGGCTAAAGTATGTCTTTGGCTACTGTTATATCTTCTATTTTAGTTTAGTGGTATATTTTGTTCCAATCATTTAAAATTAAGTTTGTCCTGTCAGGTTTTTTAGGATTTTTTTGAGAAGTTTGAGGCATGGTTCAGCAATTTTATCCCCCTAAACTGAAGGAAGCTTGTAAGAGGTACAACAATTTTCTCCTGAATGTGGAATAGGTAGCACCTTCTGTGTAATTTCCTTCTTGTCTGTCTCTCTGAAGTAGTTTGACCATCACATTTTTTCCAAATGGCACTCCAAATGCTGGACTGCCTGAGCTCTTGCCATGGAAGGGCTAAGTTCTGTGGAGGAACCATAAATGCTGCAAATGCACCTTCTGGGAGCTTCCACCACAATGCAGTGAGGGGGATTCAGACACACCACTTCTGATGGTCGAGTGGGAGGAAAGAGAACCCAAAGACTTGTGAAGTCAGAACAAGCTGCTGCAGGCAAAGTTGTTCCCTTTTTCTACCTCAATGACCTGTAATTTCTCAGAGAAACTTCCTACCACCCCACAAGCTGAAACATGAACCACACCGGGCTCTTTGGGCAGTCTCACTGGTGAGTTTGGTAAGGGTTTCTGGGACCCTGAACACTTGGGTTGTCCCCTCATGCACCTCCAGCATATTCGGCCAACTTACAAGCAGGTGGAGGCAGACACACACACACAGCAACTGATGGGATATGCCCAGCTTTAGCCCATTTCTCATCCCAGACTGCCCCAGCTGATGAGGGGCTGTTGAGGTGAGCCTCACTCATCTCTTTCTTCCCAGCTACCTCCCTCCAGCAGGTTTATCCATAATGATCAGGGGCTTTCTTCAAAGAAATTGTTGCCAAAGCCCTTTCCACCATCCAAACAACTCATCAGATAATGTCTGACTCATAACATATCCAACCCATTAATTTTGCTTTTAAGTGGTATGACCATCTCTAAGAGTACACTGACTGCTCTGTCTCATAGTTCAATGGTAAAACAACCTAATAGGGCTATATTTTCAAAATGTAGCTTTGGTATTTTCTTTAAAAGAGCAACAAAAGTCTTCTAGCTGTTCAAACCTGTTGCCTTTCATGGCTGTGTTCTCTAATCCTCCTGTTATGAATGACCAAACAGGAACTAGATTTAAATTCTTTCTAACTCTTGTTATTTTACATACCTTTAATTTTTCCCCTTTAAAAGCTGAGAAACAACATTTATACTGTCCCTTTTCAGATGGAAGATAGTGCAGGTCTCAGAACATCTTGGAGGATCAGGGGCCATACATGTACAGAGTTTACCAAGATATATGTAGCAGAATGTATTCTGATAATACAGTGAGAAATTTTTGAAACTTTGTTGAGCTAAACCAGAAAAAACCCTCAATCTCATTTCACAACTCTGTGTCACAGGACAGCTGTTCCAAAATCTGTTGCACTTTAGCATCCTATTTTGTTCTAGGACAACATCCATATTTCATTAACTCCTATTTGTCATTTGCATAGTCTGCACATTAGGATACACAGTACAACACAAAATATTTCTTTCTTGAGAGGCAGCTCACTTATGGCATTGTGATAATGACAGTATGGCACATTTCATGGCACGTTTTTTCAATATTTAGGCATAGGTAATATTTAAAACTTCTATTTTGCTCTAACTGAATCTTAAAATTACCAGAATTCATGTTCTGACTTTCTATAACTGTATTTTAAACAAAAATGTTAATTGTATTTATTTATGCATGTTCCTCTGTGTAACTCAAACTCTGATCAAGAGAACCAAACTTTTAATGTGAGCATTCACTAACATCCTTTAGTAGCCAAAGCCATACTTTTTGACACTTTTTACTGTGATTTATTTCAGGGAATGGTGCAAAATTACATGCAAAAGAACATGTTGTTTTTTAATTCCCCTAACTTCAGAGTTTTGCTGAGGTTTCTGGTTCTGTGTGCCACAAAATCTACAATAGTGATAATACTAAAATCTTTTAAAACTCCCTAATTACATTCAGATTTTTACCAGTTTACAAAAAGCTCCTCAGAGTGAAATGTAATCTTTCAAGAAAGTACTTCAAAAGAATAAGATAAAATACATTCTGGCTGGCCATTTTTATCCGGATAATAAAGAAACTAATTCATTGTTTGGACAGGCCAGTGAGTAAAAAGTAACTGAATTTCTGGGGGAGATCAAGTACTTAATTCAACACATGATCTGTGTCAGCTTTAATTTGTAGCAAACATATAATGAATCCAAAATAATTTTAAAGTAAATATATTAGAAAGCTTATGGAGATTGTCAAAAAAGATTTTTTTTATGAAAGACTGCATAGCTACTCTTGCTTTCAAACATCACATGAAATATTTTCCTACTTTAAGCACACAAAAAATTGAAAGTAAAAATGTTCCTCATGGAATAAAGTGCAATAAATTCTGTAAAGACCTAGAGACTGTGCCACTTGAGGAAAGAATGAGTCCAGAGGTTGCAGTTTTATTTTTAGTTTGCGTAGAATTTAGGATGAAATTCAACTTTGTGCAGTGAGGGAGAACTAACCTAAACAAAAGCAGCCCATTTAATGTGCACACTAACAGAGTCCATAGAAGAGAAGGGGAAAGATTGAGGACTAAAGGAAGGAGCACTCGGTGAGATGCGTGGCACTTGGGGAGACTGCACTGGTCCTGGGGCAGGGGTGACACCTCTGCCAGCTCTTGTTTCAAAGAGTTGACTAGGGCTGGGCTCTGCTAAGAGCCCTCAAATGTCCCTCAGAAACCTCCCCTCTCCCCTCCAGGCAGGGCAGTGCCTCCCATGCCCTTGGTGTTTGCCTTCCCCACCTGTGGAAGGGGCAGAAGGGGTGGTGCCTCTGTTTTCTCAGCTCAGAGCTAAGCGCAGGTCCTGGCCATGTCTCTGGGCAATTAGCATTTTTACCTCCTCTTGGGCTTCAAGCTGCTCTGGGTGGACTCAGAATTAAGGAAAACTGGTGGAAGTGGGGCTGGTGTCCTGCTTCCCAACTGGAAGACAAATGCTGCCAAGCAATAGCACCCATGCACGAAACTCCCTGGGCAGAATTGCCACCAACCAGATTAGCCAAGCTATGCTATAGAGGGAAATCTGAATCAACTTTTCAGCATTTAAGTTTATAGAGGAAATGGGAAATTACTCTAACTGACATGTGGAAAAATTGAAGCTCTAACTTGAAAAAAATGCCAGCCAACCCAAGAAGCACCAAGGAAGCTAAGAGCAACAAGCTGGTTCATCAAACATAAATGCAGCAATTTCAAACAGAAAACACTAACAAATTTAGTTAGTACAATTAGAATCACCACCAGCAACCAACATTGATATGTCACAGCTCTTTCCACTTGACAGCATTGTGTGTTTGGCTAAAACTGTAATTGTTCTCATATGAGGGCACTCCAAGTAAGGATGAATGAGATTATGAAATCTGCAGAATGCTTTCAAAAGATGCCAAATGGATCAATGTCATAAGGAGGGATTGATTTAGACAACAAGATTAACACTCAGAATGATGAAGCACTATATTTCATATCCAAATAAAGAAATGGAAGATTTAGTAAAGCAAATAACTGGAGAAATTGACACCTACTGACCAAGTTAACATATACAAGCAAAGATTATTGTTATGAGCAAAATTTGATATTAAGATTCAATCTGACAGTTAAAGAAATGGAGCACAGACCTCACTGTCAAACTAAGACACCTTCTCTTATTGCTCTTATTTGGCTTTGCCATCCATGTCACTATTGAGACAAAGTGCAGATGAGTACAACACAAGTATCACATGATTTGAAATTGCACTAGGAGACTCACAGAAACAGTGAGTATAATAACATATAGCTCTTGTGCTTGACAATCTGGTGTACACACAAGTATAGATGAAGATTTTGGCCAAGGTTGCACAAAAAATAATCAAATATATATTTTGAAAAGAAATTATCTGCTACAAGCATCACACGCCTCACCCTTAAAGAAGAATCCTCACAGACGTCAACTCCAGCTTAAGCCTAAATGCATGAATCTTGAAGCATTGAAGGGATCTCAAAATATGAAAGGAATTTTAGTGTCACAACAGGCAACGACTACATTTACTGGAGTAAGCTGCATTTGTTCATCAATAGTCTGTATCTTAAGAACTTAACTACATATTTTCAATAAACATTTCCATTTGGATATATGGAAGTGGAGGCTGGAAATGCATCAGAGATAAAAACAGGTGTCTGCGCACTTCTGAAAGCAAATAGACATTTAAGGGAGCAAAACCATGGCAAACATAAGGATGATTCTGTTGGTTTAACAACCAAAACTTAGTCAGGAGAGTAGGAGGAAATTTATAGGATATACATGAAAAATGAATATAGAACATCTGCTAGGAGGGGGATATACAGGGGAGCAGGGCCAAAAACCATTACTCAACACAAGGAAAATTCATGGGGTTTCATAACAAAAAGAACAGAGAGCAGCCAGAAACAGACTGGACTGGCAGGGGCCATGCTCATGCCTGTAGCACATCTAAAAAGAAAGGTTCACCTGTGATGAAGGCTTAGATGACTGGACTCTAGTCATTCAAAAATGCTGGCTGGTACATTTGTTTCTAAATGAGAGAAAAAGGGCTTTGATGGGGAAGTGGCTGTAACCGTGGTTCTTATGACATTACTGACCACTGCTGTGAACTCCTTTCTCTATGTTAATTCATAGCCAGGAGTAACTGCAGGTACCAACACCTCAAGTCACTAAGAACTGCATCTCTTTTCTTTGTCCAGCCCTTAATATGTAGCTCTTGCCTGTGCTATTCCCATCTGGACTATCATACCCAGGAGCAGGTGTGAAAAAGCCCATCTTTGCTCCCTTCCTCAGAAGAAAGAGGCAGGCCTATGAGTGAGTAAACCAAACAAGTGTCTCACTCATGAACTGCACTGCTGGACGGCCATAGCCCTCCCAGTGCACCTGCTAACTTGCATAAAAATTGTCACTGGTTAATTTTCCAATGAGGAATTTTCCAAGCAAAAATGCAATCTGAGCATCCTTGAAGCATCCTTCTTGCATAACTTGTATTGTGCAGTGTAGGAAGAATGAGGACATTCATTTAAAGCCCCTTTGGAAAAGCAACTTCAGTTCTTCTGAAGGCAATGGAAGGAACAAACTCTCACTGCCTCATGGAAAGAGTTCCCAGGCTGTGCTTCTTTATGAACTGGGCTCTGCTGCCCAGGGGTGTCCTAAGTTTGTGAATTTGACCTCAGCATCTTTCTAACTTCACCATAGTATGGCAGTGTGATTACATAAAACATCCTGGAGTTCCCCAAGGCAACACAAATGACAAACCTACTCTAGTCTTCCCATTTGGAAGAGTGTGATTGCATCAGATGAAGCAATTAGATATTCTTACTAATTTCTAAAATTATGCCTGGAGACTGGATTTTTGTGACTACTCCCTCATTTACATGAAAATTCAGGATAACCAAAAGAAAATGAGGCTGTAAAACATGCTAACAGCTTAGTTCATCCCTAAGAGAGAAGCTTGTCCGTATGATTGGAAAAGAATAACCTGCCATAATTTGTCTTTCAGAGGTCTACACCCTTGTAATAGTTGGAAAACTAAGGCAACCAAGACAAAACTAAGGCATTTGTTAGTTTGAAAGGGTCTCCCCTCAATACAATCTAGAAAAAGCCTCTCTCTGATGGTACTTTTCAGATTCCTGCCCATGTTTTTCACAAGCTAACCTGGGATTATTACTTGTACACTTATATATTGAGGGACCAAGTAAATGCATCTACTATCTTATTTTTACTGGGACTGACCTCCAAACAGAACAGGAAATCTCTTTGTAAGCAAATTCCCATAACCAGTCCCCTTGCTGTTTAGTCTGCATTGGATTAAGCAGTGACTTGCTTGCTTCTTTGATTGGCAACTATAGTACTATAAAAACAAATGTACAGAGCAAATCTCACCAGAAAAGCCTCCCAATCTGCAGACTCTTTCAGCTTTATTTGGACTGAAACTTGATGATAGCTCCACTAGACAGGAAACACTCACCCCTCCTTTCTAATATGGCACTACCAGGAAGACGCATTTTCTCACAGACCAAGTAGCAAAGCTGAGAGCAGGGGAGAGGGCAGCAACACCAGAGACCTCCTATAGTACATGTCTCAAATTCAAACTGTTTTAAGACAGCAGAAGCTGACAACACTACTTATTTAACCTGCATTTAATTCTTTAATTGAGAAAAAACATGGTTTACACCATGCTTGAAACTGGATGAGATACGGAGAAAGCAGAGCAAAAGCATCTAAGGCATTTTAAGCCCACCTCATGGTAGAAGCTGGAAGGAGCAGACACTTGAACAGCAAACCTTTTTTTGTTGTTGTTGTTTTGTGGGGGTTTTTTCTTTCGGTTTTTTTTTTTGTTGTTTGTTTGTTTTGGGGTTTTTTTGTTTTCTTACTGGATATAACACACTGCTGGTTAATAATGCTCCGCAATTCTGTAAAACCAGGAAGCCCCTGGTGATATAGAACCAGGTGGTTAGGACTCTGTCTTTGGTGCTGTAAGAATTCACAGATATGCAGAAGGGCTCAATATGTACAGCTCAGTATGTACAGTACTCAACATTGACAGAAAAGATAAACATACACGTGATAGAAAAGGAGTTGGGGGCATTATCCTGCTGTTCTCTAGTGTATCTACCAAGTCATGATATTTATATGAAGTGACCACATATTGAAAAGTCAAAGAAATCAAATATTCATTTTTGAGAGCAAATAAGAGATGCCACATAGCTGGACTAGCACTGAACAAAGGAGCCACCGGCAGGTGTGAAGTGGTGCAAGTCTTGTTCTTCTTACACTTGCATCATGTACATTTAACACTGCTCTCAAAGTCCAACCTCAACAGCCATCCCAGCCAACTGCCCCAGTTCCTTAGAATCCTACAATAGCCTGAGTTGGAAGGGGTCCATGAAGATCATTGAAATCCAGCTCCTGGCCCTGCAAGGACACCTCAAGTGTCACACTGTGTGCTGGAGAGCATTGTCCAAATGAGCTCTGTCAGGCTGGTGCTGTGTCCACTGCCCTGGGAAGCCTGTTCCAGTGCCCAGCCACCCTCTGGTCCAAACACAACCTCTGCTATGTATTGGGCTGTCTGTTGGAAAGTTGTGGATTCACCTCCTACTGCTACCAGTACAACCATGGTCAAAGAACACATCCAAGAACTGGAAACAGTACAGGCAAGTATGGATATGTCTGTGTGTGTGTGCACAATTCATCCAAGTCTGGATGACCACAGAAAAATTTCTTCTGCTGCTTCTTCACCAAAATAAAAGACGGATCAGTGACAGATTTGAAATGATGTAGCCGCCTACCTGTGCACAAGAACTTGAATCCAAAAGAGTCCTAGCACGTTGAGAAAGGCAAATCGCAGCTTCATACCTGAGCCATTTGCACTCCATCTGGCCCTGTTAAATGCCAGTGCCCAGCTACACCCAGGCTGAGGTCTCCTTCTTAAAAGCCCAACAGGAAGGACACAAATAAAACTTCTGTGAGATTCTCTAGCTTTTTTTAACTGAGGAAGTGGAGGTGGCCACTTACTGTGAAGCAGCGAGATGCTAAATCCAGCAAACACCAGGAAAGCCATGAGCTTCCTGGTCCTTCTCCCTCCTAATGCCAGCTATATTCTGACTTTTTATCTCACCTTCCTTCTGCTGACTCTCCTACCTGCTCCATGGAACATTTGCTTTATTGCTGAACTCCAAGATCTCATTTGATAGGGTGAGAAGCAGGAAGGGGTAAACACCCTCATCCCATTCACCTGACTCATATTACTCTGGAGCACATTTCCACTGCTGCTTTCATATGATTCATGTGAAAGCAGTTAAAAAGACACTAGAAGAAGTATCTTGCTGGCAAAAAAGTAGCTGTCTGACGTTGGTTTCCTCCTTCTTTTGGTGTAGGGTACCCATATTAACCACTTCTTGAGAGCATGAGCTCATGTGCAAGACGGTCACAAGCTGATTTTGCAGATCAGACACTGAATTTCTTCTCTGAAAAAGAAAGAAAAAGGTTAGGCCTTTTAGTTAGTTTTCTGGGATGCCTGAAGAAAGCCTTTCCTGGAGCTGGCACCAGCTCATCCCCACCAGCAGGACTGCTCACAAGGCTTTCTCTCAGCCAGCTCTGGGGATGGCTGGATCCCTTCACAGGATGACATAACTCACTAAACCTGCAGAAGGCTACACCTGCCAAGGGTGGGGGGGAGGAACCTTTCTGGCATTTTAGGAAGTTGGATTGCCTCAGCAGAGGCCAGCAATGCCAGAACTGCCACAAGAGAGGGCAGGGCTCGTGACCGTGGGGCGAGGGAGTAGGGCCGCCCCTTCTTGGCTGGTTTGGCCATCAGAAGCACAGCCTGAGATTCCTGCCAAATTCCTGGATCACCAGGCCGGAGGCAGAAAGCTGCAGGGCTACCAGGCCCTGCCTGCTGAAGCTGGCACTGTGCCTGGCACCCCAGGGTGTTAACTGGGAAACAGAACTGCTGGCTGGACAGCAGGGCACAGGGACACTTGCCAGCTGGGGCAGAGCTCCAGGGACATCCCTCGCACAGCCGAGAGAGGCAGGCCTGCACCCTGCAAAAGAACATCAGCCTCATCTGGGGAAACCTTCATGATGCCCTAGACAGATAAAAATCCTTGCCTTTAGCTTGGGGCACAGCAGAAAGGGGGAGTGTCCCCTCTCTGGCAGAGAAAGGACCTGATGTCAGGTGTCCTGTCACTGTGCAGAGCTTAGACTGAGGTTGAACTACTATTTCCAGCAGCTGCACTACTTTTGGGGTTGTGGGTTTGTGTTTTTGTTTTTTTTTTTTTGGGGGGGGGGGCTTTTTTGTGGTCAAGGGACTATTGGGGCTTCTCAAAGGATATTTGTCAGAACTCCCACTGGTGGATGCCATCAGGGGTTAAACATGAGCTGCATATCTACTTACTGAGCTACTTACAGGAAGGGAAGAGAAGGAAAAAAAAAAAAAAAAGAAGAAAGAAAAACCAGAGGCAGTCCCAGGCATGCCCAGGAGCAGACCTTTGGGCACCTCAGAAATTTTACTGGCAGGAACATAGGCACTTGTAGACTTCAGACGCCTCTAGGGTTAGGCAGTAGCTGAACAGGGGTTTTGAGGATCTAAATATTGGCCACAAATGCCTACGAGGCAGTTACGCAGAGCTTACATGCCTAAACCTTTTTTGTGGCCCTAGCCCTAAACTAATATTATGGAAAATACCAGCAATTATTAGGGACTTCTTATCAGATTGGATACATATTTCCTTTGCATAACTTTACCATGGCCTCATTTATGTGGTGCTTGGAGAGGATGAATACCTGTTCTGCATGAGTAATTATGCCAAAGGCTCGTGTGAGGGAGGTAGTTTGTGACTGCTGAGCAAGGCCAGCTATGCTTACCCACACAGCTCCAGCACTCACAATTGGTCTTACCACTAAATCCCCCTTGTTGCTTCGTTTGCCTGATTGCAAACAGATCCCAGAATCTGCAGTTGCCCTGAGATGATTGATGCCAAGATGCTGCAGTGAAAAGGAAGTATTCTTTTAAGTGTTATCACGTCCACGAGCATAAGCAAAGCCATGTCACGTGACAGAAAGTAAATAGAGCATTTCTTAGAAAAGCCATTTATTTGCCTCCGTGATTTATTATTCAATGACATGTAGGCTATTTTTTCTTTGTTACTGGCACTCATGTTCATAATAACAAGGTACTTGACTTGAAGGTATTTGGCCAACCTTTCCAAAGTGCTATGTAAGCAGTAATCAGAGAGAGCTAGGTTCATGAGTCAACAAATTGCTCTCCCATGCTGATCAAACAGTCTTGGCATCTCTATTAAAAAAAATACAAAAGCAGATTTTGGGCTGGCTTACCCAGTTTTCTCTCTAAAATTATTTATTGTATTTGCATTTGGCAGAGTTCAGGCTTAAAATAACCAAAAGTGACAGTTGTTTTATTAATAAAATTTTACATGTGATTTTCATTTATGTTTAGAAGGATAAATGAGACAGCAAGTTAGCCTCCAAAGTTTTTGTTGCCATAAATTGGGTTTCATTTGCTCACCCTAAAGGCAAATGAATTCAAGGTAAAATTCTTTCATTTTGCACCATACCTCCACAGCCTGCAGGAGAAAGCAGTCTAATACTTGGGTCAAAGCTAGCCAGATTAGTAGAGCTGAGGTTTATTGTGAAAAGCTTATATTCCAGCCTACACCAGGTTATTACTACTAAAGCAAGTAACAATAAGATAGACTGCACAATCTGCAGGCTTTACCAGGAGGAGGAACTCAAATCTAAGTGGGATTTTGACTCGATTTCCATCATACATGCTCACAAACCCAGGTCTTGAATCCAAAACACATATTCCCATGCTCAATATTGCTACTTCGCTGTGTAAATGAATGTTAAAAAAAAAAAAAAAAGAATCTTTAGTTGTGAATCATCTCCCTGCTTCTGTGCGCAAAGTGAGTAGAGCTGTGTGAATAATTGCATGTATTTTCACTGTGACTGCTGAATTCAAAATATTTTGGAAGCTTGCATTAAACAGATGCAACTTCCCTTTCTCCCCCTGCTCTTAATTTTTTCCATGAAATGAAAAGAGGAGAGCCTCATGTGCACTGAAAAACTCCTTCTGACCCCCAAAATGAAACACTTTGTGTTTTGGACGCACTTAGTAAAAGCAAAGGAAATTAAAAGACTAAATTTCATAATGGAAGAAACAGCGTTCTCCCCATTCTGATTCAGTAACCAGTATGCAAGAGACAAATTCTTTGGTTTCCAAGGTCTTTGAAGCTGCCATGTCCATTCCCTGGAGATGCCACTTATCATCCCTCAGCTTGAGGGGGATCACCAGGATGTGGCTTTCCCTGCAGCCAATCTGCTGTGCACCTTTTTCTCTGTGCTGCCTGTTTTGTAGTGCCCCAGACATGGGGAATGAGGGAAAATGAGGTGAGGTGTCACTTCCTGAACCAGCTGCCTCAAAAGCAGCAGGTTGTCCTGCTGCAGACAAGATGCTCCCCCAAGGTACAGCTCTGCAGGTGGAAGCTCTCCTAAGCACCCTCCTTTTGGCTCTGTTTTGGTCTGTCTGTGTAGTAAGCTGCTCCCCAAACCCAGAGGCTTCTTTATTCTCAGTGAAGGAGCCTTTTCTGCCAGGCTACACAGTTATGCTGCTTTTTAACCAGAGGGTTACTTCAGCATTTGGTTTCTACCAAAGGGCTGTTAAAATATTTTCACTTATTGCAGGACCACAAACATCTGTTAATTATGGGTCTGGGGTTTATTTATTTATTTATTTTAATAGCTAGGTCTTATTGACCTTCACTTAAGCGCTTTTGAATATTTTACTCCATATAAAGACTGCTATGTTGAAAAGTGCTAACAATTACCATCATGGGAGTCTTGGATTCAAAGACACTTTGCAGACCTCATTAAGCCAAGGAGCTTGCCAAGTCCAGTCTTTTCAGTTCAGTGGAAGCAACACTAAAGTCCCTTCATGCAGCAAAGCAGCTGCTAGCAATGGAGCCTGCCTGGCATGGGCAGAGAGAGCTAAGCTCACCCAGGGAGACTCGTCAGTCCTGGCACCAGAAGACAAGGACACACACTAGAAACAAAGCGAGCTGTGAGAAGAACCCTAAAAAGAGCTGTGAGAAGAACCCATAGAGCTGATCAGTGAAGCCAAGTCAAGAACTCTGGGCTAGACAAAAACCTCCTGTTTTTTTCATGTCACAGGAAACATGACTTCTGTCTCGTCTCTGTGTAGTTACAGTGATAAATCTTGACCAATGCAGAACAAGACTGGCAAGGTTTTCCAAGCCCAGCTAGTGATGGGCTAGCACACTAGGAGGTCTGCATCATGCCATTGAGAATTCTTGTCTCGTAGGCTGGAGAAAAGCAGATATTTGAGAAGTTTCAAAAAAGTAAATAATCCAAATCAACTCTTCAAAGAGAGGTAAGATGCTTTAGGCACTCAACAGATCGAAAAGCCAGATTCCATATTTGCATACTAAACATGGAGGTAGGAGAATGCCTCAGGTTAGGCAACAGTGTTTCTGTGCTTTTCAGCTCAGTGTGTGAAGGACTGACCACAGGCACTCAACTGCATCTGTCTGGGTGAGGTAGATCAATCTTACACTGTCACAGGAATATGCACAGGGCAAGAGCAGTCTAGAAGCTTTCAGTCTAAAAGAAGTGAGAAGCATAGTGGTATTCTATCAGGGAACTCAAAAACAAGAAGGAAATTAACAGACCCACAAAACAATTGAGGCTTCTGAATCCAGCACTATTTAGGCACTTTCCATCTGTGAGGGAAAGAAAAAGATGTGCAAACACTCGACAGGTATCCTGATTCCCAGGCCAGTGCTGTCCACAAAGTCCATCCTTCATTCTTTATGTCCTTCTCAGCTCAGGATGTTTTCAAATAAGTATTTTCTATGGACAAATCCTCTTTCCTCTCTACTTCCAGGGAAGTTACAGAGATGAACCCTCATATTTGCTCAGCACAACACCTCAGAATTTGTTTGCCCCAAGCAACTCTATATTAAAGATTAACTGTTATATTAAGGATTCTCCCTATATTTGTATTCAACCATACATCCTTGCAAGTACTTATCCAGTATAACACCCAGAAGCTGCCCAAACACAATTCCCAAGTGTGATGTAAGTGAATACCTCTCTGTGGCATGGCTGTTAACAAGTTTTATAGAAATAATAAAAAAATACAAGATTTGCCTTGGAACAAACCTGAATGATAAAATCTCTTAGTGAACATTTTTGAGACATTGTTTTTGCATTTAATTTACAGCTTCCTAGTGTTTATCTCTTCAGGTGGGATTTTACAAATTAACCATGAGTAGGACACACCCCACTTCATAATTCCCTTATCTTATTTAAATAGGAGACAGATAGCAACTTCTATACATGCTCACACCTTGCTAATAGAAAACAGTGATATATTGAAAATTTCCTTATCACTTCCAGTTCCCACACAGGTGTTCTTGGTGATAAACTACTGAATGATATAAACAGTGATTTCAGGTTAAAAGTAACAATTAGTCAAAAGGAAAAGGAAAAAAAAAAGAAAAAAACCCCCACAAATTAAACCACATTTCCTGAGAAGGATTTGGAGCTGAAAATACTAAAATACAAGACTATAAGTGTGATTTTTTTTCAGTGAGACACATAATCCCTTGGACTTGCCTTTAGTAAAGCCTGCTGTCACCTCTCATAACCCATAGGCAATTTCTCTTATCTTTTGAGATGATTTTGATGGGCAATTCACAGATATGATAAGGAAATGTATGTTATCCCCTTTGGAGTCAGGCAGTGCAGGTTTGTCTCCAGTGGGTGCTGTCACAGATAGGGTGTACAGCTATTCCTGACCAACAGTGGTAGGAGAGTTATTCTGCTAGTGGAATTACTAAAGAAAGCTCTCTCCATTTTAGTTCTTCTGAGATTGTTCTTTCAGATGTAATAGAGAGCATTTAAGTGTATTTAAACCAGCTAAACTGTGTTGCTGCTATTATGCAATGAGCGTATTGAATACCTCAGGTCCACAGAAAATTGTGGAAGTTTGTGTTCTACATTGCCTTTGATTATTTTCTTTTCTGTATTCCAAAGAAAATCTTTATTTTATAGCCCTTACTAATTCCTTCCAAACAGACCACTAGAGGCCCAAAAAATAAAAGAAAATTCAAACTTGTTTTTGCAGAAGTGCGTGACCAAGCCTTCGGGCCTGTGAAGGCCACAGCTTTCTGGACAGGGTCACTAGAGGCAAAACTGGAAACTTGATCATGTGATGATGTTTTCAAAAATCAACCCTCTCACAATTTTCCACCATCTGCATTAATTATCCAATAATGATATAAACTAAGATTAGTAATTCATAAACTCTTTGATAAAATGTAAAAGAACAGAGTATCAGTTTAACAGGAGCAGGAATTCAAACATACATTATATTTCCCAATAAGTATTCCAAGGTTGTGTCTCAGGCTTTTTCCAGAGCAACACTGACTGCGCTGTCTGTCAGGACAGGACTCTGGCTTTGCATTTATTATTCATGTGGTACCCAAGGGGCTCAATGGCTGCACTCACCCAGGCAGACATCACCATGACGGGACAAGAGTACCTCAGTCTAAAGAACAGTACTGCCATTCTCTTATCAATTCTTCTTAAAGTTTCTACCAACTTACAAGCAATAAAATTATTTTCAAAAAGTGGTAATTTTGTTTTAAGGGAAAAAGTAATGCTTTTTTTTCAGCGCCTTTTAGATTATTTCTACAGAACCAACAGAGTCCTGTTGAATA
Organism: Zonotrichia leucophrys gambelii; assembly: GCF_028769735.1. Classification (NCBI taxonomy): domain Eukaryota; kingdom Metazoa; phylum Chordata; class Aves; order Passeriformes; family Passerellidae; genus Zonotrichia; species Zonotrichia leucophrys. The sequence goes on from NC_088171.1 coordinate 69,559,459, forward strand.
GGGAAATTCATCTTAGATTTTTTATCAGACCTATCAAATTTCTCTGTTATTTCTGACTCACATGCTTTCTGTAGTGGTTTTATGCCTCAGTTATATTCTCAATATATTGGTGTCTATTGAACTTCTGAAACTTGGAGTTAGATACCTGGTTAATAAGTCTGAGTTGTTTTGGGGTTTTTTTGTGTGGTGTTTTTTTTTTGTTTGTTTTTTGGTTTTTTTCTTTTTTGTTTTTGTTTTTTTTTTTTTATTTCATTCCCTTTCCCAAAGGCCACCCAACAGTTAAAAAAAGTAATCTTCAATGTTTTCCATAGGTCAGGTGTTGTCTGGGTAGGTTTCTTTGAGCATCTACAAGAGGTACCAAGTTAATGACAGAGGTTTCTAAGCCCAGAATGCGTTGCGTGAATTACTAATGGAAGGGTCCAGTTTCTCAATAAGAAATGCAGGGTGCCACTACATAGGCACAGCATGCCAGCGCACAGCAGAACAGCATCCTTAGCATATCTACTTAGCAAATACTGCTTTCTCAAACCCTCGAGGCAGATGGGATTTAGACCAAAAGTGCCACTGGCAGAACACCTATTCCAAGGGCAATTATACAGAGTATCAAATATATTTGATTATTCGTAAGCATTCTTGATAAGCATCAGATATGTTTAACACTTCCTGAGAAATCTTTTCACAGGAGCAGGGCCCCATAGGTATAACTCATCATGTATTAAGCAAATTGGAATGAATCTCTTGAAGCATCTTTGCACTCTTGAGATCTGTTGCATTGTTTTCATTTGGAGTGGCCACAAGCAATCACAGAGGTATTTTTTATTCTTGTTGCAGTTCTTATAACACAAGTGTTGGCTGTGGATTATGGCTCACACTCCAGCAGCACCAGTATTGTCTCATGTCCCTGACTCCTCCTTACTCTGCTCAGTCAGGGTCCGGTTGGATGCCACCATCTGTCAGAGTCCACGAGGAGGCATGGGGTCTGAGAGTGGATTCTCATGAGAAAGACATCAATGTGAACAGGAAATGTCCCATCAGGAATCCTTTCTTGGGACAGGCTCCTGTGGAAAAGAACAAACCCTTATTGTCACTATTGCAGCTTTAGCTTTATATTCTTGTGCTCATCCTTTGATTCATTCTCTCACCCCCCACTCTATTCCCATCCGATGGGTGGGAAACAGGATATTTTGTGAAATTCTTTCCTTCCTGTGGGTCTACATGACATCTTTAATTAGCAACTCTCTGCAATGGAAGTGAACAATTAGAAAGCACAACTATCCTGTTGATGAGATCATAATACAGTTGCTTTTTGAACAGGTATTAAGGCATCGCTTTCTGTCATTTACTAAGATCATTGATGTTATTAAAAATTAATTATTATTTAAAAACATCACACACCAAAAAAAGTCTCTAAACACTTCCCTACAGAACTAGTGATCAGGAAGAGCTTTACAAGCATTCTCTGTCTTTGTAACCCCTGAAAGTTTTTTTGGTTTTTTTTGTGATGCAAAGAGTGGTGAAAAGGAGACTCTGCCTTCTTCCCTGGACAGAACTCCAGCCAGCTGGCATCTGCCATTTTACCTGGAATAAGTATGAATACTTGTTTATTTAATAACCTAAATGCAGGAGCCGATCAGGGTGATGTGTGCTTCTACAGAAAACCCCAGTGGCTGAAAAGATTTTTGTCAGGGTGGGATTTGACACTATGGAGGCACAGAAATCAGCAATGCCTTGGAAGACCAAATATAATCAAACGTGGCATGCTCAGAGAACCTAGAACTAATCCTTCCTTGTCTTGTCCTGTAGGCTGGTAGGTGTAAATGCTATTAAGCCTCATCTGGCAGGTCTGCCCTTAAATGCCAGCAGTCCAAGTGATAGCCCTCAGCTTCTGGATGTCCCATCGTGTTGGACTATCCCTCTCTTCCAGATCCACCAGGATTAAATTTTCTTTTCCCACTGCTGCTCCAAGGGACATTAAGATGATCCTGCTTTCTCATTTTCCTTTGCTTCTTTTTATTAGTTTGAACCTCTGATGTTCTACCTGGCACCTGGGAGAACTCATGTACACCACTACAGAGCAACATACACTCATTTTGTGAAAACAAACAGTAACAACACAAGAAGCTAGATCAGAGAAAACCAGGATCTCTGAGCCAGCATGACATTCCAAAATTTGGGGCTGTGAACTAAGAAAACTGCAGAACAAAGTACAGGGTTGTGCTTTTGCTAAAATATCTGTCATTTCCCAAAGGCGTTGGAAGGTTGGTGTGAAAACCCGTGTGGGATCTCACAAGGCTGTACGTCACATCTGAGAAAACACAGACAGGAATGAGAAGATTTTCAGGCTGAGCTTGTGAGCCAAATCTCCCAACTGCTATCTCACATTGTCGCAGCAACAGGTCTGTCTACAGCTGCTCCACAGCACAAAGCAGCTGCAGGCACTGCCTCCTCATTTTCATACAGATCTAATCATGAAACAAAAATGTGCTTGGTCATATTTGTGCTGGGACTGCATGTCCTCAGCAAAGTTTGCACACCCTGATAAATTGGCTTGCAGTTGAAAATAGAAACTACTACTGTAATAACAGAACATCAATGCACATTTCTCTGAGCAAAGATTGCCAGGGTGTGAATATTGCTAATGGCAATACTACACATTAATAGACATTTCTCTGAGCAAAGGTTGCCAGGTTGTGAATATTGCTAATGGCATTTAGGGTCTTTATCTCATCTTGTAAAGTGTTATCAATCAAACTACAGGTGTTAAGCAGGTAAAAGCTGTAGTTTGAGGGGATAGATAAGAACTTTTCCCTTGGATCTTAAGCATTGTTTCCTACTAGACCTTTCCTGAGAGAAAGTGTCAGGATATCAAAGGGGAAAAGAAATACATATTTTTAGGCCTTGGGGCATGAGAGGGAGGGGATTTTGTAGATAGTTTCAGGAGATGAATTATCAACCTCTCAGAATGACTTCAAATAGCAATCTCTTCCCCAATCACAACCAGCTGTTTATTAAATTTACCAAAGAATTTGCCCCTTTTTTTTCTTAAATAACAATATACTAATAATATTAAAGCTATGTCTTGTGAACTTGTGAAGTACATGTGGAAAGAGAGGCAAGCATATTTGAGCTGCATAGCTTACCATATACCATAGGCAGCCAAAATAAATGGGTGGTTACATTGCACTGGGGCTTGTTTGATGTACTGGGATCTAATGCACATCACTTGGTTTGCTCCCAGCAAGTGTTATGCATAGTTAATACACAGAAGGTAAAGAAATCAATTTCAAGGCTATAAATGAAAGCTACTATAAAATTCCACTATTACTGCCATGCTGTGAAGTACATATGTTATTGATTCCTCTGGCCTCTTTTACATGGAAGGTGACTTGGTGGCTCGGGGCCTCAGCCTTTTATCTGAATTCAGACCCTGCCCAAGGAATCTGTTGGCCTTACTTCAAGTCTCATTTTGGGTACAGAAATAGCTGCATTTATAGCAAGGAAAGGAAGATACCTATGCCTGGTTCTAGTTTGAATCACAAGTTTATAGTTTTGAGAGCTAAAAATCTGTAATTCAGAGCAACAGGTCTTTTTATGAAACAAACAAATTTTTTTTAACAACTTTATGCTTTCTTCCTACTCCAAAAAAGAAAGAGAATGACCAAAATGAAAGATATAACTAAGAGTTACAAGTCCTAAACAGCTTAAAACCATGGGAAAAAGTAAAAGCCCTTTGCTCTGTGCAGTTGATCAGAGGCTTCAACTCATTTTTGAGGCAGGCAAACCCTGTGACAGTCATTTTACAGTCTGGGAAGAGAGGCTGGGATGCACCAGGGACCTTACTTGGGGCGGGCGCTGGGGCGGGCACTGGAAAGCAGAGGCCAGAAACTTGGCCCCACATTTCCAGTTTTGAGTTCCAGCTGTCCAACCTGAACTCTAAACCATGGGAACTGCAAGCCAAAACCAATCATGAAAAGAGAAAAGAAAAAAAAAACCAACTCTGCTAGGAAAAAGACCTGCAAAATTCTGTGCATATAACCATATAACCTGATATCGGATATCTGAGCTAGCTACCTTCTAACACAAACCACTGCAGAGGAAACAGCCAATCTCCTCACACACAGGTACATTTTTAAATGAGCAGATTTTGTCTGGATTTCAGCCAAAACTTTTGCACCCTATAGGTTCAGTTAAAACATTTTAAAGAATTATTTCATTTTGTAGTGATCACCCCCCCAAGGCCACTCAATTTTCACAGTGATACAGTATTGCTTCTTCTGATGGTCTAAGTCTACTAAGCGAGGCAGTGCCCCTGGAAAGGTGAGAATTTTTTTGTGCCTAAACAGGCAGTAGGTCAAAACCCAAACACTGAATCTGAGCCTTTGTATGCTGGAGAAAATAGCCCAGGACCTGTGAACCCAAACTGTGTCTGTGCCATGGTGTGGTCCAAATGTAGAGGAGCTCTTTCCAAAAGCCCAACTACAGCAGCAAGGGATACATGCCAGTTAATTTACCCCATTTATTACCTGAATCTAACAGTAGTTGATCAGCCTCTGAACTGAAGAACTCAATCTCAGTTACCAAGATTGACTGATTGGAGTAACTGAAGCAATCTTATTTAATGTTTGCCTTAAATGATCTGGCAATCTGATTCAGATAAGATTTCAAACAGTCTCTGTGCTTTTGATCTCAAATTAGCTTCAGGATTAACTCAAGCTTGGTTCAGACACAGTAAAAAATTCTTTTAATTGTATCTTACACCGCAGCCATGCTCAAACCGTCTTTCTGATTCCACCAGATTAATTAAAATCTCACCTCTACCCAGTTGTGATAGTGACAGTCTGAACTGTAGGACAGTGCTGGGAAGCTAAGGGGAGAAGTGAAACAGCACTTACAGAAACTCCTGTGGCTGAATAGTTGTTGCAAGAGGGAGAATCCTTGCTGCCTCTTTCTTTTAAATGGTGTGATTTCTTGTCTCTCTGGTACTCAAAGAAAAGTCTCTGTGAGCAATAAGATCAAGAGACAACATGAGCAAATGACATTAAATTACTTTATACAAGACAGCAGTGAAACCCCAATTCTACCAGTGAAAGCTCAAAGTGAGCCTGAGCCTTTAAGGAGCTCTCCTTCTGCCTTCTGTTCACTTCACAGCATGCTTCAGACAGAAATGCTTCTAACATTTTGAAGGCATACTACACAAGGGGTTTGATTTCTTTTAACATAAAAAGACCTATTTTGTTATAAGTATTTTCTTTTAACAGCTCTGTTCCTTTCATGCATTCCTTTCCCAGGTACAGTACAGGTGCTTCAGGGCAACTCTAGGACAATTTTCAACAGTGGCTTGGGAGCCTAACTATGAGTTTGCTAAACAAGAGAGCTAAGCAGACAGAGAGATACCTGTTAAAGTCAAGTTAATGCTGAACTAACCTCATATAATAAACTCTCCCAGGCAGCCTATTTACAATTTGAGGGGAAACTATACCTTTGAAAATTGTTTTCTAAAGGTATTCTGGCTCACATCTCTCTGTTCATGGTTAGACTTTGTGGCATTAATTCCCTTTTTTTTTTTTTTTTTTTTTTTTTTTTTTTTTTTTTTTTAAGATAGGGAGGTATCCAGCCTCAGGTTTCTAGAAGTACATAGGTGTGAATAGCTGCAGACGTGTGCACTGGTACCTCAGGCTTTCTGAAATCCCTACCCATGACTTGCAGCTCTCTATTTATCATTTACCCTTTGCTACTGTTGAAAGGGACAACAAACACTTTGAAAAAGCTGCTCCTAAGTAGAAAGATTACTTCAGAAGGTGAGTTTGAGGTTTCTAATTCCCTTAGAAATGCTCCACATTTTTCACCTCAGGTCTACAGAAGTGTTTGTGTATCACCTAAAACCACAAAGCCTGATTTTGATTAGGCTGTGGGTACCACTGCTAGGTTATTGTTTTAAGATAGCATCATGGAAAAACTTCAGTTATAACTTAATTAATTCAAACACTATCGTTACTTTTGAATGGAAGCATTTTATCCAAGCAAAGGATCACCCCTGAATGACTGTATTTGTACTGCAGAACCACCAGGGCTCTAGGGTTCAGCTAAGGTCTGCATTCAAAGTTATTGCATTAACACTTATGTTATACTGCTGCCTACAGGTCCATATTTAAAATTAGGGTGTTATGCTAACTTATGTTTAAACAAGGCTCCTGTAGCAAAGCTTAGGAAACAAGTAAGATAAGAAAGGTATGGGAGAAGCTGAGCCCATTTTACTTTCCATGGTTATGTTTGTGTATGTAATTGAGTGCATTTCTTCCACTGCCCTGAAGCCACCACAGAGGGACTGGTTTTGTAGCAGAGCTACATTTGGGAGTGCAGTTCAAGAGGAAGAAGGGGATTATGGTAGTGCCTGCATTAGAGGAGCTGTGGAGGAAAGCACAGGGATACCTGGAATGGCAGCCCTCCACATGACAGACAGGTAGGTATCTGATGATCTCTCCTGTGGTGTTTGTTGCAATCTGTGATTTCCCCTTGTGGAAACTGCACATTTTTTAAAGCAAATGTATATGTATTTTGAGGTTGGACACAGCATATAAGGACTGTCTTTTCCTAATTTGTGGTTTAAAGATCCCTTACAAGCAGCCTATAAATCTCAAGAGCTTGTCATGTTGCATCTCACTAATATATTGAAAAAAGGAATGACATATGCCACAGATTTCACCAGAATAGAAACACCATTCTTGCAGAGGCTAGAGTGGGGAAGGGTAGTTTTCCTTTCCAAGTCATGTGCATAGTTCTTTGGGTAACTAATTTAAATTGTTACACACATATTTTGAATTTAAAAATATTTTCTGAATTCAGGAAGAAGAAATTTCAACTTAGTGCCTGTAGGGGAGCCAGACACTTCTGCAAGCACTTCCTCTCCTCCCTACAGAACTGATTGATCTTGGCAACTCAAGATGCTGATGGTTTCAGCTACAGCTAATAGTCGCTGAAATTATTTTCCTCCATGTTCTGTAAACTATGATATTTCTGCAAAAGGAGACTCCTTTATTTGAACAATTAGCAAACTGACATTTCCTAAGATCATCTAAATTAATAGAAATATTAGCATTTAGCACTCAAAATCCACTGCACCCTGGAGACAGGATAAGGTGTAAGTCAGCTCTAATTAAAGTTGTTTTATACCAGGCAGTCCCTGCTGACCGCCACAATACTGTTTTCTATGTAATTGTTGGTCAATTTGTTGCAATATATCATCAGGATTACTGAATTATTAGTTATAATTACAACTTCAGAGTCAATAGCGGTGTCACAGCAAGGGTAAGTAAACACCAGAAAATTATGAGAGATGGAAATACCTTTCTAACAGCTACATCATATTAGTAGTACAGAGACCACCCACTGTAACAGCTAGGCACAATGATAAATTCCTACTTGGAGAAAGTGTACTTGGATGTTTTTGCCTTAATGTTCTGCATTCATCTCAGTGACATCCCCCATAAGCTCCACTTTGATTCCTGCCCACCAGCTGTGGAGCACGCATGTGAGGTAGTTTAAACTTGCTAAAACCCATACAATCTGCCAGACTAAATTTTACAGCTACCAGTGTCAAACCATCTGCACAGACCATCCACAAGGATGCCTCTCTCAAAGGTCTGCAGGTCATTCTTCTATGGCTCTTTGGTCACCCCAAGTCCCATTTTCACAGGTGGTCTGGAGGATTGGGAGCCCACAGCCTGTCAGACAGGTACCAGTTCTCCATTCTCCAAAGGCCACCTCTCTAAGCACTATATACTTTGATTCTTTGTATGGTTGGCTGGTTATGACCTCTTTGGAAATTTGTCCCTTGTGTATTTCTGAGAACGGCAACACAGTGTCCTCTATGGAAGAAGTGTGATAGAAGTTTCTACTGCTTTTCGCAGAAGAACATAGTATTTGATGTTACTACTTTGACTCACATGAGAGATACTTTTCAAAACTATTCACCATTTCAAAGGATGCATTATTTTTGGGAAAAAGAAAAAGAGAAAAGAAAAAAAAAGTATTTTTCTGTAAGTCAAGTCCAGGACTTCCAGGAAATCTAAAGAAAAATACTTTTGATAAGAAATATCAAGTTTTACTCTAACTTCAAGGTGTGTTGGGAAATGGACTGAGAGTTCAGTGTGTGGAAACATGACCTGTAAAGTTCAGCATATACTGCAAGAACCAAAACCTAATTAGGGCAGTTGGTCAGACTTTTAACTTATCTACCTAATCTCCAACCACAGCCTCAAAGGTTGAAAATGTGACTCCATCTTCTAAACCAAGAAACAAGTCATTAAAAATTCAGGCTGTACAACTAACATTGCACTCATTTAACAAAACAAGAGTTCAAAACATAAGAAGTTTAACTCCACATCAGAGACATTTCTGGAAACCGCAGACTTAACGAACTATCTTCCACTCCATTGGTTTCAAATGAAACAGGCACAGAGGCTTTCTTTGGCGCAGCCTAACCCTGCTCAACCAGGTGTGGGTTTCAATTAAGTTGCCCTCGTGCAGGAATTTGAAGACAAACATTTGTAAACCTTTTTTTGGTTTGTTTGTTTACTTGTGTTTAAAAAATGTACCCGCAGTGGTGGCCCTGCTGAAGGCAGCCCGGACAGCTGGAACGGCAATGTGGAGCCAACCAGCCGAGTCACAGCCCTGGCTCTGTGCGAGCTCGTGCTCTGCTCTCACAGCCTGACTCAGTGGAAAAAAAGAAGTCTGTGGAAGCTCAAGCTACAGTGAGATGACAAGTGACTTCTGGGGAAAAAAACCCCTATAGCTGTAGCCCCACATCCATTTCTGGAAACCTGGCACAAGTCATTTGTGGGAGAGAAGGTATTGAGCAGAGCTGGCTGGGTGATAGTGGAATAAGTCCATTCCAAAACTGTGCAGGTTTTCCAATTTTTTTGTATGGTCTTGAAATGAAAACAAGAAATTTTAAAATGGAAGGGTGTGGAATTGTGTTGAAACATCTATTTCTGAGTTAGAGAGATCGAGTTTTCAGATCAGACATAACCAGAGACCTCAACCTGGGATACATAAAACTCCCCATTCATCAACACCAGCACCTCTGCAAAATGTTTTGGCATCCAAGAAGCAGCATATTTTAGTTAAATATATTTCATCAAACGTGTTCTGACGTATTCCAATCTTGAAATGTCATTGTGTCACCAGTTTGTGGAAAGATCAGTGTTTTTAAAAAACTCATAAAAATAAAGGACTGGAAAAGAAGCTGAGGAACAGTCAGTCACTCAAAGACATTTGTCAGCAAAATTAAATATAAGTTCAGGCATATTCTGTTTCATCACATACTGTTCCTTTTAGGGGTGAGGCACTTAAGTAATTTCTCTATTTTGGAATGAGACTGCAAGACAAACAGTTTATCTTCAGTTTGGCAAAAGAAAGTTACATTAATGTCTATCAAGATAAAAGTGGTGCAAACCAGAATATTTTACAGCTTAAACAGTGACTCTGTTCTTCAGCTGTGTGTAAACTATTCATCTTACAGGATGCAATCAAATGTCACTGTCTCAATATGAGTTCCCAGTTACGTGGAAAACACAAATCCCTGTAATTTATATACGAGCGCACACACACGCACATATAGTACCTATATATACAAACACACACATAAATATAATATTTTCATGTATACACATGGATGCAAACCACATCTGGACTACCATTAAAATATTTCTCCTACCTCCTCAATAACCACAGTTACAGTAATCCCTGGAAGGAACAGAGTAGGGCTAAGGTCAGCTGTCTCCGATCACCAGTGTTTGTACAAAGTGATTTTATGTATCATTTGCACTAGAGATTGGTATCAAGTCATAATTCTGGCTCAAAAAATTTTTATGAAAGAAAAAAATGTTTGGAAGGTTGAAAGATTTTCCCAAAGGAAGGTTCAGGGAATAAATGAGAGCTTATTTATATTTTTCAACACTTTTGCAAACTGGAAAACAGGGATAAAATTCCCAATCTTGCTCCTCAAACCACTGCATTATCACAAGAGAGTCTGTATTGTATTTTTTTTCTGCTGAAATTACAATATTCTTTTTAAAAAAGAGAGAAAATATAATGTGTAAAATTCAGTCTACTCTTCAGTGAAAATATTAGTCTTTTCATTTTAAGACTGTTACTATCTTTTCACCAAGATGATTCCAAACATGATGTACATTTTCCATCAAGTTTGAAAGAGTATTTAAGAAACACCCTCATTTGATGAGAGTTCATAGTTTGGGTTTTTATTTATTTTTTTCCCCAAATGTTTTTATTGAAACAAATTTCAGCCTATTCTAGCTTGCATTTTGGATTCTCTCAAAATTCAAATTCAATACTTCAAAGCAAGCCATCTCCGCAACCATTACTTTTGTAGGATTTTGATCAAAGCCATGGAAATTCCTGGTTCCACCCTGCAATAATGAATGGGCCCAGATTTCATTTGAAATCCAGCTCTGAGGAGCTGACTTACCCATCTGGTTTGCAAGAATCTTGCTGTCTTCACCTGACCCAAGAGCATCTCCACAGAGCAAAGCTCTCCTCCAACTGGAACGCATCCATGCAACACAGTCCCCATTCCCTCGATGTGGGGGGGCACCAACATTTGGCTGTCAACCTCCTGTTTACCAACCTTCTCCAAGTTCAGAAAGCTCCTTCTTTCTGCATCCTGAAGATCAAGGGGTTTTTCTTGGTTTTTTTTCTTTTAGCAATTCACTAGATAGCTGTTTGCCTAAAGAGACCCTCCCACTGCTCTTTTATCCTCTGAAGGCAGGCCAATTTTCAACTACAACCTGGTGGTTGCCTGGGTTAACCTCTCCCTTGTTTCATGAGGCTTAGAAACCCCAATACACCTTTCAAACGGCGTGTCTGATCACACTGCTCTGGCAGATAAGCAGAAAATTAGAATGAGCTTCTCCAGGTAAGCCCCAGCATGAAGGTACCATCATCTTCCAGGAGGGGGGAATGCCTGGCAGGCAGGCATGCAGGAAGGCAGGTTTGGAGATCAGTTATGATGGGGACACAGAAAAGGCAGCTGTGTAACAGCACAGCAACAACACTCTTTCAGTGCCTCTGCCAGGCAAGGCTGTGGTGCTTTCTTCTTTGGGGAATTTGGGACGAATATCTTGAGAGCACTTTTAAATATTGTACATAAGAAATTTAGGTGGCTGTTGAAGATGAAATTATCCTTACCTTGCTCTATATAGCTTATATTCAAGTATTTTAGATTTGAAACTTCATGTTTCAGTTCAAGGCCTTTATTCTGTAAGTTTTCCTACTGTTTGTAGGATTTTTTCATCATGCTGATAGCCTCTTCCTCCTCTCTCACCGTGACCGGTGAGATTGCCACAGTCCTGTGCAATAACATGGCAAAAAACATGGGTTACTACAACTTGGTTTCTAGTTTCCATTCTTTATGTTTCTTCAGGTTCAAATTCAAACTTCAGTGCACAGAAAAATTTTGGTCTTGCAGTTGGTTCAGACTGTTTTCACGAACTAAATTGTCCTTTGAGTGAGGGGTGACATCCAGAAGAGCCTCTGAGTTTTCCAAACTGACTCTGGGGATCTAATTACTCCTCTGGATACCTGGCTTTCCTGAGGAAAAATCTCTCTTTTTCAAATCAGGATGTGTTCAAAATAAGTACAATTGAATGAAAAAAAGAAAAAACCCAAAACCAAAAAATACAAAACAAAACAAAAAATCCTCCAACAACTTTCAGCCTGGCATTTCAAGTGATTTTTTTTCAACTTCAAAAACACAGTTCAGAATTCTCCACCAAATCCCCACTATTTAGGTCTCTATTCTCTTGTGTGCCTTTCACAACATTCCCCAAAACCCTAACCAGACATGTAACCATCTCCAAATCCACTGAGGCCAGTGGGATTTAGGCAGATCCATGCCCCTGCAGCATGCAGCAACTCAGCTGCTCAGATTCCTTCCACAGTGTGGCCTGCAAAAGAAATTGTTTCAAGGTGTACAAAGCATTTTCTGCCTGCTGCTGTTGGCAGGGGAAAACTGCCATGGAGCTGTTGCCAGGGGAAGGAAGAAATAAAATCCCCTCAGGAAAGGAAAGAACACACAGGTAGAGAAGGGGGAGTGGGGTGGGAGGCGTGGGGTCCCCCATGGGACCCAGCCCTCACTTGGAAATAAGATGAGCTTGCTGTTCCAAACACAGGGTTTGGCCAAGATCCTCCTGTGTGCACCTGAGCATCCCTGTATGTGGATGTCTGCCACACACTGAGGGTTCCTCCTTGCCCCTCTGAGCCTCGGGTGTGAGGCCTCCTTGTGAAAGTCTTTCAAAAGCGGTGACTCTTACCCTGCTTCCTGGCTAATTGTGGCCTAATGGCACATTAAGGTGGGCACCCACAACGCTTCACTGTCTGGGAACACAAGTGGCTGCATAGGAGCACAGCCCTTCTGCAAACACTTGGGTGGCTTGGGAAGCCTTGCCTGGGTCTGCCCCTTGTTCCCAACCCAAAACACGCTGAAGTGCTTTCTCACCCACGCTGATTTGCTGATACCCATTTATGGTACAAGAAACTGGACTACAGACCATGAGGCAGCAATATTAAAATCTTTAAACACCCTTCCTATCCCCATGCAGCCAAATCTGCTTGGAGTGTGATGAAACAGCTTTGAAAGGGAAGGAAGACACACTGGGGCAGTGAGCCGAGAGATGGAGAGCAAAAGCCATGGGAAAGGTCTGGGGCCTGATAGTCCTTCCCTTGATCTCAAGTCTTAAATTTTCTGTTGTATCTATGGTTTCCCGAGAAGGTTTTTCTTCAGCTAATGCAGCAGGTATACCCATGCTCATTACCCATGCTCATATTATAGCAGCAGGAATCACATGAGAATTCATATTTCAGAGCTTTTAATGTTAATGCAAAAAAAAAAAAAGGCTCAAAAAAATTAGATACACAATCTCATTTATCTTCATTCATTTTGGGGTCATGCATATATGAAACTTCCTCTTCTGTAACTTCTTTCAGAGTCTCCCACAGAGCCCTCCTGCAGATAGTCCCAGCAGTAACAAAACAATGCTGTCCTTGCTGAATGACAGCACCATTCTTGTCACTCTGCTGAGTGGGTGCCTAAAACAGGCACTTTGCCTCTCAATTCATTATTTTCTCATCACTCTCTGAAAAAACATTGCACCTTCCAAAGAATGAGATTGAGTATCAAAAAGGGATATTCCCCAGCAGAAGATTTTACAGTTCACTTCAGTATACCATAGATTAAAAAATATAGTTTTTCTTACCTACCTTACTGACTGGAGCTTTTCAAACTCTTTCAATGGATTCTTTGCTCCAGAGTAAGTGTTAGTTCCAAACCACAGTTTTATGCAACAAAGCTCACTAAAAGACAGAAAAAATTACATTAATTTTATAGCTGGTTTGCAACTAGGCATATTTTCCAACTAAATTCTCTTTGATCTGAAAATGCAATGCTTCATTTTGAAGCAAGTTCTACTACTACAGTTACTCAAAAATTGTTGCCCAATGTCACACAGAGACTGTATTTTTCAAATATTAATTCAAAGCTTTCATTTTAAGGACATGTTTATAGAGGTTGAAAGGAAGTTCAGATAAAGTTGTTGCATTGTGGCAATATATGAAATGAATTGTTTTAATAGGAAAGAAGTTTAAGATAATCTCTTGGCCTTATTTCCTTTACTGGTTAAACCCCTTTGGTCACGTCTGTGAGAGCAATGCTGGCCACTTTTGTTTATTTTTCTTTAACTGAAAATTTTTAACCCTAAAAGTAAAGGAGAAAAAGTTTGTCCAAGGGGCTTCATGCTATGCCAGCATGAGTCCTTTTCCAGCTGCAGATGCCTCACTAAGTCAGTGAAGTGATGATTTTTGCCTTCCTATCTGAATTTCTGTGTTCCATTTGTTGTAGCACCATCTGCAAAGGGAAGATTGGCATTGCCATGTGCCAAGTCCAGAGACACATAAAAGGAGAATCTAACTGTAGCCAACCAGAAAAATTGTAAAGCTGATGGAAACAGGACAGGCCTGACAAGAAGAGAGGAACTCTTCAGGGGAGCTGTCAGGCAGAAAACTAGAAGTGAGGAGATTGTACAGCACCAGCAAAAGTATAACACTACTTTCTTAAACCATAGGATAAAGGCTAGGATTTTGGTGGTGAAGTCAGAGTAGAGGGCTGAAATCCAGAGGCTGCTGTCAACCAAGATTTCTGTGGTCTATGTCTTATGCAGATAAAAGGAGAGCTCCCATTCCTGGATGACTGCCAAATTTGTCCTTCTCCATTGGTTTCTTTTTTTCCCAGCAGAGAGGGCTAGACATTTAAATATCTAGCTACTTATGATTTTTTTTTTCAAATAGCAGAATGTTAAAAATGTGAGGTGAACTAGCCAGACAATAAGTTTCTGCTATCTGTTACCTAACAGACCAGAAACCAGGGACTGTTTCCAGTAACATCATCTATGTTTTCTAGATTTTACCTTTCTCAGGGCCAGGACAGAAAACTCCCTGTTTCCCGCACAAGTGCTCCTCACGGCTGAGGAGTCTGAGAGTGCAGTGCTGCATCTGAGGTCTGAGGTTGCTAAATCAGCAGTCTTGGAGCTCACCCAGGTGCCTGTATTGTGCAGACGTCACCAACATTCCCTATATCCGCCTCTGGCAATGTGCACACTTGTCCTCCTGCTTGTCAGGCACAATGGGTCACCTCAGGTTTGTGGGAGATCCCTGCAGAGACTAAGGACTTCCACAAGGTACTTGGACCAGGTAGGCACAAAACCTTTTCTCAGAGACTGTTCCTGATCTCAGACACAGCAAAACATTATTAGCTCAGCTACAGGTAGCCAAACCTGACTGGAAGGCTTTCTGCCAGTTTGCCTGTGGCTGGCGGCCTCTGCCAGACCACTCACAATGACACTCTTCAACCACAAAACGTACAAGTCATAATGCACAACGCACTTGAGCATTAACAGAGGTGTTACAACATGGATTTACTTCTGCCCATCACACTCTCAAGGAACCCTTGCAGACGTCACTGGGCTCTGAAAGATTTCCAGTAATACCAAGGAACAAACAAAAAACCCCACAGCTTCATTTCCCAATATCAAAGGGAGAATTTGCCGATAGCACAACAGCAAGCCACGCTGACTGTGAGCAAACAAGCTCAGTTCTGCATTGCCTACATCTAACTTTTGTTGAGGTACCTAACTTTGATCTTTGATAAATGAAAATGTTGGCAGGTATCTTCTTTTTATTCTGTTTCTGGAAATCCTGCACATTTGAAGATTTGGTGAGCAGGCCTGACTAACACGTTCATGAATGCTGACATTTAGTTCACAGTTACCACTGAAGTATGACCTGAGTTATTTTTCTCAAGACCACAATCACACCCAGTTCTGCAACTGAATTGATTTTAACATAAGTGAAAATATTTTTGTGTTTAGATATGACAGAGAATAGTATGCATACCTTTGTCCAGCAAAAGGACAGTTCATGTCTCCAAAGCTGAGAGCGAATGCTCTGTAGTGTCTGTCTTCAAAGCACCTGAGTGTGAAAGCAGACACTTCAGTTGCTTTAGCCTACACCAAAAGGCAGCTGCCAGGGATGCACAGTGTCACTGCTGCACTGGTTCATTCATTACAACCTTTTCAGCTCACTTTCTGTAGAAACAAAGAGAAGCAGACGTGCCAGGGGACACTTTTGCAAGGGTACAACTTATACAACAACTTCCTCATTTTAATTATCTAAGCGGTAGGTGGGTGGAGCACCTTCATAATTTGCTTTTCTCTTTTATTACTGAAATAAAATATCTGAAATATCTGAGGGTGCTGGGAGAGAGGTCGCTCTCATTGCATTCCTTTGCAGGCAGCATGGCTTTTTCAGGGACACCTGTCCACAGGAAACTCCGTAAACGCTTTCTAACAGGTCCCCAGGTAGTGGAGAGAGCACAGCTGCTAGAGAGCGTTAATGGCAGGACTGCTGCTTGGCTGACAGAATTGGAACCAGCTCGGTGCATGTGCTGGGACTGTAAACAGGAATGAATTTTCCTAAAAGCTTTATAAGTAAAAATGTTTATTTTTGGAATATTAGCAAAATAAAAGGAGTTACGATGTTCCTTTAAGTCAAAACATAATGACGTGCAGCTTTTAAGGAGGTTTATTTTATAGCAAAATCTCAAATTGAAACAAGGCGACTTTGAAACAACTTCAGAAATACCATAGATTTCTTCCTAGATGTATATATAAAACATGGTTGGGCATTTATTTTTTGTCCTTAATGTGTAGTGAAATTGGTCATGAAATTCTGCTTTCCACAAACCATACCTGAGGTATTGGGGAACACCCTTCTGTCTCCCAGGCCTGCCACTGATAGTGAAAACTCGGTGTGTGGTGTGAGAGGTACAACAAGGTATCTGGAACAGGTTATTCCCATGCTAAAAACATGAAATAGAGGTCTTGTTTCAAGGACTGGCACCAAGATGAAGACCCCTGACTCCCAGACTTCCCCCAGCCATAGCCTTTCTCTCTGAGTCAGAGCCATCCAGTGCCAAGAAAGTGCCCTCTTGTGACAACCCCAGCGCAGGCTCAGATATGGGATTTTGAACCCAGACAAACACCAGCTTCAAACTCCTTGCAAACAACCTAAATTCTTTTTGGAGTGTTAGTAAACAACACATTCTCTTTGGGAAGTTCACCTGAGGACAGCAGTACACAAACTGCTCGCTACTCACCCCACAGCACTTGCAGTCCAGCACACCAGCCTGGATGATGAGCAGTACTTGCCTAATCATCTTGAAACGCCATCCTTATCTTTTTACGAACGACAGAGACATTCTAAAATCCATCTAGACTTTACCATGTTTCTCAAAGTCTCTCAAAGGCATTTTCTGCTGTAAATGCTTCACCAGCATCTCATCAAGGGATGAAAACACTGGCTCTACCACTTGTACATAGCTCTTCACAGTTTCTCCTCTTGAGTTTGAAGCTATGCTTGGTTTAAAGTTATTAATTGCCTTTTTCACAGCTGGCATCAGCAGCCTTGCATGTTGACTCAAAGTGTGATGTGATAATTAGGCAGGGTGAGGAATCTTTGTTAAATTTCATTCTTTGGCGCTATTTTGCCTTTGATCTTCACTGCTCTCCTTTCCAGAAGCGCTACAGCATTCCAACAGAAGCCAAGGGTGGGCCTTTCATCAACCTGGGGAAAAGCTTTGTCCTGTGCCCCACGGCACTCTCCTCTCAGTCTCCAACACCCCATTTGGATGACAGCTATGTGCACGCTGGAGCGCCTGCAAGGTGCCTACAGCCAGAAAAGCATGTACGATGCACCCTCCACCAAAATACAGATCACATCAACAAATTAAAAGAGAAGTAGGAACAAAGTTCAGTAATGAAATAAACAAGTAAGCAGGCTTTTAATAATGCTGGTTCTCCATTAACTTGATCAAAACTTTGTATTTTACTCTGCAGGTTAGAATGGCCCACGGCACAATGAATTTAAAATCCTGTAAAACCAATGCCTGCTCCTCTCTTGGACGCCAAAGCTGTCCATATTCCAGAGTCATGCAGGCAGTTAACTCCAGCATTCTCTTGATTTTAACTGATCAATTACAAGCCATTTAAGTGATGGTGTAAAAATAGTTACATAAACTCAGGAATAAGTCCTAGAGCTTTCTGTAGTTATGAATGAATCACTTTCCCAAATGCTCGTTCTTGGGCTTTTGTCACTTTTCATTTCTTTGAGATCTGGCCTTTCTACTTGTCCTAGCCTATTCCTCTCCAGACCTGGGATGGAAAGAAATGCGGGGAGACAGCAGGCCCACCTGAATCTCATGAATCCCATCCCTGCCATATTGTTAACAACACTGGGCTTTTAGCAGCACATCAATGCAAGCCAAAGAGAAGCATCTGCCCCAGGAGACATAACTGGTAGGTTATTTGCAATATGCATAGAGCAAATAAATGAGATAATTCATTTTTTCCACTCAGGAAGGATATGATTGCCTGTTACACTGTGATGTGTGTTGAACTATGTTCCAGAGGTGTTTTGGTAGTAGAAATTAGGCAGGGGTAGGACACCTGCAATATGGTGTAACTATGCACTTAACAATGAAGGTAATGTCAAAGTGAATGTATGTGAAGAAATGAGCTACGTGGTGTGTCATGCATAATGAGTTACTCCTGGAAGATGCTTTCCCCAGGCTGCTATTCTCACAGTCCCTTGGTCTTCCAAACTGGGGAGACTGAGTATGAACTGCCTGTTATTAGGTTTTGCTGGCACAGCTCTTGTAGTGGTGACAATCAACAGAGCTTGTGCTCATCATCTTCAATTTCTTCTGGGCAAATGTGTGAAAATTCCAGTAGGAGATTTCATGTGACTGCTGGGAGACTGATGCTGGTGCAGCAGCAGATATCTGCCTGCTCTATCTCTTATCTGATGGCTAGCATGTTGCTGCTCTTACCCCAGAGAGAGTTCAAAAGAGTAATTCCCTTTAGGGGTATGAGACCTCCTTTTCACACAATGTGCTGAGCCACAGAGCTTTTTTGCCCTCTTATGCCAGTCTGCCTTCCCTCTCTTCCACATTGCACTCCTGGCTGCAGCTGCCCCTATCCAAAATTCAGGAGGTGGGATGCAAAGCAGCGACTCACAGGTTATTGTTAAACAGCCACGGCAACAGAAGTACAGAGGTGGAAAGAGGCAAAGAAAGCCCCTTTCTTCTCCTCAGACCCTAAGGATTATGCAGGATACACGATTCACAGGGCAGGTCTTTTTATGGATTGGATCAAAGAGGTAACCTGATGCAAAGAGAACCCAGTGCTGGGTCACATTGGCACTGGGTTGTCCATGGGCTGTAACAAGTCAGTCCTGCCTATTCTTCTGCGGCTTAAGCCTCTGCACTAAGTTTTAAAGATTCTTCTTACAGAACATCCCCATGGGAGTGAGACAGGCAATGCACTGGACTAGGTAAGACCCAGCAGCACTCTAGGATGATGGCTGTTTCCCAATGAAGTTAATTTAAATACATTTTCCTGAAGTGTGGCTCCATTTTAACTGATACACCATACACCCCAGCTAACTGCATGTTCCTGGCTCACCACTGCAGAGGTTTTTATGACACCTCCAAACTATCTCTACTCCACAGGTGCCACCAATGTTAGGACTGATTTTCATGCCTTTAGTGAATGGCACTTAAACCATTCCTTTTCCTACTGGCTTTTGTCTTTGTGCTTTTAGTTTTCCAGGAGGGTCTCTTCAAGCTTCTGTCAAACTCCGGTTACAGTCTGCAGATAGAAGCAGACATAGAATAAAGGACTCATATGTTCCATGTTCTAATTTAAGCACCTAATGTTCACTGGACTTTGAGTCCTATCCACAGGAAAGAGAGAAGACAATTTGCTGGTAGGAAAATGACCACCAGAGGCTCCACCGGGGCTGAGCCTCTCCGAGATTTTTCTGAACTGGAAAAGGTATAAAAATGTATTTGAATCTGAGAGGAAAAAGAAGTAATCAAAATATCTTCTTAATTCTGAAAACAGTGGATTCTGAAGCAGCTGGTAGATTTTTAGATTTCAATTAATCCAGCAAAAAGTGAGATCACATGGCAAAAATATGAAGCTGGCTCTACTCCAGTGGAAAAATTAGATTTGAGGGATGGCAATTCTTGAAGAGAGAATACAAATAGAAGGAGGAAAAAAAAGCCTGTCTGCAACTGAACCCAGTTTGTGGGTATCCTGTGGCAGAACACTAGAGGACACATAGACAAACCTTGAAAACTTGCTCAGATTTACCCAAATATGAGAATGCAGTGGGCCTATCTGAGAAAATGGAGAGATGACAAAAGAGTGGGAGCAAAAGGCAGCAAGTCCGTAGAAGTTGGAACCCAGCAAGAGATGGTCTCTATAACGTGAAACACGTTACCAGCTAGTGCTTGCCATGACCCTGCCCAACAACTCGGGGCATATGCAGCACTTCCTATGACAGGATTTCCTCAAGCTGCACTTGGGTTAATTTCAGGACACAAGAATTATATCTGAGCATGCAAGGGCTTAGATTGCCTGGATCTACAGCAGGCACCAAGTTCAACATAAACAGCATTTTCTGACTATTGGAAAACCAGTGGAAGATCATTATTTGAAAAGAAAAGGTGGGCTAGATTGACAATAACAAGAGAGTGTCTGTGTAAAGATAGGGAGGATACTTCAGTTGAGTTCTACCTCTGACAGACAAAGGAGACATAAAAATATTGCTCAGAATATTGAAATATGTATTGGGAAGTTTGTTGCTTATTAGTTGCTCAGTTGTTGCTCATGGCTTGATGGAGCAGTGATAGTGTAAAAAGGTGAAGCACTGGAAGAATTAAAGAATTCCCAGAACTGCTTATATATCAGAAAGTATAACATTTAAATTGTTCAAAGAAGTTATTAGTTCAAGTTCTGTCAGCAAAATATAGTCACAACTTACAATTGATGGCTTGAGACATCAGGAGCTCTAGGATGGAGAGAAGGTTGCTGCAATTTTAAGACACAAATGGAAAATATTTAATATTTTTACTGATAGGAGCCTTATGAACTTCAAATTGACTGTAAACTCTTTACTATCTTTGCCAGACACACATTTTGAAAAAAGCACAACTACATTTACTTTTTCCCAGCTACCAAACATATGATCTGCAAGGCAAATTTAAGTGAGGCTGACAGCGCAGGCATATGCATTTCAGCCTTCAAGGAAAATCTGGGGTAACAAACTAAATTTGCTGGGAGCCAATCTAAGTTTAAAAGCCTTGTCTAGATGAAATACAACCATGAAATGCGTTCTTGCTTGAACAACTGCTCAGGATGTGACCCCACGGAGAGAGTGTAACAGCCTGTGGGTTGTGTTACAGCTATAGGGTTGCTGGGGTTTTAAGGGTTTTACTCCATTGAAAAGAAATCATGGGACTGAGAACTGTGCTTTAAAGGCTTAAGCTACTCAGTCAGAGACCCCAGGTCTGGGTTGGGACTCTGAAACTGTCGTCAACATTAGGCAGAGCAAGCTGAAAATGCCTATGGGAGAAAGTTCTTTTATAAACGCCTTCAGAGCCTACAGCCTGAAAGCCAAAGTCCAGTATTGAGATGCTGCTGCTGCTGCTCAGGATCTCACCACTGACATACATCATGTCCTTGGGCAAGTGCCTCAGCCTTCAGCAGGCTGCATGTTCAACAGCTGGAAAACTGAAAATTCCTTGAGTTCCGCAGAGATGCCGCATGAAGCTACTGATAGCTGTCAATGGTTCTGATCTTTCTGAGTGTGAAGTCCACTTAATGCAGTGAGTGGCTGACCACAATAAGTTTTGGATCATGCTTTAAATAAAACCTATATTACTTCTGACTGAGTAGCGAAATTAAACTTCGTTAAGCAGTTAATGTGTCTGTATTCTAAACTGATAAACTTGTAAAGAAGCCACATGAGAATTTCTTCACACAACCTCTCCAGTCAGAAAACACCAATTTGAAAAAAAAAAAAAAACCAGTTATTGATTTGGTTTTTTGCTGGTGTTTTTTTATTTTTTTCAGGAAACAGTCACTTTAGATAAATTTCACAATGTAGAGAATATTTTAAAAAATGCTTCCAGAGCAACAAAATATTTTGTTTAAAAAAATAAACTCATATGGTAATTTCAGTTAAAACTTATTGTTGTTTGGAAAATCTTCATATCTGCCTGGTAGTTATAGTAGCAAAGTAAGTCCACAGCCCAAGGGGAAAATTTCCAACTGATTATAATTGGGATGAAAGCCATGGTTACAAAACCAATTTGGGGAATAAGAAAGAAGTTCCTGGTCCAGTGCTAGCCATGGTAACACCAAGCAAGCTGCTGCACAAGCACAGAACCAACCCTTTTAAAGACTTAATGCGCTATGGTCAGAAAGAGCAGGAATATTCATGCTGGGAAACTGAAGATATGTTGAACATCTATGAAATGACACAGATAAGTAATTGCTTATTCTCATAAAGTGAAAGAATCTACTAGTGAGGTAAGGAAAAAGGAGGAAAAGAGAAAATTTAAAAAATGTGAACCCATAACTGCTTTCTGAAATGATTCCTTTTTTTTTAAGATTTTGAATGGGACAAAGGAAGGAAAGTTACATACTGCTGTGGGTAACAAAGCCAGCAGGAAATATGGTTAGCAGTCAAAGGAACGTACACGATAACACCCAAGTTCACACGCAAGAACAAAATTTATCTCCTCTTCCCACCACTGTCAAAAACATATAGGGTCCAATAAAGAGTGTCTGCACTACCAAAGTGCTCATATAGGAAGGGTTTAGGGAAAGTATCAAAGCACACCAAAATCTGAAGGGGCAGAGGCAGACATGTACCATGATTCAAGAGAAGAAAGTTAACTTGAGATGAAAAAGAGAGATGTCAGTCAAACGCAGAGGGGTACAAGCCTCAGCATTCAAATGCACATTTCAGACACCTGCATTGATCTACAGACTCCACTCAGCAGCTATAAAGGCAGGGGCTGGGCTGCATGCATGGGGTCTGAGGGCAGCACACCTGTATCTAAGGCCAGTCTCTATCCCCAAGCCCTGGTTTCACCAGGAGGATGGTCTCCAGAGTTGCCTTTCTCCGGTACTTCTGTGCTTCAAAATTGTGGTGTGCATTTAGTGAGTATTGACTTTAGATGAGCTGCATGCTCTCAATATATGGAAAATACAATGTAGATGCAGATTCCAAAGAGCCTTAAAGTTTAAAAGTACTTGGGGCAGGGATCTGTTTTAGAGCCATGTATATTAAATTGAGATGAACCATAGCTTGCAAATGAGTGGCCTACTTGAGTCTTCATTCAGGTCATAGATTTTATGAAAATCCCATTACTCTTAAAAAAAATCTAATCATATTTCTATTGTGTCAGTTACTGCAGTTTTGGAATTAGGCTTCAACCCCTTTCTCTTTTAAAATTATCTTTGCACTCCCTGGCTTTAACTGGATGAAGAAATGCTGGAATAGAATGAAAAATTACTTCTTTTGAAATGTTTCCAACCCAGCTAAAAGCTGTCTGTATGAGAAATCTTTCAAGAAAATCTGTCCTCATCTTATTTCCAGCTGGGTTGCATCCAGTTCCAAAAGTACTGCAGATGGTGGGAGAAAAGTATCTGGATATGGACAGTTATGTTATTTGAGACTCTGAATTTTGGATTGTGAATACAAACAACTCTAGAAACACCAGAGAGATGTGTTAAGGACACAGAAGGGAGAGGTGAATTGAGACAGCTTCCTCTCCTGAGGAATGGCCACCCAGCCTCTCTAGTCCTGCTGTTACTGCTCTGTGAAAAATCAGGCATCATCACAGACGCTTTTCCTTCACTTCCCAGCCTTGTTTTTCCCTCACTTCTGTTCTTAAAGGCAGCAGCTCATAATCCCCTACCAGCATTCCTTTACATTTCATACACCTTTCTCTTTTCTTCATGTTTTGAAAGTGAAATCTGTAATTCTCAGCACAGAGCTACTGTATGTCCTTCAAAACGCCTCCTAAATCTCTCCTCTGCCATCATACATAGGAAAAGCTGGGAAGAGGCTCCCAGGGTGCTGCTCCACAGCCCAACATACAGCAACCATCAGTGTAGATGTACTATTTCCCCATGTTCCCTCACCTCTTGGTAAGCACTTATTTGGCAAGCCTGAAGGAGGCTCTGTTTTCTTTCTCTGTTTATACAACACTGAGGTTCTTATCTGTGGCTAAGTCTCCTTGATCCTATCAACACACAAATAACAACAGGGAATGGTTTAAAACAAAAAAGCCAAGCAAAAATATAAAGCTTAGTTGTTTGAATTGCTTTCACACACAGTGCTGAAAAATCATTATTTGATACTACCAGAAGCAGCACAATCTTGTTATTATTATTTTTTTACATTGCTGTGTTGTTCCAGGGTTTTTTTCAGCAATCACTGTCAGTTCTAATTCTCCAAACAGGCAAAAATTTGGGTGGAAATCCTGTCTCCACTGAAGTCAAGTGACGGATTTCCATTGGCCTCAATGGGCCTGGAATTCACCCGGTCACAACCTAGAGAAAGAATATTTGTAGTAGCAAACCAAATAAATATATCCGTGTTTTTCTGTGAAAAATCAATTTGAGACCCCTTTTTCCTGGCAAGAGTTATGCATAGCGATATAATATGAGATACAGCAGTACTTGGAACAGGAAACGACTGTGGACACATTGTCAGGGCAGTGCTGTGCTATGCCAATGGCTGAAGCAGAGAAAACTCCTAAGAATTCGTTAAAATACTCCAGGAAATAAAACAAAATAAAAAACAAACCCAGAAATAAAATAGAGTGCACAATGAAAATACCAGAGTTGAAATTTCTGTGAGTTTGAGAGGAAACAAAGAGATGGGAAATTATATTGCAAGAAAAATAGTACTGCATGGGGGCTGCCAGTGAGGTGCCAGCTGCTGCCCTTTGCAAGGGAAGCAAAGCATCCCAACAGAGGTTGTCAAGGACTAAGAGTAACAACACAGCAGAGTACCTGAGGGAAAAACAACCCCACAAAACCTCTTAATATAGAAATTGGGTTCAGGATGTAACAGCTTTATTAGACATCCAAAGAGCGATTTTCCTATTCTACAGAATTAATAACAACTGAAGCATATGTGTGTGTACTCAACAGATCACATGAAACAGAAAAGGAATATTTCATGGATTATTAATTATGTGTTTGTTGTGTAAACGTGAGAAACTAACCCTTAAAGGTAAGAGGCCTATGCCAGAAGTATGAAAAGCAGAACATCACTGTGAATCAAAGGACATAAAAGATCCTCTCTACATCAGATATCAATGACATTTTCAGGTATTTAAAAACCTTGCTTGAAGAAACAACTATTCATTACTTTAAGTCAGACCATTATGCAGCAGTGGGTAGTTAGTTGGTGAAGTGAGGAATGGCCCAGAAACATGAAATGTCTGTGTACAAAACCAGTGATTTTGTGCCTGAATGTGACTAGAGGCACTCTGCTTGTATGCATGTGACAGACACATCAGTTCAGGATTTTGGGGAAAGGTACCGACCACTTCCTTTCCCACTCACTTGTAATTAAACAAAAACATTTCTCTCACTCTTTTCCTCTTTGTTTATTTGCTTGCTGGTTTTAATCAGAAGATTAATATACTTTTCCCACTGAAAATGATTACTTTTTGCAGTAGTTCTAACATTACACAGACAAAAATATTTCAGGTGGAAAATTTTGTAATTGCGTGTGAGAGAATAGCTACTGTAACACCAGCTTCCAACGGAAACGTTGAATTCCCATG
Organism: Zonotrichia leucophrys gambelii; assembly: GCF_028769735.1. Lineage (NCBI taxonomy): Eukaryota > Metazoa > Chordata > Aves > Passeriformes > Passerellidae > Zonotrichia > Zonotrichia leucophrys. The sequence continues at coordinate 69,584,744 of NC_088171.1, forward strand.
ACAATTTAAAGTAATTTTTGGAGCATGAGACACATTCTTGTAACATGAGCTACACCAATGCATAGTTTATATCATATAATAGGGTATATATTTGTACAGCATAAGAACATCATCAGAATCAAGTGTTCAATCAAAAGTGTAACTGGCAAGGTTCCAAATTGCATTCAAACTGATGATCATTTATGTCATATCAGTCACATTCAGTTTGTAATATTCTCATTCACTGCAGTGCATGTTGCACAATTCTAAATGTTCCTCATTCCAATGTATTGTATAATGAGTTTTCATTTTTTAATACTTCCTAACTTCTTCTGGATGAAGTACTACTAAATAGTTTCTGCATATATGCTTCTAACTTTGAAGGCAATTTTCTGTGCATTTGAGGTGTATTTTATATGAACACCCCAGAAGAGGGATTTTGCTGGCAGAAATTCAATTTCTGTGGACAGAGTCTGTGGACAGATGTGTGTTATCAGTGCACACAGACTAGGTCTGTTGAGGAAGCAAGGAGCATTATGTGCACTCCACTCTGACACAACAGCCCACATCATCAGCCCAAAATGGACCTGAAGGGCAAATGGACATGCCACATTTAAGGACCAGAGGAATGTGTCTTTTAGCCCAACTGCAATCCTTTTACCAAAGTCCCTTTCCTAAGCTGTGGCTCATATATCTGGGTCTTTGCAGTTGTTCAAACTCCAGAAGATTCAAACTTCCTTGCTATCCAAAGAGTGACTTCTATTTTTTTTAGCTTTTAAAATATTTTTTTGACATAAGAATATTTTTCTTCAAAATATTACATAATATTTCATAAAAATACAGAATTGTTCATGAAAGTGAGTGACTTCTGACTCTCAGATCCAGGACAACAGCTGGAATGCATATCGTGGCATGAGACCTTAGCTTTGTTTCCTTTCTTATGTGAACTCTCCCCTGCAGCTCTCTCTCACAGTCCCTAGTTCTACAAATTGTACAACATTGCTAGCCCCTCTAACAGTTACATATGTAACTTCCACCCAACAGATGAATGTGCATTGACTGCTGTATCCCAATTCTCTATATTTTAAATACTTCTAATTTTATTTTTGCAACTATTTTCTTATTTTTTCTCTCCTTAACCAGACCAAATGGAGGAAAAAACCCAATGTTGAATTTTTCTTAATCTTAGGAAAAATTATTTTAAAATTAAACAGAATAATTGAATAAGAACTTGTCCTTCTCCTCCTTCCTTGCAGTCCTTTGTATCATCCCACTGCATTTTTCCTTGGTTCAGACTGTTGTATCACAAGCTTAGCTGATGTCCTGGTAGCAGCAAGGGTTGTGAAGAGGTAAAACCATTGGCAAAGGAAACTGTGCTATTGTGTTTGTGGCACAGAGGCAGCTTTATTTGCAAATTGGAAGAGTTGCTTTCTTTTAATTTATGAAAGGAAGCAGGAGAAAGAATGAATAATACAAATAAAAATACATGTTGCTACTATGTAATCATATCGTAAGGAAAAGCTCCTCTTGCAATGAACTTCCCAGGGTTACTTCACACCAGTAAAAGAAGGAAGATAACCTCAGACAGCAAATTAATTTATTATAATTATAATTTATTTAATTATTATTTAATTGTTATAAATTATTTGTAATATAATTTGTCTTAAATTTAGCCTTTCCTCATTTCCTATGTAAAAAATTAATGGTAAATATTAGCTGTAGTGCTTCCAGTAGGAGGACTGCTTCCAGTAAGAATTAGTACCAGAAATTTTCTAAGCACATGCTGCCATCTTCTAGGTTTTTATTCCTCAGCACATGGGGCAGGTGGCTGCTTTATCATGTGAGGAGCAGAGCCCAGCTCTCACAGCAATGACCTGGGTGATACCCACCGAGCAGGCAGCGCCAGCACAGCACTTGTTAAAGTGAGCGCAGACAGAAAACACCCATGAGGTGCAAGACCAAAACCATAGAAGCAGAGGTGAGCTTAATTCCACAACAATAAACCTCAGGATGTTGATACACTCCAGGACTTTCTACTCTTGGTGTAAAGCTGGCAGAGGGCATGAGGAAGCTGTTTGAGGAATAATGATAGATATGTGCTAGTAACAGGACATATGCCAAAATAGCTCTGTGGGAGCAAACAATGCACATTGTCCAAGCATGTAAAGGCAGATGAGACTTTGCAGGTCTATAAAACACAACAAAGGAGTCCACACTAGTGGGTACAGAGATTAGAACTTAGATGTCTCACTGATGAGAGTCTTTGTTTCAACTGAAAGAAAGAGAAGTATGAAAGTATTTTCTATTTGAAGGACCTGAGTACACAACATCATAGATACTCAAAGTTATTTATTTCAGTGAGCAGAACAGAGGAGGGAAACATAAAAGAATTGTGAGCTAATGGGGAATTGCTGAATTAAAGGAACCCACAATCTAAAATGAAATAGCCTAATGTAAGAAGAGACACTGTTCAAAGCTGCTTCGATGTCTTATTCACTTAGATATTTTACACTTAGTTCAGTTATTTTATTTTCTTTCATTATTCCCTGGAGAGCAATAAAAGGATATTCCTGGCAATTGAGTTTTTTGCAGGATAAACAGACAAGCAAATCCATTTCCTAACCACCCCTTTTTTGGTCTTTTTCAGACACTGTTCAAGAGAAACTGTATTTGCAACAGAGAAAAAGTCTCAACTGATGAGCAAATAAAGACACTCTTAGTGTCACAAGTCCTAAATTTGGGATTTCTCAGCCCTGCACCACCAAAGCTTCTATAATAATCACACTATTTTAATTAACATACTGGCTATTTAAATTAACATATCAATGAAAGAGAAGAGAGTTGTGATACACAACAAAGTAGAGCTCCTTCCACATGGCATCAGAGTAGGTCTAGCAAAATCAGACTATTTGTGAAGTCTTTGTAACAAATGTAAAAGAAATCATCCTAAACTGACACATCATTCTTGAACTTAGCTCAAGGTATGTGTTAAGAACATACTCAAGAGTTTTCACTTTGAGCCTTTGCAAATTCAAAAATGGTGAGTCATTTTCAATGGTGCCCATGCTCTGATTGCGTGCAAAGAATACAGTGACATAATAGATGACTACATTGATCTGTAACATAGAACACAATAGGGAAAAACCAGAGGACTGCTGACTAAACAGTGTTTTGAGAACATTTCTTGATATCAGACACAATAATGATAGGCAGATTGACAACATATGACGAAAAGATAGCTAATGTCCTAGAAGCACCAATATTTTATTAAGCTATAGATTAGATAACAACTGGTTTGTTTGTCCCAGTATCACCACTTACAAGCCATGGCAGAGGGAGCATGAAGACCTTGTGAAGACCTTGGTTACCCAAAGATTTTACTGCTCCCCATCCAAGCAGTACTTGACTGGGCTGTCTTTTTTTTTTTTTTAATGATTACCACACAGAAACATGACTATGATAGTGCTTAGTGCTTTTGAAGGAAATTGAAGTTCTTTGCACAGCTTTTTTTTGGGGGTTACATGGCAACACATTCCAATTGCTATTCAGACTCAAGGCAATTTCTTACCTGCAGAATGCTGAGAAGATAGAGAACATAAACAAGAGTAAAAGTGGAAGGAGAAACAAAAAAAGATCTCTTATTGAGTGTGTTGAATGGGAACCCCCTAGCTAGCACAAATCACTGCCTAAGACCTAACTCCAGCTGTTATTGTCTTTCATAGGCACAAATAGCTATTGCTTCACAATAGCACACCTCATCCCCAGATATAAAGACAGAACAAATTCTCATTTTCTAAATGAGAGGGTGGGAAAGCAGCCGAAACCCCTCATTTTCCTCTTCATCCTACAGACTACAGAGCTACAAACGTCCCTGTGTCATCCTGTCAATACTGATGTCAGTGTGTACACAAACACATCTGTCTTCTTTATTTATTCAGTCATCAAAATTCCAAGTCTGCAAGCTAGTCATAATTATGCCTTCCAAAGAGGCAGGCACCTGCCATTTACTCTACCTTTTTCAATTACATCTAATTGAAGACTTGAGCTCAAATAGAGGAAGGGAGACAAGAGTTCTTCAAACTGTCTAAACACTCTCTGTTGAATAGAAAAAGAGAGGTTTCCTACCACAGCTCAAAATAAGTCCTCCAACATGACTGGCATAATAAAGAACTGGAATATGAGATGCATTTCTTTCCTGTAAACATCCTACACCATGAGGATGTTTTTACACAGGTGGTGGCTCACAGCCAGAAGAAAAGCCCCCTCACCCCTACTCTCCTCCCCCATCCCTCATCACTGCCAAAGTTAAGCCATTAGGGAATTTTTTTGAGTATAAGAACTTGGCAACTTCCAGTAAGTTTCTCCTTTCAAGAGCACCCAGATGATGGAGAACAGCACATCAGAAATGAAGAAAAAAAATTAAAAAAAGAAACCAAGTTTGTATGTGATGATACAGATGAGATGACTGATAGTATATTATCCTCTGAGTACAGCTGTAAACTCCTTGGCAGCAGTAACCTGATAATCCCGTGCTAGAGTAACCTTCTAGGAATTGAAGAAGCTTGGGGGAAAAAACCCCAGCTGGCTCCACTTATATAAGGGATGTAATTAAGCCTAAAAGAGAGGATGATTTCAGTCTGTGTGCTCTGCATTAAGAATAGGTGCCTGAGAGCATTGTTGAGAAGGCACTTCTGGTACTTGTGTGTGTGCACACATCTTGGGATTTTCCCTTTACTCAGATGGTGATGCAGAACTTTCCATCAAGAGCAAGTAGGAGGGTATCATTTGGAGAGAAGATGGAAAGAGTCAAAGAAAGAAATCCTTCTACCATGTGATGAAAAAAGTTGACCAAGTTAGTTTGTCCCTGGAATTCATAGACAAGAAACCACTGCTAACATACTGTTAGTAAATGAGACTGCTTATGCTAAAACCAAAATGGCCAAGTGGAAAATGTCTCCCATTTGTTAAGGAGCCACTGGCAAGTTGTGTAACAGGAGAAGCAGAGTAGTTAAAAAATATAACAACCCCTCATCAAATTAGTGATGCATCCACAAAGATGCCCCAGTATAATCCTTTACTTCATTTGTAAGCAAAGGTGAAATACTATTTGTAATCTGAACAGAGGGTATTACTGCATCAATACTTCCTAGCCCCATTACTACCTTCCTAAGTGCAGAGTGAACCTGTAGTGATCATACATTTAACTTTAAGAAAATGGATGCTGAGAGACATTTAAACATTGAGGTCTCTGTACATAAAAATCTATGCTAGATAAATGGAATATAAACTTTATAATGGAGTTAGCTGTTAGAAAGTAGTTAATGGTGTTGAGTAAAAGCAAGGAAGAACTCAGCTATTTTTCATTATTTGTATCATCTGCTGGCATGTCAAGGGAAGAAGAATGGAAGATTCTCTTTTTCTGTCTTTCCACCCATTTTTTGCTTTCTACAGAGAAATGTAGGATGTATTCATCATTAAACAGTCTCACAAAGTCAAGGTGATTCTTTCAGACTTTTCTGGACATTCCAGAATACCATTAATCGAAGGGTGGAGAGTGCAATGTCACAGGCAGGAACCTCAGGGACAAACACACTGCACTAACACCACCAGCAACTAGCTAAGCTGTGTGCACCTGCTCCTTTTATGTCCTGCTTTGAGGAGCAAGAAACAAAAAAGAACAGGTAATTTGCTTTCCTAGCTAGATGTTTCAGTAGAAGAGATATCTGCCAGGCCACAAAAGCACAATCAGTAAAGAAGACATACTCTGAGGGTTTTAAGTGTAAACTTTGAATTTTACTGTGTAGCCTCCTTTTGTAATATATAAAGAGGATGACAAAAACTGATGATTTGTCAGTATCACTTGAATATATCTCCTTATGTTCATCTCTAGTATTTCTTTTTGTAGCACTGTATATTTCTTCTTGTTCATTTCTCCTAATATTACCATCTTTCAATAGTATTTCCAACCAGTTCCTGAGCAGATGACACTGCCTCTCAGACAAGGGGATGGATATTCAACTAATTATTTTCTTATGTAGATGCATATTGGCAGCAATGGGGGTTGCCAGAATTGCTTGTACAAAATATGCAAAGAATCGTGCTCAATTCTTTAGGATTACTTACATGTCCTAAAGCAGGTGAAAGACCTGGTCTTGGTTTTTATAAATAAAACAGAAGCACCAATTCATTTGAGAGATCATTCTACTGGCCAAAAATTGCAAAATTGGTGACCTTAATGGAGTGACTTGAAAGATTCACTGGGCTTGTTGGCTTTCCTATTCATTCATTCATGCCCCTGGGAAACTGAAGCATGGTTTCACTAAATGCATGCCATGGTTTGTGTGCAGGTGTAAGGGGACATATGCATGCAGTAAGCCTGCACTCTTTCCTTTACCTTGGCTGCATCACCCTTTCTTTCAGTTACATATTATCAGCCTGACATGAAGAATAAAATACTTCACTCTCCTTTCCTGACATGGACAAAAAGCCTTGTTTTCTGACAGCACAGGTTAACCATGTCCACAATGATGACAAAATCCAGGGGAAAACTGAGAAACTACACTCAAGTCTTTCTCTCTCCACCAAAGGTCTGAGCACAAATGCAGTTTAGGATGGTGGCGGCAGGGGCACAGGGAAGCAAAACCAAACCAAGTCAAAATGTGCTTAAGGAGATAGCAAGTGATGCAGGTGAGTAAACCGAGACAACCTGGCACATCACTGCTGCACTGAGAGATATGAGATTGTTCTGGCAGGTTCAGGACTCTGCAGATGTATTTCTCTCACAACACTGCAAACAGATTTCAGACCTGTTCTGCACAAATGTTATACAGAGCAAATTCCTACCTTTGCAAAGGAAACACTGCAAGTAAACTATCTATTATGTTCATTTCCATTATTAGACCCTCTTTCATCCATGTACCACAAATGTAGTGCCCAACAAAACACTGAACAATAAGGAATGCCAGGACTCTTTATAGCTCTTGTATTAATACATTTAACACATGACTACTTACTGCACCTTACTGTAAACTGGCATTCACTGCTTCACTATTCCTTTTATTTCATAGCCACTGCTACTTGTCCAATGTTAAAGCAGTTTCTTGTTCACATGCTTCAAATAATTAGGATAATTAACAACATTTGTGGTTTGCCTCCTATATGACTTGGTGTCTTCATTGCTTACATTAAAGAGGGGAACCCAGTTCATTCTTTTTATGCATATGTGATCTATAGATCACTTTTTTTTATTCAACATAGCACAATTAACAGAGCTTTTTGTAGAAGCCTCAACAGGCTCACAGACCCACATTCTGTGGGTGAGACTGCATTTAATAAAGAGCAAACAGAATAAATAAAAGGGTAAAAAAAGGTAGGCAGGGTAAACTGAACTTTAGCCTCAAAAGCATGTTTTTACTCCTAGAATGGGACAATCCCCTTTCATGCATGTGAAAGGGAGAAAGGAAAGCATGGAATGTTCCTCGGTGCAGAATGAGGTCAGAGTGCTCCAGAGCTCAGTGGGGACTCCTGCTGAGGGCAGCCCTCAGAGGGAGCAGGGAGCCAGGAACACTTGCATCTCCTGAACAAGAGAGCCTGGGTTCACAGGCAGCCTGAAGGTGTTACTTCCCGTCAAAAACAACTCTGAGCTATTGAAACATCTGACAGAAAGATGTGGCAGGACAAACATAGTGCAAGCTCCATGTGAAGCAGAGAACTGCTGTGATGATGCCAAGCTGCATTGCCACCAGGCTCTGACAAGAAAACACCTGTCATATGGAGGTAGTTTAAGAAGTTACCTCATGTTGTTACATCCAAATGTACAGTACTCCTTAGGAATACTAATGTGTTGGCTCTGGGCAGCCCTGTACTGTGTTGACATGACCTTAATTTTTCCTTAGCTAGATGTGCTCTCTCTTCCCTCTTTATCCTGTTTCATGTTGCTTCAGATTTAATTTGTTTCCCCAACATTTGTTTAAGGAGCTGAATGAAATGGGGTGGCACACGCTTCCCCAAGGCAGTATTGACGTTCCAGTGTGGTGAAATGGTGCAATATGCAAGAGAACACACTGCAGATATTCAATACAGCAAAAGGCAGGTTTGTTTTTTCTAGAAATGTTTCATTTGTTCTAGCAGGTGTGTCTGATACCTTTTGCATAATGATAAACCCACACACATTCTTCATGCAAATAGTGACCCAAGAGCTGCTCTGAGTTGTTTCAAGTAGTAAGTGCGTGTAACAACCTGCACTTACATACACACTGTATGTTTACAGAGCATTCATACAGTGCAAGGTACACAGAGCCCACTGTGCCAGGGCAGGGACACATAGGGCTGCTGGAACAGAGGTGCCATACCACAGCCAACACTGTCAGAATCAGCCAAAACTGCCAGAAAACCTCTTCAGAGATTTGGGACACTCATACATCTTATATTTCTTCCCCTTTCTGCAGCCAAAAAATATTTTTCTCTCATGTATGTTATTTGAAATGCCTCCTGTATCAACTGTTCCTGTTCCACAAAGGCTTGGGGAGCAAGGTATGGGAGCAAATGTGGAGGCTCACCAATCTGGACTTCACATGATGTGACCACTGTACACTTGGGTACCAGCCTTGGAAACAGCCTGGGTCAGCAGAGAGTTTCTCTCACCCTATCTCACATCTGCTAGCTTCATCTTTCCTTAAATATCCCAGGTGCTGTGCCTCAAAGGCCAGCAGAGCACTTCCAGCTCTCACAACTAATTTGGTCAGATTATTACTAAGATCTTCATCTTTTCTTATTACTGATTTCACTTCACAACTGAACCCAGTCCTGATAGCTTGATGGACATTTTCTTAATAGGAAAAATAAATAATAATATTTGTCCAAATGGTTATTCTGGCAAATATGTCTGTGAGCTAGCTGGGTGACAATTCTTTAATCCACTGTATTTGAAGCAAAGTGAAAGGAAAGAATAAAAAAGAGGCAATTCATTTTGTGGCAATGCCCTAATGCTTGTAAGTCTGCTTTTTCAACACAGAATTACCACTCTAGGTGTAACTCTGGAACACTAAAGTATTAAAGTATATGAACTTTCTACCTCAAACCAGGGGGTAAAATCAGCACCCGTATTTGATGCAGAACTTTCTGTTGCAGAACAACACCATGGCACCTGTCTGAGCTTAGAGATTGTGAATTACAACAGATGAGAGGCAGACATTCGCTTGCATCTCTGTTTTGCCTGCTCTTTGGTGTCTACAAATTCTGTTTGACAGTAAATAGTTTAGCTTCACCCATTTGATCTTGCACTGAGATGAACTGAAGTGCTGATCTTGCTCACCTCTGAGTGTTAACGGGAGCTGTAACCACACAAGGACCAAGACCCTGATATGCTTTCATGGCCCACCTCAGTGTTTTTGATGCTTTCAGGGCAGTCAGACATGCAGCTTTAAACAAGGTAAGTCAGCCACAGTGCAGTTCAAGTTTCCAGGTTGACTTTGCATGGGGACACGCAGGGAGTGCCCGGTCAGCAGAAATGTGTTTGCAGAGGCTGGCAGCCCTGCACGGAGACACGGTGTCTGCGGGAGCACCCAGCCTGGCAGCAACAGCCCTGGCCCTCTCTGCCCTGCTCCTGGGCTGCCAGGAGCCAGGCAGGATGTGGGAAATGGGCTGCAACTGCAGGACTCAAGGAGGCTGTAAATGGAAGGTTCCCCACCAGGTCACAGGTATGGTCCCTTGGGGGATTTACTTTGTTTTCAAGTGGGTCAGGATTTTATCTGATAATGGACTTACCACTCTAAAACCGGCTAAACTGCACAGACATTTGATAACTAGATAATTGATGGTGTCCCATGCAGAGAGTTCCTGTGAAACACTGGAGACTCCTACTACAAGTCAGTAAATATTTTTTGCCCATTTTTATGCCATAGTAAGTAGGTTGAGTACAACAAGAAAATTCATGTGGGATACCTGGGACAGATTCTGATCTCTGCATCTTCTAATCCCTCAAATGTGTGATGAGTTTTATCTTTCCCTGTGAGCAGTTCCATTCATTTCATAGTGTTTAGTTTTAGTTAAAGCACTAGAATTTGTCTCAGTATGACAAAGAAAAGTAGCTAATAATTGTCATCATGCTTATCTCTTTGGCATTTTAGCTTGAGTTCCTACTAATAAAGAACTATTTGAGATTTTAACAGAAATGTAAATGTTGAAGTTTCACAGGTCATTGAGTTTTATAATATTGAGTCATTGGGCTATTATACATTGATCGAGCAAATAGCAAATGGTGTGACTTGCCGAAGAGCATTACTCAAATATTGACCAGGAATTCATGACAGTGGGCTACTCTCCAAGGACTACAAAAGTTAACAGGAAATTTCTACCTGAAGCAACTGCAACCTTCTGCCTTAAGACAGGCAGGCTTTTTTGGTTCCTTTTTGTTACTTTCTTTTTTAGTCTCCTCTGCAATATCCAATGACTCTTATCATAAACAGAAATGTGCTTGGAGTAAAGGTTTCCATTTATGACAATTTTTTAGTTTATCTCTCAGTTATCTCTTATTTCCAACAGTCTATTGATTTCTTTAATTAATCATACCTATTATTCTTTTTATATTACAATATTATTTTATTATGATAATATAAATTTTTATTTAATTGTATAAATATATGCTTCCACCTATAAAGGGTAGATGCAAGGACAGGTAGCCTGGGAGCAATACAGAGATATTGTACAGGATCATGTAAGGAAAGCTAAAGCTCTGATAAAATTGAATTCAGCCAGGGACATTAAGGTCAACAAGAAAATCTTCTATAGGTACATAAAAGGAAGATTTGGGAAAATGTAGTTCCTCTCCAGAGAGAAACAGAAGACCTGGTTGCCCAGGATACAGAGATGGCCTCAGTCTTGACAAGCAAGTGATCTGGGCCACCCTGCCCAAATTGTAGAACCCAAAGGCAGAGACTGGGAGAGGGAAAAACTGTCCACCTTGGAAAATCAAATTGGGGGGCATCTAATAAACCTTAAGGTGCACAAGTCCATGAGACTTGTGACATCTGCAGTTCTTGAAGGAACTGGCCAAGGAAGTGGCTAAGCCACAACTCATCATATTTGAGATGTCATGGCAATCCAGTGAAGTTCCCACTGACAGGAAAAGAGGAACCATTGTCATTATTTTTCAAAAGAGAAAAATGAAAGAACCACAGGCTGGTCAGTCTCACCTCTGGACCTGGCAAGATTATGGAGCAGATCTGCTTGGAAACCATGCTGAGGCAGAAGGAAAATAAGATGGCTGGTGACAGCCAGCTTTGCTAAGAGCAGATCAAGCCTGACAAACTTGGTGGCCTTCTAAGATGGGTTTACAGCCTTGGTGGACAAGGGAAGTGGATAAGTGACAGACATCATCTACCTGGACTTGAACAAAACATTTGACACTGTGCCACCTGATAGCCTTGTCCCTAAACTGGAGAGACACGGATTTGTGAGGTGGACCACTCAGTGGATAAGGAACTGGCTCAAGGAGTTGTTTTCAAGGGCTCCCTGGTCCAAGCAGAGACCTGTGACAACTGGAGTTCCTTGGGGTTGGTCCTGGCACTGGTGCTGTTCAACATCTTTGTCAGTGACACGGACAGTGGGATCAAGGGCACCCTTGGTGAGTTTGCCAATCATGCCAAGCTGTGTGGTGCAGCACCTAAAGAAGACCTAAAGGAGAGATGGGACTTTTTTCAAGGCCTTGTGATGATGGGACTAGAGGTAGTGGGATTGAACTGGAAGAGGGTGAGTTTAGATTAGATAATAGGGTGGTGAAACACCAGAACAGGTTGCCCACAGAAACTGTGAATGCCCTTCCCTGGAAGTGTTCAAGGTCAGGCTGGATGGGACTTTGAGAGGCTTGTTCTAGTGGAAGGTGTTCCTATACGTTTCAGGGAGCTTGAAACTAGGCAATTTTTAGTGTCCCTCTCAACCCAACCCATTCTATTCTATTAAAAAAACAGGAATGCCAATATATGCAGCCGTAAAATGTGATTTGTTACAGTACAATGCATCTTATCTTGACCAAAGAACACTAAAGTACAAGCTTCTAGCATGATCTTATTTGATTTATTTCTCCAGAATCATAAACCTAATCCCAAAAACAACATTTCAGCTCAGATAGGAGAAACTGCTGTTGAGAAGACCTTGTCTTAAACCCTACTTTTTTCCTAGGACACAGGACACCCTGCAGGAATTTCAAAACCTGGTGGTAAAGTAGGACCCTGAAGCAGTTCAGGGTAGAAGCACAGTCTGTTTTTCAAAATATACAACTAGAGAAGGTTACTCCTGTCTCAGAACCAGTGACCTCACCCATATCCACAGAGGAATGGGCTTCATTGGCTTCACTCTCCTTCTCACCATAAAAGAATTTGAATTAATTCCCTGAAGAACCCATAAGGCAGTTTGGGAACAATGCTCTTTCCTATGAAAGCTATTCCACACTACTTGGAACAACCAGATATTATCTTGGCCAGAGAGAGTGCTCTTGGACATTCAGCTGGATAGAGGAAACCAGCGTGTCAGTCCCTGTTCTACTGCCTATTTCACACTTTTGTGCTGTACGTTTAATAAAACAGGAACTGACATCAAAGTATCTTCTCTCCCATGTGTGCTGTTAACATGAGGTCATAGAATCACATTCATTCTCCTTCTTTATTTTAATTTCCTTCATTTCTAATCTAATGGATTTTGAACTAGTCCATAAAATTCAGCCTAATTTCAGCACAACAGCTGTGAGGAGACACAGTGCAAGAGGTCACCCAGAGAAGAGCTGTGGATGCCCCATCCCTGGAAGTGTTCCAGAGCAGGTCAGATGGGGAGCAGCCATCCAGTGTCACATATACTGAGACATTGCTTTGAGCAACCTCCAATATCACATATAATGAGACACAGCTTTGATGTTCCCTGTGGCAGAGGAGGACTGTGGGTCCCTGCACTGAACTCAAACCTGTTAAGCAACCTTTCCACACAGACTTGGATAGCAAGCCATTGGATCAGGCCCTACCCACCATGAGCTGAAGAGAGCAGCTTATTCATGAGCACACAAGTGGTTTAAGCACCAGACAAGAACCAATTTGATGGTTAGTCTGACTGTGCTGGAGGCCCTTGGCCAAAGCCAGGTCTTCAGCAGAGACCAGCAATCAAAGCAAGCCTCTGGACTTCTCACCACACTGAAAGAGGGAGTCTGCCCTGCTGGTCTTCCCAGCTGCTGCCACACCATCAGGAAAACAAAAGGAGCACCTCCAGAGCCACCTACACCAACATACCTTGAGAAGTGTTCATTCACCACCAAGCACAGAGAGTCACAGAGTAACTGCAAATAAATACCTGTCAACACCTGAGCTGTGAATATCACATTGCTTTGTGTAAAATGCCAGAGGCTTTAATTTGTACTTTTAGAGATTTTCACTCACATAATTCTTTTCCAGCCTTCCTTAGAGTTCTAAGCCACTGTCTAGAAGGGGTTATATTCTGCTCCTGATTTGGGAGTAGAAGTGTCTCTGAAATAGCTTTTGCAATTTTCTGCCAGCAGAGGATACCCAGGACCAAAGCTTCCCAGAGCTGTGAATGCAGGTCCTGCTTTGAGGCTACACATTTTCACTTCCGCTGTCTTTGAACAAAGAGCGCACAAGATCTGATGCCTCACTTCATTCATCTCTATAATTTGGGGAAAATATATAAAGCTACTTTTTTTTTTTTTTTTGAAGCTGTACCATTTTTATTTAGGCTTGCAATGTTTTCCAGCAGCAGGAATTTTGCACTGCTGGTCTTTGAGGTTTTAAGAACTACTGCACCTTGCCAAGAACATTTCTCATGACACAGGCTCATGATGGATAGATCAATAGATTCTTGAATCCTCATATCCTTTTCAAATTACTACCCGAGATATCTACCTGAGTAGGCCATCTTATCAGATAACTTAAACAAGCAACCTGTCTACACTTTAATTGTTATTGAGGATTAATGTTGTTTATAAAATGAAATCAATACAATCTCTATTGCTTATTAACTGAAACATTCTAGGCTCTGCTTTGTTTGCTTTGCTTTTCAATTAGTTTCTATTATTTTCCCTATTGGCTTTTAACAAATAGCTGTAGAAATAAACTTAATGGTTGTGAAACTGTTATCAGAGTCAACAAAGTCCCTTAATGGAAAGTCTTGTATATTTAAATGTAAAAAAGAATCCACTGTTTAATCATTTGACATTATGAGATAAGTTTATTACTATACATCTGTTCTGTGCTGGGCCTTGGCTTGTTTTTAAGCTAAGCAATTAGGAGTTCTTAAGGGTTCTCTGAAGTTCAGATGTCAGAACTGTTAAGCTGGTCTCTACATTTAAGAAGAAAAAAACTCCACAGTCTAATAACATTTGTTAAAAATTGCAACACTGAAAATGGGCCAAAAACCATGGGATTCCTAGGAACACAATAAATACCATTCGTTTACACTGAAAGAGCCTTCTCAACACTGTGCAACAATTAAGTATGTGAAACATCTTACTGACTCTGCCCATGCTTCCTCTGTGATCCCAACATGCAAGAGCACTGCTGCAGCTGCCAGGTTTGTTCCTCCCCCTCAGAATGGAAGGAGAGCAAGAAGGGCTGAAGGATGGTTTCTCAACTCTAGATGTATTCCTGAGTCTGAGTAGGATCCAGATGATAAGCAGGTGAATGTGAGGAGGGATAGACAGGCAGAGTAGTTTTGAGGGTCCTGAAGGGCAGTGATGTAGGTGACAAGTCCCAATAGATAGAGTAACAGTAGCATATCCCATTCCAGCTACCATCAAGATGGAAAAAAATCTGTTTTTTCAGTCATCACTTTTTGGTCTTTGAATGAAGAAAACTTTTCGTGCACATTACTCACCATGTAGGTGACAGAAGCGTGTTTGCTGGTGGGCTCTGCAAGCAGAAAATCTCAGTCTGTGGGAACAGAGTTCCACCACACTTGCTGAGTTGTACCTTTATGGATCTTTCCAGCACTGCAGTTTTACACATCACTACTCATGGCCAGAGACACCTGCAACCCACACGCTCTTGGCACACAGTTTGTGGGCTCTCAGCAGTTTAGCTGGACGTGGTCATGAAACAAGCAAAGTTACAGGAGAGTGTTACATAACAAAGTGACGAGTTCACACAGGCCGGCAGCTTTGCCTGCTGCTGCTACTCAAACCACAGGCACCAAAAACAAGTGGCACAATTCCTGCACTTCTCTACAAAAGGATTTGGCAGCATCACTTCTACTCAGTGTTCAATGACATAGCAGAGAGCTGGTAAAAATACAAGACAGGGCTGAACCAAGATCAGGAATCACAGAAACTTTAGGAGGCAAGTGTATAATCCCCAGCACAAGGAAAGAGTTCTAAAATCCACTACAAGCAGTGTGTAATATCCAGTGCAACCTATCTCAGGAAATATTCTGTGCTCCCCTGGCTTCTAATAATTGTGCTTGCAATCACCAGAACTGTTCCTAGCCTTCACACAGCACAGATGCATTCCAAGGGAGGGTGAGGCAAATGGTTATGAAGCTTACTCAGGTGTCATTTATTTCATGAAAGTTTTCTGGTTATTATAATCAAATGTCAATTGTCTGTAATTGCGGCATGCAGTGGAAAATCCCTGCTTAGGACATGTTCTGCCACTTGCTGGTGAAGTACACTAACCCTCAACAATGAAGCAACACTAAAAAAAATGGTTTTGACATGTAAGCAGGTCTAGGAGTATAATTAGCACTTTTCTTTTTGAATTTTTTTTCGTATGGTTTTGCTGTAAGGAAACTACCCTTTGAAAAGAAAAGTTCCATGCAGAATTAAATAATTCTTCTTACTCAGTTCATTTACTAATCTAATTACTAATTAATAAAACTTTCTGCTTTAATAGCCTCTGTTTTGACTTATCTTCATGAACACAGATGAATCTTGCAGTGATCTTGCAAGACACAAATGTGGTTTATAAGTAAGGATCAGAGCACAGAGCACAACTTGAGCGCGCCTCAGATGCTGCTGCAAGACATTCTCTGAGCTTGCATTCAGAGCTTCAAAATTAGGTAATATCTACTTTTAAGGGGATTCTACTTGAGAAGAGAGGATTAAAATTTGAGGTCAGAACTGTGACTGATCATTGATGCTGGGCTGCATGGGACAGGTTAGATGACTCAGGATTTTAATTCTTATTTCCTTCCTTTTAAATGAAGCAAACTAATGAATTTACACATATTTACTTGCCATATTATTCTGATGAGTTACAAAAGTGTGGAAACATCTTGACAATGCTAAAATTGATAAAGCAAGCTCTTAAAGAAAACCTAAAAATATTTTCACTAGCAAACATTTTTTTAACATTAAAGGCTGTAGAAAATAAAAGCACAATGGCAGTTTCATTTTGAAACTGAGAATGAAGAAATTAATATCAGAATCTAAATTCTGGGTCAGCTTGAATATATATGCAGTAGACTTGCCATCACTTCATCACTTTCAGATTAAAGTTGAGGTTGATTTACTTTCTGAAAAGATGGTACAGTTCAAACAGTCACGCTGGGCTTGATGCACAAATCATATCACATTGTTTTATGGTTTGTTCTATGCATGTAGAAAAATATTATCTTTATCTACCATTAATATCTTGGAATCTTGTGGAAAGAAAAGGAACTAATAGTATCTCAGCAGTCAAGTAATCAGGGTAGATTATGAGAAGATGCACTTGAAAAATTAAGAGGGGAGAGGAAAGGGAGGAATTTCCGCAAGAATTACATTAGCATGCCAAGTTGGTCTAATATTCCTCATTAGTGTTTGTATTTTCTGTGCACTGTCTTTTTTTAACAGCTGGCCTACTGTAGATGAAAATACACACAGAGAAAATGTGCAAAGCTTCCTTGGGCTTGTGCCTGAGGAATTCTTATGATTCCAAAATTATCTGTACTGATTTTAACTGTCACACATAGGACAAACACCCAAACTTTATGCAGGTTTCTTAGAAAAGCTGAATTAGGCTGTTTTGTAGCAGTCATTCCAGTGATCACATCAGCACTTTTAAACACTTTCACTGTCACTTCCTGTGATGAGAAGTGACATGAATATAAGACCAAGTGGGATTTCTAATTTTTTTCCAACCACTGATTCTATACATCACACGTATATACAAAGAAGAACAGAAATTATGGAACAAACCTAATTAAAGGTTTACTGGGAATAAAGGTCCATAATTCTTAAAGAAAGTGTATATGTGTATGCACCTCTATAAAAATATAATTATACATGCTGGTCATTTTGTGAAACCACTTAATTTGCAAAATTATTTAATTCTGGGTATTCAGATCATTAGCAAAAGAAGAATTATTATTGTGTTTATTGGCATAATAATACATAATAATTTCTTATACTTGCTTGTAGAACTGTACAACAGTAGTACAAACACTATTCCAGGGATTAATTATTCTCAGGATTAATGTTTTCACAGCTTGAACTAACACGATTTTAGCTATTGTATTACAGCTCTTCTCTTTACCATCTGCATCTATTCCCTTCTTTATACTCCTGTGACTACATTTTAAACAGCCCTGACCTTTGTTAAATTACTTGGTTAAGGCTGATTTAGGGGCACAACTTTATTATTATTAATATGCACGCCTGCAGGAAGATTGGAGAAATGCTCTGCAAAACCAGCATTTTATTTAGTAGACAGAAGAACAAAGTATTATGGTTTTGGCACAAATATGCAACTCTTCACTCATAGGCTGGAGAACAATTGGTTAGCAGCTCTTCAAAAAAAGGATTGCAGAGTTATAAACTGCAAGCTGAACTTGAAATTACAGTGCTGGATGTGTGAGCAAGATTAAACATGGTCTGAAATTTCAGAGAAGACATTTTAAGAAAGCCTCTTATAATGATATACTTCATACATAGGGCACAAAAGTGGTTGAAGTTCGGCACCTAACTGGCAAACCTGCAAATTATTTTCAGAAAGTATTAGTGGTTAAGAGTTGCTGCAAATATATAGGAATAAAATAACATGAAAACTCAACAGAATATACCCCAAAGTAAAGTGAGAGACACTAAGCGACCATAAATGCAAAGTATACTACCAAACTCACAGGCAAAATATAATTTGCTAGAAAATGGCCAGAGTTACATATTGGCTTGCACAGAACTGTCAGGATCAGATCCCTGTTGGCGTCCTTGCAGGGCAGACCCCTCCCTCTCTGATCAGCTTTTGCAGTCTTGGCAAACAAAAAGAGCTCTCTAAAATCACACAGCCTGCACAGGAGAGGTGCAAAGCACAGCAGCTCAAGAGATTGCACAGAGCAGAAAGCATCATGCAGACATCTAGAGCAGATGCAAATATGAATTTTATGGGCTTGTTCTCTTGAATGGTATGTGTCTCTATGCTTAAAATAAGTAATGAGTTCCAATTATTTTTTTATATTAAACGAACAGTTATATTTGATGTGTTTTTTATGTAAAATAACCCAACAAAACTTAGAAAAAAATCAGTTGGCCCATGCTTAGAATGACAACCCAAGCACCACATTCTGTCTCTGGATCCAAGCTTGCTTAAAATGTTCTCTGTATTCCTTTATTTGGTTTGATTTCTGTCCCACTCTCCTAAAGAAAAGCAAGTGGGATGTCATAATACACACTCACAGACACCAAGGCCAGTTGCAGTAAGTCAGCATCCAATTCTCTGAAAATATCAGAAATTACTGGTAATAATTAACCAAAAAGTTACATAAAATGCTAGTATGCATAATTAAAAAGTCTACTGAATGCTTGGCAAAACAGTGGCCATTTATCATAAAAAGCTATAAATAGAAGGAATATTGAAGGAAAAAAAACCCTAAACCTACTGAGAGGGTCTCTTTAAATGCCTAATTTTTATCTGAAGCTTTATTTATTGGAAACAGTAGGATACAGAAGATACTTTACAAAGCTGATTAAGCTTCATCATGGGTCACACACCCAGATGAAAAACGTATATTTTTTTTACCTCCCAGATCAGTTCTCGTGAATATTACTTTGCAATAACAACTCTGGAAATGACCTAGGAGCCAAAGAACCCTGCAGCAAGAATGGGTAATATCCTCTCCAAGCAGACCCAAGGATCCTTTGGTGAGATGCCAGTTCTCAGGTGGAAAGTACCCACATTTTTCTGGATTAGCCTGCATCTCCAACCCCTTCTCTCTTCCTACCCTCTGGCTCAGCAAACCACTTTCTGACCCAGTGCTCCCTCCACAGCACTGCCTGTGCCAACACAACTTCAGAGCCTCCTGGGGCAGCGTTTTGGCTCTCCTCTCAAAGGCTCAGTGCTGGGCCGTGGAGAAAGCAGCTCAGGAGTGACTTTTTGGGGACTGACTGCCATGCTCAGCACTACCAGGGCTCCTTGAGCTCTGCACTGAAGGGGAAAATTGTCTTCTGGCTGGGAACAGTGAGGAGCTGGCACCTTGCTCCCATCCCTCAAGCTCTGTGGTGGCTGACCATTCAAGGCCATTCCTGATGGACCAGATGGCAAGGGACCCATGCAGGTGTTTGGTTTCACCATTTAAAAAAGCCCTGTACAAATCAATGTGACTTTTCCCTCACAGCATGCTCTTGCATGCCTGAACACTGTTGAGGACGCTGCAGGACTGGATCCTAAGAGACAGAATGCAATTTATGACCTAGCAGAGGAAATAATCAGTGTATTACATGTATTGTTGGCATTAGCCTGGAAAGAGCTTGAAATAGTAGAGACTCAGTGAACAGGACACTGAGAGCACTGGAAGCTACAAAGTCAAAAGAAAAATGGCAAACACCAACAGTGGTAGCAAGCTTGAAGTGAGAGAGGACAACAAACTACATGTGCATTTGTGATGTGCTGTGTCTCAGAGCAAATAACCCACTACAGTTTTATGGTGTGCATACTGAAATATTACTGCTCAGAACAGACACAAAAGAGTATGGGCAAAAGGAACTTGACTATAGCGTTTATCTGGGAATTGCTACCTTGTGGGCAAACAGGGAGAAGTAAAAAGAAGACAAACTTTTGTGGGTTTGCCTGATACACAATTTAAAATGACTGAATGAAAAGTCTAACACTTGGATCTGCCTGGCTCCAAATACAATCAAAACTGATGTGATGCATGCATGCTCCTCTGATCTCACTAAGTTATATCCTTGAGGTCAAATGCACATTGCTGTGCTGTACTAGGACAGGGCCTGAGACACCAAAAAAGACATGGAAGTTTCCTGAAGAATACATATGAATCCTTTACTATGACTTAAGAAATTTTTTCCACCATCTGGATTTCTTTTCCAATGCCTCCAGCTAAATTAAAAGCAGAAAGGAGACAATTTTTCAGGAGCTCTTTCAGCACATTATAATTAGAGATCATTTCATCATCTTAAACATCATTCAGTCAAATAAATGCTGATTTGAGCTGCAGCATCAACAACTGCAATGAACTGAAGTTATACAGAAATCCTCGTGCACTTTGCTTCAAGCCAAAGTTGTGTGTATTCCCATGGCCAGGGCCAGGGCCGTGACCACAGGGTCCAGACTCTCACCTCTTGCCATGTCTGCTGGCTGGGACACCACAGCACCCACAAACTTTTGTTATTAGCATTCTCACACACACTTCTGTACTGACTAAGTACCATATAAGTCTCTTGAGTGATGATAATTAGTTATGGTAACAACTGCTTTTTTTTTAAACTATTTTTTTATACTCTCGAATAAAATTGGCACAACAAGCTGTTAAAGGTACGTTATTTCCAATTTGTTGATACAGAATGCAACCTAGAGATACCAAGATCAGAACCAAAAACATTCCTCAACTTTTAAGTCCCTCCACATTGTATGGTTTTGGATTAAATTTTGACAGACGAACCCTTGTTGCCATTGCATAGTGAATTATTATTGAACTGAGGAACACATTGGTGCAATTGCTAGTTTGGTAGTCTTGATGTCAAACTTGATCTCATAAAGGGTTTCTATAACAAACTCCTCCTGAATAGTTTGGAAGTTCACATAAAGAACTCCTACCGGATTTGAGCTCTTACTGAATTTCCCTCTTTCAAATACCTCTACCGTACTCTGTGTCTATGTTGGAAACAAAACAAAACCATATGAGAGGAGAACAGCAAAAAAAAAAGTGGAAGTTAGAATATGATGGACCCTACAGACCTGTAAGTCTGACTGCTGTTGTATGCAAAGCAGATGGAGAATAGCATAAAATACAGCTTGGTTGGTTAAAATGGGGCTATGACTTTTAATCTTTCTGTCTGAACTGATTTTCTTGGAAGTGTGGTAGATTTATGTAAAGTCCTGTAAGACATCTGATGTCATGGCATAGAGGAGCTTGCTGTTTTGAACTAGAGAAGATGTGGATTAACAGAATTATAATGTAGATAAGGAGACAGGAGATCTGGGGATATCCAGTGCTGAAAGGGAACATTGAGAGAAATCAATAACATAAAGGAAATTGAAGAGGCTGTAAGAACCTTGATAACTGGAATAAAATTAGTGAGTGAGAATAATATTTAGTGATTCAAAGCAGAAGAATCTCTGCTAGGCAGGTAGCAAGTATTTCTGCTGTAAGGAGATTTCGTTGGGTCTGCATCTACACTGGGATGCAGGGATTTTGCTTGCAGCATCACATCATCTGCTGCTTCTTCTGGCCTATGCACCAAGATTTTTCCAAGGAGTCATGTCTATAAACTGGAAGAGGGTATGAAGATTTAGGTAGATTTCAGGAAGAAATTATTTACAGCATGGGTGCTGAGGCACCAGACAAGTTGCCCAGAGGAGCTGTGGATGCCCCATCCCTGGCAGTGCTGGAGGCCAGGTTAGATGGGGACTTTAGCAGCCTGATCCAGTGAGAAGGGCCATTGCTCATGGCAGGGGGTTGGAACTAGATGATTTTTAAGGTCCTTTCCAACCCAAACCATTCTATGGCTCTATGATTTCCACCCCAAAGAAACAAGTTGAAGGCACTGAAAGTGTGAAAGGATGGATGTAAAGGTAGAATGCTGAGAACCACTCCTTTTGCCTCCCTTTATATTCACACATGCAGAATGGCAGTGAGCTGCCAGCATGAATGACTGCATGTTCCAATGCTGCAATGGCAACATGAACTGAAATTTTATATATATATATATATATATATATATATATATATATATATGTCAATCTGCTCCAAAACCACTTATTGCCTTCATTGTAATAACGTATGTGAAAGTGTGTTGTTCCAGACATCAAAGTCAATGCATCCTGGACTTCCATCTGTATGGTGTAAGGTTAGTACAGGTTCCAAAGAGCTGCTCCAGCAATCCAGCAGGGCACCACACCCCAGGGAGATTCTGCAGGGTTTCAGTCTGGCTCCCTGCCAACTGCTTTTTGGGGTTCACAAGCATTTCCATGGACTTTTATGGACCAGCTCTGACACTGGACTTCAGTGCTCAGGAGTATGTAAGGAAGTGGCTGTGGCACAAGCAAACAGATCACTGGAGCTGCCAGGCAGGTCACCTGTGCACGCAGCTGGGAGGTGTTGGCAAGTACCACTGGCATGGGTATTTGCCTATGCAAATGCAGACACTCTGTGGGGTTCATCTAAACACAGCTCTAGCACTGTGTCAAGCCCTAGAGAAGCTGTACAGGTGGCTATTCCTTTCCAACCACTGACGGAGCACCTATGTCTTCACTTAGTATAACTAAACACAACAAGAAAAAAAGCCCATAAAAACTAATAAAAAATGTGAGTCTGCATAAAATTTCCTAATCTGTTTCTTCCCAAGCTCAACTCTGGTAGGTATCTACACATCAGTCACAAGCCAGAATGGGCTACATTGTGAAAGACATGCATGCTTTCCATACATTGCATTGCTACATACAGAAAACAAGCTTTGTGCCCTGACTGCTAGAGTCCAGAAAGCAACATTTTCTTTTTCCTAAAAGATCATAAAACTCAAGGAAAGGTATCCTCTTTCATAATGTGGGGAACAAAACATTTCAGCAAGTTTCTGAATTAGGAAGCCAAAGGGAAGATGGGGGAAAAAGTGCATGATCGTTGCCCCAATTTCCTGAGTTATATTTCCTCAGTCAGTTTCATTTTTTTGTTTTGTTGTTGGTTTAGGTAGAAGGGGAGATCAATTTAAATTCACAATTATATTTTTTCCTGAAAATATTCTAATGAGTCATTTTAACCAGATGAAATTTCCCAAAACATTCTTCAAGTAAGAAGTGTAAAAGTTGCGCTAGTTTAGACAAACAAGAGCTTGTCTGTCCCCCAGAGAAGAGGCTGTCCCAGTTTGTCATCCCAAGGAAAAGACAATTTTTTGAAGAAATTCCAGTCCAAATTACAAATTATACGAGTCCTGTGCTTTTTCAATGTCCATCTCAGTAGACTGCATCTAGGTGGAGATTAACTACTGACCTAAAGAGCTTGTCCCTGTAGGAAACTACACCAAAAACTACACATGTAAACCTCACTTCAGCCTATTAATACAATCTGAGATATTTCATTGGATAAATTAAATAAATTACTGTCATTATCATTTTGCCTGAAACCTTCTTCTAAAAACAAAATGAAATTACAGAATAAAACACATCCAATTACATTTTTTTTCACTCCTAATCTGTCTCTCCATGACTAAGCTAACACATGCCTACAAAGTTTAGCCTTGGGCTCTGTTGTACAGTCACCTCTTCTGTGTTTCAACTTGCTGAGAACTTTTTTAAACTGGAAAAAATATTGAGCTAGAAGAAGAAGTTACTAGGGTTACTGTTTCTTGACTACTGTTGATATGAAAAGAAGATTTAGATATTTGTTAGGGTAAAACTATTCAGAGAAACAGACAGAAGAAGCTGTGGATCTGATCTAATCTTGTCCTTTGGCTATATAAGAGCATGTTAGACTTTATTACTGATGTACTGAAATTACCCTCAGTGGCACAGGGGTAGCAAATAATCCCAACCAAAGTGTAAAGGAAAGGTGAGCCAGGCATGCCAGAAACAATTGCTAGTAGGACTGCAATTAGAATAAAACACTTCCCTCAGAAAACAGATATGTCAAAAAATCTAGCTGATGGTCAGCACCAGAAATGATTTTTCAAAAGTCAGAACTACAAAAGTACTTCTGGGTGTCCATGGCCTTCACATCATTTTTTTCCATTTCAGCCTCTTTTTTTTTTTTGCGCTCCTTTCTCTTATGTCCTTTAATTCCTTTTAGTCTCCTGCTCCTTCCTAGACTTTGGCCTAACATGTACTGTTCCCTGACCTGAATTCCTAGATAGACTCTTTCTTTTTGTTTGTTCTTTATTTTCCATGCCTTGACCATTTTTTTTTTCTTTAAGAAAATTAACAATTCTGGTTATTTATGAACCCTGGAGAATAGATATATTGAAATTGTGGTTGGGTAGTATCTGAAGCTTCATTAGCAGGATACTGCTCTGAAGACCAAAAACTCTATATCCTTCCAGTACTAATTAATTTTTTTGTGGCTATTTGCAAAATTTTCTGATAAAAAGCAGAAATAGTTAGATTGCATGGTCAAAATTATTAAATTACACAAACCAGGTGCCTCACCTCATGACAGGTGGCTATAAAGTGGTGTTCTCAGCAAAAACTCCATGTCAAGGGTTCACTAAAATTATACACTGACCATTGCTTTTGAATGCTTTCCAATTATCTGTGATAGGCTGGGACTCCCTCTCATAAATTGACTGGCCTGGTGGATTGAAGCTAGAAATGCAAAAGCTTTCCTGTACAGACCCAAAGTCAGTCTTTAGCATCACTGAGTACTATAAAACAGCAGCTTGCCAAAGTGTCTTTGATCCAGGAGTTTAGGTTAAACCGTAGTGAAGGGATTTATATAATGTTAAGGAACACACAGCAGAAGAAGACCAAAGCCAGTCTGGATTGGGATATTTTATCTTTACCAGAATCAAGTGATGGAATTTTAATCCTCTTCAGGAGCCAAAAACACAGCCCTGAACCACTTCTGCCACTCATAGTTGGCAACTTTAATGTGTTTTTATCTTCAGTTCCCAGAGAGAAGCATCTCACATCCATTCCCATCAATACATACACTGAAACTTTTGAATTATGGGTCCTTAAACAACACAGTGAACCATTAAAAATTGTGAACCAGACTAATACACTTGACTGAATCAGGAATTATTAATCTGCAATTCTTGGGAGTTTTATTTCTTTCTACTAACTAGTTGCAGCCTTTTCTGACCAGTGCTGGGTATTTTTTTCTCCCTTTGAAGAAGCTCCTTTAGCAGTGCTACAACAAACTTCTCCCATTTTTCACATCTTCCATAGTTTTTAGCTAACCCTGTGCTGGCTGCTGCTTCTTGTGCTGTTTCACTAGACCCAAATATTTGGAGTTTTGGGCATGGTGCTTATGGTGCCTTTTGTTAGTACAGAACAGCGAATCACACAGCAATGGAAATCAGACAAAAGCAAAGGTGCTTTTCTAGAGTGCTTCATTCTGACTTTACCATAGATGCTGATACCCATGAGCATTCATCCCTTTAACAGCAGGAATAGGAAACCCCTCTGCACCTGTATTTGACACAAACTATTGCAAATATCACACTGTAGAAAAGACTACGAATAGCCTGGGCCAATGCCGGTTTTGTAGTCACCTTGTGCAGGCCATATCCACCACGGGTGTGGTGTGTGGTTGGTTAACGCTACTGTGCCTTGCAAAAGCTGAAAGTTAAGAAACCCTGCCCCTGAGAACATGCTTTAAGCTAAAAGGACAGCGCAAATGTACAAGCCAGATCTGTTACAAAGGAAAAATTGTTACAGCTGGCTCTTTAGCAGCACAGAAGAACATAAATGTTCCAAAGGACACGATGCAGGTCGAGCTCACAGTTGTGCATCCCTCCCCTCTGCAGCAGGGATACTGGCTGCTGTGGGCAAGCAAGGGGGCCTCTGCTACTCATGGAAGCTGTTGCATTTTTGACAGGAGGACACAAGCTGTTT
The DNA here is from genome assembly GCF_028769735.1 of Zonotrichia leucophrys gambelii. Taxonomy (NCBI): domain Eukaryota; kingdom Metazoa; phylum Chordata; class Aves; order Passeriformes; family Passerellidae; genus Zonotrichia; species Zonotrichia leucophrys. The sequence continues at coordinate 69,610,690 of NC_088171.1, forward strand.
ACATACATCCTGCAGGAAAAGAAGGGTTTGCAGGCCAGAGAAACCACCAAACAACTAACAACATGCAACAACTAACAGCTGATCAACAAGAAACAACTAACCATGCTTTGCCTGGAATAGCGCCCGTCTCCAGTCCATGCATCCACGTGTAGAAAACCAACAAATGCCAACACCTCAAGGAAAGAGTCAAGTGGTGTTTTTACAGAGGATTAGGAATGATGACCAAGCAGTCCATAGGACTTTGGAAATATTTGCACATGCTCAGGACCACTCCACAGAGGAAAGAAAGCACATATTCATCTTTTATCATGTGTGGCTTCAGTGGAAATTCTCCTGGTTTTGTCAATCACAGCTCCATCATGAATAAGGGAGAGGATGGATGTGCCAAATATTATGGTCACATTCCTAGTTGTCTTGCTAGCTCTAGCCAATACAGAATGATATTAAGATGTCTGTATTTAAGTATATGTGGACTGAACAAACATGCAAAGTGGTGGTAACAAGGGCTGACAAAATATCTTGACTCCAGTTCAGTCTATCAGCCCTCCCTCTGTATTTGGCTCTCTGTGTGGCTACTTCTTACTAAAACTGTTCTGGAGAGCAAGATCTTCCTTTATTTTTGGAAAATAGTTTCATAATAATATTTCAGCAATTAAGGACAGCATGCAGTTAATAACTGGAGAAGGTATTTTAATTTATTAAATATTTTTCAATGAATAGATGTCTTTTAGACAAAAAGATGGGTTTTAAAAGTCACTGCACATTGAAGTGACTGCACATTTGAAGTTCTGCTGGGCAACTGATTCCATAACCCTCAGTCATAATTAACCTACAATCAGGGTAAGACAATTCAACTAACCTACCACAGTGGATCTTAGAAATTACCAGAAATATAGAGCAAAAAACTAACGGTGGCTAGTAATGGCAAATCAGCACTAAAAAAAAAAAAAAAATCATTAATAGGAAACAACTACAGCTTTGTTCTTTGACATTTAGATATTTAGCTTTTACTAAGCAGAACATATTGGAAAGGACACTTGGGCTCACCATGAGCTTAGAAGTAGGAGCCAGACCTCGGAATTTTGCCAGTGGGATTCAAAAACCAAAAGCAGCAACAGGCAGAAACCAAGAATTTCAACTCCTTTGCCCTCAATGTTCCTTCCTTGTTTAATTTTTCTATCCAGAAAAGCAAATAAACAAATAATAATTTAAAAGCTCAAACAAACAAACAAACAAACCCAAACCCAGCCACAATGTTCTGCAGGTGACCTTTGTGTGCTGTTTGCAATGTAGGAGGAGGCTGGAGGGAGGGGGAAGAGAAGCAGTAACTTTCATGTGCCTTTTTGTGGTAACCATCTATGTTAACCCCACTGTGAGTGCTGTAATGCCTATTCCACCTTCACACTGTGCAAGATGTCTGGAGTCCTTTGAAACAGAGATTAGTCACTTGCACCTCAAGGTCACTATGATGTTAATTGTATCTAGCTGCATTTAAACATTGAAACTTCTTTTTCATGCAAAGGACGATCAGCAAAATGACTCTTTGCATCCTGACTCACAAGGGAGAGCCACTTTCTGAATCAGTACTACCACCTTTGGGCAATACCTGACTCTTCTTGGCAAGTGCTGCTTCTCTATAATTAATTGAGTGCCCCAACACCAAACATTCTGAGAAGGAAGGATCACATCAGTGAGGAACGATGAATTTAAAAAAGCAAGAAACAGCAAAAGTAAAAATAAAAAAAATCATAGTTTATAATAAACACACATTAAAATAACTTTTCTGGTCATTTGAGAATAGTGGGTCTGAACAATTTCAAATTATGAAAGCAGAGAATGGGAACAAGAAATGTTCCAAAATTACATAAGAATCTGGCCAGTTTACCTGTGCTCTGCTTCTTCTAAAGATGAACATGTGGAACTTTCCATCAAAGAGGAGGCAGAAATTTCCTTTATTTTTCCTCTTTTGGTTCTCTCCCTTATATCCTGCTGTTTTAAGGAAACATCACCCTTTCAAGTTTTATGAAATACCTGGTATTAGTCCTCCAGTTGGGAATGGATAGGATTTTCATAGAATTTCAGCTGTCAAAATACTTGATTACTACAACACATAACTGTTGAAAGAAGGCAGATGGAAAGTGTAGAAGTTTCCAGCTTAAACACTGAGCAAATAAACCTCACCAAAACTGGCTCAAATTGATTTCCATTTTTGTTATAACAACCCATGTTTCTTCCATTTTACATATCAATTTCAACTTTCCAATTGGAAAACTTCAAAAGAAAAAATATTTTATGGAAATACTTATTTATCAGTAATTCCCAATTATAAAAAAAGAGATAAAAACTTAGCACATGATTACAACATCAATTGTCACAAAGTGATGAATCTTGTGATAAAGGTAAATAGAATCCTAAATTCTGTTTAAACACCATACTACCAATGAAATCTACAGGTATGAAGCCCTTTCTTGGCTAAGTACTGCAGGGCAGTGATTTTTAATTTAAAACTAGATTTATTTATTTTTTTTTTTTTTTAGGTTGGAATAATTACCTGTCTTGCAAGGTTCTAGTTTTGATAATTGGCTTGTGATCATCACTGGCACAAGTTTCTCAGGGGATTGAAATTTCAGCAATATTTTTCTGAGAATTTATACAAATATCTGATAGGCTGGCAAGACTTGGTAAGAAGAAGCCAAAGGATGCACGATAGCCTAGAAATGCAACATGATTCATAAATGAAGGAGCAGCAAGAAAGAGAATGAAAAACTCCCTTTATCTAATGAGAGGCACCACTACACCCACTTGTTTTCTCCCTGCTTTCTCCCAGCTTTTCACTCTGATCCTAAAAACAAGCAAACACCACCCCTTTCATCTTCTGTTACAGACTTTTTCATGGTCCTAAATATTTTAATATATACATAAATACAGAAAGAAAACCAAAATTTTTTCCATTTTGCTAGCAGAATCCATATGCTCTGTTTCCATATTTGTTTCTTTGCACCTTTTTCTGCGTGATCTACTTTTCTCCAATATGCAGGTTTACATACAATCATGTATTTCTTCCTTTAGAAGCTCTCCTATTTGCAGACACTCTTTTTCATCCTTTTTCTGCAACTATCCCTCATAGTCAAGTTCTGGAATGTTTCTTTCCCTCTGGGCTTGGTATTCATTTATCTCTTCTCAGAGGCAGAAAATACTTCATCATCCCCGAATGCCGGACACTAGGCACACGTAGATATGAGAACTATGCTGTTTCTCACAGAAAAGCATTCCCAGGCTGCTGACTAAGCCTCATGGTCCTCTGGAACAGAGACTAATGTAGCCAATATACTAAAATCATAGTGATTCTCCAGTAGTCCCCCTCTGATTGGAATTATCCTGAAAGACACACTCCCCAAGTTTAAGCAACAGAAGATGGTCCCAAAGATGAGAGACAGGGGAATTTCCCCCAGCCCCTGACCCCATTCCATCATTCTGAAGGAACCTTCTTGATACTGCAAATGTTTCATACTTTAATATAACACTTTTTAAAATAAAGAACCTTCTCTTCAAACTTTGTCTTCCATGAACCCTGAGCAAGAAATTTTTCATAAGAATCAGCTAAGCTTTGCAAGCCCCACTGTAAGAAATGCACTGCAAGCTCATCTCAGATTTGCAGGGCCAGCTCATGGCCCACAAGCAAAACCAACCTTTGCTTTTCCCTGTCAATTTCCCAAGCTCATTCATCGAGGTTGTTTTCATTTTCTTAACAAGACAGAACTGTCAGAGCAGTGAAAAAGCTGTATATATGTATTTTACTTTATTTTAATAACAAACCAAGAAAGAAAGGGGATAAGAAAATTAGAAATATTTTGTCTGAAGACACCTGAATCTGAAACCAAAAAATTCTGTAGAAACCAGCCATCTCTATTTTAAGGTGATAAGATATTCAGAACGGCAGATTATATGCTTCTCATTTCCCTGTGGCTATTCTTAAACTCTGAAATAAGATTAGATAAAATTTCTTTAAAAAAAAAGAAAAAAGAAAAAAAATAAAATGCAAAACTAAACCACCCCACTTCATATTCACAGTTTAATCACACATCAACATTAAAACACTCATGTTTTCTAGCCTGTACCTATCACATAGGTTAATAACTAATCTCCAGAGGATTGGAACAATGGTTCCTTTTATTTTTAACATGTTTCAGTACCAGTTTCATCAGGGGAGGAATTTCTGGGGAATTAACTTTTTAGAGACTCATCCAGAGCAGGGCAGAGGGAGGGAAGGAATGCAGGCTGAAGAAGCTGATTTTGCTTCACTGTCTGGTTCATGGCTTTCACACACTGCTGGACGATTATGTGACTATGGAGGATAAACCAGACTCTCCTACAGGTAAATTCACAGCTGGAAATCTCATAAGTTCTATATAAAAAGTAATGCTAAACACAACTGGGCTGCAATATGCCTGTCTACTCAATCACAGCAAAAATCAGAGGACACTCCACCCACATGTTGCAGGAGATACTAACTCTGTATAACATGCTGAACTGCAAGTTTAAATCCAGATATCTGGGGAGAAGTCTGGACAGCTCTTCCAAATTGGCTAACTAGTTTGTTTCAAGAGCAGAGAGATATGTTGGTTTTCCCCTGGGAAACAATGTTTGGTGACACCCTCCCACACAGAAGCTGTGTGGTAGCCTGACCCACTGCTGGTGACAGAAACTCAGCCCCTATGGTGCAGAATTTCAGGAGAGCTCACCAGATGCTTCTGGCAACTGTCTGCCAACTGTGCTGCATATGGACAACCTCATTAAATTCAATTAAGAAACCTTGCAGTTGCAGCAGGGCAGACACCCAGGCTGGGATCTGAGCAATTGGGATTTGTACTGCATCTACCTTCAGTCAAGGCCAGGATTTTGAGTCAGCACCTTTTATAAGCAGCATATGCGCACACCACAGGATGCAAGAGTCCAAGCTATAAATCGTATTCCTTCTTTTTTAGTTCATCTCATGGCTGATGAATGCTACTTTTCCCAAAGAAGTTACACCTTGCAGGTGTCCTGAATTTGGTGGAAAGCAGAATTGGATGGAAAAGCAAATGTAGCAACAAACCATGGGACCGTTATTCACTGTCTGATGGCAAGGAATAGCTGCTGTGGAAAGTGCACACCTAGCCACATAATCATTCCACAATTGCTTCTTAATGCAAAGGATAAAGCCTTTCACCTCCTTTCAGCCTTTTCCCATGGCCAACATTACTGCTCTGTAATAACTCATCTCTGAGTAACAAAGCAAACAGCATTACAAAATAATTTCTGAGGCCAAATATCTGATAAAGATGATTAATGCCTCATGAAATGCCCAAGTCATATTTACAATTATTGCAATATTTGAGATGGATAAGAGGAGAGAATTATAGGATTTGCTGTAAGGCTGAATTATCTACAGGAAGTTCATGTGAAAGTCACGCTACCATCTAACTCGCTGGTACCTGCCAGGCACACTCCTTAAGAGCTGGCTTATTTGCTTTCTGGATTTTAGAACTAGAACTGTTAGAGTTTTGAGATAGATTTTTTTTTTAAAGCTACCTTCATAAATATCCTCATTCTTGAGAGAGACTGTATTGGTCTAGAAACTGCTGCACAAACACAGGAATCTTTCCCAGTGAACAGATTTCGGGGTATTCTTGAATGGATGCCCAAACCAAAGTTTCACAATGTTTGTTCAAGACAAAGTTTGCCAGCAAATACAAATGTTCTTTCAAAGAAAAGTGATGTACTACTTCTTCTGAACAACTCACGTGGGTATGTTCTGTAGTTTCCCAGCACGACAAAAATCTAAATGTTTGGCACATGATTTTGGGGGAAAGAAGACTGAAAGGTACTATCTTAGAGGGCTTCAACCACGTCACATTATATAGTCCATAAACTGTGAAGACCATTTTGAATAACTTCCTTTCTTTCCTGTGATGGGATAAAGAAACCCTGTTTATAATCATAGATTGCCTTGGTAACCAGCTAATACACAAATGATAACGTTTGATGAAAGAACAATATGAAAGAGATGATTTTACTGTTGGCAGCCACCTACTCCAGAGTTCTCATATTTATTCAAGCAAAATTATAATTATTATTATTACATCATTTTGTTAATAATGACTGAACACTTTGTAAGGATTGTTAAAATCTAAATTCACAACTGGAGTTGCTCTGACTGGACATAACTGTTTTGTTTTTGCTTTCGTGATGCCTTAAGGTTCTCTCTTATAGTCAGTCACTTCTCTGGTGCTAATGAAAAGCCTTGCTGCAAATACTCAAATTTAATTATTATTCTATGACCACTCCTATACCCCCCAGCCCCAAATTGCACCAACATGAACACCAGTGGCAAACAAGCACAAACAGGGCATTAAAAAGGTCAAAGAAAATTTGTTTTCAACTTTAAAAAGGTATTTCTGTAAAACTCTTCTCAGCACCTGCTGAGTCCTTATAGCCCATATAATTTTCTGTACTCCTGCAAACTGCTCATTTAACATGTAGAGGCAAGGAGGAAATATCTGGAAGAGAAAAGCTGGCACTGAGGAGGATCCTTCTCCAGCCATTTGTGTCTGTCATGTCAAACTCCAGGCTGCCCTTGAATTGTCAAAGTATATTGGGGAAGGAATGTGGACAGACTTTCCCCCCCATTTCCAGAGCAAAGAAGTAGAAACAGGGAAATGCCTTGCAGGCCCAGCTGAGCACAGATGGATGCACAGGGAATAGGACTGAGCCACACTCTGTTTTGCCCATTCAGTTTTTATAGCAAGCCACACAGCCATATTTTTCTTAAGGTGTGCTGTTATGTCCAGTCACTTGCAGATACCACCAAAGAGCCTGGTAGTTTAGTACATCCAGACTTACATCCACAATTTTTTTTACCCACCAGAAGACTCAGTGAGTAACAGAAACACCCTTATTGAGCCCTTCCTGTGACTGCAAAATCCTGGTGCAGGGGATGGAGCACACCTTGTTCCAAAGGCTGAGGGCAAAGCACACTTGCCTGTGCTTCTCTGCCCAGTCACCACAAATGCTGTGGCAGGAGACACCAACAGAATTGGCATGGCCTTCCTCTGCTCCTCTGGTCTTCTTCCCCTTGGTTCTCCTTGAACAAATCCTGCTTCCTCCCTTGTTAGGAAAGAGGGAATCTGGTCTGAAATCAGCTTAGTCACCATCACTGATGCCATTGCACAGTGCTAGCTGAAACAAAGAAACCTTTCCTACCCACACCCAATCTGATATTATGCTACCCTGGCCTATAACAATACATTTTTGGACATACTTGTCAAGAGTGACAATTTTGCTAACAAACACTATGACAGAGCAAGTACAAAAATCTGCAGTAAACCAGACTTTGGAAACTACAATATTTCTTTTACTTACAAGGAACAAAGAACTTCATGTGTGTCAGGAATAAATGGAAATCAGCCTCCAGCTTTCACAAATGAATAATCATGTGTAGAAAATGTAGCGTTTTTGTTAAAATAAAGATGTAATTTGCAATTAACTAAGAAACAAGGACTATTTCTTCTAGAGCCGATCTAGTGAGGTTTTTAAAACTGGCCTATTCTGATCTCATCTGTTTCCCTATGGGCAAAGAAGCCGATCTTGAGCTTTCCTGCTGCAGATCAAAGTGATGGCTACAAATGTTACTAAAACAAAGTCTCCCCTACTGTCAGGCAAAACAGGATAAAAAGCAAACAAGAAAAAAAACTTCTGCACAAGGATATAAGACAAAATGGGAGATTACTTCTGCCATGCTAAGAAAGCTGAACATCTACTAAATCTTGGATTTCAACAAATACAACATTATTATGATAGGAGACTGGTTACCATACATGCGTCAACTCTCTGGGGAATCTGATTTTTATTTTCCTTCCTGTTCAAGGGACAGTTGTTCATATATTTATTTGCATTGCCATAACGTGGAGATGCAGGCTGTGATCAGAGGTCCATTGTGTAAGGTGCTGTACACACAGTTTATCAAAACAGCCTCCGCTTCAGAGACCCTCCAGTCTAAACAGGGAAATTCTAGAAGTCCCGAGGGGAAACAGAAGCTTGTAAGGTTTCCAAGAGAGAACCAGAAAGTCTTTGGAAAAGCATCTTTGGGTGGCATTTCAGACTAAACGGAAATTTTGGTGTTCTCATTTCACTGATATATTTCCTTGGGTTTGTGTCATTAGAAATCTAACCTGCATTTTCTCAACAATTAGATCAAAACTGTTGCAGATAATAAAACTGAGGCTTGAAGTTTGTGCCCATTGCAAAACCTAACCAGAGTACCTTTCTATCAGAGAATTCATTGCTTTATGAATTCTCACAATTCCTTCTCAAACATCAAGTACCAGAAATTCGTCATGTACTCCTCATCTGCAAATGTCACAAACTAACTCCTTGTTACTCCACTACTTGCTCCATCTTTCTTGAAGATCAAGGGAACTTGGAAAAATACAGAAAGCTTGTCTGCATGAGTGACTGTCACACAGGGGAGAGAGCAATAAAAATTCTGAAAGCAAGTCCACCGGCGCATTTTCAAAATTAAGGCCTGAAATATCTTGAGAAAGACGCTTTTAAAACAATCTTTTCAAAGAAAATACTTCCCAGATTTGTTTATGTAAAAGAAAAATATGCAAAACAACAGAAACAGGTGTGTTCCTATACAAATTTTCTTGCATCCATTTAGAGACAAAATTATTAAACATGAGACACAATGAAATATCACCCTCTAAGCATAAATATGCACTAGGAAGAGAAGTGTGGGCATTTTGGGCAGGAAAGAACTAAATGGTGGGCAGGAGAAAAGGACTTTAGGAAGATACGCTTTACACTATTTGAGGGCATATTCCTCCTTCTCTGGTCTAGAAAACAAAGGGATGAAGCAGGGAACACAAAAAACTAAAGGGTAGTGCCAAGATGCTTACCTTTGTGTTCATACAGAATCACAGCATCATGAAGCCCCTTGTCTTTGAATCTCCTCTCTTTTTCCAGCAACAGCGTGCTCCCTTTGGTCTCTGAATGGACTTCAGAACTCTCTACGAGTCTGCAAAGAGAGAAATTGATAGACTGGAGAGATCCTTGCTCCTCGGCTGTGTGGTTGGTAGAGCTTTATCACTTAAAAATTATTTGTCCTAAAGGGACTCTAGATATGCATTAGACTTCTGTCCTACATCTTGGCAAGAAGTGGAGAAGTTAGAAGGAGTGCTACTTCTGCTGGGATGTGCTGCAGGACAAGGTGAGAGAGAGGAGAGAATGAAAAACCAGCACATTTCCCACTGGTTATTCGGACCAAGCTGCACCCTCTTAGCCTTTCTTTGTGGACGTCAGTAAACCATATTTATATTCCTATAGAAATACTGCTGCTAGATCAGAGGACAAAACTCTGACATGGAAATGCACTGAATTATTTGAATTTAAGGGAGAAAAAAAGTTACAAAATTCACAAGCAGTAATTAACTGGTAGAAGATATAAATGGTATCCATTTTGCCACTTATATAGCTACGTTCTGATCCTATGTTTCAACAGTTGAACACAGTAAAAATACTTCACTAAGGTCAGATTTCAAGTGTTGTTTTTCTTCTAAGCAAATAATGGCATAATCTACTTTGGCACTGTTAGTTGTTAACAGCACCATAAAAAATTCTTTTTTTGTACAGCATCTTCTGAGTTACAAAAATGTTAATCCCTGATAGAACTGGAGGACCTAATTTTGTAAAAAGCAGAACATGCCTAATTTAGTAAAGGAATTTCTGTTCTGAAGCTTTCAAATCTCTTGTTCACCTTCCTGTCAATCACTGAAGCGAATCAACCTTTTAGTGGGAGCAACGTCATCTAATCTGGAGGGAGAAAAAAGGGTATCAAAAAAACCAGCTCAGCAGTATGGCACTCAGCACTCCCCTTGTGCTGAGTTCCAGACATGAGATTCTGAATTCCTCAGTTTACAAGTGACCTTAAAAAGTACACAGATGTGAAGAGCAAAGGGAGATGACAGCCCAAAGTATTTGAAAAAAGCTTCAAGTCAGAGACTCTGCAGTGGGCATGCTGACCTGGCCAACTTCTCCGCTGTCTGCCTCTGGTAGCCTTCCATCTCAAAGTCAGGAGGAGACTGCAGAGTTGCTGGACAAAATCTGCTAAAGCATTGTCATGGGGGTGCTTTTAAAAATTTTGCTGATAATAAATTCCTAGACAGCAAGTGCTTTACCAAACATGGATGCAATACTTATTCAAAACAGCAGCTGTGCCCTTGTGTGATTGAAGTCATTCTTAAGATAGAGGCTTCTACAAGTGCTTTTAATTTTAGGTTTTTGGGGTTTTTTTTTGTTTTTTTTTTTTTTTTCTTTAAATTCTTAAGCTACTGCCATTCAAGTGGAGATAAAAGTTTGATATGGAGCAATAAATTACTGAAATTTTAAAAATCACTGGAAAAACCACTGACACTTTAATCAAGCATTGAAGAAATGAAAACTTGGAATATCATACTTTTAGTCTTTATTACTTCATCACTCTTCATCTGACCATGTTATCTGTCCCTGGAGCATTAACTGGATCTACTATAAAATCTATACAATAGACAAAGAGGTTCCTATGCTTTGGATCAGCTATTCTAATCTAGGAAATTCTTTTTTTTTGTAGTGAAGTTTTAAGCTTTGAGAAACGTGCAGCCTTTGTTCTAACTTATACAGAAATAAACTTAAACTCTAAATTAAATGTTATTGCCAAGGACCACAGTGAAGAGAGATATTTATTCAACACATTTCCAGTATCAAGGACTAAGGTCATGGTTTATGGTTGTTTCTTATGTAATGAACATGAAAGATGCAAAGGATTCCATTTTAGGACAGAATTAAAATGAGCTATTTAATATACTAAAAGCTAGTGCATACTGTGTTGCAAGTCCACGGTGTCCCGCAGTGTCAATTTCTGCCTAAGCCATTAAAGAAATTAAATGGATTAAGTTTCAAAAATAACCTGTGAGCTACTGAGAAACAATTTCTGCTGCCCCTCAAGACAACCTGTGTATTACCTGAAGATCAGGGTAGCCTGAAAGTCTCCCTTGGTTGCACACTGGGTGGGAACATGCATCTCAAGCCTTCCAGCCTAAAAATGAGGTTCTTATGCACTCAAACCAGCAAGTGAAGCTCTTCACTTCCCTCAGCTTCACACAAAGACCATATAAAGCCACAATTTTACATTCTCTGAGTACCCACAAATCAGGCTGACTGTAAAACTGGCCTAAGCTTATGCAAAAGATGCAAGATACTACTGCTCAAAACTTGTAGTCTGCATGGAAATAAATTGTTATCTGCCCCGCTACAGACAGTGGCAAAAATTTCCCACCTGCACATTTCCTGCATGTTTTTTTTTCCCCTTGTTCTCATATGTCTTAGCCTATTATGTGGTAATTGATTACCACCACCAGGGAGATAAAACAGCTCTTCCCTGGCAAGTACAGGAGAATTGCAGGGATAATTAATTAATGTTTTATTATGCAAATAGATATTCCTTTACAGCTGGAATTTTTCATATCATTGTATAATTGTACAAAGACTTAATCTCTGGTTCAGAAATCTCACAAACACAAATCACAGGAGGCTAGAAGCACATTACTGCTACTTGCCCTCTCCATACACTATATCCTTAGACATCCACATTTAAAACCTTTGGATACAGGGTTCAGGGACAGAAGAAAACTTAGTCCGGCTTGGCACAGTCATTTCTTTGTGTAAGATAGCACAATTTCAGGAGGACATTTTTACACTATTTACTTTCTTTTCTTCAAAGGTCAGTCCTGTTATGTTGTCTCTTCCATGAGGTGTCAAACATACAAGTGGATTCAGGGTTAGAGGAAGGGTTGATCCCGCCAGATCATACGTAGCCAAATTCTTGATTCCAGTAATGGGTTGAATTCAGCTCCAGAAAAAATGGCAGCAGAGATATTATGATAAAAAACAGCCCTAGGATCCCACTGTGAGGTAAAAAATGAAGGAACCTGAAATAGCATATGTGGAAAGGAAAATTGGGCACTGTCCTGGTCTTGAGATCTTTTATTATATTTAATTATTCCCTCCACATAAAATTTTTAGGCATTTTATAATAACAATCCACCAATCCAAGAAATAAGGATTCTTTTTATTCAGTATTTCCACCTTCTGGGAAAACCCTAGTCTGGAGTTTAAAGACATTTAAAGTTCCTCCAGTGGGTCATCTTTTCTTCTCTATCAGCTGCCACAGTCACTTCACCTACTGGCTTGGATTCTGCATGTTTCTGCAAGCACCAGTCCCTGCAGCCTCTAACACTTCACATTGATAAGTCTTTGCCTAAAACCTGGTCTGAAAAAGAAAAGTTGGAGAACTAGGAAAATAGTTCTCCTAGTTCTAACTCCAATTTTAAGAAAAAAAATGTCTTTTAGCTTTGATAAAAAATTGCCATCCCATTTCTATAAAAAAAAAAAAAAAAGAAAAAAAAATCCTGCAAAACAAAACTGAAGACTTGTGTGTCTCAAGCAGTTACCACTGGTGCTTGTCCAGACTTTGAAGGATGATTTTTCCATGTCTCAGAAAGTCTTCTTTCCATGTTCATTACAGATGCCTAATAAAAATGAGTTTGCAATGGTCACTTTTCCCTGTGACTAATTTACTTTTTCCTCTGCACATTTATTTTAGAGAAGCCATAGGAACTTGAAAATTCTATTGCTCTATCAAATTTAGCCAAAACAATGAGTTCAAAAATTTCCAGGAGGGTTGTTCAAATGGGTATAGCACATACAAGTCTATGGGCCCACAGGCAGCAGTTTTGGTTCAGTTCCCTAAGAAATTCAGAAATAAAAGAAATCCATGCTCAAAGGTAGGCTGAGAGTCCCCTGATAAACTGGGCTGAGAGCATTAAATGGTCAAGCTATCAGAGAAGAGGTGACACAGGGTTTAGGTAATCCAGCTCTACTGCCAGCAGGAGAAACACTAGGAAACAAGGAGGTGGGAGGAGACGAGGAACAAAAGGAAAGAAAAGGTAAAAAAAAGCTTTGCTAGCTGATCTGGTTGATTGATGTGATTAATTGCCACCTACACAGGTAGGTGTTGCTACTGTTTATTTAGCATTCTGCCAGCAACAAATGTTTGGGACTCCTGGTTGCTTCATGGACTTTGTCTACCTGGAAGTTAAAACCATTCTTATGCATCATCACTGACTAAACAAAACACCAGGAGCACAAGATAAACAACCCTAAACAGCTGGATGCAGGGACAGTGCCTGCTCTCCCCACCTGCCAGGGAGCCAGCAGCAATGGGATCCATCCAGGTCCTTTCACAGCTCTTTCTCTTCGATGCTATGCCTCCTTCCTCAGAAAGATGCTGGTGTATCACCCAGAGACTCATGGCGATGAATACTCCTAGAACCTTGTGAGCTTGAAGATTTTAAAGTATCTGCCTCGTGTGCTTGTTACCACTGGGGAAGACCAAACAAGCGAAAGGAAGGGCAAAGGGGAAAAAATGACCTATCAGGACTGTTGTACTGAGAAAGAAACTGAACTTCAAGAACATACTGGTATTGCAAAAGATGCTTGGGAGCAGGAACCACTTAGATTTTGGTGTTTTTTTTCTGTACTTAAACATCCTGCCTGGACTGAGTTTAATAGAAATTGCCACATGTATAAAGAATAGGTAAAATGGAAGACTGTATTCTACCTTAGAAAAAACATACACACTTTTATTCCACAAATAGAGATTTTGAAAAATCTTTTCCAACTTTGGTCATGTCTGAGAAGTATATTTTGGAAACATCTCTGCAAATGTTCAAAGGTTGAGTGACTGTTCTCTTTTAGCCACTGGCATATGTAAAGATATGTTACCATTCCTCTGTCAGTTAGACCAGCTAGCATTTCAAGTATCAGTAATCTATCTAGCAATCTGATTTATTCTCACCAGTTTCCACATCTTAAATACAGCAATAGTATGCACCAAGGAAACAATAACTAGAGCCATGTCAAACATTTTTCTAAGGTTTCATTTTCAGTCTAGCTAACAACATTTTTTCATCATGCCAGGACTCTCCAACCTCTCACCAAGTCTGTGAGCACACCTCCTTTAGTTACACACATAGCTACAAGAAGCAACATGCACTTAGATACTTGTTCTAGTGCAAAAGAAAAACCTAACTGTAGGAAAACATACTTTCAATCAATAGTCAATGCCCTAGAACAGAGGAGACCTGGGAGAAAAAAAAGGCAAGTTCATCAGCAGATCTGTTAAAAAAAAAAAGCCTTGGAGGGAGCTTGGAGCACTTTGTGTCATGCTGCTTCAGTGCTTTATCTTGGCCAGGGAACATACTGAGTGTGGCTTTCCCAGCTGAAAATAGGTGTCTATTGTTTTCACTTTTGGTAAGAAGCCAATTAGTTGTCAAACATAGCCATCACAAAATTGTTGGTGTGGATGGCAAAGCAAAAAATACTTTTGTTACATGTTCACTTTGTCAGAAACAAGTTATAATGCAAGAATTTCCAGCAAGGATGGGGCGAGGGTTGTATCCTTGTTCACAGGGTAATCAACATGCAAACCTTCCTGTTCAGCTAGGCTTGAGCTGATGAGGAAAATGGGTGAGGATTTATAGAAGACTCGTGTGTAACACCCAGAATAGGCGTTACACAGAATGTTTTAAATACTACAGGACAACACCTCTTACATAATTACACCACCTCCTGATATGGATTCCAATATATACAGTCAGACGCTGAGATTTTTCTTTTTGTTGTCAGTGACATTGGCGGGGGACATGAAGAGAGCTGCATTATCACAGGAGAGTGAAGCCGAAGCTGCACAGTACCAGAAAGGATCAATCTGCACTAGCACTGTGCAGCAACAACAGATTTGAGATATAACACATGCCTGCTTCCGCCTATTAGGATTGCAGCATTCTTTCAGCATGTAATTAGCACTGCTCACCTGTCTTAGCCAATATTCCTCTGCCTAATATGTGGCATTAAAACTAATCACCCAAGTATTGCAAACGCCACGTTTCCAGTTCAGGGATACGCAGTGCCCAACCACCCAGCCCTTCATACCAGCCAACACAACCGTCAGCAGAACAGCTTTCAGTCAGAGCACCCAGCACCTCCAAGCCTAATGAGCAGCTGTTTGGGCAGGGGTTTCCAGGCTGCCCTTGGAGCCCAGCTGAGCAAGCTCAGGTGTGGCTATGTCCAGCCTGCCAAGACCTATCATGCCTGGGGCTCCCGAGACTGGTCACTGCATGTGTACAGTACAGCCAAGGATGACGAACAGCTGATGCATGGCTGACCTCTCTTGTTATTGCTTAAATCCTTAATCACTTGCTTTGCCTGCCCACAGCAAAGCTAACCATTAGCACCAGAGACAATGGCTACTGAAGGCACAAGAGCTCTGGGCTACCTGTGTAAATAGATCTCCAGAAGGTTAGCAAAGGCCAGTGACCATTGTGGTCTACCAGCTCCTTGTGGTTTAAACCCAGCTCAGCCCCACACAGCCACTGTGGAATGGGGAAGTGTACTGGAAGGGTAAAAGGGCAAAACCTCATGGGTTAAGATAAAAACAGTTTACTAGGGAAAGCAAAACCTGTGTCCACAAACAAAGCAAAATAAGAAATTAATTCACTACTTCCCATCAGCCATCTCCAGAAAAGCAGGGCTCTTTCACACATAACAATTACACGGGAAAGCAAATTACCTAGCTCAAAATGTTCCCCCCACCTTCTTCCCTTCTTGCAAGACCTTCTTGTTGGTCATGGTGCTGGGTGGTACTGGGATCTCCCTTTGGCCAGGTGAGGTCAGCAGTCCTGGCTGTCTTTTCCCAGCTTCCTCATTGCTGGGGCAGACAGCAGGGCAGAAAAAGCCCTGATGGTGGGCAAGCATGGTTCAGCAATAACTAAAACATTGCTCTGTTTTCAACCCCTTTCACCTCAAATCCAAAACAGAACACTGCACAAGCTACTATGAACAAAATGAACTCTTTGCCAGACAAAACCAGTAGATAGCTGAAGAAGAGAGTAAAGCATGACCATATATTTTGCCCACCATAAAGAGATAAACCCATGCCTACATCAAACCTAGATGTGACTCTTGCATACTGGTGTTGTTTGTATCCCACCAAGGATAAAGATCTCGTACATCTACAGCATCAACATTTATTCACAGGCAGTCCTTCACTTCCTCAGAACACTGACTGTCCACAAGGCTGCATTTGAGCAGCTACCAAGGGACAGTAGGGCAAGGGCACAAATTCTTCCCTGCTCACTGAGCTGGTGTGCCAGCTGAGCAGGGAGCATGTCCTGGGTGAGACAAATCTGCTCTGGAATTTGTATTTTGCCATAACCCCTTAGCACTGGTGAACGAGGCCTTTCCACCAAGGCGACATCAAATTCCTGTGAATGCTGTTGGAAGGAAGAATTAGCACAGTAATCACTTCTTTTTGTTTCATGTACTGTACATAAAATTAAAATTATAGATACTTGGCCTCTTGGGCAGGTTTAGCTGGAGATACACAAACAAAATGCCCTTTTCCTCTTACATCTATTTTTATGCTTACCGCAAGCATATGTTATACATACTTTTGTGTTCTTTTTACAGTGGCAGGTACCATGTCTAATGCTCTGTTCCCACCATGTGCACAGCTGAATTTGTATATTACACAAGGCATACCATCCAAGTTTATTTTCAGTTACTTAAGAGGATGTTTCTCCCTGAGGCACAGTTTCTGTTTAGCTTGTTTAGATGCCACAAATCCAAACCATTGGAAAGAAAAAACGATACATATAGTTGAAGAACATAAAACCAGCACTGTGAAAGAGTGCCCCTGGGAGGGAGCAGATGCAATACAATTTTGAAAATTAAAACTCCTGCAAACAGTTTGCAGGTGCCTTTGATGATGAAAGCAAATTTCATTTAAGTGACAGCAGTTGATTTCCTGCAACTGCACCAATGTCATCCTGCAAAACAAGACCAATAAATAAGTATATATTTAAAGGCAAACAGAATTGACACATTGATACAACATTAAGAAAGGCATCAGGATCTTTTGCCTCCCCTTCCACAAACATTCTTGTGTCAAGGCTTCCTTCCTGCAGCAGGCTCACCTTCACTAATATCCTCTTGCCTTTGCTTTTCTCCCAACAGCAGGCCAGAGGAAGGGACAGTCTCCTCTAGTGCAGTAGGTTAGTTGATCTCATGTCCCAAAATAGCAAGTTCTTCAACTGACACAAAGGAAAGAAAACATCCTTGCATCCTGTCTTGCTGCCAGCTTTCAAAAGGTAATTAAACATCCCCCTCTTTCAAAGGGCAGAGCTCTCCAGAATCACAGCGTTTGAGCTCTGATGTTGCCAAACAACAGGGGGTTGCTTAAGCTCTGACTGACCTTTTCAAAGACCTACAAGCAGTTTAATGGGAGCCCTCCTTAGTGGTGACAGAAATGTTCCATTATCTGCTTCCTACTTTCTAGATTGCTTGGGTTAACAGGGAACTTGAACTCTTGTGGTCTTGAGAGCAAAACCAAGCTGCTTCAGGCATACTCACGTTCATCTGTATTTTCAGTGCAAGGAAGAGCTTTTCTGTGCAAAACTTAGTGTTAGCTTGATCATGCACATTTTATCCTCCCCAGTTCTGTTCTATTCACCAGCCACTTCTTTATTATCCTCAACAAGTTCAAACACCTAAGGGCTATAAAGATCCAATCCCACTTCCAAACTGTGAAATTGTGATCTCCATGTGTCCCAAGATCATCTGTCCATCTCAGAGCTGATGATGGGTGGAATTGCCTCTGAAAGACCTGCCTGGCAGTCAAGCTCTGTTGGTATCCAGCACACCATGTATCAGTTCCACTTCTTCTTTCCTATCCTACACAAGAGATGCTGCAGAGACAGAAGAAGAGAAGAGCTGGGTAGGCAGATGCTATGCTGGGTGAGAACTTGTATGAGGAAAATTTCCTTGTTTGTTTGCAATCCACTTGAAGCAAAAAACACTAGGGAGCAGAATTCAGCTCAAAATTGATTCTACAATTCATGTTTGTTTTCCTTCTCTGTTTTTTCTTCAAACTGAGTCCAAATGCTGGATCAAATTCTGCAGGCTGCAAAGCAGTAAACAACCCACTCATTCCAGGGGAGATCTGCTCAATTTAGAACCAATAAGTTTAGCTCTGTTTCATAATTTTATTTTTTGCTGGAAAGTCCCTGGAAGACAGGCCCCCAGAGAATCAAACCTTCACAGCCAACGTGAGATGAAGAAGTTAGCTTTTTCTGTTCCTGGACACATTCTTTAATCTGTTAAATGGAAATGAGTCCCCTGCCATGCCATCCAACATTCAGCCACTTGCTTTTTCTCAAATAAAATGGGAGAAGAGCAACAGGCTGCTTTTCATCTGGAGACACCCTTACATCAGGCCAACTAAGGGGCCAGCTGGCTCCAAGCAAAGCTCTAGCTTCTGCATTTTGTTTTTGCCTCAGTGAGATCATTCTCTGTACTGCCTTCCCCCTCCTTCCAGTTTTCCTCTGCTTAGACTGTGTGAAATAATTACTGGCAGGAAACCTGTGTCTCAGTTTTCTTCCCCTCTTCCCCAGACATCCAAGATGCGATGATGCTTTGGGGCAACTCAGGAGTTGGAAAATAGAATAAAAATCCCTGTGTTTATCTCCTTCCACAGCACAGTCACTGCATGAGTGTCCTCTTTGCTCCCCTTGCAAGGTGAGAGAGAAGACATGGGGATACCAAAGCTTCTGGGGCAGGATACAATCACACTAAGCAAAACAACCTGCCTAAATAATTTCAAGACATCTGTGGTGTGGTGAGGATTAGTGAGCATTTTGTCTCAGCCCAGGTAATAAAGGAAGATGCTTAAGGCAGCTCCTGCCTATGCTGCAGTCTGGGAAAGCCAAGGTTGCTGCTGTGGGCAGGAAGTGGGGGTGCAGAATTACCACCATGAAGGGGTGATGGAGGAAAGAGCAGCCTCCCAGAAACCATTGTTGCTTTCCCCAGATTCTCATCATACAAAAGAAGGAGCACAGCCAGCCTGGATTTTCTTCAGGGCACTTCCCCAGCTTGGTGGCAGGAGCAGACAGGCATTAGCTCTTTTACCTTGGGCCAGAAAGTTTAATTCTGCCAGACCTACCAAAAAGATGCCTGAACTGGCCATGCTCAAACAGAGGTCAGGGTCATCCCTTGGGAGCTTCAAGAAAATCACAGCAACCATAATGGCCACAACAAATTAAAGCAATGCGTCAAACAGCTGCCGACATTTCTGGAAAGTACCTTTGGATTATGCTTCTAGCAAAACACATCCTTACCAAAACCACACAAGTTCTGTAGCTGTACAGGGCAAAGGGGTGTTTGGACTAGTTTTTCATTTGTTTGTTTGGTTTTTTTTACACTAACTGCTGTAAATTTAGAAAGGAAAATAGTGTGATAAACTAGAAATTATTAAATATGCATTTTTATTACCAGTTCAAAGCACATGGTCAAGAAGAGGGCTGCTTTGTAAATTACCTGAGTGCATCCAAATGTAACACCAAGTTTGAAAGGGATTCATGAAAACACCAATTTTATATTGACATGGCCCCAAACTGGGCTGCCCTCCTTGCTTCCTTCACTCTGAGACAAACCCACCAAGCATGACAGAGTAACTTTGCATCAGCACCAGGATAATCACAGAGCCAATCCCAATCCCTGAAAACCTGTATTTACTGTTTATGAGCACTGCAGAGGTTTTATTTTCTGTTCCTCTGGAAAAAAGAAAGGTCACCCAGCTTTTCATCAGGGCCTCATGGACTCCTCCTTTTCATCCATGATTTTGGGAAGTGTTACCCTAGCTGCCACAAAATAACACAGCTAAAGCCACCCAAAAGTCCTTCTAACCTCTGTGTCTGTGTCATAGATCCCATCAAAGGAAAAGTATACACAAGGCCACAAGGGAGAATTTTTGAATGCAATTAAGATGACAGAAATTTTGTTGGTTTTTTTTTCCGCTCTAACTAACTTGTGCAAAGAACAAGATGGAAGCCAGCAGGAATCTCTTCCACCACCCTGAAGCATCTTCCTCAAAAATGGGAACTCATGTTTTTTACAAGCTCATAACAAAAGTCTCTAAATCTCATTTCTTAGATGCTTTTCCAAAAAATTGAGCTTTTGGATTGTGACACTGTAAAACATACAGAAACAGTAAGATACTACTTCCACAAACACATATGAAATAAATTAAGCTGGATTCATTTAACACTGATCTGGCACAGGGAAAAAGTACAGCCCAACATAAAGATCTCAGTTCTTCTTGTGTGAAAATCTCACAGAAGTTATCCATACATTACTTTGGCTAACTAATATCCTTAATATCATTCAGACAGTAGCTCTAGACAGTTGATTTCTCTGCCATCCAGGTTTACCATTTTCATGCGTTGGTTTAGCTTATGCAAATTCCCCTTAATAGCCCTGAAATCTCCTCTTATCTGCTCATCTTGATTGGGTATTAAGTGATTTCTTTTTTAATTTATCACTGAACAAAGTAATTCATTAAAGAAAAGTAGAAGCTGGCAGTCAGGCCATTTGGGTTTGGTGGGTTTTCTGGGTTTATTTTCTTTTTTGGGGGGTTGAGAAGGTGAAACATAAAAAAAAATGAAATAGCTATATTAAACATCAGACTTTTTACCCTTCCCACTGTTTGTATGAAAGAGTATTTTGCACATCCAACTGGTTTTGAGTAAGATTGTTACTGCTCATGAGGCTGGCTCTGAAGCTTCTGCCTTGAACATGTATCAGTCTAAAATGTGAGATAAATTAGCTTAATATATTTTTGAAAGCTAGACCTACTTTTTCTCTACCCTGACCTATTTTTAATAGCTGTAGCAGGAGGAGTTCAAAGAAAAAGTTGCTCTGCCTGGAGCTGCACCTTCCCAAGATGATTGCATCACCAGCAGCCACAAGAACTCAAGAGTCAAAGCAGCAAACTCTTATATGAGCTGTGAAATACATTCTCACACTCGAGTTCATAAGCAACAACATTAGCAGGCCAGACTTTGTAGATGGGGTGAAGTGATAAGCAAACCCCTCCTTTTCCTCCTGAGAGCAAGGGAGTCAGATTCTCCACCCACCACCAGTGAAGGCAAAAACTCTCCTGCTTACAGGTGTGATAGTGGTAGGACAAGAGGCAGGCAGGAAAAGCTTCCACTTAAATTGATTTCAACTCTAAGCTGAGTTGTTAATTCAAACACATGTCACTTTTACAGCTGAAATGTCTCTGCAGTTATGGGTGTCCTACTGTTGGAAAGAAAATCTGGAGCTGGTAAAGTGCACAAACATTACCCTACAGTGAGAGTACTTTGTCTTGTTCAGATATAGGAAAGGCAAGACTGTGTCAAGAACATGAGAGGAAAAGGTACAAACATCCACCACAGCTGAGCAAAACCCTATAGCTGAGGTTTCAAAGAAGAAATCACAGGAGATACCAAATTTTCAGTTCCATGCTAGTTAGCCAAGCTAAAGCAAAATCTGTTGAGCCTTGGCATCAGAATGCAGATGAAGAAGAATGCACCTGGCAAAGAATGGCTGTACAATCTGACATGCACACAACCCCCCAGATTTGACTCTAAAATGACTAGTTATTATTATTATTGAAATTAATTGCTCCTGAGTTACCGCATCTTGTGTATTTTAATTTAAGCAGATGGAGGATGCCTTCACCTTTAAAACCTGGAGTTCTTCACCCTCCAGTAAATCCACTCAAAGCACAGCAATTAAAACTCCAAGCCCAAAAAGCAGATTCAAAGAATCTTTCAAGTGTCCTGAGTGAAAGCCACAGGCGAAATTCTCTACAGGGACAAACAGGTGAGATCCCATTAAAGTCCTCACCACAAGTAATTAAAGCAGAGCTATGGTGATGAGCATACAAGCAGCAACTGGGACACCTCTAAATGTAAAAGTATGCTGCAAATACTGCTGGTTATGAAAAGCATGCTGCTGTAACATGATTTCAGATAGTGATATCCTGTTTGGGTCAAGTGGGAGAGTCAACTTTGTCTTGTCAAGTGAGCTCCATTTGTAAAACTTCTCCTGAGGCACTTGCTTCCTTCCAAAGGCTCAGCAATTTTTAATTTATTCTCTTCCTTGAAGATGTGTTTTTTGTGAAAGTGATGAGAGTGTACAGCACCACTCCCACCTTTTCCAAGATTGCTTTTGGTGTTATTTTGATGCCTCGGGAGTCTCATTTCAGCCTTATAATAACCCACTTACATACGAACAACTCGTAGTTGTCACCGAGGGATGTTTCATATCTCCAGGCTTCCCATACCAAAAAACCTTGAAGCTTATTCTCTGTTTACATTTCTCTGATGTGGAGCAGTGGTGCTTTCCTGTACGCTGCTTAAAATTTTCCTTCCTAATAAATTGAATTTGGCAGGTCCTTGCAGTTGTCTGCATGCACAATTGTATCACGGGAAAGGTAAAGGCTTTTTGTGAGTGACTCAGTGATTAGAGAGGGGTGCTGGATGCATCAAAGCCTTCTGTGCACACAAGTCCTGCCACCCCAGGAGCCCCCTGTGCTAGAAACACTACCATTAGGGACTGCTTGCAAGCACATGCATTTCCTCAGCTCTCCTCAGCACCAGCAGGGGCAAGGAGCCCTCAGCAGTGATGGAGAGTCTCCAGGGCCTCTCACATGGTCTCCCAACAATGTCCTCTTCTGAATAACCAGGATCACCTTAAAATCCCTGGGTGAAGGTCTGTTATCAACCCTGGTTTTTGTAAGGAGCTGGGAGAGCTGATCTTGCCACTAACCATTTTTAGGTCTGATATTAAACTAGAATGTAGCTGCCATTGCAAAGAGTTTTCCCTGCTCTTTGATATGTGTTGCTTATGCAATGTTACACCTCTGGTTTCAAATTGCCTGGATAAGAACTGGGAATTTACTGGATGGTACAAGACACTACAATGAGCAAGTTTTACTCACCATAGCCTTGGATCCAGACAAGCAACAGAAACTGCAAAGATTTTAAGTGGGAATATGGATAACACAATTCAGTTTTTTTGCTTCTCAAGCTGAATATGATTTTCCTCTTATTTTGTTTAGCTTTGGCCTGCCTCAGACTTGAGATTTCATTCACAGATGCATAGCCCTTATGTCTAAAAAATCTTCCAGATTACTAACTCATGTTTTCTAGAAGGTATTCTGATCTGGATTTGAAGGAATCAAGAGCTGACCAGTGTATTCTCAGGTTGTTCTGAAGTTCAGTCCACCAGTTCAAACTGAAATGTTCTCCTGTTTGTATCTTAAAAGTACCTGGATACAACTTTCAGACACTGGCAGCTGCTAGGCTATTGATTCTTCCAGACCAACAGGCAATCCAATAAGCAATTTCTTATTCTTTTGAAGGCATTTATCCACAGTATTTTATTACCTTCTACTCACTTAGTAAGATATTACTGGAAGTTCTTCTGATTCCTCTCTCATTTACACAGAAAATGAAGAATAACTCGAAATCAATGTCATTAAATTTGTCATGAAAGCAAGGTTTTTGACTGGTAAAAGTTTAGAAGGGATCCTGTGTGCTACTCAGAGTGATTTATTCAGGTTAATCTTCCTCTTCACCACCACAGATGTTATGTTGAAAGAAAAACATTTGTGTTTTGAAGTAAACTGCTATGGAGAAGTCTCACATACTTAACTCTGTCATACTTAACTCTCTCATATCACTCAACAAGTGCCAGCCTTGCCAACACTCCCAAACAACCTGATAAATCAGGGAGATTTTGCCCTATTCTTACCCCAAAAGAGATGCTCTCTGACCTGTTCACTCAAGGGATGCAAATATATTTTGCAGCAAAAATGGGCAGAGGGAAGACAACTCTTCTGGCCTTGGCAGCATCCACCCCAGTAAGGATATCAGATCAAACTGGAGGAGTGAGAAACACCAACAACAGAGCCCAAAGGTGAAGGGGTGCTTTTCCCTCATCATCTTGTGGCTACAGGAGACCCCCTGAGCCCAAATGCAGAGAAGCTGTTTGGTTTGCAGGTGCTCTGTGTACAGGGCAAGTTGCCTTTGGAGAGGCAATAGGGGGTGTCCCAGCTCCCCCCAGTAGCAAATGAAGTTCAGAGGGGTGGTAGGATAGAGGGGAAAAAAAGTCACCTTTGCTGTTTGGATTTTCTGTCGGATTTTTGCTTCCTCCAGAGGTTAAACTGCCAAGACAAATCTCCTACCTCCAGCAATTAAATCTCCTACCTTCAGCAATTACCTCTGGCAATTTAAAAAAAAAAAGAGGACTACCTACCTACTCCTTCCTAAAAGGAAAGGCTATGCATGTGCAACCACAGGAATGAAAATCTCTTGTCTCTTCTATCCCGAGCTGTTGAATTGGAAAATATGATTACTACAAGTCCCTGGACAAAGCACAACTTCCAGCACTGCTTGCCTGCCTCATTCCCATCTTGTTTTGAACCTGAAGGAATTACATAAAACATATTTGCAAAGGAGTCCTGTGCTGATGGGAAGGGGTGCACATAGTTGCTCACCTGATTACCCCTCTGATGACTCCTAGTCAGCTGATATACCTCAGCAAATGAGCTGAACTCTGATCTCAGCCAGAACAGTCCAGCTTTACTGGGTTTGATTAAATTCTTCAGGTATAACTGCTCATTTATATTAAGGAAATTGTCTACAAAGATGTTTACAAGCTCATTTCATGTTCTTCTCAGCATAGCAAAGAGTTCAGTAATTTACCACTCTTACTTTCCTGTCTTTCTAGCTGACCCTGCTGTCCAAGTAGTTGTTACACAGATTTAAGCAACTCTCCTTCCCCTCCTTCAGGATTTCTAAACAACCTCCTGATGCATTGAGTGGAGGGTGCATTCCAGAGTGGGATTTCTTCACAGGCCCAGTTCCCCCAGCACAATCCTTTGGCTCTCTCAAGCAGCTGGTCTGGCATTAAACACACCCTTATGTTTGCAAGGAAGCAAGGAAGGGTATGTTCCAGAAGCTTACATCCCTTTGCTAAAAAACAAACCAAAACCCAACTCCCTTGCTCACAGACCTATCCCAAGGTGCTCACCCCTAATTCATGTTCTACCAGGAACCTTTTCTACCAGTTACTTCACCTTCAATTCTGCCCCACTGCTCTCCTCCACCCTGGCAAAACTGAGCAAGCAACCCAAGAGCAAACAATAAACTGTGACCTCTTCCACTCCATCCACTTAATACATAACTGACTTTGTATTCCTGTAAGGCTGTCTGGGAACCAGACCAGGGGTTGTTTATAGTTTAGCTCAAAAAACCATACATATATAAGCAAACATATACATATGTACATATACAAGTACACACATATCTTTACCTCACACTATATATAAAAAGTAAGCTACACTATATATATATATATATATATATATATATATGCATGCCTGTATATGTATGCAAATCTCACACAGGAAATTTCCAGCCTGGGTAGGAGGGGGGAATCTAGCAAAGAGATGATCCTTTTGACCTCTGGCACACCTGCCTTTTGCAGCAGGGGGCTGTTTAGTTAAGGAACTCTTTTACACTCAACTGTATCTTTGGGAGACACAACTACCTATACACATACACACACAGAGACTGCTGGCTTTGAGCAGGCTAAACTGCAGAGGAGAAGAAGGAAACCTGTTCTAACAGAAAGCCGGCATTACCAGCTTCATGGGTACACTTTGAAAGAATTTCAAAGGAGCTGATGGGGGAAAAGAAAAAAACCCCACCTGTGTATGCTACTTCTGTATAAACTACCTTTGAGAGCCCTGGAGTTTACAGATGTTGCAGGACACAGGAAAACACCTGCCCACCAGCACTCTCTACCCTGATGAGAGCCCCTGTTACCCTTTGGTCACCACAAAGCAGATGCTTCTTCACTGCTAGAGATCAGATACATCCCTTTGCCCCAACCTGATGAGATACACAATCATCCAAATGTTAACAAAAGCAGACTTCATGACTCTAAGGAAAGCTGCTATGCGACTTCAGATTCCTATCTGATTTGTCCCTCAGTAGAATATCCATCACTTTTCAAAGAACCATTTGTAAGAAAAAGATCACCATCATTCCACCTGCCCAAGTCAGACAAACATGTTGGAAATCTTTTCATTGAAGAGCAGCAATTAAGGAAAATATTTCCCAGGCAATCTCTCACAGAGTAGAAACAAGCCTTTTTCTGGCTTGTTTTCTTTTTATTTCACCGCCTTTTTACATACAGTCTTAAAAATCTTGAGTGATTTTAGGTTTTGGATTTTTGGTTGGATCAGTGCTCTTGGTGTGTTTAGTGTGCTAACAGCAACCTCAAATCCCTTTGTAGGAGCTCACAAATAACATTAGCCCCTTCAGCAGACCAGAAAACTGGGGTACAGAAAACCTAGAGGTGCAACTGAGAATGCAAGAGGGTTCAACACCCTCCAGTGTGAATCTTTGATGTATTCAATATATTTACAGAATTTCAAATTTTTTGAATGATATAAATATCACTCAGAACCTTTGCATAAATAGCTGCAAAGCCATTGCTACTCTTTTGAAGACCTGTCCTTTGAACAGTGTTTCTTTTTTTCCGTAGCTTCATTCAGAGATCAGGAATTTTTTCATAATGGGAACATTCAACATGCTAAAAAAACCTGCTGCAACAGTTTATGGAAAACATAAAAAAGAAAAAGGAAGTAAAGAACACAAGCACTCTTGACTTGCCTTAGGGCTCTTTGTTTATCCAACCTGAATTTAACCATCCCATGGAACAATCAGCCCAGCCTATCTCTCTAAAGACAATACTTCAGCACTAATGCCAGCCAACCTGATTGCAATCACTAACCTGGATTCAGCCCCAGTTTATGGAAATGGCAAACTAAATTTTACCAGCAGCAGAATGAGCTAACACAAACACTGTCATGAAGCCCTGCCCTTTGTCAACACTTCACTCCTGTCTCCAGTCCTGTGTAATGGATTTGTTATACGTGTTTCCACATACCTCCTAACTGTGCTAGAGAAATTATCACTTCATTGCATCATACCAGTGCTAAAAAGACAGTAAAAAAGAACTGCAGCTTGATTGTGAGAGTGGAAGAAGGAGGCATTAGACTCCAGGTACTATACAGAATTTATACAGGAATCAAGGCTGGAAGATGTTGGATGGGGTGCAAGTTATGGATTATTGTGTGCAATTAAGAGAAGAGGCTTGAATTAAAACAGCCAGGCAACTTGGGAGGAAGTTTATGCAATGAATAATAAAGGATGGACTCTGTGCAGATAACACTATAGCCTTTATAGTTATTGATGAAGTTGTTCACTTGAAACATTTTTCTACTTGCTTTCTTTCCATACTTGTACTAGCCCATTATCCCAGGAAAATCAGATTAAGAGAGTAGCTCTACCATGAACATGAAAAAGCTGGCAACATCTGTTAATGCAATGCTGCTGAAAGAATAGCTGACTCACAGATAGAATTGCAGGGGATAAAGAAAAAAGGAAACGTTGGCTATATGATGATATTTGTCATTCCAGCCATAGATTGCTAAAGGCTTTCTGTCAAACCCTACCAGATAGAGAATGTTTTCCCCTTTAAAAGATTTTCCATATTTAAAAAGATAAAGGTAAAAGAAGAGACTTGAAAGAGGGGAATTATTGCAGAAAAAAATTTCCTCTTCTTTTCGTCTTCCCCTACTGAAAAATGGTGTTGGAAAGACATAGATAGATGTAAGAAAAGTGGAAACTTGTATTTCCATCTCCTTAAATTCTTTTGCCACAGTTATTAAAAAAAAAAAAAAAAACAACAAAAGGCAAAAGGACAAATCCTGAGAAACTTGTCTTAGAAAGGAAGGAAGAAAAAGTAATAAATTTCCAAATCATTCCTTCAACAGAATGAAAGAGCCTTTCTTCATACATATATATTTTCCCATCAGAAATAAAATTTGACACTGTCACTTTGCCTTTTTTTTTTAATGAAAAAATGTTCCCTCATGCCTAAGCACGCTTCTAACAATTTGCTTCGGTGCCTCAGTTTGCACACATTCCCTCCTCCTCACTCCTGGGAGAGCAGAGAGATCACTGCATCCTTGAAGATGCATATGAGGAGGAGGAGAGAAGATAAGGCCATTCACAGTATCAGCTTGGAAATCCTGCTTAAACCCCTCTTCCCATCAACTCCTGCTTGCTGAGCCCCAGCCTGCACAACTAATGCCCCTGCTTCTCAGACAGGGCAAACAGCAGCATGATTCTACAACTGGGTCTCATCTCCGACTGACTGCAAACTCACCCACATAGATGATGTATCTTAGAGGATTTAGGGCCACTGGTGCTGCTTTTCCTGGCTTTTGCTGGACATATCAGTCATTTTTTCTATGAAACCAGAAGTATTCAATGAGGACTGTGGTGTTGCTCTCTTCAGGAGGAAGAGAGCTGGAAACCAGGCTGGAGTTACATGGCAATTGGTGCCTCTGTGGAAGAGCAGAGCTTCCAGGCAATGTGCAGAGCAGTGCTACAGACTTTCCACTTCCTTTTATTTCCTCTGATTTGACCAGAGTCCTGGCTCAAAGGCACAAAAACCTGACCTAATTTTGCCCACATCGACCCTCGCAGTAACATAACACCTCTTTCTCACATTTGATAAGCTCAGAGCGACCAGCTACAAAGAGAAGAAAAAAGTGTCTCTGCAACAGCTATGAACTGCCCTAATATTTCACAAAAAAAATTCAGCCTGCATACTGCTGGAGAACTGCAAGATATAAATGGTGACTTTTAAAGTGGCATGCCTCCAAAGGGCAATAACTGAGCTTTACTCTTTCAGTTATTCCCATTAAAAAGAAAAAAATTATCAGAAATGTTTATTCAACAGTGAATAAAATGCTCAAATCAGATAGGCTTTATCTGATAGTAAGGTAATGACTGACTACCAAATCACATGGCAGCAAAACATTTCTCGTGGATACGGTAACGTGCCCTCACCTGAAAACCTCTGATTAAACAACAGTGGGGTGGGGGGACCGCAGATAAGAACAGCAAAGTCACGTAACACACAGCAAGTCTCTCTTTGGGGAAAAAGAAACTCCAGCTTTTGGGCAACCAGCTGCTAACAGAGCTGTGCTTCAGCTGTGCCAAGGGGTCCTACAGCCTTTCAATGAATTGTCCCCCAAAACTGCATTAACCTGGACAGCTGAGTATGAGTAGCATTTCTGTATTTTATTTCTTTGACTCCTATGGCAGGCAATGTTCTGCAACACTTCTACTATTTACATAAAATTAAGTTTTAAAAAGGGGATTTTGTTGCCTTATGTAACTAGTATTGTGCAATTTATCAAGAAGTTTTAGTTTAGCTTACAGAAAAAGGAAAAACCCCAACTCTACATTCTCAGGAGACATTCTTTAAAAGTTGTTAGACAATTAAACAGCAGTAAAGTTTACAAGAAGCAATTTACTTTCTCTAAATTCAATATACACTAAGTTGCTGGCAATTTTCAATCCTATTGTATCACTGCAGCTTTAATGCTCTCTGGAAGTAGCAATTTCATTGCTAACCATTAATCTTTAAACATTTTTAGAAGCTCATAAGAGTAAGCCTTGAAAGTCACAGTATCAGAGAGCACAGGGATGAAATAGCCCCTGAAAGTTCATCTAAGCAGTATCATCAGTGCCCAAACCACATCTGGCTGATGTGTGTTTAACCTCTTCATTGGAAACTGAGGTGGTAAAGGGACAAACACATGGCAAATCACTAACAGAGACCAAAAACTTCAAACTGAGAAATATTCCAAAACATAGGTTCCTCACATGGGTAAACTTCCCTGTTAATCTTACTAAAATGGTTATCAAGCACTGGAACAGTCTGCCCAGGTTAGTGGTGCAGTCACAGTCTGTGGAGGCCTTTAAAAGATGTGAGTTTGTGGCACTTAGAGACAGGCTTTAGTGTTGGACTGGGCAGTGCTGGACAAATGGTTGGACTCAACGATCTTAAAGGTATTTTCCAACCTAAATTATTCTATGATTAAGTTAATCCCTGATATTCTTTTTGAAGTCAAACCAAATATATCGACAGCTGTCACTTGCCTAAAGCTATGGTCTCTTGAGATAAAACATCTTCATTCAGCACCATGAGCTGGCAACAGCTTGGTCACACAGGATCCACATGGAGGAAGGAGGCTGCTCCTTAACAATGGTTTCAAGGGAGATAATTTATTACTGGGTGAACAAATTGCCAACTCAACAGCTAGATACAGCATTTAAACTGCTGCTTTAGCCCCATCATACCTGTGCTGGGCTGTCTGCACAGCCTTAGATGTTATAAAGGGGCTCTTTAGGAGGGCCCACTCTGCCCAAACTGCTGGGCACTTTGCACGCTCCCTGAGCAAGGGCAGGGAAGGACTGGGTATGTATTTGGGACACAGAGACAGCTACAGCGCTACAGCCTGCAAGGCAGCTGCCCAAAATGACTTTCTGCTTCAGGACACCTCTTGAGAAGGCCATCACAACAACTCGGAGTCCTGTCATGTGGATCCAATTTTCCAATTGCCAGATTTTTTCCACTCAATTAATAATAAGCCTCAATGTTATTGCCATCATCTTCACCATCAGCCTTGTAATTCAGCTCAGGTTCACCAAGGTGAAGCCAATGAAGAGGGATTCTATTTTACTGTTCAAATAACCAATCCAAAGAGAAGCTGGATATCATTACACATTTGTGCAGTTACACATTGCACAAATATCTGTTCCCCTGCAAAATGAAATTCATATTACATAAATGCATTAGCAGTATTGCATTTATATAACAGCAAAGAAAATTAAGAATGACCTTAGCAAGGAAAATATTAATCAGCTTGCTCTATCAAGCAACTTTAAAACAAATTGTAGCAGCCTACAGAGGCCTTTTAGTCAACCAAGAATTGCTCATCCAAGCACAAATAACTGACATTTGAGTCAGAAATTTCACTGATATGAACATTTTAATACTAAGATTTAAAGAGCCTGTAATTTTAATAAGAAAGAAAGAAAAAAAAAAAATAACACTTGGGATTTGGTAAAGAAATTCCCAGCAATTAACTTACCCTGTGCTTAAGAAAAAGATTTCTTTTTGTAAGTACATTGTGTTCTCATCCCCAACTGGCTCCACACACTGCTCCAAATGCTAAGTATCTATAGAACAGTTCCAGCTTCAAACTATGCTAATGACCAGACATCAAGAATTTTTTCTGGGCATGAAAACAATTTCACTCTTGGACTGAGTTATCTGAAGGAGACATTGCTGCGTTTGCTATCTGGAACAGTTCAATGCAGAAGCAGAGGACTTAAAATCATTTTGGCAAATCCTGCATGGCTTTTGGAGGGCTTCATTTCAAGCACACTTTCATGTTCAAGCTGGACTTAGATCCCAAACATTTGCAGCAGACTGAATAATGCCTGTTCTCTGATGTAGTGAGGATTAACCTACTTCTTTGTATGCTCATCTGACGAGGTATACAACAAAAAGAAAACACTTACAAAGTGACTCAAAAAAATCTGAGTACAATTTGATTTCAGTCAAGGATTACAGTACACAAAGCTTCCTAGCCTGTCACACATAGTAGTAGTAACACAGACAGCATGATATCTGTTAAAGATATGATAAATGTATTCTCACCAGCACAGAGAAAATGTAATGTCCTTAATGGTTAAAATTCTAATTATTCTAATTAGTGGATGTCACATATCGAAAGAAGTGTTACTTTCTGGATTCTCCATGCTAACACCATCAAGTTTCAATACCACAAAAATTTTATTTCATGGGTAGTTTCTCATGCAATAATGTTTCCTTATAGCATGTGGATTATTGTAACACTTCTAGCATAAACTCAGAGGGGAGAAAAATGCTTTCCACAAGGCTTGGTTCTATTCCAAAGCAGAGAGAAAGAAAAACACGCACTGGCTTACTTGAATATTGAAATAGGTCCTTAGCAACTGGAGCCAAGGTGACCTGGACTTTGTCAGTGCTGAATGCAGGCATGCAAGTTCCAGTGGGCTTACTGTTCCTCTTGCACCTAGGGGAAGCTTTTGGCCTGCTCACTTAAACCCTCACCACACAGCTTGGCAATGGATTCCAGGCACTGAAACTTCAATGGCATTTTAGACACAGGGGTTTCATTTTGTTTGGCTTGGTCTGAGTTTTAGACACTTGCGTGCCATGGGGTTTGACAGCAGGCCCCTGCTCAGCACTGAGCTGTACCTCCTAGCCACTCCTGGTACGGGGAACACAGCTGAGAATCAGGACTGATTATTACTCCCTGGTAGAAAAGTTATTTTCAATAAAGCAGGTAAGCAGAATATTCACATGTCTGATCAGCAAGGAAACCAGACAAAATTTCTCCCAATCAAGTTCCAGCACAAACTGCTTACCCACAACATTAAACATGCTGACAAGGTATGGGCTGAAATTAACACTTTTTTTTTTTTTCACAGCCAGAATATAGGAGTGACATGCCAAACGAGAGGATGGAATTAGCAATTAGTGTCACTTGGCTTGACTGTTCAATATGCATGCATGAAGAGGCATGACAGCAGATCCAGACGGATAACATGAGGAAACAGTCGGTACATGGTGGGATCAGTATGTTGTGCAATTTAAACAAACAGTGTCTAATATCAAGCAGGATGAGTCACGAGCATGCAGATGATCCCCAAGGTTTCTCAGAGAGCAGATTCAGATCTCTGTTCTTCTTTCATGAGTGTATAAA
Organism: Zonotrichia leucophrys gambelii; assembly: GCF_028769735.1. NCBI lineage: Eukaryota > Metazoa > Chordata > Aves > Passeriformes > Passerellidae > Zonotrichia > Zonotrichia leucophrys. Next base: position 69,643,400 of record NC_088171.1, read on the forward strand.
AATTAGCTTAACCCCTCCATTTTTTCTGTCATATTAAATAAGTCAAATAGTGGAATATTCCTTCTTCGACATGGTATTAAGCAGCTTATTGTGACATTTGACTTTACACAGGGTTGTCAGAAACAGAGCAGATCCTGCATTGTGGCATTGTGCCAGAAAGGACAACCACTCAGTGATGCAGGGCAGCAGGATTTCCACTGCTAATTCAATGTGTGAAATTACTGGACAGGCAGAAACATAGGCTAGATAGAAAACTAACTCAAATGACAACTAATAACTGGTCGTTCTTACTGATTTAATCCCTACAAAGTAAAGTTCTTTGGATGTTAATACGGCATTCTAATTCACTCGAACCAGAGGGAAAACTGTAAACATATATACAACAAGGCAGAATGAGAGTCTAAATTCCCAGATTTCAAACTCTTGAACAAACAGTTTAAACTGAGTTGCTCAGTCCTGGGGAAAAAAAAAAAAAAAAACAAAAAACAGCAATACCTCCAATTTCAAAGTCTAATTCGAGATTTCTCTAATGTATCCAATACTTATTTCAAGGTATACATTTCCGAAGGTTTTTAGAGAAACTGGCCCCTCATTACTTGAATAAGCTTGTGCTCTAGTTTGGCTTTCTCTAAAAGAGAAAAGCTAATACACACGTGTGAGTTTGTACATGGATTTACTCTTCATGTACAAAGGTCCTGTTTTGTATCTGAGTACCATGCAAGAGATTACAAAGAGAAAATCAGGTGAGTGATCAGGAATAGACATTTTAATACCCAAATTCACTGCCTTGCTCAGCCATCTATGACGTGCTCCAGAGGCACCTTGCCTCAGTGTTTCACAGCATGCATTCCAAGACCACGTGGAGGAACTACTTCTTTTCAGCTGAACTGTTTACATGTGCAATATTTCACCATCCACAGAAAGACAAATATTAACATTGGCTGCTCTAGTAGAAAACCCACCTTCTGATTTTCAGCGGCAGAGATTTTAAACATTTTGTAAAAACCTAAAATCTTTCTGCAAGCTGATAGATTATGCCTAGATTCATCTAGGACTGAAGTGTTTGTAACTGATTGAAATAGCTAGAGAAATACTCTAGGTTTCTTCAAGGCATGAACTCTTCTACATGTTCCATAGCTTTCCAAGCTCTACAGCACAATCTCCTGGACTTACACAGACTGACACCATCTCATTTGGTCAGCTACAATACACACAGAAGAATTAACTTCAATCTGTGGTAAATTAGTATTAATCATCCTTGGACTACTCCACAGATGTACTCTCCACCAAAAACAGCTCATACAATCATGGAATGATTCTATCCTCCTTGGACTGCTTCAGAGATGCATTCCACTAAACACAGCTCATACAAATGTCTGTTCTACCTCTCCAGGACTCTTTCTGATCCTACAAAAAGACTGATGGAAAACTGGGGTAATGGCATTAGGCAACAAGTTCAAAACTGTAAATTCTGATCAAGACTCAATCCAAAGATTTGATCTGCAATCTAGAGACCATAGAAAAAGTATAGTGAGATTGAGAGGGGGAGAGGAAATAGAAAACAAGCATATATGCACAAATTAAACAGGCATAAATTATATACATAAATGCATCTAATCTCTACTAACTGCCTAAAAGACCCTACTCTCCTGGAACCTACATATGATGCTGTAATTCTTTCTGAGAACATGAATTCCCAAGTGGCTGGAAGCTCAGGGACCAGCTCTGCAGAGCAGTATCTACCTCTGTCACTGCTCCTACTCCCCTAGACAACAGATCAAACATAGCACGTTCTGCAACCCCAAAACTTCACCATGACTTTAACATTCCTAACTCTGGAGTTCAGAAAACTCAAAAGTTTTCTCAAGGGTTGCTCTGACACAATTAACAGAGTCCTTGGGTTATGTTCTGTCTGATGCACAAAAAGTTTCACTATCTTTCTGGGACAGGGCAACAGAAAGCAAGTTGTGGTCTTATGGCTTTTATAACTTATTGCCCGTTTTCTTTGTGTCTTTTAATACCAAACAGCCAGTAAAAAGTGTTCAAGGACACTGAAACCACACCATTCTCTCTTTTGGATCTAGGATGAATGAATAATCAAGTGATAAAACAGGGAAAGTTTAGATTAGGATTTACCTCTTACCCTGGTCTGCCCACAAACAGGCTGTGGTTTATACATGGGTATTCCCTGCCCTGTTCAGACAGAGCAATGTGAACAATTTGCTGTAACTAGCTGGTATTTGTAATTCAAGCTGTATATACAGGTCATCTGGAATGTTATGCTTCTCTTCCCTGATGAATTAAATCCTAGAGGTTGGCTGCTGGTGGGAATACTCATGGTTCTGCATTCGTCATCTGTGCTAAACACTCACAGCTTTCCTAAACATTCCTGCCAGTAAACACTCACTGGAGAGCTGGAACACAAAGAAAGAATTTGTTGAAAATTTCTAATGAGACTTTGAACCAAGGAAAGTCATTTTCTCTATGTTTATGATTAGCACACTGAGTTCCTGCCCTGGTCAGACCTTAAGGTGGTACCACAGAGTAGATGTTAATTTGCAACAAATAATAAATCAAACTGGTCTAGTTTTACTCACCCAAACACCACAAAAAAAGGGCTGGTACTGAGGCTCTTCCCTGGGCAGTGAGCCAAGAAATCCAGTGCTGTGTCACTTTTATCCACATTCCCCTCTGTATCATCAGTCTGCTACAATTTGAGTGAACACTCTTCCCAAGAAACCCACGGGAAATATCAGTACAGAAATATCAGCTAATCAGAACATGTCCCCTCACACAAACCACCTCATTCCCTACTTCACAGCAGTCTGCTTTTCAACTGAATGGATTCCCTCTGGCATACAGGGAGACATACAGGTGAGGTTAATAGTGGGACTCAACTCATGTCACCTGGCTTTAGCCATTTAAAGATACCTGGGTTAAACCAGCTGCCCAGGCTCCCTCTCTAGGCAGTGGAAAGAGCTGCTTTTAGGAGCAGATTTGACCCTTGTATTTTAGAAAGCCAGTAGACTGCTCCCATCTCTTTTCTGTAGCCCTGATCAAGCTTCCCAATAAGACTAGGTCTTGGATATGGAGATAGCACTCTGTGCAATGACACAAGTGCTTGATCCATCCAAGAACACAAGGTTATGAATCTCACAAGCTACAAATTCCCAAAGAAAAATCTACTCCTCAGTGAGTACAACAGTTCAAAACAAAAAATTAAAATACAGAACATCTTTCATGCAGGATTAAAAAAAATATTTAAAAATATCCCAAACCCAAAATCCAGGGCTGAAGGAATGGGGCAGCAATAAGACAACACTTCCAAAAGAAAAATCATTCATCATATTATTGCAAGCATAAGCGTGCCTTTTATCCATCATTGCTGTAGAGTGATAACACTTTCAGGCTGCTTCCTCCTAAAGTCCCAAGAGGAAAACAGAGATTTTTGCCAAGTCGCCTGTTGCTACTTTTTATCCTGAGTGTTGCCTTTCATCATTAGAGAATGGGAATTCTGCCACTGATTTCAAAGACTCTCATGATCATAATTGTAACTTCAGCTTTATATTAATGTACATGTGTTTAATTTAATTGCTTTGTTTAAAGATAAAAGAAAAAATGGATTTCAAATCTCTCAACTGATTTCACTGCACATGTTCATAGTTCTGTAGTTAAAAAACTTATGCAGCTTTTTCCTCCCCCCACGGGGAAACAGCAATATAAGAACCATACCTATCTTTGTAATGAAATAGCTATAAAATGTTTACATTTTCTCCATTGTAATGGAAATTTCACACTGTTCTGCAGTTAAATTGATTTCTCAAGTCCTTATATTCTAATGTTTTAAAGGTAATTTCATGCAAATCTGTCTGGAGAGGAGGCTAGAAGCTTAACCATCTGTAAAAACCAAGGGAAAAAAAGGCTTTAAGTGCATAGCATTGTAGGTATAAATCAGCACAGTTTTATTAGTGGAGTCACATTAATTTACATTTGCATAATTTGTTTCAGAGGCTTAGTCATTCTGAGGCAACATGTGACAGTCCGAAATCAATTTTATAGAATAAGATAACACATCCAACTTCACATTTACATAGATTTAAAGTAGGTCAGCTGACCATGCCTATGCGTGCAAAGGAGCATTCAGCTCATGTAGGGATTTCTCTCAGCAGCAATCTTCTCCAGACTGGGAGAGGCTACACTCAAACATTTATTTTAACTTCTTAACACAGCTCTAAGCTTGGGGTGCTGTGCAGGACTAAGTATGCTCCCCACCCTGGCTGGTAGCCAAGGGAGCAAGGATCAATCTGGAAAAATCCACACCCTGCTTGCCTATGAGAAAAAAAAAAATGTGATTTTATTTCCTGTAAGTAGCAGATATTTGAAGTACAGACAGAGGAAAGGAAAGATTGTCTCTTGGTCTTTTTGCTTGGATTTTTTTTTCAATCCTAATTCAGTATTAAGGATTTGAGAACTTTATCTATAAAATTTGTGATCTCAGTGAGTTCACATAGTCTAATAACTTTTTCTAACCCCTAAGACTAAGACCTAGAGGATGGGTGACAAATGTTCTTTTATTCACAACGCAACCATGAGGTGTTTTTTTGTTAGGGTTTGAAGGGGTCGGTGATTGATTTTAATGTGAATAGCTAGATTTTGCTTTATCCCATTTTTAAACCATTCATTTTTGTATTCTGTTCAAGTCAGAAATAAATACATGGTCTTTCCATTACCGTTATCTTGAAGCATTCCCTTCAATTCCTATTTAATGGATTGATCTAGTGGACAGCAAAGATCTGCTTTGTACTTTAATGGCAGCAGCCACGAACATTAACCTGAGCCCAGGCAGAACACACGAAAGAAGCTTGACAAAGTTCACAACATCTGCCTAACTGTAAAAGGGACTCTGCACACCTGTTCCTGATTTTCAAAACACCAGGTAGATCTTGTGAGCTTCTTGTTTCTTTCCACTCATGTAGGCTATGACAAAATAGAAGACATTATTTGCTGTACACTAAAATACGTTGCTAATGGTACAAGTGGGGCTGAAGGAACTGGATAATCTAATGATTCTAGTCACATTACTACCTGTGCATTAAAAAAATTGGTAGTTTTATTTTATTATGCATTTATTATTTTTAAAAGCTTTGTTATTGCCAGAGTGAGCTAGAGTACAAATAGGATGAAAACAGCACAAAATGTAATTGCACCAGAAAAAGATGAAGTAATTTCAAGAGAAAAATTGCACATTTTCCAATACTCTGTTCTCAGTAGTTCAAGGGTTATTGCAAATCATCATAATGACCACCAAACCTCTATTTTCACATTACTTTATGCACATATCAAGGTAGAGCAGGTTTAAGCAGCTGGAAGTCAGTGTATTATAAGCTCACATCAAAACTACTTTCAATCAATGCTCCTGTAAATGATTACTTTTATATTCAAGAACCAAATGTAGCCTGAGCTTTTTCTGGCCATATCACTTCATATGGCTCCTTTGGTTACTGAAAATCATACATTTTATCTACCTGTGGACTGCTTAGACTCAGGTGAACCTTTTTATCTTTTCTCTCAGACTGTGCTGAACTTCTAAGAAAATTTTACCATCTACAAATAAAGGAAATAAGATTCTAATGTCTGAACCAGCAATTATCAATTGTTCTAAAAGTTAAGCTTCAAAATATTACCAGAAAACAACGGTTCTTCTGCTAGTACAAGACACAGGTGGCCAGCATATTACTTGGTACAACACAAGACCTTATTTGTATGGCTGCAAAGCACTTCAAAGTGACAGAAACACCCCCACTGGCACTTACCTGTCTGTAATGACCACAAACTGCCTACTGAAACTATTTTTGAAATATGTTATCTTTTGCCTCCTCTTTGAACTGAGCTCTATTTCTCTGTTCTTCTGTATTTAAACAAGACGCACAGCCAAGAGCTTCCTTTCTCTTTTCTTTTTAGTTCAGATGAAATTTTGGAGCAAATCACTATTTTGCTGGACAGGCACCTTCTTTGGAAAAGGGGGAGATCACCATAATTTCCTGACCACTTTGCTGCCCTATGTACAGCCTGCCTTTCAAAGTCACAAAGCTAGAAGTAACACTAAGGTCTCCAAGTTTCCACAGCTAACTGTACCCAGATCTTGCACCTTTTCTAGATGCCACTGACTCCAGGTCAGCTGAGGGGAATCCCATGCTCAGGGTCTCAGGCAGGACTCTCTCCTGGGCAGCAGTCTCAAGCAGGAGGAGAGCATTCCATGCTGTGCTGTGGTCTGGGCAGAGAACCTTTCCCAAGGATCACCCCTGCTGTTTTCTGACCTGACATCAGGCACAATCTAAAGACAAAGAAAACACAGAATGCTGGGCTGCTCCTACATGCTGTGTGAGTGCTCTGGAGGGGCTGAAGGAGGTGCAGACAAAGCAGGAACATCTCATGATTAAGGGTGACTTGGCATCTCTCTGTATAGGGACAATGATGGAAGAAAGTTCAACATACAACATACTCTGAAGCCATTATAACCTTCTGCACTGGAGAATCTGTTACTGCAAAATGGAAAATAGAAAACACTGGGAGTCTATTTTCATTTCATAGCAGATGCAGGAGTACTTTTATGTTGCAGTGACTCTAAGGGATATCTCCTACACTGATGACAATTCCTAATAAGGTCACAATACCTTCCCCTAAATCTACTTGGTCTCGAAGCAAAAAGGACATTAGCACAGTATGACTGAAAAGCAGAGAAGTCAGAAGTCATTAATATAAGTGTTTGTACCTAAATCTTTGTTTATAGATTCTCTTCCTGGTTCTTCAGGAAGAGTTTTGTTGGAAGAATTAGTTCCTGTATTCCAATTTGTAATATCTACTTATGTATAAAGAGATCTTAATGTACTTACAGAGCCTGACTCACATCTCTCTACACAAGTAATAATTTTTCTTTATGTTTCCTGAGGGCTACAAACCTCATTGCCCAAGTAGCCATCATCATTTTTGTAACAAAATTACTAAAGAGTTAAAACTATCAGGGTGAGAAAGACTCTAAAAATCACAGACCTGGACAGATAGGATAATTCTTTGAGCCAGGCCTGCTACTAGACCCTATTTAATAATTTCATGGTGATCCCTTCCAATGCAGTCATACAACAGGTGACACCTACAGATGCAAGGTCAGACACCACTCAACGTTTGAATTCTTTTTGCTCATCAGGCCGTGGGTAAGGTTCAAGCTCAGTGATGCAGTTCACTTTTCAGTACCTCTCAGGTAGCTGGGCAAGCTATAAGACAACCCCCACTTCCTGCTAAACACCAGCACATTCTTAGACAATTCGTCATCCTGAAAAGCAGCTGAAACAAATAAACAGTCTGACTGAGAAGCAGAAAATAGTAAACTGATTATGGGTCAAATAGCAATAGGTGTTTCCGGCTCTCTGCACACTGAAAGCTCTCTACTTGCTTGGGGTTTGGCAACTGCTTTAGAGGAGAAGCTGAGCTCCATCATTCATATGTTCTGCGCTCTCATGTTACCCATTTCAGTTCCACGTGCCTTGTTTCCACACCTGTAGGATGTGATGCCAAGTCCTCACCATTTTTTCTTGTGAATTGTTTATGTCTGTAACTTATTGTAGTGACTTATTACCAATAGCTGAGCAGCCTCCATTTATATGTCCCAGGGAGGGCTTTAGCCCAAACAGGTTTCTCCATGAAAATCTAGAAAGGGCCCCTTCCCCTTCTGCATGGTGGTACTTCCAAGCTGCAGGACCAGCCTGCTAGATTAGGTGCGCCCTTCCTTACATGGATCACCACTCCAAGGAACACTGGCTTCTTTCCCTCCTCTGCGTGGGCAGCTAAATGACACCTGAACGCCTTGCTGAATGATCTTGCCTTAGAGAGAAGCATTTTGCTGCTTGGGAGAAGGGGGCTAACTGCTAAGACCAAAATTACCCACATCTGCTACTGCTCTAATCTTTTTCTCCATGATACACAGGAGTTGGGAAGAATTTGAGGATTTCCTCAGTGCACTGTTCTGAAAAAAAACATGTTATGTTACTCAACGTGCTTCTGTGGTCAGGTGTGTTTGGATTAGTTGTGAAGAGATGGAAAAAAAAAAAGCTGCATGACATTCAGCTGCTATCTTCTATCTGATAGCACAGGATATCAGAGCAATGTATCTCATAGCCAGTGGCAGTTATTTGTGAAAGAATGTAAGAACAAGGCAAACATACAACAACATACACTCTACTTGTTATCCTTCTGGATTTTGGAAATCTGCGGTTTAGAGACTTTGCAAACCCAGGGGCTGCATGTAGCCTTTTGCGTTGAGTAACTCCTCATGATATGAGATATTCCAGCCTTTTCTAGGTGAAAGATACAAATACATAAGCACAAAAATGTTGCTAAAACAAATATACCCTCTTCACCAATACCAAAGCTAGCATGGCTTTGGTATAATGGCTGTTTGCCGTGGAAGACAGTGTGAAATAATGCCTATCTGCTGTGTCTTAATTAGGATGAAAGCAGGAGGGTGTGAAGAAGAGGAAAGGATGAGTGATGTCTTTGTTTTCAGATGAGTTGATCTAATACAAGCCAAGTATCTTCAGAATACAGTGATAAAGAAATATAACACAGGTAAACAAAATAAATTTTTTCAAGTTGCACTGAAGCTCATAAGTGAATTAAATATCAGACTTAATTCAACAGTTCAGAAAAGTGGCTCATTGTACATTGTCTCTGGTTTTATTTTTCTAAGGCTAAAACATAATTTCTGAGCTCTTGCAAAAAGCAAACCAGTGCCAGCACTGCTCCACATGTCCAATTTAACTTTCTGATGGCATTATTCCTATGATTCAGATTCCCCTGCTGAAAGTTTTGTGCTTCACAGTCCAATCACATCATGACCACAGGACGCCTCATCCTTTTTAGTCTGTACTCCTGCAGCCTCCCAAGCCTCACCTTTATAACTATGTTTTGGTTAGCACTCCATCTTCTATGTGAGCCAGCCTAGCTTTGCTCCTATCTCAGTCTGCACTCCACATCTGTGAGAAAAATTGCTTCAGTCTCTTTCTCAGCCTTCCCATGCCGTGCTCACCTAACACTCCTCATCTGGCACACACAACCTGCTTGCCTTGACCTTTAACTTAGAGTGTCCATGCCAAATTAAGTTTATGCTGTCTATTCCATGAAAAACTTTTTGTACACTTCTGCCCCCCCCCCTTGTCATTTTCTTCCTAGAACTGATATGCACAAAGCCTCTGTGCAGTTCATTCTAAAAAACCCATAAATCTACCACCTCCTCTTCCTTCAGAGCTTACTTCACAGAGAATGGGAAGGGCAGATGCTAAGATAGGATATCAGTTTATAATCTGCTGTCATTTTTGTAAGTGTCTGCACGTATGTGATGTTCACATCACAAGCTCAGGAGAATATATTCTCATGCCATTGAGATGGATTAATGGCATTAAACATTGATGGATTAATTCCCAACACATCAAAGACCTTCTGTATCAGAACAACAACTGAGCTGCTCTGGGACAGGAATGAAAAGCCAAGTGTAAAATATGCAAGAACTGTACACAAATTCTCTTGAGAGGAGCATGAGCAACAGGAACAGTCTTCTAGAAATGATTAGACAGTTTCTTAGGGTTGATTACTTTTAGGTATGCCCATAAAGCCACTGCCACAGCCACAACTGGCACAGTTCCCTTTTTGGTCAGAACAGCGAACAGAAATGCATCAATTACCTGAAATCGAGCTCAGTATAGGCTATGACACCAATACCAGTTTTTACATAGGTGCCATACAGTCTCCACGATCAGCAGAATAAAAAAAAGAGAAGAAAATCTTAATAATGAAAGGGCATGAATTTAACATTACAAAATTTTAGTTTTACTGTATCTTCAAATGGCTCAAAAAGAAGAAATTTCACATAGTCCTGTAGGATTAGAGCAGTAGGCCATAAACAATGCAGAAAACGTCTTCAAGATTTTTCCTATGGAAATTTTGGGCTAGGGTAGCTTTGATGCAAGAACTGCTCCTATAAGTAAATAGATAGCAAGGACATTAATTTACAAAATTTTAAAAACCCCAAAAACCTAAACAACACCACCATCACCACCAAAATTATGCCTGTTGTTTGCAGATTAATCCATGCAAAGTTTCCCTAAGTTCTAGGTAATGAAGCAAGTCCACATATATATGATCTAGAAATAAAGGTGATCACTGCTTTCAAACCTCTAAAGTGGCTTGAAAAGAACAAATTTTATGTGATAGCTAAATGTGGTAATAAGTTAGCATAGGAGAAGAAATGTAATTCTGCCCTGAAAGAGGGGACAGATTTTGCACTGAAATTACCTTCCAATCATGCTTCTTGTCCTGCATACAATAAAACTGAGGCAGGGAGGGAGACATAGATAAACAGGAGCTAGGCACAAAGATCTAAGAGTTGCTGAAAGTGGAAATAATTCTTGATGGTGTTCTTAATTTTGTCAACAAAACCCTGCCTCGGGAATCAGACAAGTTTGATCATGTTGGGTGTATGGGCAACATCTCTTCCCTGTGTCCATAAAGAAGGTCACCTGCACACAGCTGAGATGGGCTTCTTTCTCAAGCAGAGAAACTGCCCACATCTTGCCAGGTAATTTCACAGGGAGTAGTTCAGCAGCAAAGGAGCTGACTTTGGTTTTTCCCCTTTTTCACACACTGTAAATGACTGATTCCTGCTTTTGGACAGGATGAAAGGCAAAGTTGCTAAAATAAAAAAATAAACAAATAAATAAAACTAAATAAAGGTGTCCCCATCTCCCACCACCCACCCATTCCTGAGGGATGACTGGCTGTTTCATAATCAGGAAATGTGTGAACACTTGGGGGGTGGGGAGAAAACAACATCTCATGAGGTTGCAAGCCTTTTTCAAAGACTTAAACACACTTCAGATAAGAATCTAAAGAGACAGGAGAGTTCCAGACATCTTGAGCTTTACCCTTCACTAGTTTCTGACTCAACTGATTTAGGTGTTCTCTTCAGACAGAGGAAGAGAATGCACCCATGTGGACAACTCTGTTCCATTATGTGCCATGTTTCGGCTTGAAAACTATTTATTTTTTGCTGCAGAACATCTCAGTTGGCATTTCCCTGCTTCACAAATCTAATTAAAACAACCCTATAGCAAACTACATTTAAGCCAACCCAGCTATGTGGGTTTAGGGTTCTCTTAGTATTATTATTTTTCCTCTGAACAGGCATTTATTTCTTTCATTATTCTGTGCTCTTATTATCATATTCTACCTCTTTTTACTGAGTCAGACCCTTCTACCCTTCCTCCAGCAAAATTTTCCTCCATTCCACAGAGAAGAACACTGTTAGAAACTTCTTTTAGAGGTCATTCATTTATATCTCTTCTTGAACGAGCTTAAGCTATTTTTTTTTTGCTCACATCCCTTGAGTGCTTACGTACTGAAGAGTTATTAACACAATCCCCACACCAAAGGTACTAACATGTACGGATGCTCAATTCTCCCATTTGTCTCCCAATCTGAGGCCCAGGTAACTCAAAAATTAGCATTCTGCTTGATTAATCAAGAGGCGGGAATACTAAGAGGCTATAGCAGCCAAAAAACCCTGAACAAAGGCAAGAACGCAGAGCAAGAGATTTTCCAAAAAGAACTTGCCCAGTAACAAATAGCTGGGAAGGGAGCAAATCAATGGGGGGCCACATGAGGTGCATTACCCACCCTTTCTGCCTGACATTTCATGCTCCTAGTGTCAGAGTAAGATGCTCATTAACCCCAGGATCCCGAGTCTGGCAGTTTGAGCTGATGGGTGAATTGTCGTGAAGTTCCCGTCAGCTGCTGTTTGCAGTGATTGCGCTACGAGCTTGACATGAGTTGCATTGTTCAGGCTGGTTTTGTTCTTTTATTTTCCTTGGGCTGGCTGCCTCCTGGAACCTCCACTCTGCCTACTTCCTGAGGATTAAAGCATGTCTTCTGGGCAAGGAGACGCAGGGACCACCTGCAGATTCTGTTTATATATCCAGCCTTGTAGTCCGATTGATCTCACAATAGGACTGCATAATGTAAACACTTCATTATTCCACCAAAGGATATGTGCTCTACCACCTATGGTCCCTCCAACCAAGAGTCAGTTTTAGATGGTTAAAATTTGTTAAGCCACACCAAAAGAAGCTAAACAAAGGAAAATCCATCCTAGCAACATGTTTAAGTTTTTAAGTTAGACTAATTAAATGCAATTAAGTTGGAAACTTTAGCCTACCGCTTTACTCCAGGATTTTGCTACCAAGCCCCAGCAGTGCTCAGCTCTGATGCACTATTTCAGCATGTTAAAAACAACCAAAACTCAGGTTATCAGCAGGGTTTATTCCCACTCTCGGCTTAAGACAGCTCAAGTTCAGCCTAGGGAACTTCTTTCTTCATTTGGGGGATTGGTGGGAGGCACAGATTCACCTGCAGAGAAATGGGAGCCCGAGGAGTCACCTCTCCTTGGCTGTTTTCACCATGGCACCTACTCACTGTGCTGCCTCCTAACCTGGCACTGCAGAGGGGCGAGGGGGGAAGGTGGGGAGGATGATTTTCTGTTCATCCCAAAACACAGAAATGAAGAGCTTCTGAGTATTTGTACCAGTATTTCCTTTTGCCAGGTGAGAAACTGAGAAAAAGAGGCCAATGCCCACCTGCAGATTTTGGGAGGGCAGTCATGATCTGTACCTGGACCAGCACTGAGCAGGCCTTACTGCTTCCTGCACTGAAACACCACTTTTCCCTCTCTGCTCAGGAACAAACACCTCCTGTAACTTAGAGCCAAAGGACAAGTCAAGGGCAGAGCCATGGCCATAACATTGCAGCTCCTGAGCTCAGGGTTCTGCTCTTATGAGCATTTCAACATCATTCTTGTGGTTTACTTGCCTTTGGGAATTGTTTGTTGGTTGTTTTGTTTATTTAACAGCCTTAATTAAAAACTGAAGGCACACCCAGCTAAAGCAAGGCGCAGTAATCTGAGGAACTGCCCAAGTTCCTCAAGAGGGAGGAGAAGTTTACCCTGAATTTATCTAGGTAGATAGAAATAATATAAGAAAAGAGAAATACTGAGTAAGTCAGTGTCTCATAGGTATCTCAGACTGCTCCTGAAAGCATAAACCAAACTGATACCATTTAATTCAGCTTTAAATAAAATATTTTGATTAATAAGCAAGGCACGAACACACACAGATTGTCAGGATATCTGCTGAACAGGGCATTCACAGCTTCAGCACACAAAACAACCAGAAGGTCTTGACTGAATATCAGACACAAGCAAGGCATGTAAGCACTTACTAAGGTCATCTAAAACACATCCACACTTACTGGCTTTAGAGAACTACAGATTAATTGTTTAGCAAATTACAATAGTTTGGTGTTTACACCAAGTACTTTATCAACTGAAATACTTCTTTTTATTAGTACTTTTCTGTTTTGGATCACAGTGCAGACCTTCAACAAGGTCCTCTGTGGAACTTCAGAGAGCTTGAGTCTGGCTGGAAAATTGATGTCATTAACTTGTTGGCCAGAACTGACCCCCATATTTTATGATGGGCACCAAAATTCACATAGAGATTAGTAAGTAGGAATGGTTTGGACTCTGACAGTTCTCTGGATCCCTGAAATAATCCTAAAAGCATTCCAGCCCTAAAAGTAGGTTCTGATCATTCTAATCTAGATTCCTAAGAAGAAAAATAAAAAGAAACTTAAGAATTGCAGTGGAGGCAAGCACAGAGCCTTTATAAAAGAATCTATATATAAGAAGAAAAAAATTTACATTTGACAGGGAACAGATAAAGCCAAGACTTTAAAACTAGCATTGGTCCAGGAAGGATTACTGCTTACAGGCTTTGATAGATAAAGCAGCTTTAAAAATACTCTGGGCTAGATTTTTCTCTGAATTTCTCTTAGTAGATGTCATCCTTGGAGGTTTCTTTTTATATTCAAAACTATACAGTTTATCCCATCTTTACCAGCAACTTACTAGAGGAACAGCTTCTTACTGTGCAAATTGTTCCATGATTTCATTTGAGAAGGTCCTTATACAATGAAAGAGAAAGGAAATTGGAGCTGACTCTAAATCCTTCCATACATTGTGTTGCCTTTCCAGCCTTTAAATCAATGGAAGATAAAAACTATGTGAATCAAGAATAGGCTCCATCCCCTATTTTTTAAAAACTCGCCAAAAAGGGAAAGCCCAACTTCTTCCCAGCTGACAAACCTTCACACCTGGCCAGGCCAGCTCCTGCCACTGCATGCAGCTACTCATGCATCCAGTTGTTACTCACCTCTCCTGCTGCAGGAGCAAGCCGTGTTCCCCTGAACCTGCCAGCACTGTTCCATCCCAGGGCCAGGAGAGCAGCTCTCCTTGAAAACTTTGCTATCACCATCCTCACACAACACAACAGAATACACCTGACGTTTGAAAAGGAGTCCATGCTGACCCCAAGGAGGAGAACTGTTGTACAGGGGCCTCAGAGCATCCTGCAGGAGAAGCAGGCTCTCCCCTCCCACCCCAGCAGGGCTCAGCAGATGATCATCATCAAGTTGTTGGAGCTCCCCAGGCCTTGAGCTCCTCATCTGCCAGCAGATGGTTAAAGGCCTCAGCACCTGAGAGGAATCTGACAAGACTGCTTTACAGTCTTCCTAACACAGCCCAAAATATCCTGCAAAACAGAAATTCCTCTTAGGGAATAGGTCTGTAGAGCTTAATGTTTATTTTTTTAAGAGTGGCATAGCTATAATTCAATTCATTCTGACTAATGTGTCCAGACTTGTTCCTCGTGGCCTTTTCTTATGCCCAATAGATTTTCTTTTAACCTGCTTTCCCTTTAAAAACTTTCCCACCATTTTAGGACCTGTCCTGCACTCCCTAAGTAGATAAGTTTTGATTTATATTCTCTCCTAAGTTTGCAGCAGCAGAGAGTAAAACAACTTGTTTTCTCTATCAGCCAAGGAAATCCTTGCTTATCTCTTTCGCCCCATTTCCCCCAGCAGGGAGTGCTGGCAGAGCTGGTCAGCAGAGCTGCTGTTCTCAGCCCACGTGCAGCACACAGCAGAAAGAGCAGAGCTGCCAGGTTGGCAGCCTCTGCTGGAACAGCATCTGCCTTACAACAGGCATCTGGAGAAATGGCTGGAAACCCAAATCTGTGGAACATCAGCTTTATTGGAGATGAAGCTAAGCTACAGGTTTGGAATCCCAATCTGAATTTGTTTGCAAATTGAAGAACCGGGGACTTGCTTCAGTGCTTTATAGAAACAAAGAGCCATGAGGTTTTGATCTGAACCAGAAAAGTCAGGCCTGTTCAGAGCCTGGCTTTTTCTGTGGGACTGTGCCTAATCACAGCTGAGTGATTACTCAGCACTGCTTGTCCAGTTCGTTCACATCTGTGCTGTTATGTACACTTGGCGTTCTTTAACAGTTATGTCTGTGATCAGGTAAATCAAAATGGGTTTTTGCTTTTGCAGAAAGGAAAAATAATGTTGGTTGGGGAGTTTAGGGGACCACCTGAAACATTTCAGTTTCTGATTTCTGATCTCTACAAAGAGCCACAAGATGTAGGTGTTTTGTGCAAAAGCAGAGGTCTTAAGTTACTTGAAGTGAGCTGCTACTGGTATGTACTATGCAGTTTTCCTTTGTTGGTTCTACCACTTTATAGTGTTCAAAAATAACCCAAACAGGTTAGGTAGTAACCAAGATATTATCTGGGTAAATTTTACCTCAGGGGATTCATTCAGAGTCAAAAATGTTTTAGTCTGTCTGCACGAACGTGGCTCCAAGGAAGATTTTACAAGCAAACAAGTTGAACGGCACAAAAAAGCAGGCAAATGTAGAAAGGGGGGAAACGAACAGAAAGAGTTGCGACACATTTTTAGTACCTATGTTTTTTAATACCTTAGCACTGATATTTTTCTGTCTTTGCAAAAAGTAAAAATACATCTGGCCTTTTGTAAAAATGACAGCTTGCTTGTTTTGGTTTTGTAAGAGGCGCAGGCAGGTCCAAACAAAAATCCCAGAACCAAACACCACTTGTGGTAGGAAGAATCAAACTCCCAGAATATAAGCACTCCTTTAATTTGAGTACTTTACAATCCAAATCCTCTTGTGTCTCAGGATTACACTGCTGGGCATTGTCTGACCAAAAGCCAATTTAATTTTCTAGGGCATGGATGATATTTCGGTGCTTTTGAGTTGATCTAGAGAATTTTACATCACTTACTTCTTCCACTGCCAGTTTAATAATGAAAATAACTTAGGCCAGAGGTGTCTATGTCCCTTGGTAACCTTGATCTGCATATACAGCCTCTTGTGCTCACAGCAGCCTGGCTTAAGTTAGAATAGAGACAGGTAGCTCACTTTCTTCCTGCATTCTGACCCATTGCCTTTCCATATCTGCAGATTCCACTTTCTTGCCATGCCATATGCAAGACTAAAACCTCAGGACACATACATGCACACATTATGTCAGTAGTTATGTGTACTTTAGTGTTTGAAATCCAAAGGGACATTATCGAGAATTACTCAGACATGTCTCTTTAAAGTAGAAGAACTGAGCAAGAAACCCACCTATGAACCCAGATCCAGTGTCATATCAGCAGACTGGGATTATATAGAGGCTATCTAATAGGTGCATGGTAGCTACTATTTTCCAAATAGAACAAAACAAAAATTAATACATATGAAACACATTTTGTCATGACACCCCTCATATCTTCTTTTCACATGCATGCTGATTATAATATTATTTCCTTCACCTGTAAATTTGCGCAGGTGAAGAAAAGCATACAGGAAGAATAAGAAAATACAAGAAAAATTTACAGGTGAAATTTGCACCTGTATATTTGCTTATATACAGGCAGGCAAATAAGTAAATGTGTGTGTATGTCTTTGGTTATAATTACTATCTTGGACTGCATATATATTTTAAGTGTCTTCAACATACATGTAACATATTTTTATGTATTTTTCCACAAAAAAATATATGTTTTACTATGTTTAGGCACATCTAAATACGTCATGCTAAAAATATTTTGCCTACTATCTCTTGTACGTTATGGAATGTATGAAATCAAAGGGGAAAATGACAGAAAAAGAGTCTTAGCAAAAATCCTCCAAAAGTTTTCTAGCCAACCAGGTCAGATGAACAAAGCCACGGGATTTAAATTACCAGCTATACAGCTCTGCCTGCATTATTTTCACTGTAAACTGATGTTAGGCCAAAAAACTTGCAGCCTCTCCGCTAAGTTTAATACAAGTGCATAGGGTACACTGTCTCTTACAAAAAACTTCTGAACTGAATACACCACCAACAGTAGAGAGACAGCAAGAAAATCCAGAATATAGTACTATCAGAATTATTTGTGGTTAGCCATTTGCAGATAAAAATTTATTTAAGATATTTGTCATTGGACAGAATGGCAAGGCAACATGTTAAAAATTTTGTCAACTGCATTTCTCCAAATCAGTGATTTCAGCAGGCCTGTACCAAAGCTGGGCTGTATTAACATAGCATACCTGTGAGTCAAGCCCAAATGAGTTCAGTGAGAGAGTGATAAGAAATGGCAATGAAGCCAGGGCTGTAGTCAGGGACCAGTCCCAGAGGGTCCTGGAGGGGTGGTGTGAACCCAAGTGAAGCCCAGCAGCAGGTGAAGGAAGAGGGGAGCAGCAGGAGAGATCAGCACCCAGAGCTCCCTCCCTGCCCTGCTTTGGTCAGCAGCAGTCCCAGCCTGCGAGCAGGACCCCAATCCCTGCACAGCTGGGACATCGGCACCCTTCTAGGACACCAGTCCAGCTGCTTGGGGAAGTGCTGTAAATATCCTCATTGTATAGAGGAGGAAATAAAGTCTGCAAGACCAAAACGCGTTAGCATGAGGACAGGAGATGTAAAAATTAAAAGAAAAAGGCCACTTTTTTACCTTAGGTCAAGATTTTCAGGTACTGAGACTATCAGTGACTTTGCTATTAGAAGGAAAGGAATGGACTTTCAGAAATCATACATGTCAGTTAAGTACTGCATGGTGAGGTGAATTGCTGGGTGTATTTCTCTGTACCTGTTCCTAAAGACCTCAGAATATCTCCCACAGCCAAACTGTTCCAGGGCATCAGTTCAGTTTGTTCTTTTTGGTAGGTACATTTGCAAATTCTGCATTTACTTCAATAGCTTTCTTTCAAATGGTATATCTCCCCCCAGGTGTTGGTTTTTGTCCCTTCAGAACATGAAAAATAATGAACTTAGAAGCAGAGGTAAGGGGGACCAGAAAGAAGAAACAACTCAGCTCTCTTGAACTACACAAATGAATTTCTTCATTGCCTAAAATGTGCTCGCCCTCTTGATCTTAACTTTCACCCACCACTCATTCCTGTCCCTGAGGAATAATTAGGCTGGGAATTTCTGTATATCAAGGAGACCATGCTTTTGTTGTTTTTCATGGTACCTAAAAGGATGGTGAATTGGTGGTTGTTTCTCTGAACAGAAATAGAATAGCAAGATAGAGCAATGAGTGCAGAAAGCAATGTGTATGGACCACTGTCCGTGTATTCATTATCCTGCCCTTTTTCAGAGGCAAGCATCCTGAGATAAAGCCATTTACCTGAATATGAGTTGTAGATTCATTCCCCAGCAGAAGCGAAGCTGCTCTAGATCTTCGCCCAGGGAAACAACATACGTTTAGAGAAAACAGGGCTCTAATTCCTACCCTCCTCCATCGTGCTACCTGCAAGAGAAACAATGCTAAAACAACCATGCTTCCCAGTGTAGGGAGTTCCTTGGTGTGAACTGGAGCTATGCACTCCCAAGGGAAACAGCCTCACTTGAAGATTAGAGCCAGGGCGTTGAAATCTGCTGCAAAGCAAAATACCATTGCTCCTTCAGAGTGGGAAACTCCAGTGGTGGCTCTGCCTTGTTAACAGAGAAAATATAGAGACATTGCCACTGACCTGGCCTTCTCCTTAGAACTGAAGGACCCAGAAAGGATATCTACATTCCTACGTTGTTCTCAATACCTCTGCACCAAAGAAACAGTACCTAAAAGTGATTCTAGACCTGGAAAGGCTCAGGTGCCCTTGGGAGACCCTCAAATAGAGTTACAACAAAGTTGGCTGCTTTCTTCTCACAAAGACTATCTGTCTGTCAAAAACCTCCTTCTGCCTCTCAATCCAAACAAAAACACTGATGGAGGAGCTCAAGTGGCACAGATCCTTCCAGCACCTGCACTGGCCCCCAGACAACAGAGTACAGGGTTAGCAATGCTCTCAAAGTCTCCCTCCCAACTGAGGCTCAACAACAACCTTCACAGAGGCATAACTTTCTCACCTGATTTGAAAAAACATAGGTTTGTTGTCAAGGACAGCTGTCAGGCAGGAGAATCTGTAGGTGACTCTATTTTCTATACTTACAAAGCCTCCTGCGTGGACAACTTCAATCTCCTGGGATAAAGTTAAATAGGTGCTGGCTTCTGTTTGTAAATATGTCCAAGGTGGCTTACCTGAACAGTATTCATGTCAACAGAGTTTTATCCCCTTTAAATTGTTTTTGGTTTCATTTGTCTGCTCATGGGCCATTCCAAGGAATGTTTATGGTTACTTAAAGCCCAGTAGTAGTGGGACAAGTGGCATAGCATTGCTCTTTAACATTTCCTTGATCAGCTTTATCTATGGCACAGAAACCAGGCAGGTCTGCCTAGCTTTGAGCACTAGTAACAGAAAATTCTTTCTCCAGTGTCTGACTGAGACAGCTACAAGGCCAGTAAATGCCTTATTGTGCAGTTATTTGAAAATACTTCCAGGTTACTTTTGCAAAAGATGCATCCTGAAAATGTTAGCCAAAATAAATTTACTAGCTCCATCTATAGAGCTGATATATTTTTGAGCCAAAAATGTTTTTTGCAAATAGCATTTTGTAGAAAAGATTGAGGAGTTTTTCTTTGTTGTTACTGGACTAAACTTAAGTGTTGTGTTCAACTACAGAATATCTCTGGGAAAGAGCTGATCTCCTGGTCTTCATTTGGCCATCTCTGGAGATGAAGAGTTCAGCAATGTTCTGAAAATTTTTGAGTACCAGATGACCTCAACTACAGAGAAATATGAAAAAAATCTTTCCCGAGTATTCTCCATTTCCCCATCCCAACAGGTCTTTTCTTAGTCTTCTCTGCCCTGTCTTGTTTTTCAACTCTGGATGTGAGCTGCTGCAGAAGACATCCCATTCCATGTGGTCTGCACCAGCAAAGCAATCTTCACCTAGCTGAAAACAAGACTTGGGCCTCCGTTTACTCCTACTTGTTTTTTATATTCAAAGGCCACCTTAATCCTTTTGGCCATGACACCAGCCTAGGAAGGCCTCTGAGGTCAGCTGCCTGCTGATCTGAAGTCCTTGTCCTCCAGACTCCTTCTCCCACCCCAAGGCCCCCTCTCATTGTCCTGGCACAGCACTTCTCTTTCCCAAGTGCATCCATTTCCACTTGCTTGTACTCAAGTGCAAGGCTGTTTCGCAAGGGGTCTTGGTGACTCAACACACCTTGTCCTCCTCAAAATAAAGCCACAGTTTCCTGTGTTGCACTATACACTTGCAAACCACACAACAGCTGTCTCATCTTTTTGGAAACGATTTGTTTATTTTGAATTTAGACAAAGTACCTAAGCTAGAATAGGTCACTGGAGCAACAGCTATGATGTCCCGAAGAAATCAAGCTGTAGCCTACAATTGTTCTGACTCAGTGAGCAGTAAACACTGGAGCTAATGTTTGTGTGCAGGGAAATGTGTTTGCTACAAATGCAGCCTCTTTTTTACGTCAGGCATGTTTTACTAACACATCACTGTGGAACTTGGTAGTCTCACACAGTCATGCCCAGTAAACACTGCTCTTTGCTCACTGGCTTATCTGCACAATCATCTATTTTTGTTTCAAAGTTTCATTAATAGTGGAGGAGGAAGTTTTGAAACCCTTCATGTCACAGTGAAAATAAAATTACCTGTTCCTGAACCAAAATTCTGAAATTTTCCAGAATAGTTTAAATAAACACCCTTTCATTTTGAGTAATTTTGCCCCTCTCTTGGAAAATTCCTTGCAAGTTATACCGATGTGGAGGTTACCAGATGGAAAAAATTGCAGTGAGATTTCTAGTATCCTCTCATTGAAGTATAGGCCAGGCACACTCCAGTTGTGGTTAGTGTTTCTCTGTTTCTGTGTTTTCTGTGTTTCTGTTTCTGTGTGTTCTGTGTTTCTCTGACAATTGCTCCACACAACTATCTTAGACAATCCCCTCTTTCTTTACAGAGCATCTACTTACATCCTTAGGCAGAAGAAAAACCAGATTAAAAGGGATTAGAAAAAGGTTACATGAAGACAACTTTTAAGGATCTCACAAGATTTTTTTTCATAATAGTCTAACTCCATTAAGAAAAGAAAATACATTTGTAAGTGGTTTTGTCAATGGTGGGAGTTGGCAAGGAAGACAAGGAGCTCAGCTTTAGCCAGGTTACACAATAACTTGCTACTATTTGTGGCTGGCTCCCAAAGGGCCAAAGAAATTAACTCGTGGTTAGTTAAATAATAGTTTTATTAAAACAATGATCAGATCAAATAACTGGCATGTATGTGCAGGAAGTCTTTCAAAATACTCAAGTCCTGCAAAAGAGTCAGATCAAGAAAATATCTTTTAAATATCTGATCCCTGAAGTAACTGAGACCTGTAAAAACTGGATGCCTTAAGAAGAAAAAGGTTTTTTTAAACCTTAATCCCAACATTCTCTCCAAAGAATAACACAGTTCTCTACTTTCAGTGTTTTCTCTTCATGCAGATGTTTTCATTCCCTTGTTACAGGAGAGATTTTTTTTTTCCTGTGACCACAGCTCTCTGTTAACATTTTATTTTTAAAAAGAGAAATAAATGAAAGAGATCTAAAGCTCTGTTGTTTCACATCTCCCAGCTGATTTGCCCAATGAAAGGAGCAAGTAACTGGAAAAGAGGCATGCTGACTGAGGAACAAGCCCTCCAGATACCCCACAAGTTGCAGAGAACTGCAGTGGCAGATGAGCACCACAGCTCCTGAGGTTACCCAGTCCCATTTTTGTGGGAGTTCAGGAGTCACCTTTGCACATTCCCATCTTCTCAGGCGAGAAGAGCAAGTTCAGTTCCCAGATACTGTGCTGCAACTGGATGCTGGAACAGGACAGAGAGCCCTGTGGCTCCCTCATCCCACGCCTGCTGCAAGAAGCACTGCCCTGGGCTCAGTGGCTGCAGAGTCAAGTCCAGGGTGAAATTGCTCTGAGCAAAGTTACCAGCTCTGGTATGAGAGGATCGCGGCACATGGAGCAGACTGCTCCCAAAAAAGGGCCAAATTACCTCACAGGGTTCAAATGGAGTGTGCAAAGGCAGGGTGCCTGCAGGCAGATTTTTGCCCTATTCTCTGTGCTTCTGATCCATGAGATTACTTGCCCAGCGGAGGTTTTGTGAATTTTGGGGTTCAAGACAGCAGCTTGAGGTACTGAGAGAGGTTTATACGATGCACAATGCAAATAGATGCTGTAAGCAACATAATGTGTGTTCAAAGAGAACAGCAATGGAAAAAGAGTGTCTGACTTCTTCTGAGTTCTCTTAAGTGTAAACAATGCACACTTCTGTGGCAGATATCCATCTGAAGGTGAATTGCTGCCCCTAATCTGTGCTTGCATCTATCAGTTTGCATTATATTCAGGTAGTGGTGAGCATTGCCTTTTGGGTGGGTGTAGAGTACTTGGTGAGATTTTTGGATGAAGGGCAGGTAAAAACTTGCTGCATCTTGTATCCAAGATTCGAGTATTTACCTGTTGGAGCCCTGCATATTAAGGCCCACGCGTTTACATTGCAACTCAACGTGGAATTTTAATGAATTCACGGACTCTGAAGGCCCCCACCCACCTCTTCTCAAACAACTGAAATCCTCTGCATTCCTCTTAGCTGTACTTGCTCGGCATGCAGAGGCAGCCGGTCGGACTGGGAGCAAGCAGGCCTGCTACTGAACTCCAAGGAGGTGACAGACATTTTCAGGTGCCAGCCTAGCCATCTCTCAAAGCACAAAATGTCCCTCTTCTCTGAGCACAAGCTCAGAAATTAACGCAAAATTCTCCCCCTTTCCATCACAGCATTTTTATGGCAGTAAGTTATACAGCACCACAAGCCAGGCTTGATCCCTTTCATCTTCCTGTTGAAGAAACCACTCTTGCTCAAACACAGAGTGTTTGTGGTGAACATAATCAATCACTCACCTAAATGAGAACCAGCAGTGAGGCAGATCTTTGCAGAGCCTTGACCAGATTTACCATGCTGCACATCATCCATGTCCAAGAGAAGAGGGGTGCAAATAGAAGCTAATTCCCAGCATGTGGCACAATCTGATTTTGCAACTCATCTTGTAAATCTTCAGGTATAAAGCACTGTTTTAGCCCATGGAAAGGGGCTATGCTGCCAGCAGTTAGAGAGATAGAGGTAGAAATAATTTCTATTCCAGTATCTCAAAATGTGATGAAACACTGAAAAGATAAACTCTAGATATTATCAGTCTCTCATTTATTTTGATAGCCATTACTGGAAAGGAAAAAAAAATATATTCTGTGAAGGAGATAGGATAGCAGAGAGGAGGAATGGCTATAGTAGGAGAGCTGACTTCACTTTATCTACCTCCAGCTGGAGCCCAAGGAACTCCTCTCCACTGGCAACAATGGAACATCCATCTTCTCATGCAAAGACATCCTGAGTGAATTGGTCTCACAAATCCCATAACAGGTAAGAGGATTTCATTTAGGATAAGATCTGACATTTCAAAGCAGGCTTCTTAAAAATACAACCTGCCAATGACAGTCTATACCAAATTTTGGATTAAGAAACATTGGACAGGTCTGTGCTCTTCTAAATCCCAGGATCAGCCACAAAGGAGAAGGAAGGGGGTGAGTAATGTATGCAAATGACTGCATTCATACTTGAACACAAATCAGAAATGCCTGTCATTAAAGAAATCCCTCAGCTTGTACCCACCTTAGGATCCAGACTGGGTAACACAGTATAACATAGCATAGCAACATTTACACCTGCCAAAACTGAAAATAACCTGCTTGCCACACTCCTGGATGGCTGTTTCAGACACACACAGAGCACTGGAGACATTCAGTTATAATAGTATTTTCTTCCTCTTCAGCTGCTCCAGACTCGTGAACCCCACAGTTACAGACAAAATTCTTCTAGCAAGGGCCTTGTATTTACTTGTACTAAATAACTATATATTTTAACTATATGTTTTATGTATATAAAACTATATAATTTTTAACTATAAAAGTTTTTATAACGAATCTCAAACCTATTTCCTCTGTCTTTCATTTTATGCCTTTTGTTCTCCAGTGATTTAGTCCTTCTACCATAACCTCCCAACTCTGTTGCAACTAGCTTCACTAGCACACTTCCATTCTTTAGGCAGCGGTCTCTAGTAAAATTAGCACAGAAGACTGGTCCCAAAATCAATCATTAGGAAGAGCTTTCAATAACAACTTCCCTCCAGTCAGAAAGGTCTCTTTTCACTGAAATCTGCCCTTTAGCTTACCTATTAGTCACAACTTTACTGGCATTACTCAGCATGTCTCTCAGTTTCACATACCACACCACACTAGGAGCTAAGCAGGGAGGACTGCATTTCCATGACTAGAAACACCAGTGCTTTTATCAGTCACCAGGTTTACCTAGATCTTGCTTGATCTGGCCTCCTGCATTTTTCTTTCCTTTTTCTGCTACCTTATGTCCTATTCTTACTTTTAAAAGAATAGAACAGATGCTATGAATAGCCTGCTCTCCAACAGGGCTGTCCTTGCCTGTTTGTCAAAGACAGGCTCACATTCTGCAGCTGAACAGGGTCTTTTTTCCTCTCTTAAGTGTTATTGAAAATAGTGTTTTTGAGCCTGCAATTATATGGGTCAGTTCCTTCCAGATACTGAGATGACAATGATGCAGCCATTCTCCAATATTTGGCTCAAGCTGTGTCTCCCACTTTGGCAGGAGCCGTTACAATTTCCAGGTTTTCATAGCCACTAAAAACCTGCAATGCCTGAATATTCAGATTCAGCATCCTGACTGAAACAGAAACAAAGTATCTGATAAATTGTTGGGCAAGCTACTTTTTTTCCCCTTTTATTTATGTGGCTGAAGAACCTTTTGCTATTTGTTTTAATTTATTTTGCAGAGTCAAACTCAGCTTGTCTCATGCCAATCCTCATTTTACCCCTACATTTCCTAACCTCTTACACATGGCTTTCTTTGCTAACCTGTTCTTTTTTCTACTGCTTATTCAGTCATATCTGATAACTTTTCTTCCATGTTTTTCACTTCACAAGATATGCCATCCATCTGGAGCAGAGAAGCTATAGACCTGTATTTGCCTACCCTTCATTTTAATTGAAATGGAAATCTCTCAAAGCAAGGTTATTTTCTGCTTCATTCTACAACTCAGTGTCAGATTTAAAAAAGTATTGCTTCTTGCTATTTCAGAGACTGGTAAGGAACTCTGCTGGTTATTGCATTCAGAAATGTCTGAATTTAGCTATTTGTTCCCCTCTATAATCCAGGAAGTCAAAGCCTCCCATAATGACAGACCTCTAACAAGCAAGATTGGTATCTATCAAATCCAGTTCTTGAGGTCATTGGCAGATGTAACACACTTGCTCAGCAATCAGACTTCCCCAGAATATCTTTGGCTCTATTAGGTTTGTTATTTAACTCATTATCTCTCCTTATTTACCTCATTAAAGGCTTACAGTAACATCAGATTGTTTACTTCTGCCTTTCACAAGTCAGGTATGCTCCAGTACCTGCACTCCTGCTATTCCTCCCCTTCCTCACCTTCTCCTTCTCTTTCCATGTATACAAACACTCACATTGCCCCCTGCCCAATCTCTTTTGTCATGTCCTTAAATACCCACTTGAACTCCTTCCACCATTTCCAGACGAAACTGCAATCCAGCAATTTAGTCTTAAGGCACATACTCTCTATGTCATACCCAAAAATTTATGTGAAGCACCTCCTCAATCAGCAACCACCCTAGCTATCTCCACAATTGTTTTGCCATCTCTGTTGCACCTCAGTAGTTATCCTCATCTATTGTTCCTTGACAGAGTTTCTACTAAAAATAATTTTTAAAAAGGAATCCTTCTCCTACCCCCACCCCACCCAAACTTTTCTTTTGGACCCATAAAATCTCTTTCTACCCTTGGGTCTTGGCTATTAAAGCTCATTTCTTACCCAGTAAATCCTTAGCACTCATTTAAGTGTGATGTTGTCCACAGACTGATTCTGCCACAGCAAACTGCAATGAATTTTGGTCAGATTTTATTTCTATTCAATCTTCCTGTTTTTCACAAAAATATGGGGTACTACCCATTCATATTTTGTTTGATCTCTGCCTTGGTACTTTATTGTCTTCCTCTGTATTCCCAGGTATTAGCAAAATGAAAAACAAACTGCCCAGAAAAAGAACTCTTGTGTTATGTCCCAATAGATGCAGTCCAGGTTGATTGGGATACCTTCCCAGAGGGATAATATTTTTTACATAATATCCTTAAGATACAATCTTACTTATTCCTACTTTAAATCAAATATAAAAGTACTCAACTTTCTTCCTTTAACACAAATAAAATAACTGTGTTTGGCAAACAGGTTGTCTACACTCATTCTCTCTGCTGGAATTTCACCTTGCAGGAGCTCATGCAAACCATTTTTTATTTGCTTTGGTTAATGTAAGTTCAAATAAACTCAACACTCAAAGCCAAACTTTCAAAAGGTGTCATATATTTTGTCTGCTTTGAACTCAAGGATTTTGCAGGCTTTCCCTGTAGATCTGCCAAGGTTAGCAGAGTTCAGAGAACCTAGCCCAAATTGCAAGGCTGCAATAAAACCTGACATGGAGATTCATCTAGTTTGAATGTTTATGACAATTGCTTTATACAATTACCTCCTTGGTCCTTCTGACACCCTGAAGAAAAGCAACAGAAATGGATCTTCCAATAAAGTCATCTGCAGAAAACTGCGTTGGGACTTTTAAAGAGCTGCATATTACGGGCCTGTTGCTGCTGTAGCCATCCCTATTTCTTTTTCACAAAGAACTGCTGCTGTTCAAAATGAACCGCAAGTCAGATTCTGAATTTCAGCTCTTTGAATTCCCCCTGTGAGTCAGTTTCGTACCTGCTCTAACAGCATTGTTTCCAACACAGGCCTGACCACTCCCTCTGCTTCCAAAGCCATATTGGAACATGGGATCTTGCTCATGTGGCTGGCCCCATGGCATGCTGACATCATCCAGCAGATCAGTCACCTCATAAAGTCAAATGATGATCAATTTTTTCCCCAAACAAGTCTAAATTAATTACACTATTCCTGGACTGCCCACAGGTTGGAGATCAAGAAGTGGCACATGCTATACACATACACACAAAGAAGAGATTCCCTCAAAGCTCTACACTGAAAGATGGAGTTCATTTATAGGTTACCTCCCACATCTGACTTAAAACAAAGATGAATACAAACCATAACCAAAAGAGTTACTAAGCGTGCATGCAAGCATACAATTGGAATTTCTTCCTAATCCTCACCTTCCTGAGTTCTGTACTGGCCATCTTCACCTATATATTCATCTGGTCTACAGCTGCACTGGCCATATTATGTACTTTCATAATTAGCTAATTATAAAAGGGCAGAATGAAGAATAAAATTATTTTATCACTTACTACAAAAGTATTACTCCTGGAAATATTAAAAAAATAAATCCAGAAGCTGAAAGGGTCATAACGTGTTGCTGCCTAGATGATTCTGCATTATACATGTAGGCATTTCAGATGTGCTCTGTTTCAGACATTTAGTCAGAATCACAGAGATTACCTCTTTACCTTGTGTCTGTTTCTACAAAGCACAGACAGTACAGGTTGACTCTACAAAGTAACATCCTAGCTCCTCAGTCTGCTCATTGTATCTTCAGTAAAACTAAGGCTAGAGAGCCTTAAAAATCCCTATGCTACTGCTGAGATTTCAGTTTTCAGATGGCATCCCTGCTACACAGCATGTTCACTTTGTCCTCTGCACCATTTAACAAGAAACAAGCAATGTAAAGAGTACAGGAAACCACCAAGATACTTGGTTGATCAAATGACAGGTTACTGCCAAAAATACATTTACTGATCTCTTTAAAACTGAGGTGGGTGGGTGAGCAGCAAAAGAAAACAAGGAATAAAGTGTTTTGTTGGAACACAGTTTTAGCTCGTTAGCTGCTGTGTGTTGAGAGGAGTTGAGACCCTTAGCTAGGTTCCTGGGCGCGGACATATGTGAATTGAGAAAGTCTGTAGGAATCCTCTGTCAAGGGTGCACTGACTCTGCCAACGCGCTGCCCTCCTGAGCCTTTCCGTAGGACAAACTTGCTCACTCTCGCTTCTCCTCGCAGATTAGCTCTGTCTGCTCCCAGGCGCCTACTCTCTCTTGCTCTAATGTGATTAAATAAGCTCCCTGTCTCTCCAGGCTTGTGCAACCGCCTCTCGCTTAGTCACCTAAGCGCTCCACAACACCCCAAAGGAGTGGAGTCAGCTGAAACAGGAGCGTTCCCAGCTCTGACATGTAAAGTACTTGCACTCACTGCTAAATAAACTTGGAAAAATGTTCACAATGCAGCTGTGCGCACAAGATGCTGCAACCTCAGGGCAAGAATAATTATACACAAACAAGATACTTAGGATTTATGTTCCCCTCAAATAAAAATGTGCGCTGGTCATGCCAATCTCAGTGCTTCATGGTATGCCTGCAATCTGAGGCAGAGGAACAGATTCTCTGTTAGGGTTAAGAGATTAGATACCATCGTAGCTTTATTTTCCAATAAACTTTAGAGGCATTCTAAGCATTGTGGGTACACATTGATATGCTTCTCACCATACAAGGATATGGATTCATGGGAGGTCTTTTAAATGCCCTGTTGCATTAATGGTATTTATTCAGGCAATTTTCTATTGGCATATGTTGATGATTCCTTTTCAGAAGTTACAGGGTTAAAGCTGAAGCCCATAGGAATACCAGACCAAAACAAAACTGAGGAAGTTTCAGAAAAAGAAACAAGTACTCCTAGACCATTCCAAACAAGGGTTTATCTTACTTGCTCCTTAAATTCTCTCGTGAGGGAAAGCGCCAACTGCTTGTGCAAGTAGCCTGTTGCAATGCTTATGCATCTCTCAGTAGATGACTACTTCTCCTAACAGCCAATATCAATTAAATCTGTTGCTAATGAAGTCAATCTCTCCTCTTCTCAGTGAACACAGCAAAAGATTGATCACCGTCTTCTTCATAATGACTTTTTAATCATGGTCATATTTATCTTCTCCTCCTGAGGGGGAAAAACTCTAAAGCCAATTCTCTGATCTTTTTTTTTTAAAACCTCTCAACACACTCCTTGTCTTTGGATCTGTAACTCTTTGAATGTGCTGCATCCATGGCAATGCCAAAAATAAAATCAAAGAAACCTGTGCTAAGTCTTGTCTGCAATGGGCCTGAGATCTCTGAGGACTCATTCTCTTGAACCAGACTCAGCAGTGAATACATGCAGTGATATTTCATTATACTCCCATGCTCTAACAAACCCCACTCTAAAAATCAAGGGAGACTCCCTTTAATACCTGCTCAGTTCTGCAGTGGAACCTGAAATGGTGTGACTTACAGAGTTGAAAGGAGACTTTGCAAGCTTTGTTGAAGTTGCTGCAGACAAGGAAAACTCAACAAACAGCTTCAGGAGTACTTTAGTAAGCAATTGCTCGCTGGTTGGAATGCAAGTTACACCACGTTAGACCCACTTCATATTTTGCCCCAAGGAACCAGCAAGCTGGGTGGGAGACCAACGGGCATTCCCACCAGCCTGTCAGGCTGGACAAGCTGTAAGAACGAGCAGCCAGTCTGATATTTTTGCTTTCCCTGTCTTGACCTCAACTATAGAGAAGAAAAAGTTAATGCAGGCTTCAACCTTTGTATTTAGGTCAAGTTCTGTTAAAATTGCAAGGGAAAAAGGTTCAGGAGTTGACAATTTTCTTAGCCAAGTGAGTACAGAATTTGCATTCCTCTGCTTAGAAGACTTACACAATGCTATGCAAGTGATATGTGAGCAGTAACTAGCTCTTTGCAGGAATCCTCTGGAATCAAAGGAGAGAAGCATATCACTAACAACTCTATCTCATTTTTAATATTCTGTCTGCAGGTGGCCACTATTTCCACAATCCAGTCCTGTTCCTTGTCATATTCTGCTACATGAAAAAAAAAATATATATAAAATAAGTATATTAAGAAAAAATTAAAAAGAATAATTAAGAAGAATAAGTAAGAAAAAAGAAAAAATAAGTATATTAAAGTATATTAACCAGGCATAGAAAAAAGATGGTAGCCCCAAAACCCATGGCATGGAGGAAAAACGTTATTTTTTGCTGCTGGCAATTTTCTTTGGGTTGGCAGAACAAGTCATTTTGACTGTGAAAAGGAGCACAGGTACCGAGCTCTGTGATCATCATGGTAACCTTGCCAGTGTCAGCTAGTAGCAATTCAGAGCTCAATTAGTTATTGAAAATGAATCCATTACAGTCTACAGGTACCAGTCAATTTAAACCCTCATGAGAACTAGTCATAAACTGAGTGACTTTAGACAGTAAAACATTTTTTCATGTTTCAGAAGCTTAAATGGGCATGTGGAAAAGACACTGTCTTCCAGCACCCCGTTTTGCAATTGATTAGAAGTTAAATCCTTTGTGTTTGAATCAGGGTGGGGAAAATATTTTGAGACTGCAGTTTGATCTGAGTGTTGCTTTTACTTGTGGTTTGGCAAAAGACTCTGAAATGCTGTTAAAACAAAAAGGCAAAGAAAACCTGCAATTGCCGTGTCTCTGCTTATAAAAAAACATTTTAAAATAACCACATGCATCATTCACTACACAGATGCCACATTCTTCCCTACCCTTATTTAATAGCTAGCTGTCAATCTACGTTGAAAAGCAGTTACCTGACATTACCATAATAATGCTTCAAAGCTTCATATTAAAGATGGGTATCTTCCTAGGCAAGCCCATAGGGGTAAAGGAAAAAAAAAGGCCTTTTCTCTCTGGAGTTGCAAAAATGTAGTCCTCCAAGAGATGATAGAGTGCAACCAGGCAGGAATGACAATCACAGTCACTCCTGACTTCTCTTTACTGTAATTAAGCTGAGTGAGATCAACAAATTTGTATCTGCATAAGACAGGTTTCTCATCTCTATTTCTATTAACTGTGGTAGAGAGGAAACTAAATGTGAACTGAGACCTCTGGCCATTAGCATAACATAAACACTTCTTCCATCTTCCAGGATAAGCATTACACTTCTCAGGACAGCTCATGTGCAACCACTTTGATGTTTAGTCATTCTCAAAACGCGCTCCTTTCACATGCTCCTGCTGTGAGCAAACACTGCAATGAAAACTTGCCTGTGTCACAGGTTGGGAGATGGTGCCACATGTACGAGCCAAAAAACCTCAAAATCTTTTAAGCTGAGTTAATTTGATATTGAGTAGGGGGAACTGGAGCTGACATTTAAATTCACTGTTTTCTGAGCAGGATTAGAAGGAGGTGGCAGGAGCCAAAGACTGGCTGAACATCTGAGACACACAGCTGACTCCTCTAAGTGTAAGGAATGGTGAGAAATCAAAGCATGGAAATCCTGTGAAAAAGGGCCCAGATGCTTAGGTGAAAGAAAAGTACAATCAAGCAAGGGCTTACCCATGTATATAGAACCTTTCATTCCCTCTGCAACAGAGTAGGGAAGCTCAGGACCTGACAGTAGCTAGAAAGCAGAAGGCAACAGCTGCTTCACAGGAGAATTTCCAACACCAAACATACAGCAAGCACTGGGCATATCCTCTCTTCTTCCAGCATGTATTGAGACTCCAGTGGATGAGCTCCAGAGCACAGACTTTCCTTAGAGGCTACTGTCAAGAAATCCATTGGCACCAGCAACCATGCTTTGCAGATCCCTTATGCAGCCTCCTGTTCACTAGTCCTTCACATCTCAGCTTTCCACTCACCAGAAGCTAAATGTTGCAGGAATGTAGCTGTGCCAGTCCTCCATGCTGCGAGAGAAGGTTGCACAGATCTCTGACACATGAGATTACACAAAGGGAAGCCATTAGGAAATGGTACAAAACCCCAAGTACCCATAAGAGAAAAAGGAAGGGTAAAGCATCATTTCCTTCATGAACTCCCTCCTCTTGAGAGAGAGAAACTCTGCCACTTGAACTGTTCACCATAAGACGAATATGCTCCTGTGAACCATTGTCCAGTAGCTCTCCATGCTAGGATTTTTCATCCTAGTGAATATCCTTCAACTTTTCATTCTCTGAACACAGATATAATATCACCCAAGGATGGACATAAGGGATATTTCTCAGCACCTTCCCCCCATAGCTTACACAGCTATCTACATGAGAGCAATGGCACCTACTCAGTACTCTGAAACGCAGCATCCATTTAAGGCAGGGAAGCTCCTTATTCAAGCACAGCACTGTTGTGGGCAAGGCAGAGTATTTATAAATTTGTATGCAATGATGTTTACTGTGATACCATTGGATTGCTTCATACCAGCGTTTTGACTGAAACAAGATGAGATAATGGGAACCCTGACTGTTGGAAGCCA
Source organism: Zonotrichia leucophrys gambelii (assembly GCF_028769735.1). Classification (NCBI taxonomy): domain Eukaryota; kingdom Metazoa; phylum Chordata; class Aves; order Passeriformes; family Passerellidae; genus Zonotrichia; species Zonotrichia leucophrys. The sequence continues at coordinate 69,676,111 of NC_088171.1, forward strand.
GCTTGGTTTCAGTTTAAATGCATGCATTTACTTAAGCTTTCACAAGGTTTCCTATTGACTCTGGACGTAAAAGAAGGTAAGTCAATGAAGAAAGAGTCTCAAGAGCTCAGAATGGTATTTGCGAGCTCATGCCATGTCAGGAAAAAAAAACAAACACTGCAACAGTTTTGGATACCATGGGCTTCTTTCACAGCAGTTCACTCTACATCCCTGTTTCCCTCTTACTCTGAAAGAGGGTTTCCCTGAAGTAGAAGAATAGGGAGGAGAGGGCAAAACAGTTTATTAATGCAAAGAAACTGTTTTTCAATTATTCACACTGAGTTTTCAGTTGGCATACAGAAAAGCTTCTACATTTGGAAAGCCTAAAAGTACACAGCTTTTGCTGTGAACCAACACAAGACCCATCACACACCAACGCAGTGCGTGTTCGCATGCATGCATGAACATGTACACAAGCACACATACTTGTTCACGTATGCACACGCCCAGAGGCAGTGACTACCACTCTTTCATGGGGAGTTCCATCTGTGCTTTTGAGAACACCACTTTTCAGTAAGAGCATCCACTTCTCAATCAGTTTTCAAAGTCTGAAATACTAACAGGCCTCAGCAGCAAATCTGGACTCTGGTTCAGTCCTCTCCTTGGTCTGATCACAAAAGGTATTGTCTCTGGGCTTTTCTTGCATCTGTCACAGATCAAATTGTGTCAACAATAACTCATGAAGCTTCTGGACCAAAACAGTAACACAGCTATGAAGACCTAAGTTCTTCAGTCTCAAAAAATATAAGTGAGTATTTGATGTATTGCAACAGTGCTTTTCATTAAATGTTTGCACAAAGTATAGCAACCCTGACAAAGTAATTTGTGGTTTATGCAGGTATATAGCTACATTAGACCACACAAGCCATTTAAATAGTGCATAATGCTGGCAATCATTGCTACTAACCCTGTGTTAAGAACTGTGGGCAGACACTTCATTAATGCACACACAGATGGCCAGGATATTGTGCTGCGTCCATGCTGCGAAAGTGTAGAATATAGAAGCAAGATTGAGTGGGATGATGAAGTCATCTGGCAAATCTCCACAGGGTGATGCACCCAGGAGCAAATGACATAGCATCTTCACACCACCCACTGTATACACCACTGGACTGGAATTCAGGTGCAGACAGACATTTCAATGATCCCCATTGCCCAAGCATGGATGAGCCACCAATCAAACCTAACGTGATGGATCTGTGAAGGAGAAAACACTATTGCTAGCTTTCTTAACTTTAAATTCTAGCAGAAAAAAAGAACTGGTAAACCTACTGAAAGATAGGGTTACCCAACATTTCCCATTCTAAGTACCTCCTTTTTGGTGGACTTTGTATTGGCTAAACCTAAGGTGTCAGGTGTGACATTTCCATGGCAGGATCTTCTTCCAACTTTCTTTTTTCTTTTAAAATTAAGATGGTAAAGACAAATAATTTCCTACATTTGGGAATTGGAGATAACCAATGAAAATGGTTGATGAAAAAAATCTGTGTAAGCTAATGAAACATTGACTGCTTTGGCTCCTAGCTCCCAATCCACTGATACAAAAATGATAAATTTACTAATAATTGAAGAACTCACATTATACCAAGAAAACACAAAGGCAGATACAAGAACTCTTGCTTTTAAGGGTCATGCAATCTAAACATTGTTCAACAGCTATTACTAGTAAAGGCTAACAACAAAACATGTGTCACAGAAACAATCCTAAAAGTTATTAAAGAACACTGAGCTGGGGGCTTTAGCTTTAACAAAAAAAGAACCAGTTTCAAGCAGGAAGAAAGAAAAGGTTAATAACACAGTAACCTGCAATGCCTGCTCAGAAAGCGCTTTTGTTAAGAGGCAAGTATCAACAGAAGTGAGCAGGAGTTTCTCAGAAAGAGGTGTTTCCTGTCTCCTTTCTAATGCATTTATCAGATTGTAGAGGACAAAACTCCTCACTTTTTAACTAGAAGGTTAATTTGTATAGCTATATTCTGCAGACAAAAATAAAGCCTTATGATGCATTGAGGACGAAAGATATTCAATAACAAGCTAGAACAGAAAAGCAACAAGCAAACAATGCATTTATTTTACCAGTTACATTTTTTCCAAATACTTTTTTTTCCTAAGAGAACACTGGTTTCATGCTTTTGCTGGAATTATTTTTAAGATCAATTCTTTCCTGGTTGTTTTCCCTCTGTCTCCTTCCCCAGATCTATCCCCCCTTCCACAAGGAGAGGCAAAGTCCTGCCACGTTTGAGTGGAATGTTGACGCCCACGTGGGTGGGTGCAGAATTAGCCAAAACAAGTCCCTGCATTCCTTTGGATGTCAGCACCTTCTGCTGGCTCTTTCCTAATATCTTATTAATAGGTAAAATCTCTTTTCCAAATCACCCTTCCCCCATTATTCTATGGTCTAAAAAAACAGAAATAAAAAACTTCCTTTAAAACAGAAAAACTTCTTTAAGCAGGTGTCCAGGCTTATTTATAGCAAAGAATTATGCTAGTTAGACAATTACAGTTTTTCAGTTGCCCAATTTAAATTCCTATAGGTACCTAATAAACCATCAAATGAAGAAGAATTACCAGTAAATAGCAATTACCTTGAAAGAACAGTACTTTAAATATTAAAGTGACACTTCATTAGTTATGCTGGCAAACAGGTCAGTTTGAATCAAATGGCTATTTTAAATTAGTGGTCCTATTGCAGACATGGGGTGTAATTTTTATTGCCAAATACCCAGCCAAGCTAGTGACCTTAAAAATATTACTCAAGAAATGGTTGAGAGTTAATTAGAATACCGTGCCAGGGAAAAAAAAGAATAGGCTTGAACATCTCTGAATTTTTTCCAGGAAGGTGTTTTTAATAATGGCAGTAGTTTACTCCATTTAGAGGTCCATATCCTCAAGTCAAAATGTAGGCTTTTATGAAAGCAACAAAATATAAGACTAGAAAAATATTTCCATCCCTTTTTTTCCAACGGCAGCAATTTTTTTCTCAAGAAACAACATGAAGAGCCTTTAAAGCATTTATGACTGTAGAACTGTATCCCTACCACTACAGTGACTAAGTTTCTGCTGATATTACCTTTTGCTTCACATGCTGAAATGAAAGTACTGAGAAAACCAACAAATAAATTTCTTTTGACAGTGCTTTTTATATTTTTAGCAGTCTGTGGTGTTAGAACTCATAACAAAATCACATGGCTGGTTTACATTTTCTTTGTTGCCATCTCTGTTTTCTATAACGTACACCAGAGTGATAACTCAAACAGTGCTATCCGTAATACCACTGCAAAGAGTCTCATCACACAGAGCAATTCCTGTATTTTCATCATTCCTGAAAATGGTATCACTAAACTTTCCCAGCAGACATAAAAAGTAAGCTGTCACAAAGCAAAAGGAATAGAACTCCCAGCATGGCTTGTTACTTTAGGTTCCTGTGCAGATACATTCATTCACATTCATCTTTACATCCTTTCTCTTCATTTACTTTCATCCCAGTTTGTATCCAAGACTGTCATCAGGCCCTTTACACAGTCCTATCCAGTGCATTCTGTGATGGCAGTGACTTAAGTAACAAGCTGCTGTGGATTCCAAATTCTGCCCAGCTTAAGTAGAGCATTTAAGGTTTTTAAGGTCATAACTGGGCAGAAGTTGCCAACTGCTTTCCAGACACAAAAGAAAGAACACAATACTATGAGTCATGATGGAGGATCCATGAGAACTGCCATAACTACACTAAAGCTCAACATAGCAGGTAATGCCCACTGAGGTGAATGACTTCACAAAGAACTCAAAGGAAGATTCACAATTAAGTTCAAGTTTGGTAGAAAAATTTAGGTAGTCTTTCTGTCCAAAAATAGAATCCATTCATTTCCAGGATGTACATCTGCCAGAGGTACAGGGAAGATCCAGAGCCTTGTGAGAAATCTTTGAACTCCAAAACTGTTAGAACTCTGATAGTGTATTTGGATATCAAAGGTGGGACTTGGAATGAACTTACCTTCCTGAGAAGGTGAGCCCTGAGATGTGGCCTTTGCACCTGAGCCTTACATTAAACAATAAAGTACATAGTCCTAGAAACAGGGATCAAAATCCTATATTTCATCTTGATTGAATTCCTTAAGCAGGAGGCTACACAAACTTCATCACATACCCTCAATGACTCCCTTGAATTATTGCCTAACTAGTGGAATAGTTTTTGCAGGAGCAGTGAATAATGTTCCCACACTTCCCTTGAAGATGGGAGACAACAGTAAGAACACCTCAAGCAAAGCAGGAAACTGGACTTGAATCTGACAGATCTTGGATGATGTCTAGCCACTAAGGTGTTATATAAAAGATTATTAAAATTTGACAAAAAGAGAAAGGAATGAGTCTTGTTCAGCAATTTCAGACCAAAGCTGTGAATACCCATCAGCAGGAAAGACTTCAGGCCTCCAGACATATTTCTTTAGGATATCAGGTGTGTGAATGGAGGTATGTTTGATCAGAGCATGGTGTCGCATGCTCTAGCCCAAGAGGATGGCAACATTTCAGACATCTTGTTTTCGGTATTTCTTTTGGCCGGTGCGTGGCACATCCAGAGCCTACTTGCTGTCTGTTTTGAATCTCATTCTGAAGAGTGTAAAGGTCCTTACTTACTATACAGGGCTCTGAAGCACCATAAACCAAAGATCTGGATTGCACTCAAGGTGATTCTGTGCCTAATCCTGCACTCCACTAAGAGCTTTGCCACAGATTTGAATGGGCGTGGAACCAAATTCACTCCAGCCTTAATGAAGCTCTTAGTATGCTCCACAGAGGTCAACACAAAACCAAGTGAGCATCCTCCACAGTGTATGATTAGTTTTCCTTGTATTCATGCCCACTGAAAGCTGTCCAGTAGTAGCTGAGATGGGTGAAAAGATACACCACAGTCAAAGCAGCAAATCCTGGAATGCTTTTGAGCATTCAGGTCTCAGCCTTATCCTAGCCCCATCTAGGAACTACAGGAACACCTAACAGCATCATGATTGCTTCAAAGAAGAAAAAATTTATTTCACAAGCTGGACAGTCAGAAGGACAGAGTAACAGAGAATGGCATGCTCTGCACCCAGCTTCATCTTTTCCAGAAAGAGTAATAGGATATCAGGCAACACCCCATTCCAAGAGGCTCTCACCATACCCTGCACAGACCCAGTGACACAGACCCATTGGCACGGTCCTCAGGAAAACCTGGCAGCAGAGTCAACAAGCAATACTGCTCAGTACTCCCACTGCACAGATAACTTGGGGAAAAAATGAAAAGCCAATTATTTCAGATTAACTGTGGACTTAACAGCCTTATTTAAGCATTCACGCTGGAAAATGAACTACAAAGTACACCTGTAGGAAACAAAGCCTTATAATCAAAGAAATTAATTTGTTCATTTCAGCTGCGTATTCATTGAAATGCCTATCTCGTACAAATATTTGTCTGATATATTGATATACAAATATAATTTCAGTATACTAGCTGAAACTCTAATTAGAGTAGTAGCTATATTTGCTTTGTAAAGGTCTTCCTTGCTGAAATCAATTAAGAGTGCACAATGAAATTTCATTAAGCTCTACAATATGTTTTTCTACCAAGTGCCAAATTACTGTCTTCCCGCTATCTTATTACAACCATGCATGATAGGACTCCTAAATAGATACAGAAATCATTGTGCCAACAACATCCTGTGCTTCTTTATCAGTAAGCATGGATTTTTTTCTCCCCACCTCCTGAAGTGGAGGATATTTGCCATGCCTGTAAATGGCACTGAACTGATGAATACAGAATTAAATTTACTGAGGGATACACCTGTAGTCACATCAGCCTCCTGCTGCCCAGGAGCGTTCCCTCATACAAGGAGGCACAACTTCCATTCTGTGAGGCCTGAGTCACAGGCCCTACTTTCAGCAAGCTCACCATGATGGGTGATATCTACCATCCCCTTTACATCCCCTTGTACCCTCATTTTACACAATAAACTGTGAGGCAGGGAAACAGAACCTTTACAAATGTAAAGGTATTTACATGCTGCTCAGGAAGTGCTACGACAAGGCAAAGGACCACCAGACGTGATATACAGACAGAGGCCTGATCTAACCTGAGAGTCTCAGAAGACAAAGAATATGTATCTCTCCTTCCCCAGAACAATCACTAAATTTATGGCTGGCTAGAAGAAAATTGTGAAAGAAGGCAAACAGGTACATGAAAAGAAAAGAAATTGAAAAGTCATTTAGAGTCAAAGATGGCACCAACAACTGCACCCAGACAGACAATGATCTTTGTCTATTCGTCCCAGCACCCTCTCAGTTCTCACTTCTGCCAGCCCCAGTCTAAACAACCCAACAGGTTTGTCACAACCACATGATTTGGGAAACTATGTCAGTTCTTTGCTCCTGAGCTTCCTCTATGTCTCATCTCTCTCTTTATCCAGATTGCTAACACATGGATATTGAAGTGGTGAGTACAAAAGAAATACTTCTCATAGGCTAGACCAGCCCTTCTGAGCAGTAACAGGTTTTTTATTCTAGGCTTGTACACCTGGGGGAATGAGGTCTGAATCCCACTTCCCTAATAATTTTTCCTGGTATTACATTGGCTGTCTTCAATGCCTGAGACCCAGAAGGATAACGAGTGGGTAGGGAAAGAAGACACAAAAGGAGTGCCAGAAGAGATGTGGCTCAGAGATATGGAAAGAAGGTAGACCTATGCTACAGATGTATGCTGCTCCTGGGAAGAGGGACCTGGAAAGCACCTAGTAAAAGTAGAATCCTCACAAACATAAAGGGGCCAAACTGAGGTAACAAGCTGAATAGTTCTGGAGTCAAGAGTGACCTCACAACACTGAAATCTCAGCATGACAAAAATTAAACAGGTGCCTTAGTACTTACTCTGGAGAATTGACTCATGTTGTGAGTTTGCAGTTCTTAGCTCATTAGTGGAACAGAAACACTTTATTCCCTGAGAGACCCCAGAAAGGAGCAAAGAATTGTGCATTTTGCTGAGGGCATAAAAATGTATTTAACATGACCCTGAGATTAGATCTGTTGGTTGGAGCATGATGCTAATGATGCCAAGGATATGGGGTTCAATCCCTGTATGGGCCATTCACTTAAGAGTTGGACTCGATCACGCTTCTGGGTCCTTCCAACTCAGAATATTCTGTGATTCTATTTTCTAATATAAATAAGGACTGGCAATTTTATAAAGCCAGACAAATATAAGTTGGGTTTCTCAGATATTGCATTTAGGACCAGTGAGAAAAACTTCACCATTTGGGAGAAGTTTTATTCCGCCAGCAGCACTACCACCCACCTAAGTCTGTCCATGTGTTTGTGTGGAAGAGTGTCGTGTCTTCCTGCAGCACTCATGTCAGAATTAAAATGCCTTGCATTGTAGACGCATTAGGAGTGCTTTATCATGCTCTACTCTTGCACACAGTGGCTCATTATGATTGGGTAACTCAGCCATTAAGCTCCACAATAAGCCCACGCTGAATCCTAAAAAGGGAGCCATATATAGGCTATGGAGGTGTTGAGTAAGAGAAGATTTACTGTGCTCTACATAATTAATTTTGCCTTCTATCTTTCCTGTATTTTAAGCAAGCTGCTAGCCAAACACACTGAAAAATATTATTAGTCAGGTGCAGTTTCATCAAGCATCTTCCAACCTAATGGAGTCCTATTGTGTTCAGTCTGTTCATGATCCCATCACAAAGAACAACTGAAAATCTTTTTTCGGAAAATACAGATGATTTTTTTTTTTTCCTTTTTCTTTTCAGCTGAAAGTCCTGGTTACTTTGGAACATGGATAGGCATTGCATCAGATCCAGCATCCTCCATTACCCATGTTAGCAACTGCTCATTGCCAGGCAGCTTTTGGAAGAAGCATCTTTTGGACAAGAACAAGGAGAGGGCAGGAAGCACCCAAATAAAACAAACTGTAGGGGAGGAAAACAAACAACAGAAGGGTGAGAGAAAGGGAAATTGAGAGCATTTTGACAAAGAGACTGGAGTTGAAATGCAGTAAAGCAAAAGGCCTGACCAGAATCGGGTAAACTGGTAGAAGGAATATGCCACACCAAACACGAGGGAAGAAGAAAGATCAGAGCCAGCTGATCAGAGCCCAGGATGGGCAGCCAGGCAGTGGTGGACAAAAGGTGGAGATGGAGAACGCCAGTCTAGCACTACCAGGAGATGAGATGCATGTGATGGCAAAGGCCAGGATATGGAGACACCCATGATAAGCTGCATGGGAGTATCATTCTAACATCACATTATAACATTTTTGTACCTTTTCTACCTTCAAATATAAGCCAAATTGTTACTACATGTTAACTGTTACTGTCTTGATGTTAAAAACAAGTATTTTCATCTGGTAAAGCCAAGACTCAGAGTCTTAAAAAAAACAATGTGCAATGTTAATGTGTACCTCTTGTACACCAAGACGTTAATGCAGCCTATATTAAGACGACCTCTTGCTGCTCTTTCCCGCTACTTATTTCTCTTGTGCGTTTTCTTTCATAACTGAGGTAGGAATCATTCCAGCACGTGCCTTTAATTCATAAATATTAGGTAGGCTGTTTCTTCCCCCAGTGAGTATGACTGCAATTAAATGTATTTTTTCAAATGAAGCTGTTAATATTCATTAACAATGTCTTTCAGAGCTCTAGACTGCAGCTCAGACTCATACGTACACCTGCTAACTATGGTTTAGTTGAGAAACTTTTAAAATGGAATTATCCCTTCTTAAATATCACAAGAAGCAAATCCATTTAAACCTCATCATATTGAGTGGTACATTTAATGATCCAGCTGGACGCTGGAACATTCAATGTCAAAATGCTTCAAGAAAGAGTATATCCTCTTTCCAGGATAGCAGAGCTATTCCTATGCTTTTTGCAGTTTGCTGTGGGTGCTCACAGCTCTATTGTTTCCTAAAACTAAAAGCAAAACCAAAGATAGGCCTGTATAAACAGAGAATCATAGAAGTTTCATAGTTTTAAGCCTAACCAACCAATAAGCAAACAAATTCATAGCTGCACTGGGAAGAAAGAGATGACAACACTAGGAAGTGAAGCATGAAGCCCAGTATAAACTGCGTGACTGCATGCATTTTATAAGCAGAAATAATACTCTACTAAAGAGAAAGTATAGTTGATATAAAGGACAGGGATTCTGTCTGACCAAACCAGATACACACCATCAAGAGGGCTATGCAGGAAAGTAGGATCCATGGACCTGATCAAATAAAACACTGAGATGTAGTAATCTATGCTATTTTCATTGCCAAAACCTAGCAGAGAAAAACCAAACTCAAAAAAAGAAACAAAAAATGCCAAACAAAACAGTCCCTTGGGGCCTGTGATGTTCCACTGATTTTAACAAGGGGGTAAAAAATAATGGTGACCACCAGAAATCCAATAGATATTGACCAAGTTACCTGGGCAGGGAGTTACCTGGGCAGGCTTAAGCTGAATTTATCACCAAAATATATCTTCTACAGGGATTAAGCAAGTAAATAAATAAATCAGGTCTTGGATAAATAAACAACTCATCATTTCTCATCTCTATTTGTCAGCAGATTGCGTTGTGATTCTCCCACATGCTTTCACATAACTCAGGTAACCAAAACAGGAGGGTTGAATGTGCTCTAGACCCATGACCCATTTATTTCTTTTCTAGGCACTAATTTCCCCCAAGTACACCTCAAGTGGAACAGCTCCCTGGCAGCCTCTGAATAGATTTTGTTTCAGCATCAATCTACAAAAGGGCAAAGCTGGAACTTGATTTCAGGAGGAACCAGGAAGATGAAATTCCCTTTACTAGATTATTTGGAATGGAGGCATATGTTTAAAACCTAAGGGAGAGAACACAGTGAAAAATAATTTCCCCAGGGCACGGTTTCCCAGAGCTCAGAATAGGTGCAATGATAAATCAGTGACAGCTTTCAAACTATGGATGAGGTCTATTAAAACAAAAAAAAAAACTGTAGTGCTCCACTTCTTGAAAAGATAAAGAGCCTTCATCCTTATTTATGTTGCAGACCAATCCTGATTTAGGCAGCTGATAACTAGCAACTGTTTTGTTCCTCTGTGGCCTCAACAACGAAGAGGCAAAACCTCTAGGGAGCTTCCAAGATGAGTTCCACACCAAGGAGAGAAGGGGATGATTCTCTCTCCACACACACTTCTATTCAAACAGCTCTGGCATTGTACGCATTAAGGACAAAAGCAAAGGGACACAGTACTCCTTCAGCAGCCTGGTCAATCCAGGGAAATAAGGACCAGTAAAAGGAATCCTGGGAGACATGCCTAGGGGAAAAACTGATTAGATCCATTCAGCCTAATGGACTAGGTAAAAACTGATCACAGCAACAATACTCAGACAGTGATAATTGTCATCACAAGTTAGCAGCAGCCATTGCATTTCAGGAATTTTCTCCACAATCCTTTTCAGACACCCTCTAAATTGATTCTTCCTGGCACATCCTCAAATGTTCTATTTAAAAGCATACCAGCTGTTCAAAAAAAATATAGAAGTAGTTTATCTGAGCCAAGCAAAAGTACACCCATATCAATAACTTGTCTGGGATGATGGTCAGCAGGTACAAGATGAAGAAAAAGCCCCAGCAATACAGCTGAAGAGCTGTCACTGCTGATCTAATCCAACTAAGGTGATCGAGCACGCAGGGCTCTGTCTCATTGGGTGAAATGCCTGAAGCACAACAGGCAAGATATGTTTCATCCTCAAATTCCAGGAAAGCATTGTGCAAATGCTCTGCGTGGGAAGGCTGTCTTTGCATGGCTCATGTGACTGAGTACAGTTAAAATGTCCCAAATCTCTTCCTGGTGTAACTGCATCATTACACCAGAGGCAATCTGCCTCACAAACCTAATGATCTCTCATGAGGGAATGCAGGCTTGCTCCTGAAACTCAAGTGATGCTTTTTGTGACCAAATCTTTGCAAATTTAAAGCAACATTAAGGAGCCAAATAGCATAAAGGACATAACTACCAGTGGCAAGGTCCATTGGCAAGATGCAAAGGCAAGATGGCATTTCAAAGTAGCAGAGGGTTTTTACACCCTCAACCTTTTCATTAACCTGAAGGATTACCTATCTTTGAAGGTGTTCCAAAATGCTGCTTCTAATACCTCTGAGTAACCATTTCACTGATGTAAAAGCACCTTTTTGGGGATTAAAAAAAAAAACAAACCAAAAACATTTAACACCTCTGTGTTTCATATAATACCCCCCATGGAAAATATTCAGAGATGGACAGTTAAGTCAGGTGTCCTGCCTTTTTCTCCTCAAAAAATATATATAGTCAGTTGCAAACTACTAATATCATAATTTCTCACAAACCATCATATAACTCTTCTCAGTCAATTTTCTTAATTGAAAAAGGAGTTGAATGCACAATTAAACACTACTAATAGTTTCAAGACTTCCTTGGCTTTTGCTCATCTTTGAGTTTCTGCTACAGAATAGTCAGGATTTGTTTATTAGCCTCTTCTTAGATCTGGATGAGATGTTGGCACTTAACAAACAAAATGAGAATGACACAAACAATTAAACAAAATAGAAGTATCTCTTCCAAAAGAGCTTTTCAAATATAATCTACTGAAAAAAAGCTGAGTGAAAAGTCAACAATGTAGTTCATTCATACACTCCTCCAAAGACAAACATGGAGAACAGAACTGAGGGGGTTTTGGGGGAGTTTGTTTTGGCTGTTGTGTTTTTTCCAATTTGGCACTTGATTCTGTATTCCTTCTCTGGCAGCTGGATGTGGGAATAACAATGACAAATGAAGAAAACAAGCAGTTCTCTTACTTCTGCAAGTCCTGCTGCAGAAAGAGACAAAAATGCTTCAGTGAACTTCAGGCTCTAAGGTTCTTACAGCTGTTAGGTAACAACAAAAAATCAAAGGAATCCAAGTTTACCCAGTTCTTCAACTGTGACAGCTGTCTGGCAATGCTGTATCACCTGACACAGGATTTTGTCCCAGACATATCAGTGAAAGATGAAGCTTCTCGGTACCCCAGAGAGCTGTTGCACCTAAAGGGCACATAAAAGCTACAGGTTTGTAAGTAAACCAAAGCACAAACTATGCTTCTCTCTCTCTGGTATGTTATCTCAAACACACACAGTAAACAAACACCAGCACATCTTGAAATCTCTAACCCCGTGCCAAATGCAGTCACAAAGACATGTAAGACATGAATTAATGAACCGGCCAGTTGGAAGTGGAAGATGAAGTCTAAATTTCACATCAGGCTAACATCTGCACATCTACTGGGCATGTTGATGGTAAACCCAAGCTTCTTAGCAGAGATGCTGATGATATCCTTTATTTCCACTAAATTAACAAAGATCCCTGACATGGTTGAATAGTAGACTCACCAGACAAGTATAATAAATATGCTGCAGGGGTAAGATGAAGGACTAATTATCCTAATTTGGTCAAGTTCATTTGAATATCTTGCCTTTGGAGAATAAAGAAGCCTAAGGAAGTATGGTCCCAAATCCCACATCCAAATTGTTTAGACTTATTTAAAAATCTAGTTCATGAACCTTGGAGTAATTCTCCCGAATGTCTTTTGAGGCACCTGCCTCAGTGTCTGAGGGCTTAGTACCTGGCCACTCGGTGGATGTTCAGCATACCTGAGAAAAATGGCTGCCCAAATAAGGGAAATGTGGAGGACACAGTCAACAGTGATTCACTAGGTTGATATTCTCCCTATTGTTCCCTGAGCCCTCACAGAAGCGGGTGGAGAATTAGGGAACTAATAGGCATAAGGTCAATGAGCTGTTCTGTGAGCAACACAACTGATGCAGCTGAGTCTCCTGCAGATGTATGCCCCACACCCCCACTTAAAACAGCGTTGGCAATCCTAGAACCCCTCTGTTCCCCTCCCAGTGCTCACCTGTCAGCCTGCACAAGCAGCAGCACATGGTCCGTCCCATTTGGAGCTGCACAAGCTGGCTGGTCAGTGGGCTGTGGTCTCAGGCTGGCTAAGAGACTGATCATGAATGCCAGTCCTTCACTCCTCCCATGGAGGAAAATAGAGCATGGAGGAAATAGAGCATTCTAGTAGGAACAAGGTGTTAATAGGAATTGCTCTTTTCCAGCTATCTACTGGATTTGATTAAGAATACACACACCTACAATCTCTTTGCCTGTTGCGCCAAGAGTTTATCCCCCATCTAATTCAACGAAGGAATTAAAAAATTGTATAGAAGGAATAGAGATATGCCTTTTGTCATAAAGTCTTGATTCCTAGGAACCAGCCATTATGTATGCTGAAGAATTACCGTGGAATAGACAAATTAATCTCTTCATAAAATCAAAGTCTAAGGGCCATTCAGAGAAGCCCATTTTCCTGTTCTTAGAGCTAATTTGTTTAGTTGACCCAGAGGTAGAGTTAGTTACTTACCATCAATAAAAATTATCATAAATACTCTTCATTTTTACGTCTCTGAGTTAATTCAGTGCCATCTGAGCCACCCCCACAGAGAACACAGATTCTGGCAACAAAAGTTTCTTGTTGCCAGCTCCCTGCCAAGTGTTAGAGAAAAAAGTGCTTTTTCTTCTGACTGAGCATCATCATGCACAGCACTTTCCAGATGGCAAGGGAAAAAATGGAGAAGACCTAGTCAGCAAGGATTTAACTGAGGAAGGTGTTTTGCACCCACAAATTTGACAGGATCCAACAGGAACAGCACCACCCATCAGAAACTCCTCATTTCAAGTTTCTTTAAAAGAAAACTGTGAATTTCTTGTTAGAATGTCTCCTATAGAAAGTATAAAAATGGAAGGTGACAAACCAGAATTCTAGCAGTCTATCAATCAGCAGCTGAAAGACACTTTAAAGTTTCAATTTATTACCTTCTGGTGTTGGGTTGGGTTCTTTTGGGGGTTTTTTTTGCTTTCTATACAGTATCTAGCACAATGAGATCTGGAAGACTATTCAGTGTTTTTAGGTACTACTGTATTAAATGCACCATTTGCATCATCAGAAAAGGGCACCAAATGGCTGCAAGCTATCATCAAAGTTTACAGCCATCTCCACCAGAATAAGTGGTTCTTCAGCTTGTCAGATGAAGGACTCTATATTCTCTGTGGCAATAAATGTTTCCTGGCAATGCTGTTAAAATGGCAAGTCTTGACTTAAACATGTCCTCGGTGCCCATAAACTAAGGTAGAATCTCTCAAGGCTGGAATACACCTAGCCTGTTTTCAAGAACCTATTCCACCAGTTTGGATGCTTTATCTATGTTACCTGCTGCTTGTCCTAATAAGCAGTAATGCAGGGTTGACAAGATTATTTCCACAGATCCAAAGAGGTTTCATTAAATGTCAGCAATGAAATGCAGAAACAACTTTAAGAAATGCCAATACAAGGATAATTTTGATTCTTAGATGTAGAACATAGGTAAGAGGATAGAAAGGCCTTTATATTTTCATTGTAGCTATTGAATTTTGTGGCTTGAGTCACAATGTAGGATTAAGTAACTTGAACAGCTGGTAAAGTTACTGCTACTCCAGCTTCTGAGCAGCACTGGGATGTAAGGCTGTGACTATCTTCTCTGTGTCTCCTGAAATGCTCCAGAGTAGTGGAATATACAGCTACATCCATCTATGCAGGAATAAATTTGCATTAGTCAACATTATATTGTCTTTCACAGTGCCACAAGGTGACAAAATTGAAAGAGAGAGCAGTGCCTAGTACTGTTAATAGTAAGAGCGTCAAGATGCAAAGCTCTGATCAGCCTGTTATATTACACAGCTTAATGATAAGATGAATTCAGTGACAGGGTTGGGAAATACAAGACAGTATATAGCAATAGATTATTTGCAGGAACTCAGCACATCGTTCCTGATGTCCAGAGTTGCCGAGACAACCCTTGGGGGGCTCGGAAGTCCTAGAACATTGCCAGAAGTGCTTGGTGGCTAGACTTTGATCCTGCATGGGAAAAAACACCTGTATGAGGATGGGAGGATCACACGGGGATAAGTGGTGAAAAGATAGATTAATTATAGAGTGAAAACACAGGTTTTAGAATCTCGGTACAGGGGGGTTCTAGGAGAAAAGAGAGAAGAATTAGGACGTGTCCTGTCCTTCTTCTTCTTGTCATCCATCTTCGATGGTGATGGTGGCACTTTGAGATTGGTTCTTACTGAATGTGCACTTGTCAGTAAGAGTGAAAGGTATTGGGAGGAAAAGGTAAATATCTTACACGTAGTTTTTGGTATAAAGATAAGCAGCCGACCCGAAGGAGGGCAGTGTGTTCATGGCCAGCTTGCTGTGCGGACCTCTGTCGGGCCGAGAGAAAATATTATAGATAAGAATTAATAAACAACACTGAAGAACTGGAAAACCTGAAGACTCCTTTCGTCCTTTGGAGCGCGGGCTGCCTCAAGGCCATCCAGAGCCTTACCAGTCCATTTCAACAGCCGAAACGAGACAATTATTTATTCCAGAGTTTGTCAGGGTGCTCACTAAAATCATGTAGGTGAAGATAAATGCTACTGATGGATTTAAGAAAGGAAGGAATCATTCCATGCATGGGATCTGAAGGGAGAATTTAGGCTTCTTATTCAAGGGTGCAAAGCAATCCATCCCTAAAAAGCTTGGAAAGGGCTGTTCCTCCTGTCCATGATTGTGAACAATTGAGTTACACATCCTTCCCCTTACACCCAGCAACACTTGAGTGAGCATCCCCTGCACGCTCAGTGATCAGGGAGGAGTGGAGAACACACAGCACTGGTAAAGTTAACTACAGCAGAGACTGAGGTGTGGAAGACAGAACCAGTGGGACTCCAGCTGTCTCTGAAGCACAGCACCTTACATTTATCTATGGGCAGGATACCAGGAGTGAAATCTTAATGATCTGCACTGACGTGGCAGATTTCACATTTCAAGGGAAAACAAACAGTAGGGCAGGGACCCTTGAGGCAATATTGGGAATTCTCAAGAACAGCAAATCCACTTTCATCCAAAGGAATATTTCTGCGTTATATGGAGCTCTCACCTTCCCCAGCAGCAGCTGGCCATTTCAGCTGGGGACCTCAGGAGACAAGAACATTGCACATTGCGTAACTGCTGAAATTTCATTATACCATTAGAGCTGATGATAGAATTCACAATTTATTATAGGGCTAGGACACCAATGCAAACTTTCTGTTATGAGCAAAGCTAAAATCAGACTGGAACTTTTCCCAGAGTATGGGATGAACAAGAGGAGCCTGAAGCTGAGTTGTCACCACCTTCAAATACAGATGACTTAATTAAAACAAAAAAGAACGTATCTGATTTGACTTTTTTCCCCCCTTACCCCAAAGTCAGCACATTGGAAAGTGAACATAATTTATCTTACTGAGGAAGCACATGTCCAGGTGAATCCAAAGGAGGGGCTGGAGAGACTTGGCAATGAGCTGGAGAGTCTTGGTAATGAACACTTCTTTGCACAAGTTGGGAGCCTTGTTCCTCCTTCCTCTCTGACTACTCTCTGCTGTGTTAGGATTAAAGAGAAACCTTCTGTGGGGTGTAAACAGCATTTATTCCCTCACTGTGGTTCCTCTATGCTACCACAGCAGCACAAGTCTCTTTACTGCTGGTCACTACCAGAAAACCAGCAGCAAAGCACACCCATCCCAGCAAGGGTACAGCTACACCAGTATCAGGGCATCTCACACATGAGAACTTAATTCCACTCCCTCAAAAGGAATAAGATATCCCTGGAGAAGCACTTTCATCTCTGGACAGATCTGCCCACCATGTGTACACAATCCACGCCACAGAGGGTGACCTCAAAGCCCTCTTCCAAACCAGCTTCATGACCATACAAGCAGCAAAGCAGCGCCCAGAGGTGCTGACACAGCTGAAGCAAGCAGACCTGAGCGTGCCTGGACACATGGAGCAGGCTAGCGGACAGCCGAACGTGTCTGACAGGCTGTCCACAAACCACTCCTGTGGACACAGGACGAGCAGGAGACACGTGCTGCTACGGTTAAGGTGGTGTGCAGGCAAACAGAGACAAAACTGCAAAAATCAATTTGGATTAGGCAATACATACATCATGGATCAGCCCCATGTATTTTAAGTGATTTGCAAGCAACCTTGAACAACAGCTCCTCATGGGAAATACCATTGCCCAACGCAGAGAACCTATTTATTTAGAGTACCCAAAATCACCAAAGTCCCTCTTTGAGCCGTCAGTCATGCCTAAGAGATTCCCACTGGCTCCAAGCAGAGCAAAAGAGTCATACTCCATTACGAAAGATCCTTTTAATTTTCTCCTTAACATTCTACACCTGGATCTAGCACAAGCCAGTTTTGTAATAAACAAGTTAATGTGCCTGTGCAAAGTACACAGACTTAAAAAAAGGAACCAAACCAAACATACTTCTATTTATACAGTATAGAGTTGCCATATGAACTGACAGTTAAGACAAAACCACTGAGCAAGTTAATGATTTTTTTATCCCTTCTGTGAGGCATCTACAAGATGAAATCCCATCTGAATCTTGGTTTCACAGCCTTGCCTTATTTAAACAATTCATCTCCTTTTGTCTCTCATTTGTACCGCACTTTGTGCGTCATTCTGGGTTGTTTCCCTGCACATTGCACAATTACAAGTATTCAAGCACACAGGAGGCAAGAATAGCTTAGCTTGTTTCGGTTGCCTTACAATCAATACCTTTGCCTCAGGCACCAAAGAACGTATGAGAAAATGAGTTTTCTGTTTTTATAAACTTTGTCTATCTTCAAGCACACTTTGATCCATTCTTCTAGAGAAATGAATAGGGTGGGGCCATTACAGAACAAGTAGAGGCAACAACAACCTTCTCTTAGACTGAATCTTAACAGAGGTGACCACACTAAAGGCCACCCTTCTTAATGATCGTGCTTTTATTCTCCAATTCATTTGGAATCTTTATTCTCCCTTCCTGAATTGAACAAATGCAAGCTTTGTGATATCTGTTCCTTTTTATTTCATGGCATCAATGGTTTTTTTTAGCTTTGATCTGATCTAGTATGCAATGTTGTGAAGGTACCGTCAGCCAAAATAGGAAAAACTATGCAGTTTATGATTGCTGGAAGTGAAAGTTATTTGTGGGGGTGTTTTTGATAACATGGTAATTCAGACCATATCCTTACCCAAAACAACTGAGAGAGAAACAGCGTATTACAAAGCTGAAAAACTCTGTTAGAGAACAGTTTCACCACAAAAGACTGTGGTTTACATAAATGAGGATTTACAAGCCTGAGGAAGAATTGCAGACATTTTAAAAGTAGCACAACATTTTTTGAGCAGTTTAGCTCCCTTTCTATCCACCCCAAAAGGTAGTTACATCTTCACCATGCCAACCCTTTTGAAAAACCTGCATTTTTATCAACTCTGCAGATTTTAAAAGAACCCCCTTAAAAAAAAAAATCAAAGCTTATTCTGATCACCTTTTGCCTGAGATAAGAGCAGTTTGCCAGAATATGTACAAAGAGGAGAACATCAAGGAAAACCATAAAGAAATGGTACAGAATTCTTTTACACCACAAGATATTTCAAATAGAGATCTCAGCCAAGGTCTAAACATCAACACAGAGGGCTCCCATCTTGTCATCCTTCTCCAGCAAAAGGAAGTTTAAATTCTAAAAGATGGCAATATCATTATTCCAGTTACTGTTGGCTCAGAGAAAGGCATCCTTTAGTTCAATCTGTGCAAGCACAGCTGAGAGCACTGCTGCCCTTATTCTCTCACTGAGACCTTTCCTACAGTTCATTTTGAGCTTGATCTTTCTCCCACTGATGTTGTGAAAAATCTCACTCTGATATCAGGAGGGATTGGCATACAGAGAAATATAATGAATTGTGGGTGATTGCTCTATCTTTTGTGCTTTACTAGCTGTTTAGTAGGCATTTTTTGCTCTCTTGCCAGTTTCCAATTTCAACAGGGCATTCTACAGTTTTTAATGGAAAACAAAATTCTTGGTGTTGGTTGTATTTGTAAAATGCCCAGAGGCTTTCCCACACAAGAATCCTATAAAAATGCATTTGTGTTTTATTATTTTTAATAATGATGTACTTGATTAAGAGTAGTCTACATATGTCCCTGGCTTACTTGAACTACCCAATTTGGATGGTTTTTGCCTCTTTGTTTACAATGTCAGGAGGTAGCAATCTCTCCACTGCTATATTTGTACCTGAATATTCCTGACTATGTAGTCTGGACAAGAAGAATCACGTATATTATCATTGTGGAGATCATTATAATACTTAATTCTTTTCCAATGTCTCAATTCAAGTGAACATAAAGCTTCCATTCCAAGGATGTAAGGCATAATCATAAACTTGTTACTGCCCAACATGCATTCACACTTACCTATAAGCTCACAAACTAAATTATATTAACAAAAGATCCAACCATCAAAAGCAATTCTTGGGTTAAAAGGAGATAACAAAACTAGTAGGATATTTGTTGATGAAGTTATCCTAGATTTCAAATATATTTGTTAACTAAAGTTATCAAAGACTCATGCAAACACAAGCACGTGCTTGAAAGCTGTTTACTAACTCAGAAATATAAGAATCACTAGAAAGAGGTGAATTTGAGCCTTTACCACAAGAGGAAGGAAGGTAGTGTATATCCAATAATTTTGGTGGCAAAAAAATTTTCAAATCGAGTCCAGAATGCTGGCTTCAGATGAACAATGATTTGTGAGATTACATTACCCCTTTTTTCTTCTCTTCCTAAGAGCATGTGGACAACTGCCAAGTATTTTTTAAAAAGGTTTCATGAATTTTAGCATGAATGACAGTTTTTCAGAAAATTTCCATCAGAACAGCCTCATTTGCAATTTGCTCTTATTCTTTAAAAAGAAGGGGGGGAAAAGTGGTGTGACCCAGCAGGGAATGCAAAGACAACAGTTTGAGCAGAATCTTCATTAGTGGCCTGTAGTCCAATAATTGGTATGGTAAGTTGATGAGGTGGACAGGATTGTGGTGGTTTTAGGAGTGTTTTGCCAAGAGAAGATGACTCTGTAGTTACAATCTCATCTCTAACTGCAGTTATCTGTAATTTTGGTCAGTGAACACTTCCAGCTAGGAAACATAGTCCCTCCCTCTGACTGAGCTATTGGAGCCATAACAGCACTACACCACAGGACAGGTACTTCTCCTTGGCTGTGGGATAACAGGGAATATGTATGGGGTAGAATCCATCTCAGATCACTATGGACAGCTACACTTCTAGAGTGTGACCCATTTAAAAGCTTGCTTAACATGAAATTAGGGTCATTAGAAAAATGAGTTTTTCTCTACAATGAGTAAAAGGAATCCTGGAGTGACATACTGTTATGGTTTAGGAATGATACTCCCCAATTTAGTGCTCCCACTGAGACTATCCAAACCAAGTGTCTCCATGCTCACATGCTTCCTTCTCCCCTTCTGCCTGCTGCTAGGGGGGATGGGGAGAACAGGAGGCACAAAAGGTAAAGTTGTTGGTTAAAATAAGAACAATTCACTGGAGCAGGAATGACAGGAAAACGAACAGCAATAGCAACAATATCAATGACAAGGGTACAAGAGGGTACAAGAAATGAACAATTCACACAGAAACTCCCCAAAAATTAGACAATACCCAAGTGCTCCCTCCACCATGCTATGCCAATTGGAAAAGAGGCCTTTCCCTATCCCTGGAAAATGCTGTGAAGTGGTTCAAGACAGCCTCTGGGTCCTAGACATGCAACTCCTGGCTACTGCAAAAATTAACCCTGTCCTGGCCAGAACCAGGACACATATTCAGGTGAGGTTGTCAGAAGACCAGAAATTAAGTCAGTTGAATTCCACACAGATTAATGTGCTGCAACTTCCTTGTGTCATTTCAGAACCTGAAAAATTGTAATTTCTTTACCACCAACATAACATTTTGAACTGTCATTTCCTGGATCTTTTTGTCCCTTGAGAATGAAATACTTTTTTTGCCCCAGCTCTGACAAAATGTAAATTTTCACAAGGAGAAACCCTTCTTATTTTTGCTTAGCCCTACTTGTAAAGGATTGTTCATCAGCTATGCTTTAAAGGCTGTTTAAAGACTTCATCTTATCAAATCAGTACAAATTGCTGCAAATGAAGAAATATTTCTTCCAGGCAGCACTGATATTAGGAGTGTGATCTAAATTTCTCCACTTCAGAAAATTTCACTGCATTAGGAAATAAAATGCCTGATGACAGGCTATCACATAATAACAAACAGGAAAGATGTGGATTTAACCATTTGGTTATATGTATAACACTATTCAACATTGAATTGAGTAACCAGCCCCTTCTCTTTGGCGATGTCATTGCCTTCACTTGGGTTGCATTCAGATACTGGACTGAAAGAAATGGAAATGCCCTAACATAGCCAGGTGATGAGGACAGAATGCTAAATTTGTAGCATCAGCTGGTATAACTTTCAGTGGACTTTGAGCTGAAAGTTTCTGCACTGAGTTACAGACAATCATCCTGCTAAGACTGCCCAAGACATGCCCATTCAGCAACACTTGTGTTCATATTTACCACTGTCAACACTGGCTGCTCTGAGTGCTCTGAGCGTGTGTAGAAATGCATCATGAGCAAATATTAGCTTACACTGCTTTACATGCCCCAAATGCAATGGTACAAATTCACTCATGACATAATGGTTTTGTTTACACAGTAGTAAAGGTAACTAAAATGACCAGATGCAGGACAAGAATATAGATGCAAAAAGGAACAAAATGCCTAAGTTCCACCCATGTTCAAGTGGATCCAATTCTGCTGCTACCTTTAGCTCTGCTTTTCCATGTGCCACAAAGCACTTCAGCCTCAAACGCACTGAGCATCTCCCATCTACCCAAACAAAATCCAAGAACTGGTCATTCTTCCGTTCCTCTTTCCTCACTGCTTTGATCCACCAAGAGTCTGCAGGGTGTCCCTACACACCAGGCACTACATAACGCACAGCAGAAGCAACTGTTTTCTTTATAGATACAGCTACCATAGCATTTTTGTTCCTGAGTATTCCCCATTGTCAGATCGCCCTGCTAGCATGCAAGAAACTTGCCTGCCACCACCATGCCCCAGAGAGTTCAAATGCACATTAAGCATCTGCTTTGAAAGCCCCCCAGCCTTTGAAGAATATGCTACTCTCCCTCATTTCTCACTGGAGTTGTTTCGTTTGGAAGGGAAAGTCCTTGCTTTTCACTTAACAGGGAGAAGAAAATTTTGAACTCGACTTCCTACTTTCTGCTCAGCAAAGGCGTTTTGATTGAAATGGCCCTTGGAGAGAAAAGTCACCGTGCTCCTTGGAAGCACTGTCTTATTTTTGGTTTCTAGCCTAGTTCACTTTCAGTTCTCTTTCATCCCACAGCAGGGTCAGTATCTGCACTGCAGAGAGCAGATAGACACACTATTTAGGAAACTCTCTGGGAGGTGAGTTTGAGTTCCCTCAGGCGAAAGCAATAACTGAGAGAGATTTCCCACAACCTGGGGGAGTGCTTTAATCACTAGGCTCCTGTTCAAAAGGCCACCCCCACCTACTCTTCTGCCATGCTTTAGAAGGAGAGAGAGACAAGCTCTGTTTTTGGAATAAAGAGTGTAACAGGTAGCTACGTGCTGGTGAAGATCCCACAGTATCCTCAGCATTTCCTAATAGAAAGCTGAGCACTTGATCCTGATGCACCTCGCTCTTCCCACATACCTGTATGGGGCCAAGGCACTTAAGAGAGGTGTCTGCTTACCTTGGGCCAGCCACATAAAAGCTCAGCAATATAACACTCAGTGTTGCAGCATCAAAGTCCCACTTTGGATCGAGCCTGAGGCTGCTACCAGAGGTAATTTATAATGTCAGGATTTAAAACCATATGTGATGCTCATTACTGTAACAACTGACTCTAGCCTAACAAAAGCAGCAATGCCACAATAGTTATTGTTAAGCAATTTAATTGATCCAGACATTTATGCAGAGCCATTTACCTGTCGGGGCTCTAGGCAGAGGCTAGGCTACCCTTCTTTTCGTTCCCACATTAGATGACTTATAATTTCTTAACTCAACCTGAAGGGGTGTCCTCAGGTTTCAGAGCCTTCAGCAACTGTTCTGGTTGCTCACCTCCAAAACTGACTCTGCATGTATATTGGTATATTGTGCTAGTCACCACAGATGACACCCTTTATTTTTGGCTGCAGACATTTACCTTAATTGTGTATGCAAGTCATTGGTCTGTGAGGTTCACCTTACTTCACCTCCAAAGACTTAGTAAGGTAATACTGCACAGAACACTGCAAAGATTTTTTTTTTTGAGGCACAGAGAAATAGTACAGTCTCCTGCCTTCTTGCTTTTTGTAGATCCCACAGATCTATGAGCAAAATCAGTGAATTCATAAGACTAACAGGGACCACTAACAACAATCGCTGCTGAAGTTGTTTAACTTGCATTTTCCTCGGGGGAAATAGATGACAAACAGTAGACTGGTTTATGGGCCAGGTAGGAAAACCTCTTGACCTTCTCAAATAAACCCAAATAAAATCTAGTTTTTACAAAACTATTCAAATCCCCAAATTTGCTTCCTAACTACCTGTAACCTCCATTAAAGCCAATATGGAGAGCCGGTATGCAGCACCAAGAAAGGCTGCTGCATTTCCAGGCAGAAATCTGGCTGAGATAAGGAGGTTTCAGCCTGCCTAACACTGATTTTGCAAACACTCCTACCTGCTGTACATAAAGGAGAGTAGCCACTGAATGCATTACTCCTGTGAGCTAACTAGGTGAAATAATGAATTTTCAAAATGTAGGTACAAATTATAAGCTAGTGACTTCAGAGGAAACTCAAGGGGTGTGACAAAAGTCTTGATTGCTTGACCTATGCACTGAGCAAGTGCTAGCAGAGCTGACTGCCCAAGGAAGAAATGGGCATCACTGTACATCCCAACAGTTCATAGAGCTCACACTCATTCGATTCCACTTATTTTCCCCTTCTGGGCAGCATGGGATTCTACACAAGCACTTTACTTGTACATGGAAATAATAAAAAGAGGATATCTAATGTGGTAATATTAATCAAATAATCTCTATGATGTTCTAACATCAGTTGAAGTTTCTGTTGTACCTACAACCTTACTAGGCATAAATAAATATCTTTAGATCCATTCTTCATATATGGGCTACTAATGTCTCATGAAGCAAGTTGCACTTCTTTTCTTTCCTTCTAAAATGAAATAGGACTTCTAGGTAGTTTTGTGGCTAAGGCAAAACTCATCTCTTTTGATGACCTAGTTAAATTGTATTAATATCTTGCTACATTTCTATGTTCTTTCCTGCTTTTAATAGCTGCTTACACAGGCATACTAATCAAAAAATACATATAGCTGAAAATCTGAAGTCATTTCCTCCCCTTGTCTGTTGATGTAGTGGCAGAAGAACAGATGGTTGAAATTAAAGAGCTGCTTAGAGATGTAGCAGAGCACATTAGAGAGGAAAAGCAGACAGCTCTTCTTTTCGAAAAAAAACTTTCCTCTGAGCAAACCAATGAACAAACCAAGGTTACCAAGGAATTTCTTCCTCTAAGAAATTAAATCCAAGTTAGTACCCACTAAAACCAAGCCAGGCATTTGACTTATGTGGGTAGAGAATCGTGCTTTCCCTCCCCCTGTCAGGATCAGGTCGTTGCATTTTTTAGAAAAATAAGTCTAAAATAAACAAATAATTTCCTTCCAGTAGCTATACTGAAACGAGAACACCCATGCTGTAAATCACTTAATGTCAACCAGATTTATAGTTGGGGTGAATCGGATCCAGAATGTTTCATTCCCCATGTTCCAACAAAATAAGCCATATGCAAAGATGCGTTGGTGGAAAGCATGGTGAGCAAAAAAACCCCTTCCAACCATGCTGACTGATACCACATTCATCCTATTGTTAGCAATGACGTATTTGAAGATAAAAACAAAGACATATTACATGCATTATTAGGGAAAGCATGAAATCAGGCTGTGGATAGACAAATTCATAACTTCCTCTTCTCTCTTGCATCTTCATATGAGGTGCCTCCTTCCATCCTTCTATTTAGCTCTGTTCCCAGCTCTTTAGCTTTCTTCTAAACTATGACTACTCCAGTTGATCTTAAGTCAAGATAATATCCTGGTCATACCTGCCATGGAAATGTGACAATTTTATCCAATTTGATACATTTTTTTAAAATTGATACTAAAGATTTTACATGTAGAATTCAGTGCACCAACTCAAAAGCACAAGAAGTTCAACAAAGAAATTATGCTTTCTCACTTCCCATTCTCTGACATTACAATTAATTAAATTACATTTTAAAATTTTATAAAAATCAAGCCTAATTTTGATTAAATGTCCTTCCCTCCTTTACCCTTTTCTGTTTCAGCCTCAAACAGGAGCACAAACCTATGTGCTTCAGCTCTTCTCCTACAGCCACTTTAACAGGTAATTTCTGCAGTGCTCCAGAAGTTAGGGTGTAAGTCAAGTGCATGAAAGAACTTGCTAAAGGAGCAAATGAATACTTGTACAACAAAACCCAGGTCAGTGATAGAAAGCACTGAGGAAGGAGGAAGGGAAGTCTGGCCATCTTCTGCATAAAAACTTTGAGACTGCTTATGAAACAATTAATCCATGTGCTCAGTTTCACTCTTTGAGCCCCCAGGCATACACACATTGGATTGAGAGTGATGACTTTTGGCAGCTCTGATCATTCTGATAACTCCACAGGCACACAGGTAGTACAAGACACTTGCAGCAGTTCTAATGTTTTCTTTGCTCAAGACAGTATATAGGACACAGAAGTAAATACAACATAAACTTTTCCATAGGAGCACCTCAGGGTGTGGAAATCATGAGACTGGCCACTGATTTCTGCAGAACAGAAGTGGGGCCAACTTAATTTATTACATTTACAAATATCTGCCAGTTCTAGGTGCAGAGGAAGAGGATGATCTGAGAATTATATAGGAAATTAAATCCCCTTGACTTTGGCAAGTGCTGAGTGCCCAATAACTGACATGGGCCTGATTCACTCACGCAATTCAAAACAGGAACAGTAAAGGAAGAGCTGGGGCCACAGAAAAAGGCCTGAGATTCCAAACAAACCATGTGGCTCAGGGCTGACTGCTAAAGCTCATTGAAATTATTTAGAATATTTACAACTATTTCAGAGGAGACAGAACAGGTGATTAGTCAAAAAAGTAAATTCACCATCACTTGAGAAGATGACCAAAGATAACGAAGGATAATCACATTAAAACCATGCAGAGGAGTTGAAACTCTACTCAGAAGGCAAAAGAGATACTGCAAAGGTATTCACTTAGAACATATGAATCTTCACAGTTCCAGGTTTTGCAAGCTTCTGAGTAACGTCTGTGTCTGCAAAACTTGTTTGACTACAATAGACCTTATTTTTGTAACTTAATCCTGTATTTTTTGCAAAGGTGGTTCAGTTAAAAGGGGAAGAATCAACTCTTTTCTATATGACTGAAAGACATCAAAGTAAATAAAATGAAATGTTCTACCTCTGTTACCTCCAGAAGCTAATCTTCCACAAAACATGGTACTCTTTGAAGATCTGACATACTCCTTTTTCTCATAGCACCTTCCCCACTACCTATGTTTGTTCCTTTTTCATATATTTTCTTTTTTTATTTCCTGCTTGCCACCTTTTTGCAAACATTTCATTCCTCTTGGAACACAAAACAGTGGTGCACTGCCTCAAAATCAATAGTGTTCAATGTCTGTCATATCCCTGCTCCTGAAAAAGAGCGCCACTATTTTATACCAGCAGAAGGATTTCTCCTGCTGCAGCAAGATCAAATAATTCCAAAACAAAATGGAAAAGAAACTATTTCTCTCAGACACCTCAGCTATTTCATGGCACTGTTTCACAGTCTATGAGTAGACTGTGAAATCTTCACTAGAGATTTCTCATCACCCTCATGCAGAAGGACTCTGCCTGCCATAAACCCAGGAGGCCAGACTCCATCATTGTACTCAGTAAGTTTTCAACCCAGTAATTTAGGGCTTTCTCACACTGCTGCATTTTTCTAAGAGGATCCCTTACGTTTGCAATTGCTACCTCATTGTCCTTTTCCATACCTGTCCTCCGCTCTTTACTTGCTGATCTGTCTCCACCTGTTGTCCTTTGTCTTTTGTTTCTATTGTAATATCTTGGAGAGAAGAACTGACTTGCAC
This sequence comes from Zonotrichia leucophrys gambelii, assembly GCF_028769735.1. Taxonomy (NCBI): domain Eukaryota; kingdom Metazoa; phylum Chordata; class Aves; order Passeriformes; family Passerellidae; genus Zonotrichia; species Zonotrichia leucophrys. The sequence goes on from NC_088171.1 coordinate 69,703,375, forward strand.
TCTTTTTCTACTGTGCATAGCACAAGCCATCTGAGCAAGCTGCAGTAATAAAGGCAAGGAGCAAAGAAACACTCTGTGGGTGGCTTTCCTAAGCTTTCTGTGAGGTTTTTTGCTGACCTCACACACATGGATGGGAATCCAGCAGTGGGTGCATTACAACCAAACAGGCATCTAACACATGGCACAATGTAACACAAAACCACTTCATGAAACAGGTGGGATCAGGAGAGGCACTCCAAAAGCCCACTCCCTACCTCCCCATCACATGCAAATGAAACTGAAGTTTAGCCAGAGCTGGATCCCTTGCAGGCTGAAAAGCCACACTTGAGGGTATATTAATGCGATTCTATTAATTCTAACCATGAAGAGAACTCCTTGAGTTTTATTCACTTGTACAGCATCATGTTGAAAACTTCTCATAATCTCTTTACCATGAACAATAAAATGCATTAAAGAATAGATGAAGGTACAAAAATGAATAGGATTGAGAACACCAGACTTAATGATTCCTCATGCAAAATCATGTCAGCCTTGCTTGCACGTCTGCATTCTGCAGTGACATGATAGCTGATTTTCCCAAGGCCGTCTGCCTTATTCAGCACCCAGAATTGCCAGCACAACCTCTTAGAACAACACTAAACCAGCATTCATGAATGGATTCACAGGATTTTTTATCATACTTGTCATTAGAGCATCTGAGAGGAGAAAAGAAAAAAGGAGCAACCTAATGTTGATGGATTTATAATCACAAAGCAGGTTTCCTTTGAGAAAGGAAGAGTTGTCCTATATCCATCATATAGATCAGAGCTGAAATACTGGTGCATTTGAAAATTACCCCCTGATGTTGCATTCTCTGCTCAAAACCACTTTTTTCCATGTTTTTGCAAGGTTTCCTATGTTTAATGCTTAACTGCTACCAATTTATGGACTACTCCAGGGCAGCATTCAATTCCATGGACCCTCTACACACCTTGTCTCACGTGATAGACACTTACTAGAAGAGAACAGCACACAGACACGTGATTAGAAATGACTTCAGAATACACACATGTCACAGTACTGCTGTAGCACTGCACTGATAACCCTTATTCAAACATGCCCTAACTCCTCAACTCTTAACTTTGCAACCCTCCATCCTTTCAAAGCAACTTTCATTTTTTTGGTACATTCCTCTCTTTGTACAGGCTGAGCTTCTGGAGACATAATATGAACTTCAACACTTTTACCCCATAGATCTGTTCTGTTTCTACAGCCTGCAGTTCCAACCTTTACAGTTTTAGCAGGGAATTATGGATAACTGGTAGCTGGTTGCTGTCTTTGGTAGGAGCTGACCAAGGCATCTCTCTGCAGGCATGTCATATAGCTGCTGAAGGATAACAGAGCACTATGACAAGTTTGGCTCTGTCAAATTTACAAGAACTTTTCTTTCCATTTTTTTGTCTTCAGGCCATATAACCTTCATGTCTATGCCTATTCTTCTCTCTGGTCTTTTTACAGGGTCAATTAAATGCATATGTCTCAGACAGCTTTCCAAGTTAAGATTCAAGTCTTTGCTCAAAAGCAGAGAATTTTCCTCCTTATCCCATTCTCAGAAATTGTCAAATCATTTTTTTACAAATGCTACAAATGTTACAAAAATTACAACAAAAGTCTATCTTAGCCAAAGCACTGGCGTGAAAATTTGAGTCCCAGTGGTTTAAACTTTGGCAATCTTATCAGCAATTGCAACAAAAATCATACAATGAATAAAGTTAGTCAGTCTTAATTATCTGTGTCATTACCAGGTCTGCCTGTAATAACATGGTAGCTCAGTCTTCTGGTCTCTTCTAGATGACACTTGACATACAATTCTGTGGGAATTTTTAATGTGTTACTATATGTTTATGTCTATCTGTCATCATTTCATTATGAGATTAAAATTATATCCCCATTCATCAGAAATAATAGCCTGAGAATACCCATTGTTGTTGCTGCAAATTGTAAATCATGCAATGAAAAAAAAAAAAAGAGACCAATTATCAGCCTGAAGTTGCTCTAAAAGAAGGATCCCATTTTGTCGCACAGGTGAGTACAGTCTTCAAATATTTCCACTGTTTACGTATCTATGTGCAATGCAGCAGTTTCAGGGGGACAAGGGAGATTTGCTAGTCATCACCCCATGAAACACTCAGGCAATGATGAGTGTGAGGAAACAAAGCTCTTATCCCATCTACACATTGAGCATGGAGGCACAGGAAAATTGAATTCCTGACGAAGCTCACAGGGGAAGCCTGTGGCAGAGCAGAGACTCTGAAGTCCTGCACTAGTTCCTCAAGTATCCACCAGCCTTTTTTCCCCCCCTCTATGTCTAAGTCTCAGATTTTATTTAAATATTTCTTATTTTATAATTAGTTTTCAAAAAGTCTAGACAAAAGCTAAAATATATACTTTACCTTCACAGAAAAGTTAGGGGGAAAATGATAGAAAAACACATTTGAAATGCTCTGATGTTTTGCCAAAACCTGTCTTTTGGGGAAAATATGGCTGTTTCTGCTGATTTATGGCAAAATATGATAAATTGGTTCATCTCAGCCCCATAGTGAAGTTGTTTTAGAGAGGCTAAAACAGTAACAAAACAGTAAATCCTTACATTTAGCACAATAACCACTTAATTATGGAGGATAGCATTATGACATTGGTGGTGTTTAATGCTGGGTTCAACTCCATTCTGCTACAGGAGTGGAAGCATACACACATCACCTTTCCTGGAATGCTTTTGCTTCCCTTTGGATAATTGTATTTTATCACATTCAGAGCTCAAGCAACTTGAAAAGTTAGCTGTGTTGCTACAGAAATTGAGGCTAAAACTAGGCTCCCTTCTTCTTTTGCATGCAGAGAATTGCAAGACAAAATGTTCCATTATTAAAAACAAGCAAACCAAATCTCTTAATTTTAAAAAGTTATTCTAATCTCCAGAGAAACCAAGAGTGTTTTGATATCTGGTATTTCCCAACTGTTTATTTAAAGGACAAGTTCTGCAGCAAGTTTTCTTTTGTCTCTGTAATTTCATCATATCTGGAGCTTCCTGAAAATGCATTTTGTATATACAACTCTTAGTGAATAGATCTTTAGCACACATTCAAGGCCTCTCCACCCACACCTCATCCAAAAAAAAAAAAAAAAAAGAAAAAAAAAAAAAAAAGTTGTAAGCATGATACCAAAGAACTGCAACATTGAGGCAAACACTGCAAGGACAAGTATTGCCCTTTGGATCCATTCTGGTTCTGGCCGGGATGGAGTTAACTTCCTTCACAGCTGCTCCTGTGGTGCCCTGCTCTGGCACCTGCACCAGTGTGTGAGCTGTGCTTACAGCATCAAAGCTTTCCCTCCTCCCCACAAGGCAAACGGGCGGGCAGGAGGCTGGGAGGGGATGCAGACAGGACACCAAACGAACAAAGGGATACTCCCCACATCTAATACAATGGTCAGCCTGTAAAAGTTCGGGGAAAAGGAGGAGGAAGGGAGTCTTTGGCTATCACAGCATTCACCTTCTCAAGCAACAGTTACTCATGCTGAGATCCTGCTTTCCAGGAAGAAAGTGGATGGGAAGTAATGAATTAATTCCTCTCTCTCCTTTGAATGCACACTCAGCTTTTGCTTTCTGTACTAATCTATCATTACCTCCATCTACAAGGCTCTTCACCTTCTTTCTTTTCCTATTATACAGGAGAGAGGAACAAACAAGAGGCAGGGTGAGTGTTGTGCTGCTGGCCAGGGTTAGCCCTCCACAGGTTCCCATGGATGGGTGTGACCCATCTGGCTCCTCCTGTCAGGCCTGGCAAACGCATCTCTTCAGCACAACAAATCAGAGGCCTAAAGGTGATACGTAGTTATTTCCACTCTCAGTAGTGTATGACATAGAATGATTTAGAAATTTGAAAAGATTAACAGCTCACTCTCATCCCTGTATGTTTTTAAAGATAAACAGAACAGTTGACTGTGCCCATTTTACTGTCTCCCAAAGAAAAACAACTGGTCAGACATGCAGGAGAAGCCTTTTGCCCTACAAACCAGCCATATTATCTTAACTTTTTCTTATCCATTAGAGCTGGCCAGAGAATTGTTTTCCTTACAGGAAATAATATCTTTCAAAAAGTCCCAATTTATGTCTAAACAGTAAAGATCTTAATTTCTTGACTTAGAGCTCAATGATTGTACTTCCTGGTACGTGTATGTATTCTCCTTTATCAATGAGACTGGCTGGCCAGGCTCCCTCTCTGGTAACACCTGATGGTCTCACTTTCTCCTGGCACACAGAGGTTCATCATAGGGCAGAAACTTTTGTCCAAAAACTTCAACTCCAGTATATAATAGAGCACACTGGAGTACCTGCCTTTGCAGCTCCTGAGGACTATGACATAACATTTTCCATTTCAGTTGATTTGCTGTTATTTGAAGATGAAAACTTTAATAGATTCTATTAAACCTTTTTTTTACAGTAAATTTTCAGTTCTTGTTTTAATCAAAACCTGACTTTTATCACATTTTTCTTCTTCTCCTTAGCCCTAATATCTCAATAAAAAAGAAGTGAAGGTAAGTTTCTAAGGCTGTATAGTTTCAGGTTTTGCATTTCCTTTATTTGCTGACACTAAGCATTACTTTGATAATTCTATGCCTTTTACACAAGTTCTTAGTAGCACTTGCAAGTAGCATTTCATGCACAACATATGGCCAGTATCTAGTCAATATCTTCTCCACTAGTTTCAATCAAATCGTTATCTATTTTCTTACAAGGAAAAAGAAAATCCCTTAAATTATACCACATGGAGATGATCTAGACAAAACTGGCTGAGCTACAACATACTGAGACTAACCCAAACCACATCTGTGCTGTGCCAGCCACCACCCTGTGATCCTTCTCCTTCACCAGCCCCTACAGACTGCTGGGTGTATCACAGAGAGAGGTCTGTGTGCATTGCCATCCTGTAATATGATGAAGAAGCTGTCTGTAAACATGGCACTCTGTTAGAAATTAATCTTAAAATTTGCACAAATCATCATAAGCCTTTAGCCTTGTTACCATCGCTGTTGTTTCACTTTCCCATAAAATAATAGCAAAAACAGCACTAAAACCAGCCTAATAAACTTCTTCATTTTGGTGCTCCAAGGCAAAAGCATCTGCTCTTATATCCTTCTTCATAGATATTTACCCACCTTTCCTAAACTATTTCTTTCCACTTACAGAAACTCTGCTACTACTCCAGGCAACCACTACTCTTATTGCTATAAAGTATTCCGAAATATCTCCTCTACCATTTAACAAAATGCAATTAGAGCCTGATATGAACAATAATAGCATAAAATCCCATGATTTTGTACTAGATATAATTATATTCCTATTAGTCCCCACTTTTCCAGAGCTTTTCATGACCCTTTTGAGGACCCTTATTAAACTCTCTCTCCCTTTGAGATCCTCCATTCTTTGGGCAGAAATCCCCAATTCATTCAATCCCTTCTTACCATTAGGTTTTGCAGATTTTTGATAATCCCCTTGTTCACTCTGGATTCTCTCCAATTAGCTCACATCCTATTAGGAAGGCACAGCCCAAAATCAGTTCCAGTGCTCCAGCTGATGCCTTATCAGCATTGAGTGAAGCAGGATTACTTCATGTGTCTTGTCAGCTGTATTCCTGTTTGTAAGTAAGTCCCAGGTTGGCAATTATTTTTATTTTTCCTTTTTAAACAGCATTCCCAACTCATGTTCACACATGTGATTCAATACAAGCTACAAGATTTTATATTATGAAGAAGTATTTCCCAGACACTTACGTACATCAGCTGATGACTTGGTGGTGTTTTTCACTAACAAACAGTGCTAAAGCAACAAAACTAAAGGAAAAACTACCTCTCATCAAAACCTTGATGCACAGATCTAACATGTTAGTTCTGTGTCCTGGGAGGTTTCTTTGTTTGCTCTTGTTATTTTGCTTTGTTTTAGTTTTATTGGGGTATTTTTGTTCATTTTGATCAAAGCTGTTGGGCAGGGAGAAGATGGATACAGAAGAAGGATCGCACCATCAGTTAGTGCTCTTGCTGACTACCACATACTTGCATAGCTGCTATGTGCTTAGTCACAAACTCTTTCAGAGACCACGAGGACTCTTCTGTCCCTCAGCTCATCTTTAGTGGCTGATCTCTCTGCCCTGACAGAGTCACTTTTTGCAGACCATTTGCATACAAATTATTCCTCCTTTGTACAATCAGTGCAGTTGCACTGGGTATGAATGTATGACCCAACAGAATAATCACACATGATTTTAAAGTGATAATCCTGTGGTGACCGGCTTCCTTGACCTGAAGAGAATGTCCTTATTCTCCTAGACTGACCAACGTGCTCTTATGTGATAGCCCTCTTCATTTATGCCAACTGACCAACATAGCTACTGTATATTTGTACTAACAGGCTCATTGTTTAAGAATTTCATGGGTAGACAATCCAGATATTTAAGATAAAATTTGTGCTCCATGAACGTTCCTGAATTTCAATGCACAGCACCACTGAACAGGAGAGACAGAAGCTTAGGGAGAGAGGCCTTGTGCTTGCAAGCAGAACAAAATATTCTACAAACCCAATTGTCACTCATAATCAAAGCCACTGGACTGACTGAAGTTAACACCTGGGTCTTAGGTAGAGTCTTCACACCATTTCTCAGTTAGAGAAGTTTAAGGTCTTTAGGACTTATGAGGCTGGTATTTGCATGGTGGGTACTTTGGATATTATTGAAGAGGCTTGAAAGATAACAAATGACTTCAAGAAATTTTCAGTGGCCCAGCTCTGTAGTAGAGTTACAGAAGATGAAACTATGGTTTATAACCATGAAGATGAGGGGAAAAAAAGAACCTTTTTCATAACAGGAAAATCTTCTCAGTCTTAGGTGGCCTTCATGTGTCAGAATGAATACCAAGTTTTCTCTTTTTAAGAGAACTGTGCCATGAAACCAAAAGAATCCTGCCTGTTTATCAGGCAGCAAAAAAATAACCAATGACATCAAATACTTCTTTAATCTCTACCATCCCTACAGAAGACTTTTCTTTTTACACATTTCAGCTGGTTTATTGCATAAATATTATGTTAGCAGTCATTCTTCAGTGTGTAGGTGGGATTGCCAGTAGGCAGAGACAGTGATAAATGAGTCTCCAGGTGTTGCTGCTCTTTTTAGAAAATCCTTTAACAAGCATTTGTGAAGATTGAGGTCATTTTGTAAACTTGTAAGAGTTACAGTAAGTTGTTTCACAGACACTTCTTTTTTTAAAAAGTGCTGTCAGAGTTGGTGAACCCAAAGTGGGTTGTATCTTTCTACTTAGCTCTGTTTACAAAACCCAGGTGATTATTTATACGCATTTAGTTTTGAGGATGCATTAAAGAGGTCAGGGATGGGGATTATTAGAGCGATGTTTTAATGAATTTCTTTTCTGGCTGCAAGAAAGCAAATCTTGCAGTCCTGAACTCTCCAACAAATATTTTGTGCACTTGATAACAGCACAGAGATGATGGTCTGTGTCATTAAGGTAATTATCGTAAACACCAAGAAGTCAGGAGAGAAGCTGCACAGCTCAAAAGATGTGAGTCTAAAGCCTTCCACCTTCAGACTGCAGATCCCACCAACAACCAGGCTGAACAGGTTCATTCAAGTATCAAACTTACACTGAAGTGTCCTCCCACCCTCAGCACTCATCAAACCCAGCAGCAACTCACGGGCTCACTGACTGACAGAAGGGAAGGGACCACACAGGGCGGAGCACTGGGATCCATCGATCCCAACACAGGCACTGTGCTGAGATGAAATTCTTCTTGCTGCAATGGTTCTACAGACAAGATTGCTGGCAGCCTTCCTGAGGAGAAAATGGATGCAAACTATTCTCTGGAGCACACCAAAGGAAGATGAGGAAAACAACAATTTCAAAGCAGCATGCCACTGTTCTTATTAACATCAACCTCTGGCATGTGGAAAGGCATTCAGAGTGGGCAATTCCAGACAAACATCACCAAAAATACCACTCTGAATGCCCCTGGTGCCAGCACTTGATATCAGGTAGCAAAGAGAAGTGTTTTGCACTGAGGATTAGCACCGAAGGCCTCAGCTCTAAGGATGCAATAATCACCACATGGAGGGAGCACAGCCCTGGAAAACCGTTTGGCATTTCATAATCAAGTCCCCCACCTTCACGCTTAAGTAATATTTTATCGTCTAGCATCGTGCCTTGGCACAGAATTCCACAGGCTGAGACTCTTTTGTAATTCTGTGCTCTACAATATTGTTCCCCCCCTCCACAAAGAGACCTCTGTCCAAAGGTGGAACACAAACAAGCTCCATTCTGAGTCATAAAAACATAACACATGCGTAAGTGCATGCAATAATCTTTGTATAATTTGCCCCTTAGTCATTGTCTAGTCCTATTATGTAAATCTGAAGCATGCATTTTTGAAAATAAAGGGTTTCAGTAAAATAATTACTGTTGTAATCCTGGAACCACACCCAATAAACAGTTTAGCAATCAACTGGCTCCATATATTTGAAAGCTATAAACAGATTAGTATGAAATTAAACCAGTAAGGGCCAAAATCTCAGCTGCTGCTATAAATTAGTACTGTTTGACTAAATCAAATTAGCAGTTTGATTGACTTCAATTAAGCTACACTAATTTACAGAAAGCCATCATCTCTCCTTTCTTTATGCATATTCATCTCAGAGTATGTGTATGTGTGTAAGATATCTTTGTGTTCTTTGGAGACAGTGATCTTTAGCACAATAATCTCATTTCTCTCTCTGCATATGTAGATTCATGAAACTTAAGTATGGCTTCAGGCACTGTGGGGAGAGGAATTGAAGGACTACCAGAAAAGACCTAGTGACTCCAATCTAATAATTTCAATAAACTCCTATTCCTTTTCTTAAAAGGAAATTTGCTTGACTACAGAAGACAGCCTGAGACTGCCCTTAGCAGTCTTCATTCCAAAGAATTCTAGAAAGGGTCCATTAATAGTTTTCCACAATATGGAATAATAGCCATTTTTTTTTCAAAAACCAATATTGTTGACTTCACAGTATCCCAGGGCAAGAACTGCACCTGACTTTTCATGCATCCCTCTACAATTCATGATGTGACTTTGATCTCATAGTAAAAATAAACCTAATTTCAATGGTTTTTAATGTCACAAAATTGGCCACAGTAGGATCTAAAATTGGCCATAGGAGGATCAGATGATTTAGACATCCTTCTCATATGGAAAGGGAGTCATTTATGTTGCACTTCATTCTAAGCCTTGTGAAACACATGAGTCCTTACCACTATGCTCAAGCTGCATGTTGGAAAAGTGGGGCACAGAGTCAAGCTATGTGCTCAGCTCACAAGGTGGGAGAAACAAGTCAAGTTTAAGAAGCAGATTCTTGTGCCTCAGCCACGTTCCAAAGCCACGCTTTTCCCTTAGATCATCCGTACACCATCACACTGCCAAACTAAAAATTGTCTCACCACTACAATTCTGGTGCTCTGCCCAAACAAACCTTTTTATCACAGGGGCAGGAACACAAGGGGAGAGGAGAACTGTGGAAAAAGGTTCTGGTGTCTGAAGCACACATTGTATCTGGGTGACAGGAGTGAGATTTTACTCCTAAATACCCTTTAAGCAAAAAGCAACAACATTACTGATGGAGAAAACACACAAGGAAAAGCAACAAATCCCACACCACTCAAAAAAGGCAGAATGGAAGACTGAGGAAATGAAACCTTGATTTAATTTATTCCCAAGCCAATCAGACAGAAATGCCTAAACAGATATAAGCTGCAAGGAAAGAATATAAAGGTAACTGGAGAAATTTGGGAATCAAGGATTCCCCAAGAATTCCCCAAGGATTAAGGGGCATCTCCTCTCCAAGGCTGAGAACACGGAGAACAAGGATAGAAACGTCAATACAGCCAATTAAACTGTCAGCATGATGGCAGACCATAGCTGCCACTTTTATATCAGACACAAAGTAAAACATCTTCTATCTTGAATTTCCACTTAATTGTCTTTTCTGGAACATCAACCAAGAAAGATGAACATCATAGCCAGAAGCAAAAGGAAACAGGGAAAGCAGCTGCTCTGGAGGGCAAGCAGACATCCTGGTGAGGAGATCCAGGTCCTCCTCTGCCTCCAGTACCTGAAAGGAGGAGGAAGACGGATGGAGAGGGACTTTTCACAAGAGCAGCAGGACAAGGGGGAATGACTTCAAACTGAAAGAGAGCAAGTTTAAAGATTAGATACAAGGGGAAACTCTTTACTGAGAGAGTGGCAAAGCACTGCAATGTTGTCCAGAGAAGTTGTGGATGCCTCATCCCTTGAAGTGTTCAAGGCCAGGCTGGATAGAGCTTTGAGCTACCTGGTTTAGTGGAAAGTGTCCCTGCCCATGGCAGCAGGGTTGAAACTAGATGATCTTTAAGGTCCCTTCCAACAAAAGCCATTCTATGATTCTATTATATTCTAGTCTAACATTTACAAGGACATAAAGAAACAACCCCACACATGCTGGAGGTTACCTGAAAGCAGACGCTGAGCACAACAGCTGCCAGGTTGTGTTGTCATCTTATTGCAAAGCTCTCATACATTCTTGGTGTTTTCTCATGGGCAGCTCCATGCAGCACTGATCCCTTCTCCACAGCACAGACAACAAACTCCAACTCCCTCCTCACCCAGCTACCCCACTCTTTTGGGGCACCCTTCTTCTTATTGGACACAGCTGTGGCCTATTAAGGGCAGGCCTGTTCCTAATCTTTGGTGATTAGCACTGCTGCAACTCCTCAGGTGTGAGACTACCTTCTGCACTATTCTCTTACATTCTATCCCTCCACAACGTTGCTGCAGAAGTATTGATCCCACACTGCTGAGTATAACACGTGCAGCCAACACGCCAGCAGCAGGGGGGGTTTTGGTTCAGCAGCCTTCATCTCCGGCTCATTTCACCCCTTTGAAGTGCTGCAAACACACCGGCTTCACTGCAGTGCCCCAATAATATCTGACACATTGAGGCACATGGAGGAACACAACTCCCTTTCTCATAATTTTTTCTTTACAGAAATAAGCCTAAGGAGGGGTCTCCCTTACAGCATCTGTCATTTCACAATTGCTCAGGAGTAGCAAGTTAACAAACATGAAAAGCTTTGTTTGGGAGCCCAGCATAGGGCTTGCACCCAGAGAGAGGGCTGTTCTGTATGTTCTTGTTACTGTGATATTATTAATATATATTTTTTTATATATATATATTTAGATAAATATACTGAAATGTTCTGGCCTGGGAAAGCAGGGAAAAGAAGTATGCATTTAGCAGCATGTGGCAGGACAGTGAAAAAAATGCTGTCTGTCCAGCTTTCCCACTCTAAGCTCATCTTTCAAAGTTTGGGCTATACTATACTATTCACAACTAGGATCAAGTAAATGTTAACATCAAAAGGAATTCAATAATATATTTTGTAAAAGCACTTTTTTGCTCATTTTATGCTGTCACAAATCCTAATAAGTTTAAGGGCAGGAACATTTGCAGAAACAAATAATTCTTGTGTAAAGCATTGTAAATGTTCAAGGAATGAGAACTTTGAATTAATACACATGACAATATGATCCTTACATTTTGAAGGGTTATTTCCATCTTTCAAGGAACACAACTGAACCATAAGACTGCCCATAACTGGTCAAACTTGGACTAGGCATGTCACATTTAGGTGACATTACAGAGCTGCTGGCCACATCACTAAGGATTTCTACAATCTTTCAGCTTTACACTTGAGGGTAAGAATTTTTCCTTTCCTTTTTACTTCTTCATAGAACTTCAGGTTTTGAAAAGCAACATAAAAAAACATTGCTGAGTTTTAGAGTTTTCAGGAAAAGGTCAACAGACATTTCTATCTAAGTTTAAACTCCCACATAGCACTGAAGCGTAGAGAGAGATTTTTTTAAGTCATCTGGATGTCTGAATAGACTGAGAAATACATATTGGGACTGTCAAAATACCTGGCTACTTCTTCCAAAAATCAACAGGTGATGTTTGCTTAGGAACACATGAAAAATCTCATCATCTTATAATTAATATTTTCAAGCTCTTATATTATTTTCCTAGAAAACAGCTTACATGGAGTCTCACCTCTAGGACTTGCTCACTGGGTGCTGAGCAAACCTCATCACTTTTGGTGCTTGTTTGTCCCCTGTGACCACAGTAAGGGTTCTGACAGCCAGAGCAGATGTGCTTTTCATCACAACCCATCTCAAAGTGTACCATACTAGCTGGGTAATATTTGGAAGCTGTCTTCTGCAGGGTAATTCAATTAGGCAGCAAGGGAACTCTTTGAAGCTGATAGAACGATTTCCATTGGCACCAGTGGACACCAAATCAGGTCTAACAAGTGGATAGACTTGAAACTATATGTGCCTTTGAAATACCTATATATAAATACACAACGGGACATGTGTATTTAGCCCATCTGTGTCTGAATTTCCTCATCTCAGAAATATGGAAAACAACAGCTATTTACTCATTGTTCTAGAAGGCTGATAGTATTTAAAGCAATTGGTGTGACGACTAATTAGATAATATTTGAAATTTTAAAGCACTACATAGCTGCTAAGTACTACTACTAAATTAAGCCAACTCTCAGTAAAGGCAGACAGCCTGATCTTCACTGCTTGTTGACACAAGACCAATTATAAATAACAAGTTCCTTAAAGTCTAAAATATGTCATACATGGAGAAATTAATGAAAATTAAGATGAATAAAATGGTACATTAGCATCATTCAATATTAGTTTGATTTCAGTCTTTTAATCAGCAATGTCTACAGTAATTTCCCGTTCCATATGCACTCTACAGCTAAATAATGTACCCATGCCTTTTTGAGTAAAACATAAGACCTCTGTTAGCCTTGTGCCGTCATGCTAATGTTGATGTTGCTAACTTCTGAATCAAAAGCCCGGTTCATGAGCTCATGGAGGTCCAGTTAGGTTTGCTGCTCTTCCTACTCCGGCTGTAAGATTGTAACAGAATCTGATTTTTACTCACCTCCTAACTGCAAACCTAATTCATTAATGACCACTCTCTTTCCATTTGGCTCTTCCCAGATTGCACCAGAAGCTCACAGTTATTCTCTAGTCAATTATCATATGCAAATCTTTCTCTGCCACTTTCTTTCCCACCTTGTGCTGCACTTTTTCCTAGGAAAAGCCATTTCCACTAAAGGCAGAAACTTTCAATTATTAAAAATTTAGTCTGTTTTTATTTTTCCTGCCCTCACACTCCCTGTATGGGAAGAATTGGACATTATCTCAACCTTGACAAAGCCTTGCTGTCTTGTGTCAGCAGAGTGTTTCATAAGTCAGCTCCAACCTTCTACACCCAAGGCATTAAGGAAAATGCCTTGGTTAAGAAAGATCAGTCCCAAGCTGGTCTGTGAGGATTTCCACCAACAAGCTTCCACCAAACTGGCAGAACCTGTGCCATCCTCCTGGTCCCTGCCCACCTTCCTACCAGCTTCCTCAGCTTAAAAAAGAAGGTGTAGTCCAGCTCACCCTTCCTATACATCTAAAAAGAAAGAAGAGAAAGGAACATGAACTGAAAAAGTCTCACTCTTGACTCCTATAGTAGTGTATCTTTGCTATCCTAGCATTTCACTCCTGCCAGAACAGTTTAGCAGAAGAAATCTGAACATTTAAAGTTTGTTTACTTTATGCAGACATTCCCTGTCATGACCAGGCATATAGTCCAGTTTTTCCAATCCCAGAATCGTACAAAACAAGTACAGTACTCTATGCCCAGCTTAAGAAATGAAGAGGTAAGTATAGGTTCTTCATAAACATTCAACCAAAACATTACCTACGGTGTTTCAAAAAATGTGGGGAATTATTCCTTTTCAACTGACTAAACAATTACTGGTATTTATTGTCTCTATTTTGACAGAACTGGTTTAACACATTCTTAAAAAAATACACAACTTATTCTTTTTGATCATCACAAGTGTCATCAGCCTACCACAAATATTGTATTAAATAACTCTGCACCACAAAGAAACGTGATCTCCTAAATGTTGAATCAATGTATTTGCTAAGGAGGTGTGTATCAAGTCAAGCCATCTCAACATACAACTGATCCCCCAGTGGGAAGCAAATAAACAAACAAGAAAACAGAATATCTCACCTTTGAAATGCCATTAAATACAGCTCCTCAGGCCCAGTTCTTCTCTGGCATTTACCCCCTGAGAGGCAGCTGCTGCAGGCACAGAGCTGCTCTTGCAAATGGTCTGCAGCTCTAAGCAGGGGTGTTTGCTGCTCACACAGTCACCAGGGACCCCACAACGCTCCCCACCAAGACAGGGACAACCAGGCACTTCCTCCTCTCCTTTTCCTTCTTGTTTTCAAGGCCACACACAACCCCTTTCTCTTCCTCTCCCTCTGGGAAGCTGGATTATTTTATGATGGCAACTGGTATCCCGTCCCGGATCCTCCCTGACACCGACAGCATGCAGACTCCTGTGTTTCAGGGGAATGTGGGTAAAACTGCTCTGTAGGGGTAAATTCTGTCCCTTGTAAGAAAAATCCCCTCCTTTAAGGCAAAGAATTTTGACTGTAAAATGACATTTTGCCTGAAGGCATCCTGGTTTAAGTCTTATCCTTTCCTTCCCAGAAAAACATTAAATCAGCCAAATGGCTCTTGCTGCCCCTCCACTGGAAGGAAGGAAAGAAACACCCAGAGGAAAAAATACAGAAGGAAAAGCATGACTGGTGAAAAAAGAAGTGGTAGCACTGACCTCTTGACTCAAGGGCAGTGTGGGGAGGAAGGCAGCTCAGAGTGGGAGGGAAGTGGCAGAGGGAGAATAGTTTGCATATGTGCGGCCACACTTGCAGATACTGATTTACCAAAGCCTAGTGAGGAGGCGTCAGCCTCCCTGTTGGCACCAGTTTGTGCAGCCTGCCTTCCTGCGTCTTGCAGAACAGCCACACAGCAGCATGGCTCAGCAGCCTCCCACCCAGTCTGGGAAAGGGCATCGCCTGTCCTCAACAAATGCTTCAGCATCTGCATCTTTGCATGGGAAGGGGCCAGTACAGCTGGAGAACACTGCACTGCATGTGCTGTTTGCAGTGAATGTGCAACACTGCTTATAAGCTTACATAAGGAACAGGATCTGATCCCGCATTTGTTCCATGTCTGTAGCTCCTGGAGACTCTAAAGCTACATGCTTGTTTTCCCTGCAAAAGGGAAAAACAATTAGAAAACCTTTGTATTCTTTGCACTTAAAAGGGCAGGTCCCCTTACACCAGATACTGCTCTTTCAGCAGATCTTTGTGGGTGGAGATTTCATATCAGCATGTCTGCCAATCCTGCCAGAGTTTCATCCAAGCCACAATATATAGAGTCAACATTAATTAGCATTAATTATTATTTATAAGAAGCAATATTATCTGCATTGCTATCATTCACACTTATTTTAATGCCTTGCATAGGGTACGTATACATGGTATCTCATTGTTCAAATAGAACGAGGTCCCATGGAATGTGCAGACTAAAGCACACTATTACCATCCTTAAACCATTTTGAAGATGTAACTGTAAAAGCTAGGAGATACCCTTCTCTGTGCTCCCATCAATTTGCCTTCTACTTTCTGTTTATAGCAAGGTCAAGTTTTTTCTTCTCTTTTTTTTCCCCCTCACAAACAGGAAAGAATAATAAAAACACCCAAACAAACAACTGCCTAGAGATCATAAAATCATTTTCTTTCTAACCAGAAGAACAGAAAAGAACCAACACAAGAAGAGCATTCCCCCACACCATTTGGAACCGTCTAAACACAGTGGTAGAGTACAAAACTTTTAAGTGAGCCGCCTGCATTTCACCAGAATGAACTGTTTTCATACTAACAGAGAAAACATGCTCAATGAATTTATGTTGAATTTATTCCTCTATCTATTTTGTTGGCACAAGCAGGGACTTTCTTAAGTACCACTTAATTCTGCTTCAAATTGTGTCTCCAAAACCAGAATTGTCCTGTATGAAGTGGAGTTGTGTTAAGCAATGGGGGTGATTTTATTTAGTTCCCATAAAAGTGAGAAAAAATTGCAAATATTACAAAATTCAATTTAAAACAGTTAATTAGCCCAGATAGCTATTATTAGTACTATAGAAGTTATTAGTATTGTTGATAATAACTGCTCATAAATAATGATTTGCATACATTAAATTTAGTTAGAAGAACTTATGAACATTAGCAAATCCTATAATGAGCATGGTCCATATTCTCCTTCTAATGAATTCTGCTTCGCTTCCAGTTTAAATAATATTTTTTACCACTTTGTTTCTTGCTTATTTTGTTGCTTGATGCAACACACAATAGCAAAGGCACCAAGATTAGTTCAGTAAATTCAATTTAGAAAGCCAGTTTTACATAGGCCAAGTTTAATGAAAATACTCTTCAGTATGTTAAAGTAAATTCCCTTAGCCAATCCAGGTTGGTTGGAGAAACTACTAATAATCAGCTGGAACTGCTGAGTCAAAATTATGAATGAGATGGAAACACTGAAGACATTTTATGTGCTCCCATTGCTTATGCTCTGTTTGAGATTGTTGCAATCACAAATTATGCACTGCTCTGAAACACTGCATACTTTGACCAATATGAATTGCAACATTTTGCTGAGGAGTCACAACATGTTGTGTCACACTGCATACACCTTTGAGCCAGAAGTATGAACTGAAAAGAGCAGGAAAACTTTGCATTGCCATTTGCTGTTGAAAGCCAACCTCCATCTGAAAACATTTGTGAGTAGTTTGATTTCTATTGAAATGTACATTTTATTTGCTTTACTAAGAAATCAGACTAGGCTTATTTAAATTTCCAGATACATAAGAAAAACAACTTTAAAACCAGTTATTGTTGGCAATAGATTATTTTCTAATTTTCCCCATTGTTCACATATGCATTGAATTAATTTGGTCCACAAGTTATCTAATCAGAGGAAAGAAACCACAACATTTTGCTTATACAAATAGCAAGTATGCACATTACAGACATTATAAAGGGGTTCTTTGGTTGTTGTTGGTTTTTAGCTAAAATAAGTCATTAATAATTTGTATAGAGAGCCACCTGAGAATACTGTTTACAGTGCATGGGCAATTAATACATAGAAAAATATTTGCAGAAATTAATCATTATGATTGTCTTGTTCCACTCAGTTTTCTAACTCTGAAATGTTGTACTCTTGGTTATTTATAGGAAAAGACAGGAAGAATACTTCCAGGATAATAAAAGCATTCTGGATGGGGAAAAAAAAAAAAAGTTTGATCTTCCTTGTATCTATAACCAGTAATTACCATGCCATTATATTTATACCAACAGTCAAGCACTTTGCTGGCATAAACAGACACACCTCTTTCAGCAGCAGGGTTGCAATCACACATGCTGGTAGCTATCTTCATCCAAAATGCACTGACAGTTAAACGTGAAGAATGTATAAATGATTGTCCAGATCTTTAGCTGGTTCATCACACAACACTTCACTGAAGTTAATAACGCTGTACCATCTGATAAAACATCCCATTATTCACAGCTTAATTAAATTGTGCATGGAAAGTTAACAGAAGGAGGTAATCAACCAATGCAACACAAACAACACAAAACTCAGTGCAGCAAGCTTAAGCAACACATCAGTAATGGTGGAAAGAAAATTTTGGAAAGCACTCAGTGTCAATAAAGACATCCCTTTTAGTATTGATGAAGCAAGGCAGCTAGCAGGACTCATAAAAACACATCTTAACTCACCTTTTCCTGGAGCAAGCACTAATGTTCAAGCACTTCGCAGAAAGATGTTACAAAATAGCCTGATGGGAAACATTCTTCTGCACAAGTCATAGCAGAAAGGACTATAAACTAGTGGCAGCCAGGTAAAGGAAGAATATATCTGCAATGCTTGAGGTGGAACACAGTGTTCAGCTTTTAAGCAGCAAAAAAATTTTGAGGGGCAATCCCTCTCACCTTACACAATGTTTTTGTCTAGCTCAGCATGCTAAATCCTATCTTAATGTCAGAATGAAGCTTGATTTAATGATGAATGTAACTTTTCTTTTCACAATCAATTACCTTACATAAATAATCTCTTCATAAATAATCTTAACTAATGAGCAGAGTATCTCAAGCATTAAAAACCGAGGAACCTCCATTTTAGGTACTTTATAAGAGAAGACAGACCAACTGGAATTGACCTTAAGTGCTTTTCAGAACTCTGTAATACATCCCAGGTGGTCACCTGGGAAGACTTAGACTTCCTTTCAGCTGACAGAAATAAGTACTACAAGGTGAAAATCACTTCATGAACTACAGTCACCTGTTTTGGGATGAGATTATAATTGGTGGTGTGACAACATGTGCAGACATTTAAAATTTCAGGCAGCATCACTGAGAACCTACTATCTGCAAAGCAGAATCTATGTACTTAGAAATCTTTAAAGGTACAAATTTTCAGTTCAAACTGACTATTATATATTTGGTTCTTTGGCTTTATTTTCTCATTGCCTGTGAAATTATCAGTGTTCTCCACTGTTTAAAATAAAACCACTCTTTCTAATGCTATAACTTTTGAACACTTTAATAACTTAGCCAACAGTTTACTTGTAACAAACTGAAATGGTGTTTATAAAAATAAAAAAATCTTTAGCTTACATCAAATCTTACCTCTGAAAAGGAAGACTCACAACATGCATAAAAAGACTGTTTTCCTGCAATTTTCTTGGGCAAAACTCTTCAGCTTCACTGGGGCAGAAACCCAGCCAATACACCCCCAAAAACACACTGCTGAAGGGAACAACAGTGCTGCTCTTTCCTGTCAAGAGCAGACGGGAACAACAATACCTTATCAAAGCTTCAAGGTATAAAATGAACACAAATATTCATTTAAGTTACATTTTGCACTTGCAAATAAAAAAGAGCAGGACATGCCCTCAAGAAGCTGGCATGTGATTGTCCACACTATTTAACTAGCAATAAGCCTCCTGACAAGGGCTGTCCCTGTAACCCAGCACTTTCTCATGCCACACAGAGGCCTCTGGTCAGGAGATAACACAGTGAAGGACAGTTCCCTCTAGACATCACAGATGAGGCCACTTCTGTGTAAGGAAGAGAATTTAGCCATGCTTAAAGCCCTGAGGGGAAGGACTGGGTGCTGGCCTGTTTTTATTAGAGCTCAGGTAGCCCTAAAGACCGGATGGGACATTGTGGGCACCTCTAGATGCAAGATCAAGATTGTATCTGGAAGACTCACCATACCGTGGTGTTTCAAACACTAATGAATACATTCATGCACAAGAGCAATTTTCCCAAATTAATTAGGATTACTCCTATGAATAAAAGTATGCCAGCGTAGGTGTGTGCAGAAGAGGTCCTGGAATGTCAGTCATCATATACCCATCAGTTAAAGCACTCTCATAAATGTTGTTTGAAAGATTGTACTAACCTTAATATAAAATACATGTTTTCTGGGTCTGATGACTCAAGAAGAACTTGCAAGTCTATACTTTAACTTACTCATCTTATATAAATAAACTTTCCCCTTGTGGAAGGGAGTCCTATGACATTAATAAATAGGGATCTTTCTCAACCAGACTCAGATTCTGTAAGAATCACCTAGGAACATTTAGACTAATTATTTGTTGTGAATTATTCACTTGACTCTGTCTCTTCAATCAAGAAGCATGGCACTATTTCTTTCAGCAGCACAAGCCAGTACAATAGAATACTCTCATATCCAACACCATTTAATTAAAGTCTCAGCTGGGAATAGTCACGGGTCTTAACAAAGTTTTGAAGGTTTGAATGCAGGCCCACTGGAGTGAAAGCCTCACCTATTCAGTTTGCCTCTGCACCTGACTACCCCAATTTTCCTCATGGGGCTAAACTTTAGTGATAGTACATTAAAAGGCTAGAGTAGGGGCAAGAGGGTACTGGGTGCTACATCCTGCCTTCAAAATAAACTCTATCCAAGCCACCAAGATTTACTCACAGACATGACTACTTTTTAAAGTAGCACTGGAGGAGGCCATTTTCCCCACACCACTTAGAAAACTCTTAAAAAAAACCCCTTTAATTTGTGTTGTGCCATGTTGAGTTTCTTGGCACTGACCGTGTGTCAGATGGAAAAGGTAAAAATGGACTGTCTTCCAAACCCTTATGGCATAAATAAATCAAGCTATGAATAAGAACTCTCATAAGTGATGAGTAAATATCTCCATTGCCTGATCCATCAATGTCAGAGCTCATAAATGAATACTGAAGTCTGCAGATCTCTGAATCCCTTTGTGTATCAGTCATGCTCTGTTTCTCGTTCACAATCTCCTGTTCTTAACAGTTGCTAGAGATTTTCACTAGGAAGAAAAATAAAAGGAGAAAATATTTTGTACAGAAATTACAGGCAGAAAGAACTTTCAAACTGATGCACCCCAGCTGTTTAGGAATTACATAGTGGTGTTCAACCTTCACTTTTGCTTTATTTTTTTTTTTTTGTAATTTTTATTCCATGTAAAACAAAACAAAACCAAACCAAAATCAACCACACACACAAAAAAAAAAAAACCCTCCACTCCTCAACCACCCCTAGCCATGAAAGACTGGAAAAGTATACTCCGCGAGACAAAATGTAGATGAAAGACAATCACTTCCAAAAGCACCATGAGAAACGAAAAGCCAGAGAACTCCCTAGCCTGAGGAAAGCTGTAGAGGTAAGCAGTCCAAAAAATTACACCAGCAGAAGCAGTCAAATTGGAGATTGTTGGGCATCCTGAAAATTTTCTGCAGTCTAAATGGAACTGCTCTGCAATGTGTTCTCAGTTGGAGCTCTCTACTCCAACTTTCTCCTGATCTTCACCTCTTCATCTCAGCTTTGCTCCCTTTTCTTTTTCTTATGCTACATTTAACCTGCCTGATTCCCTCCCCCATATATTTCCATTAATTTATTTTTTACAGTAAGAATAAAAAGGTTCTGAAATGTCATTTCCATCATAAAAAAAAAAAAAAGTCAAAACCTCCCAATATTTTTAAAATGGAAAATGATCCGTGTAAAAAGAAACCCTAAGCAGCATCTGGTGCCACAGTAGAAATTACAATCCCGGAAAAGTTAGGATCCTGTTTGTGCTAGACTCCCTCTGTGCACGCATACTCGCCCACTCCCTCCTCACAGTCCTGACTGACTTAGAGGGAAGGAGCCATTGCATTAAAGCAGATTTGGAGATGTTTAGTAAGACCTGGTCATAAGCAAACAAATCAGGACTACTGACAGGTTTACAGGGCAGAAGATACTGGGTGTGACACACCACAAAGTCACTTGCAGACATTAAACTGGCACAAATCCGTGGACTATGTTTTACTTACCAATCTTAGGCTAACACCCAAGACTTTTCTCTCCTTGCAAAGGTATGACGTCAGGCACATGGCAGTTCTTGAGATTCTGTATAAGCCAGCATTGCCAGAGGCTCTGTGCAGGTGTGGTTAACAGTTATTTAATGATTCTTCACAATTGCATGTATCTGTCTGAACATAAATACAGTCTGATCGTAATCTTTCTTTTCACACCATGAATTTGCCCTGGTGTTTCCACCCTTGCAGGTTCCCAAATGCCCAATGTCTGTCATTACAGACCTGAGATTCACTTCATCATTTCGAACCATTCACAAGCACTTTGCTGTCCTGTTGGCTCAGTAAGGTGAAGAGAATGAAGGCAGTGTATTTAGTACAAATGCTCCAGTTCTTCACTTAAATTCTGTATATTTGGCTCCTTGATGACTCATGGGACTCTCCTCCCTTCTCCTTGTTTACGCAGTGATGACAAGTATTGTTAACTTTCTAAAAGCAAAATTATCAAAAAGTCCCCAGAACACTGGCAATTCCTGGGAAAAGCTCTCTGTCTTTCCTCTTTCTCAGCAGTTGCAGGAGCCTGAGCAGTTGCACAGTTCAATTAGTTAAAATAATTTTGAGTGATAGTTCAACTGTTTCTTTTCCAAAAGGTAATAGTTTTCCTAATTAGTCACTTGCTTTGATAAGGCACTGACTTTTACTCTAATCTAAATTAACAAGACTTTATCTACTTGCATCATTTAAACACACCCTACTTGCAAATCTGGTATGACTAAAAACCATGACAAGTGTTTGGTTTCATTTTACATTTGCTTCAAAGTGCCCCACTTGGAGGTTAATTATTAATCTACTAAAGTATATGTAAAGGTTCAGGGAAACAACAGGGTTAGTAGGTAGAGAAGTAGTGGAGGAATTAGGAAACCCATGTTCCATTCCCATCTTAGATCATGTAAGTTTGGCCAAGACATTCAAACCCTGTGAACCTTTACTTAGAGAACCAAAACAGCAACACTCTGCACAAAGCACTCTGACAACTGTTGGGAAGAAATTTCATGGGTGTGAGGCAACAGGATGTTTATTCACACCTTAAAAAGACTGAAACTCAGCTAATCCCTTAAGAACTCACCTAGGAACTGGAAATCAAATACACACTGCATGCAACTCAACAAAGTAATGATTTTATTATATCTGCAGCAACAGAAGGACCAGCTCTCCAAGTATTTGCTACATTTCTCTGAAAGGTGGTGAAAACATGCTTGATTTTTAGAACCAGTTTGCAGGACATAAATCCCCATCCCTTGCCACCTGAGGTACTGCAGTGGATGCGCCCTCGGTATAACTGCTCTCTGTTCCAGGAGTAAGCCTGAAGCAGCATGGACCAGATTTTCAAAGATTCCAATGGTTCTGGAGCTGTCCAGGAGGGCTGCAGAGAAGGAAAACAGAACACAGAAAACAGAGGACAGAAATGCAGCAGAGAGGTACAATGTAGGGGTAGTACTGCCAAATCCTGCCTAACACAGCAAAGTCTGACTGTCAGCAGCCTGCTCCCGAATAGCTCCATTATAATGCATTTCACTTTGCCTTGGAAAAAATAAAAATCAAGAAGGTTTTCACACCATTATTTATTCATAGATTTGGTTAAGGCCTATATAAATCATGGGATTCCACCCAGAAATAACTTTTTGAAAGCAAAGAAACAACAAAAGAAATCCAACCCAGAAGTAAGAATGTTAAATACTTATTGCTGTTCAACTGGAATATTATTGGCAAGGTGATTAATTTGTTGATCCACAGTGCTATAAATAGTACTTTAACTTTGTTGAATTGAAACATATCCTTCATATCTCAAGTCACTGTTTACCCATGTAAAATATATGTGGGTTTGAGTTGGCTTAGGTGTTCTCCAGCAAGGGCTAGCAAAGTTCAGTGAGTCTCTATCACATATTCTAAGTCCTCCATCCCTTAGTTAACTTTGCTGTAATTCTCTTCTCACAAGGTTGTTCACTTTCCTGCATCAATGCATGGATTTGAAGGCAGTGAGAGGCTATTGTAACAGCTCAGCTGGTGTTTCCTCATATCACGGGCCAGTGATAGCAAGCCTCTGGCATCAATACCAAGTTTGGTGCCAACAGATATTTGGTCTGGCACCAGCAAAAACAAGGTATGATGGTTTCTTTTTAAGTTTGTTTGGCACCAGTAGCAAAAACCATTCACTATGCTTGGCAGAGAGCCACAGAATTTCACCAAATGGCTTCTGCATCATAACTTCATAACAAGCGTAACACAGTGTAACTTCTAATTGCAGTGGAGCCTGCCCCTTAGCAAGCAATTCCCTCCTAGCAATTATATATCCAGGATTATCAATACACATGCTGCTTTCCAATACCAGTTTCCTCCTTGCTGTAAGAAAAATTTCCTTGAAGAGATCCACAAGTATCTCTTGAAGAGATCCACAAGAAATCCACCATTTGGATTTTGTCTCTGGTGGTGCAGTTACATGAAACCCGGTAATCAGCCATGAGAAAAGCCTTTGGGGACAGTTACTGAATTAAGTCATCACAAAATATGTTGTAAATACTGTGTTGATTTAACCTCACCCTGCACTCTTTTATGTCACGTATTTCTCAGACTGCAAACCTGCAATATATTCCAGAGAGGTTCATCTTATGCCAGTGTGGAACCTCATTCAAGCCCTGGAGGCTTAACACAGCAGTAGTAAAAAGCAAGAATTAGCTATAAATTATCTGAGTCTCGAGACAGAGCAAGCTCCATTTTGACAGCTCCTTGCTAAATAGTACAGCACTTTCCAGTGAGGCCTTGTGGTGGATACCTCAGTGGACACAGCACAGGACAAGGGCTCCAGAGACCTCAGTTCTACAGACAGAGTTGCAACTGACTTACCAAATTATTTTCAGCAGGACTCGCCATCATTCCTTGTCACCTGTAAAACAGGAGAGCTCTGAGATTTGTTGGTGAAAAGGATGGTGTAAGAATCTGGATTTTTTTTCTCCAGTACTAAGCACTAATAACAAGAACAATAATGTCACTTCCTTCACAGGAGAACATCTGTGCCTGCCCATTCTGTCACAATCCATGGCTCCGGAGAAAAAAAAAAAATTGCTTAGATGCAGGCATTTTTTATGGAACATGAAGTGGGCACAGGGAGGAAGTGATACTAAGCTCTCAGCATGGGAAAATTTCATTCTGAGTAATGTCTCCCAAGAAAATAAAGACTGCATGAAACAAAATTGAAATGGAACTCCCCATTGTAAATTCAGCTCTTAGTACCTGCCAAAGACACGAGAAAATCTCTACCCACAGGGAATGGATGTTCTTCTGAAAAAGTGCCAGTCTTTCCCAATGAGGGAATTCACGCAGACATGCATTCTGCTTCAGTGATCAAACTCTTCCTCTCAAGGTCTAAAGGAATTTCCACTAACCTCCTCTCTTACGGCTGGTCTCTAGCTGGATTTCCTTCAACTACAAAAATATACCTAGTGCAATTAGCCAGCCCTCATAGACTGCAGTTCATTTATGCATGCTAGGCACATCTCCTGCTGCGAGCAGCCTGTCCAGAGCGAGCTCTTTGAACTGCTCCATTGTTTCTCACGTCGTGTATTGCATTGTCCAGGCCGATCGCTCCTGGCAAGGCAGGGCACTCCTGCAGCTTGCCACAGGAGGAGAAGGGATGATGGAGCACTTTGTCCAGCTGCTGTGCTGGACATCTCAGGTGCACAAATAAGCTTGCCTGCCACTAACTATAGGACTTTCCAGACACCACAGAGACTTTTACTGACCAGTTGTTCTAATATGACCTCACTTGGAAACTCCCCTCTCTATTCTATAGTTAGTGGTCTGGAGAGACAGGAGACAGAAAACAGAAGTAAGAAAGAGTGAAAAAAAGAAAAAAAAAAACTAGAAGAAATAATTTTTAAAAAGAATTTGAACCAAGAACATATCATGACACACCTTTGAACGATGTATGCTGAACTAAAAAACACATATCTCCATGGTTTAAAATACCATGGAGACAACATGGATCAACCAAAAATACACTCACAACCACCAGACAGCGAAGCATTTTTCTACATTTAGTACGGAATATTTTTGTAATTGGTAGCTTGAGCAAATTGCAAAGGACTATACAACCTCATTTCCAAGTACCCATTGGCAGACTATTTCTGAATTAAATGAGTGAAATACTACAAAAAATGGGAAGCAAAGCTGATTGCGTGATTTTCAAGCAACCATTCACGTTTCTCCGTTTGTCTTTGACTGGATACTGTTTTGGGTAGGAAAAGAGGGGATTGTACATCAAAAAAGTCCTGTTCTGCTGATCTAAAGAGGAAGAGACATTTCATTTTAGAACAAAGAATTAGATTTTTTTTACCTTGCTTCAGTAGAGGTTTTTGGAGGTTTTTCTTGGGGTGATGGGGGTGGGGTGTTTGGCTTCGCTATAATACAGCACATCAAAGTGCTTTTGATGTGAAGTTTACTTAACAGAATCAGTTTTTCCGATGATTGTGTTAATCTTTATAAACCTGAAGGCGATACTGTGCCTTTTTAAAAACTATAGCAGGAAAAGACTTGAGGTTACATATACTCTCAGTGGTGAGAGATGGGAGTAGTTGGATTATTTCACCACTTCTTACAACTTTGCTTGTGTTTCATTGGCAGCGTTAGCAATGGGCTTGATATTGCTCTCACTCAGGCCAGGAAGGCTCTGTTTAAACCCGGCACAGACCTTTCATAAGCACCTTTCATATATTTTCTCAGGTCAGAGCCACCAGAGATTTCAAGGGACAGCTTACAACAGGCACTGGCTCAGAGATAGCAAAGGGGCCTTGAGCCACAAGAATCAGCGCTGATCTCAGAAAGGTTCCCTGCTCCCACCCATTAATAGCTATCTTCGTATTATTTTGAGTACAAGCTTCTGTCCCCTCTTGAATCTTGCAAAACCAGCTTTGCCATCCACTCCTAGTCTTGAAGTATGGCTGTGAAAAAGCTTCTGTTATGTCTGACGTGTTTACCTACAGCATTTGAATGACTTTTTAAGTTCTTTGAATAAAGATAAGAGACAATGTGTACATTTTCCACACAAATAGTGGAACGGTAATAAAATAAACATCAAAGGCAAGCCAGCAAATCATCGCTACTTCACTGCTATTTACAACAAAAGCAGGAAGAGGAACAAACCTACCCCTGCCATTGGCATCATCGTAGAAAATATGAGTTTTGGAAGGAATGATACCTTTTTCCCATACCCTTAAACACAAACATTGGCACCTACAGCTAAGACAACACTTTACTGAAGGATTTCAGTTTACATCACATGGAGACAACAACAACAATGAACCAAGAGAGGTCTCCCTCCTCTTATTTTTGTCTTTCTGAATTGTCTGCTTTTCTCAACTGGTACAGCTTTTGTGAGACCAGCAAAACATCCAGGGTATTATTATTTCTATTAAAGTTTTCAAGAGGGGGACATAAGAACCCCTCACTCTTCAGTATTTGCCACGTAAAATCATGCAGACAGAAGAAATGGCAAAGCTTTGAAACAAAATGCAGGTGTGTGTGGGGGAACATATATTCTGTTCAAGAGAGACCAAGATAGAAAGTAGGGCTGTTTGTTTCTCCTCTTAGTCTTTTAAACCTGCGTTTTTTTCATCTTCCTCTCCAATACTCCTTGAGAGCCAGACCACAGTGGAATAGTTCTAACCAGAGTGACTCTGCATTATGTATTTATTCTAAAATAAGGTCTGATTTAGAAAGAGTGCTTTTGGAAAATATGGAGCAATCCAACTCTTACTCCAGGACACAAAATTCAAAGCATACATATGAGAAATAAAACATAAGCACCACACTGGATTTCTGCTGATGTTATTGTTATTGTTTTGCAGACGCCAGCGCTACTGCCATATTAAGTGAAATGGAATTTTGCAATGGACTCTGAAGAGTGAGCAGAACAGGGAGCTTTCAGAGAAGCTGCTGCCAGCCAGCTCTCTTCATTGAGTTCTTCTACCTAGCATAATGTTGAAGGAGAAATAAAAAACTCTGAAGGAGGGCAAGACCCTGACAACTTAAACCTAAAAAGAAACCCAAAAAGGATGACTAATTTTTTTAAAGAAGAAGAGTGTCTAGGTAAAATTGCAGAATACATAGTCCCAAGTTTTATGGGAAATTTACAGACTCACGGTGATTTAAAAAAATGTTAAAGTTACCATTAAAAACACCCGAACCCAAAACCTACACAATGAAAGATTTTACTAGAGAGTGTCAGTTGTAAGAGAGAGGTTACAAACACACCATCCAGAAGAGGTTAAGAAATGCTGCTACAGAAAGAGTAGCACATGTAAAACTGAGGTGAAGGCTTTGTCTAACTCTCTCATAGCAAAACTCCAAAGCATTGCCTACCTGTTCCCATTCTACCTCTGCACCAGGTGTGCTTATGACAGAAGGAAAGAGAAGACCAGGACTGAAACTGTTTTGTCAGGCTACATAAATCATTAGGAATTCACAACTGCAAAGCCATGTATTATTTTCCAACAGGTTGTTGAGCTGTCATATTACAACTTGTTGCTTTATACGGCGCTATTAAAATAAATCACTGCACGTAACAGGTTCAGCTCTGCCACCTATAAGTCATTCTGCATTTTACACCTGGGAGGCGGGCCGGCTCTGCTTAGTCGCGCCGAACTGCGGCTTCGTTCGAAATACCCGGCAAGGGGAGGGACCTGGCAGGAGAAAATACAAACAAGTTTCGTAAAATAACTTTCCAACAAGACCTCGCTGTCATCTTGGCTAATTATGGCTCTGATACGGCTTATTAGGGCATACCCACCTTTGCTACCTTGCTTCTCCACCCACCACCCTTTCAGATCTTTGTCCTGGCTCCGCCTCTCGCCGGCGTTATAATGGGCTGGTCTGAAAGTGGTGGAGAGACACACAACCACAGGGGAAGGGAGAGATAATGACAATAACACTAATAACCCTAATAACCCGTCTGCTGCCCGCCTCGCAGCGAGGAGCCAGCCCGGCGTCCCGGCACTGACAGCGCTCGAAGCCGGAGAGAGCGGAGTAACCCCGACGGCCCTGAGAGCTTCTCCCCGCGTCCCGGGAGCGCCGAACGGCAGCAGCGGCAGCGCCCCCGAGGAGCACCGAGCCCGGGCGGACGCGGAGAAGCGCCGGCTCCGGCAGCCGCCTGCCCGCCCGCCCTCTGCTCGCACCGGCTCCACGGGGACCTCCTCGCCCCCCTCCTTCGGCCCCATGGAGCAGCGAGAGTAAGGGGCGAGAAGGACAAAAAGGGGGCGAAAGGAGAGCGAGCACCCCAGTGGGGAAGAAGGAGGTGGAAGCCCGGGAGGAATCGCCCGGTCCCGAAGGCGGCAGGGCACCGCAGCCCGTCCTCGGCGCCCACCGGCCGCGAAGGGGCCGGCCCCTGCCAGCGACCCGGGCACCGAGCGGCGCTGAGGCGGGCGCTGCCGCCGCGGAGCTGTCCAAGCCGGCCAGGGGACAGCAGCCGCAGGGTCGCCCGGCTGCCTCCCGCCTCCATCCCTTGAGGCCGCGCTGAGGGGCGGGGGTCGCGCCCGCCCAGCGGAGCCGCGGGGTGCGGGGGGGCCGGCGGCGCCGCCATGAAGCTGGAGGTGTTCTCGCAGCACTATGAGGACAAGCTGAGCGCCGGCAGCGACCAGGAAGGCAGCGGCTCGCTCTCCCCGGCTCCGGCGGAGAGCGAGCTGGGCTCGGACGGTGACTGCGCGGCCAACAGCCCGGGCGGCGGGGCCGGGCGGCCGGGGCATCCCCCGCCGCCGCCCCCCACGCCGCAGCCCCCGCCGCCGCCGCCCGCCGAGAGCGCCAAGGGGAAGCCCTACACGCGGCGCCCGAAACCGCCCTACTCCTACATCGCGCTCATCGCCATGGCCATCCGCGACTCGGCCGGCGGCCGCCTGACCCTGGCCGAGATCAATGACTACCTGATGAGCCGCTTCCCCTTCTTCCGCGGCGCCTACACCGGCTGGCGCAACTCGGTGCGCCACAACCTCTCCCTCAACGACTGCTTCGTCAAGGTGCTGCGCGACCCGGCGCGGCCCTGGGGCAAGGACAACTACTGGATGCTGAACCCCAGCAGCGAGTACACCTTCGCCGACGGCGTCTTCCGCCGCCGCCGCAAGCGCCTGAGCCGCGCCGCCCCGCCGCCGCAGCCCGCCCGCCCGGCCGCCGGCGTCCCGCCGCAAGTGCCGCAGGAGGCGGCCGGAGCGGGCGCCGCGTCCCCCGGCGCTTCCCCGCGGTGCTGCTGCGCCTCCTCGCCCTGTCACTGCGCGGCGGGAGCCAAGGACGCGGCGGCGACGGGGGGCGGCGGGGCGAGGCCGGCGGGCGGCGGCGGTGCCAAGTTCTCCAGCTCCTTCGCCATCGAGAGCCTCCTGCAGCGGCCGGCAGGACCCCGCGCCGCCCCGCAGCCGCCGCCGGCCCCGCACGGCCGCCTCCTGTGGCCGGCGCCGCCCGCGCCCCCGCACCTGCTGCCCGGCCCGTACCCGCTGCTGCCCTACCCACCTGCCGCGCAGCCCCCGCCCGCCGCCGCCCTCTACGGCGGGGGCCTCCTGCAGCTCTGCGCCTACGGGCTGGGAGAGCCCTCGCCGCCGCCGCCGCCGCTGCTGCTGGGGGGCGGGCGGCCCGCGCTGGCCCCGGGGGAGGCGGCGCCGCTGGCGGAGCGGCCGCGGGCGCCGCTGTTCCACGGCGGGATGGCCAAGGGCGGGCGGGGGCCGCCGCCGGGCTCCCCGCTGTACGCGCCCCTCCGGCTGGCCGGGCCGCTGCCGCCGGCGGCGGGGGGCTCGGCCTCCTTCCAGCCGTACGCCTTGGAGACCCCGCTGGCTTAATGGAGCCCCCCTCCTCCCCTGCGAGGGACCTGCCCGGGGAGGCGTGGAGGGGGAAATGAGGAGGCTCTGGATCCCGCACTTTAAACTCCAGAGGCGACCGCAGCCTCCAAGCAAAAGCCTCGGTGACTGTGCCTTAGTGAAATGACAGTGAGTTTAACTTAAGCCAAAAAAAAAAAAAAAAAAAAAAAAAAAAGGAAAAATTAGAAAAAAATCAAGCAACTGTCGGTTTGGACAAAGCCATGAGCCTCAAGTGCTTCTTACTGTTCGTTGAGACTACTTGACTTAAGCCAGTCCCTCGCCATCCCCTTTGTGTGTCCCTCTCTTGTCCCCACATCTCCCGCTCCCGAAGGCGGGGGCAGCAGGGCGGGGGTGCCGCGGAGGGGCGCGGTGGCGGCCGCTGGGGGATGCGCTGTGCGCTTGGGAGGGCGGGGAGCAGGGACGGGGCCGGGAGCAGCAGCCAGAGAGTCTGGGAGGGGGCCGGGGTCTGCTGAGGAGCCGTAGGTCTGTACTGCAAAGCAATGCATCACTGTGCCAAAAGAAACCTTTTCTCCTGTCCGGCAACTGGCATTTCCTGGGGAGGGAGGATATTAAATTATTTATAAAAGTAGTGTTTTTAACACAATGAGAGTGCAGCTTTTTAAATTAATTATTGGAGGGGGCGGGAGAGGGGAAAGGGCTCAAGGAAATGTCAGGCGGTATGTCCTGTACTGGCTGGCGTTCTACGTTTATGGCCAAGATTATTGCTACTGGAAAGAGAAGAGTAAATTTTTTTCGTATTTTATTTTTGTGTTTGTATGTAATATATGTGCGTGTGCATTTTATTGACGCTCGGCCACCATGTTTTCCTTTCTCCTTTCCCCCGAATAAAAGCTGCCCCCTAAATAAAGGCGGTAATAAGGAGAAGAGCGTGCTGTCTGTGCTGGCGTGAGGGAGGGAAGCCTGTCGTGGGACAGCCTTGACCGAGAGGCTTGGCAGGGCCGGGGGAGCTGCCGGGCTGCCCGCCCCTTCATCCCCATCCCTGCCGGCGGGTAGAGGTGCCACCTATGGACCCGCCTTATTTTAGTCAGGGACATGAGAGGTTCTCCTCTTGGGCTGCCGCCAGGAATGAAAGTCTTCTGCAATTCCTCGAGTCAAATCAGAATTTCTCGCCGGGGCTCAGCCCTGCAGAAATGCTGGCAGAGAGATTTGAAGGAAAACCGCCTGACGTAGGGGCAGCCTGTGAAAATCCTGTACATCTGCCTTCTGCCTGCCTTTTTTTTTTTTTTTTTCTTTTCCCTCGGTTTTTTTTTTTGTTTGGTTTGGTTTGGGGTTTTTTGTTTGTTTGTTTGTTTGTTTTTGGCGGGTTTTTTTGTTATTTTTTCCACGAAGGACAGCAGGTGACATGTAATCCTGTTGTCATCTCTCGGTCCAAGGAAAACTCGCTTCAGGAAGGTCGCTGGCGCTACCGGGCTCCGGTTACTTCTGGTGGAGACATCCCCGGTGGCACTTACAGCGGACGAATCCTCAGCGGGTTGAAAGCTGGGGAGATTCTGCTGGTAATAAAAAGTTCGCACGCGTTGCCTTCTCCCGACGGGCGTTGTGTTAAGGCTGATTTGTGTTGGCAGAAGTTATCAGCAAAGCCTCAGAAAGGCTAAATCGGGAAAAGGAAAGGTTAGGGGCTAACTGCCTGTGCTGCTGAAGTAAAATCAGTGTCGTCCCCGAACTCGAAGAGCTTATACAAATGCTGAAATGATCATTCGGGGCTCGTTTGTTCGGTTGCTTGTTTTAATTAATACTTTTAAAAGTATGAAAATCGGAGGGGTTTTTCCCCTTCAAGTCCTCTGCAAGCACAGGTTACCTAAAAAGAAAACGACGTCAAGGAGAATTTTCAATTACACCTATTTCGGACCTTGGAGTTTCTCTCCCACCTCTTTTTCTCTCAGCGCTGAGACTCAGCGGCTATCTTCTGCCCTACTCGCAAAAATTATTCCAAAAAGCAAAGGTGTGTTGTGAAAGGAAAGCTTTAAACAGAACAATCTGCGGCCGAAAACACCGACTTGTTTCAATACAGCTCAAACAGATTTCACGGTGCGTTAAGCTCAGACCATAACATCCATCAGAACATTGCGAGAGATTAGTGACTAATGTATGAAGTAATCCAGCCCTTGAAGGAATTGGTTTTTATGTACACACGCGCACGCACACATACACACACACTATTTCGACAGGCTCTGTGCAAATATTAATCTACCCTTCCATAATCTGCTCTTTCCTCTGGCTTGTATTTTACCATCTCTTTTTTATAGGAGTCCGTATGACCTGTTAACATGCAGCTCCTAGTATCTTTTGCTTTTGTCCATCTCTAAAGGTCATATTTCAGGGTGCGTTAGAAGTACCTTGATGGAAAGCGGAATTTGTTGTTATAGCCACAAATGTGTATTTTAATCGGATGCATTTAAGTGTGAATAGGGGGGAATTGTGTGTAAACGTATGCTTAAACAGGATGACATGGAGCTTTTTACTTACGAAAAAAGAAAAAAAAGAAAAAAAAGAAAAAAAAGAAAAAAAAGGAGAAAAAAGCCCACAGAGTTCCATATATCCCTTGTTAACAAGTATTCTATTCTGTATTCTTCTTCTACGAAACTCCATTTTTTGATATGTCGAGAAACATATGTCAACAGGACAGTAACAGGGTCCTCGCGGTCGTTTCTTAGCCCTTGTTCGAATCTCCTCAGACTCTCTAAATGAGGGTTTAAAGCGGTCCCCGGTGCGGGGCGGTGGGAGCAGGGGGCGGGTATCGGCTGCTGTCCGGAGCCCACTCGGCGGCGGGACTGTGCGGCTTTCTGTAGGGAAGGTCTTCTCCACCTCCTCCTGCTTAAGCACCATCCACCTAAGAGGAGGCAAGAGACGAATTTCCCCCTGTTGACCTTTGGGCGGGAATTGTCCCGTTCGCGCTACTTCTCAGAGCACGCCGGCTGATTTCTTCCGAGCGAATGAGCGCACGGGCAGGGAGAAGCTGCAGCCCCGCCGGGAGGGCGGGCGGGAGGAGCGGCCGCAGGGACTGGCCGGCAGCCCCCGGCCCGCAGCCGCCGCCCGCCGCTCGGAGCGGAGCCGGCCGAGGGGCACGGCCGGCCCCGGTGCGCAGCCATAAATCCGAGCTGTCAGCCCTGACAGACGGCTGGTGAAACACAGCACCTGTCCAAACACTTTCCAGCAGCAGGTAATCAGAGAACCGACACTTTGCATTTTTGTGTGGAACAAGCGCATTAACCATTTCACAGACCTTCCCAAAACAGCGATGTTTGTGTGTCTGGGTACTTTGTCTTTTTTAACGTCTAATAAATCAGGGTGACAGAAGAGAGACAAAGCCTTTTGCCTTGTGATATTTGACACATCAGCAGCCAGCCAACACTTTGGCGCCATGGCCTTTTAGTCCTACCGGTGTCTGCATCACCCACAGCATGGTTGTTGGGTGAGTGCCGTTTGTGATGATACTCGAGGGATTTTTACACACTGCACAGGCAAAATCAGGTCAATAGCAAAGAAAGCCTGACAGGAGCAAGGAGGAAAACAAATCTGTCACCGCGTGAGAGGACCTGAAAATATCCCATGCTGGCTGCTCCAACTCCACTGCAGTTTCTTCAATGGAAACACGAGCCCGAGCAGAATTGCATGAGAACTCAGATTCAGACCGGGTTCTGGTTTTAAGCACTTTTTTGAGGAAAGATTTAGTTTTCCAAATAAATATATTTTGTTCCTGAGATTTTTCCCCCCTATAACTGATTCGTTTCTTTCAGGCTTGAGTGTTTAAATGTGCTTTAAAGCAGGGGGGAAAAATCATACCTGACAATCAAAATATTTTCATCAAATATTTTGGGCAGCTTCTCCATATCCTGTCCCAACCCAACTATGGCAGATAGTGATTAAAATGGTTACCTGAATAATGTTTGTCCTAGCCACTTTCCTAAATATCTTCAGATTTTAGCCTGGTGAGCAGCAGAACTGCCTAAAATTCTCCTGAATGGAATAAAACTAAATCAATGTAAAGGAGATGTTTAAGAAGAATTTTGTGCATTTGAGGAATTAATGACTGCCAAACAGTAAATCCTAGAAGAAATAAGCTTGCAAAAGTGATCTGTAGATAACAGCTTGTATATATTACATAGAGTCCATGCAGCAGGACAATACAATAAAGCTGTGCCTAGTCTCCTCTGTAGTGGAGGCAAAGTGTTTAACTCTTGTATCTCAGCGGAGGCATGCCAGCAGGACAGCCTTTTGATTGTTATTTTCCCATCAGATTAATTAACCCAAATTTTCACCATCCAGATCTGATGAAGCCTGAAATTTCCTTTCAGCTTACCTTCCAAATCATCCATAAGATGGTATAAGTATCCCATCAGTATCCATAATGCTACTCAGGAAGGAATCCACTAAAATAAATTTTATTCAACAGCCAGCACAGCAGTGCTAGCTACAAAACTCAGTTTAACACAGATCTTTAAAGAAGGCTTCTGAGGAAAAATGTGCTGTCCTTTGTATCATACTCGATGCTAAAAAGACCGAAAGAAGTTGGATAGAATTTTGTCTTGGGAATTTGCAGGTTTTTCTTACCCAAATCATTTTTCAAAATGGTGATTCTTAAGGGCTGGATGTTTCAGGAAGAGAGCACCCTTAGAAAAAGAAATTCCACCCCAGAAAAGGCACATACAAAGGACTCAGATTCACAAGGCCTTCACTTTTCACACCATGCTTTAAGAAGCCCAAGGTGAAACCTCCTACACAAGAGCAAGGAGAACAAGCACAGCCCTACACAGAAGGGTAGTGCTTCTAACCAAAGCCCACATTTTGCACAACTCTTCACTGGGCTGGGGGAGGTGTTTCATTTAATAACAGGTAAGAGAGTCAGTTCTTTTGTTTGTGCCAGGCTTTTTGCCTTTTAAGTCTGAAGTAGACAAAAACAAAGTTGAAATCCACCTCCAGCCAAATTCGAGGCACTAAGCTGTGATTTTGGCAAGAGTGCTTGTTGCAATTTTGCTGAGCACTACAGTAGCTCTTTAATGATGGAGTGAATACAGTTCCATCTTTTGCTTACATCCTGAAGAGGAAACATTTTCCTCTTGACTAAATTGTCTTCATTGACTCTCAGAAGCCTCAAAACCAGCTTCAAAGACATCTATGGAGTGCAAACACCCTATCATGACATCAGACAAATGGCTAAGAACACATAAGCCCTTCTAAACATGCAAACATATTAATGATCATTTTTCAGGTTATCTATTGACAGCTTCAGAAAGCTACAAATTCTCATGGTCTCTAGCCCTGCATAGGAGGTGAACATTGCTGTTGCCTTCAGGAAGTTATACCTCCACACATCTGGATGGACTAGGCCTTTGTCCTCTATTCCAGGGCCAGAGCGGGAGAGCATGAGGAAGGATTGAGAGAACACAGTCATTACACATTTTTGCTCTTGCACCATGCTATTGTTTTCTTTGTTATGACCTGTTTCAAAATCTCAGAGCCCTTTCAAGCAGCATGGCACACTAATAGCCTCCTCTGCTATGGGGAAAAGCAATGTTTTTGTGGGTTCTTTCCCCTCCTTAATTGCAGAGAATATTCAAGATGGAGCAATTCAACTCTAGTCTTCAGTACAAAGTCTTGAGCAGAGAATGTGGGACCTAGGACCACAAAGTTGAAAAAACATGTAAGAGGGGAAAAAACAGGAAAAATAGGCTGACACCCAATTCTCCAAATTCCGCTGTAGTTGCTTCCTGATTGTAACTATTCACAGAACACGTTTATATGCAGTATGTGTTCATAAATGCTTTAATAAGTATAATTTATCTGGTTTAGGGTCCAATGGGTTTATTTTAGCTGTGTTTGAATTGCTGTTGTTATTTTAAGACATAATTTGGTACTGGAGTATAATTCCAATACCATCTGTCAGTCAGCTAGTAACCCTTCACGTAAATAGTACACTTCTTGTTTATCCTTAATATTGCTAAAGTATTTTTAGTCCACTGTAGTCCACAATAGTGTTAATGAATAACATACCTGAGTCAAATTGGGCCTAACTACAGGCACTCTGTGGGGCCTTGAGGTATCCCAGGATACTTTACTGGGAGGACTCTTCAACAAGACCGCTTCTGTGAAATTCATTTTTTATTTGGTAGATCTTTAAGTTACCTGCCTTAAAGACCTCAGTGTTTCAGCAGAAACCTGGGACTCCATTTTCCTGGCCTATTACTTTATTCAGTTACAAACAGGCAGATGAACTTCAACATTCCAAGTAGAAGTTGTCAATCTTGGTTTTCTGAAAAGACAATTTTCTGTAAAACCTATAGATTGCCTATGGTCCTTCAAACCAGACATGACACCAAACTGTCCATTTCAGTTTCTTCCACAGCATTTACTGTTGAAAATCACAGGATCTTACTACAGAAATAGCTTCACTAGATTTTCAATAAGCATGTATAAAAAATATGGACATGAACATCTTCTGGAATTGCCCAGTTACTTTCCCTCCTGTGCAGTTTCTTTCAGTCTATTTTTAATAACTTCTGAAGCAAGGCATTATTTAGTAGCTATGTTTAAAGCATCCTAAGCAATGAAGAGGAAACCCTACAAAGATATGGTTTTCTTTGTGAGACTAGTTAAGTTGCATAACCAGGTGGCAGTAGATTTTTAGTATTATTCCTAAAACAAGAGTATAATGCAGTTCTCTTTCAGCATCAAGCAACTTTTGTTGCTCTGGGTACTTCACAGAGCCATCTTCATTGCAGTAGTAAGTGCTCAGTACTCATCCTCATACAGCACCAGAGTAATTCCCCTCACTTTGGCTTACACAAGCCTCAATTAGTTGTATGTTATCATCACATTCCCCATTAATCATTTAGCAGAACTCTACAGATGTACAGCAGCAACTTTCCCAATTCTTTCCTCGTAAGTCAGTCCAGGAAGCCCCCAAGTCATTTCTGTGTTTCTCTGAACTTCTCTGGATCATCTCTTTCTGACTAATTGTAAGAACACAGCAAAGGCATAGCTTTCTGTGTCACAATACCTGGAGTCATATCAGGCTCTTCCCATGCCCCACAGCTCCAGAAGAAGCAGGTTAGAAAAGGACAAAGAAGTTATAAATTATGTTCAAAGCAGCCAGGCTCACACATGACAACAGAGTACAGACTGCAGTTACTCAACCTTCTCAGCAATAATCATTAAAAAAAAAAACACTTCAGTGTAACATTTCAACAACCTTGTTCAGTCAGAGAAACAGTCTTCCCCTTTCACTTTCCTCTGCTCACTCTTCTTGCTTGCTCTTATCCAAAGCTATCCTTAAGGAAAGAGAAACAATTTTGTTTTAGAATGTAGTCTACAAAACACTGGGCAGAAAATGACAGAACTTAACATAGATTTTTCTCATGCCTTAGCATCCTCTGCTAAGAGAACTTTGCCCCAAGTCTCTAACAGACAGCATCTGTCCTTCCAGATCCTAAACTGGGACAATAAAGCATATGAACTGTATTTTGTCTAATCAGAGTTCCTAAACCAAAGCCCACTCATCCTGTAGCAAAGTCACTGCTGAGACCTTGGCCAAAGCAAACCCACAGTATAGCACTACTAGTGCCAATTTCCCAAGGGTATTGGGAAATTCTTGGGTCTTCCACAGCTAACAGGATAAAATGCATGTCAGAGCTCCCAAGGAGAATTCAGGTTAGGATTTTCCTTTTCCACAGGAACTAGATACTGCTCCCTGTTTCTTTATTCCATACAAAGAAGATTGGTTTTATTCTTTGCTGGGAATAAATTTCCCTTATCCCATACTGTTACTAGTGGACGCAAGGGAGAATATCCTCTTTGCATCATTATTTCTAGCACTGCAGATGAGAAGTTCAAATTGAGCAGGTGACTTGACACAATCAACATATACAATCATCTTGTTGTTATAATATCTTCCTATCCACTACAAACAACTAGAACAAGGACTGTAAGATTATCCAAGCTTTAATTAATGTTTTCATCAAGAAAATTTATGTTAGACATCATTTGTTTCTTGCCCAATGAAACCTCAAGACCAAGAGATAGTCTGTATGAAAAGAAGTAAAAGGTAAATTTTCATAGCTTGATTTAAATGTTGGGGAACTGTGCTGGGGTTTCCTACAGGGTGGAGATGACTCAAACTAGGAAAAGCTGAAGCAGCTAGAAGTCATTCAGGTCACCCACAGGTTTATGAACACTGCAGTGCTGCCAAAGGCCTGTTAGTTGGAGGAGTAAATCTGTATAACAGAGAAGAGCATGGGATATAGTTCTAGGGCTAGTACTTGTGCTAATTAGCCAGAGCTGTAGTTTACTGTCTTACTCTAAGATGCCATAAAAGCCTTTTTATTCAGGTCTAATTGCTAATTGCTGATACAGTGTGATATCAGCAATTAGTAATTATTTTCACATTTATATGTATTACATTAAAAAAAGCCCCTGCAATAAAACATCTTAAAGCAAATAAATTTTAAAAATGGACCAGTGTACACTGTTATTTTAGCACCTTTTAATTCAGTGCACATATCAGTGTAGTGAACTATTTAAATTAAAGGACCACACTCCTTCTCTTCCTCTAGGATTGCTGCCCCATCCGATGTAACTAGTTGTTGTGGAAAGGAAACTGTCTTGTGGAACTAAATGGAAAATTGTTTTCAGGGCCCTGACTCAGTGGAAGTCCGGACTTTTATTCCAAGTGAGAATAAAAACCTCTGGAAAAGAATGAATGTTTTAAATATTAAAGTCATAGTATTATAGATGTGCATATACATGGGAGAACTAAAGTCTTTAATTTCTTTTCAGTCAGCTTGGTGTCAGGATATATAGAAACCTGTTGTAAATGAAGCCTTTTTTTTTTTTTTGGAGTACTTCTGGTAGTTAGTTTTATCAGGAACACAGACAGTTGTGTTACTTTACCAGAATCCATTCTAATCCAAGGGACACTGCTGTGGAAAAGCAGGGCTCCTGTGGACTTGCACACTCTGTCATAGTATCCTTAAGAAATGAGGTTTTGCAATTTCTGAGGAGTCACAGGCACCCAGACTTGAATCTAACTCAGATAATAATCTGATCCGTGGGACCCTTCCCTTTGGCACAGTTCTGCTCTTCCTTACCAGCACAAGCAGTCTGGCTCAGCAGGCTGGAGCCTACAGGTCTCCCAGATGTGATGAGGGCTGACAAAGCCATATCATCATATTCATTCTTATTTAATTGCTTGCAAAACAGGATTGAACACTGCTCCAGTTCAATTTATTTTGGTTGGCTGCTTTTGTAAGCACCATCCATCCATATCCCCTGAATCAAAGCCAGCAAGTAACATCCTATGATCAGGGATTGTGCCAGTAGCCTGGATCTATCAGCCCCCACTACACAAAGTGCAGCACAGGACTATCACAGGATCTCCATCACAGAAAGAACTTTGGTGTTGTACACTTGTTACTGGAGTAAGTTCCTCTAAGTGGCACATGCAGCCCCCAGACCCTGCCTACACAATTTCTACTCGTACCAGTCACATCCTAGCCACAAAACTTGCAGGCAGTAAAGAAAACCTCACCAACCACTGCATTTCATCACTTCATAACAATTGAAAAATACTTGAGTTGTATGGATATTTCCCATCAAAAGGGCTGGGTTAGAATTGGATGCACATAGTGAGGTCACTTTTAGTTATTAAATAAATTTCCCATTCAATGACACAAATAGACTGAGAAAAACAGAAAACATATTTCCATAGATTGACTCAGAAGTATGTTCCATTTGACTTCAGCCTCAAAATTGTATTTCACAATGGTGAAAAAAGTAAAAAAGGTCCATTTGTTTTCAAGATAGGCAAGTATCTACCTACATGACAGATGGCTCCAGCTGATTTCAGCAGTAGTTCTCATGGACATTAAATATCCCAGTCACTCAGCTCTTGTTGGGAGTGGCTCAAAACCCAGCTGAGCCAGGAACTAAATTTGAGCAGCTACACATTAATCTTAATTGCTATTCTATAAATAGTCTGGGAAAGAAGGTAATGGGAAACCCCAGCCAAATTGAGCAACCAGAGGCATGAAGGGGTATTTTTGTGTCCCCTGCATTATTAAAAGGCCAAATAGGTGTTCAAATTAGAAGGCTCAAACACTGACATTGAACTCTGTTTTGAGCAAGAGACTTGTTTTGGCATGAAGCCAAGAAATCCTAAATTTCACCTGATCATTTATTATATATTTTCATATTTCTCTGTTGCACTTCTTTAAACTTGCCTTATAACAGCCAAATTTGAGATCTCAAGATGCTGAACAGATGATCATTTGCATAGTAACTGTTTTCCTGGATCTTCAACTTATTTCAAAGAGCCTTATGGCCACGATCTTATGGCAGCAAGTTGGGAGGAGCCAGAGGGATTTCAGGGTACTGAGCTTACCACGGGCCAGGCTGCATCCCCTTCTTCTGAGGTTCTCAGCATGGAACAGAGAATTCCACCTCATACCCAGAAGTACATGCAGTGCCATCCTTACCATAGATAGAAGAATTTTTACTCCAGTGGGAGGTGAAATCAATGAACAACTCTGGAATGTCTGACAGACCAGGTCTTGCAAGGGCACATCCCCTTAATGGGCAGAACAAAACCACTTAAGCCTTCAAAATACACACTAATTCTTCAGGGAGAGTCATGATAGGCAGGAGTTAGTCAGATACTCTTGGACAAGGACACATCATTCTTTAACAAAGAAGGGGAAAATCTTTCAGAGCTAGGACCTTGGAGACAATCCTGAGGTCCAGAGCGTCACGGATTCATGTTCCAACTAAAACTACCCACAGGATGTCTGCAGAGATAGAAGCTTTGTCCAAGCCCTGCCAACCCCTGCTGCCTCTCAGGACAATCAGCTGCCAAACACAGCAGCTGCTGGAAGGAGCCTGGGAGAGGAGGAGGAAACAACTCAGTCTCCTGAACGCCTTGCTGCAGCTCTGCCTGACACCATATCAGTCACAAGTCTAAAGGTTTATAAGCTTCCAACCTAAACACTCTTATCACCATGTATAGCTCTGAGCCCTGGGGGTTCCCTCCTGCCCATCAATGCATAGATATGTTATCATCATTTTCTATCATGTAAACTCAACTACTGTTCGAGTTGCACTGATGCATGATAACCATGCAGTGTTGATCACCCATATCAGGCTGAAAACATACCTGAACTCTGAGGTGTTTATATGTACAGACTGGTAGAGAACTGACTGGTGGCCCTGCTTGCATAAGGCTTTCTCCTTGTCTGTTAGTTCTACAGATTGAACATACAGGAAAAACTAAATTTTCAACTAAAATATTTTTTTCATTAAAATAAAGTTATAGTGAGAACAAAACCAGAATCTGATTTTCAGTCAGGAAGGGAAAAAAATATCCTATTTTAAATTATTCACATTTCAACTTTGGTTTCTTTTTCAGAGACCTGATCAACACTGTCAAAACTACTTTTCATTTCCTTGATTTACTTCAGTACCTGCTTTACTTAGTAGCTCCACACAAAATAAGGACAAAAAAACCCAAATTTTTTTAAATATAATCCAATAAAAGTAATAGCAAAGGCCCCATCAATACACAATCTGAATAAGAATCAAAATGTTATCTACAAGTAAAACTGTCAATTATTTGGCAAATTGCCTTTTACACTTATATGAAAATGAAAGCATAATATTTTTATGGCTGCAGAGATAAATATATATTGACATTCACTGAAATAACAAGTATGTCTTGGTGAACAGCTGTGCAATATGACAAAGTAGAAATATGGATTAAATGTACTATTTATATTCATATTTGCACAATGAACACAGAGTTCAAAGCTAGGAAAAAGTACAGGTCTTAAATCTCCAAGTTTCACTGATGTCAATGGGAGCATAAAAAAATAAAGGTTTTGTATGAGAAAAGACCTGCAGAGCCAGTTTCTTATTCTGCAATCAGAGCAAGACCCACATGCTACAGAGAAGAAGGGATCCATCCTTTTGATGTGGGCAAGCAAAGGAATGTGTCCTTCTGGACACTAGCACATACCTGCACCACAAGTGGCACGGGTGACAGTGCTGTTCATCCCCCAGGGGCCCACATGTTCCACTTGAACCTGTGAGTTCAGCAGCATCTCCCAGCCTGCTCCTGCATGGGATGCTGGAAGACCCAAGCAGGGTGGACAGGCTTGCTGGGCTATCACCAGCATGGCCTGCCAGGTGAATTAGCCTTTCCCTGGCTGCTCTGTCCAGGAGAACTCCAGCACATTCCATGCAGCTGAAATATACCTTACTAAAAGTCCAAATTTACAGCAAACCTGAATAGAGCTTTCCAACTCTCCTGTAATTGGTGGGAAAATGTCATGAGGAACACCAAGCTTGATTGGGAGAATTGTTATGCATCTTTTCATAGGAAGCCGTGCAATTCCAAAATCCCTTCAGATATGTCCAAAACTCTGCCAGTCCTATATCAAAGAGGAACTTTGGTTAGTCCAAGACCCTATCTCCAGTACACCTATTCTCTATAGCTTAGGGAATGGTCAACAGCAGGTAAACATAGTCCCGCGCATTTCCTAACTCTACATGAAGATTAGGGTATTCCTAAATCAAAACAGGACTTTTGTGCTTAATAGCCCTGAAAAACCTTTTTCAGCAAGTCAGTCCTGTCACTTTTTGAGCCCAACTCAAATTTTTCAGCTCAATTTCAGATTTCTATCATGTGAAGGAGGACGTGCTGCTATTTTGTTACAAAAGTGCCTCCTGATAACAGGCCACAGGATCAACTGTAGTCGCCATCTGGGAGAAATTTGCAACCATTGCCCGAAGCTCTTCACTCCTAACTTCAGACTTGCATGAAATTCCCTTATGAGAAATCTCTCAAAGGGTCTTGATAAACTCATCCCTCATCCTGATTATACATGTGAACCTTATTCTGCCTTTTCTGTACCTTGCTTTGAGAAGTAGAGGTGGTTGGCAAAAGCTTCAGGGCTGGGAGGCCTCCAACCACAGACAGGATTTGAGAGCTGAGTATACCAAGGACTCATATTATGCAAACACAAGTGAACTGATAATCATGAACAAAATACCTTTACTGGTTGCTATTGTTCTCTCCAATTGCAGCTCAATCTGGACTTCCCATTAGGAAAATCAAAGCAGCACTCCTGTGTGGTAAATGTTGTTTCAGAGCCTACCCGAAGCTCTTTTCTTTTTTTTCCCCATTAAAATTGCTCTCTTTCAAAAAGCCAGACATACTTCAGCTTTGGTAGGGAGGATTGGACCTGTCTATGCTATCAGTATTGGGCTGTCCAGCTCTGTCCCTTTGTCTTTGAGCAAGCAGCATGCAGAGCGTGCAGCACGTGCTGTCCTCAGGTCCCTGTGAAGGCCACAAAGGCTGGTGGGAGAGGGTAAGGCTAACAATAAGCCAAGTTTGAAATCCCTCCAGGCAATCCCCCACCATTCCATCCATACCAGGATCTTTCATTGTTTCACATTCCATTCTTGAAACCTTGTCTACCACATATATAAGCAGAAACTCTGGCCTGCCAAAGACCAACTCCAACTCTCCACAAAAGGTTTCTGGTTTTGATCTGTTCTTCTGACCCTGAAGACAGACCACATATGTCTTGAATAAGTAACTAGAAAGTTCTTGGGTTTTGACTAGAGCTGTCAAAGAAAGATCTCGTGGTTAAGCAGGATGGGCCAAAATCATCAGGGACAAGAGCTATCTTGTCCACCTTTTTCACAGCAAAGGTTGACCAAATTCTCTCTGTCCTTTCTATGAGTCTGGATACTTTCTGTAGTCAGAAAGCCTCCTCTGTTTTAATAGTATTTGTCTAGATCTTCAGTCTTAGTAAGCAAAACCACCATCTTTGAGAGTGATCTGTACTTTATACCAAAGTATTCTTTATATCAAAACTAAGTGCTCACCACTGCCCCACCTGCTGAGAAGTACAGTGCTGTGTATTCCTGATTAGCTCGAGAAGCACACAAGGAAGGGTTTGGAAGAGCTTTCTAGTTCATATTTGTATCTCTGAATGAGCCAAAAGGTATTAAAACAAGGAAAAGGATTTTCAGAAGAACAAATCATCCATCACATCTTTCCCCCTTTCCTCCAACAACTACTTTTGTTTAATACTAGCTTCAGTAACAACAACAAAAAAACTCATTACAAATTACCCAAGCTACAAGATAGCTTAAATATTAACAAGCATGTAAAGCCACTGGGGGTAAGAGCCTGAAGCTGTATAATAATAAAGCAAGACTCT
Organism: Zonotrichia leucophrys gambelii; assembly: GCF_028769735.1. Classification (NCBI taxonomy): domain Eukaryota; kingdom Metazoa; phylum Chordata; class Aves; order Passeriformes; family Passerellidae; genus Zonotrichia; species Zonotrichia leucophrys. The sequence goes on from NC_088171.1 coordinate 69,747,894, forward strand.
GCGAGATTCCATAATTATTTGTTACACAACCCAAGAAACTAGCTAGAGCATTTCTAAGATTACACACCTTGCTTATGATGCCTAACCATGCCAGAAATTACATAAGGCTTTTTATAACAATCATTTATCATTAAAAAGGCAAAACAAAGGGTCATTATGACCAGAGGTGACAATCCAAGAATTAGTTTACTTAGGACTTGATCCAAAGCCCATGATAGTGATTTGCACACATTTCAACATGCTTTGGATCAGGCATTGAGTGTTTTCCATGTTGTTCCCTTTTTTGCTTCTGTGGAACTAACGGACTTGAACTGGAAATTAAAGTGGACATATGTTCCTGTCGGAGCTGAGAAATCCGAGTTGGCACTGATTTTGGTGGTGGTAGCATCTGTTTTACATCCTTCCAGGGAAAGGAAAAAAAAAAAAAGAAAAAAAAAAAAGAAAAAAAAAAAAAAGAAAAAAAAAGAAAAAAAAAAGCAGGCCATCAATTCATATTCCTAAATATAGGTTTGAATACTTTCTAGGTATTTCACTTCAGGGAATGTTCTGACCTGTGCAGACAATCCTAGCAAGATTTGCAGGAAGCATCTGAAGCTGTTGAGATACAAGTGGATATATCTATTCCTAGGCAGTTTTATGTCAAGAAAAATGCAAAACACGTGACCAGCTGTACTGTTATAACAGGAAAATTACATGTGCAGCATGGAAGTGGAGTCCTCAGCTGTAAGTCTATCTCTATCCATCAGGAAGCCCTTTTGGATAGGAGTGGACACTCTAGTGAGACAATTTATCTGTAAAGCTGCAGGTGAGGACTACTTATTCCCTTCCTCCAGGCTTGTTAAGGGCTGTGGGGAGTACACAACTCAGTGGGGAAATACTAGGAGGAAAAAAAAAAAAGAAAAACATTCTCTCACATACAGTCATATATATTGACGTAGAAAACATAAGACTTCTGCATAAAATCAAAACTAAGACTTTGAATTTACTTGATGGGTAACAATCTGCAGGATCAGGCTCAAAAATAGCTTGCTGTGGAAGTGCTGCTCTGTAGCAGTTAACATAACTAACCCAGAGTCAACAAGTGAGTGGGGGAACAGAAATCTACGGAGTCTTGAATATTGGGGTGAATGTAGACAAGGTCAGTTTTGTTAATTGCTAAGTTTTCCTAAAAACTTAATTGCCATTAAATGAGGCCTGCAGGATCTAGATGCCTTTTTTGTTATAGAAAAAAAGAAAAAGTTTAATAACTCCCAGAGAAGTCTCCTTGCAACTGAGCAGGACAGCCCACATGGGCAGACGAACCTGGGACTTCACTTGGTTTCTGTGCCTCTAACTCATTTGGAAATTCACATCTCCAGATCACCATCTGACAGTGACACTACTCAGGACCAACAGAACACCCTTGGTCTCTCCAGATTCATAACTTCTCCTTTAGCCCACAGCTCTCTCAGTGCAGTTTACAAGCCTAAGCTTGGCATCAACGAAGAGCTGCACAGTGCTCCAACATACATTCTTCTTTTTCACGGACACAGTCTGGTAGTTTAATCAGGTCAACACAACAGTTGGTACCGCTCAGTGGGGCACAATTTCTTGTTGTTAATTGTTTTCTAGATAGAACGATTCATGGTGCTGACCCTTGCAGCCAAGGACCCAACCAAAGCATCCAAATTCCATTTCTAAATCCATTTGATTCTCACTCGGCAGAGCAGAGACCTGTAGCACAAGGAGGTGCTGGTCTGCATGTCTTGACTTATGTCTGCAGAGGGACTGAATCTACCGAGGACTTGCCCAGGAGCTCAGCTCTATAGAGGCACTGGAGATGCCCCATTTTCTGTTTCTGTGATGTGCAAATCTGATCCAGCAAGTGCAATGCCTGTGCCGTGCACTAGGCAAAGTCACTTTGCAGTCAAGGATCAGAACAAAAAACTTCACACTTACACAACCCCCAGTGATGAGGAGATCCCTCTCTTTCCACTATCCAAATGATAATTTGGTCAATTTGCCTTTCCCAAGGTATTCAGTCTTCCATGTTCTTCAGCAACAAGCCCTGGACGCACTAACTCTTTTCTACACAGACTGAAAAATCTCAGATTCAAAACTTTCCCTTTTCTATCATCCACCCTTACAAAAGGAGAAGCTATTCCTACAGAACATATTTGGCCCTCCTTCTATTCTTGAGATTCATGTTTTCCAAAGAAAAAAGATAAGACAGAATTTGATACTACTTTTTGGACTCAAAGGTAAACATCTTTCAATATGAGGGAATTTGTAGGTACTTGTAGGAAAAGGCACTTTTCTAAGCCAAGATGGGTTTAGCTTTCAGCAGGAACATCAGCAACCCTTACAAACGTTGTGTCTCTTAGATTTATTTGGTAGGAATAGACACATTACTATTAGAACTGATGAAACACCCACATTATTCTTTCTCCCCAATTAGCCTGAGCAACACCATTTAAAAAGTTTAACCAGCATTGTCTTAGTTTGGAGCCAGTTTGCTAGCTTTCTCTTGACTCCAGTTTCTACAGCTGGTGATTAGTACACCATTAAGAATAAAAACAAAGCAGAGCCTCCGTGGAGGTGAGCAGATAATCAAGGCAACACTGCAGCCTGCAGGTGTGTTTTAAGATAACACCAGGACACACCTGGATACTCCCCTGTTCTCCACTCCCTGAGGACAGCACACTGGCAGTGACAGAGTAGAGGATCTTCTGAAGTCACTTCAATGGGATATGTATGTATTGAGTAGACAAAAAATAAATTATTCAGGCTGTGTTCATAACTAGAAGGAAATAATTATTTACCTTTCCTTCCGTCTCCCCCCCAGCCCCCACCCTTCTCAATAATTGAAGGACTTGATGAAGGTTATTTGTAGAATTCTGTATTTATCCACAGATGTTTATGTGCATGGGAAACTCTAAAAACCTCAAGATGATGAACAACAAATATAATTTTACACAGAACTGGGAGCACAACAGGGAAATACAGACTTGGGACTGAGAAGGAACACACAAGTGGGGACCAAATCAGCCAACACTCATTACCTTCTTTGATTTAGCAGCCAGATAACCTGCTAAAGTCCCAATAGGCAACCTGGTGAGGGCAGCTTTTTTCAAGTCTATTGTCCCCTTCCATTGCTTTAACATATTTCTCTCCTTGGAGCTCAGGTGCTTTACCACCACCATTTTCAAGATATTTCACTTGATCCTCTTCACTTAAATTACCTCAGAACTTCAGATCTTCTGTCAGCATCTTAAATAAGAGCCAGAAATAACATCTTTTACTGCTTTCTCCACATTCCCACAGTTAAATGTTCTCAGCACACTCCAAAATTTTGATTAGTCTTGTCCTGCTATATTTTTTATTAAAGCTCTTCCATGGCCTGCCTTTTAAATCCTTCTAATAGTTGCTCAAAGCAGATTCTGCTCTAATGCCTCCATTCAGTTTTGTGACCTCAAAAGGCAAAAGGATCTTTACTTCTATTTCCCAGAAGCATCCAGTAAACCAGGTACTCATCTCTTCTTCTCTGGAGAAAGTCTAAAATTCTTGGCATGTACTACAATCTCTCTCCTTCATTCCCCTGTCTCTCTTCCCTGGTAATTTATTCTGATGTAGCAGCCATAAAATCCATCCCCCTAGTTTCTACAATACCTGTTATAACTTATCTTCAGCTGTGGTCTAATGCTTTGGACATTTTTTTTCAATTGCCATACCACTAGCATTAGTATAGAGAGATCCCAAGTGCTCAGTTCACTGCCCTATTATTCTCAGTTCTGTTTCTGGGATGGCTTTTACAAGGCTCCCCATTCTACCCCCAACAGGTGTCAGGATACTCATTTAGCTGTGGACTCTTGCCAAAACCTTTTCAAATCTAGTTCTGTCTTCTGCCAATAAATGCTTTCTCCCTGCTTAACTAACTGGACATCACCTTCTATTTCTTCTTTCTCAGAGCACACAAATTTCATGATCAGCAGACACAGAGACTATCTGGTCCCTTTGCTCAGCCACACACTCCCCTCTGCTACTTACCTGTTCCTGCTTGACTTTACTTATGAGGACAGGAGCTGTGACTCTCCCAAGCCCCAAAATTGTTTCCCATTTGGGTAGGGTCACATCTGGCTGGGGCTCCTCTGCACTGACATAACAAAAAGCAGTCAGAGAAATGTGAGACACCTTAGTGCAATACAACAGAGAAACACTATCACAAGTCATCTTCCCATCATGTCTCCACCTTGAGTACTTCCTACTGCACAGAACAACAGGGCAAGCAGTCTGAAGACCATTTCTGTGCCCTTCTGAAGCCTGCTGCTGATCAACAACCTCTCTGACCACCAATGAGTTCTCATCTCTCAATATTGCAGACATTGCACTCATGTCATCTTCTGCCTTTTCTTCTAGAAAAAGTCTTTCACAGGCTCACATACAAAATTACAACTTGTCTTATCCACACCCTCTGCCTCAATGATTTCTAATTAACACCATATCAATAAAGAATCACACACCTTTACCTTCAAAGATACCAAGAACAAGGCCATGTGTTAAAAAGCCAAACAACAAAAGGCTCAAGCATACATTGGATCCCTTTCTGCTAAAGATGACCACTCCTTTTCTTCTGTCTCTCCCAGGTTACCCAAAGGGGATTGGAACAACTCACACTACACCTACTCACCAGATTTTGTTTGGTCTAAAAAACACATAGCACATACTATAGCAACTTCCCTGTTGCAACCCCCTAACCCAACCTGTTGGCCACCCTCACTTTTATGGTTGCCCCTGATCAGCAGTATATTGAAAAGAACTGCGCTGCTTGGGCTCAGAGCATTTGCAGGCCCTCAGCCTGGCCCTACATTCCCTCAGAAGAGCAGGCAGGTGATGGTCATCACCCTTCAAGTGGTCTCTCACATCTGTGCAAGAGTGGATTTGGGATGGATGTTGGGTCCCTTGTCCCCAGTGCAGCTCCTAGTGCCATGGTATCTCTCCTGCAGCTGTCTGATGCAGGCACAACTGGAAGGGATGTGGTGGGCATTATCTATTGGAATGGCCTCAACTTTGTCATTTTGGCTACTTTTCCTGTGTGTAGATGGATCCCTCACACTGCTTGATGCTCACCCCAGTGGTGGTTTCCAGGATGGGTGCCAGGCATGCACAGAAGGAGGGAGACAATATGAAGCCATGACAAAAAGACAGAATGATGTGAACCTCATAAGTTCAGTTTATTATATATGTTTTAATATTCCAGTAAAAGCTCCTTAACTTTCTGTACCCTTAAGGTAGACATAGATGTCTTCAAAATCTGTGTGATTTTTCAGCCTCTCCAAAACTGTCTTTTTCTGGCCCAAAATTTCACTATGCACCTAAAGGCCTTTTTAACAGTAATGTTTGAGTGTCAATCTGTAAGCAAAGTAATGGGTGATTTCTAACATTATCCACACTACATAAATGGGCAAGAAAATGTAGCAGGAGTACTGTGTTTGTGCTATGCTGTATTTTCAGTGAACAGCAGCCAAAGTTAAGATTGAGTTTGAATATTGTGTTTAGGAAAAGCAAAAAGCCATAGAAATGTCACTCACTTCAACCAGAACCAGGACTTTTTTCTGATTACCACTACTTTAGCAGTAAAAAAATTATTGTTGGAGGTTCTTCCTTGTTTCTCATACTCAATCCAAAGCTGTTGACATTAGTGGAAAGTTTCCAGCTTAGAATATTAATTGGGTTGCTCTTTTACAGGTATATTTTTATTGAGAAAAAACAGAAGGTAAAATACCTGTCAAGACAGTGAAATTATCTCAGTGGAAGTACATTGGGATAAATAGTTTTAATATAGTTCTTAATGAAGCCCCAAAAGGGCCCTCAATAATTCAAGTGAGTTCTTCCAAAGGGGCTTTTTTACTGGTCTAGGAAGGAGAGCAGAATGTAACACTCACTCCTGCACTTCATAATAAAACCCTCTTGAACCCCAAAATAGCAGAAGAGAACAGAGATATTGTCTGTCTTTAGACAGTGTAATGCTGGCGCCTTAAACAGCCACATGGATACTGTTAGCTGGCTAGAGACAGGTTCTGTGCTGAAGGACTCACAGTCCAAATAGGTAAGATAAAATGCAATAAAATAAAAGCAATCTTCTTATGCCTGTTTTATGGGTGGGAAACAGAGCTCTGAAGAAATTAAGTGCCTTGCTGCTCAAAGCCATACAGGAAATCAGTGTCAGGGGCAACAAATTCAAACCTTAGTGTCATGGTAGTTCCTTCCTCTTGATACCACTTTGACCATCAGGGCTGCTTTCAATTAAGCCTTTTACTGAGGACATCTCTTTCCAGCTATGCAATTTTTTTTATTGCATATCCCACATGGTGGACCTGTAGAATTACAAGTGTCTCCAGCCAGGTCCTTTACTGTGTTTTATGAACCTTAATGAGCCCCCCCACGGAAAGCCAAATACCTGCAGGGAGGGGGCAGGGAGCAGGAAAGCAGGAATAGGGAAGCAGGAATAGCAGCATTGAATGCGGCTTTTGGTGTGCGGTCCTGGCTCACCCCGTGGTGGGTAAACAATCCCATTTGCCACGATTAAGGACAGGCACAATTTTAGGAAATCCAAACACCCTGTTAGCCTACTGACCTCTAGATAACCTACTTCAGCAACAATGAAACTTACAGTGTGCCGGGGAGGCGGAGGGGCAGCGATGGGAAGATGCTTTGCTGCCATAGGAAGTGGGCCAAGGAAAACTCTGTCATCATTTTGATGTTCGTCTGATGAGTTTGTAAAAGGAGAAGAGTATCAGCTTTCTAAAAAACTATTTCCTGACAGAGATTTGAAGCGAATTTTTGTGCCCTAGCAGCACCAGCTAAGTGGTGCTGCCTCCACTTGCCTTGATCCTCTTACCTGACAACTCTGCTTTTCCACAGACCAAGGTGAAATGGAATCCAAAGAAAAAGTAGCTCCACACTGTACACAGCTTTTCAACCTGAAGGCACAGAGGGAGTGGGCAAATCAAGCTCTTCTGCCTTAGATTTATAGTCTCAGTGTGGATTTTGGTCATTCATACCAGAGGATACCAGAAATGCAAGTGCAGATGCAGAATTGAAAGTGAAGGGGAAACTAGGGTCAAAAGCAGGAATGGGGGTTGTTTGCATGGCCATTGACAGCAGCTCACATTCAGAAAGCAGCTGATTGTATAAATACCTTCAGTTCACCTTGCCTAGGTTTCTTTTTCCTGTGCACAGTCAGGTATTGGTCACACTGTCATCAAATCCTTTCTGTACAGGAAGGGCTGGGAAGGGGCGTTACACAGTGAGGATGCACTACCATTTGCATTTTTCACCTAGGAATGATGCCTGCTTGCTTCTTTTGAAGTGCTTTCTTGGCTAATTCAACTGTCCCCACCCTTTAGCTAGTCTACTGCTCAGAAATGTACATGGAAGTGGTTTGCTCAGTGACAATGCAGAGGACAGAAGGGATGTTTCTTTGTTTTCTCTAACCAGGGTCATTTTTAGCTGCTGGGAATGACTCTAGTGATTAAAAGGAGATTGCAAGAATCAGTTTAATATCTACCTTATATATCTAGTTTAACTTGTTTGTATTTCTAAAGCTTGGGCTTACTGTGGAAAAATTGAGGAGAAAGACCTTTCATCAGCTTTGTAGTGGAATACAAAGGGACCTAGAGCAGCACTGTTCGGTGGGCTCACCACAGCACTGGGTGAAGAGAAACACAGGCTACACAGAATAGTTTCATTGCAAGCCTGTCTCTATTCAATCTTTTGAAAAAATCATTTGACTCTTTCTCCTCCCAGTCCTTGCTTGTGACATACTGGAGGTTTGTTACACCCAGCACGTGGATAAATAAAATCACCGCGCGTGGTTCATGTAGGAATAGCAACAGCCTTGAGTACAGCACTGTAAGAGCAAGAGATTTTGTTCTTTATCACCTTGTTACATTGGTCCTGCAAGCCTAGCCATAAAAAACACCTTGTAACCATACCTAATATCCAATATGTCTGCAGCAAAACACATTTTTCATGCATCAAATCCGGGCACGACACAGAAAGAATGACTTGGAACGGGAAGAAAGACGGAACATTGAGCTCTAGGAAAACTCAAAGGAACATTTTATTGTAACATTTATAATAGAAGTTGGGGGGTTTAGTTTTGCCTCAAGGTGTAACTTGCTCATAAAAGTTCTGGAAAACCTGCTGTGTATAAGAACCTTGGCCTATGATGTCAGAATTCATTATGCACACAGGGGCTATTTACAGCCTTGTAAAGTTGTAGACAAGGAAATTGTTGCTGAAATATTGTTTCAAAAGTTTAAAGGTAATCATTCTACTGATGTATACACCTCAGCTATTGAGCAGATCTTTTAAACTGTTCCTGTAAACTGAAAAAATCATATGGCTTGGGTTGTAAACATCCACTATTGTTTCTTCATATGTGCCACATACAGAATTATATATATGTACAGGGGTAATTGTGAGATATTTATTTTTATGCAAAAGTTATCTGTTAAATTATAACTTAAGCATATGCATAAGGTGTTCAGAAATAAGACAAACTGAAAACAATTTTCACTGCCCTCTTTTCACTCCCCATTCAGACTTAAACAAAAAGGAAAAAAAAGAGGAAACAAATAAAGAAAAGAGGAACAGCAAAGAATTAAACACAGAAAGGAACAAAAACGTTTTAAGCTTTCTAAATCTAAAGGTATTTTATCAAAAAGAGACTGAAGCATTAATTGAAATATGTATTTCTTCACAGAACAACTGTGGATGCATGAAGCATCTAGGATCAAGCAGAATTTGATGCAAAAGCCCTGGTTAGTTTAATGTGTCAGGAGAGTCTGCAGGAACCACTTGAGAAAGCAGTGAGTCTGTGCTTGTAACAACCAGTACTGGCACTGCTGTGTTTAAAACTGAGGGAGAAAAACTGTTGACTGTAGAGTATGCTCTGTTTCATTTGATTGCTGCATGCTGTTTTATTCTTTGGCTCTAAGCATTTTAATTGCTGCTGTAGTGATTTTTCCATCACCCTGAACAGGCTTTGTGACCAGATGTTATTTGTCAATTGTCCCACAGTAGCTGGCAATATTATAATTGCAAAAATATAGAAAAATATGCTTAGCACTGGGGATTAATAGCCAATCCAAGCATTTTCCTACTGAATAATCTTTTTTCAAATATTCCTTCTTACAGCAGTCCAAATTATTTTCTAGCTCTGGATGAGGTAACTTCCCAAGCATTCCAGTTATATTTATTTTTTCTAATGCACTTGTCAGCTACTTCAAACCCCACCCCAACTCCTGACAGCAAGGCCAATTGAACACCCTCTCATGGTGGTTGCATGGGGGACCAGCTCACAGCCTCAGAAATGGACTGCACCCAATGGCAGGAGCCCAAAAATAACCCCACCACTTCCACTTTTTTTCAATGTGCCGGCATTGTTCCAGTCACACTGAGATATTACTGCTGATTAATTCTGCTGTACAAAAACATGCAAAATGGAGGAAAACTGTAAGCTTGCTTTTTTCCCCCCTGCTTTTACTCGTGTTCACAGTAAAATTTCTATTGGCTTCAATAAGCTCTGTATTCCAGACTAGCACTATCACAGTTTCATTAACTTATCTGAATTAGTCCTTGTTTATTGCAGTGGAAGTGAGTGGAAAATCAAGGCAAATGGGATAAGAAACAATCCTATTATCCTGTCCATCAAGATTGCTCTGGTTTTGGAACTGAAGTTTAGTTTTATCATTGGCTTTTTTAGTCACCTAAGATTTTACACCTTTTCTTGCTTTCCACAGCCATTTTGTTAAGTTCACTCTTGCACCAGTCTTTCAGTTCTCCTCCCTCCTTCTGCTGCTGGGCTTCCTTCTTTGCCAGATCTACCCAGGGGCAGCAGACAATTTGTCAGTGATTCGAGGTACTTATTGATCCACTCAGATGGCCACAGAAAACGAGTGTCTAGTTAACAATAGTCCTCCAGGTCTGAGAATTTCTCTGTGCCATCAAAACACGCAAGGCCCAAAAGGCAACAGTGTGCACAGAGAGGGGATCAAGGCACAAACCAGGCAAATTTCTATCACATCCCTCCAATCCTGTAAATCAAAGGCATCACCAAGTCACTTATATGGAGAATACTTATGCTGCCACATCTTATTCACCTGCATCAGAGATCACCAATGCATCCAGACAAGTGCAGTGATATCAGATTTACCTCATGCATAAATACCATTTGCAAAATAGGATGGCTAAGATTTCACCTCTGTGTTGGTCACTCTGACATTACTGAGTAGTTGTGTTGGGAATTGATTGAGCCACAGCTGAGGGGAACATCATGGAAAGAAAGATAATTGTACATGGATACATGAATTGTACATGGATAATTGTTCCTTTAACACACAGCCTGTCTGGACTGCACTTGCTGGTGAGTTTATGCAAATACTTTAGGTACATGCTATATGTATGCCTACGTAAAGATACAAAGGTAAAAGTTGTGTGTATGTGCAAACGTGTGTTTATACCAATGTATAAAAAAATCTTTTATGGTTTTCCATTTAGGAGCTCAGTAATTGATGACAATCCGGTTGCTCCCAACTCTCAGCTGGGAATGTGCCACTTTGCAGGGCTAGGTCCAGTCTCTGGGAAGAAATAAGTTTAAAATAAAATTATTGATGATTTGGAAAGACAGACAACCACTGAGATATGATCTGGATGTGCACAGATATCACTGCCAGTTATTTCTACATCCAGACATCCTGGTGAGATGAATGTGCCAGAGTCTTACAAGTGCTCAAATTATTAAGGAGAATTACATACCTTCATCCTCAGCACCAGATTCATTTTTCTGTGTGGAGCTCAGAGACTTGAACCTGCTGCCTTCTGTGAGGCAATTTCCCCTTGGATCCGCACTGCAGATTTCAAGAGCTGGAATAAGTTATGCTTTGGAGAATAAATTAGTTACTGGCAGGACAACTTTGGCAACAGATTCATCTCCCAATCAGTTGCTCTGCTAGCATTCTTCTAGCTGGGGAAAAAGGCCATGTCCTCTTCCTCTTGGGTCTGGTGTTTCTTGGAATGAGTTGGTAATAAGATTCAATTTGGAGAGTGAAAGATGTGATGTTTTCTGTTAAATAGATATGCTCCTGCTCTATTAAGGCCCATGGGATTTTTTTCCTTTTCTTTCTGTCTCTTATGAGAACAAAAAGAGTAGAAGGGTTAGTAGTAGAAGAGGGGGGGGAAGCCTAATTAAAATTAAGCAGGATTTGAATAGCTGAATTTGAATAAATACAGGACTTTCTAGCCTCAGTACCATGAGAAGCAGCAGAGCTGCCTTCCCTGGGGGGAATCTCTACCTCTCATCCTCTTCACGGCTGTTGTTCCACTTATTTCTTGGCTCTCTCTTAGATGTCTTCAAAGCCTCCAAGCCTGTTTGTCTGATCTGTTGAAGCAATCAGATGCATGGTTAGCCATAAGACACTTTAGCTAATGTCTTCTGAGGATGCAGGAAATTAAGCCTCTATCCCATGAAGATGTACACTGTTGTTCCAGTGCAGAGCCTCTGGAAAAGGGGGGAGAGGACATATTTCTGTTTTCATGTGCAGCCTGAATCAGGCACTCCACGCAATTTCTCTCACTGTGTATCTTGTGCAACAAGGGCATCTGTCAATTCCCACTGCACACCGTGGCTGCATTGTCCTGGGGCTGGACACACAACAAGGAGACACACAACAAGGACTCCTGAATACAGTGAGTATGGAACATATTTCCTTGGACATGGCATGGATCTCTGTGATGAAATCCAGAAATCTGTAAACTCCCAGAGCATTAATTTGCTCTCCTCACTTCTATCGTGCATGACACTGTATTTCTGGGGTGACAGCTGGAGATGGAGTCAGATTCTAACCACAGGAGCTATCCCTCCATCCTGAGGTCCTTCAACCAGGGTGGGAAGATGAAAGTATTTTCTTTTCATTTCTTTTCCTTTCATGAAGAAGACAAGGGAAAGGAAATAAAGAAAGGCTAAAGAAAAATTGTCCCTCAAATCCATTTTATCCTATTTTTATTTGCCTTTTTGTTTTTCTGAAGACTGAAGACAAGGAAGAGAAGGGAATTTAACTATATCTAGTGCTGGAAGAGATCCATTGCTTTGCATGTCACATCCAAAGCTGCATGTCACATGCAGCTTTAAAGGCTGTCTGGGTTTGCAGAAGGGGAATAGAAAAATGCCTTCACGACTGCATCACTTGGACATTTTTCTGCTTCTTCTCTGGTGCCATTCAAATGGCTTTTCACACCCAAGCAACCACAAGTGTTTCTTCCTTCCAAGGAAGGAAGAAGAAGCCAGAGTCGGTGCCAAGCTGCCTTTGAGAGACCTCGGGGATGAAGCAGCCTGTGCCCATGCACTGCCCGGGGTGCCTGGCATCCAGGTTCCCCCTTTGGCCACGGCAGAGGGAGCCCCGGGCTCCCTGCTCACCGCCCAGACCCAGGACAAGAGGTTTATTCAGGTCCACATAACCAGCACCGTCCCTCCCAACAAATCTCACCCTTCCTCTCCCTTTGGTCCAAACTATAAAAACTTCTCTCAAAGTTTTAATAAAGACGAACATATATATAATGTCTGTGTGATGTCAGCCTCGTGTTTAAAAGGCATAGCAGGTCTTTATAAGCAGAGGATATTGCTCTGCCCTGGGACAAATCCGAGGCGGCAGCTTTCGCTTCTGGAGTGATGAGGGATGTTCAAATCCAGCCTGGCTGAGAGGAGGAGCGGGACCCGGCTGGGGCCGCCCCTCTCCGCCTGTCAGCTTGGGAATTTATTTTCGTGGCAAGAAGCAGGCATGGCTGGCGTTATCGGTAGGGATGACATGAGAGCCAAACAAGGGGCCCTTTGAAATCGGAGGGGTCCCCCCTCTTTCTCTCCACGCAGTGACATAATCCATTTGGGTAGGGGGCGAAAAATATCGATATAGACGTATCTTTAAAACCGGGCTGTTCGGGAGCTGCTGTGGGAAGGCGCCCAGCGGGGCGAGGCTGGCAGCCTTGGGCTGGGGCAGCGGGGTCCCCGGGCTCCTGCCCCGGCAGGTGAGGGATGCCCGAGCCCCCATTCCCAGGATCCCAGCGCCACCCAGCGGAGCGGCCGGGCCGCCGCCTGGGTCCCCTCCCGGGGCAGACCGAGCATCCCGGTGGTCCCACGGTCCCTCCCTCCTCGCCCGGACACACCGCGCGGAGGAGATGGACAGCTTGCGAGGACATGGTTTTACAACCTCACATTGTATTCTCATATTTTTGCTCCTCTACTGCAGTGGAGGAGCTGGATCTGCCAAGCTGCAAAGCCTTAAAGAATTTGGGAAAGCAAGCAATAATGGTGTAAATGGTGTGGCAGTGAAAGTTAAAAAAAAAATAAAATAAAAAGGAAAAATAAATCATGAGGAGGGTTTTTTGGCCAGGACTCCATGATTCCGAAAGGTCAGTGGTATCATTTTGACGTTGATTATGTAGCTGTTCTGATCTCAAGTCGGCTCGCCTCCCCTCCCAGCGTGGTGTGCGAGGATTGTATTTGAAAGGGAGGAAGCAGATACCGAAAGTGATGGCTGATGAATTGTCTAAACCCTTCAGAGACATTTCGTGCGGGGGCTCGAAGGCAGCTCATCAATAAAAGCCTCCCGGATGGAGGAGGCAAAGCGAGAAAGGGTGATGGAAGTGGGGGGTACATGGACCCCAGAGACACAACTGCTCCCCCTTTCCTTTTGATCTGACGGGCAATCGTAGCAGACACGGGGCTTCGGACGTATCGGTGTAAAAAAGGTGTGTATGGAGGGGGAAAGGCGGGCAGATGCAGCCGGAAAACCCACAGCCCAAAAAAAAAAAAACAAAAAAAAACCCAAAAAAAAAAAAAAAACCAAACAAAAAAAAAACCAACAACAAAAAAAAAACAATAAAGCAGCAAAAACAAAATAACAAAAAAAAATTTAAAATTGGTTTTACGGTTTCCTGCTCCCGCACCTTGAACCGGCCCTGCTGAGGGTCACCGAGGCTGGAGGTAGCGGGACCGCGGCCGCAGCAGCCGTGCCCGGGCCTGGCAGGCTCGCTGCTGAGGTGCGATCTTGGATTATTACTTTTTTCCAAACTATGTTCGTAAATCATGTAATAATCCGGCACTCAGTAACTCTGCCCTACCTTTGAGTGGGTCGTTATGTTTTATGGGCTTTACTTAAAAATTAATGCAAACCTCTCACGAAAGGAGAGGGGGGTACGGAGGGGGAGGCGGCGAGGAGGGAAGGAGAGGGAAAGCGGCGAAAGCTGCTCCTGATTAGCGCCTTCCCCAGCTCGGGGCCGGGGCTGCGGGCACCGCCGCGGTGCGGGCGAGGGGCGCAGGGTCGCCGGCGGTGGCTGCGCGCATAGCTCCGAGCCCTTCTTCCCCCGAAATTAAAACCCCTTCACACACCCTGCGATGCTGCCGACACGCCAGCAGCCCCCGAGGGCTCCCCTCTCGCTGCCCACCCTCCGGGGGCGTCCCGCGGAGCTTTCCACGCGGGTTTCTGCGGGAAGAGGATGCTGTCCGGCCGGGAGCGGCGGCGGCCGGAGGGCTCGGGGTGAGGGAGGAGTTCCTGGGGCGGGAGAAAAGCGCAGCCCTCCGCCAGAGCCGGGGGCACCGCTGGCTCCCTCATCCCACTGAAACTATTTGTCTGCTGCAAATGGTATGGAAAGTAATTAAGGTCGGCGCATGTATGAAAATTATTGACAATGTGTAAAGTTAGAAATCTCATTTGATCGGAATGTAAACTTGGGCGGGGGAGAAACCAGTCAAAAAGGTGCCGTGTGTTCAGATCTCGGGCCAAAGCGTGTTTGCCCTTATTCGCGGCTGTCAACGGGGTATGCAGAGCAGCATCGGGAGACGGGGGGGCTCTTCCTACAGCCTTGCAGAGACACGATGAATCCCTGCGAGGGCTGCCGCTCACATTTTTTGCTCTGGCGCTGCTGGCTGGCACTTGCGCGACCTTTACCACCGAGAAGCCTTTAGGTTGTGAACGGGTGGAGGGCATCGCGTCCCACCCGCATCTTTTGCAGCCTTCCCTCGCAGTTCTGCCCGAGCCCCCAGCCTGACTCCTTCCCGGGAGCGCGGTGGAGCCTCCACCTGCCCGGAGCCTCTGCTCTGCTGCGCCGGCACCTCGCCTCTCCTGTGATCTCGAAACATCCCGCTTCTTATTTTACCCCGCGCCTGTCACGTTTTATTTACACCGACAGAGGATGCTCGGAGACAAAAGAGTATTTTTTTTTTTCTACGTCAAAGATGTTTTATATTTTTGGAAGGGTTGTGTTTCCTTTTAGAGAGGTGACCTATATCCTGACCGCTGTAGGGGGTTTATTTTGATGCTCCGGGAAGTTCAGTTGGAGCTGTGCAGAGATGGGAGGGGACAAAATCTTTAACATTGTCATCTGGTATAGGAAACTCAAAGTCTACGCACAAAAACACCCGGCTGGAAGTACTCGGGGGCTGACACAAAACCAGCGCTGTTGCTACAAGAGGAGCGGGTCTCTGGGCAGGTTTATTGGCTGCGGTGTCCGCGCAGCTCCGGCCGGTGGTTGAAACACCCGCGTTATTTGCAGGGCAGCCAGGTCC
The DNA here is from genome assembly GCF_028769735.1 of Zonotrichia leucophrys gambelii. NCBI lineage: Eukaryota > Metazoa > Chordata > Aves > Passeriformes > Passerellidae > Zonotrichia > Zonotrichia leucophrys. The sequence goes on from NC_088171.1 coordinate 69,763,495, forward strand.
CCTCCATGTGTCAGAGCCCCGCATCTGGGGACCCCCCTTTATCCCGTGTCCCACCATCCCGAACCGCGGGACAGCACAGAAGGGCGTGCGGGACAGGGTGCCCGTGGGGCCCGGCACAGCGCCAGCGGGTCGCTGGCACAGCCCCGCAGCCCGGTGGGATTCGGCGAGGCTGAGCCCTGGGTTTCGGGAGCTCAGACGGAGCTCAGCGGGCACCTCAGGCTCGCAGGATGTCTGAGTGCCACGGCTCCCGGGCAGCGAGGAGGCTGCGGTGGGATGCGGGGGATGCGGGCAGTCTTGGAGGGGGAGAGCTGGGGGGTTAAATGCGACAAAATCTTAGGCTTAGGTGTCCCCCGGAAAGTCTAAACTCTGAGAAACTCTTTTCCAGCCCTCTGAAGAGACCAAATGCCTGTGACAGCAGGACCTGTCCGGAGGCGGAGGATGGGACGGGCGGCGGGGGGCGGATATTTCTCGTCCCCGGTGTTCAATGCTCGCACTTCCCCTCGGCGGGGTCCTCCGGAGGCCCGCGGAGCCCCGGTTCCCTGCGGGACGCCCCCAGGAGCCGGGTCCTGCGGGTCCAGCGTGGGAGAGTCGAGTAGAGGCTCTTCTCCCACCTGCTGAGGCCGATTTTCCCCTGGAACACACTTCCCTAAAGGCAACTAGATTCTGCCCTTCGGCTGGCTCCTCGCCCAAACCTTGTTTCCCCCCTGGTCTTTCTCTCCGTCCTCTGAGGACTGGGAGGCTGAACAGTCCTCGAACAAAGCTGCCCCGGCCCTGAGGGCTGTGGAGCAGGGAGGAAAGGCAAAGGTGCGGCCCTACGATTTTGCGATCACCACACTCGTGTAGGTGTCCTGCGCCTGGCTTAGCTTTCTGACACATTCAGACACTGGTGAAAAATGTCTTAAGGTATCTTCACGGAAAGCCAGCCAAACCCACGTGGTGATCCCCAGGTGATCCCCTGTAAAATGCTACGAGAGGTGCCCGCTCTGTGCAAGGAGAGTGTCTGGGGATGCTCTTGGAGTCAGGCTTATTTTTGGGGTTTTTTCCCAACACGGGAAAAAGCAATGCATTAGAGTTGAATGTCCTTGTCTGCCCTTGAGATGCGAGACGTCTCAACCCCTCGGATTGCCGTGATCATCTCCCCTTTTCCTCTGCTTCGGAAAGGAGGGAGAGACCGACACTTCAACAGGAGCTGGGAAGAAAGGTCCTGATGGCGGCCTTCAGGGAGACTTCTATAAAAAGGGTCACGCCTGCTGCCCATTGCGTATGCTAAGAAAAAAAAAAAAAAAAAAAAGGAAGGGGGGGCGTTAGAAAAAAAGCGGAAAAACCTCTCTAAACAAACATCGGGATCGCACGGCTACTGCCAGAGGTCCCGAGAAGTCAAGAGGTCCCGGGAGCAGCACAAAGGACGGGACAAGACCGCTGGGAGTCCCTTCCCATGCTGGCCCTTTTGCTCCCTGCGCCGCGGTGGGATTGCCCCCCTCCACACCCTCCAGGTGGTCCCCCCGGGCTCCCGGAGCCGGGAATTGGGCGCTGCACTGCGGCAGCAAGGCTGCTTCCATCTCGTTAAAATGCCCGCATGCCCCTCATGCGGAAAGGGATCTCTGTCAGCCGCTGCAGATCGAGATCTAAATCCAGGCACCCTGAAACTGACAGTTGGAGGAAAATCCTCCAGGGCTTAAGGAAACGCACTTTTACAATACTGGAGGGATTTGTTTAAGTTTCAGTCTCGGCTTTAATTGAAAAAACGCTTCTCATCTGCAGAACCTCAGAGGAGAGGAAAGAGCCTGAAGCACACAGTTAAAAAAGGGAGGAAAAGACAGAAAAAGAACAAAAAGAGGCGGAGGGGGGGGGGGAGGAAAGAACTCCAACATAACCGTAAACATTTATCTTTCATATTTGTCTTCCATTTTCTTAACTGGTTTAGTCTAACTTATTTCATTTAGCTCACGAAGCAGAAGGGACTCTGTTATGAACGTGAAACTGAAACCGCAATAATGAAGAGATTTCCTAGAATAAAAACTATGATTATACAACAACATCTGAGTAACCAAATCTGCCAAAAAGTTTAATTTCCGTATACTTTGGTAAAACAAACCAGTTGTGCTCCTAAACTAGGATCAGCTCAGAAATGGATACACCAACCAAAATAAACATCTCCACAAAACAGCAAATGCACTTCTGTTTAATCATAGGCAATTTAAATCATCTTTTAAAGTATCGGGATCATGTCTTGGAGACTTTTTAATGCTGTGCTTCAAACAAGTATCTGCTGCGAGGAAGAGGAGGTTGCTGACAGGTAGAGGATTGAATGTGTTAGCCCCGATATCAGAGCCGTGTCAAGTCAGGATGGAAGCAGCGTTCGGCAGTGCCACCGGGCTGCCTCTCCTGGCTTTGCTCTGCTGCCTGTCCCATCTCTCACCGCCGAGACACCAGTGACACCCCGGTACGTCGTGACACCTTGTGCTGCGTGTAAAAGATTTTTCTCGCTCGACTAAAAGTAATGCTCCAAACGAACAGTCTGAATCGGGGGCAGGTTAGAGTGATTTACAGGCGATGATCCTCCCCCCTGCCTTTAATTCCTTTGGTCTCCTGAAGATTGCAGAGATTACTTCAACGCGTCATCCGAAGATGACATTTAGACAGAAATCCCGCCGAGGAAGGTGGAAAAGCACCCTCGCTCACCGAACATCTTTCCTAGAGCAAGGAAAGATGTTTTTATATAAAACCACAGATATTAAAAAAAAAAAAGGGGAAAAAAAGGCAAAATAGGTCGTTACAACGAGATCAGGAATCTCACATCGGCCTCCCTGTCTTTCTAGGGAACAACAGGAAAAAAAAAAGATAAGAAGACAGATGGGCTGATAGAATTTTTCTTTTTTTTGTAATTATGGGAACAATTTAAATCGATGCCTTAGGAAAGGTAAACATGGGTCTATGGACCGACCTATTATTTTTTCTATTAAAATGTGTCATAAACATAGCAGGGCTTGGTAGTGTTTTTCTTAGCTTATCCTCAGATACAATCAAGCCATTTTCGGACACATTCCCATGTATGTAGCAGTGGTGATCTGGAGGAAGCTGTCGACGCCTGTTCAGTTAATTTAGGTTTTCTTTGTCTAATTACTGTGGAGCTTAGGGAAAAGGAGCTGGGCTCAGGGCAGTAAACTGACACTTGGGCTCTGTGTGTGGTATCCAGGCAGAGTTTGATGGAAAAAGCCTGCTTCCACTCAACTGCAGGTCACTGTCTGGGACCAGCCCCACCCCCTCCCTGCCCGTACCCACCAGCGAGCTCTCAGCACGGAGCTGCACTGGAGACAGACGGACACACAGACACACACAGAGAACTGCAGGCACGCCGCTGACACGGCGTCCCGCTCTGCCCGCGTCCTTCCCACCCCCGTCCCTTCGCCCCAGCATCCCTGTCTGCTCTGCCTTTCTCCCCGCCGCAGTCCTCCTCGCGTCTCCAGTTTGATTCTGGAGCCTCCTCCATCATTCGTGAGCAGGCCTGTGCCCTCCGCCGGCCCCCCCCTGCCTGTCCCGTTTCCCCGAGCGAAGGGCGCTCGCCAGCAAGCGTGACCCCCGCTTTGCACGGGTGGAACATCCCGGGGCGTGTAGGGAGGGCGCATCCCTGCTCCTCGGACTCTGCCACGGCTGCTCGAGAAAATGAATGACATTTTATAGGGCCATGGGAGGTGGCAAGGGGTAGCTAAAAGTCTTACAAAGCAAATGCCTTGCAGGCTTGAGGAGCGGTGGGCCATCCCTCACACGCGTGTCCCGCACCAGCGCCCGTGTGTCACGGGGCGCACCCGCGGAACTCGGGGTGCTCGCCTCGCCCCGGGGCCGTGTCGGGAGCAGAGGGCAAAGCGGTGCCCGTGGGGCCCCTGAGGGAGCCCCGGGAAGGCGGAAAGCGGGACCGGCGCTAGTCCGGTAGCGGGAGCGAGTCGGGATGGTGCCGCAGCGGCAGCGGCAGCAGCCGCAGCAGCAGCGGCTCTTGCCCAGATGACGGGTGGACAGAGGCCAGCTGGAAAAGGGGTGGTCTCTTTCTTCCCCCTCTCGCTCCCCCTCTCCCTCTATCTCTGCTGATTTCTCGACCGGATTTAGGGGGGTCTGCGGGGAAAGGGAAAAAAAATAATAGCGAGATTGAAGGAACTGATAGGCGATCGCGCTGTGTCTTTGACGAAGAAAAAAAAAAGGATATATGAAAGAGTAACAGTGCGGAAGAGATTGCGGGGCGGGGGGCAGGCTTTTGCGCTTCCTCTCCTTGCCGGATTAGGCAGCGGGATGGTCCCCAGGTGGGGGGCAGAGGAGGAAGCGGAGCGGCGCTGAGCTGAGCTGCGCGGAGCAGGGAGGGAGGGGGGCGGACCAGGGCCGGGGCCGGGGCCGGGGCCGGGGCTGGGCCGGTCCATCCCGCCTAGTGCCTGGCTCCGGCGGAAAGCAGAGGAGCCATTGCGCAAGGGACCGCGGGGAGAGATGCGCAGGGCGCTGCCGCCGCCCCACCGCCGCCCGCCGCACTGAGGAGGTGCCCGCAGGACAGCGGCTCCCACCGCCCCCCCCGCTCTCCCCCTTCAGGGCACCCCCGCCCCGGTACCCACCCCGCCCGGCTCCCCCCCTTCCCCCGCAGCCTCACCCCACCCTGCCCCATTCCCCTCCCTCCGCCAGATGACCACCGAGAGCGGGCAGCAGCGGCTGGAGCCCCCCGTCCCTCTCCGCTCCTGCAGCCCGGCTCCCGGAGCTCTCCAGATGAGCCGGCCGCCCTCCTCCGCCCTGGAGACCTCCACCTCCTCTTCCTCCACCTCCACCTCCTCCTCCTCCTCCTCGGCGGCGGCGGCGTCCTCCAAGAGCAAGAAGGCCAGCTCGGGGCTGCGGCGGCCCGAGAAGCCCCCCTACTCCTACATCGCCCTCATCGTCATGGCCATCCAGAGCTCGCCCTCCAAGCGCCTGACCCTCAGCGAGATCTACCAGTTCCTGCAGGCCCGCTTCCCCTTCTTTCGCGGCTCCTACCAGGGCTGGAAGAACTCCGTGCGCCACAACCTCTCCCTCAACGAGTGCTTCATCAAGCTGCCCAAGGGCCTGGGCCGCCCGGGCAAGGGCCACTACTGGACCATCGACCCGGCCAGCGAGTTCATGTTCGAGGAGGGCTCCTTCCGACGGCGGCCCCGCGGCTTCAGAAGGAAATGCCAGGCGCTGAAGCCGATGTACCGCATGATGAACGGGCTGGGCTTCGGCGCCTCCATCATCCCGCAGGGCTTCGACTTCCAGGCGCCCCCCGCCTCCCTCGCCTGCCACTCCAACGGCTACAACCTGGACATGATGCCCAACGCCATGGCCGGCGGCTACGAGGGACTCAGCGGCGGCCACCACGTCCCGCACATGTCTCCCAACCCCGGCTCGACCTACATGGCCAGCTGCCCGGTGACTGCCAACGGGGACTACGGCCCCGACAGCAGCAGCAGCCCCGTGCCCTCCTCGCCGGCCATGGCCAGCGCCATCGAGTGCCACTCGCCTTACACGAGCCCTTCGGCTCACTGGACAGCCTCGGGGGCCTCGCCCTACATAAAGCAGCAGGGCCTCCCCGCCGCCAACGCCGCCTCCTCCGGCATCCACTCCAGCGTGCCCTCCTACTCCCTGGAGCAGGGATATCTGCACCAGAGCCCCCGCGACGACCTCTCAGGTAGGGGCGGCGGGGGCGGCGGGGACCGCGGCCACAAAGGCTTCTCTCGGGGGAGCCCCGGACCGCCACGGTGTCGGAGAAAAGAGGCGTATTGTCTGCGAGAGGGGAAAAATACGCGTGGGTTGGAGCTGCTCTGTTTCGGGATAGGGGGGCTGTTTGAGGGGGGCGGCAGTGGGCACGGCGGCGAGCATCCCTCCCGCTTGCCCGGCGCCGAGAAGAAGCGCTCCGAGGAAAGCCTGGCTTCGTCCCGGCTTCGTCCCGGTTGTCGCGTCCCCCTCCCGGTGCCGGCGAGGAGGCAGCGGGGCTGCCCCTCCGCTCCTTGCTGAGGCTTTGCTTGGCGGGGAGCGCCGCCGGGCATCGCCGCCGCCTCGGTAAACCGCGCTCCGCGGAGACGCGCCGCGGCAGTAATCAAATAAAGGCGTCAAATATTATCCTCCAAACCCTACCGGGAAAAAAAAAAAAAAAAAGAGAGAGAGAAAGAATTAAAAAGAAAATAAAAAACCCTCCAACACCAAACCACCCGCTTATCTTTGCTAGAAAGATTAAAGCGGATCTAGTACAACTCTGCAACCGGAGGGAAAGAGTTTTCTGGTCGCTGTCTCCCACCCCCTCACCCCCTCCCCGGCCGGTGATTACAGACAATGTCTGCTCAGAAAAATCCGAGCGCAAAAATGGGTAAAAGATGTTGGGCTCTTACGGGGAATTTTTCCAAATAGCCCTTTTAAACGTGGGTCCCAGAGGTTAAGCAAACAAAGACAGTCTGGGCTGGACCACACCGAAGAGGATTTTAGCCTGACTTAACCCCTATGAGAGCGGGGTCTTGTTCAATTTTATGGGAATTTCAACAAGTAACAAATACAGGCGACCCTCAGCCCTGGGTCCCCTCCCGCCCCCTCGCTGGGCTCCTGTCAATCATTCTCGTGTCCCCTGAGCGCCGCAGCCTGCCCTGGCCGCCCCTCAGCCCGCTGTGCCGCGGGGAGAGCAGCGCGGTGAGAGTCCTCTCGCCGCCACCGCACAAGGGACGGGGGCTGTCAGGGCACAGACAACGAGCGGTTGCAAACTTTCCCCCCTTAACAACAAAAGAGGCGAACCTCTAAAGAGCCCTGATGCGCCTTCTGGGCAGAGGCGGCCCCGGAGCGGGTCGCGTCTCTCCGGCTTTTCCGCGCAGGGAGAAAGCGGACGGGATGCGTCCCCAGCCGGGCTCCCCTGTGCCCACAGGGCTCTGCTGCTCAGGCTCAAACCAACTTTTCGGAGCCATAGGGAATCCTTCCACGTGATTTTTGGAGCCGGGGCGAGAGGCCGGCGGGTTCACAGGGGCATCCCCGCCGGACTACGTACCTTCTCCGTTAAGAATTTCTGCTTTGGTTTGTTGTTTTTGCTTGGATTTTTGTTTTCTTTTCTTTTTCTTTCTTTGGATCTTTCCCCCCTCTGTTTGTTTTACTATTTGCGGCCGCACAGTTCGCCACGCAGGGCCCATGGGGCCACGCGTGGTGCAGGAGTGGGGCTGGCCCGGGCAGAGGGGCTGGGAGGCAGCTGCCCCCTCCTCCTGCCAGACACCTGAGGTAAGAAAGCTGATTCCTGGAAGAGAATTTTTCATTTTCATCCAGAAACAGCCCGAGAATACCTCTACAAAACAAAAAGCAGAGGGAGAGGCAGCGAGGGTTCTGGTCTTCCCTGAGTTCCACTGCGGTTTCCGAGGCCGGGCGGTTTAAATCCGAATTGTTTCTGTTCAAGGACGGATACAGACTCATACGAACCGCTGGACTCTGTCTTAATGTCGACCACCAGCGTCCGTTTCCAGCAGCTCAGATTTAATGCAATTACTTTGCAAAACGGTGTTTCTCCGCTTATTTTCTACAACTTCAGTATCTGGGCCCAAGGCTTTAGTGCAAATCATACGCAGTCCTTGATTAACTGGACAAAAAAATCAAACAAAATTATTTATTTCATTTTATTTTTTAATTTTGTTTTTAGTAGATCCAGTCCTCATTTGTACACGATAAGTAAAATCTCTGTAGCACAAATATTTCAGAAGAGTGAAAGGAGATGGGAAAAAGGATCCGAGCTCTTTTATTTGTACTTAAAGTCAGCAGTAATCTTTCTCCTGCTGTCCCCGCGAAAGCAGTAGCAAGTGAAATTCGCCTTTCCCTTTCTCTTAGTGAAATGCAAAGCAAATTCAGTGGCTAATCGCTGTTGGTCGGTCAATAATTCTCTACCCATGACAGCGTCAGGGAGGACTTAAAACCGTGAATTTATATCAGACTCAAGAATAAGAGAGGTAAAAATTGGAAACAGGAGGCTTGGTTCTGCTAAAAGGATTTTGAAGCTGGGGGGCGGGGGGAGCCGGATTTTTTTCGCAGACTATTAAATCCTGCTAAATGATTGAATCAGGATTGTAATAAAGTGCCCCAGTTTATGGTGAGCATACCAGCAGGGTTATTAGAAAGCCGAGGAAATCCAGCGAAATAATCACTTTTATAAAGTGAGCTCTGCGGGGTGAAGGAGGGGACAGCGCCGGAGGAGAGCGGGCTGTGCGCGCCGCCGGCCGGCGCTGCCAAAGGGTTCGGCTCCGCCGTCCCGAGGAAAACCGGGGACCTTTCCCTCCTGTTTCTTTTTCTTTCCTTTTTTTTTTTTTTTCTTTTTTTCCCTTACACACTCACTCTCCTGCTCTTTCTTTTGCTGTTTTTTTTTTCTCCTCGCCTTTTTTTTTTTTTTTTTCCCCCTTGACCCTCGGTCACATTTGACAGGATCCCGCTAGCCGAGTTTGACATCCACACGCCAAACCCTCTCTGGCTCTGCCCTGCGGGCCTTGCTCGGGCAGTGCTCCCCTCCCCTCCGGATCCAGCAGGAATCCTGCCAGACCAGGGATCCCAGCACCGTCCTAAGGCTCGGGGTTGGGGCTGGGGTGGCGTCTCCCATGCGGTCCCCGAAAGGCTGCCTTGGGCTGTGGGAAATCACAATGGGAATTTGCGAGGTCATTTGCATGTCGGTGCCACGGATGTACTCGTCTTGTTGTTGTTGATGAACCGTAGGGTGTATCTTGTGTTTATGAAAGCGCACACGCGAAAAGGCGTGAACGCTCTTACACACACATACACATAAATAAATACATACTGTATCAACACACAAACGGATCCTGACTGGAATTCAACCTGCAGCCGCTCAAGTCAGAAGCAAAATCTTCCCAGGAACGGCGTAGGGAGCGGGAAGAGCGAGGAAAGGTGGGAATCGGGTTCAAATGGCTGTGGTGAGCGCAGGAAAACACGCAAGGGGCATCGCCTTCTCTTTCCCTCTCACACACACGCACAAAACACACTCTCCCTTATCCACCCCCACGCGGGGGCTGCGCTACCCCTCCGCGCTGATGAGTACCGAGGCAGAGGGCAGACAGAAGCAGCGCGTGTGTGCCCCCGCAGGAGGGATGCCCGCGAGGCCGGGATGCGGCCGGGCACGTGTGCGTGGGCATCCCCCTCCGCATGCCTTCCTCTCCTCAGCCTGCGTGCCGCACGGCCGTGCGGTCTGGAACGGGCTCGGGGCTCCTACGGGCACGGCCGCAGCTCCAAGCCGACCTGCAGGCGATGGGGGCTCCGCGGAATGCCCTTCTCCTCCTCGCTGGGGCAATGGAACCCCCGGGCTCTCTGCCCCGCAGCACGTCAGGCGCTGCCTCTGGGGGAGCGTCCGAGTCCTCCGCCAGGAAAGGCAAAGACGAGTTACCAAACCTTGGTGACTCCTGGGCGTGAGGGAGCGGTGTGCCAGCTCTGTGCAGGCAGCCTCTTCTCCCTGGGGTGAGGGAGGAAGGACTGCTCCACCCGGGCAAAGCTCTCCGACTTCTGAGCAGCTCTTGTTATTTCCTTCTCTTGCAGTGGGACTGCCTCGCTACCAGCATCATCCCTCCCCGGTGTGTGACAGGAAAGATTTTGTCCTCAATTTTAATGGCATTTCTTCGTTTCACCCGTCCGCTAGTGGATCTTACTACCACCACCACCACCACCAAAGCGTCTGCCAAGACATCAAGCCCTGCGTGATGTGAAGGCCGCGCCCCAACAGAGACAATCAGGTGTCACCGAACAGAGCCGAGGTGTAGACGGAGCCACGCAGATTAAATATAATGTGCACTCTGGTAGCATTGGTAGTACACGAGTCACTTAGCGAATTTGCCTAAGGAAGCAGTGTTTTCCGTCCCACTCCACCCCCCGAAGGACCCGTACAGCCGGTATAGTGCTCCAAAGGTCTTACTAAAAGAAAAATGCCTTGTGTGATGTTTTGGCTTAGGGGGGACCTAAGTGTCCTTATGCCAAGTCTGACCACCTTAATCACAAATCGCCTTTCTGCCATCTCCCAAAGAACCGAGCTTTGGGAAAGGGAACAATTCGACATGTTTTTATACGAGAAAGTGTCTTTGCATAAGAAAAGTAAATGTCTCCGCACCTGCGAGGACTCCCCCTTCTGTTACTGCGTTAGCGGCAAATGTACTTTTTTATTGTGTTCTCTCCCCGAGCCCCACCAAGGACACTTTGTATGGACTTCAGCACCGACCAATTGATATTATTAAATCAGTATTGTTTAGCCCTTTCGTGTATAGACTGTAAGAAAAGTTCAATTTTTTTCCAGTATTGCAGCAATACAACGTTTTGTTTTTTATTTTTACAAAAGCTGTTTTCTACCACAATATTTTTTAAAAAAATATTTTAAATAAATCTCGTGTATACTCACACACTATTGCTTTTAAAGGAGAATATATTTGCACTTATGTATACTTTTTACAGTTTGCCAAAATATTTTGATGTAAAAATTTTTTTTCCAATAAAATGTATATAACGACTATCACTAGACAGGCGTTTCTTTTCCCTTGGCTCCTTCTGAGAAAAATCTTCCACTCCGGCATCCGAGGAGAGTTGAGGATGTAACCCCAAATCCTCCAGTCACTGCAGGCGGAGGAGGAGAGCGAGGCCAGTGCCACACTCTCCGGGCCTCACTTCCCGCCGTCACCCACTTCCCACCCTGCTTTCCACAGCTGCTGGATAGGCTTTGGAATAACCGAGGCAGAGGACACAAAAGCAGGAGGGTCGGGAGTGCATGATCCTCTTTTGGAGGGCGCCTCCAGGTCTGAAACGCCCACCCCGCTCTTTGGGGATGCGTCTGGGTGTCCCCGTGTCCCCTTTCCTCATAGCGCCCTCGAAGTCCCTTTGTGCCCGAGGGGACTTTTGCAGCAGCCGCTGTGCGATGCGGGCTTGGACCCGGGAGGGCAGGTCACGCGTGGGGGCGGCGATAAAACCGTGGCTTGATAAGGTCTGGGGCAAGCACCCACCAAGGTGAAGGCAGGGAACCGGGCCAGAGGGGAGAAAAATAGAAAATAAAAGTACAAAAGAAAACAAAAAGAGGCCTCTCAAGCACCCCGGGCGAGGCGATCCCTGTCCCCACGGTGCCCCGTGGATGGCGAGCGGCCAAGAGTCGGAGCCGGGCGCCAGGAGCTGCTCGTCTGGGCATCCTGCAGAGCCCGGGGCCGCGCCAGCCCCACGGCCGGGGGATGCGCTCCGAACCCACCCCGGGCCCACCGCGGGGACCGGCCCGGGGACAGCTGGGCACGGCCACCACCCCCCGTGGGACGGGGACACAGAATGGGCCCCGCACCGCAACGCGCACCGACCCCCGACTCTGCCCAGCACCGAGCCCGAGCGCTGAAACAGGGCAGAGAGTTTCAGCAAAATGCTCTGTGCATGTGTGCACACATATAAGTGTAGATATATATATTTACACACACACACACACACACACACACATATATGCATGCACGCACACCCCCCCCAGCCATATATATATATATGTATGTATATAAAAATTATATCTATGTAATTATACATAGACATAAAACTCTCCATCTTTAAAATACATATTTATGCTCAGACATGCCCTTTTCTTCCCTGAGCTTCTCAGGGCCTGTGATAAATTATAAAGTCAGTTTCAGCGTTTGCTCCGACCACAGTGCTGTGTTTACATTCTTTCCGAGGCAAGCCTGCATGGTCGTAATTTATATCCTAAACACTTGAACGTAACTTGTTTACACAGGAATGACAGGACCTCAAAGAGAAAAAAACTGCCTTTCCCTGCCGGCGGCCGGCGCGGGGCTCCAGTGCCCTCCAGCGGCCCCGGCCCGCACCGCGCCCGGCTCCCGCAGCCCCGCAGCTCCGCACGATGCCGCCGCAGAGAATGCTTTTTAATTATTATTATTTTTTCCCTCACCTTCTGAGTGCTGTTATATAGCAGAAGATGTGAGTAACGTTCCCAGCGGCCGGTCTCCTAAGAGAGGGGAAAGATTTGCTAGGGCATCTTTCGGTTTTGGACTTCTGTGTTCTTCCTTGGTAATTTAAGACTATTAAGGTTCCCTTTTCCCCGTTTAAGCCTCTCAAACAAAGGACGTTTCAGAAGCTGTACTCTTTAGACATCAGTATGTTTCTGGGTGCTGGCAGTAAAACGAGCTCAAACTCCTTCTTCTGAATTTAAGGGTGACTAAAATGACAGGGAAGAAAAAAGTGGACAGATTTTTAAGTTAATTTGATCTGATTTTGTTTTGATATTTGATTTTATTGCAGTACCTTCTACCCTAGGAATTCAACCCTTGTTTAGTCTAAAGAACTCCAGTGGCTGCAGAGCCAGCGAGAGTCATGACCAAGAGCTATGCCCCTGTGAGGACAAGGTATTTACATTTTAGCCATACAGTTAAAAATTCCCTGCATCTTTTAACATTTGTTAACAGCCATTGAGCATTCCCAAATACTTCACATTTCAGAAAGAGAAATTCTGTGTTAGATATCCAGCACACTGAGACTTCTAATCACAGCAGCAGTGACGCAGTACTCATCTCTGAGACTTGTGGGGATTTACGGTGTCAAAGTGCTGGGGAAAGCTGAAATTTCCAGCATTAGAAAAACCCCTGAAATCTAGATGTATACGTTTAGTCTCAGCATTGTGAAAGAGTCCAGGAAGGCAGACCCAAAACTCAGCATGCATTTGCTGGTCTGTAGGGATCCCTGTGGCTGCTATGCTAAAGGAGCACCAGTGGGTATAAAACATGGGAAGGTCTGTGTTTCTGCAGCTCTTCCTTACCGCTCTTTTCTTTGACAATAGTCTATTCTCTTCCTCTTACTCTCTTGATTCCTTGCCTGCTAACATGTCCCTGACTGCTTTGTTTCCTATGTTTTGATTGTAGGGAGTTACAAGATGCTTTTTTCCCCCTTTAGCAGTGTTGTAACCCAAGTAGCACCCAACAACAGTCTCACACCTCTGCTGTGTCTGGAAAAAAGTCACTGCTGACTTTCAGCCTAGGACTTCAGCCCTCACAGTCACTTTGTCCTTTCAGGTGGGCTCAAAGAAGGATGTGAGCAGAGAACTTGTAGGTACACTTCTAGTCTATCCTAGTGAAGAGGTTGTGTATCCAGAAATCTGCATGAGCTTTTCCAACCAGACCGGTCGGCCTAATGCACTAGTAATGCAAACCGTGCCTCCCTAATGACCCCGGAGCGCCACAGCTACAAGAGAGCTACAACTAAATTACAAATAGTTAGTCATGTAGACTGATGGCATAGCTCACATTTGGTGAGGTGCTGAGGTAAATGGATTGAACATAGACTAATCCAAACATTTCCATTATTAGAACACGCTAGGCAGAGTCTCCGTGGGATGGGAAAGAAATCACGCTGGAGTGCCTCAAACAGTTTGCGTGTGATCCGCTGTAATCTTACATATATATTTTCTCCATTCTCTGGTTTCATCACAGTCTTACTGCCTCAGTGGAGGGATTTTGCTTGTGAGGGTGTTTATATTACACAGAAAAAACCCCACTCAACCACTTGAAAGCTGGGATCATTTGAGTAATCATTTTAACTTTGGCAAAATTAGCCAAATGCTGAGATATCTTATGTGGGATGTTGAATTTCTAGCCGGTAGTGGACCAAAGCATTCTATAAAAAAATGAGTTTATCAATCCCATTAAATCTCCTTGCCCATTATTCTATTAAGACCAACAGCAGATTAACATCTTGCTGTGCTTTGGCTCAGCTAGAAAAATACCTTTAGCCAACACAATATTTTCAGTTTAGTGTGACAGTTTTAGCCTGCTTTGGAGGCAAGAAAAGTAAAGATTTTTTTAACTCAATAACAATAAGCCTGATTTTATTGAACTAGAAAGATTTGCTCATAACATATACATGAAGTAATATTTAAATAAGACTGTTCAATAAAATGCTAGGTATGTCACTTAGAGAAAGCAAGGTGCTGTTTTCAATTATAATTTTAATATACCTGAGCACGTGAGTACTCCCATTAAAGTCAATGGGATTATGCAGACGCTTAGAGTTAAAAGTGCTTTGCTGAAGAAGGATGATAGGACTAGAATTAAACACTACAGGTTCCTCCTATGTGCTGCAGCTGAGGTCTGTATAAGAAAAGGAGTAGAATATACCTGATTCATATACAGGATGAAAATTAATTCAAAACATACTCCAGCTTTGAATAGAGATGTATTCTGCAAAACCTGCTGGCATTAATCTGCATGAAATACTGCCTTAGCTAATAAGAACACCCGGGCTTTATTTATACATTGAGCCATTTGATAGATATAAATGAAGAAAGAGGTAAATAGAAGCCAACATAGTTTTGAATAAAAGCCCAGAGGTTCTTTCAGAGTTCAATGATCTTTGTGTCTAGATTATAAAGAATTCAGAGCAGCTTCATGTGACTTGCCAACTACTGAATAGAGCTCCAAAACATCTGTAATATTAAACAACTTCAAGCCTCCTTTTTATGCTTGTTTTCATCCAGCAGTGATTTATAGAAATCTATTGGCTTCTCCACTGGTCTTTTCTAAAAAGAAATATGCAGGGAGGAGGAGGAGGTTTTAAAATATGTTGGGATACTGCTACCAAACTGCAGCTGGAAATTAGAGATATTTTAACAGTGGATTTAGATTAATTTAGAAGATTATGGAGAAATGCTAACTGCCTTACATTGATTATTTTAAGCATTGCAAAATGAATTTGTGGTGGTGTGCAAAGTACAACTGAGTTCACAGGTAATGTGATGTTTTTAGGGCGATTCAAAGAGACTGTGCTGCTTTTGAGGAACAGGATTTCTTGGACTGGATCCCCACTGGTAACATTTTCCTTGCAGTAGAGTTGTAGCCCATTAATTCTTACTGTCCAAATATAGGTAGCATTAGTTTAAATTAGAAGTTTTATAACTGATTTAGTTGAGCTACTGAAATCCCTTATGTACACAATCTTATCTCATTTTCAGAGATCCTCTTTGGATTGGTTTATACCTGTCCCGATTAACATATACCAAACACATTTTACTTGATGAAAAATCTCTCTAACTAGTTTAAAATCATTCTTTGAGACAGTGTCTCATGCACAACAATTTTCTGATATGATGAAAAGTGTGATTTAGTTCAAACCGCATAACTGGTGTTTATGGACACTCCATTACTGTAATCCCTCTTTTAGACACGTACAGCTGCAAGCTGCACCAATACGACCAACTTTAAAGTGGTATCAGCTGCCCAAAACTCATTGAAACTAAACAAGGCAGTGTCTGTGACTAGGTGTTCTTGTGTTAAAGGACTGCAGCTTTTCCCTTTGAAATAGCTGAATGTTAGAAACTGGATCCAAAGCATGATCAATACTATAACTTTCTGGACAGCCTTACTTATGGAATCAAGGCCTTAAAATCAGACCTTGAGCCTTCTTGAATAAATGTTTTCTTGTGTTGTTTTGTTTGGTTGGTTTTTTTTTTTTGCTGGGGAGGTGTTTGTTTTTTTTTAATCTGAATGTTTCCTTGACAGAGATTTGTTGACCACTGGTGGCTTTCAGAGCACTTTCTGGTGGCTTAGAGAAAGTTATTTGGTTATGGGATGGTGCTTCTCATCCTCTGTGCTGGAGACAATATGAACAGTTGGGAGGGGGAAGATGTAGTGAAGATTAGAGTCAGCTACAGGATTCACTCCTCTTTAAAAAAGGAATAAAGAGCCTTCAATAGGCTCAAATAAAAGATAAATTAAAATTGCAGAACACAGAAATATTTCCGTGTTCTTCCACTTGTCTTTTAACACATGGTATCTTAATGTCAGATGGTGTCCCGGCCATTAATGAAGGGAAAGCAGAGTTGATCATCACAGAGGAAAAAGGGGCATCAGAAAAGCACTGAAGGAGTGTACTTTGATTCCAGGTGACTTAACAGGCAGAGCCATAACAGAGAGGATGAAGATTCCAGGAGAGATGTGAATGTTATCAAGTTGGGGCAATCATCAATAAAAAAGGTTCGAGAACAGGAGTAACATTTGCAGCCAAGATAGGAAAATCCTCTATGTCATAATGAAAGCCAGAATTATTAGGTCCCTTAAAATCAGATATCAAGTTCTACTCGTCATATCAAGTGCTAAATCCTGCTTTGATTGCAGTGTACCCCCTTTTCCTTTCTGAAAGAGAAACAAGCTGCCCTGGGAAGCGGGAACACCCCACACATCAGTGTGCTTAGTCTTGCTTAGTGTGAGGCAGCAAGGATGAGTGGACAGGAAAAAAGCAATAGCTCAAGATAAGTGACCTCCAGTAAACAAACATAAGCTTGTTCCAGGGCAGAAGAGGAGCAGGGGGTAGGAGAATTCTGGCTTGACTACTCGTTGAAGGTGTCCAGTGTAGTCTGAGCAAGCACAACCAGAGTGCAGGACTCAGCCAAGTTGCTCAGCAGGCTCAGAGGCTCTGTCAATAAAGCAGTAGAAACTGTTTGGTGAAGTCTATCTTAGACACAGGCACATGTAAAGCAGTCCAGCCTTGCTCAAGCTTCCAGCAGTAGGCAGTATGGAGAAACATGCAGAGATGGTAGCTCTTCAAATTCCTTTTTTTAAAGCATTATTTCTTCCACGGGAATCAACAAGTCTTCTGAATTTCAGAAGACTA
Source organism: Zonotrichia leucophrys gambelii (assembly GCF_028769735.1). Classification (NCBI taxonomy): domain Eukaryota; kingdom Metazoa; phylum Chordata; class Aves; order Passeriformes; family Passerellidae; genus Zonotrichia; species Zonotrichia leucophrys. Next base: position 69,780,115 of record NC_088171.1, read on the forward strand.
CTTTATCCCTGGATATGTGCCATTTCAGGCTTTCTCAAAGATGGCAAATGCTCATCCCTGCCAACATCCTGGGAAGTGCAACTGGCACATAGCAGCCCACTGCAGCCTCCAGACAGTGAAGCCTGATCTAGCCCCCAAGAGAGGAAAGGACCACAGCTCTGTGCTTGCCTTCAGCAAGGCCATAACGAGGACAAGGATGGGTCTCAGCTGGAGCACTTTATGCCCGATGTCAGTGTGTTTGTGATGGTAACAGAGGTGAATATTCAGGAAGGTGATGACAGCAGCAAGAGTCTAATCTTCTGCTGTCCCCTTTCACATTTCCATGCCTGTTGGTTACCCAGAAGATTTCTATGTCTGCCAAATTGAGCTTTATTTCAATCCTGGGACACAAACCTTGCTCCCATACTACTTCAGACAATGGCCTTTGTTACCAAAACTATGGGGGCAAGGAATGACTGTGAGTGATTCATACACTACTGTTTCTGTTCTAATATTATATCACCAGATATGCAGACCTCTGCAAGCCCTTGACATTTCCTCTGCTTTTTCCACTGATTTCCTCCTTATTGTTACTGATTAGTTGCTTGCACTGCAGTCCTCCTACAGGATCGGGGTTTAATGATACCCCTTGGCAAAAGGAAAGACATCCACAGCTACTTGTTTCCCACATCTGAAGGAACAACCAGGATTCCCAAAATTATTAGTATTTTTTTTACTGTTGTCTGCTGATTCTGAATTCTGAGTCTCTCAGTTCCCACCTGTGGAAGGAAATTTCCTCTAACTCAGTTTCTGAAGGAAGGGGTCAAGAGAGAAAGTGACCAGAACAAATGAGGGCAGACTCAAGGCAACTCAACACATCAGACCCACGGGAGATGTAGGGAGGGGCAAGAGAGGACAAACATTGGATTTAGCCCAGCAGAAGTGGGCTAGGTCTTCTACCAACCATTACTGTATTTGGTTAGATCCTTCTTGGCCCCATCCTTCAAACTTCAAGGGAAATGTAATCAAAATTCCATGTTCTCATTGAGTAGAGGAGCATCTACTGTAAGCAGCTGACATTTGTCTGTTCCAGGAGATCTCTGTCCTCCTTTTCAACCACCACTGGTTGGGTTGGCTGCCTCCTCAGGGATGTATCTAAGAGAAGTACAGAAATACAGACATCTGAGTTGTTTCCACCTGCCCACAGTTGTTTCTGGCTTTAAGTACCCCCAGGGTCCCCAGGCAGGAGCCACACTCCAGGGGTGAGGAACAGAAAACAGATGGTCATATGAAACAGACCATCCCATCTAGGGGCATTTCAGGACATAATAATTAGTCGGGAGCATGAACCGTGACAAAACATGGAGCTCCTTCTATATGGAAAAGCCTTTGATGGTTGGCTAGTAACGGCTAAGAATGAGACAAGCCATAGTGCACATAGGCTCTGAGTATGCCAAAAAGACCCGTGTGCTGGCAAACATGCTATTCAGCTTGTTCATTTCCTGTACGCTGTTTGAAGCAGCCAGAGCCCTTTCTCACTATTTAGTCCTTTGAATGCAGAGTAAAATAAAAACAGAAGAAGAAACATGCAGCTAGCAAAAGTTCCAAGCTCAGCACTTCAGGAGGCACTTGAGCACAGGGAGAGCAGACAGAAGACCCCCCAGAGCTGGGAAAGCCCCCACTTATAGCATATGTTCTTCATAGTCTGCTCTGGGGAGATGTTAATAAAGTTGTCTCTTGCCCACACAGCTGTCATTCACAAGGTCACTTTTTTCCACCAGAAAGAGGACCTGACAACTCTCTCATGTCCTTACAGACACAGGCAGTAGGCAGAAGCCTACAAAAAACCCCATCTGTGCATGAAGTGCACAAGCTTTCATGTTCTTTCAGGTGGACTCACATCATTAAGAAAATGTAGCAAGTTCCTCATCAGTCCAGTCTCAAAGCCCATGTGCTCTAGGAACTTGTATTTGAAAAGGGAGCAGAAAATTGGTGGACCTTAAAAATACCATTAACAGTCTAACATCCCCTGCTCCTTGTGAAGTGTCTCTGGAGGGTGTGACCTACATCCTGAATGTCCTTCCTTGTTTTAAAAAGATAGTCATCACACATAATTTTGCCAGGGCATTCAGTTCCCAAGATATCCACTTAGCAGTCTAAGAATTTCCGATTGAACTCAGAATTGATTTATTTTCCGAGCCCATAGGTGAATTATGCACATACAGATATTAAGAATACATAAGGTATTCTTTCATCCTGCTAAGCCTATTCCACCCCAGGTGCTTCAGGAGATGCAAGAAATTTTGCAGCAGTCAAGTCTGTATCCACACCAATCTCTCTTAGAGTGAGATTTGCACTCATATTTAAACTCAGCTCTTGGCCTCTCTAGCATCCTGTGCTGGGGGATATCAGAGGTAGCTAGTTAGTATTTTAAAGATACATTTCTTTCTGTGCATTCTTCTGTGTTTATTTTGTCTTAGTTGCCAAAACAGAAGCTCTTGATTCATATCAATTACTTTTTTATTATTTTTAACTGATTTTGCCACATCTGCCCTTGTCCCCTTCCTGAAGCAGCTCAGCACCATCTTCAGATATCCTGGCCTCTGGCTTTTTACTGTGATACCTTTAAATCTCCCATCACAGAAAATTAAAACTGCTTGGGCAGGAGACTGCATTTTTCTATAGCATGCATATTAACAGTAGTTGACAAAACCCCTTTTAGAGAAAAAGTCAAAATAGGAATCTGAGGAAGAGTGATGAGATCTCTTGGAGGTGTCTTTTTTAGAAGAACATGACTCAACCTCTGCATGCACACTTCTTTCCATCATCTGTAAAACAGCTCTGACAGCAGGCTCAGGTGAAGACATCTTGAATCCTGAATCCTGAAACCATGAATCCTGGCCAAGATGCCAAATCCTGAACAACAAGTAATAGACAAAATTGCATTGCTGGCTTCTAGAGTCATGCTGTGTAGTCCCCACAATTCTCCACAGGAAGCAGAAGTTTCTATCAAGCTGCCTTCAGAAAGACCCAAGTCTTTTTTCAGAGCTATTATCAAGTGCTCCCCCACACATGAATATTTCGTCTTCCCCTCTACTGCATCTTTTTTTGCATTTTCCCCCACTTACCTCTATCCGCCATTGTATTGGGCCATTGCCTGCTTTACTGAAGTGGCACTGACATGCTGCCCCCACAGAAGCACTGAGCTTTGACTAAAATACATAACTTCATCAATTTGGCATCCTTACTCTCATTCCCCTCTCCAGACTGCCAATATATTTGTTAAATAGTACTAGACTCTGGCACTTCTGTGTCAACATTTTTTCAGAGACAAAAATTGACTATTTTTTATGTCAATTGCCTCCAATTTCTTAGATATCTTCGTTTCATGGTTTCTCATCACGTGATAGCTTTAATTTCTTTAGTAAAAACTTAATAAAGATCTCATCAAAGCTCTTTAATAGAAGGATGTGGGACGCTGGAATTTTGGTTTGGTATTTTTTATTTGTTTGGTTGGGATTGTTGTATTTTTTGATACAACAATTAGGCTGGAAACATATAGATGCAATTGAAAAATCAATTCCCAGAGTGTATACATTGCTTTTCAGGCCTGTGGATAAACTTCTCAACTTAGTTACACCAGTGCAAACTAAGAAAGCAAGCAAAAGCTTTGTTAGTTTGGGCTGTTAGTTTGGGCTGATTACTTGGGCATACTTATCCTAACTGAAAGAAAAACCTGCTAACAATATTTTGGAATTTTACAGTCTGATCAGATATTGTATTATAAATATAATAAGCTAATATTTTCAATAACAATGTCGTTTGTAAAATCACCTTGTCCACTGCACTGGAAACACTAAACACTTGCAGATACCAGTGTTTTGTTATTGAATGCACATGCTAATGCAGTAACAGTGATCTGGAGAACACAGTAGGAAGAGATGAGAATGAGAAAGAAAACCAGCAAAAATGAGGAACCCATAGAAAATTAAAAATAAAATTTGTTATGAGATATGTCACCATGTCTTTCCTAAGTGTTATTTTCTGTGCAGTGAGAAACAAAGGAGGTGGGTAGGAGGAAGTGCTCAGGAAATGAAATAAAGGAGGTTCTAAGGTTCCCCCAGAGAGAGTGAGCAACGCCCAGGGCATCGGGAGGCAGCTGATGATCCCAGTCCTGGCCTGTTTGGCCCAGGAGCTGGCATGCCACCAGCCCCATCCAGACCCAGCACTGACAGACATTCCAGTCCAACACCATTTCCGACAGAAAGACAGAGAGCTGTGTCCTGCCTCTCCCAGCCCAAGAGCAGAGGTGCCAAGATGCCATGGAACTTGCCCAAAATTTGGGAGAGAAGAATGAAGCTTCAGTCATATTCACGCGTGCAGGCCTTCTTTTGTTATTTTAACCCAGTTACAGAAGCAATGTGTTCCTGTTGATTTTTTAAACCCTATTTTGTTTAGAAAAGGCCAAACTGCGTCACTGGATGGATGCATTGTCTGGTTGCAGAGCTCCCAGGAGTGGGGAACTTCCAGCCAGCTTCCAAACCAGCTCAGCAAAATGAGGAGACAAGGGGATCTGAAACCAGAGATCTAGTCTGAAAGGGATGGTCCCCATCTGAAATGAGGGAGAACACAGGGAAGGGGTGCCCAAGGAGAGCAAGGGAGAGCAGCAGGCACATTGGCCATGGAGGGGTTTTGTTGATATTGGCAGATGGATACTGGCTCTCATCATAATTTGGGACTGGGGCATGCTGATGTGAGCAAGGCTTTCACAGCTGTCAGGGTTTCCCCCTCTTTCATTTGTGATTCTACATTTCGCAGACACAAAATTGCCTGGGAAATAAGTCTGGGGAAAGCCTGACATCCCCTTGGTCCTGAGAGGTGCCACCAAGGAGATGTATCACCAGTAATGTGTCCGGAAAATAGGGAAACCCAGAGGAATGACTACAGGAGAAGGATGGCTTTACAAAAAGCTAGCCTACAAAGAAAGGTTTCTGATCCATGAATGGGAAAGCACATATGGGATTAGGTCTGGGAAACAGATATGAATAAAGAAAAAGACAAAAGAGAAGTGGTCAGAGTCATTCTGACGGAGAAAGAGAATGGGAAACCCAAAGAAAGGAAAGCATTGTGCAATGGGTGGGGTGGGACAGAAGGAGGCTGGGGCGGTTGGGAGGACTGAATAAAATGATGATGCTGAGAAGGCCTTTCCAAATGAAAGAGGGAAGTTGGGATGGCTAACATGCAGGAGGGGAAGTCCTTCCTGTTTGGTACACTGCAGGAGGGGAACAGCTGCCGAAACACAGCAATGCATGCAATGAAAATGCATGAGGTCATGGGGAAAAGACAAATCTGCATGGAGGTGAAAATGATATTTCATTAATCCTGGATAGGCCATGTCCTACTCATTTCTTTAGAGGTTTTATTTTCCTCTCTCCAAGACATACCTAGGTGACTAAAGGCATATCAGATCCTTACTGAAGCGCATGTGGTTTCTGTGCTCAGAGGGACATGGAGATCTCAATATATGGTATCCCCTATTAAAAATGGTTTTTGCTGCCCCATAAAAATGCAATTAGTGTGCACATGGATAACATTCGTTGATTCCTTCAAATGAGTTTTAGCTGTCATAACTGTCTCAGTATTCCTGTTTTCCTTATACCTGTAGTCTGTCTGCAGAGATAAAGTCACTGAGAGAATATAGATTTTCTTCTTCAGAAAAGTCTTATTTTTGTCTTATCAGTGAAATAAGTACATCCTGTGCACAGAGACTAAAAAAAAAAAAATAAAGAATCCAAATTGCTCAAGACCTCACCATTGGCTTACACTGCCAGATTATTATAAAATGGCTTAAGTAAATAAATAACATTGCATTGTCCAAAAACTCCTTTCTTGGAAAGCTTTATATCCAAGCTCTTTAGGCAGTGAAGGTAGCATTAACATCTTCCTGGTCCTTTAAAAAGTAGTCTGCAACATTGCCATAAAAAATGTGGAGAAAAGATACTCCAAAATTATTCCAAATAAGGAAAATCTGAAGCATAATTTATTACAGCTATAAATTCTCATGTAAATGTCAGCAACCAGTAGGTCCTGGATTTCAGTGATGGCAGCTCTCCTAGTAGGAAAGATACAGTGTTTGGTTTGAGGCTGTAAAAATGTTCATCTGTAGCCTTTGGACAGCCAGTATTGAGAAACTGCCTCCCAGCCAAGGAAAGAGACTCAAGTGTGACAGATTCCTGTTAGGATTTGTGTCATGGCAACAAGAGCACTGGCAAAGCAGGGTGGTTGGTGTGGGACGCTGTGTGTCATCTTCCAGGATCAACCTCAGCTTTCATCTGGGGAACCCAGGATGCCTTTACTAGGGAAGGCATGTGCCACTTCAGCAAGACAAGAAGCCTGTTGCCTAAAATTGGATGCTGTTTGTCACTCATCACTCCCAGGGCTTTTGGGATCTGCAGTATCTTGAGAGACCCAGTCTGAAGAATATTTGAATTCAGCTTGACTGCTGGTAGCAGAAGCACGGGAATAACACCAGGGTTTTGAAGCAAGAAGCCAGTTTCTGCCCCTGGGCTAACTTTTTGTGTGTTTTTATATGATTAGGCCAACATATTTCATCCATGCTTTCTTCAGCCCAGGGGAGCAGAGTCTTTGTGCTCATGGCCCCTTGCATGCCCTTCTCCTTAGCTCTGTCTCTGCCCTTGCCTCAGCCTGCTCCCTGGCATGCCTGAAACAGCTTTTGCCTTTGCTGCAGGGTAATTCAAATGCAAGGCAGGAGGTTATTCACAACAAAAAGCAGCACTAAGGTTGGTCAGCACTCAGTTGTAACACAACCTGCCAAGGTAGAGATGCTTGTTATTATCAGATACAAAAATAATTTATTTACAGGTTGACATTCCCAAGGTGAAGAAACAGCACCTATTCAATGGGAGGAGTGCATCTGGAGCAAGGAACAAGGATGCTCTTCTTTTCCTCATTTTCACTTCTCATCTCCTTTGCTTCAGGATTATTCTCTTTCTATCTCTACCTCACTCCCAGCAAATTTGAAACCCTTCCTTTGTTTCTGTCCCCTGTTCCCTTTCTCTGCAAGACCTGTACCCAGTGCCAAAATTACAGCTTCCCAGCAGTGGTGGGAAGGAGCAATGGGGCTGCTCACACTCAGCCCTTTCCCAGGCTGACATGGGTGGTGGCTCTGTGACTGCAGCTCACAGGTTGTGGCTAACCTGCTTTATAGATGAGACATCTTTGGAGCAAACATTCTGGAGATGCTTACCAGACACTTTGCAGCAGCAAGGCTCAGTCCCTCCCTCCAGGGCTACTCAGCTGGCTTTGGAGAATGCAGCCTGACCACACAGTATCATGCCATTGATTTTGAAGCCAAATTCCTCACTGATTACTCTTTTTTCCTCAAAACTGAATGTTTACAGGCAGTAAGTATGAGGTGCTCAAACACTCTTGCAGTTCCATCCCCACGCATTAAAAATGATTGGGAATTTTTCAGTGAGTACCCTCTCATGTTAGTAGGTGCACAAGACCATCAGAGAGAATGGAGAAAGCTCTATTTTTATTTGGTGCAAAGATGTCCAAAACTAAAGTAAAATCCAGGGAGTATTAGGTACAGGAAGTGACACTGTGAAGGTAGGTGATGTGGGGAGCACCCTTTAGAAGGTCCTCCTCAGGCTTGGATGGGGCTTTGATGACATTTGGCACTCACTGAAAAAGGTCTTGTCTGTGTCAGCCTATTGCTCATGTCAGCAGCTTGCTCATCACGTCAGCCTCAGGCCCTGCTGGGGCCCCAGGGTCATACAGGGAGAAGAGTTGCTGCCTCAGATCTTCCTATGGGAAAGCAAATGCAAAGGTGCAGCTTTAGGGAAGAATTAGCCCCTAAACTCTAGAGGAATGAACTTACAAAGAGGTCATCACTGTTTTTGCAAGATCAGCTTTCCTATATGTTTTAAATCTATACACTTAGAGGTGATGCCTTAGAGAAGAAAGATGCCTTTTTAAATTATGATTTTAATTTCTAACTACTGTATTTTAAAGCTGGTCTTGTCAGAAAGTGAGGGCTGCTTGAGTCAAGATCTCAAACTTTTTCTCATTCCACTTCCCATTTCTGCTCCTGTCAAGGGTGGCTCTGACTGCTTCAGCCTTTCTTTTGAATTTAAAAACACAGATGTAAGCAGATAATGAGGCCACAGGAGGAGAATCCTTCAGGATGTCTTGTTTGGTTTGGAAATATTTAAATGTCTGCTGCATTTCCTTTGAGCACAAGGCAGGAGTCTGTGGAAGGGCACTGCTCCTTCTGCTGCCCACAGCACTGCTCGGGGTGGGAGAGCGTGCGTGCATGCAGACACATGTGTGCACGTGTGCATGAGATGGCTCCTAATCTTTTCAGCATGGCTCTCTTGCCTGGGATAATGCAAAACATTTCTGTGGGTCACATTTCCCTGGAGGAAAAGGTTTTAACTCTAGTAATTCAGGTGAAGGTTGTTCTATCTAAATAGTCTGCCAGTTTTGCATTACTACACTGAATTATTAACTTACTAAATCACGGTGAAGAATGATTCTTTTTGTGGTTTGCATAGGTTTAAGTGCTTGTGGCCATTATGAATGATAATAGGTTATTTTATATTAAGATATCATAATCAAAGGGAAAATTTTATTATTGTGTCATATATAAAGCAGTGAATGGTGCCTGGATGAATTATGTGATGAGTCTTAGAATGAGAGTCAATCACCTTTACAGTGTGGGTGGTACAATGCAGTTGCCCAAGAAATGCCAACAGAAAGAGAAACCTTCCTCATTTTTCTCCATGAAGTTAAAACTGTGTTGGAGGCTGCTCTTGACTTCCTACTGACAAACACCTTGTGGTCTGACTACCACAGATGGGTCCTGGGCAGAAGTGGAATATAACTCTAATTAAAAGGCAAGGACACTTCATGGCAGGCAAATGTGTACAGAAGATCAATGGGTTATACCACAGATGAATAAATAAATTTAATATCCATGGACTTTTCATAAGATTTGAAAAGTCAGTCACATGCAATCCATGGCTTCATCCAAAGACAGCTGAGATCTATAGAAAGTATTAATAATAAAATGCTGTATACAGAAATGTTCAAAAGAATTGGCAGTATTCATGCTAGAAAGAGTTGTGCCATTGCCAAATATGAAAGATCACTTGTTGGCTTCACTGTCTTGTTTAGGCCCTGCAGTTCAAATTTAGAATATAGCTATCAATATAAAGAGCAATAGAATAAATTTTCAATACATAAATAAGAGAAAATTACAGTCTAATCCAAGAAATCTGATGAATTTGAGAATGCCCTGACCATGACAAATATTTGTGACATATTGAATTGATTTGTTTGGGCTTTCAGAAACAGGATTGTTTCGAAGAAGTGTAAGTTAGAAATACCATTGCACACTGGTTGTGTCCACATATGCTATGCCAACATGTGCTTTTAAGCCTCATCTTAATTACGATTTTTTCATGTATGCTTGAAAGTAACTGTTTTTTATTGCCTATGCCTTTGTATGTAATTTTAATCCTTGTATACTGACATATCAATGTTTTTTTCATCCATCTTAAAAATATTCTCAGCTTCCTTTTTTAGCTCACATATTTTTGAAAACAAACTAGTGGAAGGATGAAAACCTTCAAATGTTTTATTTCAATTTCTAAGGAGACAATAACTGTGAGGAAATGTTTTCAATGTAACTTATTGTATCAGTGGAAACTGTATTGTAAAGAACAATTTTTTCTACTTCAGTTCATTGTGCCAACAGCTGAGTGATGCAGCTACTCTGCTGTTAAAAACAGTAGTAATATTGCAAGTTTTAAGCAGGATACCACAAAATGCACTCTACAACCACAAATGCATTCCAAAATGTTGTTGCTGGTAAATATGTGTCCTTGTGGGCAAGTCAGGGAGTGGGATAAATCCATCTTCTGAGGATGGACATTGGATGTGAGCTCAGTGAATACGCATAGGCATGCAAGCCTGCACACACACACACACATGCACTAACACACATATAAAAGTAAATATTTATTAAATGGATGTCTCAGTGTCAGCCCTGCTCTGTATGTTGACATGATCCAAGTCTAGAAGCTGCAGCTCAAAACAAAACAACCTGTGAATACTTGACCTGGAAGCAGCGATAAATTCTTCTGCAATTCACTGATCTTCTAATGTTTAACCCTTACCAGCTCCACTTCAGGCATCTGCATCTGCATGAATGTTTGAGACAGAGCTTGAGCGACAGAAAGTGAGATATGATATAATTATGTATCTCTAATAGATTAACTGCCTTTAGAAAGAAGGGCAGATTAAATAGGATGTGTTCTGAACAAGTGGAGAAAAAACACACAGTACATGCTGCTCCCAGAAGGGTAAAAGAGAAAGAAAACCTTTGAAACAGCAAAGATTGTTACATTCAAATTACTCCTTTCCAAGTCTGTAATTTCTCAGCTAGGTCAAAACAGAAAATGAGTGATTACTGTTACAACTGGCATACACTCTGCACTTTGGCTGCATTTAAGATACACAACATTTTCCAGAGAATCATGTTGGATAATTTGTCTTGTGTATTTTAAGCCTTTTTCACATGTCCTGAAAGGCATAAGCAATAAAATACCTTAAGGAGTGCAGTGGCTGCAGAGTGGGGAGGCTTGGGCCCAGTGTCAGGGCACCTGGGTGCTTTCCTGACTGTGCTCCCATCTATCATACAGCTCCAGATGGATTGCTGACACCAGCACTCCCCAGCTTGGCTGCCCAAAGATCAAACTCTCTTCGGCAAGAGTAATTTCCATTGTCAATAGCACTGTTTATCTTCACACAGAAGGAAAAGTAACTGCACCTAGACACCCAAGAGCAGATTGACAGGCAGAAATAAGCACTATGGTTTGTAGAGCTAAGCTCCCATGGGGTCAGTGTGTGGTGCTGTACCTGTTTGCATATCTGTGCTGCCTCACTGGCATGGTAAGGAGAGAGGATCCTCAAAGGAATTTTACAGCAGGAAATGCACTTTGGTTCTAGGGAGACCCCCATTTGCAGTGCCCTTGTCATTCAGGCTGCTCATCTGCTGTAATGGGCTCTCACTTCTCCTTGCCTAGGTTACTTTCTCATGGAAAACAGATGAGGACAAGGAGGCATTGAGGATTAGAGGGGCTCTCACCTTGTGTTCAAATAAATGATCACACACATATGCAGGAAACCAAATGGCACTACTGAGTTGCCCAGACCAGACCCAAATTTGGCTTCTTCCGAGGGGGATCCTGTCTCTTCCCACTGCCTCCATAAATGGGCTGGGCACACTGGGCTTCCACCTTTGGCAACTACCCAGTATTTTCCTTACGCCAAATTATGTGGTATATTCCATAAATTTCTTTGAGCAATGTTTCCCCTGACTTCTTCTATTATATTAAAATCTCCCAAATTAATTTAGATAACTCCTAATTTAACACTAAAGAAGTAATCATGTATAAATATTACACCATTCAGCCTTCTTAAAAGGGCATCTTTATACACTTGTCAAACTTGAAATACATGATCTGGCCATATTAAGTTCAACACCTGTCCACTTTCTCATAAATAAATTATTTTTCTCAAGGGAATTTTTCTTTAAATTTCTGGTCACAGGTGTATTCCTTGGCTCAAATTTAGTTACTGCTATTAACTTTGAAATGGACAGAAAATTTTAACAGAATTCTTGAAGTGTAGTTCTAGCCAGGAGAATCAATGTAAAAGTAGAATTCTAGACAGTTGAATTCTCTGTCTTTGTTCTCCCCATGAATTCTGATTAGCTTACTGGTAGACATCTTTTTACCTATGGCTAATATGGAGAATTCAGACAAGTGCTGAGAATCAATTTCCCTGAATCTATAAGGTCAGAAAGGACTGCCTGACACAGGTGACTGAGGGACTAATGAGGAGAGATGCTCTCCTGGACCTGTTACTTACAAATGAGGAAGAATAGGTCATGCCTGTGAAAATCTGGACCAATAAAAATTTACCCTCTCTGGAGGAGCACCTAGTTAGATAATATTTAAGCAGATTTAATACACAAATCTACAGACTCTGATGGGCTGCAGCCATGAGTGCTGAGGCATCACTGAGTGTTCATGAATGCTGAGCACATATCATTGTGAGGCCGTTCTTGATAATATTTGGAAGGTCATGGCAACTGGGGAAGTTCCTCAGGACTGGATAAAAGTGTCACTGCTAGCTTCCAGAGGGGCAATAACGATGACCTGGAGAACCGCAGTCTCACCTTGATCCCTGTGAACATGATGAAGCAAAATATTCTGGAAATAATTTCCAAACACACACAAAAACCCCAAGATTCAGAGTATCCACTGTGGATTTATGCAGGGGAAATCATGCCTGACTGACCTGATGGCCTTCTAAAATGAAGAGACTCAGCTGATGATACAAAGTGATGTCTGACACACTAGGCAGGTGTGGTGCTTTCAGAGGGACCTCAAGAGGATGCATAAATTGGCCAACCTGGGCCTCATGATGTTCAGCAAAGGGAATTGCAAAGTCCTGCATATGAGCAGAATAACCCCATGCACAGTACAGGCTGGAGAGTGGCCAGCTGGATATCAGCTTTGCAGAAAAGGATCCAGGGGATCCTGGTGGCCATCCAGCTGCCCATGAACCAGCAATGAACCTAAGAAGGTCAACAGCATCCTGGGTTGCTCTAGGGAAAGCATTACTGGCAGGTCCAGGGGTATGATCCTTCATCTCTGTTCAGCTCTGGTGAGACCCATATGCAGTGCTGGGTCTGGATCTGGGCTCCCCAGGACCAGAGATACATGAACATTCCAGAACATGTTTGTCAGGGAGTCACAAAGATGGTGAGAGGTTGGAGCATTCCTCATGTGAGGAGAAGATGGGAGAGCTGTGACTGTACATTCTAGAGTAAAGACGGCTCAGAGGAATCTCATCAATCTGGAAAAATACCTGTAAGGAGGGAAAATGGGACCAGATCCTTCTCAGAGTTACCCAGGGATGGGACAAGAGAAAATGGGCACAAACTGAAATACAGGAAATTCCATTTAAATACAAAAAAAAAAAAAAATTCACTGAGAGGGTGGTCAGATACTGTCACAGGCCGTCCTGAGACACAGCAGTGTGTCCATCCTAGGAGATACACAAAAACAGACATAGTCCTGAGAAATTTGCTGTAGCTGAAACCTCTTTGAACTAGATGGTCTCCAGATCTGCCTTCCCACTTTAGCTTTTCTGTGATCCTGTGACCTCTGCAATCCTTTTGCCTAATCTCATGCTGTACACAACCCACAGTTTCATTCATGGCTTCCTCATATGCACACATCAGATTCTGCTAACTGAACAAAATGTCACTTTTAGAGAAGTATCTGCACTTGGCTGTAAGATTCTGACTGATGGCAAACTCACTATGCCCTTGATGGAGTTATACCTTCAGTAATTCCCTTTGCCATTAATAAAACACCCTTCACTTACCTAATCATCATCTTCCCCCATTAATATTTAACAGCTAATAATTTGAAATTTCAATCAACTAAATTAAGCCCTCATTTCTGCTTGTGCAAAAATACTGCATGCACTGACCTGAAACCCAGTACAGCTGACTTAAACTTTCCAGATGTTTCTGAGGGTGACACATGACCAAAAACTGGGGCCAACTATCTCTTTCAGACTGAGACAAGTAAAGGAGGGGACAATGGACTTCCTATCCAGAGAGAAAAGTGGATTGGCTGAGCAAGAACGTAACATTTTTAAGATGCTTTTCAAAGTAAAATTATCCCCTCAATAATAAAATTACCACCCAGATGTTGGCAAAGGTTTCCTGTTTGATATGTACCAAAGGAGCTGAGTGTACCTGTCCCTTCCAGTTTCCCCTGAAAGCTCTTTCTCCCTCTCTTTAATGCCACCAAAAATTTCCTCTACTCAGTTATCACAAACTCAGAGCCTCTTGCAGAGAGTGAAACACAAGCTAGACCCGGTGCTGTTATGATGTCCTTGAAGATTAGAAAATAACTGTACAGATTGTGTAAGCCACAAGCCACTCAGCCTGCCTTGAGAGCACATATAGCTTCCCACTTATCAAAAAGGAGGGCATCTCTTAATTGGGAACCTGACATTTCAACCCATTTTTGTGAAACAAAAGCACACATAATCCACTACTGAAATTATTACAGTAGCAAGCTCACATTTTCACTTCTAATAGTTCATTTTGCAAGCAAGACTTTGTATTCCTAGTACTCTGCCATCCTGGTTTGGCTGGTATCTAATCCCTACCACAATACTTATTTTAGCTAATCACCATTGTTTTTCCTTAAATAAACCCACACTAACCAAAGTGGTGAGGGAATTAAGTACATTATTTCTTTTGTAGCCCAATATCTCCATCTTATGGTCATAGCATGTATAAGGACTGAACTTCTGAGTATTCATTTTACCATGAATTGTAGTAGAAACTATACAGCAGTTAAAACACAGTTTAGTATTTTATCTGAAATAGGTGAGATCTTTGTGTGTTTTTTCAACTTTAAGGATTTTTAAACTGAATGCTACTATTGAATTTTTTTCTTAGGGAGGGCCTAGTAGAAATTACTGGTGATTGATACACTTTTTTACATCAACCTACACTTTTCTACATATACATCTATAGGTATTGTCCAGCAAACCATGAATTGTCACCACTGTGCACTGTCACCACTTCCACAGAATTCCAAAGGGAGAATCAAGTCATGCCATGTTTGCTGTATATTTTCATGAGTGTTTGGAATCAAGGCCATAGGGGACCAGGCAAAATCAGGAACAGATACACTGCTAAAGTTTGTTTAGTGAATGGCTTAGTACTGTCCTAAGTTTGCTGTTCATGATCTGCACAGCCTAGAAAGACTCAACTGGGCAGAGAGCAGACGAGACCAGGAGGAAATGAGCTTGGCAGGAAACAGCTGCTGGTAGAGAGATGTGATAGACAACAGCACTGATTGCTCTCTCAGAAATGCTCTCCACCACGTATTTCCATGGTGATATGGCACACTGTGGCTCACTGAGTGCAATTTTATTTATATGGGACTAGAATATCAGCTCCCTTCTCCGCCAGAAAGAAGGATATAAATATGCTGAAGCGTCAAGATCACATGGGAATCCTGAAATCAGACTAGCATACCAGCCAGGCTAGGGAATGTGCACTATACATCAATCATTCCTCCGTTAATGATGCAATTGATAGTGCACCTCGTCTGTCACACGGTGCTCCTGTTCTGTCTCTGAATGGCAGCACAATTTGTTTTTCTGGAGAGAAGGGAAAAACCCTGGTGAAACTGGGCCTAGCTAGCCTCAAAACATCAACTGCTTTATTTACCCATCTATGTCAGTCTCAGCACAGAGCAGGTCAGAGAATGTGCAAACAAATTATCCTTTCAGGAATGTCAAATAAAACCTATTTCTGCCTCAAAAGTTTACTCTAATCAGAGAACCAGGCAAGAAGCAAACACTGTTTTGCTTACCTTGTCCACTTTGGACTGCTGCCTCTTCACATAACTCTGAACAGCAGAACCTACTAACCACACATTAAATCAAATGTTTCTTCTCACACTAGAGAAATTAAGTCAAAAGTTTATATTTATCAATACCACCTGGCAGAACCTGCAATAACAGCATATTTTTATGTGGGAAAACTAATAATTTTGACATATGGGTTAAGCACTTTCTGTCAGTCCTAATGCAGTTTAATGAAAATGGCAAACAGAAGACCATCCAGCTTGTCTACCCACCACAGCTCTTCTGTTTGGTCAAGTGCAAGTCTGTCACCAAATATCTTGACAGGACTGCTTCTAATAACTTAGAATGTATGTGATGTTCCCATACTACTCAGCAGTTTTGTTTTGAAATAAGATCTAAATTCTTTCCAAGGTTAATTTTAATCCAAGCACCATTGCAAAGGAGCACTGAGGGAAATTGTATCATAAGGAAACACACAGATTCCTGCTGTCATACAGTGCCTGTGTGGGCCCAGGAATAGGAAAGGCTCTGTAAGTGGGATGTAATACGTGTTCTTGTTTATTTAAAATATCACCCGACTACTGAAAATCTGCACAGCATGAGTTACATTGAATAGAAACATTCCCAATCCCACGTAAGGAGGAAAGACTCCAGAATGGCTGGGTTCCATGATGCAGACCATGAGGTATGCATAAGGGCCCACTTCCAAAAGATGCAAGCATCATATACCTGTTTTCAGCAATGCAGACTTTTCCTTAAAATGAAACCTCTCTACCTGGGCTTTGTAAAGAGAATGATAGCAAAATGAAGGAATGAGAAACTATTACTTCATGCTTTGCTTTGTCATGTATTTTTCCAGCAAAATTGAATCCCAGAAGTCTTAATTTAGTCCAATATTTACAACAAAACCTGTTTTGGATTTGTTGGTTAAAGTCATGGCAGGTGCCAGAATTCACAGATTTCCCAGCTTTCTGCAGAACAGCTTGGGTTCCCACTGCTTTGAATGCCAGCGCAGGACCATGCAGGCAGTCCAGCACGACAGCCCAGATGGGACCTTCTCACTCAAGTCTCTATTCTTCATGTGTCTGTGGAAAACAAACAATTTTAATGAGATCTGTGAGTTATTTCTGGTTATGGGCCCTAGAGTGACTCACACTGTGTCCAAATTTGCACTTGACAACAGGAACAGGCAGGAATAAAACTGAACCATTGCAAGACTCATTCTTGAATGAAAACGAAATAAGAGATTCAAATAATGTCAAGTGTAATAGCAAGAAAGAAAGAAAGGCGCATCTGAAAGAAGTATGAGGGAAGGAAAGCTGCCATTACAGGTGTTCCTTAATTGAATTGCTGGTAAGTTATAACATAGCACTAAGTTCCAAAATCACTCAACTTCTTGTGTAAATCACATATACACATCACAGAATAGCTGCTGCACCTATAAAAAAAAAAAAAAAATTAAGCCTTTTTTTCCCTAGTATATCAATTACTAAAAGTAGTCAGTGGCCATTTACCACTGCCAGAAAAGCTGAAACATTAACTCTCTTTTGCTTAAGCTATAATGCTTTGAACCAAGACACCAACCAGCTTTCTTCAATTACATCAGTAAAAACAGACAGCTGGTCTTCCTAAAAGACGGCGAGGATCATCATCCCTTTCCCAACTTAAATCTGATTTTCTCAGTTTGCTATGGAGAAGTCTCATATGGGAGAGATCCCATGGCACAGAGCCTGGCATTCTCCCTGCAAGGTCAGGAAAGGCTTGCAAAGGGTGGGTAATACAGGCACGCTTCTCTGCAAGACAAACCCCAGGGGAGAGAGTCTTAGGCCTGCAGTGGGATAATGCCTGCCTTGAATACTGAACTTTTCCTTCTTAACAGGAAAGCTGCTCACAGAGTTTCTGATCTGAAGGGCTCTTAAATAAAGGTGTCTTCTGGCAGTTTATTATTCTTGAATATTGCATTTTCCCAAAAATGCTCATGAGTGCCACCTTAACAACTTAAAGGAGATTAAGAATGCTGTTTCCCAGGAACAGTAGACTATAAAATATTATCATGGGGAGAACATAACAATGTAAATGCCGTATCTACTAGTACTTGCAGCCTCCTATTTAAGTCCTTTTCTGGCTCATCAACAGATAAAGCTGCAGCCTGTGAGTCCTTATTACACTTATCTTTATCTGTATACACTGCCAAAAGAGTACTGTCATGGCAGATATATCCTCCACAGTAAAACTGGGTGTGAGACCAGCTCTTTATCCATAGGATTTTACAGTGAAGCTATCTCAGGAAGAAAAAGAAAAAAAAAGAGAAGATACGTACTTTCATACAGAATAAACATCTCTGCACCTGCTCCAGTGTCAGTGGCTGCAACATTCTGGCAGGTGTTGCTTTGCTCAGAAGAGTCAAAATGTTTTTGAGTGCTGTTTGTCATCTCAGACCTTTAACCTGACATAACTCTGAACTTCCTGGGCATTTCTTTGCTGATAGCCACCTTTGTCTTGCAATGCTAAAAAAAGGTAAATAAATAATATAGAAAAATCTGGTTTAAAGTAAATGTGTAACAAAATTTCAAACTCTCACAAACTCTTGGTGTTATAGAGAATAAAATTTCTCTTCTACTGTAAGTATAGGATCTAGGGAAAGTGCAGTAGATTTATTGAGATGGCTTTCTTTGAGGAGGTAAAGAGGAAAACATATTAATGGAATGACATAAAAACTGCACCTTCAACTCACAGGACATTTTAGAGAACACTATGTGTGCATTGTACTTAGAGACAATGTGAAGGATACAAACCAAAAGTAAATCTAAGGATTGTGTGCATGGAGCAAAGCACACCAGAGCCTGAGTGAAAGCACTGCTTTGACAACTGATGAAGCAGCATTTACATAAAAGCCTTTTCCCAAGGAAATGCAACAGCATAAAACAGCTGAAGGGCCGGGTCCAAGGCCACCCACTGGATCCCCACAGGTGTGCAGCTCAGAGTTTACAGGTTTCTCAGCCACCCTCACTTACAGTGAGGGCCAAGGGGGACCTCCAAAGGCAGGTTTTGCTGTGTGCTGTGGTGTGTCTGGAGTGAATCTGCCCAGCTTTTCACAGGACAACTGCTTTTGAAATCTCAGCATTGCACTGGTTCCAGGGCACAGGGGACCTGTGGTGGCTCCAAGCATTGCTGGGGCTGTCTCCCAGCACACCTGGGCTGCCTGAGCAGTCACAGTGCTCACACATCCACAGGGCACTGGGTCCAGTGAGGAGCTGCCTGTCTGAAGGGGCCCCAGGAGCAGCAGGGACTGAAGAACTGGTTCCATTAGCCCTTGTCCTGCCTTCGCCCTGGGCAGTAAATGGGCCTCTCTGCCCTGCCACATGAGTAAATCACCTTGCATTCCGCTGACTAACTCAGCTGGAAGTGAGCTGTTGGCAGGGCACAGCCTCTTCCTTTTACTCCTGCTGTCTCCACCCCCAGGTTCACATTCCCAAGGGTGACTGACTCCTGGCTGGAGAGTGGCAAAAAGGCACAGTCGTTACACTGGGAGACTTACAGCAAGCAAGCAGTAAAGAAACACAAATAGCTCAGGAGGTATACAAAGGATTTTCCAGGAATATAATTAAATGTGGATTTTGAGGTTCTTGAATAGGACCTAAAGCAAGCAGTATTCCATTTCCACGCACCTCATGAGTGTTTCGCTTTAAGCATTAATCATGATCATTGAATGTTCAAGCACAAAGAATTCATGTGTTTTCTGACACACGTGTTGATGTTGGATGTATACTTAAGATATTCTAAAGATTAAGTGCTCCCGTTAGTGTTAGCAATTTAGAAGGCACACAGCTATTTCCTCTTGTCTAAATGTGTGATGATGCAACAGCCAAAATAAATACCCCCAAACACAGTCAGGTTGAAGTGCCCATAATATCAACAAGAGACAGCTCTTATATTAGTAAAAAATTATACTGCTTATAAGGGTTTGGCTGGATTAGAGAGAAGAAAAAAAATGCAAGAGTAGATCCAATATACACTCATAAACCATTGCATAGGAAAAGGGATGACTGCAATTTAATCTGAAGAATTTTGTAAAGAAATGTCTTTAAATTAGAATTATTAAATACAAGCAACGTATTTACACTCATATAAATAAATTCATTCCAAAAAAACATTATTATGATTGAGTTATTAGAGCTAGTTATATTTATAAAGCTCCAAACTTTGTCTGCTGCCTTTAGAGAAACACAATATTAAGCAAAAATCTAAAGTGATGCCTTGGCCCAAAGGCACATTCCTTAGCTTGGCCATCTGGGGCTTCCTCCGTGTGAGGGAAATGCTAACTTGGCACAGGGCACCTGTGGTGGGAAGAATTCATACCCTTTAAATTTTTCTGCTATGGAGCATGACTGGCATGTTTGGGAGAGAGGTAGGGAGCATGGGAAGAAATCATGGCATCTGGGGTGGTGGCCCGTGTGGTAGAAACCTCAGCAAACCAATTGAATGCACCTTTCCCCATGCAAGACCAGGAAATTAGGGAAGCACAGAAGCCATCAAGCCATTTTTCCTCCCTTACTTCTCAACGTTTGAAGCCATGTCTGTGGCACAGGTGAAAATCAGCACCACAGTGCTTGGTGGCACAAAGCAGGAAGGGTGACAGTGGTTACACCAAGTGTGAAAGAAATTTTGTATTGGCTTCCTCCTGTCAAATAAGGTGGAACAGTCCCAGTGAGCACCTTTCAAATAGTTGCATTTTATAAAATAGGAGGGCTTTCAAGAGGTGATTTGAAGAAGGAAATGGAGGGCACTGACACACATTAATCAGGAGGCAGCATGGAAAGAGGCCCTGAGGCAGGACTGGGAAAGCAGAACAAAAGGAACAGTCATGGCAGATCACCAAGGGCAGGAAAGAACACAGCAGAAATAAAAGCACTATTTTCAGTAAGGTAAGAAATGCAAAGGGCTTAAGGAGTTCAACCATCTCTGGAGGGGAAAAAAGAGATGAAGACAGCATAGAGAAGAAGAGCCAAGGAGACAGGGGATGAATGGTATGAGGTGGTGAGCTTGCTGGAGAGATTTGGAACAGGCCAAGGGACCGTGAGCAAAATGGGGTCAGCCCAGAGACTTGGATGTGATAACTGGAGGCAGAAATTACCAGAGAAATCCTTCAAGTGTTGGCAGAGGGAGCAGTGGGAGACTATTCCTGTTGGAGCACTCAGGAAAAAAATGCAAACACCACTTAAAGCAGTCCAGGACGAAGTGAAAAGAGAAAACTCCTATTGAATGATGTCACTTAACCTTTAAAGAGAAGGAAAAAAGAAAAGAGGAATGTCAGGGTAAGAAGAGCTCAAATCAAGTACAGAAAGGGGCTAAGGGTAAAAAAGACACACATATACATGGAAAAAGACTTAGAAAAGAGAAGGGCTTTTTGAATGTCGGGAACAGAGCTACTAGAAAAGGCTTATGGGACCTGTGAGATTCCTGCCTCCCCTCTGCCACACAGAAGTAGCCCATGCTCTCAGTTGCATGGCCATGGGGCCATTGGGTGGCTGCACACACACGTGCATTCCCTTCCCACCCCACCCGCTGTAAGGAACGTCTGTATCCCACGTCCCTGGGGACTGGGGAGCTGTGGCAGAGGCTCTGCATCCTAAATGCCCACCGAGGTTACCAAGAAAGCTGCCAACCACTGGGAAAACAAAATACAGCAAAGCTGATCCCTGCACAGCCCCTCAGTTTGCTGGTAACCCTAGGCCAGGTCTTCAGCTTATGTAAGCTGTCATTGCTCCACAGACACCACTGGAAATGCTTTGACTTCCAGCAGTGCTGAGTAGCTGACCCTGTGTTCCCATCATTTGCAGGGAAGAGTGTGTGCATCTCTTTCTGTGAGCAGAGTCTAGACTCAGACCCTTCACTTAGAAGCAAACTGAGCACTGTGCTAACAAAAGTAACCACCCACCAGTAATTTAGTAATGTGAAATTACTTATATTTTCTTTTAAAGTATTTAAAATAACTACTGGACACAAGACTCTTCAAAACCTGCTTTATCTCCCTCCATCCATGCTTTGTACTTCTTCTCCCAGCCAGTGATGAGGTCCCAACAGCAACAGTGCTTGATTTTTCATTTTCTTTTTTTCTCATTTCAAGACTTACTACTTATTTCAGAAGTAACATTTGTTGGCATCTTTGTATAGTCAGGTCATTAAACCTATTTACACTTTCATTTAGAACAATCCCCTATCTTAAATGAGCAAGATAAATAGCTCTGTTGTACAATTTCTTCATTTTACTGTGATTTTGTGTCACTTAATATCAGTGGAAACACAGATATGCTCTTTCTTTAGAAGTTTGAAAACTAAATAGCTGGTCCACATCTGTTTAAATTTAATTTGAACCTATAAGCTTCAAACAGAAAGTAAAATGGGGATGGAGGGGCAATTTGCTGTTTTTAAAAGTAGACCAGCAGAGTTCTCTTTTATTTCTTATTCTCCTATGTAATTATTAATTCCCCCAGACTTTCATGAAAGTCTTTCTGGAATCTGTTACTTTCATTCCACTCTTTCAATTTCTTTTATCTTCTTCTCTACAGCTCCTTAGAGCTCTGTTACACCATATATTCTTTTCCCACTGTGTATTACATTAATCCCCCCATCCAATGAACACCTGTAAAATGTAATTGCCCCTTTCTAAAAAAAATAGTGTTGAATTTTAAAAGTCAAAATCCTGTCTAGTTAACAACAAAGCTTGTTTTCTAAGTGATGACTTAGAAGCAGCCCAATAACATACAGTCAGTTCCTGCAGCTCCGGCAGTGACTGGGAGCTCCACGGGGCTTGGGAGCAATTGGAAGACAACAAGGGCACTCAAATCCTCGTAAAACCCACCTGCAGGACCAGAAGGAGCACAACTGTGGACACAGGCTCTGGGAGAAAGTGTGAAAAAGAGGTGCATAGGGGAAGCCTGAATTGCCACCCCTCACCAGGTCTGCTGTGAAGAGACCAGGCATGCAGCAGGCCTTTTCTTGGAACAGCAGCAGGTCAAAAGTCTAGCTGCTGTTCTCCCTACTCCTTCTCCCTCACTGAGGATAAATGAGCAACCTGAAATGCGATTAGAGCACTTATCAGCAACCAAAAGTACCCCTGAAAAACCATGAGCTGAAATAACTCCAGGCCTTTTCTAGCATGGGATGTTCCAGCTGGATTCTCAAGTTCAGGCTGTCCAGCTTTGTGTGAATAACAATCAAGTCTCAGACAGCCTAAATATCCTCCTATAGAAACGAACGCCCTAGTCTCCTGTGGGGAGAGGCTGAACAAAGCTTTCATGACCCTTTCTAACAAAACCAGCCTCTGACTCAGTTTTTGGCAGATGAGGGAGAAAGGAGGGATCCTTCTCAGTGGGAGGGCTCTGTCGGGGGAACATCAGAAGGACCCACCAGATGGACTCTTGGACTACATCTAAAGCTTTCTCACATTTCTTTTCCTTCCTCCCCACCCTCCTTCCCCTCACACACACACACACACTCAGTTTTCCTCTTCCCTACTCATCTACAAAGTGGCTGTTCAAAGCCAGGGATGGTGAGGGATGCCCACACGTACACGCAGGATGACGCTCCGCACGTTCCGACTGCTGCAGGAAAGGTCCTCGGAGACCGGCAGTGCAGCAGGCACCAGACACATCCTCCTCCTCCTCCAGCCCAGACCCACACTGCCCATTAATCCCTTTGGACCAGCCTGGCCTGGGTGCCCTACAGCCTAGCCTCCTCCAAAGCCTCTTCAGGCACAGCCTGGCTGGAATGAGACCTCGCACGAATATGCTCCTTCCAATAGGCAAGACATCACAGGGGCAAGGCACAGAGCAGGCTGTTCCTACAGACCCTCCAATGCCACCATTTTAATGCAGTGAAAATGGCATAGGGGAAGGAGAAAGGAGGAGTGGAAGAACAGCTCTGAGCTGATTGCAGTGGGATTTGGAGCTAATTTAATGAGCAAAATTACTCCCGGGTCCTAAATTGCTATGGTTTCCTCTTTGATTGAATGTTGGTATTCCTTTAAGCTTTTAAAGGAACAAATATGATTACAATATGCATTTGATAAGTGAGTATTTCTGGTTATTTTCCATGTAATTTACCTTGTTAATCTTTATCCTTTCTCAAAACAAACAATGGTTTGACTCTTCCTCATATTGAGGGCATTAGCCTGCTAACAGGCTGAAAAGCATCAGTTCACCATTTTGAGCAGATCTATTTTCTTCAAGTTCTTGGCAAGAGAAACGCCTTTGCTTTAGAAGACAGTGAAATGCCCTGTCTTGTCTTGTTATTCCACTGGGAACAAATCATTCTTTTATGTATGCTTTGATGTTGAAATAAAAGGGGTTTTAAATACCATTTCACTGGACTGGTTATAAAAATGCTGTAATTTCCTTGTTATTTTTCTTATTGGAAGTAAGTCAGCGACAAAAGCACAAATACCATATACACAGAAACTTCCTAAAGACCCCTTTTATCCACAGTGCTGTGTTTTATTGAAAGGCTCCAAACCCATTGTCTGTGGATGAAACTCCATTATTATTGTCTACATGTTGTTATTCTCATTCCAAGCCTGAGTATGGACATACACATTAACCTAGTCATTCTGCAATAAATCACACTCCCACTCAGGCACAAATTTAACAGAGAGGTTGAATGTGGTGTAGATTGCGTGTTTCCAGTCATGTTTTGCACTAGGGGCTGTACAAGGCTCCTGTATTTGGCCTTGCCAACACTAACAGTCCTAGAAAGCATCTTGGTTCACAGATACTGAGGTCCTGTTTGCGACTCCAGTGGCACTTGCACAGCAGAGGTCAGTGGACACATGTGTGAACATTTACAAGTCATGCATTAAATCCCACTTGGATGAAACTGGCGCACGGCATAAATTCAGCCCACCACAGATGTCTTGAGTCATGAGCACAGTTCATGCCAAGAAAACTGAAGGTTATTAAAAACACCTTTTATGCAGAATTCAAAACACCGAGTCTTACAACTGGCTTGCACTCGCACAACTGCATTGACTCCTACAAGGCTTCTTCCCACTTAGTCCAGCAGAAGCAAGAGAAGTGTCAGGCCTCTGTATTTATCTTCATTGCAGACTTGTGCAGAGATGTGTACAGACCTGTGTTCAGACCCAGTGCCACAGAAAGCACATTGTTCTGTTACGTCTGTGACACTGCTCTCAGAATGTGTTAGCACTTCCACTGCCAAAGCCAGCATGACTCCCCACTGAGACATAAAGTGCATGACATTATGCAAAGGAAGGTAATCAGACTGCTAATTCTTAAATAGATCTTAATGAAAGGCAACAAAAAATCAGTGTCAGGAAGAACAATAGCCACAAAAGGAAGAGGAAGATACAACTTTTATTAACTTCTGCTCACAACCACAAAGAGTTCCTCTTCTATAATCTGCTGCTATTCATAGCAGGTGGGGTAACTCCTCAGACATTCATGAAACACCACAATATAATTGTACTGTTGACAGTACAAGTCAGTAAGCCTTGGACAAGATTCATGGTGAAATCTCAAATAAATTGTGGTTAAGGATGTGCATTGGTCATGGACTTAAAACAGTCATAAAGAAACAATGGCTACCTTAAAACACAGAAACAGGCCTGCACATGCTGCTGCAAGGCTAAACTGTGAGAAATTCAAACAATTCTTTTGCTTTGTTTTGCAGCAAACTTGTGTCAGAATCACCATGGAATTAACAGAAATAATCAATCTCACATTCAGTTCCATAGAGAGGACAGGAAGGTATGCTGTAAGAAGCTAAAAGGAGTGGAGAAGGGAGTGTGACAGATTAAAAATATCTCAGAATGTTTTGTTTTACCTTTGGAAACCGCATGCTGAAAAGAAAACTTATAGGCAGTTATGCAGTCTGGGCTATAGGGGGCTGTCAAGAAACATACAGAATCACCCAGGGTGGGCAGTTTTAATCAAATCTGCTTTTGTGATCAGCAGACTCAAGATCAGTGAATCAAGGTGAAAAGACATTTTATTTTTGGATTTTCAAATACTTATTGATGAAAGATAAAATGGTAAAATCTTAGCTATATAACAAGTAACTCTGTATTTTACAGGTCTTTAAAAAATGCTTCATAATTTTTAACTAATAAGCCTGGTTTGGGTATTAGGACTACAACAATTGCCAATTTTAAACACAAGAACCTGAAACACAAAAGAGGTCCAACAAATTTTAAATCGGGAACAATGTTTCATTGTCAGGGACCATACTAAATAGGTGTCCTTGGTATTTAGTATCCCATTATCTACACGTCCCTTGACTTCTCTGAGAGGCTGAGCTGCATCTGAGGCATGTGGAGACTTCCAAGCTTGTGGTAGAGCAGAAAATTCTAGATTTCCAGGTGCTTTAGTCACTGAACAATACCTGTCTCATACAGGTCTTCTTTCCTTTTGGAGGCATCTTCTAATCTGAGTGTAGAAACAATTTGCCTGGTCTCTACCCAGTCTGGGCTGACTTTACCTCAGCCTTGCCCTCTGCTTTCTTCATTTCCCACCTGCAAAAGCGAACACCAGACTCTTACAGGCAGCTGCCATCACACCACTTGAAAGGTGTAAATTTGAAATTGGTAACATGTTAGTGCCTGCTAAGTTGCAATAGGGGATGGAGCTGGGGCACCTTGTCTCCAGTATGGTCCTCTCTCTTCTGCTGATATTTATCTTAGTTGGCTGACTCATGGCAGCCCACAAGAGAGCCAGAAAGGGACTTTTACAAAAGCATGTAGTGGCATGACAAGGGGAAATTGCTCTAAACTGACAGAGGATGGGTTGAGAATAGATAATGGTAAAAAATTCTTATCTGTGGGGGTGGTGAAACACAGGAACATGCTGTCCAGAAAAATCTGCAGATGCCCCCATCTATGGAAATGTTCAAAGCCTCTTTGGAGGTGGCTTTGAGCAATCTGGTTTAGTGGAAGGTGTCTCTGCACATGGCAGAGGGGTTGGAATGGGATGATCTTTAAGGTCCCTTCCAACACAAACCATTCTGTGATCCTTTATATAACCCAAGTGCCTTATCCTATACATAGCATTAATATATATATTAATGTTCATTTGGAGTGCTTGAGGTATCTTCTGATATCTCTGCAGGCACTGCTAACTTCTTCCAGAACTTCTAAGGGCTTCCAGGTTGAGAAAAGCAGGACAAGATCTGCAGGGAACATGGACTGATGCAGTTTCCAGTAAAGTGAGGATCAGGCCCAGAAACACAGTGCATTTCCTCTGGAAAGGAAAGCCCCCCACCTCTTTCACTATAAATATACCAGACTTGTGTGCTTTGTTTTGAGCCCAGTTTCCTAAGGAAACCAGGTCTATGCAGTCCTGCTGTGTCTGTCTGTTTCTGTTCCCCACTCCTAACTCTCATTAGTTGTCTTGACCAGATTTGACACTGGGGGCCAGAGTCTCCAGTACTTCAAGGTCCTTTGTACCTCAGTGACCAAGGGGAGAAAGGTGTTTGTTGTCCTTTATGTCTCCCCTAGGGGAAAAACATTATCACATGATTTTTCTGAGACAGAATCCAGACTGGAAGAGACCTTGTGAGACAGGTTAGCAGGAAACCAGGTTGTGTTAGTTCCTCTGCTCCAGGAACTACTTGTTTAGTTTACAATCTCCACAGGAAGTATCCAGCATGACAGATACCATGCAGGCAGTGCCCCAAGATACCTTTTTGAAGCTGTACATTACAGTTTTCAAAAGTTACAGATCTTTTTAGAGATCTGAGAGGGCACTCTGCTAGCCTTTGAAATCTGAAGATCATCTGATGTTTCTCTGTCAATCGCCTCTCCATCTTTGTGATGTCTTTATCTTCTTGGGGCAAGAAGATGTTGGGGTGCACTGGAGGACCTCCTTGCCCAGGTTCCCCGTGCCTACACAAATCAGGCCTTGCAGATGGTGCAAACATTTGCCTCTCTGCAGATTCAGTGGGTGGCAGGGATCCCCAGTCATGGTAGCAATTTGTGTTCACCTGCTCATGTGCATTCAGCACAAATTAGAGGAAAATGAAACCTTAAGGATCCAATAAGAGACCATTTTATAGCCAGCATATATAGAGGGAAAAATGCACACAGAAAAATGCAGGAAGTCTACTCTCAAGAGAGCCTTATTTGTTGTACAGCCCTCTGTTAATCACAGCAGAGTATTGTCCTGTGATGTATATGCATAAAATCATCACTTTTTTTGTGGTGTAATGATGCTGCTTTATCTACTGCCTCTGCAGCTACATATAACAAACACAAAATCCATGCTTAAAGAATGAAACACATATTAACAAGAGAAAAAAAACAACAACCCTTAATTCAAAATTGCATTACATTTTCCATACAGGATCATATCTCATCTAGTTTGCTTAACAAACATATCACGTAGACGTATCTATCTTAAGATAGACACGACTATTCATTGCAAAAATGACAGCTATTTTTATGCAAACCAGAAACTAATGAAGTAAGAGAATGTATTGAGAGATTTTTGGCTACGAAATTTTGGATTGTGAGCATGGTGTTTACATGGCAGCTGCTTTGCTGGATACTGCCTCACTGATGGCTTGTGGCATTGATTTATTGACATTCCCCAACTAGAAATTAAGGTAGCCTCAGGGGAGGATATCAACTGACCTGTAAATTGGAACATGTGTTTTGGGTTCTTTTGTTGTGCCTTTTTTTTTTTTTAAACAGGACTTCTACCACTGACTTCAACTTTTTCCATATAGCACAAAAAATTCTTCCACATTCCAGATGTATTTAGACTATGACAATAAATTAGGACAATGGGCTCATGCTGACTTCTGTCAGTGGAAGATCTAGCTCCTGTGGTTGAATTTTTTTTCCCTATACAGCATTACAAAGAAGAACTACCTTTTATTTTTCAACAACTTTTTCCAAAGTCAAGATTAATCTCAAGTAACGAAATGTGAGGTCAGTGAATACTGAATTCCAGGCAGGGTATTAGCAAGTTGGTGAAAGAGCATTCTCACGGAGCTGTCTGCCACATCTGCTGATGTTCCACAACAGAAGAGACTCCCCAAAGTCCCTGTCTTGAATTACCCCTAGACCAGGTTTCTGCCAGTCTGTCAAATTTTATCTGAGTCATTTACCCGCCCACTCTGACAGGAGCGTGGGAGCAGCGAACAAAGGGCAGGCATCCACTGGGAACACAGCCAGAGTGAAGACTGACAGGCCACTCTGGGCCCAGATGATTTGATACTGTGTTTTCACAACCAAGTTGTGAGGCAAGGATGCTGCCTGTCTTTACACTGGCAGAATTCATCCCATGATGGGGCCTGATACTGCCGGGAGAGAAAATTATGATGATAATTCTGTCATCCAGGCTACTTATGAAGCATCTGTTAGGTATTTTTGAAGCAGAAATGGTATTTCTGGAGCGGCAGAAACCTAAAGCCAGGAGAAAGTTCAAGGGAACTGTTCACATTTAGGACGATTTCCAGGGGATGTCAGTGCCTGGACACTAAAATCCGGCCACACTTCAGCCACCAACCATGGCAGACAGCACATTCACTTCATGGTGTGACCCGCCATGATCCCAACATGGTTTGGCAGGGCCCCTGTGAATCCCTCCCAGGCTCCACACCTCCTCCTGCATGGTCAGATGTCAGTGCTGGTGACTGGCAGTGCCCTTGCAGCATCGCACCTGTGCCTGCCCCGCAGCTTTTGCCTTGTGTGTGGTGCTGGCAGCTCATCGACCACCTGGGATATAGCTGAGAAGGACACGTGTCCAGTGGCAAAACACAGTGTCACAGCAGCCATTATCCCAGAGAAGGGCTTCACAGTACCATCACTCCAGTTTTTATCCTTGCCTCCAGCTCATCATCAGGGTCACTTCCTGTGCACTTATACCAACAGGACCACATAGAGAAAACCACCTTTCAGTTTCCTTTTTGCTTTCTAATGAAAAGGTAAAACAAATTCTGACCACTGTATTTTCCTTACAATTTTTGCAATAAACCATTTGCACACATTAGAACGCTGCCTGACTACTCTCAATCATCTTAATCTGATTTTCCATCTCTGTCACACATGGCTGTATTAGAAAGCATTGTTTTACAGAAAGATCACATTTCAGTGTTTGTTTACCATTTTTGGGCTGGTGGATGTTCTACTTGTTTCTCATCCCTCTCCAGTTCTACAAGATCTGAAACAGTGTGTTTTCCCCTCTGAGTCCTTTGCATTAATTGCAGTGCAGCACAGGGGGAACATGAATTGCTTCAAGCAACTGTTTGACATGTTGTGGAGTCCTTATGGTAAATACCTCACTGGCCTTGGGTTTCTCTTCCCATTGTAGATTTACTGTGGCTCTGTAATAAGGAAATTGCAATAGCTTTAATGTGCAAGATCATTTTCAGTCAATTAAAGAGTTTCTTCTTTTTCCTTTGGTTTTACATATGTCTAAAGTTGTACCCATACCAGGTATTTTTTGCTTCCACTGGTGTGGATTATTCTGAAAAGCATCTGTTTGAACAAACACTGGAAACTAAAGTTTTTGTTTACTCAGTGAACTCTGAATGCATTTGCACTGAAACTAGAGCAAAAGGAAAATAGTGGCCTCTCTTCCTTGCCACCAAGACCAGAAGGTGAAGGAAATCCACAGCCTGTCTCTAGATCTCCACCTCCAATATCAGACAGAAGAAAACATTTGCCTTCCTTGGAGACCTCACAAAGAATAAAACTGTTACTGAATAGACTTCTTAGTCCAGCAGCTTTGAGAATTACTCTGTTGTTATTGTTACAGCAAAATCTTCATTGAGGCTAAAGGAATTTCATGTGAACGGAAAAGACTCTGGAAAAGAAGCTAACAGCAGGACACAATTCCTAGGTTGCTTCCACTGCTGCATCTCCAAAGCCTGATGACAACAACCAGCCTTTCCTTGCTACTTTTTCTTGGTTTTCTTAAGTGACTATGGCTGAGAGCATCCAAGGCTGGGCATGGATAATTCATGACTTGAATTATGGACATCAGGGTAGGAAGAAAAGTTCATTATAAGAGTCATATGTCAGCATTTATTCAGCCATTGTACATCACTAAACAGCAAAGAGAAAGTGAATTTCAAAAATATTCAGATCTTAACATTTTAATAGCAGCAACTTTTTTACTCAAATAATGGTTGTGCTTAGAGAAAAGGCATAGGTCTAAATTTGGCCTCCAAATGCAGAATTTCTAAATATATGGAATAAGCCTGGCTGTCTATGCTTTACAGTTCTCAAAACCAGTCATCAGGGTCCCTTGCAAAGGCCTGCACCTTCTCCAGCTCTTCTTAAAGCCAGCCAGGTTTTGCCAACTCCAACCCAAGGTGCCCTGAGTTTGCATGGATACTGCCCACCTCCTCTAAACGGTGTGTGAACAGATCCAGAGTGCCTCAAGGGAAGAGCAGGAGGGAAGCTGTTCTGACTTCCTCCTTGCAAAAAGAAACTGCAGAGATTTATTATAAGCTGATGCATGTGGAAGTACTGGCATCACAGTGATGGGCTTGCTGCTGAGCTGGAAGGCAAAATCTTGTGAAGGGATGTGATGGGGAATGCTCTAATTAAAGTACTTATAATTTGTAGGGCTACAATAAAGGTGTTTTATTTGTTTAGAGTATCAGCAGGAGTCAAGAGGCTGAAGCTCTACCCATGATTCGCTATGCAATTTACAAACGTTTACCTTCTCCAACACTCAGTTTGGATACTTAGAAAAGAAAGAATTAAGAGCAGTAGGAGACACAATACATTAATGCTTGTAAAGTTCCTTCAGATATTGGCTCTACAGTAAATTAAAATATAAATTTTAATGATCTCTTACTTATTGTGAGTGAGAAAGATGGAAGCAAGGCCTCTGGGTAACCTTAAGGTATTGCTTTCATTTCATACTGACAATTTATTAACGTTCTTCCATTTCCATTTCCCAAATCCATTGTAATTTACTGTGAAACATTTCTGAGTATGCGCAGTCTTTTATTCAAAGAAAGGTGTCCTCTCCCCAGAAGGCCCAGAAACGCTGGCCCGTGATTAGAGGAGTAGCCTTTTAACAATTTATAAAGCATTTTTCTACAGTTTTAAAGAGATTTCTCAGTCACCTCTGCTTGGCAATGCGTCCCCACGTGAGCAGCAGCAGGTCCCTGGCTGCACCTCCCGGCGCAGGCGTGTGTTTATTGCCCAGCCCCGCCGCCGAGCAGAGGCTGCCAGTTGCACTGAGCTGTACTTCATTAGGCAGCGCTTTTACGAGGTGGGCTGCAGCACACGGGGGACAGGCACGAGACCACCAGATTTACAGCATCGCCGTGTCGAGCTGACAGCGTGGCAGTGCTCACACAACAAAAACCACATTACACCAGGCGAGAGAGCCCTGCCAAGAAAACACCCAGCAACCCAATGAGGTAGGAAGCTCAGGGTTAGGCATTAAAAATCCAGTGCCCAGCATGGCAATGCTCAGATGGCGCACGTCCCCCTCTGCCTCTCTCCTGGGGTCTTTAATCCTTGGCTGTGGGTTAAAAAGCCTGGCTTTAGGGCAGCTTTTAGGTATTGGGCTCCACCATGCACAGAAGGCAGGTACCCATCCCAACACCAGCTCCTCACCACCATCTCTGTGCCAGCCATACTGACTTCTTGGAGCAACAGTCCAAAGAGCCCAATGGTTCATTTAGTGTTCACATGGACATCTATCAAATGGGAAAGGAAAAGCTGAATGCCTTCAAACCTGCTTTTAAAAGATGCTTGTCTCTCTTGCCCTCATCTCCCACCAATGAATGGGTTCTTGTTTGTCTCAGTGAGATCTACCATTACAGAAGTATTTTTTAGAAAAAGCATGGAGTTATTAAGAATAGTAAGAATGAAATTACTATAGTAGACACAAACTGATAATGGAGTTTTGTGTAGATTCAAACTTGGAAAGATCTGGACCACAGGGAAATTCGACCCCACACACACCCACACCCCCACACACACACCCACATCCCCACACACAAACACAACTTTTTAGACCAATTCTGTAATTAGAGTGTTCTCTTTAGCCCAACATCATATTCATCCTGGCAAATACAGGACAGTGATGTCACATGTATCTATCACTGATTCCTAGTCCCACAGAGGGTGGGAGAGCAGATATCTCAAGGGCATTTCTCTAATGGAACATTTTCAGGAAGAACTGATCAGGAATCCACTTGGTGAATGGATTGCACTAACCAAAATGAGGAATTGTGTCCCAAAATTAAATGTACAGTTAATTCATATTGTACTTTACCTTGACACTTTTACATTAACCTGTAATGTGGATTAACTCATAATCCTGATGAACATCAAGGGGTGCAATGCTCGAGTCCAACGTCTGTGCAACCTCACAGGCCAGAGGTATGCATAAATAATTTTTTCCTGCCTGCCAGAGCAATTTTCAGATACAAAAGATCCTGGAGAAGGTTTCTTGGGACCAAAGGGCATTTGGTCCCTGGCTTTCTGAGGCAACCTTAGCTGCAACCCCTTTTCCACAATAATGTCCACTGCATCATGACAGAAAAGGGAAGCCAGACACCCCCAAAGCAGGTACTTCTACAGGGCAAAGAGACTTCTTGCTTCTTTGTCTTGGTCTGAATTTGCTCTCTGCTATCAAAGGGGACTGAAATCGCCTAAATGGGCCTTAGCTCCACAGGCCCAAATTGCAATAATGCTGCGGCTCATACAGTGGGTACCTTTGCTTCAGCATCCTGAGTTTGATTATCTCACCCAAGAACTGCGTAAGGCTACTGTAATTTGACAAGGAAACACTTCACACAGATACTGTGACTTGATCTTGTTTCCTCTAATCAGGCTTCATGCTATCCCAGGGCAATCTGGAAAAATTCAGATTTGCACACCAGCACTTGGTTTCAGCAAACCAAATCCAGGACTCAGACAGCAAGTGTTATCATTCTGGCACCTCCTGCTAAACAAAACTGGCCCTGCTGTCAGTCTTGTAAGATACTCTCACCTTTTTTTGTTGTCTGTCTTCTCCTGACCTGGGATCTCTTCAAGGCATGTGGAAGAGCTCACACCTGTCACAGATATTTGCAGCACACCTGCCCCCCTCACAGCCCTGCCCAGCATGTCATCCCTGTGAGGTGCCACAAAATGTGCTCACCTGGGGAACCCCTGGGGGACAATTAGCCCCAGCAAAGCACGGTGCTAGTGGGACTTGCCCTCCTAATTTTGTTCCTTGAAACTTGGTGCACTCAGTTGGTCTAAACCTACTCAAAGCCAGCTCAGGTGCCTATAACAAGTCACTTTATCCAGGACTAGCTCCAGTGCTCATCCAACAGGCAGCTGTTTCACACATCAGGCTGCTGTGAGTGCCAGGACAGACCCATTGACGAGGAACAGTCCTGGAGCTGCTGCCTGCTGTGCCTGTCTCAAAAAGCAGCACCTCTCCCAGGGAAAAGGTCAGGGTGGTGCCAGGAGGTCCTGTGGAGGAGCAAGGGCTGTTAGCATAAGCTGGAGTTACTGTGGGTGATGTCCATGTACACACCATAAATCCCACTGCTCCCACCACTCACTCAGAGTTTCAGCAGAGCTTGAAACTGCACTCCAGCTCATGAAAAGGCTTCCAAAACCAGGACCAGCCAGTGAAAGTTCATTACCATAATGATAATAGAGATAAGCGTTACAAATAAACAGTTCACTGGCAGAATCTGGCCAGAGCACAACATGGACAATTTACCTACCGTGGAAAAAATGGACAGAAGAGGACTTTTGTGAGATTTACAGCTGAAATCTACTGTTTGACCATTCAAAATACTTTTCTCCAACTACCAAAAATGACTGATTTCAAAAGTTTGCTTCCTGTAAACAGATTTGGTTTCCTCCATATCCTTCAAAATAAAATCTTCTTTTAAGAACTAAAAGTCCAATGTCCTGCCCTCAGTATGATATTCTGGCATACACTTTAACCTGACTCTCAGTGCAGATCTCGAACCTCTCAGCCTTTGGACTTTTTATATTTGGAGTGTGAGTCAGTCCCATCCATAGTGAAAGGAAGTCCAGCCATGAAGCTTGATGCAGATATGGAGTCATGGGTGGATCAAGCCAATCCAGAAGTACAATGACTTCTCATCACAAGACTGAGAATTTTCAGATCAAAACCCTCCAAAGTATTTTAAATACCTATCAGTGACAATTTCCATACTCCTCTTATGTGAAAAAGAAAAGTTTAGTGAAGCTCAGCCTTGGGAAAACCAGGCTCAGGGAAATCTCATCACTGAATACAAATACCTGATAGCAGGGTACAAATAGGATTGAGCCAGGCTCTTCTCAGTGCAGTCCAGTGATAGGACCAGGGATATTGGCACAAACTGAAACACTTGAGATTCTCTCTGAACTTTAGGAAGCACTTCCTTACTGAGGGGTAGCAGAACATGGGAATGGTGAGTTTGTGGTGTGTCCAGCCTTAGAGGTATTCAAAAGCCATCTGTGCATGGTTCTGAGCAACTGGCTCCAGGTGGTCCTACATGAGCAGGTGGGTTGGACCAGATGACCCCTAGAGGTCCCTTCCAACCTCAGCCACTCTGATTCTATGAAGAATTATAGCCTGGAAAATAAAATTCACCTGAGGCATGAAATAGAGCAGGATCAGCTGCTCACACAGTGAAAGTGCTCAAAATAAACCTGGATACAACAGCTGAATTGCTGTGTAGACACAGACATGGGAAAAGCACATATCCACTGAGGGAAAAGCAGCAGCATCATGAAAGCAAATGAAAATGGAGGGTCGTTGGTATGCAGAGGTTCACCCCCACCACCACCACACTCCCCAGTTGTGCTGGCCCAAAGCGTGTGGATACAGCCCAAAAATCATCTATCCCCTCCGACAGGAAGCCTCGGAGGCTGCAGGCAGAGAGAGCAGCACTAGAGGGCACCAGCAGGATGCGGCCGCTGCTGGAGCTCACCAACCTGCTTCGCTGAGGATTCAGCCCTTCTCTCTCCTCCTCTTCTATTTAAGAAAAATTAAAGATATTTAACCCATTACTGGAAGGCCACACACACCTCTCTTCTGCACAGTCGCGAGGAACCTTCTGTTAAGAGAGGGGGCTAAGGCCCTGACAGAGTTTTTGCAAATCCTCACAGCGCTGCAGAGTGGCACAAAATACCCCAGGCACGGACATGAGGGGCACTTCAGACAGTCTGGGCAGCACGGCTTCCTTACAAACAGAAAACTGCTTGTGTATCAAAATTTGAAATTTGTTATATTTGGGACTTTATGTAAGGAAATGCAACAAAGGAAGATAAAAGATGGAACTCTGTTAGCCAGCTCTCTGTTTCCCCTCTCTGCTCCTGGAGGATTCTTCAGCATCTGCAGCAGGTGCTGCTCTGGCACCCTTGGGATCTGGGGCCAGCACTCTCCAATAGCAGTGGCTGTTCCACCGTACCCACACACAGGCAGCGGGACTGTTCACCCCGGAAGGGATCTCCCAAGGGATCCACAGGGAGCTCCCAGACTGTCACCTGCCTGAGGCAGCTGCTCCCACCCCACTTCATGCCAGGGGGTCACCCCAGCCAGCACAAAGCATCCCTGACTTGTCATTGCCAGCCAACACACAGCCCCAGCCGAGCCACCCTCACCAGGCCTACACCCTCACCCTCTGCAGGCACCGCCTGCTCTGCCAAGTCTCATCTTCTCCTCCCTGCCCATATGCACCCCGGGGTGTATCAGCACCAGGAACGCCATCTCCCCTTCCCCACAGGAAGGCAGGAGAGCTGCACTGGCAGCCAGGGCTGTTCCCCACCTCCCTGTCACCTCCAGCCTCCACCTTTGGGGACCAGCAGAGGGTTTATGTGCTTGCTGCTAGGCCTGGGCTGAGCAGAGGCTGCCAATTGTGCTACACTGTACTTAATTATGTAGTAGTTTTATGAGGTGGACTGCAGCACACAGGGGACCAACGTGAGACCACCAGATTTATTGCACTTTAACTTTGAGCTGACAGTATAACAGGCTCTAAGAGGTAAGTACTCAGTGCTTTATTCACTGATCTTTTGCCCTCTCCCTACATTTTCGTACAATGTTCTGGCCTGGGATGATGGGAAAGATCTGGAATAGTGAATAAAAGAAGAGAAAGGTAGGCAAATGGACAGATATAGAGAGCCAAAATGTAGGAGAGGGATGAAAAAGGAGAAGGAGAGGCAGAATTTTGCACAAACCAAGTGCTCCAGGCCCTGAGTTACCACATTTTATTTGCCATGAAATCACAAACAGGCCTTGTCAGCAAAGGCAATTCCCCTGGAGATGCTGGTGGATGCAGCCCTGTGGGACTCCTAGCTCAATACTCATTTCTTAACAGCAACACTTACATTTCAAGAAAATAGCAAGAATAATATCTTTGGGCTTTTCAATTGGGAACAGGCCCCTGCCACTGCCATTCCAATGAGAAGAGGCTGAAGGAGTTACTTCAACAGGCCATTTTCACTGACATCCTTCCACCTGGAGTGGATATAGCCACATGTGCTCAGGGTTTGAGGAAAAGAAATACTGCCTAGCTTTGGAACGTGGCTGGCTATATGCACCAGGAGAATGGAAAAACCATCACACTTTTTTTTTTTTATCTGCACTTGTTCAATATTTAAAATATTGCTTTGAATCTATACAGATTTTCAGTTATTGGACCACTTGGATTTTTAAACCACACTGACTCTCAGCCAGACTGCCTCCGTCTGCATTGAAAGGAGCCATTCTTCTTCTTCTTCTCTTTTTTTTTTTTTCTTTCCTTCAGTGAAACTGGAGCCTTTCCCTTCCCGTAACTTTCAGCTGGCTGAGCCATTCCTAGATCTCTGCATTTTTCACTTTCCAGCCTGACCCCCAGGACTTCGGGAGACGCGTAAGAGAAGTTATGTGACACACTGGCTGCAGGGAAAAGCTGTGCAGCTGAA
The DNA here is from genome assembly GCF_028769735.1 of Zonotrichia leucophrys gambelii. Classification (NCBI taxonomy): domain Eukaryota; kingdom Metazoa; phylum Chordata; class Aves; order Passeriformes; family Passerellidae; genus Zonotrichia; species Zonotrichia leucophrys. Next base: position 69,817,502 of record NC_088171.1, read on the forward strand.
GGGAAAATGCTACAGATGTCAAAATAAAATAAAACAAAATTTTACATCTACAAGGAAAAAGTAGGGTGAAAATGTTCTGTGAGGAATGGTACTAGCTACAAACTAGTGGAAAAGCACAGAAACAGAGCAAAGTTGTACTGTGCAAGAAATAAAGTGCCATTTTTCATTATACTTACTTTTTCTAGAAGACCACTAGGAACTGTGATTTACCTGTTTCAAATGCAATTACAAAGAAATAATCACATTATTAGAAAATAATCTAATTGGGTTAAAATTGTAATTCTAAACTAATTCAAATTAACAGATGTAAATTGTAACAGACACTTTAGAGACAACTGCACATTTTGCTTGGAAAAGTAAATATTTGCTATTATTGCAGTGGGGATAAAATTACTAGACTGTTTACCGGGCTTAAAAACAGTCCCAGAGCATGCTATCAAATATGAAATCACACAAACCATCAAAATTATCATGAGTCTTAATGTTTGAAAAAGTTTATTAAAATCCCTGGGATGTCTCATTATTTTTAGTACTGATTCATTGCAACAATATTGTCCAAAAATCAGCTCTTACTTTGTATGTTGCTATGCAGAAGAGATCCACAAAATTAATTTCTCAACCGAACATGGTGAATAAATTGTCTGAAGCCCTACACAGCCCAAATGTGGAAATTCACATTTTTCTCTATCCTTTTCAAAGAGCAAACAATCTTAGATGCTGTTTCATCTAGATTAAAGATAAATGTCTCCATTGTACCAGCTTAGTAAAAAGATAGATATAAGCTTCAATGAAAAGAAGTTTTGAAACACTTCTCCAGTAAAACACCAGTACTCCATTCTCTAATATTATTTCTGGAATTACCTGGGGATAGACCATTACTGACCTTATAACAAGAGCAAAAGAGGTATTTTGAAGTTAAAGAGAACTGTTGATCAACTACTGCCAGGATATTTATACTGTAATGTGTTTGGGCCCGGAGCTGCCTCTCACCATGTATTTATATCATTTGTAGCCCAAAAGAACCCTGATTTGTGTGGGGCACCTGGCTGGTATAGGAATAGGAATGATGAATACTAAAAAAACCTAACTTCCTTATCAGGTGATACTATGTCACTGTAAAGGTTTATGGGAAAGTTTTTAATATTCTGATGCCTCATCTGACATGATTTCCCCCTCACCACCCCAGATCTACTAATATTGAAATTTAGGAAGGAAAAAGAAGAAAAATAAATTAAATTCTTTACATTCGTAATATAAGAATTTGGTAGACAAGATAGCCTTCAGTCTTTTCAAGATTCTTATTTTATTCACCTTTGCACAGATCACAGTGACAGATGCAGTTTCAAAGAAAAAAAATTTAAGACACAGATGATTGTAGGAATTAAACAGAAATAAAGTTTTCAACCAAAGTTCATTAATGGGACCTTACTTATCAGTATGCAACAGATGAGAAAAGGAATCTTTTAAATGGTGGTGAAAAAATCTTAAAAGTTTCCATTTAGCACCTTCACAAGTGAAAAAGGTTGCGCTGCCCTTTGCTGCTAGACGCTTCTGTCAGTAGCACACATTGACACTGCCAGAGCCCAGAGGAGTCCTGTTGGATCAGCCCTGCATGCCAACCCACATACGCAACATTCCATCCCAGCGGGGCTGGAAGATTTCACCTATCCATCAGTGGCTAGGAAATGCGAGATAAGTGGACCAAGGAAAACGCCAAGGCACGATTAGGTAATCTCTTTCCTTTACGAAATGGTTTCTCATACTGGGAAGATGAATGGGACTCCAAAAAGCACGTGCCCTCTGCTGTCAGTAGCAAAACATTTTTTTTTTTTTCCAAAAGCAGGCATCCCACAGCTCTCAAATTCCTGGGCACAGAGGACGCGTTTCCCGTTGAGAGAACCCCGTTGATAACCATCCCCATCACCCAACAGCTACTTTGTGTTCCTCCTACGCTCGTCTGCTACAGTGACATGTTGTTTCTCATCTTCCACTTGTCCTGCTGCACTCACCGGGGCATTTGTGAACAATTTGGATCTGCATCTCAATGATATCTTTCAGCACCCCCTGTAAAAATTAAATGGATGAATCATGCACAGAGGCTGTGTTTAAGGCATGAGTGCCTGTGACTCCCTAGTAATTTTACAACCTGTTTTCCAGTTTCAGACAAGTTTGACAGAGGGGCAAACACCTCCTGAGACACAAAGTTCTCACAAGTTCTGGAAAACAGTCATCCACATAGAAGAAATTGGCAATGCAACTGCAGGAAAGGTAGCAGGACCAGATCTGCTCTCACAAGACCAGAGTACACCCTACAGACACAAGAAAACCAGGTTTCACTGGATCTGCAGCTCATGGAGATACTTTATTGAATTGCATTGATTGAATGGCAAAATGTACGCCTGCATGAGTGGTGGGAGGTGTGCCCTGTGCTTTCATTCCTCTGTGTGTGTCACCAGCAGGGTCAGGCTCACACTTTTCATTCCCCAGAGACACCCTACCCAGTCCAGGGGTAGAAAATTGGTGTGATTGGTGTGATTTAGAGGTGTGATTTAGAGGAAGCTCAAGGTGAAACTAGGCATGCATCCCTTCCTCCTCCTAGTCCCATGTAACCTGACTTGTGCTGCTACCCAACTTGGCCCACCAGGACCTCAAATTTAGGTTGTTCCTCCCTAAGTCCCTCATTCACTGCAACATAACCAGGTCCCCAAACCTTCACCTGAACACAAAGCCACCTTAAATGGGCTAAGAAATGGAAAATGCTCCTGTAAATATCAGTTAAATCCAGACCCATCCCCAGGAATTCAGCAGACAGCTCTGGTAGGAAGAAAACAGAGCAGACATCAAACAAAGTTCTCTGAGAGAAGGATACACAGCTCTGTGCAAGCCCCATGTAGGCCAGAACATCAGTGTGCCAGTCTGTCAGTGACATCCTGCAACTCTACATGCACACAGATACACCTGAGAGCCTCCCTGGAAAAGAAACACAAATATGTGGATCATCACTCACAAATTCAGCTTTTTAAATGTCAGACCTTTTCTCAGAGGCTCTTCCTCCCTACTTTTGTCAGGACTATTTTAATTCACATCATTTAATAGAATTTTGTGTCTTATGCCCATGCTCCTGAGAAGCTCTCTCTTGCTTTTCTGCAGGAGAATAGAGAAATTCAAATCTTTACTGGTGGACAAAACATCCATTAGCAAAACTCCTCTACGCATGGAAAGCAACTCATCCCTTTATTTTGGACAGTGTCTGTTTTTGGGAAGGAGATGGCTATTATTTCAGCCAGCTCATTTTGTAATGGAGTCTAACTCATTAGGCTTTTTGCTTTTTTAAAGAGCTGTGGACAAGTGATCAGGCCTGGGCCACAAGACCACATTGCGTGTTCTCTTTGAAAATACCCAGCTGTCAGCTAATTGTATGTGCAGAATAAGTGGATTTTGTATAGAGCACTGGTGTAGAGAAATAGACAATCTGCACAAATACACTAATTTTCTCCAAAACTGCCCAGAGTTTTTCTACCTCCCTGACAATGACTCTGTGGTTGCACAGAAGGCAAGTCCATGTGACAAAACAGAATTCCTGTGCTGTGCAAATCTCTGTGAGTACGAGTATCATCTATACCATGCACCTATACCACAAGAAGAACAGATCTCTGGGAGTTCACCTTCAAACTCACAAATTTTTCATCCCTTACCAAAAGGGGAATCTCTGGTAGTGGTACCAGTTGTGTGGCTAAGCCAGGCACCAGGGACAGATGCAGATGGAAGCAGGTCTGACATTTCACCAAGCAGGAGGCAGCAGTGACCTATATACCCTTGTCAATACATTTCACAAGAAACTGCAAGTTGTTTCAGCAAAATATGACCCCTTTGATACTTTTCCTGTTTAATTTAATACAGGCTTTTAGTATTCAAAGAACCCCACTGCTTTGAAATGAGGAAACTTGGTCAAAGACTTCGGCAGTCAGCCCACAGCTGGCAAGCACAGTTCAGGCCTAAAACACAACTGCTCACTAGGTTTGCACTGCCAGACAATGGAGCTTTTAAATCTAAGGCTTGTATACACAGGCAAATTTATCAGCCTGATTACACTGACATAATTAGGCCAATAAATTTCCCTGTGTAGACAAGTCCTGAGACTCTCAAACTCATAACTAGGCAGGTCTTTCAGAGAGAGAGAGAGAGGGAAAAGAAGGCAAGTTAGCAACTCCTGAAATATCTGAGGAATATCTTTTTATCAGTCTCTCATTTTCCTTTCTTAAGATTTCTTTTTTCCCTACAAATGAAGGTGTATTTAATTTCTAAATTAGGATTTGGATGAGACATTGGTACATGGTTTTAGACAAATTAGAAGTAATAACAATCATCCACATTCTCTCAAGAGAGAGGGGTCTATATCCAGTGTCAGAATGGGGTGGGTTGCTCATTTTTTAGGACCATGCATCTGACATGAAACTCTAAGAACTCTTGCCCCTCCACAAGCATCGTGAGAAGCCCATGCTGTGGTGAGCAGCAGTCCAGAGACACACCAGGAGCACCTCCATGGTGCTCCTTTAACTTTCTTCCTTTCCATCCCTCCCTCACCAATCTTTTCACACCAGAGTGTCACATAACTCCCTTCTGAAACTGCCAACTCCACACTGAAACAGATCAAGCTTGAGCTGGAAACAGTCCAAGACACCTGACCAGGACAAAATCCCTCTGGTGTCTATGTGGATGGGAAGAGTCTCCCATCCCATTCAGGACGTCTTCACTCTGCCTCACTGTCCTGGTGCCCTGAGGCACTATTTCTGTAACAATAAGGATCATGTCAGGGGAAAGAGCCATGGCAGGACAACCACACTGAGCTCAGCCTTAAGAACCTTCCTAATGGAGAATGCTGCCTGTGCTCTCCTGGCTTCCCACAGGGTGTGATCCCACCCTTGTACTGCTAATATAAAGTGACAAGGGCTTCATGAGCTATGCCAACACAGCTGTTACCAAGCTTTGTTCACAAGGGCTGACTTCAGATTCTCATAATTTCCCTCAAAATAATCCCTCAATGGACTTGGAAGATTCAGCCCTCAGCTTCAGCTACTTCCCCTACTTCAGCTACTTTTATCTCCTACCTATCATCAACCTCCATCTTCTTCCATATCCCCCCTTGTCAGAAGCACAGGCCTCTGCCTTGCCAGAGGCAAAGGCTCTGTTGATAACCCAGCACTGTTGCCAGTCTCTCCCTCCCCTTTATGCACTGCTCTCAGCATCACACCAAGCAGCTGGAAGGAGAAGGGGAGCCCCCACCACGCTGGTCGCTGCACATGCACACTCTGGAAGAGAGTCTTCTCCTCTTGATCTTACAACCAAAACAAATAAGGCCAAAAGAAATGTTCTTCCCTTTTTACAGATGGGAAACCAGGACCAGAGATATTAAATGTCTAGCCCTAGGAAGCCTGCAGCCAAGGCAGGAACTGACCCCCTGTTTCCTGAGAGCCAGCATTCGGTATCTAATCGCACATGATCAGTCTTTCCTCTCTACCTCCCTGTAGGCATGAGGAATTTGTGCTCTACATCTCCACATGTTTCTTTTGCTCTGTACTGCACACAGCCATACACACCTAGATGGGACTCCTTAATAAATAATCATATGTGGATTCCTTCACTTCTCTTGTACTTGTCAACCCATGCCTCCCTCATAGCACAGGAATTAGTCTTTCCTTCCTGTATTCCCAGTGTAATTATCAAACAAACTTTCCTCTGGCATAGACTTCCCACACCAAGGACACTTTAAATCTCACACATAAATCTCTTTCAGTTTAGCAGGTCTCTCTCGTGGAGAATGGCATTTAATGGTGATCTTTTTTTAATCAGGTTGAGTCCCCTGTTTCCCATCCCTGTCTGGTGAAAGCAACTTTCCACTTAGAAAGGAAGTCAGTCTTTGATTTCATAAATGATTGTAAGAAGATTTAACATCCTCAGGAGCACAACTATTTTGATTAGAATGTATTTGCTCCAATACCTTTTCCAGCTGTCCTGCTTCTTGATACAAACCCCAAAATACACAAATCTTTCTGAATTCACCCGCAGACACTCCGGTGTGGAGACAAGCTTCTCTCCCTCCCATCACTTGGACTCTGGTTCCATGCAATGCAGCAGAATAAAGCAGGGAATTGTCAGCACAGCAACTGTGTGTGCTGGTCTCTGCCCCAAGCCCTGGCAGGCGGTGTGCAGAGCATGGATGTGTGCGGGCCTGCTTGCTTTACCTCGCTGACCTCCCCTTGCTGCTGCAGCCCTGCAGCTTGCAGAGACTGCCCCACGAACAGCAGCTCATGTGGGAAGGCAGGGGAGCTGCACAGGTGCAGGCTGCAGAGGAGCATGCATCCACTGTCACTGTTGCAGGCAAGCTGGTGTGAGTGTAGCTTTTACAGGCAAGTATAATTTTGCAGGCAATGCCCATTTGTGCACAATCTGCCCCTCTTCACTCTGTGGAAGGCCAGCTGAAGGATAACATCAGATGCCGTTTGCACAGTGACATAGCAGGTCGGAGTTTTGTGCCTTCAAAGGCAGATTTGAACCATAAGATAAAATTTTTCTGCAGCTTAGCTTTCAAAGACTTTGTACCATTTTTCCTTTCAAATACTACCCCTCTGAGGCTATGTGTGTATGTAAGATGAGATGGTAACCTGAGGGCCACAGTCCCAAGTCACCCTCCAGTTCTCTCAAAGGCTGTCAGAAGCTCAAAGGGTTCTCCTCAGAAAACAGTAAATGAGATTCTGGCTCAGCAAGACAAACTGGGCAGAAATTTCCTGCCTAGGTCTCCTTAGGAGTGTTTCTAACTCTGCTACCAGGTCCAAAGGGGTGGGACCCAAATGTGAAATTGTTTTTTGATCAAAGTCTTCAGCATTCCATCCTGCCTGTCAGCAGCTGTGCAGCTTCATTTCAGCAGCACTAGCTTTGTGAAACAGAGCAAGAACGGTGCAAAGTCAATTTCATTTCTGAGAACTTCACTCCTTTTCTTATCAGTCTTCCAGACTAAACCTATGCTCCTACTACCAAAGACACTCTTTAGAGATCTTGATAACACAGCTCCAGTTTGCAGGTAGCACACCCACCCAGGAATAGGTTGATTAAGTGCAGTTTTTCTGTGTTTCAATGCTACATTCAGAACAGCCCCCCCTCAGACCTGGCTGGTCTATTTGGATTTGAGGTGCCTGGGGGCTCAAACCCTTGCAAGTCTTTGCTTTCCATAACATCAGCAGCAGCCACGTCAGCAGCTGTGGCAGTTGTTGTTCTAGGATGCAGAAATAAACTTCCCCATCCTACACAAATGCTTGGATGTTGAGGCCAGAGGAACTTACTGAAATCATTTTGTCTGGCATCTAGAGCAACATGGACTATGAGATTATGCTAAGTAATTCTTATTTGAAGTTCCATAGCTGTGGTTGAACAACAACCACAATAAACATGCAATCGTGGAAAATCTACCACAATCCCTAGTAAGCTGTTCCAATGGTAAATCACCCTCACTGTTGCAAATGTGGACGTGGTGTTCAGTCTGAAGGTGCTTAGCTTCAGCTCCTGGCCAACAGCATATCGTTGTTATAAGTCTACTGAATTGCAGAACCCTTCCTATTGCATTGCTGATCCTGCTGAGATATCTTTAACTTGTGGCAAGGGTCTGGTTTGAAAGCTAAAAAGTAGAACTCCCCTCCCATCTTTTGCTCTCGTGAGGGATTTTTTGGTTTGTTTTACTCGGTTGCTTTTGTAACTTTCCCCTGAACCTTCTCAAATTTTTTAATATCCCCCTTGAAACTAGTTGTGAAGCTTCCTGAAATGTAAGTGGCTCTCTCAACATTCACAGAGCTAAACTACCTCCTTAGGCTTTGTTCCAAAAATTTCCAAATGCGTTCATAAAGTCCTTCCAGGCTGTATTTTGACCAGACCTGAAAGCTACAACAGCATTTCCAAATCTCTGAGACCAAAGTCATATTAAGTGACATTAAGATGAAGCAACAAGCCCTTGAGCCCCCACATCAGAAAATTTAGAAAGAAGCAATCTCACAGCAGGAACAGTGAGTGAGCAGAGTGATCTGTCAGCTTCTCCCATTTCTATGTGTGGGCAAGGGCTTTGTAGCTACTGTCTGCTCATTCATGCTGATGGCTGCGAGTCCACAGGGGCTTTGCTGTTCTTGTTTCAGACTTTTAGCCCATTTCTTTCTATGTGCCACTTTTAGGGCCTGAGGAGATGCAAGATGTTCCAGACCAGCTTTCCTTTTTAATCAAAAAGCAAGCGAGTCTGCACACACATAAGTCCTTCATGCCTAAAACACTGACCCAGACAAGCAGAGTCAGCAGAAATGGCAGCTCCATTTGCAGCTGCAATATTTTGGAGTGACACATAAAAGAAAGGCCAGCACTTTTCTAAAACCATGCATCTAAATCTATGTTTTGCATAGAATGATCTTGTCATTTCTTTTCATAGGAAACAGATGATCTTGTCTCAGCTTATTTTGTGGCAGAGCCTCGTAGACATACAACTAGCAATATAACCCAACCTTCTGCTTTAAATGTCATGATTTTGGTCCAGAAATCATAGAGTTTTTCCCCTATTTCCCCCTAAGAAATATTTCTGTATTGTAGCAGAACTTCCACCTAGAACAGTCAGTCCCTACATGCAACTTCATAGCCTGCAATGGTGCAACTAAACACCCTGCCACTGCTGCCTCTTAAGCTGAAGATCTGTGCTGGTCTGGCTGCATGGGACATCTTAGCTTAAGGAAGGAAGGAGAGAAGATCACCACCACACCCCAAACCCACTCTTTCCCCACGCACAGAGCCACTGCTCTCCGAGTATTAATAAACCAGGTGTTGAAAGCGAGGCTCAGCCTGAGGCATGCTCAGTGCTACACTTGTTGCTTGACCCACCTCCTCATCCTAGAGATTAATTAGGCCTGGCCCCTCCCTGCTAAATTGCCTCTCAGGCACATTGCTCAGGCTTCCTCCTCTTGCCTCTGGCACATTCACTCACTAACTTTTTATTTCAATGTTCATGTTTTCCAGCATGTAAGGCCCTCCACTCATTTTCAGTAGGCTGCCCCAAGAACTCTGTTCCAGGAATGGGATGTGGGGGAGGAAAAATGTCTGGAACGAGGGAGGATGAGCACAGCTGGGTTGGGATGGAGAGCTGGAGCTTCCAGTCTCCTTGCTCTTTGCTCTCCAAATCTTCCCCATTATGTTGTCCTGGGTAAAATGCACTAGCTGGGCTGAGACAACATCACTTCTCATCTCCTGCAGATGCCCTCTCACCCCATGTGAGAGATGCAAATTCAGAATTCTCCAGCAGCGATAGTGCATGCTGCCAGCTGTCCCTAACCTTGGCTGGAGCTTACATCTAGGGACATGGCTGTGATATTTGGCTGCAGGAAAGGTCTCTAGGCTCTAAATCCTGCCTGGGGAAAGAGGATGACCTGATGAAAAAACCTTCCCCACATTTTACCAGCTAGGTGGCATAGTGCTATGTAAATGCTGCCATTCCTTGCCTTAAATGCCTCATTCTTTCTGTGCATCACCTGGGAAGTTCAGACGCCTCGCCCAGACCTGAGGATCACACTTTCAGCTTGGCACACCCTTGGCTAAGTTTAACATTTTGCTCCTGTCTCCATCCCTTTTCATTTATGCCATCTGGAAAGACTGGAAACTGTTTGGGCCAATGCCTGCCTTTTGCTACATGTGTACTGCAAGAAGCTCAGCTGAACCTTAATTGAGATTTCTGGATGCTGTTGTAATGCAAAAAGTAAATATTAATCAGTAGGATCAGCAGATCCAGTACCAGACATATTGCAAGTCACGCCCCCACTATATTTATACATGCTGATATGTGAATGTGCCTGCAATGGTTAATACCCCCATATATTTGTCTGTACATTGTGTTTTCCAGGTAATACCCATTCCTTTCATAATCATGTGTCACTTAATATCCTGACTAAGACAAAACATTCTGTAACACAGTAGCACGTGTTTGGGCAGAATAGTGAAATTATCTTTGAAATGTAGCACAGATGGAAAGATCAGATGACGAGTCTCCTTTCCATTTCTCTAAATTTCTACTGTGGCTACTGTGTTTTAATATTCTAAGCCATCAACGAGTTCATTCTTCATGCCTGTGATGAACTAAGTTATGCTCGCTGCTATCTGATTCTTGTGTGCAAGTTGCACATTCCAAAGAAAATCCATAATGGAAAACATAATTGCAGTAACAAGCACCCTACAGGGACGCAGAATTCCTCCAGAGGATCATCGGGGGTTAATTGGGCTCTTCTTTGCACAGTTCCACAGAGCCATTCCTGTTCATATTGGCTGAGTACTAGAGGGAAAGCAATAAAATTACCAGCTAAAGCACAGGTTCCTGCCTGTTCAGTATGCCATGCTAACTCGTGAGACAGAGCTCTGATTGTATGGCTGAGCCAAGCAGGATGGCTGTTTTTAACACCCTTCTAACTTATGGTAACCATTAACTACAACCTGACTTCCCATTACAACATACCACTGTGAACACCTATTAGCAGCTAATTGAATCAACTAAAAATGGTCATAATTCAACCCCGTGTTTGTGTTTTCGTAGTGATTCTCACAGCTTTTGCTGTAGTACAGGAGAATATGCAAATCAAGGCTCTGTTTTAAAGCTCATGCTAAGATGGAAGTTTAAATGGAAATCTAATGGAGTGAGAAAGCGGAATAAAACCGTATTGTATTTTTGATGTTACCCATGAGACATGATAGGAGAAACTAATAACAAGGCTCCCTATCTCTAAACGTTTTCCAGCTGTGAGCCACTAAAGAGCCAAAAGACCTCTCTGAGTCAACACCAACAAATGCATACACTCACATCATAATTTTCTGCAATTTCTATTCACAATTTTGAGCTGTACAGCATTTTTCATTCTCGCTTTTATTTAAAGAAATAGAAGTATTTCCTCTCAGAGGCAGCATGTGTTGTTTTCCAACCCACTATATCCTGAAGCCTTCAAATCTGTTGTAGTTCTTTAAACATGATTATGCTTTTATGGTATTATGACAGGCAACAAAGTACCTGTTTGCACAGTGCAAATAAGCACAGTGTTATTGACAGGTTTGCACATATTTGCTGCCACAGATTTTTAATTTGACTTACAGCCTTATTTTATAAAGAGTTTTCATTAAACCCATGAAGTGGTTAGGTGCTATTTTGTGTAGAAATTTGGCTACTTCAGATTAGCATAAATTATCCTAAGCAGGCAAATAACTTTAAACCTTTTATTTAAACTGAAAGCAGAATATAGTTCACCAATTGTAAGAGAACTGTTGAGAGCAGATAAAAAAGACATTACACCTCAGACAGAGGCTACCGAATCTCCAGGGAAAGAACCTGCTCCCTTTTGCTTAGTTATGGAATCACGGTGCTTTCGGGCCCTTGCAATGCAAAGTAAGGTGCAACCACTTAAAGCTCACTCAGGGTGTCATTGAGGTTTGCATCAGTTCAGTAAATCCAAACTATGTGGGAAGGTGGAGGAGGAGGAGGAAGGGATTTAGGCAAAACTGCGGCAGCTCCCTCCTACAATGAAGCACCCAACCACAAGCAAGTCTGTCTAATGTAGATATCTATTTGCACAAAGAGTGAATGTCCTCAATATAGTGTGAAGCACTAAACCTGTCCCACCACACCCTTTTTACACATTACCCAGTGGTCAGCCCAGAAAAGGGCTGCTCAGACCTGCAGGCTTGGCTTTACTGCAGTACACACCTGGCATGAGGTGTGACCCACACTCTGCATTCACCCGGCTGGCTCACACATCATGTTCTTTTCATGTTTATTAGATGGGTCAGATGCTTGTGTCTTGCATCAGCATCTGATGCACACTGCAGCCTTCTTGGAATAGCCATCAATTTTCAACCAAAGAAGTTTTAAATCACCTGCCATTTGTCAGACTGTTTCCCACCACTTAGCACAAAACATTTTGATGGATAGGGAATGGTGGACTGTCTCTCCAGTGAATGTACAAGAATTATGTGTTTTACATGGGAGATGGGAATTCTTTCCCTCAGACACACATGTGCAGCCCTGCTGGCTTTCTTGGAAGCTGCATACATACTTCTGAGCAAACAACCACCACATTACTTCTCTCATGCTCAGAGATTGTGCTAGGTTACTCCAGCAAGATTAATAGTGTGCCAAAAATAAGCAAGTGAACCCTCATTTAGGCAATTCAAACAACAGTATTTTGAATGTCCAGTCCCCAGACCTTTGTTTCAACCCTCACTTCAAATATTATAAAATCTGCATTTGTTAAAAACCACCAGAATTTGCTGGAGCAAGTAGCACAGGGAAGGCAGTGGCTGGGACATCTATGGCAATTGCCCTCTGGCTGCCAGATGGGCTCGCACCATGTGTGTGTGTCTGTCTGTCCCCAGTTTTAGGAAGCCCCTACTGCCCTTGTTACCACCAGAGCTCTAAAAATTTCTTCCACTAATCAAGCTGTGGGGACTTCATTTGTTTTTAAAGCAGAAGACCTCGTGCAGCTGCCAGCAGAGTCAAGGACCAAGGCACCAGTGCTGCAAAGTCATGACAGAGTTGGCAGCACTGAGCTACGGAGGGGCACGGCTGCAATTTGAGGCTTGTTTCAAGAACCAACCTGTTTGCCATACAGAAAGGCTCCTGCCATTGTGAGAAATATCCTCATCCCATCTCCTAAACTGTATTAAGCTACCAGGCTTCATATTTTTCATTCTAGCATAGACAGTAAAAAACCCCTCCTGAGAACAGGAAAATAGAGGGCAGAAGCAGACTGTGTGCCAGCCATTCTTTCGTTTGGTCCCCACTCCATGGAAGAAAGGAAATGTTTTTTAAATTTTCAGCTCTGACCTACTAAGCCTCAGGGTCATGACCCCCATTTGGGAAAATCTGCACTTTCTCCTCTTCCTCCTCCCTCTCTCTCTCTCTCTCTGTCTCTCTCTCTCACACACACACACTTGCATGCCATGAAAACATTATCATAATGTCTGACAAAACAATGCCTGAAGATATGTGTCAAATGCAAGCATCCAAATAACAGAGCCAACAAAATATTAATTTCAATTTCAAACATTGGTTAATAAAAAAACCAACCAAAAAGCTGCACATTTTTACTAGACAGGCAGTGCAGCATTACATAAATTGACTGAAAATGACTGAAAATGAAATAAAATGACAGCACCCAAGAGTAACCATTAATTCAGGTTTCTTTCCTTTCCAAGTCTTCATTCATTTTTCTTCCCCTTGACTAAATACTTGTATTTTTTCTTCTTTCTTTTAGATACTATCTTTGGCTATTTCTTTACCTCTCTTTTCCATCTTTGCTTGCCTTTCCTCTCATTTTATGTGGAGCCTAACTCTGGGTTCCCCAAGGAGTTCATTCACAGTCAAATGTTTCTTAGTCAGCAAAACCTTCCACATCATCACGTTTTCAGTGCAGTTCCTCCAGCTTTCATTATACCCTTGGGCTAAGGACCATGTGAGCCCCCAGTCCAGGGAAAGGAAGTTCACTCTTCCTGCCGTCCATGACAGCTGCCTTCAAGCACCCCAGCTGGCTTTCTTGAGCCCAGAATGGGAAAACTCCAGTCTGGGTTCAGTCCATGAGCAAATTTCTTTCTCCTCTCAGACCTGCCATGTTGTTCAGAATTTCTGCCCTGGGTCCATTACTAGGGAGGCCCTGGTTATCATTTGCAGAGAGCTTCTCTTCACTGGGACACAGCAGCAAATAGAGATGTACCCAGCTCAGCCCTAGTACACACAGATAGACCATAAATCTGACCCAGAGATCCTACTTATGGATGTGTTTCTCCCTCCCCTTTCTGCATCTGTGTGTAGCTGCCCCTCCTACTTTGAAAAGGAGCAAAATATTAGATGGCATCCCTGAAGAGCAATTCAGATTCCTGAGCTGCACTTGAGGAAAAATGTCCCTGATCATCATGTTACAGAAATCCACTGTCTCCATGCAAATTCTTAATTGACTAATATTGATTCCATAATATTTACTGTTGATCACTTTCAGGTCTTGCTGCTTTCCATCACTACTGATGGTAGAAAAGCAGTATTTTTCTACCGTGTTACTATTAGTCTTCAATGTGCTGTTCTCTATCATCTTTTGGAATGCATTTTTCATATAAAGCAATTCATATTGTTTATCGCCTCCAGAACCCAAGAAACATGGTGTTTGCTAGCCCAGAAAATATCCACTGGCCCTTGAAAAGTCGTGGCCATGCAGCATCACACATGCTAGGAGTGTATTCATGCCAGTCCCAGCGGGAGCTCGTGTGCAGGTGCAAGTTTAAAGCTCGTTTAGGTCCTTTTCACCATAAAGCATTAAATCTCTGGATCCCTTAATACTCCCACCCAGCCTCACAGCAGGCATGTCTGAGGAGACATTAGTGCAGTGCTTGTAGTGCTGCTGAGGTACTTAGTTAAGCGTTCCCCTTTTGGGCCTCATTTTTGCTACTATGCACAATAACGCTCAAGGCTATGCAGCTGCACTCCAGTTCATGCAGGATCAGGTTCCCTTGCCCTTTTTCTCCTGGCTTAGCAATTCTTTTTTTTTTTTCTTTTTCCTTTTCTACCCTACACTCATACACGAACATTTCAGAGCTCAGAGCACCACTAAGTTCAACTAGAACATGCACGAGCATTTCATAGCTCTCTGCACAGCCCTTTTGCCAGCCTTCCCTTTCAAAGAGGCAGCTCCAAGAGTTGCCTGGAGCCAGCAAGAGTCTTCCCATTCGCCTTGGATCAGGCCCAAAGCGAGGGACACATTTAGATGGGAATGGAGGCACTAACGAAAGGCAGCTTGCCTGCCAGCAGGAAAAATGCAGGGAGACCTACATGGAGGAAGGAGTATTTGAGAGTCAGACTTGAGAGACGAGCCATTGTGTGGGGGATGCTCTGCCAAGCAATCCATGCTCTCCGTGACTTCCATTTGAGCAGCCTGTTGAGGCACTCAGCTCTGGCTTTGAACTGCGAGGTGAAGACAGAGTATGGGCACTGCCTCACTTTTTTTAACCCGCCAGATTTATTTGTTTAATATATTTTTGCTGCCTTGTTTATTCTTTTTATAAATCTTACTATAACAAAGCAGGATTTTTAAATGGCAGTGGAAAATATGTCAACTGATGATGTTTGGGAGAGTCAAAAAGAAACCCAAGTAAAAGCCTGTATTCAAATTTTGTGAATGGGCAAATGGATATTGTTCTTCTCACTCCCTTTTTTCTTCTGGATGCACCAGTCAGCCCAGGAAGAGATGTCTCAGAGCAATTCTTTCCATCTCTTTACCAACAAACAGGGCCATACAAGAGTCTTCAGAGTCCAGCATTTCCTACTGCCTGTTACGCAATAGCTTGCAAACACACACTGTTTTAGCACTGCCCAAGTCAAAATTGAGTCTTCAATCAAAGCAGATTGTCCATGGCTCTCCATTTTTCATAATGCTCTTTCTTGAAAATAGCTTCATTGGAATGATTCATCTAACTTGTTTAGATCTCAGTGCTTTCCACTCACATTAACATGCAGCAAATACAAATGAACTATCTCATCCAAAAGAAAATCCAACAGATCCTTTTATCAGAGTTGTAAGATGATGTGTTTGGATGAATTGTCTAGCAGGGTCCTGACAGAGCTCTGGTTTGTTTAACATTTTCAGCTGTTATCTGGAAGCAGAAGTAGAAAAAATCATTAGTTATATTAGCAGTTGACACTCAGACTGAGGGAGACGAAAGAAAACAAGAAATTTATAGGGAAAATGGAAATCAATTGAGAAGGATTTGAGAATTAGATAAGCATTATCCAAATGATACAAATTTATAATTACATATGTCAACAAGCAGACTGGTTGCTTATCAAGTCAAGATAACCTAATGGCACCTTGGAAGATACTCTGCATGGAATAATAATGGTAACACCTTGTACCCAGAAAATGAGTTGTCTGTTCTTTACACAGTATTTCAAATTATGTAGAAATTCACAGAGACATAGAGATCACAGCAGGGGAAAAGCACCTACCACTGAAAAGAAAAGAACACAAATGATGGAAAGACTTAAAATGCTATTGCATGTGCATTTTGCCCCTCCAGGCTAATGAGAAGAATTGAGCTCAACTACTTAATGACCACAAATCTTCTGCAATGCAGTGTTCTGGTTCATTGTGTACCTAAATTATGGCTTTCTGAATGCTACATAAGGTACAGTTCACTGCAACCCAGATTTATTCACATGTGCACAAGAAGAGGAAATATCTAGACAAAGGTAGCTGTTGTGTCTGAGATGGCTCAGGAGCATCCCTGCATGGTGGAGTCCATGTGAGTTACAGGCTGGGCTGTGTATGTGCTGGAGGCAGAGCTGAGCCTCCCTGCTGGAAAGGTTTTCCTTAGACTGTGAGCTCTTGCACTGTGAGCCATTGCAAAGTCCCAGAGACCTGCAGAGGTTGGGTAAGAGGCAGTGGGCCTTGTGAGTGCCACTGCCTAGCTGGAGAGAATCTGGCATATCACAGCCAGTGTGCATGGGCAAAGGATTCTGCCCCATATCCAGCTTGAAGGCCATCAGACAGACATCAAATGAATATCTGAGCCTTAAATTGCCCATGAAACTTCCTTACTCTGCCTGCAGTCTACTATTTGTTCCTGGCTCACCATGGCCAGCTCATAGTCCCCTATCCTCCCTGTCCTCCATTTCCAGCGTCAATGCTGCAGTGGCTCCTGTCCCACACTCACTCCCTTTGCCTTTTGTTTCACCTTGCCTCTATCACAGTCCCTGGGCACATCCTGATCTTTCCTCTTGTGCTCTCTGAATCTGCAGGACAAAAGTAATTACAAGGTCTCCTTTTTTCCAAAATATTCCCATATTCTTGTCCCAGACATTCACTCCCACAATCAACCAAGCACTCCTGGAAACCTTCACACCTCTGAATACTACAGGGGTTTTTATCTTGCAGCCCTCTACAGTAAATAAAGCAATCCAAACCTATGTTAAGATGATGACTGTCCAAAAATCATGTCAAAATCTCAGAATGCTGCCATGAGGTTCGAGGCATGATTGGAGTGCCTCAGCACATTTTGGACAGAAGTCTTGAGCTTAGCCTCCCTGGGTGGGTATTCTCCACAAGCTGTCCTGAGCTGCTTAGGCAGACATGACACAGTTAAACCTCCAACTTGGTCCATGGGCAGAGTGTTCCTTGCTTGTAGAGCAGCCACTGGGAATAGGATGGTACCATGGAAAACTCGCTTGTTGTTTTCCCTTCTCATCTTTCAGTGAATAATTTAGGATTTGTACTCACTTGCAAGGGTCTTAGGTTGGCAATGGCCAGCTGAACACACTGGGCCTTTGGACACCTCCACCCTCGCCCTGTTATTTTGTTCCCAAGATGCATCTCAGCAGGATTTGCCCCCATTGTCTCATTTCTTTCTGTTCCAAGGTAAGGAAGAATGAATGTCCAGGAGCCTTGCTGAGGTATCTGCACAGGCCATCAAATAGCTAAGATGCTCCATGCTGAATTCCAGTATGGCCCCCATGTTGGGTTATAGTCAGGCTGTGTCCATAACAGTGAACTAGACCATTAAGGCATTGGGACCAAACATCCAGGCCAGTTGGAGGGAGGCCAGAGAACAGTGGGCTAGTGAATGAGCTCCTAAATAAGGCAGCAGCCAGCAAACCATCCACTGGGTATGGTGCCTGGAACACTCCTATTGCCAGACCAGATCCAAAATTTGTTCAGAGGGAGTATCAGTTTCAATGGCCATGCTCATGCCAGAGCATGTGCTAGCAGTGTGCTAGGACAGACTGTCATCTTCCAGGGCCAAAGGAGGTGGCCAGGCCTTCTTGGATACTCTAGCATGGACTGAGCCTCAGAGTCTCCCTTTTCTCCCTCTGAATAATGATACAACAGCATCCTAGAATGTGGCAACAACAGAACTAGAAAAGGTTTGGGCTGCATCCTCTCCCTGGGAAGGTGGAAAGGTATATACTAAGTATTTCCTTCCCACCTGGTCTCCCCAAGGTGAGATGAAATCCATCAGCACTTTTGCCTTCATCCAATCTGCTTGGGGTAGGTATGAAAATATACTTGATTACTTTCTTCAGTAAAATTTCTTTGGTTTTGAGGTTACTTTCGAAGTTTGCTGAGATTCTTCAAGACTGCTTTACCCACATATCTTTCTCAGTGTAAATATGGTTTTGCTAACGTGCTTTGCCAAATGGCACAGAATTTTCTTCCCTGATGCCACTGAAGTTTAGAAGTAGTTGAATGCGGCTTTGGATATATATATATATCTATATATATATATATATATATATATATATACACACACACACACACACATATATATATATATGTTAAGGGCAAAAAGCTTTCCTCTCAGGCCTGCAGAGTTACACATGGAACAAAATACATGGCAGATAGAAATACCTTGCTTTGTTGTAATTCATGAGTGATTCTCTCAAAAGCAGAGTTGTCTACCTGCATAAGACTAGGATCACAAGAGAAGCAGTACATCCAAAACTGAGTCTGACTTTACAGCCATTCTGGCCAAATGTCCTCTTCCAGCCCCAACTGTGTCATCTACAAAAGCTGCAATCTTCACTCCCCTTACCTACATGTCACTGCTACCAGCCACAGGTCTTTTAGTTCAAGACTGTCCTCAGGCATCCTTGGCACATTGCACACAAATAGCTCAAATGATTTAAATTACAGGATTTTTCTAAACCAGCTCATTTGACTGAAATGGTTCAAGAAGCTTTTATTTCAGCAAATCTTCCAGGAGATTGAGAGGGACATTCAGAAGACAGATAGCAATCTGCAGTTGAAAGTTGCAACATCTCCCATAGATGTGGTTCCTTGCTCAGCATTCTAGTTATTAACACAGTATTTTCCCATTTGGAGGACAGTTTTCCCGGGACACCATCTCTTGCACCTTCCCACATGAATGGAGTTTGCAAGGAGAGGAAGTGAAGGCCAGGCAGTTATGCCTGAACTCTCTTGCTCTAACACATCTCCTTTGCAACTTTTTAGAGCCTCATCTGGCTTTTTAGAGAGGCTGCTAACCTCACCTCCCACTACTGAGCCGCCTTAGACCATTGCAGCTGCTCCCAAAGGAGCTGAGGCTGTGTAGGATGAGGGAAGGACAAGAGCAGACCCCAGAAAAGCATGGCTCGTCCTTCCCTTTCCTCCCCATTCCTGCAGCACAAATAACACAGTCCTGACCTGCTCATTCCCACAGCTGGAGCAGTGTCTCAGGCAGTGGCAATGACTGAAGAAAAGGCTGGAAGACAGAGAGGGAGGAGCAAAATGTATCTAGGATCTGGCACTTTCTGCTTCCAACTCAGACTCTCCTCAGGTTGCTCACAGCAATCCTGGCACCTGCTGAGCCTGGCAGGGCAAGTGAGGCACACAGAGATGGTGGCAATGGGGGCAAGGCATGTAACCTCTTCTTAGAGACCCCAGAAAGTGGAAAGGGGAAGGGCAGGAATCCTGAAACCTCAAAGCAGCACCTTACACATCTGTCTTCTTCCACATTTTTTTCTAAACATCATCCTTGTGCTGAGCTCACCCCTCAGAGAGGGAAGTGGCTGAGGTAAGTGTGAACTGAAGTGCCCATGCTACAGCTGGGGCTCGAAGACTTGTTTCCCTCTGCAATTTATCTACACACTCACTGCTTTGCCACTTTTTGCTATTGCACCACTTACATTTCAGGATATCTCTGTCACTCTCCTAGCTCATAAGCTCAGGAAAGCAGTTGCTGTTCTGCCAGGACCCTTTTTACTTGCCTTTGTCTACCATTCCCAATACACCTGGCATGAATGAATAAAGAGAAATGCCGCAATATTCCTAGTCACTGATATCCTCCTTTCCTTCTAGACATCACCGTACATCTTTAGGTGATGGAAGATATTTTGGTATCAGAAACAGAGTCATATTCATCTGTATTTCAGACTAACATGACCTCAGTGAAATCCCAGCCCAGACTGCAAGGTTTGGGTTTGTCTGCTTGCTGCTGGCAACAGGATCAGTGCATAGTTACCTAACCAAGGGCCAAACGCTGCGTTGCTCAGGCACAGAATGGGGTTTTCAAAGTGCCTGGGGAACTTGAGTTCCTAATGAAAATAGCACTTGTACCCACAGCCTCACTCAGAGCTGTCTTTGGTTTCAACAGCAGATAGGGACAGAAGGACCTAGAGTTCTCTGACTCACATGTCTCTCCTGTCCCATAGACACTTCATTGAAGGAAAAAGTCATGCAGAGCCCTAACATGCAACCAAAAGCAGACAATATTTTATAACCACACACTAGTCACTCTGAGTCCTGAGCACCTCTCAAAGGTAACTATATTTTGTAAACAGAGGTGGGATCAAGAGATGGGAGAGGAATTATCAAAACGTGGGTTTCTGGGGCACAGACAAACATCTAATGCATCAGGCTGAAAGATCATAATCCACCTAGGGTTTTATGGGTCAAAAGAAGAAAATTAAAAGGAGGGGTCAGCAAGTACAAGTGAGCATAGCTCCATTAAATTATCACTACATACTAGTGATATGTAGACTTGACCCAGCTGAAAAATTACCTACAAATTGGTCACGAAGTTTAAAAAAATCTTAATCCATCAGTTTTAATAAGTGAAGCTGAAAATACTTTCCTCCTTTTCTTTGTGTTATTTTTTAACTCAAAATTGATGTATACTTTGAGCTATCATTCAAACTATGAATTCAAAGATGACAAGAGACAGAGTAAAAGCCAAAGAGGCTCAGCCATGAAATCAAGTCCTATAGGACTGCTGAAAAGAACAGGACTAGAGTGTTGGCTGGTGCAAAGTGCCTTCAATCCTTTCAAGCCACTGACTTTCACCTTCTGAGATAGTTCTTGTTCAAGCCCCTCATTAGCTGTTTGGAACCTTACTGCCAAGATCACAAGAAGTTCCTGGCCCTAACTGAAACTCATATGTAGCATTGAAAAACCAAAGAAATAAAAGGTAGAAGAAACTTTCTTTGTCCTGTGAAATGCAGAGAAGCCAGAGAAAGGGAATCAGAAATAGCTTTTTTACACCATCAAAAGAGAAGGCTGAGACCTCCACTTGTGTGACAGCTGAAGACTCTAAGACACGTAAAACAGCTTGTGGCAACAGCCTGAAAGTGTCTTGCAATATCGTGTCCTCATTTTGCCTGGACAGATGATGAAACTGCATTGCACTAACTCAGAGCTCACTGTGGGCATTGTGCTGCAGCTGCACAGGCTGTCATTACGTGGGGTGCTGCCTCCTGCCTTTGCTGCCCACACCTCCAGGGCTGAGCTCAGGGCACAGGCAAGGGACAAGCTTTCTGCTGGTGTAAAATGGGAGAGCCCCACCAGATTCCCTGAGACCTCATTGATTTACAGCATCTGAAACTATGGCCCCTGCTATGCTTAAAGTCTGAGACAGGCTTTCATTGGACACAAAAGAATATGCTTTGGGATGCTTTGAAACCTGTGCTGTGCACAAGCTAGCAGCTAAACGATTCCCAAGATTTTCTGTGAGCCATGTACAAGCACACATTGTGCACCGAGTGCAGGCAGGCTTCACCTTCAGACACACAGACACAGAATACGCTCCCTGGGATGTGCCAGGGTGAAGAAGAGATTTCTAAGTCACTTCATTTTTACTGGAAACTCTGCGCCAGTCCTCCCACATCCAGCGCAGTGTGCACTCCTCGCACTCCTCGTAACCAGCATTGTCTGAACTTGTGGTATTTTAATAAACCTTCCTGCCAAGCCAAAGACACATCACCTTTGTCCAGAGGAGGATCCCAGCTGCAGCGAAGTCCAGAGAGTGTGAGCTCTGCTACAAAGCAACACATAGGTATGTCAAACGAGTTCTATTAAAAATAACTGCTCTCCGTACTGCCTGGAGTGGAAGGGGGCACAGGCTGTTTAGAGAGTGCACATGAGAGTGACAGATTGCAACAAAAAATCCTTTCACTGTACACAGAGAAAAAAAAACGAGACAGTACAAATATGAATGCCTCTTTTTTATTTCATAGGGACAGGTTGGCAAAAGCAAATTATTGGGATTGGGCTGCACAGAAGAGAGGAATTTTCTTTTTTTTCTGGAATCACGATTCATCTTCATTATTCAGTCACTCAAGCTTCCTTGGAAACAGAGTGCCACTGAGTTATGGCAGTCATAGATTAATTCAGCTGAAAAATATATGTATAATAATGAAAGAAAGTAAAGCTGGTCTTCTTGTGCAGCCCTACCAAAAGACAGCCAGACAAAAGTATAAAAAAATTGACTGTCTGGCCAAGAATGAAATTGCTGGCAAGTCTGGTTTCAACCCTGCTATTAGCTTTCTTGCAGCTGCTTCAACTACCCAAGCAGTACTGAGATAAGTGCATTGTCTGAAGTCCTTTTTCTTTCTAACTGGGGATAGCATATTTATTTGCGTATAGCCTATTTCTGATTAAAACCTCATCTGAAAGAACTTAGGAGCTAACAGTCAGCCACCTTAAACAAAACAAAGTAAAAAATAAACAAAATCCAAGGGTTTTTATTCCAAACAAGGTGCTCAGAAGTGTTCCTGTGTTTCAGGATGATGTTTCCTCTGTGGGCAGAGGCCTCCCCAGCTGCGTGGCACATGGGGCAGCTCTGCAGTGCCACAGGGGCAGGACACAGGTGGCTGCACAGGGAGACAGCTGTGGAGGCCGTGTGCTCTCACAATCCCTTTCCTTTGTGCAACAGATGGACGGGCAGAACAGAGTGGCAGGGGTGGATCTGCCTCCCCTGTTCTGGCACTGCAGCCACCTCCTTGACACAAGGAGCTCTGAGCATAAGCGTTGTGTGTGTCTGGGGACAGAGGGGGCACTGGGCTAAAGGCTGGCTGGCATCTCGCCCCTGTCCCAGGAAGATCGCGGACGAGTACTGATGGATTGGGACAGGAGAGGTCATGCTCGGGGTCTGGCCCTCAGGAATATATTTTGGACCTGACCTAATGATAAAGTGAGACATTATGCCAGCCTTCAGGCTCACTCAGCTCACAGGCATGCCATTAAGGTTTCCTCTCGTTGGAGGTGTAAAGCACTTCTGTTGCAAGCCCAGTAAAAGAAGGTACTGTCTCAGGGTGGAACAGAAAAGGTTATGGAAGATGTGCCAAGAAAGCGCCTGTGCTCTTCTCGTTCCAAAACACGGCAGGGCTTAAAAAAAAATTGAGAAGTTTCAAAAGGCATCCAGCGATTGTTTTTTAGGAAACAAAAGAAGCACTTATGGGTTAGGTTTTCCAAGTTAACTGCATTAGTAGATACACTAAACAGACAGCTTGATCTGGATGAGTCACACAGCAGAAAAGGAACAATGACCTGTGTGTTCCCCCAGTAAAAATTGTTCGGTTTTTTTGCTGTCAATAAAGATTCTTTTTAAATATAATTGCATTTGGACAGTCAATTGGGAGGGTGTGGCTATTAGAAGATCACCCCCTCCCCCAGGGAGTCAAATTTTTGGCAGGTTGTCAGAATTTCAGGATACCCTAAGGCAGGCCACGGCACCTTAAAATAACTTCAACACACCTCATACCATGCCTGGATGTTGAATCAGCCCAGAGATGTCAATCACATACTGCCATTCATGGCAGAATCACCTCAGTTGCTCTGAACCTCACTTCTGAACTCATAGCTTCCCTTCACAGCAATCAGAGGAGGTGTGGGTATGTGTGTGTGCTTGTGTGTGCCTGTGTGTGTGTGTAATTCCCCAGTCTTCACAATAACAATTCCACCCTTTCAGCCTCCTTGTTGGGAAACAGCCCTTGTAGAACAGCAAGTTCCTCTTTCACAACAGCTGCTGAAAGGAGGCAGCACTGCTTGGCAATGGCAGCAGGAGACAGCAAACCTGAGCTTTCCCCTTCGAAGTTTATAGGGCTTTGCTACCAGCAGGCCTGTCAGTGTGATTTAACCCCACCTAGTAATTCTCAACTTGGCCCCTATAACTTGTTCAGAAGTATCTGTTCATGAGATGAGCGTGTCTCAGTTCCCTGAGAGCTTTTCTTGAGACACTAGGTCTGGCTTTCAGAGGGTCCGAGGTTCCCCTGGTATTACATTGCACTCTGCTGTGGTGGTTGCCGTGGTGGTTATTTTTCTGCCCTGGAACACTATCCCTCAGGCCAGGATTCTGCCCTGCTGGATCCACATGTGCTCTAAATCCTTCAGGTCACTGCTCAGCTTCCCTTGAGAGCAGCATCCACATGCAGCACCCAAAAGCAATGATACAAAAGAGATACTATTTGTTGAAGTATCTGCCTTAGTCACTCATAGCTTCTTTTTTCCAGCTGTAAATAAGAGTGAATACAGGTATGTAAAAATGCATAGGCGCATGCCAAGTGCTTTGTACACACAGCACACGATGCATTGCATTGCTCCTCAGTTTAGGAAAAGATGATTTTCCATGCTTCACTTTGCTGTCACACCATTCCTGAAGTTGTCATCTAACAAATCACATCAATTCTCATGGAACTAAGTCCAAAAAACGACTTGCACATGCAAATAAAACTTGGATTACTATGTTATTCTTTCTGGGACATAACCAACCCATGGCTTCGTATTAGGGCAAGATTCACGGTTTCAGAGATTAACTTCAAGATTTTTTTGTGGACCAAGAAGCCCCGAGGTTGGAGAAATTGCCTTAATTTGTGCAGACCACTAGGTGGAAGTGCTGCTCCATCTCAGCCCTGACGTCCTTTAGGCCTCTGGAATCAGCAGCCAGGGCTCGAGCAGCCCTTGACAAAATCTTGTTCCTAAGGAAGCAAAAGATGAGGAACCAGTAGCCTCGGTCCTCCTTTTTTGCAAAGCAGAGATGCAGCTCCAGTGCACCCAATTATCTCGGGAAACATATATCAAAATCAACATATAATGAAATCACAGCAGCAAGGCTTGTGACAGTGAGGCATAAATCCTAGAGTGTGCCTTCAGAAGGAGAGACAGATGAAATTATCATTTCATAACACAAGCCATTTATGAATTATTAGTGTTTTTAGGGGTGCGGGCAGAACCTGGGGAAATGAATGGGCTTTCTTGGCTTTTCTCTAAAATAATCAATTTTCTATCCCATTTGCCCTCTCCCAATTCCCAGCTTCTAGCCGCTGCCTGTAAGCCCACTCAGCATGAGGTAACGCTATAGCTCCTTCTTCTGCTCCCCCCAAAATGAACTATCTCTTATAGCAGCTGGCCAGGGCAGCACGTGCCAGAAGAAAGTTCCAGGGGTAAAGTCCTGCCCTAAGTTTGTCTGCTCAAAGCCGTGTGCCCTGCAGTCTCACCCAAAGCTGACCTAGTAAAACCAGACAAACAACTCATCTCCCTCCTCTCTATCTGCCTTCTCACTCTCACCTCTCACTCTCTCACCTCAGCAATTTCATTTTGCTCACTCTGAAATCCTGGGACCACCAGGCACTTCATATGTCCCTCAGAGGCCAAAGGCAGAGCAGGGTAATCCTGAAGGGAAACACAAGAAAAATGCCAACACAGGAGGGTTAAAGGCAGGCTGAGCCTAGCAAGCATCGTCTAGACTTTCAGTCTCATGATTCAGTGTGTCTGATGTAAAAGTATTTAAATAAGAGTTATGTAAATAGCATGGCAGACAGATAGATTATTTAATATAATCAAAGTGAGATAAGGCCCAGGCCCCAATCCTTCCCTGAAGTAAGGCTGCTTTGTGCCATCCTCACAATGCAAACAGCCCTGAGGCTGGAAGACCCAGCCAAGGGAGGATCACCCCAGTGCAAGGAGATCATCTCCTGGCCTGCCACCAGCACAGCGGCTCCTGCACAGCTCCTCCATCCCTAAAGCCAAGAAAAGGGACATTCGTGAGAAACCTCCATATCCAGCTGGTTTCCACTGCCATATTAGCACCTTGGAGACACTGTCATTTGGAATGATTTGGAGCAGACTTCCTCTGAGCTACACTGGAGGCTTCTGCCTGCAACAGAGACAGATGGAGACTGCAACCGGTGATAATAATAAAATGAGCAAACTTACTCCTCACCTCTTCACCTTCCAGCAGGATTAGCCTCAAAAACAGAGTTGAAAATGGCCCATCTAGTAGAATAGAGCTTCCCTCTCATTATCCTGTTACCACCTTTAGCATATTCATCTGAGTTTTACCTACTTTTTAATGTCCCAGGGCATGTCTGCACCGCAGCAGCTGCATGTAGGATGGGCCCTGCTGAGCTAGCTTCCAATCCCCTTACTGGGGGACTGATAGCACTGTAAACACAGAAGCAGAGGGTTGCCACAGTCTGAAAAACTTGCTGAAGAAGCCAGCACAAGCAGCCAGAACCCACAGCATGGCACACAAGAGCAAGGCTCACTCAAGTTTGCTGACAAGGAGCAAGAGCTGCTGCAGTGCAAAGGTGCCCTCGTGTGATGCAATTGCCATCAGCTTCCCTAGGACACAAGGCTTCCCGCTGACTTGGTTTGTTTTAATTTCACAGTGAGGTGACACTGCTTGCTTGACATTGCCCCTCTCATTCCTGTTAAATGTATAGGCCTCACCTGACTGTCCCTATGCTGAAATCAACACACAGGCTTAGCAAACTTAAGTAAAGTTTAAGTAAGGACTGTGCTGCTGGCACTTTCCACAGTACCACACCCTCTTACCTCTTCTTCCCATTCAGGTCATTCTTAGCTCTTCTGATTACATCTTCTTTTTTTCCCCCTTTTTCTTACTTGGTATCTGCTCCATCTAATCTTCTCATCCACTTTGAATGGGACCAACCAGTTCTGCTTCCAGACATAGGCTGACCCACAGATCATCGATTATGTCAGTCAAAGACAGTTTATTTGGGGTTTTTTTAGGACAGGAGAGTTAAACCTAACAGGGACAGGTGCACTGAGGTATAAATGTGCTTTCTGCAGGTGCACCATAGCCTTCCTCCCACAGGGAATGCAGAGGATTGGAGCAGTGCAATGGAAACGAGTGCTGGTGTTTTTTACACGCGCACATCAAGCATGCATGGCTTTTGTACACACCCTAAACCAAGATGAGCACATGTGGTGCCTCTCCCTCTCTGCCACAGTCACTCAGTGGTGGGCAGCAATTGAATGCATCTTCTTTCAGCCTGCAGACAACGGTAACCATCTAAAGGCAGCTTGAAAGGAGGACAGATTTGCTCAAACTTCCGCCACTCCTACCTTCTACCCAAATTAATGTTGGAGTAGATAAGGTTGGAGAGCACTTCCCTTCCCTTTTTTAAACCTTTCCTTAATTTAAATGGTCTGACTCATCAGCAACACAAAGATGACAAAATGTCTATTCTCCTACTCTCCCTCCCTGCTCCGCCCCCCCCCCCCCCAAATATTTTGGCATGATTTTGCTATCAAATTAGGGTACTCAATCCATGCCAGTTGGAAAAAAATAATATATGGGCTCCCAGCACACTCATTGTATATGATTAGGATTTGGGGAGGGTGCGGAGCATAACATCATCATGGGCAGAAAGTGAAAACAGCCAAAGGAAACGCCTACACTCTTCCTTTACAAAAGCTGCTTGTTGTGTCTGTCTGAACAATTGTTAAAAAACCTGGAGGGGAATTAGAAGGAGAAAGATAACCGACTTTATTAAGAGCAAAAGATTGATTGAGCAATTGATTGCACTTAATTGCAATGGTGTGAGCAAGGGAGATGATTTCAGGGTTGGTTTTTTGCTTTTTTTTCCTTTCCTTGTCTTGTAGACAGTCCTGCCACAAAACTCTACAAGCAGGAGACTGAGTTACCAAGCTGAGAGCTCAGGTCTGCTCCTTCTCCCAGGGCATTGCTTGCCTGGAAGCAGCTGTCTGGAAGAGCTACCCCTTCCACAGCACTGCCAACTGCAATAGTTGAGGCCTCAGAAAAAAAGGAGGAACTTGAGAGTCACAAGGTTAAACTACAGAGGTTGGTTTGTTCATGTGTTTCTTCCCAGAACATTTTTTTTTTTTTTTTTTTTTGCTTCTGAGGTATGCTCACACTCACAGGATGCTTTCCTCTCAAACAATAAGGTCTAGAAACTTTTTTTTTAACAGAATGGAAAGATTCTCTTCTCATCAGTCCATTTCAGGAGTGGGGTTCTTAGAAAAAAAAATGTTATCCAATTCATAATAATAAAAATGGGAAGAATTATGTTACTGAAACCTCACTAACCAAAGGGACAGAGACAACATTTGTATGGGGAATGTTTTCATGAAGTAGAGACTTCATTTTCTGGAGCTATGCACATATTAATGAAGCTGCAGCACAAGAGAGAACTAGCTCAGGGTTTCACAATCTTTTCCCCCAAAACAGTCCTCAAGGGGAAAGTTATTATGTGCATGAACAGTTAAAATAAAAGCAAACCCTGAGCTAACCCCTTTGAATGAACCAATTCCTGTTAATGTATTGTTATTACCTTACTATATATCACCTTCATTTTCCTCTTAAGCAGCAGGAAGGACAGACATTCATACTGCACAGATAAGAGTGTGATTTCCAGTGAAAACAAAGGTTTCAGCGGTTAGGTTTGTATTTGTTTTGTTTAAAATCAAATTACAAGGGACATGGGCCCCAAACTTATCTAAACAGGGCAGTCAGTACGCAGACTCACAGGGTCAGTGGAGTTGGAAGGGAGCAGATCAACAGGGAAGGGACCTTGTTTTGTGATCACCCCACGTTAATAAATACAAAGCCCTCTTGCCTGTGAGGGCAGGGAGCAGAACTGGATGGTCAGGATGCCCTGTGTGAGGCTCTGCCTGCCCTCCCAGGTGCTGGCAGCTGGTACCCTGCAGAGCTGCATGCTCTGAGGATGCATGTCACATCCACTAAGCTCATTTGCCTACTCTAAGCAACAACAGAGGCATTACCCAAGGACTTGTGGATGAGCAATCTTAGTAAGAAAGCAAAACAAGAGAGGAGCACCATTGCAAGAGCAAATGGCCAATGCTACAGATTGAGGCAATACAAATAGACAGATGGCCATGGAAGTGTAAGGACTGAACAACTGTCTTGTGACCTTCCTACTCACAAAAAAAAAACTGAAAAAAAACAAATTAAAATAAAACAAAAAAAAATCTGAAAGCAAAAATATTAAAAGCAGGACAAATTTCTCCACTACCGTTTTTCATTTTCCACTGTGAGCCAAGAGCTACATGGATACAGCAAGAAGACTAAGGAAACAAATAATGCCTTTTACAGTGGCTTTTTCATACCAAATTGACCAAGGGATAAACCAAAATGAGGACGAACCATCATGGGCTTGTCTCTCTCGGTCAGATACCCACCTCCTGTGCCAGCTGCCACCATTGCCAGCCACCTATAGGCCTCCTGCAAGTCCCAGTCACCTTCCCTCCACAGTCATCTTCTTTTCTGCCAGGAGTTCCATTTTCCCAGGTTTGATGGCTGAGCAGCTCATCCAAGCACTCCCTCATCCATTTCAGTGAGAACACGCCAGGTCAGCAAACGTGGTTTACTATATAGGTCTTTCCTAACCAAGTTCATTGGGCCTAAGGTGGGTTGGGAAACCAGAAGGTGAGTGATTCCACCAACAGACCTGAGAAGTCACTGACCTGTGGCAGAGGGATAGCCACCATTCAGAGGAAAAAATCAACCCTGACAGCCAAGGGATTTCATGTCATTGGGCCTTTACTGCCCCATTTGCTCTGTGCCCACCCTGCACAGGACCACTGGAGCACTCATGCACCCAATTCTCCTCTTCTTGCAGACAGTCACATCACTCTGCAGCTACAATTACCTGTACCTAGTGCTCGTTAAGTGCTTTGAAGATTAAAAGCACAGATACAAGTGTTAAATATTGTAATTATTCATACTACGTAACATTGCTGCACTGAAAGCAGGGAGGGGTTGTTTTTTTGTGTTTGTATGTGGGAATACCATGACAGCTGCTCCTTTCTGTATGTGAATTGCTGCCAAGGACCTTGATAAGGGATTGTGCTTGAAGGAAAAGAACTGAGTCTGGGAGTTTTCTTGGAGTGCTGCATACCACAGTGAAATTAAACTGCGCTCTTACCAGGCTTCCACAGTCAGAGCCTATTTCTGCATGTGCTGATTACCCTGAGCTGCCTCTGGCTCCAGGAGGAGCAGAGGTGACTCTGCAGCACAGCAGGGCTTGGTCCTACAAGCAGCGTGCAGAGGCAAACACACTCAGGTCAGACAAGAGCTTGGGAGCAGCCCTGCAAGCACCAAATACTGAAGTCCGTGTTTCTGTTTGTATTCAGGTCACACTCGGGGCTTTAGGGAAGAGCTCTCCCTGAAAGAGTCCAGGGCAGAGAGGAGTTTAGTCTCTTCTTTCTGTTAAGGACACCTCCTGACCTTCCAGCACAGCAGAAAAGGCTTGAGCCTGACCATGGTTTTCCCACACACTGAGCTCTTCTCCTGGCACTGACTCACCCAGCCCCAATGCCCGGGGGGAGCAGCCAGGCTGAAAGCCCCTGGCTTTGCTCTGCTCTTCTTTATTGTCAGAAACAGGTGGGAGGAAGAGGTTGTGAGACCAGCACGTAGTTCATTACTACCTTGCTACTGCTCCAGATTATGTCAGGAGCTGGGCTGACACCTACCTGGCTCTCTGTAGCCAAATACAAATAAGACTGGTCTGAATTTGGGTCATGTCTGAGGATAAAGCCATGAGTGACCTCTTCAGTCTGTGGCACGGTGTTAGTTGTATTTCTGTGCACTCCTGGTCTCTGTGACACAGCACATACAGCCAAAGGCTGTAGCATTTAATCAGGCAGTGCTTCTCTAAGTGCACTGGGAAGTCATCTGAGCTAAGATCGAAAAGAAATCCTATGAACTGCTGTTTATATGCCTCATACCTTTCCTTCCCTGTTCTGCAACAGCCCTGACCAGATCTGAGCCTCTCTGCATGAGGAGGCAAGTAGATCCCATGGCCTAAGATGAAATGATGCTGTGACCCATCTCCTTCTCACTGTCAGGCAGCTTTTGGGAAGAGATGGGAACTCTGAAACTCTAGGGATCAGCCTTCCCTCCCCCTCCTGCACTCTCACACAAACATACACAATTCTGAAGATGTAAAGCCACAGAAAGGGTGGACTGCTCCAATTGGAAGAGAAAATATCAAAGTAAAGTAAGCACCTGAGAACTTACCCTCTCAAAGAGGATAAACATAAGTACAGGCAGCTGCTGATGGTATGAGCAGTCATCAAGCCAGTAAGACCCAGCTTAAAAGGTGTTCAAGAACCTGCAACTTCCTCCAACTCCCATAGGGCTTGAAGGTGCTCTGGGAAATCCAGTCACATTTCAGTCCCACAAAAAGCCCATGTTTTAATCTGAAACCTACTGACAGCAACAGCACTGGATTTGGAATTAAAGATTTGGGATTGTACCTTCAGAATTTTGCACAGAAAGTATATTTATCTGTGTTTTAAAAGGGGCGAGGAGGACAAAAAAAGTATTAAAATATATATTCACTTTAGAACACTTTTAAGCTCATAGGGCAGTTGGGAGAAAGCAGGAAGGTAGCAGAGGATGAAGGACTAGCAAAAAAGAAGCCTGGGTGTGTCACAGGGGAAGGGAAAGGTTGTAGGAGGAAGCGTGGGAGGCTATGCAGACAAGCTTACTAAATTGCAAGGCAAAACGTGGATTTTGTCCCCAAGCAAAACACCTCGGTAGTGCTGTCAGGTCAAGCTAATAAAGAGAGCTCTTCAGAGACTCCGACGTCTGTCTGTATTTCCTCTCTCACCAAGAGGAAAAATAATTAATAAGCACCTTCTGTCTGGCAATCAGCAACTATTTACATCAGCCTATGTGAAGATGGCAGCCTTCCTGATCACAAAGCACACCTTCTCAGGAGCAGTGCAGCTCCTGCTCCGTCAGCCCTGTGCCGAGCTGCTGTCTGCAGCACCACCCCTGGCTCAGAAGAAGCCCCTTTCGGAAGGGGCTGAAGGTGGGCAGCACCTCCTGCACAGGCTATAAAGAGAAACTCGCTTTGGAGGTTTCTAAAGCTTCAGGTGGTTTTCTGCAGGCATGAAAGCCAAGCTCCAGCACTGGCAGAGTCTTTACAACAGAGTTTTTGCTGTAAAGTGTAAGCGTTACTGGCAAAATGCAAAATTCACAGTGAATTCAGTAAGTAATAGCACAGCTTCCTTTGTTTACTATGCAGAGGACACAAGAAAATTAAGCTAATCTGGTGCTTGTCCAAGCCACTGCTAAAAACATTTTTGACAAAAGCTGACCTCTTTGCTCCTGAATAAATATTAGCCATTTGTTTGCGCCTTGTGCAGCCAGTTTGGTAGACAGGCAAGAAAAAACGAGCAAAGAACTTATTCAGTCATTTTTTTTCCCCTGCACCAATTGTCAAATAAATTATTCACAAATACAAGCTTCCATCATTCATCCAGCACTAGACTAAACACTTTCTACTAAACTTAGTTTTCAGCATCATGTTTCAGTTTATAGTTACGTTTTTCCCTGGGCAAAGCGAGCCAGTCATTAGACGACTCTCATAGGTTTCCACTAAACATGCTTGATTAAGTCTTTTAAGAAGGAGTAGGTGGAGGAAATTGTGCTTTAAAGTCAATGGGAACATTTCCATTCACTTCAATGGGAAATGCGCTGGAAGAGATAACATTATTTTGAAGAGTTAACGAGCATATTTAAGTCTGTACAAAGAAAAGCCTATGCACTGTTGCACACTGCACTTTGTGAGGGACAGCTTTCAGAGTAAGAAACCAATCTCAATGCTGGAACTGCCTAAACCAGCAGTTTTCCCTAACACCACCTCATGGTCTTTCCTGGCACAGAATGCACACACACGAAATCCAGCAGCATCATCCAAGCTCTAGTCTTGCTCACCCTTCAGTGGCTGAATTTCTGTGACTGCATGCAGCGTGGTGGTGCTGAGCTGGTACAGGTGCTCACCTTTAATTTCTACAAGCCAGAGCCACAACTGATGCAATTCAGTTTAATGGCTTGAGGATCTGGCCTCATTTGAAAGGGAAAGAAGAATATGAAAAAATAAAATAAAATCATTTTAAGCATTAATTTCAAACAGTAATTCAAATATGAATTTCTGGGCTGATTTACTTCAATGCCACACAGCCATGCAAGGTCAGGATGACACACAAGCAAGAGACCTCTGACACAAAATAACTACACGAACGAAGCTACTGCATTTGGAATTTCTACAGGTAGGCAAATTGAAAAACAGGCACACATCAAGAGCACACCTTTGCTGCAGGTCAGCAAGAAAACTCTGTGTCATTAATTTCTTCAAAGACATTTAGATGGAAGCTGCCATTCCCCTAGATTTAGGAGAAAGAGGGACATGATGTACTATTCAGTCTATGCAAATCCATGATGAACACTACTGAGTGCAACACCCGTGCTCCCCTCTGCAGAAAGCAATCATTTTAATCGAGTGGCTATCATGAGCTCTTTTCTTCCAAAAGAAATGGTCTATTTTATCACCAGTCCAATCAGTTCCAGATGAACCCTTGAAGAGTATCCCCCCAAAAAATTATACTTATTCATTATTAGCACATCAGCTCAAGATCCCAGGCACAGTCGGTGTACAAATGTAGAACACAAGGCGGTCCCTGCCCTGCTGAGATTACAATCTCAAAATTCATAGGTGAAAACAAAACAAAACAAAACAAAAAATAAACCAAAACCAAAATAGACAAACAGGCTCAGCAAATGTTGAAAGCTAGAGGTGTGGTGGAGGGCTCACATTCCTTCCCTTATTGTGTAGATGCAAGACATGCCCAACCTCTGGAGGGAAACAGGTGCATGGGAGAGACATGAAACCATTCCCATGGCACAGGCTGGCCATCCCTATCACTGCAACCTTCTTTTGCAGAGCTCTCTCCTATCCAGAACTGTTGTTGTTCCAGTTGAAGGTGTGCCCATGGTGAATATTAAGCAAAACATATCTAGATGTAAGACTCATAACCTTCTGTCCTTCACTCAGCACACTTGGCAGGTTCAGCTCAGAGCTTTCTAAAGGGCCAGTGTTTGGAAGTCTTGCTGTCTGCATTTTTTTTTCCAGAACCTGTGCTTTAGACCTTCAAGCTCAAGGCCTAAGCAACAAGGAGAGAGGCAACAGTATAAAAAGCTATGTGACTCCTGCCAAAATGTGTCACTTCAAGTCACTCCATCCAAAAAACTGCGAGGATCTGGCCAGAGTTGAGACCTGTAAAACACAGAGATACGTGGTGCAGAGCTGATAAGAACCTTCCCTTCAAATTTGTCCCACAGCCCAAGACATTATCTGTTGAATCAGACCCTGCGGGTACTCAGACGCCACTCTGCCTACTTTTTGGATCCCACTGGGATCCAGGCTGAGAGCAGGTGCCAAGGTGCTCTGACTCAGGCGGTTGCAGGCATGCCCAGCAGCAGAGCTACCTGTGCTCGTTCGGAGAACACGCACCAAGCAGATGGAGGCACCTACCGAGGCTGCACAGCTTCAGGGTTGGGTGGCTGCTCAGCACGGGGCCAAGGGGCATTGGGGCTACATGGCCTGAGCTCCACTTATGCCCTGTTGCAAGTGACAAAGCTCCCCTCTGAAGCTGGCCTTCATAAAAAGCCATCCAGGTTTCCTCCACGCTGTTCTCTCCACTTAATTTAAGCGTGCCTAATCAGGAGATCTACTTAATTGGAATATCTCTGCTAAAGATCAGGGGTGCTTACTAACAATGACTGCATCTTGATCGGGATGGTAATATCACTTAATTGGGATGCCTTCAGGTATCTTAGTGGTTTGGGTTTTTTATGTCTCAAGCTCAAGCTAGTTTTGTCTGTCTGCTCCTCATAAAACAGCTTTCAGTTCCTCCTTAGTAATGATACAGGCAAACGATGATGTAAGTTACTTTAACATTTTTTGCTTCTGGCTGTTAGTTGGTGTGGGAGGGGCAAATTACCTGTTTCTGTGGGTGTTCTTGCCACAGGGACGGTTGGGTAGTTGCAGGCTCCATCCCATGCAAACACTTCTGCCTCCGACAGCCTCCCTGTCACACAGCACCTCTCCAAAAGGCTCTGGTGAATAGAGAAATGCTGGTTTTGGCTACCTGGGAAGCTCATCTAAACTGCAGGAGAGATACCAGCCAGTGTCCTATACTGAGTGCTCCCTTTGTAACTGACTGTTTCAGTGTTTGCAGTGTCTACAACTCTTTAAGAGCAAAAGTGTGCACTAAAGGAAAGCTGTGAATCTGCCTGTGAACCAACAAACCACACTTATAACCCACTGTTATACATGTGCAATTATTTTCAAATGTAAGCCTTGGCTAAGAATCTCTGCCTCTATTTTGGGGGTTATCAAGTTAAACAGAAAACTTTTTTTTTTTTTTTTAATGAACTATCAAGGGTCCTTTTCTTCATGCCACACTATCTTAAAATACGTGTACTTGTATTTATCAAGTGTAATACCTCTGATCATCTGATCATCTGCCACTATATGTAGTTTGGCAATCTCCTCTGCTTTGCAAAATGGGGGAACTGACCTTGCCTGGCTTGGCTGATGCCATCCTCATGTGCAAACTTCAGCCATGTTGCCGTCACAGCTGGCCAGCCGGTCTCACTGGGGCAGGAACTGGGGCGTGAGCTGATCAGGTGAGGTGGTGACATGCCAGTGCCACGCACCCAACACGCAGAGGGCTAATGAAGGGGGCTAATGCCACCTGGATAAAAAAGAAAGTCTGGAAGCTTTCCTTTTGTTTGGTCAAAGAAGGGACATTTTTTGGGGAGACATTGAAATACATACTGCTGAAGCTCTTTTCTTCTTCAGTACAACTTTTCTGTTCAAATCACGCCTACCAGTCTGTTTACAGGTTGGCAGAGATGCACCGCGTGTGGCCTTACGGAGGCAGAGAGGGAGGGAAAGAATCAGAAACTGCTGTTGTAACACACAGGAACTGAATGGTGACTTCTTTTACCTTTAAATGGTATGCTGCCTCATTTTGAGGGCAGAGATCTACTAGAAAATGGGGCTTGCCAGGGGCCACAACCCACAGAACTCCCACAGCTGTGAGTTTCAAGTGCATTTAAAACACCATCTCTTTTGTACATTCTCTGTGATCTGTGGAAAACAATAGTTACATCTTGAGAGCTCTACTTTTTAAACTATTCTTTCACCTCTTTTTATTGTACTTTGCTTTTTGCAGAGCAAGACATTGTCTTCTGTATGTAAACAAGCACGGGTTACTTCCAGCAGTGCACAAATAACTGCAAAGAGAGCATTTGTGGCTTCCTAAAAGTGCATATTCAGATATCTAGGTTTCATTACTTTTATTACCATAGCTCCTAGGAGCCTTAGAGGAGGCTAGTTCTTTGGTGTGATTGTACTTAATAACCATAAATGCCTTGTAAAACCCTTGAAATGCCTCGAAAACCATGGGTACATGTAGCTGTGCTTGTGTGTTTATGTGTAAATTTACACATCTCTGTGGCCGCTCTGTGAAGGCATCTGCCTCTGGGTTTACCAGACAATTTTACGAAGCTGTTCCTTGGAGGTTGAACGCATCACTAATTGGACAGCAAGGGAGAGGTTAGAAAACAGAAGTACCTTTCCTGGAAACCAGCGCTTTTCCCTTCGCAAGTTTTGCTGGCAAGCCTGGCAACCAATAAAGACATTCCTTGGCAGAGGGAGGAATAAAATGGCCTGGGCACAGCTGGCATGGCTCTAGCGCGAACCTCCGACAGCGAAACTCGCGACACCGCAGCCGGGAAGGCTCCGTGGGGCGCTGAATCCCGCGGGCGCCGGGACGCGGGAGCGCGCCCGAGCCGGGGGCGCGCAGGGCGCGGGCAGGTGCCCGGCGGGGCCCGCGGCCGGCAGGGGGAGCCCGCGGCCCGCGCAGCGCTGCCCGCCGCGCAGGTGGCGCCGGGGCCGAACGGGGCCGAGCGGGGCCGTGCAGAGCCGAGCGGGGCCGAGCGGGGCCGTGCAGAGCCGAGCGGGGCCAAGCGGGGCCGAGCGGGGCCGAGAGGAGCCGAGCGGAGCCGTGCGGATCCGAGCGCGGCAGCCCGGCCGCTGCTCACGGGGGGAAGCGGCTTCGCGGCTTCCCGCACTCGCTAGCCCGCTGTCCCCCGCGCAGGCATCGCGGCTTGAGGGCGGGCGTGCCCCGCTTAGCCCTTGGCGGAGGGCGGCAGGCTTTGGGCTGGCCCCCGCAGCGGGGCAGCGCCCGGTCGCGGCTCTCAGCAGGGCTGAGCGCCCTCACCGCCGCCCCCCATCCGCGCCCCCGCTAACTCCGCCGCGCACCCTCCCGAGAAAGCTCCCAGCCCTCAAAAACGAGTATGGGAAAGGCAGGCAATTATGTATCCAGGGGCTGATCTCTATCTGCTACCTAATGACTTGCCAAGTACTTATCACTTCCCAGACTAGGAACTGTCGCTTCATTCTAATGTAAATAAACCCTTACACAAATAAGTCTCTCTCTCCTCTCGTCTGCTAGAGCAATAGGTGGAGATGGAGCAGGACGGGGCTGCTAAGGTTCATACTCCCAGCTTCGTTGCTCCCTGTGTGTTTTCATTTATGTGAATCCAGAGAATCCAATGGACTGAGCCCCCCTCCGCCCTCGCTGCCCCTCCCAGAGAAAGGAAGGAAATAAGGGAGGAAAAGGAACACAAAAGGGACAGGGGACCTTGGAAAGTAAAAGAAAAAAAAAAGTTTCATGTCTGGCTATCCTCTTGTCAGTTTAGGAGTGAATTTTTAACACCCTGAGCCGCTCAGATGATCCTGTTTTACCTTTGGATGCCAAAGCTAGAGAACTTACCAAATAATTAAATGTTTCTTGGGCACTTGCGGGTTTTT
This sequence comes from Zonotrichia leucophrys gambelii, assembly GCF_028769735.1. Lineage (NCBI taxonomy): Eukaryota > Metazoa > Chordata > Aves > Passeriformes > Passerellidae > Zonotrichia > Zonotrichia leucophrys. The sequence continues at coordinate 69,855,267 of NC_088171.1, forward strand.
CTCTGTGTGTGCATGTGTGTGTGTGTGTGAGTGCTTTACAGAATGTATTTTACAGCAGAAACAACACAAGTAGTTTCCCACAGCCTGGTTTTTGTCCTTGTTCTTAGTGCTGCGACATCTCTGTGAACCTGTGTCACAGAGACGAATTTTATGTACAACCGCGATAATTATCGTGGGAAGATTAAATGCTCCGACCTCTTGATGGTCTCGGTTCTTTGTAAACCGAACGCAAAATTCCCTTTTAGATACCTAACGTGATACCTACCTTTTAGATACCTTTCACCTAACGTGAAATTAAGGTGTTTCTCTCGTGAATGGCACGAAGCCGATGTCTGCTGCCTCATTTACTGCAAAGGATAATTTATTTCTCAGCCAAGAACGAGAGGCTAAAGATGCCACAGGGAATGGAGTGCTCATTTTCGTATTAAGTTATGTTATTTATGTCTCAAGATAAAAGACGCCCTGGATTGGAAAACTACCTCGGCATATTTATGGAATTGTTAACCCACGTTAATAAAATAACAATCACGCCTGTTTGCTTAACTGAGTGCCACGCAAAACAGACCTTGCATTTAGAACTCGGCTTAATTGCACAGGCTTGAGATGGCAGTGGTGCTGGTGCAAGAACGAGAGGGAGGGAGGGAGGGAAGAAGGGATTGCTGTCACCCATGTCCAGCGGCTGCAAACAGAGAGGAGACTTTCGGCACAACAGATTTTTCTACTGGTGAAGCACAGATTTGATGCCATCAACTTCCCTCCCTGCCCCTCGAAAGGATGTCAGCGGTTTTCTCCTGCGGTGTCGCCTGCTGTTTAAAGAACATGGAAAGCTGCATCCTGAGATGCGAAGACCCGGGCAGGGTGGCTGGTTTTTGGAGTTACAGGGACACTGCTATGATGTTGAAGCCAAAAGCAAGGGAGAGAAGCGAAGCTCTGACTACGTTTAACATAAACAGCCCGGGGCTGGAAACCAGTTCACCTCCAGGTCTTTGAGAGGAGAGGAGAGGAGAGGAGAGGACAACGCACAGCGAATTGTTTGGGTCCACCTGGGCTTTGCCCAGGTCAAATACCAGTCCCGCCGCCTACCGCTCCGATGTCATCTTTCTTTCTGACATCTTCCTAAATAAGGTTGAAAATGACCACACACACGAATCCTCGGAGGGTTTCAAGACAAACGCGGCTCCCCGGCCTGGCTCTGCCCATCGGGGCTCCCGCCCCGCCGCCGGCGTCCCTCGCCCGGCCTGGGGAGGCGGCGGCAGTGCCGTGCTTTCCCGGGGGCCTGCAGGACAGGGGCCCACGGAGGCCGAGGCTGCCGCTGCCGCCGTCCTGCTCCGCTCCTGGGCAGGGCCGGGCGGGACACCTCCGGGCGGCTGCTCCGCACCGAGGCCGGGCTGGCTGAGGGGCAGAGGCAGCCCTGCCGTGCGACCGGGTGGGTGAAGACCCAGCGCCAAGGACTCTTTCTGGGTGGCATCCAAAGATAGCAGGGGGAAAACTGATCTTCCTGCCTCCCTAAACACGTCGCTTTCCCTCAACACGCACACACACACAAGCCCCAGATTCCACTATGAACCTTCACAATGGTGACTTTTGTGCCTCCAGCAGAGAAACCAAAGTCCTGCTGGGTTGAGGTCTGTAACTTAACACACGTTGGTTGCGTCAGTTCGCAATTATAGCATCAGAGTTGCTGTTGCAAAATATATTAGATGCAAAATGCTTCGGATTAATGCCCCCCCCTTCCCCTCCTTCTCTGTACTGAAACTTCTCGGTGTTACTCCAACCTTTGCCTGTGAAACAGCTTCGCTACGGCCAACATTGTCCAGATAAAATGAAAAAGCCACTGAAGGCTCCGGGTCTCGGAGCGGCACGTTACGGGTGCTCGAGGGAGCGAGCGGGAAGCCCACGGAAATTGTTTTTAACGGCAGGTAATATCGTGGGAAAACCGGATGACCCGGGCTGCATGGAAACGTGCTAAAATGCCCTTTTTCTTTCTCTTTTTCCATTTTTCCCCCCTCCTCAGCAAAACAAGAAAGAGGTTTTGAAAATATAAAGTGTTGGAATTGACATCTAGTCCAGTGCTTGCACATTTATTAATTCTGCCGTGGTGGGAGGAAAGGGAAAAAAGTGTAATTAGGCAGGAGCAGGTGAAAGATTCCAGACGATGAAATACAACAGGCTAAACGGGATAATGTATTCACCATTAAAGAACTGACATTTACTACCAAAAGGAGACCCGTTACGTTTGAATACGAAAAGGAGCAGATATTAAGCTACATAAATTACCTTCTTCACATGACTTGAATCTCATTCCAAATACTTTTTTTTTTAATAACCAACAGATCGGTGTTTGAGAGGAAAAGCCATTCCTACTGAAATATCACCAAGCACACGATGCGCCTTTAGCACGCTCCGGAGGCATGATCCCCAAAGCAATCGATCACAGTAAAAAGTGTGGAAAGGGGGTTTCGAATCAGTGAAGCCAAAAGGGTCTTTTAACGTATTTTTAGTGTCACAGGATCAGGATGGGTAATTCATCTCACAAGCGCACCACACACGTCTTTCCCGCACAAATTCCACCTTTTAAAATTATTTCAGCATAATCCTTTTAGCTGATCTGTTATTAACGCTAATGAAGTTTCAGAGGTATGGGGCTACAAAGCGAATGAAGAGTACTGGGTTGTATTTCGAATATCTGAAGTGTTGGTAAAATGGACTACTGTGAAACAATGTATACTAATTTCACCCGTGTTTAAAGTACGAAAAGAAAATCTTCATTCATCAAATGTAAGAGACAATTGAAATTAAAATTTAAAAAATAAATAACCAAGCCTCCAGTCTCGGTTCCCTTTGAGTTCCCGTTAAAGTCTTATTCTGATTAGAGCCCAAATGTTATTTCAGATAGTTAGACAAAGGCAAATCAAGACTTCACAGCAGAACCGGCCAAGCAGTTAAGGGATTTTGTTCTTCTTTTCCTCCCCCCCTCCCCTTTTTTTTTCTTTTGACACACCTGACATACCAGGGAATCCACTCTGAAACAGACTAGCAACAAAATTGTGTCCTCTCCGTCTCAAATGGGTAAAGAGATAAAGCAAGGATCCCCTCTCCGTCTCACAGCCCACATCACGCAAAGATTACCTGAAGGGGCGAGCTACAGACCCCGTTCAGAGAAACGCGCCCTTGTTTACAAACAGCAGTGGCAGCGGGCGCTTCTTTTGCAGACAGAGGGAGGAAAGCCCTCGGTGGCTGATTAATAAAAAGGAGCTTTGCAGGACTCGTCAAACCCTTGTCAACCGGAGGAATGCAATCTCTTCAGAAGCGTTTGGTCGGGCAGGCAGCTGGCTGCAGGCAGGGTGGTGCGGGGGCACCCCACCACACACACAAGCACACGCACACAGAGACAGACACACAGACACACACATGGACACACATACATGCACTTTTCTCGCCGTGCCCCCGCGGGCGTGGGGAGTGGGAGGCAGCTGGGGTGAGCTTCTGGCCGGGGCCGACAGGGTGCAAGCCGGCACAGCGACACGGAGCCGGCACACCAGCACGGAGCCGGCCCGCCGACACGAGCGGCAGCCTGGAGGGAATGGGAGGAGAGAGCCCGACCGGAACGTGTGTAGAAAATAGACCGATGAGTTTACACACGCACAACAACGGCAACAACAACAAAGAATAATAATAATAATAAATAACAAGAGAAGTAACATTCGTGGAGAAAACACGCGTGGCAGAGCGCGAGGAGCGCGCGTGGGTGGAAGGAGCTCCGGGGAAAGCTCCATGCACACACAAACATGTGTACACACACAAATACATATATATACATATCTATTGGTAAGGACACGCACATGGTGCGTGTGCCCGCGGTGCGTGTGTAAGGACGCGGGTGTGCGGGCGAGCGAGCGAGGTGCAGGGCAGTGGGGCTCGGGCGGGGTCGTCGCGCAAGATGCGCGGGCGCTGGAGGCTCCCCGCGGGTGCGCAGCGGCCTGAGAGAACGTGGGGCTCTGCGGCGCTCAGGGCGCCCGCGTGTGCCGTCGAGTGTGTGTGGCCGGTCCCCGAGCGCTACAACTCCCGAAGCTGCTGTGGGGATTTTTTTTTTCTTTCTATTTTTTTTTCTCCTCCCCGGTCTCTCCTTTTTTGTTTTTTTTTCCCTCCTCATTCAGAGCCCGGGGTGTCTCCCGGCCCTCATTGGCTGGCCCGGCTCGGCGGGGCGGAGCCGAGCCGCCTGCAAAAGGAGGAAAAGAAAAAAAAAAGAGAGGAAAAAAAAAAAAAAAGGGAGACCGAGAGAGGAGAGGGAGGGAAAAAAAAAGGAGAAAACTGTAAGTGCGTAAAAAAGTTCTCGCCGTGGTGACGGATGCTCAAAAGTTCAGGAGTTTTTCCGATGCTTCCCAAAGCAGCCTGCGACTGAAAAAGAGACTGAAAAAAAGCGAGAGGGAGAGAGAGAGGGAAACTTTGCACTGGGAGATCGGGAAGGTGGATTTTTTTCTTCTTCTGCTCGCTTAAAAAAGCCAACAAAACACATCCCTCTACTTTTGTCCCTCCTTTGCAGACAACTTGTTGCAGATCCCCGTGGAACAAGGAACTGGGAGCGTGGGAGCCTCTTTGCAAAGGTTTTATTTTCTTAATACTCTTTCTGCGTTTGGAAGTTGCTTTCTCCGCTGCGATTACTTTTTTTTTTTCTCCGCCGTTTTCTTTTTTAAAACATTTTCCCCCTTTTTTGTCCCCCCTCCTTTTTCCCCCCCTTTTTTGATTTTTTTCCCCCCTCCGCGTGGAGCGCGGGAGCTCGCCGGTGGGCTTTCCCGGGCGAAGAAGAGGAGGCTTTCGGCGCTGCCGTCGTTATTCTTCCTCCTTTTTTCCGCGCTCCGCCGGGGGGGTGGGGGGGTGGGGGTTGCCCGGCCGCCCGGTCCAGCTCGGTCCGCGGAGCGGCGGAGGGGTGGAGGGGGAAGGGACGCGCTGTTTGGTCCGGCGGGGAGGGTGGGGGAAAGCTGACGGGAGGACATGCAGGCTCGCTACTCCGTGTCCAGTCCCAACTCCCTAGGAGTGGTGCCGTACCTCGGCGGAGAGCAGAGCTACTACCGTGCCGCTGCGGCGGCGGCCGGCGGGGGCTACACGGCCATGCCGGCCCCGATGAGCATGTACTCCCACCCGGCCCACGAGCAGTACCCGGCCGGCATGGCCCGAGCCTACGGGCCCTACACGCCACCGCCGCAGCCCAAGGATATGGTGAAGCCGCCCTACAGCTACATCGCCCTCATCACCATGGCCATCCAGAACGCTCCCGATAAGAAGATCACCTTGAACGGGATCTACCAGTTCATCATGGAGCGGTTCCCTTTCTACCGGGACAACAAGCAGGGCTGGCAGAACAGCATCCGCCACAACCTCTCCCTCAACGAGTGCTTCGTCAAGGTGCCCCGCGACGACAAGAAGCCCGGCAAGGGCAGCTACTGGACCCTCGACCCCGACTCCTACAACATGTTCGAGAACGGCAGCTTCCTCCGCCGCCGCCGCCGCTTCAAAAAGAAGGACGCCGTCAAGGACAAGGAGGAGAAGGACCGCCTGCACCTCAAGGACCATGCCCCGCCGCGCCCGCCGCCGCCCGCCGCCGCCGCCGAACCCGAGGGCGGCCCCGCCGGGGGCAGCGCCGCGCCGCCGCCGCCGCCCGTCCGCATCCAGGACATCAAGACGGAGAACGGCACGGCCTCGCCGCCGCAGGCCGTGTCCCCCCCGGGCGCCGCGCCGCCGCTCGGCGCCGTGCCCAAGATCGAGAGCCCCGACAGCAGCAGCAGCCTCTCCAGCGGCGGCAGCCCCCGCAGCACCCTCCCCTCCAGCCGCTCCCTCAGCCTGGAGGCCCCCGAGCCCCCGCCGCCCCCGCCGCCGCCCCCGCCGCCTCCCCACCACCACGGCCCGGGCTTCAGCGTGGACAACATCATGACCTCGCTGCGGGGCTCGCCGCAGGCCGCCGCCGAGCTGGGCGCCGGCCTCCTGGCCCCCGCCGCCGCAGCCCCGCGCACCGGCATCCCGCCCGCCCTGTCCCTCGGGGGATACTCGCCGGGACACAGCTCCGTCTACGGCTCGCCCTGCGGCCAGGCGGCCGCCGGCGCCGCCGCCGGCACCTACCACTGCAACATGCAGGCCATGAGCCTTTACGCGGCGGCGGGCGGCGCCGACCGGCCCGGCCACCTGCCCTCCGCGGCCGCCAGCCCCGCCGAGGACCCGCTGCCCGAGTACGCGATGCCCTCGGGCGGCGGCGGCGGCGGCGGCGGCGGCGGGGCGGGGGGCGGCGGCGGCGGGGCGCTGGGGCACGGCGGGCTGGGCGGCGCGGCGGGCGGCCACCAGGAGGGGCACCACCCGCACCCGCACCAGGGCCGCCTGGCCTCCTGGTACCTCAACCAGGCGGCGGCGGCCGCGGCGGCGGCGGCGGCGGCGGCGGGGGAGCTGGGCCCGCTGGCGGGCGCGGCGGGCTACGCGGGGCCGCAGCAGGGCTTCGCCGCCGCCCCGAGAGAGGTGTTCGAGGCGCCGCGGCTCGGGCTGAGCGCCTCGCCGGGCGGCGGCGGCGGAGGAGGCAGCGGGGCAGGGGGCGGCGGCGGCGGCGGCGGCGGGGCGGGGGGCGGCGGGAGCTGTCAGATGGCCTTCCCCGGCAGCCAGCCGCTTTACCGCACCTCCGGGGCCTTCGTCTACGACTGCGGCAAGTTCTGAGCGCGCCCCGTCGCGGGGACACCGCGGGAACTCAGCTCCGCTCCGCTCCGCACCGCGCCTCCGGCCCTCGCAGCGCCCGCGGAGGGAAGCGGGCGCATCGCGCAAAGCTTTTGTACAGAGACAGCCCCAAAGCATGTCTTGGTTTGTTAAAGGACAGTGTTACTCCAATAACACGTAAGTTTTGTTTTTCTAATTGCTTTGAGAAATACTTTTTTTTTTTCCCGCCCCCCATCCCGCGCTCTTCCCCGTCCCTTAAGGTATTGTCATGCCCCGTGTTTAAAAGGGAGCGAAAAGTCCAGCGTAGAGTACCAGCTTCTTTCCCCCTCCCCTTCCTCTTCTACAAGGACTTGTTTTAAAATGTAAATTGCGACATAGTAATTTATTTTTAATTTGTAGTTGGATGTTGCGGACCAAACGCCAGAAAGTGTTTCCCCCTTTCCTGAAAAGTGACCTTATAATTGACTGAAACGCTGATTTTTTTCACTATATATAAAAAGGGAAACTGTATTAATCTTATTCTACCAATATTTTTCTTTTTTTTTTTTGTTGAAAATATTCTGAAGGTATTGCATTGTTTGTTTATTAATAAATTACCATTCAGTTGGAATGATCCTTTACACGTCTGTATATTTTAATGCTTTCATTTAGAGAGAGAGAAAGAAAGAGAGGGAAAAGGGATTTCATAACTAACTTTTGTCGCTGGAACAGCTTGTTCCCCTCCGCACAAATTCCAAAGACCATTTAGGAACTGCCAGGTCGAAAAATCCCTTTTCAGTCTCTTCTGCAATATGTTCCACTTAGTCAGCTCGCCTTATCCGCTAGGAAAAAAATACTTTCCCATGGCAGCTCTGAGTTGGCAAATAAACAAACACGTTTTCTTAGCAATTAATGGCAAGACCTGGAAACATTTGACCATACACAGTAGTATGGCGACATTACGTTGTTTTAAATGATATGCCTATGTAAGGATATATTAAGTGATAAGTCCGAGGTAGAAGTGCATGCACTAGATTCCAGACCATGTGTAACTGTATATGTCGAGCTATCGATCGCTCTGTGTGTGTTTCAAATGTATTTATATCTAGGATTTACATATGTACCTATATTTAAAGAAGGATTACGTATTTATTTATAGTTTCATATACGTATTGCATTTTTTTCTAAACTCCAGTGTATAGCAGATGCCAAATAATCTGTAGTACGTGTACTCTTAAATATAATGCCAGCATATAAATTACTGCTTCTTAGAAGTGATAGCAAAGCGTGCAATCACATCAGTGAAGCCGCTTCTGTAACACATAAAGTTCTATTTAATTTTGGGGCCGAGGGGCAAGAGTAGTAGTGTTAAAGGGTACTTGTACAGTCTACCCTTACACCTTTACAGCTCTGCATTACTCCCGTCCTTCAGGGACTTCACTGGTCTGCGTCTCAATTGCTCGGACAGATTATTTTTCAAATATTTTGTGGGGGCGAATTTTTCTTATATAGTTGCTTGGGTGCTGTTTTGGTTTGGTTTTTCTTTCTTTTTTTTTTTCTTTCTTTTTTTTTTTCTTCTCCTTACCTCCCTCAGTTTTCCTCAAATTGGAAAAAAAAATATATATTACCAGGGTAGCAAATGAGTGCTGCACAGACTGGCATCTTGTCAGATCAAGAATTCTACCTTCTGGACAATTTACTATTAAGAACCTACGATCAGTGGGGATCACCTTCCCCTTTTGTAAGTAACCACCAAAATGCAATAAATCCATTAACTTAAAAGAACCGGCCTTGTCAGTCAGACTTGGAAATAAGTTTATTTGATTACAGACATTTAAGGCCTAAAATCTGCTTTCAAGATAATACAGTTTCCTATCAGAATCTCTTATCTAAAGGCAACACTTAGCAGTAATTGCTGTTGCATTGTTAAGGGTTACACTGTAAATAAATACAAAGGTATTTACAGTTCAACCTTATTACCTCGCTTTTGAGCTGTGCTTCCTTCCAAAGCAATAGTCCCATGTTTAGAAAACACCTCCAGCAGATGGAATGAACCGGGGGGAGTGTGTCTTCTTAGAACGCGTGGGCTTAGAACACGTTTATTTAAGTATGGCGTAGTCTTTGCTTTTTCGTGCTAGTACCTCTACGAAGATTACCGGGTGCCTTTATTTACATTTATTTGTTTGCTGAGTTGGGTAAGAGAACCTTAAACGCTCCATCGCTCAGTTGTGGTAAAGCTGATGAGGAGGACGAGCAAAGCTGAGCGCCTTCGCTCCGGGGATATATTTTAATTTCTGCTCCCCGTTTTTCACTCGTAAAGGGAAACAAAATGTTACCAATTCTCGGTCGGGCTCACTTTCTGCTCCGCACCGTCCCTCTCCCGGTTCCGAGCGGGGGCAGCGAGCTGGCGGCTCCCGCCCACCGCCGCCTCCTTGGGAGCGGGGCTGCAGCGCCGGAGGCACGGTGGGGCTCTCGCTGCCTTACGCCCCCGCTCCCCCTCGCTGCAGAGGGGACCCTCGCCGGGGCAGCTCCCTCTGCCTTGGCACATGGGTTTGCCAGCGGGGTGGCTGCATAATAAGACCATTCCAGCCCCCCGTCATGTATTAAAAATAAAATTTAAAGAAGGCAGAGGGTAGAGGCGATTGAGCCTGCTATTTGCCTGTTATTTTTGTTGCGATCAGGCGCCGGCTTTCCTGTAGTTTAGGTTTTCTCAGCGGTCAGGGTGTTTGTGGCGAAAATAAATAGTGGGGAGCGCAGTTGTCAGCCCGGCTTGTTTAATAACCCGTTGCATTGTCAGTGGTGCTGCTCGGCTGGGGAAGCTGGGGGGCCGTGCGAGGCTTGAACAAGTGCCGTGTGTAATTACTGCTAATGCTCGGGGCGGTGCGCGGCCCTCTGCCGCGGGGCGGCCGCGCAACTTGCGCTGCCCGTGGCCCTGGCTGCAAAAGGGCGGGGGGTGCGGGCTCGGCGGGCCGGGAGGGCGGCTCGCACTCGGGGAGGGGGCACAGGGAAACTTCCCTCTCGGCCTCAGGTAGGTCGTGTCGGGATCTTCTGCCCCCGGAGGGGATCCCTTTCCTGCAGTGACGTGCGTGGTGGCGGCGGAGGTCACCTCCTGCTTCTCGGTGTGACGAGCTGGCTCACCGCACACGCGTGCCTTCGTCTTGAGTTTTAAAAACACTGTTTTATTTAAATTATTATCACAATCATAATCATTATCTTTTTTCTCCCGCTCCCCACAGAAATTGATCACAACGAAAATAAGGTTAGCAGTGCTGGCTGTCCCCGAGGCAGGCAGATGAAGGTGCGGGCTTGGTCGCGGGAGCCCCGCCGGGCGCGCAGCCCGGTACGGCGGGTCCCTGCGCGACATTGCACGGTCGGGGGTCGGCACCTCTGGTCTCTGCCGGGCCGGAGCCTTCGTCGTGAGGCAGCTGCTGGGATGGGGAAAGGCCGAGCGGGCTCGCTAGAAACCTTCCCGGGCTGGGGCAGCGTGATGGGAGGCAGGGAGCGGGGCATCTGCCACCGTGAACTGCAGGCGTGGGGCCCAGCGTCGGGCACGAACCCTTGTTCCTCCTGTGCTTCCCTCCTCTTGCGCACAGGAGGCAAACCCGAGCGAGCGTGTCTTCTGACCTGCGATTGTCTCCCAGCAGAACTGGGCCTGCCCTGAACGCCACAGGAGATGCGGTGCGACCTTGCGCAGCGGTGGGCACGGGACGTGCGCTGAGAGGTGTCCCCGTAAGGCCTCGACATCTGTGGTGACAGCCCCTACAGCAAACGGGGACACTTGGCCCAGCCATGCCTGCGGAGAGGTCATTTAGGCGCCAGGTTAGAACGGCGCTTTGTGGTGTTTTTGTTTTTTTAGCTCAAACTGATCTTTTTAGTTTTCCAAACTGTTGCTTTGCTTTTCGTCTATAAAACAAAACAACTTTTTTTTTTTTTTTTTTTTTTAATAGATTTGAGGAACCATTCCATTTTCATGGTGGTTCTGGTGGTTTCTCTTGTACTCGCTCATCTGTCACTTAAACTGTGGAAAACGTAGAGAGGAGGAATATTCTCCTTTCGAAGTTTCCTCCTTAGAATTTCTTCTTAAAGTAATTGCAGTTCCTATTATGTTCCTATTATGCAAAGGTCATAATCAAAAATAGCAGAGAAATGCATGCAGATAGTCGAGAGGGCATGGATTGAAACCCCTTCCCTACCGCCACAGGACAGGTCAGATGGAGAACGTGGTGGGACTGTTTTGTGGATGGAGACATTAATTGAGTGGTTCCAAATCGGCGTTTTATGATATCTGGGGCCCTTTCTGATAGCCAAGAAGTTCGGGAAAGGCGTTTCGAAGTTAGCAGCTATTTTCATAGCCGGGTTCAACTTCGTAACGCTGTTGGTAACTCTGGGGCTGCAGCGCTTTGACCAGCTGCCTGTACGCTGCTCTCACCTCCCCAAAAGCACGCCGCTGGAGCAGGACGAGCTTAGAGTTTCGCCCTGTCCTCTGGAGGCTTGGCTTGGGCGTTTCGGGCGAGTCGCGCTTGGCGCAGGCAAAAGCTGCTGCGAGTTGTGCGGGTTGTGCGGGAGGCAGCGCGGGAAAGGAGCGGTGGCGCACGCTCGGGGGCTGCGCGCCTCTCCGCGCCCGCGTAGAGATGAGCGTGAGGTAAAAGTGCTCAGTCTTCATTACGTCGTTGATTGCGTAGGCAAAAGCGTGTAGCGCCGAGGCGCGCACATGGCTCCAGCGCACAGAGCAGGAGAGCTGCGGTGCGGTGCGGCCCCTGGAAGCTCTCCCCCGTCCGCTTCCCGAAATAAACCATTTCAACAGCGGCGGGTAATCGAACATTAGCTTTCAATTAATTTCACTCGTAAAGTAATTTAAACTCCTTCGCATACTCAGTCCCTTTTCCCCGTCTCCCTGTGCTGGGACCAGGCGTGTTGGCTAAATTCATCTGCATTTTGAGATGAGCTAATCTTTTGATTAGGTTTTTTCGGATTTTTTCTTTGGGGGGCGGGAGTTGTTGGAGTCGTTTTTGTTTTGTGGATTTTGGTGGGGTTTTTTAGGCTAGGCGGGAGATGAGGAGCACGGTGGTGGGCGCTGTCAGGGCGTGCGAGGCTGAGCTGTGGCTGCGCGGGGGCACAGGTAGCGCGCAGCCGGGGTGGCGCGGAGGGCGCGCTCAGGTTTGCGCGGTGAGATGCGCAAGAGGCTGGCGAGCCTTGGCTGTGCTCTAAGGAACCGCTCGGAGCTCCCCAGGGACGTGCGCGGGTTTCGGTCCCGTATTTCGGTCACAAGCTCGCGGGCTGGGAGGGCACTAGTCATCATTCCCGTATCGGTCCCCCCCCAGCTTTTTTTTCCTTTTCCCTTCTGCCTCGCCTCCCCGGCGTCTTGTCTGTTGTGAATCCGCCCCAAAGGTGGTGCGGTGCCACGGTGAGCGTAGCCCTCCTGGTTTAATTACGCTGGGGCTCATAAAGCCATTCGCTTCTTTCCAAAGTAATAAACAAACGTCGCGTTAGGTCAAGATTGATGGTGTCCATGCAATAAAAACGGGCCAGGTCAGGAAGGAATAAAATTCAATCAGAGCTCGCGGAATCATTTTTCAGGGGACAGAAAGACAGAAAAGGAGACGGGGGTCAAGGGAGACGATGTCGCCATTCACAACACACCAGCCGGGAGGGAGGAGGGCGAGGGTTAACGAGCGATTGTTTTTTATCAAGCGGAGCCTAATTGAACGAAACAATAGCCGCATGGAGGGGGGTGGAGGGGGAGAGGCCCGGCTCCTTACCCGGTAGTTGCGGGGCCGGGCGGCAGCCCCGTACCCTGGTGGAGGCACCGGGGAGCCCTCGCAGCGCTGCTGTGCCCCCCATTCCCCCTTAAAATGGTACACACGCACCTGGGGCAGCGGGCAGGCCTTGTCCTAGGCAGGGGCTGGCCGTGCAGGTAGCGTGAGCAATAGATCGGGTGCCTGGGGGACCACTGGGAGGACCCCTCATTTGCTAACGAGGCATCCTAAAAGCCCTGCTTGGACTGCCGGAGGAGTAAGCCCCAGAACTCCCGGGGGTGACTCCGGCTGGTCCGGCCGGAGCGGGAGCCCTCCGTGCCATTTGGGACTAATCCCTTGAGCGTAGTTCGGTGCTGAGGCTGCTGGCGCCCAGCAATTTGGCAAGCGGCTGCGAGGTGCTGCTCGCCGGACCCCCGACGGCCGGGGGGTGCCGGGCTCGGAGGAACAGGCCCGTCGGAGGGCTGTGGTGCTCAGGGAAGAGACGGCAGCACAGCATCGTGGGGAAGGCCCTGCGATCCGAGGGACAGCTTTTTGTCCTGGTCTGCTACGCCAGTGTTCTGTGCTGCGCGGGCCTGGGAAGTAGCTGGCAGTCTCCCTCCCTCCTTTAAGCAGGCAGGGTCTTTGGGAGGTGGGGGGAATTTCTCCCTCACCCCGTGAATCTATTTTACACACCTCTGCGACCTTCTAGGCCCGTAGCTTGTGCCTTGCTTAGCATGCGTGTGCCACAAAATAATGGCTGTTAAACAGCGCCGGGACGGAGAGTGAAGGGAAGGCAGCCCGAGCTACAGGTGAGGGCTCTCAGGATCTCCGTCTGAAAGAGAACTGGGTGTTCGGCAATATTTTTTTTTGCCCCCTAAACGAACACAGCTTGAAACGACTTGGGTGGGCAGAAGGGAACAATTTGTGAGCCAGAGAGCAAAGTGAGATGGGCAGGCAGCCGGCCCACAACTTACCTGCTGGAGACTTTCACCTGACCTTTAGGTGTCAGGGGGCTTGGTTGTGCCGTGTATCACCCCACGTTCAGGTCAGATGCTTTAGATTGCGTTCAGCAGAATTAAAACAACAACAGTGAAAACCCCAAACTGGAATCCCCCCTCCTTTCCAGCCCCCATCACCTCTGGGGAGAATCCAGGAAAACCAACACATTTAGAACCATTAACTCTTAAAATAGCTGAATTTCCTCCAGTAGAAAAAACGCAAATTATTACACTCACGAGTTCAGGATATTTATATATTATATGAATCGATGAATAAACAGGTCATATCACTATAACCATCATCCCTCGGAAGGCAAGTGCTCGGATCAGGAAAAAAAGGCCATAAACGTTTTTCCCAAAATGTTCCTGGAATTTATTTACTTGCCAGAACATTTAAGCTGCCGAGTTTAATTTCTTCCCTTTTATTCCTCTTTTTTCTCCCTTTTTTAAAAAATAAATATTTAAAACAAGGAAAAAGAAGAATGTTTTCCATTGAACGATAATGTAAAAGTACTGATAATATCGTCCGTAGCAGAAGAGAATTGTTTAAACAATGTCGGTGCCTGCAAGATTGCGCAGTATAAATACATTCCCAGCGCCGTTTTGATGCGGGTTTCGAGAGAAACTCTATTTTCTGCATGTGTTCTGTGTGTGCATTTTCCCCGGTCCGGTTGTGCTGAGGCTGAAGCCGTAAGCGGGCGGAGGACACGTCGCCCTGCCAGCCCCGGGCCGGGCATGCCCGGCTGCCCGCAGCGTGGGACGGGGCCGGGCGCTCGCACACCTCGCCCCTGCCAGCGAGGAGCTGCTCGCCGTTCTCCCCAGGCGAGGATTTATGAAAGTGCTGGCGGCCAGCGCTTCTAGCCTCGCCTCTCAAGGATGGGGTGGATTTAAAACCGAATAACGAATTGCAGAAAAATTATGACTTTCTCCCGACGCCATTTCCCACCCCCCAAGCGCTCCGCCGGGGGGGTGGGACGGTGATGTCCGCGGAATGCACCGGTGCGAGCTCATTAGCAAAGCAAAGGTTGCAATTAGAGTCTGCTGCTGCGAAGCGACCTCTCCCCCGCCCGCCTCTCCTTTAGCCCCCATCACCAAATAATTGCAAAGTATCTGTTGATGTTTTTCTTCCACCCGTCAAAACGTTGGAGCCCTGCCTGCTCCAGGGCTCCGTCCTGGTTTTGTTGTGTCTGGAGACAATGCTCAGCCAGCGAACCCTCAGAGGTGAAGGGGGGTCACAAGGGGAGGCAGGAGCGCGGCCCTGAGAGCCGACGGGGGCCTCCCCTTGCCTCCCACCCCTGCAAAGCTGCCACCCGCAGGCGGGAGGGGCGGCGACCCCCGCCCGGTGCCCCTCTCCCCGCGCTGCTCCGGGGCAGCCCCGAGCGCGCCTTCCCGGCCGGGCGAGCAGCGGGAAGAGGATGTGACCCTCATGTCCGCCCGGGGGGACGTGGCTGCTTTATGTGCAAGGCGTCGGGGGGAGGTGGTGGCGGGGCAGACTCTTCCATTCTCCCAATTTACACCTAAATTTTATTTTTCTAAATACCTTGCAGCGCTCGATGCGTCTCCGAGAGCCACCAGGGCCGGCCGCAGAGCCTCTTTCCACCACCCCCCTAAGCCGTGTTGGAGCCCGAGGAGCGGGGCTGCGTTGCCTTCAGCCCCCGTGTGCTTTTACCCTTCGGGCTTGCGCTCCAAGCTTCGAGACGTATTTTTAGATGGCGCTGGCGGTTTTGCCCTGCGACCCCGCGGAGAGCCCCGTCGCTTTGTCTCGCCGGCTTTCCGCACCGGGGCCGGGCGGAGGGCGGCGGGCGGGCCCGCTGTGTCGCCGGCGGGCCCTGGGGCAGCGCCGACCCCCGGCCCGGCCGCTGGCAGGAGTGCCAAGGGCTTGTGCTCCCCTGGGGCCACTCCACCTCAGCCCCCGCCGCGCTCCTTGCTGCCTGAAAGCCCACGAGTCGCCTGAAAGGCCTCCAGAGAAGGGAAAAAAAGTTTTAAAAGGGCTCTCGTGGTACTTTTACCGTTGTCACGACAGGTTCTGGGGAAGGGTAGAGGCCCGTGCGGCGGAGGCGAGGGCTGAGTTATGGCTCAGAGACGCGGTGCGGCGGCGGCGGCGCTGACAGGCGGCGGGCGCGGGGGAGCGGGCCCGGCCGTCGCTGCTCGTAATTCCTGGCGCTGCCGGGCAGGGAGCCGCAGGCAGGGCCAGGCCGGCCTTCCCCACCGGGCCCCAGCCCTGTGCAGCTCGCTGGGCAGCAGCTGGGCCCTCTCTCCTCTCCCTGCCCACCCGAGTCCCCTGTTCCTGACGGGGCGCACTCCCGGGCAGCCCGCACCACCCAAAGCTGCCATTGCTACCCTGCTTCTCCCCGTAGCAGCGGCGCGGGGTGAACTCTCCTCTTCCCACAGGCTGCCCGGGCGGGGACCCCCGAAAGAGTCCCGGGCCCGTATTCCCGGCTCCGGACAGTGCAGGGTGTGTATAGTCAGGCCCTGGCCACCAACCGGCCTTTCCCGGCCGGTGCCATAGCGGTTCCGGGAGAGGTAAAACCCACCTTGTCTTTCGCTTTGTTTCGTGCTGCTGCTGCGGATGGTTGGAAGCTTGCGAAAGATGCGAAGGACTGGGGGCCTGCTCGGTTATTCACTACTGGAGCTGCTCTTTTCCATTAACGAAGCTGCAGTGTCTCCATATGAGACCAGAGACGGGCAGAGCGGGAGTGTATCTTTCGATCCTGCTCGCAGAAAAACGCTTGACGTGCACACGAAACTGATGTAGAGAACACAAGTCTGTAGCTGGTGTATCAGCTACATATAACATATCATCTCTCTAAGTTGAAGCTTGTTAGTGGTTTGTTTTGTTTTGCCTGCAAGTTATTATTTATTTCGTTTTCAAGACGTGGTCCCGTGGTCAAAGAGCGGTACTTTAGGAGCAATTAAGAATCAGGCAGGAAGGTAGTGTTAGGGGAACCGAAAAGCAGTTCTGACCTTTGCCAAATGGTAGAAAGGAGTGGGGCAGTGTACATTTTGTCCTGTCA
This sequence comes from Zonotrichia leucophrys gambelii, assembly GCF_028769735.1. NCBI lineage: Eukaryota > Metazoa > Chordata > Aves > Passeriformes > Passerellidae > Zonotrichia > Zonotrichia leucophrys. Next base: position 69,871,683 of record NC_088171.1, read on the forward strand.
TGACCAGGATCTTTTTTTGTTTTGTCCCTACAAAGGCAGCAGAAAGACACCCAGCACCAGGCCACCGCGAGGGACTTCTTGGTCTAGAATCAGTTTTCACTTTCCCATCTTTTTCCCAATTTGTTCTCCAATATAGACAGAGAAACCAGAGAACGAAAATGCTTCTCTGGAGTGTGCTACGGTGAGAGATGCCAAAGAAAAGACCCTGAAGTCGAAGCTCCCAGTCCTCGGCAGAGACGTGTAAGCTAATATTCAGATGTACCAGCAAGCCTGCTAGTGAATCACTGTAAGCGAAAAAGTAGTTTGCTGCCATAAAAAAACGCCTTCCCATAAAAGCGCTGGAATACTTTTAAAAATGATTATTCCGCTCGCCACCAAAGACCCTCCACCCGCAGCCCGTGACCGCCTGGCCGACGCGCTGAGGCGGGCGCAGCCCTCGGTACGGCCGGGCAGAGGGAGCTCGCCCCCTCCGCTCCCCTCCCCTTCCCTCCACCGCCCTCCGCGGCCCCGGGGCGGGGGGGACAGCGCTGGGCACGGGAGAGCCGCCCGGCCGTGGCAGGGTGCGGAGGCAGCCGCAGTGGGTGCCCACGGCACAGGGGCGAGCACGTCCCGCCGGGGCTGTGCAGCAGATCCACGCGGGGTGAACGCTGCGGAAGAGCGCAGCTAATGCATGGACATGCGCCCACGGGAAGGGGGATTAGTGCTGGTTTACTCTTAAAAATAAAGCGGGGGGCAGCAGTGGAGTCGTACCCGTTCGAGGAGAAAAACACCCAAGGAGGGTTTTTATAAATATACCCACCGAAAGTGAGTGGCAATGTGTGTGTGATGCCGTAGGGAGGTCCAGGCCTCCAGACTGAGTGTCCGTGACCTGCTCGGCGTTGGTCTGTGCTGGAAGGGCCCCAAGGGTGCCGCGGGAACTGCGTGCGGGCTGGAGAGCCTCACACGCGTGGGGAAATGTAATAGGGACATCCTTCTGTGTCCGCAGCCCCCTCTCCTCTCCGCCTTCGGGCTCCTACTCTGTGCACCTGTAGGCAGGGTCTCAAGCAGCGGCCGGGCTCCCACGTTTCCCTTTCCCCACTCGCGCTTTGGAAGGAACAGCCCCAAAGGAAGCGGTGGCTCCGGTTGCCCGGGCGCCCTCCGCTCCGCGCCGCGCATTTCCCGCGGCACCTCCGGCAAATGCAGCCCTTGGAGAGCGGAGCACGGAGCATCCTCCCGGCTCCCCCGGGGCTGCTCTCCCTCCTGTCACCTGCATCACTTCCATCATGGAACCGCTCCCGGGCACAGCTACCCCCCCATCCCGCGATTGGATTCCTTTTAACAGGGGTCCCCCCTAGACGAAGTTAAAAAGCAGGAGATGCACTTGAAGCAAGTGTATCTCCTGTGTGCCTCCCTCCTGTGAATCTTGCTCTTTGCTCACTTCCAGGCATAAAGTTAAAATGATGGGAGTAATTGGTGGGTGGAAGATCCTAAACCAACGGGAAATGTATGGGCTTGACGACCTCTGGATAACCCAGGTACCTTGGCACAAAAAGCAAAAAAATATTTACTCACCTTGAAGTTTCTATGTTTTTTAAAGCTTTTTTTATTTATTTAGTTTTTATTTCTTAAGTCATCTTTTGAAATGTTTCAGGCTCCTGTCTGAGGTTTAATTATAGTAAGCAGGAAGAGGGTGGAAGGGGAATGGTTTGATTCTTGGGGGAGGGGGTCAAAAATCAAAACACCCTAATCTCCCCGGATTGAGAAGGTGCTGGACAAAAAGGCTTTCTGTGACTCATGCACACTCTGAAATGAAGATCTGAAAAACATATACAAGCCCCAGCTTGACTGGTTTGAAAGCGATTCCAGCAATTAGGAATTAATTCAGCATGGTCAAAAGGCGATTTCACTGCGAGTTATATCAAGTTATCCAAACTTTTACAGAGTTCAGGTGCTGGGAATGGGCTGCTGGGGTGGAGGTAAGGCTGCAGGAAAGAAAAACAAGGAGTGTTCAGGAAAGGCAGAAAGGGCAAGCTGTGGAACAAGGTCTGGAGGCATGGGTGAGCCCATGTTTGCACCAAAGGTCTGCTGATGTGGAGAAGGGAGGAGTGGGGGGCAGGGAATGTTTTTTTTTCTCAAATGGGATTAAGTACTAAAAATGTGCTGGAGGTTCTACAGAATAGAAAGACAAGTCTCAACTAAAAATGAAATCAATGGGTTTGGCTGATCAATTTTTCAGGTACAGTATGATCCTTCCCCAGTTAGTGTCCGAAGACAAATTTAGCCCAGGCAGAGCTGGCCCTGGGATGATATATGGGGCAAGAGGCACTGGGAGGATGTAGAGGGTGGAGGCAGGAATAAAACTGGTCTTTTAGACACAGGCAGGCCAACAATAAAACCATCACAGGGAGGGCCAGCTGCCCACCCTGGTGGCTCATGGCAGTGCTGGCCATCTGTGGCATGGCTCCTGTGATGCCTGCTGGGCCCAGCCAGGGCTCAGGCGTTGGGGTTGTTCCTCATGAGCTCCACGTCAGCGTCCACCATCTCCCTCACCAGCTCCTGCAGGAAGGAGAGAGACAGATGAGGCCCCAGTGCAGGGACAAATGGCAGCATGTCAGGAATGCCCCTGAGCATGACAAGCTCCCCCTGGCCCCCACAGCAGAACCAGGACAGGACAGGGCTTTGTTGGGCCCTTCCCACAGCAGAACCAGGAGATGATTTTGGGGCTTTGTTGGGCCCTCCCAGAGCAGAACCAGGAGATGATTTGGGGGCTTTGTTGGGCCCTAAAGAGCAGCCCTGGCCCAGGCCCGGGTGTGTCAGTGTGCTGCTGTGCCCTGGGATGCCCACTGCTGCCACAGTGTGCTTTCTGCAGAGCAAGGATCCATGCAGAGGCACCCAAAATGGGGTTTCTCAGGGTGCCCAGGTCACCCCACACAGAGGTGTCCCCCTTCCTTTCCCCTCTCTGGGAATTGTTTATAGGATGTGAATACCCAGCACGTACAACAGAAGGACCACTCACATCAAACGTGACTCTGGGCTTCCAGTTCAGCTTTTGCCTGGCTTTGGTGCAGTCTCCTTGCAGAAAATCCTGTGGAAAAGAAGAGAGAGGCACTGCAAGGATCGCTACCTTCCCCATCCTGATGGCCTTCCCATTGCTCCTGCTTCCCTGTGGGCTGAGTGTGGTCTCTCACTATTGGACTCTCCCAAGGACAAATTATTTCTCTTGAAGATGCAATTTTAGTGGAAGCTCATATGCCTATTAAATCAGCAGGAGGCAGCATCCTTTTGCCAGGCTATTTCAGACCGAAAGAGTTATTTTTTGTGTGTACATAGAGGGCTTGAACTCCAGCCTTACAGCCATACAACATGAACATTTTATAAGACGTTATTGTACATCTTAGTCAAGCTAGAGAATGAGCTGAATCAAATTATTTCCCCCTGTTTGTTTAAATAATATAAATCACAGAGCAAAAAAGGCACCTAGTCTCTTTCAAATAAAAACATGATCACTGACAAACGATGCTGAAAGATTGTTATGGGTGTGGGAAACCACATGCAACACCAGTAAACATCCAGCTTTTGAATGTGTATATATTTTTTCCTAGAGTATTTTGAGTGCAAATAAAAGTCTAAATATCTCATAAATGAAAAGAAATTGCCTTGAAATCATTACAGAAACCAAGACTTTGGTCAGGTTCACCTTACTGTTCAAGTATCCTTAAAAGAGCTACCACACCAAAACAATCCCACAACCAGTCATCAAACATAATGTAATAAAATTAAACAAAGACAAAATCTCCTTTAACTGCATTTCTAATTGAATACAAAAACTGGCTGTATCTTTCTTTAAAATTGGAAGACAGCGTTTAAACAGTTAGCATTTTCCAAATGTATGTGTTGATTGAATAAAATATATCATCTCTTCTCACAAGCTGTGTATCTTTGTGGCAATAAATAATAAAATTATATGTGTCTAGGTATAAAGAAATCAAAACAAACCCAGCTTGGTTACAGAACAACAAAGCTAAGGCTGAATTCTCCTCTTTCATTTGACTTTATGGTGGTAACACAGCAAGCTTTCCAGAAAAATGCAAGAACTGCTTTTTCTCTCCCTCTTCCACCCTCTGACCAGTGGTGGAGTTAAGGAGCATTTTGTGAATGTAGATTTTTTTTTTTTAACTTGTAATACTGCATGCTACATTTTTCAGATGCTCTCTGTTATCTTATGTTGTTCAGGTCATGTTAACTGCCAAAATCACCTCATCCTGTGCAGTAAAATGTAGGAAATTCTTCTTCATAATTGTGCACAAGAAAGCTAGACAGTGTGCTTCCAGGAGCAGAGGAAATCCACCAGAGGAAATATGGCACTGAAGCAGGGGATGTGGAACAAACACGTCTGCTGAGACTTATTCCAGGCAGCAGTTTTACTAGCTCAGTCTTTAGGCTAAAAAGCATTTCATCCTGCCTTCAGAAGAGAGTAAACAGATGGATCAGAACAAAATGATATGAAAATTTAAAAAGTGCCATGATTTCCTTAAATTAGACTAAATGATTTCCTACTGCAGCCCTATAATGGGCTTTTTGAAACTGCAGCAGACATTTGAGGCCAAGTCATGCAAAACTGCATCAACTTGAGGGATCCCCTGGAGGGTCGTGTGAATATGGATTGCAGAATCTGGTTTGAAATGGGAAAGACGCCCATTAACTTTGATAAAATTTGGATCAGACTCTAACGTGCTCACGGAGGTATGTCTTTTATCTGGAGTTCAGTTAATTTACATACACGTGTATATAGATGTGTCTGGAAACAAGGAAATCCTTCATAAAACAATAATTTCAGTATAAAAACAATTGCCTTTTATTCAGCCCTAATTCAAGCCATTAGCTAGAAGTGAAGTGTTTTAATATCACCTAGTTTTCTGTCATAAAAGCTATATCATCAAACTTAGATTTTCATTTTTATAAATGCTGTGTAAGTAAAAATTTTACATCCACAATCTTTGTATCAAAAACATACTTTGAAACTAATCCTTATCTAAGATATTGGCTTCCCATTTTAAAGAAAAAATGACTAGGAAGCACAAAATAAATTGCCATGGCTTGCTGTTTGTAGATGCATTCTGCTTTTGAACAGCTTGGGAGCAGTCTTTTAACTGTCTTGGACAAATGCTTTTTCTTAAAACAGATCATCTAAAAAAATACTTTACCTAATTCCAGCCCTTTATTCAAAAACATAAACACTCATCTGCTGAGTAGGCCAAAATATGATTGGGGGTAGGCTGCAAATCAGTAAAAGGGAAGTATTTGCAGTGCTGGATTATACACAGAGGTCACACAAACAATTAGTATGTTGAAGCCATCTAGGTATAAAATCCCTCATGTTTTTCCTTTAAAAAAATCACAAGCTTTAACAATAATGCAGTAAAGGTATTAAGGCATAATCTGTGAGAAAAAAAGGAAAAGGGGGAAAAATGGAATATTTAATATATATGATAATACAAATTCTCCAGCTGACTTGGGTTAAAAGATTTTAAGTGGCTCTCCTGAAGAAGTTTGTGTCCTTCTGTGGAACACAACTTTGTTAATTTATTTGAAAACAGCATTACAGAGAAAATATCTCCTAGGCACTTTTAAAAAGGTTCACTTACAGAAGTTACTAGGTACAGAGGCCAAATGAAACCATAATATTAACACCATATTACACCTAAACTCAAGGTGTGATTGTATTCTTATTAGCCAAAGCTTCGACACTGAATGGAAATGATGACTGGAACAAAGCTATTCCTGATTAAAGGATTGTATTGCAGTCATGTTTCCTGTATTTTTCTACAAGTAGCTCATAATATGAAAACAATAAGGTAATTACAATAAAATAAGAATATTAAAAAAAAAAAAGCTTCTCTTGGAACAAAATGACTGCTTCTTTACATTGTTTAAGACTTTCACTGAAACCAGAGATGCATCTGTCAGGCTTCCAAAAGGAAAAAAAAATTCCACAAACAACCCTACCATCCAAAAAAACCCCTCTGGTATATTAATCATTAAAATGTATTAAGTTTTCAATAGCAGGGCATCACTTTCTGGAACTACAACCAGATCAAAAAGCGAAGAAAGAAGAGATCAGATTCCATTGCAGAAAACCTGAATTTTTATTTTTTGGGCAGTGGGGAGGTGGTTTGGGGAAATGGGGGATTGTTCTTGAAAAACATCTGCTGCTGAGTATAAACTGCCCCATATCCCTACTCCTGATGTAAAAGTACCTGATGAAATGACACCACTTGAACACCACTTCATGTTTTGTGTTCCTGCAGGATTACTTTTTCTGTGCCATTGTGCTTTACATACTGACAGGAAAACAAAGCCCTTTGACTCCCTGAAAACTCTGAGGGTTTAGATACTGAGGTTAGAGTCTATAACTCTGAAAACACTGACTAAGGCTTTCTGTTGTTTTTACAGCACTCAGATCATGAACATAAAATCAAGCCTTTGCTTTTACTTATCCATTTTGTAAGGAACAAGTCCTTATTTTCCACACAAGCAGTTAACATAAGTGCCTAGTAATGACAAGTTTTAATGGCACACTAAAACCCAGAAACAATGTCCAGGTAAATATTTAAAGGGAAGGAAGGTGGAAAGACAGCAGTCAAATTCCCTGTTGCCACTTAATATGAGCAAGTAAATTCTCCTATGGGTTTATATGCAGCTCACTGTCATATGACTGCCTCTCAGAGAACAGAATGAATTCATATGATGTGAGTTTTTCTGTTTTACATTTTCTGCAATTGAGGTTGTGTAACTGTGTAGAAAATACCCCATTATTACTAAATTTGCTTTTGTGATTATTCAATTTTGTTGTACAAATGCACACACACAAATGCATACAGATAAGCAGCAAGAAATTTGTTATGCAATGTGGTAAGGCATTTTTAAATTTGGCTTTTAAGCCATGAGACAAAAATGTAAAATATTTTAATGTAAATATCACATTTCCCAAGCTCTTGTTCTGAGTGTCATTGTGACTCCTATTTTGTCTTGAGCAGTGATTGATCTGGTTTCACTGTGCATTGTATCACTGTCTCATTCAATTAACTTTAACTGAAAATTTAAAGCCTCAAGACAACGTAAGAAAAAGGAGATAGTGTGGCCTGAAAGAAGACCAAGGCTTCCTTTATTACTACTGCTGAGTTGATTCCCTTTCAAATGTGCCTTCACTGAAGCCAGCACCCAGTGCCAGCTTTTGCTTTCTCTTACACTAGAATAAAACTGAGATCAAGTCCTCAGTAAAACACCTGTGATGGAATTGTGCCCAGCTCTGCTTGCTAAAGCACAGACAAGGCTTTACCTCTAAAAATAAACAAACTTGATCTAAGCACACAACAGTATAACTGCATCTGAAAAGCAGCCAGGGTTACGTTCACAATCAGCACCACTGCTTGGAAGAAGATTTGTTATATCAGGGCTCCCATAAGCAAAGAGCACTGACCCAGCTTGGTGGAGGCTCTGGCTTGAGTGTTTAGCCTTGCACTTTTTTGCTCAAGATGTTTTTTTCAAAAAGGGTTTCAAGAACAGAGGGGCCAAAGTTTCCTACAAACTCCACCGGTGTTTTTATTTTCCTTATTTTCTTCTTAAAACCATTACCTTTTAGCTTTAACTTATCCCATTAAAAAAACAAACAAACAATTAAAAAACAACAAAACACATAGACAGTTGATTAGACTGCAATTTTGTGTTTTCATCATTATCATAGAATCCTAGAATAGTTTGGGGTGGAAGGCACCTTGAAGTTCATCTGGTCTAACCTTTCTGCACTGAGCAGGGACATCTTCAACTAGGTCAGTTACTCAGAGCCCCATCCAACCTGACCTCAAAGGTTTCCAGGCATGGGGCATCTTCTACCTCTTTGGGCAATCTGCTTCAAATGCTTCAGTGTTTCACCACTCTCATCATAAAATGTTTCCGCCTTATATTTTGTCTAAATCTACCCTCTCTAAGTTTAAAACGATTACCCTATTACCCTTTGTCCTATCACAACAGGACCCATTAAAAATTTATATCACATGTATATATATACTAAGGTTTATCTTATGAAATAATCTCCCCTTTGTGTACTTCCCGAAACATTTCACATTTACAGATGCTAAACATTTAGCGTTTTTTAAAGAGGGTTTAAGTAGCAAATCTCAGTAGTAACACCAGCCCTGCATGCACAGTGCATCTGCTGCAGCTTATTGCTTGGAGAACAGCCTTGGTGAAGTGTTGCAAACACGCCAGGAGACTGCATGCATTGCTCACTAGGCAGTTCTTTCACCATCAACCTTATCCCCCATTGCCTCCCTAGTGTTCTGCCACACTTGCCACCAGACCCAGGGACATCGTGCTTTAACAGGGATGCAACACTGGAAAACAGTTACTGTGACTTCTTTTGAGCACTCTGTTAAGAAAAGTAGAAATGTCTGACTAAACCAGAGCTGTAGAGCCTGTAAACTTGTGCCTTACTGGTGCAAAATTCAATGCATGGCTCAGCCAAGCTTGGACCAAACCCCAGAAGGAGTCACAGTAATGAGCACTGTGTCTCCTGTGTGCTGCTCTGCCTGTTCTTCTGGAGATCCACGGGACAGAGAACACTGCCTTGGCTTCCCTGCAAAGGGTAGTATTTGTTATAATATCTATAGTAACAGGGATGAAAACCCTGCATAATCATAAAGCAAGAGACTCCTATCTCCATAGTAAATGTGAGGAGACTGAAGATAAAACAAAGTGAAGAGCGAAGCCCAAGCCTAACAAGGAACACAATAAACATCTCCAGGAATTTAAGATGAGCCAAAATGTGTCGTCGCTCAGTTTTCATTTTTTCTTTCCACTGTTCTTAGAAAAGCAAAGTTGTGGAGCAGTTAGTGTACCAAGGGAATAGAAGAATGCCAGTGAATTTGGTTCCTGATCTAAATTTGTTTTAATGCAGCATGAACAGACTGCTTTCCACTCTTGGGTCAGCAGTCTTCTGCAGAAAGACAGTATTGTTCGCAAAGAACCACAGGAAAAGGCAAAAGGCAAAAGCAACCAATAGGCAGAAACTCACATATAACTAAATGCCATTGAAAATAAGAGGCACAATGTTTTTTTTCCCCTAGCATGTTTTCCTATGCAAATCCCCTCCCTATTCAGAAAGTTTAATCTTTACTAAAACCATGTTGAGGAGGAAGGGAAGGGGAAAGAATGACTTGAGGAAGGGACTGATTCTGCACGGCGCTGAGCTCCTGTACATCCGAGGGACCTTGGCAGGCTGTGAGTGCTGGGCATCTTTAGGTAAGGTCTTATCTCGGGAGCCCCCTGTACTGCAGCAATAAGGCATCAACACAAACCACACAGTCAATAAAACCTGAGCACAACCTTGGCTTTTCAGCCAGGAACCAGGGGCGTTAGAACAGCGGCTTTATCTTATCAGTTTGATAATCTTTAATTTGACCAGCTTCCAAAGGGTTAAGGCAAATGAACTCGGAACAGCAATAAACATTAGGGCGATAATAACAGTAATGGAGCTCCTCTCCCTCCTCCTCCTCCTCCTCCTCCCCTTCCCCTCCCTCCCCTGCGCCGTTTCCACTTCGCTGCTGCCTATCAGCCCCAAGCGAAGCCGAAGCCAGAGCTCTCTCTCAATGACAGGAGGTGATAAGAGACTCGAAGAAAACAGCAAGCTGTCTGGTCTGCTCAGGAAGTCGGGGACGGCTGGTATTGTCCATCAGCGGGGCCACGCGGCGGCCGGAGGCCGGGAACAATGCTCCGCTCTGGGGAAATGGGCTCACTCAGCGCCGGTGCTGGCAGCCCCACGGCCAGCGCAGATAAAGCGCCGAGGCAGGAGGGGCTGGCCCCAGGTGCCGCCGGCGGGCCCGGATCGCTGGGCCGGAGGCGCTGCCGCCGCTGTCGGCCGCGGGGAGGGAAGGCCGCGGCCCCGGGGCCAGCGCCGGCGGAGCTGCCGGCACAAGAGCCCCTCACAGGGCTGAGCGCTGCTCAGATCTGTCCATGTGCCAAGCGAAGCCTGAGAAACATCTTGGCCAGAGCCGTCCCTCGAGCCAGATAAAATTCCTCCCGAATTACAGCCCGATATCCCCGAAGGCAGTGCTGAATTTCACTCGCTCCGGATCCGGAGCTGAGCTCGCTCGTCAGGAGCCGTCCCGCACAGCTCTGCGCCAGGGCATCCCGCTGCAAGCGGCACCATGGCTGCTTTTCGGGCGGCCGTGCCTGAGGCAGTCCGGAGAGTGTACCCCCTGCAGCAGGGAAAGCCCTGCTGCCAAAACAGCGAAATTCCTGCAGCTGGCTGCAGTGAGGCGGGCGCTTCCCTCCCTCCCAGTTTGCCCTGAGGCCCAATTCTGCATGCCTGGGAAGACCTGGAAATTGTTCCCCAGCCTGGATGTAAGTGCAATTGTAATCTCAGCTCATGGCCCTGCAAAGTGCCAAAGAGGCTTCCGAATAGCAAAATCATTTCTAGTTCACAGAAATCCTTCTCCTAAAAAAGCAGAGAACTTCTGGAGGAGAGGAAGAAAATCAAACCCACTCCATTTACCATATACAGACCATAATTATGACAGCACCGGCATGAGGGCTGGACACAATCCCAGAATCAGAGAAAGGTTTGGGTTGGAAGGGACAGTAAAGATCATCTGGTTCCAACTCCCAAGCCATGGGCAGGGACACCTTCCACTACACATGGTTGCTCCAGGCCCCATCCAGCCTGGCCTTGAACACTTCCAGGGATTGGGCATCCACAGCTTCTCTGGGCAACCTGTTCCAGTGCCTCATCTCCCACACAGCAAGGAATTTCTTTCTAATACCTAATCTGAACCCTCTTACAGTTTAGTTTAAATTCCCCCTTGTCCTCTCATTACATGCTTCTGTATAAAGTCCCTCTCCAGCTCTCTAGTAGGTCCCCTACCAGTAGGTACTGGAAGACTGCTCTATTTTTATCTTTTCTTTAGGCTGAAAAACCTCAAGTATTTCAGCCTGTCTTCATAGGAAGTGCACTCCAGCCCTCTGACCACCTTTGCAGTCTGGCCTCGCTCCAGCAGAAGCCCTTCCTTTCTGATATGTTGTATTGGGTCATCCAAACACACGCATCACAGCTAAAATCTTAAGCATGTTTGCTAAAATGTGAAAGAATAATTATCAAAGTAAGATTTTCCTACTCTTATAACAAAATAGAAATTCTCTTTGCAAATGGTGGTACCACTTCCACTGACTTCCACTGCTTTGTAGCCTGGCTGCTGATGTGGGAGCTAACAATTCCAAGTTTCAAACTAACCTGGGCATTAAGAGGTGTCTGAATAATGTGGATTTTGCATGGCATGGGTTAGAAGCATTTGTGAATTTTCCTTTTATAGCAGAGGTTTGGAGGAGGTTGTATGAGTATGCTTCTTCAGGCTCCCTAGACAAATGTGTCACCTGCACATCACTAAAAACCAAGACCCTGTGAGAAATGAACCTCCTCATATAGATGGAGATCAGCTGTAGTATAGAAAAAGAACAGGTTTCTTATCTTTTCATTGGTACCTTCAAGTCCTGCTTTTGCTCATGATACAATGTGTTTTCCTCTTGGTTTACCTGTTCTCCACTCTGACAACTATTTTGGGGATAGAGAGTAAGATAATAATGTCCTCATCATATCTGTTTTTATTGTTGCATTATGTATATTTAGGTGACGGCATGATACCTTTAAAATTTTTATGTGTAATTCTCTTTTTTTTTTTTAATCTGCTCTGATTAGTTTTCTCATCACTCCCTACTCTTCACATTTTCTGCAGAGATCGGGAAATCACTTTGTGAAGTTGTTTGACTTCAGCTGGCGCTTTTTTTTTTTTTTTTTTTTTTTTTGTGCAGGAATGAATGTCTTTTTCAGCTGTCTTTGCTGACTGACATGTCAAGGTGAATATGAAAACTGATAACCCCAGAAATCCATGCTGCAATCCTACTTAATTTCTTCTCTTCTTCCACTAAAAGATACTTCATTTATAGCAACTTATATTGGAAATGTGAACAAATTCAGTTGTCATCTCTGGTCAATAATATCTCTGGTCAACAAATAATAAGTAAGAAAACAGTAAACATTAGGAGAGCTATCTTGTATTCTACTCCCACATATTTATCTATCTACTTTTAGAGCATTAAGCATCAATTTAATAAATGCAGATCTATGAACTCAGGATATTACTTCTTCATAGAGTTATAATTTTTCTTTTACAGGATGCATTGTTTGTGATGATTTTGTCCATGACCCCATGGACATTCACGTCTGAAAAAAAAATCATGGCATTTGCTATGTTAGCATCAAAATGATACTAAAATTTTTTTTTGAATGGCATGCTGTTATATTTGCCCTAATAAAAATAATTTATTCAAAATAGAATTTTTCATCTAACAAGCTTGCAATTGAAACATTCTAATTAAATCACCTGTAACAGCAGTTTCTGTCTTTGCCCTTTGCCACCTGAAGTTGGGTGGGAGACATGTCACCCCCTTCCTTAACTCTTACAGTGTTACATGAACCTCTGTCCTGCTGAAGCTTGTGGTAGGACTTGGAGAAGAAGACAGAGAGGAGGTGGATATTTCTCTCTTCCTGTCCTCCTCCCTGCCATGGACTAACTAGTACACAAGTGTTAGCATGGAGGATGTTCAGTCATTTCTCATTGTTTGAAAGGAACTTGTAAAATACTCCCTCCCTACAGTATGGGGGATGAAGAAGGGAGCTGCCATTTCTCTGGACAAAGTCACAATCTGCCTTTTACTGCTGGCTGTTTTTTTTAGAAGCAGCCTCCCTCTACACAGCCATAAACCCCATCTAATTTATGGGATGCATCACCTTATCCCCCACCCCTCACTGCATTCCAATTTCTCAATAAAACCCCCATCTGATTGGAAAACTCTTTTCATGACAAAATATCTGGAGAGAGTTTAAGCTGTGAAAAGCTTAAAGGGAGCTCAAGAACTGAGATCTTTTTACCCAAGGGGGAAAAAAAATTCAAGTCCCCATATGGAGGGCACTCAGAACATGATACTGTGGGGCTCCTGTCTGCAAAAATGAAGATATCCTTGTCTGAACACAGTTACAAGACAAGCAAGAGTCCACAAAAGGGTTAAAATAAAACAAGGTAGGATAATTTCTGATGCTGAGTATGTCCCAAATGAATTCTCCTGTCCACTTCATAGAGAAGGAAGTCCAAGCAGTGGCCTTTCACATGACATCATAAAAGCCTAATTTATCACCAGCCACCAAACATCTAGAAAATCATAACATCCTTTCAGGAAAACCATGTGCAAGATAATCAGACTTGCTTTGATGAAAGATTTAGTGCTTGAGTCCAAGTAGGACACTACAAAGAAGAACCCTTTGCAGGTAGTAGCACACAACAATGCACGTCACATTTAATGCTTCAAACTCACACTTTATTCATTAAAAAGCTTATCCATTTCCTGTCCATAAACAAACATCTTTTTACTCTGCATGTGTGTTCAACCAAACCTGCTAGGATAAAACACTGGTCCCTGGTTATGTCCAGACAAGGTGAATATCTCTTTTACAGATGAAACACATGCTAATGCTGCAAATAAAGGCACTGTGCTCCCCATTCCCTCATCTCACAGTCCCTTGCAAGTGTGTTATGGATGTGGGTGAGTATTGCCACAGCTTGTCATAGCTTTGGAAAGGTTAAAGTCCTTCCAGCACACAGCATCACAGCTACGCTGAACAGAGGGGTGCACTCCCCCTAAAAAATTCCAAAACATTCTGCCAAAGACCTTGTCTCTGTGTCCAAGGCTCTGACTGTTCTGCCTCATCAGTTTTTGGTGACTGGTGTAACCTGACTGTCTTGATGGAAGAGTACTGCTCAGCAAGCAGCATATTGCCGTAAAATCAATTGGTTTCACCTTTGCAAATTAAATAGAACAAGTCTGCTGTTTGTGTTGATTAGGCAGACAAAACAGCACAAAGCAATTAATGAACGGCTACAAATACCGGCTGCATGGTGTTCAAGACTTCTTTTTGACTGTAATGGAAGTTTGTTGGTGTGTATTTAAAGATGCACAGATTCCAATTGTCGTGCAGTTCACTGATCCTGCTGCTTAATGATCTGACCCTTAGGCTCTTGCTGGTCAATGGACACAGGTTCTTCTGGTCTGACTGGAAAAATAACCGGATTTTCCACACCATTCTTGGTAGTTTGTTGTTGCATATTCTCTGATCGTCATTAATAAAAATAACTTCCTATTACATTTCCTGCACAGGAAAGCCTGGGAAAAAAAATCATAGTTTTTCCTATGACATCTTTCACTTTCAGAGCAGACATTGTACTCTGCCACACAATCTTCCAATAAATCAATAAAATGAATACAACTCTCTTATTTTCTTTTTAAAGATCAGTATTTTGTTTTCTTCCATCCTTCCCTTACCTTGGTATTTAATTTCTCTCACTTTTTGTTTTTTGTTTAAATCTTTCCCATGTTTTGGTGAAGTTATTTTCTTGTAAAGTCCATTTATCTCTTTTTATTGTAAGACATATTTCTTTCCTGATTTGGTGTGTCTCCCAGTCTTTCTCTTTCATTCAAGCTTGTCCCATTTCTCTTTTGAGCATCAATCTCTTGCTCACAAACACCATCTTAAACCTGGTCTTACTTTCCTATCTCTCCTTCATTGCCAGAACAAGTTCCTCACACTGAGATTTATTTCTCTTCTCATTTCTACTATAGTGCTCTTTTCACTTGAACATTTTTCAATTTATTTTCTCTCTGTATCATTACAGATTTGTTCCTTTTTCTTTTCCAGTGGTACTCCATCACACACCTGCTTTCTCTTCCCTCACGATTTTGTGTGGAACATTGGTTCTGGGAGACAATTCATATTACTAGTAACACAGCAGAGATTTGCTGACAGGGCTGAAACTATGTTGAAATAAGTTTTAAAGAAGCAATAAGATATCCTAAAGCTCACAGTGCCAGTGTAAGTAGGGGTAAAAAGCAGATTCATTGACTGCTATTACTATTCACAGTAGCTGCCTATAAAATTCCACAGATTTGGCAATGCATTAGCCATATACACTTTAAAAGCATGACTAAAATGCTCTGCTTCTTTCCAAAGCATCACCAAGTGTGTATACCACTTCTTGAAATCTGTCCTCTCAATGACCTTCTTCTTTTAAATAGTTTCAATTAAAGAAGAAAGGAATTTTGGATCTGTTACCAAAAACTTCTTCATTACTTCACCCTGCAGCGGTCAAACATGAAAAACTTAATTACAGAAGGAAAACAGTTAGTATTTTCTACTGGTCCTGCCCTATTTAATAAACCTCCTCTAGTCCTACAATTAAAAAGCAAGCAAACTGTTCAGGCATACACAGCAGCAGGCATGGGCTCAGAATACTCCAATGTTTTCACCTGTATAATGTTTAAAATGTGAGATGCCTCATCAATCACTTAACTTCTCTACAAGGAAAGTGTCCCTTGAGACACTCACACAGGAATCATTTATTGCCAAGTTTTAATGTGAAAGACAAAACTGTTCCTCAGACAAGCAATCCTATTTTTCATTCATGTTTTGGCAGGGCAGAGATGCTAGGTAAGGGTCCCATTATGCATTGCACAAACACAGAAATGGCAGCCCTTTCTCCGAATATTTATCAAAGTCAAATATCACCTCCTGGAATTTTCTGTTAGAATTCATCTACAGCTCCTTTTCAGTGCAAGTCACCAATGAAACCTTCTGGCTTGATTTACTTTCTTTGACATATTCCAGTGTAATGGCAATACATATGAACACACAAAGCCACGAATTTCAGAACTTACATGTATCTACCAGGAATCTCAATAGCAGATGAAGAAAGCTAGATAAACATCTTGGCAGCTTCATTCCACTTGTAACCTGAGCAAGACTTCAACAAGATGTATTATCACTTAGACAATGCAGAACTGCTTCACAGCAGCACTGCAGTGACAATGAAGGACCACCAGAGAAGATACAGATTTTATGTAATTAAGCAACAGGAATGACATTACAGCGGGAAGAAAGCACTGTCACCTCCATTTTATGAAGCTAGGAGGCAGGATGATTTAGGGACTTGACCAACACCTTGGAATGAGAGGGAGGAATAAGTACAGAACTCAGATTTTATCCAACCATTTACCTCTGATGTATAGCTTACTACAGGTGAAGAAGCCAAGCATTCACATCACACTGCATCTGGCACAATTTGCCCTGGATAATTTCTTGCCATTGATTTGTAGTGAGCAACCCCTCAGAAGCAAACTGCTCCAAGGATGAGTGATCATACAGCATCTTGATGCAGCAGGTGGCTTATTTAACCATATGTTTCTCATTTGTCTACAATTTCACTTTATTTCTGCCCCTGGATTTTCCTTTATAGTGTCTTTCACATAAAAATCAAATATTCACCCTAGCAATACTAAAATATTACCATTGCTTCCTCAACTTTTCCACCCCAGGCTGCTATGATTGACTTGAGAGTAACAGAACTTATGAGTTTATTGGGTTGTCTTTTCTTCTCTAGAGACTTAACTTTCAGATGGAAAGCACACAATTAGACCAACTGAATCTTTTACAAGTAAAACAGTACACATTTTAACTGCATATACTGCAGTAAAGGCCCACAAACTTACTATTCCATACCTGAGAGAGTTCTCGCTTTTCATAGCATCTTTTGGCATCATTTGTATTTAAATAATAACAGTTAGGATAATTTTCATCAACACGAGAAAAAAAGAAGTTCAGATCTAATCAAGAGACAGTTGTCTCCTGACACTGCCTGCTCTATGCTTGCTTGAGCACGTAGGCAGCAGCTGGCACTTCCACAGCTTGATCATTACTACTGCTCTTCAAATTATGCCTGTCACACAGGTTAGGAAAACATGAGTAATTAAACATAAACAGCGTCATAAAATAATAGTAAGAAAAAAATTAATAATCATCCAAAAGAGTGTTTGGGGCAACTCCCTACAGCACCTTGGATTTCTGCCCCTTCTGCTCAGACAGTTTTCCTCTGTGTACTTTTTAATTATTTCCTTCATGAGTCCTTTAAGGCAAAGACGTTTGTACAGGCGGGAAAAAACACACGTACTAGAACCGATGAGAACAGTGATATGCCAAAAAGAGAAATGCCAATTAAGTATTCCTCAACTACTGCAGGCTCACTCTGAATTGCTTATGGCAAGGACTTATGCCTCACTCTGAAACTGTTTGAGATGCATGAATTTTAAAGGATTTTAAATGCAAAATTTCAGGAGCTGCTTGTTCCTTATTTGATCCATGCACTACAGATGGTCACCTGGTGCAGCATGTATCTTCTGGCCCATCAGCTCCTTATACCACGTTCAGCATTTAAACCATGTGGAGGTCAGTGCAGGAATTCTGCAGTCCTCCAGCCTCAGCAGTACATGTAGATGTGTGCTGCCTTTTGCTCAAATAGTCAACAACCAACTTAATTCCTAGCTCAGTTCTGTTACAAAACCAGTATAAAACAACAAAACAATAAAGATTGAGACTTGGGACCATGTTATTAACAACCCTAAGCAGGCTGTTGTAGCCTATTTTTGTGCACATGGTTACTGGAACTGAGCATGCAATTCTGGTAATTGCATACAAAAATGACCAGCTACATGAGTAACGGGACATTTGTCATCTGCAATTCTTTCTGTGTAGGAACTCTGTGAAACGTGTGATCCTTCATGATAGCAGTCATGCAAATTCTATGTAAGAGAACTACTGTTTTCAGCTGCTTTACATCCAGAATAGCTATTCACATATTTAACTAGAAGGTGCAACCAGCTCGATTTACTCCCACTGGGTCTGTGTTTTGCATGGGTATGAATTAGACAAAGTATGATGTAGGGAAGACTCGTGCCTGTCTACATAAGAGGAAAAATAAGTGTTCTACATAAAAGGAAAAATAAGTGTAGCAACATACATAATGTTGAACACATTCAAATCCACATATTAAAAGAACATTTAGAGATAGTTGTTGTTCCCATTAGGTAATTTTTGCTCATCTGTGTGCCTCGTTATGTATTTTCATACAAATTTCAGCATCTCTCTGAAATAAAGCTCTTCCTCCTACAAACCCTAACTACTTCAACTTCTATATTCAAGGCTGAAATTGTTTAACTGACCTCATCAGAGGCGCTAACTAAGTTACTAAAAGTATGCCAGCAATTCAATACACCTGCTCATGCTATCTAACAGAAGTTTTGAGAGAATGGCTATTTCTGGGGAGGAGGGACTTGCACATTCTCATGCAATCTCCTACTGAAATCATCAGGAGCCTGGCCAAGAAGTGACTGAGTGGGCTAAATACAGCCCAGGTTTGTAATGCTCATCATCACAGCTGGTAGTATCCCGCCAGGCTAAACTCATAAATCTGACAGTAGGAAGAAAAGAACTGTCCCCATGTGCCATTACTCTTGCTCTTTATATGTCTTCTTGATTTAGTCCTTTTTCCACTAATGTGACGTAAAGACCACTAAACTCAACAGCAGATTCTCTCCTTGGCTTCAGGGCTTGCTTTAAGCTCTTTCTTTCTCAGTATCAACAGATAGCATAGGAGGCACATTCAACTTCCTTCCTCCTTGGATCAAGTATTGTTGGGTATTCCCAGTGTCTCCAATTGTGGTTATTTTAATCTTCCATTTGATGTTTTTCTACCTTTCTTCCATTTCACCATTCCGTTCCTCCCCATCTCCTTAAAGGTTCCACTTGCTGTCTTCCTATGTCTCAACTCAGTGCAATTCCCATCTTATGCTTTCCTAAGGCTTTTCTACCTTTGACACATATGAATATACTTCAATCTTCTGTCACATCTCTGAAGAGGGTGTTCAGTTAAGTTAGCTCCCTTCACTAATCAGCTTTTCAGCAGAGTTTGCTTGCCAGGACTGGGGAAAACTACACTCGGATTCATTAATTAAGATATAATAAACTTCACGTGCTATTTAGCAATGTGCTATACGTGGCAATTAAAAAAAAAAAAAGGTAGATGAAACCAGAGGAGACCCTCTGGCTCGTTTATGGACTCAAAGTATTTCTGGGAAGGTCACAAATCTTCAAGATATCTTCACAAATTAGATTTTGCACTTGGATTTCTAATTTAGCTGAAAGATGTGTAAAAACACATGCAGCCAGACAGCTCCTTGGCTATACATCTAAGGAAGCTCAAAGCATAAGTTATTACTTCCAAAGTCAATTGTAACTTATGCTCACTAAATTGGCTCCAGATCCACCCTTTTCAGACAGTAGTATAAGAATAATTTATTCTTCTGGTGAAAAGCACCCATTTTAGCTAAACCACACCCCCATCTGGGAGTCTCACCAGCAGAAGTGCCAAAGGCAGAGGGATTCAGAGGTGCAAAGGGCTATTGGGGGCTGGTGGAACAGGGGTGAGTAAAGCCCAGTATGTAATAGTGTCTGTCAGCACGCTGAAACATATAACCTCTCCCTAACACAGGGGGTCCACAGCACAAATCTGAGAGGCAAATTTGTTCCTGTGGTTCAATCATCACATTTAGATGAAGAGGTTTCCTTGCTTTTAACATCCATTTGATTTATACCAGAAGTCCTATGGATAGTGGTGAAATCATTGCAACTTTCTGCATGTTTTGATCTACATCCTCAATGTGTATCTTGTTTTCTCCCATCGAGAATGTGCTGTACATAAATTTGGTACAAGAGGTTTGAGAGCTCTGATTTTAGACATCTGCCCTAAATGCCAAGTTAATTGCCTTACCAGTGCAGAGATAAAAATCCCTACCTAAACCAGGAGCTTTTCTCTCGCCTATTATACTGAGTTGAATGAGGTATGTGAGTTGAGCCCCTTGCAGTGGCAGCAGTGACTTGAAGCTATCTGTGCCACAAGAGAGTTAACATTCCCAGGAGAAATTGCTTCACTAGCTATCCACAGAAATACTGACCTACATACAAGGCTTTTCTTTCCCCAGGTGAACTCCTGCATCAGCAGCTACCTGACAGGAACCTCCTCATGGGAGATTTTTAATAGCAGTAGCTGCTGAACGAGAGGGAACTGCAGAAACACACTTGTTGCCAAACTGTGTGTTTAGTTGGAAGGAGGAGAAACAGATGGGGAAATCACTCTTCAGACAGTGTTTACTAGCACAATCAGCACCTGAGGCAGCACTTATTCAGGTGCTGAAATTACAGAGGTAAGTTTTACGATGAGAAATCTATTCCTCACATGACAGCTATATTTCTCGTGATGGATCATAAAAAGTAGATGATCCATCAGATAACCACTTGATTGCAATGTGCATCACAGTAAAACCATCAACCTTCTGTTTTGTTTTACGACCCTGGTTACATCTGGAATGCTTTCAAGAAAGATGTTGATGTTTGCTTTGGGTACAAACTGACTCAGAAAACTTAGTGGTTTGCTACTTACATAGTAGTAGATAGTAAGAATAAGGAGGAATGATAGCAGGAATACCTCAAATTTTTCTACCAGGAAGATAACTTTATTACTACCAATATAATTTTATTGAATATTCTTTTTGGACTGGACCATAAAGAGGATTCTTAATTAGACTGAAAAGGAAAAGTGTTAGAAAAGTCTAACACTTTTCCTTTTCAGTGTAACAAACTATTACTTTCAGTTGTCTATTTCGTCTTATATTATAGATCTTTCCGATAACTACTAATTCCCATACTACTAATAGTAATGATAGTAATGAAGTCACTATTTGTAGAACTCACCTAGTTCCATATTTCTATAGTAACAGTAACAGCAATTTCTTATCTTTACACATTATTTTTTGTCAGACAATTTCTAATTCTTGGCCTCTTAGAGGCGGAAAAAAAAAATGAAATTACTATTCCAAGTTGGCGGAGTAAGCCACAAATAAAATTTCTGATTTATCTAAGAGTATGTAGTAGAAATGTGAGCAAATTGTAAGCAAACACCCCAAAGAGACAAGTTACCAAGACCAATTTTTGCAAAAATGTAAAGATTTGCTCTTGGAGATTGTTGTGATCTCAGCAGAGCGTAAAAATTGGACAAAAAGTTGTCCTTACTGATGTGCAGTCTGTCTCTCTGCTTGGCAAGGTTACAGCTCCATTAAACAAAACAAAACAAACTAACCCTCTGGTCTTGCACAACTCTGCCAGGAGGGCTTGCAAGTTCTCTGGAAAACTGAGGTTGCTCTGAAACTGTGGGGTTGATCCATCGCATGTTGAAATCAACAACACTGAACCATAGCTCAATATTCAAATCAGTTCTCCATGCAGGAATAGCATGTCTGTAACAAGCCAGGACATTGAGTCACTTCATTCTTGACCTTAACCAAATGGGTTAAATCAATATATATTTCATACTGCCCTGCAAAAGCTCATCTGTGCTTGGTATTAGCAAATAATTTCATTCATTCCAAGCACCAGACTTCAGTCATTTTTTTTCTGACTTCATGATAAAATTCAGATGTTTTAAAAATATCTTTCTTCCCTACATGTGCCCACCCAAGCAGCAGCAGCAGGCCTTCTGCTACAAACTTGACAATGAAATCTGCTCTTGGAGAAAGACCAAACATGGAAAACTGCAGCATAAACAAGAATTGTTTTGGAAAATTGTGACTGTACCAGCCTGGGGTAGGGATGTTGAAAAGGAACACATTTTTGCCAGCTCAACAGACCTTATCAAGCTCCTACTTTCTTGACAGACCATGAGCTCCTTAAGCCTCTTATTGTACAGTCCTCCACTGCAATTATGTTGGTCGAGGACCTCTTCACCTGAAATCTCAGCCTTCCTTCAAGTGGGTGCAGACATCTCCTTATCCTACATCTATTGCTTTGTATTGGAATATGAATCCTAATATAACCAGTTAGATGGTGCCTGGGCCAGTTCTGACCTTCACTGCTGGGCCAAAGGCAGCACTGCGGTGTTTTACCCCAGAGATACCTTGGCTGCTGGAGAGTGCAGCCGGGCAAATCCAGGCTGTCAGGACTCCGTTACCTCAGAAGAGAGCGCTTCTGGCGATGGTGGAGAGAAAGGGAGCGGATTCTGCTAGAAGGTAGCCAGATGTTTATTCCATGAGTACAGAGATGTCCGCACCGAGCCACTGCTGCTAACAGAATAGAGGCCGCATGGTCTCATTAACATTTTAAACTCAGGGCAGGGGAATGGGAGGGGACAGGTGAGCCACCAACCAGGTGAAGGGGCAGGGTCTCAAGGGACTAGGGACACCTATCACACGACGCCTTGCTGGTATGTTAGCCTGATTGACAGGGCACACTCAGCGAGGGGCGAGGGGGAAGGGAGAAGGTAAAACAGGATATTGCAACACACCACAACACTTTGTTTCTGCCCCAGCTGATGGGGCAGAAATCCAAGCTGTCCCTCCATGAAATCAATCCCTACACCCTGAGCTAGGCACCAAAGCCTCCCACTGTGTTTTGCCCAGTCACACAAATGCATTTTCCTTCTGCAATACTTCCTGTAGAGATCCAGTTGGATCCTAAGGGGTCTCTAAGTGGCCGATATCTGTCAGCAAAGCTAGCTGTGCCTCTGGTTCTGCCAAATCACTGAGCTACATGTGCTGGGTAGCAAGGAACAGAGATGAAGGGACTGACCTTATCTTTTTACTTTGCTATTTTACACTACAGGTATTGGGGAACAGGATGGATGAAGAGAAACAAAAATTAAGTGATGGAGATGCTCTGCTCTATATCCATAAGGACAAAATGGGCAAGAACAGGGAGTACACAGAAAATAGATGACCTGCCTCTCTGTCGAGAAGCTGGTGTCCTCATTGAAGTCCCAAGAGATTCTTAGGTGACATTAAGATGATGAAAGGAGATTTAACACCTGCTTGTTTGTGTGCAAACAATGCCTCTTCAAGACCTAGATCATGCTGCATGTAATAAAGTACTAATGGGATGGAAACAAATGTACTGGTGGGGATGAAGAGGGCCTGAATTACAGAATGGAAAGGAGATACCAAGCAATACATCTTCTTCCACTCTTTTGTTTTTTTTTATCATAATTACCAAATTTAAGCTAAGAGGTGTAATTAGAAACTGGAAGTTTAAAGTAAGCAATGAGTGTCTTGCCTGTACCCACAGAAAGTAAGGCAGATAGATGCAAGTGTTGCCACTGTTTCTACAATATTCAAGTTATCCAAGAGGACTGTTATTTCATTCTTCAGAGGAGACACTGCTATTTCAGTTTAAGAACTATATTTAAAACCTATTTCTATTCTATTTCTATTTAAAAACTCATATTTCATTGTAAAAATATAAGACCTCTGAAATACAGGCCTATATCTACAAAATCAAGAAATACATTGGAACCAATACATTGGTTTTTAGATGCTTCTGTTACAGCAAGCACCAGCTATCAGAAGAATAAAAAAAAGAAAAAAAAAAGCCACCTTTCTTTTCCTTTCATGTGGTTATTAATTTCTTTTATTCCAGTTGTTCTCTACAGTATGTAAGCAGTGTCCTCACATGTGGGAAGACAGAAGCTTCTATTTTGTAAGGAGAAATTTCTTTTGCAAGATAATCAAACTGGAATTTGATGCTTTTTCTACAATGGTTTTAAGAAGCTAGCCTCCATTTATCTGCTTATGTTTTCAATTGTTGATACAATAAAAGTTTTGATACACTTTGATGAAGCCCAAGAAAAAGGAAAGAAATTTGCATATTTTGTGGAGTGTTATCTGATACTGCTTGCAGCTGGGGAGGGTCCATCCTGCACCTTTAAGTATAACATTTAAAATATCTCCTTCATTATAGTTAACTTCAGTAAAAAGACACCCATTTCAGCTTTGAAAGATTCTGCACTAGAGTTTCCTAGTACACTTGAAGGCTCTGTCCCCACCCCTTCAACAATATCTCTCTGCCAAAGAGCCCAATGTTCTCATGTTTTAATTGAGCCTAACTGGATCCATCTGCCTCATGACTCGGGAGTTACTCTGAACCTTAAATTCCATTCTTATGCCAGATCGCTGAGATTTGAGTCCTTTTTAAGCAGAATGCTGCTTTCTCTTTAAATTCTATATGAGGGAAATTTAAATTTTAGCACAGATGTTTTCACAGCAGTGAAGAGCTGAATGAGACACTTGACACATCACTGCCAAACTTTCTAAAGTCAAAGGCAATGAACATATGGCTGCTGCTACTCTGCCTCGTAGCCCGCTCGCTCTTGTTCATGATGCTCAAAGGTCACATTTTTACAACTTGCTACATTCTTCTTGAGGCCTGGACCTGAAAGTGTGCTTTGGCTGTCACAGAGACCATTTCTGTCCTTGAGCATCATGACGGGCAATGCTTACAAACACCTGCAAATGGAGATGAGAAATACTTCTGCCAAGTAGGTGTCTAAAATGGACACTAATGTAAGGAGGCATTTCTACTTTCATTGTTGGCAGCCAAAGAGAAGGCAGCATTTAATAAGTAGGACCTGTGAGTGGCTGAGTATGTGTGTGGGAACAATGCTCACAAATTGGAGCATTATGGTTACTTTTTCATTGGCATTTGGAGAATCACAGTATCATTTTGACATAGCTTGGCCACAGACATAGTTTTAACTGAGTAATAAACACATATCATATTTCTACAAATGCTATTATAATATCACATAGAAGTAACTCCTGCTGATTTAACAGTGCTTGGAAAAAATAATACAGCATCTGTCTCCATGGAATAAAATTCTTCAAGATCCTGGCAATTAGTTGAATGAAGCAACAGAAGCAACAAAAATACTAGAAGTGCTAAATAACTAATGGAAACCAAATTCAAGCAGCCTCCCCTGTGCCAAGAACCATAGAAACCTGATTTTGATTTTTGGCAGTTCTGCGTTTAACAGAGCTCCTAGTGGTTTATATTGGTCTAAAAATTAAGATGCCTTCCCATGAGTTCAGTCTTGTCGCTCTTCCTAAAATGCAGTTTGAAGCAACCATGAATCAAAATAAATGGTATATAAAATTAGCAAATTACTAGAAGTGTGAAAGGTATTTGGTATGTCCTGCTAAATGCTTTGGTCTGGACAAATCTTGGGTGAATTATTTTGAAGTCACTGTCAAGTGCTGAACTATTCCACAAGAGATCTGTCTCCTGTGCTTTCCAAAAGGCTGAAGAGCAATAACAAAGCATGACACACCTCTCCAAATATTTAAGCAACAAAGAACAATGGTATGAGACAATATTGCAAGATAGTGTTGCATGCAGGGAGTGTTGCTGGCCTTGAAGTCACCTCTTGAAGTGTGGTAACACCCTAGGGTGTCTCCTGTCATTGCATCACTTAAATATGAACTAGAAAAAAGAAACCTTAGACCTTTTAAGAAACCTATTTTAAGAGAGGAATTATTAGCAGATGGAAGCTGGTGGAGACAGGACTTTGATTTCTGCAGTTTAATTCCCACCTGAGTTTCATCTATGTTCAAAACGGTGCCCAGTGAGCATGTCCCATTTTGAGGGCCATCTTCTGACAACTCGCTGAAGCAAAGTGGACTTTGGTCATTCTTCTCCTGCATTGCTTGGTCCTGTGGGTATCCATGGCTCTGATCCACCACAAAGTTTGCACAGGAGCTAGTCTAAACTCCAAGGTGAATCTACCCAAGTATTTCAATATCCTCCTCTCACCGAGCAAATATTTTCAGGTATCATTATAACTCAGAAGCTTTCCATGGTTGATTCCAAGTGAACCTTTTCTATAACAGTGTTTATATTTGGCTACCTGCTGAATGAAAGCTGTGGCTTTCTATGAAGCTATGCTGGGAAGGAATTTGGCCTATTTGCTTTAAAACATAATGTACTAAAAAAGATGAGACATGTGATGCCAACTGGATGTATTTTATCTTGGGTTGTTTCAGATAAATAGGGCCTGTTTTCCAGTAGGCTGAAGTACATTCATGGGAGCACTGCTTCACAGGAGGTATAAAGGAAATGCTTTCCTTTCAACTGCAGCCATCTCACTGTCTTGAAATCCAAATACTCAGAATAGCACTGTAATCAGAAAGAGGAGATGGACGAGTTTAAATTATGTCAAATTTTAAATAGATGTGCAGTGGATCCCCTTGATTAAGAGGGTTGTATTTCACCTGCTAGAAACTGAGGGTTGTGTTCCCCATTCTTCTGCAAAGACAACTCTGACCACTCCTTATGTTTGCTGAAATCATTACTGACATAGCTCACTCTGCAAGTGGAATATTGCCTACGAGCAGGGAAGTGAACTCCTGCTTCATCATGGGTGTCCACTGCTACACACTTTGAGAGGCACACAGCATGAAGGCCCAGGATGGTGAATATCCCCATTACCGGATACAGCAAGCCATGATGCATCCAGTCATGAATAGGGAATAATGTTTCACCAAACAGCATAAATACACCTAATAAAAGCAAATGCTGGGATGTCTGTTTAAGTGTGATTTTTCAAGCAGGCTTTCAAGAATGTGATGAGCTAGCCTTGTTGTGCTGACATCACTGGACTTCCAAGATGTGCAGGTTGGTTTTTTTGTCCAAAGTCAGTGCCTACAGGACTTGTGGATTTTGCTGTGTCACCTTTATGCAACCACGTAGGTCTGACATAGTGTTCCACAGAACCAGAGCTGAACACCATGAGTTTGTCAGGTCAGGATGCTGGCTTAACTTCAAATACAAAGCTTAGTGCATTTTCAGGTGTTTTGGGGATATTGTACACTGATCTTACACAATATACAAATTCATGAGTGTTAGCAGTGAATGGATGCACTAACTCCCTTCCCTAAAACTGAAACAAAATTATATAGAGAGCCACTTCATGATACAATTGCCTTTATGAAGTCCTAAACATGCTTAAATCGATGAAAATTTGTTAGCCCTAAAAAGAACCCAACCCACAAATCAGCAGATCTTCAATTCAGCAGACTACATGTACATTAATGAGTGAAAGAAGAAATACACCCTGTATCAGTGTCAGGTGAGGATACAGTCATGCACAGAGATATAATCAAAGTAATAAAATGATACAAGCATGTTTTAACATATTTCCGTTTCACTTTTCATGTTTACTTAACATCAGCTCCATATGTAATGAAAATGAATTGCCTGGCTTCAGTCTTGGTTAGCTAATGAAGTGTGCTCAAGTGATACAAAGTTAGAATGTTTGAAATACAGATACTTCATAGAAAATCAATAAGCAAAAAAGCCGCGGCATCCATACAGGAAGAGATAACTAGGCAACATTTATACAGTAAGTGTGTAAGCAAGAAAAGATTTGTAATTGATCTGAAGTTGTAATAGCTCAATGCTCTTCTTACAAGAAGTCCCATTTCAGGCAGAGCTGAAATGTTAACTTTTCATTTGCAAATGTCTAGAGTTGATAGAAAATAATTTCCCATAATAATTTTTTATGCTTCTTCTATTGTAATTTGTAAATAATTAATAAATAAAAGCTTGCAACATGCTAGATCTGTGGACTTTCCTCTATTAGCAATTAACAGATAGAGGCAAAGGCATTTCTATTTACAGGGAAAGTTCTTGGAGAAAATGGACCTGAATTATTCAGTTATCCTTGGCTTGAGAAAAAAAAGATTGTCATGAATTCTAACATTTATTTGCAAACATGCAGTCAGTCCTGTATGGATATTATGTATATGATGTCATCATGCTTTTAAATTGTAAAAGATATGAATAACTTAGCACATAAAAGAATCCCTAGATGTCATTAGGAATCTGTGACAGTCATTCCCCCTGTAATTTTCCACAGAAACGACCAACAGCCAAAGTGGTTGTGGAGCAGACGGCTAAGAAAACAGAGTGGCAGTGGGAAAGCCCTGCTTTTGAACTCAGGTGAGATGAAAGATAATTATACTGGCTGCACTCTTGGGGTTTTTTTTGACTGCTTGCTTAGCATACAAGTGGTGCAGCTGGAATGCTGCTCGCTGTCACCCTGGTAGGCAGACAGGTACCTTGGCTGCAGAAAATACGAAGTTTGGTGTGTCTGCTTGCAGTGAGGTGGCTTCACTGCGAGCTGGGACCTGCACGGTCTGTAGGACACACAGCCTTTGTGTTGATGCCAAGGGTGGCAATATGGTCCATTTCATGTAAATGTGAGACAGCCCTTGGACTCCTGGCAGGCTGCCAGGGCAGCCCACAGCTCTCTTATGAAGATAATACCACTGTGATATTCTACAGAGATCAATTAAAATGCTGCAGCCACTTCAAGCACGTGGGATCCCCTAACCCAGAATTCTTAAGTATGGCAAAGATTTATGTAGTTATTGCAGCCACATGCATGGATGCACAAAAGAGCTGGAGCTGGAATTGCTGTCAGTAACTTCTAGCTGAAAGCTCTAAAAATGAGAAGAATACAATACACAGAATTGGACTTTAAATATACTCTGCAACAGGTCAGTGGGACCGTTTCCATCGCTGACAAAAGAGAACAATCCTGCAAATCTATCTTGCTCACTACCGTTTTCTGCTAGTTCTTGTACCATATTGGCAGATTAATAATTTCTTTCTGCTTTTTCTCCAGGAGAAGCCATAATTTTCTCTAATATCATAGTGGGTTTTTGTGGAAATTTGCATACTACAAAATGAGAATGGCAAATAACTCCATTTCCAAATGCTATGTTCAGCAGCCAGATTTATTAGTGGATTTGGCAGCATTTGCCAACTCCTTTGCACATGAATAACTCTACTCACATTGTTTAAACAAATGAAACTAGGATAAATGAGATTAATTTGCCAATAGCAAATTACAGTCTATTTAAAAATAAGAATTAGCCTGTACCAAACCCACATGCTTTTGTTTATTTCCTATATAATTTATGCGCAGAAACACTATAGCAGATTATCTGAGATTATAGGTTTCAGTGCACTTAAGTAGAAGAAAATTGGAGGAGTGTCCTGCAAGAGACCTTTCCAAGAGCCTGGAGATCACAGAAGGACCTGACACAAGGAGATAAAGCAACCCTGCACCTTTCACAGAGCTCATGCCACTCTGAGGAGAAAAGAACTGTGTGTTTCAGTTGGCTTAGTCAACATGCCCAGCTCAGACTGAGGGAACATAAAGCTGGATTAACCTACCCTTGCAGATATTGCTACATATGCACCCATAGATGGGGATACTGGTTACTCTACCCAGGGGAAGGCAGAGTCTGCTGTAAACATGACATGAAACCTAAACAAATTGTCTGTCATATTGTTTTGTTTGTCGGTCACATTTTCAAACTGGTCCTCCAAACTCCACTTTGTTCCCAATTACTGCATTCCTCAATTTGGTATATAAAGTTGATGTAAGTAAGGCACTCCAGCTGTCACTGATGGAAAGTGAATTTTTTTTATTAATACAATTTTGTGCTTTAGTGCAACAAATACCCTTAAAAATGTTCCCTATACCCTCCCTAAGCCTGGCATACGTCTTCTCTTTTAAGAAGTCATGATGTCTCTTCATTTCTCCTTGGCTGTTTCTGCTTTCTTCATTGAACACTGCTTTTCCACTTTCCATATTCCCCTCTAAATCACCTCCATTTATCTACCTCTCTCCCTCATACAGCTTTCTTTAACATATATTCCATTTGTCCTACTGGTGTTTTCAGACTTTCATTGTTTCTTCCCTTCCCCACTTCTCTGAAGGGTTTTTTTGATCACACTTGTCCATCAGGACCTCTCCTCCCACTGTGTTTTCTGTCCCATCGCCCTTGTGGACTGTGTGCTAGGTACTCCCTTCCTGAAGTGCAGAGCCTTCAGGATGGAATCTAACGCCAGTGGTGGCAGAGCGAGCATGAAGGATGCCTTCTCTCCTTGGTCCTTCGCCTGGGAAGGGATACTTGGAGCATGAAATAAGAGAAGAATCAAAAGGTCTCCTTACTTGGAGGTGACACCATGGGTTAGACCACCCTTCCAGCAGATAGGTCTGTTCACTGTGAGACCAATTGCAAGACCATTCATGACAAACTCTGAAGAAGGGTAGCCAAGAACACAACAACTGCCTCTAGTGATTAATTCTTCCACACCTTTCAGGGCTGGCAAAACTTGGGGACGAATGATGACTTCCCTTGATAAAGTCCACTAACTTGGAGGTGGGCTGAAAGCATCTTTCTCTTAAAATAAAAACAGAACTTTCATAAAGGTTATCACTTGTCACCAGGAAAATTGCATGCTGGCATTTTAAAGACTTTTTCTTGAAAAGTAATAAAAGTAACTAGTAGAAAAGTGATGTCATTTCTGACATTGTCTGTGTGGAAACCCCCAATAGGAAGTAGTGTAAACCATTTCCCAATCTGCTTTTACACAAGCCTAGGACTTAAAAAGAAAATTTAAGTGTTTAATGCTTAAACCAAATGTTTAATTTTCAACATCCCCATAGAGTCACACTGCAATGTGGAGGTTGCAGTTAAAAGCCCAGATTCCTTCATCTTCCTGACATTGAATCTACACTATAACAAAAACATTTTGAATTAATGTAGAAATAGTTCTAACTGGAGCATTAACATAATTTACTTCAGTCATGTTCATCAGGATCATTTATATCTTACACATGTGATATGTAAGTGTTCACTCTGCCTATACATATACAGTTGGATCTTATATATTATATATAAAAGCACTCCCTTACAAAGTATGATTCATTGGTTTAGCAGTTGGTATTTTAGCTTTTACAGTCTGTTCAAAAGCAGTTTATACATTTAGAAGTTTGGTGTATATAATCATTACCACTTTAAGTAGGGCCTCATCCCATCTATATGAGAAGACGCATTACACGTGCTAAGCTAAGCACTGAAACCTACTGAGACAACGCAAAGCTGTGGAAGAATTGTGAGTCATTATTTGGCTAACTGTTTTCTGTGCCATTACAAAGTGGTTTACTACCTGATTTATAATGACCCACAGTAAGATGTACTTATCAGTACAAAAGAGTGCAAAATGCTACCCTTTATTATGTACAAGAGCTGATCTTGCAATGGGGTGTGCCTTGGCCCAGGAGCAGGACTATGCTTTCTCATGATTAGAGAGCAGATCCCATGGTCTGTCCTGCCACTGACCTGTGGCAAATTGAAAGGTCTCTCTGGGTTTTGGTTCCTCAAAAGGAGTGGTAACCTAAGCTGTATGTTGAATTTTCTTACCCAAATAATGTAAGATAAACAGAGAGATTTGCTGACTGCCAAGAGTGGTCCCATATTCATTTGATATGAATGACAGGCATCCCCACCTGAGTATCAGCAAACCAAATGTAAACACATCATAAGGAACATCCTTATGGAAATAGTTCATGTGCATGTGCAGAGAAAATGGAAAAAATGCACACCCCCATCTAGAGTAAAGCTTGTGCCATATGTGATTACAAAAGCTTGTAGACTGAAACGAGGCTGGGTACATCCAACATTTGGGTCCCACATTGGCTGTTATGGATCTTCTTAAGGCTGTCAGTCACAGACAGCCCACCCACACGTGCTCCTTGAGAGTATACTCCTTTTTTGGGTGACAGATGTAACTGAGAACCTGCTTCCCTGTTTTGTTTGCAACCCAAGGAAATTTAATGGGACCTTTGCTGAAGACAGTTAGGTCAGATAATCACTAACCTTGCAGGCTTTGAGGTCTGTGTTGCCTCAGTGTAAGCAGTACAGTGTAAGCAAACTTGGGGAGAGAGACACTGTTGATCTTCTGTACCAAGTGGTTTCTCTAACCATAAAAAACGCCATGTGTTGGCTGAGATTTATTCAATTCAGTTTGATGGTAGGATGGAGGAAGGAGGGAGCATGCTTGATGATTCTCAGAAATAACACATCCCTTTTAACACTATCAGAAAGCTGAATGTGTTGAATATGAATTAAATATATTTTAGCTGAAAAAATTAAAGACTTTTTGCTTAGTGTGTGCAAATTCTGTTTTATTTTTTCTAAATCTCATAACATGTAGTGATTTCACAGGAAATAAAGATGTATACCAGTGACATACAAATCTCAGCATCATCCCATTTAAAGTCCCTGCCTCAAAGCAGAATGTTACCAATGTCAATTGGCAACAAGACACTTGAATTTCTTTTTCTGTAATGATGATTGGAAATTATTTTGACTGAAATGTCCCAAATTCTTCCTCTGGGAATGGATATTTAACAAAATTCCAGCCAGGGTGGAGAAAATGTAAAAACTTTTTCACAAAAGAAATTTAAATTATGTGACAGGAAATTTAAAATATAGTACAGATAATGGAAAGAGGGCAATATCTATTTGTTGACTACCCTATTTGGCCAGTAAACCCAGACATATTCTGTATGAAAAAACCCCTCTTAGGGTATGAATTAGCATCAGCAGACCAGACGTGCCTATGATTAAAATCCCTCAGGATGTCTTGGGTATCTACGCTCTCCTAATGAGTATATATTTTGGGGTCTGCCTGGCAGTAATCTTGAATATTTAAATTGCCACACACCAGCTCGGATAGTGCAAGGCAGGAAATATGCAATTGAGCATGATGCTTTCTCACGTTAGGAGGGCAGCCCAATCCGTTATTCTGTCTGACACGTTTCCTCAGCGCTGTCCTGGGTCACTCAGCACTCGCTCAAAGTAACGCCTGGCCAGCAATCAGCCACACACGTATGCACTTGGAAACCACCAAGTTCTGTCCTGGACTTGACATCCCCCATCCTGAGCCTCTTCTACGGCAGGAATTGAGCACTCTTTCCTCCAAGGAAGACAACTCCATCCAGGTTATATTGGAGAAAGGCTCTTCATCAAGTGAATTGATAACAGCAGTGATCAAAGTCTGGCAGTTGTACCTTATCTATTGGGGATCATAATTCAGGAATGGAGCTGCCCTTCAGTTGGCTCCTCCCCACCATTAAATTACATTCAATCACCGCACGGAGAATGCAGCCCATGCGCTCGCAGCCAGATGTTATCATTACAGGCCTTTTCTTATAAACTGATGCTGAAACCCGAGTGGTTGATGAGACTAGCTAAGCAGTTGTACCTTTGACCTGATTGCATTAAACTTGCCCTATCAATTTAAGCTTAGTATAAACACCATTTCCCAGAGTCCCTCATGACTTCAGTAGTGAGAAGAAGCTGACTAAGCCTAAACATTTTTTAACAGCAATCTTGTCTTACAACACCAAGGGGATTTGCCATGTATCTGGGGCTTTATAAAACCATATGAACATGCTGAAAGAATTAAAGTCCTTTAAAAAAGCAAAATTGATGGTGACAGTCCTTTTAGAAAATCAGTTTGTAGAATGTCAGCACAAGAGGAGTTGGAAACAGGACTAAAATAGCTTTTAGAAATACAATAGATTTGTGTTTGTTTCACACCGTTGTTCCTGAATACTGAAAGTTAGAGCTAAAAAAAAAAACAAATGAAAAAATCTCAAACTAAATTCACCCTCTCTTAAAAAGGCTTCTTCCCCAGCACTTCACAAACCAAAGCCTTTCCAGATATATCACCTATCTGAGATCTTCCATAAAATATGGGCATCTTTACTCTGGCATATCAGATTTATTTTTAATAAAGTTTGGTCTATTTCACGTTGAGGATAAGTCAGATAATCCTATCAAAAGTTTCTATGTAGTTGCACATGAGCTATAGCATATGGTACAGCATATGGGCAACAAATCTTGGCTATGCTGAATAAAGGGGGACATGCTTAAAAATGTAAGGATAAGAATGAAAGTAACATCATGCTTGACTCAGCTGTATTGCCTTTTGTGGAGTGCTAAATCTGTGGTTTGATAATGCAAATGTTGGTAAAACAACAGGAGATAAACCAGGGATCTTCACCTCAATGGGTTGAAAGAGATCTGTCCCTGATGAAAAAAAACACACTTGAAGTTGAAAAAAATCCTGCTAATTTTAGCAGAAGTATAGAATAAGTCAAAGCTCTGCAAGACTAAACCTCAGATCCAGAATTGGAAAAAATTAAAGAAATTTATCTTTAGAAAGAAATCTAGGAGTGACATGACTAATTTTAAATTTTGTGCTGTCTATTGATTATTCTAATGTGACAAACCAGATAGTAAAACTGCTGTTAGAAGTGCAAGGAAGAAACAGCAGCAGTACATCAAGCAAAATGTGATGGTTCTATGCTTACAGAGAACACACTTCAGAGCACTGAAACATAAAGCACAAAGAGGCAATAAAAATATTACTACTGTTACTATTGTTTTACTGTTTTGAAATCTAATAAAACAAGAATATGCATGTAAAAAAATTCAGACAACAAAAGATCCCTCCCAAACTAAAATAAAACCCCAATTCAACCAACAACTACTGTTATTTAAATAATTATGGAGAAGCTTATTTAAGAGCTAATTTACCTGAGTCTCTACCTTGGTTACTCTTAGAAGCAGAAGCATCTGACTTTTGTTAAACAAATTCCACTGCAGGAAGGAAATGCAGGTAAGGAAAAAAAACAACCTGGTGCACAATTTTACATAATACAGATGCAGAAAACAATCTAGAACATAATGTA
This sequence comes from Zonotrichia leucophrys gambelii, assembly GCF_028769735.1. NCBI lineage: Eukaryota > Metazoa > Chordata > Aves > Passeriformes > Passerellidae > Zonotrichia > Zonotrichia leucophrys. Next base: position 69,906,092 of record NC_088171.1, read on the forward strand.
GAATTCTTTAGTGTTCAAATTAAAGCAGGGTCCTTCTTTGCAAATAAGCAAAGTACCCATTTAAATGACAACTTAAACTCAGCATTAGAAGAAGACTTGCACAAATTGCTTGCCTTGCAGAAAGAATCTCTGTTTCTTTCCTTTTGGGATCAGATGAGATAGAACAAGCCCAGTGACCCTGACTATGAATTCAGAGAGGAAAAAAAGAAAAAAAAAGGTGCCTGCTATTTACTTCAAGCTTTCTAAACTAATGTTGATTTACCTAGCCATGTCCTGCCATTACAAAAGATATTTCTGTCTCATAGCTTAAAGCACAATATGGAAGCATCCAAGTAGCTTTTACCCTACATTTGCTCATAAGAGTGATTTAGGTTTGGCATGACAGGGAACAATACAGACTAATTTGGCTAATCATGGAGTCAATGGATGCTGGGTAGAAATCTGAGTGGATGGCTGAGTGTGGAGTTAAATCCAGCTGGCAGCTGGCCACAAGTGGTGTTCCCCAGGGGCCAGTGTTTTGGGCCAGTCCTGTTCAACAACTTTATCAATGATCTGGATGAGGGGATCAAGTGCACCCTCAGCCAGTTTGCAGGGGACACCAGCTGGGGTGGGGGTGGTTATCTACTGGCGGGTAGGAAGACTGCAGGGGGATACAGACAGGCTGGATTGATGGGCCAAGGCCAATTGTACGAGGTTCAATAAGTGCTGAGTCCTGCCCTTGGATCACAACAACCCAGTGCAGTGTGACCAGCTGAGGCAGGAGGGGCTGGAAAGCTGATCAGGGGAAAAAGACCTGAGAGCGCTGTTTGACAGCCACTGAACATGAACCAATGTGTGCCCAGGTGACCTTCTTGCCCAGGTGCCATCCTGGCCTGTATCAGCACCTGCACCAGCAGTTCCAGGGCAGGGATTGTCCCCTGCACCCAGCACTGGTGAGGCTGCACCTTGAATCCTGTGTCCAGTTCTGGGCCCCTCACAGCCACAAGGACATTGAGGGGCTGGAGCACATCCAGAGAAGGATAGCAGAGCTGGTGAAGGGTCTGCAGCACAAGTCCGATGAGAAGCACCTGAGAGAGCTGGGGGTGTTTAGGCTGGAGGAAAGGAGGCTCAGGGAAGACCTTACTGTTCTCCACAATTATCTGAAAGGAGGGTGCTTGGTCTCTTCTCCCAGGCAACAAGTGACAGGTTGAGAGAAAATGGCCTCAAGTTGCACCAAGGGGAGGTTTAGAACAAATATCAGGAAAAATGTCTTCACTCAAGGGGTGGACAGGCATTGGCTACCCAGGGAAGCAGTGGGGTCACCATCCCTGGAAGTGTACAGATACAAGTAGGCAGGGCACTTTGGCATATGGTTCAGTGGTCACCATGGCAGTGATGGTTTAGTGCTTCGACTCAGTGATCTTAGAGGTAATTTCCAACCTAAACTATTCCATGATTCTATGATTCATCCTTCTAGTAACTGCAGTAACAGCTAAACTAGAGAAGATGAGGTACAGCAGGGGAACAATAACATATATAAAGGGGTGGCAACCGATCAAAAAAAAGAAAATCTTTAGTTGGCATGAAGTTGTTGGTTGTGTTTGTCACTATCAGCCTTATAAATCATTACAGGCACTTTCTATTAAGTCAAAAAATATTACAAACAAGCTGAAAAAAGTTGGTGATTATTTAGATTTGAGGAACATCAGTACAGGGGAGGCTCAGGTTAGAAAGAAAAAACTGGCTCAGTTTGAAGTCAGTCACCATGGAAGATTTGAGAGTCAAGAGGAAAAAGCTTGAGATAATTCACTTAGAGACTGAAAACAAAAAGCTCACTGTGTTCTGAAACAACTGGTGTAAAGAACCTGGAGGTATGAGTTCACCAGAGGTGACTGTGAATCAGGAGTGTGATGCAACCATGAAGGCAAACATAATCTTAGTATGTGTAGGATGAACTATTTCCAGCAAAAGTTGGGGAGTATTACTGCTAGAATATGAGACACTAATTGATGTGTCTTTTATTTCAAATCCTGTTTAGTATTAAAAACAACTCTTGGTAGTGTTGTTAAAAGAAACACAACTGGATTTGAGGCAGATAAAAGAGAAAAGCTGTAAGGATGGTGAAGGGATGCAGAAATATAACAGCACAAGGACAAATTTTGTTTCTTTAGTCAACCACAGTAAAACTTGAGAGATGAAACAACTACGTGCTACACCATCCCTTGGGAGAGGATGCTACAGCACAATGAAAGGAAAGAACTATTAAGTGAAGGACAGAGGTATAAGAGCATATAAGAGGGATATAAGTATGCTAAAAATGCCAGTACAATGGGATGTTAGAAGAAAACTCCTAGCTATAACGTCAGGCAGATTCTGGACTGCTGTACAGTGGGATTAGCTGGGGCTAAACATCCTCATGACTTTCAATGTGCAGTTAATGAAAAGGGCTTTGCGATGTGATACCTGCTGCAGAGACAAAGTGTAAGTACCTCCCAACTTGCTGTTAACAGCATGGCTATAACATGAGCATCAGCATCTGGTAATGCTCTCATTCTTCTTAACAATTTAATATCTTAAATTTATATAATACTTTTCAACCCAAACGTTCCCAAAGCACTTAAAAATTGCAATTGATGTGCAGTCTGTGAAGAGAGGGCTTAATTCACTGCAGAAACAGAGCTGCAGCACAGGTGAGAGGCGACAGCTGTTTAAAACGTGGTTATCCTCAAACTATAAAATAGTGTTTAAATTTTATACTAGGAAGACCAAAGTGGTCTTTTGGGGGAGAAAGTATTTTCACTGGAAAAAAGCAAGTACTCTGTATTTTCTATTTTCTTCTTCAAGCAGGAGCTGTGCTGTTGATGTCATGGAGGGACCAAGGTGCAGCAATCCTTGTATAATGAAGGCAAAACCATTTCCCCTGTTCATGCTTCTAATACCCATGAAAATAAATTTGCTATGTGTAATGTTGCAAAGTCATCACTACATTCTTATTTTGAAGGGTTTCCTGCCTTCCTCAGGGGATATTATCTTGGGAGATTCATTAGAGCTTGTTCAAACTAATCCCTCTAAATCAAGGTGGATACTGAAATATGCTTGTGCAGGATCCGTCAGTGGGTGGGACAAGTTCAGGCTACCTTCTCTGCAATGCATGAAAACCCAAAAAATCAGGATGGGCATTTGCAGGCTACATGCAAAGCTGACCAGCTGCCAAATCCAAACCTTCAAAAATCATGGTACTGGTTTATGAGTAGAATGATGTTATTATACTATGTTCCTTCTACCTTGACTTTGGGATTGCTTTGATTTGCCTGTTTTAATAAAAACTAAGAAATCTTCCTTTTTTTTTTTTTCCACTGAAGGCATGACATTTAATCACGCTATGCAAAATACAGCCATGGCTTTTAAGGAGTGTCCTGTGCCTGTCTTTCACCAAAAGTAATTGCAAAGAAATCTGTGAGCTTATAAGGGCACCAGTATAGGAGTTAGAGCTTCTCATAGTCAGGTTCTGTTTGGCTTTTGATAACAATCAGGAGAATATACTGGTCATCCCATTACCATATATAAGTGAAAATAGATGTATTAAAGTCAGTTTTCTGTGAAAAAATATCACGGAATTTGCAATTGTGATTTCCTACAGCTATAAAGCAGGAGTAACATATAGAAACTGAAGAGAGACGAATATTGTTATTGGTAATACCTGACCAACAGGTAGATTACTACTTATCATAAACTCAAGGTGTGCTGCTCTAGAAGCTGTGAAATGAGCTCATTTTGAAGGATTTTCAGTAAAAATTCAGCATGCTCAAATGTTCAGAGCAATCTGAAATCCAGGTAAGGAGATATCAATGTTGTGTCAATCTTGGAAATAACTTTTTAATAACAAGCCAAATTAGGAAATTCCCCTTTAATTGTAAGGATTGTAAGGAATGAAATTTTCTCTACAGAAAAGCTGAATTAGTCATAGAGGTGTCTCTCGCATGTCTTCTTTTTTTTTTTTCCCCTCCCTTTCTTCTACATTCCACAGTTACAAATGGTGAAGTCATCTACAGGTCATACCACTGCCTCTGGTGCTACTTAAACATTTTCTAAAAATGTATCTTCACACCAGCAACACACACAGCCCCTGTAGGTTGGATTTGCGTGAGCAGTTGCTATCTGAGCCCTGAGTTGCCACCCCAAGCTGCCATCCACTTCCTCTCCGGACTCCTGTGATCCCAGGGCTAGCTGGGCTCAGCTGCCGGGCTGTCACAGAGCTGCTGTGGGGTGTGGGGGAATTTTAGACAAGCTCACTCCTTTCCAGGAGGCTCTCCTCCCACTTAACACATCGCTCCTGACATGACTGTAGGCCACTGGTTCACCTGAACTATCCAACAGGGCCTTTCTTCTAAGCAGGAATAGTTGATAGGATACCAATAAGGATGGTCCCAACCACACCCCAACCAAGAAGATTACCAAGAAAATGTCTTACAAGAAAAATGCTTGCTTGTTTTGGGCTGCTGGTGGGCTCAGCTTTCTCCCATTACTGAGCTGCAAGGGCCTTATCAAGTCTTTAACGAAGGCTTCCCAGTGGTGCTCCAGCAGTCCTGGACTGTGTGTGTCCATCTGCACCTCCTTTTTCTCTTCATCTCAGGACAATGCTGAAAAGCTGTATTGTGCAACTTTGCATGTTGGAGAGGTCCCTCTTGCCGCCAGCCCCTTTTTGGACGAGCCTGAGTGGAACAGAGGAAGAATGGGACCTGGAGGCTCCATCCCTGGCCCCCAGGAGGCTCTCCTGGGTGTAATTTCCCTATCATGTTTCAGCTACTTCCAAGGACAGTTTAGAAAGCTCTAATCCTACTATTTTATAGTTGCGACTCAAAACAAGTAGGTTCTTTTCACCTTTGCCATGTGGTTGTGCTCTGCCATTCTGGTGAAAGTTCACCACAGCCTGGTCAACTCATGTGCCTTTGAAAAAAAATAAAAATGGGGCAGTTTGCACATGCCCAGCACAGATCTGCTAAGGGTGGATAGCTTAAATTTCTGGGCAGTCCAACATCCATGCAACATCTCACATGCTCTGGGTATTGGCTAGACTAAGCAAGCAGGTAATCCCTGAAAAACAAAGATCTTGTAAAGCTTACATTATCAAGCTTCAAGATGTTCGGCTTTGTACCTTCATAATATTCCTTTAACTCATGTGTGGTTTCTATTTTTAAAATGTTTTTCTAGGGTACTTTCTAGTACATTTTTGTTTCTCTGCATACACAGACAGACAGGCAGTTTCTATTTTGTAAAGCAGGAGATTCCTGCATGCTCTGCTTGGGCTAAAAAGAATCTATATTCAAGAATGAACTGGCAGAAACTCTGTTTGTTGGTTCATAACATTGCAAAGGGAAGATAGGAAATCAGTGATTTTGCCTAAGGGAGCAACTTAAATATTAAAAGAAGAGAGGGGAAAACCAGACTTCAAAACCTTTACAAAACCTTCATTTTGAGCTAGAAACTGAAAAGTAATCCCAAGCCATCAATTACTGAAGCATGTGAATACTATTTAGAATACATTTTAAAAATTAAAACTGAAATACCTTGGACCTAATTTTAAACAGGTTTTGCATGGTGCAACACCATTGATGTCAGCAGAATAATTTCCAAGTTATAAATTTGTTAACATAAGGTTAGTACAAGGTTGCAGTGCAGTGGATGAGAATTGCTTTGAAAGTACTGTATGACATGGAAGGCTGTGTGCTCATGTTGAGTAACCTGCTGGGAGATGGTTTGCTTTCTGCCTACACAGCCAAGCTACACATTAATTAATGCTACCACAGAGACTGTCATCTCCTAAGGCATAGAGCAAAGCAGTAATATTCTAACATTAATAATAATTAATATTCTCTCTTATGAATATTGTTCAAATAAAAGGATGTTGTATTTTAATACATATTTACCAAGACTGTGTAAAACACAAAGTGCCTGATTTATCTGCTGTTCTGCTGCCAAATACAGGTAATGATTGGTAAATAACTTTGAGCTGATGAACAAAGATAGGGGGTTACATCTTTAGAAAGCAATAGCAGCCTCCTCAGAAATTTAACTTGGCTGTGGTTCAAAAAGCCAATGTAAACAGCCTAGACAACCATATTAAACACAGCTTATTCACACTTTCAGCCCACAAGAGTCGATGAAACAGTGTTCAACAGTCTGTTTCTGCCTCCTCAGATACACAGGCACACATGCAGTGCCAGTTGTTAAACACACAGCACGAGCCTTGGATGAGGCAGTGTCAGAGAGCATCTCCGACCCAGAGCCACCACCTGGGCAGGTATTTTACAACCTCCCTAACTCCTTCAGGACTCTGGGTAGTTGCAGAAGCACTTGCAGATTCCTGCATTGAGCCAATGAAACAGCATCCAGAATACAACCTCAGCACCAGTACTGAACACTAGAAAAACTCCAGGGTCGAGTTGGACCGTGACTCAGCTCCAGAGCTGTGAGGAGATGGCTGAGCATGGGACAAATACTAGGTCACAGAAACCAAATTAAGAATGGAAAGTGGAACAGAGGCTTTAAGGTGAGTTGTTACCTATATAAACTAGGGCTGCATTTATTACTTGGGAATGAGGAAGAAGGTGGAAAGACTGTGTTTCCATTGGTTCAGCAACAAGGAGAATAGGGAATGGCATATTGAACTTGTAGGGTAAAACAGGCACAGGAGCACGGAGCAGAGCAGGCTGGAGTGCTCACTGAAAGAGTGCAGGAATTAAGAATACAAGGAAAAGGACTTACTATATTATGAAAAGCAAGAGAGCAAAGCAAAAGAACAAATACTTAATGCTGATACCATGGGAACAAACAGTAAACCCTGGAAGAATTGCAAGGCAAGATAAACTGAAGAAAAGCCAGGTTTTATATAATAGTTTTTGAATGGTGACAGTGACATTTAAAATAGAAGGCAGTTGTAGTTACAACTGTACATGCAATGTAGTGCATTGAGAAGAGCAGGGAACTTTTAACAAAGGACATCTTAAGAAACAAAATGATGCCAATTATGTTACAGAGTTCAGGACACTGGAATATGATGAAATGAAAAGACATTGCCTGAAAAATAAAATTCAGATATAAATAGAGGATTCAAAAACATTAAAAAAAAAGGAATAAAAAGATAAAGGAAGAACCAGAAAAAAAACCCAAAAAACAACCCACCTGGTTTCACAGATTTGAAAAGGCAATAGCGTTCTTGGATCAAGAGTACTGCAACACCCAGTGTAATATATTAGAATTTCAAGAATGAAAAACAAAGGGAGATGTAAGTAGTAGTGGAAAAATATCATGGAGAATTGCACACATACAAAGGTTCAGAGAGGAAAAATGTTCCAAATCTGATAGATGTTAGAAAGCAGTGGCAAGATTTCATTTCCACCCACTGCTACCACAAACAGTAATTGAAGTAAACAAACAAACAACCCCTTGCTCAATTATTCAGGCCAGTTAATTTGGAGTTGTTTGTTTGTGGCAGGAGACAGAGATCTTTTGTTGATATAACTGAAATCATGCCAGTTAAAAGTTAAATCCTGCCTGCTAGACATAACTTGGGGTTTGGAGAATCATGTTACATATCTTAGAGAAAACAACCAGCCCAAACAGCCCTCAGAGATGCCAGGGCTGGTGAGGGAAATGCATATTCTCTGCCACACTTTCTGGCTAAATTCATGCTGCAGTCCTTGTTTCAACAATACCACAATCCAAATCTTTCTGATGCCTCAAGATCACACATCCTTTGTAGTACAGGGACTGTAGCCTCCCCTAGTACTTTGATGTGTAAATCACACGTATTTTTTTAATTTCCTCCATTGTATTTCAGTGTGGCCCTAAGTTACCATCCTGACTTATTTTCTCTCTTCCTTGTGTCTTCTTTAGGTAACTGTACACTGCATATGCTGCACACTGGCTAAAAATAAACATAATGTCAGAATTATATTCAATATTGTCTTTGATTGAAGCACCATGCCCTGCCTTATCAAAGACATCAAATCCCTATTTGCAATTTCCCATTTCTAGTTACAGCCTTCTGAGGCATATCTGCTTTTTGCACTGTGGTATGATTTGGAGGATACACTTCAGTTTTCTTGCAAGTTGCTAAAAATAGCAAAGAGTCTGCCTAGAAGAGACACCCCATTCTGGCAAAACCTCCCTGAAGACAAAAGAGCAACTCCCATATTTTCACCATGGACTTGTTAGTGGGCGTGGTTCACCATTTCCCCATTCCATTTTATGCCAGTGTAATTAAGTCAATGGGGCTTACATCAAGATAAAACTGAAGAGCATAATGCAAAGATGAGTCAGAACCCACATGCTACAAAATGTAAGAGGACCGTTTCATAGCAGGATGGTGAGAATTTGGAACTTGCTTATCAGAAAACACACACTTCAAAGTGATTCCTGATCATTTTGGAATTGAGATTACAAAATCAGCATAGGTTTGTTCTATTGTTAGTCAAATCACAACTGGGGAGGAAACATGCCAATGCAAACCTCCTGAAACATGCTTCATATTTACTCTTGAACAATAATCTGGTCTTCAAGAAGGGGGAAAAAAATGTACAAGATTGACAATGGACTACATTGTTCTTTGATGTTGCAGCATGGACAAATCACAGGTGTATTACGTAAATAGCTGTCAAACTGACAATTAATATCAATTAGGCTTTAATCTGACATATTACATTGGGCGCAGCAAATGCAAAATCTGTTCAAAGTAGATCGTAGATATGTACCCTTCAATTAGACATGAGGGAGGAGGAAATTCTACTCTCTGGGAAAGCACAGAGATTAACTCCTGAACTGCTAGAGATTTGTGTGGATGAAATTCATCCTTGTGAAGGTGGCCAGTCCTAAACTTTTTTGAGCCCTTGCAATTTCAAAAGCATAAGGGCGTTTAGGTAGTCATGTGAGAAGAAGCTGTTCTTCCTCTCTCCTCATACACACACGGTCTTGAGTGTGCTGTGTTTAGCAGCTTCTTTTTTTGACACATGAAAAGGCCAAAGTAGAGGAAATAAGAGAGAGGTCTCTCTGGATAAGGCCTCCTGAAGCAATCACTTTGGAGTTGGGAAGTAAGAGAGTATTCACAAAGCTACACAGGAGATGGAAAAAGGCACTTTCATGGTGTACCTCAGAGCTGGAAACTGGACTGGAAGAACACACATCTCTTCATTTACATAGGTGAGACCTACTGATACAGCTTCCCAGATTTGGTATGTATATGTGAACAGCTCCCTGCCTTCAATATGCCTCTGGGACTTTTTTTTTTTCTGGCTTTACAACATCAAACAGATCCCTAAATCACTACAGTCAAAATGGTGATACAATAATTTCTCCTCAAAGTGAGAAACTGCAAATACATTACCAAAACTGAACTGACAGTTTATGCTGCAATGGATTGTCCTGGGGTTAATGAGCCAGAGAAGTAAAACACTCAGCAGACAGATTCTCAGCAAGATTCTCAAGCAAGCCACAACTGCTGTTATGACTAAATATGTCCAAACCTCAAAAGAAAGCAGACATGACTGCAATGTTTTGTGGCATATGAAGAATACATAAATGAGGCTAAAAGCACAATGCTTGTCCTCCTTCTAGAGACAGCATCTAACCTGTTTCATAGCTTCCTTCATAGACTATGAACTTGCTTCCCCATTTAAAATTAACCTTTTCACTTTATGATGACATGTGTTGGCTCCAGAAGAGGATGCTGACTAAATTTTTATACAGCACTATTTTTAATGCTGTGAAAAGCTCTTCTTATCCATAGATTTTTCAGAGAGCTGGCTGAAAAAAAATACACAATTTCTCATTAGTCCTAAAATATGCAGATACAATCCTGTCTCTTGCCAGCCATTAACGTAAGTAAAAATTTTCACTCATCTGACATCCCACTAATCATGCCTCAAATTCATATGAGGTTTAGAAATGCAAACCTTCAGCAGGATGCCTTTAAATCTGCAGGTCTGTTTTGTAAGAGATTTGCAAAAGAATTACACTTTTAAATAACTACTCTCATTTAATAAACATTAAACATAATCTCAATAATTTCAATCAACTGAACTAATGAATATCATTGAAAAGAACCCCTTTCATTTGAGAATGTAAACACCTACTTTTCCATCCAGTAATTTCATACCCTGAGATGATGCTACACATTGCTTTCTGAACCCAAGAGTGGGAATTAGTTTCTACCTCTCAGCTCAGAAAGAGTGAAAGGAAAAACACCAGGAAAATATAAAATAGCTTTATTTTCAATTTAAAAGAAGAAGGCAAAAAAAGAAATGTGCATCCTGTTAATTAACTTATAGTATTTATTACATAAAAACTAGATTGAAAAAAAGGAGTAAAATAAGAACTTTACACTCTAACAAGAAAGCCACTGCTATATAAGAATACGGAGCTCATATTTTCCATTTCCTGTTTCTACAACAGATGCTGAATTCTGGCCTCTTTTTTTCTATTTCTTTTTCTTTTCTTTTTTTTTTTTTTTTTTTGTGAAATGAGGTATTGTTGAATTTGCTGACTTTCTTATGTGAAGGAAAGAAGGAGAATTCAACAACTTTGTGATTGTCTCTGGAGACGTTCAAATCTCTGGAGATTTGAACATCTCCAGATGTTCAGATGTCATGGGCAACTCAGTCTCTGTTGGAACAATGATTATCTATGTTAAAAATGTTATCTCATGAATTCTTCTTCTAGTGCTTTGCAGGCTTTCATTCGCTTTTACAGTATAGCAAAAGGACTTTTGAGAAAACCTGCAGGTTTAAGAAAATCCCTCTTTCTTCTTCAACTTGGCATTCCTAACTTCCTTGTTGACTTTCAGTGTGGTAGCAAACCTACTGAGACATTACTTTTCCTTCATTTTATGATGTGGACCTCCAGAACATGGAAATGGAGCACGCCTGTGTCCCTTGAACTTTGGGACAGCACTGGAGTAACTCCTGGTACCACCTTCTGGAGACACCTCTCCTGCAGCCCCTGGGCAGCAGTAGGGGAAGCTTTCCATCTCACTTTGTGTTTCCACAAAGCATTTCAGGCTGCTGTCCTGACACGTCTGGGTGAAGCAGGAGGAGGCCTCTTGCCAGAGAGCTGCCCCATGGTATGCAGCCGCCTGCCGCTCCCTGCTCCCAGCCCGCAATCCCACACCGGGGTGGCGGCTCCCGGGGCACAGGGACCAGGGGCAGCGCAAGGAGGGAGAGCCAGGCCATCACTGGGCTCTGTCATGGAGCCACATGAACAAGGAAAGGCAGGGAAAAAAAACAAAACAAGAAGGAAAAAAAGGAAAAAAAAAAAAGAAGAAAGAAAAAAGAAGAAAGAAGAAAGAGAAAAGGAAAACGGGCTTTAGTAAGAGTGCACATCTTAAGAGTCTTTTTAAATAAAAGTGAGCTGCCTAACTTTAGTTAATTTCAGGGTCTCAAAGCTGATCACACTGAAGCGAATCACCGTATTTCAAGTATGAGTCGCAGCAAATATGTCTGTATTATTCCCAAAATCCTTATTTTCTCAAAACCATCATTATTTCTCTTTCTGTTCTCTGTCTCTCAGTATTATTTTCCAGTATAATGACTGCTGTCACTGATGAAAGTTACAGTAAAAAATAAGCTAAGTAGCATATACTTTATCATCTTTAGATGTTACATGAAGAGAAGTTACATGATACTACACTATGAAAGCAGTCGGACAGAGAGAAAATTCAAAGTTTTGCTACAATTGTTAGAGCAATGTGCAGCATCATCTCTTATTACTGTGTAGTTCCATGGCCAAAAAACCTGAGGAGGGTTCATACCACATACTTCATATGAAATATGAGCTCAAGCCTAGGTACTATCCACTCTTCCACTTCATGAAGAGCAGAAATTCTGGGATTCACAAAGGCTTTTTTAGTGAGCCGAGAGTCCAAGGCAAGCGGCATTCCCAGGGAAAAAGCCACAACCCAGGACAGGCAATCTGGCCTACTGCTGCTTCCCCCAGCAAGAGATGCATGGCACAGGCATGACTGTGGCTGAGGTATGCCATGCAGCAGCCCTTGACAGTGATCCAGAGAATCACTGTCACAAGAAGGACAGAGGGGATTTAATAAGTTTGGGGAGGAGAGGAAAGGGATTTTTCTGTGCAGAACAGATCAGGCTTCACCTATCATCAGTCTACCAAAAATACAGCCAGACCCTTGGATCAACTCTGTCATACTTCAGGGTCATTGGCCATTGTTATATTATCAGAATGTGACAATACAATGCAAGGGCATGAACAGAGCACTTGAGTGGCCTCACCTTAGAGTAAGTTATTGCACTTATTTGATTTTTTTTTGGCTGTAGTGATCATATTTCAAGTCCATCACCCTCTGTGTCAAGTAGGAACTACATTTTAAAACAGTTCATCAAAAACATCAGCAGTGGAGTGCAGGTATTCTTTAATTCCTTTCCACAAACTATGACATATATGCCAGCTGGGTTACTTTGCACATCTCTGCTATTTGGCTTATTGTAAATCTTGCTCCACAAGGTACTCATAACTTCATAGCTGATTTTCCCAGTTCAGTGAGGGAAAACTGCAAGAGCTTCTCTTCCATGTTTTGAACAAGGGATGCTTCTTTTTAACTCAGGATTCCCCAAGAGCAGAGCACTGCTGCTGCAGAGATTTGCTGCACCTAAAGGCAAGGTGGTCACTTTATTGGAAACAAAGCTGTATTTTACTTTGAGGTGTCTTTTCCTTCAAAGGACTCAATCAGAGGATGAATTGTAACATTCTTGGCACCAGTGCCAAGACCATTGATTTTCTTTCAGCTGACATGAACCAACCAGGCTATTATACAACTTTTGACTGTACAGATCTGAAGACATGACCCAAACTGATGGATTTAAAGTTAGTTAATGGATTGACATCAACTAAGCTGAGCAGCAATTATGAATAATGGATTCTAACCCCTATCAGTAGCTGAACTGAAATACATTCACCTAAACAATTTTTCCATTCTAGAAAGGAATTGCAAAGGAAACATTGTTAAGGTTGCTATAATTAAGTTCCCTTTTAACATATTTAAAATATACTAGGCAGGCAATCTTGGGTTACTTAACTGGTACCACCACTTCAGACTATCTGTGGTTTTGCATACATATCCCACATCCCTCCAAAGCTTTTAACCCATTACTAGTTAGTATTTTGGAGGAATGTGATACATAAATTTAAACATGTCAGACACAGCGTTCAACACTTCTAATGATCTATTACCTTCATATTATTGAAGTCCCTGAGGAAGTTTGGCAGATGCCATTCAATCATCAAGCTATCATTACTATGCTTTAGCTTTAATCTAAAGTGCCTAAGAGCTTTGTGCTTCTTAATTCATATTCTATCTCTCTTAAGGAAAAAAAAAGGGTGGGGAGAATGGGAGGAAATAGTTCACCTTAACTGGCCTGGAGTTTGTCATATTTGGGGAACACATTTTTTTTTCCAAACTAGATTACTTTTTTTTGTTTCAGTTACAAATCTATTTCCTCTAAGTTCTAGTGATATCTCAGTAACTTAGTATCAATCTAGAATACATTAAAAAAATCTATGGTAACAAACAACTTCAAAAAGCAAGAGTTTTTGATCCAAATTGTCCCAACATATGAAAAGTAGTGCAAAGTTAACAGTTTGTGCGTAAATGTGTTATTACCAATGACTCTGGCTTGCAGACTGCCTATTTATTAGTATCTCATTTTCTGATGACCTCTCCCAGGAAATCAGAGGCCTAAGACCATTAAGTAACAGCACAGCTCTATGAATACCTCACTGTTTGGGTACTTTGCTGCCTCTGTTGACAACAAGATTCAGACTGTTTGTTGTAGGCAGCAATACCTCAAGCAGTGATTCAGGATGTCTGTTTTCCAGAGTTCTAAATTAATCTGGGCCACCGCAGATGTGTACGAGCCCAGTTGCAATTCTGTGGGCTGGAACACATCCAATCCACAATGAAACTCCATTTCAAGACAGGTGAATGCTCAAACACGAAGACCCTTATGCCCTATGACTTATGCACACTGTGGGCACACGCTGCCCAACTTGAAACCAGCACACAGCAGGTGCTGTGGCCAAAAGATGTGATAGCCAGATTTGTGCAGCAATTACAACATATATTAGAAAACATGGGAAAACTGGGTTCAGTTCCCTTAGTTTCCCAGTCAACCTTGTGGTGGCAACATTTTTTTCATATCTAATTTATACCATTTTTTCTGCAATTTAGGCTTTTACTTTTTTGTCCCATCCAATCAATACAGAAACTATCCCCCAGTAGCATCCCTCTACCTATTGAGGGATCTATTCCTTTCTGTACTAAACATATCACTAACCACATCTTTCTTTAAAACCTCTGTTTTCTAAACTTTCAGTTAGTTCTGTTGCTTTTCCCTGAGTCAAAACCTACACCCTTCTTCAATGTGGTGTGCAGAACCAGGCACCTTCCTGTTATTTCCAAACCAGGCACCATCTCCTGGGCCTTGCCAGCTCTGAGTTAGAAGAAACACTTCATGCTTTAGACACAATGTTCCTGTTCATCAGTTTCAGTAGGAATACCTGCTTTCCCACAATACTGACAACACAGACAAGTTTTAGATGGTGATCCCTTATGATCTCTCTAAACTACTTTCTGGAAAATGGCTTTATACCTTTTGTTTTTCATCTCATATGGCAGATTTGGAATCTCCTCCTTACGAGCAGTACTCTGCATGTGTTCTCATTGAGTCATACCCTATTCATGTCAGACAGTTTCTCCAATAGTCAAGTTCACTTTGAGCCTTTCTTCCCATCTCACTATCAGGCGGCTTTCTGTCCTTCAGTGTTAAGATAATCTCATCCAATGCTGTTCAGATTCAAAATATAGTCAACAAATATGCTGCCTGTCCCGTCACTCTGAAAATACTGGAGTGACTTTTGTAAAGCTCCATTTGAGACTTGTTTGTAGGCTGATACTCTGCACAAAGGCAGAGTAATTGCTCAAATACTTCTTTGTATAGATCTATTTTAAGATAATCCAACTTCTTCAGTAAATCCTCTTCCAACCTACACCCTTCCCTAATCACAAATGAGTCAGGATACCACTTAGTCAATCAAAAAACCAGATTCTAGCCAAGAGACAGGATTTATTTTCTCTGGATGGAGAACATTCCTATGCAGGGTAGAAAGCTAAGTCAACAAAATAGTACAAAGGCCCAGCTCCTGCCTACAACCATCCTTTTTATGCAGACAATTGACACCAGGGTGTGATTCTTGGGAACGGCCTGGTGGATGTGGCTCCCAGCCAAGCTCAAGGAGGTGCAGGCGCCATTCATGCACCCCATCTTCCAGGGCAGCACACCAACAGGGAGTGCTTCCCAGACCTCCTCTTGCCACCATCACTTCCTTTGGGACAGCTGTCTCTCTTTGCTCTCCTAACAGGTACACCCTGCCTGCTGTACGTGAGGCACGCTTCTGAGAAAAGGAGAAAATAATGTGTTGAGTGTAGAAGACCTCCTCCCATGCCCATTGCACATAATGACAGGGTTCACCAGACAGAGAAGTTCACAGGGCCCCATAAAGATAGCTTTCATTTTTAAATTGCAGTCCAAATAGAAATAAGATTGGTGTGTTAAAGAGCAGCTTGAACTCTACCTGTAGCAATTAGAAAGGGTACATTGCAAAGGAAGAGGAGGAAAATCCAGGCACAAGCTGCTTTCTACCAGCAAAATGTCATGAGGATCCTTGGGGTTTTACAGTTTCCAGTACTCTTTATAATTATTTAATTAATTGGAAATTAGAGGTAATGGAGACCTGTTATTTGACTTGTTTAAAGTCATAGAAAAGAAATTAAATGAGTGTGTTGGATTTTTTTCCTTAGGTTGATCAGTCTGAGGCTGGGTCTTCTAGGGTTGCTTTTGACATATAACCCCTTTCAAATATTTGGTAGTGGTGGGGTGTTGAGTTAAAGTACTGAATTTCTACCTTCAAACCAAGTAGAATGCAATATAGAATTAAATTATTGGGAGATGAGGCCTATCTGGGGCCATAGAGAATTCATGCACACAGATTGTCATTTTAGCCTCAAGGAAAATAATTTACATTTGACTACAACACCTCCCGTATGCCCCTTCATATGTCATGCTACCTTTGTCTGCTTTCACACCAGGTTCTTTAGGATGAAGACATTATTTATTTTTGCCTTGTATGGTGCCAAATATGTTGCCAGTACTTAAAATAAATAGCAGTAATAAAAGCTCATTATCACACAATTTAAACCTGGGCAATCTACACTTGATCCAGGGAAGCCAGTTTTTTTCCTGACACTATCTGTGCTATCTGGGGAGGGATTGTGCTAATACCTTCCATGTGTGTGAAAACAGCCCTTGCTAAGAAGGTTTTGATGCTGTGGCTGAATCTGATTTCACATACTCCATTTCACACTGATGTAACTGTTTTCTTCAGTACAGTTGCACCTCATACAGAACCTTCTCCCAGAGAGTCTCTGAGAGCCAGAGGGGAGATGTGAACCATTGTTTCCTGAGTCAGTGTGAACAAACCTTACGTGACTTTTTATATATATATTTATATATATATATATATATATATATTTAATAATAGGTGCTACAGAATTTTGTGATTGCTTGCTAAACACCAGCTTCATATTTCCCCCGAGGCCTGAAAAAATTTGCAATTTTCTATTATTCTGTTTCCTACCCAGTACACTAGCAATTTAGGCAAACTTTCCCTTTGTAGTATTTAATTTACACAACTGGAAATGGGTCTGTGCTGTGTGGATTGTGCTGGAGCACAAACATGTTTGCAAAAAAACAGGCTTTACAGTGCTTTCTGTGCCCTGCAGCCACAGACTCCTGAGACAGGAAATCACAGCATTAACCTGATGATCAAGCTGCAGACAGCAGCCTCGATGTGCCACTGACTTCTAAGTAAAAGGTATTCTAAGTAAAAGGTATTCTAAGTAAAAGGCAAAGGCAATGAAAACAGATTTAAACACAAAAATCTGGCAAGTCAGAAGAAATTTGTCTCATGCCTCTCTGTCTATATTTGCACATGTACAGCCACAGACAGGCGGAATTAACCTCTTCTACATATACATAAACTAATAGGATGTTAAAGATTCAAATAGACTTCCAACTTCTCGCAGGGAAAAAACACATTCTGAAATTATTCATATTACCTTGTGGCTTGGCAACATATTATTTAATAGCAGCAAAAAGTGATACATGCTCTGAAGGGGCTACACTCACAAGAGAAGCTTCTTTTGGAGTCAGTTGCACGCATTACATCACTCGTGGCCACATGTGAATGTTATTTGTGTATGTACTCTGAAACAAAATAAGGGGAATAGACAAAGAGAGATTCCTCCCACACCCCACATGCCAGAATCTCGTTTCCTATCCTCAGCTGGTGCTCAAGAGCCTGACTCCAGCAATAACAGTCTCCCACTGAGATTAAAGCACTGGCAAACACAGCTTATCTTGGTTAATGTATACTTAAGTTTTGTGTGTATAATACATACATATATTTACATATATAGACGCACACACATATGTATATATTTATCTCTCTCTCTCCCTCTACTGATACACATATTGTGTTTATATACATTTATAAATATGATATGTAGGACATCTTTTGCAGAGAGGAAATAGTCCCCGGATGGAAAAACACTCGTAGATGTGAGCCCAAGCAGAGATGATTCTTGACTTCAGCAGCTGCCCCCTGCTCCTCTGCCCCTAAGGGGACACAATCACTGTCAGAGACCTCTGTCTCCTTTCCCCAGGGAATGCTGGGGTTCACCCCTGCTGCAGAGCTGTGGCTCAGACCTAGCCAGCCACCAGCAGTGCTGTTCTCTCACCTCCTATGGACTGTATCAAAATTGTCATAAAGACCAAAGGCTCAGAGACCTATGTCAAGCAAAGCACCAGACCATGTTTTTGTGGAATCGTTGAGCAAATGTGCCTGAAGTAAGCAGGACAGACCCTGAAGATGTTGCTTACTGACTAGTTTGTTCAGCATTTCTTGAGGCATTGCAACATTTACCAGATTTCCCCATGGGGACAGTCATATTGGTAAATGCGGTTCACTTGATGATCCTCTGTAAGTTTAAATTAGTCTGTGTATTTAGCAAGGGAAAAGACAAGAGAAAGTGATCCAAATTTTGTGGACTATAAACAAACATTTTTGTGGACTGTGACCATTAGAAGATTTACTGGGACATAAACAGTGCTTACTTACTCCAGGGTAAAGCAACAATGATGTTTCTGAAATAAAGAATAAAACATCTTGGCTAGCAAATGATAGCTCACTGGGAGTGTAAAAATATAGGCATATATGCCTGTACACATATAGTTCCCAGAAATTAAGGGTTTGTACTTCAGATTTATGTGACATCTCTTCATTATTGGAGTAAATTCATTTACTCTGAAAACTAAATGGATCTGTACGATGCATGTATGCTGGTATTTAGAAGATACAAATAAACTTGAAGTAACCTTCATACAAGCAAAATGCTAAACCTGCCAATACTTACTATTGCATCATTTTGGGAAAAAAAAAAAGAGGACAGGATGTCCATAAATAAAAGCTGTTATTTTAAATCTGCTGAGAAACTCAGGTACAAATATATACCAGTGAGTCAGAAAGTGAGAGGGAAATATGTGGAGTTTGATCATACCCTGTTTTAGGTGGATACAAATGGGATGGAAGAAGGGAATTAAAAGCTTGAAATTCCAAGACCAAGATTCAGACCCATAAAGTACTAAGCCAAAAAAACCATGCTAGTATATTTGCTGGAAAGAAATAGCATACAGAAAAAGTACTTCTATGCTAGCAAAAGTACTTCTATGCTAGGTTCAGGAAAATTGTAAAAGTTGTGAAGGGCACATACACCAAAAGAATACAAGGAGAGAGGTACAGATAAAAGAAAAAAGATTATGGCAAACAACCGCTCTTTGCCATCAACAAATGCAATCCAAGTCTATAAAGCAGCTGGGGTAATGCTCTAACTTTACAACACCCAATGGAACAAGAATTCCTTGGGGGTAAATCTCTCCACATGAATCACTGCTATCAAAAGTAGCAAAAGATTTTGGTAGATGAAATACCTACATATGCCATACATATATACATGCATAATGTATTTTGTTAAGAAGCATCCACATAGTCTGAGAACATTTAACATGAATAGCATCAGATGCTGGTATAGAACAAAAAAAGGAAAGGAGGGGGAACCTCAAGCTCAAGTCTATCAGTCTCTTAGCTGACAGTCACTCTGCTCCCACTCTCTTCAGATGTTTCCCTAAGCTCAGCCAGTAAGTGAAACATCATTTTACTCAATCAACCATTTCATCCTGGCAACAGTATGTGCACTCCCATGGATATGGCCTGGTTTAAGCACAGACCAAAATCCACTGCTTAGAATGCATATTTGGAATGAAACCTCATTTTCCACAGTGGTCCTCACCAGTCACAAAAGTTCCTGATTCCAAAATATTTTTCAACAGAATGGAAATATTTAAGATCTAGTTTTCTGTGGTGGACTTAGTAGTATTAGGCTAATGGTTGAACTGGTTGATCTTAAGGGTCCTTTCCAACCTAAATGATTCTATGGTTCTACTTCGTTGGGACATTCAGGAGAGACTTTCTGAGGCTGCAACCTGAGCAGCTCCTTAACTAACATCACTTTCTATGATGAGCACCAGCAGAGATGCCTTCCCTTCATCCACTGACTGGATTTGTTTTCTTCCACCTTGTCATAAAACAGATTCTATCCATGAGTCTGCAAAGGTGAACAGCAATTGCAAAATTTTGCAACTCATAATTTTTCAGTGTGCTCATGATACCACTTCAAGATGATTGGGTAATGGAGCTGGAAAAAGAAATCCCTTACCTATAAGTCTCAGTTCTAGTCACCCTTGCTGCTTACAAGCTCTTCCATCCTTATGGATGTCCACCACCTGCTTTGAGTTCAGCAAGACTGCTCAAGTACAGAAGTACTGCCAAGTTAGTTTATGAAGTCGTCTTTTACACAGATTTTCACAGGGTTTCTTTAAGATTCTGGTACTTCAAGTGATAAAGTGAAGCTGCCAAGGAAAGGCCACATTGCACTGAAAATCACAGCAGAGATGCGGCAGAGATTAATGATTTACATACCAGGAAACTGAATGGCAAGCATGGCACTCAGAAGCAAATGTGTTTCGTTGCACTTTCTGAATGCTGGTGGTGTTAAACACAGCCAGCCCTCACAGTTACTGAGTCCCCTGCTGCAGTCGGATCTGAATGTAACAGCACACTGCAGTTCCACTAAAGCATAGCCTTAATTTTCATTCTTTAAATTTGTGCTGCTTCTTGAACAGCATTTCAGGCTGAAAATGCATTCTGTAAACTGGAAATCTGAGCCTATTAGCACATTTAGAGAAATAATTGGATTGAAGCATCAGGGCCAGCAGGGATGGAAATAATCTATCCTTTAAATACATCTTAGTGACAAAAGAAAAATGTGTGAAAAATATTTAATGCTACTCCTTCAGTGCAGCCTAGCCATATGAAAAGCAACTTCCAATTTTACAATGGGCTGTGTGCCACCAGAGATATGATAGAAGGGAGTGGGAGGGAGAAATGAAGCTTAGCTAACTAATGAGTTAGGACTATCCGCTGCTTTTGGCTGAAGAGCTGTTGCTCAGTTAAATATAGCAGCTATTCTCCTGGCAGTGCAGAGATGAACACCTCATGAAATGAATTAGTGACATTCTTCTGGTTTGATTTCTCATGATCTGTAAAATTTTAAAACTGATCCTAATTCCCAGATCTTAATTTCCATGCCAGATTCACCAGACAGGAAAATATTAATCTGCTGGGATTTTTCAAGGAATTTTCTACATCTAGAAATGCTGAGAACATGTTCCTCCAAAATCAAGTAACAGCTAAGCTGCTTTCCTTGCTTTCAAAACTACTGTAAACTTCTGCAAGTTTACAATGCCTGTACCACTCAGAATACAGTGGCTTTTGAAGGAGAGGAGGTGAAACAATTCCATTTTTTCCCACTAATCCAGTTCTACTTGGTGCTAAATCCAGCACTGGAAAAGTGTTGTCCTGAATAGGACAGAATAGGAGCACTGCAATTTCATTAAGACTCCGAGTCCTGCCTGGGATTTTGTGTCACTGCTTTGAGTGCCACTTCCCTGGGCCTGCTTCGCACCAGGGAGAAATGAAAACATGCAGAAGGAGGGTGCAGCTCAGCACGTGCCTCTGCAGGCCAGGACTTCAAGAGAAGCACTCACAGGACACGAAGGACAAGGTGGATGCAACACAACACACTGAATAACAGAGGGGGACAGACTGAGCTCTCACTTCAGAATCTGTTTCAGAAAGTATGAAAAGGAAATGCCTGAGACTGCAGCTGTGGCAATCTCTGTCATCCCATGGCTACTTTGGATCCCAAATACACTAGTTTGATTTTCCTACATCATACAAGAAGCTAAAAAAAAATAGTGATAAATGTGGAAGAAATTGATATCTGAAATTGCAAGGACAGAACATCTAATACGACCAAGTGACATTTGTGCAACTGGGAGAAGGCATAAAGTGTTTAAAGACAAGGTTCAAAAAGCTTGCTCAGATCGTGGATATTTTCTTGGAAGAGAAGCTCTGAATGGGCTGTGTCAACAAAACTGTCACAAATCCTTGTGCCTGCCTTTAAAACTGCATTGAAAAAACAAGTCAAAGAAGGTACAGCCATTTATACCAGTTAAAGACCCTCAGACCTCTTCAAACCTTGATTGTACCTTGCTTATCTACGCATAAGGAGATACTTAAATGCTGATGTTTATATAATGCTGACAATTGATGCAGAGTGGTAGCCAGGCTGGCTTTTGAGTTAAATATGCCCATCTGAAAATAATACAAAGAACTAGCTAAAGGTTAATACTGATAACAACATTTTGCCTCCTCAAGGCAGACATGATGTTATAAATGTAAAATTTCCAAGTTTGGTGGGGTGTGGGGGATTCCTTAAAACTGACGCATCCCTTCCCTTGGGCATTGGCAAATCTCAAACTGAACTGGGAAGCTAACACTTCTCTTCTACACTAGACAGATTCAAAAGAGTGAAGATTCTGCTGGAAACATCTATGTTAAGCTCTGCCAAGAAAGCATGTTTTCTCAACAAGAAGTGACTGTCTCTATTTGCTTTGTCTCAGACATGTAAACAAGTTATTAATTCAACTATTTCACATTTTGGACACGGCACTAATCACAACTTTGATAATGAAACTCCCTCCCACTTTGTAGCCTGTGGCTTGAGGAGTCCCATGAAACACATAATAAAATACTCGAGAGCTCATTGAGGGAATTCAGCACAACAAATACCTGCAGGAAAGATTATAATCTATTTCCTTTCCACAGAGTCAACAAGACTAAAACTGCCCACTTGATTGTGTCCCTTTCCTCAGGGCGAGCCAGAGATGCAAGTCAAAGTTACTTGCTTGACAGAAAACACAGGAAGAAAGAAAAAAAAAAAGAAAAAAAGCCTGAATTTGCAGTTTGGATGGGTCATGCCTGGTGGCAGATGTGGTGGGCTGCTGGTACATGGCATTTCTTGCTGTCTGGCTTTGCATGTGTTCAGATAAGTGCCCAGAGTCTGGACCTTTTTCTGAGTAAGCCAAATTACCCTTAACCACATAACCACGCCGCCCCATCTGTGACCTCTCCTCCTGGAGCTGGAAGGACCCACCCTCTCCATGAAAGACACTTAATTGCATCTCCATGATAATTGAGCCCAAAGACTGCTGGTAAGTAGAGGCTATCAATTGTGTTGAAGAAGGACTTCTGCTTTTTGTGTTCCAGATTAATATCCACCAAGGACTTCCTAAAGTTGTTGGACTCTAGCCCACATATGCAAAGACAATCTGAAGTGTTAAATGAGATGCTGAGTTGTAGCTCTTGCTATGGCCAATGCAGATTATTTCCACTGAGGAAACCACCTCCTTTTTTAATTGCAGGGAGGTGTTTCACTTGCTCATTTTACAGCCAGTGTTTGCATCGCACACGGAGATAGCTGTGAACTTTGAAGTGTAAAGTGAGAATTAAAAAGTTTCCAAGATTGCAAAGAGCACAGTAACTTAATAAAAACTTGTTTAGGAAGCCAAGAATAATGTGTGTTATATTACACCAATCCCAGATCAAGAGCTTAGAACTGAAAACACAGAGAGAATTTAAAGTCATAAAAAGCTTCTCAAGTTGAAAATCTTGCTGAAGCAATGATTATTTTTTTGTTTTTCCAAAGAAAAGTTTTTATTTTGGAGAACTAATAATTCTTTCACCTCAAAATGCAAGTACTTTGGACACTAAAAGTCCTCAATTTAATCTTAAAGGCTCTTCTGCTTGTCTGCAAAGGTGTCACATTTCTCCAGCCTATGGTCAGAACTGCCACTGAATACATGCAAAATTTTGTACTTGTACTATTTTGTGTTAGCTGAGTAAAATTTGTTATTCTCAGCTCACAGTGCCTCCAAATAAAAGACCATCATTTTATCTGAAGGAAATTGAATATGGAAATCAACAGAAAACACCACTTAGTTGTCACCTCAGCCATTACTGAAGACAATTATGCTTGGGCAAGGTTACTTGCAGTAAATATACTGCTTTTCTTTATCATGTCAGCAATGCCTGTCAGTCAGTGTTAGCTGATTTGGAGAACTGAGCTCACTTCTGAGATGCTTATATTAAGAACCTTTGAATTGGGTATGACTGGTGAAATGAAATACTTGTTTTCCAAAGGATGAACATTTGCAGCTAAAGTAAGCCTTCCCTTGGTGTCTCTGTCTTTCCACTGCTCCTGGCTGCAGAGGTGTATTTATACCACAACGCTGCTGAACTGCAGACCTTTTCATCGAGCTCCAGCTTTGCTGGCAACAATTTCAAGCCTACGGGCCAAGGCACCGGCCATGCCTTCCTTCCTCCATGAGTAACCCTGGAGGGGATGCCTCACTCACAAATTCTACCCTGAAGCAGGACTCAAAATCCCAGGGAACTGCCTACGGCGTCCCTCTATCTAATAGCAGCGTGATTACTGTCAGCTATTAATTTGGAACTGAGTTTGGGAGGGAATTAAACATGGTATCACTGTTTTTTTTTTCCTTCAAAGCTTTCTTCATGATCACAGCAATTAAGTGAAAGCATCTGAGTGGCAATGGAGCTGCAGCATGAAGCCTTCTAATTGCAGCACTTCACCAGAGGAAAAGCAGAGGGAAGGAGGCAAAAGTTTCCAAACTGGCAGGACAGGACAGAGTGTGTGCATATGTGTGCATGTGTTTGTTTAAATTACCAAAACAAACAAACAAAATTGTAACAATTCCCATTCTTATGCTGCCCAGACTTAGGGTGGAATTACCATTCCCTCTCCTTGCATTCATATTATCAAAAACCCTGAGGGGCATAAAGCATTTTATTGAATGCATCCACTCTCCAGGAAGAAGGATCCCTTTTGTGGAAACACACCATGCAAATGAGACCTGGAGTCCACTGAAGGCTATGGTCAGGATTTCAGCCTCCACCTGACTGATCATTTCCACACTTTACCTCTCTGACCACTGTATGCTGCAAGAGGCTCTACCACAGTACATTTAAATCAATTTCACCTGAAGAATGAATGGCTCCATTTGTAGTGTATGTCAAGCATTAAGAGATCTGTTTCACAGCCCACAGCTTACAACCACTTCAATTCAGCATATTTTTCTAAGAGAACGTATGCTGTTTGTAAGGCTACCTTCCCATTCTCCACTAACAACAGTTCCTAAGGTTCTCATTTCAGTAACCTTTGCTGCCTTGGCCAACAATTACAAGCAGGAAGGGTGGGATGTCCTTAATTTGAAGATCCCCAAGTTCAAACATCCATGTAGCCAGAATATTTGTTCTAAATAATGCTATCATCAAACATTATCAAGATCTGCTCTTCTACAGCACAGGTATAAATTACTTTGATATTTTTGAGCATAACACCAAGGAAAGCAGGCAGGAATCTCAGTAAGAGCAATTATGATATATTCACCACTCACTAATATCTGTTGTCATTTGTAATTTTATTGCTGAAGCTATCACTACTTAGCATCTTTTTCTAATGTTCCACTCATTAGCCAACAGCCATAAATAGAGGTATTTATTTTTAATAGTGCTCCCTGGTCAAAATCCCTTATAAAATTCCACAGTTTTCTACACTAACAGTCCCTAGTGCTTTGTTTTACAGAAGTGTTAGGATACTGCTCTGGGCAATTACTCAATAGTATTGGAGTACAAGAGTTGTTAACCTATGGCTCTGAATCAGCAAAGCTATAAATATACCCTAACACGTTATTTAATTAAAAGAATGGTAAAATTCCAAACATCTGTGTTGCTTCAGATAACCTTCTACAAATACACCCAAACTGGGACTTTAGAGATGGCTAATGAAAACATCTATCAGGAGTAAAGGACCAAATAGGAATATTCACAACTGTTCGTAATTCTGTCAGGGGAAAAAATGTTTCCTTCAATAAAAAGAAAAAAAATATTGTTTTTCTTTCTATGTAGTAAACAGCAGTCTTTTCAGTCTACTCTGAAGCTGTGTGAAATATCTTGTCAAACAAATCTGAGAAAGTACCAATTTGGCTGTGAAGTTCTGTCATTTTCTGTTTCGTAATCTTGTCCCTGGCTAAGCACAAGAAACTGTGCAAGATACAGACTTTGTAGCTTTTAAGAGAGTGTAAGAAACACTTTCCAAAAGGCACTGTTTGAGTTCTCATGAACCTCTTTTTCCCTCTTTTATGACTCCTCAGCAGCTCAAGTGGTTGCAGACTGTAGAGCCGTCCCTCCAGCTGGTGTTTGCCTCATGACAGAGTTGCACATGGATTACAACTCCCAGCAGTCACTGAGCACTGTTTAAATGGGATTTAAACAGAGAAGAAAGAGAGAGAAAGCACATGTATGTGCATAACACATGCATTTCATCAAGAATGAGCACCAAATCAAGTTCTGTTTCACTTACTTACCAATATCTGGGGAAAAAAAACCCTCCTGACAACAACCTACACCAAGAAGCTGGGGTCTTTTCCCTCTTTTCACCAGTAGAATATTTCCAGGCATGTGCTTTTATTTTTGTTTTCCAAGTCTATAGCATCAGAAATCATATAGGACTCCCCAAGGGTCACAGCAAAGCTATGACAAACTGATCCTTAATATAAATTTGCAATTTTTAGTAGAAAACAACAAGGTAGATGTATTTGGGTCTATTAGGTACATGATGTGCAAACTGGGGAGCCAGAGGAGCAGCCCCATGGAAAGGGACCTGGGGCTCCTGGTCAGTGACAAGCTGAACATGAGCCAGCAGTGCCCTGGCAGCCAGGGGGCCAAGTGTGTCCTGGGGGGCATCAGGCACAGCATGGCCAGGCAGGCAAGGGAGGGGATTGTCCTGCTCTGCTCTGGGCTGGGGCAGCCTCACCTCCAGTGCTGGGGACAGTTCTGGGTGCCATGATATAAGAAGGATGTAAAGCTGTTAGAGACCATCCAAAGGAGGGACACAAAGGTGATGAAGGGCCTTGAGGGGAAGCTGTGTGAGAGGTGACTGAGGTCACTTGGTCTGTCCAGCCTGGAGAAGAGCTGAGGGGAGACCTCATTGCAGTTACAGCTTCCTTGTGAGGGGAACAGGAGGGGCAGACACTGATCTCTGTGGTGACCAGTGACAGGACCTGAGGGAATGGCCTGAAGCCTGAATTGGGGGAGGGTTAGGTTGTGTATGAGGAAAAGGTTCTTCACTCAGAGGATGGCTGGGCACTGGAACAGGCTCCCCAGGGAAGTGGTCAGAGCACCAAGCCTGACAGAGCTCAAGAAGTGCTTGGAAAATGCCCTCAGGCACATAGAGTCACTCTTGGGGTGTGCTCTGCAGGGCTGGGAGTTGGACTTTGATGATCCTTGTGGGTCCTGCCCAACTCAGGATACTCTATGATTCTATTCTATGATTCTGACTGCATTTCTTGAAAAAGTCAGCTACTAAACAATCCATATATGGACTGGATGAAATCACATCTACTGCCTACAGCATTTCCAGTGTTTTGAATCTAAAATATATGTTACTAAAGTACGCCACCAGGACTGTTCACGAAGATACCTTGCAATAGCTGAAAATATGCACTGGTTTGAAATTTATAGTAACAGAGTTACCAGTGTAACACTTGTATGATACAGCCAACAAGCCACTACGTCACAACATTTTTTCCACATGAAGAATAAATTTGCAGAATTGGCTAATGAGCTGATAGTGGAGACTGGAGTGCCAGATATTCTCATTTTCTTTGGATCTTCCTTTACTGCAGGAACATGAGGGCTTTATATTTAAAAAATGTGTCAGTACAAATATGTAAGTTTACAGTTGCAGACCATTAATTTGAAACGCTACTGCAAAGAAAGAAGTGCCTAAAATTTCAGAACAGACTTCCATTGATCCACCAAAGAGTGGAAAGTACTAATAAAAATACTGTAAAACATTTAAAGATGGTATCCAAAGAATTTCCAGCAAGAGGACCAGCTCCTTGGATCTCAGGGCACTGAAAAGCTGTCTTGTTATCCAGACACCAATCTAGGCTTGGTATCCTTCCTTCAGCTTTTGCAGGCAGGTGAAAGTCAGCATTTATGGGGCAGAATCCTAACAGATGTAATAAATAGTTTCCCACATATGTTTCTCTAAATCTTTACAAAGAAATGGTGATTATTACAGCCTGTGTCTGAAAACCTCTGCCATCACCCAAGATCTTCCTGCTCTGGCTGTGCTGCAAATCAGAACCAAAATGTTGGTTTTCCTGCACAAAATGTTCATAATCCAAGGCCATGCTGCACATACCGAACCTGCTAACAGCATGAACTCATACTGCTACCATGACAAACAGCTTTTATATGAGATAATTTACCCCGTTTCTGCTGCACTGAAGCATTTCACACTGTTGTGACTAGATTTTTCTCCTTTGCTCAGCCTGAATCACTGGGTCAAGTTGCATTGCCATGCCCACAGCGCAGGAAATGGAGCACAAATAAGCAGAGACACAGTGTGAGAAGGCAACAACAAACAGCAGTGGTCATCAAGATGCTCAAGAAGTCACAGCACATCACTGGTATGCAGTGATTTTTGAAGGCAACAAGAGAGTTTTCAGGAGGGATAAGAGGGTACAGAAAGAGGAATCTGCTTTCTTTGCAGCAGCCATCAGTAGGGTGTTTTGCAGAGGGGGCAAAACAGAAGCAATAAAACAGGATGCTTGTAAGCTGCCTCTCCACAAAGCACTGCCTTTTTAGGCAAAATAAAAATTAATGTGGGTTATGTGAACAAACCAAAGCAAAACACTATGGGACATAAGGAAATTATTTTGTCAGCCTGCCTGGAACTTGGTTTTGGAGGGAGCCATCTCTGTATCTATGCCTAAGGCCATGAGAATATTCAAGGCCACTTCATACTCAACAATATAATACTCAATGGGATTATTTCAGTTCAGGTCCACGTGAGGTCTGTCAGGCTCAAGACCCTACATATTCTATTCTTTTGAAGAAGCCTAAATGTGAAGCTGACATATACTCAACTTGACAGAACAGCAACACAGGAAGAGTTTATCAAAAGAGGATATTACTCCTTTTCACAGTGCTAGGCTTAACTGTACAATGTTTCTGGAAATGTTTAATAGAACAAAAGTATGTGAAAAAAAAGAAAAACAAAAAAGCTGCAGGCATAGCTGATGTAAATGCTTGAGTTGCCTTTTTTTTTTTTTTAATAATAATTTTTATATTGCCTAAATCCCCAAAGTCAGCGTCTGGAGTATTCTGGACTCTGTCTGGAGGCTTCCCAAAAATCACTGCTTGTCAACACCCTTTTTACAGAAATGAGTCTGTTTACCTCCACCACTGCATTGTCAAGTCATCTCTTCCCATGAGCATTACAGTTTAAATTGGTATCCTTACAGAGATGTCTAACTCCCCCTTTCCTTACTATTCAGGAATTTCTCTAATAGTCAAAGTCCAAATTAAAATAATTTACATCAACAGAATGCTTTTCTTCAAGGTGCATTTCTACACAGATCGCTGTAATTGGTTAGATGGTACTTTTTATGTGAAGATAAAAATATGTTAAGTTGATGTGGTAAGCAATGAATAAAAGGGAAATGCAAAAAATTCTAACTGGGTATTCATTCACTTTGAACTTTGATCCAAAGTGAACATTTTCCTGTAGGGGAACTTGATATAAAGTTCATTTCTGTGCCTTAAGAATCGACGGCTTTTGGAATTGACACACAAGTGTGATATCTCAACTGGAGCATGCCAATCTCCTGAGCTGTCTTTGACAGGTTACACAGGAACCCTAAGGAAGCCTTCGTATCACCCAGCATTTGAGGACACTGTAGAGGTTTTGAGGTTTTGCTCTGCAAATAGTATCTCTCAGAGTTCTTGGCAGTTAAAAAAGACACTGAGGGATAACCCAGATTCTGCAGGCTTTACAGGAAAAAACGTGGTCAGTAACAAGGGAAAAATTGGTATACAAACCAAGGGGGCATCCACATCTAATGTGCTTAATTCTTTCTGTCTCTAGCTGCCATTGGCATTCTTTGGTTGGTGTATGGAAAAAGAGTTATTGATTACATTCCTCTGACCATTTCAGCAGGCCCTTTCCTCTTTCTGTGATAAATAGGACAATACTTGGCAGTCACAGCCAAAAGCAACAGCGACTCCAACCACTTTGTCACATTTCTAAGCGGTCCCTCCCAGCTCAAAGTCCTGGTAAGTCATGAGCTGTCAGCATGCCAGTGTACAAAATGGCCATTTGATGAACTCTGGTGTATAATGCTGATCTTTAGAAAGCCTACAGCAAGTACACAAGCTGTAATGTACCTGCACGTATGAAGGGTTTTCCCCAGAAGTTTTTCATCCAACAAGCACAGCCCCAAAACCTGCTTTCTCTGAAAGTGGATCCCAGCTGACATGGCTGATGTAGATGTTTGCATCCATGGTATTCACAGTCATAGCAAGCTATGTTATCAAGGGTGTCAAAGAGAGCAGGCATTACTCTGGAGAAGGAAAGCCTTTCCAAAGCCATATTTTAGATCTTAATTAAGTATTTTTTTTCCCTTAATTCCATTCAGCAGTTAAGCCAAAGCAGAATTAATTGTGGTTGTTAATACTAAAAGACAAAATAAGAATACTTCTCATGAGCTTTCCAGCACAAATGGCCTGCCATCCATCTCCAACTCCCTGTGGCTGTTCTTCAATGCTCGTAACTCTTCACTGCTGTGGATCCCTATTGTGGTGAATAACACACCTTCCTATGCTTTTGTCTTCACTCTCGTGTCCCCTTTACCCTTGCATTTATTTATGCCACACAACTGTTGAATTGTTATAAAGGTGGGTGGCTTACCTATAGGGCAAGTCATATTCTACTCATGACAACTTTTTGTTTATAATACCTGAGCTATGTCACTCTTGGGATTCACTTCATCAGTCAAGATTAATTTTGGCCTTTATTTTTAAACCATGGAATCTGTCCAGAAGGCATCTAACAAATATACAAAATACAAAGATAATACCAATAGGCACCCTGGGGAGGAGACAGAGAAAGGAAGGTCAGGAATAACACACCTAAATACTACTTTGGATACATTTCTACAAGCCCTTTCAGCCAACTATGTGTAGGATAAAAGACTTGTGGTAATTTTATAGGATTAGCACTACAGAAGAATTGTTTTGAGTGAGGAGCAATGTCACAATGTGTGGTCAGTGGTGATACTGCAGTATAAGAGGAGGCCCCAATAGGCTTTGTTTCATATATATAAAAACAGTGGACAGAGCAAACTTGGCCCTACCTGAGCTTTTCCTAAAACCTCACATTTCCTCTGTTTCCAATTTCACCTTCATAACCCCCTTTTTAATCTCCACCAACACATGGAAACAAAAACTTGGATCAAGAGGAGAGTGCTGCCAAAGATTAGAGGTTTGGAAATTTACAACTGTTATCTGAGGAAAAACTATAGTGGCAGCCAATTACTTTAGTCAGAAGTTTTGGTTATTGTAAAGAAGCTTCAATATAGTATTTTGCTTCCAAAATGAGAAGATAGAAGCATAGTATTTTATCAGTCAAACAGAATTAAAAGCCAAAACAAAAGCAATTCAAGTCCTAGTTACCCAATCTAGAAATTTTTAAAACTAGGATCTGCAACCACTAACTCAGTAAGACATGTAGGGAATTATAAACATTAACTTGTCACTTGACACTGTAAAAAAAACAGGCAGGTGTCCTATTTTAAACCATATATTTTTTTTTGTTTTCATTAGTGCTATTCTACTGTTCCCCTTACAGCTAATAAATACAAAGCACGATTGCAAAGTAGTACCAGTTCAGCAATTTGGAGGAAGTAAAAAAAAAGTAAAGAGTGCTTTCAAAAATTACAGAACAGTGCTCCAGAAAGGAAATCTGATTTAAAAACCCATTTCTGTGCAGCAGTCGAGTGGTCTGTTTCGAATTTCAATGGCTATCTGTAGCACTGAGGTTTCTGTGTCATTGCATGCAGAAAACGTGATGAGGAATGGGTCTGTCTTACTCTGCTCCTAACCACAACCTGGTAGATAAATTCTGTAGTCACAAGGCAGCTGAGAGCTCTATGAAGACTATTAAAAAGTACTGGCAAAGCTGGAAGGAAGAAATTCAAATGAGGCCAGGTTAGAGGTTTCAAAGGGATGAGTGACTGATCCTGTTTCATGTTATGCCAGACAATGCTAATAGTTTAAACACTAGCTCTGTCAAACAAGAAATAGATGTATAATCGTCTGTGAATTATTAAAATTGACTTCACCTACTCACCTTTAGAATTTTCTGACTGAAAGAAAAAAAAAATCAAGAAAGAAAAAGTCTCACAAGAGAGGCATGCACTCTTAATCTATTACTAATGTCTTCTTCAATCCTGTTAATATTTTTCATATTGTCTGCTTTGGTGAGCTCAGAGACTATATGTGAGGAATGAGCAAAAATTCCAGCTGATCCAAGGCATAAAGTTCTTAATGTTTAAGTCTCTCCTGCCCTGCAGATAATTACTGTCTTTTCTTTCACCCATCCAGCTGGGACATCAGACAATCTGGGGAACATCCAAGATGGGCATGAAGAACCATTTCCTGATTCATGACAAATACTGTAGATGTTTTTGACACAGAGATAATTCTTCTCAGGTTTTATTCAGCAACAATACTTCTCCTTCCCTACCCTCCCTCATTTTTTAAAAATTGTTTATATCTACAAGGCTCAATTTCCCCCGCTGTTGAACCACACAAGTTCTTCTTGAACACAAGGGAAGTATTAAGGATAATAAAAAACAATTAACAGTGTAAAAGGTTTTTAAGTTCTGATACAATCTGAATCATGGTTATGGGTTTTTTTCTGGAATATAAATATGAGACAAGAAGATACAGAAGCACTCCTCAACATCATCATCATCACCACAAAGTAGCAATAATAGCAAAGGTCCCACCTATTCATGCCTCCCTCATGAAGTTGTTAATTTACAAATGATGACTCAAAAGGTGAGAGAGGGGAAAGGTGAAGGTTTATTTTCTTAAACAACCACTTCCAAACTTCCACCTCCTTTCAACTATTTTCCCTTTAGAGAGAAATAGCAAATGGTGAAGGACAAGGATGAGTCTGAACAAAGTCTCTGTGTTGACTTTTTTTGGGAGACAGAAGACCTCTAGGACTTAATGAAAAAAAAAGTCTTGACTCCCTTAGAAAAGTACCTTCCTCCCCTCCAAATTAGGCTTCTCTTAGAAAAACTGAAGGGACAATTTTGATTTTCTTTTTGTTAGAAGAACATTTTTTACTTTTTTTCCCCCAGAGGTGAAGTTAAAACATCCCACTACTGCCCGTAGTAGTGAGATGTTTTATTATTTATCATTTATTTTCTAGGGGAATAAGCTTCAGATAGCTAAAGAAATAAAAAAAATATATATATGCCTACTGTCATTTTTGGACTGTGAAACACCTGAAAAATCATGAAATGAAAGCTTTTGGAGACAAACCCCGACACCCTCCTCACTCCTAAGAACTTGCTATGCCTTTATGCATTTCTCCTAACCTGGTCCGAATGGCCCTTTCACACTGTCCTTTAGAGAGACAACTGCACTCACTCTTATAACATCTCCAGCAGCACCAAAGTGACAATGATAAATATTTTGCAAGAGGTGGCACAGGATTTTGAGAATCAGTGGCCTAAAGTACTATCTTTCAAGAAGAAAAATATGATGTGCTATGTCATGCCCAGGCTGGAGACACCTATTTCCCCAGCAAACCCCTGGCTGGAGCACTCCTATGGTGAATGAGGCTGATGTCAAGGCGTCTGCTGACCCAAACCCAGCAGAAACTGCTACTGCCAACTCTACAGCCATCTCATGGCTTCTCAGATGAAACACATGAACACTCTGGGGCTGTCATCTTCCTTTGTACACCCACTCACTCATAAAATAAAGTACAAACAGCTGAAGGCAAGCAAGCTTTGGCTAAGGCTGGAGAAATCAGACATGAGACTAGCCCTTAATTCCAGATTTACTGAAGGAAAACTTACCTCTATCCTCTGTATTCAAAAGCCATTTTTATTTTCATATAAATCATATCATTTACCGTTCTCTGCTGCCATTCTAAAACCCTTGCAAGGGTTGAATTGGCACAACGCACTCAAAAGAAAAAGTTACATTGATGTGGGAAATGCAGTCAAAATGAGAGCAGTATTGTTAACATATTGCTTGACTTTTAAAAACCCATTGTAAAATAAAAAAACACCATCTGAAAGTGAGACAGATCTTCAGACACTCTTCCATTTTTAAATCTGAACAGTAATCAGGTGTGTAAGTGACCTCAAGCACCTCTGGCACCAAGGTCTTCAGAAAACCACGATGGGAACTGATTTGTGCTGAGCAACTCTGCCACTCTCACTGGAAACTCCAAAAGGTTGGATTAACCAGCCTGAAGGTGGTCTGAACAAGAATTTGTCTCTTTCAAATGTCTGATCTCTCGTAGAAAATGGGGAATAGGCTGTAGGTGGTGGAGACTGCTGTCAGGAGGGAACACTCAGCTGTTGTGACAAATGTGCCTTGGTGCTGCCTGAGCCTGGACTTCTGTCATGGCTTTTGCCTCTCTCCCACCCTCGTGACTCTGCTTCAGAGGCTTTGCATTTCCCACATCTGCTGGAGTGTTTGCATGGGACAGGCATAGGACAGGCATCGATAAGAAAACAAGGGTCCAAATGACGGTGAGACAACAGAGAGAGATAACAAGGGGGAGGGGCAGGCCAAATGGCAGCCCAAGAGAAGGGGGAGGCAAGGGGATAAGACGTGAGATAAAAAGAGACTTTCTGCGCATGAATAAACATGAATATGTGAAGAGGCAGCAGTAAGACCCCCCAGTGCAAGGAAGGCAGAGAAGAATTACGGGCTGCAGCAGCTGATTAAAACTACAAACTGCATCAACTTGGTATAATTCCTTCTTGCCTGTGAAGCTACCCTAAGAGAACCTGACTAAAGAAATTGTCTTGAGCTATTTCAGCATTTCTGCTCGCAGGCACTGTACAATGGGGCAGGCAAACGAGAATAATCAGCTGTCACCTCCTGAGCTCCCACAATGTTTGGGCTGGCCTTCTCAATTCCCATCACAGATAAATTGCTCTCCTTCATATTAAGATGCAGCAATGCATGTAAACACACTCTTGGCTACTAGTATGGAAACTGTCCCTATTAACTATTCAGGCCCTTGAAGTGAAGCACTTGCTTGGATGCCTGGCTGAATCAGGTAGGGTCTAATTAAGGAGGTAGACAGCCTTCTATCCTCATCCACCTCTCCCTCAGCCTTAATCCTCCAGTCACCTAACTTTAATTTAAAATCTGTTTTCAGGAGTTGAGCCCAGATCCGTCATATCCAAGATTGCCACTAATTACTATGTGTCAACATCATTTAGAAAAATGAGCAACGAATCAAAACTACCAACCCTTCTGCCTGAATGACAGCTTTATCTTTACACACCAGCTTTTCCATGGGGTTGCAATCTCTTTACCCACCCAGAATGGAAAATTGCATTGCCCAAAATCAGTCAGAGATTTCTTCAGCCAGTCTGAACACTTCCAAAGGAAAACGACTCATCTTGTAGACAAACATACGGTGTGACACCCAAGGGGCAAAAGCCAAACTCCAAGCTAGACCCCAGGAGGTAAGGACACCCTCCTCCTCTGGCTAGTCTTGTCAGATGGTTGTGGCATTAGGGGGTGGGAAAGCAGACTCGGAGAGTCTCAGGAAGATCAATGAAGATGTGAAGGTCACACATGACACATGGCTGGTTTCAAACCCTCAGGAATGACAGCAAAGAAAGAGGTGGTGAAAGAAGAAGGGCAACAGAGCCAGCTGTAGAAGTTGCCAGAGAAATGTTTTGTTGGAGGCACAGCAGAGGAGGAGCAGGATGACGCAAAGAGAAGCAACTGAGTAAAGCACAGTGTGTGAGCAGTGGTGTCCAGAGGGATTCTGTTACTGGATGTGCCGGTCTAATACTGATGTAATGAGCTAATTATGAGGCAAAAAGTCAGAATCTGTGTGGGAGGCCTGGAGGGGTACATACTAGGTATCTGCTCCTACTAGAAAGGAGGTAAGCTAGGGCTCCTGCTAAGAGTCTGTTAAGAGGATTAAACAAGACACGGAGCAAGACTGGACACGAGCCTGCTGAATCTTCTCCAGCTTGGTGACATTGAAAGGAAAAATTGATTGCAATTATGATCTTCCTTTCTTCTAAGGAAGAACCGAAATGAACAAAATCAGGATGAGATGAAAAATGCAGAAAGCTATCTGTTCAAGGATGGTGGCATCCCCTAGGAATGCCATCAGGCTCTCCCCCAGCTTTGCCGCTGCTTAATGGTATCACTCAAGCCATGCAGTCTGCTCTGCCATACATGTTTCAGAGGCAGAAACACAGTGATGCTATTTTTCTACAAACCCTTTCTCTCATGCTTGCTGAGAAATAT
Source organism: Zonotrichia leucophrys gambelii (assembly GCF_028769735.1). Taxonomy (NCBI): domain Eukaryota; kingdom Metazoa; phylum Chordata; class Aves; order Passeriformes; family Passerellidae; genus Zonotrichia; species Zonotrichia leucophrys. Next base: position 69,942,125 of record NC_088171.1, read on the forward strand.
TTAAAATATGTTAAGTGCCTCTTAGATGCTATAGAGACAAGTTACTACTGATCATTATTTTACTTGACTGAATTTGACATGTATATTTTCAGAGATACCTCTGAAATGCCTGATATGTAATGCCTTAACTAAAACAAACAAACAATCTACTGCAGCTTTTATTGGCAGGAGGGACAAATAAAAGGAAGAGGATGGCAAAGCAATGCAGAGATAATGTTGAGATTAAAGTAAGGAACAATATAAACATTTTGGCTGAGACAGAAGCAAAGTCAGCTTGCAGGAGAATTAAGGGCAGCAGAGGCAACAGTTCTCAGATGTTGACGTACATTTTCAGAACAAGGAGGAAAGAAAACAGATAAGAGAAGGCTGTCAGTTTTATGACAGTTCACAACTTCTTTACCTGACTGCTAGAGGAAAATAGACAGGAAAATAATCTGAAGATTATTCTTCCTTGAATGCTCCCATTTCATTTTCATGAGTATTAATAAAGGCCACATATTGACATTGATGAGCAGAAAGATCCTTGAGGAGGGGAAGCACGTGTTTCCTTGTGCAGATATCTGAACAGTTTACAGTCACAGGCAGCTCTGAACTTAAGAGTAGGAAATGAAACTTGTATGAAAACTGAAGTGGAAGTGTGGGGCATGTAGGGGTTTGTGATCATGGTTTCATTAGACTCTAAATGCTCTTTAGGGCAGGAGCACTTAGAGGAGTTCAGAAATGTTTTTGACTTTAAGAAAGCTGACTTGGGGAGAATGTGATATGCCCCAAGGAATTTTTACTGGAATCCTATGAAACATGGGAAACGCAGAGCTGAATTTTTAAAAAACATCTGAAGAGACTGAAATTTAAAGCCATCCTGCTTAATTCCGAGGAGGAAAAGGGGTAACTGAGGCCAAACACAGTTAAGTAAAAATGCAAAATTTAGAATAAGTGTTACACATAGGACTTGAGAAGGACAATTTAGTATAGGTGACACACATAGGACTTTATATATATAAATATATATCTCATATACATATATTTATATATATATATTTCAATTATATCAGTGCTAGAAAGAACTGGGAGAAAAATTGCTTAAGGCGGATAAGAAGAGGAAGACATTAGCAAGTTAGCATGCCCTTTTCTCCTTTGAAGAAAAATAATAAGAGGCCAGATGATTACTTAAATATTAGCATGACATTGTGACAGAGTTTCCAGGCTTGCTTAAAGGAAGGAAATTTGCATTGATGATGTGTGCACATGCTCAGAGTTACAGCCACGCCAGCCTATAACAAATGTGAAGCACAGATCCAACCTGCAGTTCCTACGCCAGACAAGCTGTAGGACAACTGCAGAAACAGGTGGGAGAAAAGGGGAAGAATTCTTTGTTACACATGCAGAATATTAGATTCGGAGAAAAAACAACATCTACATGTGGCTGAAAAACAGTGACATAAACTCCTAATAGAGAAATATATACATTTAAGTTCTGCGATGACAAGACAGACCAGTGAGACCTGGAGTTAATCTTCACTGTTGCAGGAAAATGCAATGAAATGACGCAAGCACCTATAAAACTGTTAGCTTAATTTCTGCCATGCAAAAATAACAGAAGCACTTTAATTCAAACACCTTAATGGACAAAATTTAATTAGAAGCAATTGTGCAATTCTTGGGGGGAAATTCAAGCATACAAATTAATAGTAATTGTCCTGCTGAAAGATAAGAAAATTAAAGACAGACCCTAACTCTGCAAAAACTAGCCAGTTCTGGGGTTGAGAGACCGACCTGATGCTTATGACATTATGTGCTGCAGGGCTGCTTGTTTCCAGCTCACCAAGCAGCTTATTGAATTTCAGTTTTAACTTTCGAAGAAAATTAAAATTATTTTAACGTTATTTTTGTGGATCCCAAGTAGATTATTTAAATCCAAGTACCCACTAAATTGCCTACGCACAATATGAATATTCTGACTGTAAGTAGAAAAGGCTAATGATATAATTTCTGAAGTACCTACATTTCACAGGTGAGTAAACTATACTGGAAACTGATCTTTACATGCCTAGAGCCAAAGGTGAATGTAAAGCATGAGTTTTCTAGCCATGTGCTTAAAAAGCTTGCAAAATAAGTGAAAGCAGCTTTTGTAGTCTATCAAGTTCAGTATAGAAAGCAAACTTGCTGTGAAGCTCCTGTGAAAATTGTTGATTTTAAGAAAGGAGCAAACAAAAATTTTCCCCCAATGTTTGCAGCAGGTTAGCCTCCAAAAGCATTTAAAAAGGGTCAGAAAATATACTGATAGGAATTCGATAAAAGCTGAAAGAAATGATACTGATAGGTTTACATTTGGCTAGAGACAAGGAAGGAAGGAGAGAGACAGGCATTAGAAGCATTAGCAGGAACAATTCCCAAGGCCAGTAAATATCAAGGGGCCCCACAGCAGTCAAAAGCAGAGTGAAGAGATTTAGAGCCAAGACATTCAAAGGGTCTACTTAGTTTGACCAGAAGACTGTCTCACATTTCAAGGTTTCTTCTCCAGTACAGCTAAGCTTTTCAATGGGAGGCCTTGACCCCAGGGATCACTAACTGAGGAAAACAAATGTGTTTTCAAATGAATGTATTGGCACTGTCAGAACTGACTGTACACAAGATTAAATTATGTTTATTTTCAATTTCCAGAATACCATGTTAAATTTTAGAGAGACAGACAGACAGAAATGTTTCCAAACAAGACATGAGAATCTGAGCATCAGATTTTCTGTGTCATCTGTGATTCAACAGCAGAATTGCTGTTAACTGAACTGGCTAAGCCTCCTCCCAAAATGTCAACCTGAGGCTTTCTTGCCTTTGGCAGTATTGGTGCAAGTGGCAGCAGGGGACACATGCTGTCAGTACATTGTAGTTATTTCATTGCTCTTCCTTGCTTTCTTGTGATGGACTGGGTTTTGTTCTAGTATTTTGAATTGCACAGATGGGATTCCCTGAATGAAACAAACAGTAGTTTGCTTGCCTTTGACAAGGAATGGAAATCAAATTAGAATTAAAAACAAAAAGGAGAAAGCGATTCTGGTTATCCATCCTGAGATGATCTAAAAATGAAACTGATGGCAGAAAAAGGATATCACATCTCTTCATAGAAGAGTTCCCTCAGAGTTCCTCTGCATGCTCTTTAGGACAAAGGCACTTCACTTTGTGCTTCTACCTTGATCACACCTGAGCAGCTTCACAGCCTTCCTGGGTTCCACAGAACAGGAAGGAAGAACAGATAGGAACCAAGTTGGGACTTTGTCAAAAGCAAGGCAAGATGAGGGCACTGGAAGATAGAGATGGGGCCCTCATTCAAGGGAAGCTGTGCTATGAGAAACCAGGTAATTTCAGATAAGCATCAGACATCTCCTGTGGCTATACACAGCCCTATTCCAAGCCCACATTCCACTCTGTATTTGAATTCCTCCCTATTCTCATGTATGGAGCCACTAGAAATGTTGAGTATTCCTGAGGGATGTGTGCTTATGCACCTTTCCAAAACAGTAATTATAATGAGCTGAATTTAAAATCCAGAAACTGTGTTCCCAGAGGGACACCAATAGGGACAGAGAGGAAGAGGATCACCGGCAGCACTATTTCAGCAGAAAACATCTGAGCACATGAAGAGGACTTCCAAAGAGCTGCATACTAATCATGAATTTTGAGGAGTGAATATGTACTTGCTAGTAAGAGGTATGACAAAGCAGGAAAGTGGGTCTCACAAAGCACAGACTTGTTGGGTCAAGTGTCCTTTTCCTGTTTCGCAAGTCCTTTTGTCTCTGTCCTCCTTATCACCCTGACACCTTACCACAGCACTGAATGACAGACAGATCTTAATGACTTCCTAGCATTTGATTCTGATACACAGGTCCAGCCCTTTTTAACAAACATGAAAGTCTCTATTCGCCTCTGAATTTCAGTTTTAGAACCCATGCCCACTTCCAAGCAGCAGCCCCCTACTCGCACCCTGCAATCTGTGTCAACAACACAAAGGTGCTCTTGTCACCCCCGTGCTTGAATCTCACAGCTCTTCTGAATGGGCACACTGACAGATGATGCTGTGTCAGCAGCCAGTGGGGCTCGTGTCACTTTCCCCAGGAGAGGAGAAATCCTCTCCTGGGTACACCCACTCCCAAATAGCACAATTGGGGCTATTGTTCCCTGTGTCCTGAAACCAGACTTCAAACTGTACCATCTCTGTGCATTGCCACCGTCCTGCCTGACCTGGAAATACTGCTGGGTTTTTCCCATCTCCCAGAATCCTCACGAGGTGATTTGAGCACAGGGGGTAGGGATTTGGTCCAGCCAGCAGCATGTGCTGGCTTAGCAGATTTCACTGAGACATTCCTAGGAGTAAAGATATGTTCTGCAAAGGGGCGTTTCCTGAATGGGACCCTCCAAAGCATACAAGCACATCTAAACCAGGATTTTGCAGCACCCACAGTTACCCAGCCAGATGTAAGCCGGACAGAGGACACTCAGTGGCTGGAGCTGAAACACTACCGTGAAAACACAGAGGGTGGAACTTCCTAACCAAACCCATCCGTGCCCTCCTTCTGCTTTCCCTGCTTGCAGCTGGAGAAGAGATGCCCATATTCCCATTCCCAAGGAGCTGGTTTATGCTTTGTTTTGTTTCCCATATGATGTTTTAGCCCCTCAGCACTGTCTCTCCCACTCGGGAGGGTGACCAAAGAGAAGCAGTGTCCCTGTGAGAGGGCCACCCCCTCCTCCCGCCTGCTCGTCGTTTCTTCCCAGGGAGCTGGCAGTGAGGGGCCAGCAAGCAGGCTAATTTAGAGCTCTAAAAGCTGGCAGCAGGAGTGCAATTAACCCGTTTTCACAGACTGCTGGCCAAATGCAGCAATTTATTGGCTGAGTGATTGGATTATTCATTTGCAAAGCTAAGAGAGGGCATTTTCTTACCACTTCAGTTGGCCTGTAGTACTTGTGATTGACTGTCACATGAATCTTGCCAGTCTCTTTGCATCGTCCCACTTCATTCTCATTCTTCCCTTCCCACCTGTAAAGAAGATAAACATTTAATCAACCCATAATTACTTTAGTGCTCTGATCTTACCAACATTTGGCCTGCTTTCATTTACTTGAGGCTGGTGTCAATTCTCCCTGCAGGACAGTATAAACTCATTAGCTAAAGGAACAAAGGGAGAGTTTAGACTTGAATTGAGTAACAATGGCTTTTGAAGTCTTTGTTTTGGTTTTTGATTCAGTGGAAGGTCTAAAATGCAGGACTTCCAAATTAAACACATAATGCTAAGGGAAAATAAAATGCCCTGATTTCAGAATGTCTCATGTATCTGTAAATAAATATGACAGTGAGGTTTTTCATTTGTGGATTCGTTCAAAGCTGTTTTCTTAAAATACTTTTAATTCTTGTATTTTGGCCAATACTTTCAGGAACTCTTTAATCTGTTAATTTTATAGACGTGAAGCTCTGTTTGAATAGCATTAAGCTGCATAATTTAATTTGTGATTAACTAGAAAAAACAAAACAAAAACAGTTCTTGAGTTTTCGGTCCTACCTCGACATGGTAGTCCAGATACATGTATTGTAAACTCTACTGGCTACCTGTGAGCTGAAAGCCAGCTCCCTCAGTCCAAATTAGTTTCATATGTGTTGAAGAGCCTGCAATTTGCAGTAATTCATGTGATCTGGTTGTGTTGTGAAGTATTTTCCTTGGGACTGTCCTGGTTTCAGGAGCAGCAGAAGAGGAATGGCTTGGTGGGTGAACAGCTCTGCCTTTGGGGAGGTCAGGCTGCAGCCTGGAAGCCTTGGGACAATGCTCCCACTCCAAATAAATGCTCCACATGACATGTGTAGGAATGTACATCAGTGCATCAAACATCATCCACTGAATGCACAAAACCCAGAGTTATGATTGAAATTCTATCCTCTCTTTGCGTTTTGCTTTTAAGCATATATATGTACCATGGGGCTCTGAAGCAGCTTGGCTTAAGAATGTGATGATGAAATTCTCTAGCTTTTTTAATGTTAAAGTAAAATATGTATAAATTAAATCAGCACTGTGATTTAGGCTATTTAGCCTCAGTCACCAGCAAGGAAATAAAAGCACCCCTAGCATCCCACTTACTAATTTTTCTCCTAGCTCTTGGGATTTTGTCACTGATATGATTTCTCCTTGCCCCCCTGCCCCCTCAAGCTCCTAGAAGAATTTAATTCTTTGACAATCTCAGCCTTCATTTTGGAGTTTCTAGCCCTGAGGGCTAAGGAGAAAAGTCTGAAAATGTGACCTCTGTGTACCCATGAAGGTTTAAACACTGAAAGGCAGAAGGAAATACCAAATATGCATTATTGCAAGTTCTTAAATCTCACAAATTTTTAAGCACAGCTCATGACTGAATGACTAGCAAAGCCTGTAGGATGCTTGATACTGGGAACATTTGACATTGAAATAATGTCCTACAGATAATAGTGACAGTGAAGTCAGCTGTTAATGGGGCATGCCATGATGCCAAAGACGATTTATAATTTAAATTTTCTTCCTTCTCTCTTTTTTTTTTCTTTTTGCAGTTGCTCTGTTGTGAGCCTGAACTGTGAAGTTTTCATTCAGAAGCCAAAACTAACATTAGTCCCTCCCTTTAAAGGGCAGAGGGTAAAAATGTGCAGGACTCAAATGAGCTTAATAGAAAACCAACCGTCACCAGTAAAACAACAGGAAGCTCTTAGATCAGGAGACGTCAGCTCTTGTTGGAGGTCACTGAGCAGAGAACCCCATTTAACACCCAAAAGACTCCAGAAGGCTCAGCCAGCCAGCAAAGACTCACTTAATGTCGCTATCAAAGTTATATAACAATAGAAATAGCTTGAGGAGAAATCTCCACCCGTTTTGTTCAGCTCAGTAATGTGAAAAGTTCACAAGGAGGAAAAAAAAAAAAAGAGAGAGAAGTGCTTCTCCTTGTGAACAAAGTAACATTTGATAGCTGCGCTTCTAATTACTCCTGGCACCTCGATGCTCACAGCTGGGATCATCATACAGCTGATAAAAGGGACTATGTGGGGGCCAGCCTGACACCAGGACCAAGACATTCATTTTGCCAACCAACTCCCCCTCCCCTCTCCCTCAAACCACAAGGCAAGAGAAAAAAAAAAAAAACCACACTGAAACCATCCTTAATTTACAGCCAAATTGCAGTCAGAATTGTTAACTGGAAAATGTCATGCCAAATTATCCTGAAGCATGAGCATGGTGGAGAGCAGTACAGGGAATCTTCACTTTGTGCTCTGGTTTCTGTTAGCTCCAGCCACAAAGACTACTTAGCTTGCTGCTCCACAGAGCAGATGCCCACACAGGCACCAAAACAGCCTTGTGTAAACTGGGGAAAACACAATGGATCCCTGGCTGGAGGAAGTTTGGTTCTTCAGGACTGGGCTAGATTTATGAAGGACGGGGAGTGGATTCCCCCAAGCCCAGCTGGTGCCAAGCCCAGAGCACCTGTGGCCTGGTGCAGGATTTGCACAGAACGCTGCTCCTGGAGTGTCTGCAGTGAGGCCACTGCCTGCCCCGCACTGCCTGGCTTCACCCTCCCACTGCACCAAGGGACGGGCTTCCTGTCACACCTGGTGGCCCCACCATGTGCCAGCGTGTCCTGCACCTGGAGAAGGATGGGTGAGACCATGGAACTGCTCCTGACAAAGCAGGTTTGGTGCCCTTTGCATCTACACTTGCATGTCGAGTGCCTCGCTGATGGAGGTGGGTGCCTTGGGATTGCTTGGGGTGATGGCCAATGGTCAGCCATGGTGTTTCATGGGAAATTCCATATATCTCACCCCTGAAATCAAAATATTTGTCACAAATGCAATTTGGAAAAAAAAAATACCTGATGTCAGGTTGTCAGGTCAGTTGGACTGTTTTGTTTATTTCCTAACCTCCACTTAAAGACAGGATAACTTAAGTTAGAATTTTTTAAGCCATTCTGAAAGAAAGAAAGAAAATATCCATTCTGAAAATGTAAAAGCCTCTCATTTAGTTATTATTAATATAATTTGTGTCAGGCTAACACTAATGGAACTTACTGAAACTAAAACTTTACTGAAACTAAAACTTCCATAATGCTTTGATTTTCCACTGCCATCAGTGACCTCACAATTTTCCATAAAACTAAGATTCAAATGCACGAGCAGGTTTACTTGCTTGAAAAGTTCTTCACACCAAGAGCTTTTAAACTCTGGATTTACAGTGGGATGGATTGCATTTAATTTATGGCTAATTTCATATCTATTATCATTAATATATTGCTATTGTTACAATACTTACTATCAGTGTTGATGAATGCTTCATTGGCTTTTTTAATTTTGGAGGTTCCAATTATTTTTCGTTTCCTATAACTATTCAGTGAGAGACCAAGCTTCAAGCAATGAAAACTCCCAGAGGTATAGAAGAATTTATGAGGATGAAAAGCTGGGGTATCCACCTGGTAGGGCGTGAGGTGGGCAGGAAAGGAAACAGGGGAGCCAGGATAATTGAGAAGGGGTGGGAATAGCACTGCAAATGGACCAAATGGTCTGGCTGTAACTGAGGAGGAAACAAGTCAAAGTACATATATTTTTGCGGTGGTGAAGAAATCAAACAAAAATGAAAATTGTCACAGAAGAAGAGGTAAACTGAACAAGTATATGCATTTTATCTCCTTGCTTGATCTTTACATAGAAACAAAATCCATAGCATTTAAAAAATATTCCAAACCACTAAAGGCTACAGCTGCTCAGCTTCTTTATGAAAAATAAAACTATCATGATCACCTTTATGAAGGATCACATTTATGAAATAAATGCCAATAGAAAATATTTTAACATTTGAAACTGAACAGTAAATTAAATAAAAATAAAATTGTATGAAGATTTTGCTTTTCCTCCACAGCTAATATGATATACCGTTTGTGTAGGTTTCTCAGATCTGTGGCCTGATTTCTGCTACACACAAAATTAAGCCAAAGCACTTCATTCTGTCCTGGCACATTATAAATAGCAAAACTGACACCATATAACAGGCCATTAATATCTTTTTGAGGGTATCTCTTTTGTTGGGAAACTTTAAATATGACTCTTCATATGTTCCTTTGGCACCAACTCAACCACCAACCTTGCCAGCAGCTCTGAAACATCAAAATAATCATAGATACTGGGATTGCTTAACCACGACCTTGTGCTTAAATCAAAAGCATGCTACCATAAAGGAATGTATAATTTTTTTTTCAAAAGCTCTGATGAATCAGGTAGGTTTTTTTTAACTAGTTCAATAGTATATTGCATAATAATTGCTACTCTCTATATTACAAGACAATAAAAAAATACATGCTAGACTTCCTAGTTTTTGTTTCTTTTTTTTTTTTTTTTTAATTCTTTCCAGTTCATTGGAAACCTTTTGAGGCTCTGTCTCTTTACTCCAATTTGTGAAAGTTGGTGCTGGGAAGAAAATGTTTTCTCAAAGAATATTAACGCTTTTGTGAAAATTAAAGCATAATGGAAAGTAAAGTTTTCGTTTCAAGTAAGTTCCATTAGTCTTAGCCTGACACAAAATTATATTAATATTATCTAAAAGAGAAGCTTTTACATTTTAAGAATGGATTTTTCTTCTTTCTTTAGAATGGCTTAAAAAATTCTTACTTAAGTTATTCTGTCTTTAAGTGGAGGTTAGGGAAAAAAAAAAGGAGTCCAACTGACCTGACATCAGGTATTTTTCCAAATTGCATTTGTGACAAAAATTTTAATTTCAGGGTGAGATATATGGAATTTCCCATGAAACACCATATTTCATTCTTACCTAGTCTTTCTACTGGAGAAACCCTCATATCTCCTATGTAGTCAGATAATTAGACTCTTATAGTCTTCAACCCTTAATTTCAGTTCTGAAACAGTTATTGCTTCTGCTTGCAGATAAAGCTTTGTATCAATGAGAAAGTAAGGAGGGCATGGTCAGCCCTCATTATTCTCCAGTTGAGGTGGGTTAAATGCCCCCTGAATTAATTCTCCAGTTGAGGTGGGTTAAATGCCCCCTGAAATATATATTCTTTTTTGAGAATGATGACAAAGCTGGTGAAGTGCTAAATGAGGACTCTTTCTTTGTGAAGGTTCACCCAGGCCAACATTCTTCCCTGATATGGCTGGGTTCCTTTCCACTACCTCTCTTCAAAATGCCTCCAGTTGCTGCATGAGATTCTGTTCCCTTCCTCTTCATCTGAAAGCTTTTCATTTTATTTTCTGATTTAAATATAACACACAGCACTGGCCAGCCAGCAATTTTTGGTGGGCAAAAGCCAGATCTGGAAATAGCAGCTGTTTTGCTGATGACTGCTGATGGCTCCTCCTCCATGTCCCACATGCTTTCCATTCTTACAGCAATCCTTCAAATCTCGTGTGTTTCTGTAACCCAGCCTTCCATTTTAAGATAAAAAGAAAAAAACAAACAAACAAAAAACCCCCAAGTAACAAACCAGAAAAACTCTCCTCCCTCAGTTCAATCTCAGTTCAACCCTCACTGTCACTGAAGAGGCCAGGAGTTCACCTCAGAAGACCTTATAGCTTATCTGCAAACTTCCCCTTTTTAGGCTGATCTTTTATAAGACCAACTAGTATGTTAGTCAAGATAAAATTTGTATGTGGAACCAAATGACTAGAGTAAAATATTTGTTTTTTTCTGAATTAATTCTGATCCTGGAAGCAATGAATATTTCTGTAACAAATGTGCACGCATTTTTATGTTAATAAAAACCACAATAAATCTTTCTGTAGCTTGAACAGGTTTTCTTTTTTTTTCCTTTACTGTTTTTTTTTTTTTTAGTTTCCACATTTGCAGACAGGAGCCTTTGTAGCAGTCTGCAAAGAACTCTGAGTGCTGCAGTGGTTTCAGGCTATCTTTGCAATCCTGTTCTAATTTAATAAGATTAATGGCAGAAAATTAGTCAAGACAAGCATTTGCCTGTTTCGTTTACCCTGCTGAAGTTCAAATTATAGGCGGGAAGTGTTTCCCCCAAGTAGCACTTAATTAGTAATGGGCAGAAGGGAAAGTAAAAGAAAAAAAAATGTAATCCTTACAGGGGAAAAATATTTGTAGCTCTGAGGCTTTCCTGTTAGTACAAAGGACTGAATTTGAATGATTCAGAGGACTATATAAATATAATTTGAAATTTCTCCCTTGAAAAAGAAAAGTAAGAGGAAAACATCCACCCCAGGTAGATAAACTTCCATGAACACTTTGCAGTCCATTTCAGAGACAGAATCAGTCTCATTGCAGCTGTACATTTCATTAGTTACAAAAATGTAGTAAAGTTTCTCTCTCTCTTGTTTTGGCTAGAAGACATAGTCCTGACATGTGCTAATGACTGGCTAGGACAGAATATTATGTTATGTTCTTGGAAAGACTTTTTAGGCTGTCCTGGATTTTCAGCTGTACAAGTTAATGTGAATTGTTAGGAAGACAAAATATCTAAAAAAATAAAAGAAATATTTTTAGTTGGTTGATGAGGCAGCCAGGATCTCTTTTTTTCCTGTTCTCTACTGCAGTATCATGATGTGACAGCTAAGATTTTACATTTGCAACTTTGACAAAGCACAAAGTAGGGGTAGTTAAGAGCCCCTGCACATGTGCCCAGTTTTCTCAGATGTGGTTTGAGCTCTGCCAACTTTTGTTTGCCATGACATCTATCCTGGACATTTACTCCATCATTTCATCAATTTTGAGAGTTGGGTTGTACAGCAGTACTGGGCAGCTGTGCCATTGCTTGTAGCAGTGGAAAAGACTGCTGGAAATCTCTCAGGTTTTTGATGTTGAAAAATTTCAGAATACTTGCAATCCTGTAAAAAAACCCTAGAAACCTCAGATAATTCAACCAAACTTTGAGGAACAGTAATAGGAAGAAGGGAGCCATCCTTGTGGGAACTTGTTTAGCTGTTGCACTCTGGTGCATTCGTTCTTAGGTGCCTCATAAACTGAAAAGTAACAGATCAATGGGACTCACCAGTGGGGTCTCACAATGCTAAAAGGGAGGATTTTTCTGCCAGGTTACTCCCTGAAGGAGATATATTTTAACTGGAGGAGGTGGGAGTAGAAATTCATTGGGGCTTTCAAAGAAAGGTGGCCAGACAGAGGTTACCAGACAGCTGGCCAAGGACCACGTGTGTGTGCTGCGAAAGCATGGGTCAGGCTGACACCTGGAAAAACATGGAGGTTCTTAACAAAACTTCCCAAATCCTGAGGAATATTTTACATTTAGTGCAATTTGAAAGATGAGCAATGGCTACAGGATGAGTAGTGGGTGTGTTGTAATGTTATTCTCACCTTGGGAGCAGGGGGAAAGGTTTATCTGAGCAGGCTGCATGCAAAATGTTCAGAGTTACACCACTGTCAAAAGGATCAGCAACAAAATTATCACTAGCACTTAAAATGTCACCTCAGTCCCCATATGTATAGTTATTTATATATCACCTGTAAATGGCTTAGGAATTAAAAATTTATTCACAGGAAAGAAAAACTTAGAAGAGCCAAGGGGAATAGAAAACCAAGCCTGCATTTCTAAAGCAATTTATGTTCCTAAAAATCCATGTCAGTAAGTGTCATGTGAGTTCTTACACAATTTTTGCAAATTGCTGCTATTGATTAGTAATAAAAAAGGCAATTGTGCCTTTGTACACACAACATACCTGCTCTACTTCACATTTGGAGTTATACTGTAAAGTTTTTTTCAGAGATCAGATTGTGACTGATTCAGTTGAAATACTGACTGCATTAAACATCAACATGAATGATACACAGTCTACCATATGGAGCCATATGTGAGCAAAAAAATTTAAACAAATAGGACACAAAACTTTGAGTGTTAGGAACAACTAAATCTGAAGTAATCCTTTAATATCCCCTCTGTAGCAGAAGCTATTAATAGAAGTACTTTCACTTTTATTTTTGGCCTTGTTATTTTCTTTAGGTTTTCTTGAGGACTTAATTTGCTTTCTGAAAAACGCATGCTGATTTGTCACTCTTGGGAAATGCTGAGACTTCTTAGAGCAACACCAAAGCAGGGAGTTCAGTTTAAAACTAAAGGATAAATTTAGTGACATCAAAAGAAACAGTGATGTGGGGAACATCTGCAAATAAAGACATTCAGCTAGGTACTGACCTTTACATATCAGACTCTAATTGTAGGCAATCAAAATTAAAAAATTGAAAGAGTTGTTCACCAAACATTTATTGTTGCTTTGACAAATAATATTAGACAGGGACATGGTAGTTCTCCAAATCAGTAGAATTCTTACTCATATGGAGCAATTGAATCTGCAGGATTTTCCTATCTGTTCTTACTATGTAGAATTAGCTTATAAACACAAGAAACTAAACTATAAAAAGATAAGAAAAATTAAGAAAGACAAAGCAATTATTAGAGCTCCTACTGTTTCCCCTTTAGACTTTCAAACCTGAGTACTCTAAAGGTATATGGGACAATGTATGATTACTGGGACATCTTGCAATCAAGAAATGTGAAAAACATTGAGAGAAACTTATTCCCCAAACTGAGCTTTTGGGTTAGAAATACTATTTATATGGTCTCTCTCTCCCTCATCAGAATTTTTTTTTCTGGAAGTTGATGCCAAAAATTGAAACCAGACTAAAAACTCATTGAGGAGAAAATGTTATTACCTCCCCAGCCACCCACTGGCTGTTCAAATAATATTGTATATATCTGTGCACTTCTGCATATTTATTGAATTTGTCAAGTTTTTGTTCCCAAGTAAAACTTATTGGCCCTGTCAAAAGTTCACCAGCTGCACAAGTGACTTTGATGGCCTGAGGAACAGCCCTGGCGCTAGCGTCATGGAAGAGCCTGTGGCTTTCCTCTCCCTTTTCCAGCTGAGATTGGTATGTTGATGCATGGGGCCCAGAGAAGATACAGAAGGAGGGAAATTGAAAAAATAATAAACAATAAAAATATAAATTACAGAAAGCGCTCACCAAGCCATCCTGGTTTTATTATACGGCCTTGGGAAGGAATTTTGTATTTTCAATCAAACTATGTGGAATATGCATTGTAAACATTCTGCACCCACTGCTCAACATTTCTACGGCTTAGTAGGAGAAGAGCTGATAGGAATGTGGAGCGGTTTGCTACATGAGCCATGCAGTGTGACTGATGGGCTGTCACCTGGAAAGAATAGGGCTGGTAGGTGTCACCTCTTCAGATGGCAGAGGGTGGGAGCAGGACTGTGGGGATCTGGGACACAGAACAGGGAATTGGGCAGAAAAGCCCCTCTTGCAGGAAGGTGGTGATCAGCACCCTGGTACTAACATCTTTGGAGGGATACTAACATCTCCAAGGCAGGGAGAACAAAGAATGAAGACTTTGATAAAAAAATTTAGATTAATCCATCTATCTTTTTGTCTTATGATCTAGGGGGCAACACTAGGCATATCTGTTGTGGCAGTCATCCATGCATTCACGCTTGTCTCATACGTTACAAGTAGAAAGTGGGGGTGGAAAAGAATAATGTAGACAAAAAATACTCTGTTTTGTCCCAGTAAATATGAGAGGCTGGAAATGTTCAACCTGTGGCTACTCTCTCCTCCTTATACTTACACAATGGTTTTCCCAATGTGCTTAAATGACTTTTCCACAAATTCACGGACGCTGTGGACCTCCCCAGTGGCTATGACAAAGTCCTCAGGCTCATCCGTTTGCAACATCAACCACATGGCCTGCAGAAAGATAAACAAAGGCAGATTCAGTGCACATGTAAGTGGCCTCTTTGGTACATGATATTGTATTACCGCATTTTTGATTTGGAAATAACTACACATACACACACATACCCCAAGCTGGGGAAATTAGCACTTTCTTTACACAGTGGCTATTAACCAGTTCAGTGCGACTCTGAAAAGAGTTCAATTATTTCTTATTACAGAAAACAGTCCTGTATTTGATTTTCAATTTGTTTCACAGCAGGAGTTTCTGCAGGGGAGACTTTAATATGTTTACTTTTGAACACTGAGACTTGGTTTAGTGCTCATAAGCATGGATTCACTTGTTTAAAGCACTGCATGAATTGACATTGATATGGGGAAAATATCAAAATTTTGTAATGTTTCAGTCCAGAGTGCTGTTGTCTGTCTGCTACAGAATGATGTCAACCTCACTGAAGCATGAAAATGTGGGTCCTTTCAGCTGCTTCTTCTGCCACATTTGTTTTGCCTAAGCTGAGATTTTAATTAAGAGTAAGTATTTAAAAAGGTATTTAACCAAGTTAATCTGGTTTCCCTGCTGAATATGTGTTGAATGTTAATATTAAAGTACGGTAGAAGAAACTTTTCACACAGGAATGAGAAAACCCTGGTGGAAAAGTGACACAACCACTAACATCAGTTTCAGAGGACTGTTCATGCAGCAAGAGTTTCGCAGCATCTTTTGAAGCAAAACTTCATTTGATTGCCAACATATTTGCATTTCATGGGACCAGTTTTTAATTCCCACAGCAATGTCTTTCACAGAGTCCTCTCCCACAAGCAAGTAAGGATGGGTGGGCGCCATCTCAGAGGGCAGGCCAGCTAAGTCAGCATGAAAGCTGGAAAGCAGATGGAAAAGAGGTATTCAAAGACATGTGTGACTTGTCTGAGATATCACCACAGGTACATTTCAATTTTCTGATGTGCAAGGCAGTGCTCTAGTGACTGGACTGTTTGATTGCATAGGAGCTGTAGGTGTACAGAATAATTATTACTTTAGATCAATCAAAATGATGCAAACACTTCATTTCCTTTGGAGAGGAAAAGGGAATACCTGTATGGCACGATCCTTGTTTAATAAATAACCAGAAAAGGGAAACAAAATAAATCAACTCTCTCTCCATATGGTAAAAAGCACTGTCATCCCCTCACATTGTAATCCATGATGCTATTTGCATTGACCTCTTCACATCAGCTTTAAAGAAAACAACTTTAGTAGGTCCCTTGATGGTAGTGGATACTCTGCAAATCAGATTAATAAAAGCTCTGGGATAGCCCAGTTTCTCTTGGTAAATACCACCTGAAATATTCAATTTTTCCTCTCTATTCTCAATAAATCAGTGGTCTGCATAGCAAGGCAATACATTCCACTTAAATGGTTATAAGTGTGAGCCATTTTTCTTTACCGTTATTATTTTATGCATCTTCCAAAGTTGGGACAAGATTTTATTAACATGCTTCTTTTGAACTTTTTTACTTCTTGAATGTGCACGGAAAGCTCGGTTTTGGGCAACTGCTGTGTAAGTCCTTGACATAAATTATAAATTGTGCTTTAGGGAGATGACCTGCTGGGCAGGACAATGGCAGCAACTTTATTTTTCCTTTCCAGGATTGAACATCCTAGCCAATGACGCAGAAATACCCAAATGGCTGATGAAACTCATCTTGTGGGGAGGAGATGTCTTAACTTGTATCTCTCATATGAGCTTTTTTGGAACACTGGGGTTTCCCTGCTGATTTGAGAGGTCACCGTAAATCACCAGCTTCTGTTTCTTCATGACTGGACAAGCCTGCAAGATTCACAGTAGCAGCAGCTGCGCAGAAAGGTAAGAAGAGTATCTATAAGATGAGCGCTTGATACTTTTGGTTCTCCCAGCCTAGTCCCTGATTTCACAGACCTTCAGGCTTCCTTAAGCAGTCCAGCTGAAAACAACACACTTTCTCGTATGAGAGGGCACTCTTTGGGCAAAAAAGGTTTTCCAACATTAGACAATCAGTCAATCAGGGGCAGTGGTACTTCTTCCAACTTTGGTGGATGTTTGCTGTACATAATGAACTTCTTTTCTTGCCTTGACATGCTTGTGTCAGTTACATTGGAGAGAGATACAATAACAACAAAATATCATTTATTGGTAAAATTCCCCCTTACCCAAAAATGCTACACTGGTTGACTGAATATGCAATTAGCATAAGCACCTGCTATTTACTATGTTGTTCAAGTAATATTAATATGTCTAAGTAGAAGCAGGATCAGACTTCCAACAATTTTTGCCACCCCTCCACTTTCAAACACCTCTGTATTGCAATTATTTTGACACAGTTTCAATGCCAAGAAGTTCAGTAATCCAGTGAGTATTTAAAATATTTACACATTACTTTTTGTATTAATATGAAATAGAGTTGAAAGTTTCCCTTTACTCTAAACCACACCCTACACTGAAGGAGGCAGCTGCAAAATACTAACAAAAACCAGCCTTTGACAGTGGGCCCAATGAGGTTTTATGAAGTTGGATTTATCAACTCTTGTCTACCATTTCAAAAAGCAAGCAATCAGTGTCTCAGCAATGCAACTTAAACTGCAGTGAATTTCAACAGGATCAGCTTAGAAATGATCAAACAATGCAGAAAGAGTTGCTAAAAGTGATTTTTGCTTCAAATCCTATCAGGAAAGAATGTTTAGATTAATGGTTACTTGAGAGTCTATCACTGTGGTTCTTTTATTTTTTCTGGCATTTACAGTTGTTGGCACTTAGAATTACCTCAATCCAATCAGGTATGAAAGAAATTAAAATGCTAAAAATTACAAAGTAAGTGATAGCTCTGTTTTGCTTTGAGGAAGGTGACCAAATGCTGTTGCTTTGAATGGGTCTGCGTGAACAGTCTGTAAAAAAATGCCAAGGCAAGCCAGAACACAGAAAAAACATTGAAGAAGTTCCACAGTCAAAATTATATTTCCTCAGGTACAGCCCTTGACAACCAATAAAACATCCATGTACAGGCAGTAGCTCTATCCTTTCCCTACATCTAGTGCCAGGAATGTGATTCTCCTCACATCAGTCTAATAAAGGTCCTTGACCTATTAATTTCTAGGCATTTCCTTTAAGAATTCATATTGTACCAGACTCAAGTCTGAGAACGAGAGGAAGGGGGGTGATACAGCTCCAGGTTTATTTGTCATTACTGAATGGCTTACTGGTTTTAACAGAGGGGAAAAGCTTTGTTTAAATTTCCACTGAAAGTAATTAATGGTTATTGACTGGCAAATGAAGAACAGGTGACACTCTGAATTAGAAGATAAATGATCTCATGTTCTAGCGTGATAATGGGTTAGTAATTGCTACAAAGCCTCAGACTAGTGTGTCCCATCATAATGCTAGATCATGTCCAGAACACAAAGGCCTCTGTGTGAGAGGTATTCAGCCATTCACCTCCCGATCCAGCTGCAGAGTGATTTGCTCCATTTATTCTCTGATGGACTGCACAACCGAGGCAAAAGTTCACCATTCTCACCTTCCTGTTCACATGCTGAACCACCTGACCCATGACATGGCTGAACTGGGATAAAAACATTGCCCAGCTTTGGCTCTTGGATATCTTTTAACCATCACAAGGTCATATATTTTAAGAAGTTTTCTGTTGCAGGAACTGAGAATTGAGGATTTTCCTGCATTTCTTTGTAAAGGCTTTTTTGGATGGGCTGACAGCAAGTAAAGAAATTACTTGTTTTCAGTTCTGCCACCCTCTCCCTAATTTTTTGCTCCGTCCAAATAACAAAATATGGGTAGATGTTTAAAAGGAGGAGAAAACTACCATGGAAACAATTTAGGCTTCAACTCTCTTAGTTAGACTCTTCCCTTAATGACAAAAGTGACAAACATATTTTTCATCTTTGAATTCTTTTTGGCTCTGGTCTAGCGAGTCACAAAGTCTAAAGGTACTTCTATGTCATTTACTTTCAAAGAGAGAAAGCTAAAAGGAGACATGTAACTAGTCTAGCAAGCAGACACACTTTTATGATTATGTGGACTAGGATATCTGTTCTGCATGCCTGAACTCCAGCCTCTGCCAAAATCTTTCCTCTTTCATCTTTCGCCTATACCCTTTTCTCTATATAAACCCCCTGCCAGTAGTAAGCACCATTTTTAAGCAACATACCCCAAACATGAACCAGTCTTCTCCCTGCCCAAATTTCTTTACTTATGCATTGTTTGCACCTGGGCTAGTAAGTGGGAAAAATCCAAGTTTGACTAACACAATCCCCACACAGATACATTTTATGCATGCCATTGCCACTATGGTTGTGATGTGTCTGCTCGTCTCGAGAATCTAGAGTATGTTGTAGATGTGTTTCACCATTAACTTCCAGTCTAGCACCCCAGTAAGAAAACATTTATTAACTGGGCTGTCATCCATGGGTAACAAAGATCCGGTAGTTGAGGTTATGTTTAACTCCATATATTGAGACTTCTGTTTCACTCATCTGCTCTGGTACTATGTATAATTAAAATGGGCTCATAATCAGGTATCTTCCTATTCAAGAGCAAAAACAAATTCAACTTTTGTTATTTTAAATCAGTGGATAATTTCTGCTCTAGAAATAAAAGACTTTTGTTTTTTTTTTTTTTTTCAAAAGAATAAGTATAAGGCCTTTTCATATGTCTCATCCAATTCAAGACCCAAAAGAGATATGACTGAACAGGTCCCACAATGGGATAAATGGAAATTTTCCTGTTGGTACTAGTTACTATTGCCTTGCACTGCTACATAGCAGCTTTTTCCAAGACCTATACTGTAAAAAAACCAACTTTCACATGTATTTCTAGGTGTTATCTCTAGTCAGAGAAATTCTGACTCTGTATTTGCCACACACGGAGAAAAAAAAATCAAACCAAATCAGTAATGTTTACTTTAGGAGATGGAAGAGATAGTTGCAGCCTGATGCATGGTGCATTGTCTGTGAGTTTCAGAGGCAAAGAAGCAGAGGCTGGTGAATGTCTAGCTCTACTTACTTATCACTGCGGAAGGAATGGGTTACCTCAAGGCTGTCAACAATCAGGGAGCAATTTCTGACTAAGTCATAAAACATCACCACCTGGAGAGACCCAATAGTACATTATCACCATTTACAGAAATTCTGTCTTTATGGTATTCCATACTCTATTGTCTAGAAGTGGGCAGAAGCATTCAGCGGGTTGGATAGGGTAGTCTAGTGGTCCCAAACATAGCTATCCTGCTGGGGTCACCACTGAGAAGGAGAATTGAGCATTTTGGGCCAAAGCATGATGAGCCTCTGCAGGGACATGGGAGCAAAGGAGAGCCTTCTCCCCATATGGCGAGCACAAAGGCCTGGCATGACTGCTGCTCCTGCGTGCATCATGAGGGACTGCTCCATTTGTGGCACAAAAGAGAAGGCTATTGTACCACCTCCCTCTCTGCATTGTCCCAGCTCAACTGCCCTGGCATTGATGGACACTGCTGGCATCTCCCGTGCCGAGCGACGTGTGGAGCTGTCCTGCCCACGCACTTCCTGCCGGCCTGGGATGCGGAGCAGTTCCAGATGCCATCGCCCGGCTCTTCCTGACACAACCCAGCTGACTGGCTGTGGTTTCTCAAGCTGCTGCACAACTGACCACAATTGATGGTCGTGCCTCAGAAAAGTGAGACGGGGCATTGACTCAGAGCTCTGAAGCCAAACCGGCTCCCAGTTTATCTGTTTACTCACTTTTGGAGGGGCAGAGAAGGAAGAAAAGGTGCTGTGCTGCTTTGGGGTCTGAGTCACCCACATCTGATTGACTTCTGCGACTGTTAAAAGAGTAGGTGTGTCCTGGGTGTACCCCGTAGGCATCACAGTGTGTTGTATAAGGAGATTATGTAAAGACACAGTGAGACTTAGATATAATACACAGCAGAGGGGGAAAAAAATTTCCTTACACATGTTTTGCACACAGCAGGGGCACAGCACACATGGCTGAAAAACACCAGTGAAGCTGAAGCGCAGCACAAAAGTGCTGTGATCAGAGTAAATGGTAAGCTGTCCCTGCCTGACAGCCAACATACAAAAGTGTTGGGCATGATCCCATGCTCCCTGCCACAATGGGAGCTCAGTCTAGAGTAATGACTATTGCTTTAGTACATGTTTCTGACAATGTTATAGGTCAAGGCAAGCACGGCAGGGAGACTCTTGCCAAGGAAAACCACAGGGATGTGCTGCCAGGCATGCTGATACTCCCAAGAAGCCAGTGACAGCAGGAATATGGGAGTATGCATAATCAATGTATTACTAGGCTTCTCCCCCCCCTAAATTACAGCTCTTCTTGCTCAGCTACTTAAAAAACAAGGGTGCACACCCAATAAGAACCTTACTGGGCTGTCACAGTTTGTATTTGAAAGGCAAACATAAGTTCAGGATTAAAGCCATTGTCTACCATTGCAATTGGTGACTCTTCACATGCTCAACCCTTTCTCAAAACCTCCAGCAACAGAGGTACTTCCCAAAAAGGGCAGGACACATGCCTCTTCCTTTCCTCTAAAGAGTCATCATCCTGCTTTCTCAGATTACCAAAAATCACAGCATTGGTGCAAGATCTGTTGCTCAAGGAACCCCCATTCATGGAAAAACCCTTCTGAACACCATTTGAGTATCTATCAGATCTCATCAGTCTAAATACATTTTGATATGCTTCTTCCTTAACTGTGTAATGCTGAACATAAGGACTCCAAAGTCTGTGCACAAAGTTTTTCCTTCAGCTGTGTCTTTTCTGCTCATGCAGAGGAGACATTGAGTACTTATGACATGGCAGCTGCTTCCATTCAGAAAAGTGACATTTGCAAACCATAGACATTGCTGACACAAAAAATATAAAATGGGAACAGATTTGAGATGAAAACAATTTCCTCTGAGAGAAAAAACACATAGTTTTATAAGAAACAATGGACAATTTACCTTAAGAATCCCAAGAAAGTAAACAAACAGCAAGTCTCTTAGGAGATAGTATGAGATAGGGACTAATTTTATAAATTTTCTCAGAATTTTTGAAGATTCACTTGAGAAATTTCCGCAGAAGCAATTTGAAGCATGCTTGCCTTTTTAGTCAAATTCTATGATTTGGCTCTAGAGCTGAACTTGTTCAGAGCACAGCTGTGTTCAGGTCCTATGATATTTTCTTTCAAGTTGAAAGAGTGTAGTTGATACATTCAAAGATAATAATCCAACAATTACAAAGTTACTAAGATAATAAAATACCTGATAATCTTTGTGGACCATCTCAAAGGAAAACAATATCAATGTCTTCTGAAACAAAAGCCCTCACATCTGTAGGAAATACTAGGAAATACTGTCTAACTTCTCTCTCATAAGCAGATAGGTCAATTGTTTTACAGATCTCAGGGAGGACTCGTGAAACTTTAGTAGGCAGTTCTATTAATAAAAACCACAAGAATTATAATCCAGATAAACCTTAAAGGTCAGCCTTCCCTGTTAACGCAACATGATGTTTCTCACATGGACCTCGGGTGAACACAAAGTTCTCATTGTGTTATCAAAAACTAGATTACTCCTTTTTTTTTTTTTCCCTTGTGTCACTGAATGTCAAAATATTGTTCTTTCAATATGTGGAAGTATTTGTATACAGTTTTATAACTGATCTTTAGTTGCTAGCTGGAGGCAAAAAAGAAACAGTAAAGCTGCTTGTTGGGAAACCTCAACCAACAATGAAAATTAATACAGTAATTTTTCCTGCCAAAAAGTTTTGAACAGATTTTTAGGTCCACAATGGTTTGTTTATTCTTCAAGTGGTTAGATTGGAAGTGACATGTGTGACACAAAGTAAATTAATGAAAAAATACAGAAAGGATGCACATATGCTCTGTTTCTTTCATTTTAATTTTGGAGGATGCTGTCGCAATTGCTAACAAAGAGCTTATTTAAATTCTGTTTAAGAGAAAGGGGAAAGAAATTCAAAGCTAAAGAGAGAGGAAAAAATGGAAGAAAAATTTGAATTGAAGAAAGAATGCAAGAGTTTTAACTACTCAGATTTGAATGACATTTACAAGACTATAGAACAAATACATGCTTCCCAGGCTCCACCTAGCAGACAATTCGGAAAGATATTTGACCCGCTTTCCCCGCCCTTTTTACCCTTCCAGAATTAATTTTCCCTGCTATTTTTATATGAATGTAAGACAAAATACCTCCTCACAAAGAGGCAGACTCCCATTTGACAGGATTACTCACCGCTAAAGTAAAGGGTTGTACCCAGGTTGCGGTGAGGGCAGAGAAGTCTTAGGGCCCCATGCCAGGAAGGGCTGGTTGGGGCCATGATCTAACCACAAGAAAATAGATGAGGCTTTCAAGTCAAGCACTGGCATGTTCACTGGAGCAGAACTATCAGCCTCAGAATGGTGATCACAATGTAGATATTGATCACAAAATGTTTACAGTGCAACATTTGACTATAAAAAGATCCTGGTTCCTGCTTCTAACACCTGTTTACCTCCTATTTCTTTCCGGGATTGCTTAAGCACCTGCAGCAAAGCACAAGCTGACTTGTGCTCCTTCTGAGGGTGTAGAGGGACAGCATGACCTATGGGCCAAAGTACTGCCGATCTCCACAGAAACAAAAATGCTGTTGTCCATACCACAACTCATAAAATTATTTTCTCTCTCCAAATCTTCCTTTCCTTTCCTCCTATCTGTCAAAACTGCCTCTGCAGCTTGTTAGCTTCCCTGCTGCAGGTTTGTAGGTCTGCCCAGTGCCTATCCAGTAACGGGCCCTGACTCAGGTTAAACCACTACTTGTACTCTAAAAAAATTGCTAAGAGCAGCAGAGAAGTGCCAGAGCACAGGCAGATGGGCTCAGAGATAATGAAGCAGCACTTCACAATGTTTATACATGTTTGAGGGTATAACTGGGGAGGAAGAAGAATAATCTTTTAGGATTGTAAGAGTAACAAAGCAAGAGCACTGAGACAAAATTTATGGACAGTGTAATTGAAAAAAAAATGCAGGGAGAAAGAGTGAGTTAATAACATAAAATTAACCTGAAATTTATTTCATAATTTATATTTCCCCTGCAAATTTCCAGAGTTCTTGCTTTACACTTTTGAATATCATGCATTTTCTCCTCAGACTGCAATGAGTTTCCCAAGATGTTACACTTCTGAATATTAATCTAAAATAATTTATTAAAATGTTAATTTCCTTCTCTTGAGAAAAATATCTATATTGATTGGGCTCTTAAAAATTAGAATCTTTGTCTGAATAATTGGTGTAAATA
The DNA here is from genome assembly GCF_028769735.1 of Zonotrichia leucophrys gambelii. NCBI lineage: Eukaryota > Metazoa > Chordata > Aves > Passeriformes > Passerellidae > Zonotrichia > Zonotrichia leucophrys. The sequence continues at coordinate 69,966,150 of NC_088171.1, forward strand.
AAGAGGCTTCTATCTTATACACATCACTGAACTTCACTGTTTAATTTTATTGCAGTTTTCAGTGCACTGTAGTAGGAAGTAAGAAAGATTTCCACCATTAAGTCATTGTAACTTATAAGACAATGATAAAACTGCACATCAGGCACTGTTTTACTAACTATAAAAAGCAAGAAGTCACCTGAAAAAAGGAAAAAGGATGCTAAAGTAATATCATTCCTGGTACAATGGGTTTTTTGTTTTTTTTTGTTTTCCTTTACCAGAACATTTCAGGTGACAACAGTTTGGAATTTGATGCTAAATTCTCCTGGCTGAGTACAGACTGAGACAAGCGCACGACTTTGATGCCTCAGGGATATGGTAATGCAATACAGAGAGATTTATTTTCTTTTTTATTTTTACCTCATGTCACAAGTTCAATTTTAGGCCAACAGTACCCAAAACGGCCACCATGTGATACAGCAGCTTATGCAAAGAGTCTGGCGGTTTTAACCCCAGCCCTGGGACAGAGGAATCTGCCTCACAGACTTGCTGCCTCAGTGTTAACACTACCGTTGCTCTGACGGAGTTCCTCCATGCTCAGGGTCCAAATTGGGGCATGGAAATCTCAGCTAAAAAAAAAACAAGGCAACAGCAAAATGATCCCAGAAACCAAAGGATGTGTTTTAGAAGTCTGGCTGTGCTGAGCAGATGTGAAAAGGCAATGTGAAGATTACTTTCGAGCGTGCTCAAAAATACATTTGGAGGGCATTTTGCATTGACCTTCCCTTGGCTTGCTCTGGCCATTCTGATTCCACCATCATTAGTAATTACTGTTCCTGCTACAGCAGTGATTCGTACCAAATTCTGCATCAGGGAAAGAGAAGGATCTGCACTGAAACCATAGATACACTGCTCTCCATGGGCTAGTGTCAGAATGGGATAGAAAATTTTATTCAGTTTGTTCCCAGCAATAAATACAATCCTGGCATCCTGGATAAATCCTTCACATAACAGCATGTGTTCTTTTATGCACCCTGGGAGCGATTCTATTTAAAGCCATGGAATTGTGGGTGTGAGACTGTAAGCACATCCACTTACCCAAAACAAAATTAAAACCTGTCTTATATTAGAGTCAGGAGAGCTGTTACGAAAAATGCAAACCATATGAAGTTTTAAGTATACTTATGTTTTTTATCTGTCTCTGTGTAGCATATACAATTGACTTTCACTGCCTGAGATGAAGTGACGACAAGTGTTTTACCATATTATTACAGAATACCCCAGTAGCATTATCACACTTCAACTTTTGCTTGCAATAAATCTCTGCTACATGCATATCAGAAGTCATTGCTCCTATCACATCCAGACGAATTCGGAGCCCTCCCTCCCCAGTGGACATGAACGAGACTCCACACACTAGGTATCCTGCCATTAAGGCTGGAATGACTCCCGCAGGTCAGACACCGGGAGCAGCGTTCCCACACGCATTACTTGGCAAGGGCCAGAGGTCTATTCTCAGGCAAACAACAGTGGCACAGGCATGAGTCATTGCAGAATGCAATGGATTTATCACCACAATGACACCATCATCCCTTATATGCTGGTTTCCATATGCAAGTCTCATTCAATTTTTTTTATTCTTCTTCTCAGAGATTTATAACTCAACTGCTGAAACATATTTCACATGAGCACATGAACTCTCTGTTCTGTATATTTTTTGTAGCATTTATACTACAAAATATACAATATTTTATACCATAAACCATATTCTAATTACAAGGATCCAGCTTTAGGTCCAGCCTGCTTATTGGTTTCAGTTTGGTCCAGCAAAATGATGAGCTGTGTTCCAATCTCAGCAGTGTTAATCATTCTCTTTGGGGCCTCCACTAAAGCATTTATTCTTACAGCCCAAATTCTGCTGTCTATGAAGCTGGAGTCGCAATATTTATACAACTAGAGTACTTTAGGAAAGTTAAGGGTAGCACAGACATTTCAGCATGAAGTGCATTATTTGTTTGACTTGGTACTTTCATAGTAAAAGGTGGGAATTCAAACATTCTTCCTTAATACTGACTAGCTCTGGACTAATTGAAGACAAAGTAGCAAGGAAATGTAAGGATAAGATCACACAGAAATCACTGGTAGATTACATTCTCCAAAATTCAACATAATAGACACTTCTTGAGATAGTGCACATTTTTTTTCATGATGCAAGAAATAAGTGAGATAACTACTCAGGTGACCAAGATACTAATAACCAAGAAACACTGGTGTCTTTTGCTCTCTTGCCTGTACTTCAGAAAATTTATTTTTTCCCTTTTTGCAAAATAATTGAAGGAAACTTGTAAATTAGGTCTTTGAATATTCTCCCAGAGAAATATTCTGTCCTGCAAACCATGCCTAATTCCGGCTTCATGTGAAATCAATTTCATTAATTTCTACAGCCCACCAACATAAGAGAGGAAAGTGGCGCATGTAGTTCATGTCACTGTAAGCAGCTCTCTGATGCCAGTCTTTTCTGCATTTAACCCAAGAGGTAGTTGTAAAACCAGGTATGAAACAAACTGTGGCATCACGTGGTGAAATAACAACTAAACTTACTATTAAACTTCCTCACTTAGAATTCTTCCCCTTTTCAGCACAAAGAAAATAGCTAAGCATGAGACCGTGTGGGAAGGAAAGGAAATAAAACCATCTTGCTGCACATCTTGGAGAAGCATCCAAAGCCTAGGACTACTGTATTCAGACCTCCCTTGAATCCTGCCCTCTCTAGCTGCCACCTCTCAGTCCCCACGCTGACCCCCTGAATCAAGCCAGATGGGACTGGCAGAGACACGTCAAGGAAGTGCTGAAAAGGTGACTTGGGTCTCTGGCAGCTAGTCTGGAGCTCATTTCTATGTGAAATCTCTGGGGGCTCCCGCTTTGCAATTTCTCAGGAATGTTTAATTCTCCTCATCCTTTTGCTGAGTCTCTCTGGAGAGGTCATGGAGGCCTGTGACATCCCTGGAGGGCACTGCCTAACTAAATTAGCATGAGATAACTTTGGACTCTCTTCCAAACAAGAAAATACAAGGGAGAGAATTTCATTAAAAGCAGAAGACTAGGTGATCCAAGTTAATCCCAGCCCAGAGCTGCTGCAGAAATGTTCTCTGTTTATATTTTGACTTTACTCTCTGTTACAGAGTTCACTGACTATAATGGAAGCTGTGTTAAGTGCACAACTTGACCTCAGTTGACCAAATCTTAGTTTCATAATAAAGACAAAAAGTGGGTTAGGCAGCTCTAAAAGGTCTGATTAGTTACTGTTTTGCCTGTTTGTGTGTGACTACGTAGGGCACTGAGTGAATGGTAAAAGATAAGCACTGATGTACTTTAGATGAGCTTTTTAATCAAGAAACATGAATATTTTAACATGCAACTCTACTATAATGCATATGTGTGTAGGCTTAGCAAATACAACCAAGTTCCAAACGTGCATTTTTGGTTTTTTTTTCATGACTTGTGTACACAGAGTTTTATTTGGGTTTCTTCAATGGGTGATGGAAAAAAAGACAAGTTGGAGTAGAGGGAATGGCAACATCTGCACGCTGTTCTGCAATAATGTTTCCCATGCAACTGAAGGGCAAGGTAAGACACAAAGGTAGATCAACACAGCCAGAAATATCCCACCTCATCTCCCAGCAGTGTAGCAATCCCAGCAACCACCACAGCAGATAGCTCCAAAACAAGGATTTGATTTTCTGTACACAAACAGGATGGGGACTAAATCAGAATTTTTTTTTTTTTTACTTGGGCTGAGGTTGTTACAGCTCACACTAGGGAAACAGGAGATAAAACAAAAATGTACCCCAAACACCTCATTGCCTGAGTTTCATCTATGAGAAAAACTGAGCTGGTGAGACCCAGGAATTCACACTTCAAAATATTGTTAAATATATTGATAGTAATAAAGTGAGACCACCTAATTCAGTACAATATGAATGAAAACCACATTATTCTTGAAAACATGAGATTAGAGAGGGAGATCTTTATTAAATGCTGTTTATAAGCCAGTCCGCATAACAGCATGCTTTGGCTATATTGGGACAAATCCTCCTCCTTCTGAGAAGACAAGAAGAAAAGGAAAAGGTACAAAAGTTCATGCAGTTCACATTAAGGACAATCCAATGTGCTCTCTCCCTTCAGGAAGGAAATATTAGCATGGCCCCTCAGCTATACTCTGAGGGCAATGATCTGCTGGGAAACATGATTTCAAGTCGGCAGATCATGGGGCACCAGCAGGCTAAACCAGGGTTTTTACTCCTCTCATAATTGTCTCTTTTTCACAGAAGGACCACTGCTTTGCCATGGGTGCCACCGAGTTTGTACACGGGCAGTTAAAAAGCAAATTTTCCCACTGAGCTTTTCCAGAAGATGAATGCCTGTTTAGTAAGTGCTTTTCCTAGTCTTCTTCAGAAAGATGAAATCATACTCCAAAGGAGAAAGTTATTCCAGCATGGGAGAGAGACTGGAGAAAACATATCAAAATAACTTCCTTCCACAGTGAATATTCTTACTCACTCCTTAAAGCCTGCTTCATCACCAAAATCACACCCTGAAATCAGGCATGTGGGCCCAAATCCAGCCCCCCTGGAGTCAGCCAAATCTTCCCTATAGACTTCTGTGAGGATGGAATTTCATTCCATATGTAGGAGCCTGTCACGGCCAAAGGCGAAAAAGAAAGGGTGTTTTCCACGCAGGCTCTGCTTTCCTACTTTTGTGCCCCTTGGGAAACTGGTGCAATTAGATCCCTATTATTATGTACTGGAAAGGCATATTTGGCACTGCATGTGAGTTTAAGTACTTAAAAAACAGAGGGAAATTTCAAATATAACTTACTCTCTTTCAAACACCAGACTTTATATATAAACAGTTCAAAGTTGCTACAGTCTGGTGAATAATTAGGGAAAAATAAGCATGTGAAATATATGATTGGCTGGCAGCGAAAGAGTGGTAAATAAGATTCTAACCCCTTTTAAATGCCAAAACAAAGGATAAGAATTCATATTTGTGTCCAAAAATAATCAACCTAACTTCAAATATTTGAATCAGAACCACCAGGAAGGAGACTTTACAGATATAGGCTTTTGTCATTATTGTAAGACTTCCTGGGAAGGTGCAAATAGGAAAATTAACCCAAAGAGACTAAAGATGTGATCTCAACAAATCTACTTATACATGCATTAAACACATCCTCTGTCACAATTAGAGTTCTCCTTTTCATCTACCTAAATTCAGAGCTCTCTGGTGCTGTGGACAAGCCCATATGGGGGTTTAATGCAACTAAATTAATTTGCTGTACTATTTCATCCTGACCCATCACAAACTGCACTGTGAGGAACAGCTTGTATAGTGAATGATAAACTCCTGCAGTTCTTACTATAAACATTGAATTTTCTTACTTTTTTTCTTTATCTACAGAGGGCTCAGCTTGTGTTCTGTTTCCTTAAAAACATATTTTCTCCTTCTCAAGTTTTAACTGGATACATTGGTCTGCATTGTCCTAAATAATCAGCAACAGTATTTTGAAGGATTTACCAAATAATCTGTTTTATCTCCTGAGAAAGCAGCAAGTTAATGGTGAAGAAAATCCTTGCATTTTCAAATTCATCATGCACAGGAGGGCACATCCTCAGATGTCATATGCATATCCTGGTATGTCAATTAGTCTGTAATGTCTTTCAGATATTTCTGGGTAAAAGTATCACAGTAACCCAAATAATTTTCATCACATCTGAACTTTTACATGCCTCACCAGAACACACTTAGATAGGGAGGAAGGATTTTGTCTTTATGTCGCAGGGCAAGAAAGGAAGATGCTTTTTTTTCCGACTCCCCCAGCAATTCAATGCCTGGAGGAGAAACAGGAAAGAAGCCATGGTGACCTCCCTGAACTTAGGGAAGCAGCTGCCAGCTCAGCAGGGGTAGTACTGCTGATGCACTCCTGTACCTACTGCTGGAAGAAGCCTTTAAGCCTTTCTTGCTCTTCCTCCCCTCTCTCTTTCCTTCCCTATTTTTGACATCTTCTATCTCTAAATTATACAAATGGAAGAGCAAGAGAGAACTTTCAGAAACCTCAGGAGTCAACTTGTTATTAGACTGGACAAAGAAGTCACAAAGTTAAAGTTTCCAATTATCCATACAAAATCAAAACAATATAATGTCTCTATTGAGCAACCAAAGCATAACTTTGTTTAAGGAGTGATTTATGTATCATTTCTACTCTCTTGAACACTTTGTCTCTTGACATATTAATGTTACTGCTCTCTGAATTCAAACGTCCAAAAAAATGTTTATACTTCTAAAAATGATTTAAACTTGGCAGATGTGAAACAAACCTACGTCTTATAAGCAGGGAAAGATTTCACACAAAAGGAAAGTGCTGACTTTTCTAATCCTAGATTTAAAGGTACCTTTGAATGTTTCTAGCCGGTTATTGCAATGAAGTTCAGCAACAACTTATTTCCTCTGCCTTTGAGAAAATGAAGTTATTAAAAGAACAGAAAGCAAAACAAACAGATATGGTGAGGGAAATTTTTATTTTTTAAGATTAAAAGAGTGAGAATGTCAGGGAAACCAGAATATAGTTGACATCTTGATCCTGAATATTTTATTACATGGATTTAACCTTATGCATCAAAGGGGACTTATGCACATATATGAGGGGGAAATACAGCCATGTTCCAGTACCAACAACACACAGAGATGCCACTCAACACTGAAACATTACTGCTGGTCAGTTAATGCTTCCTTTTGTTTTCCCTATTGTGAAGCCAAAGTAAATGTATCATCTTCAGGCTGGGTATGAAGAGCATTAAGTGAAAGCACTTACAGTTGTGATGGGTTAAGTGCACCCAGTGCATCTGCTCTCTTGGATCAGCTACACAAAGCAACATGCAACTCTGCCTTAAGTGCCTGCTCTTGTTCTGTTTTCTTTTTTCTTTTACTTTTGTTGTTTGGGTTTTCTTTTTACCCCACGCCCCCAGCCCAAAATCCAGGACAATCAGGCAGCTTCATCAAGCTCAGACCTTCCATGAAGTAATTTAGGCTCTGCAGGTAAAGGAAAGAGTTGATATGGGGCTCAGAGAAAAAGGCAGATGAAGAGGAAGGGGGAGGAGAGGAGAACATTTTCTGGCATCTGACCCAGGTTTAAAACTGTGTTTCATTTTCTAAAACAAAACCAAAACACTCCTCTAACTTTGGGAAATCCTTAGAAAAACAACAAAAACATTGTTTCAGAAGGCAATTATGGTTGCTAAAATGACACATCATTTATGAATGGAAGTACTTAGAAGAGAGTAAACTAATTCTTAAGGACAATAGCAAACACACATCGGGCCTAAATTTGCTGTTTCCTTGGCACTGTTACATTGACAATTAAATTATTCAAGATTTGCACTACTGTAATAAAAAGCAGGGCCAAGACCATTATTTCCATCACTGACGAAGAATACTTATATCCTAACTGTGCAAAAGTTTTAATAAAACCACAGAATGAATGATTTAATCAGTAAATGAAACACAGACTGATCAGAGAATTCCTAATAGTAGTAGGGGCAATAGTAGTAGTAGGAATAGTAATAATAACAACAGTAATGATAAGATTGTGGTCATACATTACAAACACACTAGGTTCAAAGTGATGCCTCTGTCTATCAGGTGTATAAGTCACAAATTTTATTGTTTTAGCCTCTTAAAAGTTACCTACAAAAACTCAACAACTGAATATAGATTTTGAAAAACTCCTGCAGTTAATCAGTTAATTAGCATAGGCTAATGTGTCCAGTCTAACAGCATCCCAATAATACTGACACAGAAATCAAAATAGTAGCCACTAAAACTCAACCAGCTCACAAGTCACTCTTAAGACTGTATAGTGTAATGAAAAGTCCAAGTTTTTATTTTCTAGTCAAAGTAATGAGCTTTTTTATCATCAAGATCATATATAAGGCTTTCCAATTATATCATTTATAAGGACTCTTGTTTTGAAAGAAAGAGGATAAATACTTAAAATTGCATTTCCCCCCAATCCCCTCTACTGTACAGCCAACCCAGTTCGCAACAGAAAACCTTTTACCTCCTCTTATATATTTAGTATAAAACAGACAGACAGAATTTTTTGTCTTGTTTACTAAGGCTTATGGACTTCACATGCATTTGGTTGTGTGCCCAATGACTCCTGATTTCCTACTGCCTTATTTCCATCAAAATTTGGCAAAGGAACAGCAGGACAAAAAATATTAAATTACTACAAGTCTGGCCAAAATAGGAGTTGACAAAGGGAGAGATACCCCATTGGATGGCTAAGGAAATGGCCAAGCCTGAATGTAACCAGGGAATGCACACAGGAAGGAGCTATTACAAAGGACCAGAATGTATGGGAAACTTCAGGCAGAGGCTGCAGTTCATATGAGACACCCAACCATGTGTTGTAAAACAAATGGCTTGTTTACAGAACAACATCTTCAAAAGTGAAGTTCAGACTTGCCAGCTTTGGAGAAAGATTGTGCAGAATTCCAGTGTCTGGGTTTTTTTAGTTTGTTTCCTTTTAAATGCTGCTGACTCTGCATAACAACTAATACATAGTAATTACAATTGGAAAGGCTGAACATACCTTGTGCAGCACACCTGACCAGCAGTATGAAATTTTGTGTGAATTTCCCCACCAAATGCTCCCATCCTATCAAGGGAAGTGCATGGGATGCTGGCATGGAAACTCTTTGCTCTCTCCAGTCAGATGGACACTTCAGCTTCAGTGTCCCCAGGAGCAGACAAAGAGGGCTGGGAGAGGCTGAGGGCAGTCCAGGACTGGTCTGGAGGGCCACAACAATTGAACATTTCTTCCTGCAAGGATTGAGCCAGGAAACATCTCCTGTCTTATCACTGCAGTGCATGCCCAGCTCTGCTGATAACATCTGCTTGCTCACCCCTAATTCTAGGCAGCTTTAGGCATCAATGGTGTAAATATGACACCAAGAGGGGCACTCACTGCCCTCCTGTTTTAAGTGGATTGACATATAGAGGTTATTTTGATCAAGCAGAGGAGAAAACGCAAACAAGAAAATGTTGGCAGTTCAAACTGGCTTTCATTTCCTAGCGTTCTGAAAGAAAATTAACTGGGAGAGATGACTTATTTCCCTTGTCCTCCCCAACTCAGCCCAGAAAGCTCTCAGTGTTGACACCCCTAGAGGTTGTACCCATGGATCTGTCTGTAGAGGCTGGACAGTGGGCAGTCTATAACACCCTGCAACCATAAGAGAAAAACAAATATCTGCCAAAGAGCTGTTTAAGCTGTCATCAAGGTGCCCGGATCAGCCCTGATCTCACCAGCAGGCATGGCTGCTCAAATGGAACACAAATTCTTTGTACATGTGCCAAGACATTTCATCTCTTAATTGAAGTAAAAAAGTCCATATATCTGAGTCTCGAAAGGAAGCCATTCTTTCCTTGTGCAATCCCAACATACTCCTTTCTAAGCACACCTTCAGTCATGACTCGGACCTGGGAATGCCGCTGAGGAAGAGGAAGGAGGCACTGCAGCAAAAACACATCCTAATCCAGCCACATTACTGTGGCCTATTGGACAGGCAGTTAGAGATACACTGGAGAATGTATCCTGTTTTGTGGTAAGAGAAAGCTGGCAGGTCTTTTATTTTATTAAATTGTGGCATCTATCAAAATTCCTTAGAAAAATCTAACAACTAGATACTATATAGCAATTTTCCATACATCAACAATGTGAAGAGAAAGTATTCATAGCTATTTGGAAGAGTAAGCTATATTAATGTCCTATTAAAAGTATTAAGCCATCATCTTCCCATAATAATTTCAACAAGTAGGATTTTTTTCATAACTCTTTTTCTTTAGATGTTGTCTGTGTGTGTTCAGTTTGCAGCTCCACACACATCAGAGGCATACAGAGGTTCTTGTCTCTTGGTAAATACTATGTAAATTTGTTCCTATGATTACGCACTTGCTAAAATGAGCACAGTAATTAGGAGGCAATGCTTACTTTATGAATTTTCCATAGTAGGTTTGATGCTCCAAGATAAATCTCCAGTTCATCAAAATAGCTGTGCTTGTGCTTAATTTCAAACATACCTTTACTCCACCACAATTAAGCAAAAGACTTGAATACATGCTTGTTGCTTGAAGGGGATTAAATCTGTGGACTTTAATTAGATTTATGCCCAGACTGAAGTTCTTCCCTGAACTGAGGCCTGTGAAGTACAGTGTTTTGAAAGAGGAAGTACTGAATGAAAACTAAGAGAGATTAAGCAGATTATCATTTGAATATAAAATAATACTTTATATTTTTCATATTCTGTATGCATTAGCTATGTAAACCATATGTAATCATCCATAAGGAAGACAGTAAATGCTTTTAATTTATTTAATGTTATCCAACTCCGTTGTAAAAAATCTCACACTTATATCAAGCCTCATAAATAGCAAGTCAAAGTACAAAAAATCAAACACTTTTCCTTGTGAATTAGTTCTAGGGGAGGATACAGAAAGTCTGTTATATATAAAATAATCATATATTTCTTAGGCAATTACTTGTGGCATTTCAGGGCAATGTCTTGATGGACATGTAAATCTATTTTAAAAGGTTTGGTGGTAACTTTCCTAAGAACACATTGTATTAAGTACCTTAAAAATTTATTTTAAAAATAATTTCTAAATAATGATCAGTGAAGTAACTTCCATAAGAGAACTAGATGCTAATCCTAATTTGAAATCAGACAGACAGGAAATCGCCGCACCCTACATTAGTGAATGCATCCAGGTCCCATGGTAGTCTTTACAGTGTGTTTAGATTGTCTATGGGAAATGAAATCATGTGCCAAAGGCCAAGTAAACCCAAAATTAAAATTCACAGTTATGTCTCCCTGTTGCATTCATAATCCTGCTTATTGCCTCTTACATCATTACAAAGTGTTCTCCAGAATAGAACAACCCACTGCTGTGCTATGTACACCACTACACGCTATAGGCTGTCCAAGTTCTGCTCCAGAGGCCAAATATCACCCACTCAGTCTTAAAAATCATGCTCAGGGTCATAATTCATGTCTATGTGGTGGTCAGACTCTGGGATACTGTGTGCCCCAGAATCATCTGTTGCTAATTCCCAGGTTTGTTCTACCACAAGACTTCTAATTCACTTTTGAATATTATATTCTATATGATGACAACCTAAACTCTACACAGTATTACAGAAATAAAAAGTGTCTCTTAATTCTGTAAAACAATCACTTGTCATGACATTTCTGGACCACGTCTTCATGGACACGTGTATATATTTTATACAGTTTGTTGCTAACTTTTCTTTTAAACATATTTGTAATACTTACCATCTCTCCAAAGTTCATATTCAGTGGTCTCAATTCCCTTCACTGTTGTTTGCAAGAACGGGAATTAGAAACTTTGATGACCTGGTGAAATCACTCACTCAAGAAATTAAACCAAGCAATAAAACTAAGTAGCCTAAATATTGTTTAGCAGAAATGTGGCACCTGCAATCCATTACTGAAAGAACTCAGTACTATAAAATATAGTGATCAAGTTTTCAGATAACACAAAAGATGTTAGTAGAGAATGAAAATAGACTAAGTTTATTTTCTTCTGGTTCTAACTTCATTTAGATTTTGTAGTTGGCAGCATGTCAGGACCAACAGGCTTCCGGCAGGAGATCATTATTTTAAAACATTAACTCCCATGTTAATGTTTGATTTTGCTAATGTTTAAATTGGGATATATTTCTGAGCAGGAGAATGGAGGGGTAAAAAGATCACACACAATGCTTTTTCTCTAGTGAAAGTAGCCAGAGGTGGGTTGCAGTAAAAAAAAATAAGCTAACATCATGTAACAGATATCACAAAATTCACACAGGTAACTGCTAAAACCTAGGTGCAGGCAGGACAAGAAAATACAAAGAAAGAGCTTAGTGATAACAGAAACAATTTATTTGGCATAGAATCTGCCAGATTCCTGCTATCCCACTATTTGAGTGAGGGTTCCTGCAGAGCATCAGCCTCCAAGCTGTGTGTCAGCCGAGAAGCAACACTCTGGAAAGGACCTAAACCTCAGTGCCTGACCATGGAAAGTCATCAGAGATCCCACCACACTTTTAATGAGTACAGAGGTATCAGATCCTGGTCAAGTACCACCTAGGTACTTGAATGGAAGTAAATAACTGGCAATCTAGCATGGAGAGTGTGAGAGTGGAAAGTCAGAGATGAATCACAAATAAAAACAGATTGTAGAAACAGATATTCTTGCCTCTTGAGTTACTCTCAAACTTAACCCCATGAAATAGCTGATGATCTCACATAAGTTCACTAACACACTCATCAAAATAAGAGAGTAAATTAAAAAAAAAACCTACTGATTTTAGTCACAAGTCACCAAGGGGCTCTGAAGCATACGAGCCAACTCTGAATTGCATATTTCAGGCATCAGAGTACACAAGACACACTGCATGTAGTTCCCTGCTGTGCCATCCACTCCTGCAGCCACACTTCTCCCCATCCTCCTCACACTTTTGACTGCATCACATATATTTCACTCTCTGTTGATAGCTTTGTGTAATGCTGCAGCCATGCCTCAAAATTCAGCTCACAGCTCATCTAGTTTTCAAGTTTTTTCACAACAGGAAACGTGATTCATACGTATCTTCAATTACATATATCAATGTAAGACACTAAGCTGTTGCAATAGCAAGGCATGGGCATCAAAACTTTTCCAAAATTTCAGGGTGGTTTTACAGAAGAAAGGATTTAATGCCATGATTTTCCAGTGCCTCTTTTTGTGCACTTCAAGAAGATTATGCCTCCAATATTGATACTCTGCTATGAGCAAACATGGAGTGTTTGTCCTCTGCAAGGAGAAATCTTACCATGAAGTTCTGGTGTATGTTCTTTACATAACAAGCCACCCTGCAGAGAGATACTAAATTTTGATATAAATGAGGCTTCATCCATGCTTTGGAGGGCTGGTGTTGCTGAGTCATGCTTATGGGCCATCTAACCAACAAAAGACAGTAGAAAACAGCAAACTAGAACAACTACTTCTGAGATGACATGGACTATTCCCATTAGTTTTAGTCAGCATGATGCAAAACACAAACTTTAACTACACTGCATCAGGAACACAAGTAAATATTATCATTTTCTCTCTTAGCCTCTAAAAGTAGCAATGCAGATTTTCCTTCCCATTGTGCCTTTGTAATATGAAATGACTGGTTATTTGTTGAACAAAATTGTGAAATTACAGAAAAAATGTAAAACATAGAGAGGACACAAATACAGAATACTGCAATTTTTGAGGATTTCAATTACCAGAGCTATAACATTAGCCAGCTGTTTCTACTGTAAAATAACTGGTTTGCATAAATGCATTGTGTTAGCTAGTCAGTAGCTCAATTATTACTTTGTTGTCTTGGGTCTAAATATTGGAAGTAGAAGTGTAACTTAAAGCAAGAAATATCTGTCAAGCAGGAAAGCTGAAGATACCTTTTAATAACATACCAGAGAGCTGCTTTATTGTGCTGCTGCTGCTGCTTCTTTTGAACTCCTAGATAATATCAGATGAGGAACATTATACTGTTCTATGCACATTTCCCTCATCACCACAGTATCTGAAAAGCTTCCAGCAGTTCATTAAGCAACATGACTAACCTCCCTCATTTGTGGTTTCTCTGCTCTCTCTCTCTCATCCTCTCTCCAAGGGAACAGCTCTGTGTGCATGTGTGTGTGTGCACAGTGTTTTGGTATATTCTGCTGGTTTGGTTATTTTAAATTTTCAGTTTTATTATGCGCATGCTACCCTGTATTTATAACAAAGGGATACATGGCTTTATCCTCCTTAACTTCTGCACTTGCAATTTGTGTGTTCCTGAGTAAAGCCTGCATTCCTTGCCCTGCCTCTTTGCTTCAGCACACATTCTCTGGCTGTTCTTCCTTCTCCTGAAGGACACACAGCAAGCAAGTGGACGCACAGCACAGAAAAGACCAAGTCAGAGGAGGAGAGTGGAAGGGTGGAAGAAAGGTCCCATAATTTATGCAGGCCATGACACCACAGCTGCTGACAGGTTTCACATTTGGTAAGATGAACTACTACAGAAATCTCTCTCTCTGCTGTTAAAGAGGATAGCAAGCATTTGAGACTCCCCCATAAGGGCATCTATGAAGTTGCAAAATCTGTCTATTATGCACAAAGTGCAGTATATAGGGGTTTTGCTGCCATTACACAACTGTGTGGATGAAGATGACTTTTCCCATATAAAATGCAGATAGGAAAAACTTCAAAAAGCTAAGCCTGACTCTTCCCCTCCATTATGCTAGCATATGCAGAGCATAACTTCACTAACTCACATGAAGAGACCACATCTTGGTAGCACATGTAAAATTTTTTTGAAGCCCAGAGTGAAAGAAATTATGATAGGTAAAGTATTTAGGTTAGAGTGCTGTAAACATTGTGGAGAGCTATTGTAATTTTTAGGCATTTGTCAAATCTGGTGTCAGAACACAGGGGACAGTTTCATTTCCCCCAACCAAGACTTCTGGTATCATCACCTCTCTCAGTTCAAGTTCATACGTATGTCTAGCAATAAGCAATACAAAAATGCCCCAAATTTCTGCAGTTTTTCCCCCAGTATATCTTGATGTAGCTCAAGAAAAATCAGTATTTGTTGGGTTTATTTCATGGTGACAATGAGAGAAACAGAGGATGGCTCTTCAAAGTCAGGCAACAGATCAGGCCCACATTGAAACTTCAGGGCTCATACACCAGTCTGCTCCCAAAACAACATAGTCACACAAATTCTGTGTTAACCCAAATGGAATCTGCTTTAGAATGAAAAGGAAAATTACTCTAATGTTCACTTGTGCAGATACAAAATTACCTTTTTTGGGTTTTCTTTTTCTTGGTTGATTGGTTTTGGAGTTTGGGTTGTTATTTGGGTTTTTTCGGTTGTTTTTTTTTGTTTGTTTGGCTTTGAGTTTTGGGTGTTTTTTTGTTTTTTTGTTTGTTATTGGAGATCTAGCCCAGGATTATCTGCTGTTTCACTGCTGCCATTCAGAATACTTGCAGGAGGATAGGAGACCCCATCCTCTCATTCAGAAGGACACAGCTAATGAACAACAGAATCTTTAATTGTGTGTTGAGGTTAATTTTACTATCCCAACATTTAAAAAACAGGAAGGCCAGGGTAAAGGCTTGTATCCCTAAATATGAAAAAGGCTGGGAATGGAGCTAAGCTGCCTGGCTGATGAGCAGAAGAATCTTCAGGCTTTGTTTGCTGCCTTCAGGCATTAACGTGCCCAGAAATGACACAGAGACCTGCGTGTCAGCTGTCACTGCAGGGATCCCACTAAACATTAAAACACTCCCTACATCAGGCAAATACAATTTCTAGTGTAAAACCAACCACTCAAAGGCCACCTCAGTTTCCCTTCAGCATACTGCATAGTGAGGGCAGATGGGGATTAAAAGTAGGGGATAATTTTCCCCCTCATGGTGGCTCTCTTGCTTGCGACTCCACGAACTACAGTACAGAGGTCAACAAGTGCCACAATAAACTAGAGCTTGCACTTTCCTAAAAGCCAGTAAAATCATTCTGACATTTAGAAGTGTCATTTAACCTCAGCCAGTAACCAAACTACCCCAGCTGAAACCATCACAAGAAGAAAATTGAGAAATTACATCTTTTGAGACAAGTTTCTTAATTACTTAGGGGTTTTTAGCTAAGCCTTCTAATTATTTGGATTGCTTTTCACCTTGAAACAATTTTGCCTCTGAAATACTCTCCTGGTCATGACTAGTTTTGTCAAGTTGGCTTTTTTTTGAAGAAGACTTCTAGGTCAAAATATGTTTTATCAATTGCCTGAAAATTGAAGAGTGGGTAAAATTCAAGATAGATATTTCTTAGGACAAATATGGAGTTTGATATGTAGCAGATTTGATGGGCACTTTCACAGTTGTCTTGGGACCTGAGAAAGATTTTCCTCTTTCTTTTTTTTGTTTTTTATTTTTTTGTTTTTTATTTTTCCCACAATGTATCTCAGCCACTTACACTTTCTTTTGGTCTGCAGGGTAGGCCAATCCTGTCCTCTCACTCATGGATCAGACTTTTGCACCTAATGGAAACTAAGCACTGCCTCCACCAAAGGGATCAGGAAAGGATGTTACAAAGATGACAAAGAAAGTGCAAGCACAACTTTTTGAGTGAGAAATGTGCGTTGCGACACAGTGATACAATAATAGATGAATGAAAAATTGTTTTCATAAATAAGTAGGAAGAGAAAGGCCCAAAGTAATCTGGGGTTTCTTGTGGGTTGTTTCTTTTTCTTAAAAAAGAAAGAGTAGGTTACATATTGTTCAGACATTTTCTGGCTTAAGCTTAAAGGGCCTGCATGCAGAGTATTCACACTGGGATTCTGCTCTTTTCTCTCAATAACATAATTTCCACTATTGAGTCGTGTTGCCACTGGGAAAATATGAACATTTCAACAAAGAAAAATAAATTGCATTTGTGTTCTCACTTCAACTCCCATATTCTTGGTGGAGAGGAGCCAGGACAGTGTTTCAAGGTGCTGACTATCTCCTTGCAGCAAAACTGAACAGATGGGACAGAGCTAGGCTAGGACCCTGCAGCTAAATGCAAACACATATAAGTTTTGTATCAGAGTAAGGCTCTTTCCTCCCCTTATCCCCTCTGCTTTGAGTACCTTAGATTTCAGAACATGGACATCTAAACACAGCAGCTAGGAGGGAGCCGTGGCACATTTGGCTCATGCATTGCACCGTGTGCTGCTGCAGTTTGAACACTGTCAGGAAAAGCAAGGTTTGCTTTTCTCCTTTGCCTCCTGCAACCTCAGAAAAACTCCTCCACCATTCTCAGATGTAGCCTTCTCCCAGTGCAACAGGAATAATCCCCTCTTCCTGGGATACAGCTGTATACCAAGGTCTCCATGCTGGCCTGACACTAATATTTCCAGACCATGCAAATGGGGGGGCTCCACAATTTGCTTCTGTGCATTTGGTGTCAGTGGGCTCTGCCGCTCTGCCAGCTTCTGCAAGATGTGCACAACCACCACATTTGTAAACACAACCCTCGTGCATATCCACACAAACTATTCACAGGAGCTGGTTAAATAAAACATGGCATTTGGTGGCTGTAAGCAGTGGAGAGAGGGAGGGCGTGAAACATGAGCCTAATCGGAATTGGGGAGCTGGGGTGAAGAGGGTTACAATCCACATTTACAGAAAACTTTTTGAATACCAAAAGCTTTCCTCTTTATAATACAAAAACTTCGTTCACTTTAGTTCACTCACCGTGAATAACGAACTGGGGAATTAAAAGCTTTAAACCTGTTAAAGAAGGAATATTAACTTAAGTATAAATATAGCTGAAATAATCCAGACAGTTTTATGACCTTACACCCCCAAATGAAGGTGAAATGCAGAATTCTTTCCCCAGGAATAGTGGTAAACACAGCTAACAGATGGAAGAGCTGAATGGAAATTTCAATAAAGTAGGCCACAAAGAAGCATTTGTAAGTGCAGGGGTGCTCACTTAAAAAAAAGGGGGAAAAAAAGAAGGCTAAAAAATGGAACTTTGTTTTATTTTGATAGAGTGCCAAAACAGTACTGCATTCCTTAAAGAGCAGAATAAAGGAACGAGTTAGACTGGCCTTCTCAACACCTCAGCAAAAGCCCCCATGGGTCTCATTTTGCTAGGATGACTATTTATATGACAGGTAAGGGAATAATTTTGCTGGATTCAGTTACACTAGGCCTCCCTGACCCCTGGGTCAAAAGAGCAAATGCAAAAGTGACAATGTGGATAATTGCCTGTTTAGGATAATGGAATACTGATTGAGGGTCAATTATTATAACACCTGAAAGATAAATGAGCTGATGTGAAAGGTTGAGCAGAGGTAGCAAACAAGAACTGTCTGCATGCACCATGCCATGGCTAATAATGCAGAGTACAGGCTGCTGCATTTGATAGCAGGGAAGTACATTTCCTGAGCTGAACTACTAAAACCAAGCATTTCCAAGCCCTAAAATATTTTAGTTTGAAAAACGTGCCATAAAAAAGAAATTCAGTGCCAGTGCCCAAAGCTGCAGGATTAAGTTAATATTATTTAACATGCTACACTATTAATTTCCATTATAACCTTTATCTGTGCCACACATCTCAGAGTTATTCTTTCTTCTGTCTCCGAGTGAGCTTTCTTCCATTGCTACACAATTAAAGAAAACCAGGTTTGATATTTGTGTTTCTAATTCCAACCAAAGGGGAAACACCATTCAGGCCATTACTATAGTGGGCCACTGAATTTTTTGAAATCTTTGAATTTTTTGAAAACTGAATTTTGTCAATAAAAGGTTTTGAAACTTCTGTGCATGTGTTGATTGTGCTGATGTGCATTGCTTTTGATTGATATGACTCTTGGAATGCTTGTTCCTCACTTTGATTTTCTTCCTGTTTCCTGTGTCTCACAAAAAACAGAGATCCTTCTTTCCTCCTCTGCACCTTATGATGGTATAGGGTTTAGGCTGGGAAAAAAGCATCTTCAAGGGTAAAGCACAACTGACCCCTCTTTAGGGTTGCAGTCCAATTAGAAGTCAGTCACAATTCCCTCCAGTGACTGTTTTGTCTGGAGAAAAGGAGGCTAAGAGGAGACTTTCACTCTGTACAAGTACCTGATAGGAGATGGTGGCAACATGAGGGCCAATCTTTTCTCCCAGGCTACAAGGGTCAGGATGAGGGGAAATGGCCAGGTAAGGTTCAGGTTGGATATTAGGTAAAGTTTTTTCACTGAAAGAGAGGTTAAGCATTGGAACAGGTTTCTTGGGGAAGTGGTGGAGTCACCATCCCTGGAAGGGTTAAAAAAATTAGTAGATGTGGCACTTTGCAGTATGGTTTAGTGGGCATGGTGCTATTAGTTTGAAGGTTGGCTTTAATGATCTTGGAAATAATTTCCAACCTTATGGTTTGAGTAAACAGACAGTGAGTGTCCAGGCACCTAGAAAGCCCACCTTAGTGTAAAAAAAGTGTTTCCAGATCATTTGAAATGTCCATCTTCTCATAGCATGAAATGAATGAGCATTAAGAAATACATCTCTATGAACAGCGGAGCTCTGATAAAATGCTCTCAATGTAAACATTCATTTCTCAAAAGTATGGCACAGCAAAAAGTGTTATTTGGAAAATATTTCTCTCAAGTGAAATGAAAAAGACTCAGGAGATCTGCTGCAATAAACTCACGACTCAATGTAAGCCTGTCCCAGTGCTCTTCCACAGTGGCATGAGAGGGCCATGCCTGCTTTTTCTCCTCAGCCTCAGTGTGAACAGGGATCTTGGAAAGAGCAGGAATAAGCATGTCTAGATCTCTGTGACACTGTCAACAGAATACATTAGAATAAAACAGACTGCCAGGAAAGTGAATATATGAAACACTAGCACTCTCAAGGGGACTTGGAAGTGGCCACTGCATGAGTATAGAGGTAGGGACGTTGCCCAGTTTGGCTGCAAGTGTGAGTCATTGCTGTCCTGTGCCTTTCTGTTAGTTATGATTATTCCTTTGGTTGCTACATGAATGTTAATCTTCCCAATTTGTAATCCTGCATTTTAGCACAAATCTATCTTCTAAAATAATTCCAGCTATAACGATTACAATGCAGTAGCAAATTAATTTCTCCTTCTATCTCTCCAATGGGCATATCACACTCTTATATTTTATTTATACTCATAAAGTAAGCTGGGAAAAGATGAATGACCAGATCATGAGAGGAACTCTCAGTTGATTCTCATCTCCATTTTATTTGATGGGAAAGTCACTACCACTTCAATACCATCAACTGCAGGAAGAGTAATTTTGATGCCAAGCAGGAGTTTCAAATCCACAAGGAAACTCCCTTTTCTTTAAGGTAAAGGATGAAAACAAATCAACTTCATAACAAGCCAAGCATCCTGCTAGAAACACCCCCTAGTAGGAACAACAAGTATGGAGAGTAAGTCACATGACTTCGTGTAAGAAAACAAAACAAAAAAAATCCCAACCCTGGGCTACTGATCAAACACTGTCTCACAGTGACTAATTTCTGACTAGAACCCTACTGCTTCGGTTTTCCTTTCCCTCAGACGAGATGAATCATTGCATGCAGGCTGACAGAAACAGAAGGCATCCTTTTCCTTCAGCTGCCAAACCCCTCATGATTTTCCTGTATGACAAAAGTCCATCCGGCAGTGATGAGAGATTTCTGAAACTAATTGAAGTCTTCAAGGCTTAAAAGATTATTGAAATCTTTTCCACTGTGGGGATAAGCTAGCTCTTATTTCAAATGTGATGTATTTTCTATTACACTGCATTCAGTTTCTGCAGGAAGCATATCCCTCAAATCTTCCACAGTTCAGAAATGTCTCTCATTTCACTCTCAAAGCTATTTATCTTCCTTGAAAATTTTCTACCTCTGTGCTTTTGTTATTTAAAAGTTCTTGCAGCAGTAAAATCGAAAGAAACCCAAACCTCTACAAGCTGAGCTTATAGAAAGAGATACACAGTTAAAGAAATAAGTCCCATGATGTTTCCAGTTCCCATGCAAACATTGTGCTTTTTGTCACACATTTAGATGCTGGCACTCTGAGAGGCATCTAGGAAATACATACAGTGAAAATTTCATGGGGACCCAAAAGTTCAAGGCAAGGCCCCTTCTTCCTTCCCACCTACATATGGGGCGCTTGTGTTGCTACTTAGGCTATCCTAACACAGCATCCACAAACAAAACTTGTTCTTGAAAATAACTGTAAAGAAACAAGCTGGATATTTCAATGTTCATAAACTGTGCTAATTGTTAAACATGGCCTGAATTCTCAGAAATTACAGGAATTGATTACTACAGCAAAACAGCACAAGAATCCTGTGGAAAGCACCATTATGTTTCATGATATAAAAGTCCCACGGGGGATTCTTGCTCTGAGGCTACTTGTACAACATAGTACAACATATCAAGTCTCCAAGAGCAGCTCTGTGTGACTACTGTGTAACATCCACCAGGTAAAACTGGAAAGTGACACAATTACATCTGCCTCTTGAAAGAAATGCTGCTGCTGAATGGCTACAGAATGAAGTGTGAAGCCAACTGATTCATTAGCCCAACTCCACAAATTGCAAAGCAAACTTCCCTGCAATAGTGAGACAAATAGCTTAGCCCCCAAAGAGACCAGCAGTGATTTTGCACAGTATGAGAGAGGTGGTGGTGCTCTGATTTGGTGCTGCTCCCTTTTAAACAGCCATGCTACCTCCCAGCCTGCCCTAAAAGTCCACTGTCCTGGAGAAGCAGGATGTGCAGGTAGTTTGGAAAACCATAAATGTCAGTAATTCTCTCACAGCTAATACCTGATTCCCCTCTTTATGTTTTGGGAATGTTAGATTCTGCCTTCTTATTTCTCAGTTACTATCTGATTGACTTAAGGGGGATGCTCCTCATGCTGAGGGCCTCTGTAACAGGGATCTGGGGCCACAGGAGAGGTGTTGGCATTTGGCTGATGCTGATTCTTTGATCAGCAGCTCCTTTGCATGGTGCAGATGTTACAAATGAGCCACTGGCTAATGTCAGTCTGCTTGCACAGCACAAGCCTCACCAACCAGAGCAAGCTTGTACCTCTGGGCTCTTTGCTTCTTAACAGATGGCCCCAGGTTCCCTTCCATAGGAGGAAACCTCTTCTAGTCCAAATGCCAAAAACCTTTTCCATGTTGTCAGGGAAAAACCCAAAACCCTGAAGGTGTCTTTAAAGAGATGCAATGGAGGAAAAAGCCTTCCAGAGCAAGGGAAAGGAAATCTGGAGTGACATTAGTCTAGAAACCTAATGTATGAACAGTTAAGGAAGCAAATGAGCTCTTGAGTGTTTCAAATGGAGAAGAATACCTGCCCTTTAATTAAGAATGAAAGATGAACATGACCTGCTGTATACAAGATACAGCTCAAGTGTGTAACTTTGGTAGAGGTTGATAATAAACATATCTTTGGTAACAGCCAATGTAACCAAGGCAGAACAAGTGCTGAAAAAAATAGCAAAACAGAAAAAAATTTTCAAAAAAGAAATAAATTCCTTACATTATCCTATCTTCAGCTAACTTACATTGCTTAAAAGATGGGAATAAATCAAAATCAAGCATATCTTTATCAATAAATAAATTGATAAATCTACTCTGTCAGATGATGAAATTCTGAAGATCACTCATGAGAACTTCACTCTCTAGATGTAACTTTAAGTAGCTTCAAATTTTGGGGTTTGCTGAGTATACTGCAAAAGACAATTGATTAGTGTATTTTTAGAGAAGACTTTGCAGAATTATAGAAAAGTGAAAGAGGCTTTTTTCTTCTGTAGTGGGTTGGGAAAATTCCTTCCCAATAATTATTTTGATGCTGTTTGGCTTCATTGTAATAGTAATGGTGGCAGAAGTTTGGGAGTTTTGCTTGAATGTTTTGTTTAGTGCCTTGTTTTTTCCATTTCTTAATCGAGTTGCCTCCTTCTCATATCAGTGAACATCCTTCAATGATAAAGTCAAAAAGGACATTCCAGTAATTAACTTGAGCTCCAAAGTAAACCTACTGGAAGGAACCTAGAAGAGGAAGCTAAAAACAGATCAGATTATGTACAAGAAAATGAAAAATCATGGTTGAAAAACATTTTTTTCCCTGTAGTTTTTTTCACTGACGATTTTTCTCCTGGAATGAACAGTTTTGCAAGCAACATCAATGTTACTGAAGACATAACTGAAGCTTCACAGTCTGTGTGATTAAAAACAAATTTACAAGCAGATTCCTAAACAAAAAACATTCTGTATTTATTAGAAAGGACTGAAGTCAAAGCAGCATCCAGACTGTTTTTAGAATCACTACCAATATTCTACACTTTTTGTCTTTTTCTTTATGAACAGCCTGATGCTGTTGTTATGCTCAACTTACAAAACTGTGATAATAATGACAGAGAACAGATACATGACTGACTCAAATGATTCTCAAAGACACCCTCCCATCCCTTATGTGAAACCAAGACGCCAACTGCAGGCTGCATTCCACCGTGAGAATTCTCAGCCAACACCATTGCAAATGTACGCCAACAGCTCTCTAAATCTTCATCACAAAAAACCAGATATGTTCATAAAGAGAGACGTCTGGAACAGCATCCAAATTTAGCTTGGCCACTGCACCTTACTGTCTGTCATCATTACTGCCCCCAGGCTCATTTTACATGAGATATTTCCCTTCCTCATCCTGAGCCTTAAAACTATATACCCCACACCCTCACAGCTCTCCGGCTTCTTCCCAGCCTGCCTTCTGTGATCCTTGCACAAATGAGGAACCCAGAAGTCAGGATGGACAAGTGTGACCTGGAAAGGAGGGTTTGCCTTGCTATGGTTGAGAGATGTCAAGAAAATAAACTTGAATGTGACATGCTGCAGAAGGAAACCCCCAAACTCAAATTTTCTGTTGTTTTGTGACATCTTATGGGTTTAGGGGCTATGGTGATTAGGAGAGGAAGAAGGAAGGAGCATGAAACATCACATTTCAGGGGAAGAACTAAAATGAACATCAATAGGCTAACCCCCTGATTAAAGGGAGACTTACAAGAAGAAATGTTAATTAGCAGTTACAGTGAGCACTTGAGACTTTCAAGTTTTTAAAATAGATTACAAAGAATACATCTTTCCTGTGTTCTCTATAAAGTTAATATTCACAGAATTTTAAAAAATAATGACTTCTCCTGCTGGGAGGTGCCATGTAAATTCTGAAAATGTGCAGGAGAGGGAAAAATTAATTTGGTATGAAGTGACAGCAATAGAAAAACACTCTGAAGGATAGGTTTAAGTTTTCACCGAGAAAAGATCAGGGCTGGTTGTGTCAATCTTTTTCAAAACAGTATCTTTAAATGGTTTCTATAATAAATAGGATATTGTAACATCTGAGATGTGGCTAGTACACAGTCTCCATTGAAACATCTAAAATGACAGGAAACTTGAAAATGGTCAGCATGGGTTCCCCAGCCATGCCATGAGCCATTTTAAAACCAGCAAGCCAAGAGGGAGCAAGCTAGGCAGTGACATACTAATTTATACTTCACATGTAGCTTAATCTGCCATACCAGAAAATGGATCTTCAGTTTTCTTCTATGGGTAAAAATATTTATTTAAACAATAGTAATTTATTTCAACAGGTCTGTATCAGTCCCTTTCCTTATTTACATAGAAATAAACTGCTTGCTGTTTAGATAACATTCTCTTCAGGGCAGGCATAGCTTATCGGGGCTGCCTGCTGCGAGCCCAGTCCAGGCTGCAAACAATACACTTTTACCAACTCTACTGCCTTGAAATCTGACAACATAAAGCAAAGCACAAATTATTTTCCGAGACTTTCTTACTTTACTCGGCATAGCTGTGAGAGACTTGGCCCATTTATAGCAAAAGTGAGACAGATTGAAAGTATGTGCGTGTCAACTGGCTCCTGCAGGGAAAATCCTGGCCATGGGCTGGGCATCCTGTCTCAGAATTTAACCAGCCACTCACTGAGGTGCGACATATTCTTCCAATGGACTTTTAATCCATTCACTCAATAAAAAGCACAGAGATAAAACCAGCAGAAGCCAGGAGTGAGAAACCAGTATTTTGTGCCACTCTGTTCTTTCATCACTTTCCATTCACTCACCTCTAACTCACCCTCTCCATCACACTCCATCACAGTGACCAAGTTCAGTGAGCTCTTGGGGCAGGCAAAACAGCTTTGCTCAATTGCTCTGTATTTGCCTGCACACGAAAACCTGCTGACGTGGTCAGCCTGCCCTGGAGGAGCTGCCCTCTGTGCCTGCCTGCGTCTGGCAGGAGTGGCAGGCAGCAGCGAGGCAGTGGCAGTGTCCCACCTCCAGCAGCTCCAGCTGCCACCAGCCACTGGGGACATGTCATGGATCAGCTCCATGCTATGTGAACTGTCTGGTGAGCCTGTCTTTTTTCATACCACGACCTGAGCCAGGTTGGCAGCTTTAGTTATCACTTTCCCTTCCAGCTGTCCTCTATGCCCTTATGTTTGAGCATCATTCTGGAGCGGTCTCCAGGTTCTGAGAAGCCAAACTCTCTCCATGGCTGACACCTCTGCAAGATGTCTTGGGAAAAAATCCTGAGTTGAAATTCTGGCAGGGTAATTAAGAAGGGGTTGGCCAGTTTTAGTTGCACTGGCATTAAATTAAAACAAAAAAAAAGTAACAACAACAACAAAAACAACAACAAAGAAGCCCACAAAATAAAACAAAACAAGACAAAACAAGCCCCCAAAAAAACTAAAACAGAAAAACCCACAAAACAAACCAAAACCAAAACCAACAACCCCCCCCCAAAAACAAAACAAAACAAAACAAAAAAAAACACCAAAAGCCACCCCCTTTTTTTTAGAGAAATTAATTTCAAAAGCCCTTGGAGGTCCTGCAGCAAAAGGCTCTGCTTCAGGGCAAGGGCAGACACTCAGCAGAGTTCTCATCTCTGCTTTGATAAACAGCCTGGTCTTTGCACCTCCTGTACAAAACTAATAAACTCTATAAAATATCAAAATCACTATTACCAGGGGATACATCAATAATCCAGGGATTTCACTGTTGGCTGTGTAGTGGCTTGGTGCGCTGTGACCCACTGCCTTCAAAATTATAATCCTTTCACTGAATGAGACAAAATTAAAAATAATATAATATTTCAAAGGGCTAAGTGCTCCCATATGGAGATCAGTTCTTTAAGTGTTGTAATTTGCCAACTCTTAATATACTGGAATTGTTTTAATGAAATATCCTGTTCTGTTATGTAAGTACAGTATTGTTTCCATTCACACTTCTGTTCTACACAGCTATTCCAGATGTTCTACCCACCAACTTGAGATGGAAAAAAATAGTACATACACATGCATTCATATTTAAATATGTGTGGGTATACATAAACATTTTTGTGCATAAAAATCAACTAAATAAAATAAAACCTAAAATTAAATGGTTTTGCATTTGAAAGAAGTTCTTTGGGTATGTCTTAATCTTCTTTTAAAAAACCTGCCACCATATAATTCAAACCCTTAAATTTTCACAATCCTAAATTGTAATAAAAACAAGAATAAAAGTTTACTAGAAGGTCAAAAACTGTCAAGTGTAAGCAAAAGAAAATACAGAGATGCAGAAGCAGGAGAAAGGTCAAGTGCTTCTGAAAATATTCAGGTACTGTACCTCCAAGTATATTGCAGCAGTAGGTGACTGGTTACTGCTGTTTTATTTAATAAGACTTCACATAAATTCCAGCTGCTAACCATGTGATAAGTCCATCTCAGAACAGAAGGGCTTCTATTCTCCTGCCACACTGTGATCCAGACTTCCACCCACCTCACTGGGAATTACAGTTGCACTGAGGGCTGATCCCATGGACCGTTTTCCTGTGTTCACATTTGATTATAATGCGGGAGCTGTGTGAATGAACAATCTTAGGATTTCAGGAAAAAAACCACCTCATTTTATGTAACCCTATATGTGGTATGGTAATAATTCCAAGGCTTGACTGCACAGCAATTTTCTCAGTGCTTTAATGCAGTGATGGCACTTTTGTAAAACAAAGAGAGGGGAAAAAATGGAAAGAAAATGCACACAGGAAGAAGAAGAATGAGATTAAAAGAAATTATTAATAATTTTTGACTTTTTCTCCTCTTGCTCCTTCCCTCATTCTCTTTTTTCACTGTATCCCAGCTATTCTTCTGCTTAATAAATAACTCTTCAATCTCTATTAAGCATTCAGTACTTTGCAAAATGCTGAGGGCCCTAAACTTTCAGCTTTTTCTGTCTTGTCTGTCAATTTTACAAAGGAAAAAATAATTTTTTTTTTTCTGGGCAAGCTGCACAGGTATTCTGTAACTCTTATGGCAGTATTAAGTGGTGGTAGGTTCTGCCATCCAAACATGCATTTTCCTGTGCAAGGAGGAGGAGGAGGATCCACATGGGACATTCCTGTCCAGCTCTGAAACTAAGCGACTGATAGGTACATCAACTAAACAGGAATGGAGAATAAGAAACAATGAAGATGCTGACTGATTTGCAAAAAATTGCTACTTTTTTGCTCTAAAAAGAGGTACTTTTATTTTTGTCTCTTCAGTGGTCTATTTTTTCTTCTTCTATGCGTAGTTTTTGTACTCTTTGATAGCTGGAAATATAATATTTACAGCTGGGAAAATAAGGAGATACTTCCTGTTTTATAGTGGAGGTTTTGAAAGATAAAAGTAGTAACGTAATTTTAGTTACATTTTTTTCTCCATAAAAATTGTATGTAAAAAAGGACAATTCTGATGACAGAGAACTACTATATAAAATATGTAGTTGTGAAAAAGATTGAAATTAAATACTTACTATTTGTGGATGCTTCTTTCAGAACAAAGTAAAAGTATAAAATAAATGCCACATTTCGTTTTACCCCTAACAAGTGTACAGACAGTGCTGTATATGAAAGTGGTATGTAGTGTTTTTTCGCTTTAACATTTTTAATCTCTCTGCAGTGTTTCTTTTAAAGGAAAACTTAATTATTTCTCACACAGTCTATAAGCCTTCCTCTGGAGACCTACATGAAATATCTGTAACACAAGCTGAAACTACATTTAATAATATCCACTGTGTGAAATTCACTCTTTAAAAAGTAAAAACTTGGAAATCATTACAGCTTTAGTGTTTAAAAAAAACCCATGTGTATTAATGGCAGGCTTTTAAAAACATTGGAAGTGCAACTTGTCAAGAAAGACTGCGACAGCCTGGGAAGGTGGGGAAGACACCCCTGACCAGACACCATAAGGTCACAAAGAAATCTAGACCTGGAGATTCATCTGTAGCCAGCTAAATGAAGCACACTAAAAGTGCAGGCATGGACTAAACCATCAAAAACACTCATCCCATCTATTTCTATTAACATAAAATAAAATAAAATAAAATAAAATAAAATAAAATAAAATAAAATAAAATAAAATAAAATAAAATAAAATAAAATAAACCCCAGGTGCTGTTTCAAACTCATATTTCTCTGCTGCAAGCTGAGTTAAGCTCCAGCTGTAGCCCTTCTGCCTCTGGAGTCAGCAGCCAGGGAGCACAGTTTTCACCCAGGTGCAGCCTCCACTCAGTGCTCTCAGCATCTCTGAGCATGGGACATTTCTGTCAGGCACGATGCTCTTTTTGCATTTTTTCCAGGGTCTGCGCAGTGAGCAACTGCAGACCGTGCAGTGACCTGGTGCAGAGTCAAGCAGGGAAAGGGTGGGAAAACTGAAGGAGGCTTGCTGAAAGGGTGACCACAGTAGTTTGGGATGATTATACAAACGGCTCTGCATCTTTTGATGTTTCCTCTTTTCTAATAATAAGATGGTCATCTGCACGCTTTGCATTCTGAGAAATGCTGCTTCATTTCTCTCCCATAAAAATGGTCTGTTTCCTCTCAGTGAACAAATTAGAGGAAGAGACCCACAATAATTTACAGTATATTAGACAGTTATTACTGTGCAATGATATAAAATGGTGATTATACTAAGTGAGAAATTTGGTAAAATTCATATACTGGAAACAGAAGAGTAAATTGAGGTTTGATATTGCATGTCTGAACTCAAACCATCCAGGGCAACATATATAAATTCCAAATCCCAATCACCTTACTCATTCATATAGTTTCATTGTGATTATTCAGCACTGATAGTGTGTTCAGGCCATAACAAATAAAGAGGATGAGAAATTAAAAGGCTGGCTTCTGTGACTGTGACAGGCACCACTTGGCCTCCTGTGCCAGTGCATAATAGGAAGACTCTGGGTCTTGCTATCGTAGCCTTTGCATGCCCTGAATATTTCTTAGTATGGCTTAGAACAGGAAAATAGGAGAGAAAACTTGTTAGTTCCTGCTTACTACCAAAGCATGAGAGGCAGAGCTCTGTTAAATGGGACCTGCTCCACAGAGCTGATAAAATTCAAGAGTTCAACAGTGTCATAGCCTGGCATCCACATTAAACTTTATTTTTTATTAGTTAATGCATGTGCTACACTTTAATGGATGCTAATGTAAATAGATGTGCTTATTATGACTTTAGTGCACTCACAACAGCTTAATAAAGCATTTTTATTGTCATCATTTATTGCCACATTCTTTTCGC
This sequence comes from Zonotrichia leucophrys gambelii, assembly GCF_028769735.1. NCBI lineage: Eukaryota > Metazoa > Chordata > Aves > Passeriformes > Passerellidae > Zonotrichia > Zonotrichia leucophrys. The sequence goes on from NC_088171.1 coordinate 69,995,367, forward strand.
ACTTAGAGTGGTACAAGTCCAAAATAGACCCCTAGAAGTCATGGGTTTACCTAGGTGTAAATCTGTGGTTACTTTAGATGTTTATTGGCCTGAAAGGAGACCCTGGCTCATAGAATCTAAATATCACTTTGATTTAAGCGCTGCTGAGTTTAAGCAGACTGTAACCAGATACTGAAGAATCCCTCTAGCTCAGGAGGAGAGGAGTAATAATTTTAAGTAGGGGAAAACTCTATTCCTTTATATAGCTGTTTTTAAAAATTATTTTTAAATGAGATGTCCTGCCTTGACTATGAAATAACTACCTTTGACAAGGTTATCAAATCATTTGGCATCAGCTTGCAGCTCCTTAGTGCCTTTTACTCACTTTACCCTTGAGAAAGCAGAGTCTGCCACAGACCCTTTTCTTCCCCTCATTTTTCAGATCAACTGTTGATATTAATAGTCCAATGTATTGAGAAAAATGAGAATTTTCATCCCAGGAAGGGTTTGTACACGAGAATATATAATGAAGGATTTGGGACCACACAAAGCACTGCTGAAATGCAACTGTGCCTTAAATGAGCACAGCTAGGTTTAAGAGGGAAAAATTGATGTCAAAGGGCATGTTATGACCACAAGAGAGAAATAAGGGGACCTCTCAGATGCAGCAAAAGAACATAAAGCATGGGAGGTCACACACAATTCCAAGTACAGCTGCAGAAACAAAACTGGCCTGACATTTTACAAAAAATCATCAGACTGTGAGCACTCAAAAAATGCTATTTAAACATCACAGAAAACAAATACCAATATCAACAACAACAACAAAATAAGCAACTCTAGGAATGCTGTTCCCCTGAGCCAGAGTTGGTGTGCTGACTCAGAAGGAATTGGTACCAGAAGATCAGAAGCTACAGAAGATGGCACCTAGCTGAATGCAGGACTCAGCTACCACAGAACTTGTTTCTCGGAGGACACGGCTGACCACAGATGCACACAAGAGACCTGAGAGAACAACTGGCAATGTTCTTAAAATATTCTTAATATATAGGGACACAGGTGCTGGAACAAATCACCCCAGCACAAATAAGGGCATGGCTCCATGACCTGCCAGTGGCACCTTGGCAACAGCAGCCACACAGAAAACACAGTGTTGTAGTTATCACAATAAAAAACCCCTACATGAAGGCATTTACCACAGAGCAGCTGAAATGCCGTGGGTATGTTCTGGTAATGCACTCTATATTCAAGACTGGTGCTTTCCACAAACAGTTTTTCCTTGTGTCAGCAAGCTCAGACAAGAAAACACGTTTTCACTCAAACCAGTCAGGGATGCTTCTTGCTTTTTTTTTCATCCAAGCTCGCTCAATTTAATAGGTCTTCCTTACAAGACTTCACCATGACTCAAAATTTATGAGAGACATTTTCTAAAGTAAAAAGATGAGCAGGTGTCTGGTTTTCACTGCCTACCACCAGCACCTGGCTCCTACATGTGCTGTTGAACATCTCCCCAAACTGGCTTTGTAGGTGCCTGTGAAAAGGAGGCTGGAGAACAGGCAATCCAGCTGGCACCTGCTGCAGCCAATATGCCCACAGAGCTGTGAGAAATTTTTTCAGTGAACTCCCAAATATCCTATGGATTTCAGCTTCATTAAAAATATGAATTTCAAGCCAAGTTTGCCAAAACATCTGCAGACATCACATATCTTTTTTGCAGACTTAGCTGAAATTATGGCTTCAGGTAAAAGCCACAAGAAAAATACATGGTTGCTGTTTCTTCCCAGAGCCAGGCAACTGCTGGCAGTTTGGCACCAAACCCACAAGGCCAATGTAAAGTGCAAGACAGGAAAAGTAAATGAAGGAATATTTCCTATCAGCCTCTGCAGGCCAGAGCTGCATATTGTTACATGCCTTGGAACATCAATTTGAAAGGTAGGGAAATAATGAAATACAAAAGAAAGACAGGAAGCTGAGGTGAGAATCTTCTGATGTGCTAATTAATTCCTGATTCATTCTTCCGCTGTAGGCAAATAAGAAACTATTAAAAAATTGCACAAATGTTTGTGCAAGTTGTGGGCCCAAATTCTGGTTTCTGTTAATCAGGCAGAAACCATTTACGCTGACTATGGCAGAAATAAATTATTCAAAGTGACGTAAGCCCATGAGGCACAAACATGCCTTACCCCTGACAGAAAAGAACACACCATTTTTTTTGCTATTTTTTTTAAAGTTTAGAATCCTGAATTTGAATTAAACCAAATCAGTGGGGAAAAAAACTTGTTTTCAAGAACACTCTCATCAGATTAATCTTCTAAGCAAGCTAACACTGTAACCAGACTGAATCTAACTTTCCCTCACAGCTTTTTTACAAAGGTAATGCAGGAATACTGGAAAGAAAGAGGATGTATCAAATCCTCCAATTCTTTGAGCAGAGCAGCTTGGGGAGCTACACTCAGACCCCTTCCCTCTTGGTGGACCGGGCCTGCACATCTCATCAAAGCACTCATTTTGATTACAAGGCCTTATCATCCCCCTGCAGTCATTCATCTGTCAACAACACAGAAGGTCACACCTCTCATCTGTCAGTAAGTGATGACACTGAGGATTTCTCCAAATGAGCGATCTCCAGTCCCAGATGGAAATAGCAACCCAGCGTGGCTTTGAACAGGCTGGTCTGCTTGCATTTCCTGTGCTGCCCCACCAGCTTCTCCCTCCTGGAGTGCCACAGCACCCTGGCTTGGAAGCAGTTCTGTATTCAAGTCTAGACCTAACACTGACAGCACGACTTCAAAACTGCCCCAGCCTCAGTGTAGATTGCAGCTACACATGCAAATGGTCTCTTTGGCAGAGCACCTAAATGCCACTATCCCACAGCACGATTAAAAACCTAAGGTGAAGAAGTTGTATTGATTCCTCACTCTCACACCCACACAGGCCTTTTGTGGCTGTAGCTATTGAAGGCCTGCCTCTTCAAGGAAATACTTTGTGCCTGAAACCCATCCTGCCTAAGAGGCACATTTTGTTTCCTCAAAGCTTAGTTACTCCCACACAACGCTACAAACATTCCCCAAGTCTTTGGAAATCCCAGCCTTGGCTTGGCTTTGTAGGGACATTCTTGAGAAGGCTGCCATTAAAATGGAGCACTCCCCTTTCAGAGACCCAACCTTGGGCCTGGAGAAACACAGGTCTCTGTGGCCAGGTGGAGAACAGAAAATGACCTCTACATTTCACACTACATAAGCACAGCTCTCACTCCACATTTTGCTCAAAATATAAAGAAAACACATGTCATTTATTCACAGATTTTGCTCCACTCTAATAAGTTCCCAGAAGCACACTTTGCCCTAGGCACAACACAATACATTTTTTCCCTGTAAAGAGTCAGATGTGAGCTGAATCATTGAAGATATCTTCTGAATTGCTTACTTTAATAATATTTCATTTAACACAGTCACATGTTTTCAGGCCCAATTTTAGGGATGCATTTTGAAACTAATTTAAACAGCAAAAGCAAATTAGTGTGATGTCCATTACTTTCAAGATGAAAAACAGGTTTGCCAGATATGAAGCCACGTAACACAGAAGTCTCTTGCATTTACACATACATAATTTTACACGCATTCATGTTTACTGAATCACACCTACATAAAACTGAGCTGCAGAAAGAAAAGATACACTTTTTTCACCTCCCATCTATCCCATAAATAGGAAAAAACCTGACCAAATCCACAACCAAATAACTGAAACTACTTAAGCTAATCCCCCCTCAAACCTCTGCAGCCCACAGATTTCACCAAGAAGAATCTAACTTTGAGTAATTTTTTTCCCCCATGGTTCAGCAGGAAGAATTCAACCAAATGTTCTGGTTTTCTTCCATATCTGGGCAACAAACAAGAGGCAACTTCCAAGTTTGATCTAGGTTGCATTCCTTTGTGCTACTTACATGATTCCTCCATGAAGCCTTTTGCACAAAATACAAATGCAGTTGCAATGAGAGATTCCTTCACAAGAATGGTGCTGCAGTGCTGTCTTTAAAAAAAATTGAAAAGCTTACAAAAAAACTGAGGAAGAATGACAGTGCTCCAGGAATCCAGAAAATAGTTAGAGAATTTTGCACACTGTATATACAGGTACCTTTGCTTCACCAGCTGATCCCTCATTTCAAATAACTTCCTCTAGTCAAAACAGTTGCAACACCTCCTCCACTGACCAGACAGAAGGATGCAAAACATCATTCCACCAAGCTTTACCTCCTTGCCATCTGATTATTCTACGACCTAATTAGTTAGCCCTTGTGTGTGTATCAAAAGGATAGCATGCACATAAGATGGCAGAAGTCTGAAAAAAAGAATGACCTTGTTTTTAAAAGGCAGGGGGACAACCTAAACAGCTCAAATGAAGATAATATGTAAAATCAGTGCTCTGCTTTTGAACATCTCTAGAATTTTTGAGATAACCAAGACCTGCACAGAAAGCAAAAGCAGCTAAAGAATTTTTTTCATCTCATGATTCACCTATGTTTTCACTACTCCAGCTTCCTTACCAGGAAGTCTGTTTCACTTTTAAAAAACTCCTGTTGTCCCAATAAACGGCTTTCTGTTTACATACCATATGCCTCAAAACTTTTTCTTATGACATGAAAAAAAATTACCAACAGAAAAAAATACTCTCCCCTATATCCATTTGCTTATGAGATATTTCATCTTCATCTTTGTAAGGGTTCTTTTCTAATCCAAAACCCTTGAGGCATTTTAGAAGGTAAAAGAGTGATTAGAGGCATTCCTGCTGTAATTTATACACTTTGTAAACTCTAATTGTTCTGAGCCAAAGATTTCTTTTTTTCCTGAAGTGCCAAGTTTAGTAGGATTCAAGGTGTACAGCAAGATGCATCCAATAGGTCAGACTTTAATAGATTCTGGCCTGTCTGTGTGTGTGTGCTGTGCTTCTTAATTCAAAATATAGACATTTCAGTGGTTGGGGAAAAAAATATTTTCAATTACTAACTGAAAAATGCTTTTCATCAAAATGAAAATTATATTTGGAATTCACAAAAACCTCAACCATCTCCAATGTTAAGTAATTTTCCTGAAGTAATTTTAGAGACAAAGATGAACGAATACAAGTATTAGATCTTGTACTTTACTATTAAGTTGTAAAGCAAAGAACCCCACCAAAACCAAACCAAAAAATGCATATTGCAGATTCACTGACTACACAATGGAGTAGGATAACATAGGGTTTTCAGTGGCACTTGCTTGGAATGATCCATAAGAGCTCATGTGCAGCTACTCCTGAACAGTAGGGCCATTTTAAACTTTGAAATAATAAAAATCTTCATACTTTGTCAAGATGCATTATATATTTACAACTAAGTAGAAAACCTCAAGCATGATAAAACTGTGTGAATCAGCAATACCAGGTGGTGGCTGTTTAGCAAGAAGAAATTAGTTTGCATGGAAATGTACACATAATTTATGTACACAAGCACACACTAAGTACAGATATGTGAAATATCTCAAACCAGCATGCAGGAAATGCGAACAATTTATGTTTATGCTATAGGTACAACATAGTTTTCTTTCTAATTACTGGGCAGTTGAAATTTTGTTTCCTCAGCCCAACATAATTTCATGCTTAATTTACAGGAAGAGAATACCCAATGACTGTCTGAAGGGAGAGAAAATATGGACAGTATAACAGTACAGGACTTGGTATTCTGCTGTTTGGCAACCAGAGGGGCCTGTGTAGTTTCTACCCTTCAGTGCATCAGGGTAAGATTCCAGCAAAAACACATGTTAAGGGGGGGAAGAAGGGAGGGCTGGGTGTTCAGCTGAATGAACTTACTGTTACCTTTTTTTTTCTAGCATAAGTCTTCTTTTTCCTGATACTGTCTGAATTTGAAACATCTAATTTAATACATTGAAAGGCCCCGTCTTCCTTTTATTTCCTGTCTGTAGTGGAGCAGTCGCCTGTTTCAATTATGACTTTCTCCAGCTCCTACATTTTTCGTGCTCCAGCTGGCTCAAAGTGCACTTCCTTGGAAGGTAAAATGCACTAACTGTGCTGATCACAGACTGATAGCTGGAAAGCCACAATCACAATATTTAATAGCTGAGCTGATAAGTGGAGGGGTTAACAAAAAAAAAAAAAAAAGACCCAACACCCCCAACAAAATTTTGAGCCTAAACAAAAGGATATTATATAGATGCATGTTCAATTAAGGCCCCATTATAAATATATGTATATACATATACACATAGAACTGCAGACTGCTTACATAAATTCATACTTTTATGGTAAATTTCATCCACTTCTATACATGTGTGTTAAATGTTTATTTCCTGCTTTTCAGTCAGTTAGTGCAGACTGGGGACTAACTCGGTGCAATTATTTCAAAGAACAGGATTGTGGGATTGATATGGCACTACAGCAAAACCCTGTCCAGCTAAAAATAAGATTGTTTTGTAGTCAAGATTGAGGGGGAAAAAAAGTCTCTGAGCTGTAAACACCAGTGAATGTATTTTTTTCTGCTTTATGAAAACCACAAATCTTTTTTTTTCCCTTTTCCTTCTTACTCATAGGGCAGTTTAATTACAGTTTAATCTCTTTCAGTAAGCACCCCTTGAGACCTTATTGTCAAAGTACTGTATTATCAAGGCTACGGTTACAATTTACTGCTGTAGGTGGGGGCTCCTTTAGAAAGGCCAGAAGGTACCAAAGAAGTCAAAAGAAAAAAAAAAGAAAACAGAAAAGGAGTAGTTCAGTTACTTTATTATTAACTAACAGTGCAAAGCTTTACTGGGCCCTAGAGGTCCTAGTTCAATAATTAGAGAAACTCTGTAAAGCCGATGGCCAACGCTCCCCCTCTGTCACAGGCTTGCGTCAGTAAATCTGAATGAGAAGGAGAAGTTAACAGAGTTAACGTTCAGTGCTCCATTTGCTGCGGCACCTCGGGAACATGGGCTTGGGGAGGCAGGGGAAGACGTTAATGGAGCGTGTTGTGAGGTGTGAAACGTGAAGCAGAGATATCTTGGTTTATAGGGCAATATTGAAAATAAGCAGGAACTAGTAATTTAAATTAAAAAATAATCTGTAGCTCTTTGCCAGCTTTGTTTTTAAATGGACTTGAAGGTATTTCCCCAAGATGTGAGTATGACTTTGTGTGTAGAAAACCAAAATTAATTAAAGCTAGCAAAGCAGAGGATGTTGCATCAGCTATTTTCTCCTGATGTTTATACTGGTGCAAGTATTAAGAAACAAATGCAACTGAGAAGAGAAATGGTCCAGTAGGAAATTGTTCCTGTTACTGAGGAGACCACAGCTACCTGATCTTTCAGGTATGGTTTAATTGCATGTTTGCATAGGCAATCAAATTATAAACAGTGCACACAGGACATAAGCATGGTGTAGCAAAATCTAAGTGATGCATTGCTAATATCCAGGAATGATATTTTTCCAATAATTTTTGGTTAAAAAACCCAGCTCTACCTTCCCCTGTGTGCTCTCTCACAAGTGTATACTGCACATGGCAGGAACTTGTTGCCAGGCCAACAGATATGATATGGTATGTAGACAGTGACCTAAAGGGAATATTTATTTCTGCCCAGTGTAGTAGGTTATGGTTACAGCTATCAAGCTGTTTCAGTCACTGATTTATTCACCCAGAAGAATAGAAACAATATTTTTCTAAATCTGTTTCCTATTAACTTTTCCTCCCCCCTGCCACGGCCACCCCCCTTCAAGATTCCTAAAATGGATGAAGTCTCTTCTTTTCTCAGCCGCAAACCAAGGTACACTGTATATAAGAATTCCCTCATCCTTGAGGCGATGATCAAGGAACAGGATATCCTGGTTAATACTAATGCAGGAAGAAGGTTTGCTCATTCTCACAGACTTTTCAACCCACTGGTGCCTTCTGAATCAGCCTAAGGCATGCCTTGCTTTTTGTCTCTGGGAAGGGAAAAAAAAGCGGGGGGAAGGGGCAAAGATTATTTTAAAAGCTAAATCTGCCACGTGACAAGGTAGAATGGCACTGCAAACCCGTGCCATGGGACAGGACACACCATATTTGATAGCAGTAAGGAGACACATTGTGAGTGCTGCCTGTTTTCCATGACCCATATATATTGGTATGCTGCCCTCTCCTAGAAAGTGCTGAAGGCCAGGCTGGATGGGGCTCTGAGCAACCTGGTCTAGTGGAAGGTTCCCTACCCATAACAGCAGAGCTGGAACTAGAGGCTCTTTAGGGTTGCTTTCTTACCCAAGGCATTCCATGATTGCATAATTCTTTGATTGTATAATTCTCTCAGCTGTGCTCCCAGAGCCTGCACCACTTCTGGACAGAACTGCATTTTGAGTGCATTAATTGCTGAAAGTAATACCAGCAGCCATGACAACAGAAGATGTTCCAATATCTGGTTGCAGAATGTGGAGAAGCAACAAAACACCCTACGGGTGGGGGACAAAAAAACCCCACCAAAACCCACAAAAAAACAATGCACAAAAACCACCCATAGAAATAGTAAGACATCTTCTAGTCCCTATGTTGCTTCTCACAATGCACAGAATTGGCCTCTTAAGAAAAAGCAACCCCTACAAAGAAAAGTCACTGGTACAAACCAGTGCAAACTATCCATTTTATCACATGCAAACACATACCTCACCATTTCAATATCCACTATCTTCTTGTTTCCCCACTTCTGTTAAATTGCCATCAATTAACAAAGATGTTGAGGAGATAAGGTTTTTAATAACTGCCTTTATTTCCCAAAGCTAATGTTTATGCCAGTAGCACAACACCTTGTTATTTTAATTCATTTAAAAGCATTATGCAAATAGCAAGATCTAATCAAGTGACAAACTTGTTAGCCACATGAATAACCAAGCAGCTTTTGGTCTTACTCCTCTTTAACAGAGATGATGCAGGGGGGCTTTGGTTATGTTGTTTTATATTGGTATAATCTCACTAATTGAAGGGGAAATAATCCTGATTTATGTCCATATGAGTCAACCACAATAATTTAGGCATTATGAAAAAAAAACAACACAAAAAAAAAAACAACAGAAAAGTTTTTCCTGCTAGATACAAATCACTGTGAAAGAAATGAAGCCAAACTTATTTACCTACACACACAGCTATGAACAATATAATATAATCTCTACAATGAGATTATATTAATTCCCTATAGTGTTGCAAGACTTCCTACTAGTGAGTCAAACAACTCCATTATGAGAATGTAGTCAAGGTGAGAAAGGAATTAAACTTCCACAAGCAGTTCAGGAACAGTGCTAAATTCATTCTTTCTTATCAGAGGGTGATTTTGCACTAGTAATTTTTCCCCCCCTCAATGTTATTTTCCAAGACTTTTTTATGCTAGTGTAAGCCACTAATATTTTGGCCATTTTCTGCACTGCATAGACCTACTAAAAGCCATGCCTCATAAAATGAGGATTTAAATCTTCCCAGAATAAATGCATTTTATTTCTCACCCTGCCCCCTCCTTCCCCACCCAAGGTTTCTGCTATAAATGGCTGGTAACAGCTCAATCGAGTGCATAAAAGCAATTGAATAAATAAAACTATGAAGTAAGTGTAAAATATTAGTGTCCAGACATGCAAGATGTATGCAGGTACTACGAAACTTCCACAGCTGTATGTGCCTGGAACTCATGCGGTGCCACAGGTTTAACAGGACCTGCTACCAATAAGAGTTTTATTTGCGTAATAAATTACATTCAAAAGCACAATAGTCCGGGCTCCTAGCTGTAAAATTGCCAAATATTGTCAGTGATTGCTCTCTGGTTATAAATAGTAAAATAATGTACAGCTCATTAGATTTTTGATTCCCTATGCAATTCTCTCTAACCATTACTCAGAAACATATAAAAAGCAACTCTACATGACATTTTATAGAGGTTATAAATTGCTATGAGGAGATGACATGGGATAAATCTGTAGGCAGGGTGAAAGGGACTCAGCCAAACCAAATGTGTAAATTAAGAGTTCGGGCAAAGTGTAGGACTACATGAAACAATACTGAAATCATAAAGGCTGACGGATAAGGATTAACTGCAGCAAAAAGAGTTTTACACTGATGGAAAAAACACCAACAGACCTCTCTGCTGAAGACAGGTAAGTTAGCTGTGCCTGGTAATATAGAAAAATCTTAAAATCAAACCCACTTCAAGTAACGTTAGTGTTCAAAGTAAGATTAATTAAACCTGGAGAAGCTTTGTGCAATGGTCATCTCACATGAGACAAAATTGCAGGATTTTCTATTTACTTTTCAAGATGAGTTTTGGCAGCTCTACAATAATTTTACTGGTCCATAGGGAAGATAGTTGTTTCACTGGACAATGTTCCCAGAAAATTAAAGAAGTTTCTTGTTTCCTTTTAAATACAAGATCTAATTTTTTTAAAGACACACATAACAATGATTATATTATTATGCATTTACATACTTAGTCAACCCATGAAGAAATAGTTTGAGACTCCCCAACTCAGGCTTACAGGATCCATCACAGTATTTCCTTTTAGCATTTGGAAATCAGGCAGAGAAGCTTTTCTTTCAGAGCACATTTCAGTCTCCCTGAGTGACAATAATATCCAGAGAATACAGCACAGAATTACACAGCAATTCTTGCAATCTTGCAAAATTCTGGGTGCTTTTCACAGGCTAGATTTGCCTCAGCTCCCTGGATGAAATCCTGAGCCTGTGCTCATTTTCTCACATCTTAACAGAGGTCAGAGTCAGAAGGGGCATCCGTAAGGGACATGTCCATAAGGCTCAACAGGAACAGGTCTCACCGCAGCATCAAGGCACCCAAGTCAAGCCAAGCACTGAGGTTCGTGTATTTGCTTCTTACTGGATATTAAATTGAATTACTTAAATGCAAAACTTCCCAAAGTAGCAATTCTATTGTCTCCCATGCCTCTCAGAGAGACTTTAAAAAAAAAGGTTTTTCTTTCTCTACAGGTACAGTATTAAAGCCCTCTTTGCTAGGGCTGAAGTTGGCATTTTCTCTTCAAATTGCTCCATGTCCTCAATGCTATGCAATAAATGTGAACCCAAATACCTTGCTATATGTATTTCACAGCTTGGACCGTATCTAATAAGTATCTCTCCACTGAAACGTGGCAATTCTTTTGGACAAAAACCATGGTGGAAAACGGGAAGATATTTTGACAACCTCATTCAAAATAAAAGACTTCACCAACTTATATCATTACAGCTGTAGTGGAATGAGAATAAAGCAAGATAAAGTATTAAGGAGAAGCTATAGATTTTATGAAGCCAAATGATTAAATCTAAAAAAAAAAGACAAATGAACAAGGCCCAGGAACGGCATTGCCAGTGCAGTTGCAGCAGCAGGGTAGTCCAGTGGCAGAACAACAGGCTGAATGTCACGAGACTTTGTTCTATGTGCAGCTCTACCATGATTTGACCTTTGGCACCTCTCTAACCATTCTGTCTTTCATCCTTTATCTGGCCTGTCTACAACAGATTGACAGTCCTTTGGGGCAGAGTCTACTCTCTTCCTACATATTTGTGTAGTGCCTAACACAAAGGAATCCCAATCTGCTTTTAGCACTGTGCAAACACACAACTGAAAATGCAGCTTCTTCCTCTGGGACCTTGCAATCTCAGCCAAGGGACAACAGAGAGATACATCAAACAGATGAAAGACACAAGTTAACTCAGTGCTGCAACTGGTATGTCTGAAAAGGAGAAGTCAGTTTGCTTTGCAAAATATGGCTTTTGCCTGATTCTGAAGGCTGCCATTAAAACTCTCTGAACACTCCACCAGCAGCCACTTTTCTATGCTCTTTAAGTGAAAACAAACCAAATTTACGGTAGAATAAATGTGAGTTTTTCTCAGAAGGTTTTTATGTCTTATAAATTTGCATTGTGGAACGTCAAACTGAAAATTTGATTTATTGTGTCTTTTTCTAGTTGAACAATCTAGTTCCAGTCTTACATTATACTTTGTTGATGGTTGTCTTCATCTGTTGTCTCTTAGATCTTATCTGAGAAGAGACTATCCTGCTGTTGTGCAAAATGTGCCCAGACACCCAAGATCCTGGACTGGGAGACAGGTCCCAAAGTATCATCTCAACATATAAAAGAAAAGTCTACAGTTTATGAAAAAGCTCAGTGAAATACCAACCACCATTCTTATTCATACACATGTGATAGGGGAACTAGATTTGCATCATCTGAAAACATTTGAAGCATTTGAATTCCCTAAGAGCTACAGTGGTTATCTATAGAAGTCAAGAAAGTCCAAGATACCTCACAAAAGAGATAATGTGGAATGTATGATAGATTTATTCTAAGGGGAAAAAAACCTGGAAAAATATCTGGTGTGAGCTGGGACATTTCCTATGCTTGCACACATGCCATGAATCCCAACTGAGTCAAGGGCAGCAGTGAGGGCATTTCCGAGGCAAGAATTTTGCAACCTCCTAGTCAGCTAATTTGCTTTTTTCCATGTTCGAATGAATCGGGTCCTGTCACTCTGAGGCCTCAAAAAATCAGGGCCTTGTAGAACTTGTTAACTGATGTCTCTCTCATTCATGAAAAGTGTAATCTTTTGGGAGAGCTATAAATATAACTTTTACCCTGCTTCTTTTTCATATTCCTGGCTCCTGGCCACCTGGATTTGAATAAATCCATCACCGGAAGATTCCACATGTTTGCTGTTTGAGCAAACATCTGTTGGTTAAGCTGCTGTTCCCTTGGGAGTATGGCCTGGCTGTTCCACCAGGCTTGGTTTCCCTTGTATGCAAATGCAGGCTGTTTTTGTGAGCTCATCCCTTTTCTCTCGAGCTATGGCAGAAGCCACATCGTGCTCTGACGTAAGCCCAAATGCTCAGCTCAGTCCTACTACTCCTTTGGAGGACTGCTAGCTTGCTGATTGTCCTGTTAAGGATTTCACTGACAATTATTTTTTCATCAAGTATTTTCTGAAGGATTTACTCTTTTTTTAATGCCAGGGAATAGTCTAGACCAGAAATCTTTCTGTCAACATGGTAATTTATAAAACTAATTTTTAATCAGTTATATGTAACTGAGTACCACACCAATCTACTTTCAAGACTGCTCCTAAGGTCTTCCTCCTCTGTTCTGTTACTCCACTTCTCCACCTTTCCTTTTGATTCACTTGAGGCTTCTCACCCTTTTTATCTTTCTGCTCATTTCTTTACTCTCCTCGTAGCCTAGGCTCTCAATAACCATCTTCCACCATCTAAAATGATTGGTAATAAAGCAAGTGTTGACTACAAAATCAACAGTTTCCAACAAATCTCAAATGAAACACACACATACACATGTGCCTTTTTGAGCTATAGCTTCAGGCAGTTTGCAGACCCAAAAAGCAGGGTGGAATTGGTTATAGGCTGTGCATTCATGAGTCATATCAGTGGTCTAGACATCATTGCTTTAAAACTTTCCTCTGAGGTTTTAGCTGTCTATGAATGAAGTTAGTCCCTGTGTACATGGCAACATCAGGCAGACAATAGCTTTCTGGTAAAAAGGAGAGGACCCAGCGAGAAGAAAATGTTTATTTTATCCTTTAAACCAATTCTGTCCTCTCCTTTATTGAATAATTGACATCTACTGTCCACATGCAATTTATTCTCCTATCTATTTTGTCTTTTTCACATATGCCTGTCCATTTGAGAAAGTTCTTGTCCAGAGAATTATGACCAAGTTTTCTAAGGATGAAATACCTACAGCATCCTATTTCAGGCAATGGATCCTCCAGCTCCCATTACCCAACATGATTTTCAGGTTTAGAAACATGCTGGAGTATTTGCTCATTACAACGGGTTTGGAAGTAGTGCAAGTGTCTTAAGAGAAGTTTTTAATAATGCTCCTTTTTTTCTCTTAATGTAGCAACACTGGTTATTGTAATTTCGAGGCAAAAAATGATGTTCTTTGCAGAGCTGCTTCTGGTTTATTTTAAAAAGCAATGATGGTCCCCTTCTGAAGACATTTGGAAGGGAGGAGTCTTCTTCACAACGGGAGTCCCTGAGGGTTCTCAGATCAACCTGCATTGAAGCAGGCACAAGATAAAGGCCAGAAGCCCTGAATGCAGAATTCACCCTGTCAATCAGTTTATCTAAACAAATTCTTACTAGAGTTTGAGAAGGCCAAAGAGAAAGATTTTATCTCTGTGCAAGAACTACTTTTCTGTTTGTAAATTTTTTTGTAGCAGATAAAAATCTGAAGGAAAGTAAAACACGTAACTTCAGCTTCCCTTTTAATTTTTCATTGACTTTCAAAACTTTAGTTTCTGGATTTTGCAGAAGAGAACAGAAAACAAAGTAAAAAAACTCCACCAACTATTGACTCACATTTCTTCTAGGCATCAGAAGACATTTGCAATAGCCTGGAAAAGGAAGCTTGTGTATCTATACGAACACTGAAGGAAAAATCTCCAAGACATGTATCCATTTGAGAAGGATGCTTCCCCACATGTTCCTTTAGACTTATGGCCTAATTTGCTGTTCAGCAGGGAGGGAGCTGCATCCAACTTCAGCTAATGTCTGCTTGTCACAATTTTCATACAAGGAGCCAAAAGCTTTGGCGGTCCACAATTCCTCTTCTTCATGTTAGCTCACTTTTGGCAAAGGGTCTTACAGTGGAGCAGAAGACAGCACATTAACTAGACAATTAGCTGGATTCCAGAACTGACTGCGCAGGCAAAAATGAAAATTAGAAGTCCTCACCACCAGCAGAGCATTTTGCGGGCTGAGTTGTCCATTAAGCACTGTGGCCACCTGGGCTAAACTGCAATGAGTGCTTGCTGCCAGCTGGCCTTGTCATCACTTTCCCTCTGCGGACTGAGGGCTGCGCAGCCGGAGGAACGGACAGATGATAAATTGCAAAAAGAATTAGAGGACCTGTTGTCCCAGCAATTGGATTTTTTCAGGCCGAATAAATGAACGTTTTTCTCTTTGAAGGGAGCAAGGCAGCACATCTGCTTCAACCTAAGAGCAAGAATAACTGGGAAAACCTCACACCCTCACCACACATATGTGGAAGGGAGGCGCACCAATCCATCAAACACAGCTGTCTGTGCCGAGGGTGGGAAGCTCCAATGGCTGACTCAAGAAGTCTTTTTCTAAATTTATACTAGGTCTTATACTATTTTAAATAAGATCACTGTGGCCGTGTGAGCTGAGCAGCTTTAAACCTATTTGGCAACATATTCCCCCTCCACCCATTTAGGGCCAGACCCAGTAAAGCATTTCTGCTTGCACTTTTCTTTAAAAGCCTAATATAGGTCCCTTGAACTCAGCAAACTATTCTTGGGCTTAAATGCTTTGCTGAGCACCAGCTGGAACAGCATCAGCTCAGCACTGATATGGTCCTCCAAGGGCTGCAGGGGTGTAAGTATTGCCTGGCTGCTGGCATTGCATTATATGGACTCCTGGTCATCCCTACCAACATGAGAAGTCATAAGGGAGTCAGAAGATGAGCAGCTAATTTTAAGGGCTAGAGTTATACGTGATTAATTGGTCACTACTCACACTACACCTTATACTGCTGTCAGAATGTTATTTTTTTGCCTGGATCTCTTTTTCCAAAAATGCTTTGGCAGAAAATCTCCCAGGCTGGAAAGAGACACAGAAGCAACGGAGCCAAACCCCTGGAATCCAAATTCCTAAAAGGTGTGTTATGGAATGAAATCTTAGAATAACAAATGAGTGTGGCTGCTATGGAGATACTTCCCCACAGCTTGAAACGGAGATGTGGGAATGTCTATGCTTGTACTCAAGCTGTTTGCATGTACATTTAGTAGAACTCTAATATTCATCACTCGGCAGAAATTGGGCTGATATTAAAGCAAATATTTAAAGAGAAGATTTATGCCCAAATCTGCTTCTACTTAAATTGCTTCTAAAATATGAGTTCATTCACCACGTGCCTAAAGCAAGGACCAAAATGAAACAGCTGGTGCAGGGGCCAGAGGAGAGAAGCACAGGCTCGATGAGCTGCACTGCATCAGCACTCTTTTACATATGACTCAGCACTTCTGAGTGTTTTGCCACAGACATGACACCAGTGGTGTGAATGCAGTTTGCTTCTGCTTCTCTGATTTCATCAGAATTTGAGAAGGGAGGCCAGAGAGAGCAGGAGGAAGGTGCTAACATCAGCCCTTTCTGTCACTAGAGCATAGCAGAGAATTCAGACCAGAGAGATTCCCACGTATTGCAAAATGACAGACTTCCCTACGGTTACAGCTGAAATTGATGCGAATGATTTCATCTGCAACAAGCCTTGGTCATTCAAAATGAGCAGAAATCCCCTCACAACTTCCTTGTGGTGGCGAGATTTACAAAAGAGACATTAAATGTGCATACAGTGCCAGGGTCTTACTCATTTAAGCAGGACTTAAACCTGGCACATGGTCCCATTGAGTTGACAGGGCTGCTCACAGAGCAAGGCACACCATGGGACAAGGACCTTGCCTCACTTCTGGCAGTAAATTTTCTTACACTGTTTGATTATGCGCAGTACCCCTGCCCATGCACACCACTGGTGCATCACTGGCCGATTCATTAGATGGGCACACCTTCCTGCTATCTTCTGAAATTATGCTCCTCATAACATCCACCAACAACAAAGTTTTTCCAGGTTACAAGTTAACCACCTGCTGAATGACCAAAATGCTGGCCCAAAACTTCAAACACATTCCATTACTTTCATATGTGAGTAAGTTTATGCTCAGAAATAATGCCACATGAGTCATAATATCCTTTGAATTCACTGTCTGAAGGATCAGAGCCCAGAAGCATCCTTAAGTTCAACAGTTGCCATGTTTTCCTCTCAAAGAAAAAACAAAAAGAGAAGAATGCTCTGCCTGTTTGCCTTCTTCATGAGGTAAAGTGGCCAGAAAGACTAGGGTTTTTTTATATTTGACATGTAATAATAACTAGAAAAATTCATCTTGTACTTGGAAAGTTTTCCTCTTACTTATATGGATAAAAAGATAAAAAGAGCAAATTTGATTGCTTTTCTTTAGCACATAAAACTCAACTCAGTTTCACATATTAACACAGAAACAATTTTTCAAATTAATCCAGGCAAGCATTCAACTTATAAAATATAAGTTACATTGGCATTCTAATGGGAAAACTTTTAATAAAAACATGATATTAAATACTGGAAAATCAGCAGTATGCATGCTTGTAACGACCTTTATTCAATTGTTTTTTTATTTCCTGTGACTTATTAGACAAGCTGGAGTAGATCTTCTTATCTGAACATAGAAATATAAATATTCAGTGCTATTTCCAGACCCTTACTAATGCAAATTGTACTGCGAATCTCAGAGCAGTAGTAAGAAGCTGCAATTAATGGGGAAAAAAATAAATTAGTATAGTTCATGTGAGAAAACTGTTCCAGCGTGACCTGCCCTGGCTCTGGTTCAAGTAAGTCTTCAAATGTGCAGTTAAGTGCAAGCACAGATGTTTTTGTAAATAGGAAAGGAGTAGGCTACCCCATGAGAAATGAGTAAACTGCAATGCCCAAAATTAGAAGCATTTGCCCTGATCCACACCACTGTAACTACAGAAACTGGGTATCTGGACCTCTAATCCAGCCGTGTCTTCAAAAACACATGACCAGGTTGACCATCAAAAGAAAGTTTGAAAGTTTAGGGATGCAGCCACAAGGACAGCCTGTGCTACAGAAAGCACAGGCTATTTATAGACAAAAAACTACAGCAGCTATTGCTTGCAAGACTTACTCTATTCCTGGGACAATTACAAGGTAGAAGTTCATTAGCCACACATTGTTTTAAATATCTTCCTGACAAGTAGTAATGACAATATGAATAGTTATAATTAACTTAGTTACAGGATCCAAAGAGGTCCCCTAAATCACTCATCTGGAATACACCTCACTGCTTAGTTCAGCTAGGTCTGGGCTTCTTCAGATGCAGAGGGTTTGGAAAAAATCTGCTTCTTTGCAATGTGTAATACCCTGAACCAAAACAGCTTTCCTCAAAGACTTGTTTTCTTCCCTCTCACCACAAAACGCACAACACAGCTTGACCAAAGGAAAACTCTCCTGCCTAGGATGATGACTTGCTACTCAAATCTTTTGAGTAAAGCTGCAAGTGGGCCTTCCAGGGATAGAAAACAAATCACTGATTCTAATACCCTTGTAAAAATTATTTTTCTCATTTAATTTCCAAATATAAATCAACAAAATATTTCAAGAGATATACTCTTTTAAGCATCTCACAAAATAAATGCATTTGAATGATGTTCCATGCACATTGCCTGAAGACTTCAAGAGGCTTTGTGTTTCAGAGACAAGTTACAAGTTCCTCTTCCACTGGCAACTGAAACAATATCTAAAAAAATAAATTATAATGACAAATGAAACATTGTTACAGATATTTATTTGTAGTATAACTGCGTGACTTCTTCTGCCCCGTTATGAATAAAGGTTTTACAAGCCAAAATTCACCAACAGCCCCAACAGTCAAACGGGCCCTAATACTCAGCTGTGCCACCATATTAGTGTCTGAAGAGGATGACCTTACCATCCAGTGGATGCTTTCAAAGTTTTACAGCACATTTAAGTCTGGTATGAGACAGTTGTGTGGGACAGGCATGCTTGAAGTTGTTTAGAATAATGCTGACAAACTCTCGGCCAACACATACACCAGACTCTAGAGGAGGCGCAACCAAGGAAGTTTAAAGTCATGTTTGTGGTGAAGCTGGAAGACAGAGTACCAAACACTTCTCAGACATTTGTCTCCAAGGCAAAATTCACCTTTGTGTTAACCAGTGTACCCTTAAGAGTACAAATGTTGGTATCATGCATTCCAGATGTAAGACAAGACTAACATGCCAATTCTGTGATGCAAGCCTCACTGACCTTTTAAAAAATGCTGGGAGGACAAGGGATGACTAAATTACTAGCTAGCATTCTTTCCCTTAAAGCTAAAAAAGGCCTTCCAGTAGAACCAAACTTCTGATCAAATTTAACAATCAGCTACAGTCATTCTTTAGCTAAGAGAGAAACTAAGACATATTTGGAAATAACAATTAATTTGTCAAGTTGTAGAATTTTAATGCTGCCAGTTCCCGTGGTTTTCCTAAATTAAATGATTGCTCTACACAGCTTTCCTGAGTCTGATATCCTCTGAAGTTTGTATACATTTGTAGTTCTTAATTATGGCGTTGCTGGATCAATTTTATGTCTGATAGTGATTATATTCAGTGCTACATTTTTCCCGTGTTTTATGACAGACTAAAATCTCCAAACACAGAAAAGGACAACTTCATAGTGACTAGCAGACAAAATTAACATTTTAGAGTCAGCATCAGAACACACTACCAACTAATTATCAAATTAATTCAGGTTGTCTTGGTTTCCCCCAAAGCTTGAAAGGCTTAGAATTATTCCTAGTAAGTGTTCACATTGAAAAGTATATTTAAATGGCTACAGTGCCCTGGTACCCCTCCAACTACTTCCAGTCCAGGTATTGTAACTTGTGAAGTTTTATTTTTAGGAGCTGCACCACCAACACCCAAGCTAGAGCTTTGTCAGTTGCCTCTAGCAAATATCCCTTGCATAACACCCGTGTAGAGTTTTAACTCCTCAAAAACTATTTGCAAACCATACTGAATGAATAGAGAAACTTGAAACATATTTTCTGCTATTTTGTTAATATTAACAAAACCTAAGGTGGAATTAAGAGCCTCCCTTTCTGCCCCAGAGACCAGGCAAGGTGCTATCATACAGTCACACAGGTGATTAACAACTGCAGTAGATAATAGTGACTTTGAAAAAAAAAGTACTTCATGCACATATGCTAGCATGTGTTCTGTTCTATGCAAAATGAAACAGTGCCAGAAAGAAAAAATACCTGTGACTTAAAAATTTAAATTATATGCTTGAGCTCAGGCAGAGACATGAACCAGGTTAGCACAAATAAAAACACAAAACACTTGGTCTCCATTCTACCAACAAAGGGTGGAAAAAGAAAGTATGTTAAGATCAAAGTGCACAAGAACTTTTCTTTTTTTCCCACTCTGATCACAGAGAATGAAGAGAGCATTTTGTGACCATCCAGGAAAATCTCTTCTTTGCAGACATGTTACAAATACTTTTGATGATTGTCCTGAAGGTGCAGCCCTGTTCTTGTCTCCTTCATTTCTTATTTGTCTGCATCTACTTGTGTTTCTATTCTGTGCTTGAAACCTTTCTTGAGTGTTTTGTCCTTTTGTACTTAGTTTAACAGTGCAAGTAATGGAATTCTGTTCCAGGAATGGGTTCCCAATACTATTATGAAACAAATAATAAATTAGGCTGACTGACTAGAATAGTGATCTGAACAAAGTTATCTGCATGTTTAGGATGTGGCCCATCAGATATAATGCAAAATGAGATAGCATGTGTTATCTTATCATTCTTCAAAGTAATTTATTCCTCTACCCTCTGAAAAAAAAATAAATGAAGCTCTTAGCTTTCTGTCTCTGAAATTTGAGAGAATATGCAGGTTATGCAGGAAAAATCCAGACTGAATACTTTGAAAATAAAAGATTCTGCAATTTATAGAAAAAAAAAAAGTCTGAATGAGAAGGGTCTTTCAAAGTACAGTGCTATTTTTCAAAAATGCATGTTCCAGGGGATCACTAATATTACATTGTCCCTGATAGAGCCAAATTTTACAAGTAGTCCTAATGCAGTGGATCAGAGATGATGGTGATGACCTTAGTAACAGCCATAGTAGTGGGAAAAACTTGATGATCAAACCAGGAAAATGGATAGGGCAGAAGGCAGGAGAGAAGGGTGAATATGGAACAGATGTAGCAGGAAAAGATCAACATATTTTTGAAAAAAACAAAAAAAAATCTGACTTTATAGACTCTAAGAGACTTTGTGAGAAACTAAAAGAGGTAATTGTTCACATTCCAAACATTTTGATATACAAACTACACAACCATCACCCATGAATAGCTCAGCTGTTAACAATTTTTCCCCCCAAGAAAATAATCAGGCTTCATGCCAAGTAACTTTTCTCAAAGTGAATAATATTTTGAAAGCCTGTTCAAAACATAGCTGTGACATAATAAGATTTTAAAGAGTGCAAGTGGCTCTGAAGAGATCCCCGTCTGAGTCTGAAAGAAGACACATTTTATAACCCAGTTAGGAAGAAAGCACTTTCAGACTTTTACGCTAGCGGAATTCTCTGAGAGTCTCCCAGAAAAAGCCAGTCCTGCATGCACATCTGTTTCCAGTGTGATGCTGGTATGCAAACTATTGTCTATTGGAAGTGTGTTGTGGTAACGTTTGCCAGGGTTAAAGACTGGGTCAATTTGATCAAGAAGCTAAAATTAGCTTCTGTGTGTTTTCCTGAAAAGAAAAAAAAAATACTGTAAAGCTCTTTGTTTTCCTTTAGGTCTTGTTCTCAAATTTCTGTTCGGCTGTGTGAACTACCATAAAGCAGACGGTTCCAAAAACTACTTCTTTCTTACTTGTTCTTTTTAATTGAT
This sequence comes from Zonotrichia leucophrys gambelii, assembly GCF_028769735.1. Taxonomy (NCBI): domain Eukaryota; kingdom Metazoa; phylum Chordata; class Aves; order Passeriformes; family Passerellidae; genus Zonotrichia; species Zonotrichia leucophrys. The sequence goes on from NC_088171.1 coordinate 70,016,871, forward strand.
GCAATAATAGCAGCAGCCATTAGCTTCTACAGAACTGAACAATCTGATTCTGTATTTCATTCATCACGAGAGTTTAAAATTCAATGAGGCACTCAAAATTCCTGCAGTAGTAAGACAGATGCAAGGAAAAAGTTTTGGCTAGTGAAACTAAAATAAACAGAATAATTTTAGCTACTAACAGAATTGAGAAAAATACTTTTACATTTCTGACAATGACGAAATTGCACATGTTCCTGGAGATGTTTTATGGCTTTGTCTTTTAGTTAAATGTACTTTGAACTACACATCACTTGTATCTGCTGTACTACAGTCATATATACAGGAACATTTTTATGTCACAGAATCACAGAATTGATTAAAAGGAACCTCTGGAGATCATCCAGTTTAGCCCCCTTGACAAGGCAGGGTGACCTGGAGCAGGTGACACAGGAACGCGTCCAGGTGGGTTTTGAGTGTCTCCAGAGAGGGAGACTCCACAACTTCCCTGGGCAGCCTATTCCAGTGCTCTGCCACCCTCAACATAAAGAAATTCTTCCTCGTGTTGAGGTGGAATTTCTTGTGGTTTAGTTTTTGTCTATTGCTCCTCATCCTGTTGTTGGACGCCATGAGTTTGGCACCATCCTCTTGGCAGCTGCCTTTGAGATATTTATATTGATGAGATTCCCTCCCAGTCTTTCCTTCTCCAGACCAAACAGGCTCAGCTCCCTGAGTCTCTCCTCATAGAAGAGATGCTCCAGGTCCCTCACCATCTTAGTGGCCTCTGATGGACCCTCTCCAGTAGTTCCTCACCTTTCTTGTGCTGAGGAACCCAGAACTGGACACAGTACTCTATTTTCATATGAAACACAACAATTAATTTATACTTAGAGTACTTAATTAAAGGAAACCTTTTAATATGGAAATATTTCCTAAATTAAACACTGGTAATACTGTACCTGTTTATGAAGGCCTTTAATTAAAAATATTTAAATTATTTAATAGGAGAAGAATATTTTTAAAATTGCACCAAAACTGTACTTTACATAGATCATTGAGTTCAATTTTTACTGGCTTCAGAATAGCACGCTGAGTTTGTGAAAAGGATCTGCCTTCTCCAGAAAGTTAAAAAAAATCAAGGCAAAATAATACACACAAATTTTTCTTACACACACAAAGTGAGGTTCCTAAAATGCAGACAATAGAAATGTTCATTTTAGAGCATTAGAAAGACAAATATGAAAGAATGAGAACACACAATGGAATAAAAAGAGCCTGAGGTTTAAAAAAAATCAGCAAACGTCCTGATTCTGTAAGTAATGTCACCTGAATAGTTTGATAAGTATGAATAATCCCAAGAACTGGAGTGGGAACTACTTTACATGGGTAAATATTTCTAAGTTCAATGTATCAATGCACAAAGTGTAACAGCAAACAGTTACTGCAAATACTTATTTATTGGTTGGAATTTCTGTGGTTTAAAAGGCAAACTTTATTCTCTAGAATATACCCTATTAAAGCAATTGCTCTTTAAACTGGCTTGAAATATGTCAGTATTAATAGCCATAGTCTTTTACTAAAGACTAACTAATCTTTTAACATAAAAATTAGTTGATTCTCATAAAGCAATGTGCAATCATGTGTCTATTTCTGAATAAGCAGTAATTTAAGAACTCAAAATGGCAAAACAAAGAAAATGTTAGTCTAACATACTACCAGTGTTTAAAAGGCTACCTTGAATTTAGTGAATATTATTTGAACAGCTCTAAAAGCAGGACCAAACAGAAGCTACACGAGGAGAAGAGAGGTCTTTTTAAATACTGTATACTCATTAACAAGTCTTTCTGTTTGTTTTTGCATTAGCTGCACTCATTGGCGTACCTCAGTTGGTCCAAGTACAGACTTGTCCTCACACACTCACAAAAATGTATATAAACTTTCCTATAGACCTTCAGAATTTGCAGGCAGTCTGTCTTTTAAAGACAGAGAAAGCTTAATAGGTAAGAAGTTAACATCTGTTTTTTCTGGCTTTTTCTACTGTATATACCCTATTTCCATAATTGTTTAATTTTTGCTCTGATTTATGGATATCCAAGTCTAGTGCATGGATGTGATACACTGTGTTAGCTTCATCATCCTTGAAAAGAGAACTTTAAAAACCCCAAAACACATACTGAAGTTTCAAATCTACTCCAATAAACTGGACTGAGAATAGTTTTTCTAAGGATTCTACATCTGATATTGCAATTCTGCTAAATCTGTGCTAATCTTTCTGTGGTGAGCTCTTTATGGTGTACCTCCCCTGTTTCTTAGATACAAGTTATGCTCTCCAGAGCTGATTGTGTAAAATCACAACACTCCTAGTAAAATCAAAGGCCACCTGCTTAAGGGCTTGAAGCATCCGGCTCTACATGAAATATCTTCCTGCAGAGTTTTCCCATGGGCTCTCTGGGCCAAAACTTGTAGCTGTGGGGTGCTTTTCCTTGGGGAACAGAAATGCAGGCAGCTTTTTGCTTTCCTGGGAATGTTCACCATGTCCTTGGTTTTGCTGAAAATAAGCCTACAAAAGTTAAGAGAGCCTGAGGAATTCTGCACTACAAGAATTCAGCTACATGCAAATGTCTATCCAGAAACACAGCAATATCTTCCAATTTCCCCTTTCAAGATACATTTCAAACAAGAGATTAACTTTCATTTCTATGGCTGGGTATGGTGTAGAAAAAAAATCTAAAAAATATATTATGGGTAACATCAGTGACATTAAGAGCTGCTTTTAAGAGCACATCTTTATTGAAATTAAAACAGGGTATAGCACTGATGGAAAATGGGAAACCAAATGCACTCTTTCATATTTGGGAATGAGTTTGTGTTCACGAACGACGCGCATCCCATTTTCCAGCACAGTCTCAGTTCATCTGCCTACCTGCAATTGGAAATCAAGGGACTTATCATTTTCTTCCTTTGGTCTCACCACTTCAGGTAATCTCAAGACCTTTACTGGTTTCTTTCAGGACTAAAATCACACTGGCACAGGTACCAGAGACAGCTGTGAGCACTCAAAATGTTCCCTGGTTGCTTGGAGAGGGCACCACATCCCTCAGCACAACCCAGGCGATCTGTGGTTCATCTGCCTGGAGAAGTATGCTATACCAATGAGTTTCCAAGACGAACCATGACTTTTATGGAGATTTTCAGGACCAGACTCTCTTCTAGATGCTACAAACAGCATATTTGAAGTCTCAAAGCTCAATTATTATTTGCAATTGCCTTTTTTGTACCTACAGAACAGAGAAGTAAGAAGAAACCGTGAAACTAGACCAAAACTTTGCTGCTGCTTCCAGCTATACTAGCTAGCCTCAGAAAAGCTTATCTCTACATGCAGACCTTATCTGAGCTTAAGTTAGTATTTTACACAACAAGACATTCCCTCACGCTTTCTCCTGCACGTCATTATACATCTGCCTCCTTTTCAGCTACTGAGGAATATGCAGCCATTATTTGCTTTGGATAGGATACCTTCTCATTGTGCATTTCTCTCTGTGTGCATTGCCCTGTTATTAAGGTAATTTGAAACAGCCACGTGCAAAGTAACAAGGGAAATCTCCCTCAGTCATGTCCTCATCCTATGGGCACAATTGTGTTCACATTACCCAAGCTGACTATTATGTAATTACAGAAATGTTTTTGTTCAAATGAAATTCAGTACTTTTTCTTTAAACAGACAGGTTATTAAAAGAAAAACTTTTTAAATACAGTATTGGCTCTCACATATAAATACTAAAAAGAAGGAGATAAAAAAAAAAGATTTCTAAATTAGATTTTTTGTATTTAGCCAAAGTAAAACACAGTGGAGCACCAAAGGGAAAGCTAATGTAAAATGTGCTAAACAACTCCTGTAAGCATCATTTGATGAACTTTTTGAGAAAAAACATTCTGGAAAAATATAATATGCCCTCCAGCTCCCACCCCTCAAAAAATAAAGCCCTCCAAAGATACCCCCACTGCCCCCCAAAAAAAACCAAAAGCCAGAAGAGGAAAGAGGCTATTATTTTCTCAGGAAGAAGAGCTAACATTTTCTGTCTCCACAGCCACAATTACAGATTACCTATTTACGCAGTAAGGTGTGAGGGCCACACAAGGAAGGAAGTCTTCAGCTACTGAAGATCATTAGCAGCAGCCAGGGAGGCCACTGTCAGAGGCTTTGGACCAGTTTCTCTGCATACTCATACAAAGCATGGAAAATTATCAGCACCACTGGGCCTCTGCCCAGGTCATCCTACAGCTGAACACATGAAACGTTATGCCCTGAGAATGAATGCCCTGGAAGAAGCCCAGGGGTGATTTGAGCCCCTGCACACATTAATCACCCTGAATGTGGTCTCATGCTGGGATTCACAGCCAAGGCAGGCAGCAAGGTTGACTCCTTGGAGAAGGGGAGGCGTCAGAATAATATTAGAAGCATCAAATGTCCTCCCTTTCCCTGGTATGGAAAGCTCATCTAGGAGGTGTCAGGATAAAACATGAGAGCTGCAGTTGTACTTAGAGACATGAAGGAGTGATTCACTGTTTCATGGCACAAGTGGAGGAGGAGGCTGCAATAAAAACTTTTACAAGGTGAGATCTAAATCCTGAACGCAGCAGCTCAAGATTACAAAGCCTTTTTGTCTTTTCTCAGGAAAAAAAAAATACCAACCAACAACTGAGAGAGCTGAGTGTGTTGTAATTAAACTGTAAATTTCTTGAAATGAAAGCTCAAACTATGCTCCTGACGCACCTGCTTTATGAAAGTTACTCACATGCATTTCTGTTGATCTGTACTCTTTAAGAAGGAATCCAAAAGACATCAACAGGAAAAGTATGCTGCAAACTGCTACCCATGCATAACCACATTTTAATTATTAAGGAAGTTAACAAACAAGATGGAATCAAGCAAACATAGTAGCATTTTCTTCGTGTCTCCTGGGAAAAAAAAAAAGCCAATAACTGAACGTTTGGTAAAGACACAATTCTGAGAAAGAGTAATTATTTAGATTTTATAAATAATAAGGTGCAACTGCAGTGGTATACTAACTCTTTACAAATATATGGTAACTGGGCTGTTTTGTTTTTTTTTTTAAGGTTCTAATAATGGTAAGACTTCCAATAGGATTACTGAAAATGTAATGGGTAAAGGCAGAAATACATCTGCCTGACAAGACCTGATGAGCCAATAATAACATTCATATTTCACATAAACATTCTATTCTTTCAGCATTTCAGTCATTTAATGACAGCTAAAAATCATAGGAAATCATCACAAAATGACAAATTACACAATTAGAGCACTAAATTTTCCCAGAAAAACAGGAGAACCAGAGAAGGAAAAAAGTTTTTTTTTGTGACCTGAACATGTAGCCTTTTCCAGCAACAAATTCAGGACTATTTCTTACTTCTGCTGTCCAAGCAATTCCAATGTCAAAAAATTCTGTCTTGTCCAAATCTAACAGAAATTTAGCACGAAGCCAGACCTAGCTCCCACTTAAAACCCCAAAGCTAAAATGTGCTGAGACACCACTTTGACTTTAGTATAAGCAGGAATGTTTCACTGATGAGAGAATAGCGCTTTTAGAATTAGTGAAGGGTAGAACTGAATCATACCATTCATTGAGCTGCAGAAAAACAGGGTGCTCTGGAGTGATCATACAGTTAAAACAACAACAACAACAAAAACTCAAAACCCACTCCCCCCACAAAAAAAAAAGACAAAAAAAACCCCCAAACCAGTTCATTTTCAATATTTGTTGCATGTGTGCAATGTTCTTCCAGATATGTGTATTCTCTATTATTGACTTTAATGACATCTCACTCAGAAAATAAAGAGTATCTTCTTTTACATGAGATGCCCCTACATCTGTTTTCCCTGCTCAAATAGTGTTCCAAGGTCTTGGCTGCAAACAATTATGTCAATTTTTTCCAATAATCTCACAGAGATTTAGAAATATGATTCCAAACGTAAGTGCTGAAACAAAGTCTGAAAGATTCACAGACACTGCACATCTTACTCATTGTGGACATTGGGAAGGATCCCTTCTAGGCTTGTCGTGTTCTGGTGCTCCTTCCCCAAGCTTTCATTGTTGGCCTCTGACAGTGACAGGGTATGTTTGGCAAGATGAAATTATGTTTTGAGCCGCATGGCAGTTCCTATTAATAGTTAATACACTGTTGAAAGTTCAGTATTTTCATACTAGCTACTCTCAAGATTTTCTTGCAATTCTCTGTGATGGGACATTTCTCTAATCCTTCTCACTCCATCTGTAGACCAGCTGGAGTTTTAACCTGATACATCTCTGGTCTGATGTTGCTTTAGCATATATATAAACTGACTTGGAAACAAAGCTTTTGCTGACTACTTTAGTTCATCTCTCTGTATTTTCCCTCTGGGTAGGAAAGCACTGTCACTTATGTCTGTCATTCTGCTGTCTTCATTCAAGCAAGTTTCCAGAAGAATGTTCTGGAAGCCAAATGCCTTTCTTTGACTGCAGTGAGTCTTGCTCCTACCTCCCAGCAGAAAACAAACTCTCTCTTGGCTCCTTCTGTTTCCTTCCTGTTTCCACTTAGCTTTTTTTAACATTCCAAGCTTTTCAAGCTGTCACTTGCTGTGTTTCCAGGACCAAGAAGAGATGGCAGGACAGACAAAAGAAACCTGGCTGATGAGTAAATACTTATGGGTCCCAGGTAAACTCCTATAGAAAGAAAAAGCTGCTTTGGGTGATTTAGGACTGTCTTAAAGTCCAAAGCCCGTTCCCAGCAACTAGAAAGACCCAGGACATAGCTGACAGTTTTCATCCCACTTCTAAACAGGAATTAAGCAGCCTTGAACAGCAACGAGGAATGGAATGCAAGGAAAGACTGAGACAGGAATTTTAACAAAATGGAGATGATTCAGAGACAGAAGTGGTATGGATCACAGGATTGACATCCTGACAGAAGAGAACAAGCAATTCTAAAATTACTTAATTCTTTTTAAAATAGGACCAGGACAGAATTGCACTGAAACATTTTCAGACTTCAAAGTCTCACTTTGGGTGTGATTACCCTTTACTAACTTTATGGATTTTGTTCCTGAAGACCTTCAAAGGTGGGAGAACTGTCCTCAAATATATGTCTGAACTCAAAATGACAAAGAGTTTCAGAAGAGGTTCTTGGCCTCAAGAAGTCTGCAGCTGGAGTTTGGCAGCCATCAGACCATAACACATGCTACATCTGTTGAAGAAAGTTTTCAAATGAATAATGTAAAAATGGTAGTGTGTAAAAAAGGCAAAGTTAACACAATACTGATCATTTGACCCCTACATGATGACAGTATTATGTACTTTAATTTTATGAGCCATACAAATACTATTACATATTTTAAAACATGCTAAAAAATAAAATTACACTGTGATGGTGACAGTTTATTGTTTGCAGGTGCTCAGTGCTGGAGGGCCAGGCTCTCTGAATTAACAAGTGCCAGCACAGGCAGACACAGACAGCTGTCAGTCATTTTGCCTAAACTAGATAATGGAACTAATGATGCAACTGAGATGATGCAAGTAATATGACACAACAACCAGAACTGAAAAGTCAGGTGTACTCTAGAAAGCAGATGCACAGAAATACAAAGCTTTAGGAAAAGCCTTTTTAAAAAAAATAAGTTTTGGCTACCCTTCAGAGAATGTAGTGATAGGAAATGCAACTGCTCTGCCTGGTGCTATCCATATTCCTATATAAGGTTACAGTCAGAAATTACTAGGCAAGTGGCAGGCAGGGGCTAGGTTGTCACAGACTTGAAAGGTGTGATAGTCTCACAGCTGACAGGAGAAGTTCCATAAAGCATGAAGAAGACATGCTGGTCTCCACAAGTCACCAATGTGAAGTCCACCCTTGCAACAATATTTCCTGTGAGCAACAGAATTAATGATGCCTGTCTTCTCACAGATTTTTTGATTTTTAAGTCCTTCACCATTTCAGCTGTTTGACTCCTCCCTCCTGCAAAAGGTCCTGTTCTTCTCACTTTCACTCTAGGGGCTGTCCAGGCAAGGACAGTCTCTGCTAGAGCCAGGGGAGAGCATAGGCGTGTGCTGTCCCCTGGCAACCCCTGTTAAACAGAAGGGACAGCAACTAACTTGTACTCACCATTCCCTCAGTGGGGGCAATAATTTCAGTTCCTCTTCCTTCCCTGGCCACTGATTTTCAGACTTGAAGAAAATTCGTTTTCTATGAGACTCTCATTTGAAATCACCTAGCAAGTTCAAAAGCCCCCAGGGAGAAGGAAGGCACAGAAAAAAAATTGTGATTGCCTAAGCCTTGTTTCCTTAGGAAACCAGCCTAAATGCACATTCAAATGAGAAACACCAACTACAGGCTTCCTCTGGTCTGGTCCCTTAATCAGCAGACACAAATACTTGCATGGAAACAGAGGAGAGTATAAAGAAGGCAATTTCCAGGGAAAGTTATCCCCTTAAGACACCACTACTGTTCTTGGCCTCTTTGGCTAACAGCAGCATCAATACATGCTGCTAACACATCTTGCTTAGAGCATGTTTAAAATTAGACAACTCTAAACACACTCAAAAGAACTGTAAGGCTAGCTGGCAGGTCTGGGTGAGAAATCACTGTCTTGTTACTAATAACCTTTCTGCAATGCTAAAACTTTTCCACATTACACCCCTATGAACATTACAACAGTACATTTTACCATATTACTGAGCATATTACCATAGTAATATGACCATATTACTGCCTTTTGAAGTTGAGAGAGGGAAGGCAAACCAAAACAGCATCTCCTGGACAGATCTATCCCAGAACTACCCAGTGCTCAACATGCAGAGAGTCTGTACTGATGTCTTATATCTCTAGTTCACTGAAAACACATCAGGGATTTGAAGCCTAGCCCTTGAGATGTGTTGTTTAAACACCTTAGGGATTATTCTCAGGTTTTACCCATGCAACTTTTTTTGTTGGAGTTATGACACCTTTGCATAAATATTTTCCAGTTTTTGGACCAAAGAGCATGCAGCTCTACAGCCCATGGACCAAATGTTTCAGGTGGCATGTGGGAGGCCAGGCTCAAATCATTGCCTGCAAAGTTATTCCTATAGAATAAACCTGTGAATAGACCTGGAAATATCCATTTTAGAATGTTCAATAAAATGTACTGTTGTAATGTGAGATTGAATATGTGGATCATTGGGCTATAAAAGCCAGTACTGGTAGAGGTAATGAAGACTTGAACCTATTTTGCTGACTGCCACCAGAATTTGCATGCTCCTGCAAACGCTTGATTGAAATAAACCCACTTTTTTTTTCTGTGATAACATATTTTATCAGAAAAATCCTGAACTCATCTAGTAATATGAAACAGTAATAAAAACCAATGCCTTCTCACCCCAGGGAATGAGGGTAACACCTCTCCAGCATTCCCATGCTCCTTGTGGCACTGTTAGAGGAAAAGTCTAAGGTGTAATTTGATCCCTCCAGGCCTGAATGCTGTTCTAGTAGCAGATTACTCTGCCGGCTCCAAATTTAAATTACTATTTAAATAAATTAGAGACATTTTAAATAAACATTAGAAGTTAAAGATTAATCACATCAGTTTATCAGGTAATGAACAGGACTGTGTGCAATTTTTGCTTTAAGAGGAATGCACCCAATAGATTATTTAACTTTAATACACGCAGAAACCAGAAACAGATTTGCCATCAAACACCCTCCCTGAACCAACCAAAGTAATTATCTTCTTTCACTGACATGAAATGATGGGAAAAGGGATGATTCAAGGTGGGGCCAGGGAAAGGGGAATTATTAAAGTCCTTGTACAAACACAACTTTTGCACTGAACATTTTAAATTTCATTGCTTTTTCTTCCATAAATTTCTAATGACTCTACCTGTAAAGCCCACCATTTCCACCACAGTCATGCTGAATGGAAGACACCAAAATTACATAAATCTCCAATACAAAGTAACATTTTGTGTACAAAGTAAGAGCTGTCATGAAAAAGGTAATGAAGAAGAATAGCTCATACAGAGGGCTCTAATGCTATCCAGCTGCTGCTATGTGGCATTCACTGATAAGACTTTGTTTTAACTTTACAATAGAGAAAGTTTGGGAAAGGTTAAAAATCAAAATACAGGAAGTAAAACTCTTTATACTTCATGTGTTACATTTCCTCTTAAGTAGCATTTATTTTCTTACATAATTTAGTTTTCCACAAAGAACATGTATTTATGCCTTTTTTTTAATAATAAAAAGAGAAGAAGCATTTCAAGTGGTGCATTTTAGATACATAATTTTAGGCAGCAATCCTATTTATCTTGGGACCTCTAAAGGAAAGGATTGTTGAAGAATGGAGTAACACAAAAACTCCATCACAGTATGCTTTTGGGATATTGTCATCATAACAACACTGTGGCACTGCTACCATCCTGTATCTTCTATTAAAATTAAAAAAAAAAATCTAAATTTAAAAATGCCAGGAATATGTAAATAAACTGCTATTATTATGCTTCTTTCTTTTTGCTGTTTAGGCTACAACCACTGGGAACATCTTGATGGCAGACATTTAACCAATAACTGTGTTGATGACTACATTCATAAACCAAATTTTTCCACAGAACCATAGAAGTAATTTTTAAAACTATGTATGATAAATAAGCACAGATGTTAAACACCGATAAGAAGGATTTTCAGTTTTACAGAGGAAATACTTTAATGTTAAGGTGCAAATGCAGTAATGTGCTGCCTGGCTACAAAAAAAAACAAGGATGACCTTGATTAGAATCAGTCTAGAAACAAAAGTGAAACTGACTAAATTATTTTTGCTTCCTAGAGGGGAAAACCATAAAAAACTGCAAAAAATGCCCCTAGAGAGAACTTGCAGTGTTAGTATTTCAGTGGCTATATCATGAATACTTAGCACTTTTTACATATGTCTAAAATTAATAATTTCTGTAAACTGCTTACCCTGTGCAGCAATGATAAATCCCTTCCCCCTATTTTTTTTATAATTAATGCTCTACAAGAGAGGCCGGAAGAGGCAGATACCTATCCTATGTCAAAAATGACATGAGCTGACAGTGATTGCCAGGGAGCAATGAGAAGCTCCATTATTTCCTTGCAGTGCATATGCAGTATGCAATTAATGTCAAATACGTAGGCTGAAGGAAAGCAAAGCCACAAGGAGCAGAGCAAACTACACTCCAAGAAGGTAAATCCCTTCACAGAGCACAACCATTTACTGGTAAGCCAAGTTAACCTGTTGATATCATCCTTTAAAGCACTTTTATTGACCATGGTGACACTAAAGATGTATTTCCAAATACTCAAGCCGACATGAACAATCTCTGAATCGAGCACTACTAGCGTCTCCCTGGGGAGGAGTGGGAAAAATGCAGTTGTAAAGACTCTTAATGGCAAACCTCTGCTAGCAATTACATCAAGAGACAATGAGCATTTGGCAAAAAAAGCCAAGGCAGCTTTGTTGGGGCAGCTTAATGATGTAGGAGGCAAAGAGTTAAAGCGAAGCTGCAAAGTTGTGCAGAGTGCTGAAACCTTCCTGTTGGGAGTTCCTTTCAGAAGGACTGGGAAAGGAACAGTATTAATAGCTATTGCTGGGCTGCACTTTCCCACAGGTCTGGACAGGATCTCCTGAGCAGCTTTTGCCTTTCTGAAAGGAAGACCTGAAACGACTGCAGACATTGGAAACCTCTGGGCCTCACATGGAGGAAACAGGAGGACCTGAAAGACAGACCGAGGGCTGTGCCAGGTATTATGACTGCCCACAGCTGAATGGCCACAGAGGAGAAAAAGGCAAGGGGGAGGGGGTGAGCAGACAGAGAAACAGTGAGGAAGAGGCAGAGAAGAAGGCAGCAAGTGAGCAACAGCAGTGCGGATGGCAGTGACAGGTAGCCGTCACTTGGAGACCACTCAAACGAACCCACTTGTCCCCTAAGGAGCCTGGAGAAATTTTCAGGAAGCTTGCTGGTACAGGAAAGTATTAAAAAATCCAAGAACCCTCAAACCAAACAAAATTCCCCTAAACAAATAAATAAAATTGCTCAAGTTTGTTACACATCACCTCATTTTGCACAGCTGAGTCAAGTTTGCTGTTCTCAAAGAGTTTTAGTTCTGTGAGGCAAGCAAATGCAAACTGAGTCCTTTTTATTACTGCAGGTAGGAGGATTCTGACAAAAACTATAGAGACCTGCAAGCACACAGCGATTTAATTAAATTTCTTCATGGTGACAGTAAGTTTCTTTGTCTTCACTGCCACTTACATGATTACCACTCCAGGTAACTTAATCCAAGTTGGAGCTGCAGACCTGCAATGCAGCACAAGTTGCCAGGAGGAACTGCAGTGTCAAACACCAACAAATCCTACTCAGTTACAAGCAGTCAAGATTTCAAATCACACCCCTGTCTCTGCCATTGTTGGTCACCTTGGGTATGAAGAACTTATACTGCTGAAAAGAGTTGGGAACTTTTTCAACACTAGACACAGATATCTTTGGTTAGCTTTTTATTCATTACAATAAATTATGATGACATGCTCGTAAGATATAGTTTGACCCAGTTTGCATTCCTCCTCTCAGACCTGAAGTCCTATTAGTCCTACTTGTGAAAAATTATGTTTCTTGTATCCAAATATACCATTCTCTGTATGATTACATGATTACAAGAAACCCTTGGTGATGCAAAATTCCAAATGAACTGGAGTCACAGCGAGAGCAGGCAGGAACAGAGAATTTTCTCTTCCGAGCTTCTCAAAATAATGAGACTATTTGATCAAACATTTTTAAAGCTTTGTGCTCTGTTCCAATATTAAATAATGTCCCCACATCTGCTGTCACATCTTGCAAATTAATTTTTTCTCTAGCCAGAGCTTGTGCTAAGCAACTTCTTCTGCACCTCCTTTTGATGAGAAACATAAAATCTACTGAGTCCTTTTAAGAAGAAATTGGTGTCTAGGTTAGGTGATCACCTGAAGCACAACATAAAAGACTTTTCAATTAATAAATGCTGCATCAGATCTGTCCATCCCTTTCCAGTATGCAAAACCATGTTAATTATCAACCATGGTTTTAAGTGTATCTTAAAAGTTTTGGCTAAAGTGTTCCATAAAAGCAAGACCTTAGCAGACCACCAAGGAGAGCTCAATTAATTTTACCACTGAATAATCCTGTCATCAGATAGGATTATTCAGTGGTAAAAACCATCTCAGGAGGGGGAGCAGGGGAAGAAAGGAGTTTGTCACAATCATTAAATGCAGACATATTTGTCCATGCTGGTTTCTAAAAGTAAAACAACTCAGAAGATTACAAAGCCACTTTTCTATTACAACTTTAAATATTTCCTACATTAAACTTCAGGGAAGAGTTGAGTACATTGTACCATGATCACCTTCACTTTTGAGATTTGAACAGGAATAGCTTAAGGATGTTTATTTTAAACAGCAAAACGCTGAGTGAAATAAAATGAAGTCACTGTAATGAGTGGGGGGGGGGACTTCTTTTCCTCTTTTTTGACAGAAGATACAGTCTTGCTTGGTATTGTGATGTCTATGAGTAAGCAATCATTCTACCTATTACTATTATGTTAACAACTGTAAACCACCTACAATTACTAGCATGATCCCTAACCTCTGAGAGGTGGTAATCCAGTATTGGTTGTTAGCTGTCAAATTTATTTCCCTTTGGTGAAATATGCCCTGGATTTAATTACCAGTCATTCTTGATACTTTATGGAGTTGAGCTCAAGTACTGTGGCTCTGACATTTAACCCATGACCCTTAAATATTTACCAGCTTTACTGGTTGTGTACAATTATCCCTTCAAGTATATCTCAGATCCATCATTCTGCCCTTGACTTACTACTCCAGTCACTCTAAATCAGATACATCTTCTTCCTTCCAATGAAGGTTTCCACTCTAAAACATGAAAAAATAAAAGGAACATTAAAAGATATATTTGTAAGCAATTGTGTGGTATGGTCAGCATCTGCTAACTGCACTTTTACTGTGCTAGAGGATGCCTTGCATCAGAGGGACAATAAACTTTGCCCAGTGCAATGTTTATTAACAGAAGCATCAAACAAGATTTCTGTTACTGATTATGAGCTCAGTGCTCCTCTCCGGTAACAGGAGTGGAGTGCAGGGTGAAAAACAACAATTCTCTGACATGCTTAAATGATGACACTGAGCCCACACACGCTTTTCCATGAGGTCATGTTCCCATGGGTGAGAAGATGACAGTACCAGGGAGTAGCCGTGCTTCAAACAACACAAATAACTTCTCAGAGTTACTGCTTCTCCAAGTTGTAAAAAACTCTCCAGATGCTCTCCTTCTCTAGAAAAAGCAGCTCATGGCCCTAGAAGAGCCATCAGTTCAGGAGGGAAAGGGTAACATGCATCCTCCCAGAGGCAAAATCCACCTGCAAGGCCTCCAGTCTGGAAGCAGTTTGGAGCAGATACCCTGGGCATTTCCATGGCCATTGAAGCTTCCCAGTTTTGTGCAGAGCTGGAGAGAGAATTCAGATGAGTAAAATCTTGTGCAATGCCTGGGTATGTTTTGCCTCCCTCAAAAGGCAATTGAGAATTAGTACAAGATTATTTTAGCTGATAGGGATAGCAGGTTACTAGATAATCTAAAACTTCCTTTATTAGCAGCCAGCCTAGTTTAAGATACACAAACTTTCCACTGCCAGTGTTGCTATAGACAAACATAAATGTCAAAAACCTGGCAAAAAGTGCAGAAAAACACTGGTTAGCTACAAACAGCCATTTTTAAAGTGCAACATGTGACAGTGCTTGCATATGTATATGTACAAACTCAGCTTCTGAAGCAGAATCTGAGCCTGACAATATTTACAATTACCCTTGATTTCACTCAGCATGAGTTTTCACCTTGAGGGGAATGCTTCCATGGCACAGCATTGCGCATATATGCAAGTCTTTGTAGTGGCAGAGCCACTGCCACACGTAAGGGGATTTATAAGTATAAGGGGATTTAATATTTGGAATATTCCTCCAACACAGTTAATCAGCAACCTGGCTCACAAGTGTGTGACCTAACCTCACTGCTTCCCCTCCAAAATCCAAGCCACTGCACAAAACACATATTAAGAAGTTTTCAAGTTAATTATTTATTTGTGTGTAGTTATCTTACTTCCAGAAGTATTTAATTTACAGGCAATTTGCACTCTATACAATATATTGTAAAGGAGCATGGTAGCCTAGCTGCCTTTAAAAGTTATATTCCCTCTATGCATCACTTCTGAAAAAAAGCCTTCTAAAATAGTTTTTCTTCTTTTATTAAAAAAATATATGAAATTTACTTCTAAAAGTATATTAAAAGCCTCATGACCCTCAAACAGACATGCATACCTCCCATGCAAAGGAAAACAAAAATGATTATTCAATAGCACTGGAATATTCTGGAGAATTCAAACTCAGATATTCTCTGTTGAGAGTGACTATTCATTCCTCCCTTCAGCTATTTCAATACCTGTATGTGTACTTTTTCAGAAGTAATTTAAAGAATTGTTTAGGAATCTGTTCTTGGATGCAATAATTTGAGGAGTAGGAAACAACACACTGGTATCCCAGACATAGCTATGGAACTGCAAATATTTATAGGCTCAAGTCTTTCTGTTGAATCAGACTTCCTGCAAATGCTAATGTCAGCCTCACTCCCAGAGCAAGAAGTCATAGGATGGAGATTCAGACAAAGGCATGAAAATACTAGGAAAAATACTATTTTTCATTTTCCCAAGGAATTCCTTTCATTTATCTCAGTGGTAGTTGGTCCAATGAGATCAGCAGAAAAAACCCCAGATCCTTCTAGAATAGTGCAGCATGACTCAAGGAAATCTGCCCACTCTCTCTGCCAGCTACAGAATAAGTTCCCTGTAAGACAAGGGTCATCAAAACTACCATTTCACTGTGCACTTCACAACTTCAGAAAATATAAACAACTTTGGGTTCAATTCACACAATTACCACTACATGAGCATTCACCATATGAATGATGCTTCAGATATCTTGGAAAAAATAAAGTAAAAAAACCCAAACAAGCCCCACATTTATTCCTTCTAGATTTCTCTGATTTTAACAAAAAAGTACAGTCTTCTCTTGAGATAAAAACAAACAAACCCCAAACCCCCAAACGAACAAACATACAAAAAAATAAAACCAAACCAAAAAAAAAAACCTGCACAAAATAAAAACCCCTCAATTTGTACAGTGTGTGTCAAACCAGTGCATTTTTATTAGCTTGAGTAATAAAGCATTTAATAATGGCCAAAAAAAAAAAAAAAAAAGGCAATTCATCCTTATTAACAGCATCTAAATTTGTTAATGGGATATGATATCTATGAGATTATTAACTGTGCCAGAGAGTAGAAGTAAGAAGTATACCAAAGTATATACGATGACTAACGAGTCTGTACTGGTATAGAACTGCCTTTTTAAAGACACAGAACTATGAGAAGCTGAATCTTAAACTATCTGACACATAGGATATATCTAATTTTAAGAAAAAAGCCACATCCAACTTACATAATGATCAGAGAATTATAGAATAATTGAGACTGTAATGGCCCTCTGGCCTCATTTAATCCCAACTGGTCTAGTAATATTTTCTATACAGGTATTTTCACTGCATCCTCCTTGCTTCTGCCTTCTGTGTGCTCTCCTGAAACCACTGACTACACGAATCCTCTGCCTGGCATTTCATACTTTGCAGGATATTTCACAATGTGTTTTATGTGTTTCCAGAAGTCCAAGAGATACCTCAACTGCAAGAACATAGTGTTCAGCCAATAATCTCCATCCCAGTATTCTGCATCAGACTTGGGCAGGAATTTGATACTGACCCACTGCTGAAAGCACACACAAAAGCAGGCCCTTTATCAAAGACAGCAGAAATTGTTATTAAGTTTGATTTGCTTTGCCTTACCCTTGCCTAAAAGACAGGTAAAATTCACTGGTTCTGCAAAGTGTTTTGCATTTCTACAGTAAGAGAGTGCTTTAATAGATGGGACATAAGTAAATCTCCATGATATGGCAGAAAGGTTTAAAGAGTTAAAATATGAAGTCCATAAATTCCTGATGTTCCGTGATGTCCTTAAGTCTCCATATCTATATTTGTGTGTTCAAACTTTATTATAGAAATGCAAACCATATCATGTTTTCCCCTTTACAGCTGGAAGAAATTCTTGACTGAGAGCACAAAGTAAACATTATAGCATGGCTTGAGTCTGGATAGTACACGGAGCAAGAGCTCTGCAACTGAACAGTGTCCATGTTAATTTCAGTGATCTATTAATTAATCCTTCTGACATCTAAATGAATTATTTCATTGTGATCAAAAAGCATGAAAGAGAGCATGGGGTCTCCAACAGAGATAATACTTTGAATAGCATTTCATTCTAATGTTAAGGCTGAGAAGTTCTTAACTCTTACATACCTTAAAGATGAGGCCAGCCCTGAAGCAATCACGACCCACGCAGACCTACACAGCGTCTGGAGTGGCACAGGGATGCCAAGAGAAACACACAGATCTACTCACCTTCATTAAGAATAAGAGCATTAACAGCAAACTAAGATCAGAAAACCTGGTGGAAACATGCAGCCGTGTTGCAAAAACTACAGAACTGATTAACTCAGAGACAGAAGCAACCTCTCATTCTGGGGTTACAAAAACCACTGCACAGCTAATCCTTCTCCACCTCCACTTTGTCCTGACCCACATGGAAGAGTACTATCCTGTCTTTTGTAGGTACATCTGAATCCCTCAGCTATGTCTCTTAATTGGTTCATCAATTCCAAAACACCAAAAACATTCCGAAATATTTGTTCTTTGCTGATCACCTGAGCTACAAAATCAGAGCAGAGTCTGTCCTTCTCTATGTCTTTTCTCTTTTCTTCTTATTTAATAGGAACATTGCAGGATACTGAGATAACCTCTGGAATGGTCTAAACAAGACTTTAGCCAGGGTAGTCTTAAGGATGAAAAACTTATAAAAAATGAAGCAACAGAGCAGATAAGATTATGTGAGAAACCTGTCAGTGTAGATATAAAGAACAGAGAAACCACAAGCAATGAAATCGCCTATTTGTCTTCAACCAACCTAATCCAGCTTGTTCTCTAACAACTTTCAGTGCAACCTATGCTGCCATAGAATCCAGCAGAGGCAGCACAGATATCCAAATAATTTCAGCCCTGAATTGATTACCATTGATTGAGAAACTAAAAGGGGAGAAAGTGTATCCAGCTGTCAAAGAGCTCAGACTGTCTTGTGATCATCGTCAGTACTGATACCGTATATTGGCCAACAAAGCTGAATCATAGGATGGCTTGGGTTGGAAGGGACGCTAAAGACACTGCAGTTCAAAAAATCATCTTTCTTCCTGTTTAGCCTCCAAAGTTGCTTGATGTGTGAAAACTACAAAAGGTCTGGGGGCACCATCTAGAGCCCCACCTTCTAATGAGGAGTTTGACAAACTTGTACTGGCATCTGGAACACCTCACTACAGCTTGGAAGAGGTTATGCAGAGTACAGGTGTGGGGTTCAACATTGCATACTAAATCCAATATATTACAACACCATTCAGCTTTTCACCATGAAGGTATTGTCGCCATCTTGATGTTTCCATCCTATTATGTTCTCCACACTGCAAATGACTCCAGAGTTTCAGACACCAGATAGTTGTCCTACCCATTGTGTGGTTCCCCAAAACAATGTCAGTCAACACCCACAAGTACAGCACAGAAAAACAGTTTTTGTAATTGATGCTGCTGCTACATTTTGATTATTCTATAATCCATTGCAAAATCTGTTGTCTCCAAAACATCATAAGGAAATACCCAAAGAATTCTTGCATCTTCCAGCATATCCTTATCTGCCAAACAGAGCAGTAATTATTTTCCGGTCTTATTGAATTCAGTTTTCTAAATGACCATTAAAAGGCTCAGATGCCACAGAATCTGCCTGAAATGACAGATTATTACAAGGTCACTAAACAGCTCATCGTGAACTTCCTGATATTTTATAAACTAGGCTGCCTTCACATATTGTGACACATGAAGGATTGCAAAACTCCTTGCAACAAAGAACTTTTCAAGGCCTTTTGTCTTTAATACTAGAAGTGCTTAGAGGGAGACAGAGTTCTCTGAAAAATATGAGGTTTAGTTTTTCACAACGACGAAGGTGAATCTTAAAGAGTTTTTGTTCTTACTGAAAAGCCTTTCAATATAAAGTGGAGCTGACTAGAATCTCCTGTAAGTGATCCCTAGATGAAGACATAACACATAATGCATTTCTTCTTAACCTCTACACCCTCTGCTCCATGCTTGCAAAATCCTTCCAAACTAAGTCACGGAAATGACAGAAAATGCGTTTTCATGCATTCTTGATTGTACCATGAATGAAGAATTTCTGTCAAAAATCAGTATGCACAGTGTAAGGATATTTCTTCATTAGAAGCATTTTCCATTTTAAACAAAGGAGAAACCACTCTCAAGTGGAGAAGTCCTCTCATATTATCAACTAATAATGGCTCAAAATGCTATGACTCACTAAAAAGTTATGCTTTTTCTTTTATGGTACTACCCCCTCACCAAATAATAAAGTTTTCTGTCTTTAGCATAGTTAATAAGTTCCTGACATGCTGAAATGCCCTTTTAAGAATGTCCCCCTGTCACTATAAAAATGAATTTTTAAAAATTAAAAACTATACCTATGTGTTAATTGACACT
The DNA here is from genome assembly GCF_028769735.1 of Zonotrichia leucophrys gambelii. Classification (NCBI taxonomy): domain Eukaryota; kingdom Metazoa; phylum Chordata; class Aves; order Passeriformes; family Passerellidae; genus Zonotrichia; species Zonotrichia leucophrys. The sequence goes on from NC_088171.1 coordinate 70,036,622, forward strand.
TTCATCTTGGTCGGTTTTCAATTAATTTACAATACTGTTCTGTTTATCAGAGTTGGAGATGAGCCAAGCCCTCTGTGCATCTGATGAGCCTCACAATAACCCCGAATGCACCTGTTAATTTTGCCTCTGGGTAAACAGTTGAAAACTCCTCAGCTATTTCCTCAAGTTGGGTGGAAACAAAGAAACATGAGATTAAAAAAAAAAAGAAAGGGCTAGATTAGGGAATTGGAGATGCATTAATTTAAGAAAGGAACAGGGTCAAACTAGGGGCTAGGAGGCTAATAAGCACAGAGCACACAGCAAGAAAGCTCACAGCAGGGTAAGAGTTCACTTAATTTATTCAAGCGATCTATTCCAGACGCAGTAAATGATACATTATTGGATCCAGACCTGCAACTGCTTACTAAGACCAACCTCACTTAAGTGTCATTACCCTCCCCTTTAGAAATATTGCTATTACCCAAACCTGTTCACAGTGAGGGCTTTACTCAGCTGGCAATCCACTAACTTTTGTTCTTTATGATGCTCCCCCTAACTCCCCCTCTCTGCTATGGGAATTAGGCATAACAACCACCATGCTAACCACAGAACACCCAAGTTGATACAACTCTATGAGATTTTTAGTACTTTATTACACCGAAAATCAATCCTATGGATAGCAGACTATAAACAACAGCAAATGCTATATCAAACAAGCAGTAAGTGGCTAAGGACTGAGAGGTTTACTAGGGGGGTTCAATCAATCAAAGTCTCCTTTGTACAAATTAGAGAAAGCTGAAAAAGAAATCAGAGAAGCACTTATCATGGAAAATTTTAAATGAACTTCAATTTTATGTCTTTATCTTTGAACAAAAGAAACAAAGGGCAGATGGTTTTACTGTAAAAGGTTGGGGTTTTTTTCTCCCCTGCTGAACTATGATTAATGTGTTTACTAAGCAAGAACAAAAAGGAGCCTTTTTATGATGGCAAACTTTCCAGTAGCTGGCTATTGATATCCTTAAGAATATAATTTAATTCAGCGATCAGGTTACACAAGATTTCAGAACACATTAAAACTGTACTGTACAGACAGAAAGCGTAGGGACTGCGAAGCACATGGAAGGCATAAACCTTTGCTTAGCGGGGACTTCCATCAGTCCTCGGAAACTGGGCAAGATCACACTCAAGACTACTTTTAACCACCTGTCCTGCCATCCCAAAGACACAACCCACTCTTCTGGGTATGCTGGAAGGGATCTAAGATGAAATGTACCACAAGCCCCTGCAGCTCTTGCTCTGTGCTTAGGCGGTCTCTGAAGTGGGAGAGGACTTGACAAAGAGAAAATCACAACCCACCCCTGCTTCATGGAGGGAGAACATAGTGCATAAAGGGCTGCATTTATAGATTACACCACATGTTTGCCTGCCCTTGTTTCTGTATGGAATGGCACAGAGGGCAGCTCTGAGCAGATGTCACAGCAAGGTAAAGTCCCTCTGTTAGACACCTGCCTTATCCTTGACTTTCCACACGGTGTAGGCAATAATGTTCTCATGCTGAAAGAGAAGGAAAGGCTAATCTGTCACAAAAAAGATAACTGCTGCAAAACTTAAGAGTTCCTCCTGCCTTCTCCAGGCTAAAACAGCCCCTCCAGGGCTAAGTAACACTTAGCTTGACACCAAACACAGAACAGCTGGAATAGTGGGGAGCTACTAAAGGTTTTGTTTGTTAAAAAGTTAATTGAGTGAAACTCATATATTTAGCCATTTGCTTCCCATGTTTGTTAATTTCCCACACTTAATAGCTTTTGCAAGGTCCTTTGCATTTCTCACGGGGAGCAGTCAGTCCTTTATCTCTGGAAATTAGCACCTCTGGAAAGAAAACAAAAGTAACAGGCAAGCTCTACAGAAGTCTTTAGCGCGGGAGTGTTATGTATCTTTCAGATTTGGTATCCATTTGCAGAACTGATTGCAAGGCCATTATAGTGTCAGCCATTATGATACTTTATCTGCAGCAGAAGACCAAGGGCTCTTCATAATGCTTTAAAGAAGACGGCTTAGCTCCGGGGTTTTAGGCTGGCACACTCTAGAAAATATAATTCCCAAAGCAGGATCTGCATCTGTCGAAGTCAGAAACAACTAGCCCTAGGATTTTGCTTTGCACACCTCTAGGAGACAGCATTTATAATGGGAGTCCTGGTGGCAATTTGCATTCCAAGCAGATCTATCCAAATTGATTATAGTCAAAGAATTGCCATTACAAGCTTTTAAAAGGCCTCTGTAAAAGTCACACTAACATTCAGAACTGCCATTTCTAGATTTGTTTTTTGTTTAATTGTTACTTTTGATCTTTTAGCATTCAGACTTTCAGTATTTTCCTGGAAACTCAAGAGCTGCAAAACAAAAAGCTGAGTGAGATCTTGAAATAATCAATGAGCTTCAGAAGCTGAGGCTTAAAGAAAACACTAGATATAGCAAGACCTACATTAAAATCATGAGAGCTGGAAACGTTGTGTGAGGCTTTGGTTTCTCTTTACATAAAATAACAAGAAAAACCAGCATGTAAAAAAAGGTGATTAGATCCACCAGTCAGATTCATAAATGTAAAGGGGCTTAAAATAACCAAAATATATTAGATTGATAAAGAGCATTTACTTCATCTGATATATCTGCAATGTGAAAAAAAAAATAATAGGGTATCATATACATGGATCTAAAACTAAAGCCATTCATTTAAAATTCCCCCAAGTTTGTATGACTCACATAAGGGGAATTTTTAATTTTAAATTATTTTTCCCTTCTGATATCAGTGCCAACTCTCCCCGACCCCTTAACACAATTAGCGGCAGACAATGCCACCACTGTTTTCAGGGCAAGGACATAAGCTAGGAACAAGTAATATAACAAAGCTGTTTGTGGCTCCACAGTTAAAGGTTATGTCAGCATTTTCATGATAGAAAGAGGCCAGCAACTCTTCTGGAAAACTCACTCCACTCAGAAACCTGTTGCAGAGGGTTCCTGCCATGAGATACATTCTTTCATGTGCATGTATATCTGTGTCTGTCCGTGTGTGTGTGTATATATATATATATATATATATATATATATATATATATGTTGTGCATGGCTACACAGAGACCATATTTATGCTTGCAGGATGCTCTTAGCTTCAGGTGGAATTCTCTTTCCTCTCTTTTAACATTCAGACACACAATGAGAATTGAAAATTGTAAGATTCATGTCCAGGACTGGGACAGTTCATGGCATTGCGACTTTACTTGCTCAAAGAGCTCATACTATACACGTCTGCTTTTTGCCTCCCATGATCTGGCTTTTTAAAATGCAACATTTATGAAACTTAACAAAATTTGTAAACAGGGCTATGGAGATGAGCCAACACTACACGAAATTCTTGGCACTGAAATCCTCAGTTAGTTATCTTTATCAATGATCTGGAGGAAGACATGGGGCGCTCTCTCAGAAAATTCAGAGATGACACCAACATGGAGGAAACAGTTGATCATTTTCTTGCCTTTCATAGGTATCTTGACAAGCAGGAGGAGCAGGCCAAGAGGAACCTTGTAAAATTCAAGCAGGTCAGGTGCAAATGGAACGGATTAATAGACTGTTGAAGTACAGCACGGTTAGGTAGAAGCCCTGCTGAAACAGACCCCACATCCTTGTGGCCAGTAGGCTGAACAGGAGCCAGCTCTGTGCTCTGCCAGTGCTGGAGGCTAACAGCATCCAGGGCCATATCAAAAGTCCTGTAGCCAGTAGATCAAAGGAAGCAATAATTCCCCTTTACTTAGCACTTGTTATATTGCATCTGGAATGCTGTGTCCAGTTTTGGGCCCAATAGAGCAAGAAAAATGTTGAAAACCTGGAGTGAGTACAATGAAGGACTGCCAAAATGGTCAGCTGGAGCAGGGAAAAAATTTTGTGATGAGGTGATTCAAGCAGTAGAACAGGTTAAAGAGAGAGATTTCACAATCTCTGTACTTGAGGCTTTTAAGACCCATCTAAATAAAGTCCTCAGTGACTGGAGTTAAGTCAGGTGGGCCCTGCCCTGAGCTGGATTAGATTAAGGACTAGTTGGATCCTTGGTTTGTTTAAGGCCTCTTGAGCTCCTTTTCAACTTAAATGATCCTTTAACTCCACTCTGAAATACAGTGGTGAGACTGGGACTTCACCATCCTGACCCAGATAATGGACAAATCTAGGTTGGGGATGGTTCATGAAGACAATCTTTCTCATTCTCCTTTCACCCTTCTCTGTAGGCTGTCTGATCATCCTCTCTAATGTGCTACAAGGTGGCAGACAAAGTGCTAGAGCTATCATGGTCTAACCCTTTGTTAACATAGGCCCTTGACATGGAAATACCACACTCAGTAATATACTCAAGTAACATAACAAGGCTGTTCATGGCTCCACAGTAGTAGAAAAGGAGAGGTTATTTGTCATCCCAACTTTAAACACCTCAGCCTGATCTCTCTAATTTTCCTCTACTGTCAACTAAGTGAATCATATCAAGTGCCTGATTTAGTGTTTTTAAATTGCTTTGTGAATAATGGTCTTCCATCAACCAGGGAGGGAAAATAGATGGGCAGAGTCACCTTGCCAAATTAGGCTGGGTACTGTGAATCCTGTGCAAGTCTTTATCCTTGTTGTCCCACAAATCATTGCTTACACAGGTAGCAGTTTCACACATGGGTATGGGCCTCTCCAATCTGCTCTATCCAGTTAGGGATATATATTTCAGCCTTTTGAACTCTGAGAGCCCTGCAGACAGCGTTGGCATCCAGAGAGTTTCACAAGGAAACTTTGGAAGTGACATGAGGCAATGGAGAATGAGGCAACAGGCACCTGGCTAGTAGGAGTATTCAGTGCAGCACATCTTGAGACTGAGACTGAACCCCCTGATGCAACCACAGAATTACCCAGTTGCTTCACTGTGGCATGACCTGGCCTCAGTAGGCTACAACCTTTGCCTTTGTAGCTCACATAGCAGTAGTGCACACTAAAAGCAAAAGGACTCATAGAGATGAAAACAATACAGATGGAATTTTCTTCACAGAGGATACAAGAAAACAAACTTGAGTGTCATGACAGGCAATGCTTGCAGTAGGTCAGCTGTGAAGACTCCTGTTGGCATCACAGACTGAGATTTGAAATGATGAAATAGCTTTGAGACTGTTTACAGCGAGCACCTCCCGAACTTGACCAGTAGCATGGGAAGAAAGAGAGAGATGCTTGTCTGAAAATTAACAAGTGGGTGCTGAACACAGGTGTCAGAAATTGGCTGCAGGCAGGAATAAGCCAGTCAACAGTGTAGAGATGACAAGGTGAATATAAGACATGAAAGGCTCTTGAAGTGGAGACAAGTAACACTGTCTGGTCTGATGTGATAGAAGAAAGGAGCAACTGAGGGAGTTGCTGAAAGCAGCAACTGGGGGAAATCATCTTCCCAGAGACATTCTGAGTGGATGTACACAATTTTATATACAGTGTTCACCAAGCCCACAGAAAATGCCGCTGCCTCATTTAATACATGAAATTATTTCAGACTGAATGTGCTAAGTTTACAGAAATTTACAGAAATTAGTATCTCTTGAATACATGATGCATAAAGACTCAGCAGATGTAGCCTGAAACTTTGACCACCTTTTTGGCCAGAAAGCTTTTTATGAGCTCATTCCAAGACTGGATAAAGAAGCCACTATTCCACTTAACATGTGTTAGGCCACATCTAGAATATTGTGTTCAGTTTTGATCCCTACAATGCCAAAAGGGATCAAAAAGGTGTGGACAGGCTGGGGAGGGTCCAGAGAAGGGCCATGAAGATGATGGAAGGCCTGGGTAGTCTGACATGTGAGGAAAGGCTGAGAGAGAAATGGATTTGTTCAACCTTGAGAAATAAATAATTAGGGGTGACCTTCTCACAATGTCCTAGTATTTAAAGGATGTCTTCAAGGAAGATGAAGACATGCCCCCCCCCCTTTTTTTTTTACAGGGAGTCACAAGGAAAAGGCAAAAGGTACTCTTGGGGAGATTCTAATTGGGCACAAGAGGGAAAATTTTCCCAGTGAGAACAATCAGTCATAAGAATAATCTCCCCAGGGAAGTGATGGATTCCCCAAGGCTAGGCACTTTCAAGATTCGGCTGGACAGGGTGCTGGGATGTCTAGACCTTGCTTTTAACAAGGAAATTTGAAACAGATGATCCTTGAGGTGTCTTCCAACTGGTTTTCCTGGGTTCTACAAAAAATACATTACTTTGGCAGTGTTCATCTCAGTTACTAGAGATTAGGGAAGCAAAGATAAAAACCAAACCATAGTGAATTTCAAATTGTTCATATATTCCATACAATTAGGACAATTAGAAATGGCTCAATCATTAAGCCATTTGTTTTTACCAAGTGGAATTAGGTAGTTGATAATTCTTACCACAGACCTTCAATTTTACTTCATGTTTTTGGATGAATTAGTATTTGTCCTGCTTCCAACATTAGAAGGGCTTTCTCTGAAAAGAACATGTAAGCTAAACACTCTAATCAAAACTTGCTCCTACTTTAACTGAGGACTAGGACAGTATTTCTCTGTTGGAACAGAGTCAAGATGCACATATATGTTTTTTCTTTTCTTACCATTCACATGGGATAGAACACAGAACAGGTATTCTTTTTAAGCAGGCAGCTTTTAAGGAATGACATCTCAATCCTCAGATATGTGGTTTAACAGACAGTTTAAAACAAAGCCAAGGACTGTTACTTTGATAAATTGCATGCTTTTTATATGAAATAATTCTGAATTGCAAACATAAATTACATGCTATAATGTGTGTGTATACATATATACCCTCTAAAATTCATAATTGCTATTCTAAGCCCTTTATAGGGGACTAGAATTTTCATGCAGCAGGTGTTCACCCTATTACTGGGTTTTGATAACCTGAGGATGGACTGCAACCAAGTTCCAAAACAGGGTGTGGATGGGTTATCTCTGCTGGTATTGCACCACTTAAGTACTCAGCAGCTAGAATTACATGCTAGGTCTCCATGGAAGGTGAGCCCACAGGGTCTAACAAGGCACCCTCCCCTTCTGCACTATAAAGTAGGTGAGAAGCTGAGAAAACATTCATGAATGTCCCATGGGGGAGAGACGTGAGAAGATTCCATTGAAGACAGCTTCAGTAGGAGCAGAAAGCCAGCCAGGGAATTTGTGAATAATTTGGGACAAGCTGGCAAGGAACTTTTCACCAGAGGGTGTTGCAGGATCCGTGGGGTGGTGGAAACACCTGGGGTGTGCCCTGAGGAACGCTTCCAAGGGGGAGTTCTGCTCCCTCTTGGCCTCGCACCAGTGCCTTGGGCAGAACTAGTTTCACTGGGCTTTACACAAGGATGTGAATTCTACCTTCAGTGCCTGTGTATGGAAGCCACACTAACACAGTAAAGAGAGAAGAGCTACTCAAGGAGCTGCTGTGGTGTGAAGAATGAAGATCCCTCTTAGCATTGCTTACCATGAGAAGCAGGGACATGGCAGCCTGCTGCGTAAGAGCATCAGGAGCAGGGCTTGTAAACAGCTTTGCAGATTTAAATGGCCCTCAAACCCATCTGCAAGCCATCCCTGAGTGATTTCATTTTCATTTAACAGAGAGGCAAAGGAATCTTGTGAAGAAGGGGGAGAAAATTCATTTACGGTTCACATACGTATATTTAAAAATAACTTTTTCCTTGACAGTAGTAGAGTGTGAAAACAAAACCTGGAGCAGTGACTGCACTATGAGAGGTGACAATAGACTCATCAGGAGTGGGCCATGACTGTTCAGTATGGATGGGAATTGTGTTGGGAGAGCAGCACTGATGGACAAGGACTTTTTCTGCCAGTGCTACACAGAGGCACATGTGACATAAGAGATGGGCTTGTTTCTGCACTTCCACAACACCACCAATTCTAGCAATAACTGCAATATTGGGGGATTACATTTTCATCCAATACCTAATTCCATGAACAAGTACACAAGAATTTGTTTTCAAAGATTAATACATAATCATTGAGGTTTTGCATCTGCATAAAAATGACTAACACTATGAATCCTAAAGACTTATGAAACAACAAGAAGACCCTTAACAATATTATTCTTTTAAATCTCCTAATTTTTTTATTCAGACTCATAGCTTTGAAAATTTGGATGTTTCCAGTAGCATATTCACCTGAAAACAGAATTTGCTTTAAAAGACGGACTGATAAACATGCAGAAATACATGTTTATAGATGGAATTTCATTTTAATATCCTGTAATCTCTTTCATTCTATAATACAATAATAATTCTTTTCAGCATGATTACTCATGTACCTTTCAATATTTGTCAGTATTATTTTGGCTGCCAGTCTGAGACACTAATGATCTAAAAAGAGTTTTTGCTGGTAGTGAAAAAACCTTTAGTCAGCAGAGAGATAATACACATGTAATGGACTTGCTGCTAACGTCAAAGTCATATACAACTGCCACTTTATCATATGCTGTTTATTTTTTAATATCTGTGCATAACTATAAAAGAACGTATTTCTAAGCCAGTATTGGTACTGCCATCTTTACTGAGACCATGGATTTGAATATCTCTGTTGCGTATAAAATGCATAGCCAGACAAAATGCAGTTATAAAGCAATGTAAGCCCTTAAGCAATAATAAAAACCAAAAAAAACGCACTTGAGATGTTACCCCTCATTTCTTGCAAAGCAAGCTCATATTTAAGTTCAGATGGACCAGGTTAACAATCACTATTTTTAATGTTAAAATGCCCTGGGGAAGTTATAAACTCATCAAATATGCTGCAAAACTTACTTTATATTGTGTGCAGCTGTACGGCTTCATACCAGTGACCAAACTTCCTAAATGGGCCAGTGAAGTAAAAGATGCTCTCCCTTTCCCCCTCACACCCTTCCCCACATCCCCCACAACAATGACTTACTTGTCAAAGGAATTTAATTTATTTCAGTAGTTGTCAGGCTACTGTTCAGTTCTGGCTTTCCCTACCTCTTCCACACCAGGTTTTTGCATCTGGTAAAGTCAGGATGAAGGGACAGAAAAGGCAGGAGAAGTACTAAATATGAATGACACTTTTTCCCTTAGAGCAGCCATCGCTATGAAACATAAAGGTCAGATTTCGACTAATTTTAAATTAGTAATTACACTGCTAAATGTACTGCTGAATGCTGATCGGATTTTATATTCACATTGGAAGTCTTTCCCTAGAACCATCCAGCACAAACAATTCCACAAAACTAGTTATCTAGCTAATTCCCACATTTTTCTTGGTTCGTTATTTTTTTTTTTCCTTTTGATAGATCAGCCCTGTAAGCCTGCAACATTTCTTTCTTGCCCTAAATGCATTTTCCTGCAAATGCTTCTGTAGCCTGCATTGGAGGTCTTAAAGGAGGAGGTCTGGCTTGTGGATTTGGGTGTTGTGAAGTTAACAAGGAGGCCGTTATGAGAAGGAGCTTTGGCAGGCCATGGCTCATTGGCAGTGATTAATTGACCGACATAGTTTCACATGATCCATTCTGACATCCAGACCAGACCTCACCTAGGAAATCACCAAGTGGATATTGATGCTGCATGGCCAAACTTAGTACCACAAACCCTTTAAGGCTGTTTTGGGCTTTACTGGCAGAAAATGGCTTCTCTTGAAGCCTCAGCTAGAATAAATGGCCATCAATGAAATAATTACTTAAAAATGGATCTCAGGCTGGATAATAATAAAAAAATAAATTCATGTGGTCAGAGCAATAAGGAAAAACTGTGTCAGCCTGAAATGTCTTTAAGAAAAACAGGCTCAGCAAAACAGCAGACTGAATGCAAATTAGAAAGATAACTGCTATCAACAGTGCAGCCAGGGGAAAATGCTTTCCTCAGTATGGTTTGAAAAATTGTATAACTTTTGACCACTAAAAAAGTATAATTATAGTTGCTTTCTTTTTCTTTTCTTTTCTTTTTTTTTTTTTTTTTTTTTTTTTTTTTTTTTTTTTTCCAAAATTCATGCATTTCCAAAGCTCCCAAGACACCTAGATAAATATAGACAATCACCTTCTGGCTAGGTTCAAAAGAGATGCTTTTAAAAATCATTGGTCCACTTCTGTACTTCATTAAAACAGAGAAGAAAATTAATTTTGTTACATTACAGTAGACCCATTTTTCATTGTAAAGAGATAGCTTACTTATTCAAGAAGAGCTCTGATTAAAACCAGAGGATTTTTAAAAGTTCAACAAGTTTAAATATACTATTAGTGCTTGAACTTGGTTTTATTAGAAGTCTTAAAAAATCTTCCCATAAGATACACATATTTGTTAAAAAGAAATTGTGTGTGTTTCATGTACAAGACCAATCTTCTGCCCAGTCCTGTTGGTGACCAAATTCTCAGCATGCTGTTGGCAGAGAAGTGAAGGAGAGGGCAACATTAAGTCACAACAAGGCATCCTGTCACTAAGTGATCCCTGCTGTGGAATGACATCAGATGAAGGAATGAAGAAATCAATGCAACTATTCCAAGTGTGCCTATGTGAAAACAAGTGGTAGGAGCAGCTACCATAATGTTCAGTGCCTGGCCTTGAGGTAGGATCAGGCTTTCAATCAGATTAGCCGAGGGTCACTAGCACAAAGAAGGTACTTCTCAGATGTGCGCTGACTCGATAAGCAGTTTACAGGTAAATAAGGAGGGCAACATTTGCATCAGCATGAACAGTTTAGCTCAGGGCTGCTCCTAACCTCAAAGTTTAGTCTGTTGGTTCTTTACATTGTAACTATTCCATGATTGGCTCTGTGAAGTATTTATTTATTTAGTTATTTAATTATTTAGAGGGTTAACAAAGCTTACATAGCAACAAACAGACCACAGACCTCAGGTATTCCAGAGAGAGACTTATGGGAATACTGACCATTTTCCTTTGTTCTGCGTTAAAACTGAATCAGCATCACTGGAAATGCTGATTTCCCACTTTCCTTGTTCCTACTCTTGCACTTTCCAGTGCTGTAGTCATACAAAAATGTATTCCTATGGTCCAGAAACCATTTTCTGCTTAGAGTCGTTGCTTAATAAAAGCCTATGAATAGAAAAAACTTATTTTCTTTAGAATACCTTTTCTTTTAAAGAGCAATATTTCACGGAAATGTATCTGTTTCAGTGAAAACATTCAGGATGGAATTTCTAGTGGGTGTGAGAAAGAGTTCAGCATCAAAATGAGCACAAGTCCCAAAGCTCCTCTCCCCTCCCTTAAAATGAAATTGCTGCTCTCTGACTAGCCTTGACTCTGGTGGAGTTCTAATAGGATAATTTCACATTTTTAGAGCTGAAAACATATGTGCCAGTCCATTAAACTAGATTTAAAGCTCCTCCTAGAAGGAAAGATAGAACTATCCCAAACTGTAGTCATCATTTTGAATTAAAAGCAAAATTGAATTAAAAGCAAAACTCATATACAACACAAAAAATTATACAAATCCTGCTTGTCTCAAATTAGAAACCAAGCAAAAAAGAGGAGAACAGGCACATATTCAGCCATCCTATAAGCACACCATGTCTATCACAGAAAATCTGAATCGACAAGCAGGCACCGAGGTCACTGAAGTGGGAGTCTATGGAGCCCAGACTCAGGCAAAACACAAATCTGAGGACTTACAGTTCCCTCTAAGGAGATTATTGGCTTTACTTCTAACATTATACCATTTCTGTATTATACATAGATTGAAAGTCACCTCTGTGATGTGTAGAGGAAGGAGATTGATCTGGAGGAAGGAGATTGATATGTAGTATAAACAACTATGAAAGCAGGGCAAACAATTAACCCAGTCTATAAAATTTGCAAAGCCAAAAATAACTCATTTAATTTTATGATGCAACTTCTTCTTCAAATAAAAAACATCCTGTCTTTTGAAACTGAACTTCACAATGATTAGAAATCAAACTAGGATTAGAAGACATTGGAAAAAATTTAAGCAAGAAGGGCAATACTGCCGAGTCAGTGAAATCCCTGTTGAGGGCTACTGTGCAGGCATATGAATGTGTGAGAACTCTGTGCCTAGGCAGTAACTAATAAAAAAAAGTAATTTATGGAAATTTCTTACATGTTGTAAATAGCACATGCATATTGCAACTTGTTATATTTTGGGGATTTCACTGGCTATCCCCCAGCTTATTTAGGCAGAGTGTGAAAAGCAGTGTGTAGAAGAAAGTTACAAGGTCCTTTAGTAAGTAATGGGCATTTTTTCAATTTTTTCCAATGCATACCAAATAAATTGTCTCACTGTGGTGGTACTGAATGTAATAGGCAGTAATGGATAGCCTAGGCTGGTTTTGGGTAGATGCTGTGCTCTTGCCTATCTCCCTGGTGTTAGGCTGTCCCTGCATGTCACAGCTGGGGCAGAACAACAAAGGGAGACCTTTGTGAGGACCTTGCAGTTCTGGGGGGGATGGATCCTGACTTCTCTGCAATAAAAGTAACCATGAAATCCAACCTACACAAAATAGACAAGTAGGTATAGAGGGAAGGAATGTACCAAGACTCCAGCATAAGAGATCTGTGTTGCAGAATTTGTGTTCCCTGTGCTCAGCCAGACACAGGACAGGCTCCTTTTGCAATATGCTGGCAGGAATATGAACAGAGTGAAGCACAGAGTATTTTTTGGAAGTATCTTCCTCTGCCTACCTCTTCCTAGAGGCAGAATTTCTCCACAAAGGATAAAAAGTGTCTTTACATTTGCAAATATTAAAACTATTTGATCCTAGACAAGATGTAGCAGAAAATTTTCTGTATCCAGCAGACAATTTCCAACTGATTTCAGCAGAGCTGGGTCAGGACTTCACTGATGAGCAGAAAGATAGTGATGACAAGAGGAAAGAGTTGCAATCCTACAGAAGGCTCCTTCTCCATAAGTCAAGCCAGTAACAAGTGTTCCATCTGATGTCTGAAATGATGATCTTTTCATTAAACAAGGTCAAACTAATGTAACATTATTGGTATGACTTTAATATGTTAGAAAAAAAATCATACTACAATGGCTTCTAACAAATATAAACAAAAAGTAGTGGGAAGAGATAGACCCAACAATTTCAGTGTAGACTTTAGAGACAGATAACAATCCTTAAAGCTTTGTCAGTATTATCTATGAAATCAGAAAACACTAACTCTAGTTTGCTCAGCTTGAATCTAGTAGCAACAAATAACAACCAAAATGTTCCACCTTAGGTACTTTTTTAACATTTGTACAGAAGTAGTATGATACGTGCAGTTGCATTTATTTAGGAATTAACCATTCCAAAAACTTGATCCAAGAGCATTTTTCTCCAGTTAGTTATAATAGCTTTTAATTTAAAATACCTACCCCAGTTTCTCCTGGGACTTAGTAAAAGTAACTTACTGTGTGGGTAGCAGAGTTCAATCACTACTTCTGCTTGTGTAACATTAGAAAAGTTAATCTGTTGAGGGTTCATGTCTAATATGAATGTTTCTAACAGAAAAGTTGAGTTGGACAAATCTTGATAGAGTAGCATTTGCCTACAGCAGAAAACACAGTGACAGTTGTAGACAATAATATTAAGTCATAGATCATTACCTGCAATTTGAATGCTCTTGAGCAGAAAAGACTTTGATAGAGAAACTAGTACAAAACATCTAAACCAATACCATCTGCAAGAAATAAAATTCATCAAGGTGATAGAGAAGATATTCAGAGTTCTGCAAAACAATGCAAGCATGCATGCACAGTATCTAGATGGATAACAAAATAAAACACACCTAGATGAACCCAATAAAATAAAGGAAATATCTATTCCTTGAATAGATAAATCTCAATGTAGTGTGATTAACTTGAGAATGAGAATAGCATAGATCGAAGGAATTGCTACTTCACATAGTAGAAAGAAAAATGAGGAAACTCCAATTTTAGACACTAAACTTACACAATTTCTATTTCTTATCTATAGGTCTTGATAACCTTTGTTACCTTCATAGCTTTCAACTGTGCCTACCTACAACCTGGAAAATGAATTAGAGTTGCCCATTAGTCATTTTCTAGTCTCTGAATGTTAAATCATACTTTTGTTTATTCTAACCTTCACATGAAAAACTGCTGTTAAAAATGTACAGCCCAATGTTTTACTCTTAACAGGGAAAATGAAAAAAAAGTGACAGGTAAAATTAAATGTTTCAGATGTTTTCTTTGGAAAGTTACATCTCAACTATTTTGTGGGGGAGGATAAATGAGGCGAGATCATTTTAACATACTACCTCAATAATATATGCAGAGTGCCTCAGGAAATGTAAGAACTGTTGGCCCTATAAATGAAAAATTAAGAGGAAGACAACTATTTATTTCATTAGTCATCTATATTTCTACTTAGAATCATTCAATAACCTGAAGGCTCCAGCTGGCTGAAGATTCCCTGTGATCTCAGAAATCAGGAATACTTAACCAATTTTTTTAAGATAGCATTCACTTTATTTTTCACCCAAGACATAGCTGTATAAGTTTTCTGGAATTTTAGAATATGTTAAGATCCATCTGATTTGCTGTTATTTTATACCTGCAAATATACACAGCAGTTTTATGGGCTAAAAAAACTGTATTCCACTTCCCAGTGTACACCTCTGTTTCCAGCATCCAACCATTTCGATCATGTATCTTTCAGAGTAATTCAGGTAAATAATATTTTTTCTTAATATATAATTCTAATAACAGCTCATTTTCCACTCCGTTTTTTTGGAGTACATTTATCAGTATAAAATACACTATCTTAAGCACACACATCCACTATTAAAATCTAACGGGCTCCTTGGCAATAGGAACTGCACAAATTACTTCCATGATGGAAAAACACCTTGAACATCTCTTTATGTCTTTCATTTGGCACTTTCAAGAAATTAGTGGTCAAAATACATTTACTTTTTCTAAATTTCAAAGGAGCAGACTGTGAAAACTGGTTTTGCAATCAGATATTTCAAACCATCATTGCAGGCCTTTTTGTTTTTAAGGAGTTATATTTAGGTCTGAAAGCACAGAACAAATGTTGCCATGACTCTTCCTTTTTTTTGTTTTTTGTTACAATATCCTAGTCAAAAAGAACATCTGAATTAAGCCATATTTGGAGGAGTCTAACATTTTAATGAATCTTGAAAAGAAAAAAAAAGCAAACCTTTCAGAGCTTTTAAAACACTAATAATGACCAAAAAAATTGATTTGTAATAACCAAATCTTGTAAGAAAGATATGTTCCACCTGGAACTCAAAAGGTAAAATAAAATCATATCACCACAATGAACAATCTTTGTCCTTATTTCTGTTTTTTAAAGATATGTTTATTCAAAAATATATTGAAAATAATATTTGAAAATAATTTAGGAATGAGTAAGTGTTGATTACTATGACACATTCAGAATATTTTTTCTAGGTTATAAATAAAATTAAAGATGGATTTAGTGTACCTACTTGTGCTGGAAATAATATAAATTTCTACTTTAACAGCTATATTTATTTTTAACGGCTACAGAGAGCCTTAAGAAACCATGACCATGGTCAAGAGACACATGTGCATCCATAAATTTTTATGCCCATTTCATGCCTATGAAACTTAGTACTAGGTGCCTTGTGTGAAAAAAATTAACATGGCTTCAGAGCAGGAAAGGAAAACATATCCAGTGTTGTATTACAAACAATAAGCTCAATATTCTGTGATGCGCTCAGAATAAATCATGGAGAACTGCTAGATGTGGCCCTGCAAAGCTCCATCAGGCACATTCATCCACAGTCCCACTGAATTTACAGGGCCTACTCTTGTGAGCACAGAATGATGGAGGCTTCAAGTTTCAGTATCCTATTTTTATATCATTTGTTCATCCCAGATCTGAAGGGCTATACTTCTAAAACCTCATGGGAGCTGGACTCAATCATCCTTATGAGTCCCTTCAGACCTGAAATACTCCACAATTTCAGTCTTTTTACAACACACAAAACGAGGAAAAAATATAATCTAAAACAAGTAAATATAATGGCACATTACACAATCATAATCATACAAGATTTATTCAAGAGTCAAGAAGTCAAGAAACAGAACCAAAAACTGGTGACGATCTTCCTAAGGAAAAAGAAGAAGGGCAAATCTTGGGACTTTTAGCACTATCTTAAAAATGAGAAAAAGACTTATTAGCCAGTATTCCTTGGATACTCACTAACCTAACAGATTGGAAATTTGATCTCGACCTTGGCCTCCACTGTAATGTCTGTAAAAGAGGTTCCTGTCAAGACTCAGGTAGTGGATCTCCTGTTGACTTTTCTAGCGTCTTGCTTTTTGACTGAACAAAGAGCACAGAGATATCTTATACACGGTAAATGCAGATGGTCTTCTACCCTCTCTCCCCCATTTTAAATATAATTGTTCATGTACAATTTCTCTGGGTTTTGCCATAAATGTGATTTGATCCTTGGTACAAGATTAGAATTTCTTCCCTCCTGTTTCAAATCTGTTTGTATTGATTGTACATTATGGGGGAATGGGAAAGTTAGGTTTGAAACAATTTTTCTTTCAGAAACTTGACATCAGCTGTTACATGCTTTTTAACAGCTTTCATACTAAGCTGTGGTTTTAACAAACTTTTGAGTGATTATTATTTGAATAATGCCTACATTTAAGACTGTTTTTTGTTTTAAAACTTGGAGCAAATCACACTAGCACTTACTTGTTACTTTTATTAATGCACAACTCTGTTTTAGGTGCAGTTCTGTGCTGCTTCTTACCCTGCTACTCCACATATGTGGTTTTTTCCCACTTCATTCGTATCCTTTCTGCACGTTTTGCATGCTCCTTTTTTTGCATTCTCTTTTATTTTCGCGCCAGTCAGCTTTGGCAAAACTGACAGTGAATGAATGAAAGTGTTGTGAATCATACCTAAAAACACCTGGTAAAGGTTTATTTTATGGCATCAAATAAAAATGCTGAAAAATACCTGTCAAACGATATTTTTTTAAAACTAGTAAACTAGAAGCTTGAAATGCTTGAAATCCAGAAAGGAAAAAAAAAAAAAAAGGTGTAAATTTACAAGAAGGTAGGCAACGGTGATAAAAAGTTATTTTGCAGAAGTTAAAAAAGGGGAACAAGATTAAATGACATTAAAAAATATCCAAGTCTTCATTTGATTATCTTTAATCTAATTATAAAAAGGAGCTGCTTAGTTCCCTGCAAAACAAGGAGACCTTAGATGGTTTAAGCAGAAAAAACAGAGGCTAGCACAGCAAAAATAGTGCTAAATTAAAGCACTTGGAGGCCAAGGGCTTTGAACCTGGGTTTAAGCAGTCATTCCAACCTTGTGAGGCAGGGACTACAGAAGTTTGGGCTCCTGCTAACAGAGCCCTCATTGTTTCACCAGGCAGCTAGAAAAATGCTGCTTTATATCTCCTCACACCACAAGCCCAGCACACACAGCCTAGGAGGAGAAGGAGTCTGAGGGTGTGCTATCCATTGAAAAGCCATTTTTCCGCTATAAACTACCCCATGCTCCAAGCCCTGGCTCGCCAATGGCGCTAGCGGGATGTTATGATGGTGCATAATTTATAACTGGAAATTTCTGATTTATGTGGGATTTGGGGCATTTGTGTGCCCACCCTCCCAACCTTGCCCTCCTTCACTCAGCCCTGGGCACGTCAAGGTGAAACCTTCAAACTGCAGAGCCAAGGTATCCGCTGCGCTCGTGGATAAACACTGCACAGTTGAAAGTTCAGTTATTCCACACCTGTTTAATATGTTTATTCAGTAATTAAAGATTAATGCTTATTCCAGACCAGATAAATATATACTGTACACATGCTTGCATTCTGCAAGGAACAAAGATTTAACTGTATTGGGCTACTTCAGGGCACTAAAACATGCATTTTTAAAAAGCCTAAGCCGTGTGACATTCAGGCTGTGCTATAAATTACAATATATACATTGGTAAAAGATGCTAACACTAAGTCAGTTGGAAGAATTACCAAAGACAGCTTAGAGACAGGTCACTATTTATTTGTATGGCTCATAATTATGGCTATTTGCAGAGACAGCTATGGTTCATTGCTATTCTGCAGCAAACTCAATTGAAGGCATTCGTGATGATGTTTGCATGATTTACACTTGCTGAACCTGTAATAAAATGTATTGAGCCGAAGTGCCTCAAAATATTTTATCTATATATATGTACATATATATAGATAGATAATATGTATTTGTATTTATAATTATATATATGTACATATATATATAGCTACAGATGAAAATATTCTTCATATGTATATACACAGAGACAAATTATATATATGTACACACATATAAATTAGAAACTGTTTAATAAGCTTTCCATATGCAAAAATATACATAAAATGAGACCTCAGTGGATGCATTGCCAAAGCATTACTTTCATAATGTTTGAAACTGACTCTTCCTTTAAAAATGTCCAGTTTAATAAACAGATGTAACATAATCAATCTCACCTAATTTTTTTTTTAATTCATAAGAGAATGGAGATAGTCTGCTAGCATCCTGTTACATTTTAAGGGAAGTTCTACACATACCTCTCATATGGCTCTTTTGAAAAAGATATATTTTCCTGGTTCCAAACTCACTGTGTAGGTTGGAAGCAACATCTTTAAAGTCATAGAGGACCATGAGAATAGCTGAATCATGTCTGTCTGCTGAATTCATACCAATTATTCTAATTCTATAATTTCAATTACTTGAGGTAATCAAATACAATTTACTTAACTCTGCTTCTTATAAAATTCATAGGTTTATAAACAGAAGCATCTGAATAGTAGGAGATTTTAATTGTATCATTTGGGATGTTGAGGTGCTCCCCTAAACCTACAAAGCTGGCAAACTAGTATGCTTGCCGTGCTGAAACAAAACCGCTGCTAAAGAATGCATCATTAAAATATATTTCAGGTGGTTTTATTATTTGTAGCTCCAAATCAGAACAGCAACTTATGATGCTCTTAAGGTTCAATCAAGAGGTCTTATGCAAGACTTAAAGAATTTACTTCAATGAAATTATCAGTCTGTTTAATGCATGCTCTGTGTTGGATTCTGTTTTGCACTGGTAACATTTCCAGTCTCTTTTGAAGGAGAGTTCAGTCAGTAGCAACTTTTTTGAAGCTTTTACTCACTGCATGATTCGATCTTGCTCTGTTTCAGTAGGGGCAGAAAACTCCCTACACCTGAATGGGGAATGAGGCAAGACATGCACAGGGTGAAGAACAACCTCCTGCAAAGGGCCCTTGGCCCACTCACAGCCAGCAGCACAGAAAAGGGTCTGGACAACTCACACATAGCAAAGGTCTTCCAAGTCTGCTCTTAAAATTTTGCATGTACCTGCTGATGCCTAACACACTGATGCAGTTCTTTTCACAAAAGCTGTATACATCTTGCTTTGTCTAGCACTTCCTAGGTGACATGTTCAACAACTCAGAAAGAGGACAATATGTGTGAGTGCACATGTTCAAACAGAACAAGTTTGCTAAAGCATTACTGTAAAATCCCAAACTGCCTCCTATGTGCAATGGCACAAATTTCTGACTGGTAATGTTGCCCCCTTTCTCAGAAAAAAAGAAAAAAAAAATAGAACTACTCTCAGCTTTAAGAAAATACACCCCAAACTGTAGTGGTATACATTTCGCAGGCAGCATGCACAGCCAAGCACAGTGGTCCTTCTTGGAACCATAAAGGTAAATGTGAGAATAAAAATCATTAAATGCAAGCCACAAAACCACAAATTAAAATCCAAACAGCAGAATTATTTAATGTTCCTGACTTCTGAAATGAAGAGTTTCCTTCCATCGCTTCCACAAAGAAGCGGGCAGAAGGGAAAGCAAACAGAAAGGAATTATATGTGACAAAAGTCCTGACCCATTCTTGGCTTTCACAATGTGCTTATAAGAGCACAGAACATCATTAACCAGGCACAAACAAAAGGTCCTGCAGATTCAAGCCTCAAATCAAGGTTTTAGTCCACAGAATCACAGGTTTGGTTTAAAGGACATCCAGGACTCTGCTTGAAGCAGAAAAATGTCAAAGTTAATCCAATGTCTTGGTAAAAGCATTTTATCTGGAATAATCTGGTTATTCAAATATTATTCTGGCCAAGCACCACTAGATATCTTCACAGAAAACAGAACTGTAGAGTTATACTGTACTATGTTTCCACATTGAAACAGAATGGCAAAGACATTTTTGCCATATTTTAGCAAAAATGAGACTTGTTAGCTCTCTAAATTGTGTTTGATGCAATTAGTTTGTATGGAATTAGTGGGAGGATTTGTTTTGTTTGGGGTTTTGGTTTGTTTTTTGTTTGTTTGTTTTGTCTCTGGTAGTAATAGGACTGTGGAAATACAAAACCTAAATAAAGAATGAGTTCCAGTGAGTTTGTCACTAGAGCGCACAATTGTATGGGGTATGTACAGTAGAGGCAGATGTAAATGGAGAAAGCACATGAAAAAGTCTCCAAAGATCTTCACTTTTGGATACATTTGGATGCCAAAACTGTGCTTTCCTATGGAAAAGTATCTCTAATTTAATTCTACAGCCTCAGAGAGATTTTATTTTTCAGAGCATAACAGATCAAACTTTTAAGTATTTCATTAAAGGCACACAGGTGAAAACTCCACATGTATGTGTCTTAAGGTGGAATATGCAACTAGCAACCAGTCACTGTTGATTTTATAAATCTCCTAAAAATACAAAAAATTCAATTGCAGAACACATAGTTCAGAACTGGAGCACATTCTTTATTAGTAATTGACTGAATACCATAGAAATGTCTCTACCTATCAAACTACTGAGATTTAATTATAAAGGGGAAACACAAGGCACAGCACTAAAGGACACTGAAATCCATCCCATGCTAAATTCCCCATGAATTCACTTGGTACTACTGCTGGCCAGGGCACAGAGGACATGAAGGGACCAACCTAGTCCTGTTAAGCTAAAAAACTGACAGAAAGCGTTAAATCAGTCAGATATCTCTACATTACTAGATATATTCATCTTCTCCACCCTGGGCCTGCTATCTTGGCTCATCTGCAGTCAGCTACACCGGATTAAGCAGAAACCTGAGGTTTAAACAGGGTGAGCAATCTTCACACTAGAGAGGTAATTTGAACAGGCATTTAATTACTGCAGCCATCCAAACAGCAGTGAGGTAAAATGTGCTCTTAAGGGGGGAGAGAAGCAACAACCCAAAGCCTCCAAACATGTGAACGAGTCAAGTCTGAAGCAGCTGAGAGCTGTTTGTGACTTTCTTGTTTCACTCCTTTAGACATTCTGGCATTTTTACTGCCTGTTATCCCAGTAGTAATATGTAAGCATGCAAATAGATTAAATTGAGAAGGGAGGCACACAGAAAGGAGCAGAATTGTAGTAACTGATAAATATCAGTAATTTTCTATTAAGAGAAAAGTTTCTAGAAGTTTATAAGTAAGCAAAAAAAGTGTCAAGACAATATTCTGATGGAAAGTCTAAAGGGAAGTCTAATATTAGTAAGAGCAGGCATTCAAAAATTGGTGCTTTAGGCTGCTCTATCCTGCTAATTTGAAATAATGAATATACATTAGGGATTTTAAATTTTTCTTCTTGTTTTTGTGCTTTCAGGTTTTACTCCATAACCCCAAGGGCAAAAATCTGCCCCTCTTATCTTCCAAATGGCAATTCAGATTTTTATGAAATCATTTGACTCCAGGGCTGAGGTTTTAAGAAAAACAAGAAAATCTAAACACTCCCTGAACAACTGAGAAAAATTAAAAAAGCTGAAAATGATAGGCTTTGGCTAAAAATGTCTGTCCTTTAGAACCAGGCCTTACCATCAATCTCACAAATTTTTATGCAACAAGGATAGACCAGTTTCCTGTCAAAATTACAGGATTTGGATGTATTGCTTTGCAAAGGTGAACCAGCTAGAATATCCACCATGGTTGTGTTTATTTACTTGCATAGCTAATGAAATTATGGAAAATTATTTTGTAAACATGAGCAAGTTTGGAATGCCTGAAAGCGGGCATTTTGCCAAAATAATAATAACAACAATAATAATAAAATTAAAAGCAAAGCCTCAAAAAAACCCAGAGGAATGAGAAGAATTTTTGTTCTAACTGACTTCATGGGTCCCTGCATTTCACTCTCACAGGAGTTCATTGACAGTGAGCAGAAAGCTATTTTCACTATTCTCCTCAATTCAATAACTGAAACACTGCCTCAGTTTCTTTAAGCAGAAGTTGCCATGTGTCTCTCAGTCAAACAGTGCCAGGCCCAAGGTAAAAACACAAGTAAGGCAGTCACTGTAAAATACCCATTAGGTGTCATCAGAGCTGCCTGGAGCCTTATCTCAAAATAACACTAAGCTCCCAAAGCTGTCAAAAACTAGATAAAAGCAGAGACAAAAGATTTTCAGATAGATTCTCTGAGCCCTTGTGCATAAAACCAAACAAAACACCTTTCCTAGTTTTCCACAGGAAATAGATAAAAGGCACAGTGAAACAGCTAGCAGTCCTATGGGCTCAGCAGCTTTCCCAGGAACGCCAAAGATAGAGGCACAAGTGCCTGTGGCATTTGATTGAGACTGGAGGATAGAACCTCTGACTTCATGATATGCAGTGACGAGCACAAACACCAGCTCATTAATCAAGCCAGAGCCTGATGAGCATTGGCCTCTTTTGCATACTGATTATAATTCTTATTCTTGTCGAGACTGATAGGCACAACACACCAACACCTTTTCCTTTTGATGAAAGAACACATCAGATTAATGTCTCACCCAACCATCCAGAAAACACCTACGTGATAGGAGATGAGAAAAGATAAAGAACTGTAGGCAAGGCCCCAGCTTGGAAAGCTTTTGCTAGTTGGCTTTGGGAGAAAGCACAACTCATTTAGAAAGAGCCATGGGAACCACCAGGTTGTTCAGAAGATGCAGCTGAAGGAGAGTCTTCTCTCTCATGAAGCAACTGCAGTGGGCCCTGCTGAATTAACATGACCCTAAACATAAGTGACTGCCAAGATAGGAACCAGTTTAACAGCACCAGCACCTCGAAGTTCAAATAGGAGGAATGCAATAGCAAGGGTCACTGCAGGAACAGGCTTGTAAGCGACTGGTAAGGTTTATTAAACACCACTCATCACTCTTCGTTTTGCACAATTGTGGGAAAAGAAGATTTTATAGCACAGTGATCCAGTCTACATCAGAATTCAAATGTGCAAGACAAGTCCTGTCTCTTGGAAAGAAATCACCCTGTAGCTGTGAGAGAAACCACATTTGCTTCTTTGGCAAAATACTGGTGACTCTCCTCCCACGCAGAAGTCAGACAGGACTCCTATTTAATTGAAGAAGCCAAGAATGTATTACTCTCTCTCTCTCTCTCTCTATATATATATATGTATTAAAAATATATATATGTCACTGTTCTCTACATTCTTTCTAAAGGCACCTCTAACATTACATGTGCACAACCACTTGTAACAGCATCGTGCTCGTGCTTATAGATTAAGAAGCCCAGCTCCTGACAGGCACGGGTATGGGAATGCACTACCTGAAACACACAATCAGAACTAAGATTGAGTGTCAGAAAACATATGTCCTACATATCTGGATAAACTGTAAAGAAAGCAATCAAATTTATTAAAAAAACCCACAATGATATTTCAGAAGCTACTCAGTGTTTGCTAAGAGGATACTCCAGATTTCATTAGAGGACACAGGATATTTTCAGTAACTAGCAAACAGTTACCTCCTTTTCTTCACAATTAGTCCTACACAAATTGAAATAAATATATTCTACTATAAAATATTACTCGGTTGTTAACTAACTATTCAAGAACAAAGTTCCAGTCTTGTTTTATAAGGAAGAAATTATAACAATTTTCATTGTACTACAGGAGGTGAGATGTAGGGTTTTTTTTTCTTTTTGTTACCTGCTGCCCTGTCAGGCCTTATTATTTTCACAAAGATCTGACAATCGTGGGGTCATACTTGTTGGCTGCTTGTGACAACATTCAAAAGGGGCACTATATATCACTGAAACAGCTCACAAACTGGCTAGTCACATTATTATGAGCCACACATGTGACAAACTATTTAACTCAGTGACTCCTAATAAGTCAAAGAGCAAGCAATTAGCTAACACACTATGAGGGCTGCTCGTGGCAATTTATAGATGCTCTCAAGCTGTCACAGCACTTCAAAGTGCCATTGGGGGGGAACCCCTTGATGACTCACTTGATACGACAAGCAACACACGGCACACACAGCAGCGATGAAATTGGCAGCCAATTCTGTTCCTTGAAGCTTCTTCCCTTTCCCCAACAGCTGTTTACATGTTTGCAGTTTGCACTTCTCTCCTGCAAGCTGTTCATGCTGGAAATGTCGAGAGGGAGGCACTGTGCTCCTCTGCAACAGAGCAAGAGCTGTTCAAGGCTGCTCTGTGGGTACATCCTCAGCTCTGCAGGAAATTTGGAGAGCTGTATGGCTAGGAGACACACTGCAGGAAAAATCTGCTGGTTGCACAAAATTTCCAGCTCACTACTGGAATAAACTGAACCTCACAGATGTTGGCGTCCTTTTCCAGTTAGCTGGGATTACTTTTTGCAATAATTATGCTAATTTTATAGTAAACCAAACAAGGACACTTGTAGGACATCCAGATCTTCCAACTTCAACCATTCTGTGAAAGTAAAAATTATCACTTTGGATTCACTCAAAAACTGGGAAAGATCCAAGATTTAGAGCTCAGACCAGTTTCTCAAGCTTAGTCCTTGGCTTTCTATATTGAATTACAGTAGCTGGTAATTATCTTGCATTTTCTTCTTTGCACCTCACTTAAAATTCTTTCTACTGAGCCCCCTCTTGAATTTCTAGTGCCACTTAGTTAACCAACCTCCCAGCTGGAGGCACCTTGTGAGTTATGGGCAAAGGCTGAATCAAAGATCTCATAGGATAAATCAATTCAGGGTGCTCCTGTTCAGTGACAGTGTATGAGGAGCACAGGAACAAAAAATAATGTGGCAGCATCAGGCAAAAAATGTGGTGATGATTAGTAGACACTCCATGTTGGAGAGTGGGAAGGTAAGGAGAGGTGAAAAAAGGAACTCAGGAAGGGGGCGATGAAATTGTTAGTTTTCAGAAACCCCAGGTGATAAAACAAAGGTTGGAGAGGAGAAAGATACAGCTTGAAATCACTGTTACCCTAAACAGAAGTCACTGTTGTACCTGCAAAAGTGATATTGTACCTGCAATGATGAGAGCATGACAAAGCAGTGCCTACTGAGGGACAATAATTATTCAATGGGAATGAATGGCTGACTGTGAGAAAACACAACACGCTGCCACAGTTGGATGTGACTGTCCTATTTCAGAGGGTAAAAAAAGCAGATGTCAGACCTGCTTTCAAAAGCAGTCACTCCAAGCCATCCAAGCAAAGCCTCCCCCACACGAGACATGTAGCAGGAGCAATTAAACCTCCCTCTGCCACACACATTCCTTTTAAAAATGCAAAGCGTCATTGACTGTGCTTTAGCATTCCTCACCAGCCACAGCTGTATTATAGCAACTCTGTTATTCCAGATAGCTTGAGGGGAAAGTACCTGCACAGAGGAGTGTTAACCTCTGCCTTTAATTGCATGGTGACATCATCCATGAGATTTAACTTGCACTTTTGACATAACATCAGCCTTTCAGTGCAAAAGCTTAATTTAGTATACCATGCAAAAGTGTTGAAATCCTCTTCGTACAGAAATCAACAAAGTATTTAACAGGGACAATGCAACTCTAAAAACATAAGGAAATGTTTTGTCTATGAGAAAAGTTTTATATTTCCAAATTCCTGAATTTGTATATTGGTAGAAATACTTTTATGAATAAATTAGTGCAAGAATGTGTTTTCCAGAAGTATTTGTGCTTCCCAGTGACTTAGGAAGAAAAAGCAACACATTTAAATCTTCATATAGTAATAAAACAATATAAAAAACTTTAAATTATATGAAGGGGAATTGGTTTTGGTTATGGTTTTCTTTTTTTCTTTTTTTTTTAGCCAGTGTTTACTAGAGTCCTGAACTACCTGACATTTCATCATTCTTTTGGCACCTTGTCTTTTTTCTTTTTTTTTTTTTTTTTTTAATTTTGGTATCAATTAGTCTTTGTCAAGGTTTGCTTTTCATCCCATGCATCTATGCCACACTGCTGCGCTTTTCAGAAGTTTCAAATAGAACTATCTGCACACTGTGACAAAGATCATTTTACTGCATTAATGTAATAACTCATCAATCAAATTTTAGATATGGAGGTATTACTTATTTTGTTATTCTAACTTACAAAAACTGTTATGCTCTGAGGGAAAAGTATTTCTAGACAAACCATGTTTGGGTAGGGGGGAGGCTCCAGCTTACATTAGGCATTAGAACAGCAAAGTAGAAAAGAGGTAAGAGAGTGTTTGTCAAAGTAGCACTTCTAGAACTGATGAGTTATCTATTTGACTGTCTGGCCAAAAGCCACTAGTGGCAGAATATGGATTTCATATGCTGCAGGACGTGAACAAAGTTGTGATTTTTGTTGTCACTCTCGGGATTTTTGGTGCTTTCCTTAGAGCTATCCCTCCCAGGGTCATGCGATTGCAGAGGCCTCTCAGCTTTCCTTTTAAAAGATATAAAAATAAAACAAAAAATTATGAAAGTCTCTCTAGTTTCAAGAGAAAATTTAGAAGCATAACTTGAGTATTCCCTGAAAGTGCCAAAATCCAAAAAGGCAAATAAATCAACACTTACTCTTTTTAGGTTAAATAAATCATGAGGCTTTGTTTTAATCTTCTCATTTTGAAGATCCACTTCACTTTCCATTTATTTATTTATTTAAACACTGGGGAAGAAGCCATGGTGAATGTAACAAATCATAATATGGTGGATAACCTCATTCTCCTCACAGGTACTTTTCATCAGCACAGCAATTTCCAGCGAGAGTCACAAAATTTAGTCATGTTTTAAAATACCTTCTCTTGAATCATCATGACTGCTTTTTCCCAACATCTGATCTCCTAGTAATCAAGGAAAACAAACAGCCTCCTTTTGCAATCCATTTCTAATCTGTGGAGAAAAGGACTAATAGTACAATGGCTCCTATTCAGTAACAGTCAAAATATTATTCAAACACTAAGCACTAAGGCAGAAATCCTTCAGGCTCTCCTTTTTTCTTACAAAGAGCCCCAACTTTGGCAAATGCATGTAAAGTGCATTTCTGAGGTGAGCAAAGTTAACCTCTGAACTTTGCCTTTAGATGTTCATACTTTAAAAGCAAAACATAGTAATTTTAGAAAAGTGAGCTGAAAACCCCAGGATTTGAAGAGAAGGGTAGATGGCTACATCCAGGTAGAAGAGATGACATTCTACATAGATAACCACTACATTCTTACTTTACCCTTTATATTTTGCCACTTCTATTTTGCAGACATAAGATTGTGTCCATGGCAATTTATTAGCACCTGTAACACAGGTTTATCCTCTGAACTATTATTTAGGGTACGGATTAAAACCTGTCATTAAAAGAGATTGGCTGAAGCATTTTAGCCAAGGTGCAGGGCTCAGGTTTTCAGTGATGATAGCCTTGGCTGTGAGATTTGCAACTGGCAACTAAAAGCCACTAGAATTAAAGAAAATTGTGCTTTATGTTTGGTGGAGTCTTAATCTTCTGAAATAAGCTTTCAGCAAGTGTTATAAGAGCACATTTCCCAATTAATACATGAATAAGGACAGCTTTAGGTCTCCTCTCTGCAATTAAGACATTCCATTTTGCCAGTTGTGCTTTAAGCAGAATCACTCACTGTAGTCAGTGAGCTCTTCCTCATGGAACAAGTGCCTACATCTTCCACCTTTGGAAGCAAAGAACAAGCCCTTCAGACATGTCTGAAAGAACAGCCTTTCTCTGTCCTATCAAAACTTGTCATCCTCTCTTGAATGCAATTAGTTCTTGGTTACTTATATTATTTTCTTTCCTCTGACCAGGATTTTTTCCTAAAGTAAATTTCTTCCTTCCCCCACTCCACCACATACTTTATCCCATTTTCCCTCAGGCATGTTTTAAAAAATGGCTGGTTCTGACTGCTAACAGCATCTCACAAATCCCCATCTGTTTGTTCCTTCTCAGCTCCATTATTTAGATCAGACTGAGTCTCCATCTTTCAGTAGCTCTCTCGATATTCTTCGCGCCACACGTTCCTGAAGTGCAACGTCTTTATTTAATGCCTACTGATCTCCTTTCCACACTGCTATATTTCTTAGCCTGTCTCAAATTACCACACTGGTATGTTCACTGGATATTTGCTGTAGCAAGACGCCATGTGCATAAAGAACACACATACCTTGAAAATCAGGGTAAAAAGACACAAAAGGCATGTGGAAAGCATTGTTAAATGATGTTAAGGGTAGTATCTGATCAAATTCATAGCACATTCAACTCCATGAACGAATCCTGAGAACTTCAAAATCCTTAGCACTACCTAAAAAGCAATTCTTCTGCTTTGCAGTGATAGACAGCAATTCAGCAAATTAAAAGGGCAAAATATTAGCCACTCTGCTTGACACAGACAGCTTCCAGGCCAAATGAGGTCAGTGGTTAGGCAGATGGCCCACATTTGAATGGGTCAGCTAACTTCTAGCTAAATGCATCATAGAGCCATGTTCTCTCTCCCATCAGATATGGCTGCTTTGCTACCTTCTTCCAAATATTCCAGCATAGTCAGCCTCAGAAATCATTAGCTCTGCTACCTCAATGCTGTGCAGAAACCAGTCAGCCTAAACTACAATAGAATAATGTTGAGTGCCTGCACAGGAGTTTATTAGCCCAGATAGCGCAGAGACTGCATCTCATTTGTGAGGAGAATTCTTGGTGAATGCAGCTGTCTGCTGCCAGAAGGACATCCTGCTTACCAGAAGTTGTTGCTGAAATGTAATGCTGCACAGAGTAATCTGGGGTTTGAATGGGTGCTGCAGACAAGCTGGCAGAGAACATTGCATGAAGTTGCTAAAGAAACTTCTAAGTGTTTTGTTCGAGCAGCCCAGCAAGAACAACAACTGCCCGAAATCAAAACACACAGAAATCACCAACAAACTTAAAAGGCAAACCTAACACTCCTGCATTGTTAGGTTTTGGAGGTTTTTTCTTCTTCAACGGCTTTGGGTAGAAGGGAGAATATTATCTTCATAAGAAATCCTGCCAGGTCAAACTGAAATCTGAGGATTCATATTACACCATATGATCAACAGCATCTGCTTTCATCTCAGGCTCAGCAGGGACGAGGCAAGAATCATCATTCAAGATTTGAAAAAAGAATGAGCAGCAAGTGTTGGCGCAGCGAGTACTCTAGTGGGAAAGGAAACAGAGCAGAACTAGCAAATATTGTTTTGCTTGTTTGCTTTCCTGCTTGCTTTCTTAATAAAAGAATCTGTGGTGTTTGTCTGTGTGTGTCTTAAGTGCGTGCATGCAAAATTATGTAGAGCAGAATGGATTATTTAGAGAGAGGTTTAGAGACAGGTTATTTAGCTCTATCAAATCAACCCTATTCAAACCTAGGCTTTGAACACTGAATTTTTTTAATGTATGGTAAATATGTCCACAAAGAACAGCCAATTTGCCTAATAATGCCTGATCAGCTTCAGCTGTATTTAAAAACCTCACAACTGAAAAAAACCAAAGCCAACCTTCCATAAAACCTTAGGTTTGACTTCTTGTGCTTCAGGACATAAATGAAACTCTAAAACAGGGAAAGAGGAAGAAATTTTCTCCATGACGCATTTATTCCACAACTGCCCACTCCAAGTTTCTTGTCCTTGGTAGGCACGGTGAGCTGGCAGCCCTGGACTGAGGAACGGCTGGGTTGGGCTGCTAGAGCAAATCCTATATTTAAATGTACAAGTGTTTGTCCCTTCAGTAGTCTGGGTCAGACCTGCTGTACTCAGCAATGCAAAGAAACTTTTAATTTTGCTCTGACTTTAAAGAACGTGAGCACGCGCATGCGGGTGAGAAGGATTTGTACCACACTTTACAGCAGTTTGCGGAGCAGATTAACTAGATTTGTCCCTGCTGGAAGGATTATATAAAGATTAAAACATTCACAGTGGAGAAAAGCATGTAATACATGGTGGTAATTTACACTAAACCCATTATTAAGGAGATGAACACATTTAATTAAAAAATAAAAAGACAGGACAAAACCTGAGTCATGAAGAAGTGAGATGGTACCCCTTTAAATAAGGACAGCTTTCAAATAAAGCTGTGGTAGAAGTTATTTCTTCACCAAAGTGGCATTTTTGCCAACAAGACTCTTGGCAGCCTTCAAGGGTCGACACTAGCACAATTGACCAAATATGGTTGGGAATTTGAAAACATTGAAGATATTAGCATTTGTTCCTGAGTCTAACATAACACAGTCCAGTCTTGCCACCAGAGCCTATAACTATTAAGTGATAACTTAAGCATTGGAATGCAAATAATCCACTGGTTCACATTAGAGTCATTTCCATTTGTTGACGTTCCCAGTCCCCTCCAAATCCTGGCAGTACCTTATTTGACTTCTGAGGGGAGCAATCCACAGGAAACATACTAAAAAGAAGCTAAATTACGAGAGCAGAAGTCAGTGGTGGTTTACTTGCAGGGAAGGGAAAAAAAGATGATACATTAAACTACACTGTCCAGAGTTACTTGACCTCAAACTGATTGCTGTTAAATTGCTTGAATTGACGTTAGTCATTTACCTACTGGCAGCTAGTCAAGATTTATCTTTACAGGCTACAAGGTTTCATCATTTGTCCTTAAACTCCCTGCCAAATGTTAACTTTCAAAATACTGGTTTAACTGTGAAGTGTGGGGAAGCTTTGCTGAAGCCAATGAAAAACGAATGCAAGTACAAGATAACAGACTAAATACTTAAATTATTTGGCACATCTCCTCTGCGAAGTTAAAAGGATGCTCTGAATACTTAATGGATAAAGTAGGATAGTACAATAACTTTTAAGGAACAGTCTGTCATCTGAAGTCGCCTAACCTAGAAATGTTATAATGGGCATCTGTGTTGGAAAAATAATAAGGGTCTATAATTTATTAGAATATAGTAAACAAAAATTAAATTATGGTGGAGATAAGTTTTATGCTACAGAGATAAGTGCTATTACTTCTCATTTTAAAGAGAAACAAGAAAAGTCACCCCAGGGAAAAATGAAGTCCTCCCACACTTTTAACTACACCTTTATCTAGCACATATATCAGTTTTATGTGTCCACACATCCCAGCAAAGAATCACGACTTTTAGTTTAAGTCTGCATTCAGACAGATATAAGAAACAGGAAGATAAGCAGCAAAAAAGCACCTCATGAATAGTACCCAAAACATGGATTTCAAAAGGCTCTGTAGTTGTCATCAGAGTGTTTTTTATTGGGGAAAAAAATATTATAAAATGACAGTGACCTTACTGAAAACCTGTTGTGCTTTCTCCAACACTATATTTTCATGGAGAGTGAGCAGATGCAGGAGGATTCAGCACTTTGCTGGACTGTATCCTGAAGATATGCCCGAGAGACCATCAAATTATTCCTCTAATACTCTTCACAGCTGACTTTATTTCTTTCTTATTGAGGCCAATAAGTGACGAATACAAAGATAAAATGCAAGTAAAGTGGCAGATACTGAACTCTGACAAAATAACCTCCACTACAGCCTGAGCCCTCTGTCCCATAATCCGGTCAAGTGCAGCATAAACAAGAGGGATGGCATTAAAGCCAGCCCATGGCAGAGCACCTTAGCTGAACTATTCCTGAAGAGCCCAAAGTTATCAATATCTTCATAGTTTGATGTATTTCCTGAGCCAGTGCTCCCTGCAGAGCTTAACAGGCAGGACAGACCTCCATACCTGAAAGAAATACAAGGGCACATTTTCCAGGACCAACAAAAAAGGTTTTGCCTGAGAAAAAAAACCTCATTTTTTTCCAGGTATGTGCCATATGCTAGACCCAATTATTTACTATGCTATTCCCCAGAGCACCCAAACCAAAGAAAAACTGGAAATCCTGAAGCTAACATTTAAATCATCTGACACATCAGTCTCTAAAGATGTTCCACTGGATGTTAGAAAACCAGAGTCTGCCTGGAAAATGTTTGGCCTATGTCTTTTCCCCTAATTTCATTTAAAAGTAAGTTAAGAAAGCATTTTTCAAGAGCAGCCTGTTACTCTAGGCACCTCAGTTCCTGAATGCTCCAACTTCAGGTACTGAAAAAGGACTTCATTTCCTGAATTGAATGGTCCTCACATTTTGAACAGGCAGTTTGTGCACTAAAATGGCAGCATTCAAGATTTAGATCACCAATCTCTTTAATTAATACAAATATAATTTAGGAAATTGTTACATTTATGTTCTGAGTAGAGGAAACTAGGTATATTCCTGCTCCTTCTTAAGATTACTGTATATTAACATCTGTGTTGACAAATTGTGTCCCATTCCAAGCTCAGCAAAGGGATTGTCACAACTTCTATTGGACTTTATCCAATGACTTTAAAAAAAAAAAATATCATTGTGTCTGGCTGTCTGTAAAAACAACAGAGCTTTTTAGGGCTCAAATATTCTATACAATTTTTAATATATGGGATGCTGAACGAAAAAGCTCAAATATGAAAGGTGTCCTGAAATTACAGCTGCTGTACTTTCCCAAAAGCAGCATTTCAACAAATATCAGCTGAGTTTCCAAGTAAGCTGCAAATGCTAGCAATGACTTGGATTCATTTATATCAGGCAGCTCCATCAGATGGCACTATGCAGATGAAACCATAACTTTTGGTATAGAAATACCACTGCAACATGAAGCAAAAGTATTTGAACAGGCATTAAAAAAGAACTGTTAAAAAAAAAAGTGATCTG
Organism: Zonotrichia leucophrys gambelii; assembly: GCF_028769735.1. NCBI lineage: Eukaryota > Metazoa > Chordata > Aves > Passeriformes > Passerellidae > Zonotrichia > Zonotrichia leucophrys. Next base: position 70,069,547 of record NC_088171.1, read on the forward strand.
GGTATACTTTCACATTTAATAAATAATGTTTTAATAAGAACCCCTGGAGATTTTTGCAAAGCTAGAATTAAAAAAAAAAAAAATCTAGACATCCAATAGTTTATTGGATCTAATAGGAGAAAATTGTTTCTATTTTTTTTCTATGTTTTTACACACTTGCAGTTTAACTCAATTTACCGAAGAAGTTCTTGCCAAGAATTATTTACTTGAGTAGCACTCAAGCATTCCCTTTTTCCTCCCCCCTCCTCAAACTCCTAGAAATTACTTGAAAATGAGAACATCACATTCATTAAAAAGCAGAAAATAACATTTCCATGGAAAAGGTAATTCTGCTTGATATCTTAATTGAGAGATTAGACTTGAATGCCTCAATAGTCTGTATAAATTTGGTTGCCAGAGTCTAAACCAGGCTTCAATTTTAATAAATGATTATTTGCATAACATCCCCCTTTCTCTTTGGCATAAAAACAAGTATATGACTTACTTTCCCATCAAATATGCTAATGCATAAGAAATTGAATCAAATGACAACATACATTTTGTATACAGACTTTTCAACTGCTTTTCTGATTTCCTTTTTGTTCCAAGACACTATTCAAAACATTTATAGAATAACAGAACCATCTTTCATAGATAAGAAAAAAGGGTATATGTGCCTCAGGAGAGAGAGAGAGAGAAAGAATATATATATATTTTTTAAATTTTATTTTATTGCCAATATTTTTTCACTCTCTAAGGGAGATTGGAAAAGGTATGTGCCCACAGAATTTAACAAATCTTGCATTTCCACTTCCCTCATTTCCCTGCCACAAATAACAGCTAGAAGAAAATGCTAGCTGCCAAGAAAGAGGGCAATTAGAAAACAGACATGAATCCCACAAGAAATCTAAATTCTCTGTTTCTAAAAGTACATTAAAAAGAAAAAGTCTGGAGTTCTATCCAGTTTTAAGGTGTAGATCTCAAAAAAATTTAAAATATTCAGTATAGAATTTCTGAAATACTTTTGTGACCAGCACCTTTTATCACAGGCAATTTAAGATCCCTGTAATAAAAACTAAAGGTATTCAAGGGCAAAAACATGCATAATAACATTAACAAAATTAAAACATCAATAAAAGGTTACCAAGGCTGTGGCGAAGTATATAAAGCCACAAATTCAGGATATAGAATATATACCTCTTTGCTTAAAAAAAAAAAAAAAAAACAGAAAAAAGGGTAAGAATCTTCTTTTTGCACCAGCATTTTAAAAAGAAGTGAGCTTTCAGTTTAATATTATTTTATTCTATTCTCACTTCTCAAAACATTCTATTCTCAGAATGTTTTGCAGTGTGCTACTACCATTCTATAATTAAAAAGCAAAAAATATCCAACTATTTCTAACAGCTGCAATGTTGTTTCTGGATCAAAATATCACTAATATTCAACAAAGCATTGCACAATGCATTTTTTTACTGAGAAAAGTTCATTGGAGAACCCGTTCCAGAAGCACCAGAGGTGAAGCAGTCTGCTCATTTCCTTTGGGCATGTGAAAAAGAGGAAGAAAAGATGCTGAGAGAAAGAAACCAAAAACTCAGCTGGCAAGATCCATGACAAGCAGCTGAAAGAGGGACCTTGGGATAACAGTGTCGTCATCAGTGTCCAACAATTTTTTTTAAATGAGATCTCACATTTTTTCTCCATGATAAGTAGCTGTTTCCAGAGGTCCCCTCCCACTCCTCCCTAAGTCCCGACACAGCAGTCTTATTTCATGTGTCTGCAATAGTCTACTTTCTCATGTAGTATTTTCTTACCCTGTTCTTTTTGCACTCCCTCCCACTTTTCATGTCTGTCTAAATGTGTCACATCCTCATGCTACTTGGTCTGGGTGCACCACCATCTCCTTCAGGTGTTCCTGCAGAACTGGGACTGGGATTGTGGTCTGGGTCTGAGAGAATGGGCAATGTGTAAAAAACCTTAGATACTTCATGATCTAAAAGGTTTGCTCAATCAGTAATTGCTTCTCATAGTCATACTTCAGAAACAGCTCAGTAGTAGGCAGCTTGCACTGAGAGCTTGTTGAGTGACAAGGAGATCTCTAAAACATCTGGGAACATAATTGGATGATGAGCACTTTTGAAAACCTGTGCTCAGTGCTTTTACCTCCCTGAAAAAGTGCAGACTATCTGTGTATAATTTTAAAGCTGCTGACTCCCACAGTGCAGCAGGACGGGTCAGCCTCTCAAAGCCGACGCAGAAGTGAACAACTAGCATGAGTCAGCTGTTCCCAAGTGTCAATTGCCCCAACACTTCTGCAGCAATGAGCTACATGTCCATATAATTGAGATTACATGGAAAAACCTCTCAGATTATCATACTAGACATTTTTCCTAAATTACATTTCTTCGCTGGTGGAGAGAGTTGCAAAAACCCTTTAATAAAAAAAAGAATTAACGCAGTACAATAACAACAGCCAGAGCCTCTTCTCCCCAAGTGCAATAACCAGAATAAACAGTTTGCCCACATAATAGTCCCCTATAAAACTTAAAAGAAATAAACCTACAGAAATATTTGAAGGTTTTTTTACTTTAACATATCATACATTCCTAGGCTAATTTGTTTAAAGCTAAACACAAGGGACAAGGAATTTTATTTTCTAATCCTGCATTATTTTTGATATAGTGATTTAACTTACTATCTTCTTTTACCATGAATTTCTACATTTATAACAAGAAAGACTCTTTTTCTTCTTTCTTTAAGGAAAAAACCCTTATGCAAGTGTTCACCAGTAAACAAAAGCATAAATCCACTTCATCATAAATGCTCACCTACTTAACAGTACAAGATAATAATATTTTTAAAATTCTTTTTTACCCATATACAGACAATGACATGTAATTGTCATGATCCTGAACTTCAGTTTTAATATCTGAGACCTTCTAAAATTATGATGATGAACAAGATTTTAGAGGGAACATAAGCTTTTGAAAGCAAAGGAAGAGAAAAAATGTACACATGAGGAAGGTAATGATGCATACAGGCATGTGTTTGAAGTTATTAGTTAAATTGTCAGTACCAGCCAAGAGAAAAAGATTTCTCTTTCCCCTCCTTTGGAAATCAAATAATACTTCCTACCTAAAAATATCCGATGGACCAGATTTTCCTTTCAGGGCTGCATTCTAATCCTACTCATATTTGCAAAGTATTGGGGAAAAAAATTCCACCCACACACTCAAAAAATGTATGAATGTAGCTGAGGACAGTCATATGAAAAACTGCCTTTCTTCTTCTTCTTCCTGGTGGTATCTTTGTGGCTTTTGCTAGCCTTAAACACATACATGTCTTCTTACCTTCACTAAGTTGTAAATTAGTTATTTACAAATAATAACAAATTTTAAGAGGCTCTTGGTTTTGGGGTTTTTTTCCGAATTCTGTTACAAACAACGGAAATAAATCCATTTTCATAAATACAAATATAGTTCACTGGACAAAGTGTTATGTGGGCAAATAAGTCTTATGCTTTGCTTCCTAATTATTGTGATCTATATGCAGGATCAAAAAATATTTACATAATGACAATGTATATGCATACTTTCTTAGCTGCAAGACCAGACTCTGAGTGTTGCCTATTTTGGAATTCTAGGCTTACCAAAGGGCTTTCATTAACATGTCTGTCTCTATAAACTCCAAGACATGCTAAGGCTTTCTATAAAAGTGCAACAATAAATCCATACTTAATCAACCCTTTGTTGAGCTGCACACACATGGACTCTGTAAAATACAACTCAGATCTAATGGCAGGACCTCTGTTCATAGCTCCAAGTTCAATGGTGTTTAAGACCTGGAAGTGTTACTATTTTTTACCCTGAGCCATGTAAACATGAACATTTGATGCCTTGGACTTCTTTGATTAGACATGCATTCTCACCACACAGCTGCAAACATTTTTTTTTTCCTTCCTACTATTGCTCCCAGATAAAACCAAGTGATTTTGCCTCAATACTAAACTCAATCCTGGTCTTCCCTGCCAGTTCACCTCCAGCTGCCTGTACAGAGTTTCACACTAAGCCCCTTGTTTATATCAGGGCTGCAATTAAGCCCAGGCCAAGAAGAGAAGTCCCTCAGAGGGTAGCAGAAGTGCAAGGCTAAGAATTGATTTTCAACTTCTGCAACGTAGTCCATACACATCCTTTCAACCCTAGGAAAAAAAAAAAATCCTCAGCCAGATCTCCTCACAAACCACCTTTTTTGTGTGTGTGTTTGTACAGGTTTTGTTCTTTGGTTTTGTTGTTTTTTATTTTGCTTTCAGTGGCCATTCTGGGGGCATTTTTCACAAGTTGAATCTTGTTTCCAAATTGGCCAGTGAAAAGTTTTAGCCATGTTGAAATCGTTTCCAGGGCTAAATTGGGAAACCTGAGGCAGCTGGGCAATCTTACAGCTGGCTGAACTGTGGCTTGCAATAAAAGGCAGTGTGAATAAGGTATATTGAAGCTAAATTGGATTCCTGTGAAGGGCCATTTATTCTGAAGGGGGGCATGGGGGGAGGCATTAATGAACAGAAATTAAATTAGCTGAACCAGGCTTTTAAAAATATACTGAAAAATACCTGACCCGCTATGAACCTTTTAACAAAGCAGGAACTTTGGGCTAGCAGGACCAGTTCAGCTCAGCTTTATTTCCCTGCCAAAGGTACAGATGTCAGAGGATGTACAACTACTCCACCTGATAAAAAGCCAGGCTTATGGATGGGGCAGGTTTTATTTCTGTAACTTGAAGTCAATGCAGGACAAAGTCACTGCTGTGGGAAATGGAATGTAAAACAATATGCAGCCCAAATACAGAGCTCATTTCAGCTGATGAAAATACTTAATTAACCAATCAGCAGATAGTTAGGGAAAAATAAATGTGCCCTTTAACCCTTCTTGCCAATATTCTCTTCCTGAAATACAAAGAAATTGTGGACTACCCTTTTTTTTTTTTTTTAAGAGATTATTGATTAACTTTGTAAATATTAATATCATATTTAACTTGAATAATATTTTACTTACACTCTCTAATCTGGGATCTTTTTCAATAAAAGAAATGGTACAAAATTATTAGAGTGGCGGATTTCAGAGCTGGGATACTAAATTTCTTTGGGAGGATTTGGTTTATTTGTGGTTTTTTGTTTTGGTTTAGTTTTGGGGGCAGGTGGTATGTTGTTTGTTTGGTTATGTTTTGGTGTGTGTCCCCCCCATAATTCTTATTGAATGAAATAGCAAAACTGCATATTCCTGAAAAGCTGGAGCTACTTCACTGATATAATTAAATCTGCTCTAAAGACCACTTGGCCTTCACAGTTTTCTTTTGAATTGTAATCCACATTACTTCTAAGTTTTCTTTCTATTACAAGGGCTAATACTGTTTTTGAAATCCTGCAAATCTGTACACATGGCTCCAGAATAACAGTACTTGTAATTAGCTATAATAATGCTTACTTTACATCTTAACTACCATTACTAGTAAGCTTAGCTTTGTAAACACCTGTGTAAAGCACCCAGCTTGTGTACATTTTACAGACATGAAATCCAAGAATGAAGACTGAATTATATCTTGCTCAGACATTTCTTACCCCTGATTTGCAGCACTCCCTTTGGCGGCCACAGCGTTTTTAAAGTAGAGAAACTCTTCTGAAAAATATGCTCAGGAATCAGATGTTCTCAGTCACATTTGTTGAGGCAAATTTCCAGGGAAACCAGTATATTTTGCCATTTTTTGCCCAAGTGTGAGAGTTTTTTAGGGTGTGGCAATGGTTTGCCAGTTTCTCCTCTCTTCTTGCCAAGAGGTGCCACTTTTCTCCTCCTCCCCACCCCTGCCCCTTCCAACCGTGAGTCATAATATTATGAACTTGATGATGGGAGAAATCAAATTTTCCATCACTCCACAGTAATCTTTACCTTTATTCATCATCCTCCCAAACCCAAGCTCCAGCCACAGGACAGTCTGTTTCGACAAAGCCAGTCTCAACAGAGATACCTACAGTATATCTGGAAATAGAAGCATAATTTACGTGTCTGTTTAGTGACGTCTTGTTTGGGGCACAGGGAGTGAGTGAGCTGCAGGCATCATGAGCTGTACCAGCAGCTCAGCAAGCTCCCTGCAAGTTGGCATCACATCAGATATTAAAATGCTTTAAGTATGGAATGGATTCTCTATAGATATTGCATCAGGCTGTAATCATAATTTAATAAAATAAATTGGGTCATACTATGCATGCAAAACGCACTGCAGTTAAGAATGGGCAAAACTTAAAATGTCTTAATTTTGTTTTGTTTCTCAGTGGAAATGTATCATTTACACATTGAGTTCTTGCCTGAGTTATATCTGTGGGCTGGAAAGAAAAAGAAAATTATTTCTTAGGGTCTTTGCAGACATTTGTTGTTGTATTGATTGGCTCCTATGGTCAATACAACATTATATTTGTTGTATTGATTGGCTCCTATGGTCACTGTTACCTGCCTGAAGGTGGCAATAAGTGCTTCTAAACTTTACATCTCCCCTTGCCTCCAATCCAGTTTTGAAGTTTTCACACACATTTCCTAGAAGAACAGAACATTCCAGACAGGCTTTTGTATATTTGAGGATCCCCTAATTGAAACTTTTCCATACCCAGCCCTCAGTTGAATATGTCTAGGAAGAGGCTACCAGGCATTTTTCTTTGTGTTCTGAGGAGTACAGGTCCGTGTTCTGAGATGAGAAGGATGCAGATGAGAAGAAAGCCTTTCCCCAGGACAGCTCTGTGTGATGCTCCAGATTTCATGGCTTTCTCCATCCTAAGTGAACCCCTAGTCAGTTTAAATGCATCACAGTGCAAAGATCCAAATAGACACACTGCATGTCTCTTCCCAACAGGCTTTCCATGTGTTTTTGAGGATTGTGGGACTGAAAGCTTGGATGCAAGACTGCATCAATTTGCACTGGGAGCTTGCAGTAACTCCTACTGCAGATTCCCCCTGTTTTCATGCTGTGAATTTCAAATTTTCTTTCCCTGAGTAAAATCCAGTTAAAAGAAAGGGAATTCATAATAACTTGAGCCAAATACAATTTTTCCAGAACTGGAACCTCCATGGCCCATCAGTGTGTGCCATGGCCCAAAGAACAGTGGAGAAATGTTTGGTCTGGCTCACCTTTCTGGTTTTTGGAAAGGACTGCATTGCTTTCCAACAGAGAACAGCTGAGCCAGTAGGTTTTATGCAGCAAGGAACCCCTGTGTGGTGGCTTGTTGAGCTAACTGCCAGATCTTCTGTGCCAATGGTAAATTAGTGCTCATTCTAACTACTTTCTATCGTTTTTTAAAAAACCCACCAAAATAAATCTAAAAAACAAATCAGTACACAACTAGCATATAGAGGGTCAACTTCCACAGCCCTGCAAACCACACAAAAACTGCTGAACAAATCCAAAACACAGAAAGGAGACTTTCCTGGGATTACAGTCACCTCTGAGCAGCATCACTATCCTCCCCTGGAAGACACACAGTGCCTGGAGGGAGGGAAGGAGGGAGATGCAGTCCATACCTGATACCTGTATCACCTGGCCACTGGAAATGAGTCCAGGGGCCTAAAGCAACTTATGAGTAGTGCAGACAGCAGCCAGCCTCAAAGCACCACTGCAAACACAAAGATGTTGTTACCCCTTCCTGATGACACCACAGGGCAAATTCTGAGCACAACCAAAGACCTTGATTGCATATTGAACACTAACTACACATGCTAATAACTTTCATGCTGAAAGGTGACATTACACATTGCAAGGAGAATATGAACTCTGGCTAAATTCTGTGTAAAACTTTTCACTGGCATTCCAACATCACTTGTCAAAAAGTGAGTAGGGTATTTTTATAATTTTTCCTACTTTCTGTGTTAGGTTAAAAATGCAAGAAAACATTCCCTGGTATTGGGAGTACCAAGGGACTCCTAATAATAATGATATGAACAGGCAACATGTAAAAAAAATTGAAACAATTTTTAAAAGCCAAGTTACTAAATTTAAACAAAGTTAACAGATCTACTTGTATATTTTTCTAATCCTTAAATGTTTCATTATTTTACCCGTGACAATTTTCATCACTTCTCTGTTTTGAAAGGATTTTTTTTTTTTATATAAAATGCATTACAATCAAATGAAATGCATTGACATGCTTCTCTTTCTCCATCTGAATTACCTTCTCTAAACTGTTGCTAAATTTCTCCTAGTAAAAACATTATTACAAGGAAGGGACTCCTCACCACCCACTCAGCTCCCAGAAGCCAAGGGAAAAAACTTAGAGATATTGTTTTTCTAATTTGACACTGATACTCTTTGGACCTAAAAAATGTTCCTGGGTCCAGAATGCATTTTTAATGGATTTATAAAGAAGTAGCTCAAGCATTACCAAGAACTAACTTCAAGCTTATACTAATTTTTTAAAACATGGCATATAGGACAATTAATTAACTACTTTTTTCCATCCTTTGCAATTTTGACATTTAAAATGCTCTATTTTTTAAGGAAAGAAGTGTTCTAGGGCTGTGGAGTAATCTCATTTCTACCTTTTAACACATATCATACTTACTATGGAATTCCTATATTAGAAATAAGAACAATCAACCAAAAGACCCCAGTCAACTTCATTTCAACTTCATTTGAAGCAGAAACATGATTTTTTTCTTTCTCCCCTCCAGATAATGATGAATTATTATATTAAAATATATATTCCAACTTCAAAGAAAAGCTAGTTGTTATAAAACAGAGGCATTCAGAATTAAGTTTGAAAAGATTTGACCTTTTGCACACAAAACTAACACCTACATGAATGAAGTACTGTAGTAAGTGATGATATATGATGGATCATTTAAAATGTGTGTATGGAATGATGCACATTTTTTAAGGCAGGGGCAGATGGTGGTTACAGCACCTCCAACATTTTCCAATTACTTTGTTTTTTCAAAATATATCCAGACCATAAAAATATTAGAAGAGTCCTTGAATTTTAATAGAAGCAGTACTTTTCAAATATTAAAAAAACCCCTTTAAATATATTTCAGTTAAGATTGATGTTCAAAAAACATAATCCATAATAATTCAGACAATCCCCTTCACCCTCTCTTACAGAGTTTCAGAATTGCAAAGGAAGAGAGAATAATGAGGGGTGAGACCCAGAGTTGTATCCCGACGTGTTGGATAGAAGTTTAACCCTATCTTCTTAAATTTACCGTATGCACTGAGTACAAAAAGTTGCTCCACCCTGATCTGCTTTGAAGACAGGCTCAGTCAGATACAGGATTTTGGTTTTGCCCAAACTCTAACAAAAATGTAAGAAATTTGAGACTGAAGATAACATGAAATCTACTACCTTCACAATGAGCTTAAAAGTAAAATGGGGAAAACAAATACAACACTATTAACACTTTTATAATGAAATTAATATTTCTTTCAGCCTTTATCCATTTAGATAAAACTACAGGAGGAAATTTCAACAAAATGCACACTGGGCTGACAATGGAGCACATTTTCAAAACAAAAATGAAATAAGAAATACTCTGGAATTGGACCCCAGTGTGAAGTGAAACAAAAGCTCCCAAACACAGCTCCTTTCCAAGTTAGGCTGTAAACCAGGAACACATGGAGAGAAGAAAAGGCTGTTTGTATTGTTCCAGGAAACTGGACCAAGGATTATTCCATAATTGCATTAAGCAAATACAGTATAATATCTTACACAGTGAAAAGTTCAGAGACACCATAGGCCAAGTGATTGACTGATCACATTACACTGAGTCCTGTAAGCCATTAATTCCTTAATTACTACAGTTATAAGCATTTGACACCAATGCTATTGTGTTCAATGACAAGGAAATGGAGAAATAGCATAGTGAGATATTTTCACTTCAAGTAAAATTTTTTTTAATTTGCACATTATCAAGCTAAGGTCCCATCATGCATATATTTAGGATGTTCATGACTTTATGAGTTGTACACAATAAAGCCTGAAGTAAAGATAAAAGATAGCCTTTAAGCACTCTTACTGACCTGACAGAGCTCACACACACACACACACACATATATACACACACACACACACACTGTGGTTTCAAGATGAACGTAAGCTACACCAAGCAATTTCCAATTTCCACACTGTAGGCACTACTTACACCTTCCAAAAATCACATTATTACTACCCTTCCTGGCACAAAACCCCCTCAGGCAAAGCCTTCCCATGGGTTTTCAAGTCAACAGGAACAGCTGGGCTTAATGTCACTGAGACCCTGATGAGAGAATGAGAGTTTGTTTCTGCCTTCACCCCTGCAAATTCTTCCTCAGTGGCTGTAACAGAAGTCAATAATGCATGTCCCAAGAAGTTTGGCCTGGATATGCCCAGGACAAGGCCAGCTACCACATCTTTACACAGAGCTAACTGCCTAAAGGCTGCAGGGGAGATGGGAAAAAGTACTGTACTACTATAACATCAAGCAGATACAGCCTGATGTAAAACTCCAGCTGCTTTCGGAGTCCCACCAGGAAGACAAAGTAGCTGTACCATACACACAACTTCCTTGTCTGTCTGTCTGTCTGCCTTACAGAGACACAGCATCCAGGCTAATTCAAGCAGGATATGCAAACTGTCCACCTATAGGTTAATGTTTCTGTATTTACCTCACTCTAGAGAGCTGTGCAGCCATCATAAATTAGCATAATTCTACTGCTTTGGATGGGATTGACTTCCATAAACTGGATTGCCAGTTGTCAAACTGGATTGCCAGTTCTCAAAGGAAGGAAGAAAATATTTATTTCTGAAAGTGCTAAGGACAAACCCCCAGCACAGGACAGCCAGGAGGCACTCCTTGTGCTGCTATCTGGGCTCAGCATTGGGAGATTCAAGGTTCAGCATTACTTCTCACACCAGAAAGCTATCTTTCCTTCTGTACTGCTCATCTCTCTTTAGTTCTGCAAGTACGAAATAAAGAACATCCCTGGCTGCCTCCCAAAGGGGTCTCAGCCTTCCCAGCAGGAAGGACGGGGACGGCGATGAGAGGGCCTCCTTTACAGGGAGGGCGAAGATGAGGAAAAGGGGGGATGGGATCTCAGAAGAAAGGACAGGGATGGTAGGGACCACCCAGGAGATAAAGAAAACATGGGTTGAGGGGAAAGCTGGGGAAGCTCCTGAGCATGTACAGTAGCTAATTGTTAAATTTTAACCATTTAGCCTTTAAAATCTTTTTTTCTCTCCCTTTCCTTTACACTCACACAGAGCAAAGGCATAGTTTGTGTTCAGAAGTAGCAGCTTGCAAAGACATTTAAAACTAAAGCAGATTTTTAAATTTAGCAGAGCTTTCTCAGTGTTTTCTAATCCTGGCTCAAAGGTTGAACTTTGTTAAAATTTGTTACAAACAAGAATCTTGAGAAGTTCCCAGACTTTGATGGGCTTTGCTAAATTTAAACCTACAGTGAAATTTTATAGGAAATTACAGACTAAAAACGATACAGCCATGAGGAGAGACCATTGCAGGTCTTCTTATACTTGTTTCTCTCTTGTAAAGCTCTTCAGGATGGGTGTCACAAAACGTAACTCTCCGTGCAGGCCCAAAGTTTCTCTTCTCTGGCATTTTCTGGTCCAGGCTTTCCCACACACAGTAATGCATTCCCAAGCATGACTTTACGGCAGCCCCTGAGAGCAGAAGGGAACTGGAGCACCGGGGCCAGCCTGGCAGCCTGAAAGCGAACCATTGTTCCCAGAGGCAAGCAGCCCCACAAGGCACACTGACTCCCTGTCTCCAGAGGGAACTCAGGCACAGGACTTCTCTCCACTGCCCAATAGGCTGGGGCACAGAAACACCGTAATTTGGTGTTAATTGGGTCAACCCCCTACTTTAATTAAAATGAAACTCCAGACCTTTCCCGTTCTACCTCCAGTTACGTTTTATTATTGCTTAGCTAAACCAAATGTACTGTGGTGGTGGTTCCTTCACTTCCTTCACTGCACAAGTCCTCCACAAGAAGTTTCCTCTTTTCCCTTCTTGCTCTGACAGCATGCTGTCAGGGCTCACTCTACCCCTGGGTCCAGGGGCTCCATTTTGATCCAGACCCAGACCCCCAAATCTTGCCTGGGCTGTGCTGAAGGCATGCTTTGGCTCTGTCCTGTTCTCTGATATACTGGTTCATTTACTGTCTCCAGTCCCTTCTGTTGCTCCTGACTGGAACCAGGATGAGCTCCAAACTTGATTCATCACCTTGCCTTGCCTGGGGCTGCTGATGAGACCTTGTTACCCTCACTTGTCTCAGCCCATCCAGCTCAGGCACTGCAGGGCTCTGCCCTGGTTGATGAGGGCACTGCTTGTGCTGGGTCACCGTGAGCACACAGCCTGTCACTCTCATGGTGCAGCTCCATTCCTGCTGCTCCCTGAAACTAACAATCACTGCAACTTGACAGGGACCTTCTCCTCAGTGAACCACCAATAAAGACTTGTGGCATATTTACTCTTTTAACACCTGCAACTTGTAATAATTGAGAGTGACATCCGTGAAGGGTCTGCCATGTAAAGCAGGTGTGGTGAGCACATCATCTGGGAGTGTGGAAGAGACCAGAATTACAATAGAAGTACTGCTGGAAGCAGGAGGACAGTGTAGGTGAAGCCCAGTGAACCAAATGGACAGCATGTGGAAATCAAGACTGCAGAATACACGAAGGGGCTGCAGCAAAGTCTTGGGAAATGAGCAGGGAGACTGAAAGTGTTGAATAATTCTGAGGGCTCCTTTAGAGACAGTACCATGCAGGAGGCAATGTAGCACAATCAGTCCTTTGGTGACCTATGGAGGAGTGTGTACCCACCCAGCATTGCAAGTTTCTCTGAGGCACAGTGACTCAGCAGAGGAAAGCATCAGGTTCAGTAGGTTTTTCTGCACTGCACAGGAGGAGGGACTGCTGAAGAGCAAAACCTGTTACTCTCTAGCCATCTGACCTATGTGTCACAGCCAAGGCTTGCCATGGTTCTGCTGTGCCAAGGTGGCACAAACACGTATCCACCACGTGCAGAAAGGACGAGCCACAGAGGCAGCAGGACTGGGAAGCCTGACACCAAACTTCCCTCCAGCCCTGGCTTTCATCAGACCTTCTTGGGGCCTTAACGAGGAACTGATATACTCTTGGCTCACATTCAGCTGAAATAAGATATTAATCCGCGCCTCTTGTCCAGCTCCTTATCTCCTGCTTTTCTCCCTGTTTTGCAAGGTGACACTTATTCAGTCTGAGCAGAGGCGAGACTAGAAAAGATGTCATGCCTCCAGGAAGATATATAAGTAAATGGATGCACAAATCTATCACATACATGTGCATAGAAACATCTCACACTTAGGAATATCCAGGGCATCAAAACTGCTGCATAAACTGTGACTCACTACATCAGACTGAAGAGCAGAGGTCAGTGCTGCTCGGCAGACCTCTCCTGCTATCCCAGAACCACTCGCCCAACTCTATGACAATTTAACACTGCATCTCATCATGGCATGCCTAGGTTCTCCTTACCCACATGCAGCAAATTCAAAGAAAATGAAACCAATTATGACATTAAACGTTGGACTAGTCTTATTCAGTAAATAATTTAATTCAATACAAACAATGAGGTACTATTCTTTTAATTCATTTTTTTTCCCCCAGGAAATTGTATTTCTGTGCCTCCAAAAGAGAGTGAGAATAACCATATATTGTGTCCCACAACTGATTTGCAACACTCCTTAAGTACTTGTCTTTTTTAAAAGGGGTCACTCCATGCACACTGTTCAATTAAATCAATGTAACCTCTGGGAGCAAAGTTGGAGTTTTGCAAAGGCCATAATGCAAGCAGTATGTAAGTTAAGTGTATTTTATGTATTTATATTTAAATATACTGAATTTAGAAACATGCATATTTCCATATCTGTCACTATCAGAGCCACAGGAATCTTCAGCTAAACTTTTTTAGTAAAGATGAGTTTCAGGAATTTAATGCAAAACATGCACAGAGCAAGCTCAGTCACTGGGCAAGCCACATATATATATATATATATACACACACACACACATATATATATATATATATATATTTGACCATAAAAAGTGCAAAAGTTCACTCACTGTGTTAGTTTCATCCCACTCCCGATTAATGCTGAACATTTTAACAATTATGTTCTCTGTGGCTGTTAGAGATCTATACATGCAGGCTTTGTATTTTTTTCAGAAGTGCTCTAGCATAGAGCTTGTCTTGTTTTCTGCCAGCATAGATGCTATAAAATCATGCTTGATTCAGTTTACTCTTTTCCTCCCCTCCCCTCCCTTCTTCCCTTTTCCTCAGCCTTATCCTCCTCCATGTTCTTGGGTGGGCAGATTCATGGGGAGACTTGGTTTTTAGCATAGCCACCACCAGGCAGTTTGTTACTCTCCTGAAGCACATCTGGGCTTTATATCAGGCCTTTAATTAATCCTCAGTGAAAGCCAAGCTATGACATTTTGACTGGGCAGGCTCCAGTTTTGGACAGGTCTTGATTTATTGCGACTGAGTCTCAACCTACTTTGATTTATTTCAGCTTTGGGGAGGAGGGCAAGAACTGAACAGAAAAAGCACTGTTGGATGCAGAACATGTGATGCACGTAAAGGACCTCCAGAGTACTGTGGACCAAATGACAAACAGCTCAGACAATTTACAATAAAATTAAATAAAATAAGCACCACTGATGAAAATATTCTGGTGAAAGAAATCACTTAAAGCAACAACTACAGCTATCAAAATGAGCAACAACAAATAATAAAAGACTTAGTGAACTAGGATCAAACAATTTGGCAGAATGTGCCAACGAAGGAAGCTCGTGCCTTATCTCTAAGTAAACAATAAATCCCTGGTCACTCATTAGTGTTAATCACGCCTCTCATCTGCATTCAGCTAAATACAGAGAGGCAGGACCAATGCTTTCCTGATGAGTCCCTTCCAAAGAAAAGGATGTTCTGCTATTGTCTGCCAGCTCGCCTTGGGTGGATGTCCTTTTGCAGGTCTCTCTCTCCAAGTGCACCGTGCACAGCGTGAAGCGTGCCAAGTCTTCTGGACAGCAGGAACAAAGGCAGCCAGAGCCAAACTGTTCATCTAAATAAAGCAACAAACATCACAGTAATAGGAGCCACTGAATAACAAATCCAATCTGCTCAAGGTATAAATCTTTCTTGCTTCTGTGGATAAGCCTGCTCTCTTACGTTCTTTTCTTGTTCTGTTTTCATTCAAATTCTGTTGAACAGACAACTTGGCAAGTTTTTTCTGAATATTATGGTAGCTACTTCCAATTAATTCCTGCTGTGTGTACATTGCAAAGGAACTCTATCTTGAAAATTGTAATGGAAACAAGTAATTTTATTGCTTTCCTTTAAGTATTTTTTGTTAAAAATTCAAATACCCTTATGCATCCCCCTCTTGTATTTTCTGTTCACCAACTGAAATTCACTTTCTTGTTGTATTTTTTTTTTCTTCTATCTATGGGGATTTACATCTCTAACAAAAGACAAGAAAAAAATGAAGTTCCAGCAACTGAAAAGCAAAAAAAAAAAAAAAAAATCAGTGTAAAAAAACCTGGTACTTTATATTTGCAGACACCTATCAGGCTTTGGTGCCTAACAAATATCTAGCAGAAAAGGATGTTTTTGGAAAGACTGGGCACCAGTCTTAAAATTTCAGTAACATCTCAGAGGCTACCTCAACAATCCCCACACCCAGCCTTGGAGGACAAATCTCTGTACTCCTGTACAAGACAGAAGGAGTAGTAACCCATGTACACACATGCAAGCCTGTGTCAAGGCATCTGTGCTGCCACAAAGCAGGAAGGTACACAAATTGGGTATGAAAACATATGCATCATCTTTAAAAAGATTACAACCAAGGGACTGAAGACATTAATAAAAAGGCATCCACGCGTTAATTTTTAAGTTTCAGGGTGAAACCTGGAAGAAAGTTGTGCTGTACATAGTTGATTTGATGCCTGTGTAAGTGAATGACATAGTCCAGCTGTGGGCTTTGCCACCATGCAAGTAAGTAGTAGGATTCAAAGTTCAAGATCACTTGAGTCTTCTGCTAATTAGAAACAACTGCAGGGGTGTTCTCAATCTGATCTGCATCACTAATGACTAGTTTTATCATCTGTAAAATGACTATTTTAGCAGCCTAGGCCAACATGCCTGTTTGTGCTGGGAGGTTACACAGGGAACCCACATTTGCTGCCTTCTTCCTAACCAGGCTGAGCTGGCTCTGTGTGTCCAACAGAAAATTACTAATTCTGCAGAATTGAAGAATATTCATAACACAGTAAATGGGATCCTGCCACTTTTAGTTTCAAGAGTAGAAGTCTAATTATTGTTAAGGACAATTCTCAAGGCAAACTTATCTACTGAGCACATCCTTCCCTCATCTCTATTCACTCAGTAAGAAAACAAATCATCAATATCTAATGCTAATGCTTGTCACCTTCTATGCATGTTTTCTTGATCCACTAAGGCTAAAGAATTGCAGTTTCCTTTCAAGCACAGTGGCAGCTGGTGGCTCACTTTGGCCTGAGAGCAGGTGATGAAAGCACAGGACTTCCCTAAAAACTGGGGTATTATTCCCCATCTTGTATTGCTCTCACATTACCCCCAACACGAGGATGCAGTGTTCCATCAACTGTGGTACTCCTGAGTATAAATTTGCTTTTCTCTGCCAGATAGTGCTCCTTTTAGCTGCTAGGGAGTTGGTTCTGGGTGGGACACCAGATCTTAGTTTTTACCCTGAGCACCACCAGTTTGTTCTTGTTTAAAGGCAGTTTTCTGGCTTTTATCTGCCTTCATGAAATATGAAAGTGTGTGTGATTTTTCCTTCTAAGAAATTGTAGTAACACTGTAAGCTCCAGGAGTACTTTCTAAAACCAACACAGACAGAGTTTGCAGTGACAAGTTGGAGTGTTTCACTTAAAGCAACTTTATATGAACCAGTATCCCTGCAAAAGTCCATATCTAAGCAAAAAAGTTCACTTTAAGATACTTCTAATAAAACTATCAGCTTGGTTAGGAGTCAACCGTTTTGCAAGCAGTTCCAGAACATAAACAACTGTCCAAGACATTTTAAGATAATGATTTCAGAATCTGGATTTTTTTTCTCCTGACTTGAAATATTTATGACACATTGTATTTAAATGATCAGACTGCTACAAATCAGCACAACTAAATGCCTATCATCAGCATGCAATTCCAGGACAATTTTTTCCCAAACCTCACATGAATAAATTAAGCCAAGTGAACTGAGTCTTGTTTCTCTTAAATGAATTCTAAAAGTAAATGCAAAATGTGCATGATTCTGCTAATATTTAATAGTATTTTATGTAATCACTCCAAAATTACTGCAGTAAGAATGATGACAAATTTTCTTTCAGTTTAGGTGGACTTTTTACTGAAACTTCTTCTGCAAGTTATGTTTTTACAAGTGTGCCTGTTGGTTTTACACTGCCTTTCTTTAGATGTGACCTTATGAACACCAGCAACAAAAAAGCCTTCTTTAAGGAAAGTCTAATTCACTTAATTACAAGGAGCGGGCAGTTGTGCACCAAATCCATTATTCTGTCAAACTTGAGACTGAAGACTGGCACTGGGCAGGCCAGGTGAAAACTCTTTATTATGCTTCCTGGTTTTATTGGTAATGTGTTAAATGGCATTTTAATGTCTCCTGAGGTCACTTTTAGAGCCAAATTGTGGCTGTCCTGTCACAGGTGTACTGTGCAACTCTGGGCAGGCATAGAGCCTCTTTCTCTTCTGCTGGTCTCCCTGTACACAGATGTAAGACACAGTGAATGAAGTCCCACCAAAGCCAATAATCAGATTATTATTAGAAAATTTCACTCCAAACCGGTTCCTGCAGTTGGTTTTCAGCAATGTTGCTCCTCAGGTTTTCCAAGGGGGCAATGAGGGAACACACAGCCCTACAGTTGAGCACTTCACACATGTCCTTACCCTTTATGGGTACCTGGATAAATAATACATTTTCTAAAATAGCACACATATACTTTAAAGATGCCATTAAAATGCCATACATAATGTTAAAGTGTTACATTAAGTGTGCTCAGACCATAAGAACTTGCACAAACCATCAACCAACACCAGTTCTAAATTGCTACTACTTGCTCTTAAAATACTTAAAAAAAAAAAAAAAAAAAAAAAAAGTTCCCCTAGAGATGAGGCACTAGTTAGCCTGGAAAACTGGAAAAGATCCTTGGAAGGGAAACTCTTTGGTGCTGCACCTTAGCATTCCCAGAAAACAGAACACAGCAGAATCTTGCTCTA
The DNA here is from genome assembly GCF_028769735.1 of Zonotrichia leucophrys gambelii. Lineage (NCBI taxonomy): Eukaryota > Metazoa > Chordata > Aves > Passeriformes > Passerellidae > Zonotrichia > Zonotrichia leucophrys. Next base: position 70,087,858 of record NC_088171.1, read on the forward strand.
TGACAGGCTCCTCCTTGCAAGCCAGTATCACTTCTGCTGCCAGTACTATCAACTCAGAAACACACATTCCAGCAGCGCACACCATGGATAGGGCATGTGGGCCACAAGGTGTTATGGGCGAAATAAAACATCAAATAAACATAAACATTCCTCCAATGGGAACGTGCACTTATTGGAGCAGTGGAGAAGGCCATTCTATCTCATGCCTCCTGATACCTTTCCAATTTTCCAAGATCTGCTTGTAATTTGGCAGATGAACAGGTTTAAACCTGCAGTGTTTTTAGTATGTGTCTACCTTAGATATCAGTAATAATACTGGCAGTAAAATTAAAAGCTATACAAAACATTTTTCCCTTGTCAAATATTTCCCCTTTAAAATGAACATGATATATGAAAAACCTTATGCTTGTTGAATTTAAAACACCTCAGACGAAGAGAGAAATTCCCACCAGACACGGGAAAGTAATGCTGCTCTGGAAATAAATGCATTACAATAAATTAATAGGAAGGGGGAAATGTGCCTGTATTGAATAGGAAATATACTGCATTAGCAACACAAAGCATTACTTTTTCTTGTAAAATAAAGCACAGTGCAACAAGATCATATGGTTTGTACCAACTTTTCATTATGTCAAAAGCAACATGTGTGTCTTGTATTAGACCATTAGGGTTGTCTTGATAAACTATTACTGTGTAGAGTAACATCTCACTTGATGTTAAGAGAGGTTAAGGCAGAAGCAGGAGTTCATGCTCTACTAGCGCAATTTACTGTTCCTTAAAGAAATCTGTAAAGTGCTCTTGGAAGAAGGAAAATCACTTGATATTATAAAAAAACCAAAACACCAACCCATTTGCAGATCAAGAAATAATAATGCACAGCTTGCACTAAAAAAATATCAGCTTCTGAAATGTACAGAGCTTGTTATTAGGAGGAAAGCTAAAGAGTAAGCAAATGTTCTTGGGTTACATTCAATTCTACAAAAAAATCCCAGTAAGTCATCCTTGCAGAGAGGCAACATTTCATAGGAATAGTTATGGATCCCCTAAATTTCTTCCTCAAGTCCAGTACCAGAGATCCTTTAAATCCCACTGCCAAGAAGAAAATTTGGAAGCAGGTATGTGAGCCTGCTAACTTCAGAAGCACCACTGAAATCCTTACTCCACTAGAAGCAATGGAATGGCTGCCAAGGCTGCAGGAGCCTGAGCTGTGGATCTGCAGGGTGTGTGAGGAAGGATAACTGCTTGGCCCCCTTGCTGCTGTCAGCCTTGACTCTCCTTTAGAGCACGAAGTGCTGGGAAGATTTGAAGGAATCGCCATGCCAGGGCCCTACTTCTACTTTATTCTCCTCGCTGATGGCTGCAGGCAAACCCATCCCAGTCACACTGCCAAGCTGACTGGGAAGAGGGGACAAGAAAACATCAACGTTGCTCACCTTCCTTGCAAATGCAGTGTTTGTCACTCCTGAGGAAACACACAATGCTCTCACTGCAGAAACCATGTGGATTTTTAGAGGAAGAGAGAAAGAAATCAAGCACAAGACAGCAATAAGCTTTCTTCACATCCTTAACCTGGTAACCAAGTCAGCCACCTCCAGGGAAAGCTTAAAATGAGCCAAAGAAGGACAACTGGAAAGTTCAGCTGCTCTATCTTTGGATCATTAGTGTTGGTTTTTAGGTCAAGGCTCCATCCAAAAACACCTACAGCTAAAATTCTAGTATTTCTGCTATAACTAAAAGTGGCATATTAAGTGCACCCTCTGGGTTTGGGGAATGTTTCCTATTCAAAAAACCAAACCAAAATAAAAAAGGTATTTTTTTCCCAATACCCAGACCAGGAAAGAACAGTCACTCTGCTGATAACCAATCTTCTTAATAATGCACAGAATATTAACAGTTAGAGTACTATAAAAGTGAACCCTGACATTTTAATTTATCTGAAACATTTCTTCTTTCGGTGAAATAATCTGAAGTTGGAGGACTAAAAACTTTGTTTCTGGAAATGCATTGCCTATGATATTTTATTGGCTTGATTTCAAATGAAAACAATTATTCTATAGCGAGGATGTTACCACACAGACATAACAACACCATTAACTATTTTTGACTTCCAGTGTAAATTGAACCATTATAGGGTTTTAAAAATGTTGTCATTAAATTTTAATGATCTGTTTTAAGGGATTTTTCCCCCTTATTAAAATTCAAACCAACTATACTATAGAGCTTTCTCAGAATGTGGTGCACTATTCTAAGCTTCAAATAAATCTGTAAATCCTAGATTAGTTAATAAAGAGAAACTACCTGGGTTATTGCAGGTGGGGCTGGTAGCAGTACCTGTTATTAATGTTGCCTAACATTTACCAATAAAATACACTGCTTCCCATTCTTTAAAATGTTGCCAAATACCAACTGACTGAAAAAAAAATATTCTGAGTTCAAATGTGGCCACACCTGGTTGGCTTTTTTCTTCCTTTATTCCCCCCACTGATGATGGGGGAAAGAGCAAAGAAAGGAAGGAAAAATATCAATTGAACTGATTCAGCTAATTAAAAAATACATTTAATTTTATTAAACTTCAGTATTTTTTCCATGTACTAGGGGTTTTCTTGTAGAATCAGTGTTTGAAATATTGCACGCAGAAGCCTAGAGAATGTTTACAAGAACACTTCCTTCACATTTGCCTTAAACTTGCCCAACTCATAAGCTTTGGTAACTGTGGACTACAGTGGAAAAAATAAAGGTAAAATCCTGATTTACAAGCACTGAAGAGAGACTTGTGAGTCCTTTGCTGTTAAATTTTGTGAAGATTGACTCCATGGTGAACAAGCTCCATCCCGTGATGGGGCAGTGGTTTCCCTCCAGGCACAGCTGCAGCCCTGAGCAGGCTGTCTGGTACATTCACTCCTAGGTCCAGACAACCCCATCTCCCTCTGAGATTCATCTCTTTCCCACAGTCTCATCTGAAGTTATCCCAGGTTAACCCACAAGGCTGACTGGAAGGTGGAGCAGACCTTTTGGTTTTGGTTTTTTTTTTTTAGTCTGTCATTTTTTCACCCTGGTGCTATATTGCCACCTGCTAATGAGTAGATCTTGTCCTGCAGCATGCACAGAGCTGGACAGCAATGATGGTGCATTATCTGCAATGTGTAGTCTCTCTGTTGACACCCATCTGCTTTCCACAGGCCTTAGAACAAGGGAAAGGATAGCTCCTAAATATGGATCCTGTCACAATTTTACCTGGGTTTTCACACATTGACAGAGCAGAAAACTAAAATCATAGGAACACAGCACATATTTACAGTTATTTATGCAAAGTGCCTTAATTTGGTATTCTCAAGACGAACAGGCTGCAAAAGCAGAATTTGTCAGGAGGTTTCTTGTAATTGTGTTATTTGATGGAAGAGATACTTCATTCAAGTCACAATGGCAAAATAGTTCACTGTCAGAAATATGACAACAATACATAATTTATCAGTTTGGAAAACTTATACTTGAAAGAAGCCTTAGTCTAACCTTTCCATCACTCCAATTCAATTGTAAGACCACCACTGTAACAAGACCACTTAGAAAACCACCAGGGTGGCCCTGATAATACATGTATCATTGTTGAGGCACAGGAAACTAAACCAGATGGTTTTGCTGAGTAAAGCACTTTTTTCTGGCTTTGTAGAGCCTAAAAACACTAATAGGTCAAACATGAAAGTGCTGAAAAAGAAAGTTAAATTAAAATCTCTGTAAATAAGAAAAATATTTATTTACATATGTTTCCCTCACAGAAAATATGTCTGCAAAAAAATAAAAAGGGAAAAATGATGCTACAGTTCTGAAAAAGATTAGGATAGTTTTCTGAAAGGTCTAGCAACAACAACATTTAAAATTGGACTTACAGTGCACCACTGCTGGAATCAATGCCATATGATGTGTATTAGACAGAACACCTACATATTGTAATTAAGAACTTTTCCTTGCCTCATTTTTATGTTTTAACTATGGAGACCATTCATGTCTATTGCAACAAACAACTTACTTTCTTGCATGATCTCTGATTATCAATCATCTTCAACTTAAAAAACAGCACATAATGAACCTCTCAAGCTACATAAAATTGAAAGCAATTTCCACAAAAATCATCCATACACAGAAACATACATTCACATGCACACATTTATACAGGCTGTACATGTGAGTGCATGCAGGGTGTTCAGATTTTCTCATTTATGCTGTCGTTATTTAGAATCATATTATTTGCAGACTTCAGCATTTCAAAAACCACAAAGGACTTGGTTTGGGTTTGTTTTTCTTCATTGTAGACATCGTCCACATGAGTAAAATTAAGATGATAGTGTGTTGCTCTGCTGAGAACTGCAACTATATCTAATAGTCAAGAAGTCTAATCTAAATTACATACACTGAAAGAATGCATTATACAGTCTTTTAGTGTGCAGTGTTATTTACCAAAATGTAAGCCTTTATTTAGCATTAAAAAAGAAATCTTTCCCTATCACAGTTATTCTAAAACACATTCTCGCTTCATAAGGGAAGCCTTGCCCATATTTTAAAAAACTGAAAGAACATGTTTGAGAATTATACCTACATTTTGCTGGCACCAAATCATGCTCTAGTGAAAAGAAAACATAATTATTTAAATTTCATCTTTTTCTCTGCTTGTATGGAGAATGGAGAAAAAATGTACACTGAGAAGAGCTTCACTATATGCCAATAATTTGTGGAGGTTCATTTTGGCACTGCACAGATATAGCCTTGGGGAAAATGTTTGGTCTTCAGTCCCACTCGTAAGGTTGTGACTAAAAGTAGAGAAATAAAAGAGCAATTTCTGAAGCCAGAAGTCAAGAGGGGCCACAGGTGCCCTACAGAGCTGAGGGAGCCTGATGGAGCCTACCTGGACAGCAATAAAGAGAGAGGAATGACATCGTTGTGTCACAGAATTGTATTTTGATTCGGTATGAGAGATGTGGCAGGGAGACACCTGTTTGGTGACACCAAACAGTGTGACACCATCTACCACTTCACATCAAGACAAGCTCTTTTGTAGGGTTGAAATATTTCAGTTGAGGTGCAACACGTACAAATAACTTACTAAAATAACAACGCCATGAATAGACCTTGGAAATCCACTCATCTGTGTCTTTTCCCTATAGACTCAATCAGAGGGAAGACAATAATTATTTCTGGATTTGGTCCTCCAGCACTCTTTTGTGTCAAGAAGAAGTGCCTCTATTCCAGTGCCAGTGCCTGTGGGTCAGCTCTGGGTGAACTTCACGTCTTTGATTTGAAACCAGCTGAGACTGTGCTGTGACTACTTTTGGCTGTATTATATCCTGAGAACTGGGTCACTATTTGGGTGGATGATTGAACTTATTACTGTGGTCAAATGTCACTTCCTTGATCTTGGACACCTATCTCCACAAGTCCTAAATATTTACATGAGGAAATCAAAAAATATTCTGCCCTTGGCAAGAGCGTACTTCCTGTGGGAAGATGTTGCTTTCTCAAAAACATTTCAGCATGAGACTTAGTTCTACATTAAAGATTTTTGAATGTTCGTTGTCTCATTTTCTTTGATACACATGCTTCTAGGAAAGGTACTGCTTCAGCAAGTACCTGTCAAGAGTTTTATGAATGTTCAGTAGTTGTTCCAAAGGAGCACAGACTATCAAACTTTTCTCCTAAAGGTTCTTACAAGTTCTGATGCTCTCACAATTACTTCACCTAGATGGAAGCAGTTCAGTGCATAATCACCTCAACTGGAGCAGATTTGATTTAATTTGAAGATCAGTTTGGCCTAATAGAGACATTAGTTATGCCACCTCAGACAAGTTGATGGAAAGAAAACGTTCTGTGTATTTGGATATACACAAAATACACTTTACCTGGATGGCGATACACTAATACTGAAACAAGCCCATCACTGAGGGTTTAAAATTATTTTGTCACTTTTATTAGAAGATACTGACTTTAAACATAAAAACTAAGCAGAAAGAGAGGAAGAGCATTTTTCACTTCAGTACATACCAAAAGAGCAACCTGCATTTAAAAACATGCCTTAAGTTCATCAGGCAATCTCATAACTATATGAGGTATTGATAGCTACACAGACAGATACAACTGACCTTCCTTTTATAACCAACAGTCCTTACTAAAGCAAGACTCTCACAGCAAGAATTCAGCTGGGGTGGTGAAAGAATTACCCAGAAAAAACTTCAAGTCTTAGCAGACTAAGGCGAAATGTATCTCAGAAGACAACATATCCTTAATGCTACAAGAAAATACAAAACAAAAGTAGAAATCCTTCGCCAATACTCCTGCTGGCTGGCTCCTTTTCTTATGCACAAGAGTAAAGTAAAATTCTAAATAATTCTGTCTGGCAAGAGTTTTTATATTTCAACTTATGCACAAACATACAAGAAGGGATTTCCCACAACAGCAGTGGTAGCTGTTGTTTCCAAGGGTCATTTTCTGCCTATTAGAATGGTAAGTAGAAAATTAATGGATAAAAGACCAGGTGATGCTGACTAGAGATTTAAACAAAGATTGGATTTTATTATCTAAATTTCAACATGTGCAAAATTCTCTAAGACAATAAAAATGACTGCGTATTTTCTTGTGCTTTTAATTACAGATTTACGTATGAATCAGCACTAGAACCAATTAAAAAGAAAATAAGATAGACATTTTCTCTTTAAGTAGTTTCGCAGTTTCTTAATATGCTTGATTGTCCTGTACAATAAATTATTATATTACTTATTTATAAACAGTTCTCTTTTGCTTTGATTGTTTTCTTTTACATTATTTAAATATAAATTAATGGAAGCCGATTCCCATACATTCTGAATATCAAATGCACCCCAACTTCACCATGAATATAGGCACACACCTAATTTTAAACTTTTGACTAGACATGTAATTAATTGAATTGGAACCAATTATGACCCAATTATGAGTCCTCTGTAATTACTGCTTGACGTACTTGCTGGATTTCTCTTGAAGGCAAGAGACAATATTTCTGATCTCTATGAATACCTAAAGACTACTAAAACTGTTACCTTTGACCTTTTTCTTGTAGCTTTGTAAAATCAAGATTGAGGGGCTTTTCCACAGCTTTCTTCAGTGCAGACTTCTGCTGTTTGCACAACAGTGAGGTAAGGGCAGTGCAATTGCAGAAGGCAACCTGAGCATCAGCAGGTGATAAAGAGGAAACTGAAGGAAAGGCAGGAAAAACCTGTACACAAAGGAGGTTGCCCAAACTCACAGTGGCCGTCAAATGAACTCCTATAATCAAAGCTCGAGAATCACAAATTCTGCTTGTGCTGTGTGACCATCAGATGTTCTCAAGTCCAACACATACAGGATACTGTTTCTGCATGGAGTCAATGGCTTGGCTCATAAACTTTTGTGAGATCAGGAATTGACCCATAATATTTCATCAAACAACAAAAAGGAATGTATTTATGGTTTTATTATTATCCCTAATAAGGAAATAAGAAGAAAGGAAACACAGTACATGGTCTAGTCTATATGCACATGTGTTACTTGTATTAATATCGATGGGATTTAAAGCTACATATGGAGAGGATAAGATATATCCCTATGTGTTCAGCCATATGCTTAAGGAAGCTCCCAAAATGCTTGTAAATATGATCATGCTTTCGAACATATTATGCATTTATTTGAACAATGTTAAATCTCTAAGCCCTACTTTCCAGTCCATTAAAGCCTCAAATAATAGTTTATTTCCAGTTTAAAATTACCCTATTTTTTACCCATTAGAAGGCTGCCTGTAACCATATTTCCACAATACTCAGGGAATTAGAGAATTGATAATAACTCTCCCATGATCTGAAGGGATGATATCTCTCTGGGATGAGAAATACTCAAGATGAACTATATTTTAGTGAAGAATTCTTTCCAGAAGATTTTGGGACAGGCCCAAGATGTGTAGCTGAAAGGCCTGGAATGCTACTTGCACAAAAAAACATGTGTTTGTGCCATAGACCTCAGACAACTACATTCCTTCTAGAGGCCAAAGGCCTTGAAAGCTATTCATCCTTCTGGATTTACTTGTTGATTTTTAAGGGTTGAATGATAGCCTCAACAGGCAGAGGGAGCTGGGCCTGTTCAGCCTCAAGAAGAGAGGGGATGAATGTCATCAATGTCTATCAGTATTGGAGTGTCAAAAGGACAAATCCAGGCTCTTGGTGGTGCCAAGCAACAGGACAAGAGGCAAAAAAAAGCAACTGACACACAGGAAGTTCCACCTGAATATGAGGAAGAACTTCTTTACAGTGCAGGTGACTGAGCACTGTGACAGATTGCCCAGAGGGATTGTGGAGTTCCCCTTACTGGAGATATGCAAGAACTGTCTGGACACAATTCTGTTCAATTATCTTTAGGATGATCCTGCCTGAGCAGGAAGGTTGGACCAGATCTGTTGTGGTACTTGGCAACCGGACCCATTCTGTGATTCTGTGAACACAGGACAAGGGTTTAACCCAGAAGGCACAAGGGAGTTTTTTAGGATTTCCCTTAGAGAAGAAGACTTTAGGATTCATCCCATGATTTATGACCTAGTGTAATTTCTGTTGGAATGTCACAGCTGAAGTCTTTATGAAATATCCAATGGCTGTTGACAAATCATATTCATTATTTTCATGTAACTGATAATTTTATTTGACTTACCTTTTTCTTCTTTTCAGTTGAGGCTTGGTGATTGATTTTATAATCACTCGTGATCATCCTTTTATGCATTAAAAAGAGGACTGGGATGGTTTACTAGTTTAACTACTTCAACCAATGTTGTAGCCACAAACATAAAATCATAGCCATGGAGGCACAGTCATTACACTCATGATGCTTGTAACATCTCACACACAAATGCAGCACAGAACCTAAGACAACTTTATCTGGCTGCCAAAAACCACCTTCTTCACTTGCTTGATGTAACCCTTTTGATACCAAGGCAGTATGGCTGTTTATCTTTTCTAATGTCATCCAGGACATCAGTTTAGAGAGGCATTATCATTTTGTTTTCTTGCTCTTTTTGACTGTAAAGAAGATTTGAGAGCTCAGCTTTTACTCTACCTTTAAAGTCTCAATTTATGATAAAAATCAAGACTTTTGCCCACTGAGATACTTCTTACTTTGTAATATAGGAAACCAAAACAAACAGTCGTCATCTTTTTAAACTACATCAATGAATGGTGAAGTCAAATCCGGTTTCCCAGCAAGGAATTATTAAAAGACAGAAATAGTCCAATGACCACAGGAAATCTTTAAGCACCAAAATGGGGACAAAAATCTCCTGGGGAAAAGACAATATTTCCTACATGGTCATTCATGTCTCCTTGTAATACAATACAGGGGCATTGTTTGTTTGTCTGCTTAAGTAGATGGGTAGAATAAAATTAGAAACAAATCCTGACTACAGACATTTCAAACACCAAGTGCAGGCTTATGTGTTCCAATACCTGCCATCACAATTATCTTGTGATGCTTCTTTATAATGAGGGCTTTGATCATTGATATAGACCTAATTTTTGCCTTATTAAAAAAAGGTCACCAACCTCCAGCAGCATCTTTCACTTCAGGTCATACTGCATCTTGCTGAAATCAAGTCATTTTATCAGTCATAAAATTTGTCAAAAGAATTGAAGAAACACTCTAAAATAAAACCACGCTGTAGTCAGACCCCTCCCCAGGAATTCAGGCAAGGAATGTAAACCCAAAGATTTATTTTTCTGTTCAGGTCATGCCTGGGGTAGACTGCTGTGTTACTAAATTCCCTAATCTGAAGTCAAGAGCAAGACAAAGTTAACAGACCTCAATAGGCAAAAAAATAATAAAAAAAAAAATCTTGAGATAGCCCTCTGTGGACCATAACCTGAAGTTACAGCAATAAGCATTATCCCCTCCACAGAGATGATTCAGGAAAAATCCCACAGCTTACCTCAACGTAGTCCCTGGCATGGCCCCAGTCTCTCTTAGCATCCAGATTGCCCAGGCTGAAGCAGTCCAGCTGTCCAAGGTGAATCTTGGCTACCGAGCGGCTGATCTTCCGAGTGACAAAGTTAGCCCCTGGAGGAGAAATAAAGGGTAGTGTCAGCATTGTCACAGGGGCAGATAGCTCTGGAAACACCTCGTGCAGCTCAGCACATGGCACTTTCAGTCCCCACTCACTCCCCTTGCACCACCCAGACCCACGCCATCTTTTATCATTTGAGCAAGCTAAGAAGCTTCCAGGGCAAGTGTCACATTAGTTGCACTTTCACAGCAAACATCTTTCTTTGTGGGACTTCTTAAGCATTCCTAATTTGCTGCCTCAGTATTCACTCCAGGCATTAAGCCAAAGAAAATCATTTGGAATGTCAGTTCTTAAACACAAAATGCAAAAGGTTACATAAAGAAGACAGACATCTTAGACCACCCTCAAGTTTTTCTGTTTCAGTTTCTTTTTTCATTTTTAATTTATTTTTTCAAGGAATGCAACTATCTAAATTAATGTGTTTATTAATAAAAAAATTTGAGATAATGCAAATACTATGTATTCTCCAAGGAACTACAACGGCTAAATGCATTATAATTTTCTAGTTTTTGGGGATTCTTAGTCCTCCAGATTCAGTTAGATCATGAAACTGTGATTACAACTTTTTCAGTAGAAGACTGTATTTTATTTTGCTATATTTCAGTATTTTGGAAAATTTGTGTACCCATTTCTGCTTCCAGTGGAGTTGCTCTAAACAATTTTTTTTGGTTACTTATTTTCAGACTTTGATTTTCAGATTATGGTGGCTGTGTTTCTAAAAGGTGGTCACAGCCTCCTCAAAAGCTGAGGGATTTTAGGAGTTTAGGCCCATTGGCATTTGCACACTAATGAGCCACAAAAATTAAAATTACATGCCCTTTTAATAGCTAAAACCAGATATGATTAAATGGTGACAGATGATACCTCCTCCAAATGAAAAACAGGAGACTTAGTGAAAATGTCTGTAGTTGTAAAGTGCTTTTAGCAAATTTCAAAAGTCTCAAAAGTGTAGCTTATACATTCAGTGCATACATGTAGTTTTTTTCATTATGAAACTCTGCTCTTTAGATACACATCTCAATATGTTCTGTTTCCTGTCAATCAAACAGAAGATTGCAGCATTATAAAACAACATTAAGTGTCTTTTTCACATTACTGGTTTTTCCAGTAATACGAAGAGCACCACAGTGCTTTTCTGTATCATTTGACTCTACTAAAAGTAAAAAAAAAAAAAAAAAAAGCACACCTGTAAGAATCATGTGGAATGAAGAACTTTAATTTAAGTCAGACCTTACCACAGGATTAAGATAGAATTTTAAATTTTCATCAACCACTGAACTAATTGCAATTCCAGGTTTTAGCCATTTATATATCCTAATATATCATCAATTTGCACCTGTTCTTTCAAAGATGAAAATAATATAATTTCCATATTCCCTGAAAAGCTGTTTGTATAGAAAGGAAGCTTCCTAAACAGCGTGATTTGCAAACTTTCAGAAACAAAATATACTCCATAGTCTTTTTCAAAGCAAATTCCTCAAGAGTTGGATAGTACTACCACCATGACTCTGCTATTTGAACTTCTGAAAGCCAAGTGCTGGGGTTCTCCTGTTCCTGGCTGGACAGGCTTACAGCAGGAGTGGAGTTCTGGCTTAACAGAAACAAGTGACAGAGTCTCTTTGGCTTAGCCAGACTGGTACCTCTCCAAAGATTGTTTCTATTTTTAACTTACCAAAATGCTTTGAGACCTTCTCACAGATTATTGCTAATTAATTAAAAACAGATTCAACCAATGGCTAAAACTTACTAGGACTAGCTCTGAAACCTTCTGCACCAGAATGATTTCAGTTAGGATTTTTATTCAGCAAATAACGGCTGAAGGAACAGGTTTCTCTCTGGAATAAAGTAGATGTTTTAAAGTTCCAGGCTGCAACTGAGTAATAAAGAAAACTGACTGCTTTCAACACTACATTCCCATTTGTAGCAAAAGCAATGAGAGTTCTAGTCACCATCTGCATTAAAGCAAGTTTTACTGTCAACCTGCACAACTAATGAATGTCAACTCCCCTTTTGGAGCAAATGCTTCCTCAGCATTAAAAAAAAAGAAAAAAAAAAAAGAAAAAAAAAGCAGCACATTAGGTTGTGTGAGAGAAAAACTTTTATGCTATCAATTTAACTTTAATTGTATAAAAGATACACACAAGAAAGAGCTGATTTGTCTAGTACAGCACAACAAATACTAGTAACTGCTGTCTTCTTGCAGAGCCACTGTTAACTACAGAGAAACAATCTTCAAAGATATTCTCCAAGTAAAATCAGAATATTCCTCAAAAGGCTGAACTGAAAAACTAGAGAGCACCACAATGAAAAAATGAAAACCTTAATTTTCCAGAGATTTTCTAGTAAGGGTTCCACTAAATAATACCAACCCTCTTCTTGGAAATGCCTCAGCATTAAAGCAGTGGAAGAAAACTATGCTACTGTTCATTCTGAGAAATGCAATTAGAAAATTTTTTCATGCACCCAAGGACTGAATGGCACATTTCAGAAGCATTTAAATGATATGGTTCATAAATAATGTTTAAGTACTTATTCCCTTCAAACACAGTATCTTAAAATATCCCATTACACTCTGTGTTTGATCCCATGCCATTAAATGCACATCATAACTAGAATTTAGGCTGGTGCCCGCTGGAGTCATACAAAGTTGTTAAGACTTTGTCAGCATTTCCACTAAAAAGCCCTGTCCTAGAGGTTTGCAATTTGGCTATGACATTGCTTTGGTCTGAAATTTAGCAGAAGGAATGTCTTTTTCCTCAGGACTGATTCTATCTAAAAGGTCCAGGCAAAACGCTGCACTTGCGTTTGTATAACTGAATACAAAGGACCTTTTGAGGCACAGAAATGGTTAGCTTCCTTCTTCGTCAGGAGGTAGCGAAGACTTGCTAATGTTGAACACACAAGAGTATTTTTCTCCACAAAATAGCCACTCAGTGCCAGGAAGAGTATCATCAGAGATGCTGGTGTGCTAACCTTTATGTTGATTTTCATTGGATTAAGGTGATGCAGCAGCTAAAATGCCACCAGTTATCACAGGCAAATAAAGCCTAATTTGTTATACTACTAACCTTGCTAATTCACCTGGAACTGTGTTGGTGATAGCGGCAGAGCTACCTTAGACTGGTGGGAAAGAGAGATGTCAGACTCCCATATTTGTCTCCTAGCTCTGCACTGCTCCCTCAGTTAAGAGAGGTTTTATAAAACACAACTCATTGCTCTCACCTAGTACAAATAAATGTGGACTGTTAAAAACTCGGTTACATGGTTGATGAATTTTGACTTATTTGAACATCTTTTCAAAATTTGTGTGGGTGGCAAAAGTCTGGGAGCTCACTTTCCTGCAGGAACCCAGAGAAGACTCATTCTGGCTGTTGGTAGGGCCAAGCATGCTGGGCTAACTGCTATCTATGCAGCAAACACATCAAAACCATGATGGGCCACATTATGCTCTGGTTTGCATTGTGATTGGCAGCACTGGAATCGCTGCAATGGAGCATTGAAGATGTGGCCAGACAGAAGAGGAATGGCCAGACCTAGCAGAGGATGCTTTGGTGCGACATTTCAGCTGTTCTAAGCAGCTCTACTTAACAGGAGGTCTGACAAGTTCTTACATTTTAAAAGGGGACTTTAACAAGAGTTTTCATGATATTAACAGCTCTTTCAGGAACGCTGGGTATTAGCTTAGATTTGTTTTCAAAACCCAAGCCCTCCCTTTGAGATTGTTCGCATTCCAAAAGGAACCATGAGGTCTGATTTACAAACCTGATTTACCCTAGACAGGATTTAAAGAAAGGATTCCTCATCAAGCAGAGCTATCTGTAAAACATATAACTTGCCACCAAACCACTGCAGGAACAATACTGCAATGAAAAGAAATAGCAGAGGTATAATGCAATAGCTTTCACTCTCCAGCCCAGGCCTGTCATCCATTGTGCTGCCTGGCTCAGGGTGGAAAACAGCTCATTCCTTCCAGAAGGATGCTGCCTACATCTGGCAAAGATGCAATTTTGAAAGCTGGACACATCTCTCATTAACACATATTGAAAACTAATGTTTAGTAGGCATGGTCTTAGTGCACCTACAGTTCCAATGCTGGATTGCCCCAAGACAGAAAAAAATAATCTTAGTCTCTGAATCAGCACCCCATTCCTTTTACAGCGCTGGGGTTTCAGCCTTTGTGAGTCATCAGGGAACTGCCTGTTTTAAATAGGAGTTTTTCTCTGGATATTGTGGTTTAGAAGAGGCAACCAAATGGATGAAGAATCTTCAAGAACCACTATTGTATCGTCTGTTTCTTTTCAAGAACCCTCATTTTCCAAGTTCTCAAGACTGCATACAAAACCCAACTAATGATAAAACTGTGGTCTAAGGAAAACTGCTCTCCCTGTTAAACTAGCTGTTACATGCCTAAGAAAATCTATTATTAATCCTTGCAATATGATAGAATGACAACCAACCTTACAGAATTCAATAGCAGTCCTTATCTATCAAATGAGATGCAGTCCTAGAAAAATCTACCAAGTTCTCGCAACACCTTTTTTCTTCATTTTGATTAAAATATGATTAAAAGGTTTCTGTCTCTGAAGATACTGACACAAGAAAAAGGTTGACCCACTGCAGTTTTTTTCCTCCAAGTTTCTGCAGTTCTGGCATAGATTCTAGTGGAAGCCTAACATGTTCAAACACATTGTGTACCCAGCACCTCTACTAACCCAGAGAAACATATTTCTTTTAACATACATGTGTTGTAAATGATACATTTAATGAGATCATTAAAATGTTTTGATTGCCTGAAAATTCACATTGCTCATCATTTCCATTCTATGAGAACCTTTTCCATTTTTTGTAACAAGGTGTAATGAAAAAAAAGCAACACCCAGATCTTCTAAGAAAAGAAGCCTTAAATCTCTTTACACTGATGAAAATCAATAACAATTATTCCAAAGCAAATAGATTTATTGTCATTGTAAACCAAATGAAAAATCAAGTTATATATCTTTAAATTAACCTTTCATATTTTGAGTTTAAACAGAATTTTAAACTGTTTCTTGATCAAAACCACTGATACAGTATTGCATTTTGGTAAAACTAGTAGAGCAGTTACTTAATATATTTTAAACACCGGTGCATTTAAATTGCTAATCCATACACAATTTAAAATAATTAATTGTTTTCACAACAATAATTACACAAAGTAGAAACATCACTGTTTAGAAATAAAGAGAAAATCATGGCTAAAAGTGACTTTTTTTTCTTCTGCTTGTCATCATACGAATTTTACTCAGCAAATACAGCTATCTTTGGATGAGCTTGCCATAAAGTCCACAATCAGATTTTTGCAAAATGAAATATATATGAAATAAGTGTGATATGATTCATAAGCAATTCCTTGTAAAGTCATGCATGGGAAACATCTTCCTGACTGGAGCAATAAATCATTTTATTTCCTGAAACATGAGATATAGTGCTTTAATCCTTTCATTTTAATCCTGTATAGCATGGCTGGAAATACTTTTTTCATCATAATATGTTCAATCACTTTCTCTGTTTTTAAAATTTTAAAAATACCTTATGGCAGTGGTTTTCTTAGATTTTTTTTAATATATTTGCAATGTCTTTCAAATATTTTCAGTTTACATATCCCAAGCTATTTTCCAATGGCCATGTATCTTTCTCTTAACAGGAAATTTTACTGTTAATATTCTTTTCAAAGAGGTTATTCTTCATCAATCCCCTGGGAAACAATTAGGTAACAAAAATTCTGCAGATCCCAGACCGAAAGCAGTGGTCCAGTAACACAAGGATAAATTTGTCCCTCTTTATCAAGTGACTTTGAAATGTGTGATTTAAATAAAATTATGTGATAGTAATTCCTTCAAATACTGCTAACAAAGGCATCAATCAGCATATAAACGGAATTATTTTATTTAATAATATATTGATATTATAACATATATGACATTATAACCTTTACAATACCAAATTGCACTAATTCTCCTTAGTTCCATTTTCCATTAGCACACCAGTTTTCAACAGAAATGTGGCACCAATTCTTTGGGTGCCCATTGTTGAGATAATGGAAGATGCACTACTAAAATACTTCTATATTTCAAAAATGAGGAGGTTAAGGCAGAAAGATAAAGGCATTGAGAGGTGGGAATCAGCAGGGGAGGGCAGCACAGTGGAGGGGGCTGATGCTCTCCAACCCCAGAACACCACTGCCCCTGCCATCTACATAGCACATCCAGTTGCACGTAGAACATTTGGACAGCTGAGGGCAACAGGAGGTCATTGAACTACATGTGGAGGGAACACAAATTATTGCCTTTTATAATGTGAGTGGAGAATGAGAGCGAGAGACAGCCTTGTGAGGAACAACAAGGTACAGAAATGTGGAGGGAGAGCAGAGAGTAGGAAATTTTTTCTTTTTCCCAGTGGGAGAAAAGAGAGCACAAAGCCTGCTTCAGGGGACAACTAGTAAGCTCTGTAAAAAGTATGGGACACAGGAGTAGGGGAAGAGACGTACCAACCACCACCCAAGGACGAGAACCTGAGGAGGTGTTTGCCACAGCCCAGGCCATGCTCCCCAGTGACTCAGTGGGGCTAACCCTCCACTGGGCATCTGTCATCAGGGCTTTAGGCTGCTCATGACTGCGCTGCATACAAACAGAGATTTCCACCTCTCAAAAAACAATGACAGGATAATTTCTATGACTACACAGCAGCAGTTCTGTAAAGTGACTGTGAAAAAATGATGTTTGATTAGCAGACAATGTGCATGTGTAGGGTGTAACACAAAGCTATTAGATTTCACAATTAAAATACCACTGTTGAGGAATAGTTACACTTCTTGGATCTACCATATGGGGTTGTTAAAAGGACAGGCTAATATACCAGCAATAATGGTTAGCTAAAATGTGCTATTTTAGTATATTTCCTCCATATAATTTTTCTTAAATTAAAATATTTTCCCCTCAGGAACTGTACACTGAACAGGAAAAGGTGAGGCATCAAAGATTCTTATAAAGGAAAACCCAAACGTTAATACTGAAAACAATATGTAAAAGTGTTATTCCTGTTCCCAAGTTTATGTTGCTAATGGTGCTTACATAAACAGAGCAGCGTTTTGCTTAGAGAAAACTTAACCTTTTGCTCCAAAATATTCACTTTGTTTTTTTTAATCGCAGCTCATATACACTACATTGTAAAACAAAGGTAGATGTCTTTAGCCACTCTGATTTTCTAACATTCATTGAAGCTGTGTTTTTAAAATTGTACAGTGAAGGTTATTGAACTAAACCTCTCATTTCATCTGTCACAGAATTACACAAGCCCTTGCATGTGTGAGCTGTGGGTAAACATGAGTGTGCTTGCCCATCAGTACAGACTCTTTACATTGTTAAAGCTTGTGTAAACAATTTTAGTTAAGTACGTACTTTGCTTAATTTGTGCTACAATAGCTAGAACTGTATGGAACCAAAAGGAAAATCCAGCACTTGTACAAAATGGAATTATCCTGCCGTCTTAGGCAACTTGCACAAAACCCCGTGATTTTAAGTTCCCTTGTTTAATGGCTATCACAGTTCAGACATATGTGCTCCTAAATTTAACACTCCTTTCCTTTTCTCCCTGTTGTTCCCCTCCTCCATCCTCTCAGCAACCAGTAGCACATCAAAAAAGTTGCTGTTTGACGGTTCAAGCTGAGACGTTCAGCCTTTACCCTCACACTCTCTTGAGATGAAGCAGGCAAGGCTTTTAATCTTACCTGCTGACACATGACTGACTAATACAGTTTCTTGGACCTTCTGACCTCTGAGGGACTAAATCTGGCTGGTCTCTCAACCTCTCCAGGTGGCTGGGACATCAGTTTGCGGTGGGTCATGATGTAAACAAAGTTTTGCACGGGTTTTCCGTGACTTTCTGTGAGCCCATAATTCTCTTAACTTTTAATGTGCAAATTTCTTGAGTATAAAACGTATCATTTCACTTCAAGTCAGCGGGAAAAAGAATTTTCCTTTACTTTTACTGTAGGTTAAAGACTGTAACAAGAGCTAACCTTGAAACCAGTCACAGCGGCAAATTTGCTGAGTCAGTGCTGATGTATTTTCTTGGAGCAAGAGAAATGGTCTGGCTACAGCCAAGCAGCTTATTTGAAACTTTGCCTCCCACACAAACTAATAAAGCAGGGCTAGACGGGTTTGACACTTATACAGCATAACTCAAGATGTTCCTAATCCATGTGCCTCCCTTTGGAGCTTTGTTGCTCAACAATTTTTCTCCTAGGACTTCCTTCTGGTTAGCTTTGCGACAGCAGTAGTCCTTGAGGCACCCTTTAAGTCCTCAATACATGATTTGATAAATGTCTTTCGATTTTACTAAACCACCATTTGAACAGAAGTCCTGGCATCACCAAGAGGGGGTTCTGAAACACAGCTGGATCATTTTTTCAGGGAGCTGGAAACTGCCGAGGGGAAAGAGGTCATCAAGAAGTAACAAGGTGAGGGCCAGTGATAACTGGAGGGAAGCAAAAAAAAAAAAATCTCAGCTTCTGCAAGTATAGTAGCACATTTTTTTCTAGTACAAGGTACATAAAATGCAAGGTGCTACATTTCCTTTCATCTTCCATGTTATGAATAGTTGGATTCTCAGCTAGGATGCAGTGAGAAATACATCTCCAACAGCACTGATGATCCCAACAAGTCAATGTACATATCTCCACTTGCAAAGTTCTACAGTTTCAAGTACAAGGATGAAATCTTCCAGCTACAGACACCCTCTCAGACTCATAACAAACTAATCAAGTACCTGGCTCAGATATTAAGAGCCAAAAAAAAATCTTCACAGTGTGTGCTGTGGCATGCAGAAAAGCTGGTGTGCAACCCAGGGCATGAGATCAGCTCACGGTGCTCTCAGGCTACTCTCCCTGTCCCTGCTGTCCCCATTTCCCAAGCTCTGCACCTGCACAGGGACAAGTGGTTCTGCTGAAGATGGAGCAAGACAATGCTGGAAGTCATTATTTTGGATAAAACCAAAGTAACAACCCTGAAATGTAGTATTTTAACAACAAATCTCTGTAAAAAAAAGCTTTGATTGATTGTGTGGAGCAGGGGGAACCCAAGCCTAAAGTAAGCCTCCAAGGCCTAAGAGTTTAAGAATAGAATGGGGTGAAAAGGCAGAGACACAATGACAGTACACCAGGAAGCCTGCAAGCCAACAAAGACAGCATGTCCCTTCTGGTCCAAAGGACTTGGCCATGTTTGGTCTAGCTGTGTTGACCTCCTCTATTCAGAAAGCCAATAAAAACATTATTTCACCTAGCTGTAGTTACTGCTGGTTGCTTAAACTTCCCATAAAATCTATGTCCTTACTGCAGCACAGGATGTGATCACTCTCAGAGGACCCTGAAGTTAAGCAAGGGTGCTGCAGCTTCCACACCCAAGCTCCAAACTGGAAATGCCACCAGACAGAGAGGCAGCTCTCCCACAGGCAGAAAGGGTATGTCAGGAGGTTGCATAAAAACCATTGCTGAGAGCGAACTCCCCTCTGGGACAAAGCCTGGGCATGCTGCTAATTTTCACTCTAAAATGAATAAGGGACTGAAAAAAGAAAGGGACCCTTATTTAGTGAGAAAATATTTTGAACATAATCATTGAGTAAAATTCTAACAGCTTTTTGAAATGTTCACACATTTCAATGAATATTCCTTTTTACTAATGTTGCCACTGAAACTGAATCCCACTCCTGAATTCTTTCTCTGTGGGAATAGAGTTTCTCTAGTGTAATTAATAATATAAATAAATGCACAGCTATAAACACAGAGATCTCAGCTTTCTGGCAAGATAAATTGGTGAAGTTTGGCTGAAGTCAGATTACTTAAATTTACAAAGAAGAGGACAAACTTAAACATACCACCATTAACATGTCCAATCACCACTAAAGTTTTGCACAAGAAAATATGAAACAAAACATTTGGAAAGTGATTCAATGGTAAAAAAACCAGAGTGTCTATATAATACATTCATTTAGCACCATTCAGCTTGTAATGCTCACTACTGTTTTAATAACAGTATTTTTAAGAACACTTCTTCCTTTGTGGACTCCTGAAATTCATTGTTATCCTGTTTTTGTGATATTTCCCATTTAAGTTAGTTTATACTTCCTCTAGGAACACAGGAGGCAGTCAGATCACCTGCTGTTCTGAGATGTCTACAATACTTGAACACAATGGGGTGAAACCAGGACAGAAAGTTAGCCCAATTCTGAATTTCCTGGCTTTGTGTTTTTAGTGGGACCTTTCACATCATTTTTATATCCCCATAGGTAGCTGTGCATGCACTCAGAAAAACACACATACACATGCTCTCTACATACTCCAGACAAAGCTGTAAATTTTAGCACCAAAAGCTAAGAGTATATGTTTTACTCTTGTTTCTGAATGCACAATGATACAGTTTTACAGAACATCTCCAGATATCATACTGTAAGCTTTTTCCTAATAGATAGCCCCCTGTCTGGAGACCAGACATACTCTGAGAGTAAAAATTGCTGTCTTGTGAGAAATGAAGTAGGCAAGGATCCTATGGAGCCTGAAGCTAACCAAAGGTAAAGAACTTCAGAGAAAGAAATTATAGATGCACAGTTCAGTCAGATTAATGCTGTACCAGGAAATGAACATAAGCCTGGTTCTTGTGCAGATTCTGAAAGGGTGCTCAGAAAGTCACTTAAATTCACATTCTCATTTAGTCACTGACATAAATTCCTCTATGTGCTTGTTGCCAAGGCTCAAAGTGGAAATAGATGAGAGTTTTATTCTGAACATGAACTAATCAAGCAAGCAATTATTCTTTTGGTTTTTCATGCCTTAATGTCACCTCCGAACCCCAAATGAATGTAACATGCCAAAATTTTACAGGAATTTGAGAAAGTTAAGTATCTTGGTATTTGTGAAACAATGAGACCCTGGAAGAGTCAAAAAGGGATGAAATCACTCAATAGAGTAAATAAATATGCTGTGAAAGAATGTTTTTCTTGTTCTCTGCGCACCATTCCACCTTCCCCCACCCCAAGACAACATCTAGTCATTCCAGTGAAAACTCTCCATCCCATGCAAGGAATAAGGAAGAGGGAACCTGTGGGGAGAAAAACCAAAAGTGCAAACAACGGCTTTATCAAAACATGTAGGCACAAGTTTAAGTTTGTGGAGGCACTCCTCATTCATTCATTACACAGTTTATGAGCCAATCAAGTTTGCAAAGCTCCTTTTACCCTCCTTTCATAGTTTTCAGGACATACTCATATGTACCTAATTTTTTTATGCCCACACTAGGGTGAGGAAGACTTCAGCAGCTGTAGCCACAGAACCCTTACATTTTCTGCTTCAGTCTAGAACACACTTCCAAAACTGGACAAAACTGAACTTTAAATAGTTTCCCAACACACACTAAAGAGTTCATTTCTCAAAGGGCAGTTTATTGACAGGCTTGAGGACCAGAGAGGGAAATCACTGAAATTTAACCCTGAACCCCACGTGAACCCAGGGATTGGGGCTGCATATTTTCCACTGTCCTGCCATCTGCTGCTTCACTGCACATGGTAATCTTTGGCAGCCCCACTGAGAGCTGCCGGGGCTATGGCTCTGTTCAGACAGGGTGTAGAAAGAAAAGACACTGAGAATGTCATGGCTGACTGACCAGACCACTGAGATCAGAGAGATTATGCCTCATTTGCTCACCAAGCCCTGCCAAAAGCAACACCATTTAACTGCAGGTACTCAAAACCCAACAGGCCTGTTTAAAGGAAAAGTAGGCTAAAAAAGAGGACCATTCATAACCTGCATTTGTTTGGGGCACTGTAGCTACGACCTTTTGGCAATTACTCATGAGGGTTTTAAAAGAAAGTCTGCAGTGCCCAGCATTTCAGGTACAAGTGATACCTGGCAGAAAGTATCATACCCAATTTACAGGACACACCAACCTGGGAGATGACTCAAGGCAGGAGTAAACAAAAGGAACCTAATAGCCCAGTGAATAGAGAAAAAAATCATAGCTGTTATTTTGAAACAGCTACAGTCTGTTTATCTCTTGGCTGTGAAATGCTGCACAGTATGGGAGTGTAAGGGTTTGGTACTTATATGCATAACCTTCATATGTCATCTCATGACAGGGGACCTCCCTTGAGCCAAAGCCAAATCTACATTTGTTCCCCAGAGCACCCCCACTAGGCTCCAGATGCAGCAGGCAAGGAATCAGCTCTCAAACTGATTTCCTCTGACCATGCCCTTCTGTGTAAGGGCCCCCAACCCTTCCAGTGATTAAATATCAAAAGTGTACACACAGACTTACTGACTTTCAAAATGATGACTCTAAAAGGTAAGGAATATTTCAGAAGTATCTTAGAACTGCTAAGGTATATTTTGCTGGACCTGCAAGAAAATTACTGTAGGATACAGAGTTACTGTAGGATTTTTGAGTCTTATCATGCTGACAACAAACACCTGTTCTTAATGTAGCTCTCTCCCTCATCCTCCCTGCTTCTGCCAGAAAAACTAGAAATAAAGATGTAATTCTATATATGTGTCTATAACAACATCCTGCCCTATTTCTTCAATCAAATAACTGATCTTGGAAATGATAGTGTCTTCTATCTGTTTAGGAAAGAAAAGCACTTTGATAAGACAAACTTCTCCAGGGGCTGCAGAACTATGGCTGGCAGACATCAGGCTTGACACATGTTCTTCTAATTGGAAAGGGACACTACAAAATTGTCCTCTGATGTGGAATAGACAATCACTGTCACCCTTTCTTCTTTCCTGCTGCTCTACTGCCTCCACTCTGTCTGCCTCACAGGGAGATCAGGAAAGAGACAGAAAAAACCCATGTAGGAGAAGAGGAACAGGCATCTTTTCCGCAGTTCCAGCTGTGCTGGAGCCAACAGGCTCTGTTGTTTTGCTGATTCCAGGACACTCACATCTTATTTGATCCCTGCTTGACAGAAGTGCACAGCAAACGTGGGAATGGCTTGCAGACTTCCAGAGGGAGCTTCTGAAACCCTTAGACTCTTCCTTCCAAGACAGGGCCCTTCTTTCTGAGAGCTGGAGTCAAAGAACCTTGTCACCAACCTCCAATTAGTAAGCAAGACAGGAGCAATGTGGTAAAATGAGTAAGGCAAAAAGATCACACGTGCTTTCCACTTTACTTTTCTTTTGATTCAAACACATATCTTGCAAAAGAGAGGGTTTGAAGTAGTAAGCTACCCACTAACACTCTCAGTTTTAACTTCTCTGCTGCTAAGCCCTGCTGAATCAGAGCTCCCGCTCCCACTCTCCCTCTTGACTCATAACCTCAGCGACAGCCACGAAACTGGGCAGGGACACTTTATAAAACGTACTAAATGAAGCAACTTTCAATAATAACAAGGACTGGCAGGTAGCCATGCTAGAGGAGGAAAGACCTAGTAGGAATGTCCTGCAGCACAAAAGTCTCTGTTGTTCTCATTACTGCAGAGGAAGAAAATCTCTTTAAATGCTTTTGATTCAAATGATCATTTGACAGAAACAACGGACGAGACAAATGGCTGTAAAACAAGGCAATTGGATTTCCTACTGCTACAATATCTTACTTGGCTCCCATGACACAATTTCTCTGTTATTCTGCCTTGCCGTGGTAAAGTAAACTTACAGGCTACCCAGAAAACAGATGAGTGTAATCAGTCCTTTATAAATTATATCCCTTCACTCAAAGAAAGCAAATAACTTTGCCTGCTCTATAATAACTGTTTCTAATACTTCATTTATTCTTTAAATTGTTTATAAAACACTTCAAGAGAGGTCAAGATGAGAGGGCAACAATAATTGGAGATTAAGGAGACTCTCTAAGTATTTTGCACCTGTGAGTAAACACTTTGGTAATTATTATGATGAGAGATAGATCTACTAAAAAACCCCCACAGCTTATTTATGATTTTCTTGAACATGCATGTTATTTCATCTGAGAGGGAGCCCCATCTTTTCGAGAGCTATTTCAATTCAAATTTAAGCAGCTGCACAAATGTCTTATGTCATGTGACTGGCAAGTCAACAACAATAGATTTAACCTCATCTCCTATGGAAGTAACCTAGAGAAATAATGAGCCAAGGGTAAGTGATATTCTCATGAAGTTTTTCCAAGTCCCCTGAAAAAGCAGGGAGTTTCCTCCCCAGACACACATATGTTAAAGCCCACAGAGTCAAGAACAAGCAGAACTGAGCCTGAAGGACAGAGATGTGAATTAAAATGCAGGACTGGTGTTCAGGTAGAGCTTCAGAAAGGACTTTCTAACAAAAAAGGGATATCATGTCCTTTTGCAGTCTCTGTGGCATGGTTCTGCCCACTTTGGTTTTTGCTCTTCCTATGTCCACACACAGCACTGGCAATGGTCATGGCTGCATTCTGGAAATGGGACTGGAATAAACTCTGTAACACCGTCTCTTGAGCTGCTGAATGTCACAACTGTGCAGATACCTAATGCAGCTGAACTCCAACATATCAATTAATACTAATCCCCACTTTAAAAGTATATATGGATAAAATTATATTAGATCTTTAAACACTCAACCCATTGGTCTCTCTTAAAATAGTTACAATTTAGCTTGTCAGGAAAAAAACCCCGCTTCTTAGTAATTTTTCTGTGCAACCTAGAAGAGGTTGGTAAAGAAACCACTAATGTCCTCTAATCTCTCTAAGCAACTTAAAAGAGAACCCAAAACAAGAAAAAGAAAACCCTCCTGAAAAAGAAAAACCAATAAAATTCTGAGTAATTATACAGAAATAATAAACTTAAGCATGAAAAAAACATTTTCTGAGGAATTTAAAAGTAGCCAGAGCTATAAACATACTGGCGTATGAAAATAAAATTAAATTTCTAAGTTATTCTTTAGAGTTTCATTGAAATTCAGTAAACAGTATTTGATTCAAGACAAAGTACTCTCTTTATCCATTTTATATGATAAGGTTATAAAAATGCAGATTCAAAATTCAGATTTTATATCATCCCACTTTTTTCTTTTTAACCTGATTCCTTGATCTCCTCAAAGACAGACTCACATATCTAGACAAAAACACAAGCCCTCTCCAAACTGCTTCAGCCTAATACCAAATCAATACAGATTATTTCCATATAAAATGGTAACTGAACCACAGCTGTTACCAAATTCTTTGCTTTTCCTAATGCAGAATCGAATCAAGAAGAAAATACCTGACCATTGGATCAGAATAATTAACAGAGAATTTTCAGAGGAAGTTCCCTAACCACCCGAATTTTCATTTAAAAATTTTTCAGCTTGAACTTATTCAGAATAACAAGGCAGATAAATAATTATTGATCTGGCAAAACTGAACAGACTCATCAGAGTCAGAGTCTAAGAAAAATCAGATCCAAACCAAACAATTTTAAGCTGTTGGGATTTTTCAAGCACCACAAGTCCAGGAAACACAAACCTCTACAAGAAGCATGATTTTTCTCCCATTTTAAAAATGAATTCTATTAACCTTAGCAGCATCTCCCACAAACTTTATTGTAGATTAAAATGGAAATGAGGCTAAGCTAACATTTCAAGATAGCTGCCATCTACATCAGTACATAGTTGGGAAGTTCTGCTTTAGAAGTAGAGAATTATAAGGCTCTCTTAAAACTATTAATACTATGTTTATATCTTGAAAAATCTCGGTGAGGCATCTTTAAAATATAGAAGACTCCCAGGGCTTTGAAAAATCTGAATGGTCTTGTCACTAAACAGCAGGTTTGAAAATCAGATAAAGGAAACAGAAATCTTATTAAAATTAACTTAGTTCATCATGTGGCTGCATAAGTATTTCTTTCCTGACAGGCTACAGAAAAATAGCATTTCTGTTAATCCTTGAGGATTTCTAATTTTTTGCATTTTAGTAGTCTCAAGGAAAAGCATATTTTAAAAAGTGTTAAATCACTCAGATTTTGTTTACTGAGTCCCAAGCCTTTTCTTTTAAATATTAAATGATCTGATTTTAACCACTAGATACAACATTGAGTTTGATCAAACCCTCATGTACATTATCAGTTAGGAAAATTTTGATTTATTCTTTTACAGAAAATTTTACTGAACACACAAATTCTTTCACCAGACTTTCATGTACAGGCAGCCATTTTCAAGCATCATCCACACACTCACACAAATATATAATTTTGGGAAAAAATGAATGAACATTCCCTGATGACTCTGTCAGTTTCTTCACGGGTGTTGATGCCTGGCTATCACTGTCTACAAATGTAATGGTAAACCAGATGATATCATCCCACCACCAAACCCTCAACGAACCTGTAGAACCAAAGCAACAGGAGACACTTAACTTACTTGCAAGTAGACCAGAGTTGTGCAATAACTGCAGCACATTAATGAAATCAAACCCAGAATTGCTTCATGCCATGATTTCAAAACAAAGAGCTTCTTTAAGTGCAATGTAAGATTATGATGCTTTTCTCAAGAAAAGCATCATCATGAGACATAGTGAAAATTTAATAATGACCTGTTATTCACTGGCTTACACTTTTCTGACACCATTTTGGCAACAGACGTTGGATTCACCAGCACAACAAAAACTGTTTCCAGTTCTTTAGTAATACCAGCACTTTCAGAACTAGGTAGCAAAGGTAGCATTTTCCTACTGCTTTTATATGAAGTCAAGCTTTCAAGTTCCCAGCCTTAGTTACTGTTACACCAATCTTGCCCTGTTTTTCATAATTATTGCAAGATCTGCTGGCACCATGAAATGTGCTAAAAATAAAACAATTGTATATGTGCTACACTCTTTTTTTAAACTTTTTTTTCTGCAAATCTCAAACAGCACATATAGTTTTCAGCAAAATTCAGATGATTCAAGTCACTACCTGGAAGCTGCAGCACATCTGGACAGGTTACGGCTCAGGGCACAGAGCAGCTATTCAAAAAAGGAGAAGCACACCCACTATTTAATTTTAGACCATACAAAAAGCAGAGATTTGTCCATAACACAGGAATTGGGATGCTTTAACCTCCTAGAGCATGAGCACAAGTCAAACTACTAACACCAGTCCATCCCATTCCCCAATTTTCCCTAAAGGGTCAGGACTTGAGAAGAGGAAGACACATCCTGAAAAACACATGTGAAAATTAGCAACCACTGGCCTGATTTTCAACGGCAGATACATGCAACACTTATGAAAACAAACAGCAGGGGAATAAAAAAGGAGTATTTGCATCATGCCAGTTATGGTCACAGGACTGACTTTAAATTCAATTACACTTCAGTATAAATGTTTAAAATGAAGTACAATACTGATGCCATGCTAAAACAACAAAAAGTTTTTAAGACCATGGATAATTTCCAATTTACTCTGTTTCCATAAATTGAATAAAATTTGGGAAGTAAGAACTTTTCCTGACCTTAGGAAGTGCAAAGTGTCTCCATTTATCTTGAAGCAGTGCAGTAATGGTAACAAAAGATCTTGGTGGTTATTTTTACAGTCTGCAGCAAATAGAAACTCTGTGTGAGAGCACAGAGCATAGGACACAGGTATCCATAATGGATGCACATATGCCTACCAATGACTCAGAATGTGGGCATGAGGTGGGGCTGGGAAGAGAAAAGTGTCAGCAAGAAAGCACAAATAAGATTTATAGCTTTAAAAGAAACTATTTCAAAATTTTTAAAAAGGAAATTGAAGGTAAAATATTTCTGAGTGTTACTGATGTTTTTGTCATGTGTTCTGGATTTGTCTTAAATCCAAAATGAGCTCTAAATTTTTGCAGATTCACATTGCCTACACCTGGAATTACTATAGGATTTTGTAAAGTTTTCAATCCACCTACTGATGATTATTGATGCAATGAATAAACACCTTAAATCTCTTTTAATGTAAGGATTGTAATATAAATGAGAAGAAAATAAAAAGGATGTAAACTGAAGGTCTTTGTTGCTTTACTGGATAATTCTTTAATACCTAGAATTCTATTCATATATAACATAATGAAATCAAGGGCTTGACTTCAAAAATAAAAATTCATCAGTATTCCTCCAGCATTTCTAAAGCAGTGCTCCTCAAACTCCCATGTCCTAGGGCAAAAAATTCAGAGAAAGCAGACAATACGTGATACTGTATTCTCTCTCTTGGCTTGGGTTTGAATTGTTTGCCTGTACCAAAGAGCAACCCTGAAGGGTTTCATGGGAAATCTGCTAAGTCTCTGTCTTAACAGCTATCATTCTATAGGGGTGAGATACAATGCAGATCAAAATATGCAACTGATATTGCAACATCTAAATGGCATCGGGTATCTGATTTTATTACAATGCTTTGGGCCATAGCTTTCATTTGCCAATCATTGCCTAACAATTAAGTAGAACATAATTAAATTTTAAGAGTCTAAGAAAGGCAAATCCTTGAAAAGGAAATATTTTAACATGGTTGGCAAGGTGTGCAAACATCCACTGTGTGGGAAACACGTGTGGCTGACAGTACAGACACTGCTATAACTCCTTGTAACAGAGGTTAAAATCTGTTCAAAAATACTTGCAATTAGATGAATAAAACTGGCAGAAATCAGCAGTCTGCCAGCTGTTGGGATTTTCAGCTATTTCAGTGACAACAGAATATTCTTATAAATGTAAAACTTCTGTGCATTCCCAGAAAGTACATAAAGCATGTAATGGTTGAAGTCAAACTACCTGCACATGCAATGTTTGTCTGTGTGGTTGTGCTTCTTATTTTTAAACACATTTCTAGGAACTGTAAGTGAACCACTTACTCAAATCGGGACACAGAAAGAAAATTGTTCCTAAGTTCAACCCAAGCTCTGACTAATCTTCCCTCAGATAAAGCAACTTATCTTCCTACAACTGCTATAAAATCCCATTGCATGGTGAATCTTATCAGAGGTGACATCCAATGACGCTGTATTTCTCACTTATTTGTTTTAAATTAACTCTGCTAACTTTGTAGAGGAATAACCAGTTGACATTTCCTTCTGTAGTGTTTTTTGAACCAGTAATGGTGAAACTGTTTTATTGTGAATTAGTCTCTCCTGTTCAGTCTCCTGTATCAGAAATGCCTCAGTGGGTTGATTTCAAATAACTTTCTGAAACAACATGCACTTTCAATAGATATACTTTTTTTCTTTTTTTTTTTTTAATTATGCATGACTACATAGAGGGAATTGTCAACCTTTTGGAGAGCTACTTTAGGGAAAACAGGATGCACACTGCTGTGAAAATGTTTCAGATACTAAGATGAGCCAGTCACACCATGCCTACAATCTGTGAGTATGACCAGGCTTTCAAGTTTCTGCACCTGGCAGATGATGCCCAAAACTTGAAAGTGTGGATTGAGGCCTACAGAATCACATACTTAATATCTTTGCAGGGATACCCAGGACTCTGAAGATGAGCTGTAAGCAATTTCTGATGGTTTTTACTTCATAGTCTCAGAGGAACACTGATGTTGGATTACATAGCAGGAAGAAGGCAAAGCAGTACACTAATATATCACATGAAAAATTTATATATTTGACAGAATTGTAATAATAGTAAGACCAGATCTTCAGAATCTTAAGATATTAATATGGCAATAATGACTATAATATTAAACATTCATTACTTACCAAATATCAACAATGTAAGATAGATTCATTTATGCAACATCCCTTGCAATAATGATGGGAAATTTGCTCTTTGTGTGATTTTTTTCTTTTCCTTTCTTGCCTCTATTTCAGAATTCAGTCATATTTAATGAACCACAACAGAACAAAATAATCATGTGGATGCAACTGTGAGCAAAAACAGCTCAAGGAATTTCTTGAAAAAAGCAAGAAATACAGAAGAGATTGGCCGCGGCTGAGTCCCCACATCTGGGAAAACTGTATCCTGCAGTATGCTCTCTTGTCCTAGCCTCTGGGTACCCCTGAACTATGACTTCAGCATGCATCCAAAGGAGGTGTTGTTCCCCAGATAAAGTGGTTTCCTTCAGAGAGGATCTCACAAGCAGCAGCTTGGACAGCATTCCCACAGAGCCCTGGCATGGACAGGCATTGCACTGGGGTTGCATCATTTGGGAATGGTCTCCTACCCATCAGCTACCGAGATCTGAGATGACCACACTCTATCTGTTCTGTCTCCTAGACTCTCTCCTCTTGTTCCAGCAATGGGGTAACT
Organism: Zonotrichia leucophrys gambelii; assembly: GCF_028769735.1. Lineage (NCBI taxonomy): Eukaryota > Metazoa > Chordata > Aves > Passeriformes > Passerellidae > Zonotrichia > Zonotrichia leucophrys. The sequence goes on from NC_088171.1 coordinate 70,118,149, forward strand.
TGGCTAAATAGACTTCTGGCTGAAACCAGTTCTGTTCTTCTGACCTTCTGCAAACTCCACATTCACTTTAAGCTAGTTTGTAAAATGCAAGGTGTAAATCTCACAGTTCTTGCTTGTATTTCACTTCATGCTCTCATTTATACAAATATAAGAACAGCACAATGGTCACATTTTCCATTGTGTTTTGCCTGGGGAAAAATAAATGTAACAAAGGGGAAAAAATTGAGGAGTAGGCATATAAAACATTATTTCTCAAAATCCTGCTACAAGTTTGTGTATTAATGAAGGCATAAGAACCTTACAGGTGAGATACATAGTCTGCCACTCCATTTCCCATTTCAGACTTTCATAAATTTCATAGCACTTTATTTCAAAGATTTTGGTTGATATTGAATTAGAGAAAAACAAAGTCTGCAAGTTTTAGTTTGAGAAAGTAACACTGATATATGTTAATATATCTTGAGAAATGTTAAGAATTGGTAAAGCTTTCTAAATTTAACAGCTTTGAAATTTTGTAAATTGTGGAGATTTATTTATTTATTTTTCTGCCTTATTTTTACATTAAAAAAAAAAAGTTGAACTCATTCATGGAAGATAGCAATACTTGTAATCTACTTTTTTCTCAACACAGCATAAGCCACAAGGGAGCATATGATTTAATGATGAAAAGATGCTTCTGATAAGATAATAATTTGCTCAAGGAGAGATCTGAGTTGTGAATGCAGCTGTTCCAAAAAATCTAAACCCACAGGCAAGAAATTACTTATTTTTTTGTACAAGCTATATCCATAACTACTTAGATAAACTGGTGGCAAACCCCAGAAAAGTACATCAGATAGAGAAGTGAATAATCAGGGCTACTTTGAGATTGAAAAGGAAAAAAAATAAGAGGTGGTAAAGATTACCACAAACTATTGTTTCAAAGACTGAATCAAAAAGAATTCGGTAGTCAGATTGTTCCACACAGTATCTTACTTCATGAGTTAGTCACTTTAGAAAAATATCTTTTTATATCTTGATTCTGTTCATGTACATGATTATTTCATTCCCATGTGTGACAAGTCGTACAGCACTGACCTGGATGGCCAAAACTAAGGGCATGCAGAAGTGGTCTCACCCTCCAGTTATTATTTCAGATGTCTGGTGCTGCTTTTAAAACATAGTTTAATGAAGGGAACTCCACTCATATTTTGGTGCGGTTGCACTACTTTCATATCTTAGTGTTGGCTAGCATTAGGAAAGTGGCACTAGAAACATAAGGCTAATATGGCTTGTTAGCCCTGTAAGAACCAGACAAAAAACCTCTACATATTTTCATATGCACTGATCTGTATTAACTGGTCAGTAGCATGTTCAATATCATCATAATTAACTGAATTTATGTATCTTGTAACATCAGATCTTTTTCAAGGGGAAAACACATGTATTTAAGTAAAACAAAAGAAAGGTATTACCTGACAAATTTCTGATATTACAGACAATATTGCTGCAAATGCATTTGTGCTAGTGGACTGTAATGCCCACATTTACCCCCAGTGATGTCTGACTGCATGTAGATAAGGGAACACCTGCATGGATCACTTAGCAAGATCAGTCTCGCAGCAGGGAGAAAAAGGCAGTAAGAATGCATGTCTCCAGGACACTGCATGCTTTCTCTGTTGAAACACGCAAACTAAAAAGCATGAAATGATCTTGGCTGCTCTATAGTACACAAATGTCTGAGTAAGTCCTTTTACATTGGCCATGGTACCTTGCCATTGGTTTTCAATGTGCAAGGCAGATGATCCTGATGACACCAGCCAGCCTGTGTGCTTCCCAGCAAGGAGCAGGAAAGTCACAAGCAACACTCTGCTGACTTTTTCTATTGAGATATTCTCATGGGTTTGGAAATTTTGCATTAAATGGATGTAGCTTTGCAATAAATTTTACACGCTTATGTCTTTCACAGGCTTCAACTTACCAAAAAAGCACCAGAAAAGCCCTTAGTATTTCCAGTGGTACTAGGTTGACCAAGCTTCTCTTGCACTGAAAGTGTTTTAAGAGATTAGTCTCCAACCACAGACATGAGAAAAGGAAATCTGGCAGATGTTGACTACATCTCTATACACTAGATGCGGAAGAGCAGCTGCTACAGTAGGAATTGCAGAGTTTTCTTGTGAAAGTCAGTGGCAGATGTCACCATCTGCTTCTGCCTTCTCTATGAAATAGAAGCAAAAAGGAGACTAAAAGCTGATTACAAAAAAAAAAAAAAAAAAAGGTGACAACAAAAACCGTAACATCAAAAGGCACACAGGCATATTTACAGTGAGTAGGGTAAACCCTTACCCCCCCCTTCTCTCTGGCAAACCTGAGACCCAGATGCACAATAAAAGCAAAGAATGCTCCCCATTCTATTTAAGAAATTATTTCTTTTCATTTTAATCTTACTACATGTACTTTGACAACATTCAGCCTGCAATCTAATACCTAGCCATTTCCACCCTGGCTGAAAGAGATCACAGAAATGAGCAGTTGTATCCTTTCCCTCTGGCTATACAGCAATGGTCTGATGACAACTACTTTACCAGAGCTGGTATCAGACACACAAAAATTCCCTACTGAATGATCTATGCAATGAGGTCATGTGTGGAGGCAAAGTATTACTTAGGGGGAAAAAACCCAACAAAAACCAAACAAAACTTTTGTTGCATTATGTCAGGAAACATGCTGTACGTGTTTGTACATCTTGGCAGATTAAGATCAGATGAGGCAAGCAGTGAAGTGGTTAACCAAATCAGAAAATTATCTCAGACATCCAAAGGCACATCTTGTAAACCTGAGACAACTTCTTACACAGAACTGAAGAGAGACAACAGTGAGGGCTTGTCTGGGACGAAACAAATGACACTGACAACAAGCAGTTTGCTTTCCCACTCAGAAAATGAGGTATTAGTGAGATCCAGAGCCCAACAAAAGAACAGGAATCTTTCCAATGAGGTAAAGAAAAGGTTTGGATCAAGCCCCAGCTTTCCTGAAAACTAGACTTGCTAATTGCCTCACTCTTCTACTGTCAAAACCGTCAGCTCACGGAACAGAAATATCTTTCCAATATTGCTATAGGGCAAACATTTCCACACTGGTAACACTGGGAGTCTACCAGTATTCAGCTACCACCAGCAACTTGACAGCCTTCACCTCCCCCATTGGGTATCCCATCACGTTGTTCTGAGGGGGAGGGTAAAAAACCAAACATTACCCTGGAGAAGTTTTTTAGGTTTTCTTTTGTTCATTTTTGAATACAGAGACTGCCTGCAGCTACTGTAGAACATATTGCTTTTCAGCTTGTGTCATACTTAGAAAATAAAAAAGCTTCAGAAACGGAAGATCCCATTCACCTTGGCATGACCATAAATCACAAAACTCTTGAGCTATACCTGGATAAAATGGATGAAAATAACTGAAGAAATTAGCTTTAGCAAAATATACTGCTAATACAGGTCTTTTTCCCAAAGGAAGCAAGTCATGCTTATCTTACATTACCAGACTATTACTGGAAGTACTATGCCAGACCCTCAGCTGGCATAAATCAACACGACCCCACTCACTTCAGTGCAGCTGTGTTGATTTATGGGAGCTGAGAAGTACAAACTGGTCAAAAAGTGACTATTTCAGCTTACAAAACTGTAAAGGTGACTAAGTGAAATGAGAGGTAGTATGTATAATATAAAGAAAATAATAGAAAGTACTACAGAAAGGCTCAAAGTAGATGTATATTTTATTAAGATTAGTCTAACACAGCCACTAATTTTACTTCTTATGAAATTTTAGATAATATTTTCTGCTATTACATACACATGTATCTCTGGAGTATAGACCCAAGTACTTGTGCAATTTAATAATGCTGTACTATTCCAAAATTAAGATATAAGGCTCAGTGGATTCAGCCAATCTCAAATTTATCACTGGTGTTTTTGTAAAGGCACTCTGATTGTCAGAACATGAAACATCATACTTAAAAGGAAGCCCACACAGCGAACTTAAGTGCTCAGCTTTACACTGTGGCGTCACTTCTTAGAACTACTCCTGTTACTGTCTTTCTCTGAGAGAGCAAGATAAAAGTAGAAAACCAAATGTTCCCAAGTCCAACACTTCTCTCAAGCCTTTGTAATTTTGAGAAATATGAAACCTTTTATATTAGACTTAAGCACTCTTTACCCTTATGAACTCTGTGCAGACTTCCCTATTATTTTACAGGCTACATGAGATTAACTACTGGTGCTCCTTTCTGAGTTTAAGCTGGAAAGGCTCAGAGGAAGAATTGGCATTCTGAAAGAAGAGGCGTAGATTCCTGATCTCCTTTTATAGGAAAGCAGCTCTTGAGATTAGGCAGTTCTCATTTTCACTAGGCTTGTGCACTGCCCCAGCACTAGAGTATCAGAACATAATATAAAGAGGGATTGTGGCAGATGCACTTGGCCCCCTTCTTCAAATTAGCAGTACTTTGGTACAGGCTCCAAAGGATGTAAACACCTGAGCTGCAGGTTGGCCAAGAGCTCCTCCAGGAAATCCACAAAGGGTCGGACTAACCCAGGGTGCATTGATGCTTGGAACACATGGATAGTGGGTGGTTTTTCCAAGACTCAGTAAGTGAAGAACAAAGACAGCTGAGGGTCCAAAGGGTCTCCTACATATCTTCCCCATCATGTGCAATTCAACTTTATCCCATAAACATGACAGTCTACTTGAGCCTGCTTTGAGCTCTCGCTGCAAGGCAGCATGGCTGCGTGACAGCGACCCCCCCTTGAGTTAGGACACCTCTCAAAATTGCTCCTTGAGCCAGAGACACTTCACTAAAACTTTGGCTAAATGCAGTTTCAGTTCTGTTTAAATTACAGGTTCGCTGCTTTGCTGTGCCTTTCCCCTTGATCTGGGATTCATCCCAGGACTTACCTGAGACTGAGGTATCACATTGGAGATACCCCTTATTCACAACAGATGCTCAGTAAGTTGCTGATAGCATGCGAAATTAATACTAATGAATTAAAAAATTTAGTTTTTAGATATAAATAATTGTAAAGATCTGAAACGAAAGACTGAACCAGCTGCAACTAAGCTGCATCAGGAGTTTATAAACTTGACTCAATGGGTCTCCCTTACACTTCAGCACTTTTAGTCTCTGTGGGAATCATTCTAAATTGATTCTAACTCAGTATTCATTTGTATGTTTCGTCCATGTAGTAAGTAATAGAGCAAACCTGGCTATCAAACTTTGTTAAGTCACATTTTTATAAATTCATATTAAACCCATTTTTGCTAAAACCTTTGTCATGTTTTTTTGAGCAACCCTAAACACTTATTTACAGATCATGAAGCAAACTCTTTGCAATTGTTTGTTCAATTCAACATCAGTGACCAGCTTGGCAGAAAACTGCAATTCACCATCTTTCAACATGAGTACTCATATTTCAAATACTTCTATATTTGATCACTGCCCACAGTGCAGGCTCCAAGGCATGAAAAATGCATTCTGTTCATCCTTATCATTGCCTTCCAGTGTAGGACATTTCACAGATCCCTGGCTGCAAGGAATATCAGAGTTTGTCCCTTCACAGTTTTTTCCCATAAATACATTTTGTGTAAGAAAGTTGCAGAAATTTTCAAAAATATGATTTAAAATTCAGGTATGCACTGTCTGCCAGAAGTGGTCAGGTCTGTCCCTCGCAAGTGGCATTGCTGCAACCTTCTGCTCTGCTCTGATTCCTGGGCATTAGATTTTGTGTGGACAAGATGCAAATAATACTCCATCAATGGGATGCTGCATTTGATGCATTCAGTGTAGCCCTAAACCAACTGAAATAGTGGTATATAGTATTGGAAGAAAATATGTATTGATTTTTTTAGGTATTCCCAATCTTTGAAATCAGTATAAAAAAAAGGCTAAACCATAAAGCATCCTTAAACTTCTATGGATCTTTCCAGCTTTGCATAGGAGTTAGAAATTCCAGTTAAGTCCTCTTTTCCTCCTGAAGTGCCTTTGCAATCTTCAAAAATATTAAGAAAGTGATGAATGGCTATCAAGAAGCAATCTCAAAACTACTATTCTATTGTGTTCCAAACCTTTTCCCACAAAAACACTATTCAAATAACACTGGTTTGTGGTTACAGTTGCTTTCATGGCAAGTATTCCTGCTAAGGCAAAAAGAGTTGACTGAAACCATTTCTAGGACAAGATTCCTTTTCATGACATAAAGGGTCCAAAACTTCACCCAGCAAACACAATGAAAACTACAGCCTGAGACTTCAAAGCACAGACTTGAGTGCTCCATGGGGACATTAAATGTGTTGAAAAGAGACCTTAGATTGGAAACCCTATTGCAGTAGTGTTAAAGCAGGAAGAAACACCAGAGGGATCAAAACAGCAATGAGTACTGAAGTTTTCCTCCTTCAAAATGGCACAAGTCTATACCAGAGCATCAGAAACAGTACGTGTTCATAAAATTTTCATCTCATCTTGTATCTCCTTGGAGTTACTAGAAATCATGCCAAGCTAATATTTTATATTGCACATTCTCACATTTTTACAATGGTCAGAATGTTTTGATTACACAGTGATAACTCAGAGCAATCTGAGCATTAGTTCACAGCACACTATGAATACACCTCAGTAAACTCTTTAATAGAAAGCAAAGTATTATGGTTTCTAAATTAAATAATCTAGTGAATATGATTCCCCTTTAATTTTGAACTTGTGCTTTATTTGCTCCAGTGAAGTGATACACCAGCTTCCACCACCAACTACTGTAAATGCTGCCTAGCCACTGTATGATGAAGTTTCACAGCTGTGACTCCCAAAGACCAAAATGAATATTTAAATCCTATTGACATGGACTCCTCTTTTCTCCTCTTTTTTTTTTCTTTAAAGCAGAGTTGAAATTATGGTCTGTTTTATATAAGTACCATATAAGTATGATTAAAAATCTTCCATTTTGTGCCAGGCTATAATTTATATAATAGCATTCCTGTAAAACTTGAATTTATTTTTCATTTAGAAACTGACCACAATAAAAGGCTTCTGCACTGAGAATCCAGTTTTCTGTGTTAATTTAAAGTTTAATTTTAGAGTGTTTTCAACAGTCACAATACTTAAAGGGCAGAGGAAAACTGTCATTGTAAAAGAGACCTCTAATCAACCATGGAGTCTTACTCAAACTAAACAGCAGCATTAATTGTTCATAAAGCACTGCAAGCGGAAAAGGGATGATTAAGTGGAATTTAAGCTGCATTGCTATTAAGGATTAAACTGAAAGGCATTTTGAAGCCATGTGTTAAAAGCCATCTTGTAAAACAGTATGAGCCATAATTCAAAATTTTTTTCAAAATACACCAGGCTGTACTAATTAGTCTTATGAACTTAGAGCATCTATTATTTCTGCCTCTTAATTTGACATTTACACAAAAATTAAAATCTTGAGTAAGACACACCTGAAACTGCATCTGCTATGTAGCTGCCCAAATAAATGTTTAGAAAACCTGCCTTTTTTAACGTGCCATATTAACATTTTTGCCTTTACTTATTATCAACAGGGACATAAAATTAGATATCCAAACTTCCCTTTGGTGTTAGTGAGCTACAAAATGGAATATGATGTGTGAAGGGGAAAGCTGCTGTTCCTGAGCTCTGAGGCTCTGAGACTGCCAGGAGGGCTGCACCAAATGCCATGGGTAGGCTGCAAGTCATGACACCTTCCCTACAGAATTCTGGCAATTTTAAATTCTGGCAAGTTTAAATGAAACCTGTGGATGCATTGTTCCATTTTACCAATCAGATATACACAAGGCTGGAAACAGTTTCACACATCTTTTCTAACCTCTTCTGGGGCTCTCATGATTGAAGAGGATGCCATTCACAGCAAAGAGATTGTAGGCTTCTCTGAAGTTCACCACAATCCAGTAGGCATACAGTTTTGCTGCCCCTGTAAAAATAATTTTGAAGTGTTATTGTATAAATGCTTGGCTATACACAGCTCAGACACACACACAAGTCTCTGTCACATGCAGGGTGAAGTCCACATTTCAATAGCAATGTGCTTTAGCATTTGTAGTTCCCTATATGTGTCAAATTTTATATTTAAAAAAAATAAATCAGCCCAATAAACAGTAGCTGAATGGGAAAATACGCATATTCTGAGCAGCCTCTGAACTGGCCAGGAAACATCGGGGCACTTTCTTTCTTGTCTTCTTATACACACTCAGACACAGCATTTTTTCTTCTACAATATAATTAACACGGTCAGAGCGTGTGAAATATGCCACTGTAGTGACCTCTGTTAATTAAAAAAAAACCAAAACAAAACCAAAATTACTTTGGAGGAATAAAAGTGAAAATCTCGTGCCTTAACACCCAAATTGATTTGAAACTTTATCAGCGAAATCCTCCATGATTATTGCTTTAATAAGTGTTTCAAATTTCATACGAGTTCACGAAGAAGATGTGAGCTCTTGGGAATCTCTTGTTTAGGCAAAAAAAAAAAAAAAAAAAAAGAAAAGAAATGAAACTTTATCACTTCAGTGGTACCTCACAACCCTTTGTGAAGGAGCAGTCACCCTACCCCCCCTTCCTCAAGAGCTCTTCACCTCTGAGCTGAATGAACAAGGCCTTGTGAAGTGAGATGCTAATTTCCAACCCCCAGGCAATGGCAGCAAATACTTTTTATATAGTAATTCATAAAGGTATGCCTCTCAACATGTCTAGTCACTTTAGCTCTATCATCATTCTAATCTCACATCCAAATGACTTCAGCCCTGAGACATGAGCAGGGAGAACAGACAGACACTACACACACACACACCATCAGCGCTCCTCACCGTAAGGCGATCTTGGGTAAAAAGGGGTGGTCTCCTTTTGCGGGATTTCTTGCACTTTTCCAAAAAGTTCACTGGTGGAGGCTTGGTAAAACTTCACAGAGTTGATAAGGCCACAGGTCTTAATAGCATCTAGGAGCCGTAAAGTGCCAACCCCATCAACGTCAGCAGTATATTCGGCTAGGTCGAAAGAAATCTTGGGGAGAAAAAGAAATAAAAACCCACTGATTTTACTAGGGCAACAGAACATGCCAAAATCATGTACAACCAACCAAAGCAATACATCACTTGCCACAGATGATCTAGACATTTCTGTACAGAGTAGATACACAGTTTACAAAAGTACCCTCAAAGGATTTCTAAGAATAAATAAGTAGTTCCATAAATAGCTGCACCAAATGACTGGTGTTCCCTGGGATTATTTTCCCACGTGAAGTAAGGGGTAAGCCTCCCCATGGTGGGAACATTATCAGGCCCTCTCTTATCGCCACAGCTGCCCGTTTCCACAACAGTCACTTGAGCTTGATATCTTTGACACACTTGAATTTGGTTATAATTGCCCAAAATATATTTTTAAAAAGTAATAGGACAGAGAGCATGACAGCACCAACATGTAAAACCCCACCTCCTTCCCACAAACTTTAAACAAGGTCCAAGGTGTTGCAATTTAAACAAACATCAAATTTCAGAGACGAATAGAAATACCTGGTATCAAATGAGACTCCCAGCGCTATCTGACCAAGGTGTACCAGAGCTGTGGCTTTTGCACAGAGCTTAGAGAGATCATTAAATGTGACTGCAAAGGGTTGGAGGTATGAAAAATACCCTGACATCTCCAGCTGACATATCTTCAAGGTATGATAATAAAGTCATGCCCACTGGTGGGCCAAGATTCCTTTTTCTCTCCCCACTCCAGTATTTATAGTTGCCTTTACAATCAGTTTGTCTTGTGGCTTATGCCACAATCAGTGCTCAAGTCTAAGCTTCCACACTGTTTCAAAAACACATTAATTATTTTCTTTGCACTTACAGAAGAAGACAAGAAAAAAACATCTGGAAAAAGTAAGCTGAAGTTAAGAGGTGTGTTGTGACCAGTTCAATCTGAAGACAGGAAGAAACATGCTCAGAAGGGAGCTCACTCTTTTTTTTTTTGGAGGTACAGGCTGTTTTTTTGAAGGTTCCAACAAATTTCCTGGACTCTGAAGAATTTTTTCCCACCAGTGTCCATCCCAGCAGCATGTTCCTCCTTCCTTCTACATCCTCTCCCGTACTCAGGGATTTTGCTTATGCCAGTTTTTGAAAAAAAGTTCCCTGTTTATACTGCCAATGTTATAAAAAGTAAAGGTGAATGGGCTTTTAGGGCAGTCTCCTTCATGGTCCTGACCCAAAGAATTATTCTACCTATGTCCCCTGTGGCTGATTCAGACTGATATCACTCTATTCATTCCTCCTGTTTAGCCACTTCCCCTATTCAGTAACCACTGGAGGTTTAAGGCTTATTTACACAGCAGATGGAAAAAAGAAATTGATTAATTTGCATTTTCACTTATGGTTAATTTAATACAGGCATGAAATGATCTAAATTGTGTTACTGTGCTCCAAAATAAAAAGGTTCACACACAGTTTTGAGCTGAAATAGGTAAAGATATGAACAAAACCAAACCTTCATTTTCCTCTTTTTTAACCAAAAGAGAAAAAATCACAAAAGGCAACTTGATACTTTGTTTTATTAACCTGGTATGACCCAGCTGAAATTGAGCACCAATCTACCAAGAAAGGCTGTGCATTTTTTGTTTTAATCCATTTGGCACAAAGATGATAGCCACTTAAGTCTCTCAACTTCAGTGTCAGAGCAACTCTTAGGAAAGCATCTTAATGAGTAGATGGTACAGTCAATAATGTACTAACCAACATAAAACACATAAAAAACAACATAATAACTGTTGAAGAATCCAGGAATTCACCTCTATTAAGGCATTGTTTCCAACAAATAACCTACTAAAAACATCACCCTGAAATGCAAATTTGCATCAACTGAGGCACTCTAGGAGATCCCAGATAATAAAACTCTTAAACCAAAGGGAGCAATGAGGCCACAGCAGCAGCAGCCCAGGGAAATGCTCTCTCTGGCTGGTGTAGAGACCAATTTCACAAGAGATGGTTTTCCCTATTGCCTGATGAATGACCTCAGTCCTCACCTTCAGAAAACACTCCCAGGGGAGTGAGGTAATTGTGCCCCCACGCTGACTGGGTCTGAGTGTCCCCAAGCAGAAACCACCAGTTCTGTGTCTGTTTTGTAATGCAGACTGCTGTTCACCAGGGTCAGGACTCAGACCACTAAATACATTTCATTTTCGAGTGCAGGTTAGACAAAAATGGTATTCAGGAAAATGGTAAAAAATGGTTTTATCCACTAAAACATCCAACACCAAGAACTCTGGACTCTTAAGACACCCTTTGGAAGACAGGAGCAGCTATATTGCAAATACAGATAAAAGCAACCCAAATTTTACTTTTATTCTAATTCAAAGTTAAAAATGCAAAAGGGTTTAAAAAATACTAAGTATTAATTGATTTAGGGTACAGCAAGGATAAAATATAATTACAACATAATTCCCCTCTTCTTATACACTGTATTTTGTTGAAGACTAGCAGAAATACCAAAAAAAAAGGAAAAAAGAAAAAAAGAAAAAAAAAAAAAACAAACCAAACAAAAAACCCAGACAAGGGCTTCAATAAGAGGGATGTGCAAGAGAAAACAAAGTGCATGCATAGCACACAAAAAAGAACTGAGTTATAGAAACCAAATATAGAGCCAGATTCCATAGAGATTACTCTTACAAATATTCTTCACTGAGCTCTGTGGGACTACCTGAAAGCATAAAAATTTCATGGATATTCCTGTAAAGATAGGTGTATAAAGGCTAAAACCAAGTCATACTTTATGAAAGATTAAGCAATTATCCAGTAGGAAAAAAGAGCTGAGCTAATACCTAGACATGAGAGTTTTCTAACTGCCTAATTTATGACAACTTTCTTAAGTTTCTGAATTAGGAAGATTGTCTTCCTCTACACCCATAAAGACAGCAGTGAGTCAGAGCAGAAAACATAAGAGAGATGCTCTTGATCATGCTTTGGAGAACCTATTATAGACACTGATTTTTTAATTGAGCTACATAGGACAGATGCTCCATTCTTTCCCCAAAAATCCAAAGCTATCTCTTACTCTCAACAAGAGAGTAAGACCTGCAACAACAACTTGTTTTGAAGGAAGCATGGAGTTTTTGTAATGGCTGGACTAAGGAAAAGAAGATTCTTTACCTGGCAGAAAATTTAAATGTGAAAGTTTTCTCACCAGGTATTGAAGTAATGGATCCAACACTTTGGCCTTTTTGACAGGTTTTTTGTGCCAAAGGGAAATCATGGAATACAATCAAACAGAAATTGTCTTGAAACACACGAGTCTGAGTGACCTTGGCACTTTGTACTTCCCAAGTACCAAGAGGACACCATGCTTTTGCAGCTGTCATTGTTGATCTCTGGAGATAGCATAAAAGTATATTTTTCAGATCTATCTATTTACTCTATTCAGTGAATAGTGATAAGTGTGTCATTACAAGAGGACAAAGAAAAATAAGGAGACACTTGACAAAAGTACTTCAAGTTACAGGTTTCCAGGTTCTGAACACCCTGCAGAATTTTCTCAAAAAATACTAGAAAGCAAATGGACTCCTTATGTACATGGGAATTCTACATACTGAGTATCTTCTTTGGTGTATTCATCCTTAATATAGTACATTTCAAACACAGACAAGAAAAAATTTCCACAGCAAGTCTTATAGGATGATAAAATTTTCCCAAGAAAAAGCATGTTAGCAGGTTTCATAAGTTATAACACTTCTGTAAGCACAGGACACAATATGAATACACTGTACCACATTATGTCTCTTCCTTCATGTGGCTACAATCAGAATGAGTTTTGTGAACTGGTTTCTACCTTTTGAATTTGAACTCTTGTGTTCCCCTCTCCCATTTATTTCTCTTTATAATCAATAGATTCAATCTCTACAAGAGATATTAATTTAACAGAGCAATACTTTAAATAAAATGTTTCCCAACTGATCATTCAAAACCAAGCTAGCAAGGTCTTCAACAAGATTTAAAAGCTTACTGAAAAGTATCTAAATGAAAACATATGGGTCTTACCCTCCACAAGACCACATTCCTATCATGTCTATAAGCACTATATACAAGACTGTAGACTTAATAATATTTGCTTTTGACCAATGTGTTGTTGTCAGCATTGGTGATACTCTGAAAGTTATCAATTTAGTGCACACATAGTTTTGACTTTGTGAGACTCTTCATCTCTGCTTTGTCATTTGGAAGAATCCAACAGACAAGCTGTGATCATATTAATTATTAGTTTTTTATTTTAAAAAAAAGCATATGCTAGCAGAATGTGCTTCAATTCTCTATGGAAGGAATATAAATAATTATTTGAAATTTCATCTCTTCTTTACAGTCTTCTCAGTTTCAGAAGATGGGATTTCTGGAAGGTTGGTGTAATAAGAGGGAAGCTTATGCAAAGCCCCAGGAGGAAACATGAGAGTATAAATGCAAATTATTATTCTTTTACTGTAAAAGGAGAGGTGGCTAACATAACTATAACATCAATTTAAGTACCACTGCTCTTTTGAAAAAGCCTATGGTAGATTCTTTAGGTTTATCAAAGGAGAAGATATGTGTATCAGGTCAGTAAAAATGGTTTATGCCAGAAAAGCAAATAACAAAGCAGAAAAACTACTCAGAAATGTTTCAACTCTCACAAGTTTCACAGTGGTTACTGTTTTGCATTCTTTAAAATCAATTCTGTTTGCTTTGAATATTCAGTGTGCCTTCCACTGCCAATAAAAACCACTGGGATCACTTACATCATCTCAGTAAACAAGCTGCTCAATCCCTAGGAACAGGCATGTAAAGCATAAGATTCCAGTTGCTAAATCTAATACAGACTATGGGCCAAGAATTCCTGTAAAGTCCTAACAAACTGAAAAAAATCTTAGGGATTTTAGGAAATATAAATATCTGGGGGAGCTGAGCTCTGTGAAGGAGATGGGAAAGAAAATGTCAGGGAAGCTTCTAAGAGAATGTGACAATTCCTCTTCCCCCCAGCCTCTTAACTAAATGAATGTGTCCTCTCACCCAATTAAAAAAAAAAATGGAAAGATACAAAATCCCCCAAACAATTACATATTTTGCTATACAGAAAAATAATAAATTCAATAGCTCTGAACTGCCTATTACTAAGCAAAATTCTTGATATCTTAAAGCCCTATTCAATTTCTTAGCTAAACAGAAACAGACTTAAAAAAGTAGTGACTGAAATTCTGTATAAAATGACCATGGCCTTTGTAGATTTATCTTCTTTCCCATTTATTTCCTTGTTCTCTCATTAGCAAGACAAAAAAAAAAAAAAAAAAAAGTGATCTGTATAAAATTAGAGTATTTGGACAACATGATTAGAAGTGGAGAACTAGCAAAGAAAAGATTTTATCAGTGGAAGCAGAAGTCAACATTGTTTCCTAAAATTTACGTTAGCTTAAGACATTCACAATATTGCTGCAGCAAGAGAGCTTGGGTAATGTGGATTTTCAAGTTATTTGTGATGAAAAGGAATAAGCAGTTCAGCTGATAAAACCAGTGCTCATTCTTCCACTTCTCTACATTGCTTCCATTTTGGTCCTATGGTGGAGTTTCACTGTGGCTCTGTCCCACTCTGTGCTGCAGGCTGTGTGACTGGAGAGACTTCCTGAAGTGGTAAAAGTTTGGCTTTGACATCAGTGAGCCAGTATTTCACCTTCACCTCTAACCATGAAGGCCCTAACCAAAGAGGCCCCCTAACATATTCCACAGCGTATGTAAATACAGCAATTTCTCATGGCTCGACTTGGGTAAGACTTCCTTATAACTCTACACCAGATTAACTTCAAGTTCTTGATGCAAACATATTGAAATAATCTTTAAAGAGAAATAACTTGGCTTTATTAATATAGGTCCCCTTTTCCCTTCTTAGGAGCAAAAACTGCTACACGGTTTTTGTTAGGTGGAAAAGAGAAAAAATAAAATAAACCCAAAGAGAATAAGCATGGAGAAATACTCCTTGAGTAGGTAAAGTTTCATATTTATCTGGCCTACTATCAGTAGGGGTTGAAAGTTGAATTCATTATTCAGTTTCCTTAGCAAGTGATTCCTTCCTGGCAAACTGCAGGTGCAGTTGTAAATTGAACTCTCAAGGTCATCATGTTCACCTTTGCCTCTAAAGGTGAACGTGCCTCTAAAGCAGCCTGCTGCCTTATGTCTGAGCAGCTAAGAGCTATAGAAGAATTACCAGCTCCTTATTATTTTCAAAATTTTGATGCCCACAACCCTTCAATCGGAATACCCCTTCTCCATTTAAAAAAAACCAGTCTCCTACAACTTGTACAGTTGTCTTGACTATTGGATTCAAAGGTATGTTTGGACCAGATCTCCAATAGAAGTAATTTGCAAATTGTTTACTCTTCTGCTCATTGCCTAACTGCTGTAGTGAATCAAGAGAATTTAACAGACTGGATTAAAAGGGAATTTGTCCAGAGACAGGTCAAAAGACAATGGGCACAAGTTGGAACATGTGAAATTACAATTAGATATCAGGAAAAAGAAAGAAAGTTCACAACATGGCTGGTCTCACACTGCAACAGGTTGTGCAGAGAGGCTTTGACATCTCCATCTGTAGCATCTCCAGCCTTGGAGATACTCAAAACTCAATCAGACATCACTCTGAGCCACCTGCTGTAAGCTGGTCCTGCTTTGTGAAAAGATCCAGTCCAGATGACATTCAGTCACTGCTGCCAAACTCCATTATTGCACAGCTTTAAGAGAGGGAGATGGGATTACAGCAGTGTGTTTCAATCTTCAAACATGCAGCAGCATCCAAGGAGCAGAGCGTGGATGTACAGTGTGCAAGAACGAGGCCTGGCCTTGTAAAAAACAGTGATTTCTACTAGAAAAGTAGAGAGTTATTCACAGCAGCTTTTTGGAGACATGCAGTTCAGCTTGCAATTCATCATATGTCCTCCACAGAAGAGCTTCAGATAGAGGAATGCTCAGATCTGATAGTAAAAAAATACCAAAGCGGAGGAGGAAAAGGAGGAGGGATATCACAGTACATGAGATTCAGTATGGCCATAAACCTTTGTCACAAAAATGTAACCTCCCCATTAGTTTTGCTTATCTTCTCATCCATTTGTTATTAATTTGATGGAACTGGGGAGTTGTCAGGGTTATGTGATGCAAGGGATTTATCTTGCAGAACAATCTCTGACCCACTGTTCTAAGTCTTCAGTTTCAAATTACAGAGATTAGAAAAGAAGCT
Organism: Zonotrichia leucophrys gambelii; assembly: GCF_028769735.1. Lineage (NCBI taxonomy): Eukaryota > Metazoa > Chordata > Aves > Passeriformes > Passerellidae > Zonotrichia > Zonotrichia leucophrys. The sequence goes on from NC_088171.1 coordinate 70,134,407, forward strand.
TTTAAAAAAGCAGCATTGATTCTTTATTCATTGTCATGATTTTGTTCAGGGATAGCTTCAACAATATACACACACACCCAAACTTTTAAGCACATGCCACATGCAGCAAAGTCAGGATGGGTTTCAATGTTTCAAATATTGTAGCTTCAATAGCTAATGACACTGTAATACCCTAAAAGTTTTCTTACATACTGAAGTCCAGCTGTGCCAGAAGCTCTAAATGTTATTTAATAGAAAGACAAAAAGGGGCAACTTGCAGAGTCACTAGAGAACATTCAAAGGGAGATGTAAAAAGATAGCCAATTCATTTTGCTTTATATGTACCAGGGGAATAGAGAGCTATGAATAACATCCATGCAGGGAATGCAGTCACTTCCAAAGAACTGGCACCATTCTTACTCACTTTCACATATAAGTACATTAATTTAAAACATACAGGTTATTTAAAACTCTAACATGACAACTATATTATAGTTCTGGGAGGCTTTTTTACTTCTGAAGCTATTTTGAAAACTTTCATCCTCACTTCCTTGATGCTTTGAGAACACATTGAAAGATGCTTTTCACAGTAGTGATAAAAGCATCATCACAAGAAAAAAAGAAAGAAATAAAAAACCCCAACCCCTAGAAAGAGCAATCAAACCTTCACCATCTATCTGCTTTATGATTTTGGTAGACTTTCAATGGATGGCTAGATAGACATTGAATAAAGCAATAATCCAGTATGGCAAAGCTTTGTTAACAACAATCTCTCCTCTCTTTGCCTTCCTGGCCCACAAGACTGCAGAACACAGCTTAACACAATGACCCTCCCAAATATTGACAGAACTCTGTATTGTCTAGGAGCCAGAATTAACCCAAAACTTTGCAAATTATGACCTCGCCTGACTCTCTTGTACCTCCTGCAAATGCATAAGGTAAAACATCCCCAGGTTTATGGGGCTGGTCAGAAGTTCTGCCTTTTCAGACAGAGAAAAGCTATGTTTTCAGCAATTATTATCACTGAAGATTACTTCCCAGAGTGCCATTCTTAATTTCAAATGCCACTGTTAAAGAAAGCTTAAAAGCAGTTCAAATTTCAGCTTCTCAGATACCGCCAATGTATTAAAAATATTTCTCCTTTCATGACAAAAAAAATAATTTCATAAATGGAGTTGGCATATTTTATTATGGAGTAGGGTCTTCTTACCTTAATGGCATTTGATCTGGAAAAAAATGTACTGAAGCTATGCAGATCCTTTGTAGAATCCCTTAGAATGATTTTGAAAAACTTGAGAAAACTTGCTAAAAACTAATAATGTTTTTCTTTAAGAAAAAAAAATTTTGCTAATTTTCCCTCCTGTCCACCCATTATCTACCTTATTCATCATCTGCCCAGTCCTCCAAGTTATACTTTTAATTATTTTGGGATGGCTTTCTGTCCTATATACAACTAGTAACTGATGCAGCACAGCTCATGATAAAATGATGAGAAAAAACCACTGATTGCTGTGAAGTCCTAAAATTCTTTCTGACCAAGCTGTGTACAATTTGAATGAAGCAACTGTAGAGATATGACATATACCTCATTAAAAAAAAAAAAAAACAAAAAAAAAAAAAAAAAAAAAAAAATTTTCTATAATGATTAACAAAAGCTTTTAGCTTTTACTCTATGGAAATATCTGTGATTTTTAATTTTGTTAAATTTTCTCCTCCTCTGAACAAGAATTGCTACCTGCTTCCTAACAGCTAACTAAGGGGGTGAAGGAGCTTCCCTGTTTCACAGAGATACTCTAAGAAAAAAAAAAAAATAATTACATCAGTGTGCATGTATTACTCATTTATGAGACCATAAACCCAATCAGAGAGACTGCCCATGAATATGGGCCCAGACAGGGGCCAAGACACAGCCACCAAGTCCGTGCCAGAAAACAAGTTCCCATTTCACTGTGGAGCTGAGGTAATGCTGTCTGGAAGCACTCTTAAACCATACAAGATAAAGCAACTTATCTTTGCTGTCTCTTATTGTCAGCCACTCAAAAACCATCACAATCACAGCCTGAGGGCAGAGAGGGACCTCAGCTCTGACCACAGCTCGTGGTACTTCACTTGAGGAGGAGCTTTCGTAACAGGACTTCAGGGAGACAAATGAGAACATGAGTTTTTGAGGCAATGAATAAGTGTGCACACACACACACACAGGAAAAAGTGATGGCTTCTTGTCTTGGGCACAACAGGGAAATGGTGGAATCACACATTTAAATGATGTATGGATGTGGCATCCGGGGACACATTTTAGTGGTGAAGATGGCAGTGTTAGATTAGGGCTTCAACTCAATCTTAGATTTCTTTTCCAGCCTTAACAGCACAGTGACTCCATCTATGGAACAACCCCTGCCTTGAAGTACCCAGGGAGGGGAGTTCAGAGCTCAGAGCCCAATACATGCACCTGAGTGGCAAAAGAGTTCTAAGTACTCCATCTCAGAAGGCAAATGATGCCTGCCCCATTTTGCACTCAGTTTACTATTAAAATAGTAAAACCACGCTTTTACAATGGTAAAAGTGCCACAGAAACACATTTTCTAAATAAACACTATCACTTAAGTCCTGTTCTCGTCCAATCACTTTCCTCAGTAAGTCCATATTCTCCCCTTTATTTGCCATCACTTACAACGCTTCTTTTAGGATTACATCTCCAGAGACCTAGTTCTCCTTTCTGGTTTGCCATGAATCAATTAAAAACAACATAACTCTTCTTTAGCTAGAATTTTTTCAGGATAACTCAGACTTCTATGCAATTAATGCCCAAGCCTTTTCTTTTTTCAATTTTACTGCATGTGCATTAAGAATTAAATTGGGATGGCTAATTGCATGGTGCAAATTTGGATGGGTAGGTATGTACTGACAAAAGTCAGGCTCCCATAGCTGCCACCTTCCCTGCTCCAGCACCTCATCACGAATGACTGGACTGGGAAAGTTAATAAACATGCAACAGCATGTCAAGAAATAAGTCACCAGGGTTTGGCTTTTTCAATTTTCTTTTTTTTGAGGAGGGCAAATAATTGCCTTTTCTTTCAATGCATAAGGTCATCTGTGAAATTTCACTCTGAAATCTAACTCAAAGAAAGGACAACAATTCCAAAACCCAGCAGCATTCTTTTCCTTTTACTTCTTCTTGGGAACAGCTACTTAAAGATACTTAAAAACATTCTTTAACTAAATAAAAGAGTTTGAGGTTTACACCAGCCCTGAAACAAAACCACTGAATCCTTCAAATTTATTAAAATTGCAACCAACAAACCAAACAAAACCACCCACACCCCTTGAAATGCTAAAGTGGGGGAACCCTAGCAGAGGAGCACTAATGCTCTAATGCCTGTAGTGCACGTACAGGCACTACATATGATTAATTTTAAAATATGGGTATTAATAGCATCCACAAATACAGTAGCCGATGATGGCTTTGTTGTGAGTGATGTAATAAACCTGTAGAAACTGCTTTCAGTAAACTCAGTGTGTAATTACATACCTCAAAAGTGGACTGTGATAGTTCTTCATCCTGTCTAGGAAGCTACTGGAGTGGAATACCCTTTATTATTCCTATTTTTAGTGCTCAGATTTTAATGTGGTTACAGTACTTTGAAAACCACAAGCCCTATATCTTCTCCAGTTGCATCCTTTCAAGGAGAACACTGCTGTTTTCTGTGTGACAGTGAGCACTCTGAACTCCAAGGCAATCCCCCACATAAAATGTTCTACTTAATCACCTGATCTGTCTTAAAAGGATGTGGGTGGCTGGCTAGGAAGAACCCTATGGGATGAAACCTGAGAAAAACATGTGTCTCAACAGGTATGTGGAGGTAAGGGGGAAAAGGCCAAGGGGCAGAGAGCTTAAAGGGATGAGACCCTTCTGGCTAAACTTTATTGAACAAGCAGGATGATACTCTCAGAAAATAAATCAGCCTGTTATTTTTTCTGCTAGTATTCCCTTTGCCCTACTTTATTCTTCCATTTATTATGGACTACTAAAGCCTCTTCACTACAACTCTTGGGAAACAATGTATAGGCATAAATTTTAAAAGGCAGCTTTGGCACTCATGAGCCATGGTGATCATAAATCAAAGCTGAACATTGCAACTGATTTGTATACTGTAACCCACAGCCTTAACCTCAGCCCTGTTTTTCACCTATCTCTTGGATTCTGACACAGAGAAAAGGACTAGGAATAACAGCTGCTCTTCACTTGAACATTAAGGTAAAATAATCCATTCGTGAAAAAGGAATATGGTAGTCAACTAATCACAAAAACTCAACAAGTTGTGAGTTTTCTCTCTAGCCCCTAAGAACAAACACTGTATTTCTTTATTGCCCCTGACTGTGCTCTAAAGCAACATTGCAGTTTTGGTCTCTAGCCATGCTAGAAGGGACAAAACACCATACTGACCTCTACAATAAAGTGCTTCTCTTCATCTATACAGTGGGGTGGCACTTGAGGTGCCAGAAAAGGGCCTCTCAGAGCAGCTTTGAGTAAGACTTGACTAATGTATAAAAAGCTTTGTCAGCTTTCAAAGTGAACTTGGCAGCCTCATGATGAGGCATCTTGGAAAACCACTGTGGAAGACAAGATCAACTTGCCAAAATGTACTGAACAAGTCATTGGACACGATCAGTGGAAACATCAAATTTGACAAATAAGGTGAAGTCTGTAAAATTGCGAAGGATTGCACTTTAGTTTTAAAAAATGTATGGCTCAGGCAGATGCCACATCCCTATTGTATGCAAATATCTTATTTCAATTAGCACTTTTCAATCAGGCTTTCTCTTTTTTGAATGACTCATGAATATCTCAGTCAAGAAATGGCAGGATCACAAGCACATGCCAACAGGGTGCATTTATCTCAAGAAAAGATAGATGTGGAAGGAGTCATGTAAATCTATCTCAGGATTTTTTTCAACCTGTCTTCCCTTCCAAACACATTATCTCTACATGCCTGCAAGCCTCTATAAAACAGCATAGTCATTTTCCATGTCCTTCCAAGCCAGCCAGTATTCACAAGTATTTAATTGAAACTAAAAAAGTTGTGTTTCCAGAGCTTGTCTGTCAGGCAAGAAAAAAATCTAGTTCAGTCTGTAAGTTTTATCACACAGTATTAAGCCAAAGAAGATGTCATGATACTAACTTGCCCACTAAATGCACATACAAAAAATGGAAGACTTTAGAGCTTCTACAGAGCACTTGAGAGAGCCCTGCTGCACAGGCAGTGATTATCCATGAGGGACACGTGCTGAATAGCTGTGAAGTACGGCTGGATGAAAATATACCGCAAGTTAAGATCCGTGATTGCACACAACCCTGACATCAGCTAAGAACGCTACGTCTCGTGGCTGCAGTAGGAGTTTTAGCTAATTTCCACTGTGCTGACCCCAAGCTGCTCTGGGGCCTTGAGCATCCTCATCTGGGTTGCAAAAAGTTCTGTCAAGGAACCACAAAACACCAGGAGAAACAAACTGGTGCTGCCTGTTTGACAGAGAAACAGAGGAAACTTCTAAAGTGTCATATAGGAGTCTGGAAACATTAGTTAATTTTTGATCCTGTGTCATTAGTATACCAAGGAAGCTGGGCTGGGAAGGCTGAAAAATGTAAGTAGTGAATGATGATGAAAAATTCTATAATTGGAAAAAAATTAAAAAGTTTTGGCATGAGAGCAAAACCTCAGCAAGTGTTTCACTTTCCACTCCTATAGATTTTAACACCTCTTATGTTGCAAGAATACTCTCTCCACACACAAATTTAAGCTGATATTAACTGCAGTTGCATCTGAAAGTATGTATTTTCATACCAGTTAGGTTCTAGGCAGTAATCCTTTTCTCAGAAACTCTAAGATTTAAATGAAGTCATCGTTGCTAAGTGCACTAGTCAGCCATATATCATGTTCTCAGAAGTACAAAGAGTACTCAAGAGTGAGTTTCCTATGATAATGTATGATTTCTGCATTAAATACAGAACCACCATTATACAATTTTAGCATCTTGCCAACTTTTTTTTTTTTTTTTTTTTTTGAGAAGGAGTAGGAGGGAGAAATAAGGAGGTTAAATGGAACTGGAACAGTACTGTTTGTACCCTGGTGAATATTAGGGAAATGATAAATGATCCCTAGGCACACAGACTGATTTATGTAATAAAAAGTAAAATACCGTGGGGTGGAGCCTTCGTGTGAAAATCTCATCCTTGGACAGCTAAAAGGTATGAAATGCACCCAAGTGTCTCAAACCCCTCAGGGTTGCAATTAACTCATGATAACCACACCCGCAAGAACTGTCTCCTTTGCTCCTCTGTTGGGTGGGAGGAAAAGGAAAGGGAAAGGGGAGCAATCTTTCATTTTTCATACTGCATTTCTGAGTATGAAAAATGAAAGATTGATAGTTTACATTCGTGAACACTTTAAAATCAAATTGTTAAGATTTTTTATTTTTGCTATTTAACTTTATATTTTGCTATTTATTTTGCTATTAGCATGAGTAAAGAGACACCACATCTCATTTCAGTATGAAAATAGAAAAAATAGGTACAGAAAAGCCAATAAAGCAAATACACATTAAAAAATCCACATATATGCATAAACCAAACTTGTTAATAGCTTGCAGTTAATGGGATTAATAAACACAATACAGTAATGGGATTAATAAACACAACAAACAAAATGTGATTAAACCTCATTCTGCAAAGACTAATTCTCAGAAAATTCAAATAGACTGTGCTATCCCTAAATCAGCAACACAGCTTGACAATCCCACCTGCACTCACCTACAAATTTCTTTTTCTGGTGCTAGAAGACACCATTAGAGAGTACTGAAGTCATACTCTCCAAATTACCTTGTAAAAGTCTGAACACTTCCTAAAAAATTAAGGGGATAATGTTAGGAAGTGTTTTATTGAGGAAAAAAGCGAGACTCAAACCAACCTAGATTTCTCAGCTGTACTGGCCATACAGACAATCCTCAGATTCAGGTAAACAGACTTGGCCAATATGTACCTAACTCAAATTAACTGGTATCTACTTAAATCTTTGCTGTCTGGAAATGAGGAGGCATTTTTTTTTATGCTATAAGATTGCCAAATTTATGAAGAAAACTAAGCTACTATGCTTGTAAAGCGTAGTGATGTATCAGCCTAGTAATATATTTACAGGGCATTTTTATTCTGCAGAAAGAGGAAGAAAACAATGAATTTTCTTCCTGAGGTGAGAGAACACACAGATATTCAATTCCCTTTACTGAACTGATACTACTGGCTCTCTGCACAACAAGAGCAAATACTGTGCAATGTATCATCACAGGAACTTGCCATAGACAGGTATGAGATCAAATTAGATACCATGCCAAAATTACAGCAGTCTGATCCTAGGAGTCTTGCATTACCCCAACTCTGCCCCAAGACTTTAGTTCCCATTGACATTTAACAACCACCACCACTTTTGAAATTATAGCTTCCCACAAAAATTCCAAATTCAAACTCCATCCAATTAATGTATTTATATGAAATTCAGCATCTGGAAAATTAGCATGCCCTTAAAATTGTATGTAAAGACATTTCAGCATGCAGTATAGCAAACATGAACTATTTCAGAATTCTGTTTCAAATATTTTTTATTTTCTTCTTCCTTAGAAATCATAAAACTGAAGCTGTTTAAGAAGCAGATTTGATGAAACGGTTGCTCTAAAATGCACATCCTTAACAGTATAAGGTTTAGCTCAGATTCTTTGTCTCTTTAAAATCTGCAAATTCATCCTCAAAACCTCCCTCAGCTTAAAATTATTCTGCCTACATTGGGAAATCTCACCTAACCTTAAAAATATAGACAATTTTACAGTTCAAGACAGCAAAGGGAGGGATAACAAAAAGTTTTTAGCTGTCACATTATTTTTCTCACATTTCCCTTAGCTATTCATCAAATCCTTGAATGAAGTCTTTCACTGTAGCTGAACTATGACTTCATGATGTTTCTTCTATTGTTACAAGAGGGAATGACTGCCTTGACAAGGAGGGGCTGAGCTTTTAAAACTAAATAGGTATTTCTAACACAATGAGTCTACAGTTCATCCATCATCCATTCACAGCCCTGTCTTAATGAGGAAAGTATGTGATGTGCTCTGTGGTAAAGATGAACTAAAAATTTCACAGCTGGCAAGCCTGAGGTACTGTTTCTCAGTAAAGACTGAGGCCACATACAGAGAAACTGATTGACTGCTCACCAGGTTTTTCTTTTTCCCTTCTCACTTTACTGCCTCAGTCTTGAACTTTATAGAAACCTGTTAAATACAGGAATTCAAATTTTATTATTTAATTTTTTCTTCAAAATTGTATCAAAATACCCGCAGAACCACGGAACAAGCTGAGTTGGAAGGGACCCACAAGGATTATTGAGTCCAACTCCCAGCCCTGCACATCCCCAAGAGTCACACCAATTCATACATTTAAAATTAGGGTTTGGAATAATTTACCATATTCCACTATAATCTGAAAAAAGACTCAATTTGAACTTATTACAAAATTCCAGTTATGATGCATGAAAATGTCTTTTATCCCCCTTTCTTTGCAATCTCAGATAGCATTTCTGGTCTTGGAACAAAAGACTGCAGATATTGTCTTTGATAAACAGCTCCAAATCTGTCAGCATGTTGTTCAGACTGCAACTCCTCTTTAAAAGTCTATATTCATATGCAATATGCTAGGAAACAATAGCTCAACAAGCTCAAATTTCTTTAAAATTTATTATCTGTCTTATACTTTATGTATCTTTACCTGCAGGCTTTTACTGAAAAACAAATAAATGATGTAAATATAAATAACCTCATCTTAACCAGGGCTAATCTTAAACCTCAAGTGTATACAGGTTGAGCAAAGTTGAGAAGTTCCCCATGGACACAAGGATTCATCCTGGGGGAGCTGATAGTTGGGTCAGGATCCAAGTTCTTGAGAATTCACCTTTCTAAGGAGAACACCATCACCAAAAATGTGGCATATACTGTCATATCATCACATATGATCATAAAAGCTTAAGTACATACAATCAGTATTGTTGCATATTTTTAAATTGCTGTGGTAATCTACCCTCCCAAACCCATAATCCTCCCTCAAATTAGAGAAATTAGTCAATCTGGATCCAAAGCCTGGAGTCATTAGATCACGTTTTGGCAGAACTTGACACTCCAAAGCTGGTTGGGCACACAACCAGCTCTATGTATTGACAGGATACTGCCAGCCACGTTTCAGAAACTCAGTGGTGAGAGTAAGACTCCTATACATAAGTGGGATATGAAAAATGCATACAATTACATGAGCAGGAGTACTTGCTGGAGTGTAACCTTACCATAAAAATTCACACACTGAATTGCACAACAATTAAGGAGTTCCTCCACACCAGGGTAAGGAGAACCATCAGATGCCTCGAATTGCAGCATGCACCCCAGAGAGGGTGGAAATAGGACAATAGCAAGGATTTTATTAATAGGTATGAAATGGGCAAACTCCACATGACTTTACCCTCCCATGCCTCAAGAAACAGTCTTTCCTATTGCTTTATTCAAGTCCTGAGAATTAAGAAAATAGAATGCTGTAATGTTTCACACCAGTCTGTCTTGGCAGCCCGTTGTGCTCTGGCTGTGGAAGTGTCTGCTTTCAAGCCCTAAGCTCTCGCAGCAATTATCCTGCTCTCAGACTAAACTTACAGAGCATATTTCAAAAGAAGCTACATCTAAACAGAGGGAATTCAACAGTGATCAATGTCCCACAGGCCTCGGTGGCAATAAACTATTTACTGCCTTAACCTTTCAAGTCTGCACAAGCGGGGAGAGCCCTGTGATGAATTGGCTGAAGCGTTTGGTTGCGAGCGGAGCAGCCGCCGCTGCTTCAGATCATCTGTCCAGCAACAGCCCTGCAAACACCAGAGACAGTGCCTTCTCATCCCTCTTGGGGCTCCACTGCCCAGTTTCTGCCAACTTCCGCTGTGTCCACCACCCCTAATGGAGTAATTTGGGAAAAGAAAGCACATCAAAAGGCTGGGCATGATCCTAATCATCTTTGTATTGCCCACGCGGTTATTACCTTACAGAAGACGTAACATAGAGAGGATATCAAAGCACACTCAGCAGACTTGAGGCTGCAGTAGCCGATTTAGATCTGCTTCCCCCCCTCTTGCAAGATTGCCAAAATAAATTGAAAGGGGAAAAAAAAAAATCAACCCCTATTGCATTAGTGTTGTTGTCACCAAGGCTTTCCCACCACCCTGCTTGCTGAAATACAGTAAGAGAAAATAATCCATTACAGATGGCTGAAGACACCTAAGCCTTGGAAAAGTACTTTTGGAAAGGCTGTCTTTACAGAAGCTAAGAGTTACTTTTTATAATAGCAAATGGAATTACTTTGCCTGTAACTTAAAGGCTCTTTTATCGTAGTTGTCTTGGTAATTCTGGGATTATTAGGATAGGCTTTTAAAACTAGTGAGACCTCTGTAGGTCTTCTGTTTTTACAGTTTCAGAAGAATTTGATTTCTAACACCATTACCTGGAAATAAACCAGATGATCACCACCTTGTCCTTCCAGGTGAGACATCTTAAGGTGTATTTTTCTCTTTATGGAGCATTATATATATGTGTGTGAAATCTGTAGGCTAAGATACTACATATACACACTACAGTTAATTCAGGTGTTCCAAATAATCAAAGGAAATATAAAATAAGTTAATTTAATTTATGAAGGAAATAAGATTGTTTGGTTGTTTTGTTGGGTGTTTTTTATTGTTAAACACTTCAGTGTTTATAACTCAAATGCTTTAGTACGAAGTGTGCTAGTGTAACCAGAAACTCCAATAACGGCCTAATTTCATACAGAGCAAAACATAAAAAATATAACTGGAATTATTTAAGCCTTTGGATGAAAAATTGAAAGAAGCATCAGCTATTCTGACTAACATATGCATAAATCCAAGGAAAATATGACTACTGAAGAAGAAACACATTTTTGCTTCTGTATTTACTAACTTCAGAAGCAACAATTATACACATATAGTTAATATTACCTAGAATTCTCCTTTTTCTTGTATAACCAAGTCCCATATAACACAGGCCATATGACTTCACTCAGTGATTCTTATACCAAGCCTGTATAAATAGCCAGTAGTTATTTATATCTCCTAGGCAAGTGTCCAATCTTGATTTAAGGACTGCTAGAAATGGAGAATCTTTCACTTCCTTTGGTAAGCCGCTCAAATGCTAATTGTCCTCACTTAAAAAAATTTGCACCTCTTCTCTAATTTGAGTTTGTTTAACTTTAGTTTTCAGCACTGGATCTCCAAATAATTGCCTGTGAGGTTAAGCACCCAGTAATACCAAACATCCTATTCCCTGTGTGAGCAGGATCAAATAGCTGCTTCACATTTGCTTTAATGAGGTAACTCTAGTGGCCTCCTAATGTCATTTACCAGCAAGACTCTATTCCAGGCCCAGAATCACTTTTGTATTTGCTCTGAATTGTTTCCTCTTCTCAGCATATTCTGGAAAAGCATTTCTGGAAAGCAGAAGACCTGAGGTGTTCTCATATTAAGTTATATAAGCAATAGTGACTCCTTATTTCTACTCAGTAGCATCCTGTCAAGGTATCAGCTTTGCTGCTTTTCTGGCACAACACTGCCCTGTGTGTAGTCCAGCACTCACTGCAACCTCTGAATTCTTCTGCAGATCTTACCATTCAGCAAACAAAGCTCTTCCCTTCCTCTGATGTGACTAAACTGCTTTCAGAGACAGAAATGCCCAGTCCTGCAGTGGAGGGATCTTGGCTAATGCTGGACCCTAATGAGCTCCTCACAGATACACCTTGGGTGCACATTCCCAAAACCTTTTCCTAGACTAAAAATTCTATCTTACCCAGTGTACTTACCTTTCTCAACCCGAGTCACAAGAGACATTAAACTAGTTTGATTAAACCTTTTTTTAATTTGAGAACTTAGAAAAAGCAATTGATTCTATCTGCAAGCTGAAAAGCAACTCAAAAGTTTACAGTAAGTTACTAAGGAAAAAAACCCGCTAGATTTGTGAGTGACCAATTTATTTGGAAGACTGATAACCTGTTTGAAAAGAAAGAGATAGAACCAGGGTATCTCAGAGTATGTGAGAATAACTAAATAGGAAGTGTCTCAGTATTATGTTATAATTCAGCCTCATTGCAAATAAGTAATTTCTTTGACGACACCAGAAAATTTTCAGACTGATGGCTAATGATTCCTCAGCACACATCTTAAAAAAAGAGTTATAAGGTTTTCCAGTTGTGGGTATAGGGAGTGGGAAGGTCTGGTTAGTGCAACTAGAAGTGTTGTTTTTCTAGGGTTTCCATGAGGGAAACTGGGTAACTTGAAGGAGTGTATTTTTCTGTTTTGTTTAATCAAATGATATGTTGGGAAACTGCATTGTTCATTTAAATTTGTGACCTGAGCAGATCTTTTTAAAAGGCATTTCCTACACTTTAATTCTGCATTAAAGACAGGTGTACATTGGTACGTGGGAAATCTCTGAAAATGGACCTTGAGCTCAGGACCTCAGGATGTACCACAGAGCAGCAGAGACTTGCACAGCTGCAGGTGGAAAGCCCAGTTTCCAGGTGGTCATGATCCTGTTCATGGCACAGATCTTGAGCAGAAGCCAAAGGTACATCACTGTAGCCACCTGAGCTTTGCCACAAAAAAGCTGTGAGAGGGAACCAAGTCCTTGCTGTGGCTCCCAAAAAAGGCAAATTTGACAGAAATAAGACCCCAGCAAAGACAGCTGCCTGAGACTAACCTCTCTGTCTTGGCCCTGTTGGCATCAAATAATCATCCACTCACCAGCAGAAGCGCTTTCAAACCTCTGGAGCATATTTGCCAGATTAAGCTACAATGATGAAGATGGTTTACTTCATCAGCATCTTTATTGAATTAGTGACCTCACTTGGATTGATCCAGAATGAAAGCAGGGGAAAACCCAGATGAAGCAAACAAGCTGACCCCTCCTCCCAGGCTTTTGTCACACACTCCGGTATTTATCTCCTGAGTCACATCACAATAGGCCTCCATCTAGGTCAAAAGGAAAAAGTAGATTAATAGCCCTGAAGCTCCTGAACTTCATTAAGTTTGTCTCAATGCCTTATAAGACCAAAACATTCACTAAATCTACACAAAATCCTGTTTAAGCAAGTCAAGTTTTACTATGGTTTATGTCAAGTCTTCTGTGTCTATTCCAATTTCATTTGCAGAGAAAAACACACTGGAAGTAGCTTTTTTTTAATGTTGCAAGGCTGTCATTAGATAATTTAAAAGCAAATGAAAGGTCTTCCCAAGCACAGGACACTTCTCTCTTGTACTGATGAGTTCCTTCTTTCATTTGCATCAGTTTCATTTGCTTCCATGTCTCTGCCAACATCATAGGATATGCTTTTTGCTTAACTTCATTATACCAGTTCAGTGATTTACCACTCCACATAAAAGAAAAAAAGGAAAAAAAAAAAAGGAAAAAAAGAAAAAAGTGTTTGAAAGCATAATGAAATGCACTTAATTTCCGAGTTAATGAGAGGAAAGAGCTCTCCTAAACAGAGACAGTCATCTCAGTTTGTTAGGAACAGAAAAATAAGTCATAAGAAATGCTCCTTTGGCTCATTATGAGACCAAGCATTGTAGGAGTGAAATAATAAAAAAATTTGTTTTCTCCTTGTTGGCTTTTTTCCTCTGGCATGAAGGGATCTGGAGAACACAAATGAAGTAAACTTTGGAATTCCTGTAATGTGGCCAAAAAGCATTAAAGCAGTTGTTTTATATGTACATATACACACAGGACCTTAATTCTAATTTACAGAAAGCAACAGCACACCACCTTTAGGGTACATGGTAGAATAAACCCTAGAGAGAATGTACAGACACACACACCTATTTGCATGTGAGCACACTAGCATCCCACAAACACATCCAATTTGTCATATTCTGATACCTGCATAAGTCAAAGAATTAATATGTGTGAATCTGGTAAAAATTATTTTTAAGATTTTTCAATGGTATTGTCTATCAATTTTTCACAATCTTTTACCAGGTTAAATAGGAAAACAAACATGTTAACAGCAATTTTTTCAAATCATAATATGTATTGAAAAATATAGAATACCTATTGAACCATTAAAATTACACCATCTAATGGAAAACTTTAATAAACTTATTCACAGTGTTTTTTTCATATCCTTCTTAAAAAATACAATTTCAATTAATGGCAATTAGCCTCTAACTATTGGAGCATTTTCTTGTGGAAACAATCTCTTTCCACAAATAAAGCAAAGGGAGCAGGGAGAACCAGATGTAACATACCAGTTTCCACAAGCTCTAACAACATCCAATATCTGTTTTGGGCTTTAAATATTGAGATATCTAAGAATACATAATGACCATGTTCCAAAAGCAGCAGGCAAGTTCCATTAGCTCAGAGAAAATAAGAGCATCTTTACATAAATTCAAACACCATTTTTTTTGGCACCACAAGACAGGAAAAACACATTATGTGATGAGTAGGTGTTTAATTGCTCCAGTGCTTTGACTAGATCTGTATAAATACAACTTGTATTGTCATATACAGTGTGAACAATAATTTATAAAGAGTTTCCTAAGCTATATTAGGAAAGCATATTACACATTAATAGGCAAGCTAGGCTATACATATCAAAGAGAAGAAGAGAGTAATTTGTCACTTTCCAACAGGTGCTAAAAGCCAAACAACAGAATGATACCTGCTGTACTCTGAAACATGCCCATTTTCCTCAAGCAATACCTGTCCGCCCAAAGAACCCACCCCAACTCTCCCAAGAGGCAAAGCCTCCTGTTGCAAAGATGAGAAGCAGTGTAGCAGTCTGGTACAGACACCTGCTGACCTGTTCTTGCCTTCCAACACCATGTGAAGGTCATACAAGCCTCACCCAAAATCCTGCACCCACAGAGAAGTCAAAAGAGGAACATAAAGCACCTGAGGTTTGTATTTTATAGCACAAGTTCATGGAAGTGTCCTTTTGTTCTTTCAATATCTGCAGAGTCCCTTGGCTTTTCAACTGTGTATATAAGTATCACTTTCCTTTGCTTGATGTAAAGGCACACTGTTTTGGTTGACATATACCAAGATTTTAAATATACAGCCCTGGAGGTCATAAAATTTGGCAGCAGCTATTCCCACAGTGTTATGGCAAGCCCCAGTACTCATATGTCAGGTACTGTTAACACCATTTCTCACAAAACAGTTCCAAGGTTAACCTGAAAATCCGAAGAAAAAAGGGAGGCACAGAAATGGAATAACTGGCAAACTTTAGTAGAGGAGAGAAGAAAAGTGTATGCTGACTGAGACATTTACAGGCATATATTCCTTTATTTCAAGATGAGAAAAGTGTTTCAGGGACGTCTTAAAAAAGAATTTTTTATGGTTTTTCTCCTGAACTGCCTGCTTTTCTGAAGCATTAAAGTGAAGGTTATTATTCAGACCCTCTGGCAGTGCTGATGCTCGCAGAGAAAGGAGGCGAGGCACGGATGCCACAGTACAAAACCCTTTGCAGAAGGAGGCCTGATCCAAAGTTTGGAAGCAAAGAGAATCTTGCTCCTGACCTCATGGCTTGTTGGATCAGGCCCAGGGACTGCACGAGTGAACAGCCTGTTCCACTGGCTCCAGGCACAGAGGGGAAGCTGCACACACATAAAATAGTGCTGTGATATGGCTGCAAAAACCCCAGGAATAATCACATAAGAAGTTACTTCAAGAAATGGTAAAGAAGGAGCTTTGTCTTGAGGTTCTGGGAAGATTTCTGACACTGAAGTAACTGCTGTATTTTAAGCAATAAAGCACTGTTTAACTGTTATTGTATCTTCAGCACAATCTACAAGACAGTTCTTTTTCTGCACTTGGCTATAATCTGCAACACATTCTACAACTGCATGGGGAAAAATAACTGCTTAACACTTATTTGAGGGCATGTGTGTACTCCAAATCTTTAAAAAGCTGTGTTTTTTATGGTTTCTAGAGCACAAGAAGAAAGCACTGACAAAAGGTTTCACATTTTTTCCGTGTTTCCATTAAAAAAAAAAAAAAAGAAAGAGAAGCACGTTCATTGAGGGGGGCTCTGTGTGAGCCTGCAGCAGTGAGAACTACCACAGCGATCCAGATGGAAAATGCATCTCAGTCTCCATGCTGCTCTTACAGGTTTTGACTTGCTGAAGGTGGGTGGGCAGAACTTGGAGAATTTGGCACCTGCATGGCCAGAGTCTGTAAAGTTAGCAATTTGGCTGCACTGATGATGAGGAATGTTGAATGGCATTGTGACCAAAAATGACTGCCTAGGTCAGGCACATACACGTGCAACTTTTTCCTATATTCTGTACATCCTACGTGGTTTCTAAGGGGTCCAAATACCAGAGGAAATAAGTGCTTATCTGTCAAAGAGTCAGGAAAACAGAACAACAAAGGTGGAAGGGATTTAAAAAAAATTCTTTTGCTGTCCTACCCCCAACTGAGACGAGCTTGATGCTTCCTCTTACTCCCAGCTGTTCCTAGTGCATTTGGCTTTAATCAGGTGCAGGGCAGGAACTCAACATCCTGTTGCCTTGCTCTGATTAGGAGGAGTCAAATTCTACAAATTGGCAGATTTCTCCTTTTAGTGTTCCTTATTTGATGAATCATTTGTTTTAAAGTATTTGGAAAGGGCCATTACAGAGGCAGTGGACCCAGCTTGTTGCTGCTTCCAAGTCTATTTATAACTGCAGCTCTAAGGAGTTCGAGCAGACTGCAGATTCTTCTCCTTAACAGCCAGAAAGAACCATCCTGTGAAAGCAGTGGCACAGGCACCCCTAAGTGGCAACATGCTCATGAAAACAAACAGAAATGTGATCAGGAGCTGTATCTTTGAGGTTAATGATATTCCCTTCAATGTCCATTCTGAAATAATGTCAGATGGAACATTAGAGTGATTTAAGCTTTTCCTCTGCCCTGGCATTTTACTCCTTTCATACCAAGATTTTGCAGCGATAATAGAACTTACTGAGCAAAGCCTCCCTTCCCACACAGTTAGCAGTAGCAATTCTGTAACTCTATAATTATTGAGGATAGGCACAGAATTAGTTGATACAGTTAAAGACAGAACAAGAGTGATTTTTTTTTTAAAGTATTTTCTGTCCAAGGTAAAATAATGGCTTTCCTGACAATACAGTCAAAAATACACTTATAAAAGGTGCACAGAAAACAAATAACATGACCATTAAAGGTATTTTCCCTCCTTCAGCACTGCAGCATTTAAAATCAAAATGCCAAAAGGACAAATGGTTTACTCCTACTCCTTTTCACTTTTCTTTTTTTTTTCTCCTGTTTTAATTTGAGAGAAGTCAGTCAAAGAAGGGATGACACTCCACCCTGCCCATGCACAGGATTTCCTCTTCCTTCTTTCGTTCAGCTTTGCATTCTCACATTTTAAAAATATAAAAGTATAAGATACGCACTAAAATGGAAGTGTATTCAATTGAAGAATAAACTTACAATATTAACTTTATTGTTTATAGAGGGATCTTTCTCCTAAGGGAGAACCTGCATTTATTAAGAACAGTCTGAAAACTACAAATATCAAAGTCTGACTTGGATACCAATGAGTTTGGGCTCATTACAAAGCAAAGAGTTGCTGGAAAGATCTAGTTTATATGTTACTAAAATTATTTGAAATGTTGAGACTTACATTAAGTTTTTATCAGCTCCTCATTACAAGCTGCTGCCCAAATTTATCATAAATCACGTGTTTCATATCTGTAATGATGCAGACTATTGTCTGCCACTCAGAAGTTTAGCTCTTGTGTTTGCTAACTAGATCTCAACCATGAAATGCTTTTCTGTACAATGAAAAGTAGATGAAAGGACTTACATCTACCCATCAGCAAACCAACCGTTGCTCCTAAGAAGGCAGCTCCCAAGTAGAAGACACGCCTGGTGTCGCCAAGTGGTCAACACCTGACAATCCAGAAACCCTCAGAGGAAAAGCGAGATTAAGACCTCTTAGCTGCAGCCCTCTTCTGATAAAAAGCAGCTGAAATACAGAAACAATTACAGCCAGTAGAAAGAAAAATTTTTCAGCTCCTGACCTGCACTCTCAGCTGGGTCCTTCATGTTTAAAAAGACTCAAAGTTTGCCATGGGGCAATGAGGAAAGCAGTGTGATGCAGTCCTTCAAAGAGAAGCTAAAATAATTTTCCGGATCATGTCTGTCCTGCACATTTCAGATACAGGGACAAACAAGGTACAGGAAAAAAATCTGCCAGGGCTCCATCCACCCTTATTGATAATTCAGGGTAGAAGAAAACAGAGTTTAGGAGCAGTAAGAACACAAATTACCATACAAAAAATAAAGCTAACTGGTAGGAGATGCTTCCGAGCTCTCTCCTCTTTTGTTTAGAGAATAACTATTAGAAGCAAGGTTTGTTGCCAGTGCTGCTAGTCTGCAATCAATAAAGAAATGCAAAAAGATTTTTTATGAAACCAAAGAGCAGAACTATTTGTGTACTTTAAAAACTTGAGTTCAAAGGAACTGAGTAATATAATTTCAAAATAAAATAACAAGTTTTATACCCATCTGTATCTCAGCAAAAACCAAGCAGGTACTTATTGTCATTTCATCATTTAAAAAAATCCTGTTTATTCATCTCAGATATAGGGCTGGTCAGTAGCAGAATTGCATATTAATTTTATTTACTTTGGATTTGCACTAATTTGTTTATGGTACATCTCCATTACATAAAGTAGGTGTTTATTTTGGTATTTTTCTCTTTTTCCAAGACTAATATTTCATCATCTCTACAACTGATTTCAGTCAACTGAGAGATAAATAACATCCAGACTATATTTAAATCTTGGTCACAAGAATTACTCTCTTCCTATTGTGATATCAAAATCAAGCTTAATTGCAAATTATATTCCTGTTCACTTTCAAAATGTGCCAGATCACATTGTGATGTTTAAGGTTTGCTTGTTGTTTTGCTTTGTTTGTTTTGTTTTGGGTTTTTTTTCCCACTCTGAAGTTCTCAGTAAAATAGAAAAAAACCCTCAAAACCACAAGGAGAGGGGAGAGCTGCAGGCGTCTGGGCTTTTTCAGATGGAGTAGAGCCCCAAGAACAGGAGGAAGGCAGTAATGTCCTTAGCATTTCCAAGAAGGCTCAAAAGAGGAAATTTGAGAAGCCTTTGCTACTCTGTATCCTTTTTAACATGGCAGTACAAATTGCAATTAGAGTGTATTATCAGCCTTATTATATTAAATTTAATTTTTTTAGGCCTCTTTCCTGTCATAAAAGGTATATTTAGAGGTTGGGTGGACTTTTTTGTTTTGTTTTAACAAATGCATTATTTAACCATCAGAGTATGTATGTATTTCTTCAGATAAAATTGTCCACAAGGCTTTACATGGTTAAATGAATCATTAAAATACTTACAGAAACATATCTAAGGGAATATTTTCTTCAGAGCCAGCACAATACACTTGGTAAATAAATACATTATTTCATAAATGTACCTTGTTTTTATAAATCTCTTTTGCTGACAGAATGAACAGCCTCTGTAAGCCAAGACAGTCAGCTGGCTACATTTTTACATCCCAGACCAATAAGGTAATCATTCACAAAGAATGGAAGCATTTAGAATGAAAAGTACTGACTTTCGTCAATGCAGGTTAAATTCAAGTCCTGTGTATGAGTGCAACATCCTGTACACTCTACATCAATGCTCCTATTCCTGAAAGACAGCAGCACTACTCCCTGCTGTCCTCATCTGAACGGGGAAAGCTTTCTTCTTTTCTGATCCACTGAAGTGACCTCTCCAGGCTGTAGAACAAGACTGTAAAAACTGAAATTTGTGTTGCAACACTGGCAAGTCTAGCTCAAATAATTTGGACTTGTATTCTGAAGGATATGTATTCTAAAACCAGATATTTTCCTATCTTTAGATTTGTGGGGAGTTCCTCTGAAACCTTCATGTTAACAGCCAGGTCCACATGGTAATGTTACATTGTTGAGTGAATCAATACTATTTTTATACGTACACACGCATAAGATCCAAATACAATATCATTGCACACACTAGTTTTCTTCACACTGAAAGAACTGCCTGCAATAGTTAAAGCTCTAAGTCAAATTTAATATGCTTTGCTCATGCAAGCTACCAGCTGATCTGAGCTGGTTCCTCCATTTAGGATCAGAACAAGAAAGCAAAAATAATATTTCCCACATTAAAAAATAAAATGATTGCAATACAACTTCAGAAATCATAGCAATTTGTTTGATTAAAACATTCCAAACATTTTTCCCCTTAAATATATGATGAAAGACATGCGTGTGACAGAATTATTAAGGTCAATAGCCAGTCAGTTTATGCCTTGCACATGCACACTCATTAGTCAGAGGATCTAATAAGATATCTGTCTCACCATCCTGGGGGTGAAGAAGGGACAGAAGGGCACATGGACTTCCTTTGCTACCAGAATCTTAATTGATTCCAGAACAAACACTCACTCAAACCTGTTAAAGGAACAACCCTGCTTCAACAGGAAACTTGCACTACCTCAATCAAGTCAGGATCTCACCCACAACTTTATCACCCACCAACACGTAATCAGAACAGTCTCCTCCAAACCCCATGTGCAGAAGGCAGCTGCTTCAAAAGGTGCATCACTGTCATTCAAGAAGGCTGCCATAAATTTTGTCATGTACAGGTTGATCACAAAACAGCTCCAGTGAACTTACTGGCACTTACAATGGCACTGAGGCCATTGCAGCACACATTTCCAAACTGCATCCATTTCCAGCAGGGCTCAGAGAAACCTGCACAAAACTCATGGAGGCACAAGTTTTTCCATTCTCATTGTTCACTTTTTTCAACACAGTCCTGGAATGCTGGCACCAGGACCCAGCTGTGCCATGGACTTCCACTACAGTTTTGGGAAAGTCACTAAAAGGAACAGGTTAAGAGCTTTACACCAATTATAACATTTCAGTTGATTCCAATGGGTATACGATTTCACCTCAATCCCATTAGTTTCTCACTACTCCCTGAAGAATATGAAGAATTAATTTTCTTTCAACTTCTCTTTATACTGCATATTGAAACTATTTCGTATTTAATTTTCTTCTTTTTTTCATACCTCACCCATATCACTTTGGGATCAACTCTGTCCCTCTAACAAACATCCCAAATTCTTGGCTGATGGAGTGGGTCCCATCTTGGTGTATTCTCACAGGTAAGTGGAAAATGGAAATCCTCTAGGATGAGGAAATTTTACCATGCAGGTTTCACACTTCTGGAGAAAGTATCTTAAGCACCAGACTTTATACAGAATGAAGTAGGATACTATTTCAGCTAGGGTTCTGAATAAAAGTGGTTAGTACTATATAATCTACAAAAAAAAACTTTGGTAAGAGGCAATTAAGCACTTTCTCAGATTCACCCTCCAGGGCAGAATCCCTCTCTTCAGTAACTAATGAGGCACCTATGGAGATCTCCTCCCTGGGCAAAAGTCAGGAGAGGGTAAAGTATTTATCAACTTGTGTTACCACCCTCTAATTTTTCACAGGTGTGAACAGTCCAGTTGATGGCATCACTCATGACAGGCCCACATGTGCATTGCAACAAATCTAGGCCAGGAAGAATCCTCATCTCACCTTGGAAGGTCTGGGAGCCCCAGGCAGCTCCAGGGAACTGCCCGAGCACAGACAATGAGGTCTCACTTGAGGAGAGAGCCTTTAAAGGCTTTTAAAAGAAAATATTTATTAATTGCCTACAGATATGTTCCATAGGATTAAAAAAATAATGGAAAGCTAAAAAAATGCCCCCTATAACAAACTGACAAACAAAACCACTAGAAGCAACCTGGTAAATTTATGGAAAATGTAGTTAACAAGTTTTCATTTAACTTTCATTAATCTCTGATTAGTGAAATACTTTATCGGTCATGAAAGAGAAACTCCCTACAACCTAGCTTCTATCCAATTAATTTCATAAAGCTATGAATCCAGTGCCTGTGAAATTAATCTCCTCCACGCTAACTGATCTGCCACAGTCAGAAAAATCAAGCACAAGTAGTTCATGGATGGAATACTTTTCTGTTAAAGTTTAATCCAATAAAAGGACATAAATTAGGAAAAAATAAATCTATGCAAATAAGTGTGTACTGGAAGGTGCATTTGAATTTTCAAGAGAAATGTTGTAGTAGTATCTGACTATATGTTGGTGCTTATACACAGAAAAGGCATAGGGGTAAAATTCTATATGTAGTTGAATATGTTGGGACAATTCTTGGTCATATGGGTCAAATGAAAATAAATAGAGTATTTTATTTTTATGAAGAATTTAGAAATCCACAGGGAAACATTCCGTACAAATGTAGCAACTGTCCTTAGATAGCTGTGTGAATAAGCCCTCCCAGGAATTCAGCTCTCCACAGGCCATCAAAAGGCACACCACACTCAACTGGACTTTCATTTATGCTTTATAATGGGAAAAAATGACATGTTTCCCAATTTAATTAGCAAAGAAATTTTTTTTTCTTCATTTCCAAAGACAGCTCATGTAGCTGCACTGAACAGGGAGTCAACTAAACAATACAACTTACTAGCATGGGACAAAAGGTCATTTGGAAGGGATGTGCCTTTAAGGACTTACAAAGGCTTCATCCTCAGTCCTGTATTAAAAGAGGAAGCATATCTCAGTAAAGGAAGGATGCCCACTTTAAATAAGGAAATGAGTTTGCAGGATGTACACATGCTGCTTTCTATTAATGATAAGCAAAGTCTACAGAAAAAGCAATAGACTGCTCCAGCTTTGGCAGGAGTCATCTTCTTGTGGATTACCTGTAAAGAACTTTAAAATAAACAGACTGCAAATAAATGTCCTCAACCTCTTTTTTAAACTGATTTATGTATGTATAATGAGGATTAACACACACTGATTACTATACTCTGTGGCAAGAGATATAATTACAGACTGATGATTTTACATGTAGGCCAGAGACGATAGCAGTGGTTTGGGGCAGCAAGAATTAGTGGTTGTAATATTTTTTCTTCTTCAAGCTAAACTTAACAGCCAGAGAGACTAGCCAGGCTTAAGGTCTTCCAAGGATTTGCAAATTTCTCTCTTCAAGTTTAATAAACCATCAAAAAGTGATTATTATTTTCCATTAAAAACCTGTCATTTGTTTAAACATGTAATAAAAAAGGGATTCTGTTTTGCATCAAGGATTGGCTATCTGACCACAAATTTTAAATTAAAATAGAAGGTATAGGATCTTTTGTTATACTCTCATTTCATTCTTCTGTGCATGCATATTACTTGACCACTGAAGCTCGAGAGAATGCATATCATGCATATAGTTCCAGAAAAATTGCTTTAAGAGAAACATGAGTAACAATGAACAGAAAGATTTAATATCAATGTAATTGGTTTAAAGTATACATACACACACCTGCATACACACATTCTTTAAATAAATTTGTAAATTTTTATATGCACATTCAGATTCAGATAGAAGGGCAAGGCGCCCTTGGAAAAAAATGGAAACAATGCAAAAAATCAAATTTCTTATCTGCCTTCAAAGTGACAGAATTTGGTGTTTCCATCCATTATTATTACATCATAAACCCTTTTGAGTTTCAAAGGATAATTTTTTCCCTGCCCCTCCACTCCAGAGTCCTTAGGCTGACCACAAATTCTGGCTGGCACAGCCATGCAGAAGTGGGCATCCTTCCAAGCTCTGAGCAGGCACAGCCCAGTGCTGGCTCACGGCTGGTTGAGAGGAGCAGGCAGGCTTGTTCCCCGTGCAGCTTGGACCATCACACCCAGCGGGGCCCTGCTCCTGGTGCTGCTCCCTCTCTTTCTGTGAGGCACTTGGCACACCCAGGCAAAGAGCTCCTCGGCAAACGCCATGTGTTGCTTCCAAGATAAACACCGATGGACACTTCAATGGAAATTCACCTCTGTGTAACTGGCAAGCACCAGGCTCACACTCCTTACACCACAAAAATCAGCCTCTTTCTCTTTTTTCACTGCCCTTTTTCACACTTTTAAGACATATTTCCCATCCAGTCTTCAAAACATTAGTAAGCTGCATGGGGAATCTGTCATGGCATGGAGTTAGGAACAGCTGTGCACTAGAGTGGCCATAATCCTTATTTATCCTCTTCCTCCACATTGCAGAAACAAATGTAACAAAATCAGGAGCATAGGCTCAGACACACACTGAATACTAAAACTCAGGAATGCCACAAGCTTTTTTTTTCTCAGGTGCCAGACCCTGACAGTTCTGGTAACGGTGCCAGAATCACATGCAGCACTCCCACATTATCTGAAGTAATTCTGGTTTTAAAGAAATGGTTTGAATAAGACTTCAAAATACCTAGCTTTTAAATGAAAAAGTCTCATTACACACAAATCATTTGTTCCACCAGCCTTGGAGGTGTCAACATTTTCATTATACACTCATGTGTTTAATCTTTATTATTCAGCTGTAAAAGTTTGCTGTTAGGCTGAAACTTGACATAAAAGCGTTTTTTAAAAAATTCAGTGAAAGTCAGACTGTGTATTATATTACATAAGTGTTTGGTTTTTAAAAAATAAATAATTATGAGGATAAAGCTCTTCTGGGTGCTTGTGTAACTCCAAAACAAACAATTTTCCTTGAAAGCGTCTCCAGGTATTTATGGGAGAGAAGGGAAGAGGGAAATTAAAACTGACCAAGCAATTTCATTTATAAATATAACTTTCTGTATATATTTTTTTCAATCAAGTATTTATAAGGATTTCCAGCAAGCAGACTTTACACACATGTATCCAAATGAATATGAATAGACCACAACAGGTCCCAAGAGTTGTTACTGTCTGTTGGGTCAATAATATGCAAATTGAGAAGGATTTACAAGCTGGACCATAATGGCTCCTCAGGACCCATTACTTTCCGATGGGTAAATAATACATGTTTTCTAAACTATTGCCATGCCAAAATACGTGTTTACCCTTCAGGCTGTAAAAGTTCCAAATAAACCAATAGGATTTGTCAGATAAATAATACATTTAAAGAAGCAAAATACATGTTTAACTAAACAAGCAATGCACTTAAACACTGACTGAAGGATGAATATAGATGCCCATAAATACTGCATATATTCAGATGTTTATTGGGAACCAATGAGAATGGAAAAGCAAAAAAGTTACTAAGTATGAGGGGGGTTTTCTCCCTCCTGAACATGTTTACAGACAATTCTTGGAAATGTTTGTCAGAAATGAAACCCATTCAGACAAAGAAAGTGAAAGCTACTGAAACCGTGTGCACAGAAGAAGCAACTACAGATATTACAACCTTTTAGGGTTCTAAAGGCTGTCACACTTCCGAAGTTATATGCATTTAATGGGATGCCATGTTATTAAGCAGTTTTCCTGACCATGTCTCAGGATGCTCCTCTCTGGATTGTCTGATCTCCCCACACTTTCCTCTTGGCTTTGCATGAAGAACGTGAGCAAAGCTAGGAGGAAAGCACAGAACAAAAGAGTGAGAATTAACCTCATGAAATGCAAACCCAATGTTTGGGAAGGAGAGATAATGCACAGAGATGGTGCAGACAGCACCAAGGAGGAAGGAACAATTAAACAACCCAGAAGGGAAGAAGCTGATGGCAAAGAAAAAAGGCAAAGAAGGAAAGATGAAAGGATGTGAAAGGATCACAAGCAAGAGGGAAAATAAAAAACAAACCAAAAAAAACCCCACCAAAGCAGAAAAAGTTGCCCTGCAGAAATTGAGATTCTGCAGAGAAACCTTTGTCTCTACCAGAAGCCTGGTAAATTGTGAGACACAATTGAGCAATGAGAAAAGATGGTGAGTTCAAGTATAATCACAAAATCAAGCCTAAGAAGTACTTAAGTGGCTCACCTCCTATTTGGACATGCATTTTCAGAGGACATTTTAAATGCAGAGGCAGCCCTGCTTATTTTATGATACAAATTCATTAGCATCTGATGTCAGGAATGCAAAAACATGCAACACTCCCTTATCTCACAGAGAGACAACACAGTCCAGTCATAATATTAATGTAAAATTTAATTGAAATTTACCAAATTACAAAACAGAGTGTTTGTGACTGGCTGGATGAATGATTCAACAGCTGTATTTAGTAGGAAATGAAAAAAGCAGAAATGACCAGACACAGCAAAAAGACAGACTGTAGCAGGGAGAGGTGCTTGAAAGGAGCACAGGTGATGGAGTCTCAGAGCCCCTGCTTCCAGGAGAGCTCTAACTTGAACCAGCAGCAGGCAGCTAAAAAGAAAGCCTGCAGTGGTTCACAAGGAATTCAGTGTTATTTTTGTCCTACAGCCCAGGTAAACCTTTAAGTTGGGTGAGGATGGGATAGATACTGGAGCAAGCCAAATACTTGAACAAGACCTACATTTAGTCACAGCAGCAAAAGCGTTCTGTTCCCCTTCGGCTGTTTGGAGGGCACTTCCTAAAGGGAAGGTGGTGAAGCTTGTAGTGCTACCCCTTACAGAAAGTAACCTGCTGAATAAAGAATTTATTTCATATCTGCAGGAGTAAAAAATGACATTCTCCAAAGGTCCCTTTGCAACCCTTTGTGTCTTTAGTTAACAATAATTATTGAAACAATAAGCCTGGGCAAATCATCGCTTGTTCACTGCTCCAGATACAAAGGGAGTTCTGTACTCAATCTCTACTTCGTTCTGCAGCACTCAGATCTCAGCTTTGACATTCAACAGAATATGAAGAAGAATTTTGTCTCTATTTTAATTCAATTTTTTTAGCAGTTTCTTTATATTGCAGGGTAGCATTTTAGCAGCTAAAATAGCTCATATTTTATAATAAATTACATCTGTTGATGGATGCATTGGGGAATACACCACTTTATGAATGAATTTTCCCTGCAAAAAGAAAGATGAGATTGTTGTGTTTTGACAAGCTTTTTAAAAAGAAATTAATGGTTATGCTCTGGGGTATAAAAAAAGTTTCCATTTAACCTCCACCTCTCACAACTTGTCAATAATAAAAATCAGCAGGGCAAAATTAAATAATAAATTTTCCTTTCTGAAAAAACATATTAATCTTTTCTGGACAGCTCTCAAGTTAACAAGGTGTTAATAAAACTCGAGGTGTATTGATGCAATATCCAAGCACTTGTGCCCAAAGGAATCTACCACCACTCACAGCCATCTTTATACAGCGTGGAGAATCATGGACAACCAACTCTCTTGAAGACTTTTACTGTGCTTTAAATACTCTTGAGAACAGCCTCCTGCATGGTGTATGTAGCTCACAACTACTGTTCAAAGATGTAGGATTTAGATTAGTTTTAAAATCAGAAGAACCAATCTATCAGGCAAAAAGATTTACTGTCAGATTTAGACCTTTCCAATTACTACACATCACACATCATAAAAGAGGGAATGGTAACATGGGACTAGAAAATAGAAGGCTGCAGTTTTACTTTTAATATATATATATATGTATTATCAGGCATAAAAAAGTTACATTTAGATCTTACAACCAGTGAACAACTAAATTCTCTACAATCTGCTGGCAGGGAGGTAGAGATGACTTTCTGGATCCAAAGATCACTTACCTAAACCAAGTAGCATCACTGTACATTCTTGGAGTGGCCATGACTCAAGGTGTACCAGCCTGCCATAATCCCGCTGACTTCCCAAGGCTGTCACCTGGCACTTCAAATACTCAAAACTCCTACTCATTGGGAGTTGCCCTTATCCTTTAAGGTAGAGCTGTTTAAAAGTACATTCACCTTCCCAACACAGTCTCTAATCCCCTGAAATTTCTGATGGAGTTGTGTCAGTTTGAAACTCAATAGAAAAAGCCAGCTCAATCTCCACTCTGGCAAGTCCCCTGTTGTTTCCCCACATTATTAAAAAATTAAAGTTAACTTAAAAAATGTGTTTGGCTACCGAGGTGAGTCCAGGACTATAATCCTTCTTCCTTGCCCCTCTTGCTTCCAGTTTTCTGTCTAGAATTCATCATAGGAAGGAAATACTATTGTGACTCACCTGAAGGTGGTCCTGTCTTGCCCTTTCATCTGGACTCCCCATTTGGCAACCAACTGGGATATTTTCCTTTATGGTTCTATTTCAAAGTTTAGGATACCTGCCAGTTTTATTTACATTATGAGTGTATCTAGTCTAAACTAAACTTTTATGAAATCATTAGCTAGTTATATGTGCAAACTCATGAAACACATGGATCACCAATTCAAACATAAATTTGAGACCTCAATGCAGAAAGGAAATCTCCACATTCAAACCACTGCACCTGCCTTGAAGATCAAACCATCTGGATTAGAACGTAAAAAAAATGTAATTCTCTGCTCTTTCTTCTTTTCCTAACCTTTGGAAATGGTTCCTCTGAACTGACAATATTCACCTGCCTCATGTTCATCTCCTCCCACTTTCAAGGTATGACACACACCTGTAAAATGTGTTTGAGCATCTGAAATAAAGAGCAGTAAAGCGATCCACAGAAAGTGACCTCTCTTTGGCATGAGTGCTGCTAACAATTCACCCTGGGTAACTAATTCTCCTGGTCCATACAATTGATAAGAATTAAATGGAATACCTCCATCAATTTAAAAGTAAACTAAATTAATGTATATTGTTGATAACTATGTGGAGCCCTTTAAATCAGCCAGAGATAGCAAAAATTACTATAGCACAGCTGATTTCAGGTGGTGCTTAAACCACTTCCTTGCAAGGGATATCCAATCACATGTACTGCAGCAATTATGCCACACCGGTACTTGGATGGGGGACATTGTGGGGGATATTCCACAAAAAACTCTGAAAAATTACATTGGGAAAAATTATCTGTATGGAAGCCCTACTTCAGGAAGTTTCTAGGTAACAAGTTGCCAGCAGATATAACACCTTTCAGGTAAGAGGTCCCTCAATGGCCAGAGATGCCTGGGCCCTTTTGGAGTACTGGTTTTATAGCACCACATCCTA
Organism: Zonotrichia leucophrys gambelii; assembly: GCF_028769735.1. Classification (NCBI taxonomy): domain Eukaryota; kingdom Metazoa; phylum Chordata; class Aves; order Passeriformes; family Passerellidae; genus Zonotrichia; species Zonotrichia leucophrys. The sequence goes on from NC_088171.1 coordinate 70,163,452, forward strand.
GGTAAAACCCTTGCAAAGTATTTCTGCTGTAGCTGTGTAAATCTGTCCTGTCCAGATTTAGTCTCTGATAGCCTCAATCATTGCTTCAAGCTGGTGTAAGCATATTTGCACATTCTTCCCCATCTTGTAGAATACAAGATTTATAAGAGCCACATCAAATAGTTCAGATTAATTCCTTGTATTAATACGAAATGAGCATTTTAGGTGTTTCTTTGGAAGTCTTCCAGAACCAAGACATTGAAAAACAGTTATTTAGTAAACTTATAACAGATCAAATAATCAGTAGTAAAATTAAAGTTCTCCACTCTTCCACATCTCTTATTAATTTGCTATGTTCAAGGAAAGGAATGAAAACACTGTCTGGTAACAGAATTCATTTGCATATGTTTAAAGACTGATACATAACGAATTAACAGGATTTCTCATACTTCTGTCAAAGTAAACCAAAGTAAATTGTTTTAGACTTCATTTGTATCCCATGCGAATGCTGAAATTCTGAACAAGTTGAACATTTAACATGCCCTTCTCTTCTTCTCTCCCCAGGAAAACCCTTCTGATGACAAATTTTCCTCACATAGAAAAGCAGTTTTGGAAAGTCATCATAAAACTGTTCCAGGAGGAATCACAAACTACAACCTGAAACTTAGCTTTGTTATCAAGGTGACCAAACAGAAGGTGTTCATAAAACTGCAGCACCACGAGATTCAAAGCCCTCACAATAGCACAGGGATAATCTTCTCTTGGGCTCCTGTCATCTGCAAGGTGAAGCATTGTGCTGTAGCATGCTAAAAGTCAGCAGTAAGTCAGCAAACTTCACCCGGCAGAGAGGCATAAAGGCCTGACAAGCTTCAGAGGGACACCGGAGCCAAACCTGGCCCCATCACCGCCCCGGCGGGGTTTGTCCCGGCAGAACGGCATTCCACTGCTGCCACTTGCCCTCTGCAATTATTAATCTCCTGAGGACTGGGGCAGCTTGGAAGTTTCGCAGAGCATTTACGAGCTCAAGGCCAGTGTACAAGATGGGGGGGAGGAATGGGGGGAGTGGAGCAGCAGGGGCCAGGGCAACACACCAGCCCTCACTCTGGTGAAGATCCCCCCAGTGCTGTGGGCACCTGCTGAGGATGAAGAAGGTTTTCAGTAAGTAACATTAACTTTGCTTGGAAACCATCCTTCTGTATTAACCTCTGGCTAATACAGGAGGTGATTAATAAATACCTAATGCCCACTTCCATCCCACACACCTCCCTCTAGAACAAAACTAAAGAAACCCTTTGCTATTCCTCTGGTTTTTAATCCACCCAAGACCCTCTCAACTACTGGGTGGTCTCTTACCACCCCACAGGTTTCCAGACACTTGGGTTTAAGTTTGCTGTGCTGATCCCCCACATTCCCCACACTGGACCTCTGTTTTCTGGTGTGTCCACACCCAGGAGCAGCTTGTGGGAAGGCCAGCATTTTCACCATTGCACTTGAATTCTGAAGAGCAGGCATGGTTTTAAGTCTTTCTCCACCACTCTCCCTATTAAGTGCATTTCCAGAGGGTTAGGTTCAACCCTATGAAGGCTAGATTTTTAACCTGTGCTTAAGTAAGAAAGCCAACATTGACAGAAATTAGTGTCCCCACCCTAAATGTGCTCTAAACCTTTAAATATGCCCTTTAAAAATTGTTCAAACTCAGTCTACCTTTGAATCTATTTCTATTTCCTACATAACCACATTAAAGAACAGAATAGGAAAAAATAGAAATGTAAGCACACGCATTCACAGCCTATATCTATGTTAAGGATATACCACTCAAAGAACTACTGAAAGATCTGGTCTGCTATATTAGCCCTTGAAACAGAGATTCTGATGTTGTCAAGAAAGGGGAGATGGCAAGAGCTAGGGATTTACCAGTAAGCAAAAATCCCCATACCAATGCTCTAAAGTCCATTCTGTGGATTTTGCATATATAAAATATGTACACACACACACACGTGCTTAGCTGTAATGGGGAAAACAGCTTTTTTTATTAAAGAAAAAAACGAAAAAGAAAAAGCAGAACCTTGAAGTTGTGCTTGGATTCTTTTCCCTTGAAGCTTATAGGAAACAAGCCCCAAACGTGAACAAACCCCACAGCACAATGCTGTTCTTGTCATGAGTTCTGAACCAGCACCACAGCACATAGTGTATGTATTGAAAAACAGCTGTTGGGTGACAGACTGCTAGCTGGGAAGTTCCAGTTGAGTGAAGTGGTTAACCCACATCCCTTCCCCACTGATAAAGTGCTTTGATAAGCAGGCTGTACTGGTGAAAGCTAGCAAAAGAGCCAGGACTGAGACTTTCAGGAATGAATGCAAGATTTGTTTCGTGGAAGCAACCTAAATCTCTCGCACAGCCCTCTCCACTTGTATTTTACCGACCCATCCCCAGTTACTTTTAGTGCACACTCCTGATTGTAGCAGAACCAGTTCTTTGATAAGTCAAAGCAATATCCTGTACATATGGGAAATAAAACCAGAAAACTGCTAAAAAGTCTCCCTCACTTTAATGTGTTTTCTGCAATTCAAAATGTTAGTAGTGTTGTAGCATTATAAAAAGGTCTGTATTGGAAAAAGCATGTCTGGACTAACCACAAGCAAGAAACGTGGGCATAATTTTTTTCCTCTTTTTTTTACTAAAAGCAAGTAATTCAAAGATTTCTTGGGATTAATTTCTGACCATCAGCTAAGCACTTTTGGAACTGAAATCATTAATTAGGCATAAATGTCATGCAGATGTAAAAAAAAAGACTTATTCTCCTTTCCACAAATCTTACATTTTATAAATATGTTCATAAGCAGTGCTTAGTATTAAAAAAAATCCACTAATGAAAGGTATCTTTCTCTTAGCATGTAATCTGATTTATCTAAACAGTTCCTACACACATACAAATTAATATAAGACTTCTATCCCTCCATTAAAATAACATGAAATTTCAGTTTAGTTAGAAGCAGGCAGATATATATAAATAAATCATTACCTACATAATAAGGCTGAAAGATTGCTCAACTAGAGATATACAATGCCACACCAAATATTTTTCTTCCACAATGTCCTAGTCTTGGTGTCGCTACAGCTCTAGCACTAAAGTGCTTTGAAAGTTGAAGAAATAAATTGCCTAACCACTGTTGCTTGACCCAAAGGAACCAAACTGCTGTTTTAACATACACTTATCCATGTGTCTTTGCACTGACATGGATGTTAGCCTACGTGGGCCGTAAGACATTCTCCTAAACGAAACTTAAACCTTCTCCAAATGTATGCTCCAACAAAATCATTTAAGTTAACATCAGATTTTCTGCTGCTAATGCTGACAATTGTACAGAGATAACAGTAACAAAAGCAGCAGGAATTATTTCAGAAAATTTTAATAGCGTGGCAAATGCACATTTTTAGTACATTTAAGTAATTTGCTTAACCTTTTAACATACCACTGTCTGATCAAATTGATCAGAAGTAATTTTTCTGTCTGCATTTAATCAAACAAGTAATTTCTAAATATCCACATTTAAAAAAATTCCAAAGGCATCAAAAGGTTACTAGACAGGGAATACAGAAATACAGGTAGAATGCGGAAAAGTCAGTTAGGAATTACTTAAAGGAAAAATCCTACTAGACACCCTCTTTGCAATTAGTAGCTAGTCAGACATTTTTGTTAGCATAAAGCATGTTAATTTTTAAGAAAAGCTAGGTGGAAGTGCAAGTGAAGAGCAGAATAATAGGAGTGCTCCCTATACTTTAACTAAAAGCATATTGTGTTAACATTCAGAAATTTTAAACTTTTGTTTTATTGTGTTCTTACCAAGAAAAGAGTGCTCAACCATTTTACTTCCTAAGCTTTCTTAATTACCTTAATTAAAAACTTGGTACAGCAAAACCAAAAAGTGGTTGATGTTTTTTTTTCCTTTTTGCACCAGAATAGAAGAACAAAAAACTGAATAGAATGGATTGCGTAAAGGCCTAATTTAAAATAACTCTGTTTATTTAGGCAAAATAAATCCTCTCTTAACTGATTATAGTTATTAAAGCCAGACAACTAATAGAATTTATTTTATATTGCACAGAGTAACGGAGATCTTGACATACAGCCAGCAGTATGTATGCTGAAGGTTCTGAATACTCAGATCACCTATGAAGGGTGATGATGCCTCTGTCTCCAGACCCTAAACTGTGCTCTGGGTTCTTGTCAAGTGCTACCTGTTACTTGTTTTAAGTTAGATTTTTAATTCTAGCTCAGAGGAAAATGCATTTTATATTCCAGGAATGAAGCATAACAAGATGTCCTATATGTTACTCTAAAACAAGTAATGAATTGCCTCACCAGCTGCTCATAGGACTGATCATATTAGCAGGCAGGATGCTGTGCTGTTCTTGAAGCTTCTGAGGTGGGCAGACCAGATGGGAAGGACCACCAAAATTCTGCTATTGAGAGAAGAAAATTCCTGCTGTCATGCAGCACTTGTATCACTGAGGTAGGGTGGAAAAGATGGAGCAGGAGAATGACACTAAGGTCCTACTTCAGATAGATGTTCACTTGTGGAAACACAAAGGAAGGACACAGATACCCGTTACCCATTGTCAAAACCAAATCTTTTTTTTTTATTGGAACTTTAGCCACTGTGAACTGGTTATGCTTGTAGCCTTCTGAAGAACTCATATCAAATGACCTGTGATCATGAAAATATCAACTTTTAATATAAAATAGTTATTGCAGGGCCAAACCAGAAAACAGACCATTTCCCTTTCTTTCTTACAAATACAAACACATTAAATATCTAGAAGAGGCCTAGAAAACCCAAAGTAGAAATTTTTTTGAGTCATCACAGTTTGAAGACCAAGACATTGGACAGGACTTAGATTTACTGATTAGTCACAGCACATACTAATTCAGGGAATATTCTGGTATCCAGCTCACAGAGAGTAGTTCAGGCACCCTAAGAGAAGCAGAGAAAGCATGGACTTGAATCTTCAAGGATTAGATTCTGTGAGAAACACAGCCCTGAGGACACATCAACACTGGAACAAAGCAGAGGTCCCTCACAGATTTAAAAGCTAGTCTCGTAACCTAAGACAAAGAGGGGGACGAGCAATGCACTTGACCAGATTTATGTCTTGTTCCTATTAGAGAGCTTTCTTGTGAGATTTGGTTTTTCAGACAACCAGCCATTTTGCAATCAAACTTTTTCAGCTCCCTCCTCAGAGTTAGGAGTTGTGTGTGCTGCAAGAAAAAGGTTGCCCCACACAGGCATACCCTTCATAAACATGAAATACAAACACTCACTTTACTATTAAAAAAAAATTGAAACTGAATAACTCAGAGCTAGAGAACTACAGAAAACTCTAACTGCTGTGCCACCAGAGGATATTTTAAAAAACAACCAACAAAAAACCATAACAACAGAAAACACAACCCACACGACTGCACTGTCTGTGCTATTCTCAACATAACTCCTATAGCACAAAGTCCATGGGAAATTTAGTCCATGGGAAGGGGTTAAGCAGAAATTAAATCTTCAAACATTTTGCCATCTCACTATTTAATACATTTTGAGGGACAAACCAATGAAGTAAGCAAAAATGCAACTTTCAAGAAGGCTACATATTTCTGCAAAAATGTATTTTGAAAGCTATCTCAGCCTATATTGTCTTACACATAAAGGCAAGGCATGCTACGAAGCAGGTTTTCCATTATGCTAGTGGAACACACACCTTTCAGCTAATAGTTCTGAAGCTTAAAGCTTTCATTGATGACAATATTGGGTGTGAAACCTGCCCTCTACACATCATCTTGCAAGACAAGCCTCCCTACGCTCAAACCCAGCTTTCCTCTCCAACAGACAAAGACCAGCTACTTGCCTGCTTATCCTGACAATAAAAGGTTTTACTACTGCAATAACTACAGAAGAAATAAGTAGTAAACCAAGCTCAAAAATGATAGAATAAGGGTTTTAGTCAATTTTTTCACAGCACCTTCATAATACAAAACAATGTTGCAGCTTAGCACATATTTAAAGGAATTAGAAACAAAGTAGTAATAGTGTGCAGAGATTGCATTAAAGCTCTAAAGACCTACCTAGTGACACTTTCAACAAATAATTTGTCAGGTCTGTGACATAACTATTGCATAGCCTAATGGGACTTCTGGATATAAGACTTAGAAAAAAAAAACCCATATGCTTTTAATGACCACATGTAATCAGCTGAATTATGTGGGAAATGCAGCATGAAAGACACAGCTACATATAATTAAAATTTCAATAAAATTAAATAACTGTGATTCTCCCTTTGAAAAAATATCTTTCCTAGTTATCTCTTCTTGATCTTATGCAAAGAAAGCACACAAAGCAAAAGGAGCAATAGACAGCTCATTCAGTCCACAAAGCAGACACAAAATTAACTAAATGTATTCATTCTCTCCTCTACTGATCTGCATATATAGCATACTCTGACAAGATATAGAATAACTCTTGTTTTTTTACACTTCAGTTCTGATTTGGACTTATTTTAAATTTAGTTCTATGTATTGAACTTCAAAGAAATTTGTCCTTTCTGAACAAATTAGAAAAAAATTATGACACTGGCAGAACGAAGACATCTTCTCTTCAAGTATGTTGGACTCGTGTACCCTCTATAGAGTAACTCCACTGCCCACATTCTTTCTATTTCTTAGGCCAAAAAATTAATGATTAAGCTCTTTGTTACACTCTCAATCTTTCATGTAGAACCAAGGGTCTGTGCATGTTTATGTATAAAATTTCCACTGCATCAGTGATAGAATAATAGAGGTTGGAAAAGATCTGTAATATTTTGAAAGCAAGACCAACCTCTACCAGGTCAATCACAGACATGTTCTTAATATCTCCAAGGACAGAGTATATGCATAATAAAGATAAATCCTATTTCATTCTTTACAGGAATTGGAGAGAGATGCAAAGTAAGCTGCAAAGAAAAGAAGGACATATTTACTTTAAAAAATCAAATATAACACTTCTCTCAGTGATTCCAGATCACTTCCAAGATAATGAATACTACCTTTGTAGTCTCTCAAGCAGCAACAAGGTCTTCTGAAAACATGACCTTGTCAGAAATTTATCTGAATCTTCACAACTGAGTCTAATAAACACATTGAACTCAAACTGAGCTGAAGATGCCATCAAAGCAGATATTTCAAGCCATTTTTCACACAATAAATGTATGCCAGGAAGCATGGAAAAAAAACTTCAGCTTAATAATCTACTTTTATTACTCATGAGGAAAATAAACTTGAAGATTAATAATGCTGTTACAGCATATCATAATTACCTACTTCATTATTCAAGTCTAGATTCTACATTCTCCAGGGTACTCACACACCTAACTTCCATGGAAATACAATTACTTCCACCAAATCTGGCTGCAGGGAAGGACGTTTCCTCCTGAAACAGAGTTTCAGCTCCTAAAACTCAGAAACTAATTTGAAATCACACCTCATCTTATCATACCACCACTGTGCTCTCACTCACACAAAGACTTAGGCTTGCTTCATATGCTCTACTACCAGGTTTTGTCTTCAGCTGTGTTTTGTCAGATATTAACCATTTGTGAAATCGGTATTTTCCATATTTGCATTCTACTTAGGTCTGTGAGGGGTTTTGTTTTGTTTTTCTCAAGTTTATCTTAAGATATAGCTCAGAGTTTTTGCAAAATTGAAGCTAGGAAAACTTTTGCCCAATGTTTTAAAAATTCTAAACTACAGCCATTCTAGAAAAGCTATATTGCCAACAGAATTTCAAGTAGCAGCAACAAGATTTGACTATGTGGGTTACAAGCCAGGAATGTGGATTTGCTGATCTTAACAAAAATTTGTCCTTGCTGAGTTTTAAAACTTTCCAAATGCTAGCACTTGCTTATAATTAACAAGCTTGAGTATTGCTTTGACCCATAGAAATAGTTTCCAAAATCTCATCAAATCAAGACCAAGCTCAGGCAGACGTAGGTAAAAGGTGACAGTATCTGCAATCCAATGTGCCTGTTGAGGCCTGCAGAGTGAATAGATTAAAGGAGCAATCTGGTGTTAGCCCACCTAAACCAGATTAATGTCTGTGTACCTCTTTTCACTTGGAACACAACAGCTATCCCGCTTTTCCTGTTCCTGATTCCAACTATTCAGATCACTGTTCCTGAAACATTCAAACCACCAAGAAATGGGGACTCTTCCTTAGGATTAATAGAAGTTTTATTAGCAGAAGTGATGTCTCTCAGCATGCCACCAGGTCATCACACCTTGGCACGATTGTGAGGAATCAAACACATGAGCTGGATATAACCAAAACACCAGGCACAGCATCACCACCTCTCTACACAGATTTTGCTCTCCTCCCCTGATCCCTGCTGCTCACCAGCTGACTACACAGGGCTGGTGTTCAGAGCACAGCATGCCTGCACACAACTTCCATTCACACCATGATGCCTTCATCTTGCACTCCATTAAAATTTACATTCTTCCTTCAGCTTCCCAGTAGCTGGTTGTCACTGTCCTTCAGGAATTCCAGTGTTGACATCATGTCCCTTGCTCCCTCCTTCCTCAAATCACTAAGGGACAATGTAGGACTCAGCAAGAGAAGGAAAACCATGGGGAACATTATTGCCCTGGACTGGCAGTCAGAAACACAGCTGGAACTCAGATGCTCCACAAGACTGGCTTAGGGCTGCTAGGAAAGGAATTAGGTTTGTTTTTCCCAACTTTTTTGATAAATACCATTACAGGTTCATTTGCCGTTTCCTTTTATCATCCATACAGCAGCTGATTTAAAACTCCCCCCAAAGTTACTATTATATAGAAAACAGCAGCATGGAGAAGAATGAACCAACTTAGTCAAAGTTTAAAATTATTGAAAAGTGAAGAATATCCTTGCCTACATTTTACTACATTTAACCTTCTTCAGTAATTAAAATCCTCCAGTTTAAATTATATGCCTGTAAAAAGCAGAATCCTGTACTTAAAAAAAAAAAAAAAGTAATTATCTCAATTAAGATAACATAATTTTCTATTGGAAAGATACATACAAATAAATAAGTCACAGCCCTGAAATTATCATTTTCGGTCATGAAAAGAAAATATTTACAGGATACAACAGCATTAGGCTGCCAGTCAATATTGACCCCAATCCCTGTGCATTTTAAAACTAACTTTACCTCACTGCAGGGAGATGCTTTTCCAGCAAATAATAACATGGAATGTCAGTAATGCATCCAAGGCATGAAAGGTTTCTTCTCCTCCCTTTCTAAGGGAAACCCCAGTCAGAATACATTTTAAGGTGATTAAAAAAACCCCCAAAAATATAAAACAAATCAGCCTTATTCCAGCCTTTTAATTCCAATATATGTTTCAGTTACTGGCAAAGAATATGAGAGTATGAATAGCTTGGCTTTGTTACATTTGGGAAAATTCCAACAATTAAAAAAAATAAATAAGATTTAGAAACAGTTTGAATGTGTAACAAAACTGATACCCAAGTCACGCCCCAGATTACTGTTCTTATGCAATTGACATTGGCCAGAATCCATATAAAAACATACATCTTTTGGCTTCCTGCTCTGAAATTTACACTATCCCATTTCAAATCTGTGCTTTTATTCTTAAAGCCAGAGCAAGATTATCATACCACAGTGAGAATACCTCTGCAGAAACTCAATATAGTATATATGCAAACCTATTCTCCCTTTTAACCCCAAAAAAGATACTATTAAATTATAAACCTACGGTAGGACTAGTAAAATGGTTATAAAATACAAATTGAAAAGGTGGGGAGACAAACACCAAGATATTCTACTTTTTTTTTAAGGAATATTTGCAAAAAAGCAGTACCATTTGTCTGGCAGCTATGTTTATGACGCCGCTTTTAAAATCGCACTTACTTTTCAAATTATGGAATCACTTGTTACAAATGTAAACTAAATGTAAAAAAAAGCTTAAATAGCAGTAAGTAGCAGATTCAGCCTGCATATTTGCTAACTTTTTTCCTTTGAGTGAGAGTTTACTACTACCTAAACTAGCAGTGGGTATAGTGGGTATAGTTAATAGCTATTAATTCAGAATAATCTGTAGTCAGATACATATCTGACTATTGTTTGCAAACTTACTGTGTGTTATATTCTGGAAAAATAAAGCATTTCCACAGAAGAAAGAAAAATTACTTCTGAGCATGCTGCACATTAAAGGCAATATCTAACAACATTTTTAGTCATTCAAAAATATCATACTAATGGGAACTGTGATTTTTATTGGAAAGTAAAAAATTTACCAATATAGGTTTCCTTGGAGAAATGAACAGATTTTCTTTTAAACTTCCTTGGGAAATATAAACAACTTAGGGCCTGGAACTTTAAATATGTGAAAAATATGTGAACATCCAATGCCAGGCATGAAAGACACAAGAGTCACTTCTAGTACTTCTCTTCCTGCATGGAGAAGACCAGAGAAGAAAAGCAACACTTCTATAAACAAGTAATTTAGGCTATTTATGGTGATATTCATATTTGTGATTATACCTTGTTGATAAAAAAAAACACAGCAGTCATACAATAAAACGTTTACAAAGCCACATTCCAAAAAAAGGTCAAATACAATAATGGCATCAAAGATCAGAGGTCAGCAGTCGATGGAGAATCTTCCTTTTGGCAGGACAGCTGTATTTTCTTTTTAATGTAGCAAATAAGCAAATAATCTCCAATTTCACTCTGCCCTCCATGCACTTTTCAGAAAGGGCAAGGAATATGAAGGGAAAACAAACCTTCAATGCTTACCAAGTGTATTTTTGGGGGCTGGCAAATTTAAATATGAGAAGGGCTCATATCACCTAAATTTCTGTTTGTCTCACTTACATCTCTGTAGCTTTTACTTTATGGCTTAGAAAACACAACATTGCTTTTCAAACACTGACAGTATAACAAATTAGACAACCCTGAGGACAGGTTAAGAGCGAAAAAAAATAGTTAAAGTTAATAGGAGATTTCTAGCATTAATGATTCATAGCATAGCAATGCATTGAAAAAGAAAGCGTCTCTAATAAAAACACTTTCAACACACTGGTACTGTTACTTCCAGAGTCTCTTCAGAAAAACAAAGGAAAAAACAGTGCAAAATTCAAAGTACTAATAGATAAGTGTAATTTCACAGAAATTAGTTTGATTTGGTCACTCTTAAATTATGCTGAAGTAGCTAAAACCAAGAAGAGATGCTATGCACAAGAATGACACACAGCCTAACCAAAACCAGCAAACTCTGCTCTGTCAAGCCATTCACAATCCTTGCTACCAAACCCAAGTGGTGAGTAAGGCCATAACTAGACTCTTTTGCTCATAAAATGAGGCTATTAAAACAGGTATTATATTTTACTTTCTATCTAATCCTTCAATGTTTACTCCCTTACTTAAAAATTGCATTCTGCATTTTCAAGATGGGATGCTAAAAACCTAACTGATTTGAGTAAGGAGAAATGGAAAATAATTTGTGAGATTATGTGCCACAGAATAGTACCAATCTGAGTTCAACTAACAATAAATAGAGTCAAACTATTTAACTATTTAAATTTCAGGCAAAATGTATTTTGAATTCCAGGACATACACACAAGTTAATAGTTAGACATGTGCATATATGTACCTCCATATCACCAAAACATCAAATCTGTTACACACTTCATAAGCACAAATTGTACAGTTTAGAATTAAACCAGGTAGAACAAATATTTATCTGCTAGGACAAATGACAGGAAGTACAACTATTACTATTATTATTATTGGTGGTGGTGATAATAATAATAACTGCATATAATATCTACATTACAAAAACGTAACCCCAAGTGTAACATTGTATGATGTGGAGCAAAACCAGGTCAATAAAACATGCTGGTTTCTGTTTTCTCTGCATATCATAAGCATCTTTAAAATTCAATAATTACCTGAACAATACTTTCTTGCTCTTCCCAACCTGCTTCCTTTAAAGGCCAACAGTTTGTGTGAACTCAGTCTATGCAAGCCTCCCCAGACAGACACATGGAGGTTAACAGCAAATCCATGTTGTACATAATACCAAAGGACACCCAATTCAGAGCCAGTAACTGCAAAACTAAAAATCTGCCCTGGTCAGGACTTGGGCAGAAGATCACCAAAGGGCTAATAGTGAAATTCAGTTGACACATGATGCCAAAAAGGATGTGGGGAGTACAACAGACCTCCATTTTGGCACATTGGCAAAAAAAAAATTCACAGCACTTTGAGTGCAATAACCTATAACCTAGTACATAATGTGCCTTTATGCATGCCTCACTCAAAGGAACTTTTGCAGGTATTAAGCATAAAAAGTCCATTTCTAAGCCTCTCGGTGTACAACAATTACCCTATTGTCACTCAGCCCACTGTGCATTGTAAGTTTGATTTCATGTAGCAATCTTGCTGCATGCTGTCATGTCTGGCTATGACAAATGTGGTATTTTCCCTGTGCAAATTCCTACTTCAGGGATGACAGATCCACCCCCACCTTCCTCTTTCCTTGGGTCCCCCTCTCTGGATAGCAGAACATTTTAATCCAGGCACCCTCACAGTGGAGTGATGACACCATGACCTTTACTTACATTTGCTTTCTGAGATGCAGGACCTGGCCAGTGGTTTAAGGTGTTGAAAGGTATCACTGGTTCACTTCAATGCAGGTGTTTCAGAACTGATCCATCACATTTACAGGGCCAGACTCGGTGAAAAGCCAGTCACTTAAAATATTACATTAAAATGTGCTTCTAGTCATCATTTCCAAAACGTTTTCCTGAAATTCTTTTGGGAATAATTTGAAAGGTATGTTTTATGTTTAGAAGCAATAGGCCACCAGGTGGTTTTAACTTTTCCTGATTGGGTTGTTTTCTAGTCACTTTGTTTCTCCATTGGTTTAAGCTCCACAGTTTAATGACAAGACAAAACAGCCAAGGGAAAGAAAAAAATCCAATGCAAACAGGACAAAAAAATATTTCTAAGAAAAATACAGAGAAACAGTTAACATTTCATAGGGTTAATATGAAACAAAATTCCTTTTAAAGCTATTTATCAAAGTATATTTTTTTTTAATACAAGAGCAACAGAAAATAGTATCTTCAAGAGGTAATCAGCTTGCCATAAAAACATACTGAACGAACCAAGAAGTTTTATGACGAAGTTCATTGCCCTGATCCACATTTGGCCAAAATCTCACTGTAGAAGTGGCAGTAGATTAGTTAGAGGAGATTATCATTACTATACTAATGCAGAAGGAAAATTATAAACTTAAATAATTTTGAAACCATTAGTAAGCAGCTGCTTTATATAAAGATTTGTCCTACATAAGAACATTTAGTAAAGGTCAGCTTCCAATCTTTCCCTCAAAAGATTTCATGAATAATGCTGATAAGAAAGAATCAAGCATTCAAAGTGATTCCTATGTTTATTTTGTCCTAAACCACTGTGGGTTGAAAATCTTGGATGGTAGTAAGAAGTTGCCTGTTTCTGCTAGTAATTGAACTTCTCCAGAGGGAAAAAAAGCCTAAAGCCTAATCAAAAGAAAAAAAACTTAATTAACTTCAAATATTGATTTCTAACAAAAAAAAAAAATATCCAGAGTGAAATTCCAAGGTCTTGAAAGCATAACTCTCTGTTTGACTTTTGCCTGAACAAAATAAGCCAGGAGATTTGCCATGCATTTACTGTACTTCATCACACAACACCGCAATTTCTGGGGTTTTTTTAATAAGGAAAAAAGTAGGCAATAAGCTGTGGCAAATATTTTTCCAGACAAGTGACAAGACAAAAGACGTTGAGAAAAAAAGTTTGTGTATTTCCATTAGCAGCAGGATGTTCATTCCTTTCAGCAAGAAAGTCTATTCATTTTTAAGATTTCCAAAGGTACATATTCTTTTGGAAATTGGTCTATTTATTAGAAAAATGGAGATAAATTCACAAATTCAAAGAAAGCATAAACCATGGCCAAATGTAGCCAAAACCATGCTACAGACAAAGAAATGGTTCATGCTTCCTCAGACAAAAATTATGGGAACTATGTCATCACGGGTAGGCTGAAGCTCTCTAACATGATGGGGGTTCCACCATCGAGATGGCATTGCCTCTCTCTTTTAAGTTTGGACCCCCCAAATTCCCTCTCATTCCCCAGCCGGTGTTTTAGCCTCTTCACGAAGTGTATTTCAAGCCTTGTTACCTACAGCACATATTTTCATTCCCTGTCAAGTTATACAGTCCTAACAAAACCACAGGGTTGCTTCCCACCACACACAATTCTCAAGTAATGCTTGCAATGCAACTGCAAGATAAAAAACAACTGGGGGTGAGTTTTCTACAGAATTTAATCACCTGAAAGATTTAAAGTTAATTTTGAAAGTAATCATACACCTACCAGAACTGTTCTATTTAACTGAGTGGGATTCTTCTTTTTACTCAAAACTATATGAGTGGGAACATTTCATTTCAAATGCCCAAAGAGATTTTATGTTTGATTTTTCATTAAGACATATTTCTCAATGTCTGCTGCTTGCAGCTATCACTGCTGGAGTTCATTTCAGGTCGCCTAAACCAAAAAGACCATAGTGTTCATTCTGTTTCAATTCCAGCTATTCTGTTGTCCAGAATTTAGGATTGCAATTATTTTATTAAGCCACATAGTGGTCTTACTCAATACTGTAAAGGTCTGTATGACTGAATGCCACTGTCTTCAAAATGTGGCCTTGAAGTTTTGAGATGTCAGGATTCTTACACTACTAATTTTGATATTATGCTTTGATCTGGAAGTATCATTTTTCATAGCTGTTTCATGAAAACATCATGAACATAACAGGGTGACTCTCTCAGCCTTGCACTGATATTTTTGGGTAGTACAAACACAATACTAGATATTCTTTAAAAAGTCTTCTGCTGAGAAGATAATCAGGTTGAACTTATAAAATGCTACATACATATTAAACACATTTCTCTTACCTTGGAGAAATTCACCAGTTTCAAAACAATATAAAATTTGCCACCAAGCATGTTGGACTATGAAATTTCATTTTCATTGCTGTCTTACCCCATAGTAATACCTATATGCAATTTACTACACTTTTTCACAAAACATTTGATATCATCTCCTAATAAGTGTAAAAGAAACTGCTGATTTGATTACTTGTATTTTTCTTGTTTTCAATATAAATATTAAAGGAATATAACCAAAAAATTATCCTCAGCAAGGTCTCTCCACCCATTCTGTTGTTCTGACGGCCTTTCCAAGTCAACTCTTCTCTCAAAACATGCTGCCATAAATTAAATTCATACATAGTCCTCGCTGAAATAATTTTTAAAATTAGTATTAGAAAACACATACAAGTTTGGTTTTATGGAATGCTTTCTGATCTGCTTTCAATACATTACCATAGCTCTAAGTCAGTAGCTTCTCCTGCATTCAAAAGAATTGAGAAGTTTCATACAAATATGAACCCCAAATTTCTAGTTCTAATGCCTTTTAACTCCAGGTTATTATTTACCAGCATTGTATGCATTGCACAGAATCTTTAGACACAATTGTGGGTACACTGAAGTAATTTAATTTTCAGATTTATATGATCATTTTGTATATCATTCTTTCCACTTAGTGATCATCATATTAGTATGGCAACTTTAAATGTAGATCACATGGAAGAGCAAACAGACATCCCAGCTGGTTCATTCCACTACTTTATTTGTAAGTGCAATAATTTTGTTTGAATTCAGCTTCAGTGGCCATTTTTCCCCCCCGTGATTCTTTTTTTCATTACAAATTATACTTATCTGCTTCTTTTATTGAATTTATTTCAATGAAAGCCAGAAAAGACTTGTTTTGGCAGCAAATGCTAAGATTTTCACCCATCTTACAAAGGACATGGATTAAAAAAAAAGGGGAAAAAAAGGCAAATTACAATGGCATAAGCCAAGTACAAACTTCTGCAGCACCAGTTTTCACAGGTCACTGTATGCACCAACTGCTACCTTCCAACTCATTCCATGCCACACCAGTTCACATAACATCATCACACTGGAGGAGCACACAGCAGTTAAGAAATGCATCTCAAATTCAAGCACTGGCTTGTTGCAATTCATTCATCTGCCTACCTCATTGTAAGGAAGGTCTACTAAAGAACACACATAAGGTGAAGGTAGTCAAAACATATTCTAGGCTGCAACTGTGAAAACAAGCTACACAACAGATACCTAAGACAAGAGCAAAAATCCATTATAATGGGATTAGACAATTTCACAGAAGCCAAAATTGTTAATGGCAATTCATATGAAAACGGTCTGGAAATCACATTTTGTTCATGAAATCACCAATTCACTTGGTATCAATCCCTTCTTGATCCAGTGACCTGACTGCCTGGGAGCTCTTTTCAATTCCTTGCTAACTTAATAACATATTGATTTGTTTAAAGATGCAGATATAGTAGTTAACTGAAAACTCTGGATTACACAGCATTTGGTCTTGATATTCATAGATCCAGAAGAGACCAGGTTTCCTGTTTCTCTATTCCTGTCTCCCTCCTGTATCACAAATCAAAGTTTCTGGTTTGCTTTACCTACTCAGGACTTCCATTTAACTCACAGAAAACTGGGTTCTTGCTACCAAATTTTAAGCTTTGCTTTCTATCTCTTCATAACTAAGAATCTGAGGAAGCTAACTTCATCCAGAAATCCTCTACTGTCTGAGAGGAGTTCAACATCCACCCAAATCTTCAGACTGCCCTTTGCTGCCCACTCTGTTTCAACATTTTAGCGTCTCTTTTAATATAAAAAGCCTAACATAACTTGAACACAAGGGGTCCTGAGTAGATCATTTACATCTCACTAACATCATCAAATTAAAACTTCACCTCTTTTTTCATTTTCACAGAAGACTATACCGAATTTCAAAATACTAATATTCTTTGGTTTAGGCCATCTTGAGAGAAGTTGTCAATGTTCCTTCCATGGAAATGTTCAGGCCAAGTTAGATGGAGTCTTGAGCAACCTGGCAGAGTGAAAGGTGTCCATGCCCATGGAAAGGAGGCTGTAACTAGATGATCTTTAAGGTCCTTTACAGTCCAAACCATTCTATGATTTTATGTGTTTTCTCTGCTTGAAAACTTAAGGCCATTTAAAAAATGGGGACAACAGTTAATGCAATACTAAAACAAGGAACTAAAGAGCCCAGCCCTAGTACGGGCCTACAGATTTTTATTCCCCTGAAATGGAGGTTCAGCAGAAGTTCCTAGAGCACTTCTGATGGATATGCTTTCACCCCATGGCAGCCAGGCAGGGGCTGCAGTCCATAATTTGCACTGGGCACCTGGCAAGCCTAAAGGAATGTCTATTGGCAGTCTCTTAGATGCAGAATTTTTCTCTGCGCTGGAGTCCAGTGGAGGTGCACCTGACTCAGTACTCCAGGAATACTAAATAAATTGCTCCCTTACCTTTAGCATTTCTGACCTTGAGAAGACCTTACCTTTGATGTGCCTTTTCAGTCATGATATGCAACAGCAAATGTACCAACAGCCTAAAGGACCATATAGCATAAAATTAACAACAGCATTTCCTCAGCCACCTACTGGCCACCATTTCTTTCCTACTTATGCTGCTATAAACAAAATATCATGGCTTGTTTCCTGCTGAGGGACTCTTGCACAGAGATAACAAACATGTACTCTGCCAGCACCAAAATCAAAACCAACTGCTTGACTCAAACAGACAAGAAAACTCCAAATACTTAGCAAACAAGTACTGATCCCTTCCCTACTCTCAGAGTACTCCCTACTCTTCAATTTTAGAGGCACAGTTTTAATAAACACTGCTGAAGAGAATAGAATTTAAATATTGTATTTATGGCTGCATATTCCACACTAAGTGTGAAAGCGGATAAAAAGTATGCACACTTAAATATAATGGGCAATTAAAAAAAAAAGTACAAAAGGAAAACGTTTTAACTCGTTGTATAATTTGTTTTAGAAACATGTTAACAATGCAGGGAAAAAAAACCCCTTGATGTCATTTATACAGCTAACTCTTGCAGGCATGTTCCAAGTCCAATAAAGAAGGTTAATGCTACAATGGCAGTGAGAAACATGCAAGTCAAAACACAATCTGGGAGGAACAAAGCACCCCATACAACCCAAATTTCAGCAGCACTAAATAATATCCCACCTGTCAGTATGTCAAACAGCTTGGCTTGTTTCCATTACAAGACAAAAGTCACTTTTGTTTGTGTGTCAAATGTGCTCTGAGCAAAAGTGGGGGAAAAAAAAAGAGAAAAGCTTTTTGAGAGTAGAGACAGTTCAGAGAGGTTAAAAAAAGCCAACTGATAAATAACAATCATGCTCACCACCTTTGTGCTTATGTTCAAAAATAGCATTTTGGTCAGCCAGATGGTACAAATATAGTTACAAACACACATAATGAACAAATTTAGACATCACTGATGCATGGCAGACAACATAAGGTGGAACATGCCCTGAAACTCAAAAAAAAAGTAAATTCAATTTACAAATGGGATCCAAACAGAAATGCTTGTTGGCGCCTTTTTTTCCATTTCTCCAGGATTCTTTTTTTGTGCTGATTTATAATTTTCCTATTATCAAGAAACAGAGGAAGGGCAGAAAGGAAATGGACAACATGAATTATTGCTGCCTTTTTATTGTCTAATATAATTTCACAAAATAAACTGCTTTTTAATTTTTGCTTTAGCATAAATAATCTGTTCCATTTATTTTAAATGTGAACAATGATTTTGGATGGGGACAGAACAGATCACTTTTTCCTCAATACAAGACATACCTTACTAAGGAAGCTGGCGATCTGTCACTGGCTTCAAAACACTTTGTTTATTGTACTCTCTGAGAAGTGACAATAATTGCTTTATTCCAGAGCACAGGATGTCAAACTGCTTGGTACAGGGGACAAGAAAAATTAGAGTTGGAAAATGTTAATGGAAAGATGGATGGCAACACTTCACCATTCTGTCCCTGGATGCCAAAGAACTTTCCAGACGTGAATTATAACCTTCATCGTAGAAGACAAGTAATATTTAATGATGATAGTAATTCCTAATATGAAAACAGAAGCAGCTCCTGATTCATTGCATTAGTTTAAAATAAAGGGAAAAAAATAACCACAGTAGAATATAAACAGAATTTTGTAATTGCAAAAAAGGATTTTAAGTTCTCTAAATTTTAGTAAAGTCAGGTTATCTTTGATTAACTAAGAATTTTGGGGTTGTTCGAACTCCTTTGTCTCAGCAATAGGTTTTCCCATGAGACTCAGGGAGTTTTCATCTTCAGCTGAGTCTGGAATTTGCCCCATCCAAGCAGATTCTGCAAGACCCAAAGAAGCCCTTGCTCAGTTAGAGAGGACCTGCTGCATGTAAGACTCTACAAATGTGCAGTGTAAGGTTTGCAGGTTTGCAGAGCAGCTCAGGTAACGAGAGGAACATCTCTCACCTTTGAAGTAGCTACCTTAAATTGTCATTAACATGGTTTACTAATTCTGTAAATTTTTCATGGAAACATAACCCAGAATCTTACCTAGCAAGATGGTAGGCACTAAGCAGCTTAATAAATACACTAACAGGCATGATTAGTGTATTTCTAGACATCTACTTTAATTCTTAGATTGAATCTCTTCTCGCAAAGATTACTGTAAGAACTTATTATTATGAGGTAATAATTCCTACTGCTGTTTGAATCCCTTTTGGCCAGTTTTCAATAGCAGGATCAAGATTCAGAGTGCGAGATTCAGAGAAAAACATCTTACTTTTAATTGTGGAAATCAAAACGTGCAAAAAAAATGAATTGTGGGGTACTGACTTCAGTCAACAGAAAACTGAGACAAGACAGCATTTAATATTGCCTCAAATTCTCTGTTCGAAATAAAAATGTCTTAAAAAAACCCAGAATGCTAGATCCTCTAAATGAGAAAAGAGCCACCCTCAGAAAAACGTCTACTGAAAAGAAATAGAAAATAATCCTCACACCTTGCAAAGTAACTGGGCACAGCTTTGGCAAGTTCTTAAAGCAGCTATATCTGGACACTGGAAACTGTGACACACAACTCATAATCTACTATGTAATATCATGCAGGAAGTATGGGTTCAGTAATAACGCTCACCTTTAAGCTGGATGCTTTGCCTAGAATATTTTCAGAATATTGGTGACCATAGGAACACTTATGGAAACAATTCAGCAATAAAATACCTGGCGTGGCTTTATTTCCCATGAAAAGGAAGCATGGGGAAGTCAAGAGGACAACTACACTGGCAGCCACCAAATGGTTATTCAATGATTATTTTAAGGAGTAAAAAACCACTCTACATTAATTAATTGAGAAGTCAGGCTCAAAAGCAAAGCCTAAGCTCTTTGATCATGTCACTGCTCCATAGCAGCAAAACTTGTAGCTGTTTAATTTTTTTATTGTTGTTATTTAAGGTTAATACTCATTCATATCACAGAACTAGACGAAACTAGATGAAAGGTGTTGGGAATTAAAGAGATCATCAATTATCTCATAAGGGAAGTCAAAGCATGCATGCTATTCCAAAAGAAAACTGCAAAGATTTAGAACATATGACAGACTGATAAAGAATGTACTTCATGTCTAGGGGGGCAGCCTTTGTGAAATTAATCTCACATCATGAAGGTCTCAACCAGAAGGTGAGTTGGCTGTTCTGCAACTGAGACTTCAAATCAGAAGAAACTTCCATGGTAATATACAATTAAATTGGGTAAAAAAATGGTTTTTTTAATACGTTGTTAAATATTTATTTGTATACTTTATCTTATGTAAGCATATGCTCATTAATTAGAAGGATCCTAATGCAAACAAATGGTTTACACACCAGAGACCACACTTCTCCAAAAAAAAAAGTACTCTGGCTGAGTCAAAGCAGACTAATTGCCAGTATAGTGTAAAAATACTTTTGAACTACCATTTTGAAGCACTTTAATCTTTCTATATCTATACAGAGTCACATATTCAGTGCAAGCAGAAAGGAGTGAGAAAGTGAAATCCCTGGCCCTACAAAGGTTGTTGCAAAGGAGCATGATGGGAGGAAAGGGAGAGAAATCAGAGGGAAAAGGGGAGAGCTCATAAAATGTAAGGTTTAAGGAATGACACTGGAGCACATCCAAGATAAATCTCCATTCTGTTTCGTATTTTTTGGGAGAAGCAGCAGGTTCTTCACACCGCATGGAGTAAAGATCATAAAATGCCAAGAACAACAGGCATAATTCTTTCAAGATCATTCCATCAGGATTTTGCAAATGAAAACAGATTGAAATATCTGGAAAAAAAAATTGCTGAAGAGAACAGAATTTTCACTTTGCTTTTTTCTCACCACTAAGTTGAATCTACTTTCCCTCATCTCACAAAGAGCCTCTTAAAGACAAGGAGAAATGCTGGCAAGTGAACACCAAACTACCTCATCTAGGTGAAAAACTGAACAGTTCACTAGCTGTCTTTTTAATATTTTATATGAGCCTTTCCAAGTTTTTATTGGTTCTCTTCATGTACTTTTACTATCAGAGGCTCACTGATCTTGGAATACAAGCTAACAGTTGTGGTTTTACACCACAATGTTTATACTAGGCTGTCAGTGCACAAAGAAAATGAATACAGCTCCCACCTGCAGCTCCTGCTGTTAACTTATGCACATGGCACACGTGTGGAGGATTCATGAAAAAAAACCTCTGCTGCATCCCTGGGTTCCCTGGGAGGCCTCTCTCCAAACATCTCCAGCTACATTCAGTCTCTGTGGTATCCCAGTGGGGCAGAACCAGTGCTGGCTTCAGGCACAGGCAGCAGTGGTCTAAAGCTGCAGATTGCTGGCGAGCAGCAAAATAAATCTCCCCATGAGGGTATCCATGCACATACATGTTGTCAGGTGGCTGGAGAGGCAAGGGGGCTGCTACAGTCCTCAAGGGAGAGGTCTGGATGAGGCAGCAGCCTTTCCTGGCTCCAGCAGGAGAGAGAGACATTTCCCACTCCTATCTGTGGTGAACAAATTAATTTCTGCTACACCATGCAGAAATTTTGCACCATCTATGGTAGACAATTTACCTTTAAGTCCTCAACGAGGCAATCAAAGGGCCCCAAAAAATTCAGGAATATTTATATTACAACAGGCACAGATGAGAAACTGCTCTTACCTGGTTTCAGAACACCATTCTGTTTATTAACTCAGGAAGAGTTATACACTATCAGATCCCCCTGAGTTTTATGCCTTTTCTTAAAATTCCAATTTACGGCAGAGATCCAAAACTCATTAGAACTGCTAAGAGTCTTCAAAGTTCTGTTCAGTTATGATTTCTCTCACAGCCCCAATCTTATATGTTCAAAGTTTGTATTTGATTTTTAAGACAGATTCGTTCTGTTCAACTGCATGAGACTGTCCATACCATAACATTAAAGGCTAACTTAGACAAAGAATCAGAAAATGGAAGTAGCTAACCAGTCCATGACAAGTTTTAATGTAACTTTTCTATTTTCTCTTGCTTTCTTCCTTGAAAGTGAATTAAGAAAAATGAAACATTCAGTCACACATGTATTATAGCATTGAAAATGTCAAGACATCTATTTTCATTAAAGAAAGAATTTCATTACTTAGTGGCTGTGACTGTAAAAACAAGTACATGTCTGTCTTCTTTTTCCTTGGTTAATTCTCCCTATGTCAGGATTCTGAGACTGTACACTAGCTTACACTGTGCTTTTAGGACTAAATTCATAACTGAAAAACATCAATCTCAGCAAGCTAATGGAAGTCAGCTGACAGGTATGATATGGTAATACAATCAAATTAAAATTGATTTTTAAAAAAAGTTACTTTACTTGTAATACAAATTGCTGTTTGATAAAGTTTAATTAGGAGCAGATCTGCCACTACAGGTAATTTTTTGCATGTCAATAAAAGCTCTCAAAATTTTTCTGTCAAAGACACCCCTTTTCAGTTGGTCTCAGCTTTTTCTGAGAAACTTGACAGGTGTTTTTTGCATAGAAAAGGTAAGAAAAAACATACCTCAAGAGATTAAAATTTAATTCTTAGCATTTTTTGGCAACAAATTAAACATACTCATCATGTACCTGTGAACAGGGCAGTCAGTTTAAAAGATGGTACAATAATGCATGGAAAAAAAAGGTGCTTCATTAAGCAGAGAAATTAGTTATACTGTATGCAGAGCAACTGTTAAGAGTTTAGCAGATCATTCCAAAACATTATTTCTCCCTAACACTTAAGTGAGCAAAATACCACATCAATCTGGCAAAAATTAGGGGGGTTATCTATGGTAGTCTGCAGAAGAGCCTTACTGAAGCACCTCAGAACAAGAAGCTCATTTGTCATCCTTACCCAATTTCAGTACATGACATCCAAAAATTCCCTTGAGTAAATAAGGGGATAAATGCAAGAGAACTGGGAGACAGATTATTGCTTTTTAAGCACCCTATTCTTGGAGTCCTATTTAAAAAAAAAAACAGAAAAAAAATTCATGTGTACCCATCAAGACTGCAGAGAGGCTTTCTAAGAAAGAAAACAACACACAATAAGGTATTAAATAGCAAAAGACAAAATACAACAATAGCAAAAGCACATGCATTTGAGTAGCTGGATTGCTAATACCAGCAAGGCTCATTCAAGGTATGCAGAACAGGCTGAATTCTAGCAGCCCCAGCAGGAGTACTTATAAAGCAGAACTGGGGCACTTCCCTGATGTGAACACTGGCTTAGAAAAACACTGCTCATTATATTTTCCATTTTAAGTGTGGCTACAAGAAACCGTGGCATGGGGAAAGACTCCTGCAGCACAAGCAGTGCCACCCAAGTACGACAGGAACAAGATGCTAGCAGGCAGTGTGCACCTGAATGCACATATCAAAAATACCTCTAAAACATGGAAATATTTTGCATTGCATTTAAGTGATGTTAACCCATGTTCTCAGGCAGAAAGCTTTTTTTCCTGCAGTGGACAGAATGGCTCCTGAAAATGTAACACCTCAAAATAGGGAACTATTTTGCAACTGTTCTGCAGATGCAGCACTGACACCTTTTAACCATCCTTGAGGCAACAGCCTATGGATACCACAGTGTGAAATACACCTTGTCCCACACGTTTTACTACCATCTAAATAGGTGCTTCAACATTCTTATTCTACCTCAGTGAGATGTGAACTGGAGTGACAGGCTAAGACCATATAAAAACTATGAAAACATTGGTTTTCTCCTTGTTGTGCCCTTTCCCCTGTCCTATACCTCCATTCTCCTAAACAAAAGGCATGGAAAAGGAAGAAAATTATTGCTAAGAGAAGTTACTGCTTAGGGGAAAAGTAAAGACAGGCAAGGAATGAAATATTCACTCATCCATACAGTGAGGAGATAACATCATGTGGAGCACCATTTTTACCTAATCAGATGAGCATTAATTGTGCTTGTAGAGCTGAAGCAGCATGACAGCTCCTTCCAAGCACCATCAAGAAACACACTTTGTCATATGGCAAATTTACTCTTTGCCAGATGTTCAAATGGAAATCTCTTCACAGTATCTTTAAACATGCATAACTTTCACTTTGCACATTAAAGGCAGCTTTAATGCAGCATTCCATCCGGTGTATTAATAGTAAAATCATACTTGTCTAAACACAACAGTTTTGGCTGATGCCTCAGTATCATTTTGTCCTGTTAAGCTTATATGTGCTTGTTCATCTGCCACGATCCAAAATACCTGCCAGAAACTTTTCTTTTTCTCTTGGCCATATTTTTTCATGAATGAACTCGCCAGTACATTTCAAGGTGATGTTTTGTTTTAAAATCACAAGCATAAAATTGTTTTAAATTTCCCACATCTCCCTTTATATACACAGAGGTTCTCTTTACTCCCTCTTCTCATATATATAATTTGGCAAGAGAGGGAGGGGAGTGTTTGTTTGGGTTTTTTTTTTTTTTTTGGTTGGCTGGTTGGTTTTTACTTTTCCCATGCATCTGTTGTGGTTTTACTCAAACTGCCAAACATTCAAGTAAATTGTGGAGCAGATCATTAGTACTGTTACAAACTTACTGATTTTTATAAAGGAAAAAAAATGTAACCTCACATAAACTGAGTAATATCAGAAGACCTAAAAAAAGCATTTTTCTAATGAAAGAAAGGTGCTCATCTACTCCCATAGAACCATTTTATTCATACCAACTTGCTCCTTAAACAGTAAGTAATGCTTTGTTTTGATTTTTGCAGCTGAGTGAACTGTATTAATGGCTTCTGCCAAAATAGAAAGCTCAGGGGAGGAACTGAAGTCCTAATTTATATAATCAAAATTAATTGGTAGTTTATATCTTTAGGGATTATAGCAGGTCATTATATTTGATTGAAGACAAAGGACAATACAAAATTTTTAATTAAGCTTTCACATTTAGTAGTGAAAAGCATAAGTTTTAATGTTTTGCATTTTACATAGCCATATAATATGAGTGTGTTACAGTTAAAAGAGGGATCAGTGGGGTGGAAAAACCTCCTAATTACATCTTCATAAAATGAAGCCAAGTGACAAAGCAGTTGCTGCTGCTTATTATATCTAGCTGCTTGACTATATTGAACTAATTCTTTAGTACTTTGATTTTCACACCCTGGTTTATAGGTCTCTGATGATCCACAAGGTCAAAGCTAATGATCTACAGGACCAGATCTCATTTAGGGGTTTTTAATTAGAAACTCAGCAGAAATACACAGAGTCCTCCACAGAACAGGCAAAGGGTAAACAGTGCCCATTGGTACAAACACCACAGGAACCACTCTCAGCATGATGTCAAAGGGTTCCATGGAAAAATAAATACCAGTAGAAATTTCACCAGGTAGACTGGCATCAGGATCCCAGTCACAAGAACTTCAAGGACTTTATAGCAGATATCTAGAAACTGCTTTTCCAAACCACCTTAACAACAGTAACAGACAATTGTCTAATAATGACTGGATGCTGTCAATGACTCTTCAGGTCCAGTGGAAGATGGGATCAGTAACAAACCAAGTATGGGGGGAAAGTTGTGCTGCTCATTTTTGGCCTCCACAGAAACACCTCACAAGACTAAGGATGCCCACTTAGAGAAAGGCCCTGTCCCTCAGGCTTGCTCTGCAGCAAGCACACCAACATTCAACCAGAGAAAAATGAATCAACATCCAGCAAGCTCCAGCTGCCAGCTCATCATAAAATTTTTGAAGTAATAAGAGTATACTCAAGGGATTTAGGGTATTAATTTAAAACAGCCTCCAGTTAGCCCACACAGATATAAAATAGAAAAATGCTTGTTCATCCTTTTACTAAAGCCATCTCAGATGACTTGTTTAAGAACATTTTTTCTGCTGTGTTCACAGACTTTTACCTTGGTGTAATAGCCAGGGAAAACCCTTAACAAACTCCTCCTCATTCATGGAGATCCATAACAACAACTCATTCTTCTAAAAGTCTACAGAAAGACAGAATTGTCACTGGAACAGACAGTGAAGATGCAGTCCACATTCCTATGAGTAACTAGAACAAGGGTAAATCGAGTAAATCAGGAGCTGTGATTTTTTGCAGGAATTTTAAAGCTTTTCTTTTTATCACTTAAAAATAAACCTACACATTTCCAAAACCCACAAAAGGAAAAGAACCCTCCTACAGCACTATAACTCTGTAATCCTGCAATTCCCTGTTGTAATCCTGCAAAGCTCCCTACTGCTCAATTAACATCTGTCTTTACATTTAAGACAAATTCAAGTTTTCTTCCTTAAGGTTCCAGGCAATGAGCTACCAAGTGCCAAACTGTTCTACTGATCTTCTGAGCAATAAGAATCTTATTACTAGACAAAACAAGACAAATCCTATCACCAGAAGTGTATTCAAGGGTATTTCTAGCCACAGACTTTCCAGTTAGTTGCGTTCCTTCCAAAGGATTAATCAAAATGTGTTAATTCCCCTGTGGAAGCCTGATGTCACAGTAGCTTCTCTGTAGGTTAGAAGAATGGAAACCAGACTCCCTTATTTTCCTTGGTCAGTCCTCTTGTGGATCTATGCATGTATTTTTGTATAGATTTGTTGAATCCAGTCATGGATTTGGCAGCTACCTATTCCAAACCCCAGCCTGCAGTCACACTGCTCTCTACACTCCCCAAAGGAATAACAACAGCAGCAGCCACAGCAGGCAGCATCTTCTCAGGAAGATCCTCTAAGTCCCAGATGGGCTGAGAGAAGGTTTCTAAAACAGTTTTGCTCTCCTGGCTTTAGAGCTTCCAACAGGAGGGCAAAGGGAGTTTTGGTGGCAGTGGCACACCAAGAAACCAAGCTGGGTCTTGCTAAAGATAAGTTATTTCTTTGCCAGATCAGTGCCAGAGGTGGAGAAGTGCTGGCACAATTTCTGCCTCAGTTATGTCTTCTCTCAGCCAGCTGAAATGACATAGTAAGCATCTCCAGGAACTTCAGGAACACTCCTTGCACCTCAAGGTGGCACGGACTGGACTCATGAAAATCATGAATGGAAAAAACAGCTTATTTTAAACAATACCTCCAACATTTTTTATCTGCAAGTGCATATCTTTAGGAAGTTTTTTCCAACTCTAGAACAATTGTAAAGGTTTGTTTTTCCTCCTTTAATTATTAAGGATACCAAGATCCCTTATTATTAATGAAAAAAGATTTTTCCTTTCTTTTCTGATGATAGAATCGCCTCCAAAATATTTTAAGGTTTAAAAAACCACCTTAGCTTTTATTAAGACCAGCATAATATATCACTTTCATAAGCCAAGAGCTGCCTTCATGTTGTTCTAGGGAGTACTTTATTTGGAATTTTTTTAACAGCTCACCATCTGTATTTGACCATGTCATTGCTACTGACAAATAACAAGGAAAGGAACATTCAATGATTCTCCAAGAATCTTAAGAAATGCTATGAGAAACAAAATTTTAAAAATCTGAAAACCAGAGGAATTGTTCTTCAAAGTCTGAATCAGCTTTTGTAAATGTACAGCCATTGGTTGCTAATGCAAACATAAGAGCCAATAAAAATAATTTTCAGTCTATTTGTATACACCAAAATCAGTGCAAAAATCCTAATAGAAAGACAGGACTTTATACAATGAATTTCAAATATTTTAACAAGTGAGCATTGCACTACAGTGAGTGTCAGAACTTCAGCTGGGTTTCAGTTCCCAACAGACAATGGCAAGGGAAGAGTTAAAACTCAGGACTGCTACTTTTAGCCTGGTATTTTAGCCATTAGAACATGTTCTTTACTAATCTCCTTTTTGTTCCTAAATACTTTTTGTCAATAATGTTGATTGCTCCAAGGCTCCTATCTGCAGAACTCTAATGAAACTACAAGGAGTATTTAAACTTAGTGCTGAATTATCAAGTATTTTCAGGATATAGAAAGCAGGAAACAGCAACACATTATGTAATACAGCCATTATATAGTGCCATAATAAATATTTAGAAATTCCAAGACTCTCGAAAGAAGCCCTTCGTGCACAGTATCAGCATTCATCCCTTCAGGGTGTAACATGCAGACTGCTTCTCCACAGGGAGTTTTATCTTATTTCATTTTTGTACTGCATTCCACCTCTATGTCGCCAACCAAATTGTTTCCTGTTTTATTGTACAGAAGACCAAGAAAAAGTTTAGCAGTCACTATCTGCTTTTAATGCATACTGATCAAATTACCTAAGGCATCTAATACATCTGTTGTTATTTTACTGTTGGAAGTCAACAGAGTCACAAAAAGTCCAAAATATTTTATTTTTACACCTAAATTTTATGCCTAATATTTAAAAACATTTTAACAGCTATTAGAGTTGCTTCATTTTCACAGTAAAAACTTAAAATTTATGTTTTTAGTGTTATCAAATGGTTTGCTGACTTAAGAAAGGGCAGTGTTACTTAATTCAGAAGATACCTTTTAAATTTCATTTTTCAAGACCAGCACTGCAGCCTTGGCTACAATACAACAATACATATTAACACTCACACAATCTCCTCTCTGGAAAAGGAAGTCTAAAATCTCATATCTCTAACTTGATATCATAAAGAACAAGTTAGGGGTTTCTTTATTTTATTTAAATGAAGTTACTTCAAAATAATAATTTTGGTTTTAAAATTTCTCTATTCTCACATCAAATCAGAAACAGAAATGTATTAAAACTTCTCTAAGTTTAATTGTGATAAACTCAGCAACAGAGGCTTCCCACCACATAGCACAGTCCACTAGATCAGCTTCTTAACAATATACTAACTCAGAAGGTATATAACAATATATATACTCAGGTTTGCCATATCCATGTTATACAAAAACAACAAAGCCTCAATGACAGTAACTTGTGGGTTTGATGTGTATCATTCACAAACAGCCAATAATCAAAACACGAACTATAGCAAAGCATTTGCACGTTACTCAAAAGTAAAATGGAAATAACAGCTCCCTGTGCCAAGAGGACTGAAACGAGCTCATGCTCACTCTGCACTAGAGATGGTTACTGCAAAAGTGTTATTTTTATGTCTGTGCTTCTGAGAAGAGTCACTATGATCTTGCCTGCTTGAATTAGCAATTACTACTGGTACATTAAACAAAACCATGTCACCACCTAATAAAACAACAATTGATTTGCTTACTCTTCAAGAGGAAAACACCAGTTGTCCTACTGACACTGCTGGAAGAAGAGGAGGGAGAAACCATCCTTCTCTCCTCCTGTGCATGGATTGGGCTCTGGCCGTGATCAGGAACACACCCAGTAGAACACAGATCGAACTCAGTACAGCAAGTGCTGCATGCACCTGTAGCACAAACCCAGATGTTCACTATTCTCCCAAGGAAAAAAAACCAAAACAAATACCTCAACGTAGAAGTCAAAGCAATAAAAACTAAACCAGGGCCCTTTTTGAAGAACAAACAAACAAAAAAATCAATCCCTTGAGCTTGGGGTACAGCCACATCATGACTGGAACACGCTATTAATAGTGTCCAACACAGTAAAAACAGTTATCACATTGCAATTCCCACAGAATTCAACACTCAAAAAAGTCGAAAGCATTTGTTTTTTCAGAACAGTTTTAAAAACATAACCTAGTCATTAGAATATGCAATTCTAATGCTTTCTAAAGTGACCCATGCAATACCTATGAAGACTAAGTGGCTGTAGCACTCACATTCTGGCAGGGAAGCATATGCACTTCTGAGACCAGCCTACCTTTGAACCTCTTCACTGTAGCTTATGCTTTGAAGTAGGAAACCATAAATGGAAGTTGTTGCCTTCTTCACTTCACATACAAGATGAAAGGTCCTCACAAAATCCACACTGGATGCCTTTCAGTACATGAAAGGCAGCAAAAGGGACACGGAGGAGATACAGCTCTTTTCACATGGAACAACAATCCGTGCTATGAGCACAGCCCAACAGGGCACAGCAACACACCGTCCTACCTTGGTGATGCAGTTAAATGCTGATGCCTTTCACTATGAAATAAAGCCATTTTCTTAGAGACAGATGGATAGTCTGCTCTGCACAAGTTTGCTTCCAATGAGCTAGCTCAGGGAAGAGTAGCCTTTTAGCTGTAGATATGCTGGAACATGCCTCAGAATTGTGGGTCTCTACAGGAGGGATTTGAAAAATGTTAGACTTTTACATGAGAAGAGAGGAGGTTTTGGTTTTAAATATTATGTGCAAAGACACTCCTGTGCTGTTGTAAAGGAGTAGAAAAGTAGTTTGTACCCACTGTCAGCTGCTCAGTAAAGATCTTACATCATCTAAAGTGAAGCAGGATGCTGGTTACTAGGTGGTGAAACGGCCTGAGGGCAAGTCAACAAATTACACCCAACTTTGTTTTCAGCTTTGAGAAACATGCTGTAACTTTTTTTCCTTGAATTAAAAATTTGATAATTTATAGACAAATAATGAAGGGCCGGGGGGGGGAAAGCAACTCCAAATTCAGTGCAGTTGATCTTCCCATTTACAAGTTTTACAATCAAGTTAAATGCAAAACTTTATTAAGAATCAAGTTAAAAACAAAGAAAAAATGAAGAATACTAACTTCACATGCAGCTTCTTATTAAAAAAAAAACTCCAAACACCATCAAAAACCACAAACCCCAAACAAAACAACCAACCAAACAAAAACCTAATGAGAAAAATGCTATTCCTGTATTACTGCACAGGAGGTTGTAGTTTCTGTTTTTAAACAGAAATCCAAAATCATAGCAGCATTACAGCAAGCAGGCTGTGTTAAAAGCTGTAAGAAGGAGCTGAAGCAATATTTTGCTTGGGCACCAACACCAGTTGCACAGCACACACATTTCTGCATGCTTGGGATCTTTCTCTTCTGAACAACACCTGAGAAACTTACAGGAAAAAATAATTCCACAATCTTCTGTGACAGTAGGCACGCATGAGAAAAAAAAAAACAAACCTGTGGCACCTACAGTATTCAACCAAATCTGGAGTATTTGAAGGAGATCCTGCTTATTGCAGAGTAGTCGGACTGGATGACATGTAAAGGCCCACTCCAACCCAAACCACTCTGATTCCATAATTTTATTTAATACACAACCATCAGCATCTCCATAGCTTTCTTCCCCTCCTCATATCTGCATACATACAAATACAACCGAACGTTCCTGACCAGGGGGCTATAAAAGCCTACAGCTAACTTGCACTTAGGTTTGACAGAGATGTGCAGATTTTTTTCATTTTAAAAATTAAATTTAATTCAAAATTTTTGTTCTTAAAGTTGCCTGGATAACTTTTACCTCCCATGAGCAAATAGAGCCTTAGATCTTTCTCTTCCTAAGTACTGTAGCTCTGCACTGATGATCTGTGGTTCATGTCTCCTGGGATGAAGCCCAGAAATGTCTTTAGTAAACAACACAAATACTCTCAGAGTTGACTTGGCACAAAAAAGAATATCTAGTTCAGGGTGAAGAAGCTCTTCACATAACTATGAAAATTATGCCAGCTTCAGCTTTTACATATTCTGTGCTTGCATACTTATTGTGAGCTAGGTCACAAATCACTGTAACAGAGTATGTGCCTATAATATGCTGCACAATCTTCTGATGCAACTTCAGCTTTTTTAAGCAATGTGACAGAAGACAAACACCCTGGATAAGTATTTTCCATTCTCCATCATCTTTTAACCATACTGTTCCTGCCACCTGCTTTATCTGAAAGCTGATTTTGACAAGACAGATAAACCTGCAGAATGGTGCTGTTTACATTTGCCCTTTTTATTTGGAAGTGTTTTTGTTGGGAGTTAATGTCATTGTTTTGGTTTGGATTTTGGGGTTTTTTTACATTTGGTGGTATTTGGGGATTTTTTTGGATGTGGGCTACAGTTTCTACCTGCATTATCTCATTGGTCCCTGCAACTATATTCAGAAGGATTCCAAATGACAAATATACAAATCTAAGCTGTAGAGGACAATACATACAAATACATTTGGCAGTTAAAGTACTGCTCTGGATTGAAGAAGACTGACACAAAACATTGAACCCAAGGAGCCTTCATTTACATTTAAAACCACCTTGTTGGCAACAGAATTATTTAGTGATCAGACATATCATGGAAAAGGTGTACCAGGATATTGATGGGGGGTTTTTTTGAAACCACCTCTCAGAAAACATTATCCCTACACTGAGTCTTGTTTTGATGCTTGCAGAGCATTTATTACTTTCAACAAAGGTGATGATCAGACACCCACTCTTAGACCCAAACTTGAGATAATGGAATGCTTTCCTAACTTGCTCTGAGAGCAGGGAACATGTAGAACATCAGTTTCTCTGTCAAAGTAGAAACACAAAATGGTTTGGGATGGACCTTGCAGAGACCTTGTAGGTCACCTAGTTCCAAACCCTCCACTATGGGCAGGGATAATGAAGATTCCAAATTTCGTTCTAGTGGTTTCATACTGTTTAACATACAAGGAGGTGACTTCTCTTCCATGTTTATCTTGTATCCCCCTTCCCACTAATTAATTCAGTTGACCCACAAATTAAGGACCTGCAAAACTATCCAGAAGCAAAAGTGAGTTGCTACAGATCATTGAGCTTTCAGTATCTGTATATTTTGTATTTTTACATCTTATTATTGTTGTAGATAGTTCTATCCACTAGCCCCCTGGGATAAGGTTTGGCCTAGTTTTCAAGAGCAACTTGAAGATTAGGAGGTGGGAACAGATGGTTTTAGTCAAAGCCCTTTAAATCAGTTCCAAAGTGTAATATTTTCACACACTCCCCATGCTTACCACCCATCTAAAAAATAAAAAGAAAAAAAAAATCAAAAAGTGACAGAAAAGGAGAAAAAAGATGAAACAGATTCATTCATTTGGTTTGGCTTTTGTACTACAATTTGGTAAGTTTTAATATGCAATAAACACTCAATCTGCTTCAGTTGTACTATTATCATTGCACTTAGCACATGACATGAGAAATACTGAAAATCTTTAGCATTACTAACATACAGAAAATACCTTTGATGATATTCCAAGTAATTAATCTGTTGCCACAGAGTGCTACCAAGTCTTATAATGATGCAGTTCAACATGGATGAAATATGGTATCTAATAATAACAATTTAATAAACAGTTAACAGAGCACTCTTTTCTATTATCCTCTCTCTAATAATTTGTCACATCTTTTGTAGAACAGTTTCTCACACAGTGCTATAAAAAAACAAACCAGGGAAAAAAAAAAAAAACTAATAGGTAAAATACATCTGATTAATAGTAAAAAAAAAAAAAAGAGTGCAGATCATGCAGCCTCCAGGTCTCATTGCCTGTCAGCAAGCAAGCAATTTTCCATTTAAAACACAGCATTTTAAAAATAATTACTATATGTTTCCAAGTTAAGAGAAATACAGTAATTGGAATTCTGTGGGATAACTACCATTTCATGAAGATGCTTTAAATTACAGTCATTGACAAAAATAACTATTTCCCTATTGCCCTCTTATTTTCAACCACAGTTTCTAAAGCAAAGGTTTTTAAAACTAGCTCTAGTTATGTGAAAGGATGGTCAAATACAGTAATAAATGTAATAACAACAATTTCAGTAAAGGGAAGAAAATGTGAACAGGCCACCATAGACCGTCTGAAGAAAAAACTCTTGACACTAAGGAAAAAACCCCTTATTTATAAGCTATGCTTATAAAAAATAACATCTGTGCTTAAGTTCTTAAAATTAATCCACCCTCATTTATAGCGAACATTTTAAACTACAAATTTATAATGTACTGACAAAAATGATATTTTAGATGATCAGATTTAATTTAGTGAGTATATATTTTCTGATTTTATGCAAATCTAATCAGGCTGTACAGATCACTTAATGTAGGCTAAAAGCTAAAGGTCAAGAAGTTTCACAAGCTAACACCAGTACTTTGCAAATACTAGTCCAATTAAAGCCGAGAAGAAGCACATCAAAAAGCTTAGTCTGAAGTAAGGTTCCTAACTGTGTATTAGTGGAAGTGAATCAAATATGCATTTCCATTTAGCAGCTTCATTGAAGCTGTGGTCTGACATTACAGCACGATACTGCCCTCCAGAAGAGGTGCTACAACCACAGCAGAGCCCACCTGGGGTTTGGAAGATACGTGGAGAAGCATCCTCTGCGCTGGAGACCCTGCCAAATACCCATCACAGCAGGTAGAGATTAACACACAAACCAACCCAAGGGCCTCTCAGCAAAGGTGTGCACTGACAGCCAAATTTCCTGACATCCACGCGCTTTGGGATGCTCTTTTCAAACTTGTAGGTGTATGAATGAAAGCTACTTCAAAAAGATTAAAAATTGCTTGTGACGTTTTTATTCATAACATTTAATGACACTATGGAAAAAGTTCCTCTTCAAACGTTAAAGGCAAAGTGTTCATCTTTCCACACCCCACAAAATCAAAAGTGCCAGCTTATATAAAATAGTATAAATCTAACCATAAATTAAAAGTTAAACTACATTTAATTAAGTTTCAATTGCTTCCTTGCCTTGAAATATAATTTCATTTCCAATATGTTGTCTTTGCAACCTTTAAATTTTCAAATTATTTATACTCCATGGCATCAGAAAGTCACGTTTCACTTTGTTAACACTGCACTTTGTGAACATGTTAACATCTAACAGCAAATATGAACATATAACATATCATTAAGAAAGACACCTCTCCTATAAAAATATTAGCATTTTCTTACAAAAGAAAAGTCAAATTTAGTCTATACTTGCTGACAGAAATGATAATACATTGCAGGCAATTCTGTTTTATCAATGGGGTCATTATACTAAACTTACTTTTCCTTCCCCTCCCCCCATGTCTTTTGTTTTAAGGCAAATTTTTCATGGATTAAAAATATTTCAGCTTTATTAAGGAAACCATTGAATCAATGGAAAAATTGCCCTGTGAATGAGGGCAGGTTTTCATACTAGATACTGTTTCATGGATTTTTCAACCATTAAATTGCAACAATACTACTGCTCATAGATTGCTAAATCTACACTGATACTATCATAAATAATTTCTATTGATCAGTTGCATGTCATTATTGGAAAATTTTGACTTCAATATGACTTGATGCTAATTGTCAGATTTTCAATTATTTATTTTAATTTGAATAAATTGGAGAGAAGCATTGGAGAGAAAGTTCAAATCATTGGCTTTGACTTATTCAGTAAAAATAAAGAATACTCTACACTAATATTTATAGAGGAATTCTAGTCCAGTACCTTAACCACAAATCCAAAGCAGCAAATTATAAGTAATAAACTACTTTACACAATTTAAACACATTTAACAGCATGCAATTCTCCAAAAACCACCCAAAGCTTGTCTTCAACTGACTTGTATGACGTTCTTTTAAAACCTAATTAGCATTCAGCATTTACAGTCCAATTGCTAATACATATTCCTTATCATTATAAGCTATTAAAAATATATAATGCAGAAACACGTACAGCAGCCTTGTGAAATGCAGCTGTTCCCTGGAATTTGCAGCCTTCAGTAACAGTACATCTAAATGTGACAAAATGAAAATGCACAACACCTAGGAATATTGATAGCTGAACAAAATCAAAGTATCAGACAGAGTACAGTAACAAAAACCTGCAAGCATGAAATGCTCCCAAGTACTATAAAGAATCTCTGCCAGTGGTTTGAGTCGCCTTCAGATCGCACCTCATGACAAGTCAATCAGACCCTTTTGGGTTTTTTTTGCTAAAGTATTGCAACCAGTTTTAGGAACATCTAGTACATTAAAAAAAAAATCCAAACAAAATAAACTTGCAGAGTTTTACAGAACTCCTTGCATAGTACCTCTGAAAATAATTATCATTTATCAGCTATATACATACTGTAGGGTTTCAATTAAGTTGTAACTTTTGAAATCTGCAGAAAGAATGATATACCTTTTTATTTCAGATAAACTTGCAAAGACTGCTACTGTAATTCAAGTTTAGACATGGAAGTGATAACAGTATAGATCACTATCATAAAAAAGGCATCTTATATTATCCTTTACTCAATTAAAATTTTATTTTAATTTTTTTTCAGTGGAATTGGGATTTTAGATAATGTGGATTTAGGAAACTAACTGAATCTTTTACTAGCTCCAGAGACTTAGCTATGCTGAATGTATGCAATGTTTTCAGGAGCATTTTTTAGAGCCTTGCAATTAAATTTTACTACCCAGCTAACTAAATACATAGGTTGCATATGCCTTGTAATTAAAATACATCATTTCTGGTGGATGTTCTTTGCCACAGTGGAGTTTTAGAAACAAGTCAAAGGAAAAATATTACACCAATATAAAATTAGAAAAGCTCCACAGAACTCACAGCTTGTTACACAAACACACACAGAGCTTAAAAAATTCAGGAATATTAAGCATATTAAAATCTTTAAAGCAGTGCTTAAAGCTTCTAGCATCCTTTAATTTGTTTTTACATCCTTGTTTGATGCTGTAGTCTTTGTTCTGATGCTATGCCAGTGAAATTGCATCACCATGAAGCAACATTATGCAAGAATGTCTGGCTAAAATTAAAATGCTATTTCTCAGCATCACATACTTACAGGAAAAATACAGTTCAGACATTAACAATTCAATTATGCTAGCCAATATATTTGGTAAATACTTAATGAAAAATAGGGTAATGGAAAGCTAGTACGCATAGTTGTATAGGAAAATAAACCACAAGACTAATCCTGTTGCTCTAGCCAGTCTTTTGGAGTCCAAGTCTATCACCAAAGATGCTCAGTACAGCTCCATTTCAAAAAGTTGGAGTGATCAAAACAAGTTGAAATTGGGGAGTTCTTAATGTAAACTAACACAGTACTAATTTTTTTTTAAATTAAGCTTTTTCCAAATAGCTGATTAACTATTACATAAAACATACTTAACCTCTACAAAACAAGGTGCATGTTAGAGCACAAACACATATCAAGATGTCCTCTCTCTCCAGACCTGAGTGTTTTGCACAAGCAGGGGAAAGTTCCTATGTTACCGTTCTTTAATGTCTATAGAAAATTAGGACATTTCCTGAATAGCTGTTTTCTGCCTAAGAAAATGTAACACAGCATCATCAAAATAAGATTAAACTGCAGCAACAGTATTTAAACCATTCTGATTCCTAATTCCAATGGATTATCAAAAAATAAAACAGATGTACACTGTTCACAAAGCAAACGATCATCTCATTCACAAGAGACACTCAGTTAAGATGCAATATTCTGTAGATACTCTCTCATGATTTTTGCTATAAAAATAAAAATGAACAGAACCTCAAGAGATCTTAGACACCTCAAAATGACAACTTTCACTTTTTCGTAACAACAACATTTATTGACAATAATGAAGGAGCAAAAAAAATGTCTCAACATTGTTCTGGAACTTATAAACAAATAATGTTTCCTCTTCCTTCAATTTCTAAAATGCTCAAGAAAAAATAGAAACTTGTGCCCATAGTCTATTGTAATAGTGGAAATAATCTCTGTTCTGTCACTCTTGTTCACAGTCATCCTAAATCATAGGGGTTCTGTGAGTTTGACTGTGCACATTTCACTGCAACATTTCTTTCACAGAAATATTTTGTGCGATTTAGGTTTTCTCGATGCTGTTTTACACACTAAGAAAATAAATGAAACCATTTTTTACTGCAGAAAATACTTTATTTCTCTTGTTTTGCATGCCTGTAAAACACCGAGACGCTTTAAGACACACAGTTTATTTCATCCAGAGATGAAGGAAGTTGAGAGGACATACATGCATTTTCAAAGTTGCAGAAACCACAAAGCCAAACTTACATAGAACAAAGAACAAATCTAGCATTACTCAGCAAGAAGACGGGAAACATGCACACACACATACACACCGACAGTTCTAATGAAACTGCAGGAAAAAAAGAAATACTGCTTTGTTATGTAAATGTACTATTTCAAAATTGAGAAAATTAAATGATGTCATTCAAGCTAATATCCTTACCTCAATGGAAAAGTGGCAAGAGACAACAACAACCCTCCCTCCCCAGCAACCCCCTTGCAAACATTTCTATGAGGTTTGGCTTCAATAGCAGTCTGTAGCATTTAGCCTCAAGAAGAATTACCGAGAGAGTTTTGGAACTGCTTATTTTAAAAAGTTTGCATTTGTTCTGCCAACCTAATTCATCAAGACAATCAGTGCAATGCATGTATTATTGTGTAGTCACAGATTTTTCATAGCTTCCATTTCTAGTGTTCAGAACAGCAATTTAGTAAATGGTTTGTAAAAGTATAAAAACATAACCATGTTATTTCTTCCAAGAACTTTAATATGTCTCTATGGAAGTGTGTTCAGAGACACAATGAAAAAAACTTTTAAATTCGATAACAGACTTAACATTTAGCAAAAGACAAAAAGTATTAAAATAGCTTCAGATTATTACTCATCAAAAAAAAAATCACATGCATTTCCTTAATTTCATAGCTTGACCCATGTTCATATAGTGGATATTGTATATAATTGTTATGCCTAGATTTTTCTTAAAGTTGCCACTTTAAGACATTAAATAATAATAAAATACGCAAAAGAATAAAAAAACCAAAACACACACGGACACGCTTCTTCTTCTGCATGAACAGTAATTTAAGCACAATGAAAAAGCTCCAAAAGTCAGAGCCATTATATTAACACTTTCCACAGGGTATGATGAACGATAGTGAAAATCACCTACACTCTGGCAGATCTGTGCCAATCCCAGTAAACTGCAGCAGCTAGCACAATTTGCAACACTTCAAAGTGAGTTAAATATAATTTTCTTTAAACCTGTAAAAAGTAAATTACATAGTGGTTTGGGTTTCTTAATAGCTTGATGAAGAGGGTGGATGGATCACTAAAATATCAAAACAGAGTAAAAGAAACATAATTATATGAGAAACAAGTTCTTATCAAAATAGTAACCTGCCAGATATCCTCAAGCTGCTGCAACAGTTTTTCAGGCAGCTGGGTTAAAAAGCACATTTAAAGAAAGTAAACACTTAATGATGTCTATCCTAAATATAACCACTAAAGCTATTGCTCAGCCAGGATGGTTGCACTCAGAGCTCTAAGATAAATAAAATATACTACAAAATAAGATAGCATCCCATATTGAATTTTCTAGCCTTGACACAATTTCTTGACCCGTCACGCTATATTACTAACAATAATTTCTCTCATGATACTTTAAAATCTGAGGGCTTGAGCAATCATTGGCATCAAAGCCTTCAATTCCACCTTTTATTTTGGGATCACCCTATTCCAAAATTTTAGATGTAGATGAGCACACAACAAAATATGTTAATGTCTACGATGACTGCAGCTACTTTGCAGCCATTAATTTTGTACTTAATAAATATTAAGCCAAACCCTGGACTAGTTTTATTAATCAAACACTTCTAGAGAGAGATCTGCAGCTAGACCTATTTTAATAGCAAATCTAATTTTGGGGATCAGAGCAGAACAGACTGCAGCTCTTTTCTTAAGAATGCTGACATTTAAGTAAACCTTACCAAAGAATGCTTGCCTGATTGAGGACTGACATTTCCTTTCTCTAACTCGCTTAAATAAAATATAGACTTTCTGGCCAACTCCTACAGTACCCCAAGGCAGCTGTATATCACTTTCAGTTGCAACTTGTGAATACTTTCTTTTTCTTTCTGTCTCTTTATTTTGGCATGCATATTATGTTAGCTGATTTCAATCATGTTGCATGAGTGGATGACATACCTTAAAAGATTAAGTTTTGCCACCTGGGACTACTGCAGAAATTCAGTACTTTATAGCATCTCATACCCTTCTTCATCCTCTATGCGCCTGCACTATCAATAGTAGCTTTCTTCCCCATTTTATGTCAAACGACAACTCTTTCAAGGCTGCAGTTGATACAAGTCAGCTTGAAGTGTCATTCCCCCCCATTCCCATTCCATGATGGAGCTGCTCCATTGTGTACAACGCTCTGCTGCCATCTATTTGACACAAGAAATACAACGCTGTGACTGCCACAGCTGGTTTTGCCTTCCATTTCCCCCACCTTTCTCTTCCCCTGCAGCAGCTGTTAGAAGAAAACTCTCAGGGAAGTTTTTGATCACTCCTCCCTGCTCGTGCCCAGAAGCAGAAACCACTTCAGCAGTTACTTTTGTACTTTAAAAAAAATAGCTCCAGTAACAGCAGAGGTAATCAAACAGAGGTTTGATTACTGCAAACAAAAGTAGAATTGTATGATATTTCACTCTTCTAAAAAGGGAATCCAAGGTAACAAACTTCCATTGATCAGTCAGCTCTAAATAAAATACGCTTTAAAGCAATTATTTTAAAATTTGCAATTTAATTATGCAGCAGCAGAGCTCATTGAGGGTTTGATTTCAGCAGGTATCCAGATGTAACTGGGGCCACGGCACTGAATGAACATGGATTCACTGGCTGTCTCCCTTCACTACACCAGACTTAAAATTCAGAAGTCAGTTGGGAAGTCAAATCACAGAGCCTCCAAGTAGAAACCACACACAAAGCATGAGATGAAGGAGGTGGTACTTTACCCGTCATCAGGGTCACAAAGATAAACAC
The DNA here is from genome assembly GCF_028769735.1 of Zonotrichia leucophrys gambelii. Classification (NCBI taxonomy): domain Eukaryota; kingdom Metazoa; phylum Chordata; class Aves; order Passeriformes; family Passerellidae; genus Zonotrichia; species Zonotrichia leucophrys. The sequence continues at coordinate 70,204,572 of NC_088171.1, forward strand.
CACTTCATTCATCACAGCATTCAGCCTTGTATGTGACTGCACAAAACAAGAACAGCAGCTGAAAAAAGTCCCCAGCTTGCATTTGTAAAATATCATGTGAAAGACACCCACTGAAAACTCTTAAAGGAATCTATAATCTTCAGTTACAGATCCGTGACAGAGCACATTCTGCTCTTTAATTACTAAACCATATGGAAAAGTCCCGTCTCAGGGCTCAGTCTGGTCCTTTTTGCATCCCTGATTAAGTACTACTCTTTTTTTACATGGCTGCTTTCCCAATACACTTAAGTAACATATTTGTAGGAATGTGCTTCAGCATTTACCCTGGAAATGATTCATAAGATAAAACAGCAAAAAGAAAGATTTAAAAAAGTGCAAGCTTTTCACAGGAATTATAAATGATGTCATGGTGATCCAAAAAGCATTTGAACTCTTGTGTATTTTTCTACAGAGAGGGAAATAACACCTTAGTGCAGAGCAAGAGTAGGGAGAAAAGGAGGGGCTTTGTTGCTGGAGGGAGGGTGCAGGTAAGGAGAAAATGAGAGATGTAGAATAGGAGGGCACCGAGGCAATACCAGCCTGCAGCAGAGGTCATGAGAGTTCTTCTGTAGTTAAAATATACATATAAACATAATGCCTTAATTTTCTAATTGGTATATTAACATAACTAGTACTTGGTTTGGGGAGTAATTTGTTAAAGCTTGTATTTGTTAATAAATACTAGTACCACTGAGTGCATTATTCCATTGTTTTTTATAAGTATTCATAGCATTTACAGCTATAATACATACAGTTAACTATTAAAGTTAATCTGCTTAATAAAATTAATAGTTGCACTAAGTTCTTTGCTAACACTTGGTTTTAAATCTATTTAGTCTGACATTATAAGCTGCAATTACAGGATTGTATAAAGTTGCCATAAATACTTAGTAAACCAAGTGAAGAGACACATATAATTCCAATTGCTAACTATTACTGGAATTACCTTTCCTTCCAGGCCACACAGAATCTGTTTAAACAGGTACTGCACATATTATACTAAAAGCATTGCCTAAAATATTTCAAGTGTAAAACTACCTAAAATCAGAAGGAATTAGATTACTTAAAGAATTTAAGGTACACAGCAAAACAACACATATAAGCATTTGAAAGAACCACTTGAGAGGCTTACTCTGCCCTCTGGTGCACTCCATCCCACAAGGACACAGCATCCTGCACAAAACTCAGGAGAGCACCCGAACAACTGCAACAGTCTGAAGTTGAAGCAGCTAAAAAAGTGTGCTGAACTAGTTCAGCACTCTACAAGATCACATCCTGGGTAATCCTAGCATGAGGAAAAGCACTAAAGCGCTCTGCAGGATAGAAGGTAGCCCTGCTAGTTTTTATTCCTTTGTATTTACAGCAGAGAGCCTAACTGTCCTGGCTAAGGACCAAGACCCCACCATCTACAGCCCTGTGCAAATACAGTGTTTGCTGGTTAGCACAACAATTTTCCAGCAAGGTTGTGTCCCCAAGGCTGGTGTTACGAGCTGCCACCACCAGTAAACAGATGACAGGAGACACCTGAGCACACCACAGCCCCACACAGGGGTCCTACACTAATCAGAGGTACCCTAGGGCAGAAGGCTCTACATCCATAGCCTGATAGTATAAACCAGGTTTGGAAACTCAGCTTTTGGCTAACAAATTGAACAGCCACACATGCTAAATTAGAAGGAATTTGATATCATATTGAGATGATAACATATTCTATAAAGCACAGCTATAAAATTTTCTATTGGCATAAAATTAAGGTCTGTTAGGCATGTTCTTTCCTGTGAATAAGTTGTACTACATCTCTACAGAGCATTGCTAATAGTCTTTAAAATTAACTAGACAAGATCTTGTTACACTGAACAGTCAAAATATTTCTACTATAAAACATAGAAAAAATCCATTCATTTCCTCAAGAAGCTGTGAGCTTCCATGACATTCATAAGAATCTTAAAACCCATGCAGTAATAAAACAGCATACTGAATGATAAGAACCACAAGGTACAGTACATAAACCATGAATTATGCAATTATAAGCAATTATCAGCCTTGCTAGTAATGAAATACTGGAAAAGCTTTACAATTAAATATTTTAATTATTTCACCTACAGTTTAATATAAGCAATATTGTATTAATGAAAAAAAGTTTAAAAGACCAAGTTCCCAACAACAAGGAACACTATTTTTTGCCATGAGAATGCATTGCATGATCAGAACCAAACTGTGTACATACAGTTAGCATATAAAAATAGAAGTAGCATCATTATGATTTACTTGTTCATCATGTTTATGTGTGATTAAAAAAACCCACCCAACAAATTAGAGAGAAGCATTCCTGTTTAATGGACTGTACTACAAAAACACATCTCCAGTGCAAAAGAATTGTTTTCAGAATTAATCCATCAAATAGACAATGACAGCAAAAGGAGGGCACGTTCCCAAACCTGGCTATTGAACAGCATGAGACTTTGAAAGGATGCCAGAACTCTGCAACCAGGAGCGACAGTACTTAGGTCCATGCTAAGTTATTTAGTGCCTTGACTTCCCTCATAGCTAGGCACTCACTGTACATGTGCCATGAAAGTGCCTTCCTCATGTGAGACTGCCTCAGAGTCACGCCACCCTCTGTGACACAGACTTTGTCATAGGTGATTTTCAGCCCACCTAACTGCATGGATAGAAGGTGATGGGGGAAGAGTACTTCCCCTAAACCATCTCTGATAAAACCTGCAGGAGAAAGTCAGCTATATATAGTTTTAATTACCAGACTCACTTGTGTACTAAACAGGAGTTTAGTAACAGCTCCCATGCCATGACCCAAACACTACCTTTTTCACTATAAAGTTGCACAGTACCATCTCCGCCCAGCAATTATCACAACCACAATTACAACTGCTGGAAGAAGCCTCCCATAAAAGACTGTGATAGGAAATGAAAAAGATGACCTGTTTCCCATATGCTTCCCATTCCTCAGACCACAAGGAGTCTGGGGATACAAACAGGCTTTAGAATGTGATGTAGTAGTAGATAAGCCCCTCCTCAGGTAAGTTAAGAAAGCTCATCCTCATATATTCTGGTCTTTATGGGTGATTTTTACTATCCCAATATCTGTTACAGGGACAACACAGCAGGTACAAGCCAGAAGGTATCTGGAGGGCACTGATAACCTGAAGTGGGTGACTGAACAGCTCACAAAGGGAAATGATATGAACAGACAATTCTTACAGTCAAGGAAGAACTGGACAGGGTAGTCTTAGCCCACAAAAGGCTGAAGGACTGGAGGATCTGTCACATAAGGAGAAGCAGAAAGAGCTGAGGTTTTTTAGCCTGAAGAAGGCTCAGAGGGTGATCTCCCTGATGTGTCATTTGATAAGTGGAATGGGAAAGGATGACTGAGACAGACTCCTCTCAGCAGTATACAGTGACATGAGGTGAGGCAATGGTCAGAAACTGAAACACAAGGAAACATTCCATTTAAAAATATGAAAATTTGTGGTGGTGTGTGCTAGTTTTTTACTGTAAGAGTGAAGAAGCTGCACAGGTGAGGAAACAGGCTGCTCAGGGAGGTTGTGGGGTCTCCATCCTACTAAACACTTGACTGGAAAAAGTTCTCTGTAACCTGCTCTAGATAACTCCCCTTTGAGTAACGGGGTTGGACTAGACCGTCTCCAGAGGTCCCTTATGACCGTCAACCATCCTGCAACTCTGTTGGAATTATATGCTGCAAACTTCTACTCGTGTACTTCAAGTTTTCCCCCTCTGTAGTTATCCCACTTTCTCACCAATCCAGATTCAGAATGCAGTAAGAGACATGGATGAGCACAGGCTTTTGCATAAGTTGGGATTTTCCTCCCTGGCCTCTGAAGACCTATGCACTGACCAGGCTATTTAATGCTACTAGGACAGCAAGCCGTGAAACCAGCCCACATTTAACTGCTTGGATACATGAAAACGTTTCAAGTGCTAAGATAACTTTACTGAGGTTACACTGCCTTTTGGATTCAGAAATTTGTCAAAAAATATTTGCCAGCTTCATTAGTTCAGTACAATTCAAAGTAAAAAATATTTTACAGTGAAGTCAAACTGATGTGATCATCTGTCCTTCAAGAAAAAATAGTTACAACTTTATATCTATGTGTGTGCGTCCTCTGAAAGATGTGCAAAAAGAGACATTTATATCGTTTTAGACAACCTACATTTGGATAATTGATTTTGAAGACATTCAACAGAAGGATATGAATAATAGAATAACAGGATAACAGGATTTAGATTAAGCTATCTGCATGCTACTATATCCAATAATAGATAATTATTTAGAATCAATGTATTGTAAACTCCCATAAAACCAAATTAAATGAAAAATAAAACATGGTCAGTTCACCAGATTCCCCAAGAACTACGATTCAAAGCAGGAGGATATAAAGACTGGATAGAGAAAATGAGGCTGAGCTGTTTGTTTAGTAGCCATGAAGTGAATATGCCACTGTCTTCTGAACTTCCCATGGTGAAGCCACAGTGCAGAGAGCTAATCCCTGTTTCTCACCAAAACAGACAGCAATGCACACTGGATAATTTGTTCCTACTGATGATATCATTCTGTTGAGTTTTCTGTTTTTAATAAGGAACAAGTTTCAGTCTTCTCTCACTTTCTCCCATGTACAAGATCAGATCAGCCTCCCAGTGACCTACTTTATGAGTCACAGTCCTCACTATTTATGATTCAGAAAAACGTCTTCTCTGACAGTATTTCCCAGACTACTGTGGGTTCATTCCAAGAACCAATTTCATCTTCATTGGTTTCCTACAGGAAACCAGATCAACTTCCTATGATTTTATTTTCCTTCATTTCAGCATGGCTCACATAAACTAACTGGAAGTGAGAGTGATAGAAAACTTTATTCTGCATAAACACAGGCCAATACAAACACCACCAAAAAAATCCTGAAGACGTCACCAGTTCAAAGTGACCAGAATTTAAAGCAAGCTAAGATTAGAAGTTCTTTTCCCTCCTTCCCCAAACATGATGCATACAAGCAAACCCAGTAAGTTTATGTAACCACAGTCTAATGCTAACAGCTGTTTGGTGAAGACATTCACCTGAACAGACGGCCAAGTCCTACTGCCTCTTTCAACACCGGTAATTGTTTTAAAATGTTAAACACAGTTGGACTGTTTTTAACTCCTACCAATAACAGAGTCAAGCTCTCCCAACCACCTCAGTCAACCGACTCGGGGTGCTTATCTTCTCTCCTAGAGAGAGTACTCCAGTAGAAGTACTACTGGAGATGCTAGGAAGCAAGAACACCTTGAAGGATTTCATCTACACTTCCCATAGGACTGCTAACATTGCCTAAGTATCAGCATGCTGCATCCAGGTCAGCTTCTAATACAGCCATTTTCATTGTCCTCCAGGACGTGAGGACATTAGATTTCCAAAAGCCAAGAGTCAGTGCCAGATCTGCACTGGCTCAGAGTCACAGAGTAGTCTGAGCTGGAAGGGACCTAGAAGGATCACCAAGTCCAACTCCTAAGTGAATGGCCCATATGGGAATTAAACCCACAACCTTGGCATTATAAGCCCCATGCTCTAACCAACTGAGCTCATCATGCAGTGAGGCATTTGCGGAATAATCCCTCCCATAACCCATGGCAGAATCATCCAAGAACCCATAGCAGCAGCACAAGCACCACTATTACCCCTTCAGCTTGCCCTCCCAGTGCTGTGAGCAAGCTGTTGCAGCTTCAGCAGGCACATGGAGATAGATGATGTTAGCATGGTACTAACATTGTAGTCCCAAATTAAGTGGGACAGGTAATTCCCACAGAGATTGCTATACAGTGAGCCACTTCAAGAAAAGGGATGCTGGGACACCTAGCTGTGGACTGCAAATATCCAGCATAATTTGTTGGCTCAGATTTCACTCTGCAAAGCAGCAGTTCGGTTATCTTCTGGACCATCTTCTGCCCTTGGACTAATATAGTTCTGTTGTTATACTGTTCTTCGTGAGCTAATAAACCAGACCCCATGTTAACACAGTTAATTCAATCATGCAAGCAAATTAAAAGCAGATTTATTCTTATTTCATGTCTGTATTCTGCTGTGTGTGTTGTCAATAACTGCAGTCTTTCCATGTGATTTCCTCTTTCTGCATTTCAAGGCTTGCAGTGATAGGAACAACACACCACTTTTTGTGGGAAGGCTTACTCAGAAACTAAATCCAAACTGATTTTCAGGAGGCTTAAATACTCCTTCACTTCTCATCTCAAGAGAAGCCAGGGAATATTATCACTTTAGAATGCTTACACATTACACACAACAAGGACAGGACATATGACTGAAGCCCAGTTTATTTTAATGACAATTTTCTACCTGGATGTCAGTTTCAGTTTGTAATCATGAAGTATGAATGAGGATTTTGCAAGTAAATAGTGGTCACTTGTTAGTAAACTGAGCTTTTACAGCAGCATAGCTTAATAAATGTAAACCACCAAGTTATTGCCTCTGCTATTCATTTTCCATCCTTTTCCAGCAGCAGTACTTGCCAGGGTCAAATTACTAGTTTTTAATGACCCCTTATTATTCCACTGTCTCTGACTTGATTTTTTGTAACCAAAAGTGTTGTAATGCTTCAGGTAGTAGCCTATTGTTTGTAGGTCAATATTTCAAAGAGTTATCATCTGTGTGAAAACTGAGAAGACTTTATAGAAGTGATGCATTCTGATATATATATTGATTTTAAACAAACCAAATAATATTGTTTAAAGTACTGCTTGGCCTAAGTACACTGCATAAATTCTCAGCTAGGACTGATCAGCAGCAAAGTCTACAGCAAAAGTTGTTTCATGTGGCAGAAAAACCAGATTTTTAAACATGCAGATTTTGTTGACAATGACAATTTGACCTCTCTTCTTCTGACATCTAAATATATATTGAGTTGCAAACTCATGCAGTAATTAAGCACCACAGCAAGCATGACCGTCTTGACTGAAGGCAGTGTTTACCTGATGAAATTAACAGTAAAACTGCTGTAAATGCTGCAGTCTAAAGTAATCAAGGTAATATACTGACACCACCACCACACATTCTCAGTGCTAGAGAAGGTTACTCACCTTGACATGGCTCTGAGCCCCCAGGTTGTAAATCTCAGAGGGTTTGACTTCATTAATGATCTTCACCAGGCAGGTGCTGTCTGTGAGATCCCCATAGTGCAGCTTCATGTCTTCAGAGTTTAAGAATACAGAGTTAATACACTTTCATCTCAGAAAAATAATGCATTTTCAGTCCATATGCTATTTCAGGTCAAGGTCTGAATAAATATTTATTGGAAAAAGTCAAGAGATCACCAGCTAAACTTGGTTTTGCTTGTTTTTTTCCTTCCCTGCTTTAACCACAAAATACATTTCCACATAGGAGTAATGAACAGCATTTCAGATTCTTTTTTCAATAATCTATTTATCTATCAACATTTATATAATTTGTTTAGTAGCTCGCACTTAATTTCCCCAGGTTATATCAATAAGTCAGATGTCAGGTTAATATGTCAGATACAGAATTCCAGTCACAAAAATAGGGCATTTTTCAGTTTGGGCTTCCAATCTTTCACTCAAAAATATTTTAATAACTTCTTAAGCACCCATCAATGGCTTTCCTCTCCTTAGCAAAATGTTGCACGTTTTAATTTCTCACTGTGAGAAACTTCACAACACAACAAAAATGTGTAAGGTATCTACTAGGTGAACATTTAGATAATATTTCAGTACAACCTGCTGCATTTGTTACTATTGTTTTTCCATTTAAAAAAATACAGATGCACACTGGAAGGGAATTTAACAGAACCATTTAACTGTCAATGAAACACAGTTTGTGATGCTATACATCAAAATCTCAAAATTGGTTAGATACAGATGTTATTTATCCCTTCCAGACTTCAGTTTCTTTCTAATTTGTGTGTAAAAAAGAATGTAAGAACATGAAACCAGCTCCTGTCAAAATTCAAAGTGAAAGTTGCAATGGTTTATCAAGTTGTCCTTGTTTTCAGACCCTGATCTGTCAAGAAGATATTGCAAAAGTGAAATTCACAAAACAGGTCTCGTTTTTGCTCTTACTTAAAACAAAACTGAAAAATCAAACAAACACACTGCTATTCACAGATCTTTCCAATAAAAAGTTGTTATTATTGATGAATTAGCTGTTTATGGTTACTCGCCATATTTGTAAAGACTTTCGCTTGTTGTTTATGACCTTAATTTGCTGTTGTTGTTTTGGGGTTGTTTTTTTTGTCTTGAAACACCAGGCTTATTACAAGAGATATGAATTCATAATACATTTTTAACTGCTGTTGAGATATGTGAATTTTGTTATTATTAATGCCAGTTTAGGGTTTGGTTTTTTTTTTAACGGTATAAAACAGCAAGGAAGTTAACAGATCACACAGTTCTCAGATGTTCAGCCCTGTACATTCCCATTTAACATGTGCATGAGGTTCTTCAGGTTGACAAAGTAGTTCAGCCACGGTATATCCTTGAAATTTGTTTTCACATGAACATCAGTTGAAAAGGACATTCTGAAGAGACTTCAGACCCAGCTGAAGGTGTGACTAAAGATAATGCTAGGCAGGAAAGAGATGCCAGAGCCTGTGCTCCTCTTCCTACAACAAAGGCATGCAGTCCTGCCATGACCCCCAGGCCAGAGAGCAGTTTCAGACCTTCTCAGGGGCAGCTGGGCTGACCCAGGAAACAGGGTCACTATTACCCACTATTACCATAAATTTAATGCTCTCAAGGAGAGTCCTTATTTTGGTCTACCATCAAGTCTTCAAAGCTTCTGGTCCAAATGGCCTTTCTGAAGGAGAGCAGGGAATGAAGCTATGTTCCCTCCTGACCCATGAAAAAAGAGGGTCTTTCAAGAGTGAAAGGCTAAGCAGTAAGACTTACTAGAAATGGAGTTTATTTGGTGCACAGATTCATAAACACAGATCAAATGTCAGAACCTTTGGGCTTTAGTAATATTATCCAGTCTAAAACTTCCTTAGCAAGCAAGAGCAGGAGGGATTGCTCTAGGATGCACCTTGTCTTCCTTCCTGTGCTCCCTACTTTTTTCATACAAAGAGGTTCACTGTCTATGAAGAGCACCATCTTGCAATATGCAATCGATTCCTGACAGGAAAAACACACATGGCAAAGATAAAATTAGGGTTTGCTCACATCAACCACTATTGCTTCTTTGCTTCCTACAGTACTGCCTGGAAACCCATTGTTTTCAAACAGTTTCCATGGAGCAGCCTTTCCTGAGATTCCAAGTCCAATTCCTTCTCCTCCCATTCATATGGCTACATTCTTCAGTTAAAGAAAAATTAGTTTAAAAGTGGGGGAAAAATTAACATCTGCTTTCTCTTTTCTTCCTTCTATCCCTTTCCATAAATCCTTGTATATATATTTATTGTGATCTACATTGTCTTCTCAAAACACTTTTCAAGTGATTGCAAGCACAAGATTTCATTTTCTTCATTCTGCCTTGTGAGCCAAAAATGCAAGTCCTGGGAAACAGTTCTTACATTGTTCTTGACAGAAAAACAGGTTTCAGTATTCTTCATGAAGATATTTCGTTTAATTCTACTCCTCTCTTAATCAGATACTTTAACGAACAGCGTACAGCAAGTAGCAACACCATGTTAGAAATTAAGTGTGTTTTAAATAAAAATTACAAGCAAAGACCAAAGGAAATCTGTAAGCTTAATTATGCATTAAACTTGATAAAATTAGGCTCTCTTTAACCATGGTGTGAAGCAGACTTCAAAGACATGATTTTTTACATAATGGAGATACTTGTTGTTAACAATACCTTAAACTGGACAATACTATCCTGGACTATCAGGAAAGCTTTCACAACTCTACAAAATAGACAGAGCATGGAGAACTGTGTGATTGTTAAAGTGCTCAATCCCTCTGCTGAACTGGAGTCATCCAACAACTGAGCTGCATCTCATTAAGAGACAAGTTAACTTCCCTTAAGATAAAACAATTTTTTTTTTCCATGTGTACACTAAAGGTAAGAATTTCAACTTTCCAGATTATCATTGATAACCGAGGATATGGTAAATTGTCAGCAAATTTACAAGAGCAATGCCTTTCCTTCAGGTAAGAGCAGGTACTCCCTTCCTTGAGTGCAGGAATTGAGAAGGTCCAAAGATTCATTCTTCCTATCATCAGTAAGAACTGATCATGTCTTATTCATGCTCTCATACAGGCTGTTTACAAACCTTCACCTCCATCAGACACCATGGAGCTCATGAGAAAACACAGGTGGAGTACTTAAGATAACTGCCTCAAAAAAACCCTGTGTTTAACTATTCTGAAATCTCAGTATTTTTAAACTCACATAGCATTTTCAGGCCCAGCCATTCTAACTGCTACTACCCAGCTATTCCTTAACAATGGCAGCATTTCTACACAACATGAAGTGCTATCCTGGGTTCCTCTTATATTTTCCACATTTAAAAACTCACACACACTAGACTATCCATATTTCATGCCACATCATCTTCAGAGAAAAATGGTCAATTTTCTTTCTGAGATAGAGCAGCAAGCTAACACTAGCAGAAGAAAACTCAATTCCCTTCCTGTTTCCAGGGATCTTTCTCCACCAAAAAAACAGTCAAGATTAAATATAACATATACCACCTTAAATATAAAAGCAAAGCCTTACTTCCTTCAATGTGAGCCTGTGGGTTCTTATAGAGATGTTCAATCCGGCCTGTATTAAAAGAACTGGATCGACGAACAATGCCATGCACCTGGGGATTGAATAAGGAAAAAAAATGGAAAAGTAGTAAACATTAAGAAGAAAGAGTTCATTACCATCACTTACAATTCTCATATATGTGGGCCTAACCCTTTTATCAAGGAATCAGAGCTCAGCTCTATTCCTAAAGATGGACAGTTATCCAATTCCCAAATATGATACTGGGAAATGAGGTGCTATTAACTTTAGCACCATTGAGTGGTTTTCCCTTCTCCCTCGTCGACACCACTAGCAGCCCAAACATCACACACAGTACAGAAAACACACTGAATTTCCCCAGAGCACCATCTCCTAGTGAGTGAGGCTTGACAACATTACTGGAGTTGGAAAAGCAATATTGTGTCTAGAAAACCATTGCTCCTTGGTTGTAGAGAAGTCTTTCTGGAGGCAGATATGGGCATAGAAAAAGCAACAGCAGGATGTGGGGCTATGGAAAGACAGAATGGGCAGACAGGAGAGAAGGGCAGAAAGAAGGGAGACAAAGGGAAAGAAGGAGCAGCAGCTGCAAGGCCCAAATGTATTTTAAAAATGAGCTGTCATTCGCTTTCTGGGGTGCAGGAAGAACAGCCAGAACAGTCAGTGCTGTTTTGTAGACCTCATGTGTCACTGTCCTCCAATGGGTTGCAGGAGACACAGACAAGCCTAAGAATGAAACCCAGGTTGGGAATTTCCTTTAACCTGCCATGATAAATAAGCTGGTGAAAAGAAAGCTACTCTGGTTCTGAGTAATATTAAAGAAAAGACCCTTTGTGCCTAATACATTAGAGAAATCTTTCCAACATTAACCCTGTTTCATCCTGTCCTGTAAGACTGCCCCATGATGCCTGCTGCCAAAATTCATATTAGCTTTGGTTACCAGCTACAGAAGTTGTGCTTGCACAACTGAAATCAAGCTTAAGCATCTGACTGTCCTCCACCTCTCCCTGGCTTTTATTTCTGAAAGTGATCCCTTGTACTTCTATGCATCCTAGACTTGGTTTGTTGAGGCCATCTCTTTATTCTCCCACTTGATGTTAATTTGCAAGAATATAGAAACAGGAACAGGCTAAAACAAGCTATGGTTATTGACAAAGAAAATGTTTTTCATTTCATCTTAAGTCCAGAATTTAACCAAGTGAAAAAGTGCACACAAGTGCAGATAAATACCAGTTTGCTGATTTAAGAATGACATTTTGGTGGCAAGATTTAAAAGAGCTCAATAACTTCATTTTTACGACTTACAGGTCAAATTTATTGTGCCAATTTCCTTGCAGAAAATCACTTGTGATTTTGTGAGCAAGGTATGTGTCCTGTGACATTGCTCACAACATAACTTGTTCTACAATTCAAACTCAACTTTCCACAACTGAATAAAACATTTGCCCTTTCAGGATCAGTGAGGCACTGAGAAATGTGCCCCCCAAAAGAAATTTTCATCAAATGATGGATTTATGAAGATACATCATAAAAAACATGTAATTAAAAGTCCTATCAAAATAATTCTTTTAGATTGTGCGATGCGTGTACCTATAATTTATAGGCACATCAAGTTTACAGAGAAACGCTTTCAAAAAAAGACACTTTCATAATAACTTCACTTTCACAATGACTTCATTTGCACAAATGATGCTGAAAATATTTTAAGTTCTCAAACAAACTATTACTTTGCTGAGTAAAATATCAGACTTCAGTTTTAACGTAACTCATTATTCTGAAGGAAGAAAACTAAGGTGCTCAACAACAGAGGAGGTTTAGATTAAATATTAGGAAAAAATTTACTCATGTAAAGGGTTGTCAAGAACTGGAACAGGCTGCCCAGACAAGCGGCTGAGTCACCAGCCCTATAGGTATTTTAGAGACAAGTAGATCTATCATTTAGGAAGACAGTTTAGTGGTGGACTTGGTAGTGTTGGGTTAACCATTGGACTGGATGATCTTGGAGGTCATTTCCAACCTAAATTATTCTGTGATTCTTCTAGCAAGATTAAATATTTTGGCTTAAAGTTCTGAAGGGAGACTTCTTGAGCATTCAATTATCTATCTCTGAATGAAGTCATGCTGAAATTCATGATCATCTGAACGGCTGACCAATAAATCAAATCTTGCCAGCTCAAAAGCTTGATGAAAGATTGGGCTTGCAAGAGCTTTGTGTCTGCTCATGACTGTGATACAAACTTTTGACCAGTGAGATGTGCTAAATGCACCCGTCCCAGGACTTCAAAAGAGTCGGTAAACAGACAAATCCAGAGAGCCTGTTACATTCAGTGATAACAAAAAACCCCATGTGAACCCTGCTATTTTTTTTCTTTTCTTTCTTTTTTTTTCTTTTTCTCCCACTCCTTATTCTGGTATGCACATACAAGAGCAAGAAAACCTGCCAAATGCTTAATCCATGACAGCAATATTACCGTAAGAAAACTGATGAAAGGTACCTTTGTCTGCATGGGACAGAGAATTGCAAGTGAAATGCAAACTCTGTGACAGGCCAAAATGTGTGCAGACTGGTTAATCTACTTAAGAATGTATCAGTGGATTTTTCTCAAAAGAGACAGATCTTCAAACACATTGAAATTTTAAAAAGAAAAGGAAGTTGAATGAAGCATCTCAATTAGGGAGGCAATCAGTTGTCGTATGCTTGCATTCAGTTATTTAGGAACAGAGGTTTCTAAATGGGAGCACAGGAAAGAACTCCAAAAAATTGATGGAGAGCTGAAGAACAGAACGAAAGAACTCTACCCAACTATAGTAATCTTTGTACTGTTGAAAGGATTATATTTAATTTGGTGTTGTCAGCTCCCAATTTCATCGTGCACAATGAGAGAATGTGCTTTTGCCTTCAAAATAGCAAAGGCAATCACAATATCCCTCATCCCCAAATGGAATGGAGAAATCGTAAAAAATAATCAATGTACACATCTTAAAAACCAACTTCAATAACCAAATTAATCAATAAAGCCAAAGAAAGGATGGAATAAGCGAGGCAAGATTAACCTGCTACAAAAGTATGGGAAGCACAAACTGGCTGAGAAGAGACTTTTCACTAAGCTATGAAGCAGTATTACAACAGAAGTAATAAAATTCAACATTAAAACAAGCATTAACTTTTACTAAACCCCAAAAAAAAAAAAATACATTGTGGGGAGATTAATTTGACCACTCAATCTCCTTCCATTTTCATACATTTTAGAACCATCTTCTATTATCAAGAAGGCAAATATTCTTACATTTAAGCCCACATCAGTTCAAACCCCTCAAATCAAACCATAACAATAGCAACAACATGATTGTTGCTTTGCTAGACCAGAAGAAATCTGATTTTTGCCAGGGAAAATTATGCTGCGAGAAGGAATCAGACTCCCATTATTTCAAGGAAAAAGAATGCAAAAAAATCACGTGCTGAGCAATAATTAATTAATCCAAGATAAAACATAGAAAATAACTGTACCAAAGTACAACTTGTTTGGGGTTTGTTATTTGGGTTTTGTTTTAGGGTTTGTTTTTTTCCTTTTTAAACAGAGAAAGCAAAATGCAAGGTTTTTATTGCTGAAATAAAACTGTCAAAAAAAGGGCCTTTACTGTGGAGAGAGAGGTGGGGAAAAAGAACAAGCAAGAGGTTCTTATTCCTTTATGTGGTACATTGCATCATAAATTATTCCCTAATTCCTTACAGTTTTGGCTCACACAGGTCACTGCTTATCTGAGCTGGCGGGAAACATGCAAACCAGCTATACCCCGAGGAGAAGAGGGAATCCACCAGTGGACATTAGATGATAAATAGTACAATAACCTGGCATGATTACAGGCCATGCTGCACATTCCTCTCTGGAGTTTTGATTTGTTATCTAGGACTGGAGTGGAAAACATACACAGGGAAGGACAGGAGCAGAGGAAGCGGGCTGGGGCTGCAGCATCCAAACGACTCCATCAGCCTGCAGCCCGTCACCGAGTCACTCACCTCATAGCCTTTTTCCAGCAGGAACTCAGCCAAGTACGATCCATCCTGGGAAGAGCAAGATATAGGAAAATGTTAGAAACACAGCGAATAGGCCTGGGAGATTTGGACTGGTTAAGATCTCAAAAGAGAGAAGAAAAAAACTTGTAGTGAGTAGACTGGGTAACAAGCCTATACTTTGATTTCTCCAGATTCATACAGCGACCTAAAAATACCACAGTTTCTCTTCAGTTAATTTTAGACTATGAAGCAGTATATTTTAAGATAACTTGCATACAAATGCTGGTTGAGAATTCCCATCTCTTGAATCTCTTCCCAAGTTCCATTATAAAGTGCCTGGGGACTATCTTTCTAAAATATCCTAACCACAGTCTTTGAATTTGAACTATTTTGGAGATAGGGAAGGAAAAACATGTAAAAAAATAGTACAAGCTTGGCATCCTCTAAAAACCAACATGCCTCAGTAGCACCTTGTCACACTGGCATCTCCCTTGGCCAGGCACACCTTCTACAAGGTTTCTGAAGGCAGTAATAATTCTGCCTTGCGTGACCTACAGAGTTTTCAAAAACATCCCTAGCACACCTTATATTTAAACTACATGATAAAAGTCATTTTCAGATCTTAAATATATATCATTGAAGGTTGAGAATTTGGAAATTTGGGTCATTTAATTTCAGAGATCTTTCTTCTTTTTTTTTCTCCTGTAAAATCCTTGTCAAACTTAAATTATTAAGCTCCTCAAAAGCTAATACTTCAAAACATGTGCTAGCACACATTTTCCTGAAATAAGAGGATTCTGGCAAATGAATATTGCCAGAATTACCAAAACCAGTAAGTTCATAACAACTCTATAAATGTGTAAATACCATCACATACTCAGCAAAGTTTACCTCTCCAAAAGAGTTCTCACTAACCAATTCAATGATTATCCATGCCCAAAGTCTGCACTTTCACTCACTTCTTGAATTGCTTGTTCCTTCAATATGTGAATGTATTCCACCAGACGCAAATGACTTGCTACAAAAAGACCATAAAAACAATGAGATGCCACTATGTTTACAGATTTAAACTCTGTTATGTGGATCTGCTCTGTCATAATCATGGCCAGAGACGTTTAAGAGCAAAACTAAACAGACAACATTTCTTTCTGATCATCACTTAAAAGCATGTTGCTCCAGAGAAAAACTTCCTTTTTACCTCATATTAAAATATTTTTTGCCTCAGAGAGCCTAAGAAGAATAACACACTAA
The DNA here is from genome assembly GCF_028769735.1 of Zonotrichia leucophrys gambelii. Lineage (NCBI taxonomy): Eukaryota > Metazoa > Chordata > Aves > Passeriformes > Passerellidae > Zonotrichia > Zonotrichia leucophrys. The sequence goes on from NC_088171.1 coordinate 70,220,588, forward strand.
AGTAAGAAATTACAGATGCACTAAGAGGCCCTACAGGAGCAGGACTGCCAAGGGAAATTGCTTGCTGCATTGACGGCAAAATCCTAGGTATGCAAAATGGCACAGTACAGTGCACAAGGGGCACATTGCTCTATGTTAAAAAGTCCAGCATTAGAAAAGGAATTACTTCATGGTATAAATGCTTCATAAAGTCTCACACAATGTAAAAGACCCTGAAACCAAGGAAGTTTCAGCTTCCACACTACATGTACACGTATGTGCTCAGATCTTCACAGGGCTAGAGCCTTGTAATAGCAGTCTATGACACCAGTTAATCAGGAAAATAACCACATGTGCCATAGCTTCACTGGAAGAATATGTACATCAAATTATAAGAACAAGGTCCTGAAAGGAGAAATTCAAAGAATATTTGATGGAAAATCTGGAAAAGTGTAAGTGTAAAGGGGGAGATGACAGCTACTTTTAATGCTTTTGTCATCTTTTTCATTAGCTCCAGGATTTAGCAGAGAGGGTAAAACTTCCAAACTCTCCTTAGTTGCTCAGTCCACTACAACATAAAACTATTATTAAATTAAAAAAAAAGGAGGTGAAAGTGGGAGACCCAGAGAGTGCAAAGGAGAGGAAAAAGAAAGGCTGTGATTACTTAGGAAGTTGATGGGAAACAGACTTAACTAGGATTGAACCCTGTCAATAAGGTCTTGTTCTTCTCACCCAGGCCATTGCTCAAAGTTTCCAGTCACCCTGGAACATTTTGAACCAGCAGTGGCACTTGCTTCCTCTGCGCTTCCTTTCCAGGTCTATCAAGTGATAGGGCAGGGCTTCACAATGAGTGGGAAACAGGCAGCAAGTGTGAAAGCTCCTGCTTTCTGGCTCTGGCACAGCGCAGCTGATTCGGTGTCTGGTAATCGCACAGATCCGCGCTGTCCTGCGCTGCGATACCGTATCGCACACAGCCCCAGGGGTCACGGCCCCCTTCCTTCTCTGCTCACTACAGCAGCCTGCCAGTGGGAATGGCAATCACAACAGCCATCAAAGCCTCGAAGAGCTTGCAGCTGGTAAGGACAGCACAGTTTCCATCTTCTCCTAATGAGGTCAGGGAGTAAATAATAATAAGTAAGGTTTGTAAAGTGATTTAAACCTTTAGCCATAGGAGAAGACACATATATTACACATATAAATTCTATTATCAAAGCTACTGATTTACATTTATACTGCAAAGTCTTGAAGATACAGGAATCCCTGTAAAGGGATTAGAAAAGGGATAATAAAGGAACGAGGCATTAAATTATTATATAATATAGGTGCTATTATATTTCATTTGAGAGCTTAGTTTTGCTATTGTAAAGTATCCAGCTAATGATGTTCAGTTTATAACAAATCAACAAAATATCAGAAGACAGAAGCAGATCTCTGTCTGTGGACAAACAGTATTGAAACAAAGTTTCCTACAGGCTGCCTTTAAGTAGGATTACAATGAGGCCTGGCTCCTCACAGATATGTCAGAACAGCTTGAACAATCAAAACAGTTTAACAAGACTGACTAAATAAACCACCTCAGCTAAAACAGTTCCTCATCAGCACACTCTGGCACTTGAATTTCTGCACAGTCTTCAGCCAAATACTAGTTTGAAAGCTCATACAAGGAATGATACTTCAGCTGGCTTCCAAGACACAGCAGCAGGTTTCCAACTGCAGCTGCCTTACAACATGTCTGTAAAATTCCCAGACAAAAGAAAACAGCCATATAAACTAGCATGAGACAAGTTTAGGATGCAATATTTTATATTTAATACAGTAGTTAATGTCAAAAACTTCAATAAGCTTTGACACACTATCAAAGAAAAACTTCCAACATGGTGAAGAAATTGAGACAAATGAGTTAGACAGTGCTTTGCCAAAATCATCTAGTATAAAAACAGTATCAAGTTTGACTTGATCCATGAGCAAATAACAGGATAATTTATACAGAAAACTGAAAACAAGTGTAACTCAATATCCTGTTTAGCAATCCAACCTCCTTTATTTTGCACTGTTTTACACAGTCAAGTTCCATTTGCCATGAACTAATTTAGGATTTATATTGACACATCCAGGGAAGGCTGTAGAAGCACCCTGACATGCAGGCCATCTTCATCCTCTTTCTTTGATTTGGCACTTCCAACACCCTTCCACAGAGCTCTTGGATTCAAGAATTAGATAATGCCTGAATGCCCGAGCATTCTTAATCCAGAAGTCTCCCTCTTCCCCACAGCCCCTCTCTGCTAACAAAGAGGAGTGGAAGTACTAGATGGATGAAGCAACAAGGGAAAAGAGGTCAAGAGAAAAAGATCATGAGGAGGAGGAGGAGGTATAGAGTTCTTTTATTACTACTCCTAGAGTTCCAGGACAAGCATACGGAGTGCTTTTTCAGAAGGAGGGAAAAAGAATTAAAGACCTAACATAAATGATGCAAGAGTATTATGACCATACCATTGAGGAGAAAGGGCTCTCAGTTGTGGGGGAGAAATATAAACATTTGAAAAGAAACACCCCACAGTGTATCAAGTATTCATAATTCATTACACCTCTGAAAAAAAATGTGTAATGGTTTTCCACATACCACAGAAGAGATCAATGGTGCTTATACTTATAAAATTCAAAACTGATTGAGGCTAGTGCTGCGCCCTCAGGAATAACTACAAAGGTGAGTTTGTGGAAGTTCAAACTAAATGTCAATTATCAAGGCCATTTTTAGAAGTTCTCAATTCCTTTTGAGCTACAAACTACAGTTGTGCTCTGCTGAAGTTAAATTTTGGCAGGTTCAATTAATCTGTTTGGGGGAGAGTGCATGGAAAAAAGAGGCACACTTTCATCCATAGGACATGGGTTGTTTCCTGAAAGCATCTCTCTGACACAACACAAGCAACAGTGCAGAGTGACCATTTTTATTTAGCCTTGTTGGAACGAATAATCTATCTCCCCATGAAAATCTACCGAAGCAGGGCCACTGGTGGCCTTGCACAATAAATTGTTGGTTCATCAACTTTTAAACTTTTGTACAGCTAGAAGCTAATGCTATTTCAGAGACTTATTGAGCTGGAGTATGGTGACAGATCCTTTGGGGCAGGAGATAGACACCATTCTAAAGTAACATCCAACTGATTTTAATAGCAGTCTGCAACAACTATTCATTTGTACATGGCACTCTAGAGCAGTCTTCCTTAAAAACAAAAAATCCATGAGAGTAATAAAGTGAAAAGTTATTTTTCTTGAAAAAATGCATACTTCTAATAACTTCCAGTGATTTATAGAGGAAATCAGTAATTTTTTGCAGATACTATAAAAAGAACAGTGCTACACTTTGTCTCAAATCTTCAAGGTGATAATAGAGGTAAAGCACAGAAGCATTCATAAAAAATTCCTCATACTGAAAACAGGAAGAACTATGAACTCTGAAGTATTTAACTGATTTATTAAAGCTGCCACCCTCTAAATGCAGTAGTTATTTTGCTATTTTGATTTGTATTCTGGCCAAGTAAGAATATAAAAACAAGTGTCCTTTTGTTCCTGCTGTCAAAAGAAAAAGTCAAAAGGCAGTAAATGTAAAAAAAAATTATCTTTGTTTTAAAAGACTGTCCAATTAATCAAAGGGTTTTGTAATTCATTAACTGCAGTGCAACAAAATAAAATTAAGCAGGACGAAAAGTTAGCAACAAGGAAAGCATTTTACTTACACTACTCTTTTCCAATTAAGTTTTGTTTAAAGGCAAAAGAAAAGCAAAGTTGCTTTGGAAAAATGAATCACTGTGTTATTTCCTAGTCTGAGCTCCATCTGACCTCACACACTATTCCACTGGTAAACTATTAAGTTATATTAAGAGCTGCAACTGCACTTACAGAAAAGACCAACATACTCTTCCTTTCTCCCTCCCTCCAATTCTCTTTATCTAAAACATTAGTCACATCATCAATATTTATAGCTATTCCACTGTAAGCCTTAACATAGACCTCTCATTTTGAGAGCAAGCTTTGCATCACTCTAAGGCTGACATGAACAGAATAAACCTCTGGAATTCAAGTTTGCTCCATACCAACCAGTTTGGCTTAAATTAAGCCAACAACAGTAAGGTATGTTCAGCTAAATGCTGCTGATTTTTTCAAGTCTTGGTATTTAAATAAATAAATAAACCTTTAGTCTAAACCAGTATGATATTCTACAATAATCAAACAGCTTCCACACAAATCTCCCCCCAAACATCTCAGCTTGGGAAAAACAAATTACACCAACAAATGGAGTATATAGGGTTTTTTCCTGATTGCAGGAACCTGTGGCACATAGTGTGTTATGTCCAAGCACACCACAAATTTGCCAGTGATGACAGTCAGGTGCTTGAAAGCTTTTTAGAAAAAAACCTAAAAATCCCACCCCTAAACATTCAGGCATCAAAATACTCAAAATAACTGTTAGCTCTCAGACCTATCCAAAGAAACTATCATCAAAAAGATGAGTAGTCTCAGTAGACAGCCTTTTAAAGCTTTAAGAACTTATGAGCCACAAAACCTTAGTTTTTTCTTCAAATTGGAATGTCTAGTATTGTATACTTATCCATTAGTACACTTATATAAACAAAACAAGTTAGGAACTCTGAATTTGAAAGGAAACTAGCTTTACCTTTCTGTCTCACTACTGAAAGCACAGGGATTAGAAGATTGTGTCTATAAACATGGAAATACAAATCATATGGGCAACGCTCCAGATGAAAATTAGAACTTCTATGTAGGTAATGGGAAACCCGCAATAATTTTTAAAGCCACAAGATTATTGTTTTGCCCATCCCTATTTCCTCCTGGTTTCAGAAAGGTCCTGGTTATCAGATGGTCTTTCACCTTTGCAAAAGAGCAAGAGCAGCTCCAATCAGCAGCAGCTATGAGCTTTTTGGACCTGCTTTATCCTTGAGTACCCAGACTAAGCCAACAGCCCCATTAAGTGACTCACAGTGACTCAGGGGGAAACCCCTCAATATGTAACAAATGCAAACTCACCTCAAACACTATCCAGTGGAGACCCAAACACACAAAACCTACTGCAGAGGGCAAAGAAACCAGGAAACGCAGGACTAAGCTTGGCTATGCCCCCAAAAGAATAACTTAGATATCAAAATTTCAAAATTCAGAATTGTCACAGTATGAAATCCATAAAGCCCTGAAATTTTGGGTTCAGAATGAATTGTGTCTTTTATGTTTAAAGGAAATGAGTAATTCTGTGAAGTGACACCAGGAGGAAAAATATGACATCTTGGCATGCCACCTTTAACATCCTACAGTGGAAAACCAATAACAGCAGCAGTAACATGGCTATCACTGTAATTTGGGGAGGGCACCTGAACTTATGACCACAGCTCAATACATATCCTACCAGAAACACTGGACTCATCTCACTCCAAGACAGAGCCACTTTTTTCTTTCTTTCTTTTTATCCTTCCTGCAGCAGCCTAATGCAGCAGCTGAGGTTAAAGCTGCTTTCAGCACTGTAGCACCAGCCTCTCAGGCTAATGGCTCAAGCAGGCTTTATCCACTCCTGCTCACCTCCTGAGGTTTTTACCTTAAGTTTAGCCCAAGATGTTTCCTAACAGAATACAAGGTCAGTTATTTGAGACAAAACAAAATAAACACCTCACTTGCTACTGTGTTTGCATGAAATCAAAGCTTAATAAAAAGGAAGTAAATGAGTGTAGATCAGGAAAAAGATTTTTAATTCATTCTTCTGTACTCAGCTTTACAGATGGATACTGTAATTTTATCTGAAATGTAGTTTATTTGCAAGAAAACACAAAACAAGAAATTATAATCCAGTTGGAGGAGAGGAGCAGTGCACAGTAACTCAACTCTTATTTTCTTAAAAGTTTCCATAGTAAGAAATTTGAAAATCCAGTCAGGAAGGCCTGTTTGTTATAACTTCAACAGCTCTCAGGCTTGCAATATTTGCTTGGATGGAAGAAAAGTGCTGATCCTGCAGTGATATGATCTGCAAATCATGGAAGAAAATACTCTGTTTCTGGACATTTCAAGTTCTGGGAGTAAACAGCTTGCCTTACAACTCGTCATAACTCTCTTTGGTATTGCCTCTCCCAGTCTGCATGGTCTGAGCCCAGTTTCTTTACTGTGCTGGAATCTTCTGAATAAATAATTTTTTTCAGTAACTTTGCTTATTTATGCAATTCTCACCTTTTTATTACCAGATTTCCAAACTTCCTAATTTTCAGCAGAGGTCTTTAAAAGATGGACTCTAATACTTTTCAGAGTTATGGATTCAGAGTGGCCAAGAGACCAGACAGCCTAATTGTGGTCTTCAACACCCTGAGCTCTGGGCAGCTCAGATTTCTCTTTACACCAGTAAGGGATAAAATAGGAACCAAAAGAACCCAAAGAGCAATAACAGCAATAAACTTCCTAATAGTTCTGCAATGGAATAGAAAAGGAAAAATGTGATTGAAATTTCAAAACAAGCAAACAAGAAAAACCCTACAGAAATGCCAAAGCTAGATTCTTGTGAAAAGAATAAATATTTGGAGCAAAATGTAACATATTCATTTACTGTCTTTACTTAACTATCTGTAACAACTATTTGTAACCTCTTTTCAGGAGAAATGGAAGAAACAGTAACAGGGGAGAAATTTAGCAGGAGAGCTCTCAGGAGTTGTTCCCCAGAGTTTACTGTACTCACATGCACTTCTTCCTCACAAAAAGAATGTTATACATTTTGAGTCCTCCCTACAAAAATCCATACTTCAGTTCATTGGGGGGGGGGGGGAAGGGAAAAATTTAAAATTATAGCACTCTTAAGACAACAAGTTCTTCTTATGCTGTCCAAAACATTGTTCTACCAAAAAAAAACAAATGTAGAAAAAATAATTAGGAAGTCAAAGACACAAGTCAAATCTACAAAGATTTGAATACTTTTTTTTTCCAAAGGTAACGCTTGCCAGAATTCCATGTTTTGCAAAATCTTTTTATTATGCCAAAGAGCAGTTTCATATTTGTTGGATATTTCTAAGCAAGAGTAAATATGCTTCTAAGGTTTTGGGCTTTTTACAGTTTAGGATTTACTCAGGTTTTAGGGTTTTGTGCATGTTCTATACTACAACTGCAAATAAACATTAACTCTGTAGTAAACATCATTGAACGAGCACATGTATTTATTCAGACAGTGCCTGCCTTCCTCTCTAAGCAAAGACAACTCTTAGTGAAGATGCTTAACTGTGTAAAAGCTGCACTCATGTTCAAAACACTGAAATATAAATTGACTGAAATTAGACATTAGACTCAATACCTCTGTTCCATGAGGCTGCTCTTGCTAATCAAGGGCTCTGATGCCACATGGACTGAGCTTCCTGGTGGCCAGAAGCCAAGCAGGATAAGGATTATCTGGGCGATAGCGAAAGGATGCAGTGTTTTTTCAGAGAAGGTTGCAGAAGGTCGTCCTTATATTTACAGATACCATACAATGCCTTTTGTACCCAACTTCACAGCTTTCCCTTGTCAGCTTCAAAAGGGGGAAAAAAACCCACCCAGTTTCATTAATTGCCAAGGTTTTTGTCTAAGGCAACTAGAAAAGGAAAGTGAGCAATCGCATTTGCTTATCCCATCTGTCAGGAGCAGGATTTGGAATATACAACTACCATGAAACCACCAGCAAAATACCAATTTCTTCAATTTAATAGAGTACTAAAAATCACCTGCAGACTGAGTTAGCAAAAATCCTTTGCATCATCTTCAAGTGCAGTAATCAAAAGAATTCTTTCATTAAGGTAGTTTTCATGAACAGCTTCCTAGTTAACGTAAGGACAAAGAAAGATCAAGGTAAAGCAACTCTTCAAATAGTTTAAACATTTCCACATTTTTAAAAATAGTTTAAATATTTCCACATCAGTCTTGTTCCAATGAATTAGGCAGTTTTGCACAGATCTCTGAAAACAGAAAAACTATTTAAAACTTTCATTAACTAGCTTTCAAGAAACATCAAAACATTATTTTCAAGACCTTGACACAAACAAGCTTTTTTCATTTACTATTGCACAAAAACCTAGTTAAATTTAACTATCTTTGCAGACTGTGGAGAAGTGGAGTACATGGGACACATTTAATCATTTTTGTCTGTATTCATAGTGATTTCCTCTAATCTCAAGATTTCTTTGCAGTTCATTTGAATGTCTTTGCACCCTAGGAACTACAGGAAATTCTACGGAAACCTCCCTGTCTCACTAACTTTGTAAACTGCTCTGTTACATTTACTCCTACCAAAAGCCAAACACCACAGGATCACAGTGTTACTTCTTTGAAACTCATAAATTCTTTAATTGCCAAGGGACATAAGGGTACGCTTTAACTGAACAAACACAGCAGGTTTTGCAAAAAAGGCCAATGTGAAGAAAACAGTATCTACTTTTTTTATTACAAAGTCACTACCACTTAAAAATGGCAACACCCTATCTTTTTTAAGAAACACTTAAAATTTCCATACCAGGAACAGCAAGAGAACTCTTGATTTTGCTAAAAATGGAGTGTAAACATGACATCAAAGTGTAAGGGGGGCCTCATTTTCAGAAACACAGGCAGCCAAAAGAGCCCATTTCTTTGAAGAACATACTAGGAGAAGATTATCAGATATATATACACAATCAATTTTCCTACCATTAAGTACACAAGTCCTTTTAATGCTGTTAAGAATTGCAGACCAATACCACGATACAGCTATTTGGAATAGTCTTGAGGTTTTGCATTTGCATCTACCACCTGTCTTTTGCCTGAGCTGAGGCAGCACCTCCATCAAATACGGACAACAAATAGCACCTGATACCATATGAATCTTCTTACATGCTTATCACTGAATCACTACAATATACTCCAAGTCAACAGAAAAAGAAGCTTCCACACTGGATTACATCATACATACATTTGAGCAGTGGTTAAGGAGTTCTGCAACCCCTCATCAAGTAAGCTACTCTGCATCAAACTATCTGTCTTGTTTCTCTGCCTCACTCCAAGAGAAGGGGCATCATCTAGTTCCCTCACATTCTTCCCCTTAAGGGTTTTCTGCTATTTGGAAAGCTTGAAGAGGCACCATGACAGGACTCTTGTTACCTGATATTACAACTTGTGCCCTGACCAAACTATAAAGTACAAGGTACCCTTTAAATGAGCATCCTTACTCACCAGCAGCTGAATGCAAATATTTGGCGCATCAGAAAATACACTGAACAAGGCCTCAGATGTATAACTGAATGCTTTTGTATTAGTGAACATGTTGGCAAGCAGTAGATGCATAGAACCAAACAGCTTAACTACTCCATCCTCACAGAAAGCTGCCCAGATGACACGGCACCAGGAGGCACCTTGGAGGAAGCTATGTGACTTACTGCCACCCACAAAGAAGTCTACAACAAAGTGCTTTGAGATAATGGCAAACCCACTCCCCCTGGATGGTCTAAGGCATCACAGGCACATCCCTTCTCTCCCTGTCTCCCAGAGGTCAGTCGTGCTGGCTGACACGCAGCACTGTGTCCCATTCACTCAGGGCTGTGATCAATGCAGTAGAAATGTGTGCCATCTGCTCCCTACAGACCATCCACGGGCACAGGCGCTCTTCCAGCCACACACACATTGCTCTCATGGCAGACAGCCAAACAAAAACTGTGGCTTCATGTTTACACATCTTGTTTGTCAATACTGCTTTGCTCCCCCAAGAACTTGGCAAACCAACAGGCTAAAAGGATGCTTGCTAGTGCAAAGCTGCTCCTTTAAGCAGGATACCTACTCATTGTAATTCAAACATTCCACATGTATCTGGATGATCTGTGAGGGAAACAAACTTTTCTAGATATTCTAGAAAGTTTGTTTGTTTCTAAACCATACAACAGTTTTAGATGCATGTGGAGAGCATTCCATTTTTCCCCCCGGATATTTGTTTTACTCAAGACAAAGGTTTACGTGAAGGAATGTTCAACTTCAAAGAAAACACTTCCGAGTTTTCTCACGTACTTCTGTAGGACAACCTCAAACTGGCATTCAGCCATCAAGTGACTAAAGTTTGCATCAGAAGGTGAACAGCAGGAGTCCTAGGGAGGGAGTGGATAGAGAGGTGCTCATCCTACTGAAGTGTAACAAAAATTTCTCCAAAATTTCTGGGATGAGACCAGCAAAGACTGAGCTTGTTACCCTCCAGGTGGCATGCAGGAAAGGCAAAATTCTCAGTTGTAGTGAAAGTTGTTCTGCTGATCTATTCTGATAATGAATGCTATGTCTTCCCAAAACTCTTTTCAAAACTATTTCCCCAAAGATGCAGGTGCCAGATAGCTATTTACCTATTTTTAATGAATTTCCTACTACAAGAATGCCAAGCCTTTCTTTTCCTCTCCATGCATTCATTCTAACATACATATGGTACATTGAAGATGACCATATCTCATCAAGTAAAGAGTATTTTATGTCATCTTGCTAAAAACAGTCTTCTTAGTATTTTTTTTAGATAAAAGCACTAGCCAGGATCACCACTAGCTCTTGAACAGCATCTGGAATAATTTGAGTGCAAACATTTCATGTGTGAACTCAAATGCCTTTCAGACCTATGACAATTCAGTTTTCCTTTAAGGACACATGGAAATATGTGTGTGATCCCACTGGATCACCCCATGCCTTCAATGGCTTAATTGTTCTATGCTTCACTGATGTAGAAGCACAATATTGTATAGTATCATGCTGCTTCCTTCCTCCTTTTGGGGAAGCTAGTGATTTGTAAACACTCACTTCAATTATATTTAAATTTTCACATCAAACTGGGAGAAGTTCACCAGGTTGAAGCTCCATGATCCTAATGACATTCTGTAGAAGGTGGCCAGGAACACAGAGACTGGCTCTCCCAGATGTCCACAGGAAAAACAAACAGAACATCAGTGTTTTATGCATTCTATTTTACAATCTTCTCCATCTCCATGTATTTGTGCTTTCCTAAAGTCATAGAAGTTAACAACAGGGCTAAGAGCATCTCTATAAGGCAGTTCTTTACTTTGCCTATGTCTATTCACAGCTTGAGGAAAATCCTAATAAAAATGCATCCTGCAATATAACTAGTTAGACTAGTACTGCAAGACACTGAAAGAAATTGTATTTCCCTATAATGCATAGCAAGACTGAATAAAACAAATTGTTCTTCCTGATGCCATGAAGTTAAAGTGCAAATTTCAAAGTAGATTCCACAAGTGTTGTGTCATTCTCCTGTAAAGGACTAAAACTCTAAAAATGCCATGTACCAAGAGGTAGAGGTTTAGTTGCACTGTCCCTCCTAGTTTAAAGCATGCAAAGAACAGTCCTTTGGGGCCTTAACTTTTGCTTCTGGCATAATTTTTGTTTGATCTCACTCAATCTACTTGAACTTGGCTTGAAGTCTTTTTTGCCAAAGCATAAGATGAATGATTATGCATAATGTTGCTTATAAAACACTATAGCAACATATCCAAACAGTCCTGAAAACAGATATCAGGCATGAAAACTGACTAAAACACAGATATAAGCACAAGTCCCAGCAGAAATTCTTCAACAAACTTACCCTATTGTGAGAAGGAGGAAAATTGGAAAGGGTTTTTAACTGCAGAAATATTGGTAAATGAAATATTCAAATACGGTTTTACAGAACAAGAGTGAACATACTGATGTTAAGATTACTGGAAACTGTGTGGTGGTTGCACCAACACATTCTGAATTGAAAAGATTTGCTGAAATCCTTAAGAAAAGCTTGACTGAAAAATGGAGAAGCTATTAAGGCAACAGCAGCCTCTATCAGGTCTACTGATCATGGATCATTCAGTTAACTGATCATTGACATTGTTTTGTGGAACCATTTCCAACCAGTTCATCATTTTAATGGATGACTTTTTACTGATATCAATAACACTTTATAGAGAGAGATGGAAACAAAGACAGACCTTATGGGATAACCAACTCAGGGAACAGTACTGTCGTAGCTGAAAGGCTCAGAAAGAAACCTTCAGTTTCCCTGTCAGCAATCATCAAGTACATTGTGGAACAGCTGGCAAGACATTCTATTGCATCTCATCACTTCTTTTTCTGGCCTTCTCCTTTATAAAATTATTTCCTCTTGATATCACCAGGCACACAAAAACTAGGCTAAAAAATTAAGCTTGCTGTCTAACGCAATCTTCCCTGCTTCTTTTCTCCATCTGGAGGTCAAGCCAATAAAGGAATATTGCAACATTTTTGAGGGTTTTCATCATTATTTCTTAAGAAAAGAAAGTTCTTTTTAACTCTCGTTCGAGCAACTTTCCCATGAATTGAAAATACTTAAAAAAATAAGGCAGATAGAATTTATATATCTCTGTAGCTATATCTGTTATGGTGAACTACATTTCTTATGCCAGTAAAAATAAATTTGTTATGGACCCTGCTTATCACCCATAGAAAGACTGCAAGTTATGAGTAATAGATGACAAGCAACAGAGAGAAATACAAGTATGCCAGACACTGAACAGGAATGTCTTATTCTTAGAATTATTTTAATTCTTCAAGCTTCAGAGTGTTATATTTTGTGTGGAGAGAAAGAATGGGGAAATACTTCACAGTGGATCATCAGGAGTATAAAGGTTATGGTATCCACTATTCAGTTTAATTTTACTTCACATACATTGCACAAAAGGAAGGGGAACTATGTTTTGTTTTTTAAAAGCATACAAAAAGGCTTTTATGCCCAAACCTCATGAACAGCTATGAACTACACAGTATAATACAATATAATAACTACAGATAAAATCTTTCAGACTGAAGTAATTTTTTAATGCTCACCAGCAATAATAGCTATCATAAGGACAGTACTAAGTGCTTCCTCAGAAACATTTCAGTTCTGCATAATTAATATGTGTCTTTCCTCTTCTAGCTAAGAAAATGCAACCCTTCAGATTAGAGGAAGCTTTACGACTTAGTCACAGGAGGTTAAGAGTCCCAGCAAAAAAAATCCTTTCACATAAAGTAATCAAGTCTTTCTTTGATATTTTAAAGTATAATGTGATGCTAGCATAACACTGAATCCTTCAGTACCATGGTAAGTCAAATTACTTATAGAGACAAAAAGGACCACCTCTGAAATAACCCAGAAGTAAAATATCACCACCCCAAGTGCACAGCCTTGGTTATTGTGGCCATCACTAAGATTCAGGGATGGAAGAACAGAGCATTGCACATTTCTGCAGCAGGGACTGCAAGTACCTTCCTGCAAAGCTTTCACCAAGACACCTGAAGTCATTAGTCTGTTTTAAAAATTGAATAGAACTGACAAAAATTATCCCACATACCATGGAGACTAAGAAAGATTTAAGAACCAGTGTCAAACCATAGACACCACAAAACACTTCCCAGATAATCCACTGCATTAAAAAACAGGCGTTATCATTTTAAAGATGCATATGAAGACAACGTTATTCCATTATAAAAGCAAGGAAACTTTCTACAAAATTCCAATTTAATCAGTCACCTTCACACTGTTCTACAGTTAATTCTCATCTTTATACTCAGGATTAATTAAATAATTCACCAACATGATGATTCATCTACAGGTAGTCATTCAGCTTCTCTTTCTTAACCCTACCTGAAGAGCATTTCTATGGTTGCTTGGGGGGTGTTAGTTTGCTTTGGTTTTTTGGTGTTTGTAATTTTTTTTAAGCTTCTTTCCTTAACCAGTGGTAGACTGCAGGCTGGAAAAGGTACCACTACACCATGAGAAACAGCCATTTTTCACCAATGTGTCCCCAGAACAGAAAATGTTTGGCTACAGCATTGATGTGACACTTTTGGTTTTGGCTCAATATAACAATCTTTCAGTCACTGTTTGAAATTACAGAGAAACAACTAGCAGGTCAAAGTTCAGCTGTAAATTAACACTCACTTTAATAAAAAATAACTTTAAAATAATGACATCAGCTAAGCCACTCTCTTGTAGACATCTTCTCACACCTGCAAATATAAAATACACAACAGATGTTGGAGAAACCAGACTAACTCCCTCCTTCCCCACCACAAGTGAAATACTGAGATTCTACAGGAAAACTTACACACTGTCACTTTGCTGTAAACTGATTACACTCGTACCTTTTCTAAATATTTTTTCTGCTGGAATGTATATACATATAAAGAAATCGAACTTGCACAAAAAGCAGGTCTGGAAATGTTCATATGGTTCTGCTCCAATTACAGTATGGAACAGGAAAACTAGAGAAGCAAAGGAGCTCTAACCTGGTGCAAAACCTTTTCACTAACTTGACAACAAGTCAAGGAAATAAATATACTTTACTGTTTCCAAAGAGAACTGAACTTCCACAGTGTGTAGCTGACAGTAATTAAAACCTGGGTGGATGTCTTGAGTTACAAACCAGTGAGAAGGAACCCACAGCTCCTTCTGGATGTTCCCAGCAAACAACTCATCAGCATTTAAAAGAAAGCCTTTTGTTGCCTCAATTCCTACAGAAGACTGAGGGACATGTCAACCTACCTGAACCCAGCCTGACAGCTGAGACTGGTCACTGACAGTAAACAGGTTTGGAATTTTGTTGCATAGGTTTTGTTTGCTTTTTTTAATTAAGAAAACCCAATGCAATACCATTGGCTTTTCAATTAAAATACCACATTGAGGACAATTCTTACTTCATAAAAATGAGGTGTTGGTAGAGTACATCAGCACAAAAAATAAAAGTCATTCTTGTTAATATTGTGTCAGATTTGAATCACACTGAGTACTTCGGGGAGTTTTGTTGCTAGCCCCCAAAGTCAAACAAGACTCTGTAGGATTTAAATCACAAAGGGAAAGGAAGAGTCAAAATTTGCACATCTTATGTCACTGACATATATAAGAGGAACGTGCTTACAGAAGTTTCTTCAAGTCTCAAAATCTTTGAATCTAAGACTTCAGGAATATAAATTCTAAAGACAACAAGTAATTTGTAAAAGACAGACAAATGCTGACAGTCTCTAAGTCACTAGTATATTCCTTTTCTCTGCAGGTTCTCTGGTTTCAAACACTGACCTCATAAACCAACAGGTAAATCACAAGTAAACCCTGACATTTTCAACTTCCCTTCCCCAGTGTGTGGTCAAAACAAGTCTGCATGGTGCAGAAGAACACAGTTTGAAACAATTAATTCCAAAATAATCATCCTGAGAAAATGAATCAAGCAGATACCAAATCCATTTCCAGCTACTCCTTTTTAACCCAAAGGTAGCAGAAGTATCTGAAAAACTTCTAGTTTTCCCTAGAAGAGGGGACAGCAATGGAGGAGGAAACCTCCACATTTCCACATTTCACTTCTAACCCAGTTCCCCAAGCTAGAAACTTCAGAAGAGATCTCTGTTCCCTTTCACAGGCAGGAGTGGTTTACTCAGGGTCAGCGCCTCCCTGACCAGCCCATCACAGGCACTCTAGTCACAAATCCAGCAGCCACTTTAATTCCACAAAGCTTTCAGGCTTTGGAAAGGCAAAAAGCAGCAGCAGGATGAAAGAGGTCTCCATCTATGGACTTCAGATAGCATCATTAGAGACTTCTGTATTTGGGCATTTAATTTCCAAGGAAAAGTCAAATTTATAATGACAATGGTATTTATTCTCACTGTAAATAAGACTAAAGGTTAACACACAGAAGCTGCCAAGCACACCATCTCTTGGCAACAAGAGTTAGAAATCTGCAAGCTAGGGATGACAGGTCTTGATATTTTTCTCCTTTTTTTAGCATTCAATTTAGATTGCTGATTGGAATCACCAAAGCATGGCATCCTCTTTCACAACCTGTAAGAAAATTTACAGTTCTTTCAACCATCTGCACTGTCATCTTTATAATACAATCTGCATCTATAGTAATTAGTATTGTTAGTATAGACATCAACGAAACCTCAACTTTTAATGATTTTACTAGGCATATGTTCTAAAAGGCTTATCAGTTAGGCAAGATTTGCTTTATTTGCGCAGTGTTTGAAAAAATAATGATTGATTTGACTTAGCCACACACCAGTGCAGCATGCATAATGCTCTGATGGAGCAGCACTCGTGGGATATAAAACAAGTCCTCCTGAAGGAATTTATTGTAATTTACCAACCTGCTTCTGGCCATTAAGAGTAGTCTATTGAACAAGATTTTGGGCTGTTGCATTAATTTAGCTAACACAAACACAGCAGGCCAGCCAATAAAGGAGATTCAGCTTCCATCCCAGAGGAAGTGGATCCCTCACTATTTTTTCCTCAGGCCTCCCCAAAATACCAAGGTTCACATACTTGAGCTGCTCACACAATCCAAATTTCTTTCTCCATATTTTTTTTCCCTTCCCTTCAGACAAAGCTTGTTATGTCTTAAAATACTAATGTTGAAAAAAGCTAATTAGCATAATTATTTATTAACCATTAGCAATTAATAGTATCTGTTTTACTCCAAGAAAGAGACTGTATAATTTTAGGCCTGCTGCCATGCAAAAGGTTTCACAAAACTGGTTGGGATTCCCCCCCCTCTTCTGAACTTGCTTCACAGCCAGCTTCAAAGCTTTTTTATCAGACCAAAACTTTCAGCACTTTTAAATGTACTGAAATAAGCTGAGTTATCCTGTGAAGAAAGCAAAATGAGAACCATTTTCTTCCATGAGTTTGCTGTTGCACCACTTGAGAACATAAGCTTGCCAATCACTTCCATGTTGCTAATCCTAAATATTCTAACTATTCTATGAATGGTATACAGTGAATTTCCCCACTGGAATTGGAATAAAAAGACAGGAGAAAAAAAAGTACAGCTCACATAGCAGCCATTGTTTGAATGTCAAAAGTGAAAGCCAGCACTGGCATAACTCAATCTGCTAAACTACTAGTTTATCTTGATGAAATTTAGTTAAATCATCAGACTGCTTTGAAAGGGTGTGCTAAGAATATTAAAAACAAAAATATTCAGCAGCAGCTTCCAGCAAATAGCTTCCAGAAGACTAAATTCTGTAGACACAGCTTTAGATGGAAATTTAAATGCAGCTATGTCTTGCAAGGCCAAAAAAATACATTTAGTTAAGAAACTGAAGTCTTACTAAAGAAACATACATACCAAATTAATTTTTTTATCTCTACATAAAAGAACATGTTTGACAAAGGAAGGGATTGTTCCTGAAACTACTGATCCCATGTCTTGATAAAAGACTAATGTAAATATTACTAGTTAAGTTTTCACCAAGGTGGATATGCTAGAGAGAAGAAAGCACAACTTTCTTATAATGCAAAATAAAATTAATATACAATTATATAACAGTCTTCACAGAACAGTAATGTCAGAACTACAATTCTCAAACACATAAGCAGATGAATGTCATCTTTTAAATGTGTTTATATTCAATATGAAAGCTGAAACGCTTCACTTTTAAGCAACCAGAGGTTAAGTTACAAGGAAACACCAGGAACATATTCATATGCTCCAGAAGAAAAACAACCAATTCTTCAGTGACTTACAGCCACTAGTATCAGATTTGGTAGATCAGTACAAACTTTAAAAAGTGAGACAGCAAATAGTCAGAAAGATTGTCAGGTAAAAAGACTTCATAAATTCATCTATATTATTCTCAACCTTAATTACCAGGTTTGCAATAGTCACTGTATTTAAAAGCCCACTGCCAGTGTGTGCTTTACTGTAGCTTACATTTTTACCTCATCTTTTCAGGGGACAGTTTCCAGGGTGGCACACTGCAGGGTGATGAGAACTGGGCATGAGTCAGTTCAGGAGGAAGGGAAGGCTCAAACCCACCAGCAAAGAGGGAGCCCAAGTGGTGGTGGTTGGTGTTGTGACAGCAAGCAAATATTTTGCTTTTCCTTAGTGAATGAGGTGAGGTGGGGCGGGGAGGAACCAGACACATCTGTCAACTCAAACTAGAGAACAAGAACATTCTCCCCCAAGAACAGGTATTACACTAATAAAGTTGCAAATTCTCCTCCAGCCCCAATGGGCAAAGAGAACTGCCATGGTACAAACAGACATCTGAAAGTCTGAGTGGCCACTTAGCAGGGATGGAAGCAGCTGCATTTATTCTGTGCTGTTGATTCTTTTCTGCAAGCCAAAATGCAAGTGAAGCTTCTTCTGAGGAGAGTTAAAACACATGCACTCACAGCACAAGAGCTGGCCCTTCCAAACTGCTTGTGTTGAGGCAGTCAGAGGGCATCCAGAGGAGCACCAGGAAACAGCCCACTTCACAATGGGAAAAATAAAGGGGAAAAAACCAAAAGGCAGAAGCTGGCCAATTGGGGCTAGAAACCAGCAAAAGATGGGTGGCAATTGCAACAAAATTTTGGGAGAAGATTCTCCTTAGAAATCTGGAATGTCAGTGAAAGCCACCCTGAATTTTTGTCTCTAAACAGAAAGAACTCTAAAGCAGCTAAAACAATGTTGCTACGTGAAAAGAATGGGAGAAGCTGCGTATGTCACAGATTCAAGTTGTCTCAAGTTACATTATGAACACCAGCTCTGGAAAGACATGCAAAAATAGCTACCTTGAATCCTCTTTGCCTTTCATTTTTTCATGTCCTTAACTTGAATGTATTCCCCCAAATTCTTCCTGTGACAGTAAGACAAAGTTCTGACGTTGCTATGGCCATGTCTGGCACTGTTGAATCAATAATCTTCCAGCTTATTCCAGAGAACACAGACCACATAAAACTTGTTAAAAAAAAAAAATCTGCTTTGGTGTCCACTGACACAGTTGCAAGGAAAACATCATCCTTATTTCCAAAGCAACCATCACTCACAGCTTCAGACAGCTACAAGTTTTATCTATAGCATCAAACTTCACCCAACATTACACTGTTCTCTTGAGTTGCAGTAGAAAAGAAAACCTTCCCCTATAGCTTTAGCTGAAGAAAAGTAGAGGACTATTATCCAGATCCCACAAGAGGAAGGTAATTACAAAACTTCTCTATTTGTAGCAAAGATTCTCCTTTCTTTCCACAAGCCTAAGTGTTCTTGACCACTTTACAGACACTCAAATTCCTATCCTTCCCTAGTCAAAATATGTTGTGTGAGTACAGGACACTTAAAATTCCAAATAGATATAAAAAACTGAACCCAGAGCTATCCCTATATCTATCTACATATATATCTATATGAGAATTCCTTGTAGAAGAACAACTCAGAGCCAGATCAATCCACTTGATATTGTTTTGTGTTTCAACCATAGAAAAAAAGGCATCCTAAAAAAGTCCACATTTTAGGATAGACATACAAAAAAAAAAAAAACTCAAATCTGTAAAATGAAAATTCTCTTTTTACTTAAAGTCAGTCAAGTAGGATTACAGGTTTTAAGGTAAAGTGTCAAAGATGTAGCATTTCCCGTTTATTACTCCCAAACCAGGTTAGACTATTTACCCTCTCTTCCCACAATGAAACAGCACAAACACCAAGAATCTGTTCTCTAAGATGTGTAGTACTTGTGACTACAGTGTCACAGGCAAAATGTGTCAGGAGCCCAGGTAACATTTAAGGCCTGACTCAAAGCTTAATAAAATTGGTGACCACAGAGTATGGAGAAAAATGGATAAAGTTACTTTAAACATTTCATTAAAACAAAAAACCAAACAAACCCAAAACCAAAGCAAACCACAACACAAGACAACAATAAGCAATACACTCCTGTCAAACCTGAAGCTTGCTTGCATCTGTTCTTGGCACAGAAATCTGTACTTTACATATATTTTAATTTTCTTGGGTACTTACAACCATGAATAGGAAAGCAAAACATTTTTTTTTTTAGGGTTAACACATCTACAGCATCATTATTTTGAAAAAGCAAAGTATTTTCTGTATTTTAAACACACAAAATAAAAGAGCACAAGTTCAGAGTGCTACCCATCTAGCTAGGAAAAGATGATACAACACAACATAACTCTACCATATCAGATTGTACACCATCAATATTTATTAACTGATAAATACTTCCCAGGAAACATGGAAACAAGCAAGTTTGGAGAGAGACCTTGAACTCCAGCAAGATGATTACAGGCCTCAATTATTTGACTATAAACATATGATAGTGATGATACAATTTTATATTGTACAAAACAGAAGCAACACATGTGAGTCAGCCAGGTTTTCCTACCAGGGCTCTAATGTTAACCTGCTTATCTAAAATGAGGAACACCTTTACCATTAAATAAACAGTGACTGTTTCCTTGTAGGAGGGGAAGGGGAATCCCCATTCCCTCCCACACTCCAGCTTTTCCTACAGCATCCTTTCAAGTCTCAGAATTTTAATACTGGCTCTTTTAAATGCCAGTTTTTCCTTTCTGTTTTTGCCAAAAGACTTGTTTTCCTTTAGCAGACAGAGTAGAGGCTGGAAAATATTCCTTCCTACATAGTTGCAAAAGAACACACCACACTTACATGAGATTCAAATCTATCAAAACTTTTAGATACAAAAAAAAGTCAGATTTAACACAAAATAAGCTAAAACTCAAAATAAGAAAATTTCAGTTTTAGAATAAAGTAGATTCCAATCATTCCTGGAGACCATTTCTTGGTCTTCAATTTAGGAGGAAAAAAAAAAGTGATTGCACCAGAGGCAAAACATTTCAGGTTTCCATAACAAGGCAGGAAGGTATGATTAAGCAGTTGCCTGTGCATGAGATGCATTTTTTTTTCTCTTACCAAACAGAGAAAGAAAAAGGCAATTATAACACAGAACTCAAGTATAAGGCTCTGTGGTTGAGAAAAAAATGAAGTAATTTTAAAACGTTTGCCAGACGTCTTCAAGCATTTCCTTTCTCATTCCAGGAGTTGGCATACAAACTAGGCACACCTTATAAACCCCACCACCTCCTGGCCCTAATACATTCCAGTTTTAGCTTCATTAAAAAAAGAAAGTTAAATAGTGTGTGTATAAATATATGCTCAAACATTTACACACTTACATATCTTATCGCAAAGAAGACTGATAGCAGTACTAAAAATAGATGCACACCCTGCTTAAATGTGAGAATAAAAGCATGTTTTCATTTGCAATTAAAGCACAATGAATAAAGGCATTGAAGGAGATCAACACTGTACTTACAGATTCAGGGCATTCCTCTATAAATGGCACAAAAATCTCCAGTCATTATTTGTTCTTGGTGTACAAACTTATTTCCCATCATTTGTGGTGGGCTGCTGCCACCACTACAATATTGCCTTTTACCTGAAGATACCAGTGGCCTTCAGAAATATATTCTGGCATGCTTACAAGTCAGTAATTTTTAAACTATTTGTTGTTTGAACCTTTAGGTTCTCATTCTGTGACTATTTCTATGAAAAACTAATTCACTGAAAGCAAGTAAGCCTCCTTATTGGTTCCAAAATCTTCAAGCAATAGTTAAGGAATATATTGATATACTGCCAACCCAGAAACTGAAGTGACACATTAACATCATTAATGTTTTCATCCAATCCTGTAATGAATTTCAAGTAGTCTGACCAACAGGAGTCTGTTCAAGGATGATAAGAAGAGACCACAGTGCCTGCTATTCAAGAAGAGGATAAAAAATGGAGGGAATGAAGTAGAAGGATCAATTTTTCACTTCTATTACATGTAGTAAAGCAGTATTACAGTCTGTTGTTATGTATTATAATAGGAAGAAATAAATATTTGTCACCTTGTTGGATGTGTAAGCACTACCAATGTCAAGCAATTTTCAGCTGAAGAGACTTCATTTGGGAAGGGTGGGGAAGGAAATGCTTTCTTCCATATCAGACTCGGAAACAAAACTATTTACCATTCATATGCTTCAGCTGAAGATCCTTGCCCAGTTTGTAGACTTATACTGAGAGTCACCTTCCCTGTTATAGTCTCTATTTTGCCCTTGCCTGGGCAAATAACACTAAACCCATTCATCTGTGGGACAAACATGGTTACACTGGGGCAAGTAGGAGACTTGACACTCCTTGCATGCATCCTGAGCAGGCATCTAAAATAGCTTTAACAGTCCCACCACTACCTTCATTACAGGCTTGGGTTGTCTAGAACTGGCCACGTCAGAGAAGGAAGAGCTGTGGTTTAGTCTAGACACAGAATTTCCCCTTTCCTTTACCATGGTCCTGCTTGATCCTTCAGTCAGGAGATTAAAAAAAGCACATTGCTGTGAAAGAAAAAAAAAAACCTGCTAGTTCAAAAGAGTACAATCTCAGGACAAAGCAGCTGTGGTACAGCCTGGTGTTCACCAGATTTCCCTTCCTGAGGCTCTCCCTATGCCTAAAAGGGGACGACTAAGCATCCCAGAACCGCCCTTAACACTGACCTGAAGAAGGAGATCTTTGTATTATATTTGTATTCCAAGGGCAAGCATCCATGTGTAACCAAACATGCTCCACCTCAAGGGCTCCAGTTCTACTGAGCTGCCCTCAGCTTCCAGCTCCTCTCAGGCCCCCACCTGCTCCTTGGCCACTGTAACATCACCAGTGCCAAAGCAATTTGCACAGCCTGCATCCAGCTGAGGCCCCAGAGCCATTCTTTCAGCACAGGCACCATCCTGGACTGATGGAAGGAAAGAGCACACCTTGCCAGGGACTGCTGTGCTGACCCAGCCCCAGCTGCCAGGTTGCATGTGCCACAGTGTCCTGCCAGCAAGCTGGTACAGGGCTGCATGAATTCTGCTGCCTGCTGTGTATTTATTGATATTTCCATAGCTTTAAAACTTTATTATTTATTTCAAGGCACAAAATTAAACCAGAAGATTTGGGTGAACATCATCATACTTAAATCCTGAGTACAGCAGGAAGACTTCTCTTTAAAAATACTACTCATTACTGCTGGATGAACTCCAAGTATACACTCCATGTGCATTCAGAACCGGAATTTGAAAAAGATTAGTAAGTGCTTGTTTCTGAGCGTGCCATGTCAGTGTCATTCATGAAACGTGATCATTATCTTCTTACACTAGAGCAACAGCACGGCATTTCAGTATCCAAGGTGCCTTCGTTGTTCCTTCTCTCTTCTCAATTTTAACCACATGAGTTTAGTCCTTAATATCAGGACTATAAGCTAAGTCCATATAAGCTATAATCACTTCATCATTTTGCACAGTTACTTGAAAAAACTTGCATTTTCTACCAGCTGTGAAATCTAAACAGCCAACTACAGATCAGAGCAGTTCAAGATTTAGGGGGTAATTGTAGAATACACATCTTTCTCAGCTTGCTCTGGCCTGCACTCCCAGTGCCAGAAACATCAGCAGCTGGTGAAAGTCAGATCATCATGTACTTGTTACTTCTGTGCTGACAAGAAGCGGTCACAACATGAAAAAGCAGGAGAGATAATGAAACCCAGGACTCCCCACCATAGGTCTGTGTTTTCACAAGATCCATAAGATCTGCATCTTAATGCTGGCAATGTTAATATTTTTTCCCTGAATCTTCAGAATCCCCTCTTCCCTACCTTGGTGGCAAAACTCCCTTCTCCATTGCACACCAGCAGCACTAGGAAGCATTAGCTGTTATCAACAGGGGATGAAATCTGCTTCCATTCCAGCTCAGGCACCACTGACACTTCAGGTTTAGCATTCCTACTGGTATCTAAGCTAGAATTAATAACAAATTTTACTAGGTCAAAATAGAAATTGTGTGGGCTAAAAGATCATCTTATCCTCTGAGAACTTCCCATTTTTATTTCAAAACAAGGTGACACTTTTATAGTAACATTTTGGTCCCAGGCTTACTAAATAGATAAGGATCCCACGTATCATGTTTCTTTCTGCAGCTGCATGGCCATTTTTCTTTTAACTTTTTTGGAAAGAGTTCACCTGCCAGCGTCATAAAAATACTATTAGTTCCACTCTCTAGGCAAGGCATCCTCTACTTTGAAGGGCTTAAGCACGGAGTTTCAATAAAAAGCTTCGAGAGCGAGTAACAAATCACCTTCAGACGAATCAATTCCAAAAAGTCTGAAGTACAGATCCACCATAACATCACCCGAGCATTTGTGGAGGGCACCTTGCTGGTTTCACACCCGAGCAGCGCAGCGATGCTCTGGAGTAACCAAGCACTGCTCGGAGTTCGGCGCGGCTTGCAGCAGGGGTTTGCAGCAGAGTTTGCAGCCCCGGTGCTTCCCCCGTGTCCCAATCCCGCCGGGAGCGGCTCCAGGCGCTGTATTGCTGAGCCACCTCGCGGCGCGCTCGCTGCATTGCAGCACCGCCCGGGTCTGTGCAAACCCATCCATGCATCCATCCAAGCATCCCAGCATTCATTCCCTCGGTAAGGAAAACATGAATTCTGCCGGTTGAGCTACACAAGACCACCAGGGCGCTGCTGTCAATCGCCCTTTTCTAAGCACTCTGTTATTCCAAGCAACAGCTCCTTACAAAGCAACCTGCCTTGGGAGTCCTTATAAACCACATTCAGTCTGTACACATGCGATGCCTCATGGATGAGACAATTGAAGCCCATAATATCAGCTGAAAAAGACTCAGCTACATGAAACCCCTCCCCAAAAAGAAGAACAAGAGCGCGTTTTCTGAAGACTGACTGCAAAGTACTTTCACAGTACTTTGTGACAGTTTTCATACACATTTTCACACACCATCTTCAAAGCAAAGTCCTACAAATCCAAGGTTTGCTCCAAAACTGTTAAATTGTTGGGCCAATGTAACTGAAGTGAATCAAAGACAGAAGGTGAGTGTGGGTCTTCTGAAGCCTCAGAAAAAAAGGAAAGCATTTTTACTGCACAGGATCCCTAGGCATGAATCCATACATACGAACTCTCCGAATTCCCTGCAGACACAGGATAACTAACAAAGATACTGCCAGGCAACACTGGTTTTACTGCAAGTGAGCTCTCATGTAACATCTCATTTCATTCAACAGTGATTTATTTCCGCTTCTACACCCTAAGACAGTACCAAAACACACAGCTGGTTTTTATACAAAATAAGCATTGTGTGACCAGTGGAAATGTAATCTTCTTAACACTCCACTGTAACCATTATCTCAAGAGATCTTTCTTGGAATAATTACAATTTTACATTGCTGCCCCTTCTGGCACCACTGAAGGACAGTAGCTTTTAAGAGTTAAGACACTCCCAAACAAACCACAACAAATCCTTGTTTACCACTCTATACTACCCATACTGTTTATAAATTGTTTCTGTAAACATACTACACATATAAGGTATAAAGAAATACCAACATGCTAACTACAAAGTTATAAAAAAATTAGTTCCAAGCCTCAAAACACAGGAAAAGTCATCATATAAGATCCTGGCAGAACACACCACACCACTTATAGACTCATAAATAATACAGGCAATCTCAACACAATAAACAGTACCAAGAAGCCATAGTCTTTCCATCAGCCCCAAAAGTTTCAAAGTAATGGAGAGGGTTTACAGGGCTTTAACCAGCTTTCTAGTCTTTCCATAGACATTAGGAAAATGCTAATAAGCAGCATTGTTGGGATATGGCACACCAGATACTCCACTGGAACACCCATAGTGCGATTGACAGAAGATAAAAATCATTATTTATTTACTTACTGCCTTAATTGTTTCCCACTCTATCCTTTACTGAAGTCACAAAACCACAAATACCAACCTTCTTTCTAGTCCCTTAACAGTCTTGAGAGAGATGGAATGAAGATAACCACAGCACAAATACAGAGGTGCTGTAACACAGGCTCCCGCCCATTTCCTACCACCATCTTCATTTTGCCTGCTTCCTTCCCTCCCTTACCAGAAAACATCCTACAGCTTATAAAGGTTCAGGTTTCCCCACTTCTGCAGCAAAAAGTAATGAGGGTTGGTACCAACAAGACAATACACAATTGGAATTTGCAACACAAATTGGCTTGAAGACCACAACTGAAGAGAACAGCTTAATCAGCTCAATCTAAAAAAGCTCTCCTCTCAAGTGATGGCTTGAACACTGTTAAGTGAACAGTTAAAAAGAAAAACTAGCGACAGGTCTTTGAGTGGGCTTGAGGGTGGCCCTAGACACCTTTCAATCTCTAAATATCCGTCCCTATCCTAATAGCTTCCAAAAGCCTTTCAGACAATCTTGATTTACATTAGTGGAATTCTTCAAAATTTTCTCTGCATCATAATTTCTCTTAGGTTACTAATTTGGAAAATTCAAATCATCCCACTACACATATATTGAAACCTGGGATGAAAACACTCAGGATAAAAAACACCAAGGTATTTAACAATTTGTGCTGTGTTTCAATAGGAGGAAAGCATCTGTATTATATTTGTGGATTCAGGTTTTAACAACAATGTTAAAGAACTGCTTTTTCCTATGGCTGGAAAACACGTGTTTCTACATTTTCAATCTGGACTGTTCCCATTACCATCAACATCCTGAATCAATGCAGTTTTAAAAATATATTCCCCAAGCATTAACATTAACACATTCACTAACTGATGCATCATTTCCTTGCGGCAAATATCCAGATCAATTTCCACACAACTAAAACGTTGAAAAAAAATTATTAAAAATATTAACTTCCCCTTTTATTTTCCCTCAAGAGTTCTGGAGTTTATGCAGAAATCATCGACCTTTTACATCACCATAATCACTTGGCTTGAAAGATAATGTCTGCTACATTCCATGAAGAATCTCTACCTGCTTGCAATGAATTGGGAAAAAGACTGCAGCTGATAACACAGTATTTTAACATTAATTAATAAGTCAACTAACCTTGGTGCTAATAACACAAAATTTGTACGAACAGGAACGGATACACTTTAAGCAGTGAACAAGTTGAATGTTGAGATCCAAATTTTACAGAGGTGCAAATTTCATTACAATGATTAGTCAACTTTGGATTTTAATGTTTGAGTTCCACCTGAATATGCTAACTTTTCCCACACAGAGAGAAAACTTTAAGACCTTTATGCTGACATTTAAGACAATAACTAAATAACCAAAGAATATTTTTAAAATGGCAATGCATGTTAATTTAAGTAAACACCGCATATCAACATGAGATTCTACATTGACATTGCTCCTAAAATAATAAAAATTAATGAATGTTGATAGAACACATTTAGGAAAAAAATTATTAAAGTGTTAGAACATTAGGCTATTACTGTTTTCTAAATTAATACTATATCATTACTATAATACCATTTTAAAAACAATGCTCTGTTCTTCAGTTTACTACGGAAATAATGCACTGAAGTGCATTGAATGAGGCCTGTGACAAAAAAAATAAGAAATATTCATAACAAAAAAAAATCTGAAGCATTGCTACTGTGCCCAGATTAAAACTTTTTCACAGCCAGATTTTGAATCCCAGAGCAGGGTTTAACCGCCATAAAATATACTCACCTATCTACATAACCATTACCAAAAAATAGGATTAGGTTTAAACGTCCTCATGCAAAAAATTTCCACACTTCCCAAAAAGCAAGTCACAGGCAGCCATTGTGAAGGCTGCTTTCACACAAAGTGAGAAATTTATTTTAAGACCTGTAACTCAGCACTACTGCTCAGGAAGAAAAGGCTCATACACACACAGTGTTGCTGCACACCAGTAAGTATACAACACAAAAGTGCCTGTTAAATTTTCCTAAAACAGCTGATTCACATCTCAACTGCCTGCAACATCTCTAATCTATATTTAGAAAATATTCAACTCTCTTCAATAAAAGGAAATGCCCCTCCCCTGTCTAGACATCCAATTTAAAAAGAGAGAATGCTTTTTGGATTTCAATTAAAGAACACACATGCCAGAAACTTCTTTTATCTAAAATTTTTGAAACTCACACAGCAGTTTACTCATGAAACTAAACCTGTAACTACAAACCAACTATTTATTTTCCCTTCAACAGCAACAGTAAGTTTAATGACTTGTTTCATGTAAAAACACAATATAACCCTGTATTGTAGGCTTCAGCTGTTCACAGTTACATAAATATTTATCCCAATAAATTCACTGTGTGTTGTTAACTATTTTATATGCATTGTCTAAAATTCCTAATTTTGTTGTAGAGCTGAGATTTTTCCAATAACCCTTTTGATGGAAGGTCATGGTTTCATGAAGAGCACTTGCAACTGGACAATTCTCTGCAATGCTAAAACAGGTCTGGATTTTAACACTCTGCTGGCAGCAGCTGGGGTTACCTCAAGGCTGACATGTTAATACCAGCATGCATTTGCACTTGGCTTGAGAAAATGAACTCTCAGCTTTGAAGGGTTAAATAAGGAAAAAAGAAGGCATTGCTTGCTAAGGGATTACCTGAAAAGCAGCAATTCCTATGGCTGTGCTTTTAACCCTGACTTCTCCAAAGCTGCAGAGGGGTACAGGGGTACAAGGCTAACAGTTAACAGATAAAAGCTATTGTCATTGTCAGAATAATTTGGATTTCTTTTCTTTTTTATTGAAATGAAAAACCAAGTCTGGAACTATCTTGAACTGCACAATCCTACAGCAATGAAATCTAGTTGATAATTGCATTCCCTAAATTAAGCAATCTCATCAAGACTATGAACAATCAAGTCACTAAACTCAGGGGAGCAGGGGGAAGATACACATCTGTTTGTGCATTAGTGGCTTGGGCTTTTATGAAAGCACAGAAGCAAGAATATACCATACACAACTGATGCTTCAAGTTTATGCTTCAGAAAAATAACATTAAGTATAGAACCAAAGTAATTTACTGACTTCTCCATCAAAGTGAAGATAATCCAGGAGCTCTAGATCATTACATGATTTCAGATCAACTTTCACAGAAAATTTTACTATTATGGCTCTTAGAAGCTCCTTTAAGTTTTTTTTATATCACTTACTTTTCATTTTAATGTACGTATCATATTTATGCAAAGTTCAAGGAAAAGAAGAAATATTTTTTAATTTCTACTCTCCAAGTGTAATTTTCAAGAAGCCTGCTATATTAGCATACACATTATTTTCATCTGGAGTATATTAACACTGAAAAGTATTTTTATTCTACAGTAAGGAATACAGGAATCCAGAAACTAGTTTTCCGTTTAGCAGATTATCCAACTAGAGCTGACATATAAGTACTCAGCAAGGGAGCTGTGGTGCAGTCCCAAGTCAGTAAATTTAAGAAGCAAGTAATTCACCATATTTATTACAACAGTTTTGTCTTCGCAAAATTGTTTTGCCAATAAATCTGATAAAACAAAGCTCAAACTAGAGACAAGCTGTTTTATAAAATAAGAATGGCAGGATACATTTTAGCAAAGTGAAATCTCCCCACAAGGGAGCTGTCAAAAAATGTAATTACTTTAAAAGCATCTTAAATGTTTCTAAAACTATATATGGCATGTAAACTAGCCATTTTATTATTAAGACCGTACTTGGGTAAAGCTTTATGCAGTATCTGTTTCATTGCTGGTTACCACATGAGTTTCTTTAAGACACAGCACAACAAGCACGCTAAGGATTGTTAAAAATGGCAAATTTCAGGGGATCTTTGTGGCAAGAAGAAAAAATATGATTCAAAAACTAACAAAATTCTGGCCACAAATATGGATCATACTGGAAGAGCTTTCCTAAGTCTAAAGTGTTTTTTGCTGCTAAAAATAGAGTCTATAAACCAGTTAAAACAAGAGGAAAAAAAAACCACACACACAACCAACTGACAAAAAAACTCACCTTGCAACCAACATCCATCACCTACATAGAATGGGAGATGGAATTATTCTGTTTTATCTGAATAATTCTATTTATTGTTCTGTTTATTTTTTTGTATTTATCTATACTAGCAGGAGTTTATATTCTCATGCATGTATCAGATATTATTCAAAAGTGCTTTTTAATACAGCCATTTTCATAGCCTAACTTTAGAAGCATTTTACTGTAAAAAAACCCAAAAAACAACAGAAAAACCCCCAACAAAACAAGATGGTTTAGAAAATTCACTTAAAAACATCTGTCCAACAACTTCCTATATTTGATAGGAGTTAGATCAGGTAAGAATACCAAGCAGTTCCATTTTCTGACAAAGATAACTGCATAGCAAAAAAGTTCTCTTAATTGAAGCTGCCCACAGCTTCTAACCATGCAACACTCATTTAGTTTAAGTGGCTATTGTATTCATGCAGAAAAATCCCCTGATATTTTAAAGATTATTAAATTATCTCCTGATTCAGTGAAAGACTACCATTCTTCATGGTGTCTCTCTAAGATGACTACTTGGCCTAGAAACAGCCTGAGTCTTGAGCTAGTTAGGACTCTTCTAAAAAGCTTTAACAAGGAAAATTCCAAGTAAATCAGACTTTTCATGGGCATATACTAGGGAGAATTTTACTAAGAAAAACATGGTTTTGCTGAGCACGTGGGTTTTTGGGTGTTAGCCACCCCCAGACTTTGGGGGATCATTTGTACATGGTCTTTACAGACAACCAGCAAACACAATATTTACTTGTTTAATCTGACCACCTAGTGCAAGAAAAACAATTTGGATGATTAACTGAAAATGCATTTCAGAGGTTCATTTGTTAGAGACATGAGGACCAAAATGCAAGTTTCACTGAGCAGACAAGAAGCAAATATATTACAATTTTAGATGCCCACAAAAAAAAAAAAAAAAGGAAATATAAATGAAAAATTAAAAAAAAAAGAGAAAACTGATTCTTCGGAAGTTGATTACATTAGCTTTAAAGTGGATTGCCCCCACTCCAGCAGCCAGAAGCTGATAAATTTCACTTAGCATACAAGTTATATCACATCACAAGCAAGAAGATTTAAGCATAGCAATGGAGAGGATACTACAACCCACATCATTCTTTGTGGTTTAATCAAGGTTGTTTCACTGTTATGCTCTGTTCCAACCCAAGCCCTAGTACACATCTAATTAGAGATTAATTAGAAACTGTAAAAGATGTTGCTGTGATTTAAGGTGGGCACTTCTTAGGTGGACTTTCTCAGAGGAAGATGCTGTGAGAGCAACTGAAGGCCAAACTGCACTCAAGCAAGTCTAGGATCTTGTCTTTTCAGACTACCAGCTAGAGATCTCAACTATCACCCAAAAAAGTATTTATTGCAGTACTGCCTCTCTAACATACAATTCTATACTCCTTCTGTACAGACCTTTTCAAGTAATTATACCTTTCTTTGACATAGATCTGTGAACAAATTGACCTTGCCGACTAGCAAAAGCTCCCTCCTTCCTGATGACAGTCAGCCAACACAACCTACTTGAAGCATCAATACTCCTTGCTGTCACAGGCTCTTCATTCCCATAGCTCACAGGGATTTCCCAGGCTCATAGAAGAAGCATTCCCACATGGATGTGCTCCAAATCAAGGGAAGGTGCTGAACCCACGTTTTCAACACAACAGGCACAGTATAAACAGCAGTCTTAGATTTTCACACCCACTATTGTGCTAAGCTTTTATTTAAAAGCCTGTAAATGGAAGCATATGGAAGGTGATAACAGTGCTGAAGATCAAGGTCTATTAAACAAAATCGTTGCATATGAAAAAAAAGCTTTTTTTTCAATCACACCACATTAGCCTGTTAAGCACAGACAATAGTTGACTACCATAGGTTTATTCTAATTAAAGACCACAAATCTCTTCAAACACTCGAAAGATAAAACACCACTTTCACTGTTTTAACTTTAGAATACCTGTTACCACAGAAACTGCTACTCAGCTAGCAAGAGAAAATAGCTTTAAACAAGTCAGTAACTCACAAGAGAAAATAGCTTTAAACAAGTCAGCAACTGTTTAGAGCAAAAGTTATCTCCCATCTTGTGGGGCCTTGGGGCAGGGAAGGCATTCCCCTGTAGAGGAGGGTAACAAATTAAGGCAGATAAATGCAGATGCTCACAATGTCTAATTTTTCCCAGATTGAGTGAGTAAAAGAGAAAGCTGAAATTGTGACAGAATTCCAAAGACCAATTTATTACACAAAGATGCATGAACCAGGTGATGCCACACAGTGGTATGATAACCGACGTAAAGAAATGTGGTTAAAGCCAGAGAACTGCTCATGCTGTTCACTACTTGTAGCAGTTCTGATGCTCAGAGGACTCATCCACTAGGAAGAAACAGAGTTTTCATTCCATAATTTGTCACATACACACACATGCAAGAGGAGAAACAAAAACATAGAAGAAAAAGGCTGGACACCTGATGCTTTGGGATTTCCAAAGGTAGCCTCTATCCCCCAACCATTTTTCACACTAACTGGAACCTTTCAACATCTGTAAACTGAAAATGGTGCACTCAATATGTCCTCAACTCAGTATAAAGTGTTTCCAAGTTGAAAACAGACCTCTGGGATAAAGCAAAATGAAAAAAAGATGTGAGAAACCAAATAATGCAGCATCACTCCATTTATCATCCCATTATAGTGAAAAATACACAACTTGTTAGAAACATCAGGGGACAAACACAAAAGAAGTCTTGCATACAGAAACAGTAAGAAAACACTAGACTGTAGAAGCCTTTTTCATTCTGTAAGTTTGTTTTCCTTTTAACACACACAAGTCAGCTTTACTGTGAAACTACCATCTGCTTTTCAAAACCCTTTATCCT
This sequence comes from Zonotrichia leucophrys gambelii, assembly GCF_028769735.1. NCBI lineage: Eukaryota > Metazoa > Chordata > Aves > Passeriformes > Passerellidae > Zonotrichia > Zonotrichia leucophrys. Next base: position 70,253,101 of record NC_088171.1, read on the forward strand.
TCGGCACTGTATTTTACAAAATGCTATCAATAACTCCTTTCAGGACATGATTTCAACACAAGAATTCAATATTATTTGAATAAAACCAAAACTTATTTAGCTTACCCTATGCAATGAGGTTCAAGACTTTCTAACATAACTAGTCAAAACAGTACTCAAGTATGAAATTTAAATCAGAAAAAAAAATTAATGTACAAGATATGAGTTAGTTTTTAAGTATTATTTATATTAATTCATTAGGGTCCTGTCCACTGCTTTGTCTAATTAAAAGCTTGCCATTTATATTCTCCAAAGCTTCTACAATAAATGAATTTATCAGCTACAGCCTGGGCTGTCTTGACCCATTCATATAATACCAATTGCAAGCAAAAATAATAGTAACCAATGAGACAACAGTAACCAGCATAGCAGCATTTTCATCCCCAGGAAAGGCTGGAAAAAAAACAGTCAACAGTAGCAAGGTAACAAACACAGATTGTTCATCTGATGCTTGATCATACTCTAAATATCCACCATGTCTTATTCTTGGGCTGTTATAAGACACATTTTGCACCTAGAAGTAAACTACAAGTTCCTCTATGAACATCTGCTAACAACTCGCAAAAGAAAATCAGTCCACATAGCCAGAACTTCCAGAAAGTATGAGGCTAAATTTAATCTCTTGATCCAGTTTGCTGTAATTTACAAGTCTTTATAATACACCCAACAAATTACATGCCTTCTCTATTTTAATACAATTTTAAACTGTATTTTATCTTACTAAAATTATTTAAAATCTTACTATCAAAATGACAGGCAAGAACAAAGTCCTCAAATCCCCTTTTCCAATCTCTAGATTAAAGGCTGTGAATTGATCTGAGGAATGGTTGTGACTCAAATCAAATCTCAGGAAAGTTTCCCTATAGTGGGAGGCAAGGAACCTCACTAAGGGAAACAAATTGACTATTAGTCTCCTATCACAAATTTTACACAACAATATTTTTCTCTGTATTTATCAACACTCCCTTGCTCTGTTACACCAATCCCTCATTATAAGAAAACCAACACTTTCAAGTAGAATTAGAAGGTCTAATTTTTAAATGGGTGCTCCTTTCAGACAACAGAACAGATCTCAGAATAATTCCATTTCTAAACTAATAGTTATTCACATTAAAATGTACCTTTACTAGTCTTGAAGCTCCAGCTTCTTATTGAGACTGTGAGAAATCACTTCTAATTAACTTTTTAAAAAATACTTTCTAGCACTGGCGACATTTTCCAGGATTTTCCACAGCAAGTTTCTCTACTTTTAGCAATATTGCAAAATGAGGAAAACAATTACAATTTTCGGGTTTGTAAATAACAATCAGGAATTCAACTAGTTTTGGTTTTTTTCCCCCAGGGGAGTGAAGTTACTGATAATTCAGTAGCCCTGGTATTATATTTCTGATTTCATAGTTCTAGTAAACTGACCCACGAACTTTGGGTGTTGTACATTCTCAGTCTTGGTAATGTAACTTTCAACACTTCAGTCAATGTTCTTAGCTAAGGTAGCTCCTTAAATCAAAGCATTTTTATTTAACAAACATCTTACAAAAAAGCAAAAAGAAGCTATGCATACTTTTTCTTAAAGATATGCACATTTGTATTAAAACCTTTACTCTAAACTACTACTGTCATCATAAATTATATGCTCATCATAATGACTTAACCTCTCTCTTCTTACTTGAGGAAAGTGTTACCCAACCACTTGAACCTACAGCCTGCCCCCGTAAGACTGAACAGGTGGCCAAAGCCCTAATTTTGCTTCCCTTTGCTGTATGTTTGGAAACAATTAAAACAAACCGTGAACAAAAATATCATTAAGAGTACCAGACACTCACTATTAAAAAACTCATCTTGAGTTAGTGTAGTAATGCCACCAGGAGCCCTTCAGACTTGGCTACCTTGTCTCCAGATTTTGTTTGCCTCTATTGAGGAGTGAGAAATTACCATTTCCAAGGGAGGCAAAAAAAAGGAAAGGGGGGAAAGACACTCTTCTGTGCTTGTATATTATATATTCTGGTGTCAATATCCAGCTTTGAAGACTAATCTGCTTGAATAATTAGCTTGCTCTAACTCTTGCCTGCTGCTGGCTGTAGGACACTTAATTAGAGTGCAGTGTCTAGTTAAGGTAAATTAATTGACCTGCACAAAGAACAAAACAAATCATTTACTGCCTTAATTCCTGCCCCTCAAACATGCATACCTTATCTCACAGAAGAATAAAAGAATAATAATAAAATATTTCTGATTAATAGAAAACCTATGTGCTACTTCTCACATTTCAGCCAAGGCAGGCAGATTTTTAGTGGGGTTTTTTTGTCTGTTGTAATTTTAATACAATTTAAATATATATACCAACGTGTTTCCATGTAACTAAAGCTCTTGGAAATTAGTTGCACTAGCAGACTCAAGTTTGCAAAAATTAAAGCAGGACATTATTTGAAAGGCTAGAAACCCTAAAAAATCTGGAGGAAGCTGCTAGCTAGACATCTAGAATTTTATTGAAAACTTTCCACAACAGCAGCTTCTTCAGCAGGTGCCCAGAGAATATTGACTTCACTTGAATTTATTCCACTTGTTAAATTGAATAACAGTTCCTACAATGCTGAAAGAAGCTCTAAATAGAAATTCTGGAAGAAAACTTAGCTTTCTAATCTATAAAACATAACTAGAGACAATTTTGCACTTAATGGCAGGAAGGTTTCCACTCTGAACACCTTTAAAAGGTGCAGAGAAAGGAAGAAAGCTGTGAAAGAAGCCTCTGCTTATCTCATTTAAAACCACTGAAGATTGCCTGATGGGTGGTACCTTCCCTTTCTGTTGTTTTTGGTTGTAGCCCAGCTCCCAAGCTGAAAATCCCATCTTTACTCCTCTCCCCCAAGAGAGTTAAAACTGCTTTAAGTAGAAAGGTTTCCAACTGCTGGTGCTTCAGTCTTCTTAACTCAGTACAGGTTGACCCCAGCCACAGGCAAATATTACTATGCAGTAAATAAGCAAAGGACTATTAATTCATAATTCTAAGAAAAATAAATAAAATCATATATGTGTATATATATATATAAAACCATATATGTATATATATGTACTCCAAAAAGAGTAATGTTAAGAAAAGCAATACCAAAAGGAGCACACAATCTATATGTTTAACCTATATTTAATAGTCAGCATGATCCATAATGTGTAGGCTTTGAAAATTGAATTATTTTCTAAAGGACTGAAGTGTATAGAAACACCATCAGAAGCCAACAAGAATAATTAGCTGACTTCAAAATGAAGGGCCCCCGGTACCTCCAATTTTAATGAACAGATATTCCAATTTACCTCCCAAATAACTCCTGGGTGGATAAGTGAAAAGTAAGGTACAGACAGCACAGAAAACCTGTTGGCATTTATATTTGGAAGGAAGCATGTCCATTAACAGAGACACTGTTGCAAGACTCCTAATTCACCACAACTATACATTTTTCTCACATGGAAAACCTTTGAATGAATGATATTTTAGTTCACTCAGGAACAATTCCAGCTCTAAGGGATTACAAAGTAGTGCTCAAAGACAAATTAAATGCTTTGTGCATGATGGGAAAGTATTTGAGTGAAGGAAGCCTTCAACACTTTCTGAAAAGCCACAGATTTTATCTTTACAGTTAATATAAATGTGGTTTTGCCCATCCTCAAGTGTTTAAATTATTCCTATAAACTGTGGCAAGAAAATTAATGTCACAAACCTGCAGCAAATGTACTTTGCTTTTACACTCCATTTTGATTATACTGCAGACCACCCTTTTTACGAGTGTTACCAAAACCAAGCCCAAACCACCAAGAACCACTCATGTGACACACACATCTTCAGTGTATAAAAAAGGATGAGAGCTGACATACTCAAAATACAGTTGCAAAAAGATTTGCAAGTGTGTTTCCTGTGTCACATTACTCAGGCCCATCTGGACAAAGCTGGTCATTCTCTGAACTGCTTGCAAAACTTACTTAAGAGCCTGAAAAAAAAATTGTTGAGAAAATAACACTAAAAATAAAATTTAAAAAAAATTAAAAATCCCATTCTAAAAAAGCATCACAACAGCATTCACAAAAGTCTCCCACAGAGCACCTACTGTATTGTCTGATGGAATCTGGCATTTTTCTCTAGAGCCAGTCAATAACAGGAACTCAATCATAAATGTCCTGCTTTCCGGTGAGCATGGCAGCCTCAGCTGCACAGCCTAATGAGCCAGGGGCACACCAATTTCAGCAAGAGCTGGAAGAAAATTCCACCAGAGAAGGTTAAAAGCTTTTTGGTTGTTTTTTAATAAAGCCAGAATTATTTCTTTGTTAAGTAAAAAAAAAAAAAAGAAAAAAGAAAAGAAAAATGCACAAAACCTCAAACAATCCTTGCTCACAAAAAAAGGCAGAAAAGAGCAGGGAAGAAGAGCAGAGAAGAACAAAGACAGGCAAAAAGTGAGCAAAGAAGGGAGAGAAACAAAGAAAAGAATGGAAGAAAAGAAAGGCAAAGAAGAGTGGAGGCAACCTGATGTAAAAGAAAGGCAAAGCAAAAAAATGAAGACAGAAGTTCTGAGAAGTTCAAAGATCTTTGAAGAAAGTCAAGGAAGACCAGGGATGATCATTACTGCAGGAGTAGCTCTTCTGCTCACAGCTCTTGTACTTAGAACACCACAGGCATTTCTGGAGCAAGTTACAGGAACACACTTTACTGTTGGAAACTACTGGGTTTTAAACTGGAAAGAAACTGAAAACAGCTAGTTTTCCATGGAAACCCAGGGCACCAGGAATATTTCTCTGTCTGCTCTGGGGTGCCCTGACTCCCAGGGGAGCACTGACTTTGACCCTCATTCATGGAAAAGGTTTCCTAGACTTCAAGATAGACTAGAATTCACAAAAGTGTGAAGTAGATTATAGAGAGTAGTACACGTGAGAAATTTAGGTTTTGGGATTTTTAGTATGTTGTGGATGGAAGCAAGATGGAGGGCACAGGGTGTCATCCTGGGTTTCTTCTTCATGCTTCTTCTTCCTTCTTCATGGGTTTGGGTGGGATTTTGTAATTGGGCAGAAAAATCCGCATTGTGGGCACTTTGGGATCAGTTATTGGGTTAAAAGGGAAAATAATCTAGGTGTCAGTTCTTAATTGGATAGTTTAGTCTTAAAAGACCTTGTAACAAGAGATTGTTAGCCATTTTGTGCCTTCTAATGAAAAGCTGCCCAACTCACAGTAATGAGACTGTTTTACTGATAAGAAATAATAAACACTTGAGTCCGAACACAAATTATTCTATCAAGTGCCTTCAATCGAGACCCAGAAAAACCGACAACTGGTACCTCCACATTTTCCATTAGTCCAAAGACATTGTTACTGTTAAAAAAGGTAACCACTTGGTAATATTTTTTATTCTTATTCCTTCTTAACTCAACTAAGTTTTCACACAGTTCATTTGGCAGATTCATCCATTTATTGATGATCCATTTTGACAAGAATTCTGTAACATTCATGGGGAAAATGGAGTATTGTTGAAGGAGCAGTAACACACAGCTCATTCTATGTATAACATGTGTGTAAGAATCACTTAAGACCTGAATTAAGAAAGCCTTTATATGAAGCTCCCTCCCCACAAAAAAAAAAAAAAAAAGACTTGCTATAAATCTAAATAGCTAGAATTCTGACTCCTACTAAAAGTGAAAAATAATCAGTAACTTTAACATGTGCATAAGTTTTGGTATTAAAGATGTCATCTTAATTACAATTAAAGCACTGAGGTCATTTCCTATGAAAAAGCTGTTCAGGTTTATTAGTTCAGTGGAGAGTTTTCAATCTCAATCTTAAATTAAGAATCAAGATTTAGAGCAAAGGCATTTTCTGTGGTTACAGAAAGTCTAACTCACACTCAACATATTGCAGTCACTTGGTTCAACATAATAAATCTACAAGAAGTTTCTGAACAGTATCAAAACTGATTAGACACCTGTACACACACCTCATTTCACTTAGATTAGCAATGCCTGTAGCAGCCCAGAGCCCTCAAATATTTGTGTGGCTAAAATCTGTAACCATTTAAAACAAGATCACTTTTGACTGACACCTTTTTGATTAGCTTGAGTTCTCGATTTCACATTTGTCAGCTTGCAGTGATTGTCAAGAAGGGTTCAAATCCCCATCTCCATCTGCACAGAGTTACATCGAAATAAGCAATGGCTACTCCAAATGTCAATTTTAACCTAAAAAAGTGGGGGTTTTTTTGGTAACAAAGATGTCAGCTCAATGCCTCAACTGAAAGTTGGACATATATGTGGGTCCATACCTCACATTTCATTAAAATTGATCCCTGCAGGTTCCCTCCATCCTCCCACTTGACACTGGCACCACAGCAACACAGCTCCATCCACTTCTGGCAGGGTGAGTTTCCAGACAGGGGCATTTGTCTTATAGTGCTCTGGAGCAAAACATTGTACTTGCAGCCCAAATAACAGCACACACTACAACCTCACAGGAAACAGATCCCAGAAGATGCCATGCAAGGGAGGAAGACCCTGTAGATCACTGCCCCCAAACCGGGACTGTCTCACTGACCAAGGCTCTCCAAGGAAGATGGACAAATTTCTTAATTCAAAGGATGAAAGAAAGAATCAAGTGCATGGACCAAGTTGCATTTCATACCTCCCTCATTGCTGAGAGGATGAGAATGAAGACAGACAAGCTGAGGGAGAAAGCCTTAGCTAGATTCAACATCCACCTTATGGAGGAAGAAGTGTACCTTAGCTGGAGACTGCCAGAAAAGAGGATCCTCAAGGTTTGGGGACAGAGAAAAAGAATTGCACCATCCTCTTCTCAGCCCCTCATGCAACACTAGCACCAAGTACAGTGGCTCCAGCACCCTCTATAGTCAAAGCACTCCTCACTGCTTCAGGCCCTGTTTCTCATGTGATTCTTCAACACTTTTTCCTCTCTCACAAATGAAAAGAGTAGACAGTGATTAGAGGACTGAATCTGGCTACCACACCCCATAAGCAGCAGCCTATAAAGCACAGGGTACTTTGTAGATATCTTATTTTCTACAGAATATTTTGTCTTTTGATAATTATGTTCAAGTTGCTTTAAATAGTTTAAATGGACACTCACCATTTCTATTTAGCTAGCATTCTAGGAGTCACTTCCAGATTTAATTACATCAATACTAGAGACTTTTGCTATCCTCCATGTTTACAATACGTAAGAATCAGTGATTTTGCATTCTCAGAATTCAAAGGCATCAAGAGAAGATACTCAGAAAGAATACCCATTTATTACAATTGAAAGAAATCAAATATTTCCAACCTATTTATGTTCAAAGCTGAAAAGGTTAGCACTAAGAACCCCAACACACAAGATGTCAGTCATTATAGTACAGCACAAAGACTGCATTTGGCATAATACTCCTACACAGAACTGAAGGAAGGTTATCACTGTAGCACATGTACTTGTGGAGCCTTTGTATTTGAACTGTGATAAACAATGTCTGCTTCATTTTTTTAATAGTTCAGAAATAGCAATAAGGAATTGTTTGTTAACAATAAAAAAAACCTCACAAAGCTGTTATTGAGAAACCAAAAATTCATATGAACAGCTCAGGCAATTTCTTGATGGAAGGAATGCTGCTCCATTTTAAACTTCAATCAAAACAGAGCATCAGTCAGAGCATATCAAGGATTTTTAAAGGATGAATTTAAACACATGGACTAGTCATTTGATAGAGACATACTTACCTGTCTCCACAGTGACAAGCTATATACAACTTGAGGGGTTTGTTTCCAAACTAACAGCCAGCAAGGAGTCCTATACTGTCAAATACAAATTGCAACAAAACCCTAACTCACTTCAAACATAAAACTCCACACTTTCAACACCAAAATCAGCATCTTGCAGGTAATTTTCTCTAAAAGACCAAAAATTACCTTTTGCTTCTCCACATACTTTACACGAGAACCACAGAAAGGGTCCTGAATTCTTCCTCGTTTTACTGCTCTGCTAACTCAGCTGCACAGGTCCTCACAACAGCTGTCCCCTGCCCTCTCTCCCAGACTGCCACCTCGACTTAGCCAACATCCAGAACCCACCTCTTAGACCAGCCTCTTGTTTAACTAGATCCTTGGTGGGGTTTTAACCATCTACTTCAGTAGATGATTTCTGCCTCAGTTTTATTTCAAAACTACCACTCCTCATTTCTCTTCTCCATAACACTGATCTACTTCTAACAGCCCTCATTTAGATTACAGCACAGTTCTGCCTTCTGACCCAAAGTATCAAGAACACAAAAAACCAGAAGAGATGCTCTTAGGTTTCACTTCTGTTTCCCAGTCTCATCACAGCTTAGTGAGGAAGAGAAAATTCAGTCAAGCTTTAGCTCTGATAGTCCAGAAAATACTTCAGGCCCACAAAGATGCTGAGTCTCACAGAAGAAAAAGGTTGTAAGGACTGGAACACAGTCAACATGGAGAGAAAGCCTTTTCAGGAGTCTGACAACCAAGACCACAAAGTCCCTATTTGTCTGCATGAAGATACTTATACAATAGTTTAAGAACACAGCCAAATCTGAGGCAAAATCTCTTGTCCCAAAAAAGACTTGGAGACCATGATCCAAATCATTTGCTTCGCCCTAAAGTGGTACAAAGATTATGCACCACTGTAAAACATCCTCTGTCTTCCTCACACTGTTTTCTGTCATAGTTGGTACACTTGGATTGACATGTTATGAAACAGAAAATCAATATAGGCAGTTTTAGGATCCACTGTAAAAGCAGGAAACAGAGAAGGCAAAATTGGACAGTCATAACAGGAAGTTTCTAGGAAACAGTGCTACCAAATTTGCCAATCATGGTGATAGCAGAACCCTGAAGAAGATCCCCAATGCTCTGCAGGAAAACCACATTGTGCTGCCAAATATAATCTATGTTAACCATTTCTTTCTTCCCTGAAGCATCAGTTCAGATACCAGCAATTCGAGCTGATTCAGTGAAAAACTCTATTTAAAAAATAGAATACACCAAAGCAACTAAGCATTAACTCCAGTCAACAAACAACACACACATTCCAGCAGTTCCTTTTAGACCATCCAAATTATAAAATATTATTTTATTTGTTTTCTCCACTCCCAGTTTCCATGCCAGTTATCCATAAGCAAACCCTGAGGAGAAACAGAAAAGTATCTCAGTTCACATGTGGAATCTAAAAATCCAGATGCCAGTGCTGTAAAACATTAAGCAATTGAACACCTAAGAAAACTGAAAATCATCCAAGCATATGTAAGAACACAAGGATTTCATCCTACTCACAAGAATTTCCTTCTTTTAAAAAAAGAATGAAATTAAGTTTTCTCTCTTTGTCAAGACAACATAGCTTGAATCTTTATAACACTTATTTTCTACAGTAACCACAGTAAATATACTTTTTGCCAAAAACCAGAAATTTTGTCTATTCTTCATCAGAGTCCAAGACCTTTTCAAAAAGGCTGCCACTATGCCAAAGTAATACATACCTTCTGCAACAACCTTTTTTGTATCCAGATGAACAAGATACATGTAAAAGTTACATAGGTAACATTCAGCAAATGACTTGAAATTTTCTTTCCAGAAGATAAGCACAATTTTCTGCTGGAACAGAAACCTTATCACTTCCTGAAACTACACTCAGATGCAATAGTCCCACAGCTCCTCATGGGTGGAAGAAGTATGCAGACCTCTGCACATCTGGACCTTCTAAATCGTTAATAGAAAGAATCAAATCGTTGTTGGCTAACTTTGTGTCTTTTTTAAGCATGCAAAAAGTCAAGTCTGGGAATAAACTGGCAATTTCACAAGTCTCAGAGTAGCACAGATAGAAATACCATTAATTGCTTTGCTCATTGCCCAGCACTACATCACTGCATATCACTCCAGCTGTGACACAGTGGAACTCTGTCTAGAGAGACACATACTTCACAACTTCATATCTGGACAAATACTGCCCATTGAGGAGTTCTCCTCCCCTCCCACTCAACTGAAAAGCTGACATCAGCTGTGAAGGTAGCCATCAGTTTCTCTGAGAGCTTGGAAAGGGGGATACACAGGGAAATGATGGCAGCCACAGCTGCTCGATGACAGTGCTTCGGGAAACAAGTTCCCTAATAACCAAAACCCAAGAGCACAGGACCTGGGCAGCTAATTTCCATGAAAAACAGATAACATCCAAACTAGAAAAGACACAGTGGGAGAAAAGATCTAAAGAAAAAGGGGGGGAAAAGCTTATATACTGGAGGGACAACATTATTTGCTGCTTAAAAACACAACCTTTCACGTGTGATAAAAAGTTCAGGTCTTGGCACGACCAGATCTTTTCTGCAAGCACAGCCATGCATTTGCAGCTTGTTGGAAAGTGCACTCTTCCAGGTAATGTCTTCAGTCAGACTAAGGTGTGCAGTCACTCTTTGAAAGCCTGCTTTCAAACCAAGGAATGAACAGAGCAAAGACAGTGACTCTAGGCAAGTGACTTCTTCCAAATCACAAAAAAGCATAAGGAGGCCTGAAAAACATAAGGACTGTTACAACAAAGTTTGTGTATATGGCATCCTCTCTTAAGGACTAGGAAAGATTAGGGGTTTTATTGGATAAAAAGTAACAAGAAAGTTATCAAGTTATTACTTTATTTCTCCCCTTATTAAAAAAACTCTTCCCTTTTGATATCTCCTTCACACAAAGGGCTCATCATCCTTTCCAAGGCAGCCCAGACAGACCCACTGCCTCCATCCTGCAGGCAGAAAAGTTTGCTGTGCCACTGCAGCACAGCCCTGCATGCAGGTGGGGAAGGGGGAGAGCAGTACAGTGCTGCTGCACCATCAGCCTTACAGGGAACAGGAGCATAACCTCCACTGGGTGTCTGTGCTGCATCATGCTGCAGGGAAAAAAGAAAAATCAAGACAGAAAAATGGAGAGTACACTCTGCTAATTTTCACATCAACATGAAATAAAGTTCAACAAATGGAGAACAGCAATTATGGGATTTTGGGTCGCAAGCCTCCTGTCCCTAGCAGGAAAAGATGGGAAACAGTGCCCCAGTCCTGTTCCAAGCAGTGCTCTGCCTGCAGATTTGGGATTTTCTTTTTTTCCCTATGCCATTAGGCCCTCTCCATTGATGACAATTTCTCACCTTGATTCTTCACACACACAAAGTTTATTTTCCCATCACAAACAAAACTGATAAAAGTTTCCATGCCCATCTCATGCTTCACTGCATTTAAGAGTTTCCAGTGAAGGAGGAAAGAGCATAGACCCAACTTACTCCACTTCAAGCTCCACTCTCAAGAGGTCTGGACGCTCAACAAGGTCCTCTCACAGCTGTTATTGAAAGTGATTAAGAAAGTGACACAAAGCACCTTTTGTCTATACAAAAGCTCCTTACTTACTAAAACACTCACTACAAAGCTCAGCCACCACTGTTCATGCTTTGTCATGAGGAATTCATAGGAAATAGCTTAAAAGTGGAATCCTAAAAACAGTCAAGTACAGCTGAGGTACTGAGAATGATGATCAAATCAGGGTAACAAAGCAATCTAGGAATCAAGCCAGAATTTAATGACACCAATCCAGAACGGCTGATGCAGAGCAGCAATATTTATTTTAAGGCAGCTTGTCATGTTTCACCTTTAACCATTACTTCAGGAGTATCAAATTTATACTCAGCACACTGCAAACACCTAGAATAAGCAATTCACTTATTTCAACCTGTAAACAAGCTTTCCTGAAAAGTACTTCTCTTGTTCATGAACAACACACAGTTTCACTCTTGCATGCTTCCACTGAAAGCGAATACATGGTCTTCCTACCTGTATCCTCCATTCCCACTGCCCATTCCATAGATTCCTGCTATTTTCCTCAGTGCACCTGTGTGGCCAACCAAGGTCACCTACATCTGAAGGCCAAACAAAAAGCCCTGAAAGGTTTTCAGCTGGAGCAAGTTTTAGGAGTCCTCATCTTTTCCTAGGTCTTAGTTCATTAGCAACCTTCAGCATTGAACACACATAATCTTCCTTTCCTGCCCTAGACAGACGATGCAAAACCACCTCTCATGAGCTGAGGATTTAATTTGTTTGACTTGACAGCAGCAACACTGCCAGACCATCGAAACAAACAAAACTAGAGGTAGGAGAACCAGAAGCCTTTACCTTTATAATTTCTCCTCCTCAGTCTCTAGTCCCCTCACCACCTCCCCAGCATTTCCGCTGGATTAGTCAGCCTTTTACCTCATAACTAACAAACTAAGTGTGACTAAATGTATTAACAAGATAGCAACATGTTAGTTCTGCAAGGCTGGTCTCCTTGCTAATTATGCCATTCCTCCTACAAAATCTCTTAAAAATCAAATAAGAACTTCCAGCTAAATCCAGATCAGGTTCTTCACTACCTAAACTATTTAAAAATGCAGCTATATACACACATGCATACTACAGTATCTGATATCATTTTGAAATCCGTATCAAAGCATTATCAATTAGGCATAAACCTCATATGCATTTTTCCAAATGTTAACAAGCTCAGGTAGAGGCCAGGGAGAAAGAAGTGTGTCAGTACCACACCATGTCTGCTAGCCATGTTTCAACAGCAGTCCCAGAGAGGTTATAACTGGAGTTGAACACTGACTTGTTTGTTTTATAGATGCCAGGAGCCACACACAGAAAATTGCTCACTTCTGAAACAAATTACTCCCAGTCAGTTTCTCCAGAGGTCAAGATAATTATGTCCTGGTGTATTATTGCATTCACCAGCACTACCTGGTAGAGGCAGCGTGCCAGCCCTCAGCTGCTTTAGAATGAGGCTCAGTGATAAGTGTACAAGGGAAGAACAGCTTTTACAGTTCACTCCACAGAGGGTGTTTCTCCAAGCTGTCTGCAGAGTGACTATAGCCACCTAAGCTGTTCCAGATTCACCTTCTGCACAGTCACTCCTTTGTCCTCCCATCCCCACCTCACACACCAGACCCAAAGGGGAGCAACAGAAAGCCCTGCAAAGGGGAGCTCTGTCTTCCATCATCTGCTCTGCTAAAAGCACGAGACATCCCCATGTACACCCAGCAAGAACAGGGGAAAGACTTTACTACTGTACACAGTTTCCCTTGCTGGGATCTCAAACAGAAGCACACCAGCTTTTCTTCACAACTTTGCTACACCTGGTGTTTCCTCAAAGAGAGCAATACTGCAGCTACACCTCCTAGACTGTCCTGCCAGTCCAGCACAAGGGCAGAGCAGTAAAACAGAGATCCATGTTTTTCCAAAACTGACAACATCAGAAAAAGTGGGGCTGCCCACTGACACAGCCAAGCCAGTTTCTCCCTGCTTTTCTCCCAAACACAGGGCTGCACTTGAAAAATCAAAAATAATGAACATTTTCAACATATGGATTTTTATGACCAAAAACCTCAAAAGGAAAAAAGAGTCAAAAGGTCTCTCTTCAAAAATTAATCCTGGAATTAACGTGATTCATTCGAAAACTTACCAAGTGTTGTCTTGTAAGAATTATTATGCATGAACACCTGTAAGGAACCAGCTATTAATAGTACCAATGAAACTGTCACACAAAAACAAAGAAGTGCTACTTGTGGCCCTGTGATTAAGGCTGTGTCAGCAGTTTGGTTTTCATGACTTTAACACCCAGATGTAAAAACAGCCTTCAGTAGAGGCAAGCTTATTGAGCCAGTATCCACAGGAGCACAGTTTCTGCTTCCACTGGGTGAAACACAAGGGTCAACTATGTTTTAATACATGGTCTTCAAATAGTAAGATCTAGAATCTGCAAATTGTTTTGGGAAACAATCATGGCCAAACAGGACTACACCTTGAAAGACAGTTTGATAAATACTGCAAGACAGAAACTTGGTAGAGCACAAGAAACAGAGAAATTAGAATTTGTGATGTTCTGTTTTGGCATACATTCTTCAAGAATTAAAGGCATTCCAAAGAAATTGCCTGCTAATGCACATTTCATAGCTATAGATCTTCATAACTTGGCCACCTTTTGCTTAAACAGAGAACGGCATTAACAGATTTATGTTTCAAAAGGCACCATTTGAGATTCTTCAAGCAAGCAATCCATAACCAAATAAGCAACGATTAGCCCTGTGCATGCACAAAATTAAAAGCCCCACTTATGCTGACACAAGACCCACATCTGACCCAAACAAGCAGGAAAAATGCAGTATTTCAAACACACCTTAGGGGATGTATTACTCAGGGTCCTGCAATAAAATAGCATCTTCTTAAACAAAAAACAGAGTTAAACCCTAAACAGAATGTGACCACAACCCAAAAGAAACTTCTTCTCAGTGTGTTTTGATGTTTCAGGCACTGTCAGCACCCTTAATTTTATTCTATTTTGCTATTAAGTTTAAATTATAAAAAACATTACAGATTAGCTTAGAAGGCTAATACCCTTGAATGCCTCAGTATGGAAGAGCAGTGATGTGTCTTAGTTGCAATAATAAAATAATTTAATTAAACACTGAATTTTAAAAGTCTGATTCTCACACACATTCGTATACAAACTATGAGCTTGTTTCCTCCATAAGCATAAAGACAAAGGCAATACAGTCCTGCTGTAAAGATAGAAACAAAGTTGTTTTTCATCCCAATCTTTCCCATATTTTTTCTCTTTATCCCACATTATAACAAAGCCTTCTTATTGAGAAAATCAGAAGAACACATGGAACTTGAAACACTTAAACACAATACATCTGACAAATTGTGTAGATTTATAAACTTTCCCCTTCTTTATCTTTCCCTCAATCCCAAACATATGAGAGGGAAAGCTCAACACACAAAGTCAAATAATTAGCAAATACCACTCTCATAAGTTCAAATTATTTCTTAGTGAAAGCAATTGAAAAAAAATTAATTTTCAAAACCACCAGCACTGAACTGATCTGGATGAAAGAGGGGACACTTCACTCAGCTTACTGAATGGCTCACAAGATCACAGACCCTTACTAGGAATGTGGGGTTTTACTTCCTTCAAAAGAATCGCTCTTAATTGGCTTTTCATCACTCTTTCCATTTTCTTACCATCCAGGGCTATGAACTGGCCCTATCCTGCCCTTCAACACGCAGAGGCAATACAGCAGCTGCCAGCATTTGTGAGTAAACACAAGGAGGTTTTACAAGGGGAAGATGGACAGTCACTTACACAGCCAAGTACCGCAGTCTCCACGAACCAATAACCAACCCTCCAAAATTGTTTGGAAGCAAAACCACTCAATTTCTGCCTGGAAACTTGGTTTAACATCAAAGTCACAATACACACATGAAAGCAACATAAGACATTACTAAGATCAGACAAAGTAAAAAATGAAACACACTGGTCAATCCCTCAAAACACAAAGAGGATCAGAAACAAAGAGGCTGTGCAGCTGATGCTCAGGAGGCAAGCAGGGATTTGGAAGCACTGATCCTCTTCAGATTAACTCCAAAGCAGCAACCTTACAGAACCTGTAAAATTTCTCAGACCCCATATCTTTAGTTGCATATAAACACATTTACTGCACAACATGCTTTTTTTACTAGAAGACACAATTCCAGTAATCAAATTCTATCATCTTTGTTTATCCTGTAAAGTGCTTTCTATAAAATAAATGCTTCCTCATTTCAAGATGAGGTGCTACCCAGGACAATAAGAGCCTAAGTCCCATCAGGCAGCCACCCTAAGCACTTTCACACTCAGCAGAGCTGCTAGGGAAGGCAGGTGCTGTGAATTGTATTGGCTATAAGCCCAAGCAGGCACCTGCACTTGCTTAAAAAAGCCTGGGCTCTCACTCACTGAAACAGCTGCCTAGAAAACCTGCTCAGGTGTTAAACAGTTAAGCAAGAAGGTTCCCAGCTAAGATGACAGAATCCATCACCAGCAACACCTGCTTGTATAAAGAAAATTAATTGGATTCGACTAATTAGTGGAAGTTCACTGTCACATTTTGAAGTCACACCAAGTAATTCTGAGAAACTCAGCCCACATAACCAGGATCAAGGGTAAGCTCTTTGTCCACCACTGTGGTGGTGGTTACACAGCTTGGTACTTCTTACACAGCTTCCCCATCAGTTAATGTATTTCAAAGTCATGTGCACATTCTTATTTCCTGTTTTACACACATTCATGTCTTCTAAAAATAACTTAAACCACCAATTTGGAGTTCTCCCAATTTATCAAAATGAAAACCATGGCATCATTAAGGAATTTCTGTTGTCTTGAATTTGCTTTCAACTTGCCAAGTCTGTGTGGCACCTGTCTTTAACTGATCAAGACAGAAGACAGATGTGAGATCCTTGAATATGATGAAAATCAAGAGTTTACATGTGACAAAGCTGAATTGCACTCAAAGAAATTAGCAATCAGTATTTTCCCATTGGAGCTACTCTGCAATTTTAAGAATAATCTGATCTCTCCTAATTTTTAAACAAGTAAAGCTACAGTCAATGAAATTATTTGAAATTCTAGCCAGACTTCACAAATCAAAAATGGCAGCATAATAATGCATTTCTACTAAGATGGCTTCTATACATTATTAAAGAGTGATCCAGCATAAATAGAGTGTGAAAACATAATGATAACACCTACCAAAGAAAATACAGCAAGTGTAATTTTGGAGACACAGTCAGTCTTAACATTCTTATTTTATTCTTGAATAATGAAAACCTCTCAAATTAGTAAAAAATTCTCTTCTCACTGAAAAATGCAGAAAAAGGACCTAAACAATTACACTATATATTCAACTATAAAGTGCTGCAATAAGAACAACATAAAAACATTTAACATATATCAGGTGACCACAAGAAATTAAACACACAAAACAAAACCACACAGTTACAACTCTTCAGTCTCGGATCAGCTGCAGGCATGACTGTTTTCCCAAAATGGACTAGTAAGGGCATAAAGCAAAGTTTAACTCTTAGTCTTTGTAACTTCCTTGCCTTCACACATCAGAATAATTCTCCAACTTTATTTTGCCATCAAAAATAAAATTACATATTTTACTGAGCCTGCAGATCTACAACCACAGAGTCAGTCCCCACTGCTTTTTCAAAGACCAGCGAGATTCTGGAACATCTTCCAGTATAATTTCAAACACTGAGGGCAACAAAACCTTTTGTTTTGTTTGTAAAACCACTTTTTAGCCTAGAGGCTGTGAAAGTCTGCTCACAAAGCCCAGGCTTGGGCTTCAGCAGAGCAATGCTTGACCAATAGCAGTCAAATCAGCACCACGAAGAAGCTTCTCAGCTGCACCTTTTTAAGTATTCCCATGGAGCAGAAAGACCTCAAAGAGATACCTAAAAGTTGGAAGAGTACAGTATTTTGCATGCAGGCTTGAAGAGTTCTGTATCCCTTTCACACTGTTTATCTTGTAGTATTTTAATAGTATTTCACTTCAGAGGCAAACAGCATGCTAAGTTTTGGCAGGAATACATTGACAGACTATTACTGTGTAATCGTGGAAAGAATTACACTGACATCAAAACCACAATTATTTAGTTGTATGAAATCCAGACAGCATACCCAGAAATTTCAGCTTTCAAAACCAAATGCGCTCCACAGTAATGTTTATGCTCTTAGAGAGGATATCAGTGCTAAAAAAAAGCAGGGACTACAATCAGCAGCCAAAGGTATGGTGTCTGTTTCTTATTCTTTCAACAGAGAAATATCAATTAAGAGGAAGTTATGGGTCATCACCAGCCTTACTGATGAAGCCACCCATTGCTAATGCATCTGAAGAGATTCTTCATGGACCAAGCAAATGCCAGGGGAAAAAAAATAAAATAACCACACTCCTGACAGCATGCCTGCAATTTGACAAATAGCAACCTTAAGAGTCAGATATTGCTACTCAGTTCCAGAATAGCACCAGCAGAAGCTTACAGTAAGACTCAGAGTAACAGTCAGAGAGGACTGAAACATACAAAACTAGAAACATGATACTCAGAAAAAAAAAAAGAAAAAAAAAGATGTATAGGAGCAGTCAGAAGTATTTCCTTCTTGGCTTTGTGTTTTATTTTCTGCAATACATATATACCAATCTATACACCTTGGGAAAGGCTTATCTCCATTCATAAAGCAGTAAATATCTTCAAGGTACTTCTGGCACAGCTTCAGACATCCTAGGATACAAATAAAAAAACTGTCTACTGTTTTCTAAACTGGGGGTTGGGTGGTTTAAGGCTTCCTTTGCAGTATGGTGACATGCTACATCAGACTGCCTCTGGATACACAGGAACAGTTACCATTTACCTGAGGCATAAGCAAGAGCCAAGAGGCACCTCTTGAACAGCTGTGCAGGTGTCAGATTTGCAGCAGAAACAAGGCATCTTCTCATTACAGCAAAATCATTCACCTAGACACTTAACACGGTATATTTTTTTCCTTCTGCATTAGAATTCACCACACAGGCTGTAGGAATTCTTTGAGAAGAATTTCCAAGCAGCAGAAACATTCCCTAAAATTTGACTACATCTTCCTATACTTAGTGGTTAGCCAGATTTTTCTAGAACAAGCATAATTTTTCCTGTTATTTCAAAGGTGTTCAAGCTTGGCAAAAGCAGCACAAGCTGGTTTATCTACTTGGATACTCCTTGAAAAAAGCCAAGATCTATGGCATTCCATATCCAAGGTAAGCACCTCTTTGCAGCTGACATACCTGTTGGACCAGTGTAGTTAGCTGAGCACTGTAATGAAGTAGCTGACAATATCACAGGTAAGTTTGACTGCACAATGCCAATGTACCATTATTCATCAAACGGGTTGTCTCAGGGTACACGGTATCTAATGCCTTCAATGGCACTTATCACTGAACTAACTGCAACCATATCAAAGCCAATGGATGTGTTTTTACACTTACTTTACTTACTGTCAAATGACACTGAGTTACAAGGAAAAATTTATATTTCCCATTAAAAAAAAAGAAAATAATGAGACTTTAACAAGAAATACTCCTGAAGAAGGAAGCCTGCCTTGGTTATAATGATTTGTGTGTATTTGTGACTAAATTAAAATTGTTACAACATTCAAGTTGCATATGAGGAAGTTCAGTTGCTTAACACATGTGAAAAGCACAGGTGACAAAAGATAAGCCAGTTCAGATCAATTTGTTTGGCAGGCTTTACAAAAGCTTCATTGTGGATTTCTGTTGTAAAGCCTGTGAACACACTCAAAAGGAACAAGCCATAAGGCCTTTCAGTAATAGGAACAGGAAACTTGAGAGAATTCCACTCTTTCACCTCACCTTCTATGGTTTTGCTTAATTGAAAGATTTGGACACAACTGCATCCTCCAGATCACATACATACAACCCAAAGGAATTCCTTAGCTGAGGGTCTGAAAAAACAATCAGTGGGTTCATATGAAAGAGGCAGGAGGTGACAAAAATATTAAAGAGAAAGAAAATCTTTTTATTTTGCTCACTTGGCTAAAAAGCAACCAAAGCAGCAAGATGAAATTTAGAGCAAGAGAGAACATACACCTGTGAAAGAGGAAGCTGGACATCAACCACACTGCCACCTTGTTCTTGCATCGTCATCCACCCAGAGCTTCAAGGAAGCCGTGCTTTCCAAAATAAGCCTGAGCTGTGCCGTGACAGTGTAGGAGAAACTGAGCTGACAAGCTTGTAAGAACAGTCACTTAATCAGGACTCTACTCCAGACCCAGAAGTCTGAAGAAGTTGGGATAAGGTTGCTAAGAATTGCCAAGAGAAAGAAAGTACTTCCTGCCTCGCAGACTGAATGAAAGCAGAGGCAAGTGCAAAGAAACCCAGCCTTGGTACTCCTCAAAGACAAGGTGTCTTGTCTTGAGCAACAGGAAGCACCACTAGGATGAACACCAGTATCACAACTGCACTGAAAAGCCTTTTATTCAACCTTTTATTTATTATTTATACGGATCACAGTGGTAGCTTTTGATGTGTTTCTCACACAGGCCATCAGCAGGTTCAAGTACTCCATTTCTCCTTGCCCTTCTGCATAGCTATCTATTTTCTAAGAAAGCGACTCCCTGGTGCAGAAAGCTCAACAGACAAAAGGATCTGAAAGAGATAATCAGAGGGGAAAAAAAAAGAGCAAAATTTAGTGGTAGAAGATCAAGTCACATGGAAAAGATTTTTACAAGGGTTCTCTATTCAGATTGGATTGGCTGTAGGTATATGGAGAAGTGGAGGCTTTAGCTCTTTAAAATTTTAGGAAATAAAGAACTACAGGTTCTGTCTATGCCAGCAGTCACCAGTCTTAATTAAATTTAAAAATCCCAAAAAGAAGCTGCATGCTGCTGGCAATGGGGTATTCTGTTCTCCTGGACTGTCAGTCCAGGCAGTAGTGTCAAATAGCCCCCTAACCACAGCATCAGGTGTCATGAGAAATGTTGCCTGGAGGAAGTCATCTTCCCAAACTCTATTTGGTCACCATGTGCAGATCTGTTTCATACCTCAGCACCATTAACATGAACTTCAGCATTTTCTTTTTCCTGGAACACTTTCATTATTTTACCTACGTTCACAGCAGATACACATCACAGCATACAGTACCTTATGATTCACTTGCTGTTCTCAACGTTTTTCAATCCACATCCTGCATACATCATGTTCAAACACAAGGAATCAGACTGCCTGCACTGGTCCTCGAATTCAAAGGCTGCTAGCTGAGCCAGGCTACCAGAACTTCCCTCTCCAGTATACAACTAAAGAACAGACTTCACTGGCAGTCACAAACACTGAGCAAAGCTGTGCAAAGGTAGGAAGAAAAAAAGGAAGTTAATACATCAAGGCACACATTAACTAATCCTGTATCAGTTACACATTTTATTGTGAATATCTCCTAGGTAACTTATGTTCAAATGCCATCACTAACTGCATTATTCTGAAAGGCAATGGAATACAGATGGGCTACCCCAGGCAGGCACAGAGAGCAACCAAAGTCCTGGACTCCCAGTCCTAGAAGAAGACAAAAGCCCTGCACATGCTGGTGTAGAGTATAAACGATACGAAAGAGTAAAGCACTGAACCATGTATTTATAGATGGCTATTACTGCACAAGTGGAATCAGTCTATCTAGTAGCCCTCTTCTTTCCAAAAGGGAGTCAAGGCAATCAAAAGTCAGGCATCTTTGTACAAATAGGGTCTCTGTTTTCAGAAAATATTCTAGTCTTCCATTTCAGTATTTGTTATGCTACTTTACACAGTAAAATACCTTTTTCTCAAGAGTTTGGGGACACAATCAATAGCAGCACTCCTCACCTATACCCTGTAAAGGGAAAATACCTGTAATTATATTTTAGGAAAGCTTAGTTTCATGGCAGAGCCACTATTCATTTGCTGCAAATTATTTTCAACAAGCCCCTTATGCCATCTTGTCACAAACTGGAGGTGGTTCCTCTTCCAGTCCTGTGGAGTGGTCATAATATCATACAACCTTCTTATATTGAAAGGGACTTCTGTGCAGTTCAAGATCCCTGCTGAAGACAGGGTCAAAAAGTGCAACATGTTCAATTTGGTTTGGGTACCTCCAGGGACAGACACTCAACTTCTATAGTCAGTTTCTTCTGTGCCTGACACCCTCATCATTGAAAACAAACCAATCCAAAAAAAGCCATCTCAAAAAAAC
Source organism: Zonotrichia leucophrys gambelii (assembly GCF_028769735.1). Classification (NCBI taxonomy): domain Eukaryota; kingdom Metazoa; phylum Chordata; class Aves; order Passeriformes; family Passerellidae; genus Zonotrichia; species Zonotrichia leucophrys. The sequence continues at coordinate 70,274,754 of NC_088171.1, forward strand.
ACATACCCTCCCAAGTTTAAAAGAAGTTTCTTGTGTTTAGGTTTGTGGCCAAAATCAGTGTTCCTACATCTCTGCATCCTCAAACTACGATAAGGATGTTCAATGCACGCAAAATCCTCACTCAAGACAACTCTTGGCTACTTAGAGACAGAAGCTGAAACAGACTACTTGGCTTCACACAAGACGATATTTGTTTAAATGAACAGGCAGCAATACTAATATTTAGCTTTACTCAGAAACTAAGACTATTTGTTTTAATGAAATGGCAGCAATGCTAATATTTACCTTTAGCCAGTTTCAGCAAAGATTATCCTCCTATTTCAATGTGAAAAACCAATCCCTCCGATTTTATCCTTCTGGCAAACCAACATCCTGTCTCTGCTACAGTAGGCTCTAATGTTTCTCTACCTGTGTTTTTCAGATATACACGTTCTCCAGTGACACAGATTCCCACCTCACAGTTTGATGACAATACTGAAAGAAGCTTTCATAAATATTGTTTAACTGTTTTCTCTACTACTCTTCTCCAAGCAACATTTATTTTATTTTAGCCACAGAGTATCAAAGAGTTTTATGGTATATGACTCTATACTAGCTATTCTTTCAGGGGTTGTTTTTAATACTAAGTAATGACTCATGTTCTGTTATTACTGTACTTTGCCCCATTGAGCCTGTCTAGCTCAGTTTCATCTCAACAGCCAAATTTTTAAAAAACCAAACAACTTGATCTCAATTTACAACAGCAAATCTTGCTTTCTCAGTATCTTTTTTCCCCCCCTCTCTTGATACAGTTAACCTTTTTCCAACTGTGAACTGTAACTGTGGCATGAAACTTGCAGTACACGTGTACAAGGGTTTCTGTGTTAGAGGAATAGCAAAGGCTGTAAGCAACTGAACTTTCGATGCAAAAGACAGAGGCAGATCCAACTCTTTAAGCTCTCTTCAGGCTTGGTTGAAAGTTCTGAGGTTGCTGCCTTAAGTTTTGCCAAATGGAAGCTGAATTTGACAGAACTGCAGGCAAAGGAGCAGAGGCTGGGGCTAGCACTGCTGCTGTAAGAATTCTCCCAAGGCAGAGACACAACTGCTCCCTTCACACTCCGTTTGCAATAGCCTCAGGGCAGGCACTGACACTGAGCTCATGGCTTCATACTAAACTGAGCTTTGAAGTGCCTGCTGAACCATCGTGGTCTACCTTGCTGCCTCTCCTAGAAAAGCGCCAGATGCACATAGATATTATTTACTGCTCATAATCCAGAGGCCAAGTGGGAAAATTAGAAACATCAACATACAACCTCATAGTTAGGCTCAGAGAGGTTATTTCTTGGTACTTTTCCAAGAAGTCAAATATCGAAATACTTCTACGAGCATCAGTATGATAACGACAATCAGACTGACTGCAGTGCAATCACACATTCTGAATAGATATTTAAGTGCAATTTTAACAGATATTTAGTCACAAGCTCTAGAAAACAACACTTTAAAAGTGTACTGCTTTAGCAGCTTCCTGGTATAAGCAACATGCCATGTTTGCAGAACTAGAATTACACTGTTAGTAATACCAGTATTTGATTCAAAACTTCAATTTTTACAGAGTAACTCTTCAAGTTATCAAGGTTTGAAAAGTCCACCACATTTATTTTTCATTGTGAAAGCACTCTTAGACATAGTCAAGTTGTTTGAATTTTTTTTAAGTATTTTAACCTAAACACATACCATAGGCCTGTTTAATTTAAAATATTTCTCTTTAAATGAAGAAAAAAGTGCTATGCATTACTCACAAGTAGTCTACCAGCAGACCAATACCTACATGACACTTCAGAAATGTTTCATCCATCTAACCACAGCAACTGCCTCACTCTGGAAGTCATTTCAGCAAAACAGTGAGATGTGGTTCGTCTCACTGCTGTGGTGTGAGAAAGATAAGAGAAATCTCAATACTGCAAAAGGAGCATATAACACCACTGCCTACATGCTTAGAGTCTCTTATCAGCAATGCAAGTGCTGGAGTGATACTGATTTCACCATAACTCCAAGGGCAAATGCAGAATTTGTAGAGGTTGATACATATGCTTTGATTAATAGAAACTAAGGTTTATCCCTTGGAGCCAGAATGCCATTTAAGTCCTGATCATAAAATTATGAAATTTGCTCTCCTTTGCGGCTTCATCATGCATGCAGCAAACTCTTCCTGTTATTTGGCCAGAGGTCAAACTCACCTTATCAGTAACCCATTCACCCACATACCTGCCCTCTAAATGTCTTCTATCTAGACGAAAAGTAAGTCACCAGAACTGATTTCATTAATGGGCGAAGTTAAGCTGGCAAATGGCATGTGCCCCCAGCCTCTCACTAAACAGAAGAACTTGTGCAGACAGCCCATCCCTCTCTGGCATGCTGTAAAGTCTCATGAACCCCATTAAAAGTCCCTTAATCAGAAGTTTCAGTTGTGCCACATCTCTATGCCACGTTTCAGTTAACAGCTGCATCATCAGTCAGTTGTGCCATTATCAAAGTATAACCTCTGAGCTCAACTCTCTCTCCATCCTAGAAAGAAACCCCCAGCTTTTGTCAGTGGAAAAGTGAAAAATCCACATGTTCATTTTACACAGAAGTTCTGAAAAACAATGAGTTGTCTGATTCCAGCACTATGATTAAGCACACTTGCTGTGCCATCATCTCAACTCAGGAAGGGCTGTTACAGCTCAAGCAGCACCTCACCTGGCCCAAGAGTACTCTAACAACAAAAGCCTGATCCACAACTGCCCAAAACTGTCATGGCCCATATCCAGCTCAATGCTTATCTTTCATCCATCCTTATGTGCCAGGCCCTACAGGGCATTACTTCAGCAAACACTCTCAGAGAACAGTGGCCGCACACAAACAAAAGCAGGTTCCTTATACAATACAAGTATGGCAGCTTGCTTTTTGCTGTAGCAGAAAGGGCACAGTTTAAATATGGGGAGTTTACCATCCAATTCTGTTCTATACCACCTTCAGTCTGAAGAGATCCAAGCCTTTATCTCCCACCTTGAAAGAGCATCAGTTAAAGGAAGAATTTGAAACAGGCCAATAATCTTTACCACAGTTGATAAAATAATTGCCTGGGAGAGACAAAGCCTGAGCTCTAGCTTCCACTTCAGCATATTTGTACATTTTACGTATGGTAACTAAGTTTAAAAACACATTGCACTCTTTCTTCAGATGCAAGTCTCCCTTTCTCACACAGGAAAAAAATCCAAGTCCCCCATTTCAGGGTAAGCCTCTTCAAAGAGGGGTAAGGAACAAGTAGTATGGTGATGTTCTTTAAAACTCATCTAAGAAAATAGATGGACCAGGAATCCTGGCAGCAGATCTCAGAATTATGGAGAACTACACAGCCCCAACAAAGGCCTTTCCAAGCTCTGGTTCTCCACATGTTCCAATGTTCCAATGTGGAGAACCAGAGCTTGGAAAGGCCTTTGTTGGGGCTGTGTAGTTCTCCATAATTCTGAGATCTGCTGCCAGATTCCTGGTCCATCTATTTTAGCCTATCAAAAGTTAAGCTAAGAACTTAACAGGAAGCTGCTTTGGAAACAAAGTAATATAGAGAACACAGTACTGAAAGAACCATGGTGTTGTAGCTACAGGCCTCTAACTTACTATCTTTGATGAAGGGAAACGCACTTCTGCCAACAACCTGGAAGACTTTTCACACAGCACCAAAGGAGTCCTTGGGAAAGCTCTGACAGTGCTCTTGCTAGAAATAAACATCAAGCAGAAGTGTTAGTACATAGAGATCACTAGTCTTTCCTTTTCATAAACATAGTTACATCTCCTTGTCAGACAGCCCCTTGGAGGGTTCTCCCCAGACTGTTCTTGGCAGACAGCTGCTAACCCATGAGGAGAGTGCGGACCAAAAAGTGTGGCAAGAACACACAGGACCAGGCATAATGAGGTGAAACACAAGCAGCAGGTGAATGTTCAAAGCACAGTGCAGGTTCCCTCAGACAGCAGATGAAAAACTAGTCTCTGGATTTACTCCCTCACAAAGAACCCACTGGTTCTTCCACTATAAAATAAAAAGAGAGACAGCACTGACTGTCTCAGAGTAAAAGAGCAACATGTTTGTTTTGACATGTACTTTTTCACACTGCTCATGGACTTCTCAACAATCCACACCAGCACCTCACAGTGGATCTGCAAACATACCAGGACAAGTCACAGTTGAAGGGGAAGAAGTTCTTCCATGTATGAGCCTGTCACTAACTAAATGCAAGCCATAAAGAAAAAATGCTGTTCCACTGGGATTCTAAAATGAGCCTTAATGGCTACTATACATTACTTACTTAACAAGTTATACCAATCACAGGAGATACACCCTCCAAGCAGAAGTCATTCAGTACCAGTATGTTCCTGGAGATATGCAATGTGAAAGGAGAGCAAATTTTCCCAGGTAGTGGGAGGTATCTACATTGCAAATAAGATGTTCCTCAAATATGAGTAAGCATGTCCAGGACAACTTTTCATTTAGCACCCACTTGCCAGCAAAGACAGAGCAATGCAGATCTCTGTGTGCACAAACAGTCCAACCAACTATCCCAGCTGCCTACTGGAAGTGCAGCAGCAAAAGCCACAAACTGCACACATCAACCCTCCTGCACACCTCACCAGGTTAAAACTCACCACCATCACATCTTTTCTCATCATGCAGAAGTTGCTCCAAGGGAGACTGTGATTTCTTTCTCTTTCCATGCCATCTTTCTCCTGCACCTTCTGCTCAAAGCACCAGGACTCAGAGCATCATTATCCCTATGAGTAATATAGCCAAAAAAATTGAAGACTGCAATGAACGTACACAAACACGAAACAGGTGGCCTGGGGAAACACTTTTGTCATCCATTCAGGTTTCAGGATAAAGCAGGTACTGTCTGTACATGCATGGCTGGCCAGTGTGTCACACTGGCAAGTGACAAGCACCCCTCCTGAGTGATAAGCCTGATCAGGTTGCAGCCAACGCTGGCTGCCTCACACCTGCACTGGTGCCTTCCCCACTGCAGACCTCAGGATGAAGAGTCCCAACACTGGCTCCTTGTACTGTCTTTCCTAGGTGCTGCTCCTTTTTCAGCGATGCTCACTTCACACCTCATCCCTGCACAGGCTTAGCTGATTTCTCAGGAATTCCTGGTACAGACTACCATAAGACAGTCCAGACACGAGACAAAAAAAGGCATTGCGCCCCATCTCGCTCACACCAGCAGAGGAACACTGCAGACCCCCGGGCAGACAAGCCCTACCCACGAGGCGGTCTGTCCGGCTCTGACCCAGCCGGGGCTGTCAGAGGGAGCTCCAGCCCGGCGCAGAACCGGCGGCACCAGCGGGGAAGGGCAGCGGGCACCGGGCTGGGAAGGCACCCGCGGGGACGTACCCCGGGGCCCGGGGGCGAAGGCGCCGGCAGACCCACGCCGAGCCCTCGGTCGCCCCCCTCCCACGCCCGGCCCCGGCAGTCACGGCCGCCGGCGGGCGCCTCGGGGCGGCTCCTTCCCTTCCCATCCCTTCCCATCCCCTCTCCCTCCGCCGCCCTCCGGCAGGGCACACGAACGAGGGGAGCCCCGCCGGTACCTGCCCGGTGATGCCGGTGATCAGAGCCACCTTCCTGCCGTTCATCTCCTCGCCGTCGTCTCCCGGTGCAGCGGTGGCGGCGCAGCCACACGCCTCCTCCTGTGCCGCGGGCTGTGCCATCCTCCCGGCGGCGGGCGCGTCCCAGGTGCGGAGGTATCCCGGGGCGGAGGCGCGGCCGCCGGGGCGAGGCTCCCGGCGCTGGGGGCGGGCACAGAGAGGAGGATGCCTGCCGGCACCCGGGGTTACCTGCGCTGCCCCGGCCGCCGCCGCCGCGGCATTTCCGCGCTCCCGCCCTGCCCGCCCGCGCTCCCGCCCCGCCCCGCCCCGCCCGCGGCGGCCGCAGGTGCAGCCCCCCGCAGGCGCGCTCCCGCAGCACGGTCCGGGAGCGCGCCCCGCGCTCGGCACCGCTCCCGCCGCACGGCCCGAGCCCGTAGCCAATCAGGAGCCCCGGCGCTTCCCGAAAGGGGCGGGACATGTGCCGGGGCAGAAAGCTGGGGCGGGGATTGGCTGAGAGCGGGCGGGGAGGGGCGTGGCCGGAGGAGGAGGAGGAGGAGAAGGAGATGGAGGAAGAAGAGGAGGAGGAAGAAGAGGAGGGGGAGCGAGGCTGCCCGACTTCCTGACCGCGTGTCGGGCCGGAGGATGCGCCGGCGGTGCTGCGTGAGGCGGCGGGGCCGGGCCACAGCGCCCCCCGTGGCGCGGAGGAGTCACCGAGGCACGGCCGCGGGGGCCGCGCCGGAGGTGCCCAGCCTTCCCACTCTGGAAACGCTTGGCTACAAACGGACCAAAGGCGTCTGGAAAAGGCGATTTCAGCAAGTGTTTCTTCTTCTGATGAGGCAGTGGACAAGCACGGCTTTCATCCAGGCAGCAGATCGCTGTATGTGCAAGGAAGAAAGTGCCTGCCCGTGGTTTGCTGTTACTCCATGATTTCTCATCTGTTCCTTCAATGCATGCTTGGATGATGGGACCTCTGCATATGCAAATGACCATTGTACTGTTAATTTTTCTATTATTGTGCTACATGATCAAAAAATGTTCAATGTCATTGAAAACCCATAGTATATTAAAAAAAAAAAAAAAAAAAAAACTAAAAACCAAAATCCTGAGTCTAGGACTATAATGCCCTTCAAATGGAACTGTACTCTCAAATTGTGAATACTTTCTTGCATGCTGCTCCCCGCTTTCTCGGTTTAAATTCCCTTCTTGCAGCCTCATGGTTTGTGATGCCATGGGGAATTTGTATTATGTCACGGTTACATAGTTGCAGGATGTCATCCCAGTTATACCATTTCTGCCTCCTGTTTCTGAAGCCTCTTCTCGACAAGCACATGCAGTTTTATCAAGTTGGCAACATCAGCTACTACTTGTGCAAAATGACTTAATCCCACTAAGTGCTTGCTTTATGGATGTACAGTCTCGGATTCAGAGAGGAGGGGCACTCCACATGAGCCCCACCATCTCCGTTTTAAAATGACACAGGAAAATCAAAGGATATCAAATTCTGAGTTTCAGAATTCTGTATACCAGAAATAAGGCACAAACCTTTATTTGAAAACCTAGGATTTGAGATTAGAGGGAGTTAGGAGCGAGTTTTCTTTCTTTATTTATTTACATACATTTTTGTTCACTCTCCTGTTAGGTCTGAGCTTCATAGAGCAGTGTAAGAGCTACAGCCTTAAAAATGGTCCCTTATGTGGCCAGATAAGCTTGTTATTTCTGGCTTTCTTTGGCAGTCCATTCATTGGCTTACCTTTTTTCTTCTTCTGCTCAAAAAACTGGTGAGTCAGGCTGACAGGGTAAGTCCTGAAGCTGTGATAGAGGAGCCCCCATCCCTGGGGCCCATGTGTGCATTTAAGAGCCTTTTCTTGATTATTTTCTCCAAACAGTATTTTTCCTACCCAGTTACCCAGTGTCCCACAGGAACTGTTTTTCACATGTAGCATTTTCCATTTCCCAAAAACACTCCACTGAGGGGGGAAGCTGGTTCACACCTTTCATACCTTGACTGACTAATTGAGTGTATCAGCTGACTGATGACCTTTAGCTTTGGTTTTACTCTCAGGTGACAGGCACCTCCTGCTCTTCCTCTATTCAGAGCAGTAGATCTCCTTCCTGCTGCCCTCCTGAGGGATGCAGAACAGAAGAGTCTGCAATCTGTGTCACTTCTGTAAGGTCAGCATCCCAGCAAGGCTTTGCTGAGAACACTTTACCAGGGTCCATACTTGTATTTTTGGCCAATAGTAGTACTAGAAACAGGCAAGTGAAACCAGACAAGGTGCAGCCCAGTTCAGGTTCCAGCTGACTGAAACTAAAAAGAAAAAGAAAGAAAAAAAAGCCAAAAAAGCCCCCTTTAACTTGTTTCAATTTCTGTCCCATTTATAAGTCTGGCAGTAGTAGTTACAGACACAGTTAGCCAGCTACCATAATCCTACTAGGTCTGCCCCTGGCATGCACAGGCACATTCCAGGTTTAATGCACAAAGACTGTTCTGTCACCAAAGTCTTCCAAAGTACATTTACAGAAGAGACTGAAGGCTCAATTGTGGCCCAGGTACTAGATTTTACCTAAGTTGCTTGGGTGTTGACAGCAATTTATGTCAGACTGCAGCTGAAAACTGGACCAGCAGCCCCCAGGGATTCCAGGATTGATATTCACTCTGAGTGCTAGGCTGCACTGATGTCTCCTTGCTGCCTCCAGCACCTGCACCATGGCATGTGCTACCTTACTTAGGGTTTTGTCTGCCCACCCCATAATCACTTTCTCACACGTCCGTGTGGACCCCGCTCTGGCTCCTAAAACTGGCAAGGCCCCACGGAAAGAGGAGACAGCAGGCTGATGCACATCTGCACCTCCAGCCCCCTTGGATCCTTGGAAGAGGAGATGCTTGTGTGAGCGTGGGTGTTCAGTAAAAGTTTTACACCCAGTGTGTAAATAGTCTGACAAAGTCTCAGGAGACACAAAGAACAGTATGTGCAGCATTACCTTTAAAGCTGCCTCTCCAAAAACTGGGGGGAAAGAGATAGGACAGATGTGAAGAAATTTACTTGGTACTGGTAGATGAAAACAGGTATCTCAGGGAAAGAAGGGTGGAGAGCTCAGCTAATTGAAGTTGAGCTGGCTAAACCAGGAAATAATGTAAAATGAGCAAAGAAGAAGGAGAGAGGGAAAACTGGAGAGGAAATAGATGCCATTTAGAGTAAGGAGGAAGGGGGTAGTAGGAGAAAAGGACTGAAGTGTGTTAGATTGCAAAAAAAATCACCTTAAATGTTAAGGAAAAGTGAAAAGGGAGGAGAACATCTATATACTGAAATATTATTGCACTTCAATACCACATATATTGCAGTCCTGATGATCTCAATGGTTAAATGGGGCTGTGACGACATTGCCTTTGAAATTTGGAAAGGTAACTATGTGTGGTTTAAGATGTCTTGCAAATCAGTTGTAAGTTCTTGCAGGAAGTAAGTAGACTTACTTCAGAAGTAGAAATAGCTGATTTAAAATGCTGGCTTTATTCACTGTAGGACAAAAGTATCCCTAATTTTATTACAATAATAGCATAAATTTTATTACAATAATGGCATAATTTGTGCTAGAGCTGTGGTAGAAGTTGACACGATACCACTGCATCCTGTTCTAAGGAGGAGTTAGAAGTTGTCATTGGACTGAGTGGAGCCCTCTTTCTCTGCATCAATCAGTGCCACAAAGGGGAAAACTGACTGGTTTTTTTTTTTTGGGGGTTCTTCTGAATGATCCTCATCCAATAGCTTAAGCAATTTGTGCATTATGGTGCTGTGAACTCCATTAAGTCAGTGTCCATGGATCACAGAAGAATGCTGACTCCAAAACATTTTACCTTGCTTATCTGCAGATACCAAATGCTTTGGATCCTATATCCAGCTGTGAAGTCCATGGTGGCATCTAGGGATTGTTCACAGCTCCACCAGGGCTGGTTGGGGAGTGCAGAAAAGGAGCCAGTGGAGGATGGGTAGCTCATCCAAGTGCACTGTCCTTTCAGAGGAGCTTTTGTTTTATACAGGCGGGCAAGCAAGGGAGGCCCAGGAAAAGGTACTGTTATAAATAATCAAATTATAAGTAGCCAAATTATAAAAAAATTCGACAAAGATTTATTAAGTCAATCAACAAAAAATAGAAAATTTCACAATCCCACGGCCAAGTCAGCGTCAGCCCCAGGAGCAGCCTCTAGGTGACCCTGGGTACTTGCTGACAGAGAGACAGCGTTTCCCCTAAGGTGCACATCGAGTGCTTCCAGCAACCTGCTTATATACAGTTTATGCTGCCTGAGGCAGAGATGACCACATAATTCCTTGTTTCTCTTAGCATGTAAAGTTGGGTCCATAAATGTGCAAAAGCAGACAAAGAAAGTGTCCAAATCCCAAACAAGTGTCTGATTGCCTAGGAGGAAGGGCTTTTCACATGTAGTAGGTGATGCCATCTCTTGAGCAGAACAGATTCCATCAAATCCAGGCGCAGACCCTCGTGGGCTTCCTGAGATGCCCCGTTGATCATCACCCAGGAAATTCAAGGTGATGTCTTCCAGGTGCAGAGAAAATCCATTCAGATGGCTCCATCTTGTCTCCTGCATCTGATACCGAGTCTGAGCCTGTCTGGGAACTGGTTAACATGTGAATACCTCTAGCCCTGACAAAGACAATTGCAGACACTGTGGCTCAGGGCTACTCTGTTCATATGAGAACAGGGTTTTGATTTTATCTTAACTCGTCAGGGAACCAGTTATAATGTGAATGACTTCTTGTTCCTGGATGGGGTGGTTTCACAAGCATGGATTCAAACTTTACTAATATTTTATACCTACATATGTCTATTTTTATAGCATGAATTATCTTCACTACATATAACAGTACTGTAGAAATAACTTCTTTTTCTGCTTTGTTGTTTTAAAGTAATGGCAGCTAATAGTTGTATTCATGGACCTCACAGAGCTAGGGAGTGTGGAAAATGTGCAAAAGAAGAGAAGGGTGAGTCCAGGGGAGATCCATCACAATGTGAAAGAAAGTGCAGATGTTGGTATGAGGGGAAAAAGCACCAGATCTCATGAGGAAATAAGGAGAAGTGAAGAGTGGGCAGAGATAAGAGGAAGAATGGGAGGAGAGTGTCATAATTGTTTTTCTAAGAGTTTTCTTTAAGATTTTAGGGCATGAGGAGCATTCACAGCTTCAGTGTTCTGACATGGTGACTTAGCAGGTGGAGCAGAAATAGTAGGGTTCAAGGATAGTTCTGGAAAGTGAGCCTCAAGGCCAGGGCCTGGAGACAAGCAGCTCTTGGGATCCACTTGCTCCTCAGGTGGTTCTTTTGGGCCTGACAAATCTTGCGCTTCTTCCCAACAGGCTGAATTTCTTTCCAAGAGGACCTTCTCAGTGGAAAATGAAGTTGAGTCATCAGTGCTTCGACTCTGCAGTACAGAGGGGGGAAAATTCCTGGCAGTACTGACTCCCAGCTGGAGCTCTTTGTGTTCAGAATTTGTGGCCTGTGCCCAGCCCACAAAGTACTAACAGCCTCCTTTTTCTCTTCACAAAGGCTTGCCTGCTTACTTTTGAAGGAGTGGGTAAGTGGTCAGACTTGCTAAATTCTTGGCAAAGATTCATCCTTTGAAAGGCAGAACCCCAATTCCTGTTGGTGCTGTCATGATGTGATTTTTACAGCACTCTGCACAGCCTGGTGTTTCAAAGGCAGAGGCAGTGCCAGTGCCATGTTGCTCTCTCGCATCAATCTCCAACACTACTGAGAAATTGTGCTACCCTGCAGTAAAACAGATGGAAGAGCAGGATCCAGGTTGAGCTTGGTGCCACTGTTTATATCCATCCTAAAAGTTTGTGTGTGGGAGACTCAAATCTGGAACAGCACCATGACCAGGCATGCGAGTCCCAGTTCCTCCTGTGCTTGGTGCAGGAACAGCACGGGTGTGAAAGATGGGGATGCTGGCAGAGCTTTAGGCAGCATGGTGGGCTAGGTTTGGTAGCCTCAGGCACATGGGCAGGGCTGTGCTTAGCTGGACCTTGGCCCTTCTGCAGCATCCTGGGCAGAGGCTGATGATATGGGACTCTGGGCCATGAGCAGGGCTGGAGGAACCTGTTGGCAGCAGGGACAGCCAGGGCTGCGGATAACTTTGGGGCTCAGATAGAGCAGCCAGGGATCCAAGCCAAGCCCTGACTCTAAAAGAAATACTGTTTTGTTTAAAAGGAGCATGGCAGTGACAGTCTAGTACCTCCCTGCTTGTGGTCCCCAAGCAAGTCAGCCCTTGGTGCAATGTGTTCCTCAAGCACATGGAAGTAATTAACAAATGTTCCTTTGTATCTCAGCCAGCACTGGAGGTACCTAATTATGGACATTGTTTCTGTAAGAAACACCAAATAAATGTCCCTTTTCATTCCCAGCAGAGAGTAAAGAGTCATGAATACAAAAAGCATCAGGCCCAGTGATGTGTTAGCAAATGCAATTGTCCCTTGCAGCTTTGTGAACTGATGCTAACTGGACTGAAGCCACTGGAGTTAAAACACCTGAGAGAAGAAACAGGTTTGTAGCTGGAAGAAAAAGGAGAATTCTCTATGCATGACTGATTAGAAACACTTTTGCCCAACATGATTATTTCAGTATGTACTAGGAGTCATGAGACCTTTAAGGGTTGGCAGCTCTTTGAGAAGTCGAGTGATTGAAGTTCAGAAAACTATAAAAAGCATAAAAGCATAATTTTGCTATACCTGACAAACAAGTTTGCATATTTTAGAGAAGCTCACAAAGAGAGAAGCTGAATCCCAAATATCCAACTCCCTATGATGGTCATCACGTGCAGTGCTTCCAGCAGGATAGCATGATATGAAAATACACCATACAGAATGAATGCCGCCAACATTTAATTGATAGGTTTGAAAAACCACCAGAATTCATTGGGCCTGATTAGAATGAGAAACATCAATATAAAAATGTGACTGATTAAAATCTTATTTGTTGGACTTTGTTTCCTTTTCCTGAAGAGGGTATCAGAGAAGGAACTGCATGTTACATGATAAGCCTTGAAAGTCTACCCAAAGAGCAGCTACTGGAAGGCCAGGTTTTTCCCAAAAGCTACACTCATACACATACACAGACAAACCCATGTATCTCCATCAAGTGCCCTGATATGTACCAAAATTAATCTTTTTATTACAGACATTTTCTTTACAGGGAGTAAGTTTCGACAATGCAGACTTTGTACTCCCATTGAAATTCTTTAGTCCACTCACTAGTGTAAATGAGGACATCAGGGACTGCTGCTCTGGAAAGACATTAGAATACAGTACAAGAATTCTCTTCTTTCTTACACAAGTTCTTTCTTTTCTTGGCCTTCCCTAAATATAGTCTAATATACACCCAAATCCTTACATAAATCTTGTCCAAAAGACTTCTAATCAGAAAAGAAAACAACAACCCCGTATTTCTCACACTATAAAAAAGACCACCTTGGGAAAACAACAATGCACTCACAGAGTGGTATGGTGTCTGTTAAGAGAGTTCCCATTAAGTAAACGTTAGCTATTCAATGAATTAACTGGAATGGGGTGGTAAGTCAGCATCTGTTCCTTGTCACTGAACCCAGGGCTATAGCGGAGAGCAAGAAAAGAAGTAAGTTATAAAAACTTTTAGCAGGAAAATGAAAAGGAATAACTGTCCTGTAGTCTGGATTATTTTTTTGGAAAGTGGGTCAAAATATCTGTGGTTGCTTTTCCAAATTGTCTCCCCACTCACAGAGCACATGAGTAGAACCTAAGTGATACAAGATACGGACCAGAGAGGACTCTGCTTTTCTGGAACTGTGTTGTTTTGTAACAGCACATGTATTTGACTAGATATATGCTATTCACACTTTTTATGTATACTTTAACATTTTATTTGTGGCTAAGTGTAAGGTAAGAATTAATGCTGTTGTTTAAACGTGTATTTCAAGTGGGTAAAAGCTGTCCCACAGCCTTGTGTGCCTGGGACGAATTGTTCTGTCATTAGTTGTGACCAAACCCAGAAGAATTATACACAAAATTACTTCTTTATTACCCCATTAGAGTGCATTAACTGTTTGCTAGGTGCTGACAGAGTCAGACCCTGGTAGCCCTTCTTTTGGTTTGTCACAAACTGTGCCAGCTCTGAACCAACAAACAGAACGTGCTGGAGCTGGTCAAAGAGGAACATGGGTGCCAGTGATGGGGAAATGACAGAATTCACATTTCCTTGGGACTAGAAAGAGGCAACACTACAGTAAATGTCAACAGAATTTCAGGAGGACAGATTTCAGTTATCCAGAGAGTCGTTAGGTAACATTTCCTGGAAGGCTGATCTAAGGGGAAAAAAGGGAATTTAAAAAAGAAATCATATACCAGGAAAGAAATTATATTAAAGGGTGCAACTGCAAACTTTCCAGGTGTAGGCAATGGTCAGGAAGCAGAGTAAGTGACCAATTTGGTTATATCCCTTTGATCCCTAACATAGGAGGAAATTATATAGGAAGTAGAAACTGAATCAGAGTACTAAAGATTATTTTCAACAGCACACAAGAGCAACACCAGATAGGCCAGGGAGATGATAGTCCTGGCAACTATTGCTTGTGAAATCCTTCTGTCAGTGCATTAATAATAGGAAGAAACAGAGTTAATGAACTACTCAATGGAATAGTAATTATTAGCAAATGACTTTGTGAGACAGATTATTTAATGTCTTTTTGCTAAAATGTGATTGACAGTTAAGATCCATAGCAAAGGAAAGGATCTATACAAGGTGGTGTTTTCTTCAACAGTCTAGAAGATGGAATAGAGGGATTTCTGTGAGGCTGAGTGGGAATGTAAATAATTAGATTAGAAATAAAAAATATTTCCAATAAAATGGTCTGTGGGAAAAATCATATTAATTCAACAAGGACTAATTCAAAATAGTGCATTTTGGTGAGGAGGTTACAGAACTAATCAGTTTAAAAAACACAGGATAAGGAACTGTGATGTATAAATAAGTAAAAAAACTTTTAATGGAACCAACAAAAGCATATTGTTACTGAAATGAGAAAACAGCACAGATACAGGTACATTCTATGAGTAGGTAAAGTAATATTGATGCATGGTTAAATGTTAGGGTCTCAAATATGGTCACTGTGTTTGTTGCAGGATGTTCAGGAAGCTGGAGGACAGCCATGAAAATCACCAAACTAAAAAACTTGGAAGCAAAGTTTGGGGGAAAAAGTGGGGTCTTTTGGCATAGGAGTGAATGATACTGTCCAGGAAGGAAGGAAGGACCAAGACAGTCATCAAATGCAAAAGAAGGTGCTACAAAAAGCTAGGGAGTAATCTGTTTTCTGTCCTCTTTATGGATAGGGCAAAATATAGTAGAATTTTAAGGTTAAGACCTTACAGCACTGGAAGAGACCACATAGGCAGTTCCACAGTTTAGTTCCCTGATAACAGACTAGATGAATATTTATCAGGAATGACCTGCAACAGTTGCCCCTGGCCTGGACAAGTGACATTCTATTTGATGCTTCAAGGATGCCTTCAGCCTTACAGTATTTTGATAGGAGTGGGATCTTGAACTCCACAGGGTCAATACCAAAAAATCCCATTGAATTTCCACAAATCCTCAAGTGCCAGGCAGGCTCTCATAAATGGCACTAGCTAATCCTACAGCAGCCAGAAGTTTATTGTGCTCTCCTGCTCTTGGTGGACTCTTCAGGGTTAGACAAGGTAGCAGAGCTGCAATCAGAGGGTGGGAGACTCATAGATTACTCTTGTCTCACCCAGGTCATCACTTCCCTGTTGCTTGACAACACGCTGTTCTTTCAGCCATGAATTTGATAGCTGAACAAACACTTGTGACAAGCCCAGTTAGAGGGAGCAGCAGGGGTGAGGCTGGGAGGCAAGGGCAATAGCCAGGCTGGCTGGGCAACAATTTCACCCATGAGGGATGCAGTACTAGAGCACTCAGAAACAAGGAGTAGAGCAGGTCCTGTGATAGTAACCAGGGTTAGTCAAGTCTAGTTCACCAGGCAAGGCTGTAGCAATGAGGCAAAGCCAAGGACAAGCCAGAATATGAAGCCTGCAAACCAGAGCCAGTGTCCAAATCAGTGAGGCACATGGCCAGGCACAGGGGTCATGGGATTGACTTGAACAGACCTCCCAAGCTGAGGGGACCAGACCCTTCCTTCCTCAGCTTTTTCTCACCCATTTCCTTCCCCAGCATGGTTCCAAGGTTCCAAACAAGG
This sequence comes from Zonotrichia leucophrys gambelii, assembly GCF_028769735.1. Taxonomy (NCBI): domain Eukaryota; kingdom Metazoa; phylum Chordata; class Aves; order Passeriformes; family Passerellidae; genus Zonotrichia; species Zonotrichia leucophrys. Next base: position 70,290,601 of record NC_088171.1, read on the forward strand.
GTACCAGATCTGAGCTGGCCTCAGGGACCAGCGGCCAAGAGGCTGGATAGGGCAGTGCCTGTACAATACAGGCAAAAACATTTGCCACAGAACCAAAGAAAACAAATTCCTCACCACTCAGAATGACAGATCCATATTGCATTTTAAAGGATAGCCAGGCACTGATGACAGAAAGACTACTGATAAGCCACAGTTCCAGGGAAAAAAACAAACCCAAAACATATTTTCAACCTCAGTGGCTAGTTAACCAGCTCATACTCTCAAGTCTGTTGCCATAAGAAATGAGGGTATGTTGCTTGGTTTGGCTTGGTGGTTTGCTTGTTTTATGTTTTGTTTTGATTTGATTTTTTTTGTTTTGCTTTGGTTTGGTTTGTTTTTATTTTTTTGTAGGGCAGATTAGCAGTGACATTTCTGATACCCTCATTCTCTAGGCTCAAGAGACCAGATCTGCTAATGACAACATTCTTTCCAAAACATTTTCTGTGTTGTAGAATCCAGTGCTACACCCATAACCTCCCTGAGTGTAATTGAGGTGGTCACCACTTTTTATTGCTGCAGCCCCTTTCCCCAGCAGCAAAGGACCACCAGACTCTAGCAGCAAAGGACCCCAAACAATATGGCCCAAAATGTTCAGTATTTTATTTATGGTTTACAGTCACGACATGATTATTGGAACAAAAAAGTTTTCTTGGTTAACTGAGGAAAGATTTGTTTGGCAGGACTTGAGCCATCATGCTGAAGTGTTTGACTATAGCCATCCCTGGTGACACAATTGGCCCATGCGTATGAGGAAGTGACAGCATCTGCTCTGTCCCACCTCTGACTCTACCAACAAATCTGACCATTTTGAAGACTTGATCATCTTTGTCAGATGCTTTCACTGACTCATGTGTTAGGGACTATGAGGTAGTGTCTCTGCCTTCTGGATCAAATTAGCCATTGGTGTGGCTGAGCCAGATGGTTTAATAGAAGCATCTGCTTAATTCTGGTGGTTAATCTTTGAATACCACCCTGCTCATCATCCAGCCTGTTCCCTTTTCCTTCCAGGATGTTTCTGAAGAGCTGTCTCTTCTGGCCAGGCAAAGAGCAATTATTCAGGAATTCCTATGGCTTGGGTAGAAGGGTGTGCTTTTGCAGGCATGCTTTCCCTTCAAACCAAGCTATTAAACTCACTGAGTCAAACAAGGAAAGATATTTCACCAGACCTCAAGAAAGTTCCTGTAACCACTTCAGGATGAGCACTGTTATGGCTTTGGGAAAACAAGAACTGTGGGACAGAAAGAAAGAAAAGGAAGAGATATACAAGATAAAACTGATTAACTAAGATAGAGCTTCTCTGTCACACATACAGGGACTTCTCCCAAAATTATAAAGAGGCTTTATTCTCCCTGGTGGCAACTGAACTAGCATTTATTTAAATGCAAACATGTGTCAGGTCTGGTGTTGGCTTTCTACAGAATTGGGTGGGGCCTCCCAGGACAGAGCCTCGAGTGGCCTCAAACTTCTTTGGATAAATCTTGCTTTTTTCCATTCCCAACATCACCTCTGCTTTGAACACCTAGGGATGTTTCTGGTTGCCTTCTGGCAAAATGGCACTGGAAAGAAATTTGTTAAATTAGCACTTCTTGCTGCCAGAAAACTTTTTGACTGAAAGGTGGGAATGTGAGAAACCTCCCACTCTGCACATGGGGCGCACATTCGGCTGCTATGCTCCACTGGAAAAAATCTGCTGTAATTTCAAACAGAAACCACAGAGGTCTGACAAAGCCTGTAGGAAACTCCTGGAACTTTTAACCAAATTGTTACTGTGTTTCTAAGTGGTTGGACTTTATGTGCTAGCCTGCATTACTTGTCCAGCAAAGTCCTTATCATGATATCCAACCAGACTTCCCCTTGACTAGGATGAGATAGACAGCAATGCACACTATAACAATGTAAAGGACAGGATCTATACAGAAAAGACTATTTAGATTTTTTTGTGGTCTCCATTTTTCCAAACAGGATTTCACACCCACATTTTTACCATGTTTTTCTTTCAGCAAATTTCTGGCAGGTGCAACCTTCACCCAGGCAAATGAAGACCTCATTTAGAAAATAGGAATCAAATTATTGGCTGTAAATAATGAGGTTATGTTTATCATCTTTTTAATTATAAGACAGCAAGGTGTCTTCCTTTAGGTTCCTTTTCCAAGTGTCTCAATCCTCAACACAGTGGGAGCAGCCGGCTTGCTCTTTGGGTTCTGGTGGCTGTGCATGCTTAGGGGAAGAATTGCAGGCCTGGAACTCTGTATCACACCTGCAGCAGCAAACACAGGGGTCCAGATTCATCACTGCCTCAGCTCCAGGAGCTTTGAATCAGTTTCTCTCTCAAGTTCATCAGAGGAGTAATCAACAAAATCTACAGTAACCAAAACACTGTTTGGCAGGCTGAACAAAAAGTAATAAGTAACCACCTCATTTCATCAACCCTAATATCAGTGCAGTCATTTAAACACAGAGACTGTGAACCAGAAGTTTGGACACAAACTACTCCAGTCAATGGAAGGACATTCACTAAGCTAAATGGCTTTGTATCAAGGTTTTATTGGAGAGAGCTGTAAAATATTTCCTCCAGAAGTTCTGCTGGCTATTTTAGTCTATCCACACTGTGGGGAAGGAAACTAGAAAACAATAGCTGGCCAGACCAGGAGAAAATACATAAATGTGGGCAATGGGAACACAGCAAGGCAAAATCTCATCGGTATATAGCCAAAGTATGATCAGTATGCTTAACTGTAGCTTGTAGACTGCTCTCCAGTGGCTGTTCAGTTGTACTGATTCATAACTCTGCATGGAAGTTCTGCAGGGTGTGTAGCATTTCTAAAAAAAAATAATTTAAAATTAATTCTAAGAAAAAAAAAAGCTGGAGTTCTAACAAGATTCAAAGTATAAAGTATCAAGCATAAGGCATCCCATTTCTGTTAGAAGGAGAGTCTTTATTTTAAATCTCTTAATAAGAGCATTCAATTAGCCTGCCAAAAAGATGTTTGTACTTTTGAATCTGAATATCAACACATAATATATTTCTAGTTAAATTATTGCGTAACATAATTTATTGTATTAATAAAACACAAAGGATTCAGATCAACTTGCACAATGCCTAAGTGTGAGTGATTCACTCTTTCAGTCTGTTGAGTTTGAATCTTGTTTTAACACCAGCCACATCTTTTTTTCAGCTAGAATAAAAGTGGTTTATATTACTCTGTTAATTATGTGAGCCTTTAAAACTGTGGTTTGGAAAACATTACACATCTGAAGTATTTGTGCAAATTAAGGGATTAATGACAAAGAGCTGTTTTCTTTGTTTTTAAATGGAGTCCTTGAAAGGAGTCTGTATTCATGAAGTGGAACTGAATCAGGACTGGTGTGTCTGTGTGCATTCCCCTCCCTCCTCTTTGCCCAAGCCTTCTCCTCAGCAAGGCACAGATCACCTTGTGAGCCTCGTGGGTGACAGCTGGCTGGCAGGTTACCTCCTCGCCCACCTGAGCTTATACTCCTAGCTAAAACCTAGTTCTCGGGCGCTAAAAAAGAACATATATGTACTAACACATGCACTCAATTGTGCAAATAAAAATAACAGCTTTGTCCCTCCTTATCTTTCAAAAAAAGATTGCCTGCCTTACTGGAGGCCAAAACATAAACTGTGCTTTGGCCAAATAAAAGTTATTGAGCTCAACAGAGCAACTAAGTAAAATTTAATGGCCTGTGGCTTAGAGGTTGCACCATGTGATCTAGTCCCTTTTGGTTTCCAATTCCACAAACCTAAATGGAATTTAAGCGGTGCTTTTTTTTTTTTTCTTTAATTAGAACATTGGTGAGACTGGAGGGGCCTATCTAGCTTCACTCACATGTAGGTGTGGATGGACGGCTGTATTTTCCTTGGGTAAAAGACTGCCCTTCTGCATTGTGTTTGGCTTCATTTTTGAGATGGCTGGATATCCAGTCCAAATGCAAATTGGCTCAGAATTAATTTCCACTTCCTGTCCTTCCTTTTGCTTAAACAAATATAATCCAGGATTCAGCTTGCAGAATTCCTGGCTTTGTGGGCAGGGTTGCAGGGCCATTCAATAACCAAAGAGCAAAGTACATAAGGAGCATGCAAGATGTATCCAGAAATTCTTTGGTATAATAATCTGACTCAATACCTCCAGTCAAGAAAGTTAATAATTATTTCCAAGTAACTCTTGCCAGACAGCTGTGCAATTGCTTAATCGCTTATGTGCTGACTCAGGAGTGAGACCTGAGAGGTATTACAGAGAAGATCCCTACAGAGAAGAACATGAAATAGATCAAAGCAGATATTGAAATACACACTGTCATAGTTCCAAATGTGTCTTCCAGGTCAAACGGATTGAGAAGAAACCCTGGAAATAATGAACTTGGATTTTTAAACAACCATCAGAATTCAGCATCTTACCTGGTCTAGTGAGCCCCTGAAAGCTTATTTCCAGTTAGTTTGTTCAAAGGCTGAGAAGGACTTACTATCTGACAATCATTAAGCATCTAACTTGGCCATAAGGCAGAATTTATCTGATAAAAAGCCTTCTCAGAAATTAATGGGATAGTTTATTTATGAGGCTGTTCATTCATGGCAGTTCCACCTACTTAGCAACAAGTAAGTGAAGAAAATATTTGAAGACTTGTTATCCACCACTTGTGCCAATACATGGTCTCTATAGGATACTCCACTTTTAAAACTTCTGTGTTAAAACTACTACCATAGCATATTCAGGATGACATAAGCAACACCTAGTGCTTGCTTCAGTGTGGATTTCATTCTAAAATCAAGCCCAGATCATGTTTTAAAAATCTCCCCTAAAATTATCAGGACTCCCTACAGGACTGAGCCCTGTGATTCAGAGTACAGTGCTTATCTCCTTGCCTTTCTTCAGGTGGAAATAAAAAGTAATTGGAAAACATCCAAGATCTACCAGAGAGATAAGGCAGCTGTAATTTTTACTATTAAAGGCTCGCTAAAACTTTCAGTGTTCTGAGTAATACTATGAAGTCATAGAGAAAAAGAACTGGAAGCCATGGCACAGTAAGGCTGAGGTTTGGGAAGCTTAGCAATTTCTACTATTTGCAAAAATTAGTAGATTGGATAGATGCTTACATCCTGACTATGATGCCTTAACTTTTAGCTTTCATAATATCAAGATTCTCTACTGCATTGGTATATAACTCTGAACTTCATACATAGTATTAGCAAGTTCTCCTCATAGTTTAGCTAGACAAAACAATCCTTTTCCAGCCTGAGAACCAAGGACACCTTTGAAGCTTCAGGCCCCAAAAGTACAAACAGCAAATTGAGGAGAGCAATCTGGGAGGATGGGACTTCATAAGCTGAAGCTGTAATTGGACAATTAACCCCAATATGTAAATGTAAACTTATTAAAGTGTGAAAACCCATGACCCGTTGTCCATCCTGGGTGGAGCCATGGCTGTGCTCTTGTACTGCCCAAAGTGCATCCTTTGAAGGCCTTTTCAATAAATATCTATTTCATTCTTTTAACACTGTCTACTCTCTGCTCTAGGTAGCCTCTCAAGGCATCACTGCAGCAAACCAATTAGTTAGTTGGGTGCAAGACAGTTCAGTATCTTCTTTATTGCTAGTATTGAGTAGCAGCAAGTATGAAATATTCATCCATTCCCTGATTTTCATCTCCAGGCTACATTTCCTTCCTTCTTGCACTGGTACCTCCTTCTGTGCCAGCAACTGGCACATCCCCATTCCTGCATTTTCCTTCCCATGTCATGAATGAGGCACTTGCTTTGTTCTGCAGTCTGCCTGCGGGGCTGGAGAGCTGCTTTTGCAGTTCCCCTTTCAAGTGACTACCAACCCCTATTCTTTGTGAGAAAATCTGTCTTAACTGTACTGCTCTTATTGTTCATTAAATCCATCTTCCTCGCCCACGGCAGGTACGACATTCCTGCCATGACTACCTCGCCCCATATAGAGGATTTGCATCCTGGTCTGTGCTGTGCTCTCCAGTGCTATTCTGTCTCTGTCAGAAGAAAAGGGTTTTCTAATGTCCAGCTGGAATGCCCTTGCTGCTGTTTAAACTCAGTATTTCCCTTTCTAATTGCCATAGATGGAGGGAAGAGATTATTCCTTTCTCCCTTGCAACAACCTCAGTACTCATGTTCTAACACTGTAAAGGAAACTCACTCCAGGTTTTCTTAACACTGAAAAGAGAGAAAGATTGCTCTTTGTGTATTACAAATTTTACCTGCATATCTGAAACCCAGCACCATGTTCTCCTGCTTTGCAATAGCATAAAATATTGATTTTCACTTGGTTTATCATCCACAGGTGCTCTTCATCCCCTTTCTACAGAAAAGCATGTCATTTGCTCTTTATCCTGTATGTATCTAAATGTCTGATGGACCCTGCATAATGTCCCGTCTTTCACCTGACCCACTGAATATCATCCCATTTTTTCCAGACCATTTCTGGCATTTGCTGGAATTATTAACCTCCCCCACAGCATGTATCCTCTGCCCCAGCCACCAGCCTGCTTTCAATTGAACGCATCATTTTTAATATTGCAAACTGCTTAGGAACATCTTGAATAGCTCTGGTTCTGGGGCAGATCCCTGTCCAAACACACTCAGTATGTCTTTCTAATTTTGATAGCCACTTAAAACTACTCTCCAAATGTAGTTTTCTACTAGTGAACCTTCTGTACTATGCTGCTTACCTTTACAGATCATTTTGACAGATATTTGAGACAACTGTAATTGCAGTTTTACTCCAGAAGTTTTACTCCAGAAGCACAATTTGCATTTATTTTCAAGAAACTGCCAACAATACCCAGTCTTCAAAGCCAACTGATAATATTTTAAATGTTTAAATGAGTAGCAGTTTAATTTCAGTAGTTATTTGGCAAAGCTCTTGAGAATCCTCAGAGAATCACTGAGGTTTGTGGGTTACTGGTCTCCAAGAAATGATACATCTGTAATTTGCAATATGGATAAGTTACATGTGACTAATGATTTCATGTTTAATAGAGCTCAGAGGGTAAGCTAGGGAATTGATTTTCAAGATTACTACTAAGACTAAAAAAAAAGCCAAAATAAAATACCTATATTCTGTTAAAAATCAAACTCACAGTGTCATTAAACATTAATAAACTTTTATTCATTATATTTGGAGGAAATATGTAGCAGTTTCCATATATGTTACAAAATATCTTTTGATATCTGTGGAGAAACATATTTTATCCTTAATTTAAAAGGCATATGTTGTTGTGCATTGCTCTTTCCATTCACTTTTGTGAATATTACTGAGATAATATATTCTATTTGAATCAGAATTTCATTACAGAACAATGTGTTAAACTAAAGCCTTCATAAGTACATTTTCCCCCTCACAATATGCACTGCATATTAAGAAACACTTTCCAGTCATATCAGCCCTTACAACCTTCATTTACAGTTTTTAAAGGGTTAAAATGAATGGTGCAGCAAAGTGAAATAATGTTGAAGGTACAAGCATGAAAACTGGAATTAGTAATTTTTTTAGGAGTCAAAGCAAACTGCGTTAGAAAGAAGACTGGAAAATACCCCAGATGGTCCAGCTGGACTGAAAAGGTGATCTGCATCTGACGACTCCACTTCTGTGAAGCTGGAAAGTACCAAGATGTGACCAAGTGAGCATAAAGCTTTACCCCAGACAGAAGGATTTTGTATAAGCATCTTTGAAATTGTGTAAATTAATTAGGAGCATATGTTCAATGTGTTTCAGTAAAATAGCTCCTTGTGAGGCCAGCAGCTGTAAAGTTAGTGGTCTTACAGCCCTTAATGACTTTTGGAAAAGGCAATCATTTACATACTTTTTAAAAAGCACTGCATACTTATTTAAAACATAAATAGATTTAGGCCTGAACAAATTCTTATGTAAAGATAGACAAGAACTACAAGCTTCATTTTCTTTCCATTACAGTGACAGGCGGATTGTGGAATATGTAACATTTTCTTTCAAAGGATTTGTAATAAAGGTTTGAACTGTTTTATGTAGGGAATATGAGTTGATTTCTATTCCTACAACTCTCTTCCCAAGGCTCTAAGGAATAAACTGTAGCACTTTAATGGTATGCAAAAGTATTACCAGCTCCCAACTTCCTTGGAATTGTGGTAGGTGGTGGGCATGAAATACACAGGTTCTTTAGGAAGCCTGGCACCACAGAATGCTGGTGAAAATGCTGAAATCTCCTTCTTTGAAAGGGCAGATGGGTTAGATTTCAAATAGAAGCTGGTTTATCCTTACTAGTGGGAGGCTTGCAGAGGAAAAAGGTAATCCTTTGAAGGCTGCTGTTGTTTACTGTAAGAAACTGCCACCATGGCTCATTGCTCGCAGAACTTTTCATTTCAGCCCTCTGCTCTCTTCCTCTTCCTGCCTCACAAGTCTTGGGATTTATTTCTGTTTATGCCTTTAGTGCAAATGGAAGTGTTATGCTCTAAATCTCGTTATTTCAAAATTTCCGGTAGAGAAACATTAGAGAATTGTTATTGAATTTCAATTGAATTGCATTAAAATTGCAAAATAGACAGAATATGCTCTTTTTGCTCTTCGGGAGTTCTGATCTTTCTTTGCCCTCCTGCAGGCACTGCGTCCATCAACCACCCAAGGAAAAGACAAGACTGCAAAGTGCAGTTGCTAAGGAAGAACTTGCCCCACTCAGCAAATAGGAGACATAAGAGGTTTAAAGTTTCATTGTTGCCAACCTGTAGACCCTTTGCTCTTGGAACTAGACCCACTACAAAAATAATATCTAAATTGTTTTAATGGCAGGAGGTAAGATCTCTCTCCTCATACTTTGGTGTGACATCTGTACCTCTTTAAGGATGCAGAGTTTGTAGGAGATACTGTTCCTAGGTATTGAAAGAAGTTCTCTTTCTCCAGAGGGAAGCATCCTTTTGTTGTTCAGCTTCAAGGGGTGCCACAACAAGTGACAGATTTGTGCAGACCTCTCTGCTGTGGTCAGTGGTTTGGCCAGTGCTAAAATTTATGACAAGCAGGAGTTCAGTGGTTAAAGGAGGGATCATAGCCTCAGATTGCCACTGGACAATTGAGTGACAATTGGGTTTCACCCATGGGGCAGCATGTATTGCATCCTAAGTGTGATGGCAGCTGTGGATGTGGACATTATCTCACTGGGCAGTAGTGGATCAGATCCTGGGTCAGTCATGCAGGTTCAGTCAAAAGCGGCAAGAGAGAGGGCCAGAGATGGAGCTGGAGACAAGATACAACAGGGGTCTGAGAGGCCCATCCAGAAGAAAAGCTGGCTAGAGAAAAGGTCTGAGGTGCAGCCAGAGACATCCAGAGCTGGTGGCACACCCATGAGGCTGCTCAGGCAGGGTCTGGGTGCACAGACCTGAGCAGAAATGGGTCTCCTGTACAACAGGCAGAGGTGTGTGCACAGGTCCTAGGTAGGAGCTGGTCAGGGTTGTTGGTACCCTGGCAAGGCTACAGAGCTAGGATATAATTGGTGATTCCATGTTTTGCAAAAGCAGGGAAATGGCTAAATTCCAGCTTGCAAAGTCACAGTGGACAGGATTCAACTTTCACATGTACCCACTGCAGCTCACAGCTACCTAAATTAGGACACCCTAAATACAGAGGCAAAACAAACTAATGGCCACAGTGGCAAACCTTGGTGCTAGATGTCATGGCAACCAAAGGAAAGGCAAGCTAGAGACATGGACATGACAGATTACTAAGACCCACTTTCTCATTCTGGAATAGAAATTGCTCTCCTTCCCATGTTTCTTCCCCAGTTTTATTCTGTTACCTTGTTTGAAATTGACCCGAGCTTCCAGAAATGTCCCTAAGTCCAAATCCAATATGAACATAATTACTTCTAAAGTTCAAAATTGCTTCTAAAGCTCCCGATTTTCCTCCCCAGCTTCCTCTGTTTAAGTGTTTTCATGTTCTTACTTTTTCTGCCACCATTCTGATTTCTTGTAAAGAAAGGGCATTTGCCAGGGTGAGCAGTAGTTTCCTCTTCATCTCTGGGAATGGTGAGTATCAAAGCTGGCTTAACGAAACCCTGACAAATCAGAATTTCCTTCTATCTCCCAAACAAGACATGATGCCAAAATCAATATATGGACAATACAGTACTTCTGAAAGAAGGCTTACTTTGGTATGTGACACAAAGGACTATATCTTTTAAAGTAGCAAAACACAGATAAGATTAATTTGCTCATTTCTTGGGAATTACCCTTTTACAGAAAAGAAAAGTTCATGTTAAGGTTTGTGAGTGCTCTGGGAAAAAGTCAACACTCCCACCTACTGGTCTCATCTAAGAAAGTTTTATTCTTTTTCCACTTTTTCTCTTTTTTTTTCTCTTTCCCCCTCATTTTTCACCTTTAAAATTTTTTCTCTTGTTCCTTTTTTTTTATTTCTTCTTGATTCTTTTCCTTTCTCTGTTTCTGTTTTTTCTTTTCTGTATTTCTTTTCCTCTTTTTCTTTCCCTTTTCAGATTAAAATTCCTGTTTTCCTTTGGAGAATATACAGATTCACAAACATAGAAATAACTGTGCCAGCAAAGACATAGTGTTGAAAAAGATGCATCTTGAGAATGATACATTTTGTGACTTTTGTGACTCTTACGAGATAACTTGGGGTGCCTTGTTGCTGTGAGTGGAGCAGTTTACATCCCATCACTGCATTCTCATAGAACGAGTAATAAGGCAGAACTGACAATGTCTTCAAAATATGAAAAATCACCTTTTGGATCATTTTTTCCCAAATAACTCCATTGAAATGAAAGTCCTGCTTGTCACTCACTGCAAGTAAGGTAAACAGTGTGTTTGGGGATTTTTTTTTTTTTATTATTATGTGGTGACAGTTAGGATTCCCATGTTTCCTAGTTCACAATTCCACAGTGGCTCTCATTTGTTCCTGAAGACCATTTACAAATTATACCAGCATACCCTGCCTGAGGAAGAGTGCCAGTATGCTGACTTATTTACTTAAATGACCACTTAATGGCCACCAGTGGCTTTGTTTTCTTTGTTCAAGTAGACACTTGAAAATGTAAATAACGGCTATAAAGACTGAAGATCCCAGAACAGGCAGAAATTATTTGCTCCAGTTCCCTTAAAATCATCTGTTTTGCTGGTGCAGTTGTCACAGCTGAAAGACAATGAGTAATTCTTACTAAAGAAACTTAGCTCAGCAAAAAATATTTTGCCAAGTAATCTTAACATAGGCAGGATATCTCCCACACACCTTCCTAGGTACTGTTCTTATTTTTTGCATACAGTAATTCTGTATTTTGATTTTCTTCACTTTTGGTCTGAAAGCCAGTAAAAATAATGAGATACAAGAGGGAATCATAGTATTTTCCCTCCAAGAATTTCAATTACTTTCACTCTTTTATTTCCTCATTTTTGTAACCCTTTAAAGATTACAAATTATTGCTAGAAATGTGAGAGGAGAAGCAGGAACATAATTTGAAAAAGCCCTCCTAATCTTTTGTTTATAATTTAAAAGTAACTGCTATAAATGGCTCTCTCTGGTTATTTGCGTTCCCTTAGTGCCTATGGGCTCCAAGCAGGAAGCACATGGGGATGGAATGAGTTGCCCAGATTTGTGCTGCGAGCAGAGCCAAGCCAGCGAGCGAACCCACAGCCCAGACGCAGACTTAGAGCCGATCCTTTGGACTGTGCTGCTCCCCTCCCAGCCAAGAAGCACATTTCCAGAGGCCTTAATAGCCACTTGCCTGAAACCAGCCACACTTTGCTTAATGAACATGAACTCAGAGCACGGTGCTGCTGCCTAATAAACTATTTCATTTAGAATACTTAAGCGCCTGTGGAAGGTGGATTAATCACCTAAGAGCCAGATTTCCAAAGTTATTTAAGCATCTAAATGCACAAAAGACCATTGACTTGTGCTTTCAGAAGTGCCTCCCTGTTACAATCCCTTGGGATATCCATCCAGGAGGTTTAGGCAGCTTGGTGCTTTTCATCACCTGACTGGGGTTCTTACTGGGAAAGAAGGGCTCAAAAGCAAAAAGGAGGCCTCCATATATAAATATGGTTCACAGCCAGTGTCAAAGGCTGGTGGGGCTTCTGCATACCTTCCCTTCTTCTTTACCTTGGGGTTGTACTAACTGCTGTCTTCAACTCTGCTAGAATTGCGAAGATCCATATTTTGTCCTGGTTATGCTGTGTACAACTCACTATGTGTGGGCTTTTCTGATGTGCTTTGGAATTTGTCATGACCATTTTCTAACCTTTTTCTCATGGAACAGCACTGACTCATTGGATGGAACAGGCAAGCTGCTTTGCTGGTGTCTCCTCCAAAGTCCTGGGTTTGTTTCCAATGTCCTGAATAAATACTACAAGCAGGATGTGACATCCATCCGTCCCAGCTTCGCACTGCCAGCTCTAGAACTGAAGACACATACATGCTGCAGGGAGTGCTCAGGAGTGCACAGGCTCCCACACTCCTTGTCAAAATGCAAGTGCCTTTGGGGACAATGCTCATGCAGGTACAATGTCACAGCCTCACATGGACTTTGTTGTTTCCACTTTTGCAAGAAAGGAGTTATCAGCTCACCCTCATCTATGATGTCATAGCATGGCTTCTTCTTGCTGAAGTATTAGTTTTGTTCTGTTAGGGTTCCAGACTAATGGTCCAATGCAAGTGGCACTATGGTTCCACCAAAATTCTCTAACCTGCATTTACATTAAACAAACAAACAAACAGCAAAATAAGAGTGTTCAACCTTCTCAACATGCAAGAACTTTCCTCACCTCTGTTGGTGTCTAAGTCTGACAGTTTGGTTGAAGTGTGTGTAACTCTGCACCCTCACTGGGTGCCGTGGGATATGTCTGCTGAGCCCGCCCAAGAGCAGGGAGGTTGCAGGAATAGCATGTGGGTTGCTCCAGGATGAAAGGTATCTTAAAGGCAAAATATTTTTGTTTAATTGCTTAGTCTTCCAGCTGTATTAATAAAATATTGGTTAGCAATGTTTACATATACAAGATTTATCATGGTAAGGTTGATTCCAAACTTAGATTTATTGTGCAAGAAAATGAAGAGAAATCAGTCATGCTTTCAATCCAATTTCATTTCCTAGCACTTTTTCTTCTGAACCAGACAGGCCCCTGGAAATATACATTTCTTAACCAGAAATGTCCTTCAAACTTAGTCCTGATGCCAATTTGAGGCTCAGCTTCATCAACTAGTTTTTGATGCAGTGCATAACTTTAGTAGTACTGGCCTAATTGAAAGGGAATCCCTGGCCCTTTTCAAAAGAAAGAAGAAATGTTCTCTTGTTCAAAGAAGCACATTAAAAGCCCTAAGCATGGACTGTTGCAGTAAAGTTGGCTTCCCTACTCTTCTGCTGTGCAAACTTTTAGCTCAGTACTTTGAAAAAGAAATATATATTGGGATGTGAACATTCCACCACAAACCTTTCTCAGTGAAACCACAAGGTTTTTTGCATTTAACTGCCAAAACCCAGGAAAAATTTTACCGGTTCAAGGAAATCCAGACTTTACAGTACAAGCATGCACAGTTATGGGTCACAAGACAACTTTAACTTAGGTATTCATTGACATTTTGGAATAATTGATACAGTTGTGGTTCTAGATGAAATATACCAAGTTTTAAAGATGGCATTTTTTATTTTGATATCTCTCTTGGTTTCAGTGAATCTAAATCACTACGTTTTTCCTTTTGGATTATAGGTATAATTACCATGGCTATCTGGAGGTGGAAAGTCAGTTGCCATTGAAATGCTAAAGCAGCCTAGAGGGAAAATCCTCCACATTTAAAAATAAAATTCTTTATTTTAAATCTGTCAGTTCTAAACACAGCAACTTTCACTGCCTATATTCTTTAACAAATGTAAAATTAAATTAAAAAATACTAGAGACATTGAAGGTAATTGCTGGAACTGACACATATGAAATTGTTTAGTCTTGAATCTGACAAGGATGTACATTAGTTTTCGATAAACAAACATGGTGGGTATTATTTCTAGACAGGATATGTCAAGTTTTATGCGTGAAGGCGTCTGCGAGGGCTCATTCATCAACTTGACGAAGGTGTAAAAGGTTTTAATGACCTCCTAAATCTCCTTCCCTGGCTGTTGTGGCGAGATGCCTTCCAAGGTCGGTCACCCAAGCAAGCAGGTTCACTTGCATTGTAAACAATCATAGATCAGACTGAATTATAATTGCTGGGGACTCCAGAGCAGAGAGGCCTATATATATCACAGCACTTTCTTGTCAGGGCAGTACAGGTCAGCTGTGTTTGTTCATGGACATATTAGGCTTTGGTTTTCCTGAGCCTCTGCATCTTTGACAGTGGTCCTGCTTCCCCATTGTACTTGCTGTCTGGACAGGATGTTCCACCAGAGGAAGTGCTCCTTGTGGAAAAGGCGTCAATTAGTTGTCCAACTGACCCTCACTCCTACTACCTCCCTTGTAGGCACAAGATAGATTGATTTGTTTAGCTATGTGCTTGCATTTGTTTTATAGCTTTTCCAAATGAGTAAAGCAGTAAGGCTTACAAGTTGCTGACTAAAGCAGGCAATAATGCAAATTTCCATTTCCACCATATGTCATCAGCCATTTATGTTAAATACAAGATAGTTTTTGAATGGGAGAAACATTAAAAAGGGCATGGCTGGTCAACAAGGTTAATTAATTGCTGTGTTGGCAGGCAGCTTTGTTTGAGAAGGCTGTGATGCTGTAATTATCTGAGACTTTCAAGGTTTTGCTGAGGAAATGGGTCATTGAAAAAATACAGGATTTTGCATAAATTTTCTGATAAATAAAAGGGGAGGAAGAAAATTCTTAGCAATCTAGTTTAAATATCAGTAATCAGGAATATGATACATTAAAATACATACATGTTTCGAGTACATTTCCTCAGAATAATCTATTCCAAAGCATAGGAAAGCAAACATTAGAATACCACAGGCAGTTTTTAAAAGAGCTCTTGCTCCCTGGGCAGAGTTCTGGCAAGCAGAGGAAAGCTCTGCTTGATCACACAGCATGTGTTATGAGCTGCATTTGATTTTATGGCTTTCCAAAAAGTTGTCCAAAAAGAAGGTTGGTTGGTTGGTTGGTTGGTTGTTTTTTTGGGTTTTCCTGCCCATTTTTTGTGCAAGGGTCTAAACCATCCTAGCATGTGTTTTTCCTCACCCAGGGAGGTATTTGCCAGGAAGGTAAGCAGCTCCCAAGGGCAGTGACTAGAGTACAGAGCTCACTGGCTCAATTTGGAAGAGTTGGGCTTTTGCTCATCTCTGTCTCTGTGCTCATTATTCGTCCCTCTCTTTCTGAAAGTTGCTTCCTCCTTTATTTCTTTATTACTGCAGCAGCTGAATTTGCTCTGTGCCATGGTACAGTTGCAATGTACAATGGCAATGTAAAATATCTTTTTCTAAGATGGCAGCCCTCAGATGACTCTTAAGCATTTAAGAAAAGAGACAAGTGAAAACTTGATATGCAGGCAATGCTGTTTGAAACCCCACACCTACTGCAACCACCTGGAGAAGAAAGATCCTTTGTGAGATAACCGAAACCCATAAAACCAAAGTAGGATTTTCCACCCAAATGAGCCTCTAGGGAAGGGATGTGATTAACTCCTCCCTACAAAATTCACCCATGCCTTTGACAGTGCAAAGAGAGATTTCACCTGCTAAAGAAAATTCAGTCACAGAATTTTGGTCTTAGAGAAATTGTACATGGATCAGATCTTTCCCTCTGGTGTAACATGAGTACAATAAGGCAACCTCAAGCACCATTTATGGCATGCGTGGAAAAACCAGGCGCAAACTACCCCAAATAAGAAAAATTCTGCTTTCAGAAGGACTGCCAGTTGGAAATCTTGTGGAGGATAGGTCTTTGATGAGGCTTCCATTACTCAGGTTTGGATTGTTTTCTTTAAGCAAGTGTGTTTAAGAGCTTATAAAAAATATCAATGGGGATGAAATTATGAAAATAAAATGCAATTATTTGTTATTTGGTTTTGTATCTCATGTTTCAGTTGAAATGTTGTCAATGCTTAGGCTTATTAGGGAACCCCAAAAGGGACAAAACCACAGAGATTTTTATGTTAGGCTGCAAGGCTATTCTTACCAGAGGCACTAAAATGTGTTCAATTTTGTAACTGCTCAGAATCATGGCAAATCCTGCAATGGGCTCTGTCTACTGGGTATTTGTAACACCTCACTGCCAGTTTCCTGAGGCAAATTTTGAAAAGCTGCAGTTTTTACTTGGTTCTTCTGTGTTTATGAGAAAAAATTAAAACCAAAGCAACCTTCTTCCCAACATACAAACAAACAACAGAAAAAACAGGGTAACAGAGAGGATGGAATTAAGCTTTCCTTCTGCACCAAAGATGTTGTCTTCATCAGCACACACTGTGAAATAATTTCATTATATTTCTGTGTCATGGGTGGGTTGTTTGGCACTCTGTGATTGCTTTATTGCAAAGCCTTTTACCTCAAGTTCTATTTAAAACATGTGGTTTCTGCACATTCTGGACTATCCAGTGGGAGTTTTTAACTTTACCAATATTTAATTGAAAGCAAATAATTCTATTAATTTTGCATTTTTATAACCTAAACACTTTCATATGTCCTATGTAATTACACTAATTACTTAAAGGCGATGCAGGCTGCTTCACAAAGATTTATCATACCTTCAGAAATTAGGTCATTCTTGTGATTTTTATTTTTAGTTAAGGTATGTTTGGCTCAGCTTTTAAGGAGTAGCAATTTTCAGGTAACTGGCCAAACAATGTAACAAGGTTCAATTTTAGGAAAGCAATCTGCCTCCCTACTCAGTAGGTGGAGTTGGTTGGAGGACACGAATTCACTAGCTATTTCCCTCTACGGCTCATTTATGGTGCAGAATTTAAATAATAAATATTTGGAAATATGAATGATTTCTTTATACTCTTACCAGATTTAATATGAACATCATTGCATCTGGTCTCTAATTACAAAACCCTGATCCTCATAATAAGATAAAATTCTATTGTCAGATTGGAATGGATTCTCCCTGCTGTTAATGTCACTTTGGAAATTCCTACAAGGTGACTTTAGATTCTCAGACCCTCTTCAGAGTCACCTGAAAGAGCTCACTCATGCTACAGAGAGTGACAACATTTATAGAGAGTTCAAAACTCCCTACACAAAATGTCATAGTTTAGGAATGGAAATGGAGGAATGAAATTGAGCATAGCAAGGGAGTTTTCTCTTGGGGCTGGGAACTGAGGCATCCACTAAAATCAGTCATGAAGTAAAATTTAAGAAATTTAAAAAAAAATCAATGGATCTTGCTTCAGCTAGGCGTATAGACTGTACAAATCTGCAGGCTGTGTCTTCTGGATGCCTGTTTTTGGCCTCTAAGTGTGCAGGCACAGGGAGCCAAGTACAGAATGATAGTCTTCCTCTTCTGGATATATCAGCCTTGGACACTACTGTTTTCTCAGTTGTCTTCTCTTGATATTAAATTCTTTGTGTTACTTTAAAAGCATAGGAACAAGACAGTTTCCTAATGTCTTTCTCTGCACATATTTTGAAAACTAAGAAAACAGATCTGCCACCCAGTGCCTGCCAAGTTTGGTTTTGGAACTATTTGTTGAGTAGACAGGGCTCTATAAATACATTTTTTTCATAGCAAGAAATATAACAAATACACACTCTACACTGTCTACAGTTCTTTTCAACCACAAACACATATGTACTGCTCTCTGGAGGCTCAATAACAGCTATTGGACTCTGGGCTCTTTCAAAAGCCTGGCACAACACAGGCAGCCCTATGTGTGCTAATATATGCGTGCACATATGCAAGACATGAAAGTATCCCAACTTCTATTGATTGATTGCACTTGCATCATTATACACCTTTGCATTTCTGCCTAATTGCATTTTCTAGACTTGCTTTGTACCTGCTCTGTCACAGCATCACAGAATGGTTGGGGTTGGAAGGGACTCTGGAGTGCACCCTGTCCAACCCGCCTGCTAAAGCAGGTTCATGTAGATCAGGTTGCACAGGACCACGTCCAGGCAAGTTTTTAATATGTCCAGAGAAGGAGTCTCCACAACCTCTCTAGGCAGCCTGTTCCAGTGCTCTGGGCTCAAGCAAATGGAGCAGGCAAAGTGCACAGTGCAGAGGCAAATGATGCCTAGGGTAGTAAAAAATAACTGAGTTACATTTCAGTATTCAGGACTTATGTCCCATGTCTTCTGAGGTAGTTTCCCAAAAATAGCTTGTGGAATTATGAACCATTACATGATACTGGAAAAAAGGTTATGTAGCTTCTTGTGATGCCAGCAAAACTGAAAGCATGTCATGAGTTTATACTTAGTAGCCATTAATAAAGCCTGGGAATTTCCACTTTTCTTACTTCATGGCATATTTGTCTTTCTGAGCATCCCATGACTGTGCACCAAACACCACCACTTGCTGAGGTGCACTTGGTGGAAGAGAGTTTGACCCCAGTCTACTGCTGCACAAAGACGATGGCAAGCTTGGTGCATGATGTGTCAATGTGCAGAGTGCACCTGAAGGCTGTCCTCTCCTCATTCATGGACGTAAAGGTCCTTTTCATCTCTTTCTTTCTACTTGCAGCCTTCTGGTATGCTGTAGCAATTACTGGCATAGAAATTTGCAGGGGGTGGGGATGGGGGTGGAATTACTCTAATGAACGGTCAATTGAAATTTCCCCCAGCCATTGGTCAGTATATTTAAAGAATTACTACAGTAATTATATTTTATGAGCATGAGTCATTTTTCTGTTTTTAAAAAAGTACTTCAGTTTACCCATCTCTTTTAGTACATTTCCATTTGGTGTGGTTTGGCTGCATGGAGAAAATATTTAACAAAGCACCAGATTCCTCAGCTCTGGCATACCTGTGGACCACATATATGGACATAATTGCAAACATCTGTCTACCCACCCATGGAACAACTAAGAGGAGCCATTTAAGAAAAAGAAGGCTAAAAAGTCAACTTTGAGGGTGAGAAACTGCAGAGCTACCTGTTCGTATGTTTATTTATTCATAATATATTACCAGCTAATTCAGAGGCAAACTCCTTGGCCATTTCCAAAGGAGGGATGTCACAATGCAATATATTTCAGTACCACAATATATACTCATTAAACCAAGCAATGGTAGGTTATGAAAAAAACATGGAAATTTTAAGAACCTTCCTGTCAGTTAAGGAAGGACTTTCTGTAGTGATGTGAAACAACAAAGAGGAAAATGGGAAATGCACCTTGGAGCTAGTTGTATGATGAGTAATTGAGCTTTGATTTTGTGACCCATTTAAATTACTTTACTAGTCAAAACTGAGACTTTGGATCCCAACTAACCTTCTCACCTGCAAGGAACTGTAGACTAAGGAGCACTGATGTGTCCATGCTAGTCCTGGTTTTATCTGAACTTCAGTCCAAGCTCATCCTGACCCAGGCATCCTGAATTCAGTGATTGCCTTCAAATTAAACAGTTGGAAGAGTCACCTCAGTGTATTGTCTAAAAACTGGTTGTTTTTATAATCTGTTTTCAGATCTGGAAATGAATCTTCCACAATAGCTTGAATAATCAGAACCAACATCCTTGCCTAAAACCCTTCAAGCTTTGGGTTGCTTAGAAACTAGACTCACAATAAAACCTGCTGATATGTATTGTACTCATATCAGTTATACTCACTGGCTGTCCCACTCGAAGCATCCCTCTCCTTTAATCCACATTTGCCCTCCACTACACATTCAAAAAGCAGAATGGTGGATTGTTGAAATCTCAGACATGGTAGACATGACAGAGCCATCTCCATAGTTCCTCGAGCTGTAAGAATGGCATATGTGAAAGTGATAAAATTCTGGGCAGCTGTTCTGCTTATACAGGAGCAGAGAGAAAGGTGCTATTTCTTGTAGACTTTCATCTCCTGGGTTTATAAATGGGGTTCAGATGGGTAGCTTAGAATAGCTCCAAGGTCACTTTTAATATCATCTGTATTATGTGTTAGGATACCCAGTGAGCCTAGGGCACAGTCTGTAGCTGGAGCAAAAGTGATTTGCAAAAATCTTCCTCCTTGCTGAGTTAATTTTGTATTTACACTGCATAGATATTTTGTACAAGATAGGAAGATACAGCTCATATCTCTTTCTTTCAGTGGGAGAATGTTCCTTGTACAGCAGTGCTGCCCTATGAATCCAACAAGAGCTCTTGTCGATGCACCTGAGGCAATTTAAGACCCTGCAATGCCTAGCTGACCACACAGCCCCACTGTAAGGGACCCCTGCCCCTGCCAAGGAGGCAGGGGAATGGGGCACCCCAGCAAGGTTATTCAGATCTCTTCATACTGAGACTTCATCCATATGCAAATATTTTACAACTAAAACTAAGTGCTCAGTTTCCTACATATGCAACCAATCCACGGTGAATTGCCAAACTAAAGACTACGCTTTTCCTGCACCTTTATTTTTCCCCCTCTCTGTTGTTAGGCTCCAGGTTCTCCTGAAAGGAAAGGGACATCTGTCTGAAGAAATTTACCCTGGAAAGAAAAGAGGTTGAGCACATGGCTTTCCCTGCTATGTCTCAAGGCGCTGTGAAAACCCACACAGGTGAAAAAAGATCTGTCAGGGCAGTGTTATGAGAAGCAGAACATGCATTTGCAGCCCAAACAAAAGTAAAATTGAGGATGTGGTGTAGTATAGTATTTTCTTGAACTGATAACTTCTGGCTGGTCAAGATCTGAATGCTTTGAATGGACTTCATTTGCCATTTGGATGTACCTCATATTGATTTACAATTGAAATGATTCTATAACATTATTAGTCACTGTACAACTACAGAGGTGCATAATACGTAAAATCTGCACCATTTTTAAAGGCAAGCTGGAAACCAGCTCTAAGCATTTATTTTGTGGCACAAATTCTAGGTTTTTTGCCAAGCCAAAATGCTGTCTCTGTCATAAATGCTACACATAAATACTGTATAATGGGAACAAGGTGTCAAAGAGAGGCTTGCAGGTTCTGCTTAGTTCTTAGCCTTTTTTTTGCTATGTCTTGACATATAGCACCACATTTGGGCTACTGTTAGGCTGACTAAAATGCTGTTTTCCAAACAGATGAAGTGAGACCTACATCTATATCAGACAGAGGCATGAGATGCAAGGAAGGACATGAAACCCAGGTACAGATCATTACTGATCTGGTGTTTGCCAGTTCCTTTGTACAATTGAGCTTCCACAATTGTAATTTCTGTTTATGTAGAACAACAGGACAACCTTCACTATCTCACTTATGGATAACTATTGCTAGAACAACTCCAGAGAACAATAATTATTCCTCTGGAAAGATCCTGAAGTATCTAGCAAGGATTGTGTCCTAACGGACTGAAGTTGGGATTCTTCTCCCACTATCCATTGGTTTAGTTATTTCAGATACTTGTTACAGAAGAAGCATTGGGATAATTGGTCAGTAATTTGATGTAAACCATTCTTTAATTGTAAGTGACCATTTCATTAATTGCTAGATATGGAACAGAGTCTGTATAATTAACTGTAGACTCTAACATCCACCTATTGTCTGAAGGCAGGGGGCTTGTGCCAATTCTCCCAGCATGTGTTGCGCTTTGGAAACTAAACTAAAGTCACAGCATGAGAACATAACTGGGCATGAAAAACCTGTATTCAGGGATTTCAGTGCAGATGTGGAGTGAAGAAAGCATCTTGCCACAGAGAACAATGAAATGCTTTCAAAAAACAATTGAAATAACTACTCAGTGGGTGAAGGATAATCCTGTGGGACCAGTCAGCACATGACATGGATTCAATTTCCTGCTCTTTGAGACTGTATAAATGGGCTGGACCCAGAGTTTTAATTGCTGTTGACATTTATCAGTAAAATTTCTTCATTTTATTAGCTAAGGAGTATTTTCTTTTTCTCACTGGCATGTGGGTAAGAATTGTGAAGACTTTGAAGTCCTCTGATGCCATTCCAGAATCACAGGGTACTCTTTGTTTCAGAGTTTTCTTACCTTTCTATTCAGCAGGATTACTAGATAGCGCTCGTATAAAACTGGTATGAATACCAGACCAAATGAAAGTAACACTATCAGCTCCTTCTTTTTGTGTCTAAGAGTTCAAGTCATGAATGAAAAAAGACAAATCAGAAGGAGTTGTCTCATGTTTAACCTATTCACTGAGTCTGATTCTGACCTCTTTATAATTCTTGAGTAAAGGATGGTCCTAATGAGGAGTGACCAGCGTCCCTGCTGAGCTGATCTCACAAAAGTCAACAGTGAGCAGATCAATACGTGTTAAGTGCTGTTGAGGGTGCTGCTGGCTCTCCTCCTCTTCATCATCTCTCATGATGATGGGAGCCAAATCAGAATCTGTTAGAAACCATGGCAAAAGTTATTTTCTTTTCACCATTCTCTGTTCATGCCCTCAGTACTGAGGGGTTGGGAGGATAAGACCAACCAGTTAAAAGTTCCCTCAGCAGGGAGGTGGCCAAGAAGAATAGCAGCAACCACATCACCTGTAAGAAACAGCACCCAAGAGATATATCAGCAGCAGAAGTTTGTGGACACATTTCCACAAGCCCTGCCTCTTTGCATTTTTGGTCTTTGGGCTAAATTTTGGTTTGGTGGTGAAAGAGGCCCTCCAAATGCCTTGGGAAAGATGCTGGTCCTGGGAGTGGACATATTTCTCAGAAGTGTGACCTGTTCCTTGGCTGTCTAAGAGCGAAGGAATGTTCCTGATAAGTTATGCTACATCAGCTGGGTTTGTAATTTGTTACTAGCCTAGTACACTTTTCTGAGTAAGGGCTGGACACATCTCCCCATAATTTTTCCTCTCTTCTGTTTGGAGGCTTTATTCCACACTTGAATTTATTCATCTGCTAGTGCCACAATTAATCCACACAGAAGAGCCAGATAACAAATCCTACTAAATCATGAAAAGAAACAAGCAAATTCTCAGGTAATGTAGAGCAAAGTGGATCCACTGGATTCAAAAGAATTGTTGATGATGTTGATATACGATGAACTGTATGATGTTCTAGCCTGAAGTGTTTTGGATGGAGTCAGGATGGAGAAAATCCTTACAGGTAACCGAGTCCAGACTCTGCTGCCTCTCTTTCACAGTCTCACCAATTTACCAAGCAGTCTGAATGTACAGGTAGGTGGGGAGATTTTCTCCTTCTGTTGTTTCAGTGTCTGACTGTCCTGGTTATTAGAAAACTTATAACAGACTAAATTGATGGATGTTATATCCATGTTATCTCCACAGTCTCCTGTGGCTGGTGTCTTTATCCTCATTAGTTTTCCACTCAGTGATGCAGATAAATAAGTAATATAATTGATTGTCATACCTGAGTTACTAGGTTGAATAAATCAATGTCATTAAGGCGGTGTGTCCTCTAAGCAGCAGAGCCACACTGTAACACCACTAGCTGAAACCCTGGATGAAATAAAGTTGCATTTGGCTCTGAAAATTTATTTCAGCAGCCTGGCCTGGGCAAGCTATTGATGTGACTGCACAGCTTTCAGTTCTCAAACTAGGTCGCTCTAGTGACCTACTTTGCTGCAATTTTGGTTTGTGTCCACAATCATCCTTTTGAAATAGGTACCCTAGCTTTTTGTCTATTTTCAAAACTCTGTTCCTGACTAAATACCTTTTTTCTTGAACACAAGTAATCAGAATCATACATTGCATTTTACATGAAGCCTTGAAATTGTTTTACAACTGCCATACAAATATTTCACCTGCTACATCCTAAGATCACAATTACATCCAACTTGGGAATCATCATTCTACATTTCAATGTACAGGCACAAGTCCCTCTTCTCCTTTGTTTCCAACAGAAATTACTGTTATTCATCCTGAAGGGCTGGATTTTGCAGTGCTATTCACTTTCATTCCATTTCCATTACTTCTGTCTTCATGCTCATCCAGCTTTCTCTGCATGGTGTTCTAGTCCTCCTCTGAATTGACAGTGCCTTCCAACTTTGTGTCATCAACATATTTCATAAGCCCACTCCTACATTTTGAGCCAAAACCACTCCTGGAGGAACTCAAGTAATAGCCTATCTCCAGCTCAATACTTTCTCTCTTGACACAGAGTGCTGTCATCTCTTTAACCAGTTTTTGAGCCATCTTACATTTTCTCTCCTAATCCCCCTTTTCCTTACCTATGCAGACGCTTTCTCACATGGCACCAAACCAACTGTTTTACTGAATTCAGAACACTGTATTTCCTTTGTCTAGGAAAAGCAGTCATCCTGAAGAAAGCTATTATGTTAGTCTGGCATGACCAGACTATGACCAAACCAGACTAAAAATGGTGTTTTCCATTTTCCAGCTTATCTTTCTTCTTTTCTACAAAATCTGTTCTACAGATTTGCATATGGTTGAAAAATAAATGACTCCATGACCACCAAATGAGCTTCTCCTCTAGTTATTTCATTTTGACATTTGGGTATGGCGTTCTTTAGTCATGTCCTCTGTCTCAAGTGCCCCAGAGGGGGAATTTCTAAGGATTTGATGAGTTCTTGTGCTGCTTCCCCAAAATTTCTGGAGTGGAGAGAAACCTGTCTCCTCCTAAGCAAGTTTGATGTGGATCTTTGAGTTCTATTTCTATCAACATAAGACTAATTTCCTATGGGCATAACGTGTCTCTCTCCATTGTCAGCGTCATTGTGCACAAAGGAAAACAAAAGGCATCTTGTGTCAGTTTTAGGAAACATCACTATTAATCTCCACCCTGGCCTAGTGCATGGCTGTTCCCGTGCTTCTTTTGCACTCAATTCATAGTTACATGGACAATTATTTTTTCTATTTTTTTTTAGTTTCCTCTGAAAGATCTAACACAGCTTGACTTTTGGCAATTTTTGTGCTTAATTTCTGAACTTTGACCTCTTAAGATGCTGCATTCTCTGCTGATTAGACTTCTTCTCATTCTTTTTAGGCTCTCTGACATTATTCACATATTTTTTTAAGGTGGATTTTTATTTAGTTCCTTCCTACATGACCCCCTCCTACTTTTACTTATGAAACAAGTTCCAGGTATTTTTTGGAATTCTGACTCAATGCAATTTCAGTTTTAAGTAGCTGTTGCTTTTCAGCCTCTATCAAGAAGTGAATGACTCCTTCCTGAAGTAATAAATCTTCACATATTTCATGAACCAATCATTATCACTCCCAGCCTTATTTTGTTTCCAACTTCTTTTGATCAGTGCAGAGCTTGGAATACCTTTGGTCCAGACAAGTCTGTCTTCTGTGCCTTGCAGAATACGGGACTCCAGAGACACAGAACAATGCTGCAGGCAGTAAAAACCACAATAATAACCTTACTAAGGCTTTTTGTCCCGAGGTATACACATTTTTGTTTAGAGAAAGAGTGCATCTTAATGCACTCTTACAAGTCTCTTAAATCTTAAAGTTTATGTCTAAATCACATTAACAGAACCAAAATATGGCAACATGTCTTAGCAATTCATTGTACCAATGAAAGGAAATGCATCCTCCTCTATCAAAGTTCACAGGACAAGAGAAGTGTTTTTTCTTAGCAGTAGGAAGCTGGCCAAGGGAGACTGAAGATGTGCTTTGAGCAAAGTACTGGGTAAGAAAATACCATTTTTACAGAGCTATGTTTGAGAAAAATACCATACTTAAAAATACAGAATATTTACATGTACTTAAGCCCCTGATAGAAATACCCAAACCCCATTTTTAGCTTCTACTATAGCTATTTAGCTGAAAAGTGAAAAACTGATTGGAAGAGTTATTTCTTCTGCATGTCTGGCTGCTACTCAGAAGTTGGTACAAAGGTATTGGACAGCACCAAGCATGAAAGTTCCTGAGTACTTAACAAGGGTCCCTATTATGAAAAATAACTATTGATACCAATATGAATACCTAAATTTGTGGTTTACATCTAGACCAAATTTAATGAGAGCAATGGTGAAGGCCTGAACTCTTCTTCATCAGGAGACAAAGAGCATAGGCTAGCACACAGAATGCCAAAGCCCTACGAAGAGAGTGCTATTTTAAGAGGAAATGTTTAAGTAGAAATGTCTCAGGTGGAACACTGAGCCTTGCCATGGAGTGCGGCCCTGGACCAGCAGGAGTGAGGCACAGGCAGAGAACCCTTAGCAGCTGCTGTCAGGATGGGGCAGAACTGCATTTCTGATGTTTGTAAGAGTGCATGGGCTGCACTCCTTGGGCCGTACAACAGAGAGGAAGGAGGAATACAGTCTTGCTTCCTTCCAGGCATGCTGTCAGCTGACCTGTTTGAGTCTATTCCAAGGACTACACTCAAGGGAATGTCAGGAGACATCCTGCCTCCCTGAGGCATCACAACTGAAGTGGTTCACATACTCAGCATGAAGCACAAGATTCAGGGCAAGGTTGTGCATAAAATGAGATGTCTCACCCCTGAAGAATATCCCCTAATGCGTACATTTGTTTAAATCATCGTTTCTTATCACATACTTTGGGAAGATCATTATGAGTCATTAGAATATGCGTTCCAGACTCTTATCAATAACTGCATTATAGCACCCCATGTCATCATGGCCGTGTTATTTCACACAATTCCCACTAGTTAGGCAAAGCATTTTCTTATCTAAGAAGATACCGAACAGTCTCTACTAAAACCAGATACTACAGGGCAATGCTTTTTTCAGGCAATTTTTAAAGAACAAGAATAGCAGTTCAGCCCTTAAACATCCAGCAAACCAAGGTTTCCACACCCCTTTGGCTTTTTGTCTCCTGAATTTGAGATTTTTTTTCTTCTCTAAATGTGGAAAGAGAACCAGTACAGAAAATACAGTAAATTTGCTGTGTCCTATTATATAGACACCAAGTTTTATTTGCACCTACAGTATGCAAAAATATGTTGCAGCTCTGAGACTAGCAGCCACATAAATTTCAGAGAGGCTCCTGCTCTGACTCACTCTGTAGAGAAGTGTGCTCAAGTGTATGCAATGAGTTTTCTCTCCTTTTTCTCCTTTCTGCCAGAGAAGACAATGCCAAAATCAAGATACTCCAGATTTTTCTGTATATACCCACCTACCACTGAAATTAATGGGAGAAGCTTGAGTGACTCCCTGGTTAGAGAGAAATTAGGAGTACTTTAATCATGCTTTTAACTGAACCGTGTTAATTCATATCTATGGCAAGAAAAGGTAGATTGTGCTCTCAGGCAAGCTCTTGCAAAAATGCAATCCAGCTACTTTGCCTGGATCCTGGAAGAATGATTTGGACTCAGGAAGCTGGTTATGTGCTAAAGGAAAACATCAGGTTCTGCAGTGTTTAAAGCTGTCTGCGTGTCTCCAGCCAACCTGCATGTCACACATATGTTTTCTGGCTGTGGGAAGCCAGTGCTGATCTGCCACGCAGTACCTGTGGCACAGAGCACTGTAGTGGCAGGTGCCTCCTGTAAAAGCAAACACATTGCAGTGATGTTACCTCACCCAAATTATGTCTGAGAGCAGGGCAGAGAAGCCTGACCACTATTCATCTATCTATATTCCTGATTTTATTGCTCGAAGCTTTTATTAACTTCAAAGTCTGATGGCTACAAAACAGTGCCAGCCATGATTCCTTTAAATTTTAGGAAACATGCCATAAGAAAGCAATAATTGCCAAATATTTTTAATGTGTCAGGGATGGTCCTTAATCCATGCTGTGAGCAGGAGCACAGTTGTTTTCATTCAGAATTCAACACTGGCTGAACTGGAGCATGTGCTGATATGTCATATAATGCTAAACCCTAGGCCCTCTTCCAAGTGCCTCTGAAACTTGAAAGGTTTAAGCATTAATTTTTTTTCTCACCTAAGGAGTGGAATAAATTGTACATCTCATCTGGCTTTAATTTCAGGCAGAGTGAGTAGAATCTCTAGCATTGTAGTGGGGAATTGGCTGGAAACATCCCTGTTGGAGTGAGGGACACTACCCTCCTGCGTAGTGGGTGGGTTTGCCACAGCACAGACACTCTGTGCAGCTGATGCAAAACACTATTTGAAATATGGAAACATCCAGAATTTTTGCTCTGTGGCCAAGATAATCCCATCCCTCATTTCTGCCACTCCGCTGGGCCCACCCCGTGAAACTGATGGGAGAGTTCAGCTCAAGTCATGGTGCAAGTCAGACCAAAGGCCAAATCCTCAGCTGGGCTGTACCCACGTAACTCCATAAGGCAACACAGCTTAACAGGTGTAACTCAGAAAAAAAAATAAGAAACTAGCTTTAAGCTAGCACTGCAAATTCAAGGCTTCATTTTATTCCCATGTTTTCTTTTTGTAGTCCCATTTAACGATGACTGTAGTTCTGCTCAGGTTCAGTCACCATGCACAGACCTCATTGTGGCATGGGAACTGCAGTTTGGACCTCATGTACGCCTGGAACTTAAGGCTGACCAAAAATATCCTCAGGGACAACTTTGTAAATGCTCAGTATTCAGCTCAGGTGCCAGAGTCTTACAAAGTGCTAGTTATAAATCTTGTGGAAAATGTGACAGTGCAGTGAAATGTCTGAACTGGAGCTGTTCTTTTCTAGAATTTGGATTTTCAGTGTGCAGTGTGCTGCTCTATTTTCAAATCCTTATTTTAGGAGCATGGATTTTTGTCAGAAAGTCACTAAGTAATTACCAGGGGAGGGTTTTTTGGTTTGTTGCATTTTCTTTTGGTTTTTGCTGCTTTAAAAAAAAATAAGGTAACCCCTATCCCATCTAAATTATTACTTTAGAGAGGAAAAGCATCAAATTAGTTTCCTTCATATGACATGTCAAGTGGACAGCATCTTGCAAGCCAAAGACATAAACACTAACTCACCCACATAATCTTATTACTGACTAAAATAAAACCATATGATGTTTCTGTATCAGTGCCTGAAAAAATTAGTTCACTAGATTCTGGCACTATGAAGTGTCCCTAACACTTTTGTTCATACACATAAAAAGGCTGATGAAAAATGGTGATAGTTATTTTCAAGGAATAGAGGAATAGCTGGAAAGCAGTTCCCCCAGAAGAGAAGTTACCTCAGCTGTTTGCCATTACTGCCATCAGTGTTAACTCAGAAAATGTTAAAATTGTAGTGTATACAATAAACTAAATTTTATAGGTCTTATTCTATAGGAAGTGAAGTAAATGAAAGGATTCAGATTAAGTTCAATGGATTTTGTAGCTGTCTCTGTGCTTCACACCAAACATTACAGATACAGGTTCAAATGCTCTGACACTCTGTATTTCTCACAAAACTAAGAAAGGGTGCTACCTAGTTCCAGGAATAACTGTATAGTCAATGTTGCATATATCCAGAAGACAAATGCTTCCAGCTGTTTAAAAGAAAGGCATTGTTTAGCTATACTTACATTTTTTTACAAGAAGAATGGCAGCAGAAATAGATGAATTCTGGCTACAGCACTGTTTTAAAAAACTACTGGTATTTAGCACCATTATTTTGACAGAATAAAATACAAGTTACCTACAAAACCTGCTATCTCAACTAGCACATTTAAAAATAAAATGCCATGATTTATGTAATATCTTGTCATCCATGGACCTTGAAATATTTTACAAATAAGAATGACATTGAAGTATTCTCCCTTATTACCTCCACTCCACAGAGTGAAAGTGAGGTACTTAACCCTGTTGAGCAACTTGCCACGTTTGACAAGCAGAGCCAGAAATGGGGTCTGTAATGGTATAGCCTTATTTTCTTTTTCTTACACGGCATTTCCTATCTCTTTTCACAGAATCTGTTACTACAGATGACATCTACTATAGCTAGAAATACAATAGGTTGTGCACAACACCTTAAAATTACTAGAAAAGTCCATGAGACTGACAGCTTTGGTATAAAAGCCTTCATTGTTCCAGCTTGGGAAAAGAAATGTAGCTGTCAGGTTATATATCTTGTGGGTGAGGCACTGTAGAGCAGCATCACAAACAACTGCAGGGCAATGGGACAGAGCCAGGCCAAGATTTCAAGCTGCATTGCCTGGCACCTGAGGAAGGGGTTGGGATAAGCTCAGTCTGTAACACATGGGCCCTTCGATATGGAAGTTGAGCGGCCCTGCTCTGATGCTCAAGTGGCTGCAGAAGCTGTTTCATGTCCCCACAGCACTGGGGATCTCCTCAGCTCTGCCTTTGGCAAACCAGGTGCTCTCCTTCCTCAGCTCTCCAATGTCCCCAAAGCAACACCAGACTCACACACACACATGCCCTTTGTTTGACCTTGTTCCCTGGAGCATGAAGCCAGCAACAGGAAGCCAATACTGAGTCCATGCACTACAGAAAATTGTCTTTTTTCAAAGCTTCTCTAGGACTTCTAGTCCTCTGAACCTAAGACCTACCAGGTCAATTCTCTTTTAGATGTGACCAGGTGCTGCCCACTGGCTCCTGTGATTAATGGAGCCATCCCTTGATGAGACAGGATGAGAGATTCCTGCTCTTGTCCCCCGCAGGCACATGTGGCCATTGCACAAAGTGGCAAATACATATTTTTAAAGTCAAGGTCTAGTCGCAGCTCTATAGACTGGCTCATCAAATGCCTGCAGGTGATTTTTAGAGAATAATTTTGTTTGCAGCATGTGGATTGGCTTGCCATTTGCAATTGGGGAAATGCTGGTGTGATCTGCACTCACTGCTTCACACCGGCTCTGATGACTTCTGTGTGTGTCTGCTTTGCCTACTCATTCTGAGACATCACTGGCCTCCACTTGAAATGAGACAAAACTGTCAGACAGAGTTTTCAAAATGAAAATAAGATGTCCAAAAATTCAGGAGAATTTATAAGCTATAAAATAAACCAAATCTGGACATTTTCTGAGCCAAAAGGATACAAGACAGGTCCTATTGACAAGACAATTATTTGAATTTTTATTCATAATAAAATGTTCAGTTACCACAGCCAAAACAAAACCACACAATTTTTTCACTGCAATTATTTTAAATACAGTGTGTCATTTTTTCTCTCTTGGTGACTGATCTTTGGCACTAATATAGAATTGTACTTGAAATGGAGTGGTAAAACACAATTAGCTTTTTTATTTAGCAAAGGCAGTTTCAAATCCATTCAGCTCTAATAAAAAATTGTGGAGTTCTTGAATTGACAATAAATCACAGATTAAGATGCCTAACAGAAACAAATTTAGTTCTATATTTTTACAAGAAACACTTGATATTGTAGCCTCTCTGCCTGTTCTTTTTTCTCCTCCTCACCCCTTCACTCCCTCAGAAAATTTGATTTATGCCACCATGGTCAAAATTTCATTATCTTCCATTTAACCCAGTGGAAATAAAA
Organism: Zonotrichia leucophrys gambelii; assembly: GCF_028769735.1. Taxonomy (NCBI): domain Eukaryota; kingdom Metazoa; phylum Chordata; class Aves; order Passeriformes; family Passerellidae; genus Zonotrichia; species Zonotrichia leucophrys. The sequence continues at coordinate 70,321,939 of NC_088171.1, forward strand.
CCTGTCTTGAGAAATCTGTAATATGTGAAAAAATCAAAGTTTGCTCTTTGATCCTTTACATTAGGATACTGGGCAGAAACTAATTTTCTTTACTCTCAGAAGCAACTACCTTGATTTTTAAAATTATTTTTAAAATTTCTTTCAGCAACAAGGAATGGAAGATTAAAGAAATGGGATATGGTTTATGAAACTTTTTTCCATGGGCGTGCCCTACATGACAGAATGTGTCCCTGAAACACCTTGGCTCAAATGTAGTGGCTGTGGGTGTGGTGATTATTTCCTGGCACAAGGAGGGATTTCAGGAAAGCACTGACTCTGCCTTCTCCACCCAGGCAGGTTCCTGACCTCTACTTCCAAGTGACAAGAGCCCCCATGTGCATAAATCCTACAGAATCCTCCAGGCAAAACCACTCACAGTGTTTGCATTGTGGGACTGTTCTCTTGAAAATATAAATGTATGCATGGCGTGCCTGAGGGTACCCACTTTTGAATTATAGAGTGCCTTGTGAGCAGTCGTGGCATTTGGTTTGAAGACCATCCCCCCTGCCTCCCTCCTCACTTCCCACTTCTTATTTTAAATTCAGCTTTTCAAAAGCTTGTTACCAAAAATATTCTGATAGATCTGTGGTGGTGCTGACTAGCAAGAGCTTTGCAATAGAGAGTGAAAGATCACTTTATAGACTTCAGCTCCTTCCTGGAATGGCTACTTTTTTCCTTCACTTCCCCCCCCCCCTCCCCCGCTTCTTTTGGCAGATATATTAAAAAGGAAAAAAAAAAAAGAAAAAGTGTGTATGGCTTTATTGCTCCATAGGGCTGTTAGATGGGTAGCCACAGAGATCAAAGTGCTCTCTCTGCTGAACAGGTGTGGCATGGAAAGTGCCAATTTTATCCTTTCTAAGCCCTGCACTGAGGGAATATATTTTTTGGACAAGACTTTACACAACCATGCCTGGGGAGAGCATGAACTAAAAAAAGTTCCACTGAATAGGAGAAATGGACACAGGAGCTGTGTATCCAGATCGGGCTTAGATAGGTGGTCTGACAGAGTATTTAAGTAACACTAAGCTAATTCTCGCCCTGTTCCTTTCAACACATCCAGCTTCCCCCAGAATTTTTACAAGGCAACTTTGATGGTAGTAAGTAGATCATTAGAGAAACTATTTACAAGAGCAAAAGAGATTATTTACAAGAGTATGTAGGGACAGGACTCTGGAGGAATGGCTTCAAACTGAAAGATAGTATGTTTAAGTTTGTTAGATATTGGGGAAAAAAATTCTCTACACTGACGGTGAAGCCCTGGAACAGGCTGCCAGAAAAGCTGTGGATGCCCCATCCTTGGAAGTGTTAGGGTCAAGTTGGATGGTGCTCTGAGCAATCTGGTCTAGTGGAAGGTGTCTCTATCCACGGCAGGGGATTTGGAACCAGATGATCTTTAGGCTCCCTTCAAACTCAAATTCTTATGATTTCATGATTCTATGGTCATTGGGCTACTGCTCTGATCTCTGTGTACAGCTAGACCAAGAGATCTGTTTGCCTCATACACATACCTCTTGTTTTCTTTCACTAGAAAAGAATGACAAGACACTAACTGTGGCCAATGCCAGAAAGCAAAGCACTGTATCTGGTCAACAAATGACCCCTCCCTTTTCTTTGTAGAAGAATACTTAAGCATTCTGATTAATCCTGTCAAGGAGACTGGTAGTGAAGAGGAGCCAAGGAGCAACAGGAGCAAGAACTGGAAAAGGACAGGCCATATTTTAGGCACAAACCATAACAAAACTGCCCAGGGGCTGAAGTTTCTGTGGTCGGTCTACTGGTAGCAAGCGACACATGGTTTAACCTGCAGCAGTGGAGCTCTTGCTGAGAGCTTTGATGTCTTAGGAGGATCTTGTGAAACATCTTCACCAAGCAGAACAGGGCTTAGGTCAGTGCAGGGGCTTCATCAAGGGACAAAGCAGTCAGCCAGCAAGTCTGGTCTTTGGAAGCCTTGAAGTTTAAATGGGCTTGGGTAGATCCCTGCCTTTGTTTAGGCAAGTCCAGGAAGAGCAACATCCTGGAAAGATCAGGCTAGAGGTAGTTTGATTTAAGAAAAGGAGGTTAGAGGAAAACAAAGACAAGAATGAGGTACTGAAATGGGCTGTGACCTCCAAAGCATGCTATCTTTAAATAATCTTGGCTGGAAAGCAGGATTCCTGATCATTCCTCTGCTTTTCAGCAAATATCTGTGAAGCCTACATGAAAAATCTGTTTGATTCTCTTTGGGTACAGATCTGCAGCACCATCCCTGCCATACATCACTGTAACTCACGGCCCTGTCACAGTGATTCTATTCACCACTACCACAGCTTGCCATTTCCACAGCTTACCATTAGGCATGGGGAAATCTATCAAAAACACCACCAAAAAGGATGTTACTGACTTTTGAAATGAAGTACTCAGAAGCAAGAAAATTTCTGTGCAGCCTACACTCACACCCTAACTCCCATGAATGGATTATGATTGGGCCTTTAACTGCACTGAACTCAATGATCTTGGAGGTCTTTTTCAGCCCTTAATGAATCTTTGATTCTTTGGCATAACACCCCTATCTTATTCACAAACTGAAGTTTCCATTTCTGCGCAGTGAGCATTTATTTGGGGGTATTTGTTGCCCTGTGCAAAGAATGAGAGAGGAATTTAGTGAGGGAAAAAATTATCCATGTGAGTGCCTCTTGTAAGACAGCCTCTTAATTGATGTACATGTGGGGTGTCTGACAAAGACTGTTAGAAATAATTTAATCTGTTGTATCACAAAGTCTCTTTATAAGAGAACATGGATGAGGAAGGCAGATTTTCTAAAACAGTGCATCAGATACAGCTGGTTATACAAAACCTGAGCTCTGAGGTCCTTCCTTAAAAGGAATTGGGAATTCATGTCAAGCAACCCTTTTTCCAGTCTTCCTCTTGGTCTCCCAAATATCTTATAAAATGTGCATATTTTTGTCAGGCATTTTAGCATAGCTGGGAAGTCATATTGGTTTTTAGGGGTTTTTTTCCCATCAGTTCTGGATTTTTTTGTGTTATGGTGTGTAAACAGAATGCACCCAACATAGCACCTAAGCACATACTTAACTCCAAGCTTCAGTGGCATTACTCATGTGTTCACAGCTAATGATACTTACATTACCTGGGCTTGTCCTCCTGACAAAGAAGCCCAGTGGGGAAGGGCTGAGAACTCTACTGAAAGCCAGCAAGAGTTGGACATCTGAGTCCCCAGACTCTCTCCAAAACTCTTTTAAAAAGTCCTGCAATTCTGGGCTGAGGCCCAAGAGAGAATTTTCAATTCCATGTGAGCACACTATGATTCAGTGCTCAGATCTGATGTTATTAAGTGCATGAGGAAGCTGTGACATTTATTTGCCATGACTTACTAAAAGAGAAGAAAATCCCCCTGTGTGCAAGTGCTTTGAGTATTCACTTGGCTCTAAAGCTGCTGTTCACTACCAGTATAGCTGGGTTTGTGGCATGGGTGCCCCATTTACACCCAGACTGCACATCCCGGGTCTTACCATCCCTTGTTCTCTGTTCTTTGTACAGCATTGTCTCCACAAGGAATGCACATGTAATTTGGATCATGGATAATAATACTAATTAGAGAAGAATTGAATGGAAGGAATACCAAGGGGAGACATAGGAAACTAGATTGAGTCCCTCTCCCATGTCTCAGCTTCTTGATTTGAGAAAAGGAGACCAATGACGACAATTGCCTCTGAGTACTTATGAAAAAAACCTGAACAATATATCTAGATGCATGTAAATGGAAATTAACTTTTAGGCACTATCATTTGGGTAAATCTGAATTTGTTTTCAAAAGGCCTTTGGAAGGTACCTGTCTGTACCATGTCATTAATAGATTGTCATCTGCCACATACCAGCCTTTTGTTCAAAAAGATCTGGCCATTATACCCATTCCAAAGAAACTGCAAGATTTGGGAGAAATGGTGGGAAAAGTGTATTTTTTGTTAAGTTTTGGTTTTGCTTGATGCATGCTCAAACTTTCCTAAAATAGTCACTCTTGGAAAGAGAACAACTCTTGAAAAAGTTCAGCCAAGAAGGCTAAAGTTTATGAAAATAATAAATAACTGAAACTGGGCCTTCAGAATGGAAATGTTTAGATGAACTTAATATTAGTGCTTTTACATATTGGTGCTTCACTGTTTTTTTGAGTCAGAAATATAGAGTGCAGGATATGAGTGGGAGAAAATCACTGGGTTGATTTTGCCTTTTTTTTTCTTTTTTCCTACTGGTGCAGTTTTAATGAAAACAGGAAGAAAATAGAATATGACATGTACATAATGTGATAGTGATACAGTTCTCTTAGACCAATGACACATCCTTCAGCTACCAATGAATCATGCTTGATGAGTAAAGTGAATTGCAACTGAAAGCGGAAAAGTTTTGTAAGATTTATACCAAGTGTTCACATCATGCTTTAGTACATTAATACATAGTAAGCCCACTGTCAGGTGCCTTCTGCTGTGATGCAAAGAGGGAGATGAAAAGAAAGGATGAAATCATGCAAGTATTTTAATTTTCCGAGGTTTGTAGAATGATGCTATTGATTACATAAGCATCAGTAAAATTTGGAGAATATTTGGGGATAATAGGTAAAATCAGAGGTCATAAAATTTTTGAGATATCATTTGATATGTTGCAGCTACATCCTAAAACATGTTTTTGCTTACTTGTGATGGATGCTGCTTGGAAATAACTGTAGAGCTTTGATGGTTACTCCATTTTTATGGAAATGCTCAGACGCTCAGTTAAACACTTAACTCCTAAAAGTAACAAACACAGAGCTTCCAAAATGGTCTTCCAAAAGCATTTGAAGCATACATATTATGGTGCAGAAGACTCATGGGAGATTCTTCCCCCTATGAATTTTCTACTAACAAATATGTTCACAAACATTAATTGGTGAGCAAATAGAAAAGGAATAGTATTTATCCTATTTTCCTGATGTTAGTGATGTGAATGCCTAAGCCTGTTATTTGAAGCCTTTGCCTTCTCTCTGGCAATGCTGTTTGATGCTCCACAGTTCAACATGAATAATCTCCCCAACAGGAAAGACTTTGAAGTTAATAATCGGTAAAAATGACTGACCTCTGGGTTCCCCCATGTCTGTATTAGTGTCTTGAACTGAATGAATTGTGGCCAAAACCTGAAGGACTGCACATCATTTTTGCTTTGTAGCCAGTGGCCAACCTCTCTCTTGCTCCTCGTGCTGGGATGGAGGAGAGGAGAAGCCTGCATGACACTCCACACAAGCTCTGGAGCTGCCTGGGCAGAGCAGAATGTAAAATGAAATCTCAGTCACTGATAAACACTGTCTCACCTCCAGAGACACAACAGATGTATGGAATAAGGTTATGACAGTCACCAATCCTTCAGCTCAGGGCACACTGCAACAAATGCAGCTCACATTGCTCTTTCATGAGATTTGAAAACAATTATCACCCGTCTCTACAGAAACCACTTATTTCTCAAGGGTCACCTATTTGGTTTCTGTAGTGGTAATATTCATGGAAATGAACACTCTTTGTGAATCAATTTTGTCACCTCTGGCAATGAATGGAGCACATGGAACTCATCTGGCCTTCCCATGGTAGTTATCAACCTGCACCCTGATCTTCCTTCTGGTCCTTTAGCATGAATTTCAGCAAAAACGAATCTGACTTGCAAAATGTGCAGCCAAAATCTGCTCTTACCATTAGCATTGTCAGAGGTATAAACCAAGAATAACCTGCCAGATACATCTGAAGGCCTTTGAACCTGGGGCCAAAATGGCAGAGTCAGAGGTCTGGCAGAATGCATGCACCCATCTGTAAGCAGGGAGTGGACTGCAAGCGCTGGCAGCAATCAGGAGTGCTCCCAGACTCCAAGAGCCATAAATGATGGATGAATTAACTGGCATGAGGGTCCAATTAATATGCCCCATTACTGGACAGATTTTTCTAGCTCCACTCTCAGAGCTCTGGATTTTCTAAACAGACTTCAGGCAAAAGTTTTCAGTATTTAAGACACATTTAATCTGAAACAGAGATAATTGTTTCTATCAATTGCTGAATTAGTTTCTATTAGTTATTTCTCTGACAGTGCAGCTCATGTCATATATGCACCTCAGATGAATATATGAAACACTCAGGTAGCTCTTCCTTCCTCAGCAAGGAGGAGATGGAATCAAAGAAAGCAGCTGTTAAAGCACTGAAAGTAGCAGGGTGCTGGGAAGAGAATAAACCTTCAAGAGAGTGAAAGGAAAATAAAAATAATTAAGAGAAATCAGAAAGTACAATTAGGAAATTTCAATGTAGTAAACTAAGTTAGTGAGGCCAGGAGAGGGGAAAATTTGAATCCAGGTCCAGTACTGGCATATATTCATCTAATGCTTCTGTTGCAGAACATTGCAAAATAAAACTGCAATTTTTTTAAAAGCTTCTTAAGTGTTTTGCGTGCACATTCCTATGAATTTTATTTGGAGTTGAATGTTTGAATTTCCCCCAATGGAACTGAAAACCCTGCTGGAAATACTGTGCTATCGGGACGGGGCAAGCAGCTCATGTGGTGATGTAATGCTACTCAGATACAGTTGGTAAGAAGGAGGAGTAGCAGAAACACTAATTGGGGGGAGGGGTCCTTCTGAATTTCATAGAAATTCTTCTTTCACCTCAAATAATATACTAGCCAGTCCAAACTTGGGATTCTGATTTAAGCAATCAGAAATTAAATGTTGAAATAAATATACAGAGATACAGAACCAGCATATATTTTTTCCCATTTACCATTTCTTCCATTTTGGGTCGGCAAAGATGTCGATGAAAACATCACAGCTAATCTAATTTTAAAGAATAACAAGGTCCTGGACAGAATAAAAATACAAACTATTTCTCTGACAAAAGTTTTGAAAAATTATGTTGCAAGCTTTCTCCACACACCTGCACACTGTTCAGGGCACAGAAATCTCCATCACAAAGTTTTATTCTTGTTGTAAGACTGGCCACATGAATATGTCACCTAGTGATTCCAACTTTTGTCCAGATTAATTTGTCTGTGAAAGTCCATTGCTTGTGTATGATGCCTATAGTTGCAAACCACTGAATTTACAAGCATATATATGCCTGAATTGACCATTTGTGGTTGTGCACACTCTGGTCCAGGAGAAGGAAGTAGCTACCAGCTCTTACAAAGAAATAGCAATATGCTCTTTTCCCTACTGCCTTTGAGAATTTTCTTCCAAGACATATAGCTCAGCAGGGACCGATTGCTTTCCCATTAACTTTTCTGCATTTAGAAAACATAAATTAATACAGATCACATTAACACAGTTCTACTAGATCCATTAAAAAGCCTGCAATTCCCTCCAAGACAAGCACCAATGCTTTATTTCAGATTACTGTAAATCATGACTGGCCCATTTTGACTTTTGACTAACAGGATGTGGTACTGGAGATGAGCTTTGACAGGACAGGGTCTGATTTTTAGATTGACTTCTGCTGCTATTGGCTCTGTTTGGAGCAAGAACCAACGCTGCTGCCAGCTTCCGCAGAGCATGCATTCTTTCATGCATCCATGGTCCTCAAATCTGCTGTTCCCACTGCCGAGAGGTGAGACCCTGCAAAACGGTATAATCTCAAATGATGAAAGTGCAACAAGTAACTTTCAGAGAAGTGGCAATAAAACAGATAAACAAGGCTCAGCCCAACCATGCAAACATTTGACTTTCAGCTCTGTTTGATTTCCATCTTCCAGAAGTCCCACACATTCTGCCAACATTGCTTAGTGCTCAAGCTCTCTGGAAGTAACTACGCAATTTTAGTTTTCTTCTCTACGGACATATTTTGTTTGCTATAGTATAGTTTGTTATATATATTTAGTTTGCTATAGTATGCATGCAAGTCCAAAATAACTTCCTAAAATCACCTCTGTAGTCAGAGGCAGAGGTCTTAATCTTAATCTGGACTCTAATCCTTAGTGTCCAGGTTCTTTAAGACTGGGTAGATAGTTTTTCACGTTCACTGTGTGATAAGGCCTCTAAGGACTGTTCTGTGTTCCTGAATGTCACAAGCAGAGACAGCATGGAAAAGAGACTATGTCTGAACTCTGAATTCCAATATGGATTGTGATAATGATAAGAACATAGGAGGCCTTTTTATTAATGCATGGATTAAGCAGAATGAGTGCTTGTAAGTGTGAGGTGTCCATGTTTGCCCCAAAAGAATGACTTATCACAGATACACCAAGTGGAACACTGACCTTGCTCTGGTTTGGGGGGTTTATTGAGGGTTTTTTTTTTTTTTTTTTTTGATGTTGCTTGATTGGTTGGTTTTGTTTTTCATTTGTCTGATAATGACCAAATTAAATCAGTTTCAGAAAGTTACTTACAGTTTGTCTAACAAGCTCTCAGGGTCTGGAGACTATGTTTCATAGCGAGTGAGTTCGAGGATATTTAATATCTTACATCAAATAGGCAAGGGCTTTTTGGACCCAAAGCCTAACTATTTGTGTATTTCAATCCATCTCTGAGCTTGTATCCTGGGGTTGCAGAGACCTGGCTCAAGGCTTTTCTGAAAGTAAAACTCAGCTGTTCAAGGCCTCAGGACTCATGTCTCTGGGCTGCTCCTTCCATTGGAAAAGGAGAAAAGTAGGATTGAGAAGGGGAGTCCTGGGAGACAGTTGTGTGGGAATGAGCTTGCCTTTCTTCCTTCCACCATGGAGGAGATTGGGGTTACCCAGCACCACATAAACCCAGCCTGTCTCACATCTATAAGCTTCACTGTCCAAAGCCATGGCATGAACAAACCACTGGAAACAGATATTTAACTGCTTTGGCTGGGCACCGTGCTAGGCAGCTTCCACCTTTGCCAATTCCTGAGGCTGGTACTGGGAATGTTGGATTTTTTTGGTGAAACTTACTTCCCAATACTTCATTTTCACATACAGAGACAAGATGCCCAATATCTTGGAAGGTAAATCTCTTTCTGTTTGTTTTCTCAGTGCTTTTGAAGGTGCCATGTACAAACAAGGCATCCAGCTGAGGACTATCACTTACCAAGGTCTTCTGCCCTGGGACCAAACACAAAAAAATGGGGCTAAAGTGAAAGCTCACAGTCAAAAAAAATGGGGTTCTGTGCAAAAAGAAATGCATAATTTTCAACAGAGCAAATAGTTTCCACTTGTTCAGTCTCTGCGGTACTAATGGCCATTAGGGACCCAGTATCATTTCTCAGACATGTATGAGTGGATAGACCCAGTGCCCTGAAGGAATTCCAGTTAATGGCTCCAAGGTCATTACCTTGTGTTCTTCCTACGTAAGCTCTCCAGCGATTTTAGCTGGCTATATTACCCTTTGCTTCCCCTGCTAAAAACAATCTTGCTGGCAGTGCTGCTTTTCCTCAGTAGAAGTGGCCACATTTCAATGACGGGTGACGTGAGCTCTGCAAATCCAGAGCCAAATTCCACGGCAACGCCAGAGCGTGTATTTATGACAGCAGCAGATTTGTGCCTGGTCACACTGTGGCTGTAGGAGGATGACAGGTGATAAAATTGTCAGGGGTGAAAAGCATTATAATGTTTTGTTGATGTAGCTATGGTAGGCAATTCCTATCACAAACCTGTTTAAGGGTCTCATGCTAAGTCTTTCAAAATACCAGGTATTGACACAAATGTAGTTCAGAATCCATCCACAAGTTATCTGCCTTTTGTCCTTCATTCAGTCCGTTCTTCCCTCCAAAAATACTGATAGTTCATTATTTTTAAAGCACTACTTGCTTTACTAAAAGCTATGGAAAATTTATCATCAATGGTATACTACAAAAACTAGTATTTCATTTGGAGGTGAAAGAGCTATACCTGCAGCATTATCAGCCCTGGCTTAGAGCTAGAGTGCTATAAAATGGGTCCTCAAAAGCATGTGTGTGTCTGTGAAATTAGCCAAGTGGAAAAGGAATTTTTGACATGTAAACAAGTATTTGTCTCCTGCAGTCTTGAGCACAGACCCATTATCTTATCGTTCATTAGCAGCCTATTGAATTCACATAATCAGTAATAGTTTCTGGAAGCTGTTTGGCAAGCAGAGATGGAAATTACTAACTCACAGCTGGGTAAGAAAAAATGGCAAATACACACGTTGTGCTTGCTCTCTTCCCCCCCTCTTCCTTGGACACTGTAGATTTATTGCCTCACAGTATTCACAGATGATGTTTTCATAGTCACTAATGAGGTCCCAGCAGTTTTTTAACAATAACAGGACATTACTACTCCTAAGATATATGATGTGTTTTCCCCATTTTTCTCCATTTTGGTTGAATACTCAGAAGTGTGCTAGCTTAAAAATCTCCTGGTTTATTATTATTATGATTGATAGTCCAGTCATGTGACATAAACAACTGCTGAGGTGTAACTTTTCAATTGCTAATTTGTATAAAAATGTAGAATATAATATTTTAACATGCTGGTCATGGTTTTGTACATAAAAATGACAAAATGCTCAGTTCATTTCCACAAGTAGAAAGGCAACACAGCAAACAACAATTTTCAATTGTGTTGTTCATTCATTTTTCCTATCTGCAAGAATCTGGCTTCAGCCCATCACAGTTGACAGAGATACACAAAATAAGATGAAAATATTTACTGGAAATAGTTAAAATTCATGTGTTTGGAGACCTATAGTCCTTCTATGCTTATTCAGAAAAAACAATTCATTCAGATATTGATTCAGGAATGCATGTAAATGTTTGTTTTATATTATGCAGGTGTTTTAGTTATACCAACCTTCAGATAAGCCTGAGCGTTTTAATTTTCATTAATTTGACTGCAATGCATAACTCTTCTACAATAAAAAGTAGATTTCATTTAGAATAGCTGGTAGTATGCTGCTTTCTAATGTTAAATATATAAGTTGCTGTCATTTAAAATCATAATACTTGGAGGCTGTTAAAGATGAATTCACATTTAATGCATGAGCTTTTAATGAGATATAATGTGTACACTTAAATAAAGTTGAGTTTAGGAGATCAGCCTCTCATCCATTCAGTTCTCTGAAGCATAAATTTTGCTGTCTTCCTTGCCTGTGATTTGAAATCTTTGCTCTAAAGTGGGAATCTAAAGAGCCTTCTGCTGGACAGACACTTGCAGCAAGCACCATTCATAATACCAAAAGTGTCCAGGGTCCCAGCTACTCCAATATCTACATGCCTAGTGACTTCATGGATGTGAGACTATACACACCAACCTGCAGTTAACCTTGGGTGTAGCCTTTCACAGGTTTGGGACCAAAGAAGATGTTTGGTGAGAATGAGTAAAGATGTGGTCAGGAAAATTCCGAGAGCTGCTATTTTCACAATTAGCTCACGTAGGATAAGCTCGTTGAGGATAAGATTCAATGAGCTTAAGTCTTATCCTTTATTAGCTTCATAACACCTCCCAAGCCCCTTAGGTCTGCACACAGACCTGCTGGGCACTTCAGAAAGTATCTGAAACGGAGGATGAAGTCCACACACACTGAAATCAAAGGGAGCTTTGCCAAACCTTTTCTTTTCTTTTCTTTTCTTTTCTTTTCTTTTCTTTTCTTTTCTTTTCTTTTCTTTTCTTTTCTTTTCTTTTCTTTTCTTTTCTTTTCTTTTCTTTTCTTCCCTTTCCCTTTCCCTTTCCATTTCCCTTCCCTTCCCTTCCCTTCCCTTCCCTTCCCTTCCCTTCCCTTCCCTTCCCTTCCCTTCCCTTCCCTTCCCTTCCCTTCCCTTCCCTTCCCTTCCCTCCTCCCTTCCCTTCCCTTCCCTTCCCTTCCCTTCCCTTCCCTTCCCTTCCCTTCCCTTCCCTTCCCTTCCCTTCCCTTCCCTTTTTCTTTTTTCTTTTAGTAATTCTCCTTAGTCTACTTTCCTCTCCCCTTCTCTCTTCCCTGTGCAGATGATTTGGCAGGCAAGGCCGTAGGCCAAATGGATGAAAGAGGGATAGAGGGTAAATTCCCATAAATGGGAAGCAAAGCAGAGATTTTATTTGGTCTAATTTCTGTCCCTTCTGGTGCAAACTAGATTTTACTTATTTCAAAATACTCTGTTATACAGTTTTATCCCTGAGAGATACAGGGATGAGGGGCCGCACCTCTGGTTTTGCAAACTTTGATCCTGAGTCTGTAAGGAGATCCTCATGGCCAGGCATTTTGTTCTTGTTGCAGTTGGATTAGATGACAGTTAGTTGGATTTTAATGCTGTAATTTGTAAGCAAGGAGTCTTCAGTCCCATGCTCTTTTTCAACCAGTTGCCAGATTCAGTCAACAAATGGTTCCAATTTTGCCCCACCTCAAATTCTTATGACGTAAATTTTAATGGAAAACTGTCACTTTGAAAACCCAAAAACTCTGTTGAGGAGCTTAACATTTCATTAACAGATATATTTGCAGCCATTATCAGCAACTTGCTCCTGGCAACAACCCAGGGTGCTCTCCTAGATACAGTGAGAAGTCTGCCCTTTGTAGCTGTTAAAGCTGTAATATTTTCCTTGAAAGTTACTTCCAACAGTCTTATCCTCAAGTCCCTAGTATCTCCCCCACTCTTTGAACTACTTAGACCATTTCTAGTCATTGAAAAAGAGAGAGTCCTTTAGAGCAAATAACTGAAAAGAGCAGAGATGGGGAGGAAAACCATAGAAACTTAAGGGAAAATAATTTTCCTTTTATTTGGAATCAATATGTCTCTATCAAAGTTCTTCTCTTTCCCCTAGATATTACATTCCCACAGCTCTTAATTATCTCACCTGACTGACAGTGTTCAAACACACACAAGGTTTCCATTCCCATTTTGGAATCATTTTCCTTTTCCATGAGGTTCTGCTAGAAAGGGGAAGAGAAGCATTTTTTGCATTTGCTGATGCTCAAAATTAAGAAAATACCAAGATTTTTCCTGAGTGGCAGAACTAGTGAAGCCATGTCTCCTACAGAATTGTCTTTGTTCTTCTGCCTATCACCCCAAAAATGTGCTCAACTTCCTATGAAGCCCTATTGGAGATAAACAGCATTTACTGTAACTAGTTCATGTTAATGCATGGGCTGACTCACCAGCGCTCTGCAACCAAAGAAAATGCACAAAGGGTGAATAGCAAATGTTTACCCTGCTGTATTGTGAAGGATGGGAGCAGAGGGAGTGCTCTTCTTCTTCCAGCTACCTGTTTCCTTGAGGTTTGTGAGTTTCCGACCCTTCTTCTACACAGTCTAGGAAAAGTGCAGTGGCTTCAAAACAAGCTGACAATTGGTAAAAACTGGCAAATACCATCATTACAAAATCTTCATCTTTGTACACATCGAGAAAAAAATGGGAGATTTTTTATTCTAAGTGCCTCAGGTGGCTCTGTCCTTTGCAGACAGTTGAAGTTTTCTTGTTCCCAGGACAGGCAGAGACTTCTGGTTCCTGCAAAGTCTCAGCTTTGAGGTGGAGAGGAGATTCTGCTCCTGGCTCCTTCCAAAGCTGCTTGCCCCACAGGACCCAGGGCTTCTTCTCGTTGTGAAATTGCTAGAGGCAAATGGGGACTTGCTGAAGTTTCAAGCACAAAGTGGTAGCATGGAGTCATCCCACATGGCACCTGACTTGAAGTGCAGAAAAAAGCACCAGGAAAAGAAGTGCAATGCAAAAATGTGAATCAATTTCCCTGCCCCTTATTCATACTTGCCATAAAAGAAAAAAAAATGCTTTTTCTTGTAAAGAAAGCTCCAAATATTTTCTTTCAGGGAAGTGTTTTGAGGGGTTGCTTTGGGAGGCAGAGTAAATTATGGTAGGCTGGTCATTTGCAGAAGTTCTTGCAAGAGAAGTGTAAGAGCCTGAGGTAAATGTTTTGTTGGAAATAAATCACTCTAGACCAAGGTGTCTGGGAAGTCTTTGCCACAGAAACATGCTGTGATGGACAGAACCTGCCCAGATTAGACCTGGAGGAAAGATGCTTGTATCACTATTTTCATTTTAAATATGAAGGGTGTATGGGGGTGTTTGTCTTCCTCTGCAGGCTCTGGCAAAGCTATTCCACGATGGAGCTGTTACTGGTGAGGACGTCTCTGTTTCTGGGGGCTGCCTCCCCTTGCTGGTGCTTTGTGAATTACAGGAGCAGAGATGAGACCTGTGCCAAGGACACAGGATGGGACACAGTCCCTCCTTGAAGAGCCCTGCTCCTGCACAGCCTGGTGCACTGGCTGCCTTCTGTGTTTCCCCTGTCTCATTTGCATTGTGCACAGACAGAGGTTGCCATTCCATTTTAAACAGAATTCTTTGTTTCCCATCATGGCATACTAAGGAACGGCTGCCACAGCCTCATGGTGGGAAGGATGTGTGATGGATGTGGAGATTCATCCTGTCCCCATGTTTTCCTCCATTCTCTTTTATCTCCAGGGCCTATCAGCCTTGGCCAGAGGCAGAGGGATGATAACAGCCCCAGGTCTGCAGAAGTATCTGTGTGCCTTTACCTATACCCCATGTTCAGCTGCTTCTATTGGTTTCTCCACTCAGTCACAAATGCTGCCAGCTCCAAAATCTGTCACTGACTTCTGAGGAAATTCCTCCTGCCTGGAGATGTGTCAGCCAGGAAAGTGGCATCTCACTAGATAGAAGTAATATTTCAACAGAAGTGATTCAGTCTTTTCCCTAAGCGCAAACCAATTATAATTTTAAGGTATGTGCCTAAAAATGTTTCCCTGGGGTAGATGTCCATGCCTGTTTCTGGCAGAGGACTCAGCCAGCCCTCATAGATACCTGTCGTTCTTGGCAGAGTCTATGGGGACCTCCAATGAGAAGAACCCAGTGAAGGACTGGGACACAGCTTTGGTGGAGAGAGCTCCTTAATGGACTCTGTGCAAGCAAGTGTCCCACATCAGCCCCACCACCTCTGCGGGGAAACTGAAGCCAAGCAGTAAAGGCTGGATGGTCACAGTGTATTTTAAACTTAAATGCCCTGATTTGATCTCAGCACCTCCCACTGACTGTGATAAGGACCCTCATATGTCAGATTCTTTATTTAAGGCCCTAAATTTAGAACTTGAACTCCCAGTAAGATGAGAAACATTAACCATTGGTTTTTACTGCTTTGTGCACAGCAAAATTATACAGTTGTGTTGCTGCTCACCTTTCAAGCTATTTGGGGTTTTTTTGTCCTTTCGAGCAAATTTAGTCCTGTCAGAACATTTGTTATCCTGAATTAGTAACATAAGATGACTACAATACAATTTCTGCGGTTAGCTACCATCTCTGCTATCACACAAGGACGTGCTATAGAAAGTATCTTAAATTAAACTTCATTTTACATTTCAGAACCACATTTTGTCTTCAGAGTGCATCATTCTGCTGAAAGTTAGGAAATCAGCTTTGATTTTAGAGCTGCAGGACAGGCATAGTCTTAGACTGAAAGTTTCTCCAAGTATGCCTTTTCTATTACAGAGTCAATCTGTCTCCAAAGTTCTTTCTTTTGTTTTAACTGGAACAGAGGAGAAAAGATTAATAAGATTAAAATAGAAGAATAATTTTCTCAGGTCATTTACTTCCTCTCTTTAGTTTTCTGTAATGATGGAGAGCAAGGCAGTTAACTTATTCTTACTATGAGTACTCAGTACAATATAGTATTACCTGAGGAAAAATCTTTCATTTCAACTACTCAATTATTTTCTAGTTATGTCTGGTTTAAAAGAAAAGGCAAGACATATTTGGCTTGGTTTGAAGAATTGAACGTGAATTGACAATTTGCAGAGTTGGACACCCTCTGGCCTCCCACACACAAATTCATAAATACAGGGATAATATGATAAATATATCTGCTGATCATTTGAAATTCCAGATAATTTAAAACTGGTAGACCTCTGCTTGGAGACTTTCTTTCCCCTGCTGATTCAATATGTGCTGTTACCTAAAGTCCAAATCAGCCTCACACAAAGCCGCTGAAAGCTTTATGTGCTCTGAGAGCACACCACACCTAATTGCAGTAGGACATGGTTTCCTCGCCCTAAAGAGAGATCACAGAGAGTTACAAATAATAGTTCAATTGCTCAACATATTTTGAACGGACTAGAAAAATTAACAAATACTATCTTATTTCTGGCTTCTTCTGGTGTAATGTAATTCTTTCAAAAGAATACTAGATGTTCCAGTTTAGTCATCCTTCCTCTTTTCAGGGAACAAATATACACGTTTTTGTTGCACAAGTCCTTCATACTGGCCTTCCAAAAAATAGTTGGAAACAGGACAGCTTTTGTCTTAACTGTATTACCTTTGTCCTAACTGCAATATTCAGTTCTAGATTTACCTTCTGAAGAGAAAAGTTTTGACAGCTGGGGGGACAATTTGAAGAAAGCTGAATTAAGTGGGGAATATGTCAGACTACCTTCCCAGAGCAAGCCAGGAGTCTGTCAGGGACTGCAGCTTCACTCACAGTGCTATCAGCTTTTCATTGCCGTCACCCGTGTTCCTGGCCAGGGTGGCTAATGTCTGTGTGTGGTTACACCCAGCTGCAAGGATCCCAACAATGTGAGGGAACACCTTTTGTCTTTTTTTTTTTTCTCCTTCTTTTAAACCTGACCTTCTTCCATTGGAGTAACCGCTTCAGGCTCCTGCTTCTGGTTGGAAGGGTGGGGTGAATGGCTTCCTCTTCCTCCTCCCTTCCCGTCCCATCCCTTCCCCGCTCCCAGCTCTGCTGTACAGATCACTTGGCTGGGAGAGGCAGAGGGGAAGGGTGTTTCTAATGCCAAGTGCTTGGAAAGGACTGTGAGTATAGTTTGCATGATTCCTGTTTCAGGCAGAAGTAAAGCTCAAGGCAGGGAAGAACAAAAGGGAAAATCCCCAATCTCCAGGGAGATGCTGATGCTGCAAACAAGTCCAATGAATGGCAAAGACACCTATGCATTCTGAAAAAATCTAAGAAGCACTGGGGCTCCCACCAGCAGCCCAGAGGTGAAATCCAGAGCCCATTTCGCAGTAAGAGGGCTGCAAAATCCTTTCCAGACTCACAGCCACACTGTCCTCACCATGTTTCAAACTAGGAAGAACAATTTCCCTCAGAACTCACAGTCAAAAAGGAATCAGAGCTGAGATGCAAGCACTGGGGTCTACACTGTGTAGTGTGAAGTATTTTGAGGGCAAAGGGTGGTAAAAGAGCACCCTCATTTTTTCATCAAATGTAAATGAAGGTAGGGGACACAGCTGACCACATTTTCTGGTGCATTGAATGCTGTGCAGCAGTACAAAACCCAGCTGAATCTCACTCTCACCCTCCCTGGGTCACAGAGGTGCTGATTTCCCTACACAATGAAATAAAAAGAGTTTTGTTTAAGACCTAAATCGCAGTTCTCCACTCATTTTCAGGTCGGCCTTTTGCAGTCTGATGCAATCGTGGCAAAACTTACTGGCTGCTTCAGTCAAAAGCAGACTGTTTTGAATCCCCAAATCAAAAATACAGTGTTCTTGAACAAGTACTACCCGTTCACTTCCAAGAACACCACCAAATCCTATGCACCATGAGGGATGATATGATCACCTCTGACATGAGAAATGAGGAGTGGTTACCAGAGGCTACTCAGGTATTTTTAAATTGCCCACATGGCATGATTCTCCCTTTGGGTTCCTTTTGGAAATGCTGCCATGCATCAAAAACCTAGTTCTTGTCCTGCTTCTGCTCCTGGATGCTGGCAGAAGATGGTGCCAAGGGGAAATCTGCTCTCACAGTGAAGCCAGCACAGCCTGCTTTCTTTCAGAATATGATGGAAAATGTACTTCTTTGTTCAGCATTTTTACTGAGTGTAAAAGTGTAAAACCCTTGATGGTTTGCCATCTGGATGGAAACTGCTCCTCGTTCAGGGGAAGACAGGTAAAACTCAGAGCATGTGTGTTCTGGGTTTTGATGTGGAAAATATTCAGTCTCTTAGGTGATTACTGCCATATTTATGTGCAATAAGGGTAAATAATATCAAAAGAACAATAACAACCTGACAAGCATCACCAGTGATGTTTTGAAACCAAAGGGAGTCAACAGCTCTCTGAAAGAGGAGGGTGAAAATGCACCACATGTTAGGTGCAAAGCAACTTTGGAAATGCATGTCTCCAGTAGGGAAAAAAAAAAAAGGAAAAAAATAGGGCAGAAAAAAAGGGTATGTGTTTGTAGGGGGCAGAACAGCAAGGTGGTGTGAGAGACCTTGGGGGGAGGATGGCAAGAAAAATGGGAGGATATAAAAAAGAGCAAAGAACTTTTGTGAGCTTTCTGGCAGATTTTGCAGCAGGTGGAATGCAGAATGTTTACACAGTTCATATTTCAATATACTAAGAAAACATAGGGAGTCAGGCTCTAAGCTGCTATTAAGCTCCCCTCCCCTCCTGCCCCAACCACTTCTTTAAAATCGGCCTTCAGATCTCGAATGGAGCTGCTCTCTGCTGGGCTGGTGGCGCTGGGGCAGCGACTGCGCCACCAGCTGAGAAAACAAATTTGAGAAAGAGAGTGTGCGCTCAGGTTAACAAGCCTTGGGTGAGCGAGGTGTCCCCCCCTGCCCCGCTTTCCCTGTTCTCACCTCCTATTCCCCAAAGCCCCTGCAAACAGCACACTTTGGTGGGAGAAGCTGTGAGGCACTGAATGGCTTCAGAGAAGCAAGCTCAGAGGAGAGAGGAGATTTACAATGTTCCAGTTTTGACTTTTTGCATAATGAAAACCAGAGGTCTAATAAAATACAGCAGCAGTGACACTGCAGTGGGAGGGAGAAAAAGGAAAACAAACTTTTGGGATAAAACAAACATTGTGTTCTCCAGTAAGAGGTCTATCTTTACTTCCATCTATCAATACAGGCATAAACATTTTCTCCTTTACTAATTCAAATTAAGAAGATTAAAACCAGGTAAATAGAACACAAGATAGGCAGAAAAATTTCCTGTTAGCAAATCAGTCCTCAGCAAACTAACCAGAAAGGAACATGGCCACAGGACTACGTGAGTGGCACAAAGCTGGTTTTTCATAATTATTTGCCCTCAACCATGTTCTGATCCTGGTTATTCAGAAAGGGGCCAATTTCTGGAAAAGTTCTTGATTCAATCAGAATTACATTGGCCAGGGGGTTATTGCAGTTACACTTTTACTAGTTTTTAGGGAGAAATTTCTTCTCGAGGTTGTAGCAGAAGAAATTATAGAGCACATGTGACTTCCTCAGTGAGCCGGTTTACATCCTGTGGGATAAAAATAACATTGTACAATATTTTCTATCATTGATATACATACTGATTTTCAACTTAAAGCAATGTGGAAACATTATGATCAGGATATAATGGCCAGTTAGAGGAGCTGGAAGACCTGTGCAGCACGAAGAGCAGCATGCACCCTTCAGAGCTCCTGCTTAGTGCATTCACTTCAGGATGCAAAATTTCTCCATGGTATTGAGTGTGGGGAAAAGCTGAGTGTGGAAGGAAAGGAGTCCTGAGCTGCAGCCTCTGTGGCTTTCAGCTGATGCTGAAGTTCAGTTTCTGACTTTGATTCACAGGTTTGTTTCATTCTCAATTCTGGGATCCTGGGAAAATCATTTGACTTCTTTAACTTCTCCAGTTACTCATCCATAAACCAGATAGTTTTATTTGATCTGGGAAGCTCAAGTAGAGTTTCTACTTGAAATTTTTACAGGAAAAGTAATATAAAGAGAAAACAACTGCCAGAACAGCAGTAGCATCAAGTCATAGTTACAAATCACAGAGGGCTTCTTTGATGTGTGTTTGGTAATTCTATGCTATTTTCTTGGATTTTGAGATGACACATTCTTTGACCATATGCCATATAGTTAGTGATATATTCACTAATAAAGTCACGGTGTCCTGAAGACAGTGAAATACAGCATTGGAAATTCAATAGCTGTGTCCTGCATCCTGTTCAAGACTGTGAGCAGGCAGGCTCACTGACTTGCTCGCTCCTGCTCTTAGATCATGTTTGGCTAATGCAAACTCGGCTGAAGAGAACAAGTGCTGACTTTGGGTGTCCTAATACACCTCTCAAATTTGGGAGCAAGGTTTGCCATCCATGAATTTATCACAGCTTCATGACTTCTGGCCAGTACATTGAATAAGACATACTGTGCTCTGCCTAATTCAGAACATATTTTGGAAAAGAAGCAAGCACTTAATGGGCAGAGTCTGAACTCCTCTGGCCAAAAAACCAGATTTCCCTGATTTTTTCTCTCTCCTCTCCCTTCCTTCCTCTAGGAATTTAGTATAAGATATCATCTGTGGACAAGAGGCAGTAAAACTCCTAGGGAACACACAGGCGTGGAGTCAAAATCCAGACCTGTGTTACTCCATATCGTCCTTCATTCAGCAGTGACAAAATGAGCCGGTGTCTCCTCCTCCTGAGCTCTGTGTGTGGCTCTCGCTCCCTGGCAGGGATGCCCTGTCCCACCAGGAAAGGCACAGCTGGGAGTCTGTACCTGCGAGCTCCGTTCGGGACTGTGAAAGCGGCCAAGGGAGCACCTCCGATCCAACAGCACCCTCCACTGCCTGCTCGGGGTAGGGAGAAGCCCGCCCGGCTAATTCCCTCCGACAAGATGATAAAACCCAGCCAGCGGAAATCATTCTAATTACCACAGATTATCCAGCTGTTTGAAGAACACAAATTAATCTAGATGATGGTAAGTAAGTGATTGGAGTGCTGCCATTCCTTTGAAATAAAAAAAAAATAAAATTATAAAAGGGAATGACATTTCAAAAAATGCAACCCACTTTGGAGTAAAATTAAAGATGAAACTCTAATTAGTCTACTGTGTATATTCTACTATGATATCATTCCAAAGAATGTAAAATTCTTTATGGTCAGGATTTTTCCCTTATACTGTTATTTGACGATACTTTTTCAGTCTTAAGGAAATACAAGTCAGATGTGCTTTCTCACAGTAAACCTCAGCCATTTTGAGTTAGAGTGGCTTATAGCCAGAGAACTATACACATTTATGAGTCACAGCTCCTTTCAGTCAAAAATGCAGGACACTAAACATGACCAACAACTACTATTTCTAGGCTGGGAGGCCTTTCTGGAACAACAGTGGCAGGAATATTCGATGAAAAAGTACTGTAAAAATAGATCAGTTGCAATTTTTTTTTCCCTCCTCAGATACTTTTTTCCCCCTCTTATTTCTTTCTGTTTCACATATGTTTCTTCTCCTTAAAAGACTCCTGAATGAGTTAAGTATGCCATTAGCATTTCCTGGTGCAACAAGTGGAATGGAATTGTCACTGGGAGAGAGTCACCTCATAAGCAGGGAATGAGGTGCATGTACCAAAAAATGTTTGCAAATGGGAGGAGAGGGCAAGAGAGTGACAGACAACCAGCATATCTGAAAGAAGAAGGAATTATGGAGATGATTTATACAGTGAGGAAAAAGCAGGTTCCTCCTCCAACTCTGTGTAACATCTCTTATCTCCTCCTGTAAGAGGAAATAAGAGATGTTACACTGAGGTCTCTCCTCAGACCTGCAAACTCTCCTTTTGGTTGTGATTTCTGCTCCACTGCAGCCATACACTCCAATTCCATGCTGCAAACACACAAAGTACCTCAACAGCTTCTCAGTTCACATTGCCAAGGAGTGGGAGCATAACACAGATATTACAGACAAGCCTCAACATCCTCAGAAATTTCCTGACTTCCAGCAGAGAGCATCAGTTCCCAGCAAGGCAGGCTTTTCTCACTGGGGAGGCTTCCCAGTACCAGCAGAGGGAAATACAGCCAAAAGTATCTGTACTGCCCCATATGGACAATGGGTGCAGAACCTAAAGTAAAAAAAATCTTCCTAATTTACTATGTTGTTGTTTGGCCTTTTTTTTTTTTCATGTTAGCATTGCTGGAACTGGTGACAAGAGCTTGAAGAGGTAAAAGCAGGGATTTAAGGGGCAGTTGAGGCAAAAAAGGCATCTAGTGGGAACAAAGAAAAGGAGGAGGAAGATGAAGTAACATTAGTAAGGCTTAGCCCAAGGGTTTGGGATATCTGTACTAGCCCTTCCCAGAAGCAGAGAGCAGTGAGCTTCTTTGGGGTGTGGATGCTTTGCTTGAGGGCCCTTGTGTCCAGATGTGTCATACCAGCAGCTCCTGACTGATGAGCCATTGCTTTGCTTGCAGACATTTGGGAGGGCTCTGGAAGCAGCTTCAGTTCTGCAGAGCAGGGTAAGAGGCAAGATGTGTGGCAGCTCAGGTGTGTGGCAGGGCTGCAGCTCTGTGACAGCCTTCCTGGAAAAGCCCTGCTGCAGGAGCAGCCAATGCATGAAGCAAACATGCAGGACATGCAGCTGTGTGTGTCTGTTGCCACAGCTGGATGGTCACCCAGTCTTCAGGGACAGTGAGTGAGGTCTGTGTGGAGGGCAGGAGCAGGATAAGTGCTCTCTAAGGACACAGAAGGACACCTTTCAGCAGGGATGTGCAGCTGTGGTGGCAGAGCCAAGAACCACAGTGCCTCCCCCCCTTGCTCTCCTGAGGCTGTGCCTGACCTGTGCCACAGGCAGTGGTAAAGTGGAGAATGCTGCTGTGGCACTGGGGCTGCTTTAGGGACTGGTGGCTCTTCAGCTGCAGCAATGCATAGCTTGGCATGGCTGCTTTGTACCAGTGCCCTCTCAAGAGAAAGGGACTCTTGGTTCATGACTCTATTGAGACAGAGTCAGGTTACTACTGAAACCAAAGAGAAATAAGACATCTCTGCACCAAAACACACTGTTTGCTCTTTATTTAAATGTCAGGACTGCTGCCTAAGTGTCTATCATATGCCCTATTTGTAATTAACATTGGAATTATCAAAAACAGTCAAACTCGGGTGGAAAGCAGGAAATACAGCTCCCCATGGCTTCTTTCAAAAACGTCGGGGGGGAAAAAAGTGTCCTATTTAATATTCCAGAAGCTTTTCACATAAACATAAGTTGTTCATCTAAAACGTACTTCCTGCTGCACAGAAAGCAAAATACATTACTGAGAAAACCCCAGGCTCAGCCTGAATTTTCGAAATGCCATTGTGCAAGGTTTTTGGCAAGACTATCCAGCTCAGATTGCCCACATTTGAGTCAGTTTATTCAGACTGGGGCAGTTGTGGAAGACTTAAGGCTCAGGGTAAGAAAAACCTATCTTTCCAGATAAGGTCAAAAGAGTCTGTCTTGTCTAGTTTAAAAAAAAAGAAAAGAAGGTTGAAATGTGTTCTCTTCTTATAAACGCATCAAGGCAATAGACACCAGGACAGCCGACAAGCTATTTAAGCTGAAGATGTTGTCAGGAGAACAAATAGAAATAACTGGCCCTGGATGCATTCCCACTGGAAATTATGACATATTTTCTAGCAGAAAGGGCAGAAAATTTCTGGTAAATCAGTAGCAGCAGTTGAAATGTGAAATTGGAACTGTTTATGGGAAGAATTTTGTGACAAGATTGCCTGCATTGACTGCATCAAAGATGACTCCTCAGGAGGTCCTTCCCAAACCAGGCTTCTCACCTGCCTGGTGATTTGGACACCTTCCTTACTGAGCTCTCACACAGGTCTGATGGAAGGACAGTTTCCAGAAAGTGAGGAACCTTTCAGAGTGTTTTGCCTGGCACAACCTAAAGAGATGCCCAAAAAACCTAACACCATGGCTTGACCTATTTTTTTTTTCTTCTCTAGAGCTAGTATTTTCATTAAACCCTCAGGATCAACATTCTTAGACATTGGCTTGAAAGGGGAGCACCTGACACGCTGGTGGGTAGATGGCAACTTGTAACAGCAATGAGTTCTGGTGCTCCTGCCCTAAGGCAAATTTAAATGGAGTAATGAAGCATTCCATTGACTTGAGGAATCTGGGAGAAGTCCTTGAATTAGAGGAGGCAAGAGGAGGTATTCCAGAGCTATATAACAGGTCACAGCAGCCTGTATTAAATCCATGCTTCCTTTGGTCTGCAATGCCCAAAGCCTATGAGAAGACAGCAAGTTACCTGCGTATTTACAGTCACTTGAGTGTGTGCACACATCATACACTGTGATCACTACACAGGTTATCACAAAAAAGCAAGGCAGACAATCTTGACAGCAGAAATTCTGTGTTTCACTAGCATCTGCTGTTGTATAGCATATAATTATTTTCTGTTTTCAAAGTAGGTTTCAAACAGTTTTATTACAAAACCACATACATACAGAACTGCCTCCAGGCCTCCTCATTCTTCATGTTTTTTCATGATTCATAACACTCGTCTATCAATAATCTGAATTAGAAAATGAGGGGATCAGTATCTGGGGAAGACTGAATAAAGGTAAGCTGTGAGTTCTGGCTTGGGAAGGAAGTGTCTGTATCATGAGACTACTATTTGGAGCAATGAAAGAAGGCAGGCAGAATTATTGACTAACTTTTCCTGGCATTTAGACATTTTGCTCATGTAGACTGGGATTATGCAAACCCACACACATATACAGTATCTGAACAGATGTGTCAACAGGAAAAAAAAATGACTGCCACATATGTCCATGATAACTTATGATGAAACCCATATGAAAACCAGAAAGAAGCAGCACATTTCTAGGATTGGCATTGCAGAAAGATCACTATTTATTGCTCCAGTTATAAAGTAAAACTGAGGGCATTCATAGTTGCAGAAGAAATGCCAGCGAAACATCAGCTGCCTGTAGTTCTCATTCCTCTATCAGCAAATTCACCCTGCTGCACATGACAATCCTTCTAATTTATGCTCAAATCAGGGCTCTTAACAACACTAACAGCCCTGGAGGGTAATTAAAAAGAAAAAAAAAAAAAAAGAAAAAAAACCCCAGAAAATTATAGAAAGGTGGAAAGGAAGTTTACCTCTTTCAGACAGCTTTTCAGACATTGAAGGTCTTGCTTGTTTTTTGTCTCTGCTGAGGTCAGCTTGCATGGACTAGCATCAAGCACTGTTTACTGAATGCCAGAACTAGATTAAAAGCTCCAAACCTGGACTTTTCACACATTGAATTAATGGCATCTCAGAGGCCCATTTCAGGGGCCATCCTTTGATAGGAACATGCTTTATTTTCTTGCTGAAGACATGAATTTTGACACAATGTTAAATTTTCTGCCCAAAACAGTCATATCAAAATACAATTTACAAAGTGATGTAACTAAGTGTGAATCAATGAATAACTCAGCTGTTTGCAAGAACTGTATCCATCTAAACAATACTGGTCAGCTCCTTAAATTGAAGAGTCCTTTACTTTAAAGGAAGATTTCCCCCACGAGAAAATTAATCTTTAAAGTGGTTGCAGAATTTATTCAGCCAGGAAAGCAACTGGTGAGGATGGTCTATTAACTACAGGCAGTCTGGTGGTTGCAAGACACTGGAGATTTTTGGTAGGTTATAAGGTCCTGCAGGCAACTATTAAAGTACAGACATGTTTGTAACCATCATTGTGCAGTTGATTTGCTCACAAAAAAGCACATATACAAAAATACCATTAGATTTCTGTCATCACTTAGCAGCTTCACAAAGAAAGTATAAAAGTATTATAACTATTTTGGAGAATGTATTTTCTCTTCTAATATTGCATTCAAAATTTAATTAGGAGATCCAATCTAAGATCAACAAGGATATGATAATTAAATAAAAACATTTGCACCAGTGTGAAAACCTTCTAGGCTGGTGACATTTCTAGGGAAATTGTTTAGATGGTTTTTATAACTTCCAGAAAAGCAAACATCTCTCTATCAAGTAATAGCTGCATTGTTTCACCAAGTTTCTCTCCTACCTTTGGTCACTGTGGATCTGCCCTGTGGAAACATTTTGTTATCTCCTTTGTTGTTCCCATGATGTCTGTGAATCCAAGCAGAAGAGTGGGGTTGATTTTTTGTTTTCCAAGTGCAGAAAGAACAATTCCAAAATAAATTACAAGCAGAATACAAAAAAAAAAAACCAAAAAAAACCACACAAAAAAAAATAAAAAAAAAACCACAAACCAAAGCAACCAATCCCAATCCCCAAAATGTATGGAACATGTGTAAAGGAGCCACAGCTTAAACTGGTCATATTGAAGGACTTCCTCGGTGGTGTATTTACTGAACACATATCATTTATACATGTTGCTTTCCTGAGATAAGTAGATTTGGCCCATCTACCTATGCCAAGACCAGTGATTTTGAGTTAATTTTTTTTTTAATGTTGTGTCATAATTCTGAGCGCCTTGGTTATCCCTACATGCTACCTATTTGCAGTATCAGTCCTTCTCCAGTGAAGATTGTTGAATCAGGTGAGTTTATAAAATGCAGCTCCTCTGCATTTTGTTCATGTGTGTTCATTATGTTTCAAAGGCAAGATGAAGTGTCCCATCCTCCCAAAGGATACCAGGTGATCAGACATGCCCATGGGGCCATTGATTAAACAGTCTTACCTGAAACCCTATGCAAGCCAATGGATCTGAAGAGCTCATGTTTGTTTTAAGGTTGTCCTTTCCAACTCCCCATTTACCAGGTACCTCCTCACCTGCCAAAATAACACAGGCATTCAGCAGCACAAAAAATAAACCCTCACTTTTCAGTCTCAAGGAATTTTCCATATGTCCATCATTCGCTCAGAAAAATGTCACAAAAGAAAAGTTTGCTACTGGGAAAAAAAAATCAGATCACTGTAAAATGCAAAACCATGTCAGAAGATTTACACACAGAGAGACTGGATTTGCTCAGCTGAATGTCAGCCTTTTTTAAAAGTTGAAACTCCATTTTCATGTAAAAAAATAATTGTCTGGCAAGTTTCTGCTAAAACTGACTTCTAGTTCCCTCAAAGTGGTGGCTCAAACCAGATCATGGCACAAAACTGGGCAGTCAGCAACCCAGGCTGTGCTCCAGATACAGCTCTTTTTAGCACTTTTGCCCAGCAGTGAACTTTTCTTCAGGCTCAGCACATCTCAGAATTAACAGGAGGTGAGATCCTGTTCCCTGTTGTTTACAGGCCCAATGTTAAACATTAACTCCATTTCTTCACATTTCACTGATTGCTTTCCTTGGTTATGGCTCCAATATGATTTAGAGGAAACAGGTCCAAAAGCCTATTATTATAAAAAAGGGGCATTTTGATTTCAGCTTACCTGCAGGTGTGGGTATGTGGAATTAAAGCACTCATGGCTTCCTAAGGTGCAAGACCCAAGGCCATCTTTCTTTGATGATGATGGCTTTTGTTCCTTCACTTTAACTAAGGGTACTGACTCAACAATAATCCTCAGCTTGTGCAATCAGAAGATGCATAAATTCTTTCCAATCTCTTCTGAGGAAAATGTGGGATCACACGGTTTTACCTTTTTATTTCAAAGCCATTTATTTCTTTCTTTTCCCTATGGCCTTTTATTACCCTTTTAGCTGGCCACATACAGACAAGATGATGTGGCAGGATTCTCAATACTTGAAAGGGCTGTGGAAAAGTTTTAAAGCTGGGTTGGTGACCAAGGGCACAGCCTCTCAGCTGAAGGCCAGGTTCAGAGGCAGTGTTGGAACAGGGGTTTGCACTGACCTCTTTAGAGCCATGCTCACTGTCTGAATTTGACCCAAACTTTTTGGCTAGGAAGTCAAACAATGAGCAAAAAACCCATGGTTATGAAACTGCACAGTTATTACAGCCACTGAGAATTCAGTTTGTAACACATTGTAGTTGTAACAAAAAAAAGTCTTAATCTTTCACTAAATTACTTCACTTGTTTGACAGCTGATTCCTATTAAGCTTTTGTATGGATCATACCAGTAATCTTGATAAACCTCTGATAAGGTGTCCAGATGTCCTAGGTTTGCCAGTTTCTAATTAGCAGTCCTGGGGTCCTGTCAATTAAAGTTGGTGTTTTGTGCCCAGGGCCATAAAGTGAAAAGTTCTTTGCATCTGATGTCAATTCTTCAAAGAGGGACCCCCTCCTTACCATTGGATATTGAGTCCCAGTTGGAGAGACTGCAAATTTGATCAGCCTAACAGAAATTACAGGCAAACCTGGAAACAATATTCTCTTGTGTATGTCCTAAGAAAGTGCCATTCTTCCTCACCCTTCAACTTTGCCTACGGACAGATGTGCCCCAACCTGACTTGGGAGAGACAGGGATTCACCTCAAGATGACACACTAAAAAGTGGAACCATGTAAATTTAAAGTCCAGGCCAAATAGTTACAATTTAAAAGCTGAAATGAGAGGGACAAGTTGGCTACAACCCTTCAGACATGTTCAGGGCAGGGGGAATTACATATGACAATGGTGGCAGTGAATCCAATCACTTTCTTTTCTCTAAATACCCTTAGATCCTGTAAAACCCCTCTTCCTTTTCTCCCATAGCTCTAAAGAATAATATTTCAAGAACAAGCTGAGCTGCTGAAATGAAGGGCAATCTAAATCTTGCCATAGTGTTTAAGTTTTAGAGTTTAACTTAAAAGGTTGAGGTTTCTCAGTTTCTGTAATAAGGCAGAAAGCAATAGATACATGCTTTTTCATGATGCACAAGATTGTTACATCTCTGTTTTAGTGGCATCACTTCCTTATCCTCTGCTGCCTTTAGTTTTTATGTGTATGCACATTGGAGTTCCTAATCACAGTGCCATAGGAGTCTTCAGAAAATAAAAAAAACAGCTGTGGAATCCTAAAAAATATCTGCTCAGGCATGCTTTTTTATCCATTTTCACAAGGAGAGAGCTTTTGCTGACAATCCCCCTGTGTTTTCAATGTTGAGGAAGGTGCAGCCCTGTGAACCTGCCAGGTTGGCTCCACTGCCACCTTCTCCAGCCTCTTTCCATTCTCCCCACAGCTCCAGGAGAAAAGCAGAGATATTACAGAGCACAGAGTCCTCAGAGTTGTCACTGAGATTATCAAGCTCAGCTCACAAAAGGTTTCTCAACAAAGGCTTTAACAAGGGCACTGAATTGTCACGATGAGAGGTAAATCTGGGTGCAAGGAAAGCTGTGCTCAGAGCCTGGGTGCCCTGTGGGAGGAGAGGAGAGGAGCAGAGCTGCAGTGACATCCCACATCAGCATCATCTGCTGCCAGGAGCACAGGCACAGCACTGATACAGACACCCTCAGCTCAGGGCTCTGGTGTGACTCCTCGGCAGACCTGGATTGCTCCTGCTTAGTTTCAGCAAAAACTTGCCCAGCCAACTCCGCAGATTCAATAGGAAATGTAGCTTGCCAGGAAAGTTAGCTGGTCTTGTGAAATCTCAGAAGGAAAATGAGGAGCCCCATTTGTCAGAGTTATAAACTGATAAAATTGGAACCTTGCCTGTAAAATAATATTAATGGTAAATAAAATGCAGCTTTTTACCAAGTGGGCAAGCTAAGGAAAACATAAAACAATAGCAGTAAAACTTCTGAATGTCTGTCCCATCATTGGCTCTATGAAGCCTGTTGATGTGGAAAGCAGAAGCCCTGCTTTGTAGAGATGCAATTTTTCACTCAGTGCCAACTAGACTGTATTCTGTCCTTCATGTACACGTTATGCTGCACAAGGACCTCACTGAGCAATTTCCACTCAAGCTGCTGCTGCTGCTTGGTATCAAGCTTGCCACAATTTATGCATTCTTTTTTTTTAAGTACAGTGAACTACAGTAGTTCAGACCACAAAAGACTATTGTTGAATGTGTTAGAAAAAGAAAGATTTATAAGCTGTGCCTTTTTTTTCTTTCAACAGATAAAACACAAACATGAAAATTATAGCCAAAGCTCCTAAAGTCTGATAATTAAAACAAAAGGTTAGTCCTCATGGCAAGAGGTACTAAGGTCTGCAAGATGTCCTACAAATTGAAACTGACTGTGAAGCTTGAAAATAATAGGGGTACAAATTAGCTGTATGTGATCATCCCCTTTTGTTTACCCAAGGTATATTCTTTTCTTTTTGCTTTTGCATACATTGTGTTTACAATGTGAATGAGCAACATATTCCTAGGGTTTACCATCCAGTATTTCACATTGGGAAGGTGGCAATGCTCAGCAGATGATTTGACTCTTATGACAACTGTAACTGCTTATCTCGGGGCAAAATAGAAAGCATTTATAAACCACACATTTCTCCCAAAAATACCATATCCACTGAAGAGGAGTTGAAAACTTTCCTTAATGCAGTGCCATAAAAAATTAAGCAATGACAAGACTAAAACTCATATTTCATGATTTGTCCAGTGAACTACCTCATTTTGATGCACAAATTAGGTTGCACAGAAAACAAGCTCCTGTGAAAATTTCTTGTCCTTCCTGATTTCAATGACATGTGAAATAAATTTTTTCTAGTCTTTTCCAAAGACATAATTTGTAATTTTAACAGAATTATAAGGACCAGCCCAGCCTCTGGATATGCTTTTACTTTTACTATGCTTTTGACTCTCAGTAAAAAAACAGACAAGTTTCTCTCATGGTATGTCAGCATTTTTTCACCAGACCCTTGATGGAGTCAGGGATTACAGAGTAACAGGAGTTACTGAGAAAAGCTAAACAAAATCCAAGCAGGATCAACAGGCCTTCAGCAACACTCATGAGTATCTGAGCTTGGATTCAGTTTTATTTGGGGAGAAGATTCTTGTTGATTTTTATTTTGGTTGATTGCCCTCCCTGACATCTGCAGTCTCCAGCACAGCATGGACACACACCTACCAGCACATCCAGTGCCTTGGCAGAGATTTCCACCACTGGCAGCTGCAGCTCAAGCCCTGGTCAAGGTCAAAAAGGAAGAGTGACCACTGGCATGCACACAAATGCAGCCTCCACCACAGGAGTTGGAAGTCAGAGGTTCAGAGAGCTCCCGACCCCTCCGTGCAGCACTGAAGCCACAGGGCTGCTGCTGGTCAGGCTGGCAGCATGTCAGCAGAGCTGTGTGGGAGTCTGGCACAGCCCCAGGTGATGTTCTGCCTGGTTTTGAGCAGGCTTGTGAGCCTCTCCTTTCCACTACAATTACTCTGCCACAGAAGATTTCGCCATAAACAAACATTTTGGCACAGGGCTCCCAGAAAGGTCCCCAGTCCTTTAGCAAGGACAGGGAATTTGTGCAGAGGAAGTTCTGCCCCCAGTGCTGGGAGCTGAGCTGGGCAGTGCAGGATGATGGCCTCTAACCAGGAGCACTGGGCAGCAAAGCCTTCCCATCTATTATCACTTTTGACTCACCCAAGGAGATTTTCCCTGAAAAGCACACTTAACACACTCCTACACGCACACAGCAGTGCTTCATGAATCCCTCTCTGCTAACATCACTGCTCTGCAAGGCCAGTGGGGTGCACTGAGAGCTGCAGTCACACAGCTCCTGCAGAAGCACACGTCCCACTCCTGAGGGGATCAGACACCCCAGCTAACTTAACTTCCATCCTTAACTTCCCCTCACCCACATCTTGTGTAGCTCTTCCTTGTCCCCCTCCTTCATGTTTTATTTTTTTAACTGACCACTTTTCCTTAAATACCTGGGGCTCCTGCTTTAGTCTGCCTTCCCTCAGGAATGCTACCATCTCCATCTCCTTTATGAACTACTGGACCTTGGCATCCCTCCAGCACTACAGAGTTAAGAAAGACATTTTCTATTCAGCAGCTCTGACTCCATCATATGTGTCTCTGTAGAGTAGGTCAGAAGGCAAAGCCTGCAGAGTGCAATAATATTTGTACTGTTGTCTAATCCTAGAGGGAAATTGGTAGGAGGGAAGCAGAACCAGTTAAGAGAATGCCAAGTACCTCCAAACCACAGGGCTCTGCAATAAAAAGGGGAACAAAGAGAGATGGCTCTAACAATACCCACAGTGTTTCTTACTCTAATTATATTTTTACTCTCATTTTTGTCATCATAAGAAATGCCCCCTATAGGCTTTTGTTAGCTTTTCTCTTCCATAGGTAAAGTTTCTCACCTGGTTAAATAAAAAGCTGTTAGTAAAACAGTCCAAATATAGAGCAGATGCATAAGCATGCCTTGAGAAATGATTGCTGGAGACATAAAATCTGATTTTTTTCCTCCCCCATAGTTCTTTTTTTCTTCCTCTGGTGGAAATGTACCTCTGTCAGAAACGTCCCTGTTTTCTCTTGGACTGGTGGTTCTGCTTCAGGTTTGAATTATAGCATATATGAAAGATGGAAGAAGGGTTACCCTTTCCAGCACCCAGAGTGGAGAGACATAAAACAGCTCACTTATCTATTAGAAATACTTCTGTTGACAAATTTTACTATCCTAAAGGTTGAAAGCAGAGGAATGAAATACTGTCTGTAGCTTCCTGTTCCTGAATATGAAACATAAATAAATAAATAAATAAATCTTCCTAATTCTTTACAGTAGGACAGAAGTATCATCTCTAAGTCACAAAGATCTTGAGTTAAAACTATCACTTTAATTGTGTTGGTTTATTGGTTTACAAGAAGAAAATTGCACAAGAAAGAAAGAAGTCAATCTCCCCAGTGAGAAATTTCTGTAATCACTGTGAAAAGACTTGCAACAAAATATTAGGATGTAGTCTCCTAGTAAGTATACATGACCTTGCCTGGTTTTTTCCCACTACCCTTCCTTGGAAAAAGCAGTCAGAAATTATTAAATGATATGTCTTCATTCTACTCATATCCTCTACAGAATTACTCTTTCAGTTGATTTCAGTAAATCTTCTACATCTAGAAAGAGCAGAGAAAGGTAGTTACCTTTCTTCCCTCAAAAGCATTGTGTGGTTTCCCATTTTCACTGGTTCTGATGAAGTGAAACACCCCTGGCTCAGCTCAGCTGCCCAAATGTCTGACATTGGAGACATCATTGAGCATTCCCCTCGGCCTCCTTCTCCTGGAAATCTCAGTCATTCTACAGAGCTCTGTTGCATAAACTCTCTAATCCACTCAGCAGGATCAAAATCACTTGAGAGAGATTTCTGGTCCAGAACTCCTGAAAATAGATCCTGTCATCCCAGCTACTGCTAGCTTCAGAATCACAAAAAACATTCAAGGACAGCCTTGGCTACAGATCTCTTGGGCTTTACAGACAAAATGGCCTGCATCCTTGTATACTCCATCTCTGCCATTAACAATGACAGGAGGGACAGTATTGGGTCACTTTTTGGGTCTTTGTTCAATGTACACAGCATTATGGAACAAGACAAGAGGTCAATTTTCATGGTGGATACCCAGAAATTTTGCTGCAGAACTGGCAAGAATCATTAAAGTATTTATTTAGAGAACCAGGTCTAAATGATCAGAGCTTTGTTTCTGAGATGTGGAGACATTGAAAATATTTTTCCCTTCACATTTGATTCACTTCAAGGATGTTTTGAGGCACATAAAGTATGAGCAGGAAAAGAATATTATATAAATAACATATCTTTTCCCCTTTCCTTCCCACTTCATGTTCAATAAAATTCCTGATCTCAAAGTTTCTTAGAAATATGCCATTCACAGCTTGTCATTAAAATGTGTTTGCTGTTCTGCAAAGAAAAAGTACCAAGACATGAGCAGCATGAGGGGTAAGATGAGGCAAAAGAAAGTGGGATGGAAAAGTGTCACAATCTCTTACTTGAAGAAATAAGAGATGAAAGAACAGAGTTATCACCTCCTTACTAAGGTAAGGAAAGCTGGATATGCTGATCTGAGACTGCATTACAGTAGTACCAAGGTGTATAGTCCCATGAGGATATAATGTGGGAAGAAATAATTTGGTCTGAAGATAATATATAGAAATAGAGCTGTGGTGAAATGCATTAAAGTTTTTTTGAGGCTGGAGGTGAAAAGCAATCACATCATAAAAGAAATTAAACATTTGAAACTAATTTTTTTCCTTTTTCAAATGAATCCACAAAAACTAGATACAAACTTTCCTCTCCTGCCAGTTCTGTAAAAGTTTGGCTTCCAAATAAAACAAAAAAAGGAACAAAACAGAATAAATATCATTTTTATGAAAGATGTGGATCAGGATGTCATGTCTTACCACCCATCTGTAATGCTATAAGCATGTAGGTTCATTTCTTACAAATCCCTGTTCTACTCTCATTGGTGATGGCAGATTTCAAGATACAAGCCTGAAGATGGAGCTGAAATCTTTCTATTGCTTGAAAATAAATCAAACTAGTAGACATAAAACTTGGTGGGGGACAGGGGAAAAAGATTTGGTTAGGCACAGAATTGTACCTCTCCTACAGCAGGGTTTGTTTCTCAGCAGCATCCATACTCTGTAGTATTGTCCTTTGTTTTTGTTTGCTGACAATTTGAGCTGAGAGCTTTGACTACATACCTACATACCAGGGGAAAACCAACAATTTGGGGCTGTCTTAGAATTGTTCAGGTGTCCCACAACAAAAGGAAAAGCCTGGTGCTCTTCCTGAGCTGAATGGAGAAGGTTGCTCCCTTCTGGCTCCTTGACCTGGACCAGGAAAGCCCTGATGCAGGTGCCTTCCCTGAAACAGTGCTGCAATAGCTCACAGGATGCCAGCACAGCCAAAATAACATGCAGGATTTATCACAAAGCTGAAATATATGTGAAGGTGGGAGAAAAATGTGGCAGTGCTGTAACCCAGGTAAAAGCCAGAGCTCTGCCCATCTATTCTGCCTCGCATTGCACTGGGCTGCAGTCTGCTCTGTATTGACTACAGAGAGAATTTCCACTTGAGTTTTGGCATGGTTCCAGACAGATGAAAGAGACTAATTATTGACAGGTTTTGCAATACTTTTTACATTCAACAACACATCTGTGACACAAGTCACCTAGGTCTTCTCAACTGATTTGATTCTCATGATGTTCTGATTAAAATTTAAGAAAGCCTGGTAGATACATGTGGCTAGATTTTTCAAAGATGCTCTGTTTCTCAGAAAGAGACAGCTTGCTCATAAAGCTAGAATAAACACAGGAGCAACAGCAGGCAGGAGCAAAGAGCCAAGAATTACAGTGCACAGCAATCAAACACAGCATGGAATGAAGTGATGAAGTTTTCAGATGTGTTATGGTGGCTTTTAAGTCCTCACTATTTTTAGTGACCTGCTAGAACACCCCTATCACCACATAGGACAGAACACTTTTTTCTCCTAAGAATAAACTTGTTTTCTACAGGTCCTGGGGGGATCTTTTCTAGTGCTGCAACATGAGGGGTTGAGTGATATACCAGATCTGCAATAGGATGCCAAGAAATACTACATTGCTGAGTCACTTCACAGGGTCACACAAGAGCATTTTGCACTGCTAATTGTTGTGATCTCATTAGCTCTTCCCCTTCACAAGCATCTCACTCACCCACTAAAACATGTATACACAGTCTAGTCATTATCCCATTTCAGTTGCCTGGATTTGAAGCTCTGCTCTGTTTGTAGCTGTTCTGTGATGGGATCAAGCATCAAACAAATCTGCTCCTGATTCTTCCTGTCAACAAATGAAATAAAGACCATAAACTATCCTCTTCCTAATCTACTATTTCAGCATATTAGCTAACATAAACCTGTTCCAGTGACCCATGTAATAGCCTCACTGACATTTTATGCGTGGTTTCTCAGTTCCATATGTACATGATTAAAAACTACAAGGTATTTCTTTATGCAATTCTATTAATGGCTTGGGGGGTTTTTTGCTTAGTTTTTAGGATAACGTGCTTTGAGTTTGAAGGGCAGCTTGCATTCTGGCATCAGAAGCTGCTGCAATATACATTTCAGTTTCCTCCAGTCAGCCACAGCAAGAAAATTGATGGCCTGTTCTCTGGGACTGTGTTCCTCCTTGGCTGCTGTCTCCCACGCTGCTGGTGCATATCTGCTGTTTTCACTGGAAAAGAATGCAGGACATTCAAGCAATTCCAAGCAGCATCCTTGATGTCTGGACTTCATGGGAATGTTTCACACCGCAGTTATTGCTAACTGCTAACTTTGATGCCCCGGACTGGTTCCTTTGGCAGCTCCCTCTGTTTTGCTCTCTGGGCAGACACAAGCCAAAGCAGCCTTTGCTGCAAACACGAGGTGCATTGCCATCTATCATGCTGCTGCCAACAGGGACACCCAGCTGATGGCATCCTGCTATGTGGGAAAAAAAAGGAGGGAAAGAAAAAGAAATAGAGAAGAATCTTGAAAAAAATAAAGTCCATAAGTTTGCTTTAGTCTCCAGGAAAGGCTTTCAGCTCGTTCCAAGGAATAGCTTGGAGTTTGAGCACCTTAGTGCAGTTAACAGGTATTTAGGCAAATGTATGTGCATGTAAGGAGACAGCAGCTGCCTGAGAAATTTCGGCCCTCTTCATGATCTTCTCTGTGTTATCAAAACACATTTTAAAGCAGTTGCTCTCTGAAGAATGACTGGAAAGGCTTGGAGGAGGCAGGGGGGCCATAAATGTACCCTGCCACCTCTACCACTGCGCATCACTTCTGTGGCTAGCGCTGTCTGCTGTTAGGAGGTCAAAAGTCAGGTTGGGTTAGCCATTCTTTATGGTCTTAAAGCTGGCAGCACATCAAAATATCTTTAACACTGCCTTGACATTGCAAGAATGAAGAGGGGGCATGGGAAGAGAGGGTTTATATTTGAAGCTGTTCCTGTAGTTGATTTGATTGATACCAGAGAGATAATACAAAGCTTGGATGCAGACTGAGTTTGTCAGAGTTCATGGGTCTTCAGATGGAGAGCTGGGTTCAGCTCCTCAAATTAGGGGCTAAAAAAAGTTCAGATGCCGATCTGCTTTGCAATTTTCATGTAGACTGTGAAAAATCAGGGCTTTGGACTGAGTTCACATACTGCACAGAAAATAAACTATTGTTTATGGGATAATGAAAAAACCGAGATAATTATTATTAGGAAGCTGGGTCTACGTTCCATTCAAAAACTCTGAAAATCCCACAGGCTGTGATGAGAAGAAAAACAGAGCAAGACAGGAGTCTTTCAGCAGATTATTTAACAGGCTTTTAGTGATGTTTTTTCCTTTCACTTGGAGTGCCTCTGTATAGTGAGATAGTTGCAAAGCGCCATAGAAAAAATCTGCTGAGCACCAAGCCTTTCCTCAAAAGATCTCAAACCCAAGAGCAGCTCTCAGGGAGGGGAGCCTCCCTCCCTGGCAGGGCCTCTGCAGCCACAAGCCAGTTGCTTGCATTCTTCCCAGCAAGATTTTGAGAGCTGTCATCCTGATCTCCCTCTGCAGTCACTGGAGGGAGAAGTGCACATTTCCAGAAGGCAAGACCGATGCCCAGCTCTGACGCAGAGCAGTTCAGCACACAGCACTGAATTCAAAGGGTGTTTGGGTTATCTACATTCCTCAGGAACTCAATAAAGACACCCAAATCAAATGCCATTGTTCTTCTGTAAACACTGAATGGATTAGGCATCTTTGTCAGTCACGAATTGGGGTAAACCCAAAGAATATAAAGCTATAAGGAAACTGCAGATATGAGAAGGGACAAAAAAAAAAAAAAAGGAAAAAAGAAAGAACTGGGTTCAGTCCAGTTCAGATCTTTCCTGCTAGTATAATCATCATCTCACTGACAGAGAAGAAAAACACAAAGGCATTAATGGCTTGTTTGAGGCCACACAGGAAGCCTGAGAGAGGACTGAAAACTGAAACCATATCTTTAGGATCCAAATCCTTAACCACAAGGCCATCCTCCTTTTCATAGCTGTCTGTCTAAGGAAAGAGAAATAGAGTAATTCTGAATCCCAGGGGCCAATAAATTATGTTACCATGACATGTCGAATCAGTGCTTTGTGCTGGCTTATTTTTTTTGCTTGCAATTACCTTAACAGGGATCACTGAGCTGCATTTATTGGCCGACCAGTACATAACTCAGTGGAGATAATATGTCTTACCATTTCAGTCGACCTACAAATGAGCTCAGTGCTCTCTAAATCTATTGTCCAGTGAGTAATGGCAGATATTGCAAAACGCCTCCACAATTTATCATCATCTGCAATATATTTTAAATTGACTTCTGACAACAAAGGCTGCTGCATATGAGGCTGAATGACACAGTTGGCTAGAGAAA
Organism: Zonotrichia leucophrys gambelii; assembly: GCF_028769735.1. Taxonomy (NCBI): domain Eukaryota; kingdom Metazoa; phylum Chordata; class Aves; order Passeriformes; family Passerellidae; genus Zonotrichia; species Zonotrichia leucophrys. Next base: position 70,359,801 of record NC_088171.1, read on the forward strand.
GCTTGGACATACTGCCTGTATGTCTCTCTGGCAATAGTTCCTCATGTTTCTTATCACTCCTAGTGCTTTCAAAGATTGTGAAGGAGTGGAGAAAGGAATGAGTTTCCAGCAATTATTTTTTAAAACACAGCAATCTTAGGATCAAAGATGAGGTGAGACAAGGCCAGTAGGGAGGAGTAATGCCTTATTTTAGATGCATAAAATAAAAACATATGGCCTAATAAAAGATACTAGCTCTGGCCTGTAGTCTGGCTGGAGGTCAGTACCAGAATGCTGCTCTGGCGAGGTACACAGCCTGCACTACCTGGTGTTGCAGTCATGCACACACCACTTCTCCGCAGCCCTCAGAAGAGCAGGAAGCCCTACACACTCATTCCAACAGACAAATCAAGAGGTGGAATTTCATCAGCCTGTGGAGACCCTGGGGGGCACTAGCTGCAACATCAGCCCACACTGGAAACCAAGTATGTCAGCATGGCTCAAGAAATGATATATCTTCTTCTACATCCTACCATGTTATTAGAGGTTTTGTTGTCCCCCAGTTAGAGAAGAGACACGTATTGATGAGGTCCTATCCATGTACCCTTTCCTATTAGCTTAGGCCCTTGAGTAATTCACAGGCATTTTAGGACCTTCTAAAAACTGCAGAGCTGCTGTGACCAAATTTCATGCAAATACCTGTGACTATTGGAGGCCATATTGGAGGGCTGGCTGATAGCTTACAACATAAACCACTTCTTCTATGTTTGAAGTTCTAGGACAAGCCAAATGAAATGCAATGAGAGAGCTGGTGTCAAACTTTACACACAGGAAGGACCTTACAGTCATTTGAGAATGAAATAGCTGACCTGCACATCTTCTGAGGCACGCAGGGGCTGTACTCTACTTTTGTAACCCTCACCCCTCTAGTCTTGCGCCTGTTTCAGGCTCAGGCCTCAAAGCTGCTTAAGAAGGACTTGGCCAGATGCAGAGATTATTTGCAAAGCATCCTGGAAATATGCAGTTTTGTGAAAGTTGTGCCTGGCAGCTACTTCCACACTTCCCCACCAATGGAAAACAAACCCGAGTGCCAGAGGCTGTTCAGTAAAAGTTCACTAATAAACTTTGAACTGTGTGTTACAGGTATCCTTGTTAGCCTGTGTGTGTTATGTTTGGCTGTGGAAGTACCTCAGCTTTCATTTTATGCAAATGAACCAGTCAGAGACATCTGACAAAATCTTGGACGGCCTGGCAGCATGGCTTTCTGGACTCTGTTGCACATGAATATATACCCAAATTAAAGTAATCAGAATTTGGTTTCTCTGCTGACATACATTTCACAGAAATTGAAGGTCTCCCTATATAGGCTCACAGCAATGAGACACGCTGACACCTGCTCTGGTTCCAGAATAAGAACTTTTAGCATTGAAAAGAAGCCACCTCGCTGCCAGACTGCTGCAAGTTTAACACCATATTTCCCGTTAACTGTGTCATATTGAGGAAAGCCTTATAAATCTGAAGAAATCTATAAAGGGACAGTGCCTTAAATAGTTGTAAAATTTACATCAACTTAAAAAAAACTTAATCCAGATGTTTGTGACTGGATTAATTACTTGTAAGTGTTCAGGTAGTGTGAGTCAACAATTTCTTGCTTGAAAGTTGTTCACAAGGGAGCTACTTTCTCCATGCACCATTTCTGCTGTGTAATTCATCACTTAGGCCCCATAATCATGTTTCTGATTCCTTGCTGAGTAACTAAACACGTTCAGTCCTGCAGACATATTAAACAGGAACATAGGGAAGAAACAAGTGAAAAAACTAGTGAACAGACAAAAATCCTTTTTCAAACATACCAAAACATGAAAGTAAAAGAGTCATTGCCCAAACACTTATGCAAATGAAGTCTTTGTGCAATCATTGAAATTTGTATCATCAATTAACCACAAGTCTGGTAGAGTTAGACAAGAACACAAAAAATTTAGTTACAAATGCCACTCTCACTAAAACCAAAGGTGTCAAACCTGTTCTACTTCAGCAGAGCATTGTGGGTATAGACATCTCTAGGAAAAGAGAGAGAAGGAAATAATCACCCTTCTCCTATGTAGCTCTCTCTCCCATTAGACTGAGGCAGGTTTTGTTACATTGATTGAAAGGTATACTTGCAAAGGTACTGCTTAGGTCTCATTTCACTATAAAATGTCACTGGCATAAGGCTAGCTATAACTCTTCTAAACTATCCATTTTGAATGACTGTCATTAGGAAAGAATTTAGTAGCTTTGCATTTCATATAAGGTAATAGTTTCTAGAGGATTTGGGGGCAGAAAATAATGACTTTAAATGGTCTCAGGAGAAGTCTGGATGACGCACATCATTCAAAGCACCTGAGAGAGTCTGTCTTTTACCACCAAGTTTAAAAGCATCCATTAAAGCATCTATTACTTACCTTCTTGTTCCTGTCTAAGCCAGTTCCTCTAACACAGATAGCCTGTGCTGCCCTACCATTGCCCTCTCAGCTATAGCTCATACCAATCCTACCCATGTTACCAGGAAAGAGAGGTAGGAGCTGAAAAGCAATGCAGTGGACACTCCTGTAGATGCCCTAGGGCCATTTTGAAATAAAGCCAATTTTTATGGTACTACTTCTTCAGCTGATTCTTTACAAATCAACATCTGGTGTGGTGATCAGAGGGAGCACTCTCAGAATATTTGAATCCAGTTCTTGTGATGAAGTGAATCACGATGGATCCATCCGCTGACAGTTACCACAGCCTTCCAACTTTCCATAGTCTCCTGTTGAGGAGAAAAAGTATTTCATGCTGTGTGCTGCTAATGGAAGTGCTGCACAGTTTTATTGCATGCTACTGTTGAGCTTTCATGGAAATATTGCAGCAGCACCCAATTCCCTGCATGTGCGGGCACGTGTGATGTTTTTGGAATCTTTGGAAATAATACATATATGAAAATTCTTGGTAATAAAATGTTATCAACTCATGGAGAGTCAAGTTTTCCAGGCAAGTTCTGTTCTTTCTTTCGAGTAAGAAGGAAAGGCAGGCAGAGGAAGCAGACATGTTTAAAGGGCCAAATATTGTAGCATTCAATTCCAGTAAGTTTGCATGGGTTGAAAGTGAGGGCAATATTTGTCATAAGGATGGTAACGCTTTAATCATCTCACAGCTCTGGCCACAATGAAACCAGTGGGACACATTGAGGAACTTTCTTCACTTCTTTTTGCTTAAATTCTTTTTAGTGCAAAAAGCTCATGATAAAACAGCAGATTTTTAGTATTTCCAGGATGGCTCTCTACTCAAAACCACTTAATCTTAGTTGTACTTGGAAGATTGATAAAAATAAGGAAGAAAATAACTGGGTTTGGAAGTGCTAACATGTTATTTTACTAGTTTTCAAATACTTTAACTAACATAGCTGGACTCCAAGAGCACTCCAGCACAGGCCACAAAACCAAAATAGGCTACACACAATTTCTAGGCAGAGACAGATAAATAAATCTTACTATAGTACACACTAGAATTTGGATGAAAAAAGCATCTCTTTCTCACTCCATTGTGAGAGTCATAACCAGAATATGTGTTCTCTGCTCTCATTCTTTTTCTGATTCAGCCATCCAAATTCTCATATAATACGGAGAAGCTGCAAGAGGACAAGACAAGGAAAGGCAAACTGGAATTAAATGCAGCATTCCTCAAGGAAGAGTGTCTGCTCTGAATCAGGTAAAGATACGATATAGTCTTTGTTCTTCTTGACTCCCTGATGAGTAACCATGGTCCACACTGTAGGACATAGATTACCACTCAAAAGACCACTTTCTGTTTTGCCAACAATTCCAAATATGCACATTCATTTTTAGGTCAGCCCAAAACAATTTATTTCCTTTTCACCAGTTGGCCAGAACACCAAACCCTCCAAACCTCAAATTATTTCTGTTTTCCTTGTCTCCAACACTGAGTCCCGCCAGAGTGAGCAATACATCTCTCGGGATTACACTGCTGCCCTCATCCATGATCACTTCATATGCTGATCTTCATCCATGCTTTATAGAGTTCAGGACAACAATTTATGGGAGAAACAAATTTCAGGTTCTACCACATTATTTTAAAAGAAAACTTGGATGTAAAATCAAGGTATTTAGTGGACTCAAGGATATCCAAAATGACAAGAATCACTTTAAATGTGGCTGTTTCCTCTACTGGGTGTTTATTAAGCTGCATCATCAAGATGGATCAAAAGAAATGAACAATGAAGAGTGCACAGAGGGTGGTAAGGAAGCTCTTCACTGGTGATAATAGCTGTGTTTGATCTGCCTACAAAGAAGACTTTTAAATAGAAGGAAGATGTGTAGATGAACAGAAGAGGTGCAGAGGACAAGAACAGGCAGTTGCAGATAGAAGAAATCTTTTTTCATGTTTTTGTTCTCATTCTTGGCCACAGACCTCTGAGGTGATTTAAGAAGGGTGTAGAGCTCCAAGAGGAAATATGCTCTTGTAAAAGGGATAGTACAGTTACGGTTGAACAAGTAGTTTTGTATCCTTGGAGGCATTCTACTTTATTACCCATGACTGAATTTTTCTTTATCTTATTCTGAAACTCAGAATATGCTTTAGAAATCTGACTCACCCCAGTTTTGATTTTCCTCTTGCTCCAAAATATTCAGTGTGCTGCCTGTTTTGGGTCAGATTTTAACAAAGCACAGAAGCACATACTTCATTACAGCTGATATGGAAAAAGAAGCCCTTAAATTAATTTAACCACATGCATAGATGACTGAAAAAATGTGGGGGCCTGAATATATGCTGTATTGTAAGACCTGTGTGTGTCAATGTGGGGGCCTGAATATATGCTGTATTGTAAGACCTGTGTGGGTCTGAGTTGCTCCAAACGAGCTGCAGCTGCAGGGTCCTTAGTTGGGCAGCAGCTGTAGCTCGTGAAGGTAACTGAGATAAATAGGGGTGGGTCGAGAGCCTAAGAGGAGCTCCTGAGAAGACATGAAGGACTGTGCTGCAGAGAATGGAGAAGAGCCCCAGCAGAGAGGCAAGAACAACGCTGCAGCGAAGATTACAACAACTGGTGCCCCGTGTGAGGAAGAACACTGCAACCAAACATTGAAAGAAGGTATGGAATCCCCCGAACAGCAGAGAGCTGTGGCAGCCTGAGAGCTGGGACTTTGGAATATCAGCCAGAGAGCTGGGACTATAGAAGATAGGACAGCTGAGAGCTGTGGCAGCCTGAGAGCTGGGACTGCAGAATATAATATGGCCTTTGAATTAAGGAGCTGTAGCAGCAGAAAGCTGGAAGAATATGGCCTTTAAGGAAAAGAGCCTTGGAACATCTAAAGACAGCCGAGAGCTGTGGCAGCCTGAGAGCTGGGACTGTATAGGGATATGCATATATTCTAAGTATGTATCGAAAGACAGCCGAGAGCTGTGGCAGCCTGAGAGCTGGGACTGTATAGGGATATGCATATATTCTAAGTATGTATCGAAAGACAGCCGAGAGCTGTGGCAGCCTGAGAGCTGGGACTGTATAGGGATATGTATATATTCTATGTATGTATCTAAAGACAGCCGAGAGCTGTGGCAGCCTGAGAGCTGGGACTGTATAGGGATATGTATATATTCTATGTATGTATCTAAAGACAGCCGAGAGCTGTGGCAGCCTGAGAGCTGGGACTGTATGTGTATTGTAATTGTATAATTGTTAAAAGAAAAGGGGGGAAATGTGGGGGCCTGAATATATGTTGTATTGCAAGACCTGTGTGTGTCAATGTGGGGGCCTGAATATATGCTGTATTGTAAGACCTGTGTGTGTCACTAGGTGGGACGCAGAATATAATATGGCTTTGATTAAGACCCTTTTGCAGTCAATGTGGGGGCCTGGAAAGATGCTTGGAAATCTAAGACCGAGAGTGTCAGTGAGGCTGGACTGATAGGATATGTTAATTATTGTAAAGAACCCGGAGTGTGTGCACTGTGGGGGACTGTATAGATATGTTGTATTCTAGATGACTGAAGGGTGTGGCAAGTGGGAGCCTGGGATTATAGGGATTGAAAATTGTAAGACCTGTTTGATCCCAAGCTGGGACTGTATATGTTTGAAATTGTAAATTGTGAGTGTGAATGTGGGGGCCTGAATATATGTTGTATTGTAAGACCTGTGTGTGTCAATGTGGGGGCCTGAATATATGTTGTATTGCAAGACCTGTGTGTGTCAATGTGGGGGCCTGAATATATGCTGTATTGTAAGACCTGTGTGGGTCTGAGTTGCTCCAAACGAGCTGCAGCTGCAGGGTCCTTAGTTGGGCAGCAGCTGTAGCTCGTGAAGGTAACTGAAATAAATAGGGGGTGGGTCGAGAGCCCAGGAGGAGCCCCTGAGAAGACATGAAGGACTGTGCTGCAGAGAATGGAGAAGAGCCCCAGCAGCGAGGCAAGAACAACACTGCAGCGAAGATTACAACAAAAAAAAAATACAGATAAAAAAATTATTGCAAAAAAAAAGTCAAAAACCCCACCAGAACAAAAGAGAGGCAGTGTTTAATATAAATAACTGTACTGCAGGGGAAAAGGCTGCATTACAGAGGTGTTGCAGGAGAGGGATTTGCACACTGATGCTGCCTGCCTGAAGCTCTCCATCAGGTGAGCAGCCCAACTCCAGATGGGATTCCTTTCCAAGATGTCACTCAGTTCCCACCTTGAGAACTGTTTTCCACTGCTGTCCTGTACAAGAGAGCAGCAACACTCCAAATTCATATTGGAGGACTTTTCAAACTTCTGGGTGTCTCCCCATAATTGCTCTAATTCTGCACTGTTCTCAGGGTTATTGGATCATCCTTGTGCAAGTTTTCAACCAGATGGTTGTCCTCAAATATGGTTACTGAACAGCACATTAAAGAGTTCACAACAGAGTATGTACTGCACATACATATATAAACATAACATGAAGAATGGCTAGGGATGCAGCCAGAAGGAATAATACTGCAACTGAAAAGGATGTCCCACTTCAAAACCTCACTTCTTCCTCCTTTATTTCAAGGAGTGAGAAACAACCTTACATATCGAGACAGAATGTTAATCTTTATGTGAAGTACTTCTTCTTAATTTAAAGTTCAAACCTCTAGACCATAGCCAACTCTCATTAATTTTTATTTGTAACAAAATTCATATATGACAAATTTAAAAAAAAAAAAAAGTAAAGCTATGAAGATCTGGATAATTACAGCTGAGTCTTACTGACACCATAAATCATGAAAAACCCTAGAAATACTTGTAACTATGTCACTCTAAATTTCCCTTTGGGTATTCTGTGCATTATTGCACACACTCTCTCTATAAATGCAGATTTAAAAACCCCCTGAGTTTCAAATGGCACTTTATTAGGGAGCATTTAAATAATTTCTGAGAGTAAGATCAATTTAAGCATGCAGAATTTTTATTAGTAGCACAAAAGAGGAGTCCAGCTGTTCCTATGGAGCAAGCCTGCGTGAACCAGGCTTCAGAGCAATTTCTGCTGTGCCAGCCACGGTGTTAAATGTTGGCCAAGAGGGACCTTTGCAAAATGGAGCAAACTGAGTATGCAGCACAGCTGAGGAAACACTGCCTCACATTTTGCATTTCTTATTAGAGTGACCTAGTCCCTGAATCACCCAAACAAGCCTGTCAGAGCTCTTGATCTCTCAGCAGCAGCAGGCACAGTGCAAAGCACAATATAAGAAGTTTCTCAGGCTCTGAGAACATGAGAGAAGGAAGGTGGGAGTGGGAGGTGTCAAGTCTAAAGTATTTGTCCATCAGAGAAACGCATCTCTGTTCTGGGAAGCAGAGTTGGGCCGCTGCAACCAAATCACAGCCTGGCACATTATCTGTTCTAACCAAATGCATAAACACTGGATTAGGCTGGATTTTGCAGTCAGACTCATGAGCTCACCCTTAACCACCAGGAATATGCCTCCTCATTTGGGAATCACTATTACAGTGGATCATCACAGGGTATCCCCTGGAGCTACTAGATTTTATACCAGTTATGAATTTAGCTACCCCTGGAGCCATTTTTATTTCCAGCAAGGCATTCTTCTTTCAATGAAATATATGCCTTTTTAAACACATGAGGAACATTTACCAGAATAATTGATCTTTTACTCTGAATGTTAAAAAAAATTAAAAAGTCAGACAGAAAAATGGACTCGGTCTGCCCTAGTTGGGCCCTGATGGCAATTCCAGAGAGAAATGTTTTAATTGCCAAAGAAAGTCCCTTTTGCCAAAAATCATGTCTTTATGGAGCTTGTCAGAAGTTTTCTGTTTCAGTCCAAAAAACTGCCGTAGTGAAATCCAATCACTGATGACAGCAAGATTAAAAGTGCACAGACTGGCTGCCTAAATAGCAGTTAATAATAGAACAAAAATGTGGATTTTACACAGTTGATTCATAGCAAAATTTTTCATAGGACATAGATTTTAATACCAAATGCCCATCATTTTATCCCTTGGCACTTCTTGAATATATGGAAAATGTTGGACTGGAACACAGGAAAACAGAATAATTACTTAGAGGACATTTTCTTTTCTCTAGTGACAATTGAACAGTTAATAAAATTAGTTAGAAGTGGGTACTATTGGAAATACAAAAATGTTTGAATACTTCCCAGTCTGGAGCTCTTACCTTGAGTTCATACCTTTTCTAAGGCTTCTCTACACTTTAGAAGGTTAAAGAGTACTGTTTGGGTAGAAAAAGCAGTGGTTTTACCACAGAAGTATTAAAAATTAAGAACCAGAATGAAAAGTAGTGTAATTGTACATTTTGACCCCGTTATGTCCACATTTATTAAGCATTCTACTTTTAGTGAAACATTAACAGAGAACATTGGAAAGTTTTCCCCTTGATGACGTGGATTGTAATATGATGGAGAACAGAATTAGGAACCACTGAGTGCAGAGCAGCAAGGCAGCCACTAAACCCAAGAATATTAGAAAATACTTATGGCTATGCATCTTCAAAACCAAGCAAACACTTCCCCCCAATCAAGAGCTCCTTTTCCTCAAGAGATTTTTGAGAGGTAACACTGATTAGTGTTGCAAATAACTGCACAGGTTGATGAATGCTCTATATAAACATACAAGGTCCTTCAGGCTCCATTAAGAAGAATGTCAGCAGTTGCAGAGAGTAAGAAAAAAAAGACAAAGTAGCTCCATTTAAGTCCATTGGATTGGAGTCATAGCATAGAAAGCTACAGTGTGCTATATCCTGCAAGTGAAGCAATTTCTATTTACCTCCTTGCTACAATATCATGGAAGAATAATGTGACCCATAAAAGCCACTATGAACAAACAGTACTGCTCTTCTGCGTCTCTTTTAGAATGTTGGTACCTCAATACTATCCTTCTCATTGAAAACTCTTTCCTTCTTCCATATTCCCATGTCCATCCCTCGAGAGTTTGTATTAGAAATCAAAACCAAATTGTAACTTTCTGGTTTAAAATCAAGTGAAAGATCTGTCAACATAGTATTTTAAGCATTTCCCAGAGACTGATCTGGTTAAACCCAAATGTGTATGGCAATGCAAAAGACATTATTGCCTTGATTCAGTAAAGAATTTAATTGTTTCCTTACAGTTAAGTGGCTGGCTGCCATTATTATATGCCATTATCTTAGACATCATTAGGTGATGAGCATCATGCAACCTGTCTCTTTCAAAACTGAAGCCCCAAACTGCCCATCCGATCAGCATTTTACTACTGCACAAGAACATAACTTTGTTATCAAAATGCTTAGGCAGAGCCACAGACTGAGAATCAACCCTGAGCAGTCCTATCCCATTCCCATCCCATTAGCTACTCACGCGACCCCTAACACTAGAGCCATATCCCATATCACCGGCGGGTGGTCTCATGTTAGGTATAAGGGGATTCGCCCCCATCCACACTCAGGAATTGCTTATGATGCTGTATGGTAGGTTATTCATTAATCCGGAAGCAATCCTGGAATTATTGATAATGCTGTATGATAGGTTATTCATTAATCCAGAAGCAATCCTGGTGGATCCTTCTGTTTGAAGTTTGGTAAGCAGGGCAAACAATAAAGAGATAGGGATAAGGGAATTGTCGAGCTAAGCATGATCAGAGCTAATAATGTCAAACTGACCCTAAGAGCCGTGCCAAGCCATGGGAACCAAGCCAAGTACACCGGGAATTGACCATATTAGGATAAGAGTTCAAAAGTTTAAAGAGGAAGACTCATCAGAAGACCCGCGCCCCTGAGGAAGGCATCAAAGGACCACCATGAATAATCCTCAAAATAGATGTCTCCGCCCACGCTCCGCCCACACCACGCCTCTTATGAATATGATGTATCCCTGCACCCAAGACTGTATAAAAGCTTGCTTCTGGTATGAGATAGCTAGAAATCCCTTTTGTGATTTCTCCGACGCGTCGTAATAAAATACCTCCTGTCTATGCTGACTTACTTGAGTCTCTTAGGCAGTTATTCTCGCCTTTTGGGCAAAATTCGGCATCAAAACTAATCAGAGATATTTAAGTAAAGCTGCTTGTTTTATACATCTGAACTGCCCTAAAATTACCCAAGCACAAAGGAAAAAAACTGTCCCTGTAAATGTTTATTTGGAAATATATCTCTTCTCTTGCCCTTTAATCCTACCTCCTTACCTTAAGGGGTGAAATTTTCTTGGAGATTTGAATCCCACTTTAGTGGAGCAAAAATTTCACCCCTAAAGAGTTATAAAAGGAAACTAAAGAAGAATTGAATTATTAAATTACTATAATTAAATTAAATAGGCTAATGTACCAAGATACTTGCAATGTACAAAGATAACATATTAAGCAGAGAGACAATTCTGTGCATAGTACTTTACACTGCTAATCAAAAGATAGAGATAGGGATAAGGGAATTGTCGAGCTAAGCATGATCAGAGCTAATAATGTCAAACTGACCCTAAGAGCCGTGCCAAGCCATGGGAACCAAGCCAGGTACACCGGGAATTGACCATATTAGGATAAGAGTTCAAAAGTTTAAAGAGGAAGACTCATCAGAAGACCCGCGCCCATGAGGAAGGCATCAAAGGACCACCATGAATAATCCTCAAAATAGATGTCTCCGCCCACGCTCCGCCCACACCACGCCTCTTATGAATATGATGTATCCCTGCACCCAAGACTGTATAAAAGCTTGCTTCTGGTATGAGATAGCTAGAAATCCCTTTTGTGATTTCTCCGACGCGTCGTAATAAAATACCTCCTGTCTATGCTGACTTACTTGAGTCTCTTAGGCAGTTATTCTCGCCTTTTGGGGCAAAATTCGGCATCAAAACTAATCAGAGATATTTAAGTAAAGCTGCTTGTTTTATACATCTGAACTGCCCTAAAATTACCCAAGCACAAAGGAAAAAAACTGTCCCTGTAAATGTTTATTTGGAAATATATCTCTTCTCTTGCCCTTTAATCCTACCTCCTTACCTTAAGGGGTGAAATTTTCTTGGAGATTTGAATCCCACTTTAGTGGAGCAAAAATTTCACCCCTAAAGAGTTATAAAAGGAAACTAAAGAAGAATTGAATTATTAAATTACTATAATTAAATTAAATAGGCTAATGTACCAAGATACTTGCAATGTACAAAGATAACATATTAAGCAGAGAGACAATTCTGTGCATAGTACTTTACACTGCTAATCAAAAGATGAATCACTATTGGAAAATAAATGAAAATTTGACTTAAATGGAAAAAAAACCCCAAACATTAAATTCAATTGAGTTATTCTCTTTTATCCATTGAGGAAACGACTCATCAGTATATTACTTATTTCACTCTGGGCTATTCCTTGGCCTCTCAGGTCTTTTTAACACAGTATTCATCTTTACATTTGCACTCATATGTAAGACAGAAACAATTCATAGGGATCTTACTGAATCATATTGCCTTAATTTTCTACTCATTCAATATTTTCATTCAATTTTCTTGTCCACTGCTCAAAATCTATATTATGCTTTTCCTTCCTACACTTTTGAAGATGAAAGGTATTGAAAAGGTGACAATCTTTTATTCCTTCTCTCTTTGCTGGAGACTTTGGGAAACTATCTTTCTTAGCTGCAAATTTAGTTATTTCCCTATCTAGGGAAAATCCGAAAGAAAATTCTCAGACTGCTTCTAAAAGGACTTAGAAGCAAGTACTATGAAAATCCTGAATGGCATTTCACCTGCAGAATTAGTAATGTGCTATAGACTAAATTTTGTCAAAGACCAGGTAAAGACCTCTTGTTAAAAACCATATTTATTTTTCAAACTAGCAGAGAAAGCTCCTGAGAGTCCCCTTTCCTAGTGCTTAAAAAACATCTTGTCAAATTTCAGACTGCTGTACTAATTGGCAATTAGAAAGATGAATCAGTCTCTCTGTTCAGTGATTGTTTCCTTTGTAGACCCAAAACATTTAGCTGTTTGCAATATTTTCAGGGGATTCATCAAGATAAAGAGAGATGACCGTTTATAAAAGGCTCCCTTTCTGTAATACAGCTCTAGAGGATACACAATTCCACTAAAGGAACATGGTACTAGGAACTATGGGCATTTCAGGAGGGAATGCATCAGTCTCCACTTTTTTTCCATGACAGTGGAAGCATTCTCAGAGATACACAAACATACCTGCCACATCATTCTGTCAAGACAAAAAAAGTCTTCTTTTCTAAGAACATAAATCCAGCTCCTTCCAGTCAAGCATGAATCATGCCGTTCATCACAAGTTGTTTCCTATAGAGGGGTCAGCACACAGCTTCTTTCAGCAGACTCCAGCACAGACAGGTCTTTTTCCAACAGCAGTGATCTCAGAACCTCAGTGGTGTAACTACACTCACTTTCAGTCTTACGACATGAGTTCCTTCAGCTGAGGAACAGGTGGTTACTCTGCTGAGTCATTTTTAAGGATGTGACCTACCCCTTTGGAATTCCAGGCACCTCAAATGATGGTTGTACTAATGCACAAGAGGGGGCTAACACCTTGATGAAGGCTTTTCAGCATGAAGAATACAAACACCAGAGCCACAAGAGTACTTCATATAGGAAGTGCCTGTCTCAGATAAGCCAGCTCTTTAGCCACACTCCTCTGACTGCATCGATGAGCTCTCCACTATGACAGGATTTTAGATATTAGCTCACATTTACACAGCTACATGCAGAAACCCAAAGCTGTGCTCTTTTCATGGAACTGAATCCCACATGCAGTTTCCATCCTAAGACAGCCAAGCACCATGTTAGCTGTGCCCTGCAGTGACTGAATCCCTCTCTTGCCTCCTCACACAGCCCAGGTCCTCAGCACATCCTTCCCATGCCTTTCCAGGAAAGGGCTGCCACCAAGCCTAAGGTTTATCAAACCCAAGATCTTGTTGGGCAAGTGTCACATCCAAGCCTGGAGGACTCCTGGAGCACTGCAGCATTAGTTACATTTGCAGCATCGTTGCACAAGGGTGAGGATGATTACCTGCAGGCAGCCTGGTTGCAATCCAGCCTTACCTCCCTCCTGCAAACACTTGAGCAATCTCTAAGGCCCTGAGCAGTACTTCAGTAGGTCCTCAAAATGACCCACTAATCGGTAAATATGTTTCCACCTCTTTCCCCATGGTCCCAACACCTCACCACTGAGGGAAGTCAGTTCTCTGTAATACTGGAGCTAGATCCTCCCAGGCACTCATCACCACTCTAGCCAAGCACAAGATAGCTCAGGAGTCCTTTTGAGATGTCTCTCCCTTTGGGCACTCTTACTATCATTTAGCATAAGAGAACTGTTTAAGTGAGAGACAAGTCAGCACAGCCTGGAAGCAGACCCTGGGCTGCATGGTAAATGGCATCATGATGCCAAAAGAAAGCAGGTCTAAGTAGACCTAAAAAAGAGTAGACCTAAAAAACAGTGTGTAACAGCTTAAAGGATTGATCCTGCTGCATATCCCAAGCTTTAGAGTGAGCAAGGGCCTGCTATCATGGCAGTGATGTAGCCCACATGGAGCAATGGACCTGAATTCACGTGGTTCATATATCACTGGTTTTGGTGCAATATACATTGATACAGCTTGCACTGTCACATCACTCATCACACCCTGAATACATTGGTTGCTAATGCATTTTTTGGTTTCAGCTGTTTCACTGCATAGTATGACCTTGTGAGACATTTTAATTTTTTTTTTATATATGAACCATATTCTTCAATTTCTGCTTTCAGTCTCCAGACAAAGAATGGTTATTCTGTAATAGAATAAGAGCTATTTACTGGTATTGGAACCACAGACTTACTGTAAGTTTCACAGCTTTCAAAATGCAATGTAAATCTTCCCTTTTTTGTTTCAGCCCATAATAATTTATTGCCATAATCACATCAACACTGTCTCACTGTTTCAAAAAAACTTTTTTTTTTAAGTTGGTTGAAAAGCAGACTGTGAAATACTTGTTTTCAAATTTAAATTTTAATAAATTGCTATATAACAGAGCATCCAGAAGCTAGTTATTAAAAAGCAACTGAAGTCTGACTGCCAGTTTAATTTTCTTTTCTTTTTTTATTTGTCTCTTTATGTTCTCTCTTCTGACTCAGGTTTCCTCAAACACACATACACAAATACATACTGGTATTGACTGCTGAAGATCAAAATTCTGTCTCTGTAATGTTTGGAAAGTAAAAATTCCCAGACGGAAACAACTAAGAGAAAAAACAAATCCCACACCTCAAAGAAACCCAAGAAACCCCAGATCTCAAAACCCAAACTCTTCAATTCCTAAGTACACAGGAGGTGTGCTTATCGTTTGGGCATGTTGGCCCATAGTTAGGACTAAATAAATAACTTTATTTGCAGTTCATACCTGGAGCTTGACCCAAAGCTCTTTAATATCCATGGGTTCATTCCCACTGACACTCTCAACAGGATTGGAATCAAAGCTTTGCTGTGCTTCTCAAGCTAATCTTGTGCCAGTCCTGCCAGCTCCATCTGTCTTCAAACCTCTGCAGATTAATCCACCCTTTTCAGCTCTGTACATATCACTGAGAAACCTGACTCCTTCGAATCAAATCTGTTTTGCAACTTGAAATCCTCATCTGGGTTTGTAATTTGGTGTGACTGACATATCCCCAAACTGGTGATTTTCTGTAGGCCTCAACATTGTTTCCTGAGCCACTTGTTTACGAGGGACAGAGGATTAAGGAGCCCTCTTCAAACCACTCAAATTACACAACACACCCACCCCAAAGACCCTGCAGTAAGCAAGAAGTGATATCCAGAGATGAATACTGGCATAAGAAACCCTCCTGTCTGTCACAAATTGCTGTCCTTTAATTATGGTACAGGAGGTGGGCTGGTACTTCTCAGTTTGTTCAACAGAGAAGTCACCACTTATCATGGAATTATTTGGCAATTTGAAAAAAAAAAAAAAGCCAGGTGTAACACTGAACCAACGTGACAGAGAAATTAACACCAAATGGCATTCAACAGAATTCATTTAATTTTAAATTTACCCAGCCTTATTGTTGAGGTAGTGGATTTTGCTCACTTTATGTGACAGGATCAGAGTAAATAAGTGGATTTTTATTTGTTTTACACTGCGAAGGGATTGTTGTTCATGTACTTGTCAGTCCAACTTCATTCTTCTTTTGCACAAGAAGATCCTAAGGAAACTGGGGTGTCCAGAAATGAGTCAGGTCTCTTAAAACAGACTTACTGGAAGAAAATATGTCAAGTTGGTTGCTAATGCATTTTTTAGTTTCTTTTCCTTGAATCTTTTATTTCAGTTTCTTTTATCTTCTTCCTTTATCTTACTCTTCTGCCCCCAGAGCTTCCATCCTCTCAGCTGAGGCAAATGTTAAGCCAATAGTTTCAGTGACTGCAGGCTAAGGACGGAGTAAGTGTCTAGGGAAGGCTGGTAAAAGGGAGAAGGGATGCTAACAGTGGGAAGGAAAAGAGAGGGGAACATTAAGATGTAATTCTAAAGAATTCTATTTATTGTCTCTAAAATTAATCTATTCCTTTTTTTTTTTTAAGTTTTACTTTAAAGTAGTTGTAAGCAGTCAGATGTTGTTCACTTTATGTGTTCACTTTTGTTCTGCTTAAGGCATGTACATAGAAGAGCACATACGCATTTTTCATACTTGTATTTTCAAGAAATGTCTTTGTTTGGTCTCTAAATTTCTACATTCTGGTGGCACAATAGGGACTCTTACAGTTTGCTACTGCACAATCAGAAAAGTTTTCAGCCATCCTTTAGCTTTGCACTGTAGAATATAAAGTCCATTTATGATGCTTGATTTTTCCATCACCTAACTCCTTGGCGATCATTCCACATTTTCTTGAAAGCTATTTCCTTTCTTAAGTAGTCAACCTAAATTTAGTAAAAGCTGGGATGGTGATGACCTTTACTCCTATTTATCCACAATTAGGTAATTCTACAGCCGCTCAGGGCTCCTTCACCAAGTTATTTGTCTTTGTGTCACTGTGTTACACACTAGGAATGAACTGATGCCTGCCTGGCTAGCCAGATCTCATTTGGAAGGACAGACCTATCAGACCTTTTAACATCAATATTATTCAATCCTGAGTCACACAAGTTGGTTATCAGGAAGAAGTCTTTCAACATTTTAATCTCATAACATATGAGCACAGTCTGATTTTGAGGTGATACAACCTTTTTCCCACCCAACTCATTCCTCAACTTATAAAACCAGATCCCAGAAATTGGCACTGCAGTCCTCAATCAAAAGGCAGAAAGATTTTGCTGTAACTATTGCTATAATAACATCATAACAGACATACCAATTCCAGGGTAGGGGAATAAAAGAAAACAAAAAGAAAATAAAAGAGGCATAAAAATAGGAGCAAGTCCATTCCTTTATAATGTATATGGATTTCTTATGTAATTCCTCTCCTTTCCTTAAGCAATGGGAATTTTCACCACAATCCTTTATTTTCCTGATTTCGAGGCTTATGGGAATAAGCATTTTTTAAGAAGACATCACCTCTCCTTCTCTCTGTCTAACAGAATTGCCTGCTGTTTTGTGTTGGTGGCAAAGCCCAGTCATCTCCATAGAGCAGTTGGAGGCAGAGACACTTATTTTAAAGCCTCAGCCCTATCCTGACCTGAATTCCTAAACCTCAGTGGCTTCACTTCAACCCACACATAGCCTGACACATAACTCATGCTAGTATTGTGTATCTATTGCTGTAGGACCTACACAAAGGAGTTTTTCTTCCTCAGACCTGAGACTCCTGTTTGGCATCTCCCCTGAGGCAGCATCACCAGAATGGCAGCAGAAAAAGTCACTAATGAAGAACTAGCTCAAAAGAAGGGAAAACCACATGGAAGCACATAGACACACACATGAAACACCCATCCCATCCCAGGACAGGACGGGCAGAGACACTGCAGACTCAGCCCTTCCTGAAGAGAAAGGTCAGCAATGAAAGCTGAAGGGGAAAAGAGATGAAGAAATATAAAGGGGCCTTTCTTTCCTGAAATGGACTCTTTTTTCCCCATAGGACTCAATCTTTCAGTATGTGCAGGCTTAAAACATTTTGACTGTGATGCAGATTTGTCCAAGAGGACTTGAGGACTCAACTCCTCAATCTGAGGGAAGTTACCTAAGGGAGAACTTATAAACTACACTCAGATGAAGACACACAAGTACATATTACCCCAACATTATGGATTACAGCTGCCAAATTTACATCTTGTAGGACTGTTGTATCCTACGCCTGTGTTTTTCTGTGCTTTGGTTATTCAAGGTGGTTGAAATTTCACCAATTATTTGACTGGTAATTCTCAGCAAGTATTCTACCATCACTAAAGA
This sequence comes from Zonotrichia leucophrys gambelii, assembly GCF_028769735.1. Classification (NCBI taxonomy): domain Eukaryota; kingdom Metazoa; phylum Chordata; class Aves; order Passeriformes; family Passerellidae; genus Zonotrichia; species Zonotrichia leucophrys. Next base: position 70,377,606 of record NC_088171.1, read on the forward strand.
TGATAGCCTTGGCAAGTTGTTTAGAGCAAGAAATAAATATTTGAACATGATGGCATTCCTAGGATTTTTCACTCCAGTATCATCATATAGGGCATATCAAATGGCATGGCAGACAATAGTTGTGGGATTTATATAAAAGGAGTTGATAACCAATTGATCTTGGTGCCTAGGAAGACCATAGAAACATGTAGGAGCTTTATCCTATGAGGAACAGAGAAAAGAGCTCCCATTTAGAATTTATGGCTTAAAATACAGCAAGAGAAAAGCAGTCATATTTGTTGTAGTGATGTTTTAGGGGAGTTGCTATGTTTTCTCTCCAGCTGAGAAACAGCTTTTAGTCCACCTACACACATACACACAGTCCTTCCCTTTTGGGAAGGAATCCAGGTTCTGAATTAATTCAAATGTAAGTTTTATTTATCCTTCAGGACATGTAAGCAGCAAAATAAGTTACACTTATGCTTCATTTCCAAAGCCAAATAAAGCCCTGGAAGCCTTTAACTCCTATCAGCATTCTTTGCTCTTCTTTCCCCTGATTTTCTGGCCAACAGGGGCTATCCTCAATAAGGCCTTCAGGGACCCTGGTCTTCACCAGAGTCTCTGACACATAGAATCAGGAGGTAGCAAGTAAAACAGGTGAAAAATTGTATATATCATAATGGCATGTGATAACAGAATGACAGCTTCAGGAAAAAAAAAAAAGGTGGAGGAGGATTATTGCAACAGTGGAAGACAACTGGCTGATGAAAACGGAAAGTTTTAGAGAGAAGCCAAGGTGGGAAAACCCCCAAACACTGAGACTTTCTTCTGTGACAGTCATATTTATAAGCAACAATTATGTGCCCTCACTAAGCACTCAGAGTGTCAAATATTTAAAGCTGAGTAACTTTCACTTGGCTGGAGCAGAGGCACAAGCAGATCAACAGCAGCTGCTGCTGCCCGGTGCCCCCTTGCATTTATCCCAGGAAAACTGGGAATGCCTCTCTCCCAAGCCCTTAGCAGCCAAAGCTGGACACAGAGCTGGGCAGAGGAACCACAGGCCCCTCAAACCCACTTGTCCCAAACACTGGTTGGCTCTCCCTTCCCCTCAGCTGCTGTTTGAAGGGCTCCAGTTCCCCAGGAGGTCCTGAGACCCCTTATGTTAGGTCAGGACAAAAGCCAAAATAAAACAGCCTCTGACTGCCAGCTGAGAACAAGGCCTGACTGCAGGAGGAATGGAAATAATTCCTTGTAAAGTGGTGTCTCTAATAGGGGGGTTGATGAGAAATAACACTTCTGGGTGTATTTTTATTTGATTCCTGGAGCTGGGCTCCCTCTGGGAGCTATAACTATTGCCCCCACACTTGGAGCATCCAACTTTGAATCTCTCAGTGTAAAGCTCACTGTAAGTTGTTTAAACACAGAAGATTTCTTGAGAGTTCTACACTGCCTTATACACTTGTTTAAGCTGCATTTCCAAAAGCAGTCAATACCTTAGCCTTCATGCAAGCCCACCTTACTAAAGTGCCTCCAACCTTATGAAGCTTAAGAAGAGAAATATTCACACAATACTTCCACATGCTATTGCTGAGTAGAACAGAGAAACACGGGGGACAAAATCCAGAGACAGGACAGCAGAGGCAAGTGTCACCACATAAGAGCATGAAATAGCAACGTGACTCAGAAAGAAATCTTGATGGTGCCTACCTCAGGAGAAGGCTCCAAACTGAAGGGCCAAGAAAAGTTAAGGCACCTCCAGCACCCAGGAGAAAGGAGCAGGGCTGAAGGCTGATCCCATCCAGGGCTGAAGGCTGATCCCATTCCATCCCAGATCCTGCTAGCCAGGGACAGGCATTGGTTGCTTGTCAGGGGGCAGGAAGAAGAGACAATGAACTTTGTTTGAAAGGGCCATGCTGCTCCCACACACTGGATTGGGAGCACTGGTTCTTAATATACTGATCTGGACTTCATTTCTGCCAAAACCCGAGCTTTTCACAGGTGACTTTCAGGCACTTAGGCAGCCTTTTGGATCTATCATTACAAGGTTTGCCAAAGATTGCACAGGAAGGCTACAGCAGTCCAAGGTCTTGACCCTTGGGTCTCATGTAGTCCATATGGAGGTGATAATCACCATGCCTTTCTTCCTCTCCAACAGGTTCTTTTTAAGAATTACCATCATTAAAAGAGAGAAGAGTTATGTCCCATTATAAAGTACATGACCAATCGTATAGCCCAAATTTAATGCATAGCAGCCACTTGCATCGGCCTGCCAGCAAGCTTGTGTGACAAAGAATTATTCACAAGATGGCAACTGGCCCGAGCTGGCAAATGTCTTTGAAATCAGAAGCTGTAATTACACATGCCTTGGTTTGAGATAATTAGCTAAATATGGGTCTCTTCTTGGAGAGAGGTACTTTCCAGCCAACAGTGTGTTTGACTTAAACAACAACTACAGAACACAGTAGAGCCCAGGAAATTTATGGTCTCTCCCTCTTCCCGGGTCGAGCTTTTCCAGGTTTGTCCCTCATCCTGAACCTCCCAGCAGGACAGCAGGATGTCTGTCTGACTCCATACACACATTGCCATCCTGTGGCCAAGTCCTGCCAGCACATGTCACTGTCGGCAGGAGGCAAAAGAAACTCCTGGGAGCCCAAGGCCGCTGCTGCTTCTAGAAAAGGAAGGTGCCACATGGCACAAGAAACACAACTCTTTACTCTAGTCATAGGCTTGGGATAGAAAAAGAAAATCCAGCCACCTTTTTTTAACCTTGTAGTTCGAGGTGCAGTCGGATTTATGATTCAGATGACTACTGAAAAACATCTGAATAACCACAGAAACTCAGAATCATTTAGGCTGGAAAAGACCTCCAAGATCATTGAGTCCAATGACAGATCACCACCCTGTGAATGAGACAACACTCAGTGCCACATCCAGTCATTTCTTGGATACCTCCAAAGATGGTGACTCCACCACCTCCTTGGCAGCCCATTCTGATGCTTTTGCATGAAGGAATTCTTCCTGATGCCCAGCTTGAACCTCCTTTGGTACAGCTTGAATCTCTGTCCTCTCATCCGGTCACTAGCTGGCTGGGAGAGGAGACCAGACCCTCCATGCTGCAACCTTCTTTCAGGTAGCTATAGACCACAACAACAGTAATAATAACAATAACAATAACAATAACAATAACAATAACAATAACAATAACAATAACAATAACAATAACAATAACAATGTTGAGATGCAGGTAATGAGAATAGGAGCTTGAGGGAGAGGGAACATCAGGCTCCAAAATCTTCAGCAAAAACAGAAGCAGACAATGCTGAATTGAGCCCACATGGAGCATCAGGGAATAAAAACCAACCGGGAAATGTAAACACAAAGGAAAAGCCTCGACATGACAGATGACCCAAAAACCTCTGGAAATGCGACCACGCCCTCCACCAAGAGCAGCTGGAAGGAGGGCATGACTTGATTAGGGTGAGTGATAGGAGAAAGAAAGCAGAAGCTGGGTGGGAGCCTGAGGGTGGCTGGTCCTTTTCAGAAAGTTACCCTGGGTGTTGCATCCAGCCTGCCATGGCCAGGGCATGGAAGACGTCCAATTTTAGTAAGGCTGTGTTTTGGTTGTCTAATTCTTTTGGCCTGCATGGAGGAGGCAATATTCCCCTTGCAACTGCTTAGGAAGGCAAAAGGAAAATGTTGATTAGCACTTAGCAGAGGAAGTGGCTTATTTGGCCTGATTATAATTGTGGGAACTTTGTTGCCTCTGCTCCAGTGACCACATTGGTAGCATTAACTGGAAAGCTAAGTAACTGGTAAGGAAACTGCTGAGCCAAACTTAGTCTGATACAGCTTGTGTAATTTGCCTTGAGAGGACATACAAGGAACATCAACTTACTTTATACATCGTGCCCTTGGTGGCTTTCCCCTGAAAAAAAGCTCCTTATTGGGTCAAAATGTGCCTCTCTTTCCCCTGGTTGGCTGCTTGGACAGTGATAAGGTTTCAGCAGGGTTGTCTGAGAGCAACATGTGGTCCTGGGATGTGCTATCACCACTAAATATCCTGAACTAGACAATTTTATCTAGAGAGACATTTCTGGGCAAGAGATTGGGCTGTGTGTCTGTATGTGTGTGTTTAAAAAAATTACAGTGCTATTGACATTCATTTTATGCAGGATCCCACAGACCAGGAGAAAATTATGAAATGGCATTTTCTTCACTGACATATTTTATGGTTGTATTATTAAATGCTGGAATGCCAAAGTGAGAATTTTCTGCTAAATTAACAGCTCCAGTACTTATCAATTAATAGCATTTACCTCAGCATGGCTGGAAACCCTTCATGGGCATCTAGAGCTTTTCCAGGGTCATGCCAGGGTAGAGCAGTCCACAGACTGGTTCAGGTCATGCTTTACACTTCTTTTCAGTGGTGCATTTTGGTGGAGAATACCAAAGCTCATTAAAGCACCATGTGGGAAAATGATTTTGTTTGGAAGATGCAAATAGAAAAGAATAATTAAAAGGTAACAGAATACTGGTCCGTTTAGTGCTGAAACAGACACCCTGGGCTTAGGAGCACCAAATAAAATTACCCTGAAAAATATCCACATAATCCTCCCGTCTTCTCTTTTTTCTTAGATAAGAATGGGGCAGAATATTCCAGGGATTTAAGGCATCATTTGTTTACATGGCCATATTTTAATCATCCTCAAGAAGCTAAGGTTACACAACCCCAGCGTTCAAACAATCCCCTACCTTGCTGTTTATAGGAAGTAGGGCCTGACATTCATAACGTCCCCGGGCTGCTCTAAGGGGACGGGAGAGGAGGACTGGGGAGGAGGAGGAGGAGGGAGGAAGAGAGGAGGGAAAGGTCAGCTCTCTTTTTAAGCATTTCTGAGCTCGCTGGCAGCTTTCAGCGTGTGGGTGGTAGGTGTATCGGCTGACATGGGGAAGTGTAAGCGTGAAGCTGGCCACCCAAGACCTCAGGGTCACTGCTGACACTCCAGATCTCCGAGCTGGGGAAGGCACCTGCTCCCTTGCCAAAACAAACCATCTCCTGCTATGGGCATACTTGAAAAGACCTGCTTTTGTCAGCCCGGGGGGAAGAGGGAAAGGGAGGGGGAGAAGGGGGAGGAATTAGGGGGATGTGGGGGCTTTTGGTTTTACTTAAACAGTCTCAAATATCCAGTTTACAATGCAGCGATGTTCTTCAGAATTTATTAAAGGGTGGGGGGGTTGGGGGGGAGAAAGGAGCTGAGGAGACTTGACTCCAGATCTGGTGAGCATTAATATGCATGGTGCTAGAATTTCATGAGGCAAGCGAGTTTTGTAGCCCTTGCTCTGGTGGTCCTCTGCTGACAGGATTTCAAGCCGCTATTTGTTATCTTTAGGCCTGATAAGTACATCTGGTTTTGATTCAGGTGGCCGCGAGCTTGTCTCAGAGTTGAAAAGGGTGCTTTGCTCAAATTGAATTTTCTCACAAATTTCAAACTGGGATGAGAACCAGAAGAAGCTGGGCCCTGTCACACAAAACTCCCGTTTTGCTTGCTTGGCCCTTGGGCTCGTAAAAACCTGGCACAAATCAGTTTCACCTGTTTGGCTAAGTGAGTACATGCTAAAAGTAATAAAGCTATTAGTGCAATCAGATATTTCTCTGCATGTGTTCTGATGTAAAAAGAAAAAAAAAAAGGAAAAAAAAGAGAAAGAAAGTGGGGAGGTGAACTCTTCTCAACCCGGCTTGTCACATATCTCCTGTATCCCTGTAAATTAGTTGCAGAGAGGCTGCTGCCTGTTCTCCACACCTTTCTGCCTGGGCATAGCACAGGCTGGCAAGAAGACCTGGCTGCAAAGAGCTGTTCAACTCCATCACCCTCCCTAGAAAAGCACTTGAAGTCACTGTCTGAGGGAAAGAGAACCAGACTACTTTTGTTCTTTTCATACTTTCCATCTCTCTTTGTAGCAATACCAGGCTTGCCCACTTCTAGGCAGCGAAACCCCAGCTGGCTCTTCAGCACCTGGGCACTCTGAGTCCTCCTGCCCCTCCTGTCACTTCCAGGAGGAAGACAGGACTTGGGTGATTAGCTCCTGGGATGTGTGTGAAACAACACACACCTCTGACACCGTTTCCCAGTGCAGTGTATCATCATGTCCTCACAGCCAGTGTCTTTTGTGACTTATAGGAAAGACTCTGGCAAACCTAAAGAAGAAAGAATTTCAGCAGCTTCTGGCTCCTCACACACACCAGTGGCATCTTAAACTAACCACGCCCTGGCAACACATTTTATTACCCATAAATTTGTAGCATTCCAGTGCTGTCTCCTGCTCACCTGAGATGCTCTGTTAAACACTCTGGAAGCCTGCTGAGCACAAAACCACACTCTGTGACTCTTCTTGCCTTTGTCTATAGTCCACTTGAGGAACCTTTAGGACAAGGCATGGAGCACTTTTTTTTTTGTTCTACTATCTATTTCCAGGTCCCCTTTTCCCATTTTTGTTGTACTTCGCTTTGCCAATCATTCTTCCTTGCAGCAGCATCTCTTATGTCTCATTTTATAAGAAGTTTCACCTGCAATGAAGATTAACAAATTACATTTGTGACTTGTATTTACCATAGCATCTAAATGTAGATAGCCTTACCCTAACAAAATTAATCAATTTTCTTTGTATAAAATAATAATCCTCACAGAGATATTTTGAATTGCATCAAAGCAACCCCCTAACCTAGATCTGAAAAAATGAATAAAAGAATGATACTGTTGGCATTTCTCATAAGTATTTCTACATATTTCTACATATTTTCCAAAACTATAATGATATAAAAATATAAAACATCTGTATATTTTCTTGCAAAGAAGGGTGTCTTACTTCAGGAAAAAAATTACTTAATTTCCCTTAGAATGTTTAATATGTTAGCATGTCGAAAAAAAAAGCTGAATGTTCCCTCTCCTAAACCTGTAACACAAGAGAATTGTCTGCTTTCTGATATGAAAGGTCAAGAAAATGCTAATAGCTATGACCACCCATTTCCTCCAATATTCAATAGCTAATTTTTAACACACTAATTCATGTGCTCTTTGGGGTTCTCAAAAGGGACACCCTATTTGCAGGCTCCATCTGTGTATTCCTGAGAGGAATTCACTTTTGAAGTGTTGTGCAATGTAGATATCACACCTTGCCATTCTGACTGCTCCTGTGGAGCGAGCATTTCCCACTGTTCCCAGCTGCATGAGTGACCTCCCGACAAAGGATGCTGGCATGAACACTGGCCATAAATCAGAGGAGTTAAATGCTAGCACCAAAATCTTTCTGTCCATCCAAACCAATTATTTTGGGAGCTATTTCTGTGAGTGTCGCATTCTCAGGCAAGCCAAGGGAGATGGAAAGCCATGGAGTATTTGTGTTTCTCCTTCAGTCACTTCTAGGGCCCTTGGGTGCTTTAGAGCATCTGAAGAACCTCTTCTCAGGGTCTGCATGGGTTTATGAGGTTCCCTACACCAGCTTTTGACAAATGGAGACTCTGACATCTTTGTGGGATCCTCAGCCTCCTAAATGCAATTTCCTGCAGATGGGAGTAAGGCATGGGCTCCCATCTGTAGGATGGCAAGAATCATGACAGCATCCTTTGTGACTGATAGTACAAAATTGATTGCAGATCTCCACACTTGCTGCTCTGAACACCTCCTCCCAGTTGTTCCTCAGACTTCCAGTCCAACTTTCCCAAAGTCTAAGCAAATGCAGCTTCTTATCTTTCACCCACTTCTGACATCCTGCCTTGCTTTTGCACCCGACCTATCGAGATTCTCCTCATTCTTGCGGTGTTTCTCTAGGCTGCGAATCACAGAAAAGAATGGGAAAAATCAAAAAAGAAAACAGTCCTAAGTCCTACTGGTGGGATGCTCCCCTCCACCCACACTGGGCCTGTTTAGGTGGCTGTGCACACAGCAAGGCCCTTTCTAAGCTGACAAAGTTCGCACAGGGCAGCAAAGCCAGCTCACCACAAGGTCACCGTCAAATTAGCATCAGCAGCGTTCCTTGGCCCCTCTGCATGATCTTTAGGGAATAGTCAGAGCAAAGAGAAAATCATCCAGTTTGGTGATTTTTGCCTTCCAGTTCATGGGTACAAGTGTCCCTGGCTGAAGAGCAGCAGGGGGAAGATCAGAGCATTGGTCACCATGGGCAGGCTGAGGACACAAGGAAAGGATAAAGCCCTGCAAGCAAGTCCGTGCCCCTACACTGTGGGATCTGGGGATCACGGCAGCAGAGTAACATGGGGGGGTTCATTCAGCCTTTGTGCTGCAGTTGACACAACTCCACCAACCACAGTTTGTCACCTGCCTTCTCTCATTCTAATGCTCACATCGGTTCAGAACTATTTTTCCTAACTCCTTTCTGTTTTCTCAGCTAACTTATAAGAAGGCAGAACTCATTTAAAAACCAAAATCTCAGTACTTCGCTGTTTTTTCAGTAAGCTGTTTTACAGTGATGTATGCTTTTCCTCTTTACCTTTCTCATCTTTCTTTCCACCAAATATTTTCCAACAGCCACAGTCTAAAAACAAAGGCAAAATATTTAAAGTACCAAGGAAAAATCCCCAGCTCAACTTATTTAAACTGGTTGAAATAGATCACATCCACAGATAGGACCTATAAACAGTAAGAACATAAAAACTTCAGTAGAAACACACTTTAAAAACTAAAGAATTGAAAAAAACAGGTTGGAATAAAGTCTTTTTTAGAGGTTCTGTTTTCTAGGGTTTCTCTCTACAAAATAGTGTGCTGTTATCTTTTGCTCTTTATATATCACACAAGTTTTTGTGTGTAATTCTCTCAATTTTGAATATATATATTATTTTATATATATTACTTTTTATTTCGTACACATTTTTTGTTCAATAAAATCAAAACAGGAAAAGAAAAAAATCTGGTTTAATACATCAGAAAGATAATGGAAATGGCAGGATACATGATAAGTGCAGAAAGAGTGAAAAATATATTTGCTTATTCTATGGAGGAATCCATGTCAGTAGTATTACACAGATGTTTTTTGAGTAGTTTTAATTCCACAAAGTGGAAAAAATTTCCTTTCCTTTTTTTAGAAAATTTCTTCTCTTCCCCCCCTCCCTGAAATCCACAGAATTTAAACCTCCAGAGTGATTTTACTCCATTTTTAAAATAGAACTTTAAGGTTAAATACAAACATAATTACTTTTTTAAATAGGATTGGTGTTCAAGGGATTTAGAGTATTTAAAAGGTATGAAGTAAATCAGAAGTGAGTTTTGAGAAGAGATTACCTGTTTGTATAACATGAATAATTTCAAATTTTTAAGTTAGACAACACTGCTACGACAAAAAGCACTTATTCAAAAGTCAGCAAATTTTAAGGTATAACAGAGAAGAAAAAGGTGGAAGGAAATGGATTTTAGAATGCATTTTGTTTGGTTTCTTCAAGAATGGTGCAATCCTGTGGTCTGATGAATTTAATGATCTTTCAGCTGATTTAATTTCCTATTTCATTTTCTCAGACCTCAAATAACCACAGACTGTGATTCAGTATGTATTTTGTTTATGGATTATGGTAAAAAATACCATCCTATCACTTCTAGAGACTTTTATTAGTATAGATCCCTCTTTCATCTAAACCAGCTGATCTTCACAAATGTTTGATTTTTGCCATTGACTTGGATAAGATGCACAGCCAATTAGCAACCTTGGTCCCCTAGTTTTGTGCTCAGAAACAGCTACCTTTGCTGGAGAGCTATGTGGAAAAATTGTTCAGACTATTCAGGTATTTGACTGATCCATATGAATACACTAAATTAGAAATGTTTGTGTGAGATACTGAGCTATTTATCACCACTTCTCATAAAGGGGAGCAGCCTTATCAACCTGAGAAGCATAGGGGAGAGTGAAACAAGAATATCCCAATCTCTCCTATGTTCTTTGTGAAAGGTATGGAAAAGATGCACTACAGATACACAAATTTTATCCAGTTCCTAACACTGACCCCTGCTTTAGTCCTTTCTTGCTGTTGCTTTGACTTAAAATATACATATGTGTGTACTTTTCTCCCTACCCTGTCCTTTGCATGCCCTCTATTCTATCTGTGCTGAAGTATTCCATGAAAGCCCCAACCAAAACCAGGCTTCCTCTCTGAGGACTCACAGATTACCTGGAGTAAGCTCCTGGGTATTGGTGTGAGATTTTTTTCCACACTTGGGAATGTGCATCATTCGGAGAAACCATCAAGGAACATCTGCATATTTACCCTGTAAGCTACATCTGAAGGTTTCACTGGTCAGCCTTGGGACTCTTAATTCACGTAGGGCTGGCATGCCTGTTGCAAATGAGCAGAAAATAATCTCAGAATGTTTCTGTCATCCTATGTGCTGGCTGGGGTTTGTCTTTGCACAAGCAAACTTTCTAGAGGGGCACTGAAAGGCAAAGTGGGATTGGTGAGGATTTACCTAAAAATACCATGCTGTAAAGTGTTCAGCATCTCCTCCATCTGCCAGGCAGAGGGTGAATGGAGGATTCAGCCTCTCCCAGTCTGAAAGCCCCATCTCCACTTTGTGAATCAGGGCACAGGAAAATTTATAAATCCCAGATTTAAAGCCAGATAGAACATCGCTGCTGTAGTAGCCTGACCTTATATTTATGTCACAGGACAACCTGACTCAGCAGTGTTATACAATGAAACAATTACTCTTTTTCATTATATCTAGGACACTCCTCCCTCCCCTCCAGAAGAAAGGTAAGCACATTGAAACGGCTGGTGCTCTCACAAGTCCTTACACTGAGTGCACAGAGTAAAGTGCAGTAGAGGCTGGAGTTAGTTATAGATAGAGAAGTTTCTTACCATTCATGTGTTCAAACAAAAAATATCTGCTGATGCTTTTTTGTGGCACTCAGCTCTTTACACTGTCATTTTCGCAATCTCAAAGTGCTACAGACCAATAGTGAAAGTAGTCAGTGACATATATACTTTGAAGCAATAAAGAGCCCCTTGAAGTTAGTGACCTGAGTAAGCCCAGAGACAAAGCAACGGAGGGTTTAAAGTTGAAAACTTAGGTCCTAAGAAAGTTTGGCAAATTTTAAATCCAAACCAGTTCCAACCAGATTCCAACTAACCAGTCTACAAAAACGTGACTGTCATCTGGGGGCAGCCAGAAGAGGAGTAGTGGAATAGTTTAATTTGTGCCCTATAAACCTGTCTGGGTATTTCTGGCACTATTGTTAAATTAAATTTATATTAAAATGAAACACTTCACCATTTAGCTTTCTGTCTGCCTGGCAGGTTTTGCACAATAAACCCAGTTGGAGAAAATTGGCCCGTTTAAATTGGTCATTGGATATGGCATTTCTGCACCATCAAGAAAATGGCTGCACATTTTTTTAATTGTTTCCCTTGCATATAATTTTTAAGCAGTCTTGTAAAAATGTTTTCCTTGTTTCACTCTCCACTGAATTAAGAATGCAGATGAATCGCTGCCAGTTGGCCTGTGTGACAGTCATTCCAGAAGGCAGCAGTGAGAAAGTATGAAGTGGTTTTTGGAAGAATTACCTTTTTTTGCAAAATGCACTAGACTTTGCATAGCTTGAAAGAGATGCCTCTTATTCCCTGCAGACCACTTCCTCCAGCTTGGGAAGAAGAATTTCCTAACTGATGAGCATAAAGGATAAACAATGCGACATCTTACATGTACACTTGTGATCTGCTCTGCAAGTAAACAAAATTTTGCTATTTTGTTGAAACTAAAGTGACTTAAGCTCTCCAAAAACCTTAGCTGTGCAGTAAGACAGAAGTCTCTTGTTGCTGCAGGCATGTATGGTATTTAATCCTCTCCCCATCCCCTCCAAACTCTGCCTGCCTCACCAGCACACACTTGCTCACACATATCCATTAAGAAAATGATGATTGCCATGTCACTGCTTGGTTGTAGGATTTTCTTAGGGGACTGAGGGGAGTCACAGTTTCCTGGAAGACTTCATGCTAACACACACAAAAAGGTATGAGATGTATGGAAAGTAAAAACAACAACCAAAACACTTTGTGCTGCCAGTTTATCAGATAAAATCTGCACGAAAAGGTACCAGTGCTTCTGTTCTGTCGCTGGAAGAAAAAGAAGGGAATTAAATTTCCACTGGAACTGCACTCCCTGCTGATGTCTCTAGAGCTGTAGAAAGTGAACAGATAAGGAGACAGCTATTTTATTGTGTTTTATTAAAACGAAATAGTTTTCAAAATGCAAAGTTAAAAAAAAAAGTTTTGTCAGATGAAACAGAAAAATTAAAAAAAAAAGGACGACCAGAAGCGAATGGAAGCAGGAGAGCGACACGGTGTGACTGAAGGCAGTGCCTTTAGAAGGGGGGGTACAGGAGACCCTGCCCTGCTCCACCCACCCCTGCCTGTGGGGCACAGAGGCTCCCTGGGGCCCCAGGGCCACCAAACAATTGCTGGCTTGTTGCAGGGAATGGCTGCTCAGGCTGCCAGGCCCAGCTGGATCAACACTCCCCGCTCCCAGACTGGCCTGGGGAGCTCCTCTGCTGGGTAACACCAGGCAAACCTACAGGAAACATGAATAAATGAAGGGTTTAGCAAAAAAAAAAAAAAAAAAAAGCCTCACAACTAGCTTTCCACTGTGGTGCTCGCTCAATGCTTTCAGCTCTCAGCCAGCCCAAAAATCACGCACACCTGGGAACCAAATCTCAATCCTGACCCCAGCAGAAAAGCAGGGACCTCAAACTGATTTTTAGGAGACACTACCACATAGGAATGTCTCCCTGCTCTGCCCAGCTCCTTCCCCAGTGAAGTGGATGGATTGGTGGGCAGCACACCGGGGTGAGCACAGAGGACACCTCTGTCCCAGGGCTCCAGCTGGTGGAATAGGCACTCTCAATTTCATGAACCCCCACATTGCAGTTGCAAGAGGTTCCGCAGAAACACCAGGGAAACCTGGAAAAGACACCTTTTTATAACAATCTTCTCTTGCTTCTGCTTTTGAGGATTAGGTTTCTTTCAGTGTGCTCTGGACTGTGTCATCTGGCAAAAGCTGGCTTTATCTAGATCTAATTGTTTTCTCAATTGAGCCCAGAGAGAGAGATTTTGCCTCTTGGATTACCAGGCTCATTTTAAGAAGATAATTTAGTGGCTTAATTTACTGACATTAAAATTAAATTCTAACTTCAGTTTTTGCCCCCATGCTGAGTCGTGTAATGAATAAGTTGCCTCCTGGGAGGAGTAAATTTCTCTCCTGCTTTTCCTTAGTGGAAAAGGCACTAGGGAGAAGGGAAGTAAGAGGTGAGTTGAAAAAAATTAATCTTTTTATCTTTGGACTCTAATTTATAGAATTAAGACTAGGCTAAGAAAAATACAGGGTAATCTTGACACCCCAGCATGTAATCAAGTGTGAGATCTTCCTGCTACCACCAGGCTTCTAGCGCCCAAAGAGAGCTGTGAGGAATAAAACAAGTGGTGAAGATATCTCTCCCCAGTCTGGGAAACACAGCAGCCTGGAACCCTTCTAGGGTTAAATTAGGTAGACTGAGGCATGGGCAGCACATTCCCCTTCCCTGGCTTCACCTTTGAAGGTCCAAGTGGAGAGGCAGATCTGCTTGCTCCCTGTCACACCAATGGCCTCCAAACACAGAATAACATCAGTTAGCAGCCTTGGGCTATTCAGCTTTACCTCATTCTTCTTTAGATCCTGTCACCTGCTCTCCTTGCGCACTCTCCTCCCTCCCTTTCTGTGTTCTCAGAATTGCCAGCTTCCCAGCAAGCCTCCACACAGCAGCCAACAGAGAAGTCCTGCCCCCAGCATCCCTACCACTACAGAGAAATCCCATGGGCAACTGGGCAGCCTTGCACAAATTCTGCTCCTCCAGACAGGCCTGGTCAGTAGTCATTTGACGTTAATAATTCCACTTTGCACAATGTCCTGGAAGTTTCCACTCTCAAGATGCTGCTAAGCATCCAAATCTTATGTTAATCTCTGCTGTGGTGGATGGGTTTTAACCTTTCTGAAAATCAGGGTCTGGGTGAGGCAGGCAGAGGTCTGGGGGAGCAAGCCAAGAGAGCAGCAGACCCATCTGCTTTTCACAGAGTGTTTTAAGGGGACTTATCCTCTTATAAGTTACTTTTCTGGATCTAATTTAGAGCCCATTCCTTGTGCTTTTCACAGAAAAGTCTGTTGACAGCAGCTGAAGTCAATATGAAATTTGTTGCACAAGAATGTTAGGAACATTGAATAGGGCCTTTTGTTCTCATATTAATTTTTATTTTTCAAGGCATACAGTGATACTTTATAAACAAATGACACTTTATCTTTAGAAAAAGCTGGTGAAGGATTGAAGTACCAAAAAATTTTGTTGAAACCTCTTAAAGAATGGCAATTACCTTAATAAAACTAACACCTGAAATTAAGTACTGTTTTTCTATTAGTACTGCTATCAAAGGATTAGTAAACATGCAAGAGACAATTATTCTATGAAACACACATTGTTCTCCAAGTTTGTAAATAGAAGATTGGAGCACTGATAATAGATTGGGCAATGATATTTTTTAAAGCAATTCAGAAAGTTTAAATTATTCACTTCTTTCCTATTCCTAGCTGAATATTTACATATATTTTTAAAATAATAAGACTACTCTTGATGCCTGCCTTACAGAACTGCTAGCAATTTTGTCTTCCTAAAAAGCTTTGCCTTTAAATTATGTGCTTTATCACATACTCATTTATTCCTCTCTCAGTCATGGAGAGGAACACAAATGTTCCTTTTCACACCTCATGTCTCCTACAAGCAACTCCTCTCTTGTAACTCAGACATTGATACAGACAACAACAGAACAATGACAAAGCAGGTTTTTATTGATGTCAAGAGCAAAAAGCATTTTAAAAATTCCATCTGAGGAATATAATAAATTTGGTCATTTATATGTTCTAATATTTTAGAAATAAAGACAGTTAATATATTCACATTTAAACATAAATCTTATGTTTAAATGTGAATACCTGAATACTGAGATTTTTAGTATTTTCTAGTTGAATATTCAAAAATGAAATCTTTCAGGACAAAATCTATTTTTTTTTACTAAGATGAAAAGGTAACTCCCTCAAGAATAATCTTTAAGACTTTCCTTCATATTTCTGCATATCATCCTTGTCCAATTGTACTTTTTCCCTAGGCATGCTTCTAGAAATGATACCCATAAACACAAAAGTTACCCTTTAAAACTGAGAGTCTGATGCTCTTTGCTAATTTAAGGCTTCACTGTGTAGGCTGAGCCCTTTTCATGTTGAGTGCTGCACAGAAAAAAAGCAGGCAAAAATTTCATCTCCGGTGTGCGTTCTTCAAAGGAGCCCCAAAATGATTCCGTCCCATAAGTGCGGCTGTCGAATCAGTAGTGGTGGTTGAGAGGTGCAGTGAGGCCTCTGAAATGCTTTTCAAATATTTTTACAAGAAATGGAGAGATTATGTCCTTGAGAATTCCATGTGCCTTGCGGAGGGCTCATAAATAAACAGCTTTCAGGATAATGTTTCACACTTCAGCAAACTCAAGAAAGGAGAATATGTTACTCCAATGATTTCTAAGGAAGAGTGTTCCTCACAGAGTCCTTTAAAATACAGCAGTGCTTTCTGTCAAGTTTTGCCTCCATATGGCTGTGTTTCCTTTGGTGTGGATTAATTATCTGTATTTTTCTGTCTCTTCAGCCACTCTAGATACATATGTACCTATGATTTTATTACTGAGTTTTCAGTGCTTACTGGTTTCACCCTCAATCTTCTCCCAAAGTGTTTCTCAAAACTCTCAACACTTCTTTACTAGTTTTTGCTTGGTTTGGGGATTTTTTGGCTTTTTGGATTTGTGTTTTTTTAAAACATTTACTGTTTCTCTCAAGTTTGAATTTGCAGCTCCATCAGTGGCAAAATATGCACCATAGTCACAGATCATGCACATATCTGTTCCCACTGGGTATGAACAGGAATATTCCAATGAAATAGGTACCTTCTCGTTTACTTACAGTTTAAGCAGCATTTACAGGGAGCACCACAGAAAATCCCTACCACAGAATCTGCCGATTGCCTGCTTAGGTTTTGTCCCAACTATTTGATTTATCCAGTAACAAGATAAAAAGGGTTTAAGTCTCACCTTGCTCTATAATTTGAGAAACCTCTGTGCTGGGCATGATGATTTCTTTCAGTGCAGTGCCTCTTCTTAGGGCTCTCAGCTATGACTTCTGAGTGACTTCTATCAACTTTATCAGACTCTAAATCAGGTTGAAGTTATGAGTCCTGCTTTTCTTCGCTGCATACGTCTGCCCTTAAGTGGGATTTCCTGACAGCTTCTCAGCTCCTCATTCAGGCTACCTGTGAAACACACGAAAACATGCAGTAGGGTTCAGCTGGCCTCTCTTTTCCCTTAAGATGAAAATTAGCAAAAAATATGAACATTTCCAGCTGAAACCAAATGCTTCATCTATAAAGAGGAAGGTCCACAGCAAATAAATGTGACAACATGTGACGATATGCTGTTTTGTCTTAGTCTTTCTCTTCTGCTGCTTCCAGATTTACCTCCTAGAATTTAAAATCTAGTCAAACTCTGCTGTCCCATTCCTGTGCCTGTGTCATAAGGTGATAAATGCATATTACAAGCATCTGCTTACTTCTTTACATTAAGGTACAAATTTTTGATTCATACTTATGTTCGTGCAGATATAACAATCCTAATTAACAAGGAATGATAAAGCTATTTGGTTTTTCAGATAATTGGTAAAAATAGAATACTTCTTTCATCATTTTCACCGTATCCTGAAAACAATTTTTTTTCACCCTATCAAGATAAAAATTAATTGTGAAACAAATTTTTTATTCAAGACATTTTTTTCCTGGATTGCCTTGTGCCAATTGAAATTCAATTTCAGTAAAATGTATCCTGAAATAGTTTTATTTTTAAAAGAAAAACTGAGCTGTTTTAGTTCAAGAGTGCCAACTCAGTGTTGTAAAGTTCATTTATATTCTATAGAGGATTTTGGATTTTTCCCAGTCAAGATCCTTCACCAGTATCAGGAAACAGACCAAACACCAAGGATGTGGAACTTGAACACAGAAGTACTTTTAAGTTGTGGTTAAACCATCCTGCAAGATTTTTTGCACTACTCCTGCCTCTGTAATTTTTAGTGCTTGTGAGTTGAAAGAGAAATATTAGAAGAAAGAAAAAAATTGTTTGAATTGAAGAACAAAATTACAACACCACTGGCATCTCAGAGGGATGGAGTGGGGTATTGCAGGGATGACAGCAATGACAGTGAATATTAAAATTGAAATGGTGATTTTAGTAACCTGTCAGCTTGCCTGGCTGTTTTCTAAAACACAGCTATATCCATAGGTCATTTTGCAGAGCTGATAAGATTGCTTGCAAGCACCAAGCCTGCAGCAAAATTTGGAAAACCTTCCTGAAGCTCCGTTTCTCCCTTAGCCTGCAGGCGCGGCACTTGGGAAGGAGCTGGGGGACACTGGGGACTGTGCGGTGGCAGATGTGGCCGTCGCTTGTCCCAAGGCCCGGAGAAGGCCTGCTGGAGCTGCGGTGGCCTCGGCTGGCTGGCTGACCTCCCCCTGACTCGGGGCAGGCAGAAACAGAAAGATTTTGTGCTCCGGCGGAGCTGGGCCTTCCCGTGACCCAGGCGAAACCCTCCAGCCGCTTTCCCACAACGCCGCGCCGAAGCCTGGCTGCAGCTCTCCGTTTATTTTTTCAGGTGAGTAGAGGCTGTATCAAGTACTGGTTTCTCAGTTGCTTTTAATTAGGCTTCTGGAAGCCGCTCTTTCATCTCAGGAGAAGCCTGCGTCACTTCACTCCAGCTATTTTCGGTCCTAAAGCCGCGGGTTCGCTTTCATGCGGCTAATTGAAGGCACACGGGAAAGCAGAAAAGGCCTAATCCCAATGATTGGAGATATTTTATGGTTAGGGTGAAACCACACGTTTTTTAGCTGCAGAGAACCACTCTCTAAATTTTAACCTCCCAACTGCTTCCCCGAGGGCAGGGAGGTGGCTCGCAGGAGACACCGACTGTAATGACAAAAGATCCCCACCGGGTCCCCCACACTGTGAGGGGAGGTTCAGCAGGTGATGGAGACCTGATGTGCCATAATAGACTCTCTTTGGTTTTAGACTCCTGCCCCTCTGGTCATCTTCTCATCTCCCAGGTACATTGTTGAAGTCCAACAAATTGCCACCTAACCTTCCAAGGCACAGAGGAGTTCAAGGCATGTGACTGCCATTAACATTGGCTGGATTCCTACAATGGGAGTGAGTTTGAAAATGAAACAATAAAAGGCATTTCATGGTCTCACAAGGGAAATTCATAATTACTGTCTAGAATTGTCCACTACAATGGCTGTGCCTGGGCATGCATCACTCTGTCCTGCTCAAATCTGCTCCATGACAACATCACCTTAAGGCGGCAGAAGGACATCAGGACTCCATAGCTGCTCTGTGTTGTGGTGTGTTGCTGCATCTGTTGCTGTTTGTGTTTGTGCTGCTGGTATTCCCCCACTCCTGCCTGCCTGTTCCCTCAGGCAGATACCTGCATCCCTGCTGCAGCTGCCAGGGACTGCTCTGCTGCTGAAGTGCTGCATGCAGCCCACCTAATGGACAGATATCAGAACAAGGTGTCTTGCAATCTCCATGTTTCTCAACACATGAAGAAATCACTGTAATGACAGCTTTGGAGCCATGCTTATAGACACATACGCTTTAGAGGCAAATGGGTGAGAGCTGGTGCAAATTCAATGAAAATGCCTGTACTGGTAAGTGATTTTATCAGCTGTGAACCCAGCCCACAGTGTGATATACCTGAAATACTTTCTCAACCAAAACACTGTTTGCAATAAGGGTCTTTGACCCCATGATAAAGTCACTCCTTTTCTCAGTACTGCCACTGAAGTGCGTGAGAGATTTTGTCAGTTGTCTCTCATACTGTCTGATACTTAAGACCCTATTGAATTTTGAGGTAGATAACCAGGAGCAATCCTCTTGAATTGATTTTTGAGCACATACACATGAAGACACACACCCTGTGTACATATGTGTGTGTATATATATACATTTATACACGCTTATACACACACATTCATGCACACACACACACAGCAGTTTGCAATCATCTGTTTTCCTGAACGTGTAGCAGTGTGTTTGTGCAGCAGTTGCATGAATAGCACAATCAGAGTTAGGAGCAGAAATCCTTTCACCCCCAAATATGGCAGTGCAATCAATTGCCAGACCCACAAAAGGTTGAAGAAGCAGCCCTCTTCTACCCTAGCTGTTCCATAGGCCTTTGATAACTTTTGTCTTTAATATTCTTGAATTTTCTTTTCCTGGCTACTTAGTTCAGTGCTCAACACATAAGCATGTAAGCAGCAGTGAAGAAACGTGATGAAAAAGAGAGATCAAGAATACCACTGATATGCTGGGCTGTCCAAAGGACTCCAGGTCTGGCCACTTTTCTTCTTCTGGCAGTTCAGAAACCTGTGGGGATTCATTTAAAAAGAAAAAAATGTTTATGTTCCTTGCACCTTGATTAAGTTATCTAGATGAATGTACAAAGCCTTGCTGCTTGTTTCATTTATCTGTGCACTCCCCACATATCATAGTACAGCTTTTCCCGCCCAGAACATGGGTGTAACCTCTTGACTCCTGGTGCTGTGTGCCAGTATCTGGTGGAAATACAGTTGTCTGCTCAGACATTGGTGCTTGGAATACCCATGGAGTGATGGTTGTGCTCTGGGCTGACGTAACCAGCACAACCCCAAAGGGTGCAAATGGGTGGATGGTGCAAGGCAGAAAGACAGCAAGGAGGCAGAGGGGTCAGAGTAATAGGTGGCAGCAAACACAGTGCTCTACTTTTGGTCTTTTCTTTCTACTTCTGGAATAGAGTTTGGGTAAAAAAAAATGCATTTCTGGGGGAAAAAAAATAATGTGCTTATGGGAAGATTTTAAATTCATGAAGCAGTTTGCCCTGATAATGTTATAAAGCAATAAGTTTGGGAAGCCAAACTTCTCTGTTTGAAGGCTGAAGTGACACCGTGACTTTTCACTCTGAAATGACGTTTTTCACTTCACAGGCAATCTACAGCTTCTAAAGCATTTTAAAGGGATTAAGTAATTTGAAACAGAAAATAAATAATTCCTGTCTTACATTTCAAGAAAATCTGAAAAATTCTGCTTTGGTTTTAACCAAATGTTTTTCCTCTGATAATTCTGTTCAGCAACTGAACTGAAAACCCACTATTCATTCAGTCCCTACACAGGTAATTGCAGTTTGAAAATGTGAAAGGTTACATAAATTATGCTCAGCAGTCCTTCTACTTAATTATTTGCTGGCTATTTTCTCATAGCTTCAAAGCACAAGTGGCTCTCTAAGCAATATTTGAACGATGTGAAGGTAGAGAGCTAGCTTACAGTGGTTATGGCTTCATATTTTGCATATGGAGCCATTATTCCAACTAATAGATCACCACCGAGAGAAGCCATTTAAAATATCTTTATGGCCTATATCCTGACAGGGAAGGAGTTGTAAAAAGGTCATAAACTGTGCCAAGAACCATAAAAAGAAGTTGGTGTTCTGCATTACAAGAAATGCAAGATAAGGTACTTGCACGTTCCAGGCATGGTGGGTGGGTGGGCAGGGGGCCTAACAATATCCAGATGGAGCAGGGACTGCAGGAAGGCTCTGCAGGGCCAACCCTTCTCATCTGCCATTTCTTACCCACGTCACTACCTCCTCTCCCCTGGGTTTCAGCCTTTGCCTTGTGCAGCCTGCAGGCTCTTAGCCCTGCTGGGCTCTCTGCCTCGTGTCCCTCGAGCTCCTCCTCGGGTGCCCGTGCCGCTCCTCTCCATGCCCAACTAGCCAGAAGGTTGTACCCTCCAGGGCCCTGCTCCTCTGGCTGTGCTGTGCTGCAGAAGACATCACAATCTCAGTCAGCCTTGCCAGAGGCTCCTGCTGTTCAGGGAGTCCTTCAGGGGTGGGATAGGGGCGCAGGAAGATAAATGGATCATCTGGTTCTGCAGGAGTTTCCAGTGCCCAGTCTTGTCCCCTGACAGCACTGGGGTCAGGGATTCAGTAACTCTGTCTAAATCTTTTGCCCACATCCTCTCCCATTTTCCCCAGGGAGCCTTTTGTGAAGAGTGTGGTGACTGGGGGCTGGATGGGGCTTGTCTGCTGTCCACAGATTTCCAGGCAGGCCACACTTATGTCCCTGTAGGATTTAGCTCTTATGCATGATGTCTTGTCTTGTGCATTCCTGCTTTGAATATTGCCCTCTCTCCTTCAAAAAGAATCTCAGTTTTGGGTTTCTGAGCTGACTAATATTTGGATGTTTTAAGAAAGCTTCAGTTCCCTTAAAATTATTTTTTATTTCCCTGAAGGAATATTCTTTTTCCTGTCTTCTTAACTAAATCCATGGAAAAAAAATAAACCTGCAAAGGAAGAGGTCTTCATATATGCTATGCCTGTTTTATCTTATCTCTTATATATATCTATATATATGTGTATGTGTGTGTGTGAATATCTGTAGATCAACCATATGCAGAGTAAGTCCCAGCTTCTTTTGAGGTATCACAACTTTTGAAAAGACTATTAGTGCAAATAAGGAACAGACTGTAACAACCAAATGGTTGGGTACTAATTCAGTCTTTGGCAAAAGTCTCCCAATGCCTTCACTGGGAATTTCCATACATGAGAACAGAGTGGATGCTATATTCCAGTTTTCATAACCTTTGTACATGCGCATGGTCACTTATGGAGGTGCTTAGTCACACGGGGATGAGTGTGATGAGGGACTGCCCACCGATCTTGCTGTTGGTGGCACAGTGCACTGCTGAGGAAAACCCACAAAGACTTTTAACTCAGAAATAACATTTCCATGACTGGGGACACTCAGGGCTTCCCTGAGAAATTTGGTCTTCTATAGATAGCTACAGCAGAGCTCTGATTATAGCTGTGTTCGCATAACTCCTGCAACTAAAATTCACTGAATCCAAAGTTGTCAGCATTATGCTGGCACATCACATGTTAACCCTCTGCTGCAAACAGACTCACAAACCCACTGGTGCTAAATAATCACTCCCTTTCAGTCTCTTCCCTTGCACCACTCCTTGCCAGACTCAGTGGAGATGTCTTAGCCAGCCCTGAACTCTGCAGGAGAGCAGGAGTCTCAATACCAACATTTGTTTCTGACAGACCTCAGCCAATGCACCTCTCTTTTTCCATCAGGAGGGAAAAACATACTTTACTGCTTCTGGTTCTGCTCCCTGCTATGCTGCCTTATGAGCTCTTTGTCTGGCCTGTATATTATGTAGCTATCATCCTTAGGTAATGGCTCTAATGAAACCAGGGTCAGACTAAGCTAATCCAGGGATTTAGGTTCGTTATGGTACGGGATCGCCTGGAGCCTCTCCTTTCACTTGCAGCAGAGATGGCCAGAAAATTCCCTCAGAAAAGGTGGGCATTGTAACCAGAACAGCCTTTCTCCAAATGCACACCAAACATTGCCAACTTCACTTGTGAAGCGGATCTTAGCCAATCCAACTGGATTGGTGCCTACAGAAAACACAGCCAGGGAAGGTGATGCCCCTTCACCAACTTCCCCCAGGGCCTGAAAGGTTAAAGCACTCACTGAGGAGACCTGGGAGACCCTGGTTCAGATCTTTCCTCTGTCTGCAGTAATTTGAACCTGCATAAATAGCCAGTGTGCC
The DNA here is from genome assembly GCF_028769735.1 of Zonotrichia leucophrys gambelii. Classification (NCBI taxonomy): domain Eukaryota; kingdom Metazoa; phylum Chordata; class Aves; order Passeriformes; family Passerellidae; genus Zonotrichia; species Zonotrichia leucophrys. The sequence continues at coordinate 70,400,329 of NC_088171.1, forward strand.
AGAAGGAGTGTGAGTGATAGTGTCACAGGCCACACACAAAGCCTCCCCTTGGGATGAATGATGCAGATCCCCGTATTCCCACAAAAATACTCTGACCTCAAGACTTCACCTTCTCCAGTCTGGTGAAGAGTTATTACCAACAAAGCAAAACAACCTCACTGGTGAGAAAGTCTGGGCCTGGGACACCGTGTACAGCCTGCTCATGACTCAAATACACCTTCATGGGAGGTACACTCAGATCTCCTCAAAAGAAGCAAGAATTAAGCTGAGATTTGACATACCCCAGAGTGCTCCTCAGTGATGATATCTGTACCTCCAGACTATGGCTGGGACACTCATCACAACCTCTTTTGTCAAGGATGCCCATAGAAGCCATGTAACAAATGCCCTGGCTCACCAGCCATTGACTGCCCAACAAGCAGGCAGGTACAGCCACCCTCACAGCTGTGAGAAAATCCTGGCTTAGGTAGGTAGCTGTGGTCACACCTGCAAATCTCAAACAGGAGGAACATGCTTTTCTAGACTGCATGAAATGTAAATTTTACTGTCCTGAATGCTATGGCAAGGAAATCTTTTGGAGGATCCTTTGGGTGTACCAAGACCACAAAAGGAAACACAATTTCTGGAAGGTCCTCTTATAGGAAAGGAAAAAGTAAAAAGGTGGAGCCATTCACATTTCTGATCCTCTTCAAATTTTCCTCTTTTGCGTGTGTGATCCTAGAAATACTGTTACCCCAGTCTGAGTCTTCTGTGCATGCCAATGCCCAACTATATCCATTTTGTGTGAGCATCCGGCACCTCCTGACGAGGGGCAGATCTAAAAAAAGCCATAATCCTTCCTGATTATGAGGAAAACCCTGTAGTTCAAGAGTGTTTTTCCATAATTTTATGGATGAATGCAAAATAACAAACAAATTCCCACATGAAAAGAGGTAACCTGAGTGAACTTCAGCAAACTGAAATCCAAAGGCTTGAATTTTACTTCAAATTTTTCTCCTAAAAACTTTTGCTCCTTTTGTGTTCGCTGTTCCTGGTAAGCAAGGTAGCTCCCAGCAAACAGAAAAGGTTCATGGTTTCCCTGAGCTAATTACCAGCTGTGAGTTCCAACCTCAGAATCCCTAATTTTCTTCTAATTTTGCTACAATACCTTCAGAGCAAGAAGACTGCACCAGCAAGTGCAGTCATTCTTTACTCTCCTTAGGCACCCTCTAAAGAACCAAACTTAGGCCAAACTCCAAGGAGCATAGTCCCAGAGACTGCAGTCAGTGAAAAAAAGGATCAAGCAAACACTGAGAACAACCTCCAGGACCAATCCATCAAGTGAGACATCACAGTTGTATCAGGGACTACATTTGCGCTCTCCAGATGGAAGCACATTCCTGTATAGCAAGATGTAGGAGCAAGCAAAGGGTCTCATTCCTGGCTTCATACCAGCACAAGATCCTTGAAGAGAGTGCCTATGGCAAATATATGGGTAAAACAGCACCCTAATGTTGCTGAGGCAGTTGAGAGCCCTGGAAATTAGACTGTGGATGAGCAGTAACAGGGTGTTAAACTTCTTGGTCATGGAGAGTTAATATAATGTCTCTTCAATAATTTGTAACTGCTTTCTATTCCTGATAATATTCCTGAGACTTCATGCACCTCCAGAAGAATGACCCATGGTCGTGACCTATAGAACCTCTTCTGATTCCTATGTCACCAACAGAATTTCCACATTCAGTCAAAAAGACCAAACTGCTCCTTCAGTTATCTTTGGAATTGGAGGATGTAACAGAAAACAGAGTGCAGAGCTTGATTTTCAGAATCAGTTCTATTAATTGTGTCTCTGAAAGCAGCAAGAGCTTACTTTGATTTTTTTAGATCTAAAGGTGAAGCTAAAACAAATTAATTTCCTATTTGTTAATCAATACACTTAATTCCACATTTATTTCAGCTTTCAGTGTACAAAGCCATGTCTTACTTTTCAGAATATAATTGTGCTGTCCAAATCCTTAGAAACATGCCTTTTCTTTTACTGTCACCCCAGTGCATTAAGTAACAGTTTTCAGGCAGAGAGCATGCCATAAAATATAGCATTCTGTTCTGCTAAATATTTTGGTGATTATCTCAGATCTAAAAGCAGCTTTGGCTTCAAGCTTTAGTTATAGACTGCTCTCTATTGCCTCTGTGTTGTAGAAACAACATTTGCACTGTTCCCTTGATAAATAGTAGTTTCTGTAGTTTTGTCCCACTGCATTTTAACCTTTTGCAGGTTACAGACTTAGCAGAAATGACTGAGAAAGGAACATTTCTGAAGAGCTTCTTATGTGACAGACTTGGAAAATAACTCTTCACATGTTGCCAAGATTGGAAGGTAAAGAGAGAAAGGGCATGTTTTGGGCAAGCTCCTTCAGCAGGGTGGGAATATTTTGTGGTAAACTGTCATTTTAATCTGAGGTATTTTAGGCCAGACAGCTACAGCTGCTGTCAAAGAGAAAAGCTCCTCATTTCTGCTGCTCTTGCAACTTTGGAAAACATGCATTTTCTGCTGCCAGTAAAGCCAAGGGTTCTTCCAGAGGGCACTGCTGATCCAGAGGGCAAAGCTATATATAATGTTTTTTGGTATGTCATGATATGTTGGTCCTAAGGGAACCCAAGCATCCAGGAAAGACTGAAGTTAGAAACGTGGGTGGAAGCTTTGCAGCCCACAGATATTTGTAAGTCCAAACGACATCCTGAGGAAGTCAGTCTGGAAAGGGGCTTTCTCATGCTGTTCTCTTTCCCAGCTATTAACAGCATTATATACTTCACAGTACCATTCATGCACCAGAAATGCAATCACTTATCAGAGATGAAGGCTATTTAATCTATTAAGGAATGCAGCCTTTGGATTAATGCACAGCACGCTGCTGATACTCCCTCTCCAAACATAATGTATTGCTGCCATAAATGGTGAAATTGGACAAGACAGATTGGGACTTGCAGCGTAACTCCTGCCAGACGGGTTTGGGGTTTGTGTAGCCACCCACACTGAAAAGAGCATCCTTGGCCCCTCAGATGTTTTAGGTACAGTTGGAGCAGTCAAAACTTGAAAGAAATAATCTGTTTGCAAGAGGTACTGATGAAATTGGGCATTTAGAATGAGATATGCAAATGTATAAGGAATATGCTTTTGTGGTGTCCTGTGCGTGCTGTTTGTGCACTTATCATCACAGTTTTGAACCAAGCCTATGCTACTAGAAATTGGGCTGCCCAAAATACATGCTAATAAGCTTGCTGGAGCAGCAGTCATTTGGCTGTTTGGTGGAAATTTCGTTGGGACTTTCTTTAGTCAACATCAGTCTGTCCAAATGACATCTCTGTCATTGTTCCAGATATCCTGGAAGTGGGACCATTTACAGTTTTTGTATGTTAATGTCTCATGTCTCTGCCCACCAGGGAGATGAATGAACAGTTGAAAGCAACAAAATGAGGGAAAAGGCAAAAATAGCATCGGCAGCAGAATGAGTGGTGAAACACGCTCATACCCTTTTTAAAGTCACTGTGTTGAGGGGGGTCTGCAGCTATGGAGTTCCAGTCTGCAGAGGAGTGGACCTTTGAGACTATGAGACTACGAGAAAAACATGGCTAGCACACATTCTACCTGGAAGACTTGGAATTATTTCAGATTAAAAGATTCAGAGCCAGTAACCCTGGTGAACTGGGGGCAGGTTAGCATAAAAGGGCTGGGTCTGAACACCTCACCAACAATTGTGGTTAGGTACTCAGACATCTACAAAGCTGAGTCTTTTTGGAGCCTAGATAACACCTGTCCTAATTCACTGCTGACAGCTTCATTAGAAGGGTAAGGACTTAAGAAAACTGGAAAATAAACTATCTGTCCTCCATTTTAGAGACCTCCAAAACTGAGATGAAACCTCTTGGAAGGGCAGATGTATGTAATGCTCTGTGAGTTTTATAAAGATTTTTTCAGTGCTTACATTTCTCTCAGCAGGGTTGTATCTTCAAAGAAAGGATCATCAACTATCTGCAAATGACTTAGTAACCTGTAAAAAATGGCACTTCAGAAACTCTTGCAGTAATAGCACAGATTTTCTGATATCACAAAGAGAAACTCTGTATCAGAACAGCATCTTGTCGTTACAGATGCTCTGTGACAAGTAGCTCACTCGGCTGCTGCAGATTTCAAAATGTTCTGACCATAAATTGTGTATCTTTTAAAAGATTATCCAGCTGGGGCATTAACCCTTTATATTCCTTTAGCTGCACTATTCTCCTACCTATTGTGGTCATTCTCCATCCTCCTGTTATCCTATGGTAGCATCTGCTGGTGGGAAAGTCTGTATTGCAGTAAATGATTCTCAAATACCAAGCAACCACTGAGCAACATCTAGAGTCAAGTTTAGCTAGCTACTTTAAAAAATAGTTCTACTAAATGCTTTTAGGTAGTGTAGATTTCAAACAAAAAATTAGTTCAGATCATACAAATAAACAACAGGGTAGGAAGGTCAGTATGTTCCAGCAGAGGGACAGAATTTATTTCCCCAGCCTCAGAGTTACAATAATATTCAGGGTTCAAAAGATTTTTCTTATCAAATATTAAAACTCTCCTCTTTACAAAGCAGGATAGGCCTGCTTTTTTTTTTTTTTCCTTGGGTTTGTTTTGTTTTTTTTTTTAATAATGTACAGGAGCAGGGCTAGAGATCTGGGAAGAAAGGAGAGTGGCATGTTAGTGTTGCAGTTGGGTGGTCAGGAAATTTTTATTGGGACACAGGATTATCTATTTCTTACAAATGTGCCGCTCTAGAAGGTGATGCTCACAGAAACAACTTTGTGGATATAAGTGTGTCAGTATGAAATCCAGATTTCTTGCATCTAAAATTCAGAGATATGTATGACTTAAGACATGAAGGGCTGTGTTCAGGTCAGGTACCTTTGCAATCATGAATACACCAAACTGTGTAAAAATGGAGGTACCATGAATCTCCCTTCACCAGACCTCATGCCAAGGAGTGCACTAAGGAGCAAACCTGTAAGGAGGAGAAGTGACTTCTGGACATCATGCAGACCTCTCCATCAGGCAAGGTGTGGCTCAGCTGCAGGCCAATTTCTCCAACTTGTCTTTGCTCAGGCTTTTCTGGCAGCCAAACTGAGGTGGCATCAAAGGCCTCTTTCACACATCAGCACCTGCAGCTCTGAATGCAGTGGGGATTGTTTCTTTTCTTCCCCCATGCATCAGACCCTCAGTGCCTCTGGTATATCCCAAAGTCCCCAGGGGATTATTTCCCATGCCTCCTCCAAGCTATAGACGAGGTGGAAAAAGGAGGAAAGCATTTTTCTCTGTTGCAGAAATGCCAAAGGGAGCACCTCTCACACGTGCCCAAGGGCTCCTACTGTAAAGACTGATTTGGTGCTATCTCCCAGCCACAGGTGTGGGTGGGTCTTTAGCAGAGAGGTGAGGCAGGGGGAACTCAACAAACTCATCAGATTTCCTTTACTTCAAACATTTCTTGTCAGGACTTACTGAGGGAAAAATAAGTATTAAAAGAGCAAAAGCAGGAAAGGGCCATTTGGCTTATCTTGTTCACTTCCTGAAATCCAAACAAACTTTCAAAAAAATCCATATCACACCCTATCCATTCACCCTGTTTCCCTCCACTGAGGATGGGAGAGTCTAGACAAATCTGGGCTTTGGAAAACCTTTAGAACTCTTTGGAAAATAGGTTCCAAATGTTTTGTTAAAGGCTGCGAACATGTTGGAAAACACTTGCTGGGGGGTTGAGGGAGGTTTTATTGGATTGTTTGTTTGTTTTCACTCCGAGCACCATTGCCAAGAGCACAGGAGAGAGAACCTGGGAGGTCTGAGGTGACAAATGATTACTCACACGAGGCAGTCTCAGTGACTTCCCCGGGACACCATTTGCCAGCAGTGACTCAGGCAGTGTCACCCCAAGCCAGGAGCCAGCCCCAGTTGTTTGTGGTAGCTCTGCTGGCTCTTCCATGTCAGGTGCTTTGCAGGAGCTCCTGCCCTTGTAACTCCCACTCCAAGGTCAGAGCGTGGTGTTCCAGTGTTTACCCACCTGGCTGTGCTCCATGGCTTCTTGTTTACTGTGAAGTTCATCTGTGTGGTTTCACTTTTTGGCAGGAGATGTCTGGTCCCTGGGGTGAGGAGCAGCAGCTCCCATGTCTGCTTGCACTGCCTGGAAGCCAGGTCTGCAGGCACACACAGGTACTTCATTTTAAAAGAGACGCCTCAAAGCCTGTGTGAACCTGGCATTTACTCTCTGGTGACCCAGGGTGCATTTAATTAGTGGATGGCAGTTTCTAAACCAGTGAACATCCAATTCTTCTTTACAATTCAGATTAAACAACAACAACAATAACAGCAAAAACATTTAAAAAAAAAGGAAATTAAAAAAAGAATCCATGTCAGAGTTATCCACAGCAATACTGGAGAGGTGAATTTCCTCAGAGTTCATGCCAAGCTCCTCTCCCTGCTCACTCCTCTGGCCTTCTGCTGTGGTTGCCAGCTAATAAATATATTTTCCTGTTCTTGAGTCCCTCCCTTCATAAATATTCTGTTCTTTCTCATGTCCTGAGGGAAGAAATGCTCCAGAATGAGCCTGCCTTGTTGGGTCTCCTGGAACACTTGTGGCTGCTAACTTTATGCCATAAAATAGAAGCAATCAGGGGAGTCCCTTCAGTGCATGGAGATTTAATTGACAGTTCATGTAGGTAAGTGATGAAAGCTGGGAGCCTTCATCACAGCTCTGACTTGTTAATGTCTTAAGCCTTTCTTGTAAGAACCAGGCAATGACCAGGTTCAATCCTAGCTGGTTTAGATGCTTTATCTAATCAGTCTTTTTTGGTTAAACACAACAAAAATGAATAGGAGGATTTCAGAACACTATTACTCCTTGTAAAAACTTGCAAATCCTGATGCTGTCGGACATTTTTTGGCCAGCTCCATAAGTTAATTCACAGCCTGAGAAAAACTGTCAGAAAAAACTCATGAGGCAGTATATCTGGGAGGCCGCCAGGATTTAAGGGAAAGTGTCACCAAAAGGCAACATGAAGGAAGTTTTGAGCAGTTTCCAGTTAATATGAAAATCAACAATCAAAACACCACATTGTGAGACCCTGAAGAAGCCCAACTCCTTCTTCTACATTGTTTAGCCAAGGCTAGATGGCTTTGTGGAAAAGTTAGCTTACATGTTCCCCTGGAATACAGGCTGGGCTTTGGGAAAGTGTAGGAAATGCATGAAAATGTTTTTCACACACTAGCATCTTTTACATTTAGAAGTGAAAGAAGAGAGAGTGAAACCACAGTGGGTGAATAGATTTTGCTGGATCTGTGCTTCTCAGAGATCCAAAACCAAGGCATCCTGGGGAACTTGCAAGGAATCTCTTTCTCCAAAAAAACAAGGCCTAATATCTAGTTTGGCCGTACAAAGTAACAAGTTTGGGCTAATTGTCCAAAAGTTTTGATTAAACTGTTAATAAATTAAGCCTAAAGAGCAGCCAAAAATCACATCTTGCTGCTGAAATTCATATTTGATTGAAAAACCCTGTGGTTTGAAATAGAAAGGAATGCTGTGCCAATTTAAAGTTGTTCTTTGGAGTGACACTTAATTATCTCTTCAGGTGAGTGTTTTCTGTCACCTGCCCCTCACTAGGGCACAGTGGAAGGGGACACAGAGCTCCCTGTCCTCCCCCAGCCCCTCACCTGGCTCATGCCCTGCCACTTTTTTCATTACCAAGATACAACCCCGAGGGACCATGCCTCATTTCAGACAGAGGAGGACAAATCCAAGGTTCTCAGCCAGTTTCTAGGGATTAACAGGCATAAATAGCCCTGGAAATGCCTGAAGCTCAACTGACTCCTAAAAAGGAATGAAAAAATGCAATCAAAGTCCCAACCCACCCTGTAAATTGCAGCACTAGTACAGAACTTACTTCAAGTTTCAAATTTGTGGTCCTCGTGTTTAAAAAGAGGTCTTCCACTGAGCAAAAAATATAGGAGATGTTTTTCACATCTTGTAATATATTCTTGACAGGAACAGAGATAGGATTATAGAACAGAGCAGTCCAATACAAACTGTGGTCTCCAAAAAACCAAATCCCCAAACCTTGCACTGTGGGCCCTTCCTCTTTCCTGGCCAAAAATCCCTTTAGATGGATTAGCTCCTGAATGCCCTTCATCTGGTAACAGAGATTTGGTCAGGTAGAGCTCACGGAACACCACAGAGACAGAGGTGTCTTTTGACAGTCTAGAAAAGAGAGGGCTGGGGGAAAAGGGAAAAACCCAGTTTTTGCAAGCTGGCAGAGGCAACCTGCCCCCTTTTGTGGACCACCACTTTTCACCTCTGAGCCAATCCTCTTGCATAAATATGACCATCCAAAAAAAAGGTTAGGCTGGCAGAGCTTTAACATTGGGACAAAGGGACACACTGGTGTTGTGTTTTGCTGTTTTCTTTGGTTTCTTTGTTGAGAGGGTGGGTTATTTTGTTCCTCCTAGTCTGAGCTCCAGTGATTCATCCATCTCCAAATGTTGACATTTTAACCTGATACAAATCCCCCTGCCTAGCTTTCTGTCTTTTCCATTTTCAGTTCAGATTTCCCTTGTGGACTTGCAGTTCACTCTCAGATCATTAATATCCTCTGCTGGCAAATCCCTCTCTATGTACAGAGCAGGAGCATTTGCTGCCAACTGATCTTCCTTCACCTTTTACTTCCAATGAGGAATGTAACCTCAGCTGCCTTTCAACATTTCCGGCTTCTATTTTTCTACCTATCATTCCTAGTTGCATAATGGCCACTTTACCTCAGTTATCAAGATTCTTTATTGCTGCTCACTCATTGCTGATGCTTGTCTCTAACCTCACTTTTCTAGAGGGTTTGCAGACAGGAGGCAAGACAGACTTAGGCCGCTGAGCACAGGCTTTTCTGAGGATCCAGGATGTGGCATAAGCCAAGAAAGCTCCCCCTCCTTCTGAAGAAATACGGACGGGGGGAAAAAGGAAAAAAAATGAAGCAGCAAGCAACTCTCAAGACCAATTTAAGCAGAATGAATAGGTCTTTGTTCTCTAGGGCAGGGTTTGCATTTATATTTGCTGTGTTAGCCACGGTTGTGATTTAATTGCACATCTTAATGACTTTTAGTGTTTCCCTTAAAGACCCCGAAGCTGGAATCAAGGGACTCCATAAGGCCCTTTGCATTCATTCAGAGCAGAAGGTAAACCTTGCTTTTACAACAAAGAGGAAGAAAATTCTCCCCAAAAGGCTCCAAAACCCAAAGGAAAATAAAAGGAAATTGACATTTGTTGTTTTTAAGAAGTCTCAGGATCTTTAGGCCACTCTGAGGATTTTGGAAGGCGTGATGCTTTGATGCTCAAGATTGACAATGCTGCCTTTATATCGAGTGTGCCACCATGCACAAATTTGCTCAAGAAATTAGGAGTAAAGGCTCATTCCATATGCTACACCAGCCCTTTCGACTTGTTCCTTGTTCTCTTGATGCAAGTGGCAGCAAGGAGAAAAAAACACTGCCCATCTCACCTTTGCTGCCTTTGGCAACTTTGCTGGTCAGACCTGCTTGACCTCTCACCACATACAAGAGAGCTGGTGTAAGCGCACACTGTATGGTGTGAGATGTTTTAGCATTTAAATGGGAAGACACAACACAAGGTTGAGGTTCACAGAAGAATGAGGCCAATGGATGCTCTTTCACTGTCCCTGGGTAAGATCCTTCCCTGCAAACCAGTGCAGCCAAAGGCCCTGACCCTGTTGAGGCAAATCACCAGAAAAGCTGCTGTAATTTCAGTGGTGACCACTGGGGCAGGAAGCAGAGTGTAAGTGGATCACCTATGTCCCCCCACCTTCTGCATCTAGTTTGGCACATTTGTAACTATCTTCATCCTTTTGCTGTCCTTTTCCCATTAATCTTCAACCAGATTCACCCCTGACCCACTGGGTTGCTGGGAAAAAGGCTCACATTCACCTTTTTCCAGGGAACTGGTCTCATTCCCTGTCCATGCCGCAGATTTATGGTGGTCTCTGCCAGGATGAGCTGGGTTGGCAGTGACCTACTCCCCAAGATCAGGTTCTGCTTGGAAAAGGATGGGAAATACTCACAGTGGTGGTGAAGCAGCACATCTGGATGGCAGGAGTGTGTGACAGTGTGGATGTGTTGTGGTCAGCATCAGGGAATGTAGCTTGTTGAGACAGGACTGGAGAGGAGATGTGTGACCAAATCTGCAAGAGGAGTGGACTCAGGTCAAGAACTTTGCACGTCTGCTCTCCTGCTGCCTTTGGCTTGTTTGGAAGACCAGAATGAATGACAGCAGATGAATTTGGTCTCAGTTCTTTTATGATCTTACTTCTAAAAATTCTGCTAAATCCTCAGGGCAAATATGATACTGGTGGGAGTCTTTGCTCATACCTCCATCAGCATTATGTGCCAAAGTCAGATGACTTTAGCTGACACTGAAGTGACAGTCCTGGTTGGCTATATTGCATTAGTGCCTGCAGAATATAAATGGTTTTGGAAAACCAGCATACACATAAAATAGAGATTATGAGAACATATTATATGTTCTGTGATGAAGGACACAAAGAGGCAACCCTATGTTTTGTAAAGAGAAGGTGGAGTGAGGGCTTGGACAGTCAGTCTAGAAGTTCATAGGTGAGGAGGCATTTGCTAGCAGGGATTTGGTTCCAAGAACCAATGGCTAGAAGGTGAACAAAATCAGACAAGAAGATTTTTTTTTTTTTAATGTGCCATAGTGCAAGAAGAAATTGACTGGGGGAGGTCATATGTCACTGAAGATCAGATGAATCCATCACAAAGATCTCTGACCATGTAATTTCTGGTTCTAATTAATGAATAATCATTCTGCTTCCATATGAATAAAAAAATGGTAACATTATGGAACTTGGGACCTCTATTCTTGCTTTTTCAAGACAGAAGCAGGACTTCTGTGCACAGGCTAAATGAGTATTTTAGTACACAGAGAACTAACCCTAGTAGTTGCCTAATTCCCTCACACCCCATTCAAGACAGCAGAGAAGTATCCATAGTCTCACTTGATGTGTTTAGCTTCTTAGGAAGGATTTCTTTCAGGATCTCTTTCTCAACACACAAATCAAATCCTATGTAAATTTCTATTTATAGCAGAAGTGTGCAAGTTTCTTCATGTTTCTCTACTCCTTTCAGCTGATTTACAGGCAAATCCTAAACCACACCAATTTTCTGTTTGTGTTCTGGAGGCGACCTGAAGCAGTGCTACTGCCAGAGGGAGAATGATGTGAAATGGCAGCAAGGAAGGAGCACTCCCAGCTGTGCTGTGCATTTGCCACAGTCCCCACAGCCAGCCTCACATGGTGCAAGCTCTCCAACCTTTTCCTGATACCCTACCTCAGGCACTTCCCTGTGTCCTTCTGCTTGGTGTGCTAAGGGCAGGCTAAGGATGGGGAGAGGTTAAAAGCTATGTTTAGTGCAGTTTTCCCCTGCAAATAAATAGCGGTTTATTAGTCAGAGGTGTTTTAAAGGTCACCCGCCCCCGCACGCGTTGGTTGGCATCCTGGTCCCCGAGTGGGATTTGGGAGTGCCAGTGCGCTGCATGACGCAGCCGGCAGTTCAGTGTGTAACTCTCCTTCCCAAAGCATCCCCTCCCGAGACGGGGCAGGGGCCACTGTCGCAGCTCCCGAACGGCAATGCTGGCCTCTGGTGGCCACGCCCGCCCTGCGCAGCGCAGCGCGGTGTCACCAGCCCGGCACAGCCACCGCCGGCCCCCGCTGCCGGCCCTGGGCACGGCTGTCTGCGACAGGCGCCAGAGCCGCACAGCGTCTCTGCAAATGCTCCCCGTGATGGGGACATCGCCCTCCCACTGGTACCGGTTCCCCCCGGTGGTACTGGGGGCTGATTGACTGACTGACTGACTGACTGACGGACTGACTGACAGCTGTGACCCCAGCTCAGGAAGGCATCCACGATCAGGACACAACTTGCTGCTGTTGCAGCAGTCGCGATTGCTTTTTGCTCTGACCACAAATGCCTGTGGGACTAAGTCTAACATTTCAGGACATCTGAACAGCTCTGGGACAGCACTTTCACTGGGGCAAAGATGAAAAAAATCAACAAACTCCTACTATTAGAAAGCTTCTTCCAGTCCATGGAACATGGGCATCAGCAGGGATTAAGAGCAGAGTGGATGAAAGCTCCTTGCAATGGATATTTCTTAAGTCTGCACAAGTGAACCATAACAAAAAAATAAAGCTAAAAGCAAAATGAAGAAACTTAGCAAATGTCAGGGCCAGTTAAATATCTCCTTTCAGCAATCTGGTGGTTTGGCTTCCCCAGTGTTATCCATGACATGAGCTTTGTCAATGAGGGATTAAAAACCCATTATGGACTGCCTGACAAAGCAGAGGGGTACAAGCAGCAGGTGACACAGTGATGCAGCAGGAATGCTCAGTTGACATAATGGGGCCACCACATTTTTATGAGGCAAGACCCTGCCACCTGTCTCTAAATTACCCCTGACTCCTGGGACCACACAGACTGAAATGGGGTAAAGACATTCAAGGTTCAGAGCTGGGGTGTCTCAGTACCCTCTCCATGAAAGTATTCCTGTTATGGGAGGACCGAGTTCATCCTGAAAGTTGTTTGCCCTGATCTGTTTACAGTGGTCAGATGTCACACCTACATAAGTCAAAGAGATGGACATGGATCAGAGCTCATGGAACAGTGACTGGGCACCTAAAGCAAAGAGAGGAGAGATCAGATGGAGAGGAGTGGACAGCTCTGGAAAAGAATAACTTTCACCCTCCCTTCCTCATCTCTGCCACAGTCACCGCTCTGTGTCCCCAAGAGGGGACAGTATGCTGAGCCCCGGGGACGGCCTGACATCTGTGCTGGCTGTGCAGGTGTTCACTGTGCAGCCACTGAAGATGGGCACAAGCTGGAAGCCTGGAAAAGGACACAGCCCACCCGGCACAGGAGAGGTGCTGCTGGGGTTGGTGGCCCTGCTATTACACCCAGAAGAGCCTGCACTCCAAATACAAGATGGCTCTGCTCCTGGATGAATTCCCACTTGCATGCAAGAGATGTGAGTCACCAGATGAAGTGATTTCCCCCCGCCCACTTCTTTTTGGATGAGGAGGTTTCAAGAGAGGAATTTTGAAATATCCAGTCCCTTTTCCAAAAGCTTTCATTAAAACAGCCCATAAAGTTTCTCTGGAAAGTTTAGGAGGCCTTTAAAGAAAAAAAAAATTAAAATTAAAATTCAGTTTTATGGAATGAATGGGCAGCACTGAAAATATTCAGAAAATTAAAATTAATTTGAAAATAATTAAAAATAAGAGAAGCTTAGTGTATGTTTCCAAGTTCTGGGTAATATTAAAATAGCATTAAAAAACTGCAAAGGAAATTTACTGTGAGCAGGTGTTTGAAATAATAGGGGGAGAAAAAGGGTTGACTATTAATTAATGAAGAATTATGAATGTCCCTTGTTGGATTTTTTTCCTGTAGTCAACATATTTTTAACCACATGAACTTAGGGAACACATTTTTAAAGTGTGGAGCTGCTTTGCAGACACATACAGGGAGCTGAGCCCCATTTATTTTATTTTTGCCAACGGCATGCATTTAGCAGGAGCTGTTGAGAGGACCAAGGTACAACAGCAAAGTCTTCCTCATCAGTTTTAAGGCATAGATGTTAATATTTTCTGAACAAAAACCCCTATACCAGGGTCAAAGGCACTGAAAACTAAAACACAGCAACGGGTTTCAAGAAAGGCACATGAAGAGCAAAAGTGTAAGGCCTGGTCATGCACAGGAGCTCACCCTGGGCTGTCACCCTGAAAGACTTTCAGACACCTGCTGAACTCCCCAGGGTCCTTTGTGGACAGATGCCACAGCACAGGTTGTGCCTGAGCTCCTGTTGAAATGGCTGGGGCTGCCTTGGGCAGCTGCAAAGGGGCAGCAGCTGCATGTCCTGTGCTTGGCTACTGTAAAATTGTTCTCCTGTTGAGTCCTTCAGCCCCCAAGTGCTGCCAGACGGATGGTGATGGCTTTGTTCCACATCACCCAGTTCTCCGGGGAACAAATTCAACCCTTTGGTTGATTTAACACACAGCTTCATCAGGAGGGTGTACACTTAAATCTTATACCTGAAAACCTCAGGTTTATCAAATACAGGCTGGTGTTAAATGAGAACCTTCCAGTGTAAGAAGCCAAAGTTGTTTCTCAAGTATGGTGCATGTCTCAAGTGCTGCAACCAGAGCTGTGGATGAACCAGCCAGAAAAATTTCTACTTACTGAATACAGGCCAGTGTTCATCAGAGGTTGCTTTCTGATTTCTTACCCTGTAACCTTTTTCTCAGTTTTTACTCTCGCTCTTTATTTTTTCACTAGCTATCCCACTTGAAGTTTGATTTAACTCTGCAGGAAACAATAATTCTGATTCCAGACTGTTTTGGTAGTCGATGAACTCCTAGATGGAGTAAGGTTAAAGTGCAGCTCCCAGACGGCAACACTGAATAGGCCAGTGGTGCAAGTGTGACAAATTAGGGAGAAAAGTACACCAGGTCTCTGGAGTGACCAAACACCAGAAATTTCAGTAATTTCTAATTTCCTCTTTAGTAACCTGGTCTTAAGGACTTCCAGCAAGACTGCAGTCAAGAGCACCTCAAGTCCCAGTTACTTGCAGAGAGTGCTGAGGTTTTCTTACAAGGAGTGAGTACAAACTGTGAGCCTGAGTCAACCCTTGACGTAGGCACATTTGTTTCAATGGAAATTACTTTTCTCTTCACGTATCTAGAGGCAGCAGTTGGGAAAAAGGCCGTGCTTCTTTCTGTCGCTAATATAAATGACAGGCACATTAAATACAGCAAACAAAAACCCTGGAGTAAACAAAATCAGCATTTATTCCTTATTCATCTTTTTACAAGATTGCTTCGTGGTTTTCACAAAAGAACACATACCAGAGATACATGAGTTAATCTACAAAACCAGATATGCAAACCAAAGTGATAAGGTACATGAAAATCCGCATGCTCCATGATTTAGTTGCCACATGCCTGTCCTCTAAATTCAAGGGAAGTTGCTGTGGGGTACACAAACATTAGTTCTGCCACACCAAAATGAGATCACCAACTCTACAGATGCAGCTACACAACATATTTACAAAGCACCATCTCTACCAGTCTTCATCTAAGTTTGAAACAGGTAGTTAGTTGTTCAGCTACCAAGCCTTCATGGAAGGTGAAACAGTCTAGCATTCCTAAACAGATCCATGCAGTGTTTAGTTTTATTCACAGGAGACACAAGAACAAGTATGTGTCAGTGATAAAAGTAGTATGTGAAGATGCATCATCCTCCTGGAAGGAGTTTGGAGCAACAGTGCTCATTCATCCATTCATCACTACTCCGGGTGCAGAGCTGCATCCGTTACCACACATCAGAAGTCCAAAAGCTAAGAATTGCCCTGCTCACTGGATCCAGAGGAATGGAATCCAATGTTTCTAGGTTTCCATTAGTGTAGGAGAGCTGACAAACACCTTTATTTCTCACAGCTCCTGGTGGGGGCCATTTTGCTGAAAGAGGCTGTCAGTGATTTATAGTGTCAGCACTAAACTGAAAATACTAAAATAACTTGACTTTTACTGCAGCAATTTAACCACTGCAGAAAACCTGTTTCTTGATTGAGATTCCTTCACTGTTAAAAAGATTAAGATTCCTTTCATTTTTACTGATCAGGACTGGTGCAAAGTAGATACTTTTGGCAGGAAGGCGGAGTGGTTAAACTGGGCTCTTCTACTACTCACATCACAAAAGGTGGATCTAGCACTTCCCTCATTTATTTTTGTGACCTACCCTGTCATTCCTGGTTAGAATCAAGAATTTAGCTTGGCTTTAAGTTTATTCATCTCCTGATATTAGAGGTAATATAAAAACAAAATTAAAAATCAGCTGCTCTGGTAATCTCCAGAGTGGATTGTCCAGGTTTCCAACTGCTTATGCTGTGTGGGTACCCAGAGGAGTGACTAGCTGCAGGTGTATACAAACATGGACATGATAGCATGGAGATCTTTCTGCAGAAGTTTTTACCCATTTCATAATCTTCAGGATGTTCAACATATAAAAGCAGTTGGAAAACCACTGGTGTCCCATCTTGTGCCAAGTATATTTGCTTCTAATCTTGATGTCAGTCTTAGACTACTCCAGTATATCTGGCATCCAGTATACCTGCTGCATCTATAGGAGTGGGAATGACAGTGTCCTGATTCTTATGAGCGTCAGGTGATACTTGTCATGTTCCCAGGATTTTATTTTTTAATTTTTACATGTCAGGAAGAATGCACAAGACAAGCACTGCATCTGGGCACTTCATCCCTCCCACTGCAACTGATGTTTCTATACCACTGTTGAGGTACCTGCAGTCACCCCTGTCTGTACATGAAAATACAGTGAAATGAAATAAAAGCAGCTAGAACAGTGCCTTTCACACCCAAACCTGCTCACAAGCACAGCAATTCACAGTTTCCAAATGCAATCACATAAGCCAATATGGAGCAAAAATTATAAGCAGACTCACACAGATATAGGTGACTTACTAGACCCTAGTAGCCTTAGTATTATTATGACATAGTAGAAAATAAATGATGATGTGTCAAAACAATGATTTAACACAGCAGAACTTAGCTATTAGTCATTACAGAGCATACTTAAATCACAAAATCATAGAATCATAGAATAGTTTGAGTTGGACTGAACCTTTAAAGGTCACCTAGTCCAACCTTCCTGCAATGAGAAATGAGGTCTCCCACTTGACCAGGTTGATTACAGGCCTGTCCAACTCTCCCTAGAATGTTTCCAGAGGCAGGGCAAAGTAAAACAGAATGCAAATCAAACTTGCATATGTGAGCACACACACAAAACAGCATGCTGCTCAATGTGAAATGAGACGCAATTAGGAAGCCACTGAAAAGAATCTGTCTCAAGCTATTATTTACTAAAATTACAACAGCCAGGAAAGATCCCAGAATCACAGAATTACATAATTTCTAGGGTTGAAAGGGACCTCTGGAGATTGTCCAGTCCAAACCCTTGCCAAGGCAGGGTCACCTAAAGCAGATGACGCAAGAGCACATCAAGGGGGCGTTGGAACATCTCCAGAGAGGGAGACCCCCTGATCTCCCTGGGCAGCCTGTTCCAGGGCTCTGCCACCCTCAGTGTAAAGAAGCTCTTTCTCATGTTGAAGTGGATACAAGACACAAAGGAACACCTCTGAGACATTTTTCTCAGGCACATTGCTATACACAGCAGTGATGATTACACAGCAGTATAATTTTTTTACCCTTGGTGACAGTGAGGCCCTAGGTAAGGCACCTCCCTTTTCACTCGGTGCTGCACATCCAGCACCACTGGAGCAAAAAGCAGAAGTGCACTTGGGATTCTTTCCTCCTCCACTGGACACCTGCAGGCCCACTTGGGGTTAACCCTGGGCACCAAATGGCACCTTCAGTCACTGCAGAGACTTGTTCAGTCCAACCTCCTCTGACTGGCCCTCCCTCAAATTCAGCCCCTACTGCAGGAGCTGTTCTAAGAATGAAACAGTGGGACAATTTACAGACAGGACTCCAGTGTGGGACCACCACTATCAAGAAGAATGGAAGATAAATGCCTTGTGTTAGCACACTGCCCAGTAGCACAAGACAAAGACTGCTGAGGTGTCCCCTCCTCAACTCATACCTAAATTCTAAAAGGAGGGGAAATATGTCCAGCTCTTCTATCCTCCCATGCGTTCCTATTTCTGACAGAGCAGTGTACAAATGAACTTGGGGGATGTTCTCAACAGAGGCCACATTTTCCTACAGCTCTTGGAGGATTTGCGGTTCATTCAGTGCAACACACTCTAACACTGGGCTGATCTTCGCAGCACTAGGCTCTTAATTACTACTCAGATGGATATGTCAACAAATAATAAATCCTCTTAATTCAACTGAGCAACAAAGCAGAAAAGACTGCAGTCACACTATTATTTTAGTATAGTTAATAAGATTCTAAATTACATGCAATTTATCCATGTAAAATCTACCAAAGGAAAAACAAAACCCTGATCCAATTCTACAGTGGAACTAAAGTGCATAATGAGATCCTGTAATTCCAAACGGAATTGCATTTTATTCTGATCATTGAGTTGTGTGCTGTACAAGAAGCTACAATATCTTGAAGACAGTCAGAACAGGAGTGGGAACTCCAACCCTAACAGAAAGGCAACTTTTCTATTCATTTTGACCAGACAAATATAAATGGTGACTAAAAACAAGCAGCCCAGCTTCTACCTAGAAGTCATATGCTCATTTTCCTACTTTGAGACCGCTTAGTCTTTTCCCAAAGAAACTTCCATTTCTGCTTGGCACAGTTTACTTTAGTAAAGACTACAAATGAGGATTTGAAGGTGGCAGTGCTCTATGTCATATAAAAGCTACATGGTGTGTAGCACATGTAGTCAGTGTGTGATAGCAGTATTTGCAACCTCTGGTGCAACACATCAGTATTCCTAAGATGTCACAGTTTTAAGAAGCCCAGTTCATTTACAGGACCAGTCTTAAGGGATGTCCTACAATAATTTTAAATCATTGGATCAAACTGGCTGCAGAGAGTGTGATGGCCATGATGTCCCGTTAATGGGCCCCTTCTCATTTCAAAATTAATGCCATCCAGAAAGGACAAAGGTGTGAGAAGCAATTCATTGCGTGTTGATAAATAATATTGTTTTGTCTTTATGTTGATCCCTTTTTTAAAAAGACAACTTAAATATATAAACATATGAAATGCATAGATAAATATATAGAGATAGCTATGTTAATATGTGGTTTGATCAGAACTGGATTAAGCAAAGACAGTGTAAAGACACCACAACAGCATGATTAAATAAAATGCTCATTACAATTTGCATTTCTGTAGTTCTGAAACCAAGCAGTAAGAAAGCCATATACAGCAGAAAGTCTCATTATTTTAAGTTCACAGCCTTGGCAACTTAGATTCACTTAATGATGAACCATAATCAAAAAATTTCAGGTGAAGAATTCAACTGTTCTGACTCCTTTTTTTTTTAACCTAGTTAAGAATCAGAAAGGCTTGGGAGCAAGATAAGAAAACTGGAAATTCAGAGGATTTTTACTTGAGCCTGTACTCAGAGGTTATAATGAGCAAAGCACTGACTCCTCTCTTTGCCAGTGGTCCTAATCAGTTAAATTAGCATTAAACAAGATTAGCTGATATAAAATCACTCTCTGTTAAAATAACTCTGAATTATATTTACATTTTGGAGAACAGGGTCTGCATGGGTACAAGTGAATAGTGCCTTGTTCTCTTTCTTGTTTAATTAATACAAGTGTATTTACAGCGAGCAGTAATTCATCAAGCCAAAAAATCGTGAAATGTACTGTACCACAGTCACAGCAAATTCACCTGTACACAAGGAAAACCTCATTTCTCCCTTCCACTGGTGTTACATTAACATGGCTTTAACATGGGCTGACCTAATCCTTAACTCATTTTAGTGTGACAGGAAAAACAAACTTCAAATGTTCTACCGAAGGCACCTTTCAATTTGCTGCAATTGTTTGGGGTTTTGGGTTGGTTTTTTTTTTTTTAATTATTTGACTCTAGTGTCAAATGAACCTTGGCTAGAGATATAACATAGTGACAGATTGCCTTCTGGGCTCAAATGAGAAACAGTTAATTTTACATGATAATTTAAACTTCAAGGAGCCTTTCATAAGTAAATGAGGACATAAGACTAGATAGAGAAAAGTTCATTATGACACCAAGCTAATGTAGCACTTGCAGGCATGGAGAACATGCTGCTTCAGAAGAAACACGTTCCTGCAACACGGAGAAATACTTTCCTTCTTTTAACAGCTGAATAGAGAAGAAGCAGCTCCACAATGCTGGGACTTGTCCTGCAACTAAAGTGCTGTTGGTCCATTTAGTAGAAGTCTCAGTCATGGCAGGGGGTTAAAGCACCGAGACCACTGATATTTTTAAATCTCTTAGCAGCAGTAACCACACAGCAGCTTTTCTGCAAAATAAACAAAACAAGAATCCAGTTAATTCAGCAATATATTTTTTTCATTTGGTTAAGTGTTCTGGGATGACCACAGGGTGGTTTCTTTGTGCAAAAAAGCAGAACTGAAGCCTCTTGCTTACAAAGGATTCTTGCAGCCACCTTTTCTGTGAAATATTTTATACAATATTAAAAAGACAAGGCATCTTTGTTAAGTGGAGAATTGATCCTGGAGGTATCTCTTTAAATGCAGCTACTCTGCTTTTTTTACCTCTCTTGTCATGCAGATCACGGTATGCAAAGGCATGCTGCAAACCTCTCCATTTATTTGTGTTACCACTGCAAGCATTTATAATGCCAGGTTTAAATCAACTGGAACTTGAGTGCATTATTTTGGGTTAAATGTGGTAACCATACTACTTGCCCGATAAAAATAGCTAAAGGGATTCTTTAAAAATAAAGCACAGCTATGACTTTAGATCCACTCATTAAGTAAACTCAAATAAACTCCAAAAAGAAAAACACACTCAGAGGAAATAACACTGCAAAAGCCAAAACCAGATTTTCCTGCAAGTTAGATCATGGGTAGGTTACTATGTTACAAAGCTATTAAAAGTTTATTTAAAAATAATTTTGACTGCTGTTGGACAGTCAATTTATCTTAAAGTTGACTTTGGTTGTAACAGAGAATTGTGTAATGCTGCGCTTCCTGCATTACAGAGGAGAATTTTCACCATTTTGTTGTTGCGTTTGTTGCTGCAAGTTAGTGGCTTGAAATGGGAAACCCAGATACAAGCACTAATCTTGCAACAGGGCTGGAAAACCTGTTTAGAAATCTACTGTGTAGAAGCACACAGGTGAGTGGACCAAAGCTCCATGGTATCTGTCTCAGCATCAGTGAAGTGAGGGTGCATACTGAGGATCACAAAGAGGTATAAATTCCCACTGGATTTCTTCTCCAGAAGCTGATGTTCAGATATTACCATATCAGGAAGTTGCATGGCTTCAGAGAGCAAGTGGGATGTGAGAATGGTACCTTAGTACTTACTGGCTTCCACTGTATGCACTGAAAGGCATCTTCATGTTTTTTAAATAGCTCATGTAAAGATCATTACCTTCTGTGTTATTCCACTACGCTGTATAAAATCTGCTCTAATCTTACTTAGAACAAAAATTTCAACCTCTCACAATACTCTGTTTTCAACATGTTCCTGGAAAAAACTTGTTGCAAAAAAAGCCAGTATATCACTTGTCCGACCAAGCAGATGATGGATGATGGCACCATTAAAAACTTGCCTTTTGGCAAGTGGTGAAAGGTGGACTACTTTTATTTTGGCATCCTGTTGTTACTCATGACGCACTACTAAAAGGAAGTGGTTTTACAGTGTATGTGTGTGTTCTCAGCCTAATTCACATCTTGAACCTCCACTGAGTGTTGCCCAGAGATGGCCTCCAGAACCTTTGAGCAGTTCCCCTGGTCCCTGAACAGAGGCACCAATTTTTGTGGTAATTGGTGAAAGTGGCGGTGGGAAGTGGAGTACTGGTTTATGGAGACACTGCAGCGCCTGAGGCAGCGCGATTTCAAAGTGGCCAAGTGAGTCAAAGACCAGGGACAGAAAAAGAGAGCAGACTTGAGTCTGCCTCATCCCCCAGGGAGGCAACCAAGCCAGCCTGAGAACCACTAATGAACTGTTTGTTAATGAAAGGGCAAAGACAAGGAGCCAGGGAGAAAGGACAGAGAGATGCTCTGTCAGACTCGTTTGGGTTGCTAAAAGGGGAGGTAAGTGTCCTGTCAGAACTGTGTCCTCAGACGTGTGGAGCAGCTTCTTTTAGGGGTCACCTTGCTTTGATTTCGCTACAGTTAATCAAGCTGCCCTGAGGGTCTGGCCCGTGCCTCTGCTAAAAAGTTATTATTTTTCATATTTCTACCCTTTTAAAAATTGTACTTATAACCACAGCATGAAAACCCGAAAGCTTTCAGCACTGAAAAATTATTGGGTGAAATCCCTGCCCCATGAGAGCCAGTGGGAGCATAACCATTCCCTCTAAAATGGCCAGGGTTTGCAGCACATATGGCTCCATACCCATTAATTATTTTGCACATTGCTGTTACTTGGTCTAAGTAATAGAAACAGTTTACATTTTGAATGCTTTCCAGACAGCAGCAGGGATGGTGGTGGTGAATACAGTTTGGACCGTGCACTTTGTACTACCCAAGGTTTTCATCTGTCCACTGATCCCTTCCACAGGGGCTACAGCTTTCACATTTGAAGGAACATTTGGGACCTGAAACAAACCTTCTGTTTGGCAGCTCTTTCAGAGAGGTTATTTAGCCAGGGCTGCTTGAGACACACAGTCACCTTTAGCCTTTCTCTAAGGGGAAAAAAAAGAAAAGACACCGTTATTGGAGCACTAATTGAAGATCAATCACATCTTACTTCTACTTAAGGTAATGGCAGAAGAACACTGCAACATCAGCATGTTTAGTGAAGCTATTTTGCAAAGCACAAGTATGAATAAAAAATATTGGGGGAGAAGATGCAAAGGACAAATGAGCTGTAAAGTTTGCATTAGAATAGGGTTTCCTGAGGCAAAAAACATGGTGATAGGAAGGACAGCAGTTTGTGTTCTTGCAGCATTTGGAAAAGACTGTCTGTTCTCCAGATTGCAGAAATCAGAGCCTCACTGGAGCCCGACTAAAGGAGTCAAATTATATCCTACAAAAATCTCTGAAGATAACCATGACAAACTCTCCTATTTTTACTGTGCACACTAACTTACAAATCTTCTAATAATATCATGGGCATTGCTGTTCTGGGAGATTACAACAAAAACTAAATTTAAGTAAAAATTTGAGTAATTTATTTTATTTTTTTATATCCTATTTTATAGTAATTCTGGGTATCCTTAGTCTATAATGGGAACATCTTACAAGGGCAGAGCTGGCAAGATACTGTTCAGTCCATCCCACTGCCTTACCAGTAGGGCTACAACTGCTTGATTAGCATAATATTTTTTTATTTTAATAACATTATTTTGTTAATAATTAATATCATCTATTAATTCTTAACGATGGCTGTATATGAAAATGAATCTTGACATATACATCCTAGGCAATACTGCAGTCATTTTATTTAACTGTGAAGTGCTTTGCCTGCAAAGGAAGAAGTGAATATTGCACTTTGACTGCTGTAAAAATTCTGAAAACTGCTTAAAATTATCCCCTTGTGAACCACTGAACCAAGGAGAGGACTCACTTAGAAACAGCCAACAGAGGTGTCACCAACAGTGTGAATCTCCAAAAATTACTGACACAGGAATAACCAAAATGATTTTAAATCTTGTTGCTCCTCCAACTCAGCCCTACTGAATTGTTTGCTTGAGCAAAAAACTTCTTCTGTGTTGGCCACTAAACTGGCTACCACTGAAGGGCAAGAAGGTGTTGAAGTACCAAGGTATGCACCAGGTGAAGTTCCAAGCTCTGTTGGGAAAGGTATCTCTTTGGAAGAAGTAGGATGAAACAGCACTCAGGGGATCTTCAGGAGAGCCTGAAAGGGTTTTCAAAGCAGGAACAAGAATCATCCCTAGCTGGAAAATTCTTTTCATATGGTAATTCAGTGCTCATTTTGTAAATACTTTCCTTTTGATGAGAAATTGATCCACCCAAAAACACACAGCATTGCAGGATCTTTTATTTCTTCCCAGACATGCAAGAACTGATGAGCAAATGTGAGCATGCAAATTCTAACAGCTAAAAAAAAAGCAAAGGGACAAACATGGCTCACAGTGGCAAGAAATGAATCAGCAGCAAAGACTCAAATGAAGTTAAGAAAAATGTCAAAGCAACATAATGTGGCAGCACAAGAGGGCAACAGTAGATGCACAAGGGTATTTAAATGTAGGGACCTGGAGTCTGCAGTGGAGCCTGTGGTCTGTTAACCATGGGTGTTTTAAGGCAGCAGTTGCACTTAATCTCCAGCTAGAGGAAAACCAGAATGCTATTAAGAGTTTTTCCCAGAATCTTACAATTCAGCAATTATCTGCTACAGGTCATGTGTTCTGCCATCTTGCAACACTGTCATTTCAGAACAGTATGACAGACAGCAGACTAATTACGTTTTGATTCACATCAAAAATGTATTCAGGTAATTTCAGAGCATTTGATGGATACAATGAACAACATCAATGAAGTGTCATTATAATACTTTATGTGGGTATAAAAATCTTATAAGTCATATTAGTTCTGCAGTGGAGCAGCACAAGTGACACAGATGTGTCATGATGGCACAAAATACACATTTCAAAGATACAGGATTATATACCATTTTTCCTTGATGAGAAGCTTTGATATGAAATCTTTGGCTTCATCAGAAACATCTCGAAATTCCTCATCTTCAAAATCCCAGTTACAGGCCAGGATGTTGTTGAGGGTCTCATTGTCATCATCACCCAAAAAAGGAGACAATCCAGTGAGGCTGAAATAAAAAGGAATATGTTCAGTCCTCCTGTCTTTCCCTCTTCCTGTACATGGTTCTCCAATGTGCCAGCTAAGATTGTTCTGTCATTCTGGCCTAACTTACAAAATATTACTCTCTAAGAGGGTCCTCAGACCATTCCCATTTTCTCATCTATTTACATGTTTAATTACCCCTCTTCTCTAACATACCAAGCATTATTGTCTTTCATGGCAATACTGTCTTTCATATTTTCTAGACCTCTGACCAGTCTTGTACTAACTACTGGGAATTTACCAAGCAGCTTACATTATTCTGGAAGTGTGATGCCCAAACACTCCTGAGATATGTGCAAAAAGAACAAAGACAAACAGTTCATGGCAATTGGAAAAGAGGAGAGATTTCTCAATATGGAACTTGGAAAGAAGTCTAAATTTCCTATTTTGGGTACACAGTTTTTCACTCTTCCAGTATAACAACAAACTTAGATGACCGACACAGTTCAACCCAGAAACAGCTTCCAAAGCAGATACTGAATCCTACTTACAGCATATAAGCAATGACTCCTAAACTCCACATGTCTGTAGGAAAAGAGACAAACTCATAATTCACAACTTCAGGAGCAAGAAATTCTGGAGTCCCAAAGTTAACTCGAAGTTTTTCCCTGGGTTTATATCTAGGAAATGGAAACATTAACAAAGGACATCAATTCTAGTTCTTATTAAAGTTGCATCATCAATTGTCTAGCACTTAGAGGAATTCCAGAAGCATACAGAAAATTCAGTAGGAAAACAAAGACAGACAGAGGCACAAACTAAAAAAATATATACCCACATATAGAACAAAAAGTATTTTCAAGCTTTGTATCCTACTAGGACAAAATGCAATTGCTACAAAAAGGAAGAAATTTGTAATTCAAGGACTTCTCAGAGCCTGTCTTACCATCCTTTTGGGACTTCTCCATATCATAGGCATGAAAGTTTTAACCAGTAAATCCTTCACTGAGGTTATAGCACCTAATTAAACTAGAAAGGGATATAGCATTGGATATACTGTAAGAGCCCTCAATGGTATCTTACAGTCTCTTTTGAAGAATCTCATAATACTGGAGACAAGAGACTAGAAAAGATGCTCCACTGGTTTTGTCCATTTTAGCTGTTCCAAGATACTTATATGCATTCTCAGTGAAAGAATGCATCTTTCAACCATCCACCTGAAAAGAAGGTTTCAGGACAAATCTTTTTCATTCAGTTCCAAACATTCCATATTATAAGATATCCCTGGTTAAAAGAAACAAATTTGTCCTAAGAACAGTAGAAGACCATTACATATCAAATACATCATTGCAGGGATGCAACACTCTTTTCATTGTTTCCTAATTCATTTATGGTTAGTGAGAACACATGCTTGTACCTTCTTGCCAATCCAAAATCAATAATTTTTATTTGATTTGCCTCTCGGTTCACGCACAGGATATTCTCAGGCTGCCAAGAGAAACAAAAAAAAAAAAAAAAAAAAAAAAAAAAAAACTTGAATGAGAAACAAGTATGAAAAACTGGGCTTTCAGTAACTATAGGGAGAAAAACACTAATAACAAGGCAAATATCTCATAACCACCTTCTGCTTTCCTCCTTGCTCAGATCTCTCTGCATGGATACCCCTCTTGCTGCCACACACAGCAATCAGAGCCATGCACTTTGTGCCTTCCAACTGCTTTTTCTACTCCGCAGCTTTTCACTTTGACATAAGGCAGCAGTTCAGATAAACAACTCATTAGGGGGAGGGGGACAGGGAATGCAGACATACAAGAAGGGGTTTCAGGATGCTTTCACTGTGACTTTACAGACCTTAATATGCCCACACTGATTTTTTTTCTAATTAAATTTCTTGGGCTTTGAAATTTATCTTGCAGCTTTACATTTCTGAGTGCTCAAATGTTTTGTCAGATTGAACATTAATATATTAAGCCAGTCATATCAACTTTATGTTTTTTTCAGGTGTTTTAGCAAAAAATAGGATTCACAGGTTAAATCTCTTTGGATTTTCATGGGGCCGAATGTTACTCTTCACTTTCCTGGCAGGAATACATTAACTTCCAAGAATTACTCCAAATTCTTACAGAAGGAACTGAGAGAAGGATTTGGCCAATTGTCTTTGAAATGTAAATACCTAAAGCACAGTCCTATATTCACTGCCAGCACTTTTATAGCTTCTCTGTCTTGTTGCTCAGTGAGTCGTCTTTGAAACAAAACAGCCCTCAACACTTAAAACATTAGTTAACCTTTGTCACCATTACTAATTCATTTTACATGTAGGACTTTTAAACACCATCTGTCCATAGTTTCTGAGGTCCTGGATGATTATGGTCAAGACGATTTTCTTTCAATTTCAAGCTTTCTTTCCCAAACTCATTTGTTACTGACAGCAACCTATGAACAAGCAAAACAGAAGGGAGAAGCCATAGCTGGCGAGCACATGAAAAGAGGTCTTTGGGATTAATTTCTTGGATTGTATATGTATCTTTTTGTCAGCAGTTTGACCTCATATTAAAACTGTGCCATCTCAAGATCATAACTAATGTGTCCCAAAGAACTGTGTGAACTTCTGTTTGACAGGTTTCTAGGTAACTGGATGTTTATAGAGAAGGAGAAAAGTAAGTCTGGTCATCGATCAGCTACAGAAGCAGGTCCCAACAAGCATCTGCTCATTTCCTTAACCACTGCAATAATATGCATGCTAGCAACATTAAAGATGTACTATATTAACTCAGTCATTACAAGCCAAAAGCAGCAGCTGTTATAAAAATTTCACCAAAGAGAAAACCATCTTGTGCACTCCCTGCTTCTTTTTATTGTATTGTAAAGCTCAGGGATCTCTAGGAAGTTTTCTAGCCAGTCATAAAACTAAAGACATCATCCCATTTTATTCCTGCACTGAATAGAGGTAGGAAACAAGTCCATTATTTAATAAAAAAATTGGGCTGAGGGAAAAAGACCCAGATCAAGTGTACACTTCAATGAAAAATAATAACAAATATTTTCTAAGGGGTGGCAGTTGACCATTTGCAGTTGACCAGAGTGAGAATGTGCAAGTACACAGTAGAGTACTTGTACATGTGCAAGTCCATGGTACAGAATCTGCCACCTTTCTCTGGATTTACAGCTACACTTGTCATATTCATTACATTAACCACTGACTGTTTTTATTGCTTTCATTTCAGAAAGTACTCTTAAATGTACTTTCCCTTAATCTGGCTATCTATTGGTGCCTTTTCATGACAACAGCAGTTGAGTGTAGTCCTCAGAAAACTGTGTGGGCTTACATTGATCCTGAATGACCCTTGATTTAGTTCTACTCACTCATGACAATTGCCACCCTACAGCTGATGCATAAAACATGCATCTTGTGCAGTTGAATTAAATAATATTTGCACAATACCTTGGGATCTAAGTATTGAAATTAAAAATAGAAACTATTTGTAGTCAACTGTGGCTTTCTATGAAATCACTCTGTGGAAAATTTAAGCACTATGAAGCCTGATGACATATGACCACAATTTTCATCTAATTTACTTAGTCCTGTAGTAATTTAACTGATCTCAATGTGGTTAAAGTAAATATGCATTGAAATAAGGAAAGCAGAATAAGGCTCTTTGTTGTTTCTGCCACAGGAATCTGCTAAGCTTTATGTCCTACCATTAAGAATGGAATTTCCACATCTGTCATTGCACAAAACATATATCTCAAAACTCTACCTTGAGATCCAAATGAAGAATGTACATTTGGTGCATGTACTGAATTCCCTTGCAGATCTGTTTTATGAACGAGATTGTATCCATCTCTGTCAAATTGTAGTTCTCATCAATAATTCGGTCAAATAACTCTCCTCCTTCCACACTGAGGAGAAAAAGACAATAAAGCAGTGACCATGTTCAAATCCCATCCCATACAGTAAGACTAATGCAGAAAATACACTATTGACTATTTTTATCATTCACAGTCAAGTTCAGTAAGATGAGCTTGTACTTTAATCTGAACTTTCTGAAATCTGAGTTCTGATGCATACTGGCCTGAACCTCTTCAAGGCCTAAGAGTCCAGTGTCTCATCCACTGAAAACCATGAACATCTTGAAATTTAATATTACGCTGTCTTGCGTTCTCATCTTGGACCAATGAAATTAATGACATTCCACGGAAAACCAAGACAACACGATGGAGAATCTGCATTTAAACCTGTGGTCTCTCCCCTCTGAGTTTAAGAGGGACAGGATCCAAAAGGTCTATCTCAAACAATCTAAAGTCAACAAAATTTACTTAATTTATCTTCACATTTCAGTATGCCTCTAGCTTATCTGTTCATAGGTGCAGAGATACTTTTCTGATATGTTAATCATATAGACCAAATTCAGAGTACTATCTGAGAATGTCCAGAATAGTCAAATTCACCTAACATTGAACCCTTCTGCCACACATTTCAATGTTTTAGTTTTGGCCTTTTTGGCTTCCTTAAGACAACATCTGTTTAACCTGAGCTTAAGGCAGGTATTTTGTGCCTAATTAGCCTGATAACCCAGCATAAAAAACAGGTTTATCCTTTCAGGCACCCAATAGAAGGACTAGGGACACATCTGGCTCCTCTTTGGTGCAAGATGTCTTCTTGTTTGCCTCCCAGAATAGGAGATATTCTAAGAGGTTTGTTTCTTGGCTGACACAAATTAAAGTATTAAATTAAAGATAGGTAACACAGCTCTATCTTCAATTGGAGCAGTTGCTTTACAGCACCAGGAGTGTGGCAGACTCCTGGAAAAAAATGCAAAAATGGCTGCATGGGAAAATTTTTCTCTTAAAATCCCTTTTTTTCCTGTTCATGAGAACATATATATTTTCTACCTGTAAGAAGCTCTATTTCTCATTTCAGGAGAAAGCAAGAAGGAAATTGACAATTCTAGCAAAAGCAGTAAACACAGAAAGGAAAAGACAAGAACACACTTACTATTCCATGACAAGTACAATATCATTTTTAGATTCAAAGGCATCATATAGCTGGATGAGGTTGACGTGATTTAGCTGGTTCATGACATTGATTTCATTTTTTACTTCATCCTGTAAAGAGCCATGAATGTTGCTTCAGATACTTTTTTTCCTGAGAAAGCTACATTTGAAGCAAATCTACATTATGTTTTCTCTTGTGGCAACCAAACTCAGGGCTCCTGCAGCAGATGTCAAAGCTACAGGAACTAACAGACTTGAACTCAGAGCTCAAATACTAAGGTATTTAGGTATCCTAAGGTATTTACTGGAAAAGGAAAAGGAGAGCCCACATAGACAAGAGGCAGGCTCCCAGGGATGTAAAGGAAAAAAGAAGCAGAAGAGGATTTTGTTCCAACAGCTGTGGGTGTACAAAATCAAGCTGAGAGAAGTCCAGGACAGTCCTCAAAACCTAACTTTGCAGTCAGAGGCAGGAGACTGGTACCTCCATTCAGCCCAACTATTTTAGACACACTGAATGATGATGTCAGTCTCTCTCCATTCACCATAAAGGAATTCTTAGAGATCAGCTTGGCCACAGCTATGCCTTAGCAACCTCAGTTACCTGAGACAAACCGCACTCTTGAATGCCCTTGATGGCACCCATGTCACACAAAGGATGTCATGCATGTCTTTCCAGTGAAATCCAGTCCCAGATGGTCAAGAGGTTTGCAAAACAGCCCAGACTAATTCCTCTCATCTGTATTTGTGTTGATGTCAGGTGCCCAGATCATGTCTGCTATCAGCATCGCCCCCACTGAGATCAAGTCATTGCAGCAAAGGCCTCAGTGTGCTTGGGACGGAGTACACTATGTCACAGGCCTGAAAAATGCTTTTACCATTAAAGAACACACTAATAGAATTAGCAACAGAACGGAAAAAAATAATATAATATTTAAAAGAAGCAGAAAACACTCCCAAAATAGTACTTTCATGAGCCATTGGAAGTTTTGGAGGAGAAGGGAAATAGAACTGGAATTAATGGTATTGAAGCATGTCCTATGAGTGTGATGGCTTGTGAGGTACTTGGTCATGGCCTGATGTGTAGCTGAAGAACAGTGTGTGAACCACTGGGGAACAAAAGACTAATATCATTCTCCAACAACCTTCTGTTTTGGACCTTGTGCTTTTATAATTTTGGCCGCCAGCTTGAGACCTGTTGATTTCTCTTCACATTTGTGCACTTGCCCAAAACGCCCTCTAGAAAAAAAGGAGAAACAAACATCATTCAGTGGTACAGGTATCAACTCCGAGTGTAAACTTCACTATAAACAACCATAAATCATCCTCTCCCTACTGGCTTTCATTTCAATCACTCTGTTGTTGCTATTTAGTTGTGTAGATTGTACTTACTACTACTCATTTAGGCACATCAGCATCACACAGTGTTCTGTCTGGTACTACCCCACTTGTATATGATTCACTATACTCACGTCATAACCTGCAATGACTAATCCCAGGAAAGTCAAGGATATACTGTAAGGACAATGGCTCACTTCTGTGCACCATCTGCCCCTCTCCATCGCATCATTCTCCTCCTCCATGAGAGAGTTTTGTTTTCTTGATGATACAAAGCCTTATCCAAGAATATGCTGCCATGAAAATTATAATATCCCACTCTCCTAAACAATGACAGCACAAGAGATAAGTAACTCCATGGCCTGTCAGATCAGCCTGCTAATCTATCTGAAAATAAGCATGTGTTTTCAGGGATGAGACTCACTGAGAAGTAGAAGACTACAATATGTGTCTACATACTGCTGGCTGTAATTTGAGGTAAAGTATTTCAGCATCCTGGGAGCCCTGTCATAGAGCCTGAGGGCATCTGGCTGGCCTAGAACAATGCCAAATACAGGCCAAGACTGCTGGTGCCAAATAGCAAGCCAAAATTCACTCTCACTATAAAACCAGCCTCCTCTTTTCATCCCTCTATAAAGCACTTTAAGAGTTTAGACTTTCATGACTTCAGCTCTAGTGGGGCATGTTGACTCCATTCACCTCCCAGGGTTCTTGGCTGTAAATTTGTGCCTTGCTTTCCAAGATGATTTACTACACCTGACTTACCCTCCCAGAATTTCATCCTTGTTGACATTATAGTAATTGCTGATCCCCACCCTTTTGGCTGAGACAATCCGGTGATCAAATGGTGCTGGTGGAGTAGGAATATCATCTAAGAAAGACAAAACCGACAGAGAGCATATGAGCGGTCACAGGCAGTGCTTGTCTATCCAATATTTTAGTTCCTCTTTTCCCCAGATAAGTTCATTTAAGAACTGAATACACTTACTGTAAGCTTTACAGACAGGTCTTTCTCTGTTATTGAACAAGGGTTTTATTCCATAAGCTCTGGCTCAGAAATGAGGTGGTTGTTGGGGAGCTACATCACCGAGACAAGGACTACTTTTTTTAAGTTATCATCTTTCATACAACAGTTGGGAGAGGCAAAGTGAAGACCACTAGACTATACCAATGTAGCTTCATACCCACAAGGGGCCTCTGCAATTCAGCCTAATCTCTGATTTTTTAATTTTTAACTCCTCAGGGGCTGTTAATAGATGAGTATGCACTGTAACTCTCTGGTGGAGTAGGAAGAGAAGCAACTGTCCTGCAGGCCCAGCTAAGAGAGGCTGTTTCCTGGCTTCTGGTGTTGACAGTGAATCCGCTTCTCAACTGAAAGACAAAACTTGTCCTTCTCCACAGTGTGGTCATCACCTTTAAAAATCACATTTAGAGCTTGTGCACATGAGGGAGTTTCACCCTGATGGACACTTGGGGTTTCCAGTATGCCTCAGGACACAAGGAAACTCTCATATGCTGCTCTGAAGAATTTCTGCCCTTAAAAAAAGATGGCAGATAAAAGGTAAAGAGGAGCACAGAGGAGGGATGGTTCCCAACATTGCACTGCAGCAGCTATGGAGTTTTGGCAGGTCTCGGGTGTTACTTTCTGGACCTCCACATGCTGGACCTTTCTACCATCCTGATGTCAAAATCCCTGCTGGAGACCAGCCCTCCATGCCTAATTTGGACTTTTTGCAGGCAGTTGTGACTTCAGTTTCATACCCAAGTTGTTTTCCATTTGATTGATACTCCTGAGAGTGACCTTTGGCTGACCAAGGTGACAAATACTTCTTCAACCATTTGGGAGGGCTACAGCCCCAGTGTTTCAATATGAGCTTTCTGGTTTGGAATGCCAGCTCCTTTTTGTGTGAGGCTTGTTGAGCAATTTTGAAATCATTCATTACTCCAGTGAAAATGATCAAAAACACAAACAAGAAACCCCACGACAGCATGTAGCTGGCAGGAACATTTTGGTCATTAATGTGGCAGTAGATTGTCCTTATTCACAGTGAATGTCCATTTTTCCAGGACACCAGCTGTGTACCTAGATTTTTTCTTGACAGTGTTAATAACTTACATGGTCAGGAAGTTAGTTCATGGTCAAGGAATTGTGAAAAGCTGGGGCTTCTGGAAGTTTGCCACCTACTTGGGATTCTGCAGAGTTTGAATTGCACTACTGTAAGTACGGGTCTTTGCATGTTACTGAGACCCAAAAAATGCCAAGAAAACCTCTAACCTAAGGCAAAATTTGACTCTAACAACACAAACTCCATCAGCACCAGCATGTAAGTGACAGAAGAAAATGTAGTTCTGAAAGCTCAGCTAAAAACATTACCAAATTTTGGGCAAGAAAATATTCTTTTAAAGACTCCAGACTGCTTTTCCAAACTATGTTTGAGTTTTTGCCTTCAAGATGTTCCCCATGACAGACCCTCTATTATTCTTTTCCTGCATACCAGAGATGTTTCCCTGTTCAAGAACAATTTCCTATTGCAGATCAAAGATGCTCCAACAGAGACACTACAACCTTAACATCATCAATAAAAATCTCCCAGAGCTCACAACAGTTTATGGATTTTAAAGTTTTAGTGTGTTATGTCCTGTTTTCTGCTACAAAAACCTAGCACAAACCTGTAATAAATGTTTCCCTCCCACACTCTCCCCCCTTTCCAAAAGCAGATAAATTCTTCTTGAGTCTTGTGTATGCACATGCACACTCATATATTTCCAAGTCTTTCAGGCCACCTCCTCACATGCCACAATTTCATTTACAGGAATAGCCACTGAAATTCTCAAGATAGAGGTCTAATATTAGAAATCTCTGCCTCACCATGGTGAGCACTGCTTCAAAGTTTGGTGCGTGAGCACCATTTATCTGACTGTTTAACTGCATAATTCAGGCATACACACAAAACTCTGTATTTCTTTACTTTGTAGCCTGCAGTTGTTCTCACTTCAGATTACAATGGTATGAAAATGAGCAAGCTGGTTTTTCAGGCTATGTCCACAGCATTGCACATTCCCTGTTAACACCCATTCTCAACCCTTCCTCAGGCTGACCAAGTTTGCCACACCTGATATAATTTCTCTCTCCACTCTACACTTAGGGATTTTAGCTCTTTTGTTAAAAGAAGAGGGAGAGACAATAGTGTTAGTGGAGTAGTTGTGGCAGAAGCAAATTAATTTTGAATAATTTCTGACAGAGCAGAAGCCTCTAATATGAAAGCAAGCAGAATTGTGTTACTTCTCATCAGCTTAAGATGCAGCCCATGAAAACCTGTTTCCCATCAGAGCTATCACACACATCTTTTTCTCCTACTAATTAGAATCACAAAATCCTTCTCTTCTACAGATCTCTGTTCATCGCTGTAATACCAAGGGAATCAAATGCTTTGCCTTTAAGATACTTCCTTTAAGAGCTTTTTGTAGTTTTACATATGCCATCAGCACTTTCTGCAACTACTCTGCTCTTTTTGTTGTCATCCTTGACAAGACTTTCATCATGCACTTGATGCTCACTTCTACTACTATGCTCAAACTAGCAGGTCTGCCCAGGGATTGAACTAGAATTTCCTGTACCTTTTTCGCAGCGTTTACACCTGCAAGGACAAAACATGGTATTAGTGCAGAGTACACTTAAAGCAGAGCAACTTTAGAAACATAGGTGAAAAATGCCTACACAGATATTGCATTCAAATAACATTAAACTATTTTGTTTCATGGTGTAAAATTAACTGGTTTAATATTCATGTTGAGAAATAAAAATGGGCCTTAAATTAATCATGACAGCAAAATGTTTCTCAGCTACTGAAAACCTCACCTGAGGTATTCTAAACTTGACATTAGGCTATCAATCTTGCCTTTAAAGGAAAGGGAGAGCACTGAAATTCCCCTTTGTTCATACAGGCTCCTGAGGGCTTAAACCTGTTTTTCCATGAAAGACTATATATTAAACCCAGCAAAGATAGAATTTCAGTACACAAATTTATTAGGTCAATTGCCTGGGCAAATTTAATTTTTTATTATTTTATTTTTATTTTTTTTTATTTTTTTATTTAAACTTTGTCATGTTGTCTTTTAAATTACTACGTTTGCAGTAAGTTAATTCCCAGTTGGCAGATGGCCTGATCTGTTTTGCTGATGTTACATGACATTGCAGTACATAAACATAACCATGGGAGAATTCTCCTCAGAGAAAAAGAATAGCATAATGTAATTTCAGTGTTCCTAACATATTTCCCAAGCAAAGAACCACAGCACAATGCTAATACCATGTGTGGTGGGTTGTTTGCCTGGCTTTTTCAAGAGTATAATTTCACTTAGATCAGAGACATAAACAAATTTTTCACTTTTGTATTAGGCTAAATTTTCACCAATATTTGTATTAATTAGCCACTTTGACTTGAAACTTGAACTACACATTTTTCTGAAGCAAAGGTCTCTGCAGAATGTGTAGTTTCAGTTTCAGACCTTACCTTCCCTCTGATACCTCTTCATCATAAATTTTTTCTGCCTCATCTTCCTTTTGGGAAGGAGCTGGTGTTTCCTCAGCACCTTTTTCACTCTTATCAGCATTTTCCTTCCCTTCACTCTCTTTCTCCTCTTGTTGTTCCTCAAGTGCATCTTCAGGCACCTGATGTTCCTTCTTCTCCTCAGCTGCTGGGGACTCACTCTCTATCTCCTGCACAGTTATTTTTTGACAAGCATCATCAACAGCATCTTCTTCCTGCTGCTTTTCTGGAGTGAAGGATTTCTGAAAAGAGTTTCTCCTATATTCATAATGGCTTTCTAAAGACAAACTTTCTTGTTTCTCCTCTGACTCTTCAGTATGAAACTTGGGAGGATCCACTTCAAGCAGAAGGGAACTTTCCCTCTTGGCATTTTCCTTGTTGAGTTTATCAACTTCTTCTTCCTGAGGGCAGGATTGACTCTGCTGGATGTCCCCATCTACAAGAGATTGCAAAGTAACATGTCAGTGGTTTTCTGATGGTCAGTGACAGTATTAAAGTAGGGCTGCACACTTAGCATAAAATCTGTTGAATTTTGAACTAGGTATTTGTTTTCCTCTCTGACTTTCAAGGTCAGTACAAGTGTCTCCTAAGCAAGAGAAGACTACTTATTTAAAACTGAGATTTCATGTGTCCCAAATGCTTTCTTTGAGACAGCACTAGAAAATGTTTCTCTCACTCGAAGTTATGGTCAGCCAAGTCAAGGTTAATGAACTCCTCTTGCAAAGCACCTTATTGAGCTGTTGGATACCCTGTGCTCACTCATGCTGATGAACACACGCATAACCCAAGCAACTTCACTGCAGTTGCTCAGGAAAAGTCATTGCTATTTCTGTGTTATTTCTTAGGAACTAGAAGCTGATCAGAGAAAAAAATAGTCTAACCTGTTGAATCTGGTGGCTTCTTTTCTTTTGTTTCTGTTTCATTGAAATGTGACTTTTCTTTGATGACCTGTGAAAAAGGCAATTGACATATTAGTCAATTTATACAGTGCACATATTGTATTGGTCCTCATGAAATCGCAGCCTGATTTTTTTTTTTATCAAATGCAAATACTCTGTGTTCTAACTCACACATTTCCTATAAATTATTGTCCTTATTTTAATCACTACAAGCTAATTGAATTGATACCAGTGCAAAGCAAGAGAAATTATCTTGGTTGTAATCAGCATCAGTGTTGCCATAAAACAGCCTAGAAAAGATTCGGACTGAACCTCAGAGACTAAACCAAAGAAGCACCCTGGAATCAGCTGGATGCTTCAGGCATCACCTTCCCTAGCTTTTGTTGTTAAAAAACTAGGTTAAACCAAATCTCAGAAAATTTAATGTTCTAGGAAAATGCTCAGTAACAATCTTACTGGCACTTATCAAAAAGTTCCTTGCTGTTTAATCAACATCTGTTAATGACATCTTTAATGATGCAACGATTTATTAAAGGCTGCCTGAGACAGTAACTAGGAATTGGAGTATAAAAGCCGTAACTTCAGCTTTGTGGCCTTCATTTACTTACATTTTACAATGTTGCAGTGACATCTAGAGGTGCTTCATACCAATCCAGGTCCTCATAAAACCTCTGCAATTCCTGTTACCTTTGTGGATATTAACTCCTGTTTCTGTGCTATGTGCTCCATGTGTTTTTGTCCTGGCCACTCCTAGCCTTGTCAGAATGTGACCACAGTACAACATGGTAGCTGCTGTTGCTCGGTGCTCCTTTTTTCACCTTCTTCCTCTCACACTGCTATGAAACTGCCACCACTATTACTATTATTAGATCCACATGGTGTGAAAAATGCTTTCACCTCAAAATATTTTCCAGAGCAGTAATTGTACATATCCCAGCAAAATATACACGCTCAGGCACTTAATTTTGAGTGTCAACCATGTGATCAGTCCCACAGCCCTGGGCACCAACCAGTCATATTACTAAACATTTGTTCTGGTAGGTCCTCCACATTTTTAATGCTTTATTTTTTTATTTTAATTTCATCAGGCTATATAGAAAATAGGCATGAAATGAAAGCAATATGTAACCTCTATAAACAGAGTTAAAGGGAAAGGAAATTCCACGAGAAGCCAAAAGAGTCGAGACAAACTGGATGTAACTGTATGGAGGGATTTCAACAGGGCTTGTTCAGAAAATCTTGATCCACAAGGGACAAGGAAAATGTAATACGAGCAGAAGACCTGAGACTGACAATTATTTTGGATGAAGTTTGTCCCAGGAAGTTGCAGGCCATAAAATGAGTAAGGCCACAATACAACAAGGTAAATACCTTTGAAATATAAATCGGAGCCTTGTTCCCACAGAACTTAAATATAATGTAATGTTGCCAAATAGAACACAGGGAATCAACCAATGCCTTAAAAAGCACTAAAAAAATATAAAATAGGGAAAAGCCGCAGACTTATTTATTCTGCACTGTGTTGGCAATTAGTAATGCATTCCTGTAAGTATGTCAGCCTCTCCGTGCCACTGAGAACATCAGCTCTGATCAAACACAGTCAGCTGAGCAAATAACCAGAGAAATGGCCTCCAAGCTCTTTGATGCATGAGGCCAGATTTCACTTCTGCATTCAGAATTAATTGCAGACACACAGCACTTCCAACTAAATATTGCTGTAGTTTGCAGGTGTGAAATACAGAAGCCAGCTTTTGAAAATCCATCTAGTGGAAGGAACACTGGACAGTGCTGAATACCTGAGACTGCCAGGGCATTACATAAATTACTACTGTGTTTATTCAAGCACCATTTTTGATCTCCAACATTTCAAAAGCAGATGGGGACTTCATACTAATTTAAGTTTTAAAAAAATAATACAAATGAAATATTTACTGATATCCATCAGAATCAATTTGCAATAAATATGGGGGCAAGAGTGCTCTAGAGTAAGAAATACAGATATAAGGACTAGATATTGAAATAACTGTAAATACATGAGCAGTCTATACATGAACAACCCAGTTTTCTCCACATTTTGCCCTTTGTAGAAACATGTGACTTCAACTTGTCAAATCTTGACCTGGCAATAAAAACAAGACCTTTTGCCCATTATTTCTTCCCTCTAAAGGGTGGGGGCTCACCAAGTTCTCTGGAGCTGCCAGAAGTCAACGTATCCTTCCTATCCCAGCCACAGGCTGTACAAAGGCCTCCTTGTGGTTTGCCAGGGGCGTGTGTGACGTCCAGCCCCAGGCAGCTGAGCAGCTGCTCTGAGAGCCCACAATTCCCAAAAGCCATCACACTCTTTGAAAATCTCATCTGAAAGGTGTGGTGGCTTGTTAAAGACATCTATCCCACCTAATTACTCTTCATACCACGCCTCTTCCCTCAGTCTGTTAGAACTTTCTTAAGGGTCTTTATAACTTCATCCCTAACAATATTGTATTTATTTATGCATTATTCTTTGCAAACTTATGTTACTTGACTTTTTTCTCAGTCTGTAATTTCTAAAATTACAGTAATCAATATTTCTTAGTAGAAAACATTTTCCCCTTTCTTTAATGACTTGAATATGCAAAATCAGGTAAATGGCACTGCAGTAATTTTTCCAAGTCAAACAAGCCAAAAGCTTCAAGAAAACATTTGTGAAGTACACTTTTTTTTTGTAGGGGGAGGAATAAGCTTTTATTTCACAAAAGCTTAAACATCAAAGTTAGTGTTGTGACCCTGTAAAGTATATCACAGCAAAAATGTGTCTGTATCTATATAATTTTGTATTGTGTCTTCAAAAATATGTTTTCTAGACTTAAACATATTATTTCATAGAGTATTACCAGACCCTAAGTAAGAGAGACAGAATAAAAGCCCAGGTGAAGGTACAGAACAATCTGAGATAGTCCAGAGGCTGAAATTTCAATACAGACCAATGGGGAAAAAAAGCATTTGGAAATTATTTAAATTGACTTTAGAAGTCTGCAGAAATCAAGAAAAAGTAGTAATATATATAAATATAATATATTCTAATTAAAATTTCAAATGCAACAAGAAATTAATGTCGTTTATAGACATCTGACTCCTTTTTAATGAGCCCTACATGGTTAAATTCCTTCTTTATACTGCAGCAGTCCCACCTTTGGAATGTTTTTTTATCTAACTTTCAGATTTTTTTATTCACCTAATAAAACTCTTTGATTCTTTTTTTCCTACTGCAAAAATTTTTGTAATGAATGGCCTCATGAAGCAACCCCAACCATTCAGTTAGAGGTCCTTTATCACCCCACCACATTTCATTTTATACCAAGACATTATCCTCAGGTTCCATCTCCCAATACCAAGACACAAACCTTTGAATGAGCCTAAACCACATTTTAACTGTGTCACTTTCTCATATTTTGGATAGTTTGCAGAGCTGTATTAAGGCTAGATAACCTGGTTTGGTGTAAGATCTGATCACCATTCATTTATCAAATGAACTTGAAGTTTGCAATTAATCAGTTTCCTTAACAGACAGAACTCAGCCATGGGTTTTGCCTCTAAAGGTGCTCCCAGTATCTCTGAGGGTGCTCCCAGTATCTCCTCACCAGTTCCCAGGAGAGTGCAGAACATAACACAGAGACCTTGGGACAACCACAAGCGTGGTGATGCCTCCTGTGCCATCCATCAAAGCTGGAATCCATCCCCACCTGCCCTTTCATGTTCCTCTTCAATACACAGAATTTCCTCCCCCCAGCAGTGTAAAATGTTCAGTGAGAGTATTTTTGAAACAAACTTATAAATGCTAAAAACCACACACATGGTAATTCTGCTTTTATGGGCAGGTGGTGCATCTGCTTCCATGTCACTATATTTTTGGTACACTATAACAACTGCTGGCACCTGCAGGCAAAGATTTTGACTCTTGCATGATTTTTATAGAGCTCCTTGAACTAGATAAAGAAATTATTCTTCTGCAAAATCCAAACTCAATCTACAAGCATCTTTAATCACACACAAAAATAAGCTCTGAACCATGAGAATCATGATTCCCCCAATAGGAAATACAAGAGAAGTTTTATGTGACCTGCTGCTTTGAAAATACATAGATAATGAGGCAACAACCTCTGCATGAAAAAAATCCGTCAGAAAAACATAATCCTAGAGAGGGAAGAAGCTGAAAATCAGTGAAGACAAAGCGTTGACCATTCCCCACTAAATTTGCTGACTTCCCACCCACTGTGCTGGAGAAGCTGTGGCTATCCTGTTCCAAATGGATGTTTGCTCCTGCCAGGCCATTCTTCTCAAAACAGGGGATCTTACACTGAGGAGTAGAAAAGGTTTTCATGCAACCAGGCTCCCAACAGAGCCTGTGGCCTCAGTGAAGATGCAACAGGTTGCAGTAACAGTGACAGGTTGATTTCAAACTTCTTCCCTTTTGTCTTGAGGTTCAGTCACAGTCACTTAACAGAGTCATTTTCAGGCCTAAGAAGGCCCTTGGAGGTAGATTGTTTAACTCAAATTGACTGGTTTACTTTTAATGTCTCTGGAATGCACAGAAGCCTGTAATCATCACCAACAAATCTGAGGCTACCAAAACACCCGCTAGGACCAAAGCATGCAGCGTTACCTGGCTATCAACCAGTCACTGCTGGTTTTGAGTTTTTCATCTGAAAAAATAAGGGGCAACATCAGGCAAGCACAAGCACTGGAGAATTCAGTTGCTTTCCTCACCTGTGTGATGATTGAGAGGGTGCACATACATGTGCCTCATATGCACCTGTGCCATAACCCTAAAAGGCTTCCACACGCTACTCTTCACATTTTTACCATTACCATTAAATAGGACACCCTCCTAAGTGGGTTCCGCTATTGTCACAGTGTGACACAGGAGAAAAAAAATATCCATTTTGAAAGCCAAATCACTGGCAGATCTTTTTAACTGTGGGGATAAATCACCCACTTGTCAAACTACTCAGGCAATTTTTTAAAATTGCAGTATGAGTTAAGTAGCCTCATTGTAAAAAAAGTATTTCTCAACTAACCCAGCTGATTTAAGCAGGCCTTGTATGGATGGCAAACACCTTCAGACTCCGTGAACTGCCCTTCCTAAGCTTTTCTCCAAAATCACACAGTTGGAAGATTTCCATCCAAAGGGTTATAAACTTAAGAAATCATCTCCTACAGCTTTGATGACTCACTTTGAATTGGACTCCAGAAATGCAGGTTTCCTAAAAATTCATATAACAAGAAAGGAGTTTGGGTTGTGGGGAAAGACCTGCTTGGGGCTTTTTTCATTTTCCCTTTATAGACAGACCATGGTTCTGTGGCACCCCACCATGCAGAACCCCACTATTGGAATGGGGTGGGGCTCATTCCAGGCTCTGCTGGGGCTGCTGCCCAGCCACCCATCTCTGCTCCTTCTCACTGCTGCATGTGTATGCAAAACCCATGGTGCTGCCAGGATGCCACCAAATTAGTTGTGTTTCAGAGCAGTCACCCTTGTAATTAAAACTCAGTGTGGTGCAGACCCCACATGTACTTGCAATGGCACTCTCCTGCCAGGGGAAATAGTCAGGTGTGGTACCCCTACACCTTCTGATAGGGGCTGAGAGGAGTCATTGCCAGAAAACTGCTCAAATGTCTAGGATATCTGATGACAAAAGGTGAATTTTAGATGGCTGCAGTGGACAAAGAATTCCTCCCTGAGCAACTCCTCCTACCACAGTCTCACCTCTTTGAGGAACTTTCTGCTTTTACAGGACTGCTCTCTGATGAGATACCTTGCTTTGGTTCCCTGCACTTATCAGTTATCTCTTTGTTTTCATCATGTCTCTCTAGTTTTACAAAGGAATTGTAATGGATTCCTACAATGGTCACTCTAACACATAGGCATACATGTCATGCCCCAAAAGCTATCCAATGTGGCATGTAGTTATTTAGAAATTAGCTGTGTCTACTTTGATTTCACACATTTTCAGGGTTGTAGAGACAACAAAATCCCAACAGTGTTCAGGGAGGGATCCTACACAGGGAACATTGTACAGCAGATATCAAGGTCTGAGGGTAAATGGAAACAAAGTTAAACATCATTCTGAATTGAGAAGGCATGAAGCAGCTCCTGTGGCTGTCAGCAAGGGAGAGAACAGGGCAAAACAAAATGAAAACATTGTCCTAAGAAAACATATCAGTTTTATGACAGGTACGCAGTCAGAGAAAGAATTTTAACTTTGATATACTGCAGTTCACTCAGAAGCTGAAAATCTTCTACCAAGAACATATTTAAGTAAAGGCATCAGTCCTGAGGGAAAGAAGAGCATTCCCAAGTATAATGGCACCTGTGGGTGTTGACCAGCTGCATTGCCCAAGCGACAGACAACCCATCTGTTGAGATTCTGCAGAAATCTCTACCCTTGAAACCACCAGCCCAGCAGAAACTCTTTCAAATAGAGGTAAAAAAAAAAAAAAAAAAAAAAAAAAAAGAAAAAAAAAGAGAAACATTTCCCACCTATTTGGCTGAAAAATGAAAAAATACACAGAACATGGCCATTTTGGAGAGAATTTAAATAACACATAAGGGACCTGTTAGCATTTGTAGGCAAAATGAAGGAATCAGAACAGTTATAGACTGAGGCTGAATGGATCTTAAAACACATGTGGCAAACAGCAGTTTCATTGTGGGCTCCTGCTAAAGCAGCCAGTGACTGCAATTGCAGTGTGATACCTGCACAGGAGGAACAGAGGGTTCAAGCAGAAAACACAGCTCCCACCGCTGGCGTGTCTTTAGTATGGGAAACATCCCCAAACTGCTGAAAGTTGTTATTCCTACAGCAAAGCCTGTAGAAATGTCAGGGAACCAAAGCTACGGTCACCTGCAGGCAACTGCAGGAAGTTCAACACTACTTTACGATGGCAACAAAATGGACTTTCTGACTCTCCAGATAAGTATTTGCAGGTTAATAGTACAGAATCTCTAAAGTCTTTAATTTGGAGGAAATAAGTGAAGTATTATTTTACCCTCTTTCTTTATAGGTGGAAGAAGTAGGACTGAAAATGGAGTTACAGACAGAATTTTGCAACAGGATTATCACAGGCTACTTAAAAAGGTGAATTTGAGGAAAACCTCAAGGCTTTTAAAGGCGCTTACTGTAGAACTGCTGATTTCCCTGAGCTGCAATAGTGACAAAATAACTTGTAATTACTTGTGACAAGTAATACACACTACTCCTCTCAGCCATGTGGTGATAAGGTCACGCTGCCCTCGGTGGAAAACGGCTGGGAGACTTTTGGCAGCATCGACAAAGCATGAAGTGTCTCCAAGCTAGACCATATTACAACTTCAACCCAAACCAGAAATAAACTAAGCTCCTGTACGAGGCAGTGGAGGTATTTCAGGATGGCAATAAAAGCCAGGAAAGCAGAAATTTGCTTCAGAAGAGAGCAATCCCTACATTTTGCAAGAACACAAAATGTGCCTGTGGAGCCTGTGATTAGCAAATTGTTACATCTACTGCTGATGCTGGGAGAGCAATTACACACCCCAGCTGCTCATATCCCTTCTTTATCTCTCTCTCATTCCCCCTCTTCCCTCTCTGTTCTGCCTCTTTCACAGCTTTCTACATAATATGGTTCTGTAAAAAGAGGCAGTTAGGAAAAATTTTAAAAAAATTACTACATTAGGCAAAGAGCAGCACCTCTCTAGAGAAGGAAGGATGGAAAGACAGGTGAACAGCATGTCAACACCATTCCCTGCCTTATCCAGTTGTACCCACGGCCACCTACTGCAGCACCTCCTAGTAATTCATTCATAAGTTGTGGCTGGATTGTTTTGCAGAACCAGGCTGGGGACAGACAAACATTTTGCAGACTGCTCAGCTATTAGAACCAAGAGATGGCATTCACTCATAGCTGCAGTAGGGTGGATGACAAATAGGAACATCATCCAAAATACCTGATCACCTC
This sequence comes from Zonotrichia leucophrys gambelii, assembly GCF_028769735.1. Lineage (NCBI taxonomy): Eukaryota > Metazoa > Chordata > Aves > Passeriformes > Passerellidae > Zonotrichia > Zonotrichia leucophrys. The sequence continues at coordinate 70,444,589 of NC_088171.1, forward strand.
CAGCAGTGCATAGAAGTGGGTTCTGTCCTGAGCTAACTGCAGTGAATGGATTGCCTTGTTCATGGCTGTACAAAAACAGAATAGGATTGTGCATGTCTAATGGGATTGAAGGGTTGCTCAGTGTTGCCACAAAAATTCCATCTATGATACAAGAGATGATGTTCTTGCTGCCTGGCAGTTTGCACGTCTATGGGGCCAGCACTGTTTAAAACTATCATCGTGTTGGACTGGAGATGGGAACAAAGATCCTGTTGAGAGAAGCAAGGATTGGTATCTTCACATTTGGATAAATGTGTTCATTGCTATATCACCAGATATTAGTGGTGCATTTCAGCTGTAAAACTCTGCAAGGGTGAAATCCCCTCTTTTTTTATTACTTTGCTTTTCTTTTATCTTTAATCACAACTATATAAAACAGATAGATAAATATGTAGATCTAATTCAAATATGGAGGCACAAGCAACCGATGTCGCAGTGTCTCATGCACCAGTATTTTGACGAAATTGCTCAGAGATCCTGTTCCTTCCCTCTCACCCAGAGGAGAGTCTGTTTGCCCTAAATGCTGGTACACACTCTCCTACTAAGCTGACAGCTAAGCTCAGCAGTCTCTGCTGAAGGGTATCATTCCATGTTCTGTTACTCCTAATGCAGGGCTGACTTCAAGCCTGTTTTTACTTAAACCTAAGATGACTAAGTGTTTACCAAAGCCATCTGTTGTTCATAGGATAGCTTGGTAATTTTATGATGGCCCTTTTCTAATAAATCACAGAGAGAGGAGGTAATGACAAGCTAACATATGTATGCTATCTCATAAAACAAACAAAATATAAACAACATAATAGTATCATCAGCACAATTCCAGACATGCTCATGCTGCCTTTCCTAAGCCCACATACTAGGCAAGTTCCTACCAAGTCCACTCAACATCGCCAAGAGTCTGCCTAAACAAAAATGAATCAGCGAGGGAATTACAAATGTAGCTGCTGTTGGAAAAAAGACAGAGACTCCACTTGCTCCTCTCTTTATTGGATCCTTGTCAGTAGGCTGCCTGTGTTTCCATCATGTTCAAGGCCCCTTGTCTCTAATTCCAGGTATTTTATAGCTCTGAACTCTCCATGGGGGGCACCTGCATCTCTGCCATCCTGTCTCCCCTCTGACCTGTCACGAGAACAAGCTCCTCCTGTTCTGCTACACCTGTTGGTTCCCAAAAACTCACTAGCAAAGCCTGCAAGGTCCTCTCCCTTCTCCAGCCCTGTGTTTCTACTGCAGAGGGCCTTGCACCTACTCCAGTCTCCAGGAGGTGCCAGTTCATTAGCATGCCAGGGCTGATTCAGTTTACATTTATAAATAGTTTGGATGAGTATGTACTTTCACTGAGATAAGTAGGTCTCTACCACAAACTGCAGTGACAGCAGCATTCCAGAGATGACCTGTGGGTCTCCCTCCAATGGGGCTTTTACAACAGATGTTTCCATTGATGTTTTGAAAAGTAAAAGAAGCCCTTAACTCAGATGCTCAAAATAACTAATCTTTTCTTATCAAAGTAATCATACAAAACAAGAAAACTTCTCTCCTGTTGAAACTCCTTTTTTTAAACCAGTCCAGCCTGATGTATAGAAGGGCCTGTAATGACAATTTTTGTTATCAGTCTTTTCTGGCAAGGAAAGTATTTTTCTCTTCAGTTAATGATGCTCTGGTGGAAACAAGGTTGCACAGTTTATATCCTTGCATAGCGACAGATCAGTCAGTTCAGCTGACTGAGCTTTACAAGATGCTCCTCTGCTGCTACTCCGCACAGACTGATATTTTTATAGTTTCCTTTGAAGGTTCAAATGCTTCTTGTCTATCTATGAAGTGGGGTTGCCTTAGGGTAACCAAGCTGAAAAGCACATGGTTTGCTGACCAGGCCATTCTGAGTAATATTGGCCACAGTGCTTTTTTTCTTCAAGATATGCTGTTTTCAGTAACACCTTCACACAATGTTTTTCCTGGTCAAAAACTTTAGAAAAACAAACTCAAGAACTAGTCTTTAAATGATCAAAGGGTAAAGCCTGCATGTGACTTTTTGGGAGAAAAAAAAATCAAGCAAAATGGAACAAAATATGAAAAGCAACCTTTTTGGTTGACTGTGTTTAATTAAATACCAACATACTTTGTCAGAAGAAATTCCTTAATTTTCTTCCCCAAAAAAGAATATTCAAACTATCTTACAAAAACTTATTAGAGTCAAGAGAGTCCTTCATGAGATTTTGGTGTCTTTTCATCTGAACTTTAAAGAACATGATGAAACTCTCATTATGGTAACAGAGGCATTTTTTACCCAGGGAAGTTTACACAAGCCACAGCTCCAGTTACAGTAACCCTACCTCAGATCCCAGTTTAGAAGTCCCCTAGTCCTCACCAATGGAGAGAAATACCAGATAGGAAGAGCACACTTAAGATGTTCCTTGAAATAAAGAACAAACATATGTACATGCCCTGACCCAAGGAGGCTTTTTACCAGTTCCACTAATCTCTAGACCCTGGTGCTCATATCACGACTGCTGCAACTTGATTCCCCCAGATAATTATAAATCCAGAAAAGATCATTGTAAAATTCATGGCCAGGACCCAAGACTCCTAAAGTCTGTCAATCTTTTTTATGTTCTTGTTATGTTTTACAGCTGCGAAGTAAAAATTAGGGGAAAAATGAATGTCTGTATAACAAGTAGATTTTTCTACATTTTTTCCACATAATTTGCTCAGCTTGTTCTTATACTTTTCGCTTTTAGAGCACATCGGCTGTTCTTTCTTAAATGTCAACAAAACAAAAAAGCTGAGCATGTAGCAGAACGTATCCGTAGCTTGCAATGATTCCTGCCAAGATGAAACACAAACCTGAGCTCACCTTTTCATTTTTCTTCTTAAGCAGATCACCAGCTGTTGTCTCCGAGAAAATGTGCATCCTAAAGGGATGTCCAGCTCCTGCCTTGCAAACTTTACGTTTTTTAACATGATGTTTTACACTTGAATTATGAATTATTAATGTTTTCACCCTTTCTACCAGAGGTCCTACAAGTTTCTGTAGTCCAGAAACACTTTGTTCAAGTCCATCTAGCCTTTTAACTTGCTGCTCAGCTTTCTTGTTTATATCAGAAAGAGATTTTTTCATTTTAAGGCAAAGTCTCTTCATTTCATTATTTCTCATTTTTTTGTTTCTTTCCGTCCTTGATCCAGGTTCAGATGTTTCCGCCTTTACCATCTCCATGTCTTTTTCAATGAAACAGATTTCTTGGGAAAAACTGTTAAGCTTCTTAAGGACACTGTCTTGCAGAGTCAACAGTTTATCAATTTTCTCTTCAAGGGAGGCAAACTTCACATCCATGATGTTGAAACTTTCAGATGTGCTGATATCACTTCTCTCAACGTGAAGAATTTGAGGAGGTTCCATTCCATTACCTGGCCCTTGGTTTTGCAAAGTGTTTGGATCAAATCTTTTGGCCAAGTTGTTGACCATAGACGTAGAAGAGCTCTGCCTGCTGGATGTGGTCATTTTGCTGGCTTGGGTATGGGAAGGAAATGCTCTGATGATCAGCTGCTTGAGGACAATATCAGTTGCAAAGGCTTTCCATCCAGGCTGCTCAGATATACAGCCAAGTTTGGCAACTCCAGCTCAACTAATTTATAAACTACTCTAATGTATTTGACTAAAACAGAGAGAAGAGACACCCAAATTATTTAGCAGAAAAAAAGCCTTTCATCCATTCTTTTCTTTACATATATATTTAACTATCTATTTCCAAATGAAATGAATATAGAGATGCATATCCTAAATGCACTCAGCTCAGTGACATCAGCCCTAGCAAGGACCAAACTATTTGCACTCCAATGGCATTTGACAGCAAAAAGGCTACAGGACACATGAGAAGTCATTAAGGGTAGTGAGACTTTGGCAGTGGTGTTGCTGCTTTTCAAAAGCCTAGTATGTAATGTGATCCCTGCTCTGAAGAGAATAAGGGTCCTTACAGGGAACTTAAATGTGGCTGCTTGAAATTGCTGTTTTAAGGTAAACTTTTGAGATGAAAATTTCTATTCCTTGAAAAGCCTGTTATGCTAGGCAGGAAGTCAATAGAGTGGTTAAAAAACAAATACATTAAAGAAAATAAAACAAGAAGGAGATGCTGGAATGCAAATATTTTGAAAAAAAAATAGAGCCCTATCTTATGTCTCAGCTACCACATAGCTACTATATGCACAATTAGTTCCATAGCTAATATCATCATTTTGTTCTGTATTTAGTTCTGTACTTATCAAGACTGTTCTAATTTGTCACAAATTAAGAGGCTTATGTTTTACTATGATCTGGTCATCCAAATACAAAAATAGAACATTTGATAGAGACTCAGCTCTTTTCTTTGTTTGCCTGACAGTAAAAGTCTCATGATCAGTGATTAATATTCCTAGCTCAAATAGTACATTTAAGTTTTGCTTTTGCAAAAAAACTTTGTTTCTTTCAGAAAGACAACATTGAACAGAAAAGAAAGTTCATTACTGGGAACAGGTTTCCCCTAAGGGTAGGTCAGAATTGTTGAACATCTTTCATGTTGGTTTGAAAAATAAAAACAGAATTTAAAAGACAGTATATAACCAGAATTTCTCAAGTCAGCTATACTCCACAGGAGCAAGAAGTAAACCAGTATGGATCAGCTTGATGGAGACAGGCTGCCTGTGAAACAAAGAAATAGCACCTTGGACAAATGACTATCATAGATTGACCACACATAGGTCAGTCTGCATTGCTGCCACATCTTTTATAGAAATAAATGCATGAAGTTGGCCAGCTGGTTGAACAACAGCCAGACTGTTGCTCTGCTCAAAGGATCAAGAGCTTCTTTTTGTGATCCCTGTGAACTATTTCTTTTGCCAACCTCAGTTTCTTCATCCTTTAAACAAGGAGCATGAGGGATAATTAGGTAAGGGACATAGTGAGTTCTGAATACCTAACACACTAGATAGTCTTTCAAAATTGCATGGTCTTCTCTTCAATTTTAGGTGGTAAACATGTCTTTTAGAGTCAGTCACAGCTGCAATTTCCAAAAGCTTCCAAAGGAATTCTCCCATAACCATTTGTGACTCAACATTTAGTCAGTGTTGATAAGGATAAGCTAATTCAGGAGCTTCTTCTCTGGTTACTGCAGGTTCATAAGCACATTTGTCACCTTCTGGGATCAGCATGTTACTGCAAGTGAAAGTGAACTGTGTTCATGCATGACCCTAAAATATGGACTGAAATCCCTTCTTTAAATAACAGACATTACCAAGAGGTGGCCATCATGTGTTACTGTGCGCAGCATATTCGCTGAGAAGGTTAACTATTTTTAAAAATAGGAAACAGGATTAAAAAAAAAAACCAAAAGAGTTTAAAGATCTCTATTTCATGAAAAGAATAATAATACAGGATAGCAATTAAAAAAGAGGAAGTAATAACAAAACAAAGAATATCACATCAGTACCAGCAAAGCAGTTATGTTTGAAGCCCTTTTTCTTACTCTGTTCATCTCTGCTAAAAACATGAACTAAACTCTCCTGACAGTTTCATATCTGCAGAAGCCCCTGCTAGACACAAACTTCCAGAAGAAGCACTTGCATGTTGGTTAACTGGCCAGGTTTGAAAAGCCATTTATCTTGGATGAAACATCCTGCAGGAGTTCACGGTCAGCTTCCCCCTGTCCCCTGCCCTCCCTGCACACACAAAAAAAAAGGTTAAAGGTTTATTAGACCTTGCCACCCATTCAGCAAGGACTCCTGGTCTGGGGAATTTCATAGGCAAAGACAGTCAGGCACAAGGATCCTATTCAAAAGGAACACTTTGTTAAAGGAAGAATTTATTAAAAGAAAAAAGAAAAGGACATACAGATAACAATGGTAAAATCATGTGTTCCATTACTCTGCACAGCCACATATGTTAAACATTAAAATCTCTCCTAACAGTTGCCCAGGGAAATACTATGTGAAATACCTCAAACCAGTACTATAAACACTAATAAAAAATTTAAGCTCTGTGAGGTAAGATCCTATTATCAAGTATCATCTATAAAGTACTACTGATTTAATATTTTACCATGACATACACTGAAAGGGTAGAAAGCAAACTATAAAAAATGCTTCATTTTTAAAAGCTCATCAGTATGTTAGCACTACTGTTTGAAGCTGAAGTGGAAGAGAGAACTCCTATGTAGAGGCTTGAAAATAGGAATAAATGAAAGAAAACTAACATCAGCTTGCTTTCTAGGCTCAGAAAGCTCTTGCTCAGAAAGCTTCTTCACAGCTGGGAATCTGTGATACCTGCCTCTAGGACTGTAAACTGCAAATACTTTACACATCCAGATGCTTTTCAAGAGTCCAGTAAGAATTAATTACTTAAGGGAAATTGTTCTGTAAAAATAGTGTGATTTAAAGTATTTGAATATTTCCTTCTTAGTGCTGTGAATTACTACTGCTACATTATCAAATTCAATAATACTATATGCAAATAATTTGAGCCATTTATAATAAATACCTGAATTTAGTTTTCCTAGTAACTAAGACAATCTCTTAGAACCTGTACCTATCATTAATGCACAAAATAAGCCCATATAAGAGCATTCTTATTTTTATCTCACAAGTTTTAGTGATGACTGATTACTGGATTTGCACAGCCCCAAAGATGCTTAAAAGTCCGTTCGAAATTGGGAGTATGAGCTGCAGGAATATTTACTTTTCTGTAATTGAAAAATTTTCTGTGAATTGAAAACAAAGAAACACAACTGATTGAAATACATTAGAAAGAAAGCAATTCCACTAGTTTTAAAGATGACATGATTCCCCATGTTCCCAATATTGCCTAATACTACAAATCAGAATATTAATACTAGGTCACTTCACCATGGCAGTGACAGTGTCAGCTCAAAGGCTGACACTGAACCCTGGGAATTTTTGCACACATGTGTAACAAACACCTGCAAATCAAATGAGAAAATGTATGGTTTTATTTTAATAAATCTGCCATACAGATTAATTTCTTCTATACAATTGCTGCCCTGTTGATGATGAATTCTTTTGAGTGGCTTTTACATAAAAGAAAATTAACCTGCAGTTCTCTTTTACTTCTAGGTCAGTTGGAAAAGGCCCTAAAGTAACACATACAATTTTCCAAGTGTCATGGTACTGAATATTTGGAAGAAATATCAATGAAGTACCAATGGATACATTGTTGCTACTGTGACTTTCACATTTTTAACATGTCTGTGGACATGATACAATGAGCCTGTAACAGATGCCATAAAACTCTGTACCTTACATAGACATAGTTAAACAGGCTATAGGTGAAGATTCGACGGACCAGAGAAGTAAATTTTTCCTTCTGATTTCTCTCTTGAACTCAAATTTCAGCCAGGGTTTTTTTCTCTGCACACACATACGTGGAAAGCTGGCTAGCTTTAGGAGGTTATCGCAGCATCAAAGCTCTATTAGCTCTCTGCTTCTGAACAGTGATCCTCTAATTCAGAGATGCCCAGCCCAAGCTTTTAGCACATTCTGCCCCAGAGCCTGCAAAAGGCAGGAGTGTAGCCACATTTCTCTTCACAGAGAAAAGCAATGCACAATTCATCCCAAGAATATTTCTGGGTTTCACACTCTCTGAACTGCAGAGAAAGAACAAGCAATTCTTATCTTATTTGCTGTGCCTGTGTTTGTGCCAAAGTAGAATGCAATATGGAGATTGTTTACCCAAAGTGATGGTGTTTTGTTTCCTTGGCCTGTCAGGGCCAAGTGTGTGTGTGTGTCAGGACTGTCGGCTGACAGTCACGAGATGCTGTGCAATTGTGTGCAGTTAAGTGCTTAGCAGATTCAGTTTAGATGTAATGTAATATAGTATAAAATAATACAGTATAATAAAGTAGTTAATTAGCCTTGTAACAAGATGGAGTCAGATGCATCATTCCTCCTTCGTCAGGGGCAAAAATATCCACTATACAGGAGGACCTCAGTTCCACAGTGTTTGGCTCTCAGACTCATAGGCATTGGAGAATAAAACATTTGAAAAAAATCATAGCCACAAAAAATGTAATATTTGTGGTTCTTTTAATTTCACATGACAACTTATCAGTCCAAAGAAAGCCTGCTTTCTGCCTAACAAAGTTGTTCACTACGTTTTGATCGGTCCTCTGATCATACAGCCGAGCTGCTGTCTACCCTGTCTTATCTTATCTTGTTCTGCTGGACCCAGGTTACCAGGAGTTACCCTCTCCCTCCATGTCTTTTTAGACTGAGTCTTCTCAATTTAGTTCAGTTCAGTTCTTCATTTTTCCTAACAATTAGAGGTCCAGACAGTGCACCTCATAAATTTATGTCTGCTGGCATTAAACATTATAAACAAAACCACAAGTGGGAATGTTTTACTTGTAGACTATGATTCCAACTTTTTTGGGCTGTAAGCCATGTATCAGGGTATGGCATATTTTGTGGAAGACTGCTACAACTGAACTTCATCTGAAGAACACGGTACACCTTCAAAAATATTGACTTGTTCTAAACAAAGTATCTCCAAAACTCCCATGTCCAGTTTAATATTTTATTGCAATGGAGGATTGGGGTGTTCTTACCTCAGAAATAACATGGGGCCACCTGCCATGCAAGAGTTTGCAGCACGTGTGTGATGCATGCTCCACGTTCCAGCCATTCCTCACTCATGTTCTCCTCACATTTCTGTGTCTGTGTCCTGGCAAGGATTGGGTTTACACAAGGAATATATTAAGGGGAGTGGGATGCAGGTATGTGAACAATTAGCTCTGACTGACTTTTTGAGTTTTCCAAAAATACTATCTAAATTTCCCTTGGTGCAACTGAAGTTGATTTCTTCCTGTGCCTAGAATATTCTGTTCTCTTCTCTTTTGCAAATACATTTAATGTATTTGAAGTTTATTATTATACCTCCTTCCCAGTGTTCTCTCAAATATATAGTTACATTGAACACAAAAACATATTACCATTTCCTAGAAGTGATCTGTATTGAGAAAAAATGGGGGATTTTTTCTTGAGTATTTTTCTGGAGAAGTTGCCTTTCTAGATGAAAAGAAATCAAAGATATTCTGTGTTTGTGGATTTTTAATAAATTCATTTGTGAAATTTGTACAAGTTAACATGTTATACTGTATCTCCCAGAAAACAATGTAAGATTTTGCTTTCCTTAGAAGATATGAACCTTCTTCTCTATTTAAAAAAAAAAAAAAGCCTAAATCTTTAAAATAAAACCTCAAGACAGAGAAAAGAAAAACTTCATAAACATACAGCAGGTTGCTCTTCAGGACCCTACATAAAAAATTATTACCCGTTGTTTTACATTTCAGTGAGTTAAAATAAGACTCTTATAAGATTATCTACAATTATCTTCCTTTTCTGCTGATTTCTCATTTATTTTTATTCTTTTAAACATCTAGTTCATGCCTTATATATCCCTGCCCTACATATCTGGAATTTCCATATTCTTCTTCCCTCCTTAAAATTAATTATCTTCTGCCATCCTGATCACTGTTTCGTCTTCAGCATTTATCCTATGGTTGATCTGAATTCACATTCTGAAAACCCATTCATAAATTAATAAAGGTCAGGGAATATTCGTTATCCTACTTTTATGAAGTTCTAGTTCAAATTAACTATTCTAATGATCTATCTTCTACAAATTTTAAAACAAATACCAAACACAACCAATTAACCACTCCTTTTTCTGAAACTCTGATCAAGAGAAATGCAGACTTTGTTCTCGGATTTTCACCAGCAATGCAGAGTTTGTGGCTGGACTGGCTACAGCACATACCAGAGGAGTTCCAATAGTATCTTTTATATCTGAATCACCAATTGTGTTTTACAGATAAATCATATCTTTGTATTTTTCCCTATTGTGATAGTGGTCATAAATTGTAGACATCCCTAGCAAAAAAGTCTGTCTCCTTTAATCATTTGCAAATAAGGTGTCTTGAATAAGACCCTTATATCATGCACAGAATATTTGTGTAGAAGTCTCAGTAAGATCCATATCTCAGTAAGTCTCAAAGAAGGAACAACTTGAGACTTTGGGGAACAGGAAAGCCACTGTCCCAAATACTCAAAGATTTCTATGTGCTAGTGACAAAGCTGAGAATGCCTGTACACAGTAATGCACGTGAGAGCCAAAGCATGTCTGCTCTTTCTCTAGTGCACAAAAACATCTCCCCAAGAAACAGTATAAACTTACAGCTGCCCAGCTCTGAAACAGATTAGAAAGCAAGCATGAAAGCTATGAACCAGATTCAGAAAGTCATGCTGTTTACTGAAAGTTCACAGATGCCCCTGATGGTAGAACAGAAAAACCATTCTCTTCCCTCTGCCCCCATTTCTCCCACCCTTCCCAATCAAAAAAGATCCATCAAGATAGATGAGGAAATTTATCCAAGAGGATGTATTTCTACAATCAGCAGTCATGTTGGACTCCTTCACCATGGGGGCTGAAATAACTGCATGCCTAGGATTAAGTGACATACTGTATCATAAGTGATATACCTTTATGGCTCCTCTGGGGCCTGCCCAAAACACTTGTCTGCAGCTCTGCTCAGGGTCAGAAAAGGAAACAGCTTCATACAGTGCAGGAGCATACAGCAGGAAAAGTCTGGCACTGAACTTCATGAGGTAGGACTAGGGAATTTACTGCTCCACAGGGCTCTCTGCATGTAACTACTCTACGACCTGTTAATTAATTATGAATTCTGACTTCCTTTACTGTAATGACTCTGGTAACTAAGTACCCTGGAATATCCTAGGGATAAATGATGAGAGCAAGCCCCTGAAACAAACTACAGAGATCCCAACACAGTTCAGTGATCAATCTGCAGATGTCTGGTACTGGTCTTTCAGATACACTACCACCTTCAAATTTTGAGCCTCTCTGTAAGCATTTATGTGACCTAGTTTTGCAGAAAAATAAGTGTTAATTGACCTGTATATCCTTCTGTAGAAAATATCTCTGAAGATGAAAATGATAGCAGAAGGCACAATGCATGTTCTTGGGGTGAAATCTCTTGTACCCTGTAACTCTGAAGATCTCCTTCATGTGGAAAAGCATTTTTACAGGAAACATAGTGCAACTGCAAGTTGCATGGTGCAGCATGCAACATTTATCCAGGTGAAGAACAACTAACTCATACATGGCATCCCAGTGTAATGGGTTTCTTTGGATGAATAAGAACTGCGCAGCAGATTAAAAAAATGCCACCAAAATCAGCATCTGTCTGCTTAGCAGCAAAAGTTCAAAGCACTTCACCATCAAAGTGCACAGTGTTCTTTCACTTCTTTGGTCTCCACTATCATCTCCTGCTGTCAAGATATCACATCAAGAGTCTCACCTTTGCTTAGCTGTCCCCAATTAACTACACTAAAAACAAAACAAACCTCAAAACCCAGAGTTTCTTAAGGCTGAAAAATACTGTGTGATAAATTACCCATTAATAGCCTAAAACTCTATTTCCAGGAAGCCTGTTTAAAGGAAAATTCCTGACTTTCTGAGGCTAAAGCAGAGGTGTCATAACTCTGAAACAGAGCAATGAAAGAAGTACTGTCTCCAGGTGCAGCAGGAGCTATACCTCATTTCATCTGCTGGGTAGACTGGTTAAAATCTTTGGTTTCAGTCCAAAACTTTCTGGCAGCTAGCATCCTGTATTAAAATTTATAAACTACAAAAGGCCTTTTCTTAAAAAAAAGTTAATTCAGGATGGATAGGCTGAAAAGACTTGAAAGGGACAGTCATCAGAAGTGGTTATATGGAAAATTGGATGTAAGTAACACCTTCTGCTTCATCAGAACATACTAAAAATACAGTGAATGCAATTTCAGTGAGAAAGGGAAAGTATACTGATTAAAAGATCTCTAAAAGTGCTGCAGAGAAGAGTCCCATGTGTGCCTTGGGCTGTCACTCTGTGGTCAGCTGGCTTCACAAGCTAACCCTTACAATGCAGAGGCAATCATCTTCTGATTCCCTCAGAGTTAACTCATGTTCTCTGCTATAAGAACACTCCAAAAGATAACACCAGCAGCCTAGTGAAGATCCCAGTGTGGCAAAGAGGGGAACGTAGTGCTCTTCTGGTGAATGACTACTGATACATTTTCACTCGTGGTGGTTTGTTCCCTGCTGCCTTCTACTGTGAGACCTGCTATGGCAGTGCAGAAGTGGGAAGGAAATTTTATGGATTTTTGCTTATCTGTATCTTTAACATAACACTAAACACTACCCACAACTACTGTTAGCTCAATTCTGTATCATACACTTACTGCACCAAAAACCAGGAATTCACTCACTCTGTAAGCAAGCCAGGGTGCTGGTTATTTATCCAAGCAGACTCTGCTGAAGCAAACATTTTTTTACCAGTGTGACTGCAACAAGATTTGGAATTAAACAGACTTTAACTAAGTAAATCAGCATAAAAAGCTGGATGCAGAAAATGCCTTGAATCATCTCTTGAAAATCTAGCACCAGAAAAAGTGAAATAAATGACACATCCATATTAGGCATGGATTTCAGAATCCAGGATTGTGTAGAAGAAAAAATAAAAAGCACCATAAGATGCATATAGTGGTGACCAGTGTTTTCAGGAAAAGGGCAATTTGAGCTTATTTTATCTCTAGAGTTGGCTAATTCTGGTCAATGTTGATATTTTAACAGATTGTAACCTGACCCTGGCAAGTTTCCATAGCATTACTTTATGCTTGAGGGATGAAGAATTCAAAGGAAGGGTGTTACCTAAAATTTAACTTCTGATCTACATTAAAAAGCCTTAAAATCCAGGAAGCTATGTATTAAACTATTTCTCCCCTTTGATCTATTTGTTTTATATCAATACAAATTGCCCATTCTGCTCAATTTCATGACAGACTGAATGGACATGAGGTAAATAAAGGTCACATAAATCTTTTGCCTTGTCTTTCTGTCCTGCCCAGGGTGCACATGCTAATACCATTTTTCACTAGTGGATATTTTCAGCAACAGAAATGCCTTTTAACTACGTGTCTTCTTTTTTAGCTATTTTCACCCCTAAATTGTTCATTCCAAAATGAAACATGGCAAGTTCCCAGCCTTACAGCTGAACTTTGAAAGCCATCAAAATCATCACCTATTTTTGTCTTCTTTAAACCCCACATATTTTGACTAAATGATCATTCCAGATGCCTGGCCACCTGGCTGCAAAGATTAGCCACATTCAGTGCCCAACCAAAGACATTCAGCAAATTAAGAATATCAACAGCTGTTAGAGAGACCCTGTGTGTCACTTCTTCAATTTTGCATTACTTGGTGAGTTCTAAAAGGTTCTCTGGTAGCTGGTAGGACACTGATATATAAAGCAAGCTGAGATTCACCAAATATCTTATATAATAAAGCTTTTTGATTTTAATTAGTCAGGTTTTGTTCAGCTTGAGAACTTCCAAATAAGAATATCAGTCTTGGCCTTATTGTTCTGAGAAACTTCAAATTAAATTATATCCAAGGATGAAAATTAAAAAGATGTTTTGTGTGTACTAAATATACTCTTATGATCATTTACACAAAATCCTAGGAGAGGACTCTCGCTGCCAAGTGTTTGCCTTTGCTAGCAGAGAAGGACTTTCCTGGCAGATGCAAGGAGTTTGAGCAGGATTTACCTTGCAGATGCTTCTTTCACATTCAAAACCCACAGTGGCCCTGGCAAATGTATCCCTGAGCACTGCTATTTTTTCTTCCCATGCTTTCACTTCTGTCTGTGACACCTTTCAGGCATTCTAGGGTAAGTAAAGAACCTGTTTAAATGGAGAAGAGTGAGTATCACAGGGAAGGATGCACTAAATAAGAAGAAACAAAAGTTCTGAAAGTCAAGTTGTTGTAAACAGGTTTCTGTTTACCATCCAGAAGGTCCCCAGAAAAATAGTATGCTTCCAGATGTTAAGACAGTCCCTAAGAATTGGGGGAGAAACTCTGAGGCTGCACATTTGCCATTTTTCAACTTCAAGTGCTTTTCTTGGGAAGCAGTGTTCCCTAAGGCAGGCCAGAAATAAAGTAACAGCTGTGTCATTCAGGAAAGAAGAGCTAAGGTTTTAATTTGTGGTGATGCTGCAGGAAAACTGCTTTCAAAGGTCAGTTTGGACATCTGATGAGCACAGTGACCCAAAGCAAACAGAGCTGGATCACAGTGCCCACAACTGAAATGCTATTTCCCCACCTTAATGTACAGGTTAAGTAAAATAATGTAAGAATTAAAGCACTTGGCCTTTGGGCCAACTAGCTAAGCAAAACCAGCACTTCCTTTGGCCAGCTGTAGCTTTTCCCAGACAGAAGTTTCTTTTCACAGAAGTTTTATCAACGTGTAACACTGGATAAGTCTGCTGTTTGAGTAAATAATAAAGTACACCAGTGCTACAGAACCTGGCTAATTAAACAGAAGATGGTATTACTCATTTTTTAATGTTCCTGAATATTAATGTGTTTCAGCCTGTGAATACTGAGGAAATATTTGTTTTTTCTTTTTAGGAAAAAAATATTTTATTAGTTCTGTGCTGCCTGATGAGAAGCCTCATCTTCCTACCACATTGTATCACTTCCACACTTGCAGTCCTACCTCTTAAATCCCTGATTTCATGCAACTATCAGAGTTTAGTCTTTTTTCTTCCAGAAAGTCTGATGCAGTCTTTCATTAGACTTTCAAGAGCTCAGTAGTCAGATTATTAAGCTAGAGTCCAAAATTAAAGCCTTGTGTTAACAGAATGGCTTAAGTTAGATCACAAGTGCTGAGGGCCAGATATTTTCTCTCAGTGAGTTCAGAAGAACCAAACCAATGAACTCACCCTGTCTACCGAAGCTCAGCAGTTGTATTGCTTCTTTGCCAAAATGCACACATTGTGCTTTCCTGTTGACACCTGCTCCAAATTAAAACTCTCTCACAGTGCACACCTGCAGGCCACCAAAGTGGAGGCTTTAAGCCTTTGCTTGGTCCTTTCTGTGGGATTTACAATTAGTTTCATGAGGACAATTTTAAGCTACAGACACCAGAACTGAAGTATGAACCCTTTAGGAGGTCCCATGTATGCAGGTGGTCAGAACAGGTGCAAGGTAACCTTTGCTGACACAAGCCATGTTTCAGTGTTTCACCATCTGATGTCATCAGGTGCATCCAGAAGCATTTCTGACTGCTCTTTGAAAAGCCTTTGGGGAGAAGCTCTGCTTACTGTTCATACTTACTTGTATGAACTTCTGAATTCTAAAGCCTTCTGGAGTGTTCAGGTGGAAACAACTGTACTGCTGTGTGACAGGAGTGGGAACCCTTCAGAAGAAGAAAGGAGCATTCTGAACAATTCATGCAGGACACCAGCCACGTGTACTGGTAAACAGGCCTGGCTTCTTAGTGAAGCAGATGGTCAGAGCAGTGCTCTCCTAGAAACTTGACCTGACCAGCAAAAAGAAAGACAGGTGAGAACTTTGTACCCTTATTTTTCCCCACTTGCTCCATGTAGTTGCCTATTTACTATGTGGATTTCTTATGCTATCTGAGAACACAAAAGGGGTGATGATGTTTAGACAGCACAGTTTTCTTGCACCTGTAACTTCCCCACTTCTGCATAAGAGACGCGCTATAGGTTCTCTAAATTTGAATGGTTAAAATGCAAAGAAACACCAGCCAGAAAAGTTTGGGCTCTTGCTGCGTTGCACAATTGACCATGGTGAACATCCTATGTTACATAAGACTATAACAGTTAATAAACCTCACAAATAGGAAACTCTGACTTGAAAATACAGCAGGAGTAAGAAACATCATACCTACGCAATACAAGAAAACTAACATTTCCTAGGAGCCAGACCTATTGCATTTACTGAAGTGTTTTCAGGCTAATTTGTTACGGATTTTTGTATTGAAAAAAAGGAAACATAATATTGCTTAGAATAGGTTTGTTGTATTTATGTTAATGAAAGATCAGATCTAGATTCCTGAGTGTCTAGTGACTGCTTCTGGGACAGGGAAACACGAGAAGAGCAGTCATGTTATGAAACAAACTCTCCTCTTACCTCAAAGTCACTTTCCTCTCTTCTCCTGACCTATCCTCATCTGTTCCCTGCTTCTATTTACAGAACTCCATTAACGTTACACACTCTAATTTGATCACAAGTTTTTGGGTTTCATACAGAAGCCCCCTGGCCAATTTCCATGGCCTCTACACCACGGAAGGGCAGACTGAAAGATAAAAATGGTCCTTTCTCATTTAATGCAACTGATGAAAGCCTATGTTATGGGCCTTTTTACCTGTTAAACTCTATAATATTTTTGGGATCACAGATACAAGTAGCATCCTTTCTCTCTCCTATTTGAAGGGAAAGCAGAGATAGATAAAGCCCTACTGATACCCTATGTGGCTTTCCTCTTCTCCTCAGCAGGATAGCCAGCTATTACACGGGTTAAAGCTGAGTATAAACACAAGGAAAATGAAGTTACAGAACCTCTAAACTCCATAACATAACTCTAGTAATCTAAAAGATGTTTAGCCTATGTTTAGCATTTTGTACAGTCAAGGCAGAGAAAAGGTGAGCAATGTCCAAGGACAGTTCAACCCCAGATTACAATGGAGGACAAATGGAAAATGTCCTAGGTGGTATGTTTAGCATTTTGTACAGTCAAGGCAGAGAAAAGGTGAGCAAAGTCCAAGGACAGTTCAACCCCAGATTACAATGGAGGACAAATGGAAAATGTCCTAGGTGGTATTGCTCTCCTTCCTGACTTAAGGGGGAGACCTGCTACTGTTTCAAAGACTAGGGGCAGAGAACTAATCTCCTCTTTTGTCCTCACTTCCACAAAGCTTAGAAAAATGTCTGTCATCACAGGAACTTGAATCATGGCTTTCAGCATTGTTTAAGTTTTGTCTGTCCCTATCCTGGGCAAGACCAGCCTTGTAACCTTCCTTCTACTGCACTGTTGTGTTTGGCTCTAATGAGAGAGCACAAAGAAACAGAACAGTCACTCTGAGTTCTCATCTCAGAACATCAAATAGTGGGGGTTTGATTTGGTGAGAAGATTGGGCAGATGGTAATTTTATCGTGACTTCTATCATGTAACTCATGAATGTTGCTTGGAAAAATGTCATTGGCGGGAATCATGGATTAACTCTTTTCCTAAGGGTAGGAAATACATGAGAACTGATCAGAAACCAAACATTAATTCATCACTTTGCCCACACAATAAAGAGCAGCACTCCAAAAAGGATTGCTATTCTCAAAATACCAGATTTTCACTCTTTGGAAAGGCAATTTTCTCAAGCAGGAAAAAATCCCTCTGTGAAAGGTGGGGCAATTTCACAGAGAAATCTCACTTCACAGTTAGGTTATATTGTTCAGTTTTTTATTAGTCTGCCTAGCTGGTTTAGTAGCTTCATAAAATAGTTTGTTCTTCTCTCAGTTGCTCTTTCTTCCCCTCTTTTTTATTAATAAATACATGGCTTCTAACTAATCTTTATGCCTTCATCTCAGTACTCACTGAAGAGTCATACATCCACCTGTAAGAAGTACCATAGCTCTAAAAAATCATGATTGTAGTGACAAGATGAATAGGGAATGACTGACTGCCATTTCTCCCAGTGCAAGAGGATAAAGACACTCAAAACAAGTTACTGCATATCAGTTTCAAATCAGAAACAGATTCTCACACTAATTAATTGCGGAGGAGCTTACTGATGCAGGATATTGATGGGGTGGTGGAATAAGGGCAGATAAAAAGGACTTGAACAAAATTGTGGAGGACAGTTGCATTAGGGGCAATAGCAAAGATTAACTTCTGGTCATGGTCTGATGTCTGACTGAAACTCAGAAGGTCTCCCCAGGTAAGAATTTCATTTCATGTTCCCCAGTTTTAGACACTGCTACTAGTCAGCTGCAGCTGGGATGCTAGCCAACCTCTAACTCAAAAATACTCACATGAAAACCCCTGCTTTATTGCTTGTAAGCCTTTCTTTCTGCCACTAGAACATAGTGCTTGCACCTGGAAACATTTGGAAGCCTTGCCATGACCTCACTCACCTTTCTGCCTCTGGGATTCAATTTCGTGACTGCTGCATTTGTTTTTACCTAAATTTTTCATCTGACACTATGGAAAATGAACTGTGATTACCCAGAGCACAAGCCTCTATTCCCTGACCAATTCATATGATCCAACATGAGAATTAAAAATAGTTGTCACTGGAGCTAAGCAAAGAGTTTTGAAACAAAACACTGGAATGTGTTGGAAAATGATGGCTCATGAAAACAGAAGACTGATCAACACATGATGTGCTAAGTAAAATTAACTAGGGAAGAAGGCAGAGCAATACTTGGAACCTTGCTGGAATGAAGCATGTCTATTTTTCATTTCAGTGCAGTTTTTCTTTTGCAGCCTTCTCTTCATGGGTGTGAAATTATTACAATGAAATTCAAAACCTTATGAAATAAGCCAGATTATAAATTTCTTTGCAAACTAATTTCAGTCAGCTTGCTTAGTCAAAGGCTTTTTCTATCTTCTGGAGACCCACTGACTGAACTGAAATGTACTTACCGTGAAATAGAATCAACTAGGCTTGACATAAAAAGACAATTTTACACAGACCTGAAGGAAGCTAATTTTGGTTTTAGATGCTGCTAGTCTGAATACAGCATACAAAGAGCATGAAGCCCAGACAACAGGCAGAAGTGCTGAGATCAGCACTGACTTTTTAATATTTCCTCTCCATTTTCTCCTTTTAACCTGCATCACTATTTCCTGCTATTTTCCTTAAAAGATGGCATTTCTTAACATCAAGATACTATGCATTTCATACATAGTATCTGCAGAGCACAGCAAAATTCTTCAATTCTTTGGTTCTGCTGTACTTGCTGATTTGAGTTTACTTTCAGTGGTAAACATGCCACAATGGGGAACATCACCATATATCAAGTAGCTGTAATCAGGCAGATCAGGTACCAGTAATTTTCCTAACAGAGACCCAGTGTCAGAGATCAAGCATGAAGGCTCAGATGTCTGCATTGCCACCATCCAGAATCAAGTGTCAGGGATCAGAACTGTAACTGCCAGGAATGAAGAGTCACGTGTGGCAGAGCAGAGAGCAGATCCCAGCCCAGACCTCAGTGGGAAGGCTGTGTCTCCAAAGCTTCACCACTGGGAGTTGAGGACTAATGCAGCAAAGGCAAGGGAGATTAAATGTTTGTTCTCCGAGGGGAACCCAGTGCTTCTTTGCCAAGCATTGATTCGTTCATGCAGGTGTCTCTCTGGGAAGGCAGCACCTGCAAATCTGTGTGTGCAGTTAATCTTTTCAGACACTGCTCTTTGTATGCTCAATACTTGTATGTTTTCTTAAGGAATATACCCTGAATGCATGTACTGTCAGGGGAACATCCCAAACTAGCACAGCACTGCTCCTGAAGGGAGCTGAAGAGGCACGATTTCTTGAAAAGATCCATTTTCAATCTCAAGGACCTGTCAGTGCCCTCTACTCCTCTTGAACATATTATCAGTATGCCCAGTGCTGTAGGACTTAGCCAAAACTGTAGTAGAACATTAAATAAAAAAAGAAAAATAGGAAGGAAAAAAACCTAGGATTTTTTTAAAAATAAAATATTTCCTCTCATTTTTATTATGTTTCAAGTTCAGATTTTTGAGATCAAGGGAAAATAACAGGGAACTAAAGTCAGTCAGTACTTGTTTGCATCTCCCTAAGAAATTTGTGTAATACCTTTCTGACTCAGTTTCTCCTTTTTTTCAAACAGGTATAATAATACAGACATGTCATTCAGAGGACTCATAACATGTTGAGAGCTTTGAGATTGGAAGGAGCATCCAGCCATGAAAATGCACAGACTGTTACTCTGAAAGTTCTCCATGGGAGGAACTTTAACTGTCATGGACATAATTAGAGCTGGAGTGGAGTGGAGTGGATAAGCATCACACCAACAGAAAGAATAATTATGCCTCTTTTGAGAAATGATAGTTAAAGTAAGCAACCTCTTAACCTTTCCATTTCCTGAGAAGTGCTCACATGTTTGCCTACTACTGTGGACACAAAGCAATAAGACAAAGAGACATGACTCTTTGAAATTTCAAGACATGATTCTAACTTGAATATCAAGGACCAGTCAGCCATCTGCACCTCTCAAACACATCATCACTGTGTTCATGTTGCTGTTTAGAAGTATTTTATGCAAACCTGTTGAATCCTGTAACCTGGGTGTTTGGACATGACAGAACACCCACCAGCAGCATGCTCCCTGCCTCTCACTAACTCCATGCACAGCAACCCTTAGGTTCTCAAAGTATGCAGAAACATTCAAAGAATCATTGACTTAATCCATGTCTTAATACTAAATATATGAAGATTAAGTAGGGAGATGCTAGTAGGTTCTAAATCCACATCATTTCAGCACACTAACACACGTTCACCTGCTTGAACACACTAATCCAAATCATGGAAAAATTTCACTGGGCAGGAAAAATTTCACTGAGGGAGCATGCAAGAAGCAATTTACATGAACCTTGAATACCCTACTCCACTGTGAGGTATAATAATTTATATGTCCCAAACAGAGACTTAGAGGTGTGTTTTAATATGAATAAACAATGCAATTTGTTCCTTGGGGTTTCAAAATTCATTAGAAATTGTAGAGACAGAGTTAAACCTGGTAGCAAAGTAAAAGTTTCAGATGTTTAATTAGTTCTGCAGTCCCTCCCACGGCACTGTAAGTTGGTCTGCCTAAGTTCAGGACAGACTATTTGAGTACAATTGTTTTAAAATTTAGTTTGTTTTTTTAAATACTTAGCAAAAGAATCTGAGGCAACAATGTGCAAAGAAGAAAGACAGGTAGAATGAAAAAAAAGAAATTAAAAAAAAATTAATCTATTCCCTCTTTACTCTCTCCCCACCTCACCTCCCCAAACTAAGGGTAAATATAATTGTCATTTGAAACATGAAACCCTGCAAATGCCTTCACATTGCAAACAGCTTCAGTGGCTTGCATCCCAGCTTTCCTTTATCCAAGGGGGGATAGATACAAGTTTCTAAGGAAGACATCAGAAATTCTGTTTAGAGTGATATCATTAATTCATTCCTTATCTGCAAGCACAAATCTTACTTCTGCCCTGCTTCATCTTGAGCTGGGAAGTAACATTGGTGCATGCAAGCAGCTTTACCTTTTTTTTCTTAAGCTAATACACAAAGCCACAGATCTGTAGATTTTAAGATAGGATGGGCAGCTTATAATTTTGTATTCTAATTAGTTTGCATTAGTTCTTAAAGATTATCTTGTGATTCTCACGAATCACACTGAAAACAATTCATTGTCAAGATGCCTACCACTGCTGAACCAAAAGAGGAAACACCATTGTCCTCAGGAAGCACTTCTGGAAAGTACTGGCACAAGTAGGTTCATGGAGAATATCCAAAAGTACGGTTTGAAGCTATGACACATTTTCATAGTGCTCGGTATTAAGTCCTGGGCATATGAGCCATCTGTAAATCCCATCTATTATTAGCAGGGATAAAGAAATATGACTGGAACCATTTAAGGAACAGAAACAATTGGGGAGAGGTGGACTCATTATAGTTAACATTCATAGCACTGAACACCACAATTAGAAAGTCTCATAAGGCCACAGGATTCATCACCATCTGCAGGTACTTTGGTTCCCAATTTGCTTTGATGTAAATGGCTTATAAACCAGAAGAGCAGAGCCAGCTACAGCCATTGCACCACCACATTTCATGGCATAGGTCTGAACCTTTGTCACTGCAACACCTGCTGTTCTGCTGACAACTACAGTCTTCTAACTTTCCAAGCTGCTGTGACACCATCAGCATCTCTTCATCAGTCCATGGTCTCTCAGAAAGGCATGAAACCTGATGTCTGTGTTCCACTGTCCAGAGACTACCAGTGAAACCTTACAGGGAGAGCAGAACATGCCTGCCACAGCAGAACTGTCCATTATTATATCTATCACCAATTCTTCATCTCAACTCCAATCTGAGCCTTGCTTTTTTGCTGGCCTGGACAATAAGATGAATGGACTATTTTTATACATGTTTACTCCATAGCTATGAGAAATGTGCACTCCAATTCTAGGCATTTACAGGGCACATGAGGAGCAGACTACAGGGAGATTCCCAGGAAGCTAGGAAGAACCTTGCCAGCATGACACCCAACCTCCTGCCCTACAGGATTTAAATATTCCCATGTACACATGGGAATATTTAAACATGTGCATAGTTTCCCCCTTGCAGCCCAGAGTAAGGAGTGCAGAAATGTGGTCAATACAGCCTTTTCTTTTACAATAACAACAGGATCTTTCACTGTCAGTCACTGGGGTTGTGGCAAAGGTACAGCAAACCTCTGTAAAGGAAGTACAGCAGCATCCAACTGATCTGTTTGGGAAGGATTTTAAAAAGACCTAGCTCAAGCACAGTTTGTAGTAGAATATTTTGTGCTCTATCTTTCAGTGACCTGCTCTGCTGTTTTATTGTTCAGTTTGTTTTCCAAATTCTATCCTATCCAGAGAAAGACAAGGAACTCCAACAACATCTCAAATACCATCTCAGAGTTCCAAAGAAAGTCCATGAGAATAAAAGATCCATAATAATCAGCAAAACTTAGTTCAGAAAATCAGCAAACAAGACTGTGCAAATTCTGAAACCTGATCTTCATGCCTGTTTGGGTTTTATTCTGTTTATACAGAAATTTCCAGGAAAAAGCAACTCCCAGTATAACCATATTGGCAACTCAGAATATGTCCACTCAAGTAATGCACATGTGGATTTACATTCACTGCAGCTGTCTTAGGCCTGCTGCAGTGATCCTGATTTCTGATCCCTTGCATGTCTGGTACGGAGCACATTTACTTGGCATACAAAGCGCAAAAGAATGGAAATCATCTGGGAAAGGCAAGTGATTCCTGTGTCATATTAACTCTAAAAATTTCTTCCCCACCCCTTTAAAACCACAAATTACCTGACATCTTGATTGCTCTTTGTAGAATCCAGCTCCATTTTCATTCCTGAATATAGCTGTCTATTTTCTACAGGGAAAGGTCAGTACTGCTGAGAAGCAGAAGTAAAGAATTCAGTTATTCTGTGCTGCCCATAGCACAGAAGCCAGTGTAGGCAAAGACAAATATTCCTCTATTAAAATTGCTATGAGGGACTCTAAAGCAAAAAGGTATATTCTGCCTTGAAAAATATGGAAATATTTTCCCTTCACTCTCAATGGCACATTCCAGCATCATCAATTCCAAAAATTTATTCCTTCATAGTATTTGTGGGTCTAGGCTGTCAAGATGACTAAACCTTTGCAGAATCAACTCATAACAGGCCACTGAAGAAACCACCTTATGCAAAATGGAAAAAGTCCTCAATGAATAACATATGTAAATACATGGAAAAGACAGAAAGAAAGATGTAGAAGAAGCTTTAAAGAAATTAAGTGCATTGAGAAGACTATTTAAAAAATCAAGATTTCTGAGGGAAAAAAAGAACAGAACTGATCTCATGCCATTATACCAGGAGATACCTAATCAAGCAAAGCTTCATAGCTCATATACAATATGGCTCCAGTAGGGCCATTGTCAACTATTGTCAACCCAAAAAGTAAAAAGATTCTGAAACAAGAAAGAGAAGAAGGAAGAAAAATCCAAGGTTATTTTTTTTTAAAAGCAACAACAGGAACACAGCATAAAACATGATAAATCAGAATGTATTATGCTGTATAGAAGTTGCATCGCCTAAACCCTCTGAAGAATGACTTTCTGACAAAATTGTGTATTAGCTCTGTTCTTCTTCCAGAAGAGGGTTTTCACCACTGGAGGTCACTGTGAACTGTAGTTGCTCTTTATCAGCCTCTCAAAAGAAAAAAATGCTGCAGGCAAGTTATCTAGAATGCAGGACCTGAGGAGAGACAGAAATGGAAGATCACTTGTAGAGTATTTTAAAAACACCCATAGCTAATTGGTGAGGAGGACTTGTCCTTGCTGGAGACAAACTTAGTCTTGTTTCAACTCATTCCAAGCAGAGCAACTGGCAGGCTGCTGAGAGTTTAGACATGAGCCTGCCTACACACAAGATCCTCATTTTGCATGTCAGCTTTCCTCTCTTACTGGCCTTGCAGACACTCCCTGAGCACTGGAAAGCTAATAAAAGCTATGGTGATGAGCACACAATGGGAGACCTATTACTGCAACTCATGAAAATCCCAGGATTTTTTAGAAAACAAGGGTAGGATTACCTGCATTAGGATTAGGACCTGTAAAAAAGACAAAGGTTTGTCAAGGGCTCCTAATAAAAACAAAAGCCTCTAGGTTTGAAGGCTCACATCCTATGTAATCCATAAATCACAGCTCATCTGAATGTAATTTTCTTCTCTCACTTCACTGCATTCAGAGAACCATTACTGGGAACAATCTTTCAAACATTTTCTAGCCCACCACATTGAATCAGATAGCAGGGCATATATACTGTATTCATTGCTGATTTTAAACTGATGCTCAGACAATGGAGGGATGTTTGTCTGAGTTCCTGTCTCCCATACTGTAGGAGTCCTACTGATATGAATATCAGAAGGAACAGCCAATGCTCACAAAACAGTGGTGGTGGGCCACTTTTGGGGGGAACAAGTATGAAAGCACTGGAAAAGAATAAAGATAAATGAGCTCATTTCAATGTATTGAAATGAGCTCAATTCCCAATGTATTACAAAAAAATTTAGCAGCTTCATAAACTAAAGAATTTACATTTCAAGTGCACATCTGAAACTCCCACTTGACCACACTTTTGACAATGAATCAGTGACAGCTGAGCAAGTGTTATCTGAAATACACCATTTTATACACTGAAGTTATGTTTTTTTGATATGGAAGGGGAATCATCCCAGTGGAGGTTTCTGTATTTTCTGGTCAGTGAAACACAGCAGACCAATTCTTGGCTTGTGTCAACCAGAATAATACAAAAGGAGTTTGGCCTTGTTTGACTCAAATTGAGAACTTCTGCAAAAGACAAGTAATATAAGTGTCTGAGAAATTGAAAATAAATTGAAAAGGGACCAGCTTTTCTTCACTCCTCTGATTTATCTTTTACTTTTCTCTCCATTCTTATGCACTTTAACCGATTTCAAGGAATCAGCAATTGAAGGCTTATCAACACAATCCACGGTACAGCAAAATCCTAACAAAGACCAAACCCTGCAGAATAAAGATTGAAAAAATCCTCTGATATGATTAAAGCATCACCCTTGTCAAGCACAGGCCAGCTACAAAAACAAGTTCACTGAACAATAATGTACTGCTGTGTTGTGCCATTCTTTCATTTGCCTTTACACATAGAATATGAGCTCCTTGAAAATGTAACTTTTCTCTGGGTGTATGCTCAGACAACCTCAATGTACATGAATACATGATGGTGTTTAACAAAGCATTTCAGCACATGCTTAACTTCAAGTATGTGAAGAGACTCACTGAAAATAATGTGTAATCTGAGACCACCCACTTAGTGAAGCATCTCTGGCTTTATCCTTCAGCATGTCATTTTAGCTTGCTGGAAGGTAGAAAATCGCATCTTTCCTCTGGAACAAACAGTACTTGCTTATTTGCAATTATAATTGACAAACATAGAACATGGCATTAAATGTCTTACATAGTTCAGAAGTCTATGCTTTAATTTCAGTTAGTTCTTTGTAATACTGGAGGAATCTTCTAAGCTACATGGAGTACCACAAATACCAAACAAAACATGCTTTTAAAAGTTTAGGGGAAAAGAAAATAAGGACAGATACTAAATAATGGATAAACAAACGCTCCAAGCAATGATTTTTGCAGGGTTTTTTTTTGCAGAAAACATTTTTTTGGCATCAACTTCAGTGCTTCTTTGACAAATTAACTCTCATTCCAAATTTATGCTGATAAAAGTTGTAACACTATAGAATCGCATTTCTTTCCCTCTTCACTTCCCTGGCATTGACGAGTCTTTATAAATTATTATGATTTCCAAGGTAAAGGATAAAATGCATTTTCTAAAGTCAAATGTTATCAAAAGATAATGCCAAGGGGTGGTTAATTTTGAGAGTCTATTTTTTTCTTTGGTGTCCGCTAAACATTTTGGAAAATTCATAGCTCCAGACACGGCATACATAAAAAGTATGATTCCAGATGCAGGATGATCCTGGGGACTACAGGAGGATTGGCAGACATGGAAATAGAACTTAAATCGTTATTACCAACCCATGTTCCTTCAATTACGCATTCCACTGATTCTGGAACTCAGAGACAGCTAAGAAGCCAATACTCTCTACCGCAGTCACATGATGCTGAAATGGAGATGACTGGATAATTCCTGGGGGAAAAAAGAATCTCCCACATACTTGGCAAATGCTAGCTGATAACATGGAGGCTTTCATACAATGCGTCTCAGAGAATACAGCTCCAGATACAAGAAAGAGGTGTGATAAACAAGACATTTCTTTTATTGCAAGGGGGTCCTGCTGCAGTAGCAGCATGACTTGGGCCGCACTCTGGAAGTCACAAAGTCTGACTTTCAGCTCTGCCTCTGTAACAGATATGTTGGGTGACCTTGGATGCTTATTTCCATCCTTCTAAGCCCCTGCTTCTCAACTCAGTTTCATAACAGCCTGTCTGCTTACACTGTTGTGCTTCTGATGCGACAACTTTCACTCAGAGTGTCCATAAATAATCTCTGATACATTTAAACTTTGTGTTGTCTGGGGACATAAGGAACAAATTCTCATCCTGAGCTGGCTTCTGAAATATCTAACCATCCATGAAGTTACTGCTAACAAAGCAGGGGGACCTTGTAAAGCACAGGGTGAGCCAGGAACAGTGCATGGCACAAGCTTTCCTTACAAGTCCCATGCTGGCCCTCACACACTTTGAATCAATCTGTTGGCAGTCAGTGGCAGATAGAATTCCAGGCTAAAGATTTTCATGCCAATTCTCTGGAGTAGCTGCCTGACAAAAAAATCGTAGTACAATTTTTATACAGCCTTTAGTATACAAGGTGTTCTCCTTAACTAAGAAAAGTGGTGCAAATACTGTGTTTAACAAGCCAAATAACTAAAAATGGCAGGAGAGGCAGTAGTTGCATGTGGAATCAGTAAAAGGAAGAGAAAATGCTTTCATAACCTGCTCAGTTTAAGCTTTTGGATAAATTCATACCTTTCCATGTTTCTCTATTTTAACAGACAGTGAATTATTCTACAACTCAAAATAAATGCACACACAAGGGAGATTAAAGATACAGATCTTGGATATAGTGCTGGAAAGATGCATTTTAGGGGCTAGAATATTGTCTTGAAAAAAAGGACAGCTTAAAGGATTAGAAGTGACTAAAATAGAAAATAAACTAATCATTTTAGTCAATTTTTCCTATTCATTTGTCCTAATCTTCTGAATTTTGTTCATTCTTCTGTTTTAGTAGTGCCATATGAAATTATGTTTAGTTCCCCAAGCTCTTTAAAAACTCTCATCATCGAGTTATATTTCTATTCTTATAGAACAGGTTTCTTATGAAACCATTATAAAATCCTGCTAAGATATGAGTTGGAAGAAATACATAGGGTAGGTATAAATAGGAGAATATAGGATTCCTCTATTATGGTCTAAAACATGCAGGATCAAGAGGCTTTAGGCAATTGCTCCAGATTTAGAATTACCAAACATGGGTCTACTATGAGTTTTAGAAAGACAGCAGAATATGTTTGATTTGATAAAAGCAGTAATTCCTTAAGTGAACACATCCTTTAAAATGTAGTTATGATAATGACAGCTATGGCAGCATCAAAGGTCAAGAGAAAATCACCCCACAACTTGTTGTCTCCCTGCAAAATAGTTAACTTTAAAGGCTGAGATTCTCTCTATCATCTTCAACTACAGTCCCTATTTAAGATATGAGGTAAACTAGACAGAGTCATAACTAGGTGGGATCATAACTGAAATTAAACCTATCTGCCCTCATATCTGCTCTATCACTGTTTAATCCAGGCATGGTGTAGGGAGATCTCATGTACCAGAATGTCTGCTTAGTTAGCCTTGAAGATAGGGAATGATGGAAAAATACTCTTTTTTAATCATCAATAACAAAATAAATTATATAAATTGTATTATAACCACATCCCATGCATTTTCTTTAGCATGAAGTCATATCTTAAAGCCTCATTTTCATTTCTCTAAAGAATTTAATTTGTAAATGGCAAATAAGCACTTAAAAGTACCTGCCAACATAGCACTTGAAAAAATCCTCCTTTACATACTGTACAATGCATGTTTTCAATATAAGTAGTTCAGCAAATTCTTTAACTCGGGAGAGTTAAAAAAACATTTTCAGCAAACACAGAAGGATCAAACAGCAGGAGTTACATCAGGTTGTCCATATAAGTGGAAAAATAAAGATACTGAACCCCTTAAAATGCTCCTTACAGGTGAGGTTTCCGTTCAAAGTAACACAAATGTGCCTCTCCCACGCAAGGGCCCTTGTTTGGAATTCTCACTCCACATTCAGTGCTGGAAAGTCACTTTTACTGCACCGTGACTTCTGCTACATGTGTCCACAAGACGTTGCACAAGGATGCCAGAAGAGAAAGGTCACAGGGACAGGCTGAATGTCTCTCCCCGGACCTCCGTGTATATTACAAATTGGTTGGGTGGGTAATCTGTAACGTGACACCTCTGAACGATCATGGCCAAAAGAATTCTTTGCTAAGCTGCGCACCCAGGGTCAAAAAGAAGTTTTCAAGGGAAGATAGACAAGATGCAACATCTTTTACACGGAAATAAATATATATGCCTGTGCTGTATTGAAACTGATCTTTCAGATGTTTTAACAGTCATGTATTCCAAAAGTTCAAATAAGACTTTAACCATGATATTCATAGGATCTAAATAAAAATCAAGTAGAATTAACAGGGAAAGGATGAAGTGAATTGTACATAAATGAACACCAGAAAAATAAAGATATCTAGAAGATGCCATAGATTTTTGAAATGTTAGATCCTGGACCAAATGATGTATAGGAGCTTTGCAAAGCAATCAGCACTCACGAAATGGCTGGGATCCAGGAGGCTGAGAGTTCAGAGGCATGCCTCCCCTCAGATCTCAGCATATAGCCACATAAAGAGGACACTGGACACTAGACAGAGAGTCAGCAATTTCATTTCCACATTGTAGATGTCTCTGCACAGATGTCACTGACTGAGAGCATGACCTTAGCACAGTCTTCATCCATGTCTGTACCTGTTTCTCATTTCACTTCTCCCTTATCCAGCTGTTCAGACAGTGAATTCTGTGGAGTAGATCCAACCTGTGCTAAGCCTCACACAGTCCCAGTTAGGGACTCTGCTTGCTCATAATAACACACTTTGCAAATTATTACCAAAGGCCCTTCACAACCTGCTGAACAAACACAGGGTCACCCATAGTCCAGCTACCTCCCACTGGCAGTAGTGTTCTGCTTCAGTATCACACACAGAAACAAAATGGATTTGCTGCTAGTTATTTGCTATAATTCTAAACCTTATTTCTCAATTAGCACTTCTTTGGGGAAGGAGTATCATGATCAAACGGTAGAACTGTTCCCTTAAAATCTCTTAGGAAGCCAAACTCATATTTTCACCAGAACTGCAGAAAAATGAGCAAGACCCATAGAGTTCTCTTGATCCAATTCCCATTTTTCCTTATTTTGGGAGTTCCCTCTCCACAGGTCTGAGAGCCACGGGACACATATCAGCATGCACAGGGACAAGGGAGCTCGAGGAACTGCCTTCTTGCAGTTGACAACAATGCTTCTCCAGAAAGGAAGAGGGAAGGAATGGACATGCCATGGGGTCCTGAGATGACAACACAACAGTCTTGGTTTCAGGCAGCTGTTGCCTCATTTGCTCCCAAAGCTAAGGATTCCAATTACCCAGGAATCTCTGCATGAGCACAGCCCTACAGCCAGTTCCTGGAGAGGACACTTGCCCTGCCCTTGAAATACTTGTGAGTCCATGCCACCTTTCTATGTACGAGGACTTAGGAGACAGCCTGGGAAACTTCTGGGAAACTTGCACTTTATGAAGGACCTTCCAACTCAACAGAACAAATGCAACATACACAGAGCAATAAAAAAAAGGGGGGGGGGGGAAGTCTGACAGATATTACCACTCTGAATTTCAAAAGTGAGTTAATTATGTGCAAGAAAACTGGCAAAGAGTTCTGACTTATGCAAAATTCAGGAAAAAACACTTTAATGCTAATAAGGACTAGAAAACAATCTCTGATAGTCTTAATACAGGTTATTTTAAAATCTGTTTTCTTCACAGTGCAATGGATACAATTCTCTTGCTACCAAATACCATGTATTTTGTTGGCCTTAAGTCTTAAAAAGTGAAAAACAGATCGACAGTAGCAAAACAGTAGAAGTGTAATACAAATAGAAGGAAATTAAAGAGAACGACATTGGAATGAAATTAATTTCTTTTTAATTTCAAATGACAATTCACTCATGAGAAAATGCAAAATTTTAATGAGCTAGGCATAAAGAAAAGAGTGGATCCTTTTCAAGCCCAGGTGCAAGTGCAGCTTGCTTCAGACAAAATGCAAACTATGAACAACAGATTTGATTTTTTTATTTGCCAGGTGATTTCTTTGTGAATCGTATTAATCTTGCATGCTGATATATGTAGCAATATTTCAATTATTCTCCTTATCACTATTGTGTGAGGTCCTTATACTATGTGTGAAAAATTCTGCTATAAATTCACACAATAGGTCATGACTCTTTTGGCTGATAACACTAGAAGAACATTCAAGTGTAAGGTTGCAGACTTTTCAGACCTCAAACCTTTGTCATGAAAACACTTTTGAGATTCTGCAAGTGGCTGTCTTCAAGCAAAGAAAAAAATGTCATTTGTAGCAAATTAATCAAAATCCTGAGCATTTTGGCAATCTACATCCTTGGGAATACTTTAGGAAAAAAGTGTCTTCCTTTTAGCCTTCCTAAACTCATCTATTTCTTTTAAGTAATGTTTTCTGTTAGGAATTCTAAAAACTCTCGAGTTACCACATGATGGGTAACCCTTGCATTACTTTCTGGGAAACCACAGCAAACACACATATTATCTTCGCCACGTGATGTAATAACAAGTGATGCCAGTTCTTTGGGGAGATAACGCCACATTCACTTGACCACAAATAAGGGGCTTACTAGGGATCTCTGAGTCCCTCAGGAAGAAGGGCTGGCAACCTTGCTCCTACCGTGGCCACGGAAAGTAACCTTGAGGCTCTCCCTTGTGCTGCACCCAGTAGAGGTCACTAGAGGACGTTTTAATGGCAAGACAAAGCCCTCCGAACGCAAGGGAAGAAGAGATGCACCTTCCTGAAAAGCACATCATCTGCCTGGGATTTACTGCCGGCCAGACCTAGACACTGCCAGTATGAAAGAGAGAAATAAATGCTGCTCCAGGAAAAAAAACAAATAGGTTTAACTGGTTACATCCGAACACAAGCAGCATTCATCCAGTTAAACAATACTGAGACTGAGCAGTGAAATGTATCTAATTTATTAAAAGTATATCTACTACCTGTGCATTTCCAGGTGCAGGGATCCCTTTCTTTCTTCCACAGCTTAACACAGTCCACAAGGTGTGCCAGAGATATGAAGCCAAAAGGCAGAAATTATCTACAATCCAGGCAGCATTTCTTTGCAGGATTAGATCCATCCCTTTAATTTTAATCATCTGATTAACTTGGTTCTCCTGCTCTAGCAGATGCAATTTGGCAGGCACCCTCAAAACCCTCCCCAGCTCTCTAAGTACCACCTAGCTAGACAAAGTTCTGACACGCTGCAGGATCCCATCTCACACTTCAACGCATTCCCTGAACCTATAAGGAAAAGAAGTGATGGATCACTGACAAGCATGAAACAGGTGCAGGCATCTACACGGGATGTGTATTGCACGCACTTGAAGGCAATTACTCTGACATACCAAAACTTCTCCAATGAAAGTCAAACTCTTAGCACAATCCATTTGCAGTTAACATTTCAGGCAATTGAGAATCTTTTTTTTTTCCCTTTTAATAGGCAAGAAATGGGAAAAAAATTCAAAGCAATAACCTAACACGTGTCACGGTGCGTGTGCATAGAAAGGTCAGTTTGAAATGCCATAGTTTTACTGTCTTCAGTGCCTTCTGTTCCTGTCCTTGCAGTGTATTTCCATTGCTCCCATATTCAAACCAACACTGTGCAGAAAGGGAGTCCTAGCTGTCTGCCCTTTCATATCCAGCATCTGCTCACCTGCCGACCATCAATTCCTTGATCCAAAGGATGGAAGGTGCCAAGTTATTTCAACAACATGGATGTGAAACCCACAATATTATCATAAAAGTATCTACTTTCCCCTAAAATTCCCAGAAGCTAATAGATTGTTTGAGTTGAATTTTCCCAAGCAATTCAAGGTGATGAAAAGTCTGCATGAAAAATATTTTCTTGAGCAGAATAAACCTAGGAAATTTCTAAACAACCAAAAAGAAGGTATTAAAACTGGAAATGGTAAGTAACTTTAACAACAACAAAAAAAAGTCCTGCTACTAGGCCCATTGTAAGCCCAGAGAGATTTATTTCTAGAGATTAAAAAATGAAAATCGGAGGAACAAAGCATGTTGTAGCTTATTGTCTATTAAATAAGCATACAAGGATATATGTAAGGATTGTGGAGAACCATTACATAAGGTCTCAGGTCTATATTTATGGAAGGAATCCTTATATATAAGGATCATACTTATTCCGTGCAATTCCTGCCCATAATTACAATGCACTAAGAGTCATTGAAGAAGTAAGAAGAAATGGTATCATTTCTTCTCTGCTTGGGTATTTACCTGATCAGAGGTGAATAAGCAAAAATATGAACACCGTAAATCTCAAGAGCTAAAAATTCACAAATCAACTTACAAATATCATGACATCATTTGGAAAAAAAAGTCATGAGATTTAAAAAATTTAATGACTGTTGCCCTTTCCTTAGTCAGCTTCTGACTTCTGTGACTCCAGATCGCTCTCAAGCCACTTTTGAGTTTGTACATAGCTGTTATGCTGGGAAGGGCCAGTGTTGCGATAGAGGCTTTTTCAGTCAGGAAATGTTGATATTCCCTTCTTTCTTTCTAAGAAAGACAGGAAAATACTCTCACAAGCATGGGAGCCAAGAGCATTAGGTAAAACGAAGCTGCCTGAAGTCACAGAATCACACACACATTGCCACATGACAAGAACCCATGAACTTGGGACGTGAAGAGGGCACCACAAAAAGGATATTCTGTAAAGCTGCGCCAGGCTGAGCTTGGCAGTGCGGTATCTCATGACAGCATTCCAAGCAAGCTGAAAAGGTGCTTGGTAAAACAAAATGGACCCAAACTTGGCTGAAGTCCACTTCCAATTTCCTGACCATACCAAGGCAAGCTTTAAATATGGTGCTGCAATTTCAAGGCTAAAGAAAGCCTTGAGGGTTTTGATTGCTTCTTCATTAGTTAAGAAGTTTTACTCCGAATGTTCTGAGCCCCTTACAGAGTTTTGTTAAAAAGCCATTCTTGACTAAAACTGTAAAATCAGAAATAGGTTTCTGTCAAAATATATAGCTCGGTATCTTGAACAGTGTTAGGTACCAGAGGAGAGTTATTTGAAGTTCATTGTGTGACAGCGATAATTTTTTTTTCTGTAAAAAATATTGCTGTGACTCTGGCCTCCCCTGGAAAAAGGAACTTGTAAAAGTATCCTTACCACCACAGTCATTTCCAGCACAGAACCTGCAAGGAAAGTAACTGCTAGATAAATGGTGATGGTGGTGGAGAAGGAGGTGACAGAAGGCTCAAAGGATATAGGGAATTAGAGGACAATTAGTTATCCCCAGGCCTAGTTTAACTGAACATCAAATACCAAGGGCATCCAACTGAACTAAATACTTATAAATTAGTCCTTACACTGTTTACAGAATATCAGCAAAAGGATAGCTTTGCATAGAAAATGCTGTAAAATTATCTTCTTCAGGGTCAGTGACTTGTGTTTAAACCCCAGCTCCATGATTCACGAGTGCAACTTGGTTGTTTCACAATAGCAATGTTCAGAACTATAGAAGCTCCCAGGCTCCTCTTCACCCAGTCTACTCACCCACACTTGATAATAATTTCATGGCCACTTTTTACAGATAACAATTCAAGATCAAACAATTTGAATTGCACTCTGACACCAAATATTACCCAAGTAAGAGCAGAGGGAAGAGACAGCAGGTTTGTGACCAACAGCACAAAGCTTTGGCTGGGCCATCAAAAGCAGTCCAGGTGTAAAACATGAAGCTCATTGGGATCTAATACAGCTGGATCAATTGTGTGGCAGTTTCACAATCAATTTATATTTGCATAAGCTGGTGCTGTTGTCAAAAGGAATTATTTCACCTTCTCACACCTGCTTGCTCCTACCCTGCACCTTGGACCAGCACATTCAGATATTTCCATGTGTCTGTTCAGTGTAATGGGTCAAGGACAGGTCTGCATTTTCAGTCTTCTTTTAATTTGGTCCTCACACATGAA
Source organism: Zonotrichia leucophrys gambelii (assembly GCF_028769735.1). Taxonomy (NCBI): domain Eukaryota; kingdom Metazoa; phylum Chordata; class Aves; order Passeriformes; family Passerellidae; genus Zonotrichia; species Zonotrichia leucophrys. The sequence goes on from NC_088171.1 coordinate 70,479,208, forward strand.
AACAAAATGTCTCTTACTTGGCAATGTCTAACCTGAAGCAAAACTTCACAAAGTTCACTGAAGACAGAACCTAGCCAAGATACAAAGGCATGTGCTGCCAACAGTACAAATGGGGGACAGGAGGGCATTCTGAACAAAACACAAGTAAAACACGTAGGGAGCAGTTTTTTCACGAGCTGTTTTGCCATCCTGTCCAAGAGGGAAGTGGTCGATGGAGAGCTGGAGTGGCAAAGGGTGCCATCTAGGGGGCACCGACAGCAGAACTGCTCGGCAGCACCAACCGCTCATCATTGATGGTCAACGACTGAGGGGTTCGCTTTCCATTGAAGTCTTCTAATAGCTAAGAAATTACTATTATTATTATTATTATTATTATTATTAATACTATTACTACTACTACTGCTACGACTACTACATTGTGTTTGGGACTGAGCTTTTTTTACAAAAACATACTGTACCAAAAGACAAAAATTGTATTTTCTTCTTTTATTAAAAAAAAAAAAAAAAAAAAAAAAAAAAAAAAAAAAAAACAAAAAAAAAAAAAACTAGAGAAATAGTTGTTTTGAGGAAGTGGATCATTTTCTTCTTTAATTATAATTTGGTAGTTTCAGACAGAATTCTTTTCTCCAGCAAGTACAGGCTTGACCACTGTCCCCTCTTCAGTCTCTTGAGTTCCAACACACTCCCACTTAAGTAAATGGATGTGTTGTCATTGCTTTCACCTTCACCCACAGCAATTACATTCACAAGGACATACATCTGGGCAAGGTTTACCATGTGTCCTGCCAACACACTCTTCTTTCCATCCTTTCCTGGTCAATATAATAAAACTGCTCATCAGGCCAGCAGACTACACTAAGACCTTTTAAGGGAAGGTCTTGGTTTTCCTTTCATCAGTATTAACAGAGAGTTAGGGCCCAGTTTTTTATCCCACTGAGAAATTTCAAAAAAACCAAAACCAAAAACAAACAAAAAACCCCAACACAAACAAACCAACAAGCTGTGTGACAGTGAAGTTTTAAAACCCTAGGAGAAATATAACTAATGTTTATGTATCTGGAAGGTTCACTCTGGTGAGGTATATTACCAGAGTTCAATTAGATTGTCTTTCACCTCTGAAGTCTTGTTCCCAGGAGACTGACAAGCTAAAATGGGAATACAGAGCTATTTCTCCAGCTTGCAACTAGCCACCAGCTGTTCATCTTCTAAATGTATTCCTTTCTCCTCTACTGCACCACCAAAGCCTCCCCACCCCTTCTTACAGCACTCTGAGCAAAGGGCCAGTTCCAACCATCAGACTAAAGAAGCAAACACCAAGACAATGAATTAAGAGACTCTGCAGCACAAACTAGCAAAAAATCCCACCATCTTCAGTTACTATCTGCAACTCAGCAACAAACTAAGATACATTAATACAGGCAAAGCAGCACTCAGTCCTTTTGCTGATCTTTTGGATTGCTGGAGAGTTACAGGGTAGAAACAGCAGTTTTTGCTGTCTCACTCGTGCAACTTATTTTCACACTGGAAGTATACTCTCTTAAAAGAGCCAATAACATCTTCCAAACCCCAAACACCCAATTGTAGGGGGTTTTTTAGTTCTCATTTTCACTGTAACACTAAATGAAACTCTCTAAAATAAACACATCCTACTTATATATGATTTGTTTGTTTCGATATAAAGTCCTCTTTCTATGTCTACAAAGTAAAAAATTGCAGTACCTGCCTCAAGACTGGAATAATTTTGAACAAAAGTGACTCAACAGATTAAGGAGTTTCAAAAATTCAGTTTCTTGATTTGAAAATACAAATGGAAACATCATGAAATTTACTTTACACCAATGCTCCAGGGTATCATCTGAATACAAAAATATTCAGAACCCTTAAAAAAACTGCTCTGCCATATCAGCACAATCAGCATACAAACAACCACAGCACAAATTTTTCAAGTATTTTCACAAACTGTTATGTAAAATTAATCTCTCATTCTTCTACTGCAAGTGGATTTTCTCAGTTCTTATCTAAATGATGTGTCAGTAAAAATACTGCTTCCTTTAGATTCTTGCATAGGAAAAACCCATAACACAAGGAAATGTGCTGTTATTTCTAAACATATTTGGGCTGATCACTGAGCCATTTTCCTACCCGAGACCCCATACCATGATGCCTAACACCATTTTTACTGGAGACAGGGGGAGAACAGAGCCACACTGATAACACTCAGCCCTGCGAGTGTGGCACACTGCATGTAACCACGCTCTGCTCGCCAGGTAGCAGGGAGCAAAGCACAAAGCTGCCTCAGATCCTCTGGAGAATCTGCTCTTTCCATGGGACTCATTCAGTCCCCACTAACTCCAGAGCTGTTAGACAGGACAGATGCTTTCAAAACATGAATCCAACAAAATCCATGTTTACCTTCTGATTTCAAAGGGTGTTAGAGCCACATAACCCTTTTACAATTTCTGAATATTAAGTCCAGTAGTAATTAAACCCCAGAATAACAACACATGCTTGCTTCTGTGAACACAAAAGATTAAAAGATGCTAACCAGTCTGTAAGAACCCAAAGATCACAGTTGCCTGTCCCAAATCTGTTAGGGCCACAGAAGGACTTTGCCACAAGACAAGCACAGAACGGAGGAACAGTGTGGCACTAACTCCAGACCTAGTGGAGGCAAGATCTGGTTAGCATACACTTGGTAATTCATCCAGACAAAAATTCCCAGTGTGGCAAACTCTGTAAAGAAGCAACTGCTTGTATGTATATCACCAGTCATAGATCACCCCAAGTTATGGGACCAATGGCATCTGCTACCATCAAAGCCCTCCCCCAAATAGTTAAGCCACTGTGACAAGAACTTGAAATAAGATAACGATGTTACTCTTGTCCAGGTGTTATCTCAGACTGAGGAGGAGGTTAACAAAGCCGGAGGAGAAGAATGTATCACTGAAAATGGACACAAAGAATGCAGAATTTATGGGCCATGAGGAAAGCTTATTCAGCAACTGTGCTGAAATCAGCTCCAACTGGGTAAAAATTCATTCCAGCAGGGGGAGATTGAAACCACCCACAACTCAAGAAACCCACGGATCCATAAGAAAAGACTCAGCATGTGCACTAATTAGTATTAAAAGTGAGACAATCATTTAACTGGTAGAATAAGAGAACTGTAGCTAATGAACATTAATTCCTTTTTCTGCTAAGATATATAAATAGTGAAAAGTTTTGAATGACCTCAGGACCTCAACCACTGAGAAGCCATGGGTGAAAAAGGACCAGTGGAACATTTTTTGATCCACAGGTAGTGACTAGCTTCTACTTAGCCTCTCTCTCCCCCTCCTCTTTTCCATTTCTATCTCTCTACCTCAAATTCATTGTTAACCAAAATCCATACTTATTGACTTTGGCATGTGGTCTCATTTGCACCTTAATTTGGGCAGAGGCATCCCTCAATAATCAGATCTTAACACAGTCAGTCTCTCACAGCTGCAATACATTTTTGCAGGTGATAATGAAAAATCCAAGTTTACTGGGAAATAGCACAAAGTAAACTCCTCAACTAGTTGAAAAAAAGAAAGAGGCAGTGCTTTTGGGAAAACAAACTTAATTATGCAGTTAGTTAGTTACCTTTTTCTCTTCTGTTCCAGGATCTGATTCACTGAATTTTTCTTCCTGAAAGCTTCTAGTCATCTTCATTTTCTCCACACTCTGAAAAAAGGCTGTTTTTTCTAGTCTGCTTGTGCTGAATTGTGTATTTATTTCTTCCAGCCTGTTAATCTTAAGTAGCTTCATACTATGTCCAGTTAATTTACTGTCTGTTCTCCTCTCCACCTTAGATTCATAAACCAGGGAACACTCGTAACTTCTGATTTCTCCTCTTTCTTGGCTGTACAAAAGAAAGACAAATAAGAAGTCTTAGTGTTATTCATGCATTTTGGCTTAGAAAATTGCCATGTTGCAACACTTTATTTTCAACTCTCTCTCTTTATACTTGCTGAACCAAAACTCGGAGTATACAGCCCTGCCTGTTCACAGAGACCGTTCTACACTGAACACCAGAGATAGTTCAAGAAGGCTACAAGACCAATTATTGAATTTGTTCATAGAAACTATTTAGCTCAATGAAATCAACACCTGCTGCTGTTGCTGCACACCTTGCTTATGGAGCACTCCTCACTATTTAGGCATCTCAGTGGTTCCCTGCTGCTCAACATGTTCTCCTTTCTGTTGCAGTTCCAGCAAATTGATATGCAAGGACTCTGCTATTAAGTCCAGAAAGATTTTAGATACTAAACAAAGTAGTACAGGCCTGAACACAGGCCTTTTCTCTCTCTTACCACCATCCTGTACCACAAAAATAGGTAGTTGCCAAAATGGTGGCAATTTCTGGCCCTCTGTTGAAGGCTGCAGAAGAGCACAGTCCTCAGCTGGGTTCTTCTCCTCTGCAGGCCCTTGTGATGTGCCTGGCAAGTACAGGATGTAGGATCACCGAGGCTTGTCTAACAGTAGGATTGGTTGGAAGGCCACTGCAAGTCAAGCCTTTTCTCTAGAAGGCTTTTATTCCACAGCAAGGTCATGGGTTCCCACCTCAAGTAAGCACTTGGCTACACTCGGAATATATGTCCTTCTGAACAACTAATTTTTTTTTTAAGAGTACTCTAAAATTGCACTTAGCATCTCTTTATGTACCCAGGAAATAGAGGACCAAAACATTTTTATTGCTGTTTTTGCAACTCTCCCTTCACTGTACTGGAAACCCAGCTACAAAAGAACAGTGCTAATGCCTTAGCTCTAAAAAGCTGAATCTGTTAAATCTCATTACACAGCTCATAGTTCAACTTAACTTGCATAAGCACCATAAATTATATGGTGTAATTAAGAACTTATATACAACCTTACAGTCACTGGCAGCACAGAGAAACAGCTTTCAGAGTACAATCAAAGACCCAATTAAATCAGCTATTTTTACCCAAACACCTTCCAGCAGAAAATGTTCCTCAGTGTTTTGACCCCACATCTGTGCACATGCAGCAGATCAAATGTGTACCTATACCAAGTAACTGCTCTGCCCACAGTTAGCCCTCCAAGCTTCCCAGATGGGAAAGATTCCACATGTGACACAAGAGATGGTTGGATAATGGCGACATTTAAAGATGATGGACATTAAAGAACCACGTAAGCTTGTAGTTTTGAAAAGAGCCTTCCAAAGAGATTCCTGCTACCATGTTGTTGTAGACTGTGCTGTTAATATGGGAGATGCAGACACACCATTGTGGCCCTGCAAGGCATTTGTCATCTGAAGAAGTCGTGCATCCAGTACGTAAAAATGTCCAGTCTGCTGCATCTAGCATCTCTCAACAACTTTCACAGCTCTGACATCCCTCCCTTTCCATCGCCATCAGCTGAAAGAACACTTTATGATATTTTTTCCTCCATTTCTCAAAAGCAGGTTTGTGGGTTTTCTGAAAGGCTCTGACAATTGTAGGTGAAATACCCAACAGCTCAGTCTGACCTTTGAGCCATTATTCCATGGATCGTCTGATCTACTCCACAGCAAGGGATGATAAGATGTAATTGAAAGCTGTCAGAACAAAACAGGGCATGTTTCCAGATGCCCTTCTGCTACCTCCATGTCTACAGCTACTCAAATTCTACAGTGATTTAGAGTGGCCTGGCTGTGAAGACCTTGTGGCCTGACAGGACTTCAACCAAGGAAAGCTGATTCAGGCTCTCCATAGAGCACATCATCCTCTAAGCTTTGATCACCAAATGTGGCCATCTATCTTACAAAAATGACATGTCCTAATTAAAGGACATGTTTCTTCAAGCTAACTAGTGAGTTAGTTATCTGGGAAAATATTAATGGGATGGCAAGCTCAAATGTCTTACTGGGTTCTGTTACCAAGCAGACACTAGGATTGAGTCCAAACATGATTGTGCTCTCCACCATTATTATCTTAATACATCCCTGAAACAAAAAGCTGAACAATAGAATGTGAAATTTGTTTGCAAGTGCTCCTCCAAAGTCCTAGAGAAGAAATCTCACCCTGGTCATGTGTCACTGAGCAATGGGAAACTATGACCTTCACATGGTGTAAAGTTCCATTTTCCCCCAGAGGAGGGTGAAAATCTTCCCCAAGTCATCTACATTTCCCAGCTCTGGCCCGGGAGATACTTTCTTCTACTTTCTGGGTCATCTTGGGCAAGTCAATTGCTCACTCCAAGCAAAATACCTTCCTTCATGAACCACAGCTTCACTTGCACACTCAGAGACCACACATGCCATAAAAGCACTGCTTAGCTGTAAGCACAGGCAATGCATACCTATGGTCCTGCTGCTTTTTCTACCCTACAAATGGGTAGAAAAAACAGTGCATTAGCACTGTTTTTTTGTAGCTGGGTTTCCAGTACAGTGAAGGAAGGGTTGCAAAAATAGCAATAAAAATGTTTTGGTCCTCTTACAAATGGGCAGGCAAATAGGTATTAGCTGAAAAGTGGAACCCACAAACACCTCATTTCACTTTCAACATCTGGGTTTAGATTGTAAAAACTAGGTTTACATGATGGGCTGTAAAGCACTTTGCTTCAAACTCAGCCGTTTCGTTTTCCATCATCAGTTCAAATAAAAATTTTATTTCTGACCCGCTGGCCACTTTCTAACTAGCCATTTTCAAATTTTAAGCCTGGGGGTACTGTTAGCCAGTAGCCAGACTTGTTTACCTCCTAATACAGCTGACATTAGACTGACCTGAATTTTACAAGCTGGGAACTATTATGTCACAGTGTATAATTACACCTAAACATATACTTTAAGAAAGAAAACAAGATGTAATATGGAAAGAATTACCAATGGGTCAAGTTCGGGTCGTAAATTATGATGCGAATGGTACCACTTACTGTGCCCATCTTTGAAATACAACCTGCCCTACATTCTGCAGAATACAAGAGTTCGGTTTTGAACTTAATTTTTAAAAAATTAGCAATTTATTGATGGTTTTTCTGCAGAGAATGACGTTTTCACATGTTTCAATGAGAAACCAGGTGGATCCCAAATCCAGAGAGCTCGGCGATGTTGCTCAGCAGCCGAGGGGCAGCAAAGCCCGGCTGCTGGGGCGGGGAGCGGGCCCGGGCAGACTACAGCTCCCGAAGGGCTGCGGGCGGCTCCGCTTCCTGCCCGGGCCGCGGGAACCCATGGAGGAGCCGACGGAGGGCGCCGAGGGGGAGCGGGTGGTGCAGTGCCCGGTGTGCCTGCGGGAGCTGCCGGGCGCCGACATCAACGCGCACCTGGACCGCTGCCTGCAGGCCGGTGGCGCCGAGGCCGAGCCCCCCAGCAAGCGGCCGCGCCTCGCCGCCGCCCCGCCGGGCGGCCAGGCCGAGGAGCAGCCGGAGGAGGCCCGCCCGCCCGCCAGGTCCCCTGTCTTCTCCCTCTTCCACAAGGGCCGCGGCGGCGGACAGAGCCCGGCAGCCGCCGGCGGGAGGAGCGGCGCGGCGCGGGACGAGGCCGCCGTGCCAGGGGGCCATGGATGCGCGGCCGCGCTGTGCGGGGAGAGCCTGGCGCAGAAGCTGGAGGGGAAGCCCCTGGCCGAGCGGCTGCGGCCGGACACGCTGGGCAACTACGTGGGGCAGGAGCGGGTGCTGGGGGCGCAGACCCTGCTGCGGTCCCTGCTGGAGTCCCACGAAATCCCCTCGCTCATCCTGTGGGGGCCGCCGGGCTGCGGGAAGGTGAGTGCGGGCGGCCCCCTCGCAGCCGGCGAGGTCGGGCCGCTGCGGCTTCACGTGGCTCTTGAGGCCGCTGTACCTAAAACCTGCTAATTTTCGGACTCTCTCTTTTCTTCGCCCTTCTGTCTTCTTGGTTTCTTTTATAGCTTCCTTACGTTGGCTGATGTCCATTAGTTTTCACTTAAGATTACAAAAAACACAACCTGCCTCGTGAATAAAATAGAATTGGCCCACCCCTATCAGCCCCGCTCCATGCAGTTTGCTCTTTGGTTACACAAAGCCTCTCTTGCTTTCAGATAATTCAGATCTCGTAACTCCAAAGTCCGTACCTAAAACATAAGCCGTGGTTTAGTTAATGGCTGAGAAGCTGAAAAACAGCCGCAACATAGAATCTCTAAATACGTGTAGGAAACCAGCAGGTTAATACAGCACAGTTTGTGAGTACTAGGTTTGTTTTAGCCTACGAATTCTTGCCCCTAAGAGAAGGCAGCACTGCTGGGGAAGGCAGATAATTTACGGCTAAGCACTCATCCACCTTCAGCCACTTTTAGGTGGGTCTTTGTGGGATCTGACCACGGCATCTTCATGTTCTGCCTCCTTTAGCATACCAGGGGCCATCATGAATCCCCAGAGACCCTCTAGCACAGCAGGGAAGGGATTCACAGTTGGTGTGAGGGAAGGACCAAAGGAATGCCTCAGGTGTGGTTGAGCAGTGTTTAAGATCTTGCCTTAATTTTGTCCTGTTCTTCCACATATTTCAGATTTGTGGTGTGGCAGGGCAAACAAAATACAGTTTTCTCTGTCAGTCTAATGTGTTCACAACATTTAGTTTCATGTATTATATATTTATATAATTTGGTGTGTTGGCTGTGTGAGAGAATGTTTGAGGAATCTGGGATAGGGGAAGCAATTAATGCTTAGCAGAGAAGTTAAGGACAGAGCAGCAGCTTGCTCTTGTCAGCATACTTAATTGAAAATAAAAGAGACTTGCTATGTGGTGTTTGAATAATTATGCTAGTCAGTCACAGTAAGTAAGGAGCAGGTGTTAGAATGAGATGAATACCATTAGCAGTGATGCAGCAGGTTTCTTAGGCTAGATAACATACACCTCAAAAGAACCAACTAGTGAACTTCAATAATTGCCACTTCCTTTAAAATAACAAAGTAATAGCAGAAAGTAAGAGCTCAGAATAGATGGGGTGAAGAAGGGCTGTTTCTGAAAACTGATTAAAGGGGAGGTGGATTGACTCAAGTAAGATGGCCAGAGAGAGAAGTGGAATTCAGTTCTTTAATAAATAGGAATTCTTTCTGAATAACACATTCAGGAGCTTGCTTCTATATTTTTTGTGGTCTCCTGCCTTTTGTTTCTTGTTATCTCTGTCAACAGCATGTGCTTGCTCTTTCTTGAAGCCCTCTTTGCTCAGGAAAAAAAAGCTGTACAAGTACAGCGGTAGCAAAGCAAAGGCTGCAGAAGAGTCTCTGCAAACTGGCACTGCTTCAGTGGCCTTTGAGTTGGGATCTGATGAATGCACCTGGCTTTGACCATGGAAGTGCTTTTTCATGAGCTTGTGACAGCCTAACAGTTGTGTTCCAGGTCTCCTTTAGGAGCCTTCTGTGGTACTGAAAGTGTCTTTGGGTAAAGGGTGATCTGTTTTATACCTGTAATGTCACAGCTTTCATTCTTCTTTCATCCGGTGCATCATCCACACCCATATGCTTTACGCATAATTGTATTTAGTGAGCTTGCTTTTCACAGAGTTTAAATTCTGTTGTTCGTCAGTTGTCTGACTTGCATCATTTCTGGGCCTTTTGACCCTTCAAAGAACAGTTCCACAATTCCTCTGTTACATTTTTACTCACTGAGCAAAAATACTATTGGGTAACTCTTCTGCTTTCTAGGTTATTCCTTCTCAGCAGAGTTTTGAGTCTATCTGCTTTCAGCTGGCTCCTGATGAAACACCCATTATTGGCTGAACCAGAAATTCCTTCTGCAAAAAGTTGAACTTCACCCCTTCACCCATGTTTATCAATATTTCTAGGATGGTGCTAGAGTAGAGTTTTATCTTAGGCCTTCTTCCCCATAAATCATAATGTCTGTCTGAGTTAAATAGTTAAAAGTTCTGTTGTTTTCTTGGATATGTCCTTATAAAATTCCTCTCCTGACAGATTTAACATGCAAGCAAAGTAGTCGACCTGAAGATGAAAAAGGAGATCTGTTCTTGCCTGCCTATCTCTCTCACTTACTATTTGAGTTGTATGTATATAATGTATCTAAGAAGACATTTCATGAGGAAGCAATATTGGGCTTGAAAACCTGAAAGATCCTGTAGAGGAGAAGCAAGCTGCCTTCCTCAGGACCTGGTTGGACTGATCAGCAAAAACTGCTTCCATTAAGTACAGTGCTTTTCAGCAGTAACAAGGCCGTATGCTAAGCTCTGCCCATCAAAGAGCTAAAATAGCAGCATAATTAGATATGTTGGTCTAAATTCAGAAGTGCTGTGTAAGGTGGTCATACATTTCTTAAACCTCTACAGGCTCTTGCTACCCATGGAATCTGGTTGTTGCAGCCCATCTATGCCTTCTTCCATTTCTACAGCCAAATGCCATGGTAACTGATACTTTTGAAAAGGGTAGAGCAGGACTAAGTAAAAAAAAAACTGAACATGGAATAAATCATTAGGGCCAAATTTCAAATCAATTTACATATTTTTCAATCTGGATGTTTATGAAAAATTGTAGTTCAACAGCCTTTTTCTAAGCAAGAAGAAAATAATCTTGCTTGTTAAAGTGCTATAAATGTAATATTTCTTATTGTAGGTCAAGAGTATTTTTGGAGAATTTTTATCATGAGACAATAAAGCTAGGTACTAGAATAAAAACATGTGTCTGCTCTGCCCAAGTCGATTTTGGCCTCAGCTGCACTTGAATATTGAAGGAAACATCCTCAAAATTGAAAAGACAAAATCGGGGTATCTCTGTTTCTTTTCTGGGGTATATCCTCGTTTCTTTTGAGTTTCCATCTGTACTGAGTCCTCTTACTTTAAGGGAACATGATCTTTGTACCTTGAATCTGTCATCCTAATTATGTAGGAAGCCAAGGTGCTCTGGATGAAAAGACTTTGACTTTTTGTTTGCACTTTTGTCACTCTGAAGTGTTGAACACAAGAGCCAGTTTTCTTCTTTTAAGAAGCTGACCAGACTCAGGCCAGAGGAAACAGTGCTTCAAAGAGATGCCGTGGTTATTAACTTAGGAACATTTAGCTTGTTCATACTGACTATGCAAATTTTTAAAGGCCTGTATAAATCCGAGTGTAATGTGAGTAAGCTGTGCTGTGATTTATGGCACCTTAATACAGGGATTTAGATTTTTGCATGTCTGCCATTGGGGCACCAATTTTAGTAAAGAGTTAGCGGGGGGACACAGCGTAACTTGAGCACCGAATAATTTTGCTGCCACAGATGAAGTTTAAGCCTTATAAACCTGAACATTCCGTATTTAAGTACAGTAAACATTCCCTCTTATGGCTGCTGTGTAACAAGAAAAAAATAGGTAGCAAGTGGCATGAACCCACTCCTTACAGAAGATAGGACAAAGAGTGTTCATGGATGATTTTTTGAGATTCATGTGTGCACTCCAGTAATAAGATAAAATAAGTAATGTTGGTATGAGTGCAAAACATTAAAAACTCCAGTAAGTGGTCTTTGAAGTTGCTATCAAATCTTCTCTGGCATTATATTTTATTTCTAGGACTCCCTGTATTTCTTTGCATTCAATAAATGACCTATTGAAACACGAAGTCCAACACCTGTTTTGGTGCCCACGTATTTATCATCGCTTCTCAGTGCTTCTTATTTTGCTGATTCAAGTGGTTACCTAATGGGCTGTTTGATTGCTTGAGTGTATTTTGTCTCCTCTTATTCATACAGCTTCGAACCTGATTTGAACCATTTGAACTAATGAGTTCCTTCGATTGATTACCATGAAAGTTTAAACTGAAAATGCATCATGTCTTTTACAGTAGTGTAAACTGAAAGTCCAGGACAGCTCTGAAAAATGGGTTAGTCTTTGCAGTTACCTTTGCAGGGTTTGCAACACTTCCTTTGCAGGGAGCAGTGTTGTAATGCAGTGTGCTTGGTTTTGCTTATGCCAATTTGAATCAAGAATAACTTGGGGTGGCTCTCTAGGAAGAGAACACTGGAAGAGAAAATACCACTGTATCCATAAAACAGTTGGAATTTAAGTACACGATTCAGAATACAGCAAATGGAGATACAGCTCCATTTCAACAAACATTATGCAATGACCTTGCATCTGTTTATGCTTGGTTGGGCTTGGATTCTGGAAGAGCTGTAAAGCACATACTGTGTCTCTTGTTCAGTGGCACTTACTCCTCCAGTAGTATCTCAGTGGGCTATTTGGGGTTTGAGGAACCAAACAAGATGGGTAAGAATAGCATCTGCCCTTATATAAACACCAACTGCTGCTACTTTTGATTGTGTTTATCTCTATAGACAGTGTCTCCGGGCCATGTTCACCTGCTGTGCTGCCAATTTCCTTTAGACACGGCCTGGCTTATCTCCTGTGACGCAGTGTGGCACAGAGAACATCCACAGAGCTACATCCCAGAGAGCTGCTGCCCTGTGTGGCATCCAAGGATGCTGTTGGTGTCTCCCTCAAGGCAGTGAAACAGAGCACGGCCTTTCATGATTGCTTGGCAGACACAGTGTGGCCCTGCTGCCAGCAAAGGGAGGGTTGAAGGTGAGGGGAGACCATTGATGGCAACACCATGTAAACAAAGATTTGGAAATCCTGGCCGGAATAAAGGAAGAGCAAAAGATAGCTGCAAAGTCATGGTCAAAGAGCAGCAAAGAAAATCAGGGTGCTAGTTCAGCACTCTGATAATATGGCTTAGACCCTACAGGTCTGTAGGTGTAACTAGCCTGTTGTGTTTTGCACTGGGCTTATCAGTCTCTTTTCATCCCTGCCACAAACATAATATACATTGTGGTTTGCTCTGGAACAAACCAGCAAAGTCACTTGTTGGGGAAACCTACATGCCAACTAGATTATCCCTGCTCAGGAATAATCCATGCTGTGCTGCACTTGTGCCAGTCTGTGCCAGATCTGCTTTGGTCACCTAAACATGGCCTGGCAGAGCCTACAGCCTTCCAGACTTCCTGGGAGAACCGTGTAGGACCTTAGGTTTCACAGTGTTCTTGATATGGTCTAATCCTGTGTTCTGATCCCTTCCCAGGTTTTTCCAATTCCACTTCCTGAAGTGAGTTTGGCAGTACCACTCTTCATTCTTGTAAGGAACTTTGGTGAGCTAATGTGGTGAGCATAGTTTAATGGCCTGGTGCAGGGCTGCAAAAATCAATAAAACCACCTTACTTCTGAGCAGGTAGTCCTTGAACATCAGCATCAATAAGACTGGCTTAACTTGTATGAGCTTTTAACTCTTTCTTCCAGCCGTGGATGTGAGGGAGCTTTGACTAGTGGCAGTGCAGAGAGGAGAGAAATACTTCATACTTAGGAGTGTTGCCCAGTCAGGGAAACTTCTGAGTATACAGAAAATTCTTGTCTCCTAGAACAAACACCCAGCTTACCAAACAGCAAATCTGATTGACTTTTCTGCTCTGACAGTGGGAGGTGTGTGGAGCCAAGCATGCTTTGTGGGTTGCTTTTGTTTCATCCATACCTTGTATCAAAGCCTTGAAAAATGAGTAGCATTGCTGTGAGTGAGCTTGCTTGTTTGGGTTTTTTGTTTTGGTTGGTTGGTTGCTGGCTGTTTGTAAATCTGAGACAGTTTCAGCTTCTGGGAAAGGATATTCTCATTTGGGCTGACACAAAGCAATAGGTACAGGATGGTGAAGGAGAGTTTCAGTAGTTAAGTGTTTGTTCTGTGTGCAGTGGGTCTGGAAATAAATGACCATGGGCTGAAGTTAAGTGTTATTCATTGGTGAATAACGGTTTGGAAGTTTCTTGGTGAGCATGTTTCTGTTTCAGAACAGCTCTTTATGATGTCGCTGCTTTAGCTTGTCTAAACAAGTAGGTCAGTAAAGTCTCACAATATTCAGCATAAAAGTTGAGGTAATAGGTATGATTTTGAATGGTTTGGCATCATAGTAGAAGAGAACTAAGAATGGTTTCTAGAAAGGGCAAGGAGCTGTGAGCTCCTTGTAAGGTGTTATTTTTAGTGAAGTTAGCAAAAGGTTAGTTTGCAGAATCACTGGATCACTCCTGTTCTTAATTTGTGGGAAACAATATTCCTGCTCCTGCCCATAAAGAAAGAAACATGAACTAAATAAGAAACACCTGTATAATAAAAGGAGTATTACCAACTTTTTAAATTTTCCTTTTGTGCCTGTTATGCAGGTTCTGATTCAGGGGTACTCAGTAAATTGCAACATCAGTGTCCCTATTTAAAAAGATTTGTTTTCCAGTGTAAGAATCAAACATCAAAATTTATTTTAGATTATGAAGGATAATCAGTGTATTTTCTACTGCCTTATTCCATATCAGATTTCTAATTTTCTTCTTGTTCCTTAAATGCATTGCCCATGGGGGAAAACTGGGATATTAGCATGTGAGTTATAGGTGTTTTGTGCTACTGCCTTCATACTTAAGCTACTTTGCTTACATGAATTCTCTACTAGGTTTTGGGTTCCTTTAGGTTGTAACCTGAAGTAACAAAGAGGGGGAAAACTGTAGCTTGTTACTGACTTTTGCTTGAGATGGTGGGACAAAAAGCAGCATAAAAATCCTGAACTCATGGGAAGTCTTTCAGAGGACCAGGGAAAGTTTTACATCTGTGTGATAGGCAGTTTGACTTGCTGAATGATTGATTGTGCAGAACAGAAGGAAGAGGCTGTGAACATGCCTGTCCTTGTCAAGCATTGCATTTGAAAGGCAATGTATGTTATTCTTACTGCAACCTTTGGTGACCCACAAGTTGGCAGAGGAAGAGAGGTATCTGCTGGCTGAGATCCGTGCAGCAGATTTCAAGTAGATTCTTGGTCTAACAGTAACTTTCAAACAAATCTCTTTGATTTTTTTCCCTTAAATTAGAATTAAAAATATGGACTCCTGTGCATGTGTATAAAACAAAGTCTTTACTGGTTTTTTTGTAAATAACAAAACTCTCTTGAGTGACAGCCAGGCTACAATGTGAGCTGCCAGTCCAGGTGGAGCTACAAGAAGAATAGCTGCTTTATTTTTTTTTCTTTGTCATCTCACCACTGCCACTTTTAGAGAAGGAAAAGGTACATTTTCCTTTTTCATCTTCAAATTTGATGTATTGGATGTTTGTGTGCTTTCAGAGATTTTTAAGGCATGGATATATCCTCTGAAGTTACATTCTGATTCAAGGCCCTTTTGTAAGGAAACATGAATTCTGGTTTTAATTTAATTACTCCGTTTCAAAGATATTTTTGTTTGGTTTTGATGGGGTGGGGGTGAAATTTGCTTACTTGTTTATTTTCTCAGATATTGCTAATATCTGTAGGCTTTGCTGCAAACACTTTCCAAGTGTTTTCCTCTGCAATGATACAGCTTGGGGATGGGCTGGTGGATTGAGCTCCAGGAAGCGAGGAAGGATCTGACATGGGATGTGAGTCTTGTGTCAGGACCTGAAATGACACTGCTTCTGAAGGCAATCAGGAAGCCCTTACTAAAACTGAAGCAAGAATAAATAACAATATATCCTTCTCCTTAGCCTCCCATTTTCTAACTTGGGCTGGTTGCGGTTTCAGGGACAAGGAAATCCATTAAATGGATAGAGCAGGGTACTGCAACACCGTTGGTAGCCAAGTGGTAGGTGCTTGTTTCTGCAGCCTCCCTGCAAGAGGATCAGGTTGACACCACCTGCTGCTTTAACCTCAGCACTTAGAATATCTTCTGAGGTGGTTTTGTTGGCACCTGTCCCTGTCCTCATCTGCTGAGGCTCTCCTGTCTTCGGTCTCCTTTGGATCCTTCTCTACTAGAACCGTGAGCTTGATGGAAGAATCACCTGTTTTCTCTAGCAGTACTTTCAAATAGAGATACACTCTGTTTGGGACATACACCTGTGTTAACTAAAGGTTGTGAAGGAAAGTCTCAAAATCATGTCTGTTATATGTTCTGGTGTAGTAAATCTACCCAGGTTGGTGGAGGTTGTGTCTGTGCTTTGGTAGGCTTAGTGAAATTCTAAATAAATTTGGATTTGAAGGAGTTATTCATAAGGACAGGAAAACAACATGGCTGCTTACTAAAAACAGCCAGTTTGGTCAGTCAGCTGCCTTTTGCTTCTCTGCACCAGCATTTGATTACTGTTGACTATTTAGATTTAAGAGTTTACATTTTCTTAAGTACACATGTAAATTTCTAATGCTAATGTTCTCATGCTTTTGTAGAAACTGCAGTCTGATTAATTTCATTTTTATGTGTATTTGAAATATAAAAGGGTTTAGTTAATAACATTGTAGCTTTTTATTTCTCACATGCAGTTGCACTGTAACCTCTTAGGCAGGTGTCTTGGGGTAGTCCAGCTCTTTATCCATTAACATGCTCCACAAAATAACTGCACAGGGAATTGCAGTCAGCCCGTCTTCTGTGACAGAAATGTATTTGGCAGAGAGTTCTTCTTCCGTGACAAAGGAGACAGCTGTCAGTGCTGTCCTTTTCAGTACTGAGGCTCACAGGGTCTGGTATGGAAAAGTGCAGGCATTGGAAATGCAGCAGAGGAATTGGCAGCTACCTCTAGCAGGAAGTTTTTAAGTCTTCTGTGCCCTAGAATAACGTGAGCTAAAAGCTAAATATTAACTCTGTAAACTGTCAACACTGCCCCTATGTCCAAAATCTATAGCATTGTTCTTGACATATTTCCTTTAAATTGGTACTTTCTGTGTCTGAAATGATTTTTACAAAGCTTTCTCCTGTTGCTGTTTCAGACTACACTGGCACACATCATAGCCAACAGCAGCAAAAAGAATGGCATGAGGTTTGTGACACTGTCAGCCACAAGTGCCAAGACAAATGATGTTCGAGATGTCATCAGCCAAGCCCAGAATGAAAAAAGACTCTTCAAGAGAAAAACTATCCTCTTTATTGATGAGATCCATCGTTTCAATAAATCTCAGCAGGTATTGTACTGCACTGCTTTTTTAAAAGAGCTTTTGTCAGCACTTCTGTAAAATCTCCCACTTTGCCTTAAGGGGATACCTTCCTCCGGGCTTTTGATTTCAATGTTAATACTTGTAGTAGATGAATTTGGCAGAAACATAAAAATTAAATTCCTTAGCTAACTTCCAACCAACATTTAATTATTGTGATTCAAGAATTTCAATAAAAGGCTGAGTTATACTTACATGCCAGTCTTTATATGATACTTTTATGAAATTTTATTTTTGCAAAGTCATGTTAGTAGTGTTTCTCATCTTCATTTTAGCCTCAATCTGGGGGGTTGCACTCTGTATTACCTTTACAATGGTCTGGAATGTGAATGTGCCAAAGGTGGGTATTTTAATGTTGTCCTCTCTTCTGTGTAAGAAAAAAATCAGTCTTGGCATGGTACTTCAGGATAACACTGCAGCCATCACTTGGGCTTTTTTTCTTTTTTCTTTCCTAGGTATAAGGTTTTTTTAGTTGTGCCATGGAAAGCTTGAATTCTGTATGCTTGAATACTACAGGTTGCAGTTATTAAATTGAACTGTTCTGTAATCTTCCTGTAGTGTACTGCATACAGAATTAAGCAGGGAATTGTAGCCCTAAAGGTTGATTCAAAGCGTATTTAGGAGTAGCGTCACTATTTGTTATCCTTGATAAGGCAATTTCATGATTTCTTGTGTTGCCATGCAATAAACCAAAGTCACACAAACCCAAAATTTGCAGATTTCTTTACCCTATTTCTTTTCAGCTGGTAGGGTCAATCTCAGTGCAGTCATTTATTATTAAGGTGTTGTGTGCATGAAATTAAGTCATTTCAATATCTGTGCAGATTAACTGCCTTGTCAGTGTGGTTATTTGTCATATCAACAGGGAACCCAAAGACTCACAAGACACAAAAAAAAAGGTAACCTACTCACATGGGATGTTTCAGGTTGTCATTGATCGAGATCAGCTTTTTCTGCTTCCCTCCCATGCTCAGGACACTTTCCTTCCGCACGTCGAGTGTGGGACGGTAACCCTGATAGGAGCGACCACAGAAAACCCTTCCTTCCAAGTGAACGCCGCTCTCCTGAGCCGGTGCCGGGTGATCGTCCTGGAGAAGCTCTCGGCTGAAGCGATGGAGGCAATTCTGATGAGGGCTGTCAGGTTCTTAGGGCTCCAGGTTGTGGGCCAGGGCGACCAGCTCGGCACCCCTGCGACTGGCAGCAGCAGCAAGAGCTCAGAGTGAGTACTTTATGGGCTGCGGGGTGTTAACGTGCACAGCCCGAGGAGCTGACTGCCTGCCAGGGAGAGAATGAAGCAGTTGGGGGTGGGAAGAGAAACCCTAGCCACTTCTGATAGTAAAGAAAAGAAGTGGCAGCATATGGCAGGGGCGGGGGTGACAGGAGAGAGAGAATTCAGAGCATTGGCTCGCTCCATCCAAAACATAATCTCACCGTCTGGATTAGGACAGAATTTTATACTTGGATCCATAACTCCTGACTCACCCTCTCAGGATATTTAAATCTGTTCTGCTGCTGAGGATTTGCTGTGGAAGCCTGTATCTGGGTCTTTGTCATATCTTAATGTGTGTTACTTCTCACTACTGATTGTAAAAGCATCATGTTTCCGTTAAGTGCTGAATGGGCTATCCCCTCTTAATTTGGAAGCGCCTGTCAGAAGTTTGTTGTTTTCCGAGAATTCGTTTTTAATGAGATCAGGGAGGGTAATGCTGCTTCTGTTCTTTGGTTGCAGGATAAGTCCTGTGCTGTGTTTTAGGATACCCAGTGACGAGAGGAGACTGTTGCTGTGTGACGTTAATAGATTGTTTTAAGAGAGACTTTGTTTTTCTCTGCCCCTTGATGTCCAGACAGATAAATTCATATTAAACATTTTCTAAAGTTTTGGAAAAAACAACATCCAGATTTGTCTACAAGAGATGTTATCTGCCTTCTGAAACAGGAGGCTGGCAAATAAGAGTAATGCATGGTACTGTGGTACTCACATGCAAGCTATTACACTTCCTTCGTGTTGGTTCTTGGCTGCACTCCTGGTGATTTACAGTGCATTGGTGTGGTGGTGATTGACAGACTGTATGAAATACATGAGAGGGAACCCACTTGAACTTTGTCACAGAATGTAAGCACAAAGAATTGCCAACCTGAATGCTGAGGTCAGGACAGGTAAGGAAAGGGATTCCTTTTTTATTTTTAGGTTACCCACCTCATGGTTTATTTATTTGTAGCTTTTATGTGTTGTAGTAATATGAATTTTAGAAGAGAAGGCAGTACTGCATGTCAGCATTAATGTAGTGGCACAGCTGTGGTTGTGGCTACACCCTGACTGGGGTTCAGAGGCTTTCCTTTCTGTACAGGATTAAAGTACAAGGCATAGTTTCAGCTGCAGTTGTTTGGGTTTGGGTTTCGCTGGACTCTCCATGTCTGTAGCCTTCCAATAGCTATGGATGATTTAAACAGCGCGGTGCTTCATCAAACTGAAAGAAGTCTGGCAGGCAGACTGTCAGACTAACACAGTTTCAGAAATCTCTCCCTGGGGAGAGAGGGCCACACTCCAAAGGCAGTCATGGGAGCCAAGCCTTTAAAAATAAAAATGGGGGTTTGAATTGAGGAGGTTTTGTTGCAGTTGTGTCTTTCTTATCTTTCATTATGCAGTCTGTTGCTGAGCTACAATTCCTACACTCTGTTGCGGATAAGTTCAGATTTTTATAAGCCATCCACCCTCCCATGATTCTGGTTTGGATTTCTCATTGATTCCTGCTTCTTGCTTCAGTGTCCATACCATTTCTGCTTCTTCATTTCCTCTCCACTGCTCTGCAGGAGCAGCTGTCTCAGCTTTTTATGCCCTTGCCTCTATGGAACAGGACTGTCATTAGATGCAGGAAGGTAACTGTTCATGCTGTCCTGAAGAATAAATGGAAATCACCAATTACAATTAATTTGATTGTTAATGGTGCTCACCTTTATACCAAAGTGAGAAAAGGAGCTGTAAGGTAGCACGTCCCCAAACCATGGGATGTACCCACTTTGAAAGGTCTAGCAGGAAGGCACAAGAGATGTGTACATTGAATTTTGGGTTTCGTTTCCCATGTTAGTCTCGCTTTCCAAGCCACAGCAGTGTAGTATGAAGTACTACACTGCTGTGTAGTACTTAGCCACAGTTAATCAGATGGTTTTGTATCACATCAGTTGTCTGACAGGATGGCTTACCTAGGAGATTTTGAAGGAGAGGATGATTCTTTGTAGTCTCTCTTGTTGCCTTGAGGAATATGGTGAGGGTGAATCTTCCTTAGTCTTTACAAGCATCTGATGTGTTTGGCAAGGATGCAGCCATCCCCAGGGAATTCAATGGATTTCATCATCTGCACTCCATAAGGAAAGTGTGCTGTACCCAAAACTGTTTCCTTAGATTTTCTTTGTGGATTTTTCTTATCTTACTTCCACCATTGGGGCAGGTTTCTGATAAGGTTAGATCACCTGGATTCTCTTCCACTCCACTGTGGCCTTTTCTTGCTCTAAAGCTGGAGCAACTAGCAGTTTCTTGGATATCTTTCTGTTTGTTGTGTCATCATGGCTCACAAAGGTTCTTTGACAGTTTTTATGTTAATTACTGGATTTCTTTAGGATAATATGTGCTTTTTGTTATATTTGCATCAGCATTACTGCCATCAGACTGTGCCTCTGAAGTCTTGAGTAAATCTGAAGACTGTACTGAGGTATAGTCTTCAGTATACTGAAGATGGAGAAACGAGAAAGAAAGAAGCATACTCATGATGAAAAGTAAGAAGTCAGTGTTAAAGATGTTTTTTATTGCTGCAACTGCTTGTGCTTTGTGCAGTTTATGCTGTGTCAGTAGTAGCACCAGCTGTTTCAGGTGTGCACTGATACATTACACTTGTACTGTGTCGGTGGTGGAAGAAACCAAATTCTTCTCTTGGCTTTTTATTTTTGCCATTCAAGTGCTGCCCTCAGAATGGTATCTCTAATTGAAGTCAGAGTAAACTGGATGGTTGATTAATGTGTCTGAAGCTAGATAGCACACAGCTGAGGGAAATGGAAGGAACCCCAGGTTCCTGTTGGCAAGCCCAAACATCATGCAGTTCAGCTTGCTACTGGCTGTATTACAAAGTTCTGGCGTGTTTCGAATTCACTGGTGCGTAAATCACAACACTGAAGGTGGAATTCCTTTGGATCTTCAGTGTTCGATACTTTCTTGAAAATTTTTCCTTAATTGAAATATCCATTCAATTTCCTTTGAGGAAATGAATTGCTGAGGTGCGACAATGCTGTAAGGTAGTGAGGAGTGCATATCACACTGCAGTAGTTCAGTTGAAGAACTGTGTTTGCCTGTTAAAGTGTTGCAATCTGCCAAGGAGTGAACATAGTGAGAATAATTGCATTGAGAAAATAAGAAAGTACTGATCTATGTGGGAAAGAAGCAGTGAGTGCTTTATCTTGTTTTGCTCAGTAATTTTTTAAATCTTTGATCACACAGGTTCTCCTTGCTTGGGCTTCCTTATATTTACTCCCTGATACTGCTTATTCTCTCGTCATTGGCTCAAGTGCAGTGGTGCTGTGTGGGTTTAATGGGTTGTTCATCAGACATTTCATGTTGGTTCTTGGCACAAGCTGTCTCAAGGGAATGGTGATAAAGACAACCTGGAAGAAGGATTTATTATCCTGTAGTGGTAGTTTTCCATTCCTTGAGCTAGTATATCACCTTCAGCCCAGTGAGTGATGGATCCCAGCACGTCCCTTTTGGCTTGTTTATGTTTTGGTCTCCGTATCATTGGTTACAAGGTACCAACATTGACCATTGGCATCCAGTGGGTGTTCGGTGTTAATTTTGGAAGTTGAATAAAATATGGGATTGCCCATCTGCAAGCGTATCAGGAGCTTGGAAAGAAGTCAGAAAGCATGGCAGTTATTCTGCCTTGTGGTTCTGATGGGTGCAGAAGTTGGATAAACTGGAGGGAGTAGGGCACTTGAGCTTCTGAAGACAGGATGGGCTTAAAAATGTAAAACACAACAGTGGTTTTTGGAAGCCAAGGTATTGAAATAATTGCCGTCATGATTTTGAAATTAGATATTAGACTCCTGCCTAGTGAAGTTAAATCATCGGAAAATTGAATGATTCACCTCAGAAAAAAAATCTCAATTCAGTTATTCTGAGTATAACATTTTATTATTTTGAAATACGAAATGTGTATGGAGCTGAGATTATGCAACAGGAAAGTATTGTGTTATTTCCAATCAGTGATTCTCATCAATGTGCTGTGCAAGCAACTTGTATGTGAAAGTTTCCTCCATTTATTTTTGTTCTTTATCACATTCTGCATGTCATGCTATTGTAGGCATGGGCTGGATCAGCCAATACATAATGCGTTATTTGGATTGGAATTGCCATTACCCTTAGGTTATAACTGAAATTTCACCATGAAAATGGACAGGGCCATTGCTTGTAACAGCGTTTTCATACTTTCTTGTGAATATTTGTTTCACTTCCTGTAATATAAATTGCTTACGTTGAGCCAACAGGGCAGTTAGAATCCTATAGTGAAACAAAAGACAGGAATTCAACTCAGATTTAAATTAGCAGATAAATTGCAGAAGTGCTCTGAGGCCTCAACTTTTTTTGGGAAAGACTGTACTTAGCTTCTTGCAAGGTAGTACCTGCCTTTTAGTGCTCTCAATGCTTCCTCTTTCTTGGAGTCACTGTCTGCAGCTGTGGTATCTGTGTGAGGAGGCCTCAAGCACAGGATGTGTTTCTCTGTAACCAGCAGGCAAAGAGCTTAGTCCTTGAAGGTGAAACCGTCTCTCAAGTATGCCCTGCTGGTGTGTGAGAAGTGTTTGCTTATTATGTTGTATATGTGGGGTTGTTTCTGCTGAAGGAGGTCTTAGCAGCAGGATGTCTGTGTGAAGTGCCTGCTGGATTTTTAAAAAGAACTTTTGCTTTCCTTGCTGGCTTTTTTAATTTAAAGCTTATGAAAGATCTGGTACCCATCTGTAGTGCTGAGGGATGAATGTTGCTTCCTGATTTTAAAGGAATTTGATGCTTGAGATAATTGACTACGTCTCTGTGCAGATGCATTGTTCTGCTTCCTTGTTCAAAGACTGTGTTTGAAACACCCTGGCAAAAGTGCTACTTCATGTGTGTTAATATTTTTACTAGATTCATCAAATACATGAGAAATAAGGCGATGGAAAAAAGTCATGATGAGATGCATTGCATGTGATGCATCTGGTTTTGCCAGGGTGTGATGTCTACTCTCTGCAGCATGGGATTTGCCCCTAGAAGACATTTGTCAGCTTTCACTTGCAGTGGTTGATTAAGATTGCAGCTCTACTAGTTCTTCCTTTTTATGTGTAGCCATGAGAGGACTCAAATATTAACTGCTAAAATTTTTCCAGAACCTGCTGTCTTTTTCTTTTGTGTGGCAAGTGCAAAGTGGGTTTGCAAGGAGAAAGAGATGGCAAGTAAAGAAAATCAATGGACACATCTGTCTGGGAATCCTGATGCTGCATTTTTCTACACCACTGGTAGTAGTAGTAACACATCTTTTGGTAAATGAAGTGCAGGGCTGTTGTGAATCCTTAATTATTTGACACACAAGACTTCATAAGAAATGGCCTCTCACACCAAGCCCTATGTGCTAATCCTTACTGATACCTGCCACTCTTGATTTACAGTGCAGCTACTACAAGAGGCTCAGTTAGGGCCATTAATGTCATATTTTAATTTCATTAGCTGCTGTCTCAAAATCAGATCAGTTACACCTTCTGCCTTAGATGTTACCTTTTCTACATTACTGAGGTTTGAGGATTAAATCCCCAACAGGGTGCCTGTGAAACATGCAGAGGTGAACTGGTTAGGATGTGTCCCAACAGTGAGGAGTGCAGCCTAGCGGGTGAAGACCTAGAGACAAAACTTGAGGACTTCATTGTCCTCACAGATTTTTCATGGACTCACTAGAAGATCTCAAGAGATCCTGCTGCTGCATTTCTCAGGTCTTCTCATCTTCATAGAATCACTGAATATTCTGAGCTGGAAGGGACCCACAAGGATCATCAAGTCCAACTCTTAACTGAATGGCCCATACAGGGATCAAACCCTTGATGTTATCAACACCGTGCTCCAATCAACTGAGCTAGTCTCAGTGATTTGTTAATTTAGAACATGATTTCACTAGAATTTGGCCTTTTTCACATTTGTGAAACACTTGGAGCAGTAGATGGCAAGAAGAGTGATGGACATATATTGGGATGCAGCTTCTTTCTAATAAGATTTTTTTTTTTACCCCAGTGACTAAGTTGTAATATGAAAAAAGTAGGATGCACTGTGTTTTACATTGTAAACAGCCTTTCCAGTTGTTGTTTTCTAAAGAAAACTGATAGCACCTCTTGCTGTTGTTAGTAGTTAGTTCCAAACATCATCCTAATGACTTTATAACTCACTATATTCTCTCACCTGCATTTGGATAGCTTGCTGCCTTTTCACTGTTCTTCCACCAAGGAATTTGAACTGCCACCAGTGAAATGCTGATGGAGTAAAACCTTGTAAAGTTCAGCTAGCTGTATCAGAACTGGGCTGTGGTGAAAACCTAACCCTAGTTTTTGTTGAATTTATTGAGGTGAGGAAAAATAAGGGGGTTAAATAGAAGAGAGCTCCTGCCCTACATTTTTTGTGTGCAATTGTATTTAGCAGGCACTGGAGCAGGAGGAAGAGGGTGGGCCCCTGGTTCTGCAGGACAAGTTAAGACAGGTCTTAAACCCAGCTGTGCATCAAGAAACTTTGTAAAGAAACATCATCTCCCCAGCACAGCAGGCTGGGAGAGGAGTGTGATGGGGGCTAAGGGTGTGTGGTTATTCTGTTGCAGATTCCCAGTGTACATAGAGGAGAAAGCTCTGAACACACTTGCCTATCTTTGCGATGGGGATGCCAGGACTGGGCTGAACGGACTCCAGCTGGCAGTTCAGGCCAGAGTAGCAGCGGGAAGGAACGCTCCTTTGAACACCTCTGCAAAGGGTGGTGCTGCACATGGCATTGTGGTAACAGAAGAGCATGTAAAGGAGGGGCTCCAGCGGTCTCACATCCTGTATGACCGAGCAGGTGAGCCACAGATGCAGTTTCTGAGATGCAGTGTTCTCCAAATGTGATAGCTTCTCTAATTCCTCTTTCTTCTCCCTTTTTTGTACCAGCTGCTCTACTGAAACAGTGGTTGTACTGAAGTTTGTCCCAAAAGTTACTTTTCCTCTACAGTGCAGTTCAGCTTGAAATTAGTTCTCAACCAGGAAGTGTAGATTAGCTGAAAGACCCATTTGCTGTCCTGAGAACAGTTGCATGGTGAAATTATTTGTTATTTAAGGTCTATGAGGGTTTCAGTGAAAGGGACAGAAGAATTTGATGAGGACATTTTTTTTGAAGGGTTGGATATCTTCCATTGCACTTTTACTCCTTTGAAAGTCTTGGGAGTGCTCACATCCACAGCAATATGTTGTGTCAAAACCTGAGCAGTTTGCTTTATTTTTAGAGTTGCTTTTTAAGGTAATGAATTCTGTAGCTTGCTTAGGGCAGGCCACATAAATCGCATTGCACTTAATGCTTCCTAGAGTGATAACCACTCTTACTAAATTTGTGACTTGGCAATCTTAGGCATCACAGTAGCTGGCCACTAAACCATTTTATGTTAGAGGGTTAAAAATCAGTGAGTGTCAGATTAGGTGAATCCCCTTGAATGAATATGCTGGTTTTTCAGCAACACTTGAATGACTGTGCAGAATAGTATGAAGTGATTATGCCAAGCAGTATTTGAAGAACTCATTCATTTTCTTTTTTATTTCTTTTTAGGCCATTGTTTCTGATATGCTGCATTAACTGCCACTGTTCAAAATCTGTGATGAGAGCTTTCTTGAGGCTGGTTATAACCTATGCCCGCTTGCAGCCTTCTTGCTACAAAGAAATAATGATGACTCACTGTCAGGAGAAAGGCAGCTGGGCAGATACTGATCTAATGGCAGCTGAGAAGTCAAGGGCAGGCAGGGGGAGGGAGAAGAAACATTTTATGGGGTCTGTGGCAGGAAGAGGTCATGATTAGAAGGAAGTGGAAAATCTGACTGGTTTGCTGGTACGAGTCTCTTGCACAGCATAGGTCTCTTGTGTGTTTGCTGTCGCCTTGTGGCCACTGTCACACAGAACTCTTGGCTGTGTCACCTTCTTGCTCTGGTACAGATGGCACAGAGTGCCTCTTCCTGAGGCTTGCATCAACTCTGGGTAGAGTGTGTCAGGCCCTTCTCTGTTTCAGTAATCTTTGTTGTGGTTTATTGTGAGGTTTTTGGTTGGAGATTTTCAGAATGGTGAAAGCAATGAAAACTTTTTCTGGGTTGTATAAATCCCAGAAAGCCTGACAGATATTGTCACAGTAGCAGGTTGCCCAAGTACATGTCTTTTCAGAATTTCTTCTGTGGAATGGTCTATTGTTGTCCCCTGACTGTTGGCTGCAGGTTGAGCACTTTTGTCCATAGTAGAGGTGGCTGTTTGTCCTAAATACAAAGGACTTTCAGATGGCGGCTACTGCATAAATTTTTCTTTTTTTTTTTGGTAGCATGTTTTAGCTAACACCTTTTGAATCACAGCTGTGGTGGTGGGATCTACAGTCCTCTAAAATAAAATGCTTCAGTCTTTTAAAGTGGAGGGTCTAATCATGATAGAAACAACACACATGTGTTGCATGTTCATGTAGGAAACACAAAATAATTTATTAGTGTTCAAAGTGTAAATATGGACTTTTTATTTTACATTCTTTTTTGTTAACCTTCTGCAAAATTTGCCAAATACGTGTAATTCGGCATTCTCTTCTGTATTTTCATCAAGTAATCTAGGAAAGAAATCATTCATAATGCAGTTGTTAGGCTGTTGTTCTAATCTATGTGCAGACATGTAAAGAGAAGGTTTTTGTGCAGATAGTTTATGCATTTTAGCTGGAAGGACAAAGAAACAACTTTAATCAAATTTCACTGCCAGCAGCTGCCTGAAGCCCTTGCAGTTGGAGAGGAAACAAAAACTGTTAGTAATATTTTAGTTTTAATTTCAGTTGGTAAAATTTTGATCCTTTTAGAAAAATGATGTAGCAACCAAATTCATTGAAGTTTACCAGCAGATGGGCAATGACTAGATCCTTAAAATAGAGTTGTACTGTTCCCCCTTCCTTTTACAGATTGTATCACTCTGCTAGCACTGATTTAATAAGATAAATCAGTAATTTCACTGCCACTGTGGTGACATAACTTCATGTATGGTAAAGACTGGGAATGTGTTATGCTGAAGTTAATTTATTCTGCAGTCTGGAACACAGTTTTTCCTTTACCTTCTCAGGCGGAGAAAAGAGAAGGTATCTCACTCTCCTGGGTTTGCTGTCAGGGCAGAGCTTAGAGCCATGTGGGCAGGAATAAGTTGCTATTCCATACCATGCACATCATTGCTGTGGTAGGGGAGTAGCTTATTTGGAATTGGATTCCCAACTGGTGTTAAATCACCACACTTGCACCATAGTGGTTTTTTCCAGCTCAGTTTTTTTCTGCTGGATCAGAATGAGAAGTCTTCTCATCCATGCTCTTGGTCTACTCTTGCTTCCAGGGCTTTCTTCTTTCCTTTATTAGTGAACAGTTTGATGTTTACCTTTGCCTAAGATAAGAAATAATTTGAGATGGGGACTGATTTTAGTTTTGCCCACTGCTTTGTGAATAGAAATTGTTTAAGAAGCTCAAATATTAATTATGGTGAGTGAACAAGACCTTTTCCCATATCTTCTACCAATATGACTTCAGATAAATCAGCATCTTAAACTGGCCTGAAAACGCCTCATGAGCACATAAAGCAATCTGTGGGCATATGTCAACAAGATTTATATACCTGTATATGTCAGACACTAGAAAAGCCCTCTCTTCCATAAAGCCTCTTGTGCAGTGTCTTGTTTCAGAGAGGTATTTGCCTTTGTGGGAACTGCATAGAGAAAATTTATTTCTGTTCCAAAAATTCTTCATAGTTTTGATTTCAAGAGGCATCTGAGATACAGCAGAGATAGATAAACTGGTATGTGAATGTCTCTCAACTCAATTGATAAGGCCCAAACCTATATGTTAGCTAACCAGCAAGAGAAGGCTAATAAATAAAGGTCTGCTAAAAGCTCTAGGTTTTTTTAAGCTGCTTTTGCTATCTCAGGCTATCTATAAACTGTATATTTAGACAGTTTAGAAATGTATTTTTAGACATTTTAGAAATGAAAAATCTCTCTCCAATGCACATCACTGTATTTTGTCTTTAATTGATAGTGCAACATGACTATACTGAAGTATTGTCATTGTAGCTCTGTCACCAACACTAACTTTGTAAGGAAGGAAATAAAAAGCAAAAACTAATTCCCTTCTCAGCCTGAAGTCTGAAATTCCCTGCAGGTTTATATATCTAAACCAAACCTATCTGCTGGATTCCTTCTGCCTCTCCAGCTGAAATCCTCACATATGACACTTTACAGTAGCCCAAACAGCACATAAAAGCCTCCAGCAAAAAACTCTGGATGAGTGCAACCTCTGGAGATATTTAAAGGCCATCTTCCTTACTTTTAAGAGACCAAGAGACGCCTCTTGCAAGAGGATGATGCGAGTTCAGCTGCTCGGGGTTACTGCTCCTGACTCAAGTGTTTTGGTGGAGCACGGACGTGCTGTTTGTGTTGGCTCCAGTAAGGGCTGCATACCAGGGCTCTTTGTGTGGAGTCCTAGCAAAAATAGCTGTCTGACTGCCTGTGCTCACCAGCAGCCTCTTGAATTCCCCACAGAATCACACTCCAGCAGGAGCAGAGAGGAGGCAAGGGACCTGGGAGGTGGAGGTCTTGCTGGCTACAAAAGGAACAACTACGGCAGCGTGGTGATGTTGGTTCCCAAACTCACTCAGGCAGCCCTTTTATTTTTCAGGGCCTACAAGTCACTGCTGTGTTCTGATTTGGCCCTCAGGCTGTAAATCCTTTTAGCCTTAGGAAGAAGAGGAATATTAACAGATGGCTGTGCATGCAGCCAGTTGCCTTTACAACACATACTTAGCTGTGAGCCAAGGAATGCTAGGCACTTGAAAAAATAAAAAAAAAGCAGATAACATGGAAAGTTTGACAATATTGTAGCAAAATACTCTTACAAGTTTGATTAAAAGACATGCATAAGAATCAAAACCAGTTGAACAGAGGAAAATTGTAAGCAGGAAGGGTCTCATTCGGTGTTTGTAATACTGACTCCCTATTTTTAATTGTAGCCCTAGAAGATCTGTGGAATAGCTCTGTTTCTCCTTGGAGTCCAAATCTAATCATATATTAAGCTTAAATATTAAAAAAAAAATCCTTGTATTTCTTTCAGTCTTCCCACTTTTTACTTAGAAGCCTGGCATTTCAAGTGTTGTTGCAGTAGGGCAAGTGTCCACACTTGAACTCAGCATTTCTTAGGGGTTTCCCAGGATTGTGCACTGCAATTCTGTTTTTTCTAAATTGTATGGTGTTCCATCATTGTATATCCATGACATTTCCTTTTTTCTCACCCCTATAGAGCACATCAAACTCGTGTTTTACTGCACACTTAATTTTCAAGTTTTAGATGATATGAAATGTCACTTTTCTAAAATATCACTACTGTATTACTGTATCCAGTGCTATCTTGTATCGCTGGATTTCTCTTAATTCGTGTGTTGTCTTCTCAGAGCTCTGTGTGTGTCCAAAAGCAGTGATCAGCTATTTCTATGTGCTTGTACTTTTTGGCAATTACAAACTATTTATGCAGAGTTTTCTTCCTAACTGCTTAAGATATCTGGGGTTATCTTTTTTTTTCTTTTGAAGGGAAGGCAGTTAGTTTACAAAACTCAAATTGTTTGCCTAGCAATGTTTAAAAAACAACAACTTCCTTTTCATCAGCAGTTGCTCTGATTTGCTTATGTAGTTAGGGAATGATTCACATAGGAAACCATGAAGGCACTGAAAACAATAATGAACACTGTAACCACATATCCCTAAAAAGAGCTTGAAAAAGCACCTTATGTTTACTGATGTAATCTAGTAAAATACATTCTGTTCCCTTAAAGGCATTTCACTTAATTTCCTCCTAACAGCTTTGTGTATTGCTTCTCCCCCATCTTGAACAGGAGAAGAACATTACAACTGCATCTCTGCCCTGCACAAGTCTATGAGAGGCTCTGATGAAAACGCCTCCCTTTACTGGCTTGCTCGAATGCTTGAGGGCGGTGAGGATCCCCTCTATGTGGCAAGGAGGCTGGTGAGGTTTGCAAGTGAAGATATAGGTCAGTATTTGCACTATTTCACATGGGAAAATCATGTTGAATGAAGATCTGCCAGGCTTCTCTGGTTTCTGAAAGTTGGCTTCTGAAAAACGAATGCAAAATATGCAGAATAGGTACAAAATACTGAAATGCTGCACATGGCATAAAAACTTTGTACATGCAGGCAGAGACCTACATAAGGTATTATTGTGATGATTACCTATTTCAGGAAAGACAAATGTTTTTGAGGTCAGGGTTGGTGTGTATTAATATGGATTCTTTTAAGCCCTGCTGGTTGGTAGGTCACCAGTAAACTTGTGCCAGCACAGAGTGTGTATTTCAGGGATATCTGATTTTCTAATAAATCTGGCACATGAATACCAGCCATGATCTGCATTCCTTAGGTTTAATAGCTGTAAGGCATGTCTATTTACTTATCCAGAGTAGCAGATTCAGCAACACTTCTAGCACATACGTGATGGGTGAAGAGTTAGGAGACCTGTGAAACTATGTCTGTATAGCAGTATTTCCCCATTTCTTTATTAATTTCAAAAGGTAGGAGATTCATATGTGGTCAGCTACTGCTCAGGCTGCCACTGTGTGGCAGCAGATTCAGTCTAAATCATACACACAGCTTAGACTTTTTTTCCTTTTTCTTTTTTTTTCTTTTTTTTCTTTTTTTTATTTTTTTTGTGGGAGGAGGAAAGCTTGAGGAAGGAGGGAGTGTATCTTATGTATGATTTGTTATTGTACCAGGAATTCCAATATCTGAGAAAGCAACTCTGAAATGTGCATGGATACCTTACAGGAAAGGGAAAAAATAGTTTTTTAAAAAAAAAAAGACATTAAGTGAAGTAAATAGACTCTAACCTGCTTTTATCTGATCCCTTTCTGTAGGACTGGCAGATCCTCTGGCTTTAACACAAGCAGTTGCTGCTTATCAAGGCTGTCACTTCATTGGAATGCCTGAGTGTGAGGTAAATGCTTCATTAATTCACTGATTTGAAAGTTCTGCAATCTGTAAAACCTATCTGTAACTATAAAAAGAAGCAGATTGCAAGGACAGGACAGACTTAGTTACTTGTTCATTCTGCATGTCCCTTCTTTGACCAGAGAACATTGTAGCTCTTAAAATAGATGCTGTAGTTTAAAAAGAAGTCACTGCATATTTATTGTTAAAATGTGATGCATGAACATATATAATTTTTCTCTGTTTTTTTCTATGATAGATAAAGTAGCTGTTACTTTCTAGTAGTGAAAACCATGGAGCTATGGTATTGTTAAATAATTCATCTTGTTTTAAGTATTCATATTATAGTAGCAGGCAGAGGTCAGTTTAAAAACAATCCCTGCCATGCTGTACAGCCAACCTGAATAGCAGGCCTTTTCCCAAAGAGCTTAAAAGAGGTAATTTAACATTTCACTCTGCTTGTTTGCAGGTGATTCTAGCACAGTGTGTAGTGTACTTTGCCAGAGCCCCAAAGTCCATAGAGGTGTACAGGGCATATGGCAACGTCAAGGAATGCCTGAGGATGCACACAGGACCACTGCCCCCTGTTCCCCTGCACCTGAGAAACGCCCCAACAAGGCTCATGAAGAACCTGGGCTATGGAAAAGGTTACAAATACAACCCCATGTACAAGGGACCTGTGGAGCAGGACTACCTACCAGAAGAGTTGAAAGGAACAGACTTCTTCAAGGAACGAAAAACGTGACTGCTGTGCTCAGAATCGGTTTTGATTTTATGACTCATACGTTTTCTACTGGGATCAAAATTCCCCTTACAGTGTCAGCTGCCTGTTACCCTGGTTAAAAGGATTAAACCACCAAGCCTTCTAGATACTTTTTTATCCTTCTGCTTTTATTGCTGTTGTTCAGAAGGTATTTTGTAAAGGTTTGCAGTTAGGCAGTGTAGAAATGCAAAATAAGCTGTATCCATATAGTGCTGTCACTGGTTTAAATGAAATTAAGAAAAAAACAAGAGACTTGTGTTTCTGGCTCTTGCTGTGAGACAAGAAATATTACTGTGCTGCTTTTTAAAATCAGTGTCGATTTCAGATTTTGAGAACATTATTTTCCAGAAAAATAGTAAATTGTCCTTCCTTTGCTAAAATACTGTACAAAATATAATTACATATTTTTTCTGTTATGATCTTTCAGAGACCAATTTTGTACAACAGTTATTAAACCAATAAAGCTGTTACAAATAGTGTCTATGCATTTGTTCAAATACTCCTATGACAGCGGTGTGGTTTTGAAAGTTTGATCTCCCTTTAATTCTATTGTCCCTTCTTTCCAGAGCAAGTTAAATTCATTTTGTAAGCAGAATAGTCATAAAAATGACCTCTGGAGTGATACCAAGCTCTTAGCACCTCTCTCCAGCTGTGATATGACCCAGCCACCTGCAGGTCAGCTGTCTGGACCACACCAGTTGCAGGTGAGTGTTTTTTGGCAGCAGAGGTATTTGTGCTGCATGGCCTTAGATCAGAGGGGTTGCCACAGCCACACGTCTGGAGCTCATTCAGAGCAATGTTCACAAGCCTGGAGACCTGTGGGCTGAGAACGCAGTGCCAAGTCCAGAAGCCAACTTTATTCTGCTTATTGCTCTGAATTCTCAAGACGGATTGATGACCTTTGGCCTTGATCAAAAGTTTTGGATATACAGTCTCCAAAATTTTGTGATTTGTATTGGAGATTAATTTTGTTGTGAGATTGCCTTCTTACAAAGTTCTGTGTGATGTAGGGGTCAAGCCAAAGATCCTGGTGTAACTGAAATGTTTCAGAAACTGAACCTTTTGCATGACTATGTACTGTTAGAGGGTTCCACTCATATTCTTTAAACATTTCTATGTTCTGCTACCTTAAATAAGCAGTTTTTGAATGGGCAAAAAGTTGTTCTAAAGACAAGCAAGTATTTCAACAAGCTTTATTTATGTACATTTGCATGCTTTTCTTTTTAACACAATTCACTTTGTTGTTGTTTGGTTGGAACTTCTTGTTGCATATATTAAGGGGTTGATTAATTAGATTAGTATTTTTATCCTGATGGTCCTCCGAAATGCCTTTGGAGGAATAAACAAGGTGTGGTATTTTCCAATGCTGAACCAGCATGTGCTCACCTTCAGAGGGCAGCACAGGTTGGCAAAGGGTTCAGACGTAGTACTTCATTCCTCAGCCTCCTGTGGAGGCAGAAATCGTGTCCCTCAGGGCAGATCCATCAGACAGTGCTGTTTAATTGGCTACCAAAATATTGGTAACACGAAGTTAATGTTTCAAAGCCATTGTGTTGCATGGCTGCTCTTCAAGCCAAGGATTATTTACCTTTTCCCTTCCTCCCTGTGGTAAGTAGCAGCACTGGAGAGTGGCTGCTTCCTGCTCTCTCCGTGCTGCTGATGTGCATCTCTTTTATATCCCCTTATGGAGGGTCATCTCCTCTCTTTGAAGAACTCCACACTCCATTAGAAAGTCCATCAGGACCAGATGTACTCAGAGGTGAACATTTCCCAACCCTCCAAAACAGACCCAAGGCAAAAACATCCCTTTCTGCTCTCGGCAATTTATGCAGTCTCCATACAGGATTGAAAATGCTGCTTTCATAAGCCAGTCTAGTGAAACTGCTTCAAAAGCACAAGATGAAAGAATGAAATTAAAATATCACAGAACACATTTTCTTTTTTATTTTCTGGCTTTTGACTACCTGAAGTTTACCCTGAGAAGCTTGCTGAGGGGCAAAAATGGATATGAATTATATGCTGGTATAATGGTGTATTTATTTACTCTTCAGAGTGTAGAGCTTTAAGGAAATGCCAAACATTGCAGTGTCACTAGAAAATTTGGATTCCATCAGGCAACAGTGGCTTCTGCTGTAAGGAACACCATCAAAATCCACCATGCCACAGTCTTTTTCTCTTACATAAGTTGTGCCACTAAGAAATAAC
Source organism: Zonotrichia leucophrys gambelii (assembly GCF_028769735.1). Lineage (NCBI taxonomy): Eukaryota > Metazoa > Chordata > Aves > Passeriformes > Passerellidae > Zonotrichia > Zonotrichia leucophrys. Next base: position 70,513,312 of record NC_088171.1, read on the forward strand.
GTAGGTCATGAGAAAGGCCATGCTGTATCCATTCCGTGTTGGGGAATTCAGTACTCTGAGAAACAAATTGTACTGATGTAAGTTGTTTCTTCCAGTAGTGACATGCTCATGTGAGAGATATGGATAACCACAGCAGAAATATCAATTAAATAATTCCCCAAATTAGTTCTATTGCAAGATTTTTTTTGAAAATTACCTAATGAATATTGTTTCCAGCATTTAGCTTGTTTGACTCTCACAGATAAAAATTTGGATGATACAGCTGGCAAGGAGTTGTTTTATACTAAATATTTATCTGAAATCATTACTTGAATTTTATTTTTCTTGTCCTGTTTTCTCTGCACAAAAAGTCGAAACCCTCAGTTTAACCTCTGGACTGCATTTTTTTCCCTTTTCTGTGAGCATTTTCTCTCATGTTGAGAGAAAAGCACTTGACCAAAATGACTGCATACCATTTTACATGAAATTACTTTAAAATATAAATGTTTATACAAGCTGGTTGTTTGAATTCCCATCTATCCTGAAGATACATTTTCTGGCTGCTGTGATGAGTTCATTATCTGAATTGCCAGCAGCTACCCTGCATGTTCAGCATGTTTCCAGACAGGCTGTGCTCTCCAGGATTTTGGCTGTGGTTTTTGTCTTTTATTGTTGCTAAGTAGTCTGGGGTTGCGTATGCCTCTAAATGAATGTGGCTAATAGCCTGCGTTTAGATGGTACCACAAGATAATGGGACAGAACTAGCGGTTCACTACAGTAAAAAAAAAAAAACAAAAACAAAAAAAGGAAACCCAAACCAAAAGTGAGGTTCTGATTTCAATTGTACCTTTTTATCTCAATAGGTGCAAGAGAACTGGACTGGTCTTATTTCTGTAATAAACCATAGTAAATCAACTCAACCATCTATCTCCAAGACTTGATCAGGTTTATGAACTTTACAAGTATTTTGGTCATACGTAGATGTGTACAAACATTTAACAGCAAAAGTATAGCTACACATGCTCTGAATTAATTCATCTGTGTAAATTTATCTAGTAAATTTATCTGTACTATAAAGTGACGTAAAATGCAGAGATAACTGTTTTCCTTATCCACACTATGGTATGTACTTCCTAGGATGAGCAATTTCAACTGTATGAATCAGACAAAAAGCAGACAGACAATTTGTGGTGGGTGGTGGTGGTTTTTCTGTTTAAATGACAAAACCAAAAGGCTTTCCTAGGAAGTCTGTTAGCAGAAGTACAAAGTCTGGATTACTCATCACAGCACAGTGAACAAATATTTCTCAGAGTTTTGTCTTGTTATATAAAGGCTGGTCTGCTTGGGAGAGGCCAAATTGGAGGGGCAAATCCAGCTACTGTAATCCTCTATTTCACTGGAAGAAACTCACATGTTGTCTACTCAAACCAGCAGCCTGTTGCATATTGGTTTTGAACAGGGTACCCAAGTACTCAACGTGCTCAAGAATTTGGCAATACCCTCCTATGAAGTTTAACTGCAGGCAGGCTGACTTTTAATGTTGCATTCCTGAGAGTAATGTAAACCAAAGATTTTGCAAACAGAATTTTTTTTTATGTGGTGTATGTGGATTTATGAATGCTGCTTTGCTAAGACTAAGGCTAAGTTCCTGATTTTATTTTGAGACTTCTGATGTTTCAGTCTCTCATCTTTCATCTCTTTAACCCATTAAAATTACATTTTCTACCATTTTACTCAGTTAAAACATCTTCTCAAAATTACCCTGCTTTGGACTTAGGCCCGTATTCGTTCAGTAGTTCTACAAACAAAATCTTTCTCAAGAGGATAGTTGAAGCAGCGTATTTTTATTTAGAACTGTGAATACAGATAGCATGCCAGTTTTCTCTGTTGGAGTCAGCCCTTGTCAGTCATTTGTTCTGACAAGAGCACAGGAAAAAAAACATGGAGTATTAAGGAAAAACACAACTATCTTATTGTGGAACATAAATTATGGGAGGGGAATACTGGCCAGTAGGGATGCTGGGTTTTTTGAAATGTTTCAGTGATTTTATTGAGATTCTTATTGCTGAGATTTTGTTTTGTGCACCCTGTCTGTAGAAAACCAAACTTGTCTCAGTGTAATTGAGTTACAGTTCAGTTACTGAATGCTGATACCAACACAATAAATACAGACATCAGTCTCCTCATAAAGCTGATTTGTACTATTATGTGAGGTTTTATCTTTCTTCGGAATTGCTGCCCTAAAAGCCTTCAGTCATGTATCTTGCCTTGACTGAGTTCGTGCAAATAAAGATAAGAATGTAATTAAAATAGAGTTTTTGAGCCTTGCTTTTGCAAACCCCATCTACAGCAGCACCAGCTTTTTTGCTAAAATGCTGGAACAAAGCCCAGAAACTCAGAACAAACAGAACATCAAAGTGTTCCAAACTTTTGCATGGGTTTTGTGCTAGTACTTTTCGTTTGCAAGGCATTGGGTTTTCGAAGCACTGGGTGCAGAAGTATTGCATTCACATCTGCAGGCTGCAATACACACTCTCCTCTGCAAACCTACCAGAGCTTTTGCAACCAGGTATTGCAGACCAAGATCTTGTGCCATTTCATAAAACCATGACTCTCCCTGTTCCCTCTGGGGGTGAGCAGCTCAGCTTACACTTCCAGGGAAAGCTGCAGGTTCATGCAATCATCTCTTAAGTAATTTGGTGTTCAGTGTTTTCACCTACTCTGAACAACTTCAGACAGCCAGTTGCACTAGTTGTGCCAGTGGTTTTCTGTGGCTCTACTCTTCACACAGTGATTTTGGTACTCTGAAATACTAAATTGTATGCAAAAAAGTTGCCATTTTGAACAAAAGTTTAGGTTAAAGACTTTTATTTGTTGCTTAAAGACAAGATTAAAATACAGTTTGCAATTATATAAATTATTGTGCCCCATTCAGAGCTTAGGTTGTACAGGTAAATGTTACAGTACCGAAGATACAAGCAAATAACCTCCGACAATAAACACAGAACATAACAGTATGTAACTGGCTACCAGGAATAAGGCTGTGGTACAGTAACAGAGGTTTCTGCATAAAGAGGTAGTGGAAGTCAGCTCAGTAAATGCAGAATCATTGTACATAAAGAGAAACTTCAGGTATTTCTTGCAGATCCTCCTCTGGGAAACTGAAGTATCTTTTGGGAATGACAGAGGTACTGGCCAGAATCTAATGCCATATTGGCAGCTTCTCAACTTTCAAAAAGGCACCTAAAATCTCTAATCCCTGAAACATTTTAACATTTAATTGAAATTTTAAAAATTCTCTTTAACTATGTCACCTAAAGTCTTACTCATTTTTTCATTCTCATTCAAAAGCTGTGTTGCAATTTTTCTGGCTACTAGCTTCAAGGGGTTACTTTTGTTTAAATAGCTTAATCCATTCTCTATTAATAGACCTCTCTAAACAAATGTTATCTGACCTTCTATTTCATGACAGAACTGGTTATACCCAGCTGTTTGAGACATGCCTTTTGGTGCCCAGAACAATTTTATTACAGTATTTTTGTAAAGGTTTTAGTGAAGGGATACCTCTGCAAGAACAACCCAGTATTTATGCATAAGGAGTGACTAGATTATTAAGGAGTGACTGTGCATCGCAATGGGGAGCTGTAGACACACAAAAACCCATGTGAGGATGCAAAAGGCCGATACTGTGCTTTGAGAAATATGCATTTCTTCCAAGAAAATTTATTTCCACTCCAAGATTTTCCTTGTTCAATTAAAGATTATGTGAATCTCAAGAAAAAAAAATAAATTACTCCTCATTTTCTCTGGGGCTGTTTAAATGGAAAGGCAGAATCTCAGTCAAATTACTAGGAACTCACAACAGGAGGATTAACTTGTTCAGGAACAAAACTTTCATTAACAACAGCAGGAACTACTGCAAATGCTAAGTTTTCTTTTATGGAGAAGCATATCTTCCCAAGAAAACTATGCTCTGTGTTGGGTTGTGGCGAATAAAGAAAAGGAAAGGATGGTCAGCGTTGAAATCCTCTTCTATGGCCATGCAGAGCATAGCAATGCCAGCAGTGGCAGCTGCAGCTTCCGTGCCTTCCTCATTCACTTCCACAAAAGCCTTGTGGACAACTGCAGAGAGGAAGAGGTCACGTGCCCCTGACATTCCCGACAGGTCAGCCTTGCCACTGTCAAATACATCCAGCAGGCCCATAGCAGCTAAATCTGATTTAAGGTCATAGCTTTCCTCCAGCTTAAACTTTGGCAAACGCACGTGAACGTCAGCGGAATACAGATGCTCTGGACGCGTCCATTCCTGGAGCTTCTCTAAGGTAAGCTGCTTTTCCATCTAGAATTAAAAGGACAGAGAGCATTACTTATCACCAGTCTAGTATTTCATTTTCAGTAACATTTATGAGGCTTTATTTATAGAACATTATATGAGGGTAAAGCAGCTATGCAAAAATGAACATATGCATATCTTTGATAGCCAAATAGAGATTAAACAAATACTATTTAAATTAGGTGGAGTCAGTGCAGTTTTTACTTCACAAAGTAAGGCAGACATTTGCTTTTTGCTGCAGTGTACAGAAGGGAAAGTCATGCACTGATAGCAAGCCAATCTTCTTAGTGTTTCATCTAACTAAATGGAATTACCTAATTAAAAACACATAACAAAAATCATAATCAGAAAGCTCAAAGAAGCTGTTCATTTAATGGAAAACAGTCTCACTACTTTATGGTTAAGAAAAGGAAGACTTTCAAAGCTACTGAAAGACAGTCATTAAAAACAAATGGACGAGGCAAGGTAATTCTCACAGTTAACTCTGTTTTCAGCCTCCATCATAGTTCATCCATTCAGCAGAGGACACATGAACACAAGCTACAAAATTAGAACACAACCTCTCTTCCTGATGCATTACATCCATTTATTCTTTATTGCTGTACTAGTAGAGAGTTGTCTAAAAATACATCAGATAGATCTGGTGCCCTGAGAACATGGTTCACCAAGGCTTTCATTTTGAATGGCCAAACTTAAAAATAATGAACAACTGCATTGGCTTAGATGGGTCACCTTCTGCAGCCCAGTGGAGTCCTCTTCAGTGTCATCAGGTAACAGGATGATCATACTAAGTTCTCTTCCATCATAAGGCAGCTCTAAAACACGGATCTTCTCTTCAGGGACGTATCCAAAATTAAATTTATTTTTCTGATACATCATTTTTACTGTCCTTCTTTCATTCTGAATGGATAAAAGGCACCAAAAGTAACAGTTAAGGAAATACTCATTTAAAGAACCAACAGAAGACAAGTAAGTTAAAACCGCATTTATGTAAACACTTATCCTCCTTTATAGAACTTTCTTCAAACTTGTGACTGCCTGTTTAATAATGATTTCTTCTGAAGAAATAATGAGTTTGTATTATATTGGTTCTGCTCTGGCTTCTATAGCACAGTCCTCACAGAAACCGAAACAGTTTCATCAGACTGCTGTATGAAAATTTTAAGCCCACAAAGATCAACTCTGTTTAGCATAAAGCAGATGACTGCATACAGTAACTTGTAAAGCTGTTAATATAAACAGCATATAGAACAAGAAGATGGGGCTTAATCAAAATGTCCTGTCATTTTAAGACTGCTTACCTATCTTCACAGACACAGTTCATAGCTGTTGATCTGCTGCAGACAGAAACCCTGCCAGGTCCTAAACCACAAGTGAGAATTGTCTCTAACACTGTTCTGGTAAGTAAGACAGCAAATAGCTTGTTGAGTATGGAAAAATACTAAAACCCATAAAAATAATTTAAATATTAATAAATTACTTTGTATTTTTAATGTATTTCATTTGCAAGCAATGCTTCACATTACCACCTATATTATTAGACCTTTTCATTAGATATGTCCTTCCAACACGTATCTGTATTACCTTATTTAATCGAAATGGTGCATCAGTGGTGTCAGCTTCTTGAAATTTCTCTGCCCAGTTTGCTTTGAAATAAATAGCATTCACCAGTACCAGCTTGGTCATGCTGTCAACTGAGCCTTCAGCCAGCAGATCGGGGATTTTGCCTTCAGAGGCAGCAGAAAAAGGGTCACAACAGAATCATGGAGTAAGTTGATGGCATATAAAATAAACATTGAGAAACTGATGCCATAGAAATACTACAAACATAAAACCAATCCTGTAAAAATGTGTATTTTAGTACCTATCTCACTACTTCACCATACCTTTTCTTAACACACACTACAATAGCTTTTGATATACAGTGATTTGATGAAAATGTAATATTGTTAGTCTAAACTGTCACATGCAACTCATCTACTCCTCATACAAGAGCTACAGAATGCCCACATTAAGGAATACTGAATTTAGAAATATTTATACAATATATATATGGATCAAGACAGACTAAGACAAATTCTGCAATTCATGTGTACATCTCCATGTTTAGCCATCTCTCCTGCATTCATGGCCTGAACACAAAAACAGAATGGAAAACTCTCAGGATTTATGGAACTGTTTAAATGTCTTGCTTAGGTAATTCCTAGTTCTGTCCATGCATCAAATGAGTGTCCCAGGGCAGAATTAAACTGTTTGAAAGACAGCACAGAATAAAGCTCATTCCTTCTCCCAATACATCAAACCCTGCCAGTTACTAACAAAAAATTAATTTACCTTCCGTTTTCTCCTCAACCCATTGGTTAATTTCTTTCCTGGCTTTATCACAAGCCTGAAGAAAATCAACTGTAGCCAAGTCAGCTCCATATAATTTCCGTGTATTAGTCAGGAAATCCTAGATTTTGGAATGATAAGAATAGCTTTCACTGCATGCAGATAAGAAAACATCTAATTACTAGGTAGATAAGGTGTGCTCAGATTGTCACCAACTCTGAGGTGGGGTTCTAACAGCGTGTTGCTTGGGGGAATTCTGAAGTTAACAGGTTTTTTTCCCCACTCTCAAAACAAGCCTCACAGTACAGCAGCCATGTCTAGAGCTGATGTGATGCTTACTACAGGTAAGCACCTGTTGCAATATTTACCTATCATTGTCCTGAAACAGGCTCAAGCACAGCTGGGATAAAACAAAACTTTCCAAAACAGCTGAAGAGGGACAAAAATATCACACAAATTTGTAATTCACTGGCAAAGAGGCATGTTGTTAAACCATATTGGAGATCTCCTCCCAAATAAATAGTATTTTCAAAAAGATGGAAGTTATGTGGTACTACTCTGATGAAAATCCTAAAAAGCTGATTGCAACAGGAACAGAACTGGCTGCAACCTAAAAAGCTGTTTGCAACAGAGTGGGATGCCATGATAGTTACTGTAAACTAAGAACATAGACCAGTGATTCTTCTCTTGAGAAAAAGAACAGCAGAAGTGAACAGGAAGAGCAAAGAGTTTGCTGTGTTACACCCTTCAGGTGAGAGGCACACAGCTATGGAAATGCACACAGCAAGTATTAAGCACTTTTGTCAACTTCCCAGAAAAATTTAGAAATAGGCTTGGAAATAGCTCTACTTCATAAATACTCAAGTAGCTGCACTTTCCCCCCAGATCCCAGCATGTGCCATCCTGATGTGCACCACTGTACCTGCAGAAAGCTGTAGGACTTCTCTCCAAAGAGCTGACTGGCCAGCCGCAAGAGATAGGGAGCATTGCTTCTGTTTATCTCTGCTGTCAGAGCCTGGAATCCTGAATGCACATCTTCAACTTTGTCAAGGTGAAGCGTCTGAAATAAAAAGAAATGAACTAGCTGCTGTTAATACTGTCTTAAAAGAACACACTGTGAATCTGTAGGATAGGCCTGATGCAGCAGGGTAGGATCCAGTAGGTAGGCTGAAGAAAGAGAAAATAAAAGCTGGAAGCTGTGAAGAGACTTCTGTAAATCTCAAAGAATGAGTCAAACTGTCCCTCGGTGCTACACTGCCCGTGTCAGCCACTTGTATTGTGATCCTGGTTTATACACAGTCACAGCTCAAGCTCCTGATCACAACCCCAGGTCCTGTCTGCATTTCTGTGGGCCCTCCTCTGTGGGAGAGAACTTGTTCCCAGGTGAGTTATCAAAAAGAGAGATATGCCATGGAGACTCTTTTGCTTTCTCGGTTCCCCCTTTGGACCAAGGGGACATGGGGTTGTATATTTTCACAATATACAATTATCGCTATCACAAGCGAGGTATTAAGAAAAATTAGAGCAATTATCTTTTTAATTTTATGAAAATGTAACTTCATAAATATATATATATCTCATATATACTTTATATATATAGCATATATATACACATATACTTTTTATATATATACACTTTATATATATATATATATATATATATATATATATATATATATATAAAGTAAGTATTAGGTTTAAGATCAAGTGCATTACTGCAATATCTCTTTATGACTACCTCCTCTTCCAGAGGCAAGCTAACTGGCCAGGGCTTAAAGATATGAGAGCAGAAGCTGCCTGACCTCATGGACAGGGATGGCTACACCAAAGCAGTGAAATTCATATTCAAATTTAACCCATGTGTTTGTTTCCCAGGAGTGATTGTGATTGTGCTGTGAAGGAGTGATTGGAATCAAAGGAAAGCCTTCTCTCTCTCACTGGGTTTTTGGTCAGGCTTTGCCAACCACCTCAGTACAAGCTGTGCTGTACAGGTGCATGGCTGAGCAAGAACAACAGAGGCAACCTTACAATAGAATTATGATCCCGGAAATAAATTTTTTTGTCCCTGCAAACAGCTCTTGACAATCGCTAATCGCTCCCTCTTTAATTAGCACTGGGTTCATAAATGAAGTATTGTGGTACAGAAACATGCCCTGTTGAGGATGACTGGGTTGAACGACATTTATTTTCCCCCCAAGTTCCTTTTGCATGATTTGTGCTGTCAGTAGGTTTATCCTAGGCGGGGCTGTCAGTCTGATTACATGAAATATGTTCAAAGTCTGTTTGAACAAGTAGTGGGGAAGTAATTTTATTGAGTAAGCCCAGCAACTCAACAGTGTAAAACAGTCCCTCCTAAAGTCCAGAATACAAAGGTGAAATTATTCATAGGCAAATGCATGAGGATGACTGCAATGAGGAGACTCCCACACCTTTTTGCAGGCATTAGCCTAACGAGGGTGCAAAAATAACAGTGACTGAGTCCCTTCCATGATAGAGGTTTCAGGAGAAACTGGCATATGCCTATGTGCACCATTTTTATAATATTTAAGCGTTTTTTTAAACTATCCTACCTACCCTAAAGCTATGGTAAGGATCACCGTGAAGACTTAGCTCCTTTGAGATATCTGAGTGACTGTTAAGTGAGAGACTGGTACTTAGGTAGCATCACCATGTATCATCATAGCTTTAGATATTAAATTATAGAATGCTACTGTTTTTTTTACAAAAACACATAGAAATATTGAAATTGAACATACCATTGGTGATCTTGCGTTATAAAGTAATAGTCTGTCAGAATGTCTCAGGAAAACTCATAGAGCCTTGCTGCTGGAAATTATGATAAATTTAAAAGGAGACTAACTAATGTAATTAGTATCCTCTGTCAAGAATTAACTACTGAAATTAAATTAACAACAAGGGCAGTAGAAAATATAGAGAGGGCTCTGGAGCAGGGTAGGCAGAGGGTGACTAGCTGCATAGTCTGAGGAAAACTGAGTGTGCATGACAGAAATCTTGTCCTGAACAAACAAAAACACCCTCATTTCATCTTCTCTCCTCTAAAACACAACCCTTTTTAACGTAAATAAAATTAAAAATTAATGACCATTTTATTTTACTAACCTTCAACACCTGGGTTTCTGTATTACCTTTGGCCCCCAAAAGGACCATGGCCAGAGCAGCAGAGATACTGACAGGAGAAAAGAAGACATTTCCTGTTGGGTTGGCCTCACTAAACCTTCTGAGCAGATCAAGTGCAAATCTGCTGTTGGCAGTGGACAGGTTCTCCATGGTTATAGCTGAAAAGTAAAACAGCTGATAAGGACCCTGGGAAACATTATTCAAACACCTTGCCTAACTTTGTGTGACTCACAGAGTAAAGACTGGATTGAACTGGATGCAGCTGCTTACAGAAACAGTAAGAATACTGTCATCAGTGCACCTTATTCTTAAATAAAAAGTCAGTCACATTGAAAAAGCGGGGAATTTTTCCCATGTTAATTTTGTGTGCCGACCTTCCTTAACATACTAACTTTATAGACGTTACTTTTTAAAAATTCCTTTCATGCAGATCTGAAATTGAAATTATACGTGCTGGTAGGGTTGCAAAAGTCCCTCAGCCTCACAGACCCAGCACAGGCCAGGGCTCTCCCTCCTGCAGCATTCCCTTTGCTCCTCTATAACGCACAGAGGATATTCAAAGCACCTGCTGAGGGCCGAGCAGACACCTCTCAGTGACCCGCCTGCCTTCATGCCACAAATCCATGTCCCTGAGCGGTGCAAACCCTGCCAAAGGCTTCCGTGCACGCTGACTTTCATCAGTGGAGAGCAGAGCACCGCTGTCCCCGGCGCTGCCAGGAGCACGGAGCTGCCTGCCCGCCGCATCCAGCACCACCGGGGCTGGGCGGCCCCAACGGCTCGGGCAGGGAGCCCGGGTCCCGGGGCTGCAGGTGACCTGAGGGGACCCGAGCGATGCACAGAACAGGTGCAGCGGCAGGGCCGGCACTGAGCAGCGGTGCGTTTCTGGGAGATGCTCGGGAGCAGGCTGAAAGGCGCAAGGGCCGCGTCAGGCACCGAACCCCAGCGAAGGGCCAGCGGCGGCACAGCTGGATGCTGCTCCAGCTTCCTGCCCGCCCAGCTCAGAGCCCGGCTGCTCTGCGCTCCCTTGCAGCCCGAGTCCCGGTTTGTTTCTTTCTCTCCTCCGGACGCAACTGCGTGGAGGAGTTTACACTAAAATTTGGATGTTTCCTGCACAGACTTTCTACAGCAACTGCAAATCATCACTATCGGCTTCCTCCGTGCCAGACAGATAAACATTGTCTGGCAGGCAGCTTGGCGGCGTACTTACCGAGCTGTAGGCTAAAGACAGACCACCAACACCCTAAAAACACCCAACCCCGAGCCCCAAGTCGTACTTTCACTTTCACTTAACCACCCCTCACTGCGCACGCCTTCCCCCAACCCAGCTGTCCGACAGCGCCCACCCCGCTGCCCGAGAAGCGCCCCCCAGCCCGCGCAGACCCCGCCCGCCGAGGCGGACAGCAAACATTTCCCCTTCTCGTCCCGTTCCCGTCCCGTTCCCGTGGCAGGGCGGAGGCAGCCCCGCGGAGCCCCAGCGCAGCCCAGGGCCGCCTGGCCGCCTACCTGCCGGGCAGCGCGGAGCGGGCTGCGATGGGACGGGACGGGCCGGGATGGATCGGAAGGAGCCGAGCGGCGCAGTGACAGCGCAGCGGTGACAGCACAGCGGTGACACCGCGGGGACCCCGCCGGGGCGGGGAGAGAGGGCGGGCCGGGCCGGCAGGTGTCACCCCGCGGCCGCTCCCGGCCGGGTGTCCCCGATCCTCCGGCGGAGAGAAGAGGGAGCTTCGGGAGAGGGATTAACCAACAACCCCACCCTGCCCCAGCGGTAAGAGATCCAGATGTTTTAGAGCCATGGGGAAAGCGCATCCCTGCTGCCCAAGAGGCTCCTCTCTGCCTTACCATCCTGTGTCTCTCTTTACACTCATCTTTTATAAAGTTACTTCACTTTTTTCTTTTTTTTTTTTTTTTCAGTTTCAAAGAAAGTGATTGCATTGGGGAGTTTTCTGTGGTTTATCACGATCTTTGTTCTCCATCAGTATTTGGGACATCCCCAACTATACTGCCCATATTGGCTTCAGGTGCACAGCCCTTCAACTGCAGTGTATGGCATGTGTCCCGGTGACAAAAGTGTTGGGTCTCATCCCTCTCCCCTGCACATAATGCTTCTGTTTGCTTCACCCGAGACAGCTGGGTTGCTGTGCACTGAATAAAGAATAGGCCCATCTAGCACCTTGGGATAATGTCCACCAAGCCTTGACATCAACCTGTGCAAAAAACTAAGAGGAAGCATTGCAGTGCTGGCCAGAAAAAAAAAAAAGTGTTATCTAGGGAACCCCTTGGTATCCTTTAAAATACCTTGAAATCCTTTCAAGGCCAACCAATAATTCACGGCAAGCCAAGTAAGCACCTCGCGTTTCATTATCCATAAAAATCTTGTGTTTTAGGAAATAATTCCAAACAAGCTACACAGAAGTGACTATTACAAGACATTATTTTCAGAAAACTGGTTAAAAATGTACTGTTAATACCAGCAAAAAGAAACAGACCTCTGCAGCACTTAGGAGTTCTTTCAGTATTTCAAAAAAAGAACAAGCAAAAAATCATCCCCGTGTCACAAATGCTGTTTCAGCTTTGTCTTTGGTATTCCACAGTTAGAGTACATTCTTGTTAAAGGACTAGAACCAGGTAAACGGTAAAAAAAATCTCCTGTGCTGATGGTTCTCACCATAAACACCCTCTAAGGACATCTGCTGCAAAATTGTTCTTAAATAAGTGCTGGTCCAGTTGTTAGCTAAAACCACACATCTACACAAGAAACTCAGCTAGAACCTGGAACAGGCTGCCAAAAACTCCTTTCACCTCCAGGCCATGCATCAAGGCACTAAATTGATGAGTCTAGAAGATAAAAGGGGAGGGAAGCTACAAATGTGCTCCAACCTTCTCAAAAGCAAAAGTAACTTCACTCCCATTAGCTCTCACTACCTGACTCTCCCTCCTGGGTATCAAAAGTGATCTCAAGCACAGAAGAAGCACTCACAGAGCAAGTGGGATGGTTCTTGTGTCAGCAAGAACCTGGAGACCTCAGCACACAGGGACAGGAGGGGCTGGAAATGGCACGTGCTCTGTTTGCCTAAGCAGCTCACTCATTCCTGCCAAAACTAAGATAAACAGCAAGAAATTTCAGGCACAGCTGAAAGAGACAATTAGTACAAAAAGGAGTCGCTCTGTTCCAGGGAAATATAAATTTATTCTGTGAGGGCACCTATGCTGCCAAGACATCTCCTCCTTAGGGACAGCAAAATCTGCCACAGAACAAAATGCTGCAAGTTTTGTTGTGCCGGATGAAGAAGAGGAAGGGATGATCAGCAATGAATTCTGAAACTCTCAATGCACAGAAATTCATGACCAGCCCAGTGGCAGCAGCTGCTTCAGTGCCTTCTTCATTGACTTCCACAAAGGATTTGTGAACCACTTCAGAGAGCACCAGCTCATTACCAGGTGAGATTGCTGAAAAGTCTGCCTTCCCCAAATCAAATGCATCAGGCATTCCCATACTTCTTAAAATAGGTTTCAGATCATAATCTTCTTCCAGTTTAAATCTGGGCAAATACACCTTCACCTCTGTAGACCTCATCATTTCTGGACTGATCCAACCCATCAGCTTCTCATGTGTAAGTTCTCTTTCCAGCTGAAAAAAAATTCCAAATTTACATAATTACAATGAGAAATGAGATCACATTACATAGCCAAAGTAGTGATTACTGTGTGTTTATTCACATAGCACATAACATGCATGGGGTTTTTCCCTTTGTTATGCATGAAGACTCTGGGGGTTTTCTTTTCGTTTTTAATTGGGGAATAAATGACTCAAGAAGCCTTGGAAATAAACTGCTGGTCCACAGTTCCAAAGAGCCCAAACTCATATCCTACCCTCAGCACAAAAGAGATCCTGCCCTTTCCTCTCAGCCTCTTTCCAGCCAGTGAGCCACACACCAGCTGCCAGCTGCTCAGCACACAACACCTACAGGACAAGCCACAGCACTTCCAAAGAGCCCACCCAAAATCCCCTCTCCACATTCCACCATCACCACACTGTGCCTTCCCCACAACCACAGCTGACCTCTGCCCCTGAGCAGGGCCAGCTCTGCTTCCAGAGCCTCTGCCTAAGGGAGCAGCACACAGCCTGAGCAGCACTGACATGGCAGGGGCTGTCCCTTTGGGGACAGGGAGGAGAGGGACATTTCTGCTGACCTGCAGCACCAGGGACACAATTGCTCTGGAACTCATCTGCAGGTCTCTGTGCAATTCAGACTTTCTTCCCTGGAAGGATTCAGCCTCTCTTTGCACTCAGCTCAACTACTTACTCTTTCCAAGCCTGTGGAGCCATCCTGGATTGCATCAGGGAGCAGGATGATCATGCTCAGCTCGTTTCCCACATAGGGCAGCTCCAGGATTTTGGTCTGCAAGTCCCCAATGTAGGTCATGTTAAAAGTTGCCTCCTTGAACATCATCTGCACAGGTTTGGTCTCCTTCTAGAAATCAAGAGATGCCAACAGTTAGTGCTGAGCTTCTCTGCTGCTCTCACACTACAAAGCAGGCAGCAAGTTACTCATGGCCTTTTAGGATTTGACCAAAGGGAACTGATCACACACCTCAGAGTGAAGCCCTCCGACTACCTTTTGGAAAGCATGTACAAACAGTGCATGATATTCCACCACAACTCCAAACCAGATTATTCATCAGCCCTATATCCTTTTGGTGTTGCATCTTGAAAGCTGGTTCTAAGCTTGCACAGCTGCAGGGAATAGAAAATGCAACAGCGTCTCTGCATACTCCTGCCACCTTTGTCAACACATTCCTATAGGAAGAGACCAAGGAGGCAGGAACTGACTCAGTCCAGCAGTCTCTGAAATGCTCTTGGAGGTAGTCTTGGGGTAAGCAGCAACATTCCCTTATTTAGAAGTTATATCAGCACATTCAAATATTCCTGGATTCATTTCACCACTGCAGGGAGGGACAGTTTCCAGACAGGCAGGAGATCTTCCATTTTCCACAATGGCTGCTCCAAGCAGGTGAGTTAAGGAAGGCACATTACCAGGTCTTGTTCGTGACTCCTGGAGGCCAACCCAGGGCTGCAAGGAATGCTGAGGGGCAGCCATGGCCTGCCCATGCCAGGGGCCAAGTCCTCCTCAGGAGCACTGATCTACTTCTAAAAACAAGGCTGCAGAAAACACAGGTCTTCAAAGGTGTTATGTTTGCCCAATTATCCCATCATAAAAAAAAACCAAACAATATTTAAGGTAGCAGCAATTTTCATTGGATAATTTAGAAAATATATAAATAAGGGATAATTTGGTTCAAATACTAGTGCATAAGCAAAAAATAACCGCAGGTTACGGAGGGCAGAGTTCTGGGACCCTTGGCACCTCACGTACAAGCTTGCCAAGTGAAAATCACCCCTTATATGCCATGTGTCAATGCCATCTCCTCCCATTTTCGGTTCGTCATACCTCTATCTCCGCCCTCATTACTGCCTTTATCACGCATGCGCCACCACGCGGTTTGGTGGTCGCACAAGTCTTACGGGGCCGTTTTGGATGAAGACCTCTCCTCTTGCTCTCTGTCCTGTAATTCACCTTTGGGTTACACATGTGCACCAAGCCAGTACAATGTAAGCCAAAACTAACATATCATTGCATCTACATATCAAGGCAATAAATCCCATATAATTAGCACTTTCTGGGACCGAAGCAGTTTTGCTTACCTTTTTGCTCACTTTTAGCAACTGTATCTTCAGCTGCTTTCCTGTGGTCCTTGAGAAGATCTGCTGGGAAGGGGGGGATGGAGCCCCTCCTCTCGCTCTCTTCTTTGGCATTACAACTTTTAACTATTTTATTATTCCCAAATATTACTTACTGTATCAATATTGATTACTGTTTCAATTTTTATCAGCACAAATCATACTGATTTATTACAAAGGGAATTTGTTTTCCATTTCACATGGATTGGCTCAGGGGCAGGAATGCAGCAAGGAAGCTCTGACTGAAGAAGACTGAAATTCACAAACTTTCACACCTGTCTTTGTGCTAGATCAGAAGTTCTAGTAATGATGTGAAAGTTCAGACAAACTCAGCAAAGAGAGACTTCCAGTGAAAGGGAGGGGGAATAAGGAATCTCACACAGCCTATTCAAGGGAACCCTGATTGAAAGATTTAATTTCTTCTTAAAGGTGGTCATTTCAGACAACATCCACCTAACAGGGCATTGTCAGCATTTTAGCACATCATACCTTATTAATGTGGAATGGCCTCTCTCTGGTACTCTCTTTTTTGAACTGCTTTCCCCAGTTGCCTTTGAAATAGATGGCATTCACCAACACAAGCCTGGTCAGGGAATCAAGAGTCCCCTCTGCCAACAGGTTCCGAATTTTACCTTTATGATACAAAGAAAAAAACCCACATTAATTAAAAGGTTGACATGGATCTAATTATTCTCCAAGATAGTATCTGGCCAGCAAATAATAAACAATAGAGAAGAGAATCATGTACCAGGTACAGCAACAGCTCACTATTTGAGTTGTTTGAATTCACAATCCTATATCCTGAACTAGGTGTTTACCCAGACAGTGGGTCCCATTAAACACAACTGAGCCCTAGGAAAAGCACTCACCTTCAGTCCTTTTCTCCACCCAGACATTGATTTGTTTCCTGGAATCCTCCCAAGCATGCAGGAAGTCCATCTCTTCCAGGCCAGCATGGTAGGATTTCTGACTGGACTCTATAAATGACTAACAGGGACAGTCACAACAGATTTTCAGCAAGAGATTTACTCTCCTTCAGACACAGATGATTCTTGCATTCTCCAAGGAAATCAGCCAGCTTTCCTTCCCCAGCTTCATACAGAGCCATTAAAGTTCTGGCTGACATGATCCTACTAGGATTTATTCCATTTCTTTAAACAAAGAATCAATATTGTTATGACTTATGCACTGTACTACAAACTCCTACACTTCATCGACAAGGATGGTGGGGAGGGTGTTCTTGTTTTTATTTTGTGCTTTATGGACATGACATATAATTTTATAAATTACTTTAAGAGACTTCTGCTAAGGGATACATCAACCATTTGTCCCACAGCCAAAGAGATTAATGGATCACAGAACCCTCAAGAGAAAAGACTGATGGATTTTACCCTGCTTAGCATCACTTGTCCACTCAGAACACAAATTATTTAAAAAGAGATTCTCCACCAGGTTTACATACCAGGCTCTGGCAGAATTTATTGCACTCTTGCATCTCAGCACAGAAACATTGGAAAACAAACTCCAAAGCCGGCCTTGACCTCCAGAGGAAAGAGGAAGCAAGTGCACTGTCCTGAGAATCATCACAAATTTAATGGCTACTTACTGGAAGAAACTCAAAGGTCTTTTCTCCATAGAGCCGGTTTGCAGTTCTCAGGATGTATTTGGTGTTTGGATCATTAATTTGAGAGAGAAGGGACTGATACCCATTGTGAGCATCCTGGGCATTCTTCAGAGAAAGCACCTGCACAAAGACAGCATCTGCAGTGCTTGTACAAGTCATAAATTGGGGAGCAGCAGAGTCAGCAGTCCTGATTTTCCTTCCCTCAAGGCAAGCACTACAGGATCACAGAATGGCTCAGTCTGGAAGGGACCTGTGGGGACAATCTGCTACAAAGCCCTGCCCAAGCAGGGACACCTAGAGCTGGAAGCTCAGAATGTGTCCATGGATTTTGAGCATCTACAACTACAGCAACAGCACAGGTTTCCGAGAAATTTTTATAAAGTACATGGAAACAAGATCTTAGTTTACACTCCTCTCCTACTTTGCAAAGGAAGCAAACATCCAAACCAAAATCACTGGTCTTGCACTCAATATAGTTACATCTTACATAAAGCACAAGCCAAGAGATATTTTCTACATGAGCAAATTTTTACAAAGGAATAAATCAAATTGCAGTTTCCAGTTTGAAATTTAGACAGCTGGATATTTAATATATCTTTTATATGCCTGGCTTCCTTTTCAGAACATGTATCACATGATAATAAACCCAAGCAAGGAAGGAAAAGAAAATAATTTATGTAGCCACCTATGGATCAAGTAAAAAAATTCCATGTACATTTTAATTACATATTAAAGAAGATCGCTCTCAAAAATCACAAAGAAACTTGCACACACTAAATCCAGAAACTTCTTCATTTGTTACTGAACAAAGCTCACACTAAAAAACCAAAGAAAACGGGTCCTGTTTACACACACACAGCCCAGAGGAAGAGCTCTGCTCTCTCACACCACAGTGACAATCACAGTTAAGCACAAGTACATGTCACAGACTGGAAGACACATCTCTTCCTCAAATGATCCCATCAAATGCAATCCAATCAATTTATTTTGACCTACCTTACGAATCTGGGCTTCAGTGCTACCTCTTGAACCCAGCAAAACCATAGACAAAGCAGAAGAAATACTAAATGGTGAAAAGAACACATTCTGCCCACTGTTCTTCTCACACAGCCTTCTTAACAGGTCCACAGCAAAAGTGCTGTTTGCTGCACAGAGGCTTTCCATGCTTCCAAGCCTGGGACATCAAACACAGAACGAGAGCGATTAAAATTTATTTGAATACAAATCAGTTATTTCGACCATCTACAACTGCCAGCATAAACTAGGCAGCAAAGGCTGGAAAATTATCAGCTCACGGGAGACTGATTTGATGCCACAAGCACCTAAAAATCCTTACTACAACTCTTGAGTTATTTTACTGATTTAGAGGCTACTTTTAAATTTCAGTCCCATACCTACACTTTTTGTGACTTCTTTTGAGGTGATCAGGCACAATAGCTTTTTGTTCAGGACATACAGAAGGAAGTTTCTCTTGATTTCACACAGGAAATAATTTCCATTTATTGGAGCACCAGAGTCAAAGTAGGAATTCAGAACGGAAGAACTACCAGCTCTTACCTTTTCTAAGTCTGCAGACCTTCAGTGGTAGCTGCAGCTTGCTCCTGTGTATGCACGCTGGGTTTTAAACCTGCCAGCCAGGCTGGGAGAAGTCAGCAGAAGGACTTTGCCTAAAAGCAAGAGAACGAGCAAGAATTTCATTGTCACTTAAATATTCTTTACCCAAAAATAAGAAAAAAAAAACCCCACAAACAAACCGAAAAAAGCACAATAAGAAATCCCAAACAAACTGAAATCTCCAACTATACTAAGCAAATATAAATCACATTTTAAGAAGATATTTGCTCTGCACATTACCAACAACTTCACTTATTGCTCCAAGTTTATGGCACTACACATAAAAGAAAAATTCATTGCATTATAACTGGAAATTAGAACGATTTCTGCCGGCAAATCCACCTTTAAGCTCTTCTGACTGACACACACCGCACTCCCACACATTTCACTCACACAGCAGCTCTCCCCACACTTCTTGAAGCAGAACTGGCAGATTTGCTGCTTCCTTTTATACCCACCCAAATGTGGGGAGGAGTTTTCATCAGAATTTGGGGATTTCCTTCACTGCCCTCCCACAGCAATTCCTGGTATCACTGCCAGCTCTCTCCGGCAAACACGCAATCGGCACGGCAGCTCTGCAATGGACTTTTAGCAAGCTCTGTGCTAAAGAAAACGCCGGCACCTCCGGGGCGAACCGCTAAAGCAAGGCCCCGGGGGCGCTTTCGCTTTCCTTCCCCTTCCTCGCACCGCCCGTGCGAGCCCCGCACCCAAACCCTTCGCAGCCCGCCCCCCTCGCTGCCCGAGAAGCGCCGCCCTTTCGGGAGCCCAGCAAACATTGCCGCCTTTGCCCCGACACCGCCCCGTTCCCGCAGGATGCCCCGCGGGCGGGGACAGCGCGGAGCTGCCCCGGGCCCGCCCGCCCCGCGCAGCCCCAGCGCGGCCGAGGCCGCTGGGCCGCGTCCCTGCCCCTGCCCCTGCCCGGCCGGCGACAGCCGCCAGAGGAGAGCGCGCCCGCCGGGCCGGGCCGGGCACAGCGAACCCCGCCGGGCCTGCCGGGAGCCGCTTCTGTCGGAGACAGCCCGACACACACGTGCGTCATGTACAACTGAAACAGCACAAACAGACCCATGCAGTGCTTATGCTTCTTTTATTATTCCAGCAACAGGACCCACAACATACATCCCGGTGTAAGGAAAGCGGTTACATCTCTGTCTTTGGTATTATACAGGTAAACTATGGTGTCTCAGAGAATATTAATATGATAAACATAAAACAGTAGCAAAAAAAAAAACCTTTTGAAATTAAAACTTTCTCCTTCAAATACTCCATAGGCACCATCTGCCCTTTTATTTCATTCTTTGTTAAAGGACCAGAACCAGAGGACAGGGAATACACCCAAGTGTCCGGAGTGAAGAAATAAAGGTACTCGCCCCAAATACCACCCAGGGACATCTCTGATAACAGCACACTTTCATTCCCACCCTTGCCTAAGTGCAGCTCCAGCTGATAGCCAAAAGCCCCCATCTATGCAGGATGTTCAGCAATACCTGGAACAGGCTGACAAAAACTCCTTTCAGCTCCAGGCAATGCATCAAGGCACTCAATGCAGGAGACTGGAAGGTAAAAGGCAAGGGCAGCTACAAATGTGCTCCAGCCTTGTCACAAGCAAAGGTAACAATCCCATGGGCTCTCACTGCCTGACTCTACCTGCTGACACCAAAAGTGAACTCAAGCACAGAAGAAGCGCTCACAGAGCAAGTGGGATGGTTCTTGTGTCAGCAAGAACCTGGAGACCTCAGCACACAGGGACAGGAGGGGCTGGATATGGCACATGCTCTGTTTGCCTAAGCAGATCTGTTATTCCTGCCAAGCCCAAGATCAAGATTACAGAAGAAAATCAGGCACAGCTGAAAGAGACAATTAGTGCAGAATGAGCCACCTTGTTCTAGGGAAACATAAATTTATTGTCTGAAGGCACCTATGCTGCCTCCTTAGGGAAAGCAAAATCTGCCACCGAACAAAATGCTGCAAGTCTTGTTGTGCCGGATGAAGAAGAGGAAGGGATGATCAGCAATGAATTCTGGAATGGACATTATTATACCAGAACTCTCACAAAAAAGCATAGCTGTGGCAGCAGCTGCTTCAGTGCCTTCTTCATTGACTTCCACAAAGGCTTTGTGAACCACTTCAGAGAGTACCAGCTCATTACCAGGTGACATTCCTGAAAAGTCTGCCTTCCCTGACTCAAATGCATCAGACATTCCCATGCTTCTCAGAAGCGGTTTCAGATCATAATTTTCTTCTAGTTTAAATCGGGGTAAAGACACCCTCACTTTTGTAGAATCCATCATTTCAGGATTGATCCAATCTATTAGCTTCTCATATGTAAGTTCTCTTTCCAGCTGAAGAAAAATTTCAAATTTACGTAGTTACAGTGAGAATTGAATCAGAGTTATACTTGCAAATGAAGTGATTATGTGATTTGTTTACATATTGCATAAGATTCATCTTTTTTAACCTGGTTAGTGTTTCTCAAGCCAAAACTTCAAGTTTTACCTCTCACTAGAGCACACTGCCCCTGCCAAGATCATTACCTACTGTTTTTTCTGATAGCTATAATAGGGATCAATCAACTCCATGTAAGGTTTGCTTCTACAGAACATGTTAAATTGTCCCTGGATTTTTTTTTTTAATTTTTACTAATGGGACAGAAAGGCACAGAACGGTTAACAAGAACACACAGAATCTGAACCCAGTTCTTCTATCACTTTTCCAAAGGTTCATCCCACAGGTCATTCAGCAGCATCATGAAAACAGTGAGTTCACAAAGACCCTTTGCAGTCAGTCTTAGAGAACTTTATTCATAAACTCCTGGTCCACAGTTCCAAAGAGCCCAAACTCGTATCCTACCCTCAGCACAAAAGAGATCCTGCCCTTTCCTCTTTCCAGCCAGTGAGCCACACACCACCTGCCAGCTGCTCAGCACACAACACCTACAGGACAAGCCACAGCACTTCCAAAGAGCCCACCCAAAATCCCCTCTCCACATTCCACCATCACCACACTGTGCCTTCCCCACAACCACAGCTGACCTCTGCCCCTGAGCAGGGCCAGCTCTGCTTCCAGAGCCTCTGCCTAAGGGAGCAGCACACAGCCTGAGCAGCACTGACATGGCAGGGGCTGTCCCTTTGGGGACAGGGAGGAGAGGGACATTTCTGCTGGCCTGCAGCACCAGGGACACAATTGCTCTGGAACTCACCTGCAGGTCTCTGTGCAATTCAGACTTTCTTCCCTGGAAGGATTCAGCCTCTCTTTGCACTCAGCTCAACTACTTACTCTTTCCAAGCCTGTGGAGCCATCCTGGATTGCATCAGGGAGCAGGATGATCATGCTCAGCTCATTTCCCACATAGGGCAGCTCCAGGATTTTGGTCTGCAAGTCTCCAATGTAGGTCATGTTAAAAGTTGCCTCCTTGAACATCATCTGCACAGGTTTGGTCTCCTTCTAGAAATCAAGAGATGCCAACAGTTAGTGCTGAGCTTCTCTGCTGCTCTCACACTACAAAGCAGGCAGCAAGCCACTCATGGCCTTTTAGGATTTGACCAAATGGAACTGATCACACACCACAAAACACAGACACCACGCTGTTCTTTGTTAATAACTAAAAATCCTGAGATTTCCTTTTTAATTATTAACGTAAAAATGTTTGGGAATATTCCTTTAAGGTAAATTCATGTTCTCACTCTTTTGTTAACTTAAGAACTAGTGACAAGTAGTAAAGTGAGCTAGTAATAGGCAGGGGCATTGTTCTTTGCAATACATGAATAAGTTATTTCAGTGTATGTATTGTTAGTCCATGTGGTTCTGTGTGACCATAAAAATGACATAAAATATTTTTAAATGTATCTACTTAAAACTACCAAGAAAGAGTATTATTATGAATTCTTAAAAGTCATGAGGGAGTAATAAGGGGAGAGATTCTATTCTCATTTTCATTTCCTGCTATCTTACTCCATTTCCACATAGAGGATCAGCTACTATTGTTTACATCATTATCTTCCTTCTTCTCAGTTTCATTGCTTTCTCTCTTCCCTTCATGAGATTTTCACATAAGCAGCTTTTTGTAATTAAAGTAATGCCCATTGGAATAATGCCCAGAGAGAATATGGCAGAAATTATTTTGCAACAGCAGTGACACATAAAAAGGATCGATAAGCAAAAGGAAAGCCACAAAGCAATAGAAAATCATCCAGTGACTCATAAGTAGTGCAAGAGTCACAGAAATAATTTCACAAGATGGTTGAAATGTTCCTGGGATGTCAAAGTAACTCTTTGTTACTGAACAACATGTAAAATAACTAGCTTAATGTTTCAGCTTACACCTTGCATTTCCAAATGTTCATGGAGGACAAGGCGTCAGGAACCAAACCTGTCTCTGAAGCTCTTGTACAGAGTATGGGGTGAACAGAAACATTCCCTTATTTAGAAGTGTTAGTAGCACTTAAAAGCCTTCCTGGATTGATTTCACCACTGAACCACTGAGATACAGTTTCCAGACAGGCATGAGATCTTCCATTTTCCTCAATGGCTGCTTCAAGCAGGTGAGTTAAGGAAGGCACATTACCAGGTCTTGTTCGTGACTCCTGGAGGCCAACCCAGGGCTGCAAGGAATGCTGAGGGGCAGCCACGGCCTGCCCATGCCAGGGGCCAAGTCCTCCTCAGGAGCACTGATCTACTTCTAAAAACAAGGCTGCAGAGAACACAGGTCTTCAGAGGAAATTAGTTTTCCATTTCATATGGATTGGCTCAGGGGCAGAAAAGTTGCAGGGAAGTTCTGACTGAAGAAAACTGAAATTCACAAACTTTCACACCTGTCTTTGTGCTACATGAAAGGTTCTAGTAATGACATTAAAGTTCCGAGAAACTCAGCAAAGATGGAATTTGTATGAAAGGGAGGGGACAGAAAGAATCACACACAGCCTGTCCAAGGCAATCCTGATTGAAAGATTTAATTTCTTCTTAAAGGTGGTCATTTCAGGCTACTTCAGATTAACAGGGTATTGTCAGCATTTTAGCACATCACACCTTATTAATGTGGAATGGCCTCTCTCTGGTACTCTGTTTGTTGAACTGCTCTTCCCAGTTGCCTTTGAAATAGATGGCATTCACCAACACAAGCCTGGTCAGGGAATCCAGAATCCCCTCTGCCAACAGGTTCTGAATTTTACCTTTAAGACACAAAGAAAAAACACACATTGATTTAGAGGCTGAAGTGGATCTAATTATTCTCCAAGACAGTATCTGGCCAGCAGTTAATAAACAATAGAGAAGAGAATCGTGTACCAGGTACAGCAACAGCTCACTATTTGAGTTGCTTGAATTCACAATCCTATATCCTGTACTAGGTGTTTACCCAGACAGTGGGTCCCATTAAACACAACTGAGCCCTAGGAAAAGCACTCACCTTCAGTCCTTTCCTCCACCCAGCCATTGATTTGTTTCCTGGAATCCTCCCAAGCATGCAGGAAGTCCATCTGTTCCAGGCCAGCATGGTAGGATTTCTGACTGGACTCTATAAATGACTAACAGGGACATTCACAACATATTTTCAGCACGAGATTTACTCTCCTTCAGGCACAGATGATTCTTGCATCCCCCAAGGAAATCTGCCAGCTTTTCTTCCCCACTTCATTTAGCTTAAACTTATCACTGACAAGTTCCTTCTAGGATCTATACCACTGCTTTGAACTAGGAAATGTTATTCAATCAAATGGCTTATTCACTGTAGTACAGTTATTTTTTTTTCCCTGTATCTATTTTATGCTTCAGGTACATATGATTTTCTAAGTTGGTTTATCAGAGTTTTGCTAAAAGATACATCAACCATTTGTCGCACAGCCAAAGAGATGAATACATCACAGAACCCTCAAGTGTAGACACTCATGGATTTTACCCTGCTTTGCCATATTCAGATCTCATGTTATTTAAAGGAGATTCTCCACCAAATTCAGACTCTGGCAGAATCTATTGCACTCCTGCATCTCAGCACAGAAACATTGGAAAACAAACTCCAAAGCCTGCCTTGACCTCCAGAGGACAGAGGCACTAACTACATTATCCTAAGAAATG
The DNA here is from genome assembly GCF_028769735.1 of Zonotrichia leucophrys gambelii. Taxonomy (NCBI): domain Eukaryota; kingdom Metazoa; phylum Chordata; class Aves; order Passeriformes; family Passerellidae; genus Zonotrichia; species Zonotrichia leucophrys. The sequence goes on from NC_088171.1 coordinate 70,538,140, forward strand.
CCACGAATTTAATGGCTACTTACTGGAAGAAACTCAAAGGTCTTTTCTCCGTAGAGCCGGTTCGCAGTTCTCAGGATGTATTTGGTGTTTGGATCATTAATTTCAGAGAGAAGGGACTGATACCCATTGTGGGCATCCTGGGCATTCTTCAGAGAAAGCACCTGCACAAAGACAGCATCTGCAGTGCTTGTACAAGTCATAAATTGGGGAGCAGCAGAGTCAGCAGTCCTGATTTTCCTTCCCTCAAGGCAAGCACTACAGGATCACAGAATGGCTCAGTCTGGAAGGGACCTGTGGGGACAATCTGCTACAAAGCCCTGCCCAAGCTGGGACATCCACTGCCCATAGTCCAGGACTGTGTCTAGATGGATATTGAGTATTTCCAACTATGACAACAAAAGTTTTTGAGAAACTTTTATTAATAGTAAATATTTTTTAAAAATACAGGTTTTTACTCATCTCTCATTTTGCAAAAGAGCCCAATAACAGAACCAAAAGGACTGATTCTGCACTTAACTTGGTCAGTTCATATGTAAAACACATCATAAGTACTATCTGCTACCTAAGCGAGTTTAAATCAAAAAAGTGTAAACCATGCTTACAGTTTGACATTCAGTCACTGTGGATTTTATTTCTATGTGTCTGGCTATGTTGTGAAAACATAAGTTGTCTGATATTAAGGCCAAAGAAAGAAGCAGAACATAATATTTTATGGAGCTGTAAATTGATCAAGCTAAATTAAAAAAAAAAAAAAAACAAAAAAACACATAACTCTCAATTACAGATTAAAGATGATGCGTCTCAAAAAAACCACAAAATCCCCACACAACAAAACCCAGGAAACTCTTATTTCAAAATGAAGGAATGTCCCCATTCAAAATCAATGAAAATTCATTGTTCTTATACAAACACCAGAGGAAGAGCTCTGCTCTCTCACACCACAGTGACAATCACAGTTAAGCACGAGGACATGTCACAGACTGCAAGACACATCTCTTTCTCATATGATCCCATCAAATGCAATCCAGTTACTTTATTTTGACCTACCTTGCTTATTTGGGCTTCAGTGCCACCTCTTGAACCCAGCAAAACCATAGACAAAGCAGAAGAAATACTAAATGGTGAAAAGAACACATTCTGCCCACTGTTCTTCTCACACAGCTTTCTTAACAGGTCCACAGCAAAAGTGCTGTTTGCTGCACAGAGGCTTTCCATGCTTCCAAGCCTGGGACATCAAACACAGAATGAGAACGATTCAAATTTATTTGAATACAAATCAGTTATTTGTTATTTGTATACCTTCTACACTTCCCAGCATAAACTAGGCAGCAAAGGCCGGAAAATTATCAGCTCACTGGAAACTGATTTGGTGCCACAAGCACCTGAAATTCCATACTACACCTCTGAGCTATTTTACTAATTTAGAGGTGACTTCTAAATTTCAATCCCTTAACTACCCAGTGTGACATCTTTTGAGGTGATCAGGCACAACAGCTTTTTGGTCAGGACTTCCTGAAAGAACTTTCTCTTGACTTCACACAGCAAATAATTTCCATTTATTGGACCACCAGAGTCAAAGTTAGACATCAGAACAGCAGAATTACCAACTCTTACCTTCTCTTAGTCTACAGACCTTCAGTGGTAGCTGCAGCTTGCTTCTACGTGGGCACGCTGGGTTTTAAACCTGCCAGCCAGGCTGGGAGAAGTCAGCAGAATGACTTGGCCTGCTAGATAAAAGGTGGAAAGAAAAAAATTTATGTCGCCAGCATGACAGGTAACTGCAATTTCCTGCTGTATTACAAATTTAAAAAAATCAAAGTTCATTTCAGTTCCATTTTATTGCCTGCAACCTGGCAACGCACACAATCATAAACTGTTGTACTCTATTCATCTGCTATAGGCAGTGAATCTGAGATTAAACACCACTCCTATTAAATGAGCAATAGGTACTAGAACACTCAGTTAACCACAGATAAGTATCATAAATCATTATAAGATAAATGCTGATAGGTTTTACCATCTCTCTTTTGTTTTTCTCATTAGGCAGGGCCTAGTGTTGACAAGTTGCTACCATATATAAAACCACCACCCAATTCATACTACTGATTCATCATCTTAGAGAGTTGAAAAGAGCAAGTTTCCACAAGCATGCTTTTCAAACCAAGAAAATTCCTTGCTAGCAGCTTTACTATAAACAGTAAAAAATTAATCCCATTTCTCTTCTCCCATAACTTGAAAATTTTAGAGTACAACCAAAAAACAAGCATGCTTAGATGGAAACAATCCTCCAATTGTGTCTGAATGGGTAATTTATGCACTGCACAGAATAAAGAAGAGACTCATAGCATTCACATTGGTTACAGTGTAGACCAGAATTTTTCTACTATCTCAGTATCTGCAGATTGCTAGCAATACGGTTTTTTTAACCTCCGGGTCAAAACACACAGGAATAGTGACACCAACAGGCAGAAATTTACATTTAAATTTCTATTTTCTAGAGTGTCTGTAGGACTTCCACAACAGGCAAGAATTTACAGACAAAAGGATGCAACTGACACTATTTGCCTGCCTGAAAATCAGGGGCATTTAAATAATAAATAATATTTATAAATATCATAAATAACATTCAACAGCTTGGACACAAGGCTAGGAGTTGCATCTGCACAGTCAACTATGCTTTCTCTGCAGCTCAGGAGTAGCAACATAACTACAGAGGCAATGCACAATTTGGAATCCACAGTTTCAGAGACAATACACAATGACCACACTTTAAGGAACAAAATCCCTCATGATACAAGTACATATTTGTCACTCAATTGTAAACTGCTGCAGAGCTCTCAGTGGTCAAAGGGTTTGCTGACAGCAACTCATTCCTTACTCTGCTCTCCCCATGCTCTGCAGGTCAGCAGTGAGACACCTGTGCAGAGGTTTTGTGTTCCTACCACTGAATTTGAAGCATATATTCTCAGCAGTCAACACCTACGCTTCAGGACAGTCTTTATGGACCGAAAGGCTGTATGTAAATCAATTCGTAGACAACCACTGCAGGGCCTCGTCATGGGGAAACCACAGCAGGCTGCAGCTCTCCTCCAGCCCGCAACCCAAGAGACACTTCCCGCAAAAACTACAACGTGGATCAGTGTCCGGCAAACAAGGACACTTCCCCACGGTGCGTCAGCTACATCGGAGGAGTCTCCAGCTGACTCTTTTAACTCCAGAAGGAACTGGGGCAATGAGCACCAGGCCATGTCCATCTCCACGGACAAAGCCCTGTCCGTGCCACAGACAACCCTTTTTCCCATGCACTGAACAAAAGCAGGCTTCCTTATGGGAAAAAGCTTCATTTAGGATTTGGAGAGTTGGGAGCGATGTTGAAACACCTGCAGGGCCTTGGCATCGCAGCTCTCCCTGCGACGCAGGGAACGACATGACCCCGCTAGTGCCGGGCTCCTGACCCCCGTGCCTCTGCAGGGGCGGGAAGGGGCAGGGAGGAGCCTGGCACTGTCCCAGCAAGCTGAGGCACAAAAAGCCAAAGGTTTGGCTCTCCCTGGAGCGACGAGTTCCTCTTCCGCCCCCGCCCCGGGCTTGGCCCCGCGAGAGGCGCCTCAACCCCGCGGTGCTCCCGGCGCTCCCACACGAAGCGCTCCAGGCGCACCGCCGCGGCTCCAGCTGGCACGAAGCAGCTGCGTTTAGGGAATGTCATGAAAGAGGGAAGAAAAAGAAACAAAATAGCAAACACAGTAAAAGCAACGCCATTCGGCTCAACTTCCTAAAAAACCCGCCAAACAAGAAAACCCTAAAAAAACACAGGCACAGGCTTCCCCGTAGAGAACCTTCAGGACAACGCAGCAGCAACGCGGCCGCCGCACTCACCCCGCCGGCCGCCGCCTTCCCTGTTCCCGGAAGCGCAGCCGAGCAGAGGGAAGGGACGGGAGCCCAGCCCCTCTCGGGATTTAGCCAGAGGCTGAATCACCCCGCTTCACCCTTGGGCGCCGGGAACGGGAGGCACCGCAGCCCCTCCCCGAAAAATGGCGGCCCCCCGCCTCAGGGAGTCCCGGCTGCCGCCTCTCCCTTCCCCTTTGGGCCCGTGTTTGTCCACCTCTGCCTCCCTCTCGTGGCCGAGCTGACAGAAAGCACACCCGGTCCATGAGGCGCTATTAATTACTTGCTTCGGAAACTAGGATTGCTTTGAGCCAAATTGAGCTGTTGCTGTAGCCACACACCATACGGTCTTAACTTTTCCTCGCATTCCTGAAGGTTTCAGTGAGGCAAATAACCGTAAGGAAGCTGTATTTTTAAAATTTATTTTTATTTTATTAAAAGGAATCTGTGAAGCAATACAGGGTTATTGGGGGCTGATGAAGACTTGCAGCTGAGATGTGGAAGGAAAGCAAGGGGATGGCCACAGGGTGAAAGTTGAGAGGATCTGCCTTCCGTATTAACTCTAGGGCTTAGTCTAGGGCTAAAAAGCAGGAGCTGAGTCTGATTGCTGCAGGCTGGGGGTACATGCTAGGATCACATCAGTGGCCCTCATAATTAGGGTAAGGAGAAAGACTCTGGCAAAATATATTTGTACAGTGAGTGTGAGAGATATATTGAGATATATTTGTACAGTGCTATGGGTGGGAGAGACAGAAATGCCATGGTGGTATAAAGTGATAAGGACAGAGCTACCCGTGGTGACCTGATCCAAATGATAGCCAGGATTGCTCTGGGGGTGCAAGGCATCGCACACTCCCCGTGGCACTGCCATGGTTGTCCCTTCAGCTTAGGAAGGAGACATTGGAGAAGCTCATTGCCTCAGGCACCAGTGTGTGTGATCTAATGAGGAAGGGGTTCAAGTCCTGCTCCCCCAGTTGCAGAGCGCCTCAGGTTTGGGGTTTGCCTCTGTGCTAGCAAGCAAGCATCTCCTGCTCTGCAGGGCAAGGACTCACCAACTAGGGTGAGCAAAACCTGCCAAAGAAGAGGATGGTTTGTGATTTGTTGTGTCTGATAAAGAAAATAAAAGGGTGGTCAGCTTTGAAAGTCATTGTTGGGATTCTTGATCTCATCATCAAGACACCTGTGGCAGCTGCTGCCTCCGTACCTTCTTCATTGACCTCCACAAAAGCTTTGTGAATAACTTCTGAGATGAAAAGATCCTTCTTCACTGACATCCCTGTGAAATCAGCCTGACCTGGGTTAAAAGCATTTCGTATCCCCATGCTGCTCAGAGGGGATTTAAGGTCATAATTTTCTTCCAGCTTCAACTTGGGCAGGTATAGATCCACTTCAGCCTTCATCATATTGTCTGATTTGGTCCATTCAGACAGTTTCTCATATGTCAGCTCTCTTTCCACCTGCAATGAGTTGAGGAAGAAAGCAATTGGAATGTGAAGGACAGAGATAAGACATGCACAGACCAGTGTCTTATTGCTCATCGAGAACATGTAAAGCAAGACCCAGCTACCAGCAGTGACTACAGATGGAACGTACATCATATTTAGAGGGCATGATCTGACAAAGTGCTGAGTGACTAATACTCCTGTTTATTTTCTTAAAGGTGGGGAGGCTTCTGAGTAGTTTATAATTTTTTTTCTGGTGTGAAGAACATTGCTTTTTTTTCAATGTATTACTTATAACAGTAATAATTGGTGCTTGATGTGTGTGTATATGGATACATTTTCTCTTAGTAGTGATAAATAAATGGGATGCATGGGAACTGAGGTACAAATAAAAGTATTAGCCCTGCTCTGTTTAGAATCTGAAACTGATCCTGGCGTAGTCATGAGTTGCTGTGGGCACCTTCTGGGTCAGAGTAGTCAGCACTTAGTTTGAGAAACCCCACCACAAACCATCAGCTGGAAATCCAGACTGAAATGACATAAAAATTCATTAATACAGCCCTCAGGAGAAGATAACTCTAGACATGATGATTTAGAGGTGATCCTTGCTTTCTTTATGCGATACTGGTGATAGGAAAGAGGATACCAAATAGTCTAAGACTATTGTGTGGACATAGGTTTTAGATGTACTATGTTTGCAAAGTTACCACATGTCCTGAATCCTAAGCTGAAAATCATGGTGTTTTTGTTTCTGAAACAAAGTATGAGCACATGAGAAATATTCTACTGTGACTTTGAAGCTTATCCTTCCTCACTGTTTCCATCTGTTTCTGTTACTGTTTCATAGTGTATGTGATGCAACAGTAGGTCAGCTTTACCAGCTCCAGGCCAGTAGTGTTATCGTTGATGTCATCTGGAAGGAGAAGGAACATGCTGAGTTCATTTTCCACATATGGCAGCTCAATGATTCTTAATTTCATGGTGGTTTCATGGAGTATGGAAAATTTATCTTTCAAAAACATCATGTGTACAGGTTTAGTCTTGGTCTGGAAAAAAATTCAGACATAAAAATTACCTTACACATTAAAAGGATGATAAAATTTACTTGCTTCATTGACCTGAAAACAAGTACAAGATTCAGCAGCATCTGAATACCAGGACCCTTTTCTTTGGACAGGATCACATACACTCCCTTTTCAAAGTCTTTGAGATCTTTATAAAAAATTAGTATAAACACACAAGCTAAATACCTATTAACTGAATCCCATGTAATGTATTTCTAAATTTAAAATGAAGATTAAGCTTTGATAATTAGATAACTCTCTGCAGTTTGATAATTAGATAACTCTCTGCAGGCCTTGGTACTCACCCTGTGAATGAAACCCTTTTTGGCACCGATATATTCGGTTTGCATGGTAGTGCAGGGTTGGCTTCTGTGAAGACACCTCAGAAGATGCCTCTGTCAGGCAGAGCCAGTTTCAGCTGGCTCCAGGACAGACCTGCTACTGTCCAAATCTGAGCCAGTCAGTGACATTGGTAGTGCCTCTGTGATTACAAGTTTAAGAAAGGGTAAAAACTGCTGAACAAAAGCAGCTGGGAGAGCTGAGAGAGATGATGTGGGAGAAACTGCCCTGAAGACACCTAGGTCAGTGAGGAAGGAGAAGGAGAAGGTGCTCCAGGCTCTGGAGCTGAGATTCCCCTGCAGCCCATGGTGAAGACAATGGTGGTGCAAAATCCACCCTGCAACCCCTGGAGATCCCATGCTGGTGCAAGCACCTGGCAGGACCTGTCATGCTGTGGAGAGCAGCCCTTTTCTGGCATCACCTATAACCCTGCAGTGGACTCACACTGGAGCAGTTCTTGCAAAACTGCACACAATGGGAAGGACCCACATTGAATGTGAAGGACTTTGAATAAGTAGGACCCTGTGGGGGGATAGAATGTAAGAAAATAAAGATAGTGCAGAAGGTAGTCTCACACCTAAGGAGTTGCAGCAGTGCTAATCACCAAAGATTAGGAACAGCCCTGCCCTTAATAGGCCACAGCTGTGTCCACTAAGAAGAAGAGTGCCACAAAAGAGTGGGTTAGCTGGGTGAGGAGGGAGTTGGAGTTTGTTGGCTGTGTTGTGAAGAAGAAAAAGGACTCAGTACTGCAAGGAGCTGCCCATGAGTAATCACTGAGAAGGTATAAGACTTTTGTAATAAGATAACAACAGCACCCCACACTTGAGCAGAGGAAAAGTGTGAGGAGGAAGGAGCTGTGGAGGCAATGTACAATGAACTGACTACAACATTAGCCCATTCCCAGTCTCCTGCACTGCTTTGGGGCACAGGTGAATCGTAAGTAAAGCTGAGCGTGGGAGGAAGGGTGGGTGGGGGGAGGCACTTTATGCTTTGTTTACTTCACTAACTTACTTTGAGAATTGGCAGCAAATTAATTTCTTGAAGTTGAACTTGTTCCTCCTGCTTGTTATGGCAATTGGTAAATTCTCTCCCTGTTCTTTCCCTGACCCATACATGACCTTTTCATCCTATTTTTCTCCCCCTATCCTCTTGACAAGAGGCAGTGATAGGGAGTCTCAGTGGGCATCTGGTGGCCGGCCAAGGTCACCCACTGCAACCATCTGCTGTGACAGATCTGAAAACTGCACACGTAGTGTAGTAGGTTTCGAGTACACAGTCATATCAATTGCTTCACACTGCCTGGCATACAAAAGGTATTTGCACCCTTAATCTATGTCAAACAAAATTTTTGTTTCCATTGACAAATAGTTTTGCTTGCTTTTGACACAGTCCAAAAATATGTGTGCAGTCAGCTACTGGGAATTGTCAGTGCATGATCATTTAAAAACTGTTAGCTCAATGAATAGATCATCTGAATAGATCACCCTCACACACTCAGCTAAAATGACAAACACCATGAAAATTCCCTGTGAGGTTTGGTGCAATACCTAGGGCATGTGTGGGAAGAACAGCTGGATTAGATCCCATGATCTCAGGGTCCCAAGAGCAGAAGTGAGCCCTAGGTGTGTAAACATTGCTCTCCAAAGCAACCTGCTCCCGTTTGGAAATGGCACTTAGAGAAATTTCTTCTTGTCCTGAAGCTACTTTTCTTAACTTACTTTGCTTAGCTTACTTTTTAAAAAAATTAACTTTAACTGTTCCCAAGTGTTTTGATACTGAGGAGTTATAAATTGAAAATCCAGTTTTCATGGATCTGCATAAACAAGACAATGCTGAGTTCTTTTCACAGTTGGTATTCTCCCTGAATTTATAGCACTTTGTCATCTATATGTAATGTTGCAGTGGCATATGAAATACAGGGGAAGTATTTTCTCCTCAGTGATAGACATATTGACGTAGGACAACAGGCATATCGACAAGGAATTTACCTTGCTTATTCTGAAGGGCATCTCAGAAGTATTTTTCTCCAGAAATTTCTTCTCCCACTTTCCTTTGAAATAAATGGCATTTACTAAGACCAGCACAGTGCGAGAATGGAGTGATCCTGCAGGCAGCAGACTCTGTATTTTCCCTTCAAAATCGGACAAAGAGACTGTTATTCCAGTGTGACTGCACAACTTGCCAATTTTAATTGTTCCTTGTCTGTGCCTACCTCTCTTTCAAAAATATTTGTATTTGGGAGGTTTTCTTTTACTCTACGTTTTTATGTTGTACATATGGTAAAAATGAGCTTTTGAAGTATCTCTGTATCCCTTGTCCAGAGAAGTTGTGGATGCCTCATCCCTGGAAGTGTTCAAGGCCAGGTTGGATGGGACTTTGAGCAACCTGGTCTAGTGGAAGATGTCTCTGTCCAGGGCAGGGGGGCTGGAACGAGATGATCCTTAAGGTCCCTACCAACTTAAACCATTCTATGAATTCTCTGGGATTTTTTTTTTTAAATTATATTTGTTGGAGTTTTGGTAGTAAATGGCATTTGGAAGTGGGTAAAGCAGAATAGCTTGGATGTTCTGTCAAGTTGGTTGCAAGCAGCTGAAGAATGCAGAAGTAAAACCCTCACTAATCATTGTGTAGCCACACAGTGTGTACCTTTGTATGCCTTCGAACAGCAATGGCTCAGAGGAGGCTACAGCATAAAGAATTCAGGGAAGGACCTTGTAAGGAGCAGCAGTTAGGCTGGAGAGAGACATTCTTCAGACTATTTAGATGTACTTTGCTCATCACCTCCCTGCCCTGAGTTTCCACCTTTTATGGATTCTTGGCTGCAAGAGCAATAAATGTGGAAATACAAAACATTTGAAAGTTAGACAAGAAAAAAATGCCATCAGAGTGATACTTACTCTCAGTTTTATTTTCTACCCATGAATTGATCTGTCCTCTGACTTGTTCTGCAGCTCTCTTAAAGTTTACAGCTTGTGGCTTTGCATTGTAATAGCTTGTAAGGAGTTGTAAGAACTTCTGAAAGATAGGATTAAAAAATGTGTGGTTATTTAGTTAAACTTGAGTTATAAAAATATTAGTTACAATCAGTTTAACAGATTATCTATTCTGCTAATACATAATTTAAGAAAACTTGGTTTACATGCAGTAACCTTTATAATAAGGCCTGATACATTCTATTCTAAATATTAAGTAAGGACTGATCAAACTTCAGTCCAAAGGAAACTGATACTTCAAATTTTTGTGTTTGAAATCAAAGGTGGAAGTTTTTAGTTTTGAAATATCCATGAAACATTTACATTTTTTTTTTAATTTCTCAAAATGACATTTTAATATAATTCAAATACTTTTTTTTCCCTGAATTATGAAGTAGTGTTCACTACAAGATGGAAGAATAGTCTCATATAAAGTTAAACAAATGCTTTTAGTTTGCTTCAAAGGTGGGGAACCTGCCAAAAATTTATGAGGACAATAAAAGGAATGTTTTGGTAGAATAAACTCATGACAGAAAAGCAGAATTAATGTTTCCATTGCTGTCTGCTGTGAAATCATTCATGGAGATTCCCAGCAGGAAATTCCCTCGATTCCCTGTAAAGCAAATGCACATGAGATTATGGAGAAAATGAGCAATACCCATTCAGAAAGACAAATTGCTGATTACTCAGGAAACCAAACAAACTCAAAAATCAAAGAACAGTAATCTCATTTTAAACCCCCCCTTCCAGGGACCTGGAAAATGATTAATACAACATCAGTCTTGAAAAGATTGCAGAGATAAAGGTAATTACAAACTCATGAGTCGGTGTGGGGCAAATGAGTAGAATGGGTGTAGTGGGTCTATGGGTTCATGTGACTTATTGGAGATGTATCAACATTTTTGTAATAGGAAATCAAAAATCACAAATATGTTGGAGTTTTCTGAAGGTGTTGGGAAGCATATGGGTAAAAGGGCTGAGCTGTTACAGTCTTTTTGGATTACCAAAATGCATTTTGTAGGACTTGTCACCAAAGACTGAGCATCCATTGGACTACAGAGATACGTCTTGTTTGTTTAAAACCAAGAGTAGGAGGAAAAACCATTCACAATGAAGGGTTATTACTGCTGGAGTGCCACAAGAATATGTGTACTGGCATCTGTGTTACAGTATTTTTTTCTATAAAACCAAAGTTTAGATGTTTACATTAAAATATATATAACATATATATATAATAACATATTTTTAGGTAATCCAGTAAAGTGTAAGATACAGGAAGTGATTGTTATGGTTTAGGAATGAGGTATTGAAGCTGTAATGGACAGGTGCATGAAAAAAACTGCCTAATCATGGCCAAAGACGCAAATAAAAATTTAGGAACTATGAAGGAAAGAGTAGACAACAAAAGAGAAATTTCTATAATGGCACTTTATAATACTGTAGTGTGTCCGCTGTCTGAGTTTGCAATGCAGCTGTGGCCTCCCCACTCTCAGAAATGCTACAGTATAAAAAATACAGACACTGGGGATGAGGGTGACCAGAGATGTGGAGAAATGTCCTTCAGACCAGAGATGAACCAACAGCGATGCCCACAGGCAGCAAGCTCAGAAAGCACAGGGGCTTCCTGCAGTGTGTAGTGGAAATCTTGGTGCTGAGGGCTGAAATAGATTCAAAAGACAAGTGTGCAAAATCCTGAAACAACAGCTCATCGGGGTCACTGAAGTAGACCTGCCCTCTGGTTCAGGAAGTCCCTGAGCTGCAGATCAGGTGGTGGCCATAGCAGATTCTGGAGAAGAATCGCTACAGAGTTTTCTCATGCACTTGCCAAACTATTGCCCACTGCTGAAAACAGATGGACCACTTGCCTGTCCAAGACTAGCCCTCTGTGGCTGTCCTCGTGCCCAGTGTTATAATTTGGAATTTTTTCATCATCTCTATTGATAATCACTCTTAATGTCAGCATATTCCCACATAAAGATGTTCAACTCACAGGCAGTAATGGGTAGGTCTTTTCCTCATACAGTCTGTTGGCACTCTTCAGCAAGTAAGTGCTTTTGCGTTTGTTGATGTCAGACAGGAGCTTTTTGAAGCCAGAATGGATGTTTTCTGCTCCCTCATGCTCAGGATCCTTCGAAAGAGACACCAATTAATATGGAGGGGGTTTTCTTGTCGGATGCACCTGCTTTATTTAAATTGTTCATGTTTTTTTAATTAAAAACAAGTTTCAGGGAATTAAACTTTTTTGAGAATGTTCTATGTTTGCAGCACTCTGTATAACTAGATAAATGGGATTCTACCTGTAGGGCAATGATTTATTTCTGCAGTGCTTTATAGAAGTTTGGTAGCATCATATGATGGTGCACCAAGGAGGCTGAATCTCCTCATGTTTGTCATTTTCAGGCCTGATTTTCAGTTTCACAAGACCTGTCAGTTTCACGGGACTCCATCAATGCAGCCTGGCAGCCTTTGAGAAGGTGTTCTACCCTCACAGAAACTAATGTCAGGGCACGGACTTGACAACTATTCAAATTTTCCTGTTTCACATGGGTGTTTTCTGTTGCTATTTGGATTTTGGAGAGAGCTTGTTCTGGATGTCGGTGTTGTGGTTTTAGGGAGGATGAGGTTGCTTGCCAGCTGTTTCCAGCTGTTGCTTTGCAAATGGAGGAATGAGCTGCTACCTGCCAGCTGCTCCCCACCAGCTGCCTGGATGCAGTGTCCCCCCCATGTCCTGTACGGTGCCCTGCATGTGAGACACCGAGAGTCTCTGCCACTGACTCAGGGTGACTTATCTGTCATTCCTTGCTGAGGTCTTTTCTCACTCATGCTGAGGTGTGGGCTGCCAGGAAGCACACCTGGGAAAGAATTTAGTAGCTAGAGGACACAGGATAGCAGAGGGTGTTTTTTTTTTTTTTCAATGGGATGGGAACAGAACAAAGAGGCAATAGGGGGAAATATCTGAAGGAAAAGATTAGACAGACTTTGGTACAATTTATGAAGCCAGTGAATTGCTAAAATGAATGAGAGTGCAGTGATTCATCTTGAAGAACCATCTCACACCATCAAGGGAGAGAAATATATAATCCCCTTGCCCTTTTTATTTGAAGTTAATCTAATTTAATTTTTTTCAGCTTTCTTTTAGTTTCTATGATGAAAAAACTACGGCTTGATTGAGTTTAATGCTTTTCATTGATTAGGGAGTTAATTTGTTGAAAAAGATCTGGGCCATTTCTCCTGCTGGCAAGTCTCTGGGGAGCTGATGAGCAAGGGTGAGTCAACAGACATTAACTTAAAGGGGAATTTTGTCTGCCTGATGTGCATACAAAAGGAGGAAGGGACTTTACTGGGTAGGGCTGGAGACAGGCGAGAAGGCAGTGGTTGTTTATCACTGCAGAAAAAATATCCCAACCAACCTGAAGGGGATAAGAAATGGAATTGTCCAAAGCATATTAGGACCAATGTTTTTTTGACATTTCTATAGCCCAGCTAAAACCAAGTGAGACAGTATTATGGCCAATCAAAATGCTGTTAGTGTTTCAGTTCTGCTTTTGAAAGACTGAATTAATAAGTTTTACCACCATATTACTTCCTTGTTCACTTTTTCTGTATGTAGTTATTACTGAACTGAGACAGTAAATAATAGACTGAAAACAAGCAGATGTAAAAAGCCTAAAAGCAGTGGTTGCATTGGACTTATCCCATTCTCAGAGATTTTTATCTCAGAATATTTTGTTGTAATAAATACCATCTTTCTTTTCTTTGGTCTTGCAGGAGAAGGCCTTGTTGTCTCAGATGAACCTTCTTCTCTTGCAGTCTGGTTAAAATGAAGAACCTGTGATGATGATGATAAATGTTCATAAAGACAGCTTTGAGATTAACATGCCCAGGGGTTGTGTATATCTTAGTTTTCTATGGTAATCCACCAGCCATGCCCAATGATAGTCTGTTGAAGTTATAGAGGACAATTATGTGTATATTGAGGACATTGATTAAATCTCTGTAACTGTATCATTACTAGATAGATTTTGGCCACATGGACTCCTTAATAATGGATCAGTATTGTGACTGGAACAGGCTCCCCGGGGAGGTGGCCACAGCACCAAAGCTGGCAGAGTTCAAGTGTTTTGGACAGCACTCAGGCACATGGTGTGACTCCTGTGCAGGGCCATGAGTTGAACTCAATGGTCCTCGTGGGTGATTTACAATTCAGTATATTCTATGGCTCGCTGATATTTTCATCGCTCACATATCTCCATTATTCATTGAAGAATTACTATATTTATGGACTAACTATGTCACAAGCAAAGATTTCTGCCTCTCCTGTGCAGCCAAACACATGTTCAGGAAAGTTTGCTTTACTGTCTGCAGTATGAGAAAGCAGATATACTCCTGCCAGAACCAGCTGAGATCTAGATGCAGTGATATCTTGCTCAAGAGATTATCTCCAGATTTCCTTCCTCTAGCATATCATAGTGCCATATAATTTTTTTTAATAAAGGTGTGTCCTCATTACTTTTTGGGCACTATGTTAGTTTAATTATTCTGTTAATAAAGTAGTTAAAATGGAACAGAGAGCTCCAAGCAAGACCAAGAGTAGCCTCTAAATGTCAATAACTGCTCCTTGGCAGATCACTTGCAATGCTCTGTGAACTGTAAGCTAAATGTAGGGTTGGTGCAGAGCAGAGATCATGGAAATAAAGTGGAAGTGAGCTTCCATAATGTTGGTACAGAAAATATCCCTACTCATGCTGTCAGCATTGCAGATCACTGTCCTCCCATGTTGTTCCTTGCTGTTCTCCATAGGCAGAATAACAGTGCAATTTATGTAGGAACCTGCTGAAGGTGGTACGTGGCTAATTTCAGAGCTTACCTCAGCCATCTGGCTTGCAGTGTCACCTTTTGCGCCCAGGTGGACCATGGCAAGAGCAGTTGCAATACTCCAAGGAGAAAAGAAAATGTTTTGGCCTTTGGAAGTTTCATTCAGCTTTTTGTAAAGGTCCAGAGTGAAGCTGTTGGTTGACACTGAGAGAGATTCCATTGGTACACCTGAGACAAACAAGTGTCAGAGGGGTGGTGGCTGCTCCTTCACTTGTTTTAAAATATACAAAGCTGCCAGTATTGTATTTGCCAGTATTTTAAAAAATACAAAGCTGTCAAGTGGAAGACTGCCTGCACCTCTCAAAAACAGTGTGAAGGTATCCCTAGGTAAAATACTGCACAGAGACCACGTACAGTCAGCTAGCAGGTTTCTTTCTAAGACGTGTACTATTTTTTCCTTCTCATTGCTTTCAGTGCCTTTGCCAGGTTTGTTTGGTTTTCATCAGTTGAATACAATTTAAACTAGAAATGTTATCAGAATTTAGACTTGTTTCAAAAACTTATTTGCTCTTTCCCTTATTTTCATAGAGTTATTATTTGATTCTGAGAGACTGAAAAAGAATAATTTCTCACCGTGTTACTTTGGGCTTTTTTTCTATTTGTTTAAACTTCCTGTTCAGTTATTTTCTGCTGAAAAAAAGCTGAATTCAGGTGATTCACTACAGATATATCCTAAAGGCTACTAGAGAGATACAGATTATTATATGTTCTTGGTGTAGATAAACCCATATTTGGAAGCTGTGTCTGGATTTGCTAATTTATGTTTTTCAAGAAAATTATTTTATCTTGCATGCAACCCCAAATAGTTCCTCTTTTAACCAACAACAAATTTTATTTGGTTTCCTGCTGGTTTATCCAGCATATTTTCCATCCCTCTTCTGCTTCTTTTCTTAGCTATGTTTTTGCAGGACAAAACCTAAAAAAACAAATAACCACAACCCCAGGATTAAATTGATTTTTCATGCATGGTTCTGGAATAAACCTGTGCATCCTATTAGTATTTTTTGATCCATCTAATACTTTGATAAATATTACGACAAACTCAGACTTTTCCATTGTCTTCTTCAGAATAAAGACTAATAAAACATTTGGTGAAGTCAGTGTAAGATGGCATCAAGTAAAATTTAAGCATTAGATCAACAACAGCAACTGGGCATTTAAATCCATATTCACCCACAAATTGTGTGGTTAAATCAAAAACTGCAGTCCTCAAAACAGGCTGCTCCCATGAAGTGTCTGAGATGCCTGGAGCCTCTGAGGTCCTCAAGTTCTGTTTGTAAAGCTTCCTTAGAGCTCTGCAACAGCTTTGAAGCGTTCCCAGGAATGCTTCAGAGGGGAATGCCATGCAGCCTAGCTCACACCTAAGCATTTTTAGGTCCTTTACATTTCCTACTGCTGTTCCTGGAGATGCTGGTTCTCCCTGGTGATTAAGGCACCCTTCCTACAGGTCAGGAAATTTTCTGCCCTCTCCAGGCTCTGAAGGTTTTGCCCAACCCTGATTTGCGTTCTGCCCACTCTGCCTCAGCAGAGAGCTTTCCTAAGGGCTACACTTCATAGTAAAAAAATAAACACTCCCTTCCCCTAAATGAATTTTGTGCCATAATTTAACCACGCAGTTCCAAAGAAATTAAAGTGAATTCTTAAGACTTCCAAATAAAAGGTAGTTATTTTTATAGGAATGTCTAATTACCTGAAATCCTGAGAGAAAAGAGTTAAGATCTGTCTTCAGTCAGGGTCTGTGGCAGTCTGTGGGGCAATGAGTCCTTTTGGAAATGTAGAAATATTTGCACCTCCCTTTTCTATCTACATCCTCTTCTGGTTTTTAACAATGTGCACGTTCCCCCATTTATTCCTAGTTCTCCTCTCTATCACTCGCTTTCAGAACTTAGAGACCTCCTCAATTCAAGGTCACTGCTAGTACATGTATGTCCTGGAACATGAAGGCCAGTATTCCAGTTCCTTTCAGGTGTCCTCCACAACCTTGGAGTTTGGCCTGCAAAAAAAGTAGGAATTGCAGAAAATAATTCAACCACTCTGCATTGCCAACAGATATGGTGAAATGATTTTACAGCCTCCTTTTCTCTATGCTCTACCGACTGGGGAAATTAATATAAACTGATCTCAAAGTTATGGCTAAAAGGGAATATTGAAATAGACTTAATCTCATTGATCCTCTGGTTAAATTTGAGGCATCTAAGTACTTGTAGACCTCAGGTCACATAAAGCCCTTATTTTGTACAAAGATATTTTACACTTTTGCTTTTTTTTAAATTATTTTTTTAAGAAAACGCATTGCAATGGAAGTTCAGAAGGTATTTACACAGTCATGTAAGTAAGAGTGCATAAGTCATGTAATAAGAGTGAATTCTAAAATAAGTCATGTAATAAGAGTGAATTGTGTGCTCATTTGAGCTGGTAGATGTTGTTTTGAAAGACTTCCGGTGCTAGCAAAGTCAGTGAAGGTGCTTTAGATACTTACAGGCCCTGCACTGTACTGAGCTTTTTATCCCTCCCTGGTGGACTTAGGGAGTTTGAATCATCCACCAAAAGCTGAAAAGGTACTTGGAAGCTCTGCTTTTACTTTTACTGAGACTGTCATATAAGAGCAGGGATCAAAACCAGGTGAATGTGTAAAACTGGATATCAGCAAAGATGTAATGTAAGATGTAATCAAATGTTTTACTTTAAACCAGTGTAATTCTGATCTTAATCTTTGTAACTCAGTTTAAATTGTATTGATGAATTTCATTTGTGATCATGATCTGTCTTTTCTGCTACATTCAACCTTGGTAAAGAACATCCCCTGCCCACCAGTATGGCTCATGCAGAGTAAACAAATTACCTGCATGCTGACAACCTGTATGGAAAAAGCATCAGTATGAAGTTCATCTTTTGAACAAGGATTATATTTTAGTCCTTCTGTACACTTAAAATCTGACTGCTACATATGGCATGCAAGGTTTCTAGAGAGATACGTGTGCCTTGCTTTCTTCATACCTTTTGTTTTTGAGTGCAGTTTTTGTGCCTTGCATGTTCATCTTATTTTCTTGCTTCAGAAATGTATTGCTGTATTTACTTAGGAGCTTAAGAAATATTTCTGCTTGTATCTTAATATGCTGTTGTTTGTTTTTTAGATAAATTCATAGAAGAAAAACCCCCAAGCAGTAGTGGCACTACAATCTCCAAAGATTGGCCAAAAATACAGGAAGATGAAGAAAGGGTTCTCCAACTGTGTAGACACACTTTGTGGTATGCACCAGCTGCTGCAAGATCCTGTTTGGTAAGAGACACTGGAGTTACAGAAGGAAACATATTAGCCAAGTAAGGGCTCTTGGTTTTGCAGTGCCAGATGTAAACAGTGAGAACTAGTCATGAATTGATGCAGACAGAATGGTAAAAAAAGGTTTCACTGCATCACAATGCCTGACCTATTGACTTCAAGTGGATTGACCTTTGACAAATGGTTATAAAAAAGTTTTTGATAAAACCAGTCATTTTCCCCTGACATGCTGATTATGAAATTTGGTCTTTAATGAAGCCATATTTCATTCCTATCTGGCTCAGGAGGAAAGTTGTATCTTTCTGCCTGATTGACTACCATATTCCTATATCTGTAAATTATCCACTCTGAGTGGGCCCTTTGGGCATTTGTTGAAGATGAGTTCTCTTGCAGTTAGTGCTAGTAATAAGCAGCAGAATTTAAAATCAGTGTTAGACTAAGTCTAATTATGGATTTTTGCTCTGCAAAAAATCCTATTCAGCTATGTTGCTTGGGAAGAAAATGAGACCAAGTGTCACATCTGTTACAATAGAACTGCAAAGACAGGACTATAAATAACACCTGAAAAGCAGGGTTCTTGTGCCTGTTTCTGTTGAAAAAATAAAACCTTTAAAATATGGATGCATTTGCATTGCAGTTAGAGTGGGGTTTTATATGTCCTTGTCTTGTATACTAACAGTACACCAACACTGTAAATTTTCTTGGCTTTATTAATGCAACCTATGTCTACCATTTCTGCTTTTCATTAATTCTGACTACTACAGAGGTGTCAGGGATTATTTTATGAATCTGACATTGTTACTGGAACACAAAACCCCCATGTTTCATTGTAGGATAAACTGAAAGCATGTTAATATGCTGTGTTTTGACAAGCGTGGAATCACTAAGTGACAAGTGGTCTGTGCTCACAATGTGTTTGTGTTGAGTCTTGCTTTGCAAAGTTACTGTGGCTTTTCAAAGAGGAGTTTGTGGACCTGAAGTTGCAAATTTTGATGATACAGAACAAACTCAAGGCTTCTTGAAAACAGTTATTTATTTGGAAGTGCAGTCACGATGCACCTGTTACTTGACTAATGCCTTACAGGGTGTAACAAAGAAGGAACTAGGCTCTTCTCAGAGGTTCCCAGAGTTTTGCATGGCCTGGTTTTTGGTAGCAAGGGGGCCACAAAGGTGGTTCCTGTGAGAAGCTGCCAGCAGCTTCCACCATGCCCAACAGAGCCATTCCCTGATCCTCTGAAGATGGACATGCTGCTGGCCAAAGCTGAGAAAGGTTGGTAATGCCTCTATGATAACAAATTTAAGAAGAAAATAAAAACACACAGTGTTTTTCTAACCAGAGAAAAGGAGGAGGTGAGAACATGTGAGGAAAACGACATGGAGACACCAAGGTCAGTGGAGAAGGAGCGAAGGAGGCGCTCCAGGTGCAGGGGCTGAGATTCCTCTGCAGGCCACGGTGAGGTCATGGTGAAACAGCTGTGCCCCTGCAGCCCATGGGGATCCATGGGGGATGCAGAAATCCACCCACAGCCTGTGGGGAAGGTGCTCATGCTGGAGTGAGTGGATGTCTGGAGGAGGCTGCGATCCAGTGGGAGACTGGGTGGGAAGAGGAGGCCCTTGCTCCCAGGCTGGAGCAGCCTGGCCTTGGAGGACTGCACCTCATGAAAGAATGACCCACACCACAGCAGTTTTGGGAGGACTTCTGCTTGTGAGAATGGACCCATACAGGAGAAGTTCACGGAGAACTGTCTCCCGTGGGAGGGCCCCCATGGTCTCACAAGGGAAGGACTCCTCTCCCTGTGCTGCAGAAGGAAACCCCAGGTGATGAACTGACCAAAATCCCCATGCCCTGTTTCTGCACTGTTGATGGGAAGGAGAGAGGGGTTGGGGGAAGGAAAGGTGTTTAAGGGCTTATTTTATTTCCTATTATCTTCCTCTGATTTGGTTTGTAATAAATTCACTTGGTTCCTCTAATTCACTTTGTACCTCCACTGCCCTTGGAATGTTTTCTGCCTTCATGACATTGAGGTTCATTAATTGAGTCCTTATCTCAATTCATGAACCTTTTGTCAATTTTTTTTATCTCCTCTGCCCTGCTGTGGCAGGGGAGGGTGGGTGAGCGACTTTTGTGGGCAGCTGGTGTTTGGCCAGTGTCAAACCGTGACAGATGACAAGAGGCAATGGGCACAGGCTGAAAACATGAAGGTCAGTCTGAACATAAGAGAGGATGAAGACGGTCACTTATGAGGACGGTGAAACGCTGGCACAGGTTGCCAAGAGAGCTTGTGTATCTTCCATTGGTGGAGACAGGTATTCAAAATCCAATGCATATGGCCCTGTGCAACCAGCATCAGTTTAGCCTGTTTGCATAGTGGGTGGGACCAGATGATTTGAAATAGCCAGACAATTCTCTGTTTCTGCAAGGGTTAGCCTGACCTGAGAGCCAGATGCTGGTTACCATAACAGTAATGCAGGGAAGCACAAATTAAGCAGCTCCAGTGTTGCTTGCAGTAGAGAAGCTCTGCAGCACTAGATGGGTTCCTTTTCTTCTCTTTCACACTTTTCCCTTGTACTCCAAGTCATACACTGGAATGTGTACTCTTCAAGGAAAGCTGAGGCTGGGAGTGGCTTGGTAGCCAACCCAGCCTGTTTGGGTTTGAGTTTTGCATCTCTCGCCAGCTGGCAGTCACTGTGCTGTAGTGAGAGCCTCAGAGGTTCTGTTTTCACTCCTCTTATTTTTTCACAGCCTTCACTTATGTGTTCTTCCACACATAAAGAACAAACTTCTCAGTAAAGCCAAGTGAATAGCACTCATCTGGACTGCACTGGGGTAGGTCCTGAGGGACAGACAACTAAATCCTGAGCTGTGGCTTTCAGGCAAGGGAGGGCGCTGATTTTAGAAGCAGCACTTTGTACAGGGAAGAAGATGTGGAAATAGTTTGTTGAAGTGAGATGTAGTTCCAAGTAGAATACCTTCTGGGGAGGTGGAACAAGTTGTAATTATAGGTGGAATTTTGTTGAGAGTAAATGCTTTTCCAGTACCTCCCTCCTGCAGTAATTGGACTGCCACAATGGCTTCAAAACTTTATGCTATTCCTGATGCCACAGGGATAGCACAACTGCTGCCCTCCCAAGCTGTCAGAGGGAACTGATGCTGCCAGTACAGCATGACTTGTTCATTATTGCACATGGGTAAGAGGGATGTGTGGAAGGTTCATTTTTTTTCACGTTGCTTGTTCACTCTTGAACAAGGTCAAAAGGGATATTTGGAATGTGCTGTTCTGGGCCATAGCCTCTGGTCAGACTCCTTATTTATAGCGTGTTGTGAAGGGTATGTTTGTAAATGCCTGGATGACACACAGAATAGCAGTGTTTGGAGGCCTATTTGAAACCTGGTGAAAATAAGACACAAGTGTGTTAAAGTTTCTCAGCTTTGTCAGTTGGGGTGGTGTGGTGGTTGATTTGGAATGACAAGAATGGAAACATGCTCCAGCTGTGCAGATT
The DNA here is from genome assembly GCF_028769735.1 of Zonotrichia leucophrys gambelii. Taxonomy (NCBI): domain Eukaryota; kingdom Metazoa; phylum Chordata; class Aves; order Passeriformes; family Passerellidae; genus Zonotrichia; species Zonotrichia leucophrys. The sequence goes on from NC_088171.1 coordinate 70,559,495, forward strand.
GCAGGATACTATAAGAGAACCAAGTAACTCAGTGTCTTGAACAACACAAACACAAGTTCAAGTTTATTTATTTCATTAAATGCAGCTCATGGTAAAATAGTAAGTAAAGCATCAATCAAAATCAAAATTTCACTGGTGTTTCTGTCAATACCACAAATATCTTTGCTAAGATGCACTCATAAGGTACAAATCAAACATTGGTCATTATTACAGGTGGCAAGGAAGCTTTGCAGGTATTAACCAGGAAACAGGTGTAACTAAGTAAAATTAAAAAGAGGAAGCACATTTAAATTCTAACAGGTTTAGATTACATATCAATAAAAAAGGTGGTAAGAAGGCATGTTGCTAATAGTTTGCTTAGCATTTTTGCTGGTTGGAAATCTCAACAACCTTAAACTAAAAAATTTAGAAAAATGAGGGGAAAAAATGCAATGTGATTAGAAATCAGCAATTTAATATTAAGGGTTGGACAATTTTCTCTCACAGTCTTACTTTTTCAGAAAGCTGAAAGAGCAGGAGAGAATGAATGTGATGTGCCTATATACATGTGGTGAGACAAGGGATGGTAAGGGGCATTCTGAGATTATTCTGGATTTGTATTAAATTTTGTTAAATTCCAACAGTCATCGAAATTTGAAATTAAGGTTGTGAAATAGCATTGCAGTACAAATGCAGGTTTCCCAGTGAGGGAAGGAGAGAAAAAGAGAGCATACAGATTTCTACAAGTTTGGTTTTTTTCTTTTCAGGGTTCTTTATCCTCTCTGCAAGAGTCAAAAGAATGAATTGCATTTCCCTTGTAGTCAGCATTTGACATAGGGCTGTGTGCAGAGAGCTTTTATGACTCCACTTACTTTTAAACAACAAAGCCAGAAGAGCAGGTTTGATAAAAAGGAGCAAAATTCTGTGCTTTCTTTTCTGTTTAGGACTGTCTCATTAGGACAATAGAAGGAAACAGTAGAGGGCTGTTCTTTGGTGGCTCAGGATAGTTTCTGTTTGCTGCCTTCTTTGAGGGAGGTTGGTTGGAAGGAAAAGAACAAGCACTTCAGTACAGGTGGCTACATGGCTTAAGGTTGAGATTTTAGCACCACAGTTCACATTTTTTCCATTGAACAGTGAACCTTGGTTGCTGTCTGAGAGCAAGTAATTATTCATTCTAAAGGAGAGCAGAATCTACCAAAAAAAAGGATGCTCTTGGACTTGTTGTGTCTGATGAAGAAGTAGAAAGGGTGGTCAACCCTAAATTTCAGAACATAGCTATCATGTGCACTTGTTAGTTCTACAAGGACAGCAGTAGCAGCAGCTGCCTCAGTGCCCTTCTCATCAACTGCAACAAAAGACTTGTGGAAAACCTTGGAGATCATCACTCTATCCTTCTCTGTCATTCCACTGAAATCTGCATTGCTGCTGAAGGCACTGCGCATTCCCATCCTGATCAGATTATCACTGAGGTCATATCTCTCTTCCATTTCGAATTTAGGTAGGTACAGGTCCACAAGAGTCTCGGTTATCTTCTTGGAGTCAGTCCATTCGGACAGCTTCTCATATGTTAGTTCTCTTTCCAGCTATCATTTAAGAAGGAGAAGGAATTTGGTTTTTGCAGGGAAAAACAATTCATTAACTATGAATTAATAAATTTTATGACAATGTAATGAATTAAACATTTTAAATAGTAAATGTAACATTTAGCTGAAAGCATGAAAGAAGTTGGTTTTACTAATGATCAGAGACAAGGTGTGCCACAAGTATATGAGTCTTAATGCTGCAAAGTTTTGAGCAGTCCCCTTTCCAAATTCATAGTAAAAGAGAGATAGGAAGGGCATTCAACAGCTGCCATCCCCCATGGTAGCTCTTTCCTCTTTTTAAATTCAGTCCTGCTGTGACTAAAATTGCTGTGTGGCACATAGTTTGGTCCAGTTCTATAAAAACAGGTGTTAAAATTATTGCATATATTTCCTTGACAGCTTTGAAACAAAGTGCTTGCAGCAAAGTCTTTCATTGCCACTCTGTATCCTGGGCGCTATGCCACCAGGGTTCAGCTCAGATCAAATGGAGGAAAGCAATGAATGGTATAGACTCCAAGAATTTAACAATCTTGGAATTATATTAACTACAGTAGCAGATCTCATTGTTGTAGCAAATGCAGTCTCACTAAAATTCTAGTTTTTTATTGAGCAGGCAAATGGTGGGAGGGGAGAGGGGGAAAAAGAGTGAGAACAATATGGAAATAAACATCTAGGCCATCGAGAAAATGTATAATTTCAGGAAGAACCTATGACTTTGTATGTGGTGGTGTCTCTCCTGAATGTGCAAGGGAGATTCAGCTGTTACAGATCATGTAAAATTGGGTGTCAGTCAAGGGGGCTGCTGAAGAGCTGAGCATCTGATTATGCAAAGTGTTGCTCTGTCTTCAGTTCCTGCCAAACTAAGGGTGCTCTTATGGAAGAACTTTCTTGGGATTAAAGAAGTATTAAAGAAAATTAATTCAGCTAGTGGATGAGGTCAAGCAGCATGATAGCATGTCCTCAGATAGGGAGATATTATTGTCAGCCTGCCCTTCTGTTTTTTTAAATGACTGAGTAGTATACAAAATGGTTGTACCTGTTCGAGACCCGTAGTGTTGTCTTTGATGTCATCAGGAAGGAGGATGAACATACTGAGTTCACGTTTCACATATGGCAACTCAATCATTTTGAAATTCATTGCTTCCATGATGAGGACTGGAAATGTTTTTCTCATGTACATCATCTTTACAGGCTTGGTCTTGTTCTGGAAAGTGTTTTTTTTATAAGTAAGAAATCATTGAATGGAAGGGTGATGATGTCTCAGTGCAGGGAGAGGAAATTTTATAAACTTTTAAAACAGTGATTTATTATCCATTTTCCAAAGTTTTTCTTGACTGAACAACATTGCTTATCTTGGTGTCTGTCCCAAAGCTTTTGTAGGGGGCTGAAGAGATATTTTTCTCTTCTCCCCAAGAAATGCCTAAGGAGGAAGGGAGTTAAAAATGTCTGCAAGGATTAGGGGTATGGAGCATGTGTGGGATATGGCCTTACAACACTCTGGCAGAAAAGCAGCTGTGGTTTAAGAGGATGAGTGTTTTGCAGTTTATCAGTGATAAACTGATAAACTCCTCTCTCTGGTGATAAAAGGTAATTGCTTGGAAAAAAAAGCTGATTGCTTGAGAAAAGATAACTCTAGTGTGAGAGCAAATGAGCTCATGAAGAGAAGAGTTCCTGGGAGACAGTCACTTTGTCAGGAGTGTATAACTTCTATTAACATCTGTATCCCTTCATTCAAGGAAGCAGAACATGTGTATATGCTAACCAGAGAGAAGAAGGTAGATTTTGTGGAAGTTGCACAGAATTCTTTAACTGAATTCATTAACATCTCTCCTGGGTACATGCCATTAACCTTGCTTCTAGCCTCATGCAGACATGCAGCAGTTCAGGGCACCCTGTTGCAGCTGTGTTTGAGCAGGAAGGATTGTGCCCAGCCTGGTTGCACAGCGCAGAGGCCTGGTGCTCTACTCAACCATGACATGTCATGTAGTTCCCATCCGTGGAGCCTGGACTCTCAAAATCATGTTTTTACAATTTAGTCAATTTTAGCACTGCTTTACTGAAAAGTTTTAAATGTCTGTAGTGATTTTGGAAACATTAGCTGTTACTTGGAGCTCACTAACATTTACCTGAGCACATCCTAATGTTTCAGTGAGCTGAGAACTGACAGATTTTGCTGCAACCAGCTTTTCACAGGATCTAGTTACCACAGGGCTACCTAAAACACTTATGAAATGGAAAGATTTCAGCAATAGATGTTGTGACCAGGTTGTTTACAGTAAGAAGGAGGAACTTACCTTGCTCAGTCGGAAGGGTTGCAGTTCTGTATCTTCTGCCTTAAATTTTGCTTCCCATTCTGCCTTGAAGTAAATGGCATTTATCAGGATCAGCTTGGTGGAGTTTGTCACATCTCGTGGACCCAGCAAATTCTTGATTTTGCCTTTTGAAAGCATAAGAGTCAGGTTTCATTTCAGTGTAGCACAGTGAGGACATTTTGATCAGTTTTTCTCTCAGTTCAGCTTCTCAGTAAAAAGTCCATGCCTCAATGCTCTGCTCCCTAAAAGGCTCTCCTGAGATAAATCAGTGTAATTCTTTACACTCTCCAAAGCTGTTTCCTGACCTGTCCTTCTGGCTGACAGTGATTTACTCCTCCTTCCAAAGCTGTCTCAGCTTCATGGCAAGCAGCTAGAAGCAGAAAGCCTCACTGACTGGTTACAGCAGGTAGAAGGAGGAGTCCCTCTGCCCAGTGCAGGGTGGTACAGCAAGGCAGGCCTCCCCCCCTGCCCTGGAGCACTCTGGTAGGCAGAGGTGCCTCTCCCCTCTGTCTGCTCTGCCAGTGGTGCAGCACCAGGGCACGTTTGTGCCAGCAGACCAGCTGCTTCAGAGCACTGTGGAGACACTGGGAATCTCCTCAGGGAACTCAATGAGGCCCACATCAGGTGTTTGGAGCTGCTTTAGCGTGCTGCTCTTTGTCTGTTCTCCCACCATGTCTCTGCTCACTGCCCATATCCACTTTGGAAGGCGTGACTCAGCTGCTGCAGTAGCACCTGGGGAAGCAAGGGCACCTGCCCAAGGGAAAGGGCAGCCTGACTTTGTGGGAGAGCAAAGATGTTGGGGTTGAGCCCAGCTTACCCTCAGTTTGTTTTTCAATCCAAGTGTTGATTTCCTTTCCTGTCTGTTCTGGTGCTGTTTTAAAGTTAACCTTCTGTGGCTCTGCTTCATAGTAGCTCTTACTGAGCTGTATGTATGTCTGAAAAATAACAAAAAAGTGAGCAAAAAAGGTCTGTGCTAGAGAAATAAGCTACTTTTAGTCCCAAAAGGAAGTTGTTGGCTCTTATACTTGATTGATTCCTTGACCTGAGGACTGCAGGATCTTGCCTGTTATTTTCTGCTGGACTGTGGGTTAACAAGTAAGAAATAACCAAAGAACAGAAATTTCACATCTTTTGTTCCAAGATTTATCTGGAGAAGTGAGGAAGGCTGCATGCATCCTATGGATGTGCTTATTTAATTTCTCATTTACAGTTTTATATATTGAGGGTTCCAATACTAAAGACACATTTCATGTAAAGGGTTGTAGGGATCTACAATACAGTCAAGGGCAATGCATCCTTAAATTCTGTGAGCAGACTGACTGGTATTTTCCAGTTAAGGATATCACTGGAGTCCAGAGCTCCTATTTGCAGTATTCAAGGTCAGCTTCCCAACTGTTCTGTTAATGGCAAGTAATTTAAAAGAGATTTTTGCACTTTTTCTTCCTCTTCCCTGAGATTTAACTTACTGGCAATAATAGGAAGGTTTTTTCCACGTAAATGCGGTTGGCACTTTTCAGGGAGTAGGTGCTTCTGGGTTTGTTGATGGCAGTCAGGAGCTTCTTGAAGCTAGAATGAATATCTGCAGTTTGCTTGTTCTCAGGATCCTTGGAAAAAGAAACCAAACATTCAGCAATTTAATTTTTGCATCAAGCTTTCAAAACATGCTAAGCAATGCATATAGGAGAGGGATTTAGGTTCCTCTTCCTTACTTTTTATTTTCCCAAGTTTACCATCACTGCAAATTTGCAGAGCTCTGTTTGTGACTGGATTAACTGAATTGTCATATAACAAACCTTCCAGACTACCCCACTGACTCATCCTTTCAGCTTCTGAGAGTCTGAGTCAGTGAAAGGAACTGAACATCATCCTCCTGTGAAGTATGGCTGGGGTTTGTACTTTAAAGAGGAGTGCAGACAATAAATGCTGGACTCCTAAAACTCTATCTGGACATTTTGGTTCTTTATAATGGAATTTCACTTCAAACAGATACCGATTTTCTTCTCTTTGGTCTCCCCCGAGAAGGTCTGGCCACAGAAGAAGCAGCTTCAGCTCCTGCTCCCACGGTGAAATGAAGGACCTGCAAGCAGAGTTTTCAAAGATAAGAAATAGGCATGAAGGGCCTTGTGAGACTTAAAGTCAAATGGGGATCAAATGGTTGTCATGTTTCTCTCCTTGTGATAACTCACTGTGCTATCTGCTGCTTAGGGGACTAATCAAAGGGCTGCTGAAGATGTAGTGACAATAAATCCCATGGAATAACAATGAGTAGCACCATACCCCTCCCAGACCACCAACACTGTGCTCTTATCTACATGCTGCAAGGCAGAACTCCATTCCACAGCTGTTTCTCCCAACAGCAAGAATGGGTTTGTGCAAATCCAAAAGGTTCTCCCCACAATAATAGTACAAAAGTAACCTACCTCTGCCATCTCAGTTGCTGTAGTTCCTTTTGCTCCCAGGTATGTCAGAGCCAGAGCAGCTGATATGCTCCAAGGGGAGAAGAAAATGTTTTTTCCCTTGTTCTTCTCATTCAGCTTGTTGAAAAGATCAATAGTAAAGTTGCCAACTGATGTGGAGACCACTTCCATTTTTACAACCTGGAAAGACGCAACAAACAGAATTGTACTCTTTGAATGTTTAAATTTTTGTACATAGTACACTTTAATGAGAACTATTGCATGTGCAAAACAATCCCTTTAAGCCACTAAAACTAATAGCATAGTTGTGTGTTTATCTTCCACGCAGATACTGGTTGCCACCTGTTAGGAGCACCAATTTCTTTTAGGTTTTTTCCCTCTACAGCTGCAATTTTCTTTGTGATTCTTTCTGTCTTTGATCTCCAAAGATGTGCAGATTTATAACCTCTGTATTTCTTTCCTTTTTTGTTCTTAACTAATGATTTGTGAAAGCAACATTCACAGGGGAAATTATATGCATTTTTAGTACATTGGTTCACATTTTAGTACGTTCTTTGAGTTTCCCACTACTACATTTGGATCTGTATAGAATTGACAGCTGATACTGCAAAAGGATTTAGGCATAATTTTTAGGCTCATTTGCTTTTCCTGGCCAGCGACCTATTCTGAGTAGTACCATGAACAGCAAAGCTGTTGTTTCTATTTAGACTTACACGGTTTATTCATTCTGTGTACCTACCACCCTTTATGAATGTTCCAGCAATTTTTTTTCCCCCAGAAACTGCCAGATGCCTTGAGGTTATGACTGCTCTAGGCTTTAAGATATCTACCCAGTAATAGCTGCCTCCTGTAATTTACCATTTAAAAAAACAGAAATGCTTAGATTATTCTCATTGTCTTATCTATGGAATGGAGCAACAAAAATTGTGGGGCAATCTCTGAAGTCTGCAGATATTTATGAAGTGATTGGTTTCGAGACAACTACATTCTTTCTGGTAGTCAGTATGCCCTCAGGACCATGTCTGTACCAGAGTGATTTTCTTTCGTTAGAGAACACAACCAAGAGAGCATCAGGATGGGAATTTCTCTTTTTAGCTAATGAATACTCCTCTGAGTCTCTGGCTTGATAATGTGCAGTGCTATGCCTTCATCTGAAGTACAGAATTCTTTTATCAAAATGAAGATTTTACTTGTAATGCAGTTGCTGCCCTAAGAAAACTTTCCTGCTTGTGAATAATTCTGCCCCAAATTAGCAGTTTTCCATAGGCTTACAGCATTATTTTCTCTAATGGTTGACATTTAGAAAAACACAAGGCAAGAATAATGCATTATTACGCAGGTGTATTATCATTTATCCATACAGTCACACATGGAACAGATTGCATTTAAAAACACCATAAAATTTACTTAAATTGATTTAAATATTTACCTTTAATCCTGTGAGAGAGAAGATTTAGCTCTTGTCCTCAGTCAGGTTCTGCATGTGTGTGTTAAGCAATTTTTAAATTAGGGAACACAGTACTGCTTGCCCCTCCCTTTCCTTTTTATCTGCATCCAGGTTGTGCCCACCTACCCAAAGTTCCTTTCTACCACATCCCCAAAAGATCTTACAAAGTTTTGGCCTTTTTGTTGACCTGGTCACTTTTCAGATTTAGAGATTTCAAAAGGACAATGGAATTAAAATCCCAAGTCTGTTGTTGCACCACAATAGCCTACTGACAGGATAGCAAAGCAAGCTGCTGATTCTGAAGGTTTTCTGGTGCCATGGAGATAACTGCTGTGTTGTTTTAAATAAGTGAATTTTAAAAAGGTTACACAATACTTTGCTTTGGTTTCTAGATTTAAGCAGATATTGAGGGTCTGATTCTCCGCTCTGTGGCTCCTGAGTTTCAAATGCAGTACCTCAGCATAAAACACTAAGTTTAGTGATTGAATTGGACACTGGGAGTCCAGCTTCAGGCTGAAGATTATTAGGAACACAGAGACAAAGCTGTGAAGGAGGGCAAGGGAGGGAGACCCTACTGGTTGGTGAGGAAATCTCATTGCAGTCATGGTTGGGAATCATTTGAGACAAACACTGCAAAACCCTGAGTTGCTGCACAGCAAGGGGGAGGGCAAGAATTGAAACAGCTCTGCTGGGAGGGCTCAAGCAAAGACAGAGAGACACAACAGAGGTAAACATGGTACAAGAGCTGCCACTTTGAAGTCCCAGAAGAGACACAGTGATGGAAGAAGAACAAGGTGGTAACAACTCTAAGACTCTAGAGGGCAGCGGAAGGAGCAGGAAAGGAAGGAAATTGTACTGTTTGCTAAGCATTGTACTGCAAGCCTGATTACAGGAATACAGTGGCTCAAGAATTCTAAAAAATGTCAAAAATCAGTGTTGTGCAAGGCAGTGAAGAAATGCCAGAAAATAGGCAAGTGCTAGTTTTAGTATAGTGAGTACGTCCTCCACAAATCTGGATAGGAGAAAAGTCAACTGAATGGTTAGGTGGTGAGAAAGCCCAAGCCAGGAGACTGCCAAGTCCCAGAGATATATCTGTGAGCAAGATAATTGCCTTTGCTAGTCAAGATGCAAGGAAGCCATACAGGGTGAGAAAGGGAGATTGCAAGGCAGAGTGGCTTTTGACAAGAGAAAAAAAAGAAATCACAGATATTAACTGAAAGGGGCATCCAGAGATCAACCTCCTGCTTGGAGCAGGGCCATGAGTAGATAAGGTTAGCCATAGCCCTTCCAAGGATGAAGATCCCACAACATTTCCAGCACTGCTCTTCACTCTGGGAAAAGGTTGTTCCGTAATGTACAACTCACTTTTCATATGTTGTGGCCGCTGCCACTCAGTAATGATATGGCACTGCCAAAAGGACATCAACTGTGTCATCTTTGGAACCATGCTTAAAATAGTGAAGGAGAGAGAAAAGGTGACTCGTATTTCCATTGACTTTAAAGGCCTGAGTGAGTCTGTGTTCATGTTGTCATAGTTTTGTTTCTCCTTGGCCTTCCAGGTGTGACTTTTCTGTCTTTATTCCCGAGGCTTATCCATGGGGACATGCTGCTCTTCCATGAGGTGAAGGGCGCATGGCAGAATTGGACTGAATGCACAGGGATCCAGTGTCATGTTTCACAGCTGAGACAGGCAGAAGGCATTTCTCTTGGGACTCTAAAGGGATAAAGCACATGCTTCATAACACTTTTCCTATGTTACCTCCCATTTGGGAAGCAGAGCCAGAAGGGACCCAGGGAGCAGCTGACCACTTGAATGAAAAGAGAAAGGATGCAGGGACAGTCAGCTGTCTCTGCCAGGAGAAGGGAGTTCTGCTGTTTCAAGAAAATGTGTTTGTAGTAAGATAGCTGTTGGTGTGTGCAAGTCCTTTAAGAAACCTGGTCCTTTGTTGTGTGTTGTGAATTCATATATTCAGGAACATTCCCTGCAAACATGCATGATTGATCAGGGCACTCTCTTAGGAGAAAGAGTATTGACAGGAGTAAATATGACCTGGGAGATTCATATTCATCTTCCAGAAAGCACTTATGGCCATTAGTATTGCTTGTATTAGCTGTAGACTTGGTTCTCCCATTTTACCTTGTCTCAAACCAGTGAATAAGTAGCAAAGTAAAATGAGAGCAAATCAGTACAGTGCTAGGCTGGACATAGTGTTGTAAGGGTGAAAGTTTACAAAGGAGAAGGTTGTGAGGCACATGTGTTTTATTTTCCTAGCTCTATAGTGCTGTTAAATATTTTCCAGTTGCTGTGGGACAGAGATTAGAAAGTACATGTGTTAACCACTTTTTGAACAAAAAAAGAAGCACCAGTATCAGGAACAAAGGTGATTTTGCAGGTTTATTTCATTGCCAGTTCTGCCAGACTGCAGTTTTTTACCAGAGTTGGTAAAAAACTGACAAGAATGTGGGTGAGTAGCCTGCTTTGGGGATCAGCATGAGCTGAAACCAATGGAGATGCAGCAGCATTCTGCAATATTTTCCTGGGTTTTCATCTTCTTAGGTATCAAAACTTTAAATTTACTGGTTGAGCTCAACTCAGTCCGTTCTGAATTGTTGAAGTTCAGGTTCAGAAAGTGCTAAAAAGACACAGTCATGTTCTTCTTTGCACAGTTGGGTACTTAGCGTGTGCAAGTATTTGGGGGGGGTTTTGCCAGGAAAATGAGCCAGAGGCATAAATTTGAGGTTATTTTTCATAAATACTCTCTTCAAACATTGAGAGATTTGTCAATAGTACAGGAAAATTAAGAAGTGCACGGGCTATTGAGACGTTCTTTTGGTGTGTATTTAGTTCATTTTTGTTGTTGCAATAGCCTGTTTAGTAATCGAGCTTCTAGGGGGAAGAAAACCTTCCCAAGAAGAGGATAGTCTTGGTCTTGTTGTGCCTGATAAAGAAAAGGAAAGGGTGATCTGCCAAAAAGATAATAGTAGCACCAAGACTTCGTGATGCCAGTGTTGCCGCACTGGCAGCAGCTGCCTCTGTGCCTTCTTCATTGACTTCCAGGTAACACTTGTGGAAAACTTGTGACAAAAACAGATCACCAGTCTTGGACATTGCTGTGAAATCAGCTTGACCTTCTGTGAAGGCATCTTGTATCCCCATCCTGCTCAAAGTAGATTTGAGGTCATATTTCTCTTCTAACGTGAACCTGGGCAGATAAACTTCCATGTTCATTTTCTCCATTAGTTCTGGATTTGTCCATGCAGACAAGTTTTCAAAAGTCAGTTCTCTTTCTAGCTGCAGTAAGTAAAAAAAAATCAGAAAATTAAAATATGTTCAAAAATTTGGGCTATTTCTTCTCTTAAATGGAGAACTTTTCAAGAGGTTGTAAGAGTACAAGAAAAACAGTAATAAAACAGCAGTTTGGAGATATGTTGTTCTAAATGAGAATGTTGTTCTATAATATATCAATGCAATTTTTGAAATGTTCTCAGTAACTGTCAGGGAATATAGTAGAGCTATGATAGTCTGGCTGTTCTTCTCTTCCCAGGGCTGTCTTCCCTACATTTTAGAATTCACTGAAAAGAGCTTTCTCCTGCCTCTCAAACAGCACCTTAAAAAATAAAATTTCTTAAGGGCTTGTTATCCAAAGGCAGAATCCGGCTTTTTACAGAAGGTGGCAGTATCCATACATATTCGTTCTGGACATCCTCGAACATAACAGAGGCTGCCCAATTTTTGGTGGGTTTTTTCCAGAATGAAATCATATCTGTCTGAATTGGTGTGGACAGCAGTGGATCTCAGCAGGGCTGGTTTTTTGTCCTCATTTTTGTTCTGCTGGAAAAGAGGTAATCCTATGGGGGTTGGGTTACCTGTTTCCAGGACTTATGAACTTTAGCAACCACAGACATGCTGGCTTCCAAGACTAAGAAATCTAGTCTGAGCTTCAAGAGCTTCAAGCTCACAGTACCAGACCAGATTTGGGATTTGCTTTACTTTGAGCCTCATCAGTATCCTCCTTCCTAGAAACATGACTACAGCCTGGTCTTTTACCTCACACATGCCTTAAGTAGTTAATGACACACTTACTTTTCCACAGTAATTATGTTCTCAATTTTTTACCTTTTGTAAGCCAGAGATGTCACTTGGTAGCAGGATGAACATGCTGAGGTCATTATTGACGTATGGAAGCTCAAGAACATCAGCCTGAACTGATTCTATGTAGTTTAAGTTAAATTTATCCCTCAGGTACATCATGGGCACTGGTTTAGTTGTATGCTGCAACAAATCAAATGGAACATTTTACATTTGTACTCTGAACAGTAGAAGGACTAAGTTAAAGTAGCACAGTTTACAGGCTGCCCAATGTGTCTGAGACATCCTAATGGGTAGGACACAGAACACAGGATCTTCAGAGGATCCCTGCCAGGCACTGGGAGGCATGGCATGCTACCTGAGATGTCTCAGATGACACCAGTTGTAGGAAACTGTATGTCACACTGATTTGCTGAATGGTTAAAAGTGAAAATGTAAAGAACTAAACCATACAGTTTTGTTCTCCTCTATTTTTTTCCTGCCTTTGGAGAATGGAAGCTTTTTTGAAGTCAGCTTCTGATAATTTATTTGTGCCTCAGGGCCTGGTATGTGTGTGAAGTTTTAGTGTTGAAAGTGTGGTGAAATAAATATACTGAATGCACTGTGTGCTTTAAATGAAATAACTATACTGCCACATGGATTTAAAGGGTGACAGGATTTCTCCCTCCCCCTCCTCTACCCCCATCTTTTTCAGGTTTTTCCCTCTGCAGTGTAGGAAATAGGGCAGTATATTGCCATACCATATTTATTCTGAAAGGCCTTTGCCTGGTAGCTGCAGCTTCAAACTTTGTTGCCCAGTTTCCTTTGAAGTAGAGTGCATTTATCAGGACTAGCCTGGTGAGTGAATCTACTGATCCAGGAGGCAGCAGATTCTGGATTTTACCTAGAGAAAACAGAGGGGCAATCACACATCTGTACAGTTTCACTATTTCAGTCTAAGAGCTGGCACAGTTTCCAGGGATATAAACCAGGGAAATTTTAAGTGCTGCCATAGCACTCATCCAGCTTGAGATTATTTGCAAATATGTAGTTACTGGGGTGATCTTGATTTACAAAGAAGAATAAGCCATATTCCTCACACACTGAGATGGAGGACACTAATTTTAGTAAGAGCTTGTTGGTAGATGAGTAATTTAGGAAAAGTCTGATTTACCTTTCTGAGGTGAATTGATTACCTGCCATGGGCCCCTTGGGCACAGAGAAGCCAAAATGACTCCTTTTTGATTTGGAGAGGCTGGAACTCACCTTCAGTCTGTTGTTCAACACTGGAATTGATGTCTCTCCTGACTGCATTTGCTGCTCCCACAAAGTTGACTGATTGTGGCTCTGCACCGTAATATCTCTTGGCTAAAAATAAGTATTCCTGCAGGGCAATAGAGACACCTGACTTAGGTTTGCTGCCTGCCAATATGAGTACTACTACAGCCAGAGATGAAAATTACATGGGCACAAGCATCGTGTTTTCTCAAAGGAATAAAGTTGTTTTTTGTGGAAACACTTGATTTAACCATTCTCATCTAACCACATCTACAAATCACTCTGAAATTAGATACACATCCCAAAAAACTAAAATTTTAGTGGCCAAAGTCTAAGGAAAAGTATCATAGAAAATATTAAAGATAATAGCATAATTTGCAAATGTAGCAAAAATATTTAAAAGTATATAGCTTATGTTGCCATAGGTTGATCATGAAAATTAAATGATACTGCATAATCTAAATAAAAGTCTTACCTTACTGAAAGGCAATGATTTTTCTCCATATAGCTGGTTGACACTTTTAAGTAGGTAGTTTCTAGTGGGTTGGTTGATTTCAAAGCTGAGTGCTTTAAATCCAGTATGGATATTATCTGATTTGCCAATCTCTGTCTTGGAGAAATAGAAATAAAAAGGACATTATTCATCTGTTGAGTAAAAAATCCTGGTTTTTTTCCTTCACACTGATCCAAGTAAAGTATTTCTTTTTGGGTGATCTGTTACCTATATTACAACAGAAGAGGTGCTCTAAACTGAGCGTCAAATAAAAGAATCATTTTAAAGTATTAGAAGTTGCAGGTGTGGTATAGACACACATAGACACTCAGTGTGTGAGTGTCTTGGAATGTAAGTGTTAAGAGCCTGAATTATGTAAAATATTTAAGCGTTTAGAAGTGGATATTGTGAAACTTTGGATATCCAGAAAACAAAAGTCAGAGAGTAATTCTTAAACAATGCATGAGATTTGGCTCTATCACTCCCTTAATTTATTAGGATTACATGGAAGGTTTGCCCCTAAATTTCTTAATGTCTCTCTTAATATTTTATGGTTTGGGTTTTTTTAATGTTTCAGTAATTGCAGTAAATTCTCTATATTGAAGTGACAGGACTAAATGACTGTGGGTTCAGAGTCTCCAATGAGCTCAAGGAATAAGCTGTGAATTAGTAAATTAAAAATCTGCACCTGTGCTGTATTCATCTCATCATTATATCAGAATCAGAGGCACGAACAGACCTTAAATCTCCAAAGTGTTAGAACCCATAGCACTACCCATAGGGCTACCCACAGCACTCTGTAATTCTTACAGTGAGGGCAAGTGTTACTCATGAGGAACAATCCCTTTCCTATTCATGCAGTGCAAATGAGATGTTGACATAACCCCTAAAATAAATCTTCCCACCATGGGATTTGGCTGCGGGATGAAGATCCATTCATCAAAACTAGCAATAGTTGGGGTTTTGTGGGCAGACTTCAGGGAAATAGCTCAACCCCCTAGTGAATAAGGATGACGGGAAAGAGCAGGGAGAAGAGTTTGTTATCACAATCTTTGAATTATAAACTAGGAAAAAGTCTTTACTGACTCAGAGGGATTACATTTGCCCTTCTTTATTGTTCTGCTATATTAAATTACATACAAACTGGGACAAAATGCCTGCCAGTATGACAAAGGCTTATCTCAGGAATAAAATTATTCTCATTTCTCTTAGATTTATTGCAGGCAACGGGTCTACTTTGGAAAATCCCAACATGTAAATTTATACTGTTAACTTCTCAACTGACATGGAGGCTAATTTCTAAAATGTATCAAGAATAGGTAGCCTGGAAAAGTTAATGTTCTGGTTTTCTTTGTCTTGATGCTACAATCATATGTGTGGAAGAGCGTCTCTTTTCTTGGGATTAGCTCTCTGAGCTAAGAACTGTGCTAGCTTTTAAATATTAATAATTTGAGAAAGAAATCTGTCCTCAGAGCTAAAGGAAAAAGATCAGAAGATCTATTGATCATCAAATGTTACATTTTGCAATTTGAGGTTAGATTATGCAATTCTGTGTAAAAGGGGGAAGCATGCAATAAGCGTTGCATTAGGTGAAGGTATCACACAATGCTGCACCAATTCATTTTGTACACTAAATGTGAGGAAGGCAAACATAAGCAAACACAAATGTGGAAGGAAAATACAGGAAAAAATTTGGCCATGCCCATAGCTTGAGCACCAGTTTGGGTGAGATACCTTCTGGAAACATGCACGTCGATTTGATAGACTGTCTTCTGTTCTGGCATAGACCTGCATTCTTATGGTTGTGGTGACATTTTTGGCTTCTTCAGCTTTGTTGAAGTGAAGTACCTGTAGTGGAAAAAGCAATAAGAAATGCAACAATAGAAAATTTGCTGTTTCAGTGAATTTTTTCTGTGACATCAAGGGGACTGGTAATGATGACAGTCAAGCTCAGATTTTATTCTTGTGTCGAGTCCTTACTGAATATGAAATCTTTGTCTAGGTCTCAATGCCCATGTGTACAAAATGGCTTGTGCAAACTAAGCTGAGGGCTGCAGGGCAAAACTCTTACTACCTGTCCTTTGTTGAGGAATCTGCCTGCTTTGAGTTATGCCTTGAGATGACCTGTTAATACCTGGAAAGCGCCAATTACCCCCAGATGGATTCTACCAAAGGAGAAGTCTTAATGGAGCTCAGCTATGTATTAAAAAGCCGGAAAAGTGTGCAGGCAGTTCCATGCCTTAAATCCCTTTCTCTGGACTTGTTCACCTTAACCAGACTACAAAGGGGTGCAAACAACCTTGGAGCACTTTTCGGAAGAGCTGAGTCTTTTGTTTTGTTTTGTTTTCCCTTCATCCTAACAGAAGATCACTCCTTTTTTACCCTGCTGGGTCTCTTTTGTCCTATAAATCAGGAGTTAGATCACTGCAGGTGGGACAATTTCTGCCACAGCAGAAGCAAACTCACAATCCTCCCTTCCTCCAGCAGGAGCTGGGTACCTGCATTAGGTGTTTAACAACCATGCATTGGGACTGTTCTCACTGTCCCCTGATGACACTATGAGCTTTGAACAAGTATGACTTGGCAATTTCAGTAAGTAATTTTGCCTGTAAAATACCTACCCCAAAGAAAGGGTTGTAGTCTCAACATAGTTTTTCTCTAACCTTGTAGATGTGAATTTATGTTAAGCAAAGTGTAAAACTTGAAATAACTATAGAGGAGAGACCCCAGAACTCTTTTCCTCTGTTTCAACACAGCAAATTTCTGGCATGGACATTACTCCAAGAAATCAACCTTTTCAGACAGCTACTTTTGAAGCCCAGACTCACCTTTGCCATCTCATCTGCAGTGTTACCTTTGGCTCCCAGATAAACAGCAGCCAGGGCAGATGAAATACTCCAAGGAGAGAACAAAATATTCTTGTCACCATCTTCCTGCAATTGCTGCTTGAAAAAGTCAAGAGCAAAGCTTGTGTTTGCTTTATTCAACGTATCCATTGTCCTGAAGCTGCACAGAAAGACAGAAAAGATGCTATTAATGAACCACTAACTGTGATTGCTATTTGTTTAGAAGCTCCTCTTCACTGTTTGAACTTTTTTTGTGATTTAAAGGCTTCCTAACAATGTTTATATAAAGAGTGAGAAGCATTAACTGTTATAAAGTCACACAAAGTTTAGCATGTCCTGTTTCACTGATGGCAACACCTATCATTTTTAGGGATGAACCAGCCTCTAGCTGTGTTTCGTATTTGTTCACCAGGAAATTCATTGCACTGCCCTTTACAGCATCTTGGAGTGATAGTTGATAACAAATTTTGATTTTTTGTTACTCAGCAAAGCCTGGGCTAGACACCACCGAAAAACTGTCTCTTAAGACAAATTTTATACTTCAATTTGTTCAAGAGCCTTTTGATACTCATCTCTGTAGTGAACAAATACTCTGGTAACAGGAGCAGTCAAACTATTCCTTTAGGTCAAGACAAAACTCATCTTCCTATACTTGAGCAAGCACTGGCACTGCCCCAACTATTGCATGCTAAGCATCCTGAATTACCTTTCTGACTTTTAAAAATGTCCTGCAACCCTGTCTTACAGCACTAGCCCAGATCCCATCTTCCCAGTTCTTCTGCAGTAGAGGCTTTCTATATTCAGCAGACCACAGAGGCTGCTATTTGTTATTTGCCTTGTGGGCTTAGCTGAGGGTTCTAGTCAGGGACTAGGAGTTATTTTGGTTGGTATAGGATGGCATTAGAATAAAAGATAGTTTGTGACCTTAATAGCTTGCAAACCAGGAGCTAAACTGGTACTTCTAAGCACTATAAAGTACAAGAACAAATTACCTGACTTGGGCAAACACAATGGTTCTGAGTGTTGTGATATATATGCTAGTCAGTGAGCTCTAGAAATTATAGAACTCTGAACAATAAGCTGTCTTCCTGTATATTTTTAAGACTTTCATCTTATAGGCTATGCCTGTGCAATCTTAAGTTAATTACTTTCCCCAAGGATTAGTTGTTTCCAGTTCAGATACCTGATTCCTTTTTCCTATTTGTCAACAAAGCAACATCAGCCAAGAATAAGTAAAATAAATAGTATCTAGAAGTCATTACAGTACCTTGTTTTGCGTAGGGAGAAAGCCTGCTGCTCTGGGTGTCTCCAAGGTTTCTGCAGCTGACATGAAGGGTAGGATGAATTTATAGTGCGCCTGGCCGGTTCTGCAAAGGTTCTTATGACTCATGACTCTGCAATGAGATTTGCCCTATAGGCCACATCCCTGTGGAAGAACTGAATCACCTCAGAGTAGGATGTGAAGTGTTGGTAAGAATGATACCATAGAAGAATTTTACAAAAGTGACGGCTTAAGTATTTCTATAAACACTTTTGTGGCAACAGGCTAGTAACAACTTGAACCCACACTACTTTGAACAATCTTTCCTTTGTGGTTTGGAGAGTTTAAAAAAAGGCAGTCACTGACCTACTTATTTTATGGTTTGTATTACAGAATTTATCTCTGAGAAACAGACAGACAAAAAAAAGAAAGGGACTTCATATCTGTGAGTTTTTCTACTGCCTGCTTCCTTCTGAGAAAGTATTTGTCATTCCTGGTGGGTTTCTCTTTTGGAAAAATTGGTGTTGTTAGTCTTGGAGGTTTCTAAGGCTGTACAGCCAGTGAAACTCTGTAACTATGAGATAGGGAATATTAAGACTCAGGGACCAGACCCTGACTTGTATTAGCAGTGGGCAACATCCCTTGAACTTAGTGTGGGTGTTAGATTACACTTCGTTTCTATTTCTCCACCAGTCTGGAAGCTGTTTGACCCATGTAGAACGTCAGAGATCTATTCCTTATTTTCCATTCCAGAGATGAATATTCTGTCAAATCTTCTTTTTTTTCTTTCCCAGGCTACTAAAATACCTCCTTCCCTGATTTTCCTTGCAATCATTCTTCTGTAGTCCTTCCTGTATCTGTCCATCCCCACTCTGACTCCTAACTGAAAAACCCTTTAAAATCCTACCTTGCCCTTTATTTAATTTTTTCTCTCTCCACTGTTGATACCTCCACCTTGAAAACCTGAGTAGGAATTGGATACTTCCCCAACATTGAGCAGGACTCACTCACAAGCTCTGTTTCCTCAGCACAAACTGTCTTTGGAGAGCTTTCTTCTGACCTGCTGTCTGTGAGCATACATTTAACATGGATTTATGTTGTAGGGCAGAGGTTTGCATGAAGCATCTCCTCTTGAGGGATGAACCATGGAAATACCTACAAAATTTGGTGCAGGGCATAGGAGGGTACAGCTGAAAGGGATCCCTTGACCATAGTGAAACTTCTGTATCAATGTAACTTGGGAATTGAAAGCTTTGCTAAAGTTGCTTTCCTACCTGTGAGGAGCCACATTATTTTAACTGAATGGTGTTTTCCTACCCCTCAGATATTTTGAAATGGTAGCTATGCAAATGGGGCATGTTTCAGTGTGAGTTGTAATTTGATGTACCTGTGACGTCTTGCAGAGAGCAGCATAGTGTAGGAGAGGTGTTCACTGCAGAACTAATTGCTCCCATAGCGCCTGGGAAAGTTGTAATCTGTTTACACTGGCCTTAAATGGTTTCCAAAGCACAAATGATTTGAGTAATCTTTGCAAATTTAGCCCTGTTGTTGAAGAGTAATAGATACCTTGAAAAGATTTCATCCCTTAAAGCAATTGGTGTAGATTTTCTGCTTATAAAGCAGGGATGAACCTAATTTGCTAACTAGTGCTACTGCTTGCTGCCTTACAAGTGACTGAGGTGTTCTGTTTACACAGAAATGCTGGGTTAGGCTGAATGAGAGGTTTGTTTTTTTGCACAAGGTTTTACAGCTACCTTTTTATGTCCTAACCACCTCTTGGTGGTTAGGACATAAAAATAAGAAAAAATATACTGAGTAACTAAAATTATACTCATCTCAGAAGACAAAATATGCTTTATCAACGTGATGGGTTGATAATATTTTCTAATACCCATTTAAATTAGCATCACTGGAGGACACAACTCACTGTGGGGTGCTTCTGCTGACTCAGTAACAGTGGTGCTCCCACTCCTTACTAAGTCAACACAGCAGCACACTAGGAGATTTATATTTGTGTTAGTAGTGTCCTTCCTGTGGGAAGTAAACCCACACTGCACTGTGTTCCCTCTCACTGCAGTCATTCATGTTTACATTTGGTTAGGGCAAATATTGGCAGGATACCAGCACCCTGGCCAGCTACATAAAAGCATTTTGTTTCCTCCAGTTTCAGTGCAACTTTGCACACGTCATTTTGACTACACAGTGTCTGGCTCAGTTCATGCCTGGGTTCAGGAGTAGGTGACATGTTTGACACCTAAACAGAACATTATAAAGTGCCCTATGAAGTTTCTTGTGGAGAAATAGCTATGTGACAAGATCCCAGCTAATCTAAGTCCTGCGCCTGAAGGACACTGTCCTTGAGCATAGCTGTGTTACTATAACAAAGTGGTGTAGTTGAGAGACTAGAGACATGAGAAAAAGCAGATGTAACTCCTTTGGAATGAAGAAGCTGATATCTAGAATATAACCAAGAGATTGCTTAGCTTGCAGAATATGTATGAGCTTATTATTTGTTGTAGATAAATATCTGGTGCTCTGATCAATAAATGAAGCTTGCTGATTCTCATATTGAGGGTCCTGAGCCTCCCTGCACCATGACAGTTTCTCAAGGGTCTTGAGAAAAAGAGTTGCTGTCACAGAAAAGTGATAGCTTCTCCTATCACACAGTATTTTTAGGATACAACTTTCCATGGCTGGTTTTCATGCCCATTGGTAGTTTATTTTTACTATCAACTCTGTATAGCTCTTGGAAATCTGATTTAATTCACAACTAATGTGTTCTATAGACTAATGTGTTCAGGTAGATCAAAAGAAAAAGTGGTATTTGAAGGAAAGCTCTTCAGTTTCCCTGACATCTTCAAGTGTTTTTTACAAGTACAATCTCTGTTTATTTACTTGGCAGGGAACAATTTCTGATTCACCCAGTAGAGCACTCTATTCAAGTTTTTGACTCAGCCAGAGTTGGCCCGATTTTAAACATGAAAGGATTTTAAATACCTCCAAACCTTTAAAAAGACTTTAGAAGATACAAGAAGCACAGGGAAGAAAAGAGTTTTGAAATCTACTAATATTTTAGTCCCTTTGTAGATGTGATTTTTTTGTTGTTGTTGTTGTCATTGTTTTAAATCTCTGTGTAATTTATTTAAAAACTAAGGAGGACAGGGACACAGGAATTGAGAAAATAGTAAGAGTGATAAGTGCTCTACTCTGCATTTGTGTGGCCTCTCCTTGAACACTGTGTGCAGTTTTGGGCACCACAATATAAAAAAGATATTGAGCTATTGGAGAGTGTCCAAAAAAAAAGCCATGAGGATGGTGAAGGGCCTTGAGGGAAAGCCTTATCAGGAACAGCTGAGGTCACTTGTTCTGTTCAGCCTGGAGAAGAGTAGACTCAGGGGAGACCTCGTTGTGGTCTTCAGCATCCTCAGGAGGGGAAGTGGAGGGATAAGTACTGATCTCTTCACTCTCATGACCGGAGGATGATTGGGCACTGGAACAGGATCCCCAGGGAAGTGCTCACAGCACCGAGCCTGTCTGAGTTCAGAGCGCATTTGGACAACGCTCGCAGGGAACATTGTGTGGCTCTTGAGGTGTCCTCTGCAGATTGGACTCAATGATCCTCATGGGTTTCTTGTACCTCAGCATATGATTCTATGACTAGAAACAACATTTTCTGTGCTAAGGAGGGCTCTTTTCTGGGTGATAACTCTGTCATAGTCTAACTGAGAGCATGGCATGAGCTGTACCTAACATTGTCAACTGAAAAAAACCCTATATGCATCACCTAGACTACTTATAATGGATTTTGGTCTGTGCTGTAAAGGAATTTTGTGTGATGGTAAGTTTTTATCACCTGAAATCTCTAATAATGTTTAAGTTAAAGAGATATTAATTCTTTGAGTATCCTTTTTCCTTTTAAAGCTTTGGTCGATAGTACACGTGTCTTTATTTTGAAACAAAGTAGATAGTGATCTGTTCTGCACCTCCTACAAGTAAATTTGCAAGCCTTCCCTTGCCAAGCAATCCTTGCTGACATACTCTAACACTATGTAAAACCTTATGAGTTCCCAAAGGGTGTGGTGAGGTTCCTGTATAAATATTATTGAGGCATTTTGTTCCACACCTGCAGAGGTAAAGGTGTGGTAAAATTTGACAGTCCCAGCAGAATTCCTCTTACTTCAGTATTACTTCTACATGCTTTACCTTAGGCACTGCAATTAATAAAAGCAATGTTTGTCCTGAGAAATTCTGCTCTGGTAAGAAGCACAGCACTTCTGATAAAGGACTGGTTTGTATATCTGAAAAGGGGCAGTTTATCTGTGAATGAATACGCATACTGTTTCCACACTCGCAAGGGTGCAGTTTTCCTTTGAATGACTCAGGTGGTAAGCATTTTAAAAGTATCACAGGTCATGGATGACACCAAAAATATGAAAAGTGGCCTGAATTTCTCAGCCATGATACACAGTTCTGCATTATGAGTCATGACGTATGTGTGGCTTGTGTGCACTTTGGCTGAAACTTGTCATTTTTCCAAAGAAATCTCTCAAAGGATGGAACTGTATGTCAGCTGCACAACTACTCTATCAGAAAGCTGATCCCATCTTCCCTTTCCAGTGCTATTGTGAAGGATGTGAATATCAAGTCAGTGTATCCTCAATACACATTTCTAAACAGGTGCCCATCCTAAACAGGAGCCTTGTGCTGATGTGTCAGAGCAGAATATAGAGGAAAGACTCTCTTTTAAGAAAGCCGTTTAGATATTTGCTCTGTTTTTCATACAGTTTGATTGCAAGTATTCTTGCTTGGTGGAAAGACCTGGTGTTTCCCAAGGCAGTTGGTGTTTTCAGGAGTTTCATTAGGAGAATTTTCCCAATAATGACACGAGGAGGTGTACAGAAAATCTTTGCTATTCATTGATCTGCTTGGCACTTGCTGCCCCTTCATAGTTTTGTGCTTTCTAGGCTAATCTTGGAACTGATCTAAACTACCTGCTTTAGTGCACATACAGCACATAGAACTTCAGGAGACCCCAAAAATGAGGGCTTGGAGTGGAATTTCCCCTTTGGATTGACAAGGACCTCGGCTAAGCTGTAGTGTCATAAGCATCACTTGAAAATGTCTCATCAATGCCTTTGCCATTGCATCTTTCCATCTCTCACATTCCCTGCCTGTTGCACAAAGGATCTCAGTCTCTTGAGACCTAATGTCCTTTGCGTGGTTGAAGTTAGCAAGCTTTTCACAACCAAGGAGAAACTAATGACCTGATACATGACAAGTAATACAAGATGATCTCATGTTCGTTTCTGCTCTCGGGTAAAATAAGATGAAAAGTTTTCATTTTGTTCCTCAAACTTTTGTGAGAGTGGAAAAGTGTGATCTTGCAGGGTATTGCACTGAGGACTTTCTTTTAAACTACCCTGATGAACATCTGCTCTTTACCAAAGCATTTTGATTCTACTGTAAGGAGATCTTCATGGCTCTATTATCTTTTGTACTGATATCTGTGGCTGTTTTAGCTCTTTGAAAGCCAAAAGCAGAACTCTCTCTCTGTAGTTTAAATCTAGTGCAGTAGTCTCTTTCAGTTGCTTTACACTTTTCTTTCTTCTTGGTGTATCACCCTTACTTTTCTCTGGCTTCATCTTCCTTAATACCCTTTATCTTTTTTAAATATCCCTTGCTTCTGTGGTTGCTAATTCCTTGTCTGGGAACATAGACCGACCAACACATAGGTCAAGACCAATTTGAATTCAGTGGAACAGAGGCAAGATCAGGCTAGGGAAATTACCAGAAGACATGTAAGGAAGGCCTTACGTGTAAGGGAGCAATGATCCCTGTTTGTGGCTGGAGGAAGGGGCTCTCCCCCTCCCTCATGCAGAGGCTGCTTGGCCTCTGTAGCTGACGTAGCATCATTTCATAGCAGATGGTCCCTCCAAGCAGTAGGAGGGGTAAACTGTTCTCCTACTTTTTTCCTCTCCCTGATATTTCCCCTCTTAGAGTCAAGACTTGGCTCCAGCTCATCCCTCACTGCCTACAGAAGTAGAGATTGCTGAAGGGCAAGGAGGAAAAAGGAGGGCATGGTAAGGGTGGGGATAGTCAGCACCTTGGGGAAAGATGGTTAATGAACCACATCCAAGGGAAATGAGACAGAATGAAAGAGAAAAGAAGGAAGAGGAAGAGGAACTGCTCCTGCATACAGCCCTGTGAAGTTCAATGATTCCTCCTCTGCCCCCTTTGATCTGTAATTCCGTTCATTACAAAAACACATCTGGCACCTTGCTATTCTCCCACTCCTCCTTGGTGTCTTATCAGAGCTACTAAATTGGAATTTTATCTGTGCGACTAAGAAGTCAGCCCTCCTTGTAAGGATTTGCTCACCCCTAGGAACCTTTTCCTGTTCTCTGAAGGTGCCGCTAATAGAAATTCATTGTTTGCCTGCTGTGAAATGCTATTGCTGGCATTTAAAAAAGTAGGAAAGTGATGAATGAGATAAGAGATAAGAGCATAAAATCAGTTTGGATTTTTTCTTCCTGGGAGTAGAATGCAATTTGAGACTGTTTGTTCCTTTTACAAGACAGTTGGACTATATGGTATTAAACTGTTTTTCTTGGGAAGTTCAATACTGTAACAACGCGGAAATAGAGGCTGGGTGCAAACAATATCCCAGTGATATTGCCAAATAATAAAATGTAGATAAAGTATAAATTATGCTTCTGGAGTAAAAATGCATAGCATGAAGCTATCTATTATCTCACTTCTGTTCCTAGTTAGGAACAATGGAATTTCCTAGGAATTTCCTATTCACATGGTTGACTAAACACTCCTTGGGATTTTCAGAGGTATTCTGCATTTTTTCCAAGAGGTTTAAAAGTAAGGGAAAATAGTGAGAGCTTTGCAGACTGGACATGGGAGAATCAAAATGAAGGAACTGGTGGGGGTCATTTTCACATGTGGACAACACCCATTTGGTGAGAGAAAACTAAGCTGGCTAGGTAGTCTACACTACACTACTTCTACATTAGTAATATTTGGATTTATGTTTAAAATTAAATTAGTCCTAGCACTGCGGATTCCCCAAATTTAAAGATATGCAACATTTGACTGGGAAGGGTCCTGATGTGTTTCTGAAGTTAAGACCAGATGACTGTCAGCTGCCCATTCCAACACAAGTTAGTCTCTAACTCTGTGAACTTCAGGAGACCAATTTTTGCAAATAACTTACTTTGTTCAACCAAACAATATTACTTGCTTTTTTATACATTAGAACAGTTAGTGCTAGAATAAACAGTAAGGCCTCAGGGTCAAATTCTGTCATCTCTGTGGAATTACCTTCCCATTGTAAGACCACAAGAAAGCAAGCGAGTGTGGTCTTGTATCGACACAACTCACTGATCTTTTGAATGCATGCTTGAAATTACAAATATATGTGGGGTGTGGTGGTAGAGCAGTAAAAGCCTCTAATGACAGATCATAAAGCTCTGAGTATGAGCCTCTTCCATACTTGTGCTAAAAGACATTCTGTGGACAGACAAGAAAATAATCCACCTGTACTTCATGACACATCAGAAAGCTGAAGTCTCTAGGACATGATGCTAACTATTTTGCTTTGAGGATGGTGAGATGGAGCTGTAGCCTCATTTGGTGGCACAAAGGAGAGGATTTGTTCCATGCTGAGTGGTGGAGGTCTGATATCTGGCACATAGCTTGGGGTTAGATCCAGGCATGTTCCTCGAGGGGTTTGGTCTTTGGATGCCTGTTATTACAGAAGCTACAGTATCTCAAATGTGGAAGGCTATCTTCAAGCATTCAAACAAAAATATTTCTCTATCTGGGATCTGAGGACTCTGGCATCATTCCTTAATGGGGATATGATTTGCCAAATTCCAAAATGATTTTTGAAAACAGATCTGGGAACACATGGGGTTTTTTTCTTTTAAGGAAGTGACTACTGAGGACAAGAATATGACTGCTTGTTGCTGTGCTGGCAGCTGAAGTCAACAGAAATCAGGAGGTAGCACTGAAAATATCTGTCTGCATACAGGAGTAGATGGACTTCTTTGTGTCTTCTGTTTGTGAAGAACTATGCTTTAATTGATAAAAATTTACACAGCCAGGAAATACTGCAGTTTTAGAAAAAAATTGCAGAAATTTAAGTGTTCTTGGGAATTTAGGTGCCCTATTTCCATGACCACATCAACAGAAACTCTAGGACCGTAGTAAACACACTATTAGCTCTCTTGCAGTAAGTTTCCCCTCTGTTATCTCTTGATCAGCAATCAGCTAAGATAAAAGAAAGTGAAGGAATATATTTGAACTATTTACACACCAGTGAAGGTGGTGTCATGTTATCTTTTTCTTTTGCAAGATCATCTTTGCTGCCAGCAAGTTGTGTCCCCGAGGTCCTGCCAAAGTATGTGTTATTTTGGAGGATGGGGCAGGTAAATCCAAAGCAAGTAGAACAAGTAAATATTGTGTGGTAGAACTGAAAAAACATTCCACCACAGTTCTCCCAGCACTGGTGCTATATATATACTGGAATCAGGAAAGAGCATAGCCTTCTTCCACTAACTGCACCCCAAAGTTTTTCTGTTTCACTGTCCTGGTGCTTTTTTGTGACAGTTCCACACAGTTCTGTTTCCTTTCTTGCTTCAGTGTCAAAGAGATGAATAATTGATTCCAGAGAAAAACTATAACTCACCATAGACATTCCATCTGCTAGCATGATTATTCTCTTTAGCTTCTGAATAAAAGCCCATAAAGCTTTTTAAACACACCATAAAGATAAGTAAAAAACTCCTTCCCATTTCCCATTCCCCTGTATTCTCTGAGGCAATGCTTTGTCTCAGTGGCATGTAGATTCTGCACATATCCAGCTGCTTTTCAGACTGCTTATCAACTGCTGTTTCAGAGAAACTGGATGAATCATGTTTTGTGCAGAAATTGTTTCATCTGACTAGTTTGAGTAGCATGCATGAGGGGTATGGGTCACGCACATCCCTTCCTGGCAGAAAATTGGTCTGAGTATTCTGTCTTAGCCCAGAGTTACAATAGACTTATTCCTCATCTCTCTGGAATCAATGAACCAACTCAGGCAGAAAAATTGCAGAAACACAGAATATTTCAAGTTGGAAGGGACTCATAAGGATCATTGAGTCCAACTCCCTGCTCCTCACAGAACTATCTATAAATAAACCATATGACTAAGAGCATTGTCCTGATGCTCTTTGAACTCTAAAAGGCATGGCACAATGACCACTTTCCTGGGAAAGCCTGTTCCAGTGACCAGTCCTCTGGGTGAAGAAACTTTTCCTGAAATCCCGAAACAGCCTCATTCCATTTCCTCATGCCCTTGCTGGTCACCAGACAGAGAGCAGAACCTCCCCCTCCCCTGCCCCAGTAGGATGAGATGAGGTCACCACTCAGTCTCCTCCAAGCTGAACAAGCCAAGTGACCTCAGACACTCCTTCTAAGTTTTGCCCTTGGGAGCTTTCACCATTTTGGTCCCCCTGCTCTGCACACACTCTTAGAGTGTGATGTTCTTCTTATACAGTAGCACCCAAAACTGCCCCCAGCACTGGAGGTGAGGCTGCCCCGGTGGAGAGCAGGACAATCCCCTCCCTTGCCTGACTGGCCACGCTGTGCCTTATTCCCCCCTGGACACCCCAGGTTGGCCCTCCTGGCTGCCAGGGCACTGCTGACCCATGTTCAACTTGCCATCCACCCAAAGCTGCAGATTTGTACACATAGCCAGGATTTCTCTGTCCCAGGTGCATTTAAAATACTCCAAATGAAAAGCATTTGCTTAAGTGAGTTTTTATTATGATTAAAGGAGCAAAATGTACACCCACAAGACCCATTGTATTCAGGGATAGGATACATGGAGAAAATTTGAATAGCAACCTGAAAAACCACCACACTTGGTCATGATGATTGATCCAAAAAGGCTTAAGAAGAAATATTAATTACAAAATTTCTATAATGCATCCTTAGAAAGGGAGGAAAAGCCTTGCAGTATCAGGGGTAGAAATAAAAACCAATTGCTTTGTCAGAGTAGGTATGATTGATAGTAGTTTAGAGTTTAATTTAGGAAATTTTGAGTGACTTATTCCAAGGGAGTCATCATGAAACTTGTCTGTAGAGAAATCTGGCTAAGTGAGAAGATTGTATTTTTTCCCCAAAAAAGGGGATGTGTTGTTTCAGTGTGATGATTCTGCACTATTGTTAAATTGCACCAGGAACATCTCTGTTAGTGCTCATGCTTTCTTTGGGTCAGATTTTCATTCCTTTAACTCTTCATCTATGAGTAAATAATAATCCTCAGCACAGAGGAAAGGCAAAGGGCCTCTGCTTTCCAGGCAAAATTTCAAAATTTCTCTGCCTTAACTTCTTTTTTTTATATATATATTTTTTTAAACAAAGCATTCTGGATTTAGAAAATATGGACAAAAGAGAAAGTTTGTGTTTCTTTTTACCCTTGATACTGCAACACTTTGGGTCTTGCTGTGAGGGACAGAAACTCTTTCAGCTTTCCTCTCTTTAAGGGGAATAGCATCTGCCAAAGAACAAGATGCTGTCAGTTGGGTTGTGCTTGATCAAGAAGAGGAAAGGGTGGTCAGCTCTAATCTCTTCAGAGACACTTATGTCATCTACCCCAGCTCCTGATGAGCGTGCCGCCTTACTGCCTGCTTCTTGGATCTCCACAAATGCCTCATGGAATGCTCCAGACACCTTCAGGCTCCGTGCTGAAGAGATGCCAGAGAGATCGGCTGATGAGCTGAACAGGTCGGTGATACCCAAGGATTTTAAGACAGATGTGAGGTTATACTTTTCCTCAATCCTCATGCGGGGCAGATAAACTTTAATCTTCCTCTCTTCCATCTTTCTAGAACTGGTCCACTCCTTGAGATTTTCAAAGGTGATTGCGGTCTCAAGCTGCAAGGAAACAAACAAATTAGATCTCTGGGATGAGAGCCCAACACCTTTTGTAGCAATGCAGTACCATTGTGGGTTTTTTCTCTTAAACTGACTGCTTTTCTTATGGTGCATTTTCTGGGTACATATGGATTAACGTGGCTAGAAGAGGAAAACAAACCATGACTCTCTCTTCTCTGTCCTGCTTCCTATTTCTTTAATAGGCTCACTGGGAATTTATAGTCCTGACTAGATGGCTACTCAGCAAATTTCCCAAAGCTCTTGCCAATTTATCTTCTTTTCTTCAGAAATATATTCCAGAAGCCATTCTGTGCTTATGAGTTGTAAGCTCTACTTACATTTAAGACCTCCAAGTAAGGAAGTGTTAAAGATTTTACTAATACCTGAAGTATCAAGAGGCATTTTAACACAGCTAAATTTCTTCAGTAATAAATGAGCTATCAGTTTTTACTGAATAAATTTAGCTGTGTTCAAATGACTCTTTATTTTTATAATTTAGGTTCTTAGAATTAGTGCAATCTTTTCAATGAACTCGGATTTATTGCATAACTTTTCCTATTCAACTGCATTCCTGCAAATGACTACCAACAGTAATATGTCATGTATATTTTACTTTCTGAAATTGCTTTAATCATTCCAATACTCATATTTTTAGATAGTTTAATTTTTGAAGGCATGAAGGAAGCATGTTGAAGGCTGTCAGACCATTCAATAATTACAAATACTCAAGCTAAGTTGAACTTCCCAGTATGCAGAAATTGAAATATAAAAGCTTTGGAGCTCAAGGTGCTGGGGTAACAGCTGCTTATCTGAGAAAAATCTGTTCTGCAGTGACAAAAATTTAACCCTCTAAAGCAGTTGTTTAGCAATCCATCCTCACACAAACTTTTGCAGGACCACTGAGAGAGCTGTGTGTCTCTATGCAACAATCCCATGCTGCCAATATTCAGATCTGTGCTGGGGATGTGCTTTAAGATAACTTAATTGTGAAGATCTTCTTTGCACCTAGAATTTCACTGTGTTCATGGTTTTCTGAAAGCCAGCTGCCAGGGCCATACCTGCTCCAGGCCAGAGATGTCATCAGGCAACAGCACCCACAGGCTCAGCCGCCCACTGGCATATGGAAGCTCCAGGATTCTGCATTTCTCAGAAGGGATCTCTGCCACTTTAAATGTACCAATCTGAGACATCATCTGCACAGGTTTGCTTTCTTGCTGCAAAACCAAAGAAAACAATATAGTTTTCAGAAAGAGTATTCCTAGAGTGTAGAAATGCCTACTTATGGTTAAAGCTGATGATTGCTGTTTTTCGGGAAGATTATACAGCAACTCGTCAACTCCCTTCATAAATTCTAGAACATGACACCTTTAAAGTGATGTAGGCTCACATACCTCAGAAATTCTGAAAGGAACTGTCTGGGTATCTTCTTCCTTAAATGCTTTCTCCCACAGTCCTTTGAAGTAGATGGCACTGACCAGGATCATATCAGTTTGTGAGCTCACAGAGCTTGGTCGAAGGATATTTTTGATAGACCCTTTCAAAATGCACAGGAAAAGAGAACATGTATAATACATCTGTGTATAACACATCTTACTCGGCAATTTCAACATTAAATGGAGGGTAAAGAATTTGTGGGAAGGAGAGTGTAGGGAAAGGACATTGCTTTAGTTTTGTAGCTGTTAGTTCTAAGGTTGATTTGCTTACTGCTCTAGGTAATGGTTGTTGTTTCTCTCCCTATAAAGAATTATAGTAAGAGATATAAGATCCAGAGATTTACTTGATACAAAATTAGCATATTTTGTGTCAACAGGAAGAACTCTTGGAACCTTATATCCCAGGATGGTCTCCCAACCAAACATTTAATACTTTTTGCATCAAACAAAAGTGGAAACATTGGTGTCAAACTATTTGTCAATGTGTAAAAGGCATATTTTAGTGCTGTCCCTTTTATCAGGACTGGAAATATTTTAGCATATTTTAGTCCCTTTTATCTGGACTGGAAATATTACATATCCAGAAAGCCTCTACAGATAGAGAGAGTCTTCTAACAGGGATGTGTCTGAGGAAAAAGAAATTGTTAGATGATAGTTCTGTATCTGGGAACTGATCTCTTATCCAGGAAAATGAGCACAGGGAGAGGTTTTGATTTTTCATCACCTGACTTAAATGTTCTTACATGTTGTTCAGACATGGTGGCAGAAGGGAAAGTACTTGTGCTGACATTTGGCTTCCTCTTACCATTTGTCTGTCTTTCAACCCAGGAATTTATGAGCTCTCTGGATTTTTCTGCAGCTGCTTGAAAGCTGATCGATTCCAAGCCTCCCTTATACAGTTCCTTCACGCATTGAATGTATTCCTGCAAAGAAAGAGTATGCCCTTTTCAGCTCAGAATGTCAAAGCATTTTGCAGATGTAAAAGGCAAGAATGAAATTAACAGATATGAGCAATCTGCTTATTAAGGCTCATCAGTAAACTATGAGCTAGTTCATAACCATCTTAAGATTTGACATGCATTGTTTCAAGCAAAAGTATATGCCCACATTTAAAAAAATGTTTTCCAGAACTGAGTTTAATCTAAAACCAACATTTATTTCAGTTAAGTATGAGATTTTTATTCTCTTTGCCCACTTTTAATTTTTTTTTTTTTTTTTGCAATGGTATTCTCCTTGAATTGGAAATTAAATGTTCCTTTCAATGGAAAACCTTGGAATATTTTTGAGAACCTGAAGTTTTTTTCAGGTGTGTTTTCCAATCTGAGAAAAGAGTTGGAGTTATCTCTTTGTTAATTATCTACAATCTTTATTGTAGTTTGCAAAAACATCTTTTTGGCTAGTCACATTTTTTCTCAAGAGTTTCAGGGGTTAGGGCTGTGATAGATAGAATCTTTATGGAATCTTGCTCCATATGGAAGAAAATTTCTTTAGCAGACCCTTCACTTCTGACAGTGCTTTTTGTATTACAGAAAGTTACAGTTTTGACATTCAGATCAGATCTTAGAGCAACTCACCGGCCGAATTGGGTATTTCTCTTCAGCATAAAGTCTGCTGGCGATGCTGATGGAATAATTGTCACTTGGTTTGGTGATTTGGGTGACAATGTCCTTAAGTGAAGCGTGGATGCTCACAGAGGTGCCGCACTGATTGACATGAATACAAATAAAAATACAGATGTTACCCTAGTTTTAACGTTGGGTAGGTATTACTTACTATATGAAAGGAGTAAAGTAGTTGATGCTTTTGCTTATAAAATTGTTCCTCCTATGCTGATGTAGTAATTTTGTAATATATATATTTCAGTGCTGGTTTTCTACTGTAATTTCCTCATGCCATTTGGGGGGACTTTTAATTTTCTGCTACAGTAATGTAGCTTCAGCAGGTCAGTTCCCAACATGTTGTGTTTAACCACTAGCACCCAGCTACTTTGTCTAGTTATACAAATATCTATAATTTCCCCCTATTGGCCCAATATTATGGTGATGGGTTTCATTTTATGCTTGCTCTGAATTCTCTGTTACCTACCTTCTCTGTTCATTCTTATGAATGAGGTGTTCCCCCAAATGCTGGATGAAGGGCACTAGCTGCACACTGGAGTGAGTTTGGAACTGCTACAAGACTGCTTTATCTGATAGACTTTGCTCCCAGGAGAAACTGACATAGAGAAAGGATTAAATTGTTTCTGTACCTGAGATTCAGTACTCTCTCCAAATCCTGGGATTTTATCAAAGTGGATAGCCTGTAATTAAGAATAACAGTAGTTGAAATAACTGGTATGACAAGAAAAAGGTTATGCAACAGAGATTAACACATCATGTTTGAAGCAAACCGATTGACTAATTGAGAATGACTCAAAAAGTGCAATCTATCTGTACCATCTCTGAACAGCTATGCAGACTGTTGCCTGCTTAGATGATCCTTTTTTCTATTGAGCATCTAGGATTCGGCTCCAGTGTGTGCTACCAATAATGTCAACCCTCTTGTAGGTAACAAGCCAGCCACTTTGTGAAGATATTGAGAGCTGTAGGAAACACATGAAACACTTAGCAGTCTGTGGATATGTTTTGGCTCTTTCCCTATAGATTTTATTTCCTTTCCCTATTAAAAAAAAAAAAAAAAAAAAAAAAAAGTGTTGCAAGAATGTATTTTTGTCTTTGAGAATTCTACTGCTAAACTATGATAAAATTTAAATCCAGTCTCAAGATTTTGGGCTGATGCATTTATTTAGCACTGTGGGAGTTTCAGGTGGCCACAGGTTTTGTTAACTCTGGATCCACATCTTTTAGCCTCTGAGGGACATTATCATATCATTAAGGGATGTGGCTCTGGAGGGTTTAAATCCTCAATGTAGTCTCACCTTTTCTATCTGAGCCTTGGTGTTATCTTTTGCACCTATGTAGACCATGGAGAGGGTTGAAATGATGAGTAGAGGAGAGTAGCAGACATTCTCCTGGACTCTCTGGCTTCTCAGCTCCCTGAAAATGTCACAGCAAACTTCTGTGCTCACTGGACCGATGGAAGCCATTGTGCAGCAGTATTGCCTAGAGCAGAGAACAGAAGGACAATAGCAATGTAATGATGGGAATAGAATACACACACAGCACGTGCACTTTAATAGGAATTTTCAGGCTATAAAATATAAACTAGTACTTTGGAAATCATTCTATGTTAACATATCTGTTGCTATGCACACCTCTCATGCATGTTAGAAATTCTGTTTTCACAAATTTGTTTCCTTCTGCATTTTTATACATTCACCTTTTTGACAGTTCCTCAGAGCTCTGGAATCTGTATGTGATTTCTGTTTACCTTTTCAAAGAAGTCAAACAACAATTGCCTGTACTTATTTTCATTCACTGAAGGCTACAATTCCTTAATACTTTGTAGCAGCTTGATGAAAACATGAAAATATTCTCTCTTTCATATGCTTGCAAAGCTGGAAATTTAAGCACAAATTATATTTCCATTTGGTTTAGCTCTGGGCAGATAAAGGTAAAAGCAGAGACTAGCTATTTTTATTTTCCAAAAATAAGTAGGTGTAATAAAGTATCTATTTGTTGCACAGTACTTACTGTCAGTAGATCTTCAAAGGCCTGTAGCTTACCCTTGTTTTAGTAATAAAAGCATGGACAGGCAATATAATTTGTCTAAGGTCACTGAATCTAGGAGCAAGACTGATGCGTAAAATTGATGTTTCATTGTATTGTGCTTTCAGGTATAGTCTGCTTTACACAAACATGCTATGTTTCCTCAGACTGTAGTCTGTCTGAGAAATTAAATTGCTGTTTTTCAAAATCCAGCCCCTTACATAGGAGCTAAATGCTAGAATCCCAAGTTCCTCTTTGTAGTGTTAGACTCTACCAAAGTGTTTTGTGACTGGCTTTCTGGATATACACATACAGACACACACATTCTTCTCTCACTTTCCTTTCTGTATACATGATCCCACTTATAAGTTATTTAAAAATTGTACATCTGTGCACCCAGGTACCTTTTTATGTTGTGTTCACCAACTGTATTTTTCAGGAATGCAACTCTTAGAGAAATTTCACACTAAAATAAACTTAGCAAATTCACTGAACACCACAGCTCTGCTCTCAATGCACACTTTTGAACCAGAGGTCAAGCAAGGAAATTTCTTGCTTGTCTGTCAAAATCAACCTTAAAAGATACGGAATAGGAAGATAAGATGCTCTGAAATAAAATAATGTTATGAGCACAAAATAACATTTTAAGCACAGAGAATAACTTTAAAAGCCTCCCCAAAACCACAAACATTCAGATTTTACACATAACAAAATACTGTAGAATGCATGTGATGTTCTCACTGGTGAGATTTGTAGAGAACATCATGTAAATATTCTGTCCTGAAAAATATCAAACACAAGACAATAACTTCTCTCTTTTTAAGTTTAGTCAGAACCAAAGAATAATGCACTAAGAAGGTGAATTTTTCTAGAGAAATGCTTACCTTCAGGCTTCAGCACCAAAGACAATACAGCTTTCCAGCTGTATGTGGGTATACTGGCTGAACCCTTGGGAATTTATACAGTCTGAGTTGTGACCCACCCACTGCTGTCCCTCAGAAGTTTGGCTTTTGACACCATAAAAATAAATTAATGGTATTAGGTCAGGTTTTTTTGTTTCAATGGGTTTGGGTTTGATTGAAGGGAGAACAAATATTAGTATTTTATGCTTTTTAACAGTGCTTTCCGCCAGTACATCAGGACCATTTGGCAGGAGAAGAGGCTGGGAAACAATGCCTCATTTGCAATAAGATACTGGGATGGCAGTAAGAAACAAAAAATGTGAAAACCTTAGTGATGTCACACATAATTAGCAGTTATTAGTCAATACATCAATAATTAGTCAATTGGTATTAAGGTTGTAGTAATAGACCAGAACTCTCTTTCAGTCCTTTCTGAATGTACAAAATGCAGCCATGCTGGACAGAAGAGACAGGAGGACAGGACTTAGCCTTTTATTCTTCTAAAAAAATTTGGGAAATAAAGTAGGGTGCATGTGACAAAACCAATTGAGATGAAAGTCGAAACCAGGAATATTTTCTTTGAGAAATATTTATAAAAGAGCTTTCTATGAGAGTGATTTTATAGCAAAGTATTTTATTCCCAGGGATTAACAGCAACACATAACTCTAGATAAAGTAAAAAACAGTCAGTTCAAATGTATTTGTGTATGCATTTGCCTTGTATCTCTCAGATCTTCCATGAGTAACTTAATGGCATGACAGATGATGGAGGAGCTGTGAAATCCAGCTAGAGTGTTCATGGTCTGTGGGACAATCATAATATATAATAGCAAGTATATTTCATTTATAAAAGCTATTGTTCTGTATTGGACTAATAGTATGGACAAACAGTTAAGAAACCATTATGACCTCTGCAAAGCACAGTGTGATTTCTAAAAGCAGGGCGAGAAGGGGGGAAGGCAGGAGGGGGATCTCAAAGTCTGTATGATGTAATTCTTTAGAACATATGGGACATAACTGTGATCTCTGTTAAGCAGAGTAGTCTCCTCTACTACTGTCAAAAGTTTAGGCAGTGCAGTGTTCTCTACCTCAGTCTGCTTCCTCTTGTGGAAATAAATGTGCCATATAAATCTACATTCCCCTTGATGAGTTGTTGTCTGTCAGTGTGTAGCTCAGGAGGTGAGGTGAGGTGTAACACAGATATCAGGAGAGGCAGAAGTGCTTTCTAGAAGTGCTAGGTAGCCAGAAGAAAATCTGACTATATGATTAAATAGTGGGAGATGTGCCTGGACCCCAAGTGACAGGGCATGCATCACACGTTGCTTTCCTGTTAAGCTTTGTGCCCACAAAATAATAATTATTAGTCATCCTTCTAAGATGATGATGAAAAAGCTGAAGTGAACATTAGCCAGTGTGGGCTAATGCCAGCTGTGCTGAACTAGGAGAAGCTGTGGACTCCCTCGAGGGTCTTAGAAAGAGATCTGGATAGACTGGAGAGCTCAGCAATCACCAAATGTATGAAATTTAACAAGGGCAAGTGCCAGATTCTCCATCTGCAGTGGAGTGATCCTCATTGCAAGTACAGATTGGGGGATGAGAGGTTAAAAACAGCCCTTCATAAAGAGATCTGTGGGTGTGGGTCAATGGCAAGTTGAATAGGAGTCAACAGTGTGTCCTGGTAGGCAAAAGGACCAACCACATACTGGGGTGCAGCAGGTTCAGCATCACCAGCTGGTTGAGGGAGGTGATTGACCCTGCCAAAGGCAGAGGACATCTTTAATGTCCCTTGAAACCCAAACTATTCTCTGATTCTATGATTTTCCCACTCTACTCTGCACTGATGTGGCTTCACCTGGAGTCCTGTGTGCAGCTTTGGGCACCTCAACATGAGAAGGACATCACACTGTAAGAGCCTGTACAGAGGAGAGTGACAAAGATGGTGAAAGGCCTTGAGAACAAGGAGAGAAGGCTGAGGGGTGACCTCATCTCAGCCTACAACTTCTGCAATGGGTGCAACAGAGGGCGAGGTGTTGCTCTCCTCTCTCTGGTGACCTGTGATGAGCCACAAGGGAATGGAATGAAGCTTCATCGAGGGAAGCTCAGATTGGACACTGAGGAAAGGTTTTTCATCCAGAGAGTGGTCAGTCACACCCTGAAACAGGCTTCCCAGGGAAGTAACACAGCACCCTGTGTGTCAGAGCCCAGTGAGTATCTGGACAATGCTCTTAGTCATATGGTTTATTTGCAGGTGGTCTTGCAAGGATCAGAGAGCTGAACTCAATGATCCTCATAGTTTCCTCCCAATTTGAGATACTGTATGATTCTTCAAACCTGTGTGTCTTCACTTAATAAGCTGTTTCATCACATTGTTCATAGTGCACCTCAGATTTATGCCACTATTTTCACTCCTTATCCTTTTTCTGTTCAGGGCCACTTCATGTCTACGAGGATTTAGTTCTACTTCCAACACACTGGTCTGTTGCTGGTCTTGCAAGGGTTTTTCAGGGTGAGAGAGGGATGAGAATGTTGACTTCATGTTCAGAAGGCTGATTTATTATTTTATGATATATATTACATTATTACTATGCTAATAAAAATAGAAAGAAAAATTTTCAAAAGCTTGCTAGCTAAGAATAAAAAAAAATTATAACAAAGTTCTGTGTCCAAGTAGAAAGCAAGAACAGCTCTGCCGTGAGTAGTCAGCAAATCTAAACATTCACAAAAAACCAATCACAGATGCACTTGTTACATTCCACAGCAGCAGATAACTATTGTTTACATTTTTTGTTGAAGCTACAGCTTCTCAGAAAAAAGAAAAATCTCAAAGAAAAAAATTTTCACAAAAAATATCTATAACACTGGTCTTCAATTGCTGCATGTGAGAGTTGGCCAGTGTATTTAACTCAGTGAAATCCGCCTTTCAAATGTCCTTCAAGACTCTCTGCTAAACAACCACAATTCCCATTCCCCTAGTCTGGTTGATCATACATGAATTACAGAAGTGTCCAGACCTGTATCACAAGTCCAGCTCATCTCGTATGATCTGAATTTTAGGACTTACAAACAAATTCAGGAAGAAGCTGCACTTTTGGTGATTTTTTTTTTTTTACACACTATCACACTGCAAGAATAGAATTTAAATTATACCAGTGTTTTTTTTTTTTTTTTTAATCTGGTGATTTTAACTTCTGTGTAGTGTCCTGGTTCCAGATCTTCAGAACAGCTTTGTATGCATTTGATGCAGAGCTTTGTTGCATAAGTTATACGAAAATCATGTTTTCTCTCCAAGAATTGGAGTTTCAGGTTCAGAATACACCCACAACAAGCAAATACACAGAGGATAAAATGCTCTGCTGTGATAATGTTTGATAAAGGGAAGCTGTGTTCTTTATGAGGGGTTTGGTGTGGTTTTCTGTGCTCAGACTGGGAGTTAATGCAAGGCCCATTTTAAGCAACAGAATATACCCATGAGCAAATGAAGAACTGGATCAGAGCAGACCAGCAGCATAACATCAACCCTAAAAGGTCTTTTACAGTCTGCTTGACGTGAAGTCTAAAGTAAGCAAACCTTCCTGCACTTGGAAGACTACCTGGGACAACTGGCAATGGATTGTCCTGTCAAGCACAGCTGTGCAAGCAGCACAAACAGTTCAGTCACACATCCTTGCTTGACAGTGCTTGTCCCAAGAAAGAGGTCAGCTAAGGCTCAGTTGCCCTTTCCTCAGCCAGGCATTTAATTGTGGAGCTGTCCCTAAACCAACAGACTCTTGAGTACCTGAGCTTTGGACAACTGACAGTGTAAAAGGAACTTTACCAAAAGGATATGAAGTCCAGGTCAGCTAACAGAACAAAGCCTCTCATTTAATCACAAAAACCTATTCAGAACTCAGGATTCTGTCCTTGATCCTGCTCTTTTGCCAATAGAAAGGAGCATATTCATTGTTTTGTGTTTGTCTTCATTCCACATTGTGACTCTAGAAGCTGGCTTTCAAGCAGGGACAGAGGTAACCAGTCACAGAGAGATTTATTGATTGCAGCTGACTGTCTAACTTGTTACCTTTGCAGACCTGGGTGCTGCAGCTATCAATGGTTTCTCTCTTCATTGTTCTGTGGTTCTGTTTTTTCCCCAGTACTAAGCGAATGAAGTATCTGGTCAAGCTCCTTCAGAGCCCATAGCCCACCTGGCACCTTTCTGCAACTGCTCTATTCCATTGGAGAGGTGCACTGTTGCCTGCAGTGCTGCCTTGATCTCTCACAGACAGTGACAGGGCATTTGTCATTGCCCTTAATTGTCATTGCAATATCCCATATAACATCTCACATCCCTTTATTCATTTGACACTGACACAGGCTTAGATTTCATTATACAGATGATGATTTCTTACTGCTCCCCCTGACATAGGTTGATGTGACCTTCATGGCATAATTTTCAATGATCACATCCCGCAG
This sequence comes from Zonotrichia leucophrys gambelii, assembly GCF_028769735.1. Classification (NCBI taxonomy): domain Eukaryota; kingdom Metazoa; phylum Chordata; class Aves; order Passeriformes; family Passerellidae; genus Zonotrichia; species Zonotrichia leucophrys. The sequence goes on from NC_088171.1 coordinate 70,598,543, forward strand.
GCCAGCAATGGGTTGGATGGGAGTCTTTGACTCCCATGTTTGAAAAACGTCCTCACTGTAGTTGAATGAGTTTTAGCCTCAAATACATGCAAAGCCTTTGCCTTGCTTCCATACCTGCTAAATATCTTTCTGTGGAAGTAAGATGTGTCTGATGATAAAGGTGCCTTCATTCTGTCCAAGCTCAAATGCAAAAAGCAAGTGTACAAGAATTGAAAGCAAGGAGAGTCCACCAGGCAGGAGTATAGAAGCTTTCACTATACACTGAGATGAAATCTGAAAAGCAAAAATTGTGCTGGAAGGAAAATTGACAAGGGATGTGAAGGACAGTAAAAAAAGGTTTTTCGGTACAACAGCAAAATGAAGACTAAAGAAAAGTCAGGATGATTGGAGAAGGTTCCTGATGATTTGAAAAACTGACTAATTTTCAGAAAGGAACAGGAGGAGTATTGAGGAGACTACAGGTCTCTGCAGTCACTGAAAAGGTGTAGTGCACTGCTGCAAGGCACTAAAGGTTAGTACTCATTATGATCTGTGTCAAAAAAAAGTCTCTAAGACACTGCCTAAAATGCCATTTATTGCAGCTAACATTGAAAGGAAAAAGAGGATAATATAGATAATTTTTATTGTCACTCAGTACAACTACCTGAAAGGAGATTATAGTCAGGTAAGAGTCAGCCTCTTCTCCCAGGTAACTAGCAATAGGACAAGAGGACATACTCTTAAGCTATACCAGGGGACATTTAGGTTGGACATTAGGAAGAAATTCTTCACAGAAGAGGTGATTGGGCATTGGAATGGGCTGCCCGTGGAGCCACCGTCCCTGGAGGTGTTTAAGAAAAGACTGGATGTGGCACTCAGTGCCATGATCTAGTTGACATGCTGGTCTTAGGTCATAGGTTGGACTTGATAGGTCAAAGGTCTTTTCCAACCTAGCTGATTCTGTGATTCCCTTAGCTGCAGAAAACTCCAAGCTGTGCTGCATTGGAAAGATCACCAGTGAAGGAATGGCATGCAATGCAAGTCCCATCCACAGAGATAGGTGCTCACTGACACTTTGGTCTTTAGAACTCTTGCAGGAATTTTTAAAGAAGAAAGCAGTTAATTTCTTCTGAGAAACAGAAGGATGTTCACATGAAGACCTGCTGCTTCACTTTATGATAAATGCCAGGAGGCAGGGAATGCAGTCACACATGCCAACTGGGAGCTACCTACAGGTTCCTCCCTTCTGACTCGCACGCAGAGTTCATGCTGCAGCCCAGGGCGATGTGCAGGACAGCACAGGATGGGGAGCCAAGCTCCACGCTCGGCAAGCTCAGGCCTGTGCCTTCTCCTGTCAAATACTATGTAGGTCACTAACGCCCTGGTGCGCAATTGTATTTGAGCTCAAATCCCTGCAGAAGGCTTCCAAGCTTAGCCTCCTGGGAACATTTTGAGACATGTGAAGGAATAAAAGATGATGAAGAAAACCAGCTCGGATTTACCAAGGACAAATCTCTCCTGACAAACATCGTTGGTGTCTAGGATGGGACCGCTTGTTGTATAAACAAAGGGAGAGCAGAGGATATTGTACACCTGACTTTAGTAAGACCTTCAGGATGATCTCCCATAATATCCTTGTAGTCACATTGGAGAGCTATAGCCTGAGTAAGCAGCCAATATTTTGGGTGGAAAGTGTGTACTGAGAGAAGCAGCTGGAGCAGCTGCTCCATGAGGACAGTGAGCTGGGCCAAGAGTCAGCCCCCATGCAGGGCAGTGCCCTCACCACAATATCTGACCATAGGGAAGCAGAACCAAATGTCAGTGACAGGGTCCTCCAACATCCATGGACGCAGCAAGAGGAGAGCCAGGGCCATGGTCCATTTCCAGAGCCTAGGGTTAGGGAACAATGAGAGCTGGTTGCTGCCTGTGGAATGGGAGGCTGGCTGACCAGGGCCCAGCCCCATTCCACCTGAGCAAGGGAAACAGGACAGACCCTGAAAGGCTGACAGCTCCAACCAAGCCTTCAGAACATGAGGCAATAAAAGTGACAGGGCATGTCCAAAGCTAAGCTGGGAAGTCTCTCCACAGGTGAGGGCTGCAATCAGATCCAGTGACTATGAGGCAGGTCAGTCGTGACAGAGTAGGCTCATGTTCAAGCCAGGAAATAAGTGCACAAGTTGTCAAGCAGGCCATGGCCAAGCAGGGCAGGACTGAGGGGAACAGGAGAACAGCCCCTGATGTGGTGTCACTGGGGTGGGGGCTGATGGCCTGGGGTGGGATCTGAGATTTGGGCATGTGGGAGAGGTCCGATGGAAGATCAAGGCCACTGAGGGCTTCTAGTGCAGCCTCCCCTGTGAGGACAGCGTGCCCTTGCTCCTCAGTGAGACCTGTGCTCAGGAGGGACTCACTTCAGAGTGGCTCAGTGCCTGTGGGGTGTTAGGGGGCTGTTTCAGGGGATGCAGAGCTGGGACAAGGGCAGTGGGTAGGAAATGGACATGGCATGAAAGGTCAAGAGCTGAGTGAGATGGTCAGGACACCCCAACAGGCCCCAGAGGCTGGTCAGGAGCAAGCCAGGAAGGATGGTCTGGCTGGGTGGAAGGGGATTATTCAGGAGACTGGCTCTGAGTAATGAGTGAGAGCTTTGTGGAGATTGGGAAGGTTTGTAAGGACAAGGCCCTGTGTGGCCGGAGACCCAGGCTCCTCCTGCTTGGCAGAGGGCTCAGGCAGGACTGAGCTCACTGTCCAGGAGCAGCAAGGGCCATATTTTCCCAAAGAGGAATAAACCAGGAGGCAAAGGGGATGCCCCAGCTGGAGTCTCACCAGCCAGGGCTCAGCAGCTGAGCAGAGCAGGCCTGGAGACCATGGGCAGTCCAGATGCAGTCCAGATACTAAGGCAACGTCATGGCTCTGAGGCAGGTGCAAAGACAGCGTTGACCACAAAGTCAATTCACACAGCAGAGGCAGGTCCAGGTCCAGTGATCACAAGCCAGGGCCAAGGTCACGTTAGGAGTCCTTGGCCAGGAATGGGCACAGCTGTGTTTGAACTGGAGAGTGACACACCACTGGTGTAATACACATGGGAACTGAAAGTCCAGCACATAGCTTAGAGCTCCTGGGGTCACAGATGTGGGAGAGGCTCCAGGACTCTCACAAATTCCTTAGTGCAGGACTATTACAAATTCATTAGTGCACTCAGAGCTCTGTCATACACTTATGAGCAAAAGAGATGGGCCTGGAGACAAGGCTGCAAGGCTTAGGACTGAGGTCTGTCAGGAGGGAGAACTGGAGACAGAAACCTGCAGCGCACTTCAGTGCTATGTCTAGGCTGAAATAAGTTTCTGTTGTGGGCAACAGCTTTGACTTGGGGAGTTTCACTTAATTTCTTGCTGATTAACATTAATTTTTTTTTGTTTATCTCACAAAATCGATGTAAGAAACTATGAAACAAACAGACCCTTCATCCTGCTTCCCCACATTTCACTTCAATACAAAAAGTGTCCTCTTGTGCTTACTAGTTTCAGCTTCCTTGTTATACTCAGTGCTCACCAGTCCCTTTGGGGGAGCAGCAAGCAATGGAAGAGGTTGTGATTGGTGTATAACTGTTTATATCTGCCAGATGGTGCTGCTCACTTTTATTCTGGGCTCTAGTCTACTTCAGGAGCTGCAGTTCCACAGGGATGTCCTTGCTGCAGCATCAGTGACCAGCAGGCTGCAGTTCCTCTGGAGTGTCACTGCCCTGGCATGAGCTGCCTGTGGCTGCAATGCCCCAGAGGTGACTCCCAAGAGTGTACCTTCAGCTGTGGTGCTCTTTATAACATCCCCTTCTTATTAACATCCCCATGTCTTCTCTTCTGTTTCTCCAAACACATCTGTCACACGTCTCTGTCCACTCTTTCTTAATTACACTCAAGCAGGGGTGCTATTTGCTTCTTTGACTGGAGATTTGGCACAGTATGAGCTCTTTTCTTTCATTACAGGGTCTGCTGCAAATGGCCAAGGACAGTTTGTGTCCTCCTCTCACAAATGGTGCTGGTACCCAATACAGACTCCAGACCCATGTGCAGAGGGTGCTGGGGAAATCTCTTGCTGAAGCAGGCTGTGCTTTCAGGGTCCTAACACTGGCTGTTGTTAGTCCTGGAACTTAAATAGCTGATAGTATTTTCTGTGCATTTATTACCTCTCAACTGATTTCTTTTCCATGCTTTTGTCCAGTTTCCCTTTAAAATCATGTGAAATTGTATCTGCTTCCACATTCTTTGACCATTAATTCCATCATTCAGCTGCTTGTTGTCAGCTACCTCTATGTGTTGGGGTTTTTTCACTTCTTTCTGCTAAACCTATTTTAATGCCATTAAGTTCCTACTTCAGAAGATATACCAAATAGTCAACCTCTGTAACTGCCTCCATAACACTCAGCACTTCAGAAACCTCTGCTCTTGAGATCATTCCTCTCCTAAACGTTTGACTGTCTAGGCTCAGGGATACGTGCAGCAACTTCCAAGCCTTGAATCTGGGCACTGTTTGTGGCAAAGCTGTGAGATGCCTCCATGGGGGTCTACATCCCCCTCACTCCAGAGAAGAATTCAGGTGGAGTCTCTTGACCCGCCCTTGCTAGTTTGCTTGGCCATGAACCTCAGCAAGATGGACACTGCAAGTGTTCATTTTGGACACTAGTAAGAAAACGATTAAATTTCCATTTCCATTTTCTTGGAAATGACATGAGAAGGGGAAAGGAGAGAGCATAGTCAATTTCATGTCCCTTCCAGTGGTCAGATCCCAAAGTGGTGCAGCATTGGATAGGTCTTTATTCAGGGAACAGCACAATATGCATATCCCATGCATGCAGAGGTTCACTGGTGTTGTGATCTTTACACTTTTATAGGTATGTTCTGTTTATCATTTCTACTGATGAATGAAAGTATACAGAAAAATGCTGTTCACTTCAAGATAAAGACAAGGATATGCCAGCAACATCATCACAGGGTGCCAGTTCAGGACCATCTGTGAGGTTCTCCATCCCTCCATCTGTGAGGTTCTCCATTATGGTTAGCAGATGTAGTTTAGCCCAGAGCCACATGATATGTTCAGCACTGTATGGTCCGGACACTAAGCAATATGTGCAGCATAACTTAACACAAACTGCACACACTGATCAGCCTGATCAGATCCTTTTTTCATGGTCACTAACTCCTCAATGCACAATAGTGTTCTGGTTAGGAGCACTACAGACCCTGGTTTGTGGATTTAACCTGCAGGATTGATATTTGACCTGCTTCATCACCACAGGCTTGTTTGGCAATCACTGGACTGTAGCAGCAGTGAAGGGAATTGCAGTATCTAATATATTATGGGGAAAGCCCCTGCCCTTCTGGTCTTGTTGTCACCTCCTGCTGTGTATCCCTTTCCTTGCCAAGCCCCACCCTTGCTGCTTTTTGACAATCTCCGCTCTGCTGTCCTTTTTCCCTATTGATAAAGTTTAGCTCACTAGCCACAAGAAACAGAAAGCCCTGCTATATGTCAAAGCCTTTCTAGCAGACATTTTGCTTTCTGTTTGATTCAGCATGCTGTGCTTTCTCAAATACCATTTGGGAACCCAGGACAAGTCTGCCCTGGAGTCCAGGGGGTTCTCTGCACTTCTTCTAGTGACTATGGTTACAGCATAATGCCTGCTAGATCTTGTGCCTTCAGCCATGGATTCAGTTTGCTTAGGACACAGCAGGCTTCTCTCACAAGTCATATATGCAGAGGGATGTGGAATAGTCTCAGAAATTTATATCCCCCAAAGGGCAGGGAAAATATGTCATCTTCAACCCTTCCCCAAACGACATAAGAAGGAAGGACACATGTAGTTCACACAGTATTTCAAATGCTGATCTGTGTGTGTCTAGTTTTGTTCCACACACCCCTGGCAGAACAGTAAACCCAGAACAACATGGCACATAGTGAAAATGGAGAGTAGTGAATGGACAGATGGCAGTTTATTGACATATCAACTTCAATCATGCTGCCAGGGGGACAAGAAGGGCTGAAGGACAATACCCAGACTTTGTGGGAGCTGGGATTAGTGTTATTAAACTCTTACCAGACTTCAGAGCCAGGAAACAGCAGGTAGAGTTTGCTCTCCTCATGGCTGCTCTTCCCTCATCCCTTTGTAACACCCTTCATGCTGGTCTTTTCAGAATTGCTTCCCATGGGAGCTGCAGCAGCCACACTGACCTTGGCAGAGCCTTTGCAGCAGTCCTGCCAGCCCAAACCAGCAATGCACAAGTGCAGTACTGGGCCCAGCCTTTGATACAGGGGATCTTATTCAACCTCCCTGAATCTGCACTTTTACCTCTCATTTTAGCCTCTTTAGGGGGTGGTTTCTCTTTCATAAACAAAACAGCTCCATCCATTCTACAGTGTTTGACCATGATATTTTTACCAGGACACAGACATTTTTAAATGCCTCTTATGTTTCACCAAATAACATTTCTGTCTTTTTCTTCAAAAATTACTGGGTTTCAAGCCCAGTGCCACTGGTTTACATTTTCAGTATATTGATCATAATCATCTGCTTGCACAAAAATTAAGAACAAAATTGGAACCTATGTTAAGCTCCCAGATCTAGTTTTCAACAGATGTCTCACTGTCAGAAGACGTGAGACATTTTGTATCCCTAGTGACACCTAATGGCCCAATGTAGAATGAGTCAAATAGTTCTGTTTCGCAGTAAGGACATTAGGTGGACCTCTCTCAGATGTAGTTTTAGGAAACCATTTACCATTTAATTACCATTGATTTTCATCATTTATTTTCTTTAAAACAATCATCAAGCAAAGAAACAATTAAACAATTGTTATATATATGTATATATATATAGAGAGAGACAGAGACAGAGAGAACAGTTATTTTTTGTATTCATGTTATATAATTCCATAAATATTAATTTTATGTTCATTGCACCTAGATAGTGCAGAGTGACAGATATGCTTGTTTCAGTTTAATAACAGATCTATAATTGTTTATAAACTTTCACCCTCTGCTTCTTAGAAAAGTATTTTATACATCCTGCCTTTTTAATTTTTGCTTTAGTTTTAGCAAAACTCCCTTTGCTGTCTTTGGTTTCAAGTGAGGCAGAACATTATATGCATAGAAATTATATGCTTGAAATTACATAAATAAGAATATGTTTTTACTTGAATATTTCTGTTAACCGTGTCTGATCTCTTCAAGCTGTCTTGGGAAGACCAGTATTTGCAGCTCTTCCATAGGCTTCCTAGCAGCCAAAATACATTTCTCTGTAGTCAGCATCATAATTTCAAGTTATATTTAATACTTACTTCTAAAATGTTTGAGGCAGCTCCAAATACTGCCAAGTATCTCCCTTTCCGAAGCACTTTTTTAGTACTGTCATTTGAAGTTCTGCATGTGTATGCCAGCAGAAGGAAGATTGCTGAAGTCTGTGATCAACACTAATAAGTCTTTCAATTGGATAAACTGCAACCTGAAGAACCTTTCCCCTAAACACTCTGAAATAGGAAATGATGCCTCTAGGAGATTATGTTATCAAAAGGCAGTAACAAAAGATTTTCTCACATGGTTCCTGTGGGTATTAGACAGCTGAAGCAGTCCACCTTTTAAGAAAAATAGCAATCCTTTCCTCGTGTTTTTGAACTTGTATCTCTTAGGCATCACCTCAATGTATTTTCTGGGGGCAATTAGAGGAAATATTTTAAAACTATCTGGAAATGCAACAGCAGATTTAAAAACTGAGTTATTTGATATGTCATATGGAGATGAGTGCAAGGTAAAAATAGGAGATATAGGGCTTATCTTGCTGAAATTCAGTATTTTAAGAAAAATTGTTAGGCTCTTGAATTACTTCATATATGGGTACCTTCTGGTTTTGAAAATAGTATCTAAATCCTAATCTTAATGCATTCTGTAAATAACCACAACCCAATATATCATATTTTTTGGTTGTGTGGTGCAGTAACACAAAACAATTAGAGACATGCTTAGTTTGCAATGCTTTTATTAGAATAAATAGAGGGACCAACAATTGACATTCACAAAATCAATGGCATATCATGGGAATAAAGATGGGAAATTGCATCAGTTGGAGATGATGATTTAAGAAGAAATGGTAGACTTTCTATATGCCCCCTCTGAACAAGACCTTAGTCATGCAGTATGTGCAGCACAAAGAAGCACAAATGCATTACTCAAACAAGAATGATGCTGAAATTAAGAATTTCATCTGCAAGTTGTCCAGGCATCAGTTCAAGGATGGTTACACAGCGAGATCAACAGAAAGGAACAGGATTATTTTAATAGCTGTGTTTATTTCCTGTAGAAAAACCAGACTCTCAATATCAATGTCAGAATTTCTCGCAAGAATAAAAACAGTTGTCCTGAATCCTAAATTATTCAATCATGATGTTAAGCTACTTCTTGAAGTTCTTATTTATTCCTGAATATAAGTCCTAAGTACACCTTGTGTAAGCAGAAATATCAGCACACAAAGATCTGAAAAGTCACACACTTCTTTAGGAATATCTCCCTAGATACTGAAGGCTTCCCACTTAGTGAAGAGATAAGATTATACTACAATACTAGAGTAAAAGGGGTCTGTTTCTTAGGGGTAGGCAAGCATTATTTCCAGCCCTTTTTCTCCTTAGGGAGAACAATATCTACCAAAGAGGAGTATCATGTCACTTGGATTGTGTTTGACCAAGAAAAGGAATGGGTGGTCAGCCCTAAACTCTTCAAACTCAGAGGAATGTTGGATGTCTCCAGTTACAACCTCTGTGCCACCTGCCTCAGTGCCCTCTTCATTGACTTCCAGGTATGCCTCGTGGACGGCCTCAGACACCCTCAGGCTCTCTGCTGCAGAGATGCCAGAGAGGTTGGCAGCCGGGCTGAACAGGTCAGTCATACCCAAGGATGTCAGGACAGATGTGAGGTTATATTTCTCTACAATCTTCATGCGTGGGAGGTACACTTTCACCTTCTTCTTTTCCATCACCCTGGGACTGGTCCATTCCAGGAGTTTATCATAGCTGATTTTGTTCTCAAGCTGCAAACAGAGGCAGGGAATTAAATGTCTGAAACAAAAGTTAAATGGAATGCTTTCTTGGAATGCTTTCTTCATCGCTTTCATTTTTTATTTCTCCTAGGACAAACTTTTCTTGTTTAGTAAACATTTGAAACCACTCACAGTAATAATAATCCTGCTACCTTGCCTGCCTCTGATACTTGATGGAGATTGATGCATATAGCAACATCCTCTTCTGCAGGGCTGCAGCAGCACTACACTGCTTTACCTTCATTTTATAAAACCGGGCTCAGGACTCTCCTAAGAGGCTCTGCCTCAGCACATGGCAGATTTTGTTCTCCCCTGCCTGCCCAGCACAGCCATAGGGTGGGTAGCTGGGATGTCAATGAGCAGCAAAAGGTCTGACAGCAGCCAAGCTCCATTGATGCCACAGCCCTTCTGTTCACCCTGCCAGGGCCATACCTGTGCCAGGCCAGAGATGTCATCAGGCAGCAGCACCAACAGGCTCAGCTCTCCACTGGTGTACGGAAGCTCCAGGACCTTGATTTTATCTTCAGCCACTCTTCCCACTCTGAAGGTGCTGTTCTGACGCATCATTTGCACAGGTCTGCTCTCTTGCTGCAAAAACAAAAATGTGAGATGAAGTGATGTGGGAGCAATCTTTTTCTTTGGTCAGACAAATGTACGATGACTTTGAAAGACAGGACTGAATCTTCAACCATGCTGCCTTTGGAAAGAGCTGTGTCTCCATTTTCCTCTCTTGCTTGCTTGTGTGCCCTGGAAGCCTTGTCAGACACAGATTTTGTGAACACTACTTGGCTTTAGGCCCACTCACTGACAATGGTGGACTCGGAAAAATCACCCAACCTGTGACAGACATTTGTAGCCCCCAGACTCCTGCCTGTGTGAGCCAACAGCTGCCCTGGTCAGAGCTGTGTCCATGCCCTCCTACCTCAGTCACGTTGAAAGGCTCTTCCCGTGTGTATTCTTCTTTAAATGCACTTTTCCATATCCCTTTGAAGTAAATGACATTCACAACGACCAGCGCAGTATTGAGATCAACAGAGTCTGACACGAGAAAGTCTTGGATCCGTCCTTTAAGAAAGAGACAAGGCAGAGAGAGGTAAGATCCAGCTCCTCTGCACAAACCTCTGTGATGTTGGGGTGAGGGTGGGGGCTCCTGTTTTGTGGAGTTTAATTTTCATAGCAATAAACAACCTGCAGTTGCTTGACCCACCTTTTCTAGAGGTTATGAGGAGAGGAAGACAAGGATGTAGTTTATGGTAGGTGAGCAAAAATGCCTGCTACCAATTTTTAAGTCCTTACCATTTGTCTCTTTCTCCACCCAGGAATTGATGAGCTGTCTTGCTTCCTCTGCAGCTGTTTTGAAGTCAACATCTTCCAGCTCTGCTTTGTAGAATTTCTTTGCACACTTTATGTATTCCTATAAGCAAAATGGTTACAGTTGTCAGACAGATGAGGACTTGGAATTGTACAGATGTCTAAAGCAAGATTGTGAAAGAAAGCAGAATGGTTTGAGTAATATTGAATGTTTACTCCTGGGTTTGTGCATCAGACACTGAACAAGTCAGTCACATCTGTCTTCCTTAACTGAATCTTAAAGCTGTACAAGAAAGACTGCTTCACATATATAGGTCTGGTACTTTTTGATGAGACAGGGTTCCAAGTCAAAAATTTTATATATTTCCTTTGTTTTACCAAAACACTTTAACAAACATTTCTAAGGACAGACCAATGTTTGTCTCCTTCTCTTTGTGTTCACTCTTTAGGGTTTTGAACATTGTGTTCTCACATTCTTAGATTTCAAAAGCAAAGCTTCCTTTCACTAGGAGAACTGACAATTTCAGTTTCCAATATTTCAAGTAATAAATTTTATTTAATTTCCCTTAAAATTTACATTTTTCATCACATGCCATTTTTCTAGTAAAGTAACAGCAATCTTTATTACTCCCTGTGATTTGCAATATAGGCATATTTTATGCCATTATATCTTTTGCCTTCATCTAAGAGGCACAGAAAAGTGCAAACTCATTTTGTACTTGTTCCTTTCATGGCTCTCAAGCACCTCTTCATCAACAGAGTGCGCTACTGTTGGTGGTGTATCTCTAGGGCAGAGTCACAGGGCATTTACATCAAATCTCATGGAGGTCAGTTCACAGTATAACTCACCTGAAGAATAGGGTATGTTTTTTCAATATAGAGTCTGTCAGCAATCCTGAGTGAGTAAGTAGCATTTTGCCTCCTGATGTCTGAGAGGAGATCCTTGAACGTTTTGTGGATGTACTCAGCAGTGCCACACTGAGGTAATGACATAAAAAAAGAAGATAGATTGCATAAGGAAATAAGATCCTAAAGTCTGGTCCCTTTCAGTTAAGAGAGATGCTACAGGGCAGTCTTCCCCCACAGATTGTCACCTTTGGGACAGCCAGTGCTGTGGTGGTGGTGCACTGAATGGGCAAGATAAGCAACCTGCTGTCTTTCTATATTTGTTTAAAAACAGGTGAATCACACCCTCCTTCCCTCCCTCCCTCCCTCCCTCCCTCCGCAGACCCCCTTGGGTTGAGGCCATTACTACAGTTTTTGTCAGGGTCTGAAACAGCCAGGAGGAGAGGCAGAAAAGTTCTACTTTTGTTCTGAGGAGAAAATAAGACAGAAAGAAAGATTAAATTATTTCTCTACCTGGGAGTCAGAAATGTCTCTATCTCCTGTAACATTATCAAAGTGAAGGACCTGCAAGAGAAAATACCAGGGGTAGAAATGAGAAGCATGACCAAAAACAATGCAAATTTGAGATTGTTACACTTGTTGCTTGTGTAAAAAACAAGCAACATGTGGAAAAAAAATATTATGAGAAAATACATTAGCTAAAAATTCACAGGTTAGCTTGCAACTGGTCTATGCCCTCTGTGGTCTTCTTGGAAACTGTCAATACTACTCTTTGCTTAGATTATTTTTTTTTCTAGTGAGTATCTAGAAATCAATTGAGTTACATATTATGTGTTGCTAAAAATAGTCTGTCTTCCTGTCTTTCTGGGACTTATCTTTTATATATATTAAAAAAGCAAATCTGATTGCATTATTTGGAACTTGTCAGAATTTAAAAAACATAAAATTGCTGACTGGTAATCTATTTTGCTATTGTCCCTGAGATATTTTTTGCTTTAGCGTTTAAGTCAACTGCCTGTTATACTGAAAATATACCTTTCTATTAGTATTTTCTATATGTAACTCTTGATTCAGTTCTCTGTTTTGTGACTTTGGCTTAGTTCTTGTGCATTGAAACAGGTGACAACCTCACCAGTGGATATTTTTCAGTGATGTTACTTAGAAGGAACAAGTAGCACAAGTAGAGGTGACTTTACACCTGTGTAAATAACTTACCTTCTGCATCTGGGATTGAGTTTTACCCCTTGCTCCCATATACACCAGAGCCAGGGTTGAAAGCATGCTCAGGGAGGAAAAGAGCACGTTGTCATTGCTGCGGTGCAATTTCACCTCTTTGAATACGTCAAAACAAAATTCTGCATTTGCTGCACTGATGGAGCCCATTGTGAAATCCCTGTTGTCTGAAGGAAACAGAAAGAGTCTGACTTACTGTGGTGAAACAGGTCAATTGTAATGCAAAAAATTCAGTTGAACCCCAAACTTGGTGCACAGAGTTTTTTCAGCAAACAGAATCCAGTGGTGTGGATTTAAAAGGCAGATATGGTTTTGGATTAACGAGCAATCACAGTGCTGGACATCTGCCGGCTGTGCATAGGCTGGTGAAAGAAGAAAACACAGACTAGAAAACACAGTGTACGGCTGCTAGAGAACACAACCCAGGGTACTCTGCCATATGTATCACAGTCCCTATCAAATCATCATATTAATGTGACAGTCATCTCCTAGTGTGAGATAATTTGAACAACAATGCATCTAACTGTTCCCCTGATAGAATGCATGCTCATTCTCTCTCTAACTGATTGAACTGATTGTATAGGCGATATAAGGTAGATTTTTTTACTATTTACCTATTCTACTTACTGTTATATTTTAGGCTTTAAGCTCTGTTTTTGTTCCTGGAGAAGAAACAGATTCATGAAGCAAATTCTTGGGGGTTTTTTTTGTTGTCATTTACCTTTGAAAATGTAACTGTTAAAGATAACACAGAACTGTAGAATGATGGGATCATTTGAACATTCTGCACTCCTTGGTTTCATTCAGAGAATATCTTACATAACACATAGAATTTAAACAAATTCAATTCTGTCTTTTAATACTAAATGAAAAGTTAAAGCAATCGAGGAAGAAGGAAGAAAGTCTGTTGTAGCTTATCAGCAGCTTTTCAATGTGGAAGAACTAGTAAACAAAGCTACAGTTCATAAATACAAATACTTTGACTTTATGCATGGCAGACTGAAACAGCAAAATAATACAGACGATACATCTGAAGGCAGGTAAGATTTCTGCAGAAGGCATCCTGTGATAATTAGTTTCTTCAACTGATACTGAAAGCCACAAACATGAGGTTACATCAATACAATTATTAGTATTGTAAAAGACAATTGTTATTATCTTGCATATTAGAACTTAAACCATAATTGAAAGAAATGCTTACCTTATCAGACGCACCAGGGAAAGGTAGAGCACAGCTTCTCAGCTGTACTTGGAGCAGACTTGACAAACCCCTTGGAATATATCTTGTGTTATTTTGTGACACGCCCCATGCTGCCTGTTCTGTGTTTACCCAATAAAGTGATGGATGGAGCTCAATGTCAGACATGCACTTTTACTTGGAATAAGTCCATTCTTTGAAACAAACAAAAAAAAGAGCCTGAAAAAGGGATTTTAATTTAAAGTTTCCAAAAAGGAAGGTTTATTCATCAAAGCACATGAAACCTTGAAGAAAAGACAGGAGAACGTAAAATGACTGAAGCAAAAATAATGATAAAAGCTATTCATTGGAACTTGAATAGTAGGTTGATTTGGCTATGGCAGCAAATAGTGTAACATAGCTTGTGAAAATAAAACAAAAAAGAATGGTGAAGAATTCAGTCTTGTTGAATGTAAGGAATTTAATTTTATTTTCCTTAATATTCCTCTGTCTTGAATAGTGATAGGCCAGATCCATTTCAGAGTCATCATTTTGTGAACTTACAAATTTTGCTAAGATCAGCATATGCAGGGATGTATTTATTGCAACTTTTCTCCCAATGTTGGCTGGACTACCAGTATCACCAGTCTTCCTTCCTATCAGAATCCATAGCTCTTCCTAAAGAATGGAGAAAAATTGCCACTGAGGAGCAAGGAAAGAGCATTTCCTTTCAATGTTTATTGCCAAATTTAGTAAAACTGAAGTACATTTTTCTGCAAGAAGTTATATATTTGTCTGGTGTCCCTTGCTGCGTTGTAAAAGACCATAGACATAGTGTTTCCCAGAGAACAGTTTTTCATTCCAGAGCAATCTAGTTCAAGGAACTCAGACACAGTCACAGTCTGGGCAGCACATCAGTGGAACAAAACCCTCAGTGAGAGTATTTTGAGAATACAAATTAATTTCAGTGCATCTATACAGGGAAGAACTACAGAACTAATGAAAAATGTGTTAGGGAAAGAGAATTTAACAAAATAAGAAAGACAAGATTTCTGTAACTTTTAATTCAGGCATCAGGATATTTAGATCCTCGTCAGATGCTACCAGAAAAGGATTTGAAGTCGCCGCTATAATTTTGAAGGGTAGTTTAAGGTGTGCTGTTCTTTTCCACAGGTCACAGCACCAGATGCTAGGTTCAAAATGTGCCTTTTTACATACAGAGACTATTCTTACAAGACCATTCTTACATTCTTCATGGCACATCAGCTGAGCAAACCAGCTGAAGAAACATTCATGGTCTGCAAGACAGTCATAATATACAATAGCAAGCAGAACCAGTTGCATAATTCCTTTGAAATAAAAGAATGGACGTACAATAAAAGAAAATGCTTTGACCTCTCAAATGCCACATAATTTTAAAACAGAAATCCAAAGTCAATACACAAAATGGTTCTGAAATTGTCTAGAACAAATTATGCCTCAGGAGAGTAGAGGTGGACTTTTTAACCCTTTTCATTTCTGTGAAAGAGGAAAGCCTCTGGATCATGTCCACCTTTCTTTCTAGCACAGTTCTTCATAGTCCCTTTTCAGCTGAAGTTGCTCATGCAATAGGAGCCATGAAGAGCTTGGTCTGGACTGGTGCATTTTACATCACACTGATACTTTAGATGGTACAGTGTGCAGTCCAGGCCAGTCTACTACAACCCTTGTTATTGCAGGAACAGGGCTTTTGAGGAAAGATCTTTAGACTTTGGTCTGCTTGGGTGTCTCATCACTGCAGGTCTCTTGCAAAGAGAATGAGATATTCTCTTACAGGGGCGGTGTGTAAACTGATCATCACTGTTGTCAGTCCCATTTAGCTGACAAGGGTCCCACCTTGCTGGAGGACAGCAGGTCAAATGAGTGCATGTGCTTGTGTAGGGTGAACCTTTAACCACACAGCTGGGAGATGCTCCCTAGACTGCAAGCTATTCCTGCAGCTGCTGCCCCTTCTGCCTTTCCATCTTAAAACTGTCTTGTTTCTGTTCAAACTGCCTTCTACACTTGTGGCCATGGTCCATTGCAATGTACTTGACAGCTCAGAAGGCAAAGGACTAGCCAGTATATTTTTGTCCCTGCCACTTGTAATGTTTGAATATGCCTTGAGTCTTCTTCCTTGGCAATCGAATTATCTTGTGGTGTGCTTCAACTCACCATATGTGAGCCACCTTGGCCCTTTTGCACCATCTCCCTGAATCATATTTGTATCATCATAGACAGCCTGTAACTTGATAGCTACAAAGGTGTTCCATGAGTTGGTACAGGTGTTTTGTAGCAGACAACTCACAGCATTGATGTTGTTAGCAAAATATTTCTGAGTTGAATATATTCACGAATGAAATAATTATTTTGCTTTAAAATAGAGAAGGGACAGTCCACTACTTGAGAAGTGTGCTAATGCACCACCCAGGTTACTGTTAGCATTTCTATTTTTTATTGGTCAAGTGAATGATTAATGCAGAAAGAAAATTGCAGAGACAACTAAATAATTTCACAAGTAAGTAAAAATCATGATTATGATCAGCTATCAGCATAGAATTGTAAGAATATGAGAGGTAGTGCCTAGTGAACTGGGCAACTTTAGATCTGTCATGGAGTCCAGTGAGGTTAAGCAGACCTTCCTGCTTCTTAGGAAAGATGATAATGTATTGCCCTCTCCAGCACAGCTGTGTAGTGCAACGCAAACACAAAAGGATGTGTTTATCCACACATCCTTGTTTGACAATGCTTGTCCCAAGAAAGAGGTCAGCTAAGGCTCAGTTGCCCTTTCCACTGCCAGGCATTTCATTGTGGTGCTGTCCCTAAACCAACAGACTCTTGGACATTTGGACCTTTACAAAAGGATATGAAGTCCAGGTCAGCTCACAGACCAAAGCCTCTCATCCAATCACAACTTCCCACGCAGAGCTCAAGACTTAGTTCTCATCCATGCTGCTGTTCTTTTGTCAGTCGGAAGGAGCATTTGGATTGTTTCGTGTTTGTCTTGCTCAGAGTGAATGCCAGTGATTGTTCAGTTAGGTGCTACTGCAGACCTTGGTGCTGTAGCTAATCAATGATGGTTTCTCTCTCACTTGTCCTGTAGGACCATGTTCTTCCCTCAGTCTGGAGAAACTTCAGGTGTCTGGTCAGCTCCTTCAGACAGGAGCTCTTAGCCCACCTGCTATTTTTCATTGACAGCCCTTGTGCCATCCTGAAGTGTTGGGCATCTTTGCTTGCAGTGCTGCCTTGGTCACCGACAGGCTGTGACAGGGCTGTGCATACCTCAGTGCGGGCAAAGTGAATTTCTCCAGTGAAGGCATCTTCAGAAGGGCCCTGATGGATTTGGTCACAAGTTGCTCACTCTTACTGTATCTGCCTAGCAGTGCATACAGCATCCAGGGTCTGCAGCTGCACAGGTTCTGGACCAGCACACACAGCTGTCCCTTCATCAGTCACCACAGCACACATGAAGTCCCTTATTCATCCCTCAAGTGCAGCAGCCAGGGTGACACTGGGAATGGCCTTACTCACTGGCTGCTAAGGAGGCAGCAGGGTAACAAGGGCCGTACAGCCAGCACACACACAGGGCAGGAAAGATGGCAGCTGGCATTGGCACGACATTTGGCATTGGCTGTGCCACGTGGGAGCTTAGTTACCAGCATCCCTCCCCACAGAGAAGCCTGTTTGTGGCAGCCTGTGGCTAACACTGCCCATGTCACCATGCCTGCTATGTTACCTCCCATCACTCACAGTCTGCCCAGCATGTCCTTTATCTCGGCACATACTCCCAGGAAAAATAGCATTTTCCTTTTGCACAAAATAGGATAAACTAATGTCTTGGTTTGTTTTAACACAGACATCCTTCCACAAAGCCTTCCTCTCCTCTGAGTAGAAGCCTACTGAGATTCTTGGCAATACACCTGACGTGCCTCCTGCAGGAAAAGACTCTGCAGAAAAGGAGAAATGTCTTTACACAAGGGTCCATGCCATCATATTGGCTTTGCAAAAAAGAACTGGGAGGCCTGGCAGACACTGAGCTGACACTGTGGGACAGCAATGTGTCCTTGTGGCAAGTAAAGTCAACAGCACAAGGGAATGCCTTTGAAAAAGCGCTGCCAGCAGGTAAAGGGAGGCTTTCCTGCCCCTCTACTGGTGGGACCACAGATGGAATGCACTGTCTGGCTCTGGGCTTTCCATTCCAAAAGAGATGGGTATGTCCTGGGGACCAGAGAAGATGATTAAGTGCTTAAAGTATCTGTCATGAGAGGAGAGGCTTGGAGACATGGGAGTTGTTTCCCTGGAGAGGAGAAAGTGCAGGGGGTTTTATCCATGTGCATAACCTTCTTGATGGGAGGGTAAAAAGAAGATGCAGCTAGACTTTCTCCTGTGAACAGACAAGAGACAGAAGACACGACCTGAAATAGCAGAAATTACATTTAAACATAAGAAAATGCATTTTCATTTGGATAGGGGAGTAAATACAGGTTGCCCAAAGAGTCTGTGGAGTCTCCATCCTTGGAAATATTCAAAACTCAGAAGGACATGATCCCAAGTAACCTGGTGACCCTGATGGAAAGGTGGAGCTTGGAATAAAGAATCAGCAGAGCTCACTTCCAGTCTCAGCTGTTCTCTGCTTCCATATTATATCTAGAGGAAGATCTCAAGGGAGATGGAGAGAGCAGGATCATTGCACATTAATGTGCAAAGAAAGTACAGCAGTGTGGGTGAGGCACTTGAAATGGGAGCGTACGGCACATTTCACAGACAGGTATTGTTTCCATGCTGCATGGAGAGAAATGTTGCCTCACAGTGGCAGATCCTTGGATGTCTCTTTGTGCTTTCTGGAGGAGTGCAATTTATACCACTAGATGCAGAAAGTTTCAGATTTTGTCTTGTTACCTGCTAAGTCTTATATCTGGTACTGCACAGCAGTCTGTATGACAAAAAGGGTCTCAGTTCTTCAGAAAACCCATTTGGAAGGCTGTGACAGAAATGCCAGTCACAACAACGATGGTTTCTAGGTTTATTTATTTTTGCCTTTTTTCATTAAAATTTTGGAAGCATTTTAGTATTGTTAAAAGCAAATATTAAAGCAAGTTACAGGTTTAGTACAGTATTTCTGAATTTGCACTTTTTACTGCCTCTTGTCTTTTCTTTTTGAAAAGGAGGAGCTTTGTATTTGTGTCTGAGTCATGGCCTCTTTGCTTTTCTCCCATTCCTTCATTCTGACCATTATTGGTGTTCAGGAAACAACATTGGTCACTGAGGCATGTCTTTGTACTTTGAGCACTTTCCAGTTTAATTACCATAGGAAGGAAAGTTTTCAAATGTAACCCTCTTGAAGTCTTCCTATTGTTTAAGTGTACAGGCTTATAAATTTAACAGACTGGATCAAGTGCTTCTGGCTACAGGAGATGCAGAAAGTGATTAAACTGCTTATGGCAAGCCTTGAGATGTTGAAATTTTGCATATCTTGGAACAGTTTAGACCACTGCTTTAATTTCTTAAGAAAAAGAATTAAATTTACTTGGTTAAATATCTGTCTTTACCACTGGAGAAAACCTGAGTCTAGATCACAAACATCCTGATGATATTCAAATAACATGGATGTCAGACAGGCAGCACACCTTCTTTCCTCTCCAGATCTGCTTTTATCATGCCACACTGTATGTTAATGTGGAAATAGAATAGTAGAGTCATAGAATGTCCTGAGTTGGAAGGATCAGGATCATGAAGTCCAACTTCTGGCCCTGCATACAGCAGCCCCAAGAATCACAGCATGTAGCAAATATCATTGTCCAAACACTTGAATTTTATCAGGCTTGTACTATGACCACTTCCCTGGGGAGCCTGTTCCAGTGCCCAAACACCCTCTGGGTGAAAAGTCTTTTCCTAGTATCTAAGCTAAGCCTACCCTGACACAGATTCCTGACCCTCAGGACCTGTTAGGAGTCACCAGAGAGGGGATAAGTTCCTGGTCCTCTGCTTGTCCACCTAAGGAAGCTGCAGACTGCAATGAGATCTCTCCCTCAATCTCTTCTTCTCCAGGCTGAACAAACCAAGATCCCAGCTGCTCCTTCTATTTCTTCCCCTCAAGGCCCTTTACAATCCTCATGGCCCTCCTTTGGATGCTCCCCAATAATTTATTGTCTTTTTTATACTGCAGTTCCCAGAGCTGCCCCCAGCACTGGAGGTGAGGCTGCCCCAGCCCAGAGCAGAGCAGGACAATCCCCTCCCTTGCCTGCCTGGCCATGCTGTGCCTGATGCCCCCCAGGACACACTTGGCACTGCTGGCTGCCAGGGCACTGCTGGCTCATGTTCAGCTTGCCACTGACCAGGACCTCTAGGGATCCCAGAGACCAGGATCCCACAGGTCCCTTTCCATGGGACTTGCCTCCAGAAACCTATTGCCCCGTCTATATGTACATTCAGGGTTTCCCTGTCCCTTATTATTGGAATAACTGATATTAACGACAGAGTACCTCCTCTCAAAACTCTCAAGGAGAAAATGCTTTGCCTGAGAGTTGTCCATCTACTTATTCTTTCTTTTGCTCTTTGAGTTATATGATTTTTCAGATTATTTCATCATCTCAAATGGCTGAGTTTCCAGAACAGTTTTTCCTTGAAATACTTATCCAACTAATAGTGCATCTTTAATACCCATTGGAATTATATCAAAGAATACATAAGAACAAGTTAATATTTCACTGGGCTATTTCTTGATAATCAGTATTACAGAGAGGAATCAAACTATAGATATGTGCATTCATTTATTTCATAAATGGGTAGGAAACTTCATATCTACATAACTTTATTAATTCTAAAAACGGGAGGATTTTGTACTATATCCCATTTTGCTCACAACAGTTACCAATGTAATAATATTTTAAGGGTTAGTCACCCAGAAAATTAAGAAAATTCAGATAATTTCATGATCAGAATTTGTGAGTTTCTTTTATTGTGTTAGGAAAGAAAAAATCATTTATGTGCATCAAAATCAGTAATATATGATTAGAATGAAAACAGGTCATAATATTGTGTCAATGGAACCATACTTGGAGATGCTAGTGGACACATCAGAAAAAAAGACAGAGAAAATTAGGATTCTCATGTATTTCTTGAAAACAAGAGAAGAAGTCTTGAACTACCATAGGAACAAAGAAGCCTACCGACATTCATGGAATAATAATGCTCTTGAGTTCTGAACAACTGAGAACTTTCCAGGAACAAATTGAAGTTTATTTGCTAAGCAAGACCAACAGAGACAGGAATTACTTTAAAAGCTGTGTTTTTTCACAAAACTCCCATGGAGAAATCAGAT
Source organism: Zonotrichia leucophrys gambelii (assembly GCF_028769735.1). Classification (NCBI taxonomy): domain Eukaryota; kingdom Metazoa; phylum Chordata; class Aves; order Passeriformes; family Passerellidae; genus Zonotrichia; species Zonotrichia leucophrys. The sequence goes on from NC_088171.1 coordinate 70,619,498, forward strand.
TCTTTAACATCGCTTTCAGGATTCTTCACAAAAATCAAAATGTTCTCAAATTTGAAGTGACTTCCAATGTTTTAAACAAGAATTCAGATAATTCTTTTGCTTGGCAGTTGAGTCCTGGATCATCCAGGTATCCATGTTTCAGGCTTTGAAGCTATACTCTGTGACAAGACATAACTGCACATAGACAAAGTTAGATCTCCTTGAACATTCTGAAGTGGAAGGGAAACTCTCCATGACTTTGAAAAGCCTCCGGAAGAAATTCAGTATTACATGAGGTACTCATGATGAGAGGACAGCTCTGGTCATAGTGGATATGTGCACCATTTCCCAACAGATAAGTAAAAAAAAAAAAATTACACAGGCACAAATTAATACCCTGCATTGCAGAATCTTGTCCACAAACATGTTCTCCAGACTGGAGATTTCAAAGCCAGTGTTTTGGGAACTGCATGGGTTTGTTAGCAGGATAGTTCCAGGGAATGGGATGAGCATAGCCCATGGCTTTCTACATAATGGAATACCAATGACTTGAAGCCCTATCTGCAATTCCTACCTCAAGTGAAATCATGTGGCCACTTCCTGGTTTTTGAGGGGCTCTATTCTCTGAGGACTTACTCTTTGCTTGGCTCAATCCACAATGAAACCAGTCTGAGAAGGGAAAGGAGCAAACACACTGCTGCTTCCTCACCTACAGGTGTGTCTTTGCTATGGAAGCTTCAGGAAAGGGCACAACGTAGAGTAGCCTTTCCACTTGCAGAAAATATTGAAGAGATAAGATTATACTACAATACTAGAGTAAAGAGGGTCTGTTTCTTAGGGGTAGGCAGGCATTATTTCCAGCCCTTTTCTTTTTAGGGATAACAATATCTACCAAAGAAGAGGATCAGGTTGCTTGGATTGTGTTTGATCAAGAAAAGGAATGGGTGGTCAGCCCTAAACTCTTCAAAATCAGAGGAATATAGAATGTCTTCTGTGTCATCTGCTGAGCCAGTGCCCTCCTCAGTGCCCTCTTCATTGACTTCCAGGTATGCCTCGTGGACGGCCTCAGACACCCTCAGGCTCTCTGCTGCAGAGATGCCAGAGAGGTTGGCAGCTGGACTGAACAGGTCAGTCATACCCAAGGATATCAGGACAGATGTGAGGTTATATTTCTCCTCAATCTTCATGCGTGGAAGGTACACTTTTACTCTCTTCTTTTCCATCACCTCAGAACTGGTCCACTCAGTAAGTTTTTCAAAGCTGATTTTGTTCTCAAGCTGCAAAGAGAGGCAGGGAATGAAACACGTGAGATGCAAATCCAACTTCTTCCTACCATTCATTTCTGTCAAGGCTATCATAAAAGTAAAACCCCAACCAGAATGGTTCCTGAAGCTCATCCTATTAGCATCCTTCTGCTATTTTATTAATTGCCTCTCCAGTACTGCCTGTGTCACTCTCCTTTTATTCAGATTTTTACCAACCTAACACATCCCCCTTTGTCCAAGTAATCTTGTGTCTCATGAGGCACAACCCAACAGTTTCACAGCCTAGCAAATTAGTCAGCTTGTGAAAGACTGCAAAAACAGGACCGTGAAACTTTACCTACGGTTGGTAGCACCTAACAAATGCAAACTCTTCCACATCTGTAATAACTCTATTTCATAATTTAAAAATATTACTGAAATATTAATAATTGTTCATATATTTTAGACTGCATTGATTTTTCTCCTTTCTTGAATACAAATGGGTAACTTTATAGCACTGCCTATATATACATCTTCTTCTGCAGGGCTGCAGCAGCACTACACTGCTTTACCATCATTTTATAAAACCGAGCTCAGGACTCTCCTAAGAGGCTCTGCCTCAGCACATGGCAGATTTTGTGCTCCCCTGCCTGCCCAGCACAGCCATGGGGTGGGTAGCTGGGATGTCAATGAGCAGCAAAAGGTCTGACAGCAGCCAAGCCCCACTGAAGTCATAGCCCTTCTGCTCACCCTGCCAGGGCCATACCTGTGCCAGGCCAGAGATGTCATCAGGCAGCAGCACCAACAGGCTCAGCTCTCCACTGGTGTACGGAAGCTCCAGGACCTTGATTTTATCTTCAGCCACTCTTCCCACTCTGAAGGTGCTGTTCTGATACATCATTTGCACGGGTCTGCTCTCTTGCTGCAAAAACAAAAATGTGAGATGAAGTGATGTGGGAGCAATCTTTTTCTTTGGTCAGACAAATGTACAAGGCCTTTGAAAGGACAGAACTGAATCTTCAACCATGCTGCCTTTAGAAAAGAGCTGTGTCTCCATTTTTGCCTCATTTGCTGGTTTGTTCTGTCAGACACAGGTGTCATAAATCTGACAGCGAGGCCCCGGGTAAATCACCCAGCCCATGAGAACAGAACTCTAAATATAACAAATACACATCTGGCCAGAAAGTGTGTCTGTGCCCCCCACCTCTGTCACATTGAAGGGCACTTCCTCAGTGTGTTCTTCTTGAAACGGGGTCTTCCATTTCCCTTTGAAGAAAATGGCATTCACAAGGACCAGCACAGTCTGAGGATTAACAGAGCTTGGTTCAAGGAAATCCCGGATCTGTCCTTTAAGAAAAAAAGTAGGGCACAGAGTAGTAATTTTCATAGCAATAGTTTTAGAAGTCAATCAATATACTGCTCCTTCACTTGACTTTTCCAAAACTCTGCACATTGAATTAAGTTTCATGAGGATGATTTAATAATACACTGAAAGACTGGCAACTAGGCAGACATTTCTGCAAGAAGACAGGTAGGTTCAAGAGTGCTATAGATTCCCAGGAACATTTCTAACCAGCACTCGGAAAAAAATAAATATTTATATAGAAAAGAAGGAAAGGGAGAGGGAAGAACCAACACAGATTTTCTCAGTATGTTTGTTTCTCACAATTCACTCTAAGTTTTTCCTCCCACCTCAACACAATAAATGCACACAAGCTTCTGGATAATTTATTTCCCATCATCAGTTTAGTATGTATTACTTTCTCCTCTGGAAGCCCACTTACCTATCCAGCACATCCTTGTAAAAATATGCCAATATTCTAGAGAAGCTGGGAGTAACCTTGCATGAGTTAATCTCTCCAGATACAAAAAGAATGCATATAAAATGTGCATATAAAGTCTGCATATCATGGCACCTCTGCCTTTGCCAGATGTATTTAAAACACACTGTCACTGCCACACAGGTGCAATAGAGTCATCCCTTTCCACAGAAAATAGCCAGTAATGGGGACAGGAAGAGGAAATTTCTCCTCTAATGTTTAGTCCTTTCAGAAATTGCTAAAATACAGTTGTCAGAGAGAAGTATATTTCATAGTCTTGTCAGACTTACCATTTGTCTGATTTTTCACCCAGGAATTAATGCGCTGTCTAGTTTGATTTGATGCTGTTTTGAAGTTGACCATTTCTAGACCAGATCTGTACAGCTTTTTCACACATTTTAAGTAAATCTGTAAAGACACCCATTAATTGTAGCCAGTGAACTAGTAATTTTTTAGAAACAATATAAAAGTGAAATAAAATATGGGTAATAAAATTTTTATAGGGATGTCATGGTTAAGGTGTTCTCATTGTTTACTTCCTGAAAGAATTTGCTAAAACTGGACCAGAAAAATTATTTTGTGGCAATGACAATTTTATGACAATTTCAGATCTGACATCTTGACTATGTAACCAGTTAAGAGCATATATTAAAATTATTTAAGAATTTCTGGAAGAAAGCCTGATCCAAACCCCCTGTTTTTAGGTTCATTATAGACTGTTTTGTCATCTTTAAGTTTGCTTCCTTTTTTCAAAGCATTTTCCTTATTTTTAAAGATAAGAAATCCCTTTTATTTAGAATATTTGTATCCTTTGCTGTGGAAATGTGAAAGAAAGATTTTGACACTTTCAAAATTTGGTTTTGAGGTGAGTTTTCAAGTGAAGAAATATGCCAAAGTTAAATTATTTTCTGAGAAAAACTCCAACAACCAGTTAAAATGAAATGCTTTGTGGGAGTAAGTGGGAAGTGAGGTGTTACATTATCAATAATTTTGTTTATTACTCCATTCATTTTTTTAGTAGGGCCATATTTTTGCCGCAAATTGTTTTCCATTTTAGACTGTTGCCAGGGCCATGGCAAAGGGAAAAGCCATGTAAATCCACACCAGTAGGGACTATTGGATAAACTGGTCACCTACTCTGGCCAGTCCACCCGGATTACAGAATTTTACAGGGTTTAGCAAGAGATCACTTACCGGTAGGATCTGACTTGTCTTTTCAGCATAGAGTCTGTTGGCAATGTGCAGTGAATAATTGGCTTCTGGTGCAGTGATATCAGAGAGAATTTCTTTAAACAGTAGGTGGATATTCGCAGACTTGCCACACTAAGTTGTTGGTAAGAAGACAGAGAAGTACAGCTGTTAGGTTATTTTATGAGAAAGAGGATTATTTATAAGGTACAAATAATATGGGAAAACACAGAGTGTTTGAACATTTGCAAATGAACGTGTAATAGAGTCTAAGAGTTCCATGGGAGGGATTTTTAGTATAAGCAGCTAATGATATATAATTAATTCACAGCCTATTATGCCACTCATTCTAGAAGTTAATTATTGAAATTGGTGACTTTTCATAGGTGCAAAGCCTCTAAATCCCAGGCACTCCTTGCATTTTCATGGCATTTTTTTGCAGAAGCTGCAGATAGAAGAAGACAGCTAGATGGCAAGGGAGTCAGGAAGTGTTTTTTCATACAGTGAAAAAATGAATCACCTGTCTCTAGTTCCAGGAATGGTGACACAGGCTAAAATCATGTAAGAAAACTGCACAATGATAAACAGTAGGTAGGACTGTATTTTTTCAGAATAATTGTGCTGAACAGCTCCTTTCTAAATGCTTACTGAGTCCCTAAATGCCCAAGCTTTAGATACTGCCTTTGGTTAAAAAAAAAAAAAAGGTCACATCTTTTTTTAAGTCCCAGCTTGTGTTTCGGATCCCAAGTAAATGGGGACACACCATGCTCCATGGCTTTTGTTATCTTTACAGAGGCAGCAGATTAACATGGACAGAAGCATACAGGTATCAAGGTACTGGGACCCCTCTGGTTCTCTTGGGGTAGCAGTGGGAATTGGAGGCTGGAAAAGCCCCTGTAGCTTTGTAAGAGTGTGGTTACTTTCCATCCTTTGGGGATTCTGGGCTCTTTTCTGCTGTCCCTCTTTGAAGCCTGCCTGCTGTACCCTGGCTCCAGGTTCTGAGACCCTTTCAAGGGCTGCAGCCCAGCAGCACTTGCAGGTGTGAAGTTCATTTTCACCAAAGTGTATCCTGGTGCCCAAACACCCTATCCTGTCCTGTCACTTGCAGTATGTGCAGCCTGTCTTCTTTTTCTAGTGGTGTTTTGGAGGTTGTTTTTGTTCATTTTGGGTGGTTTTTGTTTGTTTGTTTTTGTTGGTGGTTGTTTGCTTGGCGTTTGTTTTGTTGCTGTTGTTCTTCGGTGGTTTGTTGTATTTTTTTTTAACTTACATCTCTTAAATTAAGAGAATTAGCAAAGGTTTGGCAAGGTGTTGAAACCACTGAAATCACAATCAGAACAGTCTATTCTCAGGAAAAGGATGTGAAAGAGAAATCAATGTACCTTAGGCTTCTGTACCTTGGTCTGGATACTTCCAAGTCCTGCAATTTTGTCAAAGTGAAGAACCTGCAATGGAAAGTAAAAATTAGGCATGTGAAGTCAACTGATATTAGTGACAAGTAGGTTTTCACTAACCGAGTCTGATTAGCACAAGGATGAGCTGAGAAATTTCATGTGAGCTTTAAAGCAGGCACCGAACTGAAAATTTGTGATTGTGATCTTCAGCTTAGATTCTGTCTTTTCCAGTTAATGGCATTGTCCATAAATCAGATACGGCCTTACAGCACTGTATTTATAACGATAAATCTTGTTTTCCAAATGTTTCATCTTTTATATGTTTCAAGTTGTCCTTTCCACCTGGAAGGAATCAGGTCTCTGAGATAGTATAAGCTGAAGCAAGAAACCTGCCTTAACCATCCTCCAAAACTGCTTTCTTAATGAAAACCAAAGGTTGTTCTTGGCCTTCCTTGGGGAAATGCAATAACTGAAAAGCTCCAGAGTTTGGAAAGTCATTTTTTTGCTAGGCAGGTTTGGGAGGTATAAATGGATACTCTGCTGCCTCTTTGAATGGGATCAAAGAGAGTTTGTACCCATTTATGTACTTTACCTTCTCCATCTGATACTCAGTGTTATTTCTTGCTCCCAGGTAGACCATGGCCAAGGCTGCAATCATGCTCAAGGGGCAATAAAAGATGTTGTCATTGGGGTGGTGAAGTTTCACCTCTTTGAATACATCAAAACAAAATTCTGCATTTGCTGCACTGATGGAGCCCATTGTGAAATCAGCTTTTCCTAAAGCAAACAGAAATATCACTTTATGGTCACAATACGTAGCGCTTGTTTTAAAGAGCATTGCCAATAGCCCAGAAACTGCCACTTCATTGCTGGTTTTGTGATACTGAACCAGTAAATGATGTGAAGCCTACAAATTCTGTGATCATTAGAAATTTTGTAACTCCTGATCCATTCACATACAAACACGTGTTTGTTTTCTTTCAACAAGATCCTCTCAGCAAGATAGTACCTTGTACTTACTTGCCTTTTAGGAAATAGAAAGTTTCATCCAGCCTTCTATATGATAAATATAACATTAATGAGTTTCTATTTGGCCATCCAGAGGGCTCTGAATGATGTTTGAGGCAATGCAAACATAGTATTTTATTTCTTCTATGGCTGCTCTCAATCTTTAAATCAAATGTAGTCACACATTACACTTTTTGTGTACTTCTCACCGTTGCTTAGTACAGCCAGCCACAAATTTGGAGATTGCTTTTCTGCAGTTTATAGCAATAATACGAGCTGTAAGACAGTTGCTTGGATGCTGGGAAATAAATTTAGGGTTTTCCTGTGGTCCTGTTTCAGACATTTAATCACTGCTAATCCTTTTTAGCATAATCATGCATATATATATGTATATATCTACACATATATAAATATGTATATAAAATATATGGGTTTTGTCAAGGAGTGAGATTGAGAAAAGATAAATACCTTTCTTGCCAATTATTAGAATTATAAAAGGAAAGTTTTTATGTGACAACAGGTTTTAAATGAAAAAGAACTATTTCTACTCAATGTTGTGGTGCACAAGCCACATATTTTATACACTGAAATGTATTTGACAGTCAAATAGTATAAGATATAATGAGAAGGCAAGGCAAAATTACTCTATATGCTGTCTTTTTACATACCTGTCTTATACTTACCTTAAGGTTCTTAAACATAATATAATTTTTTTCCATCTTAAAGAATACAAATTAGAAATTACATTTTCTTGGAGAAATACTTACCCCACAAACTTTAAAGAGGCATGTAATAATCCAGCTTGCCAGCTGCAGCTAAACAGCTCCCTGAGCTCTTGGTGATATATAGAGCATGATTTTGAGACACTCCCACTGTTGCCTTCAAGGAGTCATCTTCAAACACTGCCTTTTGTCACGACTCATTGCACCTTGAAACATTGAACAGGCCTAGGTTAAGCTGGTATTCTATCTGCAGCAAGTCAGCTTTATTTATTACCTTAAAGCTGATTTAAAACTGGATTATTTAAGCTTTTGGTGTAACCTTCTTCTCAGGGTTGAGGCACTCTCAGTGCCAAAAGCACTCTAAACCAGCATTCCCATCAGTCATGAAGGGAAAGGTGGATGCTGGGCCAACTGCTGAAGGTCTGGTAGACATGCAACATCTCACTACAACATCTGTGCAGTGGTACAGAGGGAAGTTCCTCAAGAACAGTGGCTATCTGACCTTGCCAAAGTAATGTAATCCCAAGTAAAGCCAGTGGCAGGATGGTCATTCTATTGAGAGAGGTCTGAAATGGATTTTTTTTCCAAGTTAGAACAAACTCAAAACTTTTTGTTTCATTTTCAAGACTGAAAGGCGTTTTGGTCTGAGAAAATGCAGAAATATATTCCTGAGTGCAGACTGGTGTGGTGCATGGCTTGTACTTGTTAAAAGCAGAGCCACATCCATTTCTCTGCCTAGGTGAGCCTACAGTATTTTACCTGAGGCCACACTATGAGGGTCTACAGCATAGGTGTGCAGGAAGAGGGGAGAAAGGCTCTGAGGAGAAAGCACATTTGCATTTGCATTTTGCTAAAACTTCATTTTGATGAAAACATTTAGAGCAACAATGATGAGATGACTTAAGAGCCTGAAGATGGGCATGGAAGAGGAAAAGATTTGAGGAATGGTCAGAAATTACATATTTCCTGGGTTGTAAGCCTGACCCCAGAGTATTCAGGTATTCAGAAATTTATTTAAACCAGCCAGTCATATTTAAAGAATGACTAAGAGTCAGCTTTTCATTTTCATTCTGTGCAGGTCATGGCAGCAAGGCCCATGGTGCTTGCACAGGCCATTCCCATAGATCTTCCATACCTTGTAACTATGGCAGGTGAATAAACTACAGAATCTGTCAGCAGGAACATTCATGGTCTATTAGACAACCATAATGCACAATATAAAATATAATTCAATTGTAACAAGCTATTACTCTTTATTATATAATAGGCTTGATGAGCAGTAAAGAAACAAATTTGGCATCTGCAAGGGCCATAGGGTTGGATAATAGGAATCCAAATTTGTATGTGTTAAGTCACAAAGCATACAGCAGTAAGTGCACCCTCTGTAAAAAGGAAAGGGAGCTGCTCTCCCCTTAACAGTGTTCTTTGCCTTGCTGAAATGCAGGGATGTATGTGCAGAGCCTGATAATTGGAGTGGTTTTCAGTTTCCCCATTCAGAATGAAGATATTATAGCAGCAATGAGGATGGGAAAATCTAAAGATAAGAAGGAGCTTTCCTCTGCTGCTGGCATAAACAAGGAAACCAAGGAGCTGGGAAAGCAGCTCTTTCCAACATTTCTATGCTCTTATTTTCACATGTAATTTCTTCTAGTTGTTCAGGAAGTACTAAACAGTGTTTGAGGGTAATGTTTGCTTGTGCTTTCGGATGACCTCTCTGTCTGTATGACACATACTGGGTGCACTGTACTGTGCCTGAGTCCCTCTGACTGAGACCATAAGGAACCAGGACTTCCGACTACAAAACCTACTACCAGTTATATTTTGAGGAAAATAAAATTAGTCTTCTTCATGGTGACAGGGGAGGAGTGGGGAAGGTGAGGGAGAAGGTAGAATGTGACTCAAAGGTGCCCTCTTGGGCTTTTTCAGTGACAATCCAAAAATCTTCCTTTGCCCTTCTTGCCTATCTATTGCAAAGCTTTTGAAGATATAATAAAAAATTATATTATACATAGGTACTAAGAAACTGTTTAAAGGAAAGCACAGTTTCAGAGAAAACTGAGGAGAACTGCAGCCATCAGAGAGAATAAAGTTCAGTGGAAATGTGAATATGTAAGGAGTTACTCAGTAATCAGACTGTGGGAAGCCACAGATCTTTCTGTTGTGGGACAAATGTGTGTTGCGTTTCCATGGATCCTCATGGAAATACTATTCGACATCTTTTGCTTTGCTTTTTGCCAGTCTACACTTTTGCAGGCTGTCATGTGTGCTGGTGTGGTTCAACATTTGGCATAGAGCATGTCCTCCCTGGGGAGGAGGCAGTGGAATGCCCTTCAGGGCTATGTCTGCTCCAGGCACCATTTGGAGTTTCCTGCTTTTCTCTGCTCTGTGAGCTCTATTGCTTGGCATCGAACTTTTACACACTACAGTTTCCCACAGGAGAAGCATTTGCTGCCAGAGTGGAGGGTTTACCTTCTATTTTAAGTAAACATCCATTATTTTGTGGGAGCACTGCCCTTCGCAGTAGGAGGTGGTGCCACTACTAGCAGCAGGAAGCTACTTTCCAGCTTCTGGTGTTTTTTCACCACATATTTTTTCATGTCTTGTAGATTAAAATGGCAATAAGGAAAAAAGATTGCATAAGGAGAAGAGAATGGATTTTTAAATTATAATTTATACTGTATTTTGTTGCAGGCTCTGAATTACCTAGATATCCCTGAAGCAAGTTTTGGGGGTTTTTTTATTATTACAATATGAAGTTACTTCTGCTATAGTAAACTAAGTGTTTCAGCCACACCTTCTCCTTTGGTCACACACAAAATTCCTGTTGTAAGACTTGTGCTCTTTGGGATAATATGTTAAAGCACTTGCCTTTATCACTTTAATGCTTTTTCTTTTACATTTTATCTCAAAATTGATAGGCCTGATTGTGCAAGCTAATGCATTTTAATACTGTTCATTTCCCTTTTTTTCTTTTAACCTAAGTAATTTTAATTTGAGACAAACCAGATATACACAGAATTCCAATGGCAGATGTTGAAAAACACATATAGCTGTTTTTTGAATACTTTATTTATCAAAGAACTAACAGCCTGTGTTTTGTGTTCTCTTACCAGCTAATTGGTATGAAAACTGTGTCTCTACAGGTAATTTTACTATTTCAGGCTGTATTTCATACTGCAATTGCAGCCACATGAGGTATCTCCACACTATAATGGGTCTGCTTTATTCAGCAGTTCAATTTGTGTTGAGTACTGTAATTTACTGTAATTTTTCCTGCATATCTCAGCATTTGGAAGAGCCCTTTGAATCATCAGTTCTACAATGGTACCAATATGCTCCCAGTGTTTACCTTCTTCCCATCAGTGAGTAACGGGGGAAGGAGAAGTGAGTCATCAAAGGCTGGAATATTTTTCCCATAAAAGCAAATATTCTTCATGTATCTGTGGATTTTGGACATTACCTTCTGCCAGACTAGGCAGGCTGCTCCCTTCTTGTGATCCTGTGCTATTCCTTCCCACCACCAACTCCACAACATCCAGGAGGTGGTTTAGGGAAGTAGATCATAAGCAAGAAAATTAGCTTTAGCAGAAATTTTCATCTTGATTTGCTTCCCAGAGAACTGCTCACCCACAAGTCAGGCAACTAATAGTGGTCATGTAAAAGAGGGAGAAGGTTCAGAGTTTATGTACCCTAATGTTGAATTGTCCAGTGCCTAAAACTCGGCATAGGGAATATTTAAAAGTGGGAGGTAGACTTCAGTGTTATTTACATAATTTACATTTTTGGAAAGGATTACCATTATTTTTACTTACTATATTAGACTCTTCCTCTGTTTACTTAATACTGCAGACTACAACATTTACTATTGCATTTGCAGTGGGTTTATCATGATAAATGGTAGTAATAATAATAAATAATAAACAATAAACACAGACTATGCATTTAAAAACCATCACTACAGGTTTTAATTTTTTTTATGTTAATGATTAACAAAATAGCTGGAACAAGAAACTCATGCTACCTGAGGCCCAAACAGATCTGGCTCTTAAAAGTGAGAATGGCTGATCACTACTCAAAGTTTAATGTGGGAATTAAGTGTCTAATTTCTGCATCACAGAGCAGGCCTTGTCAGAAAATTGTTCCATTCTTCTGAAAGCCTGGTTTTGTTACATGGGAGGTTATGAGGAAGTTGGAAAACTTGGTCACATATACAGGGTTTTTCACCAAAAAATTAGTCTGCCCTTCTTGAAAGCAAGCAAAATTACACCAGAAAATCCTCTGTCTTCTCTGCTCTCTCAGAATAAACCCTAAGAGCTCCAATTTGAAACACTGCCTCCAGTCAGTATTTAATAGGAGGCCTCTGGGGAACATCGTGATGCTCCCCTATAAAGTGGTGTTTTCCTTGAGACCTTAGGTAGGTAAGGCTAAAAGAGACCAAGTGCCTGAGGTTATGCTTTTAATGCAGATCCCTATCCTCCTGTCTACTTCATGTGAGAGAAGGCATCACTTATCTTCAGGGCACTAAACTCATGGGTTTGCTGGATCCCTCCTGCATTAGGAAAAGCTCAAAGTAAAATTTTCTTCGCAAATACCTCATCATGTATTTTAAGGTAGATGTCATTTTCATGAGGCCTCCTAAAAGTAAAATACGCCTAAGATTCATGGGGTTTAGGGTTTTATCTTTAATTTGAGTCTTCTCAGATAGTCTTTTTATTTACAGCAAACCAGACTTTAGGATAAAGTCTAGAAAAATGTCTTTTGTTTTGTCTTTTATCCTTATTGCTTGCCAGTTGGGATATAAGTGGGAAGAATGATCTAATTTTCAATATAACCTCCACTTAAGGAGAGGAATATCTTCCAAAGAAGAGAATGGTGTTGGTTTGGTTGTGTCTGATGAAGAAGAGGAATGGACGGTCAGCTCTGAACTCACAAGTTTCTGGGCAGCACAGAGGCATTACAAGGAGCCCCGTGGAACAGCCTGCCTCAGTGCCCTCTTCATTGACTTCCACAATTGTCTTCTGGATGGCCTTGGACACAACCAAGCCACCTTTCATAGAGATTCCCGACAAATCAGCTTTTCCCCAGTCAAAAACATTCATTACTCCCATCTCCTGGAGAGTGTTGTTGAGAACATAACTTTCCTCCATCTTGAACTGGGGCAGGTACACCTTCACTCTCAGTGGTTGCATCGTAGACAAGCTGGTCCATTCTGCCAGTTTTTCATAGGTGAGGGCACATTCAAGCTGGAGGGTGGTATTGGGAGAAATGAGTGGCACCATAATCAATGCAAGGAAAGGAAGTTCAGTTTTTCCCACTTGTCTTTTGACCATACTGGAGCAATGCTAAAGCATTGCTCTCTATACGTGTCACTAGAGAGAAAATGAAGTGTTACCTGTTCTAGGCCAGTGAAGTCCTCACAGTCATCTTCAGGAAGAAGAATGAACATGCTCAGTTCATTATTGAAGTACTGGAGCTCTAGGACTTTTGTTTTCAGTTCCTCTATGATGGCCATGTTAAAATATCCTTCTTGAAACATCATCTGCACTTTCCTTCTCTCGTTCTGGAACAAATGAAACATATTGAATGGAAAATACGGAAATTATCACCCTGGTTTTAATTGGTTTCAGCCCTGAGCTTAGAGTTCAGCTCAAAAGCATTATTTAAACTGGTCATGGGTTTAATATACTTGTAGCATTGATATGTTCCTCTCAACTGTAGTCCCAATGAAGTTATCCATTTTAGAAGCATAACAACTACATTTCCCTTTCTAATGGTGCCAAATTACTTTACTCACAACTTCCTCATTACATCTTTCTTTTTTCTGCTGTGTCAGATGAGGAAACTGATACATCTTATGCAACCATAAATTAAATTTGTTATGAATAATGTATACATTCCCCTGAGATAATTTGTCTTTAATACTTTTTTCCCTGAAAGCACACACTGTTCCATTCATAAATAGTAGCAGAGAAGCAGAATCATCACTTTCAATCTCAAGAGCAGACTATTTTTGAAATAGCACCCTTAGCTGCAAAATCCCCAACAAAGTTAGTGCATGCGCTCAGTGGAATTGCTCCAACAAGGATCTCAGCTGCACAAGAACTTCTGATGTGAATTGGTACAAACTTTACATATTTTGTTAGGAAAACAGAGAGAAATACAGTCTTCTATTGTTCTCACTTAAGACCACTGTTTTGTCTTGGGATAAAAGAGAGGAGAAAAGCCCCCATCTGTTATTACAGCAGACAGACATCTGACCTCCATCCCCCAGCAGCTTCAGTTCCTCCCCACTCTGTACCTTGTTCAGGTGGAAATATGCTTCCTTAGTGTCTTCTTTCTTAAATTCTACAGCCCACTTTCCTTTAAAATATATAGCATTGACCAGGACAAGTACAGTAGAGGGATCAATAAAACCAGCAGCAAATAGGTCTTTGATTTTACCTTTAAAAATAATTAATTAAGATTAATTATTACTTTGTTCTGGCAATCAGCTGACTTTGACTATTAATAGTTATTTCTTTTAAATTGACAAGTGGTATAATGCTGTCAGACAAATGACAAATATTTATGTACAGCTTTGGAACCAAAGAACTCAAGGCATTTTTGTTCCAATCACTACACTTATTTTCTATTGAAAAGAAAAAAATAATGCAGATGTTTAATATATAAAAATCTTGCTATCTTTGGAAAAAATTCATAGGTGGTTCAATTGCAAACAAAAAAACCTGCACATTTTTTTTTTACCTTTTGTTTCATTTTCAACCCAGAAGTTAATTTTGTCTCTGACTTCTTCTTCCGTGTATTTAAAATTTACTGGTTCCAGTTCTGCTCGATAGAATTTCTTTGTGGAATCCAAGTATTGCTGGAAAGTACAAATTGCAGAAGTTTTTTGCAATGTGATCATTTTTATAAGATAGATAATTTAATGGCTTCAGGATAGTTCCATGTAGTAGATCAGCAAGAAAGAAATTGGTAAAAAAGGCACATGTCCCTTTGTGCTTCATGATGGAAAACATTCTGCTGAGTTCCTCACTCCCAGGAGCTGTTACAAGGGAGACCACAGTCCCTTACCTGAAAGAATGGATAAGTAATTTCTCCAAAGAGCCTGTTGGCAATGGTGAGACAACAGCCTGGTCCAGGTTCACTGACTTCAGCCAACAGAGCCTGGAACTGGGAATGGACTCCTTCATCTTCTTCACACTTCAAACAGGAAAACAGATGTTTCGTGGTAGGCTTGAGCTTTCCTATGCAAAGTTGGACCTGAGGGTGAATTGCAGCCTCTCTCCATGAGAAACCCTACTCCACCCAGCTGACTCAGGCACTGGAATAAATGCACCAGGACACCACCTCCTCTTCCCCCTGTGCCTCACGTACAGAATGACAAAACAGGTCCCCTTCTGGCTCCTCACCTCCAAACCACGCCGTACCCTACAGTGATGTCTCTGCGCACAATAAGGAAAGGGCTGCTGGCTTAGAAACTGGGAGAAGCAAGTTCCAAGGTGCCTTTGGCATGCTCTCTAGGCAAAACTTTGCAGGTGGCAATTGAAGCATTTATCACATTTTAGATTGGCACTGCTGTTTTGGTTAGAAACCCAGAATGAGAAGGCTCAGCTGTTGAATTGCGTGATGTCACAAGGCCCCTTAAATAACTAATAAAGGAACAGTAATAAGCAGGTCAGCAAATCTAGATGGAGAGGTTGATCAGCCCTGCTGTGCTTTCTGATTAAGTGATTGTCTTCAAGGAAAAGGGCTGACAAACTGGTTCCTGTTGGTTCAGCTCAGAGCTGCAATTGTGTCTTACCTGCTCAGAAGGGTATCTGTTTTCCTGTCTCGTACTGCTCAAAACTTCTCTGAAATGAAAGACCTGCAATGTAAATGTTGGGTGAATGCATATGAGTGAAGGTACTTCAAAGCTAAAGCAGTGTTGCAAGCCTATCCCAAAACACAGCCAGACTCAGGCGCTGTGGAAAGGCCCTTTGCTCTTTACCATAAAATCCTTGCAAGTGAACAAATAGTTTTAGGAGATCGTGAGTGCATGAAATCTTTGAAATCTTTCTATGTGAGCAAGGAGGCTTTGGGTGTCCAGAGAAGGCAAGAAACCACATTAAAGGTAGGGAACTCTTCTGAGCTCTGAGAGTGCAGGGATACCTCCAAAATGCTTTCTTTAACACTGATGCATTCATTGATCCAAAATGCTTTCTTTAACACTGATGCATTCATTGAACAGTCAATTCAGTAATAATGTGTAGTCTGAAGAAATTTGGTATTAGGAACTGCATAATGTATTTTTAAAAGGGCTTTCTGTGTGCATCAGCCGTTTGGATGTTTAGGAACTGTATCAGATGGTACAATCATCCTCTACCAGCATTCCCTTTTCAGAGCAAAGCCCTACCTTCTCAATCTGCTCGAGTGTGCTGCCCCTGGCTCCAAGGACAACCATTCCAAAGGCAGCTGACAGACTTAGTGGGGAGAAAAAGATGTTTTCATTTCTTTTTCTTTTTTTCAGCTCTCTGAAAAAGTCAAGACAGAACTTGGCATTGGCTGCACTGAGAGAGCACATTGTGGCACTGTGATCACCTGAAACAAGGGTAAAAATAATTTAGGTTTCTCATCTTTACACCTGCTATGTTTAGATGCCCTGGTAAGGTTTTTTGCAATAGTTTGGCTCAATTATTCAGTACTTTGTGGAAATTCCTTGTTCATTTCTTTTGGGATTTCCCAGTGAATCTGAAAATCAGCACCCTGAATAGCAGAAGAAACACATTTACAGAAACAGTATTCTGAGCTGAGCTGCTTCTACAGCTTAAGTAATAGCTATGGTTTTGCCGCTTAGCCCAAACTTTGTCCTAACCAAAATTCCAGCTCAGTTTATATCCTGATCTTTGTGCCTTGAGTCCCCTAGGCATAGCACTTATTAATTACACCCTTGATCATATCTGACTCTTGTTTCTCTTTAAAAACTTTATGTGTATTACTCAGCTGTGCCTCACATACATGTCCTTCTAAGGCTGGTTGCTTAACAAATGTTTGACAGAAAATGGAACTACAGACAGGCTCACTCAGTAAGATTTTGAACTGAAACACATTGTGCATTAGTAGAAAATTCCAGACATATTTTTTTATCTGAAGCTTAAACTCTTTTTCCTGCGGCTTGAACTCTTTTTCCCAGATACCCTTCAGTTACAATCACAATTATTACAAGCAGATCATCTTGAATGTCCTGCAAAACTCTTCATATCTTAGACCTAGAACAGAGTTTCTTTCTCATTAAAGACTTACAGACATAGTGCCTGCATCGAGTGAAGTGTTGTAGAAACATCTGATCATAAGTTCAGTATTTTAGAAGTTCCACTCTTCTAAGTCCCATTTGATTGGATTCTGAGTCTGAATAATTTCCTACACACATGTAGTAAGCATATTTCCCCTATTACACAAGAAGAATTAAATTATCCATATAAACATTTGAAAGATAGAGCACTATAGAAAGACTATGCTCCTATAAGTGTCATGCAGAAGAAGTGGCAAATGATTTTAATCTTCTTTAGAAGCACACTTGGAAAGCAGACGTTCAGAAGTACCATTGCAAAAGTTAAGCACAGATTCATTACACAGCCCATACATTTTAATGTAATCCAAAACATTGTCACTTCCCCAAAATATATCACATGCCATATATATGTGCAAAGGAGGTATGTTACTTAAGCACATCTTGATCCTTAGATCCTAGTTCTGTCATTTAGAATTAAAGATCATGGAGATACTTACCTTCTCCTTGGTACTGATGGTGTCAACTGGACACTCGAGCTTCTTGACGGAGCTTCTGGAGCAATGGGATATAAAACCATTGCCACTCCCAGTGGCAGAATAAATTTCACTCATGATGAATCACATTCCTGTCTGTTGCAACCAGTTCGTATAATTGGGGGATCTGTTGTGGAATCTCGAATTTTTCTATATCCCTAGGAGTTCAGAAAGAAGTCACAGTTTTAAATGCCTACTAAGATGTAAAAAAAAAAAAAAAAAAAATCTAAGTAGTAATAAAAAAAGAAAGCAACCTCCTAAAAACAAAGGCAATTTCAGAGTGGTTTTTCACCTGTAAAAAAAAAATTCTGAGAATTTTGTCGTGTTTTGATGTCAGAAGTGGCACCAATGAATGCAACACAGGTTTTGTAGCAGAAACAATTATACTGCTATAACCAGCCCACTGATTTAGTCCTGGTCTAAACCATATCTTAAGCTTAGCCCAGAACTTCCCATTACTCCTCATTTTTGTCAGTGTCTCTGAGGACACCTGATCATTGTCTTATATTGCTTCAGCAAGGCGTAGGCAGCGGGGACAGAGCAACCTGCTAATAAGAAGTAGTATATTTCTGGTGTTATTTTCCTGAGGAATTATCTTTCTTCACATTCAGGCTGATATATGTGGGTGGGCAAGTATTCATATGAGTACTAACAACATTGTTTTGTAACAAGGACTTAGTTATCACTACTATGATGTATTTACACATCAATCCAACCAGATACTGGGCTTCTCTGGTATTTAGGAAACTTTGAAGGCAGTTTCCTATCAGTCATAAAGTACTCATGGGATTTAATTCCCTTTCAGTTTGAATTTTCCCATAGCTATTTCTTGGGAGGAAATAGAAATTAAAAACACACTGTTCATTCAAGCCCTGAGAAAAAGAGATTTTGCCTGAAGCAATGAAAGCCATGCAGTCTGGTTTAACTCGCTTAACACTGGGACAAGAAAATTTCCCAAAGAAGCATCTGGCTTGCTTTCCTGGTTTCTGGCTGCTCTCCACACAGTCACCTAAAAACTCACCTGCTGAGCCTGTTCCTCAGTGCTGAGCCCTGTTTGACCATCCAGGAGCCCTCCAGCAGTTACATCTGCACCAGCCAAGCTGGGATCAAGGCCACTTCACAGCTGCATCCCCCACACCCGCAGTCACACCAGGTTTCCTTACCACCACAGAGCCTCTGACATCTCAATCCTTGAAATAATTTAATCATGGTGCAATAAAAAAATAGCAGCTTGAGCTGGTGCCTCCAAGGAGGGACCCCAAAGAAAGGACACCTTGGATAAAAGGACACCCTTTATACCCTCACCAGCTAAATGTGGGAAAGTCCAAGGTCCTCCTTGGCTCCTGCTGCATCTCTGAGTGTCCAGTTCCCTGGCCAAGCCACACCTCCCAGGGCCCTTTGTTCTGCACTGGGTGGGCATTTCACAGCCCCTTGCCTGGGCTCCCACCCAGAGCCCAGCCTGCAGGTGCATCCCGAGCTACCTGCTCTGAATGGATTCCCCAACACTCACCACCACCACCGACAGGGAACTGCAGAGCAGAACTGGGCAGATGGTGTTTGTCTTCTTGTAGTGATGGGCTGTTCTCTGCAGTCTTATTTTGGGCACTAGTCACAGTTGGAGGAAAACTGTTGCGGAATATGAGGGGATAAGTATACAGGTAGGAGCTACAAGATGTAACCATTCTAAGTTAGTGTAGCATCCAGGTGTCTCCCAGAACAGAAAAGAGATGGTTTTTGAACAGCAAGACACAACCAAGTATTTGTCTTTCAGGAACACTGGGATTTTTAATCCAAATTAATGCAGTGAATGGAAAATTACAATCTTGAAGCACAATAATTCATGGCCTTTAGGCACAGGGGTATGTGCTGAAAGCTACAAGTACCCTTAAAATGCATTCTTCTGTGTAGGAATCTGTTAAAAAAAAGCTCAAGTTATCTAATATGCTCACAGAGTGATTCACTACTCTCTTAGCCCCTGCTTAGTTTTCTAATACTTTTAACTCCCTGAGGTGAACAGGTTTCTCCAGGTTTCTTCAACATTGTTTGTTGTTTCTCTGGTTTTGTAGGTGGTTCTGTTCTTAATTCATTTTGAATTAATCTGAAGGTTAACTATGCCCCTGTTTTTCCGTTTGGTGGATATTTATTTCACACAAATAATTTTTTGTTAGTGGACAAATTACAGACAATGGAGTTAGAGAGGCCTTCATTCCCAGAAAGGAACACTCTCTGCTGTTGTTCTAGTCTCCTGCTTTGCTATTTTGTTCTCTTCTAGGTTAGTTTAGTGAAGGTTAGAGTGTGGCTTAGGCAGAGATAGTTTTTAATGGGAATGTCTGAGAATTCCAAGAACTTTTGTTCAAGCAGATTGAAGGATTTCCTGAATTGTAGGTTTTGAGGAGAATCACTATGCAAATGCTTGCTGGGAAAGGCAAAGCTATATCTCATCCTGCTGTTGAACAGAGGGCTGGACTAGGACTTGCACTGCATTTTCCAGACCTATGACTCCCTTCTTGCTCTTTGAATAATGCAGAGGTTCATTGCAGGCCAGAGAAAAGCTATGAGGATTGAAGATGGTCACAGTAGTCTCAGAACCACGAGACTCTCTTTATTCCTTTCTATTGAAAACCTTGCTAAAAGAAAAGGATAAATAGCAGGAGGACTTTTTCCAAAGGTTACAGAGAAGTAATTGCTGAGATGCATCATGTGGAAAGGAAGATGAAGATGTAAAAGCACTGCAAGTACAAAGGCACTGACAGAATTTGTTTCAGATAGTTAAACTACTCTGTCAAGAATGCAAATTTCTGCCCTTTTAGCTAGTGGTCTGATGTTTGTCATAGTAAAGTTGCTTTAAGGCACAGAGGAATGGATTGCAGACTGACCTGCTTTCTACACCTAAAATTCCATACATTTACATAAGACTGCAAATAGCACTGCATCCTTAGGGATAAGTTTTGCCCAACACCATTTATCTGTTTGCAGTTATTTTGGCTGAAAGTGACATTTTACTTCACTTTCCCGCCACATTTTTTTAATATTTGTGATGGCCCTGGAGCCAGGACCAAGGGAATGAAGACTTCTCTGCATGATTTTTAAACCACAAAGGTGATTACATGGATGAGATAAGCATAGGGAGGCCAAAGCAAGGAACAAAGATCCAGCTTGTGATGTCAATCAGCAGAACACAACATCACAGCAAGAAGCAATGACTCACTCTGTAAGCAGAACAGACCACCAGCATATTCCATGTGATTATTCTTTGCTTCAAGAGAATGTAAGAAGCTTGGATGTCTCCAGTCCTCCCTTGGCTTTTTCCTCACTGTTTGCAGCCATATGCTTCCCTTGCTGTCAGTGTCTGCAGGACGTAGCAGGGAAGCAGATTCTTGTCGAGGAACCAGAGGATGATCTCAAGTTTGACAGCAAAGGCTTTTCTTGCCCCTTTCATCTTACAAAATGCACCTTCTGCTACCACCCTGCTCAGGTGGTAATTACAGAGTACCCGATTTGTCTGAGGTTGCCTGTGAGTAAAGTGGAGTTGCTGAATAGCAAGAACAAAACAAGGACTCCTTTGATTTTCACTGGCCACGAGGGCCCCCCTCCCTGTTTGTCAGACATCTGCTACAACAAATAACAAGTATTATACAGTATATCAGAGCAATTAGAGTGATAAAGTATCTGTGGTGATCCACAGAAACTTTAGCATGGCAGACAACATATCTCTTGAAGTTGAGGAAGTTGGAGATGCTTCAGATGTTGCTGATGGTCTCAGCTCATTTGGGAACCACCACATGAGCAGATTCTGATATTCATTTCTGTGATCGTCAGGTTGTATGAGTCAAGAACTATTGAAAACCAGGTGTCAGCTTATAAATAGCATTGCTGTCTGCTGACTCTCCACTACTGAATTTACTGGCAACAAGGTGCAAGAATTGATGAGTGTGAACTTTGCAGAGACCTGAGTCACCTCATGCTGGTCATTCAACTTGCCAGGGAAAAGCTGAGTCCAGCACTGTTATTTTTCCAGCTGAACTTCTCTGTGCACCAGAAGCTTTTCCACAATTGCAATAAACCCCATTTACTCCTCAGGGAAACTTAGACGTGACACAAAATAGTCTTCATCTTTGTTTCACTTATCAGCATCCAAATATAGCTCTAGCAATACAGCCAGTTCTGCCTGTTGCACCCTCTCTGCTCACGCCCTTTCTCACTTGTTCACGAGCTTTGACTAACAGGAAATTACATTTGTAGGCAGGGATGTGTGCATCCATCTCCTTAACAGACTTCCATAGTGTAAGGTGCTATGACTACACAGATAAATATTTCTGCATGATGTTTTATAATGCTGATTCAGGCTTTATGAGTGATCTCATTTATAGCATTTCTGGATATAATTTCTTTGTGGCAATTTAAGTCATTTTATAAGCCAAGTTTCTTTAATAGCAAGTGCAGCATTTTTTAAAGCTGTGTGATACAGAATGTCTGTAAGTATTCCTCTCTTTGCTCTGCCTCAGTGCATACTTTTTCTTGTCATTCATCCTTGTGGGATGCAGTAGAAAGTAAGACATTTCCTTTGCATTTTCAAAAAGAGGCTTAGACAGTGAAAAAGATAGCAGGTATTTTCATGCAATGAAGCTGTTGTTGTTAACTTTGGTTAAAAATGACAGGACTATGGCTGGAAGGATCTTTGAGATTCCTGGTGCATCTGCTGCCCTAAGGTGGGATGAAAGATCTAGATTACAGTTGATAGGTGTTTGTTGAATCTGTTTTTGAAGCTTCTGGACAAAATGTTTTCAAATCTCTGTTGCATTTCTGTTCTTCCTTATTCCTGAAGTTTTAACTCAACTTTGTCCTAAGTGGTCCTGAGTGTAAATTAAAACAGTTGCATTCAGTTATATTTAAATTTTGATATGTGCTACTAGCTAAGTTGTTCAAATACTTTATTAGTCAATTTATCCTTTCTACAAGACGTAGTATTTGGGAGTGTCTCCCTGGTCATAAAATGTAATTATTGTAGTTGTACTCATAACCAGGAGCTTAACATTACACTAATCACACTACCCAAAACCTGTGGGTATTGTTAGCTACAGAACTACTTTACCAAATTATGGACTTGGAAACCTGAAACACCCTTCAGGGCTGCTCAGCCCTGTAGCATATTGCATAATTTTCACCATTCTGAGGAGAAAGGTATTGCTTTTGGCCATCAGTCTGGATGTTAAAAATAATTGTTCTTCCTCATTCCTGTGACAATCCTTGTGGTGTGATTTCCATAGCTAGTCAAATTATGCTGTGGCTAGGTAGTCCCATATATTATTTGCATAAATGTTAGTGCAGAAATTCTTGCCAATCCTTACAGCTCGTAAAGTCAGATGTATCATAGGTCCGGAAATTGAGCTTGTTTGCCAGTATTGTGCACATATTTTTTTTAGTAACTGAGTTTTGAAAACAAAATGAGATTTGAAAATACCCTTCCTAAGCTGCCAAGCACTGTGAAGTACAGGCAGATGAATAATTTGAAAACAGAGTCAAATTTTCAGTCAACGTGAAGTGACTCAGCTCCAATTGAGGTGTGAAAAGACAATTTGTTTCCATGGAAAAAGGTTCCTCTTCAGGCCACAGAATAATACAGATGTATAAATGCTATGTTTTCCACATGCTACCATGGAATTCGTACAATATATTATTTCTTCATTCTGCAATTCAAAATCCTACCTGCCCGGGGTAACCAAGGACTACTGAACTGTCCTGAAAATAAGTTCTCTATATCTCTTCACATTTCTGCTTTCCCTCAGTTCCACTGATTTTTACCATTTATAAAGTTTTTGCTCTCATATTATCCTGGATAAAATTTCACAGCCCTTTTCTCTTCTGACCTGCCTGTACCCCAGACCCATCACCTTGTGATTCCCAGACACTTGTATCCTGGCTGGTTGTAAACATTTGTGTATAATCTAATGGGGAACCTGTGACCAGCATCACTTACCAACATCTTTCCTAAGGCAAGGCGCTTTTACTGCACAGATATTAATGACTTAAATGCATTATGCTTCCAAGAACCACTACTTCATGCAGAACATGTAAAGTAGTCCCTGTTCTTGAGTAACCACTGGATGCAAACAAGAATGTCTTGACAGAACATGATGTTCAATAGCTTTGGTGTTTGGCCTGGGACACCTGAGTGAAATTCACACACAGAA
This sequence comes from Zonotrichia leucophrys gambelii, assembly GCF_028769735.1. Classification (NCBI taxonomy): domain Eukaryota; kingdom Metazoa; phylum Chordata; class Aves; order Passeriformes; family Passerellidae; genus Zonotrichia; species Zonotrichia leucophrys. The sequence continues at coordinate 70,642,842 of NC_088171.1, forward strand.
GAGCCTCACATTGTTCCAGATGAAGGCAGGTATTTAACTACAGCATGCTGATGAAGGGACATGAAGGGCGGGTGAAAAATCATGGCACAACACTTCCCTTGCAACTCTGTGTGCCAGAGGAACAGAGATCTCCTGGTACAGAAGCACACACAGACAGTGTTGCTGCTGGGGGAAAGTGCCATTTGGCCCTTTCCCTAAATCTCTTTTTTTTTTTTTTTTGTACAAAATAAACATTACTAGTAAGCCATGGGAGGTAAACAGGATCTGGAACACCATCAAATGCCTGTGAGGTGACTTCAAAGCTCTGACCCTGCCAGCAAGCTTTCTCATTTGAGATTTGGGAAAGCTTCCCACATCTTCATGCACAGAGCTGAAGTTTACTGTATATTTAAGATGTGGTTAACTTTTTCCTCCTGTATTTGTAAGCCAGAAACAGGATGTACCCATAAATATATTCTCCCTTTGTCTGCTTTTGTGCTATGTGGAGAAACAAAACTTTCTATTCATTTCTAAACTGAGACTTCAAGATGGCCCTTTTTGCTTCCTGCTCAGCTAGAGAACTGGAACTGAATTCTGTTCTCAGACATGAGTGTAAATCTATCCTAACTCCACTACTGATGTTTTAATAGCTTATAAACACATTTTGTATAATTGCAAAAAAAAAAAAAAAGTGTAGGTAGAATTAGTCCAGAATTAGACCAGAATTGCTTTTGCAGTACAGTTCAGCAGTGTCCAAAATATGTCAACACTGTTTTAGCCAGAAATCCCAAAAGACCACCACATAGGCTGCTATGAGCACAGTCAGCTCCATCCCAGTCACATTCAGTGCACCCCAGAGCAGACATGAGACAATTGCATTAATATATTCTGAAATTATTATGGTACTTTAGAGGGGCTTTCATCCATTATGGAATTCTGGATGGAGAAATACTTTCCCTTCAGCAGACGCGTCTGTATTGTCCAGTAAGATTGTCTCCCACTCATCAGGCAGAGGGTCTTAGAACTGGCAGGGTGAGAAATTATAGACTGAGAACAATCTTCCTCCAAGGCCAAACACCTCATGGTCTCCAGGGACCATGGTTTTTCAGGCACATGTCAAACACCAGAGCCCTGGAGAAGAATTTTCTTAGAAAATTTCATAGCGATACCAAATAAACCCTACCTTTTGCATTCATTGTTATTTTCAGAATGACAGGTCAGAGAAATGAAGGTGAAAGACATTCACTTTCTTGGTGGTGGTAAATTACACCTACTGTGCCTGTAGTTCAGGGATGAAATGCAACAGGCAAGAGACAAGACATGGCAGATGTTCAAAAGCATTGAGTGCCTAAGGCAACCTTCAAATCAAGGTTCAAAAAGCCATACTAATTAAATACTTTGAATATTTTTATTGCTGCCACACTTTACTGCTTCCAAAGGGAGGGCCTGGGAAGAATATCCGAGGAAAAGAGTGTGGGACAAATCTTTACATATCTCCATGCCCAACATCTGTGTGGACACTCGCTCAGGACATAAACATGACCTGTGGGTTTCACTGCCTTCAGGGCAGCCAAGAGCCTCCCCTCATGGTGGTGTTTAGGCACTGGAGATGGGATTACTGGAGACATGTGGCAGGAAAGCAGGGGATTCAGCACTGAGCTGTCTCTAGCTAGGGACCTGGTGGTTGGGGACACAGGCCTGTGACACCTCCTGGAGTGTGGCTCCAGCATCAACCTTGTTGTGTGGCTGAGGGGGGAAGGCATCATGCTGGACCTCTGATTTACACAGCACATCATCCAACTCTTTAGACAACCCCACTACAATGGGAGTTTTTGTGGCTAAGAGTGAAATAAGAATTAAATAAGCTCCATTGAGTGTGTTCACTGGTTTGAGAAGAGCTCTAAACAGGAAAGGCCCATTATAATTTTTCCAGTTGTCTTGCTGAAGCATTGTGGTGTTTTTTCTTGGGTTCAAGAATATAGATACCAGGAAATATCAGTGGAACTCAATAGCAACATGTTATTTATGCCTCACTCCTTTCTACCACAGTATTGTGCTCTCTTTGTGCAGAAAGAAGCAGAACCTGCTCTACCCTTAGGGGGAACAACATCGGCAAAGGAGAGAACGTTCTTGCTTGGATTGTGTAAGATCAACATGAAGAACAGATGAAATACAGCTGAACATATAAGGAATTATGGAGGCAAAGCATTCTTTTGGTCACCCCTGTAGCAGCAGCTGCCTCAGTTCCTTCTTCATTTACTTCCACAAAGAAAACTCTTCCCCTATCTGCTCCAGCTAGCTCCACAGGCACTTTAATCTCCTCCATTCCACTTTTTTCTAAAGGCTATACTCTGTGTAAACACAGTCATGCAGTCAATATCCTGGGTTTTTTGCCAGAACTGCTACATGGTTTAGAAGCACTGACCAAGCTTCAGACACTGTGGTTCACTAAAGTACATCATACTGGATGTGGATTTTTCTCACAACACCACAGGAAGTTAGACACTGGTATGGGAGCATAGCTGAGGTTCTCAGTTCTGGATGTTTGCTGCTATACTCCAGCTATGGATCTGATTTCTGTACCCTAGGCCTAGCCCACATGTTTCAGCAGAACAGTGTGGGGAGCTTGAGGCATCAATGGTTATGGCTTGAAATGTATGTTGGCCTCCTGAAACTTTTTTTGAGCTCCACAGTCATTGTCAGTCTGCATCTCTGGAAGGTTTGCACCAAGCAAACCAACAAGCAAATAAGGCAGCAGGGTGGAGTTGCTCCTGTCTGGGGTACAACAGATACACCAAAGCCCCCTGGGCATGACTTTCAGGATCCTTCATATTCATCACCACTCATGAGCTCCAAGCTGCCAAGTCACTCATCCTTCAACCCTGGTGGCTGCTCTGCATCATGAGCAGCATTCAGTTTTTCCACACTGTTTCCTTCTGGTGTCTGTGGGCTGAGCAATGCCTCTATTTTAGGCCAGCAGGCACTGTGCTCAGCACTGTTCTGGGCAGAATATCACATTTCTCACAGAAGACCAGCAGCTGAACCCATTGGGCAAAATGCAGCTAAGTCCCCTCTAGATAACATGCAATGATTACATGAATATAATCTGAAAATATGGCTGAGGGGTCTTTTCCTGTTATGAAACTCTAGTTTGAGAAAGCCTTTGACCACAGTGGTCATCCCATTACAATTTAGTGAGACAATTCCTCACTGGGCAAGCTGAGGGCTGTGGAGAAGGCAGGACTGGTCATTGCTGGCCCACTTTTGAGAGAGCTTCATGCTGGCAGATTGCAGGGGAGAGAAGTGAGAGGCAGCAGAGTGGGCTGCAGTGGGGGTCTCTTGGAAAAGGAGCTGTCAGGGTGTGAGTGGAGGCAGAGCAGCAGCTGGTGCTCTGAGGTTGCAGGCTGTAACTTGGGCTGTGCTAAAAGCTACCTGCCTCGTGAGGCATTGCACAAGAAAATAAAGCATCCATCAGGATTGGTGAGAGAGGTCCTTTGGGGCTGCTTTTCCAGCATGTTTAAAACTGTCAGTAAGTGTGTTGAAAAGCTGGACTCTGTTTCCAAACTGCAGCACTCAAGTGAGGGAGGATTGCAAAATAATCTTGGAGATGTGTAGGTGGCAGTGCTCTTACACAAAAGCTGTGGCTTGCCATCCCATAACTAAGAATATCTAATTTCATGCCTGAGGATTCAGATGAAAAAGCTGCACAGCAGCACTCTCTGAAGAGCTGAGAGGAAGCTCACAGCTGACCTACTTCGTTCACTATGTTCTTTTCTAGGCAGATATTAAGAAAGTGAAGAAAAATTCATGCTATCAGAAAAATATAGACAAAAATTCTTCCATTGCATTCTAGTTAGGATAGACACCCACATACAGATAATTTTTTTCCTCTGTTACTGCACTAAAACAGGAATGGCACCAGACCCTGGAAACCAGAACTCATCTATAATGCAGTTATTGAACTTCAAAATTACCAGTCCTGCAATTCTCTTCTTGTGCCTTTAAGCTGCACTCCTTCATGTAAGGACTTCGAAACGAAGGTGGGCAGTTTTGCCCTGCAGCCTATGCTAAAGCCTAGTGCCTGAGAGCACTTGGTGCATTCTCTTGAGAGCTGCAGGCCTGAATTCCAGCAAGGATATGGGATACTCAGGCCCTTCACCTCCTGAGCCACATGAATTTCTCCACTACAGAAGTTAAGTACTATTTTGAATTTAAAAATCAGGGAAAAAAAAGTCATTGTAATGGTGTTTTTCAGGAGCCCTATTTGAACAGCTTTCTCAAGGTCTGCTTTGAATCCGTTCACTAGATCTTTTCCAGGAATTTACACCTCATCTTACCTTGCTCCTGAATTTCAACATGGGCAAAGTATCCAATTGCTCACATCAAAATAGATCAGAGCAAGCAGAGGAAAATGCTAACTGCTAGAAAATTTACAGAAGGAGAAAACAAAATGCCTACAAATTTTGGTTGAGGGAATTTTTCTTTCAGATGGCTTTTTGGATGTACATCTTGAAAGCCAGGCTATATTCAATTTAGGAGAGACATATCATTTTGTAGTGTCGTCTTCTTTCTGAAGCCATATATAATTCTGTGCATTAAACATGTTCTTCACTGATTCTCCATTATATATAAATTTCAAAAGCACATTACAAATATTAATTTCCCTCTGAGGAAGACATCACTTATGTTAAACCAGGAAGTTATCAGTGATGTCTCCCTATCAGCTGGAAAGAAGTTTAATTTTTTTACCACAAGCATTCCCAGATAATGTTTAACTGTAATTTCCATTATTTATATTGCACTTTAAAAAACCTTTCCTCATTCTTCAAAGCATGGAGAGAGCTCTGACTCTCAGATTTGCATCTCAGAACTTCCAAATTCACCAGTCAACAACATGGGAAAAGGAAAACAGATTTCTTGGAAGTTCATTGCTACAGTGTTCCACATTGGTAACTTCAGTGGGATGTTTTGGGCCATTTTCTTCCTGTTCTTTGAAACCTTAGGATAAACAGTTTGATTCATCCCCATATAAAAGACAGCCTTCTATACTATGAATTAATTAACCATCTTTAGAAATACATGGGTTTGTACCCTGTTCCTGCAGACACCATGCATACAAAATTCTCAATTTGAGAACTTAATAGAGACTTAGGAGAGGTTGTCCAGACAAGTGGTGGAGTCTCCATCTTTGGAGATATCCAAAAAGAATCTGGACTTGGTCTTGGGCAGACCAGCTGTAGATGGCCCTGCTCGTGCAGGGGAGGTGGACCAGATGACCTCCAGGGGTCCCTTCCCACCTCAACCCTATTGTCACCATGAGCCCATGTGCACATCAAGGAAACAAAGTGTTATCCATATCCAGCAAGCTTAAGGTAAAATTTACTCATATTCTGGATTCAGATCAATATTTACAATTCAAGGAGCCTAGTGACAGACCATTTGATTCATAGGTTCTAAACAAAACTGGCTGCAGTGATTTTGAAGTACAAGCAAGCCATCACAGGATTAAGAAAGCATTTGGGAGAAAAATACAATTTCTGCTTTTCATCCAGGTACTCTTCACAGTGTTAGAAAACGGCCCTGATTTTAAGGTGAACAGAGTTTGCCAAAGAAAGTGATAGTATTGGTAGGATTGTGTCTAATAAAGAATAGGAAAGGGTGATTAGCCATGAACGTCTCTGTGAGAGGCAGAGACCTCCTGGCAATGGAAGCTCCTGTGCCAGCTGCCGCCACCGTGCCTTCCTCATTGACTTCCACATAGGCCTTGTGGACAACGTTTGACAGCACCAGAGACTTTGCAAACGTCATTGCAGAAAGGTCAACTTTTGATTCAGTGAAAATGTCAGTCATCCCCATCTCCTGTAAAACCTGGTTGAGGTTAAAGGTGCCTTCCAGCTTGAATCGGGGCAGGTAAACCTCCACTGTTGTCTCAAACATGGTCTCTGAGGAGGCCCACAGCATTAAATTTTCATAGGTGATTGTGCTTTCAATCTATAAGATGGGGAGGAAAAGGAGATTAAAATAGGTGAGAAGCTTTGAAAAATCGAGATCTTTACCCAGACAACTGACATCCAACCCTGGTTTGTGATGTGTACTGCCTTACCTGCTCCAGCCCACTGACAGATCCATCAGCCACATCCCCTGGCAGCAGGATGATCATGCTCAGTGACTTCTGAGCATAAGGAAGTTCAAGGATCTGAGCACCCACCTCCTCAATATAGCCCAGTTTAAATTTGCCTTTCTGATACATCATCTGCACGGGTTTCTTTCTATTCTATTAAAAAGAAAATTACACAGTCAGTTAGGCAATACAGCTCCTACCAACACCTCTGCCCAACAGGGGAGGCAAGTTAAGTTCCCAACACTCCCACAGCTTACACACAGGGCAGCTCAGCCCTGAACATTGTTATGCTTGCTGCAATGCTCACACTATCTAAGGTGAGTAATGTTAAGATTTACAGAATGCAGGGGTACCTGATTCAGTTTAAAATCCCTCTGAACTGTTTTTTCTTCCTCAAACTTGTGTTCCCAGGATGCTTTAAAGTAGATTACATTCACAAGCACCAGCAATGCATGTCCATCAATCACGCCAGGTGCAAAGAGTTCCTTGATTTTACCTAAAGGGAATTTCGACACACAGAAGTATTTGTTAGCTGTGGTTAAGACTCTGGACTGAGACTCTATTATTGGTCTGTGAACTTAGTTTTGGAAAAAGTTAGAAACACAGTTCTCAATTTATTCAAAGAACAAACACAATGTAGGCAAACAAATGGTAGATTCCTCTGCCCTGTAGCCAGCCAGGGAGGATGGGGGTCACCAGATTTTCCCCTGGTGTTCTGAATCTGCATTTATGGTTGTTTGCAGAAGCAGTTTGTCTGGTCAAGACTTATAGTTATTACTGGAATTATCAGGCCAGGCCTAAGGGTGGGAATAAAAAATATTTGACAGCAAGCATATCTTTAAGTCATAAATAATTTAGCCAGTAACTTAGTCTAATATTTCAAGAACAGATGGGAAGACAAACTACTCTTAAATAGCATAAGAGTGAACACACAGAAATGTGAGCATCCTATTCTGGAATTTCATTTGTTGAACCTATATAGCAAGGCAGGGATAGAATGGCTATAGTTTTGCTTTGCTTTACCTTGTGTTTCACTTTCAACCCAAGCATTAATTTTTCTTCTGGTAGCTTCAACAGCACCATGAAAGTCCACTGTTTGCAGCACTGCTCCATACAGTTCCTTGCTACACGTTAGATATTGCTATAAAGCAAAATAAAGATTATTAATTGGTCAAATCTATTAAGCACTTACTGCCTTTTGAAAGAAATCAATCTCTTGATAGTATTTTAGAAATGGTGAGGGACCTGTTGAATCTGTAAGGCAAATTTTCATTTTGGAAACATTAAGTATCTAAAGTCTATTCAGAAGATCTTTGAAAAAAAGATTCTAATGCATAGGTCAAAAATGTAAATAAGTACAAAGAAAATCAGAAGAATGAGTCTTGTCATGGAGAACCGTATAACTGACGTTTGGATAAAAAAATTAAAGAAACAGAAAAAAACAAGATGAGTTGTTTGGTGCTTAAGTATCAAAACAATTAACAGAAAAGCAAAGATGTGACGAACAAGTTAGCCATACCAAGTAATCTCAAGACCACTCAGTCATGCAGTAGGAAAGGAGCAAGAAGCTCAGCAGAACAGTCCTGTGCATGAATCTGTACAACCTTCTTGGAGATAAACCCTCCCCAAGCTTACTGCTGCCTCAGCTGTCCCACTTGCAAGACCTGGAATAGGCAGGTTACAGACAGATGGAATAGGCTGGTTTTGGCTGTAGGTTCTCCTCTGGCTGAGTGCACACATCTGAAAAATGGGCCAAAATTTATCAGATTCCTGCTTTATTTTTGCTCTATAGCCTTTGATATCCACAGGGTGGTTTGTTTCTGTTTGGGTTTTTTTTACTTTTTGTGTTCTTTTAATAAAAGTATGGAAAGTTGACAGCCTCAAGAGCTATAGCTCCATGTAGCACATCATGTGCTCCAAAACACACACAAGAGGGGGAACAGTGAGGCTCACAGTTCCAGGGAAGCTTGAGGTCATGGCCACAGCAATTAGCAGGTGACTTACCTGCTGGAGCTCAAATCCTTGTTGCATAAAGAGATTGTTGGCCAAGGTTAAAACGTACTTTTCACCAAGGTTTTGTAGTTGCAAAAGCAGCTCCTGGAACCCTTTATGGTTAAGGTCTCCCTCCTTGTTACACTGGGAGTAACACAAACACAACAATTAAAATGATTCCTCTGTACGGCTTTGGTTGCTAATTTGCATCTTAATTAGATAACACTATAAGGCTAATTCCTGCTGTACTGAATTTAAATCCAGCTAGTCCAAGCTTTGTAGCCTGATCCTCCTACAGATGAGATCACTGAAGGCTTTGGTATTGACTTACTGGCACTTAATAAAATAAAACCTTGTATCAGTCACTTCCTAGAGGATTAGGCAGACTCTGAGCATGGGATCTTGACTCCCTCCAGTGGCAAACCCTCGTGTTTTACCCACGCAGTGAAGGCAGGGCTCCCCACCCCAGGACACACCTCTGAGAAGGAAGACTGACTCTCCAGTCTTCCTTCTGGCTCCATTTCTGGGGCTGCACTCTCGTGATCAGATCCAGGACTCATTCTTCCTGCAGCTTTCCTGACATGGAGCACCTGCAGGTGAAGATGTCAAGTTATGTCAGTTGTAACTGGGATAAATCCATATTCCTTGTTTAAAAGCTTTGCTGTCCCTATTGGACAAGTGGTGTAGATTCATGAAAGATGTTTTAGCAGCTTCACTCATCAGCTGAAATGACAGACTCAAACTTGTTCACACATTCATGTTCAGACTCACTTTTCTATATTAACAACCCAAGAAGAACTTGCACTTAATCCCTCAAAATGTTACTCTTCACTACCTCAAAATGTTTATATTTGATTTGTGTTTTCATTGCTATATTTGATTTGTGTTTTCATTGCTGCAGTCATCTTAAATTTCAAAACAAAAATTTGCCCCAAGTAAAGAGACAAAAATTAATTTTCTTTAAAACCACCAAAACTGGCTTCTTGCAATTGTTCTTAACATTAGCATCAGCTTAAGAAATAGATCAAAGCCACAGTGCTCTTAATGGAAACCAGTCCTTGTTTCTACTGTGCAAATACATAGCTGAAAAATTTTCAGCAGTTTTTTTATTATAATAATGTTGAATGATACATAGACTTGCTCTCATTTTTTAGAGGATATTGATATTGAGCAATTCCCATTGCTTTCCTAAAATTAGCAGGAATCCCTGTCTAAAGTAGTGATGTGGCAGGGCTATGGTAGCCAGGGGGCTGTAGGAGTGGTCTCTGTGCAAAGACAAGAGACTCAGAGTGTCTGGGTGGACACCTGGCAGCCACAGCAAAGGTGAACCCACCACACCCTCATGAGAAGCTCTGCCTTAGGATTATTGGTCTTCTACGACTCATGGTAGAGAAGAAGAAAGAGAGAATAAAAACAGAAAATAAAAGATTGTAGAAATCAGAACTAGCACGGCAGGAAGTAAAGTCACAGTGACTGGAGGGGTGGTCTTCTTCACCTCCTCCTTGCCCACCTGGGTGTCTGTGGGGTGAGACATTTTGACTCTTGAACATCCTAAGGGACAGGTGAGCTAATGCTTTCAGCCACCCATGTAATCCCTTCCTTCAGGTGTCTGCAGCTCCCCCCACTGCCCACCCAGACTCCCACTCTCAGGATTCTCGTAGCAACCACAAGAGGAAATGCCTGCCCCTAATTCTGAAATAAAGCCTGACATTCTGCCTCAGGCTTGGGGAGAGCCAGAGCACCGCACTGTGCTGTATCACCTCCCCTCAGCCAGCCCTTGCAGGGGACAGGGTGCGACTCACACCAGCAGAGGGCAGGGATCGCAGTGCTCCAAGCCCAGCTGTGAAGGCAGCGCCTGTGCCTGCCCTGGTGCAGGTTTCCTGTGAGACACTCACACGTGTGCCGTGCTGGGATGCCCAGCATCTCTTTTGAGGGAACAGGGAGCAGTATGGAAGCACCTCACCGTCGTTCATCCATACTCACTTTCTCTATCTGAGCAGCAGTGTTGTTTCTTGCACCAAGATGGATCAGGGCCAGGGCAACAGAGATGCTCATAGGAGAGAAGACAATATTTGTATCCTCTGCATTTCTGTTGAGCTTTTTGTAGAGATCGAGGCAAAACTCACTGATGGGTCTAGAAATGGAATCCATCATGAAGTGGCTGCTGAGTGGGAGCACAAAAGAAATAAAAAATTTAGTGCAGCTGGCCTAGCTAGACCACACTGTGAAGCATCTGTCTGCCCTGAGATTGTCCCATAGCTGGTTGTTGAACATAATAGACATTTTCTAAATCCTGAAAGTTTTAATCAGCCTTGCACAGATGAGTCTGTGTGCACAGCAGGAGCAAAGGCACAGAGGGTCTGCAAAAAGGACCCGTGCTCAAAACATATGTACATTCCTCAGAAAGGACCCTTATTTCAATTTATGGTATTGAAATTAGACAGGTATGGATTAGAATTTTCCTTCTCCACACTGACTTGATGCATACACCTGCATCAACTCTTTCCTCTTAACAACATACATTAATGATAGAGACCTGGTGACAGAAACTAAACCTGCATATAACCATCTGTGGTAACCAGAGCTGTGGCAAGGGGGTTCCAAACAACAGGTTTCTAAAAATAAAATCACTATTAATTAAATGCCTTCATACATGAAAAAGGCTCATTAGCAGCTATGGAGACAACTACATATGGAAACACTAACAGTTTGAAATACACTTTTAACTTCTAATAAGTTTTCCAGGAGTCACAGATTGAGGCAGGATCCACAATTTAAAATTCCAAACTAAGTAATAGCCCTGAAGAGAAGTCTGTATGTTCCTGCTTAGTGACAAGACATGTGTCACTCTCTACTTTTGTACTAGAAACATTTCAGTCTGATACCTCTCCCACGAATCATTTACGTTCAATCCAGTCTGCTAAGAACAAGTTGGGACCAAGTTCAGCTTGGTCCTTGCAAGGAGGAAGCCATCTAAAAAACAGGCAATTAGAAAATCCTCTGCTGAATCTTAGGAGAATAGTGAAGGTGTTGTGTACATATCAGTGGGATCACACAAAATTTTCTGGAATCATTATACTTAAAAACAAAAAAACAACAAACCCCACATCACTTTCAGTATCAAACAAACATTTTGGACAAATAGCACTGGTCTGAGTTCCAGAAAGATTATTTATTTAGGGGAAAATACAGAGCCACAGTATGGAGACAAGTCCTTCATGTCTCCCATGGCACAGATCTGGCTGTCTCTACCTTTCCGCCTGCACTGGTACCAGCATGGCTCAGGTCCAGAGAAAGCTGCCAGAGTTCCACTCTTTTGGAAAAAGGAGTGAGTGCACAGCTAGGTGGCTCTCTCCAGTGCCCACAGATGGCCACAGCACAGCAGGCACTCTTCCCCAGCCCTGTCTGCCCTGAAGCTGCAGCCTGCAGGGTGAGGTTAAATGAGGAGCTCCAGTCTGTGTCACCAGAGGTTAAAGGTGGTGCAAAGCTGAACTTCAGGATCTTTTATCAGCAGGACACTTGTACAGCCTGCCCTGAGCTGTTGGTGCTCCTTTGAGACTTGTCTTGAGCCCTCTGGGGAAGGGGTTGCCTCCAGCCAAAACTCTCCTGTCAGCCTCCCACTGAGGCCCCAGTGCTTCTACCACAGCCACAGCTCCCTCCCTCCACAGAGAGTCTGACCTTCACAGGGTTCCCTTTATGCAAAGAGCTGCTCAAAATGCCTTGCACTGTTCTCAAGATGCAGCATGCATGCTATCTCCAGCTCAGCCATGAGCCAGGCATGACTTTGCATGGAAAGCTGGGACTCAGCTGCCAGAAGTTACCAGGGCATTGGGAGTTGATATGGCTCAGCAAAGGTACAACATTTGTCTGTGAAACCATCTTCACCTGCAGCAAGTGCCAGACAATGGGAATAAACTCAGCCCACAGGAAAAGAGATTGAGCCTAAAACAAACTGGTGCAGAGGCTTGGAAGAGATGAGAAACTAAAGTTTCTGAATGTATAAAGGCAAAACATTTGGCAAATGCAGACATTTCTTTCCATTTGACTAACAAAAGCTTCAATCAATGCTTCATCCTGTTTCTGAGTGATGCTCTGTGGAAAGAACCTGTGATGCTGCAAGAAAAGTTCACAGATGTTTCATACTAAGACTTTTGTTTTGCTCTGGAGGCCAGAAATAATTTACATAAAGACCTAATGCAAATGGACAAAACAGATGAGAAATACCAAAGGGTTCTTTGCACACACAAATTAAGGATGAGTTTTATCTCATTTATTCTGAACACAGCTGGTTTAGCTCTTCTGTTAGTATATTTTTATGTAATATGATTTTAATTTTCCTTTTGATAATGCAGTAATCTTACAAGAAGACATTGCACTAAACAATTTCTCTTTTTTTCCACTTCCATAGCCTACTATTCACAACCTTCTGAAAACAAAACAGTGCATCTTCAGTGCTGAAGTTTGTAGTGCTATACTTCCACATCTATTGAAAGATCTGAAATGGAGCTGTGAAATGAGACACAGTGAATGTGGGGCATGAGGCACTTTGTAGGTGTGTCCCACCTTCAGACCAAGTCAAGGAGAAAAAAAAAAAAAGAGTTAATAATCTTACTCAGTAGGAAAAAGGCAGCTCCACCCCACCCTGCAGGGAAAGGCTGAGTGCCAAGAATGGAGGGAGAGCCCAGGATATGGGAACAGGTTTTAAAGTGAGTGTCTGGCACACTGATGTGGCCACTCCTTCAGCAAAAGCAGCAGGCTGTCACCAGGGTGACATCCAGGTGCAAACACTACAGCCAACTCCATGGCTTGTGAGTAGGAACTACTTAGAGAGCTGCCCTAGAAATCCAGAGGAAGGGAGGGCAGGCATAGGCTAGTGAAGAAACTTTCTTACTGCACAATGAAAGGATTTAGTGAACTTTCCTAAGCTAAAATGGGGTGGGAACAAGTGTATGAATGATTCCACACCACAAAGCCTTCTGTGTAATCTGTGCAATAATTCAATCAGACTTTTGGAGCTACTGCAAGGACCACAGCGTTTGGAGAACATCTACGTGGTGGACAGCAAAGGGTAATGTCACTTTTAAATAATCTTAGAGTGGTAAGGAGGGGTGATACAGGATCAAAGGGAATGTTCCAGGAAGTTCCTAGCTGCTGATCCACACTAGCCAAAGCACCTGTGCTGAGCACTATTAAGTAGTGCAGAGCCCCTGATGACAGGAGATCCTTTGCATGATGGTTCAGCAGCTTTTAACATGGTCTGGCAAATGGAATTACTGGCACTGCAGTATGTGAGCAAGAAGCTACCCAGGAAAACAGCTTCCTTCAGAAGGAACCACTGCCTACCACAGACTTTATAAAAAATACACTCTTCCTCCATGGCTGTGTGAAATGATGAACTCGTATAACTATTCATGATCTCTTCTCTCTTTAGAGTTTGTTTTTGACTAAGGTTAGATGAAATCAAAACAAAAACTATCAAATAATAAAGAAGCCTGTGCTGAAAGCTGTCATAATTAATGGTTATATTAGATTATATTATTCAGTCAAGAGAAGGAGGCAGTAAATAGGGTGGAGAAGGTAAGAGACCTGTAGCCTTGCTGTTAAGGTAATTCTATATTTCATACAAGTTAAGTAAGAAGGAACCTGTTTTGCCTGATGCTACATGATAATTCCCATTGCATGTTTGACTTATTCAATCTGTGTGCCATAAAGGTGTCTTAAAATACATTCATTTCTCATACACAGAGGGAAATAGAATTGGCAGAAATTTTCTATCCCAGAAAAAGACAATGTGACAGATAGTGCTGTCCCCTCACATGAAAATTGGTGGTAGTGACTTTTTTATTTTTCATGACCAAACAAAATAATATACAAAAATAAGGTTCCAAGAGTTTCTGTGCTGATTGGAATAAAGTGGACAAACAGCACATAAGAAAATTTAAATTTCCTATAACACAGCAATCCTGATCATCCCTAAAAGGAACAGCACACGCTTTAAATTAAAAACCAATACATTCCAGTACAAAGCAGTTTTTCAAGTGAAATGGAGCCAAGTTCATTTTCCAAACAACCTAGCCTCTCAGTATGCTACTTTTATGCCAGAAAGCTTTTTCCTGACTGCTTTTATTTAGTTTGCATCAGCCCCTCTGGTATCTTCTACACCTCTTTCTAGGCCAGTTATTTCTGCATAAACAGGCACGGATGTGCATTGGCTTGTTACAGGCTGTAAGGTGGCAAGTCATTTGCTGTGCCTGTGTGCAGGCTTCTCTGCAAGCTTCTAAACAGCATTGCCAAACCCAGGAGCTCATATTTTAATAGCAAAGACTTGCACCCCACTAACAAAACAAAATCTGAATGCCACTCCACCCTTTCTCTTTTATAACATCGTTTAGGAACATAAAAAACTTCCCTGGTAGTGGGGATCAGTGTAAAGGGGAAATGCCTTAGAATCCAGCCAAAGGATTGCCTTGCCCTCTCTCTCTTCCAGAGAACATTTCAAGGCTTTTTCTTGTGCCATGGAAATGTGAGTAAAGAAGGAAAATTAACCTGCATTTCTCATGCAGTGGGTCAGGTTGCCTAGGTCACCAGCGCCATCGCTTTATATGAAGCCTGTTTCTACCAGAGTGAGTAGAGGTGCTCTGAAAGTGCCTGAACTTCAACCCTTCTGGAGAGATAGGCAAAAAAGCATCTACTTTCTCATACAGCCCACTGAACCCATCAGTTTTGGCAATTAGACTTTACTAGGTGGACAGAAAGGTTTTGGGGAAATTTCAGATTCAGAACCCTGTGAAATTTGGGCAAGAATCTTTAGATGTGTCCCTAAAATCTTCATTCATGTCCCACTGAACACCAGCTCCCTTTGTGTGAGCTCTTGAGCTACCTGAATTTTAGCAGTGTGTTTTGCTGCCTGCAGCTTGTAAAGGTATCTTTCTTTCTGCCCAATATGTAAGAATTATGTTTACTTTACTAGCCTGTAGAGTACTTTGGATCAGGGGAAAAAAAAAAAAAGAAAACAAAAATCACAGTTATTTTGGAAAAAAAAATAAGAAAACAATAAAACAACATAGAATTTTTACCTTCTTGCCTGAAGAGGTTAAATGAAGAAGACAACAGCTGAGTTCAGGAGCACGTTCCTGTGAATAATGTATTAAAAAAAAATCTCCCACTCTCTTGTGGGAAAGTTCAGCCTCTACCAATAATTGCTGATAGCAGCATCTTGCTGCTTAATGCAAATGCCATTACCATGAAGTTTCCCCACAGAGGAATGGGAAACCTGTATCTAGCAATATGCTATTAGCATTTCTCTCAAGCTGCCCAACAAGTCTGGCAGGCAATATCTGCTGGCAGCATCTCCTGATCACAATGCCAAGCCACTCTCAGCTGGAAAGCTGGTCATTAACCCTAAGAAGACCCATGACTGCACTGCTGTGCTTAGTCCCTTTCAAATTTTGATGGGGTCTGGCCTGGACAAAGGTGTGTGCAGGGTTCATGCCAAGATTGTTTGGATCTGAGCTTGCTTGGAGAGATAGAGCAAATGAATGGGAAATGCATGAGCTTTATGTTGCCTACAGCCATCTCTCCCTCTCAGGTAAGGAGCTGGCTTTATATGCGTGGAAGGAGCTTAATTAGAGAAGGCAAGAAATATTTCCTTGAACTGTAACAGGAATCCCCAGCCAGGGGGTATTCTTTTAAAACTTAAATCATTGGAGTCAAGAATAAAAGAAGGCCAGGAGTGGTTGATCACTGAGGTTAAGTCTCCAGCATGAAGTGAGAAGGAAGAAAAGAGATGGGAAGCACTGAGCTGCAGTAGCACATTGTTTGATCTCTAATCAGTACCAGTGAACTCAGCTGCAACACTGGGTTATGGCAGCTGGACTCAGAGATCAGAGCTAAACTAGGGTTGTATGTGGCTTTGAAACACCAAAAATTTTTTGCCTTTTCTCTCTCACCTCTTCTTTCTTCCTACAAAGCATAAAACTGGCTTTGGATTCATAGCATACTTATAGGATCAAACATGGTGAGCAGGAAAGAGGAAGAAGGCCCTCAGCACCGTCTGCCTACCCACATTTCCCTTCCAGTGCAGAAGCTGGACCATCCTCTTCTTTAGGCACAGCAGCATCCAGCTTTGCTGTTCCCCACTCCTCAGCCAAGGTCTCAGCCCTGCTGGCCAAGCTCCAGTGCTCCAGTACTCATCTGAAAACAGGAACCCATAAGCAATGGAAGACACAAGGATAAAATTACCATTCTCATTACCTCAGTTCTTTTCCTTCCTTTTTTGCTTCCATTTGCCATTCACTTCCTTGTTTCTGTTTTTTTCTTCCTGCATGTTTCTGTAGAGCTCTTTAGTCTTCTTTCTCAGTTCTTTCTTTCTCTATTTTAAAAATTTATTTATTTATGAACATTGCCTTACCAGGTATCTTCTGATGCTTTTCTAGTCCATGCATCTTTCCAGTGACAACCTAAGTATTTTGAGTATCTTGCAAGATTTTTCTTCTTCCAATTTCTGTTTTCTCCCTTCCTTCTATATTGACATCATTCCTCCACTGATTTATTTTGCTTGCCCTCTTATATATTCCCTCAGAGCTTCCCTGGTATCTGCTCAACTGCTTTGCCTCAGGAAATGTCAATGTAGGTGCAAATGTCAATGTAGGTGCAAATGTCGATGTAGGTGCAAATTCTCTCTTTTTTAAGCCCTTAGGACAGCATATTCACCAAAATGTACTGCTTTTCCAGTGGGGCCAATTGGCCCTAAGCGGCATTTGTCAAGATTCAGAACTTCCCCACAAACCACTTTTGCCACCACAAGACACTGGGATGTGTCCCTTCTCTACCAAATGCTGGGAGTAAGGAGCAGGTAGTGCCTGTGCAGGTGGGCAAGGGATGAGGTGAGCGGGCACACAGCCCTGCAGTTTGCATTAAATTCATCTTTGTGTTGCTCCCAAAGCCAGCCACAGCTTGCTGGTTTTGGGCACTATCCATCACTGGATAGCAATGCCCTGCTGCAAGGTGAGGTGGAGCACCCTGTGACTCTGAGCAAGCCCTCAGCTATGCTCACTCCCTCCATTGTGACCAACACCTCCCAGCACGTCACAGCTCCCGCACACAAACTCCCACACACGCTTTCCCACGTCCTCCCAGGCAACTTCTTGCCCAAGACCCAGAGGACAGCATGGGTAGAATGGGTATGAAAATAGTAGACTGTAACATGGTTTCTCACAGCAGCAGGAACTTCAGGGATACTTCTCCCTCTCATGCTGCAAGGTGGAAAAGCTTCACATTGGGACTGGCAGCGAGAAGAGGCAGAAGTGAAAAATGAACCTGAGGTTTTCATGAGCAAGCCAACCTCTTCATAAATAACCAATAAGTGAGTTTGTTTTGTGTGGGCCAAGACAGCTTTGTATCTCCAACATCTGCTTGCCTTGCACAGGCTGGGATACCTTGGAATTAGTCAGCAGGTGGAGAAAGATGGGCCCCACCCTGAAGCAGTGTTTCTCTCTGCTTTCATGGGATAACCCTTCCTGGCCAAGCTATCACAAGGAGAAGAATGGTGTCATAAATTTGTGGGGATATGCCAAATCCTCGGATCAGCATTTAAACAGACTACAGCTTCCATTAAATTAAGACTTGTTCCTGAACTGGAATGTTTTCAGAACCTAAAAAAAATGAGAAAGCAATGTCTGAGTTTTTCTCCTTTAGGAAATCTCATCCAGGAAGGAAAAGAGGGTTGGGACAATCTGCCAGAGGTTTTCATCAGTCTAGCAGAGCAGCAGAGCTGTAGCAGCACGTGTGAAATGGCCTGCTGGGCAACTGGAACCCCCTGACAAAGAGCCAGTGCCCAAGCACAAAGTGTACAGTCCCTCTTCACTATGCATGGACTGCCCGTGCAGCTGCTCAGTCACCAACCCCATGCAAAATGTCCTGATCCATCTCCTACAGGAGAACCAGTAGAAGCCACAGTGACAATAGGCCTGGATACACCTAATCCCAGCCTCCAGAGCAGATCAGACAGTGCTGGGTTGTATCAATCATTACCAGTCTTTCAGGTATCACTGAAATTGAGCCAGTAAAGATTTTGCAGCTAAGTCCTTCTCGGACAGGATGGGCTCACATAAATTGTATTTTTTATTTTTCTGACCACTATCCTTGTGTCTAAACATCTGATGCATATCAACAAAGACCCCCAGAGATCCACAGGGTCTCACCTCCCATTGTTTTTGATCCAAGTTAGTCTCCTCAGTACCCTCAAAGATATGGGCCAAAGACCCCAGTTAACCCTCTGGCACTAAAATGTCTTAGAAACCTTTAAAGGTCCTCTGAGAAAACTACTGAATTATTGTGACTAAAGGCTTCTCATATGTGGATGCCATGGGACAGAGAGAGAGAAACGGCAAGAATTTCCCAAAGCAGCTTGTGAGAAGTTTTAGAGAGTTGGAAAGATGTGATAACCTGTTGACTATAAACAATTTGCAGGTGCTGTTTTTCTACTTTATTTTTCTGTTCCTCTCAAAGACAGTGTGTAAGAAAGAGGCTTCTGTTAGTGAGCCAATAG
This sequence comes from Zonotrichia leucophrys gambelii, assembly GCF_028769735.1. Lineage (NCBI taxonomy): Eukaryota > Metazoa > Chordata > Aves > Passeriformes > Passerellidae > Zonotrichia > Zonotrichia leucophrys. The sequence goes on from NC_088171.1 coordinate 70,661,483, forward strand.
AATAGAATCTATCACTCTATAAAAAATGTGTAGTTTTTTTGAATAAAGCCTTCTTTGGCTTTGCTACGATCCTGCCTCTCGCTGTTCCTGCCCCGACCCCGGCGCACGAGTGACACTCATGGGTTGCTAAGTTCAAGAATCAAAACAAATCACCTGTCTCTAAATTCACAATAAGGAGTGCTCTGGTGTTGAAAGTAAGGAGTTGTTGTGTGTTCTCATTTAGAGATCTCTTTCCAGTTTCTTTCAGACCTGAGGCACCCAGAGGATTTCTCAACTAGAATCCTTCCATCTTTTGAGGATACATAATTGAATTCTGCATGTATCCTTACCACGTAGTAACATAGTCCTGACTGGGAACTATCATTATGTGGCTCAGAAGGGCAATCCAGACATTCACTTAGTTGCTTTTTTTGTTATTTTGACTTTGTGGCCTAAGTGAATCTGCTTATTTCCATTCCTGTAATTTATTGGAAGTCAGGCGTGAACACTGACACTGTCAATGAGCACACAGACTGACACTAGAGGTATTGTACATTTGACACAGGTTTTATAGTGCTTTATTCTGAACAGTATTTAGGCAAACAAGTACTGAACATATGCAGCAGGCAGTCTTTAGATAGAAATGAAATCTGATTACCATAATCTCTTGTGGAATTTTAAGACTAGTAATTACAATGTTAATTTCAGTCAAGTTGAAGTCCTTATTTCTTTCTCATGCCTTAGACATTGAGTAACTGTAAGGAATTTCCTTAATGCTGAATCCAGAGCTAGAAATGGCAGATAATCTGTGCATGAGAAGTGTGGCACTTCCAGTATTAATCCAAGTGTGTTCTATCCTTGATTTGCATAATGTTCTTTTCCTTAGGATATATACAACAAGATTTCTCTTGTCCCAACTTCCATGTCTGAAGGGAATGAATCAAAAAAGGCCACACAGCAGAGTTCAACCTCCCCAGTCTGGGAGCTTCATGCTGAAGAGTCTTCTGGGGACACATACTGTCCCCATGGCTTTTGCCTCTGGTGTCCATAGGCCTCAGTGTGGCTGCTGTTTCACAGATGCAGATCCTGATGCCAGCCTGAACTGTTGTAGCTATGCTGCAGAACTTGTCCACTTCTTCAGTGGGTGCTGGCAGGGTCTGGTAAGGCACCCTGGACCACCAGAGTGTGGCCAGGTACAGAGGGAGATCTTACCACATGTCCACATTTCCCCTTTTAGGCATTAGGAATCCAGAGAGTGTGAGTCACGAGAGAGAGAGGTTTCACCAGGGAGTAAGAATGCAGCTCTTCCTCCTAGAGCCCCTTCTAGCTCCTGAGCTATCTTAGATCAGGCTCTCACTTCATTTGGGGAAAGAAGTGTCACAGAGGAACAAAATGTTCTTGTTGCTGAAGCTGGGATACTTCTCAATAAAATATGGTGTGTTCTTCATAGTGGAAATTATTCCGCTAAAGGGGAGGAAACAAAAGGAGAGAAAATACTTCTGCTGCATATGTAGAATACATTGTATTACTCAGCCAATATATGAACCTCTTAGATTTCCTTTCAAAGGTGATAGTCAGGAAGAAAAGCTTTACAGGAGTGTGCACCACCACAAATATAATTGTGCTTTTTTTGTAATGAACACGCCCCGCTTAAGGAGAACAGAAACGGCCTGAAAGAATCACGTTGCGAGTTTTGTTGTGTCTAAACAAAAAGATAAATGGATGGTCAGCTTTAAATTCATCTTTGTGCTGCAGAATCCGATATCCAGGTACCTCTCGGGAGTCACCACCTTGTTCATTGACTTCCAAGGAGACTTTATGGATGACCTTTGACACAACCACACCTTTTGTCTCACACATCTCAGAGAAATCTGATGCGCTTTCATTGAAGACATTTGTCATTCCCAGGCTTTCCAGAAGGGGCTTCAGGTCATAGTCACCTTCCACACTAAACTTTGGAAGAAATACATTCACTTTGGTGTTGGCCATCATGCTGGGATTTGTCCACTGTAGTAATGTCTCAGGGGTCAGTGCGTTTTCCAGCTGAAAACATAAAAAAAAAAAAAAAAAGTTAGTGAGCAGTCTGAGGAAAGTGAAAGGAGAAAAAAAAAGACCATTCCTGAACTTCTCACTCCTATCAAACCTCCAGAAAATAAAGTCCAAAGGCAATTTTTGTTTTTGAATTCACAACCATAGCATTTGGGCTTAACATACTCCCAGTTATATTGATTCAAGTATGATTTAATCCATAGGACAGGCCTCTGGAGCAACTCGTCTGCATGTGCATGCTCTGGCAAGCTTTTGATAAGCAATCACCTCAACAGCCATATGAAGGAACCTGAGGAAGACAGTCCCTACCCAGGTTACACCTGGCCAACTGGCAGAGATACAAAAGTCTTTATTCCTGACTCAAAAGGGTAATGAAATTGCTGGTATTTGGGATACAAAATCCAGACCCAGAGCCTGATCTCAATCAAACATGCAGCTGTTCAAGCAATTTTTTTAAAACTGGAAAGGGAGGAGGCAGAATGTGGGCCCACAACAAATTGGTATCATGAAAGGCCTCACTTGCATTTTATGATAGGTGTGTTCTGTAATTTGCTCCAACATATAAAAGCACCTTACAGCTGCAAAGACAGATCCTTCCTGCCTTTAAAATTTGTGGCCAGTTGCAACAAATTACAAAGGAGACCTAAGTGATCATCAGTCTTTTAATCCTTAAATAACTTTACTATTAATTAATATTATTAATTACTTAGTCCTTAAGAAACTTTGAATAGGGGTGAAAACATGTCGTAAAATTTTCATAGAAAAAAGAAATAAGAAATTGTTGATCTTTAAGAAATGCCATATTAATTTTCATATTTATGTGTAATTGGTAATTAAAAATGGCTCATTTGCAGGCATCTTTGCTCAAAATTAAAACTTGGAGAAGTATAAGACCTTAGTAAAATAAATCATGGACACATGTCAATTGAAAAAAAATAAAGATACCAGAAAAAAAGGCACCTTCTGCACTTAACACTGTTTTCTGTGCATTCCCTATCTCGAGCAAAATCTCACGTACAACCTCCCACTGGACACAGTGAAAACCATGATGCCACAAATATGAGAGGAGGAACAGAGAAGCAGAATGAGATGATAAATTCACTGGAAAGTTACTTTGTGTTTCCTTATGCATTGCTTCTAAATAACAAAAACCTTCCATAAATACATGGCATCATACGGGCTGTTTTCAAGGGAAGTATTACAGCAATTCTATTTTTTTCTCTCACCTTCTCCAAGCCAGTGGTCTCATCTTCAATCTCTTTGGGCAGGAGAATGAGCATGCTTATATGTTTGTTAAGGCATGGGAGCTCAAGGATGGCAACATTTAAATCTTTTACATAGCCCAGGCAAAAAGTAGCTTCCAGATTCATCATCTGCACTGGCTTAGTTTCAGTCTGCAAAACACAGAGGAAACAATCTGTCATTAGTTTTAATTCAGAGATAAGATGGTGACAGAGAAAAGTTTGTAAGCTTCCATGGAAGGGATACATTGAGTTACCACCAGAGAATTTGTTGGCTTTCACAGGTAATGAAAGCAGCAGCCAGAGTTGGCTTTTTACAGGAGGGAGCTTTCCAAAGAAAGTGGAATTCTACTTAATACAATAGCAACATATGGGGGATGTGCCTTAAAAGAGCAATTTATCTAATATTGGTAGCCCTTCATGCCTTTTCACTGAGTACTACCAACTACACTGTCTACAGGGCATTGTAATGCTAGCAAGTGTCAAGCACTGAGCACTGCTCAATAGTGAAGGTCAAGCTGTTCATTCCAATAATTGATATTTTGGGTCAGGAGTAGAAACAGAATCAGAAGAAATTTCAGGCTTACCTAAATCTCTAAGTCTTTGCTTTTGAATGAAATCAAACAGAACAAAACAAAACACTTTATTTCACAGGGAAGACTTTAAAACTGTTCTGTCCACATGAAAGTCTTCAAAATACAAACTCAGAAGAAAAATGTTACTTTAGAGGGAAAAAATCTTGAGTTGTTTCACTTAAAAATTTTAGTGTGGATTGTGTGATTTTAAAAACTTTTTTAGCTGGAACTATTGGCTGATAAGGTAATTTATGAATATCTTCAGAAAACCTAAAAGTCCGACTTTGCTTATGCATCTCTATATGTGTGTCTGTGTATATTTGGAATATAATCTCTTTATCTCACAAATGTTGTTCAGTTTTATATCTTGGCTGTAAGTTTTCTGACTACAATGTTCATCACTGGTCACAGACTCCTGAATGCACCAGCCACAGGTGCTGCTCCCACATGGACCTCACGGCCCAGCAGGACTGACATACAGCGAGCTGCAGCCCTGAGCCTGACTGGAAAGAGGGAGAATGATGGGATGACATCTCTGAAGAGGAAAACACAGGGCCAGGCACCTAAGGGATGTAATCAAAGAGGTGACACAACTGTACACATTTCACCAGCTCAAGAAATGCAATGTGCTTCACCTCTGCTGGATTTTGGATGCAGCCTCTGGTACCTGCAACCTTCCAATCTTTTGGAAAAAGCTACCCATGAGAATTTGCATCTCCTTGCAGGCAACAGCTTCTTCTGACCACTTGTACTCAGCTCATGTTGTCTTAACATACTCCCAGGACAGTCTGGGACCCTTGAAACACTGGGCAAGATTAGATAGAGTCTAAGAATGCCATAGCAATACATATTTCTCATTTCCTCTTATTGGGACTTCCTTAGCTTAAAGTTTGCATTTTCATGAGAGAAAACAGTACTTTTTTATTTTCTTTTTTTTTTTTTTCTCAGAACTTACCTTGTTGACTTTAAAAGGACATTCTTTGATCTCTGCCTCTGGGAACTTCTTCATCCAGTTTGTGACAAAGTAAGCAGCATTAACTAAAAGGATCTGAGTCTGGTCACTTACACTATCCTCATTCAAAACATTCTCCATTTTTCCTGTGAACAGATTTAAGATGATTGTTAATACAATACATTAGCAATATATCAATTGCTTTAAGTGAATATGGTAACATTTCACTGAACTAAACACATTTGTGTCCTGCATCTCACAGATAAAAGATTTTCTTTCTGATGGAAAATTACAAAAAGGAGCACTTACTTAAAATTGCAGCTTAATTTTTGTGTGGGCTTTGGGATCAAGGCAGATCTTCTAAATGACATGTTTTGTTGTATTGCATGTAATCAAAACCACATCTCCTACTTTTGTTCAGTACTCTAAAGAAGGTGCTGAGTTTTCAGTAAAATTCAACAGGTTTAAGTGAAAAAACACTTTGTCATTTGGAGAACAATACTTGAAGGGAAGTTTCAAATTAGCAGCCACTCTTTTCTAGACTGATACACAAGAATAAAATAACCAGGATAACACAAAAATGCTGCTTTGATTACAGTTAATATCCAAATACCACTACAGAGTTCAAAATAGGATGTAAATGTCATGACCGACTCTGTTTTAGACTGGTTCAAGCACTGCCATAAATGACCCTGAATCCAGAGCACTGGGAAGGCAAGTCCTGTGTTGGAGCTGCCCAGAAAGGGCCAGGTGCTTCCCCATGGGCACCTGTGCCAGCCTGGGAAGGAGCAGACTCCTGCGTGGTGTTTCCATATTCACAAATAAGATGGTGACAGAGGAAAGTTTGTAAGCTTGCATGGAAGTGGTGCATTGAGTTACCATCAGAGAATTTGTTGGCTTTCTATATTTGCACCACATGAGGGCAACAGGTGGCAACCAACCCCAGGGCCACCTCTGCCAGGGCTTCCACAAGGTGGCAAATGAGACACCCACACCTGCTTGTGGCACCCTTGCTGGCAAAAGCAGCTGAGACATTAATTAACAGCCTGAAACTCAGAGTCCAACGAGTATTTCCCATTACAATGAAGGTTTTAAAGGAATTACAGGGTTGGATGTTTTGGTTTTTCATGTTGTGATGCTCCACAGCCAGGACCTGTCATTCTCCCAGCCCATCCTGCTGTAGTCAAATGTGAGCAGCTTTCCCCAAGGCTAATTCAAGGTCAATCTCACATTTCCACCTTCAGAAGTGCTGCAGCAGTGAAGTGAGTGCTGCTAATCCTCATGAATCCAAATAGTAGGCCTAGTCTTCTTTCACTATATATTTACTCCTAAAGACGTGTCACAAGGATAAAGATCTTTCTCCAAAGAGGCAAACAGTATTCCCAAGGTTAAGCTGTACCCACCATCAGTCAGCTCTGAAAGGGATTTGTTGATCTTTTCTCGGGTTTCCTCAGTTTTTTCTTTGAACTCCACTAATTCCAGTTCAGAAGGAAAAGGTCTCTTTGTGGAGTTGACAAAGTCCTGAAAGACACAAGTAACCAGTTACCTTAGTTAAGTGCCATTGGGTAGTTGAGGAGTTCATTTTTGTTTGAGGAAAGGTATTAAATAACTGCAGGAGCCATCAAGGACAGACAGTGATGCATCCAGTGCATCCCTCCCAAGGTTTTCAGACCAGTGGTGCTACATCAGCAGTACAGTAACTTTGATATTGCAGGAGTGACCATGTTGCCAGAGTGTACAGGCTAGAACAACCCTCAGTCCAGGCCTGAGCAAGACTGAGACAGAGGCCGCAGTCTGCTCCCATCACATCTGTCCTCACCAGGGAAGACACTCATTGCCCTGGGTCCTGGCTTGCTGCAGCACAGGCTGAACACCAGGTGAACTGATCACAGCATCACTGCAGCTTGTTGAGTTTTCTGAAGCACCTCTCTCAGGCTGATGTTGTCCTTGCTTGGGACTCTATCAGAGACAATTTTGGGGGGGAAAAAATCCAACACACAGAGCATTCTTGTCAATTCATAAGTTAATAGGCCAAACACCACCTTCTTCACTTGCGTTGCTTCAATAGTCAGGCTTCTGCCTTCTCAAAGCTTCACTGAAGCTTTTGCAATAATTACTTGGGTGTGTGCACTGGACATACACTTGCACCACCAATTTTTTTTTTATACTCATTTTCACTCATACTTGCAATGCAAAGACTTTGATGTGGCATAGAAGTTATGTTGCATTCAAAACCAAACTTGCTACTGACCTAAAGCATGGTAATGAAAGAATTAAAAGTGTTGTAAGAGTTGCACAGCTTGGGGTCAAGCAGCAGACTCATCTATCCTCCTACAAACCTTTATGGCAGCAGGCAACATTATGCTGTTTATCATTTGAGTCCAGTCAACAAACAACCAAAAGTACAAGAATTAATTTTAAATAACATTGCAATCTGACACCATAATCCATCCATGTGATGGTCAAGTAATTCATAACACCAGGATTTTCCTGCAGTACTTACCGTGGTAGGATTGAGAGACTTGTCTACAAAGAGCCGTTTAACCATTTTCAGTGCAAAGAAAGAGCTGAGTTTGGAAACATCTGAAGTTATTGTTTGAAACCCAAAAGAAACATCCTTGACATCTTGTAAATGGAGCACCTGTTAAGTGAAAATGATAAAACACTAAGCATCTTTTTTATTATTATTATTGTCTAAAAATTCCTAACAGCTAAGCAAAAAATATTAGTTTGTGACCAGAGCTGTTGCTTTTTGTATTTAAGCTAATGACAGAGCCTCTCACTGTTGTTACTCAAAAATCATTTATGTATTTGGCATGCTCACATAAATCTAAAACCTGATCCTACCAGAACTTTCACCAAATGCATTTCTTTGAATGAGTAATCCAAAGAAACCAATAGAGCTGTTCATGCTGCTGATGTGAGTTATTCAACTAAAACTCCATAGTATGGAGTTATAATGCTTTTGTCAAACTTACATTCCCACCCAAAATCCTGACGCTTTTAAGACAGATTAGTGAGGGTCCCAGATAATCTCCTTTCCAGAACTGGGCTATACCTTTAAAAATGCTTGCCAGATCATCAAGTTTTCTGACTGCTGTGACTAATACATGACATCACATGACATTTCAGCAAAAACTGATCAGATAAAGATAACTGTGTTTGGTTTTGTAGGCAGAGTCCAAGCATGGGCAGGGCTGCTGACCCACACATGGCTACCTCCCAACTCCTGGGAACGACAAGTCCAGTTCTATGAAATACTGGGATAATGATGCCTTTGTTTGAAAATAACCCTATAAATATGAATTCAACTTTTAATGCCTACTTATTACAGGCTCTTTGATGGTGGCTGTTTCATTAAAGGAAGCCTGTCCACTCTCCTCATTGCCTCAAATTGCCTTATGAAGCACAGCAGGCATTTGTGACCTTCTTTTCCTTTTGTACATCACTACTGCTCTTTCTCCCAGAACACATCACATCTTCACAGACAAAATTGCTGCTCTGCCATAACCTCATAGTCATAGGAGGTTATGGAAGTCACCCTTCCATAATCTCCCCTCTCCTTGCTCAGTGGGAGCAGAAGGAAATAAACTCCCATTACAGCAGCAGCACAGCTGTCATAGCCAACTCCATCTCCTTAGAAACAACTTTCTCAACTTATTTCCTCTTCCTCTAACAGTTTTATCTCTTTGCATGTTAGGAAGTGCAGGAAGCTTCTGTGCCTGGGAACTAGGTTGGAGCAGAAAGCTACTGCAGCTTCTCTACCTGAAAGAATTTTTGGCACAAGTTTGTTGACCGATGTTCCAGAGTACAGCTGCCAATCTGGCTCCTTTTGTACCTAGTGTTTAAAACCCAAGCACAAACTCAGGGGAAAGCAGAAGCTGGAGTAGACATGGAAAATAGGAGATGTTACACTTAAAAGCATACCAAGCTCTCCTTAGCATCTGTAGTCAGCACTTTTTAAATACCACTAGAGAAATATGAAACACAAGTGTGCTTGTGTAACAGAGCTCCACTTGAGGAGGTGCAGGTTAACTTGTTATTATGGAATGGTTCAAAGCAAATTGCAGACACAAGTGAAAGCAAAATAAGGGCAGGGTAATATTTTTAACTTTCCCACCAGAAAGACAACACTTGAATTTTGAAATGGTAAGGGAGCTTCAGGGTACCATTTAAATTTCAATTTTAATCTTTTTTTTTTTAATTCTGTTCGGAAAAATGTGCAGAGCTTACAGGATCCATCCCTGAAAGTCTGCAATGCCAGGTTGGATAGGGTCTGGAGCAACCTGGTCTAGTGGAAGATGTTCCTGCCTGTGGCATGGAGATTTAAGATCCCTTCCCACAGAAATCATTCTGTGATTCTATGACTTTCATGGACATATTGCTGTGCAGCTCTGTGAACAGCACAAGACTCCTGTAATCTGTGGCATAAGTAGGAGCACAGAAGGCTGTGCTCAGGGGTACTTCCAGTGAATGAGAAACTACATGGAGGAATTTCCAAAGGAGGGAAATACATTCAAATATATAGAGAGTCTTTCAGAGCCAGGTGATAATCAGCATACAAATGTACATTTAATTTGCATTTCATGCACCTTTAGGTAACTGCAGAAACTGTGGGGACCCTCACTGGGATTAAAAGGATCCAGCTCAATCTCTGCTTACACAGAGGCAGCAGACAAGGCTGGAGGGCTGACTCCCTGCACCACATAAACTGATTGAATCATGACTGCCATGCTGGATCATGATGCTGGAAACTCCTTGAACACCATGAGCTGCTTGAAAGGAGAAACATGGATGAAATTGCCCTTCTACTTTATCCATCTCCTCTTTACAGTATTGTGGGAGAAAGGGGAAAAGTCAGTGACAGGGCTGCTACACATACTTGCTGCTGACAGCAGTGGCAAAATAATTTTCAATGCTATACAGCTTAAGCATTTTTGAATAATGAAAAAACAGCTATCTAGAAAATGCAGTGATCTGGACAGATATCCATGCAGTGATCTAAGACAGAGTTTCGCCCTTTTGTTGTGCAAGGCCATGGAGTGTGGAACTATTCAAGAAATTCAGATGGATGATTTGAAGTCTTTCTTACAAGGCAACCAGACATCCAGGAGAACGTTAACAGGAGTTAATAAGAGCCCTACAACAGCCATATAACTTTGCAGCCACAGAACAGGCTGCTGACAGCTTACCTGTTTCATCTGCTCTGCAGTATCACCTTTCGTAGCTTTGTATGCCAGAGCCAGAGACGTTGAGGTACACAGTGGGGAAAAAATAATGTTGGCTGTTTTGTCCTTCTCACATAGCTTTTTGAACATATCAACTGCAAAGGCAGTGTTTGCTAGTTGCAGAGCATCCATTGTCATCCTGAAATGGAAAAGAGAAAGGAGAGATGACTCACTTAGTCTGTAATTCCAGATGTGGTGGGGCTGGGTCAGAGCACTGAAAGAGACTGGCACCAGGATGGGGACTGGGCATCTTGGACTTTCAGGATGGGAGAGGAGAGGAGAGGAGAGGAGAGGAGAGGAGAGGAGAGGAGAGGAGAGGAGAGGAGAGGAGAGGAGAGGAGAGGAGAGGAGAGGAGAGGAGAGGAGAGGAGAGGAGAGGAGAGGAGAGGAGAGGAGAGGAGAGGAGAGGAGAGGAGAGGAGAGGAGAGGAGAGGAGAGGAGAGGAGAGGAGAGGAGAGGAGAGGAGAGGAGAGGAGAGGAGAGGAGAGGAGAGGAGAGGAGAGGAGAGGAGAGGAGAGGAGAGGAGAGGAGAGGAGAGGAGAGGAGAGGAGAGGAGAGGAGAGGAGAGGAGAGGAGAGGAGAGGAGAGGAGAGGAGAGGAGAGGAGAGATTCAGTAATATCCATCATCTTCAAGTAACAGCAGGCAATGCCATGTATTATCTAGAGCCAGTATTATCAGAAGCACTTGAGAAAATCTGTGTGGGTCAGGGTGACCCACACACACTGAGTCAAACTGGATCATATATGAATTTAATTTGTTTTTAATTGATACTCTTAAAATGTGCCAACTCAGAAGGTAATTCACCTATGCTCTGGGATCTCCTGGCTCTCAGACAGGTCTTTAATGGTCTCATAATTTCTCCATCTTGCTTCATGGCTAATTGTCCATTAAACCTTTAACTTTGGTACACGTCCCTCCTCTTGGGGTTGATTATGCCCGGCCTTGCCAGAAGTCTCCAGAAAACTGTCTGGTCCTGTATGTTTAGATTATTTTAGAAACTTAAAGGAGGCCTTCTAAAAAATTCTGCCCTGTGCCCACCCCTCACTGTCACTGTTTTAACTCAAAGATTTTCCTAACCACTCTCAGTAACTGCAGTTACCACAGGGGTGTTACATGACCTGTGCAGTCAGGAAAGGCAAGGCACAATTGCTACTGTCCATGCTCTGGGAAAGCCAGAGACTATTCCCATCTTCCAGGCTGCTTTCACATACCCAAAGTTGCACTTTTGTATGAGTATTTGTGTAGATTCAAGCCAAGAAGGGTGAGCCCCAGAATTTCAGTCAATAGCACATTCTGGCTTTAGACCAGCAGTCACACAGAAGATGACCCCTTTGGTATAGTGAATTTGGCAGTACCATGCCCCCAATACCATGTATCCCTAAAAAAAAGGGAAACTGTTAAAACTAGTGCTAAATGGCTCCATCAAAGCTATTGACAGGGACAGAAAGGAAATGGAAATTTTTGCATGTGTTATGCTGCCCAAATGAAGCTGAACATCTGACACCATTGTACAGAGACACTTCAGAGCAGCTGTGGTACTTGACAGTAGTAATGACTTCCAAATAAATTGCAGTAGTTATAAATTTTTATAACTATTTTTTGTGGGAGTAACAGAATGGACACGTAATTTGCCTGCAACACAGTAGAGAAAGAACTTTGATTTACTCGTAAGACCTGTTTGACTACAGAAGCCTTTTACAAAATAAATGTCTTTATTTTTATTTTAATTAACTTATACATGTTCTTGGATCTGTTAGGTAGGGCAATTGTTTTACTTGACAACTAGTTTGTTTTGGGCTAAAACATGCAGCATAAAAGGTTAGTGAAATGCACTGCATTTAATCAAGTTTAATAAAAGATACAGTGGCATTAAACCAAGGCTTTTTAAGTCAGAGTTTGAAAAGCACACCTAACCAGCCCTGCACTCCTGCAAAATGTTCTGACTGTTGGTATTAGCAACAAACTGTTTGCTAACAAGTCCACTCCCACTGGGGGGAAGAAAAAAAAATCAAACAAGAAAAAGAATCTGTCTTGAAGATGGCAAACATTGAACATATTTCACTGGAGAAACTTATCCCCACATGAGAATCCAGAGGAGTGTGGTTTGCAACATCCCGAGGTTTTGTCAGACTCGGAATTCAGAATGGGTCTGGCTGGACTTGTCTCCCTTCCAGTGCTCTGGCAGCTGCTTGGTAAAGAGGAATTTTCCATGGGAGATTCCATTTCACAGCATCAGCAGGCATCGGGCTGATGTCACAACGGGGTTCAGGAAACATCTCAGAGATCTTATGGGTGTAGGAGAGGACCCAGTGCCAGCCCAGCACCGCAACCACCCGCCTCGCTTACGCAGACACCATTTCTCAGCCATGACAGCAACTAATTAGCAGAAAAGCCGAGCTTGCCAGCAACCATGGGCTCAGCACACACCTTAAGGAAGGGGAGCTTTAGGCAGGACAGTGGCCAAAGACAGAACAAGTCTGAAGGACTGAGAATGCTGATCAGGGAGTAACTTGGAAAAACAGGGCAAAGAAGCAAACATAAAATCATTCCTTTAAATGCCTCCTTGCAATTGCTCATCACAAATGTGCTCTTTTGTGCCCATGCATGTCTCAAATAAATTCCCCTGCATAGGCTACCTGCCTTATCTTTGCCATTACCTCAGCCATTCTCACAGGAACAGACAATACACTTCTATACTGTGTCTGATTCTCAATCTCTCTCTCTCTCTCTGCCCCACCCCATTCCACCCCCCAAAATTGAAGATTTGGGGCAAGTACTGACTTCACAGGTATTTCTAACTGGAAAATTTCCCAGGGAACCAAGAATGCGTCATTCAGTAAATATCAACCACCCTCAAAAAGACAAATAATACAAAAAATCTCATGAGTCATGCAGTACACCCAAAAAACATTTAATTTGGAGTTTAATTTAATTTTAATGGAGTATATTATTTAGTATTAGCTGGCATGATATTATTCTATTCAGGCCTCTGGATATTCCTTACAGGGTAAAAATCAATATGAAATCATACCTAATTAAAGGTATCCCTTGTTCCTTTCTGGCTTAATGTTGACTTTGAGATGTAGATGCACTACCTGTGTTTCACTTCCTTGGGTTGCAAGACATCCAGAGTAAGAAAATGAAATAGGAAATTTTACATAATTGAATTAAATTCTTCTTCCTTATGCCAGTTAAAAGCTGCCCCATGGTTTAAAAACTCCTCTGGCCTCAAGTAACTCTCATACTATTCATTGGATGATTTTTTATAAAGTTTCGATGTTTCTTTTCAGTGAGAAAAACAGGAGGCATTTCATGGTGAACCTTTTATGTACCTTTGTTCATCCAGTAACTGCTGATTCGCTCAAAGATTCTTTGGAGGAGAGTAAAATTGTTTCTGGTAGTGGCAAAGCTCTCCATTCTAATTTCTTCCTTTCAATGCTACCATTGAAATAAGGACCATTCAGGGCATTTTGTTGGGGAAAAAAGCTCAGTTGCACCCCTGACCTTGAATTATTGGCTGGACAGCAAAGAATAATCTCTATTCCACCATCTTTTTCAACTGGTCATTCTGTTTTTTATTCTCCATTTAATAATGACTGTTATATTATATTTATTATATTATGTTTAAGAGCTTACAACATTCATATTACTGAAAAGAATTTACAGCATTAAATATTAAAAAATCTTAAATCTCCTTAAAGCCTTGAGCACCCCAAGCCTTGCAAGTCCAGTAAAGCCAGTTCCAGCCAGGTGAGAAGGGATGAGGCTCCTGGTGAGAGGAAAGACCATTAGCTGCCCATTAACAGTCTCAGAAATCAGACATAGCTCCTGAGCCAGTAATCACAGGGAACCCACAAATGGGGAGGAGTCAAAAAACTGAAAATGAAATTTTAAAAAGGCCTGCTGCAAGGATTCTCATTGGGTGCCTCCTTTCCCAGGAAAGCAAACTATCAGCATTTCCAGAAAGGCCTGCAGCACTGGGGCATCTTCTAAGCACTTGGAGCTTGCGATCCACCCAACTTTATTTAAAACTGCGACTGTCACAGTGTGAAAGAAACATTTTCAGATATAGGAGGGAGCTGAAAGGCTACAGAACCAGTTCAGAAAAACCCAACTTAAACTTGTTTATTGGTATAAGACACCATTTTTGCTTAGTCACTCTTGGATTCAACAACAACTACAAAACACCCTCCCCCCAAAAAACAAACCAAACCAACAGGGAGGCTTTTTTTACTATCTGTTTACTAAGGGAAAATCTAAATATAACTTATATTCAAAAATACAATCACAAGAATAGCAACATCTGTGTGCAAATGTCTGACAAGTCAAGTTAGTTGTATGGCAGGAATAATCCAATGAAGCAGAACCAAGTATTTATTTTATTCTTCTCTTGGTTAAGCAGTCTTTCCAGGAGAAGACATCTGTGGCAGATAAAGCAAAGACATTTCTGGCTATCCAGTCCTGGGGGATATATTTGGTTTATATCTCAGGAGCTGTGAGTGCCAGTGCTGCAGTCTCTCCAGTCCAAACAAAATTCCAAGAGGATGAATTATATAAAATAACCCACATGCAAATTTCACAAGTGAGGCATTAATATTGAAACTAGATCAAGAGTTTAACATGACCCTACTTAAGCTCTTACTCAGCATATACTATACAAAGGAAATAAAAGATTTATCCGAGCCTTTCCTTCTTCTACAGAAATGACAACTCTCCACCTGGCAAATTACCTGGATAAAAACCAAGGACAAAATTTTGTCTGAACAGACATTGAGGAGTGCAAGACATCAGACTGATGTGGGACCAGAGCATCTCATGGTTGAGGAAAAAGCACTGTCAGCAACAGAGCGGGGAAAGTCACTCCAGGATAGAAAGAGAAACAAGCCACTGCAACATGCTTTGTTGTAATGAACTGTTCAAACTAAATGGTCACACTGAAAATAAATGTGTAATTACTAGGCCTAAGTTCCTGTCCTTCACTTTAAACAAGTGCAGATTAGTCACTTGGTTAATAACTCGGAGCAAACAGAGCAGAGCGTACACACCTCTTCAGAAAACGAGAGGAATATTCCTTTCTAGCAGGGGCTTACAAACCAACCTAAATAATACTTTGGCATACGGAGGATTTTCATGGCATCATACACAACATGCTTTTTCTAATATGGGAATAGCCATTTGCAATAAACCACCATATTTTAATAATTCCTAATGCCCTTGCTGTCTCACTTGCCGGGTCTTATTCATTCTTCCAGTGAATCTTTCCAAAAAGAAAGAAACCTAGCACAGCAATTGCAGCAGTTTTGAAATGAAACCAAAACAGTGTTGTTTGGGAAGGCAAAAAAGCTTCTTTGATTCCACATGTACATTTTTGGCACAAATTTCCTTTTCCCACTCCCTCCATGCAATTATGCTTCACAGCCAAGATTTGTTAACTATTAGCTCAGCATAAATTAAAGTATCAGAGAAAGAAAAAAGCTGTACTTACTTTGCAAGGCTATAATCCTTGTAAACGAATCAATGAAGTGAGCACAGCACGAAGAACCAGCTGCCCGTGCAGAAACCTTGCTGAGCAGAAGACTCTGTTACTTGCCTACTCATGGACACCACTCCCACTTTCCCAGCCTCAATTTGTGCACACACACACACACTCCCTCTCACTCTCGCTTTTTTTCTCCCCTCCCTTAATCATTCTTCGTGGCAACTCCTACATTGGAGGAGCAAAATGATTCACACCAGAGTTGTCTTTGCCTGCCCAGCCATTGAAGACAACAACAAGCTCTGGCAGGAAAGAGCAGCCCTGTGTGTTGCCTTCAGCAAGCGCAGTACAAAAGGCAGCAGACAAGAACGAACGAAGGAGCGAATGCAGGAGTTGATGAGCAACATAAAGTTCTTCTCAGCAAAACCAGCATTCCAAGAAACTCCAACTGGGATTACTGCTATTTGCAGAAAAATTGTAATCATGAAAAAGAGACCCAGAAGAAAACCAAAACACGTAGAAGTGTGTGGCTGGGCACTTTGCATCTGTATATGCATACAGGCAGTATCTTAACTCTGCCCACGAGGCATATGTGTGTGTTTGGCTGCCTAAAAAGCTCAAGGTCAAACTGGAGTTAATGCTCAAATGAAAACATCTTCTTGCTGCAAAGCAAAGCTCCCTCCCATAAGCAGCCAGGTCCTCTGCAAGGGAGCTGCCTTCCCTGCTGCCAGCTGTCCCCAGAGGTGGCAGGGAACGGAAAATCCCACCTCTTCACTTCCAGATTGGGCACCACTGGGTTCATGTAAATACAGCCCACCTTAGTACCAATGAACATGACAGGGTGGGAAAAGAAAAGGACAGGGAGAAGTGCCAGTGCAGCTCACCAGGTCTATTTTCTATCATTTGAAAGACATATGCTGCCCTTACCAAGCCCTGCCCCTGCTCCACACAATTCCCTGACTGGGCAGCTGAGCTCTCCACAGTGGAAAGCGGAGACATCAGACTGATATGCCAGTATCCCTGGCAGGCCATGGCTGCCCCTCAGTCCCCACGAGGAATTTGCCCCACACCACAGGCACAGCTCGAGTTCACACCTCAGTAACCCCAGGTGGCCCTGAATATTTTTAGACTACAAAAAGCACAAGCAAGATAATTGAATCTGCTTTCAGGTTTGAAGTGCTGGTGTGCCCAGCTGCCCAAATGAAAGGGGTAGGACACCAAAGGATGCATTTTCACCAGCATGGTACTCCCTTGGTGACAGTGGGAATTGGGGAGATGGTATCTCCTTCTGGAATGACATGTTTCTGTGTTGCTTTGAGCATAAATCAGACCACACCACAGCATCCTGATTGGGTCCTACCCATGTTTCCTTCCAAGAGGCTTCTAAGCTCTTATTACCCAAATGATTTTTTTTTTTTTTTTTGCTGTGATGCAGATGGAGTTCACCTTCCGTCACTGCCAGACAGCAAATTTAAAATTCATATCCTTTTCCATAACTGAATTCATAACAAAGACAGGGTGTGGATATGTTTAGGCAATTAAAATAAGATACAGGCCAGCTGGCTAAACTGTGCCATCTGGGACATCATTGTTGTGTATCTAATTAAGCTTTCTGTAAGGGAAATGTTTATGAAAATACACAATAATTTTGGCTGCCAGACTCTTCTCAGATGTCTGCAGGTAATCTAAAGCCAAGTGTTGCCATCTCTGCAGAAGCAAACCTTTTTTCAGACCCAGGTCTAACAAGTACAGTCACTGTGAAGTGGCTCGGGAGCTTCTGGATAAGCTGTGGGGAGGTGGACAACAGGCAGACTGCCTTCACAGAGACAGCACAACTCACCAGATCCATTTCCTTCTTACTGACAGGCAGGAAATACAGATATAGGTATGTGCCTCAAAGGGCTGGACAGTGGAAAAGGGAAAGGGCTGTGCATTGCCAAGATGGAGGTGTGTAAACATCACGGGATACACCTCACTGGGAAACTGCTCTGCGATGGCTGAGATCTGGCACTATGTAGCAGTACAGAATCCTTCAGTCTGACCTAGTTAGTGCTGAGAAATTAATTAATTCTGATCATGGTGCCATGAAACTAGTAATTACTGCTGCAATTGTTATGCTTCAAGTGAAGAAGTACACTGGCTCTGGTAACTGAGTGACTCATGAAGCAGTTTTGCTTCCCCCAAGAATGGACAGTTTGGACTCACTTGCTCTTGAAAGCAGTGTTAAAATTACTATAGTGACTTCCTGCTAGCTACTTATTCAGATTTATGGGAATTTATGGTTGTTACTTGCAGACCAACAAGGAAGATGTGTGAAAGTAGAAAATGCTAACTTGAAGAGTAAGAAGATGCTGAATCTCAGGTAGTTGAAGTTTGCACAGCACAAGAAGCAAAGCTTTGTGTGTCCACGAACACTCTTCCTCAGTCTGACTGAATAACAACTACTTGTATCAGCATCCCCATGTCCTTCATTTACCTTTCACTAAATCAGTTGTGTTCAGTTTGATCTCAAAGTATTTTCAACTCACACCTATTATGACCTATTTTTCTACCACCAAAATTAAAAAAAAAATAGAACCAATAAGAGGATTTTTCCTTATGAAAAAATAAAAATTATTTTTAAGCCCCCTGTGAATTGGACATCTCCTATCAAAAAACAGGTAAAAAGAATAAGGTAGAAACAATGGGGATGTGACATGGAACACTTTGAATCTTAGTGTGAAGCCTTTAACGCAGCCAAGTTACAGTCTACTGGCAAAGTAATAAATGAGCTACTGTCCTCACTCTTCCAGGTCTCAAGGAAAAAGCCAAAGATGTTGCTGGATGCTAGGACCCAGCAGTTACATTTGTGTGCCTGCATCTCTGAACTGGCATGCCAGACACACTCCATTGCAGAAGGGATGTGACCCACCGGGTGACTCTCCTGTTACTCAGCCTGCTCTCAGTCCTCTCTCCCCTGGCTCTCCCTGCCCCTCCCTCCTAGGAACACTGTTCTTACATGCTGCTGGAAAGGAAAAAACACCAGCTGCCTTCTCCCCACTCTTGCTGCAGGCAGGGAATACTCTTGCTGCTCAATACAGCATGAAGAACTGTTTCAATTGTTTCAGAGGCTCAAAGCATCCACTGTAGTCCTTATTTTTCCTTCCCCCTAATCACTACCTCTTAGTGCATGTCTGATTGCAATTAATGCCCACATACTTAGAATACCACATGGGGAATCATCTACAAGTGGGACTGAATAATGAATAGACTAAAACTGGTGCACTCTTTCTATGCCTTCAGTCATGAAAGATCTTCTAATCGAGTTACAGCTTTCACAATAAGCTTTAACTCTTGCAAGGAAACCAGTGGTAGGAGGTTATTTGTACACTTTTGTTTTGATTTAGCGGCCTACAGCTTTAATACAATTAGAAATATTCAAAGGGTAAGAAAGACTGCACTGTCTGTAAACAAGTATACACAGCAGATCTTTTCATATTTTTCACATAGCATGGGTCTATATTACTATTTAATAACATGAATAAGCCATAGCCAAAGTACTTTTCATTTCATAAGAAATGTGAGTAAAAGATCGACCACAAGTTAATTTGAAATTAAAATAACACAACAAAAACAAAGCATTACACCATGCTTCCACTGAGAGAGACATAAACTGAACAGCAACAAACAGCCTATTTTTTTTCCCTCCCAAGGCATCTTCAACAATATGTGTAAAGGATGGTGTCACATAGCAACACAACAAACCAACACGTATGGTAGCAGAATAGTTTTCTTCAGACATCTCTGATGATGTAGAAGTATTACTCACCAGTGGTTACTTCTAATAGTAACCACTTCTAATAGTAACAGACAGGAAATTAATTTCTCATACTTCAATGCTTTCACTTTTGTGTTGGATTTTTGTTTGGTTTTTTTTTTTTTGGTGAGGCTCTTCTGAGCAGGTTTCATTGGAAAAAATGTTTCATCGGGAAAAAAAAATTAAATAGGCAACCAAACAGCTGAGAGATTTCAGTGAGAACAAGGACTTTAATTTACTCAGTAGGAAATGAATGATTCTGTGTGCTGAGATAAGGTTGTTGAAGATTTGACTACTTTCCCTAAAGGTATTGCTCCCAGCACTTAGCACCAGGCATTATGCTTGGTGTAAATCAACTTAATAAAGACACAGATTTCACTGACTACTTGGAATAGCCTCACAATATAACTAGGAACTTGAAACACAAGGGGAAATTAATATATGTAAACCAGATTAAAAACTCTGACACATTACTCTGGAACTGTAGAAAGATCAACTTCCGTGAAACAAACGCAGAGACAATTAATAACTTCTCACCAAAACACCTGTGTTCCATTCCTTACATTAAAAAAACCCAACTTTGAACCCATCCCTGCATGCACTGCTGGTTCAGGGTGCCATCTCATGGGGACAAACATAATAGTCTTCTCTCTTTGTCACCAGTGCCCATTGTTACTGCATCAGCTTCCTTCGCCAGGCTGAATCTGTGATTCAAAATCACCTGCCCTATTTCTGTCCCAGAAAAAATGCAAACACACTCACATTTGTTATGTTCTTTTCAGTATTTTTTTTCAATTTAGTGATATTTTCAAATGTTTGAAGTGTTTAGTTGAAATCACTTAACCACAAGAGTGCTGCTATTAGGAATGCTTTCCTTTCATATCCACAATTTTTTGTGCTTGATTATAGATTTTGGAAGACCTCACTAGTGAATTATTGGCAGCATAATAATCCATTAGTAAATTCCAAAAGGAGCATATGAGCAATTTTAGAATTATCTGCCTTCAAATAGCAAAATAAAACTTGTATGTGGATAAGACTGTTCTTGTCAATGTGGAAACTCCAGAGAGGGAGGAGATCACACTGACATAAGGTAAATTACCTGACGTATCTTTCCCAAAGGAAATAAAGGGACCAAGCAGCTCCCTCCCTCACACACCAAACCAGTTTTAACTCAAGATTCAGCAGATTCTGGAAAGAATTACATGACCTTCATTGCTCAGCGTAGCAGACCTGGACTGACACACAGCTTCTCTTCCAGCTCTGTTTTTTGTACAACTCCCTTAGGTGCCTCCTTATCAGTATAGAGGAAGGGGGAATGAGACTTAGGGAATTTCCCCCCCCCCATTTTTATTATCCATTGTCATCTGTAGATGAGTCACTTTCTTCTGTAATCCAAGTAGTTAACTCTGGGTGATTAATCTTGGTGAAGGCACATATTTTCCCAGGCTTGCTTAGTGCAGGTTCACAGTCTGAATTTATGCACTTTATTAAAGGAAAATAAAAGCTTAGAATAAATATTTGCTGAATATTTCACTGGAAATGGGCGTGACTTCACAGGCTGAATTTACTCCTCTTGTGTGTTTTCAGAGAAGGATGAAGGTCTTTGTTTATCCCTTCATGCAGCTAAGACAAGGGGAGAACCTGTTAATTCTTGCTTCTCCAGGTGAAAGGCAACCAAAACACCGTGTGGATTCTTATGCACAACTTGGAGAAACACACCCTGCACGTTGTCTGTGCAATCAGTAAATTACAGAAGTTATACCTGCAAACCCATCTTGACTCCTGGTTTAAAAATTTACAAATAGTAGTCCAAGACTCCAGCTAATGCAAAATGCAAACCTAGTGCCCATGAAAGTGAGACAGCTATTCTCACAGTCAGTTGATTCAGCTCCTATGACCATTGACCCAGGACTGCAAGACTTGCACCACAAAACATGCAGAAAAGAATATTTTATTAGCCCATGATAGGGAAAGTATAAAAATGCCATAAATTGTGAGACTCAGTTAAATATTTTACAAAAGAAAGTTCTAGGACTTGATAATAGAGTTCTTCCTTCTTACTTTCCCACTTACATTTACCCAGGCAATAGGTAGTCCACTGAAAAGTAATTTTCCTCAGTCCTTCTAAGATCTAATGGTCCCATTAAGCTCTATGGAAAAACTTCAGAGGATACTGCATGTATATTACAAGCTAATAAACTTACTAGCACAATAACATTAACATTTATATAACAGGAGTAGGGCATCAAATTTAATAACACAAAAATGTAATGAGGAAAGATGTAATTACTTGTGGTAATGCAAATACTTCCCTATTTGTCTGAGGCCAACATTCAAAGTCCACTGCAAATGTGGCTTCTGACTTCAGTGGGTTTTGGTTAAAAAAAGGGCAACAGACTTCCTAGAGACAATTGTATTGAAAGGTGTGGAAGCACTGTACATGTGGAAGCACTATAGACAGGTTATGGTAGAATAATAGCCTGGTTTCAAGAGCTTCATGCTTAAAATGAAAATTATTCTGCTAAGAGTGGCTTGGATCAAGAGAAAGTTAAATGACCTCTCTATCCAGTTTTTTGCTCCTTTCCATATCTAATTAAAAGGCTTAGGGGTTAATAAACAGGGATCCAGTAGGGAAATCCTAGCCCAGGAATCTAGTGCAGACTACACTGCAGTAGCTCACAGCTAGTCTAGTCCCAGACCAGCTCTCTTTCCCTTCATCACCTTAATAATTCAGGCCACAAGCCATTCAGTTATGTTGGAAACACTGCTCTCTACAGTCACACAGGCAAAAGCCACTTTGAAAAGCCATTCAGCATGAAAATTAAGTCTGGAAGCATCAGAGGCAGCCCATCAGTCTTAAAACTTACTCATGCAGATGAATCTCTGTTTTGCAACAGCCAGGTTCAGTTATTCTGCTGTATATTGGAATGGCAAAAGTTATTCCCCTGTCATCTGTTAGAGGAGTCTGGTAATACTTCAAAAAGGTCCTACTGGAGCAGAACTGCTTTTATGCTTCTCCCTGCCTAACACAATTCAGATTTCTGGTACTCTGGCAACAGTAAACACTACAGACTTTCTATTGCATGGGAGACTCAGGGAAGGAAAATCTGGGTCAACTCACAGATTTGTGTCTTTTTTAAGACAGTGAAACACATGCTGTGACAACCAGCTGGTTCAAACCCTTTCATAACACTGTTGTAGAACCTGATCTACCAATCTTATGAGACCCATGATTTCTCTTTGGGTTACAGCTTATATTTTTGAAAAATCTGGCAGTGATGAAAACAAACCCCCAGCTGATGAGAGCATCTAGAATATCCTTAGGAGTTGTTCCAATGATTCTACAGGTCATCAAAATTTTAAATGAAGGCAGTATGAAGCAATCTAAAGTGCACAGTCCAAACCTGAACATTTCTAAACTCAATGAAACATTGGCTGGGGAGCACTTTTTAAACTTTTAACAATAAAATCTCTGAGGTGAATAGGGCTATATAAGGCTGTTAAGTCCTGTGACTATGAAAACGTTTAAAAAAAAAAAAATGCAGCTGCACCAAACTCATCAATGCATAGCACAAAATCCCTGAACTCATATATGTGTAAAAGACCTGGCAGTTTCCAGCTGGCAAAGTTGTGTATTTTAAATGAAAATGAGTCAACCAATACAGCCCTGAGGCCACATCTGCTCAACTGTACAAAAAGCCATCATCGACGAGATTTTATTCCATTCTATCTCAACAAGCTATCAAGACCTAACAAATGGAATGCTATGCAGAAAAGACCTAGGTGAAATGTTTGCCCTTGGTCTCTGTATAGAATGCCCATAAGAGTCCCTGTCTGCTGAGTTCAAGATGAGAAAAACCTCAGAAATTTCCAGACTTATGCTCATAGAGGGCAAATATTGCCCTTGAAGATAACACATGCAAAATTAAGAAAAATACTGTTTCAGATTTCATTTTTATTCATGACAATTTCTGCTGGTACTCATGTAACTGTAGGAAAAAAAGTCCTGAAGTTCACTATGCTAAATGTCATTCAAAAACCATAGTAGTAGCAATGGACTGTATATTTCACATCTTAAGAAAATAAGCAACATTTTTATCTCTACACTCTGTCAAAAGATCAAATTAACAGCTTCAAAATGTGCCCTGAGTTATACCTGCAATCATTGTCATAGACTATTTTCATGTTGTGCTGGATTAATCTCAATATAAACTACAGAAATATTCATCCTAAGTCATTCCATTGCCTGGAATAAACTAACTTAGTCCAGAAAACAACATTTTGTATATATGCACACCTGATTTGAAATCACTGTGCCTTCAAGCATTTACATATTTTGAATTTCCAAGTTTAAAAACTAAACCAGAAGTAGAGTTAAAATTAACACAACTAAGAAATATGAAGTGTTTAGCTCAAAAGGGACAAATTTAAGTTTTCTTTTCCAGGTAGGCACAACCACACCCATTATTGTACTATGGCAGGAAATGTCACCATCCACCTCAGACTAGGTAGAGTTGGAGAACCACAAAATCCTCAAAACCCAATGCTTCAAGTCTTGCCCCAAAGCTCATTCTTGTCTCTGATGCCATAAATGTAACACGGCTTTATTTTGTTGTCAGTCCTTCTGATCCTGAATACAGTTTTAATTTTTTCCCTCCTAAGCTCCATAGCTGCACAACACCTTCTCTGCACCCAGAGCACCAAGTGCTTCAGGAAAAAGAGCTCTTAGAACACAGCTCTCCTCCTCAAGGCTGCTGTGGTTTCAGTGCTATCAGAGGGGTTATGTATGGCAGCCATCCACCTGGGAATACCACAGCAGCACGACTCCCACAGGCCAGGCACTATGGAACAGGTAGAAAGGCTCCCAAAGACAGCTGGTGGCTTGAAGTGCTCCTGCTTTTCAGCCCAGCGTGGTTCAAAGAAGGAACCCAGCTGCACCACGAGTGCATTGCAGGTCCTGTCCCAAGTGCACGAGCTCACCATGCGTACACCAGACTGGATCGAGGTGCCGCAATGGAATTGGGACAACCTGAATTTTACTTGCTAGTGTTGCTACTGACAGCCTTTGTTACCCAGGCCAGATTGATCTGACCAGACTCAGCATCACTTCATCTAGAAGAATTCCTAGATGAAATGATGCTGAATGATTTCATCATTCAGCTGGAGAAATACAGGAAAATGAGGCTATATTTTCCTGCCTTCTTTGCCTTGTCTGTCTGCACTGTAAAGGTCTCTAAGGCAGTGACTTCCCTCACCTGCATGGCTCTCACATCATTTAGCTGATGCCAATCTCTCTCTGAAGGTAACATTAGTCATCTCCAGCCACCCCTCAGCTGCCACAGCCGAGGAGAATCATAGACATGACACCTGGTAGTGCTGCAGGCATGACTTGTTTTATTGATGTATCCATCTGCTCTTGGCCCAAGGTGTCCAGGCAACAAGTAGTGTGGGCCCCTTCCCTCCAAACCAAGGCATGGCAGCAGGAAGCATCCTCCACAACAGCTGACTCAGCCTTAGGAAACACAGATGATCAGTGCCTGTGCCACATAATGCCATAGCAATGTGAGCAATAATGCCCCAGGCAGTTATGGGATGGCCTTAGCTGAGGCCAGTAGGCACCCATATTAACACCTTTAATATGTTTTATTTTCATTACATTTGGTTGTACACAATCATTCTTAGAACACGGTAACACAGGAACTTCAGCACTGGGAAGTATTAGATAAAATGTGACTCTACTTGTCCCTCAAATGGAAGTAATGCCCCTAACATGACACTTCATTAGCTTCTCAAGAAATAATCTTGATGTCATTACTCAGCATTCATCTAGTCTTTCCTCAGGCAAAAAAGTCAAATTATAGCAGGAATATTGTATGAGTAAGACTTAAGTAAGGAGTGCAAGATGTAGCCTGTTATCTGTAAATGACAGAGGTGCCTTTTCTGATTTACTTTCTTTAATCACATTTGCAGAAACCAGTCATTTTTTCCAGTTTCTTCTGGAAGCCAGTTCAGTGTGACTGGAGAAGCATGCTTACACTCTTGTGAGGTATGTATTGTTTTAGAACTTGGTCTGAAACCTAAAGAGAACATTAAAGAATTAAATATCACAGTTACAGATGACACAGTATTACTAGCAACAGGAATGAATCTGAGAATAGTCTTAGTTTCACTAAGCCGAATGAGAAAGTAAAGCCTAAAAGGAAATTATACCCCAAGGAAGTAGCCTGTTTTAAATAAAAAGGAGGTTAAAAGTACCCCAAAGGCTTCATGATGGCATAATCAACCATGAATGAGTGAAAGGGATGGTTTTGCCTCATCCTTTGAAGATGGAATAAGAAAGAAATGGAAATACAATATTTAACCCAGTTTTCTTGAGTCCCTCCCACCACTGATGCTATGCTTGAATCCTGATGACCACACTGCTCTAAGGTTCCTTTAGAAATCATCATCTCTCATTTCACTTTGGCGAATTTCAGTTGTCTTTAGGGGCACATTCTCTTTACCCTCTCATTTCTCAAAGCCTGATTGCATAACAGTCTTTCCTACATCATGTCTTCACACATTTGCAGTCGATCCAAGGAGAACACCTATTATTGACCATGTCTAAATATCAACCAAAGCATCCCCAACTCGTGAGGACACTTACCAAAATAAACTGCCAACCAGGTGACTTAAAGAGATTCACCACGACCTTCCCTGGTACAGGGGGAACTGTGGATGTGCATTTTTCCCTTGTGCAGAGAGTACTGTATCAAAAAGGTTCAGAGGACTTTTAGTACAAAATAAAATCAAAACAGTTACACTGGAATTATTAAGTCAAATCTGCACTGTGGTAACTTGGAGGTACTTGGAAGAATGGGGTTTATTATAGTTTAAAAGAAGTAATTTTTGCCCTAAAGGAATTAATGAACCAGAGGGGAAGATATGGCACTAATTTAGCAGATGTCCCTACATCCATACAGCAAGTTGGCCTTCAGAACTGGTTTGTTGAGTCACTTCCTCCTCCCCACTCCGTAAGCGTCGCCGTCACCTGATCTTCGTCACTAACCCACGGGTGAGTGACACCTGCCCATGACTCTGTCATGGTTGATTAAACAGGTTTGGGCCTGTTTAATCCGGAGAAAAGAGGACTGAGAGGGGATCTTATTTAATGCATATCAACATCCCCAAGGCAGGTGCCAAGAGGACGGTGCCACACAGCTTTTGGTGGTGCCCAGCCACAGGACGGAGAGCAGTGGCCATAAACTGAACCAAAAGTAGCCCCACCTCAACATGGAGAAGAAGTTTAGGCGGAGGGCGGCAGAGCACTGGCAGCGGCTGCCCAGGGAGGCCGTGGGCTCCCCTGTGGAGAGATTCCAAACCCCGCCTAGGTGCGTTCCTGTGTCACCCGCTCCAGGTGGGATCGGTCTGGAGGCTGCCCAGAGTCCCCCCCGTACCCCAACACCCCCCGGGGAGCGCGGCCCGGGGCGCACCCGCAGCCGGGGCGGGCCGGGCGCTCGGGGCGTGCCCGGAAGCGGAGGCGGAAGCGGCGCTCGGCGTTCGGTGCGGAAGCGGCAGCGGAGGCCGCGGTTCGGGTTCCGCGGGCGGCGGGGCAGGGGCGCTGCGCCACCGGCGGCCGGGCCCGCTCCCCGCGCCACTCTCTTGCCGCTGCCTCCCCTCCCCTCCCCTCGGCGCTCCGCCATGGCGGCCAACACCGGCAACCTGCAGGTACAGCCACGCCGGCCCTGCCCTGCCCGGCGCGGGGCGGACCCGGCAAGCGGCGGCGGGCGGGGGGCGGCGCCAGGAAGGAGCGGGGCCGGCGGCGTCCCGGGCCGGGGGTGTCCTGGGCCGGGGCTGCGGGCGGAGCGGGGGCACAGCGAGCGCGAACGCCCATTGCTCAGCGGGCCGGGGACACCGCCGCCGATGGGGACTCGGCTTGGGTCCGGGGTGTCAGAGCCCGCGGGTCAGCCCTCATCGCCCTGGGCCTGAGACCCTGCGGAGGGGCCCGGGAAGGGGGGCCCGGGGGCACCAATCCTGCGGACGCGGGCAGCGAGGCCTAGCGCCCGGCCGGGAAGCGCTGCTGCCGCTTCTGCTCCGGACGCGTGGTTTGGCTTGTGTTGTCGCAAGGCTCCTGCTGGCTGTGGGAAGCCTTTGCCTGCTCTGCTGTTCCGCTTGTGTTAACCCTCGGCTCCGGCGGTGTCATCGGTGCTGCGGCTGGCCGGCAAAACAAACCCCGAAGTGAAATAAGTGCGCAGCCCTTCTTTCAGCCCTTCTTTCTCTTTCTCTTCGGCTGTTTGAACCGTGATCATTTTTGTATGCAGTGTTTACACTGGCAGTGTGTTGTTTGCATTGACAAAGCTAGAGGAGATGTTATAGGGTTTATAATAACCAGGAGAAGAATGACACCTCTTTACGATGACATTCTTTCCTTGAGTGATGTTCATCAAACTATAAACCCATGGCCTGATAAAGCAGTTTGTGCCTCAGAGCTGGCCATCTATGCCCTAGTTCATACAAGTTTCTAATAATGTTTTCTGTTTGATAGCAGTGGTGTTCTTCACAGTAACAGGCTAAGATGCAGCTGATGTAATGAAGTGTTAGAGCTGAGAATGTAATAGCCAGGTAATAGTCTTTGGCTGTTTACAAAAAGAGAGTATCGCAAAACCAGGCAATACGTGATGCAGACTTTTGCCCATTTCAGAAGAGCAGGTCTGCGACGTGCCCTGTTTTCTCACATTTCTGTTTTAGCAGGTGATCTTTGCCATTTATTCTTTGGAATTAATGTCACGTGTATCACTCTCTTTGTTGTGTTGGATGCAGGGGATAGCCCTGGATATTGGGCAACAATACAGTTACTATGTCATGTGATAATTAAAGTCACTGACGGGACTTAAGAACTTTGATATGAAAATAACTGTTTGGGGGGTTAACTTTTGCTCTGTTGCTAGATTTGAATGGTGCACAGAGGTGCATAAGGGAGTCAGCATAAAATGTGCAGCAGGAGGCAGCTGTCCATTCATACCTGGGAAACTGCTCCTGAGCTCCCAGCCTCTCCAGAAAGGAAAGACTTTGGTTCTGTTCCAAAGAAACAGATGCTTACAGTGCTCCAGCACTTGCCACAACAGAGCCATGGTCTGTTTGATTGCTTCATTGTTTTTATATACCTTTGATTGCAGATCGATCTGTTGAGATGATCTTTGCTTCCAAGACAGCAACGCAAAGCAGTAGAATGCTGTATTTTGCAGTTTCTTTCATGGCTGTTGTTTACTAGCTTTTTTCTGCCTGAAACACATCAGAGTGTAGGTAGTGGCAAGAGTATCTGTACTGGAGTGTCTAATGGAAACTCCTTGTTGCAGTTCAAACTCTCAGCCTTGCTCCCTGACATTACATAATCATCCTGAGCATACTAGCAATGCTTAGGAAAGGGAACCACATGGGAAAAAATAGGTGAGGCACTATAGAATATTTAGTTGGTGTTGGTTAATTCTGGCTGACTGCTTATTTTCAACTTTCAACTTACCAGTGGTCAAAATGACAGTTTTAATTGTCTGGAAGTGGTATGGGCATTCCAAGAAGGAAACTGTAATGAAAAGTAATAAGCACTAACAAGCAAGCAATGGAATAGAGGTGGTACAATAAATCCATAGAGCAGTGTGTGCAATACAGTGGCTTAGATCTCAGTCAGATTTATTTGAAACTAGCTGAACAAATAAAGTAAAAATCCATTCTTAACTTCTCATAGAACTCTTTGGTCCTTAAGATTTGGGTATGTTCTCTATCTGTTTGGGTTTGGTTTTTTTTCTCCTCTCCCACTGGAGTGATAATTGAAATTTTTCGCTAGGATATCAAGAATCTAAATCCTCCTAGAGAAACTAAGCAACTGGTCTTTGAAGATGTCTCCAAGCATAATGTTTGAAGAGTGATAGTGCTAGTTTCAGTGATTGTAATCAAGTACTTCCTATATTGACTTTGCTGTTTACAGGGTTTACTGATGTCATTGGTCATAGAATCTTAGAATTGTTTAGGCTGGAAAAGATTGAGTCCAACTATTAACCCAGCACTGTCAATTGCACCCCTAAAGCATGCCTTAAACAGCATAACTGTATCATAGTTCAAAGTTTAGATGTCTGTGATTAAAAAAAACCCCAAGCCTTATAATGGATTTCCAAATCTTTCCATAAGAAATGTAAGAGATTGGTAGGGCAGACTACATAGACAAAATAGTAGTCCCAGCTTAGTACACAGAAACTTGTCCTTCTCACTTGCACTTTTCTGTGTGCTAGTAAATTTCAGCAGTTTGTAAATCCTGCTGTTCATGGAAGGATGGAAATACAACTCTGAGGGGATAAATGTGAAGGAGCAGAAAAACTGTCCATCAAAGAACAGTAACCGCTTAAATGGTCTCTGATCACGGAAAATGCTCTTGTACAGCAGTTAATGATTTGTTTGTGTTACAGAAAGCAATAGACCTTGCTAGCAAGGCAGCACAAGAAGATAAAGCAGGAAACTATGAGGAAGCCTTCCGCTTGTACCAACATGCCGTGCAGTATTTTCTCCACGTTGTTAAATGTAAGTGTGATGTGTTGGATGATTCAGTAGAGTTTAGTCGTCAGATTGCACAAGAGCAATCTCTTATGTTGACATTAGTATTTAAATTTTGCTCTCATCAACAGTTGATACTTGCTAGTTGTAGTTTGACTGAGGTCAGATATTTTGCAGCTTTTACCTTTACTGTGTTGTGTGCTTGCTCCATTCTTGTAAGAAATTAGATTATTTTTTACTTGTGTTTTGTTTTAGGTTTTTTTAAGACAGGAGGCAGGTGTTTGCTGTCTCTCCTCTGGACTTTTGTAGCAGTGTTTCAAGCTGGCCACTGCACGAGGAAATATGACAATAAGTACAGGGATCCCTGTATTTCTGTTGTGCTGAAAACCATGTTACACATGAAGTCTGCTGTATCTGCAGAGTGCT
Source organism: Zonotrichia leucophrys gambelii (assembly GCF_028769735.1). Lineage (NCBI taxonomy): Eukaryota > Metazoa > Chordata > Aves > Passeriformes > Passerellidae > Zonotrichia > Zonotrichia leucophrys. The sequence goes on from NC_088171.1 coordinate 70,691,730, forward strand.
TTTTGCACCTTCAATTCATGCTGCTTGCCCTTCTAAAGCCTCTCTGCTGACATTTTTTGCTCCTTAATGTCATAGTCTTGCTGTTTATCTTGGCCGAGAAAATGTATGAGATGGACTTGTATGTAACAATTTTTCTTTAGTTTCCATGTTCTCATTACTTTATGCCTTTTCACACTTCTGTGTACCTTTTGTGCCACATTCAGTGTTTGTATGCAAGGAATTGGCTTTCTTAATGTGGGTACAGCCCTAATCTAAGTGGGCTAGGGTTGCTTGCCTGACAAAGGCACACTTACAAATCTTCATGATTTGAAAAAAGTAGTTTTCTTTATAGTCCTTTATTATTAGGATAATCTGTGTTTATCACTTCCTGTCCATTTAAATATTACAGACTTTCTCAGAATATCACTTTCTATGCTTTTAACAATATTAATGGACTTTTGGAAACTTAGCTCAAAAACCTGACATGTTAAATTTTGATCATTGGTTTGAAATACTGTAATAGTGATCACGAGAACAGTGTGGCTGTTGAAACACACTTAGTTCTTTCAGATGTTTTATGTAATGTTTCTTTATCTTTTAAAATTAGCAGGCTATGGAAGAATCAAGTATGGTTCTAAATAAAAATTGCCTAGTACAAGCAGCTTCTTGATTAGCTATTTTAGAAAAGCAGTTATTAAGGCAATGTCTAGCAGCTTGAAAGGCTGACAGAAAAGCTTCCAGTGCTAATGTCCTTAATCCCTTAGAGTCAAATTTTAAGCCAAGGCAATGTTCAGGTGAATGTTTGATATGACATCCTTCTGGTCCGTTCTCTCCAAGGCATAGTGGAAAATTAAGTAGTTGAGATGTTTATTTATGTCCTGAGTCCTGAGAGAGGTACATTGATAAGAGATAAAGAAGACAGATCTTTAGTCTTGTTTTTTGATTGATGCACATGTGTTTTGCTGTTAACAAAGAATTGTTTATCTTCAAACTCTCAGATGAAGCACAGGGTGATAAAGCAAAACAAAGCATTAGAGCAAAATGTACAGAATACTTGGATCGAGCAGAAAAGCTGAAAGAATATCTGAAAAAGAGAGGAAAAACTGCACCAAAACCAGTTAAAGAGTCTGGTCCTGCTGAAGGAAAAGGGTATGTTTTTGGAGAAGGTAAAGCAAAATACTTCCTGAACTCAACTTATTCTAAACTTCTACTATTCAAAGATCATTGTAACTTGTTTCTGAAATGCTTCAGATGACTACTAATGCTGAAGTACAGTGGGCTAATAAAAATAACTTGAATTAGAATCTCAAGCATTTCTGTGCTTGTTTACTAAAATGTGAACATTTGCATAGGAAATTCACTGAAGAATGAAAGCTGCTTCAGACTAACAGCTGAATCCAATGATTATTGTATTTAATGGCAAGGAGCTTGATGACCTTTCAAGGCTTTCTGCATTTAAATACTTAGTAACTAGAAAATAATTTCAGACTGGTGATTACTGGGGTTAGTGAGTTTTATCTGTCTCATACTTGAGAAGAGACAAAAAGCCCTGTGTAGGGTAAAGTTCTGTAAGGTGGACTGAATCCTTCCGATGTATTGCTGCTGCCTGGTCTCTCCACTGCTTCCCTTCTCCTAGATTTGTTTCTCACTTTGCATATCAGAGAGTTGAACACGCAGAGCCTCCCAAACAAGCCCAGCCTCTTTTGCCTTTGCTACTCCCTTTATGGGGGTAGGAGAGAGGAAGAATTCAGGATTATACCTTCTGGTGGGACTGCCCTTTCTAGGAGTCCTGAACAGCTGAAGTTGCTCAGTTGTCTCTTAAAACTTCACCTGATTTTCAGTCTTTTTAAGTGTCTGCTCATTTCATCAGCCTTATTTTTTGAGCTGTACCATCTTTGGCTTAATTTATAATAGAAGGAAATGGTAATACCACAAAGGCTACATGTATTTTCGTGACCTCCACTCCAGTTGTTCCCTCTCTAGTCTCTTTTCCTTTAATTTCCAGTCTCCTTTGCTCTGATGAGAGTTTCGTAGTACTAGATGGAATTGGCCAAGTCCTGTTGCATGTCCAGATAGAGGAGAAGTGCCAATGTCTACAAACAAACCATTCCAGCATCTCTGTGTTGGTGGATATAAGGGATGTGTGTTTCTAAAAGCTGGCTCAGAACACACAGAAGTATCTTAAGAGGGCTCAGACCCATAAGAGGAAGTTGAAATGGCAAAGGAGGGTGAATTGGAAAGAAATCAGAGAAAAGTGTACTTCTGCTTTTCTACAGTCATGTAAACCTCTAGAGGTCTGAAAGCATCTCCATGTTTCTTTAATTCCTCAGCCTGATGGGTTTTCTGCTTTTTGCATTCTGATTTTTATTCTAAGACAGAAGTCTCTCTTACTGTATTTCAACATTTTGTTTCCAAATCAGGAATGACAGTGATGGGGAAGGGGAATCAGAGGACCCTGAAAAAAAGAAGCTACAGAATCAACTTCAAGGTAATTTGAAGCATCCTTTTCTTTAAATAGGGATTACTTCAGTTAAGCAAGTTCCTGTAGTTTTGCCACCTAAATTTTATGGATTAATTTAATGTCTGTTAGTAGCTCAGCTAGTATGTAATCTTCACGTGCAAAAGCACAGTCTTTATGGAAGTAAAAGGATTTGTGTGCCATGAACTTATACAGTGACTACATTGAAATGTATCTCCTGCACCCTGTACTTCATGTTAAAATTGTATCACCTATCAAGCTAGGAAGTTGCAAAATCCCAGCTGGCTGGTGACTAAACTGATTTAGTGGTTTTTTACTATGAAGTGCACTAGCATGTTGCCTAGAGGCTAAGGAAATGATGATGCAAATACATAGTGTAAGCAGAACTGTTTTCACAAAAAGACTGGAATTCATGTTTAGGAGTAAGAAACATGGATTCTTGCCCATTTAGAATAATATGCAGTGATGATGCTGTCCCAGTTCAGTCGCATAGTTTGGGTTTTTGAACTCAAATACAGAACACAGTCTGTGAACCAATGTATAGCAGCTACCAGCAGTTTGGTGTGCAGTAAAAAAGAGGCTTTTTGATATTTATTTCCCTTTAATAATGAAGAACTGTTCAGAACTTCCCTACCAGAAGGTGCTTATGGATCTGAAGAAACCTCATTGTTCTCCTATTTTTGACTGTAACAAAGATCAAATGCATTTACCAGATCTTGTGGCTGTGTAGTTTCAGGAGCTGTTGTATCACCATTGGAAACTGTGCTGTGCTTTTTCTTCTTCTCTGCACATTATTTAATCCTATGCACAGTTATAAGAGACAGTTTCTTGGTTTTTTTTAAGTGACAGAAAATTGATGAGCATTGAACTCCTATCCTGTCTCTCACTATACAGACTTTGTTTCTTCCCACATGAATCTGACCTCAGATAGAAGCAGTGGCTAGGATTACAAGATCTAATATTATAGGTTTAATAACCTATTACTACCTGAGTTCCAAATTTGCCCATCTAGAAGTAGTTGAGACAAAATTTTTAGCATGCAAGACTAACCAGTCTGAAGAGAAAGCTGAGTTACAGCTCAATTGGCTGAACTCATTGATTGAGGAAGATGAGACTTGGTGCAAAACTTTAAATGTGCTTTGACTAAGAAAATACTTCTACAGCTAAGCAGGATCCATATAACCCTTCTGATGCTTTTGGCCCTAGCTCTCAAACCTCTTTTCCATTAGATGATCCATTTGTTTGCTCCATGTCTGGAGATACCAGCAAGTTACTTCATCTGCTGGAGAATCTTAAAAAATCCTGAGCTAGTGCAGCTGCATTGTTTAAAATGAATTCTCAAATTTTTTAGGGAGTGTAGTGGTGGTTTAGTTATGAGTTGGTGCCAGGACTAACTCACAAATGTTCTGGTTATCCATGGTTTATCTTGATAAAAAAATGTGACATTTCTGTAAAAATAACATCCATTTGAGTAATGGAATTCAGTGTTCCTATCATATTAGAAATGCCTTGTTTTTATTCAGTATAGGCATGGGCATAGATTTCTTTTTTCACCAATTGGAATTTATTGTAATTGTGAAAAGATATATATGTCTCTAACTTGGACCATCTTTTCTTACAGGAGCAATTGTTATGGAGCGACCAAATGTCAAATGGAGTGATGTTGCTGGCCTCGAGGGTGCCAAAGAGGCACTTAAAGAAGCAGTCATCCTTCCCATTAAATTTCCACACCTGTTTACAGGTCAGGATTACAGCATTTATTTACTATTGGCCAGTCAGGCCTGGCGCTGGGGCCCGTGAAGTGTGTTGTGCCAATGTATCATAGACTCAAGCTGATCTCTTAACAAAGAGATTTTGATCCATCTGACAGAAGTTTCATGGGTAGTTATGAAAAACCTCTGAGCAGCCTAGAGGAGAATAATCAGAAAATAGCATTTTGAAAACTGCTGGTTTCTCTCTTGCAGGCAAGAGAACGCCCTGGAGAGGGATTCTTCTGTTTGGACCACCAGGAACAGGAAAGTCTTATTTAGCAAAAGCTGTAGCAACAGAAGCAAACAACTCTACCTTCTTCTCAGTATCTTCATCTGACCTGGTCTCAAAATGGTTAGGTGAAAGTGAAAAGTAAGTTGGAGTTGCCCAAGGTCCAGGAAAATGTTGTTGAGAGGAAATTATTATAGAGATATGGTGCCATCGGGAATTTAAGAAAATGGTCTTGTCTTTTTAAAAACCAACTATAGGTGTTTCTGTGCTTCATGCTGCAGTGCCATGTAAAGATACCATTATATGCTGCATTTTGAGAAACTCTTTTCAGTGCTCAGAAAGATTTTGGGAGCACCACAGAGCTCATGCTAACTCTTCATTTGTTACTGTGTGATGTATGAAGAAGACCAGAAAGGCAAGGGACCATGAGTAACATGGCTGCAGTCTAGAAGTCTAGGAATTTGTCCATATAGTCTTCCAAAAGAGATTTCTTGAATTAATAAAAAGCTCTGGGTTTACAGGGAAAGGATTTTCATATAATGATAAGCATACTTGTCATAACCATGATTTAATGATTTGAAGTGTGGGGCAACTGAGCAACACTGTTTAAAGCTGATAGAATGAGAAAGAAAGGCTATTAGATAAAGTGTTTGAAGTGAGTTATTTTTTTCCCCAGAAAGCTGGAAACCTTAAGCTGCTTTTCTTCTGTTGCAGAAGGAATACAGAACTGGAGACTAGCTTGGCATTAGATATTATGCTTGACTTCATTTGAGACTATTGCCTGAGATTTAGTGCTGTAATATGAAGAATTTCCCAGCATGTTCCTATTTATTTTTCTTTTTCAAACTAGTAAAGTGTGTTCATGAGAGATGGCTAGGAGTATATGGGGTTTGTTGTAGGTTGTTTTGTTTATTTGATTTGAAACCAATATTGCATGTCATACAAAAATGATTTAGTAAGTAAAGTTGTAGAAAGTAAAGATACATGTTATTTCTTACAAAATCTCTAGAGTTATTTTCAGTTAGAAATGTTTAGAGAAAGATTCAAAAGAAAAAAGCTTTCTAAATTGGTGCTTTTGTAAAGTGCAGGCTGTCATGTAGAAGTGTAAACTGAAAAAGGGCTTTATTTTGCAAAATCATGCCTGGAGCACTCTAATTTATTTTCTTTTTCTTATGCTGGGCTCTCTCATTCAGTGTAATTCTGAGTCATGGAGCTGGAAGAATGTTGTTTCTTTGAGTAGCTGTATGTTAATGCTTTTTTCCCCTTGCTTTCTCTAAAGGAAATGACTATATCACATTCTGAAGTTATGTGTTTCTGCTGTTGTAATTATTAATATAGCTGAAGCTGTTTCCTTCTTTAAGATTAGTGAAAAACTTGTTCCAGCTTGCCAGAGAAAACAAACCTTCTATCATCTTCATTGATGAGATAGATTCCCTCTGTGGGTCAAGAAGTGAAAATGAAAGCGAGGCTGCTAGACGGATAAAAACGGAATTTCTAGTCCAGATGCAAGGTAAGTTTATTTGGTCTTCAAAATCAGACAGAGAGATTAAGACATGTGTTCTTAAGTGTAACTTGAATTAGAATACTAAGAATGTCTGCAGTTCCACCCCATTGAATTTTGATGGCTTTTTAAAGCAATCTCTGTTTATCATCTAAACTGTGAAATTATTTCTGCCTTGATACAGGGGTTGGTGTTGACAATGAAGGAATTTTGGTGTTAGGAGCAACAAACATTCCCTGGGTTTTGGATTCTGCTATCAGGAGAAGGTATGATGGCACTTTTTTTCATGGTGTGCGATTCACAGCTGGTGTGAGCTTTCAGCCAGAGAGTGCTTAAGGTGTTCATGCAGCTCATGTTTGCAGACATGGGTAATGTTCTGCAACTCAATTCCATGAAGTAGTCTTAGCTAAACTGATAGTCACTTGCCCCTTTAGAGAAAGGTAGGTTGTTCAGTCCTGTAGTTTATCTGATTTCTTGGTTAGATGATTATGCTTGAAGAAACAGGAGTTTCTTGCTTGCTTTTTGGTTTTCTGGGGGACTTAGGGGACAAGTTAGAAAGTACACACCTCAGAAGGGCAAGAGAGGGTGGGACTTTCCTTTTCAGCTGTTAACAGACTGGTGAGTAGCTTGCATTTTTTCATGGAAGTGTAACCTTATGGAGAAATGCCATATTTTTCTACTAGTCAGGCATAACTTGTGATTTTTAACTACTGTTTCGCAGATACAGGACTGACTGTACCTGATTATTTGGATCTTTCTCTGAGCTGCAGAGCAAGCATAGGACAGATACAATTATGTGACAAATAGGATTATGCTGTGATGAGGACACAGCTTGGATAATGGCTATTTTTCTTGACTAAAGAATCAGTGATCTTTTTTTTTGGTGACTGACACTGACTTTTATTTATATACCGAATTCAAGCTGGCCATACTTCAGTTTGATTTGGGGTTGGACCAGGTCACCTCCAGATGTCACTTCTCATCTGCATGACTCTAGAGTTGTATGAGCCAGATTTAAAAATGAAGATATTGTTGAGAATTTCAAGTCATTCTTGAAATTCCAGCTTTGGTTGGGATCCACAGTAAAAGACATACATGGACCTGATAGAGTGTGTTCAGAAGGGGCCATGAAAATGATCTGGACACCTTTCTTCTGAAGGCAGGTTACAAGAGTGGGGCTGTTCAGCCTGGAGAAGAGAAGGATACAGAGACCTTATTGTGGCCCTTCAGTATATAAAGGGAACTTAGTAGAAGGGTGGAGAGATGTTCCTTGGTTTTTTTCCCAGGCTTGTAATGCCAGGACAAGGGGCAGTTGTTCAAACTGAATGAGGATGGGCTTAGATTGGGAATAAGGAGGAAGTTTTTTATGATGAGGGTGGTGAGACACTGGCATGGGTTGCCCAAGAGAAGCTGTGGATCATGGGAAGTGTTCAAGGCCAGGTGGGATGGGGTTTTGAGTAAGCTGGTTTGGGGGAAGGTCTCCCTGCCTGTGGCAGGGGGGTTGAAACTGGACAATCTTCAAGGTCTCCCTCAACCCAAACCATTTTCTCATTCTCAGCAACATGAAAGAGAAATTCCCTAGCTCTAGCCCACAAGACTTAAAGGAACTTGTACAACAATGGCTGTAATAAAATTAATTTTTCATGGATTTGAGCCACTTTGTCATGTATATTAGGTTATTGTGTTCAGCAGGATTTGGAGTTGCTCTTTGTTGGTAAGAGGTAATCTCCACTCTGAGAACAGATGCTGCTTCAAAGGAGGAAATGCTGTTACCAATATTTTCTTGAGAATGACTTCAGATTTACTTCTATCTATGGTGTTTTCTTAATTTAGTTGGAGACTGTAGAAAGTTGTTGCATAAACTTGTTATCAGGCAGTTCTTTCTTTGAGTGTGAAATCTGTTCAAATACACTTTAACACTTAAAACTGAGAGGAAGAAGTCTTTCTTTTAGCACTCAAACTCTGCTGGAAAAATGTCAGTCTGGAGAGAAGGATTTTGTAATGGAAAGGAAGCAGTTTTTATATTCTGGATATTAGCTTATGCTAACTAAAGTACTATTTATGAGAACAGGTTGCTGAATATTTGCATCAGATTTTTTTTAAAGGTCTGTTGTACTGAAACTGCTTTTTAATATTGCTAGAAGCAAGCTCATTTGCATGAACTCTTTCCATTGTGCATCTGCGTGAGTTGGCATCTTGGGAACTCTTTGGTTTTGTCTTTTTTACACCAGGTTTGAGAAGCGTATTTATATTCCTTTACCTGAAGACCACGCCAGGGCTGCAATGTTCAAACTTCACCTTGGGTCAACTCCAAATGACCTAAAAGACTCAGATTATCGAGAGCTTGGGAAGAGAACTGATGGCTATTCTGGTGCAGATATAAGCATCATTGTCCGTGATGCACTGATGCAGCCCGTTAGAAAAGTGCAATCAGCGACTCACTTTAAAAAAGTAAGTAGGAATCAAAATTTTTCAAGTTATTTCATCTATGAGAGCAGTCTTAATTTGAAAATTCCTTACAAATAAACTGAATTTGGTTTTAGGTAATACTGCATGGTTATGAATGTCCTTTTTATTGACTGGGGAGGAGAAGAACTGTTCTTCCTTTCCATGTACCCCCCTAGTCCTGCCATAAGTCTGGTGGAGCTCATTTCTGAATATTCATGCTCTGACTCTTAATGTCTCTAGAGAGTGTTAAAAGCATTCAGTTTGCCATTTAAATGGCAATGTTACAGAAGTGCTTTTTTTCTATTTCAAGTTAAGTGGTTCTTAACATGCTGGAAAAAAAATAAAAGTATCCCTCATCCACTTGAGAACAGATGGATTGTACTTAAGCACATTCTGTTTACTTGGCATATTTTTCAAACTGAAAAATTAAGGTTTTTGTAGAGTTCTGGTAGAAACATTGAATCAATTACAGTAGTAAAGATGCAACACAACTGAGCAAGGTCTGTGTTTCATTTACCCTGTTGTAATGTAAAAACTAGTTTACTTTTACATAGGTACACACCACAGAGCCTATTCAAACTATATTGTTTGGCTTATCTTCCAGTTACCTCTATATGCTATGTATTGACTTAAGTAATATTTCTTCACAATATTTGAATCTCAGAAACTTTATCTGTACAAGAACCAATTGGCATTCTTTACCACCAGTCTAAATCCATTACATCTGGGAATGTCTTTCCCCTGGAGAATTTGCACAGATGGGCCTTGTTCAGTCAAATTTATTGTTCCCTGAAAACTATTAAACTCTTAAATGGAGAAAAAGGAGTGATAGTATGAATGGTTATAAACAGAGGTTAAAATATATACAATGGGTATCAGTTGAATAAAATTTTATTTTGCTGTGTACCATATTTTAAAGTAGACCCAGACTAAAGGTACTTTTTGTTAATATTTTTAGTGCAAAGTTTGATTTTGACAGAAATTCATGGTTTTTGGGTGAAGGTGGGTCAGGATATTCTGCAGAGGTGCTAATTGCTGTAAAAGGAAGCTTTAATTTGTTGCTTCTTCAAAGAGCAGGTGTGGTAGGAAAAACTCGAGATCCTAAGGTGTCGAGTACCCTGTATGTTGTGTTGGCAGCAGTTCTTTGTCATCTCAGTTACAATTACAGTTTTTTTACCAGTAACTCAACCTGACATAAAAGGGTTAAGGCCCCTGAACCGAACAGCTACACTCACTTTGAAGATAGGCTCCTTTTTTTCCATGTGGTTTCTTCCAATGAACTCGTTCAGCTTAAGATTCAAAGTGAAAGACACACTTAAATCCAGTATGGTCCAGAATATGAGAGGGCAGGAAATTTGACTTTTGAGGACAACTCACAGTAACAATGTGATGTAAGCTGTATTTGTTGATAAATAAACAGTGACTTTGATATATCAAGGATTTTCTAGATGCTTCCTTCCCTTAAGCAGTCATGTCTGAAGTATTTATCTGTTGTTAACTTTACATGACAATGGCATTTCTGGCTAAAGGGCTGTTAGCTTTTAGTGTTTAGTACAAATTTGGAACAATCTGAGGCATGTTTCAGCTTGCCATGGAGCAATGAACCAACCTCAGTTGTCACAGTTTGTGGAACGACTTCAAAAGCGCTTCTTGCATCTTAACTATTTTTGCTTAAGAAAATAAAAGGAAGGAAAAATCCCACAACTGCAACACTTTGAACACTCTGACATGAGCCAAGTTGATTCCACTTATATTGTTAATGCTTTAATTGGATGTGATTTTGTGTTTTTCTGAGCAAAATCTTAGCGTTATTATTTCTGTTGTAACAGACAGAGCTTTCCTCAGTTGTTAGTAATTAACTGTAAACCTTTCCTTGCCATGTGTGATAACGCAGGTTTGCCAGAGTGCATTTTGAATATTACAATCTGCTGCCCTGCTCCTTGCTCTAAATTCAGCTTGGAACAGCAGATCCAGTTCTGTCCATAGTCAGTCAGTGTGTTGTCCTTGAACCTCTGTGTATGCTCCGAGTTCCCGTGGCTGTGTGGTGCTGCAGGTAACAGCCAGGGAAGGCAAAACCCTTGGTACCGGACAGAGTGCTGCACAAAGGGAACAGATGCACGGGGCGGCTTTTCTTTGCTCTGTCCGTCTGTCTGTCTGGGGGCGGGCGGGAAGGAAGCTGTTTTGTTCTCCCGCTAGGCGGCGCTGTTTCCTACGGGAAAGGTGCAGGGAGCTTGGGAAGGCGGGATGTCAGAGGGAAAAGCACTGGGAAGCTTTTAGAGAGCTGTTAACCAGCGATGAATGAGCTCCTCAAGTGACCAGGGACCAGGAAGGGTGGTCCTCACCAAGCAGATTTCCTGGCATGTCACTGTTCTGCAGAAATCCTCAGACTTAAGAGGAAGTGGCTTCTGGGATTTGACCTGATGTGAATTTAAGTATCTGGCTACAGCTGCATGTTTTCAAGGTGAATAATACCAGTACACTTGTACAATTTCTCTTCCACAGGACATGTGTTCCCAATGGGTAGGGCATCTGCATAAAATCAAGGAATGGTTTTTGCTTGGGGTGCTCTTCAGCTTCTGGTTTCTGTCTTCAAAACAGTAACTCCCATAAACTGAGTGTTTTCTTATTTTTAGGTAAAAGGACCATCAGTGTCTAATCCAAATACGATGGTAGATTTATTCACCCCTTGCTCTCCAGGTGATCCTGAAGCCACAGAAATGACATGGATGGAGGTCCCAGGTGATAAATTACTGGAGCCTAGAGTTTCCATGGTAGGTATTGCTTGTAGCATTTCTTTCTAATTTTTCAGAACTCTGAAAAGACTTTAAGATAAAGAGTCTTTTTTAGGACAATGGGATGAGACGTTTGTTTTCAGAAATGCTGGGCATACCAGATAACATTTTGAATTCTCAACATAAATCACTACAGTATGGCATGCTATAAAAAAGACAGCTGTCTATCCCTGATAAGCATTTCTTATTCTTGTCTGCTGGCATGCAGCTGCCATCCTTTCATCCATAGACAGTATCTCCCTCTTGCACTGTTCTTTCACTTGGCTTTTATTTATTCAAAACCTTTAGGGTTCCTGCACCATGATACACTTTCTTCTCATGATTGTGGCATTAATACTGGGAAATGGAAAATTACATTCACTGTAAATTAGGAAGTGATGTTCTATAGGAAAATATTGCCCATGAAATAAATACAAGTATAAAACCAAAGTGTAAGAAGATTTTGGATATAAAGGTAGTTTAGGTTTAAATTTATTAGAGGTAATAAAGCAGCCTTTTCTGCTGTTTTCTTTGTGTATATGCAAATACTTGCTTTGGCCTAGGGAATAAAGTATGTAAGACAGTTTTCAGTTTTAGATCACTACTTTAAAAAAAAATAATTGCTGGACACTCATTCTGTATTTTTGCCCAAGAGCAGCAGAAGAAAATTTTGTATTTAAGTACAAAGTTTGTGGGAAGCACTTAATAACAAATCTGTGTTGCTGTAGTTTCCTGTGTGCAAACAGCCTTGTAAGGAATGAAAGAAATCAATGCATTTCATGGGGAATCACAGGCAATGCTTTGAAAATAGAACCATCACTGTATTTCAGAAAATAATTTCCTGTGTGAATTTGCATACTGAGGAAGCAGAAGAGGATTTATGCAGGTGCAGGCCTGCCCTAAAACTTCTCTCTGCATGATCTAATTGGATTTTTAATCAGTCCTTCCTGGAATTAAAGACAGCAGTTCCTTGTGTGCTCCTAATGGTACCTGAACTCTGATGCACTACAGGCAGATGTTTCAGTGTCCAAAATCCATTCTTGTCCTTAAAATATAAGGCTTTAATTCTTTTTGAGCAGAGTGCCTCTGGTCTGATGAGACAAATATCATGTGTGGAAAACCATTATACTAATTTTTTTATTTTACCCATAATTTATAGCAATATGAGGTGTTGGGCATCTACTTTTTTCAGTTGCCCTTGGTTGGGAATTTATTCGTTTTCTTTACCCTTTTTTATTCATAATGTATTTTAACTGCTGCTCAACATCTATGAAATTTTTTTCTAAACTCCATTTCCTAGCATCTAAATATTTATCTAGGAAATTTACTGAGTTGAAGAGTCAGAAATTACCAGTCAGGAGCAGTAAAACTTTGCTAGAGATGAATCACAAACTGCTGTTCTACATTGCTGGACTGTGAAAAGTACATGGGAACATCTCAGTATTTTCCACTTAATCTGCTGTAGTTAATCATGGTTTGAAAATAGTAACTAACCAAAAAAAAAAAAAAATTCAGCTCTGTCAAAAAAAGAGATGAATAAAACTTGAATGGATGAGTGGCTTAAACCTAAACCTTAGGTTGTGATTTTGTTACTGAAAAACTCATTGACTGTTGTCTGTATTCAAAGGGTTAAAAGGCTGCCTCTGTGCAGAAGTGTTCAGGCTTACTTAAAGTTTTGTGTTAATGGGAACTTTTTAATGGTTTTTTTAATGCATATTTGTCCTGGCAGCAAAATTGCTAGCAGTGGTGCTATACCTGTTTCTGAAAACATGTTTGTTTTATTTCTGACAGGCTGATATGCTCAGGTCGCTTGCTAGCACAAAACCAACAGTTAACGAACAGGACTTGGAGAAGTTAAAGAAGTTTACAGAAGACTTTGGTCAGGAAGGCTAAACCAAAGATATGTGTGAAGCATTAGAACCTTTGTTTTTTTTCTTTTTAAAGTATTCTTGTGTCTTTATTGATGGCACTTCAAATAAATGCCAATAAAATCACCCCTTTCTTACTTTGCAGAAGGAATAGAAGATACCTTTGCAAAGACCCTTAAGCTTTTGTATTGTATTGTTTTCCTCAGATGTCTATTAAATGTCTTCTATTGAAAAATAATACAAAAATGCAATTTTAGGGTGAGACAGCAAAGTGATGTGGTCATGTCTAATAATTACTAGAAAGCTTTAAATTACTAGTTCCATATTAGGTAGTATATTAGACCTGGATACCAGTGAATTTTAGTTTTTGACCTTACCTCCCAGTAATGTCAAAAACCTTTTTAAGGAGTGGGAGAAAACATATTTGTCAGGTGTTTTCAGTCAATCAGCATATGTATTAATTGCTCTCATTTCATTTAGGAAAATGGCAACAAAATTTTCTAATCAAGCATACTGCAAGTGTGGGTTTGCTGTTAAAGTAAGAAAGAAAACACTGTGAGGATAAGACTACATGGGCCAGTACTTTGATTAAATATTGGTGGACCTGTTATTTGGCTTTTTTTTCTGCTGTGCTGTGTTAAAATTTTGCCTTAAACAGCAGGCTTTTGTTTTTAACTCTTTACTAGCTGGTACACACTGTCACTATGCAATTTAACACAAGTTTGTTAAATGCAAGTAACTTGGAAGGTGTTTTGCTGGCTCTTCTTGGGGGGGTGATTGTTTGGATTTACTTTATTTGTTTTTTTGGGTTTTAAAATCTGGATTCTCTTCCTGGTGAAGTTTTGACTGAAGTTAGAAAAAAGCTTTAGAAATGTCCTCTGAGATCCCATGTGTTGAGGCTGGCAAGGTATATGTAGTCTTTGGAGAATGTCTGGGAGGTATTTGGGAAATAGCATCCTTCACATGCAAGGAGATTAGAACAGATGTTTTAGCCACAGCCTTTCCAGTGATAAATTAACCCAGAACCCCACTGGTAACTGTAGCATATAGGTTACATCAATTTAGTGCTTAAACTGGGAGAGAAGGCTGGCAGTTTAGTACAGAAGTAGCACTTCCATTGCTCTTTTTCTGCAGAACTGCAAATGGAGATGTGCCTGAATGTAACTTAAAACACTACAGCATCAGCATTGAGTTTGTGCCTTGTAAGTTTGCACTGGCTGTAGATATGAAACATCATTAGAATATCTAGAATACTCTATCTTCCATTATCATTGTCCAACTCTATCCTGCAAATGTTTTGTTTAACTTGTATTAAAAGAAATTTGCACATTTTAAGTGTGTATGTTCTATGTACATATGCACAAATATGATCATCTTTTGATGGGGTTTGGTTTCTTCTATGTACATATTTTGTCTACTTTATAAATCATAGGATGGGTGACATTTTCTGTACTTTAATGAAGTAAAATGTTGTAGTACAACATCAGCTATGTTATTTGAGTATTTTTTCAATGTTATGTTCAAGTTTTTACTGCTTTATTGTCTCCTTAGACTTTTGTTTCTGTGTTTAATAGCCAAACAAAATAGTTAAATATTCTTTGATCTGCAAGGTGCTGAGCTTTTTTTTACTAACATGATGAAGCATTTTTTCCAAAATCCTTCAGTTACACAGCTTTACCTTTGTCTTACATCAGAATATGTAAATGTGAATCAGTGGGCTGCAAATCTTTCTGACAGCTTTTGGGGGGATGGCAGGAGCGGGAGTGGGTGAGGGCAGGAATTCCAGCATAGGTACAGCAACTATGGTTAGTAAACTTAATCCTTATTGCAACAAGATCTTGTTTGTAGTTTTCTCTTGTGAACACTTCAGAAGTGAGCCACACACTAGCGTGGCTGTCCTTCAGAGGTTTGAAGCCACTGTCTGAAGTATTTATCTCTTGACCTTTTGAAAAATGAGAGTCCTTACTGCAACCCTGCAATCTTAAAATTCTCAGGAATATTTTGGTTTTTGGTTTATGTTTTCCTTTTTGTGGTAAGCTGATTTGTCTTATGGGCTTCCATATGCTTAACTGTATAATCTCGTATCTTTAATGCAAAAGAAAAATATACTGTATGTTTTAAATTTACATCTTGCTGCTTGCTCAGATGACATCTGTAACAGAACCTTTACTATTTGATGTTGAAAGTTGTTTTTAGAAATATATTCCAAATAAACTTTGCTGCTTAGAATTGCAGCTACAAGGGCAACTTTTTGGTTTGCTGTCTTTGTGAAATTTTGATAAATCAATATATATACATCACCGAGCTTCTTAGCCAAGTTATCCATAGCTGATGATAGCCTAATGAGGGAGCGTGCAAAATCACTTTTTAGTTTGCAGTGTTAATTGCAAATAGTCTAAATCAAAGAATTCATGAAAGGCTGTATTTGCTTTGGATAATCAAAACCTGTGTAAATACTGGACGAATTAGTTGTACATTTTTAACGTGGTCTGATCTTTGGCTGGTTAGCTTACAAATTGTTTTCATACCTTCTGGTGTTACTGCTTACTCTGACTGCAATGTGAAAAAATGTGATTTTCCTTCCTGTGTGTAAAATAATTTTTCAGTTAAATCATTTCTGTATGTGCTTATGTCCTTCACAGATGGTTTCTTCACAGTGACATTAAGTTTTGGATATCCTACCATTTGTGGTCTGTCTCTTGATGTACATACTTACAGGGTTAGAATAGCTCAGTAAATCAACTTATATTTTTTCCTGCATTCCCTGAGTGACGTCAAGTTCCCGAGTAGTTTGATTTACGTGTTGCCTTTTTGTTCTTGTCTTGCATAACAAAAGCATACAAGTCTTTTCAGTCTTCCATAAATCTCTTCAGTTTTTCATTTGGTTTGGTCTTTCAAGTCTACTGGTCTTTGAATATACTCATATGCTTTTGTTTTAACTAGTGGAGCAGAACAAGTGTAGCTGAGGGAGATACTCTGGAATTGGCTTTTTTCCTGCCTGTCAGAATTTGCTCTTTTTGTCAACTGAAGCAAAGAGGCTGCTGAATATTCTCTGGTCAGATGTTTTGATCTACTTTTGGTGTTTATTAAGGGTTTTAATAAGAATATTCCAAATTTTTTTTGTTGGCCTTCAGAGGATTATCTTGACAGGAAGCTATTTAATAGTTCTGAATATGTTGAAATATGCAGGAACATCTTCATTTTGCTGTTTACTCTTTCCTTCCTCCAGAATGACAAGCTGGTTTCAAGATTGGCTTCCATACATGTTTTTGGTCTTAACCAGCTTCACCCTAGTAATCGTGGTTGACTTAAAGCCGTTCCTGTAACTTACGTAAACTATTGCAAGAACTCAGTGGACTGTTTGTTTCACACTGTGCTGCTATTCCAGCAGATAATTAATTCTTATCAAAACATCGTTTCTTTTATTCTTGAGCAGTCAGCTTTTGTTGTAGCTCATGTGGTATGGCTTCAGTGCTTACCCCTTCAATTTTTCTTTAGGTTTTTATTAACGTACTAATCTAGGGAGTTTATTCCACAGATCCCCTGTTGTCATAATTAGCTGCATAAAAACTCTTTTAATTGGTCGTTCATCCTCTGTCCTGGCATTTGGGTAGTGACAGCCCAGGTATTAGATAAGATTGTCCTGTTTTTATCTTTTGGTCCCTGTGACCTAATTAGAATTCTTCCTCTCCCTCCCTACTTCTACATGCACACACACCCTTCTGATGGGAGCTTTTCTATTAGGCCGCTGGTTTGTGACATTTTCTGTTTACTCGCCTTTGCAGCCTTCCTACCTGAGAGGCTCCAACTTGAATAAACATTCAAGGATACTTCTTTCCTTTGTCATATCCCAAGTTCAGGAACACTGGATTTCCATCCATCCATGCCACCTGTGCATGGTACCTGCCACATGTACAATCTGCCAGTCTTTTGCAGAAATAATTGACATTTTTGGACTCATTCAGCTGAACTCAACCATTACTCATGGAAACACAATAGAATGTCCTATCTGCATCATAGCAGGAGCAAGGTTCCCTTCTAAAAAGGCTTTGGTTGTGTTTTGAGACATCTCCAGGAAATAAGTCACTGACACATGACACAGGCCTGATGTTGATAATGCAGCCAGAGTTTTCTTTCCTGCTTGGTGACCTATTATCAGGCACTGTAACATGAATTGGCAGGACTTGCTTTTGCTTGCCCTCGCTCCTCCTCTGCTGCCTCAACTCATTTAAATCCAAGCTATTCAAGGCAGGGACTTTGCTTTCAAACATGCTCAGTGTCACATGCATTCTGTCAACTATAAACAGTAATTTCCTCTGACTCACCCTGTTGTTGGCCTGATGGCCATCCACAGGTAATTTGTTACAAAAATCTCAGCTGGAGTAGTTGCCTTCTGCTGCTTCTCCGTCCATGTCTCAGCAGTAGCGAGGGGCTGGGGAAGTGGCTATAAATATCACCAAAGTGGCTATAAATATCACCATCTCCATCAGGAAATGCAGCAGCAAGTGGGGACTGTTATTTGCAGCTGTGCCTTAGGCTCTGCCAGAGCCAGGTGAATTGTTTGCCCAGTAGAAAGTTAGGAAAATGTGAAAACCATATGAATGCAAATTATCACTTCTTCCTCTTCTTGAAGGCTAGAGCATGGGCTCTGACCTAACAAGACTTTTGCTTTATGCAAGATTTTAGAAAATCTGGAAATTACTGTTTTCAAATGTCCTATTTAAGTTGCCAGTTGAAACGCTCATGCTCGTGACTGACTTGAGCATGAGCTCACTTGAAGTTTTAATGATGTTTTAATTAATTAATCACAGCTATTAGTTGCTCCATAGACAACTGAATAGCAAAGAAATTATTACTGTTTTAATCTTTATATCTGCTCTTGTTTTGCTGTGGACTGGTATGTTTGTGTCCTGCCTTGCCCTATCACTATAATTTTAAAATGTTTTCTTTTTTGTTGTTGTTTTTCTGACCTGCCCAGAAAGCTCATGCCCACGATGCACGTGTCCCCTTTCAGTGTGGGAGCAAGCAGGGCACAGTGCCTGCCTGACAGCAAAGCTGGCTTAGCTGCAGCACAGCCCAGGTTCCCACAGCAGCCACAGGACCTGCCGACAGAGCTGAACCCTTTCTGTCCCCCCCGTGTCTTCAGTGCCCCTTCACAGCTTCAAGGCAGATGGGGTGCCCCTATAGAGACACTGCCATGGCCCAAACTCACACAGAGGGCACACCTGTACGTGGGAACACTGGTGACAAACACCTCACAAACATTCAGGGTCGTGTGAGCACCCACCCTGTGCACTCCAGGGAGGGGCTGCAAAGTGACCTCCATCCTGCACCTGGAGTGCTATGAGGTTCCTGCACATTCCAGGTTTAGGTGGGCTCAGTCCAGCAGGGAACAAATGTGCTGGAGTGTTGGGAATTTAGCTGCTAGAGAATAGAAAATTACAAAGCTGTGGCTAATTCTAAGTCTTGCACCTGCTAGATAGCGTGTCCTTGGGCCTAACTGTAGTAGGATAACAAACAGTGAAAGAGACATGAGAAAAGAGAGATGTAACTCTTAAGGAATGAAGAAGAGTTCATGGCATAGTTTAACTAATAGATTGCTTGGCTTACAGAATATTCATAAGCTTATTGCTCGCTGTATAAGTGTCTGATGCTCTCTTCAATAAACGGAACTTGCTTATCACTCATATTGAGTGTCCGAGTCTCCTCTCACCGACATGGCTCGTCCCCGACAAAGGCCTCATTTCCCCGACACTGAAGCATTTATGGGGTTTCTGTGGGGCAGTGGGACGTGGTGTTGATGTTCAAACTGAGCAGCCTGTGGCTCTACATGGGATAAATGAATCCACAGAAACACGTGTAGGGTTTGTGCTTCAGATCCCCTGGAGCTGGCACAGGCTGGAAGTTGACTGGTGAACAAAGGCAGCGATGCTGACACTCAGGGCTCCTATGGGGTTTTGTCCTAGTTGTCAGCTGTGTAAAATGGTTTCCACAAGCTTTGAGGCTATTTGGCTTATTCTCTTGGGCCTTTTTTTGTGTAAAGTGTGCTCGCTTCACTGCAGTGCATACTGGAAATGCATGATGCTTCTTATAAGAAGAAAAAGGTTTTGATGACAATTTTCCTTTGATGTGAATGTTAATTGGCAATTTTTGCCTGCCTCTCCTGTTGCTTTTGACTAATTTTCTGGGTTTTTTTCTTTTTTTTAAATTTCAGTTTCTTTCTTTTTTTGTTTGCCTTACCCTCTGTCCTTCACACCTTTTTTTTTCCTTTCTCAAAAAGAAGATAAAGCACTGATTTCTTTTTAAATCCTGTTTCAAAGCTCTTTATGTCCCAATATTTTTCCAGTGTTTATAGCAAAGCAAGTTTACATCCAACAAAGCAGAAGCCGACAGAGTGTCTCTGATTTCTGTTTTTCCCTTCAAAGCGACAGGCCCATCTGTACACGCTGTCCTTTCCCGGGCTGACAGCAGGAAGGCAATGGGCTGTGCTGCTGTTAGAGGATGGAGACAGACTTGGAGCAGCACAAGTAACTCTGATGTACTTGGTAGCAGTGCAAGGGGGACAAATGGTTGAATTGCTTGTGTTCAGCAACCTGTTTTGTGCCTGTTTCTTGGGTTAGAGGGGGAAAACAGAGCTATGTACAAGACATCTAAATTTCTATTGCGTAGCAGCAGCTTCTGTGCAGTGTGTGCCAAAGATAAATTAGCAAGGACTGATGGCAAGGGCAGAGGTTGTGTAATTTCATTCAAGAAATAAACACCAGCCTCTTGCCAGTGCTGTCAATATCCTGTGTGTTACCTGGAACTGGAAACAGACTTAATTCATGGTAAAAGATTGAGCAAACAAAGTTGTCTGAATGACTTTGACAGAGAACCTGGCATGAACCTGGAGGAGGTAATTTCAGTTCCTCTGGTATTTTTAAGAGTGCAGCTATAAAGCAAAGAGCAATGGGAGCCTACGATGCTGTCCCACGCAGCAATGTGGGGTAGGGCAAGCAGCTCAAGAAACAAGAGATGTCAGTGAGAGGCACAAATAAGACCTGGGGAGCAATGTTGTGGTTTGCAAGCATAGCAGCTACCTAAAATCACCTAGAAAAGGTAAGTTCTTGAGACAACCAGAGGCCTACCAGGCCTACAAATTATTAATTTGGCCTTTTGTAACAAGATCAAGTCACACCAACATGAGCATAACAGACATGGCTTAACTAGAGTGGTATAACTGGTAGCTTAGTTTTGAAGCAGAGAAGACTCACAAATGTGTAGGACCTGTCAATCTTTAAACACTATGTGGAGGTGTTTCCAAGAGCACGATACAAAGCAGAAAATTATTCCTATTTTTGAAAAACACACTAGCAGCTTGGGCGGAGCAACTTAATCACCAAGGTACTGAGTAGACATAGGCCAGAAGTTGCTGCAAGTTTGACTACAAAAGTGTTCCCTATCTGGCTAAAAAGTGATAGCATTCATGAAAATACATACCCAGGAAGGTAATGATGACAGTAACAGGTAAAGACTGTGTCTGAGGGAATGCAAAACATGATACAGACATTGAGCAAGCAATGCAGTAGCTTCAATGGTAATTCCTATGCCTTTTCTGGCTGTTTGTTTTTAAAAACCAGAAAAGGCTCCGTCCTTTAGCTATCCACCTACAGTTCCTACCTGAAAACCTGGAAAACTATAGTGGCCAAGGAACTAATTTCCCCATAGATGAACTTCTGTATTAAAGCTCTCCCTGTCACAGTATCATAATAGGAGCTTAGAAATCATAAAAGCAGCTGTGGATTTTCTAGACAAGCAGGGGCCAAGGGAAGGTGAAGCCATGGCAATCCTCACATTACTCTCATCTGCCTTTATTAAACAAAGGGGAAGGGGGGCTCTCAAGACTGTGATCCTCTTCTTTTTCTCTCATATCCGGTTTTCAGCAGGAGGTGTGTGTCACCCCACAGTAAGCACAGCACTGGCATCTCCTCCTCTTCCACCCCCCTGAAGCACGGGTTCCCGTGCAATGCATATTTTTGATCCTTGGTTTGTGCACTCAGCCGTTCAGCTCTTCCTTAGGACACTGGGGAAAGGGGGCAGCTGCCACCAGCTGGAGAACAGTGAGGCGGGATAGGAGTTGCAGCTGATTGTGCTGGCAAAGGAGGAAAGGCTGGATGGCAGTGCTGACAAGTGGAAGGCTGCAGAGGGAAGGTGTGGAAAGCCAGAGCAACTCCAGAAAAGGCTGACACGTGTCACATCTTGAAATACTGCTGATTGTAAGAATGGCTCTACATTCGATTTTATGATGAAGACCTTCAAAACACAAGTACTAAACTTCCTCCAATAAGACTATGGCATGTCTGCATATTAGAAAAAGGACTGACTTTCATTAGGAATAAAAGAACTCCCTTACCCAGCACTCAGGGTATAATAAGTAGTGGAGAAAATCATACTACACCTGAAAGGAAGGTGATTTTGGTAGAACTGCATTTTCAAACTCCCCAGTGTATCATTTCTGATCCTATAGTGCATTTTCCTATACATGTTCAATGATTGTGGCCCAGCAGAGTGTTCCCAGAAGATAAGTGCAATAAGGTGGGAGGGGCAGTGAGGCACTGGGGGTATTGTTACAGGGCCAGGTGA
Source organism: Zonotrichia leucophrys gambelii (assembly GCF_028769735.1). NCBI lineage: Eukaryota > Metazoa > Chordata > Aves > Passeriformes > Passerellidae > Zonotrichia > Zonotrichia leucophrys. The sequence goes on from NC_088171.1 coordinate 70,713,378, forward strand.
ACAAACAGTTGGTGTCTCTGGAGCTTTATCTAGTCAGACAGCTGCTGTTATCAGTAATATCAGCTGTGCTATCTTGTAACATGAACTTGCATTGCATCTGCTTAAATATCATTTTTGAGGTGATAAAACCAGTTGAGAGAGGGTGCTCATGTCAAGAGACAAAGTGGATGTCTCTGTGCAAAAGGCCTGCATTCACTTCTTGCACATATTAAGAATGTTTTAGCTCTGAACCTTTCAGTGCAGGGACCAGCCACAGCCTCTTCCCTCCCGTGCCTGCTCGCTTTCAGCAGTACTTTTCCATGCCACCTGAGGAGAAGGTAGGCTGCTCAGCCTTCTCTTCCAACCCACAATCCACAGCATCCCTAGGAATATTTAGCAAGCTAAAGGAGTCTCATGTCCAAGTGTGAACAGCAAATTGTTCCCATGTGAGGTCTGGTATAAGTAGGTGTACCAAACAAAAAGAAACACATACTAAATGAAGTTCAAGATCATCTTGGTCCCAAGTTTAATCTATGTTTTTTCAAATTACTTGCTTTTACTACTGGGTTGTCACTAATTCTATTTCAATAGATCTACTGCTCAGCATGCAAATATCAGTACAGTTACTTCTTCAGCATAAAATAAAAATTATAACATATAATGGTTCATCATATACAAGTAGTTAATTCAAAATATTGTTTTCCTTTTTTTTCTTTCTAACACCTATGCCAAAGATGTTAGGTAGTTAAATAAGTTTTGAAGTACAGTGTGAAGACAAAGTTCTGACTCAAACAGCGCTTTGAGCACTTTTGTTTCCAGAGCGCTCCTCCCAAAGCAGCTGCAGCAGCCCTGGGGAAGCAGGCGGGTGCCTGGGCTATATCTGTGCATGTCACCTGCTCTATTGCAGCACATGATCAGGCACCAACACCTCCTCTGCTCCCAGCAGGCAGCCCCTCCTCGCCCTGAGCCCGGGCTGCCCACAGGCACCACCTGCGGGTGTGCACACAGCCTGGGCAGCGGTTCTGCAGCAGCCCCTGGGCCATCAGCCCTGCCCGTGCTCACTGGCGGCTCTGAGAGCACTGGGACAAACAAGCACCTCCTGCGAGATACACAGAGAGCAGCAGCACAGGAAATTTCCTTCCAGGGAGACCCACAGGATTAGGCTGACATTTTTCCAGCAGAGAGGGCACCTGGAGCGGGTGCTGTGGCCTGAGCACTGCTCTGGGAGCTGTGTGGCCCTGCAAGACAAAGACAATTCTGTGACCTCTGCCAGCACGACCACCAGTACACGAGTTGTTGCACAGCTACAGCGGGGCCGGGTTTTTGTCTGGAAAAGCGCAGCCAGGCAGACAACTGGGTGTGATACACATTTCAGACACCCTGCATTTGTCACCCCCATATACTGGCCATCATTTCACTCCTCTTTCCCAAGTATCCCCTATAGATAATGGACAGGGTGTATGGGATAATGGACAGGGACAGTATGTTAGATCCTTTTCTGATGGAATAAACAGCTCTTGAGTTCCTATTAACTATTCTTCTTCAAGAGATAAGGGATCATGAAAACTGGTTGACAGGAACCACCTATTTGCACTGCCATTATTCTAAAATCTTGAGTTTCCCAGGAATCCCAGAATTCATGGCTCTTATGTCACGTAACCATTAATGCTAATTTCCTAAGAGGGCTGTCAGATGCCACATCTATGCTTTCTAAAAGAAAAACGAAAAAAAAAATAATTGGGGGAGGCTAGAAAAGAAAGCAAGTTATTTTGGAAAGAGAAAAAAGTTATTTTGCTTGGCCATTGAAATTACTCTCTCACTGCTATTTCTTTTTCTAAATGCAGTAGGAGAGTTTGGATGGAAATCTCACCAAGGCATCTCCAGCTTTTTCACAGTGTAGCCTATGGGATCCTAATCTTCCCCTGCCCTTCCCAGTAGGCAGAAAACACAACCAGAAAATTCAGTAGATGAATAGTCAGGCACAAGTGATTCCAGAGGCTGGAGGCTGCAGCCATGCTACCTGCTCTTCCAGAACTTCATCCCTTCTCCCAAAGGCCTCTGGAAGCATAAAATGTTTCTGTTACATGTTGATGTGTTTTGGGAGCAGGTACCTTTTAAGAGCAAAAGGATATTTCTAATATCAGCCATTTGTCCTGCAGCATTATAATTTCAAAAACTTGTTTCCACATTTAAATGAAAACTTTGATTCTACAGTTGCCACACTTTGGTTCCTATTGAATATCTTGTCCCACAAAATTGTCACTGCAAAACTCTGTTGAAAGACTTAACAAATCTGAGGAAGCAGAAAACCACAGCTGCAACAGCTCTTATACTTTGCTTTCATCTACTTGTATTGTATTCTCTGTCCTCCTCTAAACACATCGCTGTTGTATTGAAGCTTCTTCTGCAGATTAATTAGCAAAGTAATGAGTATGTTTTATCCATTCTTCCTCCCTCCCCATCCTCAGGGTATATACAGACATTGGCCGGCCCACTCTTGAAAATTATACACTTTGTGCTGTTATTTATGAAGGTCAGATTAATTAAGTATTGCTTTGTGTATAACTGCAGTTTGGAGTGGTGTTATGATGTTTATGTTAGCATTCAATTTCCAGCTCCACAGTCATTGAGAAAACAGTTCTATGGTAAACAATTCCCTTGTGCCAGGAATGCATTTCCTCTGTGAATGAGGTCATGTGAGATGGATACAAACCAGGTAACTCGGGGAGGGCAGACATCAGTTTCCATTGGCATTATTTAAAATAATCAAAAAGTTTGCTGGGGAATTCATTGGTAACTTGTATGGAGTTCATAAGGTCTTCCCCTTTGAATGCCTTTCTCACGCAGCAGTCAACACCACTTTACAATGCAGAGAGCAGAACAAGAGCAAACATTATCACAGCTGCACTGTCACTCCCAAGGTTGCTAAAATGGCCTCTTAGCCAGAAGAAAAAAGCACTATGTTATTTTCCAAGAAATCTACTACAAGAGAAATTCCCCATTAATAAGTTGTGAACATTTAACTGTGACTGACCAGGGCAATATCACAAATTCAAGCATTCTAAAGGTTCCCTTACCAATGTTTAACCTTCATTTTACTGCGAGCTTAGCGCAGATGATTTTTGCACTCATGTCCTCCCCTCACCTTGATCTCAAGAGTTATATGGTGAAGTACAGATTTACTTCTGTCTGCTTTGCTCTATCTCTGTACTGCAGGCATTTGAGCTTTGAAAGCCTCAATGTCTCTTGTGGTGGAAGTCTAGAAACAGTCTATAGTTATTATCTGACTAATCTCCTCTTTTGTGTCAATTCGATGTTGTTGGAAAGACAGCACATATGGACTGACCCATATGTAAAAGAGGAAATGAACTTATTTGGTTGCTGCTTTTTCCCGTCCACAGCCTATTTGGACTCCTGCTAACAACATAACTGACATGCTTTTCGTAGATGGATCACTAATCAGCTGCCATGGATGTCACCCTAGCAGCTAGCATTTTTTTTATTATGCACAGTATCTTCCTCTCACTTCCTTGTGCCTCCACCTCTGAAGCACTGCATCCAAAATGCCACCAAAGACATATTCCAGATCAATCCTATTCCAAGACTAATCCTTGGTTTTCTCATCCTTTTAGTGCATCAAATTCAGGTCCTTTGTTCTCACCTTAAAAACTGCATAATCCCTGCCCACAACTCTGTTTCCATTTCCACCTACTCACTCCTTCTAATCTCCTCCCCTACAATATTACTTTCAACGCCCTTCTGCACACCCTCTTGCCTAGGGGATTTTAGGTTTTCCTTTGTTTTATTTTGGTTTTGGGTTTTTTTGGGGGGAGAGGGGGAACTATTTTGTACAAGCTAATAACTGCATATTAACTAGTAAGAAAAAGTAATCTGAGTTTTTAAGTTACAAATAATTATAACTTAAATGAAAATATCCTAAATAAATATCTAAACATCTAAGTCAAACATATGGAATTATTTTATTCAGACTGCTCTGGGTTTTTTGTTTGTTTGTTTGAATATTTGTTCCAATATTCTGCCTCAAAGCTGAAAACTGTGCTTTTATCTTCTTTTAATGTGAGCATCATGAAAAACCTGTAGTTTCACTCAGCAGGGAACACCATGCTGAAAAAAATTTTGGATTTAGAAGAAGAGAGCAGCATGAGCTTCAAGTGCCGCCAGCAGAAGAACCCAGGGGAGCTCAACCACTGTGCAAACCAAGTCCCACAGAACCTGCGTCTGTTTTTACTGGAGCAATGATGTAAAAGAGGCTTTAAAACACGCCGTGATAAAGTCAGTCAATCATCTTGCATAAAGGGTTTATGTTTTCTACCTCTCTGACACACGATATTTCCCACAGAAGGAAGAGCTCTCTGCCCTCATCCCATTCCGAGTGCACGTTGCAGGAACGTTCCGACACAACTCCTCAATTTTCATCATGTCAATTGGTAACCTCAGGCAATGCATTAACAAGTTGGTGTACGAACAGGTGCTTCATTCTCTGTATGAGAAGTCTGTGTAAAGACCTCGGAGCAACCTCTCAGTATCTGAAGGGAACCCGCGGGGAAGACAGAAAGGGATTCTTCACAAGAGCTGTAGTGACAGGACAAAGGGGAAGGGGTACAAACTGAAAGAGGTGAAATTTAGGTTGGATATAAAGAAGTGCGTTACTGCGGGGGCGCTGAGGCACCGGAACAGGTTGTCCAGAGCAGCTGCGGATGGCTCATGACCGGCAGCATTCAGGCTGGACGGGGCTTCGAGCGACCCGTTCTAGCGGAAGGTGTTCCTGCCCACGGCAGGAGGCTCTGTCGAGGTGATGTTTAGGGTCCCTTGGAACCCAAACCATTCTACAATTCTATGGTTAACCAAAGTCAGGGGCTTTATCCCCTTTCCGTCCCCAGGCCGGCAGTTCCCTCCTCACGGACAGGGCATTCAGGGCGAGCTCCGAGTCCACGCCTCCGCGGCGAGCCGGCGCGCACCTCCCATCTCGGGGCGGGCGGCAGCGGCGAGCCCACGGGCCAGGCCGGGCCCGCCCTCACGCTGCCCTGCCGCTGGTACCGCCGCCGAGGCCGGGCTCTCCTGACCGGGGCCGCTCCTCGGTGCCCCCGGGAGAGGCCGCCACGGGCAGGGACCCGGGGGGCGGCCGCGCAGCGCCGCCACTGTCCCGTAGGGGGCGCTCGGCCGCGCCGGGAGCGGCTCCCGCTTCCCGCCGCCCTTTGCCTCCGTCCCTGACCCCGGCAGCGCCGCGGGCCCCAATCCTCGGGCCCAGCCCCGCCGCGCCGCCAACCCGCGCGCGCCCGCCCCCCGCCCGCCGGCCAATGGCGGCGCTGGCCCGCGCCCCGCCCCGGCAGCCAATGGGGCGGCGGAGCGGCCCGGCCCGGCCCCGCCTCCCGCGGCCGCCTCCTCCGCGCCGCGCTCGCTCCCGCTCCCGCCGCGGCAGCGCCGTCCCCGCCGGTCCCGCCGCGGCACGGGCAGCGGACGGGCGGCCCCACGACCCCCGCGCCGCAGCGCCCGCCCGAGGGACTCGGCCCCCGCCCGCCCGCCCGCTGCCCCTCCTCCGCCGGCGCAGCCCAAGCCATGCTGCTCCTGGCCGCCGCCTTCATCGTGGCCTTCGTCCTCCTCCTCTACATGGTGTCGCCGCTTATCAGCCCCAAGTCGCTGAAGCTGCCCGGCGCGCACGTCGTGGTGAGTGCGGCGCCCCTCGGGAAGGGCACGGGCGAGGGTCCGCGGTCGCCGTCCCGCTCCGCCGCGGGAGGAGGCAGCGGGCGGGCGCTGCCGCTCGGCCTGGGCGCCGGGGGAGGCGGCGGGATGGCTCCCGAGCCGCCCGCCCTGCGCCGGGAAAGGGAAGGAACGAGGGAAGGAAGCCGCTGTCTCCGAGGTGGGGGCGCAGGATGGGGACAATGCCCCGCTGGCAGCCGGGGTTCTGGGCACGGGAATCCCGCGGCAGGAACGGGGAAGGCGCTCGGCGGAGGAGGGAGTTTTGGGGACACCCGGAGCGGGGCTGGCGGCCGGGCAGCGCCAGCCTTGGGTGCCCGCGGCTCCGAGAGGAAGCGTGGAAAGCTGGCGGTGGCACCCCGAGCTACCAAAACACCGGGAGCCACAAGTCCCGGGAGATAAGGAAATGACCTGTCCCGATGGCTCTGACAACCGCTGCGTGTCCCGGTTGGCTTAAGGCGATGGTCTGAGTCACCATCTTCCAATCTCAGCGCTGGCTTTTTGAGACATTCCTTTTGTATTCTCCAAAGCCACCGGTTACCTCGAGTTTTCTTTTCTTTTAGCATCTCCCAGGGTAATGACGTGGTGTGTGTATACACGCATAAACCAAAGGCCAAGTCTATGATCTCCTTGGTGTAAAAAACCAAGTCAGGTATGAGGAAATGGAACAACCAATACAAAGGAAGTGGTCAGATGACACTTGGGCGCCCTTTCATCTTTAAGCACATTGATATGGATGTCTTTGAGCAATATTTTGACAAGATGGTAGGAAGAAGTCTTTGGAAGAGCATACTGTTGAAAGAGTGCATAACATCGCTGGAAGTTATATGAATATGTGGCTTGGGAAGAGGGGGACGGAAGAAAGGAAAATACTCCCCATTTGCTTTTGGAGGCATAACAAAATAGTGAATTCGGGCACATGACAGCAAATGAGTTAAGTGGTTCAAAAGATTCAGGGTCCTTGAATCAGCTTTCTTAGTTTATCAGGGTCCTTGAATCAGCTTTCTTCTTTGTGCAGAGAAGCTGCAGTTTACTGTTTGTTTAAATTTACTGTGAGTAGTTTTGTTTTGGTTTTTTTCATTATTATCTTTTGGAGTTCCTCTTTGGAGGATGGAGCTGTCCCCAGAATGATTAAGATGTTTCCGAGTTGCAACAGTGCTCTGCAGTTGCTTTATGCAGTAGGTGTTAACTTGGGTGCTGTAACTGGCTTTACAGCATCATTCTGTGCGAGGTGTGTTCAAGGTTGCATTAAGGTTCTTGGGTTATGGCTCTTTCCCTGTAGGAGTAATGATTATTAAGGCAAAGGTGAAGGAGACTTACACACTTTTGTGACTTTTGTGAAGAAATAGAATAGCAAACAAAAAGTGAAATGGATTTTGCTTGGTTGGTTTTGTTTATTTATATATGCAATGATTACATGGAGTTTTGTTGGTTCTGTGTAGTGATTAAACTCTTTAAAAGTAACTGTGCTCGCTCTTCCAATCAGAAGGATTCATTAAAACAAATTCACATTAAAAATGATGAGACTGTTCTTGTTGGAGAAGCCTTCCTCTAACCATTGCTGCTAATTAGCAGTTTATGCTCAATTTAGTACTAGTAGAAGTCTGAAAAACAGTATTCCTGCAAGTCCTGTAAAATTAGGAGTTCAGCTGGAAAACTGACTATATGAATATATTGATGATGAAAAATCTTACAGAAAGGCTGTAAGATATATCCAACTTGATGATAAAAATACAAATCTGCAGGCAGACAGTTTTATTGATGTCACCACTTGTAGAACTGCTTGCTTTGTTTTGACTTCAGTTATGCTCCTAAAGTGCTTATGCAAACTAGTGAAATATGGAACAATTGGATTGAAGGTCACTAGTTCTTAGATGTGTAGATGCTGTTAATAATGCTGCACACTTGCACTTGTGGATTTCAGATTCCCTAATGTCACGTGTAAGGAAAAGTATGGGATGATGGTAATGTAAATCAGAAATACTATTCAAGAAGACTTCCCATGTTGTGTGTGTAAAGTGAATTCTTTAATCGCATGGTGGGAGTGAGCAGTCTCTGCTACTGAAATGACTGAGAGACTTCATGAAAATATTTAAGGACCATAACATTATGTAAGGGTTTCTTTGAAGTCTTCTCACTGAAAAAGATCAAAATCTGTTTAAGTATCAGGCCTCAGTTAAATGCACTGTTGAAATAAATAAAAGAATGACCTGCAAATTGTGTATATAGCTGGCTGAGCCCTTTCAACAGGGTGAGTGATTGTCATTGCACACTATAATTTTTCAAAATATGCCTGGATAAATTGCTTTACTGAAGCAGAAAAAGACAGTCTTCCCTAGAAACATTTATTTCTATGGATCTGTTCAAAGTGTAATGAAATCTGTTGCATTTCTGAAGGAAGGTCATTAGGCAATTTCAGAGGCTATTACATACCAGTTATTGAATTTTCAACTTAAGTCAGCATTCTTTTCACTTTTAATCCTTCAGAAAAATTATTTCTCTTTACTCCTAGCAGTTATGGTTAGGAGATGTCTGAGTTATGGCTGAATAACTTACTTTGGCTGCCATTTGGGATAGGAATTTGAAGCAGAAAACTTGAGGTTTTTTTCCTTTGTCCTCTCCCACAGTCATTTGCGCGTTTGCGTGACAGAAGCCCTTGCTGTGTTAGACGAGATGTGGTTTCTGGAAAAGTCATAGAATTATAAGAGCCTCTTTTTCTTAGAAAAGGAGTGCTATTCAGAGTGAGAGTCTAGAGAACTCCAGATTACTCATCGTCTAATCTTGTGGGTTCCTCACCCCCTGTCCCCCCGCCACCCCCATCCTTATCTGCTATGTATTTTCTTTACCCCAGCTAGCACCACTAAATGATAAGGCCTTTCTCTGGTCTTAAATTGGCTCAGGCATTAGGTTTAACTTATTTTAAATAAAATGCTTCTTAGATGCTTAATACTTTTTACTTCTTGCGTGACTAGGGAAGCATTCTCAAAGAAAGGGCGTAAAAGTTATTTTTGTGCTGTAGAGATGCGGCTTCATGTGCTGAACTTCTTTGTGCTTTGGGATTCAGAAGGCAGTTTAATACATTTCTTATCTTGCCATTGGCTTTATGTCTCCTTTGGTCTCAGGCTACAAACTAGTACATGTCACGGATTCTGTGAGAATAAGCTAGTATTTTGGTAGCTGGCTGTAACAGTAGACAGGAGTATGAAAATAGGCTAAGGCAGTCACCACTGCTGCATTTGCATTGAGCTCACTCGGACCACATTTAATTGCCCTTTGTCAGGGGTGTTACACCTGCTCTCTACATGTTCTCTCTTCAGTTTCTCTACAAAAGTTCCCGAGTGATGTTTAAAAACTCCATGCTGAAATATGAACGCTGTTCTTCTCCCCTTGTTTCAGCCTTAATCTTTCTAAAACCAAATTGAATTTCTGAGAAGAGCCCAAACCCCTGAGTTTGCATTCAGTGTTATGAATGCAGTTATCCAAGTTTGGAATAGCAATGGCAGGAAATGGAAAGACGTGACCTGCTTGGGACTGTCTCCCATTCAGTTTGACGAGGGCCCTTTTTAATGCAGGTGCAGTTCAGGATGATCATGCCAAGCTCTCCTGCATGTGGGTCATCTCTAGCGCAGCAATTTCCCCACTTCTGTGCAGAACCCAGCCTGGTGACTGTGGTCAGCTGTCAGGAAGGCCCATCTTGGTGTCTCAGCACCGTCGTCGTTCCTGTGCTGGGAGTGATAAGATCTGTGGTTTGGACACATCCGAGTGGTTCAGCAAGAGGTCATTTCGAGCCTAGTCAGACCTGCTAACCACTCAGAGCCGCTCAAAGGCACGTTCCATTTCAGTAGGACCTTCTGTCAGAGCGCTGTCTCAAAGCATGAAGCCGGCCTGCATCCAGTTCTCAGTGAAAGTTACTAAGATCTATTGGAGATGCCATATCAAGTCTTGATCATTCCTGATGACAGTTCAGTTAATTTGGATTTGGACTGTCTCATCAAATGAAATTAATTTCCAGTATCTCAGATTTGAAGATCTAATAGACCAGTTCTCTGTACCTCATACCACTGTTTCCACTTATAAGGGGGAAATAAATCCTGTGACACTTAAAAATTGAACTCTGTTATCAGGGATCATAGCTCAGCAAGTTGTAGCCAAGTACTTTTTGGCACACGTAGTTTGGTACCTCTTCTTTTTAAGCATGGAAACAGCTCAGTAACACTGCTCAAGCGTTGCATTCTGAATACCTGAATTAATGCTAAGGTTTACTTGTGCCTTCTTGTCAAAATACCAATCTGTGATTTGAGTTGCAGTGGCCACATTTTTATTTTTGGTCACTTCTCTGAGGCTGGGTTACAGTAAAATTTAAAAATGGGATCGGTGGCAATTTAAATGTCCGGAATTAATGAAATTCAGTAGCAGTGTAGAACCATTAGCCACAAGGGTAAGTAATTGTAATAATGTTGTCTTTAGCAGAGTAGGTGTATGCTCTTCTGTTAGTTCTGAGCATGTTAGGAACTTACATACATAACAGACCTCATAGATTTGCTTAGGTTAACTTCATTATAGCACAAAGCAAACTTTTCACTGCTGTTGGAGATTTTATTTTTTGCTATTACAGTAGCACTCATGGTGAATGCTCCTTTAAAGATGTATTAGTAACAACCTCCCACGTGCTTGTAGCAGCCTCCCACCTAAATGCTAAAGTTCACAGCTAATTGATATTGCACTTTATCATCAACCAATCTGATATGAGCTCTGTTCTTGGGTGTGACTGTAAGTAAAAACTTCCTTTTTCTGTTCCTTGCATGACTTCAGACATTATCTTTCTGAAGTGAACATTAGCACTGTTTGACAAGCTGGAGGCTTGGTGCCAGTACCTTCACCTGCAGAGAATTCCTCAAGCACTGGTGTAGTTGACCCATTCCTGATAACCACCAGTTTGTGCTGGTAGTAGTCAGCTGTCTCACCAAAAATTGGAATTGCAGCAGTCTTCCATGCCCATTGATTAGCAGGTGTACCTGCTGCTGATCTGTGGAAGCATCTCTCACATACTGTGGATCTGAGGTCTGCCTGAATGTATCAAACTATTTTAACCTTTTCAGCTATGTATTGAAATATTGCAATCTATTTTAAGAATTTCAGTGTATTTGTTGCTTCTGTCCCTAATGAATCATTAAATTAATTCTGTGGTTCTGCTGAAGTGACAAATCAATAATTGACACTCGCACTCTTACGGACTTATTTACTCTGAAAGCTGTCATTGTTGTTTCGTAATACTGCAGACAGGGTTTTGTATTTCTTGGAGTTATCCTCAAAGGTTTGAGTACTGAGAAGCTGATCTTGCAGAGTCAGTCAGAAGTTAATCTGAAGCAGTTCTCTCTAGTAACAGAGGAAGCCTAAAGTGCTGAAATTAGTCTTTGTGAGTGCTACGCCCATTCTTGGCCCATTTTCGGCTCAGGATGAACCAGTCAGAAACTGTGGATTGTGTCGAAAATCTTTGCTGGGATTATTTTATTTGCACTAAGCTGTTTTTGAAGGCTAGTGGTAAAATACTCAAATGAAAGAAGAGTTTAGTGACTCATGGTAATGTACTTCTGACTCTTCTGACTTTACTGCCTCCAGGAGTGGAAAGAATTTTGAGGATAATGCATTTCTGAAAACAAAACTGAGACATTACCTAATGAGAAGACAGCACAAGGCTTTTGATAGGATGTGTAGTTAGAGATTGGGATCTTTGCTGGTACACTAATTAGCTCAATGCCTCCATTTTCTTAAAATGGGGGAGGTAGCCTTTCACTGGAGTCTTTGGAAAGGTTTTGATGAAGAGCAAAAGATGATGATTTCCAAAGAAATCTGAATTTCATCTTCTTCCAGTTCTTCCGAACTCATTTCATCAATGTGTTTTTCTTTAAAATAACTACTTCTAGGTGTTTTGTTACAATATTTTCTCAGTATGAGCTTTAATATGCTGTTTAAGGAAAATTCTAATAACTTGGGTACATAAGGAAGATACCAGTGTTATAGAACCAGCAGCATATGCAGACTGAGACTGATCCAAGTCACCTAAAGAGCAGGCAGACATTTTTATTTTAGTCAAAAAGAGAGGACAGGATTGTCATCTACATCTTGTTTCACAGGCAGTTCATAAATAGGTTTAGTGAGAGAGGTGGTAAGGTGACTTTCAGCTGTATGTTGGTATGATTTGTCAGGGTACACTCCTGCAGCATATGATGCAGGACTGTAGCCATCAACCTGTGTTTGTCTAATATGAATGAACTATTAACTTCCTGTTTGCATATAAGACTATCCAGATGGTACAGCTTGGAGGAAGAAGAAAAAGTTATCAAAATTTAGGTGTTGGCATCCCCAGTAAACTGAAATAGCAGGATGGAATGGGGACAGTTCAAGTTTCTGACTGGGGGACTGAAAAATACACTACAAGGGGAAAATTGTTGAATTAATGGAATTTTTCCCTTAATAAGAAAGAAAGTGGTTTTTTGTTTATGTTTGCATGATGACATCTTCAGAAAACAATCTGCAATAGCTGATTTTACAAGTAATTTCTACTGTGGCCAGGTCTGAGGGGGCAGTATGTAATGGCAGTGTCATGGCATTCATAGCGATTTCAGACTTCTAACAAGATGCTTTTAGAAGTAGCCTATGGAACATGTGAGAGCGCCCACGTGGGAGTGGTCTAAGTGTGCCTGACAACAGAAATTACCAAAAACTGAGGTAAAACTGTTTTTAAGGTAGAAACAAAGGCTCATTGATCTATTCAGACCTTATGTTTCATTCATACTCCATAAGTAAGCTAACTTCAGTGCGTCTCCTGTATTTCTGTCTCATTGGGTGATATTTTAACCTCAGTATGTTTTTGGAATTTTCATGTGATTTGACTCATACATATGTGAGAAGAGATGAGAATAGTGGACTAACACTGATATTTTCAAACAACTTTTAGGTAACTGGAGGCTCCAGTGGAATTGGAAAATGCATTGCTATTGAATGCTATAAGCAAGGTGCTTTCATAACACTGATTGCAAGGGATGAGGTAAGTGCATGTGTAATTTTACTGGCTAAACTGTTCACAAAATCTGTATAGATGGGGAGTAATTTTGGAATAGATGATTATTCATACTACTTCAGTGTGTATTTTAAGGGGACCCTAAGCATTCCAAATTAATGCATTTGAGTAGCAGAGGTGGCTGCCTTTTTAAGAAGTATAGCCCAACATGGAATTTGTGATTAGCTTGATTTAAAAATTCACCAGTGCTGTTGCTATTGTTATTGGTATTTGTTATATCATTGTCTAGATTTGTGCCAGAGCACAAAAGCAGGAAAACCCCTATACTGGTTAAAACTGTGGAATTTCCCTACAGTAAGTGACATGTGGGAGTTTAATCTTCTCTAAAATTCACAGAATGTACTGGTGTCTAATCAGCATATCATCATATTTTTTTACTAGTGAAAAACTCTTGATCAGCTTTGGAAGGAAAAGCATTGCTTTGTTGGTTTTTTTGTTGTTGTTTTTTAACTGAGAGGTATTCAGAATTTAATTGGAAATACTGTGTTTTCATAACAGGCTGTTGTTTTATTTGTTGCAAAAAACCTAATTATTCTGGAAATCATTTCATTTTTGGGGGGCCCTCAATTCCAGCTGATTTGATTTACTTACACTTGAGAACTTACTTTACATAACCTTGAATGTAGTCAGAGTTAAGAGAATTTTTCTTGAAAGGATTATTACACTTTGAATTTACCAGATTTTTGGGATTTGATTATTTCATGCCAGTGATTATTCTGCAGGAAGGTTTATGTAATATCACATAAAATTAAAATAGAGCCAAAATAAAGGAGAAGAATCAATACCTACAGTTTCAGGTGCTCTCTGTAGCATGAAACAAAAGCGTTAAATCTGTGGAAGTCATTACTGGCTTTAGAACACAAAGTGAAAAACAGAGAAGTGAGTTCTTGATAAGTGTCATGTTTTCATGTCTTTGTAAGTCTTCAAAATGGCAGTAAAATGTTCTCAACTATTTGAGGATAACTTTGGGGGGCTTTAGGGCTTAAGCCATATTGAAGTACTGAGGGCTGCTCTCAGAACTATGTTTCAGTTGTCTCTGTGTCCATTTCAGAACAAGCTGTTGCAGACCAAGAAGGAAATAGAAAAGTACTCTGTTAATGACAAGCAGGTAAGGTCACTGCCAAGAGGGGCTGTTGTGTGTTTTGTTTAAGACACTGACTACAACACAGTTCACTGGCCCTGTATTTAAAACAAAGCTGTTTGACAAAACTGAGTGAGGACTCAGTATTTGGATTCAGGAATACCAGTCTGTTTACATGAGATGTTTTGAGCTCTTGCTATATTTGATGTTGCCTAGTTAGTGCATTAGCCTGCTTTTCTTAGAAAAAGATGTCTTCATCTGTAGGTGTAGGATGCTTTTTTGGAGAGCTGCAATTTACTGTCACTTGATAAGCATTTTATTCTTTCAAATGAACTGGAAGAACCAATTTTTTTTTCCTCAAATACCATGTGTTTTACAATTCATAAATACAGCATGTGTCTTGGGAAAGAAGTTTAGTTGCTTGTTCCCAGGTTTATTTCACCAGGTCATGCTTTTGTTCCTTTTCCTGACTGATTCCTGTACCAGTTACACAAGTTAAATTTGTGAAGTTCAGAGACTTCTAAACATAGAAGCTGCTTTGCTGCGTAGATAATGCACTTGTGCATGAGGGCAATAGTTTAGAGCTTGCAGAAGTACTAACTTGGAATTGCTAAGCTTGCTGTGTTCAAAACATGCAAACTTGAGGTGAAATAGTAAAATAATTTTTTCTTACTACTAATAATGAAGGGGAGAGGGGAAATAGTACTGAAACTGTTAACATCTTTGATTTCTTGTGTTCCAGAACTTTGTTATCATAAAAGTAACTTAGTTACTAAGTTCCTTTCATGATCACAAATAAATGCAGTTTAGTTGTCCATCATTTTTATGGGCCCTCAGTCCCAGCTGATTTGATAATTTACTTATACTTGAGAACTTACTTTAAAGAATTGAATTGATAAACTAGATACTCTGTTGAAAAGAAGCAATGAAAAAAGCTGCATATTTGCTGGCATAAATGTTAGTATAGTAGCTGAAAATTATGCAAATTTTTTTAATACCTCCATTTAAAAGATAAGATAGATGCTTCCTTATATTTTTATCAATAGGCTCAAGCTGGTTTGGTTTTTTTTTTTCTGTGCATGCTGCCTTACTCAGATCAACTTTGTTTGAAAATCTAAGCTATTTGAGGTGAGGAGAAGCTGCATTTTGCCCATTAAAAAAAATCCTGATAACCATTTTCTTTTAGCTGCTCTAGCAGTTTCCCAAGCTTAGCATTACAGATAATCCCTTGTCAAACACTGTGTCAGGATGTTCTTGTTAAAATCTGTCCTAGCTTGATAGATGCTGACTTCTAAAAAGACTATTATTTGGTGCATGTACCTAGGAGTTTCAGTGACAATCTCCAAAAGCACCTTCAAGGCTGAGCAAGCTCCAGTGTGGAGTGACTAGGGCTTTTTTTGCAGAAGCAGTTTCAGGCTTGCAGCCAGGTTAAGCATTTGGCAGCAGAGGTGGTGGGCAGGCTGGCTCCTCTGTAGCTGCTGGGTTGTGGATGTGGTCTCAGGGAAGCCTGACTGATCTGAAT
Organism: Zonotrichia leucophrys gambelii; assembly: GCF_028769735.1. Lineage (NCBI taxonomy): Eukaryota > Metazoa > Chordata > Aves > Passeriformes > Passerellidae > Zonotrichia > Zonotrichia leucophrys. The sequence continues at coordinate 70,728,756 of NC_088171.1, forward strand.
GAAAAGAACAGAACTGGAGAAGGCAGGGAGTCTGTGGCAGAGCTGGCACTGGAACAACAGATCAAAAGCTGTAAAGTGACAGTAGATGAACAGAGGAGCTGTACAAAAGGATTACTGAAAGGCTGTAGAGAAAGGTGTGCCTGGTGTAAGTAACATACAACTGACTTTAACCTTTAGTAGATCACAGACTCGTGGAATGGTTTGGGCTGGAAGGCACCCTAAAGATTGTGTAGTTCAAATTCTCCTGCTCTTGGCAGGGACACTTTCCATCAGACCAAATTGCTCAGAGCCCTATCCAACCTGGTCTTGAACACTTCCAGGGATGAGGAATCCACAGCTTCTCTAGGCATCCTGTGCCAGTGCCTCCCAGTAAAGAATTCCTACCTAGTATCTAATCTAAACCTACTGTCTTTCAGTTTAAAGCCATTTCCCCTTGTCCTATCATTACATGCCCCATTCTGCTTTCTTGTAGGCCCCCTTTAGATACTGAAAGGCAGCTGTAAGGTTTGCCTGAAGCCTTTTCCATGCTGCACAACCCCTCTCTCAGCCTGTCTTCATAAGAGGGGTGCTCCAGCCCTCTGGTCATTTCTGTGGCCTCCAGCAGGTCCATGTGCTTCCTGGGGCCTCAGAGCTGGATGCAGGGATCTAAGTGGGGTCTCACCAGAGCAGAGGGGCAGAATCCCCTCCCTGGTCCTGCTGCCCACACTGCTTTGGATGCAGCCCAGGACAGGTTTGACTTTCTGGGCTGCGAGTGCCCATGGCTGGGTCATGTCCAGCCCCTCATCCACCAGCACCCCCAAGTCCTTCTCCCCAGGGCTGCTCTCAGTCAGTTCCTCTCCCAGCCTGCATCAGTGGAGGGGGAGGATTGCCCCAGTCCAGGTGCAATACCTGTACCTAGTCTTGTTGAACTTGATGAAATTCCCAAGAGCCCACTTCTCAAGCTTGTCCAGGTTCCTGTGGATGGCATTCTGACCTTTGTGTGTGTCAGTTGCACCACCAAGCTTGGCGTCACCTGCAAGCTTCCTGCAGATCTCATTGTCCGTGTCCTTGAAGACACGGAGTGGTCCCATGTCAAGAGGCAGAGATCCTCAGAAAAGATTACTGTTTTTTGAGCATGTACTGTCACTGTTCAGTTATGGATACGTACTTGAAACCAAGCTGCATTGACAACCAGAGTCTGGCCAGTATGTACCTTTAATGTTTCACGTTTGCCTGTGATTTAGAGTGCTGATGGTGCAGCCTCTCTGGATGTAGGTGTGTACTGCAACAAAATCCTTACTCTTAGAGTTTTTTCCAGTATTTTTTAAAATCCTTTTTCTAATCTAGAATATTCTCAGTTACTTTACTGGGGATTGAGTTGATCTTCTGTTGGGAAAGGCATTATTAATGATCCAACATCATGCAATATTTAGAACAAAATGTGATGAGCAGGGCTGGGCGTAAGACTGCTTCTGGTGTCCTAGATGTGGATCTATGGTCCATATTTTGGAGTAAAGGTAATTAGTATATGGCAGCAGAAAGAATGTATAATAATAGAAGCCAAGAGGTGAATTGTAAAACATGATAGTAGTCAGTAAAAGCTGTGGTAGTTCCCGAGTGTGTTGTTCACAGTGTAACTAATCTATGCAATCTGTAAAATTAACAAATTGCTCCAATTTCTGTAGAGAACTGTGATTTACTTCATCCCCTCACCGATCTTGGCGAAGACATCCAAGTGATAATTCAGTGTTGCTTGCATTCAGCTGCTATTTTGTTCTTAAACTTATGAAAAGGATAAATGTTTCCAAAATGCAATAAATGCCTTAAGGGAATTCCTGCCAATAACTTGTGCCACAAGTTTACTCTGCTGTCCAACTACACACGGTGCTGGGAGGCAGGAATAGCCAACCTGCTGTACAGGAATGGCAGGCAGATGCTGTTTATGCAGCTAAGAAGTGTCACAGTCTGACCAGGGGCAGGACTGACACATCACTGGCTTCCAAAGCAGTTAGTTACACTGTGGTGAGCCTTTTTGTGTGTGTGTGTGTGTTTGCCCACATGCTCCATGATAATTGGTCATGAGCAGACTTTTTACAAACTACTGATGACTTTGTTTTATTTTATCTCTGACCTTTAAATTAATTTGACCAAAGTAACAGGATAGAAGCTGGAACAAGAATACAGGAGTCCCTCCTATTATTGTAATAGGAGATGGCTTTTCAGTTCAAGATGAGGAATTGCCCCAGAGCTCTGTTGATGGCTTAGCAGAGAGAGTAGCTTATTTGTCAGTACATGGTGTTTGCAGCAGTCACAGTTTGGAAGTGGTAACCCAAGAGAAGCAGTGCTTTCTTTGGCCAGAAGTTCATTTGAAGGTGTTTGAAAACCTAGATTCTGAGACCATCTTGCTGAAAGTAGTCAGTAACTTTCAAGGAAAACAGGGCCTAACTTTTGGCTGCAAAAAAACCATATCACTATCACTTCTTTTCCTTCCATCCTGCCTGCCCACCCCTCCCTTCTGCTTCTTTCTTCCCTGATTATTTTAATTTTTTTCTATCTTTCAAACTAAACCCCTTAATGTCTGATTTTCAGACAAGATGTAAATATGTACACATGCCTTCACTTTTTTAGATATTTTAGATATTTATGACACTGTGCAATGAGTCAGTTTCTCCTAGAATTTTTATTTTCATTTTGTCCTTGAGATGTCCCAATTAAATATTATGCAACTAGGTTTACTACTATTCTTAAAAAAAAAAGTCAGAAAATAAGGAGGTAGTGTGCATTGCAAGTACTAAAATTAGAGGGTTTTTAACACTTGCTTCCTAACTTTTGGAAAAGATTTTTTTTTTTGCACTGCTGGTGCTACCATTTCAGGGTAACGCTGCAACAATGCCTTGCTATGTGGTGGAAAAAACCAATTTTTTCTATAAAGATGAGCCTAAGCCATACAGATGGTTTGTGTTATGTTTAGCTGATGAAAGTTAAACATATTGCTGGGGAATTTTGATTGTCTTAGTTAAAATAGCTTTTACTAAACTTCATGTAAATAACTCTGTCAGTAGTGTTTCTTAGTACAGTAAATTAGAAATTGTACTTTGCACATGAGTCACTGCTTTGAAGATCATGAAGTGCTTATTTGTTCTTAATGTAATCTTTATTATACTAGAACCTCTGTGTGAGGGGGAGGAGCTTGGAGGTAGCAGAAACTGCTTTCTCCAGTGTGTAAGAAGTGCAGAATATCTTGCCAAAAAGACTTTTTTTGTGGAAAAGATATGGCATTGGGCTTGTTTCATTTTGAAAGGCTCTAAGTCAACAATTACTAGACTTAGTGTGTTGTGAAAATGTGCTTTCACTTTTCTTTTCTAGGTTGTACTCTGTATTTCTGTTGATGTATCTAAAGACTATGAACAAGTGGAAAATGTTCTAAAACAGGTGAGAAAATAACTGATTCACCTACATGTCTTGAGAAGCTTATCTCTGTGTGTTGTATTTCTGTTGGAAATAGTTTCTTCTTTGTATGGTGATATAGAGGAAGGCTTTTTCCTCCTAAAGAGTATCTTAACCTCTGTCCTCTCTTCCAGGCTCAGGAGAAGTTGGGGCCAGTTGACATGCTCGTAAACTGTGCAGGAACATCAGTTACAGGCAAATTTGAGGATATTGAAGTGAATTCTTTTGAAGTGAGTTAGCATACTTTATTTTATCATAAGATGATTTCTTATTTAACCATTCTAACAATTAGATTGTATTCCTGTGTCTGCAGACTTGAACAGTGCTACACTTGACTTGTGCTAGCTGTTAGAATCTCTTCAGATTTGCAAAGGTTGTCTCTAACTTCTCTCCTAATGATTTCATATAGTTTCATTTTTTTTCTCGTGAAGATTTTTCAAAAATATTTTTAACCTGTTTAAGAAATGCAGCTGTTATCAGTGTTCAGTTCTGAGATGCACATATTGTTTCAGCTTGAGAAGCTGCTGCTCTGATGAAAAGACAAAAAAGCCACCCTAAAACACCTGTATTTTGGCTACTTTTTGCCCATAGCCCTCAGGCCTCCATTCATCTACAGACAATGCTGAATCATCTGAAAATACTAAATGGGCATAATTTTATAAAAAATTTGAATCATCCATTTTATTGCTTGTATAGGCTATCAGTTGTTTTTTATGTCTTGTAGAGAATGAAATTAAAGACTTCCCTCTATCCTGGCAAAGAATAAAATCTCTGAAACGTGTAGATACATAGCATTTTTCCTGTTTCCTGTTTTAGAAAGCTCTTTAAACTTTCAGTATGTTTTCATGCATCATGCATAAATGGATTGCTTCCTGGAGGCTGTTCAGGTTAGATTTTCCCTGAAATATCATTCTTTCTCCTTCAAGGCCATATGGTCCACAGTATTACCAGTATCCTGGATGCTATTAAGACTTACAGGATTTCTTTTGGCTTGGAGTGAGATTTTTACCTATAAAACAGTTTATGAAGCTGTAGAATAGAAAACAGTTGTTTCTTTTGCCAGAACAGATCTGGTGAACTTGATTGTTAAAGCAGACTGAAGTAGGGTGTTTTCCATAAATAAGACAAAACAGCTGGCTGAAGAATTCTGGCTCTGAGGCTCAAATGCTCCAATGTTGGTGTTGTTTGTACAGAGATTAATGGCAGTGAATTACCTGGGCAGTGTTTACCCAAGCCGAGCAGTAATCGCTACCATGAAGGAGCGCAGAATGGGAAGGATTGTCTTCGTGTCGTCTCAGGCTGGCCAGCTAGGCCTGTTTGGATATACAGCTTATTCTCCCACCAAGTTTGCTCTTCGAGGGTTGGCTGAAGCCCTGCAAATGGAGGTATGTGTGCAATGGTTTTAAATAATTTTGGTTATAAACAATTTTGTTTTAACTGGCCTGTTTAGCACAGGACATTTTCATTCAAACGGACTGGGGGGTTTGTATTGTGCAGCATTGCTAATATCTGTGTGTTATTTCCCCCATTTGGCAGCAGTACAACCTTACTGCTCTGCATGGGTTGTAGAAACTAACCTGATTTCAGTTGCATAAGAAGGAATAGATTGAATCTGTTCCTAAAACTGAGTATGACCACATGTGCAGACATTTTTTTAATCTTTCATTTTAATGAAAAGGACTAGATTTTTAAGACTCTTGATTAAAAGCCTTGTTCAAGGTTCTAAGTGCAAAATGGTATTGAAGATATCACATGGATGCATGAGATTGCCAGTTTGTTTGAGTGTCCATGGTAAGTGGTATGTGAACCATATGAAACTGTAAAACTCCTAAGCTAGAATTTGAGGATTGTCCACCAAAACAAAAATTGGGTTTGTGGTTACTCGCCCTTCAATATTTTCATATATATGAGCTTTTTATCCTGCAGTGATCTAAGCTTATGTTTAAGACCAAAACCAAACATTATTTTCATTGTTCAGTGGAACAAGGTGGGTAAATACATTGTAGTAAGAGAGATAAAACTGATTTGAAAACTACTTTTGTCATTTTCCTGTCAAGAATGTGTATTTGAGTAATTATTTGTTTATATATGAAATGCCTTTGTTTAGTTCCAGACCCTTACTTAGTCCCTGTCATATGCCTTGATCCAGATAAGAATGTGGGGTAAAACTGCCTCTAATCACTTCTGGTCTGCCAGATAGAACAGTGTGAATGCAGGTTCTCTCTTCAGACTGGTGGCAGATACTTTTCTGGAGACTGAATTATTCAAGACTAAAAATAGGGTGTTTATGGGCGTGTGGTGTGGTATTTCAGGAAGTGTGTTCAATATAGAATGTTTCATAATAGAAATAAAAATGCTCGGTGCTTTACAACATTTTGCTTTATCGTAGCCCTCTGAATATTTTCATTAATTTTTTTTATTTGTATTGTGGTACAGACTTGCATTGTAGCAGTTTGAATAGGATTGCACTAAGTAATGTAATTCTGTGACACATACATACAAATACATAAATAAATACAATCCTTGATCTAAGACCTTCCATTTTCCCTCACATTTTCCAATTATTTTTTGTCTCCTTAGACTTTGACCTCTTGCAAGTTTATACCGTGGGTTGGAAAGCCTTGAGACTTGAGTATACCTCTTAAAGATAACAAATTTGAATTTTACTTTTTCATTGTTTTTTTTTCCCTCAGTGAAAGCCTTTTTGGTCTCGTGTTTATAAATGTTGGGTACTGGTATTTGACAGTGGTTTAGTCTTCTTTTAGAAATTGAAATTGGTAAAATTATAGACCTAAACTACTTTAGTATTCTTCCTAGGTGTCTTGAAAACCACCAAGATTCATCAAATAATTTGCAAAGTTTTTTAGGGAATTTTATTAGAAAAAGCACCACCATCACCTTTTTAAAATCTTTGCTGTTTTGTTTCTCAGCTGACAAAGCTGCAAGTCTTGAAATTGCTGAGTACTTAACCCTAGAAGCAATCTGAATTGTTGCTTGCTGAACTTATTAATTACAACAGAAATTGATGAAATTATAAGGGACATGTAAAAGCTGTCAGTATTAAGGTAACACTTAATGCTTTTGTAAAACACAGGTAAAACCTTACAATGTCTACGTAACGGTGGCCTATCCTCCAGATACTGATACTCCTGGCTTTGCAGAAGAAAGTAAAACAAAGGTAAATTGTCCTTCAATTTTTGCAATCAGTGTTTTTAAATCATAATAAGATTTTAAGAAGTACTCTTAAACACTTCAATTTTACCAGTATTTAACTATGCAGAGTTATATAGGTTGCAGGATAATTTTGTGTAGTTTCTTGTTCTGAGGCTTTAATACTTGCCTTTAAGATCTGAAACATTGTAGAGTATTCCTGCATGCAATCAGAATATTGCTGTGGGGTGGTAAACTGTAAAATCACTATTTGTTTTGATATTAAATTTAATTAACCAAAAATAATATTGCTGTTTTGCATCTTTGATAATGTGTGGCTGTTGTGATAGATGTGACAGATGGGAGCAAACCTCAGTTCCTTCAGTGGAGCCTGCAACCAGATCAAATTGTATGAATGCATGTAATGACCCAGTTCAGCAATGGCTGTTCTCTATTATTGCAGTAGAAAGGAAACTCTGTGGCACTGTGTTCATAGTGGAAATGACAAAGTATCGCTTTTCAGAAGGATGTGTCAGCAGCAGGAGGCCTTTTTCTTTTGGATTACCTTAAAAGTGAAAGTTTTGACCTTTAGTCACTTCTTGTCATTTGCCATGTCCATACATGTGAAGTATAATTCCAAAAATCACATTCAGGCCCCCTGTTCAGACTACAGCATCAGGTAACCAGAAAAAATCTCTCTTTATTTTTTATTTGCATACTGTGAACTAGAATTTTGCTATCTAAGGCTATCATCTTTTCAACATGCAGCATCACGTACAATTGGAAATTGAGTTTGAATTCCATTTTGTCTTTCACCCTTTGAATAGGAATCAGCAGGGATTGTATAACACAATTCTTACTTCATCATTTCTTGATACAGATATTCTGTATTAAATGTGCACTCCCACACATCCGCATAAAGTGCCAGAATTAGACATCTGCAGATACTTGTATAGCTTGCATATTCTCTAGGATTTTTAGCCTATTTCAGGGCACCAGCAGGCACCAGGAGAATGTACTGTTTGTCTAAGATTTCTCTTTGAAAGAGATTGAGAGAGATTTATCTTATTTGTCAAAAAAGTGATTTGTCTTTTAGGAGAGAATTATGCTTTGTTTTAGCCTACATGACCTCTTTGGATGACTTGCTCTTAGCATGATAGTGTACCTTAAATCTCTGCAATATTGCATTGCTCTGACATTTCAGATACTCATTTATTGTTGCATTTATTTAATACTACTGAAATAATATTAATATTTAATACTAATTAGATCATATGCCTCTATCTTGCATCTCCTTATTTTTCTCTGTAATTATTGAATGTAGTGAAAGAAAATGTCAGGAGCTAGGATATAGCTTTCCTGTGTTTATTCAGTAAGCTTTTTTTTTTTTTTGAGGTAGCTGCCTCACAAATGACAGCCATGCCTTGGCCAGCTGAGTAGCCAGATTTATTTAATGGCTGATTTCTGCCTGCCTTCTTCCCAACATGTCATTAACTTTAGCTGTCACTCCTGAACAGCTGCTATTTTTTCCCCAGATCTAGAGTATTTGAATTACTGTTGATATCCCTGTAGCTCATTCAGATTTGTTTGATACTGGCCAATCAGCTCAAAAGTAAATACGGGGCTGTGAAATGGAGATCTGATGACATGAGCCATATCACTGTGGGAATGCATGTAAAAAGTTCTTGTATGTGATTTGTGCTGGCAAAGGCACTGATGTGCCCCAGCCACCCTTAAAATACACATAGTAAAAAAAATAAAATTCAGTGAGCTTGGTCGATGAAATCAAAACTCATAATTCTACAAATATTGGGAAATAGGCCCTTTTCTATGAAATTTAATTGCTGTAGTGCTTCGAATTGATGATGAGAAACCTGTAGTTGCTCAACTTTTCCCTAGAAGTGCTTTTAAAAAAATAATAATCCCAGAATTAAACTAATCCCAGTACTAGAGTAGGCCTGGGAAAAAAAAAAGGCAAGCTGTTTTATAGGATCTTAAAATATTTCAGGCCCACCTTATGCTTAATTTCTGGCAAAAAAACGTTAATGAACAAGTGTAAGTATTGGGGAAAAATAGTTAAAGCGTTTTGATAGCTTCTACTGGAAATAAAATACTTGTGGAAAAAACCTCACTTTCATGGTAGTAATAAACTATATACAAAAAAGTACTACTCAAGGAAAAGTTGTCATTTCCTTTTGTAAAATTGGACTGTTATTTATGAACATGCATATACCTGTGTTTAAATGGGTGTTTTAGGTGACACTTGCTAGCAGTGATGTCATCTGGGACAGAAGACTCAAAATTTGACCTTCATGTTTTTCTCTGCTGTGTGTGCTTAGTCAAACTTACACTGGTGTTTTTCTATTAAAGCCCTTAGAGACGAAGCTGATTTCTGAAACCTCATCTGTTTGCCAAGCAGAGCAAGTTGCCAGAGTTATAGTGAAAGATGCCATAGTAAGTAAATTGTGTTTTTGTGCATGTTCTGTGGTGAGGAGACTGGGACTGAGACTGTAAGATAATGGCTAAGCTAAATGCAAAAGTAATTAGCACAAAACAGATCTCTTAGGGTAGTTTGAACAAGAGCTGTTTTCTTTATTCTTCTTTTGCCACTGTGCCCACAAACGATTTTATAGTCTCTCAGAAGTAAAAGGTATCTGAAGTTGTACACAGACAGATTAAAATGATGCATCAGTATGATGCAATGTCTCAAAGATGGATTATGACTGACTTGAAAGCAATAAACTATTGACTTTTTATGTATCAAATACCATTTGTCTAACCTCAAAAGCTTGTTGAACTCTTATTTTTCTTGAGGATGAGTTCATATAAAAATAATTTTACAATAAAGGAAGGCAGTTGACCTTTTTTGGCTTTTAATATCTGAAGTATGTGATTTATGAGTGATTAAAATACATTAAATGCTGTTCTTAGTGTATTGCCTTTCTGATGATTTTTTTTCAATGTTTTGTGCTAGGGAATGTCTGCATGCTTAATAAAGCACCCCAGAATAGAAGCAAACATGAAATTTCGTGATCATAAAACACACCCATTGAATCCTAAAATCTGCAATTACTTTGCAGTTCCAAATACTCTTGATCTTCAACATGGTTTACATCTACAGCAGGTGTTCAGTTGTGAGGTTTTTACAGTGTTTTCACAGATACAGCACATAAACACAAAATTATGACTGATTTTGTTTTTAAAGCAAGTACTACCTCAACAGAGTGTTCTTCTCTGGTGATTGAGGAAAATTAATCTCCTCTCTCATCTTAAGCAACTGATATATTTATACCATACTTTCTACGCTTTGGATCATATATTAGTTCAGACATGGTCTTTATGCACTCTGGCCATCAGCAGAGAGACTGAAATAGGAGAAAGGAGGTGTTTGTGTACTCTCAGGTGTGCGTTGGGAAATAATCAGATCTAATAACCTCTACTACTTTGCATAGATTTACCCCTAACCCTGCATCAGGAACTCCACCTTTTCCTTTCACTTCCACATTCCACAGACTTAGTCCCACAATGTTTGAGAAAGTCTGTCTGGCATAAAGCCAAATAAAAACAAATGAGAGAAGCCTGGGAGTAAGAGCTGTAGAACTGCAATTTTACTGTAAAGTAATTAAAGTTGTTTGGTTGTTTGGGGTTTCTTCCTGGTATCTTTCCTCCTCCCTTGTCTCTCCTCTGAATTGCTTAGCAAGCTGCGTCTTGCAGTTAAAAATCCTTGATGTAGGTGAAAGAGAACCTGCTACCTAGCAGCATTTGAAATACACCCCCTTGCAAATCTCATGTGATAAACAAGCTAATTTTAACAAAAGGCAAGCTGTATCTGTCATACAATTACAGTAGTGGTTGGTGATCTGATAAAGTTAGGGTATCATTTGGTTTCTGAAATATGCTTATACCTGTGAAGACTGTCATGTATTTTCCATAGAAGTAAGCATGCCTCAAGAAGAAATTTACAGCCTTCATATCTTGTAAAAATCTGCAGTAATTTAGCACACTCTCTCTTAAGAGAAGTTAGCTTCCTTTTCCATTTTTAAATTAATGCCTTTTGGAATGTTGCTGTATAGCCCAAAATATTTTGGAGTATTTTGCTTCTTAATTGTGGCAATATTTTTTTACAGTAAAATATTTCATGTTAGTGATATCAGTTATCTGTGTCCATCAAGAGTAGCTGTTGAAATAAGACACATCATGATTGGCCACAACTGGGAAAATTACTTTTTGTTTTCTTAATCCTTCCATCCAGCAAGGGAACTTCAACAGCTCAGTTGGATCAGATGGTTACATGCTGTCAATATTGACAAGTGGGATGTCACCAGTCACTTCTATTACTGAAGGTCTTCAGCAGGTAGGATTTGGGAAGTACCTGTTGTCATAATTTCTCGTAGTTCAAAATAATTTCAGAATGTAGAATATGATGCAGAAATGGATTATCTTTTCATCAAATGACTGTTAATACTGTGTCAATTGGGTTTAGGATACTGCAGTAGTTTTTCAAGCTGAAGCAGCAAGTTGGTGACTGAGTTGAGAGTATACACTGCTACTCAGTCCTGAACTGTTACATAGTTAGCTTGGTTTGGTAAGTTTGTTTTCTGAAGATTATATAACATGCCTGCCTAGAACTTGGTTTTTAAAAAAAATTTATGACTCAATAATAAGGTGCAATCTGGGATCCAAAATGAATTGAAAGCTGTTTCTCTCTGTTTCCAGGTTGTTTGCATGGGCATTTTTCGCATCATTGGCCTATTTTACCTAGGAAGTTTTGACAGCATAGTTCGTCGCTGCATGATGCAAAGGGAAAAATCTGAAAGTGCAGATAAAACTGAGTAATCTTTACTGTGAGTGGAAAGAAGAATGTCAAGCGGTCCTGGACAGCTTGCTGCTTAAGTGGGACTCAGTTTTGCTCCTGAAGGATATAGGCTGGAAGTACTTGCATGTGTGACAGAGGAGTCCCCTCAAAGCTATGAAAGAAAAAACAAAAGTACAAATCCAGAAAATGCCAAACTATGCAAAAGTGTGAATGAGGATTAGATATCTTTTTTTTTTTCTGGTGATTTGAGTTGGAAAGAATTTGGAGAGCTTGTAAGCGATCTGCAGAGTAGAATTTGAGAATGGACAATGTGCGGTAATTCTGGACAAATACTTAAGTTTTCTCACTTTGGTGCTTATGGATGAAATAAGTACCATGACAGACTGGGCTGAAGTAGATTGAGGTCCCCTGAACAAGCTGGTACCTTTTGCTAACGTTTTGGGACTGCTTTTGATTTTCCTTTGGCCAATCTACAGATCCTTCTGTCAATGACAGCTTTCCTTATTCTGTCCAACATACAACTGGAAACCTGAAGATCAGAAATACATTTGTATGATCCAAGCTTTCTCAGTGTGGGAGTAATTAAAAAGTATGGTTTAATATGTGCATACTTTCTAAAGGGAGATGAAGAACCCGTTCCCACAGAGAAATGCTAGGAAATGTGGTCGGGTCTGTAGCTCTTCTGGCCTTTGAAGTTTGTTGTGAACAACAACAACAAAAAAATCAAACCAGTATCAAGTGTGTCAGTTATAACTCAGCATTTTAAGCCATTGAAACAATGTATAATTTTTACAGAGACCTAATCTGCCAGTTTTTGCTCTTTAAAGGGAAGTGGCTTAATGCTACTGTTATGCACAATAATTTCAAAGCTGCAAAGGATGAGCCAAACCAGTGGTTGATGATGGAATCAATTGTAATTAAAATGCCGGGCTCTTCCAGTAGCAGGAATGTAGCTTTTCAGGGCAGAGGGGTCAGCAGAGGGGAGAGGTGTGTGTCGGAATGGCCTTCCACACTGCATTTTATCACTGCACGGAAAAGCTTTCACATGAGAAATTACATAAAATACTCTCCTTATATGACCCACTTCTAATTTGTCTCATTTACATTATCTGAAACAAGGCTGCTCAATAACTGCTTCAGAATATACAGAACCCAGTGGTTGTTTCTAATAAATCTCGTTTAACACTGAAAAAGCTTGATGCATAACAATGATGTTTTAAGGGTGCACTATGTATACAGTTTATTTAATGGACCACTATAGTATAAGTGCCTTGTGAGCTGCTTTTTTTTTCAAAAGCTGCATATTTTGTATTTGTTAGCACTGCTGTGTTTTCAATGCCATATTTCCATTTTCATTCAGTACTCTGAATCTAAAATGATGTGTGAAACTGGGCACTTTCACTTCTATGACAGTAATGTTTAACAACCAAAATAGGCAAAATTGATTGTTTCTGTTAAGAGATTCTCTATATCTATTTAAGAAGATGTATTCAATTAAACTGAGATAAAAATTAATAAGTGGTTAACTGGAAAACCTTAGAATGTAGTTTATTGAGGCTGGTTTTTTTCCCTCTCTGAATTAGGTTGATCACTTTTCAAATTTTCTTCACATAGACTAAACTTGCTTTAATACCTGTTTATAAACATATTTTTTGGAGAGGATCACACTGGTGCTCTCATTTTAAGTGGTGAAAATTCATTAGATTGCAAATGTTGAGGCGCTGTTGAATTCTTCACCAAGTCTGTGTTTTAGGTCCTGCCTCCTGATTTTGTTTAGATATGTGAAGTTGTGCATGCCTATAATATAATACTAATTTTGAGAATATAGTGTATTCCTGCATTTTTAAACAGCTTGGCTTCAGTGCAAAGAAATCCAGTGTGCATTTGTATTTCCTGTGCTGCTTAATGTGAGTGACATAAAGGAGCATTTATCATACATCCATTGTCAACATCGCTGTGTTTCTTAAAGCTACATAACAATGCTATTCATAGAATCATGGAATGGTCTGGGTTGGAAGAGACCTTAAAGATCATCGCATTCCAACCCCCCTGCCATCAGCAGGGACACCTTCTACTAGACCAGGTTGCTCAAAGCTCCATCCAGCCTGGCCTTGGAACACTTCTTCAGACCCTATGATCTATGTTATTCTGGTTTTGATGCAGATCAAATATTCTTTTGACCACTTGGAAAAGATACCAGAAAGGGTGAATGGGTTGTGTTGTAGTTTGAAAGAAATGCTTATGCATGTGACTTGATACTAGCACAAGCTTGAAGGTCAGGACTTAAAACCAGTAAGCCTTTGGATACTTGAATTTTTGGATCTTCAACTTGGAATGTTAAAGGGTTTGCATTGAAGAAACATGACCCAGAAGGTCAGAGCACACACAACACTATGGTAGCTGGGCCTCTAAAGCTTTCAGGTTGGACATCTTGGGTTACCACTCACCTCCCAGTCATGACTGATAGAATTCAGTGCAATTATCTGGATGAGTAAGACTACCAGGTGAAAGTTATGGCCCTGATCTCCAGACACCTCAGTTTTGCAGACCTGATTTTGCATAGTGTTAGTGGTTGTCATGACAGTGAAACTGTAGGTTGAACCCTCAGCAGCTGTGGAGGTTGGAACAAGGTATGTTTTTTAAAGCAAGAAGAATAACCTTTTACATTGCTGCAGTTTCTGCTGTTGCAAGTTAGTGATGTTAATTTTAGCTGATAAACTTCTCCACTGTTTTACTGTCAAAACAAGGTAAATTGTCAACTACAGCAACCTTTGGTATAAATTTTGTTTTCTTATGCACATTCTCTATCTACCAATGTACTCATTTTAAGGTCCAATATAAAGTGAAGGAGATGCCTTGTAATCTTGTGGAAAAATGTTTAGCAGTTGAAAAACTTGCCAGTTTAAATGTTACAAAACCTCTGCATCGAAATGTTTTAGCAGTGTATTAGACCCGTGAAAATCTTCACATAGGCTTTACTTTCTACTTACTGTCTAATTGTCAATAATTTAATCACTTGTGCCATATCATTTGCTGTCTTGTCTCTTGTTTTCTTGGTCAGCCTTTTAGATTCAATTTAGGCTTCGATAGTCTTTTCCATTCCATGTAGTTTCTAATGACTGTTTGCTTTATATACAGATTTATTATAATTTTACTTCTAGGTTACTTCACCAAGGTGTTCACGTGCAATTTAAATAGATTTAATATTTTAATAAGGAAAAAATATATAGGTGAATAAAGTTTACTTGCTGTGAAAAACTCTAGGCACTTTTAAATGGTAAAGATATATAGCGTTATTTGTAAAAAGAAACTTTGTGCTTATTGCGACATCATTTTTTGTGCCAGAACTGTAAACTAGTTTTCATATTTTATATTTCTCAAAATAAATGGAGAATCAACAAAGCTTGTAACTTTTAACTTCTTTGAGAGGATAAAGAGTAATGGATAAATTCATTTGCAGGACTTTGGTGTGGTGGGGTTTTACTTTTACTTTTTTTTTAAACTTTTTTTAGTTTGGGTTTTTCTTTTTTTGAACCCGAGATTAGCTCACCAAGAGTCTCTTAATTTTTAGGACAGCACAAGGGGCAACATGTCCTTCCATTTTAGCAGCTTAGGGCACAGGTAAAAAAGGATGTAAAAAATTTGACTGAGCATTGTCAGCAGACCCAGTATCCTCAAACTATAATGAAAGTGAAATTAGATTGACAGAACCTGCCTTTGTTGCTGGAGGTACTGCCAGTATGTAACCAGTGCTTGTGCTCTCTGGAGGTGCTTTTGAGAGTCCTGAGGAGCCAAGTGATGCTCATTCTTCCTGGTAGAAAACAATAGAAGTAATAGCTAGGACAGATGTCTTTCTGTACCAGCACTGGGCATGCAGCTGTGTAGAAAATCACTGTATTATACTGGAGTTCTGTGGTGGGAACCACAGGCTTGAGTGTGTAGCTTGCCCCCAGCATAATAGTAAGGAAAAATAGTGCCAAGATACTTCTTCTCAAAGTAAATTCAAAATCACAAATGCTCAATCTTTTAAAGAGACATTTGTATTAAATTATCAGAGAGACAGAATCAAAGATGTATTGAAGAAAGCATATGCTGTCTAAAATGCATTGCTGATGTTAATCTTTTAATACTCCAACATTCTAAGGTTTTAAATGGGAGAAGGCCATTTTACAACTGGAGCTCCTGTTTTTTTCCACTTCAGTACAAGTAGCAGGCCAAACTAGATTTCTCCTCAATCTTTTTCATCATTTAGCCTTGGAAGTGAAATAAGATTATGTTGTAGTTCCATTTAATTGGGGTTTTTCCTGCCCAGCCAGTACCAGGCACGCTGATGGGTAGGTGTGTGCATGATTGTCTGTCAAAAGGTGGTAGTAAAAACCTCATGAAGTAATTTCCTTTCCTCTGTCATTGGAGGGAGACTTCAAAAGGTGTCTGTCTTGCCATGCCTCTCATCCTCTCTTTTACTACTTTCAACCTAAGTTGCTCTAAATTGGTGGGAAAGGTTGACTGTGGGTGATGGTCTTGGTGGAAAGAAATAATGCTGGTAAGATTTTGGATGAAACTTGAACTGACGGAAGTGGAAAGTGAAATTTTTTTTTTTTTAAACCCAAAAGATGCGTATCTAATTTTTGGGGGGGGGTGGGGCAGAATCTAATTTGATGTGAGAGATTCATTTCATAGACTTTATTGGGAAGGTTTGATGTTTGGGGAAACCTTGATAAATATAATACTAAGTCTCCTTTGTGGTAGAATACCATCAATCCAGTCTGAAATTTTCTTTATTTAAGTTGAAAACAAGTTTGTTTTCAGCTTGGAGGGGAATCCCCATGTTAATTTTAAACCTTTCCAGTTCTAACTCTGAAGTTGATTCTATAGTTGTGCTGCTAGAGCAATGTAAATAAACCTAAGGGGCAAGAGCAAAACATGCATGATTAACACGGTAACACAGTCATGCTACCAAGAATCAACTCCCTTGACCAAAAAAAGGTGTTGAATGTATAAAGATAGCAATTCTAAATAATGTATATAAAGTTAAGTCTAAAATGAAATTTTTAATGACATTAGGCTACTTGCAGCTGAAGGGAACAGCCTTTCCAAAGCTAACACGTGCTTCAAAGTTGTTAAAGTTAAGTGTGTTGGTCTTTATTTCAAAGCATTTACTCAAAAAAGTGTTTTCCCCCCTTTTTACTTTAAGAAATTTTAACAGGTGTAATAAAAGTTTATGAATCAGAGATGGATGTTCCTGTTTGTCTAGAAGACTGTTTCAATTGCTTATTCCTTCGTGCAGAACCCGCCTGCTTTGCTCCTTTGCAGTTCCATCTGGGAAGCTGGTGTCCAATCCTTTTGCACAGAGCACAAAGACAGGGCATGGGCGGCACTGCCTCAGTCACAAGTACAGGTTGGTGTCTTGCGAAAGGTGACGAGACAGCTCAGCTCTTGTGAAGGCAAGACCCTATTGCCACATAGAGAAGTGCAAGAGTACTGCCACCAGAGATGTCAAAGAAAGAGATATCCAGGGCTGTTTGCCTCCTTCCAGTCCAAACTGTGGGGCCTATGGATCCTGACAAGAAGTGAAGATGGTTGAGGGATGAGTACAGTAAAAGGCATCTGAAAGCCAGGAGCTGTTTGCTATGTTGGACCCTAAGGATATTATCCAAGTATCTCATCCAGCTGCCTTTCCTGATGAGCGCAATTAAACCCCATGAAATAAACCATAATTGCAGGTTGGGCGTGCTTTAAGTGTTTTACAGTAGCATTATCTGCTCTGTAAGCGCTTCCAGCCAAAAAGGATCCACTCCACACCTGCAGCATTTGCAACACCAGCAGGATGAAAGGCAATCTCCCATTTCAGGAATGCACTCTGAAAAAGTGAGGAAGTTTGTTCAGGTTAGCCTGCCATCATCCTGGTTAAGAATGAGGAAAATATGCATCCAGGCTTCATGGGTAGTACCTTTTCCTATGCTTTTTTTCATGCAGAGGACTGATTTTTAAAGCATTTTATACATCAGCTGCTTCCTAGGCAGCAATGCTGGGTCACACATTGAGCAAACCAGCTGAGAGAGTCTAAGCAATAAATGGTGGCACCTGATAGCAGAGAGTTATGTGCATCCATGCAAGTCTCTACAAGAATATGGCTTTCAAGACATTTCATCCAGCTTGGCAGAGATACCATAGATCCGTGGGTACTGTGGTCTCACGGACAGAAACAAACATGAAAGGTCATGTGGTTGGTGGTTAGTTTTACTCAGGGTGAGTTAGAAAGCTCTTGCAGGAACAAAAGCAGGCAGAGTAAATGAATGCTGGCATGGGAGGGAGCAGCACTGCATGCCTGGAACTGAGGGAAGCAGGGCCATAGTGGGTGGCACAGACAGACAAATACCTCACTGGACACGGCACCAAAAAGCATTTACAGAGCCATTGGCTGTGTGAGGAGCGGCTTGGTGATTTGCATATGTGCAAATTCCCCACCTGTGGGCATGATCTTAGTGGACTCTTTCAGTAAAGCCAGTATTTAAGCTATGCTACAACACCATAAGGCAATGGACCTCTTCTGATGTCATAGGTGTATTTATCTGTATTGCTCTAAATGCTTCTTTCAGGTCACTCAAATTTAGTTTACTGTTGTTGGGCTTTTTGGTTGGTGGTGATGGTGGTTTTGATTTTTTTTTTCCAGAATAGAAAACCCATGCAGATTTTCAGAATAAAATGTGGCAATGTTGTTGCTCACTGTGAGTGCAAACACACATCCTGCTTGTTTTTGTGCCTGCTCAGGCAGGGCTTTAAACAATCATTTGCTTCTCTCTTATCTTCCCTGCACATGAGCCAAAAAAATGAAAGGGTGGCAGGTCACCAGGAACGAGGATTGCTGCTGAAAGCCTGTTGATGTTAACACAAAGGTACAGGGAAAAGGCGTCTGCTTTCAGGTTGTTGGGAAGTTTGGAGTTGCCAGACATTATAAACTTTTCTACGTCATTTGTTAATAATGATGTAGCAAGGGGCATCTGGGAGGCCACTGAAAAAAGAGCAAGCTTTCCAGGATCCTGTCTGGTCAGTTGCCCAAGCATGGATAAGAAAGCCATCTCAAGAAAATAATCTGTCCCTCATGCTACCAGACCTGACTGATGCCTGAATGGCAATGCTTTCACCTCCCTTCAGTGTCAAAAGAGCTTTCTGCAGGTGAGCTGCTGCTTGTATTCCTAATCAAGTTCCAATTCTTCATACAGCTAATTCTTCTAAGTCTGATTAACTTAAATTAAAACTTAAAAACTGATTAAATTAATGATTTGGTGGGCTGGCTCACATAAAGGTAAATGTGTGTGGAAGGACTTGCAGGATCAGATCTTGAGCAGTCAGCATCTTATTCTGCTACCTAAATGCCCCATGATTTCTTAAGCTGACTTTATGCACTGATTGCATGTTCCTTAATAAATCCTGAGCTTCTCTTGCCATTTCTTCCATCTGCCTCCAAAACCATTTTGCCTTGGTTTTGGATGTCTTCTTAACTGTAGTTTTATCCTGCTGAGCTCAGACAAACAAGCAAGGTGAAAAGCAGTGCTGTGATGCAAACTCGTGACACTGTAATAGATGTTTATCACCCATTCAGGTAGCATAATTGCTTTTAAGATGCCGCTCCCTTCAATTAGAGCCATACAGGTCAGATGCAATGCTTTTGACGCTTACTGTTAAGAACAAGGCTTCAAGTGTGCATAATTTTGTTTTGCTTTTTTACAGAGTCCCAGTTTGTCGTTCTTCAAGGCACAGTTTTTGTTTCCCGTGACTCAATGCTAATACCCTTGCTTAAAGCAAACACTTCCTGGGATTTTTCCCTTGTGTTTTTTATATTTTTTGGTACAGTCTCAGCTGTGTTTGGTGTTAGCAAGCTTTCTGGTGAACCATAACCACTATTTTCCTATTAAACTTTTTTTAAAAGCTGGGAGCTATCATTCCCATAACAAAGTGCTGAATGTGGAGCTGATGAGGAAAAAGCATCATCACTAAATCCCTTTCAGACAGGGTATCTCATAAAACTTTGCTGTACCTGTTTCCATCAGGAATCAGTTATAAATTATGAAACTCTTATTTTACTGACTGTGTCCTCAGTACACTCTGTTCATTTAGCTGCCCTCACTTGCATTTCAACATGCAAAATACCTTTACATACCATAAAATCAGTTTCAATTCCTCCTTACAAAATCCCATTGATTTTATATGAACCTTTTGTATCTGTCCCACACTGATTTACTCTTTGGGTTTTAAAACTGATCATGCTAGGACTTTGTTGTGCACCTAGAGAGGGTTGCTGTGTTACTCAACATCTCTCTCCGATGCATTTTCAGCTGCAGGACCAATTGCATTAGATTCAATCACCAGCACAGTGACAGACTGAAGGAGCATCCAGGTTGGTTTTGGCAGTTCTGACTTCCTGTATCACTTGTTCCATTTAAACCATGGAAGTGGCTACATGGAAATGTCAGGTTACTTTCAGTTTTGAGAGACCTCTTGTTCTTTGTTCTCTTTCGGTGAAAGAATATGAAGGTGATAATGTTACTTGGTTGACAGATCCCTTGTCTGCATTTCTGCCATCAGAAGCCATCCCTCAGCTCATCGCAAGCACTTCACTATGCATGGAGATGAGATGAGCTTGTGGTCTATCATTAAACCATGCTGTGAGTTACACACTCACCCTGGTCAGGTGCAGCCCTTAGTCCACGATTTCACAGAGCATCATCAGTCTTATCTGAACTCATTTCTTTCGCTGTCCTGCAATCTCTGACCCTCTTAACCCTCGAGAACTCAACCACCCACAGCCAACCCCATTTCACACAGGACGGATGAGAGGGCACCGCCTCGCCCCCGCAGTTTCCCGGGCGGGTATCAGGCGAGCGAGCTCCGAGCTCCCTCAGGGAAGGACGGAGCGGGGTCCCGGGGCTGTTGGGGCCGAGCTCCCTCAGGACGGAGCGGGGTCCCGGGGCTGCCGGGGCCGAGCCCGGGGCGAGCGGCGGCCGCTGGGTGGCAACAGCCGCCCGCCGGAGAGGAGAGAGAGCAGGGAGAGGAAGAGGAGACAGGAAGAGAGGGAGAGAGGGGAGGATGCTGGCACTAGGTATGGTGCCGAGTGCCTCCCCGTGCCCCCCTAAAAGACAGATGCCAGAAGGGTCAAACACCCTGAAGGCCTCCTCAGGCACCTGGAAAGGCGCTGTTTCGTACATGTCAGAAACCAATTCCTCGGTGCGGCCTCGAAACAAAATCCTGGATCACCCGGGGCACAGGTGAGCTCCGTTTAGGAAATCCGTCTCGTTTGGACGCGGAGAGTTCCCCTTCCTCTGCTGCAGGGACAGCTGCTCACCCTTGCCACACCAGTGCCATTTCCTCAGAGGAGCAGCCACCCTGTGAACCACGCGTGACTGCTCCGTGCCTGAAGGAACCATCTCTAAAAACAGACTGGGAGGGCAGGGTGCGTTCATTCCCAGTGCCCCCTGTCCAAGAGAACTCTTGGTCACAGCTTTGTTTATGCATTTTATTCCTTTAGTTTCGGGTAGTTTACAGGTGAGATTATCACCCTAATCACCCTTATATCAACAAAAACTGGAAGAATTTATCAAACGTCTCTTTTCCTCTCCTGTATTGAGCAGAGAGAGACGCCGGGAATGTCCTTCTCCCGTTCGGCTTGGCATTTCCCCGGTATTCCCCCATTTCAGGGGGGGCAGTCCCAGCATTACACATTCCTGGCCCCCAATGTCGTGGCTCAGGATGGCAAGGGGGCTGAGCCATCGCTATTTCCCAGCTCTGTGGGTTTAATCTGCTGTAAAGGTTAACTCTGCTTCTTTGGTCAACTCCAGATTGACCTCATCTTCAAGCAGCTCCTCAATGCCGCTCTTCAATGTAAAAAAAAATCTTCAGGCCGGGGCACAGGGACAAACCTGTGCTCCGTTTCTACAGAAAGTCCTAAAGCCTAACTCCCTGCCTGTCCCTGAACACGGGCCGGAGGGCGGCCTGCGCGGAGCAGGTGTGCGGGACCCCGCACGGCCCCATGGAGGGGGGCACCCGCACGGCCGGGCCGGCGGCATCGGCAGCGCACCGCTCCGCGGCCGCGTACAGCCTCGGACCAAAATGCACAGAGCCACTTTGCTTTTTAAAAATGTGCATTCGGACTTCTTTTTTTTTTTTTCTTCTTTTATATCTCTCTCCCTGTTTCATTTATTAAAAAAAAAATTATTTCAATGAATCCGCGCGGAGCGGCGGCGGCGGCGCGGAGTGGGACGCGCTCCGCCGCGGAGAGCCGGCAGCCCCGGGCCCGCCGCCGCTTGCTCCGCACGGGCGGCGGTGGCGGCGGGGCCGGCAGCAGCACCTCCCGCGGCCCCGGAGCCCGCCGCCCCTCCGCGCCCGCCGCTCCGCCGCGCTCCGCGCCTCCTCCGCCGCCCCGCCGCCGGCCCCAGGCCCGCGCCGCGATGGAGGGCGGGCCCGGACCGCGGGGGGCTGCTCTCCTCCCTCCCGCCGCCGCCTATTTTTTTTCTCTTCTTTTTTTTTCTTTTAAGCACCCCCCCTCCCCATTTCCCCCTTTTCTTGAATGAAGCGTGAGGCGGAGCTCTAGGAAACCACCGCGCCCGGCTACGCCGCGCGGGGCCGGAGCCACCCCTCGGGCTCCGCTCCTCCCCGCCTCTCCCCGCCCCCGCTGCTCCGCTCCGCTCCCCCCGCCGCTGCCGCCGCCGCCGGGAGAGCTCCCCGCCCGCGCCCGCCGCCGCTCGGAGCCGCCGCCGCCGTCCGGAGCCGCCGCCGCCGCCGCCGCCGGCAGCAGCAGCGCGGAGCGCCCGGAGGAGCCGCCCCCGGCCGGCGGGGTGCGCGGGGCTGCGCGGGCGGGCGGGCGGGCGGGCAGCGGCGCCGCGGCCGCGGT
Source organism: Zonotrichia leucophrys gambelii (assembly GCF_028769735.1). Lineage (NCBI taxonomy): Eukaryota > Metazoa > Chordata > Aves > Passeriformes > Passerellidae > Zonotrichia > Zonotrichia leucophrys. The sequence continues at coordinate 70,751,036 of NC_088171.1, forward strand.
CCCCATCGGCACCAGTCACACCGCACACACGCCCCGTCCGCGCCCCTCTTCGGCAGCGCCAGGGGCTCTTCCTCCGCCGATACAAAGCTGCTCGGGAAATGGCAGCAGTCAAAAGCAATTTTCCTTCTTTATTTTTATTTTCGTTTTTTAATTAATTTTTTGCGCTCTTTCCTGTGCGAAAGAATTAATTTCCTAAATGCATACAATTTTTTTTTTTAATTTTTAAATTTTTTGGGTGTGTGCGTGCGTGTGTGTGGAAGCACCGGGTTCCTGCGATCGGTGTCTGAATGAAACTACGTAAATGCATATGTCTATACGTTGCACTGGAGGGAAAAACAGAGCACTTCTGCGAGAGCTTGGATTCAAATGTGGTTCATCTGGTCTCCAGGATTTTCCGTCTCTTTGGGGTTGTTCGCCTTCCCGGTCTGCGAGGCGGGATTTTCTGAGCTTTGACACATCTTTGGAGATGTCTGTTAAACAGGAGTCTGGGAAAAAACATTTGAAATCGTAGAATTTTTTTTTCCCCTTTCCCATCCCCTTGTTGACTTGAAGCATCAAAGCAACCAGAACTTCACGCTTCTGAAGACTTGTGATGTTTGGATTTTATTGTTGCTATTTTTCTTTTAGAGGAAACTTGACAGAGGAACATATTTATAGTCCAAGTAAGTACTTTACAGAGGAAATTTAGTTCGTGTAACAAAAAAACCCAAAACCTAATGTTGAGGTTTCTAGCATAAAGTGCATTGGATTAACGTCCATCCAAGGCTGCTTTAGCAAATTGTGTTGAATTGCAGTTTTTACAGTGTGTGTTCGTCCGCTCCTTCGTGTCCGTGGTAGTCCAGCACCTAGGGGAAAATGCACCTGATTTTGAGTCGGTATAATATTTTTTAAGATGTATTTCAACACCGAGGAGGAAATGGTCCTAAAGTAAATTTATAATAAGTAATAAATGTGCACCTGGAAGTAAAGTATTTACAGCATTCTAATCCCTATTTATGCCGTGCATCTCAAACCAAGGAGGAAACACTGAGAAGACAAAAGTACCTCCGAGACCCCGAGAGCTCCCCCACACCAACATGAATGAAACCGTGTCCAATACAATAACTGGATTATAATTTTTGGTGTTATTAATTTTATTATTATTGGCTGCTTTACTTTTTTGGGTTCATCCTGCTCCTCTTCTTCCTCTCTCCCTTCCTCTTGCTGCTTCCTCGTGGGAATTATGGCTCATCCGGGGAGAAGAGGCTACGATAACCGGGAGATAGTGCTGAAGTACATCCACTATAAACTCTCTCAGAGGGGATACGACTGGCCTGCCAGCGAGGACAGGGCATCCCTGTCTCCAGGTCTCTCTGCTCCTGCTGCTGCTGCTGCGGTTGCTGCTGCTGGGACTTCCTCTGATCACACTGGGCCGGTGTCTCCGCACCCCGAGCCCCCCGGCTCGGCTGCTGCTAGCCATGCGCCCCCGGCCGAGGGGCTGCGCCCCGCACCCCAGGTCGTGCACCTCGTCCTGCGCCAGGCGGGGGACGAGTTCTCCCGACGCTACCAGAGGGACTTCGCCCAGATGTCCGGCCAGCTGCACCTGACGCCCCTCACGGCCAGGAGCCGCTTCGTGGCGGTGGTGGAGGAGCTCTTCCGAGATGGGGTTAACTGGGGCAGGATTGTGGCCTTCTTCGAGTTTGGCGGTGTGATGTGCGTGGAGAGCGTCAACCGGGAGATGTCTCACCTCGTGGACAGCATCGCCGCCTGGATGACCGAGTACCTGAACCGGCAGCTGCACAACTGGATCCAGGACAACGGAGGCTGGGTAAGTGCCCTGACTGCTCGGTTTCTCTCCCGTGGCTGGTGGGACCCCAGGCTGGGCAGTGCCCGGGATCGCACTCGTGGCAGCAAAAGGTTTGCCCAGGGGGTGTCTGCAGTGAGATGTGCCAAAGCAGTGCAGGCCTTTTGCCAGTTGTCAAGTTTCACCTCCATGCAGGGTAGGGTGGAGTGGTTTGAGGTGAGGAGAACTACTACAGCTTGTGAGCAAAAGGGGTGAGCAAAAGGGGTGAGCAAGGCTCTGTCTTCATCAGCGCTCTCCACTTTCCTGTGGTCGCCCCTTCTCCTGGCCACCCTCACCTGCTGGCAGAACGGAGGCAGGTTCCTAGCCAAGGCAGGTTCCTAAGCAAGGCAGGTTCCTATCCAAGGCAGATTCCTAGCCTAGGCAGGGTCGTGCAGTGGGGTGGGAGGGGGCAGCAGAGATGCCCATCCAGCTGCTAGGCAGAAGAGGCACACACACATTTTGGCAGGTCCCAGGCAGTGTCAGGACAGAAGGGGCCACCTGTGTGTGTGTGTGCCTGCAGTGTCCCGACCTGTGAGGGGTGATGTACCAGACTGGTGTGCAACAAACATGGGATCCTGGTGTTGCCAGCAAGCAGGTGGCCATCAGTGACAGTGTCTGCAGCTGAGGTTGTCACTGGAGTGGAGTTTTATGGGATAAAATAAGTCTAGAGTGAAAAATCTTTGTCTTGAGATGAAACAAAGGTGCTGGGAGACGTGTCTGTGGGATTGTTCTGGAAAATGAATATTTGTTGTGATCTGATGAGTGGCTGTGTTTCTGGGGTAGAGATCGCCTCTGTCTGGGGCAGGCTTCAGCATCAACTAGAAAGGGAAGCTTTCCACTGTGGAAAATGGACAGCTTTTTCACTTGTAGTCGGTTAAAAGCTTTTCCTTTTCCTCTCTCCCTCTCTTTCCAGAATAAGTAACTGAATTAGAAGGGTATTTGTTTCCTTTTTGCCTTTATTAGTTGATGTACTGGAACAAAATGTGGTCCCAGCTGCTCTCCCACAAACCAAACCTGTTGTTGTATGTGTAGAGCTTATGATATTACTGTTTTGGAGGGAGAAATGGGAAAAGTTATACTGAAGAAGAAATCTATGTTGAGAGCTGGCATAACTCACCTGGAAATGGAGGTCAGCTAGGCAGGACACTGGCAATTTCAGGTTCGGTCTCCTGTGAAATACAGAAAGCTGACTCAATTACACAGCACGCCGTTAAGAGGTGTGTGTAGAAAAATGTAAATTACATGTATGTTTCCCAGTTAACATGTTTTTCAAGCTTGGTGTTTGTTAGCACTGGGTCTCTTGGTAAATCAGTGTTAGGCTAAATAATGTGCTGCCTGCATTGACCATCTCTGTTAAAAAATGAAGGTGTTGCCTTCCCTGCTGGTGAACCTGCCTGACTAAAGGGGATTCGTGTCCAGGGATGCAGAGGACATCTGCTGCTGCTATATCAGAGGGAGCAAGGCTCTGGGGCCCTTTTCTCAGCAGGAATCCACACTGCGCACCTCCCAGAGGAGTGCTGCTGATCCCTGCCTACAAGTCACACTGGAGGCAGGATTATTCTCCTGCTCTCCTCTGCTCCCATCAAGAAGAAAAAAAAAAATCAAGATTCATGGGGCCAGAAGGGGGAGCAAAAAATGTGTGTGTGTGTGTCTGTGTGTCTGTGTGTCTGTGTGTCTGTGTGTCTGTGTATTATATACAAATAGGCACACATACACAGACACACACTTATGTATATACACACATACACAGAGCATGGCTCCAGCACTTGGTTGTTGGGATCACACTTGGGAGAGGCAGGTCTATCCCCTGAGCCCCTAGTTCATGGATCACTACAGAGGATTTGTTAGTGCTGTGGGGGTCTTTTTTCACAAAACAGATAACTGGAGGGAAAAAAACCCTGAATGGTTCAGGGTTTTGGAGAGTTTGGCTTGTTCAGAGACGAGCAGCTAAAGGGTTAGGGATTTTGGAATTGCACTTTGGGCTGGGATGCCTGACTTGTGCGTAAGTCCCTCCTCAGGCTGGAAGCCCGTCTGCGGAGCTGGGGCCCTCGGTTCGCTCCAGAGCCAGTGAAGTCATTCTGTTGACTCCAGTGAGCTTTGGATCAAATCGTGAGCATGCTGGAGATGTATTGTCCTGTGGGTGTATTGTGTAAAGAGAAACATAAATAATGAATAAAACCGAGAATGTGAAAAGACAGGTGTGACCAGGCGTGATTGGCCAGAGGAGGCGAGTGCTGGAGCTGTTGCTCGATAGTTAGAAGTACAAGAAACTTGGACTGTAAGCAATCACTGCCTTCAAAAGGAAAGGATTCTTCTTATCAATAGCCATTTAATTGTTTATTGAGGTTTCCTGTCAACAAAAGCTCTAGAATTTGGATGCACGTGATGCTGTTTACTGTCTCTTGTTATTTGTAATGTACACATGGAAGATGTGCAAAATACTACCTGAAGGTGGCTTTTGCTTGTCTCTCTGGTATATGGCTTTGAGCCCTAGCATTATTAAACACAGGCAAAACCTTATAGCTGGTTACAAAGAACAAAAGACTAACATGAAGTTGCAAACACAGCTTTTGGGATCCTCTCTTCAGGCAGAAGAAATCAAGGAGCGCATTGGGCAGCGGATTTTTCTTTTCTTTTTCTTTTCTTTTTCTAGATTTCAGGATCTGTCAGTGTGAAAGGATGCTTTAATACCTGTGCTCGGTCTTCAACTTGCTTCTTGCACCATACCCCATATATGAACCTTATTCATAAATGGCTCTTCCAGAGTGGCTTTGTATGTGGTCATGCTTGGTAGGACTTCGGGACAGCCTCATGCAGGGTGCTACAACAGGCAGGAGCCCTGGCTGCTGTAGCCTTCTCCTCCTTTATATTTTGGCTCCCTGGTAGTTTGTGGAGTGGTAAGTTTATTAGAGGCTGCACAGTTCCAGAGAAGAGAGTGTCACAGTTAATCATGAGAGCATGTTTTACACAGCAGGTAATTTGGGCAACATGGGCCTTGTGTCTCATGAATGGGCCTGTGTCTTACACTCAGGTCTGAAGTTTGGTTGAGGTGTTTTTCTTATTTGTCTGTTTGGTCTGAATCAATTCTATAAGTTGGCAGTGTGTTATCAGGATGTGAATTCTTTATATTACAAGAGAAACAAAGAAGGAAAGCATATTGAAGGGCAGGGTGGGAGGGGGATATAGCTGGTGGAGTATAAATTTTAGGCCCTAGACATTGCTGATAATGGTGTCTGGGGTTGTTAATGCCCTTACAATACACAGCCTCATGGGTTTGTTCAAAACTTAGAAAAAGCAACAGATGGGCACGGCACGTAATCTGCATTATTAGCTTGTGGTTCTGGTGGCAAATAAATGCTGCTTTCAAAGATTTTCACTTTGGCCAGGATACCGCAATATTGTACTTTGGCCTGATAACATCTTAATTGTATTAAAAAAGAAAAAAAGAGGAGAACTAGCTCATCTCTGCAATTTTGTGGTACTTGGTATAATATATGCTTTCTGATTAAAAACTTAATGGCTTCATTTTAATTTCCAGAGCTACAGAAGGACTGGCTTGGCAGTGGCCTGTCGCAGTTGGCAACTTTTTTTGACGTTGACGTGGGGAACACTGAAGGGATGCAGTTGGTGTGGGAGAAACAACTGTGTTTGTCTTGCAGTGATGGGTTCCCTCTTTGGGCACACAACCTAACAGACGTGGGAGCCATGCTTGGCTCTGGGCACTTCTAGTCCAGCATATGGCTTTCTCCCCAAGCTGTTCAAGAAACAAACAAGAGCATGAGCACTACAGAAGGAGACACAGGCACCATCATATTTACATAGACATGTACATTTTGATATAAAGTATGAGAAGAAGCCCAGGTGAGAGAACCAGAGAGAAGATTCAGCCAAGAACACTTAATTTTAAATTACTGTATTTACATTTGAACCAGGAATGCAATGGCCATGTACTTTCATGTGATTCTGTTCCTTTATTGTGGTTCTTTATATTCTGCTCGAGAGTGAAGGCCACATACGGGGAAGGATTTAGATGTCTGAAGAGGACCTTAGATGGAACACAAGCACTTGCATCCTCCAAGTGCCTGCCTAGCCAGAGTGGTGATGGAAATCCCTGGCTTCTCACTGTTCCTCACCCGAGCTAGTCAGGAGGTGATTCTGCCTTGAGAGAAGGGAGGGACTTTGGGGCTGTGTGGGACACCATTCCCAAGAATCTCCATGTCCCAAAGCTGGCAGACACCCTTTGGCCCAGCTGCTGTCACTTAGGTGCCATCCTCACCAGCAAAAGCATCTGAGGAGAAGTCCCCACTTTTCCTGGCAGCTCCTTAGTTTAGGCCTTTCCTGAGCTTTGGCAATGAGACTTTCTTTCTCCAGCCTGGCCGTGCAGCATCACATCTCCAACATCTCTGGAGGTTTACCTTCCAGGTGGCTGCTGGTTTTGCTGCGGTGTCTTCCCCTCTGGCAACAGGTCTCCTTCTAATTCTGCAGGGGTGAGATTTCATTTGGTGGAGGAGGAAGAACTAGGGTGTCTAATTCCTGCAGTCTGATGTGTTTTCTCAGGTGGCTGTCCACAGCCAAATGAATAAATGCTTCTTAGATGAGCAACAAGACCCCAACTTTCTCTTCTCCTGAGCTGACTGTCCTAATCTCTGATGATTTATTACTCTTTTTACTCTTTTATTTTGTGCCTATTAAATAATTAAATTTCTTTGCTTGGTGGCACACCTTGGAAAGGAAGCTGGGAGGATCTCTGTGCCCTGCAGTGGTCCATGGCTGTGTCATGAAGGTGAGGGATGGCAGAGGCATCAGCCTCCAGGACAGAGCTAGAGATCATGGATCAGTGTGGCACAGGGCCCTTCCAGAGCTCATGCATGGGGCACTGGCTGCAATCCCATCTCTTCTGGGCTCTGGATTTGGGCTGCTCTGCCAGGCACCCTCCTGCACAGCACGCTGCTTCTTGTGCAAGTCCCAAGCAAAAGCCTCTTGCTCTTTCAGCACAGGACTTTACCTGGCTTGCAGAGGGATGCCAGGTGCTTTGCCAAGGAGAGCATGGAGCAGAGGAGCTTTGGCTTTCTTCAGCGGCGACGCGCGGCCTTGTAACGACTCAATCCCCAGTGGGGCTAACCCCAAGTCACTGTTTGACTGGTAAAGGAAACTATCTGAAATCCACTCGCTTAAATAAGTGAATTGGCAGTTTCAAGTGTTGCACCTTCTAGGTCCTTTGCCAGTTTTTGTGGCTTTGTGGGTTTATAATCAAATTCTCAAAATATTATCAAAATATTTTTCTTTTTGCTGTTGCTGAAGAGAAAGAAATTCGTTCTGCGGAGGATCTGTGCCGAAGCAAGGAGAAGAGCTAGGGCAGAAAGAGAAAATTATTGTGGTTCTCTAGTCCCTTTCATTTATAATGGCTTTCGATGTAACTTGCAAAAACAGTGGGCTGCATATTTTCTCAGAAGTCTGTTTTTTTTCTAAAAAAACAAAGAAAATGTATTGACTGTGACCTTTAAAATTTCAGAACCAGGGGTCTCACTTCTGGAGATGATGTCATTTGCCTTGATCTTGCAAAGAACTATAAAGTTCAAACAGCAATCCTATTAAAAAGTTTTACTTTACTTTCAGTATCAAGAAATAAGTTTATTCTGTGTCTGCACTAACATAGGCATCTCCCATGCTGCTGTGTTCGCTCTGCTGGACAGTAAGGAGCTTAGTTTTTTGAGTATGTAGCTTGAAATTCAGAGTCGGTAATCCATGGAGAAAATCCAGTTGAATTTTTCTGCCGAGGCACAAGCGTTCCTCCGATGGCAAAGCACGGCTCTAGCGGGAGAATCACAAGACCTATGCGGTGATGTGTGAAATTGCATGTGGAGCAGAAGCATTTTCCCAGCGGCCAGATCCCAGGGCCTGGGCTTCCTGAGGCAGCATGGGAGCTTTGTACTGCATAGCCAGCAAGCATTGAGCCCTGGTGCTCAATACAGGTGTCCTTGATGCGAGAGAGAGGGTCATCTCTCCGCAGGTTGGGCCTGGCATGGTGGAGAGGTGGATGCACAAACGGGAGCGGCGCTCATGTGTCGCTCTGAAACCTCTGCTGTGGTTTTGGTCTCGTGTGGTGGTTTGTGCCTGGTGCACAGAAAGCCAGCCAGGCTCTGCCATCACCACCAAGGGGTGCTGGGCTGGGGCTTGGGCTAAGGCTGGCTGAAGTGGTGGCTCTCTGCTTGCTGGTGCAGGATGCCAGCAGTCGTGCTGTGTCCTTGTCTCCCACCTTGCTCTGCAGCCCCCTCGCTGAACCAGCCCAAAGCCTTTTGTCACCACGGTCCTGCCCCAGGGCTCTGGCAAGGCAGCGGCCTCTGGCTGCTGACCTGAGGTCTGGGCAGCCCCAAACTGGGTCAGCAGCCTGGGTAGTCATGGAGCTAAACAATGTGAAAGATCTGATTGAATAATGACTATCCTGTTAGCAAAGAGGATTTTTGCTTCTTGCCTGATTCATTTCCATCCCTTTTGGTGATCAGGGTTATGGTGAGACGTTCTGGTTCTCTTGCCTGTTCTTACTTTCTTCTTCAAGGTGGAGCAGCAGTCCTCAGCTTCCTGGCTGCCCCTTCCATCCCTGCTGCTGGCACTGGGCGCTGGGTGCTGGGCAGGGTGCTGGGCGCTGCCTCCCGGCCCTTGGGAACTTTGTGTGCCAGCTCTGGCCTTGCCCTGCCCACCTCCATCCTTGTTTTATTTTCCTTCACACCCTTGGGAGGGTGGAGCCCAGCCCTGTTTGGTTTGTTGGTTTTTTAAAAATAATTTATTTATGAGCACCTCGTGGCTGCCCTCCTGCTGATTCAGTAATAATAATAACAACATTTGTTACTCAGTGGCAGCAAAATACTGATTATTTCTAAGGGCAGTACCGACCTGTTTTATTTTCCATTTCATATATAATAATAGGATGGATGAAGGTGTGCTATGCTATAAATCTTCTCTTCCCCAGCAGGATAACATCCAGGCCTTGGCAAACATGAATGCTGATGACAGATTTGAGGGATTTTTATTTTACTCTGGCTTTCAGTCTCATTAACAATCTGATGGCTTTTTTTTTTTGCCTTTATTTTTTTCCTTTTGGCTCCCAAAAGACTATGAAACCAGATAACTTTTCCAAATGCATCTGACAGTCTGGAATTTATTTTCTGTTATTTTATCTTAATGTTAGTTTGCTGTCATAATTATTGTATATTGATAGACTTTGCAAAATTCCCCCTTGCTGGAAAGTTCCTTGCCAGTTTCTGGATTTTACAGTTAATGAGTAAGAAAACAAATCTGATGTTAGAAAGTGTTGCCATTGACTTCAATAGGAACAGGAAGAGGCACTTAATTGGACAATTGTAGTTGTGTTTACTTTGTATATACAGCAAGAAAAATAAGATCAAATGAAAAAGCCACAGGTTTTCAGCTAATAGAGAGAACCAGCCTTTTCTGCAACACATGATTAACCTTTGGAAGTTGTTTTCATGGGAAAGCTGTGAGTGAAAGTACTGAGTTGCATCCAGGAAAGGTTTAGATATGTATTCATAAGAGTAAGGAAAATATCTGTACTGCTGTTTGAGTGAAATTGCTTGAAAGGGCAGTCATACAGCTTGGGGTAAATGTAACATCAGCTGCTGAAATCAGATCACCAGGTGCTGAGTGTAGAGCTTTCTCCAGGTAATGCTATTTCAAAATTATCAACTCCATTACTTCTCCCCCAGAGCACCTGGTGTTGGTTGGTGACTGGGGCTATTGGGATGGATGCACTGCTGGTTCATCCATCCAGGGAAAACTTACTCCTGCATGTGTTTTGTTAAGGTAATTCTAAGTGCACTTGATGTGTTTCTAAGAGCACCCACATCACAGAATTTACTTGTGTGCTGACTGGGGTTCTGTTGTGCATTGCCATTTCTTATTTAAAGTTGCAAGCCAATCCTCCTTGTATTTGTCATCAAAGTTCTGCAAAAAGAACCAGGTGCTGGATTTGACTGTGGTTTGACTCAATGATCTTTTCCAACCTAAATGATTCTGTGATTCTATGATTTTGAAAGAAATAGTCTGCATCCTTCAGTGCATACATAATTTTATTGCTATTTTATTTAGGAAGCATGAAAAGAATGATTCTTCTTTGTTCATTGAAAAGGCAGCTCAGTGGGTTTCAGGACAATTTTGTGAGTAATTTTAGAATGTGGGCCAGGTACAATAAAAAAGGAAAGGCCTCATTTTACCCCGCATAGGGACTGAAAGAGGCCATCACACAGTTGTTTGAGAAAGTAACTAAGAGTCAAAACTTAACTTCCTTTTCTTGCTCTAGTACTGAGTACACGATAGGAAATGGGGCAAATCACTAATATCTCTCTTTTTCAGTTAACCCATATATGAAGTAGGTATTCTTGCTATACAGCACACAAGGTATGGGAAATTTGTTGTTGCCCATCATGCTATCATGAACTGAGCTGATGATCTATAATTTAAAAAAAAAAGACTGATACAAGGTACAATTTTGAGCAAAATGTTCAGTTTAGTAATTTGGAGTTTAGAATAAAGCTCAAATCTGTAGCATTACATCTTGTCATTGCTGGAGCTTGCTAGCCTGGGAAAGAGCAAAGTGAGTCAGACTGTGAAAGTATCTTGGGTGAGATTTGAGTGGAGAGGAGATAAAAGAAGGAAAAAAAGTTAAATGGAAATTAGGCTTGAACTTTTTCAGTTCCACTGTTTGGATGTTTGGCAATCCTTGTGATGGAAGCAGATTAAAAAGATGGGTTTCAGGTGTTGATTTCTAGTTTTTATGTAGGGGAAGGGTGAGGAATGAGAAATGGCAAGTGATAGTATTTGTTTTCCTTTAAGTATCAGCATAGTTCATTTGGTGTTTCAAGAAGGAATTTGTCTTTCCTTTTCTATTCCCACTGTATGAAAAAGCTGTCTGTGGCACTTCAGGAGTAGCATAGGTATATCATATGCACCTGTAGGAGGTATCTTTATACATTTGTATTCTTGTGTTTCCATTCACAAGATTCATTGAATGTTCAGATGTAAGCAGCAAAAGCAATTGAATTTTTTTTTTAAGTGAGTAGTAATCAAACCTTTTGGCTTAACCATGAGCTTGAGGTTACTCTTAAATATGTTGCTGAACTGAGGCTTAGGAGAGAAAATTTTTGTTATGTGCCTTGGAGAGACTTGCATGAGTCACTAGAAAGATGAAATAAGACCACAGACAGCAGGCCAGTGAAATCTATGGGACAGCCCTGTAGCCTGTTTTCATGATGGAATAACTATTGCAGGCTTTTCTCTAACAGAATGAGCTCCTTTCTTAAGAATATTCTTCACATGTTCAGACTTGCTATGAGATGTAGTAGAGGATCCTATTTCTAATCTCTTATTTTTAATAAAGAAAAAAAGTTAGAAATAAATCAAAGATAAATACTCTAGCAAATGAGTTGGCATTACCATTAGCAGAATAAGGTGGTCAATGCTGTAGATAGATAAAACCTGTTGAGGTTTCATTCTCAAGAATGAACTCACAGCTTAAGTAAAAAAAGAGACACTAAAAAAAACTGTAGTAATGACTCCCTGGTTCATAACTGAAGCAAATTCTACATTGTGCTCCAAGTGTCTGCAAATCTTTTGCTCAAGTCAGACATATCCAAAGCCCCTCTCCTGAAGTGATCTGGCACATCACATTAAATCACACTCTCCAAATATCTAATCCTCTGTCTGCTGCTGGATGTGCAAGGTCCCAGATATAACTGAGAAGGAATCCTGATGCCTGTGTTATTTCCAGATTCCAGCTAGACCTGTTCCTCTCTCTCTTTTCCAGATCTGCAGTAATTAGCAGCACTGCTGTGGAGCTTGGCTGAGGGAAAGGCTTTGCTCCTCACGGGGCCGGAGTGCCGCAGCAGGGCGCCCTGACGAGGGAGAAAATAAACCAATCTCTTGAAATGTCAGGTGGCAATCAAGGCTGCGAGTAAATGAGCTGGCCTGGAGTCTGTTCAGGCTTCTGCAGTAGCTCATGGCTGTCTGAAAAAAAATCCCTGCACTAGAAAATCCATGTATTTGGCTCTGGATTGAATGTGTGGAATCCTTGCCCGTTTGGAGTCAATAGCAATTTTTGTTCAGTGTGGGTGCTAGAACCGGTGGTGTCACAGTGAGCATGTGGACAGACCCAGAAAGGGTTCAGTGAGGTGTTGTGCAGAGCCCTGGTTACAGTGGGTGGTTTGGCACAGCTGTGCAGTGGTGGAAAACTGGAGCAAGGCTGCCTCTGGCTTTTCCTTGAGAGGGCTCTTCAGCCTCCCCAGGCATCCTCCCTGTAAGAGGAGCCCAGGATGCCACACAGATCCTTCTGACTTTGCCTGGGTGGAGCAGGGGTAGTAGTGTCCTATAGGACCACAACAGCTTTCTAGAAATTGGTCCTGCTCAGCTTGGCCAGTGAAGCTGTTCCTCTGCCCCAGGGGCAAGCTGGGGAGCCTCCCTGGTGCTCTAGGAGCATGAGAAGGAGCCTTTCCACTCTGCTCTCAGTAGCACAGGTGCTGGGAAAACCTGTACCTTTTTTCATACCTATTGACGTGGATTCTTTCACAAGGGAATAGTATATTTATTTTACAAGCAACTGGTTTTTTCCTATTTTTTTTAAAAAACAAATTATTTTCCCCAACACAGTCAGAAGGATGCTTGTGACATGGCAGTACATCCTGCAGGCTGGGACTTCTGTGGGAGTTCAATGGACTGAAGGAAGAGGCAGTGCTGGCGCACTGTTAGACTATGCAAACTGGCCTAGGGTTTGTTTTAGAAAACTTGCTTGCTTTTTTTCCCCCCTGTCTTTCTACTCCCTTCTCTTCCCCCCTGCAGACACAATACATCATTCTTGCAAACGCAACTGTTTAATAACTGGCCTAGAGCAAAAACTGACAGTGGGAGAGGAGCTGTTTGGTTTGCAGTTGCTGACAGCTGGAATAAACTACCTGTTCTTTTGGAAGGGATGGACAGGCAGCTTGTTTGGTTTTCAGGAGACTTTGATCCCTAAAGAAACTCCTCTTAACAAAAGGAAATAATGACTGGAACTGTGGCAGCTCAGTGTTCCTGACTGCTCTTTATTTGTAAGGCTCCAAGTTCCATGGGAAGCGCTGTGTGCAGATGTCCCTTGGCTCTGTACTTCAGACCTTTCTGCTGAGAGCACCTCCTCATCCTGAAAGGTCACTGTCACCAGTGCCTTGGGAGAGACCCAGAGTCCTGCTAAAATCAGTTTCCTATGATCAAGGTCCCCATCAGGCTGGTTTGACAGGAGCTCTTCAGAGTAGTTAAATGGCTTGGGTTCTCAAAACCCTGCCTTGAAGCAATGAAGGCTGAATGATTAAGTTAGAGATTAAATAATTTTGCAATGAATGGTTTTACCTCTGGCTCCTTAAGAAAGTCAGCCTTCTTACTTTGCCAGGTCTCAGAAGAAAATGGCAGCAGTCCCATTTCCTCATTTCCTCTTCTCTTCCCTCAGGGCCTGCCACCCTTTTTATTTTTATTTTTTTCCTCCCAGGGCCATTAGACAGCATGCAAATTATTGTTAATAGGGCCAGAACAATACTGCATTCCCAGTGGGATCGTTAGGGTCTAAGCCACCGTGTGCCAGCCCTCAGTGTGACACTAATTTTGGCCATGTCTGCCCCGGGGTTTGGAGGTCAAGCGGAAGGGGGCTGTTGTTCACAAACCCAAGCAGGACCTGTCCCTGCAGTGGGCTCTGGCCAGCCTGTGCCTTCTTCTGACCCCCAGTAAGGCTGGTGTGCCACAAGGCACTGGCTCCTCCCTCCAGCTCTCCTGCAGCCTCACTGAGAGTTCCTCAGAGGGGACAAGTCCCCCCCTGCACAGGGACCCTGCACCCCTGAGCTTTGGTGCAGTCTCCAGAGGACAGGGACAGGCTGGGGGAGCTGAGGAGAGGGTGCTCTACCCCCACATTTCCTTCCTCTGCCAGGCCCCTTCCTCCCAGGAACCCTGAGAGTGCTCCCATGGAGGAACAAGTTGGCAGTTAATCTTTCAGCGTTGGCTTTGGAAACTACATGGACTGTGTACCACAGCTCAGAGGGAAAGGAAGGGCAGCTGCCTTCTGGCCTGAGCCTTGAGCTGGGCTCTGTCTCTTGCCTTTGCTTTAAAGTCATGGGATTTTGCCACTGGAACTGTTGGCAGGGGTGTTAGGGCATTTGCAAGGCTCCTTTTGTAACACATTTTACAGGGAAGTGGTTGTAACTGTGTTTGAAAGTGAATGTAGGGGACAAATAAAAAGTATGTCTGACATCACTGGCTGAAGTAAAAGTAGGGGGACTTGGATGTCTCTGTCACGACTGGGATTGCAAGTTCCTTCTCTCCTGCAAGGCTTGCTGAGGGATGGTTGTGCCTGCTGCGGGGCAGAGGCTGAAATCCCCAGCTCTGTGGCACTTTGCAAATGGCAAGACCTTGACACCATGTCTTCACCCTAGGTTTTGGTGGATGAACAAAATAAAAAAGGAATGCATTTGATTTTATAAAATACTTCCAAGCAGTAGTTTGGCTGGGCTTTTTTTCCCCCCTTTTCTCTCTTTTTGACCTTGGCAAGGATTCTGTGTGCTTCCCACTGCTGGGAATTCAGGTGTGCTTACCTTTAAAAGGTAGCAATAGACTCTCTGAAGTTTCTGACTTCCAGGGAAGCAGGATGAGAGGGCTCAAGCAGAAAGTGAAACTCTTTAAAAACACAAATGCGACAGAGCAGCTTTCTTTCATTTTCCCAACTAAGCAAAATGCAAAAAAGTAAACAGTTGGCACAAATTACTAATACAGGTTTGCCAGGGGGCTGATCAAAAACACACTGAATTCAGCTGTATGTTTTGCATGAAGTTCAACAGGTTCTTTGCATCAGGCTCGTTGTAAGGTAGAGAGGGATATTTTTTGAAAGAAAAACGCCATTTGAAAAAAATGTGGAAAATTCTCCTGCTCTACCTCCTACATGTTTCTATTGTCAAACAGTCACTGATCTTATTTTAGACTTGACCTTCGTGTTCTTTCCACAGCACACAGGCTGAATGACATGTTATTCAAGTTCTGAGACAATATTATGATATATCTGCTTTTATATTTAGCTGTAACTTTTATTCTCCTTATAAACAAACCCACCTAATGCAACCACCACCTATCCAGGGAAAGTATTTCCATTCCCCTCGGCTTAATTTGGACAAATTTGGCATGAAAACATTCAATAGTTCCATAATAACCTTTGCAACAGGATGCCTGCTGTGCTGACATGCAGGTCTAGAGTGACTTGTACCATGTGCCAGGAAATTGCATTCTTAAGAAAAATCTAGACATAAATTCTGAACAATCAACACTTAAATTTTGAGAAGTCTGGCAGCAAGCTGTTATCTGCCTCATGGGTTTTCACTTTAATGACTTTTTACTTTCTGAGCACTGCCTCTCTGTCCTTTATGCAGACTGTATGCCCCCAGCCCAAGTAAGCTGAGCTTTGGGAGTGGGAGAGGGAGCAATTCCCTCCTGTCGCTGTTGTGCATTCCAGCACTGCACCTTGACATGGCAGGATGGCTTTTCTCACCAAAAGAAAGCAGAGCTTAGCTGGAAGTTACATAAATGGGCATTTAGCTCTAGTGAGCGTTCACACAGCTGCTGGGCTGCAGTGCAGTTCAGCCTTGACTTCCCACCTGGCAAGCTGGAAAGAGGATGGAGAATGGAAAGAGATGGAAGTACCATCAGATCCATCTATCCTAAATCAGCTAGGGGCATCCTTACCCTGTAGACAGGACAGTTTGTTCAAGTATGAGGGGACTGAAGACGGGAAGAAAAGGTTCTCCTGCCTTGAGGTCTCTGAACACTTCATTCTTTTTTCCCATCTCACTGAAAGTGGAGCAAGCAAAGTGGAGCATCATCATATAGATGCCTGTCTTCCAGAACTTTTCCCTGATGCCAGCTTGGACAAAGGCTCCATGATTCTCAAACACTCTCCAAATCTCCATCATTCCTACTTAAGGGAGCAGCAGCATGGCTGGAAGACCTTTATGTGCCTCTCTGCCAAGACCTCCTAGGTGTGCTTTGCATGTTTCATCAGCAAGAAAGGAGTGGTTGTAGACAGAAGCAACTGGATCTCTGAGCTTTGCTGTTAGGAGATTGCAAGAAAAATTGTCAAGACACACAGAGCTCCTTAGGAAATAAAAAACCTGCTGGTTTTTGTGATTATTTCAGTAAAGCCAAGGGCCAATTTAATCAGCAAAACATTAAATGGGGTTCTAGGAGGAGGCAGGGTTGGGGAGGGATGTTCCATGGATATGAACTTGAAGCAAAATGAAGGTCTGTGAAACCGTGTGAACTGAACCCCATCAGGGAAGACTTACTAAAACTTGAGCCAGGAAAAATTATAGAGTTCTATAAATAGCTAAATTGAAAATTCAATGCATTTGTGTGTGTGGATGCACACATCTGTCTATGAGGTCATGTGTGTAACAGAAATTCAGTAGTACTTTGTGTGTCGAGGTTTTTTTAAGTAGTGGAAAATGTTTTAATGATTTTTTCTTTTTTTAATTTTTTCCTAGAGACAGTACATTATGTTCTGTCCTTAGGGCCAAAAACACAAAGTGCCTATTTTCATGAGGAATCCTACAGAAGGAGGAAGGGAAAGTATTATGCAGTGAAGCAAGAGTATAGTAGCCATTCCACAGTGATTACACATCCAAGCAAAGCCTGCACTAGAAAACTCAAAAATATATTAGAAGCGGAAAACAAGATGTGTGAAGTGTTTCCTATTCCCTCCCCACACTAAATGACAACCAAGCAAGCAGGGAGGTGGTCACGGGGTTTCAGTTTAACCCCTTGTATTTGATAATGCTGTATTTCAGCGGCAGGCAGCAAGAATGTTATGCACACGCTAGATTGAGGACTTCCTCTGCTTATTAATTTTGCTCCCTCAGAACTTTCAGTTATTTTCAGTATGTTAAAATAGTCCAGACACAAACCAGAAGTGACTGGAAGCACTAAATAATGCAGCAGACTTTGAAGAACTAAGGTAGTTTAAATGAATCCCAGCCCGAGCAGCTCCATAATTAAAGTACAAAACTGGTTTTAGTTTTACACTAATAATTTGTGATTCCAAGTCTGACCCCCCCCTCCCCCCCTTTTACCTTTTAATACCTTTCATTCATCCTGTGATGGTCAAATTATGAATGAATTCAGTCTTCTGGAAAAAAAGAGCACTTTTCCATACAGAATTCGAATTAATTAAAGAATCTGTGAAGTTTGATTCAATTTGATATAAGAGCAAGACACAGTCTGGAGCGGCAATGCCCTCATACCATGAGGGAATCAGCTTTGTATTTGAGTTGCCTTTGCCGGCAACTTGTTTAATCGTTTATGATAACATCAGTAGCTTGGTAAATGATGTAATGGGAGTTAAATCAGGATGACCAACATAAACATCTGTCAGTGCATGTGAACATTTGATGTATGACCCCAGGGCCCAGTGCAGCAGTCAGTATCTTGGCAGGCAGTCCTTGGACATCCACGTCAGCCGTGGTTTCAGGCTCGCACGCGGAGAGGATCCGTGTCCCGTGCTCTGTGCCGTGGCAGGGAATGTGACCTGGCTGCCCAGTGTCGGGTGTAGGGCCTGGCAGCAGGTCCCCTCCTCGCTGTGGGCACAGCTCACCCCGGTGCCGGGGCTCAGGGCGAGGCATCGGCATCACGGCGCTGCTCCCAGCGAGCCTCAGCTGGCACTTGCGGCTGGGCACACTCGTGCTGCTCCTCTGGGAACAGCAGAGTTTTACAGAGGTAACCACGGTTACTCTGAGTAGCCATGTCGCTTGAGACTCACAGTCCAATTTGCACCCAAAAAAAATCAGCCTCGGGGTTTTGTGAACATAGTTTCAGAGGAATGATTTCCCAGGCTTGGATTATGCTGGTGTTATTTTCATTCAAAATCATCCTGTCATCATGTTCTTGCATAGATTTGTAATTTTCTGAAAGCAAGCTGGCTGGTATGTTCATGCTGCTCATAAATCTTTTTTTAAAACTTTTTTCTTTTTAATGGAAGTCATGTGAGAAGCTAAAAGTATCTAATACAGACAAACATGTAAGGTACTGGATGCTTATGCCCTCTGCAGAAATGGACAGAAAGGATATGAAAATAAAATGTGTTACAGAGGAAGTGCAGAGCTAAGGGAACTCTGCCTATTGTATTTTAGATTGAATTGTTCTTGGAAGGCAAAGTCTTTGTAGCAAAGGTAATAGAGGTGAGAAATGCCAAATGAAGAGTGCAGGGGGGTGGATGGTTGTGGCTCCTTGGCCATCAATGAGGAGCCTCAGTGTAGGCAGACATGAAACCGTGGTTGGTCCCATGTGCCCATCCACTGTGAGAGCAGCTTTGCTTTAAGGTGTGGAGATAGGGGAAAACTCTTCCCATTTATGCTACATTCTTGCTGCTATAGGAGTGGTTGCTCTCACACAAAAATTAGTCGTATTTAGATATTTTACTCCATTTTAGTCCCTTCAAGGTACTGCACTCTTATAATTGACTTCAAAAAGAGTCTTTTAGCAGCCAAGAGTAAGTAAATGGAGTTGCAGAACATAGACTTCCTATTGCCACAAGTTTTCAAAAGAGAGCTGGCAGCACCTCTTGGTTTTTATTATGGATATAATATATAGAATCTGTTTGCAAAGAGAAGGAATAAGTTGTATATTCTGCAGTTATAGTGGTTTTTTTAGATAAAATGGAAGCCATTCAGGAATGCAACCTAAGCTCCCTTAGTTAAAAATAAATCTATAGAAATAAATATAATTGCAAGCTGAAATATTTTATCTCTTTAAAGAGGCACTGCCCACTTTAAAAATTATCATAATTAGCTGGATCATAATGTTAAAATTAAAAGTGCCAGAACAGCACACAGTTATTCTAAATGAGAAGGAAGACTGGGAAAAGAAACCACCCCTCCTTGCCAGCAGTTGTGCACACATGCACCACATATGCCCAATTTGGTTTTTACAAAGTATGCTGTCAAGTGAATACTGTCATGTTCCCTGTTTAATCAGTTTCCTCTTTTATTTGTGCGCTGTTGTATATAAAAGGAAATCTGCTTGTAAAGTCAGGCTGTTTAATAATTCATTCAAAAATGATTAGAGTTCAAGGGGAAAGTTGTTCCTTTAAATGACTGAACCAAACAGGAAAAAAACATGGATAACAGAGGTTGAAATTCACTTCTCCTAGAATTATGTATGGTATATTTAAACTCCATGTTCAGATCTAAAAACTTGGCTTAAAGTAGAATGTCAGTAGTTATCATCTTTATTTGAGTCCTCCTTTATTTCCCTTTTGGGGAAACTTTGTTTGTTCTAGCTCTTCAAAGGTGCTTTCTTAGGCAGTAAGATAAGAAAGATGATTCTTTTCTTTTGGCCTTTACATGTTTTGTGTCTTCCCGAAACAGGCTGAAAAATCCCAGTTGGAATTATTTTTGCCAGCGGTAGTTTTCATCCTCTCTTCAGACTGTGCTCTACCAAGTGCCGCAGTAACCATTGCTGGGAAGTGTCTGCGCTAGGAGCTGGGTGCTGGGCAGGGTGCAGCAGGAGTGTTGGGATGCTGGGCAGGAGTTGGTGCCTGGAGTGAAAAGGGCACAGCCCTGACCGTGACTGCGCCCGTGCCCTGGGAAAGTGCTTGCAGTGGGTTTTTTATTCAATGTTTTCTCTCCTTTCTCTTGTGCAACAAAACAACTACCAAGGGCCTGGATTCAACAATGTGTTTAGACCAGAAACTTCCCTTTGAAATCCCTGTCAGCACTTTCCCAACATTAGCTAAAGCAATGAAACAGCCGAGCGTGAGGACACTGAAGCGGAGATGAGAGTCTGTACAATGCACAGGCTCTCTGGTCTCCAGAACTGTCCACGTGGCCCCAGAAAGCCTCTTTCTATTAATGGGAATATTTCCTTCAACTGCTTTGCTTTCTAGAAGCAGCCTAACCAGCTGTGACCCGCACTTGCAGTATTTGCTGGGGGCTGTTTTCCTGAGTGCTGCTCAGAGCTTGCATGGTGAGACACAAACCTTTCCAATCAGGAGAGGCTCAGCTGGGGTGGTCTGCAATTCCTCCATGCGAGTCCAGTCTGTTTGCATGTGGTTAGCATGGGCACCATCCCTGGGGATGCTGCTGTGCCTTGTACTTGGACTCTTGTCTTGCTGAAGCCACTCTAGAATGAGTCAAGCGGTGGCATCCAAGTCACTCCAGTGTGATCATGCCACTTAGATGTGACATGAAGGCCAAAAGGTGATAAAGGTGTGAAGAGGAAGAGAGATAGCACTTGTCAAATAGCACTCTGGTCGGCAGAGCCAAGGATATTTATAGGTCAGTGTCACACGTATGGTCAGGAACTCCTTGATCATGGGAATACATCATGTCATTTCTTGAGCCAGAACAGCCTTTTTCCAGGCCCCTGGTATCACATAAGATGGTTCAAGTCTAAGCTTTAGATGTCTCAGCATGGGAAGGAGTTTGGTAAGTTCCAGCAGTGTCATTGGGATATATCCACCTTGTTGTTAGTGCCAGAGGGACCCTGGACCAAGTGAGGTCCATGGTTGTCTTGGAGGAATGGGCAAGTGGCTGCCAGCTGTGGGCTGCAGGCAGATAACCCCTTCGATGCCAGGCACGGTACCAGCAGATGGTGCTGAAGAACGGATAGCACACTTCCCAGGTTTTGCATGGACCCTTTAAGACTTCTTGTCTTGTGGCATTTTGGGAGCTCCTTGCACACTGGCCTTTGTGTGGAGGTGGTATTGTCAGCTGGGCTCAGCCTGGGCCCTGAGCTCTGAGCCAAACTGGTTATTGAGTATATCACAACCTTGGTTTCTCCTGCTGCATCAAAGATGTCGCCACTATGACACTTCTCTACCATGCATGCCCTGAAAGTGCTTACTCACTGGCGATAAACAGTGTTATTTAGCAGCTTGTCCTAACACCCAACAGCTGCTTGTTTTCATTGAAAGGCCAATGGTTATTGTCCTCCTGCTATTGCCTCTGCACTCTTCTGCACTCGTGCTCTTGTTTCAGAAGACCTGCAGTCCTTGTGGGCATCATCCCAGTCCTAGCAGGCTCTCACTTGACCTTGGTACAATTTGAGTCAGATTCGAAGCCATCTTTTTTCTCCCTGGGTGGTGTCCTACTTGCTACAGATCAGAAATGCTGGAGTTCATAACTGAGTAGGTCATTGCTATAATGTTTTCCATTTGAAGTAGGAAACTGTCTGAATCAGGGGGGGATAAAGTAGAATATGAGATTGTTTCATGAAAAATAGATTCTATATTTTACAAGTTTAATTATGACTGATTTTCCAGTTTTAGCTTTATATGCTTTTAATGTTGAGTCTAAATTAGGCCACAGGAAAAGGATGGTCTGTCTTCAAAGAAACATTTAAGCTGATTGTGTTCTTCAGATTCACGGAAAACAGCTGTGGGTGTAGCAGTAGCTCTCAAGCTCTCTTCCATGCTAGCACACAAGATGCGGATGCAGGCTGGATACTTCTGGTGTGTGAGAGTTTGGGGGAGAGCCTCAATAAAACTGGTTGGCCAAATTACCACCAGAGCTGTAGAGCTTGTAGAGCTTTTTAAGCCCTTTTAGAGTACAGGAGCCAGGGGAAGTGGACAAGAGGAAAGGCATCCCACATCCTCCTCATGCAACTGTGAAGCTTCTAATTTTTATGGGCAGAGACCACATTGCATAGATGGATGAATACATTCTTTTTTTTTTTTTTTTTTTTGCTGCCTGCCCATTAAGAAAAGTTTCTTTACATAATTATCATTTCTTTGATTGAAATGCAACCCTGTAGGTGTATATATATATATATATATATATATATATATATAAATACACACCACCACAGATAGAAGGTGATACCACAGGGAGATCTCCTTTGGGAAATGTGGTGGTTCTGCCAGCAGAGACTCTGATCTTAAAGGTTTTGTAGTGACTGTTCCAATTTTTTAACAGCCTTTTATGCAGCTCATCCAGGAGTGTTAGTAAACCTGCATTGTTCATATTTGTAGTGACCTGTGCACAGGTGACTAACATATCTCACTAGACTATAGCTTGACATTTTTGATGACATAGATATCCCATCATTTCTCTACTCATGTTATTCAGAAATAGGTATGGACGAGCAGTTGCTCCAGAACAAGTCCATGAACCAGTAGTTTTTTTTCTTTTGGAAAGAGGCCACATTGCTCCTCAACAGTCTTTTGGGTATTGCAGTGCTGGTATTGGCTGAAGAGGAACAGAGCACTCCTATTGCTGAGCAAAAAGAGGCAACTTGTGGAAGTTTTTTTAATTCATAAATAGCTGCTCTTCAGCAATCCCACATGAAGCTGGACGCTGTTCTTTCAGTGGACTCTGTGGATGTGTTGCAGGGCTTGGTTTGGGCCTGCTGAAAACCTGTTGTCACAGTTTATGTTACGTAGTGGTCATCTGAATGGTGACTTCAGAAGCATTTAGCTTGGCAGGCACACTGAGCAAGCTCTGTTTAAATAACCACACAGGTGCAGAAGGCTAGTTGATGTTTGGAATTGTCATCAAATGACATTGAATTTTCAGCAAAATCATAATATGTTTCCTATTGCTTCAAAGTACACATTCAGAGATCAGGATGCTTTGAGAATTTTGAAAGTGCAGGGATAACAGTGCTCATTTGTGAGGTGCTTTAGTTTTGTTTGGGCAGGCAGCTATTTGCTGCTTTGCTAGTGGTAACAGAAGGAATAGCTGGGCCTTGCAAAAACATGTGTTTCTCTTCTTTTGAGAAGCTCCAGCTCTTTCAGCAAATATTAAAAAAATAGAAAACATCTTAATTGTTTTGGTGTTATGGGTTTCATCAGCACCTGGAAGAGGAATGCAGTTCATAATTTAAAACCTTTCCAGTCTCCCTTCCAGCACAGGATGGTTGGTGTTTCTGAGACGCTCTCTTCATGTAAATGTCTGGAGAGGTTTTGCAGCCCTTTTGCTTGTTTTAAAGCTGAAAAATACAAGAAGTCATTTTGAGTGGTATTCATTCTACCTAATTTTCATAACATCTTGCCTCTGGGCAAGCTGCAGTGCCTTTGAATGGAGGACTGGGGCTATGGGAGAATAACTGCTGAGCCTCCCCAAAGCTGCTTGCCCTGGCCCCGAGCTGCAGCAATGATCAGGCCTTGTGGGCTGCAGTTCCGCCTCAAAAGCCAAGAGTTTTTATGTGACTTTTTCTGCAGCAAATTATGGTATTTCAGGACTTTGAATTACTCTTTGTCTCTTTGGACTTGCAAGTTACTGAGACGTAGGAAGCTTTCTTGTTTATTGTTCCCTCTCTCTCTCTTTCACATGACTTTTTCTTGAAGACCCAAGCACTTCTTCGTCAAAGTGTTAGATTCAACATTCTTTTAAAATTAAATGTGCTGAGGTGACCTAATCAGATGGTAGCTGGTTGACCACAGGAATGGGAACTACGATACTGTGTAATCTAGTTTAACGTTAATTCACTCTCTGACCTTAGGCAAACAGCTTAGTTGCTGCAAAATGGGAATGATAATTCCTTTTAAATGTTGACAGAAAGTTGAGTAAATAAGCATGTTCTACTCTCTGTGGGTCAGGCAGTCTTATTGTCAGGGGGACTTCAGAGCTTCTATTATTTCAAATGACTTTGGAGTAAAGGGATGTAGCACAGGCATCTGGATCTCTGAGGACTTACTGTGTTTTTCAATACTGATCTCCATGCCTCAGCTTTCTGGTTTGTGTGTGTGGTTCTGTTTCAGGATGGAGTGAGGGATTTGTGGTGGTTGGGCTGGGTGATCCTGGGGCTGTTTTTCAAACTGTGATTCCATAACTCCTGGCCTTGTGTCCAACAGCAGGGTCATTCACTATGTAACACCTTGTGGCACATAAACACAAGAGGGACGTCTTACTTCCCTTTCTGCTGGGAATGTGGCACCCAGTTCTGTGGCATTTTTAGTTTTGAAGTAGTGCATCTTTATACTAATTAATGTCATAAATGAGCTCAGCTCCATAGGGTTAAGAGCAGCAGTGACTTCATTTGCCACCAGTGAGTTTGCCTGAAATGTCCCATGAAGCCTAAAGCAGACTACTTGCTGTTTAACACCCTGGTGATAAAACACCTCAGGACAGCAGAACAGCCTTTACAGTTTTTTGTTTCTCAATTGCGTTTCTTAAACTTTGAAGTGCCATTTATTTTGATACCTGGTATTTTTCAGGCCATGCTTTTGTTTGGTGGGAATAGCATTAATGTGTACTAAAGGCAGAAAAGCCTGCGGAAATGGTTAGGAGTTATTCCCAGAATGTAAATAATTTCCTAAATTTTGAGCTCTACAAGTCTGATGTGTTTTAAATGGCCTTTTAGAGAGCAAAATGAAACTCAGTGTGGCATTTAACCAACAGTTTACAGAGGTGCTAGTTATTCCACTTGGCTATATTTAGGAGTCCAGGAAACAACAATGACAAAAAAATAGTGAAACACTGTTGCAAAAAAATTAAAGGAACAGTTTCAGCTATAAAACTGATGTCTGCAGCAAAAAACCACAGCTGCTAAATGTTACCAAGTCATAATAATTGTGACAGAGTTACATCCCGATCTTTCTTTAACACATCCTCACCCATGTGAAGGCCTCTTGATTTAAACAGCGCTCAGCAGCAGCAGGGAGGTTTGTTTTAGAGGATCCTGGTAAAATTGGACTGCTCATGTAAATCAAGGCTTATTTTTGCATTCCAAAGGGTGAAAAAGTCACATGAGGGGAGTGAGATGCAAGACGTGTGAAGAAACCTTTATACAGTGACTCCATGCTGGGGAAGTCTCAGCTGGAAGCTGTGCCCTGCTTCGAACAAAAAAGCAGCTGACCACTGTGACAGGGAGTCTTGGGGACTCCCCCATGGCTTTGGGAGCATCATCTGCAAGGAAAGTCAGAGCAAACCTGCTTGTTTGCTCTGTGAGAAAGTGCAGAAGGCTAAAGAATGGAAAGATAAGTCCTCAAATGAGTGAGAAGCAGACAGAGAGCAAAAGGGACAAGAACAAAGTGACAAAAAACACACAGGTGAGGGATCACTGCTAGCTTAATGAAACTCAACTTAGTAAAGATGGAACAGTGCAATTGATGTGTTTTAAGTGGGTATAATTAGTCCTTTTCCAGAAAATAAAGTAGGTGAAGTACTTAAGCTGATATTTTGCACTCTGCCTTATGAAATGATGTAACTTTTAACAATCTTTGAAATACTGATTGTGAATGAGTCAGTGTTTCTCAAGGGCTTTGGTCAGCTGTTCCCATTTACTGGTCTGGAATCTCACTTTTATCATCCAGTCTCTCTGAGTGTGTTCAAAACCGGGTTAATGTCAGTATACTGAGATACTGTCAGAGTATGAATGAGGTTGGAATTGCACTGTGATAGATGCTGCTTAAATGTATGGGGAGACAAAGTTACCTGTGTCTGCAGGTCTGTAGGTGAATTGTTTTCCTGCTACAGTATGATTCATTAGGGCTGTGATTTCTGGTCATAGCATTTCCACAACCCTAGTATAAATGCAGATGTGTCATCAAAAGGGTTTCTTTTTTTGCTGCAAGAAAGGGAGCATATTGATGCAAGCTTCCTTCCTTAATCTGCGCTGTTCCCCAGGATAGGAGTCCGCTCACCACCTGAGCTCACCTGTCCAATGCAGCTGCCTGTTAACCTGGTCAGCTCTTGCTCCTGCTGCCCCAGCCTCAGCACAGCATTGTGAACCCAAGAGGTTTTGCAGCTTGGAGGGCACCTGCTTGAAACAGAGCATCAGCGGGCTGGCAGGACACAGACACTGTGTTAGGGAGAGGAGGGAATTCCTCTCACCGGGCTGGTCTGCAGCCATGCCAGAGGGAGAGCCTGGGAACGACTGTGTTAAAGAGGGGATGGACATTTAGCTCCCTCTTTCTCCTCTGTGACTTTCACCTGTGTTCAGTGGTGATTACTCGAGGGGCAGAGCACTCCCTTCGCTCTGCTCTTGGGCAGGTAGCAAGTCATTCCACAAGCAAGCACCCTCTTCTGCCTGACCTCCCTCCCACCCCCGGCCCCTTGCCACAATCAGGTCAGCAGCAGTGGTCAGAGGCACCCTTAATGAGGTCCCTAGCTGCTCACTGGGCTGATTTGGGTTGTAGTTTTTAATAATGCGAGGTTATTTTGTTAGCGGCTTTACTTTCCAAGTCTTTTCCCCCTTCCAGCACCCCTAGGTACAGCTCTACTGGATCAGTTACCATCTGCTCCAGTGTTTGCATTTAGCCTGCAGGGCCTGTGATCTCAGAAATATTTCCTGTAAATGGGATCTCTCATGCCAGGCCTGTCACACAATAGATATATAATTGGATAAAACCTAAACTGAAAACAACAAACAAAAAGAAGAAAACTACATGTTGTGCCATACACAGCACGTGAGCCGCTCCAAAATGGGATACGCTCCTTGTTTATGTCTGAAGCTGCTCTTGTATGCCTTTTTTATTCCCCTTTGCTGTTGAACAAAATCAAATTAATGTAATAATTAAATTCCATAGTGCATTTTTTCTCTACTTACTCTGGAGCAGCTTGCGGGGTGCCTGCAGAACAGCAGCAGTGCCACAGCAAATGCAGTTCCTGGGTTTTGAGTCTTGGCCCTAGTGCTGGATGCCAGGTAGAGTCCACATTGAAGTCACAAATCCTTCTCCTCCATGGTTTGGCTGCATGCAGCATTCCTTGTTGGTTGAGGCAGGATGATGTTCCTGGGAGCAGGACTGGGCTCTGGGGGAAACGGTGGGCAAACCACAGGCAACCAACCCCTGGTCACTGAGAGCAAGGGGGAAGATGGCACCACTGATCCTTGCAAAGGAGGAAGAAATGCAAAATGGCTTTCAATTCTTTAATCCCATTTTGAAGACCACCTGAGCAGGGGTACAGGTTTGTATGAGATTCATGCTGCCCTCTGGGACAGCTTGCCTTTTGGATTTGCCAACCTTTCTGCAAGAAAGTGGAGATATTGAAAAACATCTGATGCAATGTATCCACACCTAAACTAAAAAACCCCCGTAAACTGATTGTATAAATCAGAAATTGTTCACTGTGGTTTCCCCCTTGCTCATACTGTGAATTTTCTTCATCATTGCTGCAAGAACAAACTGTGTGAGTTGTATTTGTGCTGTTATTCTGGTAGTAATGAGCTTACAAATACTTTTCCTGTTTTGTTGGAGGGACTGGAAATGCTCTACTCTAGTCATAGCTTGCAAAAGCTGCTCAGAAGTGCACTGCAGAACACAAAAAAAGAATTGAATTCAGCTTCAGTCAAGACCAGTAATTGGTTTTCATACAAAAAAAAAACTCCCCAACCAAAAGCTGTTCATCTGTCTCTGGAAGATAAAAAAAAAAAAAGGCCGGAGTTTGGATTTGATTGCCCTCCCCCTAAAGTAATAACAGTAATCCTAATAAATGGGCAGATTTATAAATTTTCACCAACAGACTGTGCCACGATGTTATACTAACTTTGGTTTATTTATGATAAATGCAGTCTAAAGCACCAGAAATATAAACCTTGAATCCTTTATAATTCCAGCATAAAAGGATTACATTTTATCAATATAGCTTATCTCCTAGCATTCTGCCTTTTTTATGAACCCACAAAACATGCATTTTGATGCATTTTGTCTTCTTTTCTGCTTTTTTTTTTTTTAATCATAGCCAGCAATTTCTAAATCAAGAATACAGTCCTAGTGCTAGTGCCATTTTTGGTGATAGGCTGTTTTATTGATTTCCACAATGCTGGCATTTCATCAAAAACAGTAGAATACAGGCCCGTAAATTCACCCTTCCCAAAATAAAGTGGCCTGATTTTTCATAGCAGCTTCCATTTGCCTTTGAGTTGAACTGTAGGTTTAGTGGTTCAGGAAAAAAATCAGGTTTGATGAGCCTTAAAGAAACAAATAAACCAAGCCAGAAGCAATCAAAAGTACATGGGAGTTCATAAAAAGTGAGCCTTGGTTTCTTTGTCTAGAAGATTAACACTTCCTCAGGAGGGCTGTAATAGGATTGAGCCTTCCCCGTGGTACTTCAAAGACATGTGCTCCTGAAGACTTTTACTGAGTAACTTACAGTATTGTTGGAAGCTTTGCCTCTGCTTTCCTTCTGGTTTCTTTCAATACTTCGTGGAAGATCTGAACTGAGGATCATGTTACTCCTCCTTATTTCTATCCCCCAAACATTTCCCCTCTTCTGTATGCAAATTTTGTGTTCTTAAAGAAAAAAAAAATTAAGTTGTGTAACAGTTGGAGATTTTAAAATGTAAATATCCGTCTCTTTCATGTTATTACTTCAGTACTTTCACATGTCATATTTTTGTATTTAATGTATAGTGAAATCCTTTCCTGTCTTTTAATTCAAAGAGACCCAGAGCTTGTATTTTTGTTACATTCACAGCACTGTTCTTTCTCCAGGAGAACATGCTGTAAGCCTTGATTTCCCAGGCACCTTGTGCAGAGTACTGAGTTCAGCTCTTGGTGTTCATTTGCGCTTGTAATGTGCTATCTCCTTTTTCCCAATCTCCAGCTCTTTTCCCCACCCTGGTTCAGATGGTTAGGCTGCTTTCCGTGGTGGGGGACGCCTTGAATTCCATCAGACTGGAGGCAGAGAGAGCCACTCCCTCGGTGGAAGTTAACTCCTGGCCTGGAGATGGCCACTGCTCTGTGCTTAGAGAAAAGAAAGGAGCTGTGTGAGGTGGGAGGAGCTGGTCCTGTGCATGGGAAGGGATGCTCTGCTGCTTTGACTCCATGGCTAATAGGTCCTACCTTGGGTTGGGCTGCTTTGAAAAGTGAAGTTGTGGTGACCCAGCAACTTCCCTAGCTCCAGGGCTAAGTGGTGCCTAGCTGGGCTCTCTGGTTCTCACTGTGGGTCCTACAGAGGCACAAAGAGCCCCTGTCCTGTTTAAATGCTTGCAATTGCTGTTTCCGGATCAGACCATGAGTTGATGTGCCTGAAGTAAGGCAGGGACCAGAGAATCAGGCCCAGGTATGTGCAGTCTTTGGCCAGTTGGCTGAGTCACAGGATGAAACTTCCTCTTGATGCCTCTAGAAGACATAAAGAAAAGGACCAGAGAGTCCCCAAGCATCATGATAGTTTAGTTCTTTTTCTTTCTATGACAAGTTTTGCTCTTGTACTGATTGAAATGAATGGGATTAGACAAGGGAACACCATTTAAGATTTAATTTCTCACTTCGAATATGCTGTCAACCTCAGTAATTCTATTGCCAGGATTTCTCATAAAGCATCTTGGTATGCTAGTTAATACATTTAAATCTACTTTAAAAGCCTCTCTCTCTCAAGAGCAAATGGAGCCCTTCTTAGCATTCCTGATCAGCTTGCTTATGGGGAAGAAAACAGTTGTCCTTGCTGTACTGGCTGGCAAAGGGAGTTGCATTCTTACTCCATGTACTTTACTAATTTGTAATCTTTCATTCTAACTAGCTTGTTTCCATGTTCTAGAGATTCAGTTGTTTTAGTATCAGCCTTGACTAATAATGCGGTGCAGCAGCTCAATTTCGATGACCACAAATAAGCAAGCAAAAGTTGTAGACTAATTCTGGTAGTCAGACATACCCAAACAGAAGTTTCCATGCCCATATTCATGTAAGCCCCAGTGAAGCAGTCCCCTCTGCCCAGCCTCTGGGACTGCTTGTCACTTAAGCCATTACCAGGAAACATTAAACAAGCCATGGAAAGTCCCCTTTGCTGGCACTTCTCACATTACTAAGCAGCACACAGGGGCTCCAGCTACGGGATGAACAATCCCAAAGTTTCCCAGTATAGCTTCAGGGTGGTGGGAGACTTGTCACTGGGAGGGAATTGAGGGCTTTTTGGAGCAACTGGGTGGGTGGAACACACTTCTTGTCCTGACCCAAGGGGGAAGGGGTGGTGGGTACCTGGGGTGGCCCAGCGGTGCACTGGTGACGCTGTCCAGGTGTGACCCAGCGTGCAGCTGTGGCCCGTGTGGTGGAGAGGGAATGGACGGTGTGTCAGTGACTTCTTTTATGTCAGGAATGGGCTCCTGGTTTATTGCAGTCCTGTAAATTCTGCCTTTACTTGCTATAAATTAACCGCCGTATTAAGTGCAAAGTCCAGAAATAAAAGGGCATAAATAGTTGCATTTGAAAGCTGTGTTGTCGTCTGTAGATGTTTAAGTGGGGATTTTATCCGTTAGATTAGAAATACCACTTATCTCATCCTTCTGGATATTTTCACTACCCTTCTAACTTGGAGATAAATATCCCTTAATGGTTTTTTTATGTGTTTTATTTCTTTTTCCATGATGATCAGATCAGTTCTGACTGAAAATGAAGCCAATTATCAAGAACAATAAATAAAAAAGTGCGTGTTGCTCCTTCTGCACTGAAAGAAAGAACAGTAAGTTGAGACAAAACAAATTTGGTTGCCAAGTCCAAGTACCAAAGGCAGCAAGGAGAACTCAGGCCCCATCCTAATTAAAGAGATCTAAACACAATGAAAACATATTGTACTGATGTCATATGTTAAAATATTTATAATTGCACAAAAAGGAATTGCAGTCTATTGAAAACATTTACAGAGCTCGCCATTTCTGCAAGCTAAAGAGAAGAAGGACTAAAAGGGACTGGTTTTGCTCAGCTGTGAAAGTTTTACTCTTCAGGTTTTTCCTGTGAGGTCCAACATTACCTTGCCACTTCCTCTTATCAGTCACTAAGATAAGCGAAGTGCACTGCTGACATTGTATCTGAAGGCAGGAGATGCTATCTGTCAGGAATTGCCATTTCCCCTGGGCATTGCATTGCAGTTGGCTCCTCTGGAACAATTTCAGCTGCTGAGGAGCTGCTTGTAGTGCAGGGGCCCTTCTTATTGATCCAGAATGCTGGGTTGGGTCTGGGAGAGCCAGGGGCTCCCAAAAGGAGAGGATGTGCTGGAGGAGAGCAAGGCAGGCACCCTCCTCAGATGCATTCAGCAGATTCAAGATTTGGCAAAAAAAAGATGTGCCTTTGCCTGCTTGCCACAGGGAAGTAGTGGGGGAAAGCTGATGTGTAGGAAGTCAGCACTGCCTTTCAGCAAAACCAGAGGTAATAGGAAAAGCCACAGCCAGATGTGTAGAGATCTTGAAAATGCTGGGAAGCCGGGCTGAGCCAGTTTTCTGTAGTGGTGTGTGGCAGGGGTGGTGGGCAGAAGCCTCTTGCAGTGCTCTGGAAGTCTGCTGTCTGAACCGGAATCCACCTGGTGCGTTGTGCGAACGAGATTCCCCGTATATGTTCCCACAGAAGCCTATTGCAGATGTGCTCACTTAAATACTTTCTGTAGTATAAAAATAGGCTTTTGGCTGCACACCATGTACTCATTGGAGAAGGAACTTTTCAACTGTGGCTTAATTTAATATCTTCCTTGTTTGTGTTTATGTTCCTTGATATTGATTTCCATGTTTTTCTTCCTCAAATACTGGCGAGATTCTTTTAAGAGTAAATAATGCAAGCATCTTTCTAAGTTTCTCTAGAGCTTTATGGCAACACATGGACATATTGAGGCTTCTTACTGACATATCAGAGAGGAGCATTTATTAGTTAATGGTTTTACTAGGAATTCATGTTGCACCAGAAATGTGATTGGAACTTGAAATATTTAAAGAGTCATTTTAGGGAAATAAGAGTATCTTTGTTTAGCTAGTTAATGTCTACCTATGGTATTTAATATGAAATGAAAAACCAGCTTGTCAGTCATACAAAGGAGGAAAAATGTTGCTACCTCTCTGGAATTATTAATGAGCCAAGAAATGCTATTGCATTTCTGTGTGACTTTGCTGCAGTTGGAAAAATTGACACTTTTTGTCAGAGAGAGATTGATAGCTCTGCAGGGGTTCAGGAAAGAACAAAAGCAGGTTAGTGGGGGAGTGCTAAAAAGGACATGTATGAGGAAAGATGCCTGTTGTTTTTCTAAGTGGCTGTGGCTCATGGGGAGGGGATGCAGACAACCCTACACTTGACCAGGGCTACCTACCCTCTAAGGGCAGCTTGAAGGTTGAGTCAATTCCAGACCAAAGTCTGTGTCTCTGGGTGATTGTTGAGCTGTCCCCAAGGTAACACACTTGCTGGGGAGTGGAGGCAGTGGCTGGAGCATGGTGCCACACAAAGGTGGCTGTGTGGCTTTCCAGTGGTGTGGAGGTAGTTCAGCCATGGGTGGCTGGAGCCACTGACTCTTGGTTAGCACAACTCACATAATGAGGTCTGGCAGTCAGAGCACAGCAGGGGCAGAAATTACATTGAAAAAGCCAAAATTTAGCTGAAGTGCCTTGCTGCATTAAGGGCTTTGAGGGTTTAGTGTTGCCTCCTCAGGGAAGTGAAAGGTGACAAGCAGTTTGCAAATTATGAATGTAGATTGCTCTTTTAAAGCCAGACCAAGAAGTGATGACCCCAAAAAGGGATGGATGATGGCTTAAGCCTCTGAAGGACACTCTCTCTTCCCCACACAGCAGTGGTTCCACAGACATGGCCATGTTACCCCAGTCTAAATAGCACCTGACCCTTTCTTGGTCAGAAGATTTGGGGATTACTTGATGGCTTTTGTCCTTTTCTCTCGAAACAGCGCACAGCCAAAGCCATGTGATGGCTTGTTTCTCAGAGCTTCCTGCCCCAGGTTTGCTGTCCGTGCTCCTGGCAGGATGCTGCTGGTGCCTGCTCTCCAGGAGTCCAGCCCAGGGCCCCAGCAGGGCTCTTGGCTGGAGTAACGTGGCTGCTTGCCCTGCCCATTGAAGCAGACCTTAGCTTGCCCTTCTGCTGCAGAAGTCCTGGGCTCTGCTCTCTATTTACTCCTACAACAACTCAATTAGTTTGATGGAAATGAGATGTCAAAATGCCCCAGGCTTTAGCGACTTACCCAATGTCACTCAGAAAGCTTTGGCAGGGCGGCTGCCTCCTGAAATCTACGTGCCCTCCAGCAATGGGCCATTTCTCCTCCTCACCTTCAGAGACAGCTAAGGCAGAGTGGAAGTCTGAGGCATTCAAAGGACAATTACAAAAAAATCGCTTGTTTATTTAACTTTCTAACAATTTAATCAACATCCTATTATTCTAAGGAAGTTTAGATATGGCTCTATTTTTTTTTCTCTTCCTTAATTCAGCTTGACATATGCACTCCTGGGGTCAGTCCTTTTACACAAAGCTTCAGTCTTGGCAAGATAAATCTAGACTAACAGAGAATAAACATATTGATATGATTTGTTTAATAGTGTATGGACATATTCCTACAATTAAGGCTTACTATAAATGTAATTTGACTATAGGGCAAAAACCCCCCTCACTTACCTTCAAATACTGCATGTGAGACCTGCCTAGCTGACGGATTACGGAGCAGGTTTTAAAGTGGACATGAAAAGAATGCCAAATTCAGCTTTCCTGGCAATAATTGCCATGGAAAGAAGCTGGATTAGAGCAGCTGGAATAAAAAGTCAAGCACTAAAAGAAAAATGCTAATTACTGGTTTCTCTAATCATGTAAAATGAATGTTTTATGACATTTTAATATGATGCTTTTAGCCTTTCCTACTTTGTCAGTGCCAGCATCCTCCGAGCAGCTCATGGATGCTATAATTATGTGCTCTCAGCGATCAGCTGCATTGTGCCTTACCTGGCTGATTCAAGCTGAGCTGGAGACATCATATTCTGACTCAGTACTGTACCAACCACCACTCATTGGGAGGCAGAAATGAGGACACCAAAGCAGAACCTCCTAGCAGGTACTATAACCTTTTGGAAGGGGATTTTTTATGGAAATCAAGCCTTGGGATCCATAGATAAGCTTTCATCTGAGGTGTTTCAACTTGAAACCAGGCTTTCAACTTGAAAGCAGGCTCTTGATATAGCTTATTATAGGCTAGTCATAATGTCTGGATATAAATTTTGGCTTCCACAAAGTTTAGGAGCAGTAGGATCCCAGCTTTAAGGCCAACCCTCCCCCTTCAGTAAGATGAAAACTCTTCCAATACTTCTAAAATGAAATTTGCCTGCTATCAGTCCCTATCTGGTTGCCTGCCATCAGCCCCTGTTTGAGAGGGTTGATTATAGATTTATGTTTGAAAAGGGTGCACTCATCCACCCTTTCCTGTTCATAAGGCTTAAAGTTTTCCTAAGGCCGGCATTAATTCTCTATTGATGCCTAATTTAGGTGGTGAGATTGGCTTATTTACAGGCTGACTTGGGTGCACTACTATTGAAATTAAATCTGCACTTTAATTTCCCTCCTAATCTGTTTCTTCATCAGAGAGAATCATTATTTCGTGATAATACTCTGCAGGAGGAGAAGGCTGCTGTTTCTATTTTAGCATTGCACCTCAGAGGTGCAGGATTTGGACTTAACACATCTCTGTGAATTGCTGTATTTATTCAGGTATATGATTTTGAATAGTATGGGAAAGTAATGGGAAAATACTCTGATTTTAAGTGGATGGTGCAGACTGTATACAACTGTTTTCCACCCTACCCCCATCAGGACACGAAACAGCTGGTATGTCTCTCCAGAGACTAATGTGCTGTCTCTAGCTCCATTTTGCCTTCATAAGCCTCAGGCATTACTCTATAAGTGCACTCCAGGAATTAAATTAATTTACAAGCTGAGGAATATGCTGTTTCTCCTTACTTACAGGTCTCAGATAGGACTGCTACTGTATGGCTGGGAGGGTAATGTGCACATTGCTGTTGAGACTACCTAGCATCTTCCCAGGGCAGTCATCACGCTGGGCAGGGCAAAGGCAGTCCTGCAGCCTGCACCCCATCTGCCCATGTCATTTCTGCTCCCAGTAACATTAGCTCACTAGCGAGGTTATCAGGGGATAGTTCAGATAAGCTGGGCCTCCCTTGGTCTTAGCCTTTATCCCTGCCATGCACAAGTTTCTTCATACATGAGTTTGGTTCTTCGAAATCATATCCATCCATACTTAAAACCAAGTAATTCTGAACTGTCTCCCTGGAAGATGATTACTTCAGGGACCTACCTTGTGTTTTTCTGGACAGAAAATGCAGTCAGTGTCTGTCTTTGAACCAGTTCAAGTTCCAGCCCCAAATATGCACTTGCTGGCCATAACCATCTATTGAAAGCAATCAATGTGTTTTTGTTCATGTCAGTAATAGACTTGTCATTTGTAATTGCTGCAGTGGAGCAGTGGTTTCTCCCCCTTTGCCCAAGCCTCCATTGCCAGAGTGTGTGTTTAGGTGTGCTGCTGCAGGGCTTCGTTCCTGCTGTCCCTGGCATCCTTGTCTCACTTCCTGCACGAGGTCCATCAACATATGCATTTAATGCCCACCCTCATTAGCCCCAAAATAAACCAAGATTTCCTCCTGCCTTCAGCTGGGATGGGATTGGACTTTGCAGTGAGACCAAGATAAAATCTGGTCTTCAAAGCTCTCCTGAGGGTCTGCACAATAGAGCAATTGGAAAGTAGGGAAATATCTTGCTTCATACTGTATTGTTCTATTAAAATAAGATTTTTGACACAATTGGGCCCCTATGTTTCTAAGTGCCGGGTACCTTTAATCTGGCTGGCATCCCCTCTTGGCGGGCTCGGCTGTCCTCCGATTGCTTTCCATCACGCAGCCAGCCCAGCAACTTGTGAAATCAATTGAGTGTTGTGCATCCAAAGTTTATTTTTCTGTTTCCATGTTTGTTGCTAGGGAGATTTGCTATACCTTGCCTCACACCCCTCCCAGTGTAGCACCAGTCACAGACGTGCTGTGGGTTATAAAGCAAAGCTGCACACCTCCACAGAAAACCGGGGCACTGGCCCTGCTGCTGCTGCTGTTGGAAACCCAGCGGTCAAGGCAGCAGCATTCGAATTAGAAAAGCAATTTTTAAACTGCTGCAGAGCATAATTCATGTCATGGTGCAGGAATGCTGAAGGCTTTTTGATCTTTGTCATCATGGACCTAAAGGTGAAGGGCTGTTTTTTAGGGGGGTAGTTTCTTAAATCCCCTGAGAAAAGGTAACTATAACAATAAGGGAGCAGATGTGTGGGAGTAAATGCAGCTGTAACTCAATCCAGACGCTCTTCTGTATGTAGGGACATGAAGGGAATGTTCCAATAAAATTCACGTAATAAAAATCTGAGCCCCCTTTTTTTTTTTCTTGCTTAAACTTGGATTCACATGTGTAGAATTCCTGTGGACTTTGATGTGGATTGACATTAGCACCATACAAAACCGGGCTGGGAGAAAGATTTTTAACAGGCATGGGGTACTGGAAGGTAAATGATCTATGGAGACCTGCAAATTTTAATAGAAAAACACTTTCCCAATTAAAAAGAGTTTAGCAAACCAGATATTTAAGTGATGCAATCACCCTAGTAGGATGAACTAGCTGGTCTAGTAAAGAGTTTCTCAAACTTTCTGAAAGTACGACTGCCTTTTGTCTCACCTGTTTTTGTGCCACCCTGAAAGGCGTGCAGAAGCAGTTCAGCTCCTGGGGGAAAGGAGAGCAGAGGGAGGGGGAGCTGTAGTCGCTGGCTGGAGGTGCCTCCCCCAGCCCAGGGCGAGGAGCTGCTGCCAGCGACTACAGGAGGTGAGCAGTGCTCTGCCCAAGGTTAAGGCTCCCTGTTTGTGCCTGCTCCCTGCTCACTCTGCTCTGCTCTCTAACTCCGAGTTTAAACTCAACTAAATGAAGTTTCTTGTGGTTGCTGCTGCCCTCTGACACTTGCCACCCCCTCATCTTTCTTTGAGTTGCCCGGGTTCACGATCAGCAGTGTGAGCAGCTCTCTTTCTTCTAAGAGAAAGGAGCGGGCAGAGTGGCAGGGCGAGCCATCCACTCCTCCTTGTTTTCCTGTAGTTCAGATCGCTCTGTGCTGAATTAATTTTTTACCAGACAACTTACATTGCACAGTAGTGTATTTTGTTCTTGCCCCGTGTATGCTTCCGAACGCAGGCAGTACCAGACATTTCAGCGCGGCCAAAAGCGCCTTCCATCTGCCTCACAGCAGCTGAAATCCTCTTTGTATACAAAAACAATTTCATTGAATGCACACAGACCACGTTTGCGCTGGGGATGTAGCAGGAACACTGTGGCGTTGTCCCGGCGGGACATCTGTAGCGCCTCGCTCCTTCCTTCACGTGATGCCGTTCCCCGTGCCCCGCACCCATCTCCCTCCCTGGCTGGGGAGGGCAGCAGCCTCGCACCCCAAAACTTCTCTGGCTGCTTCTGATGGCCTGCCCGGCCACTGCTCACCACGTGTGGGCTTGTGAGGGTGCCCGCGGTCACGGATTGGCTGCTGGGCATGGCACCAGTGGAGCAGACAGCACTGGGAGCGTTTGCTGAGATGCTGGGTACCCATATAAGGCTCTTCTATGAGTCTGACTCTGACACAAGACTATTTAGTTAGTCCAAACTCCATCAAGCATCAGTTTGCATAACAATTTATCAGAGAAGTGTTTATTGATTGCTACATGGAAAAGTGGTCAGCTCTCTGAAGCACTGGCTTTTTGTAGATTTTCTGAGGGAGGCATACATATTTCTACTTCATATAGCTGTTGCTTGGTTGAACATTGTCATCATCATCATCATTATTATTACTATTATTATTATTATTATCAGGAGGGGGAGGATGTTCGGTTTAAACGAATAACTTGGGGCTTACTCAGGTCTTGTCTTACAGCTGTCCTTAGTGGGTGATGTCAGGAACTGAGAGAAATATGGTTGTTACTGACTTGTTTGCAATTGTTTGGTCTTCTAACCATTTAAATATTTAGTTGTTACGCTACTTACAGAGGAAAATTCCAGTTCTTGTCCAAAGCTACTTTGGAAGTATATGTATATAGATTATCTCCCTGCTGTCTTAACTGTAAATATGTAGCTATATGTATCTCACTGTAGCTGGAAAAACTTTGCTGAGCCTTTTTCAAGTAGCAGACTACAAGCTATTCTTTCTTATTACTTTGGAAGATATAGCCTGGAACTCTTGATGTGCCATAATGCTCCTCTGCTTCTGTTTTGCCGTATCAAGTACAGTTGATGCCCCTCAATACTCTGTGATTGGAGCTGCCTCTCTCCAGGGGAAACAGGACACAGCGAAGGCTGTTTTGCACAGAATTGCTTCATTCAAAACTGTCCTGCTGGCACATCCCCCTTGAGCACCCATAGGTGATGCAATGCTGAGCATCTTTTGGCCCTTTTCTTAGGCATGGGTTGCTGCAGCTGAGGATGCTCTAAAACTCAGCGTTTGAGGATGCTCCAAATGTGCTGCTGCTCTCTCTGCCCTATGCACCAGGCTAGGAAACCCAGGTCTTTCTGTGGTATATTTTGATCACAGACCTTCCTGCTTTTAGGAAATTTGGATTTGTACATTTTGCTATGTACGGCCTGTTTCTGCCATTGAGAATTTACTCCGCGTGGTTGGTGGAAATGCTGAGGCTGTGCTGGGCAGACAGTGCCAGCTCTTACCCGGCAGGGGCTGGCACATGCCCACGGCCGGGCTCGGTTTCCCCTGTGCCCGGCACACAAAGGCTGCGATTCAGCTGCCTCCCGAGGCGCAGACGCGGCTTTTATGTACCTAAGGAGGCCCAGGAACCCAGAAGGATTCAAATCCCACAGTTCAATGTCTAGCTGGCAAGGGGTGAAGTTGTTTTACATGCACTTTGCACAGATGGAAATGAGTATGGAATCGGTAGGAGGGTGCTAAAGGGGAAGCACTAGACACAGTATGTTAGCCTCTCTTCTTTTATCTTGCCAGCCTTAGTGTGCTTAGAGCTTTACACTGGATGAAAATGAAGAGGAGATATTAGGGCCTGCTTTTTCAAGCCTTGGATTGAGTTTCAAATCCTCTCCACTTATGGCTCCGTCTAAGTTCTGGGTCATTTGCCAGATACCTCAGGGAAACGTGGTGACCCCATCTCTGTCTGCATCCTGGGGTGGGGACATCACGGCCCTCCTGTTGAGCTTGGTGCTGGCAGCAAAGCTGTGCTTCCCACTCTCCCTGTGGATACAGGCAGGCAGAGGGATGCAGTCCATTATCTCAGGAGCCTTCAGGAAGCAGCTGCCCACCTCAGTGTCCCACCAGCGGGGACAATGTCACTGGGTCAGAGGGAGGGTGGACTGCCCCACAGGTGCATCCCAGGAGCATCCTGTGCCACCAAGGTGGACTCGTGGGCTGTCACCACTGCAGCCTGGGCAGTGCAAAAAGAAAAAAAAAAAAGACTG
This sequence comes from Zonotrichia leucophrys gambelii, assembly GCF_028769735.1. Lineage (NCBI taxonomy): Eukaryota > Metazoa > Chordata > Aves > Passeriformes > Passerellidae > Zonotrichia > Zonotrichia leucophrys. The sequence goes on from NC_088171.1 coordinate 70,790,041, forward strand.
TGTTCAGAGATAATCTGTAGATGTTCTTCTGCCTTCCTTGGACTGTACTGAAAAAAGGAAATGTTTTTTTTCTTAAAGAATGAAACAAAAGGAGAAGATTGAGCTATTGAAATCTAATCTGTGCAGAATTTATTTAATAATAACCATATCATTCATTATGGTTTTATAACCTTAATGACTAATGAAGGGTGACAGGAAAGCATCACGATTGCATCAGGATTTCCTTGCTAACCAGCCTTGCTGTACCTGAGACACAAAGAAACTGAATGCTGAGTGGGGAGAGAGGGGTAGAAGAAAAGGAAAAGGGGGAGAAAGTAGAAAGTGAAGATAAAGCATGAGACAAATACACTGAGAAAGAGACAAGATTAGTTCCATGGTCTGTACCAACAAAACTTTAGCAATGTTTCCTCAACTCAGTGTTTTAGCAATATAAAGCCAGACAGTTTAGTTTTTCAGTTTAGTGTTTGTAGCCACAAGAATGTGTATTATTTCCTTCTTACCCACAGTGTACTCAGAGTCATCCATCCAATACAGAAGTTAATCCCAAATAATCTTGTCACCCAGAATAGGAAAGTGCCTTCAGTTTTGTCACCCTTTATTCACTTTTTACTTACCTACATACTTCAGTAAAACTTGTGTTACAATGTTTTGGGGTTTATCACCCTCTCTTTGCCACGTTTTTAGAGAAGTGTCTTCCTTAGCACTGCCTTAGCACTTACTGGCAGTTTTTCTGTCATGGCATAGTTCACAAACCCTGCATTGGAACTGACATGCTGAGAAGGAGTTAATTCATTGTAAGGTAAAATGTAATATAATATCTTTTCTAGATTTCAGACCTTAAGCAGAGGAAGATTCAAGAGCCTCTATATTTTTTGTCAGCTGTTTATATAGAGAAGATATTATAAGGTTAGGAGTTGGTGGATGGATGCATAGCTATATTCAGGTTCACCCATAGCTACTGGCCCTGCCCGTACACCTGGCGAGGGAGTTGTTCAGTTATTATTATCAGCAATGCAGTAATTTGAAGCTGTTATCAATACAGTTGTTCATATAACTCAACAGGAGCAGTTCCCAGAGCTTTGATCTTTTTCTGACTGTATGTGTCACATCGGGTCACGTCCAGAAGCTTTGCTTTGCAACTGAACAATGTAAGTCCTGACTGCTGAAAGCAAGGAAACTGCACTTTGGGGCAAAGGGAAGAAGTCCATCTGTGACCTCTGCACATCCACTAAGTCCATTTTTGCTCAGAGGTTTTAAAATATGTTTTTTTAGAGAAACAGATTTAACAAAGGAAACCACCTCTGTTCCTCCTGCCTATGAAATCAAAGAATGAATGGTGCAGTTGTGCAAGTGCACTAATTACTTGCAACTTCACAGGCAGGAGGTCATCATTTCCCAGTTGCCAACCCTAAAACCCTGAAGTTCTCTATGGCAAAGCTGCAACATATGGTGCAGAATGCCCAGGCTTTTAGTTTTAGTCACTGTGGTTTTCATCATGTAGGCTTTTAAACACTTGAATAAAAATCCCCAAGCTGTGCAGAACCTCCCTAAAACCTGTTGGTAGCAGTTTGGCATAAAACAAGGAGAATTTTTTACCCTGGGGATTGCCCATAAGAGTGAAATCAGTCATGAAATAGAAACTCAACAGTTTGAATTTGAGGTAGTCTATCTGTTGGCTTGCCTGTTGCCTTGTCGCTGTGGGGGCAAAGATGCTTTTTATCTGTCTCTAGGTCTGCTCAGATAGGCCTCTTGGGTTTCAGAGGCCTTTTGGGCTGCCACGTATGTTGGCAGCATTGCCAAGCCTTCCTTACAAGGGCTGAGTCTCATCCTGACTGTGTCCTTAAGACCTTTGCTTCTGGGGCTGGCTGCTGAGAAGTTTCTCGGTTGTGGAGGAGTCTTCTGCAAACTCACCACCAGTGCAGCCCAAAAAAGTCAAAACCAGAGACTCCACAAACCCCCTGGAATTACATTTTTTCCAAAACCCAACATGTTATTTTTAAGTTGATGGCTTGGAAGGGGTTTGGTCACATGGGAATCACTGGGGAGTCTCCTCGAGAGGGGAAACTCTGTCATCTCTGCAAATAATTCCTGCAGCTAGATCTGTACTGAGCTCCACCGTCTTCTTTGGAATTGGACATTAAAAGTAAAGTGAGCAACAGAGATGGAAGCAGCAGAGATTTGTGTCCAGCTGTAACATCAAAGTGGGCTTGACCTAGGAGCTGCATGTTGTGTCAGGCAAGATTGGGTCTTAAAACAGCACACATTTGAGAAGGAACCCATCTGGCATACGACTGGCAAGAAAACACAAATGTAACTTCAGCCCCTCCTAAGACATATGTACAAAGCTAGAACTACAGAAAAAGGCGTGCTGGCTGCATAGTTTGTTTATGTGTTTGCATTGTCTGCCTCGCCTTCTCAATGGAAAGACTTGATTTCAATTGTGTGGTGTGCCTGAGAAAGTGGTAGTTTCTTCTTGAAGCATTTTCTGTTAAAACGTAGTGGCTCTTTTGTTTGTTTTCTGTCAGGAGAAACTGTTGAGATTATGAAAATTAAGCATTCAGTATTTTTGTAATTCCTGTCAAAGAATACTAGGTAAAACTCTCCTGTTACTAGCCTTTGAGAGATGCATTTTAGAGTTTATCAAGTATTTAGTGGAGATGATGATGCTTTTCTGCATAGGATGGATTTGAGTATATAAAAGTTAGACATCCAACAGACAGACACTTTCAAAAGGTGATTCATCTGGTCCTAATATTGGTGGTGAGAAATGAGATGAATCATCCAGGGAGCAAATCTACATGAACACTTTGTTTCGACTTGCAGTTTTAAGGCAGCTCTAGCTAGGTAAAATACATCCCACCCTCCTTTTCCTGACTTCTCTGAGTGGCTTCACAGTCCGAGCAGAGACCTGACTGCACGGGCTCAGCCAGGCTCACGCTTTGTCACTGGCAGAGCTGTGTTTGTCTCTGCCTGCAAAATGAGCCCAATTCTGTTTCCATAACCAGCAGATGACGTATGAGTGACAGAATCCACAAGCACTCAAAAAAATATCTTTGGATCCTGGGGCTAAATAGATAATATAAAAAGCTAAGGAGGATTACCATGACCTGGAAGACTACCCATTTATCTAATGGCAACAAAAATTATAATGATGGCAATTTTCATCTCTTTCTCCATTGTGGGAGAAAAGGGCTGTAAGATTTTCCTATTTCTCATTCCACTGCTATATTTAAGAATAATTAAAGCCATTCTGGCTAAGGGTGATATAATGCATATATTCAGAAGCAGGCTTTCAGTTTAATTTTTCCAGCTGGTGGGCCTGTTAGCCCATTTATTTGACTATTCTTCACACGTTGACTGAAATAGGTAATTGCTCTGTTCCCCCTGAGATTTCACGTCCATTTTTTTCAGGAATGAAAGATATTAGGCTGTGTGTATTTTAAATTCAAATACACTGTAGGATAGATTTATGTCCTTAAATGCTATGCAGATCTAGCTATAATTCATTTCATATAGAACTGGAAAATGGATTAAAACAAGAGTGCTAGACAAGAAAATCCAGAGTCTTATCTGATGAGGCTGGAGTCCTTTAATCCTCACTCCTTGAAGTGACAGCAGTATCTCCCTTCATTTTATGTTCATTTCACATTTTTATCTTAATGGGAATGCAGGGTTGATTTGTTTGTTTGTTCTTAGATTTTTCAGTGTTTCTTTAATGGATTGCTGTGGGATTGTGGATAAGATACTGAAGGGGTGTAAATCACTGCTGAACATGGTGGAGTTGTTTCAGTGAGTGCAGCACTGGCCTTGCAGGGTGGGTTGTGCAGACCCTCACCTCGACACGATCAGGCACCAAATACTTTAATAGTCAAAGGCTGTGGACTGGTTGTATTCAGAGTTGGACCTGTGCCAGTGAAAGGTTGCTAAAGGAAAGAAGCAGCAAGAGTTTTAAGGTCCAATAGTTCATAAATCACCAGGGATAGAAACACATGCTGGATCCCACAGGAACACTGGGATTATATTGTTGTACCATTATCCAAACAATGTTCTAGCTCCATACTATCTGAGGATACTAACCTTATATAAATAAAAGTCTTTATTCATGTATATATAGATAATACTTGTCATCTTCATTCAAATTTCAGCATGCTTTGGCTGTCGATTGTGTCAGGAACTATCAGACATAACAACCCCCTTCTTCATACAGCTCAGAAACTCAGAATTTGGAATCTGCAAAGCAGGGGTTGCTAGTCAAAGGAGCTTTTAGCTACTGGGCTGATAAAATAATTTTGGATTTAAACAGCAGGGAGAAGATGGAAGGAGAGGATTCAAGGTACTATTTAGGAGCAAACGAGACCAAAGTACCTGATTTTCTCAGGTAAAATTCCTGCTTGCAGGATGTGTTAGGTTTCCTGAAATGAAACTGAAGGAAGGGAATGATGTGGTAAGAATTTTGTGAATTGATATGCAGATGGTTTCCTAGGTTTGTTTAGTTTTCACCAGCTGTTCTTGGATTACTAGTGTTGTATTTTTCATTTCCTAACACGACAGAATGGCATTTTCAGGTAAGAGGAAATCTTAATGGCCAAGGATTGTGCAGTGTATAATATATATACATGTGTGTATTTCCCCTAAGGCAAGTTTAATGTCTTCTCCATTTTTGACAAGCTGCAAACTCCATAATTTCTCTTTGGTTTATTCTAGTGGAGTGTAGTTTTCTGGGTAATAAAATAGGGTTGCACTTACATTAAGTCCTTTGTTCAAGATTATTTATCTTGAACTCTGGAAATGATTGAACTAAACCCAAGTTTTAGCATTGCTTTTAAATGTGTGGGTGTTGCTCAGAAGCCTATTTCTTATTATTACTACTTAGGTAGTCTGCTCTGCTATTAGTAAAAATAGAATCCAGAGGAATGGTATGTCATTGTATATTACAGTTGTCTTTCACTTATACCTTGAAATTGTTTGATATTTTGTAGCTTTTTGAGGAACTGGGTTAAAGTTTTCTTACCTATTTGCAGCTGCAAAAACCCCAGTTTGGCTTCTTGCTGTTTGGGAAAACATTCCAATATGTCACCATCTGGGAAAAGCATGAAATGCTGGCTGAGGCCTGGAACCCATTGATTTCATAGATATCTTGTCCTCCAAATATTTTTCCCATAAATATGAAGTTGCATCACACTTTCTGTTTTTTCCTTCTCCATCCTCCTCCCCTCCCATCCAAACACTTGCAATGGGGCAATGGAAAGAAAAACTTAATTAAACCCCCTTCTCCCACAGACACTTTCTTTGGGTTACAGAGCTTGATTGGAGCATTTTCTTATCTTTTAAGGCCACTGTTGTCATTGATAATGAGCAGATAAAATAGATATGAGAAATTATGAACTACATATTTTCCAGTGCACTTAATAGTAGAGGTTGTCTTAATCCCATATCCTTCTGGGGCAAGACTTTAGAACTTAATACCAGGAGAAATCATAATCCACAATTTAATATGGCTATTATCTGGTTTTAACTGTCTGTGAAGAAGATTAAATTCCAGATGGTAGAAGTTATAATCCAAGCCTGTTATGATCACCAAAATGAACCAAATAACCAAATGCAAAATGGTCTCACCAGAATTATTTGTTCAGGAGCTTATCTGCTGTAGCCACCATAAGATATGCAAAATATCAGGAGTATATGGGAAAGGATTCGGCCAATGGTGCCCCCCACCAAGCAAAGAGACAGCTGCTGTTAAGAAGCATTCTGGATAAGATGAAAGCATGGTCATCACTGCAGACCAGCTTTTCAATTCCCTTTCTACTGTCTATGAGCCATACTTTCCCTCATCATGTACATCAGCCTTTGGAGAGGGGGAGGGAATGAATGGTGAGAGCAGTATGGGAGGGGATGTGAAATAAAAGTAATGAATAAGTGCCCTGAAGTGATGTTTGCCTGGTCACACATAAAGAACTTGCTACTGAACAGTCAGGTTCTGCTGGAGGCTCCCAAGAAAACACCAGAAGCAGGGGAGAACTCAGTTTCCAGCCCTGGTGAGGTATGGGGCTCATCTGGCTGCATCACCCTGGGATGAAAGTGGGGATGGCAGAAATGCCATCCATGCCCATCAGTGCCTGTGGTTTCCATCCCAAAGGCCTTGCAGCAGGACAGAGATTTGGCAGATGTGCTTTTAAGTTGTGCTAGGATTTACAGGTTAACAAAAGCTGCCATCTAATCAATGGTTCTTGCACTGCTTCCCTAGAAAACTGGGCTGTGACATCCCTCTGAAATCACATAGGTCAGTTGTGAAAAGTAGGTAAGAGGAGCAGTTTACATTTTAATGGGCACTACCAGCAGAATCCATGCTGAATTATTCATTTGGAAATGGTGTATGAAATGAGTAACACAACACACTTCTTTGGGGTCATTGAGGGAAAGATTTCTTAAAACACAGCTCAGAAGCTACATTTCAGAGAGATGTCAGAAACCATGCAGGATGCTCACGTATGTGTCAAATGCATGATAATACCTCCCATTAACAGTGGCTCCCCTGCACAGAAAAAAGCATAGCATGTCTTCATGTAGATAAGCAGACCTATTTCCATTTTTATTGGGGAAGAAATTGAGTTCCACGGAGCAAAACATCTTATGCGCAATTGCCCTTAATGGGAACTGGACAGGGCAAAAAAGCAGGTTCCCCACTTCCCACCTTATCTCCTGAGTGCCCCAGTTTCTCCAGTTATTCCAAAACATTGCCTCCCAGTCAGCTGCAGAGATTTCCCAGTAAACAAAGTTACTTCATGTAGTCACATGCAGGATCCCTAAAGGATTTATTTTTTTAAAGGCTATGATTTATAATAGCCCCTTTTCAAGGACTAGCTGTGCTTAGGTGAGGTTAAATCAACGATTATTCCGAAGTCCTGTTTTCAGTGCAGGCTCTCCGGATGGTTGCTGATTTTGTTCCATTTAAAGCATTTTGTGGCATGAACTCACTTTGTTTCTGCCCACATCACTGCATTCCTGGGATGTTTTTCACAGGCCTTAGCAAGATCATCTGACAGCAACTAGTGAGGTCAATGAACTTTATACACAATTAAACACTTGAAGCTAGGAGAATTAATTGTTATTTTTTTCCCCTGCAAAGTTAGGGAAGGATACACGGTACGTTATAGTCTGTAACAGAGTCGATGTTATGTGTGGTAATCAAGCTAGTTTCACATGATTTAATGCTGAACAGAGTCAGAAAATGATTGCATCCTTTACATGGGCCTCACAGAGCAGTCACCACCCACACTGTTTATTCAGACTCGGAGCTCTGCCATTCACTGTTTAAGCCAGAGGAGGAAAAAAATCCCTTCGTGAATGCTCTTGAAGCCATGTATTCTCAGCGCAAAGTGGAGCTGGGGGGAGGAATCCAAATAAGGTCCTCCCAATTGCTGCAGTTGTACAGAGGTGAGATTTTCTTCAATCCTCCAATGCCACAGTGAAGGAAGGATTATTTGGAGCTGGTGATATGGGAGTGATTCAAGCTAAGAATTTGTTGATGCCACTAAAATTTCCAGAGACAGCTGGATAGCTTTTCTTCTCCCAGCTTTCCCATCTGTTGCTACCTGAACAAAGAGGTAAAGTTACCTCTTCTGCTCTGTGCAAAATTGGTAGGGTTTGCTGAAAAATCATGTGGTGGTGTGGATTTTGTTCAGCTTATTTCTTTTGAGAGTGAAAAGTTTTTCTGCTGTCTTATGCCTTAACGTTTTTGGTAAGAGAAGCGTTTGGAAAACATTTTGCTCCTTCATGCCTATCCATCTGTTACAAAGGAAACTCTAACCAGAAAAGGTTGTGAGTGAGCATGCAAGACATCTATGACAGCCCAGTAAAGTTTTATATATATCCAGTGATAGTGTTTTTACTCCTTCTATAGCTAAACTTATCAAGAAGGCTTTTACTACTCTTCCATTGATATTTTCCGTTTTACAGCTCTTCACATTTCTTCTGCGTAATCCCATTCCTTTAAAAAAGGGATTCCTCACTTCCCCAGGCACTTATATTTTAAAGTTTCTACATATCTAAGCAACTCTTTTAAATTTATATCTGCAAGTTTCTGAGATTATAGAAATGCCAAGAGCATATCATCAGTTGGTCTAGAGACATAAACTAGAGCACCACCAACACCCCTATTAATTTTATGCAGCATTTAAACTTTCATGTTAAGTGCTGGCTAATCTGAGTGGCAAGCATGAACTGTTTGGTTCCTCATCTGAAACTGCTTCTGTGGCTTGCTCTATCCAACTCATAATTTCGGGTCCATGAGCAGGAGATTTTGTTAATCCTCTCCTCATCTTTTAGCTGCTCATCTGTTAGGTGTTTTTTTTATTCCACTCTGATTTGTTATGAATAAAAGAAACAAGTATTCCCTTGTTTAGTAAACCCCTTCTTATGATAATAATTGTGTAATATATAGTGATGTAGCGTTAGACTGGTATCCTCATGTTTTCTTGATGCCTTGCAATTTTTCAAGACCCACTCAGTTTGTGTATTCCTTTGACTGGAATAATTTTATTCCAAGCTCAGGTATCTCATCCATTTTTCCATTTAAGAACTGATCATGAGATGTGCAATAGCTGTGTCCACGTGCTTTTGTTCTTCTTGCCAAACTCTTGCTTCATAAATTAGAGCTTAGCCACGGTAAACCCTGGGATCTGGAGTGTCCTCCAGGTTGCCGTCTGAAAATACCTAGGGCATTTTTCCAGTCCACCAATATCTAATAAGATGGATTTGCTCATTGTAGTTAAATATTATGGGTGAAATTCTTCTTGGAGGAGCAGAAACAGAGCACTCACTGACTTTAGGTGGTGCGGATTGAGGAATAAAACTTGTCCAAAGTGTCTCCCATTGGGAGCTTATGGAGCACTGTGAGCTTACAGAGAGCACAGTGACTATTTTAGTCATTGTTTTCCTTGTTACTCAAAGCACTTACTTAAGGCAGTGCCTGGAGGGAAAGAAAGATAATTATCCCCAAACAGAAACCCCTTCAGATACAGTAAGGGTTATTGAAGCAGTATTTATATTTCCAGCATAAGGCTGCTTTCCCACTTGCCTTTGAGATGTGACAGAAATGTTCCTCTCCTCCCGCCAGTGAATACGTTGTTAATACAGAATTCATTGGTACCAGAATTATACTTCTGTTTCCACACTGGGTCAGTTGAGTACTTTTAACCCATGTTTGCCTGATTCCTCAGCAGCCTGAAAATTGTAGTGTGTAATGTTTTGGCTTGGTCAGCCTAGGTCAAACAAGCAATTGCACCTTCATTCCAGCCCTATGTACTTTGATAACAGGTGCCCCCCAAATCAGATTTCTTGAGAAGGTAAAATTATTATTTGCTTTGTGAAGTGAGTGAATTTGATGTAGGAGTCTCTGTGGGATTGAATATCTTTGTAGATACAAAATAATCATGTTTGATATGGAAAAGTGAGTCACCCAATGGTTTTGGTTTTTTCCTAGTCATTGCTGGAGTCTTTCCACTTTCTTCCCAGAGCTGTCAGCATTGTGGGGTCACAGAGGAGCACATGAAATCTTTGCCCAACTGAAGCCAATGAGGGTAGTAATTAGTAACTATGCAGTTCAGTGGTGCCCAGAGCCTATTTAGATCATGGCACAAACTACTGAATAGCTCCTCAGGGCTGTTCCTTGAGCCAGCTCTGCCCCGGGCCATGGGCAAGCATTGCCAGGCTGAGCTTGCACATCCTGCTTTTACACAGCCCCTGTCCTGCCTCTAACTGTGTTTTGGTTTCTGTCCTCTGTGATCATAGCTCTGTTAACTCTCTTGAGGGCTCAGGGAGCTGGGAAACTGATTTTTCTGTTACTCACTGCTTATCACAGGCCCTGCCTCACTGGTATTTGCATACCCTGCACAACTCTGTACCACTAAGATGTAGGCAGTTGTCATTTTACAGCTAATACTGCCCAAAATTGCAAATAAATTCAAGGAAAATATCAGCAATTGCTCTGAGACTTTGGTACAGCCAGTGGCCACCTTACTCTGGAAAGAGTATCTTACTTATTACTTTTGAAGTATTGAGACAGTTTTCAATTCTGCTGGATTTATTGCTGAATCCTGGCACTCACCTAACAATGGAGGCCAGAAGCTGTCTAGCTGTGGTCATCTGAAGCCTCTTCTGACAGACAAGGTTTATTTGACTTCCCTTTGTCAGCTGGAGAACAAAGTCCCTGCAAGGTGGGATTGAGTGTGGGCTTGTTCATGGTAACACACAGCCCCTGACTCTTGAGAAGTGCTGCCCCTAAGTACTTCACTGAAGCTGCTCTTTGCCTTCAGATATGTGATAGCAGGATTAAACCTAGACTGAATAGAAGTCTTTCCAGTCATCTAAAAAGCTCTGTGTAGCTCTTAAAGTGTTAGAGTGTGCTAACAGAACCTCAGATGAGTCTCTCTGCCTTCTGATTCCCTCCTTCAAGCAGATGCCTTCAAGAAGGCTGCACTGGGCAAGACTTGTGTGCCCTTTGCCTCCTCCCCTGGTTTCTTTAGAAAGGGTCAGACATGTAAACCTGGAGAAGTGCAGGATGTGCCCCACAAGTCTCTCCTGAGGAGGGTCTGTGTTTCTGGAATGCAGATTTGGATTGCATCATGCAGGTGCAGCACTGTTAACTCCTATTTCTTCTTGTCTATCTGAAATTGTGAAAAAATTCCCTCAAAAGTAATGTTGCTGGCAGTTTATCACATAGAATAATAGAATCATTGAATGTTAATGGGTTGGAATGAACCTTAAAAATCATCTAGTCCCAACCTTGCTGCCATGGGCAGGGACACCCACCCCCACCAGACCAGGTTGCTCAAGGCCTTGTCCAGCCTGGATTTTAACACTGCCAGGGTTGGGGAATCCACAACCTCCTGGGCAACCTGTTCCAGTGTCTCACCACCCTCACAGCCGAGCAGTTCTTCCTAATATTTAACCTAAATTTCTCCTCTTTCAATTTGTGCCCATTACTCCTTTTCCTAGCACTACAGTTCCTGATGAAGGATCCCTCTCCAGCTTCCCTGTAGGCTCCCTTCAGGTACTGGAAGTTTGCTATGAGATCTCCATGCAACCTTCTCTTCTCCAGGCTGACCAGCCCCAACTCAGACTGTCTTCATAGGGTAGGGGCTCCAGTCCTCTTACCATCTTTGTGTCCCTCCCAAAGTTCCATGTCTTTTTGTGCTGGGGACCCCAGAGCTGGGTGCAGCCCTCCAGGTGGGGTCTCACCAGAGCAGAGCAGAGCAGAGCAGAGCAGAGGGGGAGAATCCCCTCCTTTGACCTGCTGGCCACGCTCCTTTGGATACAGCCCAGGGTTCCATTGGCTGTCTGGGCTGGGAGCACACACTGCTGGCTCACGCTGAGTTTTTCATCAGCCATTGCCCCCAGGTCCTTCTCCTCAGGGCTGCTCCAAATCACCTCCCTGCCCATCCTGTGGGTGTTCCTGGGATTGCCCTGACCCTGTGCAGGACCCTGCACTTGGCTTTGTTGAACCTCAGGAGGTTTGCACAGTCCCAGCTCTCCAGCCTGTCCAGTCCCTCTGGATGCCATCCCTTCCCTCCAGCCCGGGGGCTGCCCCACACTGTTCGGTGTCGGTGTCGGTGTCTCACTGAACTTGCTGAGGGTGCCCTCGGTCCCACTGTCCCTGTCACCAACAGGATGCTGAACAGTATCAGCCCCAGGACCGACCCCTGGGGACACCACTGGTCTCCCTGTGGACAACAAGCAATGACCACAACTCTTTGTGTGCAGCCATCCAGCCATTCTTTATCCCCATGTGGTCCATCTATGAAATCTGTGCCTCCAACTTGGAGACAAGGATACCATGCAGGACAGTGTCACACACTTTTCATAAGTCCAGATAGACAACTTCCTCTGCCTCACCCACCAACACTGTAGCTCCATAACAGAAGGTCACCAAATTTGTCAGGCATGATTCCCTTTTGTGAAGCCACATTGGCTGTTACCAACCACCTCTTTATTTTCCATGTGCCTCCGTCTAGTTTCCAGGAGAATCTGCTCCATGATCAGTCATAGGAAAACATCTCCATGGTCTGTTTTGCTGTCCCATTCCATGAGCCTTGCCTTTCTCTCCCTCAGGACAGAAGCTGCTTCGCCAAATACTTTTTTACAGCTGCACAGCTATGGATACCAGCTTTGGATACCAACACTCTGTAAGGGTTATTCATGCTTCTCCACTGGAAAAATGAAGTGAGCCTGAAGTGTCCCTGCCAACCTGGCAGCGCTGGTGGCAGCGCTGGTTGTGCCTGGGACATATAATGAAGCCCAGACAAGCAGTAGCTTGTGGAGTTCTCTAGTCCCACAGGTCCCTGCCAAGGGTTAAGTGTGGGCATTTTTAAAGTGTTTTCTGAATCGGGATGCTTGCTTGTTTTGGAGAGTGATTTATTTCCTCCTGTACGTGTTTGGGATCAGAGCACTTGTTTCCTCTGACTCCTGATGCCTCTGTGGTCTCTTTGGACTGCAGCTCTGTGAGGAAGGGACTCTTAGTTTGCTGAGAAGCTGGCACAGTAAGGCGTCTTGGCATCACCATAGCCCAGAAGATCAATAATAATAAATAGTGAAGACATTTCAGATGCCTTAAATCAAACAGTCATATGGAAAAAGAGTTTGTGTTCCCCATGGCTATAATGTGTATGCATTATAGGTGGGTCAGGAGATTGTGTTAGGAGTCCAAATGCCAGATGTGCATCTCAAAATCCTTGCTTTTGGATGGCAGAAGCTGGGGAGTGGAGGTGGAGGTGGGATTTCAGCCCCTTAATTCTATATAAATATAGCTCTGTGGTTTAATGTGCACAGCAGTAGCTCTGTGGTTTATCATTTACTGAGAACTATGCTTTTCTAAGAAAATGCTCTCTTCCTGGTGCATATCTAAGCCAAGGCCTCCGCTGTCATTTCGTAAACTGTAAGGATTGCTCTTTAAAACAGCAATGTTTGGTAGCAATAAGGCGAAACAATTGCCCGATTCACGCTGCAGGTGAGTTTAACAGAAATCATATTGACTAAAGCTAGTCTGAGCAAGACAGCAGTGTTGCATTTGAGTATTTGCCAAGAAAAACCTGTAAGTTCCTAAAACTGGCTGCAAGGACAAGGGATTAGGCTGTCCTTCCAAGTCTGTAAATAAGGTCCTCAGACACTTTTTCCACTTGGGAACATGAACACAGACTGTTTATGTTTTTTAAAGAAAAAATTGAAAAATCCCATGATTTTGTAGATAGCAAAAAGCCGGCTTTGCATTTTCTCAGCTACCAGCATGTGGGTAGTTTGATGTTGTCTCCTAATCAGGAATGCATTGTGATACTGGTGTTCCTTACAACGAAAGGTCACTGCATTTTTAATTTCCATTCACTGTTTGTATTTTTCTAATAAATCACACCCTCTGATAAACCAAATGACTGGAACCACGGAGCAAATGAAACTTTGAAACAAACCCTTTCCTGTTGCACATGTATGGATCCTGAATTTCCAAAAAAAGGTGCCTTTTCAGTGACATAATCAGCTGTTGGGAGGCGGGTGTACTCTCTATAGCTGTGTGACTTTGAGCTGCCAGAGTATTTTGTGGTGCTTGTTTGTAAGCACGGATATTTAGTTTCAGAATTAGTACAGGACCTGAGTAGTTGACAGCCCAAGCTGTTATGACTACACCACAGTGCAGAAATATATTGAAGTGCGAGTTCCAAAAAGTATAACTTGATATTTATGATGCTGATAAAAAGCATCATCTGCTCTATCTGTTCAGGAAAGACCAAAACCACTGCTTTGTTATGTAATGCAGCTCCCATGAAATGCTTCCATATAATGGATTATTGGCAGAGGGTCCTTTATTCTCTTTTCTTTCCTCTGTCCCTACCTTAAAAAGAAAAGCAAATCTGACTTTTATAGCTAAGGGCTTGCTTGTTTTCAAGTAATGGATGTTGAACTGGTGGAAAACTGGAGCAAGGCAGGATTGAATCAGACTCAGAACTTGGTTTTGTCTCTGCTGGGTCAGGCAGTGGGTGCAGGAGGGAATGCATCCAGGCTGGAGCTGCCTTGCTCTGAGCTGCTTGGCTTCACCTCTCCCCGGCATTCCCCTGCCGCTTAAAAAAATATTTCCATTTGTTCTCTCCCGGTACTTTATGGCAGTGCGACGTGGCCAGGGAACGCAGTCTTCCCTCTGAGAGAGAGAGGCAGGACCAATGTCCTTTCATTTCAGTCGCTCCCTGCTCCTGCTGTTGAGCAGGCTGTCTCAGTTCTGGCCTCTCTGAACTTTTGAGCACTTGCCTTTGCAAGTTTAGGCTTCATTTGGTTGGAGAGGGTTTTTTTGGATGTCCTGTTGCTGTAAGTTGCGGATAATTTTTTCCCTTAATGAAAAGAAGAGGAAAAGAGAAGACATACACTTTGTTTTGCAGATTCAGCTGAGACACAAAGGGTGCGTTGTTCTGACCTTCCCAGCGTGCTGGTAAATTTTTTATATTGGCAAAAAGGGCCTGGACCTCAGAAGTCCTGAACACTTCTGGTTTCCCATACAAGAGCTGGGGCCTGCAGTGTGAGCCAGAACGAAGTCTGGGAGCTGAGGTTGGCAGAGTCAGCATGTGCCGGCAGTCTGCGGGACAGAGAATTTTTTGGGGTGGCAGGGGAGCTTCCCAGCATCCCTTGCTCTGTCCCCTGAGCATTGCTGCCCACTAGGCAATTGGATAGATCTCTATAAGAGTTACTTGCAAGGCTCTGCAAGTGCCATTTGCAGGCATCTGACTTTCCCTGCTGTGCTCTATGGGTCCCCAGCAAGCTGCCTGCCTCACCTCAGGTGCTGCAGCACTAGGCATGGTGCTGCGAGCCTGGCTCTAAAGCTGTCAGGAAGATGCCTGGCTCTGATTTAGTGTCCCAGACCCCATGCATATGTCACGAGCAAGTTTGGTGCAGCAGAGAGTTGCCTTCATGAGTTAGTGGGAAACCTGCCTTGCAGCCACAAATCCTGGTAACTTTGGGGGTCCCAGGAGGTCTGTAAGGATCCAAGCAGCTGAGCACAGCTGTGCGCAGGGTAGTGGGGGTTGAGCTCCTCTGCAGCACTGACCCTCAGCTAATAAGGCCTAAGACAAGAGGGTTGGATAAAGGTAGCCCAAATGTTATGTTCATTTTCTCCTTGCAGTTTTTTTTCTGGCAGCTGAAATGATTCCCTGAAGCAAGAGGTGTCATTTAAAACAGAGCAATTGTGAGTGCACGAATGCATCGCTGGAGTTCAGAGGCAGCCTCCTACATCTGATGGGCAAAAGATTGTAACTGTGATTCACTTACTGGAGGGAAGGGCCCCATCCTCACTCATGGGGTTTATTTCCTTGATCAGAGGCATCTGGTTATACTGCTGCTTTGCACTTTGCCTGTTCGAAGTTTCAGAGGGAAGAAAACCTCTCCACAGAAGATGCACAGCAGAGCTCACTGGAGTTTAACCCTGTGTGTCAGTCAGGTATTGCCAGAGAAGAGCAGAGGATATGCTTTAGTTCCTCTGGTGGGGTGTTTTCATATACTTTGTGCTCATTCAGAGGAACAACTTTTACCGTGAAATGTTTCACTTACATCCTTCCTCTCTTCCTGTGCGGTACACCCCTGCAAACTCAGGATTAGGACTTTGGCTGCAGCAGCAGGAATGCTGCAGGCTTGCCCTGGGACTTGTCCTGTCTCCTGCTTTCTGTAGGAGAACCCAATTTTTGCCTTCTGTGGGAAATACTGGGCTATTGGAGTTAGCAGGGCATGGGATGCCTCTGCCTGCCTTCCCTCTGTTTCCCCGGGGCCAGTGTGAATCCTGGTCCCTACCCACTGCCCCAGGAGGGATGACACGGTTCCTTCTGGTCCCCTCCTGTCCCATCTCAGCGGTGGGCTGAGCACGAACCCAAACAGAGGCATCTCCATCAAGGCACGGGGACCGCCGAGAGCCGTGCCTGGTACGGGCTGGGGCGAGGTAACCATAGATGGCTCTGATTCATTTGGCTTCCTGTCTCTCTCTAAGAAAAGGATGTAAATAGCCCAAAGCAGGGGATTCCAGTGAAAAGAGCAGGCGGGTGCCGTGCGGTGCTGCGCTGTGCCGGCTGCGGCCCGGGCCTCACGGAAAGCCGGTAGTGGTGAAAGCCGGCCTTCTCAGAAGTGGGGGAGGCGCGGGCCCTGCCGCGCCGCATCGCCCCGGCGCATCGCCCAGGCTTCCTGCACACCCGGGAGGAGATCGTGGAGGGAAGGAAGAACCTCTGCAGAGCCCGTGGCCTCGCCCCCGACTGCAGGAGAGCTGCGTCCTCGCCGCTGCACCCTGAGCGGGGGTGGTGCTGCTGGTGGCAGCCAGGCAGGCATCCCTGTGTTTTGGCCGGCCCTCAGCACGGGGGAGGTCCCGAAGGATTGATGGCTGGAACTGCGGTGACATTTTTTCATGGGAACTTCGTGTCTTGGGGCCACTGGCAGGGTAACGTGGGCAAGGCTTGTGTCCATACTTGGTGCTTATACCCGTGCCCATGAGTGTTGAACGACTGCCTCCTTACAGAAACACAGACTGTCATCACCTGTGGTTTCTGTGTTGCTAATGCAATAGCAAATTGCAAAGATCCTATAGAGAGAAGCTCAAATACCAGCATTCTGCTGCCATAGGAAGGCTGGTATCACTCTGGTGTTGGGGGAATTGTCTGGGTGGTGTCCTGGGTCCAGCTGTGCTCGAGGCACTTGGCAGTGAGGCAGTGAGCTCTGTGTCCCCAGCTCATGTCACACATCGCCCTCACAGTCATCAGCTGGCTAAAGACACACCACCAGTAGTGCCTTCACCCATCTGGCTCCATGGCCCTTCTTCCCATTGCTGTTTTGTTGCACTCAGAAGGAGAATTCTGAGGAGGCAATCCAAGACAAGATGGCACAAAGGGGTTTCAGTCCTGTAGCACCAGCAAGTGTGTGCCTTTAACTGATGTAACACTGTCAAGGGACTTGAGGTGTATCAGGCACCCACTGGCAGCCCAAAGACAGGGGTGTTCACCTGCCTGGCTTACCTGTGATGGTAATCTCTGTATAAATCCAACACCCCAGTACTGTTTGGATAAGGAAGCAGGGAGGATGGATCATAACATGGTTCTGAAATTGCCTATTTGGTGTCCAGCTCCATGCTCTTGTGTCAGGGAAAGTGTCACTTCTTTAATCAATTGTCTTTAAGGCTGTTACATCTGTGTTCCTCTTCTCTGAAGACAGGCTGAGACAGCTGGGGTTGTTCCATCTAGAACTGAGAAAGCTCTGGGGAGATTTTACAGCAGCCTTCCACTACCTAAAAGGGGGCTGCAAGAAAACTGGAGAGAGAGACTTTTTACAAGCACATGCAGGGATAGGACAAAGGTGATCGATAGATATAAAGAATAAATTCTTTGCCGTTAGGGTGGTGAGGCACTGGTTCCATCCCCAGAAGTGCTCAGTGCCAGGCTGGATGCAGCTTTGAACAATCTGGTATAGTGGAAGGTGTTCTTACTCATGGCAGGGGGTTGTAACTGGGTGATCTTTAAGGTCTCTTCCAGCCTAAACCATTCCATGCTTCTGTGGTTCCATATGTAAAAGATGCAAAATTATAAGAGCTGAGGGCAGAACTGAGCCCCAAGGCAGTAATCTGGTGCAGAGTTTGAGATCTTTTTTGGAGTGCATCTTTCTGAGACAAGGTTGCAGTGACAAAGCTTCTGTCACTTTTGGAACCTGAGTATGGTTCATATGGGACAGGGTTGTTAATAGAGCTCTTCTTATTTAGAAGTAGCTTCATATATAAGTGGAACTCAAAGAACTCATTTCTCTTCTATTTTCTGTACCCTAAGCCTAAAAATTTTCTTTGTCATTGGTGAAGCTGCAGGCAGGAGAAGGTGAGAAGCTCAGTGCCTTTTACAGGAAGCAGTAACCTAATATGAAATACATTCAAGGCACAAAGAAAAAGCAGGTATGGGTAAGGATGAACTGGCTACATCTTCTAAATGGGTGCTGTGGGGATGCTTCAAGGTTACAGATAAACCTGTTCACCCAGAATGAAATAATCAATGCAACAGATCGATTAATCTGTTGCATTAATTGATTGATTAATCAATTGATTGATCAATTGATTGATGCAATCCCCCCCAAAAAAACTTCACACAGATTGGTTATTTAGGAATACATTTGCTAGTGGCAGACAAAGTTAATCAAGGTGATCTCTTTTTTTCACCATCTTCTCTTCCCTGCCAACGCAGTCTTTTTCCTTTCAGACTGCTCAAAATGGATTCTGCTGCCTTCCTGTGAGAAATTCAAGCTCCACCTGTGTTTAATTAGATATTGGATAACCTGGGTTGTTGTATTACGAACAACTAGGCCAAAAGTCTAGAAAAACAAATCAGTCCTAGGTCAAAGAGCAACAGTTCCAATTTTAAGCCAAGTGAAGTGATAAAAGGTATAGAGGTATAAAATCTGAAAAATGTAGGAGATTGTTAAAAAAACCCCCGATATTAAGTAAACTCTGTTGCTTGTGTCTACTGGTTTGTAACATATTTGTGATTACATGAAGTAACAAACATATAAAATTGTCTTTCTCAAAGACATATGAAAATAAATAATTTTTGCAAGAAGTTCTTTTACATTCCCTTCTTACATTCCCTTCTTCCCTTCTAAACAGGACATTTTAGATACACAAGGTAAATCCTACTGGCAGAAGCAAAGGATAAAGAAATTATTTTCCTTTAAATGCTCTAGCTTGTTTTTGAACAAAGGAAAGAAAGCACAGTGTGCACACCTGTAAAAGGACTGCTCCAGGCATTATGCAGCATTTCAGTGGGCTGAGGTAGCTCACAGGGAGTGTGGGGATCTGCAGTTTGCTGCTACCCCAGTGATGGAAAGTGGGACAGGTAGGGTTTGTAGGCAGCAGTGGTATCTTTATAAGATTCCTGCCCCAGTGGATGGTGGTGGGGAACAGATGCCTGTTTGGGCAGCCATTCTTTGTTGCCATTCGTGCTGGATCTTGCAATGAGGGCATCTGCTGCTCCATCATAGGGATTGTTCCTCCCTCTGTCTCAACAAATTAGCTGCGAGATGTGAAAGCACTACAGCAGGTGGGGCTTGCTGCATTTTCTCCTCAGGATATTCAAACCCACAGTGCTGAGTTTGAAATGAAAGAGTGGGCTGCAATCCCTGTGGGCTGGGAGAGGAATGATCTCCAGTCCTCCCATATCCCTGCAGAGTGGGGTGAGCCCAGACCCCCTGGATTAGATCAGAGAGACGTAGTTTTGGAAGGAAGAGGAAAGCACAGGCCTCTGGGTTATATTTTTTCCTTTGAAGGAAAGTAAGTGCTTCCAAATGTAAGTGTCTGAACTCCCTGAGGACAGAGGCATTGCTCTGCAATCCTGAATTAACCCCACACTTTGGCCTTGGGGTGAGGGCATGGTTTGTCTCCCACATTTTCTCTGGTTTAGCTCATCGCTTAGCCAGCTGATTTCCACTAAGTCTTTTCCTAAATGTTTAAAATTCCCTCTGCTCCAAGCAGAGAAACCCCAGCCCCACACATGGCTTTGGCCAGATGCTTGCCGGCTTGAGGCTGTCACGAATAAGGTTCTCCCAAGGCAAGGTGGGTAGGCATGTGTAGTGCCAGGGGCTGATTAGAAAGCCTGTGGATTTGGCACCCCATGCTTAGATATGTGAAGATGTCCTCAGCTGAAAGAAATCCTTCTCAGGATCTCCATGCCACAGCATTTTGTTTTACTAGCTGCAGGCCCAGTACTACCCATGCCTTGTCTACAGCTGATGAACCCTGAAGTTCATTGCAAAACCTTCCAGCCTTCGGACTCTAAAATACATGACTCTTTCCCTCTGCCCACCCTAAAATTACAGCAGCCTAGCCCTTCCTCCTGTAACACCCGCCAGGCTCTCCCTCCTTGCAGAACTGTCACTATTTACAGTCTATGGCTGAACTCTCTTGCCTTTGATTTTTTCCCTTTGGAAAGGGGCTCAGGTCTGATGATGACACTCTGGTGGCCATAAACATCCTCATCTGCTGACCCAAGAGCTCTCCTGCCACACGTACGCTGCTCCTTAACAACTTGTGGTCTCCTTTCACTGCAAAGGCTCAGTGAGTCAGCAAAGTTCCTTGGAGTGCTCATGTGCCTTCACAAAGAGCTTTGTAAATACTGGACTTTGTTTTTGCAAAACAGTCAAGTAAAAGTTATCTGTTTATGATGTGATACCTGCAGTTGTATCTAAATACTTTGCAGCTTGCATTTGTTAGGGCTGGCACAGTTCCTCAGCCGCCAGACCAACCCCAGTGCAGCTTTGCATGCCTTTCTGCCTTGAGATGAAGAGCAGGTCTTACATTGCCACCTGCAACCTGGCTGGGAAATGAGCTTGCTAGAGAGTAGTTAAACTTGTTTCTGATCTCTGGGAAAGAGTGAGAGTCTCCTTAGATCTGCAGAGGTTAGGGACATGGTGTCTATTAACTCACCTGGCCTACTTGCCTGTGTGTCGAGCGTAAGTTTCACCCACTTGTTCATTTGCTAAGCCTGAAAGATTTTGTATTGCAGTGTTTGAAGCCAAAAAGGGAGGGAAAAATGAAGCATCCCCAGATGGGCCCAGAAATAGACTCCAGATGATCAGTACAGGTGACGGATCATTGTGATAGGCTTGTCTCCTGTGATGTGCAGGTTCCAAGCTACCTGTGGGCCTGGAAATACAAGAGAAGGTCAGGCCAGACAAACACAACGTTGTGCTGTGCTGTGTTACCCCAGCAGCCTCATGCATGGCTCCCAAATGTGGTGCTTTCCCCATGGGTAAGCCTTTCTTGCACCTTTCACTGGCTTGGGACCATGGAAAAAGGCATTCATCTTTTCACACTAGGCTCCTGTGGTGATTTCTAAATCCCTTACTAACTGGATATGTCTTTTAGGTTTTCCTCCGGGTTTTATACTTGTGTTAACACTGCTTCTGTATGTTCTTTAGTATAAATGCCTTTCTATCTGGACTAGTATTTTTAAGCTTTTTTGGCATGAATTTGCCTGTGGAATTGTGGCTGTCTTTATATAAAACCATCTTTTTGTCAATTATTTATGTTGTTAATTTTTGTTGCCCCTCAGTTACACTAATACGTCAAGTTTGGGGGTGCTGACGCATTTAAATTTATTTCATACATTTTTGGGGTTGATGTTTGATTCTACTTGATCCTAATATGGTCATCATTATGACCAGCCACTTGCTAATTCTTCAGTCTGTAAACTTTTTTTACTTTTTGTCTATCTGAATGAGGTCAGTACTCAGCTCAAGTGTGCTGGGTGCATGACCGTCTAAGGTATTTTTTGAATGACCACACCACATGAGATCTCCAGCAAATATCTCTGAGGCTGAAGTCACCAATGATGGTAATTCCTCTCTCTACACATTACAAACAGATGGTTGAGGAGATGTTCCATTCACTGGTAAAATTTGTTCTGTAGCAGATGCCTGCCAGCTGCCATTCCCTGCCCTGCTGCATGATTTTATAGAGCTAACGAGATTAAGAAACTGTTGAAATTGATTTTTGCTTCTAAATACAGCAGATCTGATTCTGAAAATGCAGGGAGGGCTCTGTCTCAGGTGGTGCAAGCTGGCGCAACTCCAGTGAAAAGTCAGTGGAGCTGAACCACTCCGCATCAGCCACGGTGCTGCCTTGAAGGGCAGCTCTCTTAGACGAAAGCGTCGGCATTAAGAAACCGACTACAGAAAAAAGTTTCCCAAGTAGAACAAGAGCACAAAAGTGGGACAAAGGTAGAGTTTGGGGCAGTTGAAAATCTACCCTTTGCTCTTACCAGCAGTTCAAGACTGCTGATACATCTTGAAAAATGCCTTTCACTGGAAACTCCAGTACATCAGATAGCTCATTGCTCAGCCTTGGTTGTTTTTCAGCCTTCGAACTTGCTTGCTCATGAATCAATGCTTCCCACCTGTAGCCACTGGGGCTGAAGCCATGAAACCTCCCAGGCTGAAATCCTTCTGCTGATAAAAATCTAGAGTGAACTCAGCATGAAGCTGTGGAAAAATGCAGATGTGTATTTTGAGAGTCCATGGTCAGGCTTTGAACAATCAGATGAGTATTAGAAGGAAAAAAATGCAGTAGTTTAAAAATAACAGATCTACTGCGTGGCAGCCATAAAAGGAGATTTTAAGGAAAGGAACAGAAAATCATGCCAGACGAACGCATTAGGAATAGCAGTTAATATGGCATGTACTAATGACAACATATATATCCCCTTTCTGTCCAAAATAGATGTGAGAGCCTTGCAGCCAGAGCACACTGTTTAAACTCCATTAGTACAGCATTCACCACATCTTCCTACCACTGCAGGCTTTTGCTGAACCCCACTACTGTTGCTTCTCCCTCCAGACAAAATTTAAACTTGGGTCAAAGCTGTAAACAGTTCTTAATTGAGTGATCCAACTTAAAGCATTACAGGCTGCTTGAAAGCCCCTGTGACCCGACAGATTTGAATACTGAAAAACATGACATCAGAATGACCTTTCCTTCCGCACTGTTCTCACAGCTCCTTTCTTCTCAGTAGATACTTGAATCTCTGCTGTCTTCCTAGACTTTGTGCCTGATATGCTGAGTTTGCTCCATCCATCCATCCATCCATCCATCCATCCATCCATCCATCCATCCATCCATCCATCCATCCATCCCACTAGGACCTCTAGTTGCCAGGTCACTTATTCCCTCTCCTCTCTTTTGTAAAGGGATGATAAGACAGCCCCGGGTCTCGGCAGCATCCCCCAGCTATCCAGACACTGCCGTGGGCTTCCCAAGCACCGTCATTCCCAGAGAACAGAGCTCTGAGGTCTGCTGTGGTTTGAGAACTGACAAAAGAGTTTGGGCCTGCCACTACCACCCCGCAAACCCAGCCCATCTTAAATCACGGCCTGCTGCCTACATCAAAAGTCCTTTGTGAAGAGCACAGTTGCTCCTCTGTAACTGTTCTACATGGAGCAGGTCATCGGCTGCTTATGAGCTTTCCTTCTGTTTCTAATTTTTTTTCTCAAAAAGCCCCACAGTATGAAGTCATGTTAGAAATAAATAGTCTCATCCTTCTCCCCTAATAATAGAAAGAGGAGCCTTGTTGGGCTACATGTGATTTTCTGTGTCAGCTCCTCACCTGGGAGTTCGAGTGGGTTTTCTACAAGTTACAGCAATTTCATTCAGCAAAATCTGAAATTAAACACTTTATTTTCTGTGAATCCACAAGATGATGTTTGAATTGCTGAGCTTTTCTCAAGGTGACTTTGAAAGCCATCTTCCTTGCCCCAGCAATGAGATCTTTCTCTGTGCGCGGCACACAGCTGTGATAATCCCTGGAGAGTTTTGTCCAAGCCAAGAAATTAAGAGCCCTGTCTAATGGGGTCACCGGCTGCTAATGAAGTTGCACGTTCATAAACTACAGCTACAGCTCTCAAGGGAAGCTCCCCGTCATCCTTGCTTCGGGAGATGCAGTTTGTCTGTGCCACAGGAGCTCGAAGGACCTGTGAGAGCTGCTGGAGGCAATCTGCTGTGTGGGCTTTATTTTTAACCCCACCTCCCCAACCCCTAAGCAGGTTCTTCTTTCATTCCCAAATTGAACGGAACAGAGTTTTAATTTCGGTGCCTGTGTCAATTTGTCAGCTGTAGTCAAACGAGAAAAGAGTTATTCAGGCTTTTTCCTCCTGTGGAGGATCAAACAACAAATCTGTATAAGGAATTCCTGATGGAGAAGCCTAAAAGGAAGATTATGAATTTTCAAAGCCGTGGCCTTGTAAGCCAAGCGTCTCTGCAGACATCATGGAACAAGAGCTCATTAGGAGTAATCATCTAAAACATGACTGAAATGTCTGTAGCTTTTCTGACTTACACCAGATGAAGATCTGATCCATTCACCTAGTTTTAAGTCCAGAAACACGTTCTTGTGGTGGAGACATAATTTCCTTTGCATGCTGTAACCATTGCTCTGCACTGTGACAAGCAAATGTTTATTGGGCTTTGCAGGTCTCAGCAAGAGCTTATAGCACATTTCTTTATGGCATTTGTTTTGCTACACATGATGGATGTTTTGGTGGGTTTGCCTGTGCTTTATTTGATGCTCAAGATCAATCATTTCTGAAACACAAGTGTGACATTTTGGGAAAAACAACTTCCACTCACTCAGTACTAATCTATCATGTTGACTTTATTTCCGGCACAGCATACCAAGAGCAAACAACTTCCTACTACTCCGTGCTTTTCAGCTAAATGCCTTTTCCAAAAGGTTAGGGAAATGCTTGTGTCATGGAAAAAACAGAATCCAGCTACGCAGGAAATAAAGAGGTGCAGTGGATCAGGCTTAATTGAGCACTTAACAGGCTCAGACTAGCCTGAGCTTACATTAACTGAACCACTGAACCCATCCAAGCTGAACAGATGCAGAGCATTGGGCTGTACAGTTAAGATTCACTTTAGCAGGGGTTTCTTTATCTGCAGGTAGCAGCACATAACCACCTGGGCAGACCCCTGGAAATGACTCCCAGCATGGGCAGAGGAGAAGGGAATTTTGCACCTGCACAAGGCAAGCTGTTCTCAGGGTCTCTGTGTACAATATCCCCCTCCGCCTCTCTCGAGGTGCAGTTAAAGTTGTTCCTTGTGCTTTTGTTTGGTTTATTTTTTCCTCATATCTTTGTCCTATGAAAGAGGTATTGAGGGATGTGTTCAGGATTGTAGGTGGCTTGGAGGCAGAAGGGCTGGGGGATGACTTTGTGCCTTCTAAAAGAAAAGAAAAAAGCACATAAAAGACCTTCTCTTATAGACCTCTGGTGTCTCACTAGTGTGATGCTACTTCTTCCTTTCTAAGGAGCCAATGTCTCAGTCAGTGTGAGAATTGCCCCACAAATCCCCACCTGACTGGAAACAGTGCTTCTCAAGCTGAAAATAGTGCTTCTCAAGCTGAGAGTTAGTTTTTGCTAACTAGAGACTGTCACAGCTGTTGGTCATTCTGCAGTACTTTCTGCTAGACTTTATTTTTGAGCTGGGGAAAAAACCCTGGCCCTGTGCACACTGTTAGCTCAGACAGGTGATAATGTGCCTGTCCTAGGTGATCGAAATGACAATTGGTATCATTACTATGCCTGCAGATAATTTAGGATTCATTAAAGTGAATGTTCAGGGGGAAAAGTGCGTGATTGCAGTTTAGCATCAGGGTATTACGGCATCCCTGGCTCTAGCAGGCTCATGAGGAACATTGTAGCTCAGCATTTTCTGGATTGTAGGGATCTATCTGTTGGCTTAGGCTTTGCAAAAATGTAAGTGGTATTTACAATTGCACTTGGCAACGAGCTGCTTTTTTCTGATACAAATCCAAATACTAGGGTTGTAATTACTGTGAATGTTGCATCCTGCAATCTGGAAGCACAAGCAACATGCATTGGTCTGGTCTTCACAAAGGAATTGTTGAGGGCTGCAGTGGCCATCACTGAGGAATCTTCCCATGGCCCTGAATTATGCAGCAAGCCCACATCTATGTAATCTCCTCTCCATACTGTTTCATTTTCCCTGCAATAACTGTATTAGACACATTGCAGATTGACTCTGCAGGCTCATACTGGTCCAGATGTAAGATGTGGGATTCATCATCTTCTAGGGACTAATTTAACATACTTAAAACAAAATGGAAGACCTTCAATAGGAAAAAGATGAGCTTGAAAATAGATGCTCTTTTATAGAGCAGTCTTGCCAGTCATGTTGTACTCCTTGGTAGTGATCAAGGGAGAGAGCAGACCTTGATTCTTGGGAGTAGCAGCATAAGGATTCCAAACAAGTTTGGTTTTTTTTTTGGAAGGCCTG
Organism: Zonotrichia leucophrys gambelii; assembly: GCF_028769735.1. Lineage (NCBI taxonomy): Eukaryota > Metazoa > Chordata > Aves > Passeriformes > Passerellidae > Zonotrichia > Zonotrichia leucophrys. The sequence goes on from NC_088171.1 coordinate 70,815,866, forward strand.
ATCTTGAGTGATCTGTGTAGATTCATACCAGATCAAGCCAGAGCAAAGACACACAGGCAGCCAACACCTAGAGACCTAAAAAATATTACATTAATGCTCATGGTGACTGAGAGGGGTTGCCTGAATTTGGGGCTGGCGTGGGTAAGATGACAACTAAGGTATGAATCACTTTGTGGGCCTGCTGTATGATGCTGGCATTGAAGGATTCCCTGCTGCCAGCTGTCAAGAGGTAAATCTGCTCAAGGGATGGACAATGGACAACTCACAGGCCAAAAAAGCACTTGAAATCTACTGGAATTAGTGGACAAAAACTGAAGCTAAAATCACAGCTGAAATGTTGGGCCAAGCCTAAATAATAAATAAAGTACCTGAGTGAGCTGAAGAGAAATTGTTTTTAAAGGAACGGAGCAGAGGGAGAGACCCGTGTACACGCCTTGCACTTCAGTGTTGGGATGCAGCTTGTTTGAGGTTTTTTTCTGGTGGGTTATACAGTGTGTGCTTACAAAAAATACATTTGAACAAACATGGATGCTACAATGTTAATGGTGGGGTTTTCTTCCCATAAGCAATTTCCTACATTTTTCTGTAAGATTTGATTAACAAAAGTCTGTGTAACTGGTGCATTTCCCATGCCAAACACCTTGTCTTACAGACATGTAGTCACAAAAAGGTAAGAGATTCTTACACAAGACACAGGTGAGCTCACAGTCTATTTTATCTATAAGGAAAAAAGTCCCCTGAAAACTAAATAGGTCTCAAAATACTCTTCTCTAGATTTTGGTTTTGCACTGTATTATGAATCTGACACAGCAAAAAATTTTTCAGCTAAAGATAGAGTGGTTTTTATACAGACAGACTTACTCGTTCTGTCCTGTGTGTCCCTACATGTGTCTTTATATATATATGCCATTTAGAGATGAAAAAGATGAACTATACCCTCTTTGCTGAACTATACCCTAGTTAGCAAAGACCAACTCTCAGATTGAAAAACATTATTTTCAGCTTGAAAACTTAGCTTTGTAATAAACTCAAACTAAACTGAACCCAGAGGAAGGCTGGCTGTGTGCTCAGCCTCTGCAGGTAGAGTCTCATTTCCAGCTTATTCTATAAACAGACTCTTTTCTTCTATTATTTAAAACTGCTCAGCTGCTTCTCTGCAAGAAAACAGCAAAGGCAATTGAGCACAGCCTTGGTCACGTAAGTGGCTCTTGTCTCAAAAGCTAGTTCGTATTCAGTGCTGTCCTAGTTTTTCTTTTCTCAATCCCATAAAGGTCCTTTTCAGAGTTGAAGAAATTCCAATTAATGAGCACTGGAATCAGTGTGTGAGCAAAAAAAAAAGTACAGTATTTAGCATACTGCTCTAAAATTATGGATAAATATTTACATACCTTTTAATGTCCCTTCACATTCTCTTAAACTGTTGGGTTTTTCTCTAATCTTCATTTGACCATTTCAAGCATGACTAACATATTTTGAATTATTTTTACACCTCCAGCATCTGCTCTGTAAAAACAGTGGACGCGAAGGTGCAGGTGGCTGAGCTGAGTTCAAAAGATTCATTTGCTGAGGAGAACTAGGACTTTCCAACTGTATTTCTGTGCTTGAGTTTCTTAATAAGGCCACCGTGTTATCCTGAACTTAGGCTAACTCCATGGTTACAGTGGTGTCGATTAACCGTAGTGTCAAAGAATGACTCAGCCTGAAGCAGCCAATACTGAGATTTTTATTTTCCTCTCCTCTTTATCCAAGCACGGAAAAGGAGGCAGGTTGCTGCGTGTTCTTGTTACATGTTATCTAAATATATCGATCACTTCCTCCGGACTCTTATCTGTTTGCTCTGCAGTGGCTGTGGTTCATTCACGCTGGGATTTGCAGGGGAGCTGAATGGATACAGCCACGTGAGAGGTACCGGTGGGCTGGTTCAAGCCGGGTGACACTGTGCCTGGCTTCTCTTTTGTTTCTTCTGGCTGCTTGTTTGACATCCGCCAGCCTCTCTGTTCATTAAGGCGGCATGATGAATGGAAGGCAGCGAGTGTAATTGGGGCAGCTTGGGCCACCTGGTTCATAAATATAACAAACATCCACTAGTGCATCTCTTTCAGCACCACATGCACCAGTGGAGTGCAAACTGACTGATAGTGAATGGAAATCATAAACTGATGGGAAGATTCTAGCAGTTCCCAGAGTCAGGCTGCCTCCTCTTGCCCCAGCCTTTTTTACAGCCCTTAAAAATAACATTTTCAAAGGTGCGGCTCCCCAGTAACAGAGGCTACATTCATGTAGCATTATTGTTTGTGGAGTTTTTACACTGGGATAACTTCATTAGAGTAGATGCTGCACTGCCCCAAGGATGGGTATACCAAACCATACAGAATTGAGCTGGTGGTTGGCGCAGTGGTTTTTGTGCAATTTGTGCAACATGTGTGTGGCACAGGTAATTTTCTGGGGAAGGCAGGAGAAGGGTTTTGTGCACCCCTGGTAGTCCTTGTGCAGAGAGGGGAGGAAGTTCAGCGCACAAGAGACTCAATACCAGCTGATTTAAACACCAACTTCACACTTCTCCTGAGCTGAGCTCTCCAGACCTGACTTGAGCAGGGCAACAGTGGGCAGAGATGTGGAGCCATCTCGAGTTGGAAGCATGGACATCCCACTGGTGCCCAGGACTGGATAACAGTGACTCATAGATGTGACCTTGGACTCAGCAGTGATCAGTGAAAGCAGTGCTCACAGTGTATGGGAACAACCCCATGCTGGCCACTGAGGGTAATGTCTTTAGCAGACTTTGCATCATGAAGCAGTTAATGAATTCTTTTATAGTGAAAGGCTGGATTCAATAAAAAGTTTCTGGGGCATGTTACCATAGCCTGCCATACTACAGTGCGTCAGGCAGACCCTTGGTTTTTTTCCCTTTTCATTTATTTTTTCTTCCCCTTTTAATTTTAAATTGAGTGCAGCTGACTGCCTCCAATGCTGTTAACAATGGCACTTCTTTCCCTGGGACAATGTAACATTTAAAACAGATAAAAGCTCATGTGGGGCTAATAAAAGTTTGCCCCCATCCTCATTCCTGTAGGGCAAGTTTCCTCATCGTTAACATTTTAAGTAGCAGCTCTATGAATATGAGTGTAATTGACTTTTACACGCTATTACTCATCAACGGGTAACTCCGAACAGGCGTCACTGGAGCGACGTGCAGAGTCTCAAAGAAACTTTGTGGCCCAGCAGCAGGGGAGCAATGCTGTGTGAGATGAATCCTCAGCTGGGACTGGGAAGTCAGTGAGTAACTGTGGGGACCAGAGTGCTGGGCATGGCAGCCCAGCACCCCAGTCCGGCAGAAGGGGAGGACACACACAGGTGACCCTCAGCAGCCTGTGTGCTCCTTCTGGTGGTAGATGGAGAGAAGGGAGCAAGTCAGTGGGTTCCCATTCCAGATTTTCCATCAGAATTGCTTGTGCAGGTTGGGTTAGGGGTCCAAATGAAACCCTGTGAGCACTGGTGTTTTGTCCATAACAGGGACAAGGAAAGGCATATGACTTGCATACCTTCTTGGATGGAATGCTAACAAATTCATCATTGTTAGTGTTCAAATTATTGAATGCTAACAAAAATCCTTATTAGCATCATTATGATTTTGAAGGCACTGTAAAAGTGTTAGGTTTTATAAATGCACTTTAAGGTGACTTCTTTCCTGATGAATTTGTGCATGCTATATATGTGCTTTTACACAATCAGCCTAAATTATCCTTCTCAGTCAGCAAACCAACTAGTTTTAAAGTAGTCTGTGTGTTGCAGGGGCATGTGTTCTGACTGTCCTCCCTGCAGAACTCAATCCAGAACATCCATTACTTTTCTTTCCTGGATCTTCCTTTGCTTGTGGTGATCTCTGGATTAAGCTCCATGGTGTCTTGCAAATCCATACATCTTTGTGAGTGGGTTTTTGTTTTTTTAAAATGGTTTTAAAGCCTTGATCAGTGCTGTGATGGGAAGGTGCCTCTGTTCTTTTCCTCCACCTCCTCCCAGTCTCCTTCTTGCTGGACAGTTCTTGGTTCCCCCCTCAGTTGCTGTTGGCTGTAGCTACCAAACCTGCCCAGCTGTGAGGCTGAGCCCCTGCCCTGCCCTTCCCTTCCCACGAAAAACACAGGACCAAAGAGTTGGTGCATGATGCACTGTTTATGTTTACAAATTTAGAAATATGATTGCTCCCCACTGGTGTTTACCAATTATATATTCCAGCCAAAGCAGAAATGAGTCATTTTTACATTGCTCATAGAAAATTTTAAAAGGCTTAAACACCCACAAAATTTGCTTACTCTTCAGGTGTAGCCCCCGGAAGGGTGAGGACAGCTTCCGCCGTATTCTGGTTGGAAACATCACTGACATGACTATTGGGAAGTTGTACATTGATGGTTGATGTGCAGGAGAATATGGAAAAGGCCGTGAGGGCAGATGCTGAGAACAATTTGGAAAAAAAAGCTGGGTTGCAAAAAGTGTGCTTGTTTTCAGTAGGGCCTTTCCATGACATGTCCCCTGATGACTCTGCGTGGCGCTTGTAGAATTAGCCAGTCTTTATCCACAAAGATAGGAAGTCAGATCTTTTGATGCACTAGTGGCTGTCAGCAGACTGATACAGATGGTCGTTTTGTTCAGAGTAACGTGCACAAAAGTATCCCAGAGGTGCAGCTCAAAATACCCACATTGCTCTTGTGTGTCACTCCCTCTCTTTCCATTAATGCAAAATGACTCACAGGCTTGAAAAGGCAAGCATTGATCAAAAGACCGAAGAGTGATTTACTGGTGCAGGATGGGACAAGATGTTGTTTTAGCCCAACAAACAGTAACTGCATTTAGAGGTATTGCCAAGGGAGTCCGAGGCGGTGCTTGCTTACTAAATTGGGTAAAATGCAGGGATTTCACCAAATGCAAATGACAATGAACAATATGTATGACTCAATATATCCGCTATGCTTTCAATGTGCAGAGGGTGGTATAGCTGACCTTTAAAAGTGATGCTTTTCAAACCACATTGTTATGATTATTAAAGTGTTCATTTTAGAGTACAATATTTGGACTCACTCCTATTAATTTTCTTTGTGTGTCATTTGAAGGCTGTTTTCCCCTCTGTTTATAAGAAAGGCACTTCCAGGCAGCCCCAAGAGTGTCGTACATTTATTTCTATGTCTAATCAGGGAGTGAAACTTGCCATCAGTTCTCCAAGGCTTGACACACACCTCTGGAGTACTTAAGTCATGTATGGAATTAGCTAAAATAAGTTTGATGGTAATTCTGTGAGACCTTCCTGTGTGCCAGAAATAGTCTTCAAGAACAATGTAGGGCAAGAAATATTCTCTGCTCTTTAGCCTCAGCTTCCTCCTATCCAAAAGCTGTCAGTGGCATCTCTGGCTGTGCAGAGCAGATCCCAGAATGGCTTCAGAATGAATTTTGCAGTACTGTAAGGGAAAGAAAAGAATCTGGCATCAGATTTGTAAATTGAAATGTAGAAAAGGCTAAAAAAAATAAAGCAATCGCAGCTCATAGTGAGCCCAAGGCCAGCAAGCAGACTGGAACAAGGCCCCCGCAAATCCAAGAGAGGCAGTTTTGCTGGGATGCATTTCCTCTCTGTCCTCCATCAGCCAAGCCAAAAAATTAACAGGAAAAAAATAAAAAGGAAGCCGTACAGAGCAATTTGGCTGCACAACTGGCTGCACTTATCACAGATAAATAGCCTGGGCCCAGCTTCTCCATGGTTGGGGACTCAGCGCGGTGCTCAGGGGCCGGGCGAGACGCTGCTGCCGTGCCCAGCGATGGCCACCACCCTGCTTCCCAGTGCTCATCCCTGAGCAGTCACCCCTCCAGCCGGAGGGGCTGGCACAGGCTGGGCCCACCACTGTTAGAGCACAGCTTTCCTGGAGCATGAGCTGTGATGCTCAGATACCCCCTCAGGTGAAGAGTTGAGTACTAAAAAATAGCAGAATTTTCTATTGGGTCGAGGATGCCTTATTTTGATCATGGAGGTCAGACACAGACATGGGAATTCCCCCAAGCTGGTTTATTTGCAGATTTGTACAGACAGTTTCTTTTTTTTTTTTTTTTCTTTTTTTTTCTTTTTTTTTTTGGTAACAATCAGCCTGTTTTTTGTAATAATCTCATCTTGAAACTTGAGAGGAAGGGAATGTATGGGTGAGCAGCTAATATCAGTGAGTTCTGGAAACTCCCTTTTTATGGTCTTTCTCATTTAGCAGCTGTTATGATACTTTCATTGCATTAAAAACTTACTTTACAAGACTGACGATAAATTAACTTCATCTCTTCCAGTAAAACTAGCTTCAGATCGCAATAAGTTTGAGAAAATAACTACTAAATAATATTATTATACAGACAACAGGGCTTTGATCTAATATATCATGAAAAAATAAAGCATCGGAGTTGTTATGATTGGAGAAGGCAAAGCTATTTTCCTTTTTCTTTACTGATATTCCCCTGGTTCAAATACTATTTTAAGAGTGTATATGTAGGATCTACTGACTCGTAGATGCAAACAGTGGTTTAAAATTAATTTGAAAATATCTCTTTATATGAAGCAATATATTTACTGATTTAAATCATACCCATCTGGACATGTTTATCAGAATCAATCCTGGTCTACTATAAGCCATTTGCTGCCATTGCCACCCACTGGCCAGGGACAAACAACCATCCTGTTACTGACCCAGATCAACAAATATCCTGATTAAACAGACACATCTTGCTACACATCCAACTGCTTCCTATTCAGCATCTTGCCTTTAACACAAAATCTGGCCAGCTTTATGCAAAACGTATTTACTGTTTTTATCTTTAAAACATAAAGCATAGTCTGGGAAGGAGGGGGCAGGGGAAGCCTGTTCTGCAGAACATGAACTCTGATCTGTAGTTTTGTCCTTCTGTCATCTCGTTAAATGTAGTATCTAAAAACTGAAGGATGTCATCCTTTTATGTTTCTGTAAGATGAGATACAGTTTTGGTAATGCATAGTAAAATAATGAAACCGAATTACAGACTGTAGGGAGCCATTTTTTTCACATAAGGGTCAGCATATATGGTAATACTTTGGATTAAGTATGAAATTACTACTGGACTGTAATAACTAACCTTGTTAATCTTTTCTCATTTTCTTAAGAGTAGATCAAAAAGAAATATTTCAGCAATCACAGCTTAATGTTTGAATCCTTCTCTGCATTAATCAGAGTCCTTTATATACTGTGTTTGTGTGTGTTATTTTGTCCTAATATTACTAACAATTTTATTAATCATGTCTGTTGTTGTTTGGTTTACCACTTTCCTTCACAAATCATTTTAGGCCCCAATATTTAGGCCTTTTCTGAAAAACTGATACAAAAATTATTATTCTTAGAGGACCTGCCCTTCCCTTAGGGTACCCATGAACAAAAGCTAAACCAGGCCCTTGGACTTCTCTTGCCTGTGCCTTTCAGTTCCATACCAGGTTCATACCACCAATGCTGGGACAGCCTTCTCTACAAACGAAAGGCAAAGAAAGGCGATAATGTTTTGTTCTCTGCATCATTAGTAAGGGGGAAGGAGGAGAAGAACTTAGCAGAACAACTGCATCTTTTGTTTATAAGTTCTTCGGAACAATTCTGCCAGGCAGCGCATTTTCCCTCTGTTTCATTTGTCTTTGTTATTTTCCTATCTAATTAAAATTCTGCAGTCATGAAATTGTTGTCCGTTTGAGGTCACAAACAGCTTCTGTCCTAATGAAATATGAATTGCATTAGTTAATTGAATTGTGCACTTATTGTGTGTTGTGAATGGACTGAGCACACTTATATTCTTAACATATACTGAGCGTTTTATCAGTTTAGGCAGTGTGTGGACATAGAAAATGCTGCTATCATTCTTTGCATCACAGTAGGGAGATTTAATTGGCAATAGATGGGACTAAGAAGTGTTTGTGAAGGACAAGAACTCTAAGATCTCATCCAGGCATCTGGTAGCTGGGATGAGATCGGCTCTTCAGTGGTCTGGGGTCAGGGCACAGTCCCAAGCGGAAAACTCGAATAAACCCTTATTATGCACGGTGTCTCTGTGATGTCTGTCAAGATAGGAAGAACCAAGGGGGAGTAACGAAACATCTGTGGCCTTCTGCAGCAGGAGGCTTTCTGGGTTAAATGAACCTTGTAATTGAAACCCTCAGTGCACAGTCCAGACCGTTCTCTTCCAGGGTCTGCCCGGTCTCTGTGCAGATACTGCCCCCACACCCCTGGTAACACAAGCTGAGCTCTGGGGTCCTTTTCACAGCTGGGAGGTTCTTTCTTTGAACAGTGGGAAGGTTCACTTTAGGATGTTGAGGACCTGATCAAAGTCAAATGAAAGCATGGGAACTCTTTCTGTTGACCTCGGGGCTCTGGATGAAGCAGGTGCTTACAGGAAGTAAGTGCAGGCTCTGGCACTGAGCCTTTACAACGTGTAAGATGGATGTTTTGCATTGGTAACCACTCAGTGGTGGACTCTACTAATGAACCAGAGTATTTTAGAGGATGGTTGTTAGCTGGGAAAGCAGTAACAGAATACTGAATTTAATTTCCTTGCATGGGTCTTGATTTTTCACTTAGTTCTTCAGACTGTTCAGCACTGTACATACACACACATGTATTGTTGTGCATATATATATACATATGTATAATATGCATATATATATACATATATGTATATCTCCAGTATTTAGGCATTAGATTTATTTACAGGCAAAAATATCTTTGGATTCTGCATAATACTTCTGTAAGGTAATAAATCTGAATATACTACCTTTCAGATATCCTTGAGCTTGACAGGAATGGAGAGATACCTTTTGTCCTGTCAAATAGTGCCTCCCTTAGCTCGAAAGGGTACTTCATTCAACAGTAGGCTGAAAGGAAAGATAAGCAGTGTTCAAGTTGAAGGGTTGTTGAGAAATTTCTTCTTCTTCTTGTCATTTTCCGCTCAAAAACTGAGGAGATATGCACACGGAAGTTTCTTTTGCTATAGCAAACTCATGCGGGAATATAAAACCACTTAAGATAAACACAGCTAGAAATTGACTTGCCACAATACACAATTCCCAAAGGGAAATACCATGACCCTTTTTACAAGAGAAACAGAGAGGAGTGTCTGTGCTTGATCTCAGCAGGCATGGACACCCCATTTGTGGGGACTTCCCAGCTCTGCCCGCATTCAGATGCACTTGTCGTTTCCCACTGTGGGTGATCCTCCACAGCTGCAATAGCAATCACCTTCCAGGAACACTTCTCCATGGGCCCCAGACAAGCACTTTGTTGCCACCACCCACAGATGATGCACTGAGACACAAAGACTAAATGAGGGATCCTGGTTCGGGTAGGTAGGCAAGGATTTTCCCCTGTATGCTTGATAGATGGGAAGAGAGGTTTCATGGGAGGGCAGTGTGGGAATAGCCACATTATGTGGCTGCTTCTCTGAATCACCTGGAAGAGTTTCTTTCTCAATCACTGTAATTACTGAACCTAAGGGGACCTGCCTCTGGGTGTAGTTGTTGCATTACAGAAGTGCTTCAAGCAGATGAGTTTCCTGCACTCCCCAACTGTTTCAAGAGACTCATACCTGCTTAAATTTCTGACTGAGGAGTTTCCCACTTAGTGCCAATATCACTTGGTTCTTTCCCCTCTCTCTCTCTCTCTGAATTTATTGCATAGGTCACAGTACTGAGAGCTGTAGCTGAGCAACTGATGAATATCCCTGCCCGCATGAAAGGGTTCAGGAGGTGATTAAGAAGGAGTGGGTGTCTGTAATGGTTTGGTGAAGTCCTGACAGATTCACAGGCAGTGGGCAAATGACTGAGAGCGAAAGTGGTGGGATGGGGCGTGAAGGGTGATTGGCAGTGGTTGCTTAGTGGTCTGAAAAGGGGTGAGTGAAAGTACTTGGGGGAGGGCTGGTGGTGGGAACAACACTACTGTGTTACCCCATGGCGCACTGCAGATGTACAAGCTCTATTTTCCTCCATGAAGCAGTATTGGAAGACTTGATGTCATTAAAAATGGTCACATACTTCTGTCTAAATTATATAATATAGTGCTGCATAATTAAGCAGGGGAGGAAATTAAAGAGATTCAAGGAAGGCTGAAAAATAAAAATAAACTGAGGAGTCCTCTAGGGAGAGTAGAGAAGAAGCAAAGACTGATAAACTCGTGCAGACTGATGTGATTTTGCTGTCTTCTGTAGCACCACCGTGTGAAGGGAGACAATCTGTGTCCCTGCTCCTACAGGTGACCTTCCATGAGGACACCTGTGCTCAGCCTGCCCCTCTGTCCCTGGCTCCAGCCACAGCATCCTGTTGCCCATCTATGGCACGGTGAATCCTTTTCTGCCCCAGCACCACCAGCCACACTTCTGTGGCCTCTTCCAGCATTCACTCCAGCCTCAAACAGAGCAGGAATGCAGGGGTGGTCCTCAGAGCCGCCGGGAAGAGCGTCCTCCCCTGCTGTGATTAATTCAGTTAAAAACCCATGACTGACCCGTCAGAGTGCCTGTGGCTGGACAAAGGAGTGAAGGCAGCCCTACATAAACAGTAGCATTTTATACCCTGGCACATGGTTAAATTCTGTATTGTTACCAGGTTTTTTTGCTTCATTTTCAGCTAAGTAAGGACAGAACTATCTTTTTTTTTTCTTTTCTTTTTTTTTTTTTTTTTAAATACAGCCCCTTCCATTTATGATGCAGTCATTATATACTGAATTATTATTCCTTCCATTTGGATAAAGCACGTGAACAAAATCTAAATTTTGTTCTGTTTGCTTTTTAGTTTTCATTAAATAGTTCATGAAAATGTTCCTTGTAAGATTAAAGAATTTGCCCATTCTAAAACTTGGATTTGAACTTATTTTCTCAATCCTTCATTATGCCTTTCATTTAACTTACAGCATTTTTTAAATATTAAATAATACCATTCATTTTGCAGATAAAAAAATATTGTGGAATTTTTTTCTTAAGTTAAAGGTACTATGTTGCTTGTATAGAATTTTTTCAAATTTCTATACAATTCTTACTTTAGGAATCCATGGATTTTGTCTCAATCAAAGTCTTTTTGTTTGATGAACATGAAAAAAGCTAGAAGGATGTCTTTATAAAGACAAAAGGACACAAAAATTCCCTGCTCAGCTAATACATAATTATTTTAAATTGTCCATTTTTATTGGAATCATGATCAATCTAGCACAGACTGTGTCTCTGCCTGTACTGGGCACCACCTGCTTCAAATGAAGGCAAAAAAATGCCCCAAGAGGTGGATTTAAGATAATGTCATCTCTCACCCTTCCCACTGTCTTGTATAGTCCTTTTGAAGATCTCACACTAATCCCAAAAATCAGAGATTTATTTAATCCTTCAAACAAAAGCCTTTCATTACAATTATTATAATAATAACAACTATTATTACTATTATTGCTATTGCCACCATTATTATTACTACTACTTCCCCTATTATTTTGGACTGTTAATGGCTTTTGTTTACTGTAGAAATATTTACTTATTCTTTGAAGCTCACTAAACTCTCATCTCAGCATTCTGTAGCAATTACCTAATTTAAATACTTTATATAATAAGATGGTCTAATTGAGGATGGCTTGCAAAAGTATGCTGTCTTACCAGCTTTGAATTTCCTGTCCTTCCTTATGTTATTGAAATCCCTCTATTTCTTGCTTGCATGATGAGGACAGGGAGTGCTGAATCTCCATCTGCACATTCTCTCTCCCTGTCACTCATTGACTCCTTGTTCAGTTAGATGGCTACATTCCCAAATGGCTTGTTCCAGTGCTCTCCCTATGGAAAAGTTTTCTGTGTTCTTATAGTCTTATTGCTCTACTCTGATCCCTGTCAAATAAAGAGTGCAGAAAATTCAAACACCAATTTCAGAATAGATTTCTTAAATTCCAACAGTTTTAATAAATTATTATCAGTGCAATGATTATTAATGCATAGTATTAAGATTTTAGAAATGGGATCAGGAATTTAACTGATTTCCTCCATCCCCATCTAGACTGTAGCTTTGTAGTGCATTTCTCAGCCCAAGACTTCCAGTACTCATGTAGTCATGTGCCTAATTTCAGGCCACCAAGGCAGGAGGTCCCCACTGTGAAGCTCAGTCTACTCATGTGTCTTCTCCTGTGTTTAGGAATCTAACTTGAAAGCATATTTTTTGAATATTTAGGTGAGTGGGATACATTCCAGTGACAAGGAGAAGGGCTATACAGTACTGACAGCTGTTTGCCCAGCCAAAAGCCAAACGTTTTATTACCGCAAGCAAGTAGATAAAAAGACTGTAACTTTTATTTTGGCTATGGAGCTGGTTAAAATATCTTACCTTAAGGACCCTTGATTTGACGCAGCTTCTGCTTCTTTACTTTCAAATGTTCTGAAGTCCCACAAATGTCTGTGACAAACTGAGGAAGCTCAGAAGCTGAAAGGTCATTTGGAAGGGGAAGGGTGACTCTCAGGCGCGAGCTGGCCAAGGCTTTGCTTCAGGAAGGCAGTCCCCCTATGGCTGCAGAGTGGAGGGTCAGATCATCCTTCTCTGGCAGACAGCGTGACTCTTTGCAACTAAAGCTGGCTTTTGCCACTGCTCAGAATGAGACTGGTGAGGCAAACGCCCCCAGTTGTCCTCAGGAACACGGTCATGACGAACATGAGCTCAGCAAGCTTCTTAATTTCGGCCAAAACAATGGATATCATGAGGCACTGGATGAACTTTTCTTACCAGTAAGTAAGAGAAATTGGCTGGGAAGTAACATCATTTGGCTAGACAGAAAACTCTGGTCCAAGAAGGGCAAATGGCTTTGACTCAGCTGTTCCCAGTTTCATATGCAAGTCTGATGAAGCAGTGAGATCTGTGCCAGTTCTCAGTGTGGCCAGAACAGGCTGTGCAAGAAGGTGTTCTGGTTTGTTAGATAGAGAGTACAGTAACTGAGTGAAGGAAAGCCTAGAAAATGGAGAGGACCAGAACAGAAGTAGATCCTGCAAATAAGCCAGAAGTTATGAGCGTCTGGGGAACATATTAGTCAGATATGTCTATTAAAGACATCTGTATATATGGCAGCGTCTTGTGAATTCAGAGAACATGATGCCAGTTATGACCATTGGAGAGTCGTAATTTTGGTAAATGTATAAAAGGGAATTCAGGAAAACTGGGAAGGTATCAGAAGAAGGAGTTGAATAGCATAACTATTTAGACAAATGTAACAAGCTTAAAAGCAAAAGAACGATCAGAGTATTTTGCCATGGAGAATGATTTTAATAGCCATGGGTGGTAGGGAAATGTAGTGGAAAAACATAATTACCTACCTACCAACTGTTCAGGAAAGAAAGACTGGGCCACGGAGGCAGAGGAAATACTCCTGTATAGAAGGATAACACGAACATTATTTAGCTGAACTGTAAGTGGGAAGGGCTGTGCAACTGAATCTCTGAAGGCAAATAAATAAATGCTAAAGTAGAAATTCCAAAGCATTTTTACAACTTTTGAAAAGTAAAGACATTAGCAGGTCTTTGTTGCTAATATCCAGCTTAAGAAAAGGAAACAGAATGAGCATTGTTGAACTCAAAAGAATTGTTAACAGATTTGTGGTAATGGGGACTTGTGTTACTCCCCTAAGCCTGGCCAAATAAATCAGGAGGCACACAAATTAGAAGAGCAATTTTCTTAACACTTGACACAACACTATCTTGAAAAAGTGAGAGACAGAAGAAAGAAATTACTCTTAACGTGGGTATTAATCATAAACTGATTGTAGCTAACTCAGTGAATACTAACACTTAGGTGTACCTGAAACCTAATTCGGTCTGGCAGTTCAGGGATTGAACTTTCACCTTTTTGAGGTGATGCTCTTTTTGTTTTCTTTAACCTCTGTGACATAAAGATGTATTTTAACATGTAAAAATTCAGCAAAGAGCAACTTCATCTTCCTGCTCCTAAATCTACACTTAAAAATTGACCAGAGGGGAAGTAATAAACACAGCTTTATGAGATGCTCCTCCTCCCAGGAGTGTGAAAGCCTTCAGAGAACTTCTCACATGGCTCAGCTCCTACCAGCTCCTTGATAGATCATACAGGTGTGCCGTGCCTTCCTCACAGGAGGTTTTTGCATGCAGCTCTCCAGCCATACAGTGCCCAGGTATCCCAGCAAACCTGGCATACTGGTGTTGGACTAAGCCTTATTTTAAGCATTCCTGCCCAATCCTTGCTTGCTTCTAGAGGACCACCACCTCGACTTGGGTTTCTTTGAGTCACAAGCTGGGTCTTGAGCTATCATTGAGTACTAGTCAGGGCCAGTCTCGCTGCAGGCTACTGCTGTGTCACAGCACAACCTTGAAGAGTCCCTTTGGCACGGTGCCTGCGGTGACTTGGCTATTACATCCACCTAGGCTACGCTCAGCTTTGTAGCAGCCAGCTGCAGTTAAAACCTGCTGGGACCATGGCTCAAGCACGATTAGCTGGCACAATGACAATCATGTATTTGTCTCCACTAACTTGGGCTCCATAGACAGGAATAAGCAATATACCATCAAGGAGAGGCATAAGCTGGGTACGGACCAATGCTTTGTGGAAGCTCTGAGAGGCAGCACCGAATGCCTGAAATTGAATAGTGTAAAGAGAAGTGATGAAGGAAGTAAGGTTAAACAGCCAGAGGAAGAAGGAATCACACAAGAAATGGCAGAAGAAACATGCACCATAAGGAAAGTGAGTACATGAACTAAGCATATGAAAAGCCCTCAAATGTGTGAAAGGAATGCAAATTCAGAGGTGCAATTTTGGAGTGAACACAGATGGCAAAATTAGACTGAGACCAACATACAAGGTCAGGTCGGTGTGAGAAGAGAATCCCTGACCCTTTCATGGTTCTTACATGTGTAGAGGGGCCATTTGGATAGGACAAAAAGAATGCAAAGCAGCAGTGTATTTTTTTCCAGTCGAAAGCCATCTATAACCTGTTCTTGAAAATGTCTTTTTTCTTCAAGCATAGTACATGACAGTACATTATGGCATTAGTACATGACGGTATCACTGGTGACAGTGAGAACAGTGGCCTGTAATGAATCAATAGATTTGTTTCATCTTTAACAAATTCGAACCTTTAATCTTCTTGCTTGTACAAATTATTCTTCTTTCAGGTCAAAGTATTAAATAGGCTCAAGAAGTAAATAAGAAATGCCATGGGGAACATTGAAATTAAAGTTTTCTAATAGTCAAATCAACTTAATGCTGTGATTACCAGCTCAGTTCAGCTTCTTTCCCTCACCCCCCTCCCCCCAACTCCATGGCTAAAGCTGTGGGAGTAAATAGCTTAAAAAAGGAAGGTGCTTTGTTTTTCTTTTGGTTTCTTGATGGTTGTGTTTTTATAGATGGAGGTTGAGGGTCTTTGTATTTTAACTTTTCTCACTATGGACATACAGGAACTTTTACAACACAGATATGAAAAATAGCCCAAAACATTGATCTGCATGTTCTTCCCTATGTTTCATGCCTGGTTTGCGCTCTACTGTGTGCCTCTGTTGCTGATGTATCTGACTTTTTTAGGGATATAAGTTACACTGGTGTGAACCCTTCTGCAGACAAAATCTTGCTGATACAACTGTGTCCCACCAGCACAACATATTTCAGTTAATGAGTCAGAACACACTTTGATATCAGTATAAATGGTTCCTCCTGGGGGGAGGATTGCTTCTTTACTGTTAAAAGCACAGATAAGTTCTGAACTTTTCTCTTCCCTTACTTGTTCTTAAATCAATCAAACCCATACCTATTATTTCTCATTCAGAAAAAATACACTTTTTTTTCATCACCTTTTTGACTGCTAGTCCCTGTCTGTGTTCTTGCTTCAATCCTATGGTCATCAGAAATGGGTATATCTAAAATCTTCTTGAAAGCAGAAGTTTTGTTTCAAGTGATGGTAACCACAGGATCAAACACTTCCAGTCTTAAAAGAAAAAGAAACAAAACTGACTCAAAAGTTTGAAGCTAACAAATGGTTTGTAGCTGGCTGAGACACTTGTATTTAATATTGAGGAAGCAATGGCTTTCTGGTCACCAGTGGAGCATCTCCTAACCAGACAGACAGGCACACAACGAAATGAAGTCTTAATGCTGAGAACTTCTTGAGAACACTACAATAACATTCTGGCAGGCTGGGCTCCCTTGGCTCATGCATTCACTGCAATTTGAATGTCTCTTTCAGTTTAGCATGATGCTTGGCAAATTTCCCAACCTTACATTATCTGGGAAAGGAAGACAGGAGAAGCTGGTACGTTCAGCAAATCTTTGAAGAAGCTTCTTTGCAGTTTGCTTGTATCAAAAGTGTGGGCTGAAAAAGAGTGTAGAAGTGTCAGGACTGCAGCTTTAGCTGGCTTGAAAAGGGTTTATCTGACTTGCATCCAGGCATCAAGATGCTCAGATACCACAGCAATGTGTGTGGTATAAGAACCTAGATAGAAGATGATTAGATAGCAAATCAGACAGAATTTTGCATGTGATTTCCTGGGTTTGTCTAAACTTATAGCAGCAACAGTTAATTTTAGGAGGTTATGCAGGCAGCTTCTGGGTGGGTTTATGACACTTATACATTGGATTCTAGCCATAAAGAGCCAGCTGAGAGTTACCACTGTGGCAGGAAGCCCCTGTTGATGTGAAACTGATGGAAACCATCTTTGGGCCTTCCCACTTCAAGCTAGGAGCAGGAGATACTGGTGATGGAAGATCTAGGGGGAGAGGAAGCCTTTTGGCAGCAATGGCAGAACTCCAAGGAAAAGAGCATCGAGATGTACAAGGGACATCACCCTTAGAGGGACAGAAGCAGGAGGTGGTTGCACACAGGAGTTACTTGTGGTCATCCTCTAGATGATTGCTGCACCTCCTTCCAGATCTAGTGCCTCTCCTTCCACCACACATGAATTCCTCAGCTCTTGTAATCACTTCCTCTGGCTCTTAAGCAAGGGCAGCTCTTTAATTGCAGATTAATGTGTTAATGAAATTCTTGAGGCTACGTTGAAGTGACTGGGCAGGAGAGGCGAGGCTTTCAGCAGCAGCTGCTGGCACAGGAGTCACAGCTCACGCTGCTCTACGGGGAAGGCAATGCCGTAAGCAGGAGCAGGATCCGTCATTTTTTCTCCGGTAGTGCCTCGGGGCACATCTACAGGGCAGCGCTGCACAGGGATTCTGGAGCTGCCTCTGAGGAGTGGTTGTGCTAGTTTCACAGCAGGAATATTCAGTCTGCCTGGAGTGCTATTCTAATGTACCCTCAGTGTTTGCACCCCTATCCCTGACCCTGAGATAGCTTGATGAGTGCAAGGTGAGCTCCCTCTTTCCCCTCGGGAGAACTGCGCTCTGCCGTGTGCTTCCACCTGCTCTTAGAAGTATTAAAAAAATAAATTATTACATTTATGAAGGACTTTATATCAATTTTGATCTGTGGTTTCTGATCTGTGGGGTCTTATTTATTCTAGAAATTGGGAAAGCTTTCAAGGCCGATTTCATAGGTGATGCTTTTTCGTTTCCTTGGCTGACAGTCTTGATTTTGTTTAATATTCTTTCCTTTGAGTATCTGAAATTTTGCATGAAATTTCTACTGACTTGCAAACGCCAACACATGGAGTAATTACCAATCTTTCCTGCCTAAGTTAACAGCATTCTCCTTCCTTGTGCTCTTAGTTCAAGGTCACAATGATAGAATTTAATCCTTCATGAATTTTCATCTGACTTGCTGTCCACAAAAATTGTTGATTAAAATATCAAATTTCCATTGGCATTCTCCCTTTCAAAGGATGTCAACAGGAAATATAAATGTGCAGTCCTTTGTGAATGATCTGCAAGGACATGCAGGCTTATGAGAAAAAAAAAGCAGCAGTTAGCTAAATCCTTTAGTTTCTGTTTTGAATGACTGGCCATAGGAATGCAGGCTAAGCTGTATTTCAGCTGTTCCCAAGGATGTGTATGTGTAACTTGTTGATAGTGGTTGGTACATCAGGCTCCAGTGACAGCTACGTGACCACTCTGATGATCACTGTCCTGTAGCAGACCCAGCCCCTGCCTCCCCTCAAGAACACCAGGCATGAAAGAAAACAAAGAGGGATCTGTTTATTCAGAGGACTGGCACTCATACCTCCTGCTTTTTACTGAGAAAAGAGAGATCCTAGGTCATTTCAGCTCTCACTCTATTCTCCCAGCAGCCATTAGGTTGTAAGGAACTGCATGACTTCCTCCAGCAATTGATGTGAATTTCTGATACCTGGGAGAGCTGAGACTGTTGCCATACAAGGCCTGTGGGGAATCTGATTGATAGGAGCAAAACTCAACACCCAGAACACCGGCTTACTTCATTGGGAGCTACCCATTACCAACAAAAAGAGAGGAAAGCCCACCACAGTCTTAAAGCTTCAGCATTAGGTTTTTAAAATCTTACCAGTGTCCAAGGTATATGTCTTTCACAGTAAAAATTACTTGGAGTGTGCTGTGAATGCACAGACATAGATCAGTGCTGAACATCTGGTTAAAATAAATTACAGTCTTATTTTGCAAATAAAAATTCCTAGGGTCTACATGACAAAGTCTGGCCAGCACAACTATCTCATGGGGAAAAAATCACATCCCTAGCCTACAAAGATAGCTATTTTGGCATGATTCCCTTCCCCACTATGTAGACTTACGTAGACTTAGACCAGAGAGGAGTCCTTCTGCCAGTGTAACTCACATTGTTTGGGAGGTGCTTCCACCATGCTGGCAGACTGCTGCAGCTGGTATAAGCCATGTTTCCACCAAGGAATATGGCCAGAACAGTGACACCAGCAAAGCCCCTGGAGTACTTAAAGAATAGCATTTTTTCTCCTGCTACCAGTGTCCAATATTTTTCAGTTTTAGAGTTTTTTGCTAAAAGGAAATATGCAGAATTTGTGCCCTTTCTTACACCATCAAGACGTTATTTCTTGTTACAGAAGAATTAAAGTATAGATATGGATAGGAGGTGAGTTGCCTTCCAACATCCTGGAGGTGCTTTGAATAGGAGAAGATCCCAGTTCTCCTGCAGGATGCCTGTTGTATGTTTTGGTGTTGGTTTTGGAGGTCGAGAGGTTTGCCTTTTATTAGGTCTTCATATTTTGGTTTTGTTGGGTGGCATTTAAATAAATTTATTGGTCATAGTTAATGAATTACAACTGTGTATGCAAATGAATTTGAGCTGTTTTGAATAGCAAAACAAAGTCCTTTACTCTGTGACTTGGCTTGTATTCTTACACTCTTACTGGTCCTTTTTTTTCAAGTGGTCCTTGTTAGCTCTTACCTGATAACATTTACCAAAGGACTTTCTGGATGAACCCAAAAATGGAAGATTTACCAGCCCAGTTTAACCTATGGGTCCCCCCATCTATAAGGCAAGCAATGCATAAAGCTGTCTTGGCTTAAAATTTCAGCTTTTTTGACAACAGTTTTCACCTGTCCCCCTTAGTTCATTTTGCTCAAATTTCTAATTGCCTCAGTCTGTGCAGACTCTGTTCATTCCTTTCCCTGTTCCTTCACCCTTAGTTTCTCTACCAGAGAAACATTTTTGTGCAAGTGTTGAAAAGGACAGAAAGGACGAAAAGTGGGATGGGGGAAGGCACCCATTTAAAAACAATCTCTTCTGAGCAGAGACCTTCCCCTTATTTTAATTTCCCATTACCACTTAGCTGTGAATTGATGAGAACATGGAGCGAGACACCAAGAGGCCCCATTCTCCCATGCACCACATTGGAAGGGGAGGATTTTCAGCGTTCCATCAGGTCAGGACCTGTCTGCCTCCCACGGCTCCTGGTGGGAGGCCTGACTTAGGAAATGGCAAAAGACAGAAATGACCAAAAAATGCTGCCTCTTCTCTACCTCAAATAAGGCTTTTTCAGGTGAGCAGAAATGGTCTGAGCCGCTAATGAGGTGTACGCTGCCAAAGAAAACACATGGGCAAATTCATATTTTCCAGGTGGCTGGTGGTAGAAATGTAACTGTCCATTGAAGTCTGCAGCATGGCCTTTTTTTGCACTTACTCATTAAATTACGGATTTATCGTGAGGTTACTTTAGCATAATGTTAGCTGTGTTGTCTCACAGGCCCTGTAAATCAGTTGCTTGTCACAGGATTTATGAAAAAAAACAAGTGCCTGCCTCAAGTCACACGAGGATTGGGTGGCACTTCTGCATGGCCTCTTGCTGCTGGAGCACCGTGGAGCACCATGGAGCACCATGGAACAGCCAGGCCACCACTCCAGCTCTGTGCTACTCTTGCTCAATGCTGAACACGAGTTTGTCAAGCCGAAGGAGTTTGGATCAGAACTGAGTGTTGAAACAACAAACATGAGATGGAGCATATCCCTGAGGGATGTTAAAACAGGCAGCAGAACAACGCATGACTGGTCCCTCGCGGCGCAGTCGATGGGACAGCCTGCTCAGACCAGTTGGATTTCACCCGTCTGGTTCACACGTGCACTCAGTCTTTTCTGTCCAAGGCCACCCTGATCCAGGTCCCTCCCCAGGCTGACAGCTTTGCCACCTTGCTGTCCTCTCTCTGCCTCTGCTCACAGCTGTGCCTTGAGGCCGGCACCGCTGGATGTGCTGGTTAAATGAAAGCCTTGGTGGCCTGAAGGACAGACACTGTGCCACAGCTCCCTGAGCACTTGTACAGCAGCTACTTTCATTTCCCTTTTCCCAGGCAGTTACATGATTTAACTCTTCTGTGGCAGCTCAAGAGCAGCCCAGGCAGCTGGAACAGGCAGGGAATGTATTGGGGGATGTGTTCACATTTCCCTCTGCTGTCAGTGCAGCACCCACTGTAGACAAATCTTCAGAGCTGTGCTTTTAAATTAGCTGGGCTATTTGCAGGATAAGGGTACTCATATCGAAAGCCAATTACAAACAAGACAGAGAATTTATGTAAGATTTAGGGAAAAACAGGCCTGCATTGACATTCAAGTCCATTTTGTCTTTTTTTTTTTTTTAAGCCATTCTTGAAGATTTGACAAGGGTCTTAATACATCCAGCCTCTTTTCAGAGGATGCAGGTATAAGAGCAACGTTACATAAGATAAGTCTCCCCAGCAGCTCTGTGACACTTGCTCTCTTCTTCAAAGGGATTCACAGATCCACAAATGGATGTCACTAAATTTATGTTGCATGGGAATGTAAACTCTTTAGAATGGGTTTGATAATTTGGGGAAGAATATGGCCCACTAATGACTCGGTTTTAGTGCAACTGAGATTCATGTGTGGAGACACATTTGTTTTCTAGGGAGAACAAACTCTAGCACTCCACGTAAGATACCTTCATAAAATGAATCAAAGCAGCAAATTATTTGAGCAGGAGTATCAACCTACAAAAGATCTCAAAATTGTGAAGGATCAAATAGAGCAGCTTTGACTGTGTTGTTTGAACACAGTATTTTGTCCAGAAGGCCTTCTTGCCTTCTTTTTCTCATAATTGCTAATAGTGCTCCCTCAGAGGTGGCACCCATCAAATACCACCAGCTAGTTGCTGCGCTGACATTACAGCTGTTTTCCTAATGCCAGAAATACCTCATTTTATAGTGTGGGCCTTTCCAGGAATAAGAGAACGAGGCAGCCTCCATTAGGTCTGGGCTTTTGCATATTGCAGAACCACGTCTAAATGAATTAAATAGAGATGCCAAGACTAAATTACTGAAACAGTTCTCATGCTGACTTGGTTTGACAAGAATGTGGCCTAGTCTGAACACCGGATGGATTTCCATCCAAGCTGAATGATCAACACCTTACAAATCCTGTGTTTAAAGATGTGGCCTGACTATTTCTCAAAGCCTGGATTTACCCTTCATCCCACAGGCGTCTGGAGAAAACCTACCTGCCAGCAGGGCCACTCTTTAGGAGCACAGACAGGAGGACTAGTCATCACCATTACTGTAACTAGTCACATTTATATATTTCTAAGCCTATGCATCACTTTTCATGAGCAAACCTAACCACAGTCAGTCCTTGCTCCTTAGATGTCTCCATTTGACCGACATGTTTAGTCAGTCATGCATTATTTCCACTAATGTCAGTTCACAGAGCCTTACAGTGAGAGCCCCAAAATCACAGGCTCACTGATGCAGGAATTTATACAAATAGATAGTAAGGACAAGGAACAAAGTTAGGCAAGACTACTGTGATGAAAACTAGTTTTGTTCAAAGTCAGAAACCTCAGACGACACTGGAGAAACTAAATTAAAAATTGTGTGCAGCCAGCATCTAATACATCAGCTGCAGACTAAGACTGTGTCAGGTCTTGCAGAAACAGAGAATTCAAAACAGAGTCATAGAATCATAGCAGGTTGGACAAGACCTCTAACATCATCAAGTCCAACCATTAATCTAGCACTGCTCTGTTCACCGCTGAACCGTGTCTCCAAAATAGACCCAATTCCTACCACGAGCAAAGGTGAAGAGGGAAAGAAAAAAACCCTGATGGAAATCAGTTCAGGGGTTCACATGCCAAAGCCACTCCCCAGGCAGGTTCTTTTTCCATGATCAGCAGGGTTTGTGTGGTGACACCTTCTTTTCCTTCCCATTATAATTTGCTAATGTGCACCTGGCAGGACTACCAGCATGTCGGCACTCCCAGGTGTAAAAGGATATCGGCCTCTCTAAAGATACGGGCCTTGTGAAACACCACACCTCAGCACAGCACAGCACAGCCAGGGGCTGAGCTGCCCTTATTTGTACTCACTACTTAGGCTTGCATGAAAGACTCATAAACTCTTTGGGAAAAGAACAGTCACACATTTGTCTACTTTTTGTGTTCCAAGAACTTTTCTTGTTAGCTGCAAGATGACATTTTAATGAGGTTTCACGGCATAGAAAACATGGGACGATTTAACCAGCTCTGTCCACCCTCTCCCTCCCTCCCTCCCTCCCTCCCTCCCTCCCCAAACTCTTTCTGAAATGAGTTACCATGCAGGAACAAAAGCTTTTATGAGAATTTATGTCATTCGTGTGGAGGCAGGGGTGAGGTAAAAGTCATTCAGCTGCCAAACCTTGGCATCAGAGTGTGTGCTATTCCCTCTCCTGCCCCGTAGTGGATGGCAAACTGGCCTTGTTCAGACCTGTGCAAGTTTCTTCAAAATCTGGGGGCTAGTGAGTGTTTGTTTGTTTGTTTGTTTGTTTTGGAGTCACAGAGAGGGCAGTGTAAAATAGCTGCGAGGCAATTCCCGTACAGTAAAATGGAAGTCTCTCTGGCTCTTCATTCAATACAATGTGGCTCAAGAGGATATCCTGCCAAACCAATGATAACGAGGGAAATAAAGTCACTTCCTCACCAGCTGTTTGATTCAGGTAGAAAAAGGAAGCGTTTACTTCCTCATGTTCGCTCTCCCTGCCGCCCCCTCGGGCAGAAATGCCAGGCAGAAATGCAGAAATTGCCTTCTCCCTCCACATTTTTGGTGAGGAGCTGTCAGATCCATAATGCTGCTCTGGACTGAGCCTGTGGGCAGCACGTCCTCCTCTGTGGCCGAGGAGCTGTGCCTTGCCTCTCGGGCTGGGGT
Source organism: Zonotrichia leucophrys gambelii (assembly GCF_028769735.1). Taxonomy (NCBI): domain Eukaryota; kingdom Metazoa; phylum Chordata; class Aves; order Passeriformes; family Passerellidae; genus Zonotrichia; species Zonotrichia leucophrys. Next base: position 70,839,432 of record NC_088171.1, read on the forward strand.
GCAAGCTGAGCTGCGGAAGGACCGAGGCTGAACAAAATTGGCTCATTCCACAAGCAAAGAATGCCCGTGTAATTAATGACATTTGTTTCTTGGATTAGAGCTGCCGAATTTGGGCCAGCAGAAGAGTGGGATAGTGTGATCTCTTTGTTTTGAGACTGCCCTGACTCAATGCACTATTACACCTCCTAATCCTCCCAGAGTGACGAACTTCACTTCTGTCCTGGGCTCCCTGCAAATCCCTGGAACTCTGGCCAGGAACATGCTCTGTCCTCCCTACATATAGTCCAATGGGCAAGAAGGCAGTGAGGGGTGCCCTTGGGGCAATCCTCATGGCTTCCAATCAAAGGTGAAGCAGGCATCTCAGGGGCTTTGGTGCCTAAGAGGAGCTCAGGCAGAGCATCTTTCCCTTCTCCACCACCACCTTTCTTGCTTCACAGAAACAGTCAACACAAATTTGCACAGTAAATCAGCAACAGACTGATTTGACTTAATAAAAGCTTCTTAAGAAATGGCTTTTTAAAAAGTTACAGAACTCAATGAAGAGTTCTTTTCCATATAATTTTTAACAGCCCTGATATAATTTTACATCCAGGATATAAGTTCCCATTAAATTTTGATGGTCTTAAAAGCAAAGTCTGCAATGATTTTCTTTCCAATTGTGTAAGATTTCCAGAAAGGTTGACCAAGCCAGAACTTGCCTCAGTCTATTTGCCAAGGGGACCCTTGCTTTCATTATAAAGAGTGCTTTTCAAAGGACGTGAAGTGTTTCAAACAATTTTCCTAATCTTATTTATTTTAGCTGAGATTCTTTTATTTTAAACAGAGCAGTTTAGGTGACAAAAATCCAGTGACAAATACATGGGTTTACAGAAGACAAAACCTTATGAAAGGTTAAAATTCTGTTTAGGGTTCTCTTTGTGCTAAAATAGTTTTCAGCAACGGGTCATACTTCCCTCCTCCCACCCCCCTTGTTTTAGTACATAAAATGGACATGTGTTTATTTAAAACAGGTTTGAAACTTAAACAAATAGTGACAGGCTGTTCAAACAAGCTTCGGAAATAGGCCTAATCAGAATGTTTGAGAAGGGGAGGGGGAACGATCATAAAGAGCTACTTGTAATATATAGTGCAGACACCATTAGGTTGGGTTCATGTTATTGTTGTAATAATCTCGGACAAAAAAGTACTGCATGCTGCACATTTTTTGTTAACATTCCTTTTTTTGAGCCATAGGTTATGCCATATTTTTGTCTGGTGTCCAAGTTTTACTGCTCTCCTCCGTCCATCTCCATACCCAGTACCAGAAGCTCTATGGAATCATTGGAAATGGTCTCACAGAAAAACTGGGAGGAATGTTCCTGAACTGGGATAGAAGGGAAACACAAAATACACTCATTTTGATATTGATACTGCATATGCATACACTGTCATGAATATACAGAAGTGAGACTTCCCCACAGAAAGAAACCATGAAAACCTTAACATTTAAATGTTTTCACATGACTTGTGTTTCCATGAGTTTTTTTTTTTTTAATTTCCTCTCTTTTTGACCCATAATAATATCACCAAGTGTTGAACTTTACCCTTGTTGTATTTTTATAAGTCCGATCTTGAACTCCCTATACAGAGAAGGCTCCCATGGAAGTCACTGAGCCTGTACTGGCGACAACAGGATTTAGCCCAGTCTGTAACGTTTTAGGATATTGTGTTACTTCATAGCCTTAAGGAGAAATAAAAGCAGCTTTCCAAAGAGCTGCACAGCAAACTGAGTGTGCTTTTTCAGCTCTGCAACAGCACAGCAGAATATTAAGGCCAGAGTTTGCAAATGTCTATGTCAAAAAACAGGCAGCTAAGCAAAAGTTGCCAATTTCTCTCTGAAATTAAGAGATTGCATTAAAACATTCTATCCTCCCCACAAAAGGTTAAGCTGTTTTCACTTGAGAATATACCTTTGGAAACCCAAGCTGGAAAATGATTGCCTAGAGGAACAAGCATTGAGAAATAGCAAGAGGCAGACGTGTTTTCACGTCACTGGCTTGGCCAGAGCCTGTGGCTGTTCTGCTATCAAGCCTTACCTACTTACATCCACTCTGACCTATAACATGCACCAATATTACTTAATGCAATAACACATTTTGGAAGCAAATATCTATTATTTATTTGAATCTCACTCAGCGTCTAGTGAATAGAAGTCAGAATATTAAAAATCCTTACACGCCCTCTCCTGGTAAAACCACAGACGCGCCTCTTCTGACGATAACTGGAGATGCCTGATGAGGGAAGCTAATTTTACTACAGAATTTGATTGTCATTAACTCAGTTGGAAGGTTTACATTAATAATGGACACCTTTCTCTCCTCAGTTTCTGCTGTAAACCATAACAATATATGCATTATTAGAAGACAGATATGCATTATTAGAAGACAGGTCAACTCCTAGCATAATAACATTGCAAAACAGCTAAAGACACTATAACTTTAATAGAGAATGTGATCTTCTACCAATGGGAAGTCTAGGGTATTAAAAGTAGAGATAGAAACTGTCACGTTAGATAGCTGTTTCATGGGCTTATTGCAATAGCTTGGGAGCAGACCTTAATTGGCAGCACAGTAAAAGAGTTGCCATAAATGATGCTATCAGTTTTGTCACATTTTTAAAGTCATTCAGCTTGGCTATTTACTGCTTTCATGCCATACAGTATGATTTATCTGTCTCTGAGGAATGCCCTCAAGTGTCATGCTCGTTAGGAATTGTTGCCTGAAAGAAAGGCATTACGTGCCGAGTATCACCAATCCAGTCATTTGCCCAGTCAAATCCCACTGTATTTATGAGTCACAAAAACTTTATCTTTGCTTCTTGAACAGCATTTCCATTTGGTGCCTACGTGCACGACCAGATTTTCCTGGAGCACTGGACCACGGCATCACCCTCTTTGGTGACAGTTGTGAAAGATTATCATAGGTATAACACAACCCTAACACCTTCAGTTCATATGCAAGAAACATCTGTGGCTACTACACAAAGTCTTCTGAGCCCATCCCCAGGGAACCAAACAAATACTGCCTTATTTTCAATGAAGCTGACCTGCAATATAGATGCTCCTTATCTAGTGGAAATGAAAGATTTGGAGAATGAAGGTTCATCTACTTCCTTTGTGTGTGTTTGTATAGACAACATTTAGGACCCAAAATAGTGGTAACTTATATTTTAAAATGCTGGTTCTGTCTTTTCTATTAGACTGGGTGTGCCTAAAGCAGAAGTCACAACCATAAGTAATCTCAGTAATATTTAGAAAGAAATAGGCAGGAGAACTTTTTTTTTCAGCACACAAAAGAGACCTCCCAAATCACTATTTTAATAAGTTTGTGTGGTCTTCTTGTGCCAGTGGGATTGTTGGGTGACCCCTGAGGGTGAAGAAGTTGCCTCCCTTTCCCCATTCCCCTTGTCCCCCCAAAAAACCAGTAAATGCAATTCTGATATTCCTTTTCTCACTATTTCCCCTTCTAGGATGCCTTTGTGGAGTTGTATGGCAATGGTATGAGGCCTTTGTTCGATTTCTCCTGGATCTCTCTGAAGACTATCCTGAGTCTGGTTCTGGTGGGAGCTTGCATCACTCTTGGCGCTTATCTCGGACATAAGTAGAGTCACCCAGTTTATTGTGGATTACAAAAGTCTTTCAAAACAACAAAATAATATTTTTTTTTCTGTAGCACAATGATATTTTATGAGCAAAGCAACTTCCCAGCGAAAGATTAAATCAGCTATTACTGCCAAAGGAAATATCATTTATTTTTACATTGCCGGAAAATTATTTATTAAAAGATATTTACATTTTAACCTGCTATTTTCAGAACCTCAGCAAGTTGTACCTGTCATCACATCATGTTGTTATTCTTAACTTTAATGAGCCCCAGAGTATTTTACGTTCTTTTTTTTTTTTTAATTAATGCCGCTGGCTGGATTATTTTATCTCTGAAGAGCAAATATACTGACAAAGACCTACCTGCTTACACTTACAAGGGCAGTTACTTGAGCTGCTAAAAACTGCCAAATTGTGTTGAATTTCCTAGCATTTTCTGGGAGGGATCTGAGAGACAAGGTCAGCATGAACAAAGTTCTCACCCTGTCCTGCTGGCAAGAACTGACATAGTAAACAATTCAACATGGTACATATGTGGAGTCAAGACAGAAACTTCTTGAAGGACACTCTGCTATCCCTACAGGAGAACAGTTGGAAATATGGTTGCCTATGCCTTTTAAATGTGTTTTCAAGTTACCAGCTGTGCCATCACATCATAATCACAATACCCACATAACACGTCAACTTTTCTTTTAATAGAAGTGTGAAGTTAAATCTTTGGGGCTCGCAGGAAATTGCTGTTCCAATGTTTTCTCAGCAGCAAAATGTTTTTTGTGGCTACTGACACAGAAACATCAGGAGACCTTAAGTGCCTGCTTCAACAGAGCAGAGCTGGAGTCTGAAGTCCTGACCTGTGTCCCACTTTAGTGGGCCTCATATCTGCAACTAATCCTGCTTACTTACAGTGTTCCTCCGGGGGTTTGAAACCAATTAGATGTGGTCTCTAAATCCCTGAAAGTTGAAAAAGATCTTAATTTTATTTGGCAAAAAGCAGACCTCAGCTAAGTTACAGATTAGCTCTGACTATCCTTGTTTATCAAACTGGACACCAAAATCTAGTTCATATTCATAACAGGAAAGGAAAGTGAGATTTATCATCCTGCCCCTCGCCCTCAAAATATTTTCATACGAATAGTCTCCTAAGACTTTCTACAGAAGAAAAGCTGATGAAGAAATTCAAAATCCTCTCTCTGGACAGAGACTCTTTGACACCTCTCTTGTGCAGGTGCCTACTGTCATCTCAAGTGAAAATAGGGTGAAGGGAAAGGGGGAGGGGGAGGCGTGAAGTCATCTGCTCCTGTTACAAAACGCAAGGCATGTGAAATTAACACAGAGTACATAACACAGTCTTATAAACAGACCTGTGTTCAAAGCACGGCTTTCCCTGAGCTTGACGGGGGCCAGGAGTCCCCTGGAAACCGAAGACTCTGAAGCATCGAGTCCCAGGGGCTGCTCTGAGGCATGGAAATGTCCAGCTTCAAATGTTTTAAATCCTGCGCTTCTATTTTTGCTATGAAACTTTTGAAATGTGGGATTTGTGGGTAAATGGATGTCCAGATATAAAAGGAAAGTTTGCAAACTCTGGATAAAATGTACCGTACAATACATAAGTGCTCAAAGGGTGAAAAACACACAGTGAATAAACTGTAGCTCCAACCTCAAGATTTCAGCTGAATAACTTTGTGGCATTATATGCAAAATATCTCCAGTAACTCGGGAATGTAATATGTTCAATGTTAAGGCTGTAGTTGATATTGTGTCTTCAAAGCTGCTTTTATGTTTGGTTGGGTTTTTTTTAAGAGTTGTACATCTCAGCATTTTTACTGCTATTTAGTTGTGGCACCTACACTTTGTATGAGCAAAGATGGGGCAAGCTTACATTTCAGATTTGAAATTACTTTTTTATAGAAACGTAGAAAGGAGATATTTCTAAGAGGACAAAAATGTGAACTATGCTTGATTAAAGGAAAAGGAAAAATCCCATCATCAGACAGTTAGTACCTGCAGTGCTTTCAGAGTGCTTCTCTAAAAAGTGGGCATGGTCATGTAGGGGTTTTATGTAAAATATTTCAAATCAGAGGAACTGAGGAGTATTGTGGATTGAGTGTGGGCTTTGTTTTTTATCTCAGCTTACAAACTGAATTTGTTTGCAGCCAATTGCACAACTGGAATTGGCTGCTATTGAGCTTATGTTTCATTTCACAATCTAGTCTTCGTTTCGATTTGTGCCCATATGCCCATTAAAGTTTATGAACTATTAGACCTCAAATTGTTTCAACATTGTTTGTTTTATTAAAGGTTTACATTGTCAAAAGTAGTAAAAAATATCAATTCCAGTGCTGCTATAATACCAGGATAATTTGAATGGGGTTTTGGTTTTTAATACCTTCCAATGGCTAAAGTTTTTTTAAGCTGCTTTAGAAATAATATGAAGACGACACATGATACACAATTAAATGAATACTGAGGATTTTGTGTTCTGTTGTGTCTACTCACTGGACTTCCCAGTGTATTTCTTAGTACCAGGCAAAGAGAAGAGTCATGATGACTGTTGATGATTTTATTTTATTAAAGAGCTGATGGAGTTTTCCCATCCTGACTGCAGAATAGTACAGTATTGTGGCTGCATTAGGTATAATGATAGTTGATAATACATTTATTAAGAAAACATTTAGAAACATTGAATGTATATAAAAGCTTGAACTTCTTAAATAAAATCCTCTCTTCTCACTCCTGCATTTCTTTTGCAATAATTCCTGTCTTTCCTACTCTTCATTACATTTCCATGTAAGATTTTTTTCCTCCACAAAATGCCTTACAGACTTCCACGCTCAAAGACTACGCTTCAGTGAAAACCCATCCTCTGTCACTGTGTATGCACAGACATCTGACCACTCCCACCATATCCATATTGTGAAAGGGGGAAAAAAAATTAAAAAGAGGGACACTTCTGAAGTGTTTAGGTGTAGAGAAAACCAGAGATTAGAAAGGAAGGAAGAGGTCAGAAGTGGAGGGAAATAGAGAGATCACTGAACCATCTCCCTGGTTAAAGATGAGTGCTACTTGGAATTTGTTTATCTTTCATCTTTTCCATTGAAAAAGGATGATATAAGGGCAGAGAAAAAGCTTGCAGAGACCCCACAATTATTTTTCTCTATAGAACTTTGTTAATACCTTTTAAAAACAGCAAATGCGTAGGCATCAAAGAGAAGTACTGGGTTTTGCTATATTCAGCTTAGGTGTCCTTAATTCTTTTTCACTCTATTTTTTAAGAAAATAATGAAGACAAGTATTTTGCTTCTGAAAAAATAACCTGTAGGATCACCTGAGATCTGTCATAAATCAGTTACTTAGGAATAGATGAAAAAACTGTGCAAAAGTATTCTGAAATTAGAGGTGATACAGAGAACATTTCTCAATGGAACAAGCACTGGATCCACCAAAGGATTAATGGGGCTGTTGAGGTAACAGGGATTTATAGAGAGAGATGAGAAAGGGAGCTGGAAGATACGGAGAATGACATTGGTATGTAAGAAAATCTTCAGTTTTGCATGTTGCAGGAGTTCACTCAAGATGGTCTGAAAATAACTGTTAGCTAAAAGCAGCTATGTGTGCACTACATGGCTATGATTACTAAAAATCTGCAATTACAAAATTACAATAAATTATTGTAAAATTATCTAGTCTGTAAAAGCTCATCGGTTCGCTGTTACGATTGGGGATTATATAGCCTGAGTAGTTTTGCACTAAGAAGGAGCAGTTATGAAAAAAGAAGCCTGAAACCAGATGTGCAAAGGTAACACGAAGGTGATGCAGTTCAGAGAACACGGTCCCAGTCCACACAGTCTCCCCAGCTGAGGCAGCAGGAGTCTGGACTGCATGCTTTGACCCTGGAGCATGACACTGCTCAGCTGTGCACCTGCACTTCACAAACCTATTGATTAAAAGTATCGTGAAGTAGCATGTTTAAAGCCTTTCTTCTTTTTCCTCTCTCTATCTCTGAACAAACTAGCAAAGTGATTTATTTCTATTACGAGGTTATGGCTCAGTACTATATGAAAAATTATACATATTTTAATTTATGGGTATAAAAATTCTTTCTCATTGCAAAAGTCCAGCTTTATTTTTCATTCCTATCTCTTTTTCCAACAAGGCTAAATGCAAGGTAGACAAAAGAGCTAATTTAATCTGTATTTGGTTTAAATTACACTTCTATACTAAGTTAATGCAGCTTCATCACACAAAGGAATTATCTTCAAAAAGTAATACAGCATTAAGAGTTCCACACAAAAACTATATATTTTTATAATTTAAATAGCAATTTTTTTCCTTTTCTTCTGAATATTTGAATTTTAATTATCACCAGCATAAATGTACATAAGCAGATATTGTTTATCCAGTACCTTTGGATGATGTATGTATGGTAATGTAGTTTGTCAGTTTATCATCATTTAATATGATTATGTTGTTCTTTGTCTTTAAAATGTTATAAGAACATGCTGCCATTAAACTTTCCATGTCTGTCTAGTTTATATTGTGAAAAAATAATAAAAGCACACTGTGAGATTCTTGTTTTGCATTTGCATTTTGTCGATAGAAAGCCACTCAAACATTTTGGGTGTAATCCCATAAATGACACGCAATGTTTCCTTCCTGATGGTTCTGTTCACCTGTTCTGCAGTGGCAGTACTTGCTTGCCTTGCTCACAAAGAGGCAGTGCCCCAGGTTTGAGCAGCTGCTGCTGTGTGAAATGCAGCCCCCAGGTGCAGCCTGTGCTTTGGGACCCAAGGACAGTGTCACCCTTTCTGCTGTCCCGTTCATTTGATGCCTTGCAGAAAGTGCAGCAGGGCTCTTCTGTTGATTTGCTAAAACTGGTTTTCATTCTTGCAAGCACAAGCTGGAAATGCACATAGCAAGCTTCAACAGGAGCAACAGAAATATTTTTGTTACTGCTGAAGGTTTCCTACAGTTATGACCAAAAGTGTTTCCAAGAAGTGTTTAGGTATTTTGCTTCTTACAGGCTCCTATTAACTGGCCCTTGATTCACAGGGGTTGCCTCTTACCTTCTGTGACTTTAACTCAGGTAGAACATAGCTAAATGTGTTCAGGTAATGAGTATTTAACTGCTTTAGGAATTTACCCAGCTTCTTGAGTGGGTCTTGCAGCCAAATGTGTGCACTGTGACGTCATGGATGAACTTTTTATGAGTGCCTGAAGTTCATAGTTTAATGCTTTTCAAGCACAACTCAGGCACATGTGCAAACATCTACCCTCTGTCTGCATCCATGAAGACAGAGAAGGTGAAGGAAGTCAGCCTGAAACTGAAAGAAGAGGCAACACAACAGAATGCAATGCTGGACTCTGTCCTCTGGGCTCTGGGATTTAACTGTCCATCAGAGAGCTGGGTTACTAAAGCTTTGCAAGGTAGAAGGTAACACACATTGCAGTAGGGCAAGTACTACCATTTCTCTCTGCCATTATTTTGTGAAATAAGACAAGGTCTTGGAGGAGACCAGCCCCAGAATTGCATTTTTTCTAGCTAAAACCTTGCAAAGGAAGATGGGATTAACTTTCTACAGGGAGTTCAGCAAAACCAGGTAAATTAGTTCAGAGATTCTTCTCTTTATGCCCAGTCAGGGCGTAACATTTTTCTTAAAAGCTAACAGATCAGCACCTGGGATTAAATGCTTACCTTACCACTGGGACCAAGTACAGTGAGCAGATGGGGAGAACAGAAGAGGTCCAGATAAAGACAAAATGAGCCCTTAGACCTGATAACTAAGGTGGGTTTTGGCTGTCTGAAAATTAGGTAGGAGCACCCTAAAAATTTTTTTGCTGGGCCAGAACCAGAAAGCTCCCTCCTCAAAACATTCCCGAGTGATTTCAAGCACTGTAAGTCTCTACTGAAGCTGCACAAGCAGCAGTGTGCAGTTGTCCCTCTGCAGCAGCAGGCTCTCCATCCCATAACACCTATAGCTCCTGCTTTTGTCCTCCTCAATTGTTAAATATTTAATGGGAGTCTACAAGTTGTAGAAAGTGAAGTTCATTCCTCTATGAATGGCTGGGTACCAGCTGCATGGCATTTAAATTTCCCATAACAACTGACCTTAGGAGGAACACATTAAGTTTCACGTAACTACTGACCTTGGCCTTCTGCTTGGAACTAACTTCTTGCTATCCAGATCTTCCTCTGAGGACATGTTACCCTGGGCAAAAGACAAGATTTGTGCACTGCAGAAACTGATTTGCTCAGATGGGCAAACAACAAGGCAGCTCTTGAAGCATCCCATCATAGTTCACTGCTCCCCACTACAACTGAGCACAAGTACTGAAAATATCCAGAATGGATCTCTAAAATCTTATGGGGATAAATACATATCAGTTAAAAACGTGTATCTAATTTTTTTAACACTTCTAAAAGGTAGTGCAGACACACTCCTTGCTATCCTGAAGCAACAAGAGCACTGAAGAGTGTTTCTGGATTAGTTCACCTGGAAGTCACCTCTTCTTCTCCAGTGGGAGTACCTATTCTGGTACTGACCCATGCAACTCATATTAAATGTACTGAGTTGCCTCTTGGATATCCTGGAGAAACACATCAGCCTGCCCTCCTCTGTATGTGTCCTCCAGAACTCTTACTACAAGCACAATCACAATAGTGGGGATTCAATGCCTTGGTTGGGGTGAAAATTCGGACTCAGAAAAGACCCTGGTCATACAGCTGAATGTGTCCATTTGGAGCAGACAGTACTGATACAAACCTTCATAAAGCCACAGGTGACAGAGACAGAAGTCAGCCAAATCTGTTTATTTGGGGATGAGATGGAAAAAGAGCCTCCTTCCCTTTCTTTGTCCTCCTGATAAGCTGCAGGCATTTCTCTGCCTATGTGGTCAGAGACGCTGTCCAATGCCCTAGTTAATCATTCCCTTGAGTTTTGTGCCTGTTTAAATTTCTCCCCACCTGTACACTCCCACTCCAAAAAATCTGCTGATCCTTTATGTACCCGGTAAGCAAACTTTTCCCTTTCCTGCCTGTGACTTCTAGATTATTACTCTTCTTACCCCTCTGGTAACACAAAGACCCTTTGGGAGGTAGGGTGCAATATATGTGGATGACAGTGCTCATGGATTAATAACAATAATGTCCAAAGTGCGTGTTTCAGGCTGTGCTACAGTGAGCATGAGCACCATGGAGGTCTCTGCATTGGCAGACCACCAGCATGGAGAGGCACATTTCTGTCAAAGCAGCCACAGACCATGCTAAGGGGCAGTGGGGGGGATGAATGACACCTGATCCAGCACCATCTAGTTAGAATAGCACAGCTTTATCCCATTGTATGATGTTTGCATGGCAAGGTTTTGGTAGCTGTGGGGCTACAGGGGTGCCAGAAGCTTCCCCCATGTCCATTACAGCCAATGTCCACTGGCTCCAGGATGGACCCACTGCTGGCCAAGGCTGAGCCCATCAGCAACGATGGCACCACCTCTGGGATAACTTATTTAAGGAGGTGAGGGAGGAAAACACACAATTGCAGCTGGAGAGAGGAGTGAATATGTGAGATAAACAGCCCTGTAGACACCAAGGTCTATGAAGAAGGAAAGGAAGGGGCTGCTCCAGGCATCCTTGTAGCCCATGATGCACACCGTGGGGAAGCAGATGTGCCCCTGCAGTCCATGGAGGTCCATGGTAGAGGAGAGATTCACCCACAGACCATCAGAGCAGATGGTCTAATGGATGCACAAAGGAGTCTGTGAGCCCATGGGAACCCTGTGCTGGAGCAGGCTCCTGGGAGAACTGCAGACTCACGGAGAGAGGAGCCTATGAGGTTTGCTGGAAAGATTTGTGACCCTTTGGGAGAGCTCATGCTAGAGCAGCCTGTTCCTGAAGGACTGCACCCCATGGAAGTTTGTGAAAAACTCCAGCCCTTGGGAAGGACCCACATTGCAGAAGTTTGTGGAGGACTGTCTCCTGTTGGAGGGACCCCACACTGGAGCAGGGGAAGAGTGTGAGGACAGCTCCACCTGAGGAGGAGCAAGTGAAAGAGACAACACATGATGAATTGACTGCAACTCTTAACAGCAGTTCCTTTACACTGCTCAGGGAGAAGAAAGTAGAGAAAATCAGGAATGAAGTTGAGCCCAGGAAGAAGGGAGGAGTTGGGGGGAAAATGTTTTTAAGGTTTGGTTTTATTACTCATTATACTAACATGAGTTGATTGGCAATAAATTAAACTAATTTCCCCAAGTCAGGTCTGTTTTGCATGATGGTAATTGGTAAGTGATCTCTACCTGCCCTTAATCTCGAGCCAGGAACCTTTCAGGATATTTTCTCTCTGCCGCCTAGCTGAGGAGAGTGGTAGATTGGCTTTGGTGGGCCAGGGTCAATCCACCATATCCATTCCCCAAAAGCCCTGTTGCAGAAAGTTTACTTACAGTAGTGGAGAAAAAGTTTAGTCAACTTGACCCTGCAGGGGAAAGCTTACACTGGGGAAGCACTTTGTGTAATGAAATTACACAAATGCGTGCCATAGAACTACTATATAGTCTTTCAAAAAACACACTTTTAGTCAATTATCATGAATCCCAAAATTGGATTTTTTGTTCCAGTGACTTACAATAATCTTATGAACTGATGAGCATATCAGATGCAAACACATAAAAAGTCAATGAATGCAGTCTACATATTAGCGTGGCAACAACTTTGATACACCCTTTGTCTTTGTTGGGGCAACTGCATCAGAAATTGTGAAAGGAGAAAATGCTGTGTTTAGAAAAAAAAACAGACAAAAAAAAAATAGACTGTACAGTACTGCTGCAGTGGAAGTAATCACCCCTGATTTACTTAAATTTTACTCAAAAAACCCCTCAAAACAAGTCACTTGTCAAAAAGCCTCTTGCTCTCTTCTGAGTTCAGCCCTCCAGTCACTAGAGTGACAACACACACCTCCAGTTGCCTGAGCATGAATGCTTAGCATTCAAAGTGCACAGCCTTTCACAGAATCACAGAATGATTTGGGTAAGGAGGGACCTTCAAGGATCATCTCATCCACCCCCCTGTCACGGGCAGGGACACCATTCACTAGATGAGATTTCACATGGACTCTGCCCTCAAACACTTCCAGGGATGGGATGTCCATATATGATGGATAATTTGAAAAAAAAGCAAAAGAAAACAGCAAAAGATTGGAAAGTGAATCCATGAGTCACATAAAACACCCTAGCAGGCATCAAGGAACTTTGGAAATGTACTTCTTTGAAGACAGGATCACTGGAAAAAGCTGAGAGGCATCACACCTCCCTACCTCTTACTGTGTCATCCCACAGCACTGCCAATGGCAAACCAAAGAGACTTTGGCTAAACAGCTCCTCTTCCTGGCCTGCACTGCCCTTTTCCCAGCAAACAGTGGAGGAACCCACTGGCAGGGCCCAGCAGTGCCAAACACGTCAGCCAACCTCAGACAGGAGTTTTGGCAAGCCCGCTTCCGTGGCGTAAGGATGCCAGCAGCCTGTAATGCACCAGGCAGAGCCACGGAGCTGCAGGATCATTAATGCAGGATAATTAATGCTGCCTTTCAGCGGGGAGCTGGGGCACAGACGTGCTCTGTAATGTTTGCACCGGAGCCCGGCCAGGAGCCTGGGCTGTCTGCTCCAGTGCCCAGATGCCGTGGCCTGAAAGGGACCACTGCCTGCACTGCTCCATCCTCCGACAACGCTGCTTGAAGTCAAAACTGGCAGCAAGCCAAAGTGCTCTCTCATGAGACTGTAAATTAATGTTGCTGAAGGAAGCTGGCTAGTAGTTCATGTGGCTCTGGGTTTGCTTTACATCTGGTGTCAGACTTTGAATTCCCTCTGCAGCTAGGAATAAAACAGGTGAGGTGCCTGGGCCACTCAGCACCCCCTACACATTACTAATTTCCTTTCATCCAGGCCTTCAAAAAAAAAATCCCTGATCATGCTACAGTTTTGAAATGTTATAGGGTTGGGATTTTGGGCTTTTGATGGGTTTTTTTGTTTGGTTTGGTTTTTTTTTTTCCCAAACTTATAAAAGCAGCTGTTATTTCTCTCCAGGCTTTGCAAACATTCTTCCCATTAAGTAACTCATTTACTGCTAGTGGCAGGCACAGCTTCCTCCAACTCACAACTCTAAAAGAAGCTGATACCTTTTGCACTTAAAAAGCATGGCCACAGAAAAGAAACAGATGTATTTTAAACAAAGATGCTCATTTTCAGCTCCTCCTCACTCCTTCACCTCACAGACTAGTTACCTAATAAGCCTTTCAATCCAGCTGCCTACCACTTGAATCAGCATGATTCCTTATCCCTGTGTTTTCATTAGGGACACGAAATCAATCTTTAACCAAGGACAAATAGCAATGCTTCCAGTTACATCCAAATAACAACTTCCAGTTCTGGAATTAGACCTCAGTGCTGTTGCTTTGTAGCTGCTTTCTCACTTTCTGCCAAGATGGAGGGGGAAAGGCAGGGCAGTCCAGAGGTCATAAAAGATATTCAAGAAGTATAAAAAGAAAATCTTATACAGCTACCTCCAAGAAGAGATGAGACAGCATCCAAGGTTCAGATAGGCTTAACCTCCTCTTCACATCACACGCTTTTCAAAGCATGCTACCCACTTCAGAACTACTCCAATCATCATCTACTGGGAAACTCCCATTGATATTAACTGGAGCTAGGAAGAGAAATTTTAGTGCTTGCACTGGGAGTGCAGTACTGATAGCTGCAGAACAGCTTTAACTGATACACAAGGCTAGTCAACTCCCTGAGAAAAGCCTGGATCCTTCCTCAAATACCTTTACTTTTCTTAAGTTCAGGTTGATTGTGATGGGAAGCTATGTGTCAGGGGAAAAAATCAGCCAGCCATCCTGAATATTGCTCATACCTTATGAGGAGAAGCCCAAGCTGTCCCTTGCAAGCTCCTTTCAAAGCAACATCAAAATCCATAGTACAGCCAGAAAGGTATTAGGAAAATGGACCATGACACACAACTGCAGCATGTGTTACAAGTGAGCATGGCACATGCAAGCAGAGATGTGCCCTGCACTAAGCACTATCCTTTGCTTTGCTTATTTAGCATGCTTGATAAGTGATGTTTTACCTCATGCTTTCCCAAGTCTTCCTGGAAGTAATTTCTCTATGTATCTCCAGAATGCCAGCAACAAGGATATGACCAAAAAGCATCAATTTTCTTGCCTTAAAATATTCAAGTTGTCTCCTACTGTGGAAATTGTACTTTAAAAAAAATTAAGTTAAATAATTTTTTGTTTTAGTAGATACTTGGAAAGAATTAGCTAGTCAAAAAGATATGTCACTTTTGGCAAACAGAAGTATACACACCCACATAAAAAAAAAATCATTCTGTCCTTCATTTTCAACTGTATGTCCACTGCTGAATCATCCTTTAATTACAGCTGACAATTGCACAGATGTCTCCAATGCAGTTTGCTTATAAAGACACATTCATTGCAATGAAATACATGACAGACTTCACACTTAGCAGTTGTCAACATAACTTCATTAATGTGTCTTGATTATCCACTTGCCCACCCCCACCCACTTCAAAACCAAAATTAAAACCCGCTTTTCTTCTGTCATCACATCCTCCAACAACTATCACCACTCACTCAAGTGTTAGGAAAATAAGTCACCGCTTTTTCCATAAAACCCATCAAAAATTGCTACTTCCAACAAAAGCAGTGTACAAACAAACTCAGTCACAAATGAAAGAAGCCATTTTCATTTCCCAAAGACCACATCTATTTATCTTCTTGAGCCATCCAATTAAGTGGTATGATTCAACGATGACTAGTAGCACAAACATACATTCATGTGTTAAGTTCTGTCAAAACATTACAAAATTAGCAGAGAGCAGCTACTGTTGTAAATTTAATGATGTACCTATGATGACTGTAGCTAACAAAACAAATGTTCCAGCATTATAAGAGCCCTTTTGATACATAAATATTTCCTCTAAAAATAAGCTTGCACACTTAGAATACATTGTCTTTATTGGGTAGAAAAGACCTAAATGTTCTCACTTTTGAATGTCAGACAAGCTTAGCTTACATATGTGTAGGGTAGCAACCCCAGTGGAGACAACAAATGGGATTCTAAACAAGAATGCCTATGTTTTGTGTTTGTCTACACAAGGATTGAGACTAGGATGGAAGATGTCTACAGATGGAGCCAGTTATCTGAAAACAAGAGATGTTCACAGATTTTAGTTTTTGATTAGAGACATCAGTCAAAAAACTACTTGTGACTCATGCTAAGATTAGTTTTATATTATAATAAAGAATTAAACTACTTCTTGGTGTCATTATTGAGAAGGCTGATATTCAACCTACACTCCTGAATTTTGCCAACTTTGACATAAAGGTCTTTTGACTAGGACTTGGTTACAACACTGCTCAGTCTTCATACACTCAGGAATAGAAACAAAATGTTGAACTCTGGTACCTCTTTATGAGGATTTGAACTGAGGGAAGACTCTAAGGTAGAGGAAGCAGGGTTCAGCAGGTCCTCCCTATTCATACTGGCCTTTGGATTTTGCCAGATGTTTGCATCTTTAAATGCTAGACAGAGCTAAGGGTGTACTGAACCTTGTAAGGGTCAAGCCTTTGGTGACCTTCAGAGCCAGGAGAGCACTACACCCGAGGGAATATTGATGCCAGGAACTGGAGCACCAACAGAGGGAAATTTCCCTTCTTATTCAATTTGGGCTTAGTTTGAGTCCCTCCACTGATGTCTCACTGTGCTTCTTTGCTGTCCCCCCTCTTTTGCACTGCAGACATGTGCACATACACATCTGTAACTTCAGACCCCAGTGCCAAAGAATGTCATCCTTATTGTCACCCATGTCTCCCTATCACCAGCCATCCGAGCAGGAGCATTTATCATCACAGATACGTGTCCTCATGAAACAATCAACGCTGTGAGAAAACTTCTTCTCTGAATTTCCCTCTCTCCTACAGCCTCCCTTGTTTGGTGGGAAAATGGAACACGGTAAGGAAAGGAAATTATATAGCTCAAAGTTCCCCAGTAAACCTTGGAATAGTTCTTCAGTGGGAAAGAAAACATCCATAGGAGTTATAAAATCACTCTAATACCAATGATATACTAATGACATATCTGTATTGCTGGAAGTGTGTGGTAAATATTTCTTTGCAAATGTGATTTGAATGTATGTAGGCAGTACTGTAAGACAAATTTGAATTCTGGCAAATGAAGACTTTCTATTACTCTGTATACTCAGTTAAGTAGAAATTCAAAATTACACACAGCAACATGAGAAAAAAAGCAGTCAGACTGACAAAAGTGTGTGTGGGGGGGTGTTGTTTCGTTTAAAATGTATTTATTTTCCCAAAAAAATCCATCTAAATGAAAAACCTTAATATGTTAACTATGATGCTGCTATTCTACCTGTATAATCAGTTTAATGTCTCTGAAGATTTAAAGAATAGTGTAGTGATTATGTGATTTCATCTTAATGCCAGCTTCAAAATGAAGGGGAAAAAATCACTTCTGTATGCCTCACAGAAACAAATAATTGCTTTAAATCCATCTTCCTTGAAAGCAAGCTGTAAAGTCTCCAGTTTCAAAACAGATCAATCTTATGCAATTTGTCTGGTTTCTAATTATTAATATAATTCATAATAAAAAGCCAGAGGGGGTAGAATTAGGTGCTAGGGAAAGATGTTTGGGCGCACATCAACCACCAAAATGGATTAAGATCAGATGAAAAAGAGAGAACAGAACAGCTATTAAACTTCTGCCTCGTCTTCACTGGGGCTGTTGTTAGAAACTTGGAGTACAGCTGCACTTAATGAGTTTGTGTAAAAGCAGACATTATACAAATGGGAGAAAGTAGGAACTTCATCCAATTAGATAAGAGAATTGGCCAGCAGCCTCCAATGAACTGAAAAGCTCTTCCAACTTTAGGGATGAGAGCTAATTATAACTCTGTTTTTGTGTGTGTACAATGTTACTAAAGTATTAAGAAATATCGTTCTGTCAAAAAACTATGTCATATATACTGACTTGATTATTACAGATAGAGGATTTGCCAGAGACAGGGCTGGAAAGTGATTAGCCTTGATAAAAAGAGAAGTCATTTTGCCATCAGACCTCAGGGTGCAAACAGCTTCTTTTCTTGAGTTTCTCCCAAAATTTGGGCAATCGGGTGGAATGGCAAGAATTTAAATTTCTTCCTCTTGGCACATAGGATGCAAGGAAGAGAGGCTGACACAAGTAACTATGTGCCTGTTAAGAAAGGTAGCTCAAGAGATGCTCACTGTTGAAGCTAACACCTGACCTGGGGTGTTGTTTCCTTTATTTTCCTTTTTCTTTTAAACACACAATAATATAAAGAATCAGAAATAAGCTAGATATGAATGGACACAAAGGTTCTCACTTTTGCTTGATAACTATTAAATACCTTGTTCAGAGAGTAGACTGAAATACAGAGAAGACAAGGAAATGATGCTCCATCTCCTCCTCCTTTGCCACTCCCAAACATGCCTCCTTAACACACAATGTAACTACTTAGGGTGTACAACTCCCAGTAGCCATGGCCCAAACACCTTTTGGGGCTCCACAGCCAATTAAGTCCCCCAGCCAGCTCCAGACTGTCCATCAAGTTGGGCAATTTTCAGGAAAGAAATGACATTTTATATAAGGGAAATAGTGTGTGAGAGGGCATATGTGCGTGCTCCTACCTGCATGCTGAGGGCAGCACGGAGGGGAAGTGAAATTAGAGAATTTATTAACTCAGGAAACAGGTTCAAACTCCGGACCTTGCTATTTTACTTCACTCATGTCTCTTTTGGAGTAAGGGCTAACAACCACTGCCAAACAATGTCACTACTTATAGCCAAACACCCAAGTTCCGTGCTTATTGACAATCTGTGCACACTGTCCTTATGAGCATGAAATGTAGCTTGGTTTCTTTTCAGGACAAGGTAGAGCCACTGGGACTCCTTGACAGAAACCAGAAAAACAAGACAGAAAAATCCCAGAGCAGACAGAGCGCACTGGAAGGCTGAGACTGCTAATGGAACAGCTGTAAACAAGGATGAAAGATTCAAATTAAGGATTAAAAATGTGAGTGGGAAGAGTCCAGAAAAGTACTGTGTTTAAATTTAGCCAAGCCACACTTCCAAACTAATATCTTTTACTTCAATCATCCTAGAAGGAAATAAAGAAATTAACTTACATTTAAATCATCAGTAAGATAACTTCTCAAGAGACTTTCCACAATCTTTTGGACTTTGGAGGAAGACTACCAGTGCCAGTCCTAAAACGAACAGAGGCAAGAGAGAGGTTTAAGGCTCTGAAGCACAGATTCAGCATGTCAATTCTGAAATACTAAATAAAAGCATTGGTGTCTTATTAAACACAAAGCAAATCACCAAGAAATCAGCTTTCAGGGATCTACTGGACCGCCGCATTGTACTTGCTCAGAAAATTACCCAGCACTTTTTTCTGAACGAAGAAATACAAATCAGTTTTGCTCAGCAAATGCAGGAGCCAAACTCTTCTATTGTGAGGGTTTCAATAGACACTCAAATAACTTTGACAGCAGCATGGAGGGGGAAGGGTGTCTCTGACCCAGTTTCTGTATTACAGCATTGCTTGGGTGATGGTGGTACGAGTGTTCAAAGCAGAATCTCTTTTCTTCCATTTTCCTCTCCTCCTTGCCCGCCATCACTTTGTTTAAATAATCTACAGATGTATCATGGGCACAAGAATATGGTTAATTGAGCTTAATGATTGCTGGCGGCTTCTTATATGCATTCAGCTGGTGATTGTTCAGCAGAGAGCCCTTTACACAGCGTGAGAGGAAAATTTGTTTTTTAATTTGGCTTTCTCATTTCATGGCCATTCTGAAAGCAGAGTTCTCATTTTTCCCCGAGATCTTTGCCCAAATCCTCTTAACATGGTGTGTGAAATTTTGAAGGTCAGGCCCTCTTCACCCAGTGGAACCAAAAAGATTTTTTTCTAGGCTCTTCATCAAGAAGTTTCTTGCTACTTCTCACACCACTGATCCAGGAGAAGTTTCAGCTAACTGCTCCTTTTTGTAGAGCAACAAAAGCCTAGAGAGGCAGGGAAGTGAACTACTGAACAAGTGGATAAATGCATGAAAGAAAGGCTTCACATACCCAGGCAGCAGTGAAATGGGGACTCCACATGTGCAGACACCTAAAGGCAGGAATACCTCTTACCTTCCTGCCAGGAAGCCAGGTGACAGATGAACTGGGATGAAAGCACTGAAAATTTGAGCAAGAGAGGCAAAATTCAAAGGATGCCCATAAAGCTAAAGTCACAAGTTTTCTCCCACAGTAAGGGCTGAAATTCTGAGTCTGAATTAGCAGAATGAAAATTTTCTCTTAAAAAAACCTCTCACTGCTAGCCATGTTTCAATATGGTTTTCAACAGATCTTGAATTATTATGAACCTTTACTTGTCTGCTTTTACATGTCACAAGTCATCACTAACCTGACAGCTCTCTGGCAGTCTTTCAAGCATCTTCAAAAATACAAAACTATTCTTGCTTTTAATGTTTTCCCTACTTCCAGCTCCTAAACCAAAATCAAATTCAGAGATTTCAAAAGAACAGAATCAGAAACAGATTTTCACAAATGTCCCAATAAAGAAAGCTGAAAGTAAAGAGTCACACTGTCAAAAGCAAATATATTGTATTATATATATATAAATAGAATAGCAATATAATTAATATACTAATTATTTGCAACAGCAAATAATTGGTATATTAGTAAAAGAAAAGCAGGAACAGTTTTATGTCAGATTGTAGGCTGCACAGTGGTGTATGCCCCAGCCAGGGGTAACCAGCCTTTGAAAAGGCCACAGATAATTCTGCTATACATGGATTACACCAGGTAATGTAATTCATGCATCCAGCACAGGTACGTGAATCTGGGGGCTAGTGCACAATGGGAAGCCAGGCCATGGAAGGAGGTGAGCCAGCAAGAATTGCTCAGGAGATCCCTGTTCTACTGGACAGTACAGCAACCAAAGTCACAAGGAGCCACTGTCACCAGCCATAAGACCTCTGCCCAGCTCTCTCCCTCTCATTTTCCTTGGCTAATGAGTGTTGTTCAAAGCGCTGGTGCATGTTTATTAGGGTTAAGGAGATTGCTCACACTTGCACTAGTCAGTTAAAAGACAAAAAGAAAAGACTAAGAACAAAGAGAGGGAAGCCTGATAAAAGATGTAGTTTTATTTTTCCATAAACTATACATTAGTATTCTCATTTCATTGAAGAAACCAGGTCTCTTTTTCACTTTCTTTCCAGGTTTCTTTTTTGCTTGTTTCTGTTTTTGGTTTTTATTGGTTTTTGTTTTGGTTTTTTGTTGGTGGTGGTTTTGTTGTTGTTGGTTTTGGTTTTTGTTTTGGTTTTTGGGGTTTTTGTTTTGTTTACACTAGGAAAAAAGACCAGTTGGAACATTTACATTATAAACCTTATAAACCTAACTAATTTTTGTTCTAATCCAATAAATTTTACTTCACTTTCTCAAAATAAGTATATTTTCTGCAAACATCTTGTATCATTTGAAAACTCATATTTGTTAAGAAAATAGCGATGATAAAAATGTTTGACCATTTCTAGTGATTCCTTATTTATGAGAATTGTGGCACTTCCTTGGAAAATGTTAGCTAGTATGCTAACTTCAGTACTGTTAAGTTCCCTCAGGTGACACAACCATAATTTTCTCTGCTGCCAGAGATTTCCCTCTTGACTTTGGACTATTCACTTTGCCTCTGTGTTCTTCAAATCCATCTATAAAATGGGTATAAAAACTTGTACTCTACAGAATCACCACAGGCATGAAACCACTTATTATTTGAAGCTTTTGCATACTGTGGAGGAAGAAGGTATAGAATGCATAAAAACCCACTTGAATTAGGCTTTAGAAGGATGCTGGGAGGATGATGGACCTGACTGAATTAGTATGCTCAACTGAGCAAAGCAGGGTTGCTTCCTGAATAACTAAAGGCTTAAGATGCTCTTAAGCTTGCAAACAGCACTACAAAATCTCTAATGGGTTACAGATAGGCAGGATGCTGTTTTAAATCTCAGCCAGAAGACAAGAATGACTCTGCTGCTCAAAAAGTTACAAACATGCAGTGGCTCAAGCAGATCAATAGGAAAAGCAGCCAGTACCACTGAGTAAAGACCCACAAAACAAACACCAACATTCCCAAAGCACTTGAATTTTCTCTCCAGTGGAAAAGCCAGGCACTGCTTTGCTTTGCCAACGCTATATGAAGAATTTGCTGCCTGATGCAGTGTGTCTGTGATGTCACTTCAACATTGGACATTTGCAGGAGCTCTACTCCTGCAACTTATAACACGTTTTCTGAACATAGCCTTAGCTAAAAAAAACCTTTCCTGGCTGGAATGGATCCCATTCACTTGCTGGTCTTTGACATCCCTCATTTAGGTCCGGAGTGGTCTGTTTGCCTTTCTCTGAAGGTAGAAACACAAAGCCCGGAGCCGAGCTCCACAGGTCAGTAGCATCCCATACAGACACACATTAACGGGGAGCAGCCGAGAGCCCAGTGCCCTCCTCCTCCTCTGCCAATTACCAGCAGCACCTGGTGCCGGAGCTAGCTGGGCAGGGGGAAAAGGGAGAAAAACTGAGAGAAAGCGAAGTCGATGATTAAGGAGTAAAGAATGGCAGATGAAACTAAAAATAGTCCCCTCGGCAGTTGTAAAGGAAATTCGTTTGACAGGAGGCTGCTTCTTTTGTCGAGAGCGGTTTGTTATGCAAGAGACGATACCAACACCGGCTCCTCTTATCTGGCTTGTCAGTTTAACTGACAAAAAGGAGCAGGGTTAACATCTCTGGAGCCACTGCCAGTCTCAACATTTGTTTGTTTTCATGCATGTCCGTGTTTTAAGAGGCAGCCCAGGGATTAATACCGTCCAGAAAGTGTGGTGCAAGCTCAGTTAGGCAATTCCACAAAAATCTTCAGAGTACTTACTCGTCATTAAAGGCAACAATTGAGCCCCTGCCTGCTGCTGGTTTTGTTCCCTTGCCTCCTGTTTCAGCCATCACATGGTCACCTTCCTGCACAACAGAAAACTGAATGTCCGCAGGTTTTCCCATGCACAGGCAGCAGAGGACAGCTGCCCCTACTCTGCTTTTCCAGCTCTCAAGACACATGACTCAAAACGTGCAGAGCCTCCTGGATACAAGAAAATGAAAAACTAAACCAAAGAAAGTTGTTTCATTTTCCCCCCACTCCTTCCTGATGCTGAGCTTTCAACAGCACTTACACCTCTGTGTGCAAAGGTAAGAAGTAGGAAGGAAGAGGCTTTAAAAGAAACCACCTTAACACCTCCTTTCTTACAGAAGAGAAGCCACCATAAAACCAGGGGGAGAAGAAGCAAAAGTGAGGCTACCAGCAGCTTGCTGGCCAGCTGCCCGCATGGCTGCAGGTGAGTCTGTATGTTCCTCATTAAGGTGCCTTCTGGCATGCCTGAAGGCTTTTGGAGAGAGCCTGGTGGCCACGGCTGCCAATATCTGCTGGTGAGGAGGTAAGCAAATCACAGCCTCTCCAAGTTAAACAAGTTAAAGCCAGGACTTCCAAAAACTCAAGTGACCCACATAAGCTGTGCGGGAGTGAGCGCTTGGGTATGATGTAGGTGCAAGGGAAAACAACTCTTATTTATCTTCTTTTCATTGGGCTTCCCTGAAGCATTCATTTTTAGACTCAGTATGCTGCACTAAACCGTGGGTTAATTAGAAACAGGAGTCTCTCCTCTATTCCTATTTTTGGAGGAAATGTTCATCAGCAGAAAGACAGCAATGCAGAAGTTCTGTCTCCTTGGTGAGTAACTGAAATCATCCTCTCTGTCCCAAACATCAAGGTGTTTGGTAGAAAAATAAGCAGAATAAGATAAAGTGGTGGAAAATCCTGGTTGAAAAGCATATAGCAGTTTTTTACTTCAGGTTTTAAATGTGCACTGTGTTGAAATATTGTGGGCTTCTTCTGAAAACTAACTTAGAAACAACTCGATCCATTTCCCGCTCAGTGAAGGAAGACCTTGGTGGCAGATTCTGCCCTAACCCAAACCCACCTGCCATGAACTGCTCGGGCCACAGGATGCCACTGTTGCATTTCTTTTTCAGGAGGTCGAAAGAAAGAATGACAAATTGTTTGCATGAAGAGGACACCTAAATTTAATACCTCTTTTCCTTCTTAACACATACAATTGCTGATGTTTAAAGCCCCAGACAGACCATCCAGCTGTAAATAGCTCAGAGCTGCAAAGGAATAAGTGTTTTCTTCAGGAGCACATGTCTGAATACCTTTTAAGGCTCGATTACTGAACCCAGCACCTCTGTACCTTCATAAATTTCTGTGCACGAGAAATCTTTCCAACGACTGCCCCAAGTGTTGACTCAAACTCTGATCGTTTTGTCCACAAAATAAATGCCCTGTTATTGGATTTTATCTGTGTCCAGATGAGAAAAGAAAAACACTAGATGGGAGAGTAGATTAAATCAGAGAAAAGGCAGGCTGCTCATAATTGCTACCTCTTGTGAAAGAGCAAGAGCCCCTACCATGTTAATAAAACTTCATAAATATTTTACTAATGTAAAATGGAATGCAATGTGTTCATGCCAAGAGACAGGGAAGTGGCCTGAGCTCCCAAATAGCTGCTCTTGTGGCAATTTTTTGCAATTTGTAAACTGGCACACAGAATCAGAAGCCCACGACTACTGAGACCTCTGGGAGGCCAAGACAAAAGCACTGCACAAAGGTCCACCAGTGTGAATTTTACAGCAGTCTAGATTGCAGAGATCTACACAAGGTCTAAAAATCCTCTGAAAGTAAATTTCAGTCCTGACGTATTTTCATACTGAAGTGGTAAATTATTACAGAAAACCAAGTATGGGGTTGCAGACAGTCTCCAAGATTTACAAAGACAAGGTTTCCCCCAAGTTCAGCACAACACAGATGGAATTTGTGAGAATGGGTTGTTAAGAAATGAGGGAGAAATTGTAATGCTAACAGTTTCTCAAATTTCAAAAGCCATTTTTGTTTTGCTCAACATTTAAGAAGGGAAAAAATGGCCTTAGCCTACTACATCTCCATTTAGGAACAGAGAAAAAGAAAATGAATGATAAGGTTTCAGATACATCTTGGGTGGCCAGCAACAGAAGAACTTGAGGAAAGCCAGCATGAACCTGACAGCTGTGGTGATGCAGAGCATTACCAAGGCTGGTGTTATAGCTCTGTACTTCAAGCTGATGTAAATATGAAGGGGCCCACAGATAACAGCCTTTTAGGATTCAAGGCTTCAATAGAAACATCCTCACTACCTCCAGCCTGTTTTGGATGTGTCCCAGAAACTGGTTATTCCCCAGTCAGGGTCTAGATTCAGTGAGACAAAATCCCTCTCTTCAGAAAGCCATGTTGTAAAGATCTCCAAATCAGAGCTAGACAATTACTCAGAAGGTGCTGGGAAGTACTCAGCCTTGTAAGAGAAACAGCTACCGACCAAACAGTTCCCACATTTCCAAAGACAAAAATAAAAGAAGATCATGGTTCCACTGCTTTTAAAATTAAGTATTTGTAACAGCACACACCAAGGATATAATATTAAATCAGTCATGACTGTTTACATTTCTTTTGCTGAAGAAATTGTTTTGTGTTGTGATTTTTTTCGTCATTAGCACAGAAAAATTTTGACCGCACATAACCAATTACTTTGTTCCCAAACTGAATTTACCTCCCATTCCAAAGACCAGGGATTTCAAAATCTCCTTAAGAAAGGGGAAAAAAAAGCCTTCAATCCAAATTCTTTTCTTGTTGTTTATAACAATAAACAACAGATTTCATATAAAAGCAGCAGCATAAGGGTAGAAAATAGTGTTCCAAAGCTAATTTTAGTCCTGCTGATCTCAGGAGCTTAGTGTTCCTGTCAGACTGAACAAACTCCAGTGGTGCCCTGCCTGCCTGGCTGGAGAAATCTGTCCCTGGAGATCTATTTATAGCACCTTGTACCCTGTACCTAGATTAGGTTTTAGGTTTTTTGTTTTGTTTTGTTTCATTGTGTTTTGTTTTGTTTTGTTAGGCAGGAGCATGTATCCAGGACTACATTGATCCAGGACACAGATGTGACCTACTCGAGTAAATTACCAGGGGAAAAAAAAAATATCAAAACAGTTCACACTTCATTTTCTGCACATCAGTCCCTCTGGACTTCATCAGCTAGCCAAAATTCAGTCCCAAAGGTTATTTCTATTACAAAGAGAAATTGATGACAGAATTGAGTGCATCTTTGATACAAACCCATCTGTTTACATACAACACAGCATCCTTTCACCTGCAATAATGTAAAAACAAATGATCTGATCTTTTTCCTTGGTGGTTGTCATTTAAATTTAGCCAGTACAATATCTAATCCCTTCATGATTTTCTCCTTAGAAACACAGTCCTACTCCTACATTTGGATGCTTCTCCCTAGTCAGCATGATTTTCTCTGGCTTGTTTCACTGGTTCTTATGTCATATATAGGCAACTCCAGCAGCCACTACCTATCTTGTATTTTCTTTATGAGTCTTCAGGGGAAAAACCCTTATGTCATAGAGTTAAGGGTTTTTTTAGTGTAGATCTCACCTTGTAATTCTGTGTTGGTTGTGACCCTGTTATTTCAACTCCCTGGTTCCATAATGACTTTAAGCTCTTCTAAACACTTACTTTGCCCACCGGCTTCACTGAATTTTATCCAGTCCATAATAGCATCCCTTCAGTTCCACCCACTCTTCCAAACCAAAATGGGCCACACCTGAACCCTTTCAGCCCAGAAGGAGAAATGCTTTAACAGAACTACTAGTTATACTGCAAACAGTGGCTGTCAAGGATACTCTTATATTTCAGCCCCTGCAAAAAAATCTATTTCCAGCCATAACTCCTTGTGATTTTTCAACTTTGTATGAAACCTGCCCACCAGAAGAGAGATGTAATTCTTCATACTCTCCATCAAGAGTAGATATCCTCTGCTGGATGCAAATGGTGAATCGATTTCCCAAATATTTCTTATCTAGACAGGAGAACAGAGTTCATGCAGGCACCCTAATCTTTGGGGTAAAATCTGCCAAACTAGCTTAAACAACTTTTAAATAGAAACAGTAGGAATTAGAAACAAACAAAGCTACGAAACAGTAAAACACTCCTGCTGTTAGGCTGCCTTTGCTAGCCAGATGACAGCCCCAAACTGAGAAGGCATAGCAACTGATGGTAGTGGTGTCTCAAACTGCAACTTCTCATCAGGGCTTCAGTTACAGTCACCACTCACTGCTGCCAAGAGAGGTAGCCCTCTTCCCCCATCCCTCCCCCAGTTTCTTCCCTGTGGGACATGTGCTTCTGCCAAGTCTTTGCTCCAGTGCACATTTGATTGCAGCACAAAGCCAATTCAACTCACTAAAACAGCAGAAAGTAAATTGGTTTTGGCTGGAAAGCAAGCAGAACTGGATTATTATGTGATCAAGCAAGCAGTAGAGTTGGTGCAAGATAGCAAGAAGAAGATGAAATGTACAGCTAAAGGCAGGAAAAGCAGAAGAGGTCTAGGCAAGGTGAAAACGGTAAACAGCAAAATAAGCTGTTAACACAGCTCAGCCAGAGCAGGGAATCACACTCCTACCACACTTCAAAACATGTACTTTGAGCCTTCAATTCCTGTAGCTATCTCCTCATTTCAGGGACAGCAGCTCCTCCGTTACCTGTGTGTTACTTTCAGGGGATTTTGGATTTACCTCTGCCATGGGACTGCACTAAAGGCTACATATCTTAGCCCAAACTCACAAAGCACTGGTACCCCGAGCTTGCTGCTGTGAAAGTCCTTGGAAGGAAAGGGATTTCCTGCTCCCAGCTTTTGTGCAGGACAGTGCCACAGCATAGGGAAGCTTTCCAAAGCTCAGTATTAGCTGGGCACGGTGTCATGTTAACACCATCATCCTGTTTCCCAGGCACAGGCTGCTTTTGTGTACAGCACTGCACAACCAACAAGCCATTTGCTGCAATTCCGGTTCAAGAGCCTGTCCAGACTCTCTCCAAAAAGAGATTATAAACACCAACAGAAGGCATCCTGAGGAGACCAGCACATTGTTCCTCTCTAAGAGAAACATCACAGGCTGGCAGCAGGGCGACACAGCCCCTGCCGATACACCCCAGGGAGGGCTTTCAGCAGAGAGACCAGGGAAGGAGACTGCATGCATTCAAATGGCTGTTTATCCAAAACATGGCTCTGCACCAGAGGAGAGTTTATCTGCTTACCTCCCTGTGCAACCTGTCTAGTGTAACACAGGCCATTCCCTGTGTTACACAGCTGCTCCTGGGCACAAGCTTCACCCATCATCTTTTACCTCCTTCCCTTCACCCCACCAGCCCCCCATTCTGTGGGGCTTTCTGCTCTGAACGCTGCCAGTCAATGGAGGTGGCTTTAGAAAAACAACAAGGCAACCTGTGGGGACCTTGAATTTCAACTTTATTAACCCTCAGGCTTTATATCCTTGGTGACCAAATTCTTCCTCAGCACTGTAGGGCACAGGGACATTACTAAATTAAAGAAAGGCCGGGTTGTGGTGTGCTCCCAGAGACCTGCCCATCCCCACCGCCCTTGTTCCTATTCACTGGGGAGGAGGAAAGGGCAAGAACGCTGGTGAAAGGTTTGGAGTGCAGATCCCATGAGGAGCGCCTGAGGGAGCTGGGGGTGTTCAGCCTGGAGAAAAGGAGTGATCGGGGGTGATGTTATCGCTCTCTACAGCTGCCTGGAAGGAGGGTGTAGCCAGGTGGGGGATGGCTTCTTCTCCCAGGGAACCAGCGACGGAACAAAAGGACACAGCCTCAGGCCGTGCCAGGTGAGGTTCAGGATATCAGGAAGAATTTCTTCACATGAAGAGTGATTAGACATTTGAGTGAGCTGCATAGGGAGGTGGCGGCCTCACCATTCCTGGCGGTATTTAAGGAATGCCCGGACGCGGCACTCAGTGCCATGGTCTGCTTGACATGGCGGTGTTGGATCGCAGACTGGACGTGATGATCGCAGAGATCTCTTTAAGTCATTTCCAACCAAACCGATCCTGTGATTTCGTAACTCTGCTCACCTTTCCCGGCTGCCGAGGCAGGAGCGGCGGGGCTGGGCCCGGCAGGGCAGGCGGGAGGCGGCCGGGCCGGGCCGGGCCGGGAGGGCGGTGCCGGCGGCCGCGGGAGCTGCTGAGGGCGGGACGGAGCTCGGCGCTCCCTCAGGTGAGGGCCGGGGGTCGCGGGCCTTGGCCCGGGGGAGCGGAGGTGCCCGCGGGAGGTGCCCGGTGTGTCCCGGTGTGTTCCGGGGCAGCGCCCGCGCCAGGGCCACCCCCGGGGCCCCACGGGGGTCTCGGGTCTCTGCGGCGGCACCCGGAACCTTTCCCGGCGGAATGGCTCCTGCCCTCGGGGGAAGGCGCTGCCACTTTCCCTCTTAGATGTAAACAGAAATTAATTTATTCATTTATTTTTGTATGTTTATCCTAATTTATTCCTTATTTTTGTATCTTTATATTTGTTGACTTTATAGCGCCCAAAGGAGATGGAGGAAGGCTATCAAGCCTTGATCAGTGCAAATTAAACCGACTGCAGACGCTTATGCAGGGATGATGAAGGGCTGTGATGAAGGCAAATGAGCCTAAAGATTGCTCAGGTGTTTGAAGTCTGTTTCCCTATTTTACAGGTTTGGGCTTAATCGTGTCGCACTAGGAAAGATAAAGAAACTTTCAGCAAATAACAAACTGCTGGTATTTAATACGGAATTATCAGGGTATAACTTCTTGCCAGCTCGCTTTCAGCCCAGCACAGCTTTGCCGGTACCTAATGTTTATGTAAATCATAGGCAACGTGTGGTGGTGACTCTGCTTACACCCACGGGTGCCCTCCTCTTAGAAACTCCCAGGACAAAGGTCACAGCCTGCTCTTCCAGACTTCCCTGTGCCAGGGGCAGCTGTGGGCACACTCGTGCAGTGCACGGGCACTTGCTGGGCTTAATGCTTTACCTGAGACACAACATTGCAGATGACGAGTCTCAGTTCTTGGTGGACACGATCCCTTGCCCTGGCAGCAAAGGCAGAAGAATCAGAGCAGGCCTAGTAAATAAGCTGAGTGCAGTAAATGTCAGGTACGGAAACATTGCTCTTACTTGATGAAAAGGTAAAGAAAAAATTCCTGCTTTAATGAAGTTACTTTGTAGTTTAAAGGGTTTTACTTCCTTCACTTAAAGAAGTCTGTACTAATTTTGAATCAGCATTTAATGGAAGTGAGTGCTGGTCAATGAATAACTTTTAAGTGGAGCAATAAAATGGACTGGTTTTATTTCTCTGGCTCAGGAAGTTATTTTAGAAGGAGAGAATACATCTGAGAAACAAGATGTCTCATGCTGGGAGTCGATACCAAGATAAGCAACACCGGCACCATGAGAACCATAGATCTGACAGATACAAGGAAGACAGAAGAGCAAGAAAACCATACCTGCACAATGCAAGGTGCGTCTTTTTTTCTCAGAGAAATAGATCACAGCAGGTCTATAATGTCTGCCTTCTCTTTGCTTCTAAATAGGCTTAATTTACAATAGTAAAGAAAGCTGTGAAAGCATGAGCATACTGCACTTGGAAATTTACACTTAGAAATTTAACCTTTTTTCTTTGTTTTGAGCTGGAGACAGGACAGAAAGGCTGTGTAACACAGGCAGAGATGTGAATTTCCTGGGATGATCTCAATCAGCTTGGGTGACAAGTAGGTGAAATGTGGCTGTGAGTCTTTGTATAGTTCCTGAAGACACTGGTCAGCAGGTGACAGCAAGCTGTGGCTTGCCAAATATGCATTGTTTAAATAAGAATGTTACATGACTGAGACCAGCACAGGGACTTCGTGAACTCTCAAGTTGCTGTGAACATGTTCCTGTTAATCTGAAATAAAATTACTTTCAGTAGTCACTGTCAATAGATGAGTGCTTGTTGAAGTGTCTAAGGCTGTTGGCAGCACTTGAGAGTGGGTCAGCCCCTACCAGCACAATGAGCAGATCAACTAATGAGTTTCCAGTGCCAAATAAACTCTTAGGCTATTGCACTTCTCCTTCCAGCCTGGCCTGGCTGCAGCACGCTAGACGTGAGCTTAGGCTGTTTTCCTTTTAGGTCATACCAGTGCGTGGCTGCACTTTGGGAGAGAGGTCTGTAGATCCAAACACCACTGGCAAATTGGCCGTGGCAGCAGAGTGTTCATCTCTGCCATTTAGTCTCTGGGGACATGTAGGAGAATTTCAGAATAAGGGCAAACAGGGAGAGGAGATAAATATAATGGAGATTATTGAAAAGCTGAAATACTGAAGTACTCCCTGATAATATGCATTTTAGTAAGGAAAACAGGATGACAATAAAAGGAGCAGAGGAGAGCACTGTGTGGACTACAAGTAATACTTATGGATAAGTATAAAACACTTGGATAGCACTAAAACTATTGCATCGTGAATGTAGCTAATGAATTTTCTTTCCTGTCTCTCTTAAATTATGAAAATTGGAGAGAAATGGGAAAAATGACCAGCCTAAGAATCATCCTCAGAAGCTGAATGCCTGGCCTTAGCAAAAGCAGATATTGGCAAGCAGTATAGTTAAATTATCTTGAACATATTAGAAATGAGAGCAGCTAATGCCAGTAACACATTAATAGCACAATGGAGAGAAAAAGAAAAAGCAAAAGAGCTGGAGGTTTGATGGGGGCTTTTTTTTCCTTTCATGTGTAGCATAATATAAGCAATGTGTGAGAGGCTAGCAATAAATTAAACCACCACTTTTTAATAAAGCACTTCTCTGGATTTCTTGGTTTTGCTGTTAGTTTTATGTGTTTGGACTTGTACATCGAAAATTGATGGATGGACTGTAAAGGTTCACAGACATCCCTGTATCCACCAGGGATTAGAGGAAGGGAAGCTGCAGTTGCAAATCTGTAACAGCCGTGAAGATAATTCTTAGAGTCAAGTCAAGCATCTGGGGGCCATCAGACCCCACTAAAACTGATTGAAAAACTTTTCTGTCAGTTGTTTTGAAGGAGTTTGGCTTAACCCAACAGCATTTCCTCTGCTTGGTTCTCATGGAGTTCTCATGGGTTTTGGTGAAAACTTTGGCCGATCGATCAGAAGACCAGTGGACCCTGTAATGAAATACATGGGAAGAATTTCATGGAAGCTGTACTTTGGGTGCCTAATACTTTCATCCCTGATGAACTAGACTTTCTAGCCAGAGTATTTCCCTTTCCAAATGCATTTCTGTCTGAAACTCCTACAGCAACCTTCTTCCCAGTGCTGAGGAGAATTACCTAGAATGATAAAATCCTCAAGAAAAACAACAGCAAAGGTGGCCAGAACAGGGCATAGTGAGAAAAAAAGGCATCTAAAAAAAAGGATTTCTTTTCCCCCTAAATGTGCTTTGCTGTTGAACATTGAGGCAGGAGGGGGGGGTTGGTTTGATTTTTTGTCTTGTTTTGTTTTCTGGCAAGTAACAGGAAACAATAGAGAGAAGCAGCTGCATCAGAAGTACCAAAGGGATTGCTTTCAAGTTACTGGAAGTCTTATAAATCACACAGCTTATTTAATTTATGTGACACAGCTGCACAGGATGCTTTGGTAGTTGCACAAGACACAGGACAGAGGTCAGAAAAATCAGAAATGTTTCAGCCAAATAGAGCTGTTGGCAGCTAAACACGGAGACGTTAGCATTGGTCTTGTTATTGAATGCCTTAATTAAAATGTAAGAACTACAAAGAACATGATTTAATGTGGATGAACGAGATAATATTGGGTCTGGAGTTGGATGAAGATAAACCTTAGTGAAGTGCAGTGATACTAGGAAACAAAACTACAGTTGAAAATGCTGATCTGTGGATAAGAAATTCAAGATAAAAAGGAATACAAAGAAGACTTTTAAAAATAATAATGCTGAATGAGACTTAAAATACCCTTTAATAACAAACTCATCCAGCTGTACCTTGAAAAAGGCAAGCTCTAATTCTTCTTCAAATGAGGGAGAAAATTCCTGTTAGACCACACAAATTTGCAGCCAATGTTTCTTTTGAGTGTTAGCTCACTTTAAAGGGAAAATTGCACTTTTCCTATAAAATAACCTAAATCTCACCAACTTTAAAAATCATCAGGCTTCAGATATGGAGCTTATGTCATTGCAGAAAACTAGACCATTGTATCAATGAAGAGACTAACTGGAGACAGGAGAAATGGATCTTTTTGGGGAGGAGGGTTGATTTTAGATTCTTCTTCAATTATCTTCAAGGACCTCAAAAATTTGAATAGGCTGTTTTTTCCCTAGTTTAAAATCTTTATCTGTTTATTTTAATAGCTTTTATTCTTTTAAAAGACATCTTTGTGAGAGACGCTAGTTGGAAGTACAAACACCCATTAAATAGTTGTGCTACTTTGCACATTTATTATGCCAAAATCTCTCTCATTTCTATTATCTGGCCTGCTATGGAGTAGCTAAATTGTTTGGTTTTCGTGAAAAAGTTGTTATTTCCTCCTTCTACCTTTTGCCAGTAAGCTAAACAGTTCAGCCAGCCTACCCAGTGAGTACCGCTGTTTTCCAAAATAAGGACCATTGAATGCAAATATCCTTGTGAACATGGATTTATGCAAGTTTTTGGGATATTTGCTTTCAAAACAGGCAAGCAAAAAAAGGTCAGATGCCTGTGAAGCAAACTAGTTGCTTCCACTGAGAGGAGCATCTGATAATTTCTCATGTTCTAATGTTCAGGAGGACATTAGAACATTCCTTTCTCAGGTTCAGGAGAGACTATGACCTAATGTATGACCATCAGTTGTTTACTCCATTGTAGAGACATCCGAGGTGGCCAGCACTCAAGGACTTCTCCTGTTTGCTCAGACCCTTACTCTAAAACCTCAGGAGCAGCACACGAGTATTTTGGCCCACCACCAGAGTTTTATCCTCCCAAGGAAAGCTTCTCAATGAAGTGTTCAAAGGTATGCACAACAAGAGGTATGTGAGACTCTTATTGCCTGCCATCCACCCCTCTCCTTCCAAGGACTTCTCTTGGATTTGGTTTCTGTGTTTAGAAGCACACCAAAGTAGAGCTAGAGGAATAATATTATAATAAAAGAAAACAAATGGGAAAAAAAAACCTACCAAAAAAAAAAAGGCCACAAGGACTGAGAGAGTTAATGAATGGCATAACTGAGGGTTATGCCATTTTAGACACCTAAAGGCAATATTTATACAGATATTTAGATACTTGAAAATACATCTCTGGGATATGCATCCAGAGCACCACGGTAAGTCATGTGTGTAATCAGCCAGTCTGTGCAACAAGAGTTAGCCTTTGGGATTTAGGAATAAAATAGACATTTACATCTGTGAGCAGTTTAGAGATGGCTCTTGAAGGTTTGATGATAGTTTGTTTCCCAATCATTCTTCTCACACTTTTTATCAATTCTGGATTTACTCCAGTTATCACTCATACATCTTTATAAAGCATCATTACGGGAAACAAAATTTTTTTCTGGACATGAATCCAATTAAACAGTTTTGGAGAAATAACTTGGGTTTTTCTTAGGAAGAAAGCAACTGCAACAAGGACAGAAATGAGCCTTAATGTGGGAGGAAATCAGCCTTAGTAAACTCATTCTTGTAAACTGAAAAAAAAGAAGTTGTTAAAATATTCATTACCCTTGAAAGTTTTCCCTCTTTCAGGGCACTGATCATTCTCACCTTGTCTGTAGGAAAGCTCCACTGCAGTCTGAGTTGAATTTGCAGCTAGGTGCAAAATCTTTGCCTGATGTCTATAAATAGACTTTCAGTGTCCTCCAGTAGAGAGAAAAGTGAAGAGATTAGCTGTTGGAAGTAAATTAAAGCACATAATGTTAGATTATTTCTTCACTCCATGTAGGAAACTTAAGTAGCACAATCAATTTAGTATTTCTCTGTATGTGGATCTGTGAATAATTTTAAGAGTGAGATGAACTATTTTGTCTTAAAAATATGTTATGTGTATTAGTATGCAGTTTGGTTTTCATTTTCAGATGTAACTGCAAACATTAGTAAAGGTTTAATGACATGGAGCCATACTGATATTTTATCTATTATTAAATTGTATCATCAGTTTCTTCTTTAAACAAACTGAATTATTTTAACTTGTCTGAAAAGCTGCATAAAACTCCATGCCCTGTTTTATCAGAGCTTTAGAAAAATGGAGTGGCAAGTTAGTTTTAGTTTCCAGTTTCACTGATTGCTTGGACTTATGGATAGCTTAATATCAATATCTGGGGGGTTTTCCCCCTGCATTTGCTTTTCATTATTTCAGTGCATTAAACATAATTAAGATTTTTTTAAACGTCCTAGTTTTGGATACATCAGTTGATGATGATGATTTTACTCCCACCCCTCCCCCAGGTATTGCTCAGTGTTTTCCAAAAATTTCATGTCTGAGCTTGCAGTGGAGGAGGGAAAAGAGATCATGCAGAAAATAAACTCTTTTATTAGCAACCTTATTTTAAAAAATAAAATATATTGAAGGTTGATAAGATTATGAGAATGTTACTGTCCTGTTTAGTTTCTGGAAGTACCAAGATTTAGCAGACTTTACTAGAATTGTTTTGCAGAATTCTGTATTCCCTGCAGTTATGGTAGATGCTGTAAATGAACAACATGGATTGTTTACTAAGAAGTCAGTGCTTTGGAGCTGCAACACTATAGAGCATGAAATGTTCCTGTAAATACTTATTAACCATCTCCTTCTTTTCCCAGTGATTTTTCAGCACTCTGGTGAAATTTCCCCTTCCCAATCACCATCATTTTAATATAAACTAGACTCAAACAAGGCTGGGAAATGAAGTGATGAAGCACAATCTTTCCCAAAGCAACAACTGAAATGTGAACCTCAGTTTTTGACTGTCCACAAAGTAGTTGAGCTTTGGGGCTTTTATCTTTTGCCTGGCAGACAAACACCTAGGTTATGTTCTTTATGCATTTTGAGCAGTTCAGCAAACTGCTAAAGCAGTTTGGCAAACTAGAGAGGAATTCTATACAACCAGAGCTATGGCTTCACCCAGATAGTTCCCCCTTCATCCATGTTTTTACCACCTATATCCCAAAAAACTCAAGCTGAATTTGAGAAATAAGCAGCTGGATTTTTTAGGGATCCTTTAAACAGCTTAGGACCTTAGGATGCTTTAGAACCTCATTCTCCTGTCTTTGTTATTACCCCAGTCCCTCCCTATTCCCTGTCCCCTTTTTTTCCCCCCACAACCACATTAGGACAATAAACCCAAATATAGTGGAAGAAAAAACTGATACTGACCCCTTTTGCTGGTAGGAACATTTGATACCATCTAAGAAACTTCAAAACAATCTGCTCTTTTTTAATCCTTCCATCTTGAAAACAGAAGGAGAAAAAAGTCTGTTAAAATATTTTATGAGGGATACCTATTCAAAGCCATTCAAGTGGGATCACAGGGACAGCAGTGCTGGATCATACGAGGCACTTCATCACTCTTCCCCCCAAGAAATGGACTAAAGTACAAACTTAGGAGGACCCTCAAAGTTTGGACCAGTAGAGAGTAAGCTGTCTTCTGGAATAGACTCCAGACTTTGGACTGGTGGAATTTCCTGAATTGGAAGACTGCACTCACATCTGTTGTGTTTAATACCTCTTTACAGGACTATGAAATTGGTTTAATTCTCTGCTGAATCGCTTTTTTAAATGTTTGACCTTCACATTACCTTAAGATAAGGAGTTCCAGAGTTTCACTTGAAGTACTACTGTTTCATTCCTTAGAATGTTTAAAAGAAGGTGTTTCTGATTCTGATGGTATTCTAAATATGTAGTGATAATCTCATATATTCAGCTTCTCTATGAGATTTATGGTTTTAGAATGAAGTCTTCCCTTTTTCCCTGTGCCCCTTCTTCACAGATTGAACAATAGCCAGCTTTGGTCAGTTTTCCAGTCTTATACCTTTTCCAGGTCTACCACACCTTTTTGAGATAGGCTGACCAGAAATGCAGTAAAAATTCCCTATAAATTCCAGAAAGAATCAGACATCTGCCTAAAGGCTCTGGTTCTGTAATCCTATTCTAATGCTTCCTACCTTATGTGTGGTGTTTGACTATCAGTGAACACTGAGCTGATGTTTTCAAAGAAAGCTACCTGAAATGGAAATGTTTTGCTTAGAACCCATCTGTGTGCTCTGTCCACAGGGGCATTGGTTGTTTGTGGGTATTTCTGTACAACCATGAGGTGGAGGTTGCTTATTAAACACTGATTTCATTAATTGCTCATTCAAAGCTTGAGCTCTTAACAGCCTACCAATTTTACTGTTGGCAAACATGAAGAAATTTTTATGATTATTTTTATTAAAGCAGACTTCACCATCTCAGTTTTCAATCTTTTCAGTTCATTAGTCTGTGCATCCACCATAGTATTTTGGTATGTAGTTTTGAGCTGGACATGCTTGGAACTTCCCCTTACAGGTCTTTGGGCCATATTGCAGAGCAGACCCAGGGTGCACAAACTGTATTTTCTTTGGATAGAACTAAATGAAAGAGTGAGCTGTAACTACTAGCAGGCACTCTGCCCTTTGGAACAAACTAGAGCCGAAATGAAATACTTCTCTCTCCCCAGAAAATGCCTGTCCTGTAGTCCCTGTGTCTTCAACAAGATTTGCAACTCTGCAAGTGCCCTCCCACTGCACTGCCAACATGGGCACACTGGTGAGAGGCAGCACAAGCCAGAGATTGCTCCCTTAACTCTAGTTGCCTGAAAACTGGCTGCTTCCTTTTTATTACCCTTTAACCACTGCTAACCAGTGAAATGATTGTTTATCTCACAGGAGCTTGGGTCATTTAAGCTTGTGTCATTTTTTCATATATCTGCTGATTCTTTTAAGTGACTTCCCTGTAAAACTCTCGACTATTCCCCACTATGCTGTCTTTATGTCTAGTTTCTATATATTGGGTGATTTTACACAGGAAAGCTGCACTTGTGGGCCTGCAGGTTACAGATCAAAAGGCTGTGGAAACTGAAGTGTGCCACTTTCTCTTTCTGCAGTAGTGAAGCAGATTGAGGGGACAGCTTATAGACTTACCAAACTGCCTAGATGCACTGTATAATTTACGGGAATTTGAAATAAACTGTGATAAAGACAAACCTTTCATTAACTAAAGAACTGCTGCTTGCAATAGCCATTTCTTACTGCTTACACACAATATATTACATATGTCATTTAAAGCAGCACCTCTTGAAAACAGCAAGAGTTTTTTGACCTGGGGATGCTTAAGGCTGAAATTCTGTCAGAAGGAAGCATTCAATTTGCTTTTCACAGTGCAAGTAAAATTTATGTAGTTCTCTATTCTATATAGAAAACCTAAATTAGTAACCATTTTGCCTTTCAAATAACTCCCCTAGATATACTTAAAATATAACCAGATTCAGTGCTTTTGTTTAGCAGATGGAATGAAAAAAGTGTTCAAGGTTGGCTGCCTTCCTTCACCTCAGTGAAAGGAAAAGCTGAGTTGAACCCAGGAGTGAATTGCTGATAATAAATTGGTCTCAGATATTTGGTCACTTGACCTTCAAAACTTTTAATTTTCTTTTTATTATATTTATTATATTGGTGTGAAAGAAGTGGAGCAATGCAATTCTTGGATAATGCCTCCTGTAGTTTTTCTTAAATAGCAGACATAAAATTAAGTTTCTGCCATCTTTGGTCAGTATGTGACTCAGAAAATTACTTGTGCTTTTGCTTTCTATAGAATTGTACTGTGCTGGTCATGACTCCTGAGCAAATAACTTTTTTCTTTTTTTTTTCAACCCATTTGGCCTTTAAGGGAGACAACACTGAAAAGGTTACGAAACAGTTTGTGAGGGAGCAAGTATAATTGAATCCCTGTTCTTTGCTGCTATGAATACAGCTTTGCTCCTTGAATAGTGTTAGATTTCTTAAGCATATTGTAGGCACTTCCAAACAATCATGCCTTTAGCCTACATTCTAACATCCACAATTGTTAAAACCTTCAGACCAATTTCCTCTCAGAAAAAGACAGTATTATGGTTTGTAACAACATGAAAAGTCTCCAATTTCAAGCATAGCCAGGAGGAAGTATCAAACTGAATTTCTTTGGAGGAGGAAATAGAATGAGGGAGTAACAATGACTTTCTCCAGGATACATTCATGCACTAACAAGCCGGCATTAATTCAAATGTAAACATCTATAAGCTTTTGTTTTTACAAAACACAGTTTTTTTCCCCTAGAGCTATGCATGCTGGGAAATACTCATAGAGTAGAAAAAAATACTGAGATGAGAAGTTAGCCAAGACACAGGGTTCACACAAATAAAAACTCGCTTTGAGTTATGCCATTGTTCTCAGCCATAATGCTGCTGTTGTTTCTTGTGTTGTGTTGTGATACTGCTCCTCCTGGAGTCAGACATGGGAGCAGGAGGGGGAAAACATTTTGTGGAGGACTCGTATCTCTTTCAGTGCTGTGGAGATGTTGGGGGAGAATAGTGGTCTGCAAGAGGCATTGGACTGAAGTAAAGAAATCTCCTGTAGCTTCAGGGATGCACGTCCAAAAACACTGAAGGGTCATTAAATGTGCATAGTGCAGGTAACTCTGTGTGTGAAAACAAGCATTTGACAAGTACATTCAGCAGCACGTTGCATCTTTATGGCAATGCAGGACACCTATACTCCTGTGGGAGCACCCAACAGGATTAGAAACTGTTGTGTTTTGTAGTCACCACCTTCACATTTTGCCCCCACAATGTGCTGTGCTTAGTTCCTTTAAATTGTGCCCAAAGCTGCTGAACACTGTTCCTGTGGCAGTATCTCCATGTATTTCTGCCTGAGAAGGGAGCACTAAGGTCCCCTATAGTCTCACAAGACAGCTTCCCCTTCTATCTTTTACAAAGTATATTTTAAATACAGCGTGACTAACAGGCTGAAGTTGCCATCAAGGTTTTTAATCTTGTAATTGTGAAGACAGATGATATTAATAGTGGGAATTGGATGGAGCTGTGCAGATTAAAATAATCCCAGTTATTCAAAATGCTTAATTAAAGCAGCAGAGTAACAAGATACAGCAGCAGAGCTGCAGGTAACCTTCCTTCCTGTTCTGATGTTAAAGTATTTCATTTGGAGCTCAGTCCTTTTTACTGTGAAATACAAACAGCCTTGAGCAGTTGGCTCTATAAAAACACTCAGGAGAGCTACACTACTTGCAGATGCCAAATCCTACCTTCAGCAAACTGTTGCCTTGCCAACACTCGGGACTTCACTCTGCCCACGTTTTCATATGAAATTATTTTCATCCACCTTTTGGCATTGTGCTAACATGTACACGGTTGTTTTTAGAGAAGGGAGAGCTGCAACTGAGAAGACTCACTAGAGTTGGCAGGGGAAGATGCTGGCAGAGTTGCTGTTAGGTGTGTGTTAGACTCCAGTCCATGCTTCCCATACTGGCAAATCTTAGGTTTGCTCGCTGCCATTACAGAAGAGTTACAGCATCTTTCTTTCTTGTGAGAGAACCAGGTTTGTCTTCCCTACATCTGACCCAAATTATGGGAACAAAGGGAAACTCTTCTCTTTAAAAAGTGGCTCACAAAGCCAATTGATATGGCAGACAGACTATCTATTGAATGTAGCTCTATTTCTTGAGCAAGTGATCCTAGCTCTCTTAAAGGAGAAAAATCCACCCAAACAGGAATGTTGCTCACCAAGTGTGACAACGTACAATTAGTGAAGTGAATGAGAAGCTCGGGTTCACAGGTGCCTCCAACTTGACCCACCTTCAGCCAGGCTATGATTACTTAAAGAGCAATAACACCCCAATCTTTGTACTTTCTAAAGGTGGCTCAGTTTCAGTTCAAACAGAGGGAGTGGCCATGGAAAGTTGGCTTACGGAACAAGAACGTTTCATTGTTTTCTGAACTCCTTTTAAAAAAACTCCTGCAAGCTGGTTTCAATACCAAGACACTTGTTTACTACTTGAAAGAACTATTGGTACATTAAGAAAAAAAGGGGAAAAAAGGCCATTTCCTGAAATGTAGAATGTGAGGTGACCATACAGAGACCTACCAGTGCTACAAATAGAATGCAGCCTTTTGCAGTTGTTAAATTTAAGCAGTACTGTCAAATACTACAGTTTAATGCAAGATCTTTTGCTTCCCACCCTCTCCAAAATTAGGAAAGATGACTCATGCTCAATTAGCAGGAGAGAAATCAAGAACATTCTAGAAGTGATGCTTTAAAGAACTACTGGGTACAAGTAAACCATAGCTGTTGTTCCCAGGCAAGGGCTGGGTTGTATTGAAACTGTCTTACAGTGGTGGGAAAATATGGGGATAGAGGATGATGCAGTTATTCAAGTCCACCCTTTCCTGTGAAAATTGGACAGCACTTTTTAGAGGATGGGAAGTTATTAAGCAGAAAGAATAGAGCAGGTGGGATAGTTGTTCTTTAAGGGAAGAGGATACACAGAAAAAACAGGATAATACATTTGGATCTGAGCACTCTGTGAATGCTAGACTTCTCTGAGTCATTAAAACCAAGGCTGGTCATCCTTTGAGATTTCCTAACAGTGTGATTATCTTGACTAAAGAGACACAAATTATTAAAAGGTTATTATAAAGTTTTTTTTCTAGAGCACATAAATAATTTAATTTTCCCAGTTTTAAACTGTTTTTTCAGTGATTTCCAGTAAGATGGATATCTCAAATGAGCATAAGTGTGTTGGGCACATCCATGCAATTTAGATGCATTTGGCTCTGAGTATGTGCATCCCTTGGGTCCTCTGAAAAGCCAAGATTTTGTTGGTGTTACATTGCCTAATTCTTGTGTTTTAGGGTTGGGTTGTTTTTTTCTGCCTTTGATTTTAGCATGACTAAGTGAGAGCTAAGTCCCACCACTGGCTGAAGAACACAGAGACCTGCAAAAATAATAGTGGTATGGGGGCTTGGGGGACATTTCTTTGTTTATGAAAAATCTGTGTATTGCCCTTATTCTGCTTTAGTGAAGCTGGTTGAATTCTTGTTACTGGTTTCAGTAAGATCTTGCTTTCAACATAAATGGAATAATGGTATTAGAAGAAAGGTATTAAAACATCTTTGCATCCAGATTTTATATTTTTGATCTCTTGCAACTGTTGTCTTCATTTCTTTTTCCTTGTTCAGTTCTCCTCCTCTGTTTTGGTTTCTCCCCATTTCTGTCACATTTTGTCCCCTTCCAAAAGCAGAGCCAAACCCTGCTTTACTTTGAAATTTTCTCCCTTTCTCCTTATCTTTTTCCTCCTGCTACTGACTCAGTTTAGCAGAGGGGTGACCAAAAGCTACACTGAGCTGTGCCTTCAGTCTCTGGGGAACGCCAAAGCTGCACTGGCAAGAGATTTCTCCCTTTGGGATCCTTTTCAGGAGTGACTGCTGCTTTTGTAAGTTGCTATATATGTTCAAAATACTTGTCTTCTCCTTTTTGAGGGGTAAAAGAAAAAACATGAAGATTATCTCTGAAAAGCAGAAAGCTTTTACCCAAACAGAGGGTGGGGGAAAAGAAACAAAATGCAACTTGCAGTGAAAAAGGCTTGGAGAAAGATTTTTCATGTATGTTGTAGCTTCTAACTCCTCTCTTCCCTTCTCCTGGAGCGACCCCTAATGGGATGTGACATGGGTGCCTCTGACCTGTGTGTCACCAGCCCTGCCACTGGGATCCAGGTGTCCAAGGGTGGCAGCCACACACCCCCAGGGCTGCCCTGGGTCCTGCTGGTCCCAGTGGTATGTGGTCTGCAAAGGAAGCCCAGGGAGAAGGCAAGCCAAAATGGAGAGTGGTAGACTTAGAATATTCTGGAATTACCCAGTGATGTTCACTGAAGAGGAGGGAATGATACAAAAAGAGAGAGGAGGAGGAGTCCATGTGCATTCAGTGGAGGAAGAAGGTGACTTCTGTCCCAGATACAGTGGAGAGAGACACTTTGAAGGCCTTTTCCATTAGTATGGCCCTCATCCAATCAGGGGAGTTCAAATGAAAGAGCCAGAACTGTCTGTCCTGCAAATTCATTTATGGCAATTGCAGAAACAAAGGAACAAGCAAGAATTGACCATTCTACTTTATGTACCCGTGTGTACACACACCACGACTCCCTCACCTGAACATCAGAGCTGCCCTGCCACAGTGCCTGGATGGAAATTCCTCTTTAGGGCTTCTGACACGAGACTTGAGTGCACAGCTGAGTTGCTGGGTACCACACATTCAGCCACAGGGTGGTCTTATGAGGCAGGGCACGTGGGTTTAACAGCTCACCTCACCTGAGAAGTGGAGTTTCTGGTCCTTCTCTGGTCCTGGCTGTTACTGCCCTTGCTAAACTCATGCCAACACAATTGCTCATCAGATATGCTGTGAGTCACCTCAAGAGGCTAAAGTTGCAGAACAAAACCAAGAAAAGAATTAAATAGTTTCCTGCTATTTTTAATTTATTTGAACAGCTCTTAGAAGGGCCTAATGTGGAGGTAAGGGAGAAAAGTAGTGACTGCCCAGCCAAGAGTGGGAGCTGTTTAAGTCAGCTGCCTGTGGGTCTGTACCCTTAACCAGCCCACGTGTCAGCTTTGCTGGATGGTCAAGCCCACTTTTGACAGAAGATAAAACCATTGTTCAATGGGTTGATGCCATGGAAATATCCCAGCAAGGGAAAGAAAAAGTGAATAGTACATAAATAGTATAAATTGGAAGGCTATATCATTGGTTATAGCAGGAAGCATACTCACAGTGAAAGACAACTGCAATCAAGCAAAATTAATAAGTAGGATACATTGAAATTACTATCCACTGCAGATTTAGATTTTATGGAACTAATGAAACAATTCTCTGGAAATCTCTGGCAACACCCACTTCTAGGTTGCAGCCCTTCTCCTCACCTTCAGTGCTGAAAAGCAGTGCAGGAAAGAGGCATAGGAAAGGAAATAGCAATCCAGGAGCCCTGACAGGACTCCTGTAACTTATTCAGTAAGGAGAGGGTTAGTTCCTAAAGCCACAGTATCGACGGTACTGATTTTAATACAAATACAAATGTGCTGATTTTAATACTAATAAGTAACATTTTAGGTAAATCCAAAGATGTTGAACCTGAGAAAGGAAAAAAATAACTAAACCAATAGAATTCTGAGCTGTTCAGACCTTTGGTTATTTTACACTTAAATCTTGCAATGCATTCAGTGTTGCATGGGATTAGGGAATTACTGTAGAGATAAGCAACTTCCCTGTAGGAAGACCTTTTGATTTCTGCAGATGTAATTCCAAAATGACATGGCTAACTGGCCTGTGAAAGCAGAAATGGCAGGGCAGACTCAGAAGCGTGGCTAATAACTCAATCCTTTCCACCAGCAGCACACTGCTTGACACAGGTCACTGCTAGGATGTGTCACCATACCTTGGCAGAGCTAAGATTCAAAACTTACCTGTCCTTTTATTCCTTGCTTCTCAAATCTGTCTCTATCCTGTTATACTTTATACTCTATACTCTCTCTTTCTCTCTCTCTCTCTCTCTCTCTATATATATACTCTGTATAGTCTCTATACCCTATCCTGTTATATAGATGTAGGATTTTGTATGAACTTGTAACTATCACAGATTAGGGTTGCAAGAGGCTTTTAGGGTTACAGGGTTGGAACATACTGTAAGGCTTAATATTTCCATCAAAGCCCTGGTGATTATACAACGTCTTAGGCATTTCCACTAATTGTCTGCTACGTTTATAAACCCAGCTGGCTGTCATCATAGACCTGTAATTCATTCTACATACTGCTTATCATTTTAAAATTGTCTTTAATACAGGAGGCTTTGTTCTTGCACTTTCTTTTAAAAAAATCCAAGTTAATCCAGATGATACAAGTGATTGGTGAAGCAGCTGCTGCTGAACCTC
This sequence comes from Zonotrichia leucophrys gambelii, assembly GCF_028769735.1. Classification (NCBI taxonomy): domain Eukaryota; kingdom Metazoa; phylum Chordata; class Aves; order Passeriformes; family Passerellidae; genus Zonotrichia; species Zonotrichia leucophrys. The sequence goes on from NC_088171.1 coordinate 70,884,068, forward strand.
TCTCCATTGTTTAGTCACTCTAATCAATTCTACAGCAGGCATGTGTCACAACTGTGTGGGTACATACAAAACCTGTCCAACCTGAAAGCCCTGTCTAAGGAGATTTTTCAGGAATGCCTTTAAAGCATCTACTGCTGTGGTTAAAAATACAGTAGACCTGCACTTACCACATTTGTCATCCCGTTATCAGTCAGCTGAGCAAAGTCAAGGGGTGGCATACAGAATGTGTGTGAACACAGAAAGTTTTGGAGCAGCATCACTGAGGATTGGAGTCAATTATAAATGTGGGGAGGTTAGCAGCAGGCAGTGACTACTTTGAGAACAGAAAATTGCCTTTTCCACAGCTCAGCAAGGTGAGGTGGAGGAAAAGTTGATGCTTGGCAGGTCAGGGGGCCTCAGTACACACAGATGAAAAGGAAATTCTGAAGTCAGCAGCTGACTGATCATGAGTTCCCAACTACCAAGTAGCCAAACATACTTAAAATTTATGTTTCCCTTAATCAAATGGTTTTTCCTCCACGTAGACTTGTAAGAACTGTTTCCTGCTGGAACATCTATGAAATCAATAGTCAGCCTTTAGAAAGGGAAGTGCCCTCCTGCATCCAATACTGTCACACTGTCTAAGGGCCCTCAGGATCTAAGCTGACTCCCTGTATTTGGAAGGTATAATGTACAACTCAACTGAGCAGACAAAAAAAAAAAAAATCCCACCTGACTGAGTTCCAATTAATGTTCTGCACAGCTACTACTCTTTCAAAATACTATGAACAGTCCTAGTAAAGTGATGACTCCTTACCTATTAAAAATTACGAGTCTTTTGGCTGCATTATTTGAATTTGGTACAAGAAGTTCCAAATCCTAACTCCTGGGCCAAAAGTTAAATTTCTCTCTACGTTTAGCTCCACAAATACATCCTTTAAAATACTTGAAGCCTCCTGATGAGACTTGGTAACCAGCACAGATATTGCCCTGCTTCACAGAAATGGTTGTGCAGAAGGGTCAAAGAAAAGGCATGCTGCCATGCAGAAATCAGCATCACCTCTGAAGAACACATACACAGAACTGCTCACTTGGTTCCTCTTGAACAAGGGGAGAATTTTTGTCTGCTCTAACTAACACTACCTTCCTGTGCAGAGCAAGTAGCAGCAGGAAAGGACTCATTACCTTAGCCCTCTGTGGGGGGAGTAAGAAGGGGCAGAATGGGAATATCTGATAATCCTTCATTGTGGCTGTCACTGGCTTTCTTTGGTTAGAAGCATCTGGCAACACAAGAGAGGAATTTGTTTATTTCCCTTGTGTTCCTGCTTCAGCCCTTCCTTTTCAAGCCCATACAGCCTTGACAACAACTGAGCCATTGCTCAAGAGGGAAATGCCATGTGGATCAGCACTAGTAGCATAAAATGAAAGTCTGTGCGCAAACCACAGATTCTGCTCCACTTTAAAGACAAATATAGGACCACTGTGTCAAGCATCTTACATTCTTGGCTGTCAGACAGCAATGGAATAATAAGATTTACAATTCTGTAATTAACTTCAGAACTTTAGAGCAACACGCCTGACACGCTAAGGGTTTTCATTTCCCCAGTAGGCAACTCTAGCTGTGCTACGCTTCAACATCCGTCATGTTTGCTAATCTTAGTCTGACCCCTAGTGAGCTGTCACAGAATAATCAGATTTATCAAACATGAGGCAGCTTCCTGAGAGGCTGCTACCACAAAAATAAGTAATTTCTCCCCTTTTCAGTTCTGAGTTTTGTTCGTATTTTTTCCCTTAAAGATACTTGGTTACTATTACTAGTAGCCTAACATAAGAAAAAGTGAAGAGCCAACTCAGAAGTTGTAAGGCTTTCTTCTGAAGGTCAGGGTGTGAAAGAGTGCATATGACCTAGTATCAAATTCACTTAATTTATTTCTGCATACAAGGTGAGTTTTGCTTCCTTACCCTTACTCTCCTTTTTTGCCTTTTTTTTTTTTTGTGCAATCAGAAACGCCTTCAGAGTTACGAGTGATTTTTGTCTCTTAAGGAGCTAGAGTGCAAGTTGCATCTGGTTAGATAGTAAGTTGAAATTAACAAATACCTTCACAGAAAAAAAAAAGGTGTAAGTTCAGGTAGTAAATGTGTTTTGAAGGACTGAAGTAACGTGCACGATTTTTCAAGCTGTTAGAAGCTTCTAGGTTTTTGTCAGCATCAGCCTCAGCATTTTGTTCATACTGGATATTTCTTGCTCAGTGTGTTTATGCCAAGTAGTTACAGGCCAAAATATAATCACTGTGCGCTTGCCTTGGCAGTAACACAAGCTCTGTAAAATTTTTATGGATTTCTTTTCACTGCATGAAGATCCATCTATCAAGCACACTGACAAATTAAAAAAAATAATTTGCCCAGCCTCCAAAATGTACCCGTGAGAGTTCAGGCTTCTCTTTTTTTTTTTTTTTCCAAGTACTTTTCTGTAGCTGTAGCCAAGAGGAATATCTCAGTATTAGTACTCTCTGTCTATGGTTTTGGTGTACTTCTGTCACCCACAGCTTGCACAAGATGTGGTTTTGACACCTATTCCCATCGTTCTGCTCCTCCCAGGCATTTTGAAGTTCGTGGAAATCACGGTTAACCTCCTGGTGCTGATTTGTGTGGGCGCTTCCCAAGCCTCCGTTGCAGGCTTCACGTCCCTCGGAGGCTTCGGATCCTTTAACCTGAATTCAGCCTACAGCCCCTTTGAGGGCACGGAGCTGCGGGAGGTGAGGGAGCTGGACATGCAGTTCACCCAGATGAGAGCCCCTTGCGTGTACGGCGGAGTGGCCTTCAGCTTGACAGGGGCCACGCTCACCCTCGTCTTCCTCGTTGTGGGGGCAAAACCCATCCATCAGCTCCGGATGGGGCTGCTGCTAGGCGAATGTGCCTTCAGCCTGCTGGCTGGCCTGGCGTACCTGGCAGCCGTGGGGCTGTACCTGCACTTTGTCAGGCAGGTGAACGCCACCGAGGTGTGCAGGAGGCGCGAGCGGCTCTACGCGCGCCGTGGCTACACCTCCATGAGCTGCGACGTGCAGGGCGGCGACGCGGCCGTCGGCCTCTTCGGGGTCGTGGCTTCCTGCCTGTACTTTGCCAGCTTTGTGCTCTGCATCCTCGCTATCCGCACCGTCCGGGCCTTCCGGAGCCACGCGGCCAAGGCTCAGCACAGCCCCGAGGGCAGCCTTAGAGTCAGAAGCATCAGAAACCACCACGCTGTGCACAGGAACTCTGAAAGCTCCCACAACGTCCAGGCTCTCGCCACGTTAGTGTGAAATCAGCTCTGGGACTGTGCCAGAGAGCTGAGGCTTCAGCAAAGGATGGACACTCACAAACAGGCAGCCAGCCCACAGTTTATTTTCCTGCAAGGTGCTGAAGTGTGTATTGAATCACCAATTGCAACCATACTGCTACAACATGATGTAATAAAATCGACATTGAGTGACTGTTTTAACAAGGATTTCTGCACCGGTCTCTCAAGCTGGACTCCTGCATTTAAAATGTGTTTCATTGTAATGTTTTCATCCTGCACAGAGCAAATCCAAACAGCAGTGGGCTTTTAAGAGGTTACAACTGCGATGCTGCCAAACTTGAGCTAACAACCACTTCTTTCCCTCTCCCATGACATAGGGAATTGAACACACAGCTAAAATGGGCAGCTTTCAACAGATCCTGTGTCTGTTGTGTGTCCTGTTCCTTTATCCTACAGTGCTCACAAAGCAAAGAACACCCGAGTGCTTCTCTGAATCCTGTCCGAAGTTACACTTGTAACCTTTTTTGCCTGGGCTAGTGAAGCATTTTATCTTTGGAGTCACGGGGGTTTACTCATGCCGATCATGTGCTCCCTGAGGAATGCCGCTGGGGGAACTAGCTGCAATGTCAAAGGCAGCATTCAGGGTCCTTATCCAGTTTCCTACTAGGTTTTCCCATCTCACTGAGCAGAGATCAGAACCTGAGAGGCATCACACTGGTCAGGTATCAGCTCAGTAAAGATACCATTTGTTTCTGTAAGCACCTAAACGAGGTTTGGCTTGCTGACTCCACAGCCAGTAGTGGGCAGAGCCTGGATCAGGAACATGCTGCCTGTCCTGGGAATGCCGTAACAATGACAGAAAGTACATGTACCCTTCCAATATCTAAACAGGCAAAGCATGAGTGAACAGCGGTAATTGTATGCCCCAGGGTTGAGAAAATAAATTTAAGAGAACATCTTTCAAGAGTCCTTTGTTTGAGGCAGATGAAACAGATCACTGGTCCTCAAAGAGGAGGGAGTGGGAGAAAGAAAAGGCTGTTCTTCAAGTGCATGAGATCTGTCAGCTTGAGAGGAGGGAAAGCTCTGGCCGTTTTCATTCTTTTCAGTTTTGTCTGGCTCACAGTCATTGCCCAGATGAGGCTTTTCTGAACCATAGTAGAGCTTGTTCACTGCATACTTCATACATACACGTATGTATACACACACACACACAGATCTCAAAGGATTATGTTTGAGGCCAAACAAGAAAGTGTTATGGTTCTGATTAGAAGAGATTACATGAGCCTTGACAATAAGTATCATTTATATAATTCCTTTAACGCTTTGAACGCCAAAAAGCTGCAAAGCATTATTATACTTGTGGAGGAACAGGAATAGAGTTTTTCCAAACTGGCTATGACTCACAGTCATCACAGAGTCAGGAAATTAGGACTTTGATTTCTAGCTCTTTGCCAAAGCCCAGACCTTCTCTGGTATGCTGTAATCAGCTCCCAAGTCTGTTCCAGGGATGTCTGGCATGCAGCTAAAGCTGCAGCTGACCACTTGTTGGGCATCTCTGTTTGCACTCCTGTTCTGTGCTACCTCTACATCTTGCAGAATTTGAAAGCAGGCTTGGTTACACAATGACACAACGTTATTAACTTAAACAACACAAAAGCAGCACCTTGAAGTGACAAATTCAAAAGCTTAGGAAATGTTGCAGGTAAGAATGCATGAATTTAAATTGGTCCTTAAATACATGCACAATATGAATTTTAATCTCAGGGCTTCTTACTCTGTCCCATTCATTTTGGGATGCTTGCTTCCCATCACTGTGTAAAAGCAATAATCTCCTTGGGAGCATTGATTTCTTTTTTTCTTTTTTTGCTTGTCTCTTTATTCCTTGTGTCTGTTGTAAAGGCCTCACTTGCTGCAAGGTATTTCAGTCCTTGGAAAATGGTGCAGAGCTCCACTGTGGACTGTTTCTGTGGTGTTCTTCCCTTGGACACCTGAGTCCCTCACAGTCCAAACATACTGGGTCCCTTTCCTGTTAGCAGGAGCAGCTTTAATGTGTTTTACATGGAGAGTCAAAAAGTAGGTGCTGAATACATGTCAGTCCCAATCACATCCTCTCAGCTCCTCACCCAGTTGCTTCCCTGGGTGAAGGGACCCTCATCATCCCCTCTTGTTTCTAACTTCTATAGCCTCAAGTTTATTCCTTATAACAAAACTAATTCTACTCTCTTTTAATCTGAAATGGTTTCCCCTTGCCCTGTCACTACAGGCTCTAGTAAAAAGTCTCTCTCCACATTTTTCAGCACTCTTTTATGTATTGAAAGACAAAAGGGTCTTCCCAGAGCCCTCTTTCCTTCAGGTTTAACAACTCCAACTCTCTCTGTCTGTCTTCACAGCCAGCCCTCTGATCATTGACCTGGCCCTCCTATGGACTCCCCCCAAAAGGGCCATGTCCCTTCTGTGCTGGTGACCCCCCAAGCTGGATGCACTCTGGATGGGGTCTCACCAGAGCAGAGCCCAGCGACAGAATCCCCCCCTTCACCCTGCTGGCCATGCTGCTTTTGGTGCAGCCCAGGATATGATTTGCTTTCCAGGCTGCAAGAGCACACTGCCAGTTCAAATCCATTTTTTATGCACTATTTTTTATCCCTCCTGTCCTTCTCCACAGGGCTGCTCTTGATCCCTCCAGCACCCAGTCTGTACTGATCCTGGTGATTGTCCCAACCCAGGTGCAGGACCTTGCACTTGGCCTTGTTTGAACTTTGTGAGGTTCACTTTGGCCCACCCCTTAGGCCTGGAGACCCTGACAGGTGGCTGTGGATGGCATCCCTTCCCTCAGGCATTCCAGCTGTCAGCCTGACGTCATCAACAAACACACTGAGGTCCTGAAACACTGCAAGCAAAGGGACCCCAAAGAAAGCCACAACCCAGTGATTGAGTTTCCTGAAAGTTTTCTGCCTTGAATTTGTTTCCTTCCTTGATACCATGAAGAAAGATTGTTAAGAAATAATTGTGAAGAGGTAATAAACAGTGGCATTTCCTCCATTCACCTTCACTGAAGGAAGTGGAGAGCAGAGGGGGAATTCCCAGAATTATTCTTAGAGGGCTAAGGCAGGAAAGAAGCAGCTTTCTTACCTGTTGGGGTGAAGGAGAAGCCAAATGCCATCAGAACAATCCAAACCCCCTGCTTTCCAACTATAACACCATGCTTGATGTCCTCTAGAAGTCATGAAAGTCCCGACTGTGTGAGCTGGGAAGGTGTAATACAAGAGCAGAGGTTTTCTAGCAGACACATGTGACTAAGGCCACAACAGGCTGCTGTCCCCAGCTGCCATTGCAGGTGGTCCTTCTTCCAGGGCAGATTAGCCTTCCCACTTTCTGCTGGAGATGGCTGTGCCTGACCATTACCTCTGATCAGCGACTGCCAGTTAGTACGGGACAGTAATCCACATTTGGACCAGTAAATAAAGGCAGGGCAAATGGCTCCTGTCAGCCCTGCCATTCCTTTGAGCTTTCCCTGCTGCTGGCCCTGTGCACACGTGTGTCTGCATTGCCTTTGTGCAGCCTTCAAGGGCAGCACTGAAAACAAGCTCAGCAGTTTCTCTGGCACAGCCCCTGACAGCCTAATCCACCTGCAGCCAAAGGAATGCCCACAGCCATCACCCTCAGTCCCTCTTTGGTAAGGCTGCATCCAGCCTGCCCTCTGTGACCACCACAGCTCCTCACCTGCTGTGAAGGAAGCAGGGATAGCAAGGGCCAAACCTGCCCTTCTCCAAGAGGCTGGGGGTAAACAGCACAGCATCTCTCAACCTCAAAGCCTTGGGTACAGCACGAAGCCTTCTGGCACACCAAGCCTTTTCTGAACCTTCACAGGGAGGATTAAAATGGCCACTATCCCTAGAGACACGAGGAAATGGATGCAGGTTGCAGGGTGAACTGGAGCTGCCTGGCAGGAGAAAAGCCCCACTGCAAATGACAGGTCACCAGAGAAGGGAACTGGGCTGAGCACCTCATTCATCTCAGAGTTACCTGTGAGACTCCTGGCCAGCCCCTTTGGATTTAAACCATCAATTTGCACCACTCTTCTTCAGGGTGTGAGCAAACAGCTTTAGTCAGTCAGAGAGAAAAGCCTCCAGCTGAGCCCCCCAGCATTAGCTACCCACAGAGGGACCTCTCCCCACAGAAGATTCTCAGAGAAAAACAATCTGTCTGAAAAAAATGCCTCTCCATGCCCTTATCTTGAGGAGGAAACAAAGGACATAAGGTATTTATGCTGAGAAGGACAGAAATTAAAGGACAGATTTAAAAAAAAGAAAGTAGAATGGAGGAAGGAGGGGAGGGAATCCTTTCCCCTGATCCTGCATCCCAACACTGAGTAGACTGCCTTGAAAATTCCATCATGCTAGGCTGTGCACCTTTGAGTACCCATTTTCTTAGGGTGTCCTTTATTCAAACAAATTGATAAAACTGTTTAGTCTGGGGTAAATCTTGTCCAAAAGAGAGCAAATCAACATCCAAGGACACAGGTCTCTTGTTTCAGTGTGAAAGTCAAAACTGGGGGGGGGGGGTGGAGGACAAAGAGGAGAGAGGATGTTTACTCTTCCAAATAAGCTTAATACAACCTTTACACTCCCAAATAATTCATTTATCTGGAATTGGAAATCTGGTGCTGCTGGAAGATCTGCATGTATTAGGGTATTGCCATCCTGCTGCAGAGCAGCTGTGAGGGGGAAAGACCTTTGTACCCATCCGCAGAAAGGAAATTTTCAGGTAACCAGAAAAAAGAAGCTCTCCTATTTTCTTAATGACAAAAGAAAATTAAAAGAAAACTGTCCCAGACTATAATAGATTTTATCCCAATTTAAGCTTTCTTCATGAGTCCTCCAGAGAAGAGTTTGAGTGTATCCAATGTCCAGAAGCAATAGGGACACAAACAGGTTGTGCAACAGCAGAAACTGAATTCAAGGCTTAGCATTAAGAAAAGCTGGCATCTCAGTTTATATGGGAAACTGCTTTAAATTGATGAGAATACATACATGGATTAGAGCACTAAAGAACAGTTTGAATGGAATTTTTCTTTCATAATCCATGTATTTTACTCCTAGTGCAGACTTGGCTTCATTAAAGTTACTCTTCTGGTAGTTTTCCACCACAGCTTACGTTCACCATAGAATTGAGCAAAGCTACAGATACACATCAGACCTTCAGTAACTCAGATCCCTCGATCCCACTTGAACTTGGACACCTCCTTTTCTTTTTCAAGACTCAGGTAAGTTACTGAAGGGCACCACTGAAGTGCAGTGTTTGTGACAGCTGTGACATTCGTCGTTACTCTTCTCCTTCAAATCATCCATCTCCCAGAAATGGTGGCGCTCAGGGTATTGCAGCAGCTTAACGCCAGCGCAGCATAAAAACTGTCACAGATGCTCAGCATCACCCGTCATAAATAAAACATGAGACCCCTGCAAGGTCCACCAGTTGTCAAGGGGTTTGATGTAATTGGTTCAGGCGTGTGACAGTGCAAAACAGGCAAGTCACAGGATGCCCTTCATTACTACAAATGGTCTATTGATTTCCAGGCATGCCTTTCACACACAGACCTGCACCTGCTACTGCACTCCCCAAAACTCAGGCCCTGCTGAAGGGCTCAAGTCTGGGAAATGCCTGCATGTGTTTTACAGGTAATTCATTTTTCGGAAGGATGTAGAAAGGCTTGTGAGACAGATACACACAGGTGCAAACAGGGTGTTTTCCTTGCTTCAGAGTACAAGAGTAATTCCCCAACAAGGTGGCTCTATCACAGAATCATTGAGGTTGGGAAAGACTTCTAAGATCATCAAGTCCAGCTGTTAACCCAGCACTGCTGTGTTCACCACTAAACCATGTCCTCAAGTGCCCACAGCCACATCTTTTGAAAACTTCCAGGGACAGTGATGCCACCACTTCCCTGGGCAGCCTGTTTCAATGCCTGAACACCCTTACGGTGAAGAAATTTTTCTAAACCTCCCTTGGTCCAACCTGAGAACATTACCTCTCATTTTGTTACTTAGGAGGAGAGGCTGACCCCCACCTGGCTACACCCTCCTTTCATGCAGTTGAAGAGAGTGGAAACAGCTCCTGAGCCTCCTTTTCTCCTAAACAACCTAAACAAAGAAGCTCCCTCAGCTGCTCCTCATCAGGTTTGTACTCCAGACCTTCACCAGCTCCACTGCCTTTCTCTGCACATGCTTCAGCACTTGTGCAACTTAAAGGGGATTCAGATTTTTAGACTTGTGAATCGGCTTTGATGGTGAAGATTAGGCAGTTTATTGGTCCAAATAAATAAGACATGCTGGGATCAAGATCTCATTGCATATCGTTTGCTAAGACTACTGGAGATCTTGCTAAGATCCTGTTTTACCTGGCAACACTGCAGGTGTTCTCCTGAGCCGCAGCAGGTGTGGCTTCCCTGGCTCCTTCAGCCCTCATATCCTCGTTTGGACTCACAGGCAATGTGTTAGTAACACTAGGAGGCTTCTGAGAGCCCTCAGTCGGTGCAAAGCAGACTCCTGCCATGTCTGTGTCGCTGCCTTCCTTGCTCATCTGAAGAAAGGCTTTTCCGGGCCTCTGGTGCTCCTGCACGGCTCGCAGGAGGGGTGGGAGCCGGGATGCAGCCGCTCCATGGCAGCCAAGAGGAGACGCAGCAGCGCTGGTCCTGTGCCGCGGGAACACGAGGGGGAGCCCTTGCAGCTCCCAAGTAACACGGACAGCGGGAATACGCCTTTCCCCACCCCAAATAGAAACGCTCAGCTCCTCGTCAGAAAAAGCCAGGAGGCCTGAAAGCCATCTCTGATCATCTTCACAAGGACAGTGCTCCTGGTTCAAACACGTGCAAGCCACAGACCACTGGGAGTGGGTAAGGTCTCTTGCTATGGATCCCCCTTCCTAGACATCCCTATTTCTGAAGGTGCAGGATGGTCTGGGGACATCCTTTCCCATGTTCTTATCTCCTAAGCATTGAAAAAATGTCAGGGAATGACTCTGCTGATACTTGAGCTGATTCTGAACAGCAAAGCAACAAATTCTGAAAATTTATGGTCAAATTTTGCCCAACTGAAATGAGAGAGCAGAAAAATCCCTTAATCCTTTTTTAAATGTTAAAAATCCATTAACCCCTTGTTAAACTACCATAGGTGACGTGGCAAAGCTTTCTTTCAGGGAGATTTGCTCCTTTCAGGAGGACAGCTTTGGCCACTTTAAAAAGACACAGTAGTGTCTGCTCTTCCTTGCCATCGAATTTTAAATACATTTGAGCAGAGAACTTCACTATGCATTATATGCACTATTCTGTGCACTGTATGTCACTATACATTCTGTAATTTCAGGACCAAGTACTAAGTGCAAGTGCACCTACTGCAAGATTTTTTTTCCACAAAATGCTGGTGTCTCTCCTTAAGAGGAATTAAAATGAAAAAGCATTTTACAAGTCACAGACTTCTGCTATACCAGTCTCTCTTCATAGTTCTGCATCCCAATTTCCTTTAAAGCATTCAACAGCATACATTTAATTAGCAAAACAATCCCATCTGTTCCACGAGTCAATACTGACAACTTTATGGTTAAAACACATTTATTTCTCTTGGTGCAGCTGTGCTGAATCTGACAAGGGGAGAAGAGCCTGCTGTGCTCAGAGCATTGTGTCTGGTGCCCAGCTCTCATCACAGGGCTGCTGGCACTGGGAGCTCCTGAAGACCTCCAGCGCCCCATTCCTGCCCACTGATGGCCCCTGGGACACCCCTAAGTTACCTACATGCCCTTAACACAAACCTCCAAAGGCAATTCTACAGAACCATTGGTAAAAGATCCCTTTTCTGTCTGTTTCCTTAATTTTAACGAGAGACACAGAAAACCAAGCTCAAACAAAACCACCAAACACGCCAGAGGCTGTGATGAGCAGCAGGACACTGGCACTGAGACTCTAATGGGCAACAGGGCAAGAAGAGCCAGCTGAACTTCATCCACCAGCAGGAACTACTTCCCAGCCTTGGGACTGCATACTTCATCCTCTCCCCCAAAGTCTGACATGCAGGAAAATCCAACCTGATTGTAAACCAGGCATCCTGAATATCCTACAGCAGAACGCCTCAGGGGATCACTGGCTCCTGGGTCTCCCTATGAGGGAGCAGACCAGTCCTGCCTGTCCCAGGTCCCTGTCACACTGCACTTATTATACAACAGCTTCCTCATGCCGTCATGCTTCTGATGAGCTCTTGCAGTTTTAAGTGTCTCCCTTTAGCTTACAATATTAAAAAAATATGGAAAAAGATGAGATAGCGTCTGCCTCGTTCAGATCCTACCTCAGCCTCAGCCTAGAGGGCAAGCTTAGCTCATGGCATGAGATAAAACATAGGACGAGGTATCCAAGTCAACTGCAGGTGAATCCAAACTTGTCAGCCAGAGGAAGGATGATCTAAAGGATGAACTGTTGACCTCAACAGGAATGGAAATACAAATAAAATCGTCTGGATAAAAGCAGGGACCAAGCATTTAAACCAGGGACTTGGAGCAAACCAGGGCCGTTTCCCACACTGATGTCCCAGATAAATGGTATACTGATTCTGCCCTGGGGCTGCAGGTAATCTATTTAATATTTGGGGGTTTTCCACCCCCATCTTTTGATTGAAATGGCTGCAAAGAGTCACTTGCTCTCAGGCAGCAGACAAATTTTAACTTTCAGCTTTCCATAGAAGCAGCAGTCTTGTTAGGCAGGGCATTTGAACACTTAGAGTATCAGTCTAAGGTACAGCAAAATGCAAGCAATCAAGAGGAAACAGACTGGTTCACGCAGCACCCCGTGAAACCCTCAGTGCAAGCACGCAGGTAACAAATCTGTAAGACAAAGCAATTACTGCAACAATAGCACACGTTAGCCCCAAACAAGTCAATTGAACTAACAAAGCAGGGCAGTAAAGCAGGTTAACAGAGAAAAGTAAACATAGAGTCATTTAAGAGCTAAGACTGTCCTGGTTCCAAGCCCAAAAGATATTTTTACCACCTTCTGGCCGTGTAGCTCCCCCCTGCAGCCAAAGCGCTGAGGGACCTGACCCAACAGCGCTGCTGAGAACTGTTTGGCTTGGGTGACTTCTCCTCTTGGAAAAAGCACACCTCTCCTCCAAGGGGCTGGCAGCGTGCAGGGAAATCGGGCAGATCAGGCTGAAGGTACTGTCCTGTTCACTCCTTTGAATCCTACTGCTCTGCTTGAATTGATTGAAGCCCTCCTGCCCCCCAGACCAGAACACCCTTCACGGGGTTATCCCACCCAACCCACTCAAGTGCACATTTGCAAGCCCAGACCTGCACGGCTGCACCCACGAGGCACCATCCATGACTGGTGCAGAGATGCAGAAATTACCTTCAGAGCCAAATGTGACATTTCATTAGCACCCAGCCCCACACAGATACGTTTCTGAAGTAGCAAAGTTATGCTTAAAAAGAAAATAGAATAGGTACAATTTGCTGGAAAATTACCTGTATGAGCAGCAAACACAAGGGCTGGTGATGATACCAAGCTTGCTACAAAGAGATTACTTGAAGCAGGACTTATGGGGCACTACAGCAGCAGCACATTCTGTAGCCATGAGGGGCAAAACCCACATGGATGCAGTGGCATGCTCTGAGGCCAGTAAGCCAGAGGAAGGTGATGCCACCATAGTGGTTGCCATCACGGAGATGGTGGTGCCACAGGCAGGATGCCAAAACACTATTCTGGCAAAACAAAATTGCTACATTAGAGCACTATGGGCAGAAAGCAAGAAACAAGCTTTTATGGCTTTTAACAAAAGGCTCCCATTTACAAGCACAGAAGCCACTTAGTTACTTCTCAATAGTACCACAACTTTCTGTTTAAAATTATCTTCCAGAAAAGAATGTAAATATGTTCATTTCTCTGCCATCAGACATCTACCTCCTCTTATTCATACATTTCTGCTTGTCTCAGATAAAACTATCTGAGCAATATATCAGCAAATTTCAAAGGACATGCAAGGTTTGATTATAAAGCTAATGGGGTTGTACATTTTCCATGGCTGAAAGCCTTCTTTTTAGCTCCCAACCATCATCCCTGCTACAGCTGTCAAGTTCTGCAAATAAATCCACATCTTTTTGAGTCAGACAGTTCCCAGTAGGTCAAAACTGTGCAAAATACACTGTGAACATAATCCGAAAATCATGTGCACTATTAGTGCATGTAGATGCAATCAGTGAGCTCATGAGGTCGGAACACACCAACTCACTTTTGTGAAAGGGGACAGTAACGTCCAGAAAAAAATCATGAGTTGCAAACACTGCACCTTGTTTTTCAAATCAGTTTAAAGCCAGGACAAAATACCTTTTGCCCCTGTCGAAAAATAAATGCTATTTACAAACACGCAGCAAGCCATCCAACCTAGCAATCTAGCCCCACACATGACACAAAGCTCAGCAGAGGGATGGAGTCACCCCTATGAATCCATCAATCCTTCACATTATAACTTGCTAAGACAGGCTACTATCACAGCCACATTTTCAAGGCAGGACAAATAATCCAAAGGTACACTTCCTCCACCAAAATCCTGTCACTCTGCTGCCACAGAAGCCCTGACTCCAGGATGCTGCTGCTAACTTTACAGAAGGCAGCAGGCTGAAAGGGGCAGCCTTCAGTGGGCTGTCAGTTTTGACCATCTATGCTTCAAAGTAAGGGCATAAGGAGGGAAACCACAGGGGCTGGCAAGTTCTTGGGAGTCTGTCCTTCAAATGGAGGGAAGGGAAGGTCTTTACAGAGCCTATGTGCATGTCCTTCTATTCACATAAGAAAAGTATCAGTCATCATCATTTAGCTCACATGAAACAGTTCCCCTTCCACCCCTGTTCTGCCCTCTGCTCCTCTCTCTGAGTTACCCCATGGACAGCACAGCAGACACCTTAGCACACAGGCAGCGGCAGCAAGGTTACTCCTCCACCAGCAGCAGGAAAATAAAGGCAGCGTCCTTGCTAGGAAGTTATTACCTTCAGCCTCAAGCAGCATCAGAACAGAAGGGAAAAAAGAGAACCTTTTCCAAGGACAATGAATCACTTCAGCAAAATCTGAAATATACAAACTGTTTACCAAAGAACACCTAAGAGTTACTGACCAATAAACCATAAGCCCTTTTTGTTTAAATACATTATTTAATGAGTTTTCTTTAAGAAAGAGATATTTTGAAGCTCAAATTACAATGAAATACAATCTTCTAGATCTACAGTACACAGTGCTATAAACATTTATCAAACCAGGTATTTTAGTGTTTGCTCCTCTGTTGTTATTGTTATTAAGGAAAAGTAACTAAAAATCTTCTGTTAACAGCAATCCTGTTCTAACTTGGCTATTTCAGCCTAGAACAGAATAAGGACAACAGCCTGTCACCACAGTCCTCCTCCCAAATACAAACCAAATGCCAAAAAGGAACAAGACACTGTCATGACTGCACACTACTTCAGCTTTTAAAGAGTGAGAAGTGGTAAAAAGGAGCAGTTGGCTGAGGGCAATACTGAGAAAGGACATTTCTCCTTTCCCACAGGAATCACAAAAAGATGCCCCTTTGCTACCAAAGTCTGATTGCCATCGAACTCATGTTCATGCAGCACATTGGAGCAAATTTACATAGGTAGTTTTAAATTCACTTTTCTGCCTTCTCCTCATGTTTTCTCTCTTCTCTCAATATCCATTGCTTTCCTTCTACCTTTTGTTATCCCTTCATCATTTCTATCTTCAGTCACTCAGTCCCAGTGGGACAGAGCCAGCAGAGCACAGTGCTCCTCTTCAGTCTTCTGGCACTGTCAATATTGTGGCAAAGGGCAAATCAATAGTGCTGCATTAGTACCAAGAAAGAAAAAAATGGAAGAGGTCAATTCCTCAGAGAGTTGGTTTGTATCTTTTAAAGGCCACTTTGCACAACCTTTGAATTGTGAAAATACAAGTGAGCTTCTGCAGTTAGTGTAAAAATGTGATAGAGCTGAAAAAGTTCAACACTTCTTGGTTTAACTGAGCAGCACGCTGAGGAACCACAGCAAACTGCTGTTTGAGAGCTGCTGCTCAGCTAGTCAGACATAAAAGCAGACATCAGGTGTAAATTTCATATTTATTATAACAAAAATTATGACATGTTCATTTGTGCATTCGGCTTTAATATAACTCTTGGTATGTAAATGTTCTACAGCAAATGAGCTCTATACAATCATGCTGGTTGTGGCAGCAGTAAGGAACACAAACAAAACGTGTCTGTAAAAGTAAGGAAAGAAAGAGACTGGAGGAAAAAGTGGGTTTCTTTGAACAGTCTACACCACCTGGGCTCTAGCTAACTTGTATACACAGCCACACAGTCCATTACGCTTAACGACCATGGCCCAAAGAGTCGCTTAAGAAAAAAGGTCAGTTTTTCAGGTTGTGTCCTTAATGCCAAGGCTACAAAACATGTAAGCATCACTATACAACACTGAGCTATTTACAGGAATTTCCCAATCAACTGTTCTCTCAGAGAAAATTAGTGAATCTCAGTGACTTAAGTCACCTGAAAGAGTAAAGCAACTCCTAGGAGTTAGTCTCCATATTCTACAAATGTCTATCATTTTCAAGACCAAAAAAAGCCTTTTCTCTCAAAGAAATACAGTATTACAATATTACTTAAATCATTTAGCACTGGCTACTGCCCTGCTTTTCAAACAAAACAAACAAGCCATTTTAAAAAATATTACATCATCATCTGTTTCTCAGCAATATATTAAACCTTTTTATTTTTTTATTATTTTTTGTTTTGTTTTCCTGTTTTTACACTTGATATGTTAAGGGAGGGTTAACTATTTTAAACTTTACCAGTCAAGTGTCTCTAGAAGAAAGTCAATGAATATTAAACCTAACAAACTGAAAAGCTGCAGTTATCTGTAGTGGCAGGATAAGGAAAAGGAAGTATATAAAGGAAAAGGATAAGGAAAACCCCTGCTGTAATGCAAGCCCACTGGGTCTCACAGTCAAGTCTCCTTATTTGTTAGTTTATTTCTGAGCAGTAAATAGAGTGGGTCATAGTGGTGTGTCATAATAGTCTGCCAGGTGGTCCATGGGATACTGCTTCTGCTGCTGCTGCTGCTGTTGTTGTTCCTGGTGCTGCTTCATAATCTCCTTGACTTCTTCCTCCAGCTCTGGAGGGATGATGAACTGGTCATCAGGATCAGGTTGTGCTGGAGCAGCAAAGTAGCCCCCGGTTTTTCTGAGCGGCGCATCCGTTGCAACTTCAATTAAGTTATGGCTCCTCTCGTGTGGTGCCACAGAGCCGTTGCCTCGCCGCCGCCCTATGGTGCCCGTGGCAGAATACTCCGCTTTCCTGGGAAGGCCAGGCTCATCCTCATTGGCACTGATGACGATTCCTTCGTCACTGGCTTCCACTGGCACTTGGAGCAGCTGCTTCTCCTTGGCTCGGCTGCAGTGGATGTCCACCTCCACCTCCACGCGGCTGCCGTTGGTGAACACGCCCTCGATGGGCTCCTCGTCATCGCTGTCGAGGCCGTTGTCGGAGAAGGCGCTGGAGAAGGTGGCGCTGGAGAGCTGCCGCTGGAAGGAGTTGGACAGGCAGACGGGGTGCAGCATGCAGCGCTGCTCCCCGGGGTACGCGGGGCTGCTCTCGTTCATGGCCACCTGGGGAGGCTCGTCCGAGGCCGTGGAGCCCACCTCGCTGCTCATTTCCGAGGTGGAGATCTCGCTGCTGATTTCGGAGGCCATGCCGCTGCTCGAGGACGGCATCCCGAGCGCGTCCGCGGGCCTGTCCTTGATGACCACGTTGACGGACTGGGGGAAGATGCCTGGGCTGGGGGGCGGGACCCCGTTGAGCTCACAGCAGCAGAAGCTGTCCTCCGTCACGTTGAGCTGAACCACCACGGCGCTGATGCTGTCGTTGCAGCCGTAACTCTGGGCCAAAGTGCAAAGCTTCTTGGCGGCCGCCAGCGCGTCAGGCACGTTTCTGACAGCCTCAACTGCTTCATCCATGGAGAGGCTGTCCCACAGCCCCTTGCTCCCCAGAATGAAGAACTCATCTTGAGGAGTTAAGGTGATGGACTGGACGTGAGGACGCGGCACAACACTTGGGTGAAGGAAGGTGTACCCCAAGATTCTTGTTGAATCTGTCACACCATTCACTTTGCCATCCTGAAATGAGAAAGGACAGGAAATTGGCAACAAGATAGACAAGGATATACAGTACCTGCCTGTCCTTGTATTCCACTGATGGCTGTTTTTGCAGTACCCCCAACACTGCCACTCACAGACAAGGAGACAGACAAGCAAAGTGACTTGCAAGGAGGTGACAGAGCTGGGATGTTTGCAACGCTGCGCTGTGCCTCCTACACCCGACTGATTTGTCATCAGCACCACCTATGCACAGACCAACAAAGCAGAAGGCTGCAACAAAGAGCCATCTATTCTGCTCCTGCAGCTGCAAGAGCCAACTGGACAAATCTTTTACCAGTGAGTCAGACTTATCCCTCCTCCACCCTGTATCTGGCTTTAGACAGAGCAAAGCATCACACACTTGATACAGGGGCAGCTCATTCAGTCACAAGTCTTCTCTTGCAGCTGTAACAATTGTAGGTTCCATCTTGGCTCATCACTTTAGAAACCAAGGTTCATTTTAAAAAACCCTTTAAATTAAGCATGCAAGTCAAATGTAGCAGAGAGCAAGTTTGCATTTCTCAGTCAGCTGAGTTGTAGTGAAATGTTTTACACGCCCCAATTACTTACTACATCTCCACTTAGATATGACATTTCCAAAGGGAGGAGGAGTAGTATCTAAAGGGATAACATCAGTAAAAAGAGACGCATTTGAGAATAGAATCCCATGCACGTCCAAATCTCAGAATCCTGTCCTGGTTAGAATCCAAGCTGCCAGAATAAGCAGAGCAAGTGTCTGAAAGAGCAAGTCTGGCTATCTGTCAGCCTGCTGGGGATAGCTGCACCTGCTAATTGCATATTCAAGAAGAACAGCAAAGGTGAGGATTTACACTCCTTGGGTCCAGCTAATAACTGTAGGGGTTATTATAAAGCAGATAACCACAGAAAAGTGAACCAGGACTAAGAAAGCTTCCTCTTTAAAATCACTCAGGGAAAAAAAAAAAAGCCCCCATGTCAGCTTGTTAACTTTCCCATTAGAAGGCTGACAGCAGTGATAAGCCATCAGTGTACATAAAATCAGTGAGTCATCTGAAGATTCAGCCCAGAAATTTCCCTTTTTCTCTATGGAGCCACAGAATGAGCGTGCCTCCCTGATGCACACAATGTTGCAGTAACTCCCTTTCAACTTGTCACATTTGAGATCCCAGCCCTCACCTTTCCCAGGCAAGATTAACAGACTTACTCCACACACACATGCCCACTCTGCTCTCAGGCACACAGCAGGGAGGTTTCTGCCCTTTCCCCCACCATTAGGAGGATTCAATATTTATCTATTCCTCTGCATGTGTCACAAAAGCCAAAGCAAAACTGACAGCAGTGGCTTCAAGCTTCTAAGAAAGGAACAAACAGTTTTCTCCTCTCTCATGGTTCAGCTGAGCACAGGGTGAGTTTTCCTCTTGGGCAAGTGCTCTCTTCAAGAGCAGCCTGTCAAAGGGCAGTTCTGGGAACACAGCTCAGACAGCAAAGTCAGCCTGCCAGGAGCAAGGAGTCTCCTAAGGGAAGGATGGCATTGCTCCAAGTGCTCTGCCCTCTCATCCTTTTTAATTGGAAAAGCTCTCCATGACAGTTCCAACACAGCAATTCCTGTCCCATTAGAAGGAGAGTATCTGCTTTCCTGTTTCAATGCAACATGCTAACAGCTGCTCACTCTCGAAAGCTAATGGAAATCCAGCATGGCAATGGAATGGAAAAGCAACTTGACTGCATGGTATGAATCATCTTGAAAGCAGAAGTGCAACTAAGAAACTCACACATGAACACCACCTCCTAGAGGTTACTGATAACACGTAATTTCATGCACTGCTGTGCAAATGCTCTCCAAAGAAGCTGCAAATTGCAACTCCCCAGCTGTTCTCTAACCTCTGTGATAATGGCCTTATGCTGCTTAATCCTCTTCAGCTCTTCTTCACAGCTCATCATGTAACACCTGGACAAAGGCAGAGGTTTCCCATTCCGGCAGAGAACGGTTTGGCACTTCCCCACGTTTGCTGAGGTTAGCGTGAAGCATCCACCAGGGTCCATGGGATCGTGTTTTATATGGCAAAGGACAGCAGAGCCTCCAAGTTTCTGTCCAGCTGTTCCAAGTTTCCTGGAATTTAAACAAAACAGTGATTGTTCTTTAATTGGAAAACAAGTATTAGGAGCACTGTGGAGAAACAGTCGCTGTTCCACAACCAGAAGCATTCGGGGCACTGGCTCCATTGATCACTGGGACAGAAACAAAAGTCTCCACTGAAGACTGTGACACTACAGCAGCAGCACTGCAGGGATCCCACGTGCAACTCTCAGGCAGGGTGTTATTTTCATATATGCAGATAGTCAAATATGCTCAATTTTAGAAAAAAAAAAATCTTTGCACTTCTAAGAGTTTCACAGCTGTCTTTTCCTTTACATCTAACAGATATTTGTTTAAAGGTCAGATAGAGCTTTGGTTTCTGAAGCTATGGAATTTGTTATAAAAATAATAATTCTGCCTGTAAGAACCCTCTACTTTTGAGCAAAAGGCAGAGATTCACTGTTTTGTGATATCTTCAGGATAATGCTCTTAAAATTAATCAAATTATGACCAAAAAAATAAAATATCAGAATCCTGAGGAGAGAATGGACAAGTAAATTTGCAACCAAGCCTCAATGTGCTTTCTACATTATGTTTTGCAAATAGAAAACTCTAAACTCTAGGAGTGCTGCATATCATCTGTAAGCGTCAGTGAGTGTCTAAACACAAATGGAATGAATACTATTTCTGGCTCTCCAAAAAAAAAAAAAGAAAGGAAAAAAAAAGAAAAAAAGAGCTTTTTGTAGGAATGTTGCATTCCTCGTAAATTGCATTACTAGCAAACAAAAACCAAAACTACTTAATAAGTACTTCCAGTACTCAAATTTGTTATTATTTTTGAATATTTTAAGTATATGGCAACCACTTTCTCAGTTAGCAGTCCGAGGCACTGTTATAAGCAATTATGGGAAGGAAGTGTTTTCTCCCTTATGTATGTAAGAGTCAATGCCACCCTACTGCTTCCCTATCTTTTCCAATAGAACAACTTCAGTATTGTTCCTTTCCAAGGGTGCAGAAATTCAACAAGAAGCAACGCTACTTTCAATTTGATCCAGTTACTCAGTCTCTAAGCTGCTTATTTGCTTTCTCCTCTTGTTTCCCTGACTTCTTCACTCTCCTCTGTTCAATTCCCTTCATACTCCTCCTTCCCCCAGTGTCTCCCTAGGCACAATTTCTTCTTCTGACCAGAACAGCACACACAGTTTCCAAACCACTACACAGAACTACTATTACACTCACAGTGACTCACAACTCTCTGGAGCTTGTGATAGGTCCTGCTCAAATAATATTCAAAGGCCAAAGGGATTTCTAAGAAGTCAGACTATGTGTTTTAAATATTTGCATAACCTTAAATAACCTGAATTGGTATGCAGAAACAGAAAGGATGAGTTCAGGCTTTGCAGGCAGTTGTAGCAAGGAAGTTTAAAAAGATGATCAAGACATTGGTACCACTGACTTGGGTATGGCCAATTGTAAACCTTAATACTCAGGAGATGACACCAAAAATGAATAAACCTCCACCCACCACTTAGGCATGAGCATTTTAGTAACTTTGCAAGTGACCTGGGATTTTTTTGTTTGGTTGGAGAGGTATTGGGATTTTTCTCCCCACACCTTAAAGGAACTGAGGCAATATTCACAAAACAAGCAATAAAAGGAAACACTGTAGCCAGATACCAAGGCTTTTCCCCCCCTCCCACATTTCTTCCAAGCAAGAGCAGGGGCCTGACCCGAAAGCAAAGAAACTGCACTGTCAGCACAGACAAGGTAAAAAAAACCCTTCAGATCCAAGACTCACCTCTGCATAACAATGAACGTGTTGATCATGTATTCCTCCTCATTCTTTGTTTTCTGCAGCTCTTCTGCCAGGATGTCACTCATTGTGCACTGCAGCAGGTAGGGCACTTCCACATTGCGGTCCCCGTCAAACACTCCATAAAGCGCCTCCCGGTTGTCACAGAAGTTGTTGGCTGAAAGTGCTGCCACACACAGCCTAGGGAAAAAACAAAGCAGGAAAACATCAGGGGTTCTATCCCACTACTAGTTTCTCAAGTTGTCATTTTGACCAGAGAGATGCAGCCTGCTCTGAGGTTTAACCACCTCAGTCACAGGTATTTCAGGACTGCTTTCTGAGTTGTGGGGTCGAGTCAGGCCCATCAACAGTGCTAAAACAGGGAGAGACACTGGAGACTCCAGCTAAGCCCTAAGGATTCGTCCTCTGTCACAGACATGTTTTATGAAAAATTCTTTCCTTTGGATTTTTTCTCCTGAGAAGCTGAGAGGCTGCAGGAACAAAATGTAAACAATGATTATCTGCTGCTGTGGAATGCAACAGGTGCATCTGTGATTGGTCTCATGTGGTTGTTTCTAATTAATGGCCAATCACAGCCCAGCTGTCTCAGACTGTCTCAGTCAGTCACAAGCCTTTGTTACCATTCTTTTTCTATTCTTTGCTAGCTTTCTGATGAAATCCTTTATTCTATTCTTTTAGTACAGTTTTAATATAACATATATAATAAAATAATAAATCAAGCCTTCTGAAACATGGAGTCAACATTCTCATCTCTTCCCTGGTCCTGGGATCCCTGTGAACACCATCACATTCCTCCTTTGCAGCAGGTGAATTTCTTATTGTAAAAATGGGAGGGAAAGTATCTCTGAAGCAACACCAATTTAAACGGCACTTGCTGCTCCAAAAGCCATCCTTGGGATCTAGCGTGCTGATAACCAAGTTGTGTGTCAAATCAGTTAAGAGTCAGGAAAGGCTTGCTGGCACTTGCTACAGAAACCTAGGTAGCAGAAGATTTCTAAAAAGGTATTTGAGGAACAAAGAAAGATTCATGACATTGCCAGCAACACAGAGACTAGCAGACTCTTGGTACATTATTTGTCAAGTGCTGCCTTTAGTCACAGGAGCGCCACACACTATGAATATTCAGAGTTTTGGCCATTCTGTCTCTTCTTTAGTATCTCTGATTTGCTTGGTAAACATCCTTTGGTTGAAGATAAAGAAGCTTTGCAGAGAGGAAAATGCTTTTAAACACTCAGATCTTTTGCAAGTAGCAGAGTCTTGCACAGACCAAATGTGTCGGCTGCCCTTGTATCTTAGCAACTTCCCCAACAAAGACCCAAAGGGAGAGCCAGGCAGGAGAGCTCGGTACACAAATGGAGGGACGTGGCGTGGCCTCTGCAAACCCTGGAACGTCCCCACACTTGCACTGAGGAAAGCATCTCTCCGTCTCGGCACAGAGGCGCTCTCACACAGCACCGTGCCCGCCCGTACTTGTTCTTGACGCCGGACGCCTCCGTGTAGCCGTGGCTCCACACCGCCGGCGCTCCCGACGCGTCGCCCGCCGACGGCTGGTCGATCTTGAAGCACCGGATATTGCTGCAAGGAGAAAGGAAAGGGGAGAGAGGCAATGGATGGACTTGCTGACTTGATGATCCAGCTTCAAACATGAAAAGGACACTCTTTTTACTCTCTCAGGTCTTAGTAAGACATTTACTAGTAGAAAACGAAGCAGGACATCCAAGGTGGTGGTTACCTTTACGTGCCTGTGTGCAACCAACAATAACTGAGCTGCTATGAGTGCGGTGTCAGCTGCACTACTCTGTTTAGCTGGCCTCTATTTCCCTGCCTTCACCCCTGAGCTATTTGGTTCAAACCAGGCCCTGCACGAATACAGAGCTAATTTGCCACTAGTTTGATGAAAGCCAGTATAGCAAAGTGACTTTTTAAACTTATGCATCTCCACACATTTTAACAAGTTTCTGCGCTCTTTTCATTGGACTCAAATGAAATCTCCTGTATGACCCACAGCACCCCCTAAATGGAAAAAAAAATTAAAATAGTTGTTTAGAAACAAGAATATGTAGTAACAGCCTTTAATGAAAATACCCACAAAACAGAAATCAGCCCCATCCTGATCCTGCACCAACCTGCAAGAGCCAGCCTGTGGTCCTAACAGCAGGCATAGCCCTTCTGCATCCCCCATTTGTGCAGTCCAATTTTCACACAGGTCCTTGATCCTCTACCCTCCAATTTACTACCAACATAGCCTTTAGCCTGAATTTCAAGTATCTCCTGGAGCATAGTAAAGACTTAAAAAGGGCCCAGCCCTCTCTGTTTATACTCTTCTCTTCACAGCCCTGCATTGCTGGGAGAGATGACCTACCCCTGCTCCCTACTGCTCTCTTCCAAAGGCAGGAAAAGCGAGCTCCCCACACGCTGCAGACACTTCAAAGGCACCCAAACCTTTCATGAACCAAATGGAACATAAAAGGACACAAGCAGAAAGGTCTAACTGTTCACTCTGAGCATTCGTTTTTCCTCTAAATCCCCACCTGACCTGAACACACAGGAAAGTCTTTTCTGCATTGCGAAGCCTTCCTCAAATAACCTAAAGTACTGTCACATCCAGTTTGATTTCTTTTTACATTAATAACCAGGATGTACATCAGTGAGGGCAGACTAAAAGCCAACAAATCATATAAATAATTTTGGAACCACTTGTGTTTTAAGTTCTTGGTTTTGCAGCCCTCTGTGTGACAAAGAGGAGGCAAACATCTTGCCATGACTATTAAAAAGGTTAACTTTTTACCCCCAAATCAAACTGGAAACCTGGATCTCTTCTAAAGTAGCAGAGATTTTAATTCTGTTGCACTGGCAAAGCAGCATACCCATAAGCAAACACACTTGCATTGCAGACTTCTCATACAAGGCATTTATCTCCAGGGCAGAGGAACCTGGGTCACAAAAGTTTCTTTTTGTTTCTTTTTTAACTGGGTTGACTGACCTCTGGCTCCTGGGCAGGTCAAGGACCCAGAGCTGTCTCAAGGCTTCCCAGCAGTGGTGGAAAAAATAAAAAAAGCTACCTCAACACACTGGTTCCAGCCTCCTCAGGGGCACAAACCAGTACAAACAGACAATGTGTCCTGAAGGGAATGATACCCAGCAGAACATCCTATACAGGCCAAGGCTTCTGGACAGCCTGGCTTCCTTTCCCCTTAATTTAAAATGACTGTTACAATTGAACTAGATGCTGG
Organism: Zonotrichia leucophrys gambelii; assembly: GCF_028769735.1. Taxonomy (NCBI): domain Eukaryota; kingdom Metazoa; phylum Chordata; class Aves; order Passeriformes; family Passerellidae; genus Zonotrichia; species Zonotrichia leucophrys. The sequence continues at coordinate 70,908,629 of NC_088171.1, forward strand.
CTCTTAAAAATCAGAGTAACAGATCTTTTTTTTTTTTTTCTTCATTTTGATTTTAATTGCTAATGAAAATTCTTGCATCCAATAAATCACTTGGCAACATCCTCCTAAGTATGCAAGCTTCCTTTAAGATCTCCATACATACTAAAAAAGCAAGCATGCATGACAGGACTCTTCTCACCAGCACTGAGAATACATATTAACCTACTACCTGCTTGAATTCTGCCAGGGCACAGATGGAGAGCTGCCTTTCACATGCAGAAGGAGGATATAAAAAGTACCAAGTGCACAAGTATTTTTGTGCCTGCCACAAAAATCAAGTGAAAGAAGCACCTCCTCCCTCACAGACAATTATAGCAGAATACCATAAAAGTAAGGGTAGCATATCAGACACTGAGAAACCCCTCAGGAGGCCTGAAATACCTGACTGTGCCTAATGAACACAAATGAACAGAATGGACCTGTGGTTTTAAGACTAATAATAATTTTTAAAAAAACCCAAAACTAAAGAAGACCCAACAAATACTACAACAACAACAAAAAAAACTCCCCCCAAAAATAAAAAACAAAACAAACCCCAAAAAATCCGACAAACAAAAAACCCACCCGTACTGCCAATGCCAAAACAAATAGCAAGGAAAATACATGTGCAAGAGGGAAAAGTTTTCTGTGAATTAAAGACCACACATATGCCAGTGGTAATACAGCATTTAACTGGGCCACACTACTCTTCAACTACTTTGAATTTAAATTTGTACAAGAATGCTACCATGCACGATGCCTGAATACTAAAGTGGCAAGAGAACGTGTAACCATCTTGTCTTCTGGGTTATACATAAGAAAAGCTGGTGTTTTCTAAGTTTTGACACCATTCATTAACTCTATAAAACATGTATAGCTTTTCCCCTATGAACCAGAGCAATATTACACACTGCTTCTTCAGGAAGATTCCCTGTATGCAAAGAACAACTCTTAAAACAGAGGCATGGCCCTTTTTTCACTGTCTGCTGCAGAATATGGACTCTTGTTTTCATCTCTGAGAAATCATCATTACTCAAATTTCCACCTATATTTTCAAAATCTGAAGATTCAAGTTAAAAATAAACTCACACTGTAAATTTCCCTTGCTTGCACAACAGATGAGGATTGCTGCTCCAGTGCCTGATCTTAACCATTTAAAAGCAAACAACGTGAAGTAATTACTCAACCCCTAAAAAGTAAATCAATCCTTCTTGGAACCATTTGAGGTTTAAGAATAAAAGAGATTTAGAAGGAAACTTGGAGCTGGTGCAGTTCAAGGCAGCACCACTGTCCACAGATTATCTGGTTTACTGCAACAGCTCCTCAGCACACTGCAGAAGAAGGGACAAAACACTTCGGGAATTTCAGTTATGGATTACACAAATCCCACAGGAAACAAACAGGTAGACAGGAAGGAAACTGAGGGTCCTAAAGCAAAGGAACCAGTTTCTCTGCAAACAGAGTGAGTCTTTAGCAGTTTAAATATAAAAAAACCATACAATTTCTAGCACAGAAGCAGACAGATATCAAGGGGAACAAGAAACAGTACGTGAAGAGGTAAAAAGCAGCACAATGGCAAAGACAGACTCAAGCAGGATTAATGCAACAAAAAGATATGGCAAGCAGCTATATCTCATCAGTGGTATAAAATACATCTTTTGGCTGAATTTAGTGTCAGAAAAAAAAGCAATCCAACTGGCCCAACAGTGCTTACATCAGACTAGCAGACCCTCCAGGAGTTACAGCTGAAAGCAATTGCACCAAATTGGGTAAAGTCATCCTCTTCAATGAAGCATCAATTTCAGACCTATTCACACTATCTGTTACTTTCTCATATCTCTTAAAAGAGATTCCACTTGTGTATTGTGGTTTTCACATCTAGAATTGCTCTGCTCCTTCCCCACTCTGTAAGGTAACTTACTTCAGAAGCTCGAGGGTTTTGTGATCCAGGGCTAATCTGGGATTTCCAGTCAGGTCCAGCTCCTGCAGTTTTGGAGGCAGGTTTTCAGGCAATGTGACTTCACTCAGTTCATTGCAGCTTAGGTCCACACACTGCAAAAGGAAAGCAGCCAAAAAAGCAAGAGAATTCAGCTGTCATCAAGATCATACAAATTTTGACTAAATGTGGTAATGCATGTTTCATGAACAATAAAGGCTGCAATCAAGACCCAAGACCATTCATTTAAGTAAGTGGTTCTTACAAAAGAAATTCTTACATGGCATTTAGCCATCTTGCCAGATGTCTGGGACACCTAGAAATATGTTCCTTCCATTTCCATCTCTAGTCAGGTGTCATCTTGTTACAAAACCAGTAAGTTTTGTCTGCTCTTCACAGAGATAGTCAGTGGATTTTCAAAGTAATTTAAAGAAATATTATTTTTGAAAACAGTCTCTTAAATGACAAAGGAAATGGAGGTAAGTACAGCTGGGGCGTCTAAGCCACTGGCATCAGGCTCCCAGGAATTCAGTATTTACTGAGGGATATTAAAAAAAGCAGTGTTTTTAATGTATGTGGAAGGGAGGAGTATAGGGGGAAAATATTGGAGCAGTTTTAAACATGGTTTTAATTAGTGTCATCTTAGATGCATTTGTGTTTAAATACAAAATCAATAAAAAGAGTGAAAAAAATAAGTATTTCAAAAATACAAAACAGCAAAGAAACTTGCAGGCTGTCTACCAGCTAAGCACAAATTAGCTAGAACAAGTGCACTATATGATAAAGTCCCCAAACATTGCTTAAAGCTGCATATTCAAATGAAAGTTAATACACAGGGAAAAATAGGGCATATGAGAACAAAATCAAATCTCCAAACTACTAGAAGGATGACTAGTGTAGTATGCCCCAAAAACTGAAGAAAAAAATGTAATTCTGAGAGGACAGAGCAGATTGGTATTTAACAGAGGACAGAAGAACTATCCACATCTTTCTGAAAGGCCATTTTCTACTTTCAAGTTGCAAAAGTGAGAGACTTCAGAAACTTTAATAGAAGAGCTGAAAGGGGCAGAGGGAGACTTTTTCAAGCTGCACATTTTGACATTCTGTAATTTCCATCAACGTAAGAGAGGCACTTTCATTTTTGCAGGTATATTCAAAGACCTTGGCTCCTGATCTGGAAGCAGACACAAGATAACCTACTAAATCCTGGAAAAGAACAGTCTCCAACCATTTTATTTTAAAAGCGCAACGAAAATAAAAATTTTTGACCCAAATCTTGAATCCTGAGATTGTCTATTATGGAAGCTTTATTATCTATGAAGAACAAACTGCTGACGTTATCTAAGCCTGATAAGAAATCAGAGTTTGAATCAGTCACACAAACAAAACAGCAGACAGCTTAGCAGCAGTTATTCCAGCGCCAGTAATTTCTTTGCAGATTAAGGAAGCTGCCAGCAGGCCTTGCTGTGTTCAACACCTCCATACCATTACATATTTGATGGCAGAGCATGCTGGAATGAAAAGTACAAGCACCAGTAATTTCATTGTTCTTCTTAAATGCCCAGTGTGCCAAGGACAGCGACACTCTACAGCAGATCCCTTGGCTCCTAGGCACTAGTGAAGATGGTTTATTTATCAGGTTGGAGTTTCTTAGGAATTGCTTGTACTTGTTGAAGAATAGGCTAAGAGGGACTTGCTGTGTTAAATTTAGTCTTTGTTCTACTCCCCAGGCAAGCAGGAAAGTTTATTTCCTAACTTATCCCAATTTCCTCCTGTGTTATTTTAATGCAAGCTGGTTTTGCCCCGCCCATGCAGCACCAGAAGAACAACTGCAACTGCACACAGGATTTTGCACTGGATGGGCCAGCTGGAAGACAGGGTTTAACAGGGAGCATCTGCTTAGGCTGCTGCTTTCACAGCTTTGTAACTGTTGTGTTCAAGGCTGGAAGGGACTTGGGTTATTTCCACTTGTTGCTGGAGGTGGTCATACCAATGTTATCCTATTTGGCTTTTTTTTGTTTGTTTTGGCAAAGCAAGGAAGTCACACAACAGCTGCAGGGAAGAGTCTGCTGGGGCACTGACTCAGGTGTGAGCGCTTCCAGCTGCTCGGCCGTTCACAGAAGACATTTCAGGGTGCACAGGGCAAACCTAACTCTGACAGTATAAATACCTGTCATAAAAGACAATAAAAACCCTAAAAATATATTGTCCAATGTCTCCACTGGGGTCTTGAAAAGAGAGGACAACACACAACTTCTGTAGCCCTGACTGTAGTGTGAAAGAAAAAAGGCTTAGAGACAATTGTATCTTTAAAATGACCTTGTGTCTGGAAGTCCTGGAGTTATTGCAATTGTAAAAGTATCATCATTTACCCTAGTCTTCCTTCTGAAATCATTTCAGACAGCATTGTAACTGCTGCTACTAACTGTCCCAGTGACACTGACACCAAAAACACCATACGTCAGCCTCTCAGGCTAATTAAATACAGAAACAAAACAGCCATTACCTCAGGTAACAGAGTTTCCCCAGGAGTTTAGAGTGAATGTCACTTCAGTTAAAATTAATCATCAAATATGATATAATCACAGAGGTGACATTAGACTAGATGACTTGGTGCTTTGCTACAAACAAGCTTATTTCACCAAGTGACCAAATCCATGGTTAAAGAAATAAATTCTGCACTTCAGCATATTTTGAATGCCACCCCTTATCTAAGAAGGAGCTCGAGTACAGGCAAGAAATGGATACAAGCAGGCAGCACATGCTTAATCTCCAGACTGATAAACACCAACCCTGACCTAGAGAAATCACCCGAAGGCCAGAGCCCCTATGTCTAACGAGGCACATTCCCATCGGGCAACTGTATGCACTCATCTCATCTAAGTCAAAACTAGGCTTGACCACTGACCAGGCATTTTCCTTCCACCAAGGTGGAGTCAAAGAACACTTTGCCCTCTTAGATTAAGCCACACGTTATCCCTGCATTCCCAAACCCCTTAGTGACGTCCACGTCTCTTTCTTTTGCTGAAGAGAACTAAACCATAGGGAACCAGCAGGAAGAAACCGCCAGCTCTTCCAAGAGCATTCTGCTGCTCAATCTGGCCAAGTAGCACTTTAAATATGACACCTCTATAAAGCATTCTGTTTTTTCCAAGATGCACAAACAAAAGGAAAAAGGTGACTGTTCTCTATCAGTATGTTTATGCTATCTTTTTTTTTTTGTTAACACCACCCTCACATTTTAAAGAAATGTTTACCATGCAGAGCCTCACTCCCCCACCCCAATTCTTCCTCTGAGAAAAAAGGCTTTACTTCTGATTGATTCTAAATGGCCCTCTGCTTCCTCTGACCATTGTTCCAAAGAGGGAGGAGTATTCAAACCCACGAGTTTGTTTGAGATTTCCTGGCTGAAACCACAAAGCTCATCTTTACATATACTCGCTTGTCCAACAGAATTATTGCTCCTGCTGCTTTCCATGACCCCAGACACTGAGGCACACACAGCAGGCTGGGAACTTAGCCTTTTGACTTCACAAAGTGCCAGAAGGACACTGAAGTTGTTTTGAGTCCCTGAATAGGTAATCAGTTCTCAGCCTCAGAGAAGGACAGATTTTTCTGCTGTATCACAAGATTTGTATGCTGTGAGACAACAGTCTCCCAGCTCTGTCCGGCAGAAAGGGCACACAGTGCAAATTATTCTGCACTAGAGCCAGGCGAGAAGCAGGAACTCAGTTCACAGAAGGTAAGGAATAGCGTTCATAGTGTGGTAAAGTGAAGAACGCCTCCCTCAAAAAGAAACATCGGAAAAAGTACAGAATTACTTCTGGAAACACAGACAGGAGACAGATTAGCTAATCTTCCTGTTGTGCAAAATAGGACTGCAATTAGGAAAATGAAAGTTGATTGCCTAAATACTCAAATCCTGTGCTCCTTGAATTTATCTCTGTCCCTGAGGTCTATCCTGTAGCTTCCTTGGTTTTTAAGACATGCTCTAAACAAAGTCCATTCCTACAGAATCACCCAATTGCCAAGGCAGCAAGAGTTCATTACACACAGCTCTTGCCAAATGTTTAAGTCGTATCAAAACAGACTGTCACAGGAAGACAATTAACACTTATCTGCCAGAAAAAATACAGTGCAACCAAGGTAAGCGTAAAATCAGATTTTGAGGCTCCTCTTTGTTCCACTCTGAGGCTGCACGGGGCAAATATTTTGCATATGATTTCAGAGGAGAAAGCAGCTCAGATCCCCATACTCTCTGAGAATATACTATCCCAATGCAATGAGAGACCCGAGGGCAGAAAAGAATTGGTAAAATTGCATTACGCTTGCTTCTTCCAAAGCACATTCATTCCATACCTTTATTTCAGAAAGCTGCATGACTTCTGGGAAGACTTCAATGCAGTTGGAGTGAGCAATTACAGTATGCATACGTCTGCAGTTCATGATGGTTGTTGGAATGGCTTTCAGTTTGTTCCCACTAATATCGATTTCCTCCAACTCTTCCAGCTTGGCCATTTTGCTATAAAAACAAGAATTTGAGAATTTTTCTTCTAATAGACACATATTTTATTTTGAAGCGGTGATAAGACCAATGGTTTTGTTACTGTAAGAGAACAACATCACAGACTTTGATTCTTGTTCACAGCAGTGCCTGTCATCTCTCCTCATGTCAGATGCTAACACAGTTGTGGAACAAAATGTGTAGTTCTTCTGTCAGTGTTTGTTAACGCTACCTTTCAAATTACTTATTTTGCTTACATCCCCCCTACTCACCAGCTCACTTTCACTTTTTCCTCCTTTCTCCCCCTTTCTATCAACTCTAGTTTCTCACTACATCTCTCTACCTCACATTTTCCCCTCCTGCTTCTAGCACCCCACCCAGCCCTTCCCCCTAAATGCATCTCCTTCTCCTTGCTACTGAAGCCCAGCTGCTCAGAATATCACACAAGGACAGAGATGTCTCTTCCATTATTTATTGGCATCTCTTCTTCAAGGTTGTACCCCATCAGTTTTACAGCACATCTTACACTTGAAAGATTTCTGATTAAAACAGAGTGAACTGGAAGCACAGAAATTGCTGCCAAGGCAGAATCTCCTTCTGGAGTTGAGAGGATTTTTCCCTAGTGGAGTTTAGTCCACTTCCAGAGGACATTTCCAGGTGGCTGTGCTCACAAATCTCTTGTGAGGAGAAGCTCACCAAGTGTAAGCAAAGTTACCAGGCCAGGGAGAACAGAGGATCTCCTTGCTTGGCTTCCAAAAGCATGGAGTGATCATGGTGAATTAGTCCAGCTGAGAAGAGTTTCAAGCACCACGAAAACTCACCAAGTAACAAGCATCACTCACTTGTCTGTAGTGCAAGAGAGGGAACCAATGTGCAGGAGTGTGTAAGCAGGGGAGTCCACCCACTGTGGTACCACTGCACCCAAAATGCAGCCTCTGCCACCACATTCCTGTGCAATTCGGTTCTCACTGTGAAAACAGTTCATGATGCCCACCCACCCGTGGGCCAGAGACAGTGAAACAAGTTCCTTACCTTGCAGGGAAGCTCTGTAGGCGATTGTAAGCCATGTGCAAGATTTTCAGGTGTGGGTGGCCTGTCAACAAGGGTACACATTTATCTGTGAGGTTGTTATTGGTCAAATACAACTCCTGCAAGATGCTATGGGTTTCTTCAGAAAGGGTGGCTGGAGGAAGCATTTCCAGTTTGTTGGCAGAGGCATTAAGAAATCTCAGGCTGCAAAGAGAAGTTACATAAAGGAGTTCAGTCAAACATCCTGCAGGTTTTGTCTAGAAATATAAATAAAAATCTCTATTTTTAAGAGTTAGCTTAAGATAGTCATAAGGTAAAGGTCAAAAGCAACAAGTTCACAACGGACCAAAAGTGTAGCATTACATGAGCAAAACTTCTGATCATATTTTTAATAACCACATTTGTAAGAACAAAACATCAGCAAACAGAGTACATCAAAGTGCCTCTCTCCTGTTATCAAGAGCTCTGTATCTCCAATGGTACAACAGCTGTAGCTACAGGTAAGAGCAATAACAAACCACATCATTTCCATACTCATTACTTGTAAAAATGAGTTCTGTATTCATCATCAACGAACCATGAGAGTTGCCTTTCAAGTGACTAAACAAGTCAATGGTAAAAAAGCCAGCTAATTTTTCAGTATTGGTCTAAGGTGCAGACAATATTTTGTTCAAACATCCAGGCCTGAAAACAATAGCAAAATATGAAAAATACTCTTTGAATATTTGAATGAATAAAGATACAACAATCACAACAAAAACCAAAACCTGAGACCAAACAGTAATTTATGCTTTTAATTTTAAAGAGAAATTGTGCTAGTAGCAAATTAAACTTTAAAAGTTACATCCTTGCTTGCTGATGTGCCCAGCAAGAGAGCTTTATCTCTGCACAGCTTTTCTGAGTGCCCTTCCCCTGTGCCCCAACACAGCAGAAGCCCATGTTTTTGTAGTCCCACCACAAGGGACAACAACTAAAGGAGCACAGAAATGGAGCTATTCTTTCTCCCCCAAAGGCCTTTTCCAGGATGGGAATAAGACCTGCTGAGGTATAGGCACTGCCCATTCCCGCCAGTGAAGTTCTGTGGGCAGAGGATTTGTTAGGGGAGTGTGGTGACCATCACAGCAGCACTGTAGGTATCTTGATGGCTAGAACTCTCACCAGCAATTCCAAACAAATGGAATTTATCCTTTAGTAACCAATTCTGGCATGAGTGTGCCTTTTCAACAGATTTGGGACCTCTCTTCCTTCCTTCTGTTTGCAGAAAGGACGGCCTTGGAGCAATGCAGAAGGAAGTGTGGGCTTGCCAGTCTGCAGTGACCGCGTTCAGACCAGGCTGTCCTGCTCCTACCAACTACATGGGAACAGGCAGCTGCAGAGAGCAAGGCTGCATTCAAGGAAAAAGACACAAGTGTGCTGCCTCAAGCCTGTAAAGCCCACTGGTCAGAACACAAAAGGTAGGTGCACTCCTGTCCTCGATCTTAAGAGAAAGTGACAAAATATTGATGGCTGCTCCCATGCACGCGGGAGTCCACACTGGCCTTTAAGGTCTATTAATGAATGAAGTGGATTTGCAGGAGTAGCAGCTGGTTCAGTCTTGCTCAGCAGTAAATAAGGGTCAGGCATGCTACAGGAGTCACGTGGAATGGCAAAGGATTAAAAAAACCCACTATTTTCATCAGAAGCAAAAGCCTCTCAGCACTGCACAGAACTGAAACCAGGTTAGCTGTTCTACACAGACAGAGGAGTCCACTTCAGAGAAACAGTTTAATCCTCAGGCTCATTCATTATTCACAAGGGTGCTAAAAATCCAGAGAAGGAAGGGAGGAGAGGAAGGATTAGTACAGAGAAGAAAGTAAGAAGCTGAAAGAGATTTTTAATTTATTTATTTATTCTAAAAAGATGCTCAATTTCACCCTTTAGCTACAAACTAAAAATATTCTAAGCTCATTCAAGGCTGGATCATGAAACCGAAGCATACTGCATTAACAGATCCTGTGCTTAATTAAACAGCAGCAAGTACAGCTATTACTAAAGTACAGACAGTTACTAGTTTGGCAACTTCAATCAAATGTGCATGGTAGTCTTCCCTCTCCACAAGATAAAGGCACTTTGATTAACATTAAAGTCACAGTATTTTTTGTACCATTCATAGTACAAAATGGTCATCTTCAGCTCAAGCTGGAAAGGCTTAAGAAACAATTAGGTTTAAGGGTGCTGGAAAAAGTGAGTTGTCACAGAAAGATGGGGATAAGAGGTGTTTCTCCAAGCAAAACACACCCTGAGAATGGCTCTTCTTCAGAAGAGCATGACCTGTATCCTAGTTTTGTTCTTGCAAGCTGCATGAGAATAACCTGCAGTGCTTCACAGGTACCAGCAGCCAAAGAGGTGATTTAAAGAGCATCACAGCCCGTGGCTGTGAAGTCTGATCAAGAACTGCTAGCCCAAAGGACAACTAAAAGCTTCAATTAAGAAAAGATAATAAAAAAACTCTGATATAGCCGAAATTAATACAGTGTACTATACTGTAGCCATTTTAGAGTCAAAAGAAAAAAATAACCATTCTTCTGTTTTCAATAAACTTTCAACATTGGTGAAATGTAACAAGATGTTTCAATTTGCTCCCTCACTGGTGGTAAAAGTGAGTGGAATCTGTGTGTTCCTGTCAGAAATAAGTTTTGATGCATGTATTTTCTCATGGGGAAGGGAGAGACCATTCCCCTCACCCTGATCTTTTGCTAAATCTTCCAGGGAGTGATACAATGACACTGGAAATAAATCCCCATCAGCCTAACCTAAGGCCTACTGCCTTGTTGTGAACAAAGGTTAGGTAACCAGCAGGAGTTTTGCCAACAGCTTAGAACAGGAACCCTGTGGTAGCAGAGTGTCTGACCTTAAACAGCTGACAGCCAGGGTCAGAAAAGTCACACACTCATCTCTGTCTCCAGATGACATAATTAGAATTAAATCAGCTTTTGGAAATGAGTGTATTGCTTGCTTACATGTTTTTAGACCAGTTGTTAAATTAAAATGGCAAAAAACATATTCTGACATAATAATTCTTTCCAGATATTGTCTAGATTTAAAAATAAAAATGAAATAAGATAAAATAGGGACACTATTCTTTGGGTAGAGAACATAATGAACCATCAGATTACTAAGACCAAATATTTATCAATTCTGTACTATCATCTTATGTTAAAAACAAAACAAAACAAAAAAACACCCCCCAAACAACAAAAACCCCAAAACAAACAAAAAAGAAAACCATAAAAACCAACCCAAAGAAACCCTAAAACAAAAACCAAAAAAAAACCCAGCAAAACCTAAAACTGTAGTTGCCCCTCAGGTTTTCCCTCACACTGGTTTAACACAGAAGTCCTCCTCCAGGTTATTTCCACTTCCCTATTTCTTCATCCTTGTGCAATGTGCCAGCTGCTACCTTAGAAGGCACATCTTATAAATGCCCTCCAGAGGAGTGGAGATTTACTTGGGCACAACTGTTCCTATCCCTCTTGTGCATGGACTTCAACTGATTCATGTTCCTTGAAGATTTCCCACTCATTCTGCTTATCAGATGGAAGCAGAATGTCAAGTATTAAAGCTCAGTCCAAAATTAATTGTTTCCCCTTTCCAATTCCACCCACACACTATACCACAAGCTCATGAAAAAACTACAGCATCACTACAAAGACCTGGATGCAGCAGCCTGTGCACATACACAGCCAGGAAAGCATGAATTAACAAGGACTAAAAAGAGCGCAGCAGATGAAGAAAGAAATGAAGGTGCTGGCAGGGAGATGTCTGAATTCTTCAGCTTTGACAAGGTGAATATTCTCCTCTGGAATAATAACCTTAACAGTGATCTCTGGCTGGAATAAGTCACCTTTGGTTTTTTGGGGTATTAAGTCCCTTGCTGGAATTCTCCAAAAGACAAAAATAAGAAAAAGGACTGTCCCAAAAGAATAGGCTAGAAACAAGGGCACGGGTTTAATTCAACTAAAAACACCTAATATGCTGTCATATCCATTCCCTATTCATATCCAGAAGATTCCATCTAAATTTGAACTTCTAAAAGCAGAGGAAGAATATATTCTATATAAAGCTGCAAAAGGTTTGAATTTTGCCTACCACTGCCTACCTCTAGCACACACAAAAGCTGAATAGAGACAACTGGGAGAACACAGCACCTCTGAATTCCTCACCATTTTCTGAGGCAGTTTGACAAACTTGCCTTGCTTGGCAAGACACAGCCATCACTGAAAAAATGTAAATTCTCCAAAAAGCTTAGGAATGTTTGACACTAAAAAGAGGAATACAGACAACTGCATTCTTTGGTGAAGCAGCAACAAATCAAAACCACAGTGTTTAGCTTGAAAGTACTGATAAGAGTTGGAAAGAACACTGCAGTTGCAAAGAGAATTTGCAGAGAAATCAAGATCTCCAGTTTGGCCTATGCCCCAAGATCTCCATCAGTACTGAGCAATCAAAACACAAAATTTCTTCTTCAGTGCCTTCTGCAGAGACATGCCCTCAATTTCTGATTGCTGAAGACTAAAATAATTTATGAATGTGGTAGCAGGTGTGTGAGGAAGAATCCTGTAAGCTAAGCATGTCTGGGGGGAAAAGAGAGGGGGAAAAAATCAAAGCTGTTCTGCCAGCCTGTGCAGAGGAGAGTATTTCTTCTTTAAAAAAATAAATAAAATAAATTAAAAGACAGAAACACTCAAGTGAATCCCCTTCCTGTTGACAGACTGCCAGAAAAACCACTTCACTGCTGCTCCCTCATCAGCTCTTACTTTCTAACCTATCTTTAGCTATTTTATAAACCAGGATTTCCCCAGTTTCTAAAGTACCTGCTTGCAATCCTTAATCCAGCATCAAAGAGACAAATGTGGCCAAGCATTTCTGCAACACAAGCAAGTGCATCAAACAGCACTTGGCATTCATTTGACTTGGTTTCCTCCCTCACACTTCCCCTGCATCCAGGATAGGACTGAATCCCTGCATCACAAAGAAGCAGCCACAGTGGGTGGAAATGGCAAATATCAAACGAGAGAAAATTTAACTGGGTCACCTTCCAGGACTCCAGCAAAAGCCAAACCCATCGAAACAAATAAAATAAATTCAAAACAAACAGAAAATCTAATGAGGTAGGAACAGCTGAACAAAGCTGAAAACAAAAATCCTGCAGACAGAGTCTAGACAAGCTCTGAATAGCTGACATTGGCTTAACCACCACAGCTGGCCACTACCAGACACTGCAAAACAAAGCCCAAGGTTTAAGCTGTGCACATCACAGCTACAAATCTTCCCCATACAAATGCTTTAAGAAGTCTGATGGCTGTTTTAAGGGTTGCCACTGAAAGCATTCATTCTAACTGGAATGGAGCTTAGGCAAGAGACAAACCCTTGCCCATCTTACCACTGTGCTTCCCCATTTTTAACCCTGCCCTGACCACTGTTTTTCTACTGTGCCCAGCTAAATCTCTTGAAGACTCATTTGTCTCATCTGGAGAGCACTTGGTGCAACAGTGTCCATGCCATTAAATGGTAGTTTGCCTGCAAGCTGCTCAAGGAAGGCAGTAAATGTCTGTACAAGAATCACACAGTGGAAAAGGCATCACAACAGATACAGCAGGGCATAGAAGTGAAAGGCTTCAGGAATGCAGGTGCACAAAAGAAGGTTCAGGACTCAGTTTGGGAGTTTTCCCCATCAGCTGCAGCACTTGCATGAAATATTCTGCTTTTCCAGCATATGGTAATGAGAAATGAAGAGATTATCTGGCTGCCTCTGTAGCTCTGATCTTGCCAAGAAAATCCCCACCCCACAAGAGAAATCCTTGCTAACACGATCAAGATGTGCATACTTTCAGTGCAATAAACAGAACCAAGTTCTATCTCGGTCAGAGAGATGTGTCATAGGCTAGTCCTCAATTTCTGCTTGACTAACAGTTTAAAATAGAAAATGAATTAAAAAGCAGACCAACAAAATATCCCTAATTATACTCTTCAGCAAAAAATTACACCTTTTCATTGTTTTTTGAAGGATTAAGGCAGAAAATCAATGCTTATAGATTCCTCTGTGAAGAGAACTGAGGTTTTTCAGTATTTGGGGTTTGGATGGGGTTTTTTTGGTGAAAGTGATATTCTCTCTTTGTGCACCAGTGCACCCATTTCCTCTGTTTTCTCAGATGTTCTTCTAGATGTCAAAGCCCACCAGTGCTTGTGCTGAAGTTTGCCCAAGGCACTTCACACCCACTTTGTCAAATATTCAGGATTGAGAAAGAGAAAGCATTTATAATTCACAGCATGAGACTTCATATCCAGACAAGATATCATCTGTCAGTTGCACAGACCCGAGTACCTTTCAAAAAAAACAAACCAAAACAAGCCCAAATCTTTTTGAGGCTGTAAAAGGCAAGTCATTTTATGCAGAGATAAAGGTACTGTAAGGTAAAGTGATTTGTCCAATATTACACACTGGGTAGAGAGCATGGCACACCACTCAGGAAAACCAGTTCTCTTGGCATGTCTGGCAGTACAGATTGTGCTTCCCAGGGAATGCTTGGAGAAGAGAAGCATTTTACCTTTTTAAAACCAAAACAATCTCCTGAGTGCCTTTCCAGACACATTTCTGTTGACACTTAGCTGCTGATAGATGCAACCATTTGAAAACAAAAGGAAAGAAGTTTTATGAAGGAAATCCCAAACTTCAAACTGACTTTGTACACAAATATATTAACCTGTACTGCTGCTTCCCTTCAGAGTTCTCACTTTTGCAGCACTCATAGGAGAACCAGCATGGACAAGCTCTATCATCTTAAATCAAGTTAAAGGGTAAGGATCAACAGGGAAAACACTACCCAAGCCAACCTGGGTTGGATATCTATTCCTATTATCATCACAGCCAGGGGAGGCTGCATTGGTGATGAAATGTCAGAATGGGTAAAGCCCTGTTTGCCTCCTGTGATGGTGCATGACTTTGTTAGGACCTGTACAAAACTTTGAAAACACCAGCCCTATACTGCTCAAAAGCTGCAGAGGGAAAAAAAGTTTCCCAGCCACTTAACACTGTTATTCAAAGTATTCCTTAATTCTACCTCTTCTCAGCATATTCCTAGTAAACTTCTGGGAATCTATCCCCAGTCCTGGTTTTAGCTTTGTAGTTTTTCATTTTGGCATCACAAAAAACAAACCAAACCAAAAACTAACAACCAAAAAAAACCCCAAAAAACCAAACAAAAAACCCCCAACCCTACCAACCCTGCCTACAGATGAGCTGCCGTACCAAAAAAATCAGGTTCTCTCTCTGCCAAAATTGTGGTACACTACATCCCAGCCCTACAACCTGTTTTTAATACAAATTTTGCAAAATTATTTCTCTCATTGCTTTCAAAATACCAGGAGCTCTCTGAAAATTACTTAAAGGTTTATTTTGTTTTCAAGTTAACACATTAACAGTTAAAGAGTTTATTTAAAAAGCATCTCAACCATCAACCTAATTCTCCAAGTCAATTCCAGGAAATTTAACCAGATGCTCATAACAAAATTAACAACAGCATAAAAGGAGGGGTTTTGCAATACTGTTAATTGGGAAAGGAGCTCTGCCAGTGAGATCACCACCTCTTTTGCTTCTTCACCTCCCAAGAAAGCCAGGAGCTTCGCATTCCTTTTGTCACAGCTAGGATCAGAAATAACCCCCCCCCCCCCCCCACAGCACACAATCTCACTGCCTACTAAATTATGCATGCATTGAGCACTCAGAAATCCCATGACTATATGTGGAAGTGAAGAAGTGAAAGGAATGCTGACACCAAGTGGGGCCAGCCCATCCACCATCCCCAGATGATGCTACCAACCTCCTATATTCCAATCACAGTCACTTGAAGAATATGTTCATTTTCAGAAAAATACCCCAAAACCTTGAAGACTCTGATAGTAAAGAAATAGCACCATAAAAATAAGAATCCAGAAAGCAGATCAAGTGGTGACGCCAGCTAAATTAGTGACAAACATTTAAAAAGCACAAAAAAAATTCAAAAAGTAGGGACAGGGGAACAACTGAATTATTCTGACAGCCTTATGTATAAATTTTGTTTTGTTTGACAGGTATAAATAAGTTCTAGCCTCTGACTGAAGGGGGAAAAAAAAGCTTTCACACTTCATCAAACAAGCCTAAGAAATATGTATTTAAAGAAACTGCCACTAAACCATTTCAGTATATGTAGTAGAAAATAGCATGTGCTTAACTCTACAGCTAGATTTCAAGAAGTAGGTGTTCAGCAGGAGCTTGGTGGGAAAAAAGAAGCAACCATATAAGGAAACAAAATCAGAATAAAAAGAATGTGCTCTGGTGAGTTGGGCAGACATCTGTTCTTACCACACAAGGCTTGGCAACTTCCAAATAAGAGGAACCTCAGATTACCCTCTGAACCAGGAAGTAACAGGCCAAGCAAGGCTCATCACATACAAGTCAAAAGGAACAAATTTCTTTATAATTTTACCTGTCTGCTTTCAGAAGCAGGTTGGATGGCAGTTCCAGGAGCTGGTTGTGCTGCACGTCCAGGACCTCCACCTGCGTTCGCTCGAGCCGATCCGGGAGCCTTGCTAACATGTTGTGTCCCGCCAGCAGCTTCCGCAAGCTACTGTTGTAAAACAACCTTCAGAGAAATTAAAAACACCAAAAATGAGAAAAATTGAAGCTGAGGAGTTCCTTTGATAATTTAAATATGGTATCATGGCTCATTACAAAGAAGTGATTCAGCCAACTGATTAGCAGACGTGATATTAATTACGCACAGATCCCAGAATGTCTTCCCACTCTACACCAACTTCTTCAAAAGGTTTTCAGAGACAGGGAAGGAGGTTCACAGATGATTCAGGAGTGAAAGTAGTGACAAAGGGTTATTTTATGACACTGTATAAAACATGAATATAGAAGCATGACAGTGAAGGAGGTAATTGCTAACAAAGGCTGCAGAAATCTGCACAGGTGGGATCCCCCTAGCCAATGCAATCACTTCAGAAGTGGGGGTGAAATCACCAGTCACCCCACAAGCTTTACAGTGCTCTACTCATCATGTGCTGACTCATAATCCAGTGCAACTCCCCACCCCCACAATTTTTCTTTCTGTTAATACCAGACTTACATAAAGCCTCCTTTCCAGTTCTACAGCAAATGAAATTTATCTAATCGGCTTTACTTTCTCGAGTTTTTACAACCAAGAGACGACCTGGAGTCCCACCCCCCTGCTCCATTTTTTGTGGGGCTAGAGAGAAGGGGAAGGGAGAAGAGGGCAACATAAAGTGAAAAATAGCTGTTCTGATCAAACACTAAAGTTCAAATTCACAGGATAAACAAAGGAATGAGGGCATGCACCTAAAGAAACCAAAAATAGAGCAACTCTCAATTTTGAACAGAAACCACTTTCAACAAATTAGGGAAAAAAGATTATTCCTCATCTGCCACGTCTTACATCTGTCTTACATGCCTGCTACTGTACTGTTTAATCTGGCGAGCCCATGCAATATGCTGACCTGCTTCAATCAAATACTCTCGAATTATTCAGCATTAAAATAAAAATCTTCCCTCTGTCACAATGACCCAAATACACATAACAAGCCTCCCACCCTCTTCCCTACAATGCATCAGGTCATGGGATTATTGTGCCAAAATCATCAATCAAGCACGTTGAGTATTTTCCCCTTGACAGATAGCGTCACTCTCAGTATCTGCATGCCAGTGTTAACAGTTATCTCACTTGGTGGGTTGTCTGAGTTACGGCCATGGATACAAGTCAACAGCCAGCCCTATCATTCCAGAAGGCTCAACACGGGGTGAAAAGACTTAACAAAGTGATAATCCTATCTATTATGTATTCATTATTTAACCATTTTTGGTCTGCTCTATTTTTACTTGAAAAATCTCTCAGTTATGGATTTGCCTTTGTATTCTATTTTTTGAGACTGGCTAATACTGTCAACACCAAATATCAGGGTAGAAAACAGAACTGGTTGACAGCAAAAAAAAAAAAAAAATCCCTTGGATTTTTTTCTGGGATGGTTGGGGGCAGCATCATTTAAAAATTTTTAAAAGAGCTGAAATTGTGCCAAAATCCTCAGAGATTTTCTCTTTCCATAACTCAGAGGATCTCTGTAAATCTTTGGGGCATTTTGGTTGTGGGTTTTTTTTTTTTTAATTTGCTTTCTCTTATTTTTTAAGTCAGACAAGCACTGAAGGACCTGAGGTAGCTGAAAAGAGGTTGAAGAGCATTTAACTAAACAAGCTCCTGATGAGCCTGGGATGCCTAGTTCTCGAGCTGGGCGGGGAACCAGGATGCTGGGACTGCTCTTCCATACAGGCAGCTTTCCCGCTTGCCCAATTCCCACTGGAAGTTTTTGTGAAATCAATAAATTCTAAGGACAAGCACGTCATTCATCAGCAGCATCTTCTCAGAAAACATGGTTTTGTGTAAGCATTCAAGCATTCTACCAACTTCTTTACTAAACAACTCTTCAACAGAACACAATGTTGACTACAGATAGATATTTAAAAAAAAAACCAGAAAAAAAGGAACAAAAACACATACAAACGTCTATTCACTGATGGCAACAAGATCATTTTGGCAACCCCTAATTGAAGCATTGCCTTTCTCTTTGGCAGTATGATTTTTATGAATTTGTCCTGCATAGCTAAGACCAAGTACCCTTTTTTGTTATTTTTCATACTTTTAAAGCTAAAACAGTTGCATTACAGTCCAGAGGACATTTTCCCTCTTCCCTTAATTGAGACAAATGCTAGTACAGAAACCTTTATCTCAACTGCTTCAACTCTTTGTCTTCAAGGACTATTTTTCTGTTTCAAGAGGCAAACACACGGTATCAAGTGTAGTTTGTTTAGATCAGATGCAATATTCACCCCACCAGGAATATGGTCACTCAAGGCTTCAACATTTGTGTTTAAGTGTCACAAGCAGCCTCCTAGGAGAGCCCTGCTGATTCACTTCACAGGTTTCCAGAATGCTATTCTATGTAGAAGAAGTAGTACAGAGCAGAGCACCTGAACACACTCATTCAGTTTTTACTTGCATTTCCTTAATACTTAACCACGTTGAGCCATTTGCATTTGAGTCCAGACCCAAATTTCCCCTAAAGTTTAAGATATGCAAAGCCTGCCTTTTAACTGGAATAGGACCCTAAAACTGAGCTGACTTATTAGGAGCTAAGCTATCTAGACATATACTACAAAGAAGAACTTTCAAAGATAAGCTATTTCCTGGGGTTAATGATAAGATGGCAGGAGAGACAAGTGGGATGTTGACTGTACCTAATTTCAGCTAATCATTAATCTCCCAGAGATATCCGGAATGCCTTGAAAGTCCTGGCTGTTATGAAGTGCAAATGAAAGAAAAATGAACTTTTGCACCTCCACCTTCTGAGAAGGCACAGCCTCATTTTTTTTGTGTGTGTGCATGAAAAAACAGAGGGATTAACAGTCTGCACATCAGCCTCCTAGTTTGCTTGGTAACTCTCCTCACATTCTCTTCTGCCCATATTTTTGAAACCTACTCTTTTCCCATTTCTGACACTAAAATGAACAAGTTTACACCATCTTACACATCCACCTGACCCAGAAAAAAAACGTTCTTGGTTTCTGATGCTTTTCTGTGCTGTACAGCTCCTTAAAGAAGATATTTGTACTTGATGATCCTTGTGGGTCCCTTCCAACTTAGCTTATTCTGTGATTTAGTAGCTCATGATACATCATCATCTTACACAACATCTCTTTCAAAGTGTACAGAACAACCTAAAATGACAGCTCTCTTCCAGTGAAGGCAGGAATTTAAAAATGCCCAACATCACCACCTAAGCAGTATAATTCAACAGACAGCTCTCTCTAGAACAAATAATAGCAAGACTCATTTATTATTTAAACTCAACTCCTATTTTGCTTCCTCTTGACTTCTTTTTTATCGTTTATATTTATCAATTTTAAGTTTACACTTCTGGAAAAGAGATCATCTTGGTAGTGAAGGCAATTGTTCTTCTTGCAGGAATTTACTTACTTGATGAGGCTTTCCCTTCTTTAAACCCTTTTTCATTCAAATGAGGCTGTGAACTGGAGTGTCCAAGCATCACTGAAACTAAACTGCAAGTGCTGAATTTCTAAACTGTCATGTAAAGTTATGGCTGTAAATATTTAATATTCAGTACTAAAAATGAAGTGCTTTCCTGCCTGAACAGCCACATGAACAGCTTCAAAGGCACTACTTTCTCAGCATGAAAGTAAAAGAAGAAAGGCTAGGTGGAAGCTCGAGGCATGACGACACCCCACAAGGTAAAAATAAAATCAAACAAAAGATAAAACAGCCCTGACAGTCACTGGAACAAGCTAAACACTGAGTCAGCAATTATTTTTGAATTGTTTATCCTGTTCCCCATTGTGGAACTGGTATGCAAGACTCACCGGGCAGGCAGCTCACGTATCTGATTGTGGCCAACATCCAACACTTCCAGTTTCCTGCTGTCACACACCCACTCAGGCAGGTTTTCCAGGTGATTTCTGTGAATAAAGAACACAAAGAGGTGTAACTAAATTATAATTGAGATGTAAAGGCTATTAAGAACACAGCCCCGAGAGAGATACAGATACCTGCAGGAAACAAATCTGCTACATAGCATGTTGCCTGTGAGATGCTATCATCCATCCTTCTGCAAGGGCATTACCAGTGCAATCAGGTCGTGAGTGAGGGGGCAAGAAAGCTAACAGCAGTGTTATCTCCCTACATGTGCAGTCACTAAGAAAATGGAAAAAAAAGCTTCCAAATTATCAGGGGAGTATTAAGAGTATCACAGTACCAAAGCTGAAATCTCTCCATGGAGAAAAAAATTTCTGAGATGCTCCTTAGAAGATATTCACACCTTACACAGTTGAAATATCTCTTCAATTTCTCAAGTACACTGAAATCCACTCAACCATTCTTTTGCTATCTCACTGAACAGAGCAAAATTTTTTTCTGTGTATCTTTCAAGCCAACTGTTTTGCTTTTCTTGCATTTATCTTCACAGAAACTAGCCCTTCTGGAAACTAACGTCTTGGAGGCAAGGTTTTCCAAATACTGCATGAAAACATGCAAATAGGCACTGTGGGGCACTCCTGCATCCTGCCTTAATGACAAAAATTGGCAGCACAAGACACATGGAGGAGATTGTGTGCAAATGCATCCACATAATGACTGCTTCAGTCAGAATACACAGATGCAAACTGGACATCAAATAATAGTCAGACACTTGTAGACCTGAAGTTCAGGAATAGGATGCTTATGAAGCATGAATATAAATCAATCATGTACTCATATCCTTTAGTTTATTCCTGCAATAGTACTCAATCAAAGTATGCAATGGCAACACAACCCCTCTTCTCAGATAGCTTCCTTTCTGATCTCAAATGGATTTCCCAGATTCCAAGAGAGTCAAAAAGCTAAGGACACCCTACTCATTTAGTTACAATGCCATCACTGCAATGAACCACAAAAAGGGTTTTGTGATCAAAATCATGCATTCTGCACCAATTCATTAATAAATGGAGGACACAGCTTTTCAAAGATGGTTTTTCAACAAATCCCTTATTTAGTCACACCAGTGTGTTACGTTTAGGACAATGTGAGTAACTGAGGGCTGATGAAACTTCCATGTTGACGGCCACCAGCCCAGGTAGCTCACTAATTGTTATGATCACCCTCAACAGCGTGAGCGCTTTACGCAGGTTTTTTAATGAATGAGATTATCACTTTAAATGCAGATGAGTAATTTCTTAAATAAGACAGTCATTAGGCACGTGTATAAATGTTTTCCTGATTCATTCCTGGAACTGTAAAACAAACTAAAACACCCTCTTTTTCCATTTCTTCCCTTATCCCACCTCCCTCATTAAGGTGAAATTTATGTATGCTTTCAAATGGCAACTGCAGACATCCCTGCAGCAGCCAGGGCTGCAGAGAACTACGAGGAGCTGCAGGAGCTGCCAAACTGATGAGTAAACTATCAAACCATCACCTACGCTGGGCTTACGCTGCAGACATATCCAGAAAGTAACTTCTCAACAAGTCTCAGATTGGTGTGCATTTGAATCATCATGTTCTAACTCCATAAGACAGGAAATCTTTAAATCATGGAAATTCTTTAACTATAAAGAAATAGAAATTTTGATTTGGGCAATAATTTAAAAAAAAAAAAGAGAAAATCTATAAAAAGGAAACAGGAAAGAACTGACCTTCTGAACTGCAGGAAAAAAGCATCCTCTAACACTGAAAATTTGTCTTTTCTTATCCCAAGGTCCAATTTCTACCCCCATTCCCACTCAGCAAGATGACAGTGAATGTCATTGTTCCATAAGTCTCTCTGATTTATATTTCACGGGTCCAAGAAAAAACATACTCTTACCTAGAAATATCCATATAAGCCAGGCAATTAGGAACTGGATACACATCAAGGTGAACAAGTTCTAGGGGAAAAAAAATACATATAACAAGAAAAGTGGTGATAAAGATTTGCACTTAAATGACTGTTCCATAAGAACTATTTTAAGAGCTAACACACAGAGATTTCAGACCACATCAATAACCTAAAAAATTTCTGAAGATATGGACCTTTGTGAACCCCGTGTGAGTTCTGTTTCTTTATTATGTTTTAGTACATTGTTACATTGTACTTGCTATGACTGACACTGCATAACTGATCTGATGAGATGAGAGCAGAGGATTTTAAAAGTTTCATGGCAAATTCTCATTTTTTTCCATTTCTGTCACAAGAGCTGTAACTTCACCTCCATCACCCTCTGCCCAGAAGAGTCAGTCACAAAACTGCTCTACTTTTGTCTCACTGTTCAGTTAAGATATAAGCATGGGAAGGGAACCTCCCCACTCTGGAACAGCAAGTTACAGAATGCCAGAGTCCTTTAGGTCATGGCAAGATCCAGAGTATTTGTCAACACATTACATAAGCCTTGGCATGCCTGTGGAGTTCCCAGTTGCAGGCAGATCTTTTATAACACAACTAGAGCTAGTAATGTTATTATTGAAGCAACCAAAATATAGCTCATGTCTTAAGGTTTCAGGTAGCTAGTGCTTAGTGCTAAGTTAAAAAACACCCCAAAACCCAAACAGACATTTATTTGAGCCTACAGAAAAATCAGCTGAAGTGCAACTGTAACAAGCAGTTTCTTTGGGAAATGAGATGAAAACAAGGTGGGAGAGGGTAATGAGAGGGCAAGCCAGGAGGAACAGCAAGACCAAATAGTCAGTTGGTTGCAAGACATGGGTTGACTTGGATTCTCAGCCCACATTGAACAGCACATGCTCAGATTATGTTAACTTTTCTCAGCTACAAAGATCCTGGCATGAATACTTAATGAAGGCACAGGCTTAGATATTGCTAAGATGACAGCCTTTTAAAGGCAGTTCAGACTGCTCATCAAATGCAGAGTTCTCCTACTTTGCATTTTCTTTATTCTACACTGTACTACTCTAAATGATAAAAATTGTGGTGCAAACGGAGTATTTTAAGTAACAGCAGTTTCCAGAGACAGATCAAACAGATCCTGTTCATGAAACACAGCAGTCATGCAACTGCATATGCACAAGGCTGCATTATTATTATCAAATACAAGGAAATGAAGTTACCATTATGAATTTCAGACCTTTCTGGACAGGCTAAGCAGCTAGAGGGAGGAGCAAAAATTTACAGTTTTGGGTTGTCTCCCAAATGGCCACTTGTTCGAACTTTCTCAGTGCAGAGAAAAGCAGTAAATTCCTACTGGTTTTAGTAGAGCAACACATCAATGCAACCAAAATAAGTGGCAAATTCAAGAACCCTCCCTACTGACACAGAGAAGAATTTCTAAGATTTTCACAGTTCTTAGACCTCCAAATCGTATTTTTATTAGGAAATCACTTCCAAAGCCCAGAACTGCCAGTAGCATTACACAGCACATGTGAAACCCTTTTATCTAGGACTGTGTCAAGAACCCCCTGACTATGTGCACTACACTCCAGAAGCATCTCACAGAGAGCCAGGTACAATGGCAGTACCACAGCTGGCACTCACCATTGCAGGAGGCATACAGAGCTTTGAGGAAATAGCCACTGATTTTGAGGGTCACCAGCTGATTCCGCTCACAGTGCAACACTTCCACATTGTTAAAAACTGTCGCGTCCAGCTCCCCAAGTTTGTTGTCTCGCAGATCCAGTTGGGTCACATGATGCAGAAAATCTATTTCCTCGGCCTCCAATCTCCTAATTGAATTCAATCTTGCAGACAAAAAAAGGAGATGAGTTGTAGTTAGAAGGCATGCTCCTGATGACAAGCCATTGCTTGCTCTACAATCAATCAGCTGCACTGGATAAAACTAGCATGCTTTCAGGTTCTGATCAAGGTTGGTTTTTAATATTTTCCCCTTTGTTATGTTACGGTTTTAATCCTTTGAAAAGCAAGATAGCTGTGCTCTGTAGCTTTATCCCTCATGACAAAAGAATGATGACACCAAGCTCCTTTCTAAACTACTTTGAAAAGTACTGATGAAAAGCTCTGCAAAAAGCTAAACGTTACTGTGCCTATAAAAATAAAAGATGATCTGGCTGTTATTTGTGCCCAGTAGAAAAATTCTGCAATCAGCTGGTCCAGGCTCTGAATTGAGCCTTGACCAGCTGATTGCAGAATTTTTCTTTCCCAAAGACCATAATAAGAGAGAACCACCTCCTACCAGAGCCATTTGTAATAAGGATATCTTTGTACTCCTCTGAGGGTATCAATAAAATAACATTACTCATGGTGGACAAGGCCTTCTAACACACCAAGAAATATTAAAATATCTGGTTTTGCCCTTTCACCTTCAATGCCCTTTTCCTCACCTCACAAATCTGTAAGATTTCAGATAGAAGCTTTTTGGGCCAGGGACTATCAGGTCTATTGCATTAACACTGCAACAACACAAACTGCAGGAATCACAAACGCCCTAGGCTCTGTTTTGTTTGATCCTTAGGTGCAAACATTCATTTCCCCTAAAACTCATTTCATATTGATTCCCCTAAATGCTCCAACTTCCTCCAAGAAGAGTGCTAAGTCACGGCAAGTGCTGGGAGTTACATAACACCACCAGAAACACGGTTCAGTGGACAAACACAAGAGAGTTATACCCAGAGGCAATTCTGACAGCCAAGGAGAAGCCACTTCAACACAAATAATTTAGGCTCACTAATTCTTCCCCTTTTCTGAATACCTACCTTAGATCCACGTGCTTAATATGAGGCATCCTTTTTAACACCTGTAGGTTCAGGGTATCCATGCAGTTTCCTGACATACAGAGCTTATCCATGGCAGTCAGCTTCTCCAGCACTCCAGGAATGTCAGTGAACTCATTGAAGGACAGACTCACATAGCTGAGTTGATGAATATGCTCCAATTCATCGGGAAGGGACTGGAGAAAGTTGCCATCCAGTAAAACTGTCTGCAAGCTATTAGAAGAGGGGAAGGGAGAGTGAAGAAAATGAGTGACCTGTTAAATCCCATTTCCTTCCTATAAACACACAAATCTGCTGCACTTACAGTGACATACAATATACAAAAGGGCAGCAGAAAAAAAATGCTAATGAATAATGCTGTAACATCTGCTACAGAAGATATTCACCAAATAATTAAAAGCTTTGGCAACTATGAAGTGTAGGCTGTTAGACAGTTCTTTCTCCAGAACTACAACTTGTATAACAGCTGAAGAACATAAACAAGAAGGGTTAAAAGATTTCCTTCACCGTGAAGGTGACCCTTGTGTCAAATGCTAGAGACTGGAAGAGCTCTGAGGCACACAGTGTGCTTTCCCTCCATCCACAATTGCTTCCATATGGATCTACAAGCCAGTCTGCTCTGACAGAACCCTGCAAGTTTAAACTGTTTCTCATAGCAGGAGTATGCAGAGTCATGAAACTGCTTGTTGCCTTTGTTGCTGTCACGCTGTGCATGTGAAAGTTCTAAGAAAGTACTTGCTTGTGCATTTCTCCTACAGCTGCTGGAATGCTTCTGAGGCCATTGCAGGACACGTTGAGTTCAGACAGGGTTGGGATACTGCAGACTGCCAGGGGGAAGTCTCCTAAATTATTATTCGAAAGGTTAAGGCTCTTCAATTTGGTGAATCTAAAATAAGATAAGAAAAAATAAAGGAAACAAATCAGTAATCGACACTAAGTTGCCTCACAATGATTAATATAAGGCAAGTTTGATTATCTACATACAAATCACATGCATTTTTAATTTATATGCTCAGAGCAACCAGGGAAATGACCAGACACTCAAATTCAACACCACCTGTAAGAGTTCACTCATGTTAAGCTGACAAAGAGGAACAGACCCTCCTGAACAACACATTAAATGCGTTTTCCAATGAGTGTAACGAACAAAAAATCCCTTGCCATCCTTATATATTTCACTTCCGTGGCATCCCACCCTGTACTAAAGCATTGCTATTTTCCTGAACCCATTTTTTGGTAGTAAAACTACCACAAGGGTAGTTTTACTACCAAAGGTGCAGGAAATTCTCAGACTATTTGAACACTTATTTTTTGTGGTGCTGCTGACCTGTGTACTCAGGACCATTCATGTTTGCCTTCCAAACAAAAATTCTCATTAGAATAGACTGTTTGGAATACAAGTGGGAAATGTGCTGAATTAAAACAGAATTTAGCACAGCTTCTGTAGTGACAGAGGCAAAATTTTGCCCTTGACATGTCACGGAACTCTTAAAGCTCCTTGGTTTATGACACCAGCCAAAAAGAAAGCAACTTGCATGAGTTTGCCTTACTAAAAATGACCAAAATCATTTAAACAAAAAACCCAAGAAGGGGACAATCCAATTAGCCAGCCTGCATGTTCAGCAACATTATTATGGTTGCCTGACAACCACTGGGAGGTGTGCCTAAAGCCAAGTAAAAGGATGAATGAAAAGATCTGTGTCAAACTCCGATAGATGGGAGGAAGTTTCTTTTCTGGCACAGCTTATACCAGGACATTTTATCTGGACTTAATTTTCCCTTCATTAAGGATCAAGTCCTTTATTTGTGTGAGCAGACTTTTATATAACTTGGCAATGGAAGCAAAACTGCACCCATGAGTACTGCTGTTCCACATAGAAGTAATCTCCAGCAGCATGTGCCAATGTATCCACAGACTCTGCATCAGCCCATTCCTACCTCAGAGAACTCTGTTCTCCTCCAACTAGGAAACATGGAGAGCAAATGCATCAAGCATTAAAAGGTTAAAGAATTTTAATAACAGGTACTTCAGTGAGGGCAGGCTGTAAACTCATATAGCATTTACACAGGCTTGCAGCAAGCAAGGGAATGTTGTACTCTCTAGTGGTATTTTGGTGCAATGATGGCAGGAGAAAAACAGAGAAAAAATATTGCCAGAGTTATCACAAATTTTGAACACCCTGTGCCATGCTGGAGGCAGAAGAAGTTTGGAACAAAGTTAGATGGAGACTAAAGGAAATCTTGCAATCAAATTAGTGCTGCAGGGGAAAAAATGCTACTGTGCAGAAACGATGACTAGTCTATCTCTAAAGGCAGAACAATAAATTAAAAAGGAGGCAAAGGTAAGTTAGTAAGAGCTGCTAGCCAGAAAAATAAATATGCACACTTTAAACACTATACCTTCATACTCCTCTATTTTGAGAGAAAGGACTAAAAATCTTGAACCTAGAACTAAGACACATAATCCTGCATTTATCTTGAAGATAAGTGTAGATTCAGGGCACAGATATACTGCCTTGAAATTTGGGGTGTTTCTGTGGTGGAACAGCTGTCCCACATCATCCTCAGATTTAGCTGTAAATAAAAACAAGAGTGCTCCAAGCACTGGACTCTGAGCCTTTAGAATATTTTCTCCCATTTCAGCAAGTACAAAAAAAGTAAAAACGTGAAGATTAAGTCAAAATAACTCAGCTGCTGGAGAAACATCAAAATGTAACCTTTCCAATTTTCAAGCCAACCATGAAAAAAGAATTAACTCATTTAACAACCACAGCAAGGCTACAGCCTTTATCTGTGCCACTCTGTAGTCTCAAAAGGATAGTCTCAGGGCTTTTGTCCACTAAAGAATCCACTAGAAGATCCCAAACACAATCTTGAGATAAAATTACAGAAGATCAAACTAAAAGAGCACAGAGGACTGGGGCAGCAGTGGTAAAGGAAGCTAAGAAAAACAGTAAATCCAGTGTCATGTTCAGCTTCAAGGCTTTCTGCATACATTCTTGTGCATAACTGCCCTAGGTCGAAGAGGAGGAGAGGAAAAAAGCTCCCCCTACCCAACATATCTGGATTACATCTCTCCTACTCTAATCTGTGTTGTACTGTGTGCTTATTAAAAGTCTTTGGTGAATAATCTAACTAGGCAGGAAACAAACTGAACTGGTTAACAGGTCTACGTAGTGCATCCGTGAGAATGAATAGTACATCCAGTATTGGATACACTCATACAAAATGCACAAAACGTACATCAAAAAATACACAAATGCAAGTTCATTGTTGAATCACATTTACAGAAACACTGAAAGATGGATACCATAGTCTTAGTTACAGTTAAGACACTAATTTAAGACATCTGGCCGGAAAGATGTATTTTGCTCCCCCATTGCAAGCATGTTAATTTAGAAAATGCTAAAGTAATATTTCTTCCCATGGAGCATTGTCAAGTGCAGAACATTACTGAGCCAAACTAGCAGGCATTTGCTCAAAATTAAGATCTAAGTCTACCTCTCATCTTTGGCTACTCACTTCACACTTATGCACATCACAAGCATCACTTCCATTATGGAGCACTGTCACGCTGCACATTTAAAATGTTGCATTGTTTGTAGTGCTTCTTATATCTACACAGATTTACAGTCAGTCACACCAGTATCACTTGTATATCACATAAATAAGGTAGGAGGGAAATATTCTAAAGACTCCAGATTTCTGTTGCAGCTGAGTTTGCAAAGTATCAGGCTTCCAACAGATTTTACAGAGCAACATCTTTGCTGTTTTCTCACACCCAAATCTTCACTCTTATCAGAAGCAGGCACATAGATCAATGCTGCCCACATGGCATTGCAAGAAAGAAAAAAAGGCACATTGCTTGTTTGAGGCATGACAGTGTAATAACCTCACATCAAGTCCATACATATGTTTTTTGTCCTTCTTCCATGGTTCCAGACTTTGCTATATCTTAGTAAAAGTCAACCTGAATGAAGAACAGCATCTCTCAATACACTATGCTCAGTTAGCTTACTGAGCTTTTTATTGTAATGGCCAACACATAAACACTCACTTTGCTGAACAAAAATAGCCCTACTTTTAGCTAGAGCAAAATGTTGACATGTCAACCCTTGGATTTAAACATGCAGTATGACTGAACACTAATTGCCCTAATTGAGTCAAAAACTGCCCACTTATTTAATCCTGAAGCTGCCACTTCAGGAAGGGCTTTAGTTTGACATATGAAAAATAAAGAGAGGGACTAAAAAGAGAAGTTTGTATCATGGCAGAGCAATGAACTGACATGCGAATTTTAAATTCAGCTCTACCTGGTGTGAACAGCAGAGGAATTTCCATTACACAGTACAGCATTTGTGTTCCACTATGTCTGGGGCAAGGGGAATAGTGTATTCCAAATGGTAGTCATTGAAATTCAGCCATAACAGGCCCATCTGACAAAACTGGTCTTGTCCTACTCTTACAAAAACAATTAAAAAGCAGTATTTTACTACACCTGCAAGGGAAGGCATGGCTTAATAAAGAACTCAATCTAAGGAAAGCAATCACCTTCCCAAACCTCTTTCCAGAACCTGGGCTCTCATGACTGTCCTGTGGTTACAGTTCAGTAACATTTTCAAGCATCAACGTCGGTGTCCCTCATTCTCAGCACCATGTCTGAGCAGAACAATGGTGTTTGCCTTGCAGTCCTGTGACAACTTTTAGAACCAAACTAAAACTTGCCACCTTCTTGAACACCTGCTACTGTGGCCACTTACTTAAGCACGAAGAGAATTTCCCTAAAATTCTGCTATGGCAATTTCCTCCTTGGAAATAAAAGGTGCAAATTACTTTCCTTCTGCAGTTGTGTTGGATTGCCCTCCATGGCCTTACTGCCTAAGGGAGTTGCCAGCCTAGTGCCAGAAATACTGTGATAGCATTCCCTTTCCAGAAAGGTGCCATTGCAAAAGCCTTAAATTAGTAATATAATTCAAATGACGTTGAGTTAATATAGTTAAGTCAAACTCAGACTAACTCCAAACTTAACAACAATAAAGTTTTTATTATATTACATGGTTGGTAAGAGTACCATGAAGACAAGAAAACCAAGTGCACAGTTCTGTTAGTGGAAATAACTTGAACCTACACTACTACACGGTGCAGTTCTCAGGTTCTGCACATACCTACCACACACTGCTTCATATGGGGAGGGAGACTGACCTCTGAGGAAGGACAAAATTCTTAGGAAAAAGTAGTGAAAATATATTCACTTCCTCCTTTTTGGAAATTTATAATGGAAATACAAAAGCATCAACTAGGGGTGGACTTCCAAACTGAAACATGTTTAACTACACGAAAAGAAACCCTTTACTTTGGAAGCCATATCCAAAAAAACTAGACAAGTAAATTGGAGACTAGACAAGTAAATTGGATTCCATGTATATGTTCATTTGTTGAAACATTACTTGGAAGAGAGACTGCTGTACTTAGCCTTACAGTTCACTAAAGTGAATCCAACTAATCCAAATGCAAATTCGACTTTTAGACTACACTGTTTTAAAAGCATGTATCTCTTACTGCCATTTATTCTTCTCATACCACTATTAAGTTCACTGTTCCAATATAAAAAATAAAAATAAAAAAATTCAATGTGTTTCAGGCATAAAGCCAATTTTGCAATTGTCCCCACTTAGTCATTGGCAGAGACTTAATTTTATGATTTAATTTTTCTTTAATTAAATATCACTGATTTTTGCTGGGTGTTCACGAGGGCACTTTCTTGAGATCACAAAGATACACAGGAGTTAAGGAGAACACAGTAGTCATGAAGGCTTGGAAGGATGCAGTAACAAAAGCAAACTCTTTTTTCAATGTCTTTACAAGTTGGATAAAACAAAAGTAGTGAAGTTACATAAACAACAAAGTACAAGTGTCACTTTTACCATAACAAATATTTTTTTTAAAAAATTCCAAAGCTACATAGGTGAGAAAATAAGTGTAGCATTAAAATACAGCAAGCACTGGATGGGGTTTGTTACTCGGAGACCTCTGGTTGTCAATACCACACCAGCCTTTCTTCTCGCCCTGCTGCTTAGATAGCTGCACTTCAGTGTTTGACTTTAAGTGAAAGAGAAGAAATTATATAAAAGCAAGGTTTCCTCCTGTCCAAGACCAACAAAGTTGTGAGAAGCTCCCCACATCTTGACACACCATGGAACAAGCAAAGTTAGCATGCTCCACATACTAGGATTCATTTGAATATCAAAAAAAACCCACCCCAAACCCAAACCACAACCCCCCCGCAAAAAAAACCCCAACAACCCACCTCCAAAAACAAAACAAAAAACAAGCAGACAAAAAAAACTCAAAAAGAAAACCACCCAAACCCCATAAACAACAACAAGAAAACAAAGGGAAAAAACCAAACACCTCAAAACCCAAACATACACCCCCCAAAATGAAGGGGGGGGGGAAAGAGAAAGCTCAAATCTTTTCCAGTGCCCCTGTGAGGCTGACAAAGGGGGAGTTTTATAGTTGCCATTCATTAAACCATCCAGCTTTCTCCAGTAACCTCAGTTTCATACCCTGACAGCAATAACCACAAGGAGTACCTCAAGGCACTTTGAGGCCAACCAAGTGGCAGGCTGGAGCCCTTCCTCCCTGCTCCTCTAGGCACAAGCTAAGATCCAGCTGCATCTCACACTGACTTCAGGCAACCTTGCCTGCTGGGTTCATACCAGACAGGTCTGCAATACTGGTTCCCCCTTGCTTCCAAGTGTTCTCTGAACAAAGATTGCATTTTAATTTACCTCCTTATTGCACAATGAATTTGTAAGGACAGTTTAGTTTGAGTTCCCTGAAATCCTGGGTTTTCAGATAAAAATTGGAAGTTGCAAGGGATTTCAGAAACACTTGCATCAGTAATTCAGAGTGCTCTAGTCTTCTCATAACCTAGAGATCCATCTTCAAATTTCTGTCACTAGTCCCAAAGAGTTTCACCAGAGATGCCACAGATGGCAGTGATTTCTATAAGGGGTCTGGGAGAAAAATGACACCAACTCATCTTAAGATAAAAAATCTATATCATCACTGTTAACAATTAACAACCACAATCAGAATAATAATTAATTATTTCGATAAAACTGGCAAGCATAATTTTGTTTTTAAAGCAACTTTTGTGTTTTATCTATTTTTAAAGCAATTTGTAGTGTCTTACTACATCTCCCTTTTCTTTTTCTTAATTTTCTTTTAAATCTGCAACAGTCATATCTTTAAAATCCACATACTGATAACTTACTTTTCAATATAAGCAAGAAAATAATATTCTTGATGCCAACCACTTTTTCCAACAACACCAACTGAAACAATTACTTATAAAGATGAAGTGTTCTCAGTCCAGTGAAGTAGAGCAACAGCAAATAAAGACTATGGTCTATTCTTGTGCCTCATCTCAGAGCAACAGTACTCTGCAAAATTAGCAAGCCTGTACTCTTCTTAGCATTTCAACCAGGGAATCTCCTCTCTTCTCCAAAAGAGAAACAGCCTTTCCTTTAGTTTTAGAAAAAATTCTGTGAGGGAGAACAAGTAGCATCACTTGTTACTTTTTTCAGTACAGATGAATTTTCAGATGGCTTACTTGTACATATAGCATGAAATATGTATTCCCTGATAAGTAGGAAAAACAATAGAGGTTGCTGCATTCACCTTTCAATATTCAGAGTGTTCAGTTATGGAAGTTCACAGCTGCAGAGCACCTACAGCAACAAAAGGGGGTTGAGTGGACAGTAAAGCAAGTAGAAGTGCAGTTACTGGGAAAACTTACATCTACATCTTTCTACACCTTCAGATGTCAGGTACTAATCAGGACTAAACATTTTATTCATAAATGCAACAAATGGTATTATTTTAATAACTGAAAGAAGCAACTGTGCAGACAAAAATAGGAATTCCTTTTTTCCTAATACATTCCTGACTGTACCTGCCATGACAGTGCACTAGTCAGCACATCATTACTATGACCCAGCTGCTTGCAAGTCAATTCAGTGGGTGGCTGAAAAGTTGGTATTTTATTGTGTCTGACACATTTGTTCTGAAATCCAGCATTCATTAAATTACCACCCAAAGTGATTTATTAAGAGGAACTGCAGCACCAAGAACTGCTTATAGTAAGAGTAATTTTCTTAGACTGCCTTGCTAACCAAGTTTTACTTTAAAATTGTACTGGGAAGGGTAGGTATGTAAATGCCAATGTGTTTTGTTCAAAACATCCAAGCACATGGCTATTTTGGAGCCTTAAATACTTGTAGGCTTGATTCAGTGGTGCTGTGCCTCATGTGCAGCTCCAATTTAGCAATTGAGAATTTTGTAGAAAAGCCAACAGCACCAAATCAGAGCAGCAGAGATTTTGAACTTGTTTTCCTGTGATTTGAAAGAACACGGTGAACAGAAAAAGACTTTGGTTTATTCAGTGAAGTTTTACCTTGTGCAACCCCTATAAATCTGAAAATGGTTTTATGGAATTAGTTTAAAAAGAAAAAATAGATCAATCAGATGTGTGTTCACAGGAACAACGAGCTTCACTTTACACCTGTTTTGATACTGGGTTTCACTAACGATTTCAAAACGTGTGGTGCTCTCTTCTTTCTAGATATTTGTGTGTTTACTCACTAGAGAAAAGCAGACTTGCTAGCAGTCAAGCTGGCTCAAAGCTTCTGGGGAACACAAGTACAACTCGAGTTTTCCCACCCAAAGGAGAAGTCAGTTCTGTGTTTCTTACGGCAGGAAGGAGAATGGTTTGGGAGCACACTCCAGGGTCAGGCTCATGCTTTTGCTGCAGTATGGAGGCAAAAGGCAACCAGCAGAGCATGGCTTTTCCGAACCCTCAGTGGGAACTGCCGCTACTTCACAGAGCCCTTCCCACTGGCACAGCAATGGAAACAGTGGCAACAGCTTCCTCCAGCCACTCACTGTCTGGGCGATCCCACCGGCCCTGGGTGAAGGTAAGGCTGGAGGACATCAAGCAGACAAAGGGAAACATCAAAGGGAAACATCAAGGGCAGGAGTTTCTGATGCACCAACTCAGATACACCAAAACAGTGCTCTGTAACCTAATTTTTTTTTCTCCAGAAGTTCCCAGATCTGCCTTGTGCCTTTTTGACAAGCTCAAAGCAATGGAAGCAGAGCAGAATATTACTTGCTTACTGAATAGGGCCAGCTCACAGAAGAATGAGAGACAATCTGTTTTGCACCACCTCAGGTATATACCACTTCTCCAGATTCTCCTCATCTCAGAAAACAGAAGTATATATTGTCATCTGAACTCTTTCACTCTTTTATGTTCAGCCTCATGTTAGTATGAAAAAATTTAATGGTTTGTTAACCACCAGCAAGACTCATCAGTTGTTCCTACAACTGCAATATCAAAAGAACATTAAACAGAGAATGACCATTGCCTATTACATTAATTATCAATGCTTTCTAATCCCAAACAGAATTATTGCAGGTACACGGACAAATCCGAACCTATTGCAAACAGAAATTCACTGTAGGTACATGGACAAAGCATAACCAATTACACTTTCTGATACTTAAAAAGGAAAAAAATTGTAAGAAGTCGTTAAAATAAGAGACACTGATTATTTGTCCATGTTCATCGCTAGCTTATGCTTAAATCCCACTTGTTATCTGGACACCTATGCTGACATTCACAGTCCAGTCAGAATTTCTCTCCAGACTGTGCTCATAAGGTCTTGGAATAGCTGCCTGCTTTGTTTGTGAAGCAGACTTGCTGGGTTCATTCATCTTTCATTATGCCAGATTTTTTGTTTTTCCAAAATGAAATTGGAATGATATAAAAATACAACAGCCTGCATAATCCATCTTGTACTTTTCAGTTGTTTTTCAAAGAGGAAGAGATTTAGAAATGTGGTTTAAAACATTTTGTTTGAACAGGACCATCCACAAATACAATCCTGAGGTACTTTGCAATTCACTTACCACTGAAATTAAAATCACAGCTTTATATTCAGTATGGGAACATTCATCTTTGTGAACACAGAAAGGCTGCTGATTCCACAGAACACATACATTAAACCATTCAGAGCACCAATCCTGCTGCTGTCTACCCATTTGTTACACTCTTGGATGAGCTGCAGTGGAAAGAACTGGAAGGTCACAGATACTAAGAAAGAAAAATAGGACTGAGCAGAGTAGAAGGAAGACAGGAACCAGACTGAATTTATGAAATCAGGGCTTCCTTTGCTTGGGGGGGCTAACAGAAAACTTCTTCCCTTGGTCACATGCAGTACTGCTCCTACGTAGAATGGCTGCCTTTGATGGGCAGCTCACCAACTCATACTCACTCACACGAGTCAAAGGCTGAAGAACTACAGTCTGGCCTCAGTAGGTACATAAAAATACATTATGAAAATTGCATTTTGAGCTGAAAATATCCTTCTATTTACACGAAAAACATGAAGTTTCTTATGAAAGGCAGTCTGTTTCTAACACACAAAGTTAACCAATTCCTGAAGCATTACAGTCAGGCCAATGTTCCACAAGAAGAGGTAGTAATTTTTAGGAAAGTTCCTGCAGATCATGTCTCCAAGGACAGAGGAAGAGTGCTAGAACCATACTACTTTACCTTTGTAATTCACTAAGTGCTCTACTTGTGGATGGGCTGGGGTTTAGCCTCAGGAAGTTCTGCTTTAAATTGAGATGAGTGAGGTCTTGGCTATAAAACAGGTTGGCAGGCAGGTGCTCCAGGCTGCAGCATGAAAGATCCACTGAGCTGATGCGTTGTGACGCAACCTGGAAGTCAAGTACAAAACCAATATATTAATACAGTAATTAAAAAAAAAAACCAAAACATTTCCTTCACTCCTACCAGCACATGATAAATCGTTTTTTAAGCACAGCAGAAGCCAGTGTTGGCATATACAGCTGATCTAACACAGTTTACATAATTGCTGCAAGTTATGCCATGATCTCTTCCTTGGCTTCAGTGCTTAAACCATGTGCACAGAGGACTAGCAGGAAGAAAAGAACAAAGGCTTGTCAAATTAATATGTGAAATGAATCTATTTTCTTTTATGAAGTTATGCAATACTTCACAACCAGAAAAAAATTACATGAGCTTTAGTTTAGACCTTTGGGTAGCACTGCCTCCTCCAAGTAAGCAGAAGTGAGAAGATAGCAGTCATCACCGCTGTCTTGGTTTCATATGTCCAAGATGATGATGAGTATTAAATGACAGAAGAAGAGTTATCCCATTTACACCTTACTGAAGAGAAAAAATAACCCAGCAGAGCAAAGCACCAAACACTCATTTCTTCTCAATGAATAGAAGACTGTTCAAAAGTGATAAAAAAATATGACAAAAACAAAACGGAGATTTGGAGGTTTAACACTGTTTTCCAGAAAGAGGAAGGTAAAACAAACACAATCTGCAGAGGCTAAAATAATACTATCACCTAGCACTATATATATATATATATATATAGCTAGTGTCATTCCACAGAGACCTATAGGAAACTTCTTCAAGTGATGCCAATACTGCCCCTTTCCATATCTCTAGGATACACCTCGGTGAACTACATCTTCCTGTTTTACTTATTTACTAAACTTTACTAAAAATAAATAAAATATCACCAGCAAAATCAAAAACAAACACAACCTGCAATGTAGAATGCTTATATTTTCTGTCCTCCACCACTGAAAATGTTCTTTCACAAAGTAGCATCACAGACATGCTACATGGCAAAGCACCACCACACAGTAACGCAAGGCAGTGGGGACAGTGGGCAAGGAAGAGGAGCCAAATGCTAGAAGAAGGAGAGGCATTTTTGGAGCAGGCATGGCTCGACCCAAGGAAGAGAAGCAAACAACTTCACCACCATTTTAGATTTCTGGGACCACACCAGCAGTGCTCAAATAGTTATGGTGTTCTGTCAGCTGCTCATACCAAAAGCAGCTATTGTTTCACTGGCCTTTTATGCTGGGATTCTGGAGGTACAAATACCATATCTAAGGGGCAAAAAGAGAAAAAGACCCAACAACTCCTCATCAATGCCCAGTGACATAAGAGCTTCTCAACTCTGATGAAAGCCACACCACTCAATCTTCTGGGCTGAGATAGAGCCCCTGCTACAAGGCACTCTGAAACTAAAGGCATCACGTGTTGAGGAGGTAGCTTGCCACTGATTTTTTTTTTTTTTCCTCTCAAATGCAAGGTGCACAGGCCTTAGGATAAGTGGCTGCTGTTATAAACACACATAACAGAGCCACAAGCTTCAAGGGGAACAGACACTGCAGTGTTTTTCTCCAACACAACCATTAATAATCCAGTCCTCCCACATCCATTAAAATGTGTGAAATTTGGTTACTCAATTAGTTCAGTCCTTTTGTTACTGTAGCTAGTATTTTTCTGCCCCTTGTAGTATGAGACAAGAATTATTCACAGGCTATACTGAGCAGTCATCTCCGAATGCTGGGTATTCAGTCTGTTTATGCCCAGTTCTGTACAGTTCTGATCACACTGCTGACACCCGTTAAATTAAAAAGGAGGAATGTTTGATTTCAGGTGTAACACCTGCATACACTGTTGCTCCAACTACTTGTTTGGAATGTGATATGAACAGCAATAAGCAATCCAGCAGCACTTAGTAAGGCTCATTACTCTAAAAATATCTCAAGAACCAGAAATGGTAACTCTGAGTGGGAATCATGATAATGCAGCCAAACAAAATCAAATATACAAATTCTACTGTTGCCCAAAAAAAGGATGCAGATCCTTTCTTAAAACTGTCAAATCCTGAGAAATAAATCTAGTTAAAAGTAATTTTGTTTTTACAGGTTGTATGTGTTGGTTATTTTTTGTTTGACTTTTTTTTAAAGGGAACACTTTATTATACAAAGCATTTAATTAATATTTTCATGCAATTGACAAATATTGAATGATGCTTCTACCAGAGAGATAACTGTAAAACATAAAACCATTATTATAAAAGGTCTAAGTTCTGGAATCAACTGTAATTTTATCAAAGTCTTTCTGTTACCAAGCAGTACTCTAAGAATCAACTCCCAAATTATTACAAGGAAGGCTCATATAAACACACAGTTATTCTCACAGGCAGGGATAAAATTTCTCTTTCGATTGCTCAAAACTGTGCTATAACAAATTCCTACAGAATAGAACAACAAGGTGAAAAAAAAAAAAGAAGAGTAACAAAGGAGAATATAATTGTAATACTTTCTTTCTTTGACCAGAAATTTTCATCAGTTGAATATCAAAATTCTGAAATCATGTTATTCTGAAATCAATCAATCAATCTTGCAATTGTCTACAATTGACTTGAAAATAGCAAGACTGCACATGCTTGAGTTTGCTATTGTTTATTAAAAGCAAAGACTTTTTTTCCTAAAAGATGATGCAGTTCTTTAATAAAGCACTGTGTTTTCCTGACTCACTCTGGAGAATCACTGCAGAGATAAGCTGATAAAAGGTGGGAAAATGCTGAGTAGGATATCCTTCACACTCAAAGAATAAAATGCATCTGGAAAAAAGGACATTATCTTTAGAAAGTCATGCTTCCACTGGAAGAAAACAAAACAAAAAAATTCCACTGTAAATAAATATCCCATCAAGTTATCTGGGTTGTGTTCAACACATCCATGCTCCTACAAAAATTGTGAAGAGAGTTGTTGTGATAGCACTGCAAGAGGGAAAGGCTTTCTGGATACACAGGGAACTTGCATTAAGTGCCTGCTATGGTTTGTTTGGTGTTTTCTTGTGGAAAACTCTTAAGTATAGCTGTTGGATATGCTATATGTACATATAAAAAAATAAAACCATAAGCAGCACAATTCAAAACTCCACACGCAGAAGCTGCCATGGCCCAAACCAATCCCTCTCAAATGTCTTCTCATCATATCCCAAACTGCACAGACCCCTCAACTTGTGTCACATGAAACCACTGCTGCATTTCCAGCCCCAAGAGCACTGAGGAAATGGCTGGGGCAATGACCTTCTCAGAAGATGGTACATCACCAGCTCTCAATGACAGGAGCTACAGCAAGGAGCTGCAGAGTCAAGGCTTGTCTCTGCAAGACATGCAGCATTTGACACCCTTGCAGCTCAAACACAAAGCAAGACCTCACACTTCTTTGAAGTCTGTTTTTCAGCAGGGATATTTAATCATCAAAAAATATGAATAAAAACTATGAAATATGCTGCTTTCTCCATTCCCTGGATATGATTTTTAAATACTTCACAGTCTGTCATTGTGTTGCAATGTCCCCCACTCTAATACCAGAAGAGTAGTAATGGGATAAGGCCACACTGAACTTTGTACATCAAACCACAAAGTCCAAGGGAAGATTTTTTTTTTCCAGCTCCTGCTGCAACCTCAGTTATGCATCCTAGGTCCACACTGTTCTATCTTTTTTCAGTCTTCAGATGAATACAGCAAACTAACTGTAGTTTTGAAGAAGTGATACACAACATAGCACATGTACTACAAAAAGCCATTGGTCTACCCACTGCAAACACCAGAAACCCATAACTGCGCTTTCCATTTTCCCAGCAGCAACAAAATGCAGATTTGTTCTAGAAATACCACCACAAATAATGCTGTTGCAGAGTGCTCTCCCTCCCTTGGGCAGTATGTCTTCTGCTCCTCCCCACCTGAGAGTTGCACACATGCCAAAGAAACAGGAGTCTCCCTAATATGAAAACTCACTTTTACACGTGTTACTTGTGCCACAATACAAATAAAAACAACTATTCCAAAAAGCAAGCAGTACCTCTGATGCCTAAATTCCATGCAACATTTCAAATAGAAATTTGCCAAAGTGTTCTGATTTTATTTTTTTCTTTACTTATTATTTTTAGAAAGGAAACAGTATTCCAAGACCTGTGAAAATACAGTATTTCACTGTAAAGCTGCTGGCAACAAAAATACAGAAAAACACTTGCATCAACCCATATTCTTGTTGCTTTTTACTACACAGGGCTGAAAAACCACTTTGCTTTGTCCATCAGCATAATGACACCTCTGTCACTGAGCTATGCAACAAGACTGATTATGGTCTTTGTTTTAAAGCCTTGGCTATACTACAAAAATGATCTGTTGCTGACAATGGATGTCAGCAATGGGCACAGCTGAACCCAGCTGTATGGACAAACACAAGTCTTGTTTACACAAGGACATCTTTTGGTGTGACCTGTGGTGTGAATTTAGACCAATGTAATTATGTCTTTTTCCTGTTTGCCCTCATCCCATTACCTATAGTTCTATTCAGATAAGAAATTACTGCTTAGGACTTCAACAGAAGACAAAATAGCAAAACAGCCCACACTTTAGAGGCAGCCAAATTCCCAGTCTGTTTGAACTGAGTTGACAGTGTTAAATTATACTTGCTGTAGACATGCAATACAAAGGCAGTTTAATTTTTCTCCTTTAGGATTTGTTTTTAAACAGTTTGATAATCATCACATCCCACCGAGGCTGGCATAAGCCTTAACTAAACAGTGATACATTGTCTTGAAATACCTAAACTAACTTTGAGTAAACAGGTTCTCCTCACCTCACAACTAACCTTGCTTCAAATCCTAATCCTCCTTTCTATTCAAACATCAAAGCCCTGCTCAGCAGAGAGGCTCCCTCCATGGAGCTGAAGCCCACAGCCAGGAAGCACATTGGTGCCCTCAGCCACAGCCAAGAGCTGAGGAACTCCTTAGCCTGGTAAACAACCTAATGCCAGAAAACTTAATGAAGGGGAGGAGGGAAAAAAACCTTCTGCTTTACAGCCATGTATTTTCATTTTTAAATAACAACTGTTAAAATGGGTGCAGCCCAAGGGTAAAAGGGTACTGGCTTTTCTGGCATCTCCTTTTTGTTTTCTTTCAAGTGTTAAATTAGATACAGGCCAACTCAAGCTAAGGGCCTCCCACAGAAAATAAAACACCCAGCAAAGGGTTTTTTTGAAAGCTGTCACTCAGATCCACAAACCCAACAGGCACCACCACAGGTCAGAGCAGTAATTCCCTACTAAGAGCAGGGCAGATGTACATGCCAGTGTGGCAGCACTCACAGGGCATTCTTGCCCCAGCTCTCCTGTGCAGGTGAAGCAGCCAAAAGCCTCCAGTACAAACACCTCATGCCAGCAAGACTCGGGGGAACAAAAATAATTTAAACTTGTCACTTCTCTGCTCTCCTTATCTCTGTACAAAGTTTTATAAATAGACAGGTCACTTCTACTTTTGGCCCTTGTACAAACCTCTAACAACTGAAAACAGCATTAGCAAATATGTGTGGGGAGGGGGAAATGTGAAGGGGATTAACCAGAAGTTGGGCTCCCTTACTTTTCATGACAGGAGACCAGAAAAAAATCATAGATGTGAAAGCCAGTGTCCCAAGTTTAGCATAAAGATCTTGAGAGCAAGAATTTGACAAAAAAGGTGACATTCATCATCTGTTATTCGGAAATTCTGGGTAATATCTGAAGTCATTACTAGAATATGAGTACTTTTGTTCCTCCTGGAGGAGAAGTAGTCTTCTTTTAGAGATAATATACTGGTATCCATATTACCCAGGGAATGGAAGCAACTCTGTACCTTGGTGGTAGTCACACTGGGATGCTCACACTAAGACTCCTGCAAGGACAAGGCTTAAGGTGT
Source organism: Zonotrichia leucophrys gambelii (assembly GCF_028769735.1). Taxonomy (NCBI): domain Eukaryota; kingdom Metazoa; phylum Chordata; class Aves; order Passeriformes; family Passerellidae; genus Zonotrichia; species Zonotrichia leucophrys. Next base: position 70,950,073 of record NC_088171.1, read on the forward strand.
AACTTAGAGTTAAGTGACAGTAATTAGCTGTTGCATTAAGCTACCTCTAATTCAGACATGTGAATCTCCATTTGGTGGAGCAAGGAATATTAACATCCTTAGAACAGCTTGACTGAAAATAATTCATTTGTAAATACTGCCAAAGAGGTGACAGTCTAATAAAAATTAAGAAAAACCCCTTTTTCTTCTTACTATTCCTGTTAGATTTATTTATTTACAAAGACAAGCTGCTGTACTGCCAAGCACGCAGACTTTGCAATGAGCAGCCCTCCAGCAAGGACTTTCTTTCAGCATTTTTTCATTTCAGCATGGGAAAATCATGCAGCAGATCCTCATGGAGGCAATGCTAAAGCGCATACAAGACACTACGTGCAAATAATGCCTGATAGCATCAGGCAAGGGAAGATCAACCAATGTCATCCACCTGGACCTCTCTAAGGCCTTCAGCACAGTCCCACCACACAACATACTTATCTCCAAACCATGAAGACATGGACTTGAAGGGTGGACTATTTAGCAGATAAGGAATTGGTGGATGGATGCAGCCAAAGCTGTGGTTCGTGGCTCTCAGTCAGGTGGAGGGTAGTGGCCCTCAGGATCACAGGTCTTGCAACTGGTGCTCTTCAATGTCTTTATCAATGACATAGTGAGATCAAGTGCACCCTCAGCAAGCTTACAGATAACAAAAGAGAAGGAAGAGAAGCCATCCAGAGGGACCTGGACAAACTTGAAAAGTGGGCCCGCAAGAGCTCATGAAGTTTAGGAAGTCCAAGTCCCAGGAGCTGCACCAGGGTCAGGAGACGACCCCAGATGTAAGTACAGACTGCTAGAAGCCATCACTGAGAGCAGCTTGGGGTTCTGGTCGATGAAAAGCCAGACATGAGCCAACTACAGGCTGGGCTGCATGAAAAGAGACATGGCCAAGCGGGCAAAGAAGATAATTCTCCCCTTCTACTCTGTCCTTGTGAGACCCCACCTGGAGTGCTGCAATGAGGTCTAAGGTCTGTAACACAATAAAGAAATGAACTTTCCAAAGCATGTCTAGAGGAAGGCTACAAAGATAATCCAAGGTTGCTCAGAGATGCTGCAGATGCCCTGTCCCTGGAAGTGTTCAAAGTCAGATTGTATGGGGCTTTGAGCAACCTGGTCTGCTGGAAGGTGTCCCTGCCCATGGTGGGAATTTTGGAACTAGATAATCTTTAAGGTCTCTTCCAACTCAAACCATTCTATGATTCACTATAGATTTCAGACTCTTGCCAGTAAGACTTACACTGGAAATTCACTTGTCTGAGTCTCCACAGTCCCACATGGAGAGGGTGGTAGGGTTTTCTTGTTTGTGTTAAGCAAGAGATTATGCTAGGTCCTCCATTGCTGATCTAGGTTCTTTGACACAGCTGTATCATATGGATTAATTCAACAATGAGATTAACTCTTTTCATGCCAATATTCCACTCTAACACAGAAAGGCCTTCTGACCCAATATTTTGCAATACAAATAATCATGGATATAGCTCTACTGGCCTGTGGCCAAAAACTGGTCTCCAGCACTCATTCCCTCTTCTCCTTGGAGACTTTAATCCTTCTCCACTGACTACAGAAGAGGCCTAAGGAGAGTTAATGTCCCTAAAGATAGGTTTTTCCTAATAATTCCTCTCCTTTCTTCCTTGCTGCTAGACTTTGCTTGGAAAGGCTTTCAGTGTTACCACCAATCAGTTTCAAGATCAGCTCCGTTATCACACCTTACACACACCAAAATTCTGTGCAGTATGTCAGTCCCTGCAATCCCCTCCTGTCCTATGGGATGTGCTCACTGTGGACACTTGGTTCCCCTGAGCTTCATTAAGATCAACATTACATTAATTCTCCCACTTGTTTCTACTCTTTCACTTCCAGAGATTACTGAAATAATTTTGGGATCCTTCTGGATTGAGCACACCTTAAAAGATAACATATACAACTCCTCACTGAGCTTCCAGGTGATGCTTTCCTGTAATTAAGCAAGAGCTGCACAAATTCAGCTTCAACAATACCAGAACCTGATTTAGAGGCTTCAAAATACAGGACTGGAATGCTATTCCACATGCGTGGGCGATACCTAGCTTTCTGTTCTCACTCTTGGCTGCAATACTTCAATAATCATTATTAACTGAAGGCAGCAAGCCCAAAACAAGAATCACAGACTCTCTAAATTCCAGCAAAAGAAAAAAAACCCTTAACAGCGAAACTGTAATTTCTCTAAAATACAAATGAAGAGCTTCAAATCACCATTACACTTTAAAATCAGCTGAACTGTTTAGACATGCAAAATTAATCAGCTGAGACAAAATATCAGGCTTCCCTCCTGAACCATTAACAGAGACTGACTACACTGAAACACACCCAGAAGTTAATTTCCAAAAGGTCAACTAACCTCTAATAACAAAAGGTACAAAAGAATATGGTTTTCAGGGAAAGAGGAGGAGGAAAACTTTCAAGTGTTATCATCAAAAGAGCAAGAAAACTGGCTTCAAGTTTGCTTTGCCCAATCTTCTGCTTTCACACTTGAGATGATAAGAAGCCATCAACAGCAAGAATGACCAGATATGACTTCAGAGCAAAGGTCCCAAATACTGAGGATTTCGCACACACAGAGAAAAGGAAGTCAAGTTCCGCATGGAAACCAGAGGTCTGTTTATGTTTGAGTATTTGTAATCACCACCAAAAGGAAGCTGTGGGTTTATTTTTAGGGATCTATTTTTAGTGACAGCATTATCTCAACATTGTCATTTTATGGTATTAGGGGAAAAAATGGTTTCCTCGTACTAAACTTAGAGTCATCATATTTCCTGTAAGTAAGGATCAGCTCAAAAGTCAAAAAAAGACACTAAAAACTGAGAAAATCTTCCTGGGTTCTCTTTCCTTGACTAGATGTTGAATCAATTTTTCCAAGAGGCTACTGGTGCTGCTTAGTCTCAAGTGCGAAGAAACACAAATTGTTATTCACAAAGAAAATGAGCTTTGCTTAAAGGCTATTTTCAAAAGATGCCCACTGATGCTGGCAGTATATAAACTAATTTTTAGGTCACATTAGAATAAAGACTAATTTTTCAGCCTCCAAGCTCAACTGGCATAAGAAACAAACCAATTACTTCATGGTCACCTCCACAGTGACCAACCAGCAGGTTCGTGACCTCCAACCTGCTCCCAACACACATGAAACCAGGCAGCCCCAAATCACAATGGTACATTCAAACACACAGACTAAGACTATAAAGCTAAAAGAAAATGTCAGAAATTCCTAACTGCAACACAAGTAGTCTGTTGTACACAATTCCCTGTGGAATGACCACAGGTGACAACCAAGAGCAAAAGGTAAAAGCAAAAATGCTAATCTAGAAATTCAAATTGCATGGAAAATAAAATTCTCCACAGTATTCCTCCAGAAGGTTATCTATTGCTTAGGGGGTTTAACAGACACTTGGAAAGGAGACAGTGCATCCAGTGACATAAAAGTTGTCAGCACTGTAATAAGTAACATCCCAAATATCTTAAAATAAACTACTTTACCCTTGCATATGATTTTTTCCTACACTCACCATTGGGGCTGTTCTGTGATCAAAGCTCTGCAAAAAGGTATCCTGAGCCCATTTTGACCAGTAAGCATTAGAAAAGACTGTTCCTAATGCCTCCAGAAACAACTGAAGCTTGGTAATAAAAATCACTGCAGTGATGAACTCTGTGAAGACAGCTCATTACAGTATCCAGAATTACATATGAAATAGGCCAATCACCTAGAGGGCAAGCCAAGGCAAATACAATGCAGGGCTAACTTAACAACCAGATTCATGGCTTCAAGCCTTCTTTACAAACTGGAAGGTGTACTTTGTATTAAAAAGCTCTGCAAAGTCTGTGTTCCACAATGAAGCTGGTGTGGAAGTTTCTCACACAACTTTTCCCGGTTGACCATGGCTGACAGGAGAAAGACGAACACTAACATCTGAAAGTATCTGAAATAGGGATGAAGCTATATGCACAAGTGGATATACCTTATTTCCCACCACTTTAATTAAAGAGCAGAATCTTCTGTGCTGAAGGAAAAAGCAGTCCCACAGTTGATGATCTATCCCTGTCTCAAAGGTGGATGAAGCACAGCTGAAAAGCAGGTACATCTTTAGCAGTAATGCTCAATTGTTGCTCACTGCATTTCCTTAGCACAGTTGCTGTAAAACACATCCAAAAGCTAATCATCTTGGTCCCCTATTTTGGAAATATTTTTGCAGAACTGCAGTCAAGGTCAGGAATTATTTTTTAAGTTCTGCAGAATTTATATATATATAAATGCGGTCTGTAGCACCAAGTATGTGTTCAGAATTCAAACCTTTTCTCCTCATCGGAAGTAAATATCATATCACTAGAGTTACAGACCAGCTTTACAGGGCTCATACTCCCCTTTTTTTACAACAATTCTCATATTTGTACTGAAAAAATAAGAAGACTGAAAAGTCAGAAGACTGAGGCAGATGGTCAGAACTAGATAACTTTAGAGAAAAAAAAAGCAAAAAGCAAAACTAATAATTTTACACTGCTGCTCCAGGTAGATCTCTACACAAGTTGAGGAAAGATGGAGACTACAGCTGTAGAGGCTCCTGCATTATTTACTTGTATAGCATAAGCTAAATTCTAATCGGTTCTTATTTTCTGTTAGCTTCACAGTGCAACTAAATGTATGAAGAGACCATTCTGCACTGACATGAAAGGAATAAAGCCAACATGGCAGCATGCCCTTCTCAGCTGAATTTGCTATTCTTGCTATTTTTACTGTGTTTTAAACATAATGTACACTGACATCATCTCTCCTTTTTCACAAGCTACAGTTGTTAGGAACACCACATACTTCCATGACAGACATTAACACAGAGACAACTGAAACTGGGAAAAGAAAATATAAAAGCACACAAGAGAAAACTCTTAAATTTCATAGGTTTTAAATCCTATTTTTGGACATTTCTTGTATTTTCAACAGCAGGCCTCTTTTGCATGCAGGCATCTAAGCCCCACATGGCAACTTGTGCCTAGGCACAGCTGTCCAACTCTGGCCACTGCTGCGCAGACACACAAAGCTCTGCCTGCACATCTCTCCCCACCGACATGGACATGCCTTGTTCTCAGCCCCTGAGCCTCATCTCCTCTCTTCCTCTACCTGCCCCACTGAACCAAGCACTAAAGCAGGAAATAATTGTCACATGAAGCTGCTGACACACTTCCTGCTCTCCTGCAGCCAGGAGGGGAGAAAGAAGGTCTGTGGGGTCACATAACTCATCCTGGCATGCCCAGTGGGGCACACTGTTTCCAAGAAGATAAAATTCTGTAATGCATCCTGGCATAAGCTCTGCAATACTGAATTTCCTAGGCAGACCTTGACATCCCATTTTAACTGCATGCCTCGGAACATAGAGGACTGCTAATCCTTTTATACTCCACCCAAACCACCCATGTCATGAACGGTGTCACAGGCAATGCTCACAACAGAAATTTCACATGATGAAAAATTGCTAGGTTTAGCTGATAGAAGCATCCAACAGCAGACCACATCCCAAATAAAAGCCTCACAACAGCAAGCCCCACCACTCCCTAACGCCATATGTGTAACACCTCTCTCTCTTCTACAGTAAAGGTGTAGCTTTTTAGTTTTTGAAAGTGGCAAATTTAACAGTGAGGTCCTCCTCACTGTTAAACACACGTTCTTTGCCCTGTCCTTCTGCATTTGACATTCAAGTAGCAAACAGTGGCAGATCTGCTGTGCAAGTAATTGTGCCAGTTCCATAACTATCATGACAACTTTATGCAGACAAAGTTCTTTAAAGCTGTGAAGATGTTCCTTTCTTTCCCCTCTGCTCCCCCTTCCCAGTTGCATAAGCCTATTTTTCAACACTTGGCAAGAGAACGAATGCATTAGATCACAAAGGACCAAATCTGTTGCTGTTGTTTTCCTTTTAAGCTCCCTTAATTAGCCCTCCAGTTTTTTGAAAGTAAAAGGAAAGAAATGCACTGTGGTACAGAACTATCAATATTAACGAACAAGACAGATCTCCAGCTTTTAAAAATATTCTGTTTGAGGCTAAATCAGCGTATCTAAAAGTGGCCTATTTGGAATAAGTATGTCACCAAGTTCAATATTTAGGTCAGTATTTGTGCAATAATTCTAGTCTGTCCTGAAAACAGAAGTTCTGTTCACCTCAGGACACAGACATATAGGAAAACCAATCCCAATACCTATTCACCTTCCAAAACTTCACAGAGGCAGAGCACGAGAGTGGTCTTGGCTGTGATAGATTCCACTGTTAGAATGAATCTGATTATACAGGAGCAATGCTTATTCTTAATTCAATTAAACTCCAGTCTCCACAAACACAAATTCAAATCTTTTCTAGCATACACCTATTTATTGCAGGAGTGATGCATTAGGATTTGTCTCCTTCTGAACCACCACTAATAAGTCAACATTGCCAATATTCTGTGGGGAGAAAGACTGCAGAGCAAGCATTCTTTGCAGGCTTCCTTTCAAGACTGAGCTTGTTATTTAAAAGTTAAAACAACATCATCTTCTACCTCTTCTGAAGTATACAGAATATAGATATGAATTGCTTTTTCATAGTTAAAAACTGAATTGAGCCATTTTAATGAAGTATTTTACCAGGGATTTCCTTCTGCAATAAAATTTATAATTAAAGCTTTCATTACACTAAGTAAGAATCAGAAGCCTCAGTTTTCAGCAGCACGTATCAGGAGCACAAAGGAGAGGAACTACTCTGAAGAACTACTGCTCAATATAAGTTAACACAAATGTCACTTTCAGAACAAATGTCATTAAACAACATCTATATTTAAAATACAGTCTTAAATATTATTCATAACAACTCACAAAAGTGCAAGTACTATATACAACACCACTATTAGGGAAGAATCTGTAAGCACCATATGACCTAGCCCATAGCAAGCAACTAGAAACTAAGTTTCAGAGCCATAATAGCACCCTTGCTAAATATGCTTGCTTTTAGAAACACAGTGCTTTACACAGTATTTTCTCAGTTAGCATGATTGTTTCAGCAGCTTTGAACTTGATTAGTTCCCAAACACCTGAGGGAGAATACCTCATATAAATGTTGGGGTTTTTCCCCAGCAATAGGAAATGAATGTTAGTTTGCTTTAACTACAGAGCTGAAGATTCAACTTTTGTAATTTCTTTATACATGTAAATCAAGTGTGGTACACCTTACAATTAAGCTCTTTGACACAAACAGCATCAGCTGGAGGAAATCTGAGCTACTTTTGAAGCACTACTAGTTTCCCTGTTTCTGTTCTTCAGAAACAATGTTACTGTGCAGCACTTCCCACACGACTGCCTTGCATACAATCATGCTTGTCTCTGTTTTTCTGTCTCAGGACAGGAACCCCAAACATCAAAAAAAAACCAACTTGAAGTGGCAAAATACTGTTTGAAAATCCATGAATGCAGAATGCTAATTTTCAGGTTTGGGGGCTGGGGAGTTGGGGTTTAAAATGCCTTTATTTTTCCTCAAAGCATGTTTTATCAACTAAAAGAATAGCATAGTTTCTTCACCTCTGACAGTCTGAAAAGACACTTGAAACTATGTATTTTCTTTCTACACTTACATAAGAATGGGAGGTTATCATGAGTGCATGGGGATATGTTCTCATGCTGGCTATCATCCCGATGCTGTTAGTCATTTGGGTGAACCAAAGAGAAAGAGAGAAGCACAGCATGGCACAGAACAAGCTTATGCTGCCAGTAATTCAGAGGGGCTTTCTGGCCATTTATCTCTAGCTCTGAAGTTCATTGTTTTCCACTGTTTTCCTCACTCATTAGATTTGCCTTTCATTTATCTGATGTCAAACCCTCTGGAGATGAAAGGACACCACTGTCCTAGAGACAGCCCCAAAGCAGCAAGGACTCAAAAACCTGACAGACCGTGCCTCACCATCTCATAAAACACGCCTTGGGGATTTTTACCTTGAGGCTTAACAGACCTAAGCAGATATGCCAGAACAGCTTCTTTTAAAAGAATTTTAAAACTTACTAGGAGAAAAAAACCCTAAAAGACGTTTTAAATGATGCATGTGCTAGAAGGTGCATTAGTTACTGTTTGAAGAAAGTTTGACGTCCAATCAAACCTTTTAAAAAGCTCACAACCTAGGCTGTATCATTGGCTATCAGCTGGATAATACATTATTGCAATCTAAAGACAAAACAGATCTAGTGCTACATAAGTGTCTCCAAGTACTGCTACATAAAACTAAGTTGCTTTTACATAGTAAAGAGCATGGAGAGTCCTATCAAGTACGGAACTAATGAGCAGTTTAGGGCTGACTACAAAACCAAATAGAGCACGCTGAGAGCACAGTAAAAAAACTTCAGTTGCAGTAAGTATGAAAAATAGAATTGTTCAAGATATATAAAGCTTTAGCAAAAAAGTGGCAGGGATTAAGAGATAAAACAGACAACTGCAAAAATACCTTTCAACAACAGAAGGTGAAACTGAAGAGTAAACAAAAAAATGCAAGCCCTAAATTCCTATCATTAATTGTGTTCTTAGCCCAGTATAAAATTTACTTCACAAAGGCTTTAGTTAGCAACCTTTTTTCACTGACAGAAAATTATTTGCTTATTACAAATAACCCAAAAATCAGTTATTAAACTAGAGAGAGGTTCAGCAACACTTCAAAGCAGGAAAAAATTCCTTTATTCTAGCAATTTAATATTTAGGTTCTATGTAAGGAATGAATTTTTAAAACCCTGAAATTACTTTAGGTTTTAATAACACTGAAAAAATGCTTTTTAACTGAAATGTTGACAGTTATATTTGTCATCCTTGCTGTTATAATGATCTCAGTAGATCCATCCAGCTGATAAGAAAATGGATGAAGTTCAGTACAGCACTTTGCTTACACAACCTCAGTAGAAAGAGGTGTTGGTGTAAATGCGGAAAAACTCACCTCCCTATTGCCTGTGCTCGTGCCTATTACCACGAGCTCTCAATCTGGATTTTTCCAAAAAAAGCAAGAACAGCAGCAATAGCAATTCTTGACCATCAAAAAGGAACAGTATTGCTGCATGGAGAAGACTGAACTGGGGGAAACTCTCCAGACATCCCATTCCCAGCAGAGTCAGCAGCATTCTCACCTTTGATGCTTGTCGCAGCCACCGCAGATATTCAGTGAAGTTATCAAAACAAATGTAGTAGGTCTGGCTTTGAGGTCCAGAGGAGCTAAATGCTAAACAGTGCTGGTGCTTTTTCACTTCTTCCACCTACGGCAGAGACACAAAACTGAGTCAACAAGAATCAAAAATCTCTTTGCAGAACTCCTGAAAGGCAAAGTTAAAGTGTGCCCAAGAGCAGATCATCAAGGAGAGCCAGACTAACCATCTCAAACAACCAAGCTGGATCTTGGGTGTCAAATAAATATGAAATCTACACACACAAGCAGGAATAAGAAAAGAAGAAGGAAAGAGCTAACAGAGAAAACCATCAAGAACATAAACATTTTAATAGAAACTGAACACCATAAAAGGTTTGCCAGTGAAACGCATTTAAGGCTGTTTTTATGCAACCTAAAAAAATACAATTTTTACTCTCCGGTTATTAAAAACAGGCTTAGCAAAATGCTGCTCTTACAGCCCAATTAAATTCTTTGGCATTTCTCAACTTGTTAAAAAACACCCAGAGTACATCATTCTGCTACCATACACGAGAAGTCCCACACAACTTATGGTGTCAATGTCTCAGTACAGCATTTTGGAAAGCCTTTGCAAACCAGGAAGTGCAGAGTATTTATGGGGATGAGGAAGAATATTTTTTGAGCAATAATTTAAAAAACACTTAGTTCTGTGCCAAGCACCCTCCTCCCAAGCTTTGTCAGCAGAAGCCCTCAGTACATTTTTCTGAGCTTAGTTATCCTTTTCTTTTAAAATTTGTTGTCAACTTTCTGCTTAACACAGTCTGCATGTTTTATATCACATAAGGCATTTCTGTGCAAAAGCTGCTTAGAAATTCCACATTAAGCAATTAAAATGGTACATAATCTTTTCCCTTTTAAAATTAAAAGAAATATATTGAGATGAAAATAATATTTATCTCAAAGAGAAGGCTGATGGGAACCTTAATCCTGTCCTTTCCAGCAATCCACAGCCAAGAACACAATTCACTCTCCAGAGTTCACACACTGTTGCCAAAAGAAGACAATGTTTCTACTTCAGTATCTCCCAGGAAGAGTTGAAGAATCATGTGAAGAATCATAAAAGAGGCAGGAAAAACAGCTCGTAGAAGGCAGCTCTGCTTTTCACACTGCTAGTATAGAATATTAATGAATCAACTCTAGTCTGCATATATAATACTGTGAAGCTTGTTTCTCTTTAGAATTCAACTTACCAGTACGTAAGGTAAAGGAGGATTACTTAAGCTGTAAATTCATCCTCAAGATTATGATTCTCTTCCCATTACCTCAGTTAAACAAGCCAACAATAGTTTTCTGAAACACTGCTTAGGTTAAAAGAGTGATGTTGTAATCTTACTGTCTTCATTACAGTTTCACAGAAGAGTTAAGGTTGGAACAGACCTCCAGAGGTCATCTGGCTCAACCCCCTGCTCAAGCAGGTCAACTTAAAGCCAGTTGCCCAGGACCATGTCCAGATGCTTTTAAGTATCTCCAGGGGTGAGGGATATGCCATCACTCATCTGGGTAACCCATGGCAGTGCTCAGTCACCATCCCAGTGGGAAAAATATATTTGCTTGTGTTCAGTCTGGAACTCCTGGGCTTTAGATGTAATCTATCAGAAAAAAGTCCGGTTTTTGCTTTTCACAAGGAAAAATGTTTGTTGCTGTTAGCTTACAACAGACCACTACTCATACAATGCTGAATACTCAGAAACTCACACTACGTTCAGAATAAGCCCATGCCCTTATTTGTTAATTTTCAGAACTAAAGAATAATCCAGCATGGATAAAACCTCAATGAGGAGGAACGGCAGAGAGCATACACAACAGACCTGCATGTATCCTTTGGCTGTATGCTACTGCATACATAAACCACTTAACACTGCACACAAGAAAAAGACACTGATTGTGCATCCATTGCTTTTCTTCGTAGTTTTAAGTCAAACATTCTAAATCATTAAATATGACCAACCATAATCAAAAGTCATTTATATACTTTGAAAATACCATTTATAGAAACAAGCTTTTGGAGGGTCAGAATGATCCTAATTGAATGCAATCTTCTCTTCATAAAGAGACAGGGGTTAATCAAGCAAATAAATGAAATAAAATATCTTACTTTTCCACCAATTAAAGGGAGGACATGCATCTTTCCAGTCTGGCTTTCTTTTACTGATGAGACAATTAGGCATGTTCCACAAAGGATAGCTTGGCGTCTTGTCCATCTGTTGACTGGCAAATGTATTTTCCCTTTTCGAACGTTGTACATTCCTGAGAGCTGAATCCGTTCGGAGCTGCCAGTGCTGTGGGGCTTTCCTGAAATAGAAACAAAAGCATCCACTTAATCACAGAAAATCTTTGCCTCTTTCACTCAAGTCATCCTGAGACTTGATCAGGAAATTTTCAAGCTACAAACTGCAGCATGGCAAATGATGTACAGCTTCAAAACCATGCAAGCAGGTAATTTAATATTAGCTTCAGTACAGTCTTTTTCCATACAGGTTGGTATGATGAGGAGCAGGTCACATTAAATAATCTGCAATAACCATAGAAGCGCCAATTAATGGCATCAGCCTTCTCTCTGGAACCTGGAAATCAAATGTTCATCCACAACAATAAGGAATTGGCTCCTGTTGAGTTCACAAGGCGTGTGGTAACTGCAGAAGGGGGAAATGTACTGCATGCTGACCCATATCTTTGCATCTCCATGTCTCTCCTGGCTAACCTTCAGGTCATGGATCAAACAGCTTCAAAAGCTTCCCAAAGAACACAGGCCCTACCTCCCCCAGCCCACACTGCTCAGTCCAACCCCCACAGCAGAGGCAGCACACTCAGCCATTACGTTAGCAGGGGCAATGTAGATGAAATCCCTCAAAGACCCTGCTTTAGTCTGAGTAAAGATTTGGAAAGAGTGAGGTTATTTTGTGTATATTCCAACGAATTCATTATTTTTAGTAATTCAGATTATTAGCATAGCTATCAATTAGACCAAATCTGTTAAATGACTTTAAATGCCTCAGATACTACTAATCTAATCTATTAATAGGATTCTACTCTACAGAAAACATCATGAGCGATGGCAACACAAAGACAACCATCTCTCAACTCTGTTCTTTCAGGATGTAAACGGGAGGCACAATTTACTCATTCTAATCTGATTTATCTACACCAAGTTACCCTATCAAACCCTAAACAGTCCAGCCCAGATTTGAGTAATCCAAATACATGTAAGTATTTTGCAAACAGAGACAAGAGCTAATCATGTTCAGGTTAAACCAGTTCAAATTTATGTAAGAACACCAGTGTCAATGAACTTTGGGAGGGAGCTCCCCTGGATAAACAAACCAAAGGGTATGTTAATTTCAAGTAGCTTCCCCATCACAATAAAAGATAAATCACTAATTTCCCCACACTAATATTTACCACAATTCCTAAATACAAGGAAATAATAACTCATTAGGACTCCAGAAAAGCAGAGTTGATTCTAACACTAATATTTCAGAGCTGTGCCTACAATCTCCAGCAGTGACAAGTGCTGCACACTATTACTTCAACTTGCTATTATTCCTGCTTGCATGACAGCTCATTTGTCTCAATGAGTCTGCTCTTGCCTTCAAATTGTCTACAGAAAGATAGAAGACACCTACCACATGCCCTATGCACTGCCATTCTCTCAGCTCTGCCCAGCCCATGCCAATTCTTGTCCTTATCTTTAAAAGCAGCCTTTTTGAATCTTCCTGCCAATTTAATGAGCCAACACTTGGCACAGTTACCCTCAAGCCTTGCTCTGCTCTAATAAACACCAGCATTTAGGCTACCAGCGTCTGCCAGTTTGGATCTGCAGGAACATCACTGTTGCTTGAAGCTGAAACACGGCAACTTTAATGCCCACAAGGTATCAGCATCAAATTCAAAAATAGGTGCTCCAAGAAAGCAGTAGTTACACTGCCAAGCAGTATAACTACAGCAGTATAATCCACAGAAGCTGTGGATTAACTCTTTGTCTAACACAGGGAAATGGGACATGCGTTCTGTGCAAAGCCACAAGACAACTGATAGAGAATACAAGTGAGTAAATTAGAGCAACTCAGCCTTAACAAACACAAAAGCTGAACCAAACACTACATTTGGAATATGAAACATTTCGTTCTTATAGTAACTGAGAATTTATCTAGCTTGTGCAAAATGTCGCAGAGCACTGATTAAAGAATTAACGCACACAAACAACCACATCTCTGTAATGGAGTAAAAAGTGCTTGATAAATACTAATAGCACAACTGTACAAGGAATAGCTGTCAGGGATGTGTGCAGCTGCACCTCTAAAATTTTGTTTTATGACCTGATTCTCAGGTCTGTTCTCTGACTATGTGCTCTCTAACTTCCCAGGAGAAGCAGAACATGCTGCTGATAGAAACTCCTTAAGACTGCAAGACATAAATTCAATCTCTTGGGAAGACAAGCTCATTTAGCATTTCAACAGAATCAAATGCAACTTTCACAAACATTCAGGAACAAAAGGCATAATTTGCACTTAATCTGGGCAGACCTGTGTCCTGGAAAACACCAAACCTCAGAAATGTTTTAGGAATATCTTGGATAGGAAAGAGCATGAGCTCTGGCTACAGTGCTGCAGCCAAGATGCTTGGTAGGAAACACAACAGCATTCTGGGGCAATCAAGCAGTAGCACGCATTATCCTGCCTAGTCCAGTGGTAAAACGATGACCACACTTGGTACTCACACTTCACAGGGAGTACTGGAAAGCTAGTCTTGGGAAATTTACAGGGGAAAATAAATTCAGATCTGCTTTCTAGGACCAGACCCTCTTGGACTAAGTACATTATGTTAGGCACAGCTGGAACCACAAAACTACTCAGAAGTCTCTGAAAAGTAGTTCCTAAAATTTCACGTAAATTCTCAGCATTTGTAAGTCGCAAGATTAGTACCATTAGTAAAGGTTTACTAAAAAACCTGGAAAAGAGCTATCACTAGAAGTATTTCTGCTAGATATGAACTGTATTTTCTCTCAAACTTCATATTTGACTAGAAAATTACTGGAATATGAACTTTCAGTTACTCCTACAAATACAAGAGAAAAAAAGCAGCCCTTTAAACTTCAAGGAACCCTTCAAAGCATTTAAGGTGCTTTTTTCCCAGCAAGTACTGTCCTTTGCTAAGTGAAAACCAGAAGGTTTCTTGATGAGAACATACAGAAATAAACACTGGACCAATTTCATTAAAGCAAATGGTTTCTCTCTTCCATTTCTTGTCTACTTCACTACATAACCAACCATCTGGTTGCACCAGATGATCTTTCAAGGTTCCTTCCAACCTGGGCTCTTCCCTGATTCTGTAACTTGAAAAGCTCATGTTTAATATTGGATCACATGTTGTTGCCTGAGACGCAATCTGCTCACATATTCAGTTTTCTTCCTGCTTAAGGACTGTCATCATTGATATTTGATAAAACACTGTGATACTATTATCATGCAAGTGGTGGGGGGGGAAAAGAGTCAAAAGCTACTGGCTTATTTTGATTTTAAACAGAGGTTAATCAAGGACATACCAACTAGTTGTGGAACTAAATTCCTAGATTCATAAATCCGCCCAAGTATTTTTTGCAGGTAACTGTGAGCAAAAGCCATTTGAAAAGCAGCAGCCTTGCCTACTAAAAAATAAGCTTGGACAGACTAAGCTTTAAAGAGCTCAGGTATTAGCTGCCAAGAGAACATAAAAGCAGGAAAAGTTTAAATGACAGTGTGCTCTGCCACAGCAGAAGTGGGATGGGGTTTGGAAAGAGTGTGAAGCAATCTAAGGCTGGCTTAGATTCCTCACTTCAGGGAGGAAAGCAGCAGGTGGCAGAGTCTCCTGCAAGAGGGCTCATGAGTGGAGGACGTGGGAAAGGCTCAGAACTGCACCTGCCTTTTCTATGACCTGGAAAACAACCAAATCAGAAGGAAGTGACATTTTTTCTTCCAAGAGTACAGAAAGATGGGGAGCAATTTGGACTACAGCAGAATGCCTTCAGGCCATGAATCAAGCACCACAAATTACGGCATAACTACAGCATCACCACCAAAAATCTGTTGGTTTTGAGGTACCCTGCCTCTAACAGTGCCAGTGGAAGCACTGTTTCCAGTAAAAGCATCAGCAGTCCCCCAATCTGCCTCACAGACCTCCAATTCAAGATTTAGAAGGCTGCATGAGATTCACATACTGAGATGATTCTTCAATTTTAACTAACCCTGAAGGAAGCAAATGAGTTTTCACAAGGGCTTGTGATAATATACCAAAGCCAACAGTCATGCAGATAAAATGGCAATGATGATCCTTTGCGACTTGAAACATAAATTTGAATCCTGCCAAAAACTTAAAATATAATTACTGTTGCACTGATCAGAGTGAAGGCAAATAAGCCAGAACATCCAGAAGAGTCACATACCAGAAAATGTTTTTCAAATGCTAAGCCCAACCAAAGCAGTTTGAGTATTTTAGCAAGAAACCATAAAAAAGATTATTTTTCATTCCTGTCAGGTCTCCAAGACTACAGCAACTCCTAAGCACCCCCACAACAGGACTTTTGTTCTGTGCAAGGCATTAGAAGAGATGCCTCAAGGAATTATGAGCAGACCACTCATTTGGCTATCTTGATATTCATGGCTGAATTCCTCTCAGTTTTAACTCCTCCCAAGTCCTGGAGGGAAACTAGCAGTATTCACAAGAATAAAGAAAAGCAAGGAATTTGATTGAAACAGCAGGACTGTCTTTAGAATCACAGAACCTACCCTGCTTCATAGGAAGCAGAATGGGACAGGGGTAATCTTTCCACGATGTTAAAGAACTAAGATCTCACCACAAGCAGCCTGGGAAGCTCTGGGTACACAACACACTGACATCCTGCTTGGTGTAGAGACTTGAAACTTTATTAAATAAATACCCACAGCCACTTGCTTTGGATTCTGGAGTAAAGCTCTTTATCCCAGCGATGAAAGGCATGTGGAATAAATTACCAGCAGAAGTTATAAAATACCAGCTCATTATGGGACATAAAAGTACTTGGGGAGGAAAAAAAACCTCTCTTTAGCAATATGGCTGATTAAGTTGCAAGTACTTCGTATTCCCCCTGTTTGAAAAGTACAGCCAATAAAGTCTGTCTCTAAAGAGCGACTTAAGACATTACCAAAATAAGAGCAGGGGAAAGTGTTGACATAAGAAACACGTTCACTTCTGTGCTGCAGGTCTTATTTTTATTACTAATATTGGTTTGATGGAATGAAAACTAAAAATTCCTCGTGACCTGCATGGTGCAGGCAGCCCAGCCAGCTGGAGAGACTGCCCACCCCCCAAGCCATCTCGGATATTTGCCAGTGCTAAGAGAGGCTTAAGTTATTATTCAGCAGGAATACTGTCGAAGTTTGAGACTTCTCAGAAGTGACTGAATTCACTCTGAGTGCCTAATTTAGGGATGTACTTTTCCTGCTACAGTTGGGCAGCTACAGAGATCATCATCCTCCTCTGCATAGTGTTGGGCCCCCAACCCGAGGCCAGCATTGCATCAGCCCTACCACATCAGCTGCTCCTCGCACGGTGTCCCCGAGCCCCTTCAGACAAAACAGGCTGCTTTCATTTCTTGCTTCTCCTTTTCACTGAGAGGCCTTAGGGACAGCTCATGGTGAGCAGTTCAGCATGGAGAGCAGAGGAATGGCACGTAGGGGCCAGGGTTGTGACACAGTGGCTGCTGTGGAGCGGACATGCAATCAAATCCACCCACGGCTTTCAGCAAGTCATTTCAGAAACAAGATATTACACACACAAATATTCTGTGAATTTCAATTCTTGTACGCATTGGAGCAAAAGAACACCCAAAAACCACCATTCAGTTTTGAAGATTTTGATCTGAATCCAGTTGGGAAAGCTGGGCTATTCCCTAGCTGGTCAGGGGGAGCCAGCAGGGTGGGTGGCAGCCCCTGAGTTCACGCCTGGAGAACCATCTCCACCACCTCACTGAACTGAAACCAGAACAGCTCATCCCACCTCGCCTGTGAACCTGCAAATCAAAGCTCAACACTGGTCCTGCCTAAATAAAAGTGTAGAGAGGCCTCAATTAGCTCAAAACGTGGAAAGCCCTTGAGTGTCTTTGCCCACCTTTTGGGAAACTATGCTGCAATTGCTGTTGCTGAAACCTTACTGCCAAATCATTCTGCAGATTTCTACTTTTGCTCAAGTCCTTTCATTAAATACAGATGAAACTACTGTCTGCAATGTTTTTGAAGCTTTTCAGTCATGTAAGGCTGTTCCCCTTTCATTCTCGTCAAACTAAGGACAGCAGTGATGACTTCAGGCAAGCCCCAGTGCAATGAGATAAAAATAAAGCAGCAAGTGAGATTTAAAAAAGAAAAGAGAGGGTGGCAAAGAAAGCAAAAAAAATAAAGAAAAAAGTAATACCTCAAACTATTGTACTGCTCTCTTTTTTTTTATTTGAAACGTACAAAGAAAACCTACATACAGACCCATGTTTATTAGAAGTATTTTTTCTTGTCCCCACTGTTTTAATTTAGAAACGAAGGCACAGAATTAGCAGGTTTTATATTTACCTAATACCAAAGATTCACCTCACAGTCTCTACTAGCAGGCTGCTTTTGCAAAGGTAACAGACCAAGAATATATATCAAAGTTTCACCTGTCAAATCATTCCAAAATTAGCAACTGAATTCTTTCCCTCAAAGCTACTTAGACTCTTAAAGATTGCTGCAAGACTTAACACAAGGCTGCAGACTGATTCTGTACTGCTTGGTCAAGGAGGAACTTGGTCGCCATTATACTGCTCTTAAGGGTAGTAACTATCAGCATAGTTCCATAGTTTACTCATTATACTCCTCATTCTGCTGCACCGTGTATAGTATGGGTGCTGGGGGAAACAGAATTAGTTAAGTATCCTTTAAGAATTAGCAGTTCAAGCTCTACTCTTAGAAGGCTCTACTATCCTTTCACCTGAGAAAGAAAAGCAGACTCCAGATGATGAATTTTACTGAACTGTGTTAAATTCATCCTTTTCTTTAAGGAAACATTCAATATGAGACAAAATTGGCAGAGTAGAACACAGACAACCCTCTAGTCTTTGTACAACATGCTCCTCCTACTTTACAGGAAGATCACCCTTAAAAGCAAGGATTACCATTACGTGATATGATACAATAAAACATAGTTAATAGTTCTATAGTCATAATCCTACCTTCTACTTCAAAGTAAATCCTCACTGGAGGAAAGGTTTGTATGTATTTAATAATTCAGAAAATATCCCTCTTTGCCCACTGAGACAGAGTTTAGTCTTCGTTCACTTGATCATTCCCTTTACTTTGTTCTCAACAAGACTCACCATCCTCACACAGGAGCCCTAAAACCATGGTACCAACACGTCCAAGGATATCACAGACAAAATGCAACAAAAATCCCTTCTCTGAAAAGCTTTTCTATCAAGCGCCACGTAGATCCACGGATGATGGCTGTAATACCTATAATGTCAAAACCTAAGTATCAAAGTATATAAGCAAATATAAGCAAAAGCTTCTGAAGGAAAACCTAACAGTGATTCAGCAGAATTCATTGAAGAGTCATTGCTAACCAGCACAACTCCTACACTAGGACAACCTAATAAAGGCAACAAGCTAAAGCAGGATATGTAGCAGTGGACAGGATGCTATTTGCAATTTAAAGCACCCAAGCACAGAGGAAATTCATCTGGATTACTATGTAGAGACAGCAAACACAAAGCCTTGGAATGCAATTGCTCGGATTGTAGCAAGTGAACTCAAGATCTAGCTGCTTCAATGTTATTTTGACAGATTTTGAAGTTCAGTTTGTACAAGCAAACATCTATAAACACACAGTGACCACCAACAAACTGAAAAGCCACCTGGTTCTTAAACTCTTCACCCCATCTATCCCTACAGACTACTCTTGCAGCTGAAACACGGATCCTTCACATTCACTCTCAGACCTTTGCATCCCCATTCACTTCACTTGTCTGCAGGAAATCCATGAGGCAGGGTTGTTTACTTTAGCAAAATAAAGGCACACTTGATGTCCAAACTTCTGCTTGGAAGCAGAAGTTTGGTTTAACTTTTGTATTAAAAATACAATGGAGATGCAGGCTGAATTCTGTTGTTTTGTTAAAATATCTCATTTTGAAGAAAGCTTATAAAAGGGAGAGAGTCACCTAACAAAATTCAATACCAACTCTTTCGGGAAAGAACCATATGTCACCTCTCCTAGGAGAAATAACTAAGATATCCTGAAAATGTACCATCAAGAAAAAAATGTCATCTTCCTCCTGTGCTTTAACAAAGTTGCAAAAAGCTGCAATATTGGTCTATAGGCTTCCAGGAAGTCCTATCTAAAACAACTTTCCCATCTTGAAGTTAGGATTCATTTAAGGAAGCTACTGACTAAGTTCTTCAGTGACGTAATCTACCAAGTATTTCTGTTCAAAGTAAATTTAAAACAGAGTTAGTCTTACACTGGGAAGACTTGTGCTAAATTCTGGTTAAATTCCTTACATGTATTTCTTTAAAAGAATACTTTTAGCAATACATTTCAAGTTATCCCCAATTAAGATGGCCTCAAAAAACTCCACTTTCAAGTTTTACATTTCTATGCACTGATATTAAAGAGGTGAAAATGTAATAGATGGGGGCAAAAAAAAAATACTTACAAAGTCACCAGTACTTGCCATGACTTTTATGACAGCATGTACAGCTTCTGTAGGATGGGACCCAGTGAATGCTCAACTGACCTTTCCCCTTCCTTCCCAATTCAGCCCCTATAAAGCACAGCTGAACAAAGTGATGAAAATGCACTTTTTTCTGGTGAAGTCATGCAAAAATTGAATTCTACTTGTTATACTCCAAAAGCACAATAAAGCCACAAGCACAGTAAAATCCCTGGCATCCCAAAGGATACTTATCCTGTCTAAAGCAATTGCTGTATTGGCAAAAGCTCTGAGCTAACCAACTGTTTAGGCAAAGCTTGAGTCTTGATGGAATTGAAGAGCAAAATTACACTGAAGTTAGCAGCAGCTTTCAGGTTTTATCAGTGTTAGATGCTCAACATGAAGCATGGCAATGTAAGCTCAAAATAACCACTTGAACGCACACTCCTCTGAGAAGGAAGAATGACAGCCCCTGGCAGAAGTTCATCAGTATGCCTCAGTACTACAACAGAAATGTAGGAATTCATGCTCCTTATCAGCAAAAGCTTAGCAAACCCCCACAAGCCCTTGGAACATACCTGCCTTGCCCCAAGGAGGGAAGATGTGGGTGGTCAAACATTTTTTTAAAAAGCTACAGAGGAACACATGTGCATGCTAGGTCAAGAATTGTTTTGCATTAACTTCTTACATAACACAAAAGTTATCTTTCAAAGTATTCTAGACTAAAATTCCATCAACTGCAAGATGATTAAGCTACTTTGTGTATATTTAAACATATTCAAGTTCCAAGTACAGTGATTTTTCTCCTTGTTCTTTCATCAGAAGAAACGAGTCAGGCATCCTACATATCTAAAAGCATGTACTAATCTAAATCCTTGTTAAGGTAAAACATTTTAAGTATGACACTTCCTACCACTGTAGCAGCATTGTTACACAGATCAAAATCTAAACTCAAGATTTATCATCAGACTCAATTGATAAATAGCTTAATTCTGTAGAGTATTGCAAGGCACATCTATTACTAGCACATCTCAACTATGTCTGGTTTAAAAAAATCACAAATAACTGAGATATGAAACTATACTGAAAAATACATAACTTGTTCAGTCAAGTCCCTCCAAAGTTTAGCCCTGCAAAGAAAAGGCCAGAATTCTGGATTTGGAATTGGCAACATCTACAATCAAAAGCCACAATACCTAATAAATAAAGAGAGGAATTAGTATGTAAAGACTGAGTGACTGCTTTGAATTGCACAAAGACAGAGAAATACAAAAATCAGAAGAAACAGCACAAGCAATTAGTCAGAGACTTATCCATCATTTAAGATTCAGCTTCATTAACATAAGATTACAAGCTATTGCTAGAAGGAATCCTGGCTGACCTGACAATCCAATCTTACTCCATCATATCAACTATTTTGTTCACAACTTGCTAGGTAAGTCCATACATGTTATGTCTATACCTTGGCTGCTTTTTTCATGTACTAGTCATCAATATTTACATGTGCATGTGATTTTATGTAGGATGCTCATACAAACCTTTTGTTTTAAGGAGCTAGTCAGAGCAATCATGGGTTTGGTTCTGACTTCAGTAAGGAGGCATGGAGCACATATTCAGCAGAAAGTGAGAGCTGCAGCAAGCCACAAGGACACTCTTGCCTCTTTCTCCCTCTCCTACAACACTGTAGGGACCGTTCCTAACACCACCTTAACAGCCCTTATTTTTCACTTCTCTCTTATCAGCAAAAGCAGCTTCAAAGAACCACACAGAAGCCTGGATGATGAAAAAGGAGAAACAGGATTTGCAGATACCCTTGGAAAGCTTCACTACCTGGATTTCTGCCTGCTTATAGCCATCCACCTTGTTTCCTTGCTGAAGAACACAGACCCTTTGATTCACACTAAATTGACTTCAATCATTCAAGTGTTTTCTTTTTTCAAATTTACATGACAAAGGTTGGATTATGCTGATATACATTAAATGTGTGTCGGCAGCAAAATTCTGTGCCTCAGACCACATTCCACATGGGGGAAAAAAACAACACAAGACAGAAGGAAAGCTGATTTTATAAAGTGTGAAGAAAGAATCAGTGGGGAGAGATATGCATCATGAAGAAACATGAAAGAGAACATTTTCTCAATGCTTTTCTACCCCTGGAAACAGGCAGAGAAGATTTATCACATGCCCACAGATATCAGGTTTGACACAGTTTCTTCTCTTTCCTACCTCAGAGACTAGGAGTAACTGGATAGCATATGGGAATTGTCTAGGAGTGCACATCATACGGTTTTATTACAAAGGAGAGGAAAAAACCAGAAGACATTGGCTTTTTCCATTCCCTTTTTAAATTAAATGAACTATCACACATCTGAGTCATCTCCAAACCCATCAGTTTTCTGTCCAAAGCACTCCATGGGTCTGTGAAAGGACAATCACAAGTAGTAGCTCATAAGCCTGACTACACTCTAAAAGTTTCTTCTTTGATGCTATACATCCCTGTAAGAAAAATGTTGAAAATTCTCACACCCACAGCAAAAGCAGGAAAAAGTGTGTACAAAGGTCCAGATTCCCAAGTACACAGTCTGATTTGGAGCTCCTGAGGCCTCAGGAAGTTATCTAGGAGAAATCAAAACAAGTTTTGATATAAATAAATTTCAGCTTTGACAGGAAAGTGAGCGTGCTAAAATAAACCTCAGGAATTTAAATTCATCAGAGCACCACTTTTTTCAGAGCTCTGGTTCCTGATAATTTTAGAAAAGGATCCATAAATACCCACCATGAGTCCTTTGTACAACACTAGTAGGATCAACTTGAAGCTGGGGCTACTCATCCAAGTTTTTTCCTTTCAGTGAAAATTCCCAGAGGAGTCCGAAAAGCCCACCTACATATGGGAGGACCCCATCCTGAAAGTCAAGCATCAGCTTTACTGGCATTTGAATCCAAGACCTCTCAATAACACAAAAGCAGTCCAGCTGAACAGTGTTCAGTATAATACACAGCACAAGTAAGTCCATTTAAGTATATTGATTGTGGTCAGACCATAATAGTATTTCATTCTTCTGCCCTACAAATGAATGCTTTCTCTACCATTGGAAAAAATATTGTGGCTACACAGAGACACAGTAGTTAAACTGTTTACTTTGAAAAAAGCTGAGCAAATGAAACTGTTCTACCCTCCATCCTTGCCCAATGCTAGCATCTGAAAACAAAAAGACCCCAACAAAACCAAAATCATTCCTCTCCAAAGCACATCCTTTCAAAGTTCAGCACATCTTAAACTTATTAAAACTGTATTGAACACTCCACCCTGTAATCAGGGGTAAAACCTAAAATATGCAGGATGTCATTTAAGCAGGCTCTCCATTTTGACCCACCCACTCTCGCTGACCAATTGTCTTTAGTGCCCGGCTCCTTCCAGAGGAAGGGATCACATCACATTTGTCTTTCTGAAAGCCGTTTCACAGGTCACCTCCATGCAGAGGAATGGAAACGGCCAGGCCTTTATGATCACATACCCTAATGGCAGAAATCCTCTCCTGTGCTATGTCTCTTGAACAGAGAGAAGGAACAAGATCAAAACCACCTCATCTGCTTCCCCTGCCCAGGGATCCAACTGTGTGAGTGGAGGCAGCCACACATCCACAACAAGGAACAGCAATAAAACTCTCCTCTCTAAAACAGACATGAAGCTTCGCTGTCAGATAAACCACAGGAAAGGTCTGCGAACCTCTCATTCACAAACTTTCGCAGGATTAAATCTCTAAAGCGTTTGGACAGATTTTGAAAAGAATCCTTCCCAAAATACTATCATTTTGATTCCTCTGCCCACTCACCCTCCTTTGAGGGAGAACTGAGACTCCTGAGGACTTTTTTTTTTTTTGACACTTTCTATTTATGTTACAGATATCTTCATCTCCACCTCAACAATAAAGGAAAGGAAGAAGTCAAGGGATATATTATAGTTGCAGCACTTTAATTTATAGTATCACAGCAACAAGAATTTATTCAGTGAAATTTATTATTAGGAGCAAAACAATAATTAATTTAAATTACAAACTGTTTACTTTGCACATGGGAAGCATGTTGGGTACAAAATGCCAAGCATTGCCAAACTCCAAAAGAACATTATTCTATTATACTTCAGATCTGTAGAACTGACATTTTGAATTACTTTTTTTAATGGAAATTTCATATACAGTATTGCAACATTAACAGATTTAATGAGATACTCTAACTTCTAGGCATTTTAACTACTAGATGATTTCTAGATAGCTAGACAGATCACTCATAAGGACAATGAGACTAAACTGAAACACCATAAATTTATTCAATGTAGCATTTTTAATGAAAAATAATCACATCATGGAATCACAGAATATGCTGAGTTGGAAGGGACCCATCATGATCCTTGAGTGCAGCTCCTGGCCCTGTACAGGACCATCCCCAGACTCACACCCTGTGCCTGAGAGCACTGTCCAAACACGTCTTGAACTCTGCCAGGCTCGGTGCTCTGACCAGCCCTGCTTGAGAGAAGGCTTTCTCTGGCTGGAACACTGCCACCAGCAGAAGCACCTCCCCAAAACTTGAGGAATCAACTGCCTGGCAACATAAGCAAAAGGCAACCAGTCATCAGGATCTGCTTTCAGCTCCAAGGAACACTGGCATATCTATTTTGGTTTTGCTATCAAACCTAGATGAGAGAAGAAGGCTTGAGAACAATCTTACACCATGGGAACATCTACAAAGTTGTAATGGGAAGTAGGAAGGAGAGAGAGAATTGCCCCTCCAAAGCAGGAAAACATTTCCCCCTATTGCCCCAGTTTGTCTTGCTCAACATTCTACTCTAATCTGAGTTTTTGTAGTGGCCTCCTGCTGGTTTTTGAAGCAAATAAGCCAGTGACCCAGAATGTAATTAAGGGAAAGGAACTGTGTAGCTTACCTCATCCAATTTGCATTTTGCATACTAACTCATAGTATGAAAAGCTGTTTAGACATACTTTCTCTCACTGCTCTACTGAACTATTAGCTATTAGAATTGTTAATATAATGTGAGAACTCACTAGGTGAGTTTAAAAACACTTTTGATTCACATTTACTTTAATCGTCGTTTTCCTACAAAAGCATACAGTTGTTTGGACTGCTCACAAGCAGAGAGGCTTTGAGCAAGCATAGCAACTGTACTCAAACACTTATACAACTTGGCATTTCAGCCATTCTTGGCCAGTTGTTTTACCCTATAATCCACTTTCTTTCCATCTCCTGGAAATGCTTTTGCTAATCCTTTGCCTCAGGTTTTGCTACTTCCAGGGCAGAACTCACCACTGTCTCCACAAGCTGGCTTGAGCAGTGGCTCATGTGCTCCTCCCCAGCAATGACACCAACAGCCCAAAGTCCTGTTAGGAAGGCTTATCCCATAAACCAACACCACAGTTACTTAACATGGCAGAGATCACTTCCCTGAAGCTACCTTAAATTCATGGTAAAAAATTATACAAAGCACATTACTAGACCAATGCCCAACCTGGAACTAAGAGTGCCGTA
This sequence comes from Zonotrichia leucophrys gambelii, assembly GCF_028769735.1. NCBI lineage: Eukaryota > Metazoa > Chordata > Aves > Passeriformes > Passerellidae > Zonotrichia > Zonotrichia leucophrys. The sequence goes on from NC_088171.1 coordinate 70,975,535, forward strand.
TTAGGCACTGAAGCCTGACAAATTTCTACATTTGAAATAAACTATGGAAAGCTTGTCCTAATAAACTGTAGGGAAAAGGCCATCAAATTTGTAGGACAGCACTAAGGAATATTCTACACTAATATACACAGCAAGCCAACCAGAACTTGCTACGGAAACAAAACTGGACACTCTCTCCAGAAAATAGGCTCTGCTTGAATTTGAACTTGGAGACTTGGAGATTTCAGCTCCAAGGATGCAATGATTTAGCAGCGATCACAGAGGTCTTGTCTTACTGAATCAGGAAGTACAGTCTGAAGACTTCATGTAGTTTCAAAATTCTTTGAGTATCTTTGGAAAATAAACTCATCAATTCACCAGAACCTAATCACTACAGGAAACAACTTTTTAACAACTTAGCTTTTTAACTGAGAAACTTTTTTTCTTTAAAGTCCAATCTAAAAGAGATATTTGTCTTAACAGATTAACTTGAAATAGTCAAATCTATAAAACTTTGTCATTTTATACTGAGAGTATAGATCATCTCTGAAGAAGACTGTACTGCTATACTGGATTTTTTGTTTGGTTGGTTTTTTGGGTTTTTTTGTACTAGAAGCAGTTAATTCATAATGAAAATGAAGATGATCCCTTCTAAGACATTTAAAGCTAATGCAAAAACGACATTCTGGATCCACACATGGTATTAAGTTTTTACCATATAGAATCCAATGCATGGAAAGAAAATTCTCATGTTCCCTCAGTAAAGTTTGCTTGTGGAGAATGTGGAGATCTGAGAGCACTATGCTAGGCCTCAGGATATGGGATTGAAACATAAACTTCTATCCCTTACTTTTCTCGACTCGTAAATTTTAGACATTGTTTACCATTTTGGGGAGGGGGAAAAAAGAGGAAAAGAAAAGAAAGCACAAGTACAAAATTGCTTCTAAATCTTTCTATGTAAGCTGCAAACAGAGCAGCTGTGTTCATCCAACACTCATTAGGGGGGAAGAAATTTGTTTTGGAACAAAGTAAATACAATTCAATACTTGAAGTTAGACTTCAAAATCTACTTGCAAACCTCACAGTCCTAACTAGGTACTGTCACAATGATAACCTAGGTACAATAGCTCAGGACAACATTTATATTTCTTGGAAATAGTTGCAACAGTGAGTTTCCCTGTTACTAAATATAATCTCCCCAGAGATGCATCAGACAGGCTCATAACTCTTCTGTAAAGGAAATCTGCTGAAAGGTAAAAACGTGACAGCAGCAGTTTTAGAGAGAGATCTGGCTGGAAAAACGGCAACAATGAAAAAAGCGCATTCAAGAAATCTGTCCTCTCAAAGCACAGGACTCTTTATCAAGTCACCTTCAGCTTTATCTACCCAAATAAAAAAAGATTCTGGTTGAATAAGGCCATTATTTGGTCTATTCTTCTAAATTTCTCCTTAAGCTAAAGGACAGCAACGCTCCAAGGCAATGCTAAATTTATTATTTAGTGAAAACAAAAGAGGAACAGAACACATTTAGGACACATTTCTCTGAGGTATTACTGAAAGATAAAAGACACTATCAAGCACAAGACTTAGCCAGCATGGCATAGATAGCTTCTTCCTGCAGATATACCTTTGACAAAAACAAAGAACATACCAGGCTGCAAAGCTGTCCAAAGCTGTCGCACACTTTTCACCTAACCAGAACGTCGGTCACAAAGCCACAATACCACTAATTCACAAAAGGCAACTTCAATTTATTAAAATTCCATAGCTACGACCAACTCACATACCTATATAAGCTGAGTTGCTGTCTTCTCTCCTGAGAGTTAGCCAGGACTGCACAGTAGCAGGCCAGGAGTAACATTTTAAAGAGGGCAAGCCAACAGCATTTACACTCATCTGTAGAAAACTAAAGTACATTCAGTCTTCATCATTAGAGATTTAATATTCTGGTACTGTTCCTCAAGTACAGCACATAACACACAAGTACAGAGTCAGAAAGGTAAAAAAACCCCATGAATCTACCAAACACAAAAATACTCTGTGACCAGATCCCTCGACCTGGAAGTAATGCAGATTTGTCTAGATTCTGTAAAAATCCAAGCACATTGAAACTTAGGGGTTTTTTTGTTGTTGTTATAAATTCCTTACTTTAGGAATAAATTACAAAATACTTAAACTATATTCAAGCAAAAGGTGAAAACCTTCTATTGGCACCACTAGTAGTACTAGTTAGTCCTCAACAGACACCCTCCATCACTATGCATCCCTTGTCCCACTCTCCTCTCCATGCACAGATAATGATCCAAATAACATTTTGCAGTCTGCTATTATAATGCAGTTCGGCTGATTTTTTTCTCTGTCTTTTTATTAATGCATTACCCCAAGACTTGTCATCCCACTGCTCTGAAACAAAAATAGTACACTTCTGAAGAGAACCGAGCCACTTGTTCTTATAAAAAGATTATCATGCCAGTACAAAGGTTGTTGTTTCTAACCGAGTTACTCAAGCATCCTGCAATAAGCCATTCAGAAGTTCATCGTTACTTGTCCCAACAGATTAGTCATATTAGTGCTGAAGCAATGGCATTATGTAAAACTCTGATCTGCTTCATTAGCTCCAAATCATATTTACAAAATGCAGCATGCTACTTCAGCATGTCTGCAGCAATCAGCAGTTAAAACACTTTATTTTACCATCACCCACGATATATGAGCACATGGGTAGCCAAAGCATAGCCCACGGGTGCTGGGCTCTCTCAACTGCCTGCTCACTTAGAGCACAAAAGCTAGAGCCCATGGAGAGCAGGAGCTGCAGCTCTCATCACTTCATCTCAGTTGTAGTGGGTTTGTGCAGAGGGGTAGCCCACAGACAGACAAAGGCAGCAACAATGTGCTGCTCCATTTTCGAGACCTTGTGCACATTTATATCTGCTGATGAAACTGAGCCATTTTCCAATGGACAGAATTTAGATACTTATTCAACTTGACAGAATCAAGCTATTTAACAATGGGAGGAGAGCAGAGATGAAATAATGGGACTAGGATGTTATGAAGTGGAGCAGAGGTAGAATAAATACTGACATACCCCATTGTAAGTCTCTAGCTGACATTATCGAGTTGGCTTTGGAAACTAGGACAAGTGATCTGAATCACGACAAAAAGGCTTTCAAATATACACTGTCTGCTCTTTGTTTGGATTTGAAGAAAGCAAGCAGCTTCTCTGAACTGGTGGGTACATCCTCAGAGCTCTCCTCTTGAGAGTCATTTTCAATGTACCTATTTAAGATGGAAAGTTTTCCACAGAAAACAATCAAGCAATCAAGCAAGTTAGCCTTTGGATTTTTTTGCTGTGAGAAACCACATAGGTTATTCGTGTGCAGACAGCAAGGCGCAATACGTAGGCCAGACAGAAATTACTGGGGAAAAAAATTCGCATTATGGTTTATAGGGTGATAGTATCATATCTGGTACCCTAAACCCGGTTCCCATAGCTCACCACTTGGTGAGGAGCAATAGTGGGGGGAATATGTACTTTTCACAATAAGTAGATGGAAAACTTTGTGGTTTTTCACTACCTGATACTGTAAAGAGAAAAATATGTTCCTTCAACTGGTCAAGAAAATTCATGGCTCTGGGCCAGACAACACTGACAAGCTTAATCACATCACTACTCTCCCCTTGCCCATTTATGAAGCAAACTGTATTTTCAAGGTTACTGGAACTTCTGATTCTTGATACTGGCACAAGCCACGTGACAGCAGCAGAGCTTCGATGTCTGCCCCTGCTGCTCTGCATGCCCCACACACCAGCTCAACTCAGTCTCTTCCACCATGAGATTCTCAAAGACTACCAGAGCCCCAAACCTGTCCCAAGCCTACTTACCTGCCTATAGTCCCTCTTACACAAGATTTATTACTTTCTCACATATAAAATTGTGCATACTTAAGTTCAAAGATGGGGTTGACAGATCCACACAGGTTAACACACAAGCAGGAATATGTACTGCTTAACTCAGACTTTCAAGTCTACTGCATCAGCCGCATAGGAATTATCCCAACCAAGTTCCTCTAGCAAGACCATGATGCATTTTTTGGAAGATGTAGAAACAGACAAGAGTCTATACTGAGACACACTTTCCTCAAAGAATCCTTGATGGCAGTGGAGGAGTTAGTTCCACTCTTCTCCAGTGTTCAAGAAAGTAATTCTTTGCACTTCAGTTTCTATTGAAGAAAGGAAATGTCAAGAGACAAGGCTAGTAAACAGATAATGGTAAATGGCATTTCTGAAGAAAACAATGCTCTACTAGAGGTGCCCCTCCCTTGAAGCAACAAGTGCTGTTCCCACCATCATCCATATACGCAAGAGGGTTAGAGGCGCCCAAATGTGCAAGTCACTGCACAGAAAAAGCGGAAGATTCTACCTAAAATTCTGTGACTCTATTTCACATGCCTGAGTTTTTTTCTAAAAAGGACCAAATCCATAAAAGGCAAGCCATGCAGTTCAGGAATTCCCTACCTGTGATATTAAAATCAGAAATGAGACTCTGTATTTGGTGCTTTTTCTTTTCATTAGGCTTAAGAATCTGGGGAGAGAAGAGGTAGCATCAGATTTTGCTGGACAGTGATTCAGTACTGCAGAGGTGAGTACTATTTAATTTCACAGCTTGCATAAATTTTCCATCCTTCCATTAAAGTGTAAGATTCCCCAGTTTAAGTACTCCCTTATACAAACCCCAATTATTCCAGCAACTTCAGCCAGATTGCTGTATACAGCAAGAACAAACAAACTCAAACACCCCCACTCCTACCCCAAAACCAAACAAAACCCCAGAACACTCCCCACCTTTTAAAAAATCATTTCTGAAAGGGATAGACATACACCAGACAGGCATCTTGAATACCAATTCTCTGACCAGATTGGCTATTTCTGGATCAGTCTTTTTGGTATGTTCTGTTCTCACAGCCACATGAAACTATTTTCCACATGCCACAGTACACATCCCAGCACCTGAAACACTAATGCTATGCCAAGTCACATGATAGCAAGGGGGGAAAAAAGTACTATTACACCAAAACTAATAGCATCATAGACCCCTCCTCAATATGGTCTCCCACTGGTTCCTTTTTTTTCCATCTTCCCACCACAAACATGGATTTTCAAGGTCAGTCACCTCTGTGTAAAGCACCAGAGGGCTGCCAGGGTTTTAAGATGCTCCAGGCAGATCTAATCTAAGAATATTGCTTCCGATTTGCAAGAAGAGGTTTTTGCTTCTTCCCCATCTGCTGTAGAGTGCAAATTTTGCCATCCAAGATTACCCTGCAGAGACCACCAGAAGAGCACAAAGCTCTTTCTCAGGAGCAAAGGAGCCAGCACGCCTCCAGCATGCACAGTGGGGGATGCACACCACGACGAGAAGCGGCACTCAGAGATAACAAGTAGTGACACCCACCAGTGTCAGCTATCAGGAAAGCACATACATGGAAGACCCCTCTGCTCTACATGGTGTGCTGATGTGTTACTCTAGTCTTCAAGTGCAGGAGAAGTCACCTGTTCCAATATAAAGTTCTTTTTGAGACTGATTTATCTTCATCTCTTCCAAAGCCTACAGGAAAAGACAGAATCACACAAAGCTAGAAAGCCTAAAGTGAGTTTGTCCATGTTCATTTCTCAACCAGAAAACAGCTCCTAAGTCTTACTTGCACATGTACTTTTCTACTTGCTCTAGAAATGCCAGTGGCAAACAGAAGCATTAAACAAAACAGCTCCATGCTCAGATGAAAGATATCTTTACTTCAAACAGAGATGAGATTCCACAGCACATGTTGTGGTTTTCAGGAACAGAAAGCAAATCTGTCACTTAGAGACAGATAAGCCCATCTTCTGAAGGGCCTTGATGCTGACAAACTTCTGCAGCTAAAAATCCAGCTCAGATAAAGTTTCTTTTCCTGAGCAAAGGTACCTTAAAGTTTAGGGTGAAGTATGCTTGCAACAGAACTTCAAAGCAGCTGTATACAAAATAGAAATAAATCACATTTCCTAAGCAAAAAAAGCCTACGTGTAATGCTCTATTTTTGATGAAAAGGGGAGATGGCCCATCTTATCCACAAGTTTATGGATTATGCAAGAGTGGATTCTTAAAGTTTAGAGCACAATATTTTATTAAGAACTAGATAAAGCTATTTTTGTTCCAACATTAAACTAAACTTACTCACTAAGGCACAAGAAAAAGGAACCACCTGCAAGTTCGAAGTGCTCCAAATAAAAATCTTTGTCTATGGTTTCCTGGAGACAACATTCTTCTGTAACATTCATAAACCATCATTTTCTCCCCAAATCCCTGTGCATTCTTAAACCAGAAAAAGAGTAATGAGTCACAGCCATAACTTAAAACAAGATTCCTAAAACTACACTGGCAACTTCAAAGTGGCAGATCAACTTCACCACCTTAAAAGGATAAAAAAACCCAAAAGCTGAAGGCTGCTGATGTTCAGTATTTTCAGAGCCACCTCAGATGTGGCATCAGCAAACACTGCCCACACAGAAATAGCTGATCCACTCTGCAGTAGAGGAAGCAGAACTCTCAGCTGAGCAGAAATGACAATATTGCTCTTCAAATATCTCACTTGAGTTAACACCTATTGCAGCCAGAGACTACACAAATTCAAATACATACAATCCCTATTTATGTCTCAGCTGAATGAGAAATAAGCTACTCTGAAGCAAGTGAAACTAAAATTTTGTTGGTTTGAGTTACTCCTGTCCATTCACCTTTCCTTTGAAATCCTTCCTCAGAAACTTGGGTATTTCACACCAACTTCAGCTTAACTTCAATATTGATCTTCATGACAAAAAGATTATTCCTACAGACTGAAAAGACTTAGGTCCTGTTTTTAAACTACATGAAATCCACTCAAGTCCTGTAAGTCGTGGTTCTCTTTTTACAGCTTAAATCCAGCAGTGAAACTCCACAGTCTGAGGACAGCTGCAGGATGCTTAATCTCTTTGATTTTTCAGGCTTTGTTACTAAAGTAACAAAAGGACATTAAAGCTCACACCCACACCATGCAAGGGGTACAGAACAACAGGACCAACTTAGCAGGGAGGGGAAAAAAGCCATAAGTGCTTCCCAGCTGCAATTCACTATGCTGTCTAAAACTAAAGTGGGGATTAAAACACAAGTCTGCACTCCTCTTCTCTCAGCCTTCCTACCAAAGGTCTGCCATGTGACAGATTATAGATGTCTTTCTTCACTCAACTTCCACAGCTATTAGTGAGGAACGCAGAAAGGAGTAACCCTACGGAAGCCACACTGACGTACTCAGAATCAGTGGCATGACACGGAGGCAAAGAGCAGAAACAACAGTACCAGTCATAAGGTGACAAAGTTAGGTATGCTTTGTGAACAACTGTCAAGGCACCACAAGATTTAACAAGGGTTAGTCTTGTTACATAGGAGAAAGAAAAAAAAAAATCAAAAAATCCACCAAAAAATTTTTGAATTTTTTCATCAGTAGTTTCTCAACAGTATAAAGATAACTGCAATGCTACATTCTTTAAAGAAAAACTTTATTCTGTCTTGTCAATTAAACTGAAAGTTTACAGAAAATACAGTAAAACTGACTACAGGATAAATTATATGGTGTAATAAATTAAAATGCTAAATAACATTTTAAAATTAAATTAAACAATTTGTTGTTAAATAAAAATTAGACTTTTATTACTCCATTTACCAAACAATTAAAAAAAATCTTATCAACAGCTAGTGCTTAACAGTTATCCATCCTTTGACACTTACAGCAACTAAACATTTCCAGCCTCTCAAAAAAACCCCAAATTTAATGCTTTTTGTACTCTGCTCACTAAGTTTGCCCATTTAATTTCTAAGGACTGTCAACTTTCCCAAGTCTCACTTTTTCTAATTAATATTGCAATAGATCATGTATGCTTAGGATTGTTTCAGCATTTCTCCACATCCATACAAGAGCTTGCAGCATAAATCACATCTCCATCTGCCTTGAACTGAGAGTCACTTTCACTGTGGGGGAGGAAGGATTAAAAACCCCTTGTCTGATAATGACTTGTCCATGTAGCAGCCTGATTTTCTTTTTTTACAGTACAGTCAATCTAATTCATCTTTTAAAGTAAGGGGAGAAGTTACTTTACAACTGACATACTCATAACACTTTTGAAGACAACTTTTGAAGCCTTTTGAGCTAATACTTTGAGTAGTTTCACATTAAAGCAATATACAAGGAAGCCACTCTTAAAACTTCTAGCACAGATAAACATTTGGTGCGTTCAACATCAGCCAGGGCAGACAGAACAGCAAGCATGCTAGTTACTCAGAACAACACACTTCTCACATTGTAGGAGGAAACAGTATGTTTATGCTGCTGGTGCATTAGGCAGTCCAGGTCCTTCTGCTGCTGCTATGGGGCTGCTTTGTCAGCAATGATGAAGCACTGAATACTATCTTTTCATAGTATTTCAACAGCAGAGCACATAAGCAAGGTCTCAGTAGAGTAGCATCAACAGTGTCAACATGAGTTTTGCAAATTGCTGCAGCCACTTCTCTTTATGTAGAGGCAAGCAGAGTCATGTGGGCTCTGCAGAGAGGTGACTTAATTCTGGCTCTTTCTCTTCCATACAAGCAGTTCAAATTGTTTCACCACAAGGTTGCCATCTCCCCAGCTCACTTCTGCAACAATTTCCCCCTCCCTCTCTCACAACCCAAAGGATTGCTCCCTGAGTTGCTTCCCTTCGCAGACTGAAATCTCCATTAAATGCCCAGCCACCAGCTGCACACTGTTCCTCAACAATCTAACTTTAGCAATACTGAAACAGAACAAAAAATGTCCCCCACCAAAATAGTATTAAAAATATCTGTCAATTGACTCCATATACAGCCACCTCACATACTGCCTCTGCACTCAGAATACAAAAGTGCACATTCCCTTAAGGTTCTTCCTCAGACCATGGTTTCATGTCACCAGTTCAGCAGCAGGACCGTTCCAAAGGTATTCTCATCCCTCCTACCCCCACTTATGCAGTTAATTTCCAGTGTTTCTTTCCCTTACCACCCACAGCCATGACAGTGCACTTGTTTGTGGGAACACACTGTTTGTCAGACCATGAAATTACCCTGCTACAAAACAGCTATCTTCTTTTAGTTTTTTTAAGCTACTGTTGCTCATTGAATCCTCTCAGAATCCAGTACCTCGCCCATCTTCTCACCTTTTAACTTCCACACCTGCTAAGTGCAAGTGACTTCCCTCACATGTTAAAATTCAGAGAGATAACAATAGGTCAGGCAGCAAGCTCATGAACCAAATACTTTTGATCTAAACTCCCAAACTAACCATAAACACTACACAAAATTTCATTCCATCCCTCCCACTATAAAAATTTACACCACTTCAATCAGTCTTCAGAAGTGATGGCAACATGTGGTTTTCAGCGCAAACACAGACAACAAAGGAGAACTTGCCACTATCTGGACATGCAGCAGGAAAACACTCAGGCAAGAAGTTCTAGAGCTGCATGTGATTTGTGACGTGTTCATTTGCATGTCAACATCCAAATCAGAGACCAACAGCTGAAGTAATCTTTAAGATCTGTGAACAAACTCAGAAAAGGTAAAGAGTAACAACCAGTTGAATGTAACATACCCAAACCATGTGGGCTAAATCTGAACCTTTTCCATGCCGAAAAACCACTTACAGCATCTACAAAGTGCACACTGGTCTCCAAACTACAGCTAGGGAAACCCCCAAGCACTTCCACAAAACCAGTTTAGATTATAAAAGAGGAGCACAAAACCTGCTTCAGATAGTGTTTCAAAAAGGAAGAAATTGACCACAAGTCCTCATTATCTTTTAAGTTGTATTTATTTGGGAAAACTTGTTGAACAAGTTGCTTGCCTGTGAAACAAGGCATCACCAAATGTTGCAGCACTAAAGCTAGCACATTGCAGACCTTGATGTCAGTGCAGGTTTCTCATTCCTTGGCAACAAAAGTCTCTGTATTATTCCTTTCAAACAAGCCTCCCAGCTGATACATCGAAGCAGAACATGCTGATTTAAATATGTGTCAAATCTTTCTTTAAAGTAGAAAGGCTGCCGAGCTGAGAGGCCACTGGGATGAAATGTACAGCAATACAGAAAGTTACATTACATGAATGTGCTAAAAGGGGCTCATGTCCTGCTTTTTGAATGCTCTACAGGCTCCCTGCCCATAGGTTTAATGCCTTGGAAATGCTATGCCAGAAAAGTGGGCTATTGTATTAACTAACCAGCAGGAAAAACAGCAACAGCCAGGAATGTCACTGAAAAGCAAGGTCATGGAAACTGAGTGCTACAGTCTAGCATCTCCATCAGATAGTCTGACACTTCTCACAGAAGTCTGACACCATCTGACTCTTTCAAGTAAATATCAGATATTTCAACTTCAGTTTTTACTGGATTAATAAATGCATAGACTAACAGAGTGAGTTGCTATAGTTCACGTAAGAATGATATAAACTAAGGCAAAAGTCTCACATGGCTATTCCTGCCCAGGCAACACGCCCTGGTGGGGTTATTTTTGTGCTGCTGTAAACAGACACATTCCATTCCACCTGTAAGGTCAGCAGCAGCACCTCTGTGCTCCCTCATCCATTTGCTTTTCATAAATTTGCTCCAGTTTGGCTTTTGTTTTAAATACCTTGCAATGAGTTTTAAGCATTTCAGAAGCAAGGAAAAAAAGCAACAGTTGAGTTTTACTGTGTAGCAGCCCCCAAAACAATAGATATCTTGCAAGCTAAACAGTCTGCAATTCTGTTTAGCTAACTAACATTGGTTTTGGCCCCAGGTGCAAGAGAAGAAAAAGGAACAATGACAAGTTTTATAGTGTTTTCAGTTTTCACATTCTGGATATTTATTATGCTAGGTGTCTGTGACATTGTGCAATCCTCTCACAAGGGAAAAAAACTAAGAGCAGAAAGAAATATTAAATTTCTTCTTTTTCCTATAACCCCAGAATAGTTTTCTTATTCTCATCAGAGCAGCTGTAGTAATTGCAAGAAATAGTAACAGAAAAGGCAGCAATCTGATGAATTGGAATAATGCTTGCATTCACTTATTTGCATATAACCTTCCAAAGGCCAAAAACTTTGGAAACTTACCTTAAATCTCTTAAAAGATACTATAAACTGAGTGACAAGAATGGCGAACACAGTTTCACATACTCACAAGTAAGGTGAGAATATCAAGAGAGGAATTTGTCAAGGCTTCATTAGTGCTTAATTTCCATGACAACATTTATCACATTTCCATGACAAGATTAATCACTTACTTCTAAATCAGTCCGTTTATAGAACCTTTTAAGCAATACAAGGTAAGTTTCCAAAGTTAGATACAAATAAGTGAATGCAAGCATTATTCCAATTCATCATGTTTGTTGCCTTTTCTGTTACTATTTCTTGCAAATTCTTGATCCAGCATCTGGAACAAGTGCTCCTTATGTTCCACAAAGGCTACAAAACCTATGAACTATGACACGGTATCCTCAAACTCATCGTGAGGGTTTACTGTTTCACTTAAATAACTACTTTAACAAACGGCTGGGATTATGGAGAAAATTCACTGAATTCAGATAAAAACTTTAAAATGTCTCCAAATCAAGTGACAAGATGTCACAAAGTCTTAAAACAAAACAAAAGCAACAATAATAACAACAACACATTAAAACTACTATCCACAGAAAAACTAGACTTTCATCCATACTAGAATGCCTTAAACACATTAATCCCTCATCCCTCTACACTTGCAAAATTCTTTAAATATCACTTCTCAATTTGCTATTTACTGTTTGAGTCCCCAGGCTGCTTGCTCTCAAACTTCATATCTGAGCTCTAGAGTTAATGTGAAGAGTCAGATGGAACAGCCACAGCTCCCTGGTGGAATATCCCATTCTTGGTTAAGCTCCCTTTTTAATATTTAGCTCAGTGCCAACAGCACAACACACCAGAGATTGCTTTACAGTTGCAGTTGGTCATGGGCCAATTATACTCCTGGTAGTTTCTTCCAAGGGGCATAGACTTGTCTACAGAAAACAGTGAAGAAAAGCAGCACCACTTGTTACCAGGCTCAGCAGTGTTTTCCCTGCTGGAGGCTCAGGTATCCTCCATGCACTGGAGTCCTACAGCATTTACTTCAACACCCTTCCTACCCTGCAGCAACCCTGCTTCAGCAGAGCCACAGCTTCCCTTCTCTGCTGCAAGAGGGAGGTGAACCCAATTTGGCACTCTCTCCAAAGCCACTACCCATCCACAAAATCCTCCCATGTGATGATGTATTTGTTCACTGTTCGTATCTCCTGCCCTCCCAACCTAAAGTATGAGCATGAAAAATAAAAGAAAATCCCAAAACTACCATGGCTCTGGGATTCACAACTGTGATGGCTAATACCCCTTCTTCTCAGTGCTAAGCTGCTACCTATAGCATTATTTTGACAACTACAGTGTGTTTGAAAGAGCCTTCTTCCACACTGATCAAGGAGAGAATGCAACAAAAACAGTATTCAAGATACAGGAATCACAGGACTGTGAGGTTACATAGCAGCCTGCTCCATCCACTACAGTAAACAAGAAAAGGTATTCCTCTCTGAAGCAAAAGAGCATAGACCAGGTATTTACTCAGCCATTTCAGAGATGAAAACATTTAATTACCTCACTGTAATTACCTACACTAAAATTAACCCAGGACCTTTGAAGAAAGCTCCTCTTTGGAGACAAGATAATCACCTTTGCCCTCGAACACCAGGGAAATCTGTCCTCTGAAATTCACACCATCTGCATCTACAGGAAGGGATGTTGTAGAACTAGATATATTGTAAGTAACAGATAATGAATGTGAATATCACTTTTAGAATAAATAACTTAAATAAGAAAATTACCTTAAGACATTTCAACAGCAATTAAACAACATTTCAGTGACTCATCTTATTATAGCAGACCACAGGAGACCAGTGTTCCATCATTAGGAAAGCTATAATGATTCACAGGCACCGCCAAAGGGACAAATGTGATTCAGAGCTTTAGGCCCCTTAAAAGAGGAGAGACCTCAGGGGAATCTCCATGTCCTACAGAGCACTGGTAATTCCAGGTTCATTGCTGGCAACGTGGGAGCAAGATGTCAAGCCAGGAGTGACGGAAAATTCAACTTCACAGCCTTCCACACTGCATATTGATCAACTTCTCTCAGTCAAAGCAAGATCTTCAGAAACATCCTTGTTACTAAGCAGCCATTTCTAAAAGAGGCAGGGGAGAAAATATTTGTTTTTCAAATACCAAAGGACAAGGGAATGAAGAAAGGGTGAGGGAGAACCACACAGATAAACAATTGCTTTTCATCACACCAGGAAGTGCATAAGGACAACTTGTAATTGGTATAATCACTGCCTCTGCTTCTCATAAAGGATTAGTTTTTCCTAATTACTGTAAATATTTTTATTGCCACAGTTCACACTGAAGAGTAAACAAAGCTGGGGAAGCAGCTCTCACAGTCCAAAGGACAGAAGGAACGTATCTCACAGTGCAGTCACTTCAGACTGCAAGGATGCTGCTGGCCTTGTGAGCCAGCCTCATCCCCACTCCTCTTCCTCCTCCAGCCCTCCCTCTAATAGACTGAGAGGCAAAGGCTTGCTTCTTAATGCCAGACGTGATTTCTCCCCCACTACTTCTAAATCCAGCTTCTCCATAGCTGACTGCAACATTACTCCCACCTTTCCCTCCTCTCCCCTGCAACTCGCCTTCCCTTCCTTCCACTGCGTTCACCCACACTTAACTGAGACCAGAAAGCAACACAGCTGCCTAACAAACACACCTGCCCCACTCTGCTTGTTTACACTGGCCTGTACTGCTTTGGTTTTGTCCTGCCTGTACACTAATCTCAAGGGCAGGAATTAGTATTTTGTACAATGCCAACATTGCAGGAACCCAATCCAATTATTCACAAGCGCTCCTGCACAATATGTTATTAAATGTCAGCTTGCCTATGTACCAATTTTATTGCTTTTAACAGTTAGGCAAAGCTAAATTCCTAACTCTGGTTATTGAAAAAGTCAGCTTACACTTTGAAGCTTAAGAAAACCAACCAAACAAAACATATAAGGAAAAAAACCCAAAACTATCACCTCGACTTCAAAAAAGAAAAAGTTTGCTCTGAAGATTTCTCCACCTCACTCTCATCCTAAACCTATTTGTTCTATCAATGCTACTGAATTAGAAGAAATCAAAAAAAAAGGAAAAAATCAGCATTGAAGGAAAGCCATGCCTTTTTCTGAAGTGAACTAGGTATTTAAGGCCTTCTAAGCTGAAAAACAGTCTTTCAACATAGTTTTATGAGATGGTAAAATAAGTCCATTCATACCAAATCAACTTGTTTTTAACCAAAACAGATGTAAACTCATCCCTCCAGAAACACAGATCATTTGCAGTTGAAAATGGTAAACTGCTAAAGACTTCTGGCAAGCTTTTGATAGCTTCTTCATCTGTGCAGTGAAATACTATGAAATGAACTGGTCAGCAGGCCAGAAAAGATGCAGAAGGCTCAAGGTGAGCCAGGTCTCCTGAGAGGCAGCAGGGACACCTTCAGTGGCAAGGGTAACAGAAATCAGAGGGAGCAGCAAATAACGGAGGGCTGGTCATCAATGCACAGCGCACGAGAGGAGCAGGAGCAGCAGAGGATGAAAGCACACACCAGCCAGTGCGAGAAGAAGCGAGAATGATCATGCAGGTTCAGGTACCAAAACAGCTGACAGCCCTCAGAGGCCAGAGCACCAAGGACAGCTGTAACTGCATCTCATCAACTGGTGAGGGATTTCCTTCCCAGCAACTACTGCCACTACCTTGACTGGTGACTGTCAGTTTTGTGGGTGGTGTTTTTAGTGGAACATCACTGCAAATCCACAAAGAGATGCAAGGCAAGTGATCCCATAAAGACTCCTCTTAAAGAGAGTTCAGACAAAGTAAGACTTGTGGTACCAATGGAATATCTAACCTGGTGGCAGCTATGAATGGAGGGGAGGAGGAAAGAAATTGTTTCTCACAGGATAAGTTTACAAGTAGCTGAAAAACATAATTCTGCAAAAGTAATAGACCCTGGCTTCCAGAAAACTATTAGCAGGCCTAGATGAAATTCAGATCTCTTTGGCTAAGTGGGAATGGCTAGCCAGCAGCCAGTATGTGAAACATTTTGAAGCAATTTAATTTAGAAAGACCTCCTTTTACTTCTAATGCAGCTGGGGAAAACAAACAAATAAAAATCTCCACAACAGCAACGAGAAATACATTCAGCATGTACTAACCCAAGACACACATGGTGGTCTTGACAACAGGTCAGATTTCACATCCTTGTGTAGCTATTTTGAACATATGAGTCTAGTCTGTTTTCCCACCTGAGTCAGAAAAGCTCCCTGCTACTAGGTCAAAAGGACTGACTTCATCCTTGAGAATATAAATAGACAATAGTAAATAGGATTAATAATGTTGTAGTACTGGTACAACTCCTAGTAAAATAAAAAGCCAGCTCTGAAATCCACAGTTATAAGACCAAGATGAGATCTGATAAAAGGGAAAAAATAAATAAAAAGATTGAAGATCAATCTTTAAGTGAAATTTATGAACTGTGGTCTATTTAGTTGATTAAAAGGAAAAGGGGCAATTCAGTATTCAAGTCTCCTCTCTCCTAGATGAAAAATTCAAGAATTCCAGACTTAAAAATATGTAACAACAGACAATGAAGAAAGCTGAAATTAAACATGTTAGGCTACAAGACAAAGCAAAATAAGTGCTTTCTTAACAGTAAAATAGCTTAAGAGCACCCCCAGGAATCCTGCAGAACACAGGAGTACATTTTATACACACACACACACACACTGCAGTTTTGATTGGGTGCTAGAAACTCTTCTAAAACAGAAAGTCTTTCCAAACAAAACTTCATGTAAAGGACTTGTAAAACTTAAGCAAGAAGCTGGACTAGCTCATAGGAAGTTCCTTTCACCATGAAACTGATCATTTATTCTTGCAGGCTCATGGCAGAGAACCTCGCTGATCAGCAGGGAGCTGAAAATATATGTAATTTTGTTACACCAAATCTGATGCCAAGTCCAGGCACTCTGCAATCTCCAAAGGCCGGAGTCTCAAAAAGAAAAAAAATCTCAACCTAAGCCATTATCAACCAAAGCAACAGTTGAAGTTGTTACAATGATTTCTACAGATGCTAAAAAGACTCACTTCTGGAGGAGTGCATCCTTCCAGCTGTGTAATGGCTCAACACCAAACCTTCCAGTTCTTTTAAAAACTTCAGACCAAGAAACCAGATGTGCTCTGCTAAGAAACATTTTCAGGAATCTATACCATTAGTGGAAAAAGTAGAGAGATATCACTTGGAGCCATTCTGAAATTTGTGGCATCTGTCCTACCTTCATGGCTGATTTTGATTTTGCACTTGTGAAGATTTTTTTCCCCTAAACTCAGATTTAAAATTAATACTTGACCTAAAGAAAAACCTGATACCCACTCTTAATGTTTCCCACTTTTTCCTTTTTCTTTAAAAAAAAAGGATGATTAAAATCTTTTTGGACAAGATAACACACAGATATGTTGTTAGAATTTAAAAGACTTAACCTTAACCTTAGATAATAACCAATGTTATTATCTAAGCAGCATACAGTGCCCTTTCTGTTTCTTGCTTCAGGAAGCAAAACATAGCAGCATCTCCTCCCCCTCTGCTCTCATAGCACACTGGACTTCTCCAAGAACAAATCCTGTCCCTTCCAGATATAAGCAAAACAGTGCCTTGTTTTTTTCAAATTAAGGACATCTTAAGGGAGCAGGGTCTCACAAAGACTTTTTTTTTTTTTTAATTTGAATCTAAATTAGGAAATGAACAAATCAGCTTTAGCAGAGGAAGACACAGCAACAGAGCCAGGTAACCTAGACAATGCATAGTTAGTGCTGATGGTGCCTTTAGCCATCACACAACATCCCATGTACCATTAATTCAAATTTAATATAGAACTTATGTTCAGTCTCCCCTTCTTATATGAAGTACTTTGCAAGTTAAGAGCATGCAAGAATGCCAGGAACATAAAAGAAACACAAAACAGCTCAAGGGGTGTCTCACACCTTTGCCTTGTGTTTTGTGAACCTACCAAACAGCACTCTTTGCCACAGGGAATAAACTTCACTGATTTTCTTGACATGAAGAAAAAGGCCATTCCTGAAAACTGCTGTGGCTCTGAAAGGAAGGTCAAGAGAGTTTAGAAAGGATGGACTTTTACATGCAGAATCGAGAGAATTGAGTGACGTCAAGTGACTCATTGCAGACCAGCTCAGAACCCTTCTGGTCTCTTTAGAGAAGCAAAAAAAAAAAAAAAAAAAAAAGGAAAAAGCTACATGCCAGCAAGGTATGATTAAAGATATTTCACCACGTTGTTGATGTCTCCTTTGTTCTCAACAGCTCTCATCTAAGCCATCTGCTTTAACTGTTTCTGAGTATTTACTTCACTTTGTAGCACCTAGAAATCCTCATCATAGCACAGGAATCCACCATGCCAGGTGATATCTAAATACAAGCAGCAAACATGCACCCAAAAAAAAAAAAAAAAAAAAACCAAAAAAAACCCCACAACAACAAAAAAAAAGGCACACACAAAACACACGCTTGTCACAGCTTACTTTTTTCAAGGACATCATTCTTCTGAATGCCTCCACATTCCTGTGAAGAACATGCCTTGAATCCTCATGTATAACACAACTAACAAATTTATTGTCAGACAAAGTGCTTCTACTTTGTAGTTACTGTTTTTACACCCTCTAACCTCAGTTACACTCCAAATGCATTCTACACTAACCTCAGTTACACTCCAAACACTCAGAAAACAAGATTTTTACCCAACTACTACAACTTTCTCAATTTGCTAAGGAAGAGACCTCAGCAAAAATAAACTGGTTTTTTTTAGGATCTGGAAGCTGAACTCGTGTCAGGAATATATTATGAAGCTGGTGTGGACAACTGTCTGTCATCAGTTACTTGCTTCCCTGAAAAAAGGCTTTGAAAACATTAATTTTCATTTCCAGTCAGAGCATTATAAGGAAAATTGTCAAAGCTGCACCCACTCAAAGATATTCTAGATCAACTCTGTCAATACTAAGAGCAACAACAAGGAAAGAGTTTCCTACTTCCCAGATGTCAAGAGGACATGAAGAAATTAGTAAAGTTCTACTCACCAGGCCTCACAAGTGGCATATGGTTCCTGTTATGAACAAAAATTCAGTTGATTTTTTTTCTGTGAGAAAAAAGCTACGACTATTGCTGGGCTGCAGCTTGTGTTATGGCAATTACGGGTCGTTGTTGTTGATGGTTGTTTTTGTATCAGTAAAAGCCCGGGCTGGGGCGAGGCAATGGCGCTGCTCCGAGCCAGTACCGGGCGGGGACCTTCCCGAACAGCGAGGAGAAGACACCTGGGGGGGGCTATGCAAAGTGACTCCAGGACCAGCATGCTGTGGGGGACTACGGCTCCAAACACACGGAGAAGACCCCAAAAACAACGAGCCAAACAAGAGTTGAGAGATTGGATTGATGTCTGGACGTGAGGAGCCGAGTGCTGAGCCTGCAGAGATGCGGAACACCTTCGGAGTCCCTCTCGCCCTGAGCATGGGAGTCGTCCCCAGCGCCGAGACTGAGGGGGACGGGCCAGGAAAAGTAACAACGAAGGGATCATCACGGCCTAAAGGCTCCCACGAGGACCGGATCCCCGACTCTGCCCCTGGTGGACAGAGCTGCCCGTGTCCTCCTCCTCTGAGTTGCCCTGGGAGAGACGACGGGGACTGCAGCCCTGCCGAGCCGCCCAATCCTGAGCTGGTCACTTTTCATAAAGGCATTAAAAAGGAGAAGAAGTCTCCTGGCCCTGTTTATCTCAGTTCCTTCCTTTCTCACATATTATAGCTGTCATCTCCTGTTATACAACCATCTTACTGTATTCATTGGGAGTTCATGAGCTCAAGCTTGCTCACAAGCTCTGCTAAGTATCAACAGAAGTCACTGGACTTGCAAATATTACTGTCATATTAAAAATATCCATGCTGCATGGAGTAGTAGTTAAGATGTTGAAGCTACATCAATTAAGCCTTCAAAGTTTTTGAAATTATCAGCTAAAACTTAACATGAGTACACAGGGGAAAGATCAGAAAATAAAGGCTGGAAGAATCTTTCACTCTGCAAAAGAACATTCACACTGTAAAAGGGAGTTTACCTGGGTAAAGCCCAAACCTTAGTGTTATGAACAAAAATTCGGTTAATATTTTTTTTATGAGAAAGAGTTACAGGGACGCAGCCAGATCTCTGTCTCTGCCAGGGCTCTTCGTGCTTTGTTATTGTAATCACGGGTCGTTGTTGCTTATCTCCTCTTTTGTATTAGTAAAAGGCCTGGCTGGGTGGGGTGATGGCCCTTCCCCAAAGCTGTGCTCTCTTCCAGCATAGGGAAGACACCTGAGAGGATGGGGGGGGGGGGGGTTATGCAAAGTGACTCCAAAGACCAGCATGCCTTGAGACCTCGACTCCAAAATGCACAGAGAAAACCCCAAAAACAATGAGCCAAATAAGAATTGAGAGACTAAAGCGATGTCCAGACGTGAGGAGCCAAGTGCTGAGCCTGCAGAGATGCGGAGTCCCTCTCGCCCCGAGCAGAGAGTTGTCCCGACGCCGGGAGCAGGCAGGACCAAATCAGGGAAACCAACATCTGACGGGGACACCACGCCTGAAAGGCTCCCACAAGGACCGGATCCCCGGCTCTGCCCCTGGTGGACAGAGCTGCCCGTGTCCTCCTCCTCTGAGTCGCCCTGGGAGATGCGACGGGGACTGCAGCCCTGCCGAGCCGCCCAATCCTGAGCTGGTCACTTTTCATAAAGGCATTAAAAAGGAGAAGTCGTCTCCTGGCGCTGTTTATTTCATTGAAGCTACATCAGTTAAGCCTTCAAAGTTTTTGAAATTATCTAACTAAACTATTGAAATTATCTAACTAACTATTTATCTAGCTAAAACTTAACATGAGTACACAGGGGAAAGATCAGAAAATAAAGGCTGGAAGAATCTTTCACTCTGCAAAAGAACATTCACACTGTAAAAGGGAGTTTACCTGGGTAAAGCCCAAACCTTAGAACACAGGGGTCTTCCTCTGGAAAGGAGACAAAATTATTTTATCTTCTAGTTAGCAGCCTCTGCCTCACTTACTCCTTAGATGTAGGGAACACTTCATTTCTCCAGTATCACATTCACTGTCTCACATGCTCCCAATTACCACCACAAGACAAGCATCATCATCATTCTGCAGACAGTTAAGGGAGACAGCCTTGCCCCAGGCCACAGTGAGTCAGTGGGAGAAGCAGGATCTCATCATCTCTCATTGCTCAGCTCCTTCCTCCAGACAGAGACGTTTTACTACTCCCACTGTCTTAAGAAATGGTATCTTGATTTGTCAAAGTACAATTAAAAAGAAAGATCTAGAAACCAAGAAACAAGTAACTGCTAAAAGCCTGCTGTTTAAGTAACTCAGTAAGTGCCTTGATAAAAACTAAGGATATAAACCACTCTGTTTCTACGACGCTAACTACTAAGACACTCTCTTGCCTGCAGTCACTGCATCTCTATCACAAATAAAGCATAAACTCAACAAACTATTTCCTTGTCATTACAAGCCTGATATGTGCACAGAAAGTCTTTTATGTTTGCCTGCAAAAGGTGGACAATCACAATGCACATGTCTCCCAAAAAAAAAAAAATCCTTCCCTTTCAGTTTTCCAAGTGTGACTACAACAGTGGTATTTTTAGTACAACTTATGTCATAATTGGATGAAACTTGGGCATTTCGGGACTCGATGACAGCCACGGTTTCTTTCTGGTCACAATTTACATGTAAGTCTGTTTCTGCAGTTCTTGCACCTCTATAATTCATTTGCAGGGGAGAAACAGGAAACTGGAAAACAAAGTAGCAAAGCCTAGCTCTGGGCAACAGTACACATTTTAAATGAAATTTTGTTTTTAAAAATGTAAAATATGCCATTATGGAAAAATTGCTTTCAAGCCTGTGAAGATGACACTCCAACACACATTAAGATGGCAATTGCTTTGCATATGACTGAACTGACAAGGCTCTGCAGTACTGATGTAGCACTAGAGCTTTTACCAAGTGATTTAAAGTTTTGATGTGGCTCAGGCTTTATAAGATACCCTGACAGTGCAAAGTCTCTGCTGACAGAAATAGCAAAGAGTTCCTTCAGCAGCTTGGGCTGGTCTGTTTTAAACTGCAGTCTCCATGGTAGAATTTCCTCATCTGCATCAGACTGTTCTGCTAGCAGCCACTGAAGGAGTATTTAGAGGGGTACCACACACCGTGTTTAAAGACTGCACACCAGACTACTTCCCTCGAGGATGACAGAATTGAAAATAAGTAACATTTACTTTCATTGTCTCCAGAACAGGAGAAGAAAGCCTTTGTCTGTTTTACTGATCAAGTAAAATAGTGCAACTTAGGTGAGGCAAATAACAAGCTAAATTAAAACTGTTTCAATAAATACTGCCTTGAAATAGTAACAGTTGCTTTCACAGCCTGTGTTGTTCCCGTGCTATGGAAATTGTGTACATTTAGTGCGAGTAGAGGAAAAGAAAAAAAACAGAGAAAAAAAAAGGTGGCAACTCTCAGCAATTTGTATGCTTAGGCATATTTTCCCTTTCATCTTTTCTGTCTGTTCCATTCCATACCCTTCATTGCAGTGTTACTGCTTTCTAGAGTCCCATGCTAGGAGAGAAACACCAGAAGTTATCCTTGTCTTCCAGCTCTGACTCTCGACCTTTGTTTCCCCCATCTGCCACCAGTACAGCACCCTTGCACTAAAGAACACTGATCATCTTACAGAACATAGTTTGACTTGAAACTCCTACTACTTCTCTAACATTGTTTATTTTTTACAGCAGATAAAGTCAAGCTGTATGTATTAATAAGAAAGTTAGACACACAAAGTCAGCTGCAGTGCTCCAATACTGATGTGACTTTATTAAGTTTTTCCTCCCATAAAAGCTGTTTTACAAGACACAATGGACATGCCAGCAACCATTTCCCAGAGGGCTGATGGCATTATAGAGTTTTTTCTTCCCCTCAGCACTTCCCATAATGATACACCTCTCAACTCAAAAGTGCAAACACACACATACACACACACAGAGAATCACTTCTCCTCCTATTTGCCAAAAAGCCAACCAAGCCCTGAAGAGGAAGCCAGGTGGGTAATGGCAATCAGCCTGCTGCTCACTAAGAGGGATTTCTGTACAAGTCATTGAAGATTTGCTACTTCAGGATCCCCGATGAAAACTGCCCTAGGAGGGGTGTGGGTCAATGAAGACTCTCTCTGGTCAGTAAATACCAATAGTATTTCATACTCTGTAGTATATATTCATATAGTACCTAATAAATACCAATATTATTTCATCCTGTCCCCTTAAAAGGCTGGTGACCATTCAAAGTGCACCTGCCATGTAGTGGCCAGTTTGACAAAAATCTATGTGCTATCTTACCTGTCAGAGCAAGTAGGTAACATACAGACTGAAGCCTTTTACAGAAGGACACACAGCGTTTCCTACTAAATGGTTTCATTACTTCCATGAAAAAAAATACTGTCTACTAATCAAGCAATCCAGACAGCCTCTATGAAAGCTTAATATTAGAAATGTCAACTAGAGGCCCGCTACTGAATAATTCAAAGCAAGAAAAGGTCTCTCTCATCTCTTGTCATCTGCTTTGAGCTATTCTTTGGAAACACATAACAATTAGTTTCAGCTAAAGGCAGCTGGGCTGAACACAGAATGATGAGGGACGTAGGAAAAACAAAACCCTGTGAAATGAGAAGAGAGATTCTCACCTGCACAAAGCTTATGTTTGAACTCTATGGCTTGAATGAGAAGAAAGCATCTTAAGACATGTCTGAAAAATTCCATGTACAACTGGAAGAGGACTAACAACCATAATCTTCTAATTTTACAATGCTCCTCTGCCTTACTAAAGTAGTTCAAAGTTTCAGAAATCAAAACACATTAATGTACTTTTTTGGACAAAAGCATAGTTTGACTGGAACAACAAACAAGTTCTAACATATTTTCATATTCTGTAAGTGCAATATAATTCCAAAGTGAAAAAGGAATATCAAGTACATATCTTTTTAAGTCCCAACATTTTCAGGCCTGAAAAAAGTTATTCTTTCAACTTTCCAATCCTGGTCAGCTCACTGAAGTTTTTTCCTTCTCAATATCATAGAGGTCTCCCAGTACATAACAGAAAATGAAATAAGAAGCCACTTAAGAATTTGACCAATATTGTTTCAGTTATGTAGGCAAGTTCAGCAAAATCTGCTCTTCATATTGTGTCATAACAAAAGCTGAAGCAACTATTTGGTATGGAAGGAAAACTGACCTTAAATCTAACAACAGGGAGCAAATTAGGAGGAATTCTCTCAGATTTTCTCCACTCCCTGCTAAAGGTTTTGCTGAGATCTATCCAAGTTTCTCTCACCCTCCTCATAAAACAAAATCTTAAGGACTCTGCATAGCACTCAAAACGTCATTGTTGGCAAAACTTCTTTACGAGAGAAACCAGTATTCCAGCAGCTCGTGGAACTAACAAATTCTTTAAGAACATTCAGACGTGGGTTTGCCATTTAATTTTAAAACCTGTCACCAGTCTTTGTAAGCCTTAATAGAAAAGGTACCAATTACAAGAATTCCCCATTATTCTTTGACTGCTAACTTAGCAAGAGCACACACTAGTAAGCTTTCCCAGGGACACAGAATACCATTCTTTCTCACTGAAGAGCTGCAAAGAAGCTGAAAGGAGTGATTTTTCCCTGCATTCCTTTTCTTTTTCATTATTTCATTAGTAAATTTCTCAATGCAATTCTATTCTATTTTTTAATTTAAGCAGTTATATTTGGAGAGAAACCACACAATTATTTAACAAGGCCAAAATCATACAATCTATTCATTTTGAGTGTCAGAGCAAATGCAGTTACATTCTGAAGTGTAATCCACTCTCACTCTGGTTAAGACATTAGTGCTTTCCCAGGTTTGTGTACAAAGAAAATGACTTCTGGAAGTTCTGCTGAGTACTACACTGTACATAACACAAAAACCCCTACACTGTATGTTTATCAGGCCCCCTTGTCTTATAGCGGGCTGGAATCAACTGCTCCCTGCCTGAATTTTTCAATTTGCCTGAAAGATTTGAGACAGCAAGACAATTCCTCTTCTTCCAAATCTCAAACCCTTTCACAGTCATAAAATCCCTACAACAGATTCTTCAGCTACAAATGAAAGGTCTCAATTTGAAACACCAGAAGCAATAAAAAACCCAAGAATAGCCTGAAACAGCCTAGCTTAGAAAAAAATCTTGTTCAAAAAAATCATTCATCTGAAGCCTGCAAGTGACTTTCTTTTTTTGCAGTTAAGAAAACTAGACTTAAATTTCTGCCTTTAATAACAAACACCAAGGGACCCTCTTCCACAATAAACACACATCAAGCTCACTCATGTTGTAAGACTGGATTAAGTATTCAGCCAGAAATCATGCAGCCATTCCTCCTCTTGTTTTAGGATGAAATATCCTTTAGTATGCACGAAGTCCAACAGCTGGACCATGAGAAAGAGTTTATCAGTGGCACCTGAAGCCTTCATGAAGCATAAGTCATTTCCTAAACCTGCATGAAAGTTTAAGAGATTCCAACATGGGCAAAACAGAGCACTGGAGACATATCACGCAAGGAGGCTGGTTACACCTCAAACCCTTTGCTGAATGCTCAAGCAAAGATGGAAATACAGGGATAGGACACGCACTTTGGAGAAACGAAGATCTACAACCTGCCAATGGAACATCATCACAGGAATAAAATGGGTATCTAAAAAGCTTCAAATTTAGGGGCAATACCAAAATGGTTTCTCATTGCCTTCTGCCAGCAACTCAAGACTTGAAACTCCAAATATTGTCTTTGAAAATCTAAAAAAAAAAAATTAGTAAAGGAAAAGGATATCCTTGTTTTCACTGGCATGTTATGTAAAAATAGCATTTTTGTATCCTATATTCAGTCTATGCATTGCAGCTCAGGGGGGGCAGGAGCTCAATGTTTGACACAGCTGCTATCTTCCAAGAATACAGTTTCCAAATGACATTTCCACCAATTACATATACAGTAAGATTTTCAGTTGCTTGCAAAGTGATACAGAAGTTTTAGATTTTCACTGAAAGAGTAAAATACACACTGTGCCACAAACTTCTACTTCACCAGAATACCAAAGTGCTAAAGCTGTTACACCTCTCCCCTCACCAAAAACATACTGCCCTACCTCTTCCACAGGAAGACAATTTAATTGCTTTAATATTTCCTGAAAGTAGTATAAATATTTTTTCTTGAGGTTTTATAAAAATAATGCAGAATAAAGCAGATACTCTGTATGGAAAATATAAGCCCATACAGTTTGGCCATCTTAGCAGCAACTGCATTGCTATCTCTTTAAGAGGAAAGCTGCCTGACAAAGCAAACAAATGCAGGATCACTACCAGTTTTGACTTTATTGTGCAAGCCATAAAATGGAAAAACTTTAGTCCTTTAATTGCTTCAAGGACCCCACCTTCTTTCTTTGCCATCTTAAATATTTGCTGCAGAGGACATAAATCCAAATATCACGGTCTGTGTTGCATTAGAAATGCAGAGGATGCATCATCCAGATATCATGGTCGGTGTTTTATTAGAAAGCCTTCTCCATTTATTTTTTTAACTTACAGAACAAAAGCAATCAAAACAGAAAAAAAGTAGGTATGAATCATACACCTTAAAAGAGAGGGTCAGCCTTTGACTACCAAAAATAAAAGCAGAAGCATCTTTAGAGACAGCTCAGCTGCCTCTAACACTGATCACAAAAAGCTGTGCAGCACAGTCTCTACAGGAGGCATCAGAACTGCCCTAATATAATACCCAAGCCTCCTCTCAGGAGGGACTTCAAACAACTCCACAGTGCCAGCCCATGGAAAGGGCAGACCTTGTCCAGGACAGCACCTCCATCCCAGCTCTTTCACAGTGCTCAGCGACATGGAGAACACTCGGCAGCGCCTGCTGCTGTCAGCACCCTCATGAGAGCAATGATGCTTCCCTGCACTTGGATGTCTGGAAAAAGCAGGGACCCGTGTACGAAAAATCAACTACTGCTCCTGTCAAATCTCATATATCCCCTCTTGGAGAAGGAAGGCAGAAGAAAATACACTAGTGAACACCAAAGGTTCTTTCAATCCTTTGCTGAAACCACGTCCATTTCTCAAGGAGCAGGATTCTCAGCCCTATGGCCAGTAACTTCTCAGGATAACTAATCAGCACTTCAGTGCTGCTGCGATTAGAGACCATAGCCAGGGAGTGCACTCTCAGTGTTCTCACCCTGTCACAAAGCAGTCTGATGAGAAAGATGATATTTTCAGAAATATTCCAGGATGAGGAGAAAAAGAAAACCAAAAGAATCCCACACCTCCTAACAACCCAGCAAACTAACAAAAAAAAAAATCCCATTCAGCACTCTATCACAAGTCATCCTTCACCTCTAAGCTAGCCGCTAGGTTACCAAAGCCTGCAAATAACTACCATCAAAAACCTAAAAAGTACAGTCAGATAATCCCAGTAACTAAGCATCATTGTGAAATCAGATCTACAGCTTACCTTTGACCACCCAGGTTGGTGAGCAAGAAGTAGATTACACCACTTTCTCCACTTCAGTCTGAAGCCCAAGCCCTCTCTTCTTCAAAGAGACAAATACTTGGAAGCTGTGATATTTTCAGGAAACTGAGCTGCTTGCAGTAAAAAAAAGCTGCTTAGCAGACTACACATTATCTTTTGGGAGGTGTGATGAAATATTCATTTTGGTCTGTGTAAGGCATCCATCATACCATATGCATGCTCATTAGTTCTTGCACGGAGTAACAACTCAGGAAGAAAGTCACAGAAGCAAAACAGAGAAACCCAAAATGCCACCTATTACATCGTTGTTGTCAATGCCAGCAAGAGCTGTTCTCCCCTTTCCCCACACCACATGCTCTCTTGCAGCTACAAGTACAACACAAATGAATGGCCATGATTTAAGGTACCAAAGGAATGTATGGATTGAACATCCCAACTGTGTCTGGGGAGACAGATCCATCATAATGTTGCCCAGTTACTGAGCAAAAAAGTGACTAGCAACATCCACTGATGATTGGGAGCCCAAAGTCTGGATGCTCGACTGTCCCAGTATAGAACTTTCCCACATGAAACCACACATCAGCGACACAGGGACAGGATCATTCAGACAAACACATATTCAGTCAGCCCCAGTCACAGAAGGAGTTAAAATATAGCTTTCTTTTTGGCAATGCTTCACACCATTTTTCACCTCACATGCCTTCTAAAACCAGCAATAAAACAAACTTGCATGAGCTCCCCCCATTACTTGAAGGGCTCTGCTAGACAAAGGGGGAAGAGCAGACTGGAATAAACCAGTATCATACTCTTCTGCATGAAGTGACAGCACAAACACTCTCTACAGCCTAGATGACTGCTACCCAGGAAAGCAGCAGAAAATAGCTTACTTTAAGAACTCAAGTGTCCTCTTTTACCCCGGAGTAATTACAGAACACAGCAGACATTCATTCTGGAGAGGAGAGTACAATAGCTGTTTGTTACCATCAGCACTACAATTTAGGATTTATCTAAGCCTATCACACACAGAACAGACAGCTCAAAAATGCTCAAGACAGAACTTGAAAGTACTAACCATAAGAAATTACAGGTGAAAATCCAAGCAAGGACTAGGACTAAGGCTTGGCCCACAACTCACAATTTAACCACCCAGTAATCTATTAATTGAACACATTTTTATCCAAGCTTCATCTAAGAAGCATTAGGTATAGCTGGTCAGCAAATACACAGCAGAAAAAATATTTAAATCATTGTAATCTACTGCTAGTAAGCATATACAGCAGAGGCACAGGCTTTCTGAAGAGGAAGAGCACCCATGTGTTTAACATCAGAAACAATGTTCTGAACTCACAAAGTCCATAACCAACATAATTAAGGTGCCTATGCCTACATTTACATTTTTTCTGTTCGGAGGGGTTTCACAAGTTTCTCCACACTGAAGCTCCATCTCAAATTTTAAGAAGCACAAGCTATTAATGTTCCACATCCTACCCAGATGAGAAGCTGGGATTCCTTTCCTCCCCAACATCCTATAGCAGCGCTGATTTAGACCTTCGTAAATCAGAAGTTTTAACACACTCAAACGAAGTGTGCCTCAATGTCCACTTTATTTTACAACCACTACCAAATTTACCCACATATGGACTCAGACTGAGAAAACTTATCCCATACTTCCAGGCAGATTTTAGAAAAATCAGACTCCATCTTCTTAAACATGTAGCATCTTAAGAGCTACCTTGTTTACATTAAGAACACCACTGAAAAAACCATAGTTAGACTGGTGTGAGCTCCCAGCTCCCTCCTTACTTGCATGCCCTTAGCATCTGCAGAGGAGAGCAGGGCAGCAACACTCACATACTGCACGGGAAATAGAAAAAAGCAGCATCTATCCCATGCTTGGAAGATTTCTGTCCCATCTTCAGAGGACAACAGAAATAACAGGATTTCAGAAGCAACTCTACCACATCCCTGAGTAACCTCCCGCTGAGAGATAGTAAGAAATTCAAATAATGAAGTCAAATAGCATCAGTACATACTTCATGCTTTCCTCTATTACAGAAACATGCCTAAAACATTTACAAACATTATTCCTAAATATATTCTGTTACAAATGAGGAGACTAACTGTGCTACTTAGTTTACTGTCTCTAATTTTTAAGTCTCTAATTTTTAAAGACTGCACCATTGGCTGAAGGAATGCAGATAGCTGAATACAAATACTTGTTTGGACTCGTGCAGAACAGCAACACATACCTTTCCAGAAGGGCACACTGGATTGAACATGTAATTACAATCTCAACCCTAGCAGCACAAATAGACTAAACAAGCACTGTTCAAGTTACTCATGCTCAGTTTCGCAAGTTTGACCCCTGAAGCCAGAAGTACATTCACGGAGGCAAACCAATTTTTCCAAACTGCCAGAAACACAAACACAAGTTTAAGCAAGCTTACAAATCCTGAATAATCACAGTACCCCCTTAGTCAAGGCTAATTTCTCCATCTTAAAAGTTTCAGCTCGGGCACAGAAGGAGCACTGGAAATGGAATTCTATTTCTATTCCATTTCCAGTGCTTATACTTTTGAATAGATAGTCATAACAATTGCCCCAATAATAGATAATTATTTCACTTTAATACTAAAATCATACTTTATGTAGAAGTCAGACTTCCCCAGCCAAACTTTTCCTTCCACCAAAAATTCCAAGATCTAAGAATTCTCTTGCTTAGCAACTTCCTGCCAGAGAACACTCATAGCTTCAGGAGACAATTGTCTGTATTTTGGCTCTTCCTATGAATAAATACATTTAGAGCCAAAAGACCAGAAGCTACAGCTCTTACAAAACTTACTAAAAACAGGTAAAATTTCCATTTTGTATTTCCAACAGAAGCTAGCATTTGCAGCAGTATATAGATACATAAGATCTTTAATCAAGTGCACTCCCTATATATTATTGCAGGTCCAAAACAAACTACTCCTGTACTTAATTCAATAATTAAGTACAGAAGTCGTTAAGTTCAAAAACTTAACAATAATTCAAATGCCGAAGTTTTACGAGAGAACTATGGCTCCCTATTAAATCCATACAAGGTTTATCTCCTCAGTGAACCAAAACACTATTGAAATGAAATGCTTAAGACAAGACTGCTGCTGCTCTGAATTCATTTCTCAGAAAAAAAACTGAGCCCAAAAAAGATCTGAGTAAGGAACCACACATGTGAAATAATGCTCAGATCTGCAGGCTAGAAAGTGCAGATTTTAAGAAGTTGCAGATGCCAGCAGCATAAACCACAGCAGCCAGTCGCGGGTTCACTGGCAATCGCACTGGATTAAGATCACAGACAGTGGCTGGAGCAGAGGTCTGGCGGTCATTAGCCCCACCATCCTCTTTGGGTGGCAAACAGCACATCCCTCTGTAAAGAAACAGGATCTGGCAGCACAACCAAGAGCTGGTCCTGCAGGAAGCCATTTCTGGGCACCTGAACAACAAGGATGTGACTGGGATGAGCATAGACTGCACTCAGCCAACCTGACTGTAGTCAAGGGACACAAGTAGGCACATATACAGCCAAAGGAAAAGCAGCGGATATTTCTCATTGCCATTTTTGCAACACCTTTTGGTTGGTCTTCTGCAGCACCCTCAGCTAGGGATATTAACTAAGTGGACAATAACATCAGGTTCAAGGCTTGAAATGAGTGGTATGAAACTCAAATGCCGGCTGTCCCATTTCCATGGAAATAATTCCAAACTCCACCAAGTAAAACCTTGAATAACCTAATCTAACCAGACCTGACCTGCTCAGAGCTGGAAGTGACACCAGCTAAGACCCAGAGATGCCTTCTGACCTAAGTTATACCATGATCTCTGCTTTGTGTTTTTAATTAAAGAAAACCCAAAATGTCTGTTGCAGCCTTTGTTTGATTTATGTTATGTTTCTGCCACCCTGCTGGTTTCAGCAGACAAAATGGACTAAGAGCCACAATAGAAAAAGACAGTAACTGTCCTTCTTAAAAGATTCACAAGCCTTTCTGAAACAAGCCTCAACACTTGACTTGTAGTCTCAAGTCAAGACTCTCAAACTTGGTTCCTACTGGGAATTAACATCAACAAGACACTCAAACAAAACCCTCGTAGACCTGCAGCTGAAGTGCTAAGCCAAGAGAGAATACCACATTTGTTACTGGACTCTTGCAACAAACCCTTTCTGGTAAATATGTCAAATACATTTAGATCAGGAATAGTATAGAAAAAAGGTCCCAAAACAGAGTTCAAATAGAAAAATAAAACAGAAACCAAATACAAAAAAGTCGCCACGCAAAAAAAATACCCCTAACTCTCTGCTTACCCAACAGAAGTAAGCAAGCATCCTGAAAGAGCACAAATAAAAACAAGTTTCCATCTTGCTTTTTAAACTGACAGCAATGCCTCATCGAGGTATCTAAAACTGAATAGACAACTTTAGTTCACCCTCAGCTCTGCTTGCATTAATTCCCACAGATAGACCCTGCTATAAGATTTTAAGCACCAGAAGAAAGAGAAGTAATGACATCATTTGCTGGATGGAGGCCAGGATCTCACATATCCACTCAAGCTTGCACCTCTGGAGACGATGTTTGTTCCTACCATAATTGAATTATGTTCTGTGCAATGAGAAAGTGAATCAATTATGTTCACCACTAAACAGAAAAGCTTAAGTATTCTCTCAAGAGCTTAAAACTTTGCGCCATGGTACCTTCAAAATACTGTTTATTCTTCTCTTTTAAATAACTAACACCACTTCTATTCAATTTCTGCTCTTCCTGAAAACTTCTCATCTTACAAACCCAAGAAATGCACTCAGGTTTTAATCCAGCAGGGCTTGGCAGCCAGGACTCCCTGTTTCTACGTTTACACTTAAGTTCCTGATGGAGTAATTTATGTTAAGGGCAGAATTAGATAAAACTGCCATCTAAGTCTTTGCTGAGGCATTAAGGAATTTAGGAGGGAACAATCATCATCTCAGACATTAGAGTCACGTTGAAAAGGAAGACTTTAATCACGTGTATAAAGAAAAGTATTAATTCTGTAAGGTCATTGGATTTATAGCATTTTAGAAGTTAATCCTCTATGTTGGCTGTAATACTGGCTCATTACTTTGGACTACAGATAAAAATTGAACAAAACCACTGCAATAGGGCATTGATAAGGTGCCAGTCTTCTGTACTTGTTCAAATAGGACACACAGGTTGCCTTACTCAGAAAATAAAGCCAAACTGATGACAGATTTCTGCACTCAGTTATACATCACAATTAAAATCTATTTTTGTTTAGTCACAGAAGTCAGTGACTTAGACTGTTTTCTGGAACCATCCCACAGATATGAATTAAGCCTCACATACTGCAAACAGGCATATTTTTGGACAACTTTCTAGCTAGAAAAAGCAGGCACACAAGCACTTCAACCTATGCATATTCAAGTGCTTGGTAAGCTTTAGTAAGCTTTGAGCTTTTTCATAAATAAAGACTGATTTCACCTGTAGATTAAATATCATTACTATCAAAACTATCAAATAAAGCCAGTGTCATTTCTATCACAGTGAATGCCCAGTTCTGCAAAATAATGAACACAACTGCTTTATCTATTTACCACAGCTTACTGAAGACATTTTGCTTACTCATGCTATCCAAGGTAAATCTTAAACATGTTCTTTGAAAGATTAAAGAACCCCTTAATAAAAGTTGTGTAAACTGTTTTAAAGAACATGCATAACATTTGTAAAATAAAACAAAGAATAACTACTTGGAAGTAAATCCCAATCCACATGGATTTAGCCTCCATTTCTGACAACGATATTATTTACATAATTGAAAAGGAAAATAAAAGGCAATTTCCTACTAATCATATTAAAATTTAAAACTACCTGGACAAGGTCCTGTAGAGAAGTCATATAATATCTAGTGCTTTTTGTAGGAATGCAAAGTTACTTTATTCTAGATCATACGGTTGAAGATTCTGCTATTAAACTCAATCTCCTGTTTATATTTTTAATCAGTAAAAATCAAGGAAAAGAACTCTACAGGAGATGCTGCAACAGATCAAGTGGACTTTAACAGCAATGACTCACAGCACACCTCCCACCTCCCTCACTTCAATAAAACAGCTGAAGAATAAGAGAGGACCTACAACAGCCATGAGCAGGAGAATGAGCCTTGCAGTTCAAATTATTGCTGCAAAAGCAGCAGAATTCTTTTACAAGGTTTGCCAATGTTCCACAAAGTTACTTCAAATCTCCTTGGGATACTTGTTCTTCAACATGAAATAGTTAATATCTTTTCAAGGCAAAATACCATATTCTAAAAATACCAAGAAATTAATCCACTGACATAGAAAGCTTTAAATAAAACAGCTTGAAAGCAATTTTGCACACAAATGTACTAATTTGGACAAGAAAATATATTTCCACGCAGAGTTGCTAATGAATCTTAACTTCCAATTCACAAGAGACCTAATTTCCAATTCAGCAACACAAACATTAGAAACCTGGAAATATATCTTTCTTGTTAATATGCAGCTTTCACAATCTAAGTTACAAGCTTGCTGTTTATTATTAGATAGCCTTTACATACATAAATCTGGGTAAAAGACCCACCACTGACAAGTTCTTTGAACTCTAACTAAACACCTCTGAGCTAGATCTGTTTAATCCAGCATCCCATTTTCCCCCAGCTCCACACATACAAATGGTAACTCCACTTGCTCTCTATTCTTGAAAAAGCCTCAACAGTCTGGTCTAATTCTGCCTCCAATTCTTCCTGCACTATATTCAGCCAACTTCCATACAAACACAGCTCATCTGTGAGAAGCCAATCTTCAAAAACCCAAGTACCATACCCATTGGCTTCTGCTGTGCAGCGCCTCCATCTTCCCTGCACCCTTTGATTAGAACAATTTACTTCTTTCCAACTCCTGAGTTTTTCACAGTTTCAGGAGTGGACTCATCCCTTCAGCTGGCCAAAGTCATCACTCGCCCACCAACTAGTTTCATCCCACTTAAAACAATGTTTCATGAATGTAACAGAAATTCAGAACCCAGTTGGAAACGTTTCAGAGTCTCCCCCTGAGCCAACAGCCTCAAAGAGGCACCTGCTCTGTCACATGGGTAACAAAGGATAACATTGTAAGTTCCAAGTGAGTCCAGCAGAACAAAAGAGACATTAAAACGTATTTCACTTTATTGGACCTTTGAACAAAAATTCAAGAGCCTCATTAGAGACAGGTTTATTGTGAGATACCTGCCATTACCCTCCACAGACAAAAGATACCTATATAAAAAGGATAAACCAAAGTAGACAAACCATGGATTAAAACAAAATCCTGAAACACAAAGTCTTATTAATACCTACAGCAGTATTTACGAAACTGAACCTTCTCCCTCTTTTCATATAGAAGAGGGCTCTAGGTACCCTCCCTGAAGTCCAACATCCAAAGTATTCCAAGCTCCCTATTATCTACATAACTTACTTATCATAAAAAGCTGTCTCTGCAACAACAGTAGAATTAAGTGTTCCTGGGTGACTCAAAAAGGTCAGAGACCTAAGCATTAGTAAGGAACCAAAGTTACCTGATTTTAACATTGCAATTTTAAACCCATATTTTTGCTCCTCCATAAATACAAATATATACACACATTATTTTAACCATTCTAAGACAGATACAGTGGCAGGGTGCTACACATTTCCCCTCTCCATTTACTACATTTCAGGATGTATTTTCAATTTTCCCTCCTACCACTGTTCTGGTACACTTCAATGGCCTCAGACACTGTACAAGAAACCAAAACTACACTGGGGGACAAGGGAAAGTGTAAGTAAAACACAAAACTAGTCACCAATTACTTCCTGTAATTATGTCAAACTGAAACAGCAGAAATAAGCTATTAAATGCAGGTGGTAAATCTGTGACAGTAGTTATAAGTTAAAGAGAGCAAATCCGCAAACAAATCTGGTATTTAAATGCTTTCAGAGCTGTTTGTTCAAGCAGAGATATCAGAAACACCCACAAAAGAACTCAAATATCAAATCTGACTTTCCAGGTTCACTCACTTCAGGGAAGTTTTAATACACATTTTCCTATCCTTTGCAGCTTGATCTCTTACTGACTAAAGAGCAGCTGCCTGGGCTTACAGCAGTCAAAAGCAACCGTGCTTGTGGCGACCATGAGACACTGGAGCTCAAGATCCTGATGGGAGTGAGGAAGTAGAGCAGCAGGGTAGATACTCAAACACATGAAAGCAGACTCTGGCTTATTCAAGAAGGCTGTAGGAGGAACACCCTGGCAGACACCTCTGAAGCTATATTTAATGGGGTAGAACTCATCCCACTGACAGCAGAAAAACGTCACATTCATTTCTTCTCTAGGAGGAAAAACTTCATAACCATGGTTTTAAATAGGAAAGATCTTAACTGATAAGAAGTGGCGCAGCACTGAAAGATGATGCTAAGCATCTATGAAAGGGTATAATATGCACAAACTAATGTCTCCTTTTCTCCCTACACAGCTCATTTGTCTCCAAGGCAAATTCTGAAAATCTCATTCCAAGAAGAAACTTTGAGATAGACCTACCTCTAAAAAATGCTCATTTACAGAGTCAAATCTTATTTTCCTTACATTTCAGTTCTCAGATCAGAGATGGCTGAAACAACCTTGTATTAGATAGGATGAAAGCACTGAGTTTTGGATTGTACTCAATCCTAAGCATTTAGGTGTCGATTAAATCCTCCCCAAACTCCATTTTGCCACCATCTAAAGTCACCTCAACTCCAGCTTCGTAAATTCCATTCTCAATTACTTGCAGCAGTCCATTTCTATGATAGACACCTACATTCAAGGAGAAGAACATGGAACTCCAGTAAATGCTGTACTTTTGAGGGGATCAGTACAACACATGTTTCTTTTCCCATTATACATGAACACCTTACTATAGCCTTAGGAGAGCGCTTCCTTCTAGAAATAGAGCTCGTCAAAGAGATCAGTGAGGAAAAAGGGACAAGGTAACACATACATTCCTTTTTCTTTCCCCCTCCCCCTGCTCATCTTTATGCTTAAATATGTCTCTCTCTTAGCATTAGAATCTTAGCATAAGAACAGGTAACAGCCACCAATTTGTTTTGGCTATAGTCTGAAGGTGAATTTCAAGGAAAGCAATAAAGCGTTGTTCTAGCAATTCGAACAAACAAACCCAGCTTCTTCCAAAACAGTGTCTGAACACACACAATCCTCCTATTAAAAAACAGCTGCCCAAGCTACCCTGTTAGAACGTAGCAATGTTCTCTAGCCATGATTCTGGGAGAAAACATAAGCACAGAACATACCAACATTGCTTGTGTAAGTACCACTATAATGCAGACAGAGAAAAGATCTTCTTGAATCTCTCATCATGTATTTGTCTTAAGTATTAGCAAGCACATCTGATTAGTATAACAACCACCCATTTATAATTTGTGGTTTTAAATACATATTTTACAGCCAACATGTTCTACTCGAGATGTCAACTCTCTGTGAGCATTTTACACACATGTCAACAGAATTGCTGCCAAAGGGGTTACATACCTATTTCATACAGCAACACCAGTTAGTAACTGGACAGCTTACTCAGTAACTGGACAGCTTAAACAAGCTGATTAATTTTAGACAAACCTCAGCAAGGCAATACTGCCCAAAATAAGGCTCTTTTAATCCCTTCCCAAAAAGTCCCCATGCCACAAATACCACCCAGATGCCTAGAAGAAATATGGAACTCCAAAAGATCTAAGAGACTCCTTCTTCCCACTGCAGTTTTCTATCTGGTGGTCTACTTGCTTTGTTAGCAAGGCAGGCCACAAGAACCTTTTCTCTCAAAGGGTCTCCCAGAAAAAAACAAACACTTCACAAAGCAAAAGGATTTCCCTCCAAACATTATGGCCACCTGCACAGTGGAGGAACTGAGTGGGGAGAAAAAGCAAGTACTGGTGCAAAAAGCTCAGTTTTAACCAACCTCCTAATATCGTACCATGAAAATATTCATGGTACCATTTTTATGGTGTCATGCCACTAATTTATCCAACTTTTGAATACTTCCTACTGACCTCTGGATCCAGGGGATGCCAGCGACATGCCAACATGATACTACCACTACTGTGCAAGCTACCCTTGAGCAATTCTCTAATCTGCACCAAGTGCTACTTTGGGCAGATTGTTTTGTTTATGCCTGGAGCTTAAGTCTTTAAAAGTTATGCAAGTTAGGGCATCCAGGCTTAACCTTCAATTTTTGTGTTCAAAAGTGCAATCTTCTTGATTTCAAATTCTTCCACATCACTGGTGAACCATTTTTACTAGTCATTTGTAAGTTTTAAAAATGTTTTCTTTAGCTATAGCACATCATATAATACTCTGTAGTAAGAAAGCTTTCTGCAGAATTAAGCATAATTCAAAACACCAATTACACAATTAGCAAATCTCTGCAAGCTGACAGCCCAGCACCAGGTAGGGAAAACAAAAGAGAAGATCAACTTTCCCCTTGTAAGTTTCTTAAAAATAAGACAAGTTTCTTTTACCTATCATACGGATGCAGTTCCCTTTGTTTTGAACAAGAAGTTTTATATGTGCAGTCTTTATTCACATTTTATGACCCTTATACAAAAAAGCCTAATTGACAGAAAGGTCTCAAACTTCAAATCACCAGACACTGTGGATTTTGTGTTCTAGCTTTGTCCCTTTGTATCCCAACAGAAGTTGGTAAGTGAACTACACACAACTTGTCTTTTTCCCTGCATCCAGACATTAAAATAAACAAGGGTGAAAGAGACTAGAGTTTCAAGTTTTTGATTTATTAGTGCTAAAATTACACTATTATCATACTTAATGTAGAATAATAGCAGAGATTCAACATATTACTAATTTTATCCTGTAATAGGTGGATTGGATGGTATGCAGCAGGAGTCGTGGGAGGACACTCACTGAAAAAGGTAACATGTAAATATTTGCACATTTATTTTTAAGAAGGCTTAAGTTAGAAGTCTGTGAGAATTCAACAAATGTTAAGAGATACAGGCAAACTCCTTATTTTAGATACTTCAAAAACAGGTTTTTAAGATGTTATAAAACTATGTCACATCAGTACCTTCTGATTTTGCAGTGACCATTATACCAAACCTTTTTAAAAACAAAATGCTCACACACAAGAGTGCACAGCTAGACAGCACTAGTCCTTGTTCAGATTATAAAAGATGCGCGGAGGCACAAGTAAATGGTACTGACACATTTATTGATCTTAAGAATTTTCTGTAGCCCCCAAGTGCCAATAAGGCAAAAAAGAGATGGCAAGAAGCACTGCCTCCTGAAAGCTACCCCCAAAACCATGTTTTTCAGACTCAATGTCTTGCAGACATTAGGATGGAAGAAGTTGCCTGTGGAAGGCAACTCTGAAAGTAGCATGTCCGGGTGAGCAGCATTAAGCCCATGCACACTGCACCATGCTGAAAAGGCATCACTTCTGGGAGATGTCAAAGCAAGGCCTTGTCACTGCAAGTGAACGTAGGAAATTAAAAAACAAAAAAAAACAAAAAAAAACCAAACACCCCCCCCCCCCAAAAAAACACAAACAAACCACACCAAAAAAAAAAAACCAAAACAAAAAAAAAACCTCATCAAAACAAAATGAATCCATTATACAGATTAGCCAATCTTGGAAAAAAGTACTGCATATTACTCCACAGGGAGGAGTAAAAGAGACTATGCTAACAGGGCAGAGAAGTGTTACACACACCACAGTACAAAACCAATCCAGCATGGCTAAATACACCCACCCACTCAGCCAAAGCAAGATTCTGCCTTTCAAAAATTTTAACCCATTCCCACTCATTTCTACACACTGGAAGACACAGCAAACAGCAGCTATCTTTTCAAGGCAGAGACAACATACATTTATTTCACTTAACCATGCCCAGCAGCCTAGTAAGAACAGACAGGGTGTTCTTTTAAAGCAGGTTCAGAAAAGCTGAGCACAAAGCCGCACCTAAACCCAGTATTTCCAACAGTGGCTGCTTCAGGAAGCTTTCTAGAAGAAATGTAATAGAGGGCTCTCTTCAGTACAGCAATCCCTTGAAAGGAAAGATTTCATTTTCATTCAGCCCAGACCAGCCCTTTGGCACTCAAGGGTCAGAGCTGCCTGAAGCTGTGCAAGCAGTGACTGACTCCTTAGGGCCTCTAAGAGCAGTGGCTCAGGACAGCACACTACAAAACACCAATCGATAACCCTTCCCTTGCTGCAAACAAATCTGCTTTATTCAAAAAAAGAAATATCCATTATCCACACTAATTAATAATTAGCATTTTTTAACAGGCAATAGGGCAATGGAGTTGGCAGAGCACTCTGTACTGCCTCCCCCCTTGGGAAATTCTGTATTTGCTCTCTGCATGCCCTAAAATCACCTGTCCCTAAACCACAACAACAATGCCCTTGCCCATGACCACTTTTTTTTTCTGCAGTAGAAAGTATACACAGCCAAAAAAAAGCTGAGGTGAAATTCCAAAAATCACAAATATTTAATCTCAATCATCTAGATAACTGCATTTAAGCTTGAAAGCAACACTATAAAGACTGATTAAGGTTTAAAGTGTACAAAAATTAGAGCAATGCACTTGATTGGTTGCATTTACCTACCCTATTATGAAGCCAGGCAGAAATAAAGTTTAAAAGCCAACAATGTTAAAAGACAACTTGTTTTCCTTAAATTTTATTAAAGACCAAAAATAATTTCTGCCTTTCAAACCCCTCCCAGCCCCTCCATTTTTTCTTCTAGAATTTACGTTTAGAATCTTTAAAATCTGATTTTTTAATATTTTTTTTTCCATGGAGAAGTGGGGAAAAAAGGAAGAGCTGTAAATTAGGTTTCTGGAAAAGTGCTCCAATGATTTCTTGCAACTGGATTACAAGTCAACAGGAAAACAAGGGATTTGTAGCTACTGAACTTTTGGATTATTTAGCCCAGCAATTTGCTAATGCAAGCTATTGTATGTTCCAACATCAGGGCCACATGAAACATCTGTTTTGGTACTCACAACCCACATGCAGCTCCAGGACTGTCCAGTGACTTAAAATGGAAGACTGCTTGAGTACTTTAGATAATGGTATGACAGCCCAGCATCATGGCCAGCCAATTTGCTGGAAGGTTTCCTGGGAAGAAAGTGCCCACCTGCACACAGCAGAAACAAAAAGACTGCTGCTCTTGTGACTTTCCATAATGAGTCATACCACAGAAGAAATTTCCACCTTGCAAGCATCCAGCTTCCAAGAGAGAACACCCAACAGAAGGACAAAAATCCAGGGTTTCTAGGTGTGCTACAGAAATGAAAGGGAAGAGGAAAAAAAGTAGCTCAGCATTCCTCCCTGTAGTTTTAAGATCAAAATTATGGAAGCAATGTGTATGCTAAAAAGTTTCTCACCATTATCAGGAATATGGAGGGGAAAGGACTAGGTGCTACAAAGTTTACCATCTTGCCCAGCCCTCCTAAACAATTTTTCATCTCAAAATACTTAAGAAAAAGTTAAACATAATTTTGAAAATAATAAAAGCTGACAACATAGTGTATCCAATAGAGTTGCCTTCACAGTTTTTTTTTTAATCACAAAAATATGTGAGCCAAAAGAACATGGTACTGTTGCATCACTAAGATTATACAGTATTATCTTGTATGGACATAAGAATCCTAGAGGAATTCTGAGTCTCAGGTAAATCAGTGTCTTTTACAGTCATCAAAAATGCAAACACTGAAGACCTGTGAATGACTATATATGCCTGTACTTTCCAACTTCAAGGGTTTAAAATAGAAATATTAAAATATTTTCAAGAAAGGTGCTACACAGTGACTATAACAGTTTTAAAACTCACAAGGAAACTGAAAAAAAGGACAGAAGCTTGCCAGGTGAGAGGACATAACCTCCATCTGACTGTCCTGATTTGCCCCAGATTTGCTACTAGTTTGCATGTTATGCTCTTGCAAAAAACAGTACAAAGTTGACATTAAAAGTGAAACAATGACAGATAACTATTATCACCATAATAAAATGTCTAAGAGCTGGCTAAGTTGAACAGGGCCAGAGGGAAATTCCAAAGCCTAATTTTATCCTCTTAAGTATCTAGATATATAGACATGTTTGCAGAAATATTTTCCATTCACATGATGGTTACAGTATTAATTACTATCCTACAACATTCTGCTAAACACACACACACACAAAGGCATATGTTTTAACAGAGTAAATCCTACACCACTGATGGTGGGGAAACGAGACACACAAGAAGTGGCTTCCAATAAAAACCAAGATGGTTTTCATATGTAAAACTCATCCACACTGTAATAAGCCTTTGACTCTTAGTTTACCTGTGTGAGAGGTCCCCAATACCAGATTATAAAGGCAGAGGGAACAAGCCAATCCTATGGAGACTGGTACTTTCAGGTGATACAGCATCTTGTGGCAAGTGCTTGATTTGCTTTTATAAGCCAGAAGCTAAACAAAAAGACTTGGCATTACAACAGAACAGGCAGCTCTTGAGCATTCATCTACTCACAACGCTAACAGCTAGGAGGAGCAATAGCATAAGCACACATTCCAACACCCCTTTTTGTAGCAGCAATCATCAGCTCACCAGAACATGCCATAATAATTTAAAAAGGATAGGAATTACACTTTCTGTGTAGCCCAGCTCTCCTCTTACTCACAGTACTTTCAGACTTTCAAAGATAGTTACCTTAACTTTAATGTCCTCTATTCTGGAAGGTGAAACAAGCTAATTTCAAAATAGTCAAGTTTCTCTTAACACTCTTTATCTCCATTGTCCACTCTGCTTCAACGGCAACCCATAATTTGCACTCATTTCCAAGTGATGCCAACGCACTTCTATGGCTGCCTGGCAACAGGAGTTTTACTTGTAAATCTCCCCTCCACTGACACACTCCCCTCCTCCAGTACTCAAGAATGTGTGGAATAGCTGAAGCTATTTATCTTCATTTTGCTGAAGACTTTCACAAGGTGTTGAAAAAATACCAGAAAACCAACCTTGAAGCAAATCTGTGCTTGCATGCACTTTTTAGTCTTGTTATGAAATTGGGTTCACAAAGTTAGTTTAAGTAGTGACCTTCTAACTTTGAAGAGATTAAAACCTTACACATAATGTGTAATTTTATACATACAGGCAAGCAGAAGGTTTTTAATATAAATCTGTAAAAAGTAAAGCTGCCACAGTACTTTTAGAGCTTAAAATGGTAAGCTGTTCTTAAAGGAAAGCTGCCATGGATATTCAGCACCAGTACTTATAATAGAAAACAGAATTCAAAACTCCTAGTTTGAAAGTTGGGGGGCAAAAAGAAGCATGAAGAGGCTATTTACCAGCAACAATTTTTCACTCCTTGCTTCCTCATTTTTGC
Organism: Zonotrichia leucophrys gambelii; assembly: GCF_028769735.1. NCBI lineage: Eukaryota > Metazoa > Chordata > Aves > Passeriformes > Passerellidae > Zonotrichia > Zonotrichia leucophrys. Next base: position 71,017,753 of record NC_088171.1, read on the forward strand.
TAGAACAATCCAGACACTTGGCACTACTTTCTCAGTTGCACGTGCGGGTAACAGGTGCCACAATCCATATGTAAATGTTCTCAACAGACCACAATCCAGAACCAATGACACCTTGGGAAAGCTACTTCATTCACAAGACTTGTTATCTCATGAAAAGTAATTCAGACTGATCTCTAAAAGTTGCAAGCTAGAGCATGGAAAGGGAAAAGAACAAAACAGCCAAAATACTCACTGATGGAATAATAAGCACAGTCCTTTTCCATACAGAAACTAGAAAGGAACAGAAACTCAAAAACACACTGTAGTTTCCAGGAGAAGAAGAAGCTGTCCTACAAAAGCACCAGAGTTTCAAATTAAGTCTCACAGCAGGGCAATGCTTAAGTCCTACACATGCCAGGATCCCAATAAAGGTGGAACCTTATAAGGGTGATTACTTAGCTTTAAGGTAATCCAAGTTTAAAACATTATTTTTAAGGGTACAGTGGCTTGCAGGTTTTATACACCAGCATAAAAACACATACTTCACCACATGCTATGAGCCAGACACACAAACTTTGGGTTCCCACCTCCAATTCAGTTTCCAGATGAAACATGCTGGATGTAGCCCATCCTGCCTACATAAAAAGCTTTTCATCTATGGACTTCCTTGCTATTCAGGTACCAAATCATGTATATCCCAGTATATACAGTTCCATCAAGTACTTCTCTCTCCATTTTCCAACAGACAACCCAAAGACTTGTTAACAAGCAAATATCAGAAGGGTCTGTACCACCCCAAATCTGTTTGTTTTGGTGAAAATGGCAACTTGCCCAAATCCTGCTGGACTCACCCTAGATAGCTGTGTCCTTTCCTCAATGCCTCAGCCATAACAGCAGAAAACCCACACCAATATGCCACTTTCCCTTTTCCAGTACCCTTTACAGGTGTCAGTAATGTCTATCACAGTGGTATCTAGCTATAAAGATTAGAGACCACAGATCAGAGATGTGGCACAGCTCCTGAGAAGTGAAATGAATGCTTAAGTCTGCACAGCAATTTGTAGCTTTGACTACTAGCTTTGATTTAGTAATTGTTTTCTGAGTTTTCCTTCTTCTTCTTGTCCCCTCTCTCTCTCCCCTTCCATGACCCAAAGGAAAGCCCCTGTTACCAACTTTCTTCTCACCAGGCAGCAAGTTCACTTCCTCATCCCTCCTTGAGAGACCATTAGCAACAGTCTATGGACAACAAACATATTGGCTAGAGCCTTAAAACTCAAATAGAAAAAGGACTATTTAACTTGAGCAAGTTAAATGTAAGCAGCCAGCCACCACATGCCAGCATAAAGTTTTCCTCATCAAACTCAGCATTTCAGAATATCTAAGATTACATGTGCTAGCAAAAAAGTGCTAATCTATCCCTGTTCAGACAAATCCAAATGTACCAAAGGATTCAGCTATCTTCAGGCTGTGGACTGTGAACTTCTCATGATTCTTTGCTCTTTCTCAAGAGTTGCCAAGTGTATAAACTGTTCCCATTATTTACTCACAGATTAACAGTTGGTAAATTGGTCCCAGGGAATTGCTGAAGAATTTTCCTTACAACCATTTCCCTTGATTACAAAAAAAAAAAAAGCCAACCACACAACGCCTTCCACCCCCAACCCCCAACCCTGAATGAATGTGAGAACTTCCTGCACTCAGAACAGCATGAATAGACCTGGCAAGTAGTCAGGGAGATAGTACAGGCCCATGAATACTCTGAATTCAGCTTCTGTGCTGCCGCTAAATTAAAGGAATTCAGGAGCCTCACAAAGGCTTGGTTATTTAATTATATTATAAAATAAAAGGCTGAATCTATTAGACAGCATACGAAAGAAACCCTTTCCCCGAGTGCCTGCGCAGAACAAGCAGCCCCAGTGACTCTGCCTAACCTTCTCCCTCTCCTCAGGGTGATCTCACCAGCACACTGCTGCCAGATCCAGCAGAGCTGCCCATGGTGGCACAGCACTGCTCTACCTGCAGGCAAGAGTCCTCACCAGCCAGCCTGAGACAAGCCGTGCTTCTCTCCCACATTTTTACCTTTGTTCTTCACTCACCATGAGACTCATGACACTTGCAAGCAAGCTACATCCGTATTTATCTCTGTTAACTGGATGAACTCATACATCAGCATTCAAACCCTCTTTTCACTTCAAGTGCCTTCAGTAAAAACCAAAGCACACACATTAATAAGAGTAACAACTACCAGTTAGCAGAGATGCAAAAACTCTTTTTTCCCCATCATGTGCTACCTCCCCCCACTTCATAACTACCAAGGAACAAATGCACTCAGCAATCTGCCTTACAGGTCATTAGGAAACCAAGTCAGAGCAGCTTCCTCTAACTGAGGACTCAGTTACTCATCAAATCTCTCAACAGCCTCACATACACACGAGAAAATGGATAGGGCAAGAATAGCACTCAGAGGGAAAGATCAAAATGACCCAGAGCACTGTGCACTCATTTCTACAGCTCAGCTAGCCATGCTTGCATTTTGGGGACCCAGGCTGGCACACGTGAGACAGCAGCACCTCACCCTTGTGCCTTGCCAGAAAGGTGACAGCCCTACATCTCATCAGTCACAGTGAAATGCTCAGGGTGGTGGCCATGCTGGCATGAGCTAATGAGACCTGCAACCAGCTACCATCACACTTTTCACTACCAAGAAGGGAAGCAAATACTCTCATCCAGAGCAAAACTTCCAGGTGTGCCTGACGGCACAGTCCCACAGGGCTGTATTCTCCTCAGCATCAGCTGCCAAAGGATAACTGTAACTCCAGTGTGGAAAAGCTAATGCACAAGAAAATCCAAAAAGACAGAACAGGATGTTTATGCATGAATGATAAGACGAGGTTTGTCTAATATTTCATTAGGAAAGTAAGGATATTGCAGTATTTCCTGGCTATGGATGAAGACATCATTATATTCAGACATGTCTGCTACAAAAAGGTTGGTGGGTTTATAAAAATAAAAAGTGGGCATAAAAGACTTCAGGCCACAGCATTTGTTTTGGTATGGACAGCATCTACATTAGGAATGAAAGTTAGACAATAGTCTCCAGCCATCTTCAGACAACTATGTCTTTTGCTGCAAAGCAAAAGTCATGTCTGCAGAGACCAGTCCAAAGGATTTTCAACTGAGAAGATGCTGTATATGAAAATTAGTAGATATGAGCTAAAGTAAAACCTGAATGTGAAAAATGTGAAGCAAATGTGAAGAAAAAGGCCAGTGCAACCAGAAATCCATAGTGCCAAGGGCAAACTGCCCAAGAACCTACTGAAGAGCACATTAAATACCATCTCTAATTAAGGATTACCTAAACACACAGTAATGGAACAAACTTGAACTAACAATACCACACCTGGAAAGGCAATTCTCCAGCTTCAACTGCAACATGGTTAAGAATGTCACAAAATAAAGAAGACATAGATGCAGGAACAGTTCACCTCTACTAACATTACAGTTGTTCTTGTTTCACCAGGAACAAGGACATATAGAATCATAGAATATCCTGAATTGTAAGGGACCCACAAGGGTCATTGAAGTCCAGCTCCTGACCCAGCATGCAGCAGCCACAAGAATCATGCCCTGTGTCTGAAAACATTGTCCAAACACTTCTTGAACTCTTGCAGGCCTTGTGCTATGACCACTTCCCCGGAGAGCCTTTTCCAATGTCCAAACCACATTCTGGTGGTTTCCTAACATCCAGCCTAAACTTCCCCTGACACAACTTCATTCCATTCCCTCGGTTCCTGTCACTGGTCACAGATGAGAGGAGATCAGTGCCTGCCCCTCAACTTCTCCTTAGCAGGAAGCTGTAGGCTACAATGAGGTTTCCCCCTCAGTCTCCTCTTCTCCAGGCTGAACAAACCAAGTAGACCTCAGCTGCTCCTCAAAAAGTTTCCACTCTAGGTCTTCACCATCTCTGCAGCCCTTCTTTGAACTCTTCTCAATGGCTTGAAATCTTTCTTATACTGTGGTGCCCCAAAACTGCACACAGTGTTCAAGGCAAGGCTGCACCAGTGCAGAGCAGAGCAGGACAATCCCCTCTCTCAGCTGGCTGGTGGTGCTGTGCCTGATGCACCTCAGGATGCTGATAAGCCCTTATGGCTGCAAAGGCACACTGCAGACTCATTTCTACTTGCCATTGACCAGGATCCCCAGATCTCTTTCTGTGAGGCTTCTCTCCAGCGCCTCATTTCCCAGGTTGTGTGCCCATCTAGGGCTCCAACATTCCAGATGTAGAATCTGGCACTTGCTCCACTGAAATTCATACAGTTGGCATGCAATCCTCTTCTGGACAAAAGTCTGAACACTGAGGTCCCAGGACCTGCCTACCAGGAATCCTACCTTTTCCAGGGCTACAAGAGGAGACCAGACTTTCCCTGTACAATACTCCTGAGCAGCACTTTTGTTCACAATTCAGAAAGGACAATGATTGTTAACTGTATGTTTTACTTAACTTGTCTAGTTGATCATGCCTAGCTTAGCTGGTGATAGCAAACATGAGAGCAGTGCCAAATGCTGAATCTCCTCCATGTCTGCTGTATGCATTCCTAAAAAGCAGAAGCTTTAAGGATGTGCTGCACGTAATACCACTGTTTACAAGTCAGTCTAATGCTAAAGAATCAGTACATCCAATTCTAGGTTCAAAGGCTATAACAGCATGAACTCTTCTACCATCAGCCAGAGTTCTTACTATGCAAAATCAGCCTTTTTTTCTTTTATGTCATAATCAGTTTACGAATTCTTATAACAGACAACCCAGGCCACAAGCCTTCCCTTTTAAAACTCTACATTTGCTAGAGATGCTCTGCTGGATGAAGAACATGACACGTGACACAGGAGATTTTATTAAAACAAAAAAAACCCCTAAAATCTTTTCAAATGCTTATTCCTAGAATATAAAGGTACAGTACACCTTAAACTGCTTTAAGGCTCTGTTCTTTTTATCTCTTTTGACTACACTATTGCCAGATCCTATACTGTTGACATATATAGACAGCAATTTGTTACAGCCGTGTGCTGTCACTCTCTGGAGAGAATTTTACTTACTTATTTTTGCAGCCCTGTGTTAGCCATGCTAGAACAAATGCTCTTCTCCACAAATAATGCAGTGGAACTGTTTGATACACAGCCTTACAGATATAGGCATGGGAGAACGAGGAACACACAAAGTGGCCTGCTGATACATGCATATTGAAAAGAAATCCTTCAAAATCTGTAATAAGAAGACTCAAAATGTACAAAAAGGCTGAGTTGGTAAATGCAGCCAAGAATGTCCAAAAACCTCCAGTAGAAAAAGGAAAAGGAAAGCAGGGGCGGGGGGGAAGAAGGAAAGAGGAAAAGGCGTCAGGAAGGAAAAAAAGACAAAAAGGAAAAACGGAAAAAGAAAAATAAAAGCACTACAAAAAAAGACAAGTAGGAAAAAAGATGGAAAAAAATTAAGGCAAAGGGGGGAGAAGCATCTAGCTGCCTGTTCTGGGCTGAAAGGATCTACAGTTGATCTCTGCTTCGCAATCTGCTGGCACTCTCAAGACAGCACTGTTCACAACTAAGGTGACAAATCTGCATTTCCCATTTCCACAGTGTAAGAAAGTAGTATCAGTTATTTGCCAGGAACTCAAAATCTATCTCCTATTAACACAGAACTGAAGCAGCAAGAGGTGCTGAAACTGCTCACATTCCAGTGGAGCACTGCACAAAGGATCACATCCCACCCCGTGCTGCAAATTAAACATCAAATATACCTCGGGTTCCAGCAGAGAAACATCTACTCAGACACTCACAGAAGAGTATGGCCTAGTCCACTGCAGTCTACAAGCAGTCTTAATCTCTGTACTACAGTATCTAGTGATACTGATCTATATTATTTCATTTTAGATTTCAATTACAAGAAGCTGCAAGTTTCAAAATAAACTAGGATCACTTATCACAAAGATTCAGAAAAGAAGCATTCTGAAGCATTTTTCTTAAAAGAGACACATTGAATATGTAACCCATAAAGCAAAATAAGTAAAATAATTTAATGTACTCTTCTTGTATTAGCAGGAATTAACATTGTCATTTGATTAAGGAGATTAAAGACACACATACCAAGCAGTTCTCAGTGTTACAGTCTAATCTTAGTAGGGATGAATATGCTTACACAGATGATACCATTGTTCTTGAAGTCATGAAATGGAAACACTTTCTGTATTTGATAGTCTGAAATGTACCACATTAACCTTTTGTTTATTCACAGGGAATGCACAGACTATAGGTACTTTAATTTATACAGAGAAGAGGCATGTTTTTCATGCCATCAAACAAACCCACCCACATCACCCATAAAACAAAAACAGAACAAACAAACAAAAAGGAAGAAAAAAATTTTTAAAAATTAAAAAAAGATAAGACACATTCCACCAACTTCCCAGAGCTTGGACATTTCAAATTTTTTTAGTCAGTATTTTCTTTTATTAGCTAGGACACCCAAGACAAAAATTGTTAACTGCTTGCTCTGATAGGACGTAAACTCAGGTCTACTTCTAAATAATCCATTTTTAATCCAACCATGCATCTACCAAGACAGTACATTAGAAGTCCTCAACTCAGGAACAATTTTGTATAATTACATACATAATGCAAAGCTTTCAACAAACTCCTGTTTGTATTTCTGAAATGTTAAATTGCATCTCCCACACATATATGATTAACTTCTCTTTGAGACACATCCTGTTTGCAACCTGCAAACGATCATGCTTTAGTGTTTGTGACCACAAAATACTGGTACCAGAAGAAACCAAGAGCTCCTAGACTGTTAACTTCAGTTCATTAGACATGCTAGCCATCTTCCAGATGTTCCACCACTTCATTCTTAACACTTTGTCATTAACATCTTTATTTCTTCAGACAAGCTTCATAGCATGAAAGCAAACAGACACAGATGCAGAAAGTCAGCACTGACACACCGTAATTATGCCTGAGACAACCTAAAAAGTTTCATAAGTAAAATGATTGCTCACTGATGTCCCCTAGAGGTCTGTCTGTCCCACAAAGTAAGACACAACAAGGAAAAATACCTTCCTCCATCACTTACTAGTCCTGCACTTCAGTGACAACAACCCCATGCAGAGCTACAGGCTCTGGGTACAGGCTGGAAAGCTGCCAGGTGGAAAAGGACCTGCAGGTGCTGGTTGACAGCAGCTGAACATGAGCCAGCACATGCCCAGGTGGCCAGAAAGGCCAAGGGCATCCTGGCCTGTATCAGCACTTGTGCGGCCAGCAGGAGCAGGGCAGGGATTGTCCCCTGCACCCAGCACTGCTGAAGCTGCACCTTGAATGCTGTGTCCAGTTCTGGGCCCCTCACAGCCACAAGGACACTGAGGGGCTGGAGCACGTCCAGAGAAGGGCAACAGAGCTGGTGAAAGGTCTGCAGCACAAGTCTGATGAGAAGCACCTGAGGGAGCTGGGGGTGTTTAGGCTGGAAGAAAAGAAAGTTCAGTGGGGACCTTATCACCCTCTAAAACTGCCTGAAAGGAGGGTGTAGCCAGGTGAATGGTGGTCTCTCTTCCCAGGCAACAAGTGACAGGACAACAGGAAATGGCCTCAAGCTGCACCAGGTGAGACTCAAGTTGGAATCAGGAAGAATTTCTTCACTGAAAGGATGGTCAGGCATTGGAATAGCCCGTCCAGGAAGGTGGTGAAGTCACCATCCCTGGAAACATCCAATAAACAATAGGACATGGCACTTAGTGTTTAGTTGGCATGGAGGTGTTCAATCAAAGGTTGGATTCAATGACCTCGGAGGTCTTTTACAACCTCCACAATTGTATGAATTTGAGTCAATAATCATAAAGAACTCACGATAAGGAGTCACTGGTTCAGCTGATCAATCATCTAATAAGTAAGTAGATTGCACACATAGTTAGCTTTGCTGCTTGTAGGACTCCAAGCACAAATGCAGCGCTCCTACTTACTATCTGCTGTAATAAGAAGGTTAGAGAGGATCTGGCAGTAAGACAAAGCAAGTGCTTCAATGAGAGCAACAAAATGTCACTCTGTACACAATTCTGATCAGAAAACTCACTGTCCACTTAGATACTTAAAATTTTCAAGGCAGATCTAAAACTCAGGAGAGCTCCTTAGATAGAGCTCCTCCGTGGTGTATATAAAAGCAAAATTGCTGCTGGTAAGGACTTCCAAACTTTTCTGTACCGTTTATATTAGAGCCAATAACAGTCTGAACTAGGCATAGTTATTGTTTAAAGAAGCATGTTGCTTTTTCAAAGGAAAAGAGTCAGAATTATTCTCATCAACTGAAGGTGCCTGAATCACAGGCTCTGTTCTACCCTTAATCTGCATCTACATTTTCTCCTCCCCAGAGCACACATTCAGAAAAGGAGTGGCTTGCCACTTATCTTAATTACAGGTCTTACTATCTCTTTCTCTTCGGACACAAAGCTTCATAAATCAAACAAACAGGAAGAGAAATTGCATTCAGATTACATAATGAGGTTTATGTAAATTACACCTACAGCCCAGGGTCCTGAACTTCAAAGGCATTCCAGCTCCTCATTACCCCCTGGACCAAGACCCATTGTTTTGTCTTTATTTAAATAAGTTGGCACAGCATCTGGAGTGCTTGAAGATGAGAAGAACCGGTTAAAGTAGCTATTATGGACTTTTGAGAATTATGACTACAATCCAGAGCCTAGTAAAGCTGAAGATTCCCACTGCCACTGCACAAGACCAAGAACAATTAACACCCTGCAGAGGAACAAATTTACCTCTGGCCCACAAAAACACCTCGACTTAAACTCTAAAAATCTTGCCCACTTGCACAATTTTCATTTTCCTTCTACCAAAAACTAAACTAGATAAAACTGGAGACAAAAATTCCCTGAAACTCAGTATTTTGCATCAATATGTAAATAGTTATTCTTAGCTGTCAAATCGAGGAACACACAGTTAGTTGAGCAATGAGTATTTTCAGCATCCCTCCAAATAAGTCAAAGCCAGCTGGAAGAAATTTTACTTCCCTATCGACAGAAAAAGCTTCAAAGAAGAGTATGCTACGTTGTGAAATTAAATGACTTCACTCCAGGAGGTCTTTCTTCCTGATTTCACAGTTGTCATTTTTAAATGCAATGTCCTCCAAAGAACAATTTTTGCCCCCTAAATAATGGGGAGATGGAGCAGGAAGGGGGGTACAAAACCCCCAAGAGATTATGTACCATTCCCATTCTTTCACATATTACCCCATCCATGGGAGCAAAAAGCCCCAGCCATCAGACCCCGAGGTCAGGACTAGCCGACCAGGGAAGCAAAAGGAATCCTGGTTGGGACAACTGCCACAAAGAACTTGGACTAACCACTTAGGTAACTAAATGATTTTATGTGACAGTGGCAGGGAGTACAGAGGGACCTGTGACCACATCCATGGTGGGTAACAGACAAGACCCCAAAGGGTGATTACTGACAGTGCCTCTTCTAAAAAAAACCAAACACCACAGTAGCTGTGACAGCACAAACACCACAGAAAACCAGTTCTACCATTCATTTTGCCGACCTGAAATCCTGAATGGAACTCGAGCAAAACGCACATACATCCCTCCATGATGGTACAACAGCTGCTGCATTCCAAACAGCAAGTAATGCTTTTTCTTGACATTTACGTTTACCATACAGCACACATATGATAAAAAGTAGACAAAGAGTTAAATAAAATATATCATAAATAACTATACTTAAGTTTTAAATCCTCGGATATCTAAGGTGATGTCAGTATGTAACAGCAATCAGTGGGAAAATGTTCAATTCAAATCTACCATGAGTTATTTTTAGAAGGTGGTATCTATGTTAGGATACCATGGTGGATAAATGCCAGACTAATTGAAAAAAATAACTAATCTACAATGAATACAGGTTATTTTCTAGTGAAAAATGTACAGATTATTCTCATAAAAAAGGCAACACTAAAGCTAATTCAACTGTTCAGAAAAGCTATTTAAGGACAAAAGAATAAAAGTTACGGAAAGAATAAAAGTTGGCACTTTGGAATGAAGCACAAAAATTTTCTGCCAAACTTTATAGATCCTAATTACCTCAAATGTATACACAATTCTGACACTACCACGCAGTTGTAATTTTAACAGATTTCCAAACTCTCTGATGATTTTCGTAAGAAAGATATCATTGTTTGGGGTTTTTTAAATGAGGTCCATTGTCCTCCTGCGATGTTTTTTAAATATCCTGTGAATGTCTTAGTGTTTCAGAATTCCTGTCTTAAAGACAAATATAGAAAAAGTTAAGACATATTTATTTCTCAGTGAGTTCAAAACATTTCAGGTGTTTATGAAGGTCGGTTGCATTTCTCTTAAACATCTCGGAGAAGTAAAAACTAAGTTGGAAACATACGGCCAAGACAGTGAAGTTTACAAACCTGAAGATGTTTTGGTACACCACACGCTACCGTTTTCACTTGGGTTTTCCACACACAAACTGCAACTGACTTGAAGCATCAAAATCTATTCCATTTGAATACACCCACAAAATATTTTACCAACATACCCTCAAAGGTAACTACAGCTACAACTAATTCAGTTCTCTGGGTTAAAAATACAGTTATTACAGAGCTACTCCAGACAAATGGCTTCTCAGAGTGCAAATCCTCATTTGAGGAAAAGCTCTAAAATACAGCAATAAAACTGACTCAAGGAAGGCTGAAAACAAGTACATGAGGACTTTGATCTGAACAAAAATGCCAGTGCGCCCCATTCCACAAGCAGTGAAATAATGAAACACTGCAGATTAAGTCAAACTATCCTTGCTTTGCACAGATGGTCAGTCTTTGGTTTCTTTTTCTTTTCCTCCCCCTAAATTAACAAACTAATATTTTAAATAGTTATTCAAAATGATCACCCCTTAAACACAGAGGGAAATGAAGCTGTAAGTATGTGAGGCACAAGCTCCCTCCACATTAGAAAGCTGAGTATAAGAAGCAGCAGTCTTCAGGATTTCCATCTCTAAAGTTCTATGGAATTCTGTATGCATATATTTTTCAAATTGACCTGCTCAGGCAGGTTATCTTATACATGCCTGTCTTCTACAGGACCACTTAAATAACAAATATCTCTTTATATTGTTTTATAAAGATTTTTTTAACTGTCAAAGTAGGTTTTGGTAGTTAAGAAGCACACACCAGTTGCTAACACTGGATCGAATTAATCCTTTTTTTTCATACTAATAGGTAGTACCTTCCCAAGAACCATGTAGTGATTTAGATGCATAGCAATCTGTCAGTGTACTAATAGAACAGATGGATGCTTTAATTAGAGAAGGGCTCTTAGGTATAGCAGCAATTCCATCATCAAGAGGATGTTTATACCATTAAAAAAAAAGGGGGGGGAAATAATTGGTAAAAATTGCAACAATGACAGTATCAAAATACATTAAGAGAAAAGAAAGGAGAAAGAATGCCATGTTCTGTGCTGCAGCAGTGAAGAAATTCAGCTCCTGGATGTACCAAATTAGGTACTACATATTCAGTATATATAGTAACTGCTATGTACATCACACTAAAATCTCCCGTGTCGGTACTTAACACGTACTTAAGTTATGGATGCCAGCCAGGAGTACAACAGAATTTAAAAGTTGCAAAGACCATTGTACTTAACAGCTGTCACATACCAAAGCTCAGCTGTGGCAGCACCAGCATTCCAGCATTATCTGCATGGCTCCTCCTTTGTAGGAGCCCAGAACCCCCCCCCTCCCCCCGAGAGCTGCCTACCTCAGAGAGACCCCATTCCAACAGAAGATAAGCAAACGGCTATGCACAGGTGGAGCCAGCCAAAGGCAATGCAACCATTTTAAACTCTCCCGCAGAACAGGACTAAAAAATGTCATTATCTTGGGACCGACATGGACCAAGCCCAGATTTAAACCGCTATGTAGCTGAAAAGTGAATTTCCCAAAGAGGAAAATTTTAGGTATTACTTCTCTCTGCAAGACATGCCAACACATAAATGATTACAAGGTAAAGAATGTTCATCCGAGTCACGTTAGGAAGAAAAAAAAAAAATTAGGATTACAGCAACGCTAGGCAGAGGTTGTTTTGCCTTTCAGATTCAGACAAGTTCATGGAGACCTCTCCAGTCCAATCACACCTGCAAAAAGATATCCATTCACATTAATGTGAATTAATTCCTTTCATGTTAAAGATATGAGACGTCAGAACTATGTCAAGTGCTCCAAAGGCAGTTCTTTAGGGCACAGCTGCTCTCCCACACTCAATAATAAAAAGAGTGTCTCTGGCATGCTTCCCCCCCATAACGGCCCTTAGTCACCTTAAATCGAGTTTATCAACATATTAAATAGCTGAACTGAGTTATTCACCAAGTAGCATAAACAGCACCAGCAATTCAACACATTCCACAAAGCTCTGCACTGCCAGGCGTCTGGCACCTTCTAAACTAAGCATCTAAAACTGTGTTTCCATCCATCTAGCTGGAAGTCTCAGTATGACCCCAACTACAAGGTGTACATATTTTAAAAAAGGCAAGCAAACGCAATTGCCCAGAGCACTGCAACCGATCCTGACACAAGATCTTACCCCTTCTTCTTTACTGGACAGAACAGCATCACTTATACCTCAAGACCAAGCTAGATTCATTTTTCTTCACAGCTTTCTAAAAGGCCACGTGAGCCGAAAGGATCTCTTCCCAAATAACATCTGACAGCCAGATGCAAAATTAACACCCTTAATTACAGCTGGCATTTCTTAGTATTCTGCCTATAGGCAGTCACCTACTGAAAAATTGATATATTTGATGACACCAGCAGGTGCAGAAGCCCTATCTCACATCAGGGGGCAGAGAATTTAATGGTGGCCAAGTGCCAGAATCAGAAACATTACCTTTCAGCACTTAAACAAAAAAGCCTCAAACACCCATTGTACTGAACCAGTCTCCAAGACCAGGCTCATATTACTCATGCTTCTTGCCATGCAGAAGCTCCAGAACACAGCACTGCATATAATTCCATGCTTATTTTTGATCTAAAACAAATAAGCAGTTTTGCAGCTTTTAATGAGACTGTTCTATTAGTCTGTTTTTCCTTCCACATACAAATTATTGGGACGTCAAGGACACTGTGACAACAATTATTTTTACAAAGCAATATGGAATATTAGAACTTGTTTGCAAGAAGCCTTCTGGATCACAGCCACTCTTGAGGTTTTAGGAACAGTTTAGGAAGTCTGACCTAATCGGTCTCCCAGAGACAATATCATGACTGTAATTGCACTATGGATTCTTACACAGTTCCAGAACTCAGTCACACAGTATCTCAGCAGAAAGCTATTTAACCATGTCCTTTTAAATAGAGATTAAGTATTTCAAACTTTGCGGACATTATCTTTTGTTAAGGTAGATTTCAACAAAGAAAAACTGACATGCCTGACCAATCACTAATACCCAGTTTTGCTCAAATTGATGTTAGAAGTAGGATCAGTCCCTTAAAGCAGTAAGGGATTTTGTTTTAGCAGTGGTGTTATCCATTTAATGCTTAGGAGTCAAGACACTGATGAAATCAACCACATTCACACTCTTAAGGAAGAAAATGAGAGGAGACACCAGAATAAACATTAACCACATTCTGAAACAAACCAAGGCAATGTACAGGAAGCACTTTTACGTTCTTAGTGGCCCATTTTGGTTTTGAGGGTTTATAAAAGACCAGATATTTCATTTACAGAATATTTGTGGACTGCTATTTATTAAGAAAACTGTTTTGTCATAGCAGAAAAATCTAATTCTCTGCAGTTCTCCTAGCAAAAATTTTTTAATCTGTGTTTTCCAGATTCCACAACAGGAGAAATTACCAGCCTACAGCAATCACTACAACTATTTGCTGTATTGTCTTATATGGAATTTGTAATGGTAAGTTTCAGTACAATCATTTTCCAGTCTTAAAACTGTCTCGCCTCGGAAATAAAAAAAAAAAAACCAAAGTCATCACTTTGCTCTCTTCTTCTCTCCCTACTCCAGGGGGATTAGGTGAAAGAATTCCTTTTAGAAGCAGTGCAATAAATCCAACCAAGGTTTATATCATTTCACATCAGCAAAAGACAAGTATCACCAAATCCTACTGAGATAGCTTGCAGGAAATTACAGGGATAGAGATGCTAGTGCTTCTCTATCCATTGGGACAAGCCAGGCCACTTAAATCAACGAAGTCCTAGGCAAACAGGAAATCACTGTTTTAAAGCTTTCCTTAGGGTATGATCCTGGAGGATCATTTATTAAAAAGGTATTTCTCCTAAGCAAAACACTTAACTTTGGGGCCAAAAAAATCGCTCCCTTTTCCAGTGTAATTTGGTGTGTACTCTTTTTAAGTGTCTCTCCTTCCCTCCCTTTCATCTTGTCTGTATAAAATAAGGAAGCAGAGATAACTTGCCAAGACAGTTACATAAAATCAGTATAATTATGTGTCAGTAATATTTTCTTAGCTGTTTTTTGGCTGGCCTGGTACCTTAAATGCTGCAACCTTTCTGTTACAAGCACCTGATCACAGGTGTTTTAGATGTTGATCACAGATCTTCTCAAAGAGATAAGGATTTCAAGAAACGCTGCACTTTTGAAGTACAGAGGCATACTTGTTAGCATATGAACTTGCATAAGAAATTTGCATTAATTTAATCCTTATGTATGCTCACAGAAATATCCTTCTATCCAGTAGTTTTGTACAAGGAAGTCTAAAATGTACGAGCTACATTAGCAGTCAAGTTGAGACACTGAAATAAAACAAAGCTGGAACATCCTCATTTAGCATGTATAATTAATCATTTAATGCATTAAAACTACATGCAAACAGGTTTAACTGTGTGTAAGACTTCGCTGTGTTTCCTGATTGTGTTTTCTTTAGAACACATCCTGTTAGAAAAGGAGGCACACAGCTGTCCCAATTTCAAACACGTGTGTACATCCCCATTTAATGGTGGGGTGGGACTGGAAATAAAGGAAGTAACATCCCTCCCAGTATCACCTGCTGACTTCCATCCTCAAGAGCAGGCAAAGAAACACAAAAGACCACAATCATGATCCAAAAAAAAAGTATTTTAAGCTGCTTTCTAACCCCAATGCATCTAACCTATTTCTGTCAATTCCTTTAACAAATGCTACTTTTGCACTCGTTATGCCACGGTCATTGTACAATCAGAAAAATCTGAAGAAAAGCTGAATTGACCACTTTCCACCACTCCCACATTCTCTTCTGAATAAAAAAGGGCACTTATCCAGCATACTGTGCTCCTTCCCACCCCACCATTACCGACTCCGTTTGACATTCAGTGGAATTCACTCGAGAAAAGAAGCTCTGTATTTTTCAAAGTTAAAGCACTGAATTCTCACGGTTCATTGAAGGACCATTCTGCTCAGCCAACCCAGCAAGGGGATGGATGGCATGTGCTACTTTGCTAGCATGACCTCATCTCGGGATATCACATTTACCTGTTTCACGGGAAAACTGACAAGGTGTCTGAATGCATACCTGGACATTAAACAATGTCTTTGCTTTGAAGAGATGTACAGGATAGTTAAAACCCAAGAAGTTCCGAGATCTCAGTAAGTCTTTTACACAAACCAACTCAACTGACACACAAGGTATTTTTAAACCTCCCTAAAACTGCAGAATGTTGCATAATTACAACGTGGGAGCTAACTTTTCCACCCAACACTCTCCAAATTCTGTACTGTATGCTGTAACAGTAAAGCTGCATTACAAAGCTTCTCCCTTTCCATTATAAAGGTTTTGACCACCCCGCTCCCAAAGAGCATGACCTGTGCTTCCCTACTTCTCTGGCTTGCTGCCCTCAGTCTCTCAGTGAACTCCCACCACTCTAACGGGAAAAACTGATGCCAACAACGTAGAAAGCCAATCGCAGGCTCTTGTTTGCAGGCATGCACCGCTCTCAGCTCAGGCAGCCACCGTACTGGCCGTAACCTATTTCAGGAGCAAGAACTGCGAGCATTCCCCCTTTGGGAGCGAGCCGGCCGTGCCCTCGGCTCCGCCATGGGGCGTGCTCGGTGTTCCCCGGAGCGAGCACACAGCTCCACTAAACCGTGAGCCAGCTGCCGGCATCCCGCAAACATGTGAAACGAACCTTCGACCTCCCGTGCCCGGCAGCGGCACCGATGCAATTCTTCGTCACTAGGGAAAGCAGTAGTAGATTAAGGCTGATTTAACCTCGAACGCTCAGTGCCGCTGCTGGGAACGGGAAAACAACATAAGCGCGACCTCCATTACCGAGGCGCTGAAAGAAGGGGAGGCAGCCCCGGGCACAGCGCTGGAGCAGCCTGAGCGCCGCTGACACCGCGGCTTCTCCCGGCAGCCGGCTCGGGGAGCGCTTCCCGCCGCCGCCGGAGACCTCCCGGCACGGCCCCTCCCAGGCGCGGCGCGGAGACACCCGCGGGCCGCCTTCCCCGTGACAGGGGACGGCCCCGGGCCACCTTCCCCGTGACAGGGGTCGGCCCGGCGGAGGAGCAGCGCCCAGCCGCCCGCAAGCCCTCCGCTCACCCCGGCGCCCGCCGCGCCATCAGCCGGGGCAGTGGGCGCGGCTCCCCCCCTTCCCCACGGTCGCCCCCCAGCCCCGCTCACCGGCGTAGAAGCGGATGAGGCAGCCGGTCTCCGAGTCCATGCCCTCCTCCTGCACCCGCCACAGGTCCCGGAAGCCCAGCTGGGAGAGGTAGTCGTTCTGGATCTGCAGCGGCTTCTCGTGGGCCTCCAGCCGCCGGCTGGTCTCCCCGTGCAGCTGTACATACAGGGCGGGCGGCCCCGCTGGCTGCTCCCGCCCGCCGGCCGCGCCCGCCGGCACCCCCACTGCCCGCCCTGGGGGCAGCTCCTGCGGACAGGGGGGGCCCCGGCCCGGCCCCGCACCTGCTTCTTCCACCCCGTCGGGGGGCGCCGGCTCCACCTCCAGCTCGTCCGAAGAGGACGAGCCGCCACCGCCGCCGCTGCTGTAGGGGTCCAGCCGGTCGGAGACGCTCTCGGCGCTGGGGCTGAAGCTCTCGGTGTCGGAGCCGGCCGGCCCCAGCTCCCCCAGCAGGGAGGGGCAAGAAAGCGGCGGCCCGGCAAGGTACAGTTCGGCCGGCGGCGCCCCGGGGCTCAAGTCGGAGGGCGCCGGGCTCGGCCGGCCGCCGGCCAAGTCGCTCTCGTCGGCGCCGCTGCACAGCGGCAGGCGGTCGGGCCGCGCCGCTTCCCCGCAGCCTCCTCCGGACAGCCCGCTCCGCATCCCCCGCCGGCTCCTGGGCTTCTGGTCCGGCTGCGGCCGCAGCCCCTCGGCCGCGGGCTCGGGCGGCGCCTCGGCGGGGCCCGCCGGCGGCTCGGGCGGGGGTTGCGGCGGCGGCGCGCCCGCCTTGCCCAGCACTCGCACCACGCTGCTGCCGCCCCGGTGGCCGAGCTGCTGCAGCCGGGCGGCCACCTCGGCCGCCGTGGTCTCCAGGGTGCAGAGCACCGGGCGCAGGTAGCAGTTCATGTGCCGCTCGTAGACGTGGACGCAGCCCCGCTGCAGGTCCCGCCGCACCCAGTCCCGCTCCGGGGGCTGCAGGGGCTGCAGCTGCCGGGGCGGCTTCAGCAGCAGCAGCGCCTTCCTGTCCAAGCTGCGGGTGCCCAGCGAGGGGGCCGGGGCGCCTCCAGCAGAGGGGGAGGCGGCGGAGAGGTTCCTCTTCAACCTCCCCCGCCGCAGGAGCAGGGAGTTAGCGCTGCCGGCCCCGCCGGGGGCCGCCGGAGTCCCGCTGGCCGCCAGTGCCGCGGGAGGAGCGAAGCCGCCGGCTCCCCCTCGCCTCCGCCGCGGGCCGCCGGCTGCTTTGCCGTCCAGCTGCCCGCCGCCGCCCGACGGCTCCGCGCCGCTCTCCGCCTGATTCCTCCTGCCCGGGGAGCCGCTCTCCGGCTCTCCCCGCCCGCTTCCCGCCGCCGGGGCTTCTGCCGCTCGCTGCTGCGCGGGCTCCATCGCCGCGGGGCCGGGGATGCCGCCGCCGCCGCCGCCCTGCTGGGAGCGCCGCCCGGCGCGGCGCGGGGAGGCCGAGCGGAGCGCGGCGCCGCGTCCCGGGGGTGGGGGGCGATTACGTAGCAGCCGCGGGAAGCATTCCGCCGGTGCCTGGCTCAGTCCCGCTGCCCGGCTGTCGCCAGCGCCATTAGGGAGGGAGGCAGGCGGGCGAGGAGCGAGCGATCCCGCCGCCGTCCGCCGCTCCCCGCGCGCGCGCGGCTCATGAATATTAACCAGCCCACGGGGAGCGAGGGAGGCTCGCGAGGGTGACGCCACCGCTCGCGCGGCGGGGCGGGGCCTCGCCGATAAACACAGCGTGACTCCCAGCCGGCCCGGCCGCTGCGCGGGGGCCGCTGGGAGTTGTAGTCCCGCGGCGGCCGCAAGTCCCGGCAGTCCCGCGGCTTCCCGGGGAGCCGCGCAGGCTCCGGGCGGGAGGCCCCGGCTCACCGGCGGTGTCGGCGCTCCCTCACGGCGCCGGGCTGAATCCGTGTCAGAATTATTCCAGGACTTTGTCCCGCGCTCCGTGTTCCTTAGGTCTGGTCGGCGGCTCTGGCAGGTCCAGTGAGCGCGCTCGCCCCGCTCTGCCCAGTCCGGCGCGTTCTCCCCGTTGGCTGCCTCGGCGCAGAGCCCGAGCACTGAGCCCAGGCAGTCTTCCCCTCTGAAAAGGGAGATGATTTTTCCAGATCAAAGATGGAGAGAGACATGGAAATGTGGGTGGAAACATGTATGGTTATATGCACGCACATACCGTAAGAAGAGCTGCTTTGTGAGTAGGCACAGAGAAGGTTTCAGTGCCGTTAGTCTGTCATTGTATTTTAGGGACTAAACTTACCTAAGATACCTACTTGTAGAAGGTCGCTGAGAAGTAGACATTAAATAGAAACATTTTTTTAGAAAAAACATGTCCCATGATTTAAAACAAATCACTGAAAAGGAAAATCAGGCGCATTCAGTTAGCAGTGTAAACGTGAGGTTTTATACTGCAGGTACACCATACTGTGGAATTCAGAGAAATCTCTTATGCTCATGGACATGTTTTAGCTGAGTAATGCCGGCTGGATGGGGCTGTAACTGCCTGAGATCTCTCCTTTTTAATACATTTTGTAAAATCCCAGCGAAGCATCTTGCCAGGTACTCATGAAAAACGCAATAGACTGCAATAAATTGGGAGTTCTGGGCAATTGACCAGTTATGTCAATATCAGGGGAGATAAATCATCACTAAGCATCCTGAGATAAACTCTTAGCGAAACATTATTTTTAGCTGGTCGGTCTTTTTGTGTACATGTGTAATATATGAACCCCAAAATAAACCAGAATCATAAGAAAATTAAGGTTTACGTCTCCTAATTTCTTTACACTTCCACATTAATGTGTTCATACTACAGAGAAGCAGATTAAACAGGGCACAGCAAAGAACTTACAATGGAATCATGTAGCTGCCTTTTTAAAGTTTTTTTAACAACAAACTGATGTTTACTGTGTGTGAAAACCACCCACTTTCTGAACAGAACAATCTAAAATTTAACTGTTCTGATTAGGAAGTTCATGCAGAGCTGTATCTAGAGCTGCAATCACCAGCAGGAGCTTCTTTGGAATTCAAGAGCACAAACTGACAGAAGATGACGGCAGCACTTGGCCATTAAAGACTTAAACTGGTGCCCAAAACCTCCTCTGGCAGTGGCAACACTCAGCAGAAGTCAGAACTGAGTAGATGAGCTCTGGTTCTGGATGTTTGATATATTCTGATTTATTTCTACTGCTTTGCACCACCCTTGTGCCACCTACTTCACAGAGGTTACAGCAGGTCCCCCTGATTTAAATGTGTGAGAGAAATGTTCTACATGCAAAAACACACACACACACAAGACACACGCACTCAGAAGGAGACAGCAAGCTCTAGGGACATTATTGTTAATGGTGATACTTGAAATGTTTCTAGCACAGAGTTTCCAACCCTTCTCTTCTTTAGTGGGAGTAGCAAGAGAGAAGATCTACCTTTCTCAACTGTTCAAATATCTGAATGTTCATCCACACAGGAAAAGTCCAGAACACAGAACCAAAGAGGCATCTCCTGGGGCTTCCAGTTTTCTCCCTTGTGGCTGGAGATGCCACATCCTACATATTAGTGAGGTCCCCCTAACACAGCAGATAAACAAGCTGAGCATCAGTTTGAACTGAGCTCAGCTGATTTGTCCTCTGCCCTAACTGGAAGACTGTCCAAGGGCCACCCTGTCCTCCCTGTTGGGACATTCCTCCCAATTTTCAGCCTGAATTTTACACTTGAGTAGTCCATGCACACTTGCTCACATGCCAGCATTGCATTGCCCTTTGACTCAAATAGCTGTGGGGTTGGGGTTTTTTTTGCTCCAGAGCCTTTACCCCAAGGTGCTTAGGAGCAGAAACAATATTCCCTGGCAGGCTTTGTTTTCTCTCTTGGGTAGACTTAAACACAGTCTTATTGTGTCCTCTGAGGAGATAAATCCCACAGTGTAGGAACACGCAGTTAAGGTCATTTGGTCAGCCTTGGGCCGGATCCTCCCTGGGGTGGATGGTACGGCCACAGCTCTGGATTTTCCCTGCGAGCCCGCACGGGGCAGCCGCCGTCTGCGATGGAGCTCGGAGAAGCGGCCGGGGACTGAGCTGACCCCGCTCTCCCTCCTGCCAGGCTAACTCACCGCTGCCAGCAGCCCTGCTCATGAATGGCTTTATGCAATTAAAGCACAAAGTAGCTGTTCTAAAGTCCAGAGGGAGTGGGGAAGTTGTTGGGTTTATCTCTGCCCCATGACGTTTGTTCAGGAGCAGAGGGCTGCTGTGGGGCTCCTGGCATCCTATGAGCCCTGAGCTGAGCTGTGAGAAGAAAAGAGAGCATGGGGTTGATTTTCATACTTTGCTCAATATGAAGGAGAAAGTTTCTGTAGTGGCCTAGCACCTCCAAATGTTAGCAGTACCCAGCCTGATTATTTTTGCATTGTGCAGGGAAGTGTGCTTGAAATCTTTAAAGTATATGCATATTTACATTGAATTCTCCAGCTTATGAGAAAGCTCTGCTATTTTCCATTTCCTGGTATCTCATATATACTCTTAAACTCTACTGAAATTGTGAATTTTGATAGGGATTAACTGGTGTTGTCAGACATGGGAATGGAGTTTGTGAAATTGATGTTTGACAGGAGGAAGTGGAAGGGTGAAACACACATTCCCTTTTCTGAAGCTGGATTGATGGCAGCTGTTTGGGAGACAGGTAAAATGAAACAGGGTAGTTTGCAATCTGCAGTTTTCTGACCAGACTCAGGCGATCTTGAGGAGGAGTTTTCTGAGTACAGGAACTGGCAACAAAAAATGAGGGAATAAAAAGTAATTTATCCGAGATTACTATAAATTACTCCAAACCAAAACTTTTTATACTGAATGAACAAATTATACTCTCTCACACATAAGTGCAAGAAAATGCCAGAAGGTCTTGAAACCACAAGAAGACTTTTGAGGACAGTTTTGTGTCCAGAGTTACCAGACCTTATCTGAAATCCTCACAGAGGCTGGAGCTGTTGTGATCTTCACTGTCTACGTTTGTGCTGCTGCTACAGCAGGAGGCATCAGGCTGCACACACAGCCCTGGAGCTGACTGAGGAACTGCAGTGGTGCTTGGAGTGTGTTAATTCCTGCTCAGCCTCTTCTGAAATCTGCCTCCCCCCGTTCTCACAGATTCCTTTAAAGCCCTCAGGGATACACTGTGCTGTTATTCGATGTTTCTGCAAGGGAAGAGACAGATTATGGGTATCAGCTGATGTCTGTGGTTTTCCTTACTCTTTCATTATGAATGTAGAAGAAAGGACCAGGTCCAGCTTTGATTCATATTGCTGCTGGTTCTGTTCCTTTCTCTTCTTTGTTAGCATTATACCCCTTCATTTCTGGTAACATCTTTGTTTAGCTATATTAATAATTATAGTGATAGACAATTCAATGATGGCTTATTTGTTCTGTCTAATTTTTCAGAAATGTCTGCTGCAGTGGGATAGTAAACAGCTTTTGTAGGCTCAGTTTTACCATGAACTATACTCAAAGGGATTGGTTTTAGTTATATCAAATACACAGTGAATACCCAGTTTCAGTTTTGTTTTCAAAGATATCACTGCAAAATAATATGCTATCATTAAATAGAAATTGCTTAATCCCCAGTCCTTGACTACAGAAAAATTGACTGACAAGTCAGTTCTGGATCAGAAGCTGAGTGCTGAGAAATGCTAGTGTGGGAAAGATGATATTTATACTTTCTCTGCTATAAGTCATCTTCAGTGATGCTGCTAAATGTTCATCCGTGTTTCAAAAAGGTATGAATCACTTTAGTGATTCCAGTTAACGTGTGAAGGTGGAGAGGGAGCTTAGAAAGAAAGAATTTAATGTCCTTCAACCCTGCAGAGTGTTAGGGAGCTTACTCAGCTCTCTTCTTTAGTAGTCTGTTTTTGTAGTAAGGGAGGATTTTTCTACAGATGACAAAGCAAGAGACTTACTTCAATGTCAAAATGCTGAAACAAAAGACATTTGCCACTGTATGTGTAATTCAGAGACCAGGAGATGGATGAGCAAAGGGACCATTTCAAATTAAACAATGTAGTAAGAATAACCTTCTTTCTAAAGAGAAATTGAATGTTGTCACATGGAAACTGTTCTCAAAATAATATTTTATCAGTAGGGATTAATGTCATTTTTCAAAGTGCTAGGTATGCACCTGTGCCCCTCATTCATATTTGCAATTGCACAGCTATAGGAACCAATTGGATATACAGATAACAAGGAAATGAAATTTTATGCTGATTGCTGCTCCAGCTGTGAACTTGAGCACAGTAGTGTGTGTATGTTCCATGCAGTTGTGCTCATCTTGGCATGTAGGGCCTTCAGGGTAGTAAGGCATTTAAGGTGGTGCTAATTCAGGGAAATGTTTACTTTTAAAAGTGTTCTTATATTGAGGATATGATTAAGAACTATTCTTGAACAGGGAGTTTCCATTACTCAATGCCTGAAATATAATTTAGAGGCTGTAAGTGATCTTACAGTTGCCTTTTTGTTTAAGCATTCAGTAACACTGGATTCTTATGATCCAGGAAGTTATTTGTACCTACAACTCCCTAAATAGTTTTCAGCAAGGTTTGATCTGTGTTTCTGATTCCAAAACCACTTCCATACAAGTAATATCAACACTACTACATGTTCTTCAGCAGTGCACTTGAAAGCACGTCACAAACGAGAGCAAGTGTAAATATTTTCATAATACGGAGAGCGGAGAAAAGAGGCAAGGACCTTCTTGGCTGTCCATTAGACTCCTCTAAAGGTGATAGGCACAAATCAGGTCCCCATGTTCTGAAAGTGAAGTGCCAGGCTTTGAAACTTCCTTCTTGGTAAGCTGGAGTCCTGTCCCAGCTCTCTCTGGGCAGAGGGGCTGGAGGTGGGTGCAGAATCCAGCTGTGATGTTGTTCAAGTGATGGTGATTCTCACTTGCAGTACTTGGCCACTTGAATTTCAGTTTCTTGTAGAGGTAACCTGTATTGCTTTCAGCAAGGCAGGGTTTTCCTAAGCCAGCAGCAGCAGTGTGGTGTGGAGATCCTTTGATTACACAAATGTTTCCCGTTGTGACATGCACAGGCTGGGCTCTGTTAGCATTGCAGTTAAACAGTCGGGATGTGCAGCCTCCTTAGCAAATTTTGGAATCTCTTCTGCAGCACAAACCTCTTGCTTCCGTCACATGAAGAAAGAAAGGAAACAGCAGCACCTCTGCTGCAGTTCAAGGTGATGAGCAGCTGATCATGAGTTAACTGTACAGCTGAAAGACACATGCAGAGGGACAAACATGAG
This sequence comes from Zonotrichia leucophrys gambelii, assembly GCF_028769735.1. Classification (NCBI taxonomy): domain Eukaryota; kingdom Metazoa; phylum Chordata; class Aves; order Passeriformes; family Passerellidae; genus Zonotrichia; species Zonotrichia leucophrys. The sequence continues at coordinate 71,041,645 of NC_088171.1, forward strand.
GAAAAGAATTTCAGCTTCGTTATACCTGGATTGATTACAGGTCTATGTTATACATTCTAGTGTTATATTAAATACTATGTTAAAATTAAACCAGTATTTTACAAATTTTCCATTTAATTTGTGTTGATACTATTTGCAAAGCCAGACTTTGTAATTGCCAGTAGACTCAGCAACACCATACACTAATCCTCTTACAGTCTTCAACTCTTCCATTTTAAGCTATTTGTTTTGTTTGTTGCTTTTTTAAAGAAAAAGAGCTTTGCTGCCTGTTAGATATTAATGCACTAAAAGATTCTCTTCCAGAACTTTATAAATCCTTCCTTGTAATTATTTCTTTTTATCTTTCTTCCTCATATGGTGTCTTAAGCCCTTTTTGTTTCAGAGCTCTACAACTCCTCAAGGTACAGTATTCATCACTACTGATAGAGATGGATTAATGGGGATTCATTAAGCTGCAGCCAACACAGTGACTCGAATGTGATGGTTTTACATAATGCCCTAAATAGCATGACTGGCGCATTTGAAGTGACCCAAGAGATTCCAACATTTTTGGTATCAGCTTTTCACGAGGTTAGTCATCTCCCATTAATTCCCTTGTAAATATCTTGGAGGAAGGTTACTGTCTGTTGTTTAAAGGCTGTGCATAAAGGCCTTTCATGTGAGACTGGGGATATGTTTCTGCCATACAGCAGGTTTGGCAACAAAGTTGGCTTAGAAAGGTCATGCCCCTACTCACTTGTCTTTGCCTCTTCTGCGTGGTGTGTTGCCACTCTGGTGTGCCAGGATGAGGGGAGCAGCACTGTCAGCAGGAAAATGGGAATGTTCTGCATTAAAGCAAATTGTGCCTGAAGAATCTCAGGTATCCCTTTAATACAGTAAGAATCTATTACATAAATGCAAGTTACTTATTTGTGAATGTCATAAGCACTGAAGTGAGACTAGCCCAGGGGAAGCTAAACCCTCAAAAAATGTGTTAGTCATGATTTATCCTAGTACAGAGTGCTATCAACAGCTGCATCTACAGTACTTTACTTGAAGTATAAACATAGATGCACATTATGTCCTTTGAAGCAGCCTTTTAAAATTTATTTCTTCAACACCAAAGGTGTCTCTTGTTAAGAGTAAACACAGAAATCCTCCAAGGAAATTTACAAAATAAAGCCTTAGACAATTAAAATATTGGCAGGATCAACTTAGAAGTTAATACTAAAATAGCTCACTGTCACTTCTGTGGCTCCCCAGGTACTCCTCTCAGAAGGGCTTTCAGGAAAGCTGTAGGGAACATATCTGAGCTTTGATGAAAATGACCATAAATCTAGGAGAGTAGGGTTTTTTTCTTCCTTAGCTATTCTAATGACAAAATGCCCATTGACTCATGGACTGGCAGCCATGAACTTGTGTGCAGAAGGGCTCTCATGTGCCGTGCCAGCAGCACATGGATGTGGTGCCAGAGGTGCCTTGGCCTCAGAGCTCCGCCCTCCCTTGCCGGGCTCAGCCACCCCCGCGATGACTGCGCGGTCACAGGGCTGTGACACGCCGTGTGTGAGATTGAGAGAGCTCTGCAATACACTGGAACGATGGGAATGGGCTCGGTATTCATGGGCGAGGCTAGACTGAACTTCCAGGAAAATGAGTCTGTCATTTCACCGACAGATCATGTGGCTCCCTGCGCAGTAACCCACAGTGGGGGTCACTGCAGTGCCCTGCTCCGTGCTGTCAAGTCTGTGCAGAAGCTGGCCTGGCACAGTCAGGAAGGGAAGCCATAGGAAAGGGAGAACAGCTAATATTTTAGGATCCAGGTTTGACTGAGGTGAAAGCATGCATTGTTAGCTTTGCAGATGTTGGTCAGGATACACCAAACTACAGTCACGTGTATATAACTGGCATCCAAACTCTTTCAGCAGCAGCAGCATCCTGCTTTTGGCTTTCTAAAGATGTCCATTGTTGCTTTCTAAGTGGCCAGAACAGATCTGAATGCTCTGTGAGACTTCACCTGTTCTGGTCAGAGCAAGGGTAAAAAGCAGGTTCTCCAAACTGATGTGAATTCTCATTGCTGGAGTAGAATGAGCTCTTCGTTTTCCCAAAAGGATACATGCCCAGGCACTGTCACTGGTAGCATGTTCTCCAAGATATTTAATGCCTGTGACCTAAGCACCCTGCAGATCAAGACATGCCTTGGAGTTGAATTTTCATCAGCCTCTTCATAAGACAGGCAGTGAAGCCATTGTGAAAACCCATTGGTGGCCCCCATGCAGTTGAGAAATGCTGTGATTGAAAGTCAGCCGGATTTTTAGGAAGATTGTTTCTGCCAACAGGTACTGATAACCTGCTTTCATAATAATAGCACAAACTTCACCCTCCAGCAACCTGACACACTTCTTTGCCTCGCCAAACAGATCTGTCCTGCACCAATAGAGGAGCTGGAATGCCAAAGCTTTCCAGCATCCGATTTCTGACAAAAAAAAAAAAAAAAAAAAAAGCTGGTGCACACGGTGAAGAGTTTTCCTGCAGAGTTGAAGAGAAAAAGGGATGGACTTGCCTTGGTACCTGTGACTGTGAGCAGTCAGGCTTTTGAAAGAAGCCCAGGTGGTGAGGTTTTCCATGAGACTGATCCACAGTCCAGCACACAAGAGCCAGCCAGGGAGCTCTTCTCTGCACTGATTGCAGCCAGGCTGCTGGCCAGGGTTCACATCCGCCACGGCTTAGCACAGCTGGGCTGCAGGCCTTTCTGGGTGATAGCCAAGCATTTTGTGTCCTACCATTCTTGGCTGCCCTTTTATGTTTTCTTCATATCAGGTCCCAGCATACAAGGAACTTGCAGCAGATTTTGAGGTGACTGCTGGAAACCCATTTATCACGTCATTCCCCCACATGGTGGCATTGCTTGCAAAAAGTATCCACTGATTCCCAGTGTGTGATGTTTTGTTCTCAGGTGCTTTAGCCAGAGTTCTGCTGCCACAAGGGAGAATTTGCCACCAGGCATGCCTGCTCCTCTTCACTTTCTCTGAGAATGAATGCTCTTCCAGATCAGATGGACCATGGAGCTCTCCGAGACTAGCAACCCCGCTGAGGATCTCTCAGGGGAGCTGTGTAGGAACATGCAGAAAGCAGCTACAAGAAAGGCTCCGGTGACTCTTCTTCTGTTATCAGTGGTGCAGACCAGCTGTCAGAGGAGTGGTCACACTGCAGGCAAAAAAGCAGGCTGTTCCACGACCATCCCGGAAGGGATGCACTGACTGAAGAAAGCCAAGAAATTTGGAAAGCCTCTGTATGAGATGTCCAACGAACACGTCTCACTGCAGAGAGGAAGTGTTGGTCAGTAATGTGTGCCATGGTGGATGACCTCTGGGCCTCCTCAGGTCATCCTGCCAGGAGCAGGAACAACGTCAAAGCGAGATCACATCACCAGGGCCTGGCAGTGCACAAAACCTCAGAGCAGTTCTGGCAGGCTGGAATTAGCAGGCTGAGTCACTCAGCCAGGAATCAGTTGTCAATGTGGTTGCTGTTGAACGAGTGTAACGACAGATTGTCAAATACCTAAACAAGGGCTGCTTTTTGGCAAGAGCTGAGATATTGAAATGATTTGTAAATCACTTGCAGGATTTCCTACCTACATCTTTTCAGCAGCATAAGTGGATTAGACTACTGGTCCTTCTAGATAGCATTCTGCTGCAAAGGGACTGTTACCCCACACTTCAAGGAAAGATGAAAGGACAGTTGTGGTAGATGGTGGGGGATAGCCAGTCTTAGAAACCTATTCCCAAACTGCAGTGATTGGAAGCTGGCTTTACTCCAGAAGCATGAGTATAAATCCCTTCCAAAGCTCTTGTTTATTTTTATGCATGTATTAGCAGTCCTCTTTTGACTCCTGCTAAGATTTTGGTTGTGATGATACTAGCTAGGAAGGGATTTGGCTGAGTAACTGCACGCTGTGCAAAAAAAATTTATTTCATTTTTATCAGTTTTAAATGTGTACTTTTTCAATTTAATTGAATATTCCTTTGTGTTAATACGGTGGAAGGGAAACCAGCAGCATGTATTTGTGAGTGGATTTGCTGGACAAGGGCTGGGATTGGTTTCCCACTGCTTCAAACCAGGGGAAATCACAATACAGTGGAATACACAAATCAGGGGTTCTGGTTAATCAAACTCAATAGTAATTTGGAACAAAGAGAAAGTCTTAGGAGAGTTAGTCCTTACAACACACCCATATTTTTTCACTGCCTCACTTCTTCCTTTTTCTTTCAGGAATGATTCAATACAATATTTTATGAGAAACTAAGCAATTTCTAGTTGAGCAAGCTAGTGGAAGGTATCGCTGCTTATGGCAGGGAGGTTGAAAATAGATGATCTTTAAGGTCTCTTCCAACCCAAACCATTCTGTGCTTCTATGACTAAAAATCAAGGTAAAATCAATCAACCTTAACCCAAATGCATTCTTCCAGTTTTAAAACAGGCACCAGAACATCTCTTATTAAAAGGGCTAACTAAGTATGATCCCTTTCTCTTTCTTGTAAAGGTCATTGGAAACCAAACCAAGCAATGTCTTTGTTATATTTTTGCTGAGAAAGTTCCTTCTTTGGCAGAGGAAGGGTAATTGTGATAGCAAGATGCTTCTGTTCCCAAATTCCCTGATGTGCTGGGGTCATGTTGCATATTTGCACTCTGCTTTAACAAGGAACAACAACACAGACAGAAGGGCTTATTTTTGGTGGCACTACATTTAGAGCAGATGTTATAGGCTCAATTATCCTGGTACTTCAGCTGTAACATTGCATTATTCTCTAAGCTCCGTATCTTTGGCAGAAATTGTTTTGTTGGAAGACACTGTTTTCTGAAAGCGGGTGCTGCTGCTCCTCCACTTAGTATAGCCTGACAGCTACCTTCAGTAAGCAAATTTATCATTTTGGATTGCTTCTGCACCGTAGCTACAAATCACATTGAATGTACTGCTGAACAAAACATGTTCGATAAAGTGGGGTGAGCATCTGCCCATTATAAGAATATCCAGCATTTTAACGCAGGATCATTAGTCACCAAGAGTAAATTGATAGGTTATCAAATTCTGCATATTTCAGTCAGCATTCAAAAAAACCCTACTTGTGTAATGCAGGAATATTCTAAGTTCAGCAACCTCAGAGTATAGTTGAGTATCTCCATATATAACAATGTTGTGAAACAGAAAGACACCTCCTGCAGCTCCTGAATCACAGCTTTGAAATGCACATGACAATTATTTCATTTTGAGGCCAATGGTGATGAGCTCTGTCAGCATGGCGAGTAATTAGAAGAAATAGGGATCACTTGACTCATCTTTTCCTCCTGCCTTTGCCAGGTCATTAAAGATACCATTTAAACATTTAAACACCATCTAAAGTTTATTCCATTCCATTATGCCATTCATTTACTGCATCATGCTGTTCTGGAGTTATGTTTATGAAAAGGGACTCTACATTTTTAATTTTAAGTTTTTTGTCTTTGAAGCAATACAACCATTTCTAATGCTTTCTGTAAAGGTGATGTTTTTTAGAATGCGTAAATTGAGATGAAAATAACTGAAAATAATGAGTCAAGCCAATAAAACTAGCAGAAGAGTCAGCCAAATGGTAGCTCAAAGAAGGCAGATCACATATTAAAAAACAGTTGAATCATTTTCTTTTAAAAATCCAGCTAGACATGCAATTCCTTATCTCTGTCACCTAACATTTGCCACATCTTCTACTTTATGAACACATACACTTTGCTTGGTAAAAAGGCAGAATCTTTCACTAAAATGTATAGCAAGATATGGCACTTTTACACTATTTCTGTTATCAAGTAGTGTTATAACAAGAGGGGGCTTGTTAAAATTTCATTATTTTAGTAGCAGCATTCTTCAGAAAAAAATACTTATATATTTCCTATGCTCAGACTGTATGAACTGATTATCCAACAATTACATATTAATTATTAATCACCCAGTGCTTCAGAAGCCACCCTGTGGCTCTCTAGTGCAGGAAACTCCACTGCTTTTGCAACCTAACGATGTGATTTTCCCAGCTGTGGTGTTGCAGCGCTCAGCCAGACGGAAGGCTGATGGCAGAGGGAGACATAAAGTTATGGGGATGCCTAAGGTTGAACCTCACCTTGCTTGGAGGAGGTTATGAAACAGTAACCTAAACAAATTCAGCAGGCAAAACACAGAAAACTAGTTAGATGACAGACTATGGTTAGAATTGGAGGGGGCATGTGTTTTAGGCGGTCTGTAAAGGGATTAATGGAAATACCTGAAAATGAGCAAATAAGGAAGAAGATATTTTCCTCCTGTGCTTCCCAAGAACACCTTTTCTGACTCCCTGTTTAAGTGGCAAGCCTGAGAACTGTGATTTGCATTATCAGTACACATTTTTGGCTATACATGGTTACCAGTCAGGAAAACAAGATTGATTTCTCATTCTCAAGCACATTTATAATGTCTGTGCAAATGAATGTAGGGCATATCCCGGCTAGATCAATATTTATGCAGCCTACTTTAGAAAGCAAGGGAGTTGCTTCTGAGCAGCAGGGGATCTTGTAATTTCTTTTCCTATGGTTTCCCCTTTTCCTGGTTTCCAGTGAAATTTGTTTGCATAATGCTTCATGCTCACTGACAATTAAAGGGAGTTTTCACGGAGGCCCCTCCAAAAGGCCAAGCTGCTGCTGGCACCTGGGGAATGAATCCCTGGGGTGGAGGGAGGTGTGGGTGAGCCCATGGAGCTGCAGGCCAGGCTGGGGACAGCAGGATGGCGCCGGGAGGGGGTGCTTGTGACAAGGGTGTGCTTGTGACAAGGGTGTGCTTGTGGCAAGAGGGTGCTTGTGGCAAGGTGTGCGAGGGCAGCGAGGGAGCACAGTGCTGCTCCCCGAAGGGACAGCTGGCAGCAGAGCTGGTGGCTTCTGCCACCTCCCGGCACCAAAGCCACTCAGCTTTGGCTTTGCACACTTCATTCCACTCACGAAAGAGCAACAATTAATTACCCTAATTAAAGCCAACTGCAGAATATCGAATACTGCGGTTTGTTTCGTTCTTCTAGGCTCACCTCTTTCGTGCACACATTCCCCATGCTGTTGTCACAGCTAATCTCTTTCATTCATTTTGAAATGGTGGGCAGGGGGCCAGGGGAGAGCGGAACACATAATAAATCAAAAGGCAGTAGCAAAACATGAAAAAGAGCCAAGCTCCCAGCAGCATGCCGGCATCTATGTTTAAAAGGATCTTCCCAAACAGCTGTTTTCTCACAGCACAGCTTTCATTTTCTTGATGCTTAGGAGGAGGCAACTTCACTGACCCACAGGCAGAAGGCAGCATTTGTGAATATCCCTTACTTTTCCTTCTGCCATATTTACTAGAATTTTCTTATCTTAACCTGACTTCAATAAACTCAAGGGCCTTCAAATGTCCATAGTAATGCAAGTTCCTGCGCAGTGATGCATGTATCTGAAAATTAATAGGGAGATGATAACAAGTAACTTTACACTATTGGTATCTTCTGATTGTCAATTTAATTTGCCCTCAAATAAAATATACTTTATGTATATAAAGTATCCTCTGCAAACTTTTTTTGCTGAAGAAGCTCCTCCATGATGCAAACATGACAAGCTCTAGGCTATTAAATCATCTTGATTTCCATGGCTATAGCACTGAAATGCAGCATTAGCAAATACAATATATTGAATGCCTCTGTAGTAAATAATTCCATTTTTTTTCAAGTAACTAACTAGGCAATAAGAACCCTGTCAGTTCTGTGTTGACAAAGTATCTTAGTTACTGAGTAACTATAGAGATGTTTTCCTTATGCTTGACGTAATTATCAAAATGCCTTCCAATAGCTGGTGAGAATGTTAAGGCTGAAAGAGTAATTCCTGGAGTGTGGGTTGCTGTTTGCAGGGACATACAAGTCAGCTCTGCACAGGCCAGCTATGCACCCACAACTAAAAAGATCATCAATGTATTTCTTCTTGCCATCAGTCCCTTTGGAGCAAACTGGAACATCTGGTGCTGCCCTGAACATCAAGTGTCAGATTTGGTCAGCCTCAGGCACAGGGCCAGGAGAAGACACAGACACGGACCTCCTAGGGCATAAGTCACAAATTACTTTGTCTCTCATAAAGCTCCAGCTTAGGTAAGGGCTTGAACTCAGAAAGGGGGGTGCAGTTGAAAGTCTATGTGCAAAGCTTGCCCTAAGAGCCCCCAACCCAAAAGGATACTGGCTTTGCTACTTCCCTGGTCTGTAGGCAAATCTTTCTTCACGGTCTCTGGCCTGTGCTGTTTTAGTACTTTGGGGTGGTTCAGATTTTGCCCGGGTGCTGTTAACTCTGCAGATCTTGACTCTCTGGAGCCTCTGGCAGACCCCCCCAAAGCTGGATGTGTCCTATGGCCTGAAGAACATGGACTACTGCAATGTGGTGAGGGACATTTCCTACTTGGCATTCATGCTGATCTCTGCATGGGTGATTTTTCTTCTACAAGTGATGTGGAACATGTAGAATTTCAATCTGAGCTGTGCTCAATGAAGAATGAAGGCTGGAAGGGATCCCAGTGGGATATTTACTGTCTCTTACTGACTTAGAGTATTATAGATACCATACAGAAATATTACTTATAGTATAATGTCAGCAATAATATATAAACTGTACTCATGATGTTCCAACAGGTTGTTTTTTAGATATGCAGTGACAGAGGCTCCATCACCTCCCTGCCTGGCTGCTGTCTGTCCTCTGCCCCTCTGCCCTGACCAGCCCTAATTATTTCCCAGTGACTAACCCGAAACCGCCTTGCTGCCCCACAGGCAGAGAGCACAATAATTGCCTTCCTCTTTGCAGCCCCACGTGTGGAAACGCCCTTCTTTCCTTCCTCAGGCAGAACAAGGACAGTGCCTTTGGATTTTCCTCATAGGTGTTGTTCTCCAGGCCTCCTGCCAGCCACATGGCTGCCCCTGTGTCCAGCTGGGGTGCCCTTGTTCTGGGAGAGCTACAGCCCAAAACCAGCCTGACTTGCAGCAGGGTAGAGGAAAAGGGCTTGTGCCTGCATCTTGTGAGCCGTTCCCTCGTCGGTCCATCCCAGTGTGGTGTTTGCCTTTGTCTCAGGAACACCGTGCTTCCAGGCTTTAGCTCACAAGCCGGGTTCCTGCCCAGCAATCTGGGCTATTACCTGATTGGATTTGTCCATTGTTCCTGCCTGATAGCACCATCTCATATGAGCCTGTCCCCATTCTGAATTGCATCCTGTGTTTCCCCCAACACCAGCACAGTGTCCCCTCAGTGACACCAGTGACCATGGCAGCCCCAGCACCAGCATGCCCTGCTGTCCCTGGCACAGCCACTGCACCTGCTGTCACTCACTCTTGCTACAATTGGACAAGTCTTGTGTCAGCCTCTTGTAAATTTCTCTTTTGAGTTTACTTATGATGAGAATGGCATCAGAGACACAGTCAAAAGCACTTGGAAGACAAGATACATGACTTGGTGTCTCCTTTCTGTAAGACTGATGGCTGCCACAAAAGGAAATAAATTTGCTTTAGTTCATTTAGTGTTCATTCCTTTTATCACCAAGTGTGAATTAGCCCACATTTGATTACTTACTCCGGTATTTCAAGGGCATTGACATGAAGTTGGCCAGTTTTCTCCTTTGCTCTCAGTTTAAGGGAGAGCATTTTTTTATTTGTCCATCTCTGTACAAAGTCAGTTTGACTCATCCTCCATCAAGTCATACAGGCAACTAACTACTCATGGCCCAGAGGTGCCATTAGCCAGGTCTTCAAGTATCTGAGGTCAAAGTATCGCTGCCAATTTGCAAATAATTAACTTCTGCATGAGCTCTTTCCTTGTTAGAGTCACCCATCTTTCCCAGTGGTGCTGCTGGTGTTTGTGTTACCTGCCCACATGCAACTGGTGTTTTGGGGAAGAAAAGTGGAAACTAAAGGCACTAAACACCTCTTCTACAGAAAGGAGCACGATGGAAGCATTCCTTTTTTTCAGGAATTAGAGACCACAGAATCATAGAATGGGATTCTTGATGTGATTCACGTTAGAATGTGGTTCCTGGTGTCCCTTGATAATCCCCTCTCTTGCCCCTGCATGTTGGGGCAATGCTTTGTGCGTGCTTGGCTTGCCAGGTCTCCTCTTCCTGGGCATTTCCCTCTTGTGCTGAGAATGGAAGATGCAACAATTAAAGAATAAAAGATTTTAGAGAGCAAATAAGTGAGTCATGCCCTGGTACATGTCACTGTAAGTAAAATAAAACAGTAAATCAGTAGATTTCATGGAAACAGCATGGTCCAGGCTTTGCTCATGGAGGCAGCACAAGAGACCTGTGCATTCACAGATCCACATGGACGTGGCCATCCCTGGTGCACCATGTCCCACCCCAGCTCACAGAACTGATAAGGCCAATTTCTCACAGTGCCATTGAAAGGAGTTGGTTCGGAGTGAAAAACACTTTCCTGCAGCATAAATCAGCCCTGCAGAAACTCGGTGCTCAGCCATACCATTAATGCCAGAGCTGTTGTGCTGTTTTGAATGGGGAGCAGGGAAACATCCCCAAGGCAGCCCAGGGAGAGACAAGGAGAGGGTAACAGGAATGCCAGGGTGCAGGTATTTGACATAATCTTTGAAAAAGGCCAGTGGCTGCTCTCTCCCACTCTACCCACTATTTCTTCTTCCACTTTGGCTGGCCAAAAAGCACAAGCCAACCATGTTTTGTTAATAATGAAGAAAAATGGCTCTTTGTTGACGGAGCTGCCACTGCGCATCCCCAGAAGTCCCATGAGCAGCTCTGCTCAGGAAAGCTATGCTTGATTAAACTGAACCCTGGCTTCTGAAATACTGGAGCAAGAGCTGTTGTGGGACTTCATCCAATATAACTGTGTTTTATTTTTATTGCTCCTCATCTGTTTTCCCTGATTTTGATAAGGCCAGAGAGCACCTTGGCTCAGCAATCTCTGCTCTCAGCAGGAGGAGGAGAATCATGCACTGAATGACCTTACTGAGGTGCCTGTCACATAAAAACCCTTCTGCCACCTGGAGTCCTGCCTGCACCCACTTTTCCCTCTCCTTCATGAATATTTATGGTGGCAAAACTAGATATAGCATGAATTACGTGGAATTTTAAAATTACGCAATGAGAAATTTCATACAGAATGAAGTTCCTTGGCAATTCTTCCATATAGTTATATCAGTAAGGTTCATGCCTGTGCAATTCCCAGGGTGAAATCAATCTTACTTTTTACATTTTTTTAGGGAGGGATAGAAGATTAATGTGATTCTCCACACAATTTCATCACCAGACTTTGCTGGTTTCCATTCCACTGTAAAATTATGATAGTGCCCTGCCTCTCAATTTATATTTTCCTTTGCTTGCATATTGCTTTCGTCTTCCTGAGGTTGTCTGTTGTACCTTCCCTTTTTGTGTTTCCTTTTTTATCTCACATCTAAGATCACTGTTTTGTCATGAAACAGGGTCTTCCTCCAAAATGCATAAATAATAGAGAAAAAATGGAGGAGACAGTTAACGCTGCAGTAGGCGAGAGGAGTAAAGTAGGTTAGGCAGTTAGCATTCATCAAATATTTAGTGAGTGATACAAGCTGAGGCCAGCTGTACGGGATCTTGATATGTTTTCTCTTTGTACAACTTGCTTAGTCCATCACACAGGTCCCTGCAGAGCACCCCAGCACTTGCCCGTGGCCCTGACCTACATTTTGCACAGCGTGTGTGCCCCTCTTTCCCCAGATGGCAAAGCCCACCTTGGAAGAGGGTGGGCTTTTGCTCCCATTCTAAGGCATCTGCAGCCATGCACAAGCAGAAACTCAGCATCTGGGCCCTGCTCACCCTGGCTGTGACATGAGCTGCCCTTGTAGGCAAACATTCCTAAGCCCGTACTGTAAATGCTCTCTGTGTTTCCCTTTTTCTTATTCTACCTTTTTTTCATCCTACTTTTTTCCTTCTCATATCAGACATTGCTCTGGGAGAAGCCAGCATTTCCCACTGGTAAGATCAGCTGAGCTCACATAATTTCTCTAAGCCACAGCGCTGGAAGTTTGGACTTGTCTTGTGCTGGGGATTTTTTTTCCTCCCAAAACACTAAGGATTAAAGTTATTATCCTATAATATCATGGGAATGGTTTATCAATTCAAAAGTGCTTTAAGATTCCCAGGGAGATGAAGCCACTGTGCCACATGAGGCTTTGTCATGGCGCCCCCAGTGTGCCAGGGGTTTGCTGTGCCTCTGGGTCACACCGTGCCCACGGCCTGTGGGGCCAGGTGGCTCCTTGTGCTGGGCTGTGTTAAAATGCAGGGGCCTGTGCTTGTGCAGAACCCCTAAACTCAAAGACAAACAGGGACAAACTGCCTTGCCTCATCCCTTAAATCCCAAGTGTGCCTTCCCACTGCCAGGCTCTTTTCCCCCAGCATCCTGGTGCAGGTGTGCTGCTTTACTCAACAACTTTTTGCTGGCACGTGGATTTCTCTCTCTCTGCAGCGAGGCTGGGGCTCCTGACAGCTCCTGCAGTTTGCCTGCATGTCCCTATTCCCCCTCACCCAGCTGCCTGCCGGGAACCCACACACTTTTTGGCTGCCACAGCCCGGAACTCCAGGGGTCCTGCTTGGCAGGCACCTGCTGAGTGCATCCCTTTGCCTTCGCCTTTGTTCCTCAGGGTCCCTCCGTACCGCAGCTCCCTGCCTTGCAGCTCCCTGCCTTACAGCTCACAGAAACACGAGGCTGCAGGATAAGCAGCCAGGGCTCAGGAACGTGCCACGATTTGCCAAAATTGCCTAATGAAGCTTAGAGCAGCAACTTCAGGCACTTGCAAAGCATGTAACAAAAGTAGCGCCCTTAGGCAAATATAACCCTAATTTCTTCACATAATAATTAAAAGGGCAAATTTAGGAGAAAATATTAATCCCTGTCCATAGAAGACTTGTGTTTCTCTTTTACTCCAGGCTAGAAATATCAATGGAGTTAAACATTTGTCGACGCTTGCACAAGCACAGCCAGAGCAAGAGAGCTGAGTAAAGGCAAATCTTTCCAAAAGAGAAGCCAGGCCTGCTGTCGCTGGCAAGATGCGGGGTTCCAAGGAAATGAAGATGAGTGAGATTGCAAAACTGAGATGCCTGCACTTGCAAATTACTTGTAATGGCTCCAGAAACGACTTGTCTAGTGCTGTTGTTTTACCTTTTACCTACCACTAGGTATGCACCCAGCTCATTTAAAGGGCTGTATCGAGACATATAATTTGTTTACAGCTCGTTAATTGCCATTATAATAACAATAGCATGATACATGCGAAAGCACTCTGGCGTTTTGGTGGTAGCATGCAGCAGAGCCTCCCGAAGGCAGCTCATTGCTTGCCCAGAGCCCGGTTGCAAAACACTCTTTAGTCCTATTAGGAGTAATTTCGGGGGCAGAGTGGGGATCACGAGTCTTCCCTTTGCCACAGACTGCACACACACAGTTCAAACTTGTTTCCTTCCTAATTGTTGGTGAGCAAAGCACAGGCACTGTTCTTTCCATTTAGGTCATTTAGGGTTTAAAAAGGAGCTAATAAGGGAGCCAAGGAATTATAACATGAGGGTGGTTCTCTAACTTCTTCCATCCCAGTTGTAACACATGCAATTGTAGAACTTCTTTTGCAGCAGGAGCAATGCCTCCTGCTTCCAGCAGATGAGCCTAAGCCTGGGTACCAGCTCAGAGGTTACTGCTTTCCTTTGGCAACATCCTTAGGCTGACCCCCTGTGCGGGGGTGACCAAGGTGGTGAATCAGCTCAAAAAAAGAAAAGGGACAGAAAGGAGAACAGGAATTGTATTGCTGGCTCAGCCTCAGGTGCTAATGGGAATTTGGCTTGCCTGATGCAGGATGCAGATTTTGACTGAAATGCCATGAATCCTGGTAGTGTCCTCTGCTGGCATTTGGTGCTTCTTCTGGAAAAAAACCAACCCAGATCTCAGAAATTGGAAAGGGGCTCTGCACTTACTTTATCTAAAGAAGAATTTAAAAACTGCAGCTAAGTAAAAAGGATTCAAAGCTTTTACAAAATATACAGACAACTATTTCTTTTCACCAGCTTTAGTAAGCATAGCCAGGTTCTGACTGAGGGGTATGAATGCTCTTTTTTGGAATGGAAACATTTTTCCTAGTAGTTTACTATTCTCTGAACTTGTCACGAAGAACAGAGCAGTTGTCAGCAATGCGCCCAATGAGCACAAAAATATCTTGGATAAAGTCCATCACAAGATTTTGCCTTTCAAACATTTTTCATTGCAGTAATCACTGTTTGCCAAGAAATACCAGATATAAAGAGAAGAGGTTCTGCTTGGTTCAGTAGTAGATCTAGAACAATTATTTTGTGGTTACAGAAAAAGCCTTGCTGTTTTCACTGTGTATCTTGAGAAAAATTCTTTCTTGCCAAGAGATTTTATGAGAAGCACAGGCTGTGCCATAAAATCATGCTGTATTCTTCATTTAATCACAGGGAGCTGATATAAAATGCAGACACTGAAGGCAAGAGATGAAATCTCACGACTTTGTGTGAACCCACTCTTGTGGTGGAGGAGAACTCCTGACTTTGGTTTTCACTGCAGTTATGTGCAAGTCCCGACAAACACTTTCAATCCATAGCATCTGCACAAGTTTCATGCTACAGCTCCAGAGCCAAGTAAACATCATATCACAGCAGGATATGATGGATTTCCCATCCTTGTGACATCAGCTCCTTAGCAGGGCATTTAGTGGCTGAATGCTTCAGTCATGAGTGTGGCCTCTTTCTTGGTCATTTTTCCCAACCTGACTCCAGTACCAGGCTCTTTCTGGCTTCCCATGTAGAGCAGAAATCCATTTCTGTTTTCCCTGGAGCCATTACCAGATCTGTGTCTGTGGCCAGGGCTGCCTTGCAGGGGGCTTCTGCAGCAAAGGGAGAGGCACCGACACCGACTGCGTCAGCCACAGCACACTTGCCAAAAGCCCTGCAATGTGTTTTATGCAGAGAAAAGTCTTCAGCCCTCCTACTCTGGTCTTGTGAGGCTCCTGGCTGAACTTAGGTGTCTCTGCCTGCAGGTGGTTGTCCTCTAGAAGAGTCTGTGGGCACATGGCAGAAGATGGCACCTTCATCTGTCTTCCTGAACTACCCAAGGTGCTGCAACTGCAAGAGAGATACAGCAGGATTTTTCCAGAAGCAACTGGAAAACAAATCTAGGACAGAGCTCACCAGGGCTCTTCCAGATCATCCCTCTCTCTATAAACCAGATTTACATATCTTCCTGTTTTGGTATTTTTTCCCCCTAGGATGTGCTCCTGTGGCAGCATGAGTGGCACTGGGTACATCTAGTATATCTTGAGGAAGCCAGGTTTGATAAGGATTGCTTTCCCTGGCTTTTCAAAGCAAGAAATTTAGGTTTTACTAAATGTGACTACATGCGACTACATGTAGAAGTGTGCTTTTTGGAGTTGTCACCATCATCCAATGCACTTGGATTTTGCTTCCATTTTGACTGTTTTCCCTGTGCTCACAAATGGTGTCGCCATGGAAAGCTATTAGGCACCTTGCATCTTCCACTGGAGCAGACATCACATATGTTCAGAAGGGTTATCTTTGTTCCCTCACTTATGCCAAGCCCATTAATCTTGATCCAAAACAAATTAAAATGTTGTCATCCACACTGGGGCAGTTGCGGGGCGGGGGGTGTCTGTGTAATGTACCAAGCTTCCACCGTTTAGGGTGTGCTTTGTTACCTGGAATAAATTAGTTACAGTTTCTTGATCTACAGTATCCAGCTGTTGTGTAAGTCTGGAAAAGCCTTCTATTGTTACACAACGTGGTTGGTATCTCCCCATCTATGATACAGCTGTGCAATCAAAGCTGTGTTGTGAGCCTGGGTGCGTTTGTACACCGCACATCCCTCTTCCTGCCCCACTGTGTGCAGGCACACACCAAACACCACCTGCTTGTTTGGGCACACAGGGAACAATCCTCTTTTTCCCACAGACTGGGGGGAAACTGAGGTCAGAAGCTGAAGCAGCTTCATGACAATGATTTTGGTTTGAACTGCACGGGTGGATGCTGTTTTACTCACAGGAAAAACTACCAGCCCTTGCCCCAAATTCCAAATGGCCACACACACCCTGCTCAAAATGAGTCTTGCAAATGGAAACGTGGCTTCTGGACCAGCTCTGCTTTCCACTCCTGACATTTTCCATCTGGGATTCATAAACCCTGGTTCATTCCCATTTATGTCACATGAAAAGAGGAGAAGAAATCCTGCTCCTGCTGGCCACATATGAGCCCTGGCCAACCTTTGTACCCGGGGGCAGCAGAGGTGTCGCCAGGCAAGAGGTTTTGCTCCACCCAGAGAGGAAGCGAGTCAGGTGCCACTGTCCATGGGCACATGGGGTCACTGGTGCTGCCCGGGGCTGTGGGACAGAGTGAGTGCCAGCTCTGCTGCAGCCTTCTCTGGGAGTGGGAATGTGCAGTCTGATAATATGAGGGGGTTTTATTCTCAGCAAGCTCGACACTTTTCCTTTTTTTTGGGGAAAAAAATAAAAAATGAGGAAACACCTAATCTGTGTACCTTCTCCTGCACATGCTGTGGATGTGCACACAAGGATGAAGAGCCATGCATGGCTGTGTGTACCCTGCTGCCAGCGGCTCCCAGCAGCTCAGGACTGGCACCAGTCCCAGAGCCTGACAAGGCATTTCAGCTTTGTTGGAGTGCTTGGCTGCACATCACCAGAGCCCACCCCGGGTCACTGACATTGCTGTCTGTCTGTACAGCCACAGACCTCAAGCTGGGATCAGTATCTCCAGACACAAACCAAGTGTGGACACTACCAGTGTGTGTGGCAACACAACTCCCTACATGGACCCTCAGAGGAGAGCAATAAAGATCAGAGCTCATAATTTTACAAACATGTAGGGACCAGTCCTCATCCCAGAGCTCTTGCAATGCCTCACAGGAGAGAAACCCCAGCAAATGCCTCCTGACTGTGTTCAAGTCTTCAGCTCCCAGGCTAACTTATGCCTTCTGATTTCAGTGGAAGATCTGGCTTGAATGAAGCAGGACACAGCCACACTCCAAGTTGCACAGTGGCAAAGAAGACAGCAATCCTTAATCTCCTGAATCCCAGCCTTGTGGTCTTTCTTCCCAAATTCATGAGTGCTTAATCTTTGAGAGGCTTATGCTAAGATTTTCATGTTTGTTTAAAGTTTTAAAACAAAACCTAATCACCTGCAGGCAATCCTACATGGCATTTTTTTTTTTCAGTCCCAGATGCAAAACAACCCTAAACCTGCTCTGCAGATCTGCTGACACAAAAGAGATTAAATGCTATTTTGCTGGTCTTTTTAAACCCCTTATTGATTTTTTCCTGGGTTCACGTAGGGTTCACAAGTGAGAGTGTTGGTCCTCCGAGTATGACTGTCCATTTTATGTGCCAATTTCTGCATTAAAGGACAGGCTGCAAAAAGGGCAATATGGACAGTAATGCTGAAGGGCTTGCTCATGGCCCAGAGCCCCAGCAGCTTCATTTGGGATGTGTTTTTCACCTGATATAGTTAAAGGATCACAGAGGGTGGTGTGGAGGTCACAGCCATTTCAACCAAGCATGGTGCTATTGCCTGAGAGAGCCATGAATCCAGAGCAGTTGGCCTTCTGTGGGTGGCAGAGAGGAAGGACCTGCTTCCTTTTGGACCTGCTGCCACACCTTGGTTTGTAATTGCCTGATTGACCTTGACACCAAGAGGGCAGACTCTGTCCCCAGGGTGTGGGCACAGAGCCGCTGCAGGAGCCACAGGCACCCTCTGGGCACCAACGCCCTGGAGATGTGAGAGCAGGGCTCCCTCCAACCCAGCTGGGCTCAGAGACACCCACATGGGGCTGTGTCACTGTCTGGGAAAAAGGACACCACAGAAAGGAGACCCAGGAGCTGAGCTCAAGTGTGAACCTTCATCATCCGCACAGCTGGAGGATCAACCCTGTCAGCCACATCTGCTGGAGGTGCTGCCTGGCTCCCAAGCCATCCCCTGGCTCTTGGCCATGGCTTTGTCAGAAATCTCATTCTTTGAAATGCAGCCTGGAAACTGGAACAGCAAAGGGAAAGAGATGAACATACTGAAAGACAAGATGCTGCACAAAGAGCTTCACTGGCAATTTCAGCATAAATGGGTGGTGTCTGCTGGTACCACAAGGAAATGAAAATGAGGTCTTATTACAAGTGTGATTACACTTCCAGTTGCCTGGGCTACAGGTACACATACAAATGAAATAAAAGAATCAGTATACCTATAAACAATACATAGAATCACACAATAAATAAGGTTAGAAGGGACTGCCTGGCCCAATCCCCACCCAAAGCACAGCCAGCTCTAAAGTCAGAGTAACCCTTCGTTGGGAGAGTTTTGCACATTCCTGCAGGAGACAGTTTGACCACCAACCCTGTGAAATTTTTTTGCTAAGGCTTAATTGGGATTCCCTAGTACATAACTTCTGTTTGGTGCCTCTCATCCTGTCACTGCGCACTTCCAAGGTGAGTCTGGCTCTGTATTTCCTGCAAGGTAGTGTCAGACAGCGCTGAGGTCTCCTTTCAGCCTTCTCTTCTTCAGGCTGGACAAACCCAGCTCTCTTGTCCTGTCCTTGTATGCCACATCCTTCTGTTGGACTTGCTCTGGTACCAAGGACCCCACAACTGGACACAGCACACTTAGATGTGGCCTCCCAAATGCTTTGTGTTTTCCTCCAGAGAGGGTGAAGATTTGTTTGGTTTGTTTATAATCTAGGTTTTCTAAGTTTAAGAGGTCTTGCTTTTCCAGCTAAAATACCCTACTAACTAATGCTGGGCAAATGACACTCAGAAAGGTCCTCCAGCTGACCCCGCGTGGCTGCTCCCTTCTTCTTGGCTGGTTTCTAATTTGCCAGAGCAGGGAGACTCCAGAACAACCTTTTATTGAGAGAAGTAGGACAAAATTCAGCCTAATTACCACTCTAGCAGAGCTAGGGCAGTCTGAAACAGAAGCCTACAGCGAGCTGTGGGCGATGGAAGAGGTTGCCAGCCGCGCACAGGAGTCTCATGATGTCTTTAAGCCCCTACGTTCCTCTTGGCCGTTTTCAAAGTCAAAACCTGTGCTTGCCCTCACCTCCGAGCCTGCACAGCGGAGCACAGCCTGCGCTCTCGGCCCGCTCCGCTCTGGTGCCGCTCCTCTTTTCCTGCGCATCCGCGGAGCCGCGCCAGGGGAGCCAGCGGCTCCTCGCGTCCCGCTTTGCTCCCCCTCCGGGCACGGGCGCTGCTCCCACATGCATCCTCTCTTCCACGTGCTTCATTTCCCCCATGGTCTGACTTACACCTCCTTTTTTTTTGCTTTTCCTTTCGTAGCAAGCTCCACCTTGGCTCTGCAAGAGTGACCCGGGCTCCAGCCCGGCAGGGTGCGCGGTGCTTTTCCTCCGCTCCTTCCCTTCAGGGCGGCCTCCGTGCCCTGGGAAACATCGCAGGGAGAGCTGACCGGCCCTGAAGGCTGAACTGGCTTTTGTTCTGATAAGGAATCAGGTTGCATAAACGCTATCAGACATGATCAGCTGCATGAGCTCTGCCGGCAAGTTCTTCAGCAAGGAGGGCAAACCCTCGGTGCTGTGCTCGATGGCAGAGCCAGAGCTTTGTGCATTCCTTGGCCAAGTCCTGTCGCATTTGGGGCAGGAAAGTTTGCCCTTGGGCAGGGCGAGCAGGGCAGGGGCTCTGTGGCCAGCCTTGCAAAGCCTGGCTTGCTCCTCTGTACCCTTCCCCTGGGATTCTCTGTCTGTCTGTCTGTCTCCATCCATCCATCCATCCATCCATCCATCCATTCATCCATCCATCCCTGCAGGTCTGAGGCAAGCCGAGGCACGTGGCCAGCCTCTGGAGCAGGAGCCAGTGCTCACCAGCAGTTCCCAGCCTCGGGATCTTTCCCTTTGAACAGCTTGACAGCAAAAGCTTTCATCCTGGAAGAGACTGACTTGCATCTGCGGCTCCTGCGCCCCTCTTCCTGGGATTTGCACACCAGTGGCTCAAACCTGGCTTTGGCTTTAAGGTCCAGTGCTTGAGTGGGGTGGATCTGCCAAGGTGGCCTTGCCCCAGCTTCAATCCCCGGCTTGAAAGGTCCCAGAGGGCAGCCTAGGATATACGGGATGCCTTATGGCGGAATTGCACCTTGGCAAAACAGCTTATTATTCATCCTTCAGGGCCAATTGCTGGCTATCATACAGAGCAGGGGCAATTCATGAAGAAGAAAAGGCATCTTTTTGAAAAATAAAGTGGTTTGGGTTTTTTTTTTCCTTCCAAGAAGCCTGCAAGGCAGAATGGCAGCATGCATGAAGAGAACATTTATGCAGACAAGCAGCGTGGCCTATTTAAGAGCAGAGTGAAAGAGCAATTATTCTGCAGCTCCATTCTGATGTAAACCAAAAATAAAAAATGTCAGGACTCGGCAAAAGGACCACACACAGCCAAGGAAGCAGCACTGGCAGTGGGGGAGTTACACTGGCAAAGGGACCCTGAGTGGGCAGCAAATGAATGCTGAGGCTCCCACTCACAAAATCACCAATCCAGGGTTTGCAGGAGCGATTGCCATGAGTAGGAGCATTAAAACCCCTCTGCAAGGCAGGCTGGAGGCAGCAGGGAATAAAGCCAATTGCTGTTGTACTCATTTCCCATCCAGGAAGTCAGGGCTCACTCTGCTCTCTGTTCCTGGCCAGCTGAGCCAGCACAGCCAAGGCTGCACCTCAGACAAGGCACAAGGCAAAGCTGTCCCTCAGTCCTATAGGCACAACCCAGAACCTCTTAGGAAAAGACTTTGGAAGCCTTTGCAGAAGCCACCACCAATTTTTGGTAAGAGAGAGCCATCAGTTCTGCCTACAAAACAGCTGCTTTCTCATTTTTCATTTTGACCCTTAAAGGCGCTTTTATTTACCCAGGTTTCAGAGAGGGCAAGAGGAGACTAAGCTTAAGGGACAAGGGCAGCTGATCTGTTACACAGCTTTCTGAGCAGAAACCTCACCAAGTGAGCAAGAACAGCTCACAGTGGCAAAATACCTGCAAGGTCCAGCACAGGTGGCCCTCCATCCCCACTTACACCCTCCACCCTCTGCAGGGGTGAGGTACAGTGGAATTCCCTGATCCTGTGCATCTGAAAAGTGATTCATAAAAATTGACCTGCACGTGTGAGCTCCGAGGCCCTCAGAAGCAGATTCCCAGAGTTCCCTGCTAAATGGCTCCCAGGTAGCACAAAGTTAGCTCTCCTCAAGTCCAGAGTGGCAACTCTGCTCTCCTTTTTCCTCATTACACTGAGAAACAAAGTCAACCATCTCATGATCACTGTGGCCCCCTGTGCCATCCCCCACCAGTCTCTCTCGCCCACCTTGGGGCAGAGGGATCAGCCGTGTGCAGCCAAGCTCTGTTGTGAGCCCCATCCCACAGCCAGCAGGATTCAGGAGCAGGGATGTAACCCTGGGCTCCTGACACCAGCTGGACACATTTCTCCCAGAGCAAATGCCTGTTGGAGAGGAGAGGATTCATGCTTTCAGCTTCACACTGCTGTTTACCATCAGTGCCATGGGGGACAAAAGCATCTCTGTGTCCCATGGAGCCATGGAGGTAATTCTGGAGAGAACTCTTCAGTGCTCAGATAACCTGAATCTTGAGACCTGTCTACATAGTATAGCTGCCTCCTTGAGTCATGGTCTGTAAACTCAGAGAGAGAAAGAAAAAAGTCCCCATGCCCCAAACATGCCACAAAGAGCTGGATGCTGGGAG
The DNA here is from genome assembly GCF_028769735.1 of Zonotrichia leucophrys gambelii. Classification (NCBI taxonomy): domain Eukaryota; kingdom Metazoa; phylum Chordata; class Aves; order Passeriformes; family Passerellidae; genus Zonotrichia; species Zonotrichia leucophrys. Next base: position 71,063,425 of record NC_088171.1, read on the forward strand.
AATAGGACAGCTTTCCCTCTGATCAGGACAGGGAATGACACGCATGGCTGCATTCACCCTTTCTCCAGGAACATGCTTAGAGCAAAGGAAAAAGCACTAGAAGGAGGAGGGGAGTGCACAGCACCAGAGGCAGAGAGGAGCCACCAGCCCCAGAGAGAAGCAGTGATGTCAAGCTTGGCTATCAGACTCCAGCAGGTGTGCCTCCATTTGGATGCAATGCCATTTATAGGTAGTACAACTGAGGGAAAATTTGATAAAAATAGATAAAATTGGCAATCAGTGGAGAGTTGATCATTTTGCCCATTGGTAAAGGGCGGCCCAGCAAGGGCCTCCTTCAGCCCCATGGTCTCTCACTGCCACCAGGGCCACCCACAGCCACTTGTGGCAGCAATGCAGAGAGAGAAAGTAAAGCTCCAAGGCGTACAGGAGACATCCACATGCCTGGAGAGGCAGCTGAAGGCCTGCTGGGATGTACCCAGGTTCCTCAAATGCTGCTGGACTACTTTAATCCAGCTCCCTGTCTACACCAAAAAACAGTATTAAGTAGGACAGGAGGAGACAGCAACTCATCAAAGAATTGCAATGATAAACACCAAAGGGGCATGTCCCATAGTTCTTGCTTTGCCTGCTTAAGGAGGACATTTGTATCAGCAGTGGGAATGACAGGCCACCAGCTGGAGCACAGTCTGTGGGACCTCTAAGACCTGGCAGCCCTGGCTGGGTTGGGGCAGGAGACGAAGAAATATTCCCACCTCACCAGCATTCACTGGGAGCTGCTGGAGATGCAGAATCACAGAATATTCTGAGTTGGAAGGGAACAGGAAACATTAAGAAACACAAACAAAACTCTTGAAGGCAGAGACAGGGAAGGAGTGAAAGTTGCTTGGCTTGTGATTTGTCTGTGTACATTAATCTGGAAGCTTTTTGCTGCTGTTCCCTTTTCAGCTGTCATTTCAGCATGAAGATGTAAAATTTTAGAGGGAAGGAGAAGCACTCTCAGTCTACCTTCAAACTACATGTTGTAATTTTGTTTAAAATGGAACAAAGAGAAAAGCCTGGCAGGGAAGGACATCATCAACCCCTAATGCTGGTGGCAGCTTCAGAGCCCTGTGGCCCAAGCAGATGCCCCAGGCACCTCAGGGAGGACAAGAAGGCAGTTTCCAGCCAGGGGAAGCAGGACAGGAGCACTGCTGAGCCACTGAGGTTCACCTGCTGTGCTGGGTGAGATTCCCACCAGTACTCATGTCCAAGCCTTGTGCTTCTCCTGGGCTGTAGCACAGCCAAGTCTAGCCCTGTTTTGGCCCTTGGGCAGCAGAAAGATCCAGAATGTGCACGTGCACTTCTACCATGTGCCACTCCAGTCTAGAGCTCTGCCACTCTCCTGCCACCCACTCAGCTCCAGGAACCACTGAAGTGACCACAGTGCCTATGTCCGAGTTTCCAGTTCAATCCCACAAGGGACAGAATCCACAGCAACACTCCTGCCCAGTGCCCCATGTCCTGGGCACAGGCAGGCCCTGGCTCCCCACTACAGCTGATGCCCACCACGGGAGTGAGGACAAAGGCAACCTGCTGAGTGCTCAGGAAAAACTCAGTCTGGAGAGAGAGTTTGTCTCCAGCTACATTTTTTGAGCTTTTAAAGCCCTTTGAGCCAAAACATGACATTATCCAAACAGAACATGATGCTACAATAAACAGTACAGAACAAAAATACATAAACTAATTAAAAGTGAAATAACTTAGAGCCACCGAAACCCAAAACAGAAGGATGGAGCAAGGTCATTGTAGACACACTGAGGCAGATAAACAGCAGCATATGAGACTCACAAGGAGATGAAATTAAGAGAAAACACAGGAAAATGGCGAAAGCAGGGAAGAGAATGTATTGTCCAACTCACCCAGCAGCAGGTCTGGAAGCAGGGATTTTGTGGCTGATCCCATTGCCTCACTGTGAGAGAAGTGAAGCAAGAACATGGGAAGTGGTAGCACAGTATGGCTTGTGGCCAAAACTTAAATGAGACCCAACAGAGGCAGCACAATGGAAGCTGAGATGAAGGGGAAAATGACCTTTTTTCATTTGGATAAGTGTGCCCAGCTGAGCTCAGGTTCTTCCTCACAGGTGCTATTGCACACCCCACTGGTGAGAGCCCAGCCAGAATCACTCTGCTCTCCACAGATAAAACAAAGGGCAGGCAAAGCCCTAGACTGGCAACAGGGAGCCCGTAGGATTAGAAAGTCTCTGGAAATAAACAAATCACCACTCAGTGCATTTGCATTCACATTTGTGAGGCAGCACCACAGGATTATTGCTGCTCCTTTTCTCAAGGAGGGAAAAGTGACATTTTAGACACTGAGTGCTAACAAGCACAGGCAAGTGAGTTTTTAGCTGAGACTACAGTATTTGTAAATTAGAGAAATCTAGTTTGCTTTCTTTGATAAGGCAACTGCAGTCTGGTGCCAAATCTGCCCTCTTTCACCTGTCCCTGCTGCCTCAGGCACACGATGTAATACCTTATTTTAATAGGTCTCAGGTGAGCAGTGAAATCCATCACTGCACAGTTCGATGGCTTCCTCACTGCTGCACAAACACTCGTGTGGGAGTGTGCCTGCACAGCTCTGTGGGCTTCGCTGGAGGGCCCCAGCCAGCGCCAGGTTCCTTTGGCTCTCCATTGGTTGTGTGACCAAAATCAGTTCCAGAGTACCTGGGACTGGATTTGAACCTGAACCAGCCTTAAATAAACAGTACTGAGTGACTCTATTAGCTACGTTTTAGTCCGAGTCTTTGAAGCTTTTCTTCCCTCTCCCTATCTATGTTATGCCCTCTGCAGTCTGGGTGACCTCCATCTTTATCTGCCACCCTCTGTTTTTCAGTCCACAGCCAAGACAGTAAGAAGCAAACCATGGCTTACCTGGGAAGGATTTTAACACAGCACCTTGCAGAAGGGCCCTCACCCGAGATGAGGAGGTGCTTGCCAGGGGGCTGCAGGACAGCGAGGCTGCCCCGTCAGGGAGAGGGCCCCCAGCCTTCCCACAGCCCCCAGATGGACACAGGTCCATGAACAGCCCCAGCCCCAAGAGCAGCAATGGGGCAGGCCCAAGGACCTCCCTGGGGTCTGGGCAGGAGAGGGAAGCACCCAAACCATGGCCCTGGGAGCCACCTGGGCAGGCCTGGCCAGCACCGAGCCGGGCTGAGGCACACAGGCGGCACCAGCGCCCCTGGCTGAGCTGAACCGGGGCTGCTGGGCCCGGGGGAGGCTGGACGGGCCCATAAGGCCCATCGGTGCCCCCAGGGCCCAGCCGTGCATTTTGCATCAGCTCTGGCTCGTTCTCCCCTCTGCTTTGCCGAGCAGCCGCCCCGCTGGAGCTCGGCTTGCACAGCGGCCGGGGCAGCGCAGCTCCCGCTAGGGGACAGCGCAGGCAGCGGCCGTGGCTCCGCGCCATCCATCCCTCCGTCCTTCTCTCCCTCCTTCTCTCCCTCCCTCCGCCGCCTTTCAACTCTCACGTTTCCCTCTATCAAAGGCACGGCCAGCTGTAAAAATAATATCCTGGCATGGATGGAGCAATATGGCAAAATATGCAAACACCTCAGCAGAGCAAAGCGAGGCTGTGTGCGGCGCGAGCGTTTAAAGCAAAATTAATTTTGTTTAATTTTATTAAAGAACCAAGGGAGCTTCCCAGCTTTTAAGTGGCAACAGGAGGAGCCTGGCATGTCCCTCCGTCAGAGACAGACGGGAAGAGCTCGTGGACCAAAGGGAAGAGAGCATATGGAATGTGTTACACATGTCTGTCATTGAAGAAAGGAGCTTTAAAGTGCTCAGAAGGAAACTAGATACATTTTCGAACAAAAAAAAGGCTGAAAAATACAGGGTGAGTGACAACACCCAGTGGGGAGGGGAGAGGGCTCCCATCGCCTTCCCTCTGAGTGAGAAAGCCTGAAGCACTCAAGTCTTTTGAATATGGAAGTTGTCTAAAACTGGTTAAAGATGTGCACTGAAAGATGAAACTTTAGGGCAGTAATCAAGAAGGCATTTTTTGGCAATTAAGAAAGTAAGGGCCCAAATAAATGGTTAAACTTTCTAGGAGCCCACACTCTGCCTATACACACCATTGGAAATGTTAGGCTGGCTTCACCCTACTGCATCCCAGCCCAGGCTCTACTTGTTTGCAAGAAGACCACTGGCTAGGTACTTTTAACATGGATCCAAAACCAGAAACAAATGAAGTTTGTAAATGAAGCTTCTGTAGCACGGAGCACCAGCAAGCAGTCGTGGTCCCCCGGTGGCTCCTGATCACAGCTCCCACCCCCACCCCTGTGCAAGTCAAAACCTGCTCTCAAGTGCTGTGCATGTGGCCTGCCACTGGCCAGGAGGTGGCATCCTCCTGCCCGAGGGCGTCCCAGGTGCTCTGGAAAGAGCCCGAAAGTGAGGGCAGGTCACCAGCTAAATGCAGGTTGAGGTGTATCCTGCAAGCCACAGGGGCCTCAACACCTCCTGCTCCCCTTGTCTTTCTGATGGGGCTGCTGGTGCAAATGAAAACAGGGCTCACACAGGTGCCTGAAAAAGCTTCAGAAATGGCACATCAGCATTGTCTTCCTTCAAGCTCCCTGCCAGGTTTTGGGCAGCAGTCCCTGCATGCTGAGCCCAAGGGCAGAGTGCTGCTCAGGGCATGAGAGCCCTGCTCCTGCCAGTCTGCCCTGGGCTGTGAAGCACAGCACCTCCCACCAGCTGTCCCACACAGGCACCAGCATTAGGAACCTGCTGGCAATAGATGGCAATAAAAGCATTATCATATTCCACAGTCAAGAACTAAACATAGGAAAATGCTGCGGTTAGTCTCCAGCAGCTTGGCTAGACATCTCTGGCTTGGACAAAGTGGCAGCTTTGTCACCTCAGGGCAGCTGCTCTCCCCAGTGGTGCTGGAGGCATGACAGCCTTTGGGAATCAAGCTTTAGCTGTAGAGTATCCAAGCACATTTGCTTTCCTGTCTAACTCTGAATTAACATCCTGTTTTTTGCCTCCTCCAACTAAGAACGTGCTAGAAATGAGATATCCTTCCTCAGCAAGGAAAAAAAATGTGTTTTCAGTGTGCAGTGCAAAGTCCCAGCTCCCATTTAGCTGCATTTGCAACAGCAGGCACTGGCACAGGCTCAGACTCTGATAGCTACCCTCTTGCACTGGTTATTTTTATTTTGAATTAGCAAGTTGTACTATCATTTGGGAGATTCCCTATCACAGATTAAAGCATTTCAAGTAGCCCTCCACGTCCTTCATAACAATGTTTAAGCCATGAACCCTAACATTACAGTCTCTGCCACCTTCATCATGTGCATGGCTTTAGCACAAATGGGTAAGAGACTTAGAAAGGCTAAGCAGGGCAAAAGTGAGATGAAAAAAACCCCAGCAAACATAAATGAGAAATGGAAAAAAAAAATCAAAGGGAGACAACACTCTTCTGAGTGTCTTAGCTAGCTCTGTGTAGCCAAAGCAATTATGAACACATCATAAGGTTTTGAATGTATTGTTCTAGTCTGTCCCATGCCCACATAGCTCAGCCCTGTGCAGACTGCTGGAAGGGCTCATCTCCTCTGTCATGTGTCTCATCTGGCCATCTGCACTGTGGTGACATGCAGAATTCAGCTGGTTTTGTACCAAATTGATGCAGTTGCTCTTTGAAGTTCTGTGCTATGAAATTGATCTGAGCTGTGGTAAGAAATCAAGTGATGTGTGGAAATTGTCTCTCCCCAATGCCTGTTCCTATTTTTTTGGTGCTGCTGTTGCTTTCCCCTGCTCTCCTCTCCTCATGTTACTGCTCTTTTCATCTGTGATCTTTATTTTGTACACTGACAGAGGCCAGGATTTACATGCCTGGTTTGAAATACCCAGGAGGCCTTGGCAAGATGTACCTCAGAGCCAATCTGGTCTTAAAGGAGCAATTAAAATAAGTCCCATGATGCTTTCATCCAGAAATCTTGAGACTGCTAAGCTGTCTGCCCTTTTGTTGAGGCATGTGCATATCCTGTAAAAAACATTTTAAAGAAAGGAAAGGAGCATTCTGATAGCAACACAATTATTTTTATGACATTATATTTACTCAGCCTAGACATGCCATCAGTTTCAAATCTTATTTTTGGTAAAAACAAGAAAAAAATCTGAAGATGTTGAAATGGCATCAAACTACAAATGATATAAAAGACTATTTTAATGTAATGCTTGATTATATAAATTATATTTTATTATGTATCCCATATTTTTTAAAGAAGTTCCTAAGCAGTATTTTAACACCAAAGCTAAGTGGCAAGTAAGTTTTTAATGCAACAATCTCCATCTTTCCATAGGCACACCAATGAGCATGGGTAGGAGTTAATTCTTATCTTTGTATCCATCTTCAACATCCTCTGCCTCAGGATAAAAGCATACTTTAAAAGTCAGTAAAAATGGACATTTTAGATCAGAGGAAAGTTCCAAGATAAATGCACAAGTGGTTAAGATACAGCTTTTCAAGTTCAGCACTTTTTTCAGCCTCTGCCTTTGTACCTTGTGCTATTGACTCATTCATGTAACAGTGACCCTGTACACCAGTCAGGGAACACATATCAATATTAAAAATAATAGTTTTATTATGTTCTGTCTCAAGGGCAAACTGTTCCTGAGCATGAGATATTCCAGATAATGTCTGATCTGTGGACCTTCAGGCTAAGTAGAGAGAGATAAGACATTACCCTCAAAGATAACCAGACTGCCTCAGGAATTACTCCCAGAAAAAAAAAAAAAAAAACCAAAAAAACCCCCCAAACCTTCAGAGTGCTCAGAAAGCAATTTTCATTGTATGAATGCAAGATTCTAGAATAATTTTAATCCTCAATAGTTCTTAAGACACAGCTTCCACATCCAGCTGCAATTCTCTGGGTCTTCAATATTCCTTATGACACCTGGGCTATTCTAGCTCTGGTTAGGGTTGGCAGGGACCTTTCAAGGTGTCCAGGTTTAGAGCAAATTTGGGGAAGACACAAGGTCATCTATTCCAACTTCTCTGCAATGAGTAGGGACACCTTCCGCTAGATCAGATTGCTCAGAGCCCTACCCAACCTGACTCTGAATGTTTCCTGGGATGGGGCACCTACCTCCTCTCTGGGCATCCCATGCCAGTGTTTTACCACCCAGAGAGTAAAGAATTTCTTCCTATTCTAAACCATCCTCCTTTTAGTTTAAAACCACCTTCCTGGGTTAGGCATCCTTGAAGTATCAGAGGCCACAATAAGGTCTCTCCAGAGCCTTCTTTTCCCCAGGCTGAACACTCTCAGCTTTTCCAGCTTTTCCTCACAGGAGAGACGCTCCAGCCCTCTAATCATCTTTCATGAACCTTCTCTGGACTCAAGGTCCACATCCTTTTTAAGTTAGGGAGCTGTCCCAGAGCTGGACAGTACTCCAGCTGGGATCTCACCATAGAGGAGTAGAGGGGGAGAATCACCTCCCTCAACCTGCTGGCCACACAGTTACCATTCTTATTTTTTTGAGAGGTAACAATAGTATGCTCATCATGTGAGAAAATACATAAGCATGAGAAAACTCAGCAGAAACTAGCATTACAGGATCACAAGTCAAAGCTTACTTAGATGGCATGAGGATGCTGAAACCAAGTTAAACTGAAGCATCTGAGATTACCTCAGTTGCTAAAACATGGTGCCAATAATACCAAGGTTATGGGTTTGATTACTTAAGAGCTGGACTCGATCCTTGTGAGGCCCTTCCAAAGCAGAAAATTCTGTGATTTTTGTGATCTTAAGTGGTACCTCAGAAGTTCCCATATATTCCATTGGTGGAGTTATGCTGCCACCTATTGTGAGGATAAACCTGACACACGTTACTTTGCTAGTTAACATTTGCAATAATCATCACTAGTCCTTCTCTTCTTTGTATTAGAAGTACTTCATTCTGAAATATCTGCTACTGATCAGTGCTGGGGAGAGGCTGCAGGCGTAGGTGGCCTTTCAGCTGGACCAAATATAGGTGTTCATACATTCTGATCTCTAATCTACCACATGCAGAGTTTAATTTGGCTCTGTCTGCTGCTGTCAGCTCAAAAGCTGGTCCAAAATGAGAACCCTGCTTCTCTACTTGGATCAGAGGTCGAGGAATGCAGCCATGGGTAGAGAGGCAAAGTGCTCCTGCTCTGAGATGTACTTTTCCTTCCTCCCTCATGTGAGGAGCACAGGGCTATAGGTTGGTTCCACAAAACTGGGACAGCACTTGAGCTGTAGTATAAACACATGACTGCGCCTTTAGGGCCCCTCTTCTTTCCCCCAAGCACAAGGGCAGTCCATGTGGCCATTATATCTATTGTGCCCGATTCCAGCAGCTGCAGTCACCAGCCCTGAGCAGGAAACTGTTTTTCCTGCGTGCAGAATTTAGGCAAACTTATTTCAGGAGAGCAGCCTCAGGAGGCCCAGTCCAGCACACCTCCAGAGCTTCACACCATGAGCAAAGCTGAAACAAACTACAAGAGTACTTACATCTCTCTAAAACTGAAGTAGCTCGGCACTGGCCAAGTTCTGCAGTTCTCAATGTACCTTTCCCCACCTTTTTACTTCCCCCTCTGCCTTGGCAGAACACAGAGATGCTCTGTTCCTTCACCTCTCCAGCAGTATCAGCTAAGCCAAGACACAGGCACTAGGCCATCCCCGCCATCCAAAGGTCACTCAGCTGGGAAAATGAGGCCATCTGTTCAGCCACAGCAAGCGGCACCATCACACTCCCTTGTGCTCCCTCCTTCCCATCCTCCCCAGGCCGGCCTCATTATTCATTTTTTCTTCCAGCTTTAGGAACCAAATGGTTCCAATCCAGAGCAGCACTGCAAACCAGGAGCAGCACAGTACTCAGAAGTGACTCCTGGACAGCCTGGATAGCTGCTCAGGCCAACCAACTAGTGGGTTTTCTCATTTATCTTTCGGCCATTCAGCAGCATCCAAGCCACTCCGCGGGAGGGAGAATCTCTGGAGCTGCAGCTGGAGTGAAACCTGATTGCACAGACAGCAGTGGTGCAGCCAGAGAAGTGAGGACAGCCAGGCACAAGTGCTGTCAGCTCTCCAGCAAATCTAGCACCACAAGTGTGAGGTGTTTCTGGTGTTTGCTGTGCCACAGGGAATGTATTTTCACACTTCTGAGTTGAGTCCAGCCATGATCTGTCAAAGGCAAGGCTGCTTGCAGTATGGAGACAAAGGAGTGTACCAGCAACTCAAGATGGCACTGAAAGCAGGAGATGGCATTTTCAGAGTAGTATCACCATTTACAAACTCCTTGGACAGGTATTTGCACTCCCTGCAGTCCAGGGAAGGGACATGGGCCACCTGCAGTAATGGAAACTGAGTGATGGTGTCTGTGTGACTCCTGGGTTCAATACACCACCGTGATTATAGGAATTACCAGGAAGGTTGGGGTCATGGGCAACTTTCAGCCTCCTCATCACCTGCACTGGTTTCTCCAGAAGTAGGTTGTTCTGGGATAAAAAAATCCAAGGGAATAAAAAAATCTGGGATAAAAATCCAAGGTAGTCTGTGGCACTTGGCTCCATGGATAAACTGCAGCCAAGTAGTAGGAATTGGAAGTTCTCCTTATAGCAGAGTGAGATCAGAGTCCTCAGTACTCTTCTCTTCCTAAGCACAACCCGAGTACATCCAGACACCGCATTCCTAGCAGACCCTTCCACTGCCCTGATCAGGCAAATTTTTCCAAGCTTCTTTCCTACTCCTGGCAACTCCTGGCACCCTTCCATTTATTTTAGAAATAGAAGATCTCACTTTCTTTTCACTACAGATCTCACTTTTCACTAAAGGTCTCACTTTTTTTTCACTACAGGACTAGGACACACATGATTTGCATGCAGTAAAACAACAACAAAAAAGCACATTTAACCTGGATTTTAGCCCAAATCCAGGAGCCATCAGGTTAGGATAGGCTTATCTGATCTGAAAGGGATGAGGTCCAAGTCCTGGGCCTATCACACAAGGGCAACCTGTTTCTAACCAGGAGATTTCCTATATCTTAAAGAAGTTTAAATCAAGATATTATATCTTGACTTCAGACACAAGACTGACCTCAGTTTAAGTCAAATACTCTTGGCTTTGTCTCAAAAGTGACAAATTTCACCCAAAATGGTAGCTTGCCAAAACCTCCATCATCCCATCCCTACACCCAGCAGCCGTGATTCATCGTTCTCAGTGATAAAGGACAGTACACTCACACAGGTACTTTTTTTCTTTTTTTTTTATTGCTGTTAATTCAAGGAAAAAGGTTGCATAAAATCCAATCTCTTCTAGAAATATAAGTGACCTTTCCAGTACATTTCAAATATCAAAGTATATGGTAAACATACAAATAAAGAGAAGGTAACATACCTCCTATTTACAGTACAGTATTTTAAATCATAAAATAAGTTCCATAAAGTACAACTGGCAGGTAATTCACAATACAAGTCCATTGGTGGTTTAACACCCTCACTTCAACTCAAACGCAGTTCAGTCATTTCAAGTGGTCCAAAAATACCCAGATCAAATAAAAATTTTAATCAAAATAATTTTCATTTACTACTTAAACTTTTTTTTTTAAATTAAAGCTTTCATCTACCTCCCTCCCCTTCCCCCCCCCCTCCAAGAAAAAAGTTTCAAAATGTACACTGGTGCTATAAATATAAATGCTATCTATGAAGAAATGTAGTAATCAAGCTTTTTTTTTCTTCAAGTTTTTTGTTTGTTTAGCAATTTATTAGACAGCTGAACCAAAGATTGATTTTTATTTCATCCCTCTACCGGACACTGGGTCTGATTTTAAGAAAAAAACATTTCTGCCATGAACTGTGAGGAATGCCAAACCTTATGGATATACAGTGGTAGTTGTTCATCGGTGTTGAATGCAGCAGTCAAAAAACACACTCGTCTTCCAGATAACCTCAGTGCACTTTAGGAAATCAAATATTACCTGGAAGCAATTTAGTACATATATTGGCTTTTAAAAATAAAATAAAAAATACAGCAGCATTAAACTTACTTACTCATGATACTGACATGTTTAATACCATCTTAACACTCATTTCAGTCTTTCACATTATACCGTAATTACGCATAGTGGTAAATTGTTATAAAATAGTGACTTTCCTATTTGGTAGACAGGTTCTAATACTAATACCTGACTATTTTGTAGAAAACCATAGCTTTTGTTCAGTTTGAAATAAAACATTTACATTCTAAGTACAATGCAACACTGTAATAGTTTAGGAAAAAAATATTCAATCAAGTAATGTTCATTCTGTGTTGACACGATGTAGAATAGCTTTAAAAAAGGAAAAAATGCTGTCAACTTTCATTACAAATGCAAACACACTGAGTACAACATTCATACCATTTTTTCACCTTTGTTGCTGAACATACAGGCTAAAAAGCTACAAGGGAAGAAAAATCTGTCAATTTAAGCTCGTTCATTGTTCTAAATCTGTTCCAGTCCACACAGTTTCAGCCCCTTCCTGCTCTATGTATTTTCATTTGTTTGGGCCCCTCGAGAGCTGCGTATCTGTATTATTATCAGGTATAGTACACATACACTGTCATGTTTTCCTTTGGACTCTGCTAATAGGATGTTTGAACATCTCCTCTCAATTCATGAGCATTAAATTTAGAGTACGGGTAGGGTCTGTATGAACTGCTAAACACTCATGCAAGTCCAATGAATCCATGTGGACAACCAAGGAAAGTAAAGAAAACAGCAGCATAAGGAGAACAGGGAGGGAGGGAAGAAGATTGTGGTGGGGAACATGACCAAGTTTCTTCTTTCACCATGTGACTGCTCCACCAGTGATGTCAGAGGTCAGAGGAATTTTTTTAAAACTGCAGTAAACATTGCACATGTCTCAAGTCTTCAGTGCAAAAGCATGGTTCGAATGCTCTGTCTGATTGTTTGGCTGTGTGTGTGAATTACATGCATTAGGCAAGCCTCTTGTAGAACCAGGAGGAGACCAGGGACTCAGCCTTCTTCTTTTGTACGGAACAGAGGTGCAAAAGCAATGAAAAATTCCAAAAGAATATAAAACCGGGAATGTCCCAAAACACAAGACCAACCTCCCCCTCCCACACACGCCTTCCCCCAGTTTCCCAAGCTTCACTTTAAGTAGGCAATGTTTACTTGTTTCAGTCTGCAGAATCCAAGGTATCATTGGAAGGGGGAGGGGGAGGTGCGTATCTCAGTCTGTAAGTGCCTAAAACAGGAAAGAGAACTACTAAGTCACTGCTCACAATTAAAATGGATTACAAAACCACTACAAGGTATCAAAATGGACATGCTCTTCAAAAGGCACTATCATCCTCCAGTCCTTTTAAAGTAGGTCCTCAGACTCAATCCTATTTTCTTTCATCCTCTTGCTAGAACTGTAAGTTTAAAAAAAAAGATAGAGTGTAGATATAGTACTTGAGCTCTACTGGAAAAATGAAAAGATGGTCCCCTCAAGGTTCATCTTTCCTGTTCCGGTCCAATCAAACTACTAAAGTCAGAATGGGAACAAGGGCAAGAATCAAAAATAGATTGTGCTTGATGCAAACCCTGCATTTTCCCCATTCTTCTGGACGGAGAGAGAAATGGGAGCTATTCCTTTTATATTTAGCTCCAATCAGTTTCTACCTTTTTGCTGCAACTTGTCTGAAAAGTTAAATGTATTGCATGATGGGGCACAGAAGGATGGCTGATTGTGCAAAGGTAAGCCCTAGAAATGCTAAATATCAAATGGCCAGTCTATTGGTTTTTCTTTCAATTCTCAGAAGTTTAAGGAATCCAAGGTCATATCATAAACAACAACTGATTTTTTTTTGCCAATGAATTCCCTCAAAAAGCACCCCATTGAATGGGAATGGGAAAATTGAAACAACATGCAAGTCTCGACATAATGCCAAAACCAAACCAGTGAAAAAACAATGACAATTTAGGACTGGTATCATTTTACTTTCCAGCTCTGAACCCATTTTTAACTTCACACTGTGAGCCCCGTTCCCTCGCACTGTTCTACAAGATTTTCAGGCAGAGATAGGATACTTTGCAGTTTTAGAGCAGGTCACTAGTGCACAACCATTTACACGAAACATACACACGCACGCACACCTTTCTGCAAGACCAGAAACAGCACATTCAGAAAGGTAAAGAGAAACTACCAAACTCAAAAGCAAGTCCTCTGGGAGTTATCATGATTACCTTGTTGACTGGCCTCCATGGATGACTGCTTACAGTCCTGCGCATAGTGTCCACTTACACCACAATTGTAACATGAAACGTTCCCATTCTTCTTGGGTCCCGACCCATTCGTGTTGGCAACTACGTTAGGTGCTGGATATACAGGATAGAACCTCCCAAATCCTGCCATCTGCTGCATACCATAGTTGGCTTGGCTTCCCATCACTGGGTCATGCATAAGCCCGTTTGCATACGGAGACTGAGGCAGGAAGAACGGAAGTTGTGTTCCATTGCTTTGATGTGCTTGATTGAGGTAGCTGCCATTGCAAAGTGATGGCAGAGTGAAGAAAGATGGAACTCTGTAGACTTGTCCATGAAGTGGGTTATGATAAAAATAGCTATTAATCTGAAGGCTGCCATTGGTCCCACAGCTACACCTACGTCCACAAGAACCACAAGGGCCAGATCCCAGCTGCTGCGGAGGTAACATTGTCCCGTTAGTGTTATTATTCCCAACAGCGTTTATGTAGGATGTGCTGTCACTCTGTGCAGTGCTGTGTGTTAGAGCGGGGCTCGGGCTGGGGGCAGGGCCTGGCGTGTGTGTCGGGATTGCAGGAGGAACAGTGGACTGGACCTGACCAACACCGAGGCCAGCGGACTGAGGAGGTGAGGAAGTTGCTCCAGTGCTCAGCACGTTTGTATTCTGGTTGGGCAACACGCTGGTAGCGTGAGGGCTGCCTGGCAAAGCGTACGAAGCTGGTGGAGGTGGTGGTGCTGCTGTGGAGAGACCAGCTGCTGGAAGAACTACCTTGAGATTGGCAGGCTGAGGGATTGCTCCTGGGTTTCCCTCAATGTGAGGCACCATTTGATTCAGTCCTACCACCTGGGATGCAGGTTTTGTGATGGGATCTGTAGTAGGAACTGGGGATCCTGGGAAACTACCTGGATTGTGGACTGGGATAAAGGCAGTATTTGGTGATCCAATACTTAAGTTTCCTGTCGGCTGCTGTGGTCCGTTAACTGTGCAACTTTCTGATGATCCCTGTGGAGAGGGGATTTTCAACCTATGTATTGCCAAATGCAAAGCAGGGCTACCAGGCTGGACAGAATGTGGAAGGAAAGAGGATGGGACTGGCAAAGGGGAAGCCATGAGCTCAAGGCGTTTCTCAGGTTCACCAGAGGTCACTGGGCCCATTCCCGCAGGAGGGGAATTCGCAGCCTCTCTCACCGGCGAGACAGCGACAGGTGTGGTGACCAGCATTCCCATGGTTTTACCATCTGCAGATATGGGTGGTGGGACAACTGCTTCAGGCTTTTGGGCAGCGCTGTGCATCACACAGTGTAAGGCAGGCATGAAGGAAATATGCTGAAACTTTGCATTCAAAGGATCTTCTGAAAGGCTCCCATTTTCATTATTCACTGAAGAGATCTGAGCAGATGATTTGTTCGTATTTGATGAACTGACAGCACTGTAGCCTGTAAACCTGGTTGTATTTTGATTCCCAGAGTCCTCTGAATTGCTGTCTGTATCTGTGGGGACAAAAGCATTTGTCAGTCACAAGAATGAACCTCAAGCAACAGAGAATCATGCCCTGGACCCATTTACCCATATAAAACCTATTGAGATTGATGACATGAATGATAGTTATGTCTTCCCAAACTGTGACAACTTCGAGATTCTTTTCATTCATCCAAATTAAGCTAGGTCCATCTTCATGACTTGTCTATATCTCCCTGCCCAACTAGCTACTGTGTCTTTGACTCGTGCACATCTGCAAATGTAAAGAGCAGGACACAGAATGAATCAGGAATTTGCATCTGTCTAGAAAGATATTAACAGAGATTATTTAAATTTGGAAGGAGTGGCAAACTGTCAGTACAAAAAGATGGAGCTCCCGGACATGCCACCCATAATTTCATACAAACCCAGCCCCTTTCAGGCCAAAGTTTTCCACATTATTGTACTGTGGAAATTTCTCAAGAGAGCTATATCACGGAGGCCAAAAAATTATGACATATGTTTAGTTACCTAGAACTCAGTGGTATTAAAACAGTGCTAGAAGCCCTCAAAATGCCCAGTCATGAAATCCACAAAGAAAAATGTATTCTGTGGCTAGTTCAGAAAACAAAGTACCTAATCAAACTAAAAAATTAACTAAAATAAATGTAATAAAGAGATTAGTCTGGGAATAAAGGCATTCATGCACACTCTCCATAAATACAACCTCTGTCTTTTTCCTCTTCACTATCAAAGCTTTCCCGCCCATCATGTCGTGGACTAGAAGGAGAGCTGTAACTTTCAGACGATGTTTCTCCACACGTATCATGACCAGATCCAGCATCCAAATTCAGATCTACAAATAAAAGTTGTCAGATCTCAGTGTATGGAAGTGAGGTTATTTTGGTTTTCTCAACTTTCCCACTAGTTGAGATTTTTGCCTGTTTCTACTTAATTGCATCTGCCCCCTGTATTCCTACCATTTCCATTCCCAGCACTCAGGACTGGTCTCTTCCCTAAATTTGTGATGAGTGAATCCTTGGTGTTAAAGAAGGTGATACTGAAAATTGGTATTTATGCATAGCAGTGAAAAGAATGATGATCCTGAATGATTCCTGTGATGTTTATGCTGGACTGCAGTACAACACTGATTTCCTCTGAACAGTAGCGATCCAGCATTTCCACTGGCAGCGCTCCTCAGTGACACCAGCACAGGCAGGAAGCTAACTCAGCAGGACATGGCAAAACAATGCACCACTTCACAACTCACTCTTCTAGAACAGGCTTTAACCAAACTCTATCAACAACAAATCCTGTTTAAAGAAATGTGGTTAACTGTTTTCTAAATTCTGAATGGATCATGGGACACTCTTGCTGGAAACCACCTTTCAGGGTGGGTAGCTACTATGGTTTGGCTTTCAAGCACAGCCTCAGAGGGGAAGAAAAATGACAAATGCAGCCTCTCTCACAATCTGTGACAGACACAAGCTGGAAACCCCAGCCCACAAAACCTTGGTTAGCAAAACCTCAGGACAAAAATTAGACCACTAATTATTATAATAATTTATAAATAAAATAATTTTCCCCCATTTTTTATTGCTACCGGAAGTTTAACAGGTTGGGATGGCTCACTAAAAAGTTGCCTGAATGCTTCAATTCTTGAAATAATTTCCTATATTAAACTCATAATTGCTTAAATTATTTTAAGAAGTACTTTGAACATCTAATATAAACTGGAGCCTCTGTGTGAACCTGGGATCACTAAGAGCCAGAGTGTAAAGTGCTAATCACAAAGTATCCAGTCTTAAAAGTTACCATTGTAACTAACTAATGCTTCAGACAAGCTCAAAATAGGGAGTTAAAAATGAAAGAAAACATGATGCAGTTAAGAATTACAGATGATTTAGGGCATTTCAAACCAAGCCTGGATATATAAACCTAGGCAGAGATTAAGATCGTTATTTTTCCCCATAGACTATTTCTCCAATAAGTATCTCAAAAGACGGTTTGATGTTTATATGTGGGTTGAAAGCTCGTCTTTGAGCAGGATTTAATGGCTTCCAGCCTCTGTGGGTTACAGCTTCTTTTTGAACTGGCCAACCATTTCACAGGAGGCAGTTTCACATCTGTAGAGTGATGGATAGTGAGCAAACAGAACTCCTATGGAAAAACATTCCCTACTAACTTTGCAGAATCAGAAAATCATCTGGGTTGGAAGAGACTTCTGAGATCATCAAGTGCAACCTATGCCTAGCACCACCTAAACCATGATACCAAATGCCACATATCCAGTCTTTTTCAAAACACGTCCAGGGATGGTGACTCCACCACTTCCCTGGGCAGCCCATTCCAATGCCCTGTCATTCTTTCTGTGATTCATTTTTTTCTAATGCCTAGCCTAAACTACCCCTGGCACAGCTTAGGTCTGTGTCCTCTTGTCCTGTTGCTGTTTGCCTGGGAGAAGAGATCGATCCCCACCTGGCTACAGCCTCCTTTGAGGTGGCTGTAGAGAGTGATAAGGTCTCCCCTTACACACCATTGCATCGCCTCCTAAAGTCATTGTCAGTTCATAAAACTCAGTGCGTTTTGCCTGACAACAAAAACAGTAATCAATCAGAAATGCATGCAGCACAGCTCTGCTGTAGAGTATGTTTTCTGTTTAACGGCCCTTAACTATAGCTTTCCAAAATGGTTCTAGTTTTGCTAAGTTTGTGAACAGTGAGTTCTTAAAAGTTTTACTCAAATGCTGTTTGTAGAAGGTAAAAACACCTGCCCATAAAACACAGCAATAACTCCGAACTGGATCTAGCTGGAACTCTCCAAGGTGAGAAGCAGTGAGAAGAAAGAATGAAAGCTTAATCAAGATTGTATCACAAATGGAAGCAACAGAAAGACAAGGCACTTTTAAGAGTCCTTTCAACACTTAGGCCAATTAGGTGGTGTAAAAAAAGGTAAACTCTTTGTCAACCTTCCATCACAAGAACTACACGTAAGACAGGCAAGGTCACAACTGATAGCGGGAATTCAGAAAACATCAAGATGGCGAAGTCAATGGGTAGCACAGACTACAGAAATTTGTAATAAAGCTTGAAGACTCAATTTACTAAAGGAACACAAATATAAGTTTTTCTTACAACTGACTGATGTACACAAGTCTTGGCCTAGACACTCCATTTAGGATTACCCTAAACTGATGACCCTGCTAGGGCAGCATACACAGTTCTGTGTGGTAGCTCAGTGGTCACCTGATATAAACACTACAGTTCATCAATGGTTCACACCACAGGTTTTAGACAGGTTTCTTGTTGGCCATTGCACAACAGATGAACAAACTAGTAGGCTGCAAAGAGCACACTAATGGCAAGATGCTCCATGTCCACACACTCAGACTGCTGAATTTCATATGGAAGTAGCCCAACAGTAGCTGTTGCTGCAATTACTCCACCCCATCAGCTGACTTACGCAGACTTGACAAGTATTTTGCCACCTATGCACCAGAAGACACACTCCAAGCAATTGGATACAGAAGACTGAGCCTAGCACATTCTGTACAGCAAGTCAGAGCACAAATTAGGCTGCCAATATACCAACTTGCACCAGAACATTTTTCAGACTTGTGCTTTCCCCTTTACAGAATGCCTCAAATAAATCAGCAGCAAGTTCTGTTTCTTACTAACAGCTTTGGAAAAAGCACCTTACCTTTTGCTGTCCCAGTACGGATGTGCTGCGATGCTGCAACTCGAACTCCATTGCTCCTGTTAGTCAACCTGCAGTCAGTTTTCTTTGCTTTCTCCCTGTGTAAATAATTTCATTGCTTTTTTGCAAATGCATGAGTACACAAATAACCAACCATGAATGAACATGGAATGACACTGGAAACAAAGGCAGTGACTCCAAGCCAGAAATGCATATTTAATAGATATAACAACAAATAATAAACAATTAAATGGAGGCTGCTGGTGCAATATACCAGCAATTAAGCTACAAGCAGCATTACTAAACACTATGAATGAAGATCTATATAAGAAAAGATACCGAAAAGGAATAGGTGCACCAAACAGTAAAGTAATTTTTGAAAGCTGATGTGTGTAATGCAGCCCTACACCGGTCTAGCATAGTAGCATCTGGAAACTTGGAAGTAGGCAGAGCAGTCGGTAAGGGTCGAAGTGCTTTCACTTCTCACAGTGCAGAGCTGTGTAGCCTGCAGGAAATTCTGAAGCCCTCTGATGTGCAAATTATGTTCATTAAGACATTTCAGCCAGTTATCACCCACTTCATAATGTTAAAGGTTGCTGTCAACCCTCATTTGATTTTCAGTATATTCTGGACAGCTTTACATCTTTTGAGTTTCAAATAAATATAAAGGGGAAAAGGCAATATGATTAGGAATATACTTCCACTTCATCTTTTTATTAAATGCCAAGCGCTATTTTGAGAAATTAATGCATTCACTTAAAATTCTATTTTTCAAGTTACTTCTTTACAGAATATAAAATAAGGATTTTTATGCAGCCTTGCCTCATACCATGCCAGCTCTTGTGCCAGCACAGCAAATGAAAGCACCTAATTGACTGCAGACACTGTTTATCAGAGTGAATGCACTACACTTCATTTCTGGATTACCAGTTACATTAGAAACCTACTTTTCCAGCTGTGGCTTTCCTTTCTTCTTGCTTACTGCAGACAGACTTCGTTTTTCCACTGTGTGCTAGGCAGAAAACAGAAAGACACCAGTCAAACAATTATGAAAGCCAAGACAACACCTCTTCTAGACTGACAGGTCCACAAGTCCAAGAGTAGTGGGCTCACCGGTGCTATAACCACTCAAAGAACCACTTGCTCAGTGCATCTGAGCCTATAAAATAATGTGTCATGTCTCGTGTTTACACGAGAATCAGCAAAACATTCAGCAAATTACTACTTGCAAGTAGGCCAGAGATGTCAATCAAATTATTGTTTGCATGCTGTTCTTCCTCCAGAGGATAAAAACAAATGTGTTTCATCACATACCTGCTAAAAAGGCCAATCACCAACCTTAAGGAGCTATAAAATTTGTTGTTATAAATGGAATTATTTGATAGTTGGGTGAGGGAAATACATGTGACAAATTATTTCTACATAGTGACAAGCAGGTACTTAGCCTTAAACTGGAGGTTTAAGCTGCTAAACTGAACTCCAGAATACAGCATACAAACACATAAGAAAAAACAATTTTTAAAGTATGCTATCAATAACTGTCATTAACAACTCATATTTGGCAAGGAAATAAAATTTATGAAAATTCTGAAATAATCACCGTCCAAATCACTGTATTTGGACTTCCTTTAAATAGCTTTTCCTTTGCTTTAGTAAATTAAGCTTTTTCTTGCTTCAAATTTGCAGTGTTTCAAACTTTGATGCAGCCTACCATTTCATGTTCAGAAGCCAACCTCAATTCACTACCCTGCTTTATCAAAAAAGGAAACTATTTTTGTTTGGCTTGCTATTCCATACATAACAATCAATAGCCAAATTCCAAACATAAATGAGAGCAATATCAAATAATTCTAACACTCAGTGTTTTTCATATATAAGCAGTGAGCAAGCTTCCTTTCCCCAAATTCAGTAGTAGATAATTTTATTTATAAATAATTATTCTGCTTATCTATAGTCATAATGAGATTGAGCATTGAAGAGACACAAATCCCAGAAAAGGTGTATATGCATCGATCTATTAACTTTTTTCAAAGATTATTACTTAAATAATGCAGGTAAGACAGAAAAAATATGTTTAACCTATTGTACCTACTGTAGCATTAATACAGTTTAGCTACTAATGCTGTTTCTAGTTTGTTCCTTGCAATAACAGAAATTGCCCAGGCATTCTGGAAACCTCTCTGATGACAATGCTAAAGTAATAGGAAAGTGCCTGATCAGAAATTAGCATTAGACTTTTCTGATTACTTACATTCTCCTGGGGAATTTATTTACCAATTCATAAACAAAATATTCAGCTTTCTGAGAGTGTGGTAAGGAATTATGAAGGGTTTTCTAATCAAGGTAAGTCAGTAGCAACTTCAACACTTATTTTGTACAATATTAGGAGCACTTGTCATCTTTTAAAGCTAAATCTCATCACGTGTAGTGGACAATCTTCTCAAGTTTCTCGGAATATGGTTTTAAAGAATAAACAGCAACACACCTGGTCAAGTAGGTTAGTACAGTGCTCTGGGTGCTGCTGGACAATACAGCTCTTCCTCCTCCAGTCCATTACCCCATTCTGCTCCGAGTGCTGAATGTTAAGGCTATCCAGTGAAGAACATTTCGCACTGCTAGTGCTGCTGAAAAGAAAAAAAAATGCCCCAAAAGTTATGTTGATGTGAACAAACTTGCGGGCTTGTCTTACCAACATACATATTTTGCATCATGTTGGGAAATTTTGCTTTCAGAAAACCGTAGGAATTTTCAAGAGGTTTAAAAGACCTAAATTACAGCAGTTCTTGTGCTCTAAAGTTATGATCTGATCATAACTGGAATTCTTTTTTCATTTGTCTACTATAATTTGACGCAAAATTCATAACAACAGAGGTTGTAGAAAACAGTAATTGAGGGCAGAGGTTCCTTGGATATTTCTATAACACAAAAACTTTGCTATTTTCATACCAGACATGTGGCAATTTTCCAGACAGAAATGTAGTCTGAATTCATCTTCTTTCTTCCTTATCATTAATGACAAAGCTGGAATTACTTTTTAAACCCTGTTTCAGAATTCATGAGATATTTAAAGAATGGAGACACAGTTACTACAGATCACACTGCAGCTGTGTTTGTTTAAATTTTGAAATGGTCATCTTGCTTTGCATTTTTACCTCCAGGAATGCTAGTTTTGAGTAGTGCTGGGAGAGGGGAGTTATACTTGGCATTTACTTTGGACTTTATAGTGATTTCCACTGAAGCTCTGCTCTACAGCAGCCAGTCAGAAGAAATATTGAACTAGGTCTGAGACCACTGGTCAGCTAAAGCTGCTGGAAAATAGTCAGGGTCCTGACAAAGTCAGTAAGGCACAAGGACCTATAACCTTTTCATATCTCATACAAAATTATGCCTTACTGCAGGTTGGATGCAAAAGAGAAAAAGAAAAAAGGAGTTAACACTTTTAAATTCTTATTTAAATACTTATACTGATAATTGAAAGTGCCTTTTAATTCAGGGCTGCTGGCAAGCTGCTTCACAAAAGTTACTGCAATATGAAATGCTACTCAGCTCCATGATGGCACAAATCCAGCCCACTGGAAAGCACAAGACATGCTCAAATTCCAGTACCAAATATCTCTGTGAGTAAGGGCTCAAACTACTTAAAAGACACACAACAGAATATTTTTTAAAAAATTAAGAAAATGGCAAGAACCCAAGGTCCCAAAAGACAGACATAAACCCCTGATTGCAAAGACAGAAGTAAGGTCACTTTAGAAACTTATGCCAAGTGGAGGTAAATTATTTCACTGCCAAATTTGCAGTCATTTAATGGAAACTGTAACATTACTAAAGTTCTTGTTTTCTATGTGTGATCTCATTGCTACCAGTAATTTCAAGAGTAAGGCTGCAATACTGAATGAAAACAAGAGGCAGACAGATGCACAATGTACCAATGCTATTTGAGATGAACTGCTTGTGACTCTAAACAGCTTTATGCGTATTTATAACAGAAAAGTTCCATTCAGTGCCATTTCTTTACAAACCCATAAACAAAAGGCATAGATTTTAAGGAGACAGACACATAACCAAACAGGAAAGGACTAACAGACCTCTAGCAGTCAAGGAGTACATATATTTCCCCCTCTTAGATAAACAGAAAATAATAGTTAGCTAAAGAAGCTTCTTTATCAGAACTTTGTGAAAATGTCGGTCCCTCTCTTCCTACCTGAAAGACAGATCCTAAACCATGGTAAGCCTCAGTGTAATTCATTATACAATGATTAAAAAAAAAGAGAATTTCTTTATGAATAACCATAAGCTAGTAAATTTGGATCCTGATCTGATAAATTTGTAGTAGACTGTATATCCACCGTTATAATCATCTTGATTATAAGATTTTGTCAAGTTTACACTTTTTTCTGGAGGAAATATAAGCTGAAAGTAGGACAGTTTACAACCAAAACAGACAAAAAGCAGTAAGTTGTCTTGTGGTGAGTTCACAAGAATTTTGTCTGGTAAAGATCTCTAGACGTTAACCAACACTGTTCTGTGCTATGTTTATATCTAATTATTGGAATTCCAGGTAAACTTTCGCTACAAGATAAATACCTTTTACAGGCAAATTAACAGTGAACAAAATTGTAAATCACAATAAATTCTGTATCCATTCCTTTCCCTTGATTTAGTTGAATTACGCACAACTATGTGCAAACATACCTGAAGTCTTTAATCAAAATACTTTAATGAGTGAATTCACATTAGGTACTTCAGGAATCTGAAGGCATATATAAACTACTTTAATATGGTTAGGAACTGCTTCCACTTACAATGGACACAAACCAGAGAGGTGTGCGTGCACCTGCCAGTAAGCAAGGGCAAGAATGGACTGCCTTTTCCTATAAGCTCCTCTTTGAGGTTTCCTAGCCTTCAAATCAATAGCACTGGAGAGTTTCAGTACAAGCATGGGGGTATGTGCACATAGCAAAGATACACGCCATACAAATTACGGCATATCTTATAAACACAAATCAAACATCCATTCAAATTGCAAAGATCCACAAAATTTGGGAAAGAAGAGCTATCCAAATGACTTACATCTACAGATTTAGAAATAGGGTCTTCTAAACTATTTTTCTAGTAGTTCAGAAGTTAATAAAAACCTCCTAAATTATAAAAATTAGACCAGAACAGCCCACCACAAACAAAGAAAAGCTCCACAAAGAAGCTTTAATCTAGAAGGACACATACTCTCAAAGCACCAATGTAATGTAACATGCTCACATTACATCCTAGTACTTACTTGGCAACAGGACTTTTTCCATTATGTTTCTTGTGAACTGCTGTGTGCTGCATTACATCTGGAAAAAAACCCAAAGCATAATTTCAATTTCATTCCATTTAATCTTTTAAATCAATCTAGCAAATTCATCTTTCCATAACTACCAGGCACAGAGCAGAAGACATCTCCATTAAACAGGTCAGGCTTAACTTACAGTGCTGAAATTAGCAAGTGTTGCATAGAAGAGAAATCAATTTGTATAGATTATATAAACAAGACTCTTTACCTTCCATTTCACAGAAGAATGAAACAGAAAGAGAGGAACTATGACAATGCCAATGTTTGCTCACCTCTGTATTTAATTCTAAGCACTGAATGCATGACTGAGTATCACCCAGAATGAAAGATCAGAGAGAGAAGAAAGGAATGAATCAGAAAAAAATACAACATTTTGTTATTTCTTCTGAATACTGAAATTAATCTCAAAACTATGTCACACATTCCGACTAGCAAACGAAGACAAGTCCTACACTAAAGTACTGCATTCTGAACCTGAAAATTCACTAGGCAAGTAAAGCTTTGCAAATTACACCTGGCAAAAAGAGATACAGCCTCCAGGCTCAGCTGGGTGGGGCTCCAAGTAACCCAGTATGGTGGAAGTCTCCCTGCCTGTGGCAGATGGTTTGGAACTTTAAGATTTCCAACCCAAACCATTTTAAGAGTCTACAAAGAAAAACTGAGAATTTCAGTGATATAGTCTACCCTGTTTTTTAAGGTAACTGTTACATTTTAACAAAGGCAACTTTCCTTAATTCCAACTATTGATGATCTTAGTATTCTTGGTACTTAGGATTTTGCCTGAACTCCTGTCAATGCTACACCTAAGTTCAAATTCTAGTTTAAAAATTTGAGAAAAAAATTTATTTTTAAACTTCTGGTAACCACTAAAATAGCACAAAAGGTGTTCTGAAATGCATTTGTAGTTTCACCAGATGAAGAGATTTATGTATTTTTAAGAGCGGTATTTAAAAGACTATTTGGGTAATAGATTGTAAATTTACTTGGTGTGCTCTGAACTCTTAAGAATATGGCAATGATTATCAACACAAGAAAAAGCTGTTCAAACTGCATATGTAGATTACTGAATCCACAGAAATTCAACAGCAAACTTCTAATGAATTATTAATGTGAAAGAGGATAAGAGTGCTGCCATTACTTGAAAGCCAGCATAAGTGTTCAGTGGTCTGTGTTCACCCATCAGTCCCCTTTCCCGTTCTTTCCACCTACCAGGAGCTTGTACTTGCTTCCTTCTAAAAACAATGCAAAACTGGCTTGCTGTTCCTTTCAGAATGAAATTACTGACCAGTCACCAGGCTGCTGCTTCCATGTGTGAACTGTTTTTGAGGCATTTGAAAAACACAAGCTTTCAGACTGTAATCAACATTCACTACAGTCCCAACCTCAGTAACCGTCCAGAGTATCAAAGCAACATAGGTTAAGAACAAGAAAAGGAAAACTTCAACTTCTCTTCTGTGTAAAATTACAAGCTACACAAATTTGGCATATTTAATGTAAAACAGTCTTGAACTACTCTTGAAATACCCTTGAAATACTGCACTTAACTCTGAACCCTGTAACTGAAGAATAAATAGGTAAAGACATGAAAGTCTATACATAATCTGGGCTCATGTAAATTGTGAGGTATATATTCCTGGTTGTTCAACACAGCTGTGAACTTCTGCCTTTGAGCAGTCTATGAATGCTGCCACTTCTTGAGTTATAGAACAACCTCTTAAGGAAACTGCTGAAAGTACACAAAAATTCTTCATTTGCATAGCAGATTTAATTCAATTTTTGTACCACTTTATACCAATGGAGAAAGCAGTCAAGTGTATGATTTTCAGAACTGATTGTGGTAAAATATCTCCAAGAACCACCTTTGAGTACACAACTACCTTCCTCCTGACTTGAAGCTTCTGAACTGTCCTCCTTGAAGTGTTCTGCTGTCTTAACCGTCTTCAAAGAGGGTTGTAAGTTACCTGCAGAGAATAAAGTTCACGTAGTAACTTTATAGATCTTGAACAATTGGACAGTTCCTGAATGTTTGCACTAAACTGGAAGCTAGGGAAATGGAAGACTGAACTTACTGGTTGGCATGTGGCAGCAATTTAAATATTGCCTTTGTCAAAGCAGGCCATCTCCAAGAGTAAAGGCTCTTAAGAGATACTTTTATTTTGAAGAACATAGAGTCGAAAATAATTGTAATGCTATGGGGTACAATTTCAAAAGGTTGTGATTGTGATAATTATTAAAGATATTCCTACTATGCTGCACTTCAGATTTTTCTTTATAATCTTTTTGTGTTCCAACAGGAAATGGGAGGAGAGCAATGATAGTTACTAGCATTCTTCTGCAACAAATTACACTCCTCCACTGTCAAATCATTCATCTGCCAAAAGCAACCTAATTTGGGATAAAGTCTTCTAGTGCCCTTAGCACAGTCTTCACACACCATTTTTGCCTTTTTATGTCAGACAGGATGAAAAATAAGTAAGAATAATATTAACAGTTTTGTTGCAAAAACACCACTTCCATGCTCCAAGAAAGGACTTAATTTCTTTAATAATCTAAGAGTTCACTCTTCCTCTCTCAAAAAGTTTCAAGTTAGTGCAGGTAAAAGCATCTGAAAGCTGCTGCTTAGGAAGTTGAAACATTGATAAGATCTTTCTGAATATCATCTGCATTGAAGATACTACATCCCCAGAGATCACGTTGGAGTCAAAGGCTACTCCAACCTGAAAAATTGTCTAAACAACTGAGTTTATGAATCAGGAGGGAGGTAATTGATTTCCTCCTTAATGGAACCATAGCAGCATAATTAAGCTTACTGAATATTCAGTGTGAGAAAGCCACTATTATTTAAGGTATGAAGACTTTTCACAAACACAGAATTTACTTCCACATAGGTTTTGCTAAATAACTTTGTATTTCTGTGAAAAGATATTTTTATCGCTGACTCTGTATAGCAACTGAAGACCAATTTAAGCCACAAATGCTTTGTCTGTAAATTAATTCTGCATGTTCTATTTGAGAACTAGATGAGATTTTTTCTTAAATACTGCTTCCTTTCCCAACGCTGTCAGCACATGCAAAACGTGCACCTATGACTAACTTGCAGTAACAAGGTGCAGGATTACAGGAATCCCAAAGAGGAAACCTAGAAAAACACAGAAACCAACAATAAAAATAAAAACCCTCAAGGGCCACTTAACTGGGGCAATTTTGGCAACAGGTGGGGTGAGTACTTTTGTCTTAGCATAGCTTCTATTAGCCTGCACCACAGGAAATATGACTGTGAGCTACCATGGACAAGTCAACCAGTCCCCCTTCTGAAAAGAAAAACACCTAATGCTAATTACTGCTAACACAGTAATTCTCCTCATCAAATGTTTTCTTAATATCTAACTCAATGTCAGGGCCTGAATCATGCCAATGGGCTTTGCAACTCTTCCCTGCTCTCCCAAGGGCTTCATTCACCTGCCCACAGTGAGGATCCAATCCCATACACCGCAGTGTTGCAATTTGGGGTGTGACTGCTGGGAAAAGAACTGGAAGATCCTCAGCCAGGGCCTCCATCCTTTGGCTCAGGAGCTGCATTTGAGCTCAGGCTCTTGCCTAGGGTGCACTGCCGGCACACCTGTGCCTGGACATGAATCTTGCTGATCCTGTTCTTAACCATGACCTACTGACTTGTTTTTCTGCCTTGACCTCAGACCTGCCTCACTACTCTGAACTTGTCTGGCAATCACAAGGCTCTTGCCTGCCCCTGGTCCTAATCTTCCTCATAAGAAGTTAAGCCTAGTGCTTTCTGTCTGATCCACCAGAGAGAACAGATCATCCCCTTTACATTAGAACTCTGGTATTTGATGACTTAAATAATTTTCCATTTGAGTCTTTCCTCTACTCTACTAAACAATTAAGTTCCTCATCCTGTCTGTCATACATTCTACATCTGACAAATCCTCATGAACTTTCATGTGCTCAATTATTTATTACTATAAAAATTATCTCACATTTAAGATCACTTTGTAATCCATAAGACTTCTGACAGAATTGACATTTGTCTGTTCTCCTTCTGATCTATCCACCCTGCAGATCATTTCTGCCCAGTCAACTCTGTCTTGATGGAACTTGGCACTGGTTCATTCCTGAAACCATTTCAAAGTACTACCATGTATAACAATGCATCTGCAAGTACTTCCCAACCAGATGAAGTCTGAAGTCTAAAATATGCACACCCTGTCCAGCGTGCCCATCATTAATATGAATCTTTCTGGACTTCGGAAACTCTTTCCTCCCCATGCACAGTACAACAGAGGTGTCAATTTTTACAGCCCTAATTTCCAGCCAGTTCCACAATTACCTTGTAATTAGTTGAGCATTTTCACAAAATTGCCATGTAAGAATGTACTAAGTGTTACTAAAAAATGTTACAAAGCGACCTACAGCTTCTGCCCTAACCACAGTGCTTCTATCTCATCATGGAAAGAATACACCACTCACAGATCACACACATCATTTCAAACTGAAGTCAGCTGTCATTCCTCTATTTTTCCCAAACAAATATGAGCTGTCTATTTGGAATCTCCAATCTATTCAATTTCCTACTAAGATCTTTTGCAACTTCTGAGGCAGTGGCCTCCCAGTGAGTGCCTCAACTGTCATGTGTGTAACATGCACTGAAATAAGGAAAGATTCAATTGAAACAAAGATAACATCATACTAAGGCATTCATACAGGGAAGTCAAGCTTTGGTTACACAAATTGTAATACACAAGTAGGTTAAGAGGGCCACCAAAGAAATCTCTGCAATATAAATGATGGTACACAATTCTGTATGTTCTGAAATTAGGGACATCCCATCATTTATGTACTCAAAACAAATCTCAGTTTAAATATCAAGAGAGATGCTTATCTACAAAAGAAAACAAACAAAAAGCAGATGTGATTTTTCGAGTCAGTTCAAACTTTTTGTTCCAAAATTTAAATTTTGTGAAATGAAGAAATGTCAAACATACTCATACTCAAACATATTCAATTCATAACAGCCTATTTGAAGAGCATGACGGTGCAGAGAAGAATGAAAGAAAGAATGAAAGAACAAAAAGAACACAGGCTGATGCTACATAGCATGTTCCCTCTGTCAAAAGTATGAGTATCTGCTCGAGAAACTATTCCTTTACCAGGAGTTCAAATACAACCAGTGGAATATAACACACAAACAAGAAATTGAAAAACTGTACTTAGGCACAGCAGCAAGATTAGCTTTTTATAGATTTTTCATAATATAAAACAGTATTAGGATATTTCTTACTGTGAGTGTGCAAAGATTCTGATGAAATTGATTGGAAGAAGTTGTATACTCTCTGATTCTGCAGAAAAGCTTGTGATGTATTTGAAAATAGCTGCCTGAAATTTAAGTGAGAATTTGTTAAACTAAGTAACAGAATCATAGGAAAAACACAAAAACGTACTACAGTACCATTTAAAAGCAAAATTGGCAGTTCTCAAGAAGTCCAAACCCTTCAAATTGCACATTCAACAATGCTAAAAGCTACTTTTGAGCTTTGCTGTTAAGTGCTAGTGTGAGCTTGGAGACAGACAATATAAGCAATTGGCATGATGATTTTTTTGAATTTAAAAAGATAGGTGCTTTTGAGTCATCCTAATTCAAACATTTTAGCCGCTTGTAACATTTTCTTAAAGAGGAGTTTGGATTGAGTCCAAAAGCACTGGACTCTGTATTTTAACTGTTTTATTTTTAAACTGAGAACACATTTATTTTCCCAAAACAATGCACCTCTTTCTTATATACATTTGAAGGGTAAATGCAAAGTTGAGTTCACCTACAAGGTTGGTATTTGAATTTTGCAATTATCTCCAAGAGCAAAGGGCGGGATGCTCAACATTGCTCTGCACTGGTCTGAGTCAGTTACCAAGATGTCAATGACAAATTTTATTAGCTTCAAATAAGAAAATAGGACAACAATTAATGGTTTTCATTGCCCACACACAAAGGTTTCAGATATTAGTTGCCAAGAGGCACTACCCAGCTCTATTTCTTTGGCGGAGGGGCAGGGGAGAGCAATTTTTGGCAAATGGGCACATACTGAAACCCCCAAATAAGTATATATTTATGTTAAAACTGATACTGAAAGAAAAAGGAATCTGAATACAGTAATGCTATTCACTTGATATTATTCGTGTAGCATTTCTGTATAGTCACAACACAACCTGCAAATGGTAATAATTACAGTTGCTTACTCTATCACAGTTGTGTATGTTCAAAGGTTATCTTCTAAGTGAGTCTCTTGGGTTTGTAATTACTGTGCAGTGAGGCTTCACAACCTTTCTGTATTACAATACATTTCCTTCAACCTCTGTTTAACAGGTTTATTGATTTAAAACCACTATGTTTATCAGCCAAAACTGTTCACAGAAATTAATTTCTGGCTTGACAATCAAGCCAATAAAGACAGACAAATATTACAGATCAAGATTTATTAAAAAATTGGCAAGGGGGTAGTTGAAGTTCAGAGTGGCTCCAAATCTTCTTTAACTGAAATATTAGGACAAAATGCTAGAACCAACAGAACATTATGAGTAGGAGTTTGAAAAGCAGTGCCTGATTCCTCAACTACCCCAACTCAAGAGACACTGCCTAACATGATGAATAATTTGTTTTCAACAAGGTTGAACAATCCTGACTGAAAAGGACAAAGATAACGTGGTATCTGTACCAAACCAGGAAAAAAAAAACCAAAACCAAGTAGGCAAACCCAAATTCATATTACTGTTCTGAGTTACAGAATTTGACCACCAAGCTCTCTCATCACTAAATAGCAGGTCATGAGATATGGGCCATTTTCTTATAAATACATGAGCTACTTTTAATTTTATATACACACTTCACTATTACAGTTTATACCTTTGCATTTCCGTTCTGTCTCTCACTCTATCCTGTCATAAAAAGTAGAACATATGGGCTCTGAGTTACTGTTTCTAGTATTTCTAAATATACCCTTATAAAAGAGGTAGTATTCTTCCACAAATGCCAATCATTACTATATAACGCTGCTTAGGACAAATATTTTCATAATTGTGCAATTACTTCCAAAGAAGTAATTCTATGAAGTTTACTAAAAGTCTTAATTTAAAGAAAATCTAAGAGTCAAGAGTATCTATTTCATCACTGCCTTCCATTTTCTTTGCAAATTTGGTTTAGGTAGCAGAATTTCCACTGTCCATAGAAGTCTTCTAGCTTGACTTCAATCACTTTTCTGGTGCTGCATTTCAGGCTATTTGCTATAACATTTACCTGATTATGGGCTCAAGATCAGCGTGCCTTCGTTCTTCCCTCTTCTGAAAACCCTGATTTAGTGCTCTTAAAATAGCCTTGTCAAATGCTTCAGAAGACAGTTCCTTTGGGAGCTGAGAAAAAGGTTAATGTGAAAAATGAGTAGTTGACATTTTAAAGACTGTATTTGTTCACTGTGAGTCTTTATACCTTTTGGTATCAACAAGAAACTCAATTGTTTCAGTTTGAGTGATGTGTTTTACAAACCAAAGGTACAACAAATCAACATCATCTAGTTTTGCAAGAGAAACACTTTGCTGTAAATCCTCTCAGAAAATCCAGGCATAAAACTGTTTAAAGCTCTATTTGAAGGAATTACTACAAAATACTATGGTCTTTTCAGGATAGCTTATAGCCTTTTTTATAATTTATTTCTTTAAATCTTTCACATATAGAAATTAGTTCTGAAAACACAAAAAAAAATAACCAGGTGTGACTGAATGCACTGTACTCACTATCATCACTTAGCTAGACTAAACTATTTTAAATAAATGGGAGTAGAAAGGAAACCATTTCAGTTATTTAATACATTAGACTTCAGCAGGGAACACTGAGATTAATCAATAGTGAGTCCCTCCCCAGTTGCTATAAACACTGAAACACCTTATCAAAATTCATTATAACTTTCCAATGCCAATACTACAAAGTGAGGTCTTCTGATGTTCTAGTTGAGAAGGCAAAATGCTTGCTACTTAAGAGCACATCTATTTTAAATGAAGACTATTCCCCAGAACAAAGTCTTTTCACCTTTAGAACTTTCAAATATTGTACTAAAGTACATCAAAGCTGATCAAACTTGTTAATCTACATTTAAAAAAAATATTTGAATATGTTGCAATTTAGAGTAAATTGCCACTGAAAAAGCCTTTTTTTAAAATTGAAGTTCAAAGCTATTGCTGATGTGGTTAACATCTGCCACCAATTATGATCAACAGCACTCAGCAATTTACATTAAAGCAGCATCTTCATCTTGTATATCTGGAATACACCTGACCCAGAGTGCCAGCTGGACACTGCATCCAGCTACTGGAACAGCAGCCCAGCACTCAGTAGTTCTTTCACTGAATCAAGTGATACTAACAGAGGGATGCTGTGTCTGATGCAGATAATTGCTTGATAAAATACATAAGAGGAACTCCTGGAATCCAGACAGACAGGTGCTGTTAGTATTATGTTAGTACAGTACTGCAACACCTGAAATGTCTTGTATCTAAAACCACAAAGGGCTGAAAGCAGCTGCTCCTAACAGACCCTTTGGCTTTAATAAGCATTACTGAGGAACTCTGACTGAAGAATTAGTCAGTGCTAGCCAAAAGGTGTCAGGAAGTTACTGCAGAAGTGTAGGAATGATCAAATCTCCTATCCTAGTATTTTGTACGTAGATTTGTCTCTGGAAACAGTTACCTTCTTGTCTTTAAAACTTCTATTAAAAGGAATGCAATTCCTTCTGTAGTTAAAGATTCAGTTACTCCAACCCAAGATTAGGTGCTGAAGGTAATGGGACAGCCTTGTTACTTACTTACAAGCTTATCAGTCCTTCCACATATGTGGGTAATTTCTTACTTGCAAAAAGATTTTAGGCTTATCATCTAAGAGAAGCCAGCCTTTAATTTAAGCATCCAAGTTATGCCATTTACTACCTTAGTTTTCCCAACAATGCCTCTATTCTGAAACAATTTTTACCATTATCTTATTTCTATCATGTGCAGCATTGGAATTTTCCATCAAGTATTTTGACCATTATTTTCTGTCCCCAGGAACCTGAGTATACTACTTAACAATGCCATGTAGATTGGAACAAGAACAACAAAAAGCCAAAACATAAGGGCATATGAAGTGGATGTTTGTGCTTTATGCCTTTTAATGCAAATAAGTTCTGTCCTGCTTTACTTAACAATGCTCTCTTACTTCTATACCTACAGCTATCAAACCAAATATACTTTTCAGCTGTGCACATTTTCCACAGAAGACCTCAGGAAGCTCATAGCAACTTGTGGTTGTCTTCTTCTTGTTCTGCCATGTCCTAGACACTGCTGGAACATGCAAGCCAGCACATCGAACACCCTACATCAGCCAAACAGCACAACTCTTCAACACACTGGACCATGTCTGTTTTCCTGGCTCCTCCAGGAAGCAAGTATGTTCTAGGAGGTCCATTTCAGACACTGATGTTTGTCTTACACATGTGGGAGAACGGGGGCATGCATGCGAATGTTCATCCAAGAGCTGCACAGGACCCTGTAGGAATCGCTGTTTTTAGGGCTCTCTTCAGGGGCAGATGCATGTACCCTAAGCTGTGGGATAACCCACTTGCAACCAGACATGCCATCCATAATTTAAAGTCCCCAAAACCAAGCTCTGGGAACTCTTAGAACCAGATATTCAACTAGATTAATATTCACTGCTTAATTTCTAGAATACCAGAAAACAGTGTTGATAATTTAAACAGTGAACAAGACAATGACCTTTGTACAGTGACTGGCTTTCCACTTGCAATTAACACTGCAGTTAAGAACCCCAGATATCATCAAAACATGTCCAAAACAGATCCCTCATTACTGCCCTGAGTAGGGAAGAGTTTAAATATAGAATAATTTCCCAGAATAGGTGGAACCCAAAATATCAGACACTGACAATGAACACACAGTTCGAGGTCATCACACTGATGGGGTCTGCATGTGGCCTATGCACAGAAATGTATTCTCTGATCAGAGCAGAGGGGAAAACAACTGAGTGAACTTCTGGTTTTTTTAAACATGGATACACACACATATATAGTGCTAGATTTTCCTCAAGTTGAACTTCTTGTGATGGTGAACAGGCCAGCCTTTGTGCTACTGAAGAATACAACAGCTAAATTAAAAACTATTATGCTTATGGCTGTGTCCCACTAATTAAACATAACAAATTATATTCTTTAAGGTCCTTCTAGCAGGAACACAAGCAAACAACCAGTGGTTGTACCTATACATGAGATCTGTGGGGAATATTAAAACCTCATCTGGTAGTTTTATGGTAGTTCAATTAAAATTTTAAGTGCCGTTTCAGATGGGACAAACAATCACCTCCTGGGAAACTCCCCAAATATTCTCCAGGGCTGCTGCTTCTGTCAAGATCCTTAACTCCAATATATATAATTAAATGGTTAATACAATTGTGAAGTAGAAAAATCTGCTGGCATGCTTTTGTTTCTATAATTACGCCTCAGAAATCATAGCTCTCCTAGACTACTTCTGAAGTTATAATCCTGATGTATAAACACTACTTTCATATTTGAATACATACTCTTAGCAGGAATTCCTGAAGCTCCTGATGTGTTTTTGTTACACATGTTACAGAAAAATCAGACCAGGTTACCTAGAATGAAGGAAAAAAGAATGAGGAAAGTGCCTTTCTCCCAGTTTCATAGCAATTAGCTTGTCAGAACAATTTCATAAATTTGGCAGTCTCAGAATTAACACTCGCAATTAAGCAAACACCAGGCAAAACAGGGATAAGGCTGTACTTTTTCAAAGACATACTTATTTTGAGTGTGTATTTTAGGATCACCTTCATGTTATTTGTGGCTAAAGGGAGCATGGGCAAATTCAAGGAAATACAATGAAGTCCCTGAAGATTACTGACTCACAAAGAAGCCAGGCAGAAGGCTCTGTAATTATTGGAGTTGTATCAAACAGAAATAATTAACCACAAAAAAATAGGTACCAGAGAAAATGACTGTTGGTCAGATATACTGCATTGAGCTCTCACTGTCATTACCAGGAGTCAAAACGAAACAAAAAATCTGTTTATATTACCTATAAAATAATTTTATCTGCCTTAGACTCAAATCTTACACAATCATATAGCAGTTATTTTAGGTACAAGTCATAAAAAGTACTGCAAGTTACTGAAGAAGGCACTCAAGAATCAGACAACATTCTGGCATATGCCTGTATAAAATTTCAGTAGCTTACTGTTTTGACATGACATGCAAGTAGTAAAACAGCACCTTCACATGCATGTTTTGAGTAAAAAATAAGTAAGCTTGGTTAGATGAGTGCTGCCTGGCTTTAAGCCCACTTCTGGGCCAAAGATTCCAATTAGTTACATGGGAAGATTCAGGGTAACAGGAGTGGACACAACAATTACAAACATTCATTTACTCTCAGAAGTTGATAGAGTAATGTCACTTCAACTTAGTCCCCAAAAATACCAACTACCCCCAGTGTCCTCAGCCGGGAAGTCATGACTGCAATTGCTGTTATAACCTTAAAAACAGCAGTGTCTGGGCAAGTACAAAATTATCTACCATGAAGAGCACAGAATATACCTGCACAGATGAGGAAAGGAAACTCTTTCCTAAAAGAACTGAGGTGGAGTTTCAAGATTACTGAAATAATCGCCAGAATATCTCCACATTTCCCCTTTAACAAAGAAATTCAAAACCACTGTCAAATCTGTCTACATGCTGAATCTTTGAAATAGTTTTTTAATTTTAAATTTTTATAATCCCTATAGACATTCTGTACAAACTTTCCCCATCTCCTACTGTAGTTTACTTCATACTCACTTCACAGACTATTTGGAAAAAAAATCTGTGATGTGGTTGAAATATTTGGCCAGGTTAACCTTAAAGACTTTGAAGGCTGCCTTCCACATATTACTGTCCTCAACAAAAGAAGAGTGCATCTCTTTAGAGAATACAACATCACAGAATACAATACCAAATTCTGTGATCAACACACCAACTTTCAGTTCAAAATGGCTTTTTTTTAAGTTTGCTTCTTCAAAAACATCCCCCATTCAAAAGATCAGTTAGAATGTTTGATGTGAACCATTCTTTTTTGGGTGAAAAAGGGGAACATTTAACTTTAACTTCAAATCTGGTATAATACCAGATTCACATCTATTGGCACAATGACTCATGGTGTTAGTCAGCCCTTGCTAAGAAAATTACTACTTTGATTCAACTAGAGCATCACCACCACCAGCCTTAGTAACTATCATTTAATACGTGCTGCCCTTAGCTACTACCATAGATGAAGACTACACTAGGTAGGCTGTCCAGTTTTTGGCTGTTTTCCAGCTTGTTTGGTTTTGCCTTAAGAAACAAAGTCCAAAACAAAGGCACCAATCTCCAGTTTTCTCAAAAAGCACAGGCTCCACCCTCATACAGTAAACAGCGAGAAACAAGACCCAAGACGACCATATGACTCCAAGCAATGTGCAGACACACCTGCGCTCCTGTGCCGCTTGAGCATTCTAAAACTTCTAGTTTTAGACTTCTTATGAGTTAGAAAAAGTCAAGTTTCCTGAACTGATGTCACACACCTAGCAATGGCTGATGTTTTATATGTTCCCACCTTATGCCCTCACACTTTACGCCCACAGTTACGTAAAACACCTGATTTGTACACAGAATTCAAAAGAATCACAAGATAATCCAAAGAATCTCAAAATTGCCTCCTGTGAAGGTTTTTGAAACAAGTTGTATGTATCTGCAGTATATAGACAATAATTTTAACATCCTAGAGATTATTTGCTTACTTTGAATGTGTACTCCAAATGTTTGTCAGCCCTTTTTCTTGATACGTCTTTCAGGGTTATCTTCTCAATGTGTACAGCTGAAAGAAAAACACCTTATTGTGCACTCCAAAACTGACAGTTTGCAAACCATTCCTTACTTTCCCAGGCTCTCAGAGCATGCCTGTAGGCTAAATCCTGATGCACACAGTGCAACTCTTCCTTAGGAGCTGTTGTATTGCAACAAACTGCCAGGAGCAGGTAGGACCTTGCTCTAAGTATTTCTCTGGCCTAATGACAATCTCTTTGGCACACATCATGAGAATCTATGCATTACCCAAGAGCTTATTTACACCAAATGTCACACTACTACAACAATATAACCACTCTAAGTGAAAAGACACTAAAAGGAAGTCAAATGGTATCTTTACTTCAAGAAGTAACAAGTGCTGATAAAAACCAGCCAGTACCTTCTACACCTAGGCATCAGAAGCATCAAAATAGTAAATGAGGGCAAACTAAGGCCAAATACCCACATTTCTGAGGGTACTTAGGTGACAAGAATTAGTTAGGGAAGGCCTGAAGGAGACAGAAATGAGTGTCAGCAAACAGAAAACAAAGAAGAAGCAGAAAGCTTTGACAGTTGTACTGCAAAGAGTGTCATTGAACAAAGGTACTGTAAGTACTGCCTAATTTCACATTCCTTCCCCAGAGCCTACTGTAGAACAATAGGGAGTTCTGGCGGTGACCTGGCAAACTGCAGCACCATATGGCTTTCAGGGCCTGGAGACTTTCTTGAGGGCACACAGCATTGCTCAGGTAATACTCCATATAAAAACCCTTATATAGCCAAGATGGGCTTTCCAGTTTTGCTGCTATGCTGGCCTAAGAATTCAAGAGAATTTTATTCTAGTGCAAGCCTGAATACATCTTTACATGTAAAGAAAAAAAATATTTAAAAGCAGATCGACCTGCCCTACCCCATCAATGCTTCCTTTCAATGCTTTAGAAGCTACTTTTTTTTGGAGGGAGGTGGGTGGTTTAACAGTTAATGTTTTCCTTTCAATTTTTAAATGCATGTTTACATGGGATATATTGGGAACTACTCATAACAACAGTGTCTTTTCCTGAAAAAAAATAATTAAACCTCCTGTAATTGTATGTTGCAAAATTTATTAATGGATATTAGCTAATTATCATCTAATATAATGTAAACAGTTTAAAATTAATTTTGTTACAGTTACAAATCAAGTCTCATCCCCGTCAGACAAGCCATTTTTAAGAGAATTAAGCATTGGCAATTTCCATAAAGGAACAATAAGCCAGCAAATAAGTCTAGTGATAGTGCTACAGCTTCCAATTTTCTTAGTAGAGAGATAAATACTGAATGTGCTGCTATACAATGGTTGTAATCCTCTAGCTGGGAGTTAGGAAAACAGACAAGCACTTCATTTTTACCAGTTAATGAAGATTTATTATTACAAAGGAAAGAAATCTGAGATGAGCTAAGGATGCCAGACTATAACAATATTTCATGAAAAGATTAATGTTTAGTGACCTTAATTTTTACCTGTCTGGTATAGATTAAAGTGCTGTTAGAAGGAGGAACATGGCACAACCAAAGTTTTTTTGCAGAAAAATTTCTTAATGGCTAACATTCAAATTGATATCGGAATTAATATTCATAAGTTAATTAAGAAGTTGATTCCCATGACTGGAACTGAGAATAGTGGTTTAAATTGCATTCCACTACATGCATATATTTAGCATACACAATTACGAAACTAAGACCATTAACATTCACAGACAAGCTTTTTTCCCTCATGAGACTGCTTATTTTAAACTATTGAGTGTTCTCAATGCTAAAAATTTGTCCTCAGGTATAAAAAAATTTATTACACAATGCAGTACCTTCAACTTCCTTAACTTCTTTCTGCTGCACGCTTCATTGTAATGCATGATACAACAGGTAATTACACTGTTGTTGCTGCACAGCTTTAGTTCTACAGTTTCAACAGACTCCTTTATAATTCTGTCTCCATAAAGACATTTTAAATATTCTAAATGGCTGGAAGAAAAGTTTGATTACACAAGCCAATGAGGCATGTCACATCTCCACCTCTATTCTGGACACAGCACATGCATCCAGGATGATTAAGTAAAGCATGTATACATGACACTGCTTCCATTCTAAGTCAAGATTTTAAAAATCCATATTCATCACAGCTGAGAATAAAACCTGAGTTTTACTATCAGTGGTATTTCTAACCAGTAAGGAGATTTCTGCAGCAGGGAATCTCTACCACATAACTGTGGAGCAAATATCACAAAGGTACTCTTATCCTTCACTGCGGTTTCTCACTATGATAATACAAATGCGGAAAAATATTTAAGCTCATTGCTAGATTAAGTTATTCAAATTTTTTGTGCTTCTGTTACTCAATTTGAGTGTTACTAAAGAGATTCCCCCTTTAATGTTTCTAATTCATGAATACGAACACTTTGAACTCCATAAAAGGATTTGAAACAGGTTTGTTGTCTGTAATCTGCCATTATCTTCCTCTTGTATTTTTTTTTCAAGGAATCAAATCTCTCAAATTGCCTGTCTTCAAAGTGCAGTTAAATCTCCACACTAGAGACAAAAGGACATTTATGAGGACAAAATGAATAGCAATCGTTTTTCCATATTGTTGGCCCCTTCCTATCTGCACACTATCTGTTGACTAATTTTGAGTAGGCAAGTAACTTGCTAATCCTATTGAAGAATAAAGGGTGAGAATAAATCTGTTTTCAATAATGCTTACTTCTTCAAAGAGAAAATATTGTGTTGGCAATGGCATATCAGAGTTTTGTTTATGCTCAGAAGCCTTGTTCTTATTCTCCCAAGCCAAAACAGTGACTCCTATTAAGCCTTTCACTGCTCCAAACTGCCATTTCTATAACACCTGCTAATGTGGGTTTTCTTTGCTAATTTTTTTTTAATGTAATCAAATACAACTGAATCAAGCAGCAAAATCTATGGACTGCTTCTCAATATTTTTGTGTTTAGCTTTGCTTTAAAAATTCAAATACTCTTAATACAACTGCATTATATGTTCTTGTTTTCCCCCAAATCCTGACCGACCCTTTTTTCAGTGGGAAGCCCATTTGCAGCTGATTTTCATGCAAGCATTCACTAGCAGTTAGCAGTTAACACAAATGACAACTTGTTATAACAAAGAAAAGACCAAGTAGGTGGCAGAGAAGCTATTTTACTTACCAATCATTGCAGCTTCTTGTAACAGCAAGAAAGATACAAGATGTCTACAACTCCA
The DNA here is from genome assembly GCF_028769735.1 of Zonotrichia leucophrys gambelii. Lineage (NCBI taxonomy): Eukaryota > Metazoa > Chordata > Aves > Passeriformes > Passerellidae > Zonotrichia > Zonotrichia leucophrys. The sequence continues at coordinate 71,103,314 of NC_088171.1, forward strand.
AGGAGAGTTTAATGTTCAAGGAAACCCTTAGAAGCCTTCCTCAAAAGGAAGCTCAGACAACATACCTTCTCTCTGAGGTCTGTGGGAAGCCACTGGGAGTCCATCATGAGGTGCTGTGGTTCGTTCTAGCAAACTGGTCTCATTACTTGACATGCAGTCACCATGGGAAAAGTCATTCTAAATCAAGAAAGAGAAAAAAAAAAAGACACGTCTTAGTGGAAGGACTGCTACCAAAGCTTGCTCTCTTACTCAGCAGGTATTGCAGAAAAACCCACAAACCCTTTATCTGTTATTCCACACGACAAAAACATTAAGCTCTTGACAGTGGCAAAAAGGTGCTCATTTCAGTTCTTACTTTATTTACGTGTTTATCAAATGTCATCTATAACCTCCAATGTTTCACTGACCTTATTTTAAAAACAGAATATGGTAAGGAACAGGGTATCTCAAGCTGGACAATTCAAAACCATTAGCTCAGAACTTCAGTGATAATTTACAATTAGTATGAACTCTTTCAACTACTAACACGTCAGTCATCTACTCACTACATTCTAAATATATTCTCCTCAATTATATTCATGCCCTGTACCTTCAGTCTGCCACCTCTTCTATGTAGGGAATCATGAGTAACTGCTTGGACAGTCTATGAGGACATGCAGTCCATGCATCTCTCATCAACTAAATCCATGCATCTCTTACCAGCTAAAATTCAGAACATAAGCAGTTGCCACCAACACCCTCACTTTGACAGAGAAAAGGACAGACTGAAAGCTCATCTCCCCCACATTTACAGGCAGACTTCAAAATTATATACCAAGACATATTAATACAGTGGACAAGAAGGAGATAACAGATAGCTAAGTAAGAGAAAAAAGAATAATCTGGGCTAACAACGATAAATAAGAAAAAAGTATTAGAATAGCAAGGACTACAAGTGGTTTCCCTAGGGTAACAAGAGCCTATATAATTTTTTCCAAATTAGGATGAAACACTAATGTATCAATTTACACATTCTTCAATGACCTGGTCTTGCTAAAACAAAAGCAACCAAACAAACAAACTAACAACCAAGTTAAAACTCAGAAATATTTTGAAACATACAGTGACATTAAATGCAGCTATTTAGTTCCATGTTCAAGGAAACAACATATTGCCTTTGAAAGGTACGTGCACAAAGAACTAGGAAATACAGGAAGTTACTAGCAAGTGTTTGGATTAATCTTTTTTAAGTAAAAAACCTTTGTTTATCTGTAACAAGTAGTATAACATATGAGCTGATGAAATAGCAAGTTCGGGAAAACTGAATGCACCACAAACATTTACGAACTGGTCTGCATGAAAACTAAATTTATTCATAAGGGATGAAGAACACTGAAAGACCTTCGTAAAAGATGGGTAGAGAAAAAATATAAATCTCCAGAGAGTATTCTTTATTTTTAAATGCAGGAAGCATAATAAGTGTCAGAATATATGTGGTTGGTTGGGTTATTATCACATTTGTGCAATGTGATGAGACAAATCATCAACCAATATTAGTTGCTGTATTTGTTGAAGAGGACCCCAAGACTGTCACAACAGAAAGACCAGAATGAGAAAGCACAAAGGTAGCAAAAGACATAGGAATTTCCTGCCAATTCTTCAACAAACTCCTTCAGATATGACAGATATACCAGCTAAAGCTGGCTTCATCTTACAGAACCAGCTTTACTTCATCTACAGTGCGGGCACGACCTGTGGCAGCTCCTGACAGTGCATCCAACACATGCAGACCCAGAAGTGTCCAGGCACCAAGGCTGCCCTGGGCACGCTGATAACCTAACTTTGGTCAGTGACACCAACAGCAGCACAGTTAGCAACTGCACTGCAGTCTAAAGCTGTTCCAGCTGTTTCATCAAACCAGTGTATGGTTTGTGCTCTGAGCTGAGCATTGGTAATTTCAGGTTTCAAAGCCATCAGATTTAAAATATAAAGCCTGCTTTGTTTCTTCAAGATAAAACTCACACCAGTCCCCAGTCACTCAGTAAATAATCACAGCAAACATCTAATAAATTATGAGCTCAATGTCAGATATAGGGTAAGAAAGGAAAACAGCTGTATGTCAATGAGACTGCAATTTTTAACAGCTTTAGCACATTTTCAGGTTTAGTTTACTAAAATAATCCCTCAAACAAGCCACCACACAAGCATGCTCTGGAGAGAACTACTTGCAGAACACTTCAAAAAAACCCACCGATACTGTTTCAGCAGACATTTCATAACAACTGTGGGCATAAAAAGTGGAAGTACTTTGGTTTGGTTAAGTGTTAACTCCTGATCTAAAAACAATCAAATTTGAGGTCAGACCTTCTCTTGCATTCAAAGCCAGGATATATGTTTTGATTAATGGAAAACAAATTACAGACCATTCTAAAAAATAGCTAGTTTAAAAGTCAAATAAACTGTGAGCAGTTTTTAGGAGATGTATAGAAATAGGACTTACTTCAAAAAAGTATTCTGTTCAGCTCATGTCAAAGAAGCATTAAATACTGCTGCTACACCTTCTAATACTAGAAAATTGCTTCTTACGAAGCACATATATCATCTCTGTAACAGCATTCAAATACTTTTGCAGTGAATTATTCTAGAATGGTTATTTTTCTATCCATGGCAGCAGTCTGTAACAGGCAAACTACAACCACAGTTGAATGCCCCCTCTAAACTGCAAAATATTACATTAAGGTTTCAAACCTTAGTTAAATAATTATACCAATTATTATAAAATAACTATAATAAATTTATAATTTATTCACTTGCAGAATTCTTCACGTCCAAAGTTAACCAGTAATATCTATTCTGTGACTGCTGGCTTTCACAACACAGAAGGTAGACAGTGGGAAATCCAGAGCAGTCACACCTTTATCTTACAACCTGCAAAGCTCCAGATCCTGTCTTAAGCTGCATTACTACTCTTCACTTTTGGTGTTACCTGCTGTGACAGTTCTACATCAAACTCACAAGTAACTGAAACACAGGTGCCACTGTCAGAGCAGACAACTCTAGGGCAAGTGACTGCAAAGTCTGAAGGGCCATAGAATATTAAGAGTGGCATCATATGTCGCTACGTGGTGCCAGTCACACCAGGAGCACAAGCCCTTTAAAGCCTGGTACACTGCTGAGGAAGGGCATGCCATAGAGAACCAGCTGTGCTCGGCCTTTCCTGTCAGTGAATACAGCATATTATCCGTGTTCACACAACACACACAAGTGTAAGGTTAACTCTCACATAAGCCTCTGCCACTGTGAGACTTCACTGCAACTCACAGTGCTGCTGCTAATGATTAAAATACAGTGAAGCAGGAAATGTGGGTGGCCCCAAACCAGCTGCCAGATAATTAATTTGATAATCACACAGATCTCAGTGATGGGCTGAAGGATTAACTACATTTCTCCTTGAAAGTGAAACAAGCTAAGAGAGTACCCTAAAAATTATCTCCTTTTACAACCTAGACCAGAGTTTTGTATTAAACAGATCTATCCTCATATGGTTGAAAGCAAGTACTATGTTAAAAAAAGCTTATCACTTGAGACACCTCCCAGGACTGTATCGTATGATCACAGAATGTTCTGGGTTGGAAGTAACCTTAAAGATCACCTAGTTCCAATCCCTCTCCCATGGGCAGGGACACCTTCCCCTAGAAACAGCTGCTCAGAGCCCTGTCCAACCTGGCCTTGAACAGCTCCTGGGATGAGGCATTCACAGTTTCTCCAGGCAACCTCTTCCAGTGCTTCACCTCCCTCACAGTAAAGAATTTCTTCCTAATATCTAGAATGTGGTTGGATTTCTAGCCTGCAAGCACACATTGCCAGGTCACATTCAGCGTCTCATCAAACCACACTCTCAAGTTCTTCTCCTCAGACTGTTCTCAATCCATTCTCTGCCAAGTCTGTATTTGTACTTAGCATTGTCCCAATCCACCAGCAGAACCTTGTACTTGGCCTAGCTGAACTTCATGAGGTTCACAGAGATTCTTCTCTCAACCCTGCCAAGGTCCCTGAGGATCCTTCCCTCCAGTGTGACAACTGCAAAACAGTGCTCGCTGTCATTGGCAAACTCACCAAGGGTGCCCTTGATCCCACTGTCCATGTCACTGACAAAGATATTGAACAGAACCAGTGCCAGGACCAACCCCAATGAACTCCAGTTGTCACAGGTCTCTGCTTGGACCAGGGAGCCCTTGAAAACAACTCCTTGAGTGTGACCATCCAGCCAATTTCCTTATCCACCGACTGGTCCATCTGTCAAATCCATGTCTCTCCAGTTTAGAGACAAGGCCATCATGTGGGACAGTGCCAAATGCTTTGCACAAGTCTAGGGAGATAATGACAGTCACTCCTCCTATCAACACTACCATCCCGTTGTAGAAGGCCACCATTTTGTCAGGCATTATCTGTTCTCAGCAAAGCCATGTTTGCCATCAAATGACTCCTTATTTTCCATTTGCCTTAGCATGGTTTCCAGGAGGATCTGTTTCATGATCTTGCCAGGCAGAGGTGAGACTTACCAACTTCTAATTCCCTAGGTCTTCCTTATCTCCCTTTTTTAAAATGGGGCTTATGTTTCCCCTTTTCCAGTCAGTGGAAACTTCACTAGACTCCCATGACTTCTGAAATATGATGGAGAGATGCTGAGATACTTCAGCTGTCGATTCCACCAGGACCCATGGGTGCATCTCATCAGGTCCCATTGTTTTGAGCACCCTTACCTTCCTCAGATAGTCTTCAACATGTTCTCCTACAGCTGGTGGTTCCTCATTCTCCCAGATCCTGCCTTTGCTGCCATGACTTCAATGGTGTGGGCTGGAGCACTTGGTGAAGACTGAGGCAAAAAATTTGAGTACCTCAGCCCTCTCCATATCCCAAGTGACCCAAATACGCCGTTTACTTTGAGTCTTTCTCTTACCACCCATGTATCTACAGAAGATTTTGTTGTTGCCGTTGACATCCCTGGCTAGATTTAGTTCTATCACGGCTTTAGCTTTCCTAACCTGGCTACTCAAACAGTTTGTCTGTATTTCTCCCAGGGTATCTGTCACTGCCTTCCACCCTTCATAGCCTTCCTTTTCATGTTTGAGTTCATCGAGAAGCAAGTTCCTTATCCACACAGGCCTCCCAGTATTTCTGCCTGACTTCCTCCTCATTGGGATGCATCACTAATGAGCTCAGAAGCAGCGATTCTGTAATATCAATCAATTTTCTGGGGCCCCTCTTCCCTCTGAGGCTTATTTCATGCTCCTCTACCAATCAGTCTCCTGAAGAAGAGTCCAGAAGTATTTATGCCCCAAGGTCCAGGGGTGCTTGTCTGTAACACAGGCACCAAATATCTAAAGTGGTGAGCCATCCTGCTGAGAAGGATGTTGCTCTGCCTGATGCCATGTGAGCTGAGATCTCAGCTCACCTACACATGACAGATGTCCAAACTCTGCCTTCTATCAATGCAGATGACTGATCAAACAATGTCATGCTGGCATTGCTTTGGCAATATGCAGTGAAATCTGTTACTGGATAGCTTACTAATCATCACGAGCAAGCAATTGATGCACATAAGTCTTCTGATGCTTGCACTGCACTTTCATAAAAGAACTATTCATTCATCAGCTCTGATGAGCACTAACAAGGGAAACACACTTCCAGCAGCTGGACAGCTTGATTAGTTCTACATGCCCAAATATGAAATATTATTTTTCTGCAAGAACTACAGTAAATGTGCTATGAGGGACAGCACTACTCAGCCTTGCAGGCTGTGCAGATGTAAACTGGCACAGCTCATTCATTCAACTAAAAGTGGGAACCGACAAACAAAGCCAGATGAAAGAAGGCATTTTGGAAAAAATCAAGGTCTAACTCATGATTGTGAGCTATCAACTATAGCATCTGCACCTTCAACAAAATTGAGTGATGTCAGAATAATCATTAACAGATGTGGTGCCAATTACAAGACCAAAGCCATGATTTGTTTATAACAAACCGTGCAGGCTCTCATTGCCTCACAGCTGCGATACGCAGATGTATCACTACATAGCTGTGGTAGCATAAAGGTTCAACATTTCCTCTCCAAAGCAACAACCAGGTGAAACTACCTGAGTATTTGTGTGCTGCTGAACCCTCTCCCGATGACTACAGCAGCTGAGATGAAGCCTTACTCAACACTGAGCAACTGTACCTGCACCCCACCACTGTGGGATGCGGCTTGGATACAGGGATAGAACATTCTTGCCATTTTAAAATGGAAATCCAGCATATGCATTTAATACTCACAAATGCACACATCTAGAGCAGCAATGCTTCAAAATCTATTTCATGCTTACCACATTGAGACAACAGATTGTCCCCTAACCAAAAAAATACAGTCTCAGACAAGCTGCTAGGCAAATGCAAGACCAAGACTGAAGACAAATGCCCAACAGACATTGCTGCTAAACCATGGTCCAATCTGCAAACTCTGAACTATGCAAAAGCACCATCCAATTGTTCTAAGATGGAGAGATGCTGTTCTGTTCTACAAGACTAAAGCAGAATGAGCCTCAAGATCTTGGACCACAAAAACCCACCAAATTATCTCTCTTTTAGCCAAACCAACATACAACTTAGATGTTTACATGTCAACTTTTAAATAGAATCAATAATACTCCAGAACAATAATGCTTATTCCACACAGAACCTCAGCTGAAGAAATGGGCTGACAGGAACCTCAGAAAATTCACTATGGGAAAGTGCAAAATCCTACACCTGGGCAGGAAGAACTACAGGCACCACACATTTGGGGACCTAACAGACTACAGAGTAGCTTTGCAGAAAAAGATCTATACTTATAAAAATGTGTGTGTGTATGCACACATCTGAAGGGAAGGTGCAACGAGGATGGAGCCAGTCTCTTTTTAGCAGTGACCAGTGACAGAAGCAAGAGGCAGAAGCTGAAACACAGGAGGTTCCCTCTGGACATCTGGAAACACTTTTTCATTGTCAGGGTGACTGAGCACAGGTTGCCCAGACAAGCTGTGCAGTCTACATCCTTGAAAACACTCAAAAGCCATCTGGACATGGTCCTAGGGAATGAGCTGTAGGTAGCCCTGCTTAAGCAAGATGACCTCCAGAGGTCACAGCCAATCTCAGTCCCTCCATGGTTCTGTGACCAGGCATAAAATCCCATAATATGTGCAGTAAAGGCCTGACTGGCTGAACATACAGTTCAAATGGATTATGTACAACTGCTCTATTAACTCATATCTAGTAAGCTGGACTGCATAGAGAGTATGCACAGGGGCCTAAAAGTACTTTGAAGCATACCTGTTTTGCTAAACTATGTTAAGAGTCTGCCTGCAAGACGTAGCAACAAAACATTATAGTGGAGACAGAAACCTGACAAAACATCAGCTGATTCTGAGAAGAAAATGACACCACGTGACAACTTCAGCAATCCCATACTGACTAACTTATAGCATTACCAAATCCTAACAATTTTGAGACAAAGGGCAACCAACCCTGTTACATCACAGGAACAAATTCAGCCTGTGGCAATTACATTTGAAGTACTAGACATGGCTACACCTATGATTTACAGTGCTGGGAGAATAATGCACCTCGTGTTTGCTAGAAACACAGTGTGTTTTAACTCTCGCCTCACCCGAGCTTCCAACAGGACCTAAATCAGTTTCAGTCCAACCTAGCTAGTCCATGACACAGCAGGGAAGTTGAAGCTAGAGCCAGCCAAGCACCAGTTCAAGAGTTACTCTATCCCCAGGTGGCTGCTCTTTCAACAACCCTACAACATCATACTTGTGCTATTGTCAGCTGACTGAATAAAAATAAAATTACTTGAATGTAGCAGTTCAAACTAATACAAAAAAATATTCTCATAACACTCTAGCGTGATAGGAAGATTTAAAAAAACATTTGCCCCTGAAGAGTAGTTCACTGAAGTACAGTCAGTACTGAGAAGGGACAATGCCTTCATTACCACATTTAATTATCATCAAAGGGCAATATATCATTTTGTCCAATCCTTGAACTCCAGCATAGTTTGAAAGTATTCTTTTATGCACAGCATTTTCAAATAACAGAAAATCTTTGTCTTGGGGTTATCTTGCTCCTAAGACACTTCCCAAGACACTAAATTTTCTTTAGCTGTTCAAAACATTTTTACTTTCTTCTCCCAATAAGACAAGATTGAGGAGGTTGAGGAAAGAGGTTGAGGAAAGGCAATAAACTCACAAAGGAATGCACTTTCTAGTCAGACCTCTTACAGTTTTGGTCTCCAGAAGAATAAACCCTTAGACTTGGAGGATACTACAGAAATTCACCAACTCTTTAAGGAAAAGTAGGTATTTTGTTTTAATTACAGTAATGAAGAATCAGCTGTAGTGCTTTCTAGGACAGCTATGGCTAGAGATGATAATGACAAACAAACAAGGTGACAGATTTAAGCAGGCAGAAGCCTACAGACTTCAGAGGGTTCACAGACACAACCATCTTACTGCTGCTGTCTGCACCCTTTTCTGCAGCTCTTTAGAAAAAGCTCAGAGTCCTCTGCACTCCAAGCCCAGCAAGATCCTGCCACCTATAAATAAGTCAGCATTGGGCAACCCTGAAAACTGGACCAGAGCTCACCTACAGCAATCGAAGTACAAGCACTAGGAAGTCAGGGGTGTATTTTCAACACTCCTGGTATTCATTTATTCTGCTGGACAACAAATTGTCAGGGACAACAAAGAGGCTGATTAACTCGGTATAATGGGTCTGGGAACAGCTACAAATTTGTACTAACACCTCATGTTTAGAATTAAACAGCTAAAACAGCTCAAAGCAGTGAAAGTTTTTACTCTGCAATTTCCAGGAACATCAGCATGCACATCTAGATAGAACTCATTAATTTTAGGCATTGTTTTTTATCTAGCTATGACTTCCTTTCCAGAAGACTTCCAGTAATGTTTCTGGAAATTCTTAACTCCTGTTTGAAAACACAGAAATTCCTGTTCAGAGACAAGGCTGTTAGGTTCTCTGAGGCAGCTGGAATACTTTTCATCTCAGTATGCAAAACTTCTAAAACATTTGTATTTCCCTGGAGTGCATCATCGTTTAAAAGATCTTTGCCAAGAGTGAAATTACATTTTTAATCTTTATGTCTCTTATTTAAACCAGGCTCTGAAGATACACTTCTCCTTACACTCAACTCTATGACAGTAAAAACAGTGCATTGCAGACAGAGCTCTTAGATTCTAAAATTAAATTTTACTATTTTATTCTGCTGCAAAGGACTGAAGACCAATTATAAAAGCACTCTTCTAATTTGCACACAAAATATCCTATAAATAGAAGTGCACTAAGAAAAGTACTCTGTAAATAGAAACTTCCCCTTTGTTTGTAAGTAAAGAATTTTTCTGTGAAGAATCCTGCAGCCAACTAATTATATTACTATTCAACAACTATTATCTCCAGGAGATTGCTTATTTCAACAGAACCTTGGTTCTATTCCTGTCAAGTATGCCTGATTAAATACTCCAGTGCCTAATGCAAGCTACATTTATTATGTTCGTGGATATACAGAGCTTCTTCGGTATTTCAGCATTTTGATCCCAGACATGCGATGGGATGGAGAAAGATAAACAATAAAGTCAAACTGCTTTGATAACGATGTACTTATTAAACAAAAATAATCAATGCAAGAGTTAAGCTATGTGTTCTGTTACTTAAACCAATATACAGAGGTATCAACAGGATCTTTGCACATTAACGCTTCTTTTATTCAGCAGCCAATACTGCTGATTTCTTCTTATGCTTCAACTTTAGATACAAAGTTGATATTCCACAGTTTAACACACCAATGACTTTTTTCCAAAAGATGTTCTTATAAATCACACCTTAAATTAAGAATTTGAAAATAGTATCAAGTGTTTCTACTTTAAGCATAAAAACTCCCTAACCTTAACTCAGAACACTTCATAAAGAAACCAAATTTATCAACTGTAAGATAATCCTAGATCTGCCCATCCCACTGCAACAGCCCTACCTCCCCACTTTCAAAATCGTGTTTTGAGCTGAATTTGTTAACATGTATCACTAAAAAAGTTACATTTTTCAAAATCGTTGAAATCAGACACTAAAAATAGCAACAATTTTATTAACCCTTTGTCATGAAGCAACTTTATTGTGAGCTCAATTTTATCAGACAACACAGATCCTAACCAGAAAACAGAACCCCAACAATGGGCAAAGCAAATTGCTTTACGTTCTAGTAAATCACCCACAAATTCTCTGCAGGTGAACCTCTCAAGCGTTTGTGTTCACTGAAGCCAGGTGTTACAGCCCCTCAAAACCTTAAACGGGGCCATTTAGTTAGATACGCCACGTGCAACAGCACAGGCCTTTGCCCTAAAGAATTCAGACCGGACAAACCGCCTGATTCTGCTCCAGCTCTGAACTCCCTCAGTTTGCAGGCTGCTTTCCTACGCCTGGCTGCTGCCAGCCATAGGAATGCATTGGTATTTCACGGCCCAGCCGGTGAACAACAGCTCAGTGACCGCCGTCCGACGGGTCAGAAGCCGGGAGCGCTAAGCACGGCAAGACCAGAGCAGAGCTGGCAGCCTCTGTGCACAGAACGCTGCTGCGCTTTCGCTGCCCGACAGCCGGGCCCGCCGCAGTCCCGCACACGCGCTTCCCGCCCGGGGAGCGGAGCGGAGCGGGACGGGCCCGGGCCGAGCCCCCCCGTTATGCAATGGCGGCACCGCCCCTTCCCGCCGGGCCGGGCCGGGCGCCGCCCCAGGGGCACGTGACCGGGAGCCAGCGCCGCCATGTTGGACGGGGCGGGAAGCGGCGGCCACCATCAGGCACCGCGTCCCTGCCGGCGCAGGGCGCTGCCGGCCGGCCCCCCGCCCCCGCCCCACGGCGGGCAGCGCGGAGGGGCAGCGGGGCTGTGCCCTCACGGGGCGCCGGCGATCCCTGACCCACCCGTCCTCCCCGCAAACAAAGAGAGGGGTCACCCCCTTTCCCCGGGCCATGACGGTGCTCGGTGCTCTGGGGCGCCGTGTCCACCCCGCTCCCCCTCCCGCCGGTCCTTCGCCCTCGCCGCGCCCGGCTGTGCCCCTCTAACAGAGCCGTCCCGTCCTCCTCCCCGGCACCGCCTGCCCGAGCGCTTCCCGTGCGGCCGCGGGACCACCACGAGGGCTCCCGAGTGGAGCTGCTTGCGCTGCCCGGCACGGAGCGGGTTATTCCCGGAGATGGAGCCCAGCCCTTCTGACACGAGCCCAGCCGAATAAAATTTCAGAGAGGTCTTTATGAACCGTTCCAGTTCACAAACGCAGAGCCCTGAAGGCACTCAAATTTCAGAGGTTAAAGGAGGAGAAAAGGCCTGTGGACACCCGACAGGATTTTAAATCAAGTTCAGTGTAATGCTACGGCAGCATTTTGCCAAAGAAGCCTTTAACTCTGCTACTGGCTCCATCTCCTCCAGCGTTTTATCTGCGAGGGTCCCACTGTCCCCGTGGGACGCTGACTGAAAATACTCAGCAGAAACCCACTGATCCCTCAGTAGGTTCTCTGTCAGCCATTATTTCCCAGAAAGGCTGTGCTGTATTTACAATTAGCCATTAAAGAGGGGAAGGGGAAGGAAGGCCTACGGAAGCGCTGCCGTTTCACTGCTGTGTCGAGTACGGAGTATGTGATGTGCATGTTCAGCCAAGCTGACTCGGGTCTCTCAGTGTTCCCCGAGTAAACAAAACCACCACAACTTGGACAGCTGCTTTTATGCTTAAGCCAGAACACCGCACAAAACTGACTTCAATCCAGTAGTTCACGGGAGCCTGCAGTTGGTGGGACACACTGAGCAGCTACAATTGCTGTGCCAGTTCCAGGCAGGAAGTATGTTTCCGGTTCCTAGCACTTTAAACCCAGAAGGGACAGTGTCCAGTCTTACCACTTCCTGCAATTCAATCTCTTCCCCGGAAAGATGGATTTTCAGGATTAATTCTGGGATAGAACTAGACTTGATGCAGGCCAATGAGCCAAAATACACATTTTTGGACTGATGCTCCAAATTCATTGTGATTTCAGTTCTGTAACATCTGCCCATTAGTTTATGACCTGCCAATTGCGTTTTGGCCTTTAAGTGATATAAACATTTAGTTAATAAATATAGCATCAGAAGGCTAAGAAATTGATCTCTGTCTCCTCTGGGTACTCCTCAAGAGCATACCCCGTCTTTAGCAAACAAGGAGCCATTCCTTTCACACAGCAGGCAATGCAGAAGTTTTTTACAAGTGGCTGAAATGGACTGCACTGCAAGCAAACTTAGAAAAAAAATCCCAAAACCCCAACCCTTACTGCTTTGTACCCTTTTCTGTCAAGTAATTAATGAAAACCTGATGGGTTCAGTGGAACAGCACTATAAGCACCCATCTTCCAGCCCTTCCTTCCCCTTTTGCAGGAGAGGCCATCTATAGACCAAAAATTGCAGAGCTCCATGAGAACAGCTTGGCTGCGTAAATATGGGGCAATTTTTAAAGCCCATGCTCATCAAGAGGGCAACAGTGAATGGCACTGCAGGAAAACCTCTGCTTAAACAGAGCTACTGCACAGGAGAATGCTTCCCTTGTCACTCACTGCAAGTCCTCATCCCTGGTGACAGCCACATCCTAGCAACAAGTGGCACATCTGCTTTCACGATGAGCTTTGCTGTTTCCTGACAGACACCCAAAAAAAAAAAATCAGTATTTCTCTGGACAGAAGCTCCAGTTGTGACAATGTTTCTTTAGTGGAATCATTACCACCCCTTTCCTAATGTTGTCAGCCATCTCACTGAACCTGGGGTTTCAGAGAACCAGCCTTAGAGCTAGTGACCCGACTGCTGCCCTGATTCTTGCCAAGTTCAAGCCTGTGTCTCATTCTGTGAAGGGGCAAGGAAGCAGACGCCATATAAAAAAATATTTCAACTTGTTCTATTGGTTTGAAGCCCCTAGAGAATGTGCTCTTAGGCAATCTGGTTTCTATCTAGCATTATTATTATTATTTCTATTTTTACAAGTCTAATCAAGCTGCTAGTTGCTGTTGCTTGAACTCCTGCTTCGTGCAGTGACCTACAGCGTACAAGGCAGCCAGTTCAGTACTGTGCACCCTGCACTCCAGCACGGCAGAGTTCCAGAAAAAAAACCAGCGTTCCAGAAAGCATGGCAGGCTAGGAAAATCAGCCCTTCCCCCCGCCAAGAAATTTGTAGTAGACACTCCGCAGGAGGTTGTGGGGGCGGCCGGGGCTGACACTGCCGTGGTGGGGGGAGGTCGGAAGGGACCACATCCCACTGGGGGGGATTCGGGAAAAGCAAGCGGCCGCTCCTACAAAAACAGGAGGGAGCGATGCAAGAAGGACGAAACCACCCGCTGAGATGGCGCAGCAGGATGGGCGCAGGACGCGCCGTTACCTGGGCTGGGTGGCGGCCGAAGCCCTCCTCCTCCTCCTCCTGGTCCCCGCACAGGGCCCTCCGCAGCCGCTCCAGGTGCTCCCGCAGGGTGACCCGCTGGTGGAAGGAGAAGGCCGGGTGTAGCGAGGCCATGGTGAAGAGCAGGAGCAGCTCCTCCTGCGCGCCGCAGCCCAGGCCCTGGGCGGCGGGGAGCCCGGCCTGCCCGTTCTCGGCGGCTCCGTCCATCACCACCACCACGTCCCCCTCCTCCTCCTCCTCCTCTTCCTCCTCCTCGGCCGGGGCCCGCCGCGCCGCCGGGCAGCTCTGCAGGATGGAGTCCACCTGGGGCAGGAGGCGGTGCAGGCGGCCGGCGGCCTCGCGGTTCTCGGAGCCCAGCAGGGCCAGGTAGACGATGAGCTTGGAGCGCACGGCGGGGTCGCGGAAGTCGCCGAGCTGCCCGGGGTCGCTGAGCCCGTTGGCCTTGGCCTCCGAGTCGCGGAGGCAGTGGTAGTCCTTGCGGGCCAGGTCCTCCAGGCAGGAGCCCAGGAATCGCAGCTCCAGCGGGTTGCACAGGTCCAGCAGCCCCACCATGAACTCCAGGCGCTGCGCCGAGCCCAGCACCAGCCCGAACCACTCGTACACCGTCTCCTTGTCGGTGCGAGCGGCCGCCGAGCCGGGACCGCCGCCGCCCGGAGCGCCCAGCGAGGCGGGGGGGGGCGGCGGGCCGGGCCCAGGCCCCGGCCCCAGGCCGTGCAGCCGGCTCGGCCTCTCCAGCCCGCACCCCCTCCCCGCCGCCGCGGAGGCGCCCCCGCGAGCCCGGGGCACCTGCTGCTGCAGCGAGAGGTGACAGTCCAGGGCACCGCCGGGCTCCTTCAACCCCGCCGCCGTCGCATCTTCCGCCGCCGCTGCCTTGTGGCTCGTCTGCTTCAGGGGCAGCTTCATCTTCAGCATCCTCGGAGGCGGCGCGGGGGGGACGCGACGCCCGCCGGGACCCGGCGGCAGCGGAGAGGTGGCGGCGCGCGGCGCTCAGGCGGAGCCGCTCATGCCGCTCATGCGGCCCGGCCGGCGCGGGAGCGGCGCGCGCGCACGCGGAGCGGGGGGAAAGGCGGCCGAAACGGTCCCGGCGGGCGGGGAGTGGGGAGTGGGCGGGCGGGGCGGGGCTCGGCTCGGCTCGATTCGCTCGCGGCGGCGGCGGCCGTTCCCCGTCTCCACCTCCCCCCGGCGCGCTCCCGCGGCGGTTCCCCCTCTCCCCGCCTGTGCCCGGCGCCCGCGCAGAGCCGGTAGGCGCCGGCGGGGGAGCACTCGCGGCCCTGTGCCGGCGCGGCGGGACCGGCTGAGGCCCGGGCTCCCGGCGGGGGAGCGGCGGGGCGGGGGGCAGGGGAGGAGGGGGGAGGTGGCGGGCGGAGCGCGCGCGCGCCTCTCCGCCTATGGGCGCCGCCCGCGTCAGCGCGCGCGCCCGCCCGCGGCCGGGGGCCGGGGGGCGCGAGGCGGGGCGGCGCGTTGCGCGCGGGGCTGCGAGCGCGGCGCGCCCCGGGCACGCGCGGCGCAGGGACCGGCGGCCGCTTTGGGAACGGGCGGGGGCCCGGGTTTGCCCGGTGAGTCCCGGTGGACACGCCGATGGGAACGGGTCAGTAGTTCGCCTGGAGCAGTCCGAGCCAGCCTTCCTGTCCCCCGAATGAAAGACTTCCCCGCGATGAGGCCGTGCGCTGACTGGTGGCTCCGGTGTGCGGAGCCACGTGGGTTTGCCCAAAGCCGGCGGTAGCGGGCCCAGAGCTGTGCCGTGCCGGTGCTGGAACAATGCTGAGTGTAGAAACATGGCTGCTACAGGCCTTTCTAAACTTATTTCCTATTTTCTGGATTCTAATGCAGTTGAAACTTCTGCTGTTGTAAGATGTCTCCTTTTTTAAAACTACTATTGCTCTAGAATCATGTCTTTTCATCCAGGGTTTTTTTTACAACAGAGAAATAAAGGAAAAATTGCAGAAAAAATAGAGTGAAATGGCTTAGGGATACTCTGTTAGGAAATAGCATGCTGGCTGCGCTCTCATTCCCCCAGCTGTTGTAGTTCCACGATGAAAAGCCTACAATTACAAGATTAAGCAGTGCTCTGAGTAGTCAGAAAGTTGCATTGCTCCTCACTTTGATTCCCCCAGTTACATAAAGGAAGTGTATTTAAAAGGAGAACTAAGCCTGTGGCTTGCTTAACAGCACAATGAAGAATAAAATTAATTTTAATTACAATTATGCAGAGCAGCATCTCTGAGCTGCTTACAGAGTAGGAACTGCCAGAGCTGACTGCCCCTTACCTGTTTGTCCAGAAGCCGATGGTGCTACAATGAGGAGCTTTATCCAACAACTAAGAAAGTGTTGTGCAGATTATAATACTCTTGTATTATCTGCATCACTCAGATTTGCCACAGAGCAGTCTTGAGTTACAGACTATATAATTTCTTGCATTTTTATGTATGTACAGCAAACATATGTATTCTAGTTTTAAACATTAAATGACTAATTTGAAGGTAGCTCATGTTGGGTTTATAAGTTCCTGGTGGCTGCTCAGTCCTCTTCTGGTGGCACAAATGGACTTGACCCTGACTCAGAGCAGCTCTCCTCATTCACTGGCATCACAGGAGCACTGGCACTGGCCTCACCAAATCTTCAGGAGTGGGAAGTGGGTCAGACCTTACCCTTCCATCCCAGACTGCCACAGTTCTTTGCTAGTCCCAGGACAAGGGATGTGAAGAAAGTGTTGTGAAGTCTCATAAACTTGTTTTATCCTCTTTTATTTGATTCTGTCTGCTGGTTATGGCTGGGCTGGACCTGTGAATCACTCCGGATCCCTGCAGTCATTCATCAAAGCAGCTATCGTAATGCCACAGTAGAATATTTTCTTATGTTGTCATTGTGAAGCAGTAATTCTAGAATTACAGCAATTTTTGAGTTTTTTTTTTCCCAAAGAAAAATTACTGGGACTGTCTTGGGGGATGTGCCAAGCTGGAATTGTGGAAGCACAGAAATAAGGCTTGAGGTTTCTGCTTAGTAATTTGAACAGATATTTAGTCTGAAGAGAATTCGCAAGATCAGAATTGCAATGATCCAAATGTTAGAAATAGCATTTCCTACTTTAACAATCTGTGATTCAAATAAAACGTGACATAGTTCCAAACAGATCACACCATGGAGAGTGAAAAGGGAATTTATTTTTTGTGGGAATGAGTGGAAGGGGAGGGCAGAAAGATAAGGTATGCTGGTCCATTCAAAAATCCACAAAGGTAAGGTAAATCACGAGGGTAGTGGTTAAATGTATACTCTCCTCATCCAGAAAATGCTTGAAGCCCATCCCTATTTGTGACAGTTCCCAAGCTGATTCTTATTTCACAAATAAGCTTAAGAACCTAATTAACTCAGCTCTTCTTAATTTTCCCTTCTTAATGGCTTATACTATGATACTTGAGGAAAACAGATGAGAAAGATGCAAAGTCAGGAAAGAAGAAAAAAAAAGGATAAGGAATGTTATGAGAAAGCAAAAAGAAGACAGAGATATTCCATGTGGGTTTACAAGTAATTCAGTAGTTGAGGGAGGTGTCAGCAAGGGAGAGGGCAGTGCTGAAAGAGAACTGAAACTTAAGTGCCCAAGAGAAATGAAAGTGAAACTCTGGACTTCGAATGGAATGGGAACACGGAGGGGAAGTGCTCAAACACTGACAAGCTAGTACAATGGGAAAAGCTACTATAAAATTATCTTGCCTAGTGCAAGTGCCCTGGAGGTTTTCCAACCTGGTTTTCTTTAAAAAAATGCATAGCTTGCATAGGTCCTTAATGACTTGGGCCCACAGTCATGCTGACTTAGGGTGAGCAACTGTACAGAGCCTTAGAGGGAAAAATATGTGTGTAATCTGTCGGAGTTGAGAGCCAGATGAACTCTGATGCAACACAGAGCAGGCAGAGGAACAGCAGGACAGTGCTGCTGGTTCAGGAGCAGCCTCTTCTCTGGGAAATGGCTTTCTTTAGAGTACAGCAGGGATCTGGTCTGACACCCCAGGACAAAGGGCAAGAAGCCGTGTCCAAGTGAGCTGTGGTTGCCACCACTGGATTTGCAGCAAAAGGAGCAGTGACTTTTCTGAATCTTCCCATTGCTCTCTTTTCATCTGTACATCATAACCCCTGTTTACCGAAGGCTCAGAGCTTCCCGAGTGCACAGAGGCTCCATTGCCAGTCTGGAAATGTCCTTACAGACAGGTCCTTCTCTGTGCCTGCTGGCTCAGCTCTTCACCTGGCTGTGACCACCCCTGCTGGGATGCATGAGCTGTGCAGAGCACCAGGGGACACACAAACCCTTCCCGTACTTCGTGTGCCACCACACCGAGTGGAGGCAGCCACAATGTCCTTTGAGTGACACCTCCTTCCTCACGAAATTCTTCCAAAGAGGTCATTGATATTGCAGGATTTAGTTGAGCAGGCCTGAAACTTCCCAGCAATGCTTTTAGGTGGGGGAAAAACCATTAAGAAAAATTAAAACTAAGACAGTGGGAAACTGGACTGAGTGCTGAAGCCAAGGGAGGAACCAACAAAGCAACCTTCAGCTCTATCAACATACATTTCTTTTTGGGTTTTTGTTTTTAATCCTTTTTAAGAAAATACTGACTTCTCTTTTAGCAACATATAAAATAATCAGTTTCATAGTCTCTGTTTGTTTGTACATTTACTGCTACTAAGGACCTGCTAAAATTGTTTTGTAAAAACAGGAATGAAGTAGATCTGTGGCCCATTTAAAAATCAGATAGGGACATTGTAGGATATGTAGATATATATTTCATGTTGAGTAGTAAATATATATTTCATATATATCAAGATATTTTTTTTCATGTTAATACTGTTCCCCGGGTAGTGTCTCTGCTACTAAGTATTTTCACTTTTAACAAAGGCTGTAACAAATCCTCAGTGAGAGTCTTTGCACAGATGCCCATACTAGGGGCTCTAAGATAGATAAATAAGGAAACAAATCTTCCTATCCTCCTTTCCTCCTGTATTTCCTTTCTTCCCTTTTTCCCCCCCCTTTATTCCCTTTCTTCCCTTTCCCAGACTGTAGGATGATCAATTGCTTCTTTATACCAAATTTGCAGATGTGTTTAATCCACTGTCAGTAATCTTGTCAGGTCTCCCAGCCAAACTCCCAAGGTGTAAGGAAATCATTTCAGGCAATGTCAGACAAATGTCACACAAAAGAAAACAACCTGGAAGAAAAGATAAGTTCCTTGCTAAAGCTCTGGAATGATTTTGCTGACTCATGATTTGTCCTTTATCTCATGACAGCTGGGATTTTTTGTGTAACTTACCTTTCGTTAAATAGGAGGTAGTTACCTTTTAGCCCTGGGATCTGGAAGAAAAAGCCTTGAGAATGTGTCAACTCGAAATTGAAAAAGAATAAAGCCTGTCAAATGGATAGGTTGTTATTACATGATTTTTAATTCTTATTGCTGTGGTGGATTTTGAATATTCAAGCTGGTTTATTCTTTCAAACTTTTTGAGCAGGAGTTGAGCAAGCTTTTGTTTGAAAACTGAAGATAGGTTTTAAAAAGCGCTTTTTTAAATATGCATGTCTGCAGTGAAAATTGCATATTAAAGACATTTAGGATTTTATATTCAATATGAATAGTTAAATGCAGAAGATGACCCATAGTCCTAATTGTGTTAGTATTCAGTGTAAGAATAAACATATAACTTTAAGCACATTTTAAATTATTTAAACATAATTTTGGATTTAATGCTACTTTAAAAAAAGTTCAGTGTAGGCAGAGGGTGTTTTCCCAGGATCAGCTTCATTATGAAAGACTGTTTCTAAAGTCAAAGTTGTTGGTTATTCATTTGCAAAGGTCACCTATCCCAGGCCTGTTTGGCAAGGTTGCCAATGAAGGTACTGTTATGAAACATGCTTGCAAGCTTCAGCTCCCCGTTCAAGGGAAGCTGAACTGAGGCCGCAGTCTACCTTTTACATAACTGTCAAAGGTGAGTTATTGCTCTTTTCAGCTGGATCCAGCTCAGAAACCTGTGAAAGATGGAAACATTACCAAGCTGCTAAAATAGGGAGGCCTATTTCAACTTCAGTGCAGTGTTCCAGCCTGTGAAACACATGGCCGTCTGTACTGGTTTGTTTTTTCCTTGTAAAGTTATCAAGAGAATTTGGGGAAAGTTAAATGTGCAGAAGCACTGGTATTTTCATATATTTTGGGTCTTCTTTCTGGCCAGTGGTTTCCTTGCACTGACTGTAATTCTCCGTGGGATTTTACCATCAGCACTGATTTGAGTCTGCCTGAGTTAAGGCTGGTATAATCTGTGCAGTATCAGGACACCTTGCACCCAGAACTGAAATTTGCACAGAAAGCTACTGCCCAATCTAGATGGCAATTCCATTTTGGGCAAGAAAGCAATGGGCTTTTTCAACACCATTCAGCTTCAGGCTTCCTAATGTTTCAGCAAGGACAGTGGTGAAATTCCTGTGATTCCAGGTTGGCACAGGTGAACCACCAGTGTGTGCTTTCACAAGCTATAGCACACTAACTCATGAACGTGAGCAGCCTGCACACACAGCTCAGTTAGTGCCAGGGCTTTGCTGTCAGAGGAAATACCACCTAAATAAGACCAGGAGTCCAAAGACCATTTAAGCGCATGCCCAAACCAGTCTCTGTTCCAGTTAGCAGTGAAGTACATCCTTAAGTATAAAGCACTGAAATATAAACACCTACACAAAGAAGAAAAGACTTAGGCCACCTTAAACATCTGATGAAAGTTAATTGAAATCTGTTCTGAAATGAGGGCTGGCAGAAGGAATGTGGGTGTGGCTCAGGCACCAGGCCTGCCTGATATTAGTCATGTACATGATAATTATGTATGCAACGAGCACCCGGGAATCAAACTGAGAGGTTTATTGGCTAGATTATTTCATAATCTCTATGCTTGGGCCAGAAGGAGAAGAGCAACCTGCTGATCAAACCATATGGAAACCACCATGTACACTGGAGGTTCTTCAGAGCAAAACCCTCACCTGTATGGATTCCAAGGTACCAGGGAGAAAGAACTATGTCCTGACCTTTAAATGTGCAGTTACAGTCACAGAGACCAAGGGATGCCAGCGTGAGCTGTAGAAGAGTCATGAGTCACTTGTGAGATTTGTGCTGCAGAAGGAACACGTTATCCCTTTGCTCTGCTGGTAGTGCCAGTCTCTTTCTGTCTTAAATGATCCATCTGCTGCTGCCCAAATTAGACACACAGCTCTCGCCGTCACTGAGCAAAGCCATCGCCGACAGTGCTCAGAGTGTGGTGCTGTACGTAGCTCAAACCTTGCTTAGCATCTCACCTGCAGACAGGGAACCCCCTCGTGCCAAGAATGGCTTCTGACCCACTGATGCCCTCAGAAGAGGAATTGTAGCTGCAAGAGACAAACCGACAAAGCTGGGATCCTGTAGGTCTTTGCCAGGAAGCCCAGCTGAAGGGCAAAAGGAGAGATCTCCCTCTGGGGTGGGAATTGCTATCATGAGCCTATGGATGAGACTGGGTCTGGTGGAAAAATGAC
Organism: Zonotrichia leucophrys gambelii; assembly: GCF_028769735.1. Classification (NCBI taxonomy): domain Eukaryota; kingdom Metazoa; phylum Chordata; class Aves; order Passeriformes; family Passerellidae; genus Zonotrichia; species Zonotrichia leucophrys. Next base: position 71,124,305 of record NC_088171.1, read on the forward strand.
CACCCCAGCTGCACAGCCCAGTGCTACTGGAGGTGTGAAGTGGTTGTCTGCTCCTTCTCTTTGTCTTCAGCTCCACACCACTTTTTTTTCCTCAGGGCACACATCATCACTGTTAAAAAAAGTCTTCAAGCCTCAGCACAACTCGGTATACTGTTGCTGTTTGTTTGTACCCACTGCATGCGCTAACCTGAAAACGGTGCAGGAGTGCTCACCAGAGGAGGTGTTACACACTGACGTTCAGTTATGGTAGACTGTGAAAATAAGAAACACCAAAGAAGCAACCTTCACTTTCCTCATGCTCTCTCCCACAATACATGTATTGATTTTGAGGTGCCCATAGTTCAATTGTCCTTGAGAGTTTTCCTGTTTGCTCTTTGGGGATGTCCAGTATTCAGTTGAGCTGTGAATCCCTGCTTATAAAGCAGGAGTTCTCCATTTGGCAACATCTTGGGAATAAAAGAAGGAATTGGAAATCTCTCCATATGTGGGTGTTTCATTCTGGAGGTGTTTCTGGCTTTCCACTTCTGAAGAATGAGTAGGTTGCCTCAAAATAATGACATTTATGGAAGCTCTCTAAGTCTGATCTGTATTTATTAAAACTATAGCATATAAGCAGGATGTCTTACAATCTGAAAAAAAAATCACAAAATTTACTCTGGAAAAAATAAATAATTCCATGAATAGCTGAGTGGATACCTCCTACAGAAGAAAAAAAGGAACCTACATAAGGTCTGGTTCCTACTGAAATTAATAGCCCCACTTTGGTGGTTTTTAATGGTCCAAGGCATCAGGTTTGCTATTTAGTGTCAACATCTCAAATCCCAAGTAAATCTGAAGTAGGGGACTGCAGTACAGAAAATATCTAAAGCATGTCTGGGCACTGAAGAGCAGCTTGGGTGCCTGCAGTTACCAGAGCAGTGCCCTCAGCTCAGCCAGGCTTCAGCCTCACCCCTGGGGCAGCACAGACTCCCACCACAAAGCCCTCCCCTGGCTGGGGGATTTGGCTGTTTTGGCAGTGGTGCCCAGGCTCAGGAGCAGCTGTGTTTCTTTTCCATAAGGAAGAAGAGCAATTTCTAAGTGGAGAATACAGGCTATCTCCTGTACCCATGAGGTAAGGGGGTGCTCACCTCATTCCCATTCTGGTTCAGCAAGGGCACTCCAGCACATGCTTACCTTGAACTTGAATGTAAAAGTGGGGTGCTTGTGATTTTTTTAGCAAAGAGAGGTATTTCATGTGGCTGAAACCCAAAGTCTTCCCCTCTTTTTTTTTTTTTGTTCAGGCTGTCATTGGTAATTGAAGACAAGAGAAGGGTCACAAATTACCCTATTCCATCCCTACCTCAAGGGATGTTTTAAAAAGGATATAATTATGATCCACAATCATCTACAAACTCTTCAAATCATAGTTTAGTCATGCCTAGCTTTCTCTAGCATGTATTGAAAGAGCAATCAGAGTTTAAAAGAGAAATACCCTTGCTTTCCCAGACAACTGTGAAGTATTGCAAGTTCTGAAGAAGAAAAAGCCTACTTGAGGAATCATTGGCAATAGGCTGGTTTTTAATTATTAAACTTAAAAACTTTTCAGTCAAGAAACTTCTTAGCATCTTCTTTTCAATTGAGCAATTTCAAGATTTTTCTGCATTTATCCCATGTTTTCTTCTCTCTGGGCCATTTTATACACAACTGCTCTTCTTTCTTAAATACTTGCCATTGGATATCAATGAGCTTCAAAAGTCTTTTGATGGGTTTTGAAATCCATTCCCTTAACAAATCTGTTCTTGGCCCAAATGATGCTTTCTTGCTGTGACTTGTGCCAAATCTCTTGGTGCCTCCTGTTCCTGCCATCCCTTCTGCTCTTGCAACACTGACCAAATGAGGTTGCTCAGTGTCTTTCCTGCAGAAGTCCCAATGCAAGGGAAGACATCACACATAGAAATCAGACTGCCTCCGGCACAGTGTGGACTCCTGTGTTTGCCTCCAGTCCCCATTCAAGAACTTCCTTTTCTTCTGTGCTGTACTTCTGCATTCAATTTTGGTGATAAACTCACCTGGCCAGGACAGAGACTTCCTCTGTATTTGCAGTGGCCAAAGCATTGAGCAAAGCCTCTAGGAAATAATAAGGTACATAATAAAATAGTAATTAAGAAATCCTCTCTTCGGGACACGTTGCTTTCTCTATCTTTAATGTGCCTGATGCACTTTGAGACACTGAAAGTATTGCAATCTGTTATGCTTTGAGTTTGCCTGAAGATGAGAAAGCCCTGATGATAGAAAGCTCAAATTGGAAAACGTTGTGAGCACACAGTCCACAATACAGCACCCTTATCTGTCTTGACAAACCTGCTTTATCACCTCCCAGAGAAAAGTGGCAAAATCAGTTAAATCAAATGAATTACCATTGCAGCCTTTTGCAGGATCCTTAAAAAGGCACTCCAGCTCCTTGGGAAAGGATGCTCTGTGCATGCATTTTAAATAATTTCAAGAGTTTAATTTTCTACCAATTTAATTACTAATCAGTGTCAGAAGCCAGTTGCAACATAATTCTGCCCAATTCTTTCTTTTTCTACATTTCCTGTTTAAAAGAGTCTCTGAGGATTGCCCTTCCTCAGTCCTGAATGCTCTGTTTAAATATGTTAAAAAATAATCTTCGAAATGTGAAAATCTAGCTTGGATGTGTCATTTATATCTGGCATCTAATAAATTCCAAGGAGTTCCCAGATCCCTCAATTCCTCTGAACATCACATTCTGAGTAATTTAAAAATTCTACTGTCCTAGGAGCTCATGTTTTTTAAGCACTTAGAGAGCATAGTAATGAGCACAAGAGAAAAGCTGAAAGAGTATGACAGAGACATGAATTTCAAACAGCAAGTGCCAAAGAACCTGAACGTTATTTTTGCCTTTAAATAAACTTGTAACCATAAGAGAAAAAAAAAATTGTTATTTGAGATTTGAGACATGCAGCTTAACAAGATGTTTCCTCTCACTAGATCTCTGGAAATGCTTGGACTCCTTTTGCCATCTGCAAAAAGCTTTTCAAACATTGTTTACTTGATCTTAACCTTCTCCTGGGACACCAGTGGGAAATTAGTGCGTTCTTTTTCAAGGTATAGAAATTGAAACAAACATGGTTAAGCCTCATCATTTAGGAATTCAGTCCCAGTGGATGCAATCTCTTCAGCAATTCTGTCTTCAGAAGTGATGGCTGGAGGGAGCAATTGGAGAGGACAAGAATGAGGAAATTAGGAAGTTTCTGGGGGAAGGGATCTTTAATGATGAGCAGAGATTAAAGAAGAGCATGTGAACTGGAATTGTGCTGAGGAGCAGGAACAGTTACTTAGAAGTCCTGTAAAATGGTGAGAGTTAAACTAAAATGCGAAGGCCTGGTGGGGCAGTGGGAGCCTCAGGGGAGCCTGCGTGCTCTCAAGGAAGCACAGAGTGAGTTGCACAGCCTGCCTCGGGCTGTGGCACCAACCCTCCCTTGTCTCATCTTCCTGTGTCCTGTCTGTGAAATGGACCTAATGCTTGGGCAGATCTCCTCAGGCAGGAAAGCAGGAGGGCATTATGACAGAAGCGAGAAATGAATCTCCACCTCATTGCCTCTGGTTAGCCAAACACTGACCGGCACCACGCACCATTGCCACTGCCAGGGTGAGTATCCCCAGTACACATTTCAGCACTGTCAGTCCTCTTGTTTTCTCCTGGCCAAAAACATTGCCTTGCAATAAAAATACCTGCAGGTTGAAAAATCTTGATAGCATATCTGAGGAACACATGCTTACCCTCCCATGCAGCATCACCAGAACAGCACTGGTTAACTTGTTGGCTGTAAGACCCAGAAAGAAACATCTAATAGCTTGCTTCCCACAGCCTTGTCTCTCCTGTGGCCACCTCAAAGCTTTAGCCTGAGAAGGTTGGCAGAATTGGTCCACAGTGTGCAGTTAGTTGCAGATTTAAACTCCTGCAGATCAGGAACTTTGCCAATGAGATAATGTGATACAACAAATTTAGGCACCCAAGTAGACAGATCTATCCCTAAGCAATATCTGCCCTTTTAAATATCATCAGAACAGTCAGAATCTTTGACGTTAACAAAAAAAAAAACTAAGCAAACAAACCAAACAACAAAAAACCCACCACCAAACCAAAACAACAACAAAAAAAAATCCAAAACAAAAACAAACAAAAAAAAGGAAGAAAGGAAGAAAAAAGTGAAGCTTTTGAAAATTATCCTGCATTTCATTCAGGGTGAATTAGTGAATGGTGTCAGACTTGAAAAGTATTGTATAAACTATATTATTTGCAATAAATCCTCTTTCAAACTGTCTCATTAGGGACACAGCAGAAGCAGGACTATTTGTTAGGAATTATTCCTAACACCTATTGCCCAACCCTGTTGACACTCAATGCAAAGATCCACTTTACTGTGCTGTAGCCATTTAAAAAGGATGGTAAAGTGGAAGTAAGATGATTGGAACCAACAAGAACACCCAACAAAATGAATTTGCATAGAAAAATGTTGTCTTGTCAAAGCTGAAATGATTTGTAGGGATGCACTGGTTGTGATGAAATTCTTGATGGTTTCTCAAAACTACAGCATTACTTTCTTAATGCTGACCAGGGCACAAACAGAAACAAACATTGGAAATTTTTTTGATCTTGCAATAGAAGCCTCAACACAATTTTATTCTGCTGCATAAAAATCGTTTTGAAACCTAATGTAGCTTGATAACACATTTCCAAATGGTGGGAGGGAATTCATGTCTTGAGGCTGGCTACAAATTATACTTGTGTCTTCTTAAGAGCCCATTTACGTGCCTATAAGGGTGCAGAATTGCTGTTGTATAAGTAAGACTTGGAACACAGGGAGCATAATCTCAAGCAGAGCTTGCATATACACCCACAGAATAAGTATTGGGCACTGTTTGCTTTTATGGATGTAGCTTTCTGTGCCAAGAATCTTGCAAAGATGACCAGCATAGGTGTCATCAAGGAACAGCTAATAAAATAAGAACAGTTGTAATAAATAGACCCTGCACCAATCTTTGTATCATCATTCTGTGTCTCAGAACCCCTGTCCTTCTCCAAAGTCCATGAAACAAGCCAATTCCAGATACTGTTTATTGCACAGGTATAAGGGACACGTATCTTTTTGGTGGGAAATGCTGCCTTTTAGGCTCATGCTGTCTTTAGCACCCAGGAAAGTCTTTCCAACTTCCAAATTCCAGACCTCACTAATGGGAAAACTAGCTGACAGGAAAGCAGGTCGCATCACTTACAGGAGGCAGTTACAGAGAACAGCTGGAAAAAGAAAAATGCAAAACAGCCAGGTGCTAGCCACACTGAGGGAGACAAAATGGAAAGGCTGTGAAGGAAAGGAAGGTCAAGAAGAAAGCATAGGACAAAAAAAGGTGCCAGTGATTTCCAGTGCTCAGGAGAGAAGCCTGGGCTCTGCTGCTGTGTCTGACCTGTTCATGTACCTCAGCTCTGTAAGGCTGCTGGACAAAAGTGTCTGCTGCTGGCATTTTTCTGTCTCTACTGCAAATTAGTTCAGGCAGTTGAGTGAGGAAAAAGTTACAGGATTTTTTTTTTCCAACTTGGTAATTTCAGTTTTGTGTCTGTTGATTTTCTGGTTTGCTCTTTCAATTGTTCTATCATGAGACAAACATTGTGTCAGGGCAAAGCAAGTACCTGGCTGGAGTTGTGCTTGTTCCAGCTCTGAGTTAGACCAGCTTAAGCTGTCATGAAAATACACCCAAGATGTTTCCTAAGCCTAGAATGAAATCTGCTGGCTTGGTTCAGTGGTAGTTGCTTTAGAGCTATTGCTAGCTCTACACTGGGAGTCTCTTCAGGGTCAAAACTTGATATTTGGCAGAGACCACGAAACAGACATCCCAGACATAATAGTAATTAGTTATCAAGTCTGAGCTTACTTAAACTCACAATTGATTTGGCAGAGGCCTCATCCCCTATTACACATGTCTTGAACTATTCAATCTCTATTTTCAATATCCTTTTTATTTTGAAGGGAGGTGGTACTTCAGTCACTTGTCATATTGAAAACAAGAATTTTTGTACAGCACTCTGGTGGCAGCAGTGGTGGTTTTAATAATTTGCATGTCTAGTTTTGGTCAGGACTCTGGGCACCTGGCCATGTGTGGTGGTGATGCTGAGCTGAAATGCACAGCCCTGGTGCCAATCCAGGATTCCAGCAGAGGAGATGAGCAGTGGCCTCAGGAGCTGAGCTCAAGGCACTTTGAGTTTTCTCCCATCAGGGGCTCTCCCTGGAGTGCTGGGAGGAGCAGAATCAGGAAAAGATGCCGATGGTGGCATCATATGACACTGTGTCATTCCTGTCTGATGGGGCAGAGCACTGCCAGATCTGTGATGTCTGGTGCATGCACAGATCTGGGAGGAGCGTGACTGCTCAGCACGACAGCTCATGGCCATTCTTCACAGAGTTTGGGGAGATTGAAGGGACCTGGCAGGGCTTCTTAGTCCAGGAAGGAAAAGATGGGGCAAGGCAGGGTGTGTGTGTTTGTTTGTATGTTATATATTACCTGAAGGCTGAAGGAAAGGCAATTCATACACTTTTTTGATTAGGTGATTTCTGCTGTTTCAGACAGGTTTTCTTTATGCACTGCTGGGTGGAGTAATATAAGAAACCCCTGAGTTATTCTCTGTAGTGGTGCTTTCTGCTGCTCTTCTTTCTGTTTAACTTGATGGAGTTCTTTAGTCTCTAAAGCTGTTGAAAGAGAGGAAATAAGCTTATCTTCCCAGTCTCAAGTGAAGGAAGGGGGGAGTTATTTATTCCTCACTTTTGCTGGGGAGAGGAGAGAACTTCCTGTGCTAATTCTTTGAAGATAATTTGATTGGTATCAAACCACAAACTTGGTAAGGTCTCACTGACACTGTGGGATGACCTCCTGAATTTGTAACTACACAGCTTTATAATAGCATGGTGTGTAGGTGTGGGTTTTCTTGAAAATCAATACTTGATTGATGGCAGCCAGGTTACATGCAGAGTGCATTTTATTTGGGCTCCCTTTTCAGAGACAATCACATAAGAATGGATATGCTAATGCACAAGTAAGTTACCCTGCTCTGTGAGAGTTGTAAGACACAGATTTACTTGAATTGGATAAGTTATGAATGCTTATGAATTCCTAGGGTCATCCAATTCCTTTGGACTAGCACAGTTCAACTTATTACATGTTGTCTGACTGACCATTTGCATCTGCCAGCAGACAGGGAAGGGGCTGCTTTGACAGTAGTGCTGCAGTGGGACTGAGAGGAATGCTCACCTACATGGGGGGCTGGAAGGAGAAGTGGTCAGGACAAAGTGACATGGATATGCATCAGAGTAAAGCATAAATTAACTGAACAATTGGGTACAAGTAATGGATATATCCCACAGAGGTGAAAGGTGAAAAATTACAAGGACTGAGGGGTGGGATGCTATCACAACGTGGTTTGGTCCCAATCAGTAGTTTTCACTCACATTTCAAGCATGCAGTGTGAACATAAAATGGCTCCCACCGCTCCCCTTTGCCGTTTGTTACACTGTTTACTGACTGGTGTAAACATAAGTGGTTACAAAAAATGCAGTGCTAATCCATTAGCAGCACCCAGGAAAAAAGCATTTCATGTCCCTGCAAACCTTCCATCATAAGATCCTACAACAAGTTCCCAAGAGCAGTATGGTAAAGCTCAGAACAGGTGGGCTTTTTTGCCATTTCACATTGCAGGTAGAAGGTTGAGGTGCTGAGAGATGTTAAGTACCTGGTTTAAGCAGCAGAGGCTTGAGCACAAGTCAGACCAGTAACTCCCAACTCAGCAAAATGAGAACCCTTCTTTGCTGACATACTGGCTTGAAAGAAGAAGCGAGAAAAGAAAGCTGCTTTGACCATATTTTAATCTTAGTTTTAAATTAGAGTGAGTAGATAATGGGAACATAAAAAATTTTGATGAACATGTGTATGGAGGGGAAGCAGTGAAACAAGGTAGGCTAGGAAGAGGTGGTGGGATTAAACTGATGAGATGATTTTCTACTAGCTGTGACAATAAACTGCCCAACAAAAGCATAAAGGAAGCACATAATGGTGTGACTGGAACAGATACACACGTGGGCCATTTCTAATCCTGCTGCCCTAAGTAATGAGAGTAACAGAAACTCAGCAGTGCAGATGTACAGAATTGACAAGCTGGTGGGGACTCGTTGCCTCCCAAGGCATCTAACACCCCTTGCTCCTCAGGGAATTCCACCAGACAGCTCTGGGTTGCAGTGTCAGTCAGGGTATCGCTGCCTTGCAGGTCTCTGCATGACAATTTGTCACAAGGCCAGGATGTGCTCTCAGAAAAGGCCCAGGCACTGACCCAGCTGGAGAAGTATTTCACCAGATTGTGCTGATGAGAAGATCCAGACTGGCCAACCAACTATTAAGAGAAATGAGTAGGGTTTTTCCTGCCTTTGAGGAAGAATCCTTGCCTGTCGCTTTCAATTAGCCAAATTATGGCTGTCATTGTGTTTGCAGCTCATTAAATACCAGGAATCTGCTTCAAATAGTATGGGCAAATCAAAGAGACAGTCTTGATAAGATTCTTTCTTTTAACCAGAAAAAATATAACTTCTCTCATGACACTTCACTGAATCAAGCCTTTGTTTCATCCAACCTCATTTTTCTCCTGCATTACATCTTTCTACTAATATCTAAGGACTTTAGTGGTTCTCAGGAAAGAAAGAAAAAAATAAAGTAAGATCAATAGATGGACAGGCATGCTGACCTCTCTGTCTTGCTGCCAGAATGTTTGAGTACTGCATAGCAGCTATCATACAGGCTTTAGTTCAAATACAGTATATAACAAAAACACCATTCCACCTTTCTGTATTGGTAATATTTTTTCTTGATTTGTTATTTCTCTAAAGGAAATATGGATTCAAAGCTACTTAGATTATAAACAATCCACTGTAAAGCACATATTTATATACAAAAAGCACAGGAACAGTCTGTAAGTAAAAGACTTCCCTGTTTGAATTCTATATTAAAGTCTCACTCCAGCCATAACAACTGTTGGTAACAGATAAATTTCAACTACTCTTCCTCTTCTTAAATACTTCGTTACAGAAAGCCTTTGGGATCTTAGTCAAGGGGTGGATCCCGCTGTACTAAGCACAAATCCAGAACAAAAGGATGGAGAGTTCACAGCACAGATATAAGGCCAGATGGAGTGGACAATAAATGGGCAAATATATGGAACCAATGAAATCATACTGATCTGTGTACAGTGCCCTGGTCTCAGCACCCTGGTGGCTTAGTCCTTTTCTTTTCTTTTATCAGCACCATAAAAAAGCAGGATTCTTTAAGGTAGCTAGTGAAACCAGTTAATAAAAGTCTTGTGCATACCTTCAGTAAACTCCCTTAAAGCAGGAAAAGTGGTGTCAGAGAAAACCTGGTGTTGTTAAATTCATTAGCTGTTCAGAAAGTGGAGACAGTGCAGGGTCATTGGAAGATCACCTCAAGGGGCTGTCCATTTTGGCAGGGACAGACATGGTGTCCCTCAGAGCATGGGCACAGAAAAAGGCAGAAAGAAGGAAAAAAAAAGAGCCCAGAATCAAATTCAGGGAGGAAGGCCAAGTGGGAGCAGTTGGAGACATGGAAGACAGACAACATATGGCAATAATATTGCAGGGGATGGAAACAAAATGCTGTGTTGTTTAATAGAGGGCAAAGAGCACAGAGGAGAGAGGTCAGGTGGGGCAGACACTGAATAGAAGCTCAGCTCTTCCAGTACATTTGAATCTAAAGCAAAGAAAGGCACACAAGAAGATGTGTGCAAGGACACTGATCACAGATGCTTCTACATTGCATAAGATCCTGGGAGCAATATCGCAATGCCTATGTGGGACGCTCTCACCCCTGTATCTCTGTTATTAAATACAAACATACTGTTTACTCTCTCTTTCCCTTAGAAATACCGAGGCACCCTGGGGAAATACAGTTAAGCTTTTATAAAATCATCAGCATGCTGCTGGGTAATTTTATTCCCATCTAAATCCTGCTATGTGGTTAAAGCTGGGCCACGTGCTTCCTGTTAAAGCAGTACACTGTGTCCCACCTTGAAAGACACACCACATCCAAGTCTCCACAAACTAATAGGTCTGAAAGGGCAGCAAATATGAGACCTACATGACACTGGGCCACTTGTTTATTGGTCTTGCAAATGTGCAAATAAGATACATCCTTGTCAATAAAACATGTTTCAATCTGATTTTCTCCAGTGAAGAAAAATAAGACACACAGAAAAAGAAATGCTTTTTGGTGCCTGAATGTCTATCGATTCATTTTCAAAATCTGCTTTTATTTATGCTCTGGTTTTCATTGATCTCTGGCGATAAACATGCCAGCTGAGAGAACTTAGTTCTAACACACAGTTTTTCTTCCCTCTGCCAGAAGTGATCTGGTTTCCTATGAGCCGTGCTTGGGAGTCTTCAGTCAAGTTGAAATATATCTCAATTCAGTGGATTATAACCAAATTAAATACAGCTTTGCTACAAAAGATTTATTCTTTTTTAGGGTCTTCAAAATGAATTTTCATTCCTTTTCTCTCTAAAACAACAGGTTTATTGACAGCATGTGTCGTTGTCTGAAATCCAACACATTTCTTACTGCACCTTATTATGAATCCCTTCTCTCATCTTTCTTGGCTGAGCATCTCCCCACCTGCCTGCTCTCTCCTTTGTCTCCTGTTTCCAGACCAAAACCTTCCTCCATCACCCTGTTGGCACAGTCATCTTCATGTGCTCAGATTTACACGTCCCCCACATGGGACAGAACCACATTGAACACACCTGTGAGGACCTTACCAGTGTCCCAGAGACCCCACAGTGGTTTTCAGCTGGGCTTTGTGGGCTCCTAGGCCACCTCTGGTTTGCTGCTGCTGACTCCCTTTTCCTAGGATGCTTTTCCCAGCCTATTTACTCTTGAGCCTCCCTGTGTACATTTGTGCATTCTTTTCTGACAGAAAGCATCTCAGAGGGAGCTCTCATTCAACCCGAGGAGCTGAAAAATCCCTTTTACAGCGTAAGAACTAATTCAGTAGGAAATCCCAAGGAACAACCAATTTCAATGTTGTTTAATTAAGGAAAAGCACTTCTCTTACCTTAGATTTAATGCATCCATACACCCAAACACACAGTCAGGGGTTGAAATGCACATAGAGCATGCCACATTTGCACTGTCAATACTGCACTTCTCATGTGAAATAGTGGGAGCAGTGAGACTACTTAGTCACACTTCTCTATTTGCATACCAATACTTCTGAGTTTTCACACAAGGATTTCTGAATTTCCCCTGTGACTAAGGCAAGAAAAGCACAGGTACACACCAGAGGAAATGTATGTCAAGAATATATTTGTACCTGTGCCTGTTCCATTTGGGTGCTTTTCTCACCTGCAATGAAGCCTCCTAGCCCATTTAAACCAGGAGGGTTACATATTCGTGGTTCAGACAGCCCAACATATGAAACAAGGGGTGACTTGAACCTTGATTGAGCTTTGGTGAATCAGGAGTTAGTTGAAAATAATTAACTGTGAACTAGTCTTTACCTCATTGGAGCCAGTTTCTTGAACCACAAAGGGGATAAGGACTTGTAGAGAAGTGATTCTGTTTGAAGCTTTTTTGCCCTTGTTGTCTGGTTGGTTAATATTATTTGTAGCATAAACCAAATTTATTTCACTTGGTAATGGTGAAACAATACATCTATAAATGATGGTCAACACCTTCTGTAAAAATATTTAACACTGAAAAAAAAAGAAAACCAGGATGAAATTTTACCTTTCCTGAAACTCAATCTCCTGTCATTACAGAAATTAAATTTTAACATTGTGGTGAAGACCCAGCAAGCAAAGCTGTACAACTGTTATTTACAGGTGAGGGAAACCTTCCTATGACACCGTTTCACTTTTAAGTGGGAAACACTTTCTACTCAGAACTAAACTGCCTGCTTCTGGTAATTCAACACCAGCAACCTAAATATCCTTTGATGGGGCCTAATGGGGCTTTTTGCATGCAAATTCCCACAGCTCGAGTAAGAAGGTGAAAGTGGTTTATAGTGCACGCAGCCAGGTGCATTGAGTATCCCGTGTTTTTAGATCCCAAAGTCCAGGTGTGGAAAGGGCTCCCTCACCTCTTGGCTAGCAGGGCCAATGACCAGGATTCCCCAATCCCGGCCTCATGGTGAGCAGTGAAGGGCTGCCGCTCACAAGGAGGAGGAGGAGGAGGAGGAGGAGGAGGACATGGGAGCAGACGGCGGTTGTTTAGCTTGGCCGTGCTCACCTCCCGCCGCAGCCAATCTCGCTGCCAGCATCCAGTCGTTCCCACAGTAAGCCCGGTCTTAGGCTGGGATGCTTGTGTTCAGTTATTAATTTGGATGTAGCTGAAGTTTTCCTGAGGAGCTCGAGCCACGCACGGGAAGGACATATTTCAGCTTCCAGCCGGGGAGTGAAGCAGGATTTCTCTGGCAGGGGGAGCAAGGCCGTGGTTTTGCCTCGGGTCTGTGTTCTGACTGGGTGGTGGGGCTGGTGGCAACGGGAGGTGGGTTCTTCACAGAAACCCACAGGAATTTTCTCGTGGAAAGCCTTCGGCTGTCTCAGACACTGGGCTTGGGCCAGGTACCCTGGAAGTGAAAACAGCTATTTAACAGTTTCATAGCCTTCTTTACGTTCATTTGTAAAGCATTTTGTGAGAGATGAGTTAACATTAATCCCCCTCCACACAGAGCAGAAACGGCAGATGTGTCTAAAAGCACCTGGCAAATAATGACAAAAATGTAAAGAGAAGCAGAGGCCTCTCATTCACAGGCCATGTTTGGGCAAAAAAGGAAAAAAAAAGGAAAAAAATAATATTAAATACATGAAAGGTAATAAAAGTACATCTGTCTGTAAAATTGTTTTCATAGGATCACTGAGCTGTGACTGCAGCTGATGTTGTTTAAGTCTGTGAGCAGACACTGGCTTTGCCATGAGCTCTCCTGCCCTGAGGAGCCACATCAAAAAGATTCATTTGGGCAGAAGGGAAGATGGCTTAGATGCTGAGAATCTGACTTCATTTCTTATTTCAGGGTGACATAAACCTTCAGAGGTCTGTATCAGTTAGATCACAACTTGTTAATGATGTGGTAATTCACCACATCTCCATTTTGTCTAAGAGATGTAGAAGTCAAATTAGTGCTCTGCTTTATTGTTCCTTGAAGAAAAACAATATTTTGGTCTCTTTCAAAAATGGAGTATCAAAACCACTATTTTAATAGAAAATAATGAGTAGACTTATGTCCTTGCTCAAAGCTCCATAACACACAGCATGTATCACAGACACAGAGCAAAAATCTCCACAAAATAATGCAGCGGCCAAAGGAATGCAAAGTAACATCAGCAATGGCTCTGAGGGAAATGCTTGTCAAAATCACTCCTAGAAAAAGAGTCTGTGGCTGCTCTGCTCTTTTTATTACCAGAGAAGACTTCAGTGGCAGTAGAGTGAGCCACGGTTTTATTTGCTGCGTAGTTGCCCTGTAGTCCCGCTTTATGTCGTTAATTCACGAGTGGAAATACCACACAGCTCAACCTTACGCACCCTTGCAGCAGCAGCAGCACTCGTGCAGAGCCGAAGGGATAACTTCGTTAGCTCAGCCAGCAGAGGGAACTGGTAATCAGCACTAATTGCTCACACAGGGCTGACAGATATCCTACCAAGCTCAGTAAAACCCCAGTAAGTCTTGGCACTTCACGCTTTCTGTGCTGTGTCTGGCTGCGGATGACCCGGCAGATTCCAGCAGCTCGGTCTCCCTCCGAAGCTCCCCTCCAGGCCTCCATTTCCCCTCGCTTTGACCTTACGGCTTTCTCCCGGAAGGAGGGTGAGCTCCCAAGCGGTTTTGGTACAATGGCATTTCTGTCTCTTTCTGGTCAATTGAGTGCTCAGATAAATTAAAATCCTGCCTGAAACACACAAATTCTTTCCCCCTCACATGTCCTCTCAGTCTCCCCTAGTTGTGCTCCTGTCCCAGATATTTTCTGCCAAGCAACAGCTGTACAAAGCCAGAGTTAAATCAGGTAGCTCATATTTAGCCTCAGCTTAGCAAAGCCAGAGGCAGGTTTGACCCACACTGACTGGCTTCACAACCAGGCTGTGATCTTGTACCACAGCGCCAGAGCCACAACGCCACAGCCAGTGCCCCGGCAGGTACCACTCCTACAGAGTACCCCTTGGAATTCCTCTCAGCTTTCCACAGAGGAAACACGCACATAAGTAATAACAGTAACTTCAAAGCTGTGGTTATCAACAGCTAGTCAAGTTATGGCTTGGCTGCATCCTCTTCCCTGCCTCACTCCAGGCTGAGCCTGTGTGCTTTGTATCTTCCAACATGAAGTACTTCCCAGTGATATCAATTTGCTTCCAAGAGGCAAACAAAAGCAATCCCTTATGCCATTTGTTACAGCAGTCCAACTTGCTTTATTCAGTGCTCATCCTGGTGTTTTATTTCTCCAAACTAGATAAAATAAAAGCTGCTTGCAATGCCTCCTCCCTGCAAACAGCTATAGCTCCCATTCCAGAAGGAGCAACCCCACCAGCACAGCTGCACAAGATAGAGTGGGAAGTGAAAAATCCTCCATCAAACATAAGCACTCCAAAGGGGATCCACTAGATTGAGAACAAAGAAGGCATGCAGCAAAACCCTCATTAAACAGCTTCTGATGACCTTGTATCTTGGAGGGCATTGAGCAGTGAGAGGAGCCAAAGGCAGCTCTCTTACACCATCACCCGTGGGCCACCTACATCCTTTTCCTGGCCAGCAAGCAGCTGGAGCACAGCTTGTGTCAACCACACCTCTGTTGCAGAGGCCATATAGAAACCCATATGGCACCTCCCTGGCACCTCATTTCCTGCACCCCAAACATCCCAAGGAAAGGCTTGGGTAGCTGAAGACCTGGCCTGCTGCATCTACATAAAATCAGCAGGGGAGTCCTGTTTGCAGGAATACAATGAATTAACCTGGATGAGGTCCAGGACTCAAGTTACGCTAATTATGGGTTTAAAATTAATGTAACACTAAACACCTGCTTCCTTCCAGCCTGAGAAAGATGCCTTAGAAGGGTGTTATGTCTAATTTCTGCTTTTACAACCTTGCGAGGAAGGTGCTTTTACCATGTGAAATTAATTGCTTAGGTGCCCTCCCTGGGCTCTCACTTGGAAATCTGAGCTTTTGAAAAAATGAGGGAGTGAAAAGACAACAGCTGTAAGATGAAACCCATGATAGAATAAAGACAGCACCTTACTGAATTAATTTTACTTTTCCCTGTAATACATCCCTAGTTGGCATCCCTGCTTAACCCTTCCTTTTCCATTGCAATTTATTTTTCAAAAACCTCAAAACTTTTCCAGTCTGGATTTTTTTTTTTTTCATGTTTAAACAAAACCAGTTAAGATAACAGAAAGCTGTATAAGGTCAGGACTGACGAACCTCACCCAACCTAGCCCCATCTTGCACTCTCCAAGGAAATCTGTCTCTCTCTTTTCTGGGGTACCTGTGTGGCACAGATCCATCCTCCTCCTCCAAGCATGGCTGTCACTAGCTAAGCAGCAGCCCTGCCTGTGCATGCAGCTTGGGAATACAACCAAAGCCATCCATACAGCATTGCAGCTGGAGAAAAATTCTTAAGGGGACCACATGCTCCAAAAGTGTTTCTGGGAACACCTTACCTTGGGCTGCAGCCCGGTGTTACACTCCTTTTGCTTGCATCATGTGGCAAAGTGCACTTTCCTTCCTCTCCTACCTGGCCTGGCATGCAGGTCCCTCTCCATCTACCTTATGGCCTTTTTGGAAGGGCATGGAGGGGAGACATAACCATTCCTGCTCACAAATCTTTAAAAGTTCTGTAACTTGTGCACAGCCATAGGGAAATCAACTCCCATTGGGATTGACTCACAGCTTGTATATATTACTTACCCAGGGCAGTTATCCTCGAACAGGGATTTGGATTTTCAACATGTGCATGCACTGCCATTCTTATTTCTTGCAGCACTTTGTGCTTTCTGCCTTTTCAATGCTGTATTTCCAATTCCCCATGTGTTGTACTGCACCTGAAGGAAGACTCATTCCAGACATCCAACTCTTTGGGCGACTTGGAGCAGCTGCAACTTTATTAAGGAAAATAATTATATGTAAGAAACAATTTACTTTTCTCTTTGAGAGCTCAGTGAGCTCCCTAGTAAGGTGGAAACAGGGATCAGCCACTTAATATTTTGAGTTTGACCAACTTGGCATGAAAACAGCACCACTGCACCACTGTTGATGTCTTAGAAGCCAGTGGTTCTTCATGGGGCAGTACTTAGAAATCACCTGAGAGTCTTGCAAGCATTGTCTTCTTAAAAAAAACCCTAACCAATAATGAGATAAATCCTCCTCATTCTGTGAGGAGATTTTTCCCAAACTGAATAAAATCAGGTCATTGCTTCCAGGTCTGCACTAACTGTAAATACCCCTTGCTCCCCCACTGCCACATTTTCAATATGTTGTGAGCACAGAAATATGTCCTTAATAGAAAAGTCAAGCTGTCCAACGACCTTCAGTCCTGGGGGAAGGGGAGTGGGGAATCACTCCTGTCCATCCCAGACACTGGGATGTCTACAGTTCCAAACAGCTGCAGCAGAAATGTGGGAACAGGCCAGCAGGTGTGATCAGAGGAAGTGACAAATTCCAGAGCCAAGAAGGAAGGAGCCCTGAGTGGCTTAACTCAGGCAAAATAGTTGAACCATTTAATTTTTGTACTTGTTGATGCTATTTCAGTGCCTCCGTCTGTAACATCTGGTTGCCTTAGATACATGAGGTAACTACGGCAACTAGTTATTACAGGGAGAGGCATAAGAAATAGATCAACATTACTGAATTTGGCAGGCTCTAAAATAGCTTTTCTGTAAAGCAGAGGCAGGTGCAGAGGACACAACAGCACAATGAAAGGCAAAGGGGGCCACAGCAGGACAACACCCTGACATTAGGCTGCTTAAGCATCTGGATGCATTCTCTTTATATCTCCTTGCAGCAGGATTACTGGCCAGAGTACCAAAACACTTGGGATGCTCAAGGGGGTTGCCCAGTATTTGTGTTGGAGCTATCTTCACTCTAAGTCATCCCATCCCCACCACTGTACCCTCCCCAAACCTCTCCCCTTCAAAACCAAGGAAGGTGTTGGGAAGTACTAGTTGTCCTCCATGGATTTCTACTAAAGGGGGGGGTATATGGGGTGAAAAGCTGTAGTGACCAGAATCCCTGTGAGCCTGAACACACGTCCCAATATCAACACTTTAATGGCACAACTGACACCATGCCTGGCTGATGTAAAGTACTGTAGTGCACAAAACAGTGCACTATAAAATGATGCACAGTTCTCATTAACTGATCATTTTAGTTCTTTTCAGAATAATTAGTTAATCTGTTGGAAAGTGAGCAGCTTTGAGGCTGGGTTGTCTTTCCTGCAGAAAGTCATTAAAGTGCACTGAAACACCCCAGTGACCTTCTTGCTCCAGACAGTAGGGAGGAGTGGGTGTTCCCAGATTTGAAAGTGAACCATCCGAGACTGCCAGAAAGACATGTTTGTGCCCGAAATGTCTGTCTGACTTTTTTTTTTTTTTTCCTGGCTTGCAGGAAAAGCTGTGTTAATAAATCCTCAATAAAGGATTGCCTGAAAAGCTGGATCCGTGTGCTGTCTGAATATCCTTCACCAGGATTATTCCTGCACAGAAATTTTCTCTACATACCGAGGACAAAGCCTTCATTTCATATTTGACTCAAAACTACAGACATCTACAGAAAGAAGCAAGCGCCACTGTTTCATCTGATGCATTTCATTAAAAATATCTCTAAGATCAGGGTGTTACAATAGCCAACCAGCCCTGGTTCTGCAAATGAAAGGCATCATTCACTAATCCTGGCAACAGTATATTCCAGACCACAAAGGGCGCTGCCTTATAATATTGTTTACATATGAAATCCGAGTGTCTAAACCAGAAAGTCTCCACCTTTTCACCTCAGCAGGCTGCTCCAGGGAAGTCTGCACAGTTTTGCTTCCCTTAGGATGTTTTCCTCATTAAACAGACTAGTTGGTAACTAACCTAAGTTTGTAATTTCCCCAGCAGATTGCCCTCTTGGAATGCTTTGCTATCTATCTTCAGAGATGAGAACTGGTTAGATGAACAGAAATGAGAAATGAGATTGAGTCTCAGTAAATGTAAAGTAATACATGTTGGAGGAGTAGCGAGAGCATTTTCAAGCACCATAAGGGCTCTAAACTAACTACCTCAATTTCATAAAGTGACCCAGGTGGCAATGCACAGCTCAGTGGAAGTCATTACTTACCATGCAATCAGAAATGTTGACAATATATGAGAAGGCTTAAAGAATGGGCTGCAAGTATAAAAAAATAAAAAAGTTTTAAGACTGTCTCAAATGACTGAGCACTGGGCAGACTGTGGTATAATACTGTGTATTTACTGATTAAAATATTTCAGAAAAAGTATCACAAGCATTCATAAAGAATAGGAAGTAAGATACCTTTCCCATTAAAGAGTGATCTGAAGGAGTGAGACTGTATTCTCCTGGAAGCAGACAACTAGGAGGGGGCCTGAGAGCAAGCATGGGGAAAGAGAAATGATCTGCAAATACCAAGAGCCTCTCCTTTCCTTTCTCTGTAATAAAAAAATGGGATATTCAACAAATTAGAAGATGGGAAGTTCACAATATCAAGAAGGAAACACTTTTACACAGTCGATACATTTTAAAATGCAGTGGAAATTGCTGTGAAAGCACTCTAGGAGGTTACTGCCTGGACACTCTTTGCTATTTTGTACCTGCGGGCAGACACTGGAAGGACCATACGCTGGCTCTCTTGTCACCCCTCATCAGTGGCTGAAACCTTAGCCTGAAAGAAACCTGAATGAAAGTGGCCACGTAGCAAGATGTGTGAGGTCTGGCAGCTGGGAGCTGGGGCACACGCTCCACTCCACTTCATTATGGGACTGAAAGCCAGCAACAGAGAGGCAGTAACAAGTCTGTGATGAAACAGAGCTGCAGCTGCTGGCTCAGCAAATATAGGTCAGAGCTACAAAACCTTAATCTACGGAGGAAGCGTGAATGTCAAAAACATAATCAGATTCAAGCAGGATTACAAGTTGTGTGGGTAACCAGAGACCTAGGAGTTCACCCAAATTAACTGATAGAGAATTTATCTCTTTCCCTGTAGATGCAAATGGGACTAAGCAGCAAGACCTTCTGAAAACACAGTGACCTTTTCTGAAAATTTAGAAAAATTGCAAACTTTTTCCACCCAGCAGGCAACATAGTTCCAGGACCTTTCAACAGCGGTGTTGCAAGCTCACCTCTGCAGGGTCTGCTGTTCAGACACTGTTAGCTGCGGGGTGCTGGAATTGGGAGGGCAAGTAGAGGAATGGGAATGGAGTCACAACACCGCAGCTTGGCATAGAGGAGCAAGTCATTGTTTTGGGGGACACAATCCACCACAATACTGGTGCATCACTGTGTGCTAAACAGGGGTGTGTGTATGTTAAACAGTGAGCATCAGTGTGTGTTAAATAGAAAACAGAGAAGCAATCTAAAGTCAGACAGAAATTACTCAGAAGTCAAATAGCTTTTTACCTGTGGAGAAGTTCCCTTTTGGTAAGTCAAACCCATCTGTAGGGCTTTATTCCCTGTGAAACTGTTAGAGGTGATTGCCTCACTGCCACCAAATTGCCTGCTAATGTTGCAGCCACTGAGGCAGCTGCAGAGGACTGGCAAGGGCAGGTTTTCTGCTGTGGGCAGGAGGGGTAGAAGGGCTGCTAGCAAAGCTTGGGGGAAAAGCAAAAATGTCAGGTTAGGAAACTTTATGACTTCTACTCAGAAAGTAAAATAAAGGCATCAATTTTGTGAGGCCTTTCCAAGAGCATTTCTCTCCACATGTGCCATTACTTTTGTGTGGGCCAGTTACACAAGCAGTGCTTCTAGGTGCAGGACCCCTAATGATTCCAATGGGAAAGTCATATTTGGTCTGCTTGCAGAATCCAGGAGTCCTGTGTTGCACATAACATCTTGCTGTGACAGCCTTAGAGGGTATAAGCTGCTCTAACCAGACATCCCTTTCGGGAGGGAAAAGAGACCCTTCAAGTCTTGCTCTTTGCAGACACACACCTTTCTCACTGCCAGTCTGAAAAGTGAGATTCTTTGACTCTGTAGCATTGATTCTTTTCTCTGTAGCAGAACCATGATTACTTAATTTGTAGCCACTGGAGCCTATGGCAAAAACTTTTGAGAAAAAAAGCCAAGATTTTCACAGCTGACTTGAAAACTAGAATGAGCACAGGCAGAAGAAGACCTAAGTCTACTCAAAATGGAGTGAACAAGGTCTACCCATCCTAGTGGGATGAAGGCTTAAGCCCTCTCAAGGAGCAGGGTGAAGTAAGGCTATAACCCCAAGATTAGGCTGTTCTTTATAGTGCCATATAGAGTGGTTTGAACTCTACCCACCTTTGGTCATTCCCTGATATTGCAGACATTAAGCCCTGCTTTAGTCTACACAGGCAGAAGAGCATCCTGGGCTTTGTGTGATGGGACCTGCATTTTATAGGACTGGATTACTGAGACTGGTTTGAACACAAACAAACCAAGCAGATTCCTCCGTGGCCATTAAGATTCTGAGGCTCACCAGCCTCCCGTGAGACACCAAATGCTTCACCTCAGGTGAGTCAGACAGTAGGAAAAGATGTTCAGCCAGAAAATCTTTCTGGCACTTTTGTATTTTAATCTGTATGCATGTAACTTTGGGGAAAACAGAGAAAAAGTTCTTTCAGAATTATGCTTTTGCTTTGGAGTTGTATACCATGTATTTCCTATATACTATTAATATTACATATCAGCATTGCAATACAGCATTCACTCTTTAACCAACCATGCAATGCCTCTGCTTTGTTAAAAGCAAACCCAAATCTCTTTGTGTTGTTTTTAATAAAGTCTGAATCTGTTCACAAATATTCTACTATTTTTTAACCGTGTGTGATTGCTATTAGTGCAATGAAAGATTATCAGGATACTAGGCTACCAATATTTGCTTTAAAAATGTAACTTTTTGTAGTAACTGTGTTCCATACTTTTTTCTTTTCTTTTTTTATCTGCAATATGTAGTTCTTGTTCATAAATTTACAGTCTTATATTAATGTTTTTCTTTTTAGTATATATATATATGCTCTTCACATGTAAGCCAGATTTTAGCCATATATCATGTTTTACAGAAATGGCAATGGGATAAAAACCACACAGACGTATTTCATCTTTAAAACCCAAAGTGTCATCTTTTAGACTCAAAAGTGCAGAGGTTATAGTCATTACAAAAGGAATAATTTTCTTTGTGCTGAGCTTATTAAGCAGAATGCAGTTCTTATTTCAGGAAAGTAGGCCTGGGTTAGACTCAGCAGGAAAAAAAAAAACTTCTATATAGTAGTTTTCAATAGAGTAAATTTTAAGCGATCTTTTTCTCTATTAAGAAAGGGAATTTTTTTTCTTTCAGAATTTCTACTCTCAAAGGCAGCTCAGAAATGAGAAGACTTCTAGGAAATTATTTCCAATGGAGGCAACTCTTGTCCCAGTACAACAAGAGTCAGATAAGAAAGCTTTAATTCTAGTACAAAACAGTCTTTGACTTCAAAGGTTTAATTTCTAGCTGGCACAGGACCAATAAAACCAATAATTTCCTCTTTAGATTATGTTTTCTATTAGTTGAATGTCTATTCTTGTAAAGCATGTTAGTGAGTGGCACACAGTGCTGGCTACAGCCCAGTTTGCTGAGCTCCTGAGTTTATGCATTTGGTAAAATACATAATTATATGCACTCTGTGCATGGAGCCCAAGGTCCCACTGACTTTGTCAGCTGATAAGATCTCATTTTAAGACCATCAGCATCTGTTCATAAGTTATTATTCCTCCCATTCAGATTTCAGTTATATTATTTGTTGTGGCTGTTTATCCTCGTTGGCTAAGGATTTCAAAGCAGCTTCAGGGATTTAGATATATTTTCCATTTTGAGTCCATATTTACATTTCCTTGAAGAACCCCGGTCACCCTATTTATAGACCTTTGTTAAGCTCCGTGACCGCAATCCCGTGGGCTTTGGGCACAACATTTATACATTTCACTTAAGGATTGGTCAATGGGCAACACAGGCTAAAATATGTATTTGAAGAGCACAGGAACAGTATATTTTCTTTCCATATAATGGCCTGAAAATGAGAATACAATCTTGAACCATGGCAGCAGTGATCTAATTTAGACAGCAGGAAGAATTATTTAGCTATAGAGGAAGTGGCACATAGGACTATATTGCCACAGGATGCTGCAATGTTTCCACCTTCCAAAGCAGTGTGGCCAACAGGTAAAGGGAGGTGATTCTGTCCCTCTACTCCACCCTGGTGAGACCCCTCCTGGAGTGGGGCATCCATCTCTCAGGTCCCCAACAGGGGGAAGGGACACTGACCTGTTGGAGCAGGTCCAGAGAAAGCCACCAAGACGATCAGAGGGCTGGAGCACCTTTCCAATGAGGAAAGGCTGAGAGAGTTGGGGTTATTTGGCCTAGAATAAAGACAGCTTTGGGGTTGTGGCCTTCCAGTATCTAAGGGAGCGTGCAAGAAAGATGGAGAGGGACTTTTACAAGATCATGTAGTGCCAGGACAAGGGAGAACGGATTTAAACAGAGAGTAGAATTAGGAAAGAATTCTTCCCTGTGAGGGTGGTGAGACACTAGAACAGGTCTTAGATAAACTGTGGATGCCCCATCTCTGGAAGTGTCAGGCCAGGCTGGACAAGCCCCTGAGCACCCTGGCCTAGTGGAAGGCACAGGGGTTCCTGTCCATGGCAGGGGGGGGCTGACACTAAATGACCTCCAAGGGTCCTTCCAATCCAGGCTGTTCTCTGGTTCTATGACTTTAAGGGTAGTTATATGGTATTTTATGTGCAGCCGTGCTTCCTTTCAGGCCGGCTCTTCAGGACCCCTCTGTGGCTCTGCAGTTTCATACAGCCCGCAGGCATACAGGGGGCGAGGCCAGGCCAGGCCAGGCGAGGGCTGCTGAGCGCACCGAGGGCAGGGATGGCCGGCCTGGAGCTCAGGGCTGTCGGCCGGGCTCCGCTGGCGGACAGCAAACAACCCCTCCTTCCTGGCTGCTGGGAGAAGCCGTGCCGGGGGAAACAGCAGCCTCTGGAGAGAGGGGCTGGCTGCGAGCCGCCCTTCCCTCTCGGCCCCGCTCCTGCCGCCGCCGCCGCCTCCTGAGGGCACGGCTGCCCTGCGGCGCCACCGCGCGGCCCCGCGGGACACGGCGGGACGGGGCTGGCACGGCTCCCCAGGGACCGCCCCCGTGAGCCCGGCACGGCCCGGCCCGGCCCGGCCCGGCACACAGCGCTGGGCGCAGGCTGACACACACACAGACACACACGGAACACACAGAGAGACACTCACAGATACACAGACGCACAGAAACACACACACACAGACGTACAAACGCACACATGGACACAACGCCCACGGCTGCTAAAGGTGTCACATGCACCGACAGCAAAAAGCGACCGGCCCTATTTTTCCACATGCAGCGCTGTCAGGTTCAAAGCATTTGCTCCGATCTGGCGCTCAGGTTATCGCACACATGGCACCGGCTCCCTGCAGGAGAGCCAGCATGCACAAAGGCATCCTTCGTGCAGGCGGGTGGCGTAGGACACACACCACACCGGGAATTCTAAGTTTCCATTTTGATCACATTGCTCAAACATGAGAATGAGTCATCCACCGTACTGAAACCACGACCTTTGTATTTACACCGAAAAAGGAATGATAAGCTTAGGACAGGGAAAGAAAACTAGAGGGAAGGGGGGGAAAAAACCTTAAAACATAAAACATCCAAACCCAGGCATATCTTTGCTCTTTGAAACACAGTCAGCTGATGTTATTCACATGCAAGCCAAAGAAGTTGTGGCTGTGATTGGGTTTGTTTAATGTATCTGCATGAACTCCAAGGGAATAATGTCAACAGCTCTGCAATCCCTGCAGCAGGCATATTCTGATCACAGTAAAGCAGAGCAAGGCTTTTTGTGTCCATTCATCCAGTAAAGGAACCATATGAGATATTTCACTTAGAAATAGAGTCCATGTTTAATTTAGAACAATCATGCCCCTCAGCCATCCTCAGCAACACACAATTATCCTGCAAGGGAAAAAATGCTGGCAGGGAAGAGTTGTTACTGTCAAAGTAACCAAAACATGAAAATCCAAAAGGAAACAAATCTTATAAGATTTTTTAAAATTACTAATGGGACAGAATTCTTGAATGTGGTTTTCCACACAAGTAAGAACAAACAAATACTAAACTGATTTCTATTATTTTTCATCAACAAACCACCAGCTGTAGCACTTCCTACAGAGCACATAGAAGTGTAGTGTGGTGGACCTGAACTGGACCTGTCAAAGAACATGACTTTGAAGAGAACAGACCCAAAGGGTGTCAATATTTAAACACAGTAGGCCAGCCTAACTGAGAAAACCCAAGCATTTACGTGGATTTATTATTTATGGCTCTGTCATACTTGGAGCATCCCTTCAGACAGAGGGGACAAAATCCTGGCAAGGATTGTTTTGTGTGAGATAATGAACTGGACATGTTTTTAATGTATCCCTGAAGTGTGGCCCATCCAGCAGACAGGTTGGATCTATGGGGTGTGGATGAAAAGAATAGGGGTTGCAAGAAACATTTATGAGCAGCCTGCTGAGATAATCATTGCATCCATCTCATTCTCCAATACATTCAAAGTGTGTTCTCAAAAGAAAATTTGGCCGTGCACCAGTGGACAGCTGCATTTTTAAGTGGAAACCTCTGTTAAATTAAAAGTTTCTGTGTTATAGCATGAGCTCTACCATCTGTTGTCTAGTTCATTTATGACCAGCTAAGCTTGCAAAAAACCCAACAAGGAACTGAAAGGATGCAAAAGGCAAATGTCCCTTGGGGAAACTGTTTTGTTTCCCACAGGGAGCAAGAACTTTTGTGCTTGAGTGGTGCCTACAACACTAAAAGGGAGACAAATGAATGCTAGAGCTGAACAAAACCAGAGAGAATAAAGAAAGTAAGCTTCTTCCTAAGGATATGTAATTGAGAACCATAGTGGCAGGCCTGCATGCTAAAAAACACCTTCCAGATACTCATTTGAGGTGCTTCAAATAATTGAGACTTTGTATAAATAGCCTTCCATTATAATCCAGAGACGATCAATAGGAACAGCCTATTGATGCAGTGGCTTCTGCATTTGAGATGGTTTGTCCTCATGTGCTGCTTATGAAAAATTTCAGTTCATTTTGTATTCACTGATTTTATTTGAGGGAGACACACACAGGCTTGATTTCATCCAATGGAAACCTGGATGCGTTGCCAGCTGCTGCTTCTGCTGCAGGACAGAGGAGACTGAGGTCTCATGGGATAACACCCAGTATTGGACACCAGGAATGACAAAGCCTCCAGGATGCTGCTGGCCACGCAGCACCAAGTTCTTCTCCCCACATCTCTACAGGGCAGTGGGGAGAGAGAACTCATCTTTCAGTCTCTGCTCCTCACACCAGCTCCAGCCCTTGCCTCTCATCCTCCCCTTCTTATAGGTGGGAGATTTGAAGGCCCATTCCCAGGCACAAGATAAAGTTTATTCACCTATAACCAGACAAAAGCACAACGGTGGGGAACTTGGTGAGAGGTTTTTCTCATCAGCTAAGGAAACAGCTCTATTAGAAAAAAAAGCAACAGCTTCCAAGCTTTTGAGGGAAAATAGAAAAGGTGGAAGAGGAGGAGTAAAAGAGTGATTTGAGGACGTGGGCAAGAGGACAGATCAACTGGGTGTCTTTTGGTCAAAATCAGAGGAGTCACCATCAAGGAAGTGCTTGTGGTAGGTGTTTGCTGTGGAAGATCTGATGTGGAAACAGATAAAATATTCTTCAAACAATTGAAGACTGGCAGTGGCAGCCTTGGCTGCACTGGTGAGATTATCCTAAGGACTGTGAAGAAGGTGAGTAGCAGAGTAAAGCCCCAGACCTTCATAAGAGCAGAGTTCATCTTGCTCAGGGAGCTGTCAGGAGCTATCCCTGAAGTCTGCCTTGGAAGCTGAAGGTGCTCAGGAGCATTGGGAGACTTTCAGACAGCATTCTCCATGCACAAGAGCAGCCCATCCACCTAAGCAGGCCCAGCAAGAACCCAGCCTGGTTAAACAGTGAGATACTGAAAGAGCTCAGATGCAAAAACAAGGAACATGAAAGTGATGGAAAAAAGGAACAGGCTTCCAAAGCAGAATATAGAAATATCACTCAGGCACGCAGAGACGCAGAGGGAAAGGTTAAAGCCCAGCCCTAGCCTGAGCTGGCAAAAGATGCCAAGAACAGCAAGAAAATATCAACATCCTGTATTGTGTGTTAGCAAGCAGGCCAAGGAAAAGGTAGGTCCACTGTTGAGTGAGGTTGGCCAGTTAATTACAAATGACATAGGGAGAACTGAAGATTTTCTTTAAGCCTTCTTTGCCTAGATCTTCATGAGGAAGGTCATGCTTCCAAGTCTCTATGGAATCAATGAGGAAGCAAGTAACAAACTGCTGACAGTGGGAAAAGTGTGATTTAGCTAAGGTATGTGCTGGCTTCTCCCAGTTGCCTTTTTCTTCTTCATGCCCAGAAATAGCTTCTAGGAGAGCCCACTCTGTAATTTTTCAAGGTACTCAAGTGAGGTTGACTCATGTGTAATTTCCCAAATGTCTTTTTTTTCTGCTTTTGTAGATGGGTGTAATATTTGCCCTTTTCCAGTTCCCCCAGACTCCACGACCTGTCAAAGATATTGCAGTGTGCCTCTGCAATGATGCTGGCAAGCCCTCCCAGCAGCTATGGATGCATTCTGCCAAGTCCCATTGACTTGTGTATGTCCCATTTGTACAGCTGGTCTCAAACACCCCTGAGCTCCTTTGCTCTCCTTGGAAACCTTTCCAACAGTTTCCTGTGAAGCTGAAATAGGAGCAATTTCATGTATGGCCATCTGCATATATTGAATAGAAATGTGAGACCACCAACAGAAACATGATGGAACAGACCTTTCAGCTTTGATGCAAGTAAAAACTGGTGCAACGCCCAGGGATCGGCCAAGTGGTGAGGCAGGCTGAGAAATGAACCAGAACAACTGTGGTAACCCTCAGCCAAAACAAAGAAACCATAAATCAACTAGCCAGAAGAAGAAGAAGAAATAAAAAAGCAGTGTTAAAACAGATCGACCGGACACTCTGGCATCCTCACCTACCGCAACAGGGTTCCTTAATGTTATGCGGTCATTGCCTTGTTCAGAAGCCAGAGAGAATTGTAATAAAGCATTTTTTCACAAAGTTCATGCTTACAAATGCTCACATTTTACAACACAACAGATGTGACAAGTCAGCTGGAGAGCCTGAAAGCAAGGCTGGACCAACACTTGCTGCAGAGACAACACAATCATCTTGGAGGCCACAACCAACTTGGATGCCTGGCAGAAGGAAAAACCAAGCAACCACATGATCGAAGAGAGAACACTGGGAAACAGGGGTATATGTTGGGGTCTGCCCAGGTGCTGCAGAAGGGAATTCTTCAGTCATGGTAGATTATTTTTACAGGGGCACTGCTGCCTAATGTGCATGTAGGTATCTGATAAAATGAGAGCACTATTAAATACCTGATAAGCACGCGACATCTTTCAGTAGGGTTCTGTTTTATGACAGACACAGGGGTGTAATTGCTCAGATACCGTCAACATGATAAAAAGGAGGAGACCTGAATGGACAAGTAGCAGTGGCATTTTAGTGGTGCTACTCCCAGGTATGCTGTAAGCCTTGCAGAGTAACTTCCAGTCTCTCTGTGAACATGTAGCAAAGTACATAGATTAACAGCCATTACTGTCTACACTGATCTTCAATTCCATATTGTGTTCCATGGGAATAAGAAGGGCTGCTCCAGTGTCCTTGTTTTCCCATGGCTATATGCAGAATTACTCCTGTCCTGCTAGGTTTGAAAGTGGCTGACTTTCTAGAACACCTAATATATTCACCAAGGATAATTCATGCAATGCCTCAAACTAAGAGACTTGTAAAAATGCATGCTGAGCAGGAGGAAACTTCAGGAATGAGTTGGAATCAGTGCCTAGTTCTCAGCAGTAAAGCATTACCACACCAGGTCTAGGAGAGCTCCTATTAGGCTCAGTGCAGGTGCAGAATATGCATTGCAGAATGCACTGTGGAAGGTAAGCACTTCCTGTTAAAACAATTCAACATACAGAAAATGTTATAAAAAGCCTAACTAGGAATGTGATTATGCTCACATTTTGCTCTTTTTTCTTTTTCTTTAAACAGGCAGAGGCATATAATAAAGTATTTCATTTTCCCTCTTTATTCAAATAAAACCTTCACCTTTTCTCAAACAGATATTTCAGATTTTTATTATCATTAATTATGTGTATTACAATAGCAGCCAGAAGCCTCCAAATCAGTGCCCAATGCACAGGTCCCTGTTGTACTAACAGATGCTAAAAACCACTCCCAGCTCCAAGCTGATGACAAATGAAATCACGAGGATAAAGAAGTCCCTTTGGGATCCTTATCTAAGGAGTCAGGCAGAGACCCAGGGAACATGCAGCATGCTAATGACTGTGATACTGTTTTTTCACTTTGGAATAGACTCTGGAGGAAGAAAAAGAACTGGGTCTGTTGGTGCATCATGTTTCCCATATGGGACTCATTTCTTCATGCTTGCTGATGATCCTAGTTTCAGTCCTTGCTCAGTAGGAACCTGAAATTCAGCAAGTGAAAAATGTGTCCTCATCGAGGGCACAATAAATTCTCATTACCTCCCTTCAAACCAGGATTTTGAGCCTGCTCTCTGGTGGCATTTACAAACCAAGGGAAGAAAGAAGCTGCAGAAAAAGACAGACCTGGGTAATTTACCCAGAGATGAGGGCAAGAATTCAGTCCTGCCTGCCCTGTAAATGGGGCTGGTTGGATGTTTTCCAGCAGGACTGATGTCCTGCAGAATGCTTTCCAGAAAAAAGCAACTGAAAAAATTAAGATGAAGCAGGAAAATATTTATGCCACCTTTCCTGAAGGTGATGGTGGTTCTGCTTCCTTGCCCCTATTGTACCAGTGCCAAGGGGATACAGAACTATTCCAGAAGACACTAGAAATAGGTTGTAAAAGATCCAGCAGGAAAGACAAAAGAATCCCACAGACAAGAGAGCCTCAGTTACACACCTTCAGAGAGGCAGAGGTAGCTTGGGCCATCACTGAATGGGACACTCTACCTGCCTGTCTGAGTCTAGGCTAGGGTGATCTAGTTCTTCGAAGGCCAGAGAGGTGGAAGTGAGATTGGCTGTTCATCTGCCCTTTTTGCCAGTCACCCGAGAGAGAGTCTTGCACATTTGTACTGAACTTTACATCCCAGATATAGAAACAATGCAGAATTATTCTCCTGAGAGGTGAAGGTGGCAAAGCCCATCCTTTTGTTTTATGCATGAGCAGCTCTTTGTGACACAGTGATCACCTTGTCAGCTTTGTAGGTACTCTTTCCCCACAGAGCAGTACTACTGCAAACAGCAGCTATGCAGTGAACCCCTCAACTTTAAAAACTTCCCGGGAAGAAGCCCTCCCAACCAGAGACCTTTTCCAACAGGGAAGCCAAAGCTACACTAGGTAAGAAATCCCTTTGCTGTCTGGCAGGAAACAGGAAACAGAGCACTTGCCCTCCTCAGGGCTCCAGCTGCAGATAGATGCCTGCATCACTTGCACCTGCAGGAGAATGTCAGAAAATTATCCCTTGTCAGGAAATCCTTAAAAATGTTTCTTTTTCTTTTGGGAGTTCCTTGAGACTCTGCTCCCTTCATCTTTCTCTCCACAGTGGCTCCTGGAGAAGGCTGAAGGATATTGGACATGAAACAAAGCCAGCTGAGTAGCCAAGACTCCCTTCTAAAAACAACTAATATTGCTCTTTAATGCAAAACCTTTAGTCCCATTGCTCATCAGCTGTCAGTTCGACAGAGGCTACACTCTGACTTCAGCTCACACAGGCCAAGTTCTGGAAATAGCTTCATGCTACCTAAGTAAATCTTTGCCTATTAATGAAAATAGCAAAGGGAATGACAAAATTGTTTGGGCACATAAAAGAACAGGTGTTTGACCCTGACCGAATTCTCCATCTTCGTAACTCCTGGAAACATCCACAGCTGGTTGTCACAGACCCTTTTTCCTTTATCTCTTTCTGCTAGCAGCTCTTTGTCTTAAATTATAGTGATGTTATTCCTGCAGCAGTGTAGCAGGCACACATCACTCTCATCTCCAGAGGTTTGAACTCCTCTGGAGAGGTGCAATAATGCAGAGGTGAATCAGGGTCACTATAAATGCTCTTTGCTCGAGATTAATCTGATATGCTTTTAAGGCTTATCAGCTGTATTTTGCATGTTATCATCCCCTTGTGGCAGCATTACACACACCTATTTATACCCACAAGTCAATAAGGGGCAGCCCAGGACCTTGGCTCTGGCGCTGATTTGGGACTGGAGTGTCTGCTTCCTTGGGGAAAGATGGAAAGAGATGATGCCACCTGCCACATCACCACAGGGAGGCAAAGGCTGCAGCAGCAGCATGGCTTCCTTCCACCTCCAAGACCCAGCAAAATGGGTACAGCTTACTTGCAAAAAAGAAACCCTGAGGCACAGCTCAGGGGCTCCATGAGTCCGGTCCTTGGCCACACCGCCCTCTCTCCAGAGGCATCCTGCCCACCTGGCCAGCAGTGCTCTCCTCCTCACAGAGTCCCCAGGTCGACAGATACCAGCTCCCTTCTGCCATTTGCCAGGGAGAGGTGGCAGGGAATGGGGGGCAGGCAGGGAGCCCATGTCCCTGTAGGGAAGAGGAGAAAGCCCTGCTGCTGCTTCAACAGGGGCAGCGTGCCCGGCTTCCCACGCGTGCCCATCCTCATCGGCCTCCACCCAGAGCACCACCACCACCACCATGTGCGCCATGAGGGTCCTTCCAGCTGTAAAATTTCCCAGGAGACACCAGAGGCAGCAACAGTCTCCCAGTGTGTTGCGACACCCAGGATTTTGGCAGCACGGCAGCAGCCCCACACCCCATCGGGGGCTGTGTGCCGGTGCCCTGGCCCGCAGCAAGGACACCGTGTCCCCTCAGTTCAACACCTTCTCCGAGAAGTGTCCCAGCTTCCCCTCCTCCTGCACGGGCTGGGAGGCTTGGCCACCGCAGGAGGGGCCCCACTCCTGGGCCAGGGCTCCACCAGGCCACCGTGGTCCCCCGCTGCCCGGGGCCGGGCGGGCGCCCTGCAGCTCCGCACACTTCTCCTTGTAGTGCTGGGCGTTGCCGGCGAAGGTCTCGCAGCGGCTGAGGTTCTCCTCCTGCACCGGGCTGCCCACGTGGTCCTCGCTCAGCCCCGAGGAGGCCGCCGTCCCCTCCTGAGAGTTCTGGCTAAGGTACACAACGATGATGTCGCCCTTGAAATTCATTACTTGTCCACTTGAAATAAAGGTGGAGTTACTGTTTCCAGTCACATTTCCTGAGGAAGGACGGGGGAGAAAAGAAGACACACATGATTAATATCTTCCCCTCACAAGGTGGACGCTTAGTACAGTGAACTTAATCTGCTGTGGTGGCTTTGTCCTCGTTCCATTATTTTTTCCCCTGTGACATGAGGATGCTCTCATAATCAATGCCTTCCACTGGACCTTTTCATTATTTCCATTTTCATCTCCTCAGGACAAAGTCTGTCATATGCAAGGAGCCTGTCTGGAAGGGTTGGAAACATTTTCCCTCTGAGCTGTGATCTGGGAAGCCAGAGACAGGGTGACAATCTCGTGTCCCCTGTGCTATCTGATGCACAAAGCTGTGTCCAATCTGCCTCTGCCTGCAGTTTGTGAGAAAATGCTAATTATTTCTGATTATGAGATTAATTTTTTCCTAGAGTCCCAGAAATCACACTGTTTACCAAAGAGGCAATAAACTCCCAATCAATCCTACCATTTGGGCTAGGTAGCAGGCTTACTGAAGAAATACTGAAAGACTTAACATCAGATCACACAGTCCCACAGCATCCAAAAAACACAGAGCTTATACAGTTATGTTATATAGTCCAGATGCCCCATGAAGCTACACTCTGACACTTATCTAGTCTCTGCAAAGATTTAGCTGGATATAGACTGATGCCATTGAAGAGACAGACTCTATATTGTAGCAACTTTAACAGAGTTATGGTTTCAGTCAGTCTGCCTGAGGTTAGAGATTTTTCAGTACAAATGCAATCTTTCTGCTATTCAAGGACTGGGCTGCTGACCTAAGTGACAGCAGGACCAGGCTCTGGGAATTAATAAACTTTCCTCAGAGCAGAGAGAAAAAAACTGAGAACAAACTTCCAACATCAAACTAACAAGCTTGCTGAAGTTTGAAAACGAAACAAACTGAAGAAACCAACAAAAATTTCCTAGCCTGTCAACACCCTTTCTAAGAAATGTTTTCTCTGCTGAGCTTCACTTCATCATTACTTGCAGACCGATCCAACTCCTTTTAGATATTTTGTGTTTTCTTCATTACATTCCTCAACACCCGAGACATTCCCATTTTCCTTGCAGATAAACACAGCCCAGCCCAGAGGAATGCTGTTTTTCCAGTGGCCACAGGTGCTGTTTGCACACCAGCACTGGGCACTGGTATCCAGCTGTGTGGAGTCAGGATCTGTGCCTGCTCAGAGCTGAGTCTGGGCACCACTCAAGTGTCTCTCTAATAGGCCCCCCTAAGCAATCTTATTTATTTCACCTAAACCACTGCATTGCTAGCTCTTTGCTTTCTTCCCACGTGCTGTTGATTAACATGAGATGTCCATAAGGGTTTTCTCTGCGGGAGTTTTTCCCTGCTGGTTCTTTCCCCTGTGTTTCATTCAGTGTGGCTGTTTGCCATGAATAAAAGTCTTGGGCATAATGGCAGTACAAAAATAACTGTTTGTCTTTAAACAGATTGCCTGTCACTTGCAAAAGGTGCTGTGAATAAAGTTACCAGTGCTCAGCATGAGATCAAAAATTTAGCAATATATGTGACAGTGGGAAGGGAAAAAAAAAGGCAGATAAACACATTTTAAATGTTTAGCTGAATGTGGCTGGCAAACCTTCTGTGCTTTCTGAAGACATCATGCTGAAACAAAAGGATATTTAAGGCCTAAAAACACAGAAAATGGACACAAGAGCTTCCTACACTGTGCAAAAGTGCTTCCAACCTGAAAATTATAAAGGACACATCCAGAATGAAGGCATTGTCCTCTGCAGTGTTTCAGCCTTTTGATCTCTTCAGACTATCTGATATTAATTACAAAGACAGATTAATTTTTGTGGTAATTGTCCACTAAGAACTGGAAAAAGGCAGGCAAATCATTTTCTCTGAGACATTTAATGGCCTCTAGGTGGTGAGAACTGTTTGTCACTGCCAAACCAGGCTGGTTTGGGATCTGGAAGTGAAATGTTTTGCAAAACCAGTCCCAATTATGAGTCAGCTAGGTTTTCCTGCACTCGTGTTACGCTGCAGCTCTGCACAGGATTTGAGGTGGGCCTGAACTGATCCTTCATGCTCTGACTGCCTCCAGGCTCGTGAGAAGAACTTGTGAGCAGCTTTGAAGAACTGCTTGAAGGCTTACCTCCATCTCCAGTGGTGAGCCCTGCAAGGGGCACCTGTCCAGAGGTCCACTTTGGTCCTCTAGGATTGTTTCACAGGAGGCACAGAGTTTACCAGTTCTGTTGTCACTCTGAGTGTTAGTGAACCAAGACCAAAACTTCATGGAATTTACCATGGTCTTTTTCTTCCCATTTTTCACCCACCCTTTTTTGTACCATTCTGTTTTAGCATAACTGTGTGCAAAGCCTGGTGGCTCCAGTTGCTTTGAAAAGCTTTACAGAAAGTTATTTTACGTGCACACTTATTCCATCTGGGTATTTCACAAGGCCTAGCAAAATGACAGACGCTGATCACCCACACGTGCAGCCCTGGTGCTGCTTCAGTGAGGAACCTGTGGCTAAGCCTTGTCCTGGTCTTTGTGCAACCAGGCCCTGCCAGGAGAGCACGGCCATTCTGTGGGCAGAAAAATTACTCTGCCAACAAGCCAGGTTACCCACAGATAACTAACCCACGTTCTGATATTGCCCACAGCTCTGTCGGTATCTTCCTGTAGTCATGCATAAAAACTGGCAAATTAGGAACACAGTATCTGTGTTTCAGGTTTCACCAGATGGCACTATAGCATGTACATATCCAAAGGCACAGACACAGATGAAATCCCATATAAAGAGTTGTGCTGCAGATCTAAGATGTCACTTGCTAGCACAGCGCTTATATCCAAGCTCTCCCGTTTGCTTTATTGTTCCTTAATATTTTCTCTTTCTCTTTGTGTCATATTAAGAAAGAAAAGCAGTACCAAATATAACTTGGCTTTCAGTTGCACCTCAAGAGTCCAACAATAACATAAAAGATAATCTGTCTTCTCTTTACTCCTGCTGCATTTTGTATAGACCAGCCAGTGAAACTGCGTCAAGATTTCAGGAAACTGAAGCCCAGAAAGTTTCTGCTCTTCAGAAGATGAATGCTACACACTTTCAGATTCCCATATGGAATGCATGTTGAGAGAGGAAGGGCCTTCAAGTGTGTTGTTTTGGGGCTTTGGCAGACTGACAAGAATGTCTGTAAGAAATTTTAAGGCACGACATGGTTTTAAGGAAGGCCAACAGCTTACAACTGCTGTGGGTATTACAGTAATACTTGGATGTCCCACTCAACACTAAGGTCTCATTATGCTTGGCAGTACACTGATATAAATAAAAATAGACCATCCAACTTTATGAGATTATAATCTAAAATGACTAATAACATATGACAGGCAGATTGCAGACTTTTGTTCTGAAAAAACGTCTGGGGAAGGAAGGTTGCATCCAGAGAAGATGTGTAACTTCCCTTCTGCTGGTTTTGCTTCAGTGCTTTTCTTCCCTTTCATCTGACAATTTTGCTATATTAACTCAATTAATAAATTGGCAGACAATTAGTAAAGTAATCAGTGTTTCAGAGTTGTTCAGGGAACAAAGCATATGTACATGGAGAAACAGTGTCTTCTGTATGAAACCATTTTATGTGAATGCTTATATCCCAGCAAATAAAAACAAAGCGAAAGAGCCATAAGCAGAAAATGTAGATAATCTCTTAGACCCAGTCACAGCCACCAGCTAACAGCTCCAGCTGGAGTTTCACTGAGCACTGTATAAATGTAACTGGACTTAAATCTAATGGCAAAAATATATGTGCACACTGGTGAATGAAAAGCATCTGCCTGAGCACTGTGCATCCTTCCTTAGCTCAACCTCTGTGTCCCTTCACTGTGTTCTGCTACCAGAACTGCCTGGCCCCTGCAGTGACAGCCAGAAGGTGGGTTCTGCATTGCTGGTTAGATCAGGGTGGGACAATGGTCCCCTGCTGGGCTCATTCTTCTTGCAGAACTCAATACAAACCAAACAGCCTTACAGTTTCAGATTTTTTTTCAGACTACCTTCAGGGCAACTAAGTGAAAAAGAATAATTTTCTTCTCCTAAATCAGATCCTCTGAATACTGCTGAGCTAGCAAAGAGGACAATCCTATACAAGTGTGTATGGGTGAAGCCTAATGTGCTTACCAGATGCTGGAGGGAGGTCTGAAGTGCTGCTCTGTGTCCCTGAAGTGCTGCTCTGTGTCCCTGAAGTGCTTCCATTTGTGTTCTGGTACTTCACGTTAGTACTGTCTGAAGGTGCATCTTCCATACCAAGATTGTTTCCTAGAGTGCTCTGACCAGCAGAGAGAAAATTCAAACCACAGGTGCACTGGGCACAGGAACCAGTTTCTGGGGAGGTGGAGGTGCTGTCAGCTGCAGCACGACAGGGTTTGTAACACTTTTGGGGAGATTCTCTGTACAAAATGCCACACCTCACACAGATCTTCTTTGAGTCACAGTTTGTTGCAAAATTATCTGTGTCTTTGTTGCCTGTTTCCTTCGGGCAACTGTGGGCATGTTGGCAAGATTTCTGTAGAAGCTGGTCCGTGGCAACGTGTGCCCCATCTGTGTTGGAGGGAGGGTGAAAGCCTGGAGAGACTGATACGTCCTCTGTGCTCCCAATACCTGAAAAGTACTGGTTCAAGCTGTCGTTCTCCCCTGCCTCCATTGGTTGTGAAAATGATGACACAGTTTTACTTGCAGTCTGACTTAGCAAAGATAAATAATCAGTGTTATTGAGGTCCTTATCCATGTACTCATCTTCCGTGGGAACTGGTGGGAATTGGTAATCATCAGTCTCGGTTACTACAGAAAAGTCTCCTGTCTCGCAAGGCTCTGTGCTGGGGCTCTCATTCCTGCAAGCAGTGTGACCAGAGGTGCAGCACGATTTTCCAGGGACAGGAGAGCCCGAGGGGACCAGGAGACATGTGCCTTCAGCAGTCTGGGGGACAGGAGCATTTGTGATGTTCACAGAAACAAGTGCATCTCTGGGGAGTTCCTGAAAGAAATTAAAAGTAAAAACGTCTTTAACAAATAGATCAACATGGAATTGTTTTTTAGACAAAGAAGGAAAAGGCAGGTCCTTCCTCTGTGTGGAGCTGCTGAGGTTGAGCAGTGCTGCTATATTTGAGTCTTGATGGGCAATTCTACTCTGCTGTGAAACTGTGACTGGTGATGCTGGGCTCAGCAGGTGCTGAGAATGGAATCTGGTGGCCTGGGGAGCAATAACATTCCATCCTGTGAGACAACTATTCCTAGCTTTTTCTTCGAGGCCACTCAAGAAGAGTTAATAAACCTAGAAGAGTTGCTGGATTCTGCTGTTCCTTATGGACCCTTAGTAAGACCCACTGCTTATTAGGTTTTGGAAACACTTCCATGTGTCTGAAGGGCTATTGATCTGTGAAGGCCCTACTGGAGGCTGAATTTTTAATGTCAGCAATGACTGAAGAAAGAACCTGGACTGATTCAGAAGTTCTGAGACAAGCTAGAAGAAAAGACAAGCAAGGTTGTATAAACCTGAAAGGTTAGGACAAAAAAATGCAAAGGCCCATGACATCCTGTTGTCACAGGAACTGACAAAGTAAAGCTACATTTTTGGTGGCAGCTTCAAAAACAGGGTTGGGAAATACTTCAGGGGTTTTCTTCAGTTTGTACAAGCTGTGCTTTAAAGATGGGTGTTTGGGAACTGATACCTTTAATTTCTAGCATCTGTTCAGATCTTCCAGGATAGAAAAGAGTGTAAGTGCTGCCAGCCACTAATTGCTGTTGATTCACTCCTCTGTCCCAGAGGACCTGAGCAGCTGCCAAGACAGGAGGTTGCATGAAGACTTATGAGACAAAAGAGGAACTGCCTGCTTAGAAAGGTGGGGTTTTTTTGGTATGTTTTGTTTTTCTTTTAAGCTATGAAATTGGAGCCTTTCAACAGCTAAGCTCATCACAGCTCCTAGAAGGAGTGGTGGGACATCTGGGACACCTCAGTCCACATCCATGGTGTTAAGCAGGCTGTGCACATGAACTTGAAGCAGTGCTACTATCTGTTTCAAGCATGGAGCTGGTGTTCTTCCAGAGCAAAAGCTCTTATTTTTTTCATATTGGAATGCACAAGTAGGATTTCTTCCTCCCTAGAATTAAGAAGTCAAACAGTTTCTTTAGCTGATGGCTCTGTATTTAATCCCTTGCATGCCTGACATTTTTGGCATGACCCAAATCCAAATTTCTTCCCTGTGAGTACTCTGGTATGTAACAAGGGGCAAACTCAGCTGAAGTTTTTCCTGCACTTAGGATTTAGAAAGGCTCCCTCCCAGGCAGTCTCAGGTGTTCAGCAACCAGTGGGTTCATGATTAACCTTTTCACCATAAATATTAAATAATCGCAAGACCTTTATCTCTGTTAAAACTGGGTAAAACCAGAGAGCAGGTTCAGAAGCTATTTGTGAATGGTGATTTCACATGCCTCACATTTACAGAAAACCAGACTGAAAAAGCCAAAGTTGTGAGCAATTTTTGAGGAACTCAAAATTTGTTTTCTAGCCAAAGATTACCATGGAGTCTGCTTCAGAAGGGGTGTCAGGAATGCCACGAGGAAAACAAAAAACAAAGAGAAAATGCTACCATCATTGACTTTACCTTTGTTCCTTTTATTTGGCTGCACACTTCATTAGCCCAGTTCTGTAGATCTGCTGTAGGGAAAACAAAAGAGTAGCTGTAACATATAGCAGGCACTTAAGTTAACCACAGACCTAAACACCCACAGTCATTCACAACCCACAATATCATATTAAATAAAACCAGCAAGCCTGTTTTTACTGCCTGCTCAAGTGTCCCAGCATCGGTCTAGCTGAGGATTCATTGTAACTGGAACAGGGATGTATTTCTGTGGAACAAATGTTTCCAAACTCCCAAAATAGACCACGGTTAAACTGTGTTCCACATCAAATGGGGTTTCTTTCCTGGTCATATGTCACACCAAGCTATGACTGGCCCAACAACGACCTGCTCACAGCAGAAATGCTCTATTTCAAGAGAAGTCACATGGATGGCCCAAAGGCCCTTCCCAGACAGGAGTGAGAAGCCTGGAGAGAAGAGGGTAAACCACTGAAACCACAGGATGGCAGCCTCAAATATAGCATATGCTACTTAATCAGGGTATGCTTAATGGGGAAATGAATTCCAATTTCTTTGGAGCAACTCCCAAAGAAAAGCTTTAAGTCCAACATGCTTTAGGGCAACAACTGAAGCAATCCTTGGTTCCTGTTTATAAATTCAGGAGATTTTGAAGGGCTCAAGCCCCATGTACATTTGAAGTTTACGATGGTTTTGCATGGCTGAAGAGAGATGAGCTGTGCAGCTCCCAGCAATGACTCTGCTGCCCTGATGTTGATTTACCACCAGTACCCACAGCAAGCAGGAAGGGCTTCTTCCTGAGCCTGCAATTCTCCCAGGCCGGGTGAGCAGGATTCCCCATGCAAAAGCAATGAGGGGCAAATGCTGCTCTGTCACTGCAGAGCAGCAGGGCAATAAAAGAGCCAAAGAAATTGCATTCCCCCCCTAACCTGCTCTGCATCGCAAGTACTTGGTTTGCAAGAGAGTCACCATTTCCTCCAGCCCATCCCAGAAATTCCAGATTTAGCACAACCCATGTTTAGTGTGGCAGAGGCAGCCTATTTCTAAAACATGGGCTGAAATATACTTTACAAGAAGTGAGTTCTGTCTTCCTTTCCACTGCTCCCAAAACTTTTCATAAATTGCTAGCACTTGGAAAAGGAAATGATGGAAAAAGCTTTCCATGTTTAGGGGAAAAAAAATTAAGAACCAACAGAACAATACCTCTGCATGTCCTTCACTAAAGAGACCCAGGGCTTAACATAGAGTGGAAGAATATGAAGGTATTTCTATTCTATTAATAATAAACTCAGTATCCCACTTTTATCCAGTATGCCTTTGGCTAGAATTTTTCTATTTTTCTACTTTAACTGTTCATACTATTGCCTTCTAGTATTTCTTCAATACCTCATCAGAACTTCAGTCTTCAGCTAAAAACATCATCTCCATCATATCCTCAAATACACATCAGTCTTGAAATCCATATTTTAACATGTCCAGATGCAGGATTTTGGGTGGGAGGGAAAAGTAAGGTGAAGAAGACAGGACTTCTGTCTGTCCCTGCTTCCCTTCAGCCTAGGGGCCAGCTGTTCCAGGTGCTGCAGAGCAGCCAGACTGCTATGAAAGCCCCCAGCACCAGCCCTCCTCCTTCCAACCACACTCATGTCTGCCCTGAGGATGGTCACTCCATGGGTCAAGGGTAATACACTGTGAATTACTGCCTGCCTAGAGGAAAGGAATTTTTGGCCTGGCTTTGCGCTAGATAAAGCACATGCATATGGACAGACATAGGGATGGCACAGAACTTCCAGTGTAATTCCTGAGCTTCTTAATCTGTTGGTTACCCATGAAATCAGAGCACACAGAGAGCCACAGTTGTCACTCCCATGAACACCATTAGCTATGATGTACCTGTCAGCTTTTTCCCCTTCTTCTTGTAGTATACAATGAAGACGACAATGCCAATTAGTGTCACAAAAAACAAGACGACAATCAACACGTACAAGATCCTGTTTGTTCCTGCAGGGTGTAAAAGAGATAGTGCCATCAACACAGCCTGCACTCAGCAGAAAGACAATCCTTGCTCATTTTACCTGCTCTTCTGCAGGAGAGGGTTGTTTTTCCTTCCTATTTGATCTTTAGTTTCTATAATAAAGAACAGTAACTCTAGCACTCATGCAGTTCTGTGACAAGCAGCCACACTGATGGTACCTGGTACCAAGACACTTCCATAAAAACCAGAATCTTGGTGCTACAGAACAATGTTGTCTGGTCAGGCTTCTCTCAATGTTCCCTTGCAAGCTGCCAGCAGGCCACTGGGGTAAGCTTGATCTCACTCAGGGGACAGAGGACACACACTTCATGGAGATACAGGTGGAGAAATTTGTCTTTTATCTTATGATGGATCGCTGTGTGTCAGGCAAGCAACCTCCTTGGTACCATATCCACACTGAAGAAGGAAATGGACAGTGGGCAAGAAGGGATACCTGAGGGGGATCAGGCTGAGACTGTATCCATTGCTATAAAATAAGCAAGGAGAGGAGCTGCTAGTCTTTATACAGGTAATGTGTGTATGGAAAGCACATAAAAATGAACAAGCTGTAAATGTGATGGAGTCATGGGTATAACATGGCTATAACAGCAATGCTGCCGTGCAGTTTTAGTGGCAGGTGTCAAACTCAGCTTAATAGTGGACACAGGCCCTAGAGCTACCAAGCATGAAACAATTTTTAAAGATGGGATTTTCTGTCCAAGAGCACTGTCTTGGTCTACAGCTGCTTTCCCTAGAGTCACCCACAATGAGAATGGATTTAAGTCAGCCCAAACCTCTAATAATCACATCCCTCCTCCTCCCTGCTACTTTCCAATGAACAACCCCTATGAGGACACAAACCATCTTCTGATGGCTCAAGCATCTTCCGTTCTTTACAAACTGCATCAGACTTGTCAGTCCCAGGCACAATTTCTTCCATTCCTAGAGCTGTACAGCTAAAATAGAAAGACAAAGAAGTTAAGTTCTCTCAAGGAGGCTTTTTGTGTCTCCTACACTTATGCAGAGCAGTACTTTCTGTTGTAAAACATAACATTTCTCCACCCCTAAGAACCTCAGATACTTTATTTTTGGCTCAGCAGTCCTGTTGTCACTGCTCTCTCTTGTTCTCCTCTAAGGAGAATTCAAGTTTCAGCCTGACAATGCCTTCATCACTGCACAGCCAATGCTGATGCTCCATGTGCTCTACAGGCAGTCTGGACCACCCCACTGAGAAATGCTTTTGCCCAAGCTTCTCCCTGCCTTCTGGCTGGTGTGCTCCATTTACAACACCCAAGGACTTACTTGGTCCAGGATTTACACTCGTCAGTGGATGAAGAGACCTTTGAGAAGTAGCCTCTGGGACACGGTACACACATTGTGTCCCTGTCTTGTTGCACTGTGTGTAGGAAAGAAAAATGTCATAGCTGAGTTTCTGTGGGCTCCTTCCAAGCGAGAGGAAGGTGACTATGCTTCCCATCCTCCCGCTCCACTCTCCTCCCTCAATCCCCCTAAAAGCTTTCATAAAGAGTGGGGTCTTAGGTTGTATTAGGGCAGCAATCACAGCCTCATGTAAACCCCAGAAAGTCTCACCTGAGCACTTCTTTACATGATCAAAATGAGAAATGACCAGGAGCCATTTGTGTTATTTACTGAAAAATAACACACAGCTGTTACACCCTTCCCCTTCTATTTATTCCCTCATGATGATGCTGTGCCACAGACAGTGACACTGACTGGTATTGTCACTTCCATGAAGCCACAGTAAACAAAATGCTGCATCAGGATTTGTTAGGCTGGAGAAAAAAACAGCAACTGTCCTCCAGACACATGAAGCATTTCTTCCTCCATTTCTCTATTATTTGCTGCTTTTCTGGGGTTCCTTATGCCTGGTGCAGCTGTTCCCAGTGTTCACTCTGAACTTAACTCTGTTTTCCACCCACAAAACACCTGCATCTGGTTTTATCTTTAAATTAAATGTCTGTAATAAACCTTTGCACTACTAGCCATCTAAAACAGAATACATGAGCTACCTGAAAAGTGCTAATCAGTTTTAACTTGTTTGTAACATTAAAAAGTGGCAAAGCAAAGTCATTGCACAAAACCCAGATTGCAAATCTGACCTCAGGAACAACCCCCAAAAGAG
The DNA here is from genome assembly GCF_028769735.1 of Zonotrichia leucophrys gambelii. Classification (NCBI taxonomy): domain Eukaryota; kingdom Metazoa; phylum Chordata; class Aves; order Passeriformes; family Passerellidae; genus Zonotrichia; species Zonotrichia leucophrys. The sequence continues at coordinate 71,166,738 of NC_088171.1, forward strand.
TGCTTCTCTGAATACAGGAGCAACGCATGACCTAGTGACTCACAGTCAGACACCTCAGCAAACATCAGAAATGTACTGGACACCTTGCAACTACTGCCATGTCCACGTGATATCTTGCAGAAGTCACTTGATCCAAGACACTATTTAAACTACAGAGGCAGGAGCCATCAAAATGTGAATAGTCCAGGAGGATTACATGCAGTAGTAACAACAACTCAGACATGCAGCTTCTGTTGTCACCTGAGAGTCTAAAGGACCCTCTCTAATGTCACAAGCCACATGATGCTGGCCTCATCCAGCAGGCCTGAGCTGGACATTTCACTTTGTACATCCCCTTTCTGTATCTTACCAGGAGGCTTGACTCCGAGTCCGGGAGCACACATGGTATTTCTCTGGCAGCAGTCGCAGTCCTCGTTCCAGTGGTAGCCCATCGTACAAGCACACTGCCGCTGGAACGTGCTGTTCCCTGGGTTCACTTCTCTCAAGGCCTTTCCTAAAAGAGAAAGCAGATGAGAGGAAAAATCTCTCTGATAACAAGCCTCAAGTTTCTGAACCTCCCGTTCTACCTACTTGCTTTGCTTGAATGGCAGATGCAAAGCCACTCATGTTAGAGGAAATGGTGTCTTTCCGGAAGCACGGGAGACCCTTGATCGGCACGGGGCTCCTCACCCACTGCACTTCTAAACAATACATTTCCTTGTGGCTTGTGTAGAAAATAAACACAGCATTTGCAAGGGTGAGACAAACACATTAGGGGAAGTGAATGCAGAGTGTGCTGGGCAAAAGGACAACTTCTAAAATCAGCTCACAGGGGTGAATGGCCCCGGTGAAGATAATCACTATCAGCAGCACTGAGACTGCAGTCATGGTGCTCTGCTGTCTGGGGACCTCCCTCTCTGCCAGGCTCTTCTGCAAGCTCAGCCTTTGGTGTTGGCCACCTGAACACAGCAACTTCCCTAGATCCACTTTCCCATCTCCATGCTTCACTAATTTGGATTAAAGGGTTCTGCAGTATCAACAGCTCACCTTGATCACATATTTTATGTAGTAAGCATTTATCTTCTTCATTCCAGACATCCATATACTCGTTTGGGCCACATGGCTGGCACACGCTATCAGAAGTAGCAGTGCATCTAGCAGACAAATACTTCCCTGTGATTGAGAAAAGAACAAGTAGGTCACCTGGAAGCTGTAGAGCAGCTGTGTAAGGAGGTTAGAGAAAGGTAAGAGATTGGGTGCTAACACTGCTATGGACAATCATTTCTTCCTGCACCTTTTTAGTTCGTCAATCTGGTCCCCATTCAGTGTGGCACTGAAACATCTGTGAAGTGGGCAGCCTGGGAGCACAAGAATTGAGCTCCTGTCTGTCTCCCACAGTGGTTAGGTGCTATCCCAACAAAACAGCTGCCGTGGCTTTTGCTGAGGCCAGCAGCACCACTCCTGCCCTAGGAAGGCACTTGAGACCAGGCAGCTGCAAGGCACGTGCCAATCCACCAGCAGCCAGGAGAGCTGGCTGCCTCACCCTCAGAGCAGCTGCTGAGGAGCCTCTCACCCCACAGTGCTCACATACCTGGCTCACACTTCCTGCAGCACCGTCCCAAGTACTCATAGTGTTGCTCGCTCTCACACGGCGGAGTGATTTGTAGTGACAGCTGGAGCAGGGAAGGAAAGAGAGGACATGATGAGAACCAATACACTTGGAGAGCTCCAGCCCTACCCAGTCCCAGCACTGGCAGAGAGAAGGAAGATGTTCTGTTTCTATCTCTTGTGGACAGCCAAGCAATAAAACTTACCCAACACTTGTGATTTCAAAGGTGCTTTGTAAGCATGCTAAGAGTATGTACTTGATGATGTACACACAGGAACTTTTAATAGAGCCAGGTGACAAATAAATAATCCATCTGGCAATTTGTCATGAACTTTTGGCCTGCTACATAACCTTTTCTTACAGTACTCTTTTATTTAAAATCTACGACTTTAAAACAATTGTAAAGGCAAAAAAAGGCATAGTGATACCTCTGTAGTCTCTTCCACAGAAATTACCTCAGATCAAGACCTGGGAAACTGCCAGTTTTAATGCAGAGCATTAAGCAAACAAGCAAAGTGAATGATTTATATTCCTGAAAAAGAAGAAGTTCCCAGCTTCCCACTAGGATACAAAATGCTCTTGCCTAGTCCATGAAATACCGAGTTTAAATTCTGCAGCTTTTTATGGCTCCCAGTGTGTCCTGCAGAGGTGGAACTGAGGCAGCCATCTAGAAAGGTGATGCAATTATCCAACAGCTCTTTGTGTCTCAAAAAACCCAAACCAAAACCAACACAAATCTACACAAAGCACTCCCTCTCCCCCTCACCATCTAAAGTGGGTACATGACAGGGAATCTGCAAAGTGGGCAGCAGAGTTGCCTCTGGCCCTCATAGGCCTTTGCATTCCCTGCCAGCTCTCAGCACCCTGTGCACACAGTGGTCCCCCCCAGAGCCCAGGCTTGAGGGCATGGCTTGTGCTGGGGATCCTGGCCAGCTGAGCATTGTGCCCAGCCCTTCACTGACCCTGCTTTGGCAGCTCAGAGTCCTCAAGGCAAACCCAACACCTCACAGTTGTTGATCTTGAAATTAGATAAGGTGATTCAAAATCAAGCCCATAGCAAGGAATTCTTTACTCTTGGATACAGCCCTGAAAACTGCATTAACTTGGACAAAGCTGGAATAAAGCTTCTTCTGCTGGTTAAAGGGAGCTTTTGCCATCTAATAGCACATGACAACCCTAGGCCTGCTGGTGCTGCTTCCCATTCCTCTACTTAGCATTATCCCCTTGTTGCCTCCAAATCTTTACATCTTCTCCTCTCTCCTTTTCTAGTTTAAGCAATAGCAATCCCTTAAAAAATGTTTCCCCTAAGCACCTTGCTCTCTTCTAATGCTGGGAAAGGTCTTGTATATTTAAGATGACCAAAAAAGATTGAATTTTTTTTAGAACACCACCCTCTGGCTTGCAGTTTGAGCCATGGGTTGGTTCATGACTTGTGTTTATCAAAACTGCACTAGCTGTGTCTGGAACAGAAAAAGTAGCACAAGTCAGAGGTCTTGAGCTCTTGTATTTTTGCAGGCTATAAACAATTTACAGCCTTTTTTTTTTATCATCACAACAATCCCGGGTCAAATTAAGAGTCTAGTCTTGTGTTGTCTCATTGTTTCCTTGTTTGTCTCTTTGCACTCATTAGCAGTACCTTTCCTGCGATTAGATAATGCCTTTTTGGAACAAACACTGCATTCCCTGTTTACACAGCACCTCCAAGGAGGGGCACAGGATAACAGGCAGCACTGGTGAGAGAAGAAGCAATCTAGGAAAAGGAGAGTTGGGCCAGGCTGGCAGCTGAACAGTGACACAGCTCAGTGACCCCTACACTTGAAAGAGCTCGTTTTCTGTAATGCACCTCAGGCTAAAACACTGAGATGGCCAGCAAAGGGCTGAGGTGATGATGTGGAACCAAGCACAAAGAATGTCTTGAGCAATTGATGTTCTACTCAGCCATCCACAAAGGTAACAATCGTGGTGAGACCAAAAGCAGTCTCAGCCACTTGCTTTTTGTTACAGAATATCCTCTTCTTCCTCGTTTGCCCCTGTTTAATAGTTCCTCTTTAGAGAAAAAGACAAAAAAAATTACTGAAGTGTCAAACAAGGGCAAAGTCATCCTTTTTGCGGAAGAATATGCAAATCTGCTAAGGAGCATTCAGCTAAAGGGTCTGGAGTAATTTCTGAGAATCACAACTCAGCCTGAGGAGAAGCAGCACGGCCCTGGAACCAAGGTGAAGGGAGCAGGCTAATTGCTCAGCCACCTGTTGGACATCATTTGCTACCACCAGGCTTTACAACACAGTGAGGGCTACTGTTATGGAATTGGTCACAGCTGCATTAACCTGTGCTCTGTGTCAATGAGCAGCCTCTTCTGTGTCTGTGTCCTTCCCCTTTTCACACAAACCAAGGCATTCATAAAGCTGAATACTCCCTCTTTTGATTTGTGCCCAATGGTCCAAGGACAAGGCTCTCATGGGGCTAACTCCCAGGTGAAGGTGAGGGATTCTAGCCTGGTATGGACTGGTTGGATCTGCCAAGAATGAAAGCTGGGGCAAGAGTGGACAGGAAGGGAAATCAAAGCAACCTGGAATTTTCTTATGAGGGGATCCAAACTTTTTGCTAACACAGCTCTGTTAGACGTGAAGCTATCCCATGTTAATCCCTCTGCCAGGCAGATGTGTCTGTCTCAAGCTGTACATTAACTTCCTTTGGAGGATGAGAAGTACTTGTGCTGCTGGTAGCACGATGACCTGATGCTTCACCACCACCAGCACATTCCTGCCAATGTGTCCTTCTGAGACAGGGAAGTGCAATTCATTTGTAGATGAGGAACTTGTACCAGGAGGCCATCTGGCTTTACAGAGGTGACAGGAAACCAAACCAAGTCTCCCAAGGCTCAAGTCTGCTCCGTTACCCATGGAACATCCTTCCTCTCCTCGGATGCTGGCCTGTGGGTCAGAGTGATTTGGACATCACCAAGCTCTTATCTAGAGAGAGAAAGTGCCAACTTCCTCTGAAGTGCTTAAATGAGATTACACCCAGTCTGCTCGTTCCTTTAATGGTCTCACTATTGATGAAGCTGCTCATTAAATCCCACCACCACGTGTAAATACGTGCTTCAGAGAGCTCTAGGTATCCTGTGTAAATTTAATTTGTCATTTTGAAAGTGTGCAAAGCACCCAGATTTCCACCAGCTCCTAAAAAACCAGGCAGCTTTCCTGTTTGATCAATATTACTTCAGAACAAGTATATCTGACAGGGGAAGAAGCCAGGGGGAAAAAGACAAACCTCCTCCAGGCTTGGTAGATCCAGTTTGGTAAAGCACACCAACACCTGCTTACCTTTAAGCACATGATTACCACAATGGACTTCTTTGGAAAAACAGGCATGCTTGCATCAAGGTTTGCAGAAAGATTGTGTTTTGGTGTTGAGCTACAGGGAGACTTTTCAGCTTTGGGTTTTTGTCTTACTTATTTGTTGAAAAGGATACTAAGCAAGAGTGTGCATGCGCTTTTAGGGCTGGAGAACATCGACGACAGCACTACAAAGCAACACTGTGTTACTCACACCTTAAAAAACACACACACAGGTGCTTCTGAAGGGGAGAACCAGCAGCATTCAGACTCCTGTCCTCAGGCTTAACGAAATATTTATTCTTTGTGTCCTTGAGCAATCAGAGGGAAGCAGAAGCTGTGTGTCATGGATGCTAAAACTACTCTTCTCGCTCTTCACATTTCAGAAAAGATAGAGTTGCATGGGCCTCTTTCCTTGAAAAGAAAAAATCTGGAAGAACAAGGTCGGGGGTTTCCACAATCTTTTTCCCATGACACTTTTGAACAAGAACCTGAGGCCTCAGTGAGGATTGCTCATTAGCAATAATCTCAGTTTTGCACAAATTGAGATGTAAAGAGACACGTCAAGGGATAGCTGTCTTTTAAGATGACACCTTCTTGACCAGTGTAGTTGTTTCTGGAGAGTATTCAAGTCATCTGTCATCATTTCACTGATCAAAGCACATTTTTTTCTCCATTTATTATTACAGCATCAAAGTACCTATGGGAAAGACAACTTTGGTCTGTCCTGCCTTGCACACGCCACTTCTTCTTTATACTTTGGAGTCCAGGTTTATTCAAGCCACTTGCTTTGAGGTCCTTAGACTTGCCTGCTACAAAACGGAGAAAAATCTGTAGAATTGGGGCTTTATGAGCCTTTGTCAACAGGAGTGAGCTTTGAGAAGTTTCCTGAACTGAAGTAGCCCCTGCAAGCACAGTTAAGAGGGCCTCTGCAGTCATCTTCAAATATGAGCCACTGCCTCTCCCCTCACAGGTACCAGCTGTGCCCACAGCCTTCCAGGCTCCTACCTGTTTTGGGTCAGCAGTACAGTTAACCAGACTCCAGATTTCTTCAGCCCATTGCCAGTTTCAGAGGCTTGCCTAAAAAATTATCTAAGAGCGAAAACAGAATCTGGTTCTTGAGGGGTGCTGGTGTGGCTGGTGCTCCCAGGCACGCTGTTGAGGCACATAATAGTAATAACTCTGGAAAATTTTACAGTTGTGTAAGGGGTGTACAAGGGGAAAGAGGAGTCCTGTGTTAAAGACTTAATCATAATCACATTGCATGCAACAGTTCCTTCATGGACAGCCTTCACTGTGGATAAAAATTAAATCAAAGCAGCACCCAAGTCACAGCTTTGCAATTCCAGTTATTTGCTTGCAGGCCTGTAATTCATCACAAAAATCTTAGATTGTGAATGAAATGCTTTTGGTGATGTCAACTTTCCAGTGACCAGTAAACCACATCACAGAACTACCACCACGTGGTAAAATAGAGCCGGGAAATGGCAACAGCTTAAACTAAATATTATTTCACTTTTAAAAATAGGTCCTTAAAACCCTGCTACAGCCTGAATGCCTGAAGAGGCCAGAAAGAACGTAAGGGATAAAATCAATAATGAGGAGGTGAAGAGAAAACCGTAACGTGCGGCCAGGACTTGGGCAAATGGTGGCAGAAGTTCTGTCCTGCCCATTCCCCATGTCCCTCTGTTCCAGCATGCAGCAAACACCTGAGCAACTGGTGCTGCCCCACTGGTGGGAAGGAGCATTCCTCAATCTCAAACCCACCAGAGCTATTTCTGGCCAGCAGCTACGCAAAGGAGAAGTGCCCCACTGACGGCTCCCACGGTGGGGTGGGGGCAGGCAGACAGGAACCTCAGGTATATCAGATAGATCAGATGGGAGACAATGGGGGTGAGAGACAGCAGGGCTGAAACAGGGACTGACTGAGGCTGTGAATCAGCCAGCCTGCTTCCATGGACTTGCCATCACGTGCACAACATTTGTCATTCAGAGACAAAGTCACCTCCACACGCAGACACAGGGGCACACTTAACATTTTCACTGCCTGGGCAGTCAGCAGTGCCTGCACATTTTCTGCACTTTGCTGCAAAACCTTGTGCTTTAACCTACGGGCACCCACAGCTGCAGCAATTCAAAGACTAACAGCTACTAGGCAGAATACTCTGAAGGTGAATCAGAGACGAGAACTCCAACGCTAACCAAACCAAAATATTTACCAAAAAGGCTTGACAGCAAGACCAACAGTCCATAACAAGCAGAAATAAAGGCTGCAGAATAATGGCATTATCAAAGCTAATACCTAGGTGTGCTTGTGGTAAGGCCTGCAGAGGCAAATCTCTTCTAGATTGCACAGGTGCGAGAGCAGCGCTCCAAAGGAAAGTTTAGTAGCCTTCCCACTCCAGGTACTGTCTCAATGACTCATCATGAGTAACTCTACACCCTACACCCATTCATGCTTAATTAAAAAAAAAAATTAAAAACCCCAAACAGTACAGCTACAATGATTTAGGGGGAGCACGTTCCTCTTGCATTTTAGTTCAGCAGATCATTTCTCTATGCTTCATCAGCTGAAGATGAATTTTAATGAAGAAATGACCATGACAGATTTCTTGGGCAGGATGCCAGATTAGGTGTCCAATGTGGACTTTCCATGCTTAAAATCTGTATATTTATGTACCCTTCCAGTACACCCTCAGAGTGGAATATAACATGGTAATCTCTTACTGTGTGAGGCGAAATCCCACAATCCCAGCTGAGCTGCTGGGCAGAATGAGAAAGTCTGTAGTAGAAGAGAGCTTGCACCACCTGATGCTCTGCTCTGGCTTCCTTCTCCTGGATTTTACCATTGTCCATGGGACAACTGCTGCATGCTCTGCAGGCAGGAACATGAAGGGCAGGGCTGGGAATGATGGCTGTCTGGGGGGATGCATGTAACACCCACAGCTCATTCTGCTTCCGTGTGACTTAGAGGGGGGACTGCATGACTGTATCTGCACCTTCTCCGTTGTGAAGGAACTGCTGCCTTTATTAAAGAGCTCAGGACTGGGCTGAGGATTGATTAACTCACTCTTTAGGTGTCAATCACAAGGAACCAGCTCTGCCGGTGGCTGCGGCCAGTAATGTCTATGGAAATATTCCTCCCTGATTGGAAGAGGCCCTGGCTGCTTTCCATAAGCAGCCTGTTTTACAACATGTGGTATTGCAGGGGAGAGCTTTTCTTCCTGTGAGATCAGATTCAAGGAACCATCTCATCCTTGCTCCCAAACAATGCAAAGTTACTGGAGCATATGCTGCTCCTAAGGCAAAACTCTTCGCTGTGGCAAAATAATGCACTCAAAATAGATTTTCTTGTGTGCTACATAAGCAATTTTAGGACTTCATATGAACCTAGTTGCGCATTTTTCCCTATCTGTATTTCTGCATTCCAGATTAATGGGTTGCCTAACAAAACTTCACAGTATTTTTATTTCCATACAACATTCTTTTCTTTTCCCTCCCCTTTGACCACTGACTAAATATATTCTGTGTCCATCTGCAGTCACAAATGTTGTTCTTTGCCATTCTTGAACAGACCCTATATACTTCTTTTTCTTTTGGAGTAGCCACAAAGTGGTGAGGGTGAATGACCTCATTTTTTTCCCCCCTCCTTGGCTAATTTGCTCTTGCAGGGTGGATTAAACCGGACAGCTTGGCTCTTTTACCAAAACACAGCCTTTTCTGGTCTCTTTTATCTAGATTTTAAGAAGGGAGGCAGCCAGATGGTTCTGCAGAGGCTGAGAAGCAACCCTGGGTCTCAGCTCTCTCTCAGGCTCTCTCTGCCTGCCCACTATGCTGCCATTCCCTGCCAGAGCCCCTCCTCCAGCCACTCCTTTGGGAATGCTGCAGGGAGGCAGCACGAACACATCTGGCCAAGTGGTGTGGGGAATGTGCCTCTGCTGTGGGGATGCTGCAGGGGTCCTGGGCAGAAGAAGATCCAGAGAACAAGGGTGAGGGCTGGATGCTGCAGCCTACACCGCGGCATCCAGCCAGGGCAATGTATCCACTCCCTTCCTGGGCCTGCGTGGGCAGACCTCCCCGTGACTTTGGTGAGAAACAGATGGGGCACTATCCCAAGGTGATTAATGACTCCGGCTTCGTTTGCAGCCACGACATCCTGGGCACTGCACAAACACCAAAGAAAGCCATGCCCAGAGAGCTCACACCCTGAGAAGGCAAACAAACGAGGCAACCATCAGAAGCCCTGCACAAAGCAGCTGAGGCGGTATGAGGTACACAGGTATGAGACACAAACCAGGATGTCCTGGAGTGCCAGGGTGATGTCAGCATTGCTCCTGCTGTGCAGTGCTGAGCCCTCCAGAAGGCATCCCATCACAAATATGATAGCACACTGCAGTGACACACAGACAGGGACAAATCAGAAAATCTGCCTTCCTGAGCGCCAAAGCATCACACCAAGTCCTGCTCCCACAGGGCAGGCACAACAGCAGGCTGCCCTGAGTGCCAGCACAGCTGGATTCCCACCTGCAGCCGCCTTGTGACTTCCAGCCATTGCTGCTGGTGGAGTTTTTCTTCTACTACATGAACTTTGGACCATTTTCAAAGAGTAAGTCATAAAAAGGGGCAAGTTCTTGCAGGCAGGCTATTGTGTCGCACAGACCAAGGCCTGCTCGAGTCCAGAGTGCAACCTGGTTAAACATCACTGAATTTTTATCTTGCATTTATAACACACAAATATTTGCCTTTGCCTTCTCCATCGGCAATAATGAGCCATTCTCAGAGCAGCTGCTTCTCCATGCAAGCAACGCCTGCCAAGGCATCCTTAAAAACAGGGGTGTGTGGCTGCAGCAGCAGAAGCCAGTGCTGCCTTGCAAGCTGAGTTTCCAGCAAGTTTCCAGCAAGCTGACTTTCCAGTTTCCTATGGAAAGGAAGGGGACAGTCTATGCAAGGAGCAGAGCTGCAGCTGACTACATGATGAACCAGCTCTCTCTGTCTCCCTCTTCCCTCCTGTGTAAGCTCAACCAGCTCTCAAAGCAACCATCTCCTCCAAGTGTCCTGCAGCCTTTGCTGCACAGCAGCTCCTTGCAGCATGGGGCACAGATGGAGGGAGATGTGAATTCTGTGGTAACAGCATGTGCTGGCAGGAACCCTCCTGGCTCTGGTCACCACAAAGACTTCCTGGAGACCTGGTCATACAGAGAGGAAGTGGGCAGGGAGAAGCAGGAGGCATTGCCTTGCAGCAAGCACTGCCCTTTCCTTTTCCTTGCTTCTGTGCATGTACCTACTACAGGAGAGCCTCTCACCACTTGAACTCCTAGGGACAGATGGATAAGCTTAGCAAAGTGACTCAAGTATGATTCCTTTAAATAGTGTCAAGGGTGTGTTAAATAGTGTTAAGTGATGCTAGAGGGCATCACTTCGAGGTTTCCATGATTTTCTATGTCGTAGTTACACATGCATCCCTTTCACCATCTGCACTGGTTCTTGCCCGGCTGTCAAGTTACATCCCACTCTTTTGAGCTTGAGGGTTATAGACAGTAATGGGCAGTAGAAACAAAAAAAGATCCTTAGGGATGCAGTTAACCTCTCTGCTTGACCTGTTTCTTTTGGCTTTTTTCTCCTTCTGGCAGCGTATGAAGAAAGCCCTGTGACCTAGATGACATTGGTCAGTACCCTCGAGATGTCTGATAAGCTTTGAATTCTACCAATTTGAGAAATGTGGCAAAGGTTTGTTTTGGTCCTGTTGGTGGGAAAGAAGAAATTACATCAGGCAGATGATGCTTAACATGAAAAGAGAAGTGGGACAGATCTCTTAAATTGTGGTTTGATGTAGTTTTACATACATTACATTCTGTTGATATGAGGTGCTGTAAGATTTTTCACATGTTCTGGGGGAAACTGCAAGACAATGGAAGGCTTGCCAGTGCTCCTCACAAGAACCATTGCTGCAAGGCAATTTTTACAAATGAACTATTTGAATTACAGTAGCTTTGAAGCCCATGCTGTTAATGGTAGAATATATCCAGGAGTTTAGATATTGTAGAAGTTTTGCTCTACTGAATGATTCCTTTGGCCCTAATCAGAGCGGGAAAAATGGACCAGGAGAGCCCATGGTAACACAGTACAGTCACTGTTATGCTCTTTTTCCCCCTCTCTCATCATACAGACTGTGCATTTCAGGAAGTTAGAGACAAATCTGTATTTTTGCCAAAACTTTTCTACACTGCAAAGAATTCCAAATGCTAGCAATGAGCAAAGGTTATCTAAGAAGTAAATGTTGCAGAGCAGTGGAAGGACACATTCCATGCCACACAAGGGGAGATGAATCTGTGGTGCAACTGATTTACTGCACATTTGCAAATGCACATTCTCAGAGACTTTGACTCCCATCTGATAGTAGCACAGATTTGCTGGTGTTCAGCAAGGAAAGGGATGTGACTATTCTGTGCAAAGAAGCTGAGCAGATCATGCCCCAGAGAGCAAAATATCTCTGACAGGTGCCCAAAACAAATCACTCGGAAAGATCATCTTGTGGCTGAAACACAAGATAAGTAGGGCTGAGCTCTGTTCCCAGAAGTTCTGCTCCATGCTTGGTGTGTGACCTAGAGCAAGTCACGAATTCTCTGTTCCCATTTCCTCTTTGGTGAAAATGATGACAATGATCATGTCTATTCTCAGCAGAATTATGAGTGAGTATGCAATAACTTATATTTCTAAATGCTTCTCATTCTTTGCAGGAAATAAATTGCAAATATCACCATTCGAGCACTATTCCACCCTATTAACCAGTCTAAACGAACACAAATGCATCAGAAGAACCTCAACCGTCCCACTCGTATTCTCACAATTGTTCCATCAGAAAGCAACTCTCTTCTAAGAAACCACTGCTCAAATCAGTCAAAGGAGAAACTGAAAGGCTCTTCCAGAGCAGCACCTCTCTAGGCTTGCCTTTCACATTCTTGTGGGTTCTGCTCACTCTTGAAGGCAGAATATTAAATTAATGGGCTCTTTGAAAAATTATGTTTTATCCTTATCTTTATGCTACAGCTTTCCTGGAGCTTCCTACAGTTTTGTGCTGCTACTTGTCCAAAGCAACGGCGATGCAAAGTTGCACCCTGTACAAACACAGACTCAGAATTAAGCACGTGTTGGAGGCAGTGGAAAGACTTTACACATCAGCCCAAAATAAATACCAGTTCCTTGTTCTGTGTCCTGTGAAAGGCTATGAATCAAGAGGTGAGAAATGATGAGGAGCTCTGGCTCCTACATCACGGTGCCCGAAACATGCCGGGAGCTATACCATGGAAATCTGAATTTCCAAGGTTTGGTCAAAAGCTGAGCCAGTTCCAGGCAATGAGGATATTCCAAAGGGAAAAACTGCACTAAGCCCAAATGGCTCCAGAAGGAAGCAGGAATGTGATGGTTAGTGATCTGAAGCAAAGGTCCGAAGAGTGTTGAGGTCTGCTCCTCCTGCTGCACTGATCAGTCCCGAGCACCAAGGCAGGAAAAAAGAGAGACACAGAGGATACTGAGGGACAGCGAAAACCCTCTGAAAGCTGTGATGTAAAAATCACTTTTGAAATTTGCAGGCTCATACACATACATATGGAGAACACCTGGAAAGCAGTGATTTGAGAGAAGCCTGAGAGTGAGGGTGGACAAAATGAAACGTATGTTCTAGAGGGGAAAAAAAGGGCTGTGTGGTTTTAGGCAACATATTTAGGACCAGGAATCCAAAGGAAAGGCTCTCAGGACTGTGCGGTCAGACATGAAATTGTAAGCTGTAGACAGCAGAGGGTTTTCTGTTTTGGTTTGGGTTTTTATCTCTTTTTTCTTGAAGTTGCACCTTGCTTTCAGGGAACCGAGCCATGGCCTGGTTACATCCCCATGTTGAGGGAAGCACTTCAGGTTACATAACTTATCAAGAATAATGACACACAGAAAAATACCAGAAGTTCTGATGAAATAAATACAAATGGTAGCGAGGCTACCAAACATGGAATAATGAATGAAAATAAAGTGTAAATAAAGGGTAGCATGTTATTTGCAAATCCTGCCAGTCTAGAAGGGTCTAAACAACCACAAGGGAGAAGGATAATTTTTAAGCTGTATAATTAGAAAGAGCAAAGCAAGCTTCTGCCGATGTAAACTGCTGGAGGAAACGCCATGTACGCCGCTGACACGGCTGAGCAGGAGCTGGCTGTAGAAAATGATCTTTCCGACGGCAGGGGAAGACCAGCCACGATCCCAAGCGAACCACGCTGACCAGCAGCCACCTGGCATCGCACAGAGCTGCGACCGGAGCACGCTGTGTTTGCAAACAACCGCAGAGCCACAGCTAGCTCAGACCTTCCCCCGTCGGAGGAGAGGGCTGCCCTTTGGGGCGGCTGACCCGGCTCCGGGCTGGGGTTCCCGGCTCCGCCGTGAGCAGCACAGCAGCCTCCGGGCGAGTCAGGCGGCCGCCCACTCGCGGACCGGGGGTCACAGCGCCGTCCCACGTCCCGGGGCCGCGCGGGGCTGCCGGCATTGGGATGGCGGGATGGCCAGAGCCTGAGGGGACTCATCCCGCTGGGGAAGCTGGAAAGCTGAACCCGGGCTGCCAAAACCCCGCGTCCCATGCCTGAGGGACAAGTGTGCCCACGCTCTCTCGAATAAATCTGTTCGGTAGGGTGGAGTCTGCCTTATTTTTACTCTACATGCAAATTATATCCCTCAACAACCTCGCTGCAAATATTTTCTGGTTTCTCACACCCTGCCCTGGGTTTGCTGTTTTCCCCGCAGATCCCCTGGCTTCCTTTGCAACTTTGGGTTTGGACTACTTTGATTTTACAGAAGCGAGAGAAGCTTATGAGTTGCTGGGATAAAAACAAAACCAAAACCCAAACCAGCAGAGCGGGGGGCAAGGCAGGCGAAGCTGCTCTGCGGGATGCCGCGGGCTCCGATATCGCCGATGGCCCCGAGCAGAGGGACGAGCAAAGCAGCCCCGCGGGCGGGATGCGACACCCACCTCCCCCTCGGCCGGCTCCCAGCCTTACCTGCTTGCCGGCGGCAGCGAGGCACAGGAGAAGGAGCCAGCAGCCTGACGGGACGGGCATGTCTGGGTGCGCGTCTCTGCCTCCTCCCGTGGCTCCTTTTCCTGCCACCAAGGGAAACTAGATCCTTCCAGCCAAGCCCCCGCGCCCCGGCAGCGCAGCGAGGCGCATTTGAGCTGACTACTTCTCTTTCTTCCTTTCCTTCCTCTCAGCTACACGAGGGGAGAAGAGAGAAGAAGAAGAAAAAAAAAAAAAAAGCGCCTGGCTGTAGTTCCCACAGCATTTCCTCAGCCTTGACATGCAGGGCCTTTTTTTTTTTTTTTTTTTTCCCTCGCTTCTTGTCCCTCCCTTTCCTTTCTCCACCCCTTTTTACAAGAAGTTTAGTCACCATGCCCACGTCCCTCCTCCGGCCGGAGGGGATTGCATTCCCGGTTGGCCCTTCTCGGCAGGGCCGTGCTTCCACCTGCCTCCGCCTTTACGCCCTCCCGTTCCAGCCCTGAGCCCCTTTCCCCGCTGTCATCTCCCCTGGAATTGTTGCCTTCTCCTCATGCCCCCGGAGGGGGCCTGTCACTGCCAGAGGACATCTTGGGCCTCAGACAGCCTCCCACCTCGCCCCCCATGCGCCCTGGGTCTGCCCCCAGCCCCGAGGAGAGCGCCTGTCCCGTCCCTTCCCGTGCCCTGTTCCCTCTCGGTGCCCGTGCAACATGTGGGTGCCAGCCTGGGCCTTCTGGCGCAGCTGGCGGTCCCCCTCCCTTCCCCCTCCACGAACTTTAGCTGATGTCGGGAGCTGGCGGACGGGATTGCTGCCAAGAGGGGAAGAAAAGCGGAAGATGTGCTTTGGGAGCTCTCCCAAACCACTCCAGGCCGTGCCCGGGGCCAGTCCCTGCGACCTGACTCGGAACGCTGCTCGGTGGCCTCCTGACCCCCGAAAGGGCCCGCACCGCCCTGCCCGGGCCGAGGGGCTGCAGCTGGGGGCGTGCCCGGCACGGCCGCGATGTCCCTGCCCTCACAGAGGGTCAGGAATTCTCTGTGGTGCCGCAGGACAGGCCCCGGCTGTTTACACAGGCTGAGGATCCAGGGGAGATGACCCTGGGGACACAAAACCTGCCCTGTGCTTACATGCTGAGAAGTGAGCTTGGGAGCACGTTTCTGACGTGGGCAAAGAAGGAAGTTGTTCTTTCACTTATGTATTTAGATTTAACCCTTGACCTGGAAAAAAGTGTAGAGTTTCTCTATGTTTTCAAATAAATACATTAATTCAAACGCAAAAGATGAAGAGAATATTAAAAACTGATCCTTCCTCGGTTGTGCTGTTGTCTGATTTCTGCTCAGAGGAATGATACACCCGGGACAGAAACAGCTGCTGAGCTTTTTCCCTCTAGCTAGAGGAGGGCCTGCCTCCACAGCAACACCAAGCTATGACCTTCACCCTTAGATAGTTTCCAGGCACCATAAAGCCTTTTTAATCTCCCTAGAGTTGCTTGACCCCCCAATGTCCTCAGCAAGCGTTGGGCTCTGCCTGATCTTTGCTTAAGCAGGTCCTGCTTGAGGTCCTTGTGCTCCTGCAGGTCCTGGCCTCGTTCCCTGACACCACGGGGCTCTTTGGGCACTGGTGGCCCCTAGGTGACTTTGATGCTTCACTGTGGCTGTGGCTCAAAGCAACACTGCATGACATGCTGCTCCTGATGCCCTCACTCTTCTGGAGGTGACTGGGTAAGGATCATGCTGATGGGTTTCAGCAAGCCATCGAGCTTGCAAGTGCATGTCAGAGCCCTGTCACCCTGCTTGAGGAGTCAGGGTCCCACCACACTTGGGCTGCACAGGCCGGAACACAACTGAGTTGGGAGTGAAGAGTAGGAGGGATGGCCACAGCAGCCAGCTTGCCTGGTAGGGAACAAATGCAAAGCAGACTTGTCAGGGGCTTTGCAAGGTAAGGTGTGACATGTGCAAAGGTGTGTGCCCAACTGCTGGCAGTGGTGCTAGTCCTGGTTCATCCTGGAGGGAGCCCACTGAGAGGGAGGGATAGCACTGGGGTGAGATCCTTCTGCTGGAGCCTCATCCACCCATTGCTGAAAACATGCAGCTCTGTGCCAGCCGGGAGGTTTTAAAATGTTTGTGTTTATGGTACAAGGAAATGTTTCTTTTTAAACAGAACAGTCTGTTAAGTCTCTTCCCCTTTTCACGTTTAGCACAACACCGAGGCTATAGGCTGTGTTTGTTTACCAGCTGCTCATTCTAACCAGAGATTTACAAGAGCAAACTCACACTCTCACTAGCAGTTAGATGTGTTATCAGCTTGCTCCAAAGGTGTCAAGTGAAGGCTTTGAAGGCATCGGGATGAAGCCAAGCCCTGCAGCTCAGAGGAGCTCCAGAGCAGTTGGTATTGCAAATCAGCTCAATTACTTTTGCATTCTCACCCCGATCCTGCCTGAAATATTTCTTGTTTGGGCTGAAATTTCTCTCATTTTCTACCACTTTGTGAAAACAGCCTCTTTTTGAAAGCTCAGATATTTTCCTCTGAGTTAAATTTTATGTTTCTGAGCCAAAACCCACAGAAGCCACTATTGGGTGCTTTACAGTCTTAATTATGGATTGCAGTAGATTGTTATAAACTAAAATGTGAATGCTATAAAATATGAACTGGGGAACGTGTAGCACTGTCAATTCTCTCACAGTTATCACATATATCATTCTATGTAGCATAGATAAAACCTAAACATTTATACCAAAACTGCTTTGTCCGCCTGTTCTAGATTTTTTTTTCTCTTACAGAACATTATTTTGTCAGTTACTTTTGCAAAGCACCTGTTTTGAATAAAACCAAAATGCTTGAAAAATTGAGGTTTCAAACTTAACAGTGACATTCAGGTGCCTCTTGTTTCTGTTCACCGCTGTGGCACACAAGCAACAATTGGACTAGCCTTTGGGAAGCTTTCATGAAAGAGGAGAGATGGAAAAGCCTGTGCAGCCTTAGTGGTGTGACAGAATGAAAATAATACCTTGGATAATTCCAGGATCCCTTCTTTGGTGATGCCTGCCATGGAAAACAAACCGTGAGCCTGGCTGACCGCTTAGTGGGGCTGCGGTCAGTATGGATCTCTTCTTGCTTCCTTCCTAGAGAGAAAAGTGGGTATTACCTGCTAAATGCTATTCTAAAAGTTGCTATCTACATCAAAACTGCAAGTTTTGTAGCTGTGGGAAAATTAAACCCTTTCAGCATCAGTGTAAAAACTTCTCTTTTGCAGGAGCTTGGATAAATGGCAGCTCAGTCCCAGCCGATGCCTACATTTGTCTCCCACCTTCCCAAAATTTTCAACCCAAAAAGCAAAGGCCGGGAATGGTTTGGTGGATACACCAGGACATCTGAACAGCACCTGTGCACTCATGTTTACGTCCCCAGCTGCTCCTTCACTTTATCCATGCCACTGAACTCCCCTTAACCTGCACATGGACACCAACACCTTGTGATGCCCCCTTTCCCAGGGAGGGAGAACCAGGACGCTTTTCGTTAAATCTTCAAGGTCTTCAAAGTGACATGATGGAAACTTGGGTAGAGAAGCAACACTGAAAGGCAGATGGTTGCACCCTGGGAGACCTTTTCTTATGTGCAGGAAGGCTGTGAAGGCATTCCCTTGCCTCTTGCATGCTGCTGAGGATAGAGGATGAGGTGAAGGGTTTTGATCAATCATGATCAGTGGTTTTCTTTCAGTATGTGTCACAAAGGTTATCTGAGGTTTCAGTCTGTGGACTAAATACAGGCTGTGTAAATATGAGCACCTGCCTCTCAGCAGGTGAGCAGGAAAGGCAGTGCAGTGCAAAGTCAGAGCTCTTGGAAAGATCCTTTAAATCAGAGGGATGCCCTGTGGGGCAGGTGGGTCACAGTGCAGCTTCTGGAGTACCAGCAATCCATGCAGAGAGTCTGCTGTGGGACCAGGGAGAAATGCTGCTTTCAGCTGCCTCATCACCCACTGCAGGGAAGGAGCCCTACTGTATGACCCAGCATGTGGAGCTTTCTATACTTGGAGAAAAAAGTTAGAAAAATATTTTAGCACAGAAGGCTCTAGTTTTATTTGAGAACTCTAGGTATTAAAATAAAGAAATTTAAAAAATAAAATCTATTTACAAAAAACTACAACCCATACACAAAGTCATGTCATCAACTTGAAACTCTTTTCTTCCTGTGAAAGGCAAGTTTCCATACCATTCTTTTGCCCAGTCTCCTTGAAATTTTCAAGGACACAAATATTTCCCATGACAGAGCAACTATAATAAAGCTCCTTAGTCACACTGGTGTGGTTTACACAACACACCTTTTACAATCCCACAAAAATGTACCACTGCTAAATGCCTGTCTGAAAACCTCAAGTCCACAGCATTCAAAAGAAAAATGCTCCCAACCAGCCACCGCTAGTACGTCAGATATTTGAAGTACGTGCAAGCAGACACTGCGCTGATAGGTTATCACCAGCCACTGTGGCAACAGCTATGCCTGCCTATTCCAGGGAGGAAATACAAAGTCATGGTGAATTTTTAACTTTGACGTTTATAAGATACCTGTTGACCCCTAAGACTTGAGTTATATATTCATCCTTGGGACAAGAGCAATACTGGCATGGCCTGGGGAGCTTGCTCTGCCCAGGATATTCCTCAAGCCCTGGAGCTGAGTCCTTAAGGCTGGCAAACACCTACCCGCAGGGGGACTGAGACCATAACCCCTTGGCAACACCCCATTACCAGCTCCCAGAGCCACCCTGCCATTTTATCCAACAGCACACTTAATGATCCCAAACTCCTTTGAAAACTCACCTGATTGAGATAAC
Source organism: Zonotrichia leucophrys gambelii (assembly GCF_028769735.1). Classification (NCBI taxonomy): domain Eukaryota; kingdom Metazoa; phylum Chordata; class Aves; order Passeriformes; family Passerellidae; genus Zonotrichia; species Zonotrichia leucophrys. The sequence continues at coordinate 71,185,516 of NC_088171.1, forward strand.
TCATACTTAGATCAACGGAGTGCATTCATCTGTTGGCAAGGGATCAAACCTACCAAGGTCCTTGTTGCCTATTAAACATTGAAGCTGCTTCTTCCCCATCACCACTTCCCCTTGCTTTGCAGTGTAGTTAAAGGGAAGGTGCAAATGCCTTTCAGAACAACCCACATGATCCTACAAGGCACACGCTCTGCTACAGCTGCTGTCACTTCAGCAGGACTCCACTGTACTGCCTCCATCTCCTGAAGAGGCCTCTCAGGTGTTATGGAACGGGGAAAAAACTCTGTAAAAGTGCAGGGCAAGGAGCCGCAGCATAAGGCCACAGTCACAGTAGTTTTGGGAATGGAAATATTCAAATACGCAGCAAACAGTCCTATTTGCAAACAGTATTTAAATGGTAGGGAAAACAGCCCTCTGCTTCTGTGGGATGGTGAAGAGGGCACAGACCAGCCTGACAAGGGGTGACTGAGGGAGGCAGTAGCGAGCACATGCAATCCCAGGGCTGCAAGGGAACCAGACTGACCACTGCCATGGTGCTGGCCCTTGACACCAAGTGCTAAATCACTGTTTCAAGTCACTCAGCTCTGCAGTAGAACGGTTCATACTCACAAGTTTCCGGGAAATGAAAATCTTCAGCCTAAGGAAGTCTTCCACCAAACTGGAAGTGTGATGGACGTTCAAGTTCAGCATGTAGTGCAGATGCCTCTCAAGACAGAGGCTGTTTGCCACTGACTTGCTTGTTACTAACTCTGTAAGCAGAATCCTCTTTTCCTACAGCTTATCTGTATGGATGAAAACTGGCCAGCATTAAACCTAAGGAAACCTTAAAACAGCTTCTAAGCTAAACCTTAGAAACAGCTTCTCTGGAAAAATGATTACTCATTCATGGTCATTCATTTGAATTAGTTAACACATGATATATCAGTGTACGCTGCTGACATCCAGGACCTGAATAGCTTTATTCAACAACCATGCTCCTCTGGGCCTTTGTTGATCAATTTCATAGTGTAAACCAAATTAGCTATGGATCTGAATGTATTTACTAGAAACATTAACCAAATGCACTCAGAAAATCAGTGAGCCAGTTTCCTAGAAATCTTGTTGCCTTCATTCCTGTTATTCATCAGCACTTACATTTGATGCAGGAACTTCTGTGATTCCACATCAGATCAGTGGCATGGCAATCATTTTGCTCTATCAACATTTCAGTGACCTTCTGCTCCATGAACCTCTGCTGGTACTTCATGGTTTACTTAAATATCATACTTAGCAAGTTCCAAATGGGAAATTACTTAAAACATTTGGAATGCATTATACTCACCTTCATAAATGTACTAAAACATAGAACCACTGAGTCCTGGAACACAAATACCATTAACAGTGTCACAACAGAGAGGGACAAACCTACTTTTCTGCAGAATCTTTTTGAATCATCTTATCATCCCCTACGTAGCAATGAATTCCCACAATATATTAAAAAAACCTCCTCCTTGTCTTCACAACAGATTTTTTCATGGATAGTTTTTAATCTTTAAATCCATCAGCTTCCCCACCTTTTGTAGCCCCAAATCCATTCAAACACTGCCTTTAGTTCCCCTAACCAGAATATACTTCCATGTACAGTAATAGCAGGATTGTTTTTCTTCTTGGTGCAGCAGGGGAGTAGGAAGAGACTAACAGAAGACTGAGCAGCTTTTCTTATGGAGCTCCCTTTATTCACCTTGCTTAGAAGATACAAGAAGAACAATTTGCCTAATTTAGAGGTCTAGAAAGGAATCTTTCAGAACCAAATATAGGCACAATACCAATTAGCTTTATGCTTGATCTGCAGAGAACATATATAGAGGCAGCCAGGTACCTTCAGCCCACTGATTTCTTTTGTTTAAGAACACAAGAGCCAATATTTTAAATAAAGATACAAAGATTTTATCTGAAACTTCACTAGGGGCAGCATGAGACCTTTGACATTTAAGGCTAACAAGTGGAAGAAGTTTAGACAATGCCAATAAAGCAAACACTTAGGTTTTTTACAGAATCCTTACTCAGGCAGAGCCATAAGCAATTAAAGACAACCCTCAGGGGACAAACTGCTTTCTTTTAACAGAACATTTTGTCCCAAAAGGTTCACTTACTTTGAATAGTAACAGGAAAGGTGGGAGAAGGTTAATTTAAAATATTCTGGTAATTCTCATTAAATGGGTCTTTTATTTTTCCAGTCCTAAATGTTACAGTGACAGAGCTAGGAGGAATAATCAGAAAAACCCAAATATCACCAAGCCCCCCCACCACAGAACAACTTCTTGCAATCTTGAAAGTCTGTTCATATTTGAAAACTAATATACACTGAAAAACTCCTGCAACCAACATATACTAACAGAGACCTCAAATTTAGGAGGCAAAACTCCTGAAGACAACCTGCATTGGAAGTTTGCTGCCTACCCAGTAATCTTCTCACCTCAGTAGTTACTGTGCTGGTCTTCCTGTGATCCTTGCTCAAATTCCTACAACTGGTGGGAAGTAGAACAGTGAGCAGCAGAAGCTACACTTTTCAAGGGGCTGGAGAGACTAGACCCATTAGTCTATGGGGGTAAAGAGGCTACATTTATACTAATGAACTAAAGAGTCTCAGCTCACTTTCTCCAAAGTTAGATTGCCGTCACAGTTTTTAGGCTCGTGTGAATTTGCAAGTTTTCTAAACAGTGGATGAAATTCAGTGTAGGTGAGCAGCCACTCTCACAGGCAGCTGCCCTGCTTTAGAAAGTGGCAGCCTAACCATGGCCCTGTTATTTCAGTCTCATGACTATGAAGTTATCTCTGGCACTGCAACTGCTTGAGAAGTCAGAGAAGAGATGGAGAAGAAAAATCCAAAACACAACCGTAGCACAGAAGACATAGGAGGAGACTCTATGAAATGAGTCTGAAAATAGCAGTAAAGTCACAGGTCTGGGAGCCAAGGAAATTGAGCAAGTTCAGCCTACTACCTGCTATGTAAAAAGAGTTTAGGCTAAACAATTTCTGTGCATTAAACATCTCTCCTGTAACAACTCTGTTGATGTGATTATCTTTTTCAGAGAAGAGCAGAAGTAACAAGACAAGGCAGGTATACAAAACTTTTTATTGACAACAGAACAATAGAGAGGAACGTCACCACTTCCCATTCCTCAGGAATGTCTCCATTTCACAGTCAGTCTGCTAAAAGCGTACTTTCATGGCAACGAGCAACACGAAGGCATGGAGCTGTGCAACCTCCAGAGAGATGTTCCATCAGCGCAGTGCGAGGGGACCGACGGCGCGCACGGGAGCAGCGGGCCCTGTCACAACACAGCCGTGGCAGGAACAGCGAACGCAGAGCCAACAGGCACAGACACGAAGCAGGCAGAAGCCTCAAGTTATTTTCTCCATTATCTCCATCTAAGGGTGATGCTCAACTGTTATTCCATCCATATTCTGTTTCAGGGGGGAATACTTTATTCCCTTGCTCTGTTTTGCTTTTCCTGTCCTTAAAGATGTCCATACTTCCAGCTGAATGGTACCGTGTCAGAGAACACCTGAGCTTTTATACTTTGCTACCTCATACCAGTTCATGCATGCACTTGAGTTTACTTTCAGAAGATTAGATTGACATAAAGAGGGGGAAAAAAAGTGCTGTATAAGAAGAAAAGGATTTAGTTGTTAATGCTTCCTTGCTAACAAAAATATTTGGTAGTTGTATATAATCCCTGTAATGTCATTTTCAAAAAGTATGTAGGCAGTCTACTTAACATTTTAAAGAAACAGCACATCAAACTCAGCATAATTTCAAACACTCCAAAATTAAATTTGAACTGAAATTCAATCTAAACAACAAAATATCTTTAGTTTTCACAGTCCACAGAACTGCACACTCAGTGCAAGATGAAAGCTGACTCTCTCCTGCATAAGGTTTCCTCTGCGTGCAGAACTGTACTGGGGACCCTGTGAAGTAGCTTACACATTTATAAACATTTATTCATTTATCATGTTTTTCCTTTACTTAATGGATGTGCCTGTGGATGTGTAGACTTGTAAAGTGCTTTAAAACAAAACAAAAACCCCTACAAAAGAAAAAAACCCCTCAAAAAACCACAGAGATGTGAGAATTTTATCTGAAGGACTTTGTACAGCATTTACAATGTCGGCATAAAGCATGTGAAACATGAGCATTCCCTGCAGACTGATGCAGTGCAAGCAGTCTCACACATTAGATACTGCAATTCCTCTGGATTCAAGATGCACAATACTTACAAAAACAACCCTAGAAGCACAGACAAATGCTGGTGGCTCTTCCTCTTCTTTTTAGAAACATAATTAAAAAATCTGCATTACTCTCTCATAATTTAAATACATAAGTAATCTCCACTTTTATTACTTCATGACAATGACTTCAAATTTACATTATTTTAAGTACCGTCAGAATAGCTCCATGTATAATACAGATATTTGCTGATATCCTGTCAGAAAATAAAAAAAACCAAAACCTTCCACTATATAAAAAAAATATGCTGGAAAGACAAGAACACAGAACAGGGACTTGGTACAGACTATGATTTCAGTTTTATATCAACCACAGTTAACCCAAAATTAACAGATACACAGCAATATTCAAAAGCAGTGCAAATATCTTTGGAGGTTAGAATAAAATTATACTACAAGAACATAAGACAGAAGAAATTAAAAGGCAAGTACTTCAAGTACAGGAACCAGTCTCTGTGAGGTCCACCTTAGTGTTAGCTGGGAGTTCCTTTTCCCATCTTACTTCTTCCTCTGGAACACATTAGCCAACATTGCACCTGATGTAGTCAGCTGGCCCATTTTGTTCAAAAACTTGGTCTTTGTATCTTCACTTACCAGGCTCGCTGCAATTGACATCGAGCTAGGAAAGGAAAACATTTAGTGGCATGAGACTACAAATTAAAAAGAACATTATGCTGCTATTTACTAAGCAATTAAATTGTCTTTGTGTTTCATAGGTTTCAACAAAAAAGACCAGTCTGTGAAGAAAAATTGAAAACCCATCACTACCTAGTCCATACATATAATGGTAAATTTATTATAATGTGTTCACAGTGCCTGTGAAAACAGTAAAATATTTTTGTGCACTAATTTTCAGTACCTTTGGACGTCACCACATTAGCATTTGCTACCTACTGGGGAACTGCTGTAGTGACAAATACTTCTCTGAAAGACTGCCTTTGCTTCCTCACCAGAAATGTCAATTCTTGTGTTTATTTAGTGTAAGTTCACCAGTATCAGTTCAGACACAGACCTTTCTAACCCAAGTAACCTGCCTCCAACAGTGACATTAGCAGATGTGTAGAGATGAGCAAAAGCAAGGTAAGTACAAAACAGTGACACTTCTCTTTAATTTTCAACTCTTGATTTTCCAACTACTTTCACCTGAGCCGAGTTAAAAACTGGTGAGGATTGTCAACCTAGTAATTCTCAATAAATCTTTATTTTATATTACTTGATCAGCTTCCCTTCGATCTCCTTATAAATTTCTTGCGAACCCCACGCTGAGTAAGGAGCTGCCTCTTCTGGTTCTTCTGAATGTGGCTCCTACTACCTGTGCTTGGAAGTTCCTAATTGAGACATACTACACAGGACAATGGAGAGTTCATAGGTTTCCCACAAACTAGACTGAGCAACCCAAGCAATGCTGAAGTTACAGGATACTAAGCTTTGAATAATATGTTAAGAAATTATCCCTACTATGTGAAATTAACAGATTTTTTTAAAATTAACAACATATCAGCGAGCTCAACTTCAGATATATATAAGCTGTTTAGCACAGTAGGAGTCATCTGTCTCAAGACAGAGTAAATGTACATAGCAGGAATATTAACAAATATTCCATAGTTCCTATATTTGTAGTCAAAATGGCAAGTGTTTATCAACATTGGATAAGGACAATTTTAGAAAACATTACCAAATAAATTCGTTCTTGTGAACTCAGTGTGGACTCTGCATTTCAAAATTACAGCTAAGACCACAAAATCTGTCTTACAGGCAAAGGCCAGATTCCAGGAACTGACTTTGCAGTCTGAAAAGTTATAAGCTGTTCTGTCCGACACACTTGCATCAAGGACATAAAACTGAAGCTAACTCTGAATTTTTTCAACAGAACTTGAATGATTTCTTCAAAGGTAGAAGGGATACATGCAGCTCTTTCTCCCATTTCACATCACAGAAAAAAGGTGCTTAGTAATAATGATTTCTGGTTCTTTTTAAAGTACCTTAAAAATAAAACAGAAGCTTCTCACTAAAGCTGTATTGTGGATTTGCAAATAGTTTAATGATAAACTTTTAAAGTAAAACATTTATTTCAGGCACTATCACATAGCCAGACATCTTTGGCTTGATTAAACATCTCCAGTCAACTAACGAATCACATACTTCCAGCTGATAAAACTCAGCTGGGAAATTACTGCTACAGTAAGATGAGAGCCTTTTGCAATTTCCTTTGATTTCATGATAAAGCAAGGGCATATAAACTACATAAGTAACAATTTACACTCACTGTCAGCTAGTTAAGGACAAGAAGCTATCTCAGACCATGAGGTATCCTAGAATTGGGTGTAGCTACGAAAACTTATTTGGGAAATACTGTACATTCCAAGCATTAGCAGCATTAAGAAAATAAAAGTGCTCACTTCAGAAAAGAAAGCCTAGCAACTGGTGACAAACCTGTAGTTCTAAACAAACTATGCTTTCATTAGTCTAATGATCCTGAATAAGACTGAGGAAAACATGGAGGTATTCTATTGGTTCTTGAAACAGTTTGGGGCATATGAGCCATCTGATGTCAAAAATTAAACAGTAACAACTGCAGACCCTACAAGTTCATGTTTTCCAATACTGTTACTGTAAACAGAAACATAATCCACTGCATCCTGCATGCTTAATAGTTTAAATATCCAAAATTAATAGCCTCCAAAGTACTTCCATTACTATGCAAAGTGAATATTTAAACATAGCAGAAATTAATATGAAATCAAATAATTTGAGTCTCACATCTTTAAAAAGTAATAAAATAACCCAACAAAGCAATAGTATATCTTGTTTAAAACAATCCATTATTTAAAAAGCAAAACAAAACCCAACCCACAAATAAAAATAATGTATAAACGTCAAATTTTTCCTGGTGTCCAGATGAATCAGATGCCACACAGAGTTCTGCCTGTTTTATGGGGAAGCTCTAGGGCAAAACAAACTTTGCTAATGGGCATTTTATAGCAATCAGTTTGTAATATCAGTTGTTATCCATTATTAAAATACCTTGTTAATTGCTAAACAAAATGTTTAACAAAAGCGGTTAATATTTCAAAATGCAGAGTTTAATCTTCTGAAAAAACGATTTCTTTGATCCTGTATTATTTGACCAAGTTTTTCTAGCAGCAAGGGGAACAGACAGGACAAGAACATCAGAAGATTGCTTTTGCACCCATTTTGATTTCTGTGCCTGCACTGCCGTGCTGTTAACAAACCCCAGTAATTTATATCCCAGTTGTATTTAAATCCTTTGTCAAATACGTATTTGTCATAGAAATTAGGAACTGAAATCAGCAAGCACTTAGCAAGAAAACAGAGATATTTACGTATATGAAAAGGTCATTTCTTCAGTGGTAAAATATTTCTTGTTAATTTTGTACAGTACAAGACGACAACCATAGCCTGACGTTGAATAAGAAAGGGGAAGGCTAATTAAAGAACAAAGGAACAGATTACAAAGACTTATCCTTTTCATATCTTAGTTTTCAGCAGTTGCATTCCTAAAGGAAATACATTAGATGATGTATGAGGTTTGCATTTATTTGTTTCTGCAAAGGCTTAATAGGACTGACTGTCATTTCACAGTATTTACTACTAGTAAAGCCTGAAGTATTTTACTTGGTGCCTGACTGACCCTTTTTCTATTTTACATTTCTTTTGTTGAGCTCTTGTACACCTTTATTGTTTTAATCATTCTCAGACTACCAGTTGCTTCCAGCTCACTATGGGTGAGCTCTTTCAAGAAGTAAATTCTATCAGCTTTTCACAGATAAGGAACCATGACATGAACAAGCTTCAGTAATTTTCTCAATTCTCGTGACAAAGCACTGGGATTGAAAACAGATTGTCTTTTCAGATACCTTCTCACACACTTCCTTGGCAGCATTGCTAAGGATTTGTTAAGTTATATAATAATCCACAAGAATTTACCTGCTGGCATGCCATTCCAGGCAATAAGCAGGCAAAAGAGCACATACAACTCATTGTAATGACACTGAGCATTCCAAATTTCCACATCCAAGGTGGGTCTGTTGGCTACTTTTGTAATCAGGAAGTGCACACAAATGACACCATCTCTACAGGTGAAGCAAATGGATGCATGAGCACTGTGTGTCTACTGCCTCCCTGGAGAGCTGGGTTTACTCTGTATTTGTGGAAAGGTTGTTTTACCAAAGTGCAACACAGGTGGCCTTTTCCCAAAGTCAGCTTACTGCCTAACCAGTACACTCACACAGGGGTCAGTTTATACACTGGGGAAACTGTTCTTGTGTGCCCCAGTCCTGTGCAAAGCAGGAGAGCAGCCTGAAGCAAGCCCTTCCGGACCAGAACAATTCCTTCAGCCTGCAGGTCGCCACCCCCATGGGTGGCAAAGTGTCTGCTACATACATTGCTCTAAGCACTTAGGCCAGGCACTCCCTGATTTCTCAGATTCAGGACAGAAATTTAAATTCAGCTTTAAATGAACAAAAAATTAAGAACCAAGAACATCATTCCTATAAAAGTAATTGTTGTCTCATGTTTTACACTGGAGACAGAAACACTGTATTAAAGTTTCCAAAATCTGTTTTCAAATACAGCACATGTCAGTGCAGGATTTCAGGTCACAAACTTGGACAACATTATGGAATATAGTCTGCAGAACACTCCTCTGGAGGCACATAGAAAAAGGGAAGTGGAAGTCTCACCCTTGTGGTTCTTGGACGGTCTTGTTTTCCACTTTCTGTTCACATTCTTTTATCATGGAGCTCAAAATAACCTAAGACATAAGGAAGAGAGATACATGACATTTGACATTTTTCCTTTTACATTAACACTTCTTATGAAAACTTCTCTGCAAATAATTCTGACATTAGCAGAACTGTTTAAAACATTTCCCTGTTTTTTTTTTTCAAGTGCCTTTGCGTTCCAGTTATCTGATAATGCCTTGTGGTTAGAAACAACAAAAACGTTCAAAATAACTTAAGGAAGAAAACGTTTTCCAAATAGTTACAGAAGTTCAGGACTCTGTCCTTTTGCCCCAGGCTTTCAAAAACAGCACTAAAACAAACCTACATCTGTGACATGCTATATCTTCATGAACATTATGCAGAAAGAAAAAGCAAGGAAAGAAAAAAGTGTGATGGTATCCTAGGACAGTATCTTAATGGAAGGAAGTGCTAAAATCAACTTGATACCATTCCACTGGTGTCTTCCAGAGTTCCTATGACTCATGGCTTTTCCCTTTTATTTAAGCAAGTACAGTGTTAAAAAGGTTTCTGCAGAGTATTTAAGTCTGAAGACACTTGCACACTGACATTTTTACACTTATCCAAAAATAAGGAAATGATTCCCAATAGCAGGCTTTAAAGCAAAATCATACAGTTAATTCATGGGACAGAGAAATGACTCCCTGCCCTGTTCACAACAGTACTGTTTCAGCACATTAAGACAAAAGTGTTTTGTCTTAGGTTGCAAATGCAAGATATGGCTGGGGTGTGTATTCTATTGACACAGAGGTGGGACAGTTATCTTCTGTTAATTGGGCAGTTTTTCTTTATCTCTTCCACAACCCATCCTCCCTCCACGAGGTATCTTCTATTGTTGGGCCACTGAATCTCACGGCATGACTGATAAAATTACATCATCCCACTGTGAGATGCTCTGCCCAAGAATTTCTTCCTGGATATAATCTGAGATTTGGAACACCATAGACAGCCTTTTTCCCACTGGATTCCCAGAGGAAGACCAGGCTCATCTACACCACCCCTGGACCTTCAGAAGAAAACTACACCCTTCTACAGGATCATTGCTGCAACAGAACCACATCTGCCACTCCAGGAGGATTGCAGCCACCATTTATTGGGACTGCTACCAACACCCTGACCAACAGGGTGTCAGGTCGTATTCTGACTCTATCAGTGTTGTTTTGTATTACTGCATTTTTATTTTTACTTTTCCTAATAAAGAACTGTTATTTTTACTCCCATATCTTTGCCTGAGAGCCCCTTAATTTCAAATTTATAACAATCTGGAGGGAGGGGGTTTACATTTTCCATTTCAAGAGAGGCTCCTGCCTTCCTTAGCCGACACCTGTCTTTTCAAACCAAGACACATTTTGCAACACTTGGGCAAAAAAGTTAGAATGCAAAGTATGAAACTATAATATGTACATACACACACATATATAGACACACTGCATAAATGGAAACTTCCTCTGCCACAGCTCAGAAGGCTGAATACTTTTCTGAGACTCTAAACTTAAAATCTCAAAGCTACAAGCAATTAAAATTAGTATTGCCTCACCAAACCTGAATATATACAACAAAGGAAAAAGACTATTTTCAATCTCTAAAATACAGATCAGTCACTAATGGTTACCACCAATAACTATTTTTAAATGTTTTTGCATAAATTACAATGCTGGTTTCTGTCAAGTCCGCAGCAAAACCATTAATTACACTGATAAGATGTGGTCTGGTCTGAAGACGTGTGCCACTGCTCACCCTGTTAATCCACAAGTATTACTTCAGCATTTGAATCATTTTAGGTAGCAGGTGTTACCCACCCTTGAGTGTTTCAGAGATCAACATTGAAACAGGACTACAACTCTTCCTACTACATTTGCTGTCCTCCATTGGCATAAAATGTTATACAAATACTTAATGCTTAAGAGTACAGAGGTACAAGAGAAATACATTCAGAATTTTTTTCTGTATCAAAAAAGACCTGAAATTTTCAAGCGTAGCCGCCATAATTTTTATAATTTCCACCTGAGCACTGGAGCTTTCCTACATTTTTGTACATCTGAATCCAGATGTTCCAAATAACAAATATGAAGCCTTGACCAAAGAGGAGAATAATTCATCAAGGACCCAGGATCATTTCAATAAGAGGATGGCTTTGCCATCCATTGCACAGCTCCTTCTGGGAAGGCTGTGTAATTCTTGGATGAAGTGGAGCAATTCTTTCCTCTTCTGCAGATTAATTTCTAAATTTCTACATTATGGCTTTGCACATACTGCTCAGACCTACTCCCTTGGGTTCTCCTTGTTTGGTCATAGGACTGCTTATGAAATCACATCTCCTTAAAGAGAAATATTTTAGAGTACTAACTCTATATTTAGAGACACTTAAGAGACTTAACATACTGAAGTCTTATAAACAGTACTGCAGTATATGGACTAAATATTTTTACAAAGTACTGACTCACTATCATGCAACTCAAATCCACTTTCTTTGAAAACCCATAGAAGGTAAGTGGAAAATGAGGAAGAAGGGACTTGACATTGAACAAGAGATGCTGGTAAAGTATCTGAATGTCTGCACAAGGTGAAATGTTTCCTTTAAAGATGAGAAGCTCTGACCTAAATGCACAACTTATGCTTTTATTTATATGAAAGAAAGGAAAACAAGTATGAGGTATGAGTGGTAAGCGCTGCCAGACAGGACCACACAAGCCAATTACACGTTACCCTTCCAAGATGAGCATAAACTCTGTACTGACGTTAAAGGCATTAGAGCTAAGGCTCTGTGATTTAGAAAATGTATGTGTGTTTGTCAAGTGATATGCCATTTGAATAATGAATAACACCATAGAGGCCAAAATAGTAAAAAAAGGCTTAATTCTGTTTATGCAAATGTCTAATTATTTGAGACAGTAAATGACATTCATTTCAGAAAACAAGATTTTCAGATAGAAGGCTTCCAAGACACACGAGAACTCACTGGGTCTCAGAAGCCTTTATCATGATGCCTACAAACATCCCAATAAAGTGGGAAGCTGATCAAGCCCTAGATATCCATTTCTACAAAAAAAGGGATAAAAATTGTAAGGCCTGTACTGAGTTTCCTAACCCACAGGAGCAGGAGTAAATACTTTTAATTTTATATTGCTCTCTGGCTAAAAAGCCAAAGCAGTTGGCATTACGACTTAAGTCACTTAAGCACAGTAATGCAAAATGTGGTAATGGAGAATTAAGAGCTGTCGTTACCTACTGATTTATTTTAAATCCTATTCCAGTCCTCAATTCCTTCTCTGACAAGATTCAAACTCAATCAAACTCCTTGTTGCAATTCAGGGTATATTTTGAACTGACTATGCATTTAAACCTTAGAAGTTACATTAACTACAAAAATGAAGTACTTGATCGGTTATCCCATTGGTGAAAGAAAATGAAACTTTTGCCTAACTGGATATATTGTAGCCATTGATTTTAGTGCATCCTTGGTTTGACTAACATAAAGATGGTAAAAACATTTCCTTTTTCTTCAGTCTAGGAAGCTCTATGTTTCCACATGCATTTCTGATGGTTGAGTATTTGTCTGCAGAGATTCTCAGCTTAGAAATATATTTTACCAGATTTTACTGGTTTTGAAATCATGTGACCTATTCTTTATCAAAAAAACCTCCTCAATGTCATGTTTTGAAACCACTTAGGAGCAGCTCTCCTTAACTTCTGGTTTTAAATGCCATCACATTTCAACTTCTGCCACCTACATCTCATACTCAGTAAACATAGTTTACTGCTCACCTCATGCTCTGGAGAGAGATGTTCCATGTCGGTTCGTAAACACTTCAGTCCTGGTAAAAAGTGATTGACCATTAAATCCTCTGAAATAACTAAAACCCAGGTTGTTAAGGTATTATAAGGATTGCCTTTTGAAGTTATACTTTTTTTTCTGTCTTCTGATAATGTTGCTTTATGGAACACAAGGGCAGCAGCAAAACTAAGAAAACGGAATGGCATTTGACACTTCACAGCTAATAAAAAGGAAAAAAGATGTTGAACATGTTTAACATCACGTATTTCATACACCCATATAATCCTTTTAGGATTTTTTTTCTTGATTAATCAGTTAAGATCAAGAGTTTTGTTTTTGCAGCTTTGTTTTTTCAAGTATCTATCAGTTCCACTGTAAGGGGTCTGGCTGAGCTGGAGCTCATTTTCTGCACAGCAGCCCTCAGTGCTGTGCTTTGTACTGGTACCTAGAAATCTTGGTGTTGGTACCACACCAGTGCTCAGGCTACTGCTGAGCAGCATTGGCACAGCATCAGTGCTCTCTCTAAACATTCCCACCCATCAGTAGGCTGGGGGAGGGCAAACAGCCTGGACAGCTGGCCCAAACCGACCAGAGGGATGTTCCACACCATATGATGCCTACTCAGATATAAAAACTAAGAGAAGGTGGTGGTGGGGCAGGATACCATTTGTTATTGTGATGTTTGTGTTCCAGAGTGCTGCTGCACGTGCTGAAGCCCTGCTTCCTGGAAAGTAACTGGATATTGCTTGCTAACGGAAAGGGAGAGAAAAATCTTCTGTTTTGCTTTGCTTCCATACATAGCTTTATTAAACTGCTGTTATTTTGACACAAGTTTTTCCTCCATCTGATTTTCTCCCCCACCCTCACCCATCCTGCCGAGGAGGGGAAGGAGAGAGGCTTGGGGGGCACCTGGTGTGCTGCTAATCTGTGATATTCACCATCTTGGAAAACCTCCCCCTTATGTTGAATAGATCATGTTTTATATCAAAGATCCAAAGACAAACTTAGTTATTTCTCTAATATTAAACTTCTCTCACCACCAGAGAACTAACAGCTAGACTTCCCCTGAAAAAAGGATACAGCAACAGGAAAGAGCACTGTAGGACTCAAACAGGTGGGTAGCGATATCCAATCTCTTCGAATCAACAGACTGCTGGTTGTTGACCAAGGCTAACTTGTGCAAGTGTGGAATAACAACTGGAAAAGTAAATACAGCAATAAGTATTTGAAACTGCTTTCCACAGACTTGTTTAGCATTAAACAGGTGCTATGTGGCAACTGCAGGCATTTGAAACTTCACACATCAGCATGGAATAAGAACTGCAAACAATTGCTTTTGATGGGATTGCCCTTGCACATTTAATGGATTGACTCAAACTTGAAATAAAAATTTGTGGTAACACCATCTGAAACAAAAAATTACCTTGGAGTGCCTTTGAAGTAATAACAGTTTACAGAAAAGAAAGAAAAACCCCATCAATGTAACCAGCATACCTATTAGCTTTTGGACAGAGAGAAGAAGACTGCATCTTCCCATGGATGCAACTTACATTCGTCTCTAAATCTGGGCTCAGCATTTGGTCCAACTCTTCCAAACGTTTTTATGATTTCTGTATGTAAAGAATGTTGGTCTTGATACTGAGGGTCCTCCAGGAAAGATGCCAGCTGCATTTTTACTCTCTCCAGAAGCTTAAATATTCCCAGAGAAACAGACAGAACACAAAAGAATCAAGATGCTAGAAATTGTTATGGTGAGTTCAGAGTATGTTTACAATTTTCTGTATTTCAGATGACAGATCTTGGACTTTCTTCTAATTTACAGATTTTTTCTAAGAGGATGTTTCAAACTCTTCAATGAACCTCTATATTTTAAAGACTGTTACCAGGGTTGTAATCTGATCTCATTTTTAAATCTGTTTTTAACAACAGACAGGTGCTCCCATATACTTGATTTTTCCTCCTGAGATTTCCTTGAGTCTGATACTCCCTTTTTTTACCTGCTACTACAGTTTCCCTCTTACTTAATGACTACAAAGTTTTCCTGTTTAATTACAAACCAATTAATAGCATTTTTTGTAATGTATCTCAGTTAATGGGTTGAAATTTTTTTTGCAGAGGACAGAGATGTAAAAGTAACTATCATAAAATCAATGGAATTAAAAAGATTCCCTCAACTAAAGGCTAGAAAACCAAAAATGAGACAGGTATTTAATTTGGATTCAAACTTGAAAAAAGTAACATTTTATGATACATTTTGGAAGGTGCTATCACCTCTGTACTCTAAGGCTTATCATAATTAGTGCAATGGATACAGTAATTTCTGTGTGGTAACAAAACAATATTCTTCCCAACTGATTATAGGCATGCATTCCAAGCTGCAAAATTCTAACTTTTCCATCGTCCAAGTACATGTGAGTCATCACTGACTTGACTCACATTACTCACATTTCCTCAAACACATTCTTTTAGAATATGTTGAAATTACGGGAAGAATGCAAGCTCTGCAAAAAGCTGCAAGGCCTTACAGAAGAAATTTGATTGCACAGCTGTTACATGAAACAAAATCCAGTTTTCTACTGTTTACAGCAGAATCCTGGCTATCTTCAAAATTCTTATCTATTACATTAAAAATGATGAGGAATTGCATCTCTGCATTATCTTCAAGGAATACTTTGCTAAATGTCATGATGTCTTTCAGTGCCATCTGGGACTAAATCAAGGGCTAAACCAGCATATATGACTGGAACAACAAGAGTCTTTTGCTCTTCCAAAATATTTGGGAGCCAAGCAGGATATCCTAAAGCACCTAAAAAAGTACAGTATACAGAAGTACAATATGTGGATGCTTTTGGTCACTCTTTTAAAATAGAACTATTTCATTTGGAAATAATAGAGTTTGATTTCACAACTGTACTGGAGAAGGTTTTAAAGAAACATTTTCAGCATGGGATTTCCCATCTTCTAGCACAGGCCTCCCCTCTACTTATCTGTCTCTGTTTGTTTATGTTTGGTTGAGATTTAGAAGGAAATGTTTTTATTAGTTACAAGGGTTGGTTTGTTTAGAGAGGAAAAAAAAGGCCATTGCAAAATCCAAAAGCACTTTGGAA
This sequence comes from Zonotrichia leucophrys gambelii, assembly GCF_028769735.1. Taxonomy (NCBI): domain Eukaryota; kingdom Metazoa; phylum Chordata; class Aves; order Passeriformes; family Passerellidae; genus Zonotrichia; species Zonotrichia leucophrys. The sequence continues at coordinate 71,201,430 of NC_088171.1, forward strand.
GAGAATATGACAAAGAAAGAAATAAAGAAAGAATTTATGACTTGCCCTTTCTTTTATTCTGTATTTATTAAAAAAATCATCCTCTTCTTATGCTACAAAAACACAGTTGACAACAGGTGTCTTACCTCTCTCTGAGTAACAGTTTCCATGATGGTCCCAAAAGCAGGGATTGTAGCAATCCTTACTGAACTACAATGGAAGAATAGGGTTTTTAAGATGTATTCAGCACCAAGAACAAAATTACTTAAATAAAAATTTTAAAATTAGTACTTTTAAGTTACATTAGTTTCTAGCAATGACAAAGGGAAACAAAAAAAAAAAAAAAAGCAGACCAGGAAAAAGACAGGATTAACTCAAGGTCTCAGTCTGAAACTCACAATTCAGGATCACTGGACAAGGTAACAAGGGCCGGAGCAACCCGCTTGCCAACTAACGCTTCACTCATGCCTCGAAGAGCCAGCTGTAAACCAGTCAACATGCAATAAAAAACGCTTTGGTAAACGTGAACAACTGGGTTAGCTGTGACTGAGGATGGGCAGGCAGACTCTTGGGGTTTTTCTTGGTTTAGTCACCCACACAAGACATTAAAGCCACTAAAACTCTATTCATGCTGGAGCATCTGTTAGCAACAAGTTGTTAGTGAGATTAGCACAGCATCCCTCCTTAGCTGGAAAGAAATACCACATCAGCATGTCCACGAAATGAAGTGCCACCGTTGTATATCAGACATAAGATGCTGCCAAAACTACTTTGTATTTCATTAATGCAGGTGATATTTAATTTGCAGTAGCAAAGCTGACAGCATTACAGAATAGTAGTATCCAGCTTTCTACCAGAAATGATGTAAGCAAATTTGAAAACTGAGAACATAATTAAATATAAACAAAATTTAAATTACATGGATTTAGTTTTCTATTTAAAGTTTATTCAGCATTTTTATACAGTTTAAATCCAACTGCTGCAGTAAACCCTTTTATTTAGAAAGAAATGATTTAAAGGTTACTTTCCTTTAAAAGGAATTTAATTTTTGTTCAGCTAGATTAAGAGACATAACTGATGGTTATTTCTTTCTAAGTATTAAGAGGGATGCTAGGTATATAAGACAGTCAGGGAACTTACATTTCAGGGTCACTGGAGAGAGTAATGAGAGCAGGAACAACTCTCTGAGCTACCAGAGTTTCATGTACCCCCTTCACCAACAGCTGAATGGTCGGAGCAGGGGGGTATCACAGGTGATGCACGGAAAGAGCGAGCACAGTATCATGGGAAGAAGAACGGCAAAACCAAGAGAGAGAAAGAAAAAACACAAAAAGCAAACCAAAATTAGAAGCTAAGCAAATACTGCTACACTAGAGCTTCATAAATGCAAAGGCATGAAGAAAGCTAAAGTGGTTTGGCAACCAGGACAAACATGACAAATTCAACAATACAATGTTTTCTTTATTTTCAGATATTTTAAAACGAACTCAAACCATGTTTTATTTCAGATATAATTATAACTATAAATAAAGTTATGTGTAATTAAGTACTAAAGCGATGTCAATTTGAATTTGACGATTTCATGTAAATGCTGTTCCTAACTCTACACAACAATATTTATCATAGTAGGTGGCTGTGACATGCAACACAGAAGTCTTGACTAGGCTAAATGTGTGTTATTTCCCCACACTGAGTGATACATCTCACACCTTGTACAATGAGACAAACAGCACCTTCCCAGATGCCAAAATGTTTTCCTGAAAATCATTCAGGACTCGTTAATATTTAACAACCATCCAAACAGTATGAATGCTGGTCTGTGCAGGGAGAAAATGGAGAATCCTTGAACTAGAGCCATGAAATGTATTCCCTCAAGTCTTTTGGCAAACTAAGGAAGAGATGTATTTGTTGCAGTGCATCCCAAACGTTAAAAGCTTGAAATCACAGTGAAACTCATTATCCATGAACACAACAAAGTTGTTTGAATCCAGATGTTCCCAGGTGATTTTTTTACATTACCTATGTAGTTATACACAAGCCTTTGCTGCATACGCCCTTTACATGCTTTCTTCATATGAAAACCTACTGATTTTCAAACCAAGTTGCAAACTTTTTTCATATTCAACAAAATGGTGGGTTTGTCTTTATTAATAAAAAGAGGAATGATTAGATATTTCCATTTTGTGTCTCATGTAAGGAAGTCTGCATGTATTCGCTGGTTTTAGGAGATGAATATCAAAATCTTATCAGTAAGTTTATATAAGAAATATGAAGTGTCTTTTTAATATTTAGCTACATTCTGATTACTCATATTGCATAATGAACACAAACTCTAAGCTATTCCTCTGGGAAAAGCAGTAGCTGTCAGTATACCAGTACCAAAACCAGACAGTATTTACATCTTCTAACTAAAGAATATTTTACATTCTGCTATTTGTTAGAGCATTCCTGTTTTATAAACTCTGAATTTAAATCAAAGTAAGCTGTAAAATATTGGAAGGAACATGACTTTTCAAAAGCTTCCATATAAAGGAGTCACTCCTATTAATCAACATTTATGTGTCATGTATGTGTGTGCGTGCATGAGTGACACAGACATGGAACAGAGTGTGGCCTCACAGACAGTTACTGCAGAAGGAAGAACAGGGAGAAGCTGTGTAAGAACATAAGACAATATTGCTGCAAAGCACCTGGAGTAGCAAAGTTGCAACATCCTATACTTGTTATTCAGAAAGTATTAGGATGTCAGCTCAACTACAACATTTTAACATTAATACATTTCACAATTATTTACATTGGCAACAACTCCAAGTGCCAATCTGTTGAGTTCATGGGCTACTCTTCAAACAGCTGTTAAGCACACAGCTCATGGTTTGCTTATGATGGTTTTACTCTCATATATAGCTTTGCTAATTTTCACATTTATTAAGATAGAGAATGCTTACAATTTTCAGTCTTAGACAAACAGAGACTTAAGTTTTCTTTATGAACCTTCATTTAGAGAAAAGCCTAGCAGTTATACAGTGCTTTGAAAAAAAAAAATCAAATACTTGGGATTTGTATAATTAGCAAATAATTTAGAATGATCTCAGCTTCATTCCTGTCTGGTCTGCCACATTTTTAAGTATGGTAAAGCACGGAGAACAGATGCATTCCATCATAGAGAAAACAAAGCACACTTTATAATACAAGTGTCATTCTGAAGATGTGTCCCTAGCCCTGAACCCAAACAGACCAGCAAAAAAAGCTGATTTATAAGTCAACTTAGACTTATTCAAATCAGAGCAATCAAATCTGTTTGCATCAACATTCAAATGGGAAGCTGCTGACTACAAACATTAATTCAGAAGCAACAGGAACAGCTGGGTGGCAAAGCCGTGTAGCAGCATGTAAGGTTAGAGTGAGACAGACAATGTAAATTGTTATCTTTTCTTGATTCCTCTAGATAATTACTTACACATACTACAGCTTAAAATGGTAGCACAATGCTTCCAGCCCCAAAGAAGCAAGGGAGTGGAAAGGCCCCACATCACTTCTGTGTCCTTCCAACCCTTAACAGACTATAAAGGTTCGGTAAAGCAGTCAGGCCTGCAGTCTCTGTGCTGCTCAGAATCTTCACTGTTCTCATACAGCTGTCCTGCAGGTCACATACTCTTCATCATATTATCTAATCACTGGGCTTTGCCATTCAGCCTCTGAGGTTACAGAAATTCCACAAGTGATGGAATCTTCCAGCAGTAACCAGCTATTACTACCTCTTTGCACAGGTGACTTCTCAAATTTACATAATACCATGTATAAATATGTATGCCATGGCTATCCAGGAAATAGCAATATGCTACTATTTTCAAATAAGAAAAGCATTAAAAAAAAGCTGCCTAGGTTTTGGTAAAAATTGAAATATGCTAAGAAACAAGATATGAAATAGCATGCATAGACTGCCTAAAAATAATCAACATGCAGCTGAATTTGAAAAGAAGCTGCAACCAAGACAACAGCCTCTTGTAACTGAGCTGTTTCATACATTTGGCTAATATTTATTAGGGAAAAAGAACTTATTATTACAAATAGGATATAAAAAGTGCTTTTGTGAGAAGGAAAATATGCAAATAGATTGTAACAGCATCCAAAAACTACCATTTCCTTTTTAAAAGGAGGGGCAAAAAAAAAAACCCAGCAAAAGAGGACACTGTGGGATGTTTTCAATTGAAGTCTCAGGACGGAGCTTGTTGTGGTTGTTTACTGCTGTCTCTGCTCTGACTTGCTCAGTGTCACTAAAGAAAGCTGATGGATATGTTAAGTGCTCTTTTTTTCTGAGGCAGACTTCAGATTTATTTTTGCAAATGGATACAAGATGTCAGGTTCAGCTAGAGGTCCCCTCCAAAGTTATCCAAATGAGACATATATGGAAAAATGCCCAAAAAAAAGAGAAGGAAAAAGTAATGGTGATCAGAAATATGTGTTTCTAACATGCAATGAACAGAAAGTTCTCTTTGTTCAGCCAATGGAATATGTCTCAGAATTTCGCATATGCCTTTTAAAATGAACATTTGATGAAACAAAGATGTGATGTGAAAATAAAAGCAAACTTACTAGGTACACATTTCAGTCTTTATTCTGACCAAAATTTATAGATACTAAGGGAAAAATTAAGCTGTCATTAGGAGGCAAGTAAACTAACTGTAAATTATTTTAAAATTCTTTTAATTTCTACAAAAAATACAGAATTATATTTGTGTCTTCACCACCATATCTGGTACAAAGAAAACTAGTTTGAATTACAATGCAAGTGCATTGCATGAGCATACACGAGACCTACTGAAAATGTTAAGTTGTATATTAGACTACTGATGATGTGTTGAATAGCAAAAGCAGAAGTTAAAACTCAGAGATGCTTATATTTAACTACAGACCTATAGAAAGATGTGCTGCTGAACATAGAACAGATACAGAAACAACTGAACAACGACCTCCTGCTCCATCACACAGTACACAGCTTATTTAAGTTTTTGCAATTATTAAGAATGTAGAAACATTGTCTGATTGATCCCTGTTTTAAAAAATAAACTCTAGTTTTTAAAAAAGTGAAAAACAGTTTGGACAACACTTACCTCAAACATTCTAGCAGCTGTACACCGAACAAGAGCAGAAGTATGGACAACTCCATACCACAAAACAGTTAATAGTAGCTCATGATAAGCTGGGTTTGCACTAGAAGAAAACAGTTGGGCAACTGATCAAACAAAAATACTCCCAAGCCCTGGATGTGCTCTTTACCTAAAAATTGCAGAGTTCAACAAATCTAAAACTCCAGCATTTATCCTTTCTGAAGGATACAAAATACTTCTCTCATTCTGAAAGAATTACACCATGTTGCAGTCTAGAAAACATGTTCTTTTTACAAGTTAATTAACCGAATCCAAGCTCAACTTTAAGAACATAATTTTAAATTAATTGTATTAAATGCAAATACATATCTAGAACAAATGACAATAGTATGGTAAATAAAAAATTAATTTCCGTTGTATTCTCAATGAGTTATTTTTGTGGAAATTTTTTGTTTGGATTTTGGTGCTCCTCTTCCACACTTCATTTTTTTTTTTAACTGCTACATTTTTAACCTAGAAATTACATTTACAGAAGGGAAAAAAAGCAAGTATACCCTTTATTCATCCAAAGCATCACAGTTATTAAAAATTACAAATAGATTAGCAGCTTTTTATTAAAAGCTTCTAATGTATCTAGATGTAGTTAACCCCAAGGTATATTCTTTACCCTAGTTCCACAAAGGAAGCTTTCAGGCTATCAAGAGGAGCATGGGACAGTGAAAGCATGGTCATTACATCTTCTAGGAATCCAACTAACAGCTTGCGGTCTTCTTCCTGAAAGAAGGGAGGAAGGGAGTTATCACACAGTGATCAATGTGCAGAAGGATTGCTGAGGTTATGATGGCAACCTACAGCTGCAGAGGACACAAACTATGGAAAAGAACAAACGAGATTAGGCATTTAACAATTTTCCTAGGAACTTCAAAAATGTGTTTAAAGAACAAGAGCCTTTCAAAGCAAACACACGAGATGGTGTTTCATCTACTAAGCACATACTCATGCTTAAATTCTTTTCTTAAAGAAACTTCTAAGAACAGTACTTAAGCACATTTATGACTCCTGAAAGTTTATAAATTAAATGCACTAAAATTTTGTAAGATTATGAAGTATTTCTTTTTTTTCTTGTAAGATATGTGAGTACTAGACCTTGGCTGCTCATTGCTGGAAGATTAGGTAAGATTAATAGTGTGCTTGTTTTAGTACTAGGTAACATGAAAATTTAAGACTCCCACTAGGCTTCAAATGGCAATTTACCTGTTTCAGTACCTGTTTTGCACCATGACGTTTGCCAAGTTCACAGTTAAATGGCTGAGAACCCATTTCAGGAACAACATTAATAGAATTTTGATAGAGGGGCATGGTAACACATGATCTAAATGTCCATCACCACCTGACTAGAAAACTTTGTAAATATATTTACAGCTGCCCATTCATCTACCTACCTTCAACACACAAGAACAGTAAGTTTTCAATGAACACAGCAATGTTTAGGTATTTTTTAAAAATAAGTTTCACACACTACTATACAACAAAGAAACAGAAACCCAGTCCTACCTGAATATAACATGTAAGGACCCCTGTTGCATAGATGGGAACTGTGGCTTTTGTTAGCACTCCATTTCCTGCTGTGGAATCTAATGAAACACAGTGAAGATTTTTGGTTTTATACATACACATGAGCATAGGACACATATATTATCTATAGTAGACTTACATGTGTGTATTTAAGTATTATGGATTCAATCACCTTTTGATATATACACAAAGAATTTATATGCATATCTACAGAAATGTGCTCAAATAATACTCAAGAGGTATTTGGATTTGAGATTTTTTTTTACCCTACACACAATCTACAACTTCAGAGTGTTCCATTCAGATTAAGACTAGATTTTTCAACATTTCACAAAAATAACAAATTTGAGAACTGCAACTTCACAATGTTACTTGAACAAAAGAATGAAAGTTTTTCCTGCTGCAGTTAAGATCAATTTATTTCAGTAAAAAGCTACTTACCTATATTTTCCTCAGACAGTCTTAAGATCTCCTGGAACTGTGGTTTTACCTATGCAAAGGATGATTAATCTCATGTAAGAACTGGTCAATGGTAATTGACCTGTTACCAGTGTCAATTAACTTAGAAAAATAAAAAGAATTGCAAAACAAAGGAAAAAAATCCCCCAAAACAAAACAACAACAATCCCCTCTCTGGAGTTAGCACATACTGCCAACAGAGTTTTATCTTTAGGTAATCCTCTCATGTTTGACAATTTCCCTTGAAGTATTTTTAAATTTTATTCAGAAGTTATTTTATTGACAAAAACGATATAATTCCTTGATAAAAATGTTTAGATACCACCTCCAAAAAATATTTCAGTCTGGGAAGGCATCAATTTCAAATTTTCAAATCAAGTAAAGCTGGAGTACTTATGTACACTGCAAAGAGTGAACAGTATGGTGCTCTGAAGAAAGTTGTTAAATAACCAGAATTAGGACGATCTCTCCTACTCTCTCTGTCATTCACAAAAGAAATATGAAGAATATAGTTTAAAAAAAAAGTGTCCCTGGTTAGGCAAGACAGAAGGCAATTCCAAAATTACCAAAACCAGAAAAGGACACAAAGACAGCTCTAAAAATAGCAGGTTTAAATGTACTTATGGAAAAGCATCAATGTGACATGAAAATATAAATGGTCACAAACTGTGAGTGTTCCAACATACTGTAAATATAGAGAATATATGTTATCAAGGGTATAGAATATTTCAAGTAATATCTTACCTTAGTGTTTGTAAAAATTTTCCCAAATGTCCTACAAAGTCTCCAGAAAAATCTAGAGAATTCATGGACACAGGCAGTTGATGCTACATTGATCTTGCCAACTATTTCTATAAGCTGTGGTAGCCTAAAAATCAGAAAACAAAAGGATATTAAACACTACTCTGACTTATTGCTTTTGTCCATCTGCATTTGTGTAGATTTATTGCTTATATTAATAAATACATGCACACACAGAGCACTACTGGTTCTAATAAAGTTAGCTACATGTTCTGTACAATTCCTGACCCGTGAAGAAAGCAAGGGTTTAAGTGCCAGAAAAGTCTGACCCATATTTTCAAACATCTGTTGCTATCACGAGATGGAATACAACAATCTGTACTTTGCAAGAGAATTAAGTATACTGATGCAAAAATAAAAGAAAGAAGTTTTCAGAGCAAATAGTTACATATTCTGCTAGACTTGATATTTTCTGAATAAAATCAAAGGCAATTCAGCATGAAAATTAAAATGCCTAAAGTAAATTAAGTTTTCCTCTTTGGTAATTCTCAAATGCAATCATTCATAGCATTCTTATATTCAGTAATTGTTAAACATGACCATGTATTGTATTTCCAGGGAAATGCCTCGACAAAGGCAGGACTAATGAATCTGACTCCTTATTCTCAGAAGGCTAATTTATTACTTTATAATTCTATATTATATTAAAGAATATATGCTATACTAAAGAATACAGAGAGGATACTTACTGAATGCTAAAAAGATAATAATGGAAACTCATGACTCTTTCCAGAGTCTCGACCCAGCTTGGCACCAATTGGCCAATAAGTCAAAACAACTCACACTGGAGAACAATGAAACAATCATCTGTGTGTAAACAATCTCTAAACATTCCACACATGAGCACAACAGAGGAGAAGCAAATGAGATAAGAATTGTTTTCCTTCTCTCTGAGGTTTCTCAGCTTCCCAGGAGAAAAATCCTGGGCGAAGCAATTTTTTCAGCGAATGTGAATGCCACAGACCATGCTTAAGAACTATTAATTTTGACACATTTTAAGATTAGGTGCCCTAAGACACAAATGAACTCACAGCTGATTGACTACCCATAGCAGAGTCTCCCAGCCTGTGGTGCCCTCATGTTCCAGCTGATGATCGTACAGCTGCAACAGCACCGCCAATTGTTCGCGGCTTCCAATGATGACAGCGACGTCCTGAAGAGGCGACACAGGTCGGGGAAACCTAGTGACTGTAACAGCAGAGAACAAGCAATCATGAATGAAAGATGATGAAAATACCACGGGGGTGATGCCAGAAACAACAGCTAAGAGACTGTGAAACTCATTAAGTGCCTTCTCTACAAGGTTATGTGTTTGCTTTTTAAAAATCAGTGAGTTAAAGTAATTTCTGAAGAGATTATGTAACCCTCAGTTAAAAAGAGAAAATACAGGGAGATTATGTTATTATTATTGCCAGCACAGCTTGACCAAGGTCAAACCCTGCCTCACCAACCTGGTGGCCCTCTATGATGGATGACAGTATCTGTGAACAGGGAAGAGCTGCAGATGTCACCTATCTGGACTGCTGTAAAGCCTCTGACAGTCTCCCAAAACATCCCCTCCAAACTGGAGAAATATGAATTTGATAGATCAGCTTTCTCAGTCAATGAGGAATTGACTGGATGCCCACACCTTGAGGACAGTGGTCAATGCTTTAATGTCCAGATGGACATCAGTGACAAGTTGTGCCTCTCGGGGGTCCATACTGGGACCAGTAATGTTCACTCTCTTCACCAAAGACAAAGGGATTGAGTGCACCTTTGGCAAGTTTGCAGATGACCAAGCTAGTGGTGCAGTGACACACCTAAGGGACAGGGTGCCATCTAGAGGGACCTGGACAAGCTTGAGAAATGGGCCCATAGGAATGTCATGAGGCTCAACAAGGCCAAGTACAAGGTGCTGCAAGCACCCCTGCTGGGTCAGGGCAATGCAGGCTGGGGGATAGGAAGGGATTGAGAGCAGACTTGGGGGTGCTGGTCAATGATAAAACTGGACATGACCCAGCAATATTTGCTCACAGACCAGAAAACCAACACTATCCTGGACTGCATCCAAAACAGCGTGGCAGCAGGATGAGGAAGGTAATTCTAGCCCTCTGCTTCTCTCTCATGAGACTCCACTTGGAGTGCTGCATCCAGCTCTGGGGTCCCCAGCACAGGAAAGACATGGACCTACTAGACCAAGTCCGAAGAAGGGCTACAAAAGTGTGAACAAAAGGACAGAGCACCTTTCCTATGCAGAAAGGCTGAAAGAGCTGTGCTTGCTCAGCATGGAGAAGACTAGGCTGAAACCTGAAATTTTTGAATTTGTTATTTAAGTAGTAGCCACCCAGAAAAAGTGCTCATCTTCAAATTACTCAAGTCAGACAGATGAGCCTTACCATGGCATCCATTTTCAAAGGAGTATCAGCAGTAATGTACCACTAGCTACTTTCCAAATTCTCCTTTGTTACTTTTCCTTTGCATCTTCACACACAGCACTATTATCAGCATGGTGGCAGGTGTTACCAATAACATCTTTAAAGTATTTGCAACAGGAGAAAACACTCCACAGGCTAGGTTTGCTGATCTAAGGACAACTTCACCATGAGGCCATTCAGTCATGGAATGGTTTGGGCTGGAAGGCACCTTAAAGATCACTTAGTTCCAACCCTACTACCATGGGCAGGCACACCTTCCACTAGACCAGGTTGCTCAAAGCTCCATCCAGCCTGGCCTGGGACACTTTCAGGGATGGGATGGTCTTCTAGGATATTACACAGATAACAGATGGTGATGCTGCTGCATTTTGCTGTGTTTTTCCCACTCCATAAATTTGTAAGAATTAACTGAATCTGAGGCCAGCCCTCCTGAGCTATTATTGGCTATTAATGGAAATCAGTTCTTTAGGAACCTTTAGGAAGTACAATTAAAAATTGCTTTGCTTTCTAAAAGCTTCTTCTAAGAAGTAGAGAAAAATAAATTAAAGGTTTTTTGTGATAATCAGGTATCTCAAGCATAGCAAGGGGTGAAAAAAGGAAGTATTACTTAAGAATTTACTAAGGTAGACCAATATAAAAATCCAGAAACGAATAATTTACCTTCTATTTGTGGTACTTCTCCCTGAAGTTTAGCCTTGCTTGTAAAAGGTGCATTCTGTAGCACCAGTGCAAACAGAAAAGGAATCAAAGACTGCAGGGCAGACAGATACATGTGGAGCTTATGTTCATCCAAGCCATGTTCTCCTTCCTGAAACAAACAGGACATTAATTTGGAAGTTTTTACTTTGGAAGATCTGTTCCTTAGGTGTGTATTCCCTGGCAAGGCATCAGCACATCTGGACATTAATTTGGAAGTTTTTACTTTGGAAGATCTATTCCTTAGGTGTGTATTCCCTGGCAAGGCATCAGCACATCTGCGATGAGCTTCTACCCAGACACACTAATTATAAAGCAACTTAGCCTAATCATGAGCATATATTGCCACTCTTAGGTCACCTCTGCTGAAAAGATTCAGGCAATATAACCTTTGGCATTTAACAGTTCATCCTGATGAACAGACTGATATTTTGAAAGAACATTTTTCAGCACATTTTGGAAATGTGGATCCTTTGCCTCAGTGACAAAGGCATCTAAACTGAATAAACAAGTCACCCATACTCTGAGAGCAAGCATCTTCTTTCAAGCGTGTTAGATAGCTATGAGGCACACAATTTTTTCAGAACTTCTGAGTTATCTATCAAATGAGATGTGAAAACTGGATCATAACTGGAAACGACCTAACTTAACCATTCAAATCTACTTTTCTTGCTTATTTAATAAAAACTGCAGTTTACCAAAATCTACACAATTTAGACATGGGGCAATGCTATTAAGATATAAAACAGATCAGTATTAAAGAAGAGTATGTTTAGTTTGGGGGAGGTTTGGTGGGTTTTTTTTCTTCTTCCAAAGTACAAGTGAAGAATACAAAGAAAATTCTCCACTGTAGAAACAGCTGAGTACATACCCTGAGCAATTTTTCAATTTTATTAAGCAGTGTAGGTATAAGATGGAACTGTAAATTTCCCAGTTCTGTTGTCCAGGCAGCATAAGCAGGTAAAAATACCTGATGTGTTGCACTAACCACACGTTCTGAAGGGTCCCCTAAAGCTGAAAGCAGCAGTTCAAAACCCTGGTAAAAGACAGTAATGAATGCAATTATTTCCCAAAAACTGATATACACATTCAAATACTCAAAGGGAAAAGTTCTTTATTTTCAATTATGTGAAACATTATTGTTCAGCATTAAGCTGAATTATAGGTAGACTTTGTTGCAGCAAATGAATCTGTACTACTAAGTGGGGATGTCAAACTGGCTAATAATATCAGATGGGCAGAAAAGTGATATGCTCTTAAAGGCAAATTATGAACTACTAGAGCAGCTTCTATATAAGGCTTACACCTGAAATTCTACAGCTACTTGTAGTTTTTCTGTTTTGTCTTGGTGATACAGTAAAATCAACATTAATATAAATAATCAATTTTTTAAAGTAACTGGAAAGAATTAAGAAAAATGCAGGAATTTAAAAAGTCATCTATTATTATACAACCTCCTTCATTATTTATGAAATATCTATAGAAAGCATTTTACACATACAGAACCCAAACCAAACGATACCTGTTGATATTTATCTGGATCATCAATATAGCCCATAATGATGCCAAGGCTTTTGATCACAGCTTCTCGTACCAGATCTGCCTTATCTTCCATTAGCATTTGTTGCAGCATGGAAAGTACTAAGGAACTACGAATTTCTTTCTGTTTGTAAATGAGAAACATATTTGTTAAAGGCAATGAAACAAGAAATGTGGATTTGCATCAACTATACTAAAAAGTTCCCACACCTATTAGTGCTCACAAAATTCCTTCCTCCAACCATAAAATCCTTTATGAATATTACATGTTCAGCTTTCACAATGAATGAATATAAAATGTCAGCAGCTTCATTAGAGAGACTTTTGTCCGACTAAGCACAGAACTAAGGTCCTTTCATTCGCAAGGAACCAAAAATAACTTACAGCAGTAAAACTACTATAGGCCTAGACTTTAAGTAATCACTGCATTGCTAAATTGGATTTTAATTTAAGTTCCCTTCCCCCACCCTTTCTCTGAAGCTTGAAATTCTAGTTTACCACTGACATAATTTCACTGCTTCTTCCAACTGGCGGCACTCTTGATGTAACATTCCACAGTGTCTGAAGAACACTACAGCGGGGTGCCAATTCCTTTTTCATAGATTGTTTCCTTAATTGGTCCTAACTATCTTTTCTTTACCTCATTTTTACTGAAATGAATATTCACATTGTTTTTAGAAACATTTTATAGCTAGATTAACCTGTATTTGTAACAAACTATCTCCTTAAGTGACTTAATGAATCTCATGTGTGATATAAAGTAGATGACAATGTGACTGTCTGTGCATAATATACACACTTGGTGATATTTAAAATGATAAAGAATGCTTACATTATGCATCAGATTTGTACCCTGCTTTCCCTAGCAGGTATTTGGAGTCTATTAATACTTACTGGAAGGTAAGGTGCTAGAGCTCCACAGGATTCTGCTACCAGCAGCCGTCGCTCTGGGTATTTGTGGTTGATCTGGTAAAGAGAAACAGATGGACTGTTTGCTCTGCAGTAACCAGCATTCAAAATGTGGTTAGAGTGAACTGCAGAGGGGTGCACACCCTGTTAGAGGGGTGTGTCTGCACCTCTTCAATAAACACTGACTGAGCTCACAGAAGTTGCACCTGGGTACTAAGCAGCCTCAAATTCTTGCACTGAGGCATAAAAGTGAGGCAGCTGTCCTAAAAGACATAGCTTATAGTAGGGAAAGAGTCAGAGAAGCAAATATGTATGTGAGAAGCCATATAAGCAATAAAAAGGAAAGCAGTGTATGGGCTGCTGTACTCTAAAGAATCTGCGTAAGTCCTGAACTGGCATGGCACAAAATATTTTGTCTTATGAAGACTTTCAGGAGCACTGTTTCTCCAAGAGCTGCACAAGTGCCCTCTAGTGCTCTGAGCAAAGCAGTGTAGCAGAGCTGCCCAGGTCTTGCTAAGCAATCACAGTCAGAAGAAAACACCTGTGGAAGCCGAAACACATTTGCCTTCTATTAAAGTTCTGCTCTGAAGCCCAGCATATATATATCACAGCTCTAAAAACAATTCATATTACCAGAACCTCTTGATCCTGTGATATTTCCCCTTTCTACTCAAAAGCTGCTTGAAAACTCTGCCTTTCAAATTTAATATTTATCATTAACATTTCGTAATCAAACGTGCATTCTGGTGGAGCCAGATTTAGTGGCTGTAATGGTTGTACAATGAAACAATGAAGTATTTCAATATTTTGTGAATAAAAAAGTCTGTGGTACCATGCTGAGAGTAAAATATGATCTTTTTCATGCTGTCAAATAAAATAGGATATGCAGCATTTGGTGCAATTGCCTCTTTCTTGCTATGTAGTGTATAGCCTCGGTGAGGCAACCATCTCACCATGAAAAAAGACCAAAGTACTCATTGCCTTCTTTGTCTCTGTCTTGAAAGACTTGCCTTCAGTAGTCTGAGGTCCCTAAAATCCGTGCCAAATTCTGGCACCAGGAGGACCTTTAGCAGAAACTAGCAGCCAGGAAATATTGAAGAAATTGGACATACACTAGTCTTGGGCCCTGATGGGGATGTATCCATGAGTGCTCACATCTGATGTCATTCAAAGAACACTCTTGACAATTAAGAAAATGTTGTGGCAATGGGGGAAATCCCTGAGGACTGGAAGCTAATGTCACTGCTACCCTCAGGAAGGGTAAGACAGAGAACCCAATCAAACACAGGGCAGCCTACCTCACACCAGCTCCTGGGAAGCTGTTGGAGCAATCAGCCTTACAAGGCGCTCCCAAAGGACAAGAATGTGGCTGGAAATAGCCAAGATGTATTTACATAGAAAAAACAACACAACCAAACTGACAACTTTCTGAGATGACTGGCTCAGCACACTCAACAATGATGCCTGACTCTGACTGCTCTGGTATGAAATTACTGAGAACTCTCAAGAATCAAGTGTGGAAAAGATGATTTCAAAGAGACTTAAATTAACAAATTATAAGCTTCAGGACTAAACTGAAGTCTCAAGCATGAGAATGTTCTTTGAGTGTGTCTATCATTATTTTGCATTCATTCATCAGTAGAGCACGTGCAATAATTTCTTGGAAGTATGGAGATCTCAGATGAAAAATATTATGGACAAGTAAGAGGCTGCTTTAAAACCTACTAGGCTGTGAAGGTGGTGAGGCACTGAACAGGTTGCCTAGAGAAGCCATGGACACCCCATCCCAGGAAGTGTTCAAGGCCAGGCTGGATGAGACTTGGAGCTAATGGCCTTTAAGGTCCCTTCCAAACCCTCTTTATTATTCTATAAAATCTTTTACTTATGTGCCGTCTTTTCAAATGCAAATTCCCCACTGGCAACATAGACACACATCACCTTCTGGAGCTCTGCCTACCTGAGGGAAACAGCAATGACAAGTTTCAGCAGCTTTTTATTGTCATCTTATTGTAGGGGTTTTATACTGTTTATTATCACAAGAGTTCCATACCTTCTTGGTATTTCTTGTGGGCAGCTCCTCAGAGCACTGGCCCTTTCTTCTTCACAAAGCAGCCAACTGACTCCAGTTCCCTTCTCACTCAGCCACCCCACTCTTTTGTAGCACTCTTCTTCTCACTGGTTACACCTGTGGCCTGTTAAAGTCAGGCCTGCTCCTAATCTTTGATAATTGGCCCAGCTGAAACTCCTTAGGGGTAAGATTACTTTCTGCACTATCTTCATTTTCTTATATTCTATCCCCCTACAGGTTTTAGGTAGTCTGGCATGGCAATACAAAGATCACCCCTGATATTGCAAACACATACTGGAGAAAAAAAAGACTGAAATTTCTGTCAGGTTTGTGTTCAGAGAAGATGAGTAGCCCTTGGAAACGAAATGTAACTAAAATATTTATTATTATTTATTTTCCTTTTGTCTTTAGTAATTTTGGAAGCCAATAACTGGTCACCAGTTTTGAGTAACCCTTTTAGCATTCATAGAGCTTTCAACTAAACTTAGTCAGTTACCAAATTTTACCTGCAAAAGAGCAGGCAGAGAGTTTAAAAAGACTAGCCTGATAACTGAGCTCCACAATATATCAATGAAAAGGATGAACTTCCTGAGGGCCCAGACCTTTGCATCTGTAAACAGATTTTTGTTGGAGACCAAGAGCATGAACCCTTTTCATGATTTACACATCTACTGCAAAAAGCAGAAAATGATGTTTATACTAAAGTTCCTTCTACAAACTCAAGACTTGTGACAGTGAGATTCAGCTGGTATTTCAGCTGGAAATAATGATCTGGTTTCAGTACTGCCAAACAAAGCCTGGCAAACTGCATTAGGTAAGTGCACTATGCATATGACTTGGCAGTCTGAGATGCTCTACTTGTACAGTTGGACTCGTTTCTCTTTCGCATCAGCAATTAGCAAGAAGTGGATGAGAAGAATGTGCTCTTCCTGAGGTGAGATAGTTTTTTTTCAATCACAGTTTAAATTTCATAAGGACTAAGAAAACAAAATGTTGCTTACAAAACTAGGCAAAATTACAGAAGTCTTTGTACAGCTCCTTTTAAACTACTACTGCCACGAGACCTTCACTTAATCAACAGATACATCAGTCATTCACAACAAGCACAAATGCTGCATATAATTTCATACTTCTACTGTCAGAAAGCATTAAGGTTATTAAAGCTTAGACTTTATTGGGAAACACAGATTGCTGTGTTATGCAAGGAACAGTAGGAAACTACCAGACCAGAAAGACTCTGCCATCAAAGCAGGCATTCCCACTCCGTCATGGCTTAGTTATTCATTGTCTTCTCAGGCAATGATGAACCCCCTTTCCTTCATTGTGGTAGGAAAATACAACAGATTTTCACCTGAACTCATGTTGTTCTGCTTCCATGCCTCAGATGAAACAGTAAAAACATTTCCATCTGATTGTTCAGTTATTTCTATTAATTTCGAGTATCTGTGAACAAGATCACTGTGATTCTACAAGAGATGTAAACTTCAGGCTCGTGACACAGATGCTCATCTATGAGAGACTCGCTTGTGAGTACTTTGGTCTTTGATTT
This sequence comes from Zonotrichia leucophrys gambelii, assembly GCF_028769735.1. Classification (NCBI taxonomy): domain Eukaryota; kingdom Metazoa; phylum Chordata; class Aves; order Passeriformes; family Passerellidae; genus Zonotrichia; species Zonotrichia leucophrys. The sequence goes on from NC_088171.1 coordinate 71,218,530, forward strand.
TCTGTTTAAGAATTTAAACTAGCTGGTGTGGCCACTGCTCCAGGGACTTAATACAACATAAAAAAAAAAAAAACAGTAAATAAAATCTTTGAATGAAAATGGATTTCCAACAGGCTGGAAGGCAGAGCAAAAATTATAAAAGTACCTACCTAGCAATATGTCACACAACACTGATGATGAACATGTCCTTATCTACACTTCAATATAACAAGCTTATTCAGGTACAAGCAGGTAACTAAAATCTCTCCAGATAGTCTTTAATAAGCTTTCTGCTTCTGAGGTATTTTTAATATTAAATAAAAATATATACGATGAGAACAAAGAACATCCAAATATCTTTCTGAAAACCAAACCCAAAACCTCCCCCTTGAACAAGTAAAACTCAACTTTATAAACTTTTAACTGATTTTGGAGCATAAAGCAAACACTAATCAGTTACCTGCTCCCAACACTGTGGTAAAAGTTCAGCTTCTACACGTGTTGGTCCAACATGTCGGGCAAAAGCCACACACCCAGTCAGTATCATCTGTCTGAAAAGATAAATGTAAAGCTTTAACCTGTTTATAAAGTTTTATAATATATAACATATATTCCTAAGTTAGGAAAAACACATGCTGACAGGCAATAGGTAGTTGTCTGCAGTCAAGATTCCACACCATCCACACTGACTTAAAGACTAAATATTAAATTGAAAGCCACTAATATCACTGCTCATTGCAGGGTGGAGATTTGCTTACATGACCTTCAAATATCCTTTCCAACCCAAACTATTCTATGTTTTACCTTGTTTTATATTCAGAATGCCTTTTCCAAAATCTTGCAGATCCTCAACTCCATAAACTAGTCTGAGAATCTCTGATTTGGGTATTTCTGATTTTCTAAAATCTGAGATTGGCAGTCTCTAACAAAAGTTCTCATTTAATTCTTAGTACTGAATATTATCATGCAGTAAAAGGATCCAAATTACCTAGTACTATCATACTATCAGTATTTCACTGAAGTAACTGGTTTTATTTAGAAGCATTTGTGAGATTTAATGAACTTTATTCAGAGCAAGCAGCTTATTTCTTTTATGACACAGTTTTGCAACCTTCTGACATGCAAGTTACTGTCATCTCTCACACAATACTGAACTTCACTCTTGTGAGTAATCTTCTAAAGACCACTAAAAAATGAAAGCAAGTAATCAACCAGTAGGATCTGTTATCACCTGTTATTTGTGTTCATATTCTTATACTCTTTAACCTTTCATTAAAGTTTGCAAGAAATTGCCATTTTCCCATCAATTTTATAGGCACAGAGGCATATATAAAATTTCAGTAAGATTGTACTAAATTGTCATTTGTGCTATTTTATTTAATGAGTGTCTATCTTGCTAAGATGTTTCTACTTCTATTTTTCCTGTTGATAGGATTGGAATAGTACCAACTTTGAATGCAATTCACCAATTCTATTTACCTTTAGAGCCTACATGAATTATTAAATACCCAGTTTCAAATGATAATGTGTGGACATGAGACTCAATTTTATCACTTCCTCAGTAAGACTAGGACATTACTCAGAGTTTCTTATTATTCCTCTGTGAAATGTAAGCCAGAATTAATTTGTTACCATTTAAGTGTCATGTCTAGACTCCTAAATATTTTCTGTACCAATAGCATCCCCTTAAGGTTGAAAGGCAGAGATTCTGCTGGTTATCTTTTAAATCCTTAGAGAACATACTCCACCAAAAAAGACTCATTCACTAAGAACTTTTTAGGAGAAAGATCCTATCAAAAAGTTGGGTTTTTTTAATCCCAGCATTCTTTACGCCAACAATCAGAGCAATCTCTTCTGAGTTTTGTGTGTTTGGGTTTTTTACCTCTCTGCCACATTCACAGAACTAGGCCTTTGATTAAGGTAAAAAGTAAGGAGACAAAAAAAATTTAGATAAGACTCAAGAAATCAACAGCTGATAGCAATATGGAGACAAAAGCCTGTGGTAATTCGAAGTTCTACTGCAAACTAAATAGGCATTTGAATTACTGTCTTTGTTCCTATACACTGCACCCAATCACAGAACTGGGCAAGAGAATTTATATTTTCAAGACATTAGAAAATAGCAGAACACAGTAATCACTTGAAATTTTCTGTTTTATAAATGGGATAAAACAAAATATTTTTTCTTAAACCAAAACTTTTTTTTTAAAGTTCCATGAAATCTCAAAATTAAGTCAGATTTCTTTTTGCCTTGCCTACCAAGATGAGAATTTGAAGATATTTCAAAAATATTTTAGAATAAGATTTTAAATATTTTATTGTGACCATTTTATCAGCATATAACAGTCAGCATTTCAGGGAAATGAAAGCTGTAAGGATCTGAATAAGAGGCGATTGAAGCAATGTTTTAATCTTGTCCTATTAGAGTCAAACATTAATCTCACTTCATCATGAGTCCTAGCCTCCAAAACTCACATAACTGTACAAAAAGGAGGTTACATGAACACATTTTTGCTCCTTTGCAGAAGAGCATTTGATAAGCATTCTTAAAAGTTGAACGGAACATTGATGAGCAAAGCCATGAGGATACAAGTGGCCTTGTCAAATCCAATGTTAGCGTGCAAGACTACAGAAATATGCCAAACACCAAAATGCATCTCAAATGGGCAAGAGGTATAATCCAGTCTTTCTGCACAATCTTTACCATACTTCAGATATTGGACATTGTAAAACAAAATATTTCTTTTAATGGGTTAATTCTTAGAAATGCAATGTCACATTTCAGTCTCTCTCATTTAGCAAATTAAAAATGTCAACTAATCAGCTGCTACAGCAAGGTACAATGTAGTAGGCCTGTACAGTACAGCAGAAGGCAAACAAGTAATGAGATAATCAACATCATCGTTTTGGTGACTAAACCTCAATGTCTTTGCTCACTTCATATTGCATAAGACTTCTAAAATATTTAAATATATTTAGATAAAAACAAAGCATGCATAATACACTTCCATAGAAATCTATAAATATAACCGCCCTTAAATTCTGAAAAAGTATGTTCTATTTAATTACTATTCAGAATCTCTTTTATTTCATATAATCTTAACTGGTTTTCCATCTGATTATGGCACCTTCAAAAGCACTTGTTATTTTTATGTGTGCAAATGTATATTATGTATATGCATGCTTTGTCCTAGAGTTTATGGCAGACTATTTTTCCGAGATTTCACATGGAAACAAGTTATTTCTATATATAAATCTCTAATTTGCAACAAAAATGGAACAAATTCAAGGAAAAAAGATTTTTCTTCTTTCTTAACTGCTGGAATATACACACCTAATGCACCTATGGGGGGGGATATGAGAAGTCTATTTGATAGGATTTGATAGGCCACCAATCCTGTAACAAATTAATCACAAGAGACTCCAAGTGACATGCAATTTCCTTCCCCTTCAACCACAAATTATTTTAGCTTCTCAATCCACTGGGACATTTAGAACACTTCAGAAGCAGATTTCTAATGACTCTGAAGTAGAACCAAGACTGCATCTTTTTGTAATTTCAATCTACATGGTGCCACTATGCTACAAGTTGCTTTTGTTTAAGCTTCTTTTTTTTGTCTCCAAAGCCATGGCTTTCAATTATACCTAATCTCTAAATTTTACCATGAGAATGGTTTAAAAAGATGCCTGAACACTTCAGTTTTGGAGAGTCTCCAAAAGAAATGCTTTCCACCTATTTGATAAAGCCTATTTTGTCTGAAGACAGCCTAGAGCAACAATAGATACAGATGCTTTCCAAAACATCTCTAATGAAAATAATGGAAGAGCTACAGATCAAACATGGAAAGTCATTCCACAGTTAAGAGAAGAAAACATACCAGCTTGGGCACTGTCTTTCAACCTTAAGGATATTTTCATCAAGATCAGTACAAAGTCAGTTTTCCTGAGCACTAGGGAAGAATTAAATTTATAGAACAAAAGGTGTAATTTGTTTCAGAAGCTTAACCAAAATGAAACAACATCCTTAACACTTGTCAGACCTAGATCACTGCTACACTCTTCTGATTTTTTTACTCCCACCATATTAATGAGCCACAGGTAGAAAGAGCACTATTTTCCCTAAAGAAATGTAGTGGTCATCTCAACAAACATGTAGATCACTAACACAGATTTTAAAATAAAAGCTGTTTTGATTTCTACATCAACTGGTGCTAAGAATTATGATGTTAAAGATAATTTTAGCAAAACAGTTTAAATTCATCTTTGAACAGAAAAAGGAACTGAAATTACACTGTAGCTTATAAGCACATTCTTACAATTCAGTAACTGGAAGTACAGATCATGGAAATGGAAACTCCTGAACTTGGCATAAATTTGTCAACACTATATAAGCAAAACACCAGCTAAACAAAACTTGTTTAATACCACCCAATCATATCCAATTTTTACAAGTTCTGCTGCTTGCACAGAGAAAAAAGTTCCTGCTTGTCCCATATCACACAAGCGCAAACACACCTTTGCTCATCGTCTGGTCGTTTGATCAAATTGAACAGTATGTGCAGAAGCTGATCTCTCTCTTTGGGTTCAGGATGGAGGCAGGCTGTACACAGTATGAGTGGGATCAATTCCTAAAAAGTTGTGGGTAGGGGAAAACCAAACAAAGTAAAATTGCTTTGGGCATACATTCATTTACTGCATAAGAAACTAAGAAGATAAATCTAAAATCATATAACATCAAAACAGTTAGAAAAGATACTTTCGAGTCCTGATGTCTTAAGTGACTTGAGGAAAGTGAAGGTCTACAAAAGTTAGAATTATTTTCCTGCTAGGAAAAATCAGGGGAGAATCAGCACATAAAATGAAAAGCTCTGCAAAGATGACAATTAACATATGCAGGTCACCTGTAACCAGAATTAGAGGACAATCATGGTTTCAACTGTTTTCACTGCCTACTGAACTGAAGCTCCACAGACAACTATGGAATAAAGCTCCTATGAAAAAATGCCACGGAGTTAAAGATTAAAATTTCCTATTAAACATCCACACAGTTTTGTGCACAAGTTGGAAAAAATAAACATTGAGAAACATATATTGGTAAAGGTGACTGCAGACAGATTTTGTGTTGACTGACAATTATCTGATTTTTGTAAAGGTTTCATGATTTTTTTTCCCCATACAAAAGTAATCTTTGAAGCTGAATTTTCTTTTTGGAGTAATTAAAACCCCTTAAAAGAACAAATTACAAAGAAAATACTGTGTAAAACATGGAGAGAAAATAGAAGGATCTTCACAGTGAAGGCCTCCTCCTTTCTAAATATGCCTACAAAGCCCATGGTATTCATTCCCAGAAGAACCAAATGTTTCTAAAACATTGTCTGGAAGTCCCTTCCCTTGACCTTGTTGATGTGAGCTTTTACTCCAACTGAATTTGGAAGCCAGACAGTTTTTTAAGTGATTTAATATCTTAGAGACAGAAACATCCCACTGGGAGGTCAGGAAAAAAAGAAGAAAAAACCTAAGTGTCTGGAAAAAAACATGGGCAAGTAATCTGGAGATTACCTTGCACGCCTGCTGTGTACTTAGGAATTATTTTCAGCAGAAAGACTTTTTGTGAATTACTAATTTGAGACAAATAAGCAGGTGACAGTGGGAAACACATCTAACATTAGTAGGAGAAATTATACAAAACCTGGAAAAACCTGTGGTTGTTTAGAATGATTTTGCAGGGAGGTGCAAATTTCTTCTTGCAGATATTCCAAGAGATCTAATCATGATGTTCTTGTGGACCTGTGGAAACACCACTGACAACATCCTCACTGCTCAACCTGTATTTTCCTAAACAGCAGGAGCTCTATTTATATTAAACACAGAGCAAGACTCCATTTCAGAGCAGTGCCTAAGCTAGCCAACTCCTGACAAGCTTTTTTTGGTTTTTTTTCATTTTACAAGAATTCTACTCCATGCTCTATTTTTCATCTCCAAAGATGACCAAGACACAACTTGAACTGCATTCTAACATTCTGTGACTCTGGAAGATATACTGGGAATATTCAACTCAATTATTATGATATAGATTAGAGAATTTATGACACAGGAGACAACATGGAAATATCCTACCAATCACTTAAAAAATCTAAAAGGAGAGAAAGAGAAATGAAAAATAAATTTAAATACTTTGAACATTTCCATTTCTTAAATACTTTTTTAAGAGTAACTGTGGTTGTTTTTAAATAAGTGTAGCACAACACAGCATGAACTGAAAACCTGCATTAAAGGAACTTGACAAATTAAATTGCATGAACAACTAACTTTGTTCAGCTGAGAGCTTCTTTCCCTCTAGAATCTTCATGTTAGATCACATTATTTTTACTTAAAATTTTTGCCCATTTAAAGTTATGAGAAGTCAGAGGATTTAACTTATTTAACTTATCTTTTTGGACTGCATAGAATTTTCTCTCCTGCAAATGCTGCTTTAATTCAAAAAGACTTGAAAGAACATTTCTAAAATAATACCCGCCTCAACACCACTCTAAATAACACTACTTATACATTAAACTAAAATCTTTTAAATCTGATTGCAATTTGTAGATACAGAACAAAATTACTACTATAAAGAATAAATCTCACTTAAAATCTTAAAGCTAAATATACATTGGTTACTTTAGTGAAATCTAACTTTCTGAAATCTACTCTAAATTCACATTATTCAACTGCTCTTGCAAGTATTCTTAAATACTCCTATGAAAACCCTGATAAAATATCCTCCATGAAATGGGACATTTATGGATTTTTGTTTCATCTGCTGAAACCAACACATTGATTTCACTTCCTTAGCATGTCTGAGTACCTACTCAAAAACCTCAACTGCTTATTCAGAACTGCTAGATTTTAAAGCAGTACCATGAGGTGGGGTATTTCTAAGCTTCTTACAGAATTTAAAGAAGTTAACATTGTCTTTTTTCAGCTGAGTCTGCGTGAAAGGAAAACACCTGAGAATATTCACCTAGAAACTACTGCCTTGTGTCTGAAAGGTAATGAGTAAGCTAAGAGCATTGACATGGGCAGATACAAGGCTAGTTCTTTACCTTGCAGCAAGCTGGTTATTCTAGCTGATGGAATTAGCTGTATTTTCTCGTCCATTGGTCACATTCTCTCATGCATACTATGGGAGAAGAGAGTGTTCTCTGCATCGCTGCATCAGGGCTTCTACAGCTCCTTCTATTAACGGGAGTGGAGAAACAGTGAGAAGTCTCAAACAGTGTTTTCTGTGCTCCCTAAAGCTCTCAGGGACAGGAGGGTAAAACTGGAAGCAAAGGGGACTGTGGGACCAGAAGAACAAAACTGCTCTACAGAGGGATCAAACAGGTCAAGTGAAGTCTCCCAAAGACTTATAAGGGGCAGATTCTTCTCAGGACATTCAGGAGCATGAAGGAAAAAAAAAACAACCTACTGGTAGGTTTGAGCTCATTTCTTCCTGGTGCTAAGGGTCATGCCTTGGATGTAGATTTGTTTTACAAATCTCATATTTTTCATTCTTGAAACCAGCAGAGAAGCAATAGGAAGTAGCAATTTTCCAATAAAACACGGTAAGATTAGTATTTGGCTGTTTAGATTCAAGAGAAAAGTTCACAACATGGTATTAGAGACTCTATATATTTATTAATAATCAAGGAGTGGACTTCCAGTGCTATTTGAAACACTCTGCATTCCTCGGGAAGGAATACCACTTGTGCTGACAGTCATAAAGCAAGAAGTTAAGTTTCAAAAAAACCCAACAACTCTCCCTCTATTTAATTTGGGAACTTTCCTAAACATCCTGTTCATCTCCAAGCCCTTCTTTTCTCTTTTGCCTTTGAGTTCAGAACATGAGTTTTGATAGTTTGTGTTGGTGCTAGTCAACAGGAGCGACTAGTGACTCATCCAAGCAGACTGACATGGTAACATTGTTGGCACTTGCAGCTGGATGCAATAAAACATTATGTGTCACAGGTCCCACCTCTCCTATTGAAAAGCCAAATTCTGATCTGAGGCAGTTTATACCTGTGAGCTACCCAGATGCAGAATGGAGAGAAAGAAGGTATTTTGGTTTTACTGTGAGAGAAGCTACATACAGGTGACTGACAGATAATGCTCTGAGGCTGACCTAACACACTGCATGAGAGAACTGAAACAGCCCATCTTCCCTCTGCTCTGCTTCTCTTTAACTCTCCATGTAGGTCTTTCTAAAGAAAAACTCACATTTTTCTCACCATAGTATCTCTGGACAATTTCTTCCTAACTTACAACAACTTGTTCCATTACCTTTGAAAGGGATTCACTATTTGAGTTATCAATAAAGGCAACATTTACATGGACATATGGATTAGCTCTCTTTTCATTATAGACAAAAGAATATGGCTTTTTTACAGCAATTAGTACCATCTAAACTATATGCCTAGAGTTCCTCCTACATAATAAAAGTATTACAACAAAATAGTAAACTTTGGGTTTTTTAAAAGTGCATCATATAGTGAACACCTCGGAAGGTAGCAAAGACTTTGCTGTCAGTTTTGTTTCTGTCATTATAACAACGTTTTGCTAAACATTCCAACAAGTCTTCTACATCTTATTGCTCTCACTAATTACTGTCTTCTTGCTGGAGTTTGTATAAGCAAAATAATTGTCTTAAAGGATAAATTTAACTAGTGTTAAGCGCCAAGACTGGTTACTTCAGTAGTAAAAAATTATTTATTACTGAAGTAGTAAAATATTATATTTTTACTCCTCCAAATATTAATGTATTAATATTGCAGGCAACAATATATAAACCAGGATGACATGATCAATTTTGTTAACGTCTGCCTTTGAATCTTCTTTAATGGTCAATGCTTATATCGTGACCCAATACTGTGCTAAAATTATTCTGTAACTTAGCCTCTGACAACAAGTAAATAAAATTAAATAATCTTATTGTCTGCAACTGAAATAGCTGCAGGTACCAACAAAATACCAATAGGAACTGTCTTGGGCAAGAATGTATTTAAAATTCCAAATTCATTCTTTTAATTTAAAATGAAAAAAAAAAATAATCATAGGATTAACACATGACTCAAAACTTTGTACTACTAATCTTACCAATATTAAAATCACAGCTCTAATTACCTTTCATGGGGTGAGACTATTATTCCAGGATCCAAAGTAAGCCTCTCAGAGATGCCAAAGAGATGTTTTTATATATGAATCAATGGTAGGGTGTGAGTGTGAAAAAACTTTCTACTTCTTTGTCTGTATCTACTGTTTACTTGAAAACACACATAGAAAAGTTTTGTGATACAACAAAAGCTGGCAATTCAATTCATAAACATCAAATTCAACTCCTCACATCCATGAACTATCTAAGCTTTACAGGCCAAGTGTTGAAAGACATGGGCATTCAGACTAGAGATGAAAAGGATATTCTATGAGACGGAGCTATTTTACTCTAAGGAAACTGCACTAAGCCCTCATGTTGAGCAGAAGGGAACTAAAGGACTTCAAATATAGTTATGTCTCATGTACACCCTCATCCCCTGAACAAAACAGCCCTGCAAGCGAAAACCAGCACTGAAAAGGACCAGTAAGAAAAGGACCACATAAAAGGACTAGCAAACAGGCTGTGGTCAATATTACCCATGTTTTTAGAAACATAATCTATAGAAATCCACTGCAATCTACGTTTTACAGAGTAACATAGTACTGTAATTGTTCTTTTAGATTTCTTTATTCTCCCCTGTAATGGGAAATTAAAGTGGTCATCTAGGAGATATCGACAGCTGACAATCTTCATGCCCCACAACTCAGGTTTATATACCTTTATCCATATCCAGCCATTATGAAATCTGCTAGACACAACCCTTGGAAGTAAACAATTAAGTACACTGCCAAGATCTGACACAGTCTTCTTTTGCATTTCTTTAGCAAAGCCAGTATTTAATGGCTTTTAAAGCATAAGACTGAGATGAAAATTCCATAGTAAGATACTCAACTCTACTGTGTTTTAAGAGACATGCCAGAGAATTAAAGTGCCTTGGTGATATTTACGTGCAGTTACCACACATTAATGTGCTTACTTTCAATCTACAGTGGAGATCTAGTGGAGTCGAGAATGGCATCAATTCAGAGCCTGAAGATTTAACATAATCTTTGCTTCAATTTTACAAACAAGTAAAAGCAAAACTCTATTCTTAACGTGTTGAACTCTCTATAAATAACAATTTCTCTGTATAACTATTTAGTGATGCATATTCAGTAGACCACTACTATCATGATTGTGCTAAGTCTGCATAACACAAAAGAAGTTAAAGACTAACACTGGAATAATGGGTGAGATTAAAGATGTAAATAATTAAATAAAAGTGCTGATTAAGAACAAGACTAATAAGATCTTAAGCAAAAAGTTTACTCTGGGCCAAACTCCATTAAAGGATTATATACTGCAGAGTATGGAAGTTGTATGTACAAACAAGGTTATTCTTGTTTCCTGACAAAATCTCATTGACTTTAACAGCTTAAAAAGTGTGAAAAATGAGTATTGCACTGATTAGTTATTATGAAATTTTTAAAAGACTGCTTCTCTCTAATGGCATTTTAGTCAAAGGAATTTTTCTATGGTACATCTGTTAAGAAATAGAAGGTGGCTGATTTTACTTTTACAATTTTTTTATTGTTAATGTATTTTAAGTGATAAAATGACAGTTGAGAAGTCAGATTACAATGTAGATTAATTTTTATGAACCCAAGGTGCTCATCTTCAAGAAGTATTATCACAGACTGCACCCCAAACAATGGCCTTTTTTTTTTTAAGTATTGGCTTTTAGCATTTTGTTACTGCTTATTCCACTTAGTTGTTACTTGCATTGCAACATCTCCTTTATTTGTGACTGCATTTATACACAAATCTAAATATTGACATAGATGTTTTCAGGGAGTTAAGATAACCTAGATGTTAGAGATTAAAACAAAATTAAATTTACTTTTTGTTACATGAATTTTGATGATTCTGAATTGCTTTGAGGCAATTTTCCTGTATGATGCATTACTGATTTTACACAGCTGAACTGCTTTTTCTAGAAACAAAACGAAATTATTCCCTCAGCCACCCTACTCAATACTGTGTCTTTCCTTCTTTGTTACCTTCCATTGGAACCTAAACTACAGACACTGAAGAACAATTAAAGCTGCACCAATACACAAAAATAAATAATTTCAGAAATGTCAACTATAATATTTGCCAGAACACTTACTACTGGATCAGGCAGGCTGCTACTGACCTTAAGATGCTTAAAAGCATAGGAAAAATGGCTTCTGAATCTCTGCTAAAGGACAGTAACTACTGAGAGACTGTCAGCCTCTGCAAACTCAATTTCTCCAAAACGAAGATGCATAGCATATAATTTTCAGCTTAAGATTTTGCAAGCAATTTCAACATGACAGATGCTTAAAGAACAAAGACATTTCAGGGAGTCAGCAAAAATTATGCTTAACTCTCATCCTAATATATTGATAGTGTAAGATCTTAAATACTACCATTCTTCTTGTTTCAGAACAGACTGGTGAGAACTTTGCATTGTGATCTGAACCTGTTACACATCTTTCTCAAATCAGTGATTTTTAGGTATATTTTTACACCACTTCTCTGTGCAAAAGTCTCATTACCAGGTCCTTTATGGACAAGACTCAAAGATATACCTTGTTGAAGACAGCCTAGTTCTTAGGTTAGCTTTCCATAAGTTGATTAGGATAAATACTGACAGATGGTCTACCCAACTTTTCCTTCAAGTTCCATGACTACATCAGAAAGAACACTAAAACAGTTATAGCAAAAGGTAACAGGGAACTAAAAGAAGATATTTTTATAACAAATTTCAATTACTGACACATTAAGCATCCCATGTAATCCAATTACTCAATTGTGATCTGTGGCTTTTTCAATTAAACTGAAGCAGATAATTTAAGGCAAAAATACATGTAATCAAATATAACTTTCACTGTAAAACAACCTAGGAAGGAATCAAGTAGGAAACAGAAGAAAAGGTTACAAAAATATTCAATACATTACACAGATTAAGCTAAATAAAAGCTGTTAAAAGGAGCCAAAATACCACATCCTGCCAAGCAGAAAGAAGGAAAGGAATAAAGAAGAAATCAGAAATTAAGCACTGATCCAGGAACATTTACCGAATATTGTGAAAGACAGAAGCATTTCCAGAGCACCCAGTTAACACCCCCACCACCTCAAAAATAAAGCCTTTTATGACTTTTCAAACCAAAGGACAGATCTCAAGTTCACCATGTCAGCTGCTGATAATTACTTGTATGGTATAAAAATTTTAGATTACAGGATCAGTACGAATTTCTTGAGGAATTTTTAAAGCCTTAAAATGAATTTACACAAAACACATGACTAAGTCTACTACATACTGTAGGTCCTGTCAACAAGGACTAAAACTTGCTCAACAAGATATGTTACTTCAAACCCTTGAATTCAGTGTCAACTATAAGGACACTGAATTTTTGTTTTGTATGCCTTCAGTTTATGGGTTTTTTTACATATTTGGTAATGTGCAATATTTACACCAAGCAAAACAAAATCAGTCAAATTTTTTTTCCTTCCTTTTGTATGCTATATAGCATGAATGATTATGCAAACCATCAACTTCAGTTACATTCAAAATACACATTACATGTTCCTAATTTTTAGTCATTCTCATTTTAAAGTTAAGGAAAACATATAAGCAAGATTGCTCATTTCCTTACAAAGGGGTATTTTTGATGAACCTTTACTTGGCTGATACATGGAGCTTCCAAGAAAAGACATTAAAATAATTTGTTTGTTGAAAATTATTTTGTTGAAGTAGTGCTGCAAAAGAACCTGAACATTATTGCTTATTTAAATTGATAGACAAAATAAATGAAACAATGTTTGAACTCGTAGCCCCTGTTTTTACAAAGCACATTGATATGGTCTTCCCTAACAAAAACATCTGTGCTACCACAAACAGATGGACCTACAGTAACAGTCTTGCTGAATGCTAATGGGTGCCTTAAGCAGAGGAAGGAATATTAGGATACCATGCAGGTTTGCTGAACTCACCTGACAGAGGTGTAAAACCATTTTCTAGGAGCAGAGATGCATGCACAAAAGTAAGAACATGATTGCAAGTAATAGACTTCCATGAAATTAGACACAACATCTTCAAAATTAACAACAAAATAGCGTGATGAAAAAAAAGTAAAATTTCATGGTTCCTCACCTCTCGCTTTGCGAGCAGCACATTAGGAACAATATGAGGCAGGCAGCGTCCCAGCATTAACATGACACTTTTCTCACTGTCTGCAATTCGAGATACCTAGAAAACCAAGTTGCTTGTTTGCTTTTTTTAGACACACAGGAACAGAAAAACAGCATTTGAAAGGAATAATAAAAATTGCAGCAGGCTGATCACTTACCAGAAAACTATTTAATTTATTCCCATACATGAAGCTGTAAGTTTTTGAAGTGTCAGCAATTTCAAAAGCGTGAGTAGAGACTCAAAGTTCCCAGTAATTACACCTCTCTCACTAGGTTCCATATTTAGCATAAAATCTAAGAACATATATTTATTTCTTAACTTTCATGCACATAGATTCATCTTTCCATGACTTTGTTTCAAAGCAATTATTACTTGTTTAACTATTGCTGCCATGCAAAATGAAGGATCTTTTAGTTTATGCCCACTGGAAGTATACCTCTGATCCCAAACGGCTGTCTGCTGACATCCGACAGAAAGACAGTAGTGCTTGATGGAAAGCTGGTGACAATTTCCTGAAATATCATCAAAAAGGGAGAGGGAGAAGAAAGCATAAATCAGAAAGGTGATAAAGCAAGTTCTTTCACTCTGGTTTAATCAGCTAGGTAAAATGACACCCAGAAAGCATGTTTAAGTGATTCATACTACAGAAGTTTTAAAATTATCTTTGACTTTTAGAGTGTTTCATTCGTAGCAAGAAAAAAACGTGAGTGTCCTAATTAAGAAGTTAGATTTAGTTCCAAAAAATATAACATCTTTCAAACGGCTGCACAGACAAAAATAGGACTAAGTCATGAAGAAAAGGAAGCTTAGGCAATACGAGAGGAAGCATACAATTATGCAAACGGGGTGGGGCGGGCACAGAAATCACATGAAACAATATTTTTGCTTAATGCTCTGATTCTGCAAATTGCATAAAAGCATTTGAGTAGTCAGTCAAGTTAGGAGCTTCAAGGTTAAATAGAGTTTGGTCAACTGCCACTTTGGGATCTAACTTTGGATTCAAAAGCTGCCAGAACCTCAAAATCAATCTTAAACTGGTGTCTAAACCCTTTTACAGGGTGCATCTGCACAGGCACTGCCTCATGGCCACATCCAGCACCAGCCAATGCAGCCAAGCTACTCAAAGCCTTAAGCATCTGTATCAAACCCTGATAAAAGCTTCAAAACAGCCATGTCTGAAGAAGGTAATTTGGCAGAAATGTTCTCAGAAAACAATTACTGACCATTACATCAAACAGGCAAGCAGCAGCACTCTATTATTCCCAGTAATGACAACTTCCTCTGCCTTATCTCAGGCCTTGTACTTAGATGCAAATCTAACACTGCCCCATCCACTATGTTTAAAGAAGAAACACAACATTTGTCTTCCAAAATATGCACAGAAAACATCTCACCCATTTCCATCATCTGCTGTTTGAGTCCTCTAATGATACTGAGAGGAGGCAACTCCTATTTTTTATGTGGAAATTGGTAACACCTTTGAACCCTCAAAAATACACACATACATTTTTATCTAATAGACTGACACATAATACATCTTACAGTAAATACATAATCATTCACCCTTTTCTAACTGAAAAAGCCCGTTAAAAAATCAAAGCTCTTACTTACAATAACTTAAACTAATTCAAGAGGACATCAATAAATATACCAGTTTTCCTCTTCTCACTATTTAGAAAATTATGATAAATAAGAATTTTTACTTATTGCTTAATTTTTTTAACAGTATAGGTTTTTGAAGCACATTTTAAATTTTAATGAAGGAAGCTTGTTTTAATTCTATTCAGCTTGGTTTTGTGCAAGGTTCACTTTAAAAAAAGTTACTAAACTACTTAAACGGTAGCGAGTTGTAAAAGACCTCTTTCACAATATGTTAGTTCTTATGCTGTAAAATATTCTTGAGTGACAGATTTACACACTCTACTCGACACTGTAGAGGTTTTTTATACTGGGAGAACATTAGCAAGCATTGCAAAGCAGCAGCTTAACATTAACACAGAGGCAAGGTCTTGGCCAGCCCTTTGCCCAGTCTGTCCTTCAACTAGGCCTTCATTCTACAGAAAATCAGATCCTTTCCCACTTGGAATCCTAATTAAAACCCTACATAAGGGCAAAGTTCCATTCCCACTTTGCAGAGAATGAAAAGTAAGTATGACAATATGTCACTGAATTTCCCTGTGGGTCAAATAACAGCAAGCTCTGGGCAGCGTGGATCCTCTTACAATTGCTGGTTATACTTGGAGTCCAAAAAGCTTCTCCTTAATGAAGTCTAACAAAATCCTTGATGGCTGCACTGAACAAAAACAATAAAAGATCAAGGCCTCTTGCAAACAAGTCAGTGGCAAGTCTCTTCAAGGGGCAATAGATGCCAGCAGTGAAGACATCCAAATATAAGAAAGTACAATGAATAAAAAGCCCAGGCACTACTGTTCTATTCTATATAACCCCAGGACAGAAGAGCCAATTCATTCAAAAAGCCAGGACTGCTGTATAGAGAAAACACCTTGTATTTGGTGCAAATTACCACACACCTCAAATTAGTTGAATAAACACATGTGGTGCAGTCTATTTAAACCACTGCTAGTGCTTTGCACTGCCATCTGTTAACTGAGGCATTTTTCCAATGATGGTCATGTCCTCATTTGCCAGCATGCACGCACAGCTGCTGTGAGTGCAGGCACACAAGGCAGGCTCACTTCCCCTTCTCTCTTCCCATCTGGGCAAGATTTATGCCAAGAAAACACTCACAGTAGTAATGATCTTGCCTTTTAGGATAGAGTCTTAGCTGTTAACCCTTCTTAGTACATTCTGCATAAATGATAGTAATTGTCTTCTGTAAATAAATGTGGATTGAAATCAATAAATATCCAGCATTTCCATTGTGCTGCTTCTCCTGCAGATCTCAAAACATTTAACAAATAATCTATTTATTCAGTGAGAAAAATTACTGCATTATTACAAATCTAGGGCATAATCCAGGAAGAAAATTTAGCACTAGATACTGGTCTATAAAACACTGTATCAAACACGCTTTCCTTTGACCCTTTGCTGACATATTAAGCCCAAAGTAGAGTACAAAAATAGCTACATATTACACATGCATTATTTATTTCTGCAGTGAACTGCATTTGAGGGGACTTGTGAATTTAACTCAACGGGGATTCACGGCTTCATTGAACTACTTCTCAAATAAATCTAGGTGCAGTTTAAACAACTGTGAGCAGCAGAACAAATGCTGTTCTTCTAGTCTCTACCATCATAAATTCCACTGGAAATACACAGCTCATTCCTCACTCAGTGATTTAATCCTGTTTTGATATACACCCTCACTATCCCCAAACCATCAATCTAATATTCATGCACTTAATGCCACCCAGCACTCACCATTAATCTGAGCAAGAAGAAACTTGCAACAAGCCAAGTGAAAGTAGGTAGACAAGTACATAGCAACAGCTTGAAGTTCTGATTACTACACATATTTGTATTGTGCAGTGTACTACACATATCTGGACTTTTAGCTAGGATATGAAAGAAACTTAAAAAGAAAAAATCTGGAAAGCTTAAACCAAACCACTGACCACTTTCCAGAAAAATCTAAGCTGTTCTACTTTCCTGTTAAACACTAGTATAGTCAACTAAGAGAGAATAAATTTGTTATGTGACTCCAAAGTATTATATTCAGAAATCTTTTCTTCTGTCCAATTCTAAAAGTTAAGATATCACTGAAAAAGTAGCCCTGACCCTCGAACATAGTGCAAGAAGTACAGAAAATCCAGAAAAAGCAGGATTCTTAGAGTTTATAAGAAAAGGTATTTACTAGCAGGATTAGCAACTTCTTTTTTTCCGGTGTTCTTTTTTTCCACCCCACTACAAGGTTGCATTTATTTTTCCATCTGCGCAGAATGTCTACACAGATTTCTACTTGGTATTTTGAGATGGAAAGACAATTCCCGAAACAAATTACAGTATCAAAACCAGCAAAAGCTCGCTAAGGGACAAAAGACAAAGCAGGATGGCTGCCTGCTTCCCTACAAACAGCAACAGTAAGATCATAAGGTGATCTACTTGCTTATCTTTGTCCGCAGTGGTAACAATTACAAGTTGTACACACTCTCATTATGTTTGTGGTCCGCGTTACTCCTGATGACTACAGTGGTTTATCTATCACTTAATGAACAAATCACTTCTCCTTTTCACTACAAAAACACTTGTACAGGTTGAAAGGGCTTTCTCAAGAACACTTGTAAGCACAAACCCAGTCTCCAAGTAATAACACAACATGAAATCCCTAACTTAGTTAAAAGAATCATAGTTACCCAGTGAAGGCGTGCCCCAAAATCAAAACTCAAAAAAGCAGTATGCCATCAGATACCTTTCTGATAATTACAAAATAAGTAAATGATAAATAGTTCTGCTCTCTAGCAGAGTTATACACATCTACAGAGAAAAAGCAAAAAAATTTCCCAACTCTTCAAGCAGAAGAGAATTATTAAATTAAAACTTAAAAGAGAACAGAACTCTCTTGTCTTCCCATTCACTATTCTGATTTTACCTATTTTTTTGTTCCAACAAACAGGGCTGGGTTTAAAAGCAGAAAGGGAAAAGAATTTCTGCAACTTAATACTAAAACAGTAGGTTTGTCATATGTACTCCTTCCTGAGGAGATTAGGAACACCATAAAAATATCAGCACTGTACCCTAGAGGTATGTTAAGTCTTTTATTAGCCTTCAAAACACAAATGATCTATTCATTTGGCAGAACTTCTCTGTTAGAAAAATATCTACTCACTTTACAAGGATTTTTAATAATATCATGCAGTTTACAACTTATCACTAACCTATTAGGTTTATCAAAGTGGACCGCAGCTTTAGATGATGGAGGACATGAGGACAGTTTCTCTGTCTCTTTAGAGGGCACAGAATTTAGCATATCATCTTTAGAAGTCCTTGAATCCACTTCAGCTGATAAAGCAAGGCTTTTTTCCTCAATGTTTCCATGTTTACTGTCATTCTCAGAGCTCTTGATATCCAAGTACCGTCCATTGTCCTCTGAGACTGTGAGAGGCACTTGTTTTAAAGAAGGATGGGGAGCTACACCATAAACAGTTGACACAGAAAAGTTTTCATTCTTGAGAAGATCTATTTCACTGAAAAAGCAAAATATGAAATATTTTTGTAGCTTTCATATGCTGTTCAAATCACACCACTGCAGCACAGAAACAAAGACAACATGCTGAAGAGCTCAACACATCCTTCAATTCATGTATGTTTAAGAATTCCTGTAACAAATAACTTTGATTACACACACTGTTCAAATAAGCACTAGTTTCATTGAGCACTTTAGTAGATAATTAGTAACAGGAAAAATGTTGCACTGAGTGAGTGAATCAATGAAACAAGTGAGTAGCAACAGTTTTATCTCCTTCTGGCTGAAATCTGAGCACTGAGACACAAATTGTTACAAGACAGAACACTACCTAGGACGCAAATCATAAAATACTGGAGTGGTGAATCAATATGTACTATCCTATCTGGCTTTGAAAAGGTAACTATCCAAGTCAATAAAGATACTTAAAATTTAAGCACTTTCCCACACACTGCATCAGTACACCTCTTAAGAGGAATGATATCTTATGGCTTACAGAATGATATGGTTGCTCAAAACTTCTAAGTATCTTTTTTTTTGCTGCTTTTAAAGATACTGTCATGTCTACTAGTCTCGCTCTTCAGAAAGAAAAACTGTGTTGATGTCAGATGTAAAAACAAGCATCTTTCTGACAGTGCTTGCAAGCTGTACACACTAAGGAGTGACATAAAGCTAATTGGAAAAAAAACTATGTAAAACAGATCAGAAGTGATTGTTTTTAAAGGAATAAACAAGTCACACTGAAAGAACAAAATTGGTTACAAAATCAAATTGTACACGTAATACAGGGAAATAGTCAGTTTGAAGTCTCTTCCTTTTTCTAAATCAAATACTATGTATTGAAAAGGAAAGACTGCCCTGCCCTGAAGAATTCCCAGTAATTTCCTATATCTAAGTCATGGTTCCATATGTGTGTTAGAAAGACATTGAAAAGTTCTCCAACATTTATCAAGAGTCAAGTAGGTTGATAAGAACATACCTTTCAAGTCTTTGGATTTGTTCCATCAAAGACCATTTCTCACTGTTTAACACACTAATTTGATCTTCTAATTTTTGCACTATTAAACATTGCTAAACACAAGACAGAAACAGAAGAGTTTAGTACAATAAAGTTCAGCAGTACATCAAACAGCTGCAACATTTCTCCTGTGCAGTCTTACTTCTATTGACTGTGGTGCTGTTTCAAACACAGGGACGGTCCCAAGTATAGGAGTGTCAGCCTCTAACTCGTCATCCTCTACACCAACTGATGCGTCCACCACATCTCTTGCAGCAACATGATGGTTTCCAAAGTCACGGTACAGTTGTAACAGGTCAGGAGGTTTTGGAATATTCAATCCTACATCATCCCAAAGTTCAAAATCCTTCAAAAGAATAAAAGAAACTAAAGCATAGAATATACTTCCTTTTCTTTTCTCTTCCTCATTTGACTACAGGTGATGCAATAGCAAAATAATCACATCAAGACTGCATTGCAGTAAATCAGATAGAAGAATAACTCAGCAAGAAACAATAGTAGAGGAAGGATTCATTTTGTGAACCAAAGCAGTTTGACCACAAAGGCAGCTCTAGGCAACATACTAGAGAGAGTACCTTTCCAACCACATAGGTCACTTTCTCTTTTGCTAAGACATGAACACTTTTTATAATCAGAAATAATGTTGCTCAAATTCTAGCAGAAATCAATGCAGCTGATACAAGGCACAAATATTGGTTTTGTTCCCATTTCACTCACAAGTGCAGGTCTAATTTCCCTAGGGAAGACAGGCACAGTATCACAGAATCGTTTAGGCTGGACAAGACCTCTGAGATCAAGTCCAACCTTTGACTGATCATCACCATGTGAACAAGACCAGAGCACTAAGTGCCACATGCAGTCATTTCTTGAACTCCTCCAGGGACAGTGACTCCATCACCTCCCTGGGCAGTCCATTCCAACATTTAACATCCCCATGAAGAATTTCCTCCTGATGTCTAATATAGCTTAAACAGCTCTGTAGAAGACTGATAGTGAGGTGCAAACAACACAAGGGCCTCCTGTCTCAAACAGGTTCTTCCTTTTCTCATTTACATCTTATCATCCTATTAACACAAGAATATTTCATGTCTGTATATACAAGTCAGTTTGTGCACTGTTACACAGGAGTTGTGATGGTCTCTTTAACGACTTTAAATTTAAAGTATAGGTTTAAACTTTTTTCCTATTGTTCCCAGTCTTCACTATTATTTTTTCCATAGTCTGGTCACATACATTTCTTTGAAGAAATATTATTTTCTCAAATAATTATATGAATAACATAGAAAAAATTGTGTCTACTATACAGTAATTTCAGTATGTTTATATTTACTTTTTAGAATTAAGAATTTTGCTTTTTGCTAATTGTCTCACAAAACAAAAACTTCTTAGTCAAGAGCACAAATAGAACAGACCGTCAATCTTTTCTTTTTTGGGGTCTGTATTCTCACAAGTATTTGGATGTTAAGTGCAAATATTCAGTGGAGGTGGAAAGTTCAGAAATTCTATTTAACAACCTATCTGCTCCACAGATTAGGATATGAAAAGTAGGAAAAGTTTAGGAGACCAGTTTCCCATAAAACTGGATGAAATTCCATATTTAATTCTTCTGGTAATATCCTCATTTTGTGATGAATACGTATTGGGTATTGATATTACAGAGTGCTTTGTCTACCCAGAAACAGAACGTAATTAACACCTTCCAAACATTCTTGCCATCAAATGTAAGCCAACAGAGATATAAAACTGACCATCTTAAGAAAAATGCATCAAAGCATAGCTATGTTGGGAAAGAGCCAGGATAACACTTTATTACCAAGAGCTTATTCAATACTGTACTCAATGCCACAGGTGATTAAGTACTCTCACACACACACATACACATCCCCAGAAGACAACCAATGAGTAAATTGTATATCCCTGTACAAGGCAACTGAATAGGATCTAAGGAATAGATTACATTTGAGATCCAGATCCTTGACTTCCAGTGAATGTGTGTCACACCAGAATACAAGGAAAACATCTAACACACAGTATTTCACTTCTTCTTTTGCTTCCTTTAAAAGAATGCAAGCACTCTACTTCCTACAAATTTTGGGAAACTACTGCTCAAACTGCTGTGTTTTCAAACCATGGTTTATATATGAAAATGCTAACTAACATATTTAACTATTAGAGTACTCATATATATGAAGCAAACTGCATGCACAGGAAAAACCACTTAAGTTCACTTGAGTTTATGACAAGATCACAATATGGAAAGCAGGCGTGCAAAAAACCTCAAACCCACAAGGAAATTTTACCTGATCATGATTTTCATCTGAAAATGTTATTGATGTAAGCTTGTAACTATTCTTCAATAAAAATTCATTAACTAGGAAGTTTAGAGCTCTTTTCTCAAGAGGTCTGATTGGCTCCTGGAAAAAAAAAGAAAACACACTAGAACTTCGGTTTATCTTCCTTCCAACTATGGAAGCTTGTTATATTCATATTAAAATCCATGCAAAGTTCATTTATCACCAACTACCTACCTGAATTTCAGGACTTGATTTATAATTTTTTCGTTCCTGCAAAGGAACTTCATTTTCTGGGGAGGAAAAAAGAAGGAACTAAATTTTACTCTCTCACAGAGGATGAGCTCAGCTACTTCTACATTGTTTAAAGTAGAGACTTAAGAAAAGGTTTATGTACACCACCTGCAGCCTGAGTCAGGTTGGCTCGAAGGGCCTGTATGGTCTCCTTGGCTTTCCGTAGTTCAAACTCCAGGACTGGACAGGGATTTGGATTAAACACACACAGGCATCCAACCAAGGCAAGGGAAACAAAAATAAAACATAAAAAGCAAGGATGGGTATGAAAAAAAAGATACCGTTTGTATTAAACATAAAGCATGCAATCTTTATGGAATTTATGAACACATGCAGCAGAGTTGGTCTGAAAGCAAACTGGTGAACATTTTCCATAGTTTCACTGGCTTTAGCTCAGCTAAGTCAAAATTTCAAGCTGTCTGACAAGGACTCGCTGTAAGGTTTTGGGAAAATATTTGGGAACTGATGCTGTCAAATGTTTTGGTTTTTTGGGGGGGCAAGAGGAGTATGTGGGCAATAAGAGCACAGATCTAAATGAAACAAGCATGTTGTGGCAGCAGAGGAAGCTGTCTCCATGTAGCAAAGCTTAAACCATGAAGTGAATGTACAATCCCACTGATACCACAGACTTGATTTGGAAAATAAAACCATACACCAAAATTTTTGTAGTTTAAATGGGGGATCTTGAAATATACTTTATCTTACTGAAAAAAAAAAGTAATTTTACATTTCTATTTTAAAATAGTGGAGTTTTAGGAACGTCCCATACTTGATTAGCATTTTGAATTCAGTTCACTGAATTCAAATGAAGAGAGATATACAAGACCAAAAACATCCAAAAAATGCAGCTCTTCTGCAGTACTTATAAAAAAAGCTTGAAAGGAAAAAAGTCTTTGCACCATTATTCTTGAAAGTTTATATCGATTTTCAAAGACCTAGAGTCAGCTTTAAATTCAAAAATACTTAATTCTAGTTCTCCACTCTCTTTTAATACACCTTTCCACTTCCCTGGTCACTCTTATTTGTTTCTCATGTTCCAATGTTTTCTCCAAAAAGGGCCAGTGGTGATTTGTGTACTGGGATTTCATGATTTGATGCTGAGGTCGTACATACATAGTGACGTCAAATTTTAACCCCCTGGAGCTTTGCAAAACATATAGCAAATATTCTTTTAATAGTCATTTACATGTGGAACATCTAAGGAAACCTATTTAAGAGATGATAAGATAAATACATCCATTTCACTAATTCTCAGATTAATCTAATCACACTGAAATATACATTTACCAGAAGGAAGGACTCTTGACTAGTAGAGATGACCACAGAACACCTAACATGCTGAAGTGTTAGATGACCTGTTTAGAATAATTTAACATCTACTTTATCCCCAAAAACCCGAAAAATTTTATAGTGACTTTTAACAAGAAAGTTTCAATGAGGTCTTTAATCACTGCCTGGAAACAATTTAACATGACATTCTGAAATATTTACACAGAACACAAGGCACAGCAGAAACACTGCATTGGCCTTTGCTGGTAAAAAACGTTACTGAAGGCTGCAAATAAAACCAGTTCCTCTTTTGAGCATCTGTAACTAAGACTCGTGGTAATTGGCACTCATGGAAAAAAGATTCACTCAGTTTGCAGTTCTGCATAAAAACTGAAGGAGTTACTACAGTACACCACATTTGCTACATGAAAGTAACTTGTTTGATGCACAGAATTTTACTGCAGCAATACAAAAGCGCAACTGAGGATACAATGAATAAAATATGTAAAATCTCTCTAGTATTCAGCAATGCTGATCTGCAAATACTTCTGTGCAACAAAGGTAGAAAACGCTCTCATGATAAAGTAAGTACCTAATTTTAGCACTTCCTTGCATTTGAGATACTTATTCACAGCTGTAAGATACTAATTTGTTACTTTTTGAAAATTTTAAAGAACTCAAATTTAGAAATTTTTCTTATGGAAATAACTATGTGTTATCATTTTAATCTTGTAAAATATTTTCAAAGACCAGAACAGTTGCAGATCAGGAGTGCCCTGAACTAGAATGATATAAAAAATAAAAGAAGTTAGAAAAACAATGCAAACTATAAAAACTCAGGGATCCAATCAAGGAAAATAGGAATAAGACATGTCTGAAGGCATAGAAAGCCAAAAAACTCATGTCAGACAAACCCATGTCAGACGGCAAGAATTGAATTTTAGTGAACTGTGACGATGCTGACAATTCTTAGAAATCTTTAGGACTTTACCCATTCAACCTTAAAAGTAGATTACTCTGCTGCATGTTTCTGTTACATAGTAGAAGATTCTAGACACAGTATATTTGAGAAGCTGTCCCTTGGTAGCATGTCGAAACAGCCACATAATCCCAGCACAACACAGCATTGTTACAGTTGTACCTCATCTAATCTTACTAATGGCGCCATGATAATTGCCATCATACAAACCTTGATGCTTTCAACTCAGTCACAAATGTAGCTTTTATTTTAAGAAGTTTATAGGTGTTTATACAATTATACATGAAAACAGCTGTAACATTAACTTCAGTCAAATGTTAAACTGTAATTAAAAGCTCTTTAAGTTATACTGAAATGTGGTCTTCTGCCAAAACATGTAATAATTTTTAATTCAACCTATCTACCAATGAAATCAATATTAGTAATTCCCATTTGTTGATTCTATAGCATTCTCTTACATAAAAAGGCAACCTTTTAATCCCTTTATTTGTAATAACTATGAACTATTGACTTTTAATACAAATGACCTGATGCCTCTCCCCCTCTCCTGTTACAAAGCTGAAGCTATGCCATCAGAAGCACTGACCAAGCCAAGCTAAAGTTCACCTTCATGCTTGACTAGGCTGATAACATGTACAACTGCCAGCACTTGGTGTAGGGGCTGACACTCCTTAACAATAATGCACAAAAGTTTTGCTGCAGACAGCCTAAGAAAGGAAAGAATCAGATATTCCTCTGCACCAGGAAAGCAAAGAATAGAAATTTAGAGCCTTGAGGTTGGGTAATCTTCCTACAAGGAAAGAGCATTTCTGAACAAGTTAGTTTGCCTTAGGGGAGAAAACTATGCAAATTTCAACGGCTCTTTTAATAAAAAGTGATGGCTTTTAAATGGCTTTTTTGTTATTAAAAGTTTCTAATCCCTACAGCTACTATCCTGAAAAAAATTACAAAATCTGACTTACAATGGTTGAATCTTTCAAGCAAGCAATGAAGTAATTGGACCAAGGTTTTCAGATCAGCAATTTCTAAATGTTTCAGTTTTCATGAAGCTAACTTGAAAGAGAATTGCATTTCAGGAATGAGTAGCTTGTCTGCTGAGCTTTGAAATTTCAAAATTAAGATTTCTCAAGGGTCTTACTCTATTGACTCATATTTGTTAATGACTTCATAAGCTATGGGATCATAGATACCTACAAAGAACCACCTACAATTGGGATTGGACTAGTTGAGATCTACATGAATAGCAGTCTTGCTGAACCAAGGCCAAAAAGTTGAGGAAATAAACAGTACTTCTAAAATCATCCAGCATTTGTGTAAGCAGTAGTATTTCCAATTACACTAGAATTTTATAATCTACATTTAGAATACCTTGTTTAGATTTTCGCATATTTCACCATCAAGTACCCAGTACTTCAGATAATTGTAGAAGGGTAGTTTTGTGTTGTGAAGCCACTATATGGCATTTGGACATTTTCTTTTAAAAATAGTTTTTCTCTGAAGTATCAAGGGCCCCTTTGCTTACCCAGGTTTCCTCACTTTCATACTCTTACAAGCTCTTTTGTATGATGGAAGAAAAAAGGCAGCCTTGAAATGTGAAACACTTCAGCACAAAACACAAATAGCCCCAAATCAGAAAGCTGTACTTTAGCACAAGATATGACTACCACAGTACAAAAATAAAGACCAGCAGGAAGATTCGTGAGCAAGTAACAGAGAACTTGTCACTCGAATAGTGGGAGGCCAACACTTGACTCAGGAGCCTCATTAATGCTTTGAAGTTAATGAGACAGGATCACCCACAGAGAAGACCTGAACTACAGCAGACTTGTCTTCAGTTTCAGCCCCTGGAGACCTTCTGTAAGAACAACCTTCAACCTGGAAGGAGATTTAAGAGGCTTACAACTCCTTCACAGGCTTAAGACAGGCAATGGGAAGACAAAACCAGATCTGTTTTTGGGATGAACAAAGTACACACACAATGTTAACAAGTGATTGTTGTACTAAGATGCCTTTTGTGCTCTGTTTTTAAGTTTTGATTTTTTTAAAAGATTTTCCTCTGATTTTGGTGTGCGCAATTTAATAGTGCCTACTAAAAAAACCCAAAAAAAGGCTCTGTAAAAAGCAGAAACTATGAACCTGAGTCCAGATAAATTAACTTGTCAAAAATAAATGGTTTTTGAACTGGTTCCCTCCTTTCAAATCTTATTTTTCTAATCAGAGGCCCACAGACTAGCTAGAAATCAATGCAAATACAGGGAAATCTGAGAATACTTATATTGGAATATGAATCCCAATATTACCAGTTAGATTGTGCCTGGGCCAGTCTGACCCTTGCTGCTGGGCCGAAGGCGGCATCTGTGGTGTATCACCCCAGAGACACCCTTAGCTTGCTGGTGGTTGCAGCTGGGCACTAAACAAGTCCAGGCTTGTCAGGAACTCCGTTTACCTCAGGAGGAAAGCTTCAGGCGAAGGTGAAGAGAAAAAGGAGAGGATTCTGCTGGAGTTTATTCCATGGTCACGCAGGTCTGAATCTTGGGAACAGCTCCAACAGAATCGCGAGTGCATGGCCTGATTCACCTTTTAAGCTCAGGGGGAGGGGAGGGGAGGGGACAGGTGAGCCACCAACCAGGTGGGAGAGGTGGCGTCTCAAGGGACACCTAGACAGGCCAGTGACCCGCAGGCCTGAGGGACATCCTTTGAACTTGACCAACCACACGACGCCTTTGCTGGAATATTAAGCCTGATTGACAGGACTCATTCAGCAAGGGACAAGGGAGGGGGGAAGAGGGTATTGGTACACCTGGGGAAGGGACCTGAAAGTTTGAAACACACTGCAACATACTTATGATTGAAATGGAGTTTGATTATAAGAATTAATTTTATCATCTTTGAAAGCTCAGCATGTGTTTTTGAAATTATTAAATTCTCAAAAATTATTACATTCTCATCTTTTGAGTTGATGACAAAGGCAGGTTAGCAATAATAAACATTTTGAATTATGCAAAGTAGGGGATTTAGACCATGGCAAATTTAAGATGTGGCAGAAGATTTTCTTTAGACTGAATGTGAGGCAACCTATTTTAAACAAATCCTGTGGGTATTCAAGTTAGGTGTACCCTTATTACACAGGAAGGGAGCAGGTTTCCCATTCTCTAGCTGCATTCTGGAAATTATGAGCACTTGGAGGAGGTCTATTACCCCTAACAAATCCTTCAGTACTGAGTCTATCCTAGGAGCAATTATTTCAAGCACTGAATACATGACTTTGGATTTAAAAGTTACCAGTCTTAGAGAAAAAGTTGTTTCCATCTAGTAAACTGCAAGCTGTAAGGATGCATTTTGTTTTGTTTCATCTCCTAGTGGATTACAAATGTATAATCCAAATTGTTACATAACTCTCATTTTCATTAAGATCAGGTAGATAAAGAAGAAAATTTGTTTTCTAAATTGCAGTTAGTTTTGTCATACTTTTCCACATCCTGACTGGCTTCTGTGACTTGCATCTTTTCAGTCAAGCAAGTGATAATATTATAGAAGGGACTCAGATCCCTTCCAGCAGATTTCCCAAATGAAAAGCTCTTTTCAGCAACTCCTCAAAACATGCTTGCTTCTAGGCCAAATTTTAATTCTAATTCCAGATGGAATGAAGTGGGCTAATAGCTTTTAAGTACTGAAATCAATTTCAAACAAGAATTGATACAATTATTTCCAGGAATTTTTGAACTGTTAAAACAAACAAAAAAAAAATAGCAGCTAAGTCTACACTACTCATAATGGGCAAATGGAATATGGTGGCTTTGGATGATGATATATGCACAGATTTTTTCATTTTGGGCTTTCTAACATAGTCAAGATACAAAAGTATTTGCAAAGTGGGTATGTTATAACCTCAGTTTTAAAGTCCTTCTGACTCAGAACTAGTTCAGCAGTTTCATTTGGTGACTTATGTGCATTTATGTCCTATCTTTCATTTGATATGATAGGGAACGGATAAGGAAAGCATGTGTTCTGTCCAAACAGTAAAAAACAAAGATAGGAGCAAGAGAAAGGCATTTACAAAGAGAAATGACTCAAACCTCACCTTCAGAACTATCAGAAGAAAAAGATGACTATTGGCTCATGGCCCCAAGCTTTCACAACAGATTACAATTTCAATCTCCTAAGCATCAAAGCTATTAACAGAAAAGAAAGAATTCTAGAAGAAACAAATAAGCAAGATGGACTTCCAGTTAGGTTTCAAAGTGCATTTGCAGCTAAGAACAACTTCAAAAGCAGAAGTTATAAGCCAGAGTTTGTTTAAAGAAGGAACTGGATTTGCAAAATTTTTGAAACCTCTGTTGACATAGTTTCTTAATGTACAAAATAAATACTTATCAGTTTTTGAAATTGCTCAGGAAGATAGCTTTAAACATGACTGAGGCAAAATATTTTAAGCAATTATGACTGAACCAGAATTTTAAGTACAAAGAAAATATTTTTGAAAACTTCCAGTCTTTAAAAACATCCAGAAATAATATTGAATCTCATTTCGTTCAAGTTCTTATGTTATTTTTTAAGAACTCTGAAAAACATCTCTAAAGGAACACAGAACTGTAAATATCCTGACATACAATTTCCTCATCAATTACATATGACAGCAGTCAATCACTATATAGCAATTATCAAAAATATTGATCAATTTTACTATTTACTTAAACTTAACACCTAATTTTAGGCTATATTAATTTCATACTGGAAGTGACCAATATTTTGTCACTAATGTTTTGTCAGAAGATTTCTGGTTCTATTGGATGTCAATTCTGACTGGTCTATATTTTCTAAAAGCATCTCTAATCCAATTCTAAGGACAGCTCCAAGCAAGAATCAAACCAGCTCTCTCAGTAACACTATTGCCAAGAAATACGGACTAGAACTAAGAAAAATCTCTTACAAAACCAAAAATAAATAAAATACTGGGATTTCTGCTTGTTTCTTCCTTGCATTCCAGGACACAATTCACAAGGCTTGGGCTCCTTAAACACCATTTTTTTTTTTTTTGGAAGATTAGCTTTCTATTTACAACCACTGCCTCCTTAAAAAGAACTATGTATATTGAAAAAGAGAGTAGCTAAATAGTAATAAGAATCCAGAAGTTTCCATACAAATTGAAGAACACTAAGTTCCTACAGTACTAGACCAGAACACCAAAACACCTGGATTTGCTTTGAGTTTGTGAATTTAATCCAGTCCTTTAACTCAGCAACACTGGCTGGGTAAGAAAAATGAGATTTTCCCACCATTTCAGTCTGACCCAGAGATGAAATTTCAGAATGAAGATCCTTTACAGAACTATGTTTTGTCAGCCTTTTCGTTGCTTGGAGTTTCAGAGTAGAGACAAGAGGGTGGAAGAGAGACATGGCAGCTTGCATCACCTCAGGTTTCATAAAGCTTAACCATGTGAGCTGAAGTCCCAGCATGGACAACTCCCATGAGCTCAGGATATTGAATACTACTAACTGACAAGAACTAAAGAGAGCTCTATAGCCATTTCTAGAGAGCTTTTATGGATTTCTCTGTAGAAGCTGAGAATAACTTACTATATGAATTTGGAAAAAAACCTGGACAGAGAAACATGGCTCACATGCAAAAGTGGTTAGTAAAATAATTTCTAACATAAGAGATGTTGGTGATGTAATAGATCCTGAAATTAAAAGTGCCAAAGACTCAGAAAAAAAGGCAAAAACCCCAACCTTATACAACCAAAGAATCAAATAGGAAAGAAAAGCACAAGAATTAAGATTTGTAGTGAAGAAGATTTATGAAACTGAGTAAATCCCAAATTTGCTCTGGGTTTGGAGGTGCTTATTTGATCTCAATGAAGGCTATGTTTAAGAGATGACTTGCAATAGATCTTTATGTCAGAAAGCTCTAACCCACACAGTAGCAACAGACCACTATGTAGAGTAATTTAGTGAATGTTTCAGCTTAACAGTAGTAGTCAGCAGGCAATACCAGGATACAGTTCTATTGCCAAAGGCTGGGCACAATTTTCAGGTATACTGGGTGTTTCTGCACTGGTGACATCTGGAATCATACACAAGTACACCTGCCTGAATAGTTACAGAAATTACAGCAGAAGTGTCCAACATCAAGCAACTAGTTAAACCACCTCAGTGAAATCCTGTCACCTTCAGAAATTGTTAATTTAAATATACTTAAGCTAGAAACAAGTTAAACAGAAAACAAGTTAAACAGAAAAATCAACATTCTGTGATTCCTAAAACATATAGAACACTTACCTGCTACTCTTTCATCCGTTTCTCTATTGCCATCATCAGAGTATCTTGCAAAATCTAAAGAATCAAGAGTACTGATGCTTCCAGCACGATCTTAAGGGGTAGGAGAAAAAAAAATAAAAGATATCAGAAAGAATCCTGAAGAGCTGCCTTTTATAGAGAAAGTCACAGAGAAAGTCAAAACAGCATCTCATTTCAGAAACTATAAATTGGAGGCTACATGTTCTCAAGTTGTACTGCATTTTCTGAAGGTCTGTAAGTAGAGAGTAGATCAGTAAACTTGAACCAAAAATGCAGCACTACAGCAAGTTCACTGAACAGACTGTAAGATATTTTTGCTCTCCCTAAAAGATGGCATTTCTAGCCTGTTGACAGCAGATGAGGAGCAGTGCATTGTAGCACTTCCCCTTTTCCACATGGGCCAAGCGCTTTGGCTTGGACACTCGGGTGAGAACATAAAAGAAACCAAACTGTTGTGTGACAAGTTTCAAGCCAGTCCCTTTTAACATCAACTTGTAGCTGCCTCAAACACTCTACTTCCTTTTCCCATGTTTAGTATTTTAAGGCATGTCATTGTGACCAAATACTTTTTTCCTTATCTTCTGATCTAGTTCTTAACTTCAGTACATACCCACTTAATTAACATTTTTTAAGGAATGCAGTATCTAACAAAAGCAAAGGAAGCGCAGTTCACGCTATTGCAGGTATAATATTTGCACTCTATAATTAAATTCTGAATTTAAAAAAGAAAAAAAAAAATCAAGACATTCAGTAACCAGCATAAGGTTTGGATCTGATCTTGACATTTTTCATTTCACAGGAATGGCAAAGAAAAAATCATCAACCAAAATGCAATTTTGATAAGTCTGTTGAAGCACATATTCACCTTTTTATTATAAAAGAGCACAAATTACTTGGTAACAGAACTTAAAAAAAATTGAACAGTTTCTTAGCACAATTAAACATGCAGAAAGTACCTTAGTATCTTTCCTCTCTTTCTGAAATTAATTTCTATGTAGCACTTCAAGAATAATTTTAATTACATTAGAACTGTTGTCACATTAACAAAGAACAAACTCCACAGTGCTGTCAAAAAACCTCTTATCTGTCAGTGGAAATAGAAGCAATTTCATCACTTGTCAATCAAACTCTGTCATGACTAACATCATTAACCGCTCCTCCCATTCTGCATTATGTAAAAAAAGAAAAACAACCAAAAAAAAATCTATTAATTAATTTCTTCGTATATTTGTGCTTCATTTTACTGTAAGGTCTTGTGACATCCTCTCCACATACAGACCAGCGACCAGCATTGTACTCAAATAAGAACACCTGAATTAAGACCGAATAAAGCATTTACATGTAAAAGATAGAGAGGTACTAAAGTTACCAACTCTAGCTGAGTTCCACAAAATCAAGACTTGCCTGAAAACCTTATACTTTATGTCAATGGAACAGACAGGTTATCACAGTATACACTTTATATCTACCAAAGGGTTTTTTCCTGTTGCAATGCCCTCTTATCCAAACAATGAAACAAGCTGTTGCTCCTCAGTGAGTCTCTACTCGGTCATTACTTTTAAACCTCATTGCTCATATGCAGCTTCCAGTCTCATTCTCTGCATTTTTTTCATACATTAGTCTGATTTAGTAATTCTCTGTAGGCTGTTCCATATAGCTTAGCAACACAGTACAAACTCTTCTTTTTACAGCATCTTTGGAAAATGGACTGCTGCACATTTGAAGAGATGAAGTTCAAAAGTAAACATGAATTCATGCAGTATGAAAGTTTTTAGAAATGACTTTTCAAAACACCCAGCACCTTGATAAGTAGATATTGCTCTAACTTATTTCATTGGGAGCTACAAGATCATTTTTTGAAATCAAATTCAAAACAACATTTAAATGGAGATCTCAATGAAAAGCTCATGTTGAAGAGAAGTAACCAAGTCTCACATACAGCATTGTTATGGCAAAAGCAGAAATAAAACTGTTCCCCCTGCAGCCTTGCCATGTTCACAGATCAATTTTCTAATTGATCTGTGAACAGAAGCAAAGTAACATCAGAGAAACAATGCTCAAATTTCAACTTAAGTCAACCACACCACTATTATTGAAGCATCCAAAGCCATAAGCAACACAATTTTTCTTTATATGTCTAGTGGTGCATTCAGAGACCAAGGTTCTCCCCTGAGAAATTATAAACCCAGGCATAAAACACAAACTTATTTGCCAAAGCCAAAACCTTCCTGGAAAAAAACCCAAACCACCAAAACCCAGATGCCTATAAAAAAAGCAGGGGGTAACCACAATCTTTGTCAGGATTTAGACAACAGAAGCTGTTTAAGATCACACCAGCAGCTGTGAATCCAACAACTCTGAATATCAATCAGTTCTACAACCTTAAGGATCCTATCGGAACAAGCAACACCAAGGGGGTTTATGCTTTCAACACCCAGAAACTGCCTCAAGCACCACTTCTGCATGCACAGCAGCAATTTACAGGGTGGAAACTTGTACATTCACTATTCTGACTTGGCTTTATCATTACCATATTCACAATAAAAGCAAACATTGGACTCCATTTAGGTAGAGGCCGACACTGGGAGGATGCACAACCAGCCAGATTCAGGCTGATGAAACCAAGGAAGATCTGCTAAGGAACCCCAGCCCTCGTGGGTTTCCTGCTACCATTATTTCACTGTGCCAGTAATGCTGATGCTCCTGCATTACAGAAGTGCACACCCATTAGCACAGCCCGAACCCAAGATGTGCCATTACCAGCACAGTCAGGGCACACAGGCACTGCTGAACAGTGAAGAACAGCAGGCCTGTGCCATGGCCTCGCCCACTTCAAGTGTCACCATGGGGAAACTGTGTCTGTGACCTTGCTACTTACCAGTGTCTCTGTAAGCAGGCATCAGAGGAGGTTTAACTCCTAAAACTAATGCCATTGTCCAGAAAATCATGGAATAACATCTTAGAACCTCATATTTTACACTTCCATAAGGATGCAGCTGCTCTCCAAGGATTGAGAGAGTGTAAAATGTTGGGATGTCTAGCTGCTCAGAGTGACCCTGAGAAAAGCTGGAAAGTCTCTTTTCCCAGCCTGGTGCTTGAAGAAGGAGTCATGGCTCTTCATTTCTGGGTCTCAAGGTTGTTTATTGTATCTTATCTATAAAATGCTTTTTCCTGTCCTGCAAAGGTCCGCTCAGCACGACAGTCAGAGGCATTCTGCCTGCCCCCGGGGCAGTGTCATGTCTTTATACTAAAAACTATGTGTACAATGTCTACAATTACTTTGCAATACCTATCACCTATGTTAGCCAATGAGCTTCTACTCTAAACCAATCTGTAAGTGCCAACATCACAGAAGAAAATGGAGGCCAAGAAGAAGGAGGACTGGACACACCCAGATCCCTCCATCTTGCCTCCTGAATCCCCATTCTAGAAACCCCAAAATCTACTTTTTCAACCCGTGATAACTTCACTACTATTCTACCTAAACTGTTGTGGCTTGCTGGTCTTCATATAAGGTTGGTAATTTGCTCCACGGGTCATAATCAAACCCACAGGTGTTTTGGGGTCCATGCCAGGCCTTCTGAGGCCCCTGGCAGGGTCTTGGCTGTCCTGGACAGCCAGAGGGATGTGCTGGGTTCCCACAGGAAAAGGCACCTCCCTGCTGGCAGCACTACAGCCTCATTTCTTGGGAAAATGGGCAGGGCTGTTTGAAGGAAAGGAATCAAAGGGAAAGGCTGTGCTCAGTCACACAGCTCACCTGAGGAATGTGAAATAACATTTGTCTGAAGTACAAACAGCTGTACTCCAGGACACTGAGTGGAAGCATTTCAACTACAGCATTCAGAAAAGAGAACTATTTTCTGAACTGAAAGTGAAGAAGAACAAAAAAATTAGAAAACAACATATACTCAATTTTTAAAATCAAAATAAAAATTTGAGTCTCAAATGATTTGGCAAAGAATATCAAAACAACTTCTTGTGGAGAAACCACTGAAAAGGAAAAGTACACTTTGGCTGAAATCTGCTTCTTTCCCAGAAAGAAACCCAATCTGCCACAGCAGTGGGAACCCATTTTGTTGTCTTGGTACGTTCATTCTTATCAAGTCTCCTGTGCATGGATTTTAGCTTCTTTCTCTGAATTAAAACACTTTACAATCAGCAATTCTCTTTTGCTAAAAGCTTTCCCAGTGAATACTGGCAAAATAATTGCTGTCAGCTTCATGTTCAGAAATGGTAAAAGCCAAGTAACAAGAACAATTTTGACAAGCAGGTATAAACAACTGCAGAACATGGATCACCTCAATATGGAACAAGAAAGTGCACAGAGCAGCAGTGAAATAGGCTTAGGGTTTTCATAATTCATACCAGAGAAATGCCAGGAGACATATCAGGATAATAAAGGAGAGCCTGTGCACAGCTCTTGTCTCTTACCTTTACCACT
This sequence comes from Zonotrichia leucophrys gambelii, assembly GCF_028769735.1. NCBI lineage: Eukaryota > Metazoa > Chordata > Aves > Passeriformes > Passerellidae > Zonotrichia > Zonotrichia leucophrys. Next base: position 71,253,553 of record NC_088171.1, read on the forward strand.
GGAAAAGGATGAGCAAAATCAGAATGCCAACATTCATATACTCAAAGATTTTTAATCCCTTAAAAAATGCAATGAATTTAATTTCATTTGTGAAGTGAAAAGTTGGGTTCAACATTACATTTTGCTTATTAACTTATACACACTTTTAAAATATTGCTTCATTCCAGAGGAAAGGATTTTAATTCTTTTCTTATTCCCAGAACTGGCACCAAATGACATGCAGACTTCTGCTGACAGCTTCTGTTCCCATGGCATATATTCAGCTCTCCCTGAACGCTGAGCATTACTACCAAAGCAGGAAAATGTAAGGGAATCTCCAAGTGATACATCCCCCTCCACTGACATACATAATATGAAAAAGGTTATATTTCATTCACTCTGATGATAAAAGGAGATTATTTTTACCAGTTTACCTAAAGGGCACCAAGAATGATCATATTAGCCATATTTTCACGTTAGCCATATTGTCACAGTACATGCATTAAGTAAAAATAAGTTGCAGTCTTCTACAAAATCTCATTAAATAATCTTTACATGTTCATGACACTGTAAATCAGCTAAAAGCATAGACAAATTAAGTGGCATTACTTATTGATAGGAGGCACAAGAAAAATATTTTAAAAATTAATATTTTAGAAGCTATTTGAATTTACTTTGCAAACATCCAAATTGATTTAAAAAATTATTAGCTGATAAAGCAGGCCAGTTGTCACATTTCCTCTAAGATCATGGAAAATCATATCATCATTTACTAACAATTAATCAACTGGAACATATGAAGACCCAGAAAGCCACAATTTTTCCTTGCAATTCAAAGAGAGGAAGCGATACTATGTTTGTACATGACAGATTCACTTAGCTAACTTAGTGTTCACTTGTACTGAAAAATATCTGTAATCCTGAAACCAGACTATTGCCATGTTTTGAACTGCTGAGTGAAATAGCTGGCTAACCACATTTTACAGTGACTGGAGAAATAACTGGCTACTGGAAATAGGATTTTGGTAAGCATACAAGTGGAACTAAAAGTGAATCCTTCCCAGGCAAGATCAGAGTAGCTTCCCACTGGATATTGCACATACTAGGACAACATATTTCCCAGTTTAAGCCAGGTTTTATATGAATTGTAGGGGTCTATGGAGGATGAAACTGCTGTAGGCAGATAGCTCACATATTTCACAGAGAGATAGAACCTTTTCAAGTCTTTTTGAGCTATTAAAGGTCTGGATAGTAACTTATACCTATAATGCTATCAGGGCCATCAGGTGACTCCAACCTCCACCCTCACACATCACTATTTGGAGAAGCAAAACCAAAAATGACTTTGCATTGATAAAAACCCCAAAACCAAGCAAAAGAACACTTTGAATATGTTCTATCCAATTGGTTAATACAATTGTATTTGTCATTTACTGCAGCATTATCAAACAGGAACATATCAAAGGCTTGGGAAAACTGTGAAGACATTGTTCATGCTATTGGTTACTATGAAGATTTATATCACTAACTCTGAATAATCATCCAAGCACAGCTCTGCTCCAGAAGCACAGAATTTTTATTGCATGTAGTCGTCTTCTTTTTTTCTTTTACTTTAGATAAAGTTAAAGTGTTTTAATATTAGTGTTTGAATTATTGTACAAGCAACTTAATCCACCAGTAGTAATTTTATTTAATAATAATGCACTCTCTTCACAAATTAAATTTTCACTACATTGGATTTCACTAGGGACAAACATTAAACAAGGCCTGCCAGTTCAGTGTCAGGTACAACCCTGCTTAGAAGCCATCTCAGGTTAATGCCTTCTAGCTTATCCTGAATAAAACCAGACGTTGAAAGTTACGTAAGTGAATGACTGAGGCCATCAAAAATCGTTCCTTAGCATCACCATCCTGACAGCTACTTCTAGGCAAGAAAAAACTCAATACAACTCCAGAATACAACTCTCTGCAACAACAGAAATAAGTTGCATTTCATTCTTGAACTGGGCACTGAAAATCTGTTTTGCAGAACAAAATTATTAAAATAGAGAATTGCTAAGGTTTGATTTTTACTATGAATTAAAACCCAAAACAAAACAGGATAATTCAACCAACAAATGTTACACTTAACACACAGCAGCAAATTAGATTCCAAAAACTATGAACTATCATACAAAGAAAGTTGTTAGGGATTATAAATGTCAGAAAAGCAATTACAGCTGCATGTGGGGAAAAAACCCAAGTTACTCTGAGATACTCTTTCAGATCTCCGAAAAGTGAGAAACTATAAAAGCCCCTACTGCAATGTTTTTCAACCAACAAGCCATGGATTGTTACTGAGACAAGCTTTGAAATAACCATATAGCTCCATGTAACTTTAGAAAGCACACAAGTTTCTCCTGATGAGCTGTGCTATTCCTACGAGTTAAGCTGCCCCTCCTCCCAATATACACATAAACCCCTCCTTGCATGGAGGAACCTCTCCGTCTAAAAGCAAACTATGTCATGAAGAGATCAAAGCCAAAACTTGAAGGTGTCTTCAAATCAAAGGTCAGAAAAAAATTTCATAGACATTGGCAAAGGACAACAGTACTCATGTTTTATAGGGTATAGCTTATCTTCACTTTCAGGGCACCCAGCCTAATTTTTAAATGCAAAGATACAGGCAAACTAGCAAGTATTTTAATAACAGATCCCAACTGAGAAGCTTCCATGAAAATTAATCAGGTCTGACACTTTTTCCCTTTCTTCTGTGCTACAGATACAATAAAAGAACTATTGAAATTGAGACCTAAGGGAATGCAGATGTATAAATACACATTTTAGGTCTATTTCTGCTGGCAGTAAAGAAGTCTGCAAATGAGGTATTTTATCTACCTTAAACATTCCAGACCTAGAGTAAACTAGCCAGTAGGGTCATGCTGCAGATGGCCTGCTCTTTTCTAGAGCTACTGGTCTGAAAAAGTATGTCCTTGAATAACTTGTATTTTCAGCTACTCTGCACAATATCACAGGCACAAAATAGCAGAAGCCAAGGAAACAGGGAATGGAGGCTAATTGGGAAAAATAAATTACTTTTTGTACTTCTTTGTAAATGCTTAAGCCCCATACTAGTACTGAACCACACACACGTGTATGTGAATAAATCAAATTGTGAGAGAGAGTGAGCACGTGTGATAGAAGATGGGATAATGTGAAAACCCCAAGAGTTTTAACAAAGTCCTTTCTACATTAAATCAAACAATCAGGCATCACTAATTCTTTAATAAGAGATCATCAATTCACAGTTTGTATTTGTGACTACCTTATATAGCAACTGAAATAGCTATGTTGTGCAATACATATGAATAAATTAATTAAACTATTTAATTCCCCATAAATAAAACTGCAAATTTATTTTAACCATAACACATTTCATAAGACATCTCTGGAGCAGTATGACTTTGAAAAGTTTTAAAAGTCTGCTGCATTTAAAATTTCTGTTATGTTTCAACTTGTTCCAAGCTTACTGATGCTGGATCTTTCAGCAAAGCAAATCTGATCCATTGCAGCAGACATGTGATCTAGCATACAACCTTTACAGTAGAAACAGACTTACACAACAATTTTTTAAACCAACTTGAACTTGTAGAGTAAATTTTACCAGATCAACACATTCCACATTGCTATGGTAACTTGGGGATGGAACAAAAAGCCTTAAATTAATTCATTGCATCAGGCACTGAAAACCGTAAGCACCTGACCTACCAACCTTGCTTTGCAACTCAAGTGCCTCTTTTGCTCTCTCCCACATGTTCTTAATCAATCAGACCTGCAGAATTTTTCAAATCCGTATGTGCTGACGACTTCAGACCCTCATCAAATGAAAACTTAGTTAATTAAAGCTACTAGAATAAAATGAACTTCCAAGCTGTCAGAACAATCTACTTATCAATTATCAAGAACAGACATTCAATACTAGTCCATGACGGGCAATCCAAACCAGATTGAAAACAGATGATTAATACACTTTCCTACTTCATACTTACAGTAAGTTATAAAAATTCATAGGAAGCATATGAGGGTAAGCCCCTAAAGCTGGTTAGAGAAAACTAACCTACGCTTGCTGGCCAAGAAAAGAAAAAGCCCCAAACAAACCAACAAAATCCCACCAACCAACCACAACAAAAAACCCAACCACCAGATATGTAAAACAAGTATTTTGCAGACACGTTGCAATAGAAAAGCATCACTCTCACTCCCATGACAGGCACACTGCAGAAGCTCACCAGAAAAATGAAATTACAAGTAGAAAATAGGTAAGATTGTGCACCCTAGCACAGAAACAACACGCCCACAGAACTGGGTTATGATACAGATGCACCTGGGCTGATCTCCTGGAGAGCCATACCAAAACCAGGCTGCTTTTGGAGAGAGACTTATTGCATAGACGTTCTCAGGCAGCATCCAAATTAGTTGAGTCTGAAAGAATTAAGCCAGCCCTGCACAAAGCATTTGGATGCTGCAGCAGTGAACACTGAGGTCCAGAGGGGTGTTCCCTTAGGAAAAGCATCAAACCCAGCCTGACCCCCTACACGTGGGTAAGGAGTAGCTCAAGCTGCAGCGCTCTTGAGCAAGCAGACCTTCCCAAAACAGAACAGCCAAGGGCCAGGCATAGCATGGAGATACTCCTTCCAGCCCACGACCCCAGCTGGCTTTTGCAGAAATCACACAGCTTCACCAGCATCACATTAACTCCATATGCTTGATGCTGCAGGACTGCATTGTCCAAAGTGCATCCATTAACTTGCACCACAAGGAGTTTTCCATTTGCCGCAGTAACCCAGCTTTCTGTTAAACGCTCACATCAGGCAAAATTGTCTCAATTGAGTCCTTAAATGGTTGCCCTTGCTGAAGGACTACTTAAAGTGTATGGATAATATCTATCTTTATTCTCAAGCACTGTATTGCCTCAGTTTTTTTCATATTTAAATTTCAGTAAGTTCTCATTTGCCCACTTTCTACATTTATCTAAGGACAGTCGTAAATTTTCCAGTTAAAACTTAATTTGTGTCCATATGGTTCCTAGAAAATTAAAAAAAAACCAAAAAACAAACCCAAAACTTGCAACTGGAGACCAAAGCATTTCTTCAATAAGAAAAGGCTGAGAGAGATGAAGCTGCTCAGCATGGAGAGAAGGCTCAGGAGGAGTCTGATGATGTGTATAAATAATTGAAGGGAGGGCACAAGGAGAACAGAGCCAGGCTCTTCTCAGTGGTGACCTGTGACAGACCACAGCGGGCACAAACTGAAACAAGGAGGTTCCTTTGGAGCATCAGGAAACACTTCTACTGTAAGGGTGACCAAGCACTGGCACACATTACCCCGAGGGGTGAGGGAGTCTCTGTCCCTGGAGACATTAAAAGGCCATCTGGTCACATCCTGGGAAAGCAGCTGTAGGGCACAGTAGTTCTGTTTGAGCAGGAGGTTGGACCAGATGATCACCAGAGGTCCCTTCCCACCTCAGCCATGCTGTGATTCTGAGATTATTCTTGCCATGGTTTCTCTTATTCCAAAAGTTTTTTTCAAATGACAAAACAGCTCATAGCTTTCTTTCTCCTCTAACATCAAACAAGACAAAAACGTACTTGTTATATAAATACAAAATTCTTGTTCTGTGACTTTTTACGTAACAGTATTTCCTTCAATTCAACAACAAAGTAATCAGCTGCATCACTATCATGCAAAGTTATATTGCAGGAAGGGAGGAAGAAAATTGCCTCTACCCTACAGCACACTGGAAGAAAAGGTTCACTATTTCTTAAAAGCTTTCTCAACTTGGTCTGTCTTAAAAAAAAATTAATTAGTTTTTTTAAACTATTTGTCCAACACACTCAATATACTTAGTAGCATGTCTCAGGCATTCACATCATAAATAAATACATAAGGCCTACAAACTTTATTGAATTACTCAATGTTTTAGCCTGTGCTAGAGGAGATGTCAGCTCAGTTTCTCAAAACTTTACAATACGCTAGAAATCCAAATACAAGTAACACCTTGAAGACAAGGAGTTGTCAGATAGAACCCAGCATCTAAAGGAACAGCAGTATAAGGTTTCAGGACTTCTCATTAAAAAAAAAAAAAGATTCCTCATGCTATATTTTAAAGAGATCCACAGATACAAGTTACCTAACTCAGATGTTGTAAAAAAATCTTAATTTAGTTGGCAAGTGTAAGACCGTCCTGGAAAAGATGTTTTCCCATATTTTCATTAATTCTGTGTTACAGAACACAGAAGACCAGTATGTATAAATTTTCAATTAACAGAGATAGACTGCACACAGATCAGCTTCCAACATAGCTGATTTCAATATCTACTTGATAATAACTTGCTTTCAAATACTAGACAAACTTTTTTATCAGAAATGAAGCTCATGTAAAATTTTCAGCAAGCTTTCTCTCAGCTGGACAGAGTTTATGAGACACATCTTCAGTTTACAAAAAGGCAATTCTCAGAGGGAAAAAAAGCTACAGGAAATATGGTATAACTTACACAGAATTGAAATTACATATGGGAGAACCTAGAAAAGTTGCCAGTGGTTGGTTCTGAAATGCAAAGCTCTAGCTCAACATTCTAATTTCCTTCTTTCCACCTACCAAAAGCCAATCTCTTCTTTCCCTAACAGCAAAACCATCAGAAGGATGGTGTGCTGCTTCAGCACAAATCCAGCTTGTTTTGCTGAAGCTTTCAGCCACAGGATGGTTAAACACACACATAACTGAACTAGCTACAGTGCATATATAGAGAGGTTCACTTCTGCTTTCCCCAGCATCAAAAAGTAACAGGAACTCTAGCACAGGAACAGAACAGAAGCCAGGACAAAAGTAATTAAATTCCCCATGTCATAGCTCTGAGGATCCTAAAAGAACCACAACATGCACTAAGTTAGGATATGGGAAAATACAACATGGTCATCACAGTCACTTGCTACTCAGTGGATTACTTGATTTGACCTGCCCAGTAAGAGAGGCTTCTACTCTCTCCTCCTCTGTCCATAACTGTCATGCTTATCAGCATACCTTATCTTGTTACTTCTTTGTGTAGTTACATACTTATGGGGACTAACCTGCCTCCTGAACAATCTACCATTACTTCACCCAAAGCTTAGACTCATCCATCAGGGACAGCTTCCAGCACACCCAGTTTTAGTCATTTGACACTTCCAACAGTTGCAAAAGCCTTAACATAAGCAGCTTGTAAGTGCATGTTACTGAAAACCTGTCAGAAACACCAGTGTCAGTAAAATGGAGTGGTTTAAAGAAGTCACAACAGGAAAAGTTCACCTGGCTTCTCTACTGGTAAAGCCAGCATCAGAGCACTATCAAACCTCTCAGGTTTCCATCAGGCATTGCTCTTTTCTGCCAGGTTTCAAGTGAACTCTGCTTCCTTTTCTTTCAGCATTACATACAAGCCTCAACTCTTTCAAATGTTTTCTGCTCTTCATTAAAAGTGACAGCAATCAGCCTTTCCCCTCTGTTGATTAGCAGCAGCTTTGACTGCCTATTTATCTGCACCTTTCCATTCCATCCTTTCTCAAGGGAGCATGTATTCCAAATCAGGCAGTAAAACCACTCTTACTCACAAGTTGCCAGTCTACTTCCCATTATCTGCAGATCCAGCCAACAGGACTAGGTATTTTTGCTTCCTTTCATATAGTAACAAGCCAAAGACTTCAGCTGACAACACCAAAACACCTAAGTAGTAGTCATTAGAACAAAAATTATTTGCCATCTTCTCAATTTCCTGTTTTATTTAGACTGCTATTTAAACTGAGGTATAATGAACTGTTTGGAAGTAGCCCTGTTCTGCTATATTTTCACTCAGAACAAAACTCAGTTGAAACACCGGTGGGTCATGGCAATGCTCCACACAAAATTACAACGTTTGTGATTCAGGATTGAGAAGAGCTGTTACCAAGACACCCCCTCTCACAAAGGATACTCTTCCCACTTGGCTTTCTTCAGTAGGATCCATCTGAATTTCAGAGGCTACAAGCAAAAGGAGCAATGAATTACAATATTCCACACCACCCCCAAAAAAAGCTCCCAAAGAAAAATCAAACACCCCAAATCATAAACAAATCCTAGAGCTTACTATGAAGAAGCAGCAATACTTTATATCTTTGTACTCATGGATTAGTTTCATGTAACTGGAATCAAAACCCCAGAAAGCTATCAAAAATTTTATTATGGCAATAACTAGAAAAAAATTATCTCCTGAAAATCACAACTGCAATGTAAGTGCTCAAACCCCTTATGATTTTCATTAAAGCTATTTCAAATTTTGGGAAAGTTGCACTTGCGTAGCAATAAAGAAAAAAATAAATAGCAAATTTCAAGACTAACATTAGTCCTCCCAGCGTAAACTGCATTCCTTCAGGAAAGGGCATTAATCAAACATAGCAACCAAAGGGCATCATATCAATCACATTAAAAAGAAGTTTTCTTCACCCACTATGCACAAGCTTGAATTACAGTCATGGGTATAATAAACACATTTGTGGTCCAGGAACACAGATGAGACATTTGAGCCACAGTTTTATTTCTAAATTTCGAGACACTCAGTTTCTAAATTGAGTTTCTCAATTGGTACTATGTCTTCTTATGCAAAAATGATAGAGATAAAATTAATAATTAATGTATAGGTGCTGACTAAAGCCTTGTAAAAGATCAGGAATACAGTAAGAAGGGATTACCAAACCATACTGCCCACATGAGTAGCATTAGAAAAGCAGTATCCAGTGCTCTAGCAGATATTAAACGACCGCTATTGAAACCAGTGGAAGAAGCTCTCAGAAGCTTGGAAACATCTGGCTGAGATAACAGGACATGAAGGATGACTGTACACAGTCCTGGGCATCTAAAGGAACAGTGTCATCTCCTTCACGTGCTTCAAACTAGAAAAGCAAAGTTGCTAGACACAAGAAACATTTCCACATTTTTCATTACAATATATCTTAATCTCAGTTTGTAGATGTGATGTTGCTGCTGCTGGAAAAAGGAAGGGTGTTTTTGCAAAGAACTAAGAAATCCCAGTCATCTGACTGTCATTTGCTGTTGCAACCAAGAGCTCTGAAGCATGGTTCAAAGACAAAACAGCTTCTAAGTCACTCGCTGACCACATGATGCTGCTTGTTTAAATCCAATGACATTTGAGCAAAATCTTTTTGTAACAGTCTTTCAAGATGAAGAAATAAAACCACACCAAAATAAATGGCAGCACGCACTCAGAGTTTAGACTGGCCCTTCTCAGAGTCCTTTTAGGCAATGAACACTTGTACTGAAATTCTCCCATTCTGTACAGCACGTAAAGTACGAAAGCCTCCTATTGCTCAGTGGAAATCCTCAGGCAGCATTCCAAACATACTTCACATTCAATAAGAATTGCCAGTCATACTCTTTCTGCATCCACTCCAATTATGAAAAATGTCAGAATAAAGCCAGAGAAATTAATCTAACTTGGGGGCTGGGAGGAGCAGCTACAAAGCACTGAGAACAAATTCTGACTTCAGAAATAAACAGAAATAATTTTTTTAATGATGTTATGAATTTTTTTCACTGAAGCATAAAATTCACATGACCTTGAAATGGCAATCATGCCAACCTGCACTACTTTCTACATCCATCGTTTCTATTGAGAAAACTAGTAGTTCATTCTCAAATACCTTTGGGCATGTTAAAGCAAGAGAAGGTACATACACAACTCTCTTATAAAGACAGGTACAAGAGACTGAATCTCTCAACAAAACTGGACATTTTGACTAACTTAGGAAACTGTTCAGACTTATTCTTGGATCTGAACTACAGCTCAGCCACCTACCTAAATGAAGTAATACCAGATGCTCAGGAAAAAAGTGAGGGAACTCTTCCAAAGACCACGATTTTCAGCCCATCAGAGTCTTCTGCAATCTACATTTTAGTACTTGGAAAATGACATAACTACAGAGGCACAAGACTATCAGCTCTTGTTCAGTCAGATTCAGTCTGAACAGCACTGTCACAATTGCCAGCTCAATGCCAGACTTCAGACTGCAAGCAAGTCTGATGGCATCAAGTTAAAAAAGATACTTGAGCTATATAAAAATATTTTTTCATTGTCCTGCATCTGTCACCTTTCAATGTCACTTAATGTGAAGTGCCTTTTGAATCACAGTTGAGACCAAAAAAATCCTTTGAAATGCACTCTAACTTATTGCAGATATCAGACTTCAAGACACACCTTTAGCATAAGTTCTAGCATGATATTTAATTTCAGCACTTCAGTATTATTAAACTTGTCCAAATTAAGTGTTAGTCCCCCCCTTCTCTCTCTCCCCACTGCTACAGCCTCCTCCCTCCTTTTTTTAATAGGGACATCCCACAGGCACCTATCAATTAGCAAGTCAGCAAAATAATAATTAAGATGTTCTTACATAAGTGCACATTGCTCTAAGACTGCAAGAGGTCTTAGGTCTTTTTTTTTCCATGCATAACAACACAGCTACACAGGCTGCTGCTTTTCTAATTCTGGAGTATGTGCAGTGTCAATAACTGGAAACAATGTACTATGTTAACAAAGAAAAGAGAATATTTAATCAATCAGATTAATTGACTGGAATCTCCAAGGAAGCAGCTTGGGGATGAAACAGAAATTTTTATCAGTTCAAAGCCCTGAAGCACAAGGTTTTCCAATGTTCACTAATCATATCACGAAGAAGACCATACTGAAGCTCTCAACTGGACAAAGAGAAGAATGAAATTCTAATAATTCACAAACAAGACAAACAGAACATACACAACACAGCAGGAATTTTAAAAGAAGCCATACATTTTTTAAAAGACCTTCAAATGCACTAACAAGTTGAAGTTCAGATGTCTACTATCCCAGCCATGCAGATGCTACTAGTTATTTCCAAATTTAAAGTGTAACTTTGTGTCTTTCCAACATCAGAAACTCTTAAAAGAAACGAAAATATAGGACTATTCACAAAATGCCTTTAGGTATCTTGGTAAACACATAATTATGTCTTTCACCTGTCTGCTACCCACAATTCCTTTCAATGCCTTCCCACGAGTTCATTAAGTCCTCAAACTCGGGTGGCTGGTCAGCTCCTCTTTCCCAAAGCCACCTCCACAGGCTATCTATCTCCTTTTAGAACTCGGTGTGTCCGGACAGCAACACTGACAAGACACTGAGGTGATTTCATCCTAAGCCATGTGTGCTACTTTTAAAAGACAAAAGCTGTTAAGGCCAGCTGTGTGACAACTGTCCAAACACCTGCACTCCTTTTGGTCTCTAAACTTTTACCAACTCAGTATATTTACTGAGTTCCCCATCTCCTTGGCTAGCCAAAGACTGCAGACACTTGGTAAACATGGAAGTGTTAATTATAGGAAGCATTGTACTAGTTGTGCAAGAGCTGCGAAACTCAGACCTGTCTTTAGTTGCAGCACCAGAAGTAACACCCTGGCTCCTTATACCCCAATTCTGACAAGTTTTAGACTTGACATGTGGCACTCACGGCTTAACACCCCATTCCTTCTCCCAGCACCGTACGACTTATCTCTTGGCAGTGAGCTCTAAAGACGCTGCTGGAAATAATTTCTCCCACATTTGGCAAATACCCGTGACGCTCACAGGGACACCGAAGCTCGATGAAACTACGCCTGGCACCAGGGTAACACCGGATCTGGCAGCGCACCTCCTCAGCCCCTCTGCACCGCTCCTACAGCCTCCGCCAGTCCCGCACAGGTTACGGAGAACAAGGAACGACTGAAGGAGCGATGCCAAGCGCTTTTCCCGGCCGAGAGCGACACCGAGAGCCAACCCCGCCCAGCCCCGTGCACCCACCGGCGGCTGTCCCCGCCTCCCGGAGCCCCCGGCCCCGAGCCAGGGTCACTTACTGAGCTGCCCGGCCCCGGGCTCCCTGCCGCCGGCTCCCCCGAGCCCGCTGCTGCCGCCCAGGCTGCCTAGGGCCCCGCCGGCGGGCGGCGTGCCGCTCTGCCGCTCGAAGTTGCCCGGGTTGGAGAAGAAATCGCGGAGCCGGGGCAGCTCCCGGCCGCTCTCCAGCAGCTCCGTGTGCAGCTCCAGCGCCGTCAGCAGGAACTGGTCCCGCAGCAGCTGCGCCGCTATCGCGTCCATCGGCACCCGCGGCAGCTCCCCGGCCCCCGCGGCAGCATCGCCCGGCGCCGCCGCTCGCAGACCCGGCAGCTCCTCGGGGCTCCCCGCCGCCGGCTCCGGCTGCTGCTGCGGGTACGCCGGCCCGCCCGGCTCGGTGCTGCTGCTGCTGCCGCCGCCGGGCCGGGGCTCCTCGGGCTCGTCCTCCTCCGAGTCGCTGAGGAAGGGGTTCACACTGCCGCCCCCGCCGGCCGCCGCCGCCGCCATCTTACAGCCCGCCGCGGCGCGACCGCTGCCGGGGCGCTACCGCGGCAAAGCCTGAGCGGAGACGCCGCCGCAGAACCCCCCTCCTGGCGGGGCCGGGGCCCGAGCCGCTGCCAGGCCCCTGTCGATGGTGCCGATGATGTTGACGACGCCGCTGCTGCCGCGGGCGCTGCCGCCACCTGCGGCCACAGCGACTCCCCGCCGCCGCCTCCTCGGCGGCCTCCCACCCGCCCTGCTGCCGCTTCCGGATCCCCGCTCGCGCGAGACTTCCCGCGGCCAACCGCGAGCCGTGCCCCGGAGTGCGGCCCCGCCCCCTCCGGGCCTCGCGCCCGCCCCCTCCGAGCAGGGCGGGTCCCGAGGAGAGGGAGGCCACATTCAAGGGGCGGGGCTTCGGTGTGTGCCCGCGGCGGGGCGCGGTCCGGGGCGGGACCGGGAGCGGCGGAGGGCGGAAGCGGAAGTGGATCGCGGCGGGGGAGGAGGAGTGAGTTCTGGCGCGTGGGCGCCGCGCGCTTCCCTCGGGGAGGGGGCGGCCGGTCCTGGGGCACGGGGAATGGGGGCGGCTAATCCTGAGGGACCGGGACAGGGGCGGCCTATCCTGGGGCACGGGGAATGGGGTGGGCACGGATTGCGCCTCCCCGCTTCCGCAAAGCTTGGTTCGCTCCGCAGCCTCCACGGCGGCGCCCAGCCCGTGTGGGCTCAGGGCGCTGCTGGGACGGGAGGGATGCGGGACTCGGTTTGGCACCCGAGCCGGGCTGGGGGCTCGGACCCTCGGCGGGTTGCGTTGGCTGGGCCAGGGTAGGGCTCCCCGGGGAACGCAGCGCCCAGCGAGGGCCCCGGGGATGGACCTTGGACTGCCAAAGGAGGTGGTGGAGTCACTGTTCCTGCAGGTGTTTAAGGAAAGGCTGGATGCAGCACTCGGTGCCCTGGTCTAGGTGACGTGGGTTCGGGCCTGTGTTGGACTCGATGTCACCATCTCAGAGGCCTTTTCCAGCCAAGGTGGTTCCGTAACTCCGCGTTCCCGGTAGATATGTGAGCGGTGTCCCAGCATCAGGTGTTAGGGAGGGCACAAATACAGGTGGATAATAACGTGATGACCTCTGGAAGAAGGCTCAGGCAACTCAGGGGGACTACAGGGATGTTGTAAGGTTATGCTGAGAGAAAATTAGAGGGGCCAAAACCCATCTAGTACTTAATCTGACTATTGCTGTAAAAGAGTAAGAGACAACCAAATGTATTTTCAGATACATCAGCAGCAAAAGGAGAACTAAGGAAAATGTTTGTCCTGTTGTGGGATGTAAGGAGAAACTGTGGTAAAGGATGAGGAAAAGGCTGTGGTACAAAACATCTTCTTTTCCTTGCTCTTTAATGATAAAGCCAGTTGCCCTCATGACGTACAGCCCTGAGCCAGATGAAGGGAACAGGGAGTGGAATGATGCTTCCATTGGCTCAGAGGATGACAGGGCTCTGCCGAGGGATCTGTTGCATCAGGCAGCGCTACAGGATGCAGGAAAAGTGTCTGGAAGCTGGCCCAGCAGAAAAGGACCTGGGTGTGCTGATGGACAGTTGCCTGAAGATGAGCCAGCAATGTGCTCAGGTGGCCAAGAAGGCCAATGACATCCTGACCTGTATCAGCAATCACACCAGGGCAGTCACTGTCCCTCTGTACTCAGCACTGGTGAGGCTGCACCTTGAATCCTGTGTCCACTTCTGGGCTCCTCACTACAAAAAGAATATTGAGGTGCTGGAATGTGTCCAGAGAAGGGCAGTGGACCAGAAGAGTCTGAAGCACAGGTTTTATGGGGAATGGCTGTGGGAGCTGGATCATTTAGCCTGGAGAAAAGGAAGTTTGGGGGGCACCTTCCTGTTCTCTACAGCCACCTGAAAGGAGGCAGTAGCAAGGTGAAGGTTGGCCTCCTTTCCCAGCTAACAAGTGATAGGAGGAAAAGAAATCACTTCAGCTTGTGCCGCTAATTTTTTTTCTAATATGCATAAGATTGAATATTTGTTTTTATTATATTTCTAGAGTCCCAGCTCTCAGCTGTCCTATCCTCTATCACATCAGGGACAGTCCCATACCTTCTGGGTGGTTTTCTCGCATGCACCTCTTCACAGCAGTATTTGTTCCTGCTCCTCCAAAGCTCTCCCTGACCAGCCAGGCCACCCCCTTTTATCCCAGTTAGCTTCATGAGCCACAACTGCTGCCCAATTAAGGACATCGCAGCTGCAGCCCATTTAGAACAACTAGGATTGGGGCAAGGCCACTTATACAATACATATATTTTACTAGGACTCCTACTATAAATATTAGTAAAAATTTATTCACTGAAAGGGCAATCAGGCATTGGAACAGGCTGCCCAGGAAAATGGTGGGGTCGCCATCCCTAGAAATATTCAAAAGACATGTGAATGTGGCACTTGGGAATGTGTTTTAGCAGTGGGCTTGGCGCTGCTGTGTTAACAGCTGGAGTCAATGACCTTTGAGGTCTTTTCAAACCTAAATAATTCTATGAGTCCATGAAGTTGTGCATCTGGAAGTGTGAAGTTATCACTTTTAAAAACACCATGCAAAGTGGTTACTTTGTGTGTTACCTGGCAAAACACTTGCAGCCAGAATGCAGCACCAGGAAGTGTGTGCTACTGAAGGAAGTTCAGCTCACTGGGAACTGCAAAACAGGGCCAGCTTTGGTTTCTGTTTGGTTTCTTTGAAAATGTTGTTCCATTCCCACCAATGGGAGCTCCACTAGGACCTGCATATTGGGGCTGAACTCTTGGTAATAGAATAATGGGAATGGTTGGCAGTGACACGGAGATCTAAAAGCACTCTGGAGTACTCACTCCAATCTCTTCCATTCACATGGTGGTGCGCCATAAAAGACTGTGCTTTTGAGTTTTGGATTTGCATAGCTCTTCTGTAAATTTTATACTCCATTTAGCTTTCTGTCCTGTAATAAACTTTGGATTTTATTACTGCTGTGTTGTTTTATGTTGTTGATCCACTAAAAAGAGCCTAAGTGGCAGAGCATGAACTGGTTGTAGTGTAACGTAAATTAGCAGTGTGTTGAAAATGCTTCAAAATTCCAGTGGGACCACAACAAAAATGGGGACAAAAACATATTAGCGTTGCTGCTTCGGTGGAATTGAGAACCTTTAAGGAAACCTGCTTTTTCCATCCTTTCTGGAGGGTTAGAGCGCGTTCAGAGTGAGTTGGATGTAAGCCGGCTCCGGTGCTTTGCCTCCTGCCGGGTCCTGCAGCGGCCTCTGGCGGCGGTCCCGGGGCTCTGCAGCGCCCGCCTCTGCCTTTCTCTTCCCAAACTCATTTCTGCCCACTTCTCCGTGCCACTAAGGACTAACTTTTTTCACTCTTCCACGCTGAAAATCGATGTAAAAGCGTCCCATTGGTTCCGTGCTTTGGAAGAGGCTTGTTTGGGTTTGTGAAAGTTAGTTAAATATTTACAGATGTCACCCGATTGCTCCAAAATAATTGATGGATGGCTGGGAAAAAGCTGTCTTCGTTGAAATGTGTATTCCAGGAATAAAGAGTGTAGGTAGAAAAATGTGCTTGTAACAATATGCTTAGAAGAGTTTATGTGCCAAAGGGGTATTGTTCTGAGAAACCAGAGAATAAAACCTGATAGTGCCTCAGAGGATGTGCGAGGCAGAAAAAGCTGCATGAGTTCTGGAAATGGAGCATTATATAGGTCTATGAGGCAGACAGCTGCGAGTTAATTATTCAGTAGTCATTCTAAGAGAGGCAGATTGTTCATCAAGCTGCTTTGTCTTTTAGTGGAGTTGCTGTCTCCTTCTAACTTTTAAAGGATTTGAGCTCTGTGTCTGAAGAACAACATATCTAAATATATCTCAGACAGCTAAGAGTCCAAAATACATGGGCTTGTACAAAAAAAATCTGAAGAGTCTTTTTTTGGAAGGGGTGGTGTAAACATTTTTTTCAGTCTATGCATGTTTTGTTTTACGAACTTGTAAATTTATGATCCTTGAGCTGAAAAATTAGTAGAAAAAAATTTGTTTTTACTGTGTTGATTTTGGTAGGCGTGTTAAATCTTGAGATAATGCCTGAGAGTTTAATGAACTGAAACATATGAGCAGTTTCAGGTTCCCTCTGTTGTTTGGTGGGGTCATGGGTGGGTAAAGTGTTCTTTCTTTCTGCACTACCCTGGTGCAGTGTCAGCCATTCTCTCACCCACTGAACACACAGTTTAAGCCAAGCTTTAAGGAGGTTTCTGTCTCAGCTCCCACAGCCAAAGTTAATTTCATTCAAGTAAATTAATTCTATTAGGTACATACTGGGGCTTTTTTCTGTGCTGAATGCTTGAAGTAGATGAATTAATGTGTTCAAGTGGGTCCTATAAGGAAATAGGGGAGCTTTTTTAATCTGATTGGGGTCCCAATTAGGGCACAGAGAACAAAATGATGGAGACCTATCTGAAGAAAATCTGATTTCTACTTTAAAATAATGCTCATCTGTGAGTTCTACCAACACTTGCTTAAGTTTTCTTCTAAAAGTGAGCTGCCTGAAAGAGTCTTTGTCTATATGTTTGTTGAAGGGTGACTTTTGCCTCCTTTCAAAAGAAACTTGATGGCAATTATGATTTTTATGTTTGCTTTTAGACCTTAAAAATGAATTTTAGTGCTTTGTTAACTCTAACCTCTAAAATATTTTTATGTTTTGTGGGAGCCACATAATGAAGATGTTGAGACACATAATGTTGGTAGCTTGTACTTAAAGACCTCTGCCACGTCTCTGAAATTGTATCTGTCCATTCCAGTTTCAAGGGAATGTTTTTTAATGAGAACAGCCTGTAACTATCAGTAGTTAATGGTTCCTTGTGTGTTACATTCAGATGTAGCTTTGCCCAGAAAAAAACTACTTTATAAGGGTTTGTTAAATTGGGATTTTAAGTAAAGTAGTACAGCAGTGTGAATGGGCACTTGGAAATATTTTCATCGTCACCAAAAATGTGATAATGACCCATGATATCAGGTGAAGACCTGAATTAAACAAAACATCCCCCCAAAATCCCTTTGGATTCAAGTTTGGCTGTGTTTTTCTACCTCCAAAACTGCTGTTTTGAAGTGTTACTGTGAACACTGGGTATTTGGGAAACCTACCATCACAAAAAGACATCAAACACACTAAGAGCCTAAGGAGTATTTTAGAAAACTTGTTCAGGCTTTTTATGTGTATATTTATGGCTTTGTGAGAATGAATATGTAAGGAAAAATTGCTGTTACAGTTGAGTGAGGATTTATAAACTGTGAATCAAAGACATGACCTTTTAGACACTGCAAACACTTGAGTATTGAATTACTTGGGCCTTGTTCATAGCCTGGAGGATGGAGCACATTGGCTGGGCTGTAGGCTGCCCAGAAAGGTGTTGCAGAGGCTCTGAGATGGGTGCCTGACCCTGCCTGACCGTGGTGAGGGACAGGAGAGGTGGGGAAGGGAAGCTGCTCTGTGCTTTTGCTGTCTGCTTCACGTTATTCCTCTTCAATTTAGTATTTGCACAGTTTTGGACAAAAAAATTCAGCATTTTTTTCCTTATATGGCCTGCTGACTACAACTAATGTGGGATACAGGCTTCAGAGAATTAAGGAGTCTGAGGACATGCTTTGAGCATGCTGAGTTAGGTCTTTTGTTGGGAGGAGATGGCATCCTGTCCTGCTGCCAACAGAGAGGTTTGTCTTGGGAATTCAGGGAACTAAACTACAGCAAAGTCATCTTTATTCTTCCTGGTTTTTTTCCCTTTCTTGAGGTTATTTTCAATTGAATTCATTCTCTAGAATGCTTAACTATCCAGTTGTACACCTGGCTGTGCCAGCCCAAGGAAGAGATTTGCCTTGGGAATAAGTGGGCAGGAGCACAGGAGGGCAGGGCAGCTCTCTGCAGCTGTACTGGCTTGTTTTTTCTTGAGTATTCCTAACTGTGAAAGCCTCTTGTTCTGCTAACTGCTACCCCCATGACAGCTGTTATTGTATAAAAGATATTTGATAAAATATATTTGCCTTGCTGGTCCCAAGTATTTTGGAAAATATGTTTTTAGTTGCAAACAAGTTTTTATAGGTGGCAGGGTACAAGTGAATAACTGATACCCAGATCACCTCAAATATGAGAACTGGGGAGTTGTTGCCCATCTGTAGGTTTGTGGGTTTCTAGCAGTTTTTGGTTTGTCTTCTGAGCTCTCTTTTTCTCTTCAGTGGTTCTGTTGCTGTCATTTGCTGAAAGAGTTAGACTGCTGGGGAATTTTCACTTTAAATCAGCAGTTCCCTGTATGGCAAAGAAGCAGAACACAGATTGTTCGAAGACATAATTTTCTGTTTCCATTAATTATTAGACTGAGTCAGCAGCTGAAAAATAAAGGTGTCTTATACAAATGAAAAGTGGCTTGGCTTTGTAATAAAAACAAATCAAGCTCACAGGGCTTCAGCAGAGGGTGTTTGCAAGTTGATATATCATAAATGCTGATGAATGTTAACTACTCGGTTAGTGGAGGCCAATGTAGGAGCACAGAGAACTTTGTACTAAAGTGAAGGCCAATATTTCAGGCTGCAGTAATGGATAAGTTCAGTGACATTTTGAGTCCTGTGGGAGCTTAGGGAAATGTTTCCTTTGTGAACAGCTTGCAAGTTTGGCTGCTGGCGGAAGAGTTAAAGAGAAGGTGATTCCTTTGCATAGAGATTTCTTACTGCACCTCAAATTATCCTTGTACAAATACTGTGCATGTTGCTGAAGGACACGAGAGAACACAAGCACACCATTACTCAAGGTGAAGGGAAAAAAGGGAAGTTTTATTCTCTGACTCCAATATTTATAGTTTTACAAAAGTGACAGTGGATTGGAAGGTGACATTGACATCTCTGCAATGACACTGGTCAAACTAACAGTCTATCAACTCTCTCCTCCTCCATAAAGGAATGAAAAACAATGAGTTATTTACAGAAAGTGTGTGAGAGAATTCACTACAAGAATGTCAACATCAGAAGACTTAGAAAATCTTAAAAAACTAGAGTGACACTGTGCGTGCTTGTGTTATGACTTGATGCTCTTTTAAAGGAGGCATAATCCATCCTTTTTATCATTTTTCTACACTTTACACCCTGACTGTTGCAGTTCTTTCAGGCCAGGAGGGCTGGGATGTGCCGGGATTCTGTGTGCGGTGGCGCCGGGCGCGGTGCAGGACCCTGGAGAGCGCCGGGCGCTGGGAGAGCTCCGAGCCGTGCCCGCGCTCCTGCTCCTCCTTCAGAGGAAGTTTTGTTCGCAGTGGGGAGCTTAGCTCGCCTCTGGCCGTGTCAGCCTTGTCTGGCACGTAAAGGTATAGAAAATACATTTACCAGCCAAACAAGGCTGACACGGAACAACGAGAAAAGAGTCTGGGAGGAAATGAGGTGCAGCGCAAAGGACCAGAACAGGCCAAACCCAAGCTCACGGATGCTGCAAAAGCAGGGGAAAAAATCAAGGAGGAAGACACAGCTTTGATGGGGAAGATATGAGAGACATGGCATGGATACCGAAAAAAAAAAAAAAAGGTGAAAGCCTCTTTGCCAAAGTGAAAGCCATCAAAAGGCATGGGATGCCATGAAGTGCAGGGACGTGCACCAAAGCTTTCCAAAATTGATTCCTATTGAAATGCTGGAAACAGAAAAGAAGGACTTACAAGCACTCTGGAATGGAGATACGATCAAAGTAAAGGTAAAAATGTAGATTATGCTGGCCGGTTGAATAGTGTTCAGCTACACGTTATGGTCAACTTGCTAGCATAACTAAGTAATACTTTTGAACCCAGAAAGTTCTGAAGTCTATCACTAAAAAAAAAAAAAAACCAAAAAAACCCCAACAAAACAAAACAAAAAAACCCACAAAAAACCCCCCCAACTTTTGTAAAGGTGGGAAACTACAAATAATTGATTCTTTGGCTGCTTCTTATCAAAGTATTATTCTATGCTTGCAAGATGTGGTCTCTTTTTTTCCTTCAAACTGAAGCTTTTGGTAAATTTGCATTCAGAGGCTCATGTGTAAGATCCAACAGATGTGCTTGTTGCTGTATGGCATAATTCTTGTTTATTTGTAATGGTTGCTCTCAGTAAGCAAATGTGACTTAGTAGAAGCAAAACAACTTCTGCCAACTTTTTAAAACCTTCGTTATTCATACTAGCTTCTCTAGAGCATACATAAAGCACTATTTGTTTGGTTTTTTGGTGTTTTTTTTTTTTGTTAAAGGGTATTTTTTTCCTCTGTGTGTATCTATAACACATTTGCAAACTAGTTTTGCAAGAGTGTAGCTGAAAGTTATTTTTTTTCATCCTCATCCCTGTGTGTTAGGTTAATATTTATTGTATGATCCTTGCCCCTTTGTTGTTAAAGGGCAGAACTGTTATGCTTGTATTGGGACTTCTGCTTTATTGTGTATTTTTATTGCAAATGGCTTTTAAAATACCCCAGGGGGCCTTCAGCCTTGGTTTGTGAGGGAGGGCTCCAGTAAGACAGAAGATTGCTGTGGCAAGCTGCCTTCCATGTGCTTGTCTTCTCTTAAGTGCCACTTGTCCCTTGACCCTGACCTGTGAAAACTGGTAGGATGTGTTTTATTAGACACTGTCAGGCTGATATTCTTTCCCCAAAAGTGCCCCTTTCTTGAGGTTATTTTCAATTGAATATAAAACTTTTAATATGAAGAATCTGTCTACAAAATCTCCAAGCAGGTTAAGGAAAAAAAACAGTGACAGGAAAGCATTCTTGTTTTATTCAAGAATGCAGAAATCTGAGGGAATCTACTACTTTTGGTGGTACAAAAAAGAATTAAACAGTCCATATTGAGATGAAAAAGAAAAAATGCAGTATCACAGTGATGTTTGAAGAAGACTTGCTGGTAGGGTATTGCTGAATGACTTAGAAGTCAAGAAATATGCAAGAGGATTTGCAGATACCTCCTGAGACCCTGCATAGGTCCTCCAAATGCTGTTACCCAGTGAAATAATTCACAGCAAGATCACACAGGGTTTCTCATTGTTGGATTTTGTTTTTTGTGAGTTCTGAATTTTCAGCTGCATGCATCCTGAGTGAATGTAATGCTAAATTTCTACTCTATATTTTGCCTGCCCTTGGCTAACAAATGGTACAAAAGGGTGGTGCTCTTGTTTTCTCTTTCATGCCTCAAAAATGTAATTGTTTCTTAATGAAGTGCTCTTGTTCTCTTTATTACTGCTGTCCCATTGTCAGTGTTCTCAGGTATGGGCTTTTTTCCTGGGAAAATTGTGGATCCAGTTTCCCACGTTTAAGGATAATTCAGAGAAAATTGCATAGGCTGACACTGGGGTGACAGCCTTGCAGTGCGTTCAAGTATTGGAGCACTTGATGTTTCAATGATGCTTTGCAGGCCATAGTCAAATTTCTCTGTAGGGGGATAGAATATAAGGAGATAAAGAAGGTGTAGAAAGTAATCTTGCCCCTAAGGAGTTTCAGCTGGGCCAGTTAGCAAAGATTAGGAGCAGGCCTGACTTTAACAGGCCACAGGTGTAACCAGTGAGAAGAAGAATGCTACAAAAGAGTGGGGTGGCTGCTTTGTGAAGAAGAAAGGGTCAGTGCTCTGAGGAGCTGCCCATGAGAAACACCAAGAAGGTATGGAACTTTTGTGATAAGAGACAACAGTATGGAACCCCTGCAATAAGAGGAGAACATTTCTCCCTGAAATATTCTGGCATGAGAGACTTTTCTAGGCAGACAGAATAATTTTGATTATCAAGTGATGTTTAAAAGAAAGTGAAGTATTCTTTGAGCTCTTTGCCTTAGGATTGGGTGTGCTTTACTGAACCACATTTAAAATTTAAAACAGTTGTCATTTGTTATTATAATCTCTAAAATACTCAGTGAAGGTGTTGAACATAAAATAATTTTAAGCAGATGGTTTGAATTACAAAAGCCACTTCAGTGCCAGAGCAAGTGGAAATACTGTAGTTATAGTTTCATTGTCTGTCTGGCAGAGTATGTTATACTTCAATAGAGAAAGAAAACGAAAATTTGGGGAGGAGGAAAAGGGAATTTATCATTTTCCTACTTCATACATGATGAAGTCAAGATGAGGGTTTGGGGTTTCCTATGCTCAAGTGGTGAGCGAAAATATGAGAGTTACTCAGAACTAGCAGGTACAGCTCTTGTGTAAATTACAGCCTTGTGCAGTCAGTATGTGTGGGCTGTGACGGCAGGAATGACTTGAGTGCATTTCCTGACTGGTGTGGCTCTTTAAAAATCTAAATTAGTGAAAGAATAGGGTAGGGACTGCTAACCACCACCTTTGGAGCTGACATATCATGCAAAGTACTGTCAGACCACCCAACTTCCATTTGCTCCTCTGCCCTTAGAAAAGGATAATGTTTTAATGTGTAGACAAACTGTACAGTCCCAACTTGGGCTGTTAAATTACAAAAAACCACAACACTGTTTAATTGAAATATATTAGCCAGAAGCACAGCAGACATTCTTGTCTATTAATATTTTCTGTAGAAGATAAGGCCACTGATGCTTATTGAAAATGCATTTTCTTTATTTTAATCAACAGACTTGATGGTATTAGTGAAGCATGGCCCCCTCTGAAAGAAATTACTAATGTACCTTGAGCTCCTTGTTTTGACACTTCATTGTCCTTAAGAAAATATTCCTGCCAATGGGAGGAAACACACTATTTTGTGTTTCATTGTATATTTAGAGAAAGAAAAATATAAAAGGGAATTGTTACATTTTGTATGAAGAGCTGTATTGTGTTGCAGTACAAGTATGGTTTTCTTTGCTTTATAAATAATGCTGAGAGATGATAACTTCAGAGGCAATGCAACTTAGATGTAGATTACTTGGGGAAAATGAGTGCTGCATTTAATTATGTCAGCCTTCCTGTTAATTGTTGAGGAACCTGATCCAGCCTGGTGCTGTGGATGTGGCTTCTATGGCATCCAAAAGAAAGTTCAGAAAAAAAACATTCTTGGCAACAAATTACAGATGAACTTGAAAAGAGGGAAAAGCTCATGAGAAGAAGAGTTGCTCTTGGGTGGCTCATTGCAGCTCTCTTGCTCCCCTGCCACCATCACAGTCTGGGTGTTTTAGTCTTTGCACTGATGTGGCTGCTGGAGAGGAGCTTGTGGCTAATAGCAGGGGTTATGTTTATTGTTTTGATAGGTGTGAATACAAAGAAAGAAAGGGTCTCTTCATCCTGTTTGTCACCAGCTGGGAGCTTCTCACTGAGAATTCAGAGTGAGGAGAGAGTACCACCAAAAACCCTTCTCTAATCTGCATGTATCACTTGATTCTGGAAAAGTAATTAATTGCAGTCAAAAGGTCCTTGCTGCTTTTCTTTCTTTAATCTCCTAGACTTTAGGAAGGGTGTCTGCTGGTTCTGCCTTGCTGTCTCTCAGATCACTCTCACCCGTGCATCTTCCCACTCTCTTCTCTGCTCCTCTGCAACATCCAAAGACGTGAGAAGCTCTGAAGTCTCCTGGAGCCCCCTGCATCACCTTGGCCCTGCTCATTTTTTACTTCCTCCATGTGAACAACTTGCATTTAACAGGCAGTGAGTAGCTTAGTGGATCTTTAGTACTTTCCTGTTCAGGATCTGAAAAGAATCTTTAAAAATCCACATCAGCTTTGTGATTTTGTCTCCAAATTGTTTGAACAAAACTATTTTATTGGAATAGTTTAAGGTCTGGCATACTGGGGGATGGACAGTATCATTATTGGCTCTGTATAGTTTAGGAGATGGTGACAGAAGGGGGGAAATGTAGAAAGAAAGGAATATAAATTAGAGCCTGATATATAGCTTACTAGTTGGGCTGAGTCTATAGAGGAGGCGACTTGGCTGTCTGAACTGCTAGCATTCTAGGATTCTGTTGTGGCAAGCGATGTGTTTGGGTGAGCAGTAAGAAATGGCACATGGCAAATAGGTTGCAACGTGCTTCTCTTATCTACAGGACTCAGTGTCTTTCCTCTTGGTGTGACAGAAGAGAGTAATGCAGCCACAACTTGAGCAAAGCTTGTATTTTGCCCTGTGAGAACAAAAACTGTGGAAGGTACTGCACTAAGGGATTGCCTGAGAAAATATCACAGGACACAAAAATATTGAGATGTCTTTGGCTCAAGTTTTCTTGACAGAAAGATATAAGATGTATTTTCAAGCAGTGGTTTGTTTATCCCCATTTTGGATGGCCAGACACCTGAGGGCAGAGATGTTTTGGCACTAGTCATAAGTACTTAGCTATGGCTCCTCAGCCTCAAAAGTGTGTATGCTTAAACATTTCTGTTCTTCTCTCATCAGGCTGTGCCTTTTGCTTTTTCTTATAAGCTAGTGCTTAATCCAGCTTTTCCTTTTATCCTGGTTATTTTTTCCTTGTGAGGAATAAGTTGTTATTGAAATTGTTATCCTTATTGTTTCCATGCCTTTCGAGCTATCTTGAACAGTCGAGCACCAGGCTCTGTAGAGAAATTTGCATTCAGCTGGGTGCAATTAGGAGCTTTCCGGAGCCTCTGTACCTGTGGGAAACTGTCTGTAAGCTTGAGGACAGAATATTGTTCACAACCTTGTGTTTCAGTGATGACACCAAGTCCTGCATTCAAGGAGCAGGGTCAGCTGAGGTAGAGGCAGAAGGGAGGGATGTGGCAGGAGCAGGTGCTTTGGGAGCTGCCTGTCTGGAAACCTTGTGATGATGTTGAGCAGTAGGATATGCTGGGCCCAGATAAATGTTTTGGTGTAACGTAATCAAACTGTGGTTGCAAAAGAAATACTCTTTTCCTTTTTTTCTTTTCTCACTAATTCTATAGATGCTATAGTCTAAGCATTACGTTTGAATTGTGTTGATTGAACTCTTCTGTTTGCAAAGACAGGGCTAGGGAGAGTTAAAAGCAAAGAGAATTAGCCAGTGCAGAAAACAGACTAGGTTACTAATACTTTAATTAGAAGAACATTAGAATATGTTAAGCTGTGGAAGTGTAGCACTGGGAGCATACAACAAGTAGAAGTAACAGCTTTCTTTAGTAGGGTGTTTAGTCTCATCAGTTTAAGGCATGAGTCGTTCATATTTTCTTATCAAGCACAACTGCATCAAAAGTAAAAGCCCTGTGGAAAATAGAACTGATTGGATAAAATAAGCTCTGGCACTGAACTTAGTGGTATTTCTGTGATTATGATTTCATATATTTAAATTGGTGCAGGAACCCTGAATACTTAAAAAATAAACAAACTGATATTTACAGATATTCCAAATCTCTTGGAATCTCACTTGTAGACATAAAAGTAAGTTCCTGGTTAACAAAAAGTTTTTGTTTATTAAAGTGTGACTACTACATGTCTCTTTGAAGTGCTTGAGTGTTTTATCTCCATTTTTTACTTAATTTTCTCTCCAAATATCTCAAACGAGAAATTGCTGTAGTAATGTTTCAGATTAGAGTTGGAGTTGTTGCATCTGTGTTTCAGTAAGGAAAATGGGTGGGATTTGAAGTTATGTTTAAGTTGCATGCTGATCTGAATTTTCTTTAGGTTAGTAAGTAATATTGTGTATTATCTTTCAAATCTTTTTTTAGTGTGTTTCTTTTTTTTCCGCTCGTTTTCCTGGCCTTTTATGTTTTTGCTTTAAAAAACTCCTTTCAGAGTTAAGGTTATGTGGTAATGAAGCCTTTTATCCTTATTTGGTAGGAGTGGTAGATTTACCATATGGTGGCTGCCTGTGTCTGTTTAGCTACTGGAAGTCTGAAAGTAACAAGATAAACTTAATAATTATATTGTCATTGAGAAGCTCTAACTAAATTCTTAAACAAACTGTTTCTTTTGGAGAGGGGTGTGTATTTATATAGGTAGTCTGAACCTTCCGGGCTGTTAAGAGCATCTGTTTCTTAATTGGTGAATGGAGGTGATGTTTGGCTAAGGTGGATAATTAGCTAATATTTAAATAACTAAGCAGCTTGGACAGCACTAATAATCTTTTGAAAGAACTGAGCCACATTCAGGCTCAGGTCCCATACTTAGCTCAGCTAATATTCATATTTACTTCCTACTTTACTTAAATAATTACATATTTACTTAGGAGGCATTGCATGAACCCCACAGCACGCTTGGCAAACATGGACGTTTTCCAGTGTACGTGTTATTAAGCATATTTCTGTCTCTAATATGACATCACAGGATGACAGGGAAGGAAAAAAACCACTCAAAAAGGGAATATAATAATTCCTGAAACATAATTCTTCAGCTGTTGTGCTTTTGCCACTTGTTTTAGAAGAGGAATAGCATTCTGTGCTCAGCACAGCATCTTTGTTCTTTTAAAAGAAGGTTTTGGTTTCTAGGCAGGGTATAATGAGCCCAGATTTGATGCCAAACTTGGAGGAAAAAAAAAGCAGTGCTGGATGGATGTTTATCATAGGATGGCTTTCTCTTGGCTGTCTGGCTTGTATTTACCTGAACAGACTTCAACTCTGTGGTGCAGCCGGCCAGCAGAGGGTAGTGTGTTCATGGAGACATTGCATTGTCTGAGTCTTCTGTCACAAATGTAGCTCACAGAACAAACTGCCTTGATTCAGTGGTTTTTTGAAGCCGAACACCAGAGATGAGTTGCTGAGATATAATGGTTGTCAAAAGTCTGAATTAGTCATGCAGTGACTCTGACCAGGACTTGTGGGGAAAAAAGCTTATTGGAAGCAGAAATTGATTTTATTCGGGGGATGTATGTGGTTGCTGCTTGCATTCCATAACAAATGAAATAAATATTGATTCTGATAAAGTCTCATCTGCCTAACTTGATTTTTCACTCTCTCTCTTAGTGTTGTGCTTTGCCTTTGCCAGCTGGCCGCTGCCATGGATATACCAGTCTTCATTCTTGCGGGGCTCCTTGTGCATTGTGTGTTCTTGGTCTCCATTTTTGACATCTACTTCAGCTCTCCCCTGGTCCATGGAATGACTCCTCAGCAGACTCCGCTGCCGCCTCCGGCGAAGCGTCTCGTGCTTTTTGTTGCCGACGGTCTGCGAGCAGATTCTCTGTATGAGCTGGACAGCAATGGCACAGCCCGGGCCCCTTACCTGCGGTAAGCCCAAAGCTACACTGACCTAGCTCAGAGTCTCTGCTGCTCAGAGTGACTCCAAGATGTGTTAGAAAGTCTCCTAAGAAGGAGTCAGAGCTCTTCATTTCTTGGTCTCAAGGTTGTGTTTGTTTCTTATCTATAAAATTCTTTCTCCTGTCCTGCCAAGGTCTGTTCAGCAGGTCAGGCAGAGGCACACTGTCTGCCCCCGGGCAGTGTTATCTTTATATACTAAAAGCTATGTGTACACTACTTACCGTAACTTCCCAATATCTATCACCTATGTTAGACAGTGAGTTTCTACCTTAAACCAATCCAAAATTGCCAACATCACTCAGAAGATGGAGGCCAAGAAGAAGAAGCAGAAAGACCGGACATGTCCAGATTCCTCCATCTTGCCTCCTGAGCCCCCATTCTAAAAACCCCAAAAATCTATTTTTCACTCTGTGACCAACTAACTATTATTCTCCTTAAACTCTCTTGACTTGTAATTTTTCATATAAAGGTTGGTAATTGTTTTTTCCAAGGGCTAAATCAAAGGCACAGAGGTCTTGGGCTCTGTGCCAAGGTCTGTGAGCCCCCCAGGCAGGGGCTCGAGCCCTTCAGGGCGGCCAGAGGAATTTTCTGGGTTCCAACAGATCTACAGGCTTTTACTTTACACAGTGTTGTGAAGAGAACAAGAACAACAATTGTGGTGGCTTGAGTACTGCCTTCCTTCTGCCCTCACAGTAACCAACTTTGCAGAGTTACACTGTGCAGAAATGCATGAGCTTGGGTTGGTGTCCCTTGGCAGGAAAGCTGCTGAAAGTAGGACAGTGTAAATTGAGTCCATATTGTCCCCTGAACTCTACAGATAGCCAGTAACTGAGAGGGGAGTGAACTTTCTCCATTCACATCACCATGGTATCAATTCTGAAGCCTGGCAGTCCCTAATTTAAGCTGCTTCCTGGAAGCTCAGCTTAAGAGTAGCAGTACATTAACGTGCTTGTCTTCTAATTCTAAGCTACTGACAAAATTTTTTAAGGCGTGATTAAAAGAGATGTCCTGAATAGATCTAACAGCAGGCTGCCACTTCCTCTTCATTCCACCCTTCCTGTGTGCATGACCCTGCTGCCTCCCTTGTACTCTCTACAGTGTGTGTCTAATTGCTTAAAGGAATGATTTAGTTTAAGGCTGTGAAAAAATAATCCTGCTAAAAAAGTGTTTAAAGTCATATCCTTGTGTGCTTAGAACTATTTTTTTGTTAACTTTGCCCATCATCTTATGTCAAGGTAATTATTTGAGCATAAGACAATTTTCTACACTGAAAAAAAGGCAGTATTAAATAAGACTACTTTTGTGTGATCATAGAATTGGTTGGGCTTGAATATCAGAGCAAACTCAAATAATCAGTCATCTGAAGCTCTTGGGGCTTTTGCAGTCCACTGCTGCAAAAGTAATACAGAAATATGAGAATTCCTGCTACAATGCTTGCCAGCCCACATGGACTTACTTGTGCCTACTTCTGCTGCTGTTACTGTTTTATAGGCAGGTGTCTGCCACATCAGTGTGAGTTTACCATGTTGTCTGCTAGCTGTGGACTTCACACTTACCCCAGAGCAGTTTCTTTCCTTAGCAGTAAAACTGTTGGTCTTTTGGACCACCAACCAACACCATCAAGGTATGAATGCTGTAATAGCCCCATCACTGGGAGCAGGGGTGAGTAGTGGCCAGGAAAAAGTTATAATGGGTATTTTCTTTTATTAAGTGATTTGAGGTTTTAAGTTTTAGCCACTCAGCATTATCATGGCTATATTGAAACAAGTTAAACTATGTACTAGTTTGTCTACTGCTGGAAAAGTGTCACTTTTGCTTTCTCTGCTTGACCATGTTTGTGGAGTTAAGGACTTTCTATTTCAAAATCTGTAGAAGTAAAGCATTGTCACCAGTGCTGAAAGCACATGGGTGAATTGAGGGGAAGAACTGCTTTGTAACAAGCAAAGATGCAGGTAGGTCCCTGAGTGGAAGAAAATGCCAGTAGAGTGTGAAGTGCCATCTGTATTTCTCTCATCTCTCATTCTGCATAGAAGTACATATGTGTGAGAGATGATGAAGAGAAAAAAGCATGCAGCATGCTGTGCCTTTTGAAATGTGGAGGATCAGGCAGCCCAGAGCATATCTTCAGATCTATTACACAAGCTGCCACAATTTTGAAGCAACAGGTTCAGAGTTTTGTCTGTGAACCTTTGAGCTGCACGACTTTCATAAGTTAACTTTGTGAACAGGCTGACAAGATGATGTGTTAGTTTCTGGAAATTATCCTTTTTTTATTCTGCCAAGTTGTTGCTGTCTGAACATTCCTTTTTCAATAATACTAATTCAAGGTATATGCAATTTAATACAAATTTTACTTTTTTGCATGTTCATTCTTAAATTCCAAGTGTTCAGTCCCTTACCCACTTTATAGTAGTGGGCAACGTAACAGCCAGGTTATTAGTCTTATCCAAGTGGAGTGCCTTGGGAACTACTGCATTGTTAATGAGGAAAGATTGTCTTTAAATGAGCAAGAGCCATTCTTGTAGCAATGTGCTATTAAAAGAAGCAAAGTTTTAGTAGGTGCATGGAA
This sequence comes from Zonotrichia leucophrys gambelii, assembly GCF_028769735.1. Classification (NCBI taxonomy): domain Eukaryota; kingdom Metazoa; phylum Chordata; class Aves; order Passeriformes; family Passerellidae; genus Zonotrichia; species Zonotrichia leucophrys. The sequence goes on from NC_088171.1 coordinate 71,283,596, forward strand.
TTAAAAATAAATATCCATTAGGCTTGAAGCAGATTGTTGGATAATACATGTATGCCAAGTGCCTAGTCTTCCACAATATTTATGAAAAATCAGGTTTTCGGCAGTGTTATCATAGCTGTGAGAGGCAGTAAGTGATCCGAATTGCTGCAATGGTGATTTCAGGAAAGAGGTTTTCTTCCTTGTCTGTCATGTTTCAGCCATATTTCTATATCATTAATACTTACAATTATTATTATGGGTAGCTAATGTTTATACTGTCATGGAAATTAATTTTTTTAGTTGTTCTTCTGAGTAAAAGGCATTGAAGTAATTCAAAGTATCTAAATTAATTTTGAGTAAATGACAAATTTGCCTGGTATGTGTTGTTGTTGACTTCAGATCCTGAAGTCATGCTCTTGTTGACAGGCAAAGGTAAAGACTTAGTTTCCAATTCAATAGAAATAAAATTCTAATTAAATCAATTTTCTACCTGTTGTTACAATGTAAGTCTCAGGAGAGATAAAGTGTTTTATTTTTGTTTTAAATCTTTCATGAAGGTTAGTGCAATACATCCTGATCAGTCTGTAGTGAGAAAAATAAGAAACCATTTTGACTAATACATAATTCCTTTTTTCTAATTACTTTTTTCATTACGACTTGCATTATCTCCTAGCTGAGATGAGAGTAGGAATAACATATTGGAGTGCTGTGTCTCTACATGCCTTTATATTCCTCACTGTAGTATTTGGGCTATTCCAAGTAGTTCTGTGAGCTTTCAAGTAAATCTGAGGATGTGAGGTCTAAGGTGAGTTTAAAAAAACCCCAACAAACAAGTGGTGAGTGCTGCAAGCTTAAAGTGGAGCCTGAAATTTTAGGGTGTTAAAGGCATGAACTTATAATTTCCTTGGACTAAAACACATAAACATAGCAAATTTGGTAGCTTATATAATGAACAACAAAGTTTGTTTCCTGGTAACTTGACTGTTAAAAACTACTTTAAATTTTTTCAGAGGATTCTGCTGTTTTTTCCTAAAAATCAGTAAAAGATATGTCCTGTTGTGTTCTGTTTTCTTTTTTCCTATGCTCTGACAGTGAGCAGTGAATCTTTCTGTTCTTCCAGAAGATGGAGACAAGAAAACAGCATATGGTAGCACTCACCTCTTGCTTCCTGACAGGCTCCAGCTGTTCAGATCTTCGGCACATGAGAATAGTTTATGAGGCTGTTTCTTGTGCTTGGGCTTTGTCCTCTGTTTTCTTTGCTTTTTATCTGTTGTAACTATTTACTGTATGTGCATAAACCCTAGACACTTGATGTGTTTGTGTGCATGTGGTGAGAATGCATTCTCCTTCACTTCAGTGTAATGGAGAAAGATGCAAGGTTTACTTAAATTTTCTTCTTGCTGCCAAGATTATTTGCACCTTCGATTTATGTGGGGTTCAAATTCTCTTAATGTTGCTTCCAAGATTCAGCACAGATAAAGGCAGGCATGGTCACAAGAGCTAATTATAATTGAGTGTATTTAAAGAGTAAGATAAGATTGAATTAGACATTTTCAGGCTAAATGGAAAGAACAAAGAGTAACACCAGGGAGAAACAATCTGTTGAGGGGAAAAAAGCTAAAGAGTAAAGCAGCAGAAAATAACCAGTATGTTAATTTTAGGTGTATTAGAAGACCAGGTGAACTCATCTGTTTGCAGTGCTGATGGGCCACAATAGTGATGTTCTTAGTGCAGTGTTGCAATATAGAACTACTTGCAGGTTAATGTTCTGCCTGTTTTATTGCACAGTAGGTGGTAGTGAAAATCTGGTTTAGTCTGGGTTTTGGGGCTTTTTTTGCATTTCCTGCTTCGCATCTACCTGTCATGCTTTTTATCTGCAATTTGTTGTACTTTGACAAGTCATGAAAGTTAAACTGCCTTGAATCCTTTTTTCAGGAGTATTCTAGAGAATAATGGCAGCTGGGGAATCTCTCACACCCGGGTCCCAACAGAATCCAGGCCGGGGCACGTTGCACTCATTGCTGGATTTTATGAAGATGTCAGTGCAGTTGCTAAAGGTAGGCTGGTCCTAAAGCTTGCAATGTTGTCCTCTGAGGTTCAGTGTTTCAGTGATGCGCTGGGTTTCTGGGTGATTATTGATAAATAACCTGTGTTGTAGTTTGTATGCCAAGATGATATGGAAAATAGTAATTTTGGATGGATTTTCAAATCCTAATATTGATAGCTAGGAAAATAGCTTACGTAAATTTTTTTAATATGGTTGAATTTAGCAGCCTGAACCTAAAAGCAGAAGTATCTTACAGCCTCACCTCTTCATGTAGCAGTTTTCAATTATCATTTGGAATGCACTAGGATATGGCTAAGTAGATGTTGCAAACAAGAAATGAACTGCAGTGTCTCAGCTGAACCATTGCAAGCTTGAATTGGAGAATCAGGAGCAAAATAAACTAAAAGCCCCAAGCCCATGTTTTATCCAGAGCTTCTACTGAGTGTTTGGGGCTTGTTTATGTGGAACAACCCTTTGCATTACTGACTTGGTCTTTTGTCTGTTCCTCTGCCTTCCCCCAGGCTTCCAGGCCTGAGCACTAGTCATGTGTGCTGGTTTTGGACAGGAGAGGTGAGAGGAATTACTTGGTCTTGTCTGTATTCCTCATGAAAAGGTTCTTCCTTCTGACAATCACTACAAATGGAGGATTGGCAAGGATGCTTAGTTAAAAGCAACTCCATGTTTCTGTCAAGTGCCTTTTCATGGAAACATCTTGAAGATTTTATTGTAAGGAAGTACAACATGACTTCTGGACATTTATGTGTATCTCTTATTGCCTGAAATGCCAAAAACTGAGTTCAGGCAACAGGAGATGCAGAATTCAGGGAGTTGTTAGCTGTTTAGAAGATAAACCAGCTGTGTGCTTTGCCTGTTTGAAACCCTGCATAATGAGATTGGTCTGGTTTTCAGCTCACTTCATAATGAACGGGGGAGTAATTATAATGGATGTTTAAATGGGATTAAAATCAAGATGCCCAAATTGGAGTTCATTGTGCAATAATTTAGGGGAAACTTATAAAAAACCCCACAACATTTTGCATGGACTATCAATTTTAAGCAGTCAATGAGATCTTTTGGCAATGCCATTTAAATGCAGGTGTGTTTGTTTAACAGGATGGAAGGAGAATCCAGTGGAATTTGACTCCGTTTTCAATGAAAGTAAATATACCTGGAGCTGGGGAAGCCCGGATATTTTGCCAATGTTTGCAAAAGGTAAGAATTAAGTGTTCAAGATTCATAGAATTACCAGGCAGTAAAATACAGACACTTAGCATTTTTGAGTTAGAGCAGAAGGTGAAAAAAACTATGTTCACTTTGTGTATTTCTATATACTTGATTTCTAGTTTGTGACATGAAGATGGGGTGGAGGAAAAGAAGCAAGCTTTTGATGAGGATATCACTATTTATTATTCATTAATTTAAATAGGCCTTAGCTAATTCTGTCAGTATACTAAAAGAACACACCTTTAGTTATAAGGACATAGTATTTTTTTCTTTGGTGAGGTTTAAAATTCTTGTTTTGCCAGCCTGCAGCTGAGATTTTTCTTCAAGCCTGCAGCTTCCAGTGAGCTGAGAGATAACACTGTAGCCTTGCTTTTTCAGTGTTGGAGCTGAAGAAGTAGCTTATTATGGGTTATCCTGCTTCTACTCACAACATTAATATGTAAAGGGAAGAACTGTGTGAAAGCAAGAATTTCCTGGTACTGAGGTCTTTTGCCTGTGGTGTGCAGTGTGTTAAAGTCTTGTCAGGCCAGTGCAGTTGGTATTTGAGCATGCAGAGATTGCTGAGCAACACTTGAAATGTTTAAAGGTTCTCCAAGTTTAATATTGTTGTTTTCTTGGAAGAATGAGTACATATACACCCTTTCACATCATCTCAGAATAAACAGACTCAAGTGAAAAGGGGGCAAACTAAGGGCATGTGCTGCTGTTCTGTTCTGGGCTTTTGTATTGACAAATAATAAGAAAAATGGGTTAGGTAGGATAGAAGTAGAATGTAATATTGGTTTAGAGAAAATGTACATCATATTTCTCATGATGATTCTTGAACTTTTTCTGAACTCATGTCTCTTCCCCCTCACATCCTGACATTCCCCCCCACGCCCCTCTTTTCTGCTCTTTGCTTAAGCCTCATGAATTTATGATGAGCTGTAAAAATATCTCCTGATCATTTCCCATGACCTCGGATTACAGCTTGTATTTGGAAAGAGTGTGATGGTGGTGGGGAAAGGGGAAAGGTAGTTGCCCTTGCACAGATTATTTGTGTTTTAAGGGATATGTTCTTGGGAAAATATTTGGAGAATTCAAGAATTTCCCAGAGCCCTGTCTTTCTACTGGTTCTGTTTGAGTTAGATGATAAGCAGAGGACTTGTGAGCAGCTTTGATGTTTTCTGAAGCGATGTACAAGGATAATTCTCTCTATATGGCTTCTTCTGAGTGGTATCAACAATGCAGCTTCCTTTTGCAGGAGGGGAGAAAATCCCCCAAAGTTGGCAAAGTTATATGTATCTGAGAAGTAGATGTTCTGTGTCAGAACATGAATCATGATTTCACATGATAGAAGGACAGATTCATTTCTTTTAGAAAAAGATAGTTCCCTTTCTTTCAATGAGGCCAAGTTTTATAGTATGGAAGGCAAAGGAATCAGTGTTTGTTCTTTTTCTTTTACCAAAAAGCAAAGAAGGAGATAGGGGCAGATAGAAATTGAGCTTTCTTTTCATGTTGCAAATTAGTGAGACCACAGGACTCTTCTTGTGTATATTTTATCATGCCAATATGTTCCAAATTTTACCATCTCACCACTTGCATTGGATGATGCATAAAGAGCGTATGACACTTGCTGCCTTTTGGGAAGGATAGAAAAATCCTTTGTTTCCTGTCATTGTCTATTTTCTCTGAGTACGTTTCTTGTAATAAAATATATATATTTCAAGGAAGTGGTTGAGAATTCTATAAGGAAGTAAAAAAATGCTCACAGATTTTTTTAAAATGTGAAAATAGATATACATGAAATCTAAATTTGGCAAAGTTTTAATGACTGTGTGATTAGTATTTCAGTCTGAGAAAATGTCTGAATTACCTTTTTATCTTGAGCAGGATTAGTTTCTAATAGTTAGCCTCACTTTGTTTCTAATAGCTAACCTCACTTAAGATACACAAATTCATGGTGCTAATTTTAACCTTCTTTTCTGTGATGTTTTTAGATTATAACCTCAAAATTATCTAAAAATAACAGGGTTTAAAAGTGTGTATTTTGTTTCCTTAAAGCTTTGAGTTGCTCTTCTAGACTTGCCAGGATGTGAGGTTTGACCTGAAAAATCCAACCCTTTACTCTTCTGTCAGTGGTCTAGGTTGGAGTATATCACAATGTCATGCTGGAAAAGGAGCTGAGACTGTTGCGTCTCTGAAGGGAAGTAGATACTAGTTTGTTGCATCCAGATTGCCCTTTGTTTCATGGGCAATCATGCCCTTTGTTTCATGGTATCCCTTCTCTTTTTTGGAAACTTCCAGGGTCATTGTTTTAACTTGAGTATGAAGAAAGGTATCATCAAGATCTTGGGAACACAGGGACAAACCATTGTCAGGATTATTCTGGACAGACAAGACCTCTCCATCTTCTGGTTTAGTTCCTTATGGTTAAATGATGCAGAATTTCTCATATCCCTCACATGGCTGTTTTTGATGACAGCTCTCTGATGGCCACACACTGTCCTGCTCAGTGTCTGACTGTCTTTGTGTATTCATTCTTTTTCGCCCTCTTTTGTACAGGTGAAATTTGCTGGCAAATTCTGGAGTCTGACCCATGGCAGACTTGTCATGGGTCACAACCTGCCCCACTAGCAGAGTGAGACATTCACTTTGTTCAGGACCTAAATCTTATTTTAAGAGTGTGATAACTTCATCCCTGATCCTAATGTTTGAATATGGGTGCTAAGTGTGAGATATATTGGCAGAGAAGAGAGCAAAAGCAATAGGTGGCATCTTGTTTGGGAGTTTCTGGCACCTCCAGTTATTTCCCATAGTGTAATGGCATCATCAAACCCAGCACAGCTCTGTCCTTCTGAAAGATGTGTTCATCCCTGCCTTTCTTCTACTTCTCTATCCCATCTTTGCTTCCTCATTCCCAGACTTAAATAAACTGTTGGCATACTGTTGCCTGCCCCCTCAAGCAACAGAACTAAAATAACATTTCCTAACATTTTGCATAGTAGAAGTTCTTATTAAAAAGAAAAACAAAAAAACCACCAAAAAAGAGAAAAACAGTTATTTTATAAGCTATGCAGGCATTTTCAAAACTTTCCTGGTATGACTTCGTTTTGCCACCATTTCTCTTTGTAGCAGTGCAGGGTTGGGTGGACTGTTTTGTTTTGCTTTGGTAGAAATTAGAAATGAGTAAGTGGTAGATGTGTTCCTTTGTTTTTCTGAAAACTCTGTGCTGTCTTTTCTGTGGCATCTCTCAAGGAAGGACATCTCAGGTTTGCTGTGACACTGTGGAAAAACACCGCAGCATTCTATCCTCTTAGACTATCAGTCATCTTGGCAGTGATGGACAGGACTTATTTCTTCTTTGGAACTCATTTATCCAGCAATTGAAATTCTTGCATTCACTTTTAATGCCTGGCAGTATTTTCTTCCTTTTCTTTTAAGCTGAGAACTGCAGTGAGTGTTCTGTGTTATAAGTAGTAGTAACATCTCCAGAGGTACAGGGGAGAGCTGCATCAGAAAATCTGTGTCAGCTTTCATCTTCCTGGCCTGAAATACCTGCATGCCTTTGTGTGGGTTTGCACATAATCTTGGTTAAGCAGCTGCCTTATCCTGGGATGTTGGTTCATTCACAAGCCTGGAAGCTTACACAACTGCATTATGTAATTGTGACATACAGCAGATCGAATTTATTCTCTCTGGTCATCAACTGATTGAAGAGCATTTTCCCCTCTGAGAGTTGATATAGTAAGAGTATGAATGGCACCCCTGAGCTGTAACAGCTCTGCCATTGATGGAATTGTTTAATTAAACTTCACCTAGCTTCAAATCTGTTCAGGACTTCTGAAGTTTAATTTCTTGCCAGTCTTTGTCTTCCCCCTGCCCCCTCCCTTCTCTGCTTTGCTCCCTTGACAGTGAGCAGGGAATGGAATTGCCTTGTCCAGATGCTGTGTTTGCACATCAGTGGCCCTTGTGTTGTACTTTGTGACTGAACACAGTCGAGTAGTTCTCCCTTTTCTGTTTTGGATGCATCTTTTAAAGATGCAGACTTTGAGTGTTGTCTCCTTGAAGTTGTCCACTGGGCCTTTGGTAGCTGGAATTGAAATACAGTAACCTTCCTGGTGCCTTTGTTCTATGTGATATGTTTTCCTGTGGAAGAGACCTCATGGATAGGCATTATCTTGTATGATTCAGTTGAACTACTGAAAGCCGAACATATTTTTCTTAAACAGCTTGTGCCCAAAACACGTGTTCAAATGAGACTATGAATATGTGTCTTCCTTGGTTAGAAGTTTCTCTGAGAAGTTCTTTGTTTCAAAACCAAACTCTGTTTGATTTGCTTAAACTGGGATTTGGTTTTCTCCTATCTGCTTTTCCACATTTTACTTCCTTGCCTGAGCATACTGGATAACATTGTTCCTCATTCCTTTGAGGTGCTGATAAGCTAATGAGGTAAATGTTATCCAGACTTCCAAAAAGGATTAATTATGGGAAAGTTTAAAATAAGGATAAAATTTCTTTGACTTCCTTCAGGATCATCATTTTTGCTAGGTTTCTACTCCTGTGCATTGAAGTATTTTTGACTGTGAGAAAAGCAAAAAACCTTGTATCTTGTATGCCATTTATATTGTTTTTACAGGTGCTACTGGAGATCATGTTTATACATTTTGTTATGCAGCAGAAAGTGAAGACTTTGGAGCAGAAGATGCAGCCAAGCTTGATATGTGGGTTTTTGATCATGTTAAGGTAAGCAGAGACTCTTTATGCTACCTGTTTATAAAAAGCACAGTTGCATGTTAACTTTATCACAGAACCTGTTAACACATTATCATAGATCTAGAAAGTATGAAAATTTTGAAAGACCTATCCCTTGGGGCCATGAGTAAAAATTTCTTGAATCAGCTTTCATGACAAGTGTAATAGATGCTTAAAGGAAATACTTGTCATTTAGTGCTAATTAAAAAACTAACGCTAATAAAAGTACCGTATAAAAACATTCTTGGCTTTGTTTTGTTTGCCTATGATGGGAAACCTGTCTTGGAGTACTATAGACCCTATAAGATCTTGAATGCAATTAGTTAAGGATTTTATAACAGCTGTTGCAGCATGATAGAAATGACAATATTATTTGCTTATTTTGACAAAACATATTTTTGGTCAAGCTGTGTGGCTTTTCCTCACAGATGTAGCTGGCTTCTAATTTTCTGCTGTGGCTCACACTGCTGTGGCTGCCAGAGCAAGCACAGTTTGGTTTAGGGGACAGGGTGTGAGGTAGAGGCAGCCCAGGACTCCGAGCTGTAGAATTTGTTGCTGTGGTGCTCTGCTCAGCTGGCTTGGGTCAGTGCTGGTTCGTGACTGTTGTTTTCTGTGACACTCTCACTGTGTTAATACTCCAAGGCACATGATTTCTGATTATGTGTTAATTCCTGTATTTATGTTATTCTATGCTGCCTCGCTTGTTTTGGATTAAGAAATGCTGGCAGTGTGGATTGGTGTATAAATGTCTGTACCACTGAAGCAGTTAAGTGAGTTACTTTCTGGATCTCATAATGATGTTAATGGAGTTTCAGACTTTAAAACTTTTTTTCACATGGTCTTTGGGCTGTATGCATTAGTATAGCTAACCAGCATAAATCAAATAAAAAAAATAATTTGGTTTATTGATTTATTTTATCATCTCTTTAGGAAGTTAAAGGTAGCTCTGCTTTAAACAGTGACATAGGATGGGAAAGATCGTTATAGTTTGCTAATTTTCAAAGGAAATTATTTTCTGAGTTTGCAGGTGAAAAGATGTTTTTTCTAAGTGCCATCATTTCCCTGAATGTGCACTTGTGCCATGTTGTGTGTTGTAATGCATATGAATAATACAAATCAAATTAGGCTGTCAGTTACACTTGAATAGCTGTTGTCATAAAGTTGCACCCTGCTGTCATTTGGAGCTGCACAAGTATATGAGGGTGGTACTACCTTTCTTTTGCTTCAGAACACCTAATGGCATTTATCCTTTGAAGCTGTAATGATATGTTTAAAATATATGTCATTACTGATTACTTTTTCCCTGGAGCCAGCACCATTATTTTTAAGACTTATTTTGCCCATCTAAATTCCATTCTGTGGATGGATAGGACTTGATTGACTGGCATAAGCCACACATTCCATTAATCATCTCTTCAACTGCACATCAACAACTGCTTCAGGAGTGTGAAACTTGGGGCTTACTGAAACCAAGGTCACTCTGCTATTATAGCTCTAACAACTTGCAGCTGAGCTAGTGAGATTATGTATAAGTAGTAATGACATTATACTGGAATCTAAATTCTGCTTTGCTTACTTTTTTTTTTTGCTCTTTTGTGTTTTATCTCAAGTATTTAACAGTATGTTGCTTAACTCATGTGTTGGCTGGTGTGGTCCCTGGTTTCTGCCTCTTTAGGAAACAAAAGACACCAAATGTACTTTCTCTTTACTCTGCAGTCCACAGGTCCCAAGCATTGTGAGGGCCACGTGTTTGGGGCTGCTTCCTCTGCCCCAAAACATGATGGGGATAAAATGAAGAATGGCTAAACTCATGTTTGGGCTGCTAGTGCTGGCAATATGAAATTCCTTGTTCTCTTTCAAAATGCTACCTAACAGTAAATTATCATCAGGAGATGATAAACTCCAATTTTTATTTGTATCTATGCTTAAATAACCAGTAGAAGAAAAATGTATGACACTCAATAGTTCTTGTCCTGTCTCCCCATGATACAAAGTGATCATAGCCCTTTCTTGGGACAGAAAATACACCACGGACTAGACTCTGTGGGATTTTTTTTTATCTACAGCAGTGTGAAAATTCAGCAATATTCAAGTGCAGGAATAACTTGGGAGTGGTTTGGAGTTCCAGGTGGGCATGGAGTTGATGGACTGTGGTTTCTTTCTGGTTTTTGGATTGTTTGGGGCTTCTTTTGATGTGTTTGTGTTTTGGTTTTTTTTTAAGAAGCAAAATAATTAAGGAGCAGACTTTAATCACTGTAATATGACTCAATGATTCTCAGTAAAATAACTTCTACTGAAATCACAGTTTGAGTCTGTGCTAAGAAACTAAGGAGCAAAGTACTGGGAGTCTAGATTAACTAATGGGGAAAAAAGATTTTGTTGGTGCATTTATGATTTTTGAAAATTTTTGAAAATATTTAGTGGCAAATGGTTTTGGAAGATTCAACTTTTTTTTCAGCATAAAAAGTTCAAAATTCTATGAACTCAGTCTTGGAGAGGAGTTCCAGTAATGGCCTAACAACAATTTATTATGTTCAAAGGGTAGGATATTCAGTTAATGTCTTCTCACTGAAAAGGACCTGCAGATACAGATGGCAAAAATTTGTGGTTTTTTCCTTTATTCTTTTCTAATTTTGAACGCAGTATTCCGTTCTTCCTTTGTCTTTTTTCTGCTGGAGAAAGGCCACCCAAGCCTTCAGATTGTCCCTTCTGTGCAGGGTGGTGGATGGAGTCCAGAATTGAATTAAACTCTGAAGCTCTGCAGATAGTGCTGTGACTGGATGTTGATTTCTGCCAGTGAATTTCAATACAGATAGCTCTGCTCTAATTAGCAGTGCAATGGTTTTATGATTCATTTAAAATGTGTTAGTGTCTTGTGTATGATCATGCTCAAGGGATCTAAGCCTGGCATATATGTTTGTCCTGCCTTTGTACTTTTGTTTTACATCTGAAAACTGGCATAACTATTTAAACTCTCCCAGTAGCACAAATCAGTGTGCATGGCTTTAAGCAACCAATTAAATTAACTTGTCCTAGATTAAGCAGCTTTGTGAAAGGGAAAAGTTTGTTTGGTCTCTCTAATACATGCAGTCAGCAACAGTTTATCAGCTCTACTAAAGAATCATGCTTCCATGGAGGAAACTGTTTGAGGGAACAAGAAGTCCCCAATTACTTAGATCTTTAACATTTTCAAGTTCATATTTTGTTCAGACATCTGTGTATCATTTGTTAGACCTTATAAATAGTCTTTATTTCTTCTTTGCTTTCTCCCATCGGAGGAGGGAGATGATGAGATCAAGATTTCACATAGCTATAACTGAAATTCTGTTGTAGGGGTTTACTTAGTACTACATTATAATTAAGTTCACAGTTTGATGTAAATTGTTTAATGGGGAGCTTTGTGCTCATCTTAAGGTGCATATCAGTTGTAACCAGTGCATTATTTTGTTGCTAGCTGCCAGAAAATCAAACAGAAGTTTCCACAGTAATTTAAAAAGAAGGTTGAAAGGAAGCTGTAGTCATCTTGAGTCCAGCTCTCTTAATGAAGGAGGTTCAGTTAGAGCAATGTGCTCAGGCCTTGCCCAGTCAAGTTTTGAGCATCTCCAAGGGCAGGCCTTTTAAGCAGCTGTTCCAGTATCTGCCTATAGTTATGGTTTAGCAAATAATTTTTCAAGTTTGTGTCTTACTGCGATTTTTCACATTCCAAATTGTGTCTGTCTCCCTGCATCATCTCTGGGGCCCTCTGATCAGTCTGGCTCAATCAGAGGATGGAGATTCCTTTCACTCTCAGGGCAGATGGTTGTATACAGCAATGGGAGCTCTTTATCTGCTTTTTCTTGAGACTGGAAAAACTGAGTGCTCTCAGCCTCTTAGTTGATTATTGCTGTCCCTGAAACTTCTTGGTGAGATTCAGCTTACAAATACAGTGGAGGCAATATTACTGAATAGAGGAAATAAAAGGAAAGCAAGAATAAAAAAGAGTGAGACAGGAAGATAGTTAAAACAGAGTGATGGGCTGGAAAGTAGTGTTGAGTAGGGCTCAAGTTTTGTGAACATAGAGTACCAAAAAGAAGAGGCCTTTAGCAGGCTGTAAGGAGATACCAGGATACTTCTGAACAAATAGTTCAGAGACATCCAGAGCAAGGTGAAGTGATTTTTGTCCTTGGTATGTTTGGTACCTGCTTGCCAACTCACCACCTTTATCAGCCATCAATCCAGGCAAGCTTCCTGTTGTTTTGGGGATTTTTTTCAGTAAACCATTTTTGCTCAAGTTTCACAGGATAAAGTTTGCTGTTTGCTCTGGGAAAAGACATCACATCTTAGGTTGCACTCATCTTCCTTTTGTCTTCTTGTTTGTAATTGGCCAAAATATGGGCAAACTTTTCTGGCTGCTGCTGCTCTGGGACTTTGAAAGTGGGATGCTTTTGGTTTATCCAGGGGACTTGTCTGGTGGGAGAGGAGAAGCTCAGGCTTTGCCTTCCTCTGAATGATTTTTTTTTTTTCCTTAATCGTTCTGTGGTAGAAAAACATATGCTTTTTCATATTGATCTGTATTTTAAGATTTAATTTTGGGAGTTTTCCTGTTTGTCTGTTTTGATACGCTTTGTTTTGATTTCCTTTTATTGAATTAAAATTAAGGAAACAGTTTTATTGTATCCTGCAAATTACTGGTATGCTCTGGAAAGCTTCTTCAGTCTGTGGTCAATGTGCAGGTAGATGGATCTCTGTGGGAAATGAAAATCTCCTTAAAAATAATTACATTGCTATTTAATGTAATCGGATTTTGTTCCTGTATCTTTATTTAAAGTATCTCTGGACTTTGGTCATGGTTTTGTTTGGACAAGAGCTGAAGTTGAGAGCATGCAAATATTAGTCCATGTGGCTTGTGTGTACTCAGGGAGTTAGGAAAGTGGAATTGCATACTGCCATGGTTTCCTGGCACAGCTCACTGTGGTATCCTTGATGCCGCTTTGGTCTTCCTCTGGGTGCACTGACTTTTGTTTATACAAGGCATGAGCTTTAGATTTTAAGAGCTCCATCACTGTCACAGCTGTGTGGTGGACTGCCCTGTCCTTTGGTGGCAGGAATGCTTCCCTGCCTCTACCAGCATTTTCCCTGGACTCCTGCATGAAGTTCCAAGACACTCTCACTTATGTTAGTGTACTGAAAGGCTCTTTAGATGCTTTTATGAACTAAGACCCTACCCAGTTTTGTTTCCTTGGGCAGTGCTGTTACTAAGGAGCTGATGCAGGAGTAGCTGTCTGCCTGCATTTTGCATTGCTGCAGCGTGGCCGGTCTAACACAGAATAGCCCTGTCAAGACTCATTCAGTCCAAGGGGAAAATTCTCCCCTGGCATCTGCCTCAGGGATGCTTAAGTAGGACATGTGCAAGGCAGATGTATGTTCTGTAGTTCATGTATTTGCAAAGCATGTCATGTTTTGTTCTGTTTTTATTTAGTTTCTGCAAACAAATTGTAGCTTGGTATCTCAGTCCTGTAGAACCTGCTTCCAAAGCAAGAATATTTGAGACCTTTGTTTCCAATTTAAATTCAGTAAATCAATAGAAATGTGAAGCCATAAGTGGCACTCAAGAGTGGTTCATCAATTTGTTTATACAGCAGGCAAAGAAAGGATGATCTATTTTTGCCTATGCAAACTCAAGAAAACCCCAGTACAAAACCAAAACAAACCCAACAAAAAAAGCCCAACAAAAGAACACTTCAACGTAAATATTGTCTTAGATAAGCTGAAAATTTGGACTGACCATATTGACAGTAGTTGTCCTCCAAGCTGTAAATTAGGAAGTCATTATTTTTCCTCTTTTTAAATTCTAATAACTAGTAGTATTTTGACATGGAAACAGCAGTGTCTTAGTTCTAGTAAGATGCTTATCTTCTTCCATTTTGCTCAGATTAATATATTAATGACTTATTCCATACAGAGCTTCTTTAATTCTTCCAAAAGCAATCAAACATTGTTCTCTGCACTGAATGAAGAGAAAGTGGTTCTGTTCCTGCATTTGCTAGGCATAGACACCAATGGACATGCTCATCGGCCAAACTCAAGGTAATTGAGACATTAAGCATATCTTTCTTACTAGTTTTAAGTGCATATTGTGACTTTTTTAACAGTGCAATTTACCAAGCCAGAAACAAGTGTTGTAGTATTGGGGGTCATATATGTTACCATGATCACCTATGTTCTGAGTGTTTGGAGTTATTTTGCTTTTTAAGGTCCCATCTATTGGAATGACAGATTTTTGCTCTATACAGTATGTCAGGTTATATTCCTGTATTCAAGTCTGATTTTTAGCAATTTTCTTAGTTGCAGCCAACACATAATCTAGAGGATACATAGGAAATGCAGTTTTAAATATAAAATGGATGCAGTTTTCAGATTCCCCACTACTGAAGTGATATAATTGAGTTTATAGACACCAGTAAGCTCAGCAATAATGGCAAATTCTGGCATTATGTTTTGGCTTTTTTATTACACTTAAAAAAAGAGAAGTGTTTAGATTAACAGTTCTCGTCACCAATTCAACTTGAAGTGTGTTATTCTGTGTGAACTTTCTTTTAATTTCTTCACATCCTGCTTTGCAGGATTTCACTTCTTTCTCTTGATCCTTGCATACTTTAAAATTCTCTGATTTCCTGCATCATTATAAAGTTCATACTTGCTGTGTGTTTAATGCTCATTTATAATGATTTTTTTTTACAGACAGTTTTAAAGCTGACTTTAGCAGCGGATAGGAAATTAATTGTCTGAAAGTCAATCATGGTCAATCACTTTTCCTGAAATACCAAATTTTTTACAAAATACAAATTTTTTATTTAGCTTCTATTCCAGAAAACTAGGGTCTGTCCTGATCTATAAATCATCTCAAAACAGACTGCCTGGTGAGATCTTTCTTTGCCATTTAGTTACCAGCTAAAAGTAATTTTTGCAACTTACAGTTAAGGTGTTTGAGTTTTCCAGAATTCCTTAGTTTTGGCATTCTGCTTAACTTACTTGGCAGCTGTGAGTAGTAAAATTATAGTCTAATATCAAGGACAGGTTGGATTTGAATTATCAATCCATTGAAACTGTGGTTTCAGTAATCTTCAAACTGTGCTGCAACGATTTAATATCTCAGTAAGACTCAGAGGGGGAGAGGTTTTACATCTAGGAAGCCTTTTGTTAGCTTGATGTTCATTTGAGATTAAAGCAGTCTGTACTCAAAGGACTGGGCTTTATGACAATGGTTAAGTTGCTTTATACCAACTGTGAGAGCCACCTGGAATGTAACATTTTTTCCTATTTTTCAAGGGAATACCAGGAGAATATTAAACAAGTTGATGAGGGTGTGAAAGAAATTGCTTCATTGATTGATAATTTCTATGGAAATGATGGAAAGACTGCATTTATTTTGACTTCCGACCATGGAATGACAGATTGGGGTGAGTCTTTTTAAATATTGAGTCAGTTGAGTTTATGGGCATCTGGTGTGAGATGAGAGAGCTCTGTCCCATGAGAAGCTTTGGAACCCCTGGTTTGATTTGGTATCCTAAGTGTTGCTTGTGTATGAAAATCCATGCAATTTGCTGTGACAGCTGCATTCCATGTCTGGACAGAAAAAAGACACCAAGTTAAACCTTAATTTCCTCAGTGACTGCTAGCAGGGATAGAAAGATTGCTGCAGAAAACCACCTTAGGCAGGAGATAGTGTTATTTGGCTGCCAGCAGCAAATTTGATCTTGTTTCGGCCCATCTGGGAGATACAGTTCTCACTCTGCTGCTCTAAAGCACCTGGAAAAGGTGGAAAATCTGTCCAGGAGTTGGTGAAAAAACTGTACAGAGAAGTTTTGGGAGGGTGCCAAATCTTTTTGCTTATTTTGGCCTTTTAAGCACAGCAGAAAGGAGGGGACTGCTGTGTGCTCTTTCTAGAGGAGGCTGGTGCTGGAGACAGGTGAAAGAGCTGAGAGTACAGAGCAGACAGTGAGGCACTGTGCTGATAGCCACAGAGGAGACTTGGGAAGGGTTTGGCCACAGTGTCTGAATGCTTTGAGGGCAGATGAGAAAAGTTTACAGTGCTAAGCTCATTTAGACATGTTTCCCTAATTCTTTTTTCTGTCAAGAACCTTAAGAACACTTCTGTCCTTGTGTGCAGCCAGTGAAAATGATAAGTCTCTCTTTCAATGCTGAGTGCTTGCTGCTACTAACTATGATACTTTTGAACTAGGGCTGCTCCAGGCATGGTCGTGGCAAAACAACAGTCAGAATGTTACTCTCTGTGTGAAATCCTCAAGTTGTTCAATTGAAGAGATGCAGATTTTTTTTTCTGTCATCAGAGATAACAAAATATTTGTGTATTTATCCAATCAACCTAATTACCATCTGCTCATCTGCAAAATAGTCCATTTTGAGTAATATTTACTGTTGAGCTGACTGCCACTTGCAATAAAATTTTAATTCTGCTGTATTTTTCCTATATGTTTCAAGAAGTTATTTCATATTTTTTTATGAGGAAGGGGTGTGTGTATATATATTTTTATATATGTGATCATAGGATCTCAGGAGGTCCAGCCACCTATTCAAGGCAGGATTAGCTTTCGAATCAGACACAGATGCTAGGGCTTATCAGCAGGGCCCTTAAAACCTCAAAGGGATGAATCCTTTTGGGCAGCCTGCTCTGTTGCTTGCCTGCCCTCATGGAGAGGGAAAGGTTTTCTTTGTCTGCAATCTGAACTTCCTTTGTTTCAAATTATGCCTGTTGTGTCGTGCTCCCACCGTGCACCACAGTGACACTGCAGCCCCATCCTCTCTCAGGCCCCCTCACAGGGGGAACAGGCAGGCTGCTCTGCTGTGTTCTCCCCAAAACTATTTCTTCTCCAGGCTGAGCAAGTCCCAGTCCCTCAGCTGCTTCTCACAGGGCAAGTGCTCCTCACTTAAACCGTTCCAGATGATGGGTGACTTTCCAGTACCAAAGGAGCCCAAAGCTGGATCCAGTGTCTAGAGGTTGTCTCACAGGTACTGAACAGAGGAGAACAATCCCTTCCTTGTACCATGCTCCTGTTAACACTGCCTGCAGTGCTGTTGGCCTTCCTTGCTGCCAGAGTGAGCTGTAGGGGTGTTCTCATTATGCATTGGATCCTTTGGAGGTGGAATAAAAGGTGTTAGGAGTAACTTCTTCAGGCTTTGAGAACCACTGGTCTGTCATAGTTTTCTGCCATCTCTTCTGTCTTGAAGGAAAAGCTTAATCTTGTCCCTGAAGTGTTAATAACTTTGAAGTTGACTTTAGTGAATCTGAGAGCAAACCCAGAGGTTCTGTTCAGGCCCATTGTGAGCTGTCTGAAGGATAGTTCGGGAGTTGGAATTTGAGCTGGTTGGTACTATCAGGCCCTGTTGCAGCCCTTCAGTGGTTATTTGCAGAATGGGATGTGCACCGGTTTTAAAAGAAATTAAATATTTGAAGCATGGGGGGCCTATTAGGGAAAAGAATATGATCTGACTTAGATGTGATCAAAGACATTGTGGTTGCTGGCAAAAGCCAGTGATGTCACTTGCTTTCTCAGTCTGACCCTATGCTTTTGCTTTAAATTGATGGAACTGCTGACCACCAAAGCAGAGCATTCTACATCCACCCTCTCCTTGACCTCTTGTTCCTGCTACCATCCTGGCACAAGTACCTGTGTGGTGTGCTGGTCTATGGAACAGACAACTAAACAACAGCACCCTTTTCACCCTGTAGGGGATAGAATAGAAGAAAAATAAAGATGGCGTAGAAATTAATCTTACCCCTAAGGAGTTTCAGCTGGGCCCATTATCAAAGATTAGGAGGAGGCCTGACTTTAACAGGCCCCAGCTGTAACCCATGAGAAGAAGAGTGCTATAAGAGTGGGGTGGCTGGGTGAGAAGGGAACTGGAGTCAGTTCGCTGCTTTGTGAAGAAGAAAGGGTCAGTGCTCTGAGGAGCTGTCCATGAGAAACACCAAGAAGGTATGGAACTCTTGTGATAGGAGACAACAGTATGGAACCCCTGCAATGAGATGACAACATTTCTCCCTTTTCCCTGAAAAGGTCTATATGGAGAGTGTTAGAGGTGGGACTTGGAACTGACCCAGCTGAAAAGAATTATTTTTCTTCCCCTCTTGTTATTCAGATCAGAACTGAAACAATTCTTTATAACAGGGAGGGAGTGGGCACAGCTGCCTCTCTCAACTCTGTCTTCAAGTATTTGTAGAGGTAGAATCTCAGTGAAATGCTGATGGAGCTGGTGGCTTGGCTAACTTTTCCTCCTGTAGTAATAAGAATATAACAGATATAAGAAATAGTCCCTGGTCTGTGGAAGATACAGGAAGTGCTCTCTCCATAAGCTCTTTTTCCCAAAGTTCTTCAAAGAACAGCAGTTGTTGCTGTTTTTTGAGCCCAGAGAGTGCCCATCAAGAAACATCAGAAATCTAATTCCCAGACCGGTATGTTCTTAAGCTTTAGGCTGTTTAAAGTAAGTAAAGTTGACTTTTCAGCTGTGCCACAGTGATTGTTTTAGGGACAGAATTAGGTATGCTGTTGGGAATAGCCTTGAGGTTGCACAACAGTGTGCTTTGTCTGTCCTTTGTATTTATTAAAATTTATAGACAGGGAAGAGCATGTGTCTGTGCAAATATAAGGCACATGTGTAATCTTGTAGACCATACAGGAACCCACACAGGGTTTGTATAACAAAGTCTTTCCCTTTGAGGCTGGGTTATCTCACTGCTCTGGTACCTCACCCGCTGGGTTCAATGGCCAGCATTTCTTTCAAGCTCGTGTGGCTCCTGCTTTAGTACGACTGCTGCTGAGATGTCATAGTTTTCAACCTTCCTGCTTTTGGTGGCTGATATGTTAAGCTGGAGGGAATCTGTTTCCCCAGGGAAGAAAGTAATGTTGTATCAATTTTTAAGCAAGGTGCCACTAGACTTTAAAACCTTAAAAATGAACTTCTATCACTGTTGGAAGGATGACAGTTGCAATGCATATTGCTTCCTGGTTTTGAAGTGGAAGTCTAATTCTTATTCAGAGATCAGTTCTACATTATTTTTTTTCACGTGTGCCTAATACTACTGAAATCAGGCATTACTGGTTTCACTGAGATGCTCAGGATAAGCACATGTACATGTCTTGAGCTGGTAACTCCTCCATATGCTGAGGCTTAAAAATACTATGGCTTTATTTTCTGGATGTTAAAAATTTGGGGGTTTTAATATAAAAAGTTCCATCTATGTAGTCTTGACTTAACTGATACTGATTTCGTGACTTGAAAGTTGAATTTAGCCCTTATTGTTAGTGACATAAGAATAAGCTGTGAAGCTGGAATAGGTTGTCTGTAACAGGCTTTTAGTATGTCTGTATCAAGAGCTTAGTACGTGTGTGTATTTTTATTGCATGTAGTTTTTGTTTGTTTTTACTGCACATGTCTTAAAGTTTCTATTTTTCTTGTTTGGTGTATCTTAGGATCCCATGGAGCTGGTCATCCCTCAGAAACTTTAACACCACTGATTGTTTGGGGTGCTGGGGTAAATTATCCACAGAAAGTTACAACCCAGTTCTTTGAAGACAATTTTTTGAAAGGTAGGTAAAATAGAAGATTTAAGTGAAAGATTCTGGTGGAAACGGAGATGTTTTTAACCATTACACCTGTTGAGCTTCACTAACTTCTGTTCCATTTCAGAAAGTGTGATTTGCTTTGTGTGATGTGTAAGGACAAGGTGACAGGGTATGCCTAAGGAAGCTACTGCAAAATTGGGTAGATAACATCAGTCAGTTTTTATTTCTATTTCTATTTTCTTTTCAATTCTCCTCATAGAATTGAAGACTTTCTCTCTTTGTTGACAGAAGGCTATTCATGTTCCTAAGACTTCATTCCTTAGAGAATGAAGGAGGCTTAATTTTTAACTCCCAGATGTTGAATGTATTAATACAGAAACAAAAGTTGACAAGTTGAAAGACTCCTTTCTAACTTCACAGCACAACCCTGTGGACATTCCAGGGGCTGTCTTGTCTCATTTTATTCTTGCAGCTGTTGTGCAAATGTAAACAGCTTTTCTTAATGAAAAACTGTGATTCTTCACTGTTATTTTTCTCTTTTCTAATTTATTTAAGAGTAAACATTTTTTAAAGGAATGAGTTTTTATTATTTTGCATACATGATGCAATAAACGCTGCCTTGCTGAAATATCAGTTGGGTTAGAGACTCTTTAACACATGATTAAATTATTCAAGCTGTTCCTCTTTCATGTGCCTCATTCTTGTGGCCTGCTCTGTTTCTTACGATGCCTTCAGTCTTGGGTTGTTGCTCATGATCAATGAGGCAATGACTTCCTATTTTATTGGATTGTTTGTCAAGGTACATTAGAGAAAACAGGCAAAAATTACTTCAGCCCTGAGGTGCTAACTCTGCCCTGCTCTCAAGAAGGTATTTGGTAACAGATCAGGTCATTTCAGAAATAGTGCTACCTTTGCACTCCTTGAGCCTAACAGCTGCTATAAAATGATGACATCTGTGATAAAATTGAAAATGAGTTGTAGGAAAAAAAACTGAATAAAACAACTGATTTTGCTGTCACTGATGGCTGATCTGCTGGACTTCTAGGGACATTTGATATCTAAAGGTTGATCTGTAATAGCTGAATTTTACATCTGTCAGTTTCTTTGATTCTCAGCAGCTTTAGTGCAAACTAAAGTCAGCATTTAACTTCAAGTCATGATGCAAATGATGTGAGAGATTTCAAAAAAGATGAGCATTGAGCTGACTCCCAGGTGCACAATAGGGAAAGCTATATGGCCCTCATCTGCTAGGCAATGTGTATTTACTTGGAGGATAACATTTGTCTGCACCCTTCTGTGCCTGCTTCATATTTTCCTTCTGATGGTTAAAAAAACTAGCAAGCCAAATAACCACACAAAAAACCAAGCACACCAAAGCAGACATCAGAAACTCATCCATTTATTTTGGGCTAGCTTTGCATCTGTCAAGCATGTTGTTGCTTTGTTTAGACACTTAACCTTACAGATTCTTAATTGGCAAGGATAATCTCTGCTGGAGATTTGAGATGCTCTGAGTATCTTAGGAATTTGAATTTCTGTTTGAGTAATAAGTATCTTCTTAAAAAGGGACTGTTCTCTCTACGGTAGTACATCAGAGCTTCTAGTAAGTTACGTAGCTTAGAAGTGAAGAGAAAGTTGTTGAAATGGAACTTGGCACTTGCACAGGTCAATACAGCTCAGCTACTCCATTGTTAGAATCCCAGATATTTTCACAAAGGTAACCTATAAAAGAAAGGCTGTTTAAAAGAGTTCTCTTGAAATGTTCTTTGAATCTGTCTTTTCTACTCAATACAGCTGCAACTGTGGCTGCCTGCAGGGGAGGAGAGTGTTTTCAAGACTGCTGTGTCACTGCTGTATGCAGGTGTCAGGCTTACATTTCTAATTGCATGCTCCAATGTTCAAGTTCTTTCATCTATTGACAATCCCTTCTAATTTCTCCAAGTGTTTATGGAAATATTGACAGAACATTTCTAATGCTGACAAACTTCTTATGATCTGTTCGGTGCAAGCAGGCTGTAGGGAGCTCAGTGAATTGTCTGTCTTCTCATTGTTGCCATGGAGGATTCATACCCCCCAAAGGCAGTGCCAGCAGGCAGGCAGGACTTAGCCTGTCCAGTTTGTCACAGAGACATTAATGTGTTCCTTGGATGGCCAGAAGGGCACAGAATCTGCTCTGGGTTAGCAGCCTTCTCCTCATCAGTTTCATCACCTGTGCTCTGCCTTCCCTCAGGCCTGCTCATGCAATCCTCTTGGAAAGATTTGTTATGGCAGCCTTGCATCCTGCGGGCGACATGTGCTATTACCCATTTGGCCACTGGTTTGACCCTTTTTTAGCAGGAAAGAGAATACAGAACTGCGCTCCAGCTCCTCAGGGGCTGATGGCTGGCCGTGGGGCACAAGCCCACAGGAGCTTGTGAGTGAAGGCACAACCTCCTGCAGCATCAGGACGTGGGGTGCTTGATACAAGCCTGCTTTGTAGGGGGCTCAGCCTGCTTTGGCACAGCTGAGGGAGCTCAGTGTACCCCCCACTAGTTTGGCTTCTGTGCAGTTTTATGTGAGAGTTTCTTTGCTACATGTACCCTCATCCTCAGCCTGTTTTTGAACTGGCGCTTCCCTGCTGTTTCCCTGGGCTGTTTGCATCTGACAGCTCAGCAGGCTGCAGTAAAAGCAGGGAAGGATAAAGGTAAAAAACCCCTCTATAAAGTGGGTGGGAAACTGCTGAGCACTGTACAGGAAACCTAGACAGTGAGCTGGAATCATGTACCAGTGTGGGCAGCATGCACAGCCAAGATGCCTCACTCCTGGGAATACAGCCTGGACTGGCCAGTGTGCAGCTGTGTCACAGTCCTTAGGAGTTCCTGGGCTCAGTGTCCTGTGGCTCTTGGTCCCAAGCAGATGTCTTCAATTCTGAATTTTGGAATATCTGAGTAGACCGTGTGGAGATGAAAAAACTTGTGACAAAAAGTTTTCTCTAGCAGAGACAGTTTCTTCCTACCCTAGGCACATTTTGTGTGTGCGTAGACAGTTTTCCAATGTTTTTCTTTGGAAAATTTAAAGGGAAAATGGGCAATTCATTTACATAATAGAAATATGGGTAAGAGTGTTTCTAGAAATATAAATCCCTTTCCTTTTCTGGGAAGCAAAAGGAAGCAAACTTGTACCTTTTGGTGTGAGTTTAACAGAATTGATGATTAATGCTGCTAATACTGCCCCTGTGTTGCCATGGGAACTCCCCTTAGCTGTCTCACTGCTGTCAAAGTACAAGTCTGCTCTTCAGGGTGCTTGTGGGACCAAGTAACAGTGGACCTGCACTCAGACCCCCCCAAGGTAGCTGTGGTATGAACTAATTGCTGAAAATAAGTTTGGTGTATGCAATACTGCAGATGTATGAAGGAAAAAAACAAAACCAAACCTTGCTGAACTCTGTTTTTAAATAACTCTCCACCTCCAAAGAAAATAAGCAATTTTCTCTTTATTTCTTTAGAGAACACCGTAGAGCAGGGAAATACAATTTTCAACTAGGTTTTTGTATGATGTGCCAAAGCTTTAGGATCTAATGTTTGTACCATGCTGTACCAGTGCATTTAGGACCTTGGGTTAGCCTTTTTTACAAACTATTGAAGAGATGCTATAAATCTCCTAAATCCGAGTTTGATTCTTTTAGTTGGCACAGAAGGCAATACATCACCGTGCTGAAAAAAATAAAAGCCTTGGCCTTTTTTCTACTGATCTAGGTCACAATTGCAGGCAGTAATTTATCCTGCTGGATAAAAGAAAATGTGAATTGAAATGAATGCATTTTGTTGTTTCTGCCTGTTGAGTTCCATCTGTAACCCTTCTTGAGCTAGCATCCTAATGTAAAATCATAATTTTCTTTAGTACCAACACTTTACAGAAAATGGCAACAAGATAGTAAATGTCAACTGAACATGAACTATTCTTTGAAATCTGTGTAGATTAGCTGTTCAGGTGCTCTGTTGTTTCTTGCAGAATGGAAACTGGAGAACTTGAAGAGGCTTGATGTCAATCAGGTATCAAACACACCTAATTTAATAGTTCACAAATTTTCCCCTTAAATTATGAGTTTTGCGTGATTTAAAGTAATTACTTAATTTGAGTGCATGATCACACCAATGTAACATTTCCCCAGAAACAGGAACCACAATAACATGATGAGGCCAATTTTAAATTGCTTGTTGACAAGCAATTGACAGCTGCACACACAACTTCTCGTGAATATGCATTATTGCACCATTTTTTTAAGTGATCCCCCACAGCTGTAGGAAAAGCGCAGTACAATATACCAGGTCCCCCAAGCTGCTGTCACGAAATCAAAACCATTTCTTGCTATAGTGGTAAACTGTGGGGTTTTTTTTTCATCTGTGATTGTGGCCCAGATATTTTGCAATTTAGACAATTAGTCAAGGAAGAAAAGAATGTGAACAACTTTTCCATTGATCCTTAATCAGTCAAGCTGTTTTAAACTGTGGTGCTTCATCATCCTACAAAAATCAATATATGAATAACAGACTCCAAATCTACTCAAACAAGGGAAATAATCTCATGCTAGAAGGTTCAAATTTGGAATGTTGTGGATCAGCTGCCTTCAGCAAAGCCCTGGTACAAAACTACAAAAAAAGATTAGTTTTCCTCTCAAGGTTGTTAGGAGTTATGGCAATGTTGGTTTGAGACTGTAAAGAAGAGTCTTGAGTATTACTTTGCCCTGGAAAATGGACTTCCCAAAGACAGAGCTTTTGTCCTGTAGTACACATGGGACTATGGGTAAAAACAGCAAATGAGACTTTTAATTATCATTGCACTCCAAGTGTATTGTTCTCAGCAAATAATGGTTTGGAGTCTGCCCAGTAGATCTGAGGCTGGAGTAGTGCCTGTGATTTCAGTGTAGTTTTTTCAGATTTATGCTGGAGAAACAAAGAATTTTGGTGTGTAGTTTTATATTAAAGGAAAATATAAACGTGGTAAGAGGCAGTGTTTATTATCACAAATAGAAGGAAATGATAACTTATTTTATGAGATGCCTTAGTGAAGATTGAAGGGCCTTTCTGAGGCCTGACTGGACATTAAAAAACTGCAGAAACTCCCTCTGCAGGGGAGAAGGGGAGTAATCTGCGCTGTGGAAGCATGGCATAAAGGATGTTGTGAAAAGCAGTATATCCAGAATACTGCTTAAAACTGTAAATATGAAATTAGTTCCTTTGGTCATATAAATAGTCATAAAAAATGTATGCCTCTGAGTGCAGTAAAGGAGCTGTTGAATTCCTGCAAATAAATACTGGGGTGGTTATATTTGCTTTTTAAATGAAATGTATTTTTTCAAGCTTGCTCAGCAGCAGAGTTTCACATTTTGAATCTAATCATGCCATGACTACTAGAAACTAAAAACCCAAAAAGCTGTAAAGGAGAGTTGTATGTATAACTTGGCAATATTGCATAATTATCTTTTGCATATGCAGATATGTTAAAATTAAGCTGAATTTGTTATCTCTAGAGGCTGAAGCTGTGTTAAAATGCAATGCTTCTGTTTGCACAGGCTGATATAGCACCACTGATGGCTTCCCTTATTGGTGTGCCTTTCCCCCTGAACTCTGTGGTAAGAAGTACAGATGTTTTTCTATGTTATGAAAATCTGTTTGCTATAAAGGAAGAGCTGCTGGGGGCAAGACTTGAGGTGTGTGAGGAGAAGGATTACAGATTTGTAAAGGTGTTATAGGGTGTGAAGACTGCTTGTAGTTTTAATTTTATGTGTGTATCTGCAGAGTACAAACTTAAATTTTTTTAATGTATTGTGTAGGGCTCTTAATTGGAGAGGCAGCTGGTCCTTTTGTCATCTGCAACTTTATACTTTTGAGCTATATAAAAGTTTTTTGTTGCTTTGTTTTTAGGGATGGTAAAAATGCAATATGGCTTGAATAACACATGATTTTGATCATGAAAGCTAAGCCTGTAAACAAGCCAGTTCCTGCAATTTAATGTTCAATTATTTCTTGATTAAACTGGTGTACTTTCTTCAGATGTTATCTTGTGCCTCTAATTTAGTGAAGAGTGAGATGGCTTTTTCTTTTAATTTCTTTCATGTATTATTACATAGTTCAAAAGTTGCCTCATAAATATTGAATTGACGATTAGCATTTCATTAGTGTGCTGTCACACTGCCAGTTTCACATATAAAACACCTATTTACAGCATATTTTTTGGAATATTTCTTCTGGGGACTCTGCCCAAGGGATTGTCCCCTTGTCCTGCACTCATTGCTGGTTGTGTGAGGAAAGCTGCCCAACACAGGGTGGCATGGGAGCTGCTCCCTTTCCTACCCCAAGTACTGGATTGAGTCAGGCCCAGGTGAGGCTTTGGGTAGAAGACTGTTAGGGGTATCAAAAATAGCTTTTGATTAGAGGTTGAGTTTATATTATAGTATATAGTTTGGTAACAACTTCTGTTATTTATGCTTTTTGCATTCCTGTAGAAGCTGAGAGTTACAGACAATCCCTATAATGTTGCAAATCTGTGCGAGAAGAATATTTTCAAAGGAGTTACATGAGTTATTTCAGCAGTAATTTGAAGTGTTCTTACTGCTTATTTGGCCAGCAATTCAGTTAAGAGAAATTCCTGTTATTTAATTTAATTTTTTTTTTTTACTTATGTGTATTTTTCTTCCTCAGGGAACTCTACCTCTGGAGTATCTGAACACTAGTGCTCTTTTCAAAGCAGAGAGCATGTTTACCAATGCTGTTCAGATTCTTGAGCAATTTAAGGTACTAAACATATGGTAAAAAAGCCCAACTTATTTGAATAATAGTTGTTGCTATGTGTAAGTAAATGTATGACTTACCCTATCCATAGTGTGCCAAGCTGAAAGGATTAAAATTGAACGCACATTCATTCGATTGAATAGCTGTGAGGCTTATCTGGGGAAGCTTGAAATACTTTATTAAAGAAGTTTGGTTGGCATTTTCTAAGGAGAATGAGTAACTTTTTTCTTGCTTCTTAACAAAAATTATGTTTATTGGTGTTAATGTAAATCTACTGGCAGTATGTAGGTAGAATGCTGGTACCAGAGAAGGGAAATAATGCCTTTGCAATGGGGGCTGGGAGACAAGGCCTTAAATCAGGCTCACTACACAAACAGATCAGAAAGGTAAAAGGTTCCTGTGCATTAAAGAAATTAAATTAGTGGCCTAATTAACTTCTGGCTAATGCTGTTATATCTGTTGTTTTGCTTTGCGAGTGTTCATATCTGGTTCCTCTGTCTTGATTCATTTAATATTGGATATTGCATTATGAGAACACAGGAGTGGTCCAAATAAAAAAGGTTCTGTTTCACAAAGCAGTGGAGTGAGAAACTGTCCAAAATCCCAGTTTTGGTAAGGCATAGAAATACTCCGAGGGAAAACCATCCTCCACAGATAGAAGCCAAGACACAAAATAACTCCTAACCTGTCTGGGAATTGCTGTCATGATAGTGAAACAATGAACTAGCATGAGATGACCTGTGTGAGATCAGCACCTTCAGCATCTTCTGTCCCTTTGTGAATGCCAGCTTCACAAAGGTGTGGATACCAGGGTGGCAGTGTCAGCAGCAGAATCACTTTCAAAAATCAGGTGGAGACCTGGTGTATTAACAGGGGGAGTAACTGGTGGGGTTGGATGTGAAGTTTGAAGCATGCAGATATCACCTCTGCAGTTGGAAGACCTCTGCTTTAAGCACTAAGGATGACTCAGATATTTTTCAGTTAAATTGGCATCTTGGAGATTATTTAAAAAACAAAGTAGTTCTGCTTCTCCTTTCTTTTGAGCTTACTTTTGTTTTGTTATTCTCTAGTGCTGGGTTATTGTTGTTGGCTTTTTTTTAGCATTGTATTGGAATGATCCTGTCTGCATTTCCTTTGAATTTCCTTTTTTCTCTGCTGAAGCAGAAGTAGACTAGCTTAGACATGCCAAGTGGATTTTTACTTTTCCTGTGATGGGCTGACCTGACCACAGTTTCTGCTCCCTGGAGATGATGTTGCCTTGGATGGATAGGATGAAATGTGTGGGCTCCCACTTCCAGCTGTCAGGTTGTACAAGTGGTGTGCTTAGCAAGTTCCTGACTGTACATTATGCCAGCAGTCAGACTTGAGTCAGTCAGCTGCAGGAGGCCTTAAAGATGTTTTGGAGGACCTTGGAAAAAGTGTCTCTGATGGCATCAAAACCTTCTATTTTTGTCCATGTGCAGGTTTATTGATTTACAGCGTTGCTTTGGCAGTGCTTGCTGCAGTGTACTGGTGCCTGTCTGGTATAAATGGTGCTGGTTTCATTGAGGGTGGTTGTCACTGAAACCTGGTGGCACTTCTATCCACGTCTTCCTTTTATCCTGGAAACTGTAGAAGGCCTTCTGAGAAAACCAGTGGCTGAAGCATGGTTTATTTACTTTAGAGCAGATCTGAGTTTCCAGGAGCTCAGAGGAGTTGTGCATACTGGAGTATAACACCCAGATATTGGGAGTATGATTTCATTCCTTTTCCCAAGTCTCATACATCATCTTTGATCTCTTGTTGTTTAATTCCTGATACAATTTTTGGTCTTGTTGCCACTTGCATGTAATAATTTAATGCTCTTTTATGTAGGTTAAGATGAGTCAGAAAAAGGAAACTACATTGTCAATTCTGTTCACACCATTCAAGTAAGTGTCTGTAAAAACTATGTATATTTTACCTGATTGTTTGTCTTACCACTTGCTTTGGTATTTTAGCGAGCTGCAACAACTCATTCAGTCTCTTAAGTCTTTTTTAGATGGAAATGTTTATCTCCTATGAAACTTTGCGCTAGAACTCTATGCAATTACCTGCTTCTTCTCACCAGAACTTTAAGATGTAATTGGGGTGATCTGGTCTGCGTTTCCTTTTTCTCTGCTGAAGCAGACTGGCTTAGACATGCCAAGTGGATTTTTACTTTTCCTGCAGTGGGCAGGAAAAAGTAAAATCTATTCCTTACATTTTATTTTCCATTAAGGGTTATTTGTCTAAGCTTTTTTTGACATTATAGCTATATAGATTGTACTGCTTTTTTTCTTGCTATAGTTTGGGAATTTTTTCAGCATACTTTGGGAGATACAAGTCCCTATAGCGTCAGAAAGTGCAATCTGTTAATTTTTATATATATATATGTAAAAGTTGAACTTAGAATTGTTTCTTCTGTGATTTAAATGCCAATGAAGAATAAATAAAAATGCATTGCATCTGGAAAAGAAGCTTACAATGTTTAGCGTTTGTGTTGCCTAGTCTTAGGGTTTCCAGGGCTATTGAAGGAGTCTCTGGGAACTCTAATCTATGGAACAGTTACTGCTCCCCTCACCCTTCTGTCTTATCTAATTAAAGCTTCTTTTTCCTTTTCCTTTCTTCTGTAAAGGTTTTTGAAAGCTTTGCCATGGGTGTATGTGATAGTGTTCAGTTCTGCTCGCAGTTGGTGGAGTGCTCCAAAAATGCCTTGTCACCAAGAGCAGCTGTTTTCCTTTGGGAAATAGAGCAATGTTAATTAAGATCGTTAAATCATAGCAGCAGTAAAACGCACTTGAGTTGCTTCCTGTGAAGTATGTTTATTGTTAAAGATGATTGCTGTCTGTCTGAGCAGACAATTGCTGTGTTATTTTATACCTCTAGCTC
Source organism: Zonotrichia leucophrys gambelii (assembly GCF_028769735.1). NCBI lineage: Eukaryota > Metazoa > Chordata > Aves > Passeriformes > Passerellidae > Zonotrichia > Zonotrichia leucophrys. The sequence continues at coordinate 71,312,803 of NC_088171.1, forward strand.
CTTCAAAGGGAAAGGCTCAAGACAGTCTGTGAGACAAAAGTCAAGTTAATCCTGGGCACATAATGAATCCTTTAGAACAAATTCTGAATAACAATGACAGCTGCATTATCCAAGAATTTACGGATCTGTGTGAAATAAAATGCCCATATGGAAAGGATGGATGGTTCTCTTTGATAAATGACTATTAGTTTGATTTCACAGCCTTTCATTTTTACCTTTCCTTGAGAAATAAGACTGAGTTTATACAATAAGATGTGCTTTTCTTAATGCTATATTTATCTTTAAAGGATCTAATAATTACCTCTTGCTTTATGGATTGCTTTTTTATGCTATGTTGGATTGATTTAAGTGGAAATGCCAGAGACATTTATCACTTGGAAAATGCAACTAAAATTTGGTATAAACATATTGTTATTTTGGTATGGTCCACTGCAAAAATAAGTTTATTTTCTTTAGATACTTTACAATTTTTTCTGAATCAAAATTTGGACTAATAGTTGTTCCAGGAAATGTTTTTATTTGAGACCAAAATAATTCCTTGGATGTGTGAATGTCATTGATGAGCGAGGTGCATCACTCCAGCCGAGAGAAGTGATAACTGTTTCACAATGTTTGATAGTAAATGGCACAGCAGTTAGCAAGATTTAGTGTCAAGGTGCACTTGATTATTTACTGCATAGAGGATGGGTCAGAAAAAGCTGTCATGGAGATCCTCCTGTTGAGTTGTTAGATGCAGAGAAGACCCCCTTACATTCTAACGTCCTTCTCAGAAGGAGTTTAGGTGCAGCTGGGTCTAGAATTAGTTCCGGACTTGGTCAGTGGTTTTGGGGGAGGCAGGAATCTGCTACCACAGTGAAATGCCTTACAGGAATGTTGTGGGGGTGAAGACTTTCTTTGTTGCTTCAGGATGATGCTGTTTATTCATGCTTGGAAAGCAGAAAAAGACTCACCATGGATGGTCACAGACTAATGAAAATACTCACCCACAGTGTGCTGGGAGTAGTTTAGCCACCTTCTGATTAGTCTTCACAGCTCTCCTTGACTTTCAAAAGTTGGCTCATGTCTGGGAAGCTACCAAGGGGTCTTGTCTAACCTCTTACTAATAGTTGGGATGCAGTGGTTGAACACGAACTTACTTTTAAGCAGATGAGTAACTTCCTAGTGCTCCAGCCTGCAGGAACCAAAGGAAGACTGAAGGTAGTTTTAGGCATGACCTGTCTATAGATCCATCCCTCCTTTCACATGCAGATGATTGAATGTATGTGGAGTGAACACAAGCCTGAACTTCAGCTGCAGATACATGATCTGATTAGTATGAGGCAAACCACATCAGATAATCACACAAATTATGCTTGAATCTGAATGACATAGAGAGGGGAAGGCATGCATTCCCTTTCTGCTGTCTTTGTTGAGACACGTTTTTGGTGGCAGATAGGGGATGTAGAAGGGTATTATTGCTTTTTCAGGTGAAGTTAAAAATGCTAAGGTGGGGACACCTACCTCCTGTCCAGAGCAAGAGAAATCCTGGTGTGCTGTGCTATGTTTCAGAGTCATTGGTATTTGTAGGGAGGTTGTGTTTCTGCAGAGCTGTATGCTATTGGGAGTTGTCAGCCCAGGTTTATTATCAGGTTTGATCCCTGATCTGTATTAACCTATGGTTGGCCTTACCTGCTGCTGCAGCTGAGCACAGTTCTGTGCTGTGTCTGCTCTACTGTCCTTTCATTCAGACACAAATAACTTCTTCTGCCTCTGTTCATTTTCAGTTGTTGTACAAAGGAGTTATACTCTTCTTTTTAATCCTTCTGGTGCCTGAAATATGTAACTCGAAGCTCAGAAGGTGTATGCTCCAACATATAGTTCTTTTTTCCTTCATAGTTTATTGGTAGTTAGTAAAAGGTAATTCACGTCTGAAGCGCTTTGGAATCATGACGTTACATAGAAAATTTTAAATATTTTGTTTGTGAGTATTAGATTTTGTGTTATTTCAGCAATTTGGTGACCTGAAAACGAACAAAGATATGTCTAAGAACCGAATTTCTTAAATTATTTCAAGATGCAGTTGAATAAAGTCTGTATAATAGAAATGTAGAAATGAGCTCCAGAAGAAATCTGAGTTTAGAATTTCAGGTTGAGACATTCTGGTTTTAGAGGTGCAATTACTAATGAATATGTAGTTTACAGAGTAGGAGAGAGGGGAGGATATATTCACAAACAATGTGTTCTGTAGAAATTGCAACTTAACAGAAACTTAACCTGGACTTAATTTTTTCAGTCAGAAATAGCATTAAAATGTTTTGACTTTCTGAGGGGAAAATCCTGTTTTCTAGTTTGATTTTCAGGTGTTTTATTACTGAGTGAGTAGAAAACTGTTCATGACCTTCAGCTGCAATGACCCAAAAACCAGTGTTTGAGTTGTACATTGAATATATTGTACCAAAAGCATAAAGCTAGTATACACATATATATTTGTGGATAAAATAAGCCTGTTTTCAAAGTGTTGGCAACAGAGGAAGAGTATTGAATTGATATAAAGCTTCTGATTTCCACAGGGAGTCTCATCCCTAGCAGAAGTGTGGCTGGCACAGTGGACAGGAAATGAAGGAGGCCAGTAGATATGTGCCCTTTCCTGCTTGGATCTAAATTGCATCTCTCTCTGAAATCCGTCTGTCAGGTGTGTAATGATGAGAAGGAGGATGGAGCTGATCATTGTGTTATGTGATAGAAACTTCAATAGTGTCTACTTGACCAGACTTGAGGTGGGTTAGAGTTTGAATAGCTCCATCTATTAATAAGGATGTGTCTGGCTGCCATTTTTGCTTTATCAAAGTGCCTTCATCAAGGAACAAATCTGGGTAAAAGTGTATCCTGAGGCTACTTGTGAAACTGTTGAGACTGCATTTCAGAAACTCAGCTCCAAGTGTTTGATTCTGCAAGGCAAGGTGCAGTATCCCTTGCTGAGACTGAATACTTAACTGCAGTTCTAGTTGGATATATGAAAGAAGTTACTATCTGAAATTTGTTGCCTTCCTGCTTCCTTTCTCTCCCTGCCTTATTTTCCCAACTACAAAAGACATTTTCAAAAGCCACTTGCTTAGCAAAATCAGAGGCTTTTCTCAGAATTCTGAGAAGAGAAGCACACTGCCTTGACCTTTATGTGTAAGAAAAGGAGGTGCCAAGATACCAGATGCTTTGAAGGAAGTGAGAGGACAAATCTGAAGACTGCTGACAGAGGAAAAAAGATGTCCAGGGTAGTGAACTATCTTAGCTTTCTGACCATTTGATGCACCTTAGGGCAACTGCCAAGCTGGCACAGCTCAAAGACCAGTGTGCCAAGGGGCCAGATGCTACTGTTGCAAAATCATTCCCAAAGTTGGCATCTCTGGCCTGTGGAAGTAATCCTGCAAGAAGTATCAGAAGGACAGGGTGGTGTGGTGAGTAAATGGTGCAGCAGTGTTGCCCTAAAATCTGTGTAACCAGTTAGTGCAATTTCATTGTCCCAACAGGTACAAGAGATTTAAGATAACTACATAAAAGCACAGGAGTCATTTTGCATAGTCCTGGTGGATCCAATGCTTTCAGGGATGGCTGTGCTTCCAGCTGGTCAGGTTCTGGTCCCTCGCAGTAAGGTGGCAGGAGCAGTAGTTTAAGAACCACCATCTTCAGAAAAAAATCCAAGGGATGGACCCCTAAACTATAATCAGTGCTTGCTTACCACTAGCTCTGCTTTTTTATTGAGTGTCTTGAAGTTTTTATTAATAATAAAAACTTGGGGGTTGGGGGTTTTTTATCAGGAAATAGAAACTTGACTTTTAGTAAGGTACTTGAGCCATCTTCTCATATAGGAAAAATCCCATCCCACCTTATGCTGCATTTTTAAAGTAACCTAATAGTCTGAATCCTACATATTCATCGTACCAAATAATTACTTTTGTGTGCATAATCTAGTTCAACTTGCATATTTATGTAGACAATCACTGCATTTTTAATGTGCAGTGTACATTTATTAAATAAAAATGTATTTTTCACCATATGAAAATGTACCTCTTCCTTTACTCTATCCTCTAGTATGAATTGAGATATAACTGCCTTAAACATTTGTATGGACTTTGGTGTAAGGAAATATCAATCATGTAGAGGCTGAGTCTTTCCACATAATTGCCCATTATGTATTTTGTCAGTGATAGAAAAGAAAATAGAGTGTAAAGTGTCTTTGAAGATTACAGAAACTTCAAAAAACTGCCATGTGCACAAATATCTCTCTTTTCTTCCTTTCTCTGATGACTGGAGATACAGTACTACATTGTTCCCTCTGTCTGATGGCCTTTCAAAACTTAAATAATAGATATTCCCACAAAATTGACATTTGGATCAAAGTGAAGCAGGTGATTTCTTTTCCACTATTGAGCATGGCAGGGTTCCTTAAGATGTCAGTACATCCTTTGAAACATACTATTTTTGTTTTGTTTACATAAATTACTTTTATTGAAATAACTGGTAATATGTAAGGTATTTGTGATATATGTGATAATGCTTGCAAGAGCAAACATTTCGCATTTACTGCCAAGAGGAAAGGGTGAAAATATTGCAGTAGGAAAGGATAGTCTCATAGCGATTATTCTCCCTGCATGCTTGTTGGAATGCTTTGTGTCTTCAGAGGACCTTTTATTTAGCAGAAGCATTGATTTAGCTGCAGAGATTTCAGCCCCTTCATCCTGTGGTCAAGAATGAAGGACCAGCAGCTTCTATCAATTCCAAGTGAACCCTGGAAAGGCAGGCAGCCTTTTCCTGTCTCCACTTTGTCCCCGTCGTGTTATCAGGTGTGAATCTAGGCACAAGGGATTGCTGGTACAAGCCAGCCAGTGTGGGCACCTTTAGCCTGCTGGTGTTGGGTGGCAGACTGGCAGCCCTCTCCCCTTCAACCTTGCTTTAAGGACATGTGTAGATACATCAAAAAATAGAACACCAATGCTGTAGAGACAAAGTGCTCAAATGAAAATAATGGTTTTGTATTATTCTTTACTAAAAGCCCTCCTGTTTAAATAGTTAAGGTATTATCTCTTCAGGGAGAAATCAATGCCTTTCTTTGGCAAAAATGTCAGCTTCTCTCTCACTGAATGGGCTATGTCTGAAGCACACTGCTGCTCTCCTCTCAGAAGGCAGACATCCTGCTGGTCCTGAGTTTCAGCAGTGCACTCAGGAGCTGTTAGTTTGTACATGAAAAGCTAACTGGAAGCGGCTTCTGCGCAGGAGGACTGGATGTAATTGGATTTACTATCAAATAGGAAGTAGGCAAGGTCTTAAGAAGGACCTAAAAGGCTGGTATATAAGATAAAATATCACAAGATTAATGTATATTTCTCTATTTCCTTGTATTACAAATCCTTTTGGCCTTTTTGTGGAACTTGTGAGGCTTTGTGCAATGAGGGTGAGTGAGGATTTCCAGCAGATGGTAGGAGAGGATGGACAGAGAATGCTCTGCTCTGGGGTGTGAGGTGAGGGGCAGAGTACAGGGCTCTTTCTGGATCCCAGTAAGAAAAGCCCAAAGACAAATAGCTTTATAAAGTAGCTGTTGTAATAATAGGAAATGAACAGAAGAAAACATAGCAAGTAAATCAAACATCCCTTCAGATGCTGGGCACCCTATGTTGGGGAGCGTGGGATCAGTTTTCTGATGGTGTCACACAGATGCTGGCAGTGGAGGCATTCCCTTGTATTGCTCATTCAAGCTGCTTGAATGAGGTGATTTTCAATCAAGAAATCAACCCTGGTGATAATTTCTACTGTCAGACAGAAAGGAGGTTCACATGAGAACTTGCAGCTCTTACATCCATGAGGACAGGCAGGCAGTGTAATCCCTGTTACAGAGTGGGAATTGCCTGCAGGCTGCTCTGTTCCTCCCAGCCGACTGGGTCTGTCCCTTGGCCAAGGTATTTGGGCACCACATGCCTGGGCCTGCATAGGGTACGTGGATCAGTGACTCCTTGATGTGCAGTGGTCTCCTGGTTAGGATCAGTGTGGGTGTTCTCCCAGACATGTTTGGGTGCCCGTGGGGCCCTGCTAGTAGGTACTTGCACAGCACAAGCTGCCTGCTCTGGATGCAGCTGCTTCAAAAATGGTCACTAGGGTTTAGGATGGGCATGTAGGATGGTGGAGCAGAAGAGGAGCTGTGGTATAACACTACATAGCCACAACACTGCAGATAGCTAGATCCAGCTCATTGTCATAAATCATATATAAGTCATTGACATAAATAATCATGTATCTTGCAGATGTGAGGGCTCACTGGCAGCATTGGCAGGGTGTTGCTATGGACAGTCAGCACATATCCCTCCCCTGTAATACTAAAATAGAAGGGACTTTAAAAATGGTGCCTTTCTTTTCCTTCAAGGATCTTCCACCTTCCCTGAAAAGCAGTTTCCCTTTCCAAAGCTGTGGCATCATGTCCTGCCATGGCTTTCTGGACAAAACCCCTGCCCCTGGAAGATCCCTGCATCCAGCTTCTCAGTTCTGCTTTAAGGGGACCAGAGGGACAGTTTTGGAGTGTGGTTTCCTCCCTTCTGGCCTCTGCTTCTCTGAAGCTCTTGCCATAGTAGTTTACATGCAAAATATGCTGTGTGCAGCCCAGTTACCTTAATTGCTTCTCTGTTCAGTGAATTGGCAGCTGGCAGTTTAGTTGTCAGCTCCTTTTTCTCTCATCTTTGTTATCTAAGGGATTTACATAAATATCCTAAGGCACTATGCTGTTGAATATGCTACATCAGGGATACTGATTTGTGAATATTAAAGGCTATTTTAATTCCTGGGACTTGACAGTGCAGGGTTAGAGCATTAGCAGTCAGACCATTTCCTGCAGCTTCACTGATGTCCTGCTGTCCTCCTCTGCATGTTTGTGAATCTGATGAATACAAAAGCATAGATGTACTCATAGGTTTCTGCAATGTGTCAGTAAATAGACTTTTTGCTACCTTTGGCCTGTGGAAGTGTCTATGTCCTTTCAGTTCCTTATGCTTTAAAGAACAAAAACCTCAGAACTTAAAAACTGGAGCCTCTTATTGACTTTCTCTATTCTTTTCTTTCTTTTGGAGTGTCAGCAGTGCTTTTTAATGCTTCTTTAAAAGAAAAGGATAACTGAGTTGCTAAAATAACTTACTATGACCCTACAACTAGACTACCTGACTAAAAATTTAACACAGTAGTCAGAAAATCCAGAAATACAAAAACCCACTTGAAATTTAGACCCCTGACAGTGGAACAACAGGAACAAAGGCATTAGATTAAGTTGGGAAAGGGAATATTGTGGGTTCTGGGCTTTATGAAGCTCTAGTAAACCCTTTAGTGTAAGTTTATGTAGAGCACATTTTCTTTTAAAAAGCATAACTTTAGTATACTAATACTATGGCTGTAATTTTTAAAAACTGTAATCAACATGCATCTTCTAATTATCAAAATGATGGTTTTTAGGACTTGCCTCTTTTAGCAGTTTACCTGAAAATATTTTAGTAAACAAGTAAAATTAAGGCCATATAAACAGATTAAGGATCACTGATTTACCCATCAAATTGTTTAATCTTTGAAGCTTCACTCTTTGATCAGAACTAAAATGTATGCTAAGGATTGTCTCTTTATCTCACACTATGTGCTTTCAGTCTGTCTTTGGCAGATACTATAAAACAGTTCTTTTTTCCAAAAAGGCACATCTGAAGCACTGGAATTGAATGCATTTTGAAAATGGGAAAAAATTGGCTTCTGGCCATTAAAATTCATGTAAATAGGTAATTTGGCGAGGTCCATAGAATTGTAATAGCTTTCTTTTTCCTGATCATTGCCCCAGGTAACATCATGTACTCTGTATTGCACAGCAAGTTCAACAGAAAGGCAATATCATGGTTCCAGACTTTGATTTTTGAAATATTTATTTGGTCAATTTTTTTTCACATTTTATTGAATGAACTTAAGTGTTTGCATCATTTGCCATTCACTGTCTTTGTGATTGTTCTTTGCTGTTAATGAAGTGGGAAAGTTTTCTTTTATGCATTTTATTCTGCTCCTACAAGACTGTGCACAGTACTTGGAAAAGTAAACAGGAAGCAAGAAACAGGGGAATTACCAAGTTGGGTTCATTTGACATTGCGCTGTCACCAACATAAAGTCTCTGCACTCATGGGTTGCTAACTGGAGTGAATTTGTGGTAGAACAGAAATAAATGTGCAGTCATGTTTCTGCCACATTAATAGTGTTGAATGCAGACAGATCTGTGTCTCTACTCTGCCCTTACCCACCTGGTGCTTTCTCAGGTACCATCCTGTTGATCACAGGCAATGTTTGAAGGCAGCTCTCATGGAGGATTGCTTTTTTGAAGCCTGTTGTTGTACTGGCTCAGTTGCTTTTGAATAGCAGCCCTGCAAAAGCTTCAGTCCAGTCCTACAGCTGCATTTTCAAGATGGCATTTTGCCAGCAGTGGATCAAATTATTGCTTTGTGGTTCAAAGCCAAAATAGTGGGTCCTGTGAGTACTATTTCAGCTGCTTGCAGGGTTGCTGGAGTGGAAGCCTTCTCTGCTCTGAAGTATGGCCCTCTCACAAAGGGGTGTGGCAACACGGTTTGAACATACTCGGCTGATTGTGTTGCTGGCAATTTTCTCCCATGGGGAGAGAGCCCAGAGACCCTGGCACCTGCCCCATGGAGTGTCTGGATGGCAGAGGCCTCGGATGCTCTGCAGGGTGGGTGGTGCCCAACTTTATCCTGGCTGATTTATTTCAGGTACCAGGGATCTTCTTTCTGGAGAAGAGGATGAGAAGCTGTAATTATTCAGCATTTTGGCAGATGTTGCTGGAGTTGTTTGGACAGTGTCAGGCTGATGGCTCTTTTGCTGCTAACAATTCTGGAGTTAGGAATTTCATAGCAAGGCATGTGAGAAGCTCTGCTTTATGTGGTGTTCAAAAGATGATCACCTATACAAAATTCCATCATGCTATATTCAAATGGCCTTGCTCCATCATGGGGTTGGCACAGGGGTCTAGGGATGTGTGTTCATATTCTTTAGCTTTTTAGTTTTGCATCAACAGGAGGAGCAGGTGCTTTCCTCCCCATCTCCCAAATAGCCAGTATGAAAAAGATAGAAGACTGCTAAACAGCTACTTCTGATTTGCTGCTGGATAAGGGACATAGAAAAGTGATCGCCGTCTTTTGCAAATCTTGCACTCTCAAAGGGTTGTAGGATGTACAGTATTTGCTTTTTTTCTGATGCAGAGAGTGAAAAGGCAGTGGTAGAAGGGTGTAGATATGCGTGAGCTGACATAGGTGCATGGGGTTTGTAAGTGTGTGTAGGTAAGCAGCTGAAATGAATTTGTTTTCATCTGACAATGAGCTAGGCAAAGATCTCAGTCTTTCTCTTGTACGTTTCATCTACTGGTCTATGGTGCTTCCTTGGCTTTCATTATTAAATCTGAATCGTTATAAGTGTCCAACTAATACAGACACGAAGGGGTTACTTTTTATAGCAGAATTCTGGAAAATTTACTGTGCAATAAAATTACCACAAATCTTTACTCAAATAAGTAGGCATAATGAAACCAACAAACTAGCAGTGGTGGATACAGATGCATTTGCAAGGTATCTCCTTTTGTTCTGAGAGCTTTTATTTCCTGATTTGTCTGCAGCGTGCAACCTATGCCATTGGGGATGTAATTACTGTAGTGTGATGATAAACCAGACTCATTGGCCAAAGAGAGATCCCTTTGACATTGCTATGGTGAATGTACTTCATCACAGTCTTGTTGTGAGTTGCTGTCAAATAGCTTAGCTTATATGAAGCATGAGTGATGTGCTGGAAAGATTAATTTTGTCAGGTATACCTATGACAAGGGTAACTAACATCTCAGAAGGGAGAGTTTACAAGCACTTGCATGATTAGCCCAATCATCTTGTTTCATAATTAATTATGTTTATTCATGGATGAAGCTGTGATTTCTCTCTGGAACCAGGAAGTTAATCTCTGATAGCCATTATGAAAAATAAAATGACTCTTCTAGAGCCACCATCATTTTCTGTGAAGAATGTAATCTTAAGTCTTTAGAGTCCTGATAGTATCGTGAATGCATGTTTGTTTATAATCTATGTGATTATGGAATTTTTGTTTTTTCTTTTAAGTTAAACTGCTGAGTATTACCCTTTTCAGTGCATGTGTTTTGCAATACTTTTAAGAAAAGGAGACAGAGTTGAGTCCACTGACCGAATTCTCTTTGTGTGTGCCTCTTAATAGGACAGGTATTTTTGTGTTATGGAAAAAGTCCTCAGATTTTACTAGGCAAAACTATTCCTCTTGAATTTGTTAGAATTGGATTTTGATAGTGGATAGCTGGCAAGAGCATATACACATACACCCAAGTTTTCCTTCTAGAATTGAGAATATTTCTAATAATGATCAGTAAATTCACTTCATTGTTATTAATATTAATTGCATGGATATGTTTATTAAGTGACCTTGAGAATACGTTGACATTTGCTAATGCCTCTGGGATGCTCTGCAACAGGGAAAAGCTCTGATCAGTTTATTATTTCCTAACATTGTCTTCTGCTGGAGACCTTTAAAATAGTTTAAGTTAAAATCAAGTGGTGCTACACACAGATCAAGCTTTAACTTCTCAGATTTAAATTTTCTGTGTGGTTTTGGTTTTTGCTAAGTCTTGTAGATTTTATAGAATCACCATTTCTAAAGTCCATGAGTTTTTTCATAGGCAACTTTCCACTTCTGTTAATGGCTCACATTTGTCTCTTTATGCTTTCTGGGAGATTTCTTTTAAATCTCCCATCTACTTTGTTAGCTTCAGGAAGTGAATCAGTATCCTCAATGGATGATAATGGTGACCTATGCCCATTCTTGAATTGATGAATTATCAGCATATTTGGTAACTTTTTTAAACTGGCAAAAATACAAAAAATATTTAATAACTTCTTTTTGTTTTTGTTTACTACAGAGATAAGAAACATCTTAAGATGATAATTCCTTGCATTTTCATAGTAATATATGAATAGTCCTTAATTTCTGGTGAATTCATAAATTTTACAAAAGCAATTGTTAGATAATTGTAAATGCAACCTCTTGAAAATTATGTATATGGAAGTAAGGTAATATGTGTGTTATGATGTTAGCTATTGAAAATTAACAATGCACCTGCTAATGGTTACCAAGTTTGACAAAATAATTGCTTTCAGTGTTTGATTTAGTCAAAATTTTACTGTTTGAAAACCCCGTTTATTCTGTTACACCATCCATGTACAGAGATCCTAGGTGCTGTCCTCTAAGAAGGAATAGGTGAAGACTATTGTTCATTAGTAATATAAGGATTCAGTGAGAATAAAAGGATAATAAGTGGGTTATAGCTAAATGACTAAAGATATGAAGTAAAATATGATTTTGGCTTGGAAGAAATTTGCATTGAATTTGACAAGGATAGAATTTGCAGATAACAGTATGTGTAAAACAATAAAAATGAGCCAGGGAACAGAGGAACAACTTGAATGTGTTTAAGTCCAAAATAAAGTTTCTGAATATTTATTCCATATTGTTAAAAAATTCTTACCTAAAAGCTAAGATATCTTTTATTTTTTCCTCCCCCTATTTTTTTCCTCTCCTACTTTTCCTCCTCCTATTATTACACATGGTGAAATTCCCATCTTGAGTGGATGTTTTGCTCCCTTTCCCCTACCAAACAACTTAGCAAAATCTGAAAGCCACAGATTTCCTTGAGGCAGGGCTTGGGGTCTGGTTTGCCTCCTTCAGGAACTGTTTCTAGTTGTAGCCCTCAGCCTGTGGAGGTGTAAGGTTGGCTTCCATAGAGATGTATCATGAAGGTGCAGAAACAACCAACATTCACTTTGCTATTTTTCAAGTCTGGTTTCTAAAATCCTCTGTCTTCCCCTCAAAGTTAAGGTGATCAAACTCTTACCATGACCTTGTGATTATCTTTTTATCCCTTTTTCCTTTTCCATGGTGCCTCTTTCCTCCTACTTGTTTATACATACCACCCTTCAATTCTTTTCTAGATTGAAGAGATAAACATTTTCTTACTTTTGAGAAGAGTAGTACCTATATTAAGATTAATTGCTGTTCAAATTATTCAGTGTTTTGGAAGATTCCTGCATGATACTGCTCTGCTCTGAACTTAATGAAATAGCATCACAATATACCAGGATGTTACTACTACTAAAATTCAGGTTGTTGAGGCACAGAATACTTGCAATGTATTTCATGGCTCAAAGGATGGTGCGTATGTATTGCTGATGTATCTGTTAAGTGCTGTATCACCCTATAGACTGGGTTGTAGGCAAAAGTGGTTCATGGCTGTTTGGGAGCTGCAGGAATGAGCATTTCCATGCAGCAGCTGCTTGAAATCAAGACCTGTCCCCGTGGTTCAGCTGAGTGACCACGTGGGCAGCTGTTGATGATTTAAATGGTGGGAGTGACCTGATTTGGCACTGTCTGAAACATGAGGTGGATGGTTGTGAATGAGGCATGGGAAGGAGCAGGAGGCAGGCAGGCAAGCAGCTGGGCCATCTTGTGCCATGGATGCTGAGAGCTGGTGCTGTGCCACTGCCGTGTGTGAGGGGAACCTGCAGTATGAATTCCCTGCCTGTCAGAAGCTGTGGCCCATGGGGGTTTGCTATGGTGCCAAGAACAACAGAGACTGTGTTATGGCTTGTAACTGCTCCATATAACTTATGTGCCTTATAACTTATCTAGGGTAGGTCTGGGATTCTCAGGCCTGCTGCTGTCCCTATATATGGAAAGAAAATGGTACTGGAGAAGGCCTTCTGCCTTCATTTAGTGGAGTTTGGTCAACTGGCTTTTTTGTCCTGGTTGCTGCTTTCTGTAAGGGAAGAATGGTAGCAGTTGTTTAGGCTGATGATCAGATTCATCAAAATCCAAGAGACTTTTATCAGTGACCTCAGTGTAGCCAGGTAACTGTGTTATCCCCTGCTCAGCTAATAGCTCCTTGAGTAACAGGAGACAGTCATACTTTTTAAAGAGAAGATTGTTAGGTATCATCTACTGTTAACATAGAATGAGCAAAGCACTCAGTGCTGTCTTATCAACTGCTTACAGCCATATTCAAATCAATTAAATTGCTTAATTTTTCTATGTGCCATGCTTCCTGTCCAGAGCAGTGGTCAATAATAATGCACAAGGGAGATAGTTCTCAGCAGTATTAGATGGGATCAGCCACATTAAAGTAATGTCTATTAATGCAGCAATTTTGAGATAAGTTAAAAAGCAGCTGTGTTGACACATGTGAAGATGAATGCAGAGGAATAGATTAGTCTCAATTACCTAATTGCTTCTAATGACATTCAGAATATATTGGTTTCATTACAGAATAATTATTTTAATTGCAAAGTTAATTTTTTCTGCTCATGAAAAGGAGAAATGTTAATATCTCTTTATATTGTTGTACAGACCACTTTCTGCTTCTGAACAGATCAACTATTTAAAAAAAATAAGACTATATATTGAGCAGCGGAAGTACAATGAAGCGGTAAGTCTGGTTTTGCTATATGGAAATATTTTTTTCTTTAAAACAAAAGTAACTGAGAAATAAAACTTTTTTGTCCTTATGATACACATTTCATTAACTCAAAACCCCACTAAGTCTTCAAGATTTTACAATTTTATACCAATTCTAATAAACAATACTAACATGTTGTATTTTTTCTCAAACTGTTTGTTGCTATTTCATAGTATGATGACTCACAAGACGTGTTTTTATTTTCTACACTAGAAAAGGATAAATTGACAGATAAACGGAGGAATGTAGTTCATGTTTGCACTACTTAAGACTGCTTGTTTCATGAAAAAAGTCTGGTATCTTGTTCCATCACGGATCCTGCTTTATCTAATCTTTTTTTTTTTTTTTTACCTGAACCAGCTGTGCTTGGTTTTATTTTCACATTTCAGTGTGTCAGACTGGCAGCCATACATGGAATTATGCTTCTCAGTTCCAGTATTACTTTCCTAAGCATTGGCCAACACTCACTGTGTGGTGGGGTACTTGGTGGGTGCAGTTCACCAATGCTTGTATTCTGATGTTCACAGAAAGAATTTGTAGAACTAAATGATACCAAGAAGTCTTTCATTTTAACAGATGTGGTTTGGTCATTGACTTCTGTGTTAAAAAGTGTGAAAGTATTAAATACATAAGATTATATTTAACCTGCCAGGCGCAAGGAAGACTCCCATTGTGTGCTAGGGTTGAGTTCTTTTTTCCGAATATGATTCTTGGAGCAATAAATTACTATTTTATGCACAGGACAGCTAAATCTATTTTATGCCTTTTTACTTGCTTTGTTGTAAATTGGAAACTGTTCAGCTTAAATAACTTGATCTATTTCTTTTTGGTTTCTTAATACTTCTACTTAGCTGTCACATTTACTGATAGGAGACATTCTATGCGTTTCAGGAGTAGAACTTGTGATTTTGTATTGTTGCTTATATGTAAATTTTACCGCTTGTTTGAGTGCTCCAGGTGTTCAAGTTCACTCTTGATCACTCACACATCAGACTTGTGCCTGTGCCTTGGTTATCCTCAGCATCCTGTATTGCAATGAAGAAAAGGTTCTTCCATTCCTGGAACCTGGGGTTTGCATGATTGTTTGCCTGACCCTTGCAACTCTTTGCATTGCAAATATGCACTCAGAATTGTATAGAATAGAAGGATTGTATAGAATAGATGTCTTTTGGGGTGAGTTTGCCTACTGGCAGACTTGTGATTTCTTCAGTAGTTGCTGTACCTTTTCCTGAGTTTGTTTTTGTTGAATCCCAGTTGGATACCTGCACATATAAAAAAGCGTCGTTGTGTATTCATTGTTCACCTTGTTACTGTACTCTTCCAAATTGTGTGGATGAACTTCCCATCTTTTGGTAAATCACAGCACACCCAAATGGCACAGTGGGAAAATCCATGGTCTTTATTATGGTGTCTCCCCAGTGGAGGTATTGAGTGAGGGGACCTGTGATTAGACTGGGTACAGCCCTTCTTGTTTCCAAATTATTTACGTCCTGAGAGCTACAAGCAGCTGCTCTGTAAATGCATCTGGGACTCCCTTTTAGTCTCTGAATTCACTGCTGGTGCTTGTGGTATCAGGTACTACTGAAGTGGAGGATGTCAAAACCCAGCAGGGAGTACTTCAGGCTATGGAGAGTGACCATGTTTCAGCTGCATCCATAATCCTCCCCCTGTGTAAATGTGCCTTCAGGAGCACCTGACTGATTTTTAAGGGGATAACTTACACTGGAGTATGTACAGTCAAATGCTTGTGGGAAAACCAAATGGATGCTTGGTAGCAGGTGATGGTCAGGGTGTGCTGTCTGTGTGGCATTCACCTTCTAACCAGCCATGGCCAGGGAGGATGGTGATGGAGCCAGGTGATGGCTGATTTGGTATCCAGCAGGAGTCCCAAGCAGTGTGCCCTGCAGCAGTTGGTTCTGGCCAAAACACTGTCCCTGAGCATGGAGAGGACACATGTGCCAGGAGTGGTAGAGCTGCTGGAGCTCCAGTTGCTGTCAGGTTGATTTGTGGAATGGGGAGCTCACACTCTTCTCATATGTTACTTAAATGTTTTGTCTGCCTCCAGATATCTCTGTGCAAAACCCTGATTAACCTTGCTTTGGAAGGCTTGTCTTACTACCACACCTATGATAGATTATTCCTGGGTCTGAGCATTGCAGTGAGTTTTGTGGGCTGGACGACTTACGTAATTTTGGTCATTATCAAGGCCCATACCAATTTGACCAAGACTGTCCCAGCTAATAAAAAGGTAAGTTTGAAGCATTCAATTATTTTTTTCTATCGGTTTTCAGTATTACATGTATGCTAAGTGACTGTGTGCAGGATAAATTGAATACCTTATACTTCTTTTGACTTAATGTGGCAACTGGCAAGCTGTTGAGTTTTCCAGCTGCTGTGAATCCTCTGTGGTGTTGCTGTTAAGTCCAGTGATTAGGATCAGTATTCCTAAGATGTGTAAGTCTGAGTGTGCTGCTTCAGTTTTTCTTGCTACAGCTGTCCATTTGAGATGCTAATGCAAGTGTGAGAAAACATAGTGAGTTAAAGCTATTAAAGGATCTGTATTTAACTGGGTTTAGTTTTCCCAGGTTTAATTTTCAGTATTAATAGCAATAATTGTTTGGAAGAATACAGATTTCAGGCTTCCAGTTTCATTGATGGTTCTTCACTGTAAGGCCAAAAAAACCCCCAGCATGTAAATAATTTTATTCCTTTCCTCTTTGGTAATTTTATTTCTGTTCTCAGAAACTGTGCAGTCCAGTCATGGCATTTTTAAAATGTGTAGCCTGTTTTGATAGCAGGTGAGCTGTGGTTTCACAGAATAGTGTGCTCTCTTGCTTTTTATGATTTGCAAGTGTGCAGAAGACCTTAAAGATGAAGGAAGCTCTTTTTGACTAGATTATTGTGGTTTGATTTTTCACAAAGTATAAAATCCTAAGAATTTATTTTCAGTCATTCGTCACGAAAAGAGAGATGTCAAAAAGGTGAATAGGCAAAAAGCTAGCATTTCACTAGAGAGGGGTTAAAGCATTTGTGGGGAGGGGAAATTCTCCCAAACTTCAAGCATTTGTTTCAGAATAAAAAGAATTGTTTTATTTTGTAACGTAGGTGAGAGTGAGCACTCAACATCTTTACTGCCCTCAATATGTTACTCTGAGAAAATTCCTATCATGTTATCTTGAACTTTTTGCTACTGGCTGAAATGAGATAGTGTTGACCTTTAGTGAAAATGCTCAAACAAAATTAAAGTGGAAAATATTCATAAGTGCTGTACTGCATAATTTAGTTGCTCTTTCATCAAATAACGGAGAGGAAATAATCCAGAATGCATGTTATGTTAGACACAAACAAAATAATTGCAATAAGTAGGCTGAATATCAGGAATATTAATAACTACATTAAGGAAAAATTTGCATTCTTAGTTGACATCGATCTTAATTTCATATATTGATTAACTTGTTGAAGACAAATTTAATGCTAGTGACACTGGCAGAAAAAAAAAGATACCTTAGTTCTTCGTCTATAGAATTTTTCTTCAGTTTTCATAAGAGGCCCTTTTCTGTAGGAACCTTTTTTATTGATCCTAAATACTTAGAGAATCACAATATGAGGCTAATGCTTCATATAGGGAAGTGATTTGGTTTATAGCTTATATTGAAGCACGTTAAAGAAATTTGCTGGGAGACTAATCTACCATTGACAAATAGTCTCCTGCAAAACACACCCTTATAAAATCAAGAAGCTTCTGAGTAATGAAACTGCACATCCTGTATATATCATCTTTAGAAGTTTTTGGCTTCTTATGCTGTGTATGAAAAAACACCTTTTTTTTTTTTCTTTTGGTGTACAATGTTGTTTTGCCTAGCAAGAAGTATGACCTTTAAATTTATTTTAAATACTTACAGAATTGCAAATCTCTTTTCCACTTTCAATGCATGACTGACTATATTGGACTCTATAGTATTTGTGTCACTATGTGGAATAAAATGTTGATTGTATGTGTTTACTCATTCAGTGATAAATTATACTGTGTGCATATCATATATATGCATATTCGTTCTGCCTATATGTCAGCAAATGTAAAATTTAAAACTACTAAAGCAAAATTGCCCTAGGTCAGCTTTCTATATGACATATCTTTTCTTAGGCTAATGGTATATCTTAGGAAAAGATCTATTTTAAAAATAATTTAGAACTTGCATTTGCTGTCATTTTAGATCAAGGCAGTTGTACATCAGTTACAGGGAGGGGGAGTCAGAAAAGATGTTAATCTATCTAGGTGAACTGTGAGCTGATTGTCTCCTCTTCTCAGCATATTTAACATAGTTGTGTATCTGTCTACCTAAGTCTTTCGAAAAACTAGCAGTTGTGTAGAAGAAAGCAGTGTCTGTCATTACCTACACTAAAGCTGCCTTTGCTATCTCAAGTTGTAATATGAATAAAATTGTTTATTTTAAACTTGTACATTATCTTCCCTTACCAGTAATTCATCTGATATTTGAATGTCCCTGAATAGGGAAGAATAGTTCAATGACCAGATAAAAGGCAGATGCAGAGTCACTGTTTAATGCTTCTCTTTGTACAAACAAGGGATTTCTGCTGATGATTAAGGACTGACCTGCCTATCTGAGATAACCCATTTGAAAATTTTCCTTCTCTCTTTGATGTTTCTCCTCAAGAGTGTTCTCACTTGGAGAATATGTACTCCAAGAAACACAATGCTCCAATCTTGTATCTATTTTTTTTCTAAGAAAAGCCCAAAGCAGTACCTGTAGGTTAAGATGAAATATCATAAGAATGGTAGCTATGCTACCTTTTAGGGCCATGCAGCACTAGTCCTCTGTTGTATTTTGAAATTGTGGGTTCTTTGAGGAAGGAAGTTTTTCCTGTGGAAGGTTGGTCACAAGCTTCCTTGTAATTGTTCCTAGATACTGAATAGCAGTGGGGTTTTTTCTGGTAGGAGTTAATGCTTAATATTTTAATTTAATTAGTTCTCTTACAAATGTCTCAAGCAGAAGGAGGACATGTGCTGATGGAATTTTCATTAAATGCTTTGACTGTAAGGCTATGAACTTGAACTTGATGGTTATATTCTCATTAAGTCTGTTTCTACAATCTAAATTTCAGATTTCTTTTTCCTAAACCCCTTAGCATCTCTGGCTTCAGATGGATTCCAAGTATCCATTGAACATAAATGACATTGCATATATTGGGCTTCCAGATTGTACAAGTATGTCTTTCCCATGCAGATTTTATTCCAGCACCTTCTGAATAGACACATTTAGAATTAGATCTTCAAATCCTGCTTTTTTTTAAATCTGGCTGACAACTTTGTCTAGAGTTGTGTAGAGACATATGACAGCTTGTGTGGCTGTGTTAAAATAGCATTTGTTTTACTGTGTAACTAACAAATGGAAAATAGAGTGTAGTTTAAAGCATTTTATTGCTGTTAAAAGAATGTTTGTCCAAACGTTTGTATTTCAGAAATCTGCTGTTCTCTTCTATGGTTTTGCCTCTGCTGGAATGATGATAACTTTTTTCCTGTTGATTCAAACATGTCCTTGGACATACTATATATACAGTCTCTTGCCAGTGCCAGTATGGTATGCAGTTGTGAAAGAGTAAGTAAAGACTGGAATTTATTACTACTGTTTTATAAGACCAAGTCTTGACTTCCTTTTTGTAGAGAATTAAATTTTTTCCCTTAAATTTGGGAGAAAACTTCATTAAGTGCTTCCTGAGACATTCCAAAGGACTCTGGTTTATATTTCAGTTGACATAATGAGTAGTGTCCAAGCTGACTGATACAGTTGCCAATTCTAGAACATAGCTTATTTATTTTTGCTAATAGAAAAGATATTTCCATGAAAACATAATTTTAGTACTGTTACAAAAGAGTGCTAAAATCTTTGCAAATACCTGCAGCAGCTGCCTTATTTTGCAAAATGATCCTGCAAAGTGTCAAGTCTGTGGAACACCAGCTACTTTTGGAAGACTAGCGTGTGCTAGTCATGTTGAGGAATGTGCTCCCATATTGAAATATATTTGTCTTGTTTGGGTCTCCTTTTACTCCAGGCGCAAAAATGCTTGTTATCTTCAGATTCCTTTTACTTTCTTGATCTACTGGCAATTTGTAGATACCAACTCCAGTGTTATTCAGAGAAAATGAGACCAACTGCAGTTAGATAATGAGCTGTCTCATAAAGCACAGGAAAAGCTAACAAGGAAGGTTTTTCTCTCTCTAAAGCTTCTGAATGTTTCATCAGTTATGACAGACATTAAGCACAACATAACCAAAAATATTCATGTACTCAGAGTCAGTTTGGGTAGTGAATAATCTGAAGCTTGTCCAAACACTGGCAAAGATGTGCCAAATATGGGAGGAAAAAAGCTGGAGGGTTTTATAGTAGATTTTCCATCAACTAAAACTGGACAGGAGCATCTGGCCATCAACCATGGGGTCTAGGCAGGACCAGCAATACCTCTAATGCTTTTTGTGCTCTGACCCCATTCTTGCCCTGAAAAGGTAAGATGCTACACTATTTCTGGTTTTTTTAATGAATCTTCTCTTGTTCTATCATTTTGAACAGAATTCCTGTCATTCAAGACCTTGCCACAAATGTTTTGTCGCTTCATCGTGGTCAGTTGGCAGGATTCCTCGTGGTTTGTATACTGGGAATTGAAATACTAGTAAGTATTTTATCCTTATATATCAACAGGGTATCTAATTTCTTGTATTCTTCCTCTTTGAGGAATTAATGTGTTTGATTTTCAGTCCTCTCTTGGATTTTTTTTAATTAGGTCTTCAGCTTTTTCTACCGCTCTGCGCTTACTGTTGGCCTTCTTGTCTTTGGTGGCTGGCCAGTGATCACACAGCTGTGGATTCAAGCTAAGGTATTGCATTGCTTTGGTGAACAGCTGGATTGAATCCTTAGGATGTTGGGAGTGCTTTGGAATGCTGCTTTAGATTCTTGTTCAGTTATGCTCTTTTTCTGATCTGTCCTAAGTTGCGTGTAGCAAAGCAAGGGAATTTAAGGTGATCTGAATGGATCTGTTACACAGCAGAAGTAATAAGAGTTGCTTCAGAGTTTTGAGGTATCTGTTTTGAGGTATCTGAGGTATCTATATTTTGCTATCAGTTTTCTGTTGTTGATGACTAAGAAATGCTTGACTCAATCATATGAAATGCACATCATTTATCAAACCGTTGCAGTGACTATGCTGTTTATGTGTATGATTGGTGAAAGTGTCACCCTTTAACTAATATGATAATTTATTAGAAAAAAAATTGAAGATAATGGAAAGCAATTGTCAACTTGTTATTGTCTGCAATCAGCTGGGACACACTGTTCCTCAGAGGCAGCTTTCTGTGTTGTTTTTCCTAGGAAAAAACCTCCACCTTCATGAAGTGGCATGGTATTAAATTGAAGAGATGTTTCTACTGTTCATTGCTTCCAATATCTCTTATTTCAGGGCATACCTAAAACCTAGGGTTCTGGAATGGAGAAAAGGAGTCAAATTGCTAAGTCTTGGTCTCCAAAAACTGCCAAGATGGAGGCTTGTATTTGTTTAATTTACTATTTTTTGTTCTAGTTGAATAATCAAGTAACTTGTCTTAAAGCTGGATATGCACAGATGATGTTTTGTAGTGTGAAATTTCCTTTCAGGAATATGAATTTTACTTGAACTTGAAAAATTTACATGACACAGCTCTTAATGTTTTTAGTTATATAAAACACTTGGGATAGGTTGCTTTTTTTCATCCAGCAAAGAGTTTCAGGAACTACTTAGTTGATTATGGTGGCTAAATCAAATGGCACATAGATGCAAAGACTGGATAATGTTACTGTATTCTCTCTCAATGCTGATGAATTAACTGCTGTATCCTTCTGAGGTATTAGTTTTATGCCTTCCTTCTAGAAGGCCACTTGTCAGATTTCTGATGCCTGCAATGTGTGAAGGCCACACTTTGAGAAAAGTGCTTATAAGTGTAAACTTGGCTTTAATTATCATTGTCTTTGATAGGATTTTGACAGCTTCATAAATGAAATTCTTTTCTGTATTAAATTGGAGTTCTGTAATACCGATGACCCCATGGTCTCTTTGGTTTTTTGTTTGGTTTTTTTTTTTTTTTTAGCTAATTTTACTCCTTGGTGATGCAGGGTCTTTGCATATGGGAGATGCTAGTAGCTGTTAGCAGTGCACTGAAATATTTCTTTATCAGTAGACAATTGTCTGTCCACATGATCTCCTTCTTCTTCTAGACAAAAGCATTGATCTGGACTCTCCTGTGTGTGCTCCTGGCAATATTTCCATTAATGCCTGTTGTAGGAAGAGAACCAAACATTCCTCTGGTGTAAGAATCTCATCTTGTTCTTTAAATTTTTTTATTCCCTCTTTGATTCAAAATTTAGGCTGCCTTTTGGTATTTTTGGTGAATTGCATTACTGAAAGCTGGCTGAGACAGGAGTTGAAATTCAGAGTTTATATAACATTATTACAGAGACCCCAGTTATTCACTAATGAGAGTTTGTCTTTGAATAGCACTCTTTACCTAATGAGATATTCAGGGAAATAGAACAAACAGGGTAGGCATAGCTCTCTTCTTCCTCTGTGTTTCCTGTGTCTCTTCTTTTTCCACTTCTGCTTCTCTATCCTGAGTCTTCTTTTCTGGTATTGCTTGTCTGATTTTCTACAGTTTTTGTTTTTTATTGTTTTTCTAGTACATCTTTATCTGTCCCTCTCCTCTTGTGAGCTACTCTTTGGTCATAGGAGCATTCTCTCATATCTGGATGCAATCCAGGTGGTTGGCCTGAAGGGTTAGGCTTGTGGTCTCTTTGTAGTTACTGCAGAAAAAGTGGATTTACCCTAGGCTGCAATGGCTCCTGCTGGCTGGTAGAAGATGTCATGCCTCAGCAGAGCCAGGGTGCCTCGTCCTCAGTGAAATATGGGATTTAAGCAGCAATATGTGATTGCAGGTAGTAGAATTATGAGCCCAGATATTTCCAAGAATATTGACGTTTTCCCTCAATATTTTCTACTGTGTTTTAAATCTATCTTTGAAAACCCTTCTTGGTCTCATTCCTTGGCACATGAGAAATATTCAGCACACATTTTCTTTGACTGTGTTACAGCCTCTCAGCTGTATATACATGTATATGTATTGCTGCTAGTCCAAACTGAGGTTTTTCTATTCTTTAGAACATAGCTTAGAAATCAAAATGGAATTAAATGACCTACAGATCTTCCTCTCTGACACCTCTGTATATTCACCTTGCGCAGGCTGTACATCTTTCTGTTTATTCTTCTTATACAACATTGTACCTCTGAAATTTTTCAAGGGGGTTTTGAAGCTGGAATGGTTTGAAGCAGCAATTAAAAATAAATGTGACACTTCAGGATATTGCAGATAAGTTGATACTGGGGGAGAAGATACAAGAGGGAGAAATCAAGAAGTCAGTGAGAAATAGGTGTTTCTGTTCTTGGGCAGTAGTACTGTCAAGTCAGGGCTTTTTAGTACATTAATGAAACTTGTATGGTAGGAGCAGGGAGCTCCTGAATCAGCTCAGTCATAGAAAGGAAACATGGGGATGAAAGCAGGGCTAGATAATGCAAGAGGAACCTGGAGGCGCTGAATATTCAGGAGAGATTAGGAAACCCAAAACGCTCCTGGGGTTGAATCTGGTGTGGGATGTCAAGTGCAACAAGACAGTGTACGGTGGCAAAAGAAATTTTTGATCATGTTTTCTGAGATTTTATTGTTCTTTTGTTTGTTTTTGCAGAACAGCAGCTGGTTTGCTGACCATCTTGATATCTTTATTCTCATTGACATGTCTTTGTAAAAGTGAAAATAAGTACAGAGATAATGAAGATCTGAAAATATATTTTTATCAGGTCAGTTGTTACTTTTCAATAATTCTGAATGTTAGAGTTTTTATGTGCAAATTTTTACTTTCTATTGGAATATGAATCCCAATATTACCAGGTAGATTGTGCCTGGGCCAGTCTGAACCTTGCTGCTGGGCCAAAGGCGGCAGCTGTGGTGCATCACCCCAGAGACACCCTTAGCTTGCTGGTGGTTGCAGCTGGGCAGCTGAGCAAGTCCAGGCTTGTTAGGAACTCAGTTTCCCTCAGGAAGAAGGCTTCAGGCGAATGGTGAGGAGGAAAAGGAGATGGATTCTGCTGGAGGGTTTAATATCCAGAGCTTTATTCCATGGTCACAGAGGTCTGAATCTTGGCAACAGCTCCAACAGAATGGCGACCGCATGGTCTGATTCACCTTTTAAGCTCCCGGGGGAGGGGGAGGGGAGGGGACAGGTGAGCCACCAACCAGGTGGGAGGGGCGGGGTCTCAGGGGAGGATGACACCCAGACAGGCCAATGACCCCCAGGCCTGAGGGGCATCCTTTGAAAGTGACCAACCACAGGACGCCTTGCTGGTATGTTAAAACTGATTGACAACCCAGCAGGGGGTGAGGGGGGGAAGGGAAAGAGGGGTATTGGCACACCTGGGGAAGGGACCCGGAAGTTTAAAACAGGCTATTACAGCACACTGCAACACTTTCCTTCTAAGAACATATTTCTACCAAGGCCACAATTTTCAGGAAAAAAAAGATTGTTCCTAAGAGTTTTCTCCTTGGCTATTTCAAGAGGACCATGTGCACATACTTAAATATCATCATGCTATGTTCCCAAAAGCCCATCCTGTCCATAATTATTGCTTGATTATATCAATGTGCATATAGATTTTGATGCTCTGCTTGGAGAGTTTGAACTGCCTTTAGTCTGTGTATATCACTTGCAGTGACCTTTGGTAGTTGCATGTGCACACTTGGGCTTGCTGGTTTGGGGGGCTGACCTAATTCTAGTTTCTGTCTGTAGAAGAACAATGTGAGATTGATATTGAGCTGGTTTTCTGTTGGTTAAGTTTTCTTTCAGGTGAATTATATCTTTGTGAAATAGGTAGGTTTTTTTCATGCTTGGAGCTAATTAAGTTCTAGAGAGCTTTAAGATTCTAATAATACCTTGCATGCCTGCTGTCCTCTTTTCTTTTTTTTTTATCTCAACCTATTACAAGATAATAGTTTTATTTCAGGACCAGCCTTATCTGTTATGATTTAAGTGTGTGCTGGAGTTTCTTGCTGAGCAAAGCAATGCACTCATTATATCAGTGATTTAGGTATGGACCTCAGATTGGTTGAAAGGAGGAAGGGAAAGAGTAATGAATGCTTAAAGTGGCTTTAGCAGCTTAGCATGAATGCATGTCAAATATGGTGTGATGTCTCTTAATTTTTTCAGCCTACATGCGGAAAAGAGATGTCAGTTCCTTTCCTAAGCATTTAAAACATAAATTTCCAGTATACACTCAGCAATGGATTTCTTGCTGGAATGCCTGAAAAAAGCTTACTCTGGGTGGGGGAGTGAGGGAGCAAACCAGTAGGCGGCTGGCCAACCTCAACTCACCACACAACTGCTACAGCATCTCATGATGATGAAGAAATTGGTTTATAGTAAAAAAGTAATGCCAGACTGTTCTTGAGCAAACGTAGAGAATCAGGAAATTCACTCAGAGTGGTACTTAATTAGAGGAAAATGTTCTGCCAGCTTATTCCTGAAGTAATGTCTTCATTTTCCTCCCAACTTTTAAGATCATCATAAAGTTCCTCAAATTGCCTCTTAATCAGAAGATATTTTACAGTAGTGACATTTAATTACTAGTCTCTATTAGACTTTTGTTTCAGTACCTTAATTGAGAATGGAAAATATGGAATCCACCATTCACATTTCATGTAAGGAAAGGATTGGGAGGTGAGATTATTCAGATGTAGAGGGATAAAAGGACATTACAGAGGTATTCTATGTGTTTCTAAATAAATATCCTGTTTTGAGGTTAGGTTGCATTTAGTTTCTTTGAAATGTACAGGAATACAAAAGAAAAAATGCTTGTCAGAATACTGGTATTTCTAGTCAATGAAGTTCCCTAATTCTACTTCTATATTTTCCTTTGAGTTGGACTTTTCAGTGGGAATAAGAAGGGGTAATCTTCAAAAATGCTCATTTTGAGATCCTGAATTTTGATTACAGCTCCCAGGCAGTTTTAAAGGTGAGATGAATCCCCTAGTCAGGGGAAAATACTTATTTTGCTGTGACAAATGGTGATCAGGCCACTGGCATTCTAATAGATAAGCACACTCAATCAGATTCCTCCTCTGCATCTGACAAGGGATTTCTTAAAAGTAGATTTTGCAAGTTTCCCCTAAGCAGTGTTTGGAGGCAGTCATCAAAGGTTATGCCTTCCTCTGATAACGCTGTTACTTAATGTTTGGAGTCACTGATGAATTAAACCTAAGCCAACCTCAACAATTGTTTGATTCTCTGATCTCTGAGAGGTCATTAAGGCTTCAGTAATGATGAAACCAGGAGTCATTCATAATCCATCAGCTAGACTGCTGCAGTGCTTACTGTATAACTTAATTTTTGCTGGAAAGAGCACCGCCTTCTCTTTGCCATCTGTTTCATAGATGGTGTCCAGTTTCTGCCACACCACTGAAAATTTGCTGTTTTGATGGGTTGATAATGTTGAACCAAGTTATTATTCCTAAGATGCTTGGACTTCATGTGTGTCCAAGATGGTCAGTTGATTAGTTTCCTCCTCTTAATTAGAATTATAGAATAATTTTGGTTGGAAAAGACTTGTCAGATCAAGTCCAACCATTAACCTAACACTGCCAAGATCACCGTTAAACCGTGTTCCTAAGAGCAACATCTTCATGCTGTTTAAAATAGAAGCGAACAGTAGGAATCCATGTCATTCTGGTGGAAGCAGGGGACAGGAAGGGTGTTTTCAACTGGCCTGTGCCCAGCTGATGATGCTGGTTCTCCTGGCATTCTCCCTATGGGTCCTTAAGATGTTTGATGCTTAGGAGAGCTCCCAGCCAGAGCAGCTGGCAGTGTTGGGACTTCAGGTGTCACCCTTGGTTTCTTCTTTGTAGCAGTATGACCTGCAGGTATGGGTATCTGAGACCTGCTCCTAAGTTGTTCAGGAATTGTCTCTGAACATCAGACAGGATTGTGAAGGATGAAGGGAGACAGATTCTTAGCTTAGCTCAGTTTGCCTCTCCAAGTTACTTCTGCTCAGTTCCACCTCAGTCCTGGAGGTGTTGGTGAAAGCCAAGACCAGTTTGAGCTTTACTTAAAATGTCAACACAGTTTCTCAAAAGCACCTGCTGAGCCCTTCCCTGGACACTGGCATAGATTTAGCAGCAGTTCCTTGTGCTTATTAATGTTCCCAGGCCATCACAAGTCTTCCAAGGCACAGGATATATTACGGAGGGTGACACAAAGTCAGTGCAAAGTGACTTCACCAGTGTCTAGGGGATATCGGAGGAATTACCAGAGCTCATGACACCAAACAGAACTTGATAAGATATGTAAAAGGGCCTGAATACAGCAAAAGTGTCCAAAATAAACATCAGAAGTCTAAAATTCCCTGAGCTTTTGGATGCCTAATGTTTTGCCCTTGTTTATTGATGTCACAAGGTACATGTTCTTGTGGCTTGGAATGAAATAGAAGCAGCAGATACTGAGCTCCTGTGAAACTTGTCAAAAAAGAATGCTGGTGCTAAATGTATTGTCTGGGCTGATCCCAGTAGGTATCACTGCAGTCTAGCAGGGAAATAGCAGCTATTCATATGGTACAAAGTGATGGATGTGCATGGTGTAGTTGCCTGCACTAAAAAGCCACGACTGCAATTAGATCTGGTAATGCAGTTTTAAAGCACGTGTTTGCAAAGTACTGTGCATGCTTGATTTGCCTTTTAGTGGAACTGCATAGTTGTGAATAAATAGCAGTTATTGAGAACTTGGCTCAAGCATTTCCTTGGATAATTGTCACCTTTCAAAAATAACTGACTCATGGGGTAATTTTCAAAAGGCTCTTTGCACGTACTTGATGACTGAATGGTGTCTCTTGAATTAGTCAAAGAAAAAACCTCTCCAGCTTTTCTACTACTGCAAGGCTGAGGGCTCTGCTTGAGGTGGTTCAGTGGATTCAGTTGGGGGGCAAAAAACCCAGCAGCTTCTTTCCATCTTATAAAAGCCACCTCCAAGTAGTTCTGCTGCTGCTTCTCTTCTTCCAGAAACCTTCCCCTTCTCCCTGCACCTGATTCTGCAGCAAAGCCAAGGGCTCTGCTTGTTCTTTGTGGCTGCTGTTTGAGGACAGGTGCCCCTTGAAGGACTTGGGGGCATGTGTTTTCTGTGGTTTGCAGGAGTGTTTACATAGTTACTGTTGACAAAGAGCAGAGCATATCAAATCAGTAGTCCAGGTCACTTGTGGATACTATTCTAAAAGAGCACAAATAAATAACAAGAATGCTAATAAAAAGTAATTTAGATGAAGTTTTAAAAAGCCAGTAATTGTAAGTTATAAAAAGTTATAAATTTTGACACTGTCTTTGACTTCCTGTTCTTATGATGATTCAGATGAGGTGTTTATGCAACTCTAAAGCATATCTATGTATTTAGGATGGAATGGCAGAGATCCATACATTAATTTTGTGTTGTTTTGCCCGATTTCTTCTTTCTAGATGTTCAGTGTTGCACTTTCGACATATGTTGTGGGCAGTACCCATAACAGTCTTAAGATCAAACAGGGATTACCTGTAATGAATCAAATTATTAGCTGGATGACACTAGGTAAGAAAATCTTCCCTCTCAAACTTCTATGCTGGCAGTTTGTGGAGTCTGGGACTGGGTGGGGGATGATGTCACTTTTTCATTAACAACTTCTTTTCCTTTATCTGACTGCTGGTAGTTCTTCTGTATGTTTGCTTTTCTAAGTGAGTTTTTTTGAGATATGTGTTAGTCTTCTAAAATATTATTACTTTGTAAGTTTGTGATAAAGTGCAAATACCTTTGATTTACAAATAGCTTTATCTTTTGAGTGTTCTGAGTATTTTGAAGACCTCTTTTAGGGATATAATGGCATAAATTCCCTTTTTGTTTCACTTGGAGCTGGATATGGGTGATCTGAGATGTTCTGCCATCAATCCAGTTGAACACAGGGAGATGACCAAAGGTTGTTGCTGTAATTCAATGTAAACTTGAAGCTGCAGCGGATGGCAGTGACTCATGTGGAAGTAATTTTGAGAGCTGCTTTGCAAAATACCTGTGAAATAATGATGATAGTGTATGTTTGATATCTGATAGTATCTAATTATTAAAGAAAAAAAAATTAAGTCTATGAATTTTTCACCACTCAAAAATCTTAGTGTTATTAAACAGCAAATGGAATTGTTACTGGACTTCTGGAATACAGTGAAGCAATACCTTTCATATTTCAGTTATAAAGTAATTTCTATAGGGCTCCATTAGAAAATGTTAAGCATTGTTTATCCCTGAGTGATCTGAAATGTGGGATTTGTTTTAGGGTTAAACATATCCCATATAACGTTGGATAGCAGCTTTTTGCTACAACTCAAGATTAGGAATTTAAACATAGCTCAATGGAAGAACTGTGGCCCATGCTACCTACTTGCTGGTTGTCTTGCACATTCCTGTACGGGTGACATTGTTTTAACTTAAGCAGATCAGTGTCAGTTTTAGCAATCCTGCTTCTGTTTGAGCAAATGGATTCAAGATTAAGTTCAGTGATTGTGATCAGTGTGTGTGAGCAATGCTTTCTTAGTAATGTATTTTTCTTTGGAGCTTTTTCCTTTCCATCATGCTCCCCTAACTCTTTGGAGCCTGCTAAAGCTAAATGGGGATCTCTGTGTGGATGAATTTCTTGCAGTTGTAAAGTCAATGAAATCAATGAAGTCCTGCTTGGCTTACTGGAGCAGGAGTTGAGTGTAAAGGTTATGTTTCTCTCCTGTGTAAGGATGAAAGAGAAACATTTTTCATCTAAGAGATGATTCAGGCAGTCAAAGAGGTTTAGAGTTATGATGAAAAAGTATATTAGAAATTCTCTTTGTTGTGGGTGATGATAAAAATAAAGCTAAGGGTGAAGTAAACTGTAGGTACTCAAAATATCTACTAGCTGCCACAGTAGTATTGAATATTTTAGCAAAGTCTTTCAGACTGGAAGTAATCATTCTAAGTGAATATGATATACAAGATAGGAGCTTTGTGTACTTGCTGAAATTGCTTTCCATAATTAAACACAGAAATAAGCAGGTAAAACACTAAGGCATCCAACATGTCCTCAATAGTCCTGTTGGAGAGAAAGGACTTGTCATTACTATACCCACAACTAGCACCTGCCTTGTTGCCAGGGTGTACCACAAATGGGATACCATAAGAGTTAAAGTACCAAACTCTACTGTAGCTTTTCCCAAGTTGGTGGGATTAGAGGTGGTCCAACTCCTCGTTGTCTTTTTGCGTAGTTGTGGAAGAATGGCACTGTTACTGAACTCTTTTTGCATCTCTGTGTGTTTATAGAACTAGAAACACACAGTTAACAGTATTTGTTCATAATAATACTGTTTTATTATTGTGTCAGAAAAATAGTCATACTTCAGAAGTTTTTTAGGGAATTTTCCCCCTTCTCAGCTGTTTATCTTGATTAATATGAAGCCTAACTCTTAAAATTTTAACTTTGACCTACTTTTTTTTTTTCTTTTTTTGAGAAAGACTGGTGTTTGAGGAACCAGGCAAATGAATTAGTGATGGCTGGGTTCCTGCAGGCCTGTGTCCAAGTGGCTTTAGCTGTAACACTGGATGGTTCATACAGTGCACTTAACTGCAACCATAGAGGCAAAACCAGGGGGTGTAACATTAATTCTGGTGCTTCCCATGTTCTTCAGAACCTTCTTAATATTAGCAGACAGTTCTAAATGAATGTATATTATGTCTTAAAATTTTCATTTGCGGGAATTTAGCATAGCGACTTGCTGAATTTTGAGGAAATTGGTGTCACAACTGTGTGCAGGGGTCATATACAGAGGTTTGTGTAGGTCAGGCAGAAACCTACAGGTCTTTTTATGATTAGTGTCTGATATATTGCATCAGAGATGGAAGAGAAAGACTAATAATCACCTACTAGCCACTCATCTGTTCTCATCTATGATTGCACTCAGAGTGCTACACATCTGATATGTTCAGTGTCATTCACAGAGGCCAGTTGTCATGCTGAATTTTATTTCCAACTGTTCTGACTTTCAGTGAGGTCCCTGGAGTTCCTCCTTGAATTGGGCCTTTTTGGGGCCCCTTGAAGTCACTTATTCTGTAGTTGTAGCACTGGCCAAGGCTGAAAGCTGGGAAATAAAACATACTGATCCACAGGACTTAGAAACCTCCTCACCTTTCATTGATATGTTCACTATAGGTACTAATGGATACAATGATGATAATCACAAGGGAGTACTTTCCATATCTTTTGTGTTCGTTGGAGTGATTATTAATTTTGACTTACTGTTGATGCAACCTTTGAATGATTTAGTAATGTCAAGTTCCTATACTGCAATGAAGAATCCCATGAATATTATTTGTCAGTGTACTTTTTTATAAACATTCAGTTTTTATATATTAAAAAACTGGTGTAAAGATTACATCACAGCAGTGCTTGTCCTTCTCCTTTTCCCTTCTTCAAGCGCTGGCCACCTTTCCTGTTTTTCTGCCTCTTTACTCACTTTTCCAGAAGCCCAGTTCCTAATCTAATTGCAAAAGAGAGAAGGCCAGGTCAAATGGGGCTCTGAGCAATCTGGTCCTAGTGGAAGGTGTCCCTGCCCATGGTAGGGGGTCTGGAACTAGGTGATATTTAGGGTTCCTTCCAACCCAAGCCTTTCTATGGCTCTAATCCAATGGAGCAGTGGCTTTGTCTCTGCAGTTTTTGAGCTGCCAGAGGTCCTCAGGGCCTTGATAATTGGTCAGAGTAGTATTAAATAGTCAAGTTTGATTGGATTCGAGGGTAGTGCTTCTGCGTCATCTTAAAAACTTATTAACATCAGTTCATGAGAAGTTATAAAGGCTGTAACATGGAAAGACGGGGAATTAAAATCATACAGAACTGAAACTACTTTTGATGAATGTGAAAATTTCCAAATATTGTATTTTCTGTAGCAAAAGTAACTTTTGAAAATAGAGGGTCATATATGATCTGTATTGAATTGCTGTACATAATATGTCAAGATTGGAGGATACCTTGTTATTGAGGATGAAGTGTTTTGCACATTGTGACTGATGGATCTCTTCTTATTATTGCAGTTTTTTCCCCAGTGTTGCTGCTACTGAGCCCCACATTTCTCTTTGAGAGACTGTTCAGCATATTGCTCTCCCTGATGTCCACCTACCTGCTCCTCAGCACAGGGTATTTCGTTCTTACATTATTTCAGTTGGTTTTACTCATGAAAATCCAGGACTGTATGTGAAACTGCTTCATCTCATGCACATTTCTGTTAAAGGAGTAACATGTGCTTCCAGCATTTATCTCCTTGTTTAGTTTACTAATTAAAATTTCAGGGGAACTTTCATATTCTTCCTTGTATTAAACACAGTTTGTTGACATTCCTTTCAACTAGACAAGGCAGTGGCTAGAAGGGTGTGTATTCAAACAATATTGCACCAAAATAAGAAAGTCTGGTTTAGTTTATGCCTTTTGTTGTTTTGATGTGTGCTTTTCTGCTCACAAACAAAAGGGAATAGCATCTCTCCCAGCTGCTCAGCACTGGTGTCTAGTTATGGCTTAAATGATGTGTGCCAGGAAACAGGTAGTCCTAAAATGAGGGAAAATTGCATTCTGAGAGATTTTTGTGGAAGTAATTTTTTTTTCAAAGGGATGTTGTTACCCATAAAGACTAGACCTTGCTTTTTTTTTTGGATAAAAGTCAATTCCTCTGCTGTTTTAAATGAAGAAAACACTATGCCAGCCAGCCCTTTCTTTTTTCTCAGACTTGGTAGCTCTTAAGAGCATAATTAATGGGGAGTATAGGAACTGTTCTTTCCGCCTCCCCTCCCACTTATCCTCTGGATTTAATTACACTGGAAAATTAAGTGGAATAAAACATCTTGCAGCAGACATTTTCTAATAGCTGCCTCCTGTGGATACTCTCATTTTAGTTGAAGCATCTCCTTTTTTTTTTTTTTTTTCTCTCCAGTCTTCTGCCTCCCCTTCCTCCCACTTCCCCATTAAGATTTTGATCCTAATGTTACTCCTGACTGCACATACATTCTTACACTCAACCTTCTTAGCCTGTGCTGGCTACTGTATAAAGCAGGAATGTTGTTCTCTCTGAGGCTGGCAATCTCCCTCTTTGTATTTTAGCCCTGCACCAGACCACGTAAATGCTGCCTTCCTACAATGTCCAAATAGATGAAAAAATTTTGGAGCGATTCTTAAAAGAGAAAACAAAACCCAAGGCACTGGTGCCAAAAGTGTCCAGTGTTTCTCTCCTCAGTGCACTCTTCTATCATGTGCTGATAACCCAGCACATTGCCTGGGAAATTGCAGCACCTCTCTAGGCGGGGTTAAGTGGAAACACTGAAGCCAGCCCAAGAGCTTGGCTGCATGCAACCACTTGTCACCAACTCTGTCGAAGGCATTTCATCTGAAGGCAAGTGTAGAACATTTTAAGGGCTGTAGTGTTTCTATTGCTGACGGCATAACTGTTTCATCTTCATGTTTAGCTGCCTGTGGTTCTGATAATTAAAGTGGAAATGTCTATTCAAAAGTTTTTGTTCCAGTTTGAAATTGCTTTGTAGCCAACAGAAACAATACCAAGATTGACTGCAGTGATTTCCTTATTTTTTTGACAGATATTTGTCTAAGAAGGAAAAAATAAAAAGGGAAACATTTACAGTCTTATCAGTATTACGGTTCTATCCTGAAAGAAAAAAACTTGGGAGGTACCGTGAAGTGCATCTGGAGAAACTAAATGTTATCCAGTTTCAGTTTACACCCTTATGTTATCTGGGAGTATTAATCTCTCACATAAATACATTCATAGTTTGGAATTTGAGTGCTGTAGGAGCCAGAAGTACCCAGAGATTGGGAGTGTAGCTAGAACAGCTTAGTGGCCATGGTGTGTGACTTGATGCTGCTGTTGTGAAGGATTGGAGTACAGTGGAGAAAAGAGGGTTTCACTGAAGTGAAATGTAATGCTCTGTTTATTGTACAGATGTGTTTTTCCTTAGAACAAAACTGAGATCACCATAATCAGTTTGTGTGATAAGTCCTAAAGAGATACAGTCTCTAGCTGCTGTTTAAGTTGAACTGTAACCCCTCCATTCCAAGTGGCTCTCAGTGAGAAATGTTCCATTTTGCAGAAAATTAATGTCAAACAGGTTTTTTGCTGTTTCTTTTAAGTTTTAATTTCTTTAAAATTCCAGTTTTGTTAAGATTAAAAAAGGCATTAATCCAACATTGTGGCAGCCATTGAACAAAAAAAAAAATGCAAAACATGGCAAAGCTGAAGCAAACTCTGTTTCTCCTAATTTTGCCATTTAACTACTTTATGGTTTTAAAATTCAACCCACTGTGGGTATTTGGAAATGGGGAAAGAAGGGAAAGAATGCCATTAGATCTTGGCATATTCTTTGTGTGAAGAAAAAAGCAAAGAAACATGTCAGCATTTGATGTTAATTAGTTGTCAGCAACTGCACTTACTATGATTATTACATTACTTTTCAGATATGAAGCTCTCTTTCCACTGGCACTGTTTGGTTTGATGTTTGTGTGGATAAATATGGAACAAGAAGCACTGCAGCACTATGGTCTTTCACTCAAACCAAAGGTAACAGCTCTTGACAGATATATCAATGTAATTAATAGCTTTAGCTGGGCTTTTTTCAGGATGTTATAAATATTCTGAATGGTTTTCAGAATGCAACACTTCATGTTTCTTTTCAGTTTGGGAAGTCAATATTAGCTGTATCAGGAACTAGGAATATGACTTTTTAAGTAAGATTTGTAATTCATGCTATGGAAGATATTGCACATCAGAGCCATTTCTAGAAAAGCAGGAAGACAGTCTTAGTAAGACACGGTGGTATGGTCTGTAGGCCACAGAGCTGTCTCTGTCAAGTGTAGCATAAGGTGCAGTAACTCTCAGAGGAAGTACAATGTCACTGTACTTTTTTTTGTCCGATCATAGACTCAGGAGTGAGAGGCTGAAATTAGTTGATTTCTGAAAAGACCTTAGGAGATATTAGCAATCTTAATTTGACTTTGTCCAAGGATGGAAACTTACTTCTGTTTAGACTGACAAGTAACTAGAGGCCAACTTGGAACTAGCTCCTTCTCAGATTTGCCTGGAGGAGAAAAGGGAGTTTGCAATCAATGCAAATTCTTCACCTTAAAATTTAGTATATTGTCAACAATTTGCAAAGGCCATGCTGTTCACACTGCAACTTAGCTCTTAGGTTAGGTGTGGGGTTGAACCAGCTGGGGCTGTGCCGCTGTTTTGGTCAGATCCCAAGTGCCAGTTACAGTGGTTTGGGTCCTTGAAGCCAGGTGGGTGGGTGTGCACCACAGCTCTCCCTGGCTTCTCCCAGATGAGCCCTCCTGGCTACACATGCGTGGGAGTGGCCAGAGCCACTTGAAGAGAAGTGCTGGTACCCATCTTTCCTTCCTTTTGCAGCTCATAATAATTAGGTCCTGGAGGTTGAAACCTGAGCCAAGACAGTCACCAGAGTGACCCTGACATTAGCTGTGGTTTTGTGGTGCTCCTACAATGAAGGCAGTTTTGAAATTCGACAGAGTAGGATTTACCAATTCAAGGCTAAAAAACAAAATTAAAACCAGGAATCATTTTCTATTTATGCTACCTTTACTTATGATAATTTGTGTGATTGTGTTTTGTAGCATCTTAAGCAACAGGGATGGAATCTGAATATCACCATTACAATTAGTGTGATGCCACAGTTATGACTGAAGGTGTTTAGCATCTGTGAGATGTATTTTTTCTTCCACTATAAAACCCACTCTAACTTTTGTATCTTGTTACAAGGCATCTATGATGCTTGCCTGTCTGCTGTTAGTCTGGTGTTCTGTTCATTGTAAAATAAAATTCTATTGAAGTCGTATTAAACAGTGGTGAGCACTTTACTAATCAAATGCAAATGAAAAGAACATAGGTAGGCTGTAATTATGTTTTAAGTTGTCACTCACTGTTTGTCAACTTTTACTTGAACCTTGTGGTTTCAAATGAAAGGAACAATAATGCTTACCCCAGAAGATATCATCCCTAGAATGCCTGTTAATATATGCTGCAAAGTAAATCTTGTATTAGAAAATGCAGCTCAATTCTCTGATGAGAGATTATTTTAAATTAAAATGTTATCAGTCTTGAATGTCTATTACTTGATTTTTTTTTTTCCAATGTAAAGGAGTTCACTGACCTCTTAAATTCCATGAAGATAATTCCTCTTCAAGTCAAGTGATATTGTGC
Organism: Zonotrichia leucophrys gambelii; assembly: GCF_028769735.1. Lineage (NCBI taxonomy): Eukaryota > Metazoa > Chordata > Aves > Passeriformes > Passerellidae > Zonotrichia > Zonotrichia leucophrys. The sequence continues at coordinate 71,348,745 of NC_088171.1, forward strand.
TGAGGACTGAGTAAAGGAGATGGAGAGTATTTTACTATTTTCACTCACAAAATAAGTCAAATAAGGATAATTGCAGTCTTTTATTTCTGAGGATCTTTATCCATATGCTCATGTGAGCAGTGGAAGTGTATGTGTGTAGGAGGAATATTTCTGATGAAAAAAGATGGTTGTAAGTCTAAGGCATAGAAGTTCATTTTTAGTGTAGATAACAGCAGAAGCTTCACTGTTCATTTGATCATCTCACTTATACAGTCTTTCTGGCAGATTCATTAATTCATTAAAGTATAATGAAAACATGGGACATGTTTGCAGTCCTTATTATAATACTCTAATAACAGGCAATAGGGAAGTAGGTTTCTTTCTCATTCATCTCGGTAAAAATACAGTGGCTCTGTCAAAGTCCATTAGTTCATATTTGGTGTTGATTCCTTCTGCTGTCTTTCCAGCTTGCTGTTTTCAACTTCACCTGTACTATGGATATAACTCAGTTCCGACAGCTCCACCTGGATGATGTCCGGAGGTCCTTCTTCTTTGTATCCTTTGGTTGGTTGCTGCACTCCAGGGCAAAAAAGGGGTTTGCTTCAAAAGGACCTGCAGTCAAAATTTGTAGCCTGGCACTCACTGAGAACAGGAGCTGGTGAGGGTGATTTGACTCATATTGCACAAAAGGCGATGGTCTTGTACATTAGGCATTTTATCAAGAAGTTAAAAATGCAGTTTTAGAATCTGGCTCTTTGCCCACTTATGGCCATTGCAGCTAGGTAAACTTTCTTCTGAGGAGTTCTGTTTTCAGTTTGGTTTTGTTTGACTTCATTTTAGCTGGAGGGAATTTGCTCACCTTCACAAATCAGTTGAAATAGGTGATATTATTCTCATTTTTAGAGTGTGGCAGTGTGTTAGGAAGCAGATGTTAGGTGGTAGGCAGATGAAGCAAGAAGGAAAGTTCCTGCAGGCTCATAGTGAAATATGTTCCCAGAATCTGGCCTAGAATTATTTATATCTTAAGTGATTTCTACAGTTAGAGATTTTATGGTCTTATGAGGGAAGAGCTGTTTGTTCACTAACATAGCAGTTAGTTTGTGTTCCTGTAACTGCTACTGCAGCTGATTTTTTTTTAATAATGTACATTGATAGCATTGTCATTTTTCTCTTTCATTGTGGGACTGTAATTAAGTGAGAGCTATTTTGTAGCAAGGACCATTTGATGAGCAAACAGGGGAGAAATTGAGCTAGTCTAGAACACAGGGGGGTTTCATGCAGGTGAGTAACTGTATCTGGGGAGGAAGTTCTCAGTACTGGTTCCTACAAAAACAGCCTTTATAGTTGGTCAGATAATCAGATCTGAGAGGGTGGGTCACAGTCACAGAGCCCACACTTTTGGAATTTGGAACTATGTTGTTGGATATTAGGAACCTGCAGCAGAGAAAGCGTAACAGATGCCAATTGAAGAAGGCAGATTAATGCTAAGAAAGAAGGCAGAATTATTTGTGAGGTGTTTGATGTTTCTTTGCTTTAGTCTACCTAAAAAGAGCTGAGACCATGCCATTAATGCATCAATTTCATTTGCTTTTTTAACAAAAAATATGCTAACTTCTGTAAAACTACTGCTGTCAGTTGCTAAATAGTAGTAAAAATAAATCAACTAATCCAACTGTATTTTTTAAAGCTCCAGCTTTAACACTGGAATGTTACACTATGCTGGTTTTGGCTAGAATTAATTTTCTTCATGGTAGCTCGCGTGAGGCTATGTTTTGCATTTGTGATGACAGCAGTGTTGGTAATTCAGTGCTTGCACAGAGTCCAGGCCTTTTTTGCTCTTCACACTGCCCCACAAGTGAGCACTTCTTTAAAACACTTGAATGTGTTTTGCTCAGCTCCTGAAAAAATAACCAATTTTCAGATCTCCTTTGTCTGCTTAAATAAAACATGTTATGTCTTTTTTTAAATTTAGATGCTGTGTAATGTTTAGAAATAGTGGTGGTATTAGAGGAAAAACTTTTTCTGCTAGAGCAGTCATACTGCAGCTACAAGCCTGTGAACTGTGTGCTGTAAGGTTGTCCCAAGGCTCCTGTGTCAGGCCCAGTAGCTGGCATCTGCTGAGAAATCAGTCTGGTCTTTGAGGAAAAGATTCAGATTGCTCATGCTTAGCATTTTGATTAGACCTATGTGTTACTGGTGTTTTCTTGTTTGTTTTATTGCAGACCTGCTCTTATAAATCTCAACCAGCAGAACTGCACTAGGCTGTTAGACTGCTGTGTTGCTAAACTTGAAATTATGTGATACTCTTGGGAAGCCTGATTTCTTCAGTTATGCTGACCTAATCCTTCCAAAATATTGCATGCAGAATCCCAACTATTCTACTGAACAGTTGGTAACAAATTGTTTATGGAGAGACTTAAATGACCCAGTGCAGGAGCTATAACAGGAGCAAAAGGACCAGAGGGAGCTCTGGCAACAGCAGCCCATCCTCACTGACTTATGACCCTCTGCCTCATGCAGAATAAGTTAAAAACCATTCTTCAGCTGAAGTCATGTGAGCTATAATGGGCTCCAGTGAGCTCAGGTGCAAGAAAAATCTCTTTTGTGGGCTCATGTAGTCACAAGTGCTGTATCTAGATGAAAAAGGTAAGGTTTATCAAAAAGCTTCTAGCTGTACAGAGACTGCTGGAGTCATTCTGCCTCAAGTGAGGAAGAAAATGGAAGTCCCTTATTGCCATGGGTAGACTCAGCATAATCTTGGGACAAAAAAAATCTGTAGTAAGGATAGCATAGGAACTTCTAGCCTTTTTTAAGAGCCATGGTCAGTTCCCCATGTGCAGAACACATGCCTGTGTCATTACTTTCTGCAAAAGCACGTGTTTGAATGCATTGCTGAGTTTCTGGTCCAGGGGTGTTCCTATCTTGCTAGGCAGAGACACAAAAAACTTACAAGGGCCTCAAGACAGGCTCTAAAACCTTACCCTAGGCAGTGTGTGTTTTAAAATTGGTATAGGTGTGTGTGAAGTCTAGGGTAGAGCTAGAAAATACTTTGGATTTCTTAATATGCTGTAAACCTGTAGCAGTGGATCATCTTCTTGTAGTTTCATAACAGATTTTGAAAGTAAATTGGAATGAAGGAGGAGAAATGTGGGTTTTATTTCCTTATTTAGTGTATTTTCCTTAAATTTATCTAGGTTTTCTTCATAGTGACAGCCTTTTTTGGCACTGGAAACATAGCTTCTATTAACAGGTAAATTTTTTTCATTTATTTGAGACACAGAGTACAAAAAATTCTTCCTGCAGTTGACGTACTAAATGTAAATTTAGTTAACAAAATCAGGGCGGCAGAATCAAAGCAGTAATCAGTGGAGAGATAACTATTTTGTTTCTGCTCTCTGTAATATCTGCCCTAAGAGCCTGAGCTTGTTGGTTGTGAGGCTGTCTCAATTCCATTAGATGTTATGAGGATGAGCAGGGAGAGCTTGGTTGCCCACCAACAGCATGGCACCTTGAAAAACACAATCAGAGAGAAATTGTAGGGAAAGACAGGTGAGGTTGGCAGTCCCTGCTGATTTAATATTTCATCAAGAGAAGATAAAATTGGAAATTGTTTAAAAATGTATGTACAACCCAGTGTGTTACAAGGTAATTAAAGGCTGAGGTTTATTTTAAATGGAAAATGCCATTTCAAAGATATCTAATGTCTTTTTCATGTTTCTCTAGTTTTGATCCTGCTTCTGTCTATTGTTTCTTGACTGTGTTCAGTCCCTTCATGATGGGAGGCTTGCTTTTACTGAAGGTTAGTAATCTTAGCTTGGTGAGATTTTCTCAGAAAACTGTGGAATAAATAAGGTATCTCATACATGGTTGTTACTTTGCAATTCACAAAAGAACATATGTATATATATTTGAGCTTCATTAGGCTTCTTAACTGTGTGTGAAGCTTTCAGTCTTTGTAGTGTTTCTAGAGAGATCATTTTGTTTCCCCTAAGAGAAGCTGAAGTGCGGGGAAGTGTAATTTAACAGCATTAGGTCAGTTTATTTTATTAAGATGGAAATTTCAAATGTTGAAAGTACTTTAATGATTTTTCAAGTTTTAAGCTTTTCCTGTAGTATAATTTCAGCAGAAATGTTGAGGATATATATATAATTAGCTCTATCTATATTACATTAAATAGAGGTATTGAATGTTCTACTGATTAGGTTATCATTTTACCTTCCCATTATTTTCTGTCTTTTTTAATAGTCTGTCAGAGATTGGATTGCACTTCTGGTTTGCAGGCAAGGTGTGGTAGCTCTTTTCTAGTATTTGAGTAAAGGATCTGCCAGAGGGGGTGAAGTGGGACACTGAATCTATTTGTTATTACCAAAATTAGTAGTATTTTTTACCACTGTTTTTCTGCTGCTTCTGTCCCAGAGGAAGCAGCCTGAAGTTACAGAAACACTGCATGTTGTCCTACAGGACACAGATCCATAGTGCAAAAACTTTCTGGATGCCAGTAGTCAGGTTTTATACACTGCTAACATAAGGATTGCAAATCAGCTTTGGAAAGAGGCAAAGGCAGCATTCATGTTTTCTAGTTTTTGTTCTTAATTTACTGAACCATTTACATTTGCATGACTTGGCTCTGGAGGGGCAGTGTGACCCTTGCCTTATTGAATGCCTTCTGCATTCAGACTTTTTTTTTGGTGGTGAGCTTGTGCTTTACTCTTGAAACTCTGCAGCCTGTCATGTGAGATGCTGGATCTGAATAGTTCTGTCTTCTAGACTTGTTGGAGTATTTATCACTAGTGCTAAAATGGATAAATGAAGTGAGGATATGCTTTAATTATAGTTTTTGATATTACCTCGTGGCTTATTTCACTGCAGTTCAGCTATGACCAGGGAAGGGGGTTTTTATTAATTAACTGAAAATGTTTCCTGCAAAATTATTTTCTACCCTGTCTAGCCAATATTTTGTTTTGTAACATACCCATTCTGTGATAGTTTTAAAAACAGGAAAATATTTTCACAACCTGCCCAGGTTCTTTTTGTAAATATGACTATAAGCCAAAATGTGGCTTGTGTTTTGAACAGGTTGCAATCCCGTTTGTTCTGGTATCATGTGCTTTCGAAGCTGTTCAAGTCACAACACAGCTGTCTTCTAAGAGGTACATTGCATGCTGTATTTCTGCATTAGTAAGGGTTTCAAATCTATTTTGGAGGAATTCAGAATTTTCAGGTCTCAATGGTAATTTAAAAAAAAAAAAAACCTATTAGATCTCATTGTTGCTATTATTTGTTACTAGGGATTGGGGTTTTGTTCAGTGATTTCTGCAAGTTCAGGGTTTTTTCCTCAGTGATAAATGAGTATAAATTGAAGTGTTGGCCTTGTCTGAAACAATCAGATATTAAATATTCTTTGTTGACAATACACAGAAAGACCCTTTTTCCTCCATAATGTTAACAATGAGCAGAATTTAAAGTCTGATTTTTACCTTATACTGCATCTTTGCCTATCGCATAGTATTTTTTAAGTAGCCCATTTATAATGTAACCAATTTATAGCTTTGTAGCACTGACCTCACCAGCAGTAGCATTAAAAAAGGCACTGGATGTCCTTGCATTGCAGTTCAGTGCTTCCCAGATGTGTTCAGTATTACATATTATTTTGCAATAGGAGCAGATGGCTGCCAGTTCTTTCCCTATCTCTAAGGACTTTTCAGAGTATGGGTGCCCAGCCTCAGGAAGTGCTGTATCCAGACTTGAAACATGTTTTCCCATCTCAAGACTTTTATTTTGTCAGCCCTGCTCACCCCATTCAGCAGACCCAGTGCACATGACTGAATCCTCCACTCATCGTGTGATATTATGGATGGTGCTGAGATGGATGAGGTCCCTGTCAGCCATGTGATTTTGTCACTGTGGGGTGTTGTGTGGGTTGACCAAAAGTCCTGCTTGTGTGTGGCAGGAGGGCTTCAGGGACTTTCTCCTGCGCATTTCTCAGCTGAGCATGAGGAAGCTGCCCTCACTTGCTGTGATGCCCTCTGCTTTTCTATTTGCTTTCCCCCTGCCTGACCCTGCCTGTTGTCTCCTTGTACAACACCACCCACCACCAAAGAGAGGTGGGGCAGCCCAAAATCTGACTCCCTGTTGGAGTGGCAGCACGACACTCCCCACCCCTTTCACCTGCTGTGCCATAGCTGTGTGTGCACCCTGCCTGTGTAATCCTTGGACCCCCAAGGAAGGGCATTCATCCTCATCCCTAAGGCTTCTACAAGGGCAGGGCTGCCCTGGGGACCTGGGGTTGCTCAAATTACCAGCTAGTGGTTTCCTTTTCTAGGGCTCAAGCATCATAAAGGTCAGCATTTCCTAATTTGTGAATGCTTGCCTTGGCAGCACTGGTAATATTGCAAACTTTTATGGAATGTGCATCTGAGTGTGTGAGAGGGGAAATGATACTGCCTTCATTAACCAGGGGACACAAATATTTCTGTGCCACTTCATGAGGCTGTGGCTGTAACTCTGTCTGGTGTTTGTGCCAGTTTCATTTAGCTGGGCTGGGGTAACAAATGCAGGGATAGTGCCACAGCATCCGCCTGGGAACAAGGCAGAAACCGCAAGGCGCACCCGGGATCCCCAGAGAGGTTGTGCTCTGATTATCAGCGCATCCTGAGGTCTGTGCTGCACTCCTTACTGCTGTTGCTGCCCCTGCTAGATAAATTAAACCATCACTGGGAACAATCTTGTCTTCGCAGTGTATAAAGATGCCTTGAAATTAGTCTTGTCCTTCTGTTGAGAAAGGCTTCCTGTAGTTCAGAACAGCAAAAAGTGGATTTTTGTCATTTGGACAAATTGCTCCTAAAGTCCCTGATTACAGATTAAAGACTTTTTTTTTTTTTCAGTGGGGAATATTCTGTCCCAATATGTTCTTGGAGCTTGCCTATAAAAAATATCCCTCTAGCTGAGTGCCTCCTAAGCACTATTATTGCAACATCCTGTCTATCTGAGCCATGGGTTAGCAGAGAGAAGCCTTTCCCTGTGTCCAAGATACAGTTGGTTTGCTGCATCCTGATTTACTAATGAAGCACAATTGATGTAGGCAATATCAGCAAGTTCCTCATTTGGAGGCATTGGGTATGGGTATCTCCCCAGTACGTGCTCATGCAATGCTGCAGCAGGACATTTTCCAAAAAACATTTGTAATTTTATGATGGTAGTACTGATAAATTAGCTGTATTCTAGTTAGACTTTTGTTAATGGGTCAGCTGTTTGCAACATTACTTCAGTGTCATTAACTTAGAAACCAGTTTTAACCAGTTACAGCAATTACTTTCATGTAATTTAGGATTTACATAGTTTCAGGAAAAGAAGATTAGGTTAATGGGGGGGAAAAATAGCTCTGCCTCCTCCCTCCTGGTTCCTTTCACTAGCCTAAGCCTAACTTCCAGAAGTTAATTGCTACCTGTAAAGAGTCCCATGGTTTGGGAGCAGACCACCAAAATGCTGGATGTTCCCAGAGCAGGTTATGGGATCCAGAGATTTGGAAGGGGGCAAGCACCTCCTTTAGCAGCCTGTGACCCAACAGTGGTTGTCAGCAGAGCGGGACTGAACAGTTCAGGTACCTGCCAAGCAGCTTTGCTCACTCTTGAGTCCATCATGAAGCTCCTAAATCAGCTTTATTTTGTCCAACCAGCACACAGCTCTCTGCATCAAGAATGGGCCAGATGCTCTTTGCAAGATTCTTTTGTTCTCCAAAAAATCACTCGGGTTTCTCCATTGCAAAATTGAAACCCTGTTAATGTGAAATTATAAATGCCAGATGTCCTAGTAGTGTATTTTAATTGTTCCTAGTAGATTGAAATGTACCTGATTGTTTGAAAGGCAAATGCAAGAAATCATATCTTTATTTAATTTCTTTCTGTGGGTTTTAATAAGCTCTTTTAATAGCTGTGTCCATAAAGAAAGGTTGATGGTCTGACTTTGTTGGGTTTTTTTCTTTGCAGCCTTTTCCTCATTGTTCTTGTGATTTCAGACATTATGGCTTTGGTAAGTTGTTGTTGCACATTCTCTTCAAATAAGATCAAGAAGCAGAGAATTCTCCTAATTCCATCAAGAGAGATCTGAATTTGTTTCAGACTTCAAAGTTTTTCTAACTAGGGCAGAGAATTGGATTGAAATCCTAGCATAACTTAGAGATAAAACTCTTCCAATCACTGCTTTTCAAATTTCATGTAATTAATGCTTCTGAAGAAGTAATGTTCTCATAATAATAAGAGATAAAATGAAATAATAAGTTAACATTTGGAGTTCCTCATGTGCTTTACAATCAAAATCCTTGGAAAAAATTAAACAAGAATATCTGTTTTAGCTGTGTTCAGGGTTTAGTTAATTGTTCAGGAATTCCAAACCTTTTGCTCACCCCAGCTTCTCTTGAAAAAGAGAGAAAAAGGAGAAATGCTTTACCCACCAGTTCCATTACACTTGTCAGAATCCAGGAGATCAGCAACAT